>NC_143131.1:33119064-38119064 GCF_059928025.1 Delphinapterus leucas
GACCCCTGGGAATGGGAACTATCAGGGGAAGGCTTGTTTACGAAACATCTGGAAGACAGAGTCCCTGAAACCGAATTCCTACTTGGGGATCTTTTTACCACAGTCAAGGCCATGCAAGGAAAAGCGGGTGATCTTTAAACAGTGCTTAAAACTGGCCCTAAAAAGGATCTACTTTCTTTTATTGGCAAGGGCTTAAAAATCATGACCTGGCATTTCAAATCCAGATCACTTTTAGATGGGAAATGTTCACTCATTTTGATAAGTCTTGCTTGCAGAAGTCAAACGCTGTTAGTTTACATAGCCAGCAAGCTTTCCTTCCCTCTGCTGTAACTGAACTACTGCTTCTCATTCTGTTTTGTTTTTTAATCAACAAAGGCCAGATTTTGACAAGAGTTGGACCTTAATCCAAGAGCAGCTCCAGATGGATTCCATGGTCATCAAGGGCCTCGATCCGGACACCAGCTACCAGTTTGCCGTGAGGGCCGTGAACCCCCACGGTCTCAGCCCCCGTAGTCAGCCCAGTGACACCATCCGAACCGCCCGTGAGTACTGCGGTCCTTCTGAAGGACAGACAGAAGTAGCTGCGTTGCTGGGATTGCCTCCTGAGGACCCACTTGACGGAGGTTGCTTAGCGCCCCGCAAAAGGGCAGTCTGGAAGGGGGTGTCCTCAGCCTTTCCTGCTGTGGTTTTCCCGGGTCTTTGGAAGTTAGAGGCCCTCCACAGGGCCAGGCTGCTTCTTTGTACAGGAGGTCAGCAGAAGGCTTATTTTTGCATTATCCTTAGGGAGTTTGAGGTCAGTTTTCTTTCATGGGTACAAAACAGATCACATACCAAGGTGATGTGCAGCCCCTGCCCCTTTCCATCTTTTGGACAAAATGGGTTCAGCTTAGAGTCATAGGAGAAAAAATGCTGCTCCCAGACCCTTCAGGGTTATTCTTCACCGGGAAATCAAGGACGCTCAAGTAAAATCAACCCCTCTGAAGGATGGTGAAGGAGAATCCAAGTTGCTAGCACGCCGATATGTAGCTGGGGGTCTGTAGCATAGGCTCTGTCATAGTGCCTCTCCTGGGGGCCTTGGGGAAGCTTGGGCCAGTTCATCAAACCATCTGGAATCTTGTGAAAAGTCAGATTCAGATTATGGTCTGGGGTTTAAGAAGTTCCCACATGATTCAAGAACTATATTTCGATTGCTTACTCCACCTTGCCAATCTGGCTTAGAAACCTTTGTCTTTTGGAAGCGGGAGGTACATGTACACAAACCTAGAACCCAGTGTCGTGGGGAGGTCTCAGAACTGAACTGTTGACACTTCTTTTGTTTGAAAACTGTAATCTTTTCAATTTTGCCAGTAAATTCCTCCAGGTTCTTGTGCCTGAAGAGCCCCACTACCATCCCTGGGTCTCTTCAGCCAGGAAAGGAGCTCTCAGAAAAGAAGCCTACTTAGCACTGCCAGAGGCTTGCCTTGGCCAGGACAGAGCCCTGCGTTCATTGGTTAGCTGATCCTTCTAAACTCCTCCCCTCTGCTTCACAGCAGCCCTACAGCTGACTTCCCTGCCCACCTGCTATTTCCAGGGGTGGAGATTCACCAAGTTCCCTAAGTCCTAGGAATTTTGGCTCTTCTAAAACCAGCCCTTACCCTAACCTTGAATGTTAGGACTCCATCCTTCAAATTGAATTGTTGCGGAATATGGGGATGTAGTGAGTCCACACCCTACACACACACACACACACACACACACACACACACACACACACACACACACACACACACCCCTACATACGCAGTAACTACCATCACCCAACAATTGTTTCACCGCTCTTCCTTAGAAGTTAGAAGCTACAACTCCCCATTCATGCGGCAAGGGATGAAACTCCTTCTTTCTAGAAGAAATGTTAACAATTTTATTTCAGATCAAAGGAGGGCCACCTTCCACTCTTGCTGGATGAGATCTACTCTGTAATCTTTGGTTAAGCTTTGTGATGCATGGCCAAAAAATGGGGCAACAGTAGCTGAGGCAGGCCTCAGGATCTGACTGTGTTTTGAAACACGTAGTTTGTTTTTTGTATTATAAACCGAGCAGGCACTGTGTGCTGTGTGCCTACCCACCCTTCCCCAGCACTGAACTCCTCCACTCCCATTTTGTGAGCCGCCCCATGTTCACTTCTTTCCTTCTATCCCCTAGTATCTCCTTCTCCACAGAGGCAAGAAAGTGCAAAAAGGATGAGCTCTAACACCTCAGCCGGCCCTGGACGTAGATGTGGAGACTGGAGTCAGGGGAGGGGGCGTGGAGGGGCATCTCTTGAACTTTTTCTTTTTAAACTGAAACACTAGTCTGGTCTTGGAGTTTCTGATAATTATTTCCCCTTTGGTAGATGCCAGCTCTGTGAATTAAGTGGGATAAGGTATGTGGAAGTGCTTTACAGATATGTAACATGTTGTTACAGTTGCCTCCTTTGTGAAGTAAAATTTATCCTTTCAAAGTAATTGTGTGCAGGGGATGTGGCTGGTTCAGTGAAAACTCTCGATTATGAAATATTCCTCAGTAAGTCAAATTTAACTGTTTATATATATATGGTGACTCAAATCAGGGTAACAGAAATAGAATTTATTAGATAGCCTGTTTTATGAATATATAAGAATGTGCTGTCATTGGTATTTCAATTGTGACTTTTTTGGTCATGATCATTTCTAATGTTTTAGAAAAACCTGTATTCTGGCAAATTCATACTTCTTATTCTGCTCTTTGTCTAGACTATTATTTTACCTCCAAACCCCACTTTTCCGTGTATAAAAATGCCTAATTACCAAATAGCCCTTATTGGAATTATAATAAATTCTGAACATCAGAGCTACCGTTGGGAAAGGCTCCTATGAGCCGGCCGCATCTCAAGCACTTACCTGGGAAACCCCATATTAATCCTTACAAAAACCCTGTGCCAGAGGAATAGTATCCCTTTTTCATAGTATCCTTTTTTTAAAAAAATAGATTTTTAAAAATTGAGTCTTTGAAAAATTATATATTTTCCCAAGAATAATCATTGTAAAGGCAGGATTTGAACTTGGGTTTGGCTGACTGCTAAACCACTTCCCTGAGTGAGGTTCAAGTTAAAGAATGTTCTTCTTCTAGTGCGAAATGGCATGAGAAAGGTAAGGTTCGCAGTTAAATAAAGTACAGGGGACAGTCCTTGTAGAATCTATGGACCAAGGAAGTTCTGACAGCACAGAACAAGAATTTTAAGAATTTTTTTTCTTTTAAAACCTGTAAGGCGTATTGCACATACCAAAAGGTGAGTAAAACATACTTACAGGTCTGAAATGCTACCAGCAAGCATCAGTATAGCCCTGGTAGTTTACAGCTGGTAGCCCTTGTGATTGGTTAGACCCAAGCCAAGAAGTTGTTAAATATTTTGAACACTTCCTGAAGGAATTTGTGAGATGAGTATTTCTACATGTTGGGCTCCCCCTTTCTCATAATTCTTACTCCTCCCAACCTCCGGGTCCTTCCTTCATGGATGTTTTGTGGGTTGATGCTCCCTGAACCGTGAACCTCAGGACAGTTGTCAAATGCACTACCAAGGTGCAGCGGGCTCGATGGGAACCCTTGGATCGCACCCCAGACACTGCCACTTGCTGAGCTCCTCTGTCACCTATTTTAGACTTGCATCCACCTCCTTTCATAAAAAATATAAGACATCACCTCTAGTTACTCACAGAGCATTGACTTCCCCTGGACCTATTAGCGCCCGACCCTGTTAGCATACTTCGGGTGCTCTGTGTCTGTAGTTACTGAAAGCCAGGGCCCAGCGTTTTCCTTAATTGGTGCTCAGCCTGAGTGAGGAAGAGGGTTTTGATGGAGGGTTTTGATGGCTTCGCCGGGGAATCGTGAGGTGTGTTCAATGTCCACATCTTAGCTCAGCTCCATAACCTTACAGGTAGAAAGGGAAGGAAAAATTAAGATGTTTTAGTGTCCAGATCCTCTGCTGAGAACTACATCATTTCAGACCTTGACTAATAAAGACGCTACCCTGTATTGACTCCCATCCTCTCAGCAGAGATTTTCCACACATGTCAGCACCTCTTCTCTTCCTCTAAGGAAATACAAGAAAGACAAAGATCACGATTCCTCATTCTTTACCCCATTCTACTCTACTTTTTTTCTTCCAGAAAGAAATGCCAACAACATTATAATTTGCCTATTATTCCATGGCATTCTATTTTCCCTTGGTTGATCTTATAAATTAGCCAATCAGAACGGGACTGGTGGAGCCTCACGAACACAGGGGCACATATGTGGCTTTGTAGTAAGACACGTATTCACCCCGTCTGGTGGTCACTTATCCTCTGGGATCCAAGCTTATCTTGATCAAGAAGGATGGAACAAGTAATAAGGAATATGAATTGTAAATAATAGAAATGGCAGAAGTCATGTGTTTTCTTTCTTTTTCCCAAAAACAAATGAAATGAAATGAAAAATCACTCATATGTGTAACCCACTCTAGGATTATATAACCTTCCCTGGGTATGGAACTTGGTCCTACACCCTAAAGCATTTAATTTCTCGTGTTCTAGCCTCATGATATAAGCAGAGAAAGAACCAGTAAGTTTTTCACTGAAGTGAAATTGGTATCCTCAGGGAAGTCCCCAGTAGAAGGTGTTCTTTTGTTCCCAGCAAAAGTCATTTTGCTCCTTTCTGCCTGAGGGCTTTTGTACCTGCTGTTTCCTCTACTTGGAACTCTCTCTCCCCAATCTTTCTATGTCCCTATGACCTCCCTCCCTTTCTTCTTTTATATCATAGCTCAGATGTCACTTCCCCAGACAGGCTCCCCTAAACTTCACACAGTGTCTCCTCAGCCCGTTCCCAGCTTTGCTATGGCCCTTTCACTGCCTGAAACTCTTTACTTATCTGTCTCCCCTCTTCAGTATAAGCTCCATACTGGAGTTGGATCGACTCATTCAAGGTTGTGTTCCTAACACCCTGTACAAAGTAGCCTCTCAATAAAATATTGATTGAGTACATGAATGACTGAATGCGACTTCACAAGCCAAGAACCTGTGACTACTTTGGTGGCTGGATAACTTTCTACTGCTACTGTCTGGGAAATTTGAAGAGAAGATGTGAGGAGAAAGTTGGTCTAGAGACCCACCAGGCCAAAATTAGGTTTGCCCATTGGCAAGGTTTATAGGCAAAGTCGAGCTCCCAGAATTGCAATGAGACACAAGTAAGAACAAATCAGAGTGAAAGAGAGAGGGAAGAAGGAAGGAAGGAAGGAAGGAAGGAAAGGAGGGAGGGAGGGAAGGAGAAAGCAAACACAGGGAGTTTAAGTTCAAGGCAGTTAGGATGGAAAAGAGGCCTTTGAGAGAGATTTCAGTGATCAATAGAGTTCCATTTGCTAATAAGGAGGTTGAGGAAGGGAAAGACATTTCCCAACTCTTTCGAATCAAGCCCTTATTTTACCACTGTGTTTTTTTTTTAATTTTTCCATTATGAATTATGATCATTTTTATAATTGAAAAGATGATGGATCTGAAGATTTAGGAAGGTGGTTAAGGATATTATTACACTGATATTTTCCATTTTCCTATTAGCAGTAAATTTTTGAAACCCTTATTTCTTTTTGAATTTTATTTTTTTTTATACAGCAGGTCCTTATTAGTCATCAATTTTATACACATCAGTGTGTACATGTCAATCCCAATTGCCCAATTCATCACACCACCACCACCACCCACAGCCGCTTTCCCCCTTGGTGTCCATAGGTTTGTTCTCTATATCTGTGTCTCAATTTCTGCCCTGCAAAACGGTTCATCTGTACCATTTTTCTAGGTTCCACATATATGCGTTAATATACGATATTTGTTTTTCTCTTTCTGACTTAATTCACTCTGTATGACAGTCTCTAGATCCATCCACATCTCTACAAATGATCCAATTTTGTTTCTTTTTATGGCTGAGGAATATTCCATTGTATATATGTACCACATCTTCTTTATCCATTCGTCTGTCGATGGGCATTTAGGTTGCTTCCATGACCTGGCTATTGTAAATAGTGCTGCAATGAAAATTAGGGTGCATGTGTCTTTTTGAATTATGGTTTTCTCTGGGTATATGCCCAGTAGTGGGATTGCTGGATCATATGGTAGTTCTATTTTTAGTTTTTTAAGGAACCTGCATACTGTTCTCCATAGTGGCTGTAACAATTTACATTCCCACCAACAGTGCAAGAGGGTTCCCTTTTCTCCACACCCTCTCCAGCATTTGTTGTTTGTAGATTTTCTGATGATGCCCATTCTAACCAGTGTGAACTGATACCTCATTGTAGTTTTGATTTGCATTTCTCTAATAATTAGTGATGTTGAGCAGCTTTTCATGTGCTTCTTGGCCATCTGTATGTCTTCTTTGGAGAAATGTCTATTTAGGTCTTCTGCCAATTTTTTGATTGGGTTGTTTGCTTTTTTAATATTGAGCTGCATGAGCTGTTTATATATTTTGGTGATGAATCCTTTGTCCATTGATTCATTTGCAAATATTTTCTCCCATTCTGAGGGTTGTCTTTTTGTCTTGTTTGTAGTTTCCTTTGCTTTGCAAAAGCTTTTACATTTCATTAGGTCCCATTTGTTTATTTTTGTTTTTATTTCCACTACTCTAGTAGGTGGATCAAAAAAGATCTTGCTGTGATTTATGTCAAAGAGTGTTCTTTCTCTGTTTTCCTCTAAGAGTTTTATAGTGTCCGGGCTTACATTTAGGTCTCTAATCCATTTTGAGTTTATTTTTGTGTATGGTGTTAGGGAGTGTTCTAATTTCATTCTTTTACATGTAGCTGTCTAGTTTTCCCAGCACCACTTATTGAAGAGACTGTCTTTTCTCCATTGTATATCTTTGCTTCCTTTGTCATAGATTAGTTGACCATAGGTGCATGGGTTTATCTCTGGGCTTTCTATCCTGTTCCATTGATCTATATTTCTGTTTTTGTGCCAGTACCATATTGTCTTGATTACTGTAGCTTTGTAGTATAGTCTGAAGTCAGGTAGTCTGATTACTCCAGCTCCGTATTTTTTCCCTCAAGACTGCTTTGACTCTTTGGGGTCTTTTGTGTCGCCATACAAATTTTAAGATTTTTTGTTCCAGTTCTGTAACAAAAATGCCATTGTTAATTTGATAGGGATTACATTGAATCTGTAGATTGCTTTGGGTAGTATAGTCATTTTCACAATATTGATTCTTCCAATCCAAGAACATGGTATATCTCTCCTTCTGTTTGTATCATCTTTAATTTCTTTCATCAGTGTCTTATAGTTTTCTGCATACAGGTCTTTTGTCTCCCTAGGTAGGTTTATTCCTAGGTATTTTCTTCTTTTTGTTGCAATGGTAAATGTACTCCTGTGTTCTTTCTTGATCATTAGAATAAACTTTAACATTTCCATGCTAAGTTAGAGTACATTTTCCCTCTGGTCCTCATGACTCTAATTATGGTCTCAGATCCTTAGAGATTGTGTAGGAAGGTGTGAGAGGTGTTTGGTTGGGGTTTGCTCTTTGACATACTCTTCTCCCCACAATCCATTTTCTTCAACAGTTTCAGAAACTTCTGCTGCTGCTGAGCTGAGACAACCCTCCTTGACACCAATCAATCAAATTTCTACAATAAACCTGATTCCATGATGTTCTTTGCCTCCCCCACTACCCCATCCCCCTTTTCTTGTCTCTGCGGTCCTGTTTACTCAGACATTGCTCTGTTCAGCTGTTGTTGGGTGTGTATCTGTTTATGTCCTTTTGTCATACAAGTGTCCATGTGTGAATCTGACCTAGTTTTGCTCTGAGATTTGGACCCTGGTTTTAAATTGCCTGCCTCTCCAGAGACCAGCTTGGCGTGCTGGGTCTCCTGGTTTCTCATATATGTAGCCACAAAATAGACTTCCTTTATCCCCAATCACTAGGAAGGGCCCCTATTTGGTGGCAGTGCCCTGAACTGCCTGCAGCTGTGAGCAGAGGGGAAGCAAGTGGGGGCAGAAGGCAGTGGCATCCCTAGGGGTGGGAGGAACATTCAGGAAGGGACTGGAAGTAGCTTCTTCCAAAATCCCCATGACTTATCATCACCCTCCTGCAGCTTCCATACAACCTGCTGCCTCCTTTGGTCAATGTCTATGGAAAGTCCTCGGCAACCCTTGAAACCTTCTTACTGCCCCCAAACACAGTACCTTTGGACAGGGCAGAATCTGGCAGCCATGGCTGCACCTGGAGAACTGTCTTCTTGGACAGACACAACAGGTAATAACCCTGTTGTGAGACCTTCTTGGAAAGTCACTTAATCTCCCTGGGCCTCAGTGTCCTCATCTCTAAAATGGGCACAGTAATGTCTGAGGCAGGTGATATTTTCTACTTCTCAAGATTATTTTGAGGAAAATACATGTGAAACAGAGATTATGATGTCAGTCCACTTTTCAAGATGAAGGAGAGGTTGATACTTGTTTCCTCACATAGTTACTGAAGGATGGTATAATTGACCTGGGTGACCACCAGCTGGTCTATTGCTTTTTCTTTATGACTCTGTGCCCCGAGCTGTGCTCTTGGGACTTGAAGTCATTAGAATGTTAGATTTTAGGAACCAAGGGTCAGGAGCGAAAACTTTCCTAACAGAAGTGGAAGAATAGAAGAGACCACATGAGTTAAGTCAAGTAGAATCATTAGGATGGCTTTTGGTTGGTTGGTTAGTTAGTTTTAAAAGACTGCAGATTTAGAAGACATCAGAGAATTAAAACTGCTAGGCACAATGAACTACACTAACAATATAATTTCACGTCCCTCACTGCTCAAGCACATCCTGGATTCAGGCAAGGAGAAAAACAAAACCCCACAGAGCTATAGTACTGTACCTCTAGTTTTCATTTGTTTGATTTTAACCTTCCAAAAACTAGACTTTTACTTAGACAGGGTCAGCAGGTTTTTCTGCAAAGTGCAAGACAGTAAATATTTCTGGACTTTTGTTTCATCTTTGCTGTTGTAGCATGAAAGCAGCCATAGACAATAAATAATGTGTGTGACTGTGTTCCAATAAAACTTTATCAATGGACACAAAAAGTTGAATTTCATATAATTTCTACGTGTCACAAAGGATTATTCCCTTTTTAACCTTTTTCAGCTATTTAAGAATATAAAAACCCTTCTTAAGTTGTATACTGTTAAAAATGATTAAAGAAGACAATTTAGGTAATACAAACAAACTTAAACATTTCACGAAGTAAGCAGTGTCCATTCTCAAAGGACCAGAGGACTGCAAAATGAGGCAGGAGGCAGGAAGCTTTTATAGGATAAAGAATGAGGAACAAGGAAGAAAAAAGCAGAAAATGAAGAGAGAAGAAGGACATGAGTACAGAGCTCAGAGTTGCCTTGGCATTTGGAGACTGGCTGACTGGATACAGGCAGATCTCGAGACACTGCTGATTGGGTTCCAGACCATCATAATAAAGCAAGTAATCACGATAACTCGAGTCACAGGAATCTTTTGGTTTCCCAGTGCATATAAAAGTTATGTTTACACAATATTGTAATCTATTAAGTATGCAAAGGCATTATCTCTAAAAAAAACAATTTAAGTACCTTAATTAAAAAATACTTTACTGTTAAAAAATGCTAGTCATCAATTTGAGCCTGCAGTGAGTTGTAATCTTTTTGCTGGTGAAGGGTCTTGCCTCGGTGTCGATGGCTGCTGACTGATCAGGCTGGTGGTGGCTGAGGCAATGTCTTAACATAAGACACAATGAAGTTTGCAGCATTGATTGACTGTTCTTTTCACGGTCGATTTCTCTGTAGCATGCAAAGCTATATGATGGCATTTTACCCACAGCAGAACTTCTTTCAAAATTGGAGTCAGTCCTCTCAAACCCTGCTGCTACTTTATCAGCTAAGTTTATGTAATATTTAAAAAATTTTAAACATCTTTATTGGAGTATAATTGCTTTACAATGGTGTGCTAGTTTCTGCTGTATAACAGAGTGAATCAGCTATCCATATCCATATATCCCCATATCTCCTCCCTCTTGCGTCTCCCTCCCACCCTCCCTATCCCACCCCTCTAGGTGGTCACAAAGCACCGAGCTGATCTCCCTGTGCTATGCAGCTGCTTCCCACTAGCTATCTGTTTTACATTTGGTAGTGTATATATGTCCATGTCACTCTCTCACTTTGTCCCAGCTTACCCTTCCCCCTCCCTGTGTCCTCAAGTTCATTCTCTACGTCTGCATCTTTATTCCTGTCCTGCCCCTAGGTTCTTCAGAACCTTTTTTTTTAGATTCCATATATATGTGTCAGCATATGGTATTTGTTTTTCTCTTTCTGACGTACTTCACTCTGCATGACACACTCTGGGTCCATCCACTTCACTACAAATAACTCAATTTTGTTTCTTTTTATGGCTGAGTAATATTCCATTGTATGTATGTGCCACATCTTCTTTATCCATTCATCTGCTGATTCTTTGTTGTCATTTCAACAATTTTCACAGCGTCTTCATCAGGAATAGATTCCATCTCAAGAAATCACTTTCTTTGTTCATCCATAAGAAGCAACTTCTCATCAGTTAAAGTTTTATCATGAGACTGCAGTAATTTAGTCACATCTTCAGGCTCTACATCTAATTCTAGTTCTCTTGCTAATTTTACCACTTCTGCATTTACTTCCTCCACCGAAGTCTTGAACCCCTCAAAGTCATCCATGAGGGTTGGAATCAACTTCTTCCAAACTCCTGTGAATGTGGATAGTTTGACCTCTTCCCATGAATCATGAATGTTCTTAATGACATCTAGGATGGTGAATCTTTTCTAGAAGGTTTTCAATTTACTTTGCCCAGATCCATCAGAGAAATCACTGTCTATGGCAGGTAGAGCCTCACAATATGTATTTCTTAAATAATAAAACAAGTCAAAATGACTTTTTAATCCATGGGCTGCAGAATGAATGCTATGTTAGCAGGCATGAAACAACATTAATCTTTTTTTTTTTATAAACAGGCAATGAAATTTATTGATTGTTAGGAATGAAATAAATAGGGAGGGAGGTGCCACTGTGTTATGTAAGTTGCCCACCACTCTATACACTGGCAGCAGCTCTCCAGTTCAGGGTTTGTGCTTGTTTGTGTTCACAGATGTGCCCATATTGTGTCTTTTCTAATATTTTGTCATCCCATGACTTTGAGCTTGTAAATGGCTTCCTGTGTTCCTTAGGATGAGATGAGAACTGCTTAAAATCATGTACAAACCTGACTGGACAGACCCCCCACTTATCCCCAACCCCCCAGTCCAGTTCACACTGTTCTGGAAACAGCATTAATCTTGTCCATCTCCATCAGAGCTCTTGGGTGACCAGGTGCATTGTCAGTGAGCAGTAATATTTTGAAAGGAATCTTTTTTTTTTCTTCTGAGCAGTAAGTCTCAACAGTGGGCTTAAAATATTTAGTAAACCATGTTGTCAGCAGATGTGCTGTCATCTGGGCTTTGTTGTTCCATTTATAGAGCACAGGCAGAGTTGATTCAGCATAATTCTTAAGGGCCCTAGGATTTTCAGAATGATAAATGAGCATTGGCTTCAACTTCAAGTCACCAGCTGCATTAACCCCTAAAAAGAGAGTCAGCCTGCCCTTTGAAGCTTTGAAGCCAGGCATTGACTTCTCTTCTCTAGCTATGAAGCTCCTAGATGGCATCTTCTTCCATATAAGGCTGTTTCATCTACATTGAGTATCTGTTGTTTAGGGTAGTCACTTTCATTAATGACCTGAGCTAGATCTTCTGGATAACTTGCTGTAGCTTCTATATCAACACTTGCTGCTTCACTTTGCACTTTGATGTTATGGAGACAGCTTCTTTCTGTAAACCTCATGAACCAACCTCTGCTATCTTCAGATTTTTCTTATGCAGCTTCCTTACCTCTCAGCCTTGTTCTGGATTCGGCTTTGACCTAAGGGAATGTTGTGGCTGGTTTGATCTTCTCTCCAGACCACTAAAACTTTCTCCACATCAGCAATAACACTGTTTTGCTTTATCATTTGTGTGTTCATTGGAGTAGCACTTTTAATTTCCTTCAAGAACTTTTCTTTTGATTCACAACTTGGCTGCTCGTTTGGCACAAGAGGCCTGGCTTTGGGCTTATCTCAGCTTTAGACATGGCTTTCTCACTAAGCTCAATCATTTCTAGCTTTTGATTTAAAGCGAGAGACATGTGACTCTTCCTTTCACTTGAACACTTAGAGACTATTATAGGTTTATTAATTGGCCTAATTTCACTGTTTTGTCTCAGGAAATAGGGAGGCTGAGGGAAAGGAGAGAGATGGGGGAACAGCTGGTCAATGGAGCAGTCAGAACACACACATCTATCGATTAAGTTCACCGTCTTATATGGGCACAATTCGTGACCACCACCCCCGCATTACAATAGTAACATCAAAGACCGCTGATCACCATAACAAGTATAATAATAATGAAAAACTTTAAAAGATTGCAAGATATGTCAAAATGTGACACAGAGATACGAAGTGAGAAAATGCTGTTGGAAAAATGGTGGCAATAGACTTGCTCGGTGCAGGGTTGCCACAAACCTTCAATTTGTAAAAAACGCAATGTCTGCAAAATGCAATAAAGTGAAGCACAAACAAAGCGAGGTGTGCCTGTAGGCTGTATTTTTGGTTGAGTGGAACATTTTCAGGGACATGAAAGTTTTGGTTTACTGATGTGGCAACCCTGGCAGAAGTGGCTTCATCTTGGGCCTAGAAATAAATATATTTCACAGGTACAAACACAGGTGGTCTTCCAGATTTGGCCTGTGAGATGTAGTTTGTTGACCTCTGTAGTACATTGCTGGCGCTTATCTCCCAAATTTTAGGAGATTCTTCAGGAAGTCTGGGAAATCCTCTCTTTGGTAGTAATTTTGTCAAAATTGGAAGGAATCAATTAGTGCATACTAAGGAAATTGTCCCCTTAATAGAAATCCCTGCCATTTAATTTTCACATGAATGTTCTGAAATAAATAAGAGACCTGGAGAGCCTGCAACCTACCTATATTCAGACAGGTTTGTACTGCTGTTAACAGAGAGAGAGAGAGGAGAGAGAAGAGGCATTGCTTGGTGTTACTCCAGGGGCTTGGGATGGGCCTGCTGGCCCATAAATTGGCGAGCTTCGTGGATTTGTAAATCTTTAGAATGTAAGATGAAAAAGCGAACAGGAAGAGGAAGAAATCATTTGTTTCACTCCTCGCCTAGACAAGTCTGCGTTTTAAATGTGCATATGCATAATTTCAAGTGTGATTTTACACTCAGGTGCCCTCCAAGGTAACCGCTCCATTGACTTGCTAACGCCACGATGCCTGTAAAGCTGAGGAACACTCCTTTGTGCAACTTCATTGGTTCTAAAGGGAATGGTTCACTTTGCTGCTTAAATACCTGCTACCTATTAATTGCTCTTCTGAGACCTTCATACATCCTACGTTACCATACATTTACTTATCATCGATGCACCGATATCTTACCGCCTCTGGCTAGATATGGATGAAAGACTAAAACAAATGATAGGAAAACGTAATTTTCTAAAGAAATGGCGCTCACGGTGCTCTAGTTTCAACGGTAGCATCTCTTTGATCAGTCAGCTAGTGTTTCGCAGCCACACGGTGAATATGCCGTCTATTCACTCCATCTCGATGGATTTTTAAACGTTAGTATATTGAAGTAATACACAAATGTTCTTAACTATTTTTCCTTTTGTTTCCTCCTACTTGCTTATTATTCGTTTTGTTTTCCTTCCTTTATACTCATCATTTCATGGTTACTCTTTTCTGCTCTTTGGAGCACTTCTTGCTCATCCACGATTCTCCATTGGGATTGTTTCTTAGCATCTAAATCCCTGAGTCACTTAGGTGCTCTGATGAGGAAGGAGGGCTGCATTCGTGGTTTGGCACAGAGAAGGGGCTGTAGGAAATCAGCTTGACCCAGTGACAGACGTGTGCGAGGGACACCGTGCACGCTGGCTGAGTCTGGTGGATCTCCTTTGATTATGCAACCACATAGGAAACAGATTTGTGCAAGTAAGAAGCAAAGAAGGGAGAAAAGGTGACTTTTCTCATGATCTCAGGTGTCACCAGGCTCCCAGCGGGGAGCAGGGGCTCATGCAGTTTGGTAATTTGAAGTGAGTTTAGCGAAGGGACTATTTGCAGAAGTTTGAGTAGGCGTAAGGAAACCAAGAGGGGGCAATTACCAGCGTCTGGAGACAAACAGGGAGGGCAAGTGCTGCGACCTTCACACACGTGTCCCGTGATAACCACCTAGGGAGGAAGTAGGAGAACAAACACTCTGACTCTTTTCCTCTCTCCTTCACTCCCCTCCTGGGGCCTCTGGCTGGGCAGACACAGTGGGAAGCCAGACAAGTCTGCCTCCCAGGGCCCAGGGCAGAGGTAGATCAGAGGGAGGAATCTCGTATAAGAAGTAATAGGATCATCTCCTATAATAAAATGATGGTGCCTTTTGGTGGATTGCAAAAATATTGATTATTTTTGGTCTTTCGCTCTCAGAGAGCACAGATCTTATCTCGTTCATCTTTGCCTATTTAGCTTTGTTGACTGAAAAAAAAATATACAACGTGAGAGTTATGAGTTAAGTTTTATTCGGGGCAAAGTGAGGACTATAGCCTGGGAGACGGCATTTCAGATAACTCTGAGAAACTGCTCCAAAGAGGTAAGTGGGGGAGGTCAGTATACCTGTGATTCTGGTGAAGGGGGAGTACATGCAATCAAGCGCGTACTTTTTGCAGAAGGCTACTGCTAACCTCATGAAGGTTACTGTTGGTCACGAGGAGCAGAGGTCACCTTGAAGGATTTTTGTGCTTTTCTAGATACGAGGAGATGCAAGAATGGGGCTCATCAAATTTTCTCCTGAGAATATGTAACTAAGTGAAGGTCTTTTCTGCCAGGTTTTCCCAGAGCACAGAGTGCCTCATTCCTGATCTTCACCCTGAACTCCTTTCAGGGGGTGTTGAAGGGCAGAGGCTGCGGCGGTTCATAATTTAATCCTCGAAGAGGTAGATGGCAAGTGCCAATTCGTAGCTGGCAACTTATTTCCTTGAACATAGGAGATAATGAGGTCTCACAGCTAATATTCGTTTACTGAGGGTTTGTAAACTCATAGAGCTGGAAAGGACCACCTCCACATTCAACACCTGAGGGAACTGAGGCCCAGAATACCCCAGCAGCCCTCTCAAGGTCACTTGGTGGCAGATCCTGGGCAAGAACCCAGTCTGGTGATCACTTTGTTTTCAACTTGATTCCTAATGTTAGTGGAATTCCTATTTTCTAAAGAATCAGTTTCTCAAGTTATTTTATGATATCTCCGTTTTCTCTTTCAAACAAATATTTCATGCCCACTATGTGCCAGGTACTGTTTCAGATGCTGGGGATTCAGCAGTGAACAAAGCAGACAAAAGGAATCCCTGACCTCGCAGACCTTACGTTCTAGTCAGGACAGACAGGAGGTGAACAGATAACATTAAAAATGTAAATAGTGCGTCAGGTGGTGAAAGGGCTCTGGAGAATAACGAAACAAGGAAGGGGATGGGCAGTCAGAGAAAGCCTCCTGAGAAGGTGACATCTGAGTAAGAAGGACAGGGTGATAAACCTGGATCGATAGATCTATCATCTATCCATCCACCCCGGGGGAGAGCTCTCCAGGTAAATGCTGAGGCCTCGTTACAGGAGCATCCTGGGCTGCTCATAGAAGAGCAGGGCTGCCTGTGTGGCTGGGTTAGGGGGATGTGAGGTAGAAGATGAGGTCAGAGAGGGAGGTCACAGTCGGTGGAGGCTGATTAGGACCTTGGAGGCCAGTGGAGGCCATTGGACTATGCTTTTTCTCGGAAAGAGATGGGAAGACTGGGAGAGTTGGGAGGCAGGATGGGCTTGACCAGAGGGGCAAAAAGACCTTACTTAGGTTTCAACAAAATCACTCCTCACTGGTATGTGAAAGAAGGACTGTAGCTGGGCAAAGGCAAGAGCAGGGAGACTAATGAAACCTCTGCGATAATCCCAAAGCAGAAATCGCTTTTTTGTTGTCTCTAAATAGTAAAAGTAAACCATACTTCTTATTAGAAAAAAAAATGAACAACATATAAAATGCAAAACAAAAAGAAATCAAGATGAAAATTATCTCTAATCTCAGCATACAAACATAACCACTATTAACATTTTGGTATATAATCATCCAGAATTTTTAAAACTCCAGTGTGAGATCATAGAACATATACTTTTTCTGTATACATCTTTAAATATAGATTAATATAGATCTACATCATTAATTTTAGTGACCACAGTCTATATTATTGTAAATCTCTACCATTTATTTAACTAACTTTTTATTGATGGGCTTTTACATTGTTTCACTATTATATGCAAAACTGGGCCACTTGATGGTTCCCTTACTTACCTTTTGGCTTGTCCAAGTTTGTATTTACCCCTTTGATATCTCTGTGAAGGAGGGTGGGTCAGGACTTTTAGTTGTCTCTCCCTAATGTTTATCCATGGGTAGACCAATGTGTGCAGCCAAGTTGCACTAGGGATGGCATTTGAAGCCCAACTCTCTTCCTGCTATTCTAACCATTATTAAATGTTTTGATAGATAGTATCCATACTAAAGCGTGGTGTTCATACACACTTTTGAGACAAAATCTTAAAAAAGAATCACCTGCCGTAAGGATGAAACTATCTAGTTTTGAAGCTTAGGTCTCATATTGGAGGTTTTGGTGGTTCCAGCTTCCCCTTCCCGCTTGCATGGAGAGTCATTAGTGTTGCCATCTAACTCCAACCGTACCATTTACCATATTTTAAAAGGTAAATGTATGTCCACTTTGGCCCAGTGAAATGTTTCTCCCATCAGTAGTCTTGATCACGTGGTCATGGTGGGATTCCAGAGACCCACAGATTCTGAGGATCACAAACAGTAGGGAATGACCAACTGCTCCTCGGGAGGAAGGACGAAGACTGATCCCCAGGTGATGGTAGTTCACAAGTCACCCAGCAGATGGCGATAGTTCACAGACTTTCAGAGCCCGAAGAGCCCTTTAGAATCAGTTTGGAGTCCCTTGTGGTGGCTGAGATGAGGACAAAACGGAGAGGTTCCATTATGTTGCCTCAGACGACTGACTTCTTCCATGGTTAACTAGTCCCACCAAAATGGGAGAGGGCAGCTAATTTTAGATTTTAGTTCTTGCAATGGAAAGAAAAGTTCACAGGCAGAAACTGAAGTCTCTTCAGTGATCTGAGACGTTTATAATATCTTACTTTTAATCAGTGCTGAGCCCTAACGGTAAAAAGAACTGATACAATAAATTTATCTCTAAAATAAAACGAAATAAAGGGCTGTGAAATTCAGAAAGAATTTAAACAATGAAAAACAGAAGAGTGAGAGAGAAGAAAAACTGCAAATGACTGGAAGTTAAGTCAGGCCAAATTTTTGATTGTTTTTGCATCAGACATCAGCACTGGTAATTATTTACATTAATCTGGAAAATGTTTTGGTGATGCTCAAGAAAGTAAAGAATTTAGTTTCTGAGTCTACAGTGATTATTTCTCTTGTTTAAACATTCATTTGCCAATTCATTTTTTTAAATAAATGTATTTATTTATTTATTTTTAATTTTGGGTCTTTGTTGCTGCATGTGGGCTTTCCCTAGTTGAGGTGAGTGGGGGCTACTCTTTGTTGCCGTGCTGTGGGCTTCTCATTGCTGTGGCTTCTCTTGTTGCGGAGCAGGGGCTCTAGGCACGCGGGCTTCAGTAGTTGTGGCAGGTGGCCTCAGTAGTTGTGGCTCGCAGGCTCTAGAGCTCAGGCTCAGTAGTTGTGGTGCACGGGCTTAGTTGCTCCGCGGCATGTGGGATCTTCCCGGACCAGGGCTCAAACCCGTGTCCCCTACGTTGGTAGGTGGATTCTTAACTACTGCGCCACCAGGGAATTCCTGCCAATTCATTGTTTAAAATGTGTATTTAATACCAATGATATGCCAGGCAGTTTCTGGGTGCTGGGTTCTTAGCAGTAAGTAAGATAGACAATCTCTGCCTTCATGGAGCTTATATGTGGGAGAATCAGTCTCAGTAAATAAGTAGATAATAAAATAAATACTTATTACATTATCCTACATAAATAATATACCTTTAATGTTAAGTGTTAAGAGGAAAAGAGAGGGGGTGAGAGGGCATAGAGGATGCAGGAGCTGCTGTTTGGAATAGGCTACCAAGGAAGCCTTCTCTTAGAAAGAGGTTTGAGCAGAGTCCCTCCTTGTGGGGGGAGCAGCAAGTGCAAAGGTCCTGGGGTGAGAGCAGCCTTGGGATATTCTACAAACAGTAAGGAATATGGTAAGTGAGACGAATGTTAGAAAATGAGGTCAGAAAGGTAGCCAGAGGCCAGGGGTCAGATCATGTCCAGTCTTGTAGGTTCTGGTGAGGACTTTGGATTTTATTCCAAGTTAGTTGCAAAGATCTTGAAGTGTTTCGAGCAGCAGAATGATCTGATCTGATCTACGTTTTGAACATGATCACTATGGCTATGGTGTGTGGACCCCAGCAGAGAGGAAGGGAGATGAATAGAGAGGGAATATATTGTTCGAAGGAGAATATATATGAAAAGAAAAGGTAGAGAGCCAAACCAAAATCATGGAATTTTGGAACCAGCAGGTTGTTTAAGGACCTAGCCAAACTTCCACAATTTTCTGATAAGGAGCTGAGCTATCACCAGATTATATGACTAGTTCTAGGTCACAGTTAGTTGCCATGAGTGTTAGATTCACAGGACTCTCTGTCCAGGGTTCCTGGCATTTCCTACCCTCCTCTCTGTGCAGAGACACCACTTTGCCTGCGTGGTTGGGCCCTTCCGTGTAAGAGCAGTGCCACTTCTTACCATCTGATGCTTAATTTCTCACCCATCTTCTGGATGCCTGTAGCTCCTTTTTAGAGCAGGGGGACCGTTGTCTCCATGGTCCCAGGTGCAGACATTGCACGTGAGTTTCCTGAGACGCTTCTTCCGTTGCAAGGCTTTATGTCTTTCAGTCAGAAGTGCTGGGATTCCTTCTCTTCTCTTGGTGCTTCCAAGAACACCTTCTGACCCTGAACACATTCTGGGTCCTGCTGCACACCCCCCAAAGGAAATCCTGTGCTTAGACCGTTAGCATTCTGTGCAGTCAGACCGTGGTCTACAGGGACCTTGTTGTAAACCTGATGGAGTTTAAGAATCTGTAGGGATCAGTGTTCCCAGATCTTCTGTTGCAATGGGCTATTATTTGGGGCACCATAGGGTATAGTTCTCAACTGAGGGTGATTTTGCCCCCTACAGGGCTCTTGGCAGCCTCTGGAGACATGTTTGGCTGTCTCAGCTGGGGGGAAGGTGCTCTTGGCGTCTTGCGGGGAAAGGCCAGGGATGCTGCTAAACAGCCTACAACGCACAGAACCCCACCGTCACAACACACACACACACACCAAAAAGTGATCCAGCCCCATATGTCAGTAGTGCCGAGGCTGAGAAATCCTATTACAAGACAAAAATAAAATTAGAAAATCTAAGCCTTGCTCAAAATAAAATGGCAATCAGGCTGGAAAATTAACTGACATTCAAAAAATCAACTCAAGTGAAGACTTTTTCTCAAAGTGTTTTGGACTGCAGCACACAGTAAGAATATACAATTTGTACTGCAGCCCAGAGCACACAAACACATCTAGAAATACATGTGTGTATGTGCAGATGCCTCATCGAAAAATACTCACCGATGCTAAATTCAGAGCTTTATATTTTCATCCATTTGGTTCCATTTTTGAAAACTGTGGTCAGGCCCCAGTGAGTTATTTTTACTCGCCACTAATGGGTTTAAAATGTGCAGCTAGAATAATACTGAATCAGATATATAAGGAAATTAAATAGTTTCATATAAATGACATATCAGCACTGAACGGCATAGAGTGCGGGTGGATTCTGTATAGAAGCCACCAAAAGGATCAGCCACTAATTCCACAAATGGTTATTTTTGCCACACCCTTGTCAGAGTTGAGCCAGTCCTTGTTTTCCAGGGTTCAGGATCCAATCCAGTGAACAGACACGTGGTGTGCGCTATACGGAGGTGCTCTGCACGTGGGGAAGGGGAGCGATTGATTTTGTGGGTGTGGGAACTGAGAGGTGGGTTGGCAAAGATTCCACAGTGAGGTCACACTGGGCATGGCTGGGAAGAATCGAGTGGGATTTCTCCAAAGGGACGGAGGAATAGGAACAGGAGAATCCAGGCAGAAGGATTTCTGGGTTGAGTGATGAGGGAGATCTTCAAGGGTATGAAGTAGGCCAAAAGATACAGGGGTGCAGAGGGAGAAAGTAGAACCTCCCCTGCACCCCGTGTTGGGTAATGTAAAACCACCTTCATTAGCGTGTTGCTCTCCCGCCCCTCCTTGTTTACAGGATAAAGGCCACACTCCTTAGCTCAACGTTCAGTATCTTCCATGGTCTAGCCCCAGCCAACCTCTCTCCCTTACCGCTCTTGACTTCATAGCATGAGGCCTCCATCCCGGCAGATGGATCCCAGCTACACCCACTGTGCCCAGGAGGCTGCCTGCTCTGTCACTTCCTTCTCTTCCCTTGCTCAGCAGATTCTAGGTGGTATCTTCTCAAGGTGTAGGTTTCAAAACCCTGCAGAAATTCTTCCCTTAAAAAGCGACGCATGGCAATTCCACTGGATAATTCCATTCAGTGAATTCTCAGCGTTGGCATTTCATGATTTTCTCTCTGATGAAGAAAAGTTTGTGAGGCTTCAGTGCTTGGAAACTCTCAGGGCACCCCGGCTCCACCTCGACTCTCTGTGCCTTGGTTTAATCAGTATGCCACAATGTCTACTGACAATGAGAACAGATTACTCTTGTTTTCATTCATTTTGAAAAGGTTTCTTGGGCACAACTAATCTCATGACCCGGAGAGAGGCTGGCTTGCTTCTGTCACAGGCTCTTTATGGAGTTTTCGATTAATTGTTGGGCAGGATTGTGGGTCAGATTGAGGATCAAGGTCAGACTGCCTTCCCTGATTTAAGACTGGCTCTGCTCCCATGACAATACTCACAAAGTAGGAGTTGTTTTCATCATGATGGGACCTCCCCAGCTTAGTTACCACCAACAGTCTTGTCCACAATATGGCTGTCTTCTGGGGCCATGCAAGCTTTGGGAATGTGAGTTTACTCAAGACATTGGAATGTATTTTTTTTCTTCCAGTTTTATTGAGATATAATTGACATACAACACTGTGTAAGTTTAAGGTGTGAGGCATAATGATTTGCCTCACATACCTCGTGAAAAGATTATCGCAATAAGTTTAGTGAACATCTATCATCTCATACAGACACAAAATATAAATTTTAAAAAGTAGAAAAAATTTTCTTTGTGATTAGAACTCAGGACTTAACTCTCTTACTAACTTTCATATATGACATCCAGCAGTGTTCATTAGATTTATCATGTTGTCCATCACATCCCTCATACTTATTTATCTTTTAACTGGAAGTCTGTACACTTTGACTGCCTTTATCCAGGTCCCCCTCCCTCAGTCCCCACCTCTGATAACACAATTCTGATCTCTTTTTCTATGAGTTTGTTTGTTTGTTTGTGTTTGAAGTGTAATTGACCTACAACACTATGTTAGTTCCTCACACACTATAGTGATTCGACACGTCTAGTCATGATGTGTCACCATACAAAAATGTTACCTGACCTAGAAGGTATTATGCTAAATGAAATACGTCAGACAGAGAAAAACAGTTACTGTCTGACTTACATGCAGAATCTAAAAATCAAAAACAAGCGAACAAACATAACAAAACAGAGTTGTAGATACAGAGAACACACAGGTGGTTGCCAGAGGGGAGGGGGAGTGGGGGGCAAAGAAATAGGTAAGAGAGATGAAGAGGTACAAACGTCCATTTGCAAAATAAATGAGTCACAGGTATGAGATGTACAGTGAATGTATTTTTAAGTCATTTGTATTTCACCCATGCACAATACCACTTTGAGGAAATTTACGCACACGCACACACACTGTCTCACACACACACTCATTCACACACACATACACACTGACACACACGCACTCACACACCTTAATTAAAAAGAAATATGATAAGATGATCAGAAACCAGATAGAGGTAGGTAACATAATTGTATGAGATGAGACAGTTAAGTCCTGGATGTCACTAAAGGCCAAACTTCCTATTAGCAAAGACAAGAAAGAAATCAAGGTCTTATAGAACTCTCAATGTCTGACCAAAGGATGCAAACTAGTTTTTCAGTGAAAATATTTTTTTTTTCTGGTTACAGTTACAGGAAGAAATTACCAAAGAAATCATTACATAAAGAATATTGAGCATTATAGTGAATACTGACTGTAATGGTGGTTTAATGATGAGGAAATGTCTATGGGAATGATCAAACTTGACAGAAAGAAAACCCTTCGAAAATTCGACGCAGGGATAATATGTCCCTTAGAATTAGTCAATAAATTCCTTGACTATATTTTGAAGACCAACACCTAACATACATTCTGGTATTGAATACCAGAGATTTTTTTTTAACTGGAGTTCAAAAGGATATTTCAAAAGTATCTTAATTCTTTTTCTTTCGTTTATTATTTTAGTATGGTGGTAAAATATACATAACGTAAAATTGACCGTTTTCACCATCTATAGTGTACAGTTTGGTGGCATTAAGTTCATTTACAATGTTCGCAACTGTCACCATCATCTACCCCCTGAACTTTTCCCATCACCCCAGACAGAAACTCTGTCCATTAAGCAATGTAATAATTCTCCATTCCTTCCTCTCCCCAGCACCTGGTCCAAATTATTTTGTCTTTTTTTATTGAAGTATAGTTGATGTACAATATTATATAAGTTTCAGGTATACAACACAGTGATTCACAATTTTTAAAGGTTATGCTCCATTTATAGTTATTATAAAATATTGGCTATATTCCTTGGGTTGTACAATATATCCACGTAGCTTATTTATTTTATACATAATAGTTTGTACCTCTTAACCCCCTACCTCTGTCTTGCTCCTCCCGCCTTTCCTCTCCCTACTAGAGAAAGACAAATACTGTATGATATCATTTATATGTGGAATCTAAAAAATAAACTAGTGAATATAACAAAAAAGAAATAGACTTACAGATATAGAGAACAAACTAGTGGTTATCAAAAGTATCTTAATTCTTTTTAGTTCAGACACACTCTCTCTGAAGATAGTAGAACTTCCTTTGCCTTCCTAATTTGTCTTTACTAAACCAGAAACAATCTGGATAAATCACCTCCTGTACTATGTATTTCAGCATCAAGTATTTCTTTACTTGCCCAACTGCTTGTCTACACAGAAATCACCATCTTGACTCCTGAAGTTTTTCTTTATCCTGTCGAAATTTTGCCAGTTTATGTCTAGGTGTAGATCTTATTTCAGTGGAAATATTAGCCCTTTCAAAATATATTCTCTTGCTTTTTTTCCAGCTCAGACAAGTTATATTTTTATGTTTTTAATTCTCATTTCTGTTCCCATTATTCTGGTAAATACCAAAGAAACACCCATAATCCCTCAGTTTGGACCTTGTGCTCTATATCCACATCCATATCTATTATTTTCTCTCATATATTTTTTAATCTCTTTGACATTTTTCTCAGCATTCTGGGGTAATTCCTCAAGTTCATCTGAAAATCACTGGTTCAAGTTTCTCCAGTATCAGTTTTGTTCCTTGTTATCTTAGGTGTGGATTTTCAATCTCCTAATAAAATTCAGGCTTTGTTACATTGCTTTCTTTTTATTATGGACAGTTTCAAGCAGAGTGAAAGATATCAGGAATCCTTTGGATCCATGACTTCCCTGGTGGTCCACTGGCTAAGACTCCATGCTCCCAATGCAGGTTCGATCCCTGCTCAGGGAACTAGATCCCACATGCATGCCGCAACTAAAGATTCCACATGCTGCAACTAATGATCCCTCATGCCGCAATGAAGATCCCGAGTGCCACAACTCGGGGCACTGGCAAAGCTTTCTTGCCGAATCTTAACAGTTGCCATATTTTCTTCAGTGTTGCCAAACAAACAAAAATTACAGATATTGGGGCAGCCCCTGTGTACCCTTCCCCACACCATTCTTCTCCCTTCTTTCTGAGAGGTATTTGTATTTAGAGTTTATGATTTCCCTACATTTTAATCATTATATGTAACATGTATATATATATGTATATTTATTTACAAACAATGTGGTATTGTTTTGATTGTTTTTACATTTCTTATAAATGCAATGACATGGCAAGTATCCTTTTGTGACTGATTTTTTTCCCACTGCATTGTGTTTTTGCAAATTAAATTGTAAAGTTCTACTTCATGCAGTGTCACTGCTGTATAGTGACACTGGTGTATAAATATACCATAGTTTATCCATCAATTATTTTGATGTTGGACCTTTAAATTGTTCCAGTTTTTGGCCATTACAATATTGCAATGAACAATCTCATATATGTTTCCTTGAGTATGTGCTTACAAATGGAATTGCTAGGTTGTAGTGCACGCATATCTTCAGCTCCATCAGCTTTGGGAAATTTGTTCCTCAAAGTGATTGTAGCTATCTTCACTCCCCCTGGAAGTGTGTTCAAAACTCTTCTTGCTGTATGTCCTTGCTGACACTTGGTATTAGTCAGACTTTTACACATGGTCAGTCTGATGGATATAAAATATGTCATTATTGCTTTGATTTGCACTTCTCTATTGTTAGTGAAGTTAAACATAATTTTATAACTATTAATCATCTTATGACTTTTTATATGTTTTGCCTATTTTTATTGGAATAAACATGTACTTAATTATATACATAGTGTACATTTACATATAAATAAATATTAATAAGCATTAATATATGTAGAGTAAAATTCTAATCCTTAGCCAATAATGTGTTGCAAATATCTTCTTCTAGTCTGTGACTTATCCTTCACTTCACTTATGACATCAAGTATTGAATAGAAGTATTTTTTAATGTAGTTAAATATCTCAATTTTCTTTATACTTTATGGTTTCTGTGTGTTTTTTTAAAAACTACTTCCTTTCCCCAAGGTCATTAAGCAAAATCTTGTTTTATTCTAAAATTTTGAAAATTCTGCTTTTCATATTTAGAATCTTAATGTATCTAGGATTTAGTTTTAGGTATGGAGAAGTAGGAGGCTAATTTAATATTTTTTCCCATACAGACAACCACTTGCCCCAGCACCAATTATTGAATTATTCATCTTTTCTCCTGTTGATTTGCAACAGCATGTTTCTGATGTATCAGATCTCCATACATCTGTGAGTCTGTTCCTGAGTTCTATAGTCTATTTCTTTATCAGTACCACACTGACTTCCCTGGCGGTCCAGTGGTTAAGACTCCATGCTTCCACTGCAGGGTACATGGGTTCCATCCCTGGTCAGGGAACTATGATCCTGCATGCCACACAGTGCGGCCAAATAAATAAATAAAATAAAATAAAATAAAATAAAATAGGATACCACACTGTCTTAGTTTCTACAACTTTATAAAGTCCTGATATCTGGAAGGTAATTCTACTGCACTTTGTTCTTCAAAATTGTCTGCTCTTGACCCTTTGCTCTTCAATATAAGTTTTAGAATCAGTTTTCCAATACGGTGAAAAACCCTGAAGGGATTTTAAAAATCAGACTTATGTTGAATTTTAAAATTAGAATTATATTAAATTTATAAATAATTTTGGAGGAATTAGTATCTCTGTGATATAGAATCATCTACTTCATGGCTATATCTCATCTGTTCATTTGGATATTTCTCAAAGACTTTTAATAGACTTTTCACATTTTTTCATAAAAGTCCTTCATAGCTTTTGTTAGATTTATTCCCAAGGCTCTTACATTTAGAAGTCTGTTTTAAATTTTTGGAATCTGTGGAATTTTCTTTTCTTTTTCTGTAGTTACAATTTTCTTTTCATGCACTTTTCCCATGTACTTTTGAAAAGAATATGCATTCTCTTACTTTGGTGTCTAGGGTTTTATATATGTCCTTTTGATCAAGCTTTTTAATATCATTGTTCAAATCTTCTATATTATCAGCTTGATCTAACAATTACTGAGAGAGATATGTTAAAATTTTCCATTGTATCTCCCTGCACCTCTCTCAATTTTTTTATTGATATATATATGAGGTTGTAATATTAGATACCTACACGTTTTGTATTCCTGATGGTTCCTTTACTCATTACTTAGTAACAATTGTTATCATTAATAATACTTCATTTTCCCCTTAAAGTCTGTGTTGTCCAATAATAATGTAGATCCACTAGCCTTCTTTTAGGTATTGCTTGAAACATCTATTACTCTTTTTTTTTTTTTTTAAACATTTGACCTCTCTGTGTCTTATGTTTTAAGTACTTTGGGGAAACAACCTAATGCTTAACTTTTAAAATTCCAATCTGACAAGCACTGTCTTTTAAATGGCAAGTTTATTACGTTAATAGTTATTATAATTGTTGACATTACTTTAAGTTTCTACCATCTTATTTTATACTATTTACTCTGCTTTTTCCATTTTCTTGGAGAGGGGCTCTTTATCTTTGCTCCTTTCCTGTCTTCTGTAGAATTGACTGTATTTTCTTAGTCCCCTTTCCTCTCCATTGGGATGAAATTATATATTCTTTCATTTACTACCATAAATTGTTAACTTTCAAACTTTTATGGTCTAAAGTTAATAAACATCTATTACCCTCTTCACAAACAATAAAAGGACCTTAGCAGCTTTGATCCAAATCGATTCCCTCTTGTCTTACATGTTACTTTTCAGCATTTTTGTTCCACTTTGTTTAATAGGTACAAGTTTAGGCTTTTTATTTATTTATTTTTATAGTAACGCTTGTTTAGATTTATCCATACAGTTTCTCTGCCCACTACCCTTTGCATCTTACTCTTTCCTTCTTCCTGAAGTTACTTCTCAGTAAATCCTTGAAGGTCTGTTAGGGACAAACTCTCTCAGGCTTTGCAATCATGTTTTTGTTTCACTCTCACTGCTGAACAATCATTTAATCAAACACAGAATTTCATGATGGTAATTATTTTCTCCTAGCACCTTTTCTCAGAGGAGAGAAGAGGGATGATAGGGTGTAAGTGTCTTTGGTTTAAACCATTTGCCAGTCAGAATACCTACAAGAGAACTGAACCACAGTTGGTGCTCCACTCTGAAGCCACTTTAAGGAGCACAGAAAACCCACAGAGACACTGGAGCTCACTCTCACAATAGCATCAGTCATCTTGCCCTGCGGTTGTAGGTACATGTGTCTTCCTCCTCACTGGATTGTGAGCCACTGGCGAGCTGCGTCTCCTCTCTCTTTCTCATCTCAGTCTCTCTATTCTACCTCCTGATTCCCAAGTGCAAGATCTGAACCAAGCCCTGTCTTGTACAATACTAAGCCAATTGCAGATGACACCAAATACATCTGTTTTTTGTTTGCTGCCCCCCAATCTCTCCTACTTGATCCATCCTTCACGCTCTGCTTTTCTAGATCATTCCCGTCAGCATGCAACCATGTTTACCACACTCACAGAAAAGATTTTCTGGATCCCCCAACCCTTCCATCTACCATCTCATTTCTCTGCTTTCCTTCAGGCTAGAGTTATTGCGTTGTCTACATTAACTGTTACTACTTCTTTTCCAACCTCCTACTAACTCTTCAATTCACTCCAATCTGCTTCCAACCCCACCACTCATGTAAAGAGAGCCAATGGCCTCCATATTTCCAAACATAAATTCATCCCATGAACATAGAACATGCCATTAAATTTCTTAAAGTAATGTTTAAATGATAATGAATGTTTTTATACATCTATTTTCTTAGGACAAATTCCTAGTAGTAGAATCAGAAAATCAAATAACTCAAACACTTGGTATATACTGTCAAATTATCTTGCAGAAAGAGAAAGAGAGGGGTGGGGTGGAGAGAGAGTAAACTCTCACTTTTCAAGCCCTGTTATCTTCCTGACACTATGGACCGGAGTTTTCTGTTATTAATAGTTACTTGAGAATTACTACTAAACTCCCAGTGAAAATGACTGATTACGCACTTACAGCATTGCTAATGACCAGATTAAAGCTAGGGTCTTTCAACAAACTTTGTTTTTTTTTTTTTGCATTTGTCATGTGCAGAGCACCTTGTAAGAAGATTTTGCTCTTATAGAGAACATTCACTCATTCACTCACTCCCTTATCTAAGTAATACGTACTGAGGGCCTGCTGTATACATAACCCTGCCAGCCACTCTTTCAGCTGTTTAGAAATATTTGACTTGCCTATCTAGCTTGTACACTGCCCACTCCACCTCAAGTCCTGAGCATCCCCACAGAATGTTGTCAACAAATTAGTATTCATTATTCTCTGAAGTTACAAAGAGTCCACACCTGAAATTTTCAGCACACCATGATGAAAACATGGCCGTAGGTTGTCCTGCTGTGTTCACAGCCACCTCTTGCGCTATGTTTTGCCTATGTATCTCCTCCATCAGCAGGAAGTAGAGACGCAGGTACCTCACACCTTGGTTTCTGGCTATCTGCTTAGCTTTCCACAGCCCCATTATCTTTAGAAAGGGAGACTCCAAGGGAGAAGGCTACAGCGGGTTGTGCTTGGCTGACTGGTTTGTGTTCTTCAAAAGACAACACTCCACAGGGGTTGTGCAGTTGACGCCTCCTGTGTGTGTGCAGGCATAAAGATCATAAAGGTAAAGGAGTCAGGGAAGTTTTGAGGTGAGGGCTCTAGAAGTCATTTGGTGTCTGGGGTGACATTCTTGGGCTGTTGTCAAGTAAGGGTTTCATGAAGCATGATGAATGGAAAAGAGCAAACATACCTGCCTATAGCTGGTTCTCTAGAGCCATTCTCTCCCAACCATCCCACCCCTACCACCACAGAAACGTACCCCGGGATGAGTGAGTTTCGCTCAGGTGGAAAGAAAAGAACCAGACAGATTATTTGTGGGAAAGGGAGGAGCAAAGGAAACCATTCAGCATTCTTGCAGAGCCTCTGAGTCCCTGTCGCCGAGGCTGATGTTGGGGTTTTGAGGATGCCCAGCTAATAACACTTCGTCTCTTTGTCCATTTTCTGAACCAACTGAGAAATAAGACAACAAACTCAGGCGATAAAGAATCAAATGCTTGTCCTTGTTTATGATAAAGGCCAGATCAGAGAACATAGTTTACTCTAAGGCACAAGCTCCCTTTTGCAAACTCCCTTTTGCCCAATCCAGGCTATGGAACCCACTTGAGGGAAAGTTTGGGTTTGCAGAGAGATCACACCTGCCCAGGTCACTGCTTTCCACTTGTCGAGGTAGAGAAGGAAGGTGGGAGAGACCAAATTTGCCCCAAATTCCTCCTCCCTCCCCCAGGTCCTTTGATAGATTAGCTTCACTCAGTTCAGAAATATGGACCAAATGCTTCTACTCAGCATCTAAGTTTCTGTCTCTACCTCTGTAGGGAGGCGAAAAGGTTGGACGAGCATTCAACAGTATTTCAGGCAGCTCTTCTCATGATTGCAGCTTCAGGAGTGAAGAATAAGTGCTCCTCTCTCATCATTGCTAAGAGCTGTTAAGAAAAGAGACCCAAATACAACCTGGTCCTTATGAATGAAGATGAATTCTGATAAATGATAACTCACATCTTCTGGGAGGCTTATACTATTGAACACAAAGTTACAATCCCCAAGGCGTGTAACTTCCATGCTGAACTAACTCCTTTTTTCATCCACATAAGTGAAATTCCCTAGTTGTTTCTTTTTCAAACTTCGCTTGGAGTAACAGATGCTTGCAATGTGTCTGAATTAAAAGTGTAAACTTTAGGGTCACAGAATGTTAGTGCCAGCAGGTCATCAAATCCAGTCCAGTTCCTTGTTTTGTTAGAAAACACGAGAACCGGTGAGATTAAATGACTCGTTCAAGGTCACACGGTCATTTGTGTCCATCTCTCTCCCAGTTTTTGGTTTCCATGACTAGGGGTATTTCCAACTATACCACGATACAGCAGAGAAACTTCCTGTTTATAGAAAACTGGTGATGACTCAATAAAACCAAGCATACAGGTTTGTTTTTTTTTAAACAAAAGTCATCCTGTAATATAGTAATAGAAATTTGTCTTTTCTATATTAGTTTTCCTTGTAGTGGAATAGCCCTTGAACTTGTTTTGTATTCAGTTAATGGTTTGACTATTCTGGTTCTAAATAAATGACTCCTTTTTAATGTTCTCTTTTCCTAATTAACAAAGTGTCAAGTAGAGAGAGATGAGTTATGCACTTTAATTACAATAACCCCAGGCTACTGGGAGAATTCTTATCAGTGGCTTGGGCTGTACGTTCTGTGCTCACTTAGAAACAGCATTGGTAAAATCTTTAGGGAAGCCATGGATTTGAGATCTGAGGTGGTGTGGTCATCAGGAAACAAGAGTGGGGAACTTCATTCCAGATGTCTTCACACCATACTGTGTCTGGTCCTCTCTCTGCTCATTTCCTTCCTGTTAAAAATGGGAAATGACAATTAGCCTGGATAATTATGAGAAACAGGAAGAGATGCTGCAAAGAGTATCGGAGTGCAGCATCAGGAGTCCAGAATTCTAGACCAGCTCTGCCACTGAACTGTCTCTGTGGGCTAGTCACATGGGCTCTCTGAGCCTCAGTTTACTCCTCTGTAAAATGGACTTGTGCTAGCTGATCTCCAAGGCCTTTCTACAAAAGTCAAGATGTCTTTGACTCTAAGTCCTTCTAATTCCACATTGTCATCCTACCCTTATCTCACACGCTTTGTTTCCCCAAACTGAGCAGTAACCTCTGGCTTCAAAGAGATAGGTTATATGCAGTGTCAAACAGAAGCAATGATTATAAGGACCAAAGAACCTTATTCATTGAACAATATATGCCTTATTTTACTTGTCAAAATGAGCAGAGAAGCTGGAGTCATTTCCATTCTCATCATGGTACCATTTCATAGCTGCAGCAATGCATTTGTGGTCCTTTCCTCTAAGAGTTTCCTTCAAGGTAGACTTCCTAGGGTGGGTTAAAGGGCAGGACAAGAACTCAGTTACCCACACTCCAACCCCTGGTTCCTCTATATCCTTCTGGCTAAAGTATATTAGATACTCGGTGTCAAAACATGTGTATGTTATTTTGCGTATTGAACTAAGGGTCATATGGTTTGGTTCTGAATTTTCCACTAATGAGATGCATGACCTTGGTTTCAAGTCACTTCTCTTCTGTGGCCTGAGTTTCCACATTTATGAAATGAGACTTTTGGACCGGATGGTGTCTAAGTCCTCTTCTAGCTCTAAACTTCTAGCTCCGAGTTGGGGAAAGAGACAGGAATGGCGGCAGTTTGGGGAGAATGTCTTTGGATTTGGGGGCAAAGTCTCACCATACAAAGATTTGTCCCCAATATTCCACCACTTAAACAGGCCTGACCAGCTGGGCCAGGACAGGACAAAGTCCCTCCATAGTGCAGCACTGTGGTAGTATCTCCCGTGCCTGGTGGAAGCCTTTGCTTTTGGTGGGTACGTGAAGTATTACTTAAATGGAGGATGGGGAGGCATATCAAGAAGTCTAAAATACGGTTCCTGCCCTCAGGGGGTTCACAACTGATTTGAGAAACACAAGGGCAACATTCCGAGGCCAGGAGTCCAGAGGATGTAAAAACCATCTTGAATATCCATTGAGTTCAACAAACTGTGGGCGCTTATTCTGAGCTCATGATTAGGGACATATACTCGTGGGTGGATGGCACCATCCAGGAGTTGGAAGAATGTCCTACAGGCCTTGGCTTGCTCCATCTTTTCCGGAGTCACCATTTTTTTCCCAGAAGAGTCTGTTTTCTCTCTCTCTTTTTTTTTTTTTTTGCAGTACACGGGCCTCTCACTGCCGTGGCCTCTCCCGTTGCGGAGCACAGGCTCCGGACGCGCAGGCTCAGCGGCCGTGGCTCACGGGCCCAGCCGCTCCGCGGCATGTGGGATCTTCCCGGACCGGGGCACGAACCCGCGTCCCCTGCATCGGCAGGCGGACTCTCAACCACTGCGCCACCAGGGAAGCCCTGTTGTTCTCTTTTTAAAATATCACTTGATTTTGGTCTTTGGATGACACACATTCAGCTCTGTCTCCACAGAATGCATGCAGCTGGAAGGGTGGGTAGACTGTGTATATAAGGACACACAAGAGGGAAAAGGAAGGTGATGTGGACAAGAGCGTTAACCAAAGTCTTGGGGTAAGAAAACACAAGATGTGTTCACAAGTCAACTGGTAAACCAGTTTGGCCATGAAGACTTTGGAAGAGGGGGAAAAAAAGAGTCAAAACCATGATTTGGAGTCCGATTATAAGTGGCATGATGTAATCAAAAAAGAGACCAAGGATAAATCTAGTGCTGCTGTATATTGTCTGTGTCCCTCTGAGCAAGTTATTTAATCTTTTTCAGTTTATACCTTCACATGGTAAAATGGGAGGAATAATACCAATTTCACAGGATTTTGTGAGAATTAATAGAAACAATCTATGAAAAGCTCTTGGCACAGTAAAAATGAGCAATAAATGTTGATTTTTCTCAATCCCAGGCTCTTCCTCTCTCCACAGTGATTTCTTCTCCTCCAGGCACTGGGAAAGCAGCAAACTTGGTTTTGAGTTAGGCTCGGCCAGTTACAAAGGGTTTCATCTTGGTCAAACCACTTAACTGCCCTGACTTCAGTTTCTTATCTACCAAATGAAATTCACCACACTTACCTTTCAGGATTATTGTAAAGTTTAGAAATGTATGATATGAAGCAAACAACAGTACCTATCAGTAGGAGAGAGGCAGTAGGTTTCAGTAAATAATGGTGATAGGAGAAGGGAGGAGAAAGAGGAGTTGTGATCTTCGGGATTCTCGACCAAGGAGCCTGGACGTCTGTCTTGTTGGCAGTTGGGGTCTCTGAAGACTTTTTTCCAGATAGAGTATTATAAGATGAAATGCAGAGAATCTTGAGATGATGAGAATAATACAAGAATGGCTAGCATGTGCAGAGGGCAAGGGTGAACACCCTGGAGGTACGGAGGCCCACCTACGGAAGAGAAAACCCAGGCCTCTCCATGCATGTGCTACATAATTCTTTTATTAGCAAATGAATTGGTTCTAGTGAAATTCATCCATTCTCAAAATAGGAGAGAGACAGAGATAGAAATGGAGAGTGAGGAAGGGGAGAAGAAAGAGGCCCAGAGAAAGAGAGAGAGGCAGGGAGAGAGGTAGAAAGATACAGAGAGACAAGAGAGGGGAAGCTCTTTTCAAGGGCCTCTGGCTTTTTGTGTGAAGACATCTGGCACACAGCTGTGCTGGCTGGATGCAGGTGGCTTAAGAGAATTTGCATCCAGGTATAAATCTGACATCAACTGGCTTGAATTTTCAGCTGACGTGTGGGCTATTTTAAATAAAACTGGGGAATTGGTGTGGAGGTGGTGAGAACATCTCCACCAAGATGTGCCCGATACCTGAGAACAGGACCTTCTCCGATGTCTTTGGATCACCTGCCGACCACGTCTCCCTCTTCCTGGTGCAGGAGGAGATATCCGGTCAGCAGCGTGCCCACTGAGCAGGCATCCCACACTTCCTTTCTGACATTTCCTTTAGTTTCGTGTTCAATCTGCTTGCTCTTTGCTTAGAAGACGGTGAGTTTGCTTTTGTGAGAAAGGTGTTTGGCTTAGCTTATTCTGAAAGCAGAATTGTCTTTAAGTTCAATTTATGTTTTTAATGTCATTTTTTTCTTTTTTTAACTAATCATTCAATAACTAATGGGCATCAATGACCTACAAAAGTCAGTTCCTGTTGCCACAGTTGTTACAGCCGTAAAGCCTGGTGCCTGGTGTGACTGGATTAGAGAAGGCAGCTGGTACCTGTGCCTATCCAAAGCCACCAGGAGGAAATGGGGGCGCTATGGAGCAGCACTTTGAAAGGCTCTCAGATCCTGGGGTAGAGCTTCCTGTGTCTAGCCTAAGTCAGGACTACTGTGGATCAGTAGACTTTGTGGATGACAACTTAATAAAAATGTTAATCTGACCATCCCCCAAAGAACAATACCCTGTATTGTCCTCTATGAGTTTTTCTCAGCCCACCTTACAGTTCTGAAAGATCCTGTTGTCCTGCTAAGATGTTTGGAAATGGTTGACCTGCAAGAAGCCACCCAGGGACCCTTTTTTTTCTGGGTGTGGGAATGTTTGTTCTAGTATAATGTCTCTTTCTTATTTTGAAGAACTTTTTTTTTTTTTTTTTTGTGGTACGCGGGCCCCTCACTGCTGTGGCCTTTTCCGTTGCGGAGCACAGGCTCCGGACGCTCATGCTCAGCGGCCATGGCTCACGGGCCCAGCCGCTCTGCGGCATGTGGGATCTTCCCGGACCGGGGCACGAACCCGTGTCCCTTGAATCAGCAGGCGGACTCTCAACCACTGCGCCACCAGGGAAGCCCCTTGAAGAACTTTTAATGAAATATCTCATACGTCAAAAGTATAAATATATATATATATATATATATATATACTTATATATATATATGTGATATTACTTTTGTGTTTTTATATAATATATAAAAATAATATGAACACTCATGGGTACCCAGCATCTATCTTAAGAAATAGAATATTATAGAGTACTATCAAAGGCCCCTGTGTGTCACACCTCATTCATATCCCTCTTCTAACCTTTCCCATGTATTTTTGGTCCTTGCCTTACTTTTCTCAAGAGTTTGAACATAGTCGGCCGTCCATATTGATCCGTGGTTGGTTGAATCCGTGGATGCAGAATCCGCAGATACCAAGGACCCACTGTGCGCTGCCATTTTATATAAGGAGCTTGAGCATCCGGAGATTTTGGTATCTGAGGGGGTCCTGCACCAAAACCACCCCTCAGATGCCAAGGGAAGAGGGACAACTGTATATATATATCCTTAAATAATATATAGTTTTTCTTGCTGTTGACTTTTATATAAATGGCATCAAACTGGATATGTTCCTGTGCAACTTGCATTTTTTGCATGAAATCTTGTGAGATTAAACCATCTTGATTGATTAAATATCCATTTGTTCATTTCCTGTGTTACATAGTATCCCATTCCATAGATATACTATAATTCATTTATCCATTATCTGTTGATAGATTTTTGGGATATTACTTGATATTATAAAAATAGCAAAGTTGGGTTTTTTAACAATTACAAATTCTGATGCTATGAATGTGTTATGCACATGTCTCTTTGCACGTGTGGAAAAGTTTCTCCAGATTTTGTAAGTTGGGGTGATATTGCTGCATCAAAAGCTATGAACATATTCTACTTCATTAAATATTTCTAAGTGTTTTGCAAAGGGGATGTACCGGTTTACACACCTAACATCAGAGTATGAGTCTCCATTGATCCCATCCTTGGTAATATTCATTGCCCAACTTTTGTATTTGCCAGTCTTGTCGGTATAAAATGGCGGCTCTTTCTGGTTTTAACAGGCATTTCCTTGATTACTTAGGAGATGAAATGTTTTTCATACTTTTTGCTCAGTGCTGCTTCCTCTTTTGTGTTGAATTCCTTGTGTGTTTCCGATACATCTCCATCCATTCAGCACAGCTCTGTATGTGGCTGCGTTAGCGTAAAAAAGGGAGCGAAGGCATGTGTTGACTGCGGCGTGCTGCTTTTCTCTTTGAAGGCCCCGAGGAATCAGGAAGTGGGCGCTATGGACCCCATTATATAACCGACACAGAAGTCAGCGAGGATGACACATATGAAGATGACTTAGATTTGGATATTTCCTTTGAGGAGGTAAAGAAAAGTACTGCTTGAAAACCTGGGTGTTTTTGTTTCCTTGCTGAACAAGGTGATTTAGTCAATGGACCACTAACGTTTTACTTAAAACTTACTTAACTTGGCTCATCTGCTTTTAACACATTTATTTCCTCTGACTATTAGGCACCAGGTGATCATAAATTAATAGTAACTAGGTATCAACCATGCTGATGCTCTGTAGTCAGTTCCTGCCTGCTGACTTCACAATCTGGCAAAAACGTATTTAGATTCCCACCAAATGAAATTTTATAAACTCAGTTTTTATAAGGAAATGAACAATTCCTTGACAAGGTAAATGCATCTTCGTGATATTGTAATAATAATAAATCACATAATATCAGCTTTAGCAGTGATTTTTCTGAGTAATACAGGAGAAGGTACTTAAAATCCTTGAGCCTCAAGTTCTTTATCCATAAAACTGGAGTCAGTACTATTTGTCCTCTGTACATTCCAAGGTTTTGGTAAGTATCAAAAGTGACTATATTTTCAAGTGTTAGGCGTCAGCTATAAATAAGGCAGTCTAATTACCGTGCTCTGTGTTAATCCTGAACTTCTTTTCCTTCTCTGTCTTCAGGTTAAACCGCTTCCTGCTATCAAAGAAGGGAATAAGAAATTTTGGGTGGAATCCAAGATGGCGCCCAGATCGAACCCGATGACCGTTTCTAGGCTTGTCCCCGCTACCCCAGCATCTCTCCCCATGACTGAGGTGGCTCCTCAGCCCACTCCAGTGGAGAGGAAAGGGAAGAATGGTGCGGCTATGATGCCAAGGCTTTTTGACGTGTCTTGTGATGAAATTCTCTGCTCTGCTGACAGCTTTTGTGTCAATGACTACACCTGGGGGGGCTCTCGATGCCACTGCAACCTGGGCAAAGGTGGTGAGAGCTGCTCAGAAGGTAGGCCCTTGGGTGGTTGGGTGGGGAACATGGTCATGCGTTGGCCCTACTGGGAGCCAGAGGGCAGTTTTGCATCCACACATGGTTCCTTCAAGTCCTTTTTCTAAGATAAGCCCCTTCTCCCATGTTTTAGTCACTAAATCAGCTAGCTAGCTACACAGGGCAAATGTGAGGCAACTTCCATTGCTTCTAGGTAGATAGCAGCCCTATTCTTACATGTGCCAAACATGTAGTCCTTTTGGAGCAATTAATAAGTCACCCTGATGGCATCTTGGGGGTGGGCTTACTTTGATCACACCTCTGCTGAGCCAACTTACATCACACAGATGTACAGCTAGGAAGCAGGTGTCAGCGGCCTTCAAGCCACTTAAAGATTTCTCTTTAGGGTGGCAAGTAACCAGCTCCAAAGATCCAGTTTCTCCCTAAGAATTTCAGAAGCTCAAAGTCCCCAGGAATGAGAATCCTGGGGGTAAAGAGTAGAGTGAAGAAGACGGCAAGCTAGGTTTAACAGACTGTCAGGGGTTTTTACTTAATGACATCCAGGCAATGGTGTGTACTGATTTTTTTGCATTTGAAGTGAGGAAACAGCATGCTTTGGTTTTGTCTTTTTCTCTTTTCAGATATTGTTATACAGTATCCTCAGTTCTTTGGCCACTCCTATGTAACCTTTGAACCTTTGAAGAACTCTTATCAGGCATTTCAAATTACTCTTGAATTTAGGGTAAGAAGGGTTAATCCTTTGATCAGTGCTTACTGGACACCGTAACACAGCAGTGTACTACATCAAAGGGAGGAGGAGAGGGGAGAGGAAGCAGGGGGTAAACCCATTCACAGGTTAGCGAGAACGATGGGCACACTTACACACTCAAGGGCGGCAGCAAAGGGAGGGTGGGTTCTGTATGTTACTGAACTATGGAAATGGTTGGCCTGAAGGTTCCCAGGAAGAATATTTGGGTCCCACACATGTTGCTCGTGTTGACTGAAAAAAAAAATGCATAACCTAAAAGTTGAGAATTATGTTTTATTCAGCAAATTTGCTGAGGACTTAAGCCCAATAGCTCTAAGGGGCTGTTCCCCGGGCTAAAGTCCTCAGCAAGTCCACCAAATAAAACATAATCCTCAACTTCTGGTTGTGCATTTTTTTTTTCGGTCAACACTCATAATAGTGACACTTCTCAGACCAGGATTTCAGAAGGTATAAATGCATTCTCCAGCCCAAAATTCCTTTTAAAGGAAGCCCAAACAACGTTCATGATTATGACTGTAACTGAACAGATAGAAAAATGACTATATGCAACCCTGGCACACAGTGAGGGCCCAATAGATGCTCTCTGATCTGAATCAGCTGTGGATCAGAATTCATCGCCTTCAGCTTAAAGTGATCCTTTTGGGTATCTCAGATGACAGGAAAAGGTTTGGAGATATGGAAACAAGTCCCCTTCAGGTCACGGTCAAAGTGTTGAGGGTCCAAAAGATGATCTGTCCCAGTCTAGGACAGACAACATGGGTGAAAACTAAACTAGTCCATGGGCTGTTTGTATTGTCATGTTCTCCTAATGGAAGGAAGGAAGCAAATTTGCATGGGAAATTTTTTTAAAAAAGGAAAAACTAAAATGCTCTTTGGTGAGAATAGAATTTGATGAGCATGAGAGAAGGCCCCTGTGTGACTGCGGTCTTTGTGCACATGGTTTCCCAGAGCCTCTGCTGGTGGATCCATGAAGCCAAGTAAAGAGGGGGTCAGATATGGGGCCACCTTCCTCTCACGTCACTGCAACATTCCTCATACACTGTTTATATCGCTGCCCTCTGCTTATTGAAAGTGAACTGGGACTAGGTACCTGGGAAGTAATTGGAGTCCACATGCTTGTAAATAGGAACACAGTGGAGATGCTCAAGTTTCGTATTCATGAGTGTTTCCAGGTGGCCCTTTATGGAGGAAGAGGCGCTCATTGTCCGTGTGGCTTTCGTTCCTATAATGACAGGCAGAGGCGGAGGATGGCTTACTGCTCTACTGCGGGGAGAATGAGCACGGGAGGGGGGATTTCATGTCCCTGGCTGTCGTCCAGCGCTCACTCCAGTTCAGGTAACTCCTGCCAAAAACCCCTCAGATTTTTAATACTACCCTATGTTATGTTTTCCTTTTTATAGTGTGAACAAAATCTGTACACAATGGATCCCTGTAAATAAAGGAACGGTGTGTGTAAGATGAGCATGGACCAGTTTACTAAATACTGGGGTATCAGGATTGCAGGGTTGCCCCTCAAATTTGAGTTTGGAACCTTGTAATCATTTATTCATTCAACAGCAAATGTTTCTTGAGCCGCCACATTGTACCAGGCACTGCTGCAGCGCCTGGGAATGTGGCAGTGAGCCAAAGCGATTGAGTCCCTTCTCTCCTGGAGCTTCGGTGGATGCGATGGGCAGAAGGCTGGGACTTCCACCTTGTCCCCTGCGGTAGGTACAGCTGACAGCGCAGAGCCCAGAGAGGAGCCCCTAGCCTCCTAAGCGTTTCCAGAGGCTCAGGCCCCATCCTCGTCTTTCCTCGGGGCTGTGGTGGGCTATTTGACTTACCTCCTCTGCCCTGATCATTTGTGTCCCAACGCACCTTGGAAGCCACCTTTGGTTTATGTGTGGTTTTCTGCGCACAGAGCTCTGTGGACGTGTGAGTGTTTTAACCACCCTCACGGAGGTGCACACGGCGCCTATTAGAGGACAACCAGTGGGGATCAGCTGGGTGCTTCTCCATGGCTCACTGATTAAGATCCTGATGACACTATTCTCCTGCGGCCTGACCGTCAGCAAATGACTTAACCTCTCCGAGCGCATGTTTCCTCCCAGGGCTACTGTGGGCATTAAATGCATGAAAACATGAGGGTACTTAGAGCAGCGCCTGACCCGTAGCAAAAGCACTCAGTAAGCACCAACCACGATTGTCTTTTCACTATTTTAGCACAAAAGTTACTTTCGGTTAAGAAGGATGAGACTGTCAAGCATCTCACGTGGGGTAGAAAATGCCCCCACCCCCGTCCCCGCATCCTTTGCTAAATGCATTGATTGATGGGAGATTGAGGTCAGCCAGCAGGATCTGGGGCAGTGGCCCTAACCTTATGTGGATCTAACCCTTGGAGGATCTGATTGACTCCCGCTAGCCCCGCTGGTTATTTGCTGGTAGCAGCTCTCCATCTCTGCAACTCCTACTGCGTGATTCTGAGATCCCCCCCGCTATGTGAGCCTGTTTTGCGACGCCTCTCCACCCCATTCCACTCCACTGACGATCAGGAGACAAAGGGAGGCCATGAGAAGTGGGCTGCAATTAGTGCACATCCTGGCAACACCCGCCATACTTCCTTCCCCACCGGCAGTCTCAGAACTCATGGGGGACATGGCACGGTGGCTGCTTGGAGGTTGCCTGGAAAAGGTCAGAATCCTACATGTCAGGCATAGTGACCAGAGGGCACCCCAGGCCATACGGAGGTTGGGAAAAAAAACAAGAATAATGCAACTGTCTGAGAATGCTCGTTCTCCACCCACACCCCCTCTGAGCTGGAGACTCCCATGGAAACCATCCCTGCACTCAGGCCCAGCTGAACACAGATGGCATTGCTGGCCAGCTTGTCAAAATGAGTGTGAAGACTTGGTTTCTTTTTCTTTTTCTTTTACATTTTATTAACATCACTGAGCCTGTCATTTCGGAGTTGTGGGAAGTCCCCAGAGAAATCCCCGGAAGCAGAATGATTCAAGCTCTAAGTCTCTGCACCTTGAGTCCATGTTCAGCATCTGGTCATTGCTGAGAAGGAGAGAGAAGATCTTAGTTGCCCAGGATTCTCTAAGCTGCAGAGAAAGTTGGGTTAAAGGAGACTCCACACTGAAAGGTTCTATGGGCAGATTAAAGACAACCAGGCTGAGGAGGTCCCAGGGAAGGAGGCGTCTAGTTCTTCCATGTGTAGATTTAAACAGCTCTTGATATTTGTAAACCTAACTCTGAACAGACTGGCTCTCCAAGAAGCCATTACCCTGGAAGTGATGTCCATGGAGTCTGAAAACATAATGAACTGGTTGATCTAAGAATTTTCCTTTTCTTTTCTTCTCCCACAGGTTTAACTGTGGAACTGGGCTTGCCATCATCGTAAGTGAAACCAAAATCAAGCTAGGGGGCTGGCACACGGTTACGCTCTACAGAGATGGGCTGAACGGGCTGCTGCAGCTGAACAACGGCACCCCGGTGACAGGCCAGTCCCAGGTGAGTGCGAGCCTCACTCCCTGCCCCCCTGCCCAGCACGCACCACAAGCACCCTGGCAGGGTCCCACTGCAGAGAGCTGACAGCCCTGGCAGATGGGCTGCTTTTCATGGCAAACCCATGCAACCTGGCTCTGATGTGACCCTGCCGGCTTTCCACCCTAGGTGGGCTTTCAGGGCACGTGTCCATCCCACATGTACCAAGGAGAAGGGTGACTGCCAGCATCATGGCCCTGGGTGCACAGGGACATGCAGTAGGCTCTGTGCCTGGGGACGTGTTCTCTTTCTACAAGGACATCAATGCCAGGGGGTGGAGGAAGGCCCATATTGGAAGAATTGAAGCCATTATTACTGCCAAACACAAAGCTTGCTTTTAAGGCAGAGGTGTTGCAATCCTGTAGCTATAGAAAATCGTCCTGAAAGTTTCACTTGGTTCAATATTCAGGAGTAATCCATTCATCCACCTTTTTGGGGCCATGATTATAGGAAGTGGTAAAGCAGCGTAACTAGGTATTCACACATTTGTCATGCTCTGAGCAAGTTTAGGACTGTGTTTAGAATAAACAGCTGGGATTAGCAACCCGCCAAGGAACCGAGCCTGTAATTCTAATCAGGCAAGCATCTGTATTCTCTGAGGAAAAAAGTAGCAAAGAAGCCTTTGTGTATATGTGTATAGCTTTCTCCTTGCCCGGGCTCTTCACTATTCTTTGCTGACAAGACATGTTATATTAAGGGTCATGACTTGCTGATAAAAAAAAAAAGAATAGAAAAAATAAATCTCATTCATTTGAATCCCAGTGGTTCCAAAAGAACAAGAATCCAAATAGAGTGAATGTGAATCCAGGAAGATCATTTATGCAGATATGCATATATTTCTAAGGAAGGGAAAGATGGGATAAATGCACTGCAGAATCACGTAAACGCCAGAACAATAGGCCTACTGTGGTTAAAATTAAATTTGACAGGAATAAAGACATTTTGAACTTGGGTCCAAAATACTAACATGAATACAGGTGGAGAAGCTGTAACAGAAGTAACACATGTGTAAATGTCTTATGGTTTAAAACAAGGAAATTCAATAAAGGTTAATAAATAGGGCCATGTGATAACAACAAGCTAAAGAAATTATAGGCTGCATTAATAGAGGCATAGCATCTAGGAAAATGGAGGTGATAATCCTATTCTATTCTGGTGCCTATGTGTGTAGTTTGCAGTACTCTAACAGGGACTCTAATCCTCGAAGAGGATTGCCTTCCGAGTATATGATTTTAATGCATGTAAGCATTAATTACAAAAAGCATATGATTTTGTGGATACTCAGGGCAACATCTGCCTCTCTACGACCAAGACTTGCTAAGCAAGTTGTATAAGCAGGACCTCAGATGTGGAATGTTTGAGAAAACTGTCTCAAGAGATAGTGACTCTGTCTTAAGTCAGGGTTCCCCCAAAACAGACCTGAGATGAGGAGTCTTATGCAAATGATGCACGAAGAAAGGGGTCCCAGGGCTTCCCTGGTGGCGCAGTGGTTGAGACTCCGCCTGCCGATGCAGGGGACACGGGTTCGTGCCCCAGTCCGGGAAGATCTCACATGCCGCGGAGTGGCTGGGCCCGTGAGCCACGGCCGCTGAGCCTGCACGTCCGGAGCCTGTGCTCCGCAACGGGAGAGGCCACAGCAGTGAGAGGCCCGTGTACCGTGCAAAAAAAAAAATAAGGGATCCCATAGGAAACCTGTAAGAGAGGGGGTTAAGACGAACGGGGGAGGGGCAGAAGTCAGTAAGAGTGAGATCTCAGGCAAAGTTCATCAGGATCTGGCTTTAGCCTGATCCCACAGGGGAGCTCTGGCATGCAAGTAGTACCACGGAGTGATGCCAACCCAAAGCAAGGGAATTGGACTTCCACACTTAAGCACCCATTAAAACTTGTTAAGGGCTGTGCCAGGGGACTGCAGACTCCAGGATACCACCAGTTCTCTGCATGGGCAGGCAAAGCAGCCTCCAGAGGCCCAAAGACAACCCTCATTAGAGGAAGGTAAAGGCTAGGCTCAAACACTATTGCCTGGGATGTTGTGAAGGGAGCTTCAGAGGAGCTACCCACCCCTCTGATGCACTTAATGTTCCAAACAAGGAGAAAAGGATTTAGCTGTTGGGCTCCTGCTGTGGTCCTGGATCAGGGAATAGGGCCAGAAGGGTGAGGAAGGGATCCAGAAGAAGTAAATCCTGAGGATCTTGGTGAAATAAGCCAACAGGGCACTCAATTCATCTCACGAAAGCTGTATGCCAGTGGCTGGCAAAGAATTAATCCTTAAAATCCACTGTAAATACTTTAAAGCTGCCTAGCTCATATTTACTATACTATTTACAACTGATTCTTATCTATTCATTAGAAAAGCAATGATTAGATGTTTTACTTACTGATAACAGAAGTATAAAGGGTAAAGATTACATTTCAGTGGCTTACATTCTAGACATTTTATAACTTCTCGCAGCATACCTTTTCCCAACCTCCTTCTCTACCCTTTAATCCAAGCAAATGAGATATTTCTGCAATAAAAATAACAAATAACCAAGAGCACCTTAATTCTGTCCCACCTAATGTTCAGCTCTGTATTTTGTAACCTCAAAATCTACAATCCAGATTGTGGTTTAGTCTAAGACTGGAAATGTCCCTACTTAGCTGTCATAACACTTTAAAAAAATTGTATCCATGAGCAAATTTCAAAATATTTTGCAACTCAGTCTTGGCAATTTCCCTCTCCCTCGCAAATGCCTCTTGCAGGATATAGTATAAAGGTGACTAGGACAGTAAAAGGGTAAACGTTAGCCCACGTATACACAAAATTAGCATTATCACCTTTTGAGACACAGAATAGCCCTATGACCCATCCAAGATACACAGTAAATTGGTGTCAGGACTGGAAAGAGAAAGTTTTTTTTGGGATGCCCATCGTGGTACACTGCCTGTTGGGTTGCTCCTGGCTCTAACCCACCTTCCCTTCCCTTCTAGGTTCCAAAATCATCCCTTCTCGAAAGACAGCCCTCTGAGAAGCTCTCTTGAGTTTTCTGTGGTAACCGTGGGTTTAATTTTCCAGTAGGACAGTAACTTAAATACAGATGGAAGAAAACATTGGTGCTATAAATTGCATCTTAACCGTGTCCCTCATGAAAACCTGTTGTGTTTTAGCTTTTGACTTTGTGTAGTGAGTTACTGTTTTCATCTTTCTTAAAGGGCCAGTACAGTAAAATTACCTTCCAGACGCCTCTCTATCTTGGTGGGGCTCCCCGTGCCTACTGGTTGGTGAGAGCAACAGGGACAAACCGAGGCTTTCAAGGCTGTGTACAGTCACTCACTGTTAATGGGAAGAGAATGGACTTGAGGCCCTGGCCGCTGGGGAAGGCACTCAGCGGGGCCGATGTGGGTAAGTGGTTGCCCAGTGGGTGGGATGCTCTCGTGGGACTGCCTTTCTGCTTTGGGCCAGGGTGGGGAGAAGCTTCATGGGCTACAACCCTAGGCAGATGGTTAATGCAGAGCTTTAGGAGGGAGGTGGGCCTGAGGGGTGAGGTTGGTGCTCTGAAGACATGATGACCTTGAATCTGAACACTCAGATGTGGTAAATAAGACCAAGGGTGGACCAAACCCTTGGTTGTGTCCTGCTGTCATCTTGGCCCTCTTCATGAAACGCAGCCTGGTCTCATCTGACAAGGCAACAGCATTTCAGCCCTTTGACCCTTCCTCACCCAGTCCAGTGGAAGAACCAACACTATAATGTAGAAAGATCTTTCATATACTCTTTGCTTCTAAAAGAAATGGCCACATTCCAATTCTTGACCACCGTGCCAAACACGTTCTTGACGCCCTCTCATTTATTCCTCATACTGACTCGAGGAGGTAGAGATTATTATTATACTTATTTTACACATGAAGACACTGGGACTTGTAAAAGTTAAAGAACTTATCTAAAATAGGGCAGAACTAGGATTGTGGGTTTTTTCTATTTTCCTTTTTTTAAATTAAGATTATTTTTTGAGTAGTTTAAGGTTCACAGCAAAATTGGGGGGAAGGCACAGAGATTTCCCATATGCCCTCTGGTAGCCCCCCACCCCCCAATTATCAACATCCCCCATTGGAGTGGTATATTTGTTACAATTGATGACCCTGTTGACACATCATAATTGCCCCAAATCCATAGTTTACATTATGGTTCACTTCTAGTGTTTTATGCTCTATGGGTCTGGACAAATGTATACTAACATATATCCATCATTATGGTATCATACAGAGTATTTTCACTGCCTTAAAATTCCTGTGTGCCCTGCTTATTCATCTCCTCCCCCCATCTCCAACCCCTGGCAACCACTGATCTTTTTATATTCTTTATAGTTTTGCCTTTTCCAGAATGTCATATAGTTGGAATCATACATTATGTAGCCTTAATAGATTGGCTTCTTTCAGTTAGTAATATGAATCTAAGTTCCCTCCATGTCTTTTCACAGCTTGATAGCTCATTTGTTTTTAGCACTGAATAATATTCCATTGTCTGGATGGACCACAATTTATCTGTTCACCTACTGAAGGACATCCTGAGTGCTTCCAAGCTTTGGTAATTATCAATAAAGCTGCTATAAACATCCAGGTTTTTGGGTGGACATAAGTTTTCAGCTCTTTTGGGTAAACACCCAAGAGTGTGATCGCTTGATCATGTGGTAAGAGTATGTTTAGTTTTGTAAGAAACCACCAAACTGTGGACTGTATCATTTTGCATTCCCACCATGAATGTATGAGAGTCCCTTTTGCTCCACATTCTTGTTAGCATTTGATGTTGTCTGTGTTCCATATTTTGGCCATTCTGATAGGTGCATAGTGGTATCTTGTTGTTGTAATTTGCATTTCCCTGATGACATATGATATGGAGCATCTTCTCACATGTTTATTTGCCATCTATATATCTTCTTTGGTGAGGTATCTGTTAAGATCTTTGGCTCATTTTCAATTGAGTTGTTTGTTTTCTTATTGAGTTTTAAGAGTTCTTTACTTATTTTGGATAACAATTCTTTATCAGATGTGTCTTTTGAAAATGTTTTCTTATCTGTGGCTTGTTTTCTCATCCTCTAGACATTGTGTTTCACAGAGCAGAAGTTTTTAATTTTAATGAAGTTCAGCTTATCGATCATTTCTTTCATGGATTCTGTCTTTGGTGTTATATCTAAAACGTCGTTGCCTTACCCAAGGTCATCTAGGTTTTCACCTATGTTATTTTCTATGAGTTTTATAGTTTCATGTTTACATTTAGGTCTGTGATCCATTTTGGGTTAATTTTTGTGAAGGGTGTAAGGTCTGTGTCTAGATTCATCTTTTTTTTTTTTTTTTTTTGTATGTGGAAGACCAGTTGTTCCAGCACCATTTGTTGAAAAGACTAGGATTATTTTTAAAGAAATAAGGACATTTATTCCATCACTGAAGGCAGCAGATAGATAATTCTAAGGTTGGTTAAGTCAATGACTGTTTTAGTCAGCTAGGGCCACCGTAACAAAATACCACAGACTGGGTGGTTTAAACAACAGATATTTATTTTCTCACAGTCCTGGAGGCTGGAAATCCAAGATTAAGGTGGTGTCACGTTTGGTTTCTCCTGAAGCCTCTCTCCTTGGCTTGCAAATGGCCACCTTCTCACGGTGCCCTCACATGGCCTTTTGTCTGTGCTTGAATCCTGTGTCTCTCCCTTTTCTTACAAAGACACCAGTCAGATTGGATTAGGACCACTCACATGACCTCATTTAACTTTCATTCCCTCTTTAAATGCCCTGACTCCAAATACAGTCACATTGGGACTTAGGGCTTCAACCTATGAATTTTGGGAGGACACACTTCAGTCCCTAACAGTGACTCAATGACGTTAGAACTCTGGGTTGGTATCTCAGTGGTTCTCTTGTTTTTCACTCATAATCCCAAGGTGGTGCCACAACCCTGAGCATCACATCCTCATATGACATTGTTATTGCAAGAAATGGCAAGTTCCTTTCTTGGGTCTCTTTGTTCTCCATCTTCAAGATGTCATTTTGAAAGAACGCATGGTGAATACCACGTGCGCACAATCTAGCTCTACCATTCACATTTGCCTGCGTTTGCTCTACCACATATGATCCTATTCCACCCTCTCTCCATTTCTGAGTCAGAGCTAGGATTCGATCTTCATGACTCCAAGTACAGTTTGCTTGTTTTGTAGCTAATATTAGTTGAGCACCTACTACATGTAGCCACCATCCAGAACTACTTTAATCTTCTCGAGATTCCTACAAAGTAGGTGCTATGATTAGTCTTAGTGTTTACAGATGAGAGCTGGTGGTTCAGAGCAGTTAAGTAACTTGCCTAAGGTCACACAGCTAGTAGGTGGCAAAGCTGGTAAATGGTGACCTCAGCAGTTCTTGCACCAGTGCCTGCCCTCTTAACCACATCTGCCACGTCAGAGGCTCCCGAATTGGTTTCAAATTGCTTCCTTCTACTTTTCTCACTCCTAAAGGTGACACCATTGTTAAAACTACAAAAGATGGAGTTTACTTGAAAGGAAAAGATTACTCTCCACCTGTTATTCCCTATGTTACTTTTTCCCTCAATTGATCACTTGGTCAAAGCAAACAACAGTAGTGACTAAAGCTATTACAAAGGCTCCCGCTGTGGTAAGGTGAGAACCAGCAAGCCCACGAGAAGTCTCCTGTGCTGTTGAAGAGTCTGGACTCTGAAGGCAGATTGCTTGGATTTGGCAGGTCAGTTAACCTCTTTGAGACTCAGTATCCCCATCTATAAATAGTAACTGCCTCATAAGATTATTTTGTCCGGATGAGTCACGGTGCACATAGAGTACTTAGAATAAAGCCTTGCACAGCAAATATGTTGTAAGTGTTTCCTGTTGTTGATGTTATTATTAATAATCTGACTCTACCAATCCACAGGGTATAAGTTGTTTCTTCTCTCTTCATTGAACTCACAGGGAAACAGCCCTGAAGGACAGATCAGGCAGTCTTGTAATCTCTGACAGGTAGTTAAGAAGTTGCAAGATTGAGTAAGGGCCAGTTTCTGACAGCGTTTTAAGTTCTCACCCGGTACAATACTAACCACTCCATGGAGCAGATGAACCCGGAGGACCCACCTTGCTGGCTCTGGGATCCCTGGGAGCAGCTATTGGATTATTCCGTTGCTCTCTGTCAACCTTAGTGGCAGGCACTGGTCACATGGCCTTTTTTTTTTCCATTTCTTCCCATTTTCCCCCCTGGGGTACAAGAACAGGGCTGGCTATCCTTCCTCACCTCCATATTTGCTTTCCTTTGAATAAGTCCTCTGGAAGTTCAAGTTCCTATAACTTAAATGCAGTCTCACCATGGGGGAGACTGGGCTCTTGGAAACAGCGGTTAATTTCCCATGGAGATGCAGGCTTCCAGAAGAGGGTGAGGACAGTTGCAAGTCATGGCTCCTTCACTCTGATCTCTAACTTGGCCTTGCCGGCTTCAACCACAGTTTTTTCTCTGTCCCACCTCCCCAAACCCAAGAAACCTGTTTCCAAGGGGCCTTTCATTACTCGACCCCTCCCACCTCATCTCCTTCATTAAATTATGTCCAGCTATTGGATTCTCTGTGAACTCACATTCTAGAATAGTCAGCAAAATTTTGTATTCTCTGGCCCAGACTTTTCTTTTATTATTTCCACCCAAATTCTCCAACCTAAGCCACCACCACTCATTTTTTCCAATCCCTTCTTGGATCCCCGCCCTGCAGTGTCACAGAGCCAACTTCCCAAGTTATTCAAGACTCATGAGGTCTGCAGGGGCCACGGGTCTCACTATGGCTTATCACTCTCTTACTCTTTCTTCCACTTGGTAAATACTGATTTAAGCTCCTGTGCTGGTCACAGCACCGGGTGCTTAAGATAAAGCAATAAACAAGACAGGATCTCAGCTCATCCCTCCCGTCATAACTCTCCCTAGGAGAGACCAAATTAATCAAATAAACATCACAGACATAAATGTAAAATTACAATTTGGACTGTTACAAAGGGGAAGTGCAATACTAATGTATAATAGGGAGATTTATGGGCTGGGGGTCAGGAAAAGCATTTCTGAGGCTGGAATGTGAAGTTGATATCTGAAGCAAGAGTAGGAGTTAAAAAGCAGAGATGAGAGGGAAGTGCATTCCAGGCAGAGGAAATGCCCTGTCCCAGTGGGAGTATGAGGGGAGGTGGGTCTCATGATCTTGTCTGTGTTTTGCAACGATCCCTCTGACTATAGACAGCTTTTTGGAAAGGGTCTTCATGGGGGGCATGTAGACCAGCTGGGAGGCTGTGCAAGAGTTCAGATCAGAGATGATGGTGGTTTGATCCAGGGTGGTGGTGGTGACACACTTGACAGATCCTTAGGATGGGAAATAGACAAGCCTCACTGTTGCGCTGGATTGGGGGGCGAGGGGCGGGGAGGCTCCTCGCCGTCCGTGGGCTTCTTAGTGTATTCCACTCCACCTTCTCTTCCATCCTTGGGAGCCTGATCTCTCTCCTGCCCCTCACTTCATTTTCTTGCATAAACTTACATAACAGCTGGTGTATAGGAAGTATCAGTGTCAATAAAAGTTATTTTATATATTGATGATGCGGTCCTGCCAGCTCCCTGTACACATGATCTGGCACCTCCTTCCTCCTACTCTCAGAGTTGAGAGTTCTCCTTTCTCAGACTAACCTTTTCATCTACACTCTGCACCCATCCTTCCCTACGTTCCTGGGACCTTGCTGCCGAGGTTGTCACTTCTCAATAACCCAAGGCTTCTTAAGCTTTTGTATGCCATGGACCCCTTTGGCAGTCTGGTGAAATCTATGGACCTCTTCTCAGAAGCATGTTTTCAGGGCTTCCCTGGTGGCGCAGTGGTTAAGAGTCCGCCTGCCGATGCAGGGGACACGGGCTCGTGCCCAGGTCCGGGAAGATCCCACATGCCGCGGAGCGGCTGGGCCCATGAGCCATGGCCGCTGAGCCTGCGCGTCCGGAGCCTATGCTCCGCAACGGGAGAGGCCACAGCAGTGAGAGGCCCATGTATCACAAAAAAAAAAAAGAAGGATGTTTTCAAATGCAGATAATAAATATACATGATAGGAAAAAATTATATTGAAATAAAGCTATATAGTAAAGTTCTGTTATTATAGTAATGTATGTGCTTCTTTATAAAGCATTAAAGAACAGGATTCTTCAATGGTGGGTGCAGTAACGACCATGCTCTCAAAGGAGCGATGAGAATAAATGGTGTTTTGAGATACCCGCAGCAAGTGGAAAGTGATTCGCCCCATTCTCAGGTCCATTGGGCACAATTCACAAGAACTGCTAATACTGGAGATTCGTTACCTCCGTTAATAAGTAAGGGAAATACTCAAGTCCAGTTAGAGATCATGGAAAATAAAGATAAAGGTTTTTCCCCATCAAAGTTCATGGACGCCTTGCTCTAGCTTATTCACACCCACTCAGGTCCTCTCCAGCTTCAACCAGTGCCATGTTTCCGTGAGCCTGGACCCTTCTGATTCGGGAACCCTGCGGACTTGTCTCCTCTCTTTCAAAACCTGAGTCCAGCAACCCTCCAGGCCCCCTGTCTGAACTTCCTGTGCTGGGGTTCTGCCTTCCACTGCAAAGCAGAGCTGCTCCCCTGAAGCTGTGAGTGGTTCTTTCTTTGCAAACCCCTCCTGGACCTCTCAGCGGTATTCACTTGACTCCTCTCTTGGCTTTTGCTTCCCCTGAGCTTCTGGGAACCCACCTTGTCTGGGTCCTCTGTGTCCTGCATCTGTTCCCCCCTTGTCTTCTCTGCCAGTTCCTCACCCTCCATTGGTGCCCTGGGATTTCCAGGGGCCCTCCCATCCTGTCCTCTCTCAAGGAGCGCACATGTGCTTGGTATCAGGGTCGCCCCTACCTTGCTGCGGCCCCTCCAGCCCTCCCCTGTGTGCAGGAAGGGCTCAGCAGCAGATCCTTCCACCACCACCCTGTGCTTAAGTCGAACGAAAGCCAGCTGCGCTGCTCACTGGCAGCCAGGTCCTGTTCGCAGCCTCCCTCGTCTCCTTCCTCTTGCCACTCTCCTTTCCGTCTTCCCAGCTAGAAGCCTTGAGGTTATGCTGGAGTCTCCTTCCACCTTCAACTTCTAGAATGAACTGGCTACTCCTGCTTGCCCTGTGCGTCTTTGATTGTTCACTTTCTCTCCGTTTCCTCTGCGGTCACCCTCTCCAGCTGCAGTTTACCTCCCCGTAGGATTTCTCTCCTCTTTCCCACCCCCATGGCTCACAATCTATCTTGCATACCATTGCCAGCACAATCTTGCTGAAACACTGCTTTCATCCAGTAAACATCTCTGGCTGGCTTTCAACGCCCCTCCCCGTCAACTCCCACCTATAAAAAATAGTTACAAAGCAAATTTGTAAAATAATTTTCCCCATGTGTATCTAAGATAAGCCAAGGACTCCACTTCTTCCTGTGGGACCAGCCCTTCTCTGAGAAAGCCTCCCAGCCCACAGAAATCGGTGGAGCATGGGGACCTGTGAGAGTTTGGCTCTCTAAATTCAAGTTTGCCTCTCTATGGAGGCTGTGGCTGCTGGCAATGTTCTCAGGGCTGTGGCTGAAAAAAAAAAAGAGACCACCGTCACTTCTGCCTGGACTTCAAGTGGCCCCCAGCTGGAATTCATAGAGGCCAGCCCACCTGGCTGGAGGGGCAAGCCATCTGGAAGGGCTGTAATCAAATTCTGTTATCAGCTCCTGGAGTGGCTCTCCTCTCCTGGGTACAAGGTATGCCAAGCCCTTCCCCCTCCTCCTGAGGAGGCTTTCGGAAAAGAAACGACTGGATCCGTTCAACAAAAACAGATGACTGATGACGAAAGGATGAGAGACTCCCCTGTTGAGATGACACAATCAGGCCACGGGGGTTCCTCATCTCACGGGGCGGTGGGGGGCGGTGGTAGAGGGGTGGAGGGGGGCGGCTACCAGCTCCCATGGGCATCACATTGGAGACTGTGCGATGCAGAGCTGGACCCCTCGTGGCTCAACCAGAGATGCACCCCTTTGCCTCCATCCCAAGAAAAAGGGCTTTGGTCTCACCTTTGTAGTTCTGGGCCAGGTTGTGGCCCATCTGCCTAATTTATTTCTTATACGCAAGGAGAAAAGGAAGAGCAAAGGAGCAGAAGAAAAGCAGCCCAGGAAAAGTCAGTTTGTTTTCACTTCATCTGGTGACCTACACTTGAAAAAGACCAAGTGTACCCTTCACAGGTCTCTCCGATGTGTGTTTGGTAGAGAGAACTAACCCATCTGATGTTGAACCTTTCAGCAATTTTTACTTCCGGTCACCTTGCTGTCCCTCATAAGACTGTAACCTTGAGTTTAGAAGTAGAGATTCTGGAACCCCCTGCTAAGGTATTATGGAGCCCCCCCCCTCCCCTCCCTGCTCCAGACAGATGAGTTGACAGTCCAGGGCAGTTAATAAGCTTCGACAAGGCTCCTTACCTCCTTCTGTGCTTATCTTGCTTGACCCAACGTTCAACCAAGAAGGCGGGCAGCACTTAAGGTAATTGGGGCCAAACAAATGAGAACGCTTTTAACATAAACACTCTGCTGACATTGGAGGGATGGTAACACACTCTTGTGAGAACAACAGTGAGATGAGTTACAGGCAGAAACAACTCTGTCATCCCTGTCAGTGGTCATAAAATTGCCCAGTTATTTATTAGTTGATTTACTGTGTCCGCCATGTTTTAAAGCATCCCTGTGGCTCTTCATAAAGAGTAAACCAAAATCAAATTAAAATGAAGGGAAGTTCCACTTATCCTGAAAGCTGGTTTGCAGTTGTGCAGAGGAGCAAATCAACAGGAGTGGGGCATGAACTGTATTTGTTCAGAATCGTGAGCTGTGGGCGTGCTCAGTCTTGGACTGGCTCACGTGATGAATTGGCTCTGTCATTCCCATTCTGTATTTAGGGGAATGCAGCAGTGGACTCTGTGATGAAGCCTCCTGCATCAATGGTGGCACCTGTACAGCGAGCAAAGCTGACTCCTACATCTGTCTCTGTCCCCTGGGATTTAGAGGTCGCCACTGTGAAGATGGTGAGAAAGAAGCAAGCTGATGACGATTTGTCTGCATTGTTAATTCATGTTGATGTAATTTTTCATCAATGTACTTTTAGCAAGGTCCCATATATTTTTATGGGATTAATGTTGCTTTGTTGGGAGGGACGGGAGAATCTTTTCTTTAACCAGGTTGGAGGGTCTTCAAGTGTCAGAGTGGCAAACCAGCCGAAGACAAGTTCTCTTTAAGATGGTCCTGGGCCAGGCTTTGGTGGGCTCATCTTGGCCCTCAAATAGCTTTGAAAAGCCTATATTTGTGTAGTTTGTGTCAGAATTTGAGGCATTCACAGCCCAGGCTCCTTAGAATATCTGATGGTTTCAGAGCAAATGTCGGGAAGGTACACACAGAAGCATTAACAATGTGATGTTTCTTTCTCTTTGTACTGTTCTGCCGAATTATTCTACCTCTCAATACTGTATATATTGATTATATTTATCTATATACACATATATGTATACATACATATAAACACACACGCACACACAAATACACACATATAATAATGGAAATTTTGAAAGATTTAAAAGATTTTGGAAAACCCAAGCAGGGTTGAACATGTTTTAACTTTTCGGCCAGTGATTCAGATTTGACCCTAAGACACCATCCCGGGGAAAAGTTTTTTTTAACACTGTATAATCTCAAATTTCTCGTCACCTAGAAGAGGGCGTTGTGAGTCAGAGTAAGCCAAAGCCATTACACACCGTCCTCATATTTCTGTAGCCTAACACACTAACAGTTGATCTTTGCTCACATCACTGAAGGTCAGTGGGAGGAGTGTGCTCTGCCCCACGTAGTCATTCGGGGACGCAGACGCCTGCCTTCTAGTGGCTCTGCTGGGGCCTTAGAATCCTCCACTGATTCCTGCATCCAGCCAGCAGGGGAAGAAGAAAGAGCAAGTGGAGGATGGAGGGAAGCTTTAGGGGCCAGACCTGGAATTCTCTGTACTACTCCCACCCACATTCCAGTGGCCAGACCTCAGCTACACCACCCACCTATCTTCAGAGCAGCTGAGAAATAGAGTTTAGTTCCAGGAGGAAAAGAAGATGCTGGTTCTGGCACGGAGGGATTTCTAACCACGTGCTTGTTCTTTCAGCTTTCACCTTGACCATTCCTCAGTTCAGAGAGTCTCTGAGGTCCTACGCTGCAACACCCTGGCCACTGGAGCCCAGGCACTACCTTTCCTTCATGGCGTTTGAGATCACGTTTTGGCCTGACTCGGATGACGGTGTCCTCCTGTACAGCTATGACACGGGCAGCAAAGACTTCCTGTCTATCAACATGGCAGGGGGCCACGTGGAGTTCCGCTTTGACTGCGGCTCTGGGATTGGTGTTCTCAGGTAAGGGCTGAGACCGTCAGGGTCGCCCTCCCTTCAAAAGCCAGACAACAGTCACTTTGCAGAAAGACAAATTTGTCATCTACCAGCTTGCTCTCTTCCTGTCTTCCTTACACAGTTATCTTTTCTGAAACCTGTCCTGATTCATACAGATGACGTGCTTCCCAGAGATGATGCTCTCCTACTGGCAAGGTTTCCTCTTCTCGAATAACTACCCAGTCCTCTCCACCTAAGATCATGCAACGCAATCAGCAGAAACGTGATAAATAGTCAATCAGTACCTTGCTCAGAGCATCACTTAGTGGGCAAATATATGACAACTAGTTTAAAAAGCACCAATAGAAATGTAATGAACAGAAATTTCCTTGGTGACCTCACTTTATTTATTTATTTTGTGCATTGGAAGTGTGTATCAGGGCCACAATCACTTAAAAACAAAGCTTCCCTGGTGGCGCAGTGGTTGAGAGTCCGCCTGCCGATGCAGGGGACACGGGTTCGTGCCCCGGTCCGGGAGGATCCCACATGCCGCGGAGCGGCTGGGCCCGTGAGCCACGGCCGCTGAGCCTGCGCGTCCGGAGCCTGTGCTCCGCAGCGGGAGAGGCCACAACAGCGAGAGGCCCGCGTACCGCAGAAAACAAAACAAAAACATCAAATTATTATTCATCTTCCCTATTCCCCACGAACGTCCTATTGATAGAAGCTTAACAAGTTGTTTCCATTAGATTAAGAGGATTTCAAAAGGACACCGACTTCCTCACCAGCATTCAGTGAACCCACCGCGGCATTACATTACACGTGCTCATACGTGAATAAATACATAATTGTCACGTAATCATTCATTGCTGTGCATCGATAGACTGGGGTGGCCTCGCTTTAAATTTTAACTTTCCTCTTGCTTTATTTCTTTGGTGGCAACTAGTTATTTGGCATGGCTCTTATTCTCCATATAGAGAAGCTGATAGCAAATCACCAGCAACTGCAAAGACCCGTCCCTGACCATCGTGCTCGTGAAGGCTGTGTGATGACTGGATTCAAAAGCATGGAGTAACTGAGTGCTTCTAAAGCGCTTGCTGGTGTCTGCGGGTTGGGTTCTGGGTTATCAAAACTTTCCTTCTGCTATCTAGTTTGTACTATTCATTGACTTGGCAGGTGGATTGTTCCCATACAGTGTGGTAGCATCCTTGTGAATCCCTCAGAGCCTGCAGCTGGGAGGTGCAGATATTCTTCTTACTTGTTTATGTCTCCCTCTTCTCACCGTGTTCCTCCCATGGTAGTTTTTACCTTCAAGCGGGAGGCCTGCTAATCTAATGCAGACATGCCTCATTTGGTGATTTCTTCGCTTTTGAAACCCACTGTGGTGTTTTGTTCAACAGTGCCCTGCAGCAGGAAATCGGTTAGTCTTTGTCGTTGTGTTAAAGGAAATCGTGGGCTGTATTGAATCACAATTCATATTGCTAGACTGTCGTTTCTAGAAAGAGTTTGTCGCTGAGATCTTATAGCCACGCGTTGCCCTTAATTGCTGATCATTTTTCATGGCTGATGGGAAGTGCTTACTGCATTAGGTTTCAACAATTCTTTAAAAGGACAGTTCATTTTTGTCCTCAAGAGCTGAATTCCTACACATCAGTGAGCCCTCCCACCTTGGGGAATGGACACTTTCGTACCTCTGGTTATGCAAGAACATCCTATGTCTCAAGACAACTTTGGTGGGTATTTAATTGATTCAATTTACATATGATTATGCAAAACAGTATAAGCAATTCACTTGGAGTTATTTGTCAGGTCGAGAAAGGAAGACACCTTGAATATCACCTTGTACTTTCAAACGGCCTCTTCCTGGATGAGGAATGAACAGAAAGGGCTGGGGAGGGTCAGGGCTCATCGGCCCTCCTCCTGCACAGATTGCCCCCTGCCCCCTGCACCTCGACAGTGGCAGCTCCAGCTATGGGGTCACAGTGGAACCTTAGAAGTCCAGCATTTCCCTCGTTCATAATTCTGTTTCTATTTTTGACAAGAGGTGTTTTTCTTTTTTTTTTCACATAAGTTATTGCTTCCCTGCCTGTCAGGAAGGGCTCCTGGAAAAAGAATTCTTTAGTATTAGGTGTGAGGAAAAGGAGGCAAGAACTCAGAGATTCCAAGGAACAGACCACCGTCTGCTCCCCTGGGCCATCCCCTCTCCAGTGTAACTGACCACACTGATCACGGTTAGTGTTTCAGACGGCCCTTTGGAAGATGTTTATTCTGAAAACCAGTTCCAAGACTTCCTGCTTCATTAAGACAATTCAGTGAAAGGCTCAACTACAGGAAGCTGCGGAATTGGCCAAATCATTTTCACTTTAGGAAAAGGATAAGGTGGTCTGAACTTGATTCAAAAATCGAGACAACTGCAGTGAGCTCATAATGGCCACAGTCAGTATCACTCTGCTGAGGGAAGCAGCGTGTGGACGGGGAATGACCTCTACGCAACAAGAACAGGCTCAGGCGCCGTTAGTTATTATGGAGATGGGCTGCTGAACAAGATCTTTATTGCATATTGATGGAGCCAAGGTGATTAAATTCTAATTGCTAAGGACAAACGGCAAAAGCATTTGCCAGAGCAAAAAATCAAGTGAGAGGGTGGAGACCTTTCAATAATTGTGCCCATTGGTATTCCTGGTGGGTTTCTAAAGATGATCCAGGACCAAAAAATAATTGGGAGGTTCAGTGAAGGCCAGGAACTATAGAGACATCTTTAGAAACACAAATGCAATACTTATACCCTTTTACACACCTCGCTGTAAAATGTAACATGTAAAACTCTTATCAATATCATTTAAACTTCAAGTGTTTCCATCTTGAATTAATAACTGAATTTTTAAAGTACTTTTAATCCTTTTCACAATATCAGACAACATGGAAACTGTCCCCCCAGTATTTTATTATGAAACATTTCAAACATATAGAAAAGTTGAAAGAATTGTACAGTAAAATCCTTATACCCACCACCTATAGTCTACAATTAACATTATACTGTATTTGCTTTATCATGTATCTATTTATCTTTATATTCCCCATCCATCCATCCACCCATCTTATTTTTTATGCATTTCAGAGGATGCTACAGATATCAGTACATCAAGGAATCTGTTTTACATCATAGCCTATACAATTTTCTCTTCTCCAAAGCTTGTATGCAACTCTGATCACACTTTAGCCTCATGTCACCCCTCATCTTGAAAACCAGACTGATCCTACCCCCATTTCAGACTTGTTGTAAGGAATAAGTAAAATGATAAGTGAGATACTTACTCCTTCCATGAAGGGGTCCCATGAATGGAGCTAGCACTGCTGTGTTTACCAAGAAGGAAAGAAGGTTTTTCTTTTTGCTGAAGGGAGTGAGGTGCCTAAGGTTGGCACGTTTCATGTGAGCCAGATTGGTGGACATTATTTCTAACACCAGTGGTGCTAACCCATGCTCAGTTTCCTTCCTTCAACAGGAGTGAAGAGCCCCTCACCCTGGGTCACTGGCACGAGCTGCACGTGTCCCGCACAGCGAAGAATGGTATCTTACAGGTGGATAAGCAGAAAATAGTGCAGGGAATGGCGGAGGTAAGAAGGACATCACCTCCTAACGGCTTATGTGAATGGGGTTACTATTTCCTCCCTGTCTTGGAGATGAAAGTGGCAGCATAATGATTAAACACAGTGCCAGTTTACCTGGGCTAACAACCAAGCTTCCCACTGGGCAAGTTCCTTAGCTTTGCAATTCCTCAGCTGTGAATGGGGATGATAATAAGAGGGGCCTCATAGGGTGGTTGGAAGGATGGAGTGAGCTAATGCAAATGTAGCGCTCAGAAAATGTGCCCGGCTACCTCCATGCCTCCCAACCTCTGCCTTTGTTCATGTTCGTGTATAAGGAAGTTCAGAACACAACTCCAAGGCAGGGCCAGAGATGGGGTGGTCGCACAGCTGACAGACTCTGAAACCAGACTCACGGGGCTCAAAATCTAGCTCTATCCCTCACCAGTAGTGTGAACTCAGACCAGTCCCTCGATCTGCCGAGTTGGTGTTTTTGCATCTAAAAAATGGGGTAGCGGTGACACAATAATGCTGTCTCAAAGAGTTGTGAGAATTAGGATAACTGTATTTATAGAACACCACAGAACCTGGCATATGACCAGCACTTTGTAGCTTTACTTATTGTTAAAAGTGTGCTATCATAATAGCCTCAAGAGCTCAGAATTTCCACTCAAGTTTATAACTTTCATCCATGATTTTATTTCCAAGGTCACGTTCAAAGGAAAAATGACACTTTTAAGGAGGGATAAGAGAGATTTGCTTTAAACTGTAACCTACTGCGATTCTGTACACGTACGAAATTTACAGACCCCTAAAACAGAGGGGACTTTAGATTAGCCAGGATGTTCATTACAACAGTCTTCATTTTGTGCATCACAGATTTAAAGGGGGCATCGATGAATGTGGGTGTTCTGATAAGAAAATGAATTGATAGAGAAAAGAAAAGGAAGGAAAAAGGACTCTTGGTGGTAAGAGGTATTTGGTTGAGGAGGAGAGAAGAAAGAAGGACACACATGTCAAGCAGGCAGCTTTGGGGACAGCAATGGTGGGTGGTCCTATCAGAACCAAGGACCTCCTTGGGAATTAGAAGAATCAGAAACTGGGCTCTGCTTCAAGAGGCGAGTACCTTAGAAAACATCCCATATATATTTGTGGAAGGAAGGAAGGGAGAGGGGAAGGGAGGGAGGAAAGATGGAAGGAAGAAAGGAAAGCAGGGAAGAAGGAAGGGAGATGAATAAAAGAAAATGGATTTTAAAGGGAGAATTGGAGTCACTTCTTGTGCAATCCAGAAAACTCTAACAGCTGACTTTAGTCCAAGACAAGATCAGAAGCTCACAAGCATAGATCTGACTGTGTGTTGACTTAATAATATAAATTCAAAAAAGCATTGTATCGCTTTAGGCTCTAGTTACCAACATCTGTAAAACAGTAACAAAAACTTAGGATGGGCATGTTTGTAAATAGTGGGCTTAAGGCCTTTGATTCTAAATAAGGAACACTTCAGGAGGCAATATTTACCATTGGGATCCTACAGTGAAGAGGTAACACAAAGGTAGAAACCACACCTCGGGTTCTGTTACTAGCACGCCAGGGAATGAGAATTAGACAATATGGTAAAATTGTGTCCTCCCTATTGGCTATTTGAACGGATGGAGCTGACCGGAGGGCTGCCCACCTGGAAAGCAGTATAAACATGTGGGAGGGAAGGCGTGGCTGTTGTGTGTGCATTTGAGGGTGGTTCTTGTGAGGCTGCCTTGAGACAGGAGTGGGAAGGCCCAGTGCTTGAGCTCCAGGAGTTAAACCTTAATCAGATCACCCCGCAGGGGTCTCTGCCCCCGCAGCTGTCCTGTCCACACCATGTTCAAAGGTGTGGCTGAGAGGGGCAGAGGTCTTGGAGTTTAGAGATGGGTGGGGTCAGGGATTAGAGGATACTGTTGGGGGCTATCCCAGCCCCTAAGTATCCGGGCCAGATTCCTGGCTGCACTGAGAAACACCAACAGTGCACGGTGAGCCAAGCTCTGCAGACTTAGAGGAAAGGCAGTGCTTCCCAGGACTTCAGGAAAACCCAACCAGGGCGTTTGCTCAGGTTTTCCAACCACTCCCAGCCGAACGGAAGCGGCAGATCCAGGCCCAGAGCATCCCACCGCAGAACAGGCCCACCTTGGTGGGTCTGTTTGTTTATCTCCTGCGGTCCTGCGTGGGCGTGGCCGCTGCAGCTCCGCCTCTTATCCACCGGCGGGCGGCGGGGGAGGATTTTGATGGGCAGCCAAAGGGGACGCCTCTCACCCCATGAGACCCCGCCCCGTTCGCTGGACCCAACCAAGAAACTGCAAGTGTTTTCAAAACAGCCTGCTTCTCTGAAATCCCTTTGACCCTGCAGGCTTCCTGCTTTCCTCCTAGTATTTTATTTTAAAGACAAGATGGAGATGGGTTCATGGGGGTGTGTGCTGACAGCTCCTGTCTGGTTCTCTGTTTCATGGGGCCACAAGAATTCGCGAAAGCCCTTCTTTGATGACCACCCCCCTCCACCTCCCCGCTAGTTAAATAAGAACCCTCGAAGCTGCCTGAAGGTTATTGACGGAAGGCAGTTCAATCTGTTTAATCCAAGACCTCTCTGCTTCTACCTGGCTGGACCCCACCACCGTGAGTGCTCCCCTAGACGGAGCTCCCTCCTCTCTGTCTCCATCGCAACCAGACCCCAAATCCATTCTCCTCCCTCTGGCCAGTTATATTCCTAAAACACAGTCTGACTGTTCTCTCTCCTGCTGAAAACTCATTGCTTTTGGGGTGAAGTGCACATTTCTATCCATGCATGATCTGGTCCCTCCTTGCCTCTGCCCTATACCTACGTGCCCCCTAAGCCCTGAGTTTGTCCAGTGTCTTTCTCAGTTCTAACTCTCCCTAGTGCACCTCCCCACTCCCTATGTCTGCGGTAGAGTATGTGATGCCCCCTCCCCGCCAGGTGCACCCAGAGTCACAGGGTTAATCTTACCTGCCCGGCCACTTGTCTGTGTTCACCCCAGCGTAAGCCTCTGGAGGGCAGGGACCTGGGCTTTCTTATTTACTGTTGTCTGTGCAGCACTTAGTCCCTGGGACATAGTAGGTACCCAATAATATTTGTTAAATTATTAAATGCTGCTATTGTTTGTATTTCTTTTGATCATAAAGGAAACAATAACTTAAGTTACCCAAAGTGTGTTCATCCCCCAGAGGTCTCAAATGTGTGTTATCTTAGGACATTTTACTTAACTAAGACTCATGTTTAAAGGAGTTTAGACATTACATCTCACACACAGCTTGTTATCTAGCCCAGCCATTGGGTTTAGGCTGTTGAAGTGACCAGAAGCAGGGGAAGCCTTTGGGGATTGACAATGGGGAATTCTCCGAGAAGCTGGAAAAGAATTTCTCTGCCCTTGTATCTGATAACAAGGAATGCCTCCCACCTGCCATGCCTTCCCTTTCTCTTGGCCTAAAGAGGTTCTATCTTTACCATTAGGGAATATGCATCCAACTCTAGGCAAAGTGCTAAATCAGTGGAATCTCAGCCGCCAGGACAGGCTAGACCGTACTGCACACATAAGCCCCAAATAGCACCACCTTATAATAAGGAGTTATTTCTCACTCACGCTACATGTCCGTCAATGGTCAGCTGCAGCTTTCATCTGAGACCCAGGCTGAAGGAACAGGGCGTGGGGGAAGAGGGCATGGCGAACCCCTCCTGGCTCCGAAAGCCTCTGCCCAGAAGTGATTAACTTCTCTTCTGCTCATGCTTTATTGACCAAAGCAAGTTACATAGCCCCACTTGAGATTGACAGGTTGGAGGTAATCTTCCTACAGGGAGAGGGGTATTGATGATGGAACAGTCTACCATATTCGCTCGCATTTTATAGATGATGAAACTGAGTCTCAGAAATGTCAAGAAATCTACTTTCCAACAGGTGGTAAGTAGCAATGCAAAACAAGGCAAAGGTCAAGCCAATGTGTAGACAGATTGTCATGATGAGTCTTGAGACTGTCTCTGCCATTTGCTCCCTGACAGGAAACCAAAGGTACCTTTGATAATCTTAACCATTTTTTTCTGAAGTTGCACCGTGTTTTGTTTTTTCACCTGTTGGCAGGGAGGCTTCACCCAGATTAAGTGCAACTCGGACATTTTCATTGGCGGGGTCCCCAATTATGATGACGTGAAGAAGAACTCAGGCGTCCTCAAGCCATTCAGTGGGAGCATCCAGAAGGTACAGGCTTCCCTTCCTCATGTGTATTGTGTGACCTTGACTGCAGACAGTGGAATTGAGCACTTTGATCCGTGCAACCTGCTGCACCCAAGAAAAAAAGCTTGAGAAATTTTTAACGTTTTTCAAACTATATTTTTTAGTGCTCAGAGCATACCTTTGCAACCCCACTTTCTTATAACGTCTGCTCCTAGCTATATCCAGCAGACATCCCATGAATGCAACTCAGTGAAGATGAATTTGTACGACACATCCACTAAAATATCCTGGGATTGTTGAGGAAGGCACCTGGCACCGGGTCGCTATAGACACTTCTACAAAAGGGAAGGAAGAGGATGGAGTCTCATAGGGACTCCTGCTTCTCTTTGGGGTCACTTTGCTTTCTGCTCAAGGCAAGACCCAATTGTTTTCACCGCCTCCACTTCCATCCCCACCACCATGATTTAACAGTTGTTCATCAATCAAGTAACCATATTCTTGAGCACAGATTAAAGTCCTTCCATAGAAGGTCTGGAAAAAATCCACTCAGCTAGTAAAAGAGACAGGATGCTGACCCCATTCATATCTGTCTCTTATTCCTTCTCTTGGGGCTGTCCATGATCCCTCCAGTCATGAGATTATGTTCTGTCTGCAACAGATATGCAGGTTGACCCACCAACCCAGATTTCCAGGACCACTAAACACTGGGGGAAAAGAATTTGAAGAAAAGCACATCCGTTTCCTGGATGTTAGCAGTATCCTGTTTCCCTTCAGCAACCACTGGAGGAATGGGGGCCACTGATCCCTTTCAGACCTGCAGCAAAGCCAGGAGAGGCTAAGATGATGGAGGGACAGTGAGAGAGGAGGGTCCTCTCACGATTTGCACATCTGGACTCTGGGAAGGGCCCCTGGGGCTCTGTACTCTGTGTCCCAGTGTAGGGCCCAGAAAAGGGGCCCAGTCAATATTTCCTCTCTCTGGTGTGCTTCCCTTTGTTGCTGAACTGTGATATCAGTGACACCTCAGTTCGGACCGTTGTCCCTCCCGGAATGGGGGTGGGGACATGGCCCCCATCGGCCACGTGTGTAATCACGGGTTTGAAATTAGGAAGCAGGCTGAGGTGCTAAGAGGCTTCACCTTCCTTCCTACTGTGTCAGGTTTTGCCCCTTCTTCACACAGCACGCACAAGCCTTTCCTCCTTACTTCCTGGAAAGGCCCTCCTCCCCTCCCAGTGACCCAGTCATCGGCTCTGCCTTACCCTGCAGTGGGCCGCGCCATTCGTGGCTTGTTCAAGTCCTGCATTCTCAGCAAGAAGAGGAGACTGCGGAAAGATTCTGGCTCTTGTCCGGCAGCTTCTGAGATTCTGGGCTAGGGAAAAGTTTTCTCCCAGCTCTCCTGACACTCTCTAACAACTAGGCAAACCTGTGGAAACATGGGTTAGTGGCTGGAAGTGCCATTGCTAATCTCTTAGGACCCCCTGCGTGGTGGACCTTCCCCGGGGATGTGTTCTCTCTGTCTCTGAGTTCAGCAAAGCCTGTGAGACTTTGAAGTACCAACAGCTCAGGGCCAAGGCACGCTCCGTTTATTTGTGTCTGGGGAGACCAGTAACCTCACCCTATAATTCATCAGTTTCACTAAAGCCCCATTGCAGGGAAAAAGGGTGAGAGCAAAGAGCTCTCTCGTCCGGTGAATATGCACAGCGGTGCTAAGAATGTGACCTGAGTTTCACTCCAGGGAAGAGGATGTGAACGGGAAGGGGATTCCAGAGTGTCAGGGGAGGGAGGAAGCAGGAGGGAGGGGGGCAACTGCGGGGCCGAGATGGTGGAGCCGGAAGAAGCGGCAGAGAACTCTGGCCAGGACGATACAGCAGTACAATTCCACCGCCTCCAGACGCGGTCACCCGCCCTTGGATTCCTGCCTGTGTAGCATTTTGTGTTGTGTTCTTCCTTACTCGGCTTTACTAGCAGCATCTCTCAACCTTGGCCGCACCTTAGAATCACCTGGGAAGCTTTTTAAAGTTACCGATGACTCCATCTCACCCACAGAGATTCTAGTTCACTTGATCTGGGTGGGGCTTGGGCATGAGTATATTTCTTAACCCTCCCCCCCTCCACCTCGGGTGATTCTAATATGTAGAATTAGAACCCTAATTTTGTGGTTATTGGGACTTCTTTACGACCTCACTGAGTAGCCAGGTCTTCCAGAGACAGAGGAAGCTGTGTGTATAGTCTTAGAAGCGATGCAGAGTGTCCCAAACACCAGATGTAATCACTGCAGTGCCTGTGTTGCTTACAAGACTATAAAAGCAGCAACCGGACTTTCTCTCTTTTGTTTAAAGCTCCCTCACTAGGCATAGTTCACATTAGCTGAGGAAAGCTGTAGAAGACCGAAAAGACGTTTTCTGAATTCCTGAATTTCTTTACATTTTCTTTCCTAAGATCATCCTGAATGACCGGACCATCCACGTGAAGCATGACTTCACGTGGGGCGTGAACGTGGAGAATGCAGCTCACCCCTGCGTGGGAGCCCCCTGTGCCCACGGGGGCAGCTGCCGACCCAGGAAGGAGGGCTATGAGTGTGACTGCCCCTTGGGCTTTGAGGGGCTGCACTGTCAGAAAGGTACACCACAGGGAGGGTAGGGGGAGAGGGGACTCAGGTGCTGCTTCTGGGAGCAGAGGGAATGGACAGACCGTTTGGGGGACCAGTTGATAACCCCGGGACAGCCATACCAATTATTTTTATCAGTGATGTCAATAGCATATTAGATGATGAATTATATATAAACTACTGTAATTATTTAATAAGAATTAAAATGTTGAAACAGTTCTGTAAACAGTAAGTAAATAGTTCCCCCCCCTTCCCCCAACCTACTATGGCTCCTTCCCTGAGAATCCCCTCATGTTCTAGCAATCAAAAGGTTAACTCATAGGGAATTCCCTGTTGGTCTAGTGGTTAGGACTCAGCGCTGTCACCTCTGGGGCCCGGGTTCGATCCCTGGTCAGGCAGCCAAATTAAAAAGAAAAAGTTTAACTCATAATATGGGTAAGGGAGGTTTCCAGGACTCCTACCTCTGAGCCACTCCCAGAGCCTATCCTGACAGGTGGATGCCTGGGCTTTATAGACTGATAAATATCTTGACTAAATATTTTTGACTCCTATCTGTGAATGCTGCAAAGAGAAATCTGAGACATCTTGCCAAGTATGGCAAAATCTGAATTGTACGTTAGTTGCTCCAAACAAAAATATGAATAACCTTCTGTAGACTATTTTCCATGCTGTATATGTTTCCTCTGTACCTCCGTTTCCTCATTTGTAAAATGGGAATAATAGAGCAATGTTGTCTAACACAGAGAATTGTAGCATAGGTTAAATGAGGCAGTGCACATTCCTTAGAAGAACGCCTGGTAAGTACTCAACCGATATTAAACGTTATTATTCTTGGTGAGAAAAATAAAATGCACCAGCAAGTGCTGTGAGCCGCTCAGCATTCAACCTGCCCTTGTGTGAAATCAGAGCAGGTCCCAGACCACAGGCCCTGCTGGCCTGAGCTTTCCACACCCGCTCAAGGAGGCGGAGGCCACGGCGGGTCCAGAGGAGGCCTGCGTTGTGCAGCTGTGTCATGTCGGGCCATGTGGGCCTTCTTGTTAGAATGCCAGGTGACTTCACCTGTCTGGGAACTAATTAGAAAAGGTAGACAGGCCTGAAGGAAAGAAGGCTGCCATCCTAAGCGAAGGAACGTGCTCTTTCTCCTTCCTATTTTTTTCCAGGTTCCTGATTTTTATTAGAAGTGGGGCTTAGAGGAAAACAGGTAGCTATTTCGGGACATGGAGTGCTAGGAGAGGTTGTTTTGCAGCAGTCTTGGAAAATATGAAAGGTGCCCGTTTTCCAGCTGGAAGACTGGGTAGTAGTATAGTGAAATGAATTTTGAAACCTGCATGGCAAATCATATGAAATATATTTATTAACATAGCTCACCTTGGTGACGAACCCCCAAAGAAGAAGAACATTTGTGAATGAGCCTGATTATAATTCTAACAAGCAAATCACTGTTTAGCTAATAGCAGGTACTTGAAGAGGTTCCGCTCGAGTGGCCCGTTCACTCTGAAAACCGGATCTGGATTTCACACATCAGCATTTGAATCTCCTAGGTCTTCAATTTCACTGCAGGCAAATTCAAGCTTGCTCCTGCCTTAAATGCTGACACTAACGGGCAATATATAAAGTCCAAGCTTAAGTGAACGTTTAGCTTTGGGAATTAAAGGAGGAAGGAGAGGATAATTTGTGATCGTGTTAACCCTCCTTTCCTGTTACAGAACATGAGCCATACAGATATAAAGTGCTCACGTGCATAGCTTTGTAACTATAGGCTCGGGTTCAATGAGAAATAAATCTCCCCAGAGTAAAGAGTCAGATCGCTGATGAGGGCCTGGGCCTCCTGACGAGATCCAAGGGGATGGACAGTGGCGCGGGGGCTCTGGGGGGCTTTCAGGGCTCTTTTTCTTCAACATCCTAGGCTAGAGCCAAGATTAAAATCCAGGCGGAACATCAGCTGTCCTTGTGTTATGTCAGTATTTCCTTGTGCTTTGAAGTAACGATGGTGTTTCTGGCAAAATGGCAACTGTTACCAATCCTAAGAAGATTCGTCTATAGGACGTGTGGCCCGTGTCACGTAACAACTTCTCCTGTTACGTGGCTTGAGAGGATTAGTGGGACTCTGGGTGCAGGTTAGGACCGTTAAGGACAATTTTTCCAGGCCCCAGCAGGCTCTCAGAGGTGCACAGTTACCAAACAGACTTTTGAGGTGAGCCTCTAGTCCTGAGTAAGGATCGGAAATAAAGGGAGGAGAGCTGGTTCCACAGAGATGCAGGAGAACAGTCTAAAAGTTGGGGGATATTCTTCGTGAGAGAGACAAAGAATGGTTAGAAGCCAGCCTCAGTTGTCAAAGAGGATCCTGTCTGATCCAGCAAGGTGATTTTTTTTTTTTTTTTGCGGTACGCGGGCCTCTCACTGCTGTGGCCTCTCCCGTTGCGGAGCACAGGCTCCGGACATGCAGGCTCAGCGGCCATGGCCCACGGGCCCAGCCTCTCCGCGGCATGTGGGATCTTCCCGGACCGGGGCTCGATCCTGTGTCCCCTGCATCGGTAAGCGGACTCTCAACCACTGCGCCACCAGGGAAGCCCTAGCAAGGTGATTCTTAGCCTCATATATTTAAGGGTTGTTTCCCTCCCTGATTAAGAGATCATGCTTCAAAAGCACGAACCTTTCCTAGCACTCCCCACAGAAGTTAAACCAGCCCTTTTACAGTGAGCAGCATGTTGTAGAAACCCCCAGCACCAGGCCTCGCTCAGTCCATACCAAGGCGTACCTTCTCCGTCAGGAAATTAGCTTCTGGGATCCTCAGTGAGTCTGGTTCTTTCTACCCTCCTCAGAGGCGAATTCCACTGGGACCCTAGTCGGGAGATTGGAAACTTGTTCTCACCTCTTGGTGGTGCAGACAGGCTGGGGCCAGAAACTCAGACAAATCCTGGAGCGGTCCAGGCTCCCAGACCATCAGAACATTGAGGGTGTTTTGGGGCCCCCATCCTGCCCTTTGTCTCTGGAAAAATCAGAGGCAGGAGCAGAGCCTGAGCCCAGATGGAGGTGGGCACCGGGCTCCCACTGAAATGCAGAAAAGTGAGCCTCTCTGTCCCCAACCGGGGCAGGAGGAGCCAGAGGGTCTTCCAACTCCCAGCCGCGACTCCAGGTGCCAGCAAAACCCACGGGGCTTGGTTGTCCCCTCACCTTCCATTCGGGGGCTGTCACTCTTAGGTGCCTTCTTCCACCTCAAACCTCAGCACCCCATGCTGTACCCCAGTACCGAGGCCCTTTTCTCACCTCACCAGAGGGGTGTCCAAAAGCCACCTTCTGGGCTTCCCTGGTGGCGCAGTGGTTGAGAGTCCGCCTGCCGATGCAGGGGACATGGGTTCATGCCCCAGTCCGGGAAGATCCCACATGCCGCAGAGCGGCTGGGCCCGTGAGCCGTGGCCGCTGAGCCTGCGCGTCCGGAGCCTGTGCTCTGCAACGGGAGAGGCTGCAACAGTGAGAGGCCCGCGTAACGCAAAAAAAAAACAAAAAAACTGCCCTCCTCAAAAAGATACTCGCCATCATTAGAGATTTCTGTCTTCTCTCTGCTCTCATCCACATTTACCCACCTGTGTCCCAGTCCCTCAGGGCTCTTGTATTTAAGTTACTAACAAGTTAAAGCAGAGTTCCACGAAGCATGTGTAAAAATTTAAGTTCCAAGGAATACTGATGGCTGTTTTGCTCTCACACAGAGAGACAGACAGCATACATTCATAGGCACAAAATGGGAGGGGGCTTCTGGGGTCAAATAAATCTGGGTAATCCTGGGTAAACAAACCACTGTCTCTTCTGTGGGACTTTTCAGAGCATTTGCTATGTTCTGCGTGTCCAAGACAGGGGTGCAGGATGCAGCTGTTTCATCCTGGGGTTCCCCCAGCCCGTAGCAGACAGGCCACTTGGGAAAGACCTCTGAGCCGGTCCTCCTTTCCCTTCCCTGCATTAGAGTTTGGGCTCATACCATGCAGGACCCTGCAGGCCACTAGATGGGGTTGTTTCTCTGTAGCAGCTGAAGCTGCTCTACACTCACTACCGACACCAAAAGCTAATGGCTTAGGTCACACATTTGTCAGGGATGCGCAGTCCTCAGAGATGTGAACCTGCCTGGTCCATACTGATCTCCCACATTCTGGACATTTTATGTTGTGTCTAGTAAATTCACATCGTATTGCTGGGTGTGATTTGGGTGCTTTTTTTGGCCGGGGAGAGGGGTCCCAGTGCATAAAACACATAGCATCATTAAGTATGGGCTATAATTTAAGAAAACTCAGTATGAAAAAACACAAGTGAATAAGGCATAGAAATTGTGCATACTACAGGGAATTTGCTTTCTTTTGATGGTGTATCATAAACAATGGAAAATTTGGGGGGGTGTTCAACCTAGATGTTCATGTTTAGATAGCTGAAGACTGGTAGTGTTGAAAAACATTTTTTTGCTGTTCTTTACTTTATGGCTGCAGAGTCAGTTTCATGGAACCAAGATATCTGCTCCAAGTAGAGCTGTCCAGCAGGGGAGGGTGCTGCCCTATGGGCGAGAGAGCTACCCATCGTGGAAAGTGTTCCCTGGGGCTGGATGGCCATCTCTCAGGGGGTTGTTGAGAGGAGTCCTGGCTGCTGGGAAAGCTAGGTTACAACACCCCAGGTCCTTCCTTCACTGGTCCTGGGACTATGAAGGAGCCAGCAAGCTCCCTTTAACTCGTCATATGGTCCATTGGAAATTTCAAGTCCCTGCAGTGGAAAATGCTTTGCCTAGCTTACAGGCTGCTATTCATTGTGGGTATTATTTGTGTCACCAGATGGCACGAGCTTTTAGGTCTAAATGTGAGGAAGCACCAAAAACACTTTTCGACTAGTGCCTTTGCCACAGAAAAAAAGACAATGTGTAGAAGAAAGTAGATATAAAGGGTTAGGATCAAATATAGTTGTGCTTACAATATTTAAACAAACCACAAAGGGCCAGAAAGGGCTAGATGGTCACTTCTAGCTGCTATGTTGTAGGACGGAATTAATATTTATCCACATATGCTGACGACACTGAGTATATTTTCACCATTTTTGTATTCAGTGGTGTCATTTCTAGAGCGTTCCCCTGCTCTTTGTTAATCACCACATCACCAGGGCTCTGAAATATTGCAAAGGGGGTGGGGTGGGAATTAGCGTGATATTTTCCACTACGGAGAGAAAAAAGAGGCAGCTGGCTGGCTTATCATGCCTTTTTCACACGTAGCCTGGAAACAAGAAAATTAATGGTCATTGACAAGGTAAGTAACTTTAGCAAGGAATTATTTCCCCAGGTTTAGATTAAATGGGGATTGTCAGCACAAGCTCAGGGGAGCCTCAGAGGTGTCAGACAATTTATTACATACATCTTCTTGGTCCACCACCACCTGTGCCTCCACTCGTGAGCTGGGACTGGGGAGGTGTGTTGGGTGACTTGGTGCTAACCATGCAGATTTCCAGTGGTTCCCGTTGGGAGTCAGATTCACATTCCGTAAGAGGAATGTGAATTCCTGCAGGGCTTCACGAGGGCAGCAAGGCTGGTTCCCAGAAATCTGCAACCAAAGTAATTGGGATTTTACAATGACTGTGAGATTCTGACCTTCCTTGTTCTGTTTCATGCTGGCACCTGGCAGAGTGTGGGAACTACTGCCTCAATAGTAAGTACAGCGAGTCCTCTGAGAAGCTGTGACAGTGCCCTGGGCTCATGCCAAGGCAGGCTGCGGGCACAGTGCAGGCCAACCACCTGCACAGGTAATGAGGGGGACACACCTCCCAGGGTGGTGGGCATCCTCCCTCCAAAATCGCCGGCCCTGGGAACACACTTGTCCCCCAGCTGGACCTCGGGAAGCCCTGAGCTCCTGAGCTGGGGGGCTTAGCAGGCACCTGGACGGGGCTCCTACACACCCCTTTGAGGGTCCAGGTGCAGAGCGAGCCCTGACCATTTCAAGGAGTCCAGGGGAATGAGGACTATTGGCCACAGACCCAACAGCGGGGACAGGCCCTGCCTGAGGCTCAGCCTAACCCAGCAGGGGCGCCGGAGTGATGTTTAGCTCTGGGTGGGATAGTCTCTCCTCCTGTCTCAGCACTAGCAGCCTGCAGTCCGGGGCCTACCAGCCCAGCTAAGAGCTCTCCTGCCCTCCTGCATTTCCGCACTTTTACTTCTCATCCCCCCTTCTGGCCCTCTCCTTTCTATTTCTGCTCCTCTGGGTGTCTCTCCCAGCCTCACCTTTCCCATCCCCCTCTCCTTCCCCTGCCCGGGGCTGCCATCCATTTTTACACCTTCTCCACGGTTTTCTTTTCTCCTCTTCTGGCGTCTACTTTCCCCTTCTTCTTCCCTCTTCCCACCATCTTTCTGCTCGTGCCATTTTGCATCTTTTTCCTTTCTCTCGACTCCCTTTTCTTCCTTCTTCCTCCTACTCGCTTTAAGCAGAGGAAGACAGGCCTGTGGTACAGCCCAGAATTTAAGATGCAAGAGCTGTTCACTTCAGTCTCTAAAGGCCCTCCGGTCAGCAGGCCCTTGTCTTGGGCTGTGCTGCCTCAGGACAGTGAAGCAATTTCTTAGTTACCTCAGAAACTGTCTTTAACATTTTTTACTTCTGTTCTGCATTTCTTGTTTTCTTTCTTTCTCCCTTCCTCCTTTCCTTCCTTCATTTTTTTATGAAGAGAATGCGAGCATGCTGTGGGTGACCTGCTAACATAGGAACCTATATTTGGGGGCCCAATGTCATTGGGTTTTGTGTTTTGCTTTCCTTCCTTCCTTCCTTCCTTCCCTCCTTCTTTCTTTCTTTTAATGTTTAGAAGTGGAGTTTAAACCCTCCTGTCGTTTGTAGTGTCAATAATTATACGTTTTTCTCCCCTGGGTATAGAGTCCTTAGTTCAGTGTCTTTGTACCAACAGCATATTTTTGTGAAGCTAGAGCTCGTTTTATAAGCTGGCTTATTCTCTCTCGTTTTGCACATTTCTTTAAACATGAGATTCACTCTACCTTAATTTATTTAAACTGCCATTTGTGTCTTTCTAAAGAGAAAAGAGATATTGCTATAATCTCTTTAGAAGAAATCCCCTAAATTATCCCTAATTTGTGACACCAAACACAACTCCTTAGCCTATTCTTTTACTGACTGTATGGAAGAAGGAGATTCCTCAAGAAAACAAAGATGAGAAGTTGGGAGGAAGGAAACACACCTCTAAAACATTGAAAAGTAAAAAGTGGGCTCAGGGCCAGAACTAGGGAGAGTCGGTCTGGCTCATGGTCTATTGTTTTCTTAGCTGTATGATCTTGGGCAAATCCTTGATGATTTTATGCCTCAATTTCCTAGTCTATAAAAATGGGGGGTTTCCCTGGTGGCACAGTGGTTGAGAGTCCGTCTGCCGATGCAGGGGACACGGGTTCGTGCCCTGGTCCGGGAAGATCCCACATGCCGCGGAGCGGCTGGGCCCGTGAGCCATGGCCGCTGAGCCTGCACATCCGGAGCCTGTGCTCCGCAACAGGAGAGGCCACAGCAGTGAGAGGCCCGCGTACCGCAAAAAATAATAATAATAAAATAAAAATGGGAACAATCAAACCCTCCCATTCACCCCGCACTCCCTGCTCCTTCCTGTGATTGTGGTGAAAATCTTGTGAAATACAACACCGGAAGGTGATTTGCAAACAATTGTCAAAGCCTCATCCCCTCTGCTTCACCAGTGTCTGAGGTCAGGGCTGAAAGGGCTCTGGACCAGATTGGCTTCAGCTAGAGAAATCCTGGTGGGTTTTGTTGGGGGGATTGTTTTCTCTGCCTCCCTTGGAGAACAGGGTTATCCCCAGCTGCTCCTCGCATGGCCCAAGACCTGCCCTTTGGCTTCCAAGAATAATTGGGCACAGTTCAAGTTTTGGCATATTGCAAGGCCTTCTCGGCAGTGCTGAGACCGATAGGAGTGACGGCCAGCCCCAGAGAGGGGACAGCAGGGAGATGCCAATTACAGGCCATCAGTCCGGGCAGTCCCAAACCAGGCCAAGTGCCTGTGCAGCCAAGAGGAAGGGGCCGCCAAGTTGATAAATGTCCTACTTCCAGGAACTGGCTTTCTTTGTATTTTCCTGCCACGTGGTGGAGCGTAGGGGTCAGGAGAGCCATGTAGCATGTAACCTCCATTTTCTGTTCTGTCTCAGCCATCACAGAAGCCATTGAGATCCCTCAGTTTATCGGCCGCAGTTACCTGACATATGACCATCCGGATATCCTCAAGAGGTAAGAAGCTTCCACAGGCACCTTCCTTATCTCCTGGTAGGTCAATTTCTCAATATCTTTCCCAGAGCTTTTCCTTATCTTCCGTGCCAGAAGATAGTTCTCCAAAAAGGCACGAGAATTTAGCCATAGTCCCAGAGGGGAAAAAACATACAAAATAAACATAGAAACTAGAACAAAACACAAAAAACAAACTCAAAAATGCAACCTTTGAAACAAGCCCATGACAAACAACCCAAAGCCTTTCTGGTCCAAGGGACGTTCCCAGAGAAAGGGACGTGCCCAGCCCCGGGATTTCTAATATTCAGGCTTTGAGAGGCAGTGAGAACTTGATGCTCCCGAAGCCAAGGTTATATGAGTCCGATTCCCCAGCAGGGCAGTCAGCGTCATGCTGCTCTGTGGCCATGGTCTGAAGAAGCCAGCCGAGGAAGGGTTCTGGGGCACCCTCCACCAGACAACAGCGCTTTCAGTTTACCCTTTTCTCTTTCTTTTCCTTCCCCCCTAGCTCTTTGTAGTTTAGAGTGTGCCATCCCTCACCCTACCACCAGCACAATCATTCTAGAATGTTTCCATCCTCTTCAGGTTGATCACATCTTCACAGACTAAGGCAATGCTTTAAGCCAAAGGCATCCAGTTCTTAGGGTGGAATTTGGTGGCTTTTCGAGGAACAAAAGAGGTTGAGAGACATTTTCCTAGGGCATTGGATGTCCCTGGTGACTCTGAACACACACCAGACAGACAGGGCTTTGTTTCTCTAATCCCATGTTATGTTTATCAAGGTTGTCTTTCATGGGCCTTAGGCAAAATGGATTCCCAGCCGAGAAACCCTCTTCTTTCTTAAGCCCTTTTTCCCCAGAGATGGAAGGGTGTTCAGTCCCCAGAAACTGGGAGGGTGTGAACAGGGCCCAAGTTTCTAGCCCCCTGGTGCTTAGTGAGAGGCCCTGGGTGGTTGGGAGCAGAGGGGTTTGGTGAAAGTAGGAGGTGCAGTGCCCCAAAGCAGAAAGCCCAGCGGCACCTGTGCGCATATATGTAGGTGCATGTACGTATGCATGTGTGTGAAGCTGCAGGTAAAAGTCAAGTTCAGGGTCTGTTTCAGTTAGATGCCTTTGGCTGCAAGTAACAGGAAACTCAGCTCAACATGTCTTAAACATGGAGGGTATTTATTATTTCACATAACAAGCTGTCCAGACTTAGACTGGATCCTGAGTTGATTAATTCAGATAATCAATGGTATTATTCAAAGACCCATTTTCCTGCCTTGTTATCCTCAGCGTATTTTCCAATGGTTATACCCTTTGTGGTTATAAGATAGTTGTTCATAAATACTCATTAAATGGCTATAAATCATGGCAATATCCCATGCAAGTAAAAAAAACTTTTTTTTTTTCATGTGACTCTATTAAAAAGGAAAGGAGTCTTTTCTAGAATCCTCCTGATAAATTTCCTCTGTCTCATTGGACAACAGTGGGTCACATGCCCACCCCTAAACCAGCCACTGCAAGAGAAATGGAACCATCGTGATTGGCTTGTACCAATCAATGTATCCAAGGCAAGTGAGGGAAAGAAGGAAACTTGGACAAAAGACTGGGAAAGCAGCTTTCTAGGGAACAGGCCGGGGCTGGATTGCTCTGCACCTGGCCTGGTGAAGCAGTCAGTGTCATGGACCCTGCTCCTCGCCCACTGCTCTGAGACCCTGCCTGGGGAGGGCAAACTTGATCTCCTGCTGTCTGGCTCAGGCTCTGGGAAGCCTTAGACAAAAGTCCCCTCCACTGTTCACTACTGAATGCACTCTGCAGCTCCAGGCCATGCTCGTGAGGCAGAGGGATGGTGCACGTGACAGGAAAATGGATAAAGAGCTTTTTCCAGTAGTGCCATCTTAGGAGCAATACTAAATTATGTTTACTCTCATCTCACCTTTTATTTAAGGACCTCCTGGTTGCTTTTCTTCCTATTGCAGATGAAACACTGGTCACTTTCTAGGCAAACTGGATCTGTGAACTAGTCTCTTCCCAAGAATTGTTAAGAACATCCCAGAACTGATAGGGACACAGAATCACGTGAGCCTATTCCCAGCCAAAGCTGTAGGGCCGGGACCTGACCTTCCTGACCACCCCTTCCTTCCTCTCATCTTCCTGTTCCTCTCCACCCTGCTTTTGCCCCAACACCCCACGAGACCATTATCCCATCAAGGCACCTTCCTTGTCTGACACTCTGCCCCTTGTCCAGTCATTCCTCCTCTGCCCTCAAGGATGTCACCTCCAGAGATAGCCATCCACAGCCACGATCATAGCCCAGAGCAGCTGCCAACTTGAACCTCTTGGTAATTAAGGAAACCACTTCCTTTTGAGGAATAGGGGACACTTTCCCAAGGACCCGTGAGTGGTAGGACAGGAAAGAGGGAAGACTTGAGGTGTGTATTGGGGGTGCAGGCTGGGACCGTGGCATTGGCCACAGTCTGGCTGATCTGTGACTCATCAAATGCTCTCTTGTGGCGTTTGACCACACCTGGGGAGAGAGACAGACTCCAAAGTGCAGAATGAGGAGGTCAGACCTTTAGACCCATGGCATGAGCTGTGGTGGTGATGCCTTTTCTAATCTCCTGGTAGTAAGAGTCAGAAATGTCAGATTATCCTCATAATTGGCAGAGGAATCTGGGATTCCTCAGAAATGAATGTTGGTGGAGACTGGTTGATCTGATGTAATTATTTGTGTGTTTCCTCCAGGGTGTCAGGATCCAGATCAAATGCGTTCATGAGGTTTAAGACAACTGCCAAAGACGGCCTGTTGATGTGGAGGGGAGACAGCCCCATGAGACCCAACAGTGACTTCATTTCCTTGGGCCTTCGGGATGGAGCCCTGGTGTTCAGGTAACCCCTACTCCAGGTGCTTTCTACATCACCTCGCGATTTTTCTCAGACGGTACAGATCACGCCAAACAGAGGGTTGCAGAGGGAGCCAGAGCACAGTCTGCTAGAATTAGCAGCTGCCTGCAGCTCCGAGTTAGTTTGAGGCTCCTGGTCCTTCTTTCCAATATCCATCGCTAGAGCAGCAGTTGGTCAGCTATAGCCTGACGGCCAAATCTGGCACGCCACCCATTTTTGTAATGAAGTTTTATCAGAATACTGCCACCCTCATTCATTTATGTATTGTCAGTGACTGCTTTCATGAGACAGTGATACGCTTGAGTAGTTTCAATAGGGACTGTATGGCAAAGCCTGAAATATTTATTATCTGGCCCTCTAGAGGAAAATTTTGTGACTCCTGTTCTAGTATGTTACTGCCATATACTCCCCACTTACAAATTAGGAAGTAGTCGAAAGAGGACTTTGATCCTGCCAAGCATGGACTCGGGTATTTGGCCCAGTGCTCTCCAGCTCAGGAAGATCTGAAGATTTAGTCTAGAGAACTTTCTTTATATTCTGACTCTGCTCCCTATTCACTCTGGAGCCTTGGGAAGGAGAATGCCTGCTTTGTCCAATCTCCCACTGCAAAGAACAAAGCACAGATTCATATCTCAATAGGGCAACCCAACATTTGGATTTTTAAAAGTGCTTCTTGGGTGATAACGGATAAGCCAGTTCCAGAAGTTCTAACATCTTTTACGTCGGTTTAGACTGCTCTCAAATTTGTCAAATGGGTTCCTATGAAGTAGCTAAAGGATTACCTGGATGACTTCTCACCACCAGAAGCTGGGTGGCAGCTGGGTGCTAGCGGGATTCCCAAGGGGCAGGCGCCAGCTGTGTACTGTGGAAAAGCTTCTCTACAGATTGTGATAGCACAGCCTCACTTGAGGTTAGAAATCTCTTGTTTAGACCAGTGATCCTCAAATTGTGGTCTCCGGACCCACAGCATCAGCATCTCCTGGGAACTTATTAAAAATACAAATTTTCAGGCTCCACCCCGACCTACTGAACCAGAAAAATTCTGGAGATGGGACCCAGCAATCTGTTAACTGTTTCTCCACGTGATTCTGAAGCCTGCTAAGGTTTGAAACCCCTACTCACCATCTGTTCCATGGGGACAGGAATTTCTCTGGCTTTTCCTTCTTTAATCCCCCCTCTGGTGACTAGCACGAGTGTTCATTAAATGATATGGAATTAATTGGAATTGAAATAGACGAAAGTGAGAGCGGAACTGCAGAGAAGATGAAGGCTTAATTGTGAGGCTTCAGTGGGTCATGCGCTGGGATTGCTGACAGCCAGGGTAGAATGCTATGTCTTTGCAATTCGAATAAAAGGCATTTCGAAAGGAAATGTCACTTGTCCAACAGCACGCTTGGCCCTACCCAGCAGAGCGTGCTCAGCGATGTAACCCTATGGTTGTTGAGGACTTTGGGGTACCGCGTGTGGTTGAAAGCTGGAGAGAGCAGTTCTCACCACCTCCGTCCCCTCCCCCGGGCCCTGAGGTCAAATGCTGAGCTCTTCACACCCCAGTTTCAGGCTGGCTGCCGCAAAGCCATTTTCTTGTGGTTTTCCTGTGGTTAACCTCGCCAAGGCCTCAAGTACTTGATTGTGCCCAGAAAAGGGAACTGAAACAGTAGCTCAGCCGTGGGTGGGAGGCCCAACTTCCCCCTAAACCGCCAGTGAAAACCCAGCTGGACAGGGAAGCTCGATCTGCTCGGGGCCCCTCACAGCCCCCGCTGGCTCTCACACCCGGCCCTGGGCAGACCCCCAGGCCCCCGGGCACCCTTCTTACAACTCCACGCCATCCCGATGTATTTCTTTTCTTACCATCTCTTTCTCAGGTTTCTGGAAATAGGCCCCGTGTTTTCCTCTTAAGCCTGGAGTTCTGGCTGTGCTCTGCGTAAAGGGCACAGCACTCAGTCTCCACCGGAGGCAGGCAGACATCTGAACTCTTCCCTGGGCCCCAGGCCCAGCGCGGCTGCTTTGCTGCATTTCCTGCCTCTGGGCAGCCACTCCCCCCAACATTACTCACCCAACACAGAAGTATGGAAGCCCTGCGGGAGGCTGGGCACAGAGAGGAATCAGAGTGTGGCCACTGGTTTGAAACTGTCAGCATACAGAGAGTCATCTGCGGGGCTCGTGTTAGAGGTTACTGGATTCCTGGGCCCACACCCAGAGATGCTGGTGGAGGAAGTCCCGCTGTGCGCCAGAATCTCATTGGAAGCCATCAGGAACCACCACACCCTGAGAAACAGGGTCTGAAGTGGTCACAAGCATGGGCTTCAGAGTCAGACGTGCCGGATTCCCACGGCCACGTGATCTCCTGCAAGTTACTGACATCCGTAAAAGGAAACGGTTAGTCATGAGGACTGAATGAGTTAATTCATAGAAAGGCCTTAGTGCAGGGCCTGGCATATCTAGTTATTAGTGATAATGATTATCCTTGATCGGGTGTTTTCTATGTTCTAAAAACTCCGATCGCTAACATATGTCAGGAAGTTGGCACGATATATCTACGAAATAAAATTTAGCTATTATTATTGTTATGGTTGTTATTATTCTGAATAAGGCCCTGCCCTCAAGCAGCTTACATCAGTGGAACCTAGAGAATGAACTGGTTGATTGGGTAGATGAACCATTTTTGAGGTTTTGGTGTTTGATCCAGGTCCAAAGCAAACAGTAGGAAACCTAAGATAATACAATATAATCTCAGCTTTCTTCACCTAAATGCTTGTCCTTTTGCTAATTTGGAGCTCAGAGCACTTCAACCAGAGAATAAGGAAAAACAGTGGAATTCTAAAAAAAAAAATTATGTATGGTTTTGGTGCAAGGTGAAGTAAAAGAAAGGGAATCAGCGTGCTCAGTGATGAGTGTCGTTTTTGCTGTTTGTTTCGTTGCATTTTGTTTTATGATTATGTTTAGGGCATGAAGCCAGGTGTGTGAATATCACTTTACGGGCGATCTTTCCCACTAATTTTCCATGTGACCTTGATAACATTTTCATGCAGCAGAGAAAGGAAAGCAGTCTGACATTAGCAGAGTACCCTGTGCTATACTTTAAAGGAGGCCTAAGTATAAGTGCCACCATAAGGACCCCACCTGATGGCATTTCCTGGTGGCCCACCTTGGCGCTCAGCCTCCTAGCCTTCCATGAGCACCAAATTGAGTAGGTACTCTTGGATCAGGTTAACCGATTCACTCTAACCGGATACACAGGACGTTGATAGAGAAACCAGGTGTGCATTTATTGGTTCATTTATTCGTTCATTCACGTGTTTTTACCTTTTTTAAAAAATTGAGGTATAACTAAGTGAAGTGAGTCAGAGAAAGACAAATATTATACGATCTCACTCGTATGTGGAATCTAAAAAAAACGTGATGCAAATGAACTTACCTACAAAACAGAAGCACACTCACAGACATAGAAAACAAACTTATGGTTACCGAAGGGGAAGGGGGTTGGGAGGGATAAATTAGGAGTTTGGGATTAACAGATACACAGTTCTATATATAAAATGAACAACAAGGTCCTACTGTACAGCACAGGGAACTACATTCAATATCCTGTAATAGCCTATAATGGAAAAGAATCTGGAAAAGATTCTGGAAAAGACTGGTATATACTTCACTGTACACCAGAAACTAATGCAACGCTGTAATTCAGCTATACTTCAGTTTTTAAAAATTGAGGTATAATTTACATAAAGTGCAAAATACTAGGCGTACAGCTCAGTACATTTTTAAACATGTAAACACCTGTGTAACCACCACCCAGAACAAGGTATAGAACATTCCCCCACCCACACCCAGGAAGGCTCCCTCATGCCCTGTCCCAACGAAGGCAACCACTAATCTTGGTCATTTATTATTTAAAAGAAAGAGAAGTTCCAGGGTGATGTATCAGGTGTCTGGGGGAGCAGGAGTTTATTCGGAGGGTCTGAAATCAGAGAAAGTCGGTGGGGGGGGGTTGGAGAGTCAGGCCAGAGATGTGCCAACTGGGCCACACCACCACCTGCAGTGATGGCTGGATTCCTGTCTGCTGAGTTCAGCGTTTGCTCCCTTGAATGCAGTCTGGCTCATTGCATGAACAGGCGTGTTATCAGGCTGGAGAACAGAAGAAGAAGGCCCGGCCTTCGTCCGAACACAACTGAAAAGGTTTCCATTCACTTGATTACAATCACATTCCAGTCTAGTGCCACTGCAGCTATACCCAAGTCACCTTGATTCTGACACCTGGGTGTTTCTGGACGTTCTGGTTACATATTTACAGCCTGTTGGTTTACTCTCACACATGACTACTCTTCCAGGAGAGGCTTGATAAGTTTATCTCTTGGCGGCAACTTTCTCCTATTGCTAGCTCCCCCAGGTTGTATTGTTTGATGCTATATCCAAGCTGCATTAAGTACTGCGTATATTTGGGGCAGTGGGATTATTTGTTTGGCTCCTACTCTGTGCTGTGCTCTTTACATATGTTATCTTACTGAATCTTCCCTAAGACCCTTCAGGGAAGGTATTATTACCCCATTTCACAGATTCGAAAATTTAGGCTCAGAGAAACGAAGCAAATTGCCCAAGATCACAGAACTAGTAATTGGCGAGGCTGGGAATTGAGGCAGATTCATCTAATCCAAGTGTCTAGGCTCCTTCTATCACCCCGTTCTGCCTCTCATAAAAGCCCACATAGTAATTCAGCTGCATTTCTGCCAACCAGCTCTCAGCCCTTCCTTATACTCATTCATTTCTTCAACAAGCATTTGGCCACTAAATAATGAAATCTGAAAATTCCACCTCCAGGCTGCTTCGTACAAGGAGACACTTGATGTGGGAAAATTCATTAGAAAACAGTGGAGTTTTCTGGGTCAGAGCAACAGCTTTGTCTCAGAGTTTGTCAAGTCACCCGAGTTCTATTCTTGGTTAAATGTCGATGGGCTGTGTGACTTCTTTGAGGCTCCAGTATTAAAGAAAGGACCCATAGTGCTTCCCTGGGGAAAGCCAAAGCTTTCTATTTTTGCTCCTTTCTTATACTGAGTGCATGCAAGAGCTCAGTGACTAATGCGGGTTTCCTCTCAATATTCCTGTTTCTTGGCCAACGAGCTAAAGGAGAGACATGTCCCCTTACAAGATGAGGAGAGGGTTGTCTAGGTGGAATACATTTTCCTTCAAAAGCATGATTACATAGGCTTTATTATTTTATCAAGGGGAGGTCTAGAGAGCTGGCCCAGTGCCCGGCCTAGAATCGTCACTCACCAAATATTTGTTGTATTGAATTAAATTAGAATAATTGAATGAACACTGAAATAAGAGGGTTATTTCTCTCTGGTAAACAACATATGCATGTCTTCTGATCCCCTTAGCATATCACAGTATCTGGCAACCGAAATAGGAAATAGAAAGCTACCGAGTAAAATGTGGCAGGGTCGGGGGCAGGGAAGACACCAAGTTCAAGTCCTGTACGTTAGCTCTGAGATTTTAGGCAACTTCCCGTAAATTCTTTGGGGCTCAGCTTGCTCTGCAATGTTTCGCTCTGTTTTGTCTTTTGAAAAGTAAAAACACATGTATTAGTTTCTGAGGACTGCCATAATAACTCACCACAAATTGGGTGACTTAAAGCAATAGAAATGTATTCTCGCACAGTTCTGGAGGCTAGAATTTCAACCTGGAGCTGTTGGCAGGGTGTCTTCTTCCTGGGAGCTCTGAGGGAGTCTGTTCTATGACTCTCCCCTGGCTTCTGATGGTTGCTGGCAATCCTTGGTGTTCCTTGGCTTAGAGATGCAACGTTCCAGTCCCATCTTCATGTGGCGTTCTTCTCCGTATGTCTTTGTCTCTGTGTCAAAATCTCCACTTTTTATAAGGACACCGGTCATATTGGATTTAGGGCCTCCCTAACCCCATATAACCCCCGTATAACCCCTCTTAACTAATTACATATGCAAAGACCTTGTTTCCAAATAAGGTCACATTTTGAGATTCTGGGCGGACATTAATTTTGGGGGGATACTATTCAACCTAGTATTGATACAGCACATTACAAACGATAAAGCCCTTTTGTTCCTTATACTCTAATACTGTACATAGAGCCTAAAATAAATCAACCTTGAGGACATGATATTAAGTGAAAAAAGCCAGTTACAAAGAGACAAACACTGTATGACCCTACTCATACAAGGTACATAGGGCAGTCAAACTCATAGAAACAGAAAGAATGGTTGTTGCCGAGGGCTGGGGGAGGGCGAGATGGCAAGTTGTTTAATGGGTAGAGGGTTTCAGTTTTACAAGATGAAAAAGTTCTGGAATTGGTTGCATAGCAATGTGAATATACTTAACACTGAACTGTACACTTAAAAATGGTTAAGACTGTAAACTTTACCACAGTTAAAAATAAAAAACCAGTTTTGGTCACTCATGGCCTAATCTGGGGACCTAGTGTCTTTATAACATTGTTTTGTTTTGTGTTAAAGAAACTACATCCTGAGCTCCAAAGAACTTTCGCAGTGAGAATCATTTGTGAACGACCATCGGTGTGTACATCAATGTTTTATTCTGTTCTCTGTCTTGTTCTTCTCCGACACCTTTAGCTATAACCTGGGCAGTGGTGTAGCATCCATCATGGTGAACGGTTCATTCAATGACGGTCGGTGGCACCGAGTCAAGGCTGTTCGGTGAGTACCTGCCACAGTGTGAGACAGAGCTGACGGGATGTACTCTCCAATTCCCTTTAGTCCCATTTCCTGTTCCCCATCCTGGCCTGGCATCCAAGTATCCTTGATCCGGGTCATTAGGTCATCTCGGTACCAACTCCCACCTGTGCCCTTTACTAACACTAGCGGGCCAGAGAGGCTGAACTCCCGAATCTTCACTCAGCAGAGATCTTCTAGAGAAAGAACTTCGATGGCTAAACTTGAAGAAGCCCTCACCTTCCACGGAGATCTAGATATCTCTAGTGAGATAAGATTTTAGGGCAGGTGGACTTTGAGGAGATTCCAGAATGCTGGAAGCCAGGTCTATACCCCATAGTAAGAAGAATAGGAAATCCAGGTATTCCCCCAAGGAAATGACTGAGCCAGGTCACAGCACAGTCAACAAAAGCCATCCAGCACACAGGGCTTCCAGTCTGCTTCCTGGTGCTCAACACTTATCTGTGTGGCAGTTGGGGATCACTAGGCATTTGAAAAAAGTTTCCAGTATGAAAGATGGATATCAGAACAAATAGATATAACGAAGCAACTTGGAGGAAACAGAGACTATGAATGAAAAAAATGATGAAAACATGAATATCATCAGTGAGGTAGGAGAGGCTATTAACCCAAGAAACAAGAAGTGACTGCTATAAAAAAGGAACATTAAAAGACCAATAAAGAACTCGTCAAAAAAAGAGGAAGAAAAGAGGGAGAAGGAGAAGAAGTGTGGCTGGTTTTTGGAAACCACCTTAAAAAACTGCAAAGCCCTTGCCACAGATGAGCACCTCCATTCCACTGTCCTCAGAGTCACTTTTGGGTGACTCTCTGGGTCCTTTAGAAACCTCAAAGCCATTCTTCGTCCTCCCTGAGAGTAATCTTCTACAAACAAAGACTACTGCATTGGCTTCCCATTGTGTTTAGAATCACATCCACACTCACCATGTGTCACCATGTCACCACCACTCCTCCTGTTAAAGTTCTTCTCTGGTTCCCTCTCACCTTCAGGATAAATTCTAACTAAGCTCCTTATGCCCTTCACCATCTGCTTCTGGCTTCATCTTTTACTACTCTATTCCCACCTCTAGAATTCTCTATGCTCAGTCTGTACCAACCCCTATGTCTTTTCTCTCACTGCCGTTGTCACTTCCTGTCTGCATTAGCCTTCTCCTTCACCTGACCCACCCAGCCTTCAAAACGCACCTCAGAGTCTTTCTTCAGAAGCTTTCCCTGGGCTTCTGTTCTCTTCCCGTAGAATTCCACAGCTCCCGGCAGCCATTCTTCTACCATAGAGCGGTGACACTGTGTGATCACCAGCAATTTGATTTTTTGTTTGTCTTAGGAATGTCGGTGGTTTTTTGTTTGTTTGTTCTTGTTTGTTTCATTTTGGCAGCTCCATAATTTAGTATAGTGCCTGGTGCTTAGTAAGGACTTCAGTAATACATTTGTATTAAAATGAATGCATGATTGAATTATTGAATGAAGCTCCAAAAATGGTGGCGGTTTTTACAGGGATGGCCAATCAGGAAAGATAACTGTGGATGACTATGGGGCCAGAACAGGCAAGTCACCTGGCATGATGAGGCAGCTCAACATCAATGGAGCTCTGTATGTGGGTAAGTGACCTTGACCTTTGACGAAACCTAAATTAGGCCAGTGCGTTTTCTTTTTAGCCTTCCGTTTGTCATGCTGGGGCTTCCCAAAGCTGTGTACCTCACTGGGTCGGTCAGATACTTGGAAATCAGGAAGCTCTCCAGATATTCCATTCTTCCATGTTTTGAACTTCTGACTCATGGCTGAGGGGTCAGGAAGCACTTAGATGATTTTGTGCTGTGGACCGATCCACCAGGAAAACCCTGCTTTTCTTGTTTATAGAACAGGAGCCTGCTAAATATAGCTCCTTGAATTCTCCCTGAGGAAGGAGGATCTGTCTTCCCGGCCCCCTCAGAGTTAGAATGAGTGGTATTTTTGTACATAGCTTAGAACCCACTAATGCTGACACATCAACATGAAAAGATACCTCTATCTGTATGATATTTCCTACAAGTGAACAATCAAAAGCATTCAACATCAGTGTATTTCTCTTGGTTTAAGATAACATCACCTCTTACCACACATACTACATTTTGTTGACATTATACAACATTTCAAAATTTACCAGGTACTATTTGGTTTTAAGTGGTCAAGTAGGTCAGAAATCACTTATGAGGTGGATACTTCTAGGCTCTGATTGTGTATCAAATTGATCCAAGTCAGCTTGTTCCTTCAAGGATAATTATAAATTAGACAGCTGCGATGTCCTGAGTTCTAGGTACCGCAGCCTCACCTATCCTGTCGGCTGAGGGAAGCCTTGGTCAGCAGACACTCAGGCATACTGAAGAGACATCCTTCCCTTTGACTCACGTCATCTTCCTTTGGCCTCCTGGCAGGTGGAATGGAAGAAATTGCTCTGCACGCTAACAGGCTGTACACGCGGGGCCTCGTGGGCTGCATTTCTCATTTCACCCTGTCCACCGATTACCACATTTCCCTCGTGGAAGACGCCGTGGATGGGAAAAACATCAACACTTGTGGAGCCCAGTAACACCAGTTGGCTCTGCCCAAGGGACAGAACCTTCTATCCTGAGAAACCCGGGGGCTCCAAGACCTTGCCTGACACCACACACAGAGGCACGGGGACCAGGTGTGTTTCCTTTCATCAAGGAGCAAGTACACCCTGATGGGAAACTAGGACCAAGACAGGAGTCCCTGGGTGGCCTTTCCTGCTGACATTCTGTGGGCCAAACCCAACGGAATGCTCTGTGTAGGAAGCATCGGACTTCGTCCGTTGAATGTGTAGTGGCCGCCAGAGATCACACATCACAGCGAATTTCCGAGGCTGTCTGCTGTAGCTCAATGACTGTGTTGTGATTCATAGTTTGTAAGAAAAAAAAAAAAGAAAGAAAGGAAAAAAAAAGAGAGAGAGACCCAAAGGGCAGTATTAAAATACTTCTCTCCTCCCCTGACTCTTGACACTCTTACTGATAGCAGAATGACCGTAAGACCTTGAACCTCAAATTTCTCTACTTTGGCCCACAAATTACTAGGATTAACCCCTTCCCCTCCTCACTGGCTGGTTCAATGTGCTCTGACTATGAAAATAAGGATTAAGGGAGACTAGAGATAGAATCATAATTATAAAGCTGCCCCCTGGAAGTTTACCTTTAATGAGAAATCCTTACTTTTTATAATGCAAATCTAAGAAAATGGGCACCATGACTTCGTAGCTGTCCTTTTGTATGTGTATATTTTTTATAGCTACAGATTGTCCACACAGTATACTTTTGCAAGTTTGGGTGGACAACCCTGAATTCTTTGCACACTTCCTAAGAATTTTCTCTCAAAGGAGACTTGTCTGGGCCCTTTGTGGCATTAGCAGAGTGGGGTAGGTAACTTGGGGTGGGCACTTCGGGGAGCTGACTGTTCTCTCTCGGTAACTGATGACTCAAGGAGGTGACTGTGAAGCTTCCAGAAGAAGCAGATGGAAAGGCACATGTATTACTGAGGTGGGTCACTGTCATTCTGGTCTGAAGTGGGGGGGTGTCTGTAGTGAACTTGAATAAAGAAGATGAACAAGGCTACAGCACATTCATTTAGTCATTCGTTCACCTGTGGAGGGGTTACGGATCCCTCCCGAGGCGGTGTCTAGAAATGGACACGAATACAGTCAGTGCTTCTCAGGCTGGGCTGGGGGTGCCCTCAGCCTGGTCTGAGCATCTGGGCAAGAACCAGAGAAGCGGGGCTGCTTCCTTCTGAGCCATCACAGTGCCACGTGGTGACCCCGGAAACAGCTGGCTCACTGGCAGATCCCCATGGCAGGACTTGCTAAGGGCAGGTGAGATGAATGCTACCACCAAAGAGGTGGGAAATGTGATCCACCTCACACAAGCGCCTATAATTAGTCCCATCGTGACTCTGCTCTTGCTTGCGTAGCAGGCGGTCGGTGAAGGCTTCGAGCTTTGTGCCAAGCACAGTTTTAGGCACATTAAGGGTTCTAAAAAAATGAATAAACTAGAGACGTTCACCTTGAGCGTCACCCTTCCGCCTCCTGTCTTTAGGAACCTTCGATGACCAGGATCCTTCCTCTCAGAGCAATAATGCTCACAACAACAGCGATCTCTCCTCTCCTGCGTACATCACCTGTGAGTGCGGAGTGGAGAAAGCCACGTGGTAGAGAGTGGGTGTCACCCCCAGGTGACCTCCCCGTCACCCTCACCTCAACACCGTTTCCTTGGAGACATCCGGGGTCAGTGCTTCCCAAGATATAATGGAGTTGCTTTCACAACTCCAATTGATTCACATTTTGAATCGATAAAAAAGTCACGGTGATTTTGGAAAAATGTCCAGTTGAGCTGAAGCCAGGAGAGTTGTGCTGCGGATGGGCTGTTGTGCCCTGCAAGTGTCATCCTGAGAAAAAGCACGGTAGCCCGGGGCTGGGGGCTCGGGAGTGATGGACAGGATGAATTGCCTTTCCCTAGGTGGGCTAGAAAAAGAGAGGTGACACGTGACGAAATCAGAGCCGTAGAGAGGCTGCGGGTGAGAAGGCAGCAGAATAGGGGGACCCAAGAGGAGCTGATCACGTGGGAGGGCTCAGCGTGGGAGAACAGGGTAAGAGACAGTATATCCCAAGCTCTTTCACCCTCTCAGTGGCCAAAATTCGGGAAACATGGGATGAGTTTACAGCAGAGGTGGTTGGGGGAATATAAACTTTGTCCTGAAGCTGAGGGATTAGACCCGGGTTCAGATGGGCAGGACAGCCGAGGAGAACTCAGCCTGGTTTTGTGGGTCCCCCGGTTTCCTCTCTAAGTGTATCTGCTATCTATCGCCACAATAATGCTGCACGACAAACAACCACAGAACCTCAGCGGCATATCGCAAGGTGTGCTGACTGCTTCCATGCCTCGAGGGGTCAGCTTGGCATTTCTGCTGATCCTGGCTGGGCTTGACTAGGCGGTCCTTCTGGTCTCAGTGGGTCTCGTTCACACGTGTAGGGTGGCCCGCTTGTCGTCGCCTTGGCTGGGATGGGGAGGTGACTTGGGTCTGCTCCACCCTCCTGCTGGACCCGTGAGCTAGGCTGACGCGCCCTTCACACGGTGATGGAGGAGGGTGAGAGCACTGGAACTGAGGTCCAAGGCGTTTTACAGCCGGGGATTGGCGCTGCCTCATGTCGCCTTTGCCACATTGTGCTAGTCAAAGTCCGTACACCCAAGAGATGAAGAAATAGACTGTCTCCATTGTGAGAGCAACTACAGAGTCACGCAGCACCGGGCATGGATTCAGGGAGGGTGGAAAATCAGGGCCGTTAGTGCAACCAATCCCCCACCGCAAGTCCTGTGCTGTTGGGGAAATGGTGCAACAGGGATGAGGTGACCCCTGGCAGGAGTTCATCCGTGGGGTCCCTGGGGCTGGGCGGAGGCCTGGGAGGTGGTGGTCACGGGCCCAGCGAGGGGCGCCTGCCTTTTCCAGCCCCGCCTGCTGTGCCCCTGCTGTGCCCCCTTCGTCCACCTGCTGCCTGGTACCCGGCAGCCGTGTTGTCATGCTGAGGAGGAGGGCCTGGCAGGGGATGGGATCTGCGCCACGGCTTTTGGGCAGCGGCTCTGTGCAGGGGCATGTCAGGGAAGGCTGGCTGCGCGCTTGGCTGAAGGAAGAACTTTGAGGAGAAGCCAGGGAGCTCGAAGGTTAACGCCATCCCTGTCCCGCCCAGGAAGGATATTATGAAGCCTGGGTTACTGAAAAGCTTTTGTCCCACAATCAGCATCTGAGAAAATTCTCCAGAACTTCCCATGTGTTCTAAGCAAGGACGGCTGGGGTGCTGTCAAGAAGGGGAAGGGGAAGCTGTGACCAAGTGAGAGAGTGGCATGGACATATATACACTACCAAATGTAAAATAGGTAGTGGGAAGCAGCCGGATAGCACAGGGAGATCAGCTCGGTGCTTTGTGACCGCCTGGAGGGGTGGGAGGGAGACGCAAGAGGGAGGGGATATGGGGATATATGTATACGTATAGCTGATTCACTTTGTTATACAGCAGAAACTAACACACCATTGTAAAGCAATTATACTCCAATAAAGATGTTAAAAAAAAAAAAAAGGGGACTGTTCTTGCTTTTCCTACAAAAACTGACTTGCGCACCGGCATGTGCTTCCTCTAAGCTCGCCTGGGGGCTCTTTCTCAAAAAGGTCTGCGGGGTCATCTTTGTCCCCGTGCTGCCCCAGGGCCCGAGGCGCGGCAGCTTGGTGACCCTGCCGCTCAGGCACCTCTGAGCGGCTGCTGGTCTCCCGCCCTCTTCTTTGCCTTCCATTTCTGGGCCCGGGCCTGTCCAGCCCCCAGGCCCCTCCAACACAAACAGGCCCTCTGCTTTCCACATGCCCACAGCCCGGGCTTCAGAGGAACCGGTGCTTCCCTTCCGGTCCCCTCGCCTCCCTCCCTCCACCGCCCACCTCTTCTCTCCCCCTTGCAAGGAGCCGTCTCCTCCCCGAGTGGGCGGAGGGATCTCGGAAATGTGCCCGGAGCTGGCGGGCCCAGTGCTTTCCACTTGGAGGAAGTGCTGCATTTTTCACCTTTCACCCAGAAAAATAGGATTCTCAGCAAGCTTGTTTTTAGCACAGAGAGCTCCCAAAGGAAAGAGAAGAGCGGGTAGGAGGGGCTCGCAGCCCCTCGCAGAGCTCTGACAGCCGGCCCCCTGCCGCCAAGGCTGCTCTCCCCGGGGAGGGAAGCACCAAGGGGCAGCCTGGGGGCGGGGCTGGCTGAGGGTGAGAATAAAGGCAGAGAATTCCAGCTCCACATGGAAAGACGATTCATCCTTGAGGAGAGGGGCTTGGACGGAGCATTTACTGCTTGCTTCCCCGTCCCTTCCTGGTCTCTTCTAGGAACACCCAGTCGCTGCCCTTGCAGGTGGAGGGGGGGGCGGGTAAGGTGTGTGCCCTGAGACAGCCAGTCCCTTAGCTGAGAAGGGTGTGTGTTTAGCTTGTCAAAGGCAGGAAAGAAGAGCTCTGGGACTACCATCCAGAAGGAGCCCAGAGGGACGAGGGCTGCCAGCACGAAGTCCAAGATGAGAATCCGAAGTAAGGGATTTGTGCTGCTTTCAGCCCAGTCTGCATCGTTACTTGCCAAGATGGAAAAGGGGGGTCATTCAAGTGCATCAGCACTGGGTATTCTACAGCTCACACTGAACAAACAAGGGAAATATTAGTGGCCCCGCCTCAGCCTCGGGGAGGCCCTGGAGCACGAGGTCTGAAGGCATTTAAGCTGGTGCGTCCTGGTGGAAGTGACAGGCTGTCATTAGGAAGTTCCAGTTTACAGGTGGCTGCATTCAGGCAGCAAAATGACTAATCCAGTTCTACAGCATGGTCTTGCTGCTGAGACAGGCCCTGTGAGTAACTGCACTTCAACCTCATGTTCAAAGAATGTTCACATATTTGATCTCAGCAACAGACCTCCTTTGATGACAGCCAGAGCACATGGGCAAGGCCAGTTTGACTCACAAAGACGAACGCTGGCCAGAAAGACCGAGTGACTTGCTGCTGGTCCTACCACAGGACACAACCACGGTGCTTCACTGTGGAACTTTGCTGCCCCTTACCCAACCTTCAGTCAGATGCAGCGGCCCGTGGCTTGTTCAGGGGCGCTCTGGGGCTCCCTCCGGTTAGCTGTCATTGGCAGGAGAGTCTTGTGGGTGAGGGGCATTTGGGCAGAGGCCAGTCCCCTAGTGTCTGCCTGCTGGGCTCTCATCACAGCTCCAAGTCTGCTTTCTTCCAAAGCTCTCCCATCGCAAGGACTGTGGGTTGAACAAATCTGAAAGCAGAGACCAGAGCCACTCCATCGGAGAGGGATTCAGGGCCCCCGACGGACAATGAGGTCTGGGCTTGAAGTCTTTTCCTTCTCTCCTCTGGCTTCTCCTCCACAAATGACCTCCAGCACTCAGGGGAGTTGCTGCAAGCTATTTCCAAGCAGTGGTGTGCCCCCCTGGGCCCCTGCCCAGCCCTGGCCAAGCTGAGGGCAGCAGGAGCAGGGCAGGCAGCAGAAACAAACTCCCTGCCTCTCCTCCTGCCCTTGCTAAGACCTCTTTATCCTAGAAAGTGCACGGCTCCCAGGAGCACCCGCCTTTTCCTGGAAAGACGTGCGAGGAACTATGTGTCTCAGCGCTTGGGCTGCGTTTGCTGCCTTTCTCGTTGCCTCTTTTTGTCTCTCTGACTTGATCAAGGTCCAAAAGGTTTACCAAGGCACAGAGATCTTTGAACACGTGGTAAGGCCTCCCCCCCATGTCCCAGCTGCCCACCTTCAAGCAAGGGCCCGGCCTGGGGCTCTGGCCGCCTCGGACAGCCTGGTGCTAAGGGGCTGCACCTCCAGCTTGGCTAAAGGAGGACTTGGATGGGAATATCTGTGAGAAGGAAGGCCAGGGAAGCGCAAGGAATCTGCTCATCTATGCTCACTTAGAAAAAAAAACAACTGGCACCAGGCCAGAGGATTAGCTATGGAAATCCCTGTTAGGAACCTGGCTGAAGGAAAGTAGAGGCAGAGTAAAGGGACTCTCAGTCAAGAGGACTGTGGAGGAGACAGGGTGAGGGTACAAGGCCTGCTGCATGGTGACTCCCAGCCCTGGCGGCAGGCATTCCTTGCTCTCACAGACCTTAGGGTTCACGGGGCAACTGTGGGCAGGGTGGGTATGAAACGGGGGGGCACTGTCCAGTAGAGTAGAAAATGAGCCCACTAGTTGTCCAGGCCACATATTCGCCTCAGAAATAAGAATAAGCTGTGTGATCTCCTGGTCCAGCGCCTCAGAGGATTTGCCCAGGGTTGGGGCCTGATTCACGGTCACATGACTACCTTCGGAGGCTGTGGGGTTGTTAGGATGGGGTGTGGATGCGAAATGCTTTCCTGGATCCTCACAAGCACTGCTGGAGCGGCCCCTCCGTGGAAACTCACTGTATGCGAACCAGCCTGGACGAGGCACCGGGGAGACATAAAGGCCAGTGAAGTCTCTGTTCCTCAAACCAGCATCGGCCAGGCCTGTGGGGTCCTTGGAGACTCGGGCCCTCTTCGAAGCCCACTGGGCACCTGCTTCTTCCGAGGCAGCAGGAGACCGTCTTTCTGAGCGGCCTGGTCTCTCTTGTAAGAGCTCTCCTGATTAGGTTAGGCCCGCCCTGTGCGGCCTCCCTTTTCATTAACACAGGGTCCACTGCTGAGCAACCTGATTGTGGGAGTGCCTTCCCGTCATAGGCACAGGCCGGGCCACACTCCAGGGGGTGGGATTGTACCAGGTGTGTAGAGCCGGGCCCAGGAGCCCCAGGGACCATCTTAGAACCTGCCTCCGCCAACCGTCTTCACCTCTGACCCCAGTCCCTCCCACCTCCAGACCGTACTTCCCCAGAGACCTGCTTTGTCTCCTTCAAGTGCACTTTATGCCCTGTGCTATCCCATCTGAAGAATGTGCCACAGTCTGCTACTTCCCCAAACCATGCGTCAAACCAAGACTCCCAGGATAAGAGAACTTCTATTCCCAGAGAGCATGGCAGTCTTTTACAATTTCTCCTTATATCAATAAGTAATGCAGTATCCTGTTTCCCCTGGGTCCTGGAACCGTCACCAATGACTAGGGGCCCAGCTTGGAATTCAGTGGATGAGCCCTGAGCAGCCCCTGTTCCAAGCTCCTGCTGGCCGCCCCATCATCCTAGAGGACACAGCACGTAAGCAGTAGGACTCTGCATTAGGTCACAATCTTCACTAGTCGCTCAGTGGTGAAAACCACATATGGCAGCATAGGAGAGCTGGTTTGGGAGTTCTTGAGCATCACGGGCCAGTGGTACCTAGTGTGAATTCAAGTGTGGCTTCTTAATACTGAAAAAAATCAGTGCCAAACAGCTTCACCTGAGTTTTAAAGTCATCCATTATTTAATGAAAAGTGTGAACAGTACAAACGTCCAGAATGCTGAATTTAAAGAATTCATCTGTACTTTGGAATCTTATATATCCATGAAAGAATAATGTCATAAAATATCTTATCGATATTCAAAGATTTTCAAAATGTTATATATAAGAATCAAGGTTGGGCTTCCCTGGTGGCGCAAGTGGTTAAGAGTCCGCCTGCCGATGCAGGGGACACGGGTTCGTGCCCCGGTCCGGGAAGATCTCACATGCCGCGGAGCGGCTGGGACCGTGAGCTATGGCCGCTGAGCCTGCGCGTCCGGAGCCTGTGCTCTGCAACGGGAGAGGCCACAGCAGTGGGAGGCCCGCGTACCGCAAAAAAAAAAAAAAAAAGAAAGAAAGAAAAAAAAAAGAATCAAGTTCCAAAATAGAATATACAATATAATTATATATGTATGCATACAGGTACAAACATATGAAAATATGTGTAAATATATATATATACATACACATTCACATAGAAAAATGTCTGAAAGGACAAAAAGTAAAACGTTAAAAATAGCTAATGCTGCATGAGAAGGTTGAGGGATTTTTTTTCTTTTTCCTTTTATCTATTCTCTAGGTTTTCTTCAGGGAGTCTATAGTGCCAATTTATTGTTCTGTCCACTCAGAATATCACCTTCCTTCTTTTGGGGGACTGGTCCTCTTCCAACTCTAACGATGTGGTACTTGTGGAAGTGGCCCTTGAATAGAACTTCTGTTGGGCCAAACGACTGCACCAGCGATGGACACGTGACACAGGCCAGGCCAACGAGAGTCCTCCCTGGGAGCCGAGAGGAAGGGCACCCTCTTCTCTCTGAATGTAAGGCTGTAGACTTGGAGGAGCCTGGAACCATGGGTCCAGCTCTTTGGGGACGTCTGGCCTGAGAGTTTCGGTGTAGAGGAGAGCTATGTGTCAGTTCTGGGTGGAGTACGAGACTATAGCCCAGTGCAGCCTGCAGCAAGTACCAGGGCACCTGCCCATCAAGTAAATGCCTGGGAGATGGGGCAAGGATTGTCTCCTAGAGAAGCAGATATGCGATTGGGGAGAGAGAGATGCGGGCAGGAACGAATCGCTTGATGATGCAAATTGTCACTTTGCAGGAAGGATGGAGAGAACCCCGACAGAGAGGGTGAAATACATTTTAAAGCGGGAAGAGGTGGGGAATGGGCAGTGGGTGGGAGAAGGGCCCTAACCTGTGGTCACTTCCAATAAAGCCCATTTATCCCCTATCTGCTCCTGTCAAAGAGATAACAGGATGACGGCAAATCTCCTTTGAGGAGAACAAAGGGTAGCTGCATGCAACAAATACTGGAGCATCTACCATGAACAGCAGGATCTTCTCCCAGATGACCTGGGAAGACTCCTTCCTCTTCCGAGGCATGCCAGCTCCACGAGGACTGCCCTGTCTTTCCATCCTTGGAGACTCTTCCACAGGCGTGTCACCTCTCTGTAAGATAATATTTCTAATATCTACGGAAACATATTAAACTGCTTTTTCTTTCAAGGCGCAATTGTTTAAAGAATATTCATCAAGCACTTGTGATGCGGCGGACACTACGCTAAGCTCTGTGGATGCAGCCGTTCGACTCCTGCTATCAACCGAAGCCTTAGGAGTGTGCTCAGACCGCGGAGAGGTGGGCGCGCTGGGAAGGCAGACGACGGGGCTCCCAGGAGCCTGGAAAGACTTACTCTGGCAGCGCCGCTTAGACGGAGACCGGAAGTTACCCAAGTGAAGAAAGGTGAAGCCTACAGCATCCGGTCCCATGGGAAGAGATCCCCTGCTTTAATTAGCAGGCCTCCTGCTGGCTAACTCCCCTCTGGGTACCTGAGCGATGTCACTAACCTAAGGCGCATCTGAGCCAGTTTTAAGGCATTTACATCTTTAAGGTGCTGGTCAGAAAGTCCGAGGTGCTCCTGAGGTTTCTCAAGGGATACAGGAGCGTGTAACAACCCGACATCTGTTCTGTCGGGAGCGTTGTGTCCGCTACCTGGCATCTCCGCAACTGCGCAAAGGTAGGTGATCAAGACCCACAGCTCGGAGCTGAGGTCAATGAGGTGAGAGGTGGAGGAATTTCTCTGGGGTTGCCCAGGTAGTCAGTGGTGGTGAAACTGGCCGGGAGCCAGGGCTGCGCAGCTCACACGAGGCAGCCGCTGCCCGGGGCGTGACACCTGCAGAAGCCACAGAAAAGGAAAGGAGCCACAAAAGGTGACCGAGAAAGTCAGACTCCAGGTCAGACTCCAGGTACATCTCTGAAGACGGTGCGTCGTCTGCACTGGTCCTTGGGCAATTTGGGACCAGGAAGGGCCACGTGTTAATGCTCTGCTTCCTCAAGGCTTCCCGCCTCTCCATCAACTCGAGGAAAATGTGGGTGGGGTGTGTGTGCAAGGCCTCTAGCGCCAGGAAGAGAACCAGACCCGCCCTGCTTCTGAAGGCTGAGTCCAGAGTGAAGACCCAGCTCTGCGGCCGAGATCAAGTTGGCTGGGGACAGCAGGGGGAAAAGGTTTCAATGTCAGCTGAGACTTGAAATTCTTTCTCATCTTGCAAACTTGTGGGGATGGATAATTACGAGCTCCATGCACGGCAGTTGTACTCATTTTAACCTGATTCCCACTTAACAGTTTCTATCAAAATCATCCTTAAAAGCTTTTCTTGTTTCTTTAATCTGAAAGTAATTACTCTGGGATAAAAATCATCTCAGGTTTAATCCCAAATCAGTTTAAGACATCTGTTACTTCAGCTTCATTGGTTCTTGCAGACTGAATAAGTACTTTTAATTCAATTCTATTATTAGTCACTCCGGGGGAAGGGTAATGGATCAAATGTATAGGCCATTGAAAACCAGTTCTTACACAGGCCTTTTGTAATGAACTTGTTTGTACGCTAACATTTTAGTGTGATGTTGAATACCATACATGAAAAACATTACTCATACACCTCTATTTTGCTTTCCCCTAATAACTACATCATTCCTCTCCTTTCGATCCTTTCAAACTTCCTGGGGTTGATGGTGCTATACATTTTGGCTCAAGAACTCACCATCTGGGAAACTAGATATGCACTGAGGTCTCCATAAAGGGCAGACCACATGTATGAGCTCTTAAATAGTACTTAAATAGTAACATGTGTTTCACAGTTAATTTAAAATTGGTCTACAGTTTCTTCATAATACATCAGTTGTTACTCTGGGTGAGCGTAGGCTACATAAGACTGAAGACTTAATTTCTCCCCTTATGAAATTCTATTTAAGATCACTTCATCCTTCAAAATTACTGAGGTTTTGCTGAATCAATGACTATATTTCCAAATTCAAAAACTTGATAATAAAATTTTGATATATTTCTAGAATTTCAAGAAATGTTTAGGTTATCCTCAGAGAAGAACAATTAAAAACCATACTTTAAGGGCCAGTATTTATTTAGTATGTGTTTTATGATGTTGGCTCCCCACTATCTGATTATTTTATGGTAACCTGTCCGGTAAATAGAATATAGATTTAAGAAAACTTATGGGAGATTATATCAATGGCATAGCAATATATTAAAATATTAAAAATTTAGTCAGAGCCCTATGTGACTGCTTCATAACCACTATAATTCTTATGAGATAGAACCAAAAGTATTAACAACAACAAAGCAGGAGCCACTTCTCCTAAGTGCCTAAAACAGGAGTAAAAAAAAAAAACCCAAAATAATGCCCAAATCTGTCAGTGTAAGTTGTAAGAAAATATATTTATTTTTTCCATGACAATACTATGATAAAATTGTTAAATACATGCATGTTTTAAAAACAAACATAGGTAACATCTTTAGAGTTAACAGCCAAGCATACTAGTTTAACATTTAAGGTGTCTTAGTAATAGGTTACTTATATTCTATGTTCTTGCTATTAACCATGTCTCCCAAAAGATATGGAAACTAAATTCTGAAATTCTACAATATAAAATGTCCAAATTTTTCCTTCTAACAGCAACATAATCTCCAAATTTGCATAAGGTAGAAAACACTTCAGTTGTCGTCTCTGTAAGCGGAGTTGTTTTATTCCATATTAAACTCGGACTTTCGTGAATCAGACTGAATATCACACAAATATACTGCAATCTATAGTCTGCTTCCTGCATATGCATATTTAAATGTTTCCTGATATGATTAAGCACGATTTTAGGTACAGAACATCACAACTGATCATTCAGATTAAAAAAAAAAAAGTCTGTAGTGGTAACGTTTCAAGAAATGAAAAATGAAACAGTTCTGGATTTGCAGTTTCTCCCTATCTTTCAGCTACATTTGCACACACCTGACCAAACAAAAATTAGTAAACAGTTACTAGTATTTATACAAAACTGAAAATATTTAACATATAACATCCCCTTTAAAAAAAACACTCATTCTACAAACAACCTTATAAAAGACAAAAACTTATGTCTGTTCACAGTATGTGTATTTTGTAAACAGTAATTCACTATAATGCAATTTTGAAAGTAAAAAATGGTAACTTCCTAGCATTATAAGGACCTCTGACTTGTGGCCAGCTAATGAAAGAGAAAGAAAGGTAACATACTCCTACTAGGAAAACTGAGTGTTCTAAAATGACTTTACCTTTGGACATACCTTCAGGTGGCACCATCTCAAATTTAGGATGTCTCTCTATCCAAGCCTATCTTTTTCAAGCAATTCTGAATTGAAATGTAAGAAAATGCCTTGCTCCTTTTGGAGAAAATAATTGGATAAAACAAATCCCAATCCCAGGGTATCATGTAATACCTACCCTTCCACAACAGTGAATGGAATAGGGTTTCTTTTTGTGTGTTGTATTCATAACGTATTCACAGTTTTCTGAAACGTTATGTTGGAAGGGAAAAATTAAATTGAAGGATATATCACAAATAATGGGAAAAAGTATTGAAAATCAAACTGGGGACAGAGTATTTGAAAAAAAATTATGAAAATCATTATTCAGTACTGTTTTCTACGATCAACTACAAAAATACTAATGTTAAGGTTAAACCTAACAGTTAACTTGTCCATGTTTTTTAATGAAAATTGCATTACCACCTAGAAATCTTCCGACCTTTTATAATATACCACCGGAATGCTGAGGAAAAATAGTAAGTTCAGAAATTGAAAGTTACCCATTTAAAATGGAGTAATTCTTAAGGGAAGTACATTTTAAATGTATAAGGAAATCCAATACATTTAAGTGAGCCATTCAGTCAGGTATACAAAGTATTTTTGGCTTAAGTGCAGCATAAGGTCTATATTGTTAGTGTTTTTGTTTGTTTTAAAGTTCTGATTGGCTACTGCAAAGGCAATCTTAGAAGATATATGTAAATGTAATAAAAACCAATTCCTTAGCAATTAAACAGTCATTTTTTTCCCCCATTCACATCTCTCTGTTTTTAGGGTATTCAGTTTTAGCAACCAAAAAGTAATATGTTATTACTGTTTTGTATTTGGTTAGTATTTAAGAGCTTTTGAATTTATTGTTTCTACGTTTCTTCAACTAGGCACTTGCACATAGGAAAAAAAATTCAGAGAGTTTCCCTCTTAAAAACATCACTTTTCATTTTCATAAAAATGTTGCACAGTTAGAATTTGTCTTGCACAGGTAAATTCTCTTGATAACATGGACATGTATAATCCAAAATATTAACATTCTTAATAGAGGAAGAAACAAATGCTACCCATGGTCAAAATTAATAGAATCCTGTCATGACTCAGTGTCATAATTATAAGGGTTTGGATATATTCAAATCACATCCCCTGAAATTTTACCATATACAATAAAGCCTGACATTTCAATGAACAGAATGTTGTTCTTTAATCCATTATCAGCATTAAAAACAGTTCCTTTGTATTATAATTAACATGAATATGATCATGTAATAGTTAAGACAAAAGTACTAACTGAAAAGGAATAAAAATCTCACCACCCTATTGAAATAAGAGGTTTAAATATTAATAGCCCTGGTACATAATCCACGGAGGTATCAATAGACCAAATTCAAAACAAGCCATTAACAATGATATTCTAAGGTCATGTCTAAAAGCTGCATTTCCAGTAGGTTTAGTCACAACTCATTCTCTTTTGTGAAAGATTTTCTTCTGGATATAAAAAATAAAGATGGGCATGGTACCATGAAACGTTGTTTCAGCAGGAAATACCAGTTTAAAATAATGCTTTGAAGAAAGAGTTTATCAGGAGAATGAGTGCTTATCCTAGTCAGTTAAGCGCATACATCAATGTGTTGTTGATTTACTAGAAACACCTGGTCGGTACAAACATGTCCCACGTTGTGTACCCATCAAATAAAAAGATACTGTGAACACTCAGAATTAGGTTGGAATAAGAAAGATATCTAGTGATGCTTTTGCATGAGTCTTTCTCAAGTTTTCACTCAAACTGTGGAGTCACTTCTAGAGTAGATTTGAATCTTCAAGCCAATGGTCTCAGATCTACACAAGCTAGATCTTGACACATACCACCTTTCAGGAAAACTCTGTTGAATCTGCACATTCTGGGATGGAACTCAGTCAATAAAAAATTGACTGAACTTCCATTGATTAGCTAATGATCCTACATTTGACTTCCGAGATGCCCGATTTTATACTTTCAAAATAAGGATAAAAAGGCATTTTATAAAAGATATACAAATTTTAACATGGTTCAAAACATAAAACAGTAAAAATTAAATAGAAAAAAAAAGTTTTATCTGGTTATGTGCCTGAGCAGTAGAAAACTTTGAGATAACATTTTCTGCATACTGACAGGTTAGGGAGTACTTTCATTTCAAGCTATCATAAAATTGATTCCAAATTCCTTTTGGAAGAAAATGTTCCCTAGTCTCCTTCACTAAACTACATCTAATTATTCAAATACAGAAAAGCCTGTAATGTTCTTTAAATATGGACGGTATGAAGACAATTAAGAAATTACAGGACTAATTTCCAACAAGAATACAAGTTGCATGAAGGTTTAAGAATGTGACTTTTACCACAGTTTCCAAGAGGGCAAGAGGAGTAGATGTTCTAAACGCAATCCTTCAGATCCATGAACCATGAAAGCAATGCTGGTATGGAAAATGAGGCTGAAACTTTTCCGTGAATGGCTGCCTCTGTGTCTAAGCTGCAGGAACAAAGCACCTCTATCACCTAAGCACATAAACACCCAATTCAACTACCCAGATACTCGGGCCATAATGTCAAATCCAGGCTTCTACAGGTTCAGCACACTGAAGACTTCAATCGTATATGGATGCTAATCCATGCAATACATAATTTACAAGGTCTGTCTAATGTCAAAAGCCTAGCTAAGTCTTCCAAGAATACTTTTATGTTAAATAGTGTTTATTTAAGATGGCCACTCGCAAGAGAAATGCAGTCAAAATGACCACCAGAATCTCCATTCCTCACAAGGGAAGCTTGATCTGAAACTGGCTGATAAGTTAACTGGCTTGTAGGAGATGTGAAAATGTATCCTTTACACAGCACTGATCAAGACATAATGGGATATACTTCTGCTTCAGACATTTAGAATTCTCTAACCAATGACTGGTCTCTAGTTGGAAACTTTAGCAGGAAAGAGGGGTTTCCCAATTATTCTCCCAGTCAGGAAGCGCTGGAGGGAACACATCTAGCCTCCCCTTCTAAGCAGCCTTTAGTTAGCCCTCCCCCAGAGAGAGGAGCGAATGTGACTGGACAGAGAAAGGCCCTATTAGACCACCTGTCACCCGTGTGCATGGTCCTGGCACTGACAAACAGTGCACGTTTGCCAGGGTCTCCAGTGCCACAAGCAACCAGAGATATGTGACAGAGGGTGTTTTCTCTCTCCCCAGCTCCCTCCTCTCGCCCTGTCCCCATGTGCCCAGGTGGGGCAGGGGTTGGGAAGTAATCCCTTCCCATCTGTAGAGCAGGTCTAGCAATCCTCAATTCACCAGGAAAAGATAAGGAAAACTGTTTTGACCTCAGACCTAAACCACACTCTTCTAAGCATATCCCAGGTTATAAGGAGCCTGCCCAGACTAACAGAGTGATACTCTGCTTCTCATTAACCCAGTGATCTGGCGTATGGATCTCCAGAGGCAGGGGAGAGGTAAGCTGCACTCTGGATCCTTTTCCTGCAGAAAAAGCTGTGAAGTCTTGGATGGTCTGATAGGACTCAAGAGCCCCGGTGACATTCACCATTAGCCAAACAAATGAGTCATAATGTAGGTTAGATAGGGCTCTGGATACAGATGGTCACAGTTGAAACGCATATGCATTAATGGCAGAGATCAAACAATCTCTTCTGGCCTTTTCCCGTTACCTCAGGTTAGTGGAGTTTAGATCAGTAAACTTCTACCTTGGCCAACACTTATCCTAAAGAGAGGTGGTACACGATTGGTGAGTTTTGATGGGGAAAAAGGCATGAGCTGGGGGCAAGAGGGGTGTGGTAATGACAAACTTCTGCAGGAAGAGAAGGCAGGCCCAGGTCTGAGTGTCTGGGGTGGAAGCAAAGGGAAGGAGCCCAACAGGAGAAATGAGAAGACAGAGCGAACTGTTTACAGGTGGCTCTGGTTTGATATAATGTTCATTGTTGAAAATTTCTGTGAGCTATTATGTAGTTTTACTACACTATTTGTATACATAATTAATTGTATTTCACTCCACATGTTCATATATCAAGAAGCTCAGGAATTTAATTGAATCCTAGCAATTAAAATCAGGATTCATAAACAGAGTACCTAAACAGACTTTCTCCCTTGTCACCCTTATTGTGGGTTTTTTCCACAACATGGTTTTTACAATGATACATTATGGGCTAGAAAAAAAATAACTGATCCACTATGTGCAAACACATTACAGAGCCTCAGATGATAAAAAAAAAAAAAAAGGCATATCTTGACTTCTTTAGATCTTCCAAATTCTCAAGTACTTTGGCCTTAACTCAAAATACATAGACAGCCTGAGGGCAGGGAAAATATACACTTTTTAGATTTTCAGTTTGCTTTTCCAAGAACCACATTCATTCTAGACATCACTTATGAAAACCAGTGGTGGGCAGAGGATGCTGTGAGGACACAACTCTGGACGACTCCCAGAGCAACTGCTGCACCTTTAACACAGGTATGCCCACGAATTCAAAGCCATCTTATGATATTCCACATAAAATAGCCCTTGAGTAACTGTCCCTATAAGAAGCATTATCTTTTTAGTTTTACATGTAAAAATCTGAGGACTGAATCAGATAGTCTGGACTGATGACCCTTTAATAGGGAGGAACTGCTAAGATGCACAGTGAGGAGGAACACCTGCTAGGAGGTGTCAGAGGTCGTCACTGCCTGGGCAACCGGGGCTCAAAGCGTGGTCTTCTCAGGAGGGACTGAGGCCAATCCGAACTATACAGACGGCTAATGCCGCCAGATATTGCTTAGTAGTCGTCTCAAATAGTAAGTCACTGGAATTACATGCTTATGAGGAATACTGAATTTGCTCATATATTTATAAAGCTGACACTGTCACCAAAAAACAAAACAATGAATTTTTAAAAAATCTTAAGATCTACAGTCCTAGAAACTTAGTTTTAAATATTAGGGCAACCTAATAAAGGAAGCTAGCATAAAAGCTAAAAAATAATGGAATGGTGTGAAAAATCTTCTAAAGCAAGAAGACATGATTCTGATTTGAGCTGGTCAGTGTCACGCTTGTTTTCCAAGTTTGTACCCCTGAGAAAACTGTTTGGTAACCATTATACAGTAGGCACAGAAATCAACATACTTTATCAAACAAAACACTAAACAGGTGTTGCTGTTGATACATTAAAAATTATATTAGTTTTCTTAAATGCTGTGGATAGAGAATAATGTTAAAAGTTTTAAAATCTGTGCTTGTTTTTCATCTAGAATGGAGCAAATGTCAGGCAAATAAACTTCATCTGTTACTCTGACATTTTTCTCCCTTGCCTGCAAATCTGCTTACAATTCCATAAGGTATATGCATGAGAAAACCTGATGAACAACAGAGCAGAATACAGTTGCTGTGGGATTTGTTTTGCACGTATGGACCAGGCAGTATCCGTTATTGAAACGCTTCCTAAAGGTAAAGCAATGTGAGAATTCTTTGGCTCGAATCACAAATAGCTCCGAACTGTGAGTTGTGTGCACTGAATTTCTGAGTTACTGTGTTTTGGCTTTGAGACCACATCAGAAGCACATTAACACTTTCAGTGTAACTTGCATGAGTAAAGTCCACCTCACTTAGCAACACTTCACAGGATCCCTCCAATGAATGCCAGTGCTGACCCGGCAACAGGAGCTCATTGAGATGGTAGACTGAAGTGACAGGGAGACACTGTTAATCGTTTGGTTTGTTCTGAAAAAAGTTTGTGAAGGACCAGCCTCCTCCATTAGATTTAGGAGAATCTTCATCTTTAGGAGGAATCAAAAATTGCCGGGAGTTAATGGAGCATGGACTTCCAAAAGAGACAATTTCACTGTTGCTGTCTGTGGACCTAGGTGAGTCTGGAGATACTAAGTTCCAAGTATTTACATTTGCCTGAGGTCTGTAACCTGCACTTTTGTCTAAATCATCTGTAGCCAGATCTTCTACAGTAGAAGTAACGAGGAGGTGCATTTGTGGCTTATAGCCTGTCCCCGCTGCAGGGTCGTTTTTGGGTTCTTCCTCTGGTTTTGCCTGAGGCTGGTACATGGACTGAATGTCAATGTAAATGACTTGTGAGGCCCCTCCGGCTTCATCCGCTCCTGGGTTCACTATCTCTTCCTCAATGACCGGTGGACAATAGGATACAACCACATGGTTTTCCGGTTGCACATCAGTGTTATCTTCTGGACGCTCAGCTACTGGAGAAATTATTTCTGTATCTTCTATTTTAGGAACTGTTGATCGAGTTTCCAGAACCTCGACATTATTTGGGGTACAAGGATTCATTTCCAATGTTTTAAGAGCGCTGTTTCCCTAGAAATAAGTTTTAAAACAGGGATTAGGATGCCACGAAACGCTGCTGCAATGCCTCTCCTACAAAAAGCAGCATTATTTTATATTGTTTTTCACAGTTGCTCATAAAAATGTGTCTCTACTATTCTGTAGTGCATACTAGAGCAAAGCTACTTTCTTTTCTACATATCAGTAATTTTCCTTGGTCTTAATAGTAGTGAAAAAAAAGACCATGTACAAACAATTTAAAACTAATAATTTTAGAAGTTCAGCAGTTCAAGCACTGCTATTTTCTCAATACATTTTACTCTGGATGACACTGACATGTTAAAAACTCTTCACAAAAAACTAAAAAGGGAAGTCAGTACTTCAAAGGTAAACGTAAGAAAATAAAGGATTACCTCACAGACACTCTTTTGAAACTGTAAAGCTTTACAATTTTCTGGATTTGGAATATCAGGGTAGAAGGTTTCTTTAATCCTTTAAATAAAGATGATTAAGTACATTTAATAATAAGATTATCAATTAGACAATAAATAAGTTAATAAGTTATCAGGCTTATTTTGACGTTTCATATGAATACTCTAATGAATATCTGAGATAAAAATGGAAGATCATTTTCAGCGTGATCAGTCACTAGAGCTTTCAATATAATGCACTGAGAGGTTCCTATCTGAAAAGCAGAAACAGTACTTCTGTTCCTAGAACTACAGTGTCTTATGTTTCTTATGGAAATGGAAAGCAAAGAATTAAAATGGTGATTGTGCTATCAAGTCAAAAGTCAAATACGGGCATTACTCATGGCCAAAATATTCATACTGCAGACAGTCAACTACTTGGGAACGTGTTTGCATTATGTAGTTCTCTACTGCTCAAAACAGGCTCTGGATTATCAGAAAAAGGAAGGCTATCAATCTTGAGCAAAAACTAAACACAAACAAAAAGGAAATTTGCTTAGTGCCCTATCATATGTATAGCTGTTAAAAAACCTTTATTATTTGAAATTCCTGCAGGAAAAAGAAATGTTGTTAATGTAAGTCCGAAATGCTCTAACTTCTAAACTATCTCCTAACTTTATCTTTTTTTTTGTATTGAAATCATTTTTAAAATGTGATTTTGGGTAATGAGAATATGGTTACCAAACAGGGTATTCTACGGTTCTAAACTGTTACTATTTTGATTTATAAGCCAGGATTGCTAGAGTACATTCTCTTCTTTATCATGAATGACGGCCTTTTTAAGGCCAGTGAGGACAGTCTATGCATGAACATAGCCAGGTGCCACAAGCCCAGCCCAGGACAGCTCCTGCTGGCTGACCACGAGGCACTCTCTCCCGAGCCCCGCGCTTACCCTACCTCACTTCGCTCAGCTCACACCACTCCCTCCGCTGCTGCACCGGGACACACACTTCTCACTTTCTCCAGAAGATCAAGCTCTTTCCAGTTTCTGGGCCCTCAGAGAATCTATTCTCTCTGCCTGGCACATTCTCTCCCTCTCCTTCCCCTTTGGGACCCTGCTGCAGTGGAACGTCCACAGGGAAGCCTGACCACCTCCTGTGACGTGATTCCCCGCTATTCTCCTCATGCCGCCCGTGTCCTTCCTAGCACCCACTCACAATCTGTACCCATATATTTATTAAATGCTTATGGGTTTCACGTCCATCCTCCCCACTATCCTATAATTCTAATGACCATTCTTATTTTAGTTCACCACTATGTCCCCCTTCACATGGGAGGGGTCATTCTTATTTGTTGAATAAATGACCAGATTTTCTAAATAGGTCACCAGGACAAGTGATACCTCAATCATTAAACTACATTTAATCTTGCATATAGCTATTGACCTATTTATGCCTATAAATATTTTTTTAGTACAACTGCTATTACTTTAATTAGTAAATATAGTAGGGAAAAATTTATACTTTTACTTTGTAAATTTTAAAACCTTTAAATAATGTGCCATGTTCTTGCCTAATGTTAATTCCAATATTAATTCTGACCAATACAAATATTTTTTACTACCTTGTTTCCACCAAAAAGTTGTACTTATTTTTTAACACATAAACTAAATAATCATGCCCTTAAGAACAAAACAGCAAGGGTAAATCATTACCATTCTCGTTTCCGATAGCAAAGGATACTCGTTACCACTCCGACAATGACAGCCACTGCCACTGGGATGAGAATGGCAATAATCAATGCCACAGCTGAAAAGAGAATGTTGTAGGTATTCAAATCAATATTTTTAGTATGAACCAGAGAATAAATTCGCATTATAAGATATTTAAGTCAGCAGATTATTTGAAAAAAAAATCCAAACTGCTCCAGGGAAACTGAAAAACTATTAAAATATAATCTTAAAAAGTATTGTAATAATTTTTATACTAACACTTAAATTCTTCAGAGCAGTGTTCCTCTACCTTGGCACTACTGACATCTTAGGGCAGATACTTCTTTCTTGTGTGCTTTGCAGGGAGGAGGCTGTCACATGCATTGTAGGAAGTTTAACAGCATCCTTGGGCTTCTAATGACCAGATACCAGTAGCAGCAACCAAAACTGTCACCAGACACTGCCAACTGTCCCCTAGGAGGCAAAATCACCCCCAGCTGAGAACCATCTCTACATGGTCCTTTATTTAAGGGCATGTATGAACTCCAGCCCAGGGCTAGAGAATAAGCCCGTGATCAAACGAAAGTTCTTTGCTGTTGACAAGCTAGTCAAGTCCATCACTCTTCTCTAATTTCCATCTCAAATTTATGAGTGTTGTGCTTTATGCTTTTTTTTGTTTTGTTTTGTTTTTGTTTTTTTTTTGACGGTACGCGGGCCTCTCACTGTTGTGGAGCGCAGGCTCCGGACGCGCAAGCCCAGCGGCCATGGCTCACGGGCCCAGCTGCTCCGCGGCATGTGGGATCTTCCCGGACCGGAGCACGAACCCGTGTCCCCTGCATCGGCAGGCGGACTCTCAACCACTGCGCCACCAGGGAAGCCCTATGCTTTTTTTTAAGGCTATTTCTTACACTCTTCCCTGGATATGCCAAAAATCACAGAATATTTTGGGTAAAAAAAATTTTAAACCAGTTGACCGTTATTATAAGTTCAACATGAATTTAGAACTCTAGACTTCAGAGGTACCCTTAATTCATTAATTTCTTAAGTACGCATTAGGCAATAACTGGTAAGAATAAATATGAATATCTCATGGCCTTTCAGTACTGCCCTCCACCCACTATAAAAGTGTAACAAAATATGAAATTTTAAAAAGCGGCATTCCTATATAAACAAAAATCACTGGAAATACAATGCACTTAAGTTCGGAAAGCAACTCGATGACAACATTTAACTCACAATTTTCCTTTGTCACCACAAACATGCTCTTCTCTGGCCCCATTCCTCCATCTGTATAGGCTCGCAAGACCAGATGGTAACTTGTTTTACCTTGAAGATCAGCAATTCTCAGTGTCTTCTGGGATATGTCGGTAATATTCTTAACCTTTATGTCAGAACGACCTATTTTTAAAGTGAAGAAGATTATTACTGATCTCTATACCATCTTAATCACATGGTTACTCAAAGCTGTCACATTCACATCCTTTTTAAATGAGTCTGAATGCTGGTCGCCTCCAGGGCCAAGGCCCGTGGAGCCAGCCAGAGCCATGTTCAAGTTCTACCTCTGCCAGGTAGTAGCTATGTTATCTGTACCTATTATTTAAATGCCTCTGAACCTGAGTTTCTCTAACTATGAAATAGAATATCATGACTTAGCTCTCAGGGCTCTGTGAAGTTTTCGTGCACATTCTCTAGAATAATACCTGGCCTATAGCAGGCAATCAATAAAAGTCTCTTCTTTTTCTTTTACTAAGAGCATGAAAACCCACCGCAACCAAAACTCACTGGGGCAGGGACACTGTCACTCAGGCTGATCATGCCTGTGAGTCAAGCGAGAAACTCAAGGAAGCGAGATCATAAATCAACAGAGATCGCTTCAAACCACGCAGGAAACGAGGCAGTGCATCTGAGTTCTCAAATGAGAGATTAGAGAGGACGCCCTTGAACCATTTTGAAAGGAAGTGTGGAGAATTGTTTAAATTGTTAAATTATTTTTTAAATTTTAACCAAAAAAATGCAGCTTAATAGTTTAAAACTAAATCGTACTATATGGCTAAAAACAAAAAGTAGCAGTTTCCTGCCAGCATCTTTCCCCACCACGAACAATCACTTCAAAATCAAGTTACCGGTCTCTTTGGGTACTGACTTCCATGTTTTGAAATAAACTTAAATTGGCAGTGCTTGATTTTTAAATATTAGACATTAGCTCTAACACACAACCACTACCCCTTCTCCCCTCGAGCCCACGTCATTCATAGAGAAACATCAAGACATTTGGTAACTTCAGTGTTCACACTGTAGTGGTCATGTAAATACAAATTGCTACTAAGACAAACTGCTTGGCATGATCGCGTTTCCTTTCTTATCTTTCTGTTGTTATAACTGCTTTTCTTCCTTATTTGCTTAATGTACCAATTACTGATCCGTCCAACACCCTCCAACGAATATTCCATACAAGTTTCCATGTGGTCCAAAACAACAACATCCCAGGGCCGCTGCTTCCCCCAGCTGCGGGCCACTCCCCCCAGGCTGCTTCCCGGGGCGTCTGCTCTGGACTGGAAGTCTTCTAGGTGCTCTCATCCTAGAACTCCCTGCCCCACTATTTCCTCGTATTGACACACACTCTTCTAGGAGCTTCTGGAGAAGGGATACATGGGGGAAGTAATATGTGCAGCCTTCCATGTCTAAAGAGGTCTTCATTCTACACTCATAGATAGTAGTACAGATACTACTGTATCTGTAGATAGATTGGCTGAGTACAGAATTTAAGGTTGAAAATAATTTTCACTCAGTACTTTGAAGATGTAGCTGCGATATCTTCTAGTATCTGGTACATTGTTGAGAGGCCTGCTACCATTCTTATTCTTGATCCTTGCACAAGAGATGCTTTTCTGATCGTTTCTAGGATTTTTTCTCTACATATCAGGTGCTCTGAAAATTCATGGTGACATACTTCAGCACAGATCTTTTTCTCTATTTATTTTACTGTGTGTTTAATGGCACCTTTTACTGTATATACTGAGGTCTTTCAGTTTTGGGACATTTTTTTCTTGTGCTATTACTTTGATAATTTCCCTCTTTCCATTCCACTCTTCTCTCTTAACTCTTATAAAGGAGGACAGTGCAGGTCTTTGACTCAAACTCCAACTTTCTAATCTTTTACCTCCAAGTCTTCTCCTTTGCCTTTGTCTCAATTTCAGAAGAATTTCCCCATTTTTCATTTAATTTCTCCACTTGTATTTAATTCCTTAAAAATTTCTTTGATCACATTTTTAATTCTGAGGAATTCTTAACTGTCTTCTGTTTGTTCCTTTTTATAACATCATGTCTTTTCAATAAATACAGTATACGTCAACTATCCAAGGATAGTTTTGTTTCAAATTTCTCTGTTTTCCCACATTGCATCCATTTCCTCTGGTTTCTCCTGGTGTCTGTCTTTCAGGTTAGAAGCTTTGTCAATCATCTGGTTACCCCTGGTTGTTCGTCATGTTCGGGAGTGAGCCACTAAAAGGCTCACTGGAAGCCTGGTGTACATAGGTGGGGTTTACTGGGGGGTGGGCTTCACTTATATCATGGATGAGGAATGACCAGGTGGGTTCCTGGCTTTTCATTGGGATAATCCCCCAAATATCAGCACCTTTTATGTCTTTCCTCAGGAACCACTTACTCTAATCCTCTCATCTCCTGCCCAGAAAACAGGCCTAGCTGAAGATGTCCTATGAAGCAGATGGGAAGGAGGAAGAGGGAGAGTCACAGGGTTTGCTACAGTATCCCTTGTCTGGAAGCTCTCTGGTCCAGAATAAACCTCTTGTTCTCATGCAGGGGAGAGAGCACTCACATGAGCTACATGAAGCTGGTGTAGGACTTGGGGGTTCTAACTGCTCCTTACAGACTTACAATCAACTCCCGCTGTTCAGCCCAGATTCATCCTAACCATTGGCCTCCGCTTCTGGTGCTGCAGAATGAACCAAATTACTTCTCACTGATGCCCAACGGTCCACCTAGACTGCCCCGCCCTCCACTCCTCTAGGTCACTCGGCCCACTTCCACACCCAGCGTTTCCAAATCCTCTTTTGTGCCTCTCCAGTTCTCTGTGTCTTTGTGGCTTTATGCATTGTTCTTTTTTCTCTATTTTGCTCTAAGTTTTAGTGACCAATCCACCCTAACTAGAAGTCTACATGTTAGAATTTGAACTGGTTCAAGTGTAAAATTTCTGAGCACCTGAGGGAAATGACACTAGAGTCTGGATGTTTGCAGGATCTGATATTTAGGGTTTCCCTCAACTTTGAAGGTTCAGGAAATGCAGAACTTAGTGGTCTGTGGGAGGCTCATGTTTACGCAGCTGCTCTCGGGACGTGACTAAGCTAATGCCCAGTTGGTCAGCATCTCCCTGTGGCGTTGTTGTTCTCTACTTGTCAGGCATTAAATATTATAATTAAAATGGTTTCTTTCCAAGGAAAGGTCATTAAGGAAAATAAAAGCTTTCAAATTGAAGAGATGATACGCTTGTGTTGTTCAGCCATGAATAAAAATCATCTGGCTTCCAACAGAAATGTAATTTAGGGTTTAAAGCCCAAAGTCTGCACAAACATTTCTGTATTTGTAAATTTGAGGATTCTCAAAGGTCTGTGGACATACGCTTACCACTTGTCAAGGACTAACTGTACTTTTTAAGATTTAATAGATACACACATCCCCAATCAAATCAATTAAGTTTCGTAGCTCATTAAGGTCGTGGCTAACTGTGTGGATGGCTCTTTGTCAGATAAAAGGAGACTCTGAAGCCATTCTTTAGGTTCCTGAGTTTTCTCCTTCATTAGTGTAAGTACAGGAAGACCTTTTTTTTTTTTGCGGTACGCGGGCTTCTCACTGTTGTGGCCTCTCCCGTTGCGGAGCACAGGTTCTGGACGCGCAGGCTCAGCGGCCATGGCTCATGGGCCCAGCCACTCCGCGGCATGTGGGATCTTCCCGGACCGGGGTATGAACCCGTGTCCCCTGCATCGGCAGGCGGACTCTCAACCACTGCGCCACCAGGGAAGCCCAGACCTCTTTTTTTTTTTTTTTTTAAAGTAACCTTCATAAGATGCTATGTTATAGATCAGGCAAGATTAGGGAGATGCTCTCTGTCCTGTGGGGCTCACAATCAAAGGCCTCGGAATAAATGATTTAAATGATTTCTGAAAGACTACATGCCATTGATCACATAATAAAATCTTTAAAATCTCATATTCATCAAATGACTGCATTTTCCCTTCCTTATTTTTCAGAGCATTCTGGAAGTCTGAATAAACTACTCAGTAGCTTCTTTACTTCTTGTTTTTCTTTCCTCCTCTTTTTTTTTTTTTTTGTAGTTAATAAAGAACTTCCAAGAAACAGTATACTTATTCTAGTAATTTACTTACCCGATTCCAAAACCCTCATCTTAGATGTGTCTCTCTCTCCTTTTTCAAAGTAAAATAAATACCCTCTTAAAAAGCCTCTAAGCTCTTCCACAGGAATTTCTTCCCATTTCACTAATATCGAATCTGCAGACGTATCCTCAACAGTAAAATTTGGTGCAACAACTGGAGCTGTAAAAGGAAAAAAGTCAATAGCTAAAGGAGGGTTTACTAATACAGAGCAAGACATTAAGGTTTAATGAGATTTCTAGCCTCAAAAATAGCTAAACTTGTAATCAGAACTTTATTTAATCATAAACTTTCACAGATATTATCACAAGCACTTTTGCTGTGAAGATACAAAGGCAGAACTTACAACTTTCACACATAAAACATATCTAGGGAGGTAACCTATGCAAAATCTTTAAATGGCTACTAGAATAGGCTTTACTCACACTTCCCCTCTTTACTGATAGTCTTGAATAAGTTAATAGTCTTAAAACTTTGTGTAAGTGTAAATTAAATATTTTTGACGTCCAAATTAAGATTTAATTTTCTTAATGACAACAGTAAAATTATGAAACATAAACATGAAACAAATGAAAAATAAGTAATTATAATTTTACAGTTATCATACAAATTATTTTTCTTCCTTGTACTAATAAACATCTCAATTCAACCTATTTTTAGAATTCAATCTGAAAACTGATGTTGTTTTATAATTTCTCATATTACCTTGAACGCTAAGAAAACTTACCCATTTAACTTACCCAATTCTTCTACATATCCAATTATAGAACGTAGTAATTGATATCCTTGATTTCTGCACCCGTACACGAAAAAATTATATCTTACACCTGGCCGAAACTGATCTATAAGATGAACACAACCAGTAAACGTTCCTAAGTACATATTACTATGAATATCTATTTTAGAAATATCAAATTTATAATAACTCACTTTGAAATTTCCAAAACTAATTTTAAAAAGGTTACAGAAAATCCACATTTTCAAAATTGGTAAATATTCAGAGTGAAAACTGACTCAATAAAAATTAAACTCACTTCTGTTGTAATGAAAAGTTTAGTATTATAACATGACATCACCTTGAAGGGCAAAAATGGTAATCAAGGTTTTCATTTTGTTCCTTCAAATTAAGCAATGACAACTTCTTCCCAGATTTGGTCTAGGGTCAGTTTTCTAACCAATCCCAGGCCCATGTCATGCCTCTGAAAAAGCCCTTCCCTAACTAGTGTTATCTGTGGGTTGGAAAGAACCCACTGCTCTTCCCTTGTTCCAAGAAGCAGATACTAAAATGTCCACTCTAGTTGGACACTTCAGTGTTAAAGGAAATGGGCCATAGAGTCTATTCCTCTTTACAGCATCAGCATTTAGTGCCCTTGACTTAACTCCACAAGACATAGAAGAGAAGCACCTTAACTTCGATCAAAGTTAATCACTTTTAAATGCCTCCTCGATACAATGCAACGTGTAAAGTGTTAGGACCACAGAGGTGGATGTATAACAAGGCCCCTGGCCTGGAGCAGTTGGCAGAGAGGTGGCAGGACAGATGAGGAGGGGTAACCGTAAGACCCTGTGTTAGACTAGAGGGATCTATCACAGAGCCTGTGGCCCCTTCAATGAGGGACCAAGTGAGCCTAAGAAGATCAGAAAAAGCCACCAGGAAGTGACGTTTGAACAGAGCCTTGAAGGGTACTTAGTAGCTCACCTGCAGTGATCAAGGAAAAAGACACTGCCTGGGGGGAAAATGGCAGCCTATGGGATTGCATTTAATTTGTGGAATACAATTATTCTAGTGTGGTTAAAGCACTTGGTCCCGGATTCAGAACACCAGTGGTCTTCAGGCTCAAAAGTGAGATGGTTACCTCTAAAATCACTCTGCAACTTTTGCTGGGGGGGACAAGTATACTTGAGGTTCTGATTTTACACCACATGTATGTTAGTAAACCTGTACCTAGTTTTATATTACGATTATGCATACCAAAATTCTATAGGGTTCTTCCGCCTGAAAAAGAAAAAGAGCCTGAGGGGTTAGAGCATCAGGAATGTGTTTTGAGATCATAAAAGAGAGAGGATAGTTGAAAGAGTGGGTGACTGAATAAGAAAGGAACAGGAAACATGCAGGTTTTGTCCACACCCTGTCCTAGCAGCCACTTAAAGCTCTGAATTGCTTTAAAGTTAAATCCTGGTGTGATCACATACTAGTTTTGTGACCTTGGGCAAGTTACCCAACTTCTCGGAGCCTTTGTCTTCTGAGCCACTACAGGGCCTTTGTTCACCTGCCTCAGCATCAAAAGTCTTCCTTTTCATCCTACAGGTCTCAGCTTAAACTCACATCCCAGATATTCCATCTAAAGAGACGCCTCTTCACATCACTCCACCCTGCCCCAGTCCATTCTGATTATTCTCAAGTCCTTTGTACTCAGTAACCTGGGCCCTGGGCAAACAAGGGCAAAAGGATGGTGAGTGACATCATTACAATTATAAATAATGCTGTGTTGAACACTCAGGTGTAAATCTGTGCTGCTCTCGGATTATTTCTTAGAATAAACCCCTAGACAAGCAATGACTAGATCAAAGCCTATGAGTCGTTTCACACACATACTGCCACAAACTGCCTTCCAGAAAAGTTAAACCAATCCACACCCAGCCCAGTGGTGAGGGGAACAGTCACTGCATTGCAACCAGTCACTCCATATGTTGCTCTTTTTAAAAATATTTTTTTGGTAGGGAGCATGCTGTAGTGTATACGGAAGTAGAAACATAATGGTGTACACATAAAACTTACATAATGTTATAAACCAACGTTACCCCAATAAAAAGTAAATTTAAAAAATATCTTTAAAGAACTTTAATTGCGAGACACTCACCAGATTCTATTACAGTTTCAGTGCTGTTTGAAGGGACTTTTTTCCAGTCCATGAGGCAGGGTTCAGACCGAGATGAGTTACACCATTTAATCACATAGTCACAAGTCACGTTGGGGTCATAATTCCAAGTGAGCAGAATCCCATTTCCCATTCCAACAGCCTGCTCTATTTTGAGATCATCTTCAAGAAAGAAGGATATTTTACCAGTGTTAAAAATAATGTTTTAAGGTACATCTCATGAAAATGGGCAAGAGTTATAAAAATCACTTTACCGTGCAGACATTGCAAAATAGTGCTAAACTAGATAAACCTTTAGCAAAGTTTAGAAGTGCTGCTCTGTTGTTTTCGTTTTAACTAGGGCAATTACCTGTGCATATATATTAACTCAGCAGCTGGAAAAAAAACAATGAAAAAGCACCTAGGATCAGGCAGTGACATAACTGGGCCGGGACACGAGGATCAAGAGCCATGAAGGATGGGGCAGAGGGAATACAGGCACTAGAGGGTGGCATGGCAGCTCGGGGGCGGGGGCGGAGAAGCAGGCGGGAGGCTGGTGAAGAACACGTGTGGGTGTCAGAATCCCCCGTCTCCTCGTCCACTGTGGGTGTGAGCTCCACGAGAGCAGACGGGGGCTTGTGCCTGCAACTCCAGCCCTGAGCACAGGTCATGCAAAGCAGGAGCACGATGCCATGCAGTGAATGAGTGGGTGGGCCAGCCCCTCTCTTCCTTTCAAGGGAGACTGCTACCCCATGGGTGGGCTGAAGGCATTGTGGAGACACGACAGTGATGAAATGCTGTGGGGTGAGGTGGGATGGGATGGTCGGTGTGGGCAGAGAGGGGAAAGCATCCGCGAGCACGGATGGGTGAGGTGCAGAGGCTGGCAGAAGGGGGCCATGCTGAGGTTTGGTTTCCTCATCCTGCCAGATCTCAGCCTAGGCGATAAGGGAGGCCCAAGGTTGGGGGTGAGGAATTAGCATGGGTTAGGACAGCGTGGCCAACGGGAGAGGGAAATTTTCCAAGAAATAGGGGAAAGAAGTAATTTCTCTAACTGATGTATATTTAAGGGTTCAGTAAAAAGCCATGGAAAGGTTTTTTGAACAAAATTTGCATTCATAAGCAACTACTACTAGACACAAGACCACAACTTGGCTGGGAATACAGAAGACTTCGGATATGACAGCTTCTTGACTCAATGTGACTAAAAATCCACAAGGTAGCCTGCGCTGAGGCTGCAAGGCCTCTGAGTCGGGAAATCCTCAAGGAACAATGATTTGTTCCAAGCTGCAGTAACTGTCTGGAAGCTGATAGCCAGACCATTGTTAGTTCTGTAAATTACTGTGTCCTGATGGACACACAGAAAAGGTAGGAATATAGTTCTTGAATTAAAAGATAACATAGTGAGAGCCATTAAATACCTAATTTAAACCAGCAGGTTATCTTGCTATGGGCGTTCACATCTCTCTCCCTTTTCTTTCTTTTGACTCCATACCACTACCTGCAGACCTCTCTTCTACGGTATGCACTGCTGTCTGGGCTCTGGACAATATTGTGTGTCTCAGAATGTACGGTGTGTCCCCAATTCCCTCCTTCTGATGTGCCCACAACTGACTGAAATGAAGAACCAGTTACATAACAAGCAGTAAGACACTGCCTCAAGCAAGAACTGGAAAGATACTTAGGACCCAAGCCGGACCAAATTTTCTGCCTCTCCGAGTGGGTAGTCATAGAAAGGTGCTCCCATATTAGTGTGGGATAGCAAGGGGGACCAGGGAATGACTCAGAAGAGGAGTTAACTAGAAGAGGCAGGAGTGGCCACTGAAAACTTGTGACTCAAAAAGCTGTCAAGGCAGCTAAGGAGGAATGGACTAGGCACTGGTAATCCATCAAATTTACAGGGGGGCACTAAGGAATTTTAAAATTACACTGCAGTTGTTTTCTTAAAGCTTACACTGAAGATCTAATTTAGACATTAAGAAGAATTTCTTATCAGTAAAGGATTCCTATTAATAAAGAATGCCTTATCAACAGAGCTGCCATTTAAAATGAGTATTTGTTCCTGCCTCACAGTTTGAAAATAGCCCAGCTGGCTAAGTATCAACTGTCGTGGTCTTGGGGAGATATGTGAAAATGGTATCTGAATAAACTGTTAAGATATTTCTAAGAGTAAAGTCCACTACCATAACTCTACAACATTACGTGTTAAAGTAACTGGGTTTAGTAATATTTTATCCATCCGTGTAGATGCTTCGAGTCAATATTAATGACTGCTGCCTCTCAACGTCAACACGTGACATTAATCTGCCTGTTCCTCCGTACGCATCAGGAGCAGCAGGGTATACGAGAAGAAAGCTGACATTTATGAGAGCAAGCAACACCTTCCAAATGTTGCACCTTAATTTCTTGTTCTTATATACTGCTTTTATCTTAAGTACTCACCATTTGGAATTTCCATACTAGCTATTTTAGAAGGTGGCGATGAGCCCACAGAATTTTTTGCCACCACACTGATGATGTAGTCACTTTTATCAAGTTGTATTTCTGCCTTATGTTGAGGATCAGGAATTTCAGAAAGGGATTGTGTTTCCTCGTCGGACGAACATGATACATTATAGGAGAGTATTTTTCCATTAGCTTCATTAATGGGTAAAGGCTACAGAAACAGAAAAATAAATTCTGTTATAAAAACCTGCGAGGAGTGATTATGTGACAAGGCAAGGCCATCGGGTCCAAACTGGACACTCTGCTAATCTTAAGAAAGTAACGTTAGAAAAGATGAAGTCGTTAACAGTGCACAACACAGATTTAAAATCCACTGAGATAAATCAGGAAAGTGATTCTGAAGAAACACTACACTTGCTGTAAGCAGTAAGAGCACACAGAAATATAAAAATTAAGTAACAAAATATTTAGCCTCATATTTTTCAGAACTAAACCAAAAGGAGTGATGAGCAACATTCTTCTACTTAAAAAATAAAATATTAAAAAGTATGGCATCATGTTTTTTTAAACAGTTTTTGCTTTCTCATTTTAAAGGAGTACTTGCTGATTATAGAAAACATGGAAAATACTAAAAAGTTGGAAGAAAGCAAGAAAAGTCTCCCATATTCCCATCTCTTAAATACACTTACCTTGTGATATTTCCTTCAAGTTGTTTACCTAGATGGAGATTTTTATTAAAATTGTTTCAATCATACTATACAATTTACATTTTTTGCTCTTCTATAATAAAAATCTGTCCATAATACAGTTATATACATTTTAATAGCTTTATATTTCATGTATCATTTTTATCACTTTACTTGAATATTCCTTAAATAAGTGAAATTTAAGTTGTTCCCAATTTTTCACAATACTAAAATGAATCTTTTGGTGCAACATATTTTTTTCATGACTAGGATTAATATTTTAATGTGAGTTCCCAAAATTGGACTTACTCGATAAAAGGAAAAAAAAAAAAAAGAAGTTTGAATGTTTAACATCTTTATTGGAGTATAATTACTTTACAGTGCTGTTAGTTTCTGCTTTATAACAAAATGAATCACCTATACATATACATATATCCCCATATCTCCTCCCTCTTGCTTCTCCCTCCCACCCTCCCAATCCCACCCCTCCAGGTGGTCACAAAGCACCGAGCTGGTCTCCCTGTGCTATGCAGCTGCTTCCCACTAGCTATCTGTTTTACGTTTGGTAGTGTATATATGTCCATGCCACTCTCTCACTTCGTCCCAGCTTACCCTTCCCCGTGTCCTCAAGTCCATTCTCAACGTCTGTGTCTTTATTCCTCTCCTGCCCCTAGGTTGTTCAGAAACATTATTTTTTTTTTAAGATTCCATACAGATGTGTTTGCATATGGTATTTGTTCTTCTCTTTCTGACTTACTTCACTCTGGATAACAGACTCTCTAGGTCCATCCACCTCACTACAAATAACTCAATTTCATTTCTTTTTATGGCTTAGTAATACTCCATTGTATATATGTGCCACATCTTCTTTATCTATTCATCTGTCAATGGACACTTAGGTTGCTTCCATGTCCTGGCTATGGTAAATAGAGCTACAATGAACACTGTGGTACATGACTCTTTCAATTATGGTTTTCTCAGGGTACATGCCCAGCAAAGGGATCGCTGGGTAATATGGTAGTTCTATTTTTAGTTTTTTAAGGAACCTCCATACTGTTCTCCATAGTGGCTGTATCAATTTACATTCCTACCAACAGTGCAAGAGGGTTCCCTTTTCGCCACACCCTCTCCAGCATTTATTGTTTGTAGATTTTCTGATGATGGCCATTCTGACTGGTGTGAGGTGACACCTCATTGTAGTTTTGATTTGCATTTCTCTAATAATTATAGATGTGGAGCATCCTTTCATGTGTTTGTTGGCAATCTGTATATCTTCTTTGGAGAAATGTCTATTTAGGTCTTCTGCCCAGTTTTGGATTGGGTTGTTTGTTTTTTTGATATTGAGCTGCATGAGCTGCCTGTAAATTTTGGAGATTAATCTTTTGTCAGTTGCTTCATTTGCAAATATTTTCTCCCACTCTGAGGGTTGTCTTTACATCTTGTTTATGGTTTCCTTTGCTGTGCAAAAGCTTTTAAGTTTCATTAGGTCCCATTTGTTCATTTTTGTTTTAATTTCCATTTCTCTAGGAGGTGGGTCAAAAAGGATCTTGCTGTGATTATGTCATAGAGTGTTCTGCCTATGTTTTCTTCTAAGAGTTTTATAGTCTCTGGACTTACATTTAGGTCTTCAATCCATTTTGAGTTTATTTTTGTGTATGGCGTTAGGGAGTGTTCTAATTTCATTCTTTTGCATGTAGCTGGTCAAGTTTTCCCAGCACCACTTATTGAAGAGGCTGTCTTTTCTCCATTGTATGTTCTTGCCTCCTTTATCAAAAATAAGGTGACCATATGTGTTTGGGTTTATCTCTGGGCTTTCTATCCTGTTCCGTTGATCTATATTTCTGTTTTTGTGCCAATGCCACACTCTCTTGATTACTGTACCTTTGTAGTATAGCCTGAAGTCAGGGAGCCTGATTCCTCCAGCTCCGTTTTTTCTTTCTCAACATTGCTTTGGCTATTCGGGGTCTTTTGTGTTTCCACACAAATTGTGAAGTTTTTTGTTCTGGTTCTGTGAAAAATGCCCTAGGTAGTTTGACAGGGATTGCAATGAATCTGTAGACTGCTTTGGGTAGTAGAGTCATTTTCACAATGTTGATTCTTCCAATCCAAGAACATGGTATATCTCTCCATCTGTTTGTATCATCTTTAACTTCTTTCATCAGTGTCTTATAGTTTTCTGCATACAGGTATTTTGTCTCCTTAGGCAAGTTTATTCCTAGGTATTTTATTCTTTTTGTTGCAATGGTAAGTGGGAGTGTTTCCTTAATTTCTCTTTCATATTTTTCATCATTAGTGTATAGGAATGCAAGAGATTTCTGTCCATTAATTTTGTATCCTGCTACTTTACCAAATTCATTGATTAGCTCTAGTAGTTTTCTGGTAGCATCTTTAGGATTCTCTATGTATAGTATCATGTCATCTGCAAACAGTGACAGCTTTACTTCTTTTCTGATTTGTGTTCCTTTTATTTCTCTCTCTTCTCTGATTTCTGTGGCTAAAACTTCCAAAACTATGTTGAATAATAGTGGTGAGAGTGGACAACCTTGTCTTTTTCCTGATCTTAGAGGAAACGGTTTCAGTTTTTCACCATTGAGAACGATGTTGGCTGTGGGTCTGTCATATATGGCCTTTATTATGTTGAGGAAAGTTCCCCCTATGCCTACTTTCTGGAGGGTTTTTTATCATAAATGGGTGTTGAATTTTGTCAAAAGCTTTTTCTGCATCTATTGAGATGATCATACGGTTTTTCTCCTTCAATTTGTTAATATGGTTTATCACATTGATTGATTTGCGTTATTGAAGAATCCTTGCACTTCTGGGATGAAACCCACTTGATCATAGTGTATTATCCTTTAAATGTGCTGTTGGATTCTGTTTGCTAGTATTTTGTTGAGGAATTTTGCATCGAAGTTCATCAGTGATATTGGCCTGTCATTTTCTTTCTTTGTGACATCTTTGTCTGGTTTTGGTATCAGGGTGATGGTGGCCTTGTAGAATGAGTTTGGGAGTGTTCCTCCCTCTGCAATATTTTGGAAGAGTTTGAGAAGGACAGGTGTTAGCTCTTCTCTAAATGTGTGATAGAATTCGCCCCTGAAGCCATCTGGTCCTGGGCTTTTGTCTGCTGGAAGATTTTTAATCACATTTTCAATTTCAGTGCTTGTGTTTGTTGTGTTCATATTTTCTTTTTTTAAAGAAACTGCTTTTATTTATTTATTTTTGGCTGTGTTGGGTCTTCGTTTCTGTGCAAGGGCTTTCTCTAGTTGCGGCTAGCAGTGGCCACTCTTCATCGTGGTGTGCAGGCCTTTCACTGTCGCGGCCTCTCTTGTTGCGGGGCACAGGCTCCAGATGCACAGGCTCAGTAGTTGTGGCTCACAGGCCTAGTTGCTCTGCAGCACGTGGGATCTTCCCAGACCAGGGCTTGAACCTGTGTCCCCTGCATTGGCAGGCAGATTCTCAACCACTGCGCCACCAGGGAAGCCCCCATATTTTCTATTTCTTCCTGGTTTAGTCTCAGAAGGTTGTGCTTTCCAAAGAATTTGTCCATTTCTTCCAGGTTGTCCATTTTACTGGCATAGAGTTGCTTGTAGTAATCTCTCATGATCCTTTGTATTTTTGCAGTGTCAGTTGTTACTTCTCCTTTTTCATTTCTAATTTTGTTGATTTGAGTCTTCTCCCTTTTTTGCTTGATGAGTCTGGCTAACAGTTTATCAATTTTGTTTATCTTCTCAAAGAGCCAGCTTTTTATTGATCTTTGCTACTGTTTTCTTCATTTCTTTTTCATTTATTTCTGATATGATCTTTATGATTTCTTTCCTTCTGCTAACTTTGGGGTTTCTTTGTTCTTCTGTCTCGAATTGCTTTAGGTGTAAGGTTAGGTTGTTTATTTGAGATGTTTCTTGTTTCTTGAGGCAGGCTTGTATTGCTATAAACTTCCCTCTCAGAACTGCTTTTGCTGCATCCCATAGGTCTTGGGTTGTCATGTTTTCATTGTCATTTGTTTCTAGGTATTTTTTGAGTTCCTCTGGTTTCTTCAGTGATCCTTGGTTATTTAGTAGTGTATTGTTTAGCCTCCATGTGTTTGTATTTTTTACAGATTTTTTCCTGTAATTGACATGTAGTCTTATACCGTTGTGGTTGGAAAAGATACTTGATAAGATTTCAATTTTCTGAAATTTACCAAGGCTTCATTTGTGACCCAAGATATGATCTATCCTGGAGAACGTTCCATAAGCACTTGAGAAGAAAGTGTATTCTGTTGTTTTTGGATGGAATGTCCTATAAATATCAATTAAGTCCACCTTTTTAATGTATCATTTAAAGCTTCTGTTTCCTTATTTATTGTCATTTTGGATGATCTGTCCATTGGTGAAAGTGGGGTGTTAAAGTCCCCTACTATGATTTTGTTACTGTCGATTTCCCCTTTTATGGCTGTTAGGATTTGCCTTTTGTATTGAGGTGCTCCTAGGATGGGTGCATGAATATTTACAATTGTTATATCTTCTTCTTGGATCGATCCCTTGATCATTATGTAATGTCCTTCTTTGTCTCTTCTAATAGTCTTTATTTTAAAGTCTATTTTGTCTGATATGAGAATTGCTACTCCAGCTTTCCTTTGATTTCCATTTGCATGGAATATCTTTTTCCATCTCCTCACTTTCAGTCTGTACGTGTCCCTAGGTCTGAAGTGGGTCTCTTGTGGACAGCACATATACGGGTCTTGTTTTTGTATCCATTCAGCCAGGCTATGTCTTTTGGTTGCAGCATTTAATCCATTTACATTTAAGGTAGTTAACGATATGTATGTTCCTATTACCATTTTGTTAATTGTTTTAGGTTTGTAATTTTAAGTTATTTCCTTCTCTTGTGTTTCCTGACTCGAGAACTTCTTTTAGCATTTGTTTTAAAGCTGGTTTGGTGGTGCTGAATTCTCTTAGCTTTTGCTTATCTCTAAAGCTCTTAATTTCTCCGTCAAATCTGAATGAGATCCTTGCTGGGTAGAGTAATCTTGGTTGTAGGTTTTTCCCTTTCATCACTTTAAATATGTCCTGCCAATGCCTTCTGGTTTGGAGAGTTTCTGCTGAAAGATCAGATGTTAACCTTATGCGGATTCCCTTGTATGTTATTTGTTGCTTTTCCCTTGATGCTTTTAATATTTTTTCTTTGTATTTAAGTTTTGATAGTTTGATTAATATGTGTCTTGGCATGTTTCTCCTTGGATTTATCCTGTATGGGACTCTCTGCACTTCCTGGACTTGATGACTATTTCCCTTCCCATATTAGGGAAGTTTTCAGCTATAATCTCTTCAAATATTTTCTCAGTCCCTTTTTCTCTTCTTCTTCTGGGACCCCTACAGTTCCAATGTTGGTGCATTTAATGTTGTCCCAGAGGTCTCAGAGACTGTCCTCAATTCTTTTCGTTCTTTTTTCTTTATTCTGCTCTGCGGTAGTTATTTCCACTATTTTATCTTCCAGTCACTTATCCCTTGTTCTGCCTCAGTTATTCTGCTATTGATTCCTTCTAGAGAACTTTTAACTTCGCTTATTGTGTTGTTCATCATTGTTTGTTTGCTCTTTACTTCTTCTAGGTCCTTGTGAAACGTTTCTTGTGTTTTCTCCATTCTATTTCCACGATTTTGGATCACCTTTACTATCATTACTCTGAATTCTTTTTCAGGTCGACTGCCTATTTCCCTTCATTTGTTTGGTCTGGTGGGTTTTTACCTTGCTCCTTCATCTGCTGTGTGTTTCTCTGTCTTCTCATTTGGCTTAACTTACTGTGTTTGGGGTCTCCTTTTCGCAGGCTGCAGGTTCGTAGTTCCCGTTGTTTTTGGTGTCTGCCTCCATTGGATAAGGTTGGTTCAGTAGGTTGTGTAGGCTTCCTGGTGGAGGGGACTCATGCCAGTGTTCTGGGGGATGAGGCTGGATCTTGTCTTTCTGGTGTGCAGGACCACGTCCAGTGGTGTGTTCTGGGGTGTCTGTGACCTTATTATGATTTTAGGCAGCCTCTCTGCTAATGGGTGGGGTTGTGTTCCTGTCTTGCTAGTTGTTTGGCACAGGGTGTCCAGCACTGTAGCTTGCTGGTTGTTGAGTGGAGCTGGGTCTTAGTGTTGAGATGGAGATCTCTGGGAGAGCTTTCACCGTTTGGTATTACGTGGAGCTGGGAGGTCTTGGTGGACCAATGTCCTGAACTTGGCTCTCCCACCTCAGAGGCTCAGGCCTGACACCCGGCCTGAGCACCAAGACCCTGTCAGCCACATAGCTCAGAAGAAAAGGGAGAAGAAAAAGACAGAAAAAAATAAAATAAAGTTATTAAAATACAAAATAAAAAAAATTATTAAAAATAACCAAAATTGGGCTTCCCTGGTGGCGCAGTGGTTGATAATCCACATGCCAATGCAGGGGACACAGGGTCGAGCCCTGGTCCAGGAAGATCCCACATGCCGTGGAGCACCTAAGCCCATGCGCCACAACTTCTGAACCTGCACTCCAGAGCCTGAGAGCCACAGCTACTGAAGCCTGCGTGCCTAGAGCCCGTGCTCCGCAAGAAGAGAAGCCACTGCAATGAGAAGCCTGCGCACAGCAACAAAGAGTAGCCCCCACTCGCCACAACTAGGGATAAGCCCACGCACAGAAAGAAAGACCCAATGCAGCCAAAAATAAATAAATAAATGTATAAATTAATTAACTAATTAATTAATCAAATAATTAAAAGTAATAAAGAAAATAAAAGAAGGGAAGAAGGGAGCAACCAAACCCAAAAACAAATCCATCAATGACAATAAGTGCTAGAAACTATACAAAAACAAAGAAAACAAAAAAAACGGACAGACACACCCCTAGGACAAATGGTAAAAGCAAAGCTATACAGACAAATTCACACAAAGAAGCATACACATACACACTCACAAAAAGAGAAAAAGGAAAAAATATATGTATGTATATAAAAAAAAAAGGAAGAGAGCAACCAAATCAATAAACAAATCTACCAATGATAATAAACTCTAAATACTAAACTAAGATAAACATAAAACCAGAAACAAATTAGATGCAGAAAGCAAACCCCAAGTCTACAATTTCTCCCGAAGTCCACTGCCTCAACTTTGCGATGATTCGTTGACTATTCAGGTATTCCACAGACGCATGGTACATCAAGTTGATTGTGGAGATTTAATCCGCTGCTCCTGAGACTACTGGGAGAGATTTCCCTTCGTCTTCTTTTTTCACACAGCTCCTGGGGTTCAGCTTTAGACTTGGCCCCGCCTCTGCGTGTAGGTCACCTGAGGGCGTCTGTTCTTCGCTCAGACAGGACGGGGTTAAAGGGGCAGCTGATTAGGGGGCTCTGGCTCACTCAGGCTTGAGGGAGGGAGGGGAACGGAATGCGGGGCGAGCCTGCAGCGGCAGAGGCCTGCCTGATGTTGCACCCGCCTGAGGCGCACTGTGTATTCTCCCAGGGAAGTTGTCCCTGGATCATGGGACCCTGGCAGTGGCGGGCTGCACAGGCTCCCCAGAAGGGAGGTGTGGAGAGTGAACTGTGCTCGCCACTCACATGCTTCTTGGTGGCTGCAGCAGCAGCCTTAGTGTCTCATGCCTGTCTCTGTTGTCCACGCTGATAGCCGCGGCTCATGCCCGTCTCTGGAGCTCGTTTAGGCGGTGCTCTGAATCCCCTCTCCTTGTCCACCCCAAAACAATGGTCTCTTGTCTCTTAGGCATTTCCAGACTTTATCCCATACTTCCTCCTGGCTAGCTGTGGTATACTAGCCCCCTTCAGGCTGTGTTCACGCAGCCAACCCCAGTCCTATCCCTGGGGTCTGACCTCGGAAGCCCGAGCCTCAGTTCCCAGCCCCGCCCACCCCGGCGGGTGAGCAGACAAGCCTCTCAGGCTGTTCGGCACCGATCCTCTGTGTGGGAATCTCACCTCTTTGTCCTCTGCACCCCCGTTGCTGCGCTCTCCTCTGTGGCTCCGAAGCTTCCCCCCCCGCCACCCCCTGTCTCCGCCAGTGAAGGGGCTTCCTAGTGTGTGGAAACTTTTCCTCCTTCACAGCTCCCTCCTAGAGGTGCAGGTCCCGTCCCTATTCTTTTGTCTCTGTTTTTTCTTTCTTTCTTTTGCCCTTCCCAGGTATGTGGGGAGTTTCTTGCCTTTTGGCAAGTCTGAGGTCTTCTGCCAGCATTCAGTAGGTGTTCTGTAGGAGTTGTTCCATGTGTAGATGTATTTCTGATGTATTTGTGGGGAGGAAGGCGATCTCCACGTCTTACTCCTCCGCCATCTTGAAGGTCTCCCTCACATTCAAACTTCTTTATTTATATAGCTAAACTGCTTTTTAAAATAATTGCTCCAATTCATATAACAGTGCATGGGACCCTCTGATCCAGACTGACATTGACATTAATACTCTGCTGAAGACACTGCTCCAGCAGAGTTCCCCGATGGCTCTCCAATGGCCTGGTAAAGTGGACATGTTACCATCCTAAGACTTGTGGGTTTCATTTGATACTATTCATTCCTTCACACACACCCCCTCCCCTGGTTTCTGCAAAAGCTATTTTCTTCTGGTCTTCCTGCCTCTCTGGCCTTCCCAATCTCCCCTGCTGGATCCTCCTCCTTTGCTGGTCCTTTATATCCTGCCATCACCTACAGTTCCACTCTTGGCCTCTTTCTACCCTGCATGCTCTCCCTGAGTGATCCCAGTTATTTGCTTACTCACAGCTATGCCTTTAGCTCAGACCTCTCCCGAGCTCCAGAGCCTTACATCAAACCACCTCCTACTGAACTGTACTCAGATCTCCTTGTGGCACATGTTTAAAAAACTTAACATGTCCAAAACAACTTAATTTTCCAACCAAATATGGCAGAACCGTCAACTAGTCACTGAAGTTAGAATCCAAATTGCTTCAGTATTTTTAATCCTTGGTTAAACATTTATCTCGTTTGAACAATATTCTAAACTTTCTCACATTGAAGTAATTTATATAATTGTTACTATATTATTGTGAAATCTGACAGACAACTGAGAGTAGCCAGGGGATTTGCTAATCAAGAGTAAGAGGGGATGCACAGTCATATACAGACAACCTCGAAGCAATGGAATTTGTACACAACTTGCTCACAGACTTCAAAGATTTACTTTACTTAAAGCTGTAATGATGTCAAATTTTTATAAAAATAATAGTTTAAATTTAAATAACAAAATTCACTGTTTAAAAGAATCTGGTTATAAAACTGTTCCTGTGAAATCTGGTGTAGAAGACAATTGTTCATGGTTTTGATGTTCATAAATCAGATAAAAAAATATAGCAACAAAAACATCTGCTCTGGTAAGGAAAAGCTAGTAAAACATAATGCAGTTCATATTTTATCTAGAATTTTAGAAAACTATGTAAAACTTTATAATTGTCATATGATAATGCAATTTACTTAGGGGACAACAAATTACACATGATATATATATAAAGTTGGTTTCCTAGTCATTGAATTGAAAATGTAACATAAACACTTGAGATTCTAACTTGTGGTTTCTGGCTGCATTTCTGACTAAAGTGAGAGAGATGGAATTCATGAAATCTTTACAGGCCTCATAAAATCAAACTAAAGAATGCTCAGCTCTTGACACAGACATCCTCACTACAGTGACTGGTGCATCTGCAGTGATGTGGAATCTGGGGCTTTCAGAAGCCAGGTTACATTCTCAGCAATACTGTACGCTAAGCCAGTCTGGGAAATCCTGGCTGCCTGATAACCCAGGTACCATATGTAAGTTAAGTAGTTCAGCATAATAAAGTTATTTAAATATTCAAGGAAGAATTAGATATTTACCTTCCAATATATTATTAAATTTTTTCCGTCAGAACTCCACTCTCTCCAAGTATCTGGTCCCTTTGAAGGAACTAGAAAAGAGATTTTAAAGTTGGTATTTGAAGATGCATACTATGTAAGTTGATAAGATCAATAAGTGGGATGGTGGTATTTGAAATTTTTGTCTAGGTTTTTGAAATTCTCAATAAAAATGTGAAGAAGTCAGTGGCTTCCACTCAGAAAATGGAGCAATGGAAAAGCTGAGCTCCAAATGTCTACAAAACACAAGGCCCCTTACAATGGGTTAAAATCACCCTCAAGTCCCTCAGAAATGGGTCCAAGGCTGCCTCTCCATCTCACATCCGTCTCTCCCCCCTTACTCAAGCTGGCTCTGGCTACACACTGGTTTCCTGGCTGCTCCTCAAACATGCCAAGGACACCTGCCCCAGGCTTTCTGCACTTCCTATGCCCTCTCTTCCTCTGCCTAGAACTTTTCTCCTCTGAATTAACCACGTAGCTTCCTTCACCACTTCCTTTATATCTCAGATCAAGTGTTACCTATTAGTGAAGTCTCTTCCAGCTACTCTATTTAAAATTGCAACCTCCCTCCTCAACCTCCTGGCCTTCATTCCCTAGCCCTCTCTCTAGGTTTTATTTTTTTCTGTGGCACTCACTGCCACCCAATATGCTACTGTATACATATTTTTAAAACTCATTTCTAATCCTTTATCCTATAAACTCCATGGACAGAGATTGCTGTTTTATTCCCTGCTATATTCCTAGTAACTAGAACAATTCCTGACACATGGTGGATACTCAACAAGTATTTGTTAAATGAATTAATGCCTTCATCTTAATGAGGCATAAATAAAATGTTTCCTCTTGGCAACAACAGCTCATCAACTGAAAGCAAAAGCAGCCAGTCTCCAAAATGACCAATGATATTGGTCTCGCTTCCTGACATTCATGCCCTTGTGTGGTCCCTCTCACACTGTATCAGCGTTGGCCTGTGTGACAAGTAGGGTACGGCAGATGTGATGTATGTCCCTTCTGAGGCTAGGACATAAAAGACATTGTGGAGGTTGCCTTGATCTCTCTTTGATCACTAAGTCTGGGACTTGCTGGTTGCCATGTTGAGGACACTCCAGCAGCCCTATGCAGAGGCCCACGTGGTGAGGAACCGAGGCCTCCTGCCAACAGGCATGTGACTGAACCATCCTGAAAGGCAATCCTCTAGCCCCAATCAAGCCTGCAGCCCCTATCCACATCCTGACTGTAGCCTCAGCTAAGCTGTCTAAATTTCTGATCCACAGACACTGTGAGATAACAAACGTTTGCTGTTCTAAGCCACTGAGTTCTGAGGTAATTTGTCATAGCAATAGATAACTAACACACTCTCTCCCTGGACTCAAGCATGATCCAAACAATTCTTACATGTACTGTAAGGATCCTCGCTCATCTTTCTAGTCTTCATGTAGAGAGACAAAATCTGGGTTAATACCTGTCCTTTTCTGTCTTACTGTTTGTTAAATTTTTTGGAAGAAGTTTTATATTCCCTGTATTATATAGTTCAAATAAAGCTTTTGCTATCTTTTGTTGAATGATTTCTGAAAATTACACCTATTTCTAAATTTTTTGCTTTGTTTTAAAGCTGACATCTGCTTAATCAAGAACAGTATCTCATTCTGTCTTTAGAAATTATCATACTTAGATAACCAGTTACCTGATTTTATAGACATATTGACCTGGGCGTACCACAGAAACTAAAGTTCAAGAACTTGTAGTCCCATCCATTTCTCAGGCCTAGGTCACAAATAAAAATTCCACCAAATTAGCTTTATTAAAAATTGTTTTCAATAAAGGGATACTCTAAATAGGTTATGAAAACTCCAGGAATAGGAGGAAAGAGTGTGAGAAAAATCACTCCATAATCTTACTATGGTTTCAAGTTTGGTTTCCTATGTATCATTTTAATACAGTTGCAATCATATTGTGGATAGGGTAGCCTAGTCCTTTCACATAACACATGCCAAGCATTTTTCCATATTATCACAAAACTTGAAAAACCATCATTTAAAATGTCTGTATGATATTTTACTAGCAGGCATTATATAGTTACACAATTTATCTAAACATTCTCCTGCTTTTAGTCACTTTGGTGACATTTTCTTTTAAAAACAAAATTTCAGGATCCATAGTAATAATTAGCCGTAAGTCATTCAGTTAACTTACTGGCTTCTGTGGTTAAATATTGTTTTTCATTGCTCCACTTGCTCCATTTCCAGAAGGGGTCAGTACAACAACGAATCCGAAAAGTATATATAGTATATGGATTTAATTTATCCACAGCAGCAAGATAACTTGAATTTTCTATTCCTTTCATTGTGACATTCCGCTATTAGAAACAAATATATATATTACATATATAATATCACATGTATATAAATACATACATACACTCATATACTTTTTTTAGAAGAAAGCCTCCCAAATTTGTAACATAAATTGACTGAATGTCATAAGAGTTTACCTCTATAAAACCAAAGACAGTTCATCCACTATATTTTAATTCTTATATAAATGCTAAATCAGTGAAATTATGTTCTGCAACAGCAATAAATAAAATTGAAGTATCTTTTTAGTCCAAATGTTGGATCTAAGTAATAATGGTCAATTAATTATGCAGAGAAGATGATATTCAGTCAATGGTTAATGGTAATGCAATATACCTTAATATAACTTAGTAATCTAAGATGACCTTGAGGATTAAATACATTATTCAGATGATATCTGGAAACTGACTGGGGGCAGGCATCATCTTATGCATCTTTCTTTATATGGCACTTAGAACCTCTAGTGTGGTGCTGAACATGTAGACTATTCAATATTTTTAACTAAATAAATTAAGATGAAGCAATTCTAAACAAATTTGAGGATCTGCATGTCTCAGGAAGGTCTCTGAGTTCCCAATTACTTATTGCAAAGAGGCTTTCTGGGTTACGTTTTGCAGTTTGACTGATTTTCTAGAAATTATCAATAAGTTTCCAAGTGACTATTTAAGTACATCATTTATTTTGGACCTACCCCAAATTACAAGATGGTGCAGCATAAAAGTCAACCTAAGTATGTAAAGTGTACTAAAAAGCCGTGCTTTGACTTGTAACGCCCCATTATAACTTGCTCCTACGGCTGCACTTAGCAACTTTAAAAATCACATCTTCTCTTTGGTGCCGATTAGTCCATTAACTAACACCAACAGTTACAGCAAAAACTACTAATTCATTCACAAGTTTATTGAGCACCAGTTACATGCCAGGTACTATACCAGACCTGGAAATAGTCTGAGTAGTAGAAGTCAAACTTACGTTCTATAATATCCGGTATTATAACTGTTTTTAAGTGCTAAATATAATGCTGTTATGATATTGATATATAATGTCTTCACACTTAGTAAATCTCTATAATAAGTAATCTGAGCGCTTGTGCATACCAATTTACTTAATTCTTTTTGAAAACTAAGTATTTTATCCAAAATAATCTCAAAGGAAGTTTATAGAAGAATCTTACTCACCAATTCATGTACTGAGTTAGTTTTATTAATTTCAATTTGACATAACAGTTTAATCTTTGCAAAGCTGCCCGGTAAATGCCAGGAAAGTGTAACAGCTGTTGAACTGATATCCTTCACTTTGACTGAAGTAGGAATATGGGGATGAACTGTAAATACAATTTTCAAAGATTACTTTGAAAGCTCTTTTCTAATATGACAAGTGAGAGTCAAAGAAAACAAAAAACAGAAGAGATGTCATCAGTGCTGATCAACAACGTTCCACCCACTGTTGTGTGGAATACAAATCTCACCTTTACTGCTGACACCAGGCCAGCGTTGTTTAAGAACCATTCACGCTCAAGGTTTCTCAGCTGGCATCAGAAATACTAAAAGGTAGTAAGTCAGTCTCTACCTTTAAGGACCCCCTCATTTACTTGGGGACTGACAAACAGAAAGAAGGAAAATCAACAAGAGTATATACATTAAGTCCTAAATGCGTGGTACAGATATTCACTGCTACAGGAATTTAGATGTAAGTGCAGATATACAGTGAAGATAGGACTTAAGATGAGCTTTGAAGGATGAATCAGAATGAAACTGGCAAAACAGTTGCAGAAAATCATTTCAGGCTGGGGTCTTGGCAAGAACAAAGGTACAGTGAAGCAAACCGCACATTACACTGGTGATAGTGCATATACCAAATTGAGTGATGGGAAAGAATCATGTGGAAGATATGGCTGAAATGGCAGAGGGCAGAAAAAAAATATAGAACTGCCATGCAAGTATGAGATGTAGCTTTTGTGACCTTATGGGAAAAATCAAGACATAACAAAAAAGATGAGAAGGAATAACTGATAAAAGTGACATATTCACAAGTAAGGCAACCTCGCGCCCCTGACTGTCTCTAAGAGGAGGCCTCTACGCCACTGCTCTGTGTGTTGCAGAGCCTGGCACAGAGTAGATACACATGGAATGACCACAGGAATGAGTGCCAAAAAGACAGGCCTCCTTTATTTCTATTTTGAGCTGTGCCTTAATAGGGTTGGTAAAAATCCAGAAATCATCAGCAGTAAAAAGGAACAAACTATTTACTGATACACACTTGGATGGATCTCAAGGACATCATCCTTAGTAAAAAATGCCAACCTCTAAAGGTTAAATAGTGTACAACTCCATTTACACACCATTCCCAAAATAACAAAACAATAGCGATGAGGAAGAGACTAGCTGTTTTCCAGGAACAGAGATTCTAGCACGCGCCTGTGTGTGTTGATGGGGGTGTGGGTGGTGTTGCTACAGTGACAGCGGGAGGCGGTTCCTGTGGGCGACAGAAGAATTCTGTATCTGAACTGTATTGGTGGGTTACATGAATCTGTAAGTGGATCCGGTGCACAGAACTGCACACACACACACACACACACACACACACACACACACAATTAAATGCATATAAAAACTGGTGAAAACTGAGCAAGGTCAGTAGTCTGGTTCAGTGTTGAACCAGGGTCAACTGCCTAATTTGGACATGGTACTACAGTTACATAACATGCTACCACTGAGAAAGTCAGATGAAGGACTGTAATTATTTTTACAACCACCTGTCAGTCTACAACTGTTTCAAAATAAAAAGGTTTTAAAAACTGGGCAGGGCTTCCCTGGTGGCGTAGTGGTTGAGAGTCCACCTGCCAACGCAGGGGACACAGGTTCGTGCCCCGGTCCGGGAAGATCCCACATGCCGCGGAGCAGCTGGGCCCGTTAGCCATGGCCGCTGAGCCTGCGCTCTGCCACGGGAGAGGCCACAACAGTGAGAGGCCCGCGTACCGCAAAAAAAAAAAAAAGAAAAAAAAAATTGGGCAAAAAACTATTTCAGAAATCAAAAACTATCAGATAAAGCCACTTACAATTTCTATGAAACAATTAATTCAAATTTTTATTTGAATTTAATAAAACAGTGAAACTTGAAATTATAAAGATTTTTAAATGAAATTTACAAAATTAGTATTAAGTAAATATAAAGGAAATAATCAGTAAAAAGAAATCCCTAGAAGCACTTTTCATTAATCTCGAGACATTTTACCACTTCTAAAGTTATGTTTAAGACACTGGTTTAGGCAGCAGCTTACCTTTTTCAGTTATGTTAACTAAAAGTGTTGATTCTGATTGACCCAGAGGATTTCGAGCATTCAACGTAAAATTGTATATTTCTTGATTTGGAAGCATTTGAAAGAATAACTGATAGCTTTCATTTGTGGGCAACTCAACTCTTTTAAATCTAACATATTTTCCTGAAAAACTGAATTAAGAGAACATTAAAGAATATTAAAATAATTTCAAAATGGCAAGAGATTTATTGCAGGAAAAGACGAACGGGTAAATTTCTAATAAATGTTTTTTTTTAAAAGTCTGTATTTCTAATTATAGATACACTACATACTCAGGGAAGAAAATATATACAAGGCAGAAAACAGAAGAAAAAAATCAGCCATTAAGCCCACTACCCAGAGGATTCATATATGAGGATTCTTCCTTCTAGAGGCTTTTTAAAAAAGACAACAAGATATCGAGTCTGCATGTGTTTAAAATGCAGTATTTATAGTATACCCAATTTTCTACAGCATATTTTGTTTTATATTTGTTCTCATAAATGAAACAGAGCATCTTCTTATATCATTTAATATCCTTCCAAGGTACTCCTCACTGTTCTGACAACCTTTCCCAGAGACTTTTACCTTTCAAATAAAGTGTAACTTGTATTGCGTGGGCCCACCAAGAACGTCGGTCTTCCTGGATTCCAAGTGCATATAATCTCTTTTAAGTCATATGTCTCACAGTTCAGTTTTTGAGGAATATCAGGTGGATCTAATAAAAAAAAAAAGAAAAAAAAGTAGTTACTTTGATTATGTATATTTTCTCTGAAAACGTTATGTTTCATAAATGTTAATTACATTTTGGACAATTTCCTTAAAAAATCATTTGCTTACATTTTGAATGGTGCAGGAATTACCATTCTTTGTGTAGCATGTTGTTTCAGAGTTCATATTACATTAGGAGTGATGGATTAACATATACTTAAGAGTGACCATTAGCTCATTTGGAAACTCCCCAATAGCAACCTGAAGAGATCAACTATCATGTTTTCCCCTTAAATCCCATTTCAGAGTCCATCAAATCTCTCAAAGGAACCTTTGTCCAACTAGTTAAATCAGAAAAATCTACAGGTTAATAGTATTATTACCTATCCTCTTTTTACTGTGATTTGAAAAGAAGTACCAAATCATAAGTCAGTATAAGCCATGGTACAAGTTTCAGAGTTCTTAAATAAGTTATAAGGACTATTATTTACAAAGTCACTCTTGGTAAAATTCTACATATCCCTATATTCCAAGTGACTACTGATCTTTTGTTGTTTTTCTTCTTTAATGAGACTGTTCTGTTTTTGTAGGGGCAAGACTAGAAAAAGAAAAAAAGTTGTTTTGTTTTTGTTTTGTGAGACAGAGTGATAAATAAAAATTCTACAGTCTGACACTGATTATAGAAAGTGATATTTCTGTAATCTTACTTAACCAAGCATATACAGAAACTGATATTTCCTACTGTCATATTTATCCAAACTATCTTCCATGGAGGTAAGTTTTGTTAAACGACTATCTACTCATTGAAAAAGTCTAAAAGATAACTTTATTTTTAAAAACCTGAATTTTTAAAATAGTCCTTAGTTTATCAAACAAGACTTAGAAAATTTCACATACTTTCCCCAGAGATAAGCATTACATCCTTCAAGTATCTTAGGTAACATTAAGAGAAGTAATGAGTATTTATATGAAAGTTTACCAACTGGATAATAAAACTAACACTGACATATTTATTTTGAAAACTGTTTTAAACTTAAGGACAAACTTTTGGTCGTTTTATTAAATTCACATACCCCAAATTTTGAGGATATTTAAAATGCTGATTATTTTAGGATCTGGCAGATATATTAAGTTGACTTAAAATCCAAATAACAGGAGCAAACTAGACAGAAGTAGAAGGAAAAATTGAAGGAGAAATAAATATGAGAGGGCAGTACTTGAAATATACTGATTTTCTTTTCAAAGAAATTCACTTACAAAAGAATCAAGTGAAGCTAAGTAAAAGCTCAGTATAAATCAATTGTCTTTCTATATAGCAGTCTATAGAAAACGCAATTTAAAAACATCAATTTTTAATAGCACCAGAAAACATCAAACACCTAGGAATAAATTTACCAAAAGATATAAAAGACCTCATATCACTAAAATAAATCAAAGAAAATCTAAATAAATGGAAGGCTATACCATGTTCATGGTTTGGAAGACTCAATATTGTAAGAATAAAAATCCTCCTAAATTGATAGATTTAATGTAATATCAATCAAAATCCTGGCACGTTTGAATGTGTATGTGTGTATGTAGGGGAAAACTGACAAGCTGATTCTAACATTCTTTTCAGCCTTTTCAGTAATGGATGGGATAACAGGCTACCCATAAGGGAAAGGAAAGTAAATCTTGATCCCTAACTCACACCACAGTCTGCCCTTGCTGCAAGTTTCTAAAGAGCTCCCTCTGAAGTGAAGTGTTACTGTTGTTCCTGAAATGACAAATATTGATCAATATTTCAACCTCCAAATGTTATAAATGAAAGCTAAATTATGAACTAAATAGCACTATGATAAAAGATTAGAACATTGTTAGAAACAATAAAAACAGTGAATATTCTCATCTTTTAAGTTTTAATTTTTTATTTCATTCTTTTAAGTGAGTATCTCACTTTTTGGTATCACTTATCAAGCAGTTTCACTACACTGGTTCTTTACTTAGACTCCATGATCATTTGTGAGGAATGTTGCACATCACTTCCTAAAATTCCATTTAGGAAAGAAAATTTAATTTTTTAAATTTCTAAAATTTAAATTTGAATATATCCTCACTCTCACTTGAATTCCAAAATGCCTTACTGGAAGGCAAAAAGAGAGTAAGGTTACAGCCATCAAGCTGAGAAGGGCACCTAATCCCCTTCCCTTGGGAATCTATCAGCAACTGAATGTAATTTATCATAAATTTCTATGGAAGTAAAAAAGTGACTGAAAGCGGCTGATCCACAGCATAACTGACAATCATAAGGAAAAAAAAAGCATAAGAAAAATCACTGAGTGAGCAAAAGAAAATGACAAAATCCATTCACTACATTTCACACACTTTATTCATGAGACCCTTGGACCACTAGAAACTTTAAGTTCCGAATGTGAGCAGGAAGGGAAGCACTGCTGGAGGCAAAGCCATCAGTGCATTATAACATTACAGTTACCACAGGGGAGGGGACAGAAAAACTCTAAATACAAAAGTATCTGTGGGGCTTCCCTGGTGGCGCAGTGGTTGAGAGTCCGCCTGCCAATGCAGGGGACATGGGTTCGTGCCCCGGTCCGGGAAGATTCCCACATGCCGCGGAGAGGCTGGGCCCGTGAGCCATGGCCACTGAACCTGCACGTCCGGAGCCTGTGCTCCGCAACGGGAGAGGCCACAACAGTGAGAGGCCCGCGTACCGCAAAAAAAAAAAAGTATCTGTGGATGCACAACACAAGCCATATAGGTAGGGCAGTCCACCCACAACAACTTTTGGAAACGTCATGGAATGTAGAAGTGACCAGGTTAAAAGATGCCCCTGCATTACGGAGAGTACATCAGACACAGAACACAGTGAGAGGGGGACTCTTCCTCCCCCCATGTCCTGCAGCCACCCTCCTCTCATCAGAGAAGTGTAGGTTATGCTTTTGAAAGATTTTGTGTAAAATCATTACAATTTCTTTAATTCAGGTACTTTAAAAAAAGGTATGCTTTAATTAGGTGGGAAATTAATTTATATGAAAAAATTCCTAAATGATGTAGGAGTAAGAAATATTATATACTACCTGCCCTTGACTCAACAAAGCTGTTAACTAAGAATTTAAACTAAAAATTAGCAGATGAATGTTTCAAATCTTTATTACAAAAGCTACAAATTATATAGATACAGGTATGTAGAAAACAAGCTTAGAACTCATCTTAAAACAAGCAAAAATGCTGGTACCCTCATATGTCATTTGTATCAAAGAATAAAAAAATAAGAAAGAAATAAAATCATCCCCCGGAAAAAGCATTAAGGCTTTCAAAGAGGACCAAAACAGATTAATAGGAACTCTTTTCTTAAAAAAAAGAAAATTATATACTTACATCCTGCAAAAATAACTGTTCCAAACATGTTATCTTCTACGGAGAAAACCACATTTGTTCCACTACTTTCGGAAGCAGAAATATTACGGATCTTGATTGCAACATTTTTCCCATCAAGATGGATAAGGGGACAATATGTACTGCCAATCTGTGCTGATAACACTTCTTCTTGAGTCACACAACATACTGTTATATCTGAGCCTACAAGTAGCACTCTGTCTTGAGGAAAAACCTTAGTCTGAGAATCAGGAGACCCTAGAAAGAGCAAAAGGAATTATAAATACTTTAGAAGTCTTTTACATAAATTAGCCCAGTGTACATAAAACACACTGTTAGGTACTTTGTAATTATGGTGGCCCAAAGATAAGGTATGCCCCCCAGGTTTCAAAGGAGCAAGACATACACAAGAAATAAAAATGTGTGTGGTTTTATTTACTTATGACGGGGTGATGGGGGGGGGAGTAGAGGGGACTGCAGGTCGCCGTGTAAGGTCACAGGTTAATATCTAAGAAGTCTAAACGTTCAAATTAAGTGGGTCTATCCACATGTGAAAAATCCACACCAAGAAAAAGGTACACATTAAATAATTCCATTCCTTTGAAATTATTCTATGTATTTAGATCAGATGTCCTAATTTCCATCAGCTTACATGCATGGTTAAATACTCCACATCCTAAAAAGCACTTTCTAAAAAAAATCCCAACTCTGTAGGTTAAAGTCACCCTTTTGTTTTTATTTTCCTAAATAGCCAATTTAAAAATATTATCTCTAGTCTCCTTTCTACCTACTCACTCTTTAATCTACTGCAACCTGGCTTCTACTCTGGCCACTTTACTAAATGGCTCCACGGCCTAACTGCTCAATCCAGTGGCCACGTCGTAGTAATCTTTCCTTCAGCTTCCACAGCATCTGGTATGTTGCCTAAAGTCTTCCTTCTCAAAACTCCCTTCTCTCTTGGGGTGTAGACTACTTACTTGTGCTACTCTTAACCCTCTGGCTGCTGTTTGTTTTGCTGGCCTCATTTTCTTCCATCCTCCCCTCCTCATACAAGCTTCTAAGAGATGTGTCCTTGGTCTTCATGCCCCTTTCCTTGAGTTACGTTAACCTCCAAGATTTAAAAATTTTCACATCACGTATGTTAACGATTCTCAAATACACAGTTGACCCTTGAACAACACGGGTTTGAACTGCATGGGTTCACTTACGTGTGGATTTTTTTCAATAGTAAATACTACAGTACTACAGGATTTGCGGTTGGTTGAATCCTCGGATGTGGAAGCACACATACGGAGGTTCCACGGGTATGGAGGGCTAACTATAAATTATGTGTGGATTTTCCACTACATGGAGGGTCGGAGCCCCTGGGGGTTACCCAGTTGTTCAAGGGTCAACTGTATATCTCCAGTTCGAACTAATCACCTGGATGCCGAATTTGTATTCCCAACTGACAATGAGAAATTGCTCCCACGCACTTCACAGCTACCTCAAGCTCAACACATTAAAATTGAAATTTATCTTTCCCACCTAGTTTGTTCATATAGTTTCTGTCTCATTGGACAGCATCACCAGCTACCCAGCTGCCCAAACTAATAGTCATCTTCGGCTCTATTTCTCCCCTACCAGTCACTAATTCTAATTCGGTCTCTTCAGTGTTTTCATACTTCTTCCCTCTTTTCATTTCTAAACCCAGGTGTCCTATTTTATACCTTCACTGTCTTTTGCTGAACTACAAGATTCTCCTTATTAATCTGCCTGCTTCCAGTCCTTCCTCCCTCTGATCCATTTCTCCATATTGTCACTAGAGTAAATAATCTACAATGATTACCAGCCTTTTAAAGCACTTTATTTTATTGTCAACAATTTTCTAGGCCCTCTCTCACACTGCCAACATTATACCTGCATGAGTTTTATTCAATGTACAGATGATTTTTGATATACCTGCAGATTCACACTGTTAATTTTATTTTATTTTTTTGGCATGCGGGATCTTAGCTCCCCGACCAGGGGTCAAACTTGCGCCCCCTTCATTGCAAGCTCGGAGTCTTAACCACTGGACTGCCAGGCAAGTCCTATACTTGCGGATTCCCATGTTCTCTGCAGTAACTGCAGCTCACAGCAGTCTGCTCTATGGGCAAGAAATTGGGAGCTCTATTTTAAAAATATGGACTTGATCTCATTACCGCCTACATAAAATTTTTAAATGTTCTCCCAATGTCTATTCAAAGTGATTTTTTAAACCTGGATGTTTATCTAATCACTCAGTATGTTCTTTAAAAATACAGATTTCTGAAGCCTATCTCAGAGTTTTTGAATCAAAATGTTCTGGGGCAGAAGACTTGGAAGATCCCCAGGTGACCCTCATGCATCCAAATGGGGTTCAGAGAACTAAAACCGTGAGCTAAACCCTACCCTTAAGCAAGACTAATCTAATTCATCTGAAATGAAAATCCTTTAAATATGCACTTACAAGAGATGTTCTTCAGTGGGCTCCAGTCGCTCCACTCTTTGCGACCAGAGAACTGAGGATCATCAATGTAGCATCTAATTCCCACATAGTGAGTGGCGCACTCCAAGGGCATGTCTGAGGTCCAGCTCCAGTGATGAATTGTATCTCTGCCATTCAGAGTTGTATTGTGGGTCACCTACAAAATGAACACAAACACAAAATTCTATTTCCAAGTACTATGTCCTGCTTTCTCTTAGGGTTAAAAAAAACACAACAGACTGTATACAATTACCAGCTAAGTAAATCAAAGCTTTGTTCTTTTGTAAAACTATCTGTTTTCTATAAGGCATAAAAGGAGAGTTGTAGTAACAATAATTATGATTCATTTATGTTTACTTCTTCAACTTTAGGGCCTACTTCATTATTACACAAGTTGTTAATATTCCAAAACATTCAATACAGTTCATGAGAAAATACACCATTGCCTAAAATGGTCCCATTTTCCATGGAGAAAAAACAGTTAATGCTTTTTTTATCTCCAAGGGTTAAAGTCAAAGAGAGGAGAGCATTTCGACAAAATAAACTATTATTTTAGACTGGATTATTTTTTTATATAAGTGTCATATATTTCAAATTTTATTTTTAAATATGCAACTTATAATAATATAGAAAGCTTAATTTCAATTGTGGAAAATGGGCAAGATTTCAACCAAATATATGAGGATATACTAAAAGAGACCTTGGGACTTCTGGTTAAAGACAACAGATTAAATAAATGTACTTCCTTCTCTTTACTTCATGAAATTCCTCTAGAACAAAAGTACAAGATTTTTTTTTTTTTAAAGGCACAGATGCACAAGGGCAAAAAATTGAAGAAACAATACTGGTAAGATTCTGGACACTGGAAAGCAGATGGGCAATGGTAACTAACTACGCATTCTAAAGGCTGGGGCACTCCTGCCTTCTTCCCTACTCAGCCCCCAGGATACTGATGGCCAGGTACATACTCACCAGGTAAGAGTCTAAGCAAACTTTTCTAAGGAGCATATGAACAGGTCAAGATAAAAACCTAAAATAATATTAAGATTTTTCCAGCTTGACAGCCCATCCTAATCACATACAGTGATGCCCCAGCCAACAAGTCCCACCCAGGCAAACAAAAGTTCCAATTAGACTTGTTTTATTTTTCAAGAACCACTCACTTAAATATGAGCAGCAACCAGGATGACCAGAAAGTGGAGAAAAAGTTCTAATGTGAAAGTCAAAGATCAAAACAACAACAACAAAAAAGCAATGTGAAAAAACAGAATGCACAGAAAGAAAAAAAATTTTAAATCACTGATATCCTCAAAGATAAGAAGAGATATTGCATCCATGAAACAAGAAAATGATAAATTTTTTTTAAAAAAAGGACTAAGAAAAGGGATCGCTTGTATATTAAAAAGTATATTAATAGAAATTCAAAAGTGCAAGATAAACTTTAGGAAAAATTGCTCAGAAAATAGAGCAAAATACTGATGGAATGTAAGAATGATAAGATAATTAGAGGAAAGGTCAGAAAGGTACAATTTCTAAAGAACAGAAGTTCTAAGAAAAAAAGGAGGAAAAAGAGATGAGGAAATCAAAGACATAAAATAAGAATTTCCCAAGCTGACAGGCATGTGTTTTCAGACTGAAAGGGGCCTAAAGAGTGTCCAGCACAAGAGATGAAGATAGATCTACAATGAGAAGCAAATGGAACAATGCCTTCAAAATCTTGAGAAAATTTTCCAACCTAGGATCTTTTACCCAGCTAAACTAGCAATCATGAGTGAATGCAGAATAGACATCTTCAGAAATGTAGTATCTCAATGTAGTCATCAAGTAGCATCTTACATTCCCACCGGAAGGGTATGAAAGTTCCAATCCTTCTGCATCTTCTCAATATTTGGAATTGACAGTCTTTTAAATTTTCCTGGCAACTAATTTAAATTTTTTTAAATAAAATATATCTGTAAGCCACCACCGCAGTTAGCAGAGAGTATCTACAAAAAATAGCAAATAACTACTAGAATTTATGCTTCCACCAAAATGAGGAAACAAGGAATTCAGGAAAAAGAGGATCCATCATAAGACAACTATAAAAGGAATCCTCTGAATGAGGATAAACCATAGCTTCCTAACAAATGTGTTGAAAAACATAGAGGTTTGTCTTGAATGGGTTATAGGTATACCCAGGTATTAATCTCTTCAAACCAAGGGTTGGCTACTGGGAGTGGAGGCTGCTGGAGCTCCTGAGAAACCTCAGAATACTCAGCTATTTGCCACACTTTGTGCTATACAAATATTTGGCAGCATCCACATGAGCTCTTACATGAAAAGGGTCAGGAAGTAAGTCAGAAGGCCCCCCGAGAGATGTATTCAGAAAGACAAAACTGATGTTTGTTTGAACATTTCGACAGATAGAAAGAATTTAGGATTGAATTAATGAAGCAGACAAATAAAAACTATAAGTACAAGACAATACAAGAAGATGTACAAAAAAAAGGAAAAGAATAGTAAACACTATTTGGTTCAGTTATAAATAGTGTTTACATTACTGTAATCCAAATAATGAATACTGGTCTACCAAAAATTATAACATAATGATATTGGAAAAAAATAAGAAGTGGAGAGAGAGAGAGAGAGAGAGAGAGAGAGAGAGAGCGCGTGCGTGTGCGTGCACACGCATGTGAGTGCACATACGTGCGAGTGTGTGTCCCTGGGCTGGGAAGTGAGGCAGGACTAAATTCTCATTTTCCATTGTGGGAAGTTAATAAAACATTGCTCAAAAACCTGAAATAATAATAACAGCAACATAAGCAGGCTATCTGGAAAAATGGAGACAAATAATAAAAGAATCAGCTAAAAGAATTCCTTGTTTACAAGAGAGAAAAATGAGAGGAGGAGAGAGGGCTGCATAACTCCCAGGCATCATTCACATCCTGGCTTGCGCAGTGCAAAGCTTCCACAGCTGTTTGTGAGGCTGCGGGCAGAAAATGTCAAGTTATAAATGAAACACTATAAATTAAACTTATAAATGAAACTCACATTTATAGTGTTTCATGATCTTTAAGCTATTACAAAATAATAGCATTATAACCTGTCATAAAATGACTGATTATAAGCAATTCTACCTTAAATACTAATACTAATAATATAATTATAAATAAAAATGTCATATTTTACTATGGACAGGAGTAACTTTTTAAAATTAATTTGTTCTAGCTCTATTTTTCTTGCCTCTTGCTATTTTTCCCCATAGAAAGATTTTTCTCCAAAGATCATATTCCAAAAAGTAGGGAATTACTATCTTGCCATTGCTGTCTTGTTACACACCTTGTGGCAATGAGTTACATGACCTTAGAATAATATTTCTATTCATTTATGTTTGATTTCACTTACATGTCAAAGAGTATCCCTCTTACTCCAGCATCCCTAAGTCAGTTAAAAAAACAAACAAACCATCTAGCTCCCAAAGGAAGTAATAACAACTAATAGCTGTTTAGTAGCTTTATAAATATCATATCATTTACTACAGCAAATATTAGCACCATTTTACAAATAAGAAAAAGGAGGTTTTGAGAAGTCATCCTAAGCCAGTAAGTAGTAACGCAGAATATAAAATGTTAGGCCATAAAAAAAGCTACACAATACAATTTTAAATAAGTAATAGTTTTGAGACAACAATGGTAGAGCTATATCACAGTCAGCTGCAAATCGGACTGACACACAAGAATTGCCATTAAAACTCAAGAAAAGAGAGAGCATTTTTACACTGAGGTAATTAGAATGGGCTTTAAAATAAGGGATAGGATTTGACCTGGGTCTTGAAATGTGTATTCAATTTGTATAGGTGAAAAGGAAAGGGAGGGCATCTTAGATGAAAATAAGTATACTGATTATGTAATACAATACAGATGGTACTGGTTAAGGAAGAGCACAGACTCTGGAATCAACTGTCTGGGTTTGATTCCTGGCTCCTCCACTTAATGTCTTCCTGTGACTCTGTATCTTCATCTGTAAAATGGGGGTGATGCTAATAGAGCCTCCCCCAGGGGCCTGTTGTGAAGATGCAAACTATTAACATATAGAGAGCTTTCACAATAGTGCCGGGAAGGGGAATGCCAGAAGCATTGGAAACAAGATAACTACAATTATGGCTGCTATTGTTTCAGGATGTAATACATAGGTTGTCAAAAAGGAAAAATAATACAGTGACTACGAAATACAGAATAATCCTATTTATTATCTTTACTATTTTATCTATGTACTTAGGCAAATAAACTGTAAAATCATGGTCTTCTAATTCTTAAGTCTGTAACTAGGCATATTTCAAGTGCATTAAAGAGGAAAAGAGGAAAAGGATGAAAGAGGGAATTCCCATGTACTAGCTGTCAATACTTTTCACTGCTATATCTCACTATTCCTTAGATTAATAACAAACTAAAGATGGATCATTAGGAAACTATTCATAAACAAGATTTTAAAATTAGATAAAAAAAAACCATGTACTATTAAATATAAGAATGTTATTTTGGATTCAGATAAATTCAAACTTACAGATTTATTCCAACTTACAGATTTATACAAACTTATAGATTTATACTTATAGATTTCTCAACAATTACTATGGCTAAATATGTTGCAAAACATTTATTTTTATGTCTGTGTTAGATAATTTATAGTAATATATAAATTAAATTATATGTATATTTTTAATTTCATTTATGTAAAAACATGCATATAAAAAAGGTTTGACAGGAATACACAAAGATATTGTTTACTATGTTCAAGTGGCAGAATCATGGATCAATCCTCCCTTAATTTCCTGAACTTCCTATAATGGTTACACATTATTTCATTAATTTAGTGAGTTTTTTAGGCATAGCATACAGTTTTTAATGAACCCCCAAAGGATATCTGATTTACTTCTTTAATAATCTAAAGGTTCACTGTTGCCACTTTAAAATTATAAAAAAGTATTCAGTTTCTTTAATGTCACAGGAAAAAAACTATTTTTGTTCAAACTTACTAATTTTACGATTTCCATATTCTTTTTACGTAGAACTTTAATTTCCCAGATGACATCTGAGTGATGTGGAAAAACAGAACCCTTGTCATTCCACTTTAGGTGTAATGTAGAAGTTGAGAAATCAGCAGACAAATCCAAGATCTCTGGAACATCTGGAATGAAGGCTTAAAAAAAGGAAACAAAAGATAAAACTTAGTCAAATAAGTAACTATTTTTCATATTATAATCCCATTAATCAACTAATGTTAAACTCTACTTCTTGATCAAAAAACAATTAAGGATTAAATTCTTGCACCTCCTACTGAAAAAAGAGAATAAATACATGTATTTATTTGTATAAGCAGCTCCCAGTTGTTCATCAGCCAAATCTGAGAAAATTATTTACCAGCCCGCTGTTTCAAATCCGTAATACATCTTCTAATACAAACAGCAACTGAGTTCCCACAACATGCCAGTGTCACTGGGTCTGAAATCTCCAAGCAGACAACATTGGAGAGAAGTAAAAAAGCTCCCTTTGTATAGATTATGGAGAGCTGGCCTTGGTAAACCTTTCCATCTGTTTTCTCTGCACCCTTCCCCACTCATCTCCAGTCACAGCCTGCAATGCTAGGGAAAGTTACCCACTTGAGGATGCAATGAGCTACTACTGGCATAGGCAGCAGTAAACAGCAGCAAGACCGTGGTAGTGACCAAAGCACTGAGTTGAGGAAGCCAACAAGGTTCTAAGAAGTACTTGGCAGGATCTGGGAAGTCCTTCAGAAAGGCTGGTTTGCAGTGGTGTGCAACAGGTCTGTAGGTGACTGAGAAAGAGATAAGGTGATCCAGCAGGAGACAGCTGGAGAAAGCCTGGCTATAGTAATAAGGATGTGGCTCAGGACGCCATATATGGAAAAGAAAGGACAAAATCTAATGGGCATTTCAAAGAAATCACTGGATCAAAGAAATGAAGGATTAGTAATAACAAGACATGAAAACATCTAAGATTTCTTCAAGTCACTAGCCCAGAAAGCAGGAAGAAAGGCAAAAGGAACCAGGGACAATTGTGAAGAGATGTGGGGGTCTGGCCATGGATGACTAAGTGTTGGGGAAAAAAAGACCATCAACGGAGGGGGGAGGTGCAGACAGTAAGTGAGAATGGGGACCAATCAGAGAGTGCACACAGACTCAAGAGGAGCTCGCTGAGTGCAGCTCAGAAATGAACATAACACACCGACACAAAACAGCCGAAGCTTGTTTGAGAGCTAGTGACACAGTCACACCTTCAAGGAGCCAGAGACCCCAGCAAGAATCCCGAGAGGGAATGACGTAGAAGCAGAAGGAAACCAGAGGAAATCTGGGATCACTGAGATACAAAGAAATGGGTTGCCGTCCAGGCCCAAGAAAACAGAGTTCAGAGAGGAAGGCTGAGAAAAGACCACTGGTGCTCTTTTGATGCTGGTGAGGGTACCGTCAATTCCTGAGAAAGAAGGCTGGCAGGGCAGTAGGCTCTGAAGCTGTAGTACAAAAGGTTAAGAGAAAAACCATGCTCAAGGATAGAGCCTCTCACAGGGAGAAACTGGTAAACTTAAAAAAAACAAAACAAAAAGGTAGCCGAAAGAGTAAGGTATTCTTCAACATCTTCAAGTCTTCCTACCTATAAGGAATGAGTATATTAATGAAAAATGTGGGGATCAGTGGAAAACACACAAGGTATGAGCCTGTTCCGTTCTATGAAATTCAGGCTTTCTGGTATGAAGGGCTCTTTCTTGCCTGTGCTCTCCTCAAATGACAGCAAGGTGAAGGTAAGTTGAAAGAAATCCAGAGTCACAGGCTCTCAGGCCCCATATCTATCCTAGTGCTGCCCCACGAAGTTCAAGGACCATTAAGTAAAGTCACTTCCAGCACAACTGCGAGAGCTGACAGAGAGAGGGTGGCTGAACGTGCTGAAGAACAAAAATGGCAAAGCAGACTAATATAATATAAATTATATGTAATATAACTGAGTCCTGGAACTTAAAAGTAAGTTTTTACTAAACTTACTTAAAATGTACTGATCACAGTGCTCTACACTGGATTTACGTAAAATGTTTAGGGTTGCACAGGAAACAGAACATGTGGATTAAAGCCTAAAATATGCAGCAGTCAACAGTTACACAGCTACATAAGGACAGTGGAGGATGCTTTACACGAGAAGTTTAAGTGGGAAACTGCTTTTAAAAAAGAAGGAGCAAATGAGGAGTAACAAGCTGATTCAGTGCCAGGAGGGACAAGTTCAAGGTGGCAAGGCAACCACACAGGGCAGAGGCTGCCAAGAACACGGATCCTTCAAATGTTCCAAGATGTCACAACGTAGTAACTTGAAATTATTAAACATGAGAGTACTTTATTAAGGCAGCACTCATCTATTAAAATGCTTCCCTCCCTGAAAAGTACACATAATTAACATTTTATCTAAATAGCAGTGGGCTATTCTTCAAAACCCAAGTCGTATCTAATATTTCCAGCTAAAGACAGTAACAGCCATAATTACAAATGAAAAGATTAAACACAGTTTTTTCACGACTTCATAGTATACTTCTTCATTGTATGCCAGGGAAGTTCCCCTAAGCTCCCACGAACTGTCATCTGCATTTTTCTCCAGCTAAAATACACTTGAGGACAATGTTAGCTTGCTTTCTAGAAACTACAAACTCTGCAGCTAGAAAAAATTTCATCAGTCTTGTTTATTTTTTAAATAAAGCTGGTTTATCTTTACCCATAACCTCCATGCCCCTTCTGCCTTAGAACATCAGAAGATGGTAGCTTTCCCAGCTCTTTTATAGGATCCACATTATTTATTCTGCCTCATACAGATGCAAATTTTTAGGTTATTTTAAGAAACTTAGAGATTAAAAATCTTACAAAGACTTATTTTTGTGCTTTCCCTTGTCAATTAGAAGCTTATTAGAGGGGACTTTCCCAGTGGCGCAGTGGTTAAGAATCCGCCTGCCAATGCAGGGGACATAGGTTCAATCCCTGGTCGGGGAAGATCCCACATGCTGCGGAGCAACTAAGCCCATGCACCACAACTACTGAGTATGCACTCTAGAGCCCGTGAGCCACAACTACTGAGACCGTGTGTCACAACTACTGAAGTCCACGTGCTCTAGAAGCCTGCGTGCCACAACTACTGAGCCCGCATGCTGCAACTACTGAAGCCTGCGCACCTAGAGCCCGTGCTCCACAACAAGAGAAGCCCGCGCACCGCAACAAAGAGTAGCCCCCGCTTGCCACAACTAGAGAAAGCCCACGTGCAGCAACAAAGACCCAACACAGCCAAAAATAAATAAAATTTAAAAAAAGAAGCTTATTAGATATATGTATATGTGTTAAACATCTTATTTGCTTTATATGTATACTTTTGAAAGCATCTTAAGATTTGGAGAAAACTTAATTTCTCATACTTTTATTTAGTAGCAAACTGCCAAAGAACCCAAATCTTCTAATGCACAGCTCCACTATCATTTCACAGCATCTCTTGCATATGACAGGTGTTCAAAGGTTTGCTGATGGACCCACCTCCCTCTCTTATATTCATCTAATTTGCTTTTCATTTTCCTATCAGTATTTTTCTTACTTGAGTAGCAGTAGTAATATCTTAGTGTTAGGATACTGTTAATCTAATATTCAAATCACAATGAGGCCCATTATTATTAAAAATGCTGTCAACAAATTACATGCTATGCAAAAACAGTGAACTATTAATCAAGTAAGTCACCTAGAGTCTGTCCTGATTTGCCTTTCGAATTCTAACACTTATCTTCAAGTAGCTTCCCAGACAGAACCTTCGCAATCCCTACTGAAAAAGCAGACAGCACAAACTGGCTCTCTGACAGAGTCCTGGGGAAATTTTTAAAAATCTGGAATAAAATTAAGTTAGATTCCCTCATACCTTAGTACAAAATAATTCCAGATGGATGAAAGATTTAAGCATGATAACAAAACCAAAAACTCATGAAGAAAAATATCAAGAGATTCTATTATATAAAAATGAAAATCGGTGGTATAAAAAAACACCACAAAGTTTAAATTTTAAACTTGGAAAAGTATTTGTAGCAAATAGGACAGAAGTGATAACCATACTATACAGAAAGCTCTTGTGAACTAATGAGGAAAAAGATGAATTTCAACATGAGAGAAAATTTACAAAGGATATAAATAGTTCAGAAAAGAATAAAAATGATAATTTAGAAGAGTAATCACAGAAATATAAAAACAACAGCGCTATAATTTGGGGGCCATCAGATTGAAATCGCAAAACTAAGAGAGAGAGACAATACCCAGTCCTGGCAAGGATGCAGACAAGCAGGCAGGCTCTAATATGATGTCTGTGGGAATGCAAAAAGATTCAAAATGTGGGGGGAACAACTGGTAGCGGACATCAAGAGTCATAAAAAGCGGATGTCTTTAATGTAGCATTCCCAATTCTAGTAATTTAGCCTAAGAAAATCATCACACAAATCCAGCAACATATATGTGCAAAAACTGTTCATTAAAGCATTGGTAATAATGCTGAAAGACTAGAAATAAAAATCTCAATGTTAATAATCAATGACAATCCCAAACTCCCTAGCTATCCCTCCCCCACACACTTCCCGCCCCCCGCCCCGGTTTGAAATTGACATGTACACACTGCTGTATCTTAAATGGATAACCAACAGTAGGATGACCTACTGCATAGCACAGGGAACTCTGCTCAATATTATGTAACAACCTAAATGGGAAAAGAATTTTTAAAAGAACAGATACATGTATATGTATAACTGAAAAAAAAAAGACATCAATCTAGTTCAATTTTAACAAGGCCTCTATTTAAAAGGATGTGGTAATTGGTTATAATAAAATAGTATAAGTAAAAAAAATTTTTAATAAAATATATAATTTGCTAAAAATAAAATAAAATACAATTTGCTAAAAAAAAAATCAATGACAAAGTAATTATGGTACCTCCATTCAATGGAATACTAGGCAGCTATAATGTAGATTTATTTACATAATAACTTGAAAATCTATATCTTCTGATAAGCCTATAATAAAGTAATATAAACTTTACTGTTTAATACACACACACACACACACACACACACACACACACACACACATAGAGAACACATGTAAGCATTAACAATATTTCTTCCTGGGTATTGGGATCATGGCTGATCTGCACAAAACCATCTCACATGTATCTCACATACAACTACAGAAAGAAAATAACAAACATGGCTCTTCTCTATCTTGAAAACAGCCCTAAGTAGCACTTTACCCAGACAATACTTCAGCCAGAAAATGAGACCGGTTCTAAGTCCCTGGACAGCATGCTTTGCTATTATCCTTTCAAAATCTGTGCTATGTCAGACACAGACCACTCCAAACATGCACCTTGCCTGTAAAATTGGAGAGATCACCAAGTTGCTTATATTTTCTTTCCCTTGCTTCAAAATAAGTCATCCTTATAAGACTCACTGTAATATCATTATGATGCCATCCCATAATAGTTGTCAGAAGGCAACAAACCTGCCTACCCCACCATTAAGAGAGTCAAGACCACTGGAGTTTTTAAGGTCTCATTGCATGGCAAAATTTCCATCTCCAAGAGCCTGGATTTATTTCATGCTTCCACCCAGCTTGTAACATACGTCCTAGGCATTCGGTCAACACATCTATAAAAAATGCCTGCTATGTGCAAGGCACTGGACTAGACACTAGGTGTAGAAGACAAAGTCTCTGCCCTCAGGGAACCCATTTTCTTGTAGAGGAAATACACAGGAAGCACCTAATTATATAATAAATTATTTATGCAATTGTGAGAAATACCACAAAAGAGAAATACAGACTGCCTAAAGGAACGTTAAGAAAGGAATGGGGTCTCCTCTGGGAGGGGATGATCAAAGACTATTTCCTAAGGATGGCTGAGGAATTCTGAAAGGCATGCAGGAATCGACGAAGTAGAGGGGTAGGAGAAGAGAATCCAACCGGGGGAAGAACCTTAACTTGTGTGACGTCTATTTGACTGACCAGAGGAAGAGTTTGCTTCCATCTTGATCTTGACTATGCTCCACAATTGGAAGTATGGTCGCAGGGTAAATGAGAATATTAGTTTAACAAAATATATAAAAGAATGGTAAATTCCTGTCAATTATAAAGCAGCACAATACTAACAAAGGCACCATTCTGAGTTATTTTCAAATCAATTTTCTTTTCAAATACTTACAAACGTTTTTTTCATTTAGTGTGAATTTACTTATAAAACTTCCAAAATCATGTAAAGGGTTTATTGTTATTTCATGATCACCAGGTAAAAGAGCTGGGATTTTAACATTTTTCTCCAATCGATAACAAGAATGGGACCTGCAATATAAGAAATCAAATTTTAATTAGCAGATAAAATGGAGCGCAATTTTCATAAAAACTTGATTAACACAAAATTCAGTGGAAAATACTTTGTTCTTTTGTATACAAAAATATGACAGGTTACATCGCATTTTAAGACTGCAAAAAAGCGAGGTAAATGGAAAGTCCATCAATGTGGTGGTAGGAAAAATAACCAGACTGTATCAGAAAGTCAAGAGAGTAAGCAGAGACGATTCTATCAAGAAACTCAGGGCTTTAGCATGGCCTTCAAACCCCGCCCAACCCTGCCTTTGCACACACCCTGCCCCCCACACCCCCCTTCTGGACCGACCACTACAGGGTCCCCATCACTGAGGCTTCAACCAGCTTGTCTGCTCCTCTGTTTTGCCTCACGGTTCACTCGTACAAAATGTTCTCATGTTCTCATCAGCTCCGCTTTCAAAGTGCTTCTAGTTCCCACCCATTACCTCTCAGACAAAAGTGAATTTTTCTTCTGTGGTTCCATGGCCCTCTGTATCTTTATAGGGCATGTTTACACGCTTTGTTATTCACATACATTTCTAATTTCCCATAAAATTTTAATTCAAGCAAAAGGACTCTGGGTGTCTCCTGCATCACCGCCCTGCCCCGCACAGGCCTCTTCACATTCCTAAGCGAATTTAGGACTGAGGACTTGAAAGGGTCGGCTAACCTCACGTGTGTGGGTTTCTTTACGTGCCAGCAACACAAAACCACCCGAATTCTCTAAATCATGCTTTTTCATACATTGATACCATTGTACCCAATATTCTCTCAGATTGGAATGGCTTTCTGTCCTGTTTCTGCTGAGAAAACTGAGTATTCCTACTCCACCACCACGCTTCTGACAGCCTCTCTGGACCTCACACTCCTTAGTCAACGCTCCCTCAGACCATCACAGACAATTAGCATCAGCGCTTAATCCACAGCCTCATTATGCTCTGCTTCTCGTGAACTCCTGGAGCCAGGATAACTTCTTCTCTGTGGATTCTGCAGTGGTCAGTAGTGCTATTTACCAGATTTTTCGGATTCTCCCCTTCTGGATTCACAGGAGGATTGCACTTCCCTGCTCCTCTGAAACAAGGCACGGCCATGTGATATTAGTTGTAGAGAAAGTGAGTGAAAGTCACAGTTTCTAAAAGCCAGGAAGGCTCTAAAAGCCAGGCAGGCTCTGCTCCCCTCCCATCCTGGTGCACTGGGAGATGAGGGCCCCCTGGCCTGTGGCCCTGAGGGAGGGAAAAGGGGCAGAGATGCCAGCTGACCTCAAGATAGACACAAAACTCAAGCAGGAGTAATCCTTTATTTTCACTGCAGAAAATAAGGACACAAGATTCGAGGGTTGTTTCTGCAATAAAACCAAGCTCGTCCTGGCTGATAAATTACCATCACACTTAGACTAATGTTCAACAAATGTACACCAACTGGGAAAAAATCTGAGTGTATTTAAATCCACATTTATGTCAATTTACATTAGGACCACTTATCAGCACACTGGTGCTTGGAGCTCTGCACTGAACTTCTCTGGAATTGCTAAACAACTCAGAGCCCTGCCGGGATTAGGAAGGAGCAAGGAGAGTGCTCTGACTTCCAGACAGCCCGAAGGCTTCCACTCCAAGCTCCGGGACTTGCAGCCACTCCAAGATTACCTAAGACGGTAAGGCAGTGTGACGGAACCTACCACTTGCCTCCTAATGTCCACTTCCCCCCTTTCCTTAGTAACACTGCCCCAGGTTTATCCGAGTACATTGCCATCAGCTATGAGAACACATCACCTAGCCTCTTATGCAAATAAGTTTAGCCACTGCACTAAGTTCTGCCAATGAGATGTAAGCAGAGGTGTTGTACAGGACTTCTTAGAAGTCTTCCTAAAGCAAACCATTTCCTTCCCGCTTTCTGGAAGGCAGAAATGACAGCCACTCCTGAAGCATCATCTTGAACCAAGAGATCACACCCTCAAGATGGCTGAGTAGCATGAAAAAGAGGAACCTGGGCCTCTCATGGCCATGTGCACCCACGTTGGCCTTGAACCGCCTACTCCAGACCTTTCACATGACAGTAAGTGCCTGTCTATTACTGACATTTTCTGTTAGGCAGAGTCAAACTTGAACTTCATTGATACAGGTAGGCACTGGTTTAGGATAGACCAGTAAAACTTCCCCACAGACGATCAGAATCCACAGCCCATGAGAAGTGTTTCCCATGCTCAACATTCACACGATAAAAGAATCAAAGTTGTGGCCAGGAGAAGGGTTTGTTTCTATCCTGACTGAAGTAAGATTCAGATTTTTAGAAAATAGAGAGCTAAGATTGAAAATTTCTTTTAAAAATTTCCAGAATAAAATCTTCATATTCTAAATTTAAAGACAAAGAACCTTCAGATTATAACTATAAATTAACCAAAGTATTTCCATTACCCGTTTTCAAAGCAAACTTCATAAGCAGCACCATGGCCTGCTCCAGAGGGTGCTCTCCAAGAGCAGTCCCACACTTGTAAATTGTTAGTTATACACTTCAAATCACGAGGAGTCCCTGGAGAAGGAGAAACAAAACACACACATACGCACACGCACACGCACACGCACATGCACACAAAATGCTTATTAATTTAACTGCACTGTAAAAGTCAACAAGTGAAACCGTCCCCAGCCGTAAGTACAAGCATATGTGTCTGCAGAAGGCCCATGTTCTTTATGCAGAGATGAACCTGCAGTCACAGGAGGTGACTGGTTTTATATTTCTTTTTGTAGCTTTGGTTTAAAAAAGCTAGTGAGTAAACTGATGAAAGAGGGTCAACCACTAGACCACTTAGGGGTTAGGCCTCTCTCAAAAATTCCACTTCCAGACAACTAAGATAAATAGAGGGAGTGGCTATATGGATTCAATGAAGGGACCAAGAGAGCGCCTGGGAGAATTTTAGTCTCCAGTGACCCCATTTGCAAAAAAGTAAAATTAAAAAAAAAAAAAACAACTCTAAGACTTTAAGTAAAAACTATGTACCTCCTATGCCACAAACACAGCTCCTAAGTACTCCTAACTACTAGTGCTTCACAGCTTGTTACCAGACTGCCACCTACACAGAAATCCCATAGCCAATCTTTAGATTTTTATGAAGCACATCACATAAACAGTAATAAACTCACATGAGTCTCTGAAAAATATATATTTTGTGTAGGCCTAAACAACTGAAAAGTAACAAATAATTCAGAAGATTACAGTCCTAATAGTATTTACTCACATCTATAAAATAACATTAGATCATGGAATACATAAGCACTATACAATGAAAAACTGTCATTCTAAAAAGACAGTGAAAAGAAAGAAAGGAGAGGACTTGAGGGAGGGAAAGAGAGAGAACAAAAGGAAGGAAGGAAAAGAGGGAGGGAGGGGAAAAGCAATTAAGAGTGTGTAAAAGGTATTCTATCTCAAATTCTCTATATAAATGTCTATTAAAAAGGGTTTTTCTTTAATTTTTACATGTGATTGGTATCATATTCACTACAGCAATGAATTATAAAGCTCTTTATGTAAGACAGAAAACAAAAACATTAGAAACACATTAGAAATCATTAGTAATCATAATAAAGTTATTTAGTAGTAATTTGGGGGGAAAAGAGAAGACCTCTTTAATTATGGAAATAATATAAAAACTAAACTCAGAGGCAGAAGGATGAAAATGCTCTTTATAGAGTAAGCTAGATAACACCTACAAACATTCTTAACGTTTTTAAGTAAAATGAAAACAAATCATATATTTCTTAAAGCAGATATCTGGATTTAATTTATGTGACATTCTGAAAGGCAAAATTACAGACAGAAAATAGACGAGTGCTGGCTGGAGGTGGGGATGGCGGGCTGTCAGCAGAGGAGCAGGGGCATTTTCTGGAATGACGGACTGGTCTGTATCTTGGCTGTGCAGGTGGATACATGTCTGTATGCATCCGTCAAAACTCACAGAACTTTATCCTAAAAGGGTGAATTTTACTGTATATAAGTTATACCTTAATTTTTTAATGGGGAAAGAATATTTAGATCTATCTTTATGGGCCTTTTTAAAAGAAACTAGAAGTACATGAAAAAAAAATCACATAGAAATGGATTTTAACCACAACCTGAAGCGTTCAATAAAGTCTCAAGATCGCTTCTTAAGTAAAACAGTAATGACATTGCAATCAGTTCATTTTCTCTGACTCTGATGCACTTACTTCTTTTCTGGCTGTTTACTTGATTCATTAGATATAGAAGAAGAACTGTTAATAAGAGCCACTGGAAATTTGAAGTCATCCTCATTCTTTTACTGTCCCCCATCCGGGATGGTCGTTTCAAACATAAGGAAATGTCCATCATCTGTGCAATGTAGTCAGTTCTGCATGAGAAGAATTTCAAATGGTGTTCAAACTGGTCCAAGGACACTCCTTATCCTGTGCACATCAACACTGAAAATGGATACTGACAAATACCAAAACATGCTGCACATTAAAGCCATGGAGACACCAGACTCAGCTACCCTGGCTTTAGGAGATGTGACAATCGGACACAGCTGTTGCTCCAGGATCCATTATAGGGTCAGGATAGGCTTCAAATTCAAGATTATAACTAAGCACATATTTATCAACACTCCAGTACTGCTAGAGTATAGAAAAGCAGTGCATAAAACTGAGGTTTTGACAATTTTAAGTGATATGGCATTTTTAATTTTAATTAGTATATATTAACTTTTATAGTCACTTCTTCATGACAAGTAATGTTGGTTTTCTTTTCCATGTACACTGTGATATTAAGTTTCTATTTTACATAAATTTAAATAGTTTAAAGAAAAAATTAGGGTCATTAATCACATATGGGGGATTGCAGATGTGACAAAAATACTGACAATGACATACAAATGACTAAAGTGTAACAAACACTTCAACAACTGTAACGGGGAAGGGACTATCAGTAGACGAGAGATTTCAACACATTTCTGTTGAAAACTGAGAGCGCGCAGACGAGCGGTGACTGCATCTGGCGGGTGGTAGGGAGGGGCTTCAGCGGAGGGAGGCATTGTTCAGCCCAACATACCCATCAGCCTAGCGAGTGCCAGGCCCTGCTCCAGGCACCAAAGGTGCAACACCGAGCTAGACGAAGTCCCTGCCCTCAAGGAGCTTAGACGCTAGTTCTAGAGACACATACATAAACAGGTAAGGTCCTGATACGAACTTTAAAAACTCGAGTAAGTCAATGTGCATGACAGTGTGTGAGTGAAGGTCTAGCATCTGAGCTGGGATCTGACTGATGAGAAGACTGACATGGTAAGATCAGGGAAAGAGTAGCAAGAGCAAATACAAGGACCTAAGACAAGGACAGCTTACCAGGTTCAAAGGTCAGGGAGAGGGGCTGACAGGAGGTGGGCTGGCCAGGCCACAGAGGGCCTTTGGTCATCAAAAGGATAAGGGCTTTAACAGGTCGAGATAAGCAGCAGCCACTGGAGTGTTTTAATCAGGGGAGATCCATGAACCGACCTGTACTTTGGGAAGATTTCTCTAGCTGCTACATAGAGAACGGACTCTAGGGGAGAAGAGAGGCAGAAGAACCAGAGTCCAAATGAAATAATCAGTGGTGAGGACCCTCTGCTAAGGTTTTCAAGAGTGGAGGTGGTGATAGGTGGTCAGATTCAGGATCTGTACAAGAGATGGAGGGTATTATCAATCCACTACAGGCAGGACAGAGTGGTGGTTAAAAACACAGGCTCTGAATCCCAGCTTTTGCGCCTACTGTGTAACCTCAACCACTCTGTGCCTCGGTTTCCCCATCTGTAAAGCAGGGATGATAACTGTATTTTTCTCATAAGTTTGTTGTCAAGATTAAATGAGTAAATATATGCAAAGCACTTGGAATAGTGCCAACAACATTTATGTGCTATAAGTGTACTTTGTGTATTATATGAGGTATAGGGAGAAGAGAGAAGGCAAACATGACTACTAGATTTGGTGGAAAAACAATACTGGATGGATATGGTGCCACTTAAATCTTCTGTGCGTGCGTGAAGGAGGATGCAGTGATTCATGGGGCTGAAGCTCAAGGATTCCAAGATTTGTTTATAGAAGTCAACTCTGACATGCTCCTACACCCCACTCCCAACAGAAATGTTCTCCTACAGAACATAAAAGAATTGTTGAGGACACAGAGCAGCTAACAAAGACATGGGTGTCAAAGAGGAAAGCCTTCCACACCTGAACCTGAGGGATTCCTCCGAGTAATGATGTTCGCATCCACTGTTGTTGAATGAAGCTTGCCAGACAACAAGTCCTCCGAATGTGCTGAAAACTCCTTGTCAGACCTAATATTGCCTCATTTTTATATTGGGATAGACAACTAAGGATCATAAAACATATAAGAAAGCCTAAATCATTGAAGAGAAATTAAGGATAAACAGGATCACCAAAAGGAAAATAAAGATTACTCCCAGAGGAAATAGGGATAATGTGAGAAATAGGAAAAGTAAAAAAAAAAAAAAAAAACAAAAAGAAAATCACCTCTAAATAGTACTCTCTGAGCGGGCATGGCACAGTCATAAAAACAAGAAGACGATGCAATGAAAAAGGAATAATCAGAAATAAAAATAACTCTTACACATTACATACATTGACTGATAGTAAAAGATTTCTAATGACAGATGAAACATTGAGTAATCTTTCAGAATACACAAAAGACAGAAATAGAAAATGTGAGAAGAGATATGAGAAACAGGAACTTGAAAAAGGAAAGGTGATCGAACATCTAAATAACTGGAACCCAACAAGAGGATTCAAGAAACATGTTTCTTAGTGAAAGCAAACAGCAAGATGGCTGCCTGGCTACTGCTGAGCACTGTCACAAACCCGGGAAGCGAATCCCAATAGCACAAATGATCATGACCAAACATACACGAGGCACAAGCATACATTTCAAAAGTGTTCACAATTATTTTCTGGATGAATAACTTCCTACTCAATCACAGCTTCGCAGAGCTTACTTATTAAAATGAAAATGTATTCATGGAATGTCTAAAATGCCAATTGCTAAAGTTATAGAATTACGTGGCGTGTACAGGAATAACTTAATAAAGGAGACCAAACCATGACCAAAATAATCACAAACCATATTCACTGACTGTCTAAACATTATCCTGAAATGAGACCATCCCTCACGACAAGTTCACAGTTGTCTAGGAGAGAGGAGTGTGTCCCACGAAGTGGCAGGCGGGGGATGGAGGCGGCTGAGGATGAGCTTGGGACTGGGTACTGTGGGCCAAGGCTCTCATCCTGGCTCCGTTACTAATTAGCGGTGTGACTGAGTGCAGATCACTTAATCCACCCCCCCGCCAACCTCCCCGGCTTCAGCCTCAACCGGAGTGGCACGGAGGCAAGCTCTGCCCAGAGTACCTAGGAGAGACCTCCCCAAGTTAAGTTGGGATATTCCGTTCCTGTTGGCAGGCACAAGCACAAGGTCAGCAGTGCCAGCAGCACTGTGCCAACAGTGCCAGCCCCACCCATGAGGGACATGACTGAGCAGGTCTGCGAGGGTCAGGGTGGGGTGCTTGGGAATAGAACAATCAATGGCACTGTCGCCAAGGCCAGCTTACCTGAAAACAGGCAAGATGATAAAGAGGACTTTCTTGTTATAACATTTACACAGAAAACTTTGAGCAAGTCATTAGGCCATATTATATTATGCTTGTAATAGATCTGACTCCTCTATCAAATGGACTTATTTGAGGCCGGAACAATACATGAACAGAGCCCTCCAGTGCACCTCCAGGAAAACAGGGACCCATAAAACTTGTCCCTGCTCCCTCCTGATAGATGCATTGTCAGAACTTACTTTTTTCCCACCAATGGCTTATTCTTTAGAGGAAAGCACATTTTTATCAAATTTCAGGAGCTAATTTTCAAAATTAGAGTAGCTGTCTTTTGACATCAGAAGAATGCAAATGTAAATTTCTAAAGGGGTGAGACGGGGAAGAAACTACTCAGGCAGGTGCCAACCAGAGCTCTGTGTCCTTGGTGGGGACAGCCACCTGCTCTAAAGGTGGCAGCAATGGGCCTTGCTTTGCCAGATTTTCCTTTTTCAAGACTAGGTAGAAATCTGGGATTTTACATGAAATACTCAAATTTGTAAACATAAGCAACTAACTCATATTTTTATACATTCTAAAGGCCAAACAAAATACACCTTCAGGCTGCATCCTGCCCAAGGGCTACCAGGTTCGTATCCTGCTCAATGTAATTATTTTAAAGGATTCAAAAATGTCAAAAAATGCTTCAGTTTAGGAAAACTGATCATGCAGAATCAATGTATAAAATTGAACACAAAGAAAAAAATCTGTCTTCTGCTTGTTAGTTCTTGTGTCTTTGCGTGTATCCTGCCCTCTGTCTTAGGCGTCTGAGCGGCCGGGGCTCGGCCACCAACCACATAAGCGTGGTCCCTCCCTTGAACGTGGGCACACAGGTGCTCTGTTTGCTTTCTCATCGGCTTTGACAGTTCTGCCTCTAGGCTACGTGAGGTTCTGGACTTTTCTGCTGAGGATACAGTAGTTAGAAAAAAGAGTGGAGAAAAGTGAAGCTGAAGGCAGAGGAGCACCAGAAGCTGCAGTCCTGATGTGTTCTGTTTAGTTGTTACGCTCGTTTTCTCTTTTCCGGGGGGTGGAGGGGAGATAGGTGGGCAGAGGGGGAGCAGGAACATGACAGAGAGTGAGTGAGCGCGTTCTGCTGGTGAGAATCTACTCCGGCCTGGAAGGGGGCTTGAGAAACACCTGCTCAGGCACAGATCGGTGAGCAAAGACGACCCAAAGCGTCTTTATTCCGAGCCTCTATTCTTGTAGCCACAGTGAGATAACTCCCTTGTCATTAACACACGAAGGAATGAAACACTGGAAGGAGAAAGCTGCTTAATCACAGCACAGCAAAATAAATGTGCAAGTAGTTCGGTGAGCCTGCAGGAGAGGAGGTGCCTGGGTGGCCACCCCGACAGCCAGGTGGGAAGGCAGATAGTGTCCTACTGCCAAGTCCCATCCTCCTTAGTGTCCCTTTTTTTTTTTTCTCACTGTTTCCTGTTAGGGAACATAAAAATCATTAAAAAACTCTGACCAGCAACCACTCTCCTAATTCCACTCCCCACTCCTATCCGCCTACTCACAAGAGCTTAAGTTCCTCAAGCACTGCCCTCTGAAGGAATGCTCTCCAGGAACAGAAACTTTGCAGGTAGGTAGACTCTACTGTATTATTAAAGTGAAGTGTGGGGATTTAAGTAAAATGAGAGATGTACCTATGGAAAACCCCAACCTGGCCGGACTGGAAAGCTCAGTTTGGGAAGGCAGATGGAGACCAGACTGTGTAGGGAGACGTAAAGGTTTGAAGGAAGAGGGAAGCTTGAAGGAAGTGGTGTTTAAAGGAGACCGATTAAGAGAAAACTGCAATAACAAGAACATACACAGAATCCATATTCAACTGAAAAAATCTAGTCCTCAAAGATGCCACCAAGTACCCAGCACAATGAATTTAAAAAGACTCCTTCCACAGTACAGCACCCATAATAACTGCGTAAAAGAAGCTCTGAAAAGCTTCCAGGGAGGGGGAGGGGGAGGGGGAGGTCCCATCCAGGACCCAGGAATGAGCGCAACATGGGAGCAGCTCCCTGAGCCAGGACTCTGCGACTGCCCTGTAAGCCCCACGAACCCTCTACCGTCACACGGGGAAGGTGACGGCGCTATCTCCAGAGCGGGCCACGGGTGTACAGGAGACACTGGGTGTGTGGTCAGTAAGCACTCTGGGGGAGGAGAGGGGAGGCAGGGAGGAGAGGAAAACACAGACTTAGCACTGAAAGCTAAAGAGAACGTCTTCCAAAAGCCGAGTGAAAATTACTTTCACGCTTGACTTCTATACTCAAACTATTAATTAAGTGAGAGAATAAAATACATTTTATAAAGACATGCCAGATCTCAAAAGATATTTCTTCCTTGCAGCCATTCTCTGGAGACTACTAGAGGACATGATTCACCAAAAAAATGAGGCAGAAAACCAAAAATGAGAAAAATGATCCATGAAACTCTTTTAACCCAGGAAAGAAGCCCTGTGCCTCCCCTCCAATCTCATTCCAGGTTACACTAAAATTGATTCCATTCTCCAAGCTGCCGGACCCCTTCATGACTCTTTACATTTGCACATGTTTTCCCTTCTGCCTGGAGTTCACTCTGTACTCCTTTCTGCCACCCTCTCCTCAATTCACCTGGAGACTGCTGGTGGGAGTCAGGAAGAGCTCATTATCACCTTTGTGATACCTTCCTCTTCCCCAAAGGTCTGATGCTCCTTCTTCTGCTTCCAGGACACTTTAATTACATCTCTATTACAGAGGTTGCACAAACTGTGACCTGTGGGCCAGATTCGACCCACCTCTGCTTTTGTAAATAAAGTTTTACTAGAACAGAGCCACACCCATTTGTTTACATACTGCCCAAGGCTGCTTTCACATCCTCATGTTGGGACTGAACAGATTCCCCAGAGACTGCAAGGTCAGCAAACCTAAAATACTGACTACCTGGCCCCTACTAGAAAGTTTGCTGATCTCTTCCCAATTCTGTAATTCCTCCAACAGACTATAAGCTCCTTGAGAGGAAATGCTGTCTCCCTGTTCACTGTAAGGCACTTCCCCCTTCCCCCCACCCCATCAGTGTCCAAGCACAGCTCCTGGTCCTCAGCACTCGAAGCTCAAGCTGGCTGACAGGTGAGTGAACACCAAGATGTAAATGAGTATGTATATGTCTGCACACTATGCTCTGATTGCCAGGCTTCACCACTAACCCAAGTACTGCCAACACTGGGAAGCTAAGTTCGGGCTGTAGTTCCCAAACCATGCACTAAAGTGCCCCAAGGCACAGAAGCAAATGAACTGGCGTACCACAGCATATTTTAAAATTTCAGAGGAAACACAGTGACATCTATCCAACACTATGCGAACCTATAGCTAAAGGTAGTTTGGTTTCAACACTAGGTCATGCCACATTCCTCTCAATGACGTCATATCTTTGTGAAGTGGGAGGGAAGGCTTGTTGGATGCTGTGATAAAACACAAGTACCAACCAAAAATCAATGTAGAGGTGGAAACAAGAGTGGCAGTGCCCAATCTGTTTCTAAGGTTTGAGAAGCTGTGCGGTACCCAAACAGGTACATATACGTGGCTTTTTAAGAATAAAATAAAGATATTATTTCCTTTACGTTGATATGCATTATTCTCTGACACTGCTACTCAAGTGTCAGGTCATAAATACTCATTAATTTGACTGGACCTACTACTTCATAAAAAGAACTGTTAGGTTACTTCTTTTGACCTGGGGGTACTATAAGAACATTAATGAGAGAGGGCAGACAGCAGAAACAAGAAGAACTACAATCCTGCAGCCTGTGGAACTAAAACCACATTCACAGAAAGATAGAGGAGATGAGAAGGCAGAGGGCTATGTACCAGATGAAGGAACAAGATGAAACCCCAGAAAAACAACTAAATGAAGTGAAGATAGGCAACCTTCCAGAAAAAGAATTCAGAATATTGATAGTGAAAATGATCCCGGACCTCAGAAAAAAATGCAGGAAAAGATTGAGAAGATGCAAGAAATGTTTAACAAAGACCTAGAAAAATTAAAGAACAAGCAAAGAGAGATGTACAATACAATAAATGAAATGAAAATTACACTAAAAGGAAACAACAGCAGAATAACTGAGGCAGAAGAATGGATAAGTGACATGGAAGACAGACTGCTGGAATTCACTGATGCGGAACAGAATAAAGAAAAAAGAATGAAAAGAAATGAAGACAGTCTAAGAGACCTCTGGGACAACATTAAACACAACAACATTCGCATTATAGGGGTCCCAGAAGAAGAAAGCGAGAAAGGACCAGAGAAAATATTTGAAGAGATTATAGTCGAAAACTTCCCTAACATGGGAAAGCAAATAACCACCCAAGTCCAGGAAGGCCAGAGAGTCCCATACAAGATAAACCCAAGGAGAAACACTCCGAGACACACAGTAATCAAATTGGCAAAAATTAAAGACAAAGAAAAATTACTGAAAACAGGAAGGGAAAAATGACAAATAACAAACAAGGGAACTCCCATAAGGTTAGCACCTGATTTCTCAGCAGAAACTCTACAAGCCAGAAGGGAGTGGCATGATGTACTTACAGTGATGAAAGGGAAGAACCTAAAACCAAGATTACTCTACCCGACAAGGATCTAATTCAGAATCGATGGAGAAATCAAAAATGTTACAGACAAACAAAAGCTAAGAGAATGCAGCACCACGAAACCAGCACTACAGCAAATGCTAAAGGAACTTCTCTAAGTGGGAAAAACAAGAGAAGAAAAGGACCTACAAAAACAAACCCAAAACAATTAACAAAAGGGTAACAGGAACATATATATCGATAATTACCTTAAACATGAATGGATTAAATGCTCCAACCAAAAGACACAGGCTTGCTGAATGGATACAAAAACAAAACCCATATATATGCTGTCTACAAGACACCCACTTCAGACCTAGGGAAACATACAGAGTGAAAGTGAGAGGGTGGAAAAAGGTATTCCATGAAAATGGAAATCAAAAGAAAGCTGGAGAAGTAATACTCATATCAGACAAAATAGACTTTAAAATAAAAAATGTTACAAGAGACAAGGAAGGACACTACATAATGATCAAGGGATCAATCCAAGAAGAAGATATAACAATTATAAATATATATGCTCCCAACATAGGAGCACCTCAATACATAAAGCAACTGATAAGAGCTATAAAAGCGGAAATTGACAGTAACACAATAATACTGGGGGAATTTAACACCTCATTTACACCAATGGACAGATGATCCAAAATGAAAATAAATAAGGAAACAGAAGGTTTAACTGACACAATAGACCACATAGATTTAATTGATATTTATAGGACACTCCATCTAGAAACAGCAGATTACAGTTTCTTCTCAAGTGCACACGAAACATTCTCCAGGAGAGATCATATCATGTGTCACATATCAAGCCTCAGTACATTTAACAAAACTGAAATCATATCAAGCATCTTTTCTGACCACAACACTATGACATTAGAAATCAATTACAGGGAAAAAGACATAAAAAACAGAAACACATGGAGGCTAAACAATACATCACTGAATAACCAAGAGATCACTGAAGAAATCAAAGAGGAAATCAAAAAATACCTAGAGACAAATGACAATGAAAACACAATGATCCAAAACCTACGGGATGCAGCAAAAGCAGTTCTAAGAGGGAAGTTTACAGCAATATAATCCTACCTCAAGAAACAACAAACATCTCAGGTAAACAATCTAACCTTACACCTAAAGGAACTACAGAAAGAAGAACAAACAAAACTCAAAGTTAGCAGAAGGAAAGAGCTCATAAAGATCAGAGCAGAAATAAATGAAATAGAAACAAAGAAAACAGTAGCAAAGATCAATAAAACTAAAAGCTGGTTCTTTGAGAAGATAAACAAAATTGATAAACCATTAGCCAGATTCATCAAGAAAAAGAGGGAGAGGACTCAAATCAATAAAATTAGAAATGAAAAAGGAGAAGTTACAACAGACATCACAGAAATACAAAGCATCCTAAGAGACTACTACAGGCAACTCTATGCCAATAAAATGGAAAACCTGGAAGAAATGGACAAATTCTTAGAAAGGTATAACCTTCCAAGACTGAAGCAGGAAGAAATAGAAAATATGAACAGATCAATCACAAGTAGTGAAATTGAAACTGTGATTAAAAATCTTCCAACAAACATAAGTCCAGGAACAGATGGCTTCACAGGTGAATTCTACCAAACATTTAGAGAAGAGCTAACACCCATCCTTCTCAAACTCTTCCAAAAATTGCAGAGGAAGGAACACTCCCAAACTCATTCTGTGAGGCCACCATCACCCTGATAGCAAAACCAGAGAAAGACACTACAAAAAAAGAAAATTACACACCAATATCACTGATGAATATAGATGCAAAAATCCTCAACAAAATACAAGCAAACAGAATCCAACAACACATTAAAAGGATCACATACCATGTCAAGTGGGATTTCTCCCAGGGATGCAAGGATTCTTCAGTATACGCAAATCAATCAATGTGATACACCATATTAACAAACTGAAGAATAAAAACCATACGATCATCTCAATAGATGCAGAAAAAGCTTCTGACAAAATTCAACACCCATTTATGATAAATACTCTCCAGAAAGTGGGCATAGAGGGAACCTACCTCAATATAGTGAAGGCCATATACGATAAACCCACTGCAGATATCATTCTCAATGGTGAAACACTGAATGCATTTCTTCTAGGATCAGGAACAAGACAAGGATGTCCACTCTCACCACTATTATTCAACATAGTTTTGGAAGTCCTAGCCACAGCAATCAGAGAAATAAAAGGAATACATATTGGAAAAGAAGAAGTAAAACTATCACTGTTTGCAGATGACATGATACTATACATCGAAAACCCTAAAGATGTCACCAGAACACTACTAGGGCTAATCAATGAATTTGGTAAACTTGCAGGATACAAAATTAATGCACAGAAATCTCTTGCATTCGTATACATTAATGATGAAAAATCTGAAAGAGATATTAAGGAAACACTCCCATTTACCACTGCAACAGAAAGAATAAAATACCTAGGAAAAAACCTACCTAGGGAGACAAAAGACCTGTATGCAGAAAACTATAAGACACTGATGAAAGAAATTAAAGATGATACTAACAGATGGAGAGATATACCATGTTCTTGGATTGGAAGAATCAATATTGTGAAAATTACTATATTACCCAAAGCAATCTACAGATTCAGTGCAATCCCTATCAAATTACCCATGACATTTTTTACAGAACTAAAACAAAAAATCTTAAAATTTGTATGGAGACACAAAAGACACCAAATAGCTAAAGCAATCTGGAGGGAAAAAAACAGAGCTGGAGGAATTAGACTCCCTGATTTCAGACTATACTACAAAGCTACAGTAGTCAAGACAATATGGTACTGGCAGAAAAACAGAAACATAGATCAATGGAACAGGATAGAAAGCCCAGAGATAAACTCACGCACCTATGGTCAACTAATCTATGACAAAGGAGGCAAGGATATACAATGGAGAAAAGACAGTCTCTTCAATAAGTGGTGCTGGGAAAACTGGAGAGCTACATGCAAAAGAATGAAATTAGAACATTCCCTAACACCATACATAAAAATATACTCAAACTGGATTACAGACCTAAATGTAAGACCGGACATTATAAAACTCTTAGAGGAAAACATAGGAAGAACACTCTTTGACATAAATCACAGCGAGATCTTTTTTGATCCACCTCCTAGAGTAATGGAAATAAAAACAAAAGTAAACGAACGGGACCTAATGACACTTCAAAGCTTTTCCACAGCAAAGGAAAACATAAACAAGATGAAAAGACAACCCTCAGAATGGGAGAAAATATTTGCAAATGAATCAATGGACAAAGGATTAATCTCCAAAATGTATAAACAGCTCATGAAGCTCAATAGTAGAAAAACAAACAACCCAATCCAAAAATGGTCAGAAGACCTAAATAGACATTTCTCCAAAGAAGACATACAGATGGCCAAGAAGCACATGGAAAGCTGCTCAACATCACTAATTAGTAGAGAAATGCAAATCAAAACTACATGAGATATCACTTCACACCAGGAAGAATGGGCATCATCAGAAAGTCTACAAACAGCAAATGCTGGAGAGGGAGTGAAGAAGAGGGAACCCTCTTGCACTTGGTGGGAATGTAAATTGATACAGATACTATGGAGAACAGTATGGAGGTTCCTTAAAAAACTAAAAATAGAATTACCATATGATCCTGCAATCCCACTCCTGGACATATACCCAGAGAAAACCATAATTCAAAAAGACACATGGACCCAATGTTCATTGCAGCACTATTTACAATAGCCAGGACATGGAAGCAACCTAAATGCCCATCGAAGGATGAATGGATAAAGAAGATGTGCTACATATATACAACGGAATATTACTCAGCCATAAAAAGGAACGAAATTGGGTCATTTGTAGAGACGTGGCTGGATCTAGAGACTGTCATACTGAGTGAAGTAAGTCAGAAAGAGGAAAATAAATATCGTATATTAACGCATATATGTGGAACCTAGAAAAGTGGCACAGATGAACCGGTTTGCAGGGCAGAAATTGAGACACAGATGTAGAGAACAAACATATGGACACCGGGGGGAGAAATGTCGGGGGTGGGGGTTTGGGGGTGTGATGAATTGGGAGATTGGGATTGACATGTATACACGAATATGTATAAAATGGGTAACTAATGAGAACCTGCTGGATAAAATAAAATAAATAATAAACAAATTTTAAAAATGTATATTTCGTCATTCCTTAAGGACCTCATTTGAGTGGATTTGTGCAGATAAGCAAGCAATTGTCCAGTAGATGGTTAAACAGTAACTGGGAAGATACCTGGAAATACGTATTTAGAAGTCATCAGTTATAAGTGATGGTTAAAGCCACAAGAGTAGAGGATGCTGTTCAGTGAAGGAATGTGGGGTGAAGGAGCAGTGGGTTAAAGGAGTTCCACCAAGGATGTTGAGAAGGAATGGGGTCCTAATGGCATCTCAAGTCAGTGGAGGAAGGATTGTGTTATTTAATAAAAAGTGTTGGGACAATTGGTAGCATTTGGTGGGAAGAGGGGAAAGCTGGGCCCCTGACTCATATTGTTCACCAGAATTAATTTTATATGGATTAAACCTTAAAATGTTAAAAGGCTTAATTGTACTTGAAGACAATATAGGTGACAATTTATAAAATATTCACATGAGAAAGAGGTTTATAGTCAGAAACCATAAAGGACAAAATTGAGAAATATGACTTAATGAAAGTCAAACAGAAACCTCGCTAGAAAGTAAGAGAACTGGGAGATATATTTGCAATGTATATAACACAGTTAATATGCACATTGTGATATTTCTTTCTAATTGAGCAGTAAGGAACAGATTAATGCCTAATTAAAAAGGTAGACAAAAGATAGAATAAGCAGTGTACAAATAAAGCATTGTAACTCACCAATAAACATGAAAATGTATTTTGATTACGTAAGCAAGGAAATGAGATTTATGGCTAGCAGTTGGAAGAGATTAAAATTTAAAAAAAAAAGATAACCCTTGATAGTAGAGAGTGTGGGGAAGTGTGGATGGGGAATGGAGCTGACCCTTGATAGTAGAGAGTGTGGGGAAGTGTGGATTGGGGAATGGAGCTGTTCCTCATTCTTTTTGAAGGTGAGCTTTTATCATGTTTTTTTTCATGTTAAAAATCTCTTGACATGTTTCTGAACAAGAAGGAATGTTCTTCAGGTCGTTTCTTTACTACAATTTCACCTTTGTGATAGAAGGAAGAAACAAGTTCATTTGTCTGATAGACGCTTGTTGACATTTCTTGAAGGCTGTTGAAGTCACTCCTATTATAGCAGAGCTGAGGTGAGACATGAGTGGATAGATGTCCCTCTTTGGTGGGGTGGGGCTTCCAGGGGCCTCTGCAAGATGGGAAGCGTTGGCAAGTGGAGAATGTTGGTGGGTGGAAAGAGCCATTCCCTGGAGCTGTGGTTTGAGGAGAGGCCTGAGGCCTGTGGGAGTGAGGAAGTTTGGGGAGTCACCGGTCTTCAGCTGTACTGTGGAGTGCATGGAGGTAGCCCGCTGGTGTCCACTGGAAGGGCCTGGTCTACCAGGCAGAGCAGGGACTTGATGCTGGAGCAGCAGGGGCCTTCGAAGGGTTTTAAGCACCTGAGTGATGTGCTCCAATTTGTTATGACATGCTGAAGTTGATAACAAAAAGGTTCTTGAATGAACAGGGAAGTCCTCGCCGGAATGATGACCAAAACTGACAGAGAGGAATGTCAGGATCCCGAGAAACAAAAAATCTGGATGACAATGTACAAAAAATTCCTAGGACATTCAGAAAAACATAAGCTAGATTCTTATAACATAGCAAAGGTTGAATTTCAGTGTTATTCTCCTGCATGCACAAGGCAGACTAAAATATGATACTGGAATCCCTAAGCACTTGATCTGTCCTCTAATTTATATTCCAAACTTTCTTGGTTCATAGTGTCCTTAGTGTTTCATTAATGGTTTTTTTTGTTTTTGTTTTTTTTATAATACAGCAGGTTCTCATTAGTTATCCATTTGATACACATCAGTGTATACATGTCAATCCCAATCCCCCAATTCATCACACCACCATCCAGACCCCCTGCCGCTTTCCCCCTTGGTGTCCATATGTTTGTTCTCTACATCTGTGTCTCAATTTCTGCCCTGCAAACCGGTTCATCTGTGCCATTTTTCTAGCTTCCACATATATGCGTTAATATACGATATTTATTTTCCTCTTTCTGACTTACTTCACTCAGTATGACAGTCTAGATCCAGCCACATCTCTACAAATGACCCAATTTCGTTCCTTTTTATGGCTGAGTAATATTCCATTGTGTATATGTACCACTTCTTCTTTATCCATTCATCCTTCGATGGGCATTTAGGTTGCTTCCATGACCTGGCTATTGTAACCAGTGCTGCAATGAACACTGTGGTACATGACTCTTTTTGAATTATGGTTTTCTCTGGGTACATGCCCAGTAGTGGGATTGCTGGGTCATATGGTAATTCTATTTTTAGTTTTTTAAGGAACCTGCATACTCTTCTCCACAGTGGCTGTATCAATTTACATTCCCACCAACAGTACAAGAGGGTTCCCTGTTCTCCACGCCCTCTCCAGCATTTGCTGTTTGTAGAATTTCTGATGATACCCATTCTGACTGGTGTGAGGTGAAACCTCATTGTAGTTTTGATTTGCATTTCTCTAATAATTAGTGATGTTGAGCAGCTTTCCATGTGCTTCTTGGCCATCTGTATGTCCTCTTTGGAGAAATGTCTATTTAGGTCTTCTGACCATTTTTGGATTGGGTTGTTTGTTTTTCTACTATTGAGCTGCATGAGCTGTTTATATATTTTGGAGATTAATCCTTTGTCCATTGATTCGTTTGCAAATATTTTCTCCCATTCTGAGGGTTGTCTTTTTGTCTTGTTTAGGCTTTTCTTTGCTGTGGAAAAGCTTTGAAGTGTCATTAGGTCCCATTTGTTTGCTTTTGATTTTAGTTCCATTACTCTAGAAGGTGGATCAAAAAAAGATCTTGCTGTGATTTATGTCAGAGTGTTCTTCCTATGTTTTCCTCTAAGAGTTTTATAGTGTCCAGTCTTACATTTAGGTCTTGATTCCATTTTGAGTTTATTTTTGTGTATGGTGTTAGTGAGTGTTCTAATTTCATTCTTTTACATGTAGCTCTCCAGTTTTCCCAGCACCACTTATTGAAGAGACTGTCTTTTCTCCATTGTATATCCTTGCCTCCTTTGTCATAGATTAGTTGACCATAGGTGCGTGGGTTTATCTCTGGGCTTTCTATCCTGTTCCATTGATCTATGTTTGTTTTTCTGCCAGTACCATATTGTCTTGATTACTGTAGCTTTGTAGTATGGTCTGAAGTCAGGGAGTCTGATTCCTCCAGCTGTTTTTTTCCCTCCAGACTGCTTTAGCTATTTGGTGTCTTTTGTGTCTCCATACAAATTTTAAGATTTTTCGTTTTAGTTCTGTAAAAACTGCCATTGGTAATTTGATAGGGATTGCACTGAATCTGTAGATTGCTTTGGGTAATATAGTCAATACTTTCACAATATTGATTCCTCCAATCCAAGAACATGGTATATCTCTCCATCTGTCTGTATCATCTTTAATTTCTTTCATCAGTGTCTTACAGTTTTCTGCATACAGGTCTTTTGTCTCCCTAGGTAGGTTTTTTCCTAGGTATTTTATTCTTTCTGTTGCAGTGGTAAATGGGAGTGTTTCCTTAATTTATCTTTCAGATTTTTCATCATTATTGTATATGAATGCAAGAGATTTCTGTGCATTAATTTTGTATCCTGCAAGTTTACCAAATTCATTGATTAGCCCTAGTAGTGTTCTGGTGACATCTTTAGGGTTTTCGATGTATAGTATCATGTCATCTGCAAACAGTGATAGTTTTACTTCTTCTTTTCCAATATGTATTCCTTTTATTTCTTTTTTTTCTCTGATTGCCGTGGCTAGGACTTCCAAAACTATGTTGAATAACAGTGGTGAGAGTGGACATCCTTGTCTTGTTCCTGATCCTAGAAGAAATGCATTCAGTGTTTCACCATTGAGAATGATGTCTGCAGTGGGTTTATCGTATATGGCCTTCATTATATTGAGGTAGGTTCCCTCTATGCTCACTTTCTGGAAAGTGTTTATCATAAATGGGTGTTGAATTTTGTCAAAAGCTTTTCTGCATCTATTGAGATGACCGTATGGTTTTTATTCTTCAATTTGTTAATATGGTGTATCACATTGATTGATTTGCGTATACTGAAGAATCCTTGCATCCCTGGGAGAAATCCCACTTGATCATGGTATATGATCCTTTTAATGTGTTGTTGGATTCTGTTTGCTTCTATTTTGTTGAGGATTTTTGCATCTATATTCATCAGTGATATTGGTGTGTAATTTTCTTTTTTTGTAGTATCTTTCTCTGGTTTTGCTATCAGGGTGATGGTGGCCTCACAGAATGAGTTTGGGAGTGTTCCTTCCTCTGCAATTTTTTGGAAGAGTTTGAGAAGGATGGGTGTTAGCTCTTCTCTAAATGTTTGGTAGAATTCACCTGTGAAGCCATCTGGTCCTGGGCTTTTGTTTGTTGGAAGATTTTTAATCACAGTTTCAATTTCATTACTTGTGATTGGTCTGTTCATATTTTCTATTTCTTCCTGCTTCAGTCTTGGAAGGTTATACCTTTCTAAGAATTTGTCCATTTCTTCCAGGTTGTCCACTTTATTGGCATAGAGTTGCCTGTAGTAGTCTCTTAGGATGTTTTGTATTTCTGTGATGTCTGTTGTAACTTCTCCTTTTTCATTTCTAATTTTATTGATTTGAGTCCTCTCCCTCTTTTTCTTGATGAATCTGGCTAATGGTTTATCAATTTTGTTTATCTTCTCAAAGAACCAGCTTTTAGTTTTATTGATCTTTGCTGCTGTTTTCTTTGTTTCTATTTCATTTATTTCTGCTCTGATCTTTATGAGCTCTTTCCTTCTGCTAACTTTGGGTTTTGTTTGTTCTTCTTTCTGTAGTTCCTTTAGGTGTAAGGTTAGATTGTTTACCTGAGATGTTTGTTGTTTCTTGAGGTAGGATTATATTGCTATAAACTTCCCTCTTAGAACTGCTTTTGCTGCATCCCATAGGTTTTGGATCATCGCGTTTTCATTGTCATTTGTCTCTAGGTATTTTTTGATTTCCTCTTTGATTTCTTCAGTGATCTCTTGGTTATTCAGTGATGTATTGTTTAGCCTCCATGTTTTTGTGTTTTTTACGTTTTTTTCCCTGTAATTGATTTCTGATCTCATAGCATTGTGGTCAGAAAAGATGCTTGATATAATTTCAATTTTCTTAAATTTACTGAGGCTTGAGTTGTGACCAAAGATGTGATCTATCCTGGAGAATGTTCCATGCGCACTTGAGAAGAAAGTGTAATATGCTGTTTTTGGATGGAATATTCTATAAATATCAATTAAATCTAACTGGTCTATCGTTTCATTTAAAGTGTCTGTTTCCTTATTAATTTTCTGTTTGGATGATCTGTCCATTGGTGTTAGTGAGGTGTTGAAGTCCCCCACTATTACTGTATTACTGTCGATTTCCTCTTTTGTAGCTATTAGCAGTTGCCTTATTTATTGAGGTGCTCATATGTTGGGTGCATATATATTTATAATTGTTATATCTTTTTCTTGGGTTGATTCCCTGATCATTATGTAGTATCCTTCCTTGTCTCTTGCAACATTCTTTATTTTAAAGTTTATTTTATCTGATATGAGTATTGCTACTCCAGCTTTCTTCTGATTTCCATTTGCATGGAATATCTTTTTCCATCCCCTCACTTTCTGTCTGTATGCGTCCCTAGGTCTGAAGTGGGTGCCTTGTAGACAGCATATATACGGGTCCTGTTTTTGTATCCATTCAGCGAGCCTGTGGCTTTTGGTTGGAGCATTTAATCCATTCACGTTTAAGGTAATTATCCATATGCATGTTCCTATTGCCATTTTCTTAATTTTTTTTTTTTTTTTTTTTTTTTGCCGTACGCGGGCCTCTCACTGTTGTGGCCTCTCCCGTTGCGGAGCACAGGCTCTGGACGTGCAGGGTCAGCGGCCATGGCTGATGGGCCCAGCCCCTCTGCGGCATGTGGGATCTTCCTGGACCGGGGCACTAAGCCGTGTCCCCTGCATCAGCAGGCGGACTCTCAACCACTGCACCACCAGGGAAGCCCTGGGTTTGTTTTTGTAGGTCCTTTTTTTCTCTTGTGTTTCCCACTTAGAGAAGTTCCTTTAGCATTTGCTGTAGAGCTAGCTGGTTTGGTGGTGCTGAATTCTCTTAGCTTTTGCTTGTCTGTAACACTTTTGATTTCTCCATCAAATCTGAATGAGAAACTTTCCAGGTAGGATAACCTTGGTTGTAAGTTCTTCCCTTTCATCACTTTAAATATGTCATGCCACTTCCTTCTGTCCTGTAGAGTTTCTGCTGAGAAATCAGCTGTTAACCTTATGGGAGTTCCCTAGTATGTTATTTATTGTTTTTCCCTTGCTGCTTTCAATAATTTTTCTTTGTCTTTAATTTTTGCCAATTTGATTACTCTGTGTCTCGGCCTACTGCTCCTTGGGTTTATCCTGTATGGGACTCTCTGCCTTTCCTGGATTTGTGTGGCTGTTTCCTTTCCTATGTTAGGGAAGTTTTTAACTATAATCTCTTCCAATATTTTCTCCGGTCTTTTCTCTCTCTCTTCTCCTTCTGGGACCTCTATAATTCGAATGTTGTTGTGTTTAATGTTGTCGCAGAGGTCTCTTAGGCTGTCTTCATTTCTTTTCATTCTTGTTCCTTTATTCTGTTCTACAGGAGTGAAGTCCACCGTTCTGTCTTCCAGGTCACTTATCTGTTCTTCTGCCTCATTTATTCTGCTATTGATTTCTTCTAGTGTATTTTTCATTTCAGTTATTGTATTGTTCATCTGTTTGTTCTTTAATTCTTCTAGGTCTTTGTTAAACATTTCTTGCATCTTCTCGATCTTTGCCTCCATTCTTTTTCCGAGGTCCTGGATCATCTTCACTATCATTATTCTGAATTCTTTTTCTGGAAGGTTGCCTATCTCTACTTCATTTAGTTGTTTCTCTGGGGTTTTATCTTGTTCCTTCATCTGGTACATAGCCCTCTGCCTTTTCATCTCATCTAACTTTCTGTGAATGTGGTTTTAGTTTCACAGGGCTGCAGGACTGTAGTTCTTCTTGCTTCTGCTCTGACAAAATATTTTGATGCTACATATCCACTGAGATATTTCACAGATTTCTCAAAAAACTCCACTTGTGCAAAATAAACTCACCTTCTCTTCCAAACCTGCCCCGTGACAGGCCCATCTCCATTCATGGCACCAGTCTCTCCTGGGTCACACTCAACTCCTCCTCCTTCTCACCCTTCCCACCTACTCACCAGTTTTACATCCAAAAACACACCTTGACTCTCTGCCCTAGAACCTACCCCTACTTCCATTCCCACTGCTCTGGCAGGCCCTCATCAGCATCTCTGGCATAGGTCGTTCACATCAGTACTTAATTCATCCCATGGCCTCTGGCAAGGGCCTCCCACAGTCCATCTCTCACATGACTCACCTGGCTCTGAGCAGCATCTCCATCTAAGTCTCATCATTCATCCAAACTCCTGGCCAAATGTCTGGAGGCTGTCACACCAACTGCCCCTCTACTCCTGTCTTTGGGGCAGCTCTGGCTCTTGGCTCTCTCAAAGACCATCACGTCCAGATACTGGTGGTCTCTTCATGTTTCTGCTGCACTGTGGTGAATCTCCACTTTGGTCATTTATCATATCACACCAAGTATTACAAAGACTATTCTTTCCCTCCCTCCCACTCTCATTTCCCATTAATTATAAGTTCCCTAACAGCAGAGATTTGTCTTTCCAACATTCCTACATCTAAGAGGGCTTTACATGCACTACATATTCCAGATTCATTTAGTGAATTAAACAAATCCATCCAAATGACATCTTTGGTAAGGACTTAAAATATTTTGATAACACCCAGTTATTTCTTTACATTCTGAAGAGAAAGTTGAATGCTATGCTTTTGAATGCACCTGTCTGCTACAGATAAATTTATGAACAAAAAGCCAATATTGGATCAAATTGCTGGAGGCTTTTCACAAAATAGATGGAGTAAAACTATCCTTACTGCCCTTTCTAAACTCTAAGAGGAAAAAAATTGATAATTATGTAATCGTTTTGAGTGATTGAAATGTTGGTTTTAGCTAAGTTTACCATAATACAGAATTCATAAATACCACTTTTGAGATACCATGCACTGTTTACGTATTGTTTATTACAGGCAAGGCACTGTTTTAAGTTCTTCAAATGCAATATTGGATTTTAATCCCTATAACGACCTTATGGCGGTCCGTATCATCATTGTCCCCCTTTTTATAACACAGAACACGAGGCACAGAGAGGTTTTTGATGCTTGCTTGAGGTCCGGCAGCTAGACAGGGGCCAAACTTGTATTTAAATCCAGATCTGGCTATAAATCTCATCTCTAGACTATCACACTAAACTGAAAAACATGGAGCAGAAAACTCACTGAAGCAGAGTCAGGAATCCAGGGCTCCAGTCCCCACTCCACCACTGACTGGGTGGCAGGCATGAGACCTCGGGCAAATCCCTCACATCTCTAAAACCACACAGGTATGACCCAGGGCCTACTTTCCCCACTTCAAATGTCATAAGAAATTTATAGCTGTTTTCTTCTCAGGACACCTTGCTTGTCACATCTATGAACTCGGATATCTAGAATGTGAGCAGGAATGCTGCTCCCCCTACCCTGCCCAGCTGAGTGCCATTCCTGGCAGAAATACCACTTGCTTTACCAAGCCCTTCCAACCATTACAGTAGGACAAAGGTCAGGCAGTCGATGTCAGGAAACAAAACAGCCAACAGCTACCATCTTACTGTTCTCCTTCAAACTCAAAGTACACTTCCGATTGGTTAGCTCTTGACTCAGCATGTGTAAGCCCAGACATCCCCCGAGGGCCAGGCCGATGAAGGGGGTGACGCTGGCCACAGGAAACACAGTGAGGAGGACGGCAGGGCTGTGGTGGGCGGCCTCCAGCTAGCGCCTAACTCTTGTATTACCACCGGTTAGGAACATGCGCCCAGTGTAGTCACAGACTTTCAAGGTTTTCAAAAACAGCCAGAAATGCAGGGTTTTTTTTTCTTTAATGTGAAATCACCTTATTTTTAAATGCTGGCAACTAATTCCAATTTTTTCAAAAAAACAGTATGTGGGCCAAACAAAACACATTTGCAGGCCCAATAGAATTCTTGGAGCGCCAGTTAACAACCTGTTTCAAAATGTATGGGCGTGAAAAAATTCTTGTCTTGCTGTTGAAATAATCTCAAAATATAAACGGTTTGAAGACATATATTTCAGGGCACAGATATTGACCAAAATGTGCCTGAATGTTTTAACATTCTTTAGGGCTGGAATCTGAAAGTTCTGTTCTCCAAAAGAATTCGAATGGCTTTTTCTTTCTTTTTTTTTTTTAATAAATTTATTTATTTATTTTTGGCCACAATGGGTCTTTATTTCTGCGCGCAGGCTTTCTCTAGTTGCAGCAAGGGGGGCTACTCTTCGTTGAGGTGTGCGGGCTTCTCACTGCGGTGGCTTTTCCTGTTGTGGAGCATGGGTTCTAGGCACGCGGGCTTCAGTAGTTGTGGCACGCGGGCTCAATAGTTGTGGCTTGCGGGCTGTGGCGCGCAGGCTCAGTAGTTGTGGCACACGGGCTTAGCTGCTCTGCGGCTTGTGGGATCTTCCCGGGACAGGACTCGAACCCGTGCCCCCTGCATTGGCAGGCAGATTCTTAACCACTGCGCCACCAGGGAAGCCCCAGTGAATGGCCTTTTCTTGATTGGTCATATTATTCAATCCCAGATCTCAAAATCCTAAGCATCATTTTAGAATACAAATGCTTCTCAAAAAAACCAAAAACTAAAATAAAATCTTTAGCATTTGACCAGGGTTACAAGGTCTTCTAAGTATGTGGAAGCACAGCATTCACCTAACGTTTACTTGAGTCTTCTACATAAGATGGAACAGAGAATGAAAAATACAACAGAACCTGAAATAACTGTCATTTGTCAAAACTATCTTGGAAATGGGCATCTTATCAAGATAGCAGATTCTACAGACTAGAAACATGTGAGCCTGATGCTGATCCTGGATAAGATTACAGAACACATTAGGAAAGGGACCCTAATCCAATACACCCCAGCCCCACCTCACCCCCAACTTGACAAGGCCAATGAACTGGGAAAGCCAGCATCAGAATCAGACATGAAGTGTCTGGCTTTGAAGAAGACCTTTCCTGACGTCTGAGAGATGTTTATGAGCAAGATGAAGGTTGTATAAAAAAGAGTGAAGGGGGCTCTTTCACCACGTGATCAATGATACTCAAAGGGTGCTAATTAATCGATGATGCCAACCTGGACGAAGATTATGGACAGATGTGACAGAGTTCTGTTTTCTTAACATTTTCATTAATGAAATGGAGGAAGATACAGGAATCACATTTCTCAAATTTGTGGACCAAAAAATGGGCAAAGTAGCAAATATATTGTACATAATAATGAGGATGCTAACAAATTAATCTAACAAACTAATCCAATAAGATAAATTTAGCATTGATAATTTCAGGGTCCCAAATAAAATGGTTATGATGATGACAATAACACACAGAAAATAAACAAATACAGTTTGGAGGAGATATGACTTAACAGCAGCATGTGGGAAAAACACAAAAGACCGGTTAGTGAAATGGACCAATAATGTAATGTAACTGCCAAAATAACAAGAAGAGGGACAACTCTCTTGTCTCCTCATTTTATGATAATATCTAAAATCCTGTCCTCTGGTGGTATTAAAATTGAGGGATTCATTTTTAGTCTAAAAAATGAGTAAGTAGGTAATCTAACATTAAAGTATTATTAATATGAAACATAATCTATTATTGTTGTCTTTATTACTGTCCAAATTATTATAAATTCTTGCTTCAATATAAACCTTACTCAAAGTATTCTTATCCCTTCTCTCCATAGGTGCAACCTGCTCCCTATTGTTTTTCCCCAGCTTTACTGAGGTACAACTGACAAATAAAATTGTATGGATTTGAAGTATACAGCATGATGATTTGACGTGTGTATATGTACGCTGTGAAATGATCACCACAACCGAGTTAATAAGACATCTGTCACCTCATAGCTTTCTTTTCCATGTGTGGTAAAAATGCTTAAGATTTACTCTCATAACAAATTTCAGGTATACAATACCGTATTATTAACTATAGATCCCCAGAATTTATTCATCTTATAGCTGAAAGTTTGTGCCCTCTGACCAACATCTTTAGCTCAAGCGGCTACTTCATCACTCCCACTTCACCTACTCACTATTTTATAACCACCCACACTTAGGATCTCTCAAACTTTTAGCAATGTAAGGGTAAGGCATCAGTAGATCTGTGTTTGATAGCTTTAAACACATTGAATGCTTTCTCACCATTTGAGTTTAATCAAAAGCTTTAAGAAAAGGGCATGATGAATTGAGCATGGGAAGAGCAGAGTCATTACTGCTGCACGTGTCACTATTAGGAAATAATGCCTCAACATCATTAGGAAAGTAAAGACAAACTTCCAGGGCCGGGCCTGGCTAGGGCCTTGTTGGGGCTTCTTCCCCTTGGTCTGCACTCCTGCCAGGTTGCTCCCTGGTCTCTGGATTCCCAAGCCTCCATGACACAAGCTGGAGGCCCCCTTCTGAATCGTCGGTCTCACATGCCTGAAATTTTCCATGGTTCTCCCTGGCCTACAGAGAAGGTGCCAGCTGTCAGCATGGCATGAGGCTCTCTGCTGTTCCAAGCCGCCTAACTTCAGTCCCACCTACCTTTGCCCTCTGACCCACACTGGCCCTGTGCTCGAGTCCCAACAAACACGGCAGGCTCTGCTGTCCTCTGTGTCACTGCACACCTTATCCTCTACCCAGAATGTCTTTCCCACCCCACTCTTCCCTGTCCATTTAACAAACACCAACTCGCCCTTCAAAACTCAGCTCACATCAGCTCAAGGTTGCTCCAGATCCAACCTTCCTCTGTGTCTTTCCTTATTGGTCCCCAAAACTGAGACAAATTTCAGTTGCCATTCATCGAGACTATCAGTGTTGTCTATCTTGTAGTAGAATTAAGAAGTAAAATATTCCTTATGTTTTTATCAGAAGCATAAAGACAAAAGGCAGATCAGACCCACTCAGCAATGTCTGTGACCTCTTCTGTCCCTGTAAGCATTTGAGTTTTTGATCCCAGCAATACAGCCCATAGAATGCGTGAGTACAGCAATCACAACTTTGACTATTTGTAAGTGAGCTGAAAAGTTCCAAAACAGAGTCACCTGTACTTTTATTGAAGCTTGCATTTGAGAAAGAGTAAGTTGGCTAAATTCTACGTCTAGACGACAGCCTGAGGTCTGCAGGTCAACACAGTTTGGTTGTTCTCCCTTTACTATTACATACTCAGTACATCTCAAGAGAGATAAAGGGTATTTCTTTGTGAAAAGAGATCCCCCCACCACCATTAAGAAAAAGAAAGCTAATTGCTGGCTCCAGCGGAGGCCAATGGAGTGGAATAGGCCATGGAAAGCAATGGTGTAGATGGAAAAAATGTGAGATAAAGAAAGAATAAAATGTTGGCTTTGCTAGTGGCTCCAACCTGTGACATGACTTCTACATTCTTTCTACACAGGAACAAGAAAAAATGATTTATGAAACTGTCTTCTTTTATTAGGCTGTATCAGGGAAATAAAATGCAAGGTCAGTATTTGTCATAAAGGTCCCGAGACTCTTCTCATGAACACTGAGGGTGTACTTTATATCAAAACATTTACAGCTGCTGCCAAAACTGTCCCTACACAAGGAACACATTACAAAATTAATGTATTCTTATATACCGTCAAATGGAAACCTTAAACTGCAGGCTTTCTGCCCTCATCCTCAGTGAGACCACGTGCTGGAATTTCTCAAATGGGGTATCGATAAATTCTATCCACCCTAAATTTATTAGTAGGAACCCACAGCAGTAATTTTACACTAGATAATCTCAAAAAGGCATATCCTTCACAGAGGATATAGAGTAGCAATTTTAATACTATTAGCCCAGGATATTCTCACAGATACATAATGCAAGTCATCACTAAATCATCAGTAAATGTCAAGGTGAAATAACCTAGTCTGCTCCTCCTGTACTTGGTAGAACAAGCAAGAGGCAATGTTTGTGTTCATTGAAAAGTAACATCACAACAGTTTCTTTTAAAATCGCAGGAGAGGAAATGAGGCCCACTTGATTGTCAGCTGCTGTAACACACCTTTTACCGAGTGGGTGTGCCTCCTGGCCCTGAAGTGCTCTGATCACTTTCCTTGTCATGCAAGTAGTGGGGGCGTGTCTGCCCTGCCCACTGCTGCATATCTGATGCCTACCTGCTGCCTGGGGAAAAAAAGGCCCTTAATAGTTGCTGAATGAATGAATCACATTTCATTTTAACAACTCTATAAAAGGAAAAGAGATCGGACCCTGACTTTTGAGAACTTATCATACAGAACTACGGAAACCGATAACAGAAGGAAACAGAAGAAGAAAAAAAGCTTTTGATTCAAAATAAAATTTCTTGGCACTGGAAAGCATTTCAGTTTTAAAGTAAATAATAACTCAACAAAATATTTCTCAGTGACCAGAAGCAATGAAATATTTTGTCAGAATGTCATAAAGTGCTTCTTACAACAGTTGATATGTTATTCTGCTTAGAAATCCTACATTAGTAGGAATATTGGCCTTAATCATAATAGAATAGTGAGGGAAAGGTAACATTTATCTAACACATACTACTCGCAGGCATGATGAGGTGGAATTATTCCCTTTTACAGGTAAGAAATCAGACACAGAACCTGTCCAAGTTCTGTGGGTTGCCTAACCAGTAAATGAAAAAAGGAAGCTGCTCTCATTCTCTTTACTACATAATATGCTCCTTATGTAGGAAATTCAGGAAAATAAAACTAGTAGTCACCTGTAATTTCAGCACAAGGAGATATTCTCACCTAACATCTGGTGTATAGTCTTCCCGGCATTTTCCTACGTAACAGGTAGAAAACTGCACACTCCTGCTCGCTCGCTCACTCTCTCTACCTCTTTCTCCAAAAACAAAAAAAAAAACCTTAGATCCACTTACACGTGCTGTTTTGCAATCTGCTTTTTCACTTTACAAATTTTGAGTATCTTTCCAAATCAATAAATACTTCTTACCTCACTGTCAATGAAGAAAGGGTTTTTCATTACAAGTATTGATATATACCACAATTTATGTAATCCATCTCCCTATTATTGAGCATTTAAGTTGTTTCTAGCTTATAACTATCATAAAGAAAGCTACAAAAATCATTTTTGCAAACTAAAGGTTGGGTTTTTGGTGTACTTTTTGTGGAGGTCACCAGAATCTGGAGACGAGTTTCCAAGCTTGGGGGAGCACCCCACCCCTCGAAATCTGAGACACCCCACTACGTGGACTTCCCGCCAAGTGAAGAATCACTGTGCGGGGAGAAAGCTACTGACAGGAATACGGTGCCCACAGGCACCGCGTAGGCGAGAACCACTGCTATAGACTGGTCTCTGTGCACACACTTTATTTTTTTTTCCTTAGTTTAAATTCCTAGTGGTGGAAATGCCTGACTAAGGGACATGGCACATTTTTGAGGCTTTCGGTGAGTAATAAACAAAATTGCCCTCCTGGAAAGTTATAACAATTGAAACAGCCACCAGCAGCATTTGAAAGTGACAATCCCCAAAAACCTAATGGTTAGCTAGATTTGTTTGTAACCAACCAAATCCCTATATGGCTCTAAGTTTTAAAAATAGTGAAACTATTGATAAAACATATCTAGAAAAATAGCAAACAATTCAGACAACAAATGCTAAATTTTGAAGTACATATGTTTTCAAATACAAAATATAAAACTTAAATGACACCGGATCCCAGCAGACTGAACAGAATGAATATTACAAGATCTAGTGATACCAGGCTCTGAAAATTGCCAAGTTAGTCAGTAAAACACATCTTCATTTGCCCATCTGGCTAATATTAGGCTTAATAGTTTGGGCTTTAATAGCAACATGCTCTATTGTTTAACAAGAAAAGAAACTCATGAAATCATGTATTCTTTCAAATTTTATAAGTATTATCTTATAGCTAATGTGCAATCTTAAGTTCTCAAAATTCTCTTATGTATTCATTTATTCAACAAATATCTGGGCTGGGCACTGTTCTATGGAGACACAGCAGTGAACCCCACAAATTTCCTGCTGTTCCAGAGGGGAGCTCAGAATCCTGCAGTTAGGAATCAGCAAATCGTGGTTACAAACACCAGTCTGGAACTACTGGATTCTTAGGCAAATTAGAACACCTGTGGGGCTTGGTTTATCAGTAAACTTAAAAAAGTTGACCAGATGATCCGAGGCCCCTTCTGCCCCTTAAATTCTATACCTTCTTTGGTTTTGTCGGAATGCGTAAGCTCCTATTACTCGTAAATGTTTTGCATTTTAAGTTATATACAGGACTATATATAGTCCTTCCTTAGAAATCAGAATGAAGCTCTCAGCCCCCTCCTCCCAAATTTTACATCTACAGTAAAACTCTGGTGATCCAGGTAACTTCAAGGAATGATACAGAATAAGGTTCGTGTTAGATGAAGACTTATGCTCCCAATTTTAACTGTGTGTTTGAAAAGGATCCTAAGATGTTCTTGCCTCCTTGCCTTTTGAACTGCACTATAAATACTACAGCATGAAACATGAAACAGGACCCACTGGTGTGGCGGCAGGTCTCCAAGCCTGGGACTGGGAAGGCTGGCACCCAGCTTTAAGGTGGCATGCCGGCAGCTGCAGCACTAAGTCGTGATGGTGGAGTCTCACCTCTCTCCAGCTTACCCTCAACCCCAATTCAAAGGCACATTCTGTCTACAGAGTGTCTACAATTCACTGCCCCACCAGCATTTTCAATATGAGAAATGGGAAGCATTACTTCTGCCACCACTTGTTATTTTCCACCACATGCTCCCACCACCGCTGTTTCAACTGTCCTCCCATCCAGGGTTTCCTTGGAGAAGGCTGCTCCTGCAAGCAGTGAGAAGAAGGCAAGGGGCCTCAGTATCCCAAGTCACCCTTAGGGAAGAGCCACACACTTTATGGGAGTATTAGCGCCTTCTTGTGGTCTTCCAGGATACTGCCACTTAATAATACAGATACAGATTCTCAGCCAGGGGCACGTACTGATTCCAAGTCTTCCTCTGTACCTGCCCTACAAACCAGAAGAATGGGTAGAGGCAAGATTTTCTCACCTCTCTGCAAAAGTACGTGAAAAATTCACCCACCAGAAGGTTTTCTTCAACTTCCAACATAAACGCATAAAACAGTATTTGATAAGCACAACCTTTGCTCACACGAGCAGCAGCAGCAGCAAGGACTGGTGAGGAATGCATATGCGTCGTAAACTTTAGGCAATGTAAGACAAATCTGGACCTGCTGCATCTCTGTAGTTCACAAAGGAAAGGTAAAGGTAGTAGTAAAAGTACTTTAACTCAAGCATCTAAGCCTCAATGTACCACAGACCTATAAAACAGATGCTTGTGGGCTTCCGCAATTTGCCTGAAGACCTTTCACTGCAAGGAGAAAAACAAAGGTAACTTGATTTAAGATTTTAAAGTCACAGAATCCATCCTTTACATAGCATGTGCACAGAGCTTAAGAGAGAATGCTGGAAGATAAAATTATCTTATATGGGAACAACTTATTGGGTTCAGGTATCAACCAATTAGGATAGGAAATAAAAAATCAACCCCCCTCATTCTGCAAGATCACAACTCCTGATATGGAACAGGACCTCAAAAGTCACAGTTAAGAAAAAAACAACAGATTCTAATTAGGCATCTTACAACAATTGCTTGGCACAAAATTCATTTCCCAAGCTTTCAGTTAATATAAAGGAACATATATTCAGAATGACAAACAGATTAGAAGTTGGGAAGAGGAAATACCACAGTTCCTGATACTCCCTAAAATAGAACACACACACATTCTTCCTGTGAGAATAAAAGTACCTGCATAAAATACATACATTTTATGTGCTCATTAGTCTGTCATCTGCCCAAAAGGATTCAAACATTCACTATACCAAAAAAGGCATCTCTGAAATTTTTACCCTTGGGCAAATGGCTAATCCACTAAAATCAAAGATGGAACTTTTAACTAAATTACTCAGAAATCACTATAATGTCCTGGAAAATTAGGCGTGCTTTTAAGGCTTCATACTCTAATTTCAGGGAATAGAAATCAAATGCAACTGACTTAAAGCAACAATTTGAGAGGGTGTGTTAACAGCAGACCAGATTTGGTAATGTCAAGGGCCAGAGCCAAGATGGAAAACTCAACTAAAAGACTCCCAAGTCTAGGTATTCTGACCAAAACCAGGCAAGATTATTTCTTAAACTCTCTAATTATTCATTAATTCTATAAATATTCACAGCCCATTCTGACCAAGGCTGTTCCTGGCATGGGGGAAGCAATGAGGAACAAGCAGATCAGTGCCTGCCCTCCTGGAGCTTCCAGCAGATGGAGGAACTCCACCACCCAAGGTCTCCTTCCCACTTCTATAAATGTTCCTTGACATATGCAAATACCCAGGACACTAATCCCAGTGCCTTCTCTCTCCTGCCAGCCACTTTTTCATCATAAATTCCAGCCACACAGGCAGCCCTCTGTTCCTCTGGCGTGCAAGGCTCAGCCCCACTGCAGGGCCTTTGCATGTGCTGCTCCCTCTGCCTGAGTCACCATTCTCCAAAAACACACTCAACTCTCAGTTCAAATCTCTCCACCTCAGAGAGGCTTCCAGGGCCACTCAGTCTAAAACAGCAGCCCCTACCCTGCCCCTGTTTGCCACAGCAAACCTATTTTATCACTTTTCCAGCACTTATCACTCTCTAATATTATTGCCTTTATTGCTTCTCTGCTTTTTATCCACCTCCCTCACTAAGATGTGAACTCATTAGAAGGGCATCTATCTGTCCTGTGCACTGCTATATTCTTAGTTGCTAGAAAGTTGCCTGGAATATACAGATGCAATATTAGCAGTCCTGTAGCACAACGACAGGTACTGAATAACAAAGGAAAAAGAAAACACCTTAAATGTGAAAAGATTTGCTTGGTCAGTTAAAAAAAAAAAAGGATTATTACAGTTTCTTACATTAGTCCTAAAATCATTCTCAGAAATAAGCATAATGGAAATACAAAGCTTAACATTGGCTAATATTCAAATTATATACTGTATTTGGCTCAAGTGCTAGCTAGCATTAGTCTTACTTCTACAATTTACTCTGCTTTAAAAGCACTCTAAGAGACCTCAAATTTTAATTTAAAAGGGCCAAATATTTTCTAAAAGCATACTCCCTCTTAAAAGTTATGAATAACCTTCTCCCAAAGTGTACAATTTATAACCATACTATAGCAACATTAAAATATGAGATACTGGTGATAATCTACAGAAGGCAGGGATGTTAGTGCCTAATGGCAAACAAGTTTTACAACTGATAAACTGCCTTTAACTTCAACTTAATCAAAGGTACAAGCGTTTTCTCCATGTTCAAAATATTCAAACTCTTAAGAATTTTTCTTACAGATTATTCTTTTTTTTTTTTTTTTGCGGTACGCGGGCCTCTCACTGTTGTGGCCTCTCCCGTTGCGGAGCACAGGCTCTGGACGCACAGGCTCAGCGGCCATGGTGCACGGGCCCAGCCACTCCGCGGCACGTGGGATCTTCCCGGACCGGGGCACAAACCCGTGTCCCCTGCATCGGCAGGCTGACTCTCAACCACTGCGCCACCAGGAAAGCCCTCTTACAGATTATTCTTAACAACTTATATCTATTCTTTTATTTCTTTTGTTGAAACAAAGAGCTAAGGTGTTAATCAAGGAATATGACCTTAGTAACTGGCCTTGATGTCTCAGGCTTCACCACAAAGACACCAAAGATCCTTATGGATTGCTTTGAAATTATATAAAAGGAAAGGGTGTACATTGGAGAGAAGGGGCATATATTTCCTGGACATGATGCAAAGAAGTAAGTTACTCCTGCCTTTGGGCCTTTGGGAATAATTGAAACCCACTTAAAAACCTCAAAAACTAATGTTTTACAATAATTCTACAGCAAAATAGTAGAAACAACCTACCGCAATGAAGAAGAGGTTAAATAAATTACGTTTCATCCTTAATGGAGTACGCAGCAGCTGTTAGAGAATGAGACAGCTCTTAGGTACTGATGTAGAGACTGCCAAGATTTAGTACTCTGCAGGGAGGGGAGGGCAGGGAGCTGGTGCAGAACAGAGTACACAATGCATCCTCATTTGTGGAAACACAAATAAAAAGAACACATACAAAATGTTTATACTAGCATAGGCTTTATCTGGAAAGATATACACAGGAGTTAGTAACCCTGGGTCCTGGGGAGAACAGGGTGCAATGAGGCCTGGCGGGGGGGAGAGAGGTATACTTTCCACTCTATAGCTTTTTATACATACTGAATCTTCTACAGTGTGCACAGGTTGCCTGTCCCACAAATTAATATGATAAATCTTGATGTCATAATAATTTATACTATTGCCAACATATTATTCAGTGAGGACCATCAATAAGCAAAAGCTTTCAAAAATCACAAAAGTTTGTTCTCTTCAACAGCAAAGTTCCTGATCCTTATTTCCCAGAAAAGAATCCCAGTCTCCACTAACTAGAGAGGAGCACTTGTGATCTCACCTATTACAAAGCAAATAAGCCTCAGTTCAACTCTTGGAAGGGAAATCTAAATCGAGCTTGTACCTACCTAATGAAGCCTCCAAATCAACAGTTTCCCCTTGGCTCTAAAACAGAAAGTCAACGTAAGAAACAAGTAAGAGCACAGTGTTTTTAAAAACACACGCTATACTTAGGTTTCCTTTCCCCTGCCAGGCTTAGACGAGGAACCCTCCGATACTTGTGAAATGTGAGTTCAGATCTGTGGCAAAATCAGCATTTAAGGGAAGGGGCAAGCATCATTTGCACTAAACGAACGCTTTAATTTTTCTCTTCTGGGGAGGGGAATTTGCTTTAAATTTAACCTAAGAATCATTTTGGGACCCCTGACTAAATGATACTACTAAGTCACTTAATTTTACTCCAAGCAAATTTTTTTTTAAAGACAAATCTGAAACTGAAAACGAACAAATCAGAAGGCAAACTTTAAACTGAAACCTTTCTGTTGAAAAATGTATCTTAAAAGAACACATTAAAAAACTGCAAAAAATTCATTTCCATACAAACGCCATTTGGTATCAGTATATATGCTATATCAATATTTGACTGCAATAACACACCCATACAAAAAGGAACACACAGGTACCCAACCGCAAATAAAACACCTCATATATTTCTGGTAGCCAAAGGTGTGGACGCGGGATGGTGGAGGCCAGAATCATGTTATTCAAGGCGTAAATTCACAGCATTTGAAGCACAGAGTTTTCTGTCAGACACAACTCAGGATTCCAGCTCTGTCTTTTGAAATGACGCATTAAAAGTGTCATCCTTTACGAAGCCTAACTTTGATCGCCAACTCTTTAACTGGTTTTCATCAGTATAGCGCCTTCGGATACAAGCACATAAAATACAGGTGAATCAAATACACCATGAATACGGAAGGGACAGAGAACTAGTTTAATGAAAAGTTGAGGCACGGGGTCACGAAATCACTTGGTTGATTACATCCCTTAACAAAAATAAAAATTCAAGCTCCTTCCCATCCCCCAGGTAGCCTGTGGCCTCAGAGCTCGCTGCCCTACGTGGGGTAGAAGTTCGCAGCCGGGGAGTCGGCGTCCTCTGGGAGCCGAGGGTGGCCCAAGGGTGCTTGGAGAGCGGCGCGACCTGGCGCGCCCCACCCCCCGCTCCCGGTCACTCCTCTCGGACGCTCCCCGACACCCGGGCCGAAGCCGGCCGGAGCGCTGCCCCCCGCCCCCCGCGGGCCGCCGGGCGCTCGCGGCGACGCGCCCACGGGACTGGGCTCCAGGCTCCGCGGCTCCCACTCGCCGCGCCTTGCGCCGCGCCCACCCGCTCCCCGTACTCACAAGCCGCTCCCGCGCCGCTATCTCGCCATCCCCGGCCGTCAGCTTGGCCGCCTCGGCCGCCGCCCGGGGGCTGCCAGGAGTCCGCAGTCGCGCGGGGTCTGGAGGCGTAGAGGAGGGGGGCCGGGCACAACCCGCCGCCGCCGCCGCCGCCGTCTTGCCTCCCCGGTCCCAGCGCTGGGCTGCACCAGGCGGCCACGGGCAAGGGTCGGCCCGCTGCCCTCCGCGAGCCCCGGGAGCCGCCGCCGCCGCCAGAGCCGCGCGGAGGCAACAGTAACGGCCACGGCCAGTGGCGAGACGCTCCAGCGGGGACTGCGGAGCGCGGGGGCGGTGCCTGCACGCCGCTCGGCGGGGGGCGCTGCTGCCCCGGCCCCGCCCCCGGCCCCGGCCCCGGCCCCGCCCCGCCGCCCGCGCGCCCCCGCCGGAAGCCTTCCGCGCGCCCCCGCCACCGCCCCCCGCGGCGGGGCCGCGCGCGTCCGGCGCTCGCCGCGGGGCCGCCCCTCGGAGCAGGAGGGGAGCGGCCGCGCGCGGGGGCCGAGCACCGAGGGAGGTGCTTCCGCGGAGAGTCCAGTCGCGAGGCCAATCTCGGGAGGTCATGGAAGAGTCGGGGAGAGGAGCGGCCCAGCTGGTGCAAATGCTCAGGGAAGGCCTGCCTAGCGCGCGGCGGCCCTGTGCGGAGAGCAGCTCCCAAAACGCTGTCAGTGCGCTTTGCAGACATTGCATAGAGGAGAGGACGACGCGGGGCCGTGTTTTAGCTTCCTTTGTAAGGGCACACGAAAACCAGCCTCTACGCCTGGGCGGGGATAGGGGGAGCGATTGCTTAGATTTTATGAGTTACCTAAAATGTCCCCATGGCTGGGGCGCTGCCACTCAGGCCACTTTCCTCCTCCCCGATGCAGGGCTCCTTCAGCCCGAGAGGGCCCGCAGGAGCATTCTGAGAGTATCCTGGAGCCATCTAGTCTTGCCTCCAAGGCGTGGTGGGCTTATTTGTGCGGAGAAAAAACGGATCCCTTAATGGGGTGAGATTTTTCCTCCTTGCATTGTTCCCATTTCCGCAGTTTCACTTGGCCTCGATTTTCTTCCAGAGTAATGCACCAAATGTAATTAGCTGGAGAGTGTTTGATGGCGCAGAATCGTGGTTTGAAGATGTTTACGCTCTATGCCGGACGCGTTTGATGATGTTCTCTTCGACACAATTAATTTTGCAACGTTCAGAAATGTGCCAGATGGAGCCCCTGGCACGCAGAGTCACAGGGCTCTGCAGACACACCTTCAATAGGAAGCCAGCTTGTTTGTTTCATTTGTGATTTATTTGATGCACCAGCACCAAGGCCAACGTGTTTTTTAGAGAACTTTGGATGAAATTCCAGAGCAATTTCTAAATTAGCAAAACGAAGCTTATTTTCTGAGATAACATTTCCCTGTTGATAATGTAACTAAAATGGGCGCAAAACACCAGCAAGTACATTGATTGAAAAGTAGGCTCCCTAAATGAAAATATGTGTTTCACAGTAAGACATGGTCCCCACTAGTCTTCTAAGGGCCAGCTTCATCTGTGTTCATATTTTGAATGCCAAAACTAAATGCTTCCTATTATCCCTAAGACCTAGTTTGCAAAACAGTCTTCTACTATGTGTACTGGAACCTCTGTTTAAGATGTACAACGTTGCTTTTTCCGTTACCCTGGTTCTTGAGTCCTTGGTGGTTTGGGAAATTTATCTTATTTTTAAATTTTTTAATGGACAAAGGGGTTCAACAAAGGCACAAGTGCCTAGGGTCTAAGAAAATCGTGATGCAGCCCCTACATAGAGTTGAGAAATTCCTTTCATAGGAAAAAATTCTAGTTAATTTTAAGCATATTACATAGAACGCTAACTTCTGTGACTTTGTTTTATATATATATATATATATATATATATATATATATAAAGAGAAAAAGATACAAAGAAAAAAGAGAGAGACATAGAAACATTTGGGGGAATAATAATGCCTATCATCTATTGGATACATACTGTGTCTGGCACCATCTGTCACCTCATTTGATCTGCACAACACACCTGTAAAATAGGTACTGTTATCACACCTAGGGGTTGATGCAGGTTTTATGAGAAATTTACACAATTTGGGTGGTCCTCCCAAAGGAAAAAGAAAAACAAAACAATATAGCACACCCAAGCTGCTCCAGCACTACCCAACCCAAGGGAAAGTGACAAAGGGAAAATCCAAATAGAAAGAGACCTCAATCTCAGCTGATGGTGGTTAAAATATCTTACTTTTGCCAGCTGTACAAAAACATGACCACCTGAATGTATTGCTAGGTCTCCTGCCAGGGTCTTGGATGTGGGGCTGGAAAGATGCCTTAAAGCTTATGCTTTGATTAGCTAATTGCCTCCAACGTATACCCTCATTTCATAGGTTAGGAAACTCAGGAACTTGCCACAGCTTCTAAGGAGCATCTCAGTTCCCGCACCGTGCTGAGGTCTGAGGTCTGGTTTGAAAAGCGGTGTTAGACACACTTTTCATGAGAAATAATGGATTTTATATCTCCATAACAAAACCAGGGCTTTAAAAATATGTTAGTAATTTTCAGATTATGACCAGAAACTCAGTGTGCAGTACTTGATATGGTCCTGCTATCTGAGTTGATAGTAGTAAAATTTCCTTAACTATTGTTTAAAAGGTGAATTAATCACTGTGGATTCTTAAAGGAATTTCAACTCAATTTTGCCTGCCATGGATTGACACCATTTTTATTTCCCTTGTCATAGACCAGTCTATGTTGTAAATACTATTTTATATAATAATTACTTCTTTTTTTACAGAAAAACCTAAGATGTTGCAAACTAAGTATCAGAACATAAAGTTGTTTCGTTTGAAGTTTATGTTGTATAATATGAAGAGTCTGACAGTTCTCATTCAATGTTTGTTGAACAAATGAAGAATGAAATGGAAATGATTACATAATTAGAAGTAAGAAGGTAGATTATATAATAAGCTAAAATTGAATGGGAATGAAGCAGCAAAAATGTTGAACTTAAACTACTTGCTGGATAAGCAGAGCTGATTTCTTTGTTAATTATTTTATGCCCAAGATTTGTGCTCTTCTTTCTAGCTATTGGCTTTTCTTTTCTCCCTGCATTTCTGTTTTATTCATTAAAAAAAATTTTTTTGTAAATAAGATTTCATTTGAAATGCTTAAATATAAAAAAAATCTTTAAGTGAAAGAAAAATCATAATCACACCTGTAATGAAAATTTTGGAAATGAAAGGCTTTATTCTTTGAAAGGATCACTCACAAAAGCAGCAAATGTAAGATGATGGGATTTTGTTATTAAATTACTCATATCTTGGCCCATACACAGGCTTCTTGGGATGTGTGATCTAACATGCATACTGTTTACCAATCAGTGGGACAAGATATGGCTTTGTTCCTGGAAGAAATTTTGGAAACAAATAAAAATCTACAAATTAAGCATAGCTATTAGCCAGCGAATAGTTGAAATGAGTGAAGTGCTTCATTTTAAGCCTGACTAATAAATGTAGATTTAAATTGGTTTATTTTAGAGCGCAGTTTTGGACAAGATACAAAACTTTAATTAGATATATGACAGGAAGATACATGAGCATAATCATCTAATTTTCTCTAGATGTTATGTTCTTTACCCAAAGTGGTTTGGAATGTTATTTGAGGGGCATGAAAAATGCAATAAACACCATGAAAGATATTATCTTCCCTGGATTCTGTTTAAAATATTCTCTTTCAAATAGAAAGATTTCAGGGGTGTTATGTAAACTATTTTGGTAAATTATTATATCCCCATCATGGCCACAACAGGATTGCATTTTGTCTTTTGCTTATTTATACTGTGCCTTCTTTCAAAGAGACTTAAGGTGGTTTACAATGAAAGACAAATATTAAACAAAAAAACAAAAACAAACAAACCTTAAAACTTAGCACAAAACTTAGCTCCAGGTTTCCCCATAGCCAAATGAAATAGGGGAAATGAAGGTTTTTGTAACTCTCATTGTCAAGTGCAAGGAATCATAAAGCAGAATTTATTTAGGAGAAAGTCTTTTCTAGCTCAAGCTTGGAGAGGAATTTGTCATAAGGGTCCTTATATGATGGATATTCAAACGTCTAAGTTAACAGGGACACTGGACAACGCATCACTGGTTTTGGCCATCTTTTGATGACAGGCAGAGCTGATATATTTTTTCTGGTGAATAACTTTGAAATTGCTATTGTTGAAAGTAAGTAGTGAGACTCCTATAGAGTTTTTTTTTTTTTTATTCTACCCTACGAAGGCAAGCCAAGGACATAATATCAAATCTTGGTTTTCCCAGTTTCTTTCTTTATAAAAAGGACTAATTAAAAGTACCTGTCAGAGGGTGGCAGAGAGGACAAATGAGTTAATTTCTATAAAACCTCTTACCGTGCTGCGTTGAATATTCTATAGTTTTCCTCAGGCAAGGGGTGTACATAATAGTTTTTCCTCCCTTCTTATAATGTCTTTCATGGTATACCACCTCAAGTCCCTCTTGGAAGAATGCATGGTGTATGTGCCTGACAAAAAGTCAGCAGTAAATATTAGCTACAGATAGTATCATTATTACCACTTCTAAATCTATCAAAGCAGGTAGATGAGCCTGTTTGGGGCTACATGTAGTAGGGAGGGGGTTATAAATCCTGTTATCCTCAATGGGTAAAGCTTAGGAATTAGAAATTGTTTGATTTGAGAAGCACTGAGTAAGGGGGCGTCCTTTCCCCCGAGAGACTAACATTTAGTTAACTCCCTGGGTCCTAAGACCTGTCACCTCAAGAATCCTGTTAAAATTCTCATACTTCTGAGAGGTTAAAAGTCTTAAGCTGTTAAGGCTAACTCCCAGAGCCAGAGCCTAGGGTTGGGGAGGGAGTACCAAGAGTGTGGAGAGAGCCACTGAAGGCAGGAGAGGACGCCACTAGCAAATCCTCTCTTTCTGGAATAAACCCTGCCTGCCCCCTCTGCTCTGCCCCCTTCTCCATCCCTCCCTTTAGGTCCCAATGAACTGCTGTCTGATTGAAACTTCATTTCAAATCCTTGCCGTCCTCTCACTCAGTCACTTTCCTGTTTCTCTTCCTGCCTCTCCCATCTTCTCTTTTCTGCATATGTGTCCACTCACATCACACATCTTATCTTTCGGTCCTCCATCGCTTCAAATTTTATCTCTTCCTTTTGACTTACCAAGCTCTCTCCTCTGTCCTTGCTTTTCTCTTTCTTTCCCTATATTCTTTATGTATTGTCTAGAATCACTGAGGGGCAACACAAGACATTCAAATTGATGCTACATTATTCCTTATAGTCCATCATAGACCCAGAATCCTGTGCTCATATTCTCAGTTGAGCTAATGGATCCCACAAAAGAGCTATTTACTCCAATCTCGGTGGCGATATTAAGCCCATTATTTAATTTGTTCCTACAGCTACTGCACTCAGTGTGTTGCCAGAGGCATCTTGCACAGATGGAAAAAGAAGCCAAAAGATTAAGGAATTGAGCTGCGGTCAAGCCAGAGGTAGTGGAGTGGTTCGAAATCAGACCCAGATTCCTTAAATCCTTGAATGTATTATTCTAACTAGTGCACTTAATCCACAGCCTTCAATGTACTGTACAAGACCAAAAAATCTAAAACCGAAAGAAAGTGAGTTTTTGCTTCCAGTTTCTGACTGTGGAGAATTTTCAATGGCTACATATTTGCCAGCAGAATTAACTGAAGGTCTCTAACATCGGGTAGCTGAAAAATAACAAGTCAGTTAAATAATTAATTTTAATAACTGCAATGTCCCTGGAGTTTCCTTTGGGCACCTAATCTGGTATACCGCCTGGGTCTCATATTGGAAAACAGAAGTGGCCATCCCTGTGGCAGCTCCGGCCAACAGCGACATTGCTATTGATGATTTCCCTGCTGGAACTTAAGGTAACTGAGGATACCACTCTCAAAGAAGTCTGCAGCTCTGAGATTCTTTTCTGTGACCTGCCCAAGAAATCTGGGTTTTCTGGTTGTTTAATCACAGAATCTTACACTGAAAGAGCTGCCAGAAACCTTAACGCTACCTAAATTAAGATACCATCCAATTCAAACCCGAGTGCTCATAGAATCTCATTCTACCCACCTAGATAGGCCTAACCTGGACTACATCGATTAATCTAAGCTCGCTAGATTTTTTTCTTAACGCTAGGAAAGAGAAACAGGTGTACTTGTGACCCTCAAGTTGAGAGATGAGTATTGATTGGTGATTAACATGAATAGTCTCAGCTCTGGGCACTTTCTTTGTGTTCTAGGTATTAGTCCCACCTACAGGTGAAGAGACCGAAGCTCAAAGAAGTAAAATAACAAAGATTTGAATTCCAGTCTAATTCGAAAGTCATTATAGTGATTTAGAAGACACTGGCTAAAAGTAGGGTTCAGAACACTTACTTGCTAGATACCAGCAATGAACATTTATTGAGCACTTACAGAGTGCCAGGTACCGTGTACCAACTCACTCCATCCTCTTTGCAACCCTGTGAGTTGCAGGGAGGGTTGTCACCCCCATTTACAAAGGAGGCCACACGGACGTTGACAACTGTGTAATTCAAGCCCCCGCAGTCTGCCTCCAAAACCTACACTCCTGATTACTGGACGCTGTGTTCCACTATCAGTGCCAGTCTGACTGCTAACCCTTTTGCCGCTTCTAGTTTCAGGAGCTTCACTAGGATCTCACCTACAATTTGTTGCTGCTGTAGGTGAGGTTCTGACAAAGTTGAGCTTTGACCGAGTGCTATACAGAACCCTTCTCAACCTGAAGGCATGGTCTGAATGTTCTCCAGTCTCTCCTTAGTGCAATTTGCTCCTCTCCTTTGCCTCTGTCGGCATGAATCTAACTCTTTCTCTCATTACATCCCTGTTTCGGATTTTATTACTCAGTGAGATAGATGACGTGCTGTTTCTTCTGGGTATTATTTGCATTCTGCCATCTCGTACAGGACTGTGTCTGCAGGGCCTGGCCCATCCCACTGTCCCCAAGCTTCTCCCCTCTGCACTGAGACCCCACGATCAGATTTTCACACTACCGTTTACCTCTGTGGGGTTACTGCTTCCCTCCAAATGAAAGTGTCTCTGTATTCAAAACCCCAACAGCCAGGAGCATCCCCAGATGCTTCCAACGGATTTAAAGAGAGTATAGGTTTTGCTTCTGCCATACGACAACATCTTTACACACAGCAGTTTTGCTAGGAGTTTCTTAGAATTACACAAGAATTATATTTATTGAGCCCTGGATTTTCAATACAGTTGTCCATCTTTAGGAAATAAGAAATTTCAGTTAAAGAAAAAAGAATATCAATAATTCACAAATACAGTTTTCAGTATAATAAACATGAGTGAAGACTGATCAATGACGATTCCTTTCCTGCACATGGTAGAAATGCAACCCTTACTAAGTTTGCAATGCAGGGCAAAAAAGGGGTTGGGGAGAGAGCATGAAAAAACATAAAATCTTTTAGATGACCGTGGAGATTTGTGATCGGGTCTGTGGAAGGAAGATCAATCCTAAATGAAGGGATGCGTGATGGGCAGGTTTATGAGGAAACATAAGATGGGATAAAAACATTCCTCTGTCATCAATTTTAGATTTTTAAATTCAATATTCAATACATATTCATTGAGCCGCTTACTACATACAAGTGCTAAGGATACGACAGTGAGCAAAACAAACAGAGCCCTTACCCTCATGAAGTTTGCATTGTAAGACCCTTTCAAAACATAGTCAGAGGGTAATCAATTTCCTATTAGTTAAGTAAAAATAGTTTTCTATTGCTCTCTGTTTTTCATTTTTTGTTCCTATCATATCACTAGATTAAGTTTCATGCTTAAATGCTTAAAACCTTAACATCTGATTTCTCAAAGACCCAAGGTTAATTACAGCTCACAAAAGTATTAGAAATTAACATGTACTATCCAGCCTAAAATACATAGGAAATTTGTTGTTCCTTTGATTTTAAACCTTTTTTATTGGCTAAAAGTCAAAATAAAATATGTATACACCTTAGTTGGCTTTAAATCAACTCTTTCTTTACTTTAGGTATTTTCTAATTGCTATTCAAGGGAGAGGGAAACAAAAGAATTGGTTTTTTTTCCCAGCCACTAACACAGCAATAGATCTACATATTAATATTATTTTTATTCTTAGTTCCCTTATCTGCTGTCTCTATACTCTGGCTCACTAGTTTCCAAAGATGTTAAGAAGTTAATCCGAGTTTTATGAAAAAAGGGACTCCCTAATCAGAGAAGTTTGGGTGACAATGGGTTAAATAAGTCAAACAGCCTTTTAGATTATAGGCCATTGTAGAGCCATTAGTTCATTACAGATCTCCAATTATAATATAATGTGATGTGATGCAATGTGATAATACAATATAACATAATATACGGTGTAGAGGACACCGCCCAATATTCATTCTCCCATCTTTCTGTAACAATATCCTGATTTCCCATTAGAGAGCCACCCCTACCCCATTCTTAGTCCTTCAGTTCTGGGGGTCCATTTCCCATTGCCTTGCTTTAGAAATGGTCATAAGATGAGTGATGTGCTGGTAAGTATTTAACAACCAATTCTCCACAGAAAAAAAGCCCTTGATTTATAGCATTTGCCAATTTCCATGGTGTAAATATCACCGTGGCCAGTTTCAAGCTACCAAGTGAAATTACTGAATGTGGAGTTGGGAAGAGATGTGCAGAGTTGAGTTGTAGGGGCCTCTAGCACACCATATCAGATACATCCCAGACTCAGAATCAAAACACATCCCTCTGGGTGCATGACTCAAGCCAGACCAGCTCCTTAGGTCTGATTCCCTGAATTTTTTTTTTTGGTGGGGGGAAACTGTTGTGGAAGAGGCAGTGTGTTTAGCTGGGTTTGCTGATTGAAGGAATTGGAACCAATTCTGGTGATCTACTTGCCATTTGGTCCATTTCAAAGGAGGCTGGCTGAGAGTGCAGTAACTCAGAGAAGAGAAGGACAGAGCTGAGAGGTGAAGAGGGACCAAGTTCTGGTATCGCTCTTTGAGTCCCTGGATCTGGACCAGCCTGAGCCTCTGGACTCTGCAGTTACATGAGCCATTAAGTCCCCTTCCCCTTCCTTCCTTTCTCTGTCTCTCTCTGTCTCTGTCTCTTTCTTTGCTTATTTATTTATTTTTCTTTTATTACATCTGTTTGGATTGGGTTCTGTTCCATTGAAAGAATATGGCCATGCTATTCTTTTTTTCAAAGAGCCTCTCATGAGACTAATATTCCCCAGAGCAACTTGGGAACTGCTGTTCTAGCTTATTCTCCCCCATTCACTTTACGGGGTACTGGACACTCTGAGGAACTTCCACTTCTCTGTCTTTACCTAGAAACCTGAATTGGTAACCGTCTTCTAAACTTCTGATGTGACTATTCTAAAGACTGTTCAGATTCAACATATTCAAAATGAAACTCATTTTTCTTTCTACTGAAAGTACACTCCTCCTATGTCCCTGGTTTTCATTAACTTATACACAAATTATGTTCCTGGCCAGAGATATAACAGAGAAGGACACAATTCTTGTCCTCATGGAGCTCTCATTCTAGAGGGAAAAACACACCATCAAATAGGTAAATAATACAATGTCAATGTCAACTTGAAATAAGTACTTTGCAAAAAAAATAAAGTGGGTTTGAGGGATAGAAAATGACAGAGGTTGCTATTCTAAATGGGGTAACTGGGGAGGCTTCCCAGAGAAGGAGTTTTTGAACAAAGAGGTATAAATTAAATGAGAGATGGAACCTAGGGAATATCTGGGGACCAATGTGTGCATGGCTGAATGTTCCAGAAATGCAAAGAGGCCAGGGTGACTGGAACGTGGGTAGCGTGGGAAGCATGGAGAGGTTGGAGAGGCATCAGGGGGCCAGGTTAGGGGGTGCATTGTAGGGAGGATAAGGACTTTTTATTTTCTTCTGTATGTGATCCCTCTGGCATATGTGTGAAGAGTGGATCATCCCTGTGATGGTCAAGAAGAGAAACAGGGAGGTCATTAATGGGCCTTTTACAGTTGTCCAGTGGAGACACCATGATAGCTTAGACTGTGATTCTTCTAGCTACCTTGGTTGGGCATCTTTGACTTGCCTTCTCTTTCACTTGCTTCATACCCGCAGAGATGCCCAACGGTGGGTTTTGTTCCTGCAAAGCACCATGTAGCCATTGGAAGCAGGTTGATTTTCCCAGGATGAAGACTTAAGGCAGGAAGGAGGAGGTTGATTAGGGAGTGCTCTTGGGATAACAGCCTTTCGAAGAGAAAAGGAAGGAGGCAGGATTGGGCAGAGAAAAAAGTTCAACTGCAATGCAAGGAGTTCTGAAGCTGGGATGATCCTTCAGAGCTGTCCCCAGCTGGAGTGAGGGGTAGGGGCCTTTATACCCCTGCAGCAATCAGTCACTGGATGCCGGTCATCCCGGCAAGAGGGCATGACCTTGGATAAAGGGTCTTGACAGCTGAGGGCTCTCTGATGGCAGCATTCCCGGTGACTTAGAGAGTAAGACCTTTGTTCCTGAAGAGGGGTCTGGGCACTATATCACAATATCCACTACACCATCCCTTTTTACATTTGTTACTGAAACTGCCCTGATTTAATTTCTCATTCCTCCTGCTTAGGCTATAGCCCACCATGTTATCTCCAGAATTATACTCCAAGGAAAAGCCAAATTGCTCCTTGTTGCCTATAGAATTATATTTAGTCTCCTTAGCACAGTGTTCAGAACCTTCTAAAAGCCACCCATCATCTCCCTACTGCCCGTCTCACAATCTATGTAGACAAGCCTATTTGGCACGCCGTATAATCCATGCTGTTGCTTGAACCTGAAATGTTCTCCTCCCGCTTTATCTATCAAAATTGCATCCTTCAGGGCTCGCTCAAATTCTACCTTCTTCTTTCCCCAGAATTTCTATTCTAGTAATTCATTCCATTCAGCCGGGACAGAGTTGCTTATTTCTTAGCTGGGTAAGCACAGTAATGAAGTCCTCATCATTTCACCCCCCTCAGTCCCCAGCAGCATTTAGCAGAGTGGGCTCTCCATAAATGTGGGGTGACTTGCACTATTTCAGCTTTCATCAAATGCTAGACAATATCCTGAGATGGCAGTAGAGCAGAGTGGTCAAGCAGGACTTCTAGATCTCTACTACCTGGGTTCAAATATGGCTCCATCACTTACTAGGTCCATAATCCTGGGCAAATTTAACCTTTTATGCCCCAGTTTACCCATCTGTAAAATCCTCATTTTCATAATCATTACGCCTACTTCATAGGGCTGTTGTCAGGATTAAACGAATTAGTATAACTAGAGCATTTAGAACAGGGGCTGCTACTTAATAAGCACCTATAAGTGTTGGCTCATAATAGGGTCCGTGTCACACCAGTGCCCTGTTGACCTGTGCTTACCCGTGCTCATCAAGACAGCCACAGAGGAGACCGTTGCCCTCTCTAAGCATGATATATTTAGTGAAGGGGCCTTCACACAGCTCTTCTGCAGGGATATCTGTTAACAGAGCTCTTGTTTTCCTCTTATGAACATTCCTTTAATGAGTGAGGATATTCTTGCAAAATGTTCTGGAATTCTCTGCTTTCCTGGGGCTCTTTCAATCTGGACTCAGACCTGGTTTTATAATGAATATTATGCACTTTTCCAATGTTGCAAGCGCAAAGCATAACATTTTTAAGTGAACAGATTCACAGACACTTTTGAACTGGAAAGATCTTTAGAGATCACCTAGTCCAGGAGACAAGAAAACAAGGAGATTATGTGACTTGTCTAATTGATAATATAAACATATCCCAGTTATTAAAGGACAAAGTTACTCAATAACATTAACCAGTTTTTACCCAAAGACACTAGTTTCTTCAGTATGTATAACTCAAACAAAAGTAGATCTAACTTGCTAATTCTCCATAGAACAAAAAAAGGAACGTTGTTTATTTCTCAGACTTACTGTTTAATTGAAAATTTCGCCTTGATTTGGTACAATACCTAGTAGTTTCATACTTAGCTTTTCTTGTGAGAACAAATAGTGTCCATTATTATTCAGTTACGTATTCATTCATTTACTCAAAAGATATTTGTGGAGTGCCTTTTATGTACCAAGCAGTGAACTGAAAGTTGGAAACTTTTAAAATGAATCAGCCCTAGTGTTCTGAGACTGGCCCACATCTGTGGAATCTGTGTGTCTGCTGGGTCGTTCAAATTCAAGGGACTTCAGAACATGGGTTCAGGCTAGGAATTGACCTTTATCAGCCAAAGGTTAAATATTGTCAGTTGCAAAGTCATACATATACAACCAATATACAATCAACATACGACCATATATACAACCAATTCTTATTAAGTGAGAATGGTTCTCTAAAAACAAGCAAATGCTACAGACTGGTCTCTTCCTCCCTCTCTCTCTTTCTCCCACTGATTGAGCTCCACAAAATCCAGGACCAAAAAAGATGGCATTCCAAATTTTTTTGTAGCACAGCATCATGTTATTATAACACAATATCAGTGCAGATGTTATCATGTTTCTCTGATATGTTAATAAGTGTTAGATGAAAAAAAATTTCCACGGTCACATCAATTTGGAAAATTCTGGTGCAAGAGCATTAAAGAGGTTTCTTGCAGTGTGCTTCATTTCCTGAACCTTTAACTTGCTGATATGCATCATGGATCTCTACGAGGGGATAAAGTATTTGACCTAAGTCAAATTAATTTGCCTCTGGAACCCTCTGTTTGCAGTGCATTGTCCGTGAATATTTCTGAACCCAAGGTCAATTCTGTAAGCCTCTATAATCCACCGTCCATTAGGTACTGCTTTTTTTTAATTAAAAAGAAATCCTTTTATAGTTTAAGCCTATCTTTCATATCATATGATATTTCATGTTATATTTTAATATTATTTTTATAGAGAAAAATGACTCAAAATCATCAGTGTAAGAATCTTATCTGTACTTGAAGATCGTTATTAAAGCACTCCTCTGCATATGTGCTACCAGCTGCTGATCCAGCTCTCATGGCAGACATCTCCAATCCATCAAAGAACTCTTTCCATGCAGATCTGAAAGAGGTACGAAATCTTTCTCAATGCCAGGCTTTAGACAACAATTTCCAATCCATGAAATTTGGCCTGCTAGATTGAAATGATCTTGCCTTCATTGTTAACAATATCCACCCCTTACACTGTGCCTACTACGTGCCAAGCATTTTGTGAGTCCTTTTACTTAGAATCCCTCACTTCATCTCCATTTTGACTGCCATCACACTGGCCAGCATCTCTCACCCAGACTATTTCAGTCACCTCCTAACCAATCATATTGCTTCCTTCTGCACTAAGAGAACAATGTGAAACACTTCCATGGTCTCCAAGGCCAGCAGGATTTGGACCCTCCCCAATCTCTACACCTATCACTCTCCTGAGGTGCCGTCATGGATCCACAGCTGGATCGGCAAGTCTGAAAGCTCAGCCTTCTCAGTCCACTATGAGGGGATGAAGCCCTAGGGAATCGAGTCATGCTAATCAACTCACCAGAGATGAATGTGTACTGCACAATGTTAATTTATTAATTTACAATGAGAAGTGGAGCAATCCAACCGACCAGATGTTCGTGTTGGCATGTTTGTGACCTCTTTCTGGAAGCTATAAAGAGTAGTCATTGAGAGCTTGTGGGCTGGAATCAGACTGCCTGAGTGTGAATCCTGCCTCTGTGCTTACTAACTGGGTGATTTCAGGCAAGTCGGTCAGTGTTCCTTTCAGTGTCTACTTCCCCGTCAGTAAAACGCGGATAGTAATAAAACATACCTCCCTGGATTGTTGGGATGAGGATTAAATGAGAATATATACTTGTTACGTCCTGCTTAGAATGGAAGTTGGTACACAGTAACGCAATAAATATTAGCTACTGTTACTAGAGTGGAGATCTACTCAAACTAAGTTAATATCAGCGCAAAAAGAATTAAACAATATTAAACAGATTTTTTTCAAGTTGTGTTAACTTCATAAATTACTATTTATGTATTCATCCATTTAATAGTTATGGATACTCAAATAATTTCATACACCATGAGATTCACTTTGTAGTCCCATATCCCATAAATGTAAATGAATTCATGGATAAATATGGAAATGCACAAATCAATCTGTATCTTTGCACTTATCCCATTTTGTCAATTTCCCAGCTCTCTCCTTACTTTCAGTTTAAAACCTTTAAAAATCAATTGTTGGGCTTCCCTGGTGGCGCAGCGGTTGAGAGTCCGCCTGCCGATGCAGGGGACACGGGTTCGTGCCCCGGTCCAGGAAGATCCCACATGCCGCGGAGCGGCTGGGCCCGTGAGCCATGGCCGCTGAGCCTGCGCGTCCGGAGCCTGTGCTCCGCAACGAGAGAGGCCACAACAGTGAGAGGCCCGTGTACCGCAAAAAAAAAAAAAAAAAAAAAAATCAATTGTTATAAATTTCATCACTTAAAAAGTCTGCCTGCCCCCCATCTCATCTCTCCCTGCTCCTCCGTGTGCCTTCTGTCTGCACACTCACTGGCTCTTTTCCTCACACCTGCCAAGCTTCTTCCCTCCTTAGATTTCCCTTGTGCTGTTTCATCTGCTGCAATTCTCACCCCAACCCTTGTCCTGGCTCATGTCTGCTTGGCCTCAGAGAAGCCTCCCTGACCCCCAGACTAGGTTTGATCCCTTCATTGAACTTACCATAATTGTAATTAACTGATCATCGTTCAGTGTATTATTCCCAGTAAAATCAATGAGGACAAGGACCCTTCTTTTTTGTTCACCGCTGAGTCCCCAGTACCCTGCACATAGGTAAGTATTCACTCAATAGGTATTGAGTGAATGAATTTAATCTTCTCAACAGCCTGTATTTCCTGCAATGGAAAAGTCAAAGCTTCGAGCTGTCAAGTGATGCACCCAAGTCACACAGTCATATTTGGTAGAGCAAGGTTCACACTCAAGTCTTTCTGACTCCTACCCAAGCCCCTTACTACCCCACATGGCTGCCACTTGATTTCTGCAAGTTACATGCCTATCTACACACATTGTTCTCTGTAGCTTCAACTACACTCTACTCTGCATCCTTGCTGTCGCAGTGTTTTCTATCCTGGGCTCTGGGCTTTTTCTTTCATTCTTGAACTAATCCAAATCTTCCCTATCATATTTATACAACTTGTTTACTGATCTAGCTATAATATGCTACATTTCATCTTATTAAGACATCTTTTCTCTCCTACAACCCTGCAATTCCACTCCTAGATGTATACCCACCAGAGATGTGTACATGTGTTCACTAAAAGGCATGTACTGGAATTTTCATAGAGCGCTACTCGTAATAACCTGAAACTGGAAACTATCCAAATGCCCATCCAAGTAGAATAGACTATTTTATCTTCACACAATGGCATATTATATGACAATGAGAATGAACAATCTACAACTTTACGTGACAGTATGGGTGAATCTTACAAACGTAATGTTGAGGGGAAAAAGTCAAGTACGTATTATATGATTCTATTTATAAAACGTTCAAAAACTGGCAAACTAATTTATAGTATTACAAGTCAGGATGGTGGCTACTCTTGGAAGAGTAATGATTGGAGATTGGAGGAAATGGTGAAGGTTTTCATGACACCAATGCCGTTCTGTTTCTTGATCTGGGTGCTAGTTAGGTATTGGTGTTTTGCTTGTGGAAATGCATCAGTATGTGCATTTATAATGTGTACACTGTTCTTTATGTATAATAGACTTCAATAACAGGTTTTATGAAACAACTTCATATTTGTTTGTTTCTGACTACTTCAATTTACAGAGACTATTTTGAAATCTAATGCTAGTGTCCGACCTGCTGGCCACTATTTGCCCAGATGGGAGCTTCCTGTGCATATAAAGAGCTCACTTTGAATTGTTTAAAGTCTCACTTGGAAAAAAAAAAAAAGCCCCCAGTGGTGTCAACCCAGAATGTCTCCAGACATTCCCAAATGTCCCCTGGGAAACAAATTGACCCCAGTTGAGAACGACCGGCTTAAAATGGCTTAGATGATTTCCTCACCTACATCCCTCACCGGCTTTCTCTCTCAACTTCCTTTCTGCCCCTCACTTGTACAAATCCAGCCATCTGGCCTCCTTGCTGTCCTCTGAATACACCAGACACGCTCTCACTCACTTCTGCACCAGCTGTTTCCTCTGCCTGTAATGGTCCCCTCCAGGTATCTGTGGGCTCACCCCCTCACCTCCTTCAAGGATATGCCCAAAGGTCACCTTCTCAGTGAGCCTTTCCCTGGCCTCTTTATTTAAAATTTGAATCCTCCATACTCCCTGTCTCTCCACCTGGGTTTATCTTTCTCCAGAGCACTTATTGCCTGATAACCTGGCAAAAAGTTTATTTATTTTGTTTGATGCCTGTCTCCCTTATGAAAATATAAGATCCAAAGGGGCAAGAATTTTGTTTTCTTCACTGCTCTATCCCATGCCTCGAACAGTGCCTGAAACATAGTAGATGCTCAATTAAAACTTGTTGAATAAATGAATGAATAAATAAATAAATGAATACAATCTAGAGCCCAGTTCAGTGTCTGACATTCAAATGACATCCAGAATGCTTTAGGATTTAATCACTGTGCTTCTTCTGTCTTACTGTTCTTCTTGTAACCCCCATCCCCCAAGATTAGGGTCTACCCCTTAACTCCAGATGGCACCATGACTTTGGTTGACTAGCACTCTTGATTGTGACTACTTCCTTCCTTCCCACCACCTCTGGTCATGCTAAGCCCACCTGCCAGGATATTCACCTCCTCATCCCTCACATCCACCTTCCTAGTGCAGGCTACTTGTCTGGATCACCACCTTCCTGTCCCTAGATTCTCTGGGTGTTGGGACCCTCTGTTGCCTCTCCTTCCCTGCCCTGAACCTGCACACTGTCCTCATCCCTCCTCTTCTCTCAGCAACACCCTCACCCACCACCTTCCCAGAGGTAGAGATGGGTCTGATCCCCAGTTCTGACATGACCTACTGATGTCCCCAACTCCACAACTTCCTTCTGTCAAAATCTTGGAAAACTCAAGAGATGACATCTCTCGTTTCTCTGTTTGTTTACCACAAAACCTGAAATTGTGGCAGGCCTTTCTTTCCATGAAAGGCTGCCGGAGTTTTCTTGTTTCCACTTAACTGTAATGCGAGCCAGCACTCAGAGCCATAGAAATCTGATACCATTCAGTAATCGAACAACTGTAAATGCCAAGAGTCAAGATGCCTCACGTGAAGGAGAACTTGGAGTCAAGGTTGGTCATCATTTTTGTTGCGTTAACGTGACAATAGACAGTTTCCTTGGCAGACATCACAATAATGTTAGCAGGGACTTCAACTTTACGTGACAGTATGGGTGAATCTTACAAACATAATGTTGAGGGAAAAATGTCAAGTACGTATTATATGATTCTATTTATAAAACGTTCAAAAACTGGCAAACTAATTTATAGTATTACAAGTCAGGATGGTGGCTACTCTTGGAAGAGTAATGATTGGAGACTGGAGGAAATGGTGATGGTTTTCATGACACCGATGACGTTCTGTTTCTTGATCTGGGTGCTAGTTAGGTATTGGTGTTAGTAGTTAGTAGTTAGTTGCCTGTGATAAGCAAGAATCAAGTAACCAGACACATAATATTTCTACCTCAGGTTCGCTTGCATGCCTGTTGGGGGGAGGCATTTGGGGCAAAAATCCAGATATACCCAAAGTAGAAACCTGTAAAACTTGGCAAGGCAACACTCTTAAAACTAAATTTTTACCTAGAAATAGATCTGTGGACACATTCCCTAAGTGCTCACACAAACAAAACCATTGCTGGAACCATAATGCGTTTGCCTGTGATAAAATTGAAGATCATTTATCAAACTGTCCATGGAATCCATGATTTGAACTGACACTGATGACATAAACAGATACTCGAGGTTATAAGAATCATGAATAGCTCAAGGAATTCAAGGACACTAGTTGAAAAGATTATTATGATTTGGTTTCTGGACATCTGGCCATGAGATCCCGCCAACCCACTCTCCCTCCTCCCTCCTCTCTCTTCCCATGATGACTTCTAACAGTTTTCCTACAAGCTACCAAAGGAAGGAGCTGACAGACATAAGCCCTCCATGCCCTTGAACTTTTCAGTGCTTGAGTGCTATGCGGGAGGACAGCCATCTATCCCCCTCACAATGGCCAGGAGGCTGTGGGGGCAGGACAAGAGTCTGCTTTTCTGGCTGGTTCTCTGTTTTCTACACTGATCTGAAAATGATAAATACCCTTGTTACTTTATCAGGCCTGCAGAGGAGGAAATGTGATGTGAGAAAGGGCAGAAACGGCTCAATCTCTGTGATCACACAAGTTATGTATGGATTATACACATTGGAGCTACTTCTCTGCAGTCAGATGTTGAAATCTTGAGTGCTAAGGTTGTCAACATCTAGATAGAGTTTAATAGTCTTCCTAAATACATCTCATTCTATTAATTGTGCTCCCTTTATGTTTTGAGCATTAACAAATAAAAGTGTTATGTTTTGATTTTTTAAAAAAAGGAAGCGATATTTTTTAAAAAAAATCTCATGTTTGGAATTTCCCAAGTCTCTGGTAAAATGCCCAAATATCTAGATCTTGGCAGAGTTCCAAATTGGCTCAGAAATGTCTCCACAGTGCTTCAGTGAATGGTGGCATAATGCAAAACATGTTGATCCTGTGTTGAGTCATTAATTAGTGACATTTATTGAACACTCGTTGTATACAAGGCATCATACTAACACAGTATACAAACAAAAATAAGAGAAAGGGAGCCTAATTATACCAGGGGGACAAGCAGAGGAAGCTTTCTTTAGGTAAAAGGAAAAGGGTAATGGAGAAACAACTTTACTTATAAACTTCCTTACGTTAGCGTTGTTCCCTGATAATGAATAAGTGAAAATACAAGCTATAAATAGAAAGACACAGCAAAATCCAAAACCTGTTTTTGTCAAGAGACTTGATGCAGAGCATCTTGGTTAATACTCATAAGTGAGTCAGTAAAGGTCATAATAAAGACTGAACTGCTTTTCTCTGTGATATTTTGAGAACTCTGTAGCAAACAGCTCTGATCTCAGCCTTTGGTAATTGACTTAAAGGGACAAGAGGTTGCCAGCATTTTTTCCCCTTAAACTTTATGCATCTATAGAAAATCTGGCCTCCATCAAACTAAATAATTGTGAATTTCAAGCAAAATTAATTAGGTATGTAGGCTCAACATATCTAGTGGAAAAAATTCATTAACATGCAACCTTGAAGTAGAAAACACAGGTTCCTATGACTGCACTTAGACCTAACTGCAGTCTGTAACATTGGGTTCCTTTCTGATATTTTCCCAAGAAGGAATAGGCACAGGTTGCTTAATTGAAACACTTTGGAATAAAATTGCTTGCTTTATTCATTTTAGAAAAAAAAAATCCCCTTTGGGGGAAAGGAAAATCCAGTGTGTGAGTTCCCTTCCCTGTCAGACTGCTGATCCAGAGCAGGAGAAGTATCATCAAGTCTATGGTAGACAGATTGAATTTTCCCTGCCCGGTTTTCATTATCCCCTTCCTGCTGGGAATAGCAGGAACTTTTTTCTTTTGGGGAACATTTGTGATTCAATAGCTGTAACCCATTCCTGTCTCCAGAGATGAACACATGGCCCAATAGGGCATTTCTGGCCACAATGACTGGGTCAAAGATTGGCCTTGACCCAAGCCAGACCAATGAGACCCAGTTTGGGGATTACTAAATTGGTGGCCACCATCTTGTTCCTCATGAGAGAATCTGCCTGAGAGTGAAGCTAACACAGAGGAAAGCAGAGCTGAGAGATGGAAAAAACCCCCAAAAAGCCCCCAAAAAACCCCCAGGTACTTGAAGCTATCTTTTGAGCATCTAGATCCAACTATAAGTGAAACCCTGATTCTGGCTGACATTCTTTACACTGTCTACCTCCCTATTCCTTACCTGCTGGTCATTCCCTGTCCAACTTCCAGGACTTCTACCTGATCACATCCTGCCAAACTTCTCTGGTGCAAATCACCTGCCTAGACTTCCCCCTGCCCCCGTCCCCAGACCCTCCAGGTAGTGCCCTGCTGGTGGGTCTTCCTCCCATGAGGACCTACACACTACCCTCATTTTGCCCTCTTACCTGCAACATCTCCCACTCCCAACACCTTCCCAAAGGCAGGTCTGGTCTCCAGTTCCAACATGTCCACCATGCTCAACCACCAACTAAACTTCATTCCCTCAAAACCATGAACATTTTAGTTCTGTAACCAACAAATTTGGTTCACTTCAGGCGGTTTGAATTCGGTTTCTGTCACTTGCAACTTGAAAGTGCTTGATCTTCATAGGTAACAGAACTTAATTTTTTCGAGCAGATTGATTTCTTTGGAAGAGTCAAGGGTTACCTAGAGTCAGGCTTTTTGAATATTACAGGCATTCAAGCACAGAGTAGCATTTTGTGCACAAAATATTTTTCAGTAAAATATAATGAAATATAAACTAAAATGTGATGAAACTAATTATACATGCATCTAGTAATACAAAAGAGGAGTCTCTATGGTGCCTCTTTAAATTGAAATGACATTTCTTTAAATACGTGTTATACAACTGGTAATTAAATGAGTGGCTTTAGAGCAACACACTCAATTGTGGCTGACAGACCACCTGCACTGGTAATATCTTGGGAGACTGGTTTAAAATTCAGATTCCCTGGACACATTCCAGGGCCACTGAATCAAAATTTCTGGGAATTAGGTCTCAAATTGTTCATTTTGGATGAAATTCCAGGTAATTTTCTAGGCATACAAGAGTTTGAGCGCCATTTGCTTTAAGTCTTATTGCGCATATATATATATATATATATATATATATAAAATATTTAATAAACCTTCAAGTGTTACTGTCTGAACCTAAAGAATAATTCAAAGAACATCTCATCATTGATAAGACTGAAACTGAATGGGTGCACCTGTAAAAAGCAGTAAGGTTCAGGTAATTTATAAATGCTTAGAGGCCAGATGTAGTCAGCTCAGGCTAACATCACTGTGGTAACAAATAACCTAAAATATTAATGGCTTACAACTTGAAGGGTTTATTTCTTATGCATTTCCATTTCCAACACAGGACATTCCAGAACTCAGGGCTATTGGAACAACCTTTCTCTAGGACATAGTTGAGTCGGTCTTGTAACGGAAGGTAAAGAGAAGAGGGTGACTGCAGGCTGGCTCTTAAAGTCTCTGCTTGGAAGCGACACACGTTACTTGCAGCCATATTCCATTGACCAAAGCAGGTCACATCACCATTCCTGTGTTCAGTGGAGTAGGGAAGGATAATCCTATAGAAGAGGATACTAAAGGGAGGAACAGCAAACATTTTGAACAGAAATATAATCCACCACATAGGACATTTGATAAAGAATTTCATGTGTTCTTGAAAAAAATAATGGGGGGATCTATGGTCAGGTAAGTCTGGGGACTGCTGCTTACTCTAGCCCTCCCTGGAGCTGCTAAAGACTCTCAGAAGTCCTGCAATGGAAAAAAAAAAGTTAATCATTTAACCCCATGTTTCCAAGCTTTGTTTCCATGGATGCCTTTTTGAACACCATCTCAACACACCTCAACAATCTGAAGTTCACTGGGCAAAGACGTCATTTGTGTGGTAGAAAAAATAACATTTTCTTCATCCTCTACTACAAAGCATGCTTGTGGGATGTTCCTAGCCAAATATTGTGTAATAACTTCTGTGTAGCTTCAAGCTCTTCATGCGTTTAAAAAATTCTGGTATTTTACTAAGTCATCAAAAAACCTTAGTATTTTCTAAGTCTATGCAAATATCCTTCATGTTATTCCAACTAGTTACAGGCTGTTGAAATTTAGTAGCGTTACTGGAGAGCACTTAAGGAGTGAATCTAATAAGCCGGTTCTTCCAGGTATGGTGAGAGTGTTCCAGAAAAGATTTTACTTTTAAATCTTTCTCATTACCATGTTTGGAATTAGGCAATTCCTGTAAATTGAAGCGATGCACTTTTTTTCCATTTGCGGGAACCTGTCATTTTAAAAGATCATAAGCATTTCTGCAGTTATTAATAAGCATAAAAGTACTCAATTCTATGAGTGTCATGATGGGGGAGATCATTTCCTGCTTTTTCTCTACCTCCACCCAATGCATCCTTGCACCTCCACTGGGATGCTGGTGATGTATGAGGTTTTTGCTGCTGTGTAAGTGGAGGTTCTTGTTTCTTAGTCATTGCGTGGCTGGAGCATATGCCACAAGCAGAGGTGGTTGTGGCCATCTCCCAATTTTTCCAGTGTTAACACTTTTATGGTGTTCACTGGTGGTGAACACCTTTATGAAAACCCATCCTCTGTTCTCTGATGCTTTTCTCTCCTGTATCACTGCCTCTCAGTCTTCCCCTGGCTCTTCCTCCTATCTACTCCTTAAATTATTGGGTTCTTCTGATTCTTCCCTTGGCCTTCTCTCAACTCACTCTACACCTGCCAAGATGAATGAGTCCACTCTCTCGGCCTTCTGCCCCACCTGGATCTGTCTCCACCTTGCTCCTCTGCTTTGGTACCATATTCTAAGTGCTGACGAATCATCTCCACCTGTTGCTGCATATCGGCCTCACAATGAATGTATCCCAAACAAAACTCTTCATTTTCCTCCCAAACTTGTTCTTGTATTCCCTGTTTCCATTCATTGTTTCACTACCTGTTTAGTCTCCTGAGTATAAAATGGGACCTTATCTCTGACCTCCCCATTTCTTCTACCCAGAGCTCCAACTCATGCCACATTCTGTGCAATCTCAGAAGTATGAGACTTGAGACTTCCTCTCTGTCTCCAAGTACTTCCTTGGTTCAGATGCTGGCCCCCATTTGCCTGGATTCTGAGTGTGTGGTGTCACGGTGAAGAGTATGGATTCTGGCACCCGGACAGCTTGGGATGGAACTCTGACTCTAACTGCTTCTTGTAGACTGACCAAGCCAAGTTATTTAACCTCTCCATGCTTCAATTTCCTCTTCTACAGGGAAGGATCATTGCAGTACCTACCAAGTGGGGTTGTTGTGAAGATTGCTTTGGTAAATACATACAAAATGCCTGGCACAGAGTAAATACGCAATAAATGTTAGTTTCTAGTATCATAACAACTTTTTAGCTAATTTCACTGGTAACAGTATTTTTCCACTCTCATTAGACTCATCTTCCTAAGAAACAAATCTTATCACGTCACTCCTTAGCTTCTACTGGCTTTCCACCATTTAAAGAATAGCATTCAACTTTCTTAGCAGGACCTGTAAGACCCTTCAAAAATCTCTTCCTAACTACCATTTTGGGTTTATTTCTGGCCACCTAGGCTTTAAACGCTGAGTCTACACTAAACTTCTCACCATTCCTCAAACACTCCATACCCAGGGATAATTCTGCACCTTTGCCTGTTCTACTTCTGTGTTAGTCAGCTCTCCTAAGTTATGATGCTATAACAACCATCCCCAGGTCTCAGAGGTTTTTCAACGACACAGGTTTATTTCTTACTTACATTACATATTGTCTGCAGGGTAGCTTCAGCTCTACTCCAGGAGTCTTCTTTACTCTGAGATCCACGCTAAATGAGCAGTCCCTTTCTGGAAATGGTTTTATCGTGTGGCAAAGAGAAAAGAGTGACTTTGGAATGTCATGATGGATTTTAAAGGTTTGCTCAGAAGCGGCACAAAGCACTTCTACTCAAATTTTATTGGCCAAAGTAAGTCACCTGGCCAAGTGTGACCTTAATTGGGGCGGGGAAGTATAAACCTCTCCTGTCCCTGTATATCTTTCCCTATACTAGGGACATGAAACAAATAATTAGAAACAAGAATATAGTCTCCCGTCGTTCCCTATATTTGAAATGCCATCACATGTCCCTGCACCAGGAAGTTAGTTCACTTCCCAGCATCCTCTCAGGACTCCACTCCCACTTTTAATAAAGTGCTTGTCAGACTATACTAAGAGTATCTGTTTACATCCCCCTTTCTCTCATGGGCAAAGGCTACAACTTCTTGATTTCTCTATCCCTGGCTCTAAGCCTCCTAGGACTCAGAACATGTCAACAGAATGAATGAATGAGGAGGTTTGTTGCTTGGCCATTTATAGGCAAGGCTGGTTAAACTTTTCTGCTAATATGCAGTGGTAAATGGCCAAGTAACTAAGGAACTCCTTCATGCACGCAGAAACAAGACTTGACCAGTGAGAAGCCAGTGTGTTTTTTCTCCTCCATGCCCACCAAATATTGTCATTTTCTTATTTTGCTCTTAGTCCATTGCTGTGTACCAAGAAAAAATGCCTTGGAAAGATAGTATTTCTGCATATAGTCTTAGAAATTTATATACATGTAATATTCAAATGAAAACAGATTATGCCTATATAGTATTTGTCAAAACTTTGTTTCAAATCCAGTTATCTATTGAAAAGACTATACCAGTAAAAACCATCTTGATGAACCATCAATAAGTATCATCTTTGGTAACGTTCTGGGAAGATACTAAATCAAATTGCTAAGATATTCGGTTTAACCTCCTAAGTATTGCAAGTATCTTCCCCCGTCATCTCTCCCCTCCAGCACTGTCTTAATTTGGGTTCTCCTCACCTGCACTTTTACTACAGAGTCCTACTTGGTTTCCCTCTGCCCAGAATACTCTCCTGCAATCAAGAATGCCTTGATTGATGAAAGATGCCTTTGCATCAGGCATCATCTTCCTTCTGAACTCTCTCCAATGTCCTCTCTTTAGCATCCAACAACAGGGTTAAATCCTGTCCCTGTATATCTTTTTATCATTGTGTTTTATCACATCGCATTGTAATTATTTGTTTATGCATCTGTTTCCTCTTAATGGAGTGAGTCTTTTGACAGCAGGTATTGTGGTGTCCAGTTCTTAATCAGAGCAGAGTGCCCTTGCACATACATAAGGTGCTCAATTAATGTTTGTTACACTGAGTTGCTGTTGAACTGAAGGCAAAAATTATGGCTTACACGTTTTGTGCTATGTAATACAGTACAATTGAAAACACTTTTTTGATCTGGTGTTTTAATGTGTGAGAATATTTTCATGATTCATGAAGAATGTAGTGTTTCTTATGTTTTGATTTAATTAATATGAATTTTAACTTTTATATGTAAGCTCTGTGGAAAACTTTTTGGAAATGAACCAATTCTTATGAGAATTTATTAGTATCCTAAGAAAAAAGTCTTTAAAAAATATTCTTCATAGGACACTGTATGGCTACAGAAATTTAGAAGATACAATGTCTCTTTATTATCCTTGCCACCAAAAACAAAAATGAAATTTTTACTGAGACGTAAAAACTACAGAAAGAGAATTTAAGCTATGTGTGTCTTAGAAAAACAGTACAACATGCTAATTTGACCAGATCTTCTGAGAGAAAGGAAGCCAAGTGCAAATACATTTACCTAATTTAGCTCAAGAATGAAATTTTCAGTTTTGGTAACTCTAACACATGTTATGTAAGAGATCATGTGTATAAGAGGGAGAGAAAAAGGGTGAAAGAGGTTGTAATTAAAGTAAATCTTCCCAGAACCCTGGATTGCACCAGGAACGTGGCCAGAATAAGCAAGGCTACTGACTTTTGCCAGGGTCATGTTTAGAGGTTACTTTATCATAGCCCTTGCTTGAAAAACATAATTTGAGCAAAGAAGAGCTCCCAATGTTCAGTGATCTCCATGTGCTTCCCATTAGGGTCGGAAGAAGAAATGCTGTGGTATCTTCCGCAAATGGAATGGAATGGGAATTTTCAGATCCCTTTCCGACTTGGCAAGAGATGTCATGCTGGACATCAGGAAGATCCAGCTATTTCTAGAGTACGGGGACACACAGTCACACAGAGTCACCTAGGAACCATCGTGAATGGTTACTTAGTCACTCGTCTTCTGTGTAGGAAAACATCTAGCTCAGCTCAGAATGGCTATCTACCTTAATCTAAATAACATCATCATTTTTATTTAAATTTATTTATTTATATTTTATTTATTTTTGGCTGCGCTGGGTCTTTGTTGCTGCGCACATGTTTTCTCTAGTTGCGGCGAGCAGGGGCTACTCTTCCTTGCGGTGCGCGGGCTTCTCCTTGTGGTGGCTCCTCTTTGTTGTGGAGCACGGGCTTTAGGCACGGGGGCTTCAGTAGTTGTGGCTCGTGGGCTCTAGAGCAAAGGCTCAGTAGTTGTGGCACACGGGCTTAGTTGCTCTGCGGCATGTGGGATCATCCCGGATCAGGGCCATGTCGCCTGCATTGGCAGGATTCTTAACGACTGTGCCACCGGGGAAGCCCAACATCATGAATTTGAAAGTCTAAAATATTAGACAAGCAAAATATTATTAGTGAGTTCCTTTGCTAGCTGAGCTCAGATTTGGAAGCTCCCTGAAATGGCCTGTCAAATCTTCACTTATTCACCCAGCCCTACTAAGAGAGCATGACAGATCACACAGGAGTGTCAGTGCCCTTCCCCACCTCCCATCGGCAACCAGGATAGTGTGAAGACCAAGCCAAGTGTAGCATCACTGTCAGTTTCTTATCCAATATCCACTTCCCTCTTTTTCCTCACTAAACACTCGTCCAGCTAAATATTCTCTTTCCCAGCCCATAAAACACAAGTAGATATTTGCCTGGGAGTTCTGATAAAGCCTCTGACTTCCTGTTAAAAGGAGACAGAGATAACACTCTCTTCCTGCTTTCAAAGCACATGTGACGTCTGAACTATGGCAAACATCTTGGAACATCTTGAAACATGAGGCTATAAGGATAGCAGAGCAGAAACATAGAATGACTTGGGTCCCTCATGGCATTGTGAGCTGCAAACAGTGCCAGCAATCACCTAACTCTGGATTTTTGTAATGTGTGAAAAAGAATCCCCTATTTGTTGAAGTTACTATTGTTCTATTACTTGCAGCCAAACATATCCCTAACTTATATTCCACGTCTATTAACGGAAGCTCAATTAGGGATGCTCAGAGAAAAGCCAGTCTCAGGCTACTAGTAGTAGAGAGCTAATAGTTTAGAAGAGGTAGCAGATAGATTTTTCTCCCCCTTTCCAAATGTTCCTTCATTTCCCCTGCAACACACTCATGAAATTTTGGACCAGTCATAGAAGATGGAATTAAAAGTTCCCATTTTAAAACATCAGTCCTGATACATGACATACCAACATTATGACTTCATTTTTTTGAATCATGAAGTTTATTCCAATACTAAGAATCATCAGTATCTATCCTACCCATGTTAGACTTCAGCAAAGTTTGTAACTTAAGAGGCCTGGTCAGTTGAAAATAAAAGAAGTCTCACACTTATTTATAATTTTTAATAAAAGAAGATACAACTTTATTACATCAAATTTTATATAATCTGGTCTCCATTATGAAAATCCTATCTTTAAATTCCAGCTAGAGGTACAGTATTCACCTTTTATTACTCAAGTTTAAGACTCAGGTATAAGACTTTCATGTGGATTCCATAATTATCTTTTGCAAATTGTATTTTTATATGATATTGACTACAGTCATTTTCCATGTGCTAACATGTAGGTTTCTATAGGCATAGATCCTATTTCTGTTTAAAAAAAAACTCTCCGAACTGGTAACATCTGGTTGATGGACTGGGTTATGGATGTTTGCACCTGGAGCATAGCCAGACCCGAGGTGCATGCAAACATACAATTACACTCGATCCATCACATCAAAGCCATTTTCTGTCCTGGCTCCAATTTTGGTTTGGCACATTGTTTCATCTTGTTCTGCTCTAAAACTCTCCAATTGTATTTAGAAGAATGGGTACAAATGGGCAGCTTGCTTATCTTCCTTTAACTCTCCCATTTGGAGAAGTGCCCACCAAAGAATTTAGAAATGAAACAAATTCATCACTTAAACATTTCTATTAATGATAATAGCCAACAATGGCTGAGATATTTACCAGGTGCCAAGAGTGGTTCTGAACTTGATACAACATCATCTCCTTTAGCCCTCACAAGTCTGGGAGGAGATCTCAGTCTCCTGATACTCAGTCCTTCACGCATCCAGTCAGTGTGTGTTACGAGCAGCCACTGTGCTGGACTCTGGGACTGCAGTAGAGAACAAGGTAAGCCCAATGCTCCCTGCTCTACGCCGGATCCACCCTCTACATGTACACGGATATCTCATGGAGTCTAATGCAGTGGGAAGAGATATCACAGTGCAGCAAGGCTGAAGAAAGAGGGAAACAAAGAGCACAGGAGGAGCCCTAACCTAGGGTGGGGTGGGAGGTAAAATCTCACTCAGCAAATGACGTTTAAGCCTAGACATTCAGGGTTATTCACTTAATGGGGGAGGAGGTACTGGTGCTGGGGATGAAATCATTCCAGGCAGATGAGACAAGATGTTGTTGGATCACACAGGGGCAAGACAGGGCCAGACAGCACTTCCGAGGGGACTGAAAAAGAGCACTATTGCTGGAGCTAAGAGAAGCAGGGATAGAAGGGTGAGAGGGACCAGATCTCGTGGGCCGTGCTTGGGACTTTATCCTAAAGGCAAGGTGAAGCTATCTAGAGTGGTAGCTGTCACTGTTTTGTGTGACTGGGAATGTGGGGGGGGGGAGGGGGAGGGGGATGGAGAGAGAGAAGAATGATCAGATTTAAATGCAGATTCAGAGAAATTAGCATCTTTGTCCAAAGTTACTCCAAAGCTAGAATCTGATCCCAGCGTGCTTGATTCCCATCCTTTGCTCTGAACCCATCATTCTTTACCATCTTTTAACTTTACCAGCTTCATCCTAGTCAGGGTACCTTATTTCTATCGAATCCACCAGAAGACCATTCAAAAACACGCGCATCTAGTGCTTACTATGTATATAAGGTGTAGGGATTCAAAGGCCCTGCCTTCTGTTCCTTCTCCGTGGTGACAGTGGAATTTGGAATCTGTATTCTGACCCCATCCATTTATCCATGTCCCAAGGTTCATTTTTTTTAATTTTATTTTTTAATTAATTAATTTTTGGCTGTGTTGGGTCTTCATCGCTGTGCGTGGGCTTCCTCTAGTTGCGGCGAGCAGGGGCTACTCTTTGTTGCAGTGCACGGGCTTCTCATCGCGGTGGCTTTTGTTACGGAGCACGGGCTCTAGGCGCGTGGGCTGCAGTAGTTGCGGCACGTGGGCTCAGTAGTTGTGGCGCACAGGCTTAGTTGCTCCGTGACACGTGGGATCTTCCCAGACCAGGGCTCGAACCCGTGTCCCCTACATTGGCAGGTGGATTCTCAACCACTGCACCACCAGGGAGGTCCCTCATTTTATTTTTAAAAAATTTATGTACACTAACATTCACTAATTTTTTTTTTTTTTTAATTTTGTCTGCGTCGTGTCTTCGCATGCCGCGACTAAGAAGTCCTCATGCTGCAACCAAGGCCCATTTTATTTTTGACCGATAGCAACATCATGTCAGAGTGAAGGTTAACTGCAGCTGGGGGTGGTGAAGGAAACCATTCTCCTGCTAGCAGAATCCCCACCATCTGATCTAATTCCGACAACAACCTTGGGAAGTGGGTACCCTGCTGCCGATGAGTAGACTGGGGTTCAGAAGGTTAAATCACCAGCCCAAGGTCACACAGGTAGAAAGTTCCAGAACCGGGAGACCAGCATCTGTCCTCTCGGAATCAAACTCTCAGGGCTACACAGTCAAGCAGTTTCTCTCTGATTAGTTCACTCCTGACAAGGGAGGTAGGGAGACAATGGGAAGAGGAAGGGGCTTAAGGGAAATTATTTTAACACAAAGAATATTGTATAAAGCGTGGTATGAGACTGTCCAATTATTCTCCATGGCTTTAAATATTTTTAACCAACCCTATTGTTATAAAGCCCCACAAAAGTCATTACTACACAGAAAGGAAATGGATTTTCAATTCTAACTAAATCCCAAAGCACATTTTTACTTTCCAATTTTTTTTTCTTTAGGTTAAAAGTTGTACCTATTTAGGGTTGTTAGTAGGACATATGATTTTGCTCAGACAAATAAGTAAGGCATAAAATATTTACAAAATGCAGAGGTAATATTTGCTTAGGTCTTTGAGTACCTTTTTAAAAAGGCCTTAGATCCCTGCGGATTAATCAAGCACCTCTCAGATCTTGTCTTTTCAATGCTCAGCAAAGGAATGGCTCCTAATAGGATAAAAGGTATATGAAGACCTGAACTTGGGAATTTGCCTGCATGTTTTTCTTTAGAACTAGGTTTGCTTTGGCAAGTTTTATAAAATGCTCTGAGCTTTTCACTTTATTTTTCAGATCATCTACCCCATCATCTCAACCATTTACTATAGGTTAGCAATGTTTTTATATACTCTACCTATCTACCTATCAGAATTAAATGGATCAGATTATTATTGATAATGGATCAGATATATATTATTATATATTTCTTAATATTAATTGTGCTTTTACATTGAGGAGATCTATGATACTGTTGTCATGTTTTACATGGAATGTAAAACTGGAATACTGCCGTCTTTAAGTGTCATGCTAATCCCTCTCCCATTTTTTTTTTTACAAGTAACTATTGATCTTGCTAGACCATGTTTAAACAGGAAATAGTAACGCGTAGTGTTATACTTCAAAGAACTATGAATACTAAAGTGAATGCTCCTTAATTGTAAAAAAAAAAAAAGAATAAAATGGATCAAAGTGATTTTGCTTATTAAAAACAATTAGATTTTTAGCAAAAATCAATTCTCAAATAAATGAAATTGAACCTCAAATTATATGGGAAAAAACTTGTTCCTGAAATGCTGTAAAATTCAAATCTAGAGTCATTAAATTCAGAAAATTAGGGGAGAGGGTAGGGATAAGAGTTGATTACCTTATTCAGTTAAAGAAGAGTATATAGAAAATACTGGAATGGAAGTATAGCATTATTCAAATTTTACTTACATATTAGAGAAAAGGTCAGAGGGCAAAAAAGAAAAGAAAGTGTGTGTGTGTCCTTCTCCACCTCTCCTTTGTCCTCAGATAGGAAGTAGCCCCACCATTTAAAAGTGGAGTCCCTAGGGAAAGGAAAAAAATCCCTCGCTAAATCTCCCAGATCAATTTGGACACTCAGAATGACTGGAGTTGGAAGGGTGGCAAAATTTGTTCCTTTCACAATTTAGAAACTCTCCTCTCTTAATTGGAACTAAGGCCTTTGCACGCTTATCTCATTTAATTGTCATAAGCCCAGAGGTAGATCACATATTGATTATTCCCGTCTAACTTATACTATTCTGAGACACAATCAATCAAGTAACTTACCAGAAGTGACTCAGTTAGTAAAGGCAAGATCTAGAATTAGACTCAAGTCTTTTTTCTTATTTTCCCTTCCTGCCCTGAATATAAAAATATAGGCTTTTATCATTTACTTTCTGGCAATAAATTATTTCCACAAGACAATAGATTGCTGAAAAGCATCCTTTAACGGTGATGGGTAGAGACAGATCCTATAGGGGAGGTTGATTTGCAAGCTGGGGACTTTCTGGGACAACTGGCCAAGTAGAGATGAGGGGAGGGTACCAGGAGGTGGGAGAGGGATCCTGTAACATACGGAGGTGGGAAAACATTTTGTCACTTTTCCCTGGACCCTAGAGACCCATGTACCATTGTGAACATCGTTTTGGTGTTTCCTTTGACATGCTGTGTCCACACGTGTGCCTGGCATAGCATACAAAGGGAAAGCAGCCGTACTAGTATAGTAGAATACGTAACTGAGGACCTCCATATAACTGCTATTTCAAAGGGCAAACACTGTTTCAAAAATGATAGTAAATAATAAGAACTGTCATTTATGAAGTGCTTATTACACGTCAACTATCATCGATTTTTAATGATTAAAAATCATTAACATTTAATGATTTCTCTCTATGTATCAGACACTGTTCTAAGATCTTTGCATATATAATCCCACTCGACTCTCACAGTTATTCAATCCAGTAGATACCGTCACTATCCTCCTTTATAGACGAGGAAACGAAGGCACAGGCCGAAGAGCTACTTGTCCAAGAACACAGGAGCCAAGCCCGGGGATTTGACTCCAGGGACTCTAAATGATTTACATGTTTTATTCAAAAGATTTGTGTTGACTCCCTGCTACATGCCAGGCTCTGAGCGAAAGGTGACAAAAACCCTGCCCTCCTGGAACTTACAGTCTAGCAGGGAGCAGCGAGCAGGCAAGTGATAATATAAACAAATGCGTAATTGGTGCCGGGAACTCTGAAGGGTTTACAGTGCTATGCCCTAGTTTCCTTTAGTCATCACAACACTATTCCTATTCTTCACTGCAGAAGCAAGGTTTAGGGAGAGAAAGAAAAAATATTTAAGCGTTTGGCTGAGGACAATTGACTCAGACCCTCCCAAGTTACGAATCAATTATTTCTTCTGGGGGCATGTTGCCATTAGCAAATCATTTAGCTTGCAAGCCTAAGCGGTAATTACAATTACGTGCACATTAAGAGTTCCAGAACACGAGTTTTACTTTAGCACAACTTGCCCTATTTTTATATGCAAAGATTTCCTACTACTTATATAACAGAGACCCGGCATTTAACTGACGACTCACATGGGCACACAGGCAAGAAACACTCAGCCAGGGAGTCCGTGCTTATACTTTAAATTTTCATCTGTTTTGTGGAATGTAGACTTTGGATTAAAGACTGTTTATTTCTGTTCAAAGCACTGGAAATAAAAGGTTTGTGCAGATGTTTTAAGGACACCATATAGATTATTCACAAACTTTTGTGGTCAGTTGAGCCACTATAGTCAGGACTAATGACTCACTCTGAACTAGGTTTTGTTGGTTCTTAAAATATTGTTTCAGTCTTGTCCTTAGCAAAGTTAATGTGTTCATCACAAACATTGCTAGCTGGGGAAGCAGTGGTAGGGGTGAGATTCTGTGAAATATTCCACGTGACCAAGTCTGTTTCCAATGTCCCAGTCATTCCCAGGCTACTTTTGACTCAAGGAGCATTCTAAGCTGGGAGACACCTCGAACTGGAGCCTCTGGTCCAAACCCTTCATTCCATGAAGGAGAAAGCTGAGTCCCTAATATGACCAATGTCACGGGCCTGCTGGTGACACAGATGTGCTCAGAATGCCAGCCTCCTGACAGCCACCATCCGCATCTCCTTACTCATGCCGTGCTGAGTGCTGGACTGAAACTCTTCATTCTGTTCATTTCCTTTGATGTCATTGTTTCTTCTCTTCCCACTCTTTCAGCCCTTAAGTGTTGTGTCACAATCCTCTAAAATGGCGTGTATTAACCCACTTACAATGGCTTGTAGAAACTGCCAACTAAAGCATGAGTTATGTAATTCTACTCTGTTTTCCAGGGGTATTAGACAGAAAACACTTAACAGATGGAGACATAAAAAGGCATAGACAAGGAACATGGGAGAGCCTCATAAATAAATTTTACAAGACACCTTAATGTTCTGTGTAAGAAAAGAATATATTGGATGGTGATAAACGTGACAGATGTGGGAGCTGTGTATTTCAGCAATGAACGGGGTCAGGCAGAATTTAGTTGCTTTTCTAACTTGTCAGAGAAGATTCAAGAGGAAAGGGAGGATTTCAAGTATAAAGGCAGGGGAAAATTTATGAATGCTATCAGGATGGGTGATCTGGCATAGGCAAAAACTTAAACCTGTGCTGTCCAAAATAGTAGCTATTGGCCACATGGGGCTAAGGTGAAATTATTAAAATTAAATAGAATTTTAAAATTCAGGGCTTCCCTGGTGGCGCAGTGGTTGAGAGTCCGCCTGCTGATGCAGGGGACGCGGGTTCGCGCCCTGGTCCGGGAAGATCCCACGTGCTCCGGAGCGGCTGGGCCTGTGAGCCATGGCCGCTGAGCCTGCGCGTCTGGAGCCTGTGCTCCGCAACGGGAGAGGCCGCAACAGTGAGAGGCCCGCGTACCGCCAAAAAAAAAAAAATTCAGTTCCTCCATTGCACTAGCCACATTTCAAGTGCTCAGTAACCACATGAAACTAGTGGCTACTGTATTGGGTGTCACAGGTATAGAACATTTTCAACATTGCGGAAAGGTCTTTGGGACAGCATTGACATAAAAGATGTATCGTAGTAGGGGAGGAAGGGATGAATGGAGAAAGGGGACCATAAAGTAATGTTTACCAACAAATAAGGTTGTACTAGTTAAAGAGAAACAAGGGAGATGGGATACACTGAAGTCATCCAGAGAAGGAACCTAAATTAGGTTTGCTCTTAGACTCAAGGCATTGGCTAAATTAAAAAAAAAAAAAATCGTGTGTCTCTGTGCAGAAAAAACCCTGTGGTTTTAGCTGGTAGACATTCCTTTGTACAAAGAAAAGTATACCTTCCACCAAACTATAAAACAGTAAAACGATCAGTGGTTTCCAGGGCCTGGGGAGGGGAAGCAAGGGAGGGAGGTGTGGGGAAGTGAAACACAGGGAGTTTTTAGAGCAGTGAAACTCTTCTGTATGATACAAACATGGTGAATACAAGGCATTATATATTTGCCAAAACCTGTAGAATGTACAACACAAAGAGGGAACCCTTTAGTTCATAATAATGGATTAATATTGGTTCATCCATTGTAACAAATATACCCCAACTAATGAAAGGTGTTGATAATAGAGGAAATGGGAGGTGGGGCGGGAGGGAGTGCGTGAGAGTATGTGGGAACACTGTAATTTCTGTTCAGTTTTTCTGTAAACCTAAAATGCTCTAAGAAATAAAACCTAAGAATTAACTATTTCTCGTAAAATAGTTTCAAGCACTCTAAAAGTCTTCATTTTCACATAAACACTGAGATGACAATAAAACCCATTAATCTAGTGTCAGCTGATAACCTAATGTGATTGTGTTGATATATATATATAGACTTGTCACGTAAAAAGAAAACAAAACAAAACAGCGTACCTTCTTCCAGCTGTCCACAGCACAATGTCACCCGCTCATCTTGGTGAGCAGAACACGAGCTGGATTTCAGTCCACACTTGCCGCCTTCCTGAGGTGTCTTTGTGCAGTGCACGAACTGCACAGCTGTACACAGTGGCTCTAGTGGACCCCATCCATTGCTATTGTGGGGCTCCAAACAGTGACTGGGGACAAAGAAGGACCCTCTCTCTAGGGTGCCAGTGACTGACTGGAGGAAGAGTCTATTGAGAATAGATCACAGTAAACTATATAAGAAATAAAGAGCCCAACACTCAGAAGTGCTAGGAAAGTTGAGTGGTAAGATGCCAAAAGGGACACAGAAAACAAAGCCAGGAAGACAGGAGCCAATACTGTGCCTTGAAGCCTACATCTGAGATGCAGCAGCAGCAGCAGTTCCCTCTCTGAGCTGGAATTCGGAGCTGATAGTGGTCTTGGCAAACTCAGTTCTGCACGGTGAAGGGCCGGGTATCTGGTGGGAGAGACAGCTTTGGGAGAGAGGGTTAGGATTTGAGGATGATCACCCCAGGAGGCTATATATGCTCATATGGCATAGGCTGGGGGCTGGAGGGAAAGAGGAGAAGAAAAATGCATCCCAGCAATGCCTGGAATGCATCAGCTGGGCAAAACAAAACTCCTGGGAAAACCAAGCTGTGTCTTGGATTGTGGTTCAAGGAACTAGTAAGGGGATACAGAGCTTTTCCTTCTAAGCTATCTGTGCGAGCCCAACCCAGGTGAGGAGTTAGCAACGTGCTTCAGATGTCAGCGTGAAAGGAACTGATGGGGCCAGTCTGACCTTCTAGTATTTGAGTAATCCTGAAAAGAACCACCTGTCACAATAGGTAACCCTAGCAGCCAGCTTCACGGAATGACTGGGAAGGGAAGCTGAATTGTCTCAGCCACGAGGGGAGTCTCTTCAGAACAGAAGTGGAGCGCTGTGGAAATTTTCTCCTGCCCCTGTGTGTCTAAGTCAGATCTTCCTCAAGCCTGGCTTTGGATCCTGCATCCAAATCACCCTGGGATACTTATTATCAAGGCAGACTCCCCAGGGCCCAACCTGGACCAAATGAAGCGGTATCTTTAGGGACGGAGTCTGGGAACCTGCATTTTCATCAGCTCCCTCAGTGATTGTTAGGTACTCGGAAGTTTGAAGGTTATGGATAGAGACTGGTTCTCCTCAAACTCTAGCGTGCATTAAAATCACCTGGAGAGGGCTTCCCTGGTGGCGCAGTGGTTGAGAGTCTGCCTGCCGATGCAGGGGACACGGGTTCGTGCCCCGGTCCGGGAAGATCCCACATGCCGCAGAGCGGCTGTGCCCGTGAGCCATGGCCGCTGAGCCCGCGCGTCCGGAGCCTGTTGCTCCGCAACGGGAGAGGCCACAACAGTGAGAGGCCCGTGTACCGCAAAAAAACAAAAACAAACAAACAAACAAAAAATCACCTGGAGATAATTGTTAGCACAGATGCTGGCCACACTTCCAGAGCTGCTGATTCAGTATCTGGGGTGGAGCCAGAGAATCTATATTTCTAACAAGTTCCCAGGTGATGCTGTTGGATTTAGGGCCTACACTTGGAGAACCACAGCAGCACATAGAGAATCTTTCTTCACCTGGTAATTTCTTAAAAGCTACGGAAGTAGAAAATTCCACTTATCATTCATCCGCATAATTGAACTAGTTCCTACCACCTTGTTATTCAGGTGACTAATACCCATGACCTCCTTCTCACCTTGTTAGATAACTTGGAGCTTTAAATTGACAACATGAAAAGGAATCTCACCTGGCCAGCCCTAATCTTGCCTCTTGTCCTGCTTCCAAATGTTTATATTATTATCAGCCCTGTCCTTTTCTCCTGTTTGGTGGTGACCTGCAGAAAACCATTCAGCTTTGTGTTACTCTGGCCTTCAACAACTAAGATCAGCCCCTTTCTTTACTTGCCATAAAGAGATACCCTGCAAAAAAAGAAAACTGCTTACAAAAAAAGAGAAACCTGAAAATATTCTGAAATTCAAAAAGTGTTATTTTGGGGAGTCTTCTGGGACAGGATGTCCCCATCATCAGCTAGAGGAAGCCCAGATGCTGACAAACGCTATTTTGCCTTGCACAGATCAAAGAGAGGCATTTATTGAAGGAAGGGATGGAAGTATTTGATGAGGCCCTTCTGCAGACTCCTCGTAAACAGGATAGGCCCTATCAATGAAAGCTTATACGCAGCCAGGCCTCCATGCCCAGGAACAATGGAGCAGCGAGCACAGTGGATGGCAAGGAAAGAGCCTCGGTCCTGACAAGATTGTTCTGCCAAGAGAACTGCCGTAAACAGGATTAGCTGTAATGAGATTATCAACTCAGGACCTGGAGATCTGAGCTGGAGAGTTCAGTGTTGCATAAGGAAAAGACACAGAAGTAGCTTGTAGGGTGAGAGGATTACAAAGCAAAGGGCAGGGGCTTTCCCTTCCTGGACCCCTCTGGACCAAGGATGCCATCTCTTGTGGACTGAAACAATAGTGTGCTTGCAAATATTGCTTTGCAGGAGCAGAAGAACCTGCAGCTAAAGCCTTAAAGAAGTGGTTCTCGGGCTTCCCTGGTGGCGGAGTGGTTGAGAGTCCGCCTGCCGATGCAGGGGACGTGGGTTCGTGCCCCGGTCCGGGAAGATCCCACATGCCGCGGAGCGGCTGGGCCCGTGAGCCATGGCTGCTGAGCCTGCGTGTCCGGAGCCTGTGCTCCGCAACGGGAGAGGCCACAACAGTGAGAGGCCTGCATACCGCAAAAAACAAACAAACAAAAAAACAAAGAAGTGGTTCTCAATCAGAGGACACAGGCAATGTCTGGAGACATTTTTTGGTTGTCACAACTGGTTGGGAGGTGCTATTAGCATCTAAGGGCAGAGGCCAGGGAAGGTGCTCAAAGTCATACAAGGCACGGGAACAGCTTCCCCCTTCCAACAAAGAATTACCCAGCCCCAAATGCTTGAGAACACCTGTGCTGGAGTGATTAAGAGGGAATCCAGATAGGATTTTGATAAATGATAAGCTGGATCCTGAGCATGGGAAGGGGGAAGAGGCAGGGGGGTGGGGGGGGGGTGAGGGAAGGGAGGGGCGTTGGGAAGAGCGGGCAAGCATTTATGGAACCTGAATCTTGAGAGATGTTATCGCTCCCCAGGAGGTGAAAACTAATTCTTGGGGAATGAAGACACATAATTATTTATGTATAAAGTACAGTATGTCTATAGTACCTGAACACTTGAGCGGCATTTTTGTGATATTAAAATTTCATGGGAAGCAGCAAAGTGATTAGGGAAAAAAAATGTCTCAAAAGGCTCCTTAGGGAGATGATAATGAAAGAAAGGTCAAGAAACACTGGTCTATATTAGAATCTGGATGGACATGCATCCTGTAGCTGCATCCAGGAATCATGTGGTGGGATCCTTCTAAGAGATGAATGGGTGGCCGTGGCTCCGGGACTTAAGACTGGTTCCTTTTTGCCTTAGGGATAAAATATAAATAGCCTTGTGTTTGAAGGCACACTTTCCCAGTGGCCACCACCACAGCGAAAGTCAGCACTCTTATTCTCAGCCACAGTGAATCACTCCTGTGCTACTCCCACCTCACTGGGCCCTTTCCTCTCCTTCCCCCAACATCCTTCAGGGGCTAACTGCAGCTCCTCCACGAAGGCAAAGGACTGACAGCAGCTCTAACTCCCTCAGCCCCTGGCTGCCTGCCCCTTCTCTGTGCTTCCCTAGAGGAGAAAGGTAGTTTATTTTTATTGTAGCATCATTTCCACTTTATTGTAATAACTCACTGTCTCGAGGGCAGGCATCTGCACCCCACACAATGTCTGGCCCATAGTAGACCGTCAATACTTATTTGTTAAAATATGAGAGAATTTGCACTCACTGCCCTCTTTGAGATAGCAATGAGCATCCCCATCCTACAGAGAGATGCCTGGATTTCCTGGATGAGGAATGGGTGTGCCCTTCCATGCCCCTTTTTGGGTCCTAAACCTCACCCAGACCTTGGCCAAGAAAGAGAGGAAGAGCAGGCTTCCCAGGATCTGTGCTTCCAGCGAAAGAACATCACTTAGAAATGGGTCACAGATAAAACAAAGAGCAAGGACAGAAAGTGAGTCAGAGATATGAGTTTTAAAATTCAAGGCTTTTCCTTTCTCTTGACTCCAGGGGACGAGTCAAGACGGTGGAATAGGAGGACGCGGAATTTGTCGCTCCTCACAAGTGCACCAAGAATTCATCTACAGATGGAACAGTTCCCACAGAGCACCTGCTGAACATTAGCGGAAGACTTTTGACACCTAAAAGAATGAAAGAAAGAAGGAAAAAAGAAAAGAGGAATCATAAAAAGGACCAGCAACCCTGGCAGGAAGCCAAAGGTGAGGGGAGGTCTCCACACTCAGAAAAGCTCCCTCACGGTGGGGAAATCAGCTGGGACAGAAAAGGACCTTCAGGGGATCAAAGGAGAGCACAGCCGACAGTCCACGAAAGGTAGGACAAAGTAAGAACTGCACGCATGGTCTACACTGCAGCTCTGCACATTCCAGGCTGAATCATGAGTCGTCTGTTGTGAAAGGGAGCTGGCTGCTGGAAAGTGGGGTTTGGAGGGCGAACCCAGGGAGGGGACAGCTGTTGGCTGTGAAAAGACAGCCTGAAGGGACAGGAGTAAGGAGCTTCACAACCAGGAAAGTCTGAGGAAAAAGCCTGAAATACCATAAAAGCAAGGTGTCATTGTTGAGTGGTACGCAAAGGGTGGAGCCCTTTCCCCAACTGCTGACTTCTTCAGCCTCCACGGGCACTGGGAGGGCTCCCACCTGAGCAGACCTGCTCCCCACTTGGGCCAGGGTCTCCTCCACCTACGTGGGCTCCGGGGGCCTGAGCACTGCCCATCCGAAAGCCTCCTTGGGGATCAGCCCTGGGTGCCCCTTCCTGGGACGAGAGTCCGCTGATGCTGGCAGGGACTGAGTGCTAAAGCATGGGGTTGGGAGAACGGATCTGGGGAGTGGAACACCGTTGGCTGCATGGATACAACAGAGGGGACGGGAGTGAGGGGCTCCGCAGCCAGGAATGCCCCTAGATGAAGCATGGTGCCATTGTTGAGAGGTTGGGGGTAGGGGCCGCCACAGCTCCCACACACCAGCTCCTGCCTCCGTGGACACTGGAAGGGACTCCCACCAGAGTGAGCACGTCACAGTCTCTTCCAACTGCCTGCTGGTCTCCACTGTCACAGGCAACTTGCGGACACTCCAACTGTGGCCACGGTACCCCTGCCCCGGCCTGCGTGAGTAAGTGTGCCCCAAGCAGCCTCTGCTTTTTCTCCCTCTCACCTGGGCTGGGAACAGACACCTGAGGGCGGCACACATGCAGAGTTGGGGTCGAAACCAAAGCTGAGTCCCAAGGGCGGTGCGACTAAGGAAGAGGAATGAAAATCCTTCCATGTAGCTGCGCAAGCTATGGATTAAATCCCCGAGATCAGCTGGGTAAATCCAGCCTCTGTGGCATACCTGAATAGACAACAAGTGTTCCCACCTCTGAGACCAGTCTAGCCTTTGCAGCAGTGGACTTTGGGGGCAAGTACACGTCGGAATCGGGCCAGGTCAGAGTCTGAGCTGCCCCTACAATGCTCACAGCAGGTGCAGAGACCTACCTAGAGGTAGTGGAGGGCCCCCTGGGGAGGCAGGGATAGGCTCTGGCTCACTGTGGGAGCAAGGACACTGATGGAGGAGGCCCCAGGAAAATAGTCTTATTACTATTATTCTTTATTTGCTTCTTTTTGCTCAGTTGTTGGTATTGTTGCTTTTATTATTTTTTATGTTATTTTAAATTTTTATTATTTAAAAATTTTTTAATATTGATATAATTTAAAGTTTCTATTTTTATTTTACTTTTTTGTTGCTTTGTGGTTTTCTTCTTGTTTTTTCTTTTTTCCATTGTTTTTGTCTATTTTATGTTTTCTTCGCTTTTTTGTTTGTTTGCTTTTTGTTTTATTTTTCATTCTTTGCTTCTTTTAGTTTAGTCCTTATTGACTGTTCTCATATTAAAATTCTTTTGTTTGTTTGTCTGTTCCCTTCGTGTTTTTGGTCTGTTGGTTTTTTCTCTGTTGTTTTTTCTTTTTTCTGTGTGTGTTGTGTTGTTGCTGCTGTTTGCTGTTGCTTTTGCTATTTGTCTTGGGTTTTGTTTGTCTTTTTCTCTTTTCATTTTTTTTTCCTTTTCTTTTCTTTTCTTTCTTTTTGCTTGGGCTGCCCTGTGTGGCTTGCGGGCTCTTGGTTACCCGGCCAGGAGTTGGGCCTGGGTCTCCCAGGTGGGTACATAGAGTCCAGGATGCTGGACTGCCAGAGAATTCCCAGGCCCAGGGAATATTAATTGGCGTGCATGCTCTGGGAGGTATCTGTATCGACACTAAGACCCAGCCCCACACAACTGCCTACAGGCTCCAGTGCTGGATACCTCATGCCAAACAACCAGCAAGACAGGAACACAACCCCACCCATCAGTAGACAGGCTGCCTAAAGTACTAACCTCACAGACACACCCAAAACACACCACCTGACAAAGCCCTGCCCTTCAGAGGGAAAGGACTCAACTCCACCCGCCAGAGCACAGGCACCAGGCCCTCCCACCAGGAAGCCTACACAAGCCCCTGAACCAACCTCACTCACCAGGGGGCAGACGACAGAAGCAAGAGGAACTACAACCCTGCAGCCTGTGGAAAGAAGACCATAAACACAGTAGGTTAGACAAAATGAGATGACAGAGAAATATGTTGCAGATGAAGGAGCAAGGTAAAAACCCACAAGACCAAATAAATGAAGAGGAAATAGGCAATCTACCTGAAATAGAATTCAGAGTAAAGATAGTAAAGGTGATCCAAGATCTCAGATACAGAATGGAGGCATGGATCGAGAAGATACAAGAAATGTTTAACAAGGACCTAGAACAACTAAGGAACAAACAATCAGTGATGAACAACGCAATGACTGAAATGAAAAATACACCAGAAGGAATCAACAGCAGAATAACTGAGGCAGAAGAATGAATAAGTGAGCTGGAAGATAGAATGGTGGAAATAATTGTCGAGGAGCAGAATAAAGAAAAAAGAATGAAAAGAATTGAGGATAGTCTCAGAGACCTCTGGAAAACATTTGAATTATAGGGGTCCCAGAAGAAGAAGAGAAAGGGAAAGGGCCTGAGAAAATATTTGAAGTGATTATAGTTGAAAACTTCCCTAACATGAAAGGAAACAGTCAATAAAGTCTAGAAGATACACCAGGGACCATGCTGAGGTTCCACTTACACAGTTTGAAAATCATTGCCTTAAAGTCCTAGAGCTAAGATAAGCATTTTTGGTAAAGTGCCCCGAAATGTGATTGTCAGTGTTCTGGCACCAGTACTAACAGGGTCACCAGCCCAAGTACATAGTCCTTCAGGCAGAGTAGTAACAGCGAAGATGGAAAGACTCGGTGGGCAGGCAGAAGTGCCCATGTGGAGAGTGGAGGGCAGGCCACGAGCTAAGGTGCGGCTCCGTGTTGTCATTAGTAGAGAGAAGGCTGAGTCATAGGTGGTCCTTGAAACTGTGGGAGTGGGTGCAATCACAGAGGGATGAAAGTTTATAGTGACAACAGGGTTGAGGGGGGAAGACGGCAAACTCAATGTCTTGTATTTTCAGTTAATTTTTTAGGTGCAGCTTATTGTCTCAATTAGATCGCAGACTCCTTGGTGTTGTGGGGAGCTTTGGACACTTAAAAACATTTTTTTTTTTTGGTCATCTTAGTGCCTTGGACCAAGTAGATGCTTAAGAATTAAATAAATGAATGAATTAAAACTGTTTCCTCCATCATTAAACTTCTGGAAAGAACTTTCTTTTTGCCTCCACTTCCCTTACTTTCAACAATTTGGGTTCTCCACCGTCTTGTGACTGACATGTCTCTTTAGCAAGTTGCCTATGACTTCTGTGTTGCCAAATCCATTGACCTCTTCTCGAGTCACAGTTACCAAACTCAGGTTCAGCTGCTCACCACTCAAAAGCCAAAAATTCAAGAGGCAAATGTCAATAGAAAGGAAAGGTGCTTTAATCAGAAAAGCCAGCAATCTGGGGAGAAGGTGGACACATGTCCCGAGACTAACTCCGAAGATTGTGCTCGGCTATGACAGTCTTTAAAGGGCAAAAAGGGGAAAGAATCCCAGTGAGTCACTGAGGCAGGAGGTTGGATACTGCATCATTATCCATTGCATGCAGACTGGCTGACTCTTTCTTCAGATATTATCTTGCCTGTGTGATCTGCCTGCAGGATCGCTAAGGGGGCTGTTGGGGGTAAGGAGCTAGTCATTTTTTAACTGCTTCGTTCTTCATTCTTCTTTTTATCTAGGAGAAGAATCAACAGGTTAAGCAAGGCATGGTGTGCCTTCAGGAGCCCGTAAGTCAGGAGTTAGGTTAAATTGCCTAGTGATCTCATTCCTATAATAGGTTCTTTTCAGGTTAGAGGAGAATAGAAATGGGCAAACAAGAAAAGAGCAAAAGAGCCGCTTTCATCGTTTTCTGCAAACTCTGCAGCGTTCAGCACTGCGACCACCCCTCCTTCATTTACTCTCACCTCCCATGGTTTCCATATCACCACGTTCTCTTGGTTCTTTTTCAATTTTCTTGACTATTACTGTATAGCCTCCCTTGCTGGCCTTGTTCCTCTCTTAGTCCCCTGAAAGCAAAGGCTAACTTAAATTTCTTTTTGTCTCTCTCCTTTTCCAAACTCTACCTTGACAATGGCATTCATGGTCTTAGGGACAGCTTCTATGAAGAAGACTTCTGAATCTAAGACTCAAACCCTGATGTCTTTCCTGATCATTTTGGACCTAGTCCTCTGGACTTGAGTGAAGGAGCAGAGTGCAGGCTCCCTTTCACAAAGTGGCCAGCAGCCCTGGGTTAATGCTGAAAGACAACACTGGTCTGGTGGACTAGACAAGGACAGAGGCAGAGTGGGGGGGATGCAGCAGGAAGGTTGACCTTAGAGGGAGGGACCAGTCAACTAGGACACAAACTTGAAGGACTGGAGTAAAGATGGGAGGAGGAAGAGGTGAAAGGTACAGGCAGATCTGGTGTCACCTCAAGTTTTCTCTCATGGACCTGGAGTTCTGACCATGGCACAGCTCTTCCATGGGTTAGTGCCCCCCTGAGAGGATCAGAAACAACAGTTAGGTGCTGATTTCCACATCACACTTCCATGAGGCTCTGCCACACCACTGCACTGGGACCTCCTTCTTCCTTCAGGCTCACTTGGCATCTGTTCTCCAGAGTTCTGCACTTGGCTCTCCTCTTTTTATTTCCAATTTCACTTTGCTGGGTGATCTCACCCCCTCCCATGGCTTGAGACATTATTTTTAGGTTGACAACTCCCAAATATATATCTCCAGCCTAAAATCCAGACCATTAATTCTACCTATTGATTCCATAAAAACCTAAAAAATCAACATGCCCAAATGGAAGCTGTTGTCTTCTCCAAGCTGACTCAGTTCCTCTACCGGTCCTCTCTCTCCTGATAATGATACAATCGGCCACCTGGTTATTCAAACCAGAAACTGAAGAGTCATCTTTGACTCATCTACCTTCTTCCATTCCTAAGTCAACTCTGCCTCTTAATCATTTGTTCATTTTTCACACTTTTCCTTCTCTACTGCCAATTTCTTGGTTATCCCCCATCATCTCTCACCTGGATGGTCCAACAGTTTCCTAACCAGTCACTTGTGTCTTTTCCCAACCCCCCAATCTGTCCTCCAGGTCACTCCGTAACTTCCTTTTCAAAGAGGGAAGTTGATGAGCTCTCTCCACGGTTCAATAACTTCTCACTGCACACGGCCAGATAAAATGTAAACACAGTGCCTGGCCCACAATCTCCTTCCTCATTTGCTCTCTTCCTTCTAGGTTTATTTACAGCCATTTTCCAAGTAGCACTTCAGGCTTCATCTACATCTAGTGGCAATCTCCCCAAGAGCCTTTCTCTTTCCTAATTCCATATCTTTGTGCATGCGTGCCATTAGTCGGCATGCCCTTTTCCTTTATCCTGGTGGATGCCAACTCATCCTTGAATGCTCAGCTCTTGTATCAGCTTCTCTTTGAAGTCTTCTCTGACGTCTTCTTATTTCTCTACACCCTTCCACCACCACATTCCTGTACATACCTGGAATCTAGCACTTAGTGGACTGAATTGTAATTTCTCCTTGAGGCTTTCATCTTCCCCACTAAAATCTGAGCTCCTGGAGGACGGGACCCTGTCTTGCGATTTCTCTCTATTCCACAGCTAGCACTGGGCTTCTAAAACTGTGTTCTTCAGAATTCTAGTCCCATGAGTTATTGAAAGGTATTACTCACAGGAGGATGTAGGGTCAAATATGTTTGGGGAAAGCTGCGTATTGACAATACATAAGAGCTCAGGGAAGGCTTTCAGCAGAAACCTGTTTGATCTGGTTTAACTCAGTCCCTTCAAATTCCAGGGCAAGAGGAGACCTTTAAACAGATCCTTATAACATATGTGCAAGGGACAAATGTGGAGATGTGCCTTGGGTGACACGGGAGAACAGAGAAGGGGCTGAACCAGGCTCAAGGGGCTCAGGAGCATATCTGGAGGAAGCAATCTCCATCTCTCACAACAGGATAGTCACCAATGTAACCCCCAGGAGGGAAACTCTCTGGTATTCTAATACTTCCAGAGAATGACCTTCAGAATTGAATGTGAATATCAGAAGCATTTCATTATGCAAAGCAAGTCAAGTCCTCCAGGATGGCCCCCCCTCTCTTCAAAGCTGTGGTCAGAATCAACTTGGAACTGGCCTTCCCCAGGCTGAACCCCATCCCCAAACTCAACTCACTTCACACCTTCCAGCTATTACCCTATGGTTGTTTATATTTTCTTGTGTATGACCTAGTGGTCTTTAATCTCAATACTCTAGGCTTCCTGAGGGCAGGCATTGGTTATTTACACTGTTCTCCTGCAGACTCTGAAAGTCCCAAGCACATAGTGGGTACTCAATGCATGTTTACTGAATGTAGTAAACACAAGCATAATTTAATATTTGAGGTAGCAAAAATGCAAATGTGATAACACAGAACCTGAGCTTGGATACTTGGGGCCCTGGGGGATGGGACAGACACTTTTTGCACTGCTTCTACCCAGAAGAAAGTGAATTCACTAGTTCCAATTTTTTAACTCCCAGACCCATGGATGGGAGAAAGGGGCAGAGGAGCATCTGTGACTTGGATATCCAGCACATTCCCCCAAAGAAGGCCAATCATTTTAAAGGCATCAAGCTGTATTTACAGCTTTGCACAGAGGCAGCACCACATAGGGGTTTAGGGCAAGGGCTGTGCTCAGTGCATGGACTGCAATCCTGGCTTCACCACTTGCTACTCTGTGACTCTGGGGAAATTACTTGACCTCTCTGTGTGTTTCCTCATCTGTAAAATGGGGATGATAATCCTAGTAGCTACCTCCTAGGATTCTTATGAAGACTAAATCTCCTCCTCTCCATTTGACATACAAGGAAAACAATGCCCAGAGAAGGTAAGTAACTTTCCCCAAATCCCACAGCAAGCCAGTGGTAGAACCAGGATTGTTGGAAGACTGGTAAAGTCAGGTGCATGGGGTTATATGCAGTAGTATAGGTAACAAGAGTCACAAACTTGGAATTGACTTAGAGGTGATCATGATGGTATCAACAATATCTTTCAACTTGCCAATCAGAATATGGGACTGTGCATCAACCCTACCCCTGTCTCTAGAAAGGATGTTTCTTTCAGACATAATCTATGCATTTATAAACATTTTTTTTTAACTAGACAAATGAGATCATAGTTTCATAGTGATACAGGCTTCATCCCCAATGCACAGATGAGGAAAAAGACGTACAGTGAGTGACTCAGCAGCTCACCACTAGAATCTCCTGGATGCCTGCCTGGGCTTCTGTCAGATGCACTTGGGTGAATTTCTATTCCGTATTATTACTGAGGTCTTCTTGTTAAGAACACGTTCTTTGGGTTTCCTGCTTATCTCTAAGCTGAAGAAAATGAGTGTGTGTTCTTTTCTTTTCTTTTTTTTTTCCTGTTTGCCTTTTCAACCTTCAGCTTCCATGACCTTAAAAAAAAAAAAGGAAGCACAAGCTGAACTGGTCTAAAAGCAGCCTGTTTGCAACATGATATGGGACCTGGACCTGAGCAGCTAAACCCTGGTGTAGGGTTCTCTAAACACATTTCAACCATTTTTCCAAGTGGCAATTGGTTTATTTCCATCGAGACACTTGAAGATGATAAATCTGCAGTACATTTCCTACTCCACTGAAGGAGCAATGGTAAAATGGTAGTTACGTATATCAGAAGGGAAAATAGCTAATGGAAATTTTTTTTTTTTACTTTGAAGAATAGGCACATTCTAACAGTCCTTGTATTTAGCCAAATGCATTGTTAAGGTTAGAATCGTTAATGCAACATTATCATAGTCCACAGTTTTATTAAGATTGATTTTTTTTTTTTTTTTTTGGCGGTACGCGGGCCTCTCACTGTTGCGGCCCCTCCCGTTGCGGAGCACAGGCTCCGGACGCGTAGGCTCAGCGGCCATGGCTCACGGGCCCAGCTGCTCCGCGGCATGTGGGATCTTCCCGGACCGGGATACCAACCCGTGTCCCCTGCATCGGCAGGCGGACTCTCAACCACTGCGCCACCAGGGAAGCCCAAGATTGATATTTGATGGACCAGATAACCTCTAACGCTCGGACATCACTTTCTGCTTTAAAATGCATGATTCTGTATAAAAATAAAGTCATTTGCTCCTTAAACCTGGGAAACCTGGTGAACATGTGAACCAACTCTGAAAAGTGTTACTGAGTTGTTTCTGTTTGTTTCAAAGAGTTTACTGTACATATGTAAATAAATGTGTGTATATATAGTACTATCCATTGTTTTGCCAAAAGCCATAATCCCCTTTGTCAGTATAGGCATAATGAGGGATCTTTCTGTATGAGAATGGCATAGAGAAGCACAGATAAAGTGACGGTCCCTTCCAAGTCTAAATGGTAGAATTCTATGATTCAAACTGTGGCGTCAGGACTAATCTCGTAGGCTTTGGCAATTGCTCCCTCTTCCCTTCTCTAACCTCTTTCTCCTCTTTTATCTAAGGAGAGTGAGGTAGGTAAATATGACTAAATTTATGAGTGGAAGGAAATGCAGTGTAACTTTAAGGTCCTCCTTTAATACCTATGACTAATGAAACATTCATTATGGTGTTAAATAAATCCTCAGGAGATTTCAAAACAAAGTTGCTCTTCTTTTCATTCCATTAACTTACCATCCAGGGGTCCCCACCTTATCAAAGATCGCTCCTTCTCATTGGCTGTCCTCAGTAGTCCAATCCAAATACAACTGTTTCGTCCTTTAAAAGTGGCATTCGAGTCCCCTCCCAACCCTTCTACAAGCCTCCCATGTTTCACTCCATTAGCCCCAAGGTTGAACCAACATCTTCCCTCCTCCTGGAGTCCGTTACTGCTACCACCTCCTGGCTGCGTGGCATCGCTCCCTTAATCCAGATCCTTAGTATGACCAGCTGAGGTCTCTCCCACCATCCTCTAGCCCACAGTCACACCACTATGACCACCTTCAGGGTTCTTCTTGCTGCCTTGGCCAAAATCCCCATCTCCACCAATGTCTTCACACTGACACAGCCATACTTGCCTTCCTTTGCCAATACTTACAAAAGCCATGGCCTCCCAGTCACCACCAAATTCTCCATCAGAGCTTCTGCTGCTGTATCTCTAAAATATGTCAACCAAGAGTGATTTTGCACGCCCTACCCGCCACCCCACTGGGGGTCATTTGACAACGTCTGGAGACAGTTTTTGGTTGTCACAACTTGGGGAGGGGAGTGCTATTGGCATTTAGTGGGTAAAGGGGTGCTGCTAAACTTCCTCACAATGCACAGGACAGTTCCTTGCAACAAAGAAGTATCCAGCCTCAAATATCAACAGCGCCGAGGTTGAAAAACCCTGCTCTGGGAAATAGTGGAGGCCTCTATTCTCTTTTGGTACCTTTGGCAGAAAAACAAAACAAAACAAAACAAGACAAAACAAAAATCTATCCTCCTGGCACACACAGTGGAACCCACTGTTCTTTCCCCCACTCCTCAGCTCAAGACTGGAGAAAACAAGCAGGATCTTGTAGAACCAGCATCTTCATTCCTCATGTGGGTTCTTCTCTCTCCTGGGCAGGAATTGGGAAAGAGGGGCTCCATCTGGGCAGAAGAACCCATTCAGACCAATGGTTTTCAAACCAGACTACATCACACAATCATGTCATTTCAAATATTTTAAATATTTAGAATGCAGATACTCAGAACTCAAACTGAATTTGTCAGGGATGGAGTCTGGGTGATATTTTTTTTAAAACCCCCCAGATAATACCAACGTGCAGCCAGGGCTAATAACCCCCTGGGCTGGCAGCCTGATCATGGCGGGGAGAGCAAACCTCCCCAAAGAGCTGTGGGAAATTATTCTTCTGGGGCCTTTTAGCATTATAGAGCATCCAGCCTCCCAGCAGGAGTGAAATCTTTCAACAGTGTGGTCAGCCTTGGTCATCTGGGCAAATGCAGATTGTCTGAGGGTCTTTACTCAAAGTCCTTCTATATCTCACACTGGGGCTTACTCTAATTTTTAATATTTATCAAAATCAGGAAAAGACAGTAAGTCAAAGGTTAAAAGCTATCTTCATAATTAAGCACTTCCTGATAGCTATTTATTTGTCTTGGGGAAAAAATGCTGTTTTCCTCTTGCAGAAAGATAAAATAATCCTAAATTAAAGCTTTAAGATGAATTATGGCTTATGACAAATAATGGGATAGTATCATGTCACAAACATTGTCTCTATGAAATATAGCCAGTCTAATTCTGGACATTTCCTCCCTGTTTCAAAACAATGGAGTCTTTACAAGGCAAACTCATCTAGCATTAACTTTGGAATCATTACTGTGCTCTCACTGATGAAACTGATAAAATAAAAATACTTTTCAATGCTTAAGAATCTCATTAAATAATCTGTAACTTAAGTAAATCATATCTGATTTCCGTTTCTTCCTTATTCTTCTGCAGCCACACACTCAGCATTCTAGAGTAGAATAAACATTGGACCCCAAGTTGAGAAGCCTGAAGCCTAGTTCACACCATAGTATCACTTTAGCAAGTCACTTTCTCTAGACTGTTTCTGAGTCAGTATAGTGATGGTGCCACCAGGTGATAGGTAAAATCCTTTTCAAGTTAAGGAATTAGCAAGAAGGCAACTTTAAATAACAATGAGGTGCCTGGTTTTCTGCCTTGGCATATAGTGTGGAAACATGGTATGTATCAATCAACAAATATTTACTGAGCCCTCTTGCTAAGAAAAATATGGGGCATTGCTATAGAGAATTCAAAGAAATAGCTATTATATCTCTCAGGTTTTACTATAAATAAGATTGTAACTTGGTTGGAGAGATACAGTCACATCGGATAAAAACATTTAGAAATGCCAATTGGTATTTCATTAAATCAGTGAACATTTATTGGAAACCTATTGCACGAATTAGATCCTAACCTAATGAATATCACAGGTAACAGTGCTGCTAGGTTTAGGGAGCGGTGGAAACTTTTCCTTTACATAAACTTCAGTAACAAACTCCATTAACACTGCAGTTTGTGGCATGGTGTTATCTACTGTCTCAAGTATCTTTCAAGTACCTAACTTACTGCTGTGGAAATAATATCTGTTTCTCCTATTTCTGGGTAATTCTAGAAATTCTCTCCCTGTCATCTGTTCCGGCTGAGGTGATCACCTCTCCTGTGAATGTTCCAGTGAATGTTTCTAAGTTGAGAATAATTATCAATAATTTGGCAGCTAATTTAATTAAATATGCATGAACTGTGTACTTAGTAGGATACGCGCATCCCAAGCATTGTGTTGAATGCTGGCAATACAGAGAGTACCTATTATTTATAACTTGCCTATGTAGCTCATAGTCAAGCAAGGAAAAATGCATGGAAATAATTAAATTGCGGTACACTGTGATAAATGTACAATAAGGTCTGTTCAGTGTTCAGAGGTAGCTCATTCATTCATTCATTTAACAAATATGTATTTAGTGCCTATTTCCTCTGGTCAGTATCCCAGGCATGTAGCATACATTGGGGAAAGAAACAGACACCATCCTTAGCCTTAAAGAGCTTGCAGCTTAATGGAAGAATAGACAATAAACAAGTGAACGAACAAACAAGAACAGTATGTAATTTCTAAAAATATTAAGTTCTATAAAGGAAACAAACAGGTTGCAGTGACAATGGAAGAGGTGGACCTACACTTTTTTTAAAAAAATTTATTTATTTATTTTTCGCTACATTGGGTTTTCATTGCTGTGTGCGGGCTTTCTCTAGTTTTGGCAAGCTGGGGCTACTCTTCGTTGTGTTGCACGGGCTTCTCATTGCAGTGGCTTCTCTTGTTGCGAAGCACGGGCTCTAGGCACATGGGCATCAGTAGTTGTGGCACACGGGCTCAGGAGTTGCAGCTCACGGGCTTCATTGCTCCGTGGCATGTGGGATCTTCCCGGACCAGGGCTCGAACCTGCGTCCCCTGCCTTGGCAGGTGGATTCTTAACCACTGCGCCACCAGGGAAGCCCTGGACCTACACTCTTGAAGTGGTCCCTAGAAAGTTTTCTCAGACGAGCCCATCATGCCAAGAGCAGAGGTGAGATGCCCCCAGGTCAGGGGGCACAGCACGGGCTAGGCCTCAGAGACAGGAGGGAGTGTGGTGTGTCGGGGGCCTCAATCAGGTGCATGGTTAGAGAGGAGTGGTGTGGAGATGAGGTTGAAGGCAGAGCACACAGGGCTCTGTGCACCATGGAATAGAATGTAATATAAAGCCCAAGGAAAAGCCGTTAGAGGCTGTTCAATCAGGGATGGTGAGGATCCATTTAGGTTTTAGCAAATAACTCTGGGTGCTAAATGGAGACTGTATTCAAGTGGGACATTTGTGTTTCTGGGAAGGCCATAGGGGAGGTTGAGTGACCCGGACTGGGCTGGTGGCAGTGGGAATCCAAGAAAAAAAAAAAAAGCCCTGGAGTTGAGGTTTATTTTGAAGAAAGAAGCAGTAGGACTGTGATGGATGGGGGGAGAGCAAGGGAAAGAGAAGGTTCCCATGAAGGTGTCAAGGAGGTCAGTGCACACACATGCCTGAAGCTCGGGAAAGGGCTCAGAGCTGGGGACAAAAATGAACAAGCCTCTGGCAATGGCCTGGTGTCAAATAATAGAAAGAGGTAAAGTCAGTTACAGAATTGGATTGAGAGGGAGCCCTGTCCCGAGTGATCCCAACATTCATGTGCTCTGCTCGAGGTCCCTGAACGGTTTCATGTCACCACGTATAGGAAGCAACGCGGTGGGAATGGATTGATCAGGATACAGCATTGACTGTTGTCTGTTTCCATAAGCAGAAAGAGTAGAAAACAGAAAGCTCCTTGATCCATAAGAGAGGAAGTGGGGCAGATTCCTGGGAAGCTAAGGAAGCACATCTTCCAGCTCCTGCACTAGTACCAATGGACCCCTTACAAGGCCCTGGATATAATTTTGTATTTGGAAATTTGGTACTTTTTCTTGAGAGGATCCCCAAATTATGTAAGCTCAAGCCTCACAGAATCTAGCTCTACCTCTGATGGAGAAAATTAAGGAACAGAGCATGAAATCAAAGCCCCCAGTGACCTGACAATTTGACTCCTGATGGGGCCTTTTGATGCAACTGAGTGCTGAATCAGCTAGAAGTTGTGGCAGAGTCTTTAAGAAAAGCTTTATTGTTGAAAGCTACTTCCCGACCTATTCACATGCACCTCAGCCAGAAGTGGTGACCACATTGTGCAAAAGAAGGGAAAAGCCTAGGTCAAGGTTGGGAAAATGGAGTTCAGCCCCGGGCAGCAAGGTGGCCACCAGAACACCTTGTGTGCAACTAACAGAACGTACCCATCCCGCCAACAAAGAGAACTTCTAATTATGCAAACCCAAAAAGCTTGAAAAAGAGGAGGAAGAACAAAAATGGATAGGCAGACTAGCTACCTAATTTGCAGGGCCCAGTGCAAAATGGAAATGTGGACGGGCTTTTGTTCAAAAAGTATTAAGAATTTCAAGATAATGACAGCAGAGCATAGAGCCAAGTGCAGGGGTGGTTCTAAGCAGGGGCCCTATATGGCTCTACAGGTCACGTGCCCATGAAGTCAGACCTGGGGACAGGAGAAAACTTAGGGATATCACATCTATTGGGAATGTACTATATTGCAGACACAGGGCAAGACATTCATAATTCATTTTATCTTCATAACCACGCTGTAAGAGAAATACTACCAACATTCCACAGGTGAGAAAAAATCTCAAAAAGTTAGTTTTTTGCACACACACAGGTAGTATGTTTGTGTGAGTTTAAGGGGAGGGAGAAAAGAGACGAGAAGTCATTGCCCAATGACTTCAGAACCAGGAACATATGGGCTTCTATTATTAAGCTCATTTAACAAAGCCAAGATGTCAAAACGGCTTGATTCCTATTCTTGCGAACCACAGTTGAGGCAGTGAATAGGAAATTGAAAACACAGTTGTCCTTTACCATTTCCTTGAACCATTTAGCTTTGTGCTACTGCAGGGAGGTTGTCATTCCAACAAAAGCAGACGTGTTTGGAAGCTTCTAGACTTTCAGCTTTTGTATTTAGCTACTCTGGTTGGCACAGGGTTAAATGACTACTGCTTTATTTGCAATTTATTTATATTAAAAGTGAAATGTCAAGTTCACACAGGGTGAAATAAAGGCCACTTTATAAACATGCAAACAAACACAAGTGTTCGCTGCCAAAAATATCCAATCAAACCAAACCAGAGACAAGAAATATCTCCTCAGCTCAAACGGTACAGTCCTTCCACATGGCCTCTTCAACAGAGGAAAGAAAATCCCGAAACTCAGGACCAAACTTAATCAAATGCTAATTTAAGGTTGTCCCTTAGTGGACACCAAGTTAAAGGGGAGTTGCTACTTATCCAGTTAATGTGAGCACTGTGGACACCCACATTACAAACTGAGGGGAAAAATAATCTAATAAGGAATTGGAATTTTTAGTATTTTGCCAACAGTCTTTACTGGCTTGAACACTTTCCTATTGTCACTCATGCTTGTCCATTTACACACACCTATAAAGCATCATTAAGATTCCTTTTATACAAAGAAAATTGTTTACTTGAGTATAAACATACACACACATGCTTATATGCTTCAAACATAGGTGTTCTTAGCCTTTATGATGCTTTAGCAAGGAGGGTAATAGTAGGACCTGCATACTCCTGAATCCCAGAGATGACAGATGTGCGGCTTGTAAAGTACATGGGGATCCGACATGATTATCACCAAGGAGACACGACCTGGTATCGGTACAAAGAGCTGGAGTTGAGCCTGGAATTTGCCTGTGCCAACTCTGTGGCCCTTGAAACTGGTGAAACGGGTTTGGCACTTACTTTGTTCTCTACCCGTGGAACTCAGGGATTCCACTGAGAGGTGAGTCTATGGGATCGTGGGTCTGGTACCTTTTCTGAGAAGGGAGGAAATGGAAACTGGCATCTTTTCTTTCACCCATCACCTTATATAAAAGTAACAGGGAGGCCTACAAATTCAATCTCTCCATGTGAGGAAACAGTCCCCCATTGGTATGAAAACAGCAGGTATAACATGTTTGGTGAGCTCACAGGTCTGGTCTTAAACGAGGAATTTAGGTTATTCTCACAGCCTGGTCACTAACTGAGATATGTTTTGGCCTACTCCACGAATAAGACACAGTTGAGATCTTGTTCCTAATTCCAGAGGTAGGGGAAACCCTGCATTTCTTAAGCAAATAGCACAACATGAAACAAAGCCCAATACTTATTCCAGTAAAGCTTGAATCAATTTATTAGCATATATGTGGTATAAAATTAGCTGACTTACCTACAGGAAGGAAGTCACTGGAAGAACAATCTTTATTGATCTTGCAAAAAAAGGAGGCCAGAATATCCTCGTATCTGTTTTTATGGAATGTCACTACCAATGACGTGCAGGGGCCGAGTGCTCAGAGCAGGTGGTTTCTGCTGTAGCGATAAAGTGCACAGAGGCCAGAGTTAGGCAGCTGGTTCAAATCGCATCTCCGCTAGTTTCTGACTTTGCTAACCTCTCAGCATCAGTTTCATCGTCTGTGAAACAGGGATATTAATGTCATCCCCTGAAGGTGCTGCTATTTCCTACTTATAATCTATGCTTCCTTTCTTCCTTTTCAGAAGCATGAGTTTCTTCAGTTTTGTGATATTTTGTTAGAACTTTGTTTCCCAGACTTTGATAAAGTTAGGGTGGCCATGTGACTCAGTTCTGGTAAATGAACACACGCAGATGTCATTGAGTGGGACTCTCCCGATGGAGACAGATTCAACTGGCAAACGCTTTTGCTCTTCACATCCCCCCTCTCCCTGCCTGGAACGTGCTATGGCACTCAGAGATGGAGCAGCCACTGAGAAATGAAGTCACACCCTAAGAGCGAAGGAACAAGGAGGCTTAAGAAGCCTTGCTTCTTGAGCAGTTGCACATATCCTGGATTGCCTATTCCTGAGGTCCTTGTTATATTGAGAGAAGAAGAAGGAAGAGGAGGAGAAGGAGGAGGGGGAGGGGGAAAGGGTGGGAGGAGGGGGAGGGGGAAAAGGTGGGAGGAGGGGGGGATAGGGTGGGAGGAGAAGGAGGAGGGGGAAAGGGTGGGAGGAGGGGGAGGGGGAAAAGGTGGGAGGAGGGGGAGGGGGAGGGGGTGGGAGGAGAAGGAGGAGGGGGAAAGGGTGGGAGGAGGGGGAGGAGATGGAGAAGGGAGAGAGGAGAGGAAGGGAAGGAAGGAGAAGAGGAGGACGCTGCCGCCTGCTAAGACAAGCCACATGTAGCCAAATGCAACCATGGCTGATATATTACCTATCAAGGTTGGTGTGAAGAATTTATATGAGTGACATTCTTAGCACAGAGCCTGGAACAAGGACTTTAGGAATAGTGATGTATACTGAGTTACTTATAGGAAGAAACTATTAGCAGAGTAACATGAGGGCCATCCCCAGCCGTAGAGGAATAATTCCCTGCTAAGGCAGGTACCTACCTCCGCCTGAACCAGGTGACTTGCCTTCTGGCTGCATCGTTCCTCCCATGGCACTGGGGAAGCCTGTGGAGTGCTGCTTCCCTGGCAGCTGCACAGCCCCTGTCATTTCTCTTGCCCCCTACTTGCCTCTAGAAGTGGTACCATGTCCAATGTCGTTTCAAGACCGGTGGACCCAGTATGATGTTGAATCCCATTAAAATTCTTGTCTGTTTTCTTTTAATTGCACTTCATAGGGAATGCTAATTAAACTCTTAAAAGAACCAGATGTGGTACCTGGCACAGGAATTTGTCTGAAAATCTAATTTAATGACTGTTTCTCCTAATAACTTCCACACCCAAAGAGTCAAGAAAGGCGGTCTTCCCAGGAATGGAGAGAGTCTTCTAACACTAGCAGTACCAAAACTGTGATGGTAGCACCTCAAAGACCCCACACGTGTAACATATGTGATGAACATGGGATGACCTCGCCCTTGCTGGTTTCATCACAGTTTCAAGATGACAAAAGAAGCATTTACAACACGAAGTAAGCTTGTATTGCCATTCAGATGTAATGTTAGTTTGGTTCATTACAAAGGGAGCTGTTTGTCAAAGGCACAAACTTTCAGTTATAAGATGAATAAGTTCTGGGAATCTAATGAACAGCAGAGTGATTCTGGTTAATAATTATTATATACTCGAAAAGTTGTGAAAAGAGTAAATCTTTAACGTTCTCACCACAAAAAAAGAATTAACTATTACGCATTAGCTAACACTATGGTGGTAATCATTTTGCAACATACAAGCGTATCAAATTAACTTGTTAAGTGTATCAAATCAACACCTTAAACTTACACAATGTTATATGTCAATTATATCTCAATAAAGTGAAAAACAATCACATAAAAGAAAAGAAAAAACAGAAGAAGAAGAAAACTGCCAAACTATTTTCCAAAGTGGTTGTTCTGTTTTGCATTCCCAGGAGCAGTGGATGAGAGTCCCAGTTTTCTTGGTTTGTTCGCATAAATTTGTACTTCCATCTGGTACCATTTTCCGTCCGCCTGAAGGACTTCTGTTAACACTTCTTGTGATGAAGTTCTGGTCTGCTGGTGATGTATTCTGTCAATTTTTCTATGTCTGAAAGTCTTTATTGCACCTTTGTTTTAGAAAGACAACGTTGCTAATGACAGCTTCAGGACTTTAAGGTATTGCTCCACTGGCATCTTGCTTACATTTTTTCTAACAAGAAATTTGCTGCCATCCTTATCCTTGTTAATGTGTCTTTTTTACTGACTGCTTTTAAGATGTTCTCATCGTCTCTGGTTTAGAGTAATTTGATTACGATGTGTCTTATCGTGATTTTCCTCATTGTTTTTGTGCTTGGAGTTAATTGAGTTTCTTGGATCTGTGGGTTTCTAGTTTTCACCAAATCTGGAAACTTTTTGGTCATCATTTCTACCAATATTTTTTCTATATGAGTTATTTAATGCTGTGTGACAAATAACTCCAAAATTTAGCAGCTGAAAACAATGCACACTTATTATCTCACACTCCCTGCGGGTCAGGAATCTAGGTACAGCTTAGCTGGGTGCCTCTAGCTCTGAAGCTCTCATGCAGTTACAACCAAGGAGCTACTGGCAGATGTCAGAAGACCTGATTCCAAGCTCACTCACATGTTTGTTGGAAGTCTACATTCCTTGCCAGGTAGACCTCTCTACAAAAATGCCTCATGATGTGGTATCTGGCTTCTCCAGAGAAAAGACATCCCAGAGGGTGAGAGAGAGAGAGAGAGAGACCTCCCAAGATAGAATCCAGAATCTTTTTGTAATCTAATTTTGGAATTTATAGCCCATCACTTCTGCCATATTTCCTTTATTAGAAGTGAGGTAATAAGTGAATCCCACACTCGATAGGTGGGGATTAAAGAAGGTCATGAATGCCAGGAGGCAAGGGTCACTGGGGGAGCCATCCTAGAAGGTGCCTACTACTCCCACTTCTCCTTCGGGAACTACAATTACACATTTATTAGGCCACTTGAAGTTGTCACACCTCAGTGATGCTCTGTTTTGTTTCTTTGTCTTTTAATTCAGTTTTCTCTCTGTACTTCATTTTGGATCATTTCTCTTGTTCTGTCTTCACATTTGTTAATCTTTTCCACTAAAATGTCCAGTTAGCTATCAATCCAATCCAGTGCATTTTTCATCTCATTCATTGTACTTTTCATCTTTAAAAGTTCAATTTGGGTCCTTACTATATCTTCTACATCTCTACTTAACTCTTCAAACATGTGAAATAGACTCATGGTCATTGTCAATTCTGGGTCAGTTCCAACTGGTTGCTTTTTCTCCTCCAAGTTTCCTGCTTCTTGGTACTTTTTTATTAGATGCTACACATTGTGAATTTTACCCTGTTGGGTGTTGGATATTTTTGTATTCCTATAAACATTTTTAGCTTGTTTTGGGACAGAGTTAAACTCCAACAGAGTTACTTGGAAAGAGTTTGAGCCTTGTGGATATGCTTTTTAAGATTTGTTAGGTGGGAGTGGAGCAGTGTTCAGTGTTCAATGATTAAAGCGAATTAGTCCTCACTACTGAGGCAAGACCCATCTGTGTACCCCACCCCATTCCGCATGAATCAGGATGGTGTTCAGTCTATAATGTAAGAACAGGCATTATTTCTGGCCTCATATGGGAGCTGAACATTGTCACCTCTTGCCCTTTTGGATGGTTCTTCCTGTGGCTTCCAGTAGTTTATCACATACCTGATCTTATCAGTTAAATACACTCAAAGGAGCATCTTTCTGGAGTTTCCTCTCTGTGGATCTGTCTCTCCTCTCTAGTGTTCTGCCCTGAGAACTCTGGCTGCTTTGCTCTCCTCCGTATCTTAGATGTATCTCCTCAACCCAGGGTGTCCTCTGGGTTTCCCTTCCCTGCACTATGTCCTGTAAATTATCTCAAAGCAGTGAGTTGGGACAATGACAGGTCTCACTTGGTTTTATTCCTGTCTCACATAGATCACTGTCCTTTGTTGCCTGATATTCAGTATCTTGAACACCATTGTTTCACATACTTTTAAAGGTTTGGGTTGTTTCGAGAGAGAGAGAGAGAGAGAGAGAGAGTCATTCTGGTCCTTGTTACTCCATCTTGGTTGGAAGCAGAATTCTGGTCTCCAGGCAAAACATTTTTTGTTTGTTTGTTTTGTTTGCGGCACACGGGCCTCTCACTGTTGTGGCCTCTCCCGTTGCGGAGCACAGGCTCTGGACGCACAGGCTCAGCGGTCATGGCCCACGGGCCCAGCCGCTCCACGGCATGTGGGATCTTCCTGGACCGGGGCATGAACCCGTGTCCCCTGCGTCGGCAGGCTGACTCTCAACCACTGCGCCACCAGGGAAGCCCCAGGCAAAACATTTTGAGTGGACATCAGCAACCTTGCTGACGTTTATTCTTTCCTTTCTTTATAGTGGATAGGGATAAAGGAGAAACCCTGGTGTGTATGGAGACAGGTTAGGGGAGAAGGAAAGGAAGGGTTAATTTTTTCTCCACGTTTAGAAGCTGCTTTTTACAACCCTACCCACATATTATTCCACTAAAACTCATCTCTCATGCTGTCATTGGATTTTTTTTTAATTAATTAATTTATTTTTGCTGTGTTGGGTCTTTGTTTCTGTGCGAGGGCTTTCTCTAGTTGTGGCAAGCGGGGGCCACTCTTCAACGCAGTGCGCAGGCCTCTCACTATCGCGGCCTCTCTTGTGGCGGAGCACAGGCTCCAGACACGCAGGCTCAGTAGTTGTGGCTCATGGGCCTAGTTGCTCCGCAGCATATGGGATCCTCCCAGACCAGGGCTCGAACCCGTGTCCCCTGCATTAGCAGGCAGATTCTCAATCACCGTGCCACCAGGGAAGCCCCTGTCATTGGATTTTTGTCATAGGCTATCCACCCATGGTTTTGAGGCTCACAAATGTTCAGATCTTTTTCTTACAACCTGGCACTAAGTTAAGGCCAGATTCTGGCTACAAGTGTCTTAGAAGATAATCTTTCTTGGTTCATGTCTATGTGGCAAATTAAGAAGCTGATTCATCTCTAGTAGTTACACCAAACCATTTGGTGCTGTTCAACAACGGCCATTAATATGTCAGCAGCATCTCTGTACAAATCCCATCCTCTGCCTGTGAAAAGAATACTAATTAGTTTGACTATACCAGAATCCAATTAGCATTCCCTCTTCTCATCTAATTTTTTTAAACATAATTTTGTTAATGTGAATTTTAATAGTGATTTATGGTCACCGCATCCCTTTAGCTTCTCATGTAACTAGGTACCTCCTTTTTGAGGTCAAAGTCCAACAAGAGCTGCCTTGCTCATAATTCTCGTTCTTTTCCATTTCCTGTTACAATATTTTTGTAATATTTGTAATCTTCTACTTTTAATCATACTTAACTACACCCCATTCTCAGGCTGACTTAGTGCGCTCTTAATGGCAGACTCCACAAAGCACATGTTTCCTGGAAAGGCTGTTCTGCATTAGCTGGGAAGGACAGGAAATGTTCATGTCAACACTCTGAGAACCATAGTCTCCTACGACCAGAGGAAGCGAGTTCACACCAAGTTATGTAACCCAGAGGGTTTGTCAAATGCTTTAGTCAGGGGAGGGGGACAGTATCAGCTTAAAAGCAGCTTGGACATTTCTGAAAGGAGGAAAAGAGCCTTGATAAGCACATCTGATTAAATATTTTTTTCTGCCCTGGAATTTGTTATGAACCTGACATTTTTCTTAGTAATACACTGACTTCCACAATCTACATAGATAAGTACCAAATAATTACCAGAAAAATAATGCTGCAGTGTGGGAAATGGCACCCTCCCAATCTGAAGGAGTCAATGTGCATTCCTAAGCCCTTACTGGAGAATCACTAAAGCACATAGGAGAAACAGATGTGACAGCCTTGAGGTGAGAGGAAGCTTCTTGGAGCTCTAAGAATTTGAGGCAATCAAGATTGTTGTGGGTAAGGGCACAAGTTCTAGGGCATGACTCTCCGGGTTCAAACCTCAGTTCTACTACTTTCTAGCTCTGTGAACTTGGGAAAATTACTCAACATTTCTGTGCCTCGATTTTGCCTTCTGTGAGATGGAGACATAATAGTATCTACTTCATAGAATTGTTGTCCTGTGACAACTGGATTAAAATAAGCTAATAAATGGAAACTTTTAGACCAGTGCCTGTCACATAACAGTGTTAGCTGCTATGTTTCCTTTTTTGATTAATTGAAATATTTTTGAATATAACATTGTGTAAATTTAAAGTGTACAATGTGTTATATATTGTACAGTCAGACCTTGAGATATTGCTGATTTAGTTCCAGACCACAGCAATAAAGCCAGTATAATGATAAAGCGAGTTGCAAGAATTTTGTGGTTTCTCAGTGCATATAAAAGTTATCTTTACACTATACTGTAGTCTATTAAGTGTGCAATAGCATTATGTCTAAAAATACAACCGCATACCTTAATTAAAAAAATACTTTGTTGCTAAAAAATGCTAACAATCATCTGAGCCTTCCAAGAGTTGTAATCTTTTTGCTGGTGGAGGGTCTTGCCTCCATGTTGATGGGTGCTGACTGATCAGGCTGGTGGTGGCTGAAGGCTGAGGTGGCCGTGACAATTTCTTAACATAAGACACAATGAAGTTTGCAGCATTGATTGACACCTACTTTCACAAGCCATTTCCCTGTGGCATGCAATGCTGCTGATAGCATTTTACCCACAATAGAACTTCTTTCCAAATTGGAGTCAATCCTTTCAAACCCTGCTTCTGCTGGATATGCTAAATCCTTTGCTGTCATTTCAACAACCTCCACAACATCTTCAGCAGGAGTAGGTTCCATCTCAAAAACCCAATTTGTTTGTACATAAGAAACAATTCCTCATCCACCAAAGTTTTATCATCAGATTGCAGCAATTCAGCCACATCTTCAGGCTCCACGTCTAATTCTATTTCTCTTGCTATTTCCACCACATCTGTACTTATTTCCTCCACCGAAGTCTTGAACGCCTCAAAGTCATCCATGAAGGTTGGAATCAACTTCTTGCAAACTCCTGTGAATGTGGATATTTTGACCTCTTCCCACGAATCATAAATGTTCTTAATGGCATCTAGAATGGTGAAACCTTTCCAGAAGGTTTTTAACTTACTTTGCCCAGATCCATCAAAAGATTCACTATCTATGGCAGCTATAGACTTATAAACTGTATTTCTTAAGTAATAAAGTTGAAAGTCAAATTATTCCTTGATCCTTGGACTGCAGAATGGATGTTGTGTTAGCAGACATGAAACATTAATCTCACTGTACAACTTCATCAGAGCTCTTGGGTGACCAGGCGCATTGTCAGTGAGCAGTAATATTTTTTTTTGAATTTTATTATATTTATGTTTTTATACAGCAGGTTCCTATTAGTCATCCATTTTATACACATCAGTGTATACATGTCAATCCCCATCTCCCAAATCATCACACACCCACACCCCCGTCGCTTTCCCCCCTTGGTGTCCTTACGTTTGTTCTCTACATCTGTGTCTCAATTTCTGCCCTGCAAATCGGTTCATCTGTACCATTTTTCTAGGTTCCACATATATGTGTTAATATACAATACCTGTTTTTCTCTTTCTGATTTACTTCACTCTGTATGACAGTCTCTAGATCCATCCACGTTTCTACAAATGACTAAATTTTGCTCCTTTTTTATGACTGAGTAATATTCTGTTGTATATATGTGTCACGTCTTCTTTATCCATTTGTCTGTCAATGGACACTTAGGTTGCTTCCGTGTCCTGGCTATTGTAAATAGTGCTGCAGTGAACATTGGGGTGCATGTGTCTTTTTGAATTATGGTTTTCTCAGGGTATATGCCCAGTAGTGGGATTGCTGGGTCATATGGTAATTCTATTTTTAGCTTTTTAAGAAACCTCTGTGCTGTTCTCCATAGTGTCTGTATCAATTTACATTCCTACCAACACTGCGAGAGGGTTCCCTTTTCTCCACACCCTCTCCAGCATTAGTTGTTTGTAGATTTTCTGATGATGCCCATTCTAACTGGTGTGAGGTGATACCTCATTGTAATTTTGATTTGCATTTTTCTAATGATTAGTGATGTTGAGCATCCTTTCATGTGTTTGTTGGCAATCTGTATATCTTCTTTGGGGAAATGTCTGTTTAGGTCTTCTGCCCATTTTTGGATTGGGTTGTTTGTTTTTTTGATATTGAACTGCATGAGCTGCTTGTATATTTTGGAGATTAATCCTTTGTCTGTTGCTTCATTTGCAAATATTTTCTTCCATTCACAGGGTTTTATTTTAATCTTGTTTGTAGCTTCCTTTGCTGTGCAAAAGCTTTTAAGTTTCATTAGGTCCCATTTGTTTATTTTTGTTTTTATTTCCATTTCTCTAGGAGGTGGGTCAAAAAGGATCTTGCTATGATTTATGTCATAGAGTGTTCTCTATGTTCTATGTTTTCCTCTAAGAGTTTTATAGTGTCTGGCATTACATTTAGGTCTTTAACCCATTTTGACTTTATTTTTGTTTATGGTGCTGGGGAGTGTTCTAATTTCATTATTTTACATGTAGCTGTCCAGTTTTCCCAGCAGCACTTATTGAAGAAACTGTCTTTTCTCCATTGTATATCCTTACCTCTTTTGTCATAGATTAGTTGACCATAGGCATGTGGGTTTATCTCTGGCTTTCTATCTTGTTCCATTCATCTATATTTCTGTTTTTGTGCCAGTACCATAGTGTCTTGATTACTGTAGCTTTGTAGTATAGTCTGAAGTCAGGGAGTCTGATTCCTCCAGCTCGGATTTTTTCCCTCAAGACTCGTTTGGCTATTCGGGGTCTTTTGTGTCTTCATACAAATTGTGAAATTTTTTGTTCTAGTTCTGTGAAAAATGCCATTGGTACTTTGATAGGGATTACATTGAATCTGTAGATTGCTTTGGGTAGTATAGTCATTTTCACAATGTTGATTCTTCCAATCCAACAACATGGTATATCCCTCCATCTGTTGGTATCACCTTTAATTTCTTTCATCAGTGTCTTACAGTTTTCTGCATACAGGTTTTTGTCTCCCTAGGTAGGTTTATTCCTAGGTATTTTATTCTTTTTGTTGCAATGGTGAATGGGAGTGTTTCCTTAATTTCTCTTTCAGATTTTTCATCATTATTGTATATGAATGCAAGAGATTTCTGTGCATTAATTTTGTATCCTGCAACTTTACCAAACTCATTGATTAGATCTAGTAGTTCTCTGGTGGCATCTTTAGGATTCTCTATGTATAGTATCATGTCATCTGCAAACAGTGACAGTTTTACTTCTTCTTTTCCAATTTGTATTCCTTTTATTTCTTTTTCTTCTCTGATTGCTGTGGCTAGGACTTCCAAAACTATGTTCAATAATAGTGGTGAGAGTGGACATCCTTGTCTTGTTCCTGATTTTAGAGGAAATGCTTTCAGTTTTTCACCATTGAGAATGATGTTTGCTGTGGGTTTGTCATATATGGCCTTTAGTATGTTGAGGTAGGTTCCCTCTATGCCCACTTTCTGGAGAGTTTTTATCATAAATGGGTGTTGAATTTTGTTAAAAGATTTCTCTGCATCTACTGAGATGATCATGTGGTTCTTCTTCTTCAATTTGTTAATATGGTGTATCACATTGATTGAGTTGTGTATATTGAAGAATCCTTGCATCCCTGGGAGAAATCCCAGTTGACCATGGTGTATGGTCCTTTTAATGTGTTGTTGGATTCTGTTTGCTGGTATTTTGTTGAGGATTTTTGCATTGATATTCATCAGTGATATTGGTCTGTAATTTTCTTTTTTTGTAGTATCTTTCTCTGGTTTTGGTATCAGGGTGATGGTGGCCTCATAGAATGAGTTTGGGAGTGTTCCTTCCTCTGAAATTTTTTGGAAGAGTTTGAGAAGGATGGGTGTCAGTTGTTCTCTAAATGTTTGATAGAATTCACCTGTGAAGCCATCTGGTCCTGGACTTTTGTTTGTTGGAAGATTTTTAATCACAGTTTCAATATCATTATTTGTGATTTGTCTATTCACATTTTCTATTTCTTCCTGGTTCAGTCTTGGAAGGTTATACCTTTCTAAGAATTTGTCCATTTCTTCCAGGTTGTCCATTTTATTGGCATAGAATTGTTTGTAGTAGTCTCTTAGGATGCTTTATATTTCTGCGGTGTCTGTTGTAACTTCTCCTGTTTCATTTCTAATTTTATTGGTTTGAGTCCTCTCCCTCTTTTTCTTGATGAGTCTGGCTAATGGTTTATCAATTTTGTTTATCATCTCAAAGAACAAGCTTTTAGTTTTATTGATCCTTGCTACTGTTTTCTTTGTTTCTATTTCATTTATTTCTGCTCTGATCTTTATGATTTCTTTCCTTCTGCTAACTTTGGGTTTTGTTTGTTCTTCTTTCTGTAGTTCCTTTAGGTGTAAGGTTAGATTGTTTGTTTGAGATTTTTCTTGTGTCTTGAGGTAGGCTTGTATTGCTATAAACTTCCTTCTTAGAATTGCTTTTGCTGCATCCCATAGGTTTTGCATCGTTGTGTTGTCATTGTCACTCGTCTCTAGGTATTTTTTGATTTCCTCAGTGATCTCTTGTTTATTTAGTAACATATTGTTTGGCCTCCATGTGTTTGTGTTTTTTACATTTTTTTCCCTGTAATTGAATTCTAATCTCATGGCATTGTGGTCAGAAAAGATCTTGATATGATTTCAATTTTCTTAAATTTACTGAGGCTTGATTTGTGACCCAAGATGTGATCTATCCTGGAGAATGGTCCGTGCGCACTTGAGAAGTAAATGTATCTAGTGAGCAGTAATATTTTGATAGGAATCTTTTTTTCTGAGCAATAGGTCTCAACAGTGGGCTTAAAATATTCAGTAAACCATGTTGTCAACAGATGTGCTGTCATCTAGGCTTTGTTGTTCCATTAGTAGAGCACAGGCAGAGTAGATTTAGCATAATTCTTTAGACCCTAGGATTTCCAAAATGGTAAATGAGCATTGGTTTCACCTTCAAGTCACCAGCTACATTAGCCCCTAACAAAAGAGTCAGCCTGTGCTTTGAAGCTTTGAAGCCAGGCTTTGACTGCTCCTCTCTAGCTATGAAGCTCCTAGATGTCATCTTCTTCCAATATAAGGCTGTTTCATCCACACTGAGCATCTGTTGTTTAGTGTAGTCACCTTCATTGATGATCTGAGATAGATCTTCTGGATAAGTTGCTGCAGCTTCTACATCAGCACTTGCTGCGTCACCTTGTACTTTTATGTTATGGAGATGGTTCCTTTCCTTCAACCTCGTGAACCAACCTCTGCTAGCTTCAAACTTTTGTTCTGCAGCTTCCTCACCTCTCTCAGCCTTCACAGAATTGAAGAGAGTTAGGGCCTTGCTCTGGATTAGGTTTTGGCTTAAGGGAATGTTAGGGCTGGTTTGATCTTCTATCCAGACCACTCAAACTTTCTCCACATCAGCAATAAGGCTGTTTCACTTTGTTATCATTCTTCTGTTCACTGGAGTAGCATTTTTAATTTTCTTCAAGAACTTTTCCTTTGCATTCAGAACTCGGCTCCCTGTTTGACACAAGAGGCCTAGGTTTCGGCTTATCTCAGCTTTAGACAGGCTTTCCTCACTAAGCTTGATCATTTTTTGCTTTTGCTTTAAAATGAGAGATGTGTGGCTTTTCCCTTCACTTCAACACTTAGGGGCCATTGTAGGGTTATTAACTGGCCTAATTTCAATATTGTTGTATCTCAGGGAATAGGGAGTGAGAGAGATGGGGGAATGGCCCATTGGTGGAACTGTCAGAACACACACGTTTATTGATTAAGATTGCCATCTTATATGGGCGCAGTTTGTGCCCCCTCCCAATTACAATAGTAACATCAAAGATCACTGATCACAGATCACCATAACAAATATAATAATAATAATGAAAAAGTTTGAAATATTGTGAGAATTACCAAAATATGACACAGACACAGGAAGTGAACAGACGCTGTTTGAAAAATGCTGCTGACAGGCTTGCTGGATACAGGTTTACCAAAAATCTTCAGTTTGTAAAAAAATGCAATATCTTTGAAGTGCAATAAAGTGAAGCACAATAAAATGAGATATTCCTGTAACATGATTGCCATTGCAGGGATAATGGAACTCCTAACTCATTCCATTAGTGTCCTTTCTTGTTTGTGGTGGAAATTGTTAAGATGTACTCTTAGCAAGTTTGATGACTATAATGCAATATTGTTGTCTATATTCACTATACTTTGCAACAGATCTCCAGGACTTATTTTTCTGCTAGTTGTAAATTTGTACCCTAAAACATCTCTCCTATTTCCTCACCATACCCTGTCTCCAGTAACTGCTATTTTACCACTATTTTATTTTACCTAAGTTTGACCTTTTTAGATTTCAAATATAAATGATACCATACAGTAGTTGTCTTTCTTAGTCTGACTTACCTCACTTAACATAATGTCCTCAAGGTCTTGTTTTTTTTTTTTAAAGGGCAAAGATTTAATTAATTTATTTATTTTCGTTAAGGGTTTAATGCCCTTTTTTTAAAAGAACATCTTTATAGGAGTATAATTGCTTTAACATGGTGTGTTAGTTTCTGCTTTATAACAAAGTGAATTAGTTATACATATACATATGTCCCCATATCTCTTCCCTCTTGCGTCTCTCTCCCTCCCACCCTCCCTATCTCACCCCTCTAGGTGGTCACAAAGCACAGAGCTGAGCTCCCTGTGCAACGCAGCTGCTTCCCACTAGCTATTTATTTTACGTTTGGCAGTGTATATATGTCCATGCCACTCTCTCACTTTGTCCCAGCTTACCCTTCCCCCTCCCCGTATCCTCAAGTCCATTCCCTAGTAGGTCGGCATCTTTATTCCCATCTTGCCCCTAGGTTCTTCATGAGCATTTTTTTTTCTTTTAGATACCATATATATGTGTTAGCATACGGTATTTGTTTTTCACTTTCTGACTTACCTCACTCTGTATGACAGTCTCTAGGTCCATCCACCTCACTAAAAATAACTCAGTTTTGTTCCTTTTTATGGCTGAGTAATATTCCATTGTATATATGTGCCACATCTTCTTTATCCATTCATCTGTTGATAGACATTTAGGTTGCTACCATTTCATGGCTATTGTAAATAGAGCTGCAATGAACATTTTGGTACATGACTTGTTTTGAATTATGGTTTTCTCAGGGTATATGCCCAGTAGTGGGATTGCTGGGTTGTGTGATAGTTCTATGTTTAGTTTTTTAATGAACCTCCATACTGTTCTCCATAGTGGCTCTATCAATTTACATTCCCAGCAACACTGCAGGAGGGCTCCCTTTTCTCCACACCCTCTCCAGCATTTACTGTTTGTAGATTTTTTGATGATGGCCATTCTGACTGGGGTGAGATGATATCTCATTGTAGTTTTGATTTGCATTTCTCTAATGATTAATGATGTTGAGCATTCTTTCATGTGTCTGTTGGTAATCTGTATATCATCTTTGGAGAAATGTCTATGTAGGCCTTCTGCCCATTTTTGGATTGGGTTGTTTATTTTTTGATATTGAGCCACATGAGCTGCTTGTATATTTTGGAGATTAATCCTTTGTCAGTTGCTTCATTTGCGAATATTCTCTCCCATTCTGAGATTTTTATGGTTTCCTTTGCTGTGCAAAAGCTTTTAAGTTTCATTAGGTACCATTTGTTTATTTTTATTTCCATTTCTCTAGGAGGTGTGTCAAAATGGATCTTGCTGTGATTTATGTCATAGAGTGTTCTGCCTATGTTTTCCTCTAAGAGTTTTATAGTGTCTGGCCTTACATTTAGGTCTTTAATCCATTTTGACTTTATTTTTGTGTATGGTGTTATGGAGTGTTCTAATTTCATTCTTTTACATGTAGCTCTCCAGTTTTCCCAGCAGCACTTATTGAAAAGGCTCTCTTTTTTCCGTTGTATATTCTTGCCTCCTTTATCAAAGATGAGGTGACCATATGTGTGTGGGTTTATCTCTGGGCTTTCTATCCTGTTCCATTGATCTATATTTCTATTTCTGTGCCAGTACCATACTGTCTTGATTACTGTAGCTTTTTAGTTTTGTCTGAAGTCAGGGAGCCTGATTCCTTTAGCTCCGTTTTTCTTTCTCAAGACTCCTTTGGCTATTCGGGGTCTTTTGTGTTTCCATACAAATTGTGAAATTTTTTGTTCTAGTTCTGTGAAAAGTGCCACTGGTAGTTTGATAGGGATTGCATTAAATCTGTAGATTGCTTTGGGTAGTAGAGCCATTTTCATAATATTGATTCTTCCAATCCAAGATATCTCTCCATCTATTTGTATCATCTTTAAATTCTTTCATCAGTGTCTTATAGCTTTCTGCATACAGGTCTTTTGTCTCCTTAGGTAGGTTATTCCTAGTTACTTTATTCTTTTTGCTGCAATGGTAAATGGGAGTGTTTCCATAATTTCCCCTTCAGATTTTTCATCATTAGTGTATAGGAATGCAAGGGATTTCTGTCCATTAATTTTGTATCCTGCTACTTTACCAAATTCATTGATTAGCTCTAGTAGTTTTCTGGTAGCATCTTTAGGATTCTCTATGTATAGTATCATGTCATCTGCAAACAGTGACAGCTTTACTTCTTTTCCGATTTGTATTCCTTTTATTTCTCTTTCTTCTCTGATTTCTGTGGCTAAAACTTCCAAAACTATGTTGAATAATAGTGGTGAGAGTGGGCAACCTTGTCTTGTTCCTGATCATAGTGGAAATGGTTTCAGTTTTTCACCATTGAGGACGATGTTGGCTGTGGGTTCGTCATGTATGGCCTTTATTATGTTGAGGTAAGTTCCCTCTATTCCTACTTTCTTGAGGGTGTTCTATCATAAATCGGTGTTGAATTTTGTCAAAAGCTTTTTGTGCATCTATTGAGATGATCATATGGTTTCTCTCCTTAAATTTGTTAATATGGTGTATCACATTGATTGATTTGCATATATTGAAGAATCCTTGCATTCCTGGGATAAACCCCACTTGATTATAGTGTATGATCCTTTTAACGTGCTGTTGGATTCTGTTTGCTAGTATTTTGTTTAGGATTTTTGCATCTATGTTCCTCAGTTATATTGGCCTATAGCTTTCTTTCTTTGTGACATTTTTGTCTGATTTTGGTATCAGAGTGATGGTGGCCTCATAGAATGAGTTTGGGAGTGTTTCTCCCTCTGCTGTATTTTGGAAGAGTTTGACAAGGATAGGTGTTAGCTCTTCTCTAAATGTTTGATAGAATTCGGCTGTGAAGCCATCTGGTCCTGGGCTTTTGCTCGTTGGAAGATTTTTAATCACAGTTTCAATTTCAGTGCTTGTGATTGGCCTGTTCATATTTTCTATTTCTTCCTGGTTCAGTCTTGGAAGGTTGTACATTTCTACGAATTTGTCCATTTCTTCCAGGTTGTCCATTTTATTGGCATATAGTTGCTTGTAGTAATCTCTCATAATCCTTTGTATTTCTGCAGTGCCAGTTGTTACTTCTCCTTTTTCATTTCTAATTCTATTGATTTGTGTCTTCTCCCTCTTTTTTTTCATAAGTCTGGCTAATGGCTTATCAATTTTGTTTATCTTCTCAAAGAACCAGCTTTTAATTTTATTGATCTTCGCTATTGTTTCCTTCATTTCTTTTTCATTTATTTCTGATCGGATCTTTATGATTTCTTTCCTTTTGCTAACTTTGGGAGTTTTTTTCTTCTTCTTTCTCTAATTGCTTTAGGTGTAAGGTTATTTTGTTTATTTGACATGTTTCTTTTTTCTTAAGGTAGGATTGTATTGCTATAAACTTCCCTCTTATAAATGTTTTTGCTGCACCCCATAGGTTTGGTTTATCGTGTTTTCACTGTCATTTGTTTCTAGGTATTTTTTTATTTCCTCTTTGATTTCTTCAGTGATGTCTGGATTATTAAGTAGTGTGTTGTTTAGTCTCCATGTGTTTGTATTTCTTACAGATTTTTTCCTGTAATTAATATCTAGTCTCATACTGTTGTGGTCGGAAAAGATACTTGATATGATTTCAATTTTTGTAAATTTACCAAGGCTTGATTTGTGACCCAAGATATGACCTATCTTGGAGAATGTTCCATGAGCACTTGAGAAGAATGTGTATTGTGCTGTTTTTGGATGGAATGTCCTATAAATATCAATTAAGTCCAGCTTGTTTAATGTATCATTTAAAGCTTGCATTCCTTATTCATTTTCATTTTGGATGATCTGTCCATTGGTGAAAGTGGGCTGTTAAAGTCCCCTGCTATGATTGTGTTATTGCCGATTTCCCCTTTTATGGCTGTTTGCATTTGCCTTATGTATTGAGATACTCCTATGTTGGGTGCATAAATATTTACAATTGTTACATCTTCCTCTTGGATTGATCCCTTGATCATTATGTAGTGTCCTTCTTTTTCTCTTGTAATAGTCGTTGTTTTAAAGTCTATTTTGTCTGACATGAGAATTGCTACTCCAGCTTTCTTTTGATTTCCATTTGCATGGAATATCTTCTTCCAACACCTCTCTTTCAGACTGTATGTGTCCCTGGGTCTGAAGTGGATCTATTGTAGACAGCATATATACGGGTCTTGTTTTTGTATCCATTCAGCCAGTCTATGTCTTTTGGTTGGAGCATTTATCCCATTTACATTTAAGGTAATTATCGATATGTGTGTTCCTATTACCATTTTCTTAATTGTTTTGGGTTTGTTATTGTAGGTCTTTTCCTTCCCTTGTGTTTCCTGCCTAGAGAAGTTCCTTTAGAATTTGCTGTAAACCTGGTTTGGTGGTGCTGAATTCTCTTAGCTTTTGCTTGCCTGTAAAACTTTTAATTTCTCCGCCAAATCTGAATGAGATCCTTGCTGGGTAGAGTAATCTTGGTTGTAGTTTGTTCTCTTTCATCAGTTTAAATATGTCCTGCCACTCCCTTCTGGCTTGCAGAGTTTCTGCTGAAAGATCAGCTGTTATCCTTATGGGGTTTCCCTTATGTGTTATTTTTCTTTGCTGCTTTTAATATTTGTTCTTTGTATTTAATTTTTGATAGTCTGATTAATGTGTCTTGGCGTGGTTTTTCTTGGATTTATCCTGTATGGGACTCTCTGTGCTTCCTGGACTTGATTAACTATTTCCTTTCCCATATTAGGGAAGTTTTCACCTATAATCTCTTCCAATATTTTCTCAGTCCCTTTCTTTTTCTCTTCTTCTTCTGGGACCCCTATAATTCGAATGTTGGTGCCTTTAATGTTGTTCCAGATGTCTCTGAGACTGTCCTCCATTCTTTTCATTCTTTTTCCTTTATTCTGCTCTGCAGTAGTTATTTCCACTATTTTATCTTCCAGGTCACTTATCCGTTCTTCTGCCTCAGTTATTCTACTATTGATTGCTTCTAAAGAAGTTTTAGTTTCATTTATTGTGTTGTTCATCACTGTTCGTTTGCTCTTTAGTTCTTCTAGGTCCTTGTTAAATGTTTCTTGTATTTTCTCCATTCTATTTCCAAGATTTTGGATCATCTTTACTATAATTATTCTGAATCCTTTTTCAGGTAGATTGCCTATTTCCTCTTCATTTGTTAGGTCTGGTGAGTTTTTACCTTGCTCCTTCATATGCTGTGTGTTTCTCTGTCTTCTCATTTTGCTTAACTTACTGCGTTTGGGGTCTCCTTTTTGCAGGCTGCAGGTTCATAGTTCCCGTTGTTTTTGGTGTCTGTCCGCAGTGGCTAAGGTTGGTTCAGTGGGTTGTGTAGGCTTCCTGGTGGAGGCGACTAGTGCCTGTGTTCTGGTGGATGAGCCTGGATTTGTCTTTCTGGTGGGCAGGTCCAATTTTGGTGGTGTGTTTTGGGGTGTCTGTGATCTTATTATTTTTGGCAGCCTCTCTGCTAATGCGCAGGGTTAAGTTCCTGTCTTGTAAGTTTTTTAGCATAGGGTGTCCAGCACTGTAGCTTGCTTGTCGTTGAGTGGAGCTGGGTCTTGGCATTGAGATGGAGATCTCTGGGAGATTTTCGCCGTTTCATATTACGTGGAGCTGGGAGGTCTCTTGTGGACCAGTGTCCTGAACTTGGCTGTCCCACCTCAGTGGTACAGCCCTGACACCTGGCTGGCACACTAAGAGCCTGTCCTCCACATGGCTCAGAATAAAAGGGAGAAAGAAAGGAAAGAAAGAAAGAAGAAGATAAAATAAAATTATTAAAATAAAAAATAATTTTTAAGAAAAACATTTTTTGTAAATAATAAAAATAAACAACAAAAAAACGGATAGCCAGAACCCTAGGACAAATGGTAAAAGCAAAGCTATACAGACAAAATCACACACAGAAGCATACACACACTCAGAAAAGGAGAAAAAGGGAAAAAATATATATATATATCATTGCTCCTAATGTCCACCTCCTCAGTTGGGGATGATTCGTTGTCTATTCAGGTATTCCGCAGATGCAGGGTACATCAAATTGATTGTGGAGATTTAATCCACTGTTCCTGAGCTGCTGGGAGAGATTTCCCTTTGTCTTCTTTGTTCGCACAGCTCCCGGGGTTCAGCTTTGGATTTGGCCCCGCCTCTGCGTGTAGGTCGCCTGAGGGCGTCTGTTCTTCGCTCAGACGGGACGGTGTTAAAGGAGTAGCTGATTCCGGGGCTCTGGCTCACTCAAGCCGGGGGGAGGGAGGGGTACGGAATGCAGAACGCGGGGCGAGCCTCGGGGGCAGAGGCCAGTGTGATGTTGCAACAGCCTGAGACGCGTCGTGTGTTCTCCCGGGGAAGCTGTCCCTGGATCACGGGACCCTGGCAGTGGCGGGCTGCACAGGCTCCTGGGAGGGGAGGTGTGGATAGTGACCTGTGCTCACACACAGGCTTCTTGGTGGCGGCGGCAGCAGCCTTAGCGTCTCATGCCCGTCTCTGGGGCCCGCGCTCATAGCCATGGCTCACGCCCATCTCTGGAGCTCCTTTAAGCAGTGCTGTTAATCCCCTCTCCTCGCGCACCAGGAAACAAAGAGACAAGAAAAAGTCTCTTGCCTCTTCGGCAGGTCCAGACTTTCTCCCGGACTCCCTCCCGGCTAGCCGTGGTGCACTAACCCCTTCAGGCTGTGTTCACGCCGCCAACGCCAGTCCTCTCCCTGGGATCTAACTGAAGCCCGAGCCTCAGCTCCCAGCCCTGCCCGCCCCAGCGGGTGAGCAGACAAGCCTCTCAGGCTGGTGAGTGCCGGTCAGCACCGATCCTCTGTGCGGGAATCTCCTCGCTTTGCCCTCCGCACCCCTGTTGCTGTGCTCTCCTCCGCGGCTCCGAAGCTTCTCCCCTCCGCCACCCACAGTCTCCGCCCGCGAAGGGGCTTCCTAGTGTGTGGAAACCTTTCCTCCTTCACAGCTCCCTCCCACTGGTGCAGGTCCTGTCCCTATTCTTTTGTCTCTGTTTATTTTTTTTTTCTTTTGCTCTACCCAGGTACGTGGGGAGTTTCTTGCCTTTTGGGAAGTCTGAGGTCTTCTGCCAGCGTTCAGTAGGTGGTCTGTAGGAGTTGTTCCGCGTGTAGATGTATTTCTGATGTATTTGTGGGGAGGAAGGTGATCTCCGCATCTTACTCTTCCGCCATCTTGAAGCTCCTCTCAAAGTCTTGCCGAAAGATTTAACCAGGGGTTAGGTCTGAGTGGTTCAATATGGTATCCAGTAACATGTAACTATTAAGTGATTCAAGTGAGTCTAAGGTGACAGAATAATTGAATTTAAATTTTGGGTTTTTTTAAATTGAAGTAAGGTTGATTTACAATATTGTATTAGTTCCAGCTGTACAGCAAAGTGATTCAGTTATACATACATGTAAGTTTTCCATTATAGGTTACTACAAGATATTTAGTATAGTTCTGTGTGCTATACTGTAGGTCCTTGTTGTTTATCTATTTTATATATAGTGGTGTGTAACTGTTAATCCCAAGCTCCTAATTTATTCCTCCCCCACCTTTCCCCTGTAGTAACCATAGGTTTGTTTTCTATGTTTATGAGTCTGTTTCTGTCTTATAAATAAGTTCATTTATGTCATTTTTTTACATTCCACATGTAAGTGATATCATATGATATTTGTCTTTGTCTGACAATTCACTAAGTATGATAATCTCTAGGTCCATCCATGTTGCTGCAAGTTACATTATTTCATTCTTTTTTTATGGCTAAGCAGTATTCCATGGTATATATGTACCACATCTTCTTTATCCATTCATCTCTCAGTGGGCTTTTAGGTTTTTTCCATGTCTAGGTTATTGTAAATAATGCTGCTGTGAACATTGGGGTGCATGTATCTTTTTGAACTAGAGTTTTCATCTTTTCCAGACATATGCTCAGGACTGGGATTGTTGGATCACATGGTAACTCTATTTTTAGTTTTCTAAGGAAACTCCATACTGTTTTCCATAGTGCCTGCACCGATTTACATTCCCACCAACAGTGTAGGAGGGTTCCCTTTTCTCCACACCCTTGCCAGCACTTACTACTTGTAGACTTTTTGATGATGGCTATTCTGACCGTTGTGAGGTGATATCTCATTGTAGTTTTGATTTGCATTTCTCTAATAATTAGCGATGTTGAGCATCTTTTCATGAGCCTGTTGGCCATCTCTATGTCTTCTTTGGATAAATGTCTATTTAGGTCTTATACCCATTTTTTTAAAAATTAATTAATTAATTAATTTATGGCTGTGTTGGGTCTTCGTTTCTGTGCGAGGGCTTTCTCTAGTGGTGGCAAGTGGGGGCCACTCTTCATCGCGGTGCGCGGGCCTCTCACCATTGCGGTCTCTCCTGTTGCGGAGCACAGGCTCCAGACGTGCAGGCTCAGCAATTGTGGCCCACGGGCCCAGCTGCTCCGCGGCACGTGGGATCTTTCCAGACCAGGGCCCGAACCCGTGTCCCCTGCATCGGCAGGCGGATTCCCAACCACTGCGCCACCAGGGAAGCCCCTTATACCCATTTTTTGATTGAGTTATTTGTTTTTGTTTTTTGATATTGAGCTATATGAGCTATTTGTATATTTTGGGAAACTCTGTTTATTTTTTGTTTATTTGTTTTTTTGCACTCTAATCCTAGCTTTATTCAACACAATTCTTTTAGTCTACACAACAAAGTACAAACACAACATTATCTAAAATGCTACAAAGCTGCAAAACTCAAAGCAGAAAATTTATAGTACTGACTGTAAAATAAAAGCCAAAAAAAGCAATGTACACATTTCCAAAGTGACCTGCATGACCACCATGAATACTAGCACAACAGGGGGTTCTGTGATGACCCAGCAGAGCTGGCTCTCAACTTGCTCACCAGTTTCAGAGAGAAAGGGAGACGTGGGTGTGAGTGTGTGCATGTGCCTGCACGCACATGAGTACATGTGAAAAGAACCATTTGGGGCAGATAACAGGGGCTATTTGACCCTAGAGGTCAGAAGAGGACTCAAGCAGGGGAGCAGGGCCAGACGAATGGGAATGGCAGTTGCATAAAAGCACGCCCTTTCTTAATTTTTTTTTTTTTTTTTTTTGCGGTACGCGGGCCTCTCTCTGTTGTGGCCTCTCCCGTTGCGGAGCACAAGCTCCGGACGCGCAGGCTCAGCGGCCATGGCTCACGGGCCCAGCCGCTCCGCGGCATGTGGGATCTTCCCGGACCGGGGCACGAACCCGTGTCCCCTGCATCGGCAGGCGGACTCTCAACAACTGTGCCACCAGGGAAACCCTATTTTTAATTGATTTTAAACTAATACTTGATTCAGTTATGGAATAATTTTAAGTATGTTTGGAACAATTTGGATATGCAAATTTATTCTTTAAAGTATAAATTTTATTAAATCTAAATACGGATCAAGTATTTCTGATAAAAATTTGGTGTCCAGATTTTGTAGATAAAGTATAAGAAAAAAAGATGGCAAAATATTGATATTTTAAAAATATTGAGTGCATGTTAAAATGATAATATTTGGGATATTGAGTGAAATAAAATATATTAAAATTATTTTCCCCTTTCTCGTTTTACTTTTTAAATATGGCTACTAGAACATTTAAAATTATGTACGTGGCTCATATCATATTGAACAGGGCAGGGCTAGAGTATGAAGGAGCTTATTTGCTCTGCTTAAACGTTTGGGCTTTATCCTGAAAGCCATGGGAAGAAACAGGATCGAATTTACATATTCCATATTTACCTATCAGAAAATTTACCCTGGCAGCAATTTTAAGGAAATGGATTTGAAGGAAATAAGACCAGAGCTATGGAGATCATTCAGCTGAAGAAATGTAGGCAAGAGAAAATCGTGGTGTGAATAGTGGATGGCGGTGTGGATAGGGGAAGCAGGCATATTGTAGATTGCATATTGTAGATTGCATACTGAGGTAGATTTCCTCAGTAAGACTGAATGAGCAGTGTCCAGGTTGACTCTAGGCTATGAGGACTGGGGACCTGGATAGATTCTCTGGGACGAAGCCTAGAGGATGACGAATGGAACTTAATTTACGTGTCAGACTAAGTGCCACCCCTGATTCCTTCAGCTCATTTAATCAAATTGCACTGGCTCCCACAGCCAAAATATTGCTTTTAGGAACTACTAGCTTTCCTATACTTTCCCAAATATGCTCCTAAGTTAAGAAGCACAAAATTAAGTCCTGAAACTACCTCTCTCTACCTCTCCTTAAAAACAACAACAAACAATCCAGAAATCTTGCAATCTCGTCACTACCACTTGGTGAACATAGTTAACAGCCCTCATTTTGTACTCAAAGAGCTTCTGGAATGCAAAGGGAATATTTTAAAAATGAGGATGAAAGAGAAGGTTTGGGGGAGACATTCCTCCCCAAGGGAAGCAATGCAGTTCCATGGAAACAACGGAGGCTTGGAGTCCAGACACATCTGCCCTTAGATCCTAGTTCTGCTCCTTTCCGGTTCTAACTCCTGGCACATGAAAGACTCACGGTGAATATCTGTTGAACAGATGCAGTTTACGTAACTCCTCCGAGCCTCAGTTTCCTGATCTGAATAAACGAGGCAATGATTTTCACTATGAAGAGTTGTTTTGCCCATGAGATCAGCTTGTATATCTGACACTTAAAACTCATTAAATGATATTTTTGATTACATCTTGGAATAAAATTAAAATTTGAGGCAAAACTCAAATGCTGCGCATGACCCACTTTCCATCCAGACTACCATTTTTCAGATTTCCAGGGCAAGGTGGACATGGCTGGCATATATCACCTAAATCATAAGGTGAACCTAAGCCCCAGACTCTTGTGAGCATCAACCTTCAGCTTTCTCTCCAGCAAGTCTCCAGGCAGCACAGTGGGATCACTACCATGGCTTTTGTTAATTGTCTTCTTTTCCTTGTCCTTCTCCCCCACCTCCATGCCCCCTGGGGAAGAAATCTTAGAAACTCAAAATGCTAAAAAGAGGACAAGAGGGATCTGAGCCAGAACAAAGGTGTTGGATTACCCACATATTCATTAACTAAAGTTGGCTGTTCCTGAAATGGCAGCTGACGCTATTGTGTATTAACTGAAAGGATCACCGCCTGTGACCTGCCCTCCTTTCCATGCTGAGTGTGTAGCAGCAGTCTCCAAGTTTTGCTTTTTATCACAGCTTAACAAATATTTAGGCGTAAAGTACAAAAAGCAGGCCAATCACTCTTCTCTGTCATCTAAGAACAACTCTTCTTCCCAAACATTTTGCAAGGAACTAACCCACTCTCACCCACTGGGCTGGAAAGGGGACACCTAAGAGCCATTAAGAAGTATGGGGCAGGCTGCACGTCCAGTGAAATGGCCAAGAAATGGAAAGCTTGTCCAGACATTGGCATGATAACGTTCCCAGAGAAACAAGGTCCTGAACCTTTCATCCATCAAACCAGCGTTTGCAGAGTGGCTCTGTTGTATCCTCTAATGTCTGATCCCACTGGAAGATATGATCCGGGTCCTCGAGAACCTTATCATTTATCAAGATCAGCAAAACACACACTTGAAAGAAATAGAAGTCAACTAAGCACTTAATGGGTGATATTGGCTCACAAGTGGAAGAAGTGTTTCCAGAAAGGAGAATCGATGCGGGCTGCCAATGCTGAAAAGGTGTACGTGAAGAGGATAGAGGTTAAGCGAGGCTATGAAGGGTGAGTAAGATTTCAGTAAAGAAGCAATGGAGGGAGGATGTTGGAAAGTTCTGATGTGTTTGGGGTGGGGCTGGGGAGGGAGGTTCAGAGGCAAGCAGGTGCTGATAAGTGAAGTACATGCTACCCACTCAACATCCTCACCCTCACACTATATTTCACTCAATCCTCTCCTCAGTTTCCCTCCTCTCTCAAGCCTCACCTCACACTTTTCTTTTGTTAACCTTAAATTCCCTCTCTTCAATATCTGTATCCACCACCGTTGCTCGTAAATGGACTTAAAATCACTTCTAATGTCTTGTGTATGGAATTCTTAGCTTCCAAACAAAAGTAAAGACCCTTGTGAGTTCCCAGCACAAGGCAGAACGCATGCTCAGTGAATACTACCCAGGGGCTGAAATTGAATTTATTTCCCTCCACAGCAAGCCCCTGAGAGGACCAAAGAGTTCCATGGCTGCTGTCCTGGCATTCTGGAGAGACGTGGGGGACCGAATTTTGCTAAAAACTGCAAAAGAATCCTTAGGGGAGACAAGAGCTCTGAAATTGTAGGGTCATTTGATAGCTAGCATTGAAAGCACTCAGTTTGTCTGTCTCTCTGTTTCTTTTTCTTTCCTGCCTTCTCTTTATTTATTTAAATTTTTTTTTCCAGAATTTCCCACAAGTGGGTTCATTCACAAAGAGAAAGCCAAGTTTTGGGTACAACACCTTCACAAAACAGAGGCCTTTGAAAACATTGGTCTGGATCCAGACACAATGCCCTTCCCCCACCTCACTCCATCCCTAAATTACTCCCTATAATTTGTTCAGCTTGATGCTGCCCTGAGTGTCCAGGCGGTTGGGACCCTCAGCCCCTTTGGGACAAGAAGGGAAAGGCATCCTTCCTCTCCTCTCCTCTCAGAGGCTCTGAGGCAGCTGGCCCTCTGCCTGGCTATGCCAGAAAGTGGCATGACCACCAGGGTGACTGTGGTCAGCACAGGAAGAAAATCTCGGGTATTCACAGCTAAACTATGGTCTGAGAAATGCTGGCGACTGAGGGTTGGCTGGGTAAAGGAGCGAGAATAGCAGCAGAAATGCACTCTTTGACTCTGCTTCTCCCCAAAACAGCCTCTGCAAGAACCAGAGAAAGGATCCCAATGTTCATGGTGGGGCTGGGCAGTGGCAGCTCCACGGTGAATGCCAGTGCTGGCTCAGCAGGGCTCTCCTTTGGGGTCTTCTTGAGGGTAGCAGCGATTCTCAAGGTCCTTCCCATGACATGGGAGTAGCATTCTTTGACCCTAAGAAAGAGTCCCCTGGAGCCCAGGATTTTCCAGTCCAGTTGAAAATCCCAGATGCCTCTTCCACTGGAGACACTGTTCCCATTATTTCTGAGCTCTAGTCACATCAGCTTGTCCTGCGGAGACCCTAGGACCTGCATCACCGAGTTGAGTAAGGAATCTACCCATATTAGTTGGACTTTTTCTTTCAATTGCTCCTTTTCACAGTGGAACAGAAGTAGGGCAGACTTCTCTCATGGTACCTGTGTCTGGCCTCTGCATAACTAAACTTCTTCTGTCCTTAACTCACCGCCTTACGTGGGCCCTAAAGAGCTGGGAAACAGATAGGAAGTTCGCTCTTTCTCTTTCACCCCCTTTCTGTTTCATCTTGTTCTTTAAAACACATGAGCCTGGATGTGGACAAACATATTTGTAGCAGAAGCTTGCAGCCTGGGACAGGGTCATGTGCTCTATGCTCCTTATTATTTTTATTCACTTAAGAGAATCAGAAAAAGCACAGGAGGCCCTCAGGACATGCAAATTAAATGTGGCAGCTAAAATTGGCATCTTCAGGAGCAGCTCAAGCAGGCTGGCACCCACCAAGCAAAGCATTTCAAAGAAGTTGAGGCTGCTTGGCCAAACTGAGGAACACCTTGGGGTGGGAGTAGGGGTGGCAGTCGAGAGGAAGCAAGTCCTCTCTCCTTAGAAGTGAGCTTTGCACACTGTCCTCCCGCTAAAGAAAACAGGAGCGGGGCTCACTTATCCACAGGCCTGCAATGTGGACGATCGTTTTTTTCTTCCGTAAAGGCTGATGTTTAAAGAAAATCCTCTGGCGGGCCGACTGCAGTTTTGTTGGTACCAGAGCAATAGAGCTCTTGGTTATAAATACGCGAAGCATAATGAAAAGATTACGGCTCCGTGGCCAGGGTGCAAATTGGTCTGGGTTGTTTACTGCCTGAGGAATGCCTTCCCTCCACCCTTCTCTCCCAGTGCAATCCCACACACAGAGGAGAGTCCACGAAGACAAAGACCTTTTCACATCCCATTTCTCTGCTTCCCAGACCTTGCTCCATTGTGGACCTGGCCACGTCAACGTGAGGATCCACCCCTGGGCAGGAAGGGCAAGATGGAAGGGAGGCAGTGAAGGAAACAGACTCCCTGATCCAGGACTGGCCAGTCTGTTGGGGGCCTCATCGGGTTCTGTACAATGCTTGGCTCACACAGAGAGGGTTGGTATTGGACTAGCCATGGATTTGGGTCGGCTTCAATGATCTCTGAGAGATAAGGGGAGGACACTGAACTTTCCCAGTGTCCATGCTGGCGTGGATGTACATCTTTAGGGCCAGGCTAAATCTGTTCTAGAAGAGGGTGACTGAATGGGTGATTAAATCCCAGGCTTGGAATCCTGGCTTTGTCATTTATGAGCCCTGGGTTCTTGGACACGTGACTTGGCCTCTTTCCCCACATTGGCTTTCTCTGCCCTGTGAAGTTGAAATGAGCCAAGGAACACAAAGTCTCATGCCCGGGACATGGGACGTGCTTAGTCAGTGAAGGCTATCACCAGAGCACCAGATACCGGGGTGATGGGGAGTTAGGAATGGCCTTTCACTGTCTGTCCGCGGCTTCCCAGGACCCTGAGTTTACTTGAAATCTCTTTCCTGCCTTAGCTCTGCTGAAGCCTCTGGTTTCAGTCTCCCATCAGCCTGGGACTGCTACTACTTGCTGCTGTTCTTATGCCAAATCTTAGAGTTCACCACTCTGTCTTCATGGGCAGCTTAGTATTTTAATCCTTCTCTTCTCCTGCCCTGTCACTTTCCTCAAGAAAATAACATCATGTACCACAGCCCAGAAATGGGGCAGAAGAGTTTCCTCACTCGATTCAGGGTTAGGTTTTAAATCTTTGCATTTGATCCCAGGGGTTTCCTCGGCTAGATCAGTGAGGCAATTTGCACATGGATGCTTAGCTTGTCTGTAAAAGCCAGGTCTGGAATTTAGTCTCCTAAGCATGAAAGAGATAAAGGGAAGATAATTCTATCAGAGCCCTGACGGTAAACAGTGGCGCCCTCAAACTGGATAATGTGAGGGCTTGATGCAAGGACTATTGACAAAGATGTGGGCAGGGTGTAGGGGAACCACAAGGGATAATGCAGTACCCCAGAGCAAGTAACAATGGGGATGGTTAGCACCTCTAAACCAGAAGGGGCCGGGAGAGGGGGCTGTTACCAGAAGTGGATTCACAGAGCGGTGAGGAAGGGGCTGTTTGACAGAAGCTGTGACCCTCAGCTGAGGGATCCAGGCTTGGCAGCCCCACGAGATAGGAGCAGGGGGAATAGTGCCCCCAGCCTCGCTCTCCTCCCTCCTCCGTATCTCCTGCCCATGCAGAGCTCCCCTCTGGCTGAATCTGCTCAGGAGCTGGAAGGGATGAGACCCATGTGGGAATCCCTACTGGTCAGCCTTCCCTGCCGTGGGCAGAGAGCAGGGTAGAGAAGAGCACGTTAGGGAAACAGAAGACAAGAAGCCTTGTGTGTTGGAGCAGGGGTGCAGGGAGTGGGAATCAGTAATACACAGAAGACCTGCACTGATCTCAGTAAGTATAAAATCTGGATACCCTTGTCAGTGAGCCCTCACCCTCTCAACCTACAACCTACTGATTCCTACTAATTTCTCTCCCTGTCTCTCTCTCTCTCTCTCTAGCAAAATATCCAATTTCCATGGAACTATTTCTTCTTTTAAACAGGCTACAAGTTGTTTAGTAATATATTATGAAATTTACAAATAATGAATAATTAAACTAGAGTAGTCACAACAAAACAAAACACTGTATGGTAATAATATCAGTAAGACTTGCAGTAAGAAAGAGCCTTACTAGAATGTTTTTCCATATCGCTCACCTCCCTCCGGAAAGCTGAGGCATGTGAAGTACACCTACGCCCACCACCTTTCTCCTCTCAGTGCCCATCCATCAAGGAAGGAGACACAATGCTTCCAGCCCCTTAGTGCTTTCAGAACATGCTCAGTTACTTTTTCTTTGTGGCCACCATCAAGTCAATCAGACTCACTGATGCCAGCACTTTTCTCCTCCTTGCCTTCATGAAAACATTTGTCCTGTGTCCCATGCCTTAGAGACCATATTCTTCCAGAAAACTACTAAAATAACTTGTGAACAAGATTTTAGGTCCAACAGTACTTTCTGTAGTATCTTCTTTATTCAAACTTCTTTCGTATCTTTCCACCTCAGAGCTTGTTATTTTTAGTTGTCCTGTCTCTGGGGTTAACAGTGAAGAGCAGAACTTCTCTCTGGCCTCCTTTTTTCACCGTGTTGACTGAAGATTAAAATCCTTATATGGAAGTTTTCCTTAGGTTGGGTTCCCTGGAAACAGATTCCGAGGCAGAGAGTTGCAGGCCGAAAATTTATCGGGGAAGCGTCTTGGGAGATGGATGTACCCATAAGAACCTGGGGAAGGTAGGACTGGGGAAGGCAGAAGCTGAGCCACAGAAGCGTCAGCCATTCCTAGGGAAGCTCTGGAGCTGGGATGGACCTTCAGAGATGTCCTAATTGAGGCAAATGTAACAACATTTGCAGCTTCACATCAGCCAGTCATTGGCCACTAGCTGTCCCTGGGAAAGAGGAGAACCTTAGGTGAAGTGGTTCTCTGTAGCCAAGGACAATTCTTAGTGAGCCATGTAGCTATGACCTGCCAGCAGCTGAAGGTCCTAAGACCCAGGGCACGCTGTTCCTGAAGAGAGGACCTTGACAGAGTCCCGCAGCATCCATTCTAGGCCACTCAGATCCACTTGCATCTCATAGTAATTTTGCTCCATCTGGAAACAGCATCTCCAGGGTTCTGGTTAGTCTTGTTTCTTGCTAAAATTTAGAAGCACTAATGGGATGAACAATAGCCCAACAGCTGCAGTTGACCTTTCATTCATAACTGATACTCATGGTCCTTATCCTCTACCACTCACCCCAGGTTTCTCTCACATTCAGCCAACACATCTACTTGTCCAGGTAGATCAAGTAGTGGGGGTCCTAGACCCTCTTTGCTGAGTTACCAAGTCCTTCTCAGGCTGTGGCTGGTGCCTGTGCATGAACCACTAAACCCAGGCGTGGGAGCACCAGAAGACACCCATCCAAGGCCCTACAAGCAAAAAAGGCAAACCCATACCTGGAACGTGTGTCAGTCCTAGTCAAGATAAACTACTCCTCCACCTAGAGTGGAAAAGATTCAAAGGAATTGATTTGATACCAAACTGCTGACTGGTCTACTTGAGTGCCACATTGGAGACCCGCCATTACTCTTTGTTACAGGCAGGTCGGATGGACATTAACAGCAACATTAGCTAAACCAGCCCTTGTGAGTGAGTATGCTGTTGGGCCCATGCATAAGCCTTCATCTCCGCCATCATGGCAGCTCTATTCATGAGTCCATTGTACAAGCATTGGGCTGAAGAAAACAGAGGCTGGATGACATTTACTAACAGAGCCACTTGGTTATTTAGTACCTCTTCTGCAGTGTATGCTATCTGGTAGTGCCACCACCGCAGGCCCAGCCAAGTGCCTCCTTCCCAGACGTCTTTGTCCCCCATCTTTCAATTGTTCTCTTAAAAACCCTGGCACGCTAGCCAGGCCATCTGCCACATGCTCTGCTTCCGAGGACCACTCCAGATACCACCTGTTCTAGGTGGGGTGCCCTGGAAACCAGACTCTGTGATAGAGTGCAGAAGGTTTATTTTGGAGTGCACTCAGGAGACACATTTTTAAGAAACTGAGCAAGCAGAACTGGGGAGAGGGGCAAATTGAAGCAAGGAGTGCAGACTTTTTTTATTCTCACATCAGTTAGTCGTTGGCCACAGGGTGCCCCAGTGAGGAGGTCATAATCTTAGATGAGACATATCTTCAGCAGAGGGCAATTCTTAGTAAGGGATAAAACTATGTGTTGTCAAGAGAAAATATTTCCAGTAGCTTGGAGATGGTTATGTCAGTCCTGAAGAAGAAACTTAGGCAGTGGATCACAGTAGCCACTACAGTGTTAGACCATCAGTTTGTTCTAATTTAGGTTCAAGTTTCCTCTATTTCTGTGTAAGAAACTACCCAAAGCTTAGTGGCTTAAAACAATATGAACATTTATTATCACACAGTTTCTGTGGATCAGGGATTTAGGAGCAGCTTAACTGTTTGATCCTGGATCAGGGTCTCTCACAGGTTGTAAAGAAGATGTTGGCTGAGCCTGCAGTCCTCTGAAGGCCTGACTGGGGCTGGAGAATCCACTTTCACAATGACTCACAAATACTGCTTGCACATTGGTGATGGCTGTTGGCAAGAAGCCTCAATTCCTGGCCACATGAACCTTTCCATAATGCTGCTACGAGAGTCCTCATAACAGAGTGGCTGACTGATCCCTGGGCACGTGATCCAAGAGAGAGCAATGCAGAAGCCGCAATGTCTTTTATGACCCAATCTCAAAAGTTATACACTGTCACATCTATAAATTCTTTTGGTAATCACATTGTCCCTATTCATTGTGGAAAGATGCTATACAAGGGCATGAATACTGGAAGGCAAAGACCATTGGGGTCATTTTGGAGACTAGCTACAACAAAGAGGTAGCTAGTCTACCTCTACTTCACAAATCTAGAAGTCTTGAACCAAAGGTCCTTCTGTCAAATGCTCATGTCATTTTAATATTAACTCAGTGTCTAAGAGGGGTGGGGGCTAAAGAGCTATGAATAGCCAGGACTTGAAGGTGGTTGGAATCCATCACTTCCCTCCCTGCTACATTGTTTAATAGAGTACATGCAACTATGTTTCCGGAAAGCAGTCCATCACCATAATAATATTCTTGTGCTGTAGATTATACCAACATTTAAAATATATTATTTATTGCCCTAGAAATAGGTTGAAAAGTCATATTATTGTGCTCAAAGAGCTTGTGCCAAAAAAATCGCATTGCTTCTGATTGAGGTCTTCTCACATTTTCCAGGATTCTGTAGAAAAGCTTATATATCATCATCTTGGAAATCCAAACACTAAATAGTGGTCTTATGATTATTTTACACTTTTATTCAAGACAAAGTATCTAAGTTAATGATTGGTGACTACGCGCATAAACAATTATTAAGGCCTGTTAGCTAGTGCTCCAAAGGTAAAGACCTAAACTTGGCTTGGGGGACACTACAAAGAAAGAAAAATACATGGTTCCTGCTCTTAAAGACATTGGTATCATGTGAGGGAGATAGCACAAACCCATAATGATCTCATAAGAACTAAGCAGATGTAGAAACCAAACTGGAAACTTCCAAGGAAACAAAATCTTAGCAAAGTTCTCTCTGGCCTCCATTGATCATCAAACACTTTTCTAACCTAGAAACAAGCCCAATTTGAAAATTGAAGAGCAAATCCCTCCTGCTAGCTTTATGTCAGGGATGAAATGGGAGAGGTGAGGAGGGGTCTGTAGTCCTTACTGCCCGTCACCTTAGTGGCCCAGAGGAGTCAACCCCAGCTATAAATGGAACGTTGCCTCCAAGATGCCCTCTCTACCCACCAGATCACTCCACATCCCCTTGACTGAGGGATGCCCTTTTGCCCAAGGTTGTAATTCATTTCCATGACTACCAGGAAGGCCAGAACAACACATTCCTCCCAACAGGAACTACATTTATTTTGTAGGTAGAAAATCAACATCCTTTATTTTGTGGAGACGTGTACAATTGGTTTAAAAGCATTGTACTCAGGTCTGATAGGAAAAGTCTATGTGACCTGAGCTTAGCTGACATGCTGGGCTTGGAATCAAGTGGACTGAGATCTTTCATTTATTTACTCACCCATTCAACAAATTTATTGCTCATGCAGGTACTGTGTTAGGCAAGGAGAACATAGACCTTAAAAGAATAAATAAATAAAAGAGTCCCTGTTTTAAGATCCTCAAGTTTAAAGGGAAAATAGACAAATATGATATTAATTCATAAACCCTGTGATAGAAACGTGCGATGAGCGTTGGGAGAAAAATCTTAGAATTTGTTAGGTAAAGATAGGGAAGAAAATGTGCTCTAAGCAAAAGAAACAACATTTTCTAAGATACAGAAACCAGAAAGAACATGATTTGTTCAGTTAATTGCGAACTCTAGCTGGACTTTGGGGAATTTGTGGGGAACAGGTAAGAGATAAAGCTGACAAAAGTCTGATCTGGACAGATTTGGCGAGCCTTGTCTAAGAGTTAGGGTTTATTCTGAAGGTAGTTTAGAGCTTCTGAAAGATGTTAAGTGGAGTGCAATGATTATATTTGCTAAAAAAAAAAAAATCACTCTGGGAACAGTAAAGAAGAAGGATAAGAATGGATCAGAATGGATCCCCAGGGAATTCCCACATTTACGAGGGAAAACAGAGCCAAGAGGAAAACCGAGATGGAGTAGTCAAAGGATTAAGAGGAAATCCAAGTGAGAGTGGTTTTGTGGACTAGAAGGAGAGTATTTCAAGTAGGGAGAGACAAGAGCATCCAATGCCATACAGAGAATAAAGAAGGCAAGGATTGAAATATGTCCATTAGAGTAGCAACCAGGAAGGCATTAGAGACGTTAGTGAGAGGAATTTTGTGAAGTGGGAGAGGTAGACTGTGGGTAAGGGGAAAACGGGAGCCAGGAAGAAGAGACAGAGAGGACCACCTTTTTAAACATCCTGGCTCTGAAGGGATGAAAGTCCCTCATTAGAGGAAACATGCAATGTAAGGATTTTATTCTATTTTTTTTTTTTGAAGATCAGGGAGATTTGAGCATATTCCCATGTGAGTGAAAGATACAGGAAAGAGCGCAGGTAATTAAAGGGGCAAATTCCTGAAGATGTGGGAAGGAACAGGATCTAGGGCATGGTCGCAGGGCTTTGCCTGAGACTAAAGACACCTCTTCCATGGTCTAATGAGAGTGCGGGGGAAAGATGGCAGTGCTGAAGTGGAGGGGTCTCCCTCTGACACTTCTGCTGCTGTCTGTGAAGTAGAGAGTAAGGTCTCTGCTGGGAGTGTAGGGGCAGGTGTTGGTGGGCTTGAAGACTTGGGACAGCTAGAACAGTTGGAAATAGGCACTGTGGAGAGTGGGGGAGAGAGCCTGTCTAGGTGAACTTGGAAGCAGTCTTGTGTTAAGAGGAGGGCTTCTCTCCTCTGATATGGGAGGAAAGAGAAAGTCTGGTGCTGCGAGATTCTGTGATGTCGGGGAATTCAGGTAACTTCCCAGACTTCCTTCTTCCTTGTGTGAATTCTCTCTGAGGTTTCTCCCATGTTAGCTCTCAGTTCTGTTTCTTTTCTTACTCCTTTAAAAAAAAAGTAACTATACATCAACAAACTGGCAGTGTGTCATAACTGAGGGGAGATGGCACTTCCTCTCTATGTGCCTGAAATAACAAAGTGATTCAGCTTCTGGTGTATTAATTAGAGTCCAGTTAACTTCCATGAAAATAGAATCTATTGTACCATCTTTATATATTTAAACCTTTAGTGACAGCAACTCCTGGAACACATCCAGAGCAAAGCCCTGGCAAGGCTCTCAATCTACGACAATGCTTGTTTTCTGAACATGTTAGATGGTTGCGCTCAATTCAATAAGCATTTAGGAAGCAACATCTGTGTACCTGCAACTATCTCGTCAAATCTAGATAAAATTCTCCTGTTTTGTTTGGGGCACAAATAACAACTCTATATCATTGTGTATCTCATTTATGGAAAATTCTATAACCACAGTAATGGTATAACTCTTAGAAGTTTATTTTTGACAATTCTTTCTTCCAAAATTCTTCCATGATTTAAAAACAAAACAAGAACACACACACAAACAAAATTCAAGCCCTCCTCTAGCTAATTACTGCTCACTCTGACAGCCCAAGCACTGAAATGGGGGGAAAGGCTTGAAGATGAGATCAGTTTATGAGAATGGAGAAGAAAATAATAAACTCAAATCCCTCAACCAATTATTTCTCAGAAACAAAACTTGTGTCTCTTTGGCCTTGCTTTTATTTTGGGAAACGCAGAAGCCCTGGGCAGGGGTGGCCTTTCCTTTGACTTGGTGTTTGGGCCATTCCCACTGAGAGCTCAGGGAACTGGTTCTCCTCCCTCCAGAGCTATTACTTTCATTTGGAGAGCCTGACACCTCATCATGGTGGGAAGGTGGGACAATCACTTGGCTTGTGCAGCCAGCACTTTCTCATTTTAATTATACTACAGGGAGAAGCATGCAGCTTGCTGCCTTCAGTCCAAGGGCAGCCATGGTGCTGCCTTCAACCCAAGGGCAGGATTGGAGAATGGGCTCTTCTGCTTTTCTCCTTCTGATGACCTGGGTTCTATTGTTCAAGGACCACATCCTTTCAAAACATTTTACATTAGCAGCCATACTCCATATCATTTATCTAGTCATTTGTTGAGTTTACTCTCTGTCTTCCTGTGAAACTGTACAACCAAGAAGGTGGCATTAGGCCTCTTTTCTTTACTCCTATTTCCCCAGTACCTGGAACAAGTAGGTGCTCAGTAAGTATTTGCTCAATAAGTATTTGAGTTAATTAAATGAGAATTAAACTGAAAGAACTCATGTTGATTCTCTTTCCACAATCATATATTCCCAGAGGTGGGAAGGAGGTAAGAATGGTGAGGACTTTGACTTTGATTCCTGAGCATCTGTAAACTATGAAGTTCCCAGCTTAAATGGTGGAATAAAGTTTTCTCTCCCTTGAAACTCATGGCTAGAAGTATGAGGATTGTTATAACTCCTGCCTCTTCCAAATGAGGCTGAAGAGACCTGTGGGTGGCTGTTCATGTCACTCTCATGGGATGAATAACTGGTGTTTTGGGTAATGCCAGCAGCATTACAGAGTCATACATTTTGAGCCACTTTCTAAGAGAGTTTAGCCTATGGAATCCTTATATATTTCTAAAATCAAACTATGTTGGCTCTTATTGGGATAATCATACACATTATTTTTCAAATGGGATACTTAGAGATTGAAAGGGGGAGCTATTAATTACACTGGACAAAAGGCATAAATTGGGACTTGCCTAGAAAAACCAGGTTGAATATATGATTACTTAGTAATTGGAATTTATTTATAAGACTTTTAGAAACATGAGGTCCATGGAGAGCAAAACATATCAAAGTGGAGTGACGAAGCCTTTAAGAAGTCTTTCTTCTGCTACTGGGCACAGTTTTTCACAAATTATCCCAAGTAGGAAAGACCAATCCTCAATCACTGGTGGGAACCTCTCCCATCTCAACAAGTTCCTTGATACTCACACTTTCTATCCACATAAATCGTGCATACTTGTTGTGAAGACAGAAACGCCAGCTATGAGCAATTAGGAACAACCTTTTTTTTTCCCCCTTGAGCCAAATAATTCCAAGGCCTTTATATCAGTTTCCTTCTTATGTTATTTTCCAGTCACTTTATCAGATTTCCTGGTCTCCTCTGTGCCTTTTCCAAGGTTCTCTTTGGGTGCCCCTAACATGTGATACACAGAATCAAGCCCAGTATTGCAGGAAGGATCTGGCCGACTTGATTTACAACTGTACCATAGCTGCGAAAACGATCTCGCAAGGGAATGCAGCCCTGGTTCTCAGCCTCTGTTACAGGTCAACATTCATCTCTGAACATTCCTTTAAGAATTTAAAGCCTACCAGTGCTACCCGTTAGGCCCTGACCACACTGTCATCTCCCAGACAGCAACAGCTTGTTCTGGAGTAATCTTTCAGTAACGAGCTACCACAAAGACCTCTAAGCTTATCTTGCCTAAACATGAGATGTGAACGACTTTGTTAATTTTGCCATTGTAGAGTACTCCTTTCACAGGCATTTTGCACAGGAAAAAGTGAGCAGGTACTTGAATGCCACAAACAATGTTGAGAATGTGGGAACTGTCTCATGCTGCTGGGACAGTCAGCGCCCAAGAGGCCCGCCTGGCAAGAGGAACACGATGGTTGAATGCACGCATTGTGTCATCCTTGATTCTTGCTTGGCCGACCCAGACACGCAGACTCCAAGACTGACAGGGCCTAAAGGGCCCCTCCAGGTGGGCAAATGCACCCCCCTCACCTTATGAATGACAAGACTGGACGGCAGGTTCTTCCTGTCAAGACAGGCCTTAGAGAGGATGGAACAATGTGTCTCTAAACATCATTTGGGGTTTTAGTAAAGTCCGTGCCTCTTTCATCTGATATGATTTCTTCCAAAAAGCAAGAGCTGTTCCTAACTTCCGGATCTCTTTCAACACAGTTGCTTTAATAAGGAACAAAAGAAAAATGAGTTTAACATCTCTTTACACTGAAATCTTCTATGGGGGAGATAAATCAAGCACTCCTCATTTCTGTTCAAGCTTCAACAAGCTGCAAAACATTGAATCTTACCTCCACCTGGAAAAGTTTGGGGAGAGTTGAACTATCTCACAAGACTGAGGGGAGTTTGTTATTTAAAAGATCCCTGAAGAAATCTTTCTGTAAAAGAAAGAATTCCTCATTCCATCCTCTTTTCTTTCTTTCTTTGATGTTTTATAAATTATATTTTCAGAGATTGTGGCTGGGCAAAGTGAAGACTGTTTGTACTTTCAAAGTCTGGAGTTTATACTAAAAATAATTGGTATTAGACCAAAGGATGTGGAGGTATGTTTCCCTTCCACATGGGCTCTCCTTCTGAAGAGGGTTATATCCGTCCCTGTGCGCCACCCTTCCCACGCTCAATTCAAAGCCAATAATTGTAGTAACAATCATTTTCATTGTATGCCTTCCCTATCATTCTTAGCTTCTGTGGGCAGATATCTGAAAACTGGGCTTTGCTTGGTCAGTCACACAAACTGAAAGTACATTTTTGTCCTGTCATTGACCGATAGCTTATTCCTGACAGCAAGAATGACCCCAGATCTTGTCAGAAATAGAAACACAGAAATTGAAATCATGTGGCCTCCCTCTGTAGAGGTTTTAAATGGGGCCAGGAAGGAACAGGCTTCATCCTTGAGGGGCGTTTCACCTCCAGGAGCCCAATCTCTCACTCAAAAATATCTGGTATTTATCGGGCAATAAACTAGCGATTGCAATTAAGTCCAGTAAATGCTGATGGCTCTTCATTTTACATTCTTAATATCGACACTATATTCTGACAGACCTGGTCCAGGAAGTCTCCCCAGCTTGACTGAATCAGATTCATGGGGATTTCTGTGCTTGCCTATAAGCTGAAGCGCATTTCCCCTCTTCCTTCCTTCCTTCCCTCCTTCCTTCCTTCCTTTCTTCTTTCCTTCTTTCCTTCCTTACCCCCTTCCTTCCCTCCTTCCCCCTTCCCCCTTTCCTTCCTTCCTTCCTTCCTACCTTCCCTCCTTCCCCTTCCTTCCCCCCTTCCTTCCTTCTTTCCTTTCCCCTTCCTTCCTTCCTACCTTCCTTCCCCCTTCCTTCCTTCTTTCCTTCCTTCCCCCCTTCCTTCCTTCCTTCCTACCTTCCCTCCTTCCTTCCTTCCTTCCTTCTCTCTCTCTCTCTCCTTTCCTTCTTCGCACGTTTTTGGAAGAGAAAATTGTGGTGATGGACAGTGACCAGAAGGGAACTCCAGCCTCTGGAAAACCTTGTTAGTGATGTGGTAAAAAGAAAATTTGTCAAACTCTACGGAGGCCAGCTGAAGCCAAAGTTATGGATTGATTCCTTTTATTTTCTCTAGGATAAAATTACTTAGAAGGCAGAGAGCAGATCCCTTCTATATGAGATACAATATTAGTAGATTGTGGGAGGTTGATAAACAAAGTTAGCTGAAGTTTAGTAGCATTTGTTAGTAGCCTCCCAAGCTCCCATATACTAATCTGACCTTCCCAATTTCGATCTGAGAATTCATATCATCCCAGGGAAGCCAGTCTAAACGAATCCATGTATCCATACTCCTTTCTACGGGGATCATTGGGGTGAACGTGCAACTTAATCTAGTCCAACAGCTTCTAAGGACTTCTGTTGGGAATGCTGGGACAAAGATGCTCTCTCCTCTGGATATGAACAAGGATTCACATGTTATATAACAGAAGCTGCTTGCAGCCATCCCGCGACAGAAAGTATCACAGGATAAAGCCAATTTCATGGGAGGCAAAGCAGACAGAAAGAAATCAGGTCCATTTTGGCTTCCTTGAGCCACTGGATTGAACTGTACTTGAAACCAAACCTACAGCTAGATTTTTCGGTTAGGTTGAGCCAATAAATCCCTTTTACTGTTTAAGCTGAGTTGAGTTGAATTTTCCTGTATACACAACCCAAATATTTTTAATTTAGAAAATCCACATCTTTGACTAAAGGAAACAATGTGGGGCAGGATGGTACACACACACACACACACAGAAAGAGAGAGAGAAAGAGAGAGAGAGAGCACTTGGTCTCTGCACAATGCATTAGAATTCTTTGGGGAATACACACTGTGTAAGACACACCCTTAACTTGGTAGTCTAACTGTAAAATAAAATCAATGCACATGTTCAGTATTAGAAACTAATATGCAAATGGCATGCAGTGGTACAAAATGTAGTGCTCCCAGAGAAGGGGGAAGGTCAATGAAAGAGGATGAGAGGCTTCACGGAGGAGGTGAGATTTAGGCAAGCACATGTGGGAGACAGCTGGATGAAGAAGAGAAAAATAAGGTGAGGAACGTAAGCCAAGAGACCCTGAGCTCTAAGGCACCTTTAAAGGATTGTGACCCCCAAAGCCCCAAGCTCCATCAGCTTGCTTTGTATACTATCCAGCATGGTTTCTGGTGATGCGATAATAATAAGCTGAAACTGACCCTTTACTAAGAAAACCAATAGAAGCTCTCTCTGGGCGCACACCACCACTTTCCCATGTGCAAAAGTCTAGGTGAAATTCAGCTGTCTAGGCTCTTCCCTTTCAGTTCCCTGCATAATTTCTGCCTCTGAGTTACAGGAAATTTCTTTCTGAAAAGCCATTTGGAGACAGATTGTAATATAATGCTCTCGAGCATTCCACTGTAACGATCGATAAAGGCAGCACTCCCTGCAGAAATAATCAAACACAGGATGGGATCTAATATGCACAGAGCTGATGTTTTAACTAGACTCAAGAAACTCACTGACTCTTTGCTCGAAGCTGTGGCCCAGTTCATCTTCCTGCCTTTGTCTTATATTTTTATATACTTTTAAGGTCAAGCTTTTTGAAGTAGCTTATAGTTATTTTATTCTATTTTAGTTGTTCAAGGCTGCAACCAAGGTCAAATCTACATAAAAATAAGCATGCCAGCAACCAGCAAAGAGTCTGTTATTCTAGGAAGAAATAACATGGCATCGTGACCCTGGGTCCCCCATGCGCCCTCCTCACACTCTCCCTTTGACTCTTTAAGGAAGAGGCTGAATGCTCATGGCTAGTATGTGCCAAGTAAACCAGAAGTGCTTTCTTGGAGAAGATAAGCTTTTCTAGTAAAAAGACATCCTGTCCATACTGAATCACCATGGAGTGGAGGATGGGAGATCGTGGCGGGACATCATTTTCATTCTATTAACTGGGTTAGGAACAAGATGAAAAACAGTGTCTCTTGTTCTTTGTCTTCTCACCATGACTGTGTTTGCCTTCCCTTTCTGGAACTGTTCTCTGTGGATGTGTCCCACAGTCATCAGATCAACATTCTGAGCTTGTGCTTAAAAACCACCTTTGGAGGATGCTTAATGCATCTTAAATAATAATGAGTCATAAGCAACAACAACACCCTCTGCATAAGATTTAAAGAAAATCATTCTCACTACGATGGTTGTTTTTAAATCTTTAGAAAATGTGAAGGAATTTATATTATAGTAACTAAAGAAATAGGATCCTTCAGATATTCCTGAGCTCAAGGCAGCATTCAGAGCTTTGACAAAGGGATTTTGGTGTTATCTTTAAGTGAAAATTGGCATCACTACAATTTATTAAATGGATGTTACTCTTCCCACCATCCCACCCATGGTGGCCCCCGCCCCCTACATATTCATATAATTATAGAATTAGAAGAGGACAGTGATATCAGAGCCCTGTATGACTGAACTGGGGTCGGAGATGTTCAAGAACGTAATGATAGTGCAAGCATTTATTCTCGTGGGAGTAGGTTTATCAAGAAAGTGTCACTTGCCCCAGGCGGTTGAGAGGCCAGTACCTCTTCAAAAGTACTAAAGACATTAAAGACCCATTACTACTGCTCAGCAAGGAATGAACTATTGACACTCAGCACAACATTGATGAAGATCAGAGTAATTATGCTCAATGAAAGTAGCCAGATTCCATTTATACAAATTCTCAGAAAATGTAAACTACTCCACAGCGATAGAAAGTAGGTCAGTGGTTGTCTGGGGTAGGGAGGAAATGCAAGTAGGGGCACAAGAAAACTTTTCAAGTTGAATCATACAATCATTATATTAATTGTCAACTAAAAAATTGGCACTTGCCGTCTACCTCTACAAGGATTAAATCACGAGCTGCTACAGCCGCTGCCCTTCAACACCCCCTGAAAGGAGTTCAGGGTGGAGATCAGGAATGAGGCACTCTGTGCTCTGGGAAAAACTGGCAGAACAGGTCTTCGGATACTTAGATATTTTCAGAAGCAGATTTGATGAGCCCAATTCTTGCATCTCCTCTTATCTAGAAAAGCACTAAAATCATGAATGATGACGTCTGCTCCTCGTGACCAGCAGCAAGTCTCTGCCATACAGTGTGCTTGACTGCACATCCCCCTTCACCAAAATCATATACAGCACTGACCTTCCCCCTACCTCTTTGGAGCGGCTCCTCAGGGCTCTCTGAAATGCTGTCTCCCAGGCTATAGTCCTCATTTTGCCCCAAATAAAACTTAACTCACGACTCTCACGTTGTGCTTTTTTGTTTTTCAGTCAACAAATTGTGGTGATGTTTTTACAGGTGTATTCATACCTCAAAATGTATCAAATTATACACTTTAAATGGGTGCACTTTATTGTTTGGTACCTCAATAAAGCTGTTTTTGAAATGCAGTGATGGAACAAATAGACAACTGGGGATGAGGGAATGACGAGAGAAAAAAAAGTGAGGGACTATTTCTCCTAGTGCAGCCCAGACACTTTTACTGGGGTGCAGTTCCTTCCAGTTTCAACCTAGTGTCTCAAAAATGAATTCTTGTCCTGATACTTTATGCCTCTAGAAAAGGACCTTACCTAAACCACAGCAAATGGATTACAAGATAACCACTTGTAACTAATACATTTATTTCAACATCTAAAGAAATCCTCTCTTACTTTTTGGATATATCTTATCACCTACACACCGTATATACATTAATAATATCTTTCTTCTGGATACTTAATACCCCTTTTTTATATATATATAAATTTATTTATTTATATATGGCTGTGTTGGGTCTTCGTTGCTGTGCATGAACTTTCTCTAGTTGCGGTGAGTGGGGGCTACTCTTCGTTGGTGAGCGGGGGCTACTCTTCGTTGCTGTGCGTGGGCTTCTCATTGTCGTGGCTTCTCTTGTTGCGAAGCACGGGGTCTAGGCGCACGGGCTTCAGTAGTTGTGGCACGCGGGCTCGGCAGTTGTGGCTTGCGGGCTCTAGAGCGCAGGCTCAGTAGTTATGGCTCAGGGGCTTAGTTGCTCCGCGGCATGTGGGATCTTCCCGGACCAGGGCTCGAACCCGTGTCCCCTGCATTGGCAGGTGGATTCTTAACCACTGCGCCACCAGAAATACTTAATACTCCTTATTGGTTGCTGTAAGAGTTTTGATGGGAAAGGTTTTACAACGCTCAGTCCTTAAATAATACATGTAATTGTGGGAAAATAGATGGGCACTGGATGATTGACTCGGCTCCTCCAAAAAAAAAAAATCTGTGGCAGGGAAGAAAAAGTTAAACACAGATGGAAGATATGTAATAAGCAAATGCAATGAGAGGCCCTTGATGGGATGACTGTTGAATCAAATCAATTGTAAATAGACTTCTTTGTAACAACTGGGAGCTTTTAGGTATAGTGAGTGGGAAATGATATTAAAGAGCTTCATGAGCGGGAAAATGGCATGGCTGCACATGAAAATATCTACAGTGCTTAGAGCTGCGTACAGAAGTACCAGGGGGAGATATGACTGAGGCCTGGGATTTGCCTTAAAATTCTTTAGCTGAGAAAAGTGGGGAAGGCATGGAGCAACTGTGGCAAAACTCTTAATAACTGTTGAATCTGGGTGATGGCATTGGGGGATTCAGTAAGCTATTCTTTTTACTTTTGTATATACTTGAATGTTTCAAAATGAAACATTTTTCAAGAATTTGTTAAAGGACTTGTTACATTTAGAAAGAGGAGAGGGGCATGAATTCAAGAGGTGACCAAAGAAGAAAGGAAAGAATTGACCTGCGAATGAGCACAGGGATTGAGAGAGTGGGAGCTGCGGTGGGTGGGCTGTTGGGTGGTGGGTACGGAACTGCCTCAAGTCTATTTCTAGACTAGAAATACAGCCTGCCTGAGTGACATTGGAAAAACTGGAGAAACTGCTTGACCTCCCAGGTGTGTGTGAGGAGTAATGGCCTTGTCTGCAGCCCCAGTGGATGCATTGAGTTATTCAAGGGCCTCATATTCTCCCAACTGCCCTTCTGAGCTATGATGGCTCTGTCCTCTCCAAACTGCTCCTGGATCAGATGACAGGAGGCCAGCCCGCACGTTCTGCTCCTGTCCCCAGTGACGTTGATTTTCCAGGAGCCACGTAATCTCAGAAACACTACCATTTTCTCTGATGCATTTGAAGTTGGAAATCCATCTCTCTGTCTTGGGACTCTTTATCCCTTGTGGTCCCCCTCCCAGTGGCACCACAGACAAGGACCAGGCGACAAGAAAAAGTGAGATGACCCCAAACAAGCTCTCCCTCTACGTTTACAGGGCAAACCATGACTTCTCAAGGCCCACAAATTATAGGGAGAGAAAGGGTGGAAAAATCCAAGAAAAAAACACCCAACCATACCACCCATAAAAACATGCCAGATGGGAGGGGAAGATGACTATAATTCTACTGGGTTTCAAATGTATTTATTTAGTTCAGTCATTTATGAAACAAAACCCAGAAATTCCAGGCATCTCTCCTAAACAAAAGAACCACTAATGTTTGTTTCTGGTCAGCATGGAAAACTTGGTTAGAACCCAAATGTTAGACATAGGTTCCTAAGGAAGGTCCCTTACAGCCAGGCCTCAGATATGGAGGGCCTGCCATGCACATTCTTATCTAGCTGTCAGAGTTCAACACAGAGTTACCAACAACTGGAAAAACATTCAAGAGATGCTCTTCCTACCTATGTCAAGGGGAAACTTCCTCCCGAACAGTCACCAAAAAAGAAGTAAAGGTAATTATTCAAACCACAGCACTGCTAAATTTTCTCACTGCCCCGAGCCCCCCAAAGAAATCTTCATTCAGACTATGTAGATTCTACAATGTTATCAGTCATCAACAGATTTCAACCTTCCTTGAAAGTGCTTCCAATTGTTTCAGTGGCTAAAACAACCTAAATCAACACTGGATATAGCAAAGAAAACAAACCACTTATAAACGTTCTCATACCTGCCAAAACTGGAAAGCTATAAATAGGGCAAGCACTGTTCAAAAATATTTCTCAGGGAGAAAACAGGCGGAAAAGAGTGAATAATTTTCAAAGAAGGATTTTTTTTAGTTAGTTCATTTTGCAACTTGGAATTTCTGTGGCCATAAGGAAGGGAGGAAAACATAACTCAGCCATGGTAATATGTTTCCTACACCCATAGGATGTTAAAATGCTGTCAGCTTGATGGAAGCAATCACATTGCATACGATATTGATAGAGTGTTTCAGTCAGTGTGTCATTTCTCCTATAGCTTCTGACAGAAAGCAATTTTTTTAATACCATTATTAGCCCTTTTGTACTTTTAAGAAAATAAGCTGTTTTCTTCCCAGAGAAACCTTAGTTTGTCAAGGTCATTTAACTACTAAACCAGAACCAAGGTTCAAACAATACTGAACTGACCAACTCTCTCATTAATCATGCAATCTGCTGTATTTGTTTTGCAAGCATTTAACTCTATTGTTAAGCGGTCACTATTGTAGTTCTAAGGACCAGAGATCTTTGGAGTTGAATTATTTTGAGTTGGAATCTTGCTTCTGCCATTACTAGCTGTGTAAGCCAGGGTAAGTTCTTAAACTCAACCTGCTTTGGTGATTCCAGAAGTGTCCCATGTGGTTTGCTTCTTAGAACCTTGTGATTAGTTGATCTGGCTACTGATTCAATGATTGAAAATACGTCTATTTAGGGGAAAAGTCTGAGGGGATAAAATTATGTCTTTCGTGTGCAGAATACTACCACACCACTAATTTTCTCTTCTGTAAATTGAAAATTAAATGAAATAGCGTATGTAAAGTGCTCAACATAATGTGTGGCAATACAAGTATTCAGTAAATGATGTAGTTATTGTTAATAAATACCTTCTGATTAGAATTACAGATCCATCATTTCCTAGATTAAAAGGACTTCATTTATATGTACATATATGAACATAAAATGACAATAAATGCGATATACATGTAAATGACACCATTTTTCCAAGGGACGGTTTGATCCAAAAATGCTGGTGAAGCCAGGAACTTCATCTTCCTCCTCTACAGCCCAGCCTTGGCAACCCTGCTTCAAAATAGATGCTTTGTTCATTCTTTCACTAGTTTCCTCCCTTCTGTTTGGAATCTGAAATATTCTTTTTTTGGTTTCTGACCCTATGAAGGAGAAGAGCTACCAGACCAAGAGTATTCAGAGCCTGGGATTAAATCCTGAGGTGGCCCTGCCTTTATATGTGAAACTGCAACCTTGCTGCAGACCCTGAAGGACTTGTCACTCTAGGAAATGTTTCTCAAGGTCAAAAAGAAAATCAACAGGACTAAAGACTGACTATGGACCCCAGCATGTTGAGCTGTTTCATTCCTTTTGAGGGGCATTTTTAGAAACATGCCATTGCTTAATTTATGTAAGAAATACATACTGTGTGTGGTCCCCCAATATGCATATGTGCTACCCATGTGTAGGTTTTAATATTGTTTTTCGTTCTTTCTTATCTTAAGGTCTATATGTCCTAGAAAAGCATGGTGGGAAGGCTTTGTTTCTACTAAGCGAGCTGCTCTTCCAGAAGAGACGGGTAAAAAGATGTGTTATCTGGGTCCCCTGAGAAGCAGATGCCAAGATGGGATTAAACATGCTAGGATTTAATAGGGGAAATTTCTGTGACAGACCACATGTAGGCAGCTCATGTGGCTGGGAGTGTCCACGTGAGACCGATTCCAAACAGAGAGGAGGAAAGAAGTGTGGGCGGATGCATCCTAGATGGCCCTGCCGGCTACAGGAGTTTATCCGGGTCGCCAGGGAGTCCAGGAGTGAAAGTCAGCTGTCAGAGGAGTCCTGAGTCACCCAGGAACAGGCCTGCCTTGGAATCACTGCTGTGTACAGTCACGGGCTAGGCCCAGCCTGAAGACAGTGTGACCTTGGTGCAAACAGGAGCTGGATCTCAGATCACAGCAGCTGGAGTCAGTTCTGCTCCCTGCAGCTGGAGGTTTCTGAGACACATTCTCATGGCTGCCCCAGGAGAAACAAGCACCAACTGCTGCAGGATCTCTTACAGAGAACTCAGGCGGCTGGAGAAGGGAGAGAGGCTGCCTGCGGAAAATAGGGGCTGACCCCTTCCCACCCCAGGACACACACACACACAGTGAACACATATACAGTGCGGGAGACCTACATATTCTTAAAGGCACAAATACGCCTCTTTCTGCAAAATAGTATGCATCAGAGAAAGTCCCCGCAGCTCTGTGGGCTTGGGGTGCTGGCAAGGGGACCACTGTCATGTTGACCATGGTTACTTACAGCCAGCTCCGAAGCAGAGGGAACAATGTGTCTTCCTTCTGGACAGGAAACATGTCTTAGAGGGGCAGTTAGCTGAAGAGATGAGAAGGAGAAAGAAGAAAGAAGAAAAGGAGAGAAGAGCAGAGAGAGAGGGTGAGAGAAAGCCAAGAGCTTCTGATTCACATTCAGGCCTCCGTTCTGTGCTTTGCGTGTAACAGAGAAAAGGCCAGTAGAGCCCAGTGAGCTCAGTCAAATTCCCCCAGAGGGAGGGGACATTGGCAGCTGGGGGCAGGAAACCTTCTGCAGTGGGTCAAGTCAGTCAATGAAATGCCTCTGGCGAGGTCGGTGGGGTCTCAGCAGAGCAGTGTCAGTGATGATCTGTAAGCACTGGAACCCACCCTCCATGGGAGGCACAGAGCCGAGTGGAGGACAAGCCTTCCACGGGGTAGAAACTGGATAAACTGAGAATCCAGGCCGAGCCGGAGGGGAAGAGCCCAGAGTGGGAGCAACCATACCCAGGCAATGCCCTGCTAGTCGATGTTTGAGGAGAGCCTTGCAATTCACTCAACAAACAGTATGGACGACCTGCCAATCTTTATGCCCGGTACAGGGGATGCAATCCATTGTGAGAAAAAATAGAGGTCGTCCTTGCCCACATGGGGCTACGTTTTATTTGGGGAGATAGTATTAATAAAATAACCTGCAAATAAGTGTCAGATTGTGACTATGGTAAGTGCTCTGAAGGGGGATACGCACTGGTGCCATGAAAAGATATTTATCTGGTTTATTCCAGAAAGTCAGAAAAGGTCCCTTGAGGAAGTGACTGTCAGCTGAGATCTGAAGTGTCAGACAGCCTTAAACTTGCACACAGGAGAGGGCAGAGTGCTGCAAGCAGAGAAAGCACGTACGCCCCAGCCCTGCGGTGGGAGCAGAAATGGTGCGTGGGATACTGGAATAGAGACAGAGGCCGGGGGAGCCTCCAGACAAGATGCTGGAGGTGCGGCAGGGGCAAGATTAAGGTCTAGTGGGCCATGTTAGTGTCTTCATTTTTGTCCCAGGAGCAGGCGGAGGCTATGGAAAGGCTTTAAAGTGGAGAAGGGATATGATGAGATTGGCATTCTGAGGAAAAAAAAAAATCATTCTAGCTGCAGTGTGGAGCTGACTTGGAGAAGGTGAGAGAGAATGCAGGCAGAATAGTTAGTGCAAGAGAGGCTGGTGGACTTGAGCAGGATGGAAGTGAAGGGGATTCAAGGGATGATTAGGGGACCAAATCGAAATGAGTTGGCAATGACTTAGACATGGGCTGAGAGAGCCGGAGTCCTGCTGAGGTTTCTGGCTTGTGGGGATGCCTTCACTGAGAGGGGGAACACAGCAGAAGGACCAGGCTTGGGATGGAGATGGGAAATGTTCCTCTGAGACACCCAGGAAGAAATATCAAGTAGGCAATTGTATTCATGGCTCTAGTTTCTGACAGTCAGGGTGGGAAGGTAGCTTCTGTTGCATTCTGTTGCACTCTCCTTAGGATGGATGTATGGGGGAGAAGGGATACACTGGCAAAGAGAGTCAGTGGGCCTGGGCATGTGGGTGTTTGCACCTCCGTGCCTCTCTCTCCAGGGCAATTGGAACCGCTGTCTATCCTGGGTGCTTGAGTTAGGCTGCTCAAGAATTTCTGACACTGGATAAACAGCGCTTGAAAGAACCCGGTTAGCAAAGGATCAGAGGAGACCTAGGAGGGGGCTCTTGAGTCCTTGACAGAGGGAAGTTCTGGGGCCTCGTATTTGTCCTTCATACCCCTAATGTGAGCCACTCATAGTCTAACAGCACTGCTGACCTTTGCTGTGATTTGGTTTCCTGGGAACCCAGAAAAGCACAGCATGTTCCTGTACGTGGACACAGTGTTATCTTTGGCTTGGCCTGAGGCTACCCCAGGTGCAGAACAGTGGAGGTGGTGCTGCTACCACTTGGAGGACAGAAGCTGGGACCATAGCCGGGTCCTCCTGCTTCCCTCGCCCAGAGTGTGGGGTACAGATGCTCCATGAGGAGAAACAGAGAACTGGTTTCCCCATGAAGTTGTACAAATGAGTACCAACAGGTCCAAAAGGGTTCCAGGAAGTTGGGTACGGGCACCAATGCATTGCTTGAGAGCCCGGGGGGCAACTGGACCCCCTCCTCCCATGGAACACCCCTGGGTGCTACTATCAGCAAGGGAATAATGGGTGGCTGAACCCTGGGTCTGTCTGATTGATCTGTTTTTATATTTCCTTAGATGTTGAAACTCTTTCCACCCGGGCACGGGGACAGACTTAATCCCCTGAATTTGGGAGAAGGAATGAAGGATGGTGTCTCAGTTCCTGCTTCTCCTCTTTTAGGGTCTATTTGCATGAAACATGTATTTTCATGTGTTAGAGAGTTTAGCAGTAAAGACCCTGCCCCTGTGGGCAAGACTTGCAGTTTTCCCTCCTCGCCTCTGATGGGGTGGGTAAGTTGTATTCTGCAGTATCCTCCTAGGAAACCCGTCTGGCCTTCCTATTAATCTCTGCTTTCTAATATCAGCTTTAGCAATACTAAATGTGACTTTAAAAACATCTCCATCTGCCCACTTTTCATGTCTATGTTGAGCAGAAAACAGGACTGTCACTGTTGGGCCTTTTAAAACTCCAACATATACAGAAGAGTATGGAGAACATCAACCCTAGGCGAGCTTTCTACGGCTTAAAAGTGAAGCATCCTTCCAGGTGAGAGAATTTACCCCATTGAGAGAATTGAGCTTAACCTGCCAACTGCTATATCGAATATGATCTGGTACAAGTATAGAATGGATACTTTTTTCCATCAATAAGTGTGAAGTGGTCATACAGCGATTATAATGCAGGGAAAACTGAAGCAAACTCTTTTTGTGTCTTTCCCGCACTCACAGACTGGCCAGGGAGAATATGTTTCCATTTGCTCCTTCAGGTCCATTTCCACCCTTCTCCACTCTGCCATGCGCCCCAGGAGGCTGGCCGGGAAGAACAGCATCAATGGTTCAGCCAATAAAAGGCACCGGAAGGAGGAGAGAGGTTGACAGAGAGGTCAGGGTATTTTTGACCTTAGTCTCTGCTGTTGTGGTCCTGTTCTTCTCCTGAGGGTCAAACTCCTATCAGACGGCTCCTCTCCCACATTACAGCTCTGACTAAATTCCAATAACTCCACCTTTTCTTTGGCCCCTTCAAGCTTCAGGGCAGTAATGGCCACTCCCCATCATCAGCCCCCTTGGTGCTTCACCATCCCTTCTGACTCCATACCCCTGGCCATGCCTCTACAAATAGCACCCCCCCCTTTTTTTTGTTTTTTGCGGTACGCGGGCCTCTCACCACTGTGGCCTCTCCCATTGCGGAGCACAGGCTCCGGACGTGCAGGCTCAGTGGCCATGGCTCACGGGCCCAGCCGCTCCATGGCATGTGGGATCTTCCCGGACCCGGGCACAAACCCGCACCCCCTGCATCGGCAGGCGGACCCCCAACCACTGTGCCACCGGGGAAGCCCTAGGCCCCTTTTTAATACTCTTAGATTACCACCTTGAATACACTGTTTTCTGTTGAGACCCGAGCACTACACTACGTTACCAAGAGTGGATCAAAAGACATCTGAATTTCAGTCCAGATTCTTTGCCGTGTTCACACATTCGCTGCCGTGTATGCAACCAGTTACCAACTAGGGAGATGTCTCTTTGGGACACTCTGCCGCTCGCATGCCTATCTCCCTGCACAGACACAGTTCCCAAGCTGTCTCCAGTCAGGCTACCAGCAGGGAGAGCACTTAAGCATTGTGGGTATCTGCATTAGAAACACCTGAAGCTCCATGTGACTTAGAACCTTTGCCACCCTAGAATCTGCCCCACCCCATTAAATTTAGAGATGGAGAAAAGTTATTAATGTGATTATAAACTTCACAATGCCTTATTTGATTAGAAACTCTTTTACTCTTTGCTGTGTCCAAAACTAAATAAATTATTGGGATCAGATATGGTATTCATTAGTCTTAATCCATGGGACATCCAATTTGCTTTCATAGCATCTGGTGAATACCCTAGAGTTAGGCAGGTGCAAAAACTTAAGGATGATTTTCTTTATTGGACATTTTCCTGCTGGTCCCCAAAGTAGAGGAGTTTGGCTTTACTGATTCTGGATAACAGAGAATAATGCACTTAACTAACATTTATCCAGCATATATTGCGAGGTAGATGCTATACTAGGCATTTTACATGTAAAACTCCCAATATCCACAACAATGGTGCAAAAAGTTATTATCACTTCATTTTACAAATGAGGAAACTGAAGCCCAGAGAGGGGAACTGATTTTCCTAACGAGAAAGAACTAGTATTGATCAGGATTTGGACATGGGTTAAAAACTTCTAAAAGACTTATTTCATCTGCCATTTTGGTCCCTTGTTTCTGGGCAGACATACGGTTTGAACTTTGTCATTAACGAGCTTTGTGATGTTGGACAATTCTCTTTACCTCTCTGGGCTTCAGTTTCCTTATCTGTGAAATGAAGAGGCAGAGCTAAAGAAATTTAAGCTCCAAAATTACTGGATACTAATGTGTATGTAAACGTATTACCCCATAATGGGTTGTTTCAGTCAGGATTCAGAAGTCACTCTAGCTATTTAAACAGAAAGAAATTCAATACAGAAAGTTAGGTGCTTACAAAGGCAATTGGAAGGAAGAGAGGAGCAGGAACTGGGGTGATCTGCCAGGAATGATGCCCAGAACAATCCTGCTGAGATGCGGGACCCCTGGGCTAGAGGCAGGTGATAAAGCAAAACGATTATGGGCTTGACATCAAATAGCCCTTGGTAACACCTCCAGCTTTCCCACTTATGAGTGTGGCAATGTAGATAGCCTTTCTGAGCCCTATAAAATCAGATGACAAATGTGAAAATATCTAGCACATAGTAGGTAGTCAATTAAGTTGTGCCCTTGTGCCCTCTTCCCTCCTCCTGAGGTAGAAATATGCTTATCTGGAAATAGAAGGAAACATGTGCAAGCTGGAACAATGGGAAATAATGATAAAGAGGTAAGATGGGGCCAGAGAATAGGTTTTCCTAAAAAAAAGGTAGGTAAACAAGCTTGAATTATCTAGGCAATAGGGGCTGATGGCAGTTTTTAGATAGAAAAATGATATGAGAAATTTGGTGCTTTGGCAAGATAAATATGACAACCATATTCAAGAAGTTGTTCTCTCAATGGTTAATAAGAGATGCATTCCTTTGTCAGTCTCTTTAAAAGAATGTTCCTTCTAATTTCATGGAAAATGCCCCTTGGGAAGCCACAGCGTAGACTATAATCCTTGTTTAGTAGGAAATATTTAATTGAAACAATGCCTCTCTTAGTTAAGCATAGAAGAATATTGTATCCTTCCAATAGGTGTGGTACTGTGGGCCTGGGACATAGGCTCCCTGAGTCCTAGACAGAGGGCTGAGAAATAGAGTGGTCATGGTAAGAAGACCTAACTCCAGTAAGATAGTGTCCCTCTAAAGGTACACAACAGGGAAGCCACGGAACAAGAAGTTACATCAACCAGGAAAGCTAAAGTATACCCCATCCCACAACTATGTGGGAATCACACAGATAAGAAAACAGCAGAGATCCTCCAATCGGCCCAGGCATGAGTTTTCAACCTCTTAGTAACATGGGATCTGTAAAATCACTTAGGATCTCAAATGATTACAACTTGAGTGACCTTAGACATAGAAAAAAGTTTGTAGTTCCTTCCAATGTCAAGAAATTTTACAAATAAAATCTACCTTGGAGTGTATCTAGTAGTTGCTTAAATACACATCTGGTAGGTGCTTAATAAATTTGGAGTGAACAAATTATCTACCAAAACTCTCTCATGATTTTTTTCAGTTCTATTGAGATATAATTGCCATACAACATTGTACTAGCCCAAGATGTACTAAACATAATGATTTGATACATGTATGCCTTGCTAAATGACCACAATAGGTTTAGTTAACATCAGTCACCTCACATAGTTGCAGTTTTTTTTCTTGTGATTAGAACTTTAAAGGTCTACTTTCTTAGCAACTTTCAAATGTGTGATAGGGTATTGTTAACTCTAGTAACTGTGCTGTGCATTACTTCCCCAGGACTTATTTATCTTATAACTGGAAGTTTGTACCTTTTGACCACTTTTACCACCTCGCTCCCTGCCCCATTCCCTGCCTCTGGCAACCACCAATCTGTTCTCTATTTCTGTGAGTTTGGTTTTTATAGATTTCACATGTAAATGAAGTCATACAGTATTTGTCTTTCTCTGCCTGACCTACTTCATTAGCATAATGCCCTCAAGGTCCATCCATGTTATTGTAAATGGCAGGATTTCCTCCCTTTTTATGGCTGAATAACATGTATACTGCATTTTCCTTATCCATTCATCCGTTGATGGACGCTTAGGTTGTTTCCATGTCTTGGCTATTATAAATAATGCTGCAACAAACATGGGGATGCATATATCTTTTCAAGATAGTGATTTCATCTCCTTGGGATATATACCCAGAAGTGGAATTGCTGGATCCTATGGAAGTTCTATTTTTAATGTTTTGAGGAATCTCCACTGTTTTCCATATCGGCTGCACCAATTGACATTCATACCAACAGTGCACGGGGGTTCGTTTTTCTCCACATCTTCACCAGCACTTGTTATCTCTTGTCTTTTTGGTAAGAGCCATTTAACAGGGGTAAGGTGATATCTCACTGTGTTGATTTGCATTTCCCTGGTGATTAGTGACGTTGAGCACTTTTTCATGTACCTGTTGGCCATCTGTATGTCTTCTTTGGGAAAATGTCTATTTATTTCCTCTGCCCATTTTTACTCAGATTAGTTTTTTTTTTTTTGCTATTGAGTTGTGTATGTTCTTTATATATTTTGGATATGAAACCTCTATCAGACATGTGATTTGCAAATTTCCCCATTTCGTAGGTGCTTTTTCATTTTGTTGCTTCTTTTGTTATGCAGAGGCTCTTCAGTTTGGTATACTTCCGTTTGTTTATTCTTGCTTTTGCTTTTGGTGTTAAATCCATAAAAACGTTGCCAAGACTGATGTCAAGGAGCTTACCACCTATGTTTTCCTCTGTGAGCTTTATGATCAGAAGTCTTACATTCAAATCTTAATCCAGTTTGAGGTTAATCTTTAATCCAGTTTGAGTTTAATCCAGATTTTTGTGTACAGTGTAAGACTGGGGTCCAGTTTCATTCTTTGAATACAGCTGTCCAGTTTTCCCAACACCATTTATTGATGAGACTATCATTTCCTCATTGTATATTCTTGGCTCCTTTGTTGTAAATTAATTGACCATATAGGCATGGGTTTGTTTCTGGGCTCTCTATTATATACCATTGATTTATGTGTCTGTTTTTATGCCAATACTATAATGTTTTGATTACTATATATTTGTGATATAGTTTGAAATCAGGAAGCATGATGCTTTCACCTTTGTTCTTCTTTCTCAAGATTGCTTTGGCTATTTAGGGTTTTTTGTGGTTCCTTACAAATTCTAGGATTATTTTTTTCTATTTTTGTGAAAAATGCCATTGAAATTTTTGATAGGGATTGCATTGAACCTGTAGGTCACTTTAGGTAGTAAAACATTTTAACAATGTCAATTCCTCCAGTCCATGAGCACATAGTATCTTTCTATTTATTTGTGTCATCTTCAAGTTCTTTCATCAGTTTCTCATAGTTTTTAGTGTACAGATCTTTCACCTCCTTGGTCAAATTTATTCGTAGGAGTTTTATTATTATTATTTTAGATTTATTTATTTATTTTGGGCTGTGTTGGGTCTTCATTTCTGTGCGAGGGCTTTCTCTAGTTGTGGCAAGCGGGGGCCACTCTTCATCGCGGTGCGCGGGCCTTTCACTATCGCGGCCTCTCTTGTTGCGGAGCACAGGCTCCAGGCGCGCAGCCTCAGTAGTTGTGGCTCACGGGCCTAGTTGCTCGGCGGCATGCGGGATCTTCCCAGACCAGGGCTCGAACCCGTGTCCCCTGCATTAGCAGGCAGATTCTCAACCACTGCGCCACCAGGGAAGCCCAGTTTTATTATTTTTGCTGCAATTGTAAATGAGATTTTTTAAAAAATTTGTCTTTCTGATAGTTTGTATTAGTGTATAGAAATGCAACTGATTTTTGTATATTAATTTTGTATCCTGCAACTTTACTGAATTTGTTCATTAGTTCTCACAGTTTTTTGGTAGTCTTTAGGGTTTTCTATATATAATATCATGTAATCTGTAAATAGAGACAGTTTTACTGCTTCTTTTCCAATTTAGATGCCCTTTATTTCTTTTTCTTGCTTAATTGCTCTGGTTAGGACTTCCAGTACTATGTTGAATAAAAGTGGTGAGAGTATCTTTGTCTTATTACTTATCTTAGAGGAAATGCTTTCAACTTTTCACCATTGAGTGTGATATTAGCTGTGCACTTGTTACATATGGCCTTATTATGTTGAGGTATGTTCCTTCTTTGCCCATTTTGTTGAGAGTTGTTATCATGAATGGATGTTGAATTCTGTTGAATGCTTTCTCTGCACCTATTGAGATGATCATATGATTTTTATCCTTCATTTTGTTGATGTGATATATCACATTGATTGACTTGCAGGTGTTGAACCATGCTTGCATCCCTCAAAAAGTCCCATTGGATCATACTGTATAATCTTTGTAATGAATTGTTGAATTCAGTTTGCTAATATTTTGTTGAGAATTTTTGTATTATATTCATCAGGGATACTGGACTATAATCTTTTTTTTCTTGTAGTGTCCTTGTCTGGTTTTGATGTCACAGTAATGCTGGCTCCATAAAATAAGTTTGGGAGTATTCCCTTCTCTTCCGTTTTTTTGGAATAGTTTGAGAAGGACCAGTATTAATTCCTCTTTAAATGTCTGGTAGAATTAACCAGTGAAGCCATGTGGTCCTGAACTTTTGTTTGTTGAGAGATTTTTGATTACTGATTCATTCTCCTTACTAGTAATTTGTCTGTTCAGATTTTCTATTTCTTCATGTTTGTAGATTATGTTTCCAGAAACTTATACTATGTTGTCCAATAGAAGAAGAAAGAGAACAAAAGGATTACAAAACAACCAGAAAATAATTAACAAAATGGCAATAGTAAGTCCATACATATCAATAATTACTTTAAGTGTAAAGGTACTAAATTCTCCAATCAAAAGACACAGAATGACCAAATGGATAAAAAAACAAGACTCAATTATATGCTGTCTACAAAAGAACCACTTCAGCTTTAAGGACACACACCGACTCAAAGTAAAGAAATGGAAAAAGACATTCCATGCAAATGAAACCAAAAGAAAGCTAAGGTAGCAATACTTTTTTAAAAATATTTTCTCATCCCTCACTCAGAGGCTGTAGATACACAGAGTGATTTATTTTATTTTATTTTATTTTTTTAAAGGGATTTTGCTTTTTTAAAAATTTTTATTTATTTATTTATGGCTGTGTTGGCTCTTCGTTTCTGTGCGAGGGCTCTCTCTAGTTGTGGCGAGCGGGGGTCACTCTTCATCACGGTGCGCGGGCCTCTCACTATTGCGGCCTCTCCTGTTGCGGAGCACAGGCTCCAGACACGCAGGCTCAGCAATTGTGGCTCACGGGGCAGGCTGCTCCGCGGCATGTGGGATCTTCCCAGACCAGGGCTCGAACCCGTGTCCCCTGCATTGGCAGGCAGATTCTCAACCACCCAGGTAGCTATACTTATATCAGACAAAATAGAAGCCCAGGTAGCTATACTTATATCAGACAAAATAGACTTTAAAACAAAGAGTTTAATAAGACAAAGAAGGTCATTATATAATGCTAAAGGGATCAATCCAACAAGAGGCTATAACATTTATATATATTTTTGCACCCAACATAGGAGCACCTAAATATATAAAGCAAATATTTGACACACCTGAAGGGAGAAATATACAGCAATACAATAATGTAAGAGAATTTAATACCCTACTTTCAACAATGGGTAGATTATCCAGACAGAAAATCAATAAAGAAACACTGGACTTAAGATACATGTTAGATCAGATGAACTTAACAGACATTATAGAACATCCCATTCAAAAGCAACAGAATACACATTTTTCTCAAGTACACACAGAACATTCTCCAGGATAAATTATATGTTTAGCCAAAATCGAAGTCTTTAACTTAACTTTACATCTCAAGGAACTAGAAAAAGAAGAACAACTAAGAACAAACAAAGCCCAAAGTTAGTAGAAAGAAGGAAATAACAAAGACCACAGAAGAAATAAATAAATAGACTAAAAATACAATAGAAAAGATCAATGAAACTAAGAGTTGGTGTTTTGAAAAGATAAACAAGATAGATAAGCCTTTAGCTAGACTCACCAAGAAAAAAAGAGAGAAGACTCAAGTAAATAAAATTAGAAATGAAAGAGGAGACTACAGCTCATACTACAGAAATACAAAGGATTATAAGAGACTACTATGACCAATTATATGCCAATAAAAGTCTTCATTTTTAAAATGAAGTAGCCAAAAACTGAAGTGTTAAGTAACTGGACCAAGGTCACCAACAAGATAGAGCCAGGTCTAAAACTCAAGTCTCCTGACTTTCAATTGAACGTTTTATCTTACTCCATGTTGCCTTTGGCTCTTGTGTCTGAGGGAATTGGGTGTACATACATCATGGTATTGCCTATGAGCAATGTTTAGGATCAAAAACAGATAATTATAGCCATCTTCCTGGGCCTCTATTAGGTTCTTGTGACCCACAGGTCTCCATGGTGACATCCAGGAGTGGAAGCACCATTTCTACAATGCACTCAAGAGAGTCATACCAAGAACATGGCTTGTAGAGCCAAGCTGAAGGACAAGTTATGGGGTAGGGGCTGGCTCAGTATGCATGGATTTCTTCTGAACCCTCAATTTTTACTGAAAGTACTAAACATCTCCTCTGGCTTCCTCTGGTGTCAAAACATGAACACTACAGAGGCAAAGTGGGGTCTTGAAATACTACTAACAAATCTGACACATATACAAGGGACCAAGAAAGTAAGAAGGAAAAAAATGAAGAGATAAAAGAGGAGAGAGAGAGAGGGAGAGGGAGAGAGACAGACAGAAAGAGAGACAGAGAGGGAAAGTGAGAGAGCAGAATAAGAGCTAGAACAGGGAGACAGTAAATAGATGCATATGCCAATGAAGCCATTTTTTCCTGGGCCACACCCTCCATCAGAAATCTGAAAGCTGGGCTCTTTTTCAGGATCTCTGAAGCTGTTTTGAGTTTCTTTCCATAGTTTCTAGGCGACTGTTTTTCACCAGGATCCCTGTGGGTTATTCTCTCAGCTCAGTGAGGGCTATTGACAAACACTGGTTCTTCCTTGGAGGTAAAGAGTGACTTCTGTGAGGCTGAGGGAGAAAGTCTAACATCTCTAAGAGTTAAGACCCCCCAGCTTAAAAAGTTGTCACAGCCGCCACTCCTGCCAGTGGGAGCATCTTGCCAGTTGCCTCAGTAACAGCAGATGCTTCACAGTGCGGCCCTTGGCGACAGTAACAAGGAGCACTGACTCTGCTCACAAACAACAGAAGCTCCTGTGATGAACCATGGAGATAACTGTCGGCATTTACTTATGTCAGTGCCTTTTTTAAGCCTCAGCATCTCTCAACTCATCTAGCAGCTTCTGTGCTTTGCAACAGGAGGAAGATTGCATACAACTCTCTCAGCCCTACCTCTAGAGGCCAACTCCCAGCAAGTTCCTGGTACCCTTTGGCCAACAATTTCACATTTTCATATACACCTTAGAAAAAAGTCTCATATTTGTTCGCAAGGAGACCTGCAAAGTGACTCACTGAAGCATTCTTTGTGATGGAAAAATCTTGGAAACTACTTAAACATTCATCCACTGGATATGAGATAAACACACGTTGTGCATTTGTAGAGTTTACATTAAATAGAGTAGATAAAATGAACAAAACGGAGCCAAATGTAGCAACCAGGCTGAATTTCAGAAATATAATAGTGAGGAAGAAAAACTATATACAGAAGGATACTTTTTATATAAAGTTTGAAAGCATGTACAATTATGCTTTTTACTATACATGGAGGGAGTGGGAAGGAACCTGAAGAAAGTGAGAAAAAAATCATGGCAATATTTGGGGAAAGAGGATTCAAAGTAGAGAAAAAAGCAAGGGCCTAAGGCCTGAGGTGAAAACGTATTTAATGAGTTTCAGTAAGAGCAAGCAGGTGGATGTGGCTGGAGCAGAACATGTCGGGGAAGGGAGAGTATAGGAAATAAGGTCAGAGAGGTAGCCAATTGTCAGAACATGAACGACGGCCTTGCAGTTGCCATTGGAAAGTTTTGGCCCAGAAGCCTGTGGTATGAGGCCTAAAATTAAGGCCCAATATTATGTCCTGCACTGACATGGGTGGGGGGGGAGTAAGAAGGCCTCCAATGTCACACCAGAAGGGCTGCCCCCCATTCTGCTTCTGCAGAAAATATCCCCTTGCCAAACACCCCTCTTAACAACTGGACCAGTTAGAGTTCCTGCTTACCCCAGAATTATTCAACCAATCACATCCTCCTGTGGGAACCAGTGGGCACCATTCCCTCTTAATACTACAAAGCCTCCCTGTTACCACTCCTGGCGCTTCACTCTGTTCCTGAGTGCAACTCCCACGCAGCCATGTGTGGTGTGCAGTGGACTCCTCCCCTAGACTGTGAGTGTATGTGGATGTGCTGTCATCAGTCTCATCTGTCCAGTGCCCAGGAAATGGCTACAATGGTCTGTGCTTGATCCCAGACACAGAATCCCCCCGTCGCCAATGGGGTGAATAGGAAACAATGGTAACAGAGTCACATGATTTGACTTATGCTTTAAATGGATACTGGCTTCTGTTGAGAATGAGCTACGAGGAGGTGAAAACAAAAACACAACTACCAGATATGGGGTGGGGGCCTGATCCAGACATGACCATCATCTCACATAGAGGACAGTGGAAGAGGCGGTGGAGAGATGGGCCTGGATCTGAGATCAAATGTGGGTGTGAAAGAAAACGTCACTACTTTTGTTCCGATAACTGGTTGCCATTTTTTCATGCTGGAAAACTGGGAGAAGGGCTGTTGTACAGTGAAACTCCCTGTCTTATACAAGTTGTCGCACAAATCAGAAAAAAAGGGAAAGAGTCTAACTCATTTGGTTTTAATACCATATCCAGGGCAAGAAGACAAAATTGTCTATAGATATAGGTTCACTTATGAACATGCACATGAAAACCCTAATTAAAATATCAGCAATTAGAATTCAATGATGACGAGGAGCTTCAAGATGGCGGAAGAGCAAGACGCGGAGATCACCTTCCTCCCCAGAGATACATCCGAAATACATCCACATGTGGATCAATTCCTACAGAACACCTACTGAATGCTGGCAGAAGACCTCAGACCTCCCAAAAGGCAAGAAATTCCCCACATACCTGGGTAGGGCAAAAGAAAAAAGAATAAACAGAGACAAAAGGATAGGGACAGGACCTGCACCAGTGGGAGGGAGCTGTGAAGGAGGAAAGGTTTCCACACACTAGGAAGCCCCTTCGCGGGCGGAGACTGCGGGTGGCGAAGGGGGAAAGCTTCAGAGCCACGGAGGAGAGCGCAGCAACAGGGGTGCGGAGGGCAAAGCAGAGAGATTCCCGCACAGAGGATCAGGGCCGACCAGCACTCACCAGCCTGAGAGGCTTGTCTGCTCACCCGCCGGGGCGGGCGGGGCTGGGAGTTGAGGCTCGGGCTTCGGCTGCCGGGACAGGACTGGCGGCGTGAACACAGCCTGCAGGGGGTTGGTGCACCACGGCTAGCCAGGAGGGAGTCCGGGGAAAAGTCTGGACCTGCCGAAGAGGCAAGAGACTTTTTCTTCCCTCTTTGTTTCCTGGTGCAAGAGGAGAGGGGATTAAGAGCACTGCATAAAGGAGCTCCAGAGACAGGCGCGAGCTGCGGCTAACAGCGCAGACCCCAGAGACGGGCATGAGACACTAACACTGCTGCCGCCGCCACCAAGAAGCCTGTGAACAACCACAGGTCACTACCGCACCTCCCCTCGCGGAAGCCTGTGCAGCCCACCACTGCCAGGGTCCCGTGATGCAGGGACAACTTCCCCGGGAGAATGCACAGTGCTCCTCAGGCTGGTGCAACGTCACTCTGGCCTCTGCCGCCGCAGGCTCTCCCCGCATCCGTACCCCTCCCTCCCCACGGCCTGAGTGAGCCAGAGCCCACGAAGCAGCTGCTCCTTTAACCCCGTCCTGTCTGAGCAAAGAACAGATGCCCTCCGGCGACCTACACGCAGAGGCGGGGCCAAATCCGAAGCTGAACCCCGGGAGCTGTTCGAACAAAGAAGAGAAAGGGAAATCTCTCCCAGCAGCCTCAGAAGCAGAGGATTAAATCTCCACAATCAACTTGATGTACCTGCATCTGTGGAATACCTGAATAGACAACGAATCATCCCAAATTGAGGAGGTGGACTTTGAGAGCAAGGTTTATTACTTTTTCCCCTTTTCCTCTTTGTGTGAGTGTGTATGTGTATGCTTCTCTGTGTGATTTTGTCTTTATAGCTTTGCTTTTACCATGTGTCCTAAGGTTCTGTCTGTCCTTTTTTTTTTTCTTAAAAAAATTTTTTTTAGTAATTATTTTTTATTTTAATAACTTTATTTTATTTATTTCACTTTATTTTATTTTATCTTCTTTCTCTCTTTCTTTCTTTTCTACCTTTTATTCTGAGCTGTGTGGATGAAAGGCCCTTGGTGCTCCAGCCAGGCATCAGGGCTGTGCCTCTGAGGTGGGAGAGCCAAGTTCAGGACACTGGTCCACAAGAGACCTCCCAGCTCCACGTAATATGAAATGGCAAAAATCTCCCAGAGATCTCCATCTCAATGCCAAGATCCAGCTTCACTCAACAACCAGCAAGCTACAGTGCTGGACATCCTATGCCAAACAACTAGCAAGACAGGAACACAACCCCACCCATTAGCAGAGAGGCTGGCTAAAATCATAATAAGGCCACAGATATCCCAAAACACACCACCGGACAAGGACCTGACCACCAGAAAGACAAGATCCAGCCTCATCCACCAGAACACAGGCACTAGTTCCCTCCACCAGGAAGCCTACAAAACCCACTGAACCTACCTTAGCCACTGGGGACAGACACCGAAAACAACGGGAACTATGAACCTGCAGCCTGCGAAAAGGAGACCCCAAACACAGCAAGTGAAGCAAAATGAGGACAGAGAAACACAGAGCAGATGAAGGAGCAAGGTAAAAACCTACCAGACCTAATAAATGAAGAGGAAATAGGCAGTCGACCTGAAAAAGAATTCAGAATAATGATAGTAAACATGATCCAAAATCTTGGAAATAGAATAGAGAAAATACAAGATATGTTTAACAAGGACCTAGAAGAACTAAAGAGCAAACAAACAGTGATGAACAACACAATAAATGAAATTAAAAATTCTCTAGAAGGGATCAATAGCAAAATAACTGACACAGAAGAACGGATAAGTGACCTGGAAGATAAAATAGTGGAAATAACTACTGCAGAGCAGAATAAAGGAAAAAGAATGAAAAGAATGGAGGACACTCTCAGAGACCTCTGGGACAACATTAATGCACCAACATTCGAATTATAGGAGTCCCAGAAGAAGAAGAGAAAACGAAAGGGACTGAGAAAATATTTGAAGAGATTATAGTTGAGAATTTCCCTTATTTGGGAAAGGAAATAGTTAATCAAGTCCAGGAAGCACAGAGAGTCCCATACAGGATAAATCCAAGGAGAAACACACCAAGACATATATTAATCAAACTATCAAAAGTTAAATACAAAGAAAAAATATTGAAAGCAGCAAGGGAAAAACAACAAATAATACACAAGGGAATCCCCATAAGGTTAACAGTTGATCTTTCAGCAGAAACTCTGCAAGCCAGAAGGGAGTGGCAGAACATATTTAAAGTGATGCAGGAGAAAAACCTACAACCAAGATTACTCTACCCAGCAAGGATCTCATTCAGATTTGATGGAGAAATTAAAACTTTTACAGACAAGCAAAAGCTAAGAGAATTCAGCACCACCAAACCAGCTATACAACAAATGCTAAAGGAACTTATATAGCCAGGAAACAAAAGAGAAGGAAAAGACCTACAATAACAAACCCCAAACAATTAAGAAAATGGTAATAGGAACATACATATCAATAATTACCTTAAATGTAAATGAATTAAATGCTCCAACCAAAAGACATAGACTGGCTGAATGGATACAAAAACAAGACCTGTATAAATGTTGTCTACAATAGACCCACTTCAGACCTAGGGACACATACAGACTGAAAGTGAGGGGATGGAAAAAGGTATTCCATGCAAATGGAAATCAAAAGAAAGCTGGAGTAGCAATTCTCATATCAGACAAAATGACTTTAAAATAAAGACTATTACAAGAGACAAAGAAGGAAACTACATAATGATCAAAGGAACGATCCAAGAAGAAGATATAACAATTGTAAATATTTGCGCACCCAACATAGGAGCACCTCAATACATAAGGCAAATGCAAGCAGCCATAAAACGGGAAATCGACAGTAACACAATCATAGGTAGGGGACTTTAACACCCCACTTTCACCAATGGACAGATCATGCAAAATGAAAATAAATAAGGAAACACAAGCTTTAAATGATACATTAAACAAGATGGACTTAATATTTATAGGACATTCCATCCAAACACAACAGAATACACATTCTTCTCAAGTGCTCATGGAACATTCTGCAGGATAGGTCACATCTTGGGTCACAAATCAAACCTGGGTAAATTTAAGAAAATTGAAATCATATGAAGTATCTTTTCCAACCACAATACTATGAGACTAGATATCAATTACAGGAAAAGATCTGTAAAAAGTACAAACACATGGCGGCTAAACAACACACTACTTAATAACCAAGAGATCACTGAAGAAATCAAAGAGAGGAAATTAAAAAATACCCAGAAACAAATGTCAATGAAAACACAACGACCCAAAACCTATGGGATGCAGCAAAAGTAGTTCTAGGAGGGAAGCTTATAGCAATACAATCTTACCTTAAAAAATAAGAAACATCTCAAATAAACAACCTAACCTTACACCTATAGCAATTAGAGAAAGAAGAACAAAAAAACCCCGAAGTTAGAAGGAAAGGAATCATAAAGATCAGATCAGAAATAAATAAAAAAGAAATGAAGGAAACAATAGCGAAGGTCAATAAAAGTAAAAGGTGGTTCTTTGAGAAGATAAACAAAATTGATAAACCACTAGTCAGACTCATCAAGAAAAAAACGGAGGAAACTCAAATCAATAGAATTAGAAATGAAAAAGAAGTAACTGCAGAAATACAAAGGATCATGAGAGATTACTACAAGCAACTATATGCCAATAAGATGGACAACCTAGAAGAAATGGGCAAATTCGTAGAAATGCACAACCTTCTGAGACTGAACCAGGAAGAAATAGAGAATATGAACAGACCAATCACAAGCACTGAAATTGAAACTGTGATTAAATATCTTCCGACAAACAAAAGCCCAGGACCAGATGGCTTCACAGGCGAACTCTATGAAACATTTAGAGAAGAGTTAACACCTATCCTTCTCAAACTCTTCCAAAATATAGCAGAGGGAGGAACACTCCCAAACTCATTCTACGAGGCCACCATCACCCTGATGCCAAAACCAGACAAAGATGTTACAAAGAAAGAAAACTACAGGCCAATATCGCTGATGAGCATAGATGCAAAAATCCTCAACAAAATACTAGCAAAAAGAATCCAACAGCACATTAAAAGGATAATACACTATGATCAAGTGGGGTTTATCCCAGGAATGCAAGGATTCTTCAGTATACGCAAATCAATCAGTGTGACGAACCATATTAACAAATTGCAGGAGAAAAACCATATGATCATCTCAATCGATGCAGAGAAAGCTTCTGACAAAATTCAACACCCATTTATGATAAAAACCCTCCAGAAAGCAGGCATAGAGGAAATTTTACTCAACATAATAAAGGCCATATATGACAAACCCACAGCCAACATCATCCTCAATGGTGAAAAAATGAAAACATTTCCACTAAGATCAGGAACAAGACAAGGTTGCCCACACTCACCACTATTATTCAACATAGTTTTGGAAGTTTTAGCCACAGAAATCAGAGAAGAAAAAGAAATAAAAGGAATCCAAATCGGAAAAGAAGAAGTAAAGCTGTCACTGTTTGCAGATGACATGATACTATACATAGAGAATCCTAAAGATGCTACCAGAAAACTACTAGAGCTAATCAATGAACCTGGAAAAATAGCAGGATAGAAAATTAATGGACAGAAATCTCTTGCATTCCTATACAATAATGATGAAAAATCTGAAAGAGAAATTAAGAAAACACTCCCATTTACCATTGCAATAAAAAGAATACAATATCTAGGAATAAACCTACAAAAGTAGAAAAAAGACCTGCATGCAGAAAACTATAAGACACTGATGAAAGAAAGATGATACAAATAGATGGAGAGATATACTATTTTCTTGGATTGGAAGAATCAATATTGTGAAAATGACTGTACTACCCAAAGCAATCTACAGATTCATTGCAATCCCTATCAAATTACCACTGGTATTTTTCACAGAACTAGAACAAAAAATTTCACAATTTGTATGGAAACACAAAAGACCCTGAATAGCGAAAGCAATCTTGAGAAAGAAAAACGGAGCTGGAGGAATCAGGCTCCCTGACTTCAGACTAAACTACAAAGCTACAGTAATCAATACAATATGGTACTGGCACAAAAACTGAAATATAGATCAATGGAACAAGATAGAAAGTCCAGAGATAAAGTCACGCACATATGGTCACCTTATCTTTGATAAAGGAGGCAAGAATATACAGTGGAGAAGAGACAGCCTCTTCAATAAGTGGTGCTGGGAAAACTGGACAGCTACATGTAAAAGTATGAAATTAGAACACTCCCTAACACCATACACAAAAATAAACTCAAAATGGATTAAAGAGCTAAATGTTAGACCGGACACTATCAAACTCTTAGAGGAAAACACAGGCAGAACACTCTATGACATAAATCACAGCAAGATCCTTTTTGACCCACCTCCTAGAGAAATGGAAATAAAAACATAAATAAACAAATGGGACCTAATGAAACTTGAAAGCTTTTGCACAGCAAAGGAAACCATAAACAAGACGAAAAGGCAACCCTCAGAGTGGGAGAAAATATTTGCAGACGAAGCAACTGACAAAAGGTTAATCTCCAAAATATACAAGCAACTCATACAGCACAATATCAAAAAAACAAACAACCCAATCCAAAAATGGGCAGAAGACTTTAATAGACATTTTTCCAAAAAAGATACACAGACTGTCAACAAACACATGGATGGATGCTCAACATCACTAATCATTAGAGAAATGCAAATCAAAACTGCAATGAGGTATCACCTCACACCAGTCAGAATGGCCATCACCAAAAAATCTACAAACAATAAATGCTGGCGAGGGTGGGGAGAAAAGGGAACCCTCTTGCCATGTTGGTTGGAATGTAACTGATACAGCCACTGTGGAGAACAGTATGGAGGTTCCTTAAAAAACTAAAAATAGAACTACCATATGACCCAGCAATCCCACTACTGGGCATATACCCTGAGAAAACCATAATTCAAAAAGAGTCATGTACCATAAATGTTCATTGCAGCTCTATTTACAATAGCCAGGACATGGAAGCAACCTAAATGTCCATCAACAGATGAATGCATAAAGAAGATGTGGCACATATATACAATGGAATATTACTCAGCCACAAAAAGGAACAAAATTGAGTTATTTGTAGTGAGGTGGATGGACCTAGAATCTGTCATACAGAGTGAAGTATGTCAGAAGGAGAAAAACAAATACCATTTGCTAACACATATATATGGAATCTAAGGAAAAAAAAAAAAAAAGGTCATGAAGAACCTAGGGGCAAGACGGGAATAAAGACACAGACCTACTAGAGAATGGACTTGAGGATATGGGGAGGGGGATGGGTAAGCTGTGCGAAAGTGAGAGAGTGGCATGTACATATATACACTACCAAACGTAAAATAAATAGCTAGTGGGAAGCAACCGCATAGCACAGGGAGATCAGCTCTGTGCTTTGTGACCACCTAGAGGGGTGTGATAGGGAGTTTGGGAGGGAGGGAGATGCAAGAGGGAAGATATATGGGAACACATGTATATGTATAGCTGATTCACTTTGTTATATAGCAGAAACTAACACACCATTGTAAAGCAATTATACTCCAGTAAAGATGTTAAAAAAATAATAATAGTCGCTCTCGGCCGGGAGGTACCGAGCCCTCCCAGCACTCCCCTCCTCTCCTCCCTCCGGCCCTCCGGCCTGCCTTTCCCTGCGGCACTGCCACCCCCCCACCTTCGCCCCAGCCCTCTTCTCTTCCCGCCGAGCGAGCCGCGGCGGCGGCGGCAGCAGCAGCAGCAGCCAGAAGAGGAGCCGGAGGCGGTGGTGGCCGGGTAGCCCATGGCGTACAGTCAGGGAGGCAGCAAGAAGAAAGTCTGCTACTACTACTACGATGGTGATATTGGAAATTATTATTACGGACAGGGTCATCCCATGAAACCTCATAGGATCCGCATGACCCATAACTTGCTGCTAAATTATGGCTTGTATAGAAAAATGGAAATATATAGTCCCCATAAAGCCACTGCTGAAGAAATGACAAAATACCACAGCGATGAGTACATCAAATTTCTACGTTCAATAAGACCAGATAACACGTTCGAGTATAGTATGCAGATGCAGAGATTTAATGGTGGAGAGGATTGTCCAGTGTTTGCTGGGCTCTTTGAGTTCTGTCAGCTTTCATCTGGTGGTTCAGTGGCTGGGGCTGCGAAGTTAAACCGACAACAAACTGATATGGCCGTTAACTGGGCTGGAGGATTACATCATGCTAAGAAATCAGAAGCATCAGTATTCTGTTATGTTAATGATATTGTGCTTGCCATCCTTGAATTACTAAAGTATCATCAGAGAGTCTTATATATTGATATTGATATCCATCATGGTGATGGTGTTGAAGAAGCTTTTTATACAACAGATCGTGTAATGACTGTATCATTCCATAAATATGGGGAATACCTTCCTGGAACGGGAGACTTGAGGGATATTGGTGCAGGAAAAGGCAGATACTATGCTGTCAATTTTCCGATGAGGGATGGTATAGATGATGAATCATATGGACAGATATTTAAGCCTATCATCTCAAAAGTGATGGAGATGCATCAACCTAGTGCTGTGGTGCTACAGTGTGGTGCAGACTCGCTATCCGGTGATAGACTTGGCTGCTTCAATTTGACAGTCAAAGGTCATGCTAAATGTGTAGAAGTTGTGAAAACTTTCAATTTACCATTACTGATGCTTGGGGGAGGTGGATACACAATCCCCAATGTTGCTCGATGTTGGACATATGACACTGCTGTTGCCCTTGATTGTGAGATTCCCAGTGAATTGGCATATAATGATTACTTTGAGTATTTTGGACCAGACTTCAAACTGCATATTAGTCCTTCAAACATGACAAACCAGAACACTCCAGAATATATGGAAAAGATAAAACAGCGTTTATTTGAAAATTTACGCATGTTGCCACATGCAGCTGGCGTCCAAATGCAAGCTATTCCAGAAGAGGCAGTTCATGAAGACAGTGGAGATGAAGATGGAGAGGATCCAGACAAGAGAATTTCTATTCGAGCATCAGACAAACGGATAGCTTGTGATGAAGAATTCTCAGATTCTGAGGACGAAGGAGAGGGAGGTCGCAGAAATGTGGCTGATCATAAGAAAGGAGCAAAGAAAGCGAGAATTGAAGAAGACAAGAAGGAAACGGAGGACAAAAAAACAGATGTTAAAGAAGAAGATAAGTCCAAGGACAATAGTGGTGAAAAAAACAGATACCAAAGGAGCCAAACCAGAAGAGCTCAGCAATTCTTGAATTTGAGAGTCTCATCACTTTCAGTGAGAAAATATTGGGAAGAAAAATGTTTTCTTTTTGAAGACTTCTGGCTTCATTTTATACTACTTTGGCATGGACTGTATTTATTTTCAAAATGGCTTTTTTTGGTTTTGTTTTTCTTGGCAAGTTTTATTGTGAGTTTTCTAATTATGAAGCAAAATTTCTTTTCTCCACCAAGCTTTATGTGATAGTATTTAAAACTGATGTGTTATTATGTCAAAAAACTGCTCTATTCAAGAAGTAATTGGCCGTTCTGAGCTGATTCTTCCATCTTTTGTAATTATCTTTATTAAAAAATTGTACTTGGTAAAAAAAAAAACAAACAACAAAAAATAATAATAAATAAATACTAAGAATTCAATGATGAAATTAAAACATAAAGCATGATCAAATAGGGCCCATTTAAGAAAAATGGTTTAAGAAATGAAAATATAAAACTATTAAAATAATTCATCACGTTAATGAACTAAAGAAGCAAAATTACATGAGTATCTCAACAAAAGCAGAAAAAGCACTGGATACAATTCAATTTCTATGTTTTTTTAATAAACTCTTAGAAAACTAAGAATAGAGGGAAGCTTCTTTAACCTGATAAGGGCTTTCTACCAACCATCTACTGCAATCATCAAGTTTAATTTAAAAGTTTAGCTGCAATTTCCTTAAGGTCAAGAACAAGACATGAATGACTTGGTATCATTGCCACTCTTTAACACAGTACAGGAAGTCCTGGTCACTGCATTAAGAACATGAAGGAAGGAGACCAAATTGTTATTATTTCCAGTTAAAATATCATGATCAAATGCACAGAAAACCTAAGAAATCAGTAAACTGCTAAAATTAAAAGGGAGTTCAGCAAGTTTGTTAGGTATAAAAACAATGTGTAAAATTTAATAGTGTTCCTATGAATAGGCAATAACTCGATAGGCAACGTAATAGAATGTAAGATACTATTAATGGTAGCAACAAAAACTATAAAGTATGTAGATATCAACCAAAGAAAGAACATCTTTATAGAGAATAAATTTTAAACTATTAAAGCACAAATCAGAAAACCTAAACAAATGAAACATTAAACAACATATAGATTAACACCTTGCTCTGACATCATCGAATTAAGTTTTCCTTGATTAGTTTCGAAATTCAATGCAATTACAATCAAAATCCCAGAGTGAAATTTTTAACATGAAAAACAATTCCAAAATTTATGTAGAAAAATAAGAATTTTCAAAGAGTTAAGGCAAAATCAAAAAAGAAGATATATCAGATATCGGAACACATTACAAACGAAGGAAACCTTTATTGATAAAGCTAACAGAAGTGGCAGACTGTTAGCTTTATCAATAAAGTGGCAGACTGGGAGAAAATAATGACAACAGCTAAAACCCACAAATAATTAAATTTTAAAATACGTGAAGAAACTTTTGTAATTCAGTGTCCTCAAGTCTATTCTCCATGTCTGAATCTTTATTCCTGTCCTGCCCCTAGGTTCATCAGAATCATTTTTTTTTTTTAGATTCCATATATAAGTGTTAGCATATGGTATTTGTTTTTCTCTTTCTGACATGCTTCACTCTGTATGACAGACTCTAGTCCATCCACCTCACTACAAATAACTCAATTTTGTTCCTTTTTGTGGCTGAGTAATATCCCATTGTATATATGTGCCACATTTTCTTTATCCATTCATCTGTCGATGGACACTTAGGTTGCTTCCATGTCCTGGCTATTGTAAATAGTGCTGAATGAACATTGTGGTACATGTCTCTTTTTGAATTATGGTTTTCTCAGGGTATATGCCCAGTAGTGGCATTGCTGGGTCATATGGTAGTTCTATTTTCAGTTTTTTAAGGACCCTCCATACATGGCATGTTTAAATCCATGTGGCTGTCAGTATTTCTGGCCAATGGAGCACTGTGAAAGGAATGAAAAATACAGATAATAGAAAAGGTCATTTATCCACACTGACTCTTTTTAAAAGATATACAGTAATGCAATTTCCAAATCATGCCAATGATTGTCCAAAATTAGAAGGAAAAGTGCCTACAGAGTTAGGAAGAGGAAATTACAAAGCAGGGTTTTAGGTATCAGCGTGTACTAAGCCAGGTAAGCAGACTGTGGAGAGTACCTCGAGGGCCATCATTTTGAGACCCTGCAAAGTAGATAAGGAAGGGAAATTTAAAACCAGGGCTCTCCACCCACCCTCCAGAAGAATGCTTTAATTTCTTTGTCTCTAATATCAAACGTGGGGGCTAGCAAGCTGCTGCCAACAGCTGGAAGCCTGCCATTCTGACGGAATGCTGCTATCCCTGTGAAGGCATCAATATCATGAACAATTCTGAACACATGAGAAGAGCCACCAAGGCCATACAAAAATCTGGGGGCCCAGCCAGGATCAGAACACCAGCCTCAGCCACAATGTTAAATACAGTGAGAGTGCATATGGGGGTGGGAGTCAAAACAGGATGGTTTCCAAGAACCCAATGCTTGAAAGCCCAAAGACAGAATCTTGAGGATGCCCTGGCGTAAGCAGCATTGTTATTCAACTAAATAGACCCCTGCCCTTCTTGCTTACTTTCCTTCTCTCTCTCTTCCTCAGCTATGTCCTACTGCTTTTTCATGCCTCCAAATGTAGAGCTTTTTGGTATTGGCTCTGTAATCCAGTGCATACGTTCCTATCTCTGGGGGCAAACAATTGCACTGTATGTGAATTTTCCCCTACCGCGTGCCAAAAGAAAGTCAAATGTCTTCTGTTCGCTGTCCTTTACGCTGTCTTTCTATTAGATTTCTTCCTGTGAACTCTGACTTCTGCTGGTAATCTATTTTCACCCTTTCAGCAGCAATGAAAACTCAGAGTGATGTTCAATCTTTGTGGGATAACAGAGAGCAAATCATTAACTCTGAGTACACTCCAACGCCAAGCAAGGTTTTCCCCAAAAATCACTCCTTGGAAAAAAGAGGGAATTGCTTTATATTCTGAGTTTCTTACTAGAGGATGTTCTCATCCTTATTTTATTTCTAATAACACCATTCTTTTCAGGGAAGACACACTATCCTGAAACACTCATAATCAATGCAAGATTCTGATGTTTATAAGTGGAATCGGTGAACTTTAATACATATTTATTTTTTCTTTCCCTTGTATGAATGGCCTCATATTTGCAAGAGTGGATGTTGATGGGAACAAGCCTTCTAAATATCATTTTTTTAAATATTACAGTAAGTGGTTACATAGTGGATGTTGAAAATATGTAACTGCAGGATGAAAGAAAACAACTGTCACAGTACTATGCTGTGGCTTGGAATAAAACTGAAATACGATAGTGGAGAAAATATGACTATAGTAACATTATGTAAAATATGAAATAATATATAAAGTGATATTAAAATATCAATTTTCTAAGTGTACAAAATGATTAAATATATGTAACTAAGTTAATAACTTAAGTTTTTATACGTAGGTGATCGGTGCTTTTTAGGTACATCTCTAAAATTTTTGGTGAGGGGGGATGGGGGGACTTATTCAGAGGATGGCAGAGGGTCTCATGTTTGGCATTGCCTTCTACTAGGGCATGTACAGTAGATATACAGACAGTGGCTGAATACTAACTATGGTTCCTGGGGAAGAACTACCAACACTTCACAGCGAGTTCTTTTCTTTCCTCAGTGTTATTGTGAAAGTATGTTTGCCTAACAGTCCTTATCTTGATTCCAGATCCTTAGTAAATGTTGGCTATTTTCTACACATGACCATGGTAGTTTGTGAAAAAAGCACTCTGGGTCCTACACAAGGAAATGAGTGTTTGAAGTATTACTTCAAAAGTAGCCACTTTAGGAGACTCTATACATCTATTCAAAGAATGCCAGTCACGGGCCAAGGCTGCTGCGGAAGCTGTTTTGAGGATTGACTTCCAAGAGTCAGTTCATAGGCCAAGTGACAGAGCCAGGCTCTGCCCTTTATAGGCAGCCCTGTTATTCTAGTTTTTAACCCCAAATGGTTACACTCACGCCATTTGCCAGATTGGCCTCTGGATGACTTTCAGCTCTTTCCAGAAATCGTTAAATCCACTCCCTTCCACTGGCTCCCATCCCCCAACCCCAGCCCAAAGGATGAAGACTTGGCACAGAGCGGGACGCTCAGAAAAATGCTTCGCGAACTCCGAAGACAGTTCCACAAGAGGAGTTCCAAATGTTTAGAGGAAAAACAACACAGTTAGAGTAAGTATATGACCTCCCAATGAGAATGAGCTGAAAAGAGACAACATTCCTTTGAGTTTAAGTACAGGGAGATTTGTTTTTAAAAATCACTTTATATTCTTACCTCATGTTTGAAATGTGCAAGCCTTGCATTTCATACCAGGTTGTCAGGTATAGCAAATACTTGTATCTGCTTACTGTTTAATCAAAATAGAAAGCCTTAGGCTTTTTTTTTTTTTTTTAGGGATGAACCTTATAAACCGAAGCGCAATTTACAAACCTGCTATGTCCTTTAGCAAGAATCAGTGAAGTAAAATGAATGTGCAAACTTGGATTCTTTAGCAAAACAGTGAAAGCATCATCTCAAGTAACAATGCTAAACATGGAACTACAGGCAAGGATGATGCAGTATAGCTCATCTTCAGTTATTCATTAATAGAGTGTCTGAAAGTTAAAGTCATACGGACTTGTCTCATTTGCAGCCCTGGTTAATAATATTAATATCTTTCCTCCTACATTTTGGTTCCAACATGTTACATTCTCTTCATATATCATATTCTGGTTCTATCTTTACTGGGCAGTTATTTTGTTATAAATTTATTAGTATTCATTTTTCAACACAATCTCCCAGCACATAACCTATTCCCTGTTTGGAAAGTACGCATTTTTAGAAACTTATTTTTATTCTTTCAAGCCACTAGGGTATCTTTTAGTAAGTTCACTGAGGCAGTAATTTCCCAAGTAGGAGTAGCTGACCCTTTAAATATTGTCAAATGGCCAACTTGTGAGTTGATAGGAAGATCCAATAAACGCAGACATAATGCAACCCAAACCAGTTAAGAAATATGACTTTGGGGATTTAAAAAGAGAAAGTGAGTCCAGGGAGATGTGCTAATTCTTTTGGAGAGAACTGTAAAATTAGGGAATGAAGGAAAACAAATTAGACTTTACATGTTTGGATATCAGAAGAGCATTTGATTCAGAAGAGGAATCTTACGGTTAGATTAATTCAAGCTGGGTTGACTATTTGAAGAGTAAGATGCATAATTGTCATATGGTACTGGTTAGACTCACAGATCTCAACGCCTCTAGAGAGAGCATGGGGGTGCCAAAAACAGACCATGAAGGTGAGTCCTTTCACTGTGCAGTAGTTTTAGGAAACTTCTTCCAGGAACTTCACCCAGAGGAAAACCCAAAGGAAACAAAAACAATTTACATTTGTCCACACTACAGCATTTCTCTGGATTCTGCCAGGTACTTTTTAGGTATTCTCAGATCAATTCCTCACTCCCACCTCCGGCACCTCACTGCAGCAATAGCGACATTGAGAGTGTGTTTGCAGTTGTCAAATGCTTTCCGCCTACATGATTGGCTCAGATCCACACAACCATTTTGTGGCTTAGATTTGTTTCTTCCACTTGAATGTAAGCTCCAGGAGGGAGGAATTTTGTCTCTCTGATCTACTGTTATATCCTCAGAACCCAGAAGAGTGCCAGGTACGTGGAAGACATCAGCAACCTTTTGTTGACTTTTATGGGTGAGGAAACTCAGGGACTTCCAGAGAGTAATAATGACATATTTGTTTAACTCCCTGAAATCTTCAGACAGCTGTTCTATTTATCCTGTTTTTGCAGACTCCCATATTCTACGAGGGCGAGGGCACTACCTTCCTTTTTTGTCATAATTATTATACACACATACACTAATACATATATATTTGCTATTGTTTCTTGTTTTTTACTTAACCTTTCTCCTGAACAATTACATCTAAGAAATCATGAGTTTGGTGTGCTAGTTATATAATAAATTGTTTTCTAATACACATAAAAATAAATACTAAGCTTTAAATTTAAAAAGGAATAAAAACTTTGGGCATGTACCACCAGAAATCATCTCACATGGTACAAGGTGCTATGCCTACCACATTTGGGCCGACACTGTTATACTGGATCCTTATAATAACCCTGTAGGAGAGGTCTCATGAGCAAAGCAGAGTAGGCACTGTTAGCTCATTTACCAGTGAGTTAACTGAGGGGGATGGACACAGGGTCACACAGCTAATAAGTGGTAGATTTAGAACTCTGAACCCCGCAGTATTCCTCATCGCCAATTTACTCTCTTCCACTATTTTACTACTCCCCCAGCATTCCTGGGGAAATCTACAGCTAAGCTGGTATCTGCTCTTTCTTGGGGTGGCTGCCTACACTAAGGGTCTAGCTTAGAGCTGTTTGAAAGCAATCTTGAAAGCGTGAAACAGACACCTTAGGTAGGCCTTAATTTGTAATTGTAGTCAAAGGAGGAAGCACGTGCTAAAAAATTGTTGGTGAAAACTGTGTCTCATTGGTAATAATGAGCACAGGACAGAAAAGGGTAGAGAGTTGGGCGGTGAAAGGAAAAAAATAGAAATTAGCTTAGAAAAACATACTCCCAGGACGCTTATTTGCATGTACTATAAAACCAGGTAAGGCTCATTTGACATAATCGTGTCAACAACAGTTCAAGTAGATGAGCCTGCCTACTATGTACCAGGTCTGTTACCTGCACTATCTCATGTATTCCTCATGGCAGGTAGGTTTCTCGCTCAGAGTAACCTTCTCAGGGTCACAGACCTGAGAGAGAACAGAAACAGATTTTGAACAGGGTCTCTCTAGTACATTCTTTCCTTTCCCTCTCTGCAGTTGTTACCTCAGTGGTGGTGAAGCATTCATATTAGCCTTCAGTACATGTTTACATTTTGGTCAGATGACGAGACCAAATAATGCTGTACACCAAAGCTAAAAGCTTACATGACCTATAGGCCTGTTGGGATGGGCAGCTCTGAGATGTGGTCATGGCTTTGTGGTCCATATTCATCTGAGATCTGGCCTAGACCTTTGGACGACTATGAAGCAGCTATAGGAGCTGTTTTATACCAACTTACATTGAGTGGACCAAGGGTCCCTACTGAACTGTGCAGTAAAGTCCTGAAGTTGCCTAAGGTGCCCACAAAATCCTTAGGACTGGTCTGAATGAACAAAGTGAGCCAAGGTCAAGTGGCTGAAAGTCCAAAAAAGAAGCCTTCCAAGGCTGCCATAATCTTGGCCCATATTTTTTAAAGTGACTGGAATGATCTCGCATCTGAGTTCAAGAAAAGATGATAAGGGAAGTGTCAAAATCTATCCTCCCAGCTATCATTCTGCTGACTGATAGCTTCGTGTGCTATATATACAGCTCTCAGCTCTCCCGTGCATTTAGCATCATGTTCTGATAGATGGTAGATGTCAAAGAACAGATGGTCTAGGGAGCCAGAGATGTTTTTTTCCAAATACATCCCCTGTCTTTAACCTTTCAGCAGGCTATGATGAAAACACCTTATAAATCTATTTTTTTAAACCACTTAGTATTTTAAACCAAAGAGAGAAAGTAAAAAACAAAACCAAAACTCTTTAGCAATGCATCTCAGTTCACACACCTTAGGATCAGGAAGTCTTGACCAAAGTCTAAACAAAACACCCTCTGTAATTCCAGCCCATTACTCTATCCTCAACAGAAACTAAAGAGAAAGCTCTCACAATGGGGAAAACGCCCACATTTTGAAGGGTCGGGCAAGGAAGCTCCAGTTGACTACCTATGGAGGAGTGGAGAGAAATTAGGAATTCCAGGACTCACACGAGGCTGGTGGCTTTATATGGCAAGGAAGAAACGTCACAGAACAGGATGTACAGAGCTGCAGAAAAACGAGTTCCATATGGAGAGGGGAAAGGAACAGAAGGCCTGCCTGTGTTTCTTCAGACAGTATCTCTTTAGAAAAGCTAAGCTTGTAATTAGGGTCATAATTTCTTAAATTCTCTCTTGCAACTGTGCATCACTTCAGGGTGTTCCTTAAAGGTTATTTAGCTATTTTTAAAAACTTCCTTACTCTAGTTTTTTTTTTTTTCTTTTACTGAATTCTTTTAAAAAGCCAACTGTTCCCTCAAGAAGTCTAGCGATTCTAACTCAGAGGCTCTGGTCCAAATCACCACTGCTCACCTGATAACACACAAAGTACCTAGAAGGAACTGTGAGCTTTCTAACTTCTGCTATAAAAATGGGATCAACATCACAATCCTGTGTCAAAGCATTAGTCACTAAAATGTACCCCAAGACCCCCTTGATCACCCAGCCTAGGAGAGGACATTCAAAGAAAATAGGTAACAGTCAGCAACAATCAGTAGCTCTTGTTGGCTCTTCCATGAGGGGTTCTAAGAACCAGGCTCCCCTAGGTGTTTCCCTTCCTGGAGGACAGCAAGGTGATTTGGGTGGCGTTTAAGTTCCCCTGCTCTCCCCCTACATCTCCTGGTGACTTCACTTAGTTGCTATAGCTGCTCTTACTTCTACGTGATGGTGGAGTTAGGCTTATTGGCCATTTCTGTATCACCTCATTCTTCCCATTTCTGTGGCTTTCTTTTCCACTCCCTCTCTCATGGAGGGCTCAGGATGGCTTTTTCTTTGCCATAACTGCTGCTGTTTCGCTGAGATGGAGAAAGGAGGAAGGGGATGAGAGGACGGAAGATTGAGGTGTCAGGATTTTACTCTTCAGTGTTACAGCTCTCACTAAGCTCCTCAAAGCTACTTTTACTCTCCTGATTTCTCACTGTGTCTAAAACGGACCACTAGGGTGTCCATTCTTTCACAAATCACTATTTCCAAGAGGGACTTGGAAAAAGTTCCCTTGGACATTTGGGACTCTCTACATAATGTCAGATTCCTAAGCTTTTAAACTAAACTCCCGGGACTTCCCTGGTGGTCCAGCGGTTAAGACTCTGCGCTCCCAACGTGGCGGGGGGGGCCGGGTTCGATCCCTGATCAGGGGACTAGATCCCTCATGCCGCAACTAAAAATGATCCCGCATGTCCCAACTAAAAATGATCCCACGTGCCCCAACTAAAAATGATCCCGCATGTCCCAACTAAAGATCCCATGTGCCACAACTAAGACCCAGCACAGCCAAATAAATAACTAAATATTAAAAAATAAATAAATAGATAAACTAAACTTCCCCCAATCAGCCAGATGCCTTGGGACCTTTTCTCTCTCCTGCTCAGGAGGAGTTGTCACTCCTGTCCAATATGCTACTACATCCATTCCCTATATGCCCCAGTATCTTCGACTATCAGTACAAGCATCCAGCCCTTTCTCCTTAAGTCTCCTTTACTCCATTAGTGTTTCTCCCAGGGATCTATAAGGTTCTCAAGCAAATGGGACACTCAGAAGCATATTGTGAGCCATGATGTTTTCTAAAATGGGTGTGTAGATTAATTCCTCACTTTCTCCCAGGGCTCTTAAACTCTAACAGCAAAAATTTTGTAACCCAAAGTGGAAGACAAGTTATAAAGCATGCCCAGCCCCCTGCCATGTCTATCAGCTTCCTTTAGCAGGCAACCTAGCTTCCTCCTGGCCACCAGCCATACCTGGGGACCTCATATTGCAGGAGGTAGGATTGAGAGCAACTGGCAAGTCTCTATTCTTGAACTATTGGTGACAGACCTATTGTGTCACTTGTGGGGACCTGCCCTCTCATCCTGGAGCCATTCTTCTTCGTTGTGATGTGGGTCTCTCCTCTTGACCTTCCCTTCTGAAATCATATTGCTTTCAGTATTTTTTGAGAATCTAGCTGGTGGCTCCAATCTGCTTCCATAGAAACTGCTTCCTGTGCTCAAGAAACTCTCAGATTCCGAATTCATGGGGTCAAGAGGAGGCCCCTCTTCTTAGTGGCTGTCTTCTTGATTGAGATCCTGTTGAAATGCAGACAGCTAAAATCTGCCTTCCCCAAATGGGTCAATTTGACCTACATCCCTGGCTTCTCCTATGCTGCCACCCCGAAACCTGGGTGTTGATATACCGGAAAACAAACCAACCACAAAACAACCACATTAAAGTGTGTGTGTGTGTGTATCTACACACACACACACACACACACACACACACACACCCCTCATGCATTCCATTGTGTTGTAGTGGCCAACAGCAGTCTTTAACATTTAAGAATTGGTGGAATCTCTTTTTTTTTTTTTTTTTTGCCCGTGTCCCCTCAGCCACTGCGCCACCAGGGAAGCCCAGTGGAATCTCTTTAATTAGTAACATTTAAAACTAGAAGAGGGCTTCCCTGGTGGCGCAGTGGTTGAGAGTCCGCCTGCCGATGCAGGGGACACGGGTTCATGCCCCGGTCCGCGAGGATCCCACATGCCGCAAAGCAGCTGAGCCCGTGAGCCGTGGCCGCTGAGCCTGTGTGTCCGGAGCCTCTGCTCCGCAATGGGAGAGGCCACAACAGTGAGAGGCCTGCATAACGCAAAAAAAAAAAAAACTAGAAAAGACTCAACATCAAAAGGAAATAATGACAATTTTGAAATATTAACACTTTGAGCTTATTAGAGTCCTCCCATAGCTCTGAAAGGACATCATGGGTATGTTCACTTTTGTTTTTTTGGCCATGCCGTGTGGCTTGCAGGATCTTAGTTCCCCGACCAGGGATTGAACTAGGGCCACTGCAATGAAAGCGCCAAGTCTTAACCACTGGACTGCCAGGGAAATGCCCCATATGTTCACATTTATTCTTTGATTTATTTTAACCTTTCTAAAGCTATGGTGCTTTTCACACATAAACAAAATTGAGAAAGTAGTATACCGAATCCTTGTGAACCCAACATGCAGATTCAACAGTTATCAACCCAGACTTAGTCCTATTTCATCTATAAAATACACACACATTCCTCTTCCACGCTCCCTGGATTACTTTTTTTTCATTCAGTTGGATTTATTTCATAGTACCAAAGTGTACTATTCAAATTAATGGTACAAAAATGAGCGTTGAGTTAAAATCTTACAAAACCTCATAATCTCTGCAAAACCTCATAATTTTATGAGTTTTTTTGTTAAAGAAAGAAAAAGTATAATTGACTTACAATATTATAGTAGTTTCAGGTGTACAACATAGTGATTTGATATTTTTAGACATTACAAAATGATCACCACAATAAGTCTAGTTACTATTTGTCACCATACAAAGTTGTTACAATATTATTTCTATATTCACTATGCTGTACATTATTTATTTTATAACTGGAATATATCTTCTTGTTGGATTGATCCCTTTATCATTATGTAATGTCCTGCTTTGTCTCTTACAGTTTTTGTTTTAAACTCTATCTTGCCTGATATAAGTTTTGCTACCTCAGATTTCTTTTCATTTTCGTTGCAGGGAATACTTTTTTCTAACCCCTCACTTTCAGTCTAGGTGCATCTTTAGTTCTGAAGTGAGTTTCTTGTAGGTAGCATATACATGGGTCTTGTTTTGTCATTCATTCAGCCACTCTATGTCTTTTGATTGGAGCATTTAGTTCATTGGTAGGTATGTACTTATTGCCATTTTGCTGTTTTCTCGTTGTTGTTTTACTTCTTTTTTGTTCCTTTCCTCTTTTGCTCTCTTTCCTTGTGATTTGGTGACTACTTTTAGTGTTATGTTTGGATCCCTTTCTCTTTCTCTGTGTGTGTATCTATTATAGAATTATGGTTGTGGTTACCATGAGGTTCGTATATAACAACATATGTATATATGGTTATTTTAAGTCGATGATCTTTTAAGTTCTAACGCATTCTAACAATCCTGCCATTTTACTCCTCTCCTCCCTTCCATGTTTAATGCTTTTGATATCATATTTTACATCTTTTTGTTTTCTGTATCCTTCAACTATTTATTGTGGATATAGACAATTTACTACTTTTGTTTTTTAACCTTCCTACTAGTTTTTTTTATTTTAATTAATTAATTAATTTATTTTTGCTGTGTTGGGTCTTCATTTCTGTGCAAGGGCTTTCTCTAGTTGTGGCAAACGGGGGCCACTCTTCATCGTGGTGCGTGGGCCTCTCACTATTGTGGCCTCTCGTTGCGGAGCACAGGCTCCAGATGTGCAGGCTCAGTAGTTGTGGCTCACAGGCCTAGTTGCTCCATGGCATGTGGGATCTTCCCAGACCAGGGCTCGAACCCATGTCCACTGCATTGGCAGGCAGATTCTCAACCACTGTGCCACCAGGGAAGCCCTTCCTACTAGTTTTATAAGTGATTGATCTACTACCTTTACTGTATGTTTGCCTTTACCAGTGAGATTTTTCATTTCATAATTTTCATATTTCTAATTGTAGTCCTTTCTTTTCCACTTAGAGAAGTCCTTTTAACATTTCTTATAAAGCTCCTTTAGTGGTGCTGAACTCTTTTAGCTTTTGCTTATCTGTAAAACTATTTATTCTCTCATCAAATCTGAATGATAGCCTTGACAGGTAGAGTAGTCTTGGGTTTTTTCCTTTCATCACTTTGAATATATACCATGCCAATCCCTCAGGCCTGAAAACTTTCTTCTGAAAAGTCAGCTGGTAGTCTTATGGGATCTCCCTTGTACATAACTAGTTGCTTATCTCTTGCTGCTTTTAAGATTTTTTCTGGATCTTTAATTTTTGCCTAAATTTTAATTGTAACATGTCTTGGTGTGAACCTCTTTGGGTTTATCTTGATTGGGGCTCCCTGTGATTCCTAGATTTGAATGTCTGTTTCCTTCCCCATGTTAGGGAAGTTTTCAGCTATTATTTCTTCAAATAAGTTCTTTGCTCCTTTCTCTCTCTCTTCTCCTTCTGAGATGCCTAAGATGTGAATATTATTAAGCTGATGTTGTCCCAGAGGTCTCTTAAACTATCCTGATTTTTTTAAATTGTTTTTTCTTTTCTCTGTTCAGCTTGGGTGATTTTCACTACTTTGTCTTCCAGTTCACTAATTTACTCCTCTGTATCATCTAACCTACTACTGATTCCTTCTAGTGTATTTTTTACTTCAGTAATTGTATTTTCAGCTCTATTTGGTTATTTTTTATATTTTCTAACCATTTGTTAAACTTCTCACTGTATTCATCCATTTTCTCTGAAATTCACTGAGCATCTTTATGATCATTACCTCAACTTCTTTATGGGTAGATTGCTTAGCTCCACTTTGCTTAGTTCTTCTTCTGGGGTTTTGACCTGTTCCTTTGCTTTGAACGTATTCCTCTGTCTCCTCATTTTATCTAATTCTCTGTGTTTATTTCTATGTATTAGGTAAGTTGGTTACATTTCCCAGTCTTAGAGAAGTGGCCTTATAGAGAAGTCTTTGGGGTCCAGCAGCACCTTCCCTCTGGCCACCAGATCTATATGCTCTAGAGGTACCCCCTATATGGGCTTCATGGGCCCTTCTGTTGTGGCAGGACTGACTACTGTGGGCAAGCTGGTAGGCAGAACTTGCTCCCAGCCCAGCTGGCTGCCAGGCCCTGCCTTGTGCAGTGGCTGCCAGCCCATTGGTGGGTGGGACCAGGTCCTGGGGCTACTAGATTATTCTGAAACAAATCCCACATTTTATACCATTTCATCCATAAGTATTTCAGTATATATCTCTAAATGATAAGGATTCATTAAAAAATTATACCTAAAACATTTGAAATAATTCCTTAAATGTCATAATAGATCCAATTAGTATTAAAATTTCCCCTATTATTTTATAAAATTGTTTCTAATAGCTGCTTTTTTGAAATCAGGATCCAAAAAGTTCCACCCATTGCATTTGGTTGATGTGTCTCAAGTCTCAAAAAATACAGCTCCTTCCCTCTTTTCTTTCATCTTTGCAATTTATTTGTTAAAGCCACTAGGTTATTTACCCTGCATAGATTCCCACTGTCTAGATTTTGCTAATTTTATTTCCAAACTGTTGTGTAAGATGCTCCTCGACCCCCTTATTTCCTGTGAACTAAAAATTAGATCTAGAGTGTCACCTGATTCAGGTTCCATTTGTGTGTGTGTGTGTGTGTGTGTGTGTGAATACTTCACAGATGGTGTTGTGTACCATCTTCAGGAGGTATGTTATTATTGTCTCTCTTTTTGTGATGTTAGCAGCCATTATTTATTAAAAACTGCTTAAACCCAAATTTTTTTCTGAGGTGATATTATACATACTTTAAACTGTTCATTAGAAACACCTTCAAGTTTTATTGCAGTCTTAGCCCATTTTCATTTCCATTAGCTAAATAACATTCTTTTAAGCATCAGCTTCCAAAATTTCCGTCAGTCACGCCCGTACGTCATTTCTTCTGAAGTGAGATGGTTACATTTGCCCTGATTCTTCCTCCACCTCCTTCCCACCCCTTACATCCCCCAGGAAGGGAATATGAATATCTTGATGGTACATTTCGTATTTTATAGCAATACCTTTAGAGTACTGTCTTGTTTTTACAGTATTTTTCCTCTGCCTGTCCCATAGTGACTGTTTTCGTAAACTATTGAACTTGCCTCTAAGATTCTGATTACCAATTTCAATGTGTGGGCTTTTTTCCACATACCACCGAACAATTCTCTGACACCAGTCAGATGACTTACAATTCAACTCAATTCCTGAACTATCTGCCTGGAGATAGCATCAGATTCTAGAAATTAAGGGCTCTGTCCCGTAAGATCGCCCTACCACTTCAGATGTCAACTACAAGTCTAGTATTTTACCTGTGATTTGGACTGACTGGTAATGAATCAGAGGTCCCCAGAGCCCCTCCTTGGGTTTGATTAATATGCTAGGGCAGCTCACAGAGCTCAGGAAACCAGCGTACTCACTACATTATCGGTTTCTTATAAAGGATATTAAAGGATACTAATCTATAGCTAGAGGAAGAGATATATAGGCAAGGTCCCAAACAAAGGAGCTTCTGTCTTTGTGGTTTGGGGCCTGGCACAGAGATACATGGAAGTATTCTGGTTTGAGAATGTTCCTCAAACCCTGTCCTTTGGATTTTTATAGAAGCTTCATTACATAGACATGATCGATTATATCATTGGCCATCACCGAATGATTCAACCGCTAGCCTCTCTCCTCTGCCTAGAGGTCCAGGGGGATGGGACTGAAAGTTCCAACCTTCAGTCATGTGGTTGGTTCCCCTGGCAACTAGCATCCATCTGTAGATTCTCTCCAAAAGTCACTTTTATATAAACTCAGCTGTGGTTAACAGGGATTTGTTATGACTATCAAGACAACTTTAATGTTCTTATCACTTAGGAAATTCCAAGGGTTTTAGGAGCTCTATGCCAGAAACGGAGATGAAGACCAAATATATATTTTTTACTATAAATCACATCTTCCTTTTCTTTCTCATTTTGACTTCTGCTCATGCACAGTATTCACAATACATGAAAGTTTTGTTTCTCTGCTGCTGATAACCTAAAGTCCCATAAGTTGGAGGTCTTGGCTCAACCTTCTCTTTTGTTTGTCTTCAGTCTCTTGCCTAATCCAGGCAATGTTGACCACTCTTACTGAAATGCCCTTCCTTTTCTAGGATCACTCTCTCTGGTTTTCCTCCTACCTCTCATATTACTTTTTCTTGTTCTCCTTCAAAGTCATCTCTTCCTCTGTCCATTCCTGAAATGTGAGTTTTGCCCAGGATTTTGTCTTTGGTCCTCTTCTCCTTTCACATGACGCTGAGTGAACTGATTCATCCTCTTGGCATCAACAACCAACATAGGAGCATGACTCCCAGTTCTAGATCTTCTGCCAAGGCTTCTCTTCTTAGCTGTAGGACTGCACATCTAGCTGTTTACTAGAAATCACTCCCAGATAATTCTGCCTCAGTAGGAATGGAACAGAGCACATTACCTCTCATTTCCAGCTTGCCTTGCCCCCCACCCTCCCACCCCCACCTCCTTACTTCATTCTCTAGCTCTGTGAATCACACTACTGTCAACCACAGTCATCAGCTCAGAAACCTGGGCTCCTCCTAGGCTCCTTTCTCTTCCATCACGTCTGATCCATCACCATTCATGCTAACTGCTCCTATTCATGCTTTCTCATACTCGTCCCCTTTGCCATTACCATCAGCCCTTATTGCCTAACTTGTTTGCCTGCTTCCCAAATTCTGCCCCTTCCATTCATCCTTCACACTGCTGCCAGAATAATCTTTCTAAAACACAAATCTGAGTTATGGTACTTTACACTTAAATTCCAAACTCCTTGATACGGCAGTCTTCATTCAACCTTTGGCCATGGTCTCTGCAGCCCATACGATGTACATTCCAAAGGTTATATGCAGTAACACATGACCGTTTACTAATACATTGCCTGGCTCGATATACAGCAACTAGTTTCCATTTTTGGCCTAAATGTTTGCTCTTCTTCTTGTGTCATATGCCATTCCATGCCATTGTGTATTTGTACATGCTCTCTCATCCTCCCCAACCCCTCCTGGCCTGTCTTCCCTTTTTCCACCTGGGTGGTACTTACTTATCTTTTAACCCTCAGTTCAACTCTATTCACTTCAGGAAGGCTTTTTTGAAACCATATGTAATTAAACACCTCTTCTCTGTGTTCCTAAAAATTCCTCCATTACTTCTGTCATGGCCTCTACATAGTTCAGTATTGATTTACTTGCCTCACAGACTGTAAGCAATGTGTAGTAGTTCTTGAGGTTTAATATTTATATCCCCAGTAATAGACTCAGTGCCTGGCCCATTGTGGGTGTTCAGTCAAGGCAAAAATGAATGAAGCCCAGAGAAAGACAAATACCATATCACTTATATGTGGAATCTAAGAAAATGATACAAATGAGCTTATTTACAAAACAGAAACAGCCTCACAGACACAGGAAAGAAATGTATGGTTACCAAAGGGGGAAGGCAGGGAAGGGATAACTTAGGAACTTGGTATTAAGAGATACACACGACTATATATAAAACAGATAACAAGGACCTACTGTGTAGGACAGGTAATTCTATTTGATATCTTAGCCTACAATGGAAAAGAATATGTATATATAAATATATATATGTATATTTGAATCACTTCACTGTACAACTGAAACTAACACAACGTTGTAAATCAACTATACTTCAGTTTAAAAAATGAAGCCCAGTCATTTCTACCTCTATACACTCATAGTGTGTTCAGGCCCTCATCGTCTCTACTTGGATAACCATAATTACTTACAAGTTGCTTTTCCTGGTTTCAGTCTCCATCCCAGTGAATGCATCTTTCAGCTCTGATCGTACCATTTTCCTCCTTAAAAGTCCACCGCTCTCCAATTCTGATATGGCCCCTCAGTAGAGCAGGGGTCCTATTGAAAGCTGGGATCGTTGTACTGTGCATATAAAAGGTGTGAAGGCAGAAAACTGGTTGAGAAACACTAGCCTATAAAATTAAATCCAGGATTATCAGCATGGTTCCAAAAGGTCATGTGATTTGGTTTCTCTTCTAACCTCCTAACTGCCTTGGACCCAGCTATTCTAGACCTTCACTCTTTCACCCAAACCAGAATGCCCTGGGCTCTCCTGCATTGGTTTTTGCATAATATGAAGGCTTGAATTTCTTTCTTTCACAAAATCTTCATCCTTCAAGATCCATTAGAAATGCCACCTCCTCTGTGAAACCTTCCTTGACTCTGTGTCCTCCAGCATGTTATGAATCTCATCACTCTTCCACTTAAGGTCCAAATTCCTATTTCAGTGACTGCATTTTATCTTTACTCCACTCTGTATCATGTTATGGAGGGAGGTGCTGATATCACCGTCCCTCAGTAGGGTATAAAATCCTTAATGAAGATGGAAGGTGTTTATTGTACTTATTTTGTAGCATCATACCTGCCTACGCCCTCCTCTAGCCCCGAGCACCTAACACAGTTCTCAACTGTCAATATTCGCAGATCTGATTTGCATTTTTCTTAGAAAAAGTGGTTCTTCTCCTACAGCCCAGTTACTGGAACTCACCATTCCCTCCATTTGTGGACACTAATTCCTAAAGTCTCTTGCTCTTTTGCTTCTCATAGTGGACCTTTGGCCTTACCTCACCTTGAATCCTTAAATTCTTCATATTTCCTTCTGTCAGAACTTTCCTGGGGGAAAAAACATTCTACCCTAATCCCTTTAAGAAATACTATCATTTTAGCACGCTCAAGATTTCTTTCATCTCATTCCCTTCTATTCATACTTCAGACCCCACATCTGTTTCCTTTAAGAGACCAATCATTCCCTGCATACCCTGCTTTCATATACTAAGCCTTTATGTCTCTCCATTTCTGCTTCCCACCTCCAGTGGAACACCTTCAGAACCTCTTTTTAAAATCTTGACTCTTTAAAAACTCTTATTCTCCATCCATTCTTATGCTGTCTTCCCAACACAAAAATGAGAAATGGAACCCTCTTCCCTGATTGAAAAAACCTTGCTCAGATAAAGCCCAGGCTTCAGCATCCCAACTTCATCCACTAGAACTGAAGTGTCATTGTTGCCTTTAATCACATTTATTTTATAGCCTCCATAAAGCAATAAAATATTTCAATCCACACACTATGCAAACAGTCGGCTGCAGCCAGCTATAACTTAGGAAGAGAAAAACTTGGCCCAAGCTATTTCATGAGGTGGGTTTGGGTGGAAGAGGACATTCCTCCTGTGCTTTTCTTTTCCTCTCACCTTCTTCCTAAGAGTCCCTCTGTTATCTCCCCTTTTCCCAATTTGCTTTTGCATCCTGCTTCCTCTCTATTTGGATTCTAATTGGACCTTCCTTTCCCTTTCATTCTCTTTAAATAGCTTCTGCCTTTGAACACCTCAGTCTGTACTGATGTGAATTATCTTATCATCTCCTTCTCTGCACATTCACTGTACATTTTGTGTGGTCTGTTTACTGCCATGTGTTTGCAGAGGGAGTACATCATGGAGATCAGTGTCCTGGCTGGGGCATCAGGTAGCATTTGGATGCTCTGCTCAGCCTCTTTCTAGTTGTCTAATCATGGGCAGGTTGTTTAACATCTCTGGGCCCCAATTTCCTCATCAGTAAAGCAGATGTAACAGGAGTACTTAGTTCATGATGAAGATTAACATTAGCACTCATTACCATCACTCTTTGGCTCAAACTGGATTAAGGAACATTGGTCTTTCACCCAGATTTGCATAACCATATAGGCTCGATTCATCACCCCCACTACCGTTTTTTTTTAATTTTTTAACTTTATTTTATTTATCTTTTTATACAGCAGTTTCTTATTAGTTATCCACTTTATAGATATTAGTGTATACATGTCAATCCCAATCTCCCAATTCATTCCACAACTACAACCCCCAAGACTGTCCCCCCTTGGTGTGCATACGTTTGTTCTCTACATCTGTGTCTCAATTAATGCCCTGCAAACCAGTTCATCTGTACCATTTTTCTAGGTTCTACATATATGTGTTAATACACAATATTCGTTTTTCTCTCTCTGACTTACTTCACTCTGTATGACAGTCTCCAGATCCATTCACGTCTCTACAAATGACCCAATTTCGTTCCTTTTTATGGCTGAGTAATATTCCATTGTGTATATGTACCACATCTTCTTTATCCATTCAACTGTTGATGGGCATTTAGGTTGCTTCCATGTCCTGGCTATTGTAAACAGTGCTGCAATGAACACTGGGGTGCACGTGTCCTTTTGAATTATGGTTTTCTCTGGGTATATGCCCAGTGGTGGGATTGCTGGGTCATATGGTAAATCTATTTTTACTTTTTTAAAGAACCTCCATGCTGTTCTCCATAGTGGCTGTACTCAATTTACATTCCCACCAACAGTGCAAGAGTGTTCCCTTTTCTTCACACCCTCTCCAGCATTTGTTGTTTGTAGGTTTTCTGATGATGCCCATTGTAACTGGTGTGAGGTGATACCTCACTGTAGTTTTGATTTGCATTTCTCTAATAATTAGTGATGTTGAGCAGCTTTTCATGTGCTTCTTGGCCATCTGTATGTCTTCTTTGGAGAAATGCCTATTTAGGTCTTCTGCCCATTTTTGGATTGGGTTGTTTGTTTTTCTACTATTGAGCTGCATGAGCTGTTTATATGTTTCAGAGATTAATCCTTTCTCCATTGATTCATTTGCAAATATTTTCTCCCATTCTGAGGGTTGTCTTTTTGTCTTGTTTATGGTTTCCTTTGCTGTGCAAAAGCTTTTAAGTGTCACTAGGTCCCATTTGTTTATTTTGTTTTCATTTCCATTACTCTAGGAGGTGGATCAAAAAAGATCTTGCTGTGATTTATGTCAAAGGGTGTTCTTCTTATGTTTTCCTCTAAAGTTTTATAGTGTCCAGTCTTACATTTAGGTCTCTATTCCATTTTGAGTTTATTTTTGTGTACGGTGTTAGGGAGTGTTCTACTTTCATTTTTTACAGGTAGCTGTCCAGTTTTCCCAGCACCACTTACTGAAGAGACTGTCTTTTCTCCATTGTATATACTTGCCTCCTTTGTCATAGATTAGTTGATCCTAGGTGTGTGGGTTTATCTCTGGGCTTTCTATCCTGTTCCATTCATCTATATTTCTGTTTTTCTGCCAGTACCATATTGTCTTGATTACTGTAGCTTTGTAGTATAGTCTGAAGTCAGGGAGTCCGATTCCTCCAACTCTGTTTTTTTCCCTCAAGACTGCTTTGGCTATCTGTGATCTTTTGTGTCTACATACAAATTTTAAGATTTTTTTGTTCTAGTTCTGTAAAAAATGCCATTGGTAATTTGACAGGGATTGCATTGACTCTGTAGATTGCTTTGGGTAGTATAGTCATTTTCACAATATTGATTCTTCCAATCCAAGAACATGGCATATCTCTCTATCTGTTGGTATCATCTTTAATTTTTTTCATCAGTGTCTTATAGTTTTCTGCATACAGGTCTTTTGTCTCCCTAGGTAGGTTTATTCCTAGATATTATATCCGTTTTGTTGCAATGGTAAATGGGAGTGTTTCCTTAACTTCTCTTCCAGATTTTTCATCATTACTGTATAGGAATGCAAGAGATTTCTGGGCATTAATTGTGTATACTGCTACTTTAACAAATTCATTGATTAGCTCTAGTAGTTTTCTGGTGGCATCTTTAGGGTTCTCTATGTATAGTGTCATGGCATCTGCAAACAGTGACAGTTTTACTTCTTCTTTTCCAATTTGTATTCCTTTTTTTCTTTTTCTTCTCTGATTGCCGGGGCTAGGACTTCCAAAACTATGTTGAATAATAGTGGCGAGAGTGGACATCCTTGTCTTGTTCTTGATCTTAGCGGAAATGCTTTCAGTTTTTCACCATTGAGAATGATGTTTACTGTAGGTTTGTCGTATATGGCCTTTATTTTGTTGAGGTAGATTCCTTCTATGCTCACTTTCTGGAGAGTTTTTATCATAAATGGGTGTTGAATTTTGTCAAAAGCTTTTTCTGCATCTATTGAGATGATCATATGGTTTTTCAATTTTTTAATATGATGTATCACATTGATTGAGTTGTGTATATTGAAGAATCCTTGCATCCCTGGGATAAATCCCACTTGATCATGGTGTATGATCCTTTTAATGTGTTGCTGGATTCTGTTTACTAGTATTTTGTTGAGGATTTTGCCACTATATTCATCAATGATATTGTTCTGTAATTTTCTTTTTTGTAGTATCTTTGTTTGGTTTTGGTATCAGGGTGATGGTGGCCTCGTAGAATGAGTTTGGGAGTGTTCCTTCCTCTGCAGTTTTTTGGAAGAGTTTGAGAAGGATGGGTGTTAGCTCTTCTCTAAATGTTTGATAGAATTCACCTGTGAAGCCATCTGGTCCTGGAGTTTTGTTTGTTGAAAGATTTTTAATCACAGTTTCAATTTCATTCCTTGTGTTTGGTCTGTTCATAGTTTCTATTTCTTCCTGGTTCAGTACTGGAAGGTTATACCTTTCTAAGAATTTGTCCATTTCTTCCAGGTTGTCCATTTTATTGGCATAGAGTTGCTTGTAGTAGTCTCTAATGATGCTTTGTATTTCTGAGATGTCCATTGTAACTTCTCCTTTTTCATTTCTAATTTTATTGATTTGAGTCCTCTACCTCTTTTTCTTGATGAGTCTGGCTAAACGTTTATCAATTTTGTTTACCTTCTCAAAGAATCAGCTTTTAGTTTTATTGATCTCTGCTATTGTTTTGTTTCTATTTCATTTATTTCTGCTCTGATCTTTATGATTTCTTTCCTTCTACTAACTTTGGGTTTTATTTGTTAATCTTTCTCTAGTTCCTTTAGGTGTAAGGTTAGATTGTTTATTTGAGATTTTTCTGTTTCTTGAGGTAGTCTTGTATTGCTATAAACTTCCCTCTTAGAACTGCTTTTGTTGCATCCCATAGGTTTTGGATCATCATGTTTTGTTGTAATTTGTTTCTAGGTTTTTTTAAAATTTCCTCTCTGATTTCTTCAGTGATCTCTTGGTTATTTAGTACTGTATTGTTTGCCCTCCATGTGTTTGTGTTTTTTTCCATTTTTTCCCCTGTAATTGATTTCTAATCTCATAGCGTTGTGGTCAGAAAAGATGCTTGATGTGATTTCAATTTTCTTAAATTTACTGAGGTTTGATTTGTGACCCAAGATGTAATCTAGCCTGGAGAATGTTCTGTGTGCACTTGAGAAGAAAGTGTAATATGCTGTTTTTGGATGGAATGTCCTATAAATATCAATTAAATCTATCTGGTCTATTGTGTCATTTAAAGCTTGTGTTTCCTTATTAACTATCTGTTTGGATGAGCTGGCCATTGCTGTAAGTGAGGTGTTAACGTCCCTCATTATTATTGTGTTACTGTTGATTTCCTCTTTTAGAGCTGTTAGCAGTTGCCTTATGTATTGAGGTGCTCCTATGTTGGGTGCATATATACTTATAATTGTTATATCTTCTTCTTGAATTGATCCCTTGATCATTATGTAGTGTCCTTTCTTGTCTCTTGTAACATCCTTTATTTTAAAGTCTATTTTATGTGATATGAGTATTGCTACTCCAGCTTTCTTTTGACTTCCATTTGCATGGAATATCTTTTTCCATCCCCTCACTTTCAGTCTGTATGTGTTCCTAGGTCTGAAGTGGGTCTCTTGTAGGCAGCACATATATGGGTATTGTTTTTGTATCCATTCAGTGAGCCTGTGTCTTTTGGTTGGAGCATTTAATCCATTCACGTTTAAGGTAATTATCAATATGTATGTTCCTATTACCATTTTCTTAATTGTTATGGGTTTGTTTTTGTAGGTCCTTTTCTTCTCTTGTGTTTCCCACTTAGAGAAGTTCCTTTAGTGTTTATTTTAGAGCTGGTTTCGTGGTGCTGAATTCCCTTGGCTTTTGCTTTTCTGTAAAGCTTTTGATTTCTCAGTCGAATCTGAATGAGATTCTTGCCGGGTAGAGTAATGCTGGCTGTAGGTTCTTGCCTTTCATCACTTTAAATATATCACGCCACTCCCTTCTGGCTTGTAGAGTTTCTGCTGAGAAATCAGCTGTTAACCTTATGGGAGTTCCCTTGTATGTTGTTTGTTGTTCTTCCCTTGTTGCTTTCAATAATTTTTCTTTGTCTTTAACTTTGGCCAATTTGATTACTATGTGTCTGGGCGTGTTTCTCCTTGGGTTTATCCTGCCTGGGACTCTGTGATCTTCCTGGACTTGGGTGGTTATTTCCTTTCCCATGTTAGGGAAGGTTTCGACTATAATCTTTTCAAATATTTTCTCGGGTCCTTTCTCTCTCTCTTCTCCTTCTGGGACCCCTATAATGCAAATGTTGTTGTGTTTAATGTTGTCCCAGAGGTCTCTTATGCTGTTTTTATTTCTTTTCATTCTTTTTTCTTTATTCTGTTCCACAGAAGGAATTCCACCATTCTGTCTTCCAGGTCACTTATCCGTTCTTCTGCCTCAGTTATTCTGCTATTGATTCCTTCTAGTGTGTTTTTCATTTCAGTTATTGTATTGTTCATCTCTGTTTGTTTGTTCTTTAATTCTTCTAGGTGTTTGTTCTTTAATTCTTCTAGGTCTTTGTTAAACATTTCTTTCATCTTCTCGATCTTTGCCTCCATTCTTTTTCTGAGGTCCTGGATCATCTTCACTATCATTATTCTGAATTCTTTTTCTGGAAGGTTGCCTATCTCCACTTCATTTAGTTGTTTTTCTGGGGTTTTATCTTGTTCCTTCATCTGGTACATAGGCCTCTGACTTTTCATCTTATCTATGTTTCTGTGAATGTGGTTTTTTTTCCGCAGGCTGCAGGATTGTAGTTCTTCTTGCTTCTGCTCTCTGCCCTCTGGTGGATGAGGCTATCTAAGAGGCTTGTGCAAGTTTCCTGATGGGAGGGACGGGTGGTGGGTAGAGCTGACTGTTGCTGTGGTGGCAGAGCTCAGTAAAACTTTAATCCATTTGACTGCTGACGGGTGGGGCTGGGTACCCTCTCTGTTGGTTGTTTGGCCTGAGGCAACCCAACACCAGGGCCTACCTGGGCTCTTTGGTGGGGCTAATGGCAGACTCTGGGAGGGCTCATGCCAAGGATTACTTCCCAGAACTTCTGCTGCCGATGTCCTTGTCCTCACGGTGAGCCACAGCCACCCCCTCCTCTGCAGGAGACCCACCAACACCAGCAGGTAGGTCTGGTTCAGTCTCCTATGGGGTCACTGCTCCTTCCCCTGGGTCCCAATGTGCACACTCCTTTTGTGTGCCCTCCAAGAGTCCCCACCACCATTTTTAAAACAAGTGTGTGTTGGGGATGTCTCTGGCAAAGAAAAAACTGGTAAGTTGTACATCATCTCTGTCTTAAACGATCTGACCCAAGGACTTGGGGTTCTGTTAGGTTTCTGAACCTACCCATAAGCTTTATAGCCACCCGGGATGCCTTTGGAATTTGTTCCTGGTTTGCTAAGATCCCCTGAGAGTATATGGTAGGCCACCATAGTATCCAGGAGCAGCAGGACTAGGGGTGGAAAGATCCAGAAATTTTCTCCCTCTGTGAGGTGTCACCAGTCCTCCAGGAAAAAAAAACAGAGCTCTAACTTCCAGGGGAATCCCATCATCCATTAAAGTCTTCAGAGCTGGGTCCAGAACAAGCACCAAGCTGGGACAACAAGCACCCTCAGCCAATTTCCCAAGGACCAGGACACCAGGTCTTCAATTCGGACAGGAAAAAAAAAAAAATTCAAAAGGTTGGGTGACTCGGGCATATTAACCGTGTGACTCTAGGCAAGTCGATTGCCCTCTCTGGACCTTGGTTTCCTGATCTCCGGAGGAGAGGGCTGGATCTATGAAGAGTCGGAATTAGTTGATCATTAAGATCTCTTTCATCATGAGCATTCATAATTCTATAAGGCAGCTCTTCCTCAGCCAGGCCCGTAATGTGCCCAGGTACATAGGTATCCATACCCATCCTGGATTATCCAGTACAGCAATGACTTCAAATATTTTCTCTAATTCTCAAAGCAAGTGCACATTATTTACTTTAGAAAATATTGCGAATTTGAGAGTAGCTCCTGCTCATTGACAATAACGCCGGCTTATTTCCTTGCATGTGTTCAGTCGCAGCCCTCTTGATAGAGGCCAGGGCTTGATAGAATGTGTGACCCCACTTATACCCTCATCCCCAGAAGCTGGCTAAGCCCAGCTTGGGAGCAAAGCTTTTTTCAAATTTAACCAGCACTTATGTGGCACTTACAGTATGCCAGGCAGTGCTCTAAGACTATGCAGACAGTAATTCATTTAATGTTCATACCACATGAATCGAGAATTTTTAGTATTCCCATTTACATATGGGAAGCAGAGGCAAAGAGAGGTTAACAAAGTGGCCAAGTCACACAGCCAGTGGGTAGCCTAGCCAGCTCTTAACCCTACTCTAACCTGCTACTGTCAGCTCCAGGCACTTGGGTGGAGCAGTTAGTGTTGCTGGACCCTCTGCCCTGGCTCATGGTCTGTGTTTCTTCCTTACTTTACTGTCTCCAATTTCCAAGGGCTCGTCTCAGTGAATCTCTTAGCAGATCTTCAGGCTTCGATCTCTACGTGACTGTGATGTAGTGGAAGATGCTCTGTTCTCCCAGTCAAAACACATGTGTCACATCCCCATCTCACCTTTTACTGGTTCTGTGACTTCAGACACCCATCACCTGCCTCTACTAGCCTCATTTTAAAATGAGGCTATTAGTACCTGCTCAGCAACAGAGGGGAAATCCACTGAGCCCACACCTGGAAAAGTACCTTGAAAGTTACAAAGTGACATATAAATTAAGGGATAATGTCAGCATCTGGCACCTCGCATGTGATAGTCATGTATTACACATTTGTTGAATTGATCGTAGGCAAGAAGCAACACAAAATTTAGGAGAGCATACTGATTCAGGAACATGTCTAAGCCCTAGCTAGGCTTGCAATAGAGGAAACCATCAAATCATTATTTCCCTAAGCCCTCGTATCTCTAAAATGATCTGCTCTAAACAGGCACATTTTCCTCAAAGAAGCTCAGAAGCCAGAGGTTCTGGAACACACGTGTGTGTCCTGTGGAACCAGGGATGAGGTGGGCCAAACCACAGGCCTGGGTTCGGGGGGATGGGTGGTAAAGGAAGCGGCCTGGGGAACTTAGGTCTGTGTCTACTGAGGTCAGTCATCTGCTCAGGGGGTCCTGTAAGCTTGATGACAAGGACCAAAATGGGTGCCAGCCAGAGACAAGTTTTAGCTAAATCTAAATAAGAGACTTAAAATACCTACCTTCTCGACCCCTGAAAATAGAAACTTGAAATCAACAGCCCCTGATTCCACCCTGAGTCTGAGACGGGTCCAGCTAGTCCCCACTGATGACAATGGCAAACGCCCCAGCCACCACGGGCACTGGTGGGGCGCCTCAGGCTTCAGGTGGCTCTCAGTTCAAGCTCCGCTCAGCTCTACTGACTTAGAGGAATTAGGGAGCCTCTGAATGTCAGCATTGTCCCCTTTTCAATGAAAAAACAGTTGTTCTAAAAAAGTAATCAAATAAACAGGACCTGCTGGATTAGAGGAATCTCTGTGAGCTTCCAGGAAACAACATTCCCACCACCGGCTCATTTTCATGGGGGAAGCACAGCCTGCGGGCAGAGTGGAGACTTGTTAGACACCATCTGCTCTGTGTACCGGAGAAGTGGGAGCACTGGGGCAGCCAGGGCTACTGAGAAACTGCGGTGCCCAGGAGGGAAATCAACACTGCCCCACATATATTCTAGGAAGAGAAAGTGTGGGCTTGATGTGAGAAAGGCAGAATCCGCACCACTGAATCCCCAAATATTTTTACGGGGGGTTGAAAGCAAAAAAATTTACCAAAAACTCCCCACAAGCCCAAACAAAGCTTCAGTGTGTTCCCATTTGCAGCCAGCCTGATAATCACACCCTTCGTGTCTTCTGCAGCTGGGCTGGAACTCAGCGAGTGGAAGGCGCTTCCTATAAACAAAGGCTCCTTGCCTCCTCCTGTTCCCGGGCCTCCACCTCCGCCCCTCTCTGCAGAGCCAGCAGGTCAAACAACTGCTTAACCTCTTGGCTTAATTAAAATTTTGGTTCCCTCTTGCAAACTAAGAGCCAGAGATAAAGGAGAAATAGATTGGTCACTGGAACTCATGAAGGAAGCTTGCATGCAGGCAACGGGCTGCTCTGTGTCCTACCCACCCCCGATACTGGATCTGTGCAAACTGAGGCTGGCTGAGATCCCCTCCGAGGCTGCAAGGCTCTGCTCTTGGGAGAACACAGCATCACTCTGCCCACCTGAGCTCCAAGCAAGGGCTGCAGTTCTTGGAAGATGGTTTCAGTAAGATAGTAGAAACTCAGAATTCTAATCCACAACCAAACCATGGAATCAGTGAATGCCCATTCCAGACCTTTGTTTTTCTCCTAGCCTTCGCTCCCCCAAAGGGAGCCCTCTCACTCCATTCTATTTATTTTACGCACCTTCCTCCTAACCCCCACAGTTTAGCTCAGCTTCCCCAGCCTTCACCCACTTTCTCACCATCCTTGCAAGGCCCCGTGTCCTTGCTCACTTCTGAACTTAGAACTCTGGGTGATGTGGCTCTTGCTTGAGCTGTATGGATCATCTCTTGGCTTCTCTGCTGTCTCCTCTGTTACTTCCATCTTCCTGTGCTTATCACGCTTTGCCCTCCTTCCCCAACCCGCCCCCCCACACACACTGTAAGTGTTTAAAGTCCATGAAAGCAGCTACACAGCCTATAAGATACCAAAATCTTTTAAAGGTTGAATACCTCTTCAACCAAATGTTAGCTATCCATAGTTTCTCCCTCTCTCAAGGTCAAGCTTGGGTTCTGTTGCATCCATGCGTTTCCCTGCCACGATCCAACCAGCACCCATCTCTTACTTTCCTGTCTACCTTATTCTTTGCCTCTTTGATGCATCTTGTTTCATAGGTTCTAGCAGGCGTAAGGGGTCTACAGGGTCTTCTCTCCACCTTTCCAGCAACCCATGGACTTCACAAAACCTGGTCACCTAGATGGTGCTTTATTATTTGCAACTCTATAAAGCATGGGATTTTGTTGTGATAACTGCTTTCTGTTTTCTGTATAAATTTTGTTTCCTTTAGAAGACTGTATGGCAGTGGCTGTTTGTCTACAGTATGTATAAGTATCACTTGGACACTTATTAAAACATAGAGTCCAGCCCCCTGCCACAGAGATTTTAAGAGATCATAGGCTTAGAGTCAGGCCTAGGAACCTAGGTTGGATTTTGAGAAAGTTATTCTAAAGCTACTCTCTGTAGATCAGGTCTTAAATTGTTTCTATGTTGTCCATGGTATGGGACAGAAATGAGCCTGGTGAAGATGGCTGCCCCACGGGGTCACCAGATGGTTGATTTAAATGAGGTGAGATTCCCATCTAAGCTGGTTTTCTGAGCCAGCCTGTCTTCCACTGCAGGGTTAAAACTTTTCACCTGCACCCTTGCTACCCCCCAGATAAATGACCTCCATAAAACACATCAGGAAAATCCCTCAAATTCCAAGCTAATTGACAGAGATTCCGGGGATAGTTAGCAAATAATTCTCTCTTCTCTACTGACAATCAGCAAGAACAATAGCTGGCCCTCAGCCCACCCAGCAAATATCATTCCATCAAGGTTCTCCGCGACTTTGTCTCTTACTACAACATCTATGAGAATCGAAATTCTCTAAAATCAAATTCCAAGCCTAAAAGAGAAAATGTTATGATACCTGGAAGCAGACCATTCAGATGTTTTGAGTTAATTTGGCATGACTGAAAGAATTTTCACACTTGCAAAAATATCAGAGTTCATTTTTGGCCTCCAAAGAGCTGAAATATAGCTCTGTTTTCAAACTCTAATGAATTTGGCACGAACACTGTTCTCAAAATCAGTGTGAGTTTTGGAAGACCCAAAAAGTGATGTGTGAACTCATGTAATAACAGATTTCAGAATCACAGATTGCTCACACTGAAACAATGCTAGATAGTACCTCATCCAGACCCAGCTTTTAGAGTTGAGGAAACTAAGGCTTTGCCCTATATTCCTAAATACCAAAACAACAATTAAACCCACAGTTCCCAAAGGCTACTTTATTCCAGGTGGGGGGTTTTAGCAAAACATAAATGAAGATAACTTTTAGGAAGTACTTTTAGGGGGGCAGGATGGTCTGTGGATGCAGGGTGTTCATTGAGGCTGTAGCAGTGCAGAAAGAACAACAGACCAGGAGGCAGAAGACATGGGCTCTGTGTCCCATCTTGGCCAAGTAGAAACCTCAAGACCCTGAACAAGTCATGACTGAGGGTTAGTGTCTTCATCTGTAAAATCAGGGCTGTATGATTGATGAAGTGAAGCCAAGCGTGTGAAGTACACTACAAACTCTCCAATTCTATTGTCCCAGCAACGCCCACAGTTGTACCCAGATGGTCTGCTTAGAGTTAAGTCTCCGTGTCCCCTTACTTCAACTCCTTTTGCCTAACCACTAAATCCAATTTTTGATCCTGGTTCTTTGTGGCTTTTTTGCCTTCTCTGATCTCGCCCTGCCCAAAAAGGAGCAGCCCTGGGCCCAGAGATGCCCATTTCCAGTCTGGAACTAGCAGAGCAGAAGTACAAGCCAATGTCTTCCATTTCTGTCTCCCAGGATTACACAGTTCCCTGACCCACAACAGTTCCTTGGTGTTTATTAACTTGTACCAAAGGAAATAGAATAGAATGGAAAAGAATGGAATTGAATTTTGTAAAAATGAACTCAAGCCCATCCCTCCCCAAATTCCAGTCTCCCTTACAGAGAAGACCTAATTAAGAAGGTCTTATCTGGTGAGATACAGGTTTTTTAACAGGTGAGTTCTACCTATTACCAGAAAGTGAGAAAGATTTTTTTCTTTTTTTAAAAAAACTGCACTTTTCCCAGGTCTACTATCTACTTTTCCCAGTAGAAAATGATCCTCTTTCTTCCAGGAGGAAGTGTATAGGTATTTTCTATGTGGGAGGATGGTGCTGATTTGCCAAAAAATTTTATTTGCAAACTCTCATTATGGGCAAAATTATTATTATTTCTCTTTTGTGGCTCTGAGGTTTTTCTAAGAACCATAATGAGGAGACTCTGAGAAAAGGAAGACAGTAACTCAAGCAAACTCATTTTTCTGGTTTGCTTTTATGGTCCAGTCTAGAAACTGTGGCTCTCGCCACATACCTATCTGTGGGTCCAGTTGACTTTGCCCAAAAGGAGGTCCTCACTTAAACAGCATCTCAATGCAAACTTAGCTCAGCAAAACCTCCAACAGGAGGTACCAGACACTGATTACGTCTGAGTCAAAGATGTTACAAAATGTATAAGTGCCACAAAGTCTATCAGCTATTGGAGTTAGACTGTGTTTATCACAGCAAGGGGCAAGTAGAAGAGGGTGGTCTCTCTTCGAAGATCTCAAGTCTTGGCCTGTGGGTGAACTCCTCCACCTTTTGGAATACATGGAATATTCTGGAATGTTGTGGGATGCCCTCCATGCTGGCAGGAACCCCTCCTGGATTCCTTGGGATGAAGTCTTCATCAACACTTTCACCTAAACTCTCACCTTCTCCACCCGCTAGAGAACGAGGCCCATCAGGAAAGGAAGACTAAGCCATGATCTGAAAACATGTTAGCAAACATTTAAATTTTACCCAAGAGATCATCGGAAGCCACTAGAAGAGAGGAGAGTGACACCTGAAGGAGACAGTTTGGGCTCCTCTGTTTAACGACTGAAGCCATTATATGTTTTAATGGGATTGCATATTTGTAAAGCACACTAGAGTATACAGAATTCTTTGCACAGGCATGGTCTCATTTGATCGTGGCACCCTGAGACACAAGGGGATTGCTGCACTCACTTAGAGATGAGGAAATCAAAGCTCAGAGGGTCTTCAGACCCAGGGCTCTTCATCTCACTACGCAGCCCCCAGCCCTTCAGCAATCCCGGTAGGGCAGGTGGCTGATAAATGCTGATCCAGAAGGTCAGCCGATGGGCCATCTCTCAGCAACACTGTGAAGGCAGGAAACGAGCCCTCAGTGACAGGCAGGAGCTAGATATTTTCTCTACATTTTCTCACTGAATTCCCCCAACTCAGGCTTCTTGGGTTCAAATCCCATCTGCAACAATTGTCAGAAGTGGGGCTCTTTAGGCAAACTGTATGCTCAGTCTGTGCCTCAGTCTCCTCACGTGTAAAAGCGAGATGATGTTACGCCTTCCTTTCAGTGTTACTGTGAGGGTTAAATGAAGCAACCCGCTAAAACACAGAGCTCTGTGCTAAGGACTCATCGCATATTACCTATTACTACCATGGTTATTTCCCTTCTTTTTATACATGAAGAAAGAACGCTAGAAAAGTTTAAGTGGGAACGTTGCTGAGATTGGAATCTAGTTTGACTCCAAACACCTTATTGTTTTTACTGCCTCCTGCTACCCTCTGCTTCCTCACGCTCTGCTCTGCTTCTCCTCCTGGCCTCTTCCTCCTCGGCAAGCAGCCTATTATCCTTCCAAGTGTTTCTGATCCCGGGCTGCCTGCATCAGAATGATCTGAGACCTTCCCCATATGGACAGAACCAGAATTTCTGGAGTTGAAGCCCGGGAATCTGCACTTTCCACAAGAAGCGCAGGTGACTCTTCGGCACCTTGACGGAGGTCAAGAGCCGCTGACTCAGAGGGACCACTGCAGCAGCGGTCACTGCCCAGACCGCCCCACCTCCCCCTTCACCCAGGAAGTGCTCCAAAGCTATGCTGCTGTGGACCCTCCCTCCCCTGCACATCCCTCACCTGCTCTTTCATGATGGGCAATTAGAGATACAAGGCTGATGCAGCTCACTCTGTAATGACTGGTCATTCCAATCCACTTTGAGTAACGGCTTATTGAAGTAATGCCTTATTTTGCCTCAGAGTCAGGCAGGCTCATCAGAGTGGGTAGCGGGTAGAGAGCGGGGAGGAGAAGCAGGGGTCAAGCTACATACATTCTCTGCACGAGACACCCACCATGCACAAAGATGTAACAACTACCCACCTAGAAAATCACAAACTGTACCAGGGTCAAGCCTACAAAAAATGAGATAACACAGCAGAGTAAGCAAGCGCAGAAGGGGAGAAACTAAATCATTATTTGTATTAGAGTTTTATCTTATCTCACAAGTGCAGCAGACCTTTTCCAGAGAGGAGGCCGGGTGTCATTGACTATTTGCTCTCATTTGTTCCAGCTTTGCAGAGGCTAGTCAACTGCCCCACCCCCGACCCAGGTGTCCACAAGAAGCTTTTACCAGATGCTCCTCTGAGGCTGCTAAGCCTGAACCTCAGAACATAGCCCCAAGGCGAACATTTCTGCTTTCTTAGCATGATGACTGCTTTTTTTTTGCCCAAATTTCTTCTTAAATTGGACTTAATCTCTGGTTATATAAACAGCTGAAGAGATCCTAATTCCTGGGAGGATACCAGAGATCAGTACTTGAGTAGGGAAGGAGATGATGGAGTGGAGAAGAATGAAAGGAAAACAAGTATTAATTATTAAACATTTACAAGATTTACAGAATCACACACCATCTGGCACTTTTTCCCTCCAAGTGCTCTGTCCTCATTAAAGGGGAGGAAAGGCGGGCTTCTCACCATGGAGAATTTACCTAATTATGTTTTCTCTCTTCTAAGGTGGGAAGGGTTTCCATGGCTGGCTTTAAAAACATGCGGCCTATGGGCAGCCACCTTTGCTCCGAATGGAAATGCAGTTACCCTATCTGCCTTGATTTGATGCTATCTCTTATTTTACAAACCGGACTTGGAACCACTTCACAAAAGGCACTATGCAAATATATGTGAATAACATGCAAATATATGTGAATAACAGGCAAACCGCCCAGGATTCTGAGCATGTTTTTATAACAGGCCGGAAACACTGCCCCCAGCTTAATTTTGCCTGCTGGTGTTTGGGGCAGGGGAGCAAGCAGTTCAGGGTCTGGGTGTGGAAGGAGAGGTGGGGTGATAGAAATAAAGAAGTTCCTGATGTGCCTCACCCTCCCTAAGATGGTAGGTGTGGGTTTACCCACCATATTTTCCATATACTTGAATTTCTAGAGCAGGTTTAATGTCACTATTGCAACTTATTGTCACCCAGTAGTTCGGTTAATGGGTGTTTTGATTTGGGACTTGGAAATCCTGTCATTGCATTCGTAAGCGCTGTCCTCCCAATCCTCAGATCCCAGGTGGGGACAGTCCAGGTGAGTCTTGCCCCAGAGCCCCTCTTAGACCCTGGGGAGTCACCCAATATTAGTGGCTGAATCATCCTCAGGTACCATCTAGTCCAACTGCCTCATTTTACAGATGGGCAAATTGAGGCCCAATGGCCCAGTGTCACTGTGATACACTGAGTTGGTGGCTACACAAAGGTAAGAATTTGGGCCCCATGAGTCTTGGTCCAGGAACTGCCTTGCTGCTCTTTAAGAGTTTACAAAGTATAGAAAAAATATGAATATACTTTCTGAAATCATCATTTTAAAAGGAGAGAGACAAATGGACAAAGGTAAAGAAGGAAGCTACGTCTAATAGTGGGGCGGGGGGCAGAGTGGTCCGAGCCTGAGCTCTGAGATGAGACACAGCACGGACCAGCTGCTTAGTTGATGTGTGGACTTGGAATCTGACCTAACCTTGCTGAGGCTCAGCCCTCATCTTTAAAAGAGAGATCATAGTGCCTATGTGCCCGGGTTGTACAAGGATTAAAGGAGATAATGCATAGATCCTGGCACACGCGAAATGCTGGCTCTCGTTATAACCTCGGTGCAGCCATCCAAGGATTTGAATAGACTGCCAAGGCATCAGTCCTGGGGGGCCTGTCCTCAAGCCAGATTTCCTCCCTGCCAGCTCCTCTCTTCCGGCCCAGGACCCTAGCTGCCCAAACCCGCCCCTCTACCTCCCTCAACAATTAAGACAATCATGACAATTTTAGTACTCAGCTCTACGGATCTCTCCAGAGGGTGGCAGGGCACTGACTAGAAATGAAGTTGCAAAAGGACACAGGTTAAAGGGTACTGGTAAGGAAAAGAGAATGGGAAGAAAAGGAGAGCTATTAGGGGGTTCCTTTCATCTGTCATACCAGTGCTGGATGATGTAAGAAAATCTTTACAAGAATGGGGAACGTGAGGTACGATCACCAGCATGTCAGTCCTCCATGGAAGTTACATGGTAGCAAAATGAATGCCCATCACTTTTGTCTTGCTTTGCCTAAGTTACCAAATACCTTAAGTTAGTGCAAAAGCTTGGCTTTCCCCTCCCCCAGGACCATTAAAACCATGTCCCGTGAAAGCTGGTTTAAATAACATTCTAATCACGGACTGCTCAGTCGTTATACAATGATAATTAGTATTTTATAAAGATCCTGATTCAACAAAGAAAGATCAAATAATATTCAGTACAGTTTTCATGAGAAATACATTTACTCATGTTCTGAGTCTCTGAAACCTGGCCTTTCATCTTTCATGCATATTAACCAGAACACCCTATTTTCTGGCTGTATCAGAAAGGACAATCCACTCTCTTTCTTAACTCTAGATCTGCAGTTTTCCCTTTGAGTCCCTATTTATCTTCTTGCGAAACATGTGCCCAAAAGAACAAGAGGATAACATTTTCTCAAGACAATATTTGTTTTGCAGAGTGTATCCCTGATACTGGACACCACCCAGCTGTTGGAGACCCTGGAGGTCGAGAGTCTGAGGTTCCGACATTGCAATTCAAACCCCAAAGCACAGTGGATCTTCATCTTGGTTTCAGAAAAGTCATTATCTTCATTTTTTTTTTTTTTTTGGACACTAGAGCTGACCCCCTAGAGATAAGAACAAAGAGAATGTGTTCCGTCTTCCCCAAGACTGCTGCCCGAGCATATATTTTCCACTTAAAGCTTTTAAGTATTTGACTTATACGTTGACGAACACCCCCAGTGGACTGCTAGGGTTTGGTTTAATCTCCAAGAAAACTGGCATTAAAATAGACCTTTTCCCGGCAATAATCATCTCATTTACGATAAATTATTCTATTCTCAGTACCTTTGAGACACATGAGAGCTTTCATGTAATAAAGAAGCCATTTGTTCCTGAATATTTTAATGCATGTTTCCATATTTTTCTCATTTTTAATGCAAGTGACATTGACAGTATTGTAAGACAATGTCTTTTAAAAGCAAATTTATGGCAAATGTTCCAGTGAAATGGATGGCAGCATGCACCATTGCAGAGCTATTCTGCTGAAAGGAGCAGGGCAGAGATGCTCTAATTCTCATTTATGTGCATAAAAGAGTAACTTGGACAGAGAAAGACAATGTTATTGGGCAAATTGATAAGATATGGGAGATCTCCGTTCAAGGTGGGCACCATCCTTTGATTTGCTGTATGTACTTAGTCATTGCTGTGTCTCAGATGCCACCTCTGAAATACAGGTGGAAAGGGACAGATGTTGGAAAACGCCATGGTGACTACTTAGAAAGAGTTGAGTCTGAGCTTTTATGTGTTAACTGGAAAAAGAGGCTGTTTTGAAAGGACAGAGAATCCGGGAGCAGACGGTATGGTCTTTGCTAGAAATTTGACTATTTTGATTTTCTAAACTTGCATTTCAGAGCTGCCCATTTGGGTACTATCTATCTGAAAAGCCACCATGATGGTGGTTCTTGATTGGGAAGGTGGTAACAGGGTCTGGAAAGGGAGACAGTGTCAGAATCAAATATACCTGTCCCTGCTTCTATGATTTTAATTTATGCTAGACTCTTGGGGCAGAAAAATCTTTTGAGAAATCTCCTCATATATAATTCTGATATGCTTCCTAAGAACCACTGCATTACTATGAGATTTAACCTCAATCATATGTACTGACAAGAAAATCCATTCTTGACATGAGCAATATAGCACTTCTGGGATAAGAAGCCAACTCCCATGGACAGCTAATGTTCTTTTGGTAAAATGCTCAGTTCATGTTCTGGACATTAATACTGTCCATCAGTAAGAGTGAGCCATTGTCTAGGGTCAAGCTAATTCAAAGTCACACTCTGGCTAAAAGAGTTAAAGTCTTTGCGGTGAAGAGTTTACAGAGTAGGGATCTAACTTTCGTTTTGGACAGATGAGCTATTTTGGCCTTGGGGATGATGCCTAACTCTACTTTAAACATTGCATCTAGCTCTCAGTTCCCTTCCAAGCACCCGGAAAAAGGAGAAAAGATACAGTAAGAGGGAAATGATGAGTCGGTGTGAAGATGATTTAATAGAAGCCAAAGCTAGAAGGAAAGAGTAACGCATGCATTGCCTTCCTATTACGTGCCAGGCACTGTGTTATATGTTCCCATTGTTAGAATGGAGACGTGTAATAGGAAATGTCTAAGGATGGTGGATCCTGGGGACCAATGGCTCACATCTGCTCTAATACGGTAGCCAGTAGCCATGTGTAGCTATTGAACACTTGAAGTGTGGCCAGTGCAAATTAAGCTGTGCTGTAAGTGTAAACTACGTAAGAGATCTTAAAGACTTGGTTCAAATAAAAAGAACATAAATTATCTCATTAATAATTTTATACTGAATACATGTTGATCTGTTAATGTTTGGAATATTGGGTTAAATAAAATGTATTCTTAAAATTAATTCACGTCTTTCTTTTTTACTTTGTTTAAATGCACGAGCACTAGAAAACAAAATGACATACGTGAGGCTTGTGTTTGTGACTCTTGTTATACTTCTGTAGGGTCGCACTGGCTCAGACTGTTAATAAAACTCAGCTCTGTCATCAAGAAGGGGAAAAAAAGACCTCCATTTAACGCGATAATCCACTGTTACCCAGGGGCAAATGTTCCAAACTCTTCATATGGACCGAGCCTCTGAGTTGCTGAATTTAAGTGGAGGCACTTTGAATCCGCTAGGGATACATCAATGGCACAGGCTTTGACCAGGGGCTGCAGGGAAGACTGCAGACTCAGCCCCAAATGGACAGAAGAGCCAAGTCGCTGTGGAACAAAGAAAGTGGTGATAGAAAAGTGTGAGCACTCACAAGCCATGTGAAATGGCTGAGGGTAAGGGAGCGGCACTGAAATGGGGAAAAGGGAAAGAGGACTTGGAGAAATCAGGAATCAAAAGGGAATCTGTTTGCTCTTTCCAACCTCGAGACTTCCAAAACCGAACAGGAATTTTGTGCACAATAAAAGCTGATATTCACTACATCTTCCAGAATGCCCGTTACTGTCTTAAATGTTCTACATGTATCAGCTCCTCTAATCCTATGAAAAGTCCTGTTAGGCAGGCATTACTATTATCCCATGGAAGATGTAGAAACCAAGCCTGGAAAAGTTTGATAACTAGTTGAGTTTTCTCATTTGCTAAGTGATGAAGCTGGGCTTGAAGCTGAAGAGTCTAAGCCTACCTGCGTGGCTCACGCCCTACACCACTACGTGCCTGAAAACCCAAGCCCTCCCATCTCACGGGGCTGTAAGAGCCTTGGGGAGAAGACAAGGGGTGGGAATGGGTCCCGGTCAAATTCCCTTCCATTATTTTCAAGATAGCCTGGGAGCTGGGACCACAAAGAAAGTACATTTACACAGGTAGCTCTGGGAGTTGAGAATCTGCGTTTGGGTGACTGGGCAAGAAACCTAGTATAAGGTAGCTACTGAGGGTGTGGGCTCTGTGAGCCAGCTGTCAGGGTTTGAGTCCCAGCTTGACTACTTCCTAACTGTATCCAAAGTCACAGTTTCCCCATCTATAAAACAGGTTAATTCCAGTAGTTGCCTCAAAGAGTCGTAGAATTAAATGAGATGCATGGAAAGTGCCTAAGTTTCCCCATCTATAAAACAGGTTAATTCCAGTGGTTGCCTCAAAGAGTCGTAGAATTAAATGAGATGCATGGAAAGTGCCTAAGTTTCCCCATCTATAAAACAGGTTAATTCCAGTGGTTGCCTCAAAGAGTCGTAGAATTAAATGAGATGCATGGAAAGTGCCTAAGTTTCCCCATCTATAAAACAGGTTAATTCCAGTGGTTGCCTCAAAGAGTCGTAGAATTAAATGAGATGCATGGAAAGTGCCTATTAAGTACACATAGTGAGCCCAGCAGTAGATATTGGCTGTTACGACAGCAGAGGAGATGCAGGATACAGCTCTAAAGGCTGCCACCCACAGGTGAATCAGCACATTGAGAGTTGAAGAAATGTAAATAGAAGTACTCCTGAGCAAGCCAGCTTTGCCCTGAGTCAGAGGAAAGATATGCAAAAGAAAAATGCTGTAACCTTGGATCTTCTTCCTCAGGAGATGAGAGGCTGTTGAGACCCTTGAGGACATCTCCTGGATGCTCATCAGTACAAGAAGTCAGGGTTAGTTTGACTTCCCTTTGCCCATAGTAAAGAAAGAGTCCTTTGCCTTGAGTGGTGAAGCACCTCTCTAGGGAAGAGGACCGCCACCCTGGACCCCTAAGACATCACACTGTGGGCCCAGCCTCAATGGACTGGCATAGCGGGTTGGGCCAGAAGTGTACCCAGGAACTGTCTGTATCAGGCATCGAATGGGTGAGCTGGGACAGCACAAAGGGTTGAAGCAGGATTGGAGAATTTCTGCTCATAGTGGTCAAGGAGCAGCATGTCCGCAGCAGGCCACAGAGGAGGAGGAACATAAGGAGCTTCTGGAAGCTTCTTGAGTAGAAACTTCTATTTACAACTCATCCAACCCCACTTCCCTGTCTTTGGGCGGGATGCTTAGAAGCTAGAGATATTTAAATGTGGTTTTCCTAGATTTGGTGCGTCTCCTAGGAGGTGTTCCTCTGAAGCTCAGGCCAAGAGGACCACAGGGAAGGAAATTTTATTGTGGCCAATGGAAGCCAAGGGAGCATTTCAGAATGAGGGCATTGGCTGTTTCACTACATTACAGAGGAGTCAGGTGGAGGTTGATCTTGGATTGGAACTAAGGGGAAAAAGTTTGGGGCAGACCTTGAAGGGTGGGCTCACCTTCCTTCCCATTTCTCTATCAAAATGTTATGGGCAACCTAATCTCTGAGCAGAGAAAAGCAGGCCCTTGGATATTACTGGCAAGAATTATAACATCCCATCGAGGAAGACATTCTCTACCACAACAGGGAGTCTCGAATTAGTCAAAGACTTGGAATGGTTTCTTGATAAATGAAATGTAGTCAATTTTAGTGACTTCTTTGGGGGATATTACATGTCTTGTTCCTTTCTCTTTGTTTACTTTGGATTGCCAGTGAGGTCAAGTGCAGTTGTTGATCTCATCCCAACAGCCCAGAATACGTGAGCACATCTGCAGCCCAAGAAACAGTACTCAAGTGACCAGAAGTAAAATGTGGTGCTAAGTGACCCAAACAATTGAGAGGATACAATCTGGCACAATCTGTAGCCATTAGAAAGCCATATATATATATATATATATATATATATATATATATATATATATATATATGGTAGTGCCATTTTAAAAAGAGATATGACAGCACAAAATGTTGAACTCATATGTTGCTGGTGGAAAGGTAAACAAACACCTTAGAAAACTGGGCTGAGCACATAAATACGTTATGCTCCAACAATTCCACTCCTATGAACATACCTAACAGAAATATATACACGTGTGCACCAAGACACATTTTCTCGTTTCCACACTATTCAAAAAAGCCAAAATGGGGACACCTCTTTTGCACGACATCAAAACCTCCCTAGCCCTACCTTTGCTGTTGCAACTGATTTCATGCAGGCTTTGGCTGCTGCAGGTACAATCAGTATAACACCTTACCTAGGGCCTGCACCATGTACACCTGACTTCCTGCAATGCAGTCTCTCTGACTTGGGATTCCCTTGGAAAACTCATGCATGTATGACCTGGGAGAACAGGAGAATATATGCTGGTGGGACCATTCTTGGTCGATGGGAGACAGGAGCCAATAAGCAATGGATAAATATTTCTACTTCTGTTCTCCCCGGTAAACAGTTCTGAAACGCATTTCAGACAGCCCCTTAGAAGACACTGATAGGATTGAACAGCAGCTAACTGTAGGAGTAGTTAACGTAACAAAATATCCATATATTGGCCTCCCCTCTTTTCCGATTTCACACTCCGTCACCTGCGTGCCTGTTCCCAGGGAAAATGTTCCCAAATGAAGTGTCCACAGGCAAACCTCTGTCTTGGGGTCTCCTTTTAGGGGAACCCACGGCTAAGATAGCTCAATTTGGAAACTACCCAGTAGTAGAATGAATAAATAAATTGTGGAATATTCATAGGAAGAATTGTTGAATTCCATTCCCCCCAAAATGAATGGAACGCACAAATACCACGTCAAATCAAACAGCTAGCTAGAAAAGAATATATGCTCTAGATTCCATTTATACAAAGTTCAAAAGCAGGCAAAAGGAAATCACGGTATTGGAAGTGAGGAGAGTGATTACCTTTAGTAAGGAGGAAGGAGGCAGTCATTGGAAGAGGTTATGGGGGGACTTCTGGGTACATTGTCAACTTTCTCTTTCTTGAACTGGGTATTGTTATGCGGTGCTCACTTTGTGATAAATCCTTGCACATTTGTGCTATATGTGAATAAACATGGTTTTCAAAGAGCTTAAGATCAAGAAATTGTGATGACCAACTCTTTACTCAACAATGTACAATCTTGTTTTAGGAAGATCACTGTCTACGTCTACAGTCTATTGTAGGAGATGCCAATCCCAGTTCCTTCCCTAGCTGGGAAGGTAACATGGACAAGTGAAAATGGTCCAGTGGGACTGTGATTTTCTGAACAGGGTGGGTTCTCTTCAGTTCCAGCCAGTGTTGTGGTAGTAAACTGGTAATCCAAAAAAAACAAAAAGGCACAAGTAATTGAGCAACTGGGGTTTGGAAAATTAGGTCCTGGTCCCAGTTTTAGAATTGAAATTGCTTTGTTTACTAGGGCCTCAGTTTCCCCATCTGTATTAGGATGCCTTCTGAAGACACTCTTCTCATATCAGAACTTCTAGGTTTATGTAATGAGCATCAAACCATGTGAAGCTGTCCTTTGGGACTGGACAAACTTCACAACGTGGCAGGGACAACTTAGTGGTTCTGGGCCATTGACAGACATTCCAGGTTTGAAGGTTGCCGCTTTCCCTCCTTCCACTCCTGTCACTTATCAATGGGAGGGTGAGGCTTCCCCAAGCCATCAGCCTAACAACGTCCATTGGCCTGCTGGGGAAGTCCAGTCCTGATGCTCCATAGTCCTTGAACTTCTTGATTTCTGGGGGAGAACAGATCCACTTTCTTGAAAGGAAACAAAGTAGAGCAGGGAGACTTCACCTGGGCTTGTACTGTGGCTCTGCCACGTGATAACTACGGATTTCAACCTCAGTTTCCTCCCCTGAGTTCCTGCCTCACAAGGATTGTGACAAAAAGCATCAGCCCTTTAAAGTGTCTATATCACAGAGTCTCTGAAACAGGGTGTCAAATAAATGTTAATCACCATGATTATTGTTACGATTTATCAAGGCATCTCTTTAGAGGTGCTGAACAGCCAACGGCTCAGGTCCTCATTAAAATTTAAACTTGTGTCTCCTTGTGTTTCATTTGGTCTCCTTTACTCTGTTATGTTAGAGAGTCAGCCAGAGCTAATATTTCTGCAAGATCCAAACAGGTCTAGACACGGATATTCTAATCTAATCCCAGATTGCAGACTCAGGAATGCTCACAGAGAGATGCTGCTATGTATTCTGCTGGAGAAAATTCACATGCCAGGAGGCAAAAGATTCAAACTTTGAATATCTGAGAAGGCAATTAGGTAGCTTAATGTGTGCTCTTAATTTATTTTCAGATAATATGTATAAATTCTCTAGACAGGATCAGTAACTATATCAGAGCTTGAGATAAAGGGGAAAAAATAGGTCATACCAATTCTGTTTTAATTTGAAAATTTGATATTTTGTTCTTCAAGGGCTTTTTAATTAATTTTGATTTTTAAATTTTGCATTAAAATCTTACGTATCTTGATCACTGAATTTTTTGGCACCCCTTTAAATTTTGCACTTGAGGCAACAGTGCCCCACTTGCCTCACCCTAGTCTTAGCCTTACTCACAGTCCTGATAGTGCCCTAAGCGAACAGGCGCTTAGTGGAAGACTTTTTTTTTTTTTAATGTATTGATCACTTCTAGTTGAATTCAATCAAGAATATGATTCAAGGGCTTCCCTGGTGGCACAGTGGTTGAGAGTCCGCCTGCCGATGCAGGGGACGCGGGTTCGTGCCCCAGTCCGGGAAGATCCCACATGCCGCGGAGCGGCTGGGCCCGTGAGCCATGGCCTCTGAGCCTGCGCGTCCGGAGCCTGTGCTCCGCAACGGGAGAGGCCACAGCAGTGAGAGGCCCGCGTACCGCAAAAAAAAAAAAAGAATATGATTCAATATCTTCACATAATGAGTCAGGTTTTCGTGGAGAAATCACTAAACTGGAGTCAGAAAGGCTGGTTCTAGCTTTAATCTGGGTGTACTAAATTGCTTGAGTACAATACTAGACTTCTCTGAAATTCTGTTTCTTTGACTTTAAAATAAGTACAAGCAATACATGCATTTTTGGTGTAGGCTCGAATACCTAAATGCTTTAAAATATTATGTTGAAATATTCATTTTGATCACTGAGTTTTTTGGCATCCCCTATATGTGCAAGGAGTATTAGTAAGAGTTCTTGGTTGCAGACAACAGAAATCACTGCAGTTGCCTCAACTGTAGTCACAGGACTATATTGGTTATTTCACCAAATATCATTGAGGGCTAGATAATTAGGTTTGGAGACTACTCAGCTATGACCAACACTCTAATTATTACCCCAGGAAAGACACTGCTGTTACAGCGCTGCAGGGAATCGCCACTAGGACCATCGCAACCTCTGCCTCTGCGTACCAAATGTCTCCCTGTCACCCACAACAGAAGTCTTCCACTCAGCACTCCTGACTCTGCAAGCTGTCCTCCAAATCAAAGTTTTGCATGGGTACATTTGAGAAGAATCGGCCCATGCTTCTATCTAGCTGCAAAGGAATATGGGAAAATGAGTTTCTGGCTCCTTCCTGGGGTAAAGGGCTCATAAATGTGGAAAATTTCAAACTAAGGAAGGGTACTGGGTAAGTGCTGGGCATCCAGATGGCATGATGCGTGTCCACTGCAATAAAGTGGTTTTTTGCAGGCTCGGGCAGCGTTCATGGGCATATGTACAAACATGGGGCAAGGGACTAAAAGTTCACATGGAAAATCACCTCCCTCTTCCCTGAAGTTACACTCACACTTGAAGCCACCCTTTTTCCCTGCCTCTCCTGGAAGCACAAAGTGTTGATGATACTCACTCCTGGTGTCCCCATCACTCACTTAAACCCCTAGACCCCCCCATTTCCCTTCTGTAATCTGGGAATAAGTGACTGAGCTGCCTCAAGGGATGCTCTCTGGACTCATTACATCTCAAAATGCTTGGGACATGCATCTGCTCAGGCCTGCAGCCAACTATCATCATGGTCAGCTTACAGACAATCTCTCAAGCAGCAAAATATTTTCAAGTTCTAAAATCCTGACCCTAGCCCATCCCTTTATTTCCATCTTACCTAGCCTGGCTAAATTCTCTGTACAGGACACAAACATTCAAAATGAAAGTTCCTTCTATCTCCCTTTATATAGATTTCCAGGGGCCCATGGCACCAACACAGAGAGGTGTGCTGTGAAAAGAAACAGTGAATTTCCTGGGAGTGCTTCCTCCTCTGAACTGATCTAACTTAAGCTCTCTGAAGCTCTTCTCTTTCTTTAGCTTCTGAGAATGGGGTGCTGGACTGAGAGGCAAGGATTTTTCATTGGCATAGCCATTTATCTTAATTAATATGGACTTCTTGTGTCCTGCACTAGTTTGAAATCTGTGGCTACGTCAGCGTGTGTGTGTGTGTGTGTGGTTGTTTTGCTTCTTCTTTTATATTGTGAATTGACTGACAATGGAGACCAAGACTCATCTCTGCCTTCCCCCCAACAATGCCTCAAGAAAAAATATCTTTAAGAATAAACAAGGGCAACTCTCACCACTATTATTCAACATAGTTGTGGAAGTTTTAGCCACAGCAATCAGAGAAGAAATAAAAGGAATCCGAATCGGAAAAGAAGAAGTAAAGCTGTCACTGTTTGCAGATGACATGATACTATACATAGAGAATCCTAAAGATGCTACCAGAAAACTACTAGAGCTAATCAACGAACCTGGAAAAGTAGCAGGATACAAAACTAATGCACAGAAATCTCTTGCATTCCTATAGAATAATGATGAAAAATCTGAAAGAGAAATAAAGGAAGCACTCCCATTTACCATTACAACAAAAAGAATAAAATACCTAGGAATAAACCTACCTAAGGAGACAAAAGACCTGTATGCAGAAAACTATAAGACACTTATGAAAGAAATTAAAGATGATACAGACAGATGGAGAGATATACCATGTTCTTGGATTGGAAGAATCAACATTGTGAAAATGGCTATACTACCTAACACAATCTACAGATACAGTGCAATCCCTATCAAACTACCAATGGCATTTTTCACAGAACTAGAACAAAAAATTTCACAATTTGTATGGAGACACAAAAGACCCCGAATAGCCAAAGCAATGTTGAGAAAGAAAAAAGGAGCTGGAGGAATCAGGCTCCCTGACTTCAGACTATACTACAAAGCTTCAGTAATCAAGACAGTATGGTACTGGTACAAAAACAGAAATATAGATCAATGGAACAGGATAGAAAGCCCAGAGATAAGCCCACGCACATATGGTCACCTTATTGTTGATAAAGGAGGCAAGAGTGTACAATGGAGAAAAGACAGCCTCTTCAATAATTGGTAGTGGGAAAACTGGATAGCTACATGTAAAAAAAAAGAAATTAGAACACTCTCTAACACCATACACAAAAATAAGCTCTAAGTGGATTAAAGACCTAAATGTAAGGCCGGACACTATAAAACTCTTAGAAGAAAACATAGGCAGAACACTCTATGACATAAATCACAGCAAGATCTTTTTTGACCCACCTCTTAGAGAAATGGAAATAAAAGCAAACATAAACAAATGGGACCTAATGAAACTTAAAAGCTTTTGCACAGCAAACGAAACCATAAACAGGACAAAAAGACAACCCTCAGAATGGGAGAAAATATTTGCAAATGAAGCAACTGACAAAGGATTAATCTCCAAAATATACAAGCAGCTCATACAGCACAATATCAAAAAAACAAACAACCCAATCCAAAAATGGGCAGAAGACTTTAATAGACATTTCTCCAAAAAAGATACACAGATTGTCAACAAACACATGGATGGATGCTCAACATCACTAATCATTAGAGAAATGCAAATCAAAACTGCAATGAGGTATCACCTCACACCAGTCAGAATGGCTATCATCAAAAAATCTACAAACAATAAATGCTGTAGAGGGTGTGGAGAAAAGGCAAACCTCTTGCACTGTTGGTGGGAATGTAATTGATACAGCCACTGTGGAGAACAGTATGGAGGTTCCTTAAAAAACTAAAAACAGAACTACCATACGACCCAGCAATCCCACTACTGGGCATATACCCTGAGAAAACCATAATTCAAGAAGAGTCATGTACCATAAATGTTCACTGCAGCTCTATTTACAATAGCCAGAACATGGAAGTAACCTAAGTGTCCATCGACAGATGAATGGATAAAGAAGATGTGGCACATATATACAATGGAATATTACTCAGCCATAAAAAGAAACAAAATTGAGTTATTGGTAGTGAGGTGGATGGACCTAGAGACTGTCATACAGAGTGAAGTAAGTCAGAAAGAGAAAAACAAATACCATATGCTAACACATATATATGGAACCTAAAAAAAAAAAGGTCTGAAGAACCTAGGGGCAGGACAGGATAAAGACACAGACGTAGAGAATGGACTTGAGGACATGGGGAGGGGGAAGGGTAAGATGGGATGAAGTGAGAGAGTGGCATGGACATATGTACACTACCAAATGTAAAATAGATAGCTAGTGGGAAGCAGTCGCATAGCACAGGGAGATCAGCTTGGTGCTTTGTGTCCACCTAGAGGTGTGGGATAGGGAGGGTGGGAGGGAGATGTAAGAGGGAGGGGATATGGGATAGATGTATATGTATAGCTGATTCACTTTGTTATACACTAGGAACTAACACACCATTGTAAAGCAATTATACTCCAATAAAGATGTTGAAGAAAAAAAAGAATAAACAAGGGCAGTTAATAAAAGCTTTTTCAATATAACTTCTATTTTTATACAATAATCTTCCTTTGTTCCTTTCTTCTTTTCATCATAAATTAGTTGGTTTTTCCACAGAAACAATGTAATAAGTGGTGATTATATCTTAAGGGTAACATCACAGATGCCTATTTAATCAATAATATTGTTGGGAATTTTTATTGGAAATGAAAGAAATAGGAAAACCCCTTTTTTTTCTATACTGCTACTTAAAAAACCCATAAAAACAATAATTCCAAGTAAGAAATTATTTTGGAAAGAGTCTATAACTTGAAGGAGGCTGGAACTCAAGGAATATCAGGTTGCTTTGGGAAGAAGGAGGCAATGGAAACATCTGTGGGGATGCTTAAAGGACTCTGCAGACATGAAGTTCTGGCAAACCAGAAGATGCCAACATTGGGTCTTAGTTCAATCTAATTTCATTACAAACACCAGGGTACTTATATCTCTACAATTCTTCTCAGGTTTATTAGACTTATTACAGCTTGCCTTTTGGCTCACAAATGGGACCAATAAAGAAGAAGAAAGAACACATTTCAGGGTAATAGGCAAGAGTTGAAAGAAAGTGGGAAGAAGATTAAAGTGCATGTGTCACCGTGTGTGAGAAAGAAATTCCCTGGCATGGAATTAATGGAAGTAGAAGAGTGTATTATTCTTCTACTGTGTATGTTCTCCTCATAAAGATTGCTCCTCATGTAAGGCCTTATAGAACATGGGAAATAGGAAGAGCATAGGTGTGACATGCTGTGATTTATATTCTTTAAGGGGTCCCTCTTGCTGTTGTATTTGTTGGGGAAAGTGAGCAATGGACTGGGCAGTAGCAGGGGAGGTGGTGAGAAGTGGTCATATTCTGGATATATTTTGAAGGTAGAATCATCAAGATTAGTGGATGGTGGTGATACCTTCAGCCCAGTGGATTGGTTTACGATAGAAGAATATAAGATAAAGTCAGGAAGAAGCTCCTTGTCTGGGGTATATGGAAAATGCAGATGTTCAGGGGCTTATTGTCCTATGTTAACTCAGTGGCGGAGCTGCAGCAGGGTGGATCGAGGAAGCATCTGGGCTCTGGACTAGACTCATCGACTGGCACAATGGAAGAGAATGCTCATCGCTCTAGACTTACATTCAGTAAATACTTATTGCAGGCCGACTGTGTACCAGGCACAACACTGAATCCTAGGAATAGAGACAAGCTAGTGAACAAGGTTCTTGACCTCACAAAGTTTATAATCTATCTACTAGATTGCTTTATGGATATGGGCATAAAACCTCCCAGTATACTTTGTACTTTCTCACTTCTATTCAATTTTTCTCATGTCCTTTCCTCTTGTTAAAATATTTTCCTTTTCTTGAGGTCTATTTTCACCTATCAAAGCCCTCTCTGGTTCATTTCCCCAGCTGCCTTCTTCATGAAGCCTCCTTGATTTTTTATCTTCAATTTTCAAGGCCCTTTTTGATACTTTTCCTGTAATACTCATTACACTAAAATATGCTTTTCATATACCTGACTCTTCTCTCCTACTAAACTGAAAATTCCTTGAGCCTGAGTCTTGCCACTCATGTTTACATTGGCCAGAAAACTCAGCACATACTTGATACCCAGGAAGTGACAAAAGAAAGAATGAATACATTTTCCCAAGGGAGAGAGCACTCAGAGAGAAGTGCAAAGGGTCAAGGGCGTATGCACTGATAGGGGGAGCAGAAAAGAGAAGTCAGAGGAAAAGACAGAGAAGGAGCGCCTGTGGAAAGAGCAGATAACAGAAGGAAACAGGGTCAAGGAAGGGAAGAGAGGCAACAAATCAGCAGAGTTTCCACTACGGTGAATCTCTGCAAGGATGGCGTCACTGGATATCAACTAAAGGACGTTGGGTGGTAGAACAGAGGCCAACTTGTAGGTGGCTAACAAAGGGATGCAGTGAATGTGGCCATGCCCAAATCAGCTGTAACTTTCTCTGCATTACTCTTTATCTGCAGGACTGGTTCACTGGTCATTCAAAGTGTCTCTGTTTCTCAGGGTTCAGTGTAAGACACACAAACCACTCTAGGTATTTCATAATGAAATTGCTACAGGAGAAGTCAGGGGGCTGCCAGTGGATTTTGGTTTCAAGATCAAATCACTGGTAGCATCCAGGGAACAGGCTACTGCTCCTGCTGTTACTGAGATGACCACTTCTGTGGCCCCAACTGCCCCAGCCCATGAAGCTAGACGCTGGAGGCCAGGTTGCAACACTCAGATCTCTTGGAGTTGACTCGTAGGCATCACCACAGCCACTGCCTCATGTTTGCCTTCCAAATCTCATGCAAGGGCAGCTGTCAGGTGGAGTCCAATTCTCAAGTAGAGCTGTAGCTGCAAGGAAGCCTTGAAAGGGTCATTTTCAGCTTTCCAACCTCTCCAATTAGAAAGAGGGTCAAATGGGGGTTGAGAGCACTCATCCAAATATGTCCCACAGCATCCCAAGTGGTCAGCTAAGGCAGGAGAGCCACGGCCACGTTACTGTCACTTTGAGTGGAGGTTGAGTGTGCCAGGGGCTGCCAACTCATGTGTTTGCTAGGAAGACTTTCCTGCCACCCATCTCCAACTTCAAAATTTATGTCTCCGTCCTGTGCAATTCTATAGCTCTTTATTATAATATTGCTACATTCTCCCATGTTTTATTGTTAATTGGGTATATGTGGTTCTTCCTCACCAGATTACACATTTCCCCCAAAATATAAAAGCTTGTGTCTTAATCTGTTCAGACTGCTATAACAAAAATACCATAAACTGGGTGGCTTATAGAAAACAGAAATTAATTTCTCACAGTTCTGGAGGCTAGAGAGCCCAGGATCATGGCACTGGCAGATTTGGTGTCTGGTGAGAGTTGGCTCCCACCTTGACGGCTGTCTCCTGTCTGTGTCCTTGCATACAGGAAGGAATGAGGGAGCTCCCTGGGGTCTCTTCATATGGGCACTAATTCCAGTCACGAGAGCTCTGCCCTCATGACCTAATCATCTCCCAGTAGCCACCCCCTACCAATCCCATCACCTTGTGAATTAAGTTTTAACACATGAATTCGGGAGGGACACAAACACTCAGACCAGAGCAGCTTGGGATAGAGTTTAGTCACAGAAAGTGCTCTATTATCATAGTTATTATTGTCTTGATTTATCTCATTCCTAAATCCTAGTGGTTCTATAGGTGCTCTATCTTGGCTTTTTAATGAGTGGATTCTTAATGCTCTGCCTTTATAAATAGTAACTTTTCCTCCCAACACCCCCTCCCCTACTTCCCAATCCCCCCCGCCCCACCAAGCCTTCCCTCACATCATTCATCCTACCCCTAGGTCCCAGATACTTGTTGTGGGAAAATAAAAGAGAGCACTACTATACACAAAAGTGAGGGCATCTATTTTAATGAAATAAGATGCTTAGTTCTCCCTGGGTAATGAAACGTTATCTGGCTGCCTTGACTCCGGGGGTCTAAGTCGCTGGGGAGCTGACTTGCTGAGTAAGACTTGCACCCACACAGCTGTTGCCTTACTCTGTCTTTGGGGCAATATTGCTGAAGATGAATGACAGGTTGTTTGAGATCAACATCACCTCCCGTGTCCCATACAAAACCTTGATGCGGCTGCCAATATCTCTCAAATTAGTTTACGACCGAGTTGCTATAACATACTTTTCTAAGGTGACTTGCTGTAAGTTCTGTATACTGAAAACGGTATGAACACTTTATACTCTGAATAAAGTACAGTTATATTGGACAGAGAGCCTTTCCTCTAACTTCACGTGTGGCTACCTAAGACAGTCTTCCACACGGTGAGCAGAGCAGAGAAAGGCCTTCAGAGGGCAGGATCCAGCCCTTCTGTTGAGTTTGGTTCCAGGACCTTTGCACAGTTACTCTTACAAGACAAGCAACGTGGTGTTTTGTGCATTTAAAGTGCCTCAAAGGGGCTTCCCAGGTGGCGCAGTAGTTAAGAATCCAGTGCAGGGGTCACGGGTTCGAGCCCTGCTCCGGGAAGATCCCACATGCCGCAGAGCAACTAAGCCCGTGCACCACAACTACTGAGCCTGCTCTCTAGAGCCAGCGAGACACAACTACTGAGCCCACGTGCTACAACTACTGAAGCGCACCTGCCTAGAGCCCGTGCTCTGCAACAAGAGAAGCCACCACAATGAAAAGCCCGCGCACCACAACTAAGAGTAGCCCTAGCTCGCTGCAACCAGAGAAAGCCCGCGTGCAGCAACAAAGACCCAACACAGCAAAAAATAAAAAAAATTTCTTAAAAAAAAAGTGCCTCAAAGATATTTTCTTAGTGTTAGAGGATACAGCAATAATACACTGACAGCTGAATTTGGAGGCAAAGTCCAGTTGATTATGATCTCTCTGACTGAGATGTCTTATTTGCCAGTATATAAATTTAGTTCCAGCTGGAGGTGGGCATCTGCTGCATTTGAGGGCTCTTGACCGACAGCTCATTCCTTTGAATGAGAATCAGCAAGTCTAGATCAAAGGTGAGTCCTTGGGGAGGGCCCGCTTACAAAGTGGTTTCGTCCTGAGGAAAGAGACTGTCTCCAGCTGGTGGGAAAGGAAGCCCACAGCCATGCCACCGGCAGGCAGGGGTGAGGCCCAGTGGGTCACGGGACTCCCGGCCTCGCCCTTTTCCCTTGGCAGTGCCGCTCTTTCTCTCAGTCCAATGCAGAAGCCTGAGAGGGAGTTGGCTGGCCTCTTCACGTCTGCTTGTCTCCACTGGGTTCCAAAGCTCCTCTAGGTCCTCTCCGTGGCAGACATTCATCCCCTAGGCTGAAAAGGAGCATGGCTCCATGGGAGCTGCGTGGGATCCGGGCCAGGGACGCCAAGGAGTATACAAGACGGACAGGGTCCCTTCCTTTGAAAACTGAGTTCCATGGCAACCCACCAGGATGTCCCTGCTCCGAGCCCACTTCCCTACCATTGCCTTGAATTATTCATAAGCTTTTGCAGAGGAACAAAAGGCAGAGTCATTTCATCTCTCCAGAACTGACTGTCCTCAAAGCAACTTAAAATTCACCACGAGCATCCTGAACTCTCCCACGCACTTTGGGAAGGGACAGCAAAGTGCCCCATCGTCCCCCCGCCGCCTGCCCCTCCCCTCCTGCCTGGCTGAGCCCTGCTGAGCGGCTGTCTCTGGCTACTTGGTCCTTCATGCTGCACTTTGTTCCTCTGCTCACTGGTCATTAGGATGGGCACGTATCCCAGGCATCCCACTGGATGACCTTGACATCTTGTTAGGCCCCAGGGGTTGGGACAGATGCCCTGGCTCGACCCTAGGGCCACACTCTGTCTCCTTAGGCTTCCCTTCCCTCCCGTTCCTTGTCCTGGACAGCCCTGATTCACACAAGGACACAAATGGGAGAAACAAAAGAGCCTTTGTCCCCTCACCAGGGACCTCACCCCCTTTACTTTCAACCCAAGTCCATGATTCCTAGTTCACCAAGGAAATACAGTCCACCGGGCAGAACCTGCTTACCTTCTTCTGCCTCTGAACTTACTCAGAGAGGCACCCACTGTCTTCACACCACTGTGTCTTCCCTTCCTGACTCCAAGGAATCTTACCTCTTAAACACTCTTGTCTCTAGCTATGCTCTTTGTTTAAAAACCTGGCCCTTCTGTTAATACCCCACTCGCTTATGTTCAGGGTGGCAGTGTGGCCTGTGGATTAGAGAGCCGGAGGCTTGGGCTGAGCACCCGTGCTTCCCACTACCAGCTGAGTGACCTGGGGCAGTTGCAGGCTGCCCCCAGCAATGGGGTAGTTCAGCAATTGTCAGGGTTTCTGGCAGTAGTACCCTCTGGAGATCAGAGGTAGGGCAGTCCCCAACAACCTCACTAACAGGTGCATGTCACCATGGCGGCCAATCTGTGATCAAATTCTGAAACAAGTGCAAACATTTATTGGCAAGCAGGCACAAAACTGTCACCACAGATCTGTTTTTGCAAGCTTGACTTGGCCCTGCTCCATCCTCAAACACTCCAAAAAGCACCTTGCGGAAAAGAGTCACTTCAGGGTGTGGAGAAAAGAGAATCCTCCTACATTGCTGTGGGAATATAAATCGGTGTAGCTGCTATGGAGAACTGTATGGAGGTTTCTCAAAAAACTAAAAATAGAATTGCCATATGACCCAGCAATCCCACTCCTGGGCATATATCCGGACAAAAGTATAATTCGAAAAGATACATGAACCTCAATGTTCATTGCAGCACTATTTACAATAGCCAAGACATGGAAGCAACCTAAATGTCCACTGACAGATGAATGGATAAAGAAGATGTGGTACAGGGACTTCCCTGGTGGTCCAGCAGTTAAGACTGCACTTCCAATGGAGGGGACCCGGGTTCGATTCCTGGTCCGGGAACTATATCTTGCATGCCACAACTAAAGATCCCACATGTTGCAATGAAGATCCCGCATACCACAGCTAAAGACCCAGCGTAGCCAAATAAATACATATTTTTTAAAATGGGCAAAAGATTTGAACATTAGAAAAAAAAAAAGATGTGGTACACATACACAATGGGATATTACTCCACCACAAAAAAGAGTGAAATAATGCCATTTGCAGCAACATGGATGGACCTAGAGATTATCATACTACGTGAAGTAAGTCAGACAGAGGAAGACAAATACCATATATATCATTTATCTGTGGAATCTAAAATATGATACAAATAAACTTATTTATGAAGCAGAAACAGACTCACAGACATAGAAAACAAACTCATGGTTTTCAAAGGGGAAAGGGGGTGGAGGGATAAATTAGGAGTTTGGGACTAACAGATACACACTATATCTATATATAAAATAGATAAAAAATAAGGACCTATCGTATAGCACAGGGAACTATGCTCAATATCTTATAATAAGCCATAATGGAAAAGAATATGAAAAAGAATTATACACACACACACACACATATCTGAATCACTCTGCTATACACCAGAAACAAAACATTGTAATTCAACTATACTTCAATTTAAAAAAGAGTCACTTCAAGTTAGATGGAACAATACTCGGACAGCACGACAAAGATTGGGGCGGGGTTTTGGGGACACGACTACCTCTGGGGCATGAATTCCTGATTAGCGGAAGTCAACTGCTAACTACTTACCCCGAGGCTAAGGTTAAATTACACATACAAACATCATACTGAATTTTATCCTGAAATATCTTAAAGTAAATGGTCACACATTCAGTATAACGGTAAATGACTTCGCCTCCCTGTGCCTCCATTTCCTTATTCTGGAAAATGGCAACAATTGTGATGAAAACCTCACAGGGATATTGGGAGGATGAAATTAGTTAATACACAGAAAACACTTAAGATAGAGCCTGGAACATAGTAAGGACTCAATAAAATTTGTTTGTTATTATTGCACTTCTTGAAACTCACTTATTTCCATCAACCTACAGTACTTTTCCTTACACCTTACCTTTCCATCCATTCATACCCTTTGTTGCTAAACTTCTTCAGAAACTAACCTTTACTCTATGTTTCCACTCAATCAGATTGACATCTACATCAGTTTTCCACTTGACTCTACCTTTTCATCACATTTCTTATTTAATTCCTCGAACATTTGTTAATCTCATAACAATCTCATCCTGTGTTAAGTGCAGGGAAGGATTTCAAGAGGTATATTTGACAAAATCTAACCCCTTAAGAGGCTCATGATAGAGTTGGAGAAAAGAAGGCACAACTCTAAACACCTTGAAGTCCAGGGCCTCCTCCTAAAATGTGATTTTAAAGTAGAAGGAGGACTGTTCATGTGTCACATGTGGAAATGATTCACTGTCCCCAGTAGAATACACATCAGCTTCTTCATATTCCTAAGAATTGTGAGGTTCTAAAAATAGAAGAGATAAAACATTGCAGGATTCTCTCAATTTCAGGGTGTTTTATGTTTGACACAAAATACTTTTTACATATACTTTTTAATACTTTAATACTTTAAAATACTTTTTTAAGACGCCCCCCAAAACAAAATCCATTCAAATGACATGTTTGAGTGGAAGTTAAAATTTTCCTTGAGTAGCAGCAGAATTAGTTATTGTCTAACTTGAATGTAAAAGCCATGCCTGGGGACACCACTTTGAGTGTTCCTGACATCAGGACAACAGATAAGGGTCTAGTCAGTATCTGGGCCAAAATCACTGATTACTCTGCAACCTCCAGCAAACTGAGAAAGCAACCCTAAAAATTCCATAGGAAGGGAACTCCCAGAATACGGCAGGGTGATCTAAATTATTCCCTAATTTGTTTTATTTCAGAAAAAGTTAAGATTGTTATAAGAATATTAGAAAGTATCAAACAACAGTATTCATAGTTTGTGTTAGGAATCTGTACATATTTGGTATTTTAGATATGTGAACATTTAGGATAATTTGGCCTATTTGAGTTATAAATAGGTCAGCGTTGAAATCTCAATTTAAAATCTTAACTGCGTAACTAATTTAGACTTCTGATTTTAAGTAGAAATCTCATTGTTTTATATAGTATTGAAACAGCCAGGAAAACTTAAGCCTCATCACACATACAAGATTGTGACTTGTTAATTCTTTCAGAGGTTATTTGGGTGCTCAGGATGCTTTGTTAAATTAGGCAGTTGAGTAACTTAAAAGGGAAATCAAATGTACTAAATTCATACATGCATTTTTAACATGTTTAAAGTAGTTCAACTGAATTTGTAAGTGATACATTTAATCTAAGGCCTTCAAAAGTGATTTTTCAAATTTGCCAGATTTACAAATCCTAATCTATTTATAAGCCGATTTGAGAAATGAACTTGAGTTTTAAATGTGTAGCTTGATAAACTAAATCTTAAAGAAATAACAAACACAAAAACATAACCCCCTGAATGATTCTTTTTTTCACAGAAACTCCCCTCCAGTAATTAAAGCAATTAAACAATTACTTTATACTCACCTAGCCTTTGCCTTCTAAATCCTTACAATACTACTTGGGCATATGTCTCAGCTCTCTAACAAGCTCGTCTTTGGTGTAGACTAATCACCTGTTTCTGCTGTATTCCCCAGAGGACGAGGCACAGGGTAGATTCCCAGCAAATTCTTTCCTCACATGGCTCTGTGACTTTAGCAAGTCACTTCACCTTTCTGAGCCTCTGGCATCTGGAAAGGAGGAGCTGGACCATCCTGCTAGAAGGTGGTCTCCATGAGAGAAGAGCCTGTGTGCGTCTTGCCACTGCTGTACCCCCAGAGCCCATACCTGTGTGAGACACATGGCGGGTACTCAACAAACACCGCTGAATGAATGGGCAAATACACTAGATACTTCTAAGACTCTAACTGCCATGCTCCACAAGGTCTGAAAGGGCCTTGAGAGCGGTACATTAACAGAAAGAAGATAAACTTAGTCACAATAGACTGGGATCACAAGGTTAGGATCCAAGATATGAAACAAAATAGACCTTGACTGTTTCCATCTGGTCCCCTTTCAGTCCAAAGTGAGTCTGCTGCAAACCCATCCTCCTTGCTCTGCTGCTTCATCGTACCTGCTCCGTCCTGGACCGACCTGCTCCCGGCTCCATCCAGGGAAACCTAACATCCTTCCGAAAGGACCAGTGATAAACTTTACTTTTCCAGTCTTGTTACTGTGAGTGGCCTCCTGTAGCATGGTTCTGTTGCATCCTCTTACACTGAAAGACCCCCTCTTGCCCGGGGGCGGTGGGGGGAGGCCGGAGGCAAAAGGCGCACATAAGGCCCTGCCCCATGTACTCGGAGGGAAGTAAGGGATTATATGAGAATCACTGCTCTGGCGAGTAGTTAAGCAGCAAAGTGACCTGGGCACCGTGGTGCATACAGAATATTCTGCCCGACTCTGCCTCAAACTCTGTGTGATCTTAAGCAAATGATCTCCCCTCTTTGGGACCTCGTTCTCCAAATCTACAAAACAGGTGCTGAAATACAAGCTCTAAGACGGCAAGTCTTTTGGCCTCAGGACTTCTTAGCACTCTTAGAAATTATTGGAAACGCCAAAGCTTCTGTTATACCTACTGGATTATATCTACTGATATTTACTGTAATAGAAATTAAAACTGAGGAGCCTTTAAAACATAAGAACACAGAAGCACACATTCTATTTGCCATCAGAGCAAAGATGTCATCGGATGTCATGGAGCCTCTGGAAAATTCCAGGGTACACTTGAAAGAAACCAGAGTGTGTCACTCTAAAATATGCCTCTTTGACATATCTTGAGCTGAAAGCAATTAAGAAGCAGTAAACATAGAAAAAACTCCCCCCTATCTGCCTAAAGGCAGGAAATAATTTCTTCTTTTACTGGATATAGACTCTTATCAGCCCAGTGATGGCACTAGAGGAATCTGCAAATAAACCTTATTAAACTAACCCTTATCTTTCTGGTCACTTTTTTTTTTTTTACCATTCCTATGTCTAGCCCAAACTTCTTTGCCTTGTCAATCTGTCACCAATTTACTGTTTCTCTGTCTGAAAGGTATAAAAGCTTCCTGCTCTGGGCACTTCTTCAGGACTTTAGTCCCTTGTGAAGGCTCCCATGTACATGTAAAAATTCAAGAGACTGGGTATGCTTTTCTCCTGTTAATCTGTTTTTGTCAGTTTACTTTTTAGACCAAGCCAGGGGCCCTAAGAAGGCTGAGGAAAACATTTTCCTTCACTATACACTAATGAGAGAATGAATATTAAAACAGAATCTTAATATCATTATGGGAATAGTTTTGACCTCATGGACTTCACATCCCACCCTGAGGACCATTGATCTAAAGGCCATGGTGCAGTGAGACCCTCCCATCATGAAGGTGACTTTTGGTTTCATTGAGGAAAGGGCAGACTGGGAAAGTTACTATTTTAAGTGAAAACTGGAGATGCCACTTCACACCCTCCTGCTTTCTCTGTGGCCTTCAGAGCTGTCAGGACCCCATGGCTGTGATTGCCTGAGAACCCCCTTTGTTTCCATATGTCTTGTTTGTTGTTGCCAGCAGGGCATCCCAGCTGGCCTCAGGTCATCCCTCCCACCTGCCCTGTTCCTTCCAGGCCAGGCCCGGGGCCAACACTCCTGGACACAGCCTGTCCTTGTGACAACTGGGCGCCCCAAAGAAACGAACTTCTGGAGCCGCTGGGAAACTGACTTCTAAAGGGACTGGCTTTTCCTTAGCTCAGAGAACCCAGTGTACCTTCTTCCAAAACAGGCTTTGCTGGCAAACATCCTACGTAAGTGGCGAGACTCCAGTGAGGTGTAAGAGAGGATGATGAAATGCACCAAGCAGGCAGCACCAGCAGAGGGTAGATGAGGTCATGAGAGGGGTGAGCCATCAGCACTGACAGGGGTGCCAAGGGGTCCATCTACGCCTGGGAGCCTGAACTTGGAGAAGCCTAAGACCTGTGCTCAGAATCACCTAGGGCTCTAGGCCCTGAAGGCTAATAGGATAACCCATGTTCTCCTACCCATTCCATCATGTATTTTTAACACCACATCTTTTCAGTTAAATGGCAGCTTCAACAGATATCTCTTGCATTCTTATACACTAATGATGAAAAATCTGAAAGCGAAATTAAGGAAACACTCCCATTTACCATTGCAACAAAAAGAATAAAATACCTAGGAATAAACCTACCTAAGGAGACAAAAGACCTGTATGCAGAAAACTATAAGACACTGATGAAAGAAATCAAAGATGATACAAACAAATGGAGAGATACGCCATGTTCTTGGATTGGAAGAATCAATATTGTGATAATGACTATACTACCCAAAGCATTCTACAGATTCAATGCAATCCCTATCAAACTACCAATGGCATTTTTCACAGAACTAGAACAAATAATTTCACAATTTTTATGAAGACACAAAAGACCACGAACAGCCAAAGCAGTCTTGAGGGAAAAAACGGAGCTGGAGGAATCAGACTCCCTGACTTCAGACTATACTACAAAGCTACAGTAATCAAGACAATATGGTACTGGCACAAAAACAGAAAGATAGATGAATGGAACAGGACAGAAAGCCCAGAGATAAACCCACATGCCTATGGTCAACTAATCTATGATAAAGGAGGCAAGGATATACAATGGAGAAAAGACAGCCTCTTCAATAAGTGGTGCTGCGAAAACTGGACAGCTGTATGTAAAAGAATGAAATTAGAACACTCGCCAACACCAGACACAAAAATAAAGTCAAAATGGGTTAAAGACCTAAATGTAAGGCCAGACACTATAAAACTCTTAGAGGAAAACATAGAACACAGAGAACACTCTATGACATAAATCATAGCAAGATCCTTTTTGACCCACCTCCTAGAGAAATGGAAATAAAAGCAAAAATAAACAAATGGGACCTAATGAAACTTAAAAGCTTTTGCACAGCAAAGGACACCAAAAAAAAGATGAAAAGACAACCCTCAGGATGGGAGAAAATATTTGCAAATGAAGCATCTGACAAAGGATTAATCTCCAAAATTTACAAGCAGCTCGTGCAGTTCAATATCAAAAAAAGCCCAACACAATCCAAAAATGGGCAGAAGACCTAAACAGACATTTCTCCATAGAACATATACAGATTGCCAACAAACACATGACAGGATGCTCAACATCACTAATCATTAGGGAAATGCAAATCAAAGCTACAATGACAGGGCTTCCCTGGTGGCGCAGTGGTTGAGAGTCCGCCTGCCGATGCAGGGGACACGAGTTCATGCCCCGGTCCGGGAGGATCCCACATGCGGCGGAGTGGCTGGGCCTGTGAGCCATGGCCGCTGAGCCTGCGCGTCCGGAGCCTGTGCTCCGCAACAGGAGACGCCACAACAGTGAGAGGCCCGTGTACCGCAAAAAAAAAAAAAAAAAAAAAAACCTACAATGGGGTATCACCTCACACCAGTCAGAATGGCCATCATCAAAAAATCTGTGGAGAAAAAGGTGTGGAGAAAAAGGAACCCTCTTGCACTGTTGGTGGGAATGTAAATTGATACAGCCACTATGGAGAACAGTATGGAGGTTCCTTAAGAAACTAAAAATAGAACTATCATATGACCCAGCAATCCCACTACTGGGCATATACCCTGAGAAAACCATAATTCTAAAAGAGTCATGTACCACAGTGTTCATGGCAGCACTATTTACCATAGCCAGGATATGGAAGCAACCTAAGTGTCCATCGACAGATGAATGGATAAAGAAGATGTGGCACATATACACAGTGGAATATTACTCAGCCATAAAAAATGAAATTGAGTTATTTGTAGTGAAGTGGATGGACATAGAGTCTGTCATACAGAGTGAAGTAAGTCAGAAAGAGAAAAACAAATACCATATGCTAACACATATATATGGAATCTAAAATAAAAAAAGGTTCTGAAGAACCTAGGGGCAGGACAGGATAAAGACGCAGATGTAGAGAATGGACTTGAGGATACAGGAAGGGGGAAGGGTAAGCTGGGACAAAGTGAGAGAGTGGCATGGACGTATATACACTACCAAATGTAAAATAGATAGCTAGTGGGAAGCAGCCACATAGCACAGGGAGGTCAACTCCGTGCTTTCTCATCACCTAGAGGGTTCGGATTGGGAGTGTATGAGGGAGACGCAAGAGGGATGAGATATGGGGATATATGTACATGTATAGCTGATTCACTTTGCTATAAAGCAGAAACCAACACACACACACACAAAAACATGGCAGCTTCACCAAGACGTTCGCAACCCAGGGAGCCTAATTAGCTCCCCCACCCCCATATCCCACTCCCATTCTCTTGTAGGATTGTGAGCACTACAGGGTGACTGCAGGGCACACTTACAGTCATGATCCACAAGCGGAGTCCATCATCACGCCTGTTCACATCTGAGCAAGCACTCTGGAGAATGAAGTATTCCAGCTCAAGTCCGTCTGCTTCATATCCTCTCAGAAAGCCAGACAAGACATCCTGACAGCAAAGCGGTGACAGCTCAGAAATGACATGGGGCACAACCACACATCCAGGCAAAATGGTAGCATGGGTTGGCACATCCTCTGCTACCCCCTTCCCTTTCTGCATTCGTCTCCCACATCTTAGGGCAGAGATCTTACAAATAAATCTTTGGGAAAATATTTTGTTCTGGAAAATCTTAACATTCTTCGAAAAATTATATATCTTCACACATTTTTAAGTTAACATATAAAATTTTTATTGCAAGTTTAAATAATTGAGAAATACATAACTTCTGGTACACTGACTTTTAGAACTGTTAAATCACTCAAATGTATGAAATACCTACCTTCATCTATTTGAAAAACACATGAACAAGCTCTTTTTTAACAGCAAGAAATTATCCATCATTTATTGTTCCTCCTTGCACTCATATTTCCATCTGTGTTACCCACGGAATTTTCTTTTAGTGAAATACACTTTTAAGCTTAGAAATACGCTATTGATCACCATATCATCATTCTTGGCAATAAATATGCACATAGTTAAAGTTTTACATATTAAATTTTTCTAGATTGAATATTTATTATGATTATTACTACTTCAAAATTGAAAAAGTTGGCTGCAGTCCTGAAGATGGTGGAGTAGAAGGACATTCGCTCACTCCCTCTTGCGAGAGCACGGGAATCACAACTAACTGCTGAACAATCATCAACAGGAAGACACTGGAACTCACCAAGAAAGATACCCCACGTCCAAAGACAAAGGAGAAGCCACAATGAGACGGTAGGAAAGGCACAAGCACAATAAAATAAATTCCCATAACTGCTGGGTGGGTGACTCACAAACTGGAGACCACTTATACCACAGAAGTCCACCCACTGGAGTGTAGGTTCTGAGCCCCACATCAGGCTTCCCAACTTGGGGGTCCAGCAATGGGAGGAGGAATTCCTAGAGAATCAGACTTTGAAGGCTAGTGGGATTTGATCACAGGACTTCAACAGAACTGGGGGAAACAGATTCCACTCTGGAGGGCACACACAAAGTACTGTGTGCATCGGGAACCAGGGGAAGGAGCAGTGACCCTATAGGAGACTGAACCAGACATACATGCTAGTTTTGGAGGGACTCCTGTGGAGGCGGGAGCGGCTGTGGCTCACCATGGGGATGGACACACTGGCAGCAGAAGTTCTGGGAGCTTCTCCTTGGCATAAGCTGTCCCAGAGTCCGCCATTAGCCCCACCAAAGAGCCGGGTAGGCTCCAGTGTTGGAGCGCCCCAGGCCAAACAACAAACAGGGAGGGAACCCAGCCACACCCATTAGCAGACAAGTGGATTAAAGTTTTACTGAGTTCTGCCCACCAGAGCAACACCCAGCTCTACCCACCACCAGTCCCTCCAATCAGGAAACTTGCACAAGCCTCTTAGATAGCCTTATCCACCAGAGGGCTGACAGCAGAAGCAAGAAGAACTACAATCCTGGGGCCTGTGGAACAAAAACCACATTCCCAGAAAGATAGACAAGATGAAGAGGCAGAGGGCTATGTACCAGATGAAGGAACAAAATAAAACCCCAGAAAAACAACTAAATGAAGTGGAGATAGGAAACCTTCCAGAAAAAAATTCAGAATAATGATAGTGAAGATGATCCAGAACCTCAGAAAAAGAATGGAGGCAAAGAACGAAAAGATGCAAGAAATGTTTAACAAAGACCTAGAAGAATTAAAGAACAACCACCTAGAAGAATTAAAGAATAAACAGAGATGAACAATACAATATCTGAAATGAAAAATACACTAGAAGGAATCAGTAGCAGAATAACTGAGGCAGAAGAACGGATAAGGAACCTGGAAGACAGAATGGTGGAATTCGCTGCCATGGAACAGAATAAAGAAAAAAGAAGGAAAAGAAATGAAGACAGACTAAGGGACCTCTGGGACAACATTAAACATAACAACCTTTGCATAATAGGGGTCCCAGAAGGAGAAGAGAGAGAGAAAGGACCAGAGAAAGTATTTGAAGAGATTATAGTCAAAAACTTCCCTAACATGGGAAAGGAAATAGCCACCCAAGGCCAGGAAGCCCAGAGAGTCCCAGGCGGGATAAGTCTAAGGAGAAAAAAGCAGAGACACATAGTAAAGAAACTGACAAAAATTAAAGACAAAGAAAAACTATTGAAAGCAACAAGGGGAAAATGACAAATAACATACAAGGGAACTCCCATAAGGTTAACAGCTGATTTCTCATCAGAAACTCTACAAGCCAGAATGGAGTAGCATGATACACTTAAATTGATGAAAGGAAAGAACCTACAACCAAGATTACTGTACCTGGCAAGGATCTCATTTGGATTTGACGGAGAAATCAAAAGCTTTCCAGACAAGCAAAAGCTAAGAGAACTCAGCACCACCAAACCAGCTCTACAACAAATGCTAGAGGAATTTTTCTAAGTGGGAAACACAAGAGAAGAAAATGACCTACAAAAACAAACCCATAACAGTTAAGAAAATGGTAACAGGAATATACATATCAATAATTACCTTAAACGTAAATGGGTTAAATGCTCCAACCAAAAGACACAGGCTCCCTGAATGGATACAAAAACAGGACCCTTATATATGCTGTCTACAATAGACCCACTTCAGACCTAGGGACACATACAGACTGAAAGTGACGGAATGGAAAAAGATATTCCATGCAAATGGAAATCAAAAGAAAGCTGGAGTAGCAATACTCATATCAGATAAGATAGACTTTCAAATAAAGAATGTTACAAGAGACAAGGAAGGACACTACATAATTATCAAGGGATCAATTCAAGAAGAAGATATAACAATTTTAAGAATACATGCACCCAACATAGGAGCACCTCAGTACATAAGGCAACTGCTAACAGCTCTAAAAGAGGAAATCAACAGTGACACAATAATAGTGGGGGATGTTAACACCTCACTTACACCAATGGACAGATCATCCAAACAGAAAATTAATAAGGAAACACAAGCTTTAAATGACACAATAGACCAGATAGATTTAACTGATATTTATAGGACATTCCATCCAAAAACAGCAGACTACACTTTCTTCTCAAGTGCACATGGAACATTCTCCAGGACAGGTCACATCTTGGGTCACAAATCAAACCTCAGTAAATTTAAGAAATTGAAATCATATCAAGCATCTTTTCGGACCACAATGCTATGAGATTAGAAATCAATTACAGGGGAAAAAACATAAAAACCACAAACACATGGAAGCTAAACAATATGTTACTAAATAACCAAGAGATCACTGATGAAATCAAAGAGGAAATTAAAAAAATACCTAGAGACAAATGACAATGAAAACACGACAATCCAAAACCTATGGGATGCAGCAAAAGCACTTCTAAGAGGGAAGTTTATAGCTATACAAGCCTGCCCCAAGACAGAAGAAAAATCTCAAATAAACAATCTAACCTTACACCTAAAGGAACTAGGCAAAGAAAAACAAACAGAACCCAAAGTTAGTAGAAGGAAAGAAATCATAAAGAACAGAGCAGAATTAATTGAAATAGAAATAAAGAAAACAATAGCAGAGGTCAATAAAACTAAAAGCTGGTTCTTTGAGAAGGTAAACAAAATTGATAAACCATTAGCCAGACTCATCAAGAAAAAGAGGGAGAGGACTCAAATCAATAGAATTAGAAATGAAAAAGGAGAAGTTACAGTGCACACCGCAGAAATACAAAGCATCCTAAGAGACTACTACAAGCAACTCTATGCCAATAAAATGGACCACCTGGAAGAAATGGACAAATTCTTAGAAGGTATAACCTTCCAAGACTGAACCAGGAAGAAATAGAAAATATGAACAGACCAATCACAAGGAATGAAATTGAAACTGTGATTAAAAATTTTCCAACAAACAAAAGTCCAGGACCAGAAGGTTTCACAGGTGAATTCTATCAAACATTTAGAGAAGAGCTAACACCCATCCTTCTCAAACTCTTCCAAAAAATTGCAGAGGAAGGAACACTCCCAAACTCATTTTATGAGGCCACCATCACCCTGATACCAAAACCAAAGATACTGCAAAAAAAGAAAATTACAGACCAATATCACTGATGAATATAGATGCAAAAATCCTCAACAAAATACTAGCAAACAGAATCCAACAACACGTTATAAGGATCATACACCATGATCAAGTGGGATTTATCCCTGTGATGCAAGGAATCTTCAATATACACAATTCAATCAATGTGCTACACCATATTAACAAACTGAAGAATAAAAACCATATGATCATCTCAATAGATGCAGAAAAAGCTTTTGACAAAATTCAACATTCATTTATGATAAAAACTCTCCAGAAAGTTGGCATAGAGGGAACCTACCTCAACATAATAAAAGCCATATATGACAAACCCACAGCAAACATCATTCTCAATGGTGAAAAAATGAAAGCATTTCCTCTAAGATCAGGAACAAGACAAGGATGTCCACTCTCACCACTGTTATTCAACATAGTTTTGGAAGTCCTAGCCACAGCAATCAGAGAAGAAAAAGAAATAAAAGGAATGTAAATTGGAAAGAAGAAGGAAAACTGTCACTGTTTGCAGATTACATGATAGTATACATAGAGGATCCTAAAGATGCCACCAGAAAACTACTAGAGCTAATGAATGAATTTTGTAACGTTGCAGGGTACAGTATTAATGCACAGAAATCTCTTGCATTCCTATACACTAATGATGAAAAATATGAAAGAGAAATTAAGGAAACACTCCCATTTACCATTGGAAAAGAAAGAATAAAATTCCTAGGAATAAACCTACCTAAGGAGACAAAAGACCTGTATGCAGAAAAGTATAAGACACTGATGAAGGAAGTTAAATATTATACCAACAGATGGAGAGATATACTATGTTCTTGGATTGGAAGAATCAACATTGTGAAAATAACTATAGTACCCAAAGCAATCTACAGATTCCATGCCATCTCTATCAAGCTAAAAATGGCATTTTTCACAGAACTAGAACAAAGAATCTTAAAATTTGTATGGAGACACAAAAGACCCCGAAGAGCCAAAGCAGTCCTGAGGGAAAAAAAACGGAGCTGGAGGAATCAGACTCCCTGACTTCAGACTATACTACAATGCTACAGTAATCAAGACAATATGGTACTGGCACAAAAACAGAAACATAGATCAATGGAACAGGATAGAAAGCCCAGAGATAAACCCACACACCTAGGATCAACTAATCTATGACAAAGGAGGCAAGTATATACAATGGAGAAAAGACAGTCTCTTCAGTAAGTGGTGCTGGGAAAACTGGACAGCTACATGTAAAAGAATGAAATTAGAACACTCCCTAACACCATACACAAAAATAAACTCAAAATGGATTACAGACCTAAATGTAAGACCGGACACTATAAAACTCTTAGAGGAAAACATAGGAAAAACACTCTTTGACATAAATCACAGCAAGATCTTTTTTGTTCCACCTCCTACAGTAATGGAAATAAAAAAAAGAAAAAACAAATGGGACCTAGTGACACTTAAAAGCTTTTGCAAAGCAAAGGAAACTACAAACAAGACAAAAAGACAATCCTCAGAATAGGAGAAAATATTTGCAAAGTAATCAACAGACAAAGGATTAATCTCCAAAATATATAAACTGCTCATGCAGCTCAATATTAAAAAAACATACAACCCAATCAAAAAATGGGCAGAAGACCTAAATAGACATTTCTCCAAAGAAGACATACAGATGGCCAAGAAGCATATGAAAAGCTGCTCAACATCACTAATTATTAGAGAAATGCAAATAAAAACTACAATGAGGTATCACCTCAGTCCAATTAGAATGGACATCATCAGAATATCTACAAACAACAAATGCTGGAGAGGGTGTGGAGAAAAGGGAACCCTCTTGCACTGTTGGTGGGAATGTAAATTGATACAGCCACTATGGAGAACAGTATGGAGGTTCCTTAAAAAACCAAAAATAGAATTACCATATGATCCAGCAATCCCACTACTGGGCATATACCCAGAGAAAACCATAATTCAAAAAGACACGTGCACCCCAATGTTCACTGCAGCACTATTTACAATAGCCAGGTCATGGAAGCAACCTAAATACCCATCGACAGATGAATGAATGAAGAAGATGTGGTACATATATACAATGGAATATTACTCAGCCATAAAAAGGAATGAAATTGGGTCATTTGCAGAGATGTGGATGGATCTGGAGACTGTCACACAGAGAGAAGTAAATCAGAAAGAGAAAAACAAATATCATATATTAACGCATATATGTGGAACCTAGAAAAATGGTACAGATGAACTGGTTTGCAGGGCAGAAATTGAGACACAGATGTAGACAATAAACTATGGACACCAAGGGGGGAAAGTGGTGGGGGTGGTGTGTGGTGGTGGGATGAATTGGGAGATTGGGATTGACATGTATACATTAATATGTATAAAATGTATAACTAATAAGAACCTGCTGTATAAAAAAATAAATAAAATTCTAAAATTCAAAAAAAAAACATTGGAAACGTTAAAATTCCCTGTCACCATAGGACTCTACATGTTAATCAATATTCTAGGTCGATTTATCATTACAATTTATATTGGTATATAATTGAGTGAAATAAATAATTATAATATAAAATTTTAAAATAATCATTAAACATACAAAAGGAAACTAGCCTTTTTTAAAGATCAATTTATGTATCACAGATGAATTTTGCTCATTGCTAGAATAAGACAATATTTTGTGGAAATTACCAGCAAAAAGAAGAGAAGCTTTTGGGTCACTAAAGGTGTAGAAAAGTTGAAGCAAACAGAAAAATTGTACCCAAATTAAAAAATAAATACAGATTTATAACACTCAATAATCTTCAGGCAAAGCTAAAGGAACTTGCTCCCCCATGAGTTTGAGTAAATATTTAAGAAGATAACCCACATAACTTACTTTAATTTGAAACTCTAATCTCAGTCTTTCACCTCCTCCTACTTGAAATCAATGCAAAATATGTACTTGAGACCCAGAGCCTTTATTTGGCACCAAGTTGACCCTTTATTTGGTGCCCTGGAGGATTTTTCTCTGCGAGGCAGTGCACCATAGTAAGATGCTACCTGCATGACAGGTAGAACTTACTTTTGAAAAGTACCGCAGGGCCATGGTCAAAGGTGAGGTGGGGAATGAGAACTAGCAGGACACCTAGGATCTGCCCTCAGGGGGATCATTTTGGGAAATAACATGCAGGGAAACAGGGAGCTGAAAATTCTCTTGAAATTACCCATGTCTGTGTACTCTTTGTTGGGACTTTGTGTGCCCCTAATGCTGGGTTGTTCTGGGTGCCCTCTGTCCATCATCTGTCCCTTGACTGCACCCACCCCAATGTCTATTTCCTTCAAGCCAAAGATCTCAAGCTCCCCATTTCAACAGGCCAGCCAGAGCCATCTTCCTCTGAGTTCCAGTCGCTCATTTCTCCTTCTTTTTCTCGTCTCTCCCCATCCTCAATCTTCCAGGCTCAGTTCTCACTCCCAAGGACCTCAGATCACATTTTCTGATTGTTGCACAGTAAGATGTGCAGGCTGATGAGTTGAGATGGTCCAGATATACCATTTGCAGTCCAAAGGGAGGCCATTGCTAAAGGCCTTGCCCTAGTTGATGAAGTAGGTGAGGACGCTCCTATCTTCATACCTCCTGCGTTCTTTCTGAGTTCTTTCCCATCTCCTGGGGCCTCTTCAGTCTCTCAGAGTTTCTAGGCGCTATAAGCTGCAAATGCCAGAGGTGCCAACCAGAAATTTCTCCCGAATATCACCTGTTTGCTGGGCAGAGATACCCCTGGGTCCCTAGCTCAAAAGGCTCTCCAGAGCCTAGCTTCTGGAGGAGGTGGCGTTGGAAGGGGGATGCCACTCAGTAAAACCAGGTTTCCTTGGCATCCTCTCACTTTCTCTCCCAAACTCCTCCCATCACATCTCCACGCTGCTTCCTCCCTCCCCTGCCCCAGCTCCCTCCTGGGCACGTATATCTAGGCTGAGGGGCCTCCCTTGCTGAGGGAGCAGAGAAGAGGAATACCCAAGCACTTGGATCCCCTGGGTGTCCTTTACTCAGAAATCCAGGGGTTCCTCCTTCTTCAATCCTCAGCCTGACAGCTCAAGAAGTTTCTGGAAGTGGTGCCATTAGATCTGAATGAGTGATCTGCTGAAGAATTTTCTATCTATAAAAGGTTTAATTCATTTCTAATTTTATCAAGTGGTAGTTTGTAGACTGCTTAGCAAGGCCATTGGCCATACTGAACCATATGTTTAACAACTTCTGTGGGGCAACAAGACATTTGTATGTATTGAGTGAGATGTCAGTATCATTATCCTCATTTTACACATGAGAAATTAGTTGGCCAAATTCACACAGTAAATATCTGACAAAGAAGAAATGTGAACTTGGGTATTTCTTTTACCTGCTTCTAAGACCACACTTGTCCATGGCGCCCCACTGGCTCTCAGCTTCCTAGCCTGACATTCGGTGCCCTCAACAATCTGGCTCTCTCCTGCCTTTCACATCTTCTTTTCCTATAGCCAGGGTATACCCGGGGTAAGAGGCAAAATACATAATAATCAACATAGCAGGCACCCACCTAACAACAGACAGTTGGAAAGGTCCACATTTCAGCCCTGCGCATGCCCATGCAAATTCCACCCGCTACCCTGAGGATGCCTGCCATCCTACTTGGATTCATACTGTCCTCTTGACCTTGACATTCATCCCAACCCCACTCCCCATGTACTTTTAAGTCAAGGGCTGCTTTGAGCCACTCTTAAGGTTTCCTGTTTGTGCTTGATCAATCCATAGCAAGGTTCTCTTTCTGCTAATTGGGTTTCTTCCACTCTCCAACAGTTAAAGAGACAGTTAAAAGGTAACTTATTAACATTTATGTGTGTGTTTCTCACCTACAAGCCTAAAGCTTGAGAGCCACATCCCCGTCTGATTCACCTTGAATTCCCCAGAGTATCTGACCCCACACCATCCCACCTGGTCGGTAGCACTTGATACATATTACATATTTGTGAATAAATGGGCAAATGTTCCTTTTTTATGAAACAGAGTGTTACATCTTATCAGGCAGCATCCTCCAATTTGCCATACACTTAATGTATCCCCGATATACAGTTTCAAGCCACATGTAACAATTTTCAGAAGTAAGTTCTTTGATATCTCTGAGTTATCTCTAAAGCAGAGCTGTGGAATTCAAAACAAAATAGCAGAACAAAAACATCATATTACTAAGTCCCAAATGTTCTTATCCTGTTGCCATATTTTTTGTTTACTGACTAGAACTGATGGTGTAAATTAATACTTGATGTCTTCTTGAGCAAACTACATTCACTGGATTTTTCAACCTTGGATTCCCCAAAACAGGATGTTTGCAAGTAGGCAGGGATTCCTAAATTGAGATAAGAGAACATGGAAGGGTGATGTCCACTGAAAAATGTAAGGTACTATGCCTGCTTTCCATAAATTTGTAATTTCTTTGGGTCAGCTACACATGGAGAAATGATAACAAGACCTATCTTGGTGCCTAGGTTCAAATAAGTAGTAAGCTCTTGGGCTGGGAAGGAAAGGCTGCAGAAGGAGTTCAGATCTGAGCTGGGTCTTGAAAAATGTTGAGAATCTGCGGGAGGAGATGAAAGGTCTATACGAGAGGGCTAAGGGTTAAACACCAGAAAGAGTTCAGGATCAGAGAGAACCTGATTCCCCTGGGTGAGATTTTCTACACACTCTTCTCTCTGTGCCAGCCTGAGTCTTGGCGCCTTTGCTCCCTTATTCCCCATTGAACAGCACCATCGCTTCCGCCCACTGTTGCTACTTTCTCAGCCCTCATGGGAGATGGAGATTGGCTGTGTGTGGCAGGGACTGCTAGTCAATGCAGTGTCCGTCCTCCCTTTTTTTCTGGAAATAAAACTTAGTGCTGACCAAGGAGATACAAACAGAAGTGTTGTGCACCTTCTGGAAGATGTCCTTAAAGGGAAGTGGCTTATCCCACCCTGGCCCACATCCCCTCATCTCCTTCCTGCCAACTGGAATGCAGATGCTGTTGCTAAGGGTTATCGAGCAACAACATTGACCAAGCCGGGGCCCCTGACAACTTGGAGTGCCCGGCAGCACTGGACTGTTCCCAGACTTCTTTTATGTGAGAAAGAAAAAAAACACCGTTAAATTTTTTGTCCTTTGGATTTTCTTGTTTTTATCATTTGAAGCTGAACGTGATGTTAATTTTACACTCTACAACTGGTGCAGACTCCACACAAGAAAAATGACTCTGGGTAGTTTAACAGAAGGAAGAATTATTGCTCTACTTAGAAGTTACAGAAATGGAAATTAAAACCAGGAGAGGCCATTTTGTCTGCTAAATTCTAAAAAAGAAAAATGATAGAATTCAATGATGACAAGCCTTCAGGGAAATAGGTAGGCTGATGGCAGTGTTATAAATTGCTACAACCCTTCTAGAAAACACTGGACACTTAGCTCACTTGCCTCAAGTATGTTTCTATACTATTAACCAGTGGTCCAATTCTTAAAAGATTGGAAAATGTATCAATCAATGAACTCAAAAGTAAAAATTTATAGAGATGACGATAGCAGAGTTATCTTAATAGCAGAAAACCAAAACTGCCTAAATAAGGTACTACAGGGGACTGGTAAATGATGACATATTAATTTGATGGACAACCATTTAAAACAACATATGACAAACACCATAAAATAACTTGCAAACATACATGTAAAATCATGTTAAATTAAAAAAAAGTACTTCAGGAAACTGAATATACCTTGGGACAGCACCTGTCAAATTATGGCTGTTTGCCCAGTCTTGTGCCTTCAATCAAGTTGAACCCACGCACACAACATCCAGTGAGAACGGAGTATACCAGATGGGATTCGGTGCAAATTCCCAGTCTCTCTCTGTGTTGTTACCCTTCCTGTTCTTGCAGAAACGATTCCTTCCCGTTCTTTTTTTGAAACTTACTTGTTCATGAATTTGGGGTTTGGGGTTTTACAAGGTGGTTTCCAGTGGAATATCTCAGGTGGAACATCTTCTAAGAATCTTAGGGTATTGTTCCATAGCAGCCAAACATGCTCAAAGTAGAGAGATTCCAGTCTCAGAAAGAATTATCGATGTGGCTTGGAACATGTAGTGGACATAAGTTACAATAATACACCTATGACATTTTAAAGAGAGTTGTACTAAAACAAAAAAACAAAAACAAAAACCATAGTAACATTCTGGAAAAGGCAAAACTATGGAGACAGTAAAAAGATCAGTGGTTGCCAGGGCTTGTTGGGGATGAACAGGCAGAGCACAGAGGATTTTTAGAGCACTGAAAATACTCTGTATGATGCCATAGTGAAGGATATGTATCATTATACGTTTGTCCAAACCCATGAATGAACCCTACGTAACTGTGGACTCTGGGTGATGAAGATGTGTTAATGTAGGTTCAGTGATTGTAACAAATGTACCATCTGCGGGGGAAATGTTGATAATGGGGGGCTATGCATGTGTGAGGGCAGGGATGTATGGGAAATCTCTGCACTTCCCCCTCAATTTTGCCATGAACTGAAAACTGCTTTAATAAAGTCTTAATTAAAAACAAACAAACAACAAAATCATAGCCAGCTTGGAGTAAAAGGGTCTGAGATTTCACAAATTGCAAAATGGCCTTTGAGCCCCCAACTTCCTTTTTTTGAGTAAGAGGTAGGCTCAGAAAGCTACTCAGGGGCCAACACAGGCTGCTTCTTCTGGAAAAGGAAGGTTGTCTCAGAAGGTAAAGCCAAGGGCTGGACAGAGGTGCCAAGAGCAATGGAGAACAATGGATTGGGAAACTACTCCCGGGGAGCAGATCTGGGTCCTGCTATCAGAATAGGGAAACTTGGCAACATGTGCCTGGCACGGTTCCAGAATTCTTAGGAGTCAGTGTGTCTATGTGTTTTCTTTTAATTCCCTTTTTGAATGGAAATATCTACTGCAATTGTCCTGTCTCTGGCTTACACTGCTTGTTGAGTGTGTGCACAGCATATAACTTGTCTCTTTCATTTACAGGTTTCTGGATCCAAAAAAGTCACAGCCAAGGAACTGCCTCATCCTCATTTGAACTTGATAGAAATCACAAGACTCTAGACTCTGAGCCTAACACTATAGTTAAATGAGACTTGGGGGGGGGCGGGGGTTCAGAGGAAGACAGTAGAATTTGCACACGAAAGGAGCATAAATAATTGGAATTAGGGGGAAGGCTAGTGTCTACTTTTGTAGTAATGGGCACCAGTGATTTACGCCATTAAATAGCCCCTTCCCACATTGGCTTTAGGTTTGGCCAGTGACTTGCTTTGGTCAATGGGACATCAGCAAATGTAGTGCAAGCAGCAATTTGAAGAAAGATTTGCTTGTTGGGGCTTGCCCTCTCTTGTTGATTCTACAGAGCCCTTCCACCACCATTTGAAGACGCCCAGGCTGACCTACTGGAGGATGAGAGAGCACGTGGAGAGAGGCCCCAAGCTGTCCCAGCCGTCCCAACTGAGGTCTCAAAGATGTGAGTGAGCCCCACTCCAGCCCAGCTGGTCCAGACTAGAAGAAACATTTACTCATCCCATAGAATCATATTTGTTGTGTTAAAGCCGTAAAGTTTTAAGGTGGCTTTTTAATCAACTAATACAGGAAGGTTCAAGCTGGGGTAAATCCAGCATATGGAAGAGGCGGGAGGTGAATCTGAAGAGGAGAAATCTCTGGGAAGAATGGGCCTAGTGTGTGGGCAGTTTGCCAAGAGAAGCTAAAGCAGGTTCACTGAGGGAGATCATACTATGGTGAACGAGGAACCAAGGAGAAAATGCCAGAAGTTAAGTCCAATGGGAAAGTTGAGGATGGAAAAGAACATGAGCAATAAATTTGGACATTTGTGGGATTAAGAAGAGGCAAAGTGGTGGGAGGAATGAGTGGGTCAGGACAAGTGATTCAGAAATAAAGCCTTGAACAAGAGTGAGCTGTAGGTCTTCTTTTTATGAAGTAGCTAACCGGTAATTAGCATAGTGTGCAACAGAAATACTGAATCAGAATCTCTGAGGGCGTGATCGTGGAATCTGCAAGCTTAGCGAAATCCCATTCCCACAAACATAACCAAGGATGATCGGTGATTCTCCAATGTAGGTGCACATTAGAATCATCTGGGAAACCTAAATATATTTATATATATATATATATATATATATATATATATATATGGATGAATGCCTAGGCCCTGCCGCAAAGGAATTCAATCTGAATCTTTGGAAGTAGCATACAGGTGATTAGATCATGGGGTAGAGGAAGACTCTGGAAGAGATGATGTAATACCTAAACCAACAGCCCCTAAAGTTTCTGAGAAATGAGTAATAAATTCAGAATTTCTCTGAATCTCCTCATTTTCATATATTTTGTGATTGATCTAAACGGCTATTAAACTCGAAGAGCAGTGTTAGGAATTTGGTGACGAATGGCTACTTCTGAGTCAAACATGAAATAGCACTTATTTTCATGACGTAATAAAAGTCAAGTGGACATTTACTCAGACCCAGTGAACCAGTGAATGTGATTATTTGAACAGAGTCTAAAATCAAGTTATCTACGAAAACATATTTTGCTTAATTTGTTGCACAAGATTTCAAGATTTTGGTAGAAATGTTTAAACTACTAAAAAAAATTTTGGTATTATAAATGAGTAAAATTAGCCTGATGTTTAAGATAATAAAGAGTAGTTGGGAGTTGTGACAAATCAAATTTGTGGGGATGGGAAAACCTTTGTGCCAGCCAAACATAAAAACGATTGAAGGTCAATTTAGCTTACAGGCTGTCAGTCTATGAATCTCTGAGTCATAACAGAAACTGTTATAATACAGAAGTAAACATAATTATGGAATTATAATAATTAAGGGGTCAGGAAAAGTTTTAAAGAAGGGGTGACCATGGAAACATTTTAAAGGCTGAGGATTTTTTTCATTTTTTAAAAGTTAATTTAAAAAATGTTAAACTTTTCATCTTGAAATGATTTCACTTGCAAGCATGTTATAAACATACTACAAAAACTTCCTGTGTTCTCTTCACCCAGATTCTCCAAAAGTTAACATCTACCATAGCCTCTGCACAAAGATTAAAATCAGGAAATTTTCTCTAATACGATACAGTTGTCTTTTACAAATACCACCGATTGTCCCACTAATGTCCTCTTTCTGGTTCAAGACCTAATCCAGGATCACACTTTGTATTTGGTTGTTATGTCTCCTTAGTTTCATTTAATCTGGAGTCGTTTTTTTTTTTGTCTTTCATTATCTTGACATTTCTGAAGGATGTTGGTCAGTTATTTTGTAGAATGGCCCTCGATTTGGGTTTGCCTGATGTTTGCTCATAATTTAAGTTCAGCTTATATATTTTTGGAATAAATAATGCAGAGTGGTGCTATGTCCACCTGAGTGCATCGTAACCAAAGACAAATGATGATGACTTGGACCATTATACTGATGAAAAGTTTGATCACTAAATTAAGGTGGTGCCTGCCATCTTTCTGTATAATAATGTTATTATTTTCCCCTTTGTAATTAATAAGAAACTTTGGGGGATTTTCTTCGAGATTATGTAAATATCCTGTTTCTCATTATACTTTGTCCACTGGTTTTAGCATTTATTGATAAATCTTGCTTGAAACAATGATCACTGTGGTGTTTAACAAATGTTTGACATTATTCCTTCTACATTTATTAGTTGGACTATTTCTTCTCTCCCACTTATCTGTTTGTTTGTTTATATCAGTATAGTTTGTGGATTCTTATTTTATTCTATGATTTATAATCCATTACTAGTATTATTTATTTTGTTATTCAAATTGTCTCAGATTTGATAGTTGGGAGCTCCTTCAAGTAGGTTCCTGTGCCCTTTTGACATAGTCCCATCATTTCTTTTTTAATACTTCCTTATTTTTGGCATCATGAGACATTTCCTGACTATCTTATACTTTCTCTGCCTAGAATCAGCCATTTCTCCACGGAACTTTTATTGGAGAATAGTGTTCAGAAACCAAGATCTGAGCAATTAGTGTGTTTATTATTACTGGCATTGCTTCTAGGCTCTCTCTGCAGATTGAGCTAGGAAATAAATGTGTGAACACAGAGGCATATATTTATGTCTATTTCTATATGCATCTACAGATTAAAAGCCATGAGTCTATGATGATAACCTCCCGTGCTAATCCGACACTACATTCACTCTAGTCTTTCCCCTTTCCTTATTTATAACTTATTTTCCTGACCACGAGAAACCTGGTTCTCATTTTCCATAATATAGTAACTTATTTGCTCAATCCTAGGATACACATTAAGTGGTTTTAGACAGTCCATCCCTCTGACTATGCAATACCTACATACACCCATCTTCCCACACATGCATTTTTTAAAGTCTTCATTCATACCTACATACAGTACACTCATTCTGTCCCCCAAAAGAGACAACTAAAGTATCATCCAATTACTACATCTAGTTCCAAGTCCAAGACTTCTGGGTGATATAAAAACTTTTTCTTTCAGTCTGGGTGTCGCTCTTCATGCTTTATTAAAACAAATGTATCAGTCACCAACACATTCAATATATAATAGTAGAGAAAGAATATAGGTAACTTCAATTAAAGAAATCTCAATTATAAAAGAGGAGAATTGGCAAAACACACACTCGCATGAACACAGGCACACACTGGCAAATAATACATAAAAGACATAATTCCCCTGGGATGGGTATGTGACCTGGGGATGAGAACATGACTTAAACAGTCTAATCAGGGGGAGTCTAAGGACTCTGGCTTGGAAATGCTGGTACTAAGGATTTTCTTCCTTTTTCTTAGCATCATGGTCTGATAATGCTTTGTCAGTGGAGGAGTAGTTAATCAATCAATCTGGCAGCCTCTGGTTTTCTTCTTTTGGAGACTTTTCTTTGTTCACTGACATATCTAGAGAAGTTTCCCTTTCCAGGGGCTGAATAAGTTTAGCATCCCCTTTTCTGTGTGTGTGACTTCAAAGAGTCTGAGATTGCCATAGGGTTTGAGCAGTCATAGACTGTGGTTGTCCAGGATTGAGATGTCTTTGGTAATACAGCTCCTTTATAGGTTTAGTTATCATCAAGATATTTGACTAGTCACTTCTGCAGGCTAGAAACCATGGACAGAATGCTTGTCTCTGGTTGTATTTGAGTTTAGGAAGTTCTATTGTCTAACAGCAGGCCTCTGTTGTATTACCATTCCCTTAGACCTCAATGTAATGGCTGCAACTTTTATCCTGGCTTCTGCCGGACAGTTTCTGACAATAACTTGGAGTGGAATGATGTGTTGCCTGTCCTTGATTCCATCACAGCTGCACTTGTTTGTTTTGTCAGGTGGGGACTGTTTCATAGGAAGTATTTAAGAGTGACCTAAGCGGACAGACTTGTCTTTTGCCCCAGCTTTACCTCTTGTCTTTACCTGTATGAACCTTAACTTAGAGTCGAGTATTTGGTCTTTGTAACACTGCTAGATTCCAGTAATTTTTCTTCCAGTCATACCCAGAGAGGGTCTTCTAAGCAAAAGCATACTCTCTTTCTTCTGCTTTCAGACAGGTCACTTCATCTTAAGATTGTTGCTTTAACTATGTACAATAGCCAGGACATGGAAGCAACCTAAGTGTCCATCAACAGATGAATGGATAAAGAAGATGTGGCACATATATTTACAATGGAATATTACCCAGCCACAAAAAGGAACTTAACTGAGTTATCTGTAGTGAGGTGGATAGACTGTCATACAGAGTGAAGTAAGTCAGAAAGAGCAAAAGAAATACCGTATGCTAACACATATATATGGAATCTAAAAAAAAAAAAAAAAAAAGACGGAAAAAAAATGGTCAGAAGAACCTAGGGGCAAGACGGGAATAAAGATGCAGACCTACTAGAGAATGGACTTGAGGATATGGGTAGGCAGGAGGGTAAGCTAGGACAAAGTGAGAGAGTGGCATGGACATATATACACTACCAAATGTAAAATAGATAGCTAGTGGGAAGCAGCGCATAGCACAGGGAGATCAGCTCAGTGCTTTGTGTCCATCTAGATGGTTGGGATAGGGAGGGTGGGAGGGAGATGCAAGAGGGAGGAGATATGGGGACATATGTATATGTATAACTGATTCACTTTGTTATAAAGCAGAAACTAACACACCATTGTAAAGCAATTATACTCCAATAAAGATGTTAAAAAAAAAAAAAGGAAATTGAGTTTTTTGTAGTGAGGTGGATGGACCTGAGTCTGTCATACAAAGTGAAGTAAGTCAGAAAGAAAAAAACAAATATCGCAAGCTAACACATATATATGGAATCTAAAAAAAAAAAAAATAGTTCTGATGAACCTAGGGGCAGGACAGGAATAAAGATGCAGACGTAGAGAATGGACTTGAGGACACAGGGAGGGGGAAGTGTAAGATGGGACGAAGTGAGAGAGTTGCACTGACATATATACACTGCTAAATGTAAAATAGATAGCTAGTGGGAAGCAGCTGCACGGCACAGGGAGATCAGCTTGGTGCTCTGTGACCACCTAGAGGGGTGGGATAGGGAGGATGGGAGGGAGACGCAAGAGGGACGGGATATGGGAATATATGTACACATATAGCTGATTCACTTTGTTATACAGCAGAAACTAACACAACATTGTAAAGCAATTATACTCCAGTAAAGATGTTAAAAAAAAAAAAAAAAAGATTGTTGCTTTATTGTAGGACCTTACTGTAATCCCAGGTCCTAGATTTTTCCTACCATTTTTCCTGATGTGCCTTATAGGCACAGGCCTGAGTCCCAGCAGGCCACTACTCTTCACATCATCACCTCTGCTCAGACAAGTCCACGTTTTAGGTTTATGTTTACTGCACCCTACTCCTGGAACCAAATTCTGTATCCTTTATGAATTCTCTGGTGCAAGAAACAGAAAAGTTGGTTCAAATTAGCTTAAGCAATACGGTAAAAGAATTTATTCACTTTTATCACCTGAAGTTCAGAGATAAGGCAAACCTCAGAGTCAGCTTACCTCCCAGTGGGATCCACTCACCGCACCCTTCTCTTCTTGTCGGCTCCATTCTTAAACTCCTTCCATTTTAGTGGCAAAATGGCTCCAACAGTCTCTGTCTTTATATCTTCATCCTCTGATTCTGAGAGGAAAAGCACAAAAAACAATGCTCAGGATTGCACGCCAGAGTCCCAAGATTTACCCGACTGGACTGTTTAGCTTAGGTAGCTCCCCCAAACCAACGGGGAGTTGAATATGTTTGGCCAAGTCAATCAGTACCCATCCCATGGGTGGTATGCGGCAACAGTAGACATCAAATTGAAAACAGCATACCATTAGAAAGGGGAAAGTGGACTCTGGGTAGACAACCAATAATAATCCATTACCAGCCCTCTTAAAATAAACTTGCTACCAAGCCTTTTAAAAATAACTTCACGTTATCTTTTTTTTTCTAAGAAAGCATTAATCTGTGTTTGAAATTGTCTTATTTATTGTATGTCTCTCTTTGAAGAATCTCAGGCTCCATGAGAACATTGACTTTACCTATCTTGTTCATTTCACTTATAATTCAATGGCTGGCATTCAGCAAATATTTGCTTAAATGAATGAATGAATGCATTGTGTTTATCTTGCATCTCTGAGACTTTAACAGCATAATGTCCCAAACCTCTAGGGCATGAATACTTTATTTGAGATGCTTGGGCTTAAAGCTTCACAGCTGGTAAGTGAATGGCCAAAGCCTGAACTCAGGCTGGCTGACCCCACATATCATGCATTTCTGACCATTCCAAGCTGCTCTCCTGTGATGAAATAAGCCCTCAGTTTTAGCACAGCTGTGTTCAGAATACATGTAGGAAATATATAAAATATGTTGACAGCTAATGTCCAAATAATAATTTGGAAGAATGAGAGGAGTCTAAAACTGGCATGAGTTGATATTTGTTTTTCTGATCTGGAACTATCAACATGCTCTGAGTTAAAATCATATCCTGCCTAATAGTACATGAAAGAATGGGGTTGATCTGTTGTTAATCCCCTTTCATTTTCCTATGGCAATAATATAAGGCACATTATAATTTTGTTTATTGCATGTTGCTTCTGTTGAAGATAGCAGAGAGGTCTGATCAACAGAGAAAAGTACTAATATTAATTGATTGTTTACTATGAGCTAGGTACTTCATTCATTCATCATTTACTCATTCATTTACATCTTTTCATTCTTATTCATTCATTGAATATTTATTGAATACCTTCCAAGTGGCAGGCATCATGCTAGGGGCTAGGGATACAACATTTAGCACAGTCTAGGGAAACACTGTAGTGCATCGATTCAGATAATGAACTCTGGAGTCAGCAAGATCTGAGTTCAACTCCTGGCTCTGCTGTGGTCTGTGAGATCCTGAGCATGCAGTTAACTTATCTGTGTCTTATATGCTTCATTGCATGAAATCATTCTTTGACTCACATGGAGTTGTTTTGTGAGGCTTGAGTGAGATAAAATAAATGTTGTATTTGCCGTGTCTGTCACATAGTAGTTGCTCAGTTCAATGTTCTTTTAAATTACCAGATGGTCCCTATTCTCAAGTTGCTTACAATGAGTGGAGAAAACAGACACAAGTCTTTACACTTAGTTTTCCCCCAGATACTCTGACATTAGCGTTATCTTTCCTGTTTTATAAGCAAGACAATGAGAATAGTTCGTCCAAGCCCTCAGTTAACGAGCAAGTGAGGCAGAATCCAAAATTCAAAGATGTCTGAGTCTGAAGCCATGTGCTCTCCAATTGTCTGGATGAGACATTGAGAGACAGTTCTTCTAGTCCTGATTTCCGTCCAGTGGTTCTCAACCCTGAAGAGCTTTTATAAAGCACCAAATGCCGGGACCCTGTCGCAATTCAATGAAATCAGAATATCAGCATCAAGGATGACTAGGCATTGAGTATTTTCAAAATCTCAGATTTTAATGGGCAGCCAGAGTTGAGGCACATTCAACTCTCTCAAGACTCTTCCAGCCTTGACAGTCTGATCCTTCTATATATGGCAGCAATCGTCAGGATGAGATCAGCCCGGTAGAAGCAGGGACATTCCAGGACTTTCCTCCACTGGGGCCCCATGGTCACCACTGTGTACTTTAAGGGAAAGGCTGGTGTTGGTAGAGCTCCCTTTGCCTAAGGCTACCGCCATGGGGTTATAAGACACAGCAGAGTATCCATGTGGCACACCCGGCAGCTGGGTGAGTGCTGCTGCAGGACACTGGTGAGAGCTCAAGCTCCCTCTTCAATGTTGGTATGACTACAGCATCCTTCACACATGGAGCAAGGAGCAGCCTGGGAAATGTCCCAAATAAATGCAGCTGTTCTTTGTTTCTGGAGAGGATGCCAATAATCTTTTGTTCCTTGGGGTTCTCAAGAATGAAATTCTGTGCATAGCTATAAAAACAAACAAAGCCCTAGGGATAAGGATAAGTATCATACTAACCAATACGTCATATAGATGCTTATTTAAGTTAATTAACCACAACAGGTATTTTGATCTATATGCTCCCAGACTTTATATTGAGATATTCAATGAAGGGAAGAAGAAGAGTTTATCAGCCACTGGATGCCCTCTGGGACATTTTAGTCAAAGTCAAAGCTTCTGCATCTCCCTAAATTGGGGTCATTTCAGGAACTCATCCCAGAGTCCGGTCCATGTAAATCCAACCTGCCCACTCTCTGATTCGCTCCTCATAGCAGTTCTGTGGGATACATGGTCAGGTATCACTGTGCTCATTTCACAGGGTTGGAAACTGATACTTAGAAGGTTAAGTGACTCACTCAATGACTAGAAAACGCATATCCTCCATTCAAGCATACATCTCTGGATTCTAAGTTCTCAGGTTATTCAACTGAGTCAGGAGGAAATTACACTACTCAGGCACATCACAGACCGAGAAACCAACCAACCAAATGAAAGCAGAGACATACTAGTTAAAACACTGCCATCGGATTCTGATGATTTGTTACTGACATGTTACGGCTTTAACTACTTTACTCCCGCTCTGGGAAACAAGAAGAGCATGTGTCAGGTTAGCAGGCGGGACCCAGACTCTGGCTGGGTCAGATCTTCCTCCTTCCTTGTTACCTCACCCCAGTCTCAAGTAGCAAGTGATGTGGAGCCTTCATGTATCCAGTCTCTGGCACAGGACAATTACCCCCAAAATGTTCAGTTAGAGGTTGAATAGGAAAATTACCACCCATGAGAGACAGTTGACAAAGAGCTATCATAGCTAAGGATGGGTGTGAGAACTCTCTAGACCAGCACTGCCCAATAAAAATATAAGCCACATGCGTGATTTAAATTTTCTAGCAGCTATGTTAAAAAGAAAAAGGTGAAATTTATTTTAGTAATATATTTAATTTTAGTCATATATTATAAATTCATTTTAGTAATATATCCAAAATATTTCAACACGTAATTTATAAAAAAATTAGTAATGAGATGTCTCACATTTCTTTTTTCTTCTTCTTCTTTTGTACTAAATCTTCAAATTCTGGTGCGCATGTTACACTGACAGCACATTTCAATTCAGACTGGCTGCATTTCACATGCTCAGTAGCCAGACATGGCCAGTGGCTACTGTACAAAACAGTGCAAGTCTCGACCATCTCCACACAATTATTAGGCTGTTTTATTGATACTTACTATATAGAATCAGTTTTGAAGCTTTCTTATTATTTGGGGTTTAACTTGTAGCAAGTTGGATTTAACATGAAAGATAGGGTTTTGGTTGGTGAAGCAGCAGAGTTTTATTGAGTACTGTAACGCCAGACACTGTGTTTGGCTCTGAGAGCACAGAAGTGAGCAAAACCAGAGCCCTGGAACCCTCTGAGTGAAGCCATTTAAGAAAAGGATAACTATCCATCCATCTGAAATTCTGGGGGTACAGTTCTAATTTGAAGCTTATGGGGATTCAGGGAGAGATACTGAATAATGGAGATGATCTAAAATTAAAAATCAACACGTACTGGAACTCCTATTGTGAGCTCTGCAATTCCCACGGGTTGTGGGTGATATGAAAAATATATAAGATAGAATTTTAAGCGTCTAGAAGACTTACATATAAGAGAGCTGCCTTAGTTTTGGTTTCCCCAATGCTCCCCACTAAGCTAAGGATTTGTGTTTAAGTCATTTATTTGGGAGGTGATATTAGGAACCACGAAACAGGAGGGGGGAAGTGAGGAAGAAGAGAGGCAAGCCAATACACGATGCATTAATGGATGAGTTACTGCTGTGGATGACTGGGGCTCCATCCCACTGGGGATCCTCTGAGAGCTTGTGTAGAACATGCCTCAGAAACCACTCACTGAGGCACAAGGGAGCTGGGGTATTGATCCTCCAACCCCAGCACTCATTGATGAGGGCTCCCTCCTGGGGTGTTAACTCCTGGCACTTCTGACCTGCCGTACACTTGGGCTGAGCTCACCCGTGCTGCCAAAGAACTCTCTCAGGAAGACAAGAAAGGAACAGGAAGCTATGGGTGTGTGTGGGAACTAGCACAGGCAATTCTGGAGTGCCAAGAAGATATGACTCGGGGGAGATTGGGATTGACATATACACACTAATATGTATAAAATAGATAACTAATAAGAACCTGCTATATAAAAAAATAAAATTCAATAATAAAAAAAAAAAGAAGATATGACTTGGGCTCTGACACAGTCTCCAACAATGATTAGCATTCTGAAGTGCTTACCATGGTACCAGACCCTGTTCTAAGCACTTTACATGTTGTAATCCACTAAATCCTTAAAACTCTATGAGACAGGTACCTATTACCATCTCCATTTATAAAAGAAGAAAATTGAAGGGTAGAGAGGTTATGTAGTTTGCTCAAGGTCACACAGTTAGGAAGAGACACAACCAGTCTCTGAGTTTGATGTCTTAATCACTGTGCACTCATTTACCAAATACTAGGATTCTATTAAAACTGGAATCTTCCTTTCAGGGAAAGCCTTCCCAGTTGTGCTTTAAAAATACTTGATATTATACTTGAACAGAAAACTTGCCTTTTGAGGTTTCAGTTTTACATTCTGGACTATCTACACAGCTCTTAATAGGAAAGTCTCTTCAGAGTAAGTGGGAGAGAGAAGCTCTTCATATCCAGAACTAGACTAGATCAGCTGATCAAAGACAGAGGTTTGCCAAGGTGTGTGCTGAAGAAAGGAAAGCAATATTTTTATAAAAGTCAAGTACCGAGACTGTATGTCTCCAAAGTGTTCACAAATCCACGGTATGCAAAGATGCCTCTTTGTGGAATCCTTGCTCAGATAACTGAAACATTAAGGGGCTGAACCCTCATGGAACAAATTCGTTTTTCTCCCACCCACTGACTGCTAACCTTCTCTGTCGGTTGGGTCTCTTTTCCTCACACCTTGGTGGGAACTCAAGTTGACCCCTTGTCTTTTCCAGTCAGTCACGTTTCAAGGATGCCTCCTTCTCAGGTAAGCAGTCTAGTCTGTCGAACCCAAAACTTCAATCTCATGCATTTCGAAGCTCCTCTCCTGCCCTACCGCAGGCCTGCCCTGGGCTCAGATACTTGAATTAAGGAAGGGAGGAGGGTACTGATTGGCTCCTTATTCACCCTGTAACACCCTCTCCCCAGCTTCTGCTTCTCCTAACTCCTCCAGAGCCAGGGTAAGGGGAGGGCGGAGAAGGACAGGGGCAGAGCCTTACTGACCAGCGCTGTAGCACCACAGTTGTGTGCCCTCTACATGGCAAATCTTGGCTTTTTCTTTCATCCTTCCTTTTTGCTTGTTCTTTGGAGACCTCCTTGCTGGGCACATCTCCCTGAGGAGATTAATGTCTCCTGGCTGACCACTCATGACCCCCTCGGCTCCTACATGACAGTTGACCCTTCAGTCTCTTTCTGCTGGGTTGTCTAGTCCCTGTGGACAGACCCTTTGGGTGGGGTGCTTTCAAGGCAAACAGAGCCTGGCTTCCACCTAAGGTGGCCCCCCCGACCCACAGATGACAGGATGATGCCTACCTTTGCCCACCCTAGAAGGCAGTGTTATCTACTGTCCCACCAGCCCTCTCTCTTCTCCCAACCACTGGGGACAGTTCCATCAATCTTTCCCCTTTGGAATTTTGTAGGCCCTGTGACCTGTCAACTCTGGAGAATACTTGTCAAACTTTTCTCAAAATTCTTTTTAGGGACTTCCCTGGTGGTGCAGTGCTCCCAATACAGGGGGCCTGGGTTCGATCACTGGTCAGGGAACTAAATACCACATGCCTGCTGCAACTAAGAGTTCACATGCCACAAGTAAGGAGCCTGCATGCCACACCTAAGGAGCTGGTGAGCCGCACCTAAGGAGCTCGGGAGCCGCAACTAGGGAGCCCGCCTGCTGCAACTAAGATCTGGTGCAACCAAATAAATCAATAGGTATTTTTAAAAATTTCTTTTTAAATCCATGGCAGCCTTTGGTTTCTACAGTAATGCAAGCAACTAGCTCAGGGGTAAATGGGCAAGATTTATTCTCTCCTCTTGGCCCAAACCCCAGTGTCCTCTATCCTTCCTCACTCCCAGCACACATTTGATTTGAGTAGGGGAAGGGGGGGAAATATTCTGGGCTCAGAGAAATCCTCTCTTACTAACCTTCTTTCAGCATTGTTGTTGCCTTATATATGGGCAGGGGAAGTTAGTGATGCACTATGGGTTGCAAAGTTGGTTCCAATCGCACAGCAAGTCCTGCTGATGGTCTAGCACCCACTGCCCTCAGCTTTGGAGCTTGAGCAATAGGGCCCATCTTATTTCATATGCTGCTACAGAAGTAAGAGAGCTGACCACCTCTGTAAGCAGCTTAAAGGCACTTTAGTCACACTGGGAGTAAGCAAATTACCTCAAGATGTCATCCAACATCCGGTTTTAATATTCATAATCTTAAGCTTTGCTTGCTGTTTTTTCTAACCACAGGATGACTCCTAACATTGCTTGAAAAGTGGGGGAAAAACTTCTCTTTCTTTTAGGCATATGGAAAAATAAAGCAGGTATAATAGAGAAAAAGCAATTCAAGGATCCTTAGTTCTACCAATATACCAATCGTGACGATAAAGAGGACTTAGCAAAAGTATGATCGGAATATGAGCTTTTGAAAGCAGTCCCCACCCCCTCCACTAGTGCCGAGTAACAGAAGAACTTGAATTAACATGAATTCCTAGAATAAATAAATTCTGTTTCCACGCCTGGGGAGGGAGAGGAAGAGAAGTATCATGGGAATATATTATGAAATGCCTAGTGAAACTTCAAATTCAAAGAAATACAAAGAAATATAAATCTCTCTCTCTCACACATTACAGAGAGACTGACAGATAGATAGATAGATAATCTCTCCTACTTGAACAGGTTCATCTACAAGCTGTTCTTTCCATGTCATCTTTTTGCCTTCTTACAGAGACTCTGTGCGAATCATCACAGCCATAAAACTATATGACTGAACACTGATAATTACATGACTTTTAACTGGAAGAGAACAATGGCTTTAGTTCCCTTATGGAGCCATAGATTTTCTGCCAACGTGCAGCCAAGAATCGTGCTTCGCTGGTCAGAGGGTCTGATTTTCTATCTTTGTGGAAGATTCAGGCTCAGTAACCAAGACTCCAAGGGGCAGCAGCTGCAGATTTCCCAGAATCCCTGTCCAAACCAAGGGGAGCAGCCCATTCCCAGAGCTGGCAGTGCCCCAGCCCCCCGTACCCTGCCGGCTCTCTGTCTCCTGGGGCCAGATCCCTTGGCCTGAGCCTGGATGGTGGCAGGAGGCCAAGGCAGATAGGGACAAACTTTCCCCACTTCCGCTCTCACATGACATCAGTTGGCACAAGAAGTGCCAAAGTACAGGAGATTGGCTTAATAACTGTGATTTAGTCTCTTCCCTCAAAATAAAAATAATGTGCCTTCAAATTACAACATGTTCCCTGAACAATATTGAACAGAATATTTATGGAACAGCAGCTCTAGCTGTGGCATCCAGCTCAGTATCTTCCTTCCAAGCATCTCACATGCGTTAGCTTGTTGGGGCCTGACACCCCTAGGGGGTAGATGGCACTAATATTATGATCCCTCTTTTAAGCCATGCACTGCTCCACTGGATGTGACTTTCCTCCAGTCACACAGCTGATTATTTTCAGGGTCACGACTGAAAGCCAGTTTCCTCACACTCAGAATTCTACTGCCTCAGTTGAGGAGAGGAATGCTACACAGAATTTTTTTTTTTTTTTTTTTTTTTTTTACGGTACGCGGGCTTCTCACTGTTGTGGCCTCTCCCGTTGCGGAGCACAGGCTCCGGACGCGCAGGCCCAGAGGCCATGGCTCACGGGCCCAGCCGCTGCGCGGCATGTGGGATCTTCCCGGGCCGGGGCACGAACCCATGTCCCCTGCATCGGCAGGCGGACTCTCAACCACTGCGCCACCAGGGAAGCCCTACACAGAATTTTTGAAAGGATTTTTTTTTTTTTTTCTGATTCCAGAAGTAATCTGTATTCATCAAAAAAAAAAATTGGAAAAACACTAGGAAGCACCAGGAAGCAAAGAAACATCACCCATATTCCCAGTCAGACATGATGACTGCTATTAACATTTGGCTGTGCAATCTCATATGTCCATTTTCTTTTAAAAATGGTTTCATACTGTGCATACTGGTTTTTTAGGGAGTTTCTTACATTTTCTTCCCAGTCATAAAGGTAATACATGCTGATTATAAAAAACCCAGAAATCACAGACAATTATAAAGACCGTCAAACCCACGCCATAATCCCACCCGCCAAGAGGTAACCATTAAAAAGCAATTTCATTGAGTGTGACATTTAGAAAGCCCATCGACTTGCAACATGCCTCTAAGGCGAGAGTAAGGTGTTTTAGGGAAAATGAAGAAACGAATACTTTGCCATTATCCTTATTTACAATCGAGGCTGATTTGTCTAGAATGAATGTCTCTTCATTTCAGCCTCCCTATTTATATATAGAAAGGGAAGGGTTTCCGATTAACTTCGTAAGAATATTTTCAGGATCAATCTTAAAACATTGGTTGAGAATTCTGACTGTTCTGAAAGAAACCTACACTCTCCAGGCCATGAGCCACGCTCATTCAGTTAGAGTTTCTCCCTGCCAGGCCGGGCCACACAGAATTGGGGTCACATGAAAATAGTAGAAGGTGGCTTGGCTGGAGATCACACTCCAGCTTTATCTGGGCCCGAGAATAGAAGGAGCTGACAAAGCAGAGGAGGATGTGTAAGATCGCTGCTCCTCTGTACAGTCAAAACCATCCAAGGCACATCCATGTGCAGGTGCTAAAGGCTTTGGCAGGGAGAGAGCTCTCTTTTTCAGGGCATTTATATTGACTTTTCTTTGAAACCTTTTTATTTTGTTGCTATAGCTCAAAATTGCCTTGAAAATAGTAGTCAGCATGGGGAATGGTCCACCATCTGACTTAATAACTCTCTTAGGGATACGGCTGTACCTACAAAAATTGAGTATTCTCCATGGCTTAATCAGCCCGATGGCAGCACTGAGATTGAAAGAGGAAAGTGCTCTGATGCTACAGAACAGAAAGTCTCAATGGTAACTTACAAGACAGGTGGAATTTTGATTATGGCTGTACAGAGGCCCCTAGAAGTAAGCACTCAGGCATGTGCTACCTTGCTAAAATACAACAGAACCAATCAAACGGATGAAAACCTCAATCACACTCCTGATGTGTACCACTGTTGTCTCAGGTTATCCTCATTCCATGTGCTCCCCAAGGCCTGCCCCTTCTCCTGAATGTCCTATGTGTATATGGCAAGTGGCACCGCTATCTACCCGGCTGCCCCCAATCCAAATTCCTTAGCATCATTCTTGACTTCTCCCTCTGTCTCATTCCCCTAATCTAATTAGCAAGTCTTGTTGATTCTGCCTTCTAAATATGTCTCAATCCTCTACTGTTTTTCCATTCCCACTTTGTCCAAGCTGCGGTCATCTGTTAACTGGTCCACTGCTACTGACCCCTCATTGGGGTCCCATTTCCATTCTTGCTGTCCCCTAGGCAGAGTAATCCTTTGGAAACACAAATCTGACAGTGTTACTCTCCCGCTGAGAACTCTCCCATAGTTCTTTTAATCAAAGCGTAATTTCCATGCAGTAAAAATCACACTTTTGAGTATATGATTATGCAGATTTTCACAAACACACAGTGGTGTAACCGTCACAGCATTCAAAATATAGAACAGTTCCTTTTGGTAATTAAGAATAAAGCTGTTATAAAAACTCACGTAGCGTCTTTTGTGTGAAAGTAAGTTTTCATTTCACTTGGGTAAATACCTAGGAGTGGTATCTCTGGATTGTATGGTAAATGTATTTTTAACTTCATAAGTAACTGCAAAACTGTTTTCCAAAGTGGCTGTACCATTTTGCATCCCTATGTTGGTAGGATAAAGTCCAGACTCCACATTAGGTCTTCAGAGCCCTCCACACCTGCCTCCTACCTGTCTCTCGATTCTCAGCTCTCTCCATTCCCCCACCCTTTCCACGCTTTATCACCCAATCACACTCAACTTCTTTCACTGTTGTGACAAACTCTTACTAATCTCTGGGACTTCCCACATGCTGAGTCTCCTGCCGAAGACACAAGTGCATCTACCTCCCTTCTTTACCTGAACAACATTTTTCTTTTGGTAGTTCAGATCATTTTATTTATTTTTTTAAAATTGGGGTATAGTTGCTTTACAGTGTTGTGTTAGTTTCTGTTGTACAACGAAGTACATCAGCTATATGTATACATATATCCCCTCCCTCTTGGACCTCCCTCCACCCCTATCCCCCCATCTAGGTCACCACAGAGCACTGAGCTGAGCTCCCTGCACTATACAGCAGGGTCCCACTAGCTATCTATTTTACACGTGGTAGTGTATACATGTCAATTCCAATCTCCCAATTCATCCCATCCCCCCTTCCCCCTTTTGGTGTCCAAACGTTTGTTCTCTACGTCTGCATCTGAACAAATTTTTAATCTGACAGACTCACTGGCTTAAACATCACCTCTGACAGGAAGCTTTCCTTGAACCTCAATTAGGATCCCCCATATATTTCCCTCATTCACTCACTCAACAAAGGTTTGATAAATAACAACCAGGGTCTAAGCTCTGTTCCAGGCACAGGGGAGATAGCAGTGGATGAAAGAGATAAAAGTCCAGACTCCGATGAAGCTGACAGACAATGAACAGTAACAACAAGACAAACATATACTAGAACATCAGGTGGTAGCCAGTGCTATAAAAAACTAGAGCAGAACATGTGGGGTTGCTATTTTAAATAGGACAATTGGAGGACATCATTGAGTAGAGGACATCTCTCTGAGAACAGGTATGAGTGAAATAAGGGAGCAGCTCTGCAAATACCTGGGGAAAGATAATTCCAGGCAGAGTGAACAGCAAGGACCAAGATGTTAAGACAGAAAAGAGGTTGGCATGAAAAGGCTGGTGTGTTCAGGAAGCAGCCTGAAGACGGGCGATGGGAACCTAGGAAGCTGGGGAAGAGGCGAGGAGGATGAGGTTGGATCTCGGGGTGTTTCCATAGCGCCCTCCACCCCATCACAGCGTTTGTCACACTGCATTGTTACTGCTTCCAAAGTTGTCTGTCCTTCCCTTTCAACTGTGTGCTCTCTGAGGCCAGGGACTGTGTTTGTTCTGCCTATTACCGGTTCTAAGTACTTACACTGTGTCTGCTGCCTGGTAGGTTCTTTTTTTTTTTTAATTTTATTGAAGTATAGTTTATTTGCAATGTTGTGTTAATTTCTTCTATACAGAAAAGTGACTTAGTTATACATATATATATATATATATATATATATCTCCTTTTCCATTATGGTTTATCACAGTATATTGAATATTGTTCCCTGTGCTATATACAGCAGGACTTTGTTGTTTATCCATCCTATATATAATAGTTTGCATCTGCTAATCCCAAACACCCAGTCTTTCCCTCCCCTACTCCCTCTCCCCCTTGGCAACCACAAGTCTGTTCTCTATATCTGTGAGTCTGTTTTCGTTTCACAGATATGTTGATTTGTATCGTATTTTAAATTCCACATATAAGTGGTAGGTTCTTAATAAATACTCAGATGAATGAATGAGTGGATGGACTACCTCAACAGCACAAAGTTTCTTGATTGAATGACAAATCCCTGAGAAGATGGCATGAGTCCATATTACCAGTGGAAAGAAGGAGGCTCAGATTGCTGAAATGACTTTCTCAGAGGGAGAGGTAAGTATGTGGCTGGAATTCAGCTTCCTCGTGATTGCAGCTCCCTCTCACAATACCTGCACAGTCTTTCCTGAACCAGGAAGTAACAGACTCTCAAATCCAAACATCCTTCTGGGGGCTTCCCTGGTGGCGCAGTGGTTAAGATTCCGCCCGCGAATTCAGGGGACACCGGTTCGAGCTCTGGTCCGGGAAGATCCCACATGACGCGGAGCAACTAAGCCCATGCGCCACAGCTACTGAGCCTGCACTCTAGAGCCCATGAACCACAACTACTGAGCCCGCACACCACAACTACTGAAACCCGCACACCTAGAGCTTGTGCTCCGCCATAGCAATGAGAAGCCCGCGCACCGCAACAGAGTGGCCCCCACTTGCCACAACTAGAGAAAGCCTGCACGCGGCAACAAAGACACAATGCAGCCAAAAATATAAATAAATTTAAAAAACAAACGTCCTTCTGCCCATCCTCATTCACTATGTCTGCTGACCTTAAATTTGAAAGAATATCTCTGGACCATCCTTCAGGGCATCAGTTGTTGTTGTTGTTTTAAAGCAGCCCAGGAGCCCACAAATGTTTTTTTATTTATTTGACCCACAGAATGATTTCAAAAAACTGGCAAACATCATCATAAAAGAGCAAAATTTCTGGCTTATTTTGAAAAATCTGCAGATGTGGCAGTGCTAGCTCTGTAATTTCCATGGAAACACCCAGCAGACTGAGGAGTGACTGTCCCTTTATGCAGGATGTGTTCTCTCCAATTTGCCACAGCTCTCAATGCTCTTTGGTGCCAAGTACCTGGTCCATGTCACTAGGTGAGGTTACTTGTTTGGAGGGTGATAAAGGATGGGTTAATGCCCCATAGCACATGCAGTCAAGGCCCATGGTTGAGGGGGTTTGAGGACCAGGGCCAGCCCCCTGTGTATTCCATTTCTCTTTCCAGCACATGTAGGTGGTTGAATTCAGAATGAATTGACTAGGTAGGGTAGCCCAAAAATCAGGAAGTGAGGAAACAAAGGTGATGCCCCAAAGATCTGCATGCAGCAGAAGAGATTATGAGAAGGGCATAGGGAAGGCAGCAGTGAAGGCTGCAGGGGAGATTGCATCCCTCCACCCAGCTCAGGGCGCCGGCCTCGGGTCTTACCTGTATGTAAGTCCACGTGGTTTGCAATGCCAGCTGACAGAGCCCCTGCTTCCCCCTTGATTATATAACTCAGTACTCCAGTCGTTGCACACTGTCTACATTACTGTTCTATCGAAGACATCAATGCATATCAGGCAGTACCAACTCAAGTCATAGTCTGGCTTAGGAACTCTGGAAGAGAGCTAGAAGGAATTTTTCATGCCAAGTTATGTAATCCAGGGCCTACCACAAATCCTGGCACACTGTCGCTGAATAAATACTTGCTGAAGATGAATGAACCTCGTACGAGTTACTTTTCCTCCCACTTCATCTATAAAGTCAGGGGTTCTCGTTTAGCTATTCTTTAAGACCTCGTAGAGCTCAGACATCCTGTAGTTCTATGGATTTCTAAGTAGTTACAAGCAAAGTAGAGGTCGGCAATAAATACCGGGGTCTCATCCATTTCCTGAGCAGAATAAAACATTTTAATGATGGCAGAAAAAGAATCAAGAAGGCTCTGATTTTCCACTGCTGAGCTGAGATCATGCCATTAGTCACAGCTGTGTTTCTCAGCATTGGTGTTAAACCAGGTCCATCCAGAGTTTAGATCTTGCATGTGTGTGGAGTTTATTGGCCAAAAATGAATGCATCAGAAATTTGCCTCTGGGACTCAAGACACGTGGCTGTAATGGATGTGATGTACAGGTGAGGCCAGCCTGCACAGGCCAGCCAGATGGCGGGGGCCGCCCGGCTGCTATAATTTAAAGAGCCATCCTGGGCCCCTTGCCCGATGATTTTCTTCTGTTAGCCTGCTTCAGTGCCTAAGATCCCCACTATTAATCACACCTTTGAGTTAAGGCCTTGAAAGATGGCCTCCCGATACTCCAATATGCAAAGAGGGATTTTAAATCAAAACATTTGCATTTATTACCATATTGGAAGAGGAATTTTCTCCAGCAATAATGATGATATTTGCAATCTATTATTGAGCACTAATCCTGTACCAAGCACTTTACACACTGCTGAATGGTTTTTCATTTCACCCACACAATCCCCTCTGCAACGAGTACTATATTTAGCCCTATGTATAGGCTTGGCAAGAGCCAGAGGTCACAGGACCCTAAGTGGAGTCAAACGCAGATTCTAGCTCTTCTCTTTCTCTCTCTCTCTCAGGATATAACTTGCACACAGTGCAGTGCACAATCTTAAATGCACAGCTGGGTAAACGTTTACATATGCATACCCTCATATAACCATCACTCAGACCAAGATAGAGAACATTTCCAGCACCCCAGGATGCTCCTTCGTGTCCCCTCCCAGTTGGTCCCTCAGTACCCCTCCTCTGCAAAGGATTCACAACCCTAACATCTACCTGTTTGGCTATGTGAAGGGAGGTGGTAGCCCAGGCAAACTCGGGGTGGGGGGGCGGGAAATAGTCCAAGAAATATAATATTAGGAGGGAGCAGGGTAGTGAGGCAACAGGAGGGAGCTGTCTCTGGGGAGAGGCGAGGGCTTGTCCTCAGGTGACAGTGTTCCCTGCAGCACACCCAGCTACTGCCCAGTTGGCTGGCACCACCAGCAGCATCTCCAAAGCCTGAGGACCTAAGTGTGCAGAGACCATTGTGGGAGCGCAGGTCCTGCATATGAAGCAGTGCTGGTCTCTCCCACTGCCAGGAATCCCAGCCTCTAACAAGAAACAGAATGCTGACAAATGAAAAGGAGATGTGTTTGCTGGCACAGAGTCCACGGAGTGGGAGGGCAGGCCAACGCAGTGCTCCCACAGGAAGTTTCGAACCCACTTTCTAATTCTTAGTTTAGCTATCATCAACTCTTCCCAGATCCAATGTGGCTGTTTTCCCTTTGCCGTGTTTAAATCGAGCTTCTCTTATTGTCCTTCCGTCTGCCCTACAGTTCAGGATGCTAGTTTCGAATTGTACAACCTCCCCGGGCTTCTGCACGGTGTTGACGGCATTCTCTTTAAGACAGCTCTCCTGCCAGCTGTCAAGTGTTGACCGTCAGCTTGTATTTGATTATTCTCAGCAGTTCTTCTTTAACTATGCATCACCCTATCTCCAGATCTGAAGTCCTAAGTAGTTGGCAGGCACTAGGAGACACACTTCAGGGAAACCCTGTGACTTAACCTGGAGGGCAACTGCAGATAAAGATTAAGAGCTATGCACTTAGGTTTTTGCTGATAAGAGGAGTGAGATTTCGCAAAGGGAGGGAAGGCTGAAGAAAGAGGGAAGACAAGATGGAGGAAAGGAGAATGAAGGGTGGAAGGAGAGAGGGAGAAGGGGAAGGGAGAAGAAGAAAGAAATAGAAAAAGAGGAGCATGAGAGGGAGAAGGCTGGAGGAGAGGGACAGGAGGAACGGAGGGAGGGAAACACTGAGAACAAGTGGAGGAGGGAGTGGGCAGATGGAGTTCAGACTTTCAGAGGACAAGAGAGGAGCCTGTGCCAAGGAAAATGGACTTCGGAAGGCTTGATTATTTTCGTTAATTGTTTACGATAACCGAGCAGCTAAACACTGCCAGGCATCTACATCAATGGATGCCTATAGAAAACTAGACGTCAAACGTTGCAAATATTAAATATTCTGCCCTGTGATGTCCCCGAATGCACTCACACTTAGCAGATAATGGGTTAATTATGTAGATAGATCAGGAAATACGTTTGGCCCTTGTCAGTCACGTCCCATTTCACACAGCTGAGAAATTATAAAAGATGGGAGAAATAGGTGCAAACAGAAACAGTGGGGCTGCCCACTCTCCTCTTTACAAATTCAATTGGAGAGATTTCTTTAGCTATAACCAACCATGTACAACTGGACATGAGGCATTTTCAGAACATTCCATCTAAGGAGTCAGGGAAGCATGTAATGCATCTTGAAAATATTTCTATCTAAACCATTTAAAAAATTTGTGCCATGTTTATAGGGGGTAAACCCTCAGGTAAAAATGAGCTCCCCAGATGGTGCATCCCTGCCCATTCTCCTCCAGGAGTTCTAGAGGACCCATGTTTTCTTGCATGTGTTTGTCATCAAAGTTAGAGAAGGCCTCAGAGACCTGCTGAACGATGGGTCTGCTTGGTTAAGTTTTGGGGGCAAAACAAAACAATTCACTTTTCAGCATTTATTGTTCAGTAACATTCCTTGCTAGTCAGAAGATTCCTACAGTTCAAAAAGTTAAAACTCTACCAATAAAGAAACTCATTTTTAAGCACATAAAAATAATAGTTCAGATGTATAATGATACTCTATTTGCATTTTTCCTAAATTTATAAACACAGTGCTGATAGCCATAATATAGAAATTAAAATTCTGAATCTAATAATCTAAGTTCAAATCTTAGAAAGCCTGTTTAAAGAAGGCATCTTAGTGAACTAGAAAAACTAGAAATTAGGTGAGTTTAGTTTTAGTACTTCCTCATCCACTAAATGAACATTGCTCTTTGAATAAGTCATATATTTATTTATTCATTATTAATTTATTCATTAATTCCAAAAATATTTTGTTGAACTCAGTGTGTGCCAGAGTCTACTAATCTCTGAAGATATGGAGAGGAAAGGCTCATTCCTGCCACCATGTACTTCCTCACAGAATGTAACTTCAAAAAGTACTTATGTAATATCTGTCTCCTCACATTAGATTATTAACTTTACAAAAGAAATGACTGTGCTATGGTTTACTTTTCTCTCTCCATCACTAGCCCAACACTGAGCACGTGGCATTTACTCAGCAAATATTCATCCAATGGATATATTTATCATAAGTTAACATTTAAATAGCACTTACAGGGACTTCCCTGGTGGCACAGTGGTTAAGAATCCACCTGCCAATGCAAGGGACACGGGTTCGATCCCTGGTCCGGGAAGATCCCACATACCCGAGAGCAACTAAGCCCGTGTACCACAACTGCTGAAGCCCACGCGCCTAGCACCGCAACGAAGAGTCCCCCGCTCGCCACAACTAGAGAAAACCTGCCCGCAGCAACGAAGACCCAACGCAGCCAAAAAAAAAAAACCGAAAAAACCCAGCACTTACATCCATTATCTCTTTTAATCTCGACAACAACCCTGTGAGGTGGGTCCTAGTCTCCCTATTTTACAGTTGGGGAAACTGAGAAAAAGGGAAGTAAATCTGGGCTCTCTGGTGCCAGAATCCGTGTTCATATCCACTCTACTGCCTATGACTGTATCAATGAATTAATGAATGAGTGAATGAATGAATTGATTTAAGTAGTTTACAGGCTCTGGGCTTTAGGATCATTAATTGCAATATGAGGATACTGGACAGTTTTCCTAAACTTTTCCACCAAAGTCTAGTACAAGTTCTTTTAACAAATCGCTTTACCAGATTATCATCAGGTGCTCTCCATTTGTTGTAGACAATGTACTATCTGATGCCCAGGAACGGCTGAGACTAGTGGCCCGTATACTCTCTGCTATGCCCTTGCATTTCTGTTCCCTCCACTTGAGTTGTATCATTCCCAAACCTGTTCGTGCCTTTTGTACTTACTCTAATTACATAATTGAATTAAATATTATTTAAGTGCATAGAAAATGATTGCAAAAAGAAGTAAAGCTGTTGTTTCTATGAAAACTATACTGGTGGTAGATATGCAAGTGTGGATTCCTGTCTGTTTGAAATCTTTTAAAATAAATAGTGAATGCTGAAAAAATAAGTTAAAAGATTTGGAAATACTTTTTAAATGCAAGAACTTGCATTTGAAAGTTGCTTCCAAATAATGTGTGGAGGCTTCTGCGAAGATGGCAGAAGAGTAAGACGCGGAGATCACCTTCCTCCCCAGAGATACACCAGAAATACATCTACACGTGGAACAACTCCTACAGAACACCTCCTGAACACTGGCAGAAGACCTCAGGCCTCCCAAAAGGCAAGAAACCCCCCCCCCACGTACCTGGGTAGGGCAAAAGAAAAAAGAATAAACAGAGACAAAAGGATAGGGACAGACCTGCAACAGTGGGAGGGAGCTGTTAAGGAGGAAAGTTTCCACACACTAGGAAGCCCCTTCGCAGGCGGAGACTGCGGGAGGCAGAGGGGGGAAGCTTCGGAGCCACGGAGGAGAGCGCAGCCACAGGGGTGTGGAGGGCAAAGCGGGGAGATTCCCGCACAGAGGATCAGGGCCGACCGGCACTCACCAGCCTGAGAGGCTTGTCTGCTCACCTGCCGGGGCGGGCGGGGCAGGGAGCTGAGGCTCGGGCTTCCGTCGCAGCACTGGGAGAGGACTGGGGTTGGCGACGTGAACACAGCCTGCAGGGGGTTGGTGCACCACGGCTGGCCAGGAGGGATTCCGGGGAAAAGTCTGGACCTGCCGAAGAGGCAAGAGACTTTTTCTTCCCTCTTTGTTTCCTGGTGCTCGAGGAGAGGGGATTAAGAGCGCTGCTTAAAGGAGCTGCAGAGACGGGCGCAAGTCGCGGCTAAAAGTGCGGACCCCAGAGACGGTCATAAGATGCTAAGGCTGTTGCTGCCGCCACCAAGAATCCTGTGTGCGAGCACAGGTCACTCTCCACATCCCCCTCCCGGGGAGCCTGTCCAGCCCGCCACTGCCAGGGTCCCGGGATCCAGGAACAACTTCCCAGGGAGAATGCACGGCGCGCCTCAGGATGGTGCGACGTCACGCCGACCTCTGCCGCCGCAGGCCCGCCAAACACTCCGTGCCCCTCCCTCCCCCACGGCCTGAGTGAGCCAGAGCCCCCGAATCAGCGGCTCCTTTAACCCCGTCCTGTCTGAGCGAAGAACAGACGCCCTCCAGCGACCTACACGCAGAAGCGGGCCAAATCCAAAGCTGATCCCCTGGGAGCTGTGAGAACAAAGAAGAGAAAGGGAAATCTCTCCCAGCAGCCTCAGGAGCAGCGGATTAAAGCTCCACAATCAACTTGATGTACCTGCATCTGTGGAATACATGAACAGACAACCAATCATCCCAAATTGAGGAGGTGGACTTTAAGAGCAAGATTTATGCTGTATAGCTTTGCTTCCACCATTTGTCCTAGGGTTCTACCCGTCCGATTTTTTTTTCTTTTTCTTAGTAATTACTTTTTTATTTAAATAACTTTATTATGTTTTACCTTACTTTATTTTATTTTACTTTATCTTCTTTCTTTCTTTTTTTCCTTCCTTCCAAACCTCCTTCCTTCCTTCGTCCCTCCCTCCCTCCTTTCTTTCTTTCTTTCTACTTCTACCAATTCTTTCTTTCTACTTTTTCTCCCTTTTATTCTGAGCCATGTGGATGAAAGGCTCTTGGTGCTGCAGCCAGGAGTCAGTGCTGTGCCTCTGAGGTGGGAGAGCCAACTTCAGGACACTGGTCCACAAGAGACCTCCCAGCTCCACATAATATCAAACGGTGAAAATCTCCCAGAGATCTCCACCTCAACACCAGCACCCAGCTTCATTCAATGACCAGCAAGCTACAGTGCTGGACATGCTATGCCAAACAACTAGCAAGACAGGAACACAACCCCACCCATTAGCAGAGAGGCTGCCTAAAATCATAATAAGTCCACAGACAACCCAAAACACACCAGCAGACGTGGACCTGCCCACCAGAAAGACAAGATCCAGCCTCATCCACCAGAACACAGGCACTAGTCCCCGCCACCAGGAAGCTTACACAACCCACTGAACCAACCTTAGCCACTGGGGACAGACACCAAAAACAATGGGAACTACGAACCTGCAGCCTGCAAAAAGGAGACCCCAAACACAGTAAGATAAGCAAAATGAGAAGACAGAAAAACACACAGCAGATGAAGGAGCAAGATAAAAACCCACCAGACCTAACAAATGAAGAGGAAATAGGCAGTCTACCTGAAAAAGAATTCAGAATAATGATAGTAAAGATGATGCAAAATCTTGGAAATAGAATAGACAAAATGCAAGAAACATTTAACAAGGACCTAGAAGAACTAAAGATGAAACAAACAATGATGAACAACACAATAAATGAAATTAAAAATACTCTAGATGGGATCAATAGCAGAATAACTGAGGCAGAAGAATGGATAACTGACCTGGAAGATAAAATAGTGGAAATAACTACTGCAGAGCAGAATAAAGAAAAAAGAATGGAAAGAACTGAGGAAGTCTCAGAGACCTCCGGGACAACATTAAATGCACCAACATTCGACTTACAGGGGTTCCAGGAGAAGAAGAGAAAAAGAAAGGGACTGAGAAGATATTTGAAGAGATTATAGTTGAAAACTTCCCTAATATGGGAAAGGAAATAGTTAATCAAGTCCAGGAAGCACAGAGAGTCCCATACAGGATAAATCCAAGGAGAAATATGCCAAGACACATATTAATCAAACTGTCAAAAATTAAATACAAAGAAAACATATTAAAAGCAACAAGGAAAAAATAACACACAAGGGAATCCACATAAGGTTAACAGCTGATCTTTCAGCAGAAACTCTGCAAGCCAGAAGGGACTGGCAGGACATATTTAAAGTGATGAAGGAGAAAAACCTGCAACTAAGATTACTCTACCCAGCAAGGATCTCATTCAGATTTGATGGAGAAATTAAAACCTTTACAGACAAGCAAAAGCTGAGAGAGATCAGCACCACCAAACCAGCTTTACAACAACTGCTAAAGGAACTTCTCTAGGCAAGAAACACAAGAGAAGGAAGAGACCTACAATAACGAACCCAAAACAATTAAGAAAATGGGAATAGGAACATACATATCAATAATTACCTTAAATGTAAATGGACTAAATGATCTCACCAAAAGACACAGATTGGCTGAACGGATACAAAAACAAGACCCATATATTTGCTGTCTACAAGAGACCCACTTCAGACCTAGAGATACATACAGACTGAAAGCAAGGGGATGGAAAAAGCTATTTCATGCAAATGGAAACCAAAAGAAAGCTGGAGTAGCAATTCTCATATCAGACAAAATAGACTTTAAAATAAAGACTATTAGAAGAGACAAAGAAGGACACTACATAATGATCAAGGGATCGATCCCAGAAGAAGATAAAACAATTGTAAATATTTATGCACCCAACGTAGGAGCACCTCAATACATAGGCAAATACTAACAGCCATAAAAGGGGAAATCGACAGTAACACATTCATAGTAAGGGACTTTAACACCCCACTTTCACCAATGGACAGATAATCCAAAATGAAAATAAATAAGGAAACACAAGCTTTAAATGATACATTAAACAAGATGGACTTAATTGATATTTATAGGACATTCCATCCAAAAACAATACACATTTTTCTCAAGTGCTCACAGAACATTCTCCAGGATAGATCATATCTTCGGTCTCAAGTCAAGCCTTGGTAAATTTAAGAAAATTGAAATTGTTTCAAGTATCTTTTCCGACCACAACGCTATGAGACTAGATATCAATTACAGGAAAAGATCTGTAAAAAATACAAGCACATGGAGGCTAAACAATACACTACTTAATAACGAAGTGATCACTGAAGAAATCAAAGAGGAAATAAAAAATACCTAGAAACAAATGACAATGGAGACATGGTGACCCAAAATCTATGGGATGCAGCAAAAGCAGTTCTAAGAGGGAAGTTTATAGCAATACAATCCTACCTTAAGAAACAGGAAACATCTCAAATAAACAACATAACCTTGCATCTAAAGCAATTAGAGAAAGAAGAACAAAAAAACCCCAAAGTTAGCAGAAGGAAAGAAATCATAAAAATCAGATCAGAAATAAATGAAAAAGAAATGAAGGAAATGATAGCAAAGATCAATAAAACTAAAAGCTGGTTCTTTGAGAAGATAAACAAAATTGATAAACCATTAGCCTGACTCACCAAGAAAAAAAGGGAGAAGACTCAAATCAATAGAAATGAAAAAGGAGAAGTTAACAACTGACACTGCAGAAATACAAAAGATCATGAGAGATTACTACAAGCAACTCTATGCCAATAAAATGGACAACCTGGAAGAAATGAACAAATTCTTAGAAATGCACAACCTGCCAAGACTGAATCAGGAAGTAATAGAAAATATGAACAGACCAATCACAAGCACTGAAATTGAAAATGTGATTAATAATCTTCCAACAAACAAAAGCCCAGGACCAGATGGCTTCACAGGCGAATTCTATCAAACATTTAGAGAAGAGCTAACACCTATCCTTCTCAAACTCTTCCAAAATATAGCAGAGGGAGGAACACTCCCAAACTCATTCTACGAGGCCATCATCACCTTGATACCAAAACCAGACAAGGATGTCACAAAGAAAGAAAACTACAGGCCAATATCACTGATGAACATAGATGCAAAAATCCTCAACAAAATACTAGCAAACAGAATCCAACAGCACATTTAAAGGATCATACACCATGATCAAGTGGGGTTTATCCCAGGAATGCAAGGATTCTTCAATATACACAAAACAATCAATGTGATAAACCATATTAACAAATTGAAGGAGAAAAACCATATGATCATCTCAATCGATGCAGAGAAAGCTTTCGACAAAATTCAACACCTATTTATGATAGAAACCCTGCAGAAAGTAGGCATAGAGGGAACTTTCCTCAACATAATAAAGGCAATATATGACAAACCCACAGCCAACATCTTCCTCAATGGTGAAAAACTGAAAGCATTTCCACTAAGATCAGGAACAAGACAAGGTTGCCAATTCTCACCAGTCTTATTCAACACAGTTTTGGAAGTTTTAGCCACAGCAATCAGAGAAGAAAAGGAAATAAAAGGAATCCAAACCAGAAAAGAAGAAGTAAAGCTGTCACTGTTTGCAGATAATATGATACTATACATAGAGTATCCTAAAGATGCTACCAGAAAAGTACTAGAGCTAATCAATGAATTTGGTAAAGTAGCAGGATACAAAATTAATGCACAGAAATCTCTTGCATTCCTATACACTAATGATGAAAAATCTGAAAGTGAAATCAAGAAAACACTCCCATTTACCATTGCAACAAAAAGAATAAAATGTCTAGGAATAAACCTACCTAAGGAGACAAAAGACATGTATGCAGAAAATTATAAGACACTGATGAAAGAAATTAAAGATGATACAAATAGATGGAGAGATATCACATGTTCTTGGATTGGAAGAATCAACATTGTGAAAACGACTCTACTACCCAAAGAAATCTACAGATTCAATGCAATCCCTATCAAAGTACCACTGGCATTTTTCACAGAACTAGAACAAAAAATTTCACAATTTGTATGGAAACACAAAAGACCCCGAATAGCCAAAGCAATCTTGAGAAAGAAAAACAGAGCTGGAGGAATCAGGCTCCCTGACTTCAGACTATACTACAAAGCTACAGTAATCAAGACAGTATGGTACTGGCACAAAAACAGAGAGATAGATCAATGGAACAGGATAGAAAGCCCAGAAATAAACCCACGCACATTTGATCACCTTATCTTTGATAAAGGAGGCAGGAATGTACAGTGGAGAAAGGACATCCTCTTCAGTAAGTGGTGCTGGGAAAACTGGACAGCTACATATAAAAGTATGAGATTAGATCACTCCCTAACACCATACACAAAAATAAGCTCAAAATGGATTAAAGACCTAAATGTAAGGCCAGAAACTATCAAACTCTTAGAGGAAAACATAGGCAGAACACTCTATGACATAAATCACAGCAAGATCCTTTTTGACCCACCTCCTAGAGAAATGGAAATAAAAACAAAAATAAACAAATGGAACATAATGAAACTTCAAAGCTTTTGCACAGCAAAGGAAACCATAAAAAAGACAAAATGACAACCCTCTGAATGGGAGAAAATATTTGCAAATGAAGAAAGTGACAAAGGATTAATATCCAAAATTTACAAGCAGCTCAATAACAAAAAAACAAACAACCCAATCCAAAAATGGGCAGAAGACCTAAATAGACATTTCTCCAAAGAAGATATACAGACTGCCAACAAACACATGAAAGAATGCTCAACTTCATTAATCATCAGAGAAATGCAAATCAAAACTACAATGAGATATCATCTCATACCATTTTTTGGCCATCACCAAAAAATCTAGAAACAATAAATGCTGGAGAGGGTGTGGAGAAAAGGGAACCCTCCTGCACTGTTGGTGGGAATGTAAATTGATACAGCCACTATGGAGAACAGTATGGAGGTTCCTTAAAAAACTACAGATAGAACTACCATATGACCCAGCAATCCCACTACTGGACATATATCCTGAGAAAACCATAATTCAAAAAGAGTCATGTACCAAAATATTAATTGTAGCTCTATTTACAATAGCCTGGAGATGGAAACAACCTAAGTGTCCATCATCGGATGAATGGATAAAGAAGATGTGGCACATATATACAATGGAATATTACTCAGCCCTAAAAAGAAACAAAATTGAGCTATTTGTAATGAGGTGGATAGGTCTAGAGTCTGTCATACAGAGTGAAGTAAGAGAAAGACAAATACCATATGCTAACACATATATATGGAATTTAAGAAAAAAATGTCATGAAGAACCTAGGGGTAAGACAGTAATAAAGACACAGACCTACTAGAGAATGGATTTGAGGATATGGGGAGGGGGAAGGGTAAGCTGTGACAAAGCGAGAGAGAGGCATGGACATATATACACTACCAAATGTAAGGTAGATAGCTAGTGGGAAGCAGCCGCATAGCACAGGGAGATCAGCTCAGTGCTTTGTGACCACCTGGAGGGGTGGGATAGGGAGGGTGGGTGGGAGTGAAGAGATATGGGAACATATGTATATGTATAACTGATTCACTTTGTTATAAAGCAGAAACTAACACACCATTGTAAAGCAATTATACTCCAATAAAGATGTAAAAAAATAAAATTAAAAATAAAAAATAGATTCTAAAAAAAATAATAATGTGTGAAAGAGACAACGGTAAAAGAATTGTACAGCATCTTGAAGGACTATTCACTTCGATGCCTTTGCCTGTGGCTTTAGATTCTCACATAGAGAAAGCTCTCAGGGATATTAGACAATAAGGAATCTCAATCAAGAAACCCATTTTCATAGATATCCACTGACATCAAAAGATAAGGAAATGAATATGCATTTATATATTTTAAGATAAAATGAAGCACTTTGAAACCATGCCCCAAAGGCTTAATAGAAGCTGGCACCTTAATAGAAGTCCTTGAGTGTATCTTACAGAACAGTAGATAAGGGGAGAGCTGATAAGGGAACAGCTTACTAAAACCCCTCTGTTTGTAACCTGCCTTTGCTAATCAAGCCTACTTTCGCTTTTTGTTTTTTTTTTTCTTTAATTGCATACCCTCCAAGCTTCACATAGCCTAGGTTATATATCACCAGACTTCTTAACCACCCCTATAGATTATGTCTTCATCGTATGTGTCCCTATAGTAATGGAGGCGGGGGGTGGGCAGGGGCTTAAGTTGTTTTTCAGGAAACTGGAGTTGGCTCCTGCCCAGTTAAAACGGGCCAAGATTGTTTGGGACCACCGACCCCAAAACTGGGACTGCACAGGTGTCCGATGAGTGACCTTTTGACATCAGAGGGCCAGAAGCTTCACCCTCAGATCATGCTAAGCACCTCCATTTTTGAACATGCAACCCATGAAGAAGCATGCAACCCAGATACTCCTGTGCAGAACACTGATTACCTCACCTTTTCCCCACTTCCAACCCCGTTTCTTCATGCCTAAGACCACCCAGCTTCTTTTATTCCATAAACATCTCAAACCCCTCACCTCTGGGGAGGTGGATCTGAGGTTTGTTCTGCTGCCTCCTCCGTTTGGCTGCCTTGTGAATAAACTCCTTCTTGGCTACAAATTTGGGCCGCTTAGCGCTTAGCTTGCCTGGTTCAGTAACAACTTTAGGCAAGTATGTATCATTTTCCTTTATTTAATCAACATTGAGTAGGTGCACATGGATTGCAAGAAACTTCTTCAAAGTCTTGTTTCATCCTAAAGTTTCTATGAAATTTGCATACTTCACTCAGTATGACGATCTCTAGGTGCATCCATGTTGCTTCAAATGGCATTATTTTGTTCTTTTTTTATGGCTGAGTAATATTCCATTGTATATATGTACCACATCTTTATCCATTCCTCTGGACATTTAGGTTGCTTCCATGTCCTGGCTATTGTAAATAGTGCTGCAATGAACATTGGGGTGCATGTATCTCTTCGAATTATGGTTTTCTCTGGATATTTGCCCAGGAGTGGGATTTGTGGGGCATATGCTAGCTCTATTTTCAGTTTTTTAAGGAATCTCCATACTGTTCTCCATAGTAGCTGTACCAATTTACGTTCCCACCAACAGTGTAGGAGGTTCCCTTTTCTCCACACCGTCTCCAGCATTTATTGTTTGTAGATTTTTTGATGATGGCCATTCTGCCAGCTGTGAAGTGATACCGCATTGTAGTTTTGATTTGCATTTCTCTAATAATAAGTGATGTTGAAGACAAATATCATATGATATCGCTTATATGTGGAATCTAAAAAGATGGTACAAATGAACTTATTTATAAAACAGAAAGAGTAACAGATGTAGAAAACAAACTTATGGTTACCAGGGAGAAGAGGGGAAGGGGTAAGTTGGGAGATTGGGATTGACATATACACACTACTATATACAAAATAGATAACTAATAAGGACCTACTGTAGAGCACAGGGAACTCTACTCAATATTCTGTAATGACCTATCTAGGAAAAGAATCTAAAAAAGAGTAGATATATGTATATGTATAACTGATTCACTTTCCTGTACACCTGGAACTAACACAACATTGTAAGTCAACTATACTCCAATAAAAATTTAAAAGACATTTAAAAAAAGAAATTTGCACCCCATTCTGTGGTAGATATTAATACTTCTCACAAAATAATTTTAGTTCTTCTGGGCACGTAGTAGGATTGCACTTCCCTGTCCCTCTTTGAAGATAGGTGGGTCTCTATGACATGCTTCGGCCAGTGAAGTGTGTGTGGACATGACAGGTGCCATTTCCAGATAGATGTATTAGGATCTAATCCATGATTTACCGTAGTTGTCTTTCCTTCCACTAAGACAATAGGCAAAGTTCTACAGAGAGACTGCTCCTTCAATCCAGATCCTATAATGAAGACAATGTGAAACACAGGCCCTAGCTGACCCTCATGGATGTGTCCCATGAATAAGAAATAAGCTTTTTTGTTTTAAGTCACCAAGACTGGAAGTTTTTTGTTATCAGAGCATAATCGAATCTACCTTGACTAACACATATTCCATGATGCATCTTACTCATTTAAATACAAAAATATGTCCCCCTCCAAATTTGCAGATACACTTAGCACCCCAGAGAGACACACCACATCGATCTAGTGACTGTGTGTGCTGCCTTCACTTTCGTCCCATGTGAGAAGCATAGAATCAGAAGCTTTGGGACCCCTTCAAATGCTGATGTTATGTCATGCTGTGTGCGAGGAGAGAACAGGCACCCATGAAAACTGTGTCTATGTCACTTAACTAAACCAAATAAAATGAAATTAATTTGATTGGAGAGCTGTTATATCTGATTGTGGAGCAATTGATTAGATTTCCATAGAGTCAATCTGATTTCATTGTTACTGCTTAGTTGTCTTAATGAGGGAATTGGATTGCACAGTGATCCAACTGATCATTTTGGCAATTGGCCTGCCAACTGTTGGCCATTTAGCCAGAGCACCACTGTCTGACCCTAGGACAGGATGTGTAATTAATTCACTTGAATGTTGAATTCAAGCATTTTTTCCTACAAGCTGCTATGTGTCAAGTACTGTCATATAATGAAAAATATTTATCAGTTGTAAATATTTAAAATGTACAGTCCTCCCTGAATACACGCCATACCAAGAAATCTAAACATTGTACAATGCTATAAACTTTGACTGGATCAAGCTTCAATTTTAAACTCTGTGCAGGCCTCTACTTCCCCGTAGGGCTTCATTCCAACATTGCTTAGGATCAAAAATAGATTGTTCCTGCCCCTTAAAAACAATTGATTCGATTCCATTGATTCAAAGTGAAACTACTTTTGCAATCGTGGAAGAAAAGACTCTGGGCTCCAGGAGACCAGTGACTTGTATATTCTATACATTATTGTGCGCACTCAAACAATGCCTGAGTTTGTTGTAGGTACTTAACAATATTGGAAGAATAAATGAATGAGTAATTAACTAATGATTGAAGAGCCCCAATATTCCTTTATTTCAGTTATTTTCCGGAAGTGAAAGAAGTGCTCTTCTGAGCATGTGAAGCAATATAACTTCACAGTTAAGTTCTATGGCTTTGCAGTTTGTTGAGTCTGAATTTGATTTCTGATTTTGCCATTGTTGCAAATTGCACTTTCAGATGGTCACAATGATATCTCCCATTCCACACATTTTTTTGCAATATGAACTTGACACGCCCTCATAATGAGGTAGCCAGTTTCTCCACTTCATTGAATCTGGGTAAACCTTATGACTGGTTTGAGCAATACAATTTAGCAGAAATTATGATGCACCAGTTACAGATATAACCCTTAACTGGCCTGACAGTTTCTGTTTCCTCCTCTTGGAAGCCAACCACCAGGTAAAAAGCACAATCCTTTGAAATCCAGCACAAGGTTCTGGCTGGATTCCCGAAAGGATGATGAAAACATAAAGGGATACATTTTTTTTTTTCTTTTTTTTTTTTTTTTTTGCAGTACGCGGGCCTCTCACTGTTGTGACCTCTCCCGTTGCTGAGCACAGGCTCCGGACGCGCAGGCTCAGCGGCCATGGCTCACGGGCCCGGCCGCTCCGCGGCATGTGGGATCTTCCCGGACCGGGGCAAGAACCCGTGTCCCCTGCATCGGCAGGCGGACTCTCAACCACTGCGCCACCAGAGAAGCCCAAGGGATACATTTTGAGAGAAAATTGGATGGATTCATTATTGGGCATGTTGAATATGCCTTGCCTTTGGGACACACAATTTTAGTGGGGAGTTGGCTTTTCAGGTTTGAAACTCAAAAGAAAGATATAAATTGGAGATATAAATTTGGGAGTCAGCAGCAAATAGATGGTGACTGAAAACATGGACACAAATGAGAGTATCTTTTCAAAAAGCATATAGGATGAGAAAAGAAAGTGGGTTTGGGGCATAAATATGAGGAATATCATCATTTAAGAAAAGGGTAGGGGGCTTCCCTGGTGGCACAGTGGTTAAGAATCCTCCTGCCAATGCAGGGGACAAGGGTTCGAGCCCTGGTCCGGGAAGATCCCACATGCTGCGGAGCAACTAAGCCCGTGCGCCACAACTACTGAGCCTGCACTCTAGAGCCCACGAGCCACAACTACTGAGCCCACATGCCACACCTACAGAAGCCCACATGCCTAGAGCCTGTGTTCCGCAACAAAAGAAGCCACCACAATGAGAAGCCTGCGCACCGCCATGAAGAGTAGCTCCTGCTCGCCACAACTAGAGAAAGCCCGAGCACAGCAACAAAGACCCAACGTAGCCAAAAATAAATAAATTTAAAAAAAAAAAAAAAAGGGTAGGGAATGAACAACCGCAAAAGAGATAGGGAACAGAGGTCCAGAAAGGTAAGTGGAAACCCAGGAGAGTTCTGTACCATAGACACAAGGGAAGGGGGTTTCCAGAAAGAAGGTGTATTCATCTGAGTCAAATGCTGCTGAGATGTGAAGAGAGTTGAGGACAGATCTATCTGGAAAGGCTGGAAAGCTAAAGTCTCCATCTGCCAGTCTCCCTTGCAGCTAGGGTTTCACCAGTTAGATGCACTTGCTTGAGATTTAGAAAGTGGAACAGAGCAATCTTTCTGGAGCTTTTGGTTGCTTCCCTGCCCTTTGATGGTACATTCATGAAAGCTCTCACTCAGTTCTACTTCTAGAGGACACACAAACCAATAATGTCCTGATTATCAAGGCCATCAAAAGCCAAGTCAAAAATGGTGAAAATGCTTTTTAAAAGACAGTATGGATATAATGCAACAACAAATGCTGCCAAACTGAAGGTCCACAGAGTGACTCTTCATCAGACTTTGAGATCTGGACATGCCACACGAAGAGGCTCTGGAGTATCATCAGTATTCAATTCAAATAACAAGACCCAGTTAAGCTGTGAAATGCATCAGTTTGCATTAACTTACTCTTTCAGCAAGGAGAGCTGAATATGGAGAAGCAAGGTGGGGAGAAGGAAGGGTGGGCATGCAGAAACCCAGCTCCAGTGATGCAGCAGGGCTTTGGGCTGTGGAGATGCTACAGCAGCAGATAGATTAGTGAGAGAACAGCAGACAGACTCAGGCTGGCCTCTGTTGTGCCTCACAGAACTCCCACAGATGGCTGAGAAGGTACCAAGTTCAGCAGATGGTGGTTGGTGAGTGGAGCTAAAGGATGATGCTCACTTGTAAGGTGTATAAGTGCCCTTGACAAATACCAGACTTTTCAGCTGCTATAACTGGTGACAATTTCCAAAAGAAATCTAGAATTTACAAAGTCTTCCCATTTAATATCTCTCTTCCACAACTGTCTACTGAGAGATAGAGGAAAAGGAATTAATAATCTCATTTCTCCGTGGGCTAAATCGTGGCAAGGCTAGGTTGAAGAATTTCCCAAGGTCCTAAGGAGAAGAGATCTTAAGACTCACATGAGTTGCTAAATAATTCGGAGGAGACCTCCCCAATACATATATAGTTGTTTACATTTTTTAAAGGACTCTCTCATTTCATGCTTGTCACAACCCTGGAAGGAAAACAAGCCATTTCCATTTAACAGATGAGGAAACTGAGATCCTATGGAGTTTGACTTAACCAGTTCATCTTAAAAACAGCAGAGCAAAAGTAGAACCTTGCTTTTCTCTCTCCTGGTCTTCGGGTGAATTCTGTCGATTGAGATGAAGCACATTGCAGCTTGAACTTCAAAAGCTGGAGCTTGCACAGTTACTGAGCCTGCACAGCTCATGGAAAATAACCAAGAAACACATTCTGGGATAGCCTGGGACTTCAAGGTCAAGAGCAATATTCAGTGCTGTTCTAACCAAGCTGTGTAAGGAACAGCTAATTTGACTTGCTGAGAACACGATAATATGCAAATATAGTACTGTAGTTAATGGTTCAGCATTGATGATTAGCAAATATTTCTTTGTAACCCAAGTTTTCCCAGTCTGGTGTGGGGCTGGTCTGGAGGCTCAAGAGGGTCACGGGTGTCCCTAAGAAAATGGCCATTGCTCTCATGTGTTTCCTCTCTGTGGGTCCCCTCTCACCTCCTTGAAACTGAAATATAATGAAGAATGTGCAGTCATTTTTCACTAATTTTCCCTTTGCCTTTAGCAGAGATCAGAGTTTTGGCATCTTTATTGTATCATTAATTTTAGTTATGTTCTGAACACGGAAAAAGGAGGTCTTCAAGGCTACGGGTGACTGACAGTGTTCAGACAAGTCCAATTAAGCTTCTTATGTTTGGAGAGTCTTGGAAAGATAAATAAATCACTGAAACTTTCATTATGAAAACCGCCATTTGGCCATGGCAATGCTTCTCCTGGGAAAGCAATGAAGATTTGTGTAGGAGGAAGGGGACAGTCAGTAAAGCAGCCCCTGCCAGGAGTAGATTCCCACTGTGGACTGAACTGACCTAAGCCTCCAGCTGAACTCTAAGCGTGCCCCTGTTCTCCATCTCCTCACACCCCCTTTGCAGTTTTTTTTTTACTTGGTAAATTTGTGACCTGAAGATACTTCCTTCACTCATGTTGCCGGCACAGGCTTCTGGTGAGGAAACAGTGTCCAAAGGCAATCAATCGATAATGATTTGGCCAACACACCTGAATCCTGCTGTTTGATTCCCAGGACCTCCCACTACCCTGTGTCTGCCCTTAAAGCTCCTGTCTTCTCCCAGGAGTCCTTCCTATCTCCTTTCTAGCCTTAAGACAAGTGAAAATGACAGGGGGTTTCTAGTTCTTTAGGAATTCCCACCTGGAGCAGTTCCCATCCTTCCATGTCCCTTGTTCCTGTTCCCTCCCTACACCCCAAGGGCATCTGTGAATGATGCTTATGAAGATCTCTGAGGTCACTGGGAAGATCAAGGAAATTTGCATACACACTAATTATTAAATGGAATTGAGGAATTACTGTTAACTTTGTTTGTTAATGCCATGGTGGTTATATAATTCTCTTAAATGCCTGTACGTTGGACATATATTCTGAAGCACTTACAGATGAAATGGCATAATGTCTGAATTTGCTTTTAAAATAAAGGGGTAAGGGGTAGGTCAGTCAGGATCTTGTCAGGAGACAGAATCCACGCCACGTATTGCAACAGAGAATATACCACGAAGAATTATTAACCAGGTCACTGGAAGGCAAAAAGAGAACCTAAGGTATCATGAAAGTAGCAACTGCAGGAAGTAGTTACTGCCCTAAGATTGGGGAATAAATGGAAGGGGTTGCACCTAGCAAAACCTAGAGCCTTGGAGAAGGGTCCCTGCTCAGCGGGAACACAGACCTCTGAGAGGATCGCTAGTGTCTGAGCTCAAGGAGGGGCACTGAAGCTACCCCCGGACTCCAGACAGTGCTCTGGCCAACTGGGGCTGGTGCCTTTGAGGGGGGCAATGAGGCTGGCTGTGTGAATGTCAGAGGAATTGCAACTAGATACCACTGTTAGTCTGGAAAGGGACGGCTGCTTTAGGAAAGGGTGGTGGTGTTGGCAGGAAGCCAATAGGAAGAGGCAAGTCCCTTCCTCCTTCAGCCATTGGCTGAGTCCAACAGGGAGCCGGCTGGTAAAACAAAAGTGGGGTTTCAAGAGCCCCAGATTCTCAACGAGGACACAGAAGTATGGGCCTGAAGCTGAGGTAATAGCTTAACGACTGGCGTGAAGGGGGTACACCAAAGAAGACTGGCACTAGCTATCTGTTTTACATTCGGTAGTGGATGTATGTCCATGTCACTCTCTCACTTCGTCCAGCTTACCCTTCCCCCGTGTCCTCAAGTCAGGGAGGTCAGCTCAGTGCTTTGTGTCCACCTAGAGGGGTGGGATAGGGAGGGTGGGAGGGAGACATAAGAGAGAAGAGATATGGGGATATATGTATACGTATACCTGATTCACTTTGTTATACAGCAGAAACTAACACACCATTGTAAAGCAATTATACTCCAATAAAGATGTTAAAAACAAACAAACAAAAAGACTGGCAAACAGAGGCTAATTGTTGAAACTCAGTGGTGCACTCATGAGGGCTGACATACTATTCTCTCCACTTCTGTATATATTCAAAAATTTTCTATAATATTAAGATAAAAAAGGAGCCGACAGTTTCACTTTAAAAAGACTTTTTTTTTTACATCTTTATTGGAGTATAATTGCTTTACAATGGTGTGTTAGTTTCTGCTTTATAACAAAGTGAATCAGCCATACATATACATATGTTCCCATATCTCTTCCTTCTTGCATCTCCCTCCTTCCCACCCTCCTTATCCCACCCCTCCAGGCGGTCACAAAGCACCGAGCTGATCCCCCTGTGCCATGCGGCTGCCCCCCACCAGCTATCTACCTTACGTTTGGTAGTGTATATATGTCCATGCCTCTCTCTCGCTTTGTCACAGCTTACCCTTCCCCCTCCCCATATCCTTTTAAACAGACTCACAGACATAGAGGACAGATTGTGGTTGCCAAGGGGGAGGGGTGTGGGGAAGGGATGCATTGGGAGTTTGGGATTAGCAGATGCAAGCTATTATGTTTATGTATAACTGAATCACTTTGCTGTACACCAGAAACTAACACAACATTGTAAATCAACTATACTTCAATAAAATAAATATTTTTAAAAACTTCTTTTAAACTGTACGTCTTATTATTAACATTATATCAAAATAATTTTAATGGAAATCAAAAACAAATTAAAAGATCTATCTACAATGATGCCATTCAAAAAAACCCCACAAATTTTCTTTTTTTTAACAGCATTTTCAAGATTTGCTTTATTAAGAAACTCAAACCCCAGGGGTAACTGGCCCCCTTAGTACACTGAGAGTTAGGTTTTAACCATCCCCACCCTTTCTCTATCTATAGTCACTTTTCTGCTTTAAGACAGAGTGAGTTCTCAGCCTCCATCTCCATTTGAGGATATGACCTAAAGACACATAGATGATAGACAGATAAATAGATAGATAGATATCTCTTTAACTTTTCTCCATATATCTTTTCTTTTCTTCCATTCCTCTCATCATTCCTGCTCTCTTTTTGAACTCCCTCCAGTTAGTCCATGGACATAGCATAATCCACAGGGTTCAGTGGAACCACAAACAAACGCTGTTACTGGACATGACCAGTTAGCCCAAACGGTGCTCTCCATGTCTCCCGGGCCGTGGTGGGGCATTTCATTCTTTACAGGCTACAGGCTGCCTCTCAGGTCCAATGCGGAAATGGTCATAAAGTGGTTAGATGGCAACTGGAAGAATATGAAGGATTCTATGCAAACTCCTACCTGTTGAATTTGAACAGCTTAATATTTCAGAAAGATTGCCCTTGCTGGAATGCAGAGAATGGATTAAAGGGGGGCAAGACTGGGGCCAAGAAGAAGAGTCAAGATTCTGCAACAAGGATCCAGGCAAAGTGGATGGTAACCTGAATAAGATAATGGCAACAAATGGAGAGAATTGAGGGGTCTGAGGATATTAAGGAGATGGAATCCATAGGGCTTGAACGTGAATTGCAAATGGAGCAGTGAGGTAGAAAGAAAAGTCAAAAACGACATCCACACTCCCTGTTTGTGCAATCAAGTGAGCGGTGACGTTCTCATTCGCTGAGACAGGAAACACAGGGCAAAAAGTGGAGAGGAGATGCTGACTTTATTGGGGGGGCACTTTAAAGTAAAGATTCTGAGAGATATCCAAGTAGAGGTGTACAATAAGCAGCTGGGTGTATGGTCCTAGAGCTCAGGTTTTGAAGGGTCTGGGATGCAAATAGAGATGGAGAGTTATTTTTTGGTATTTGTGATTGTATTTTGTTTCTTTGTTTGGCCGTGCCGCACAGCTTATTGGATCTTAGTTTCCCGACCAGCGATTGAACCTGGCCCCAGCAGTGAAAGTGCCAAGTCCTAAACACTGGACCTCCAGGGAACTCTCAGACTGTATTTGTTTTTAATTCAACAAATATACATAAATATATGAGTTGTAACAAATTAAACAGCACATGTGAATTAAAGTATCTATTGAATACTCTCTCCACATGCCAGATACCTCCCTAAAGATATCTGTTATTGTCATTTTCACCTATATTCTTCCAGAATGTTTTCTCTGCCTTTATATACATCTATGAGCTTCCAGAACTGTGTTTCGTTTGTTTGTTTACCTGAAAGGTATTAGGCTGCCTTACATCAGTTTCCCCAAGAAATAGACTCTGAGATGGAGGCTTACATGCAACAGATTTAATGGGGGGAATGAATTGCTGGAACAAGGCCTGTAAGGGAGTGAGGGAGCGGTGCTGGACAGAGGAACAAGTGAAGTATGATGCATATCCAGCACTCCAGATACGCCTTCAGAGTTGACCTTTAAGGTAAAGGGACTGGGCCATCGTACCTTCATATTAACCAGCCATCGAATGGCAGCTGCCCCTGAGAAGGGGATGTACTTTAGAAAACATGGCTCTCTTCAGCTGAGGGCAATTTCTAAAGCGAAACTCCACTGTGATCCTTCAGCAGCCAATGTTCCTGGCAGCTGCAAGAACAAGTGCATTGATCCTGAAGGGAGGACCTGAGAGGCACACCCCCACTGTACAGGCTCTAGTACAATTCTGAAACTTGCTTTTAAACCAAGAGTATTTCCTGGTGCTCTCTCCTTTTTAGTAGTCAGGTTAATCTTGTTCTTTTTAACAGCTACATAGTGTTCCAGTGGATGATGGACAACAGTCTCTTTAATCTTTCTCTGTTGATGGCCATTCAACTTGTTTTCAACTCTTTACTGTTAGAAACAATCCTGCAGGTCAAATGGATTTCCAGCTTCTGAGAGTGATGGAATAAGTCCCTCCCAGAGGATGCCCTTTCCCCTCTAGAAACAATGATAAAACCTGGATATAATACAAAAGCAACTGCCTGAAGCAATTGGAGAGGGAACAGAAGCAGAAAGACTCTTGTGGGGAGTGAATGCTTGGAGTGCTATGGTGTAAGTGCCCCAGTTCTGCGGCTTTTAGTTTGAGATTGATGTGGTCCATTTGGCATTTGGCAGCCTAGTGGTGAGGGCACTGATTGAAAAACGCAGTCTTCCTGGTTAGCAGAATCAGAAAAGTGAAGCTGGGAAACTGTTACTGAAGTGAGTGGAAGAATTCTGGAAGGGAAGAGGAAGGAGACAGAGAAAGGATCCCTAAATTCTGTCTAGCCACATCTCAGACTGACCTCTGAACTGTGAATGCATGGAACAGAATAAAGCAGCTCAGTTACAGCGAATGATTTGAATCAAGACTAGAGCTGCTGCCCAAAGAAACAGAATTTGCAGTTCGAGCCTAGCCAAGAAAATTGCCTGCTAAAGCCAAGGCAACAACACACACTAGAGAAAAAGAACAAAACCCAGAAACTTCATAACTTTACATTCATAATATATGTGATAGAATCACAAATAACTTGACATATAAAGAATCAAGAAAATGAAGCACATTCTCAAGAGAAAAGGGAATGAGCTACATCTGACCCTGAGATGAAGCAGTTGTTGAAAGTAACAGATAAGAACGTTAAAGCAGCTATTTTAACTCTTCTTGATAAAGCAAAGCAAAATATGCTCTTGATGAATGAAAACATAGGAAAACTCAGCAGAGATACTTAAACAATAAAAAAGTGAAAATTCTAGAACTAAAAATATATCTGAAATTCTAAAATTATTGAATCAACTTAATAACCAAATAGAGATGTTAAAAAAAAAAGAGTAAGTGAACTTGGAAATAACTCAATGAAATTATCTAAGTAGATGAACAGAGAGAAAAAAATTTTTAAAAAATGAACATGGGCTCAGATAATATCAAGTGATTCAACATACAGGCAGTGTCAGAGGAAGAAGAGAGAAAGCATAGGGCAGAAAAAAAATATTTGAGTAAATAATGGCCAAAAGTTTCCCAAATCTGTTGAAAAATAAAAACTTAGATTCAAGATGCTTTGTCAACACCAATTAGAATAGACACGAAGATACTAACATTGAAATACATCATAGTTAGACTATTGAGCCAAAGATAAAGGACAAACCTGGAAAGCAGCAAAAGAAAAATGATGCGTTATATACAGGGGATCAGAGTCCAATTAAGAAATGAATTCTCATCAAAAACCATGGAGGCCAGAAGAGAATGGAACATCGTTAAAGTGCTGAAAGAAAAAAAATAAATAAACTACCAACCCAGAATATCTTGTCCAGCAAAAATATCCTTCAAAGATAATGGCAAAATAAAAACTATTTCGGATAAAAGAGAACTAAAAATTTGTTGTTAGCAGATCTACATTATGAGAATGCTAAGGGAAGTTCCTTAGCTGAAGGAAAAGATTCTAGATGGATATCTGTATTCTCAGAAAAGGATAAAGAGCATCAGAAATGGTTTTTTAAAAAGCTGAAGAGGGCTTCCCTGGTGGGCAGTGGTTGAGAGTCCACCTGCTGATGCAGGGGACACGGGTTCATGCCCCAGTCTGGGAAGATCCCACATGCCGTGAAGCGACTAGGCCCGTGAGCCATGGCCGCTGAGCCTGCGCGTCCAGAGCCTGTGCTCCGCAATGGGAGAGGCCACAACAGTGAGAGGCCCGCGTACCACAAAAAAAAAAAAAAAGCCGGAGAAATGCAAAAGATTAATTTTTCTTTTTTCTCTTAATTTAAAAAATAGATCTGTTTAAGGCAAAAAGTATGACATTGCCTTGTGGGATTTATAAAAAATATAAATATAATTTATAATGTAATACACATAACAACTATAACAAAAAGGACATAGCAGGGGTGGATACGGCTCTATATATTTGCAAGTTTTCAATATTTTACACAAAGTGTTACCATGTTATCATGTTAACTGTGAAAAGTTAAGAATATATGTTGTAATTACTAGTCAATCACTAAGAAAAACTGCAAAGAAGCACATCTAAAAAGCCAATAAGATAATTTAAATAAATTAAATTCAAATATTTTTTAAAGGCAATAACTGAAAAGCATAGGCTAAAACAATAGAGGATACAGGTAAACAACAAAAAATAAAATGGTTGGTCTACCCAAACATATCAGTAATCACATTAAATATTAATGGATTAAACAATTCAATCAACAGAAAGAGATTGTCAGAAGGAATTTAAAAACTACTGCCTAAGAGACATACTTTAAATCTGAAGACATAGAGAGTCTCAAAGTAAATGGATGGGAAAAAATATATGTACTACGCAAATAGAAAGCTTAAGAAGGCTGCAGTGGCTAGCTATATGGATATCGGACAAAAGAGATTCCAAGATGTTGTGGGTTGAATTGTGTTTCCCAAAAAGATATATTGAAGTCCTAACCCCTGGTACCTGTGAAGGTGATCTTACTTGGAAATAGGGTCTTTGTTGATATAGTCAAGTTGAGATGAGGCCATAGCGCATTAGGGCAGACCCTAATGCAATGACCAGTGTCCTTATAAGAAGAGGAAAATTTGGACACAGAGACGTGGAGAGACACAGGGTGAAGAAGGCTATGTGACGACAGAGGCAGAGATTGGATTGACAGATCTACAAGCCCAGGAATACCAAGGACTGCAGGCAACCATAAGAAGCTGGAAGAGGCAGGGAAGAGTTCTTGCCTAGAGCCTTCAGGGAGGATGGCCCTGCTGATACCTTGATTTCGAACTTCTAGCATCCAGAACTGAGAGATTATAATTTCTGTTGTTTTAAACCACCCAATTTGTGTTACTTTTTATGGTAACCCCAGGAAACTAATACACAAGTCAAAAAGTATTATCAAAGATAAAGAGGGATATTTCATTATAATAACAGGGTCAATTCATGAGGAAGGCATAGACAATCAGAAATGTGTATGCAACTAAAAAAAGAATCTCAAAATACATGAGATAAAAACAGATAGAATTAAAAGGAGAAATTGAAAATTCTACAATCTTAGAGATTTCATCAATCTTCTCTCAGCAATTACTGGAATAACTAGACAAAAAAATCAGCAAAGACATAGAAGATCTGAGAAAAACAATACCAACCACATAAATATATAAAGGAAAGAAGAGTTGCTAGCCTTGGAACATTCTTTTCTACTTTCTGCAATTTTCCTAGTGTCCTTGATTATAGACTTGGTCTTTCTTATGATATGCAACGTATTTATCCTATTTCCCCCTCAAATTTGTGGTTGCAAATGTTTTTAATTTACTTTTTTTAAAAATATCTTTCATCTTACATCATTTATGCAACATTTCTTTTTTTCTTTCTTCTTGGTCAATCATTTTAAAAGTTCTCTTTTCTTATCAATGTTTAGATAAACATTGATATGTTTATCAATTTCTCCTTTTTGTTCTGTTTTAAATTTGTACTTCCTCTTTTGGATTTCTGGTTTTCTTAAAATAATAGTAGCAAATACTTGCAAACGCTCTAAATATACTGTCTTTTAATCCTTTACCACAACCCTATGAAGTTAAGTTCTGTGGTCATTACCATTTTATAGATGAGGACATTGAGGCACAGGGAAGTTACGTAACTATCCCAGGTCACACAGCCAGTAAATGATGAAGCCAGATTCTAACCAGGCAGTTGAGTTCCAGCATCTATGCTCTTAACTATTGGGCTATGAAGTTTGCCTCCCTAGATTGCCAAATTAAATATTTTAGTTCCTATTTTATAATAACTTTTATTTCCTCTTTATCAACTTCCTCATTTTCAAAGGCTTTGCTCATTTTATGACATATTATTCTTCATCAAATTACTTCTTCTTGTTAACTCTTTCGTCATCATAAAAAAAATTTATTTCTAAGCCTCCTGTGGTAGACTGAAAAATGGCCCCCCAAAAAGATATCCATGCCCTAATCCTTAGAACTTGTGAATATTATTTTATATGGTAAAGTCTTTGTAGATGTGATTAAGGATCTTCAGGTGGGAAGGTTATCCAGAATGATCTGGGTGGGGCCTAAATGTAATCACACGTATCGTTAAGAGAGAAGCAGAGGCAGATTTGACACACACAGGTAGGAGGAAGCAATGTGAAGACAGAGCACACAGAGATTTGGAGATGCTGGCCTTGAAGATGGGAGCGGTGTAGCCATAAGTCAAAGAATGTTGGCAATCACCAGAAGCTGGGAAAAACAAGGAACAGATTCTCCCCTAGAACTTCTGAAGGAAGCACAGCCCTGCTGATACTTTGATTTCCACCCAGCGATACTGATTGCAGACTTCTAGGCTCCAGAACTGTGAGAGGATAAATTTCTGTTGTTTTAAACCACCCAGTTTGTTACAACAGCCACAGGAAACTAATACATCCTTTCCCTCAGTCACACTGTTAAGATCTCACACTGTTAAGATCTTTTTCTTGCTGCCTCTTTCAGGAAGAGAGAGAAGTTTATAATATCATTTTTTAAAAATATTGAATATAGGCCTACTGTGTGCTAGGCTCTAGGGATAAACATGTAAAACAGATAGTGTCTTTATTCTGAAAGAGCTTGGGTAAATGTTGGGCAGTGCTCTGCAGGGTAATTTCAAACAAAATACAATAAAGACTGTATTTTGAGACTGAGAAAGGCTATGAGATCACAGAGGAGGGGTATGAACTTGAGAGGACCGAGGCTGGCTTCTTCAAGGAGGTGACGTCTAAGCTGAATCTTGCACAAGGAAGTAAGGGTGAACCAGGCACATGGTGGTGTTCCAGACAAAGGTAACAGAATGTGCAAAGGCATCTCTCAGGTCCTTTGCATCTTAAGACACCCTTTTTCCCCCTTCTGTTAACTCATTAGGCCCATAGAATGTCTTTTGTTCTGTACCATGTGCTTGGTAATGCTCTATACATATGTACTAATAATTCAAAGGATAAAGCATAATTTTAACATAATCAGTGTCCTTGTTTTCTCTTCTTATAACATTCCTCAGTTAAGGGTTGGAGATGGGAGTTCTAGTTCCCATTTCCATTTCTCATGGGCCCATTTTCATAACGTAGTTTCCCCCCAGTTCAGGAGTTTCTTGATAGGACAAACGGGACATAGTAAATGTGAACATGTTTCCAGAAGTATAAAGTGTGGCTCAATCTCTAAAGATGACCTTCAGAAACTGGCTTTTAATTTTCAGTATTTCCAAAGACCCAGGAAAGCCACAGGGTGAGTTTTCTGCCTCTATTGAAAAGATTTTAACCATCCCTAATGCTGGCATGACCTCGCCATCCTGCTAGATAATTAACTCATTGTGGGCAGGAATTGATTCCCCCATCCTGCTGGTATCTACCCCTGGGTCTCTGGCCAGAAACTGCACATAGAAGGTGAAGAAAAAGTGTGTATCAACAGCTGTGTTTTCTTTTTTCTTGCCTTTGTTGAGAGAGAGAGAGACTCGTGTTTGAGTCCATGTTCTGCACAGCTCTTAGCTCATGAGGGTCCCTTATCAACGTCTACTAAGATATTTAAGGTGTTTGCTCACTATTATCATTAACATCATTATAATAATGTGACTTTTATATTTTAAAAAGCAAGAACAAAAAAATTAGACACTGTGTCTTTATGTGCTTTGAACTTGCCAAATGGCTTTGAAGATCAAAGGAAGCAGTTTGATAATAATGAGACCAAGAATTAGAACATATTTTCAAACTTTCAGAATTGAAGGCAGGAGGGGCGGGATACGGAAGTTCAGGAAATGGATGACACTGTAGAGAAAATGGTGTCGTTTCAGAGTACAGCTGAATATATAGAGCTACCCCCCCCTTTCCTCCTCATTTTAACAAACATTTGCTTAGCTGAGTTCTACCGCTTCCAGCTTTGCTTCAGAAGGTCTTTGTTGATCTTTGCAAGGACAATTAAGTGGCAGGAATGTGTAATATAGGGAAGCACTGCCAAAACAAACAGCTCTCTTAAAACGTTATGTCGAAGTGGACATTGCTGCTGGTGTCTCTGCAAGAGTCAGAAACCACTTGCTAATAGCTTAATTCCATTTCTCTGCAGACAAGCCCATCTGATTGCAGGAGAGGGACCCTGTGGTCTGCCGGTTAGAGAAAAGTCCTGGAAGCCTGAACGGGTCCACAGTTTACAGCATAGCTGAGCAACTGACTCACTCTGGAACCCGGGGTTACATTGCTTAACCTCATGGGGCTTGTTGTCCATCCAGCTGGAAAATGTGGCAAGATGTGAGGCTGGACTGAAAATCATTTGTGGCCCAGCTGATTTGCTGGGCCACAGGGTACAGTTTGAGACTGCCAGGTTGACTGAATAATAGTCCTGTGGGCCGTGATTGGTAAAGGTACATCTCTCAAGAAGCAAAGAGAGTTCAGGCTGGTGAGAATATCCTTTAAAGGAGAGGGAAGCCTCTCTGAAGAATCAGTGGGTGAGTATTTCTAGTCTCTGTCCCCAACTGGCCTCAGTCAATCAACAGATTTCCCTAAAATGGACCTTAAATAGATCTTAGCAGCATCTAGACCCCCAGCTCGCTGGCACAGTGACTGTGCTTAGCAGGGCAAGTACTCTGCAGAGCCTCTCATGTTCCTTGCCCCAAGGATCTGCAGAGTCTGCGGGGACTTAGGGTGAGATCAGCTATGCTGAGACAGGATGGACTTGAGGCAACTGAGGAGCAGGCCCCGGTCTCCAAAGGGGAGAGAGTTTACGTAAAACACATGCACTTGAATGGAAAGAAAATTGATTGAAAATTGATGAGTTAAGCTAAAAGGGAAACAATTCGAGGAAGGGACTGTTGATCTCATAGGAAATTGCCTTTTGGTATTGCCTTTGGGTTTCTGAAAGGCATGAAAGGTATCCCAGGGATGATGCCTTCAGATCCAGGAACTGACAAAATTTTGGTAGTGCAAGACTGGCTTTTGAAGGTGGGACTTCTGATAAAACCTACAAAAGTCTAGATTGGTAATAGGTGGTTTACTATAAGCCACAAGGGAGTGTCCAAACTGCCTGGGAACCCAATAAAGTTTGCTTGAATTGACTCTTTTATTCCCAAGGCTAAAAATAGTTGGTTTGTGTTTAAAACACTTTTTAGCTTGGCTAGTCCTAAGCAGGTCAAAGAACTGTTTGGGGTAAATAAACTTTTAGAAGTGGAGGAGAAGTAACAAGACAAACATGGCTGTTTTCTGTACTAACTGTTCACAAATCCACATACAGCAGCCGATAGAGTTGAACATATTTATCCCTTCATCCTATCATGGATGAAAACGGTCATCTCTATGAGTGGCTGAAAAGACACTCAGAACCCACGTGAAGTCTGTCCTCTGCCTCATGATTCTGGACATGACTTTCAGGGCCTGGCTCAATGTTTGAAGCCTTTGCTGTCCTGTATAGGAGAAGTACTAGGTTCTACCATTAATTCCCAAAGAATCAAGAGGAAAACAGCGCTATCATCCTGGGGTGAATGAGATTAATGAGAATGATAAGAATCAAGAAGGAGAATAAGAAGATGAATTCAGAGGAAGCCAAAAGCATAAATTCTTACTAGTATTTTGAGCCTAACTTACCTGAGTAGAGAGATTGGGATGACAGAGGACTTCCCAAGAAATAAGAAATGAGGAAGACTTCTGAACACTCCTGACAGAAACAAAAGTACACTTGAACAAACAGAAGACATCTCTTGTTTTGGAGAGAACAATTCAGCTCATAAAAATGTTATTTTCCCCCAAGTTAATTTATAAATTTAAAGCATTCCCAACACCAATACCAAAAAAGGCTTTTTCACAATGGAACTACACAGGTTGATAGTAAGACTAGAAAAACACAAAATAAGAAAAGTTATTAAGAGAGGATTAAGGATATAAAAACATCATAATTAAAACAGTATGGTGCTGGTGTGTGAATAGACAGACCAGAATATGATTGAAAAAACCTAGACCCAAGTACCTGTGGAAAATTAGTGTATGGAAAAGTATTTCAAATCACTGAAACAACGATGAGTGTTTGAATTAAGGTGCTGAGACAAACTGGATAACCATTTGGAAAAAGATACAATTAGATTTATAGCTCACACCATAGATAAGAATAAACTCCAAATGAATCAGAGAGAAAAATGTAAAAAATGAAACCATATAGATGCAATAAGTACACACAGGTGAATTCCTCTATAACTTTGGTGTAAGGAAAGACTTTTGATTATCACTTGAAATCCAGAGGCAATAAAAGAAAATAAAAATTTAACTACAAAAAAATTTACATGGCAAAAAAATACCATAAATGAAGTTGACAAAAACAAACTGAAAGATATTTGCAACACATAGATAATTCTAATGTATTAAGAATTCTTAATATATAAAGAATTCATTTAAAAGTCACAGAAAGAGACCTGATAAGCTTGATTTTTTAAAAACTAGCAAAAGACATGAACAGACTATACACACACACATACACACACACACACACACAAAACACACACATATGAACACTGCTTAACATAAGAAAAGTAATAAACGTTAAACTACTCTGAGGTACCATTTCTCACCCCATGTGATTGGCAAACATGTTAAAGTTTGACCATACATTTTGTTGGTGAGGCTTTGGGGAAACAGGAACCCTTAGACCTTGCTGGTGGAAATGAAAATTGGTACAACCTCTGAGGAGGAGAATTTGACAATATTTAATGAAACTATATATGTGCTTATCTTTTGACTTAGCAGTCCCATGTCTAAGAACTTACTTTGAAGATACACCTCTAAAAATATAAAAATATATATGCAAAAGTTTTCTCATACAGCATTGTTTGCGATTGTAAACACTGGAAATATAAAAAAGTCATTAAATAAACTATGTTGTATCCACATAATGGAGCACTATGAAGCCATAAAAGTTATTGAGGATGGTATTTATGAACCACATTTGTCAAATGAAAAAAGCAAAGCACAAAAGGACTTGAACTTGTAATCCAATTTAACATGGCCAATAATGGAACAAATTGAAGTCACGTACCTATTGATGTGATACACTAAGGAGGACCTAATGTGAGATCTATATTGTGCCACCTCTTCTGTAAAAAAAGTGGAGAATATAAGATAACATCATGTATCTCCTTAATTTCACAAAAACAAAACAAAGGATACATCAGAAATACAAGAGTAGGTGAGAATGGGTTAGAAGAAACAAGAGGTAAAGGAGTGACACTTCTCTGAATATTTTTGACTTTTGGAATTATGATTATATACTCAAAATAATTATACAATGATAAAATTTAAAAGAACGGGGAAAACAAAATCTAAAATGGAATACAAACAAAAACAAATAAACTTGTATTTCAAATCAATAACAATCTTACTAAAGGAGGGTAAAAACCAACCCAAGTAACTTTTGAACACAGTTGTTTTCTATATACCCTCAGACTGAAGATAATAAGAACTGTAAACAAATATGAATTCTAGTTAGTTGAATTGTTTGTCACAGTTGTATAGGTCAGTAAGTATGAAACTGCTTTTAGTATATTATAGGATTAAAACGTAAATATATTGAGGATAATGGGGACAGGTTTCTCATTGTCAGAGAAGGTTGTGTTAGGCTAGAATTGGAAGTATCAGTATACCTCATGGTTTATTTTATATCTATATCATTACAGATATATATTTTACTTCCATATGTTTATGGGTGGATGTATATATACATTATCTATTACTTATGTCCACTGAAAAGGCCTAGAAGCAATGATACCCCAGTAGCAATGAACACACCTATTGCCCAGATCCTAGTTTCTAAATACCATACCATTCTCCACTAAAGCAGGGTCACTTGAAGAAACGGCTGATTTCAAAGCTAGGACAAGAAAAGTTCAAGGTGAGTCTGGAATATCTTCTTGTATAATAAATTAAGGAAATTCTCAAAGAATAAGGGCACAGAAGGAAGCTTAAAGAGGCTCACTCTGCCAAATCTGGGATAATTTGAGCATGAAAATACATGATATTTACAGATCACCTATTGAATAAAATAGAAATCCGTAAGTTCATACTGATATGCATAAATGGAGTAAATGAAGTAGGAGGAAAAACGATTCCCTATTATAGATTGCCACAAAATAAATATAAAAGGAATAAAAGAGTTTTAAAAATCATTTCACAAACATCCTTATAAAAAGCAATTCAGCAAGAATCATCCACAGATGATAAAACTGGTAGGTGAAAGTTTGAGAAGTTTGATTGATAATGGTACATTTACAGAGTCTCAAAATATCTTCTCACAAAATACTTATTAATGGCAAAGGGGAATGGTGAGTTGAATGAAAAGAACCTGCCAAACATCTCCTGAACCTTGTAATCCCACTTAACATTGCCAGTAATGGGACAAATTGACATTATGCACCTACCGATGTGATGTGCTAAGGACACAAGGTGACCTCTGCAGTGCTCCTGCCGAAAATACATAATCTCACTGTCATCATGAGCAAACATTATGGACACCTGAGTCAGATCTTCCTCTTTGGTGTGTTTATATTTTTCCATGAATATTTATAGCATTGCGTTTATCACATGCACTATGAATATGCATTGATGATACTTCTCCTGGACTGCGATTCTTAGCGTCAGGGACAGATATTGTTTCTATTCGTATACCTCTAAGTATACTGCCTTCCCACGCATAACTCAATCATCACATATATTGTATTTAAAATACTACTTTGTATGGCTTTCTCCCTCGTTTGAGTTAGAAAACCCAACTAATAATGGCTAAAACAAGAAAGGCACTTGATTACCCTACAGAAAGTTAAGTCTGGACATGCACAGTTCCACAGTTGGAGCAGCAGTTCAATGATGCTACAGCACAATGTGACTGCATCACGTGCATCTCTGATTCAATTGGCCTTTCCTTCCATTTCAAGATGGGCTGCCGCTGCTCCCCACATCACAGGACCCCAAGAAGTAAGCAAGTAGGTGATTGGCTCATGCCTTTTATCGGGGAGATAATTCTTCCCTAAATCCTCAGTAGAATTCCCCTTAAGTCTCATTCACATGTTTACTTCTAGACAAATTACAAATCATCTCCTCTGGCCAGGTACATTACTGTCTGAACAAAATTGGGGGCCGGTTAAGAAGAAAGAACAGGGGTTATCTACTGAGTGGGCAGCATTAGTGCCTGCCATACTCCCCTACTAGACCATAAATTCGCTGATGGCAGAAACATTCTCCCTCATTTTTTTGTACCTCCAGGGTATAGCATAACATCTGATAATAGATGCTCAATAAATATCTGTTGAATAAATGAAAATGACCAAACATGGTATAGTGTAAAAAAACAACAAGCATGGGAAAGTTACATGACTGTACAGATCCTTAGCATCTTGGACCCTGGTCTTTAATTCTCAGTTCCCTTCACGGAAGATAACTTGAAGAGAGGAATGAAGTCATAAAGGTTTGTGTGTTTTAGGATTGTTAGTCTGGCATGAGTAGGATGAAAAGTGGGAAGTTTACAGGCAGAGAGGCTGGTGTATCTGTTGAGATGCTTTGTATTTTAAAATTTGGACAGCTGAAATTGCACATCACGAGAAATACCTGGGAATGATTGCTGGAGATTCTGTTATCACATCCAGAAAAGACAAAGAAACCAACTCTTCTAAGTTTTAGGACCAAGGAAACCCTCCAGAAGGTCCATAATAGACATCCCCTCACACTTTGAACAGAATCAGGCCACATGCCCATTCCTGAGCCAGTCACCAGAAAGGGGAATGGGATTAGTGTGACCAAGTTTAAGTTAACCATTCAGGGTGGGGTGGAAGCTGACGAGAAAACCTGCATGGCCACTGGGCCAGTTTAGGAGTTGTTACCACATAGTAGGTTAAAATGTTTCAAAAGCCTAAACCTATTTTATTTACTGTGGTAAAAATAATTATGAAAGTAGGATGTAAGAGGTATTTTGAAGAGAGAACAGTCATTAACTGAATACGGGGGAAGGGAAAAAAGCAAGTGAAAGGGAGGAACCAAAGAGGTTTTGAGGTTAAATTTCTCCTCAGAATTGATCTATAGCAACAACAGAGAGACAAGGAGCCACTTACTATTTCCAGAAACTTGGAAACTATTCCCAGACTTAAAGTTCAGTTGTGGTTAACAGTGAACAAACAAACAAAACCCAAAGTAACTAACCAATGCAGGACTCAGAGGATTTTACTATGTGGCAAGACAGGCTTAAGGTCACATAAGAACAACATACACAGACAATTCTTCATGTGGCTTATGACCACTTCATCTCCCACAATGTTGAAAAAGTGATAAGGAGAACCATTATTCTGCCCCAAATTTTGCTCTCTTGGGAAAAATGAGCTAAGAAGAAAAGAGCAACTAGGCAGAAAGGAGCAGCTTAAACTTCAGGGAAAGCAGTGGGGAAGAGCCTGAGCTCAGTGAGACATGGACTTCAACGTTAGTGGGGTGGAGTCTTAGCGTTCAGAGAAAAGATGGAAGGTAGGAGACCCCCATGAAGACAGTCTGACTACAATTCCACCCAACGCAGATGGCCCAGGACTGGGAGGGGGGTGGCCACAAGAAGTTATGTGGCTGCCTGTGGTGCTCTCTAATGACCAAGATTTTAAAAGAATATCCATGAAGAGATGGAAGGAGTCATCATCACATGGTGGATAAAACCTTGGCTGTGGAATCTGACAGAACTGAAGGGCAGGTGGGGGGAGATCCTGGCACTGACTCTTGGTAGCTGTGTGGCCTTAGACAAGCTGTACAACTGCCCTGTGCCTTCATTTTCTCGTCTTTAAAACCATGTATAAGTCCTCCCCCGAAAAGGGAACCCTCCTCCACTGTTGGTGGGAATGTAAATTGGTACAGCCACTATGGAGAACAGTACGGAGGTTCCTTAAAAAACTAAAAATAGAGTTACCATATGATCCAGCAATCCCACTCTTGGGCATATATCAGGAGGAAACTCTAATTTGAAAATATACATGCACCCCAATGTTCGTAGCAGCACTATTTACAATAGCCAAGACATGGAAGCAACCTAAATGTCCATCGACAGAGGAATGGATAAAGAAGATGTGGCATATACAATGGAATATTACTCGGCCATGAAAAAGAATGAAATAATGCCATTTGCAGCACCATGGATGGACCTAGAGGTTATCATACTCAGTGAAGTAAGACAGAGAAAGACAAATGTCATATGCTATCACTTACATGTGGAATCTAAAAAATGATACAAATGAACTTATTTACAAAACAGACTCACAGACTTAGAAAACAAATTTATGGTTACCAAAGGAGAAAGGGGAAGCAGGGGAGGGATAAGTTAGAAGGTTGAGATTAAAATATACACACTACTATATATAAAATAGATAATCAGCAAGGACCTACTGTATAGCACAGGGAACTCTACTCAGTCCTCTGTTATAACCTAAATGGGAAAAGAATCTGAAAAAGAATAGATATATGTTTATGCATAACTAAATCACATTGCTCTACACCTGAAACTAACATAACATTTTAAATCAGCTATACTCCAATATAAAATTTTAAAAATAAAAAAAGAAGTCCTCCCCCAGGGGGTTGTTGTAGGGCAAAGAAGATAATAAATGTAGAACATATACATTACCATGGTGCTGGGCACGAAGTGAGTGCTCCATGTATATATATATATATATATGTTGCTGTCGTAAAAACAACCAAAACGTGGTTGTTTCCACCTTTTAAATATTTTTTAATAAAAAGAGAAAAATTAAGAAAAAAAACAGAAACATGTTCCATAATTCCATTTTCTAGATGAGTCTCTCTGGCATGCCCAGAGAATTCAACCAATAGAGAAAAACACCAAACAAAAACTGCCCCCAACAAGCGTGCCCCAGCACTTCTCCCCAAGTGGAACCACGGCTAACAATTTCTTATGAGTACTTCCAGGAAAACATTCTAAAAACGTTTTATATTTAATTAAATGCTAAATAAGATGTACACAAAAAATTTAGAAGTCGATCAAATAGAACGTGTGGTGTAGTAAAAATTGATGACAGGGGCTTCCCTGGTGGCACAGTGGTTGAGAATCTGCCTGCTAATGCAGGGGACACGGGTTCGAGCCCTTGTCTGGGAAGATCTCACATGCCGCGGAGCGGCTGGGCCTGTGAGCCACAACCACTGAGCCTGTGTGTCTGGAGCCTGTGCTCCGCAACAAGAGAGGCCGCGATAGTGAGAGGCCTGCGCACCGCGATGAAGAGCGGCCCCCCATTTGCCACAACTAGAGAAAGCCCTCGCACAGAAATGAAGACCCAACACAGCCAAAAATAAATAAATAAATAAACAAAAACAGACCAAAAAAAACCAAGCCTTTAAAAAACAAAAAAAATTCATGACAGGGCCAGAAGAGCACACACTTAATTCTCCTCCTCCAAGCACCCGGTGGACCTAAATGAGATCACCAGGTGGGCTGTGGTGAAATTTCTCTCAGGGAACTGGGGGGACCTAGGGATAGAATGATGGAAGTGCTGCTCATTGTGTTTAAGGAACTTTGGCAACGGAAGGGGAACTGGACCCTAAATTTCAAAAAGTACACCAAAATGGATGCCCAAATAATAGACTAGACACCTTCTAGAATGGGTTATTAAAGGAGATTTAGAGAGCCAAGTTGGACCGGACCTACCTCATTCTGTTTTCTGACAGGTTTATTAGACCAAGAATTAATAAGCAATAGTGTAGACATAGTGGATCTGGATGTCATGAGGCAGTTGACAAAGTCTCTTATGAAGTCCTTGTGGAGAAGTAGAGAATGTAGTCTAGGGACAAAGAGATTCATGTGACTTCCTAACTAGCTGGACAACCAGAGGCAAAGGATGCTGGGGAATGGTCCACATCAACCCGGAGGGGGACCTGGAGGGTGGTGTCCAGAGAAACATCATCCATATCATCGTACTCCACAAGGACATGGTTGGTAGGAGACTTTAGCCTTATCTGATATCCTGTTTTTAAGGGAGAACATGCTTTAATGTTACATGTGTAAATGAAAATTAACTTTTAAAAATGTTAATATAATAAATCAATAATATAATACAATATAATAAAAAATTAATAATAAAATATTTAATATAATTTTATAACATTTAATTATTAAACTACTGTATATTAATAATAAAAGTTGAATAATATATCCTTTTGATGTTTCCCCATCTTTTTCAAGAGAAATTCTTATCATCTATGTCACTTGTGCTGGATTGACTGCAAAAATGGCTGCAATTACTCACCCCTTCCTATGTATACATCATTTGCAACAAGACCTTGCAGCATCTCCCATTAAGAGATGTCCCTGTCCCTTGAATGAAGGGCTCTTGTGACTTGCTATGGCTAAGAACATGGGGCAGAAGGGATGGTATGCCAGTTCCAAACCTAGGCTTTAGGCAGCCGTGTGTTTCCACTTTCTTTCTGCCACCACTGTGTGACCAAGGCCAGGCTAGCCTGCTGTATGATGAGAAGCACATCACCTTGACACCCAGCTGACAGCCAGCAAACTGTCAGCATGGGAGCGAGGCCATCCAAGATCAGTCAGCCCCCAACCTGCCACCTGACTGCTGACTCACGAGCAAACCCAGTCGAGATCAGACAGTGTTGGGCCACTTCAACAGAACTTCCCAGCTGATCTGTTGACTCGTGAGCGGTACTAAAAGCTTATTGTCTTAAGTCCTTGGGTTTCGAGGTGGTTTGTCACGGAGCAACAGCCAGGTGTTACAGCCCATACATACTGGTTCTACTTTATCTGTCTTGCTACTCTGACGCTCATCATTCTTTGCTTCTGAACAAACCATTATGTTAAATTCTCCACAGCTTTGCAAATGTAAAACCTCTGCCTGGTCTACCACCTCCTCCCTCAGGCATCCTTCATCCTGCTGACTTCTCCTCCTCCTTAGACACTCATCTCAGGCCGCACCTCTGCCAAGCAGCATTCCCAGAGCTCCCTCTCTCCCCACCTCTTCCCACCTCGTGTTGAGTGCCTCTCCTGCGGCTGCTGACAGCCCTTATCTATACGTTTGTCACAGCACTCATCCGAGGTTAAAATCGTCTGTTTACTCAGCCTACTACTCTTGCTGCCCTGTGAATTCTGTGAAGATAGACATCGTATCCTTTGTCCGTTATCCCAACAAATAGTACAATTCTTCCCAAGTAGTTGGTGTTCTCTAAATGTTTGTTACATGATATGCATTAGATGTAAAAAGACAGAGAAAGAGGGGGGTGGAGGGAGAGAAAGAAGAAGAGTGTGTATTTAGCCTTGAAAAGAGAAGACGTAAAGGGGCTGACAAATTTAATAAAGATACCATCAGCTTGGGAACAGCTACAGGTTACCAGTTAGATCTTCACTGGTCCAGACTAACCAGTTGATAAACTTCAGCTCCTTTAGCCATCAACCCCTAGGAGGTAACAGGTGTTCCTTGAAGCAGAAGATGTTACCACTGATGGAAACTTTTATCTGTAAAGGGTGGCTGAAAAGACACACGAAGTCTATCTTTTAGGTGGGGACCAAGGTCATGCGATCCTATGTCTGGGAGGACTGCCTTCCATCCACAATTGAGTCACTGATTCTATCATTTTCAGGAATCAGAAGAAAAACAATCCTAGATACAATGTAATGACTGCATAGGCAGCATGTATTCCTCACTCCAAGGAAAAGACTTCAAAGTGACATGATCACTTTCTTCAAATAACTCCTTTACGGGTTGTTATATGGAAAATAAATTTGCTCTCTCTGGGCCAAAAGGCAAAGCTGGGACCAGTGGAGGTTGAAGTCAGACAGATACATGGGTGGACCTCTTAATCATTAGATCTGTCAAAAAATGGAGTGAACAACTCTTGAAAAATAGTGTCATCTTTGGCCTTGGAGATGTCCAAAGAGAGATTGGCCCACAACATATCAGCAAAGTTGCAAGAAAGTTTCACATTTATGGGGGCAGATGGAGTCCCCTTTGGTTGGCTATTCATCAAAAGATGGTACTGTTTGGAAATCATCATGTACCACTTCCCACAGGCTACCTGCACCAACGACAACCACCTGCCCAGTTGTTGTAAACACATGTGAAGGTGTCTGCCTTGCTCCAAAGAGACTCTCATGCAAAAGCATCTCTGCCTCAATCACACTTGCTAGGAAACCCTAGCAAGTGTGGAGTTGACTACTCAGGAATAAACATTTGACACCAGCCTGAATTTCAAAGATGAAAATTTGGGTACTGAGGGGTGACTGCATTCTGACATACCCACAGAGGAATGAAGGAAGCTGCTCTGCAGAGAAATAGAGTAATAAGTGCTGATTGAGCAACTACTACATGCCAGGCACTGTTCTAGGCACAGGTGAGCCTGCAGAAAACAAACCTGGTTCCTGCTTTCATGAAACTCACATTAAGTAGGGACCAGGAAACAAAGACGAGAGGCAGAGAGACAGCAAAAGCGCATGTCCTGTGTTTCCTGACAGGCCCCTGAGACGTTCCTGTGACTTCCGTGAGAAGCCCCAATGGTTCTCCAGTAAACGTCGTGCTTTGCTTACGCCAGCTGGAGGGTGGTTTCTGTGAGCTGCAGCCCCAAGACTCCACATGAAACGCATGTGACTCCACGTCCATTCTTGTCACCGCCACTCTGGGGCAGGGGGGCCAGGGAACTTTTAAAGCTCAATAGGTCAGAAGCTAGTGGAAGAGAAGATAACTTTTTCTTGCCATCCTTCCATATATCAGTTCTCAAATTTAGGGTCTGTGCGTTTCTAGTTCCCATAATAAGGAAGACAGAGAGAAGCTGCTTCCCCAGATACTCAGGATGGCAGAGCAAAGGTTATACGATAGGCAGAGTTCTATGATCTCTACTGCATCCAGGTATTATTGTTATTTAATATTTCTTACATAACTGTGCGATAAGCAAGGAAGTGCATTCTCCACCCAGGCTTACAATAATAAATAAAATCATTCCAAAACAAGAAAAGAAAAAGAAGCTCTTTCCCCCCAAGAGCTTACAGGGGAGAGGCAAGTCAAACAATACAGGACAGAGATATGGCCTGAGACGAGTCCAGGAAGTTTTAAACAGACTGTGTCACCGAGTGGTCAGGTTTCCAGGGGCTTTTTGCGAGCATGAGGGGAGAGCTATCAGGATGGCCATCGGGCTGACATGCTCAACAGAGGGGTGCAGATCCTAGGACAGTATGTATCCCATCCTCCAAGGAGTCTGTGTTCCTCAGGCTTTTAGTTTTGGAATTTTCAACTTATTAAGTAAGAAAGTAGAAGAGAGATTAAAAAAAAAATAGAAAAAACTGAAAAACTTTGCCATTTTGCCAAATCTGCTTTTATTTTAATGACTCCTACAGCGAGATGCAGATCTTCTTTCAGTTTTCTACTTGCTGATTAATTTCCTGTTGACTCTGAAGGTAACTGAAAACCTTTTGGACGAAGCAGAAATAGCCTTAATGCCAGTGATTCTTGGTAATGGGATGGAGTCTCTCCGGGCCAGCCTTTAGGGGCTTCCTAGGAGCTCTGGGTAGGTGGGTGGTTTGGCACATGTTAATTTAAAATGTGTTCACTCATAAACACGTTCAACATAAAGTCATTCTTCTCCTTCTGCTGGTCTCCTGGGGTGGGGGGTGCGTGGTGCGGAGAGGGAGGTCCAAGCCATGCTCAACTCTGGAGGTCCGTGCTAGTCTGAGTTGTGAACTCAGCTCTGTCTGCCCTCATCGTGGGCAGACCCCTTTCTTTGACTAATGAGACCTACCCAGACCCCTTTCTTTGACTTCCACCATCAGTCTTGACACTTTCCGCTCTCTTCCAATGTTCAGGTCTCTAAGTTTCATGCATCCCACCCAGTTATAACGGGCTGTAAAGAAAGTACTTTTATATTAGTCATGTACACTTGAGTATGAATTTAAGCCAAATTACTTCTCCTGAGGGCCCCAACATATTAACCCTTGCATTGGAAGGGCAGGGAGGTTTAAGAGAAAAAGCAGTGGGCTGGTTGTTCAAAGACTCCACTCTAGTCTTGGTACTGCGCTGAGCATCTGTGTTTCCTGAGCCAGACACTTCACTTTGCAATTTTGATTTTTTAAAAAAAATTCTATAACATCAGAGGTTCAAGTAGATAATTTCTAAATCTTCCTGTGAATTTTAAAGCTGTTGGTTTTTATTCCCAATATTAGAAGGGGATATTTGAGGAGAGCTGGCTCAAGTCTCTGAGCCAATTACATTGTATGCAGCCACCTTCAAGTGGATGCCGGGGGATCTGAGGCACCTTCCAGCAACTGAGATGCACTGTCTGCAGATTTTCTTTCTGGGAAAGTTCCTGCCAGGATTTTATGCAAGGAAAGTCACAATTGTTTTTCTGAATATTTATTCACACCTGAAATTCCTAATATTAACTTCCTAACACTCACCTAATCCAGCATGACCACCATCACACCAGCTTTAAGCTTCAACCACATCCTTCTCTGTAGAACTGCCAGTCCCCCTCGTGTCCCCACGGGTGTGCTTCCCACATGGCTCTCCAGACAGGACAGTGGTTTCCAACCTGGGCTGCACATTAAATCCCCTGAGGAGCTTTTAAAAGTCCTGTGCCCAGGTCACCTCCTAGACCACTCTCGTCAGCCTTTCTCCCTGTAGTGGACCAGAGAGCAGTATTCTGCAAACCCTTGTAATTCCAATTTTCCTCAGAATTGAGGATCCCTTTTAAGACATATGCAGGACCCGAGGAACATCTGAGGTGGAGTTGCATCTTCTAACCCCTGCCCGGGGGAAGGCGTTACTCTACCTCACCTTTCTTCTTTTTCTCAAAATGTATGTAGATTATGGAGTCTCGGGACTGCCCTGGTGGCCCAGTGGTTAAGTCTCCATGCTCCCATTGCAGGGGGCTGGGGTTCAATCCCTGGTCAGGGAACTAGATCCCTCATGCCACAACTAAGACCTGGCACAGCCAAATAAATAAATATTAAAAAAAAAAAACCACACACATTAAAAAAAAGGAGTCCCCATTTTATTATTCTGTATTTCACTGGGGATATCATACTGTGTACTTTCTTTTATCTCAACCTCTTGTTTTACCTTGAATAACCTACATGTCAGCCTCCTGGGTATCCCAGTCCCTCAGACAGTAGGATCTTTCTGTCCCTTCATATGTTAAATTAAATTCCTTTAAACCTACTGTTCACCCAAAATATCTGAGCATTCCTAGGGGGACCTAAGTTTCTGTTGATCCCCCTTCTCGCTTCCCCTAAACGTTTCCTCTCTACTCTCTATCTTATCTCCTGCCACCATCACCGTCTGCCTCATTGTTTTTTTTCCATATCAACACCATCCCCATTCCCTCATCCTCTCAGGGCACTACTAACAAAAGAATCTATGTGTCATTTTATGGACAGTTGAGTGCTAATGAAAGGCATTACCACACAGAACAGCAGGCATCACCATCCTCAAAACCAGCAGCCATGGAAAATTCCAGTCCCATTGAATTCTTCTTTACTTTTTGAGCCGCATCCACTCAAGAGACTTTTTCATCTTTTCTCTCACTGTTAGGCTCTATTCCCTCAGATTCCTGATAATTTTTTATGCAGGGAAATTTACCTTTCAACATCTCAGGCCAAACTTTATCCTTTTAGCCAGGTCACTTTTTTGAGCAGAGCCACCCTCCTAGGTCATGACTTCCACGTGTCTTCCCTCCTCATTCTGCTGCCCTCATTCTGGTCTGAGCTCAATTCCTTGATTTAATAATCAATCCATGGCCGGGTAGTGCCAGACCACCCATTATATGACATTCTACCAGGTGCTGGTGGGAGAAGCAGAACATCAGAGTTGGGAAGTTGGACCAAGGACGGTCCAGCTCCTCCACTTAAGGAGTGAACAAAATCAAGAGCAGCCTGGTATCAGCCGGGGAGGGTGGAGTAGTTCATGGCGGGCACTCCGGCCTCCTGGGTTCACATCCTCCGATGCACAGTGCTGTGGCCCTGAGCAAGTCACTAACTTCTCTGTGTTATTATTAACTCTGAGGCTAATACTAGAGCCTATCTCATCAGGCTGATAGGACAGATGAACAAATACATGCAAAGTACTTGGAATAGTGTCTGGACATAGTACACATTCAATCTTATTATGACCCAGGGTCCCACAGACAGGCAGGGAAAACCAGGTCAAGAATCCAAGCCTTTCAGCTTCCCGTCCCCTGTGCCTCTTACTCTTCCAGGCAATAAAGCATAAGACATAGGTGAGTCCATAAGACCTTGCCACTGAGCTGAGTAAACAAAACCAGTACACCTGAAACAATCAGGGGCAGCCACTAGGGAAGGACTGAAGGGATAAAACAAAGATTCTCAAGCCTGGCCACACATTAGCATCATCTGGGGGATTTTTCAAAATCCTGATGCCCAGACCATTAAATCAGAATCTCTAGGGGTGGGACCCAAGCAACAATATGTTTCAAATCTCCTAGTTAATTTCAAAATGCAGCCAAGGAAGAAAATCACTGGCTGGAGCAATCATGACACCTTGATGGACCATCTCATCTCAAAGGGGTGATGCAATTTGCTTCTGATGACTACAAGGACTTTCAGGAAAGCCTGAACTTGACCAAATCTTATGACTCCTCCTCCAGTCATTATGTTCTTAAGCTATCTTTGATTAGGCCTTTATCATGCGCCAGGCTGGACACTCATCATGCATTACCTCATTGACCCAATACAGTGATTCTATGAGACCAGTCCTATAATTAGCCCCACTCTACAGATGTAGAAACTAAGGGTTGGAGAGATGACATCATTTGTCCAAGGTAACACAGATGGATCTGGGACTCAGACACAGGTCTTCCAACCCAGGGCCCACAGAACCAGACCATGATTCCATCTCACTGCTCTGCCCGCTGGGGCAGACTTTTCCAGAAATGCTTCTCTCACCTGACACCCACATCTGAGGGCAGAACTCTCCCCAGCCTCTCACCACCATCACCTCCATCTTCTCCAGCACCATGACCCCAACCCCCATAATGGTCATTTTTGTAAAATACAACTTTTTTGGCCTTTGCTTCAATCCCTCCACCCTAAAAGAGATCAACTGTCTCCTTTCTCTGTCACAAATATTTATACAGCCTTTTTTGGTTTTTTTGCTAATTCCCACTGTTAGTTTCCTTTCTGGTTCCAGCTACTTTTGTACCTAAAATGTTGAATTTCCAGCCTTCTTTGTAGCCATCTGGCCTCCTCCCACTCAAAAATATTTAGCAGAGTATAAGGAAAACCTTTGTCCTCATCTGCTGTGTCTTCCGGAGTATAATCAATCATCTTAATCATCTTGCTCTGAAAAGCCTTCATCAAAGGAATTTGTATTTTCTTTTCCTTTCTAAGACCACCAAACTCCTTATTTCATACATATATATGTGTATATATATAATCTATTGCTGTGTAACAATTTTAAGGTTTGTGCCAACCCTGCATTGATCAAGTCTGTCAACACCATTTTGCCAACAGCATTTTCTTATTTCATGTCTCTGTGTCACATTTTGGTAATTCTTGCTATATTTCAAATTTTTCCATTATTATTATATTTGTTATGGTGATCTGTGATCATTCATCTTTGATGTTACTCTTGTAATTATTTCGGGAGGGGGCCACAAACCATGCCCATATAAGATAGTGAACTTGATCAACGTTGTGTGTGTTCTGACTGCTCCGCTGACTGCCCGTTCCCCCATCTCTCTCACTCCCTATTCCCTGAGACCCAACAATATTGAAATCAGGCCAATTAATAACCCTACAATGGTCTCTAAGTGTTCAAGTGAAAGGAAGAGTCACACATCTTTCACTTTAAATCAAAAGCAAAAAATGATCAAGCTTAGTGAGGAAGGCATGTCTAAAGCCGAGATAAGCCCAAAGCGAGACCTCTTGTGTCAGTTAGCCAAGTTCTGAATGCAAAGGAAAAGTTCTTGAGGTAAATTAAAAGTGCTACTCCAGTAAAACACACAAATGATAAGAAAGTGAAACAGCCTTATTACTGATGTGGAGAAAGTTTTAGTGGTCTGGATAGAAGATCAAACCAGGCACAACATTCCCTTAGGTCAATGCCTAATTCAGAGCTCAGTCCTAACTCTCTTCAATTCTGTGAAGGCTGAGAGAGGTGAAGAAGCTGCAGAACAAAAGTTTGAAGCTAGCAGAGATTGGTTTATGAGATTTAAGGAAAGAAGCCACCTCCATAACATAAAAGTGCAAGGTGAAGCAGCAAGTGCTGATGTAGAAACTGCAGCAAGTTATCCAGAAGATCTAGCTCAGATCATCAATGAAGGTGGCTAGGCTAAACAACAGATACTCAGTGTAGATGAAACAGCCTTATATTGGAAGAAGATACCATCTAGGACTTTCATAGCTAGAGAGGAGAAGTCAATGCCTGGCTTCAAAGCTTCATAGGACAGGCTGACTCTCTTGTTAGGGGCTAATGTAGCTGGTGACTTGAAGGTGAAACCAATGCTCATTTACCATTTTGGAAATCCTAGGGTCTTAAGAATGATGTTAAATCTACTCTGCCTGTGCTCTATTAATGGAACAACAAAGCCTGGATGACAGCACATCTGTAGACAACATGGTTTACTGAATATCTTAAGCTCACTGTTGAGACCTATTGCTCAGAAAAAAAAGATTCCTTTCAAAATATTACTGCTCATTGACCATGCACCTGGTCACCCAAGAGCTCTGATGGAGATGTACAGTGAGATTAATGTTGTTTCGTGCCTGCTAACACAACATCCATTCTGAAGTCCAAGGATCAAGGGGTAATTTTGACTTTCAAGTCTTATTATTTAAGAACTATAATTCGTTAAGCTATGGGTGCCATAGATAGTGATTCCTCTGATTGATCTGGGCAAAATAAATTGAAAACCTTCTGGAAAGGATTCACCATTCTAGATGCCATTACGAACATTCACGATTCATGGGAAGAGGTCAAAATATCAACATTCACAGGAGTTTGAAAGAAGTTGATTCCAACCCTCATGCATGACTTTGAGGCGTTCAAGACATCGGTGGAGGAAATAAGTACAGATACGGTGAAAACAGCAAGAAAACCAGAATTAGACGTGGAGCCTGAAGATGTGACTGAAATGCTGCAATCTGATGATAAAACTTGAACAGATAAGGAGTTGCTTCCTATGGATGAGCAAAGAAAGTGGTTTCCTGCTCATCTAGTCCTGGTGAAGATGCTATGAAGATTGTTGAAATGACAACAGGATGGAATACTACAGAAGCTTAGTTGGTAAAACAGTGGCAGAGTTTGAGATGGTTGACCGTGATTTGGAAAGAAGTTCTACTGTGGGCAAATGCTATCAAACAGCACTGCATGCAACAGGGAAATCGCTTGTGAGAGGAAGACTTGATCGATGTGCAAACTTCATTGTTGTCTTGTTTTAAGACATTGTCACGGCCGCCCCAGCCTTCAGCAACCACCAGCCTGATGAGAGTCAGCAGCCATCGACACTGAGGCAAGGCCCTCCCCTAGCCGAAAGATTACAACTTGCTGAAGGTTTAGATGACGTTTAGCATTTTTTAGCAATAAAGTATTTTTAAATTGTATGTACATTGTGTTTTTAAACATAACACTATCACACACTTCATAGACTACAGTATAGTGTAAACATAACTTTTATATGCAATGGGAAACCAAAACAAATTCTTGTGACTCGCTTTACTGCAATATTCACTCCCTTGCTGTGGTCTGGAACTGAACCCACAATACCTCTGAGGTATGACTGTAATACAATTTGGCAATGCAACCCAGAGCAAAGAGGGACCAAATCCTCCCCTTAAAATAAGAGACCCTCAGCACTAATATGCATGAAGTAGACTCAAATGTGTATGGATAGGAAGAATATGACTTTTTTGTGCCAATCAAATATTTATATTTGAAAGGAAATGAATCCTTGTTATGATGAGGTGGGTTTCATTTTGAACATTCAAAGAGAGAGTAAGCCATAAACCAGAGTGGAGGCCCTCTCCCTCTTTCCCGTTGGCCAAAGCTCACCTCTATATATACACTGCTTTCCTCAGCCAGTCATCTCAGAAACCAAAACTCACCCTTTTTGCTGCTCAACCAGCAGAAGTTAGTCCAAAGAGAAAGGCCATTAAAGAGACCACAAAACACAAGAAAGTACCAAGTACGTAGGACTTAGTTATTTTTCTAGGGAGTGGTGGGTTTAACTCCGGCAAAATGTATAGAAAAAGGAATATGAAAGTCTAAATCAGAATTAGTTTCAGCTGCACAAAACAGAAAAGCCCAAATAAGAATGATTTAGAAAAGAAACAAGATTCTCTCTCTCTCCCTCTCTGTCATGATTAAGAAGCCTGGAGGTAGCCAGATTAAGGTTGGTAAGTAATCCACGGAGGCAGGGAAGCAGGCTCCTTCTCAGTGCTGCTCTGCCATGTGCACTCTCCATTACCAAAGTAGTATCACCGTCAAAGTGGTTGCTGGTGCCCCAGTCATTGCATCTGTCTTCCAGTCAGTAGGAAGGAAAAAAGAGAGAAGAAAAGCACCTGCTCCTCCACTTAAGGGCACACTGTGGAAGCTACACACACACATATCTACTGACATCCACTGGTTAAAAGAGAATCATACAGCTACACCCAGCTGCAAAAGAGGCTGGGAAATGTAGCCTTTATTCTGGGAGCTTAGTGTCCAGATAAAATCAGGCACTTAAAAGGGGGGTAAATGTCTACTGGTGGACAACAAGCAGCCTCTTGCACAGGCTCTCTTCCCTTCAAGAGAAGGCTCACTGTCCCAGCTCTCGGGAGTGCCATCAGCTGACAGCCTTCAGTTCAGCCCCATAGGTCTGCTCAGCATCGGGGCACAGCTGACCCAAGGGTCTGTCCACGTTCAGTGACCGACTGAGGTGGGCACATGGAGGCTGGCCTTTCAGCCGAGTGTGGGACAACTCTTACAGGCCGTTTTCACTCCAGAGACCCCCTATGGCTGAGATTGCTACTGGAGAACTTTGAAGTTCAATTTCTCCTTCATCCCAGTCCTGCACAAGCTCCTTCACAGCTGTTGCCCACAAGGGCACTACCTAAGAAATCTCCTGAGCCCTAAACTCTGTTTCCCAGGGAAGCCAACCTGCCATGACAGGGGGAAGAGGACTTTAAGAGAAAAGACTACAGGAAGCAAAGAGAAAGAGTCTGGGGCTTCCCTGGTGGCGCAGTGGTTGAGAATCTGCCTGCCAATGCAGGGGACATGGGTCCGAGCCCTGGTCTGGGAAGATCCCATATGCCGCGGAGCAGCTAGGCCCATGAGCCACTACTGAGCCTGCGTGTCTGGAGCCTGTGCTCTGCAACAAGAGAGGCCGCGATAGTGAGAGGCCCATGCACCGCGATGAAGAGTTGCCCCTGCTTGCCACAACTAGAGAAAGCCCTCGCACAGAAACAAAGACCCAACACAGCCAGAAAGAAAGGAAGGAAGGAAGAAAGAAAGAAAACTCTAAAGTTTAAAAAAAAAATAAAAAAGAGAAAGAGTCTGGAATTGCGGAAGCACATGAGGGATATACTCTTAGGGCTCTCCAGAGAAACAGAACCCACAGGGTGTGTGTGTGTGTGTAACTAGAAAGAGGCTGATTGTAAGGAATTGGCTCACACAATTTCAGAGGCTGGTGAGAACGGAATCTACAACGCAGGCAGGCAAGCTCGAAACCCAGGGGAGCCAATGGTGCAGATGAAGTCCAGAGGCAGTCTGCTGGAACATCCCCTCTTGCTCAGGGAGGCTGCTCCTATTTAAGCCTTCAGCTTGTTGGATGAGACCCACCCACATTACAGAGAGCAATCTGCTTACTCAAGTCTACAAAGTTAAATGCTAATCTCATGCAAAAATACCCTCCAAGTCCACAGATAAAATCAACCATCAGAGACACCTTTTCAAGGCCCAGAAAGCCCCCTCTGGAACCTCCATGGATCTCCCTTCAGCCCCCAATACACACACGCACACGTGCACTCACGCACTCACACGCATGCATGTACACAGGCCTAGGTGGTGAACTTTTGTACCTAAGGGGGGACAAGAGAGTGAGCTGCATGATTTCAGCATCCCCTCCCATGCCCTGTATACTCATAAGACTTTACAGAATCCTTGGGTAGAGAATCATTCCAGGAATTGACTATTAACTTTGGGAAAGGTAAGAGAGGTTGGGAACCAAACATACAAAAAGAAGAGTGTCTCCCTCCATCCAGGAGAGAGATGGTAGCAGCTGTTTGGTGGATCACTAGGCCCTGGGGCATGGATATGCAAACAATAGCCAAGCCAGAGAAGGTCATTCTTCCTTACTTTCCATGCCCAGGGGAAACAGAAAAGAAGAAGCCATCCCTGGGGTTTCAGCAGGAAAGGGCTGAGCTGCTGCCCAGCACAACCTGCAGTCTCAAGGCCCATCTAACTCTATTCATTCTTCAACTATCTTTACCCTTATTTGTCCTCATCAACTCCTTTTTTTTCTGTATCGATCTAAGTGTGCATCACAATTGTTTTTATCTTTTCTGTTAAATCACTGGCAGCCCAACTAGGAAAGTTTAATACGTACCTAAGAGGGTCAAGGATGGTTTTACTTCTCACGTGCACTCAAAAAAGTCAAAAACAAGATCCTATCATTAGAAATACAGATTATACCAGAAAGGATATTGGTAACGTGTTACCATAACTTTCTTGTCCCCCAAATGTATATACATATATATTCTATCAATGATAGGTGGGAGGTTTAGAAAATAGAAATTGCTGGTCCTCCACATCCTTGTTAGAAGATATCCAAGACACACCAAAAGAAACTTGGAAGACTTGGAAGAAAGTTTAGAGCTGGGCGGCTTGTACTGATTAAAAAGCCCTCCTGGGAAACTGAGACCCAGAGAAATAACATGATTTGTCCACAAACAGCGAGTTAGTTGTGGGGCTGGGTTTTGAACACAAGTCCTGACCTCCGTGATACAGCATGAACATGTTTTCTTGACCTCTAATTTCCATTCAGTAAACCTGTCATTTTCACAAAAACAGTTTCACAGGCACGTGGGACTTTCCATTGTTTGCTGATGGATAGGCAGGTGGTACTTAAATTCTCACTGAAACCCGGCTTTTCTTCTCGTTACATCCACGGTGGTGCCTTGCCAGACACAGAGCAAGAAAGGATTCTGCTCATGCTTCCTGATTCCTTGGGGTCAGCTAAAATTGCCCCAACCTTTAGAGATTTGCGATACCTGACATTTTATCGGATCATATGATAGTCAACCCCTCCCCACCCCAAGCCCCCATCAAAAGTGCAGTCAGGCACCTCAAAATGACTTTTTTAAAAAAGAAGCTGAGCATACCTCCTTGAGACAAATACAGCTATGCTTCTGGTGTTGCAAATCAACCAAGGCCCTCACAGCCCCTCCAGCCAGGAAAATTAATAATCCATGAGGGTTTTCAGGAATTGCTAGAAGTATGACACCCACCCTTTCTAGATTTCCTGGAAAAACCCTGATTTCTTTCTGACAAATGAGTTCATTAGGCATGTAATGAAATTTGCTTCGATTTTTAGACCTCTGTAAATGTTTCACGTCCATCAAACCATTCATCAGAAAAAACAACCCTGTGTTGGACCTTGAGCCCTGACTGTTTGGAAGAGCGGGTGGCTATAACCCAGTGGGAAGAACAAGCTAGAAGAAGAGAACAGCATCTCCACCTAGGCCTGGTCCGCGACTCCTCCCGCCCAGCTACCCCAGCCCCCAGGTCGCTGACTGCAGGCAGCAAACAGCTGCACTCCAGTCCCGCACAGTCATGGGCAGCACCCGGCTTTTCTCCCACAAAGCAAAGTTCATTTTGCCTTTTGCAGAAGATGCATCTGACTCATTTTCCCCTCTGGGGGTTACGTGATGGCCAGCTACAGGCTGCAAATTCAACGGAGCCTTGAGTGGGGAACTGCCGGTTGTGCCCATTCAATCACATTGAACACTCAGAAGTTCTATAAAACCCCAAACCCACAAAAGCAACTTGACAACAGGGCCCAGACCAGATCAGCGGTGGAGGGCATCTCACCCACTGCTGTTCCCTCGGCCTTCTTTCCTGAAGCCCACTCAGCCCCTCTAGCTGCATCTTTTTTTTTTTTTCCAACTAAAAATAAATAATATAGATATTTATTTTTTTGGTTCCTCAATACCATTCTTTTTTATTATTGAAGTATAGTTGATTTACGATATTGTATTAGCATCAGGTGTACAGCATAGTGATCCAGCTTTTTTTTGCAGATTCTTTTCCATTATAGGTTATTACAAGATATTGGGTATATTCCTTGTGCTATACAGTCAATCCTTGTTGCTTATCTGTTTCATGTTTAGTAGTTTCATTCTTCCCACCTTTCTGTCCTCCCCTCTCTCTCTGCACCCCTGCATCTCCAGTCTGGTCAGACCTGTGTGTAAATGTGCAGGCACGATCTCTCTCCTCCTTGAGGCTGTTGTCAGTTTCTGGCTGCAGGAATAAGAATCTCGCCAACGGCCCTGAGCCAGGGCGTCCTGTGCTCCCCACCCTTTCTCCCTGTCACCTTCCCATTCATCTCCTGTGAGCTCTGACCCATTTTGGGGAGTGATAATTAACCATGTTGCTTTTTTTTGAGAATTCTAGGAAAGTGGATATCCGTATGACTCACACTTCTGCAGTTTAAAGCAGTTTTTACTATATTGAATTGAGGCAGATGAGTTTTTCACTAGATCCTCACTGTATGGATTTACAACCATCTGTAACCACTCTTGGAAAGAAAAAATAAATCAGCACTGCTAGTTCTTAATGAGGCTTTGCCATATCACTAAAACTCTGAGTGAAAACATATGGGACGGTTATCTTTAAATGATCTCATAAATGTCTTTACTTAGGAATACGACAGATTTCCTTTATAATGCTCGGTTTTAATACAAAGCTAACACCACCATTAGAAATTATGTTCTACCACTCTGCTTGACAAGAGGATGCTTTTACAACCTATATTGTTATAAACTTTAGGAGAGTTTACAATTTATACAATCATGAGCTTGTTAAGTAAACTATGTAAATTTATGTGGACCAGGGTCTAAATTAATTCAAGCCTAAAGAAATCAAACTCTAGCTAGACCATGATTTAATTAAAAATTGACAATATGACTCATGGCACTGAAGTTTACTGCCAAAAGAAGCATCATTGCTGTGACAGAGATAAATGTAGGAAGGCTGATAGGTTCTTCAAGGTTAAAATAGACAGAGGTATCAAGATGGACACGGCATTATAAGAGTTCCTATAATTGCTCAAATCAATGTCTTCAGGACAGTTTCAGAACAAGTAATCTCACAATGTACTCATGAAAATCCATAGATGTACATCTTTATTTTCAGCTTTTCTCCCTCTAATCTGGGGTTTGGGGGTTTTTAGGTTTCTCCTTACCTTCTTGTGAAGGTATATCCATATAGATACAGATATCTGCATATCTATATATAGAGAGATCTTGTGAATATTTATATAATATATATATTTTTCAGATTTAATTTTTGCTCCTGTTTTCATTTTCTATATACTACTTTTATAGAGTATTTTCTCCTTTTCATCTGTTTTCTGAAATATATCCCCTGTGACTGGCATCCTACTTGTGTCTGAGGTGCTTGTGCAAGTTTGACTGTTTATGAGGTTTCCTTCCTGGAATATATGCTGATCACCTTTCACCTGGCTAAGGCCCCTCTTTAGCCTGTCGTCCCCATCAAGGTCCGGCGACCACTGTCAGGTATCCCTAGGCATGAAGCAGATTTCAGGGGAGGGCGAGTGCAGCAGGAATGTGTCTGAGCCAAAACCAGGATGCAGGAGCAGACAGGTATGTGTGTGTTTGTGGAGATACTGGGACAGTATTTGAAGCCCAGTCTCTCCTAGAAACTTGAGGGCACATGGCCTCGGCCATCGCAGAACTGTATCTGACTCCAAACAGGGCAGGTGGAAAGGAGGCTATGGTCCCACAAAGATGCCAAGTAGGTGACCTTTGTTTCCACCTTAGCTCTCCTGTTGCCTCAGCTCAGCCCACCCGCCCTGCCCCACCCCACCCGCCCTGCCCCACCCCACCCATGACTGGTTCCTCCCTGGGGTTCTCTCTGCACAGCGCCATTTTGCAATGGCTTCCTCCACCAACTTTTCCAATTAAAACCTTTACGTCACATTTATGTTTTAAGGAGGGTCTTTAATGCCTTCGGACATAGGAGTCAGTAATTTAGGAGTTTCAGGCTTCTGGCATGGTGGGAAAGGGGATTCTCCTTTAAGACTAAAGGTCCTCTGGTGTCCTCCACACCATCCAAGGCTTCCTGGACCTGTGCTCCCCCCTCCCTACAATGGGGCCCTCTATTCCTCTGAGAGCTGCAGGGGTGCAGGAGGCTGGGAAACACTAGGGATCTCAGGGGAGGACAAGGGTCAGGACTTTCTCACACCCTGACCTCGCTCAGGAGATGGGGAGGGAACTGGTGCAAACCTTTGAAGTACTGCTCCTTCCTTTTATTCTTCGAGATGAGTTTGGTCCTTCCTCCCCAAATTCTTGAGCCACTTTTGGGAGATTCAGATGGAAAAAACACAATATTTAGGACAAAGTTTAAGATCCTCCAGAATTTTCCTCAAGGATAGCCAAAGCCCAGGACCTAGAAGCCCCCCTCCCTGCCAGCTGTGATCAACCAGGAAGGTGAAGGGGGGAAAAAAGGAAACAGTTCATAAAATGACAGAGGCCAGAGCCTTGGCAAATAGACCTCACCTCCTGTCCGTGGATCTGATGATCCTGACTAACTTGAGGAGAACGGCAGCTTCTTTCCCTTCCTACCCTCCCACAGAAGGTGGCCACCTGAGAGCTGAGCAAGGCCCGTGAATTAGCCTACGGCGCCACCTAGCAAAACCAGAGGGTACTCAAGAAACACTGAGCTCGCAGGGCTCAGGGTTGGTTTTTTTTTTTTCCACACCCAGAAAAGGGGGTTTCCATATCATTCACGGAGTTCTGGGAAATGGAATTTGTATAAAATCTTTCTTGCACACGATGGAAAACATTTATTAGCACCTAATGAGAGAATGTGGCCTAAAAGCAACTGTAATAAAAACTTAGGAGGATAAGAGTTTAGCGCTCTAAACTTGCATTTTTCCCTAATAACATTTGTGACTATGCAGTTTTTGCTTCAAGAAGAACTTGACTCTGCCTTAAGTTACTGATTCTGCCTTACGTTATAGATTTGATTCAATGACCAAGAGCTACTGTTTCTTCTATTTTCTTTTCTTTTTTTTTTTCTTTTCTCCTCCAGATCAGATGTAGCTCTGGTGAGGGCTAGAAGTCCTGAAGGGAACAGAAGCTCATCAAAGACAGATTCTATGGGGAAACTTAGGCACATTCTGACAAATTTATGATATCATGGGTTCAGTCAGATGAGACTTCCCTGGCTCCCTCAAATCCAGCTGCAGGAGGAAACACTGGCCTTACATGCTGAAACCAGCTTATCAAGAGAGCCAGGTCCACCCGAACCATAAACGACACGGTCCTGCACAGGAAGCTGGAGCCATGCTTCCCATCTGAGATGGATAAATCTCTGAAGCCAACAGACTCACAGCTGCCTCTAAAGCTTCCAGGAAACAAAAACTGTTTCAATGACCACATGGGGAAGAGACACTCTTTGCCTTTTAAAGGCTCAGGAGAACTTGAAGTTTGTAAACATGGACTCTGAAGCCAAATGCCTGGGTTCCACGTGTGCGTCTCTGTCACTTAAGCCCTGCCTCAGTTTTCTGCACAATGAGTGTAATTCTAGTATTTATTTCATAAGGTTTTGGTGAAGATTAAATGAGATAAACCATATAAGTGCCTCAGATAAGGCCTGACACATGGCAGGCACTTAATAAACATTAACTAACATTTAATTATCCTAGAATTTAAAGGAACAACCCAAGTTTTCTTGCACTGAAGCAGTCTTTGTTAATTAGCATAGCAAATTGTGCCTGTGTAGCAAGTCTCAGTGGCAATTTCTTTGGCTATCCTCACATTGGCAGCAGAAACAGGAGGTATACATACAGCTTTTAAGAATTTTTTTTAGTAGAAAGCATGCAAAAAAAATTGAAGACCACTGATCTATCTCAAGGGATTCTCAGTTAATGCTGTTAGCTGATTGATAATCAGCGGGTTTTTTTGCTTTTTTGTTTGCTTGTTTCACTTGCCATTACTATCCTTCTCCGAATCACAGCGCCATCTCGGGTTGATTCAATGAACTTTCCTGAACAGTCCTATGGCCATATAAGGCTTTCTTTCATGTTTCATTTATTAGTTTGTAAGTTTCTTAGGTGCAAATATTCTGCCTGGTCACTCTATGCCACCAGACAACTAGAAACTGTTATGTAATTTTGGGTTAAACACCTAGAAAATTTGGAACGTGGTGCTTTTTCTGAATCATGGTAACATCATTAAGAGATATTATTAGTCAACTGAATTCACACTGTAGTCAAGTGAAAACAAGTTTTAACTTACGGAGCATCTCTTAAGGGTCAGCCTCTATGTTTTGTCATTGACTCTGGGCCACTATTGTCTTCCATCAACGCCTCACAAGAATCAAATTACAACACAACATTATGAACAGCCCATTTCTTAGGAAGTGGCAAACTGATGCCTTTTTCCACAAGGTGAGTGCCTGAAAAATTTACCAGAAAACCTTGACATGGTGAGTAATGCCAGTGAAACAGCACTTTATCTTTAGGAGACACGGGATACACCTCAACATACAAGCCTTTTAAAGCTGAAGCCAAAGTGCAATGCTTCCCTGAGCTTCACTGACCAAGATAAATGAGGCTGTGCTCAGGCCCTGGTGGGAGGAAAAATGGCTTGACAAGTTTCATATGTGTGGTGTCTCTAGGCTTCACCTTGCTTTTTTAATTTAGCCCTAATTAAACTGCAAAAAAAAAGATAAGAAATATTCATTTGACCTAAGAGCAGAGTATCACACTCTTCCTAATTTTTAATGCTCATCCTGCAGCCATATTGCAGAATCACAGAATCTCATCTGAATTGGCTCTATAGTCCTAATAAAAAAATTCTTACAGATTTTTTATAGATGAGAAGACATGGATAGATATAAAAAGGCTTTACTGACTGCTATATCATATAGCATTTGCTTCCAGGTCTAGTTGCAATGTTTTGTATTAGGCATACCCAGAAATACAATATTCATTGGTTTAAAGTGAAGTACTCATGTAACAGTCATTGCAGTCCATGAGGTCTTCTAATTTAGGGAACAGCTCTTTTTAATTGAAAACTCTGTGGCAACTCGAGCACATGATCTTCTTCTATATTGTTATCAGATAGCGTTATACTGCAAGTGGTAAAAAACCACTGGCTTCTCGTACCTCCATACTGAGGCAACGCCCAGCCTCTGATATGCCCCAATGACCTAATAAAGTACAGTGCAGTACAAATGGTCTATTTGGCTGAAAAATGTGGTCAAGTACATATACACATACACTTGAAGATATATGATTTTGTGAATTCAACATAATTCCATTCAAAATTCCCCTGGCCTTTGGAGAAACGTGGCAAGCTGATTCCAAAATGTACATGAAGGAGCAAAGGACAAGAAAAGACAAGACACTCAAAAAGAAGAACCACATGAGAGAACTTGTCTTCCAGATATTAAAATTATTCCAGGGCTAAGATAATAAGATATGGTGGTATCAGTGGGAAAACATATAGATGGATCAGTGCAGCAGAATATAGAACTCAGAATCAGACAGACACATGCATAGATATCTGACTGACTTTTTCTAGAGCTGACATTACAGATACCCAGGGGAAACATAAATTTTTTTCAAAATATGGGTATGGGGAAAACAAATTACCCATATATTTCAAAAATAAAATTGAATCCTTCACATCACACATAAAAGCCAAGTATTGGTGTAGTAAAAGCTTAAATGTAAAAGGAGAATTAGAAAATTTATTAAGGATTGATATAAAAATAATTTTATGATTTTCTGGTTTATAAAAAACTTCCTTGAAAAAACATATACTATAAAAATATATGCTAAATGAAACGACTCTTAAAATGAGATTAACTATATTAAAATTAAGAGTTTATGTTCCTTACAAGACACCATAATGAAAGTAAAAAGTTAAGTCAGAAACTAGAAGAAGGTTTTTGCAACACAAAGGATTAATCTCTGGAATATATAAAGAACTACCAGAAATCAATAAGAAAAAGACAAACAACCCAACTGACAAATGGGCAAAAGTGTTAAACATGTATTTCACAGAAGAGAAAGAAACAGAAAAAAATAAGTGGAGGGATTTCCCTGGTGGTCCAGTGGTTGAGAACCCGCCTTCCAATGCAGGGAACGCGGGTTCAATCCCTGGTCGGGGAACTGAGATCCCACATGCCGTGGGCCAACTACGCCTGCGTGCCGCAACTACAAAGCCCATGTGCTCTGGATCCCACGCAACATAGCTAGAGAGAAGCCCATGCACTGCGCCACAATGAAGAGCATGCATGCCGCAACTAAGACCCAACACAGGACATAGCTTCAAGATGGCAGAGGAGTAAGACATGGAAATCACCTTCCTCCTCACAAATACATCAAAAATACATCTGCGGGCTTCCCTGGTGGCGCAGTGGTTGAGAGTCCGCCTGCCGATGCAGGGGACACGGGTTCGTGCCCCGGTCCGGGAGGATCCCACATGCCGCGGAGCAGCTGGGCCCGTGAGCCATGGCCGCTGGGCCTGCGTGTCCGGAGCCTGTGCTCCGCAAGGGGAGAGGCCACAGCAGTGAGAGGCCTGCGTACCTCAAAAAAAAAAAACAAAAAACATCTACATGTGGAATAACTCCTACAGAACACCTACTGAACGCTGGCAGAAGACCTCAGACTTCCCAAAAGGCAAGAAACTCCCCACGTACCTGGGTAGGGCAAAAGAAAAAAGAAAAAACAGAGACAAAAGAATAGGGACAGGACCTGCACCAGTGGGAGGGAGCTGTGAAGGAGGAAAGGTTTCCACACACTAGAAGCCCCTTCGCGGGCAGAGACTGCGGGAGGCGGAGGGGGAAAGCTTTGGAGCCGCGGAGGAGAGCGCAGCCACAGGGGTGAGGAGGGCAAAGCGAGGAGATTCCCGCACAGAGGATCAGGGCCGACCAGCACTCACCAGCCTGAGAGGCTTGTCTGCTCACCCGCCGGGGCAGGTGGGGGCTGGGAGCTGAGGCTCGGGCTTTGGAGGTTGGATCCCAGGGAGAGGACTGGGGTTGGCTGCGTGAACACAGCCTGAAGGGGGCTAATGCGCCATGGCTAGCCAGGAGGGAGTCCGGGAAAAAATGTGGACCTGCCTCAGAGGCAAGAGACCATTGTTTTGGGGTGCCCGAGGAGTGGGGATTCAGAGCACTGCCTAAACGAGCTCCAGAGATGGGCGCGAGCCACGGCTGTCAGCACATACACCAGACATGGGCATGAAACGCTAAGGCTGCTGTTGCAGCCACCAAGAAGCCTGTGTGCAAATACAGGTCACTATCTACACCTCCCCTGCTGGGAGCCTGTGCAGCCCGCCACCGCCAGGGTCCTGTGATCCAGGGACAACTTCCCCAGGAGAACACATGTTGTGCCTCAGGCTGTTGAAACGGCATGCCAGCCTCTGCTGCTGCAGGCTCGCCCTGCATTGTGTACCCCTCCCTCCCCCCCAGCCTGAGTGACCCAGAGCCCCCTAATCAGCGGCTCCTTTAACCCCGTCCTGTCTGGCCAGGGGACAGACGCCCTCAGGAGACCTACACACAGAGGCGGGGCCAAATCCACAGGTGAACCCCAGAAGCTGTGCGAACAAAGAAGAGAAAGGGAAATCTCTCCCAGCAGCCTCAGGAGCAGCAGATCAAACCTCCACAATCTGCATCTATGGAATACCTGAACAGACAACGAATCATCCCAAAATTGAGGCAGTGGACCTTGGGAGCAACTGTAGACTTGGGGTTTGCTTTCTGCATCTAATTTGTTTATGGTTTTATGTTTATCTTAGCTTAGTATTTAGAGCTTATTATCATTGGTAGATTTGTTTATTGATTTGGTTGCTCTCTTCCTTTTTTTAATATATATATATATATATATATACTGTTTTTTTCCTTTTTCTCCTTTTGTGTGTATGTGTATGCTTCTTTGTGTGATTTTGTCTGTATAGATTTGCTTTTATCATTTGTCCTAGGGGTCTGTCAGTAATTTTTTTTTTTTTTTAGTATAGTTTTTAGCACTTGTTATCATTGGTGGATTGTTTTGGGGTTTGCCCTATTCTTTCTTTCTTTTCTTATTACTTTATAATTTTTAATAATATATTTCTTATTTTAATAACTTTATTTGCCTTTCTTTTTCTTTCTTTCTTTCTTTTTTTTTCTCCCTATTCTTCTGAGTCATGTGGCTGACAGGTTCTTGATGCTGTAGCTGGATGTCAGGCCCAAGCCTCTGATATGGGAGAGCTCAGTACAGAACATTGGTCCACCAGACACCTCCCAGCAACCACATAATATCAAATGGTGAAAGCTCTCTCAGAGATCTCCATCTAAACGTGAAAAGCCAGCTCCACTCAACGACCAGCAAGCCACAGTGCTGGACACCCTATGCCAAACAACTAGCAAAACAGGAACACAACCCCACCCATCAGCAGAGAGGCTGCCTAAAATCATAATAAGGTCACAGGCACACCAAAACACATGACGGTATGCAGTCCTGCCCACCAGAAAGACAAGATCCAGCTTCATCCACCAGAACACAGGGACCAGTCCCCTCCACCAGGAAGCCTACAAAACCCACTGAACGAACCTTACCCACTGGGGGCAGACACCAAAAACAATGGGAACTATGAAGCAGCAGCCTGCAAAAAGGAGACTCCAAACACAGTAAGTTAAGCAAAATGAGAAGCCAGAGAAATACACAGCAGATAAAGTAGCAAGGTAAAAACCCATCAGCACAAACAAATGAAGAGGAAATAGGCAGCCTACTGGAAAAACAATTCAGAGTAATGATAGTAAAGGTGATCCAAAATCTTGGAAATAGAATGGACAAAATACAACAAACATTCAACAAGGACCTAGAAGAACGAAAGAGCAAACAAACAGAGATGAACAACACAATAAATGAAATTAAAAATTCTCTACAAGGATTCAATAGCAAAATAACTGCGGCAGAAGAATGCATAAGTGACCTGGAAGATAAAATAGTGGAAATAACTACCACAGAGCAGAATAAAGAAAAAAGAATGAAAAGGATGGAGGACAGTCTCAGAGACCTCTGGGACAACATTAAACACATTAACATTCGAATTATAGGGGTCCCAGAAGAAGAATAGAAAAAAAAAAAAGGGACTGAGAAAATATTTGAAGACATTATAGTTGAAAACTTCCCTAATATGGGAAAGGAAATAGTCAATCAAGTCCAGAAGTGAAGAGAGTCCCATACAGGATAAATCCAAGGAGAAACACACCATGACAAATATTAACCAAACAATCAAAACTTAAATACAAAGAAAAAATATTAAAAGCGGCAAGGGGAAAGCAACAAAAAACATACAAGGGAATCCCCGTAAGGTTAACAGCTGATCTTTCAGCAGAAACTCTGCAAGCCAGAAGGAAGTGGCAGGACATATTTAAAGTGATGAAAGAGAAAAACCGACAACAAAGATTACTCTACCCAGCAAGGATCTCATTCAGATTCGATGGAGAAATTAAAATGTTCACAGACAAGCAAAAGCTAAGAGAATTCAGCACCAGCAAACCAGCTTTCCAACAAATGCTAAAGGAACTTCTCTAGACAGGAAACACAAGAGAAGGAAAACACATACAATAACAAACCCAAAACAATTAAGAAAATGGTAATAGGAACACACATATCGATAACTACGTTAAATGTAAATGGATTAAATGCTCCAACCAAAAGACATAGACTGGCTGAATGGATGCAAAAACAAGACCCGTGTATATGCTGTCTACAAGAGACCCACCTCAGGCCCAGGGACACATACAGACTGAAAGTGAGGGTATGGAAAAAGATATTCCATGCAAATGGAAACCAAAAGAAAGCTGGAGTAGCAATTCTCATATCAGACAAAATAGACTTTAAATAAAGACTATTACGAGAGACAAAGAAGGAGACTACATAATGCTCAAGGGATCGATCCAAGAAGAAGATATAACCATTGTAAATATTTATGCACCCAACATAGGAGCACCTCAATACATAAGGCAAATGCAAGCAGCCATAAAACGGGAAATAGACAGTAACACATTCATAGTAGGGGACTTTAACACCCCACTTTCACCAATGGACAGATCATCCAAAATGAAAATAAATAAGGAAACACAAACTTTAAATGATACATTAAACAAGCTGGACTTAATTGATATTTATAGGACATTCCATCCAAAAACAACAGAATACACATTTTCCTCAAGTGCTCATTGAACAATCTCCAGGATAGATCATATTTTGGGTCACAAATGAAGCCTTGGTAAATTTAAGAAAATTGAAATCAAATCAAGTATCTTTTCTGACCACAATGCTGTGAGACTAGATATCAATTACAGGAAAAAATCTGTGAAAAATAGAAACACATGGAGGCTAAACAATACACGACTAAATAACTAAGAAACCACTAAAGAAATCAAAGAGGAAATCACAAAATACCTAGAAATAAATGACAATGAAAATACGATGAACCAAAACCCACGGGATGCAACAAAAGCAGTTCTAAGAGGGAAGTTTACAGCAATACAATCCTACCTCAAGAAATAAGAAACATCTCAAATAAACAACCTAACCTTACACCTAAAGCAATTAGAGAAAGATGAAAAAAAATTCCCCAGTTAGCAGAAGGAAATAAATCATAAAGATCAGATCAGAAATAAATGAAAAAGAAATGAAGGAAACAATAGCAAAGGTCAATAAAAGTAAAAGGTGGCTCTTTGAGAAGATAAACAAAATTGATAAACCACTAGCCAGACTCATCAAGAAAAAAACAGAGAAAACTCAAATCAATAGAATTAGAAATGAAAAAGAAGTAACAACTGACACTGCAGAAATACAAAGGATCATGAGAGATTACTACAAGCAACTCTGTGCCAATAAAATGGACAACCTGGAAGAAATGGACAAATTCTTAGAAATGCACAACCTCCCAAGACTGAACCAGGAAGAAATAGAAAATATAAACAACCAATCACAAGCACTGAAATTGAGACTGTGGTTAAAAATCTTACAACAAACAAAAGCCCAGGACCAGATGACTTCACAGGCAAATTCGATCAAACGTTTAGAGAAGAGCTAACACCCATCCTTCTCAAACACTTCAAAAATATAGCAGAGGGAGGAACATGCCCAAACTCATTCTACGAGGCCACAATCGCCCTAATACCAAAACCAGACAAACATGTCACAAAAGAGGAAAACTACAGGCCAATATCACTGATGAAAAGAGATGCAAAAATCCACAACAAAATAATAGCAAACAGAATCCAACAGCACATTAAAAGGATCATACACCATGATCAAGTGGGGTTTACCCCAGGAATGCAAGGATTGTTCAGTATATGCAAATCAATCAACGTGATAAACCATATCAACAAATTGAAGGAGAAAAACCATATGATCATCTCAATAGATGCAGAGAAAGCTTTTGACAAAATTCAACTCCCATTTATGATAAAACCTCTCCAGAAAGTAGGCATAGAGGGAACTTACCTCAACATAATAAAGGCCATATATGACAAACTCACAGCCAACATCATTCTCAATGGTGAAAAACTGAAATCATTTCCACTAAGATCATGAACAAGACAAGGTTGCCCACTCTCACCACTATTATTCAACATAGTTTTGGAAGTTTTAGCCACACAATCAGAGAAGAAAAAGAAATAAAAGGAATGCAAATCGGAAAAGAAGAAGCAAAGCTGTCACTGTTTGCAGATGACATGATACTATACATAGTGAATCCCAAAGATGCTACCAGAAAACTACTAGAGCTAATCAATGAATTTGGTAAAGTAGCAGGATACAAAATTAATGCACAGTAATCTCTTGCATTCCTATACACTAATGATGGAAAATCTGAAAGAGAAGTTAAGGAAATGCTCCCATTTACCACTGCAACAAAAAGAATAAAATACCTAGGAATAAACCTCCCTAAGGAGACAAAAGACCTGTATGCAGAAAACTATAAGACACTGATGAAAGAAAATAAAGATGATACAAACAGATGGAGAGATATATCACGTTCTTGGATTGTAAGAGTCAATATTGTGAAAATGACTATAGTACCCAAAGCAATCTACAGATTCAATGCAATCCCTATCAAATTACCAATGGCATTTTTCACAGAACTAGAACAAAAAATTTCACAATTTTTATGGAAACACAAAAGACCCTGAAGAGCCAAAGCAATCTTGAGAAAGAAAAACGGAGCTGGAGGAATCAGGCCCCCAGACTTCAGAGTGTACTACAAAGCTATAGTAATCAAGACAATATGGTACTGGCACAAAAACAGAGATATAGATCAATGGAACAGGATAGAATGCCCCGAGATAAACCCACACACATATGGTCACCTTATCTTTGATAAAGGAGGCAAGACTATACAATGGAGAAACGACAGTCTCTTCAATAAGTGGTGCTGGGAAAACTGGACAGCTACATGTAAAAGAATGAAATTAGAACACTCCCTAATACCATACACAAAAATAAACTCAAAATGGATTTGAGACCTAAATGTAAGACCGGACACTATAAAACTCTTAGAGGAAAACATAGGAAGAGCACTCTTTGACATAAATCACAGCAAGATCTTTTTTGATCCACCTCCCTAGAGTAATGGAAGTAAAAACGAAAATAAACAAATGGGACCTACTGAAACTTAAAAGCTTTTGCAAAGCAAAGGAAACTACAAACAAGACAAAAAGACAACCCTCAGAATGGGAGAAAATATTTGCAAACGAAGCAACTGACAAAGGATTAATCTCCAAAATATACATGCAACTCATGCAGCTCAATATCAAAAAAACAAACAACCCAATCCAAAAACGGGCAGAAAGCCTAAACAGACATTTCTCCAAAGAAGATATACAGATTGCCAACAAACACATGAAAGGATGCTCAACATCACTAATCATTAGAGAAATGCAAATCAAAACTACAATGATGTATCACCTCACACCAGTCAGAATGGCCATCATCAAAAAATCTACAAACAATAAATGCTGGAGAGGGTGTGGAGAAAAGGGAGTTCTCTTGCACTGTTGGTGGGAATATAAATTGATACAGCCACTATGGAGAACAGTATAGAGCTTCCTTAAAATCTAAAAGTAGAACTACCATATGACCCAGCAATCCCACTACTAGGCATATACCCTGAGAAAACCATAATTCAAAAAGAGTCATGTACCACAATGTTCATTGCAGCTCTATTTACAATAGCCAGGACAGGGAAGCAACCTAAGTGTCCATCGACAGATGAATGGATAAAGAAGATGTGGCACATATATATAATGGAATATTACTCAGCCATAAAAAGAAACGAAATTGAGTTATTTGTAGTGAGGTGGATGGATCTAGAGTGTGTCATACAGAGTGAAGTAAGTCAGAAAGAGAAAAACAAATACCATATGCTAACACATATATATGGAATCTAAAAAAAAGAAAAAAGGTTCTGAAGAACCTAGGGGCAGGACAGGAATAAAGATGCAGATGTAGGAATGGACTTGAGGACACGGGGAAGGGGAAGGGGAAGCTGGGACGAAGTGAGAGAGTGTCATGGACATATATACACTACCAAGCGTAAAATAGATAGCTAGTGTGAAGCAGCCACATAGCACAGGGAGATCAACTCCGTGCTTTGTGTCCACCTAGAGGGGTGGTCTAGGGAGGGTGGGAGGGACACACAAGAGGGAAGACATATGGGGATATTGTTTATGTATAACTGATTCACTTTGTTATACAGCAGAAACTAACACATCATTGTAAAGTAATTATACTCCAATAAAGATGTTAAAAAAATAAAAAGATCCAAAACAGCCATAAATAAATAAATATCAAGAAAAGAAATAAATATCAAGAAAATACCATAGGTGTATGAATTTATTTCTGGACTCTCTCTGGCCCATGTAACTGTGGTTGAGTGAGAGAAGAGTGGTGGGAGATGAGGTCAGAGGAATCAAACCTGGATTGTTCAGGGTCTTGCAGGCTGTAGAAAGGATTTTTTTTAAAAAATGGAAAATGGGCAATTGTACTCGAAATTAGAAAAAATACAAAAATTAAAGCCTCCGTGATCAGATAACATTTTATAGTTACCATACATACAAGAAGTAAGAATCCTGGCAATACCCATATTACTGAAAATACACAGTAATAGTTACACTACTTGGGAAAATAATTTGGCATCATCTAGTAAATTAGGAAAGTAGCAGAAATCTCTGAGTAACTGCACCCCAAGGTAGAGTCCCTAAAGAAACTTTTGCACAGTGTACTAGGAGACATACAGAAGAATGTTCATAGCAGAACTGTGTGTTTGTAATTGGAAAAAAAATTGAAACCAGACCAAATGTTAATAAACAATAGAATGGATAAATAAATCATGGTGCTTTCCCAATGAATACACCAATGAACAAATCAAAAAGCTACACTCACCACTGATGGAATTCAGAAAGGAAACACCGAGTAAAAAAGTAATTAGTAGTAGAACACAAGCAGAATGATTACATAATATTCAAGAACACTCAAAACTAGACAACATATTCCTTGGGGATTTAAATGTATGAGGTAAAACTACAAAGAAAAGCAAAGGGATAATGAATATAAAGATCCAGGTAGTAGTTATCTCTGATGGGGCAGAGGAGTGGGAGGAAGAGAAGGCTTCCAGAAACAATGGTAATGCTTTCTTTCTTTCTTAAAGTGGGTGGTTGATAATGGATCTCTCTTGAGTTATTACTATTTAAACGCCCCAATTTTTAAAAGCTTTTTCTTTTTATACTCACATAGAAACGTCAAAAAGAGCACAGAGTTCCTAGGTATCCTTCATCCAGCTTCCCCCAATGACATCATCTTACATAAGCATAGTTCAGTTAGCAAAACCAGAAAATTGACCTTGGTGCAATACTATGATGTAAACTGCAGACCTTATCCAGATCTCACTTGTTTTTTGGGTTTTTTTTTGTGGTATGCGGGCCTCTCACTGCTGTGGCCTCTCCCGCTGCAGAGCACAGGCTCCAGACGCACAGGCTCAGCAGCCATGGCTCATGGGCCCAGCCGCTCCGTGGCATGTGGGATCTTCCCGGACCGGGGCACGAACCCGCATCCCCTGCATCAGTAGGCGGACTCTCAACCACTGCGCCACCAGGGAAGCCCCAGATCTCACTAGTTTTTACATGTACTCTTTGTGTGTGTGTGTGTGCATGCACGAGTGTGTGAGTGTCTGCATGGGTACACTTTATCCCATGTATAGATTCTTGTAATCACAACCACAATCAAGATACAGAACTGTTCCATCACCACAAAGAAACTGGATAGTCACAACCTCCCTCTGACACCAACCCCTGGCAACCTCTTGTCTGTCTTCATTACTATAATTTTGCTACCCTACACATTTTTTAAAATATTCTTTTGTATCTATTTAAATTCTTTTAGAAACTTAACTCAGATGGGGAAAATCCTTAGTACCTATAAAGGTGATCCCCATCATTTATCCCTGGCCTACGTGGTAAAATTTCCCTGGGCTTGCTGAACTGTTCACCCCAACTCATTTCCCTCACCCCTGCCAAAGGCATCAAGGGGAAAGATACGTACACTTTTTTCTCCTCATGAGAGAGCCATCTTAGAATCAGGAGATCACCTTGTCTTCCCCAACCTGCCCCTCCCACTTGACCTCAGGCTACTGCCACAGGTGGCAACTTTTGACAGTCTCTGTTTCAGAGGATGAAGTTAGCCCAGCGTGGGGAAAGTTACCAAACAAATCAAACACAGAGGGAGAAGTTACAGATACACTGAGATTCATTTGATCTTGACTGACAGCCTTAGGTGTTACTAAATCATGCTTCACAGTTTTCATCCCTTTCCCCCAGGCTGGCTGGTTCCTTTGGAAGCAGAGTCCCTGGCTGATCTCAGACTCCTGTTGTCCAGCTGCTACAGGTACAGCCAGTTTAGTTTGAAACAAAAGGCTATAATCCACCTGAACCCCAGTCTTGTCTCCTGCCTCTCCTGGAGGCTACCTGACCTGTCCTTTAACGTACCTACTTTCCCTCCATCCATCCTACTGGGGAAAAAGCCATCCCCTACTCTATTCCTTTTTATGTAAAAACGAACAAAACTGTTTTCCATCTGGACTCTTGTAATACCCCTGATGTTTACTGCATCTTTCAAACCTGGTTCTAAACAGCCTCCAGCCCCTCCCTTCTTTCTTCCCCTTGTTTTCTTCTTTCTGGTTAGGTGTGTTTTGTTTTGTTTTGTTTTGTTTCCATTTTACAGCACTCAACCAGGCATGTATAGGCAGACCTTGGTTTCGGCCACCATCAATCAGTACTTGGAATTGTCCTCCTAAAGGGAATCATATTTCCTTTTAAGAACAATGCTGGAATTGGAAGTTGCATTCCTGGAGAAAGCCCAGCCACAGTTAAATAGGTTTATTAAAGTGTATTCTTTAGGATATTATCATGTGATTTGAATGTTGTGGACAAGTAACTCTGGGAAAGACAGGACTTAAAGTTAATCCCCAGCCCCTGTCACTAAAAGAATGCTCAGATCTTTTTGCGGGTAGAAGGAGTTGTTTCCTAAGGGCAGGCTACTTGAGTGTAGAACAGCTACCAAATTATAGGAGAATAATGTATCATTTTTTTTAAAGCAAAGTTAAAAGAGCTGAAGGCACTATTCTCTAGCCTCTGTAAAACGAGCATAAACATGCTGTATGTGGTGATTAGTCCTGCTTGCTTGCAGATCCACCCTCCACCTTGCCATCTCCCTGTGCGAGCTGACCTGTAAGAGCAGGTTCCTTTGCTCTTCACTCAGCCCTCTTCCACAAGTTGTTGATCCAAGAGCCATCCCAATAAATGAGCTCCAGAGAACTCAACCTGTAATAAGAGCTCTATTGATCTTCTTACCTGAAGGAACAGCCTCTTCCCTTCCCTCTCATTTCCAGAGGCGATTAGTTTCAACTCCTTTGATATATTCTTTGCATATCTCTGGAAAAAAATGTTTATGTTGCTACTTTTTGATAATTTGTTTTAGACATTATTCATCAACTTTCCTCTGTAGAGACTGAAGATGTTGTTCTTTTTTATACACACACATACACATACATGTACACACACAAACACACACAGTACATTTTCCATTCCCCCATGGTCCAGTAAAGTTAAAATCAATACTCAGTAAATGTATTATTATGACTATACGTAAATGATAAAGTTCAGCAATGTAATATACTATGATTGCTTTTTCCTACTTACGTTTTTCTGTCCCTAAAGTTAATATATGTCTTTCTTTTCCATTTGCTTATTTTTCTATGTATTTATTACTATTTCCAAACACTCCCCCTGTAAATCTCCTCTGGATATATTCAAACAAATTAAGTACTCCATCAATTTCATCTTCTTGAAGATGACTCTTCTAAAGCCTTCTGGCCTGCAATTATCTGGGTGGATTGATTTCTAAGACTACCTCCTGTTTTCTTGGAATATCCCTTTCTTATCACCCTGGGAATTTCCTTTATATCTCTTTTGGATTGGGTTTCTTGTTTTCCTCTTTATTGGTTTACTTCCTTGTTTTGGTAGAGAATACTCTTCAGTAGTTTCCTTAGAAACAGTTCATGGGAGGTAAATTTTTGGGGATCTTGCTTATTTGAAAAATAGGTTATTTACCTTTGCATTTCGTTGATTTGGGAAGGTGGCTGATCTAACGCCTCCTCCTTCTTTAAGCAGATAACTCTGGTAAAATCTTATCAACTCTGGTAAAATCTTATCTCTTATACAGATGAGGAAACTTATACACAGATGAGGAAACTGAGGGCTGGAAAGGTTGGGACATGCTTAGTGATAGAGCTGGTTTTAAATCCAGCAGAGTTTCCACTGCAGAGACATGAAAACTGAAGATATCTTTGGAGTAAAGTACACTAAGTCCCCTACATATGAACCAGTTCCGTTCTGAGAGCACATTTATAAGTCCAATTTGTTCATAAGTGCAACAAAGTTAGCCTAAGTACCCAAACTAACACAAATGGCTATATAGTACTGTACTGTAATAGGTTTATAATACTTTTCACACAAATAATACATAAAAAACAAACACAAAAAATAAATAAAACATTTTTAAAATCAATTTTTAGCTTTATTAAAAGTGACACATTCACATGATTTAAAAAATAAAATGATACTACAAAACTTATAACAACAGCAAAACCCAGAAGCTCCATGCTTCCTTCTCTACCCCCATTTACTCCCCCCAGAGTCATCCTTTACTCTGAACTGTTTCTTTTGGTATTTACATTACAATATTTACATTCCTATAGGGCTTTCACTTTGTTGGGCTTATTTTCACCTAAATGATTTCTTCAAATTTTCTTTTGTTTACTTGTTTCATTTCTTCCATATTATTTAACAACTATAAAATCCCACCCTATACTGTTTTCCACATAATCAAATGTATCAGGAATCTATTAGATGCACTTATGTTGTTTTTGTTTGTTGTTGAATTTTATTTTATTTTATTTTTTATACAGCAGGTTCTTATTAGTTATCCATTTTATACATATTAGTGTATACATGTCAATCCCAATCTCCCAATTCATCACACCACCACCATCCCCTCTGCTGCTTTCCGACCTTGGTGTCCATACGTTTGTTATCTACATCTGTGTCTCAATTTCTGCCCTGCAAACCAGTTCATCTGTACTATTTTTCTAGGTCCCACATATATGCATTAATATACAATATTTGTTTTTCTCTTTCTGACTTACTTCACTCTGTATGACAGTCTCTAGGTCCATCCACGTCTCTACAAATGACCCAATTTCGTTCCTTTTTATGGCCTTTTTAAGTAATATTCCATTGTATATATGTACCACATCTTCTTTATCCATTCGTCTGTTGATGGGCATTCAGGTTGCTTCCATGACCTGGCTATTGTAAATAGTGATGCAATGAACATTGGGGTGCATGTGTCCTTTTGAATTGCGGTTTTCTCTGGTTATATGCCCAGTAGTGGGATTGCTGGGTCATATGGTAATTCTATTTTTAGTTCTTTAAGGAACCTCCATACTGTTCTGCATGGTGGCTGTATCAATTTACATTCCCACCAACACTGCAAGAGGGTTCCCTTTTCTCCACACCCTCTCCAGCATTTGTTGTTTGTAGGTTTTCTGATGATGCCCATTCTAACTGGTATGAGGTGATACCTCATTGTAGTTTTGATTTGCATTTCTCTAATAATTAGTGATGTAGAGCAGCTTTTCATGTGCTTCTTGACCATCTGTATGTCTTCTTTGGAAAAATGTCTATTTAGGTCTTCTGCCCATTTCTGCATTGGGTTGTTTGTTGTTTTAATATTGAGCTGCATGAGCAGTTTATATATTTTGGAGATTAATCCTTTGTCCATTGATTCCTTTGCAAATATTTTCTCCCATTCTGAGGGTTGTCTTTTTGTCTTGTTTGTAGTTTCCTTTGCTTTGCAAAAGCTTTTAAGTTTCAGTAGGTCCCATTTGTTTATTTTTGTTTTTATTTCCATTGCTCTAGGGAGGTGGATCAAAAAAGATCTTGCTGTGATTTATGTCAAAGAGTGTTCTTCCTATGTTTTCCTCTAAGAGTTTTATAGTGTCCGGTCTTACATTTAGGTCTCAAATCCATTTTGAGTTTATTTTTGTGTATGGTATTAGGGAGTGTTCTAATTTCATTCTTTTACATGTAGCTGTCCAGTTTTCCCAGCTCCACTTATTGAAGAGACTGTCTTTTCTGCATTGTATATCCTTGCCTCCTTTGTCATAGATTAGTTGACCATAGGTGCGTGGGTTTATCTCTGGGCTTTCTATCCTGTTCCATTGATCTATATCTCTGTTTTTGTGCCAGTACCATATCGTCTTGATTACTGTAGCTTTGTAGTATAGTCTGAAGTCAGGGAGCCTGATTCCTCCAGCTCCATTTTTTTCCCTCAAGACTGCTTTGGCTCTTCGGGGTCTTTTGTGTCTCCATACAAATTTTAAGAATTTTTTGTTCTAGTTCTGTAAAAAATGACATTGGTAATTTGATACGGATTGCATTGAATCTGTAGATTGCTTTGGGTAGTATAGTCATTTTCACAATATTGATTCTTCCAATCCAAGAACATGATATATCTCTCCATCTGTTTGTATCATCTTTAATTTCTTTCATCAGTAGCTTATAATTTTCTGCATACAGGTCTTTTGTCTCCCTCGGTAGGTTTATTCCTAGGTATTTTATTCTTTTTGTTTCAGTGGTAAATTGGAGTGTTTCCTTAATTTCTCTTTCAGATTTTCCATCATTAGTGTATAGGAATGCAAGAGAATTCTGTGCATTAATTTTGTATCCTGCAACTTTACCAAATTCATTGATTAGCTCTAGTAGTTTTCTGGTGGCATCTTTAGGATTCTCTATGTATAGTATCATGTCATCTGCAAACAGTGACAGTTTTTCTTCTTCTTTTCCAAATTGTATTCCTTTTATTTCTTTTTCTTCTCTAATTGCCATGGCTAGGACTTCCAAAACTATCTTGAATAATAGTGGCGAGAGTGGACATCCTTGTCTTGTCCCTGATCCTAGAGGAAATGCTTTCGGTTTTTCACCATTGAGAATGATGTTAGCTGTGGGTTTGTCGTATATGGCCTTTATTATGTTGAGGTAGGTTCCCTCTATGCCCACTTTCTGGAGAGTTTTTATCATAAGTGGGAGTTGAATTTTGTCAAAAGCTTTCTCTGCATCTATTGAGATGATCATATTTGTTAATCAAATTTGTTAATATGGTGTATCACATTGATTGAGTTGTGTACCCTGAAGGTTCCTTGAATCCCTGGGATAAATCCCTCTTGATCATTTTTAACCTTACAGTACAAAACCTTGAAAAGTACAGTAGTACTGTACAACAGCTGGCATCCAGGGGCTGGCATCGAGTGAACAGGTAAGAAGAGTTACCGACTGGAGGAGGGAGAGGAGGTGGGAGTCGGTAGAGCTGAAGGATTGTCAGCAATAGGAGACGGAGGGTAAGCTGCAATTTCACTCACACCTGATGTTGACGGCACAGATTCTGGTTCCTTGCTGGACTCAATTCTATCCACCCTCTTGAAAAAAATGACCCAGTGATGTCTGGGTAATTCTGTACCAGCTACATCACCACTGCTTTTATGCTTGCTTCTGGACATCCTGGCTTGAAATAAAGATACTGTACTCCCTCTATACAGTACAGTACAGTAAAGTAAACAAAAGCGCTACCACTTGTAAAGGATGCAGGCACATGAAAATATATGCCAGACACATGAACTAACTTACATGATGGGACATGTGAACGCACACTCGCATCTTTGAAAGTTCACAACTTGAAGGTTCATAGGTAGGGGACTTACTGTAATTTATCTGGAGGCGGGATGGTGTGAAGTATTCGAGGAGTGCACAGAGCAGACAGATGCCAAGCCTGAGTGTCCTAATGGAGTTCTCTGGCCGGCCTGCTGTCTAAGAGCCACTCTGAAGTGGCTGCTGCCTGGTCTGTGAGCAGCTGAGATGGCAGGTGTGGACTCTCATCATCTTCTAGGAAAACCAGAGAGCCCATCTCTTTGGGAAAACACTTGAATGATGCCAAAGGTGCTGGTCAAACCGGACCTAGATAGGTTCAGATGTGAGCCTTGCATGAACTGCATCTGCTATAGTCACCAGCACGCCCTCTGGCCACCAATATTCATTTCTCTCTGCCTGTCTCTGCCTCTGCTCTATGCTTCAGGCATGGGACAGTGAGGCTGGTTCTGCCCCAGAAAGTCACCTTGCCTTCTTGAGTGACTCCTTCGAGCTTGCCCTCTCTATGTATAGTATCATAGTTTGCTCCCTTTCCAGATTTTTTATTGCTTCTCCAACAGAGAGAAACATGGTTTCTATCATCCTTGATTTCCTTATTTGATCAAAATATTTAACTAATCTCCCATTTCCACCACACATGGGCATCTCCCTCACCCTGATCAGACTCTTACTCTCCATGCAAGATCAAGGCCGTCCCTTAGAACAGACACTCAACTCACTCTGCTTGGGCTCTGACTCTCCATGCCAAGCCAACCTTAGTAAGAACAACTTTCCTCACCCTGCTGGAGCTCTCACACCCCACATCACACCACCCTCCCTAGGGATGCCTTCCTTACCCTAATCTGGCTATGACTCTCCTACTTCAGCCTTCATATGAACACCTTCTTAACCCTACTTAGACCCTGACATCCCACTCTGAACCACCAGGTCTCTCCTGGACCCCCCAACCATGGACTCTATCTTGCTCTGTCACATCTAATCACTTTAGGGCTGAATTGTTTAGGAAGGAAAGAGGAAGAGGATGAAAATATGGATTAAAAAAATTTAATGGTTATGTGTTTATGTCAATGTGTATGAAAGTATGATTAGTACATCAAACCAGTGGTTCCATAGATATTATTGCTTAGGACAAGGCTAAAGTTTTTTTTTAATCATTTAAAAAATATTAATATTAACTCAGCAACTTCTGTCTGTTCCAGAGGATAAAAACATGGCATTGTTATCATTCTTAGTATTTTACATCAGGGTGTTTTGTCCCCAGAAGTAATCTGTTGGGATGAAGTTATTTCCAAGACAGGCAACCTATTAAGCCACTATCACCCATTAACCTCACAACACAACTGGCATATCGAGTATTCCACTCTAAGTTTTGGAAAGCAGATTGGAGGTCTTTGAGGGAATAGGAATGCTGTAGACTGAATGTTTGTGTCCCTCCCAAAATTCATATGTTGAGACCTAATTCCCAAGATGATGGTATTTGGAGATAAGGCCTGTAGGATATGATTAAGTCATGAGTGTGGAGCCCTCATGAATGACATTAGTGCCCTTGTAAAAGAGGCCCCAGAGAGCTCCCTTGTCCCTTTTGCCATGTGTGGTTATAGCGAGGAGACAGCTGTCTATAAGCCAGGAACTGATCCTCACCAGACACTGAATCTGCCAGCACCTTGATCTTGGACTTCTCATCCTCCATAACTGTGAGAAACAAACGTCTGCTGTTTATAAGCCACCTAGTCTATGTTATTCTGTTATAGCAGCCCAAACAGACTAAGACAAGGAATTAAGTACAGCAAAAGGCATGGTGTTAGAGTGGACCAGCAAGGCAGAGAGAGATTCAGAAAGCAGTGCGAAGACATATTTCTTCATTATAAAGGGACATGTCAACCTCTTCATAATTTCTGAAAGGCTATTGCAGTAAAGGTCAAATAATTTTAAAGAAAAACAAGAAAGAGGTATCATGGCAATGAAAATTTGCAATGATGATTTTTTAAACTAGTTGGCAAGCCTCCGATGCTTAGGGCTCAAGTGGGAGTGCTATTGATCACCCTGAACCTCTCCAACTGTACACTCACACACACCACCACCACCACCACCTTATCTTCAATAAGCCACTTGGGAAATGCTGATGATAATAGTATTAAATGGCGAATTCCCTGGTGGTCCAGTGGTTAGGACTCAGCGTTTTCACTGCCATGGCCTGGGTTCAATCCCTGGTCGGGGAACTAAGATCCTGCAAGCCCCATGGCGCAGCCAAAAAAAAAAAGAAAGAAAATTTTAAAAAAACAGCAACAGTATTAAATGACTTGGAGTTAAAACATTTGAAACTTGTTGGAGAGGCAACAATAGAATGCTATAGGGACAGCCCTCAAAGTTTGATGGCTGGCTAGTGAAACCAGCGTGAAAATGTATCCTGATGTATAAGGAGAAAAGAAAGTTGATTTGCAGGAAAATGTAGAGCTCAAAGGACATTTCAACTAAGATACTGGGGAACACACGATTTTCTCAAGATGGATAATTCCCTAGAAAAGTATTCAAGAACAGTAATAGGAAGAATTTAACAAACTGGCAACTGAGCAGGAAACCTCTTGTTTTGAATTTATTTAAAATAAATAGAATCAAACGGTTCCAATTACAGTAGCTGAAACAACATGTTCAGTGCTAAGTTTTATAGATTAATGCCTCTGCGGTTTATGCTCTGATGCTCATAGAAAATGATTATTGTAGTTATTTGAAACAGTTGTAAATAGTGTCTTACCAAAAAACAACTTTGCTCCTTAATAGCAATTTATACATTATGCTTATTTATTTTTTAATTTCTTTTCCTTTTTGTTTTTCTGTTTTTAATTATTATTTCCTTCTTTTTTACAAACCCTTGTGGCGAGGGCTGACTCTCAATAGATCACAGCAAGGGAGCTGCTCTGCTACGCATTATGCTTACTTAATCTATAATATTGATCCTGACAATGATATTGGATTTTTTAAGGAACCCTTATCTTTTAGAGACAATACTAAAATATTTGCATTTGAAATGATAGAACTGTTTCAGATTTGCTTCAAAGTCATCCAGTAGAATGGAGGACAGTGACTTAGACATAGAAATGGTGTAAGATTGGCCAGGAGTAGATACTTGTCTCAGCTGGGTGATGACTACATGGGTTTTGGATACCACTTTTTAAAAATTTTGTGTACATTTGAAATTTTCCATAATACAAAGCTTTAAAAAATAAGATTAGATCCCTTAGGTAAGAAGCTGGGGACTTTTGGTGGTTTTGATGGACGTAGTCTCTAGAGAATAGAATTAAATTCATCCCTCTGATGGGTAGCAGATGAAGTCCCTTGAAAAGGTAAAGAAACCAAACTTGGCCACAGACTAACGGGCCTTCATCCTAGATATCTTAACCCTTGGTTCCCAGAAAGCCCTGGGACCAGGCTCCTCCATGACTTCCAATTTTCATGGGCATGGGCTGCTCTCACCTTTGAGTCAGGGGTTTTCCTGATTCAGCTTAAGTGGTAAGACTGATTTGGTAAAAGTCAATTGTATAAGAAGGAATACATCTATTTTTTTAATAGATTGTCCAAAAAGAGTTTATTCCAGAGGTTTCATGTTTTCCTCTAAAGCAATTATACACATTAGCAGAAACCCTGAGAAAATGTTGGTGGGAGCCCTCTGAACTTCCTTATTTATCTCTCTCTTCAGAAAAAATAAAATACTCAAAATCAGGTGCATTTCCAGATGAAAAATTCATCAGAATATTAATACTTTAACATTTAATTTGGGTGATTAATTTGAAAACTTAGTAATATAATAAAAGTTATTTCAGGCTGCTTGTTGACTTTATATCTTTTTAAATGGCAAAAGAGATTTTCTTTCCAACAATATATCAGTATTCATACAAGACCTTTCTTTCTTTTCTAATGGGGTTTGTTTTTGTTCGTTGTAGTTCTCATAGAGTTGAAGGTTCAAGAGGGGGAACTGTGAGAGAGAAAAGAAAAAGTTAGATCACCAAAGGCTTTTTTTTGTTTGTTTTTGGCTGCACCTCACGGCATATGGGATTTTAGTTCCCTGACCAGGGATCAAACCCCTGTTCCCTTCAGTGGAAGCATGGAGTTTTTAACGACTGGACCACCAGGAAATTCCCAATCACTAAAGGCTTTGATTGTTAAATTTCCATCCCCATTTAAAGGAATCTTTAGTTGTCCACACACATGGGTCCTAGCCCCTCTCTAGAACATCCTTTCTCTGCAGAAGTCACCTCTATCTTTTTAGCTTTTCCTGTTTATTTTATGAACTGGTAGCTATTAAACAGTAGGTAGGACATGGTCATCTTTGCGGGCAGCCTTGGAAGCAGCATCAGCACAGAAAAGATGTCTGACATCTGGAGCCCAAGAGCAATATTCTAAGCTCAATATGTACATTGGAAGTTGAGATAAATTTGATTAATTTTTAGAAAGTATGAATCCCAATTTCTTCTCCCCCGGAGGACAAGTATACCGCCCTACCACACAGACTTTGGCCTTGACCAGGTGAATCTCTTTGGCCAAAAAATGTGAGCAGACATGATGAGAGCAGGTTTTAAATGTGCTTGTGTGATTTGGCTTCTCTTAGGCTTCTGTGATCTGCCATGGGAAGAACATACCCTGAGTAACTGTCCATCACAGAGAATGTGAAGATACACAGAGCAAAACTGAACCCAGCTGAAGCCTGAAGCCAAGCCCAGGTGACCAGCAGCTGAAGCAGAGCTGTGGGCCAAAAAATATAGAAGTTCTTATTGCAAGTCACTGAACTTCGTGATGGTTTGATATGCAGCATTATTGCCTCAGTTGGTGACTAACACAGAAATCATTTACATACAGAAGGAAATTGAAACCTGAGAGCAGATGCATTTTCTAGGAAGACTGTGTAAAGCAGTGACTCTTAACCTACTTTAGAGTTATGGACTTTCTTAAGATTTCAATAAATACCTTGATCTGATTCTTCTCCAAGCTTCCTTGATTCCCTATGTCTCTCCCCAGGCTTCCATGTGAATCCACCTGATTGGCAAAATCTAGAACATGTCTGAACCACTAGCTGCACGGGACTTGGGGACATGTCATATTAGCCCTGTTTAGCTTTCTAGCCATTGAAACCTAGGAGGAGGTTGCAGTGAGACTTGAGGGGGCCAACCTACTCTTTCTAACACATCACCCTGAGGAGGAGTTGTTTAGGCAGGAGAGGAATGAGAAAGTGAAGCCGGGGAGAATTAGGAGAACCTGGCATCCCAGAAATTATGACAAGAGGCAGTATGAAGAAGTGAAGGGTCAATCACTTAGATTAAATGATGCAGAGAAACACTATGTAAAGTTGTAAAGAATCTGTTGAATTGGGCAATAATGATATCCCTAGAGGCCAGAAGAGTGACTACTTCACGGGGATGGTGAAAAGGTGAGAAGGTAGAGATAAGGAGTCCCACAATATAACTCTTTCCAGAACCTTGGTTGAGAAAGAAAAAGGAAGGATGTGGTTACCATCTCTGTGTCCTTGTGTAATAGTGAATCATTCCCCACTGAGGGACTGGTAAAGCCAGAGGCTAAAAAAGTCTCAATCTCTCTCTCTTCTTTGTCACTTTCTTCATTGTCTTCTCCTCATTCTCTGAAAGAAGGGGTCTTTTCCTGGGTCTCCCAAGTCTTCCTGTGAGTCAACAGAAATGACTCTCATATTCCCTGTGCATTTTCTTGTTGGTTTATCAGAGCCCACAACTGTGGGACAGTTCCCTGAAACAGCAGCCATTGCTGTGTCTGTGCTCCACTCTCTCCTGGCCCCGCACAGCCTGCATCTCATTACTACCTCCTGGCAAGGTCTGGCCCTCACTCTGTGTCTTCTTTGCCCTGCAGTTCATATTAATTCTCACACTGCACCCAGAGATCTCAGGCCTCACAGTTTTTTTAAGTCAAACCATTCTTGGCCTCATGGTGTTGGTAAATATTGCTAATAATCTCTCAATATCCATCTTGTCTTCTTCCTGTTAGTAAAAGAACCTCCAAGTTTTCCCTGAGCCTAAACAGAGACTAATTAGTCGGCTTCTCAAGCAGCTAGGTATGACCATGTGATTACATGTGAACCAAAGGGAGTCTCACTTCTCCTTCCTTCTAGGTGGAGAAAGGTGATGGCTGGAGCACTGTTGGAAGCCATGCATTTAGCATGTCAGAGCTGCCCTTCTACCCAGACCACTCACCTCTAGACTGTCAAATAAGGAGAAGATAAAGTTAGGTTTTAGGTAGACCACAGTGTTTGGTTTTAGACTGTGCATTAAATGATACAACAGGCACAAGACCCATCACTCTCCTTAGTCACAATGACTGCATGGCCGGGCTGCCAACCTCTAGGGCTGGCTTCACAGTGACCACTGCATCTTTCTGGTCTGACCTCTGGTCTGATGGTTTGTTCTCTTCCTCTTAGCAGTCTCCTCTGACTAAAATAACATCTAAAGACGTTTCTTATTTCTTATGATATTTGGAGAATTGGGGGCAAGAATGAATAGCAACTGGTAGGATTCCCCTGGAAGCTTCATTTCCTTGGGAACAATATACATATTCTCCATGATCCTCTGGCATTGGCATCAGTCAGCTTGCAACAAATCCAAGCTCTACCACTTAACAGTAATGCTAATTAACCTTCCTGTGTCTCAGTTATAAAATAGAGATAATAATTGTACCTGTCTATAAAAACTTGCTATGATGATAGTTTTAAGCGATTACAGTTCAATGACCTTATTTTTGCAAATTTTGTGGCAAAATATGACCACATGAACCAGTGCTTGAACCCCTCCCTGGATCTTGGCAAAGATTAGCTTCACAGGAAACCCATCTCTGCCTACCTTATAGGATCATTAGAGGATGACACAATGTAGACCCATGGCCACTAGCACATAAGGCACATTTATGCTTCTTACACAAAGGTAGGAAGCTCCAGACACATGACTCAGGGCTTGGCCAGAAGAGCAGGGTTAGGTGTCAGCCCTCACTCTTCCCTTGGCTGGGTGCTTTCAGCATCACAAAAATGCAACGCCGATGGTACACCTGCGAGGTGGGTGTATTCTCCAAGGTGCCCGGACAACGGGCCGGGGGTGACTGGGAACTAAACTGAAGTCCTTTTCTCTTGCCAAATTGTTATGTCTCGGCACGCAGTTACATATGCCTGAGAAGAGGGCATTTTTGCTTTCACACAAAGGCTCTGTCTCTCTGCCAAGCCCTGCGCCCACTTCTTGGGAATGTGCTGAGGTACCATCAGGCTGTGGGTGGCCCAGTACATTACACCAGCACCTGTGGCAGCCCTGACACCTGGCACCAAATAAGCACTCTGCACGTATCCGTGCTGCGCTCTGGGGCCTCTCATTCTTTCCAGCCTGTGTGATCTTTTCCTTACTTGCTCACTCTTGCATAACTCAAGGTCAAGTTAATTTGCGTATTTTCAAGGAAGCGATCGGAAACCTAAGTTGCTCCAGGGAATTGCTTTACCAGTGTGTCCCTGGGCTTTATGGTGGGGGTCCACACAGACAGCACCTTTGGGATTTTGCCAGGCTCCTCGGCTGTCTGCATCGACACACCGCTGGGAAGGAATTTGGAGTTGCAGCACCCGGGAAACACCCAGCACTCATTTTAGGCAAAGCCAAGCCAAAGGACTGTTCCTGGCCAGTACTGGAACCTGGAGGTAGGGGGCGTGGGAGGCCAAGTATCAATGCCTCTCGACGTCAGATTTGTCTTTTGGTGCCTTGGTGCGAAAGCTTGAAGCATATCTTAAAGAGCCTGTTCTCTAAAAGGCAGCCACTAGAGGGTACTTTAGGGTCTCTTTCTCTGCAGTCTGTCCTGCTGTGAACTGACAGGTTTGCTGAGCTGCTTTGGACCTTACCAGGCCTGCCAAGGGATTGAGGACAGTTTTACCTCACAGGTTAGGGTATGAAGGTGGACAGCAGGAGAGCAGATGCCTTGGGCATCCACCTACATTATTTCTGTCAAGTGAGTTACCCTTAGACATTCAATTTCTCCATCAAAGGAAACATACATTTAAAATTTTCAGGGCTTCCCTGGTGGCGCAGTGGAAAAGAATCCGCCCGCCAATCCAGGGGACATGGGTTCGATCCCTGGTCCAGGAAGATGTCACATGCCGCAGAGCAACTAAGCCCGTGTACCACAACTACTGAGCCCATGTGCCATAACGACTGAGCCTGCAAGCCTAGAGCCCATGCTCCACAACAAGAGAAGCCACTGCAATGAGAAGTCCGTGCGCTGCAACAAAGAGTAGCCCCCACTCACCGCAACTAGAGAAAGCCCACATGCAGCAATGAAGACCCAGCACAGCCAAAAGTAAAATAAAAAACAAAAACAAAACAAAAAAATCTCCCCTCCGTCCCTCAGTTGTCTTCCCAAGAGACGATTAATTTTGTTTCTTTCATATCTATAAAGAGGTTATAATTGATTATAACTTGCACATAGCAACCAAAGTAAGTAACAAATGAGGTTCCTTGTATTCTTTGATTTTTAAAGGTATTTCTTTAAAAGATAAAAACACGTGATAAAAAAACTAATCTGTAAGACAAAGCTAAAATGAAAAGTACCAGCCTCCCTTACACATTACCCCCCATTTTTAGCCCTTCTCCCCAAGAACATCCACAGTCACCAATTTCTTGTAATCCTCCTCAAAACAGGCTCATGCATATATGCCATAAACATCAACAAATTAAACAGATACATGGACGCACCAAATACACATTTCTGACTCTTAATTTTTTCATTTAATTATATATCTTGGATGTATTTCCATAGCAGTACATAAAGCACATAAGCTTCCTTCTTTCTTTTGAAAGGATGAATCATAGAGTTTTCAGTATTCTATTGGATGATTTTAGTTTGTTACTAGCTTTTGCTATTACAAACAATATTTTTCCTACCATCTCCCCCACAATGTTTTTCTAATGAGAGTCTGTATGTGTGTGTGTGTGTGTTATAATTTTGCAACTGTGAATGTTTGTAAGCCTAAATTTCCAGGTAAGTGAATATTCTTTATTATTATTTTTTCTTTCTAAAAAGAAGGGGAAGTTTCAAAAGAAATTGTCTATTGTCATTCTTTTCCAAAACATTTATACCTTCATCTTTAGGCATCATTTTCCAATAATTTCTAGGAGAACAAGTTTTTATGATTATTTTTGCTACAGAATCTATTAACATTAATTTAATAACATTTCTCTCCTTCTTGAGTTTTTCATCTTATTTTAGTTTAGCTCGATTATTTTGTGTTGAATTTGAATGAACATTTCTCCCTGGCCTGTTTCCCACAAAATGCCCTTGGAATGTGGAAATTACCTGAGCATTATTCCACGGTGACTACATGTCATCTGATAATATTTGATAATGGACAAAACAGTTGCTGTTGTGTTAGAATTAAATGAAAGAGGCTACATTTAATAAGCTGACAAGATCGAATATAGAAGTGTATAGAAGTGAGTGCCTTTAGGAAGTTTTCATTTCAGTCTAGGTAAAATTAATTTAAACACAAATGGAATCACTAGATAAAGATATAGCTTACCGTAACTCCCTCAAATAAATTTCGTTTTTGGCCTTTGAACAAAGTTCACAGGAAATTCAAGGACAAGTTTGACCCATCCTTTTTTTGTTCCTAAAATTCTTTCCTTAGTAGTGTAATGTGATTAATACTCACAAATTTTTACCCTAAAGTGATGTTTAAGATAATAGATTAACCTTACTTGATTCCAGTAGGCTTTCATCAATTTCCAGATTGAAGTCTAAGGCAAATATATTTCAATCTTTTGAAAAAACTGGATTGTTTCAGAAGAATATTTTATTGGAGAGAAAACTAACCTAGCAAATGGGAAAAAAAAAAAAAAAAAGAGTTCCTACCATTTTCTCCCAATAATCTCATCACTTAGCACTTCAAAATATAACTGTAGGGAGTACCCTTCCAGTCAGAGCTAAGTGGCTCCTATTAAACTGCCCCTCCTACATATGACAATATAAAACACTAGGAAAAAATATAAGAAGCAGTTAAAAGCAGAATTGACAAAAACAGGAAGATTCTGGAAGGGAGTTAACACTTCGAAGCAGGGAAAGGGTAGGGAGGGAGTTTCCCACATTTTATGGCCCTTAGCCTGAGATCACACAAGTCTGGCAGCATGGGGGTAACTAGAGCTCTGTTAGAAAGACTACAACATTTCTGGCTTGAAGAACCAGAGGTCAGAGTTTGAGGCAACCACATCCTTTGGAAAATGAGGTGGGAAATGGCAGAAAAGAGATAGCTAGAGAGGGAGAAGCTTATATTCTGTGTTTAAACTTACATCACGGATAATCTCTGAATCATGATTGTGCAAGGCAGACTCAAAGGAGCCCAGCTAAAGCCAAAAAAAAAAACAACTGAACTCGGATTTGAGCTTCTACTACTGAGATCAATATCATGTTTGGAGTTTGAGTCTCACCATGTTTACTGCCCATTTAAAAAGAAAATCAATACCTTGGAGGAATGTAACAGAATCCAGTTTTCATAACATAATATTTACAACATCTAGGTTGCAGTCCAAAATTACTTGGCAATCCAAAAATGAGTAAACAAGCCAGGAAAATGTGATCCATTGTCATAAGAGAAACAATCAATAAAGACTGGCACTAAGGTGTCTAAATGTTGGAATGAATGAGCAATGCTGTAAAAGCAGCAATTAGAACTATGCTCAGTGAGGTAAAGGAAAAGATGCCCATCATGATCTAAATGATAGTAAATATCAGTAAAGAAATAGAAAATATATATAATAAAGAAAAATTTGAGAACTGAAATTTACACTATCTATTTAGAAGATGAATTTGATAGCAAAATTAAGATTATAGGATAGGAGTCAGTAAACTTAAATACAGTTTGATAGAAGTTATACAGCCTGAAAAACACAAAGAAAAAGTTGGAAACAATTAATAAAGCCATGTGGGTATTTGGGACTATATGAAGGGGCCTAACATATGAGTAATTGGATTCTCAGGGAGAGATGAGAAAGATAATGGAACAGAAAAAAAAAAATTAAAGAAATACTACCTGAAAATTTCTCAAATTTGTTAAAAGACATAAATTTGCAAATTCAAGAAGCTCAACAAATGTCAAACCTGATGAATAATTATAATAATATTTTTTAAATCTCTAGGCACATCGTTGTCAAATTATTGACAACCAAAGAGAAAGAAAAATTTTGACAGCAACCAGAGAAAAATGACACATTATATATACAGGGAAACAATGATTTGAATAATTGATCATTTCTCATCAGACACAATGGAGGCCAGATAACCACAGAACATTTTAAAAGTGTTGAAAGGAAAAAGCTGTCAACTGAGAATCCTATACCCAACAAAAATATCCCTCAAGGATGAAATGAAGTAAAGACATTAAAAAACAAAACAAGACAAAAACAAACAAACAAAAAAAAACAACTAAGAGAACGTATCTCCAGTATACCTGCACTAAAAAAATGCTAAAGGAAGTTCTTTAGGCTTAGGGAAATGAGATAAGATGAAAACTTAGATCTCTGGGAGGACTGAAGAACATTGGGGTAAAGGTAAATATGTGGGTAAATATAAAAGACTATTTTTCCTCTTAATTTCTTTAAAATACATATCACATGCCAGTTTTATCTTGTCATAATGCAATACATTTTACTACTGTAATGTAAAGGACCGGAGGCATGGTTAAATGGTAGGTGAAATGGTACAATATTATCTCAACCAAACAGTAAAAATTAAGGATGTATATTGTAATCCATTAGGCCACACACCAAAAAATCCTGTCAAGAGGAATAACAAAAACCCAAAAGGTAAATTTAAAATAAAATTCTTTTAAAAGTCATTTAATGTAAAAGAAGGCAGAAAAGGAGAAACAGGAGAAGAAAAAGCAGAGGGAACAAAACAGAAAACGTATAGTAAAGTGGTAGGTTAAACCCAACCATATCAATAATTACCTTAAATGTAAGTGTGATAAACACTCCCTATCAAATTAAAATGCAGAGAATGTACTTTTAAAAAAAGTCCCAATTACATGCTGTCTATAAGAGATGCTGTTTAAATATAAACACGACTATAGACTTATTTTAGGTCAAGCTTAGCAAATCGTTTTCAAAAGTTCTCAAAGCTCCCACCTAACTCTCCCCCAAATCACTTCCTTCCTAACTGGATTAATGTTCTATCCTCTAGCATTAATTACTGCACTCATTTTTATTAATCCCCATAACCACAGGTCAAGAGAATAAAAGCAGCTATCCAAGCAAACACATATTCAACATTATCTCTAAAGCCCACGGAGCAAAAAAAGATAAAGATTCAAAAAAGTTCTCCCCACTGTCTGGTTTCTGATGATTCTGGAATAAGGTGTGAACATAACTGCAATATCCAGGAGAGGGTGGAATATGTAGAATCAATCAATTCATCACCCAATCTTCCAGTAATATTTAGTTCAAGCAAGAAACTCCTTTAGAACTATTAAGGTTGATGTTATCCCTCACTTAAATTCACTTAACAGACATTGAAGGAAAGCAATTCATACTCAAGTACTTATAGGTCATCCTCTGAAATTATAAAATATGAAAGCTCCACGTGGCCCCCTAACACTCAACATCTTGCTTTGTCATTGCCAGCTCCCTTGTTTTACTTGCTTTTGGATTATATATATATATATATATATATATATTTGGAAATAATAGCTATCTCTTAACTAACCAAGCTTTATGATATACTTTAGATTAGAAACTTTTCAAAAGGCCTGTTTAGTTTTTCACAATACAAGAATACATTTACAAAATAACATTTTAATTTCCATTAAGTTTTCTTAGAAATAATGCCAGTATCACCAATACGATCATAACCACAGCAGCATGCTTTAAGACCTAAAAGTGAATTTTTACTATGTCAAATGTGATAACATGCCCCCCAAAATAGAGAATTCTTATCTATGAGGGTAATTGTAAATCATCATCTAGTACTTACTTGATGAAGCCACTTTCTTCAGAAAACTCCCAATTCCCTCAAGTTCTATCAGTTCGGTTACCAAATACTGCCAAACATGTAATTACAGATATTTGTAGCAGCTGAACAAATAGAATAATTATTATATTTCACAATTTACATAGCTGATTTTATATACCTATATCTATATCCATAGTTATATCTATATAATGTTACTAACATTTATAGAACTATATTTCCCCTGAGAAATTTCATAGGGTAGGGCTACATTCCATTCATGCCTCCCCTGTCATAGTTACATATATGAGACTTTCTGGTGGAAGATGGCAGATGAGGGAGGATGGATGAAGGGTCATTCCCAGGTTTTTTGATTTGGTACCTGAATTAAAGTTTTGGCCATTCACTTAATACAAGAGAATCAAAGGGGGAAACATGAAGCGTTTGAACCTGGACATATTGATTTTGAAGTACAAATAAGTTGGTCTAGAGTTCAGATGAAATAATTGCAGTGGAGAGGAAGATTCAAGGGTCATCAGAGCACAAGTGATAATGGAAATCAGGACCATGGACGTGATCGTTTGGGAGACTGCGGATTCAGAGGAGAGTGCCGTGGATGGAGCCCTGGGACACACCAACACCTAGGGGACACATGGAGAACAAGAAGGGGCCAGGGAAATGATAAAGGAAATTTTCACATACTGAGGTACGAGGAAGTCACTCTGGCTTATGCATGAGTTAACTTGAATTTTATGCTAACTAAAACAGCCTGTTTGTGGTGTATCAAACATACACTGTATGTCTGCTTTAATTATGAAATAAAAGGGAGCACTGACCAGAAGTAAAGAATGTCCATGTTAAAAATAAAGATTAAATGCCTTCCTTCCTGGGATGCTAACGCTGGTACTCCTTCAATGACAAGACTCCCTCCCCAGATGCCAAGGCCATACTAACTCCCTGCGTACGTGCTGATATGGGCTTTTTGAAACCTTGAAGGAATTTATCCCCGACTTGTTTAATGTTCTTTGTTTTGACAACATATGAAACTGTGTTTAAAACCATGCGTCTCTGTACCTTTCTTCTGGCCTTTGCTGGTGGCCAGCCATCCTTGGCATTCTTTGGCTTGATGCAGAATAACTCCAATCTCTGCCTCAGTAGTCACATGGCATTCCTCCTGGGTATCTGTGTCCAAATTTCCCTCTTCCTATAAGGATAGCAGTCATTGGATTAATCCAGTCTGACCTCATCTTACCTTGATTAAATCTGCAAAAACAGTATTTCCAAATAGGGTCATATTCTGAAGTTCTGGGTGGACATGAATTTTTAGAGGACACTATTCAACCTAGTACACCATCCTAAGGGTATGATCACAGATTTACAGGTGCTATAGTAACTAGTCTCTAGAAAGAGGAATATATTCAAGAAATTAGAGTGGTGCACAAAATAAATGAATTTTTTGTGGGCACCTGTTTGAGGATGTCATTGAGAGGACGTGACCTCCGGTTGACCCTCCAACCCCAGGCAATTAGAGTCTCTTTATCCCCTCCCCTGTCCTTAGGATGTATGTTCTGTCCACTGTTCCTGTACCAGGAGCCATTTTCAAGGATGTAGCCTTGAGAGAGCAATGTGTTGTTGAGATCATGTGGTCTGTACACTGGACTGAACCCCATTAAGGCTTCTGTGTAAACTTTTAAGATTCTGGCAGGCAGGAGAGGAGATGTATTTATCTTGCTTCGCCTGAGACAAGCCTTCTATGTAAATTCCCTGCCTATTAACACTGCCATCTACCAATCTGAATGGGTCTACCTCTCCTTGACCTTTGTGTAAGGGGGCAAGTTTAGAATTTCACTAGGGGAATTCCCTGAGGTCATGAACCAACAGCACCGACTTTTTGTAACTCAGTTTCTTTCAATTGTTATAGGAGCCCAAAGTAAGTGAAGACTCACTTTGCAGAAATTCATCACACTCAATATGTTTTATTTGGCATCTCATCTGCTATAAGAAACACCCCTCTGAACTGTTTCTGTAAAGAAGAAATTAACATTTTTTTTCACTCAGTGAAACAGAGAATCAGAAAGCCTTCCTAACCCTTCCTAACCCTTGGGTAGCCACGCAGATGGCTAAACTAATGTCTCTAAAAAAACTCTTGGACTCCATTTAAAAAAAACTCTTGGACTCCATTAGTTTAGCCATCTGTGTGGCTACAGAACCTCTGTCAGCCCAGGTAACCAAATGTAAAATAGCTAGTGGGAAGCAGCCACAAAGCACAGGGGGATCAGCTCCCTGCTTTGTGACCACCTAGAGGGGTGGGATAGGGAGGGTGGGAGGGAGGGAGATGCAAGAGGGAAGAGATATGGGGATATATGTATATGTATAGCTGATTCACTTTGTTATAAAGCAGAAACTAACACACCCCTGTAAAGCAATTACACTCCAATAAAGATGTTTAAAAAAAACACAAACTCTTGGAGTAATGAGAGGTGTGGCAAAGGACCATTCATTTATTTAGACAAAAGTACCTTTAACTGCATTATCATCAAACATTTACTATATGGAGCACAGTAATGCTGTCTTTGTGGCACCATTAGATATTATGTGTATTTAGGCCTAAAAAGAATTCTTTCCCTGGGATGGCATTGGGAGAGCAAAAAATGACATAAAGGAGCAAAAAGGACAAACATAAAAGTAACATTTGGGCTGATTCTGACATTATTTTGAGCCATCCAGTCAATTCCATAAGGGATTCTAAGATATGATTCATGGGCGACCCTTCTTGATTACTCGTGGCTCCCCCAGTCCCTGCCATCTGTGGTACTTTGCAGTACCTGAATCCCACCAGGCTTAGCTGACCAAAAACTAGGCCCCATGAACAAGCCTCCGGAGCTGCGGGGCATCCCTTCCCGACACCTGAGCCCCCCACTCTCCTCTCTGGGTCCAAGGCTACCACCATAGCAACCGTATTCAGTTGGTTTCCATACCAGCGCCAAAGTCGATAAGCCTTTACAGAGTCCATCATATAACTACGAGGAGAGGGCAAGTATGCATGTCAAAGGCCCTGTATTTGAAATACGTATTTCAAAGTCTGGACGGCATTATTAAGAGGAAAAGTAAGCCATGCTGCAGCACACACAGCTCTTTGTGAAACTAAGGTTTCAGGACAGTTGTGCAGGCGAGACTGTGACAGGGTGTTTCTAGAGAGGAACGCAAAGCAGGATCCTAGAACTACCTTTTATTTGTATTGCTCTGAACGCCAAACGGAAACACAGTAAGAAGTTTGTCTGCGGCGCTTGTCTTTTACCCAAAGACTTTCTGCCCGGGAGCCCAGGGGTTCTGCCTCTAGGTTGGGATAACAAGTGGCCCCGCGGGATCCCACCGGCTTCGCTCTGCGCCCGCGGGGTGGCCGGCCGGCGGGGTCCGCAGCGCGGCACGGGTGCGCAATGCCCGGCCTGCCGAGTTTTCGGTTTCCACTTTTCCCTTCCAGGCCTCTCCCACTTCCTTTCCCCCCGGTCCCCACGTCCGGGGGCCCGCACCTCTGCTGGGTCCCGTCCGCTCCCCCCGGGGACCCAAAGGAGGCGAATTCCTGTGAGCCCCAGGAATGCCAAGAGTGCGCAGCGAGACGGGAAATTGCAAAAGTCCTCGCCCCTCTGCCCTCCCCCGCGGCTTTCCCGTAACTCCCGCCCCTGGGCGCACGCCCCGCAGCTGATTCATTGCCTGGGCGCGGGGCCGGCCCTGCACATCCACACCCGCGCTCGCCCCCGCCTCGCACCGCGGCGGCAGCCAAGCCGACGACTCAGCCCGGCTCACGGAGCCTTACCGCCCGCGGGGTGAGTACCCACCCGACCGCCCGTACCGCTCCCCTCCGCGCGCCCCGCCTCCCTCCGTGGCTCTTCCGACGTACGGACCTGGGTGGCGTCCTGTAGAATCCGACCCCTTTGCCGGCCCTTCCCGGCTGGACGCGGCCTGGAGCTCAGCCGTCTTCTCCCCTGCTTGGTGCCGCCGAGGCCCCGCGTTTGCTTTGGTTCGGGATTCGCTCTGCTCCGAGACGGTGCTTTGAGGGGTCCTCACCCGTGGCGCGCCAGCCTGGTGCGTAACACTGGAATACTAATTCTTCCCAGAGCGCACGCTGCTGGGGACACCACGACCGTTCCTACCCTGCTTTTACGTTCGCCATCCCACCGCCTCCTTCGCAGGTAGTTGGGAGTTAAAATTCCCATTTGACCCACTTTTGCCTCTCTCCCAACACTCCAGAGTGAACTGCTGTCTCCAGCCTCCCCTCACGCTCCCTTAACCCCCACCTGACAGTCATTCCTCTCGCAGTCCGCGATCTCCCTCCACCCGGTCTCTTGTTTACACCTGGAAGCGGGAGGCGCTCACGCGCAGGTGGAGCAGGAAATCCCAGGGAGGTGTCTGGGGTAGACGCCAAGCGAATGCAAGGAGCGCCGAGGTGTCTGGCCGGGCGGTGGGAGCCTTGCGTTTGTAACTAACCCACCCCTCATCCTTTTATAGACAAACCTTTCCTAGGCAAAAAGCACGGAGGGGTTCAATAACTTGTCCAAGACCGTAGAGCTGGCCGCGGTGGCAATGACGTTGCGAAGCGCGGGGCTTTGTCCCTGACACCGAGAGCCCTTTCTTGACAGTCCTTGGCCCGCTCACGCATCCATCCTACCTGCCTGCCTGTCCTATGGTGGGAAGCACAGTGCGCCGTGCCACTGAGCAGGGACGCCTGGTAACTGACAAGCCTGAAGACTGAACAAGCTTAGTCTCCAGCTCGAGAGGTCGATGTAGGCAGAGGATATGATAGAACTGAATGTAGTGTATTTCATTTGAGCTAGAAGGAGGGGAGCTCTGGGTCTTATTCTCGTCTAAACTGACTTTGGGACTTGGGTCAGGTTAACTTTATGGCCTCAGCCTCTGTCTCCTCCTCTTCAAAATAATAATGGTTCACACTTACTATGGGACCAGGCAGCATTCTAAGTACTGTACATATGCTAGACGATTTAAGCGTCACCAGTGAGGTAGGTAGCAGTTTTCTCATTTTGATTTTATCAGTGAGAAAACTGAGACCCAGAGAAGTTAAGTAACTTGTCTGTGGTCACACAGCTAGCGCGTGACAGTCAGGATTTGGTGTTGGAATCTGCTTATAACCACTGTGTTGTGCCTCAAACTCTAGGACCCTTTTTAGAGTGTTTCCCACCCCACCCCACTCGTGGTGCTTCATTATTGTCCTGCTTTGTCTCTCTCCTTGGCTGTTTTAAAATGCACTCAGAGACCCTTGAAGCTGAAGGGCCCCAAAGGGTCATAGTGGCCAGGGGTTTCCAAACTTAGCTGTGTCTTAGAATCATTCTTGAAGCTTTTCAGAGCGCTGGCCTCCAGCTTCACCTGCCTACGCAGAATCATCACGGCATGCTAAGTTTGGCATCTCCCAGATAGCGTTCAGTATTGTTGGAATGCCTCCAGTGGCAGGGAGCTCACCAGCTAACGTGATTGTTGGACAGAGCTAATTCCCAGCTGTAACTTGCCTCCTTGTGGTACCTGTTCTGTCTCCTGTTGTCTCAGCAAATGTGTCTAAACCTCTAAACTTTCTGTATCAAAGGCCACCTTGAGAGGAAAGGGCTGGTCTTAGGTGTCCAACGGGGACTGGAGCCACACTGGGGAGAACACTTACACACTGGGTCTTTTCCTTCTACCCCATTCTTTAACCTGAAAGAGCAGAAACACCTACAGGGGTGCAGAGAGGTGTTCCAGAGTCTCTGTTGTTTCTTGTAACCCTTTGTCCTGAAAAAGGAACCAAATCAGGAAAACTATCAGGGTGTTGAAAGAGGAATCGGTGGTGCTGTGATTTGACAAGAGGAAGGTGTGTGTTTTCCTTGTGGGAGGGTTTTTGGCTTGGGTGGAAGGAAAACTGAGTGTCATCTTGCTCACTTACAGGAACAGTGAGCCCTGGCTCTCTTTTCCCTGGGGGAGGAAGTCCTCCTTGATTGAAAAAAATATATGAAAGGAGGAAATATAAGACAAATAAGATTTTGTGAGAAATACCCCTCCCTCCAAGCAGGCTTCCTTGCTCTGTAAAGCACAAGTTTCTTCTCCAGCAGCTGTGTCCTTGCTTTTACAAGGTTGTCTATTTTATTTTTGTGTTTTAAAGATAATGCAAATAATAAGTGAATATATATATGAACTATATGAAATGAAATGCACTCCTACTCCCACACAGAAGAGGGTAAGTTCAGGTTGGTACCTACTATTCCAAGATTTCTTCTTTTCTATACAATTGCATGATATGTATATATACACTATATTTTTTTAAGATATTTTTCTTTTTTTAAAATTGTACAATTATCTATTTATTTATTTTATTTTACTTTATTTTTGGCTTTGTTGGGTCTTCGTTTCTGCACACGGGCTTTCTCTAGTTGTGGCGAGCGGGGGCTACTTTTTGTTGCGGTGCACGGGCTTCTCATTGCGGTGGCTTCTTTTGTTGCAGAGCACAGGCTGTAGGCGCGCGGGCTTCAGTAGTTGTGGTGGGAGGGCTCAGTAGTTGTGGCTCCCGGGCTCTAGAGCTCAGGCTCAGTAGTTGTGGTGCACAGGCTTAGCTAGTCCGTGGCATGTGGGATCTTCCTGGACCAGGGCTTGAACCCGTGTCCCCTGCATTGGCAGGCAGATTCTCAACCACTGTGCCACCAGGGAAGGCCTACACTATGTTTTAATATATGTAAATGAGATCTTACTATCATTGTGCAGCTTATTTTTTCACCCCCAAGTCTTAGAGCTCTAACATCTCTGTATGTACCTCTTTTGCTAATGGCTACATGTTATTCTAAAGTAATAATGCTTATTCTTATTATTTTAATTAGAGACATTTATTCATCCTTTCCCTTATTGATGGACATTTGAGTTGTTTAAAATTATTCAGCATTAGCAACAGTGCTTCAGGGAAGATTGTGCATTCATCTTTGTGCTTAAGCCCGAGTATAATATCCTAGGAGAGAGATTTGTGGGTCCAAGTGTTTATCCATTTTTCAACTTGATAGATAAAACCCTTCAAATTGCACCACTGACCCACCCCAGGTACTAATTTAAACTCAGCCCATGAGACTCTATTTCCCTCATCCTTCCTAAAACCAGGTGTTATCTCTTTTTTTTTTAATTTAAATTTTCAAATCTGGTAGATGAGTGAAACCCAATAAAGCATTTTAATTTGCATTTTGCTGATTATTGCTGCCATTTAATATTTCTAAACACAATATTTATGGATCATGTGTGTCTCCTGTCAATTACCTGTGCGTATCCTTTGCTCACTTTTCTGCTGAGTTGCTTTCTCTTATTTCTGTTTACTGCAGAAGCTCTAAGGTACTCAGTTTCTTAATCTTTTGTCTGTTGTAGATGATGCAAATATTGCTTCTAGTGTAATGCTCATTTTCCAAATTTTTTTGATTATGGTAAAATACATAATATAAAATGTACCATTTTAATCATTTAAAGTACACAGGTCTGTGTCATTAAGTATGTGCAACCATCCCCACCGTCCATCTCCAGAACTCTTCATCTTGCAAAACTGAAACTGTACCCATTAGACAATAATTCCCCATTCCCCCTCTCTTCCCAACCCCTGACAGCCATCATTCTACTTTCTGTCTCTATGCATTCAAATACTCCAGGTACCTCATATAAATGGGGGAATCATATAGTCTTTGCCTTTTTGTAACTGGCTTATTTCACTTAGCAAAATGTCCTCAAGGCTCATCCATGCTGTAGCATGTATCAGAATTTCCTTCCTTTTTAAGGCTGAATAATATTCCATTGTTTATGTATACCACATTCTGCTTATCCATTTATAATGCTTTTATTTATTTATTTTCAAAATAAATGTATTTATTTATGTTTTATTTGTGGCTGCGTTGGGTCTTCGTTGCGGTGTGTGGGCTTCTCACTGCAGTGGCTTCTCTTGTTGCGGAGCACGGGCTCTAGGCGTGCAGGCTTCAGTAGTTGTGGCACACGGGCTTAGTAGTTGTGGCACGTGGGCTCAGTAGTTGTGGCTCACGGGCTGTAGAGCGCAGGCTCAGTAGTTGTGGCACACGGGCTTAGTTGCTCCGCGGCATGTGGGATCCTCCCAGACCAGTGATCGAACCCGTGTCCCCTGCACTGGCAGGTGGATTCTCAACCACTGTGCCACCAGGGAAGCCCAATGCTTTTATTTTTAACTACCTTTTGCTGCACAGAAGTTTTAAATGTTTGTGTAATCAACTCTGCAATCTCATGCTTTCTGTGCTTTGTCTAGCTTAGAAAGGTCTTTTTCACCTAAAAATTATTTTTAAGTTTTTTTCTAACACTTTTATTATTTAGGTTTTACATTTAGCTCTGCAAATTTTCAGATTTTTGTATAAGATGAAAGGTAAAATGTAACTTAACTTTTTTCTTAAGTTTTAAGCAGTTGATCCAATACTGTTTATATAATCATACAACTTTTTTCTAACTCATTTGAAATTCTATTTTTACAGTAAAATAAATTCCTATTTATATAAGGCCCTGTTTCAGGATTCTACCCTATTTCACCGATCTATTTTTGTCTCTTCTTCTGCCAGTATCACCTGTGTTAAATGCTACAGCTTGATGGTATATTTTTATATCTAGGAGTATATATTTGTGGTTTTTTCCCTCAGAACTTTTTTTGAAAATGATTCTCATACATTTTCATTTTGTATAAACTTTACAAATAACTTGTCAAGTTTAATAAAATCCTATTGGAATTTTTCTTAAGATTTTCTTGGCTTTCTAATTATCAGTAATTTTTTTATGCCTTAATGTCGATTGTCGTATGCCCTTCACACATGCAGGAAGCAGCGTGATGTGACTGGCGAGTGACTCACATGGCTCAAGCTCTGAATTGACTGTGTCAACCTGGACAAGTTACTTTTAGCCTTTCTTAGCCTTAATTTCCCTATCTTTGTATGGGGATAATAATTGAATCTCCTTTCAGGGGGCTGTTATAAGGATTCTATTAATGAATGCATGTAAATCACTTAGCAAAGCACCTAGCAGAGGGTTAGCACCCAGTACGTGCTAGCTGGGATCATTTTCACATTTCCCTTCCTATCCTGCTGTGGGCACTGCAGTGTGCCTTGTCAGAGCAAGAACTGCTAAATCTTCTCCTTCATATATCCATAGTGTCCTAGGAGACAAAAATATGTAATAAATATTGAATATAGTAGTGCTTCTCAAACTTCAGTGTGTATCTGCATCACCTGGGGATCTTGTTTAAATGCAGATTTTTATCCCACACTTTGCATATGTAGTCTCTCACTGATATATATATATATATATATATATATATATATATATATATATTTTTTTTTTTTTTTTTGGCTGTATGTGGACCTCTCACTGTTGTGGCCTCTCCCGTTGCGGAGCACAGGCTCCGGATGCGCAGGCTCAGCGGCCATGGCTCACGGGCCCAGCCGCTCCGCGGCATGTGGGATCTTCCCAGACCGGGGCACAAACCCGTGTCCCCTGCATCGGCAGACGGACTCTCAACCACTGCGCCACCAGGGAAGCCCCCATTTATCTTTTGATGGGCACATGGGTTGCTTCCATATCTTGACTATTGTAAATAATGCTGCAATGAACATAGGGGTGCATACATCTTTTAAAATTAGTGTTTTCATTTGTTTCAGATAAATACCCAGAAGTGGAATTACTGGATCATATGGAGTTCTATTTTTAATTTTTTGAGGAAACTCCAAACTGTTCTCCATAGTGGCTGCACCAGTTTACATTCCCATCAACAATGCAGGAGGTTCCCTTTTCTCCACATCCTTGTCAGCATTTGCTATTTGTTGTATTTTGATGGTAGCCATTCTGACAGGTGTGAGGTGGTAACTCACTGTGGTTTTGGTTTGCATTTCCCCGATAATTAGTGATGTTGAGCATCTTTTCATGTGCCTGTTGGCCATCCATATTTCTTCTTTGGAAAAATGTCTATTCAGGCCCTCTGACCATTTTTTAATTGGGTTGTTTGTTTTTATGATGTTGAGTTTTATGAGTTCTCTGTTTATTCTAGTAAAGCTAATGGTCTTGCATTTACATCTTTGTTCATCTGGATTTTATTTTGTTGAAGGAAATGAAGCAGTAGCAATAATGATCAAATTAACATATATTGGATTTACTGTGTGTATATTCTCATAATCTTATGTGATCCTCATGGCAATCCTATGAGGTAGGTTATTTATTCTCATTTTACAGAAAAGAAAATCGAAGCCTAGATGGTTTAATTAACTTGTCTATAGTCATGTAGTTATTAAGTGCCAGGGGGGGATTAGACCCTAAGTAGTCTTATGTCAGAGCAGCTGTATATAACTGTTACAGCTTCCTTTTCCCATACATGTCTGGGTTGGTACATTGTTCCAGTACCATTTGGGTGAATAATGTATCTTTTCTCAAATGAAGTATCACCTTTAGCATTTACTAAATGCCTACATATTCTTTGGGTCCAAAATATTCCTTGGATCCAGGTTTTCCAGTTCTTTCTTTGACTTCACATACAACTTAGAGACTCAACTTTACTCCTATCTGGAATCACAGATTGCAAGAATCGTTAACTAAACATTGCTTAAAAAAAGATGAGCTGTGAGTCAATTCAGTCTCATAAATCAGGATTGACCTTACAAAACTAGTAGAAACACTTAATGGTAGGTTTAGAGGGCGGGGAAGAAGTGCTTGAACCCTGTGCGTGCCTCCGAGTGATGGATACTTAAGGAGGAAGGGGTGGTGGAATTGCGTGCCTCCGAGTGATGGATACTTAAGGAGGAAGGGGTGGTGGGATTGGGGTGAAACCTTGTGGGTAATCAATCCTATGCTGTAACGGTGGAGGTCCTTTCAAAGGGGCTCCGAAAGACAAATGGCAGGGCTCTTAAAAAAAAAAAAAGAACAGAACCTAGAAGATGTGGGCATCCTCCATGAAGTGGCATGCAACTCTTTGTACTGCCACATAGAACTCTTTCACAAGGTACACACACGGATCCCGTGTCCTACTTGAACAGCTTCTTCTTTAAAATAGTATTTGCATATGACATCATTGGGGCACCCAGCCAATTTTGAAGAGTTTGGAAACATACCTATGTTCTTGGGAAGCAAGTGATCGATTAAGCTGCTTCCCATGGGGATTATTTGAGGTGGGGAAACTTCTCAGGAATAAATATTTCAGTAATGACAGAACAAGAAGTGCTGGTGAAGAGGGGCAGATTTTTCAAAAGCTGTGTTTTCATTACACATGTAGTTTTTATTACACATGTAGTAGATATTTGAATATCCCTCTAGTATTACACATGAGGGATATTCAAAGGCATCTTCTTTTTGCAGAGACAAGATTTGAATGAGAGGTTCTACGAAAGGAGTGGGTAATTTTTCTTTTCTTTCCTCCCTTTTTCCTCCAGAGAAGGAATGTCAATGAAAGACTATGAATTCGGCAACATTTGGCAACAGAAAATGTAGAAGGGCCTGAAAAAGAATCTATTTTAATTAAAATAAAATTGAGGGCTTCCCTGGTAGCGCAGTGGTTGAGAGTCCGCCTGCCGATGCGGGGGACACGGGTTCGTGCCCCGGTCCGGGAAGATCCCACATGCCGCGGAGCGGCTGGGCCCGTGAGCCATGGCTTCTGAGCCTGCGCATCTGGAGCCTGTGCTCCGCAACGGGAGAGGCCACGACAGTGAGAGGCCCGCGTACCGCCTAAATAAATAAATAAATAAATAAATAAATAAATAAAATTGAAAGCAAGGAAGAGAGAATGCAAGAAAATTGGTACAAGTTTTTGTTCGTTTACTGGCTATTGACTGGGTGGCAACTGCGTTCTGGCACTGTGACAGACGTGGGGAATAAGGTGTAGACTGTCCTCAAGCAGCTCATAGTCTGGGTAGGAAAAATGGAGATCTGAAAAATAAAGATCAAGAACAGATTTTGTCTGGATTTGTTAATCCCATAATCCTAATAACAGATACAAACTACTATATATAAAATAGATAAGCAACAAGGAATTACTGTGTAGCATAGTGAACTATATTCAGTATCTTGTAATAACCTATAATGGAAAATAATCTCTCTCTGTGTACACACACACACACACACACACACACACACACACAAACTTACTGTATGCCTGAAACTAACACAATATTGTAAATCAACTGTACTTCTTCTTTTCTTTTTGGCCGCACTGTGCACCTTTGTGGGAATCTTAGTTTGCTGACCAGGGATTGAACCTGGGCCCCAGCAGTGAGGGTGCTGAGTCCTAACCACTGGACCGCCAGGGAATTCCCTCAACTATACCTCAATTTTAAAACACTGGGGAAATTTTTTTAAAAAAGAGAGAGAACAGATTTGGGAAAGGACAATGTCATGCAGATGGGGCAGGAAAGTATTTTTCCTTTCTGAATTCTGCCACTTCGTACTTCCCAGACTTCCTTTTCTTACTGGAAAGTGGACGTGGCAATGCTCCTTGCTCATGGTCGTGGAGAGAGAAAGCCTGTTGAATGAATGGGAGAGCTGGGTAGCCTCTCTCGGGTCAGAAGCAGAGCTTCAGAGGAAAAACCAAACCCTGCTTGGTGCACCCTGAGCATCTGTAGGGGAACGTGCCAAGCAGCCGCCTGGTGCTGAGGGACTCACCAGCCCTCATCCTTGAGGTGATGGGGGAAAGCCTGGCCTAATCTTGGATTTTCATTTTGATCTGCATAAGGGGGAGTACTGTAGGGTGTAGAGCACCCCAGAGCTATGTGCTCGGACCTCTTTCTCTTTTCTGTCTGTACACCCTCTTGGAGATCTTTCAGTCCTATGGCTTTAAATACTATTTGTATGCACCAGGCATGCCTGGATTTATACCCCCAGCCACGACCCCTCCCATGGCCCCTCCACATGATGTATCCAGCTAGCTACTTGACATCTCCACTTGGATATCAAGTGAGCATTTCAAATTGAGATCTCGCAGGTTGGGTCCTTGATACAGCCCACTAAATCATTCTTCTGCTTCTCCATGAATGGTGATTCCATTTTCCCAGGGACTCAGGCCAAAATTCTTGGAGCCATCCACGATGTCTCACTTTATCACCACCCCGCACACCCTGCCAGCTCTATCTTTAAAATTTCTCCCATTTCATCACCGTTCCCATGGCCACTGCCGTGCCCCCCGCCGGGTCTAAGCCAGCATCAGTCTCCCCTGGACTATGGCCGTGACCTCCACCTGCACTCCCTCATGCTACTCTTGCCCCCTTCAATGTCTTCAATACGGGGTCCTTCCTGTACAATATAAGGTAGACCGTGTCACTCCTTTGTTTAAAACTACCCAGTGGCTCCCATCTCAGAGTAGAAGCCGACGTCTCTAAAGCATTTTCCCTGTCTGCTCTGCCTCGCCGCATGCCCTGTGATTGCCCCGGTCGCTCACCTCCTCGCCCGTGCCAACACCCGGCTCCGTGTTGTTCCTTGACTATATGCCCAGCGCTTTGCCACCTCAGGATCTCTGCACAGGTCACTCCCTCACCTCCAGGCTTTTCACTCTGTTACTGGGGGTCTCACAGGGAAATAGCTGATGCACTCAGAGTCCGATAACTCGAGGAGGATTGACATAGGAGGCGTGGAGGGGAACCACGTGGGCTGTGCAGCGGTCACCTGGGGCTTGGAAGAGGCTGGCCCAGAGCCCTTGGTGTCTGTGTTTTTCCAGCAGCATCAGGCTCTGTGCCTACAGGAAATCTGTTCATAGGGCATTTCCCAAAGTGGGTTCCACAGGGGTCTCTGAGAGGTTCTCCCATCTGCTGACTCTTGTTCTGCAGGTTTTGATGAACTGTTTTGATTTTAGGATCTCAGACAAGGCTAGGACTCGTAGTCCTTCTGCAAAAGGTCCTGAGGTGGTCTGGAGCCTGAAGTATCGGCATGGTGGCTGCCCGGTCACAACACTGGAAATAAGCACTTTGTTCTGTGCAGGCAGTGACCACTGGGTCACGGCTACCACCTGTCCAGCATGTGTAAAACCATGCCCATCAGAACTGATGAAAGGAAAACCAGGAAATCTAAGTGCCTGCTGGAATGAAGGTCCTCAGCTTCACAACCTGCCATATGTGAGATGGTGGGAAAGGGCAGGGCTTCAGACAGGATTGTCCTGGTGATTCTCAAAGACTGTCCTGAGATACTCAGACCTTAGAAGTACATCCCTTGTAAATACTTTTATCTTTCAGTTTTGTTATATGACAACTTGTATTCTTTAGTTTCTGGTTACCTTTAATTGGTAGGTGGCCTCTAACTTCTAGTTTTAAGTTTCTCTGCCCCATGACTTGTTTAATTTTTGTGACATGTAAAATATTTGATTTACTAAAACTCCACCTTTTTACAAACATCTTAAATAGCCCTTTCGTGCAGAGGACATGAGGCAGCGTCCATCTCACCCCCGGAATCACCTGCTTTTTTTTTTTTTTAATTGGGGTATAGTTGTTTTACAATGTTGTGTTAGTTTCTACTATACAGCGAAGTGAATCAGCCATATGTACACATATATCCCCTCTTTTTTGGATTTCCTGGAATCACCTGCTTTTGAATTGCAAGGATGAGCTCTCCTCATGGTGGTGGCTCCTGTGTTCCCTGGGTGACGTAAGTGCCAGGAGGATGGGACCCTGTGCCGTAGACCAGGATTGGATGGATATTTGAATGAACAGTGAGTGTCAGACAATTCACTGTGCCATTTTCCTTTGCCTCCCCTTTGGTTCTCAGCAGAAGATCTTTTCTCTTGAGTCAGTTTTCCCCCAGCTTTGATATGCAGTTGTAATAGGACCCTATCTGAAGTTGCCAGTAGAGACTTCAGTGCGGTATGGATGACCTGTTGCCAAAAATTGAAGTAGCAGAAAGCAGTGCTTAAAGAATCAGGAAGTAAAGCTGTCACTTGAAGACTTGTGCTCCTACGTAAGCAGGTTTGACCACCCCAAAGTAATTGAATGGTTTGGTTTACCCTCTTCCTGTCTTCACTGTCGTCCCCATTTCTTGTAAAATACCATTTAAAGGAAATAAATGGAGGGTGTGGGCAGTGAAAATGAATGATCTGGTTCATGGAATTTTGAGCTTTTGATGAAGCCCAAGGGGACTAGATGGGGGCAAAAGATGACTTTGAATTTTTCTTTGTTTCTCTCCATGATAAGTCAGAGTTTGAAGTAGAAAAGTGAAATTCAGTACTTCCCCTGACTAAACGTTTCTTATGAAATGAACATATTAGCCTCCTTAAGGCCATCCAGGCTTATTCTGTGTGCCCTCGGATTGTCCAATGGTCTGAGGACCTGATGAGTCAGTGAAGCTCTTTGACCTGTAGTTCACAACCCTATTCTAAGACAAGGAAAACCGGAAATTATCTTGAACAATGAAACTCTGCCTGTCTTCTTCGGTGCCAAGTGCTCATTTCTCTCAGGTGACATTTTAAGGAGGGAGACAGGGCAGGGTGGAGATGACTCCCCCATGAGGAATTCATTCAAATGTAGCTCTTCTGTGACTGTTTTTTTAATATTTAACTTTTGTTTCTCTGCTTTATCTTTCTTCACCAACCTTTGCTTGGTTTGAAGAGATTGGTGGATCGTTATCTATTGCCACACAGACTCAGTGGCACATCTGGGAACAGCTGCTCTGGGCTGGGGCGTGGCCGGCTGCTGGCTGACCGAGGCTGGCCCCTGCTGGAGCAACTCAGGGGCTCAGCTCTGCCTCAGGTTTCTTGTCCTCCTCCTGGGTCTAATAGAATAGCCCAGAAATGCTCTTTTCATGCCAAAGGTGGAAACACAAAAGAGCAAGCAGAAATACATAAAGCCTCTTGAGGCCTAGGCTCCAAGCTGGCCTACCATCACTTCTGCCTCATTTACGGGCCAAAGCAAGTCAGATGGAGCAGGGAAATTGCCTCATTGTGGGGCGAGGGGGGACTCCAAATTCACAGTGACGGGGGTATGGACATAAGGGGGAGAGAAGAACGGGAACCTTAATGCCATCGTCTTCCACAGTTGGTTCAAAGAAACTTGCTCACAGCTAAAATTAAATAAAATTTCCCTTCTTTGCAATTTATCTTTTTCAGAAAACCAGAACCTATGGCTCTCTTTGCAGTTTTTCAGACAACATTCCTCTTGGCATTGCTGTCCTTGAGAACTTACGAAAGTGAAGGTAAGAAGTGGAAAGAACAGTAAAAAAAAAAAAAAAAAATCACCTAGGGGAAAAAAAACAAGGTGACAGGTACTTTGGAGAAAAATCAACAGGTCATTTTTCTTTGAAAATTACTTGGAATTGGTAAGTAGCAGTGATTACCTTAGTCATGAGCTTCCTAATCTTGATGGCTCATTTTAGTAAGCTATACCTTAACCTTGATTTCCCCGTCAATGGAGTAAGCTATACCTTAACCTTGATTTCCTGGTCAGTGGAGTAAGCTATACCTTAAGCTTGATTTCCTGCTCAATGGAGTAAGCTATACCTTAGCCTTGATTTCCTGGTCAGTGGTAACTTGTCAGTGAATCTAATCCCAGAGAATGTCATGATCAATATATGGTCCATGGCCATTGCCAGAGGAGTTCCTTCTAAACTTGCTGGGTAGAGATGGGTTATGTGTCCAGTGTCAGCTGCAAGGTTAGAGCAAGTTGGGCTGTGCCACAACTGCGTTCGTTGACAGGCTGTTACCTGCAAGATAATATGCTAAGTGCTGAAATGCTGTTTATGGGTAAAGAAATAGTATTTGTCTCTTAGCTCCTCCCACAGCGAAGGTATTTGGCCATAAATCAACTTTGTAAATAAAGTCAGTAAGAATTCAACACCATTAAAATGTTTATGCATATTTTATCACTTTGAGCCAGTTTGAAGACAGATTCAAACTTGAGAGAGTTTCTATGGGTTTATAAAGTTTGTGTTGCTTTTACCTGCATTTTATAAAGCTTTACCTTTTCCTCTTTCTGCATTTATTCTTTGCTGTATACTCCCTTTGTAACAGAGGGTACAGGCATATGCTCTTAGTAATTACTCACACAATTCCTGTCCATGGATTCATGAAAATGATGTTTGCAAGAAATATCCATAGAAGTTATCCATTTCCCTTGAAACTCTGTGATAAGCTATTTGGAAATAAAAGGAAGATTCTGTTCTGATAAGAGCTCAATTCTCCGTCTGATACTCTTGAGGTCTGGGTTTAGTTTTCTATTAGGTTCAGGGCACATGAGAAGGTGCTACTTTTATGGGTTCTTAAAAATCACAGTTTGATTGTTGGTTTCTTCCATAATCTGGAGCTGAAAGGTGGAAATTAGGAGAACTCCTCTTTTGTAGTATCGATACCCCTCACTCCATCGATCTTACTTGCTAAAATCTAGGCATGACACACTGGGGCTGAGTGGGTGGTCTGTACCATAAGAATGTCTAGGCTCAGTTAGAGCTCCTGATTCCCAGACAGACCCAGGGCCCCAACTCCAGGCTCTCCAGAGAATCCAGGTGTTTAACCCAGGTGTTTAACCCTAAGCTTTTGGCCCAGCTCACTTCCCTAGTGAAGTCTCCATATCTGATCTGACAAGTGTTTACTGTGAGCCTTCTACTTACAAGGGACTCTGCTCTCAGGGCAAGCTCTGTTGCTCACCCTTTCAGCTTCCTTTATTTAGATCAGACTTGCATTTACCTGTTTTTCTCTCCACCAGTCTTTGTTTCTGCTTCCAGCTTTCTCAGCTAAGCATACCCGCTTTGCGAAGTGATCCTGCTTTGTCCTCACCTTAACTGCTTGGATTTCTTGTCTCGATTTCTGCTGCATCTGACCCAGTACCTACTAAATGTCCACTCAAACCACTGGGCTTCTCACTCAATCACTCAGCCAGGCTCAGGCCTGAGACTCCCTTTCAGGTAACCTAGCTTCTCCTGTCCAATGAGACAGAGCCCAGGCTCACTTCCTGTTGGCCCTGGGCTCACTCTCCATCAGCCAGAGATCATGACTAGCATTTGGATGTATTTTCTTCCAGTCTCTTGTGCGTATGTATGCACAGACAGAGAAAGAGATATAAATGTGTAGGGTTTTTTTTATAGAGGTAAAATTATACTATATGTACACTGGGAGTATTTATACTATACATACTTTAATAAGTGTATATAGTATAAAGTTTATATATAAAGTATACTTATTGAAGTATAACTAGTGTAGAGTATATATGGTTATTACAGTATATATAGTATAAAGTATATATATTATATGTAATATAAATATATATACTAGGAAGTTATACTATATACACTTATTAAAGTGTATACAGGTAAATTATTAAAGTGAAGTATATATACTTTAATAAGTTTACTTTCGTATATACTTATCAAAATAATTAATACAATATATGATGAGAGTTTTTACCTTTGATGTTAAAAGTTTTTCTAGAAATAACATTATATTTAATGGCTGCATGGTATCCCACCTTACGAATGGGCCACGGTTTATTTCCTTAAGTAGTGTTGTTGGGACCAGACAGAGAAACAGGTTGGGGAAAATAGGAGGACAGTCTGTGACTAGATCTAGGTCTGTCTGCTTCCAAGCCTGCCCTTTTTGGCCACACGCCGGTACAGCGTTATAAATTAAAGAGTTGGGCCAAGAGCCCTGGGTTCTGGTTGGGTTGTGTGGCCTTGGGAAAGTCACTCCCCTTTTCTTAGTTTCAATTTCCTCATCCTCAATTTCCTTTATCTCTCTGACTTTCCCTTGGCATTTCCTGCTATTGCCCAAGGATGTCCTAGATTGCTTTCCACCCAGTTATTTCTGACTGCTGTCTCTCGAGTACCTGAGTCACTCAACACTCACCAAGAGCATATGTCAATATAAAGAATTCCCCTTTTGTCTAAAGCGTCATATGGCAGCCTTCTAGAGCTTCCAGAAGTAAAGTTGATACTTGTAGGTGACTCACTCATTCAGCAACCAGCCATGAAGTGTCTATACCGTGGGAGGTGCGTTACGGTCTTGGTTCCAGTGTGCTGAGTAAGACTCAGTCCCACCCGTGTTCAGCTCACAGTCTGCGGAGAGACAAACACAGAACAGGCTATGACAGCACGCTGAGATCAGGGCTCACACGCTGGGTGGGAAAAGCAGCCCTGGGGAGAAGAGAGTGCCAGGAAGGACGAATTATTAGTGAGGGGCTGCTTGTCAGGCAGGCACTTGATATCATGGTGATGCTGGATCTGTCATTTGAGATCCGCATCTGCTGTGGGTAAGACGTCATGCCAAGTTCTGGGGACAAGAGTTCGTTCAAAGGTGCATAAGCCTCCGCCTCTGTCCTGCAGGAAATTTGAATCTAGAGTGAGACTGACAGCAACGAACGACCATACAGGCAAGATGAAATGAGGGCTAGGAAAGGTGGGGTGACTTTGCATACACCCTGCTTTCCTGGTGCTGATGGCTCCACGGCTACTAAAACAACTTCCCCCGTTCCGTAAGGGATCTGCCCTTTCATCTCTCCCCATCTCCCTCTAGTTCACTGTATTAGGCTTGGAAGACACAGGTTTAGGGAGAGAATGAATAACAGCTGTTGCCTCTAACTAGAGAATTGAGACATTTTATTCACAAAGGAGATAAAACCTCTAGCCAAATAACAATAGAATATGACCACCATGTTTGGGCTTTGAGCATTCAGGAATTCCAACTTACTTCATTTACCTTTGAGTGAATAGGGCCTGATACATGATTCACTCTGCCCAAACTTGTTAAGAATCAGAATGCCAATTCATTAACTTTCAGTGGGGAATAAAACTGGAAAGATAACTGGGGCTCAGCCTTTTGGTGTAAATTTAGAAGACTAAATTATGCATTCTGCAGTGTCATTGTAGTGAAGTGAACCAGGTATCTTAATATTTCTTTTAAAATCTAGCATATTAAGCTCAATATAAAAAACAAACAACCCAATCCAAAAATGGGCAGAAGATCTAAATAAACATTTCTCCAAAGAAGATATACAGATTGCCATCAAACTCACAAAACGATGCTCAACATCACTAATTATCAGAGAAATGCAAATCAAAACTACAATGAGGTATCACTTCACACAGGTCAGAATGGCCATCATCAAAAAGTCTACAAACAATAAATGCTGGAGAGGGTGTGGAGAAAAGGGAACCCTCCTGCACTGTTGGTGGGAATGTAAATTGATACAGCCACTATGGAGAACAGTATGGAGCTTCCTTAAAAAACTAAAAATAGAATTACCATATGACCCAGCAATCCCACTACTGGGCATATACCCAGAGAAAACCATAATTCAAAAAGACTCATGGACCACAATGTTCATTGCAGCACTATTTGCAATAGCCAGGACATGGAAGCAACCTAAGTGTCCATCAACAGATGAATGGATAAAGAAGATGTGGCACATATATACAACAGAATATTACTCAGCCATAAAAAGAAACGAAATCGAGTTATTTGTAGTGAGATGGATGGACCTAGAGTGTGTCATACAGAGTGAAGTAAGTCAGAAAGAGAAAAACAAATACCATATGCTAACATACATATGGAATCTATAAAAGAGCTTCTGAAGAACCTAGGGGCAGGACAGGAATAAAGATGCAAAGGTAGAGAATGGACTTGAGGACGTGGGGAGGGGGAAGGGTAAGCTGGGACGAAGTGAGAGAGTGGCATGGACATATATACACTACCAAATGTAAAATAGATAGTTAGTGGGAAGCAGTGCATAGCACAGGGAGATCAGCTTGGTGCTTTGTGACCACCTAGAGGGGTGGGGTAGGGAGGGTGGGAGGGAGACGCAAGAGGGAGGGGCTATGGAGATATATGTATACATGTAGCTGATTCACTTTGTTATACAGCAGAAACTAACACACCATTGTAAAGCAATTATACTCCAATAAAGATGTTAAAAAAAAATCTAGGGCTTCCTTGGTGGCGCAGTGGTTGAGAGTCCATCTGCCGATGCAGGGGACACGGGTTCGTGCCCCGGTCCGGGAAGATCCCATGTGCCGTGGAGCGGCTGGGCCCGTGAGCCATGGCCGCTGAGCCTGCGCGTCCAGAGCCTGTGCTCAGCAATGGGAGAGGCCACAACAATGAGAGGCCCGCGTACCGCAAAAAAAAAAAAATATATATCTAGCATATTATATGGTTCTGAAAGTAATACGTGTTTTCTAAAGAACATTCGCGAAGTACAGAAAAGCATAAAAAGGAAAGTTAAAATCACTCAACCTCACCATCCAGAAATGACTGTTAACATTTTAGTTTTACTTCTCTTTATAGCTTTTTAAAAATAGTGTAAGTACTTTAAAAAATATAAAATGGAGTGCATAGTTCAATATGATTTTTTTAAGTGTATGGAAAAAAGTCAAGCAAAACATACATGATTTGAACTTGGCAATGGAGTGAGAGTGGAGTTGGTAGGATGCTGGGGATTCAATTTCTGTATTATTTGAACATTTTTATCATGATCATGTATATTTTAAAAATAATTTTTATTGAGGTGAAATTCATGTAACAAAATTAATCAGTTTATGGTTAAAGTGGACAAATCAGTGACAGTTAATACGTTGAATATGTTTTGCAATTACCACCTCTATATAGTTCCAAACGTTTTTATTATCCGCAAAGGAAAGCCTGTAATCATTAAGCAATTATCCCCTATTCCTCCCTCCCTCAGCCCCTGGCAACCACCAGTCTGCTTTATCTCTCTATGGATTTATCTATTCTGAATATTTCATATGAATTGAATCATACTATGTGTATGAGACCTTTTATATCTGGCTTCTTTCACTTAGTGTAATGTTTTCAAGGTTTGCCTAATTTGTAGCATCATTCCTTATTCCATCGAATGGATATACCACATTTTGTTCATCCAGTCATCTGCTGATGGACATTTGGGTTGCTGCCACCGTTTGGCTGTTGTGAATAGTGCTGCTACAAACATTTGTGTACGAGTATTTGAGCCTCTACTTTCAATTCTTTGGGATATATACGTAGGAATGGAATTGTTGGGTCATATGGTGATTTTAACTCTTTGAGGAACTTCCAAAATGTTTTCTACGGTGCTAAAGCCATTTTACGTCCCCACTAGCAATGTACAAAGGTTCTAATTTCTCAATATCCTCGCAATGCTTATTTCCATTTTTAAAATTATAGCCATCCTGTGAGTGTAAGATAGTATCTCATTATGGTTTTGATTTGCGTTTCCTTAATGACTAATGATGTTGAGCATCTTTTCATGTGCTTTTTCATCATTTGTACATCTTCTTTGGAGAAATGCCCATTCAAGTCATTTGCCCATTTTTTAAACTGAGTTGTTTGTCTTTTAGTTGTTGAGTTGTAAGAGTTCTTTATATATTCTGGATGCTAGATAAGTGATTTGCAAATATTTTCTCCCATTCTTAGATTTTTTTCTCTTTCTTGACAAGGTCCTTTGATGCACAAAAGTTTTTAATTTTGATGGAGTTCCATTGATCTATTTTTTTCTTTTTTGGCTCATGCTTTCATGTCATATCTAAGGACCCACTGCCAAATCCAAGGTCATGGGAGTCCATACTGAGATTTTAATTGGTACTCTAGCCATCCCCAGCACCGCATTTACAAAATATTACAAAGGATGGGTATCTTTTTGGGAAGATACTCATTGATGGCTAATAACTTGGATTTTATGGACACTCTTGTTAACCTAACTTCCACAGAATGAATTTTCTGAGATTTTTTCAAATAAATTCTGAGGCTAATGCTTTACTTGGATCGTGAACCTGTCTACCATGTGGACCATTCACATGAAAAACTTCATGCTTATATCTACCAGGAATGCTTCTCAGCTTATCTGGCTGGGTCCAGAGCCCCGTCCTTTTCATTTGTACCCTGAGTTTGGCAGGACATGGTGGGAGCCATGCAGCATACTTCTCAGACATTCCATTCCATGTGACCTTTGATTGGGCAGGATGCTCCTGCCTTAACAGTTGGCGGGCAGTGCAATAAAGGGGAGCAAGGTTTTGGTATTAGAGAGATCTATACTTAAATCCCATATAGCTTTGTGTAAATCATTTAAGCTTACTGAACTTTAGTTTCCCCATCTATAAAAAATTACTGTCTGAGTTTTACAGTGGGCATTACACGAGACAACGTATGTAAAGCACCTAGCACTGTGCCTGGTAAATAGTACGTGTTCAATCTTGTCGCTGTTATTTTTACCTCTCTGTGAGAAAAATAGCACATGTAGAATGGCAGTTTTGGAACATTTTTTTCCAGTATTAGAGATTCTTTGCATTTTTATTCTCAAAAGAACATACTCTCTTGCCTTTTAAACTAGGTGCCAGAGGGTCTCAGATCACTAGGGGAAACCCCCAAAGAACTAGAAAAATGAGTGCTGAAAAGATGAAATCTGCTCCACCGTGGACCATCAATTATCAGTTGTTTTTTCTCTACAGTCTTAATCTTTTCAGTACCTTTGCACCATTCCCAGTTTACTTTAGACTCCCTCAGAAGGGAGTGAAACCAGTCGATTCGGCAATACACAATTCCTTTGGAATCTGTACGGCATTTCCTCTGCTTATAGAAAAAGTGGTGCTTTGTTCTTCTCCAAGAATTAGCAGTGATCTCACTCGCTCCATCAGGCCCCATCCTCTCTCTGGGCTGTTTCCTAGCTCACTGACCTCAGCAAATCTGTTTCGTGTTTGAATCTCTACTCTTTGACAGACTCTATCACACCACTAAATATTCTAAACTTGCAATGACTCATTACTTCTTACGAGTCTGTTGTATCTCTCCAGCTAGGTTACTTCCTTGAGCTAGAAACCTTGTCACAATTATTTTATTTCACACTAAGTGCCTAGTCTCAAACGAAGAGTCCAGTGAATTCTTGCCAGAGGTGTTTTAAGTTCAGTGCATGGAGATTTAAGCAATAATATCTAGAGATGGAACTTGCTGTCACTTTATAGCTACTTAATAAACTATGAAATACTGACTTCCAAAAAGAAAACTTTCATTTTAGATGTCCTCTTATAGCAAATTTATAGCAAAAAGTCCTCTTTCTTTATTTATAGCAAAAAGTCCTCTTGAAATGAAATTTATAGCAAAATGTCCTCTTTCTTTATTCAACCTTATTACAAATTTCTGAACCATTTAGATTGTTCAATAGAGCATTCTTTTGTCTTGTGAAACTGTTTATCAATTTATTAACTTGCTGTGTATCATTGAGCAAGTCATTTCATTCATCTAGGTCTTAAATTCTTTATCTGCTGAGTGATTTCTGAATTCCCTCCAGGTTTTCAAAGTGTCTAATTCTAGAATGTATATGTGAGCAATAATTTCCACAGCTAAACAATGATGATATTGAACAGTTTAATTATCTGTGACTATTCAATCATACTCCTATTAAATGTTATTTCATATCTTGTTTTGGCCTTTCAGTCTTATCTGAACCTTTACCATTAACTCCTGAATCGCTGAAAGTTTCTGTCAATTCTACGTGTCAGTGTTTGCATTTACAATGGACTGTCCACAGCCTCGCTTATCATCAGGAATTGAAAATGGTTTTTCAGATACAGATCAGTAGATTTAAAACATCCAATGTCATCTGGGTGGTAAGTATTTTTCTTTTTCGCTCAATATTTTAAAAATCCTTTTCTGACACTGTGTTTTATCTTTTATAACATCCCCCCAAATCCCAATATGGAAATATTTGGGCAACTCAGAATAGGTGTCCTAAATAATCACATTTCTGTGTTTTTAGTTAAGAGGGTCCCGGACAGGGCTTCCCTGGTGGCGCAGTGGTTGAGAGTCTGCCTGCTGATGCTAGGGAACACGGGTTCGTGCCCTGGTCTGGGAAGATCCCACACACCGCGGAGCGGCTGGGCCCGTCAGCCATGGCCGCTGAGCCTGCGCGTCCGGAGCCTGTGCTCCGCAAAGGGAGAGGCCACAACAGTGAGAGGCCCGCGTACCGCAAAAAAAAAAAAAAAAAAAAAGAGGGTTCCGGACAAAATAACATGACAATATTGGTTTGGTAGGTTGGATGGGCTGTGCTACGTATCAGATCATTTTCTCAGTTCTGCTCTGTTCCCTGTGGAAGCTGTTGGGGTCTGTCCTTGTGAATACTGGATTCCAAAAATCCATGAAGATCAATCACCTTATTCCTCCTCCTTCTTCCTTCCCTGTCCACCAGAGATCTTCCTAAATCAGATGTAAGAGTTTGGCAACATTTTTCATGCCCCTGTGGCTCGCAGGCTGTTTCTTTACTAATGCTATGCTGAGATGCAAGGAATAAACCATTCTAGCATTTTCTGCCCTAATCAGCGAAGAGGTTCTCCATGGGCCATGTTGGAGAGTAACTTACAGTGTCCTTTGTTGCCTCATATGTGGCTTTTTCTACCACAAATTAAATTAAGAAAGTCCTGAATTTCACACACTTTTTGCCTTTGAATTATTTGGGATCCATTTTTCACTTGTCTGGTTTAAATCATGGTTGTGTCTGTTTTGCGTGATGCTTCCCCATCTAGTGCATTGGGGCACTTTGGTAGTTGATTTATTTATTTTTCCTAACATCTATATTGGAGTATAATTGCTTTACAAACTTTGGTAGTTTCTTTCAATTACCATTTATGGTGCGGGGAACCTTAATAATCTATGCCCACATCATGATCATTTATTAGCATGGGATGTTGAAGGACAGTGAGATATTTTCCCACTGAAGGGAACAGAGAATTTGCGTTGGAGGGAAGGGCAACACAGTGCTGTGTCATTACTGGGGACCTCCGTTTGCTAGTGGACGGCCACTCTCCTCTCAGGTGCTGGAGGCGTGAGTACAGGGAGCCAGGTGGTTAGTTCCTTTAGCGAAGCATAAAGGCTACTAGCTTTAAAGGCTCCAGTTACTTTCCTTATCCATCACTGCATTTGAGATCTGAGTGAGTGGCCTAAGTTAAATATCATTCTGACTGTTGATTTAGGATTGATACCAGGTCTAGAATTCCACCCCTCAAAGGGCAGCCTCCCACCATGAGAGTTGTTCGGTGTTGGGTTTTTTTTTTTTTTTTTTGAGGCCAAACTTAGTTTATTATTGTTAGTTCTGCAGGCCAGGAGACACAGATCCAAGAAGCACTTGCATTGTGTTCCCTGGTGTTCTGACTTTAAACAACAGCAACGCTTATGTACAGCTGTTCCCTCCCCGCCGCCAGCCCATCTTCCCACCATCCCCCTCATGCTAATAATTTTTGTATTTTCCTATTTTTTGTATTGTTGATGGATACACTGGTTGTTGATTTGGACCCAGTACAACATCGAGCAGAGGTCATATTGAGGCTAAGAATTATCTAAGAAAAAGAAATTTGAGAGAAGAGCTGGAGGAATTCGTGGAAAACTAGCACTTAACACCATTAGCGAAAGTAACATTAACCATAGACCAAGTTGATCCCATTCTTTATTTTTCTAAAAGACACTTCTTTCTGCTTTCATAGTAGAGAAAATAACAACATGTGAACAGACAGTTGTTCGTATCTGTTTACGCCTTTGATTCAGGTAGTTCTCTTTTCAAGGTAAAGCCGCTGGTGAAACCTTGTGTAACCTACCAAGGCTGGAGATGTTTGAGGGTAGAGTTTTGCGTTGTCGGTTATACGGTCCCCATAACACCCAGGCCAGCCTGATCCCAACAGAGGAGAAAACTAAGGCACAGAGAGGTTTGTGGTGCTGCTTTTTTTTTTTTCTTCTTTTTCCTGTCATTTATTCATTTGACAAAAGATGATCATACCTGCCTATGCCAGATGTCAGGAACAGGAAAAGAAAAAACACCTTTGACTTTGAATTGTTTACAGCACAGTTGAGAAAGTCCAGGACAAACAGAACAACGCTAAGAGGACAATTTAAGAAAAACTGAGACGGCCTCACCCTGACCGTGTCCACACAGAACTCTCCCTTTTCCTGCTGGGGTTGGGTGGTGGAGGACCTGCCACACCCAGAGGAGGGAACTGCCCCTCTCAAGGCAGCTCTGTTTCTGGCTGGAGCCCCGGGCCCCCCACAGGGGTGACAGCCGCATGCAGTCTTCCCAGGTCATCAGTCTCCACGTGTCCCAGAACAGACGATGCCAAGAGAAGCCCTTGTCTGAACCTCGCAGGCCTGAAGTCAAGGACAGACATAAGGTCCCCCTCCAGTTAAGGGTCAGACAAAGCAGCTGAGAGAGGTCGCTTCCGTCTGGACCGTGATCTCCCTTTCATAGGGCAGGTCCCTGTAATGCACCCTCACTCATGCCTCAGACTGTTTTGTTCCCAAACAAGCCACAGGAAAAGCATGTTGACCGAGGCTGTCACAGCTGGACCAGGGACTCTGAGCTGCCTCCTGGCCGGCGCTGGCCACTCAGGCTGCACTACGTGCTCACCCTGGCCAGGGTTCTGCCCGCAGCCTCTCCAGCCGCTTGCTTTATGGTTCCGTCAATGGCAGGAGAAGGCAGAGTAGAGTAGCAGCTCAAGCTTGGAAGGAGGCTTGGAGTGCGAGTCAGTGAGGGATGAGCTCACTTCTCAGGAATGAATCAGTGATCTCAGTTGGACTTCTGTGTAAATGCCAGGTTTTTGTAACATACTAATGTCTGCCAGGGCCCAATTAAACTTGCCACTTGGATGAATGAAAACAGCCCAGACACAGTCATCACATTTTTAAAAGTTGCTGAATTGATGCATTCAACGAAAAGTTTTATCTCCTCCACAATGGGCCTATAAAGACCACAAAGCACAACTTGTGGTTAGACGGAATCCACACAGAGAGTGTCTGGGAAAAACAGAGCTCACTGCATAGTAATGAACGGATGAAATCCTTCAGCACAGAGTTTTAGACTGTGGGCTCAGGTCCAGGCATTATTCCAGGCATGGGGCTGTGAGTGCTGAGCAAAAATAAGGAGATGATCACACAATTCAGAGTATCCCAGGCGTGAGGAGTGCAGGTCGCTGACACGGGGCTGTGGGGTGAGATTAGGCCTGACCTTCTCCAGCACCTTGGAGGAAGGGCAGTTGGAGCCAAAATAGGAAAGAAGATTAGAAGCTAATTTAGCATGGAGGGTGAGGAGGAATGTCCCAGGAAGATCCAGCTGGGGTGAGCAGAGGTCCTGAGTGAAAGGGGCTGGGAGCCTTCAGGCCTGAAAGCGCGGGGCATGTGGGGTGGGCAGGACAGGGCTAGACCACACACACACCGAGGGTCGTGCCCAGATGCTGTTTTATATCTAGGGAGCGGTGAGAAGCAGAGTGATGAGCTCTGATTGGAAGTCTTAAAGAAAGCTCACTCCGGCCACACAGTGGAGAGAAGTTGGGAGAACTGGAGGAGGTGAAGTGTGACCAGTTGGAATGGAAGCAAGCAGTGGGGTCGGTCCAGAGGAGAGGGGCCTGGAGTGGGTGGTGACCGTGGTGACAAGAGAAGTGGCCGAATTCCCAAGAGATGGGGGAGGCAAAATCCAGCCGGCGGCTTGTTGACATTACAGCGAGGTCACCGGGACTGACAGAGTTCCTTTTATTTATTTATTTTGGTATTGGTTCTTAAATAATAATTAAAAGGTACCTGTGATCGCTCGTATTAAATAGTAAGTGTTGCATGGATCAGGACCACAGAACTTGTAGTTAAAAATGTATGTTTTGGGGCTTCCCTGGTGGCGCAGTGGTTGGGAGTCCGCCTGCCGATGCAGCGGACACGGGTTCGTGCCCCGGTCCGGGAAGATCCCACATGCCGCGGAGCAGCTGGGCCCATGAGCCATGGCCGCTGAGCCTGCGCGTCCGGAGCCTGTGCTCTGCAACGGGAGAGGCCACAACAGTGAGAGGCCCGCGTACCGCCAAAAAAAAGTATGTTTTGTAATCTAGGGATAAAGGAATACAATAAACCGAAATAATATAAATGTTTTACAAATGGGAGTTCTGCTTAGCATGAGAAAGGACGTGCATGACTAGATGCCTTTCAGGTGGACGAAGTGCTTCTCCTTCCGGGGCTGTGTTTGGTTCGGCCAAGGCCACTGTTTAAGGTTGGCGGCCTGGGGAGGGGAAGGCACAGGTGGAGGAAGGCCTCCGAGTCTGGTTGCGTGTGATATGTGTGCCGCCCCCCTCGTCTTCACTGTAGGACTTGCCATTGGCCCTTAGAAAAATGGATGCAGACTCAGTTTTCCACAGGAAAGGCAAGATTTTTGTTGTCCCTGTCTCCCAGCTGTGGGTGCAGAAAGCAGGCGTCCTGAGGGGCCCACTGAAAGCATGGGTGCCTGGAGCTATGGTCCACGAAGAAGAATGAAGCCCAGTCCCCGCTTTCTGGGTGCCATACTTGAGCCAGAGGCATAACCACAGATGAAATGCCACCAACTACCCCCAGTATGCAGGGGAGCTCAGGCAGAGGTGGGGATGGGAGGAAACCAGAGGAAAGAGCAAGAAAGACTTCATGAAGAAGATGGGGTATAACAGGGGCTTGAAGGTTGGGACTAATTCCCAATTCAGAGGGAGAGTTGGGGATGCGAAACCCGGAACGCCGCGTGAGCAAGTACTGTGGAGTAAAGCATACAGCTCTTCCCGAAGTGTGGGGCGGACCACTGTGTCTGGAGACAGGAGTCCTGCAAGGGAGAGGCAGTTGGAGTCATACTGTAAATGGCCTTGGACGACAGGGTCAGGTGTAGAAGGAGCTGTTGAAGTTTATTGCGTTAAAGAATGAAAATACCACTGTCTTAGAAAGATTAAGACTAAACGCTGTGTGGGAAAAGCAAATTACAGTACAACTTGGACAAGCTTCCCAAGAGCACAGTGTAGGACGTTCCCATGAGGTTGACATCTCTGGGGACTAAAGATTCTGAAGGTTAGCGCTCAAGGGAGGGGCGATGGTCCATGTGGCCACCGTATCTGAAAAGACAAGAAACAAAAACCAAAGCAATCATTGGGAGCCATCTGTTGACTTCTGGGAGACAGTGGAATTCCTGGGAACCATGAAGGACTGCCACTACTGAGATTTGGCCAACTTAATCTGATGAATATTAGAAAATTCTCATCAATCTTGCTTATTTTTAAAAGGGTGCCTCAATTAATTCTCTAGTGTGCAAGAATCTTCTTAGCACGCTCTTGTGACCAGCACTGTGTGCACACCTTCTTTCTCTGATCTTTTCCCCCAAGACTCCAGTAGCTTCTGTTTTCTCTCTCACTTGAGCCCTCTGGAATTGGAGGCCCAGAGGGGCTGGGAGCCAAGTTTTCGAAAGGCAAGAGGCCAAGGCTGGTTCCTTGCTGGGCCGTCAGAGCTCGGAAGCTGGCTGGCTGAGAACGGACTGCATTTGTCCATATCCTGGAGTTACAGTGGACTCTTAGGTGTGTGCTTTGGGATAAGTCCAGCCAAGCCATTTCCCAGGACCACACGGCTATATGTTTCCAAGTTTTTCTCTTTATTTCTAGGAGAACTACAGCACCACTGTGAAGCGGAACCAAGTCCTGCATTGGAGCTGGGAATCCGAGCTCCCTCTGGAATGCGCGGCACACTTTATAAGAATGAGGAGTATGGTGGATGACGCCAGGATTCCCAAGCCAGGGTTCTGGAGCAACTGGAGTTCATGGGAGGAAGCAGATGGTAAGAAGTGAGGTGATAAAAGAGTGAAGGGGTTTACTATCTAATATTTCTCGGGGACCAGTAGTCAAATAGTGGAAGTCCCTGTTGAGAAACTCTGGGTAGACACCAGCATTATTTTTCTTTGGCTCCTATTGGGTCTAAAAAGCATAGGTGTGAAACTTGCCACCAGGAGACAGAGGTCTAAGGATTTTCCCTCTGAATTTATTCATTGAGGTAATTATGCAAATTCAGACAATTTAGTATTCATTTTCCATAGGTGTGAAGTGTGTATATTATAGAATGCTAAGTGAACAAAACAGGACATAAATTGTACATATGTTTTTATTAGAACAACACAAAACGTGTATTCATCTAGAGCAGAATTTGGGAAGCTTTTTCTGTAAAGGGCAAGATAGGAAATACTTTAGGTTTTACAACCCTACATTCTCTGTCATGACTATTCAACTCTGCCATTGTAGCATGGGAGCAGTCATAGGCAGAGTGTAAATAAATGAGTGGTTGTGTTCCAATAAAACTTTATTTACAAAAACAGATGGTGTCTGGAATTGGCCCATGGGCCATAGCTTGTCAACCCCTAATGTAGAGACAAGGGAGGGAAATATGGAAAACTGGAAGCAGTTCTTCATTTGAGATCATGGATAATTATGAGAGAAATCATGGATAATTATGTTTAATTACTAAAAGGTCTCTTAATTTTGATTATTTTGTTATTAAAATTTAGCATTTTGCACAATTTCTTATGCTTCAGCTAAGCTACAGGTTAGTTGTAAAGCACTGATTTTTGGTGCTCTCAACTATATACGTTGACAGATTATCTGAAATTCCTGTCAAGAGAACCATTCCTTAGCTAAGTGTTTATGCAAATTTATTCATTCAAACTGATAGCATGTTAACTCATGAGAGGCCCAGTGATTAATTTAATACTAATAATAGAATCAAATCTGCATTCTAGTCACTGCTTTCGGCACTATATGTATTAATTTCATCTTCACATCAGCCCTATGAAATACATATAATTCTTATCCCTACTTCACAGATGAGGAGACTGAGGCACAGATAGCTTTAAAAAAATCCCATGCAGGGCTTCCCTGGTGGCGCAGTGGTTGAGAGTCCGCCTGCCGTTGCAGGGGACGTGGGTTCGTGCCCCAGTCCGGGAGGATCCCGCGTGCCGCGGAGCCGCTGGGCCCGTGGGCCATGGCCGCTGGGCCTGCGCGTCCGGAGCCTGTGCTCCGCTGTGGGAGGGGCCACGGCGGTGAGAGGCCCGCGTACCGCAAAAAAAAAAAAAAAAAAATCCCATGCAGAGTCATCAGGCTACAAAGTGGTAGAGCCAGAATTCTAACCTGGACAATCTGGCTCCAGAGGCCATTCTCTTAACCATCACATCCTATTGCTGAGAGACACACTTAACAGAAAAAATAGAGATTAAAAAGGTAGCAATAGAGAAAGAAAGAACAACATTATCAACAACTTTCGTACAGTGGACTAGGTTTATCAAAACTATAACCTCCAAACTAACTCAAGAAAAGCTGATTATTCCTTTAAAAAATTTTTTTTATTGAAGTATAGTTGATTTACAATATCCTGTAAGTTTTGGGTGTACAGCACAGTGACTCAGTTATACATTTTTTTTTCAGATTTTTTTCCCTTATAGGTTATTACATAATATTGAGTATAGTTCCCTGTGCTATACAGTAGGTCCTTGTTGGTTATCTATTTTATACATAGTAGTGTTTATATGTTAATTCCAAACTCCTAATTTATCCCTTCCCCCCACCCTCCTTTCCACTTTGGTAATCATAAGTTTTTATTTTCTGTATCTGTGGGTCTCTTTCTGTTTTGGAAATAAGTTCATTTGTGTCTTTTTTTTTCTTTTAGATTCCACATATATGTGCTATCATATGTTATTTGTCTTTCCCTGTCTGGTTTACTTCACTCAGTATGATAATCTCTAGGTTCATCCATGTTGCTACAAATGGCATTATTTCATTCTTTTTTTATGGCTGAGTACTATTCCATTGCATATATGTATCACATCTTCTTTATCCATTTATCTGTCAGTGGACTTTTAGGTTACTTCCATGTCCTGGCTATTGTAAATAGTGCTGCAATGAACATTGGAGTGCATGTATCTCAAATTATGGTTTTCTCTGGATATATGCCCAGGAGGGGGATTGTAGGATCATATGGTAGCTCTATTTTTAGTTTTTTAAGGAACTTCCATACTGTTCTCCATAGTGGCTATACCAATTTACATTCCCACCAACAATGTAGGAACATTCCTATTTCTCCACACCCCCTCCAGCGTTTATTGTTTGTAGACTTTTTGATGGCCATTCTGACCAGTGTGAGGTGATACCTCATTGTCATTTTGATTTGCATTTCTAAAATGATTAGTGATATTGAACATTTTTTCATGTGCTTTTTGGGCCCTCTGTATGTCTTCTTTGGAGAAATGTCTATTTAGGTCTTCTGTCCATTTTTTGATTGGGTTGTTTGTTTTTTTGATATTGAGCTGCATGAACTGTTTGTATATTTTAGAAATTAATCCCTTGTTGGTTGCTTCATTTGCAAATATTTTCTCCCATTATGAGGGCTGTTTTTTCATTTTGTTTATGGTTTCCTTTGCTGTGCAAAAGCTTTTAACTTTAATTAGGTACCACTTGTTTATTTTTGTTTTTATTTTCATTACTCTAGGAGTGAAACCAAAAAAGATAGTGCTGTGATTTATGTCAAAGCGTGTCTTGCCTATGTTTCCCTCTAGGAGTTTTATAGTATCTGGTCTCACATTTAGGTCTTTAATTCATTTTGAGCTTATTTTTGTGTATGGTGTTAGAGAATGTTCTAATTTCATTTTATTACCTGTAGCTCTCCAGTTTTCCCAGCACCATTTATTGAAGAGACTGTCTTTTCTCTGTTGTATATTCTTGCCTCCTTTGTCATAGAATAAGTGACTATAGGTGTGGGTTTATCTCTGGGCTTTCTATCCCTTTCCATTGATCTATATTTCTGTTTTTTCTGCCAGTACCATACTGTTTTGATGACTGTAGCTTTGTAGTACAGTCTGAAGTCAGGGAGCCTGATTCCTCCAGCTCCATTTTTCTTTCTCAAGATTGCTTTGGCTATTTGGGGTCTTTCGTGTAGCCATACAAATTTTTTGTTCTAGTTCTATGAAAAATGTCATTGGTAATTTGATAGGGATTGTAGATTACCTTGGGTAGTATAGTCACTTTGACAATATTGATTCTTCCAATCCAAGACAGGATATATCTTTCCATCTTTTCATGTTCTTCTTTGATTTCTTTCAAGGCTGATTATTCCTAATCCCCAAAGCACTGATTCTCAACCATGGCTGCACATAGAATCACCTGGGGACCTTAAAACAAAATCCCACACCCAGGCCACTCCACTTGGGTGACCTTAGTGATGGCAATTTTAGAGAGCCCTGGTGGGCCAGCAGCCAGACTGCAGGGGCCTAGCTGAGCAGGGGGTGATTGACAGCTGAGCGATGGGCACAGGCAGGTCCTGGGGGAGGCTGACTGTGGAGGAGCGGGTGGAGAGGAGGCTGGAGGGAGGCATGGAGGATGGTGAGCTTGCCTAAAATGACAGAGACCTGAGGATTCTTATGTGCTGATGGGCCACACAGACGGAAGATGGAAATGAAAGGAGCTCTTTGGGTGAATGGCATCTGAGAAGGTGGAAGAGGCGTGATCTACAGGACAATTTAGAGATTATGAGGGACACGTGGCTTGGGAGCTGGGCAGACCTGGTGGGTGTGAATGTGGCTTTGCCACTTGCTGGGTGAGTGAACTTGGGCTCAGTCCTGCCCACCCCATTGCTGTAAGGTGGTAAGGATGACAAGAGAGAATATACATAAGCACTTAACACAGGGCCTCCCACATGGCTGGGATTAGTACAGAGTAGCTACTGCTGTCCTAATAACCTATAAGCAGGAATGACACGATCATCCACAGAGCGACAGTCATGGTGCAGTCTACATAGTAAGAACAAGAGCAGTGGTATTATCGCGACAGTGGGAGTGATGGTACAGAGGATTGTTTTGCACACACCAAAGTTTATAGATTTGCTGTAGAAATTTTAGGTTCCTGTTTTCTCCAGGAGGCAGAAAAAGCTAAAGTTATCTGTTGAGAGTGAGGCAGGAGGGGGCTGGTTTGACTTTTGTGTCCAAGTCTAACTGAGCTGTCTTCTTTTATCTTGCAGCACAGAATATGCTTGGACATGATCCATTGTTTGTTTTCCCTAAAGATAAGCTGGTGGAAGAAGGCTCCAACGTCACCATTTGTTACGTTTCTAGGATCCATCAAGATAACATATCCTGTTATTTGGAAGGTGTACAGATATATGGAGAACAGCTTGATCGAAGTGTGTCTGCATTCGAGTTGAAGAATGTGTCTTTTATTAGGGAAAAAGGGACAAATGTCTTCTGTAAGGTGGACCAGGGAGGTGTTTTGGGAGGCATCGTTCTCTTTGTCTCAAGTGAGTGTACACATCTCTGTGCCCCCCTCCCGTTTCCTGTGGAATAGATCAAATTTCCTTTCCCAGAAGACAAGGAAACGTTTCCACTCGTGGCCTCAATTTTCTTTTGTTTCCCAAGTCTTCTAGGAGAGACTCTGGCAAAGACAGTCTGAAGCAATACTTGTCAGATTTCCTGTTGTTTTCTTGAGTTTACTGACAGTTTTATTCCTAGGAAGCAAGAGCGTTCGGGAGAAAGTTCAGGTCATGACCTGGACCACTGGGAAGATGTCCTGCTTTGCGTTAGCCATGCTGGAATGGCTGCAGGCTGGGAGAGGGAGGAGAGGGGCTGCAGGCTGGATGGCCCTAGAGAGACAGCCGAGGTGGTGGCCGAAGACCCAGGTTTGACTCTTCTTGCCACGGCTGGGAGTGCCTTCTTGGCCAAGTTTCCCAGCCTCTTCAGCTCAGTGTTCTCCTTTATGAATGGGCCCAGTAATGGCTGTTGTGAGGGTTACTGCATACGGCCGGGGCCCCGCCCCGGTATGGTGGCGGCACGCAGTAGGACTTCCACAGATGAGGCCGCTGCTGTTCTTAACTGGGTGCAGAGGTGTCAGGTACCTCCATGGGTGATGGCGAAGGGAGAGAAGGCAGCGTTTCACTTTCCCTGTAGGTCTCAGTGTGCTCACCCAGTGGCCTCCCTTCCCCTGCATGGTGGGGTGGTATCTGCAACTCCTCCCTCCCTGCTTCCCCTGCCAAAGGCTGTTTCTGATCTCCCAGACGCTTGGTCACCTGTGCCACTTGGCGTGGCCTCCGAGAACTGCGGTGCCTCGGGGACTTGGCCGCCCGTACATTTCTTGGAACTCTCAGCCTCCAGCTGCTGAGTTTAGCAGGGTCCCCAGATCTGGCTTCCCGGCATCCCAAGCACAGCCCAGGTTCCCTGTAAGCCAGGGCATCTACAATGAAACACCAAGCAACGCTGACCCCCCATTCATTCGTTGTTCTGTTCACTCTGTCTGCATGTAGCAGTACTGTTGAATGTTGCTAGCAGGCACTGGAGCTACAACTTTCATCAGGTAGACAGAGTGCAGACCACATGCAGTACACGTCTGCCATCCTCGGTGATACCCCAGCAAAGCACCAGGGAAGGAAAGAGTAGGGACCAAGATGAGGTACCCGCAGTGTGCCTTTCTGGAGCTGCTGATGGGTTGGCCCCCATTGAAGTAATCTTTTCATTGTTCAGAGCAACTCTGTGGCCTCAGACCCCAAAGAGAACTTTCCATTTCACTTGTCTTTCGATAAAGAGCTTCAGCTAGGTCTTTCATCTGTTTTTTCCTTGTATGGACAGAAGTGCTTGAAGAGCCCAAGGACTTTTCTTGTGAAACCCAGGACCTCAAGACTTTGACCTGTACTTGGGATCCCGGGAGCGACACTGGCTTGACTAAACAGCCTTCCCAAAGCTATACTTTATTTGAATCGTAAGTGAGCTTTGGTTACATTAGTGACGGATTCTTCCTTGTTTAAGGTACTTGTGACAGTGTTACAGAAAATTTGAACAAATATTTTCAAACCACCTGCCAGGGTCAGGAAGAAATCTTCAAGTGGTCTCAGGTATACAATACTTTCTACCTGAGTTTTGTTAAAGGACAATGTAGCATAAAAATGATAAGAAAGGCTGTTAATGGTGAATCTTGATATGAAAATAGTTCCATGTGGTAATCTAGGTCTACCTAATTTCTACCTTTTTAAGGGTATCCAAAGTAAACTAAGGAAAGTTTTCACCACCCAAGAGGAGAAGTCAGCAATTCATCATTACACATTTAACCGCATAGGTCAAATTTTTTGAAACAATATTTTCGTCATTGGTATTTGTTGGTGACGGATCGATGCTGTTGTGTGGAACATAGTTTGAAAGCCACTGAGTGTGTCTCAGGGGTACTCAGTGGATTCAGGGATACATATCTGCATTGACAAAAATGTAAACCCTGAAATTGTTGTGTGGTGTTTTTTGTTTTTTTTTTTTCTTTAAGATTTTCCGGAAAAAAGACACTTTGTAAACACAGAAACTGGTGTGATTGGCAAGTAGCTCAAGACTCACAAGAAACTTTTAACTTCACACTCCTGGCTGAAAACTACTTAAGAAAAAGAAGTGTCAGTATTCTTTTTAACCTGACCCAACGAGGTGAGACTTGAGTGTAGCCCACTGTGGTCACGAGCGAATCTTTGTTTGACACACTGTGTGATCAAGTAAATGTGCCGTAGATTTTCACCTAATTCACATCCTAAGTGAAGGTTTTAGTTTATAACTTGTTTGTGCCAAGTTATAAACTTGGGTGCGTGCATGACTTGTGGTCCCCATTATTTGTTTATTTTGATAATGTAATAAACACCAACGAGCTTACCTCAAGTTCAAAATAGAAATCTGACAATAACTTACTTCATCTCCCATCCCACAGCCCCCCACCCTGCTCCTTCCACTAAGATAACAGATTTAAATCATGTGTGTGCATGTGTATATATTCTCATTTTCTTATGAAATCCCCAAAATACTGTTTTTATTTTGTTTTAATGTATATGACACATCAAGCTAGTAATTGCTGTTATACAATATTAAATTGCTAATATTTACCCATATTATTGAGTGTTGTTGTTGTCCATTTTCACTGCTGTAGAGTATTTCATTGCATAAATATACAGTGTTTTATTCATGCATCTCTTTTGGTGGATTTTCAGATTTTCGCAAGGTTTATGCTCTTGGATACAGTGTTAATAAGAGCATTTTGATATACATATCCAGTACACACCTAGAGTTGTAGCTGTTTTTCTTGCGTATATACCTATATACCTAAGAATGGAATTGGTGAGGACTCAGAAAATGTGAATGTTCTTCAACTTACAAGATAATGCCAAATTCGCTTCCAAAGTGGTTGTACCAATATATTCTCTCCAAGCTGGTTTTGTCACCCTTTGCATTTTTGTCAGTTGAATGGATGTTAAGTGGTATTTTGCAATGGTTTGGATCTGCACAACCCTGAAGTTGAATATCTCTTTCTATGTTTTGACCACACCCCTGCCTCTCTTATGAAATGCAGTATCTTTAAACTCGTTGTTCATTTTTTCTGGAACTCTTGTACTTCTCCTTTGCCTTCTTAATTCTACACCTCATTTAGATTTCAACTTAATGATCACTTCAGTCACCTAATTACAGGGTGCCACCAATGTAGCAGGCACTGGGCACCCAGCAGTGAACAGAGTTGAGTAACTGCCCCTAATGTGTGTACATGCTAGTGTGTGTTTGGAGAGAGGGTTGAGAGTGGGGCATGGAGACACACGGTAAACATGTAAACAAGTTAATAACATAATTTCAAGCATCGCTAAGTCCTGGAAAGAAGATAAAATTCAGGTGAGGGGTAGAGAATGCCTGGGGTGCTGCTTCAGTTGGGATGAGGGCACTGAAGGATGAGGAGGCAGAAAACATCGAGAACATTTGGAGCAAAAGAACAGGATTTGAGGGCTTCCCTGGTGGCGCAGTGGTTGAGAGTCCGCCTGCCGATGCAGGGGACACGGGTTCGTGCCCCAGTCCGGGAAGATCCCACGTGCCGTGGAACGGCTGGGCCCCTGAGCCATGGCTGCTGAGCCTGCGCGTCCGGAGCCTGTGCTCTGCAACGGGAGAGGCCACAACAGTGAGAGGCCCGCGTACCGCAAAAAAAAAAAAAAAACAGGATTTGAAAAGGCCTTGAGGTGGGAACATGCTCTGGGTGTTTCATGCAGGGAAGAATATCTTTGTGTCTTTCCCATGAGAGAAAGGAGATTGGAGTGGTAGGCAGTGGCCAGGTCACATAGCAACTGTGGAAGTCCGTAAGGTGGAAGGTTTTTTTATTTCAGATATTCTATTTTTCCATTCTGAAATTTCCATTTAATTCTTTTTTTAAAAAAAATAGTTTCTGTTTCTCTGCTGAGAAGTGTTTTCCTTTTATTCATTTCAGATGCAGTTACTTTTGGTTTTTTAATAAATTTATTTATTTTTGGCTGCGTTGGGTTTTCGTTGCCGTGCGTGGGCTTTTCTCTAGTTGTGGCGAGCGGGGGCTCCTCTTCGTTGCGGTGCGCGGGCTTCTCATTGCGGTGGCTTCTCTTGTTGCGGAGCACAGGCTGTAGGTGCACAGGCTTCAGTAGTTGTGGCACATGGGCTTCAGTAGTTGTGGCTTGTGGGCTCTAGAGCGCAGGCTTAGTAGTTGTGGGGTACAGGCTTAGTTAGCTGCTCCACGGCATGTGGGATCTTCCTGAACCAGAGCTCGAACCCACGTCCCCTGCATTGGCAGGTGGATTCTTAACCGCTGCGCCACCAGGGAAGTCCCTGGATGCATTTACTTATACCTCATGGATCTGTTTTAAACTCTTTATCTAATTGTAGCATTCTAAGGGAGTCATCTTGAGGCGTGGGTCATCTCAAAGTTGACATATGCTGATTGTCTTTTTCCTCGAAAATTGGTGACACTTTCTCTTTTTTGGTTTTGTTTCGTATGTCTAATAATTTTGGATTGTATCCTTGAAACTGTTAATGTTATGTTGGTTAGACTCTGGGTTCTGTTACATTCTCTTTGATGGGCCACTCCCCTCTGCATTCTTGCCTGCTTTTGTTTAATTTTAAGAGTCCTCAGTTTCTTTTTGTATTTGTTCAGAGTTTCTAATGTAATCAGAGAAAAGGCTATACTTGGCTTACTCCATCTTGGCTGCAAGTCTGGTTTTGTTTGCCATTTTCTCAGAAATAAACAAAAATGCTTATTGAACAAATCAATGTAAAAATGAACTGCCTATTTACCAGTCCTTTTGGATCTGTGCTTGAAATTTTTTCTTTTTTTTTTTTTTTTTTGCAGTTCATCCAATGACTCCCTATAACTTATTACCTAAAAATGTTGGTGCCACAAAAGCCACCATGACCTGGAAGGTACACTCTATTGGAAACAATTCCACACTTTTGTGTCAGCTTGAACTCCTTGCTGAAGGAAAAGTGATACAAGTAAGTGTTTAACTTTCTATTTTCAAGAATTTCTTTGTGTCTAAACAGAGAGACTGGTGAGTGAAATCTCTTTAAACTCTTATTCCTATGTGTGTTCAAATGATATGGGTCATCTGTTTAAAAGGTCCAGGAAATTAATCATAAACTTTTAGAGTTTAGAGATTTTTTTTTTTCTCAAAGAAGAACTAGTCTTACTCCAAATCAGGTCTTACTCTGTGTGTGATTTGGCTTTGCAATGAAGTATGCTCACCAATACTTCTGTCTTCTTCTCCCCCCAACCTTTTTTTTTTTTTTTTTTTAATTAAGCAAAGCAATGTTTCCATCAAGGTGAATGGTGAGTACCTCTTAAGTGAACTGGAGCCTGACACAGAATATGTGGCCCGAGTACGCTGTGCTTATACCAACCACTTCTGGAAATGGAGTGAATTGATTAGTCAAAAATTCAACACAGCTGAAGCTGGTACGTTCCGCTCCCTGACATCCCAAGGATCTAAACTGACTGACAAGAGACGGGTGGGCTTCTCTGAGAACTTTTGTTTGTACCAAAAACTCGGGGGAAAGAGGCTTGGTACCATCTTTAAAACACAACAACAACAAAAGACTAAATTAAATGCCTAATGAAATATGAGTGGGAAGATATCTACCTCAGACATTTGCCATCTGAGTTATTTCTACTGAACATTTTCTCTCTGATCTTCAATTTGCCAAAGTGGTTTCTAAGCTGAAGGTATTGCTGGATTCCCGTTGGATCTGGGGCTGTGTAAATTAGTACAAACTTTTAATTCAGGACTGGGGACAAGCAGTAGCTTTGTGCTGAGGAAAGCACTGATCTCATGCTAAACAGCCTTGGGCTGTGTTTGTTTGGAAATGTAATGGTATTTGGAAACTGAATCCTCATTGTAAAGTTTTTGGTCGCGCCCCCCACCCCCATGACAACAAACTGGGAGCCTTCTCATCATGCTTTAAGGGTCATTTCCTCAATAATGACTGAATGAATGACTTTTTCCCCCAAATAACTATGTCTTAGACCTCAGATAAACCTCAGGAGATGAGATGGCCCAGCCTTGCTTTCACCTCCTTCCAATCCCAGATGATAAAGTCTTACTGTTGCCCACTTTACACATGAAACAACTTGGGCCCCTAAACTGGGGAGACATGCCTGGTTTGCAGAGTTAATGAAGGGCAGAGACGTGACAACAGTAACCAGGGCAGTTACCGTTTATCTAGTGTTTAGTATGTGCCAGACACAGCTCCAAGTGCTTGCAATGTTTTCCCTTCAAATCCTCCCACCATGCAGTAGGTCCTGTTATTATCCTCACTTGATAGATGAGGCCGCGGAGGCCCAAGGAGGGTGAGGAGTTTAACTGGCCCCGCTAGCAAGGGACTGAGCTGTGAGTGTAGCTCAGGCCCAGGCTGGCTGACTCCAGAGCTCCCCCCTGATCTGACCCAGACTGGCATCTGCGTGGTCTGTCTCTCGGGGGTGTCATTACAGCCTGGAGATCTTTGTGATTCAAGTCCTGGCTATTTTGCTGCCTAAGAAAGGATTATATCTATTTATTTTATTCCATCTTATTATTTGTGTTTGTAAGCTGGTGAGTTCTTTCTGTTTCAGCCTGGGGGGAACGTTTTAAAGCAGTGACTCTGATTGGCGGGCTGGTGAGGGCAGTGCCTGAAAACCCACACCCAGGGCTGGTCACCAGAGGTGCTCAGCAGGCCTCCTCCCCTTGTCAGCCCCCCACCACTCCCCTCCAAGAGTCCAGTCATTTTTCTTGGGGGGTAGTCCCCTCCAGAGCCCTGTTCCTGATGGTAATTTGGTTTATTCCTCGGTTGTGTTTCATTAAAGAATTTTTACTTTATTAATACTGCATTGCTTTGGGATTTTTTTGCAAATTTATTCCAACATTATACCTAAAATTTAGTGTAATGAAAAATAACAGAAAGATGGCATTTTTAGTAAATAGTTTTTTTTAGATTATAGTATCATAAACTTGCAAAATACTTAACTTTGCTTTCGATGATGACAAGAAAATGAGATGAATCTACTGATGGTGAATCCATAGATTTTGTTTTCATCTTGAATAACACTTTGCTTAATGCTGGCAAAGTCAATGTTTATGTGTATTATAATCCTACTTAAGCAGAATCATGGTGAGCAGAGCTAAATGACACCATGGGAGAAATTATATTGACATAAAGATGGAGCACCGTCAACTGTGCTGCAATTCTCTTTTCTTGCAGGTAGTCCTGTACAAACCAGCTGAAGATTCTGCATTGAGCTTGGGGGTCTCTCATTGAGTATTTCAATATGTTTTTGATTTAATATTGGCTTCTCTGACGGCTTGTTGAGAAAATTGAAATCTGCCTCTAATAGATTTTAAAAATATATGGTCACCTTTATGTTGAGTAGAAAGTGTCAGTAACTAAGGGGGAAAAAAAGGACTTTCTTAAATTTCAATTATTGGGGACTGTAAACTATATTTTTATGAAACAGAGAACTAAATTTGTATGTGTTATGTTGCAAAACAATGCTTCTTGAACAGAGATGTGTTGAAGCAAATCATAAATCACTGGTCCTACCGTTTACTGGCAAGAAAGACAAGGAAGCAAGCTGTTCTAGAACAGAGTGGGGAGAGGCATATGCTGGGGAGAGGCGTGCAGCCAGTGCCCTGAGGGTCCACATGCAGGCAGCTGGCCCAGGCCAGGAACTTGGGGGGCTGGGCGTGCATGGGGAGGAGGGTGACAAGGAAGGGGTCCCAGGCTCTGACTGCAGCGACAGGCCAGCCTGTGTGCAGTTAGGAACTCGGGGAAGAGTGCAGCCTTCCCCTGGGGCTGTCCACTTGGGTGTGTCCATTGCAACCTTCACAAGTGGGGCAAGGAAATAGCAACAGTCTGCTGCTCCTAGAAATTCCAAATATGGGAAATTTACCTGACTAACCTCCTAGAATTGGACTGACAAAGGATTCCAAAATTCCTTGGTGGCTTCCAGAAGCTCTGAGGCTTGAGTTCACAAAGGCCCCATGTGATGTCCCATTCAGATGTAGCAGCCCTTTTGTAAAGCACCTACTGTGTGCCCCTAGTGAGGCGAGACCAGTATGGCCGCGGCCAAGTGGGTAGAAATCACAGAGAGTGAAAAAGCGAGAAGCAGGCTCAGGCAGGACAGGCCGTGGTCACTTTTGTTGACGAAATTAGAGAAAGGTTGAATGTATTATTGTATGTGCATATTGTGACCCTAGAGCTTTTCTTTGGTTAATTTCAGCTCCCTCAGAGGCTCCCGATGTCTGGAGAAACTTGAAGCTGGTGTCGGGACATCCTACTGTGAGTTTATTCTGGAAGGTGAGATGCAGACGTTCAAAGAGACAGATTTTTGCTTGGCATTTATCTTTCACTGAAACTAGACATTGGTGCAGTCTTCTGATGGGGAGGGCTGTTAACATGAATCCAGTAGAATTTGTTACCCAGTGGAGGAATCCCAGCTCCACATCCATGTCCCCAGCGCCGGACCAGTAACTCCTTCCTCAGCACCCTCTTGCACAGTGGTGGCCAGTTCTGCTTGTTAGAACTGCATCTCCTAACTTCTCCTCAGGCCTGCCCCTAACATCTGCAGGGCCCAGTCCATGAGTATAAGTGGAGAAATATATACCATAATTAAAAGTTATAAATATTTAACTATTCAGAGTATTTATATTTAAAAGTTATAAGTCAAGCTAAAAAACTGCAATATAAAATTAATCTTGTCTTTCTATCTTAACTGACATGCCTTCACGACAACGTGGAAGGCCTGGTTTGCGTTAAGAACTCTCGGATTCCTCAGTGTTTGATGCTAAAGCATGGCCATGCTGAGGGAGCTGGTCCTTGGCCGCAGGCCACCCCACTCTTTTTCCCATCTCCACTCCGGTCCTCCCCACCAGGGAGGACCCCCATGCACACACATGTGGACGTGCCAGTCTGTATGTCCAGGTTTTGTCCACACCCCAAGCTAACAGTTGCCCCAGCCCAATCTCAGGTCTGGGGGTGCACACACCAGGGGCACTGTCTGTCCTCGGGAAGGTAGGCCGGAGGTTCAGGCCCCTTCCGTCTGGGTCTACTCCTGTCTTTCCCACTCCATACTCACTGAGTGTGTTTTAATCCAGGCTAAAGAGTCCCCCTTTCTCTCTATTCCTGACTTGGTCACTCCTCTCTGGACACAGTATACTCTGAGATCTCCCCCAAATGATCCTATTCTCTGCTCAATTTTAGTTAGAATAGAATGTCTGGTTTCAAGCTTGGTTTAGAAGGTTATTTTCTCTCTTAAGCTGTTTTAATTAGCCAGGTGTGTGTGTGTGTGTGTGTGTGTGTGTTCAATCAAGGGACAGAAACTCTTTTCAGAGGAAAGCCCATTTTGAAATGATTGTTTAATATTTTTTTCAGCCACTATCAAAAGTGCATGCCAACGGGAAGATCCTGTTCTATAATGTAATTGTAGAAAATCTAGACAAGCCATCCAGGTTCGAGGTCCTCTCCATCCCTGCTCCCGCCAGCAGCACAGAACTAACCCTCGATCAGTGTTCTTACCAAATCCATGTCACAGCTCACAACAGTGTGGGTCCTTCTCCTGCTTCCGTAATTGTTGTTTCTGGAGACCCTGGAAACGGTGAGTGTTTTTGGTTTTGTTTTTCTTCTCTAGAAAAGTGTTGATGGTGTTATTAGGCAGAGATGGATAAATCAGAAAGACAGTAATTTGGGGAGACAAAAGATCTAGCTGCCAAACACTGTCCGTCATTTTCTTTGGGTTCAGGCGTGTCAGCGGGTTTCTGGCGCAGTCCTCCTTTGTGTGGGAAGAAGGTTTCAGCCATATCTCAGGGATTCTTCCACCAACTTGGGAAATTGTCTCAAATTTATTCAAATAAATGCAACACCGACAAACAGTCCCAGCTGAGAGTTAGAGATGGTATGAAAGTGCTTTGTGGCTTATGAAACATGAGCTGCATTTATTATGTGGCAGAATATTTTGTCAGTCTTGGCCACCTATAAAGAGCCCAGGAACATTTCTGGACATCATGAGGAGAGCTAGCATCATCTTTCGAGAAGGGCTTTGCCAAAGCTGTGGAATAAAATGGTGATAACTGGCTAAACCCTTAGCCTGTGAGAGACCAAACAAGGTGGAAATGACCTTATGTGTACAATTAATAATGGTGTAAATTTCCTTCTTGGGAGAGCTGTGAAAAGAGGTTGGCTGCACTAACCCCGCCCCCAGCAGTACACACTCTGAGACACTGCACACTTGGACATGACCCAACAGACATCCTAAGGTCATTCATGAACCTTGCAATAATGTCACCCTTCAGTTACTGCTATAAAAATTTTCAGACCCTGCTTGTAGGGTTATGTCACGTTGCTTTATACCTATCATTCAAATTAGGCTTAAATTTAGGTTAAGTGGGCTAGATTAGAGGGTGTTATTATTTTGTTTTACTTACTTTGTTTAAGAACTATTCCGTGTGTCAAGTAAGAAAAAGAAATTGGGATTGTGCCACAGGAGAAAAACTAAGGAGTCACTTAACCTAATCTTTGCTTGTCAAGAACTGTATTAGAGAAGGAAGTGAATAGTTGTATTCTGTCTTTATTAGGGCCGAACGGGAAAGGTGGGCATTTCATTCACCCTGGGGGAGCTGACAGATTAAAAAAACACTGCCTCCAATGAGGCTCAGCTCAAACAACTCTGCTAAACACTATTATCTGTATGGGGTCATCCCTATCTGTGGGTTCCTATCATACCTTCCTTCCCCATGCCCTGCCTTTAGAACCCATTCCTTCACCTTGTGAAGCCCTATCCAGCTTTCCTGATGTGGTCCACATTCTTAAGTCTCTAGAGTGGATAAAGGCACTGACGTGCTCTGAGACAGACCAAGGAGGTTTAGCCAATTCACACTAGAGTGTGAATGACTGAAGAAAAAGAAAATAGACAGATTCCCTTTCTCTTTCCCTCTACCTCCACTCCTCAAAACATATTTGCAATTTTAAAGAAGCAGCTTAGTAAGAGTCATGCTTCTAAGTTTGGGGTGAAATTTTAGTCAGTGTGAATAAGTGAAGTAGAAAATGTCAGTTTTAATATGAAAGAGATTTGTCTCTCTGATGAAGGAAGACAGAGAAGCCATGTGGGTAGGATAGGCACAGGCCTTCTTGGGGAACCTCTCGCCTCATGCCTGGGGCTGCACATTCCTTTCGGTGTTCCCAGCTGGGTGATAATTTGGTGCCCTAGAAAATGTAATAGCATCCTGCTTTCGCATCAATGTTCAGCTCTAATTAGAATTGCCAGATAAATTAAAGATGCCCAGTTAAATATGAATTGCAGAGAAGCAACAAGTACATTTTGAGTGTTAAGTCTGTCCCATGTAACATTTGCGCCACACTGGCTGCCTCTCTGAACAGCTGCTTGCAGGTCCACCCCTTGATCAGAGTCTGATTTCACTCGACTGACCACCAGGGACCACTGCCCTCTGAACAGTGGCAGGCTGTGGAGTTAGCCTCGGAAATAGGAGAAATTCTCATCCCTCAATATCTAGGCTGACCCGCTTGAAATCAGTAGAACTGTAGTCCATTGAGACCGTATCACCTTTTTTCCAATTGTCAGACCTTAGGAAAACTACCCTGGTGCATAAAATACGTTGAGGTGGTATCCTAGGTCATAAGTAACGTGCACATCCGTTCATAATCTGGCTTAGTACATACCTGAATTGTTCTTTCCTTTTTTCTCCACACTCACCTCAGTTTCTGCCCCTAAAATCTAGGAGACAGTAGTTAGTTCAGGAGCAGCCAGCATTATGTGGGACAATTAAGCCAAATTATTCATTCATTCAACAGATGATTTTTGAAAGCAGATCAAGTACCAGACACAGTTCTAGGTCAAGGATCAACAACATTTTCGGTAAAGGGGCAGAGAGTAAATATTTTAGGCATTATAGACCAGACAGTCTCCAATCTATATTCTGTATTTTTTGTTTGTTTTTAAAAACTCTTTAAAAATCTTAAAACAAGTCTTAGCTTAAGGGTCATATAAAAACAAGCTTCCAAGGCTGGATTTGTCCTGCTGGCGGTGGTTTGCTGATCCCTGTTTTAAGGGCTGACGTCCCTTTGGGTCTCAGAAGATCAGGACAGGGGGCATCTGAAGGGCAGGTGTGAATATTTGTTTGGAGTGAGAGGCAGGAAAAGATCCCTCCTGCCCTAACCCAAGCCCCGTAGCAATTGCAGAGGTAGGGCTTTTACCTGCTAGATACACTGCACGTTCAAGTTTATTTTCTTCTTTAGATATTTTTGCAAAATGTATGATTAATTAAATCTGAAGCATTGCCCTCTTTGTATGTACAGAAGAGGTTGAAAAAGGAAGAGTTAACGGCACAGAGGATGGATTTTCTGTGTCTTGGAAACCCCAATCCGGAGATGCCACAGGCTATGTTGTGGAGTGGTGTGATGGTCCCCAGGACCTGCCCTGTGTTCTCCAGTGGAAAAACCTAGGCCCCAATACCACAAGCACAGTCATTCGCTCGGGTAAGAAGAACCTTCTGTATTACCATGCTGCTCCATTCACCTGGCAGCAACTTCAACAGGGGTTTCTGGATCATCTCAGATACTTTGTGCTCAACTGATAACTACAAGTCCAGCGTGGGTCTTGGAGTTCCAATTTTGCAGTGATGTGGTCTAAGTTTTGACCTTTATATCTACTTTTACAGAGACTATCTGGACCAAAGGCTGGAATAGGTGTTCATGAGTTTCATGAATTTGTTCAGCAGTGAGTCAGCAGTCTCAAATGAATGGCAGAGGGACATTATAACAGTTGTTCTGAGAGCTTTTACAAAAGCAAAGAAGTGTGTGGATTTGGGAAACATGGGAGTAGAGCTGATGGGAGCCAATTATCAACTTCAGTTTCAATGGAACATATAGAACTTGGTCTCTTTCCTCCCACACTGGATTTGTCATTTCGAGATTACTAGTGTAGCAGTTCAAGGAGCCTAGGTTTGTGGCTTGATTAGGGGTGGGGGGTGGGGGGTGGGGTGTTGGTGGCGCCATCTGCTGGACTCAAGATAAAGATGTGGGAATTGTCCGGGTCCAGAGGGTGATTGATGAGACTCCAGGAGGGCATTCAGTGGCTGGTGGGGAGTGAGAAGGGGAGTCTTCCCTTGGCTTGAACAGTGTCAATGGCATGGTTCAGAGGTGTGGGGTGAGGGGAAAGTGACGTACTGGAAGCAAATCTTCCAGATGCTTGCCCTTCATGGGCAGAGAGAAGGCCAGTCGCTGGCAGGGGATTTGGAGTCAAAGGAGAGTTTTACATGGTTTTCTGTGTCTGGTTGAATTCTGCGCCCAGTTGCATGCACGTGGATAAGGGCATGTTTGCGAGCTCTTGATCAAGAGGACGACGTAGAGGACAGTCGCCCAGACTTCGTCGGAAATGCTGGAGGATTCAGGGGAAGGAGGGAAGATGGTGGCGATGAAGGGCAGAAACCCCGAGGAGGAAATGCTTAACGGGACACAAATTCATTTTTCATTCTTCTTCTTTTCAGAAGTAAAGAGAATGGCATCCTGTGCTATTGAAAATCTGTTGACTTTTCTTCTCTAGGTGCTTTTAGACCAGGGGTTCGATACAACTTCAGAATTTATGGAATTTCTACCAGAAGGATGGCTCATTTATTAGAGAAAAAAGCAGGATACTTGGAGGAACTGGGTAAGTTTAAAGCATTTAATGTGTCCATTGTTCAGAACAATCCAGAAACTCTTCACTTTGGGTTTAGGAAGATTACAGCACCTTTCCTAATTTTCAGTGTCCTGTTTATTCTGGCAATGGGGTTTTTTAAAAAGTTATTTTTTAATCATACAAATAGAAAACATTTTCATTAAAGACAACTTATAAGATGTTATGCAAAAGAAGACAAAATGATTGCTAATTTTACCACCCAAGGGCAAATACCCAGAGTTAATATTTTATGTGTATCCTTTCTCAGTACAGATATACACTTTTAAATAAACATGGGATCTTTTTTATTACTACTCTATGCAGTTTTATAAAGTGCTTTTTGACTCATGTCACTAAGTAATATTTAACTGTATCAGTTTTTAGTACTGCAAAGTGCCTCGTGGTTTGCATATGTCAAATCACCTGTCGTTGGACTTTTAGGATGATTACAAAAATATTTCTCAATTAAAAACTATAAAATTCACCTTCAGTTATGTTGCAGTCTCAAATACTCAATCTCTCTCTTCTTTCTTGGCCAAATCTCTTATGCCCTATCTGACTCACCATCATTTTAGCTGAATCTTTGTTCATTGCTCTGATAATGGTTTTTCAACAACGCCCCGGAAGTAGAGTACTCGAGCCAAAAGGTTTGAACTTCTTAAATACAATTTTATAATTTTTAAGACTTTTGGTAGATATTGTGAAATCGCTGCCCCCCCAGAAATTGTACCATGATCCCACCAGCAGTGTGGGGGAGTTTTGATCCTCCCATGTGGTTGCTAATTCACCTTCTCGGCATCCAGGGTCTCACACCCACTGGAAGCTGGGCAGCTGTGTCCTTGATTGCCTCTCAGCAATCAGACCAGTTCTTGGGGTTCTCCGTTGGGTGGGAGCTACCCCAGACAGGCAGGAAGGGTGTGTTGTGTGTTTTGGCGGACATAGGCCAGGTGTGCACCAGCGTATGTGGCTGAAACAGGCTCTCAGGGAAGCCTCAGAATAAACGCTTTCCAATTCTCCCTGTGACACCTGGACAATTGTGCACTGCTACCACTTGGGAACTAGAGTTCTTCAAAGTTGCCCATACCTCTTCAAACATAACCCTTCCTCCTCCTCCCTTCCTCCCTACTTCAGTTCATCTTCCCAAACACTGTTGAGAATTCAGACTCAGAATGAAGTCTAGGAAAGCCTTTCTTTTTTGCTGTGTGACCTTGCCAAGTTACTGAGTCTCTCTGGGCATCCATTTCTACACCTGAGAGATGTAAGGCTTGAACAAGATGATTGCTCAACTCCTTCCCAGCTCTCACGAGCTAAGTCAGGGCGTACATCCTCTAGAAAAAAAGATGAGACTCCTTCACTTGGCACATGCGCCTACAGTGTGGGCCGTGGTTCTGCTTTCAGTTTACACCAGTGCAGTGAGACTCTTACCAAATCGTAAATCTTACATTATCCCAACTTCCTTTCCTAGCTCCTTCAGACAACCCTCAAGTGGTCATGAGTAAGTTGACCTCCCGCTCCTTCACTCTGAGTTGGAAGGATTATTCCACTGAATCCCAACCTGGCTTTATACAAGGATACCATGTCTACCTGAAACCCAAGGCGGGGGAGCAGTGCCACCCGGCATTTGAAAAGACAGTTCTTCCAGGTGACTTTTTTTTTTGGTCTCTTTACCGTTTCAAGGTCTCATTATTTGAAATCATTGGAAAGGCTGCCGGCCGTCTCTGACTGTGGCCAGGCTGAATTCTGTGCTCACGTGCTTTTATGATGGAATGGTGTTCTTAAACAAATTAGTAGGGTGGACAAGACCATGGGGGCCAGGATTTTAACTTACTTAAAAACAATGTGGCCCAGTATTTTTAGAAGCACCTGAAATACCCTCAGCTCCTTAAGAAAACCTACCACTTAGGAAACATTCTTGCTAACCTCATTTTTTCTTTGACTTCATTAAAGTTTATTAAAATGTATATCTAAGAAGCACTGGCAGGCTCTTACTCTCTCTCTGGCAGGTCTGAGTGCTTCCCCTGGATCAGGAACATCCCTTGTTTAGTGGGGTGCTTGCTTTGCTTGCCGTCTCCCGAATATTTTACCAGTGTCCCCAGTGTGATGAAATTATGATTTCATTTTTGGTTGGTTTAGAAATGTTGGCAGTGCCAAGTCAACAAGAGTATTAGTGCCCCACTGTCTCACAAGATCTTTATCACGCTCTTAATAGTTTTTTCTTGAAAAAAAAAATTTTTTTTTTTTTTTTAAACTCACAGAGGATTCAGTTTGTTGCAAATACACAATTGACAACCCGGAACAAAAGACATTTGTTGTGGAAAATCTACAGCCGGAATCCGTCTATGAGTTTATCGTCACTCCTTACACAAGTGTTGGCGAGGGTCCCCTGGATGCCTTCACAAAGGTCACAACTCTGGATGAATACTGTGAGTTTCTCCAAATCAAAACTCTTAGCAGTTCTTGGGAAACTGACAGATGACACACACCATGGGCATGGGTTTTGTCTAGATTGGGAATTTTTAAACCTTTCTTCTCTTTCTGTGTCTGTCTCTTTCTTTCTCTAGATGAAACTCACCAAAAAAAAAAAAAAAAGGAAATGTTACGCAGAATCCCACTACATAAAATAGATAAGAGTGAAGCTAATCCAACTGATCTATAACCTGGAACCTTCCTCTTGCCTCTCTCTGGCCCCTGAGGCACTTCTCTGGAACTCAGTCCCAGAATAGTTTGAAAATCACTGGTGGTGTATTTTAGTGTTGACTTGGGAAGAGCCTTGTGAGTTCTGTCTGCAAGAGGGGTGGGGATGTTCTTCTCAGCAGAACTGCTGTCTGCAGCCAGCCTTCTGGCTGGTTTCTCTCAGTGGCAAATTACTGGCTTCTTGACCTTGCGTCTCTGGGGGTACTAGAAAGTATGGTGGGGCAAGCAGTGTTGGTTCACGAACCCGGTGTTTGCAGATTTGATGGGGAAAGGGTGAGATAAAGAGAGCCATCCTTTCAAAATACATTTGTCTTGAAAGATGGAGAAAGAAGAGGAAGGGAGAAGAATGGCAGCTTACTAGTAAATAAGATTCTGCTGGTAAATCCTGCCCTCCAACAAAGAGGAAGGTGGTGGGAGAAAACAGATACTGACAGAGGAAAGCGGGGAAAGTAGGTAGCAGATAGGCATCATAGGAGGTCCACGCTGGAAAGGACCTCTCGAGATACGCCTCCATGAAAAACAAATAGGCTAAAATATCTGCCTGAGTTGCCAAGTAGCATAAGGTGGGGCTCTGGGGATGGGGTGGGCTCGTCAGGTAGAACCACTGGACCTGGCTGCCTGACTGGTGATGAGGATGCCCAGGACCACAGTGGCAGGTTGGGGCTGAAACATGGCCCCAGGTCTCTAAGCCAAAGGCCAGAACTCTCATAGTCAGGTTAAGATTTCAGTCAACAACTCACATTACTTGAGCATGCTTGCCATTTTAGAGTTAATTTTAAATTTATTTTCAGGATGTTTTTCTTCCAGCTTCAGTATTTACTTGGCTGGTAGAGGTGTGTGTATGAGTATGTGTAAGACACACACACACACACACACACACACACACATACACATATAAAACATATGATTATCTTTATCTCAAGTATATTTTCTAGACTTCATTTATCTCCCTTACGCATGAGAAACCTCCTTAGCCTTGGCTGTGACTCGATTATACTGATTATTATGAAAAAGTAAACTAAGTTGCTGCATAATTGCAGCAGTGAGAATGACAGTCCACAGTTAGAAAAATAGTATGGAGGACTCACAAATGCAATGGTGAGTGACAGAAGCCGGGCCCCGCTCTTGCTGCACAATTCCACCCATAGAGTATAGACAGAGGCAAATGCTGTTTATGTGGTTGAAAGGCAGGCTAGTGGTTACCGTGGGAGGGGAAGATGCCTGGATGGGGACACTGGGGGACTCTCGGGGGAGCTGGTAACGTTCTTTTTCTTGATCTGGGTACTGGTTACGTGGGTACGTTCAGTTTGTGAAAACTCATTGAGCTGTACACTTAGGAGCACTTTTCTGTATGCACATATTATACTTCAACAAAAAGTTTAGCAAAGCCTGTCTGAAGTTTGGAAACTACTATGGGTAGCTCCCCAGGCTTCTTCTCAGATACATTACAAATTCGTAATTTAACCAAATTTTAAAACCAATTGTAGTCATCAAAAGTACTGCTCTTGAGAGCAAGGTGTTCTTTTTTTTTTTTTTTAAACATATGTGTACTGATTTATTTTTATTTATTTATTTTTGGCTGTGTTAGGTCTTCGTTGCTGCATGCAGGCTTTCTCTAGTTGTGGTGAGCAGGGGCTACTCTTCGCTGCGGTGTGCGGGCTTCTCATTGCAGTAGCTTCTCTCGTTGTGGAGCACGGGCTCTAGGTACACAGGCTTCAGTAGTTGCGGCACGTGGGCTCAGTAGTTGTGGCACAGGGCTCTAGAGTGCAGGCTCAGTAGCTGTGGTGCACGGGCTTAGTTGCTCTGTGGCATGTGGGATCTTCCCAGACTCGAATCCGTGTCCCCTGCATTGGCAGGTGGATTCTTAACCACTGCGCCACCAGGGAAGTCCAAGAGCAAGGTGTTCTTTAGTGGTGTCAGGAGGAGTTTCTTTCGCCTTACCTGGTGTCAGGGATAATTTTAGGCCAGTTGTCGAGGTGCTTTCTCTGCCACCCTCTTACCTTCCCATGTCCTTTTCTCCAGAGCCCTGTGCTTCCTCAGAGCACTGGGTTGGGCCTGCCCTCCCTGACAAAACTCCAGCGTTATCCACCAGCACCACAAGTCAGGCCCCATTCCTGCAGGACAGCTGTGGAGGGGGATGAGGAGGGCAGGGAGGCAAAGGGATTGAACAGGAATATATGTACATGTGAATGACTGTCAGCCTCCAAACCCCTTCGTGCGATCTGCTTTTATAAAAGAGGATGTTTACCAACCCAGCTGAAATATTCTTCGGCGGATTTGCAAGCAGTGAGACCAGGAAGATGGGCATTTATGAAAATGAAGTACAGGTTGACATATGTGAGAAATAAAAATAGAATAGTTATCCCGGCTGATGACTTAGGTAATTTTCTCAGAGCCTAACTAGAAGGGGTGCATTCATCAATTTTTGACATGTAATAAAATACCTCAAAATCTCAATGGCATACAAAACTAAATCTCTCTTTTCATGCTCCTGGCTTGGCTCATGTAGGCTGGGCCAGGTGGGACTCCAAGCTTCAGGCAGGTTTGTTCCATGTAGGTTCACCCTGAGGCTTAGGCTGAAGGGACAGTGGCTCTGAGGGACCAACTCTTCTCAGAGTGGGTCACAGGAACACAAGAGAGCAAGCCAACTACAAGCACACTGAACGCAGCTACCAACCAGCATGACCACTACTCACCTCCCATTGGCCAAACCAACTCACGTGGCTGAGCCCACAAGTCAAGTGTGTGGAGTGTAATTCTCATACAGGGAGGGAGTAAAGAATGGGGAGTAATGATCCAGTCTGTCAGGAGAGGTATGGGTTTGAGTCACAAGTGTTGAGAGCAAATGGTTCCCTGTGTTGGCTGGTTGGTCTCACTGCCCTGTCCCCCAGCAGTCAGACAGAACTCATATTGAACCTTGCACAAATGGAGTTTTGAGGAATAAAAGACATGTAAAACTATTTTTATTCCTTTGAGGGAAAAGCAGTCATTAAAAATATCCCTTTCTTTTTCCTCTCCAGCCCATACACTGATACACATCATCCTGCCCATGATTTTCTGCATTTTGATCGTCATGATAATTTGCTACTTAAAAAGTCAGTGGTAAGTGTGCGGGGAAGGTTTTTATCCAAGAAGGAGTCAAAGAAAAATCTAGAAAGGAGACAGAAGTCACACCTGATAATATGAGGAAAAGTGCTGAAAAGGAAAGAACAAAGGAGGATTTGGTGGAAATATGATAAGTTTTAAACAATCTTGTTTATCAACAGATAAGCAATAAATCAATACATAAGGAAACTAGACTTCCCTGGCGGCGCAGTGGTTAAGAATCTGCCTGCCAATGCAGGGGACATGGGTTCGAGCCCTGGTCCGGGAAGCTCCCACATGCCGTGGAGCAACTAAGCCCACGTGCCACAACTACTGAGCCTGTGCTCTAGAGCCCGTGAGCCACAACTACTGAGCCTGTGTGCCACAACTACTGAAGCCTGCGCACCCTAGAGCCCATGTGCCGCAACTACTGAGCCTGTGCTCTAGAGCCCATGTGCCGCAACTACTGAAGCCCTTGTGCTCTAGGGCCCACGTGCCACAACTACTGAGCCTGCGTGCCGCAACTACTGAAGCCTGCGCACCTAGGGCCCGTGCTCCGCAACAAGAGATGCCACTACAATGAGAAGCCCACGCGCCTCAACTAGAGATAGCCCGCGCACAGCAACAAAGACCCAACGCAGCCAAAAATAATAATAATAAGGAAACCAACTATTTTAAAATGTTGCCAAATTTGTTCATAGCAATAGCTAATATTTATATTTCACTTACCATGTACTTGGAAGTGTTCTAAGTGCTTTACATATAACAATTCATTTAATGCTTCCAACACCACCATCACCACCGTAATGATCTCCATTGAACCAGTAAGGAAATTAAAGCATAGAAGGGTTAAAAAGCTTGCTTAAGGTTACAGTGTTCATGAGTGATTGACAGAGCACGGATTAGAACCCAGGAGTCTGACTCCAGCGTTCTCACTCTTAACCATTCCGCTATATTGCAAAATTCAGTCTAATTTTCACTGTTTTTCTAGGCTGAAGGAGAAGTGTTATCCTGATAGTCCAAACCCTTACAAGAGCAGTGTCCTGTCATTAATAAAATCCAAGGTAAATGCTGGGAAATTGTATGGATACTCATATGCTTGTTAAAGACCAACCCAGGGCTGGGGCTATAATAATCATACACTCCTAGACCTTCTCAGGAAGATGTCACAAAGCAAAAGCCTCTTCTGCTCCCATAGCCATGAAAGGGTTGAACACAACTTTGATTTCTTCTGTCGGGATATCTTTTGGTTTTCAACATCACCTCCAGTTAACTTGTGACCAGGATAAAACAACAAAAACTGAAGCTCTAAGTGCGTTTCACATACTTTATATACTGTGATACACACACACACATTATCTTTGCACATTTTTTGTTTCTGTTCCAGGAGAATCCTCATCTAACAATAATGTATGTCAACGACTGTGTTCCAGATGCTATTGAAGTTATAAACAAGCCCGAAGGGAGTAAGATACAGTTCTTAGGCACTAGGAAGTCACCCACAGAAACTGAATTTACTAAGCCTGCCTACCTTTACCTCCTTCCGACGGAGAAGAACTACTCTGGCCCTGGACCTTGCATCTGTTTTGAGAACTTCACCTATAATCAGGCAGCTTCTGACTTTGCTTCTTGTGGACATTTCCCAGTAACCCCTCAAGCCCCACGACATCAGCTGGGACCACTGACTTCACCTGAAAATTTACTAAAGGCACTGGAACAAAACTACATGAATTCCCTGGGAGAAATCCCAGCCGGAGAAGCTAATTTGAATTATGTGTCCCAGTTGGCTTCACCCACCTCTGGAGACAAGGACAGCCTGCCAACAAATCCACCAGAGCCAGCACTCTGTTCAGAGTATAAAATGCAAACGGCCATACCCCTGGGTCTTGCCTCCGCTCCCCCAAGTGAGAACAGCAGCCTCTCCTCCACTACCCTTTTAGGTCAAGGGGAACACTGCCGCTAAGCAGTGTACCCATTTCGTATCCTTACGCTACACAGATCCTAGGAGCAGCATAGCTGGCACCATTCCATCACCAGATACCTCAGGGCTTAATCCCAGTGAGCTATCATCACCATTGTCAGGTCTGATTGATTTATATAATCTTGCTAGGTTTTGAAGGTCAGAAGCTATGAAACTTAACATTCATCCTTGGAGCAGGCTCACTGTAGAAATGGCAGGATCATGGGAACAGGCTTACCTTGCTGCTGCGAGTTCCACGTTCACCTTTGCAACAGCAGACTTGGCACTTGACAAAGGGATAGACCCCATCCACTCAGTACTGGACAGGTCCTTGAAGTTCAGTTTTTAGTAAGAAAGTACTTCCATTAAGTTTTACCCCACATTTAATATCTCAAGAGTAAAGGAACTAGACTTCAGGCTTTAATAAAGGCTACAGAAGATTCGTTACTGGAGCATAAACTGTCAATGTTAATTTATTCTGGGTGTGTTTAATGAAGTCGCAGATATTTGAGACCAAAACAGATTTTAGACTTGCCTTGAAGTGATGATAATTTGTAGTTCATTGATGTAGTAAAATGAACTCTTCCTATTAGACCTTATCTAATAGGTAAGACATGCGAATGAATCGATGAGATCCCCACAATTGTCCTGTTTAGTTTACCACGGTTAAAGAGTGGGACTGGCATGGAACCCCTGCCTCAGCGTCAAGATTATAGCACTCCTACTTAGTAGGCATGTCTTCTACCACAACTTTTGATGACTACCTCAGAACAGATAAAAGGATAATGTCATTAATTCCATTCACATTTATGGTTCCTCTTTTTTTCAAGAACTCTGGTATATAAATGACCTATTTTCAGTAAGCATCTTTTGGACTCTGCAGTAGGCTGTCTGGGTCAAGATAATGCCTTCACTGGCTCCTTATATTCCTATTATGCTAACATAATAAAGTGAAACCTCATTGTTGAACATCATTTAGATATAACTGCAAAAGGCTAAATGGAGTGGGAACTCCTGTAGTGGCTCAGCAGCAGCTTTGTCCCTTTGAACCAATATATGCAAAGCACATACCTGGTACATAGTAGGTGTTCAATCATGCTAGAGTTCTTTTCACTTCTTTCTGCCCGACAACCCTTAATGTTTACTTACCACACTTCTAAACAAGCATAATTAGGGGCTCCTTTTTCTTTGTTGTGGTGGACATGACGCTGCCTGTGCTTCTGGTACCGAATGCCCTGCGCTGTGCCATTCCACACTATGAAGAATGAGAGAGAAGGAGCCACAGCTGAAAGGAAGATGGCTGTCAACTGACCTAAATATACACAAACCCGGACTTCTGTTCAGGCTTTTCAACTTTTTCCTTCTATATAACTAAGCCTTTGGCTGAATAATGGGCTATGTACACCTAACATAGTACAAACAAGTATCTTGATTAAGAGTTCTGAGAAGACTCTGGGGCCAGTATTGTTATCATTTAGCCTCTTTGAGTTTGTCATGATGCAATTATAAAAGTACATAGAAACATCAATGACAGTGATGATTGATTTGTAAATAGTATCTTTCATAAAGATTTTCTTTAAAAAAAATAATCCACAAAACCTTGAAGGCATTTTTGTTGCAATAAGCTTTAATTAAAATATTTCACCATTGCATTATTTTGTTTTCTCTACCTCAATGAAATGAAAACCTTAACAATTATTATAGCCGATAAATAAGCTTACTAGAAATGTAAATTCCTGGGTACCAGTCCAAATCTCATAACCAGAATCTCTGTGGTCCAAGGCCTGGAATCCATATATTTCATAAGTTCCCAGGCATTCAGATGCACACTTGACTTTGAGAATCATTGGTCTAAGTCAAACGAAGATGTCTTTCTGAAATATAACGACATACCAATAGGAAATGCTGGGCTATATAACTTTGTCCTTACAGTATCACTATGACTATAGTTTTGGCTGTAAACATTCTTCTCCCATCTTTGTGAATAACCAAATAACTTAGTATTTGAAACCTATATGCCATTTAACAGCATCATTTTAAGAAGTGTTATTCAGAAACTTTGAAATTTGTATTCATGTGTCAGAATTATTACGATTAAAAAAAAACAACTCATGGAGAATTTCAAATATATACAAACGGAGAAGAGTTTAACAAACCCTTATGTATTGTCATCAATCCGAACAGCCACTAAACCATGTTTATTTTAGTCCATCTGTACTCTTATTCAGTCTCCCTCCTGATATGATTTTGAAGCAAATCATTTCATCTGTAAATATTTGTTTCTCTAAATAGGCTTTACTTTTTCTAATATAGCCATAATACCTTTTAAAAGATCATACCTATCAAAAAATCAAACAACCCAATCAAAAAATGGGTAGAAGATCTAAATAGACATTTCTTCAAAGACATACAGATGGCCAAAAAGCACATGAAAAGATGCTCAGCATTGCTAATTATCAGAGAAATGCAAATCAAAACTACAATGAGGTATCACCTCACACAGGTCAGAATGGCCATCATCAAAAAGTCTACAAACAATAAATGCTGGAGAGGGTGTGGAGAAAAGGGAACCCTCCTACACTATTGGTGGGAGTGTATATTGGTACAACGACTATGGAGAGCAGAATGGAGCTTCTTTAAAAAGCTATAAATAGAACTACCATATGACCCAGCAATCCCACTACTGGACATATAGCCTGAGAAAACCATAATTCAAAAAGATACATGCACTCCCCAATGTTCATTGCAGCACTATTTACAATAGCCAAGACATGGAAGCAACCTAAATGTCCATCAACAAAGGAATGGATAAAGAAGATGTAGTACATATATACAATGGACCGCTAGCCATAAAAAAGAACGAAATAATGCCATTTGCAGCAACATGGATGGACCTAGAGGTTATCATACTAAGTGAAGTAAGTCAGAGAAAGACAAACATGGTATCACTTACATGTGGGATCTAAAAAAAGCTGATACAAATGAACTTATTTACAAAACAGAAACAGACTCAGACTTCAAAAACAAACTTATGGTTACCAAAGGGGAAAGGTGGGGGGGTGGGAGAGATAAATTAGAAGGTTGGGATTAACATATACACAATACTATATATAAAATAATCAACAAGGACCTACTGTATAGCACAGCGAACTCTATACTCAATATTCTGTAATAACCTACATGGGAAAAGAATCTAAGAAAGAATGGATATATGTATACATATAACTGAATCAGTTTGCTGTACATGTGAAACTAACACAACATTGTAAATCAGCTATACTCCAATATAAAATAAAAAATTAAAAGAATTAAAATTAAAAAAAAAATCACATCTAAAACCTAGTTAGTAATATTCCTTAGCAATATCAGGATATTTTGATGGTGGGAAAAACTGGCAAATAATGACCTACAAATAAATAATGCCTCGGCCTGGTGACTGGTCCTCAGCTGCAGGTAGATAGGCTGGGAGCAGGGACCTAGTCACATAGCAGAGCTATGGACCTGCTGAAAGTGCCTGCTGACATTCCAACACCTGACTCACACTAATTCTAGTGAAACTAATTCTCCACTAGAATATGATTAAGAAAATCAGGTTGAATTAGACAACATCAAATATTTCTTCTAAGAGCTCTGTGGAAAGATTAGCTTTCAAAAAAATTACAAAACATACTAAACATTTTGCATAAAGTAGGACTTTGAAAATCTTTGAAGAGGTACTTCCCTGGTGGTCCAGTGGTTAAGACTCTGCAATTCTACTGCAGGGGGATGCGGGTTCAATCTCTGGTCAGGGAACTAGGATCCAAAATGCCAAAAGGTGCGGCCAAAAAAAAAAAAAAAATTAAAACCTTCGAAGAGATACAACAGACGATTAAAAGCCTTCAAAATTAGCAGTTAAAATAATACTTACAATGACTAAATACATTCAATTTAAAGGACTAAGCAAATGTAGTTGTCTTTGTCCTCTAAGCATTAAAGAAACAAAGTTTTAGTACATTTTGGGTTTTTTTGAAATCAATACAAAATTAGTTGCTATGGTTTGAATGATGCCCCCCCCAAATTCCTATGTTGAAATCCTAACACCCAAAGATGATGGTATTAGTAGATGGGGCCTTTGGGAGGTGATTAGGTCAGGAGGCTAGAGCTCTCATGAATGGGATTAATGCTCTTATAAGAGACGCTACAGTTTCCTAGTCCCTTCTGCCATGTGAGGACACAAGACACAAGAAGTCTGGGACCTGAAAGAGGGCCCTCACCCAAACATGTTCACACTCTGATTTGAGACTTTCAGCCAACAAAAGTGTGAGAAATAAATTTGTTGTTTATAAACTGCCCAGTCTGTGGTATTTTGTTACAGCAGCCCGAATGGACTAGGACAGTACTTTTTTAAAAATTTTTTTAAACTTTTTATTTTGTATTGGAGGATAGCCAATTAACAATGTTGTGATAGTTTCAGGTGCACAGCCAAGCAACTCAGCCATACCTATACATGTATACATTCTCCCCCAAACTTCCCTCCCACCCAGGCTGCCAGGTTGCCACTGAACAGAGTTCCCTGTGCTATACAGTAGGTCCCTGTTGGTTATTTTAAATATAGCAGTGTGTACATGTCGATCCCAAACTTCCTAACTATCCCCTTCCACACCCTTCCCCCCTGGTAACCATAAGTTAGTTCTCTAAGTCTGTGAGTCTGTTTCTGTTTTGTAAATAAGTTCATTTGTATCGTTTCTTTTTAGATTCCACACATAAGGGATATCACAGGATATTTTTCTTTCTCTAGGACAGTACTTTATATACCAAAGAGTTTTAAAAAATGAAACAAACTGTCTGAAGTTCAGCTATATCATCACAGTTTTCAGAGGTGAGCTGTGTGATGATGGTTAAGCGTGCTTTTAGTTTATTTGGGGGCCAACTACGTTTTTGTTGAAAAACAATAGTAGAAGGCAATATGAAAATGATACACATGTGCTTAAAAACCAAACTATCCAAAACAAATCTATTTCTGAATACATTTTACCACATTTAATCAACTGTAACAGACCCTAGCTTTGACATTGAATTTTATTCTCCAGGCTTGTAATTCCCCTTGTGGTATTTTCTTTTGCCACTAGGTGGCTGTAGGTTAGCTTCCTTGATCCAGGCCAGTTTCTGTGTGAGAAATCAAATAGCTTATACAGAAAAGTTACCATCATACCATCATTGCTCATTCTGTATATTAATCACTAAAAGAATCAGAATTGTTCTATAGATCGATCCACTTTTTCAAACCCTTTACAATAAACTGCAGTTAAAAAATAAAAACTGTAAAGATATTTGATTAGATTATGAAGTGTTTAGAAAGTATAAATAGCTATTTTAAAACATTTGGAACAAGCCGCTATGTGTTACTGAACCAGATTCTTAATTATGGTACCTAAAAGTCACTTTTACCAGCCTCAGTGGTACATAAATCAACACTGATGGTTTTAAAATTTCAAATAGAATGACACAAGTTTAAGAATTTTTAAGTACATTTTATTAAGAATGTATCCCTTTGATAAGATTATGCTTCAGGAGGCTTTTAATGCCCTTGACATAAAACTGTACACATTATACAAAAACAAGAAAACCACAAAAAAAAATCAAGGTGAGCAAAACCGTTAGAGGACAAACCTTATTTAAATTATACACAACTCAATGAAATATTCTTACGGAAAATATATAAATACTTTTTCTTTCTATGTTACAGTTATACAATATAAATCAGATTTCAATGTCTGTTCAGTGACCTACAAACACCAGAACCTCCAAATATGTAGCAGCGTATTACTAAATAAAAAAGAAAATTTTGTGGTTAGGGAGCATTAAGTCAGATTTTTTTCACAATCCCTTACCACTTTTCAAAACTAATTTACACCATTTGTTTTACAATGCAGCTTTAGGGTTTCTGACAGGCCAATAATGGAACATTTTCAACTATTATCTATGAAAGTTTTAATCTCCCCCCTCCTCTGCCCCAAGACTTTGCATTTTGTGCTAAATCAACCTATTTAGTGGCAAAATTACAAGATATACTTTTTTGGCATAAATTATATTTTTCAAATTAAATATTTTATAAAGAAGGTCAAACAAAATGTGCAATTTATGCATGCTGTGGCATAGCTATCCACCTATATTACAAAAATACTCTAAAGGGGAGAAAATCCACATTCTGTGTGAGTCATAAAACACTACTATGAATGAAAACTACCCTGGGAACCTAAAACTAAAAGAAAAAACAAATGCTCCTAGAAAGATTCTCACAGATTTCAATATTGTCTGATAAGCACTGCTATTAATTTTACCGGTATGCTTTTATAATCAAACTCTCACTGTAGTGATACTCTTGAAATGAAGCTGGTAATAATGTATTCCCTGAATGGGGAGACAAGGGAGACCTTTCCCAACTTACATTTTGGAAAATGTGAAATGTTCTTTTACTCCAACAGCTCTTCTCATAAAACTCTCTCAATTAATTGTTTCTTTTTTCCCATGTTCAATGGATTGTGAATTTGAGACCAAACTGGAAGCATAGGACAAAAGGGGAAAAACCTTACTTCCAAAGGACCTTTTCCCAAGGTAGTTTACAAAGCTCCTCTCACACAAAATTAGCACCTCACTCTTACCATGCAAAAGTAACTGCAGTTATAATTTGGATGACAATTTGATTGCTTTTTATTGCTTAATGATCTGTGCTTTAATGTGGGAATAAAAGGCATCCTCTGAATGGAATGAAAAAAAATTTATATAAATAGCAGGAGACAAATCTAAATAAGCATTCCCACCTCACTGCTGAACACTCTGCCATTGTAATATGCCCAGAAAAACTCAGCTTTAATTACCTCAAGCTCTGGATAAAAGAGCTCAAAATTATTAAAGCCACCCCATTTCAAAAGGACTTATACACCTGATGTTAGAGTAACTACCATAATAAAGTATATACCTTCAAAGAGCCTCTTTCAAAGTCAATGTCTTACAGAATGCCCTTATGCTACCAATCTTCATTAGAAAATTTTTTATTAGGGAGAAAAGACTTTTTCCCTCCTCAAGTCTATCTAAGCATAAATAGGAAGTAAAAGTATAAGAAATTTTAGACCATATTTAATTACAAATACTAATTTCTAATTTCCTTATTTATCAGTATTTACTTATTAGTATGTGAAGCTGAAATCTGTTCTTGAAAAAAATTTCAATTAGAAATGACAATTCACTTTACAATTAGAAATTCACAGTTTACAACCAGCACAACTGCCCAAATTCCTCCAAATTATTCAATAATTACCAGTAGTACAAATTTATATGGACTAAGATTAATTCTAAAATCTTGGAAAACTACAGTATTGACATTATTTTGGTATTTTATAGTCTGGTAATATCTATTACATATAGGTGCTTTTCTCAATTATTTCTATTACCACTGACAACATTCCTAACCTTTTCTGCTATAATTTAATATTTTAAACACTTAAGTAAATCACTTGGCACCGCATGTGAGCATTTTTCATCATAGAAGTCTACTTTTATACAAATAAGTACTTAAAGGAAACATATTAGACCTGTCAGTGAAACATGGATAAACCAAACAGCACTATACATTTAAGTATAGACATCTTTTTTTCATAGATTACTGAGAACCACAAAGCTCTTGTCTCCCCAAACTAAGTGCTATAGGCAAATATTATGATATATACACACATCTTTCAAAGTAATAATCAAAAAAACTGTTCAGGCTAATAGTAATGAAGACTTCATTTCAGGATGGATGAGTGAGGTGGGGTCCAGGGATGGATGGATGGGGGTGTGTGTGTGTGTAACAAAAAATTTACTGTTAACTTTTGAGGGATTAAACCACAGATTTTATATTAACTGAGGTAGTGTTTAAAATGAATGTCTAAAATATGTTAATCCCATTATTCATAAGATTACTACATCACCTCCTTTGGAGTTTTTAATCACTATTTGGTCTAGTATCTCTGACATTGGTTCTCTGGAAGGCAGTTTAATAATCCAAGACCAAAGACCAAGGTGACAGGCAACGTTCTTAGAAGTACTGTTAACATTTAAATAAACACTTGGGTTCAGTGATAAATTAAAGTTAAAAAAAAAAAAGCATTTCTTTTATCTTCAATTGGATTTTATGAAAGAAAATCTGAAGAACCACTTTTTAACATAAGCAGAAGCTTACAGCCCTTATCTGCTTTGTTATAATGTAAGTTGCTACACAGTGCACATAAGAACAATTCACTGAAGTGCAGTCAAAGAGGTGTTATGAAGTGAGATGAAATGCTTCATCCCAATTGGAACTTTCAGTGCCAGTATATTAAAAAAAAAAAAAAAAAATCTCTGTGAGTTACGTTTTCTAGTTCACAGGGTTCTTTACAGAGATCTCAAAGAACAAGCCCATTATAAAAAGGATCTGTAATATGGGAGGATATTAATCCATGTACTATGACTGTGTCAGAGCTGATGCATAACTGTAAAAATGGTCTAAACGAATTAAAAAGGGTCCTAATCAGTCCAGCTGGATTTTTTTTTCTATTTATATATAGACCTCAAAAAAGATAATCCTTTCATTTACAAGCATTCTAATGAGGATGGCCATGCTTTTTTATATACAAATTTGCATATATGTTTAATTCCTGTAAAGATTTCCAAATATTTTTAGACATACACAAATTAAACACACAAATAAACAAAACCTTGCCCTCATCAACTTAATTTTGCAAATGTGATAAAGGCAATTACTGTACTCATAAACTCACCTATCACTGCATTTAGTTTGTGCAAAACAAGAACACTGATATAAAAATTAAATTACTGCTGCTTTAAAATTTGGTACTTAAGGCTTTTCACTACAATTTTTAATCGTAATAGTAAGTTTCATTAATGATTTTTTAAAAGGAACTATGGCTTTTCTTTTCCCATGGAATGTATAAATTGTAGGCAAACTTATCTTTTCCTCAAGAGATGCAAGATTTTATTTAATGCTTTCTTTTGCTTTAGGTCTAAATTAATAGTGCTTGTTCAAGTTACGGTTTAAAATGGTGATATGGGAAGCTGATGAAAATGGAAGTCCACTGAAAATATATGCATTCTATGAATGGAAAATACTTTGAATTATAAAATAATTTTCTGATTTTAATCAGGAACTGTAGTGAAAAACCTTAATTAGTTCAAATAGCCTACAATAACACATTGCAACAAAACTGAAGAGATGGAAAACAAGAAACTTTATGTAAGTCTAGTAATGTAAAAATAATTTATAAGTCCTGGTTGTTGAGGCTCTTCTTTCGCTGTGAGGCTACAAACCTCTGAAGTAGTGTTATAAACATGAAGAAAAAAGTGGAAGGGCCAAAGATCCCCCTCTAATACCAGCAGTTACAGCACACCCCATTGTGCTAATAGGATGCACCCTCAGAGACACTGATTCCTAGTTTCCACAAATTAGTTAACAAACAAGGCATCTTTATATTTACCCTAAAAAAAGAATTCAGAAATAACGGTGTGAAGGGTGCTTCTGCATATCTTATTATTGTTCCACTGTTATTATGCTCTTAAAATGAAAAAACAGAAAACCTATGTAGGTATTCAGTGCTTGGCTCTTGCATACAATGGTAACTAAAACTCTTAAAACTGTGGTAATGAACAATGAACCCCTAAAAGGGCTCAACGGGGGAGAGAGGAAGTTGTTTCGGTTAGGGAAGTCCGCAGTTCCAACTGCTCATGTACCAGTAATTGCTGAAACAGCGTAGAGAAGATACTCCTATCTTTGCTGCCCAGTCAATCGGCATTTTCTGAGGCTTTTAGAAGTCCACAAATATGAATATATATAGTATACATCTATATACATCATAAATATGAGGTCAGGATTCAACAGATGTATCAACTATAGGTTGCTTTGGTGGTGTTGCCAAGACAGCCTCTGCTTCTTCATGCATCTAGAAAAGAAGTGGTAAATTATTAATGACTTTCTAGTGTATCAACAGATATAATCTCTTTTAACTTAATTCAAAGAGATTTTTGAAAGATAAAGTTCAAAAGTACAAATCTTACTTACTTGTAAAAACTGTACATCCTGAAATAATTCTTGTATGAACCTCCGACATGGAAGTCTAAATGTGCAATGTGACAGCAAATGGGAAACCTCAGAGTAAAGGCATATGTCATCAAATGTTTGAGGATACTTCTCCTTAATTCTAAAATGGAAGAAAAGACTAAGATGTGATAAAAATTATAATAATGACTTTGCTATTTTCTTTCAAAATATCACTTTTTAAATATCTTTTTCCTCCAGATATTGATTAAGTGGCACATCTGGGTGATGGCATAAGAATATAAAATAGTAAATATTCCTACCTCACACTTACATTAGCTATTTTAAGTTTGGGATTATCTCTTAAAATGATAAAAACACAAATACTTCTTGGAAAGTCAGAAATATTCTTTATCACTGGCATGAGAAATTACAAAATTTATTTATCAGCCTAGGATAACTCAAGTATTTTCAAAACTAAGTTTTAAAATAGAAATAAGTTTTTAAAGTTAGACTGAAATTATTAATATCCTTGACTGGGCTCTCTATATCTTTCAACCTTTAACAGTGGCTTTTAGCTGGCAGAGCATCTCAGAGTCAGTGGTGGTGTGGGGTAATGCACAGATTAAGGACACACTATACTTAGAGCTTCTGACCAGGAGGTCTGCAGTGGGACCCTGGCATCTGTGTTACTATTATTTTGTAAAGCCCCACAGGAGACCCTGAGGTGCATTTTTTTTTTTTTTGAGGACCACTGCTTTAAATAGTGCAAATCAAAGATGTTGAAGATTGCCTGAATTTTCTTTTATCATGTTGCTGTGATTTAGAAAAGCAATAAAAATTCTGCAACTTTTATTAAAAGAAAGGAGTAAAAATAGGGAAAAATTAAACCAAGAAAATATCACTTATTTTTATGTATGCCAGCTTTTCTTAAGCTTTATGGTCTCAGGATACCCCTACTTTCTTAAAAATTACTTGAGAACCCCACAAATTTTATTTTTTGTGGGTGATAGCCATCAATAATTACCATATAAGAAAGTAAAACTGAGAAAATTTCAAAATATTTATTAATTCATTTAAAAAATAAAATTATTACATGTTAACATAAATACATATACTTTAATGAAAAAAAACTATATTTCCCAAAACTAAAAAAGTGAGAAGATTGGTATTGTTTTACATTTTTACAGATCTCTTTAAAGTCTGGCTGAATAGAAGATAGCTGGATTCACATACCTGCTTCTGCATTCAATTTGTAACCGTACGCTAGTTTGGTTGATGTATGTAAAGACAATCTAGTCTCACTCAGATATGCCATGCAGTTGAGAACCACTGATGTAAGCTAATTAGTCTAACTTTTGAAGTATGTCAAATATCTTTTTCACCATAAAAAGCAGAACAAAGAATACTCATGCTCATAGCTTACTTACGTTAAAAGCCCAGTTTCATGACATTTAGTTGAAACTGAACTACTCAAATTAATGACTAATCTCAGAACTTCTTTGCGAAGGAGTATACGGCACATTGGTGTATCATCTGGAATTGTTTTAACACCTGAAGAGAAGATTAAAATATTTTATCTATATCACAATAGAAAAGTATTATAACTCATGGAATTTGTTTTTTCAACTCTACCAAATATATAAAACTGAGATAAATTGCACATGACCTGCCAATCATTTTGGGAGCAAAATTCTTTCTAATGAAAGCAGATAGCTAAGAGGGTATGTATCAGCAGCTGATATAGGTGCAACAGTTATCTAAACATACCTCAGTAAAACTGACTTGTCATAGTTATGAGACAACTTTAATTAACAGTATGTATCTACAACAACAACAGACTAAGTATAGTTATGTTAACAGGACTTGGATTTAAATCTGAAAACTTACCTAGTAGCAGTTCTGTGCTTTTGGTGCTGCTGGCTGATCCTTCTTGAGACACTCCATCACTGCATCCAGAAATGCCCGAAAATTTAGAGGGAACTACTTCTAAGGGATTATGGATAGTCTGCTCACACCAATCAGAATATGGAATGTCTTGAAGGTCTGAAGAAAAAATTAAATCAATTAACAGATCATAATGGCTTAATTCCTATGCTTGCACTGTATACTATAGAAGAGATGATTCCTTGTAATCTCTTTCCAGTCTTCAATAATTATTTTCCCTGATGAAGATTTTCAAAGTAAATTCAGACCACTCAGATAGTAAAATTTGTTAAATTCTAAAGACATATATACATAAAATTTTATACTCCTAAATTATAAAAAATACATAAATATGTGTTTATTTAAAGAATTCAAATAAAGATGTATACAGAATAAAAAATGAAGGTACCTTATCTACCCCCTCTCCCATCCTTCCCACCCCCAAACTAAATACCCCTCTCTTAAATATATAAAAATTCAGATATTTGCTATTTTAAATTTCTCTTTCTTGCTCTTTTGGTGCATAAGTGGGATTATACTGTATCTATTATTCTATCACTTGTTGTTCCCACCATTTAATGATTACCAATATTAGAATCACAGTTCCCTGGGCTTATAAGTTCCTTCCTTAGAGTTAAATTTACTATACTACCCATGCATTGCTAAGGTATACTCCTATATGGGATTTTAAGGTCAACCAAACATCTTAGTGCTGTTAAAATGACATCAATGTTTTTTATTTAAAAATTTCCTGAGCACTTGAAGTGATTAGAGCAAATGGAAATCAGAAAGTCTTTGGTTATCCTTTTAGGAAGTAACATTGGGCAACCCAGAAAATCATGCAACCTCAGTAGCTACAAGAGATTGAGAGAGAAGAGACACACTCAGCCAGAAGGTGAGACCTCTTGATAGCTAGTTCAGTCCTCTTTCCACTACAACACATTGTGAGAGTATTAAAAAGAGCTTTTAAAAAAGCTTTTTAAAAAGTCCAGGAAACTAGACCAATGTAAACACACACTACCTCTCCCTATGCTGTTTTCAACAGAATAGATATCACCACCTCATCTCATCTTTAAGCACTTCCTAAGATTAATATTTACATAGTACTAAGCGGAATATGCTTTGGTTCCTCAGAAAATCAATTTAGCATAGCTTTAATATTAAGGAAATCATGCATCTGTCAGGCACTTAAAAGTAATGTATGGTACTTAAATTATACATTGATTTAAAATATAAAACTACTGCCAAAAGATCTGAGAACTAAAGATGTACTTAAAAACCAGCAATGCTGAATAACCAGGTAAGAGATGACTATGTTATTTTAGACTCAGTTGATGAGCTTCCCAGGGAGTAAAATGACAAAATATTCCAGTGCAAGGAACAGTAAGAAAATTATACTTCTTTTAATCAACATGTTTCTGAAAAGTTATAAACTAATTCATTTCAGCCTCACCTTCAACCAGTGATGACTCCTAACATTTCTAACCTGTTACAACCACATCTTATTTCTAAAGATATCATTCATTCTCATTAAAAAAAAAAAAAAATCATGAGTCTAACTAAGCCAGGCCAAAAGAATTAGTTTCTCCCATTGGAAGACGTGAAAAAGCATCCTAAGTATAGTGATAACAGAAGGCTTTTACTACATGGGGTATTTTTTTGTGTGAAACCTGCTATAAACCATATGAGTAAATTTTTTAATGAAATAACTACATGTGCTAAATGGAAACTTCAGAGAACAAGTGGGTAGAATATAGGCACTATTTATAAATTGGCACAATAAGGAGAACCAAAACTTCTTGAAACTGGGAAAGGACCAGCTAGTTGGCCTCCTTCTTCTTATGCATGGAAGGTAATGTCTAGGACTCTGCTGAAGGCAAAACTGTGCATACTATATTGATGATACTGACTTTTAGGGACCTTTATTTTCTATCTTCTCTTAAAAAGTATTCAATGCAATGATACTTATACTTTTACTCAACACATTTTATTTCAAGATTATTTTTAATTTGGATGAAGCATTATGTCCATAAACTGAACCATTTTATCTATGTGATTGATGTTTAGTTTCTTCACTGTAGTTGTTTGCTTTTACTGCTTCCTCTCTTTTTAATTAACAATATTCTAGCTCAGCTTTATTTTATCTTTTAATTAAAAATGGAGACATGAAGCACAGGACAGACCAGACTCTAAGAAACTGGATACCTTCTTTATTCCCTGTATCTGGGCATAAGGCTGACTCCAGCCACTATATGTGGGAAAGAACAAAAAGCTCTAAGCAAAAAATTACATAAGTCCATATGGGTTAATTAAGAAAAATCATAAGCTCAATTTTTCCTATCAGAAAGTAGTCAAGTCGCCAAATAGCTTATCTGAAATGCTGAAACAATTCTTTATGAAAAACATTAAGAATTTCTGTGAGGAGCTCTGTCTCTGGTAGATATACCCACCTGATCACCAGTTCCCCTTGGCAGCAGGGATGTAAAATGAAATGAACAAGGAGATTTTCCTTAGGAGCACAGTAAGATCATTCTAACTGACCTATCAGAATTTATGAAAGAATATTATTTCTAACATAAACAACTTAGTGTGAGTTACCATTAACGGAGAGCCTACTGAATGTTAATCTTACATGTTAGTAAGTACCAAAACCACACCATAAGGCAGGTATCGTTATTCCTATTTAGAGATTTAAGAAAAAATTAAAAGTAAAGCTCAGTGAAACTAAGTAGATTGCCCAAGATCAGATAACTAATAAGATGGAAAAGTTTGGCTTTGAGCCTAAGTCTCCTTGATACCAAAACTCACACTCTGCTATGTTTACACCAGGGGTCTTCAGTGTTTCTTGAAGCCCTGGCATTTCCTAGCCTCCTCTACCCCCAATTTTATACTTGGGCAAGGCTAGTAGATGGAGTGCCACCCCACTGTTCCCCTTACATCCTCATCTGCATACCACTGAGCTTTTGTATACATTTTGATTGAAACATGGGTTTTACAGCTAAAATAATTTTGAAAACCACCACTGTCTCTTTAGGGCCCTCCCCTACCCCATGTAGTTTCTACCCACTCCTCACAAATTTGTCAGTTTAATAACCTAGACATTCAAACTGATCTCTTGCCATTATCTTTTATAGTTAGCTGATTTTTTTTTCCAGTGCTCTCTCTTTCACAGATGGACTGGTCTACAACACTCAGAAGGTTTCCCACTCAGTTGGTTAGCTACACTAGGGCAAATGTGGTGGTATACATAAAAGTGGACCCAAAAGAAACATATAATACTAAATGTTGAAAGGCCAACATGTTGCCTTGCACACTAAACAATACAATGCACAAATATCTGTAAAGGTGGTAGACACAGAATAAAATGTGAGGAAATATCCTAATAGCCTTTCCACTGAGCTTTAACATTTTTTGAACAACTACCACTACCAACACTACCAACACTACCACCAGACTGAAAGTTTCAAAGAATGAAAAGTCTTGTGTTCAAGTCCTGACATCCCTTTAAAATGATCATTACATAGTAGAGGGGGGACAACTTCAGACTGTAACTACAAAGCTACAGTAATCAAAACAATATGGTACTGGCACAAAAACAGAAATATAACATATAGACAAAGGGAACAGAATAGAGAGCCCAGAAATAAACCCATGCACTTATGGTCAATTCATCTACGAGAAAGGAGGCAAGAATATACAATGGGGAAAAGAAAGTCTCTTCAATAAGCGGTGCTGGAAAAACTGGACAGCTACATGTAAAGGAATGAAACTAGAACATTCCCTGGCACCATATACAAAAATAAACACAAAATGGATTAAAGACCTAAACTCCTAGAAGAAAACAGAGGCAGAACACTCTTTGACATAAATTGCAGTAGTATATTTTGGATCTGTCTCCTAGAGTAACTGAAATAAGAACAAAAATAAACCTAATTAAACTTAAAAGCTTCTGCACAGCAAAAAACAAAACAAACAAAACAAAAAAAACACCCCATAAACAAAATGACAACTTATGGACTGTGAGAAAATATTTGCAAACAATGCTACTGACAGGGGATTAATTTCCAAAATATACAAACAGCTCATACAGCTCAGTATCAAAAAAAAAAAAAAAACCAAACAACCCAATCAAAAAATGGGCAGAAGACCTAAATAAACATTTCTCCAAAGAAGACATATAGATGGCAATGAAAAGGCCAACAGGCACATGAAAAGATGCTCAATATCACTAATTATTAGAGAAATGCAAATCAAAACTACAAGGTATCACCTCACACCAGTCAGAATGGCCATCATTAAAAAGTCTACAAACAGTAAATGCTGGAGACTGTGAAGAAACAGGAATGCTCCTACATTGTTGGTGAGAATGTAAATTGGTGCAGCCACTATGGAGAACGGTATGGAGGTTCCTTAAAAAACTAAAAACAGAGTCACCATGTGATCCTGCAATCCCACTCCTGGGCATATATCCAGAGAAAACTCTAATTGGAAAAGATACATGCACCCCAATGTTCATAGCAGCACTATTTACAATAGCCAAGACATGGAAGCAACCTAAATGTCCATCAACAGATGAATGGATAAAGAAGATGGAATATTACTCAGCCATGAAATAGAATGAAATAATGCCATTTGCAGCAACATGGATGGACCTAGAGATTATCATATTAAGTCAGAAAGAGAAAGACAAATATATGGTATCACTTACATGTGGAATCTAAAAATGATACAAATGAACTTATTTACAAAACAGAAATAGACTCACAGACATAGAAAACAAACAATGGTTACCAAAGGGGATGGGGGGGATAAATTAGGAGTTTGGGATTAATATATACACACTATTATATATAAAATAGGTAAACAACAAGGGCCTACTGTATAGCATAGGGAACTATATTCAATATCTTGTAATAACCTATGATGGAAAAGAATCTAGAAGAGAATATACATACACACACACAACTGAATCACTTTGCTGTACACTTGAAAGTAACACAAATATTGTAACTTATCTATACTTCAATTTAAAAAAATAGTATAGGAACTATTTTTTAATTATCTGCCATGGAAAATAAAGATGTCTCCTTTCTGATACACAAAATACTTAATATGGCTGATACCAGTGCTTCTCAAACATTCATGTGTACATGAATAACCTGGGCATCTTGTTAAAATGCTGATTCTGATTCTGCGTGTGGCGCAGAGTCTGCATTTCTAATAAGTGCTCAGGTGATACTGATGCTGCTGGTCTGCTGACCACACTTTGGGTAGGAAGGGCTCTGCAGGACTTCATCCCTACCCGTTTTTCTAGGCTGATTCTGTATTTCCTCTCCCTTTGCTTTCTGAGCTCCATTCCCACAGGTGTCTTTTTAGTCCTTCCTACTTCCCATACTTGCTCCCATCAGAGAAGACCTTTGCTCATGCTGCTTCCTCTCTCTCAAAATTCTCTATACTCCAGCCTTCACTTAGGTTCTATTCATTCTTTCAACCACAGCTCAACAGCAATTCTTTGGAAGTCTCTTCTTTGATCTGCCTACTTGGTTATATTCCTTTGTTAATACCATGTACCTATCCTTGATGGTGTTTGTTACAAACGCAGTATTTATATTAATATTTGTGTACTGATTGATCGAGTGGTCAGTCAATCCATTTCCTTCTCCATTGGATTAAAGCTCAAAGAGTGTAAGAATAATATCTATTTTTCTCTCTCTCAATTGTTTTCCTAGCATCTAGTTTAATGCCTGATCCACAGTAGTGATGTAATAAATATTAAGTTGAACGCATAAATCCATAGAGGTTCAGTGACTTTTTAACAATTAGACTGCCTCCCTTCATACCTCCAAGAGGGGTATCAATAGTAAACTGTAATCACTTCCCAATTAAGAGTTATTCTCCTCCCCACTTTGTATCACTAGAGCAACAGGTGGAGGGGTTCTGATCCTGTGCCAAGGTGAGAGCCTTGCTGACTGCAGCAAGTCTTCCACAAGTCCCACACTTGATGTGACGCCACTTGATTACTAGCTCAGTAATCACAAATGGATTAGAACTAGCTGGGACTGTCTTGTGACTGGGTAATTAGGGAGCTGGCTTCCCTATCTCGTTTGATAAATAAAGAGAAAACACTTACATAGCAAACCTCCACAGTAAGTGCTTCATAAGTATTTGTTGAACGAGTAAATGAAGAAACAGAACTTAGAAGAACTAAAATATCATAAACAATGTATAGACAAATGATTTTAAATAGCATCTTCTTTACTGTGTACATCAGAACAATAATGCCCAAACCTTTCGCTCACAGAAAATGAAAATAATTATAGCACTCTGGGTCCCTGGACCGGACTGTTCACAGTGGTAAGTGCCTAGTCCAAGGGTTTGTCAAACCCAGGCCCAACTGGCGCATGGAGCCACGGAGGGGATTAATCTCTCAGCACATCCATATCCTATTTGTGGATGTGGTACAACAGTGTGCTGCAACCCATCAGTTGGGAAGTTCTGAATCAGGATGCCATGGAGAAACGTGGATGAATGACCCAGAGAACTTTAGTTATAACTAGATTTTTTTGAGGGTGTCTAAGTGATATTCACCAAGAAAAGCTATCTACACATATTTATAAAAAAGCTGAATCTGGATCTGATTCATTCACTCCCTCACCAAAAAAATATTGAGTGCCTAGTATATAAAGCAGTACGCAGCTGAGTATTAGAAAATAAAAATGAAAAGGCATGACAGACCATACCTTGAAGGAACTTATTGAGTAGAAGGGAAAAAAATAACCAAGCAATAATTATCATAAGAGATCTATGTACAAAGAGCAATGAAAGTAAAGAGGAAGAAGTGTCAACATACGACTAAGAGGGTCACAGAAAGCTTTGAAGATAAAACAGCCCCAACTCTGAGGATGAGGTGGGCTTGCCAAATGGACTGTGTGTGAGCTTGCATGTGTGTGAGGAGGAGAAGGCGCAAGAGGGAACAGTAGGGAACACACACTCTTCATGCCTAGAACCATGAAAAAGAGCACAGTCTGTTCAAAAAACATCTAGTCAGTAGCAGTGTATCAATTATAAGATTGGAGAATGGTAAAAAAAACAGTAGACAGATCACACAAAGTCTTGTGTGCTGGACTTGAATAGGCAGTAAAAAAAACTGTCAACAGCCTAATCCAAGGCAGTAGTAAGAAAGATGAATTGGAAGGGGAAAAAACTGGAGACAAACTTACTAACATTCCCACAGGGAGATGCTGCGTGACCGTACTAAGGCTGAGGTAATGCGAATGGAGTAAGAGGGATGATCAATCGGGCTGGGAGATGACTTGTGACTGGAGCAGATTCAAAGGCAGGTGGGTTCATCTTGAAGGACATAATCACTCACCTGAATGACTACATATTGCACTCAGTTGGTTACTGGGCTGGAAACCCAGAATTTCAATACAGACACAATAAAGGCAGTTATCATCTGTATGTTCCTGTAGTCCAGTGTCTTCTGTGCTTTCTAAAAACAGAGAAGCATCTGAATGGATTGAATTCATTATTTCTGTAAGACTCATCTGCTGTCGTAGCAAGTGAAAAGAGTTTTTTACAAGACCTCCAGTTCCAGATGGAAGACCTGTGCATAAGTAAATATAAAACATAATCTGATGAAGATGGTATCAATGACACCTCTTTCAAGGTGCCTTAAACTATGTGAAATTTTAAAGAAGGGAAATTAGGGAAGAAAACCAGAACTCCTTTTATGATTCAAAATCTAACCTTAACTGGGGAGAAAAACAGGATAATTTGCTTTAAATTATGAAAATAATTAACATCAGCAGATATACTTATATTACTTTAATATGGGGTTTTAAATACAAAATAAAAAATTAAGATTATACAGTTAGGTATCATTTCAATTCTTAATATTTGTGTAATCAATTCTTAATATTTGCGTAAAGAAAAGTAATAATTCCGAGTCTAAAGAGGTCCTTGTTAAGAAAAAATCATCAAGATTTTAAAGCTTTAAATTTGTGGCTGATACGCATATATTAATTAAAATACCACAGCTCATAGCAAAGAGAGATCATGTAATGTATAAGTACATTTTTCTCTCCTTTCCCCAAACAGCTGTTGCTTAGACCTATGAGTGTAAGTGTTAAAATTTTTTCATGTATTGTTTGTTTAAAACAGAAGCAACTGATCTGGTCTTTGTCTTCTTGAGAGGCTTGTTAGTTGGAAAAACACTTTAAGTCTCTCGCAAAAAAATACTGTGGTTTAATTTTAAATTGACTCAAACAATTATTTTGCTATAATTTTTTAAGTTGACCCAAAAGTAAGTATACCTGAATTTTTAGTGTCATCCCACTGAAAAGAATTTTCTTTTTAATATAAAGAGAACAAAAACCATGCATTACCTCCTGCATCATGGGCAAACACTCTTGCACCTCGATCATCATGTGGAGGTATGTTTTTTGCCTGAAAATAGGGAATATCCTTTACCTAAAATAGATATGTCATGGTTAAGTCCTGTTATAAAAATTCACTTTATGTATATTAGCATAATTAAATGAAATGTAATTTAAACAGAATTACTATAGCACATGAACCTATAATGAAAAGATACTGAAGAAGGTTAAATCACCAAAACTTGACAAAATAGCATAAAACCCTTAAGGTCCTTATCTATTCTTGGTGACTTAAATGGATATTAAAATAATTATTTTAGAATTTATCTAAAATGTTTTTACACTTCTAAACAAATGTGTATTCTTTAGTACTATCTACCTTCTAGAGATTTGTGAGTATTTCATGGGATTAGCACAACATGTGGCTGCCATGTTTGGGATAAATAGGATCAAGGATTAAATAAAACAAGGAATACATTGTACATTTCAAACTTACACAATGTTATATGTCAGTTATACCTCATTTAAAAAAACAATAAGGAATAAGTCAAGTGTGACTAAAAAGCAAGATTAGGCATTAAAATTTCTATAGAGAATATACTGATAAAGAAATCAAACCAGATGCTGATTTAGTGTGAGGAGAAGGATAATGTGCTGGGGACTCAGAGATGCTAAATAAAAGAGTATAGAATAGTTGAGAAAAGTGAAATAATTCTCATGGTAAAATTTCTTTAAATAACACTGCCTAAAAATACCACCTTCCCCCAAATTAGTATTTGCTCTAAATTATAATTTCTAATAAGCAGTTATAGAATATGAAAAAAACCGTAAACCAACTCATAAGAAAACAATAGAATTTATGATACCTGGAATATATCATTGATGTCTACTGGAAGAGCAAGACCAATATAGTCATCTGAGCTACCATATGTTGCACTGGACACCATGGACCTCACTGAGGAGGATCGCTGCAGGGTATTTTGGTTAATAGGACTTAATAAATCTTCTTTATCTAGCGAAGCATAACTTAAAGCTTTCATGAACCTATAATACCATTAAAAAAACTATATTAGTTTCTTGATTTGTTACAGCAATCACATAAAGAATTATAGTTTATTTTCATACCTTCATAAAAGAAAGGAAGCTAGTCAAGTACTAAAGAGTGCCATCTTATTTACTGAGAACATATGAATACTTGAAAGTATTTCTCTCTTATAAATTGATATATAAAGGGTCGTCAGTAATGTTGACTGTTGACCAAAAACAACTGTTACGGTCTCCCAGGTAAAAGTGAAAAGGTGAGCAATTAAGATAACTTTCAACATCTAGCAGTAAAAAATAAATAAAAAACTGACCTCAGAAAACAGAGGTATTATCCAAGAACTAACTTCACAACCATTTGAGACTGCTAGATTTGCTATCATACAAGTAAGGGCACGTCTACTAATTCTATTTAAGATTATTTTTATTAAAATAAGGATAATCACTTATTCTTTGTGTGGTAATTACTTTATCAACATAAGATTTTGTAACACAGAAGACAGACACAAAACAGTAAAAATGGGACTCCCCTGGTGATGCAGTGGTTAAGCATCCACCTGCCAATGCAGTGGACACAGGTTTGACCCCTGGTCGGGGAATGCCACAGGGCAACTAAGCCCGTGCGCCACAACTACTGAGCCTGAGCTCTAGAGCCTGCATGCCACAACGACTGAAGCCCGTGCACCCTAGAGCCCGTGCTCCGCAACAAAAGAAGCCACCACAATGAGAAGCTGGTGCACTGCAACAAAGGGTAGCCCTCGCTCGCCACAACTAGAGAAAAGCCCGTGCGCAGCAACGAAGACCCAACACAGCCAAGAATTAAAATAAAGTACACATCTTAAAAAAAACAGTAAAAATGGTATCATATATAAATATTACAAGAGACAGTTTTATATGAAGCACTGATATTTCCTCAATGCATTCCTTACCAGTTATTCCATAACATGGAATAATGACATTTCCATAAGATACACCTTTCTTATACAGATTTTTATTCATGCAACAGACATGCTAAGATATTTATCATACGCCTGCTTTGTATATACAAGGCAGTACACAAGGTTCCACACTATATGTATACTGCTATTTGAAAACTCAAGTCATTTAAAATGTAATAACATACCCTGATATTAAAATGAAGAATTATTTTGAAAAGAACACAAAATAATGTTTTATAAATAGTAGCTATTAAAATTATCATAGCAAAACCCACTGATTTCTACGAATTTCCACCTAAAAACCACTCATAATTGAAATTTACAAATTTTATAAAATAGGTCAGTAGTTTTTAAATTGTACTCTGTTATACCTCTGTGATTCCACAGAACTCTTCAAAGACTACTGGAGTGAAGGGGAAGAAATTACTGGAATACTCACCTCCACAATACCTATTTCAACCAGAATAGCTCTGTTTTTACATATTCTACGTTTTGGGTTTCCATAGCAATGTTTTTGTGAAGAAAGGTTTCTCTACTTAAAAAGCGACATTTAAAAAAAGCTTAAAACCACTTGATCTAGTCCAATCTCCACTAGATTAGGCAATTGAGGCCTACATACTGCAAAATTCATGAACTTTACCATACAGATTTACCACGGTAAACAATTGAGAGGTTTGCCTGGGTTTGTTCTGCATTGATGAGGCTTGCAAAACTTTTGAATTTCAAGCAGATGAGACATTATAGCATAATTTATGGAACTTTTTCCAAGTTCATTCATTCAGTGCCAGGATTATAACTCAAGATTAAGGATTCCTACTTCAGTGTTTTTTCTGCTATGCCCCAAGGAAATACTCAGTAAGATATGGTTTTTAAGAATGCTGGATTCATGCTAACCATTATACCATAGGTATCAGTATGACTACTCTTCTAATTTTATAAGAAAAAAAAAAAATCTTCTCAGCCTAGATTCCAAACTATTATTTTACAGTAAATGTGTAGTTATCGTCCATCATTTTCATTTTCTCTGAACTAACCAAAGGAAACAAGTGGGAATAGGAAGACTAATGTCTACACAATTTTTTCCTCCATGGAACCCAGTACACAGTTAAGTACTAAACACAGTTTGAAGAATAAGTGACAGATTTGACCAACATGAGATTTTTGTTAAGCCTCATGCCTCTGTACAGCTGTTTCTGTTTCTCTTGACTGCTTTTTCTTTTTTTTTCCCCTCCCAAGAAATTAAAAACATCTATTAATCCTTTATAGTGCTGATAACTCGGCATTTTATTCCAGGAGTAAGATTTCCAAATATCCTTCTCTTGATCTAACAGAGAATACAGGAAATAAGATCCTAAGAACCCAGAATGATTAGGAAATAGTGATTTGGAATAGTTGTTTCTGGTTTATTCTAATGAATATTTAAGCAATGAAACTTTTTATCTGTGCTTTAATCAGTTTAGACAGAAATGCCTGCTTCAGTGAGAAAGAATAACCCTAACTGGGTGCTTCAGAGTTAACAGCACTTTGGTTATTGTACTGAGCTCTAAGGTGGTGGTACCCTTACTGCTTATTTTGGTGTGCTACATTACTGCCCCTGGCTGAATGCTACTAGCTGCTGTAGTCTCTGAGTTTCCAAATACTTCGTTGTAGTATAAAAGTTTCCTCCTTTGCCACCAATTTTATCAGCTCTCCTTTCCTGTCACAGTGTTCCTACCAGTAGAAGCTTATAACTGTTGCTTCCATAGGCCTGAAAATCTGATATACAAACTTGTTAGAATAAACATCAACAAACTATGAATGTGGGTCAGAGGTACTTCCTTTGAATAAAATCTGTGAAGTTCACTGCATAGGTTTATACTAGTGAGCTGTTGGGAGGGACGAGGCTGTCAGGTAGATAAGACATTACTGCGTAATTTATGAAATTCTACCAAAGGGAATATAATTTATTATTTGCTACAAGGGATCTCTTCTACTAAATGTGTTAACATTCCTGAAACAAAATTGCTTAAAAACTTAAGAATTTGGTTATATAAGAGCCAAATGGATTACATGAAAGAAATAACTATCAATAATAATAGTGATGATGATGATAACAGCTAACTTTTATTGAGCGCTTAGTATGTGCTAGGCACTAGTCTCAGTACTTGACAAATACTAATCCATTTAATAAATGAAAATGAACAATCTAAAACTAAAGAAAGTTTTTAGAGGTATTTGGTCCAACAAAAAAGGAAGGTATAGAAATTTTTGCAACAATAAAATTTAACACTGCATATCTTTTATAGGTAAAATCTACTACTTTGACCAGCTTGATATAATCTTTAGATATGGCATAGAAATCTCCCAAATGCTCCTGAGCACAGGCAAACTGCTATTGCTGAATTCTGAGGGCCAAGTAATTCATTTAATGTTCACTTGGTTCCTACTTAATAATCACAGCTACTTAAACTGAAAAGAATTATACTGAAATTTTCAGTTATCTTAAAAAAAAAAAAAAAAAAAAGTCAACTTTTGGAGCCTTAAATTGACCTACCTGAAAAGGTTGTTTGTTATTGTAGGTCTTAAGCTCCTGATTCCCCCGACATGCTTCTTTTTAAAATCGATCCTTGCAGAAGCGAGAAATAAATAAAAAAAAGCTTGTGACTTATGTGTCATTGTAAAGCATATATGTTTATTTTCAGGACCTAAAGGAGTTTCTTTTCCCCCCTCGCAGCTGCAAGAATCCATTTCAAATCATATCGGGTAACTAGGAGCTTATAGCCTACTATAGTAAACAATTATAATAGGTCAGTTCTGAGGTTTACGTAGATGTAAAACCTGGCTAATGCTTTACATTTAAGTCTGTTAAAATGCAAACATTATTGTTCATTTTAAAATGTATATTTGCTCACCTGCTTGGTGTTAACCTGGACTCAAAGCTGTTGGCTTTCATGGTGATGGTATCAGTAAACAGCACATCTTTTGCTGGAGACGCCAAAGCTTCAGAATGAGATAAGGATGGATGCATTCTTTGCTGCTGTAATCTTTTCAGTGTAGCGTAGCCAAAGGCATCTCTAGAACTTGTGTAACTAAAGTTACAGTCTGCTAGACTTTTAATTGTAGCAATAGAGGGTGCTTTAAGGGACTGTGCTCTTCTAGGAAGTGTATGAGAAGAACCTGGAGGCACCAGGGACACTGAGTTTGATTTAGAGAGAGAGAGATGGTTAGACTGTGGCGTCAAATAGTGGCTTGTCTTAACAGTTTTAGTACTTACCACAGTACTCATACTTCCACAGTCAGTGTCCACAGTCGTAGCATCTACACCTACTGTCTCTCGTGAAGGACTTGAGCTCATCGAACTTATGCCACTTGTTGTAGTGTCTGTATTAAAACTTTGGCTACGTATCTTCATATGTGAGCTCGCTGAACTTTCTACAACTAATCTCTCTCGGCTTGTGTTTTCTCTGTGATTCTCTGTACCAAGACTCTTGGTGAATTTTAAGTCATTCTCTCCAATACTTGGAGTACTACCAGTGTCTTCAATGTGCTTATTCCCAACAAATGAAGTTTCTAATTGTAATGTTTTCTGTACTGTGGATATGGGTGTGAAATCATCACTATGATTAAAGTCAACACTGGGCTCTGTAAGCGTTCTGATCCGCCTGTTGCTTGTCTTATTTTCAGATGACAGTTTCCCTCCTTTTGGATCACTGCTACTACGATGTTTTTTATTAGGCAAAGTAAGCGAATTTAAGATACGATTCTTCACAAGTTTACTAGAAGCAAAGAAAGGGAATGAATTTTTATCCTTCATAGGTCCAGATCGATCATAAAATGCTGGCTCTGCATCTTCATTGATATCAAGGAAAAATGTACTAGTAGAGCTGCTGCCAAACCGGTCATCCTCCATTATGAACATACCTATGATCAAAGGATTAATAAAAGCAGATAAAAAAGGACAAATAATCATAGTAACTATTAGTGACATAATTCAGGAAATTTTTGTTTAATAGTCACCTGGGGAAAAATTTTTCAAAAATAAAGAGTTAGACTGCTGAGCCACATAAAAAGAGCTTCCTTGAGACTCAGAATTTGTCCTTGAATAAAATATAAAATTTGTCATTATGATGATCTTCTGTTATTTCCAAAGAAAAACTACAGAACTCATTATGTCACAGCTTGCATAAAGTTTCTTTTATCTCAGTGAGTTTCCAAACCCTCCAAATATTCAAGATAAAATTAAAGGCAAAAAGGAGACTTGACCCTGGATATTTACTCAGTTGGTACAGATTCCTGGTGGTTTATTCCTCAAATCACAAGAGGCAAGAAAAATCAATCTTATAAGAAATGAATGTCCAATCTTAAGCAAACTATACTTACAAAGAACAGAGTCACAACATTTTAAATTCATGTTTAAACCAATTATATTTATTTCTCACTTTGCCTTAGGAACTAAGAAACTCATCTAAATTCAGGGCCTCTAATAAAAGACTCAATCCAGGTGCCTAATGACATCTATGGGATTTTATTCTATTTTTATTTTTAATTTTCTGTTGAATAGTTGTAAATTACTTCAAATATATTCTGAAAGAAGGCAAAATAAAATCTTAAACTTGCACACTGCACTGTATTTCCATATTTTGCCAATTCTAAGATGCACATTTTTCACACTTAAAATCTCTAAAATCAGCATGCATCTTGCAATAGGCAGCATTTTTTTTTTCTTAAACAGTGGTGCATATTATAATTTATGGTATCTTAGATCTGGTGAAATATGGTTTGATAAATATTGCACTATCTTCTTTAAAAAAAAAAGTGTCTAAAATTTTCTGCACCTAGTAGCATTTAGCACAGGGCTTAAAACCGCAAACCATTTTTCATTTAATTGATTTTTGATACTCCATCTTTTAACAGTTTCGCTAATTTTAAAATTTAGCTCTTCTTTCAAAGATGAGTATATGAATATAATATCTCTTAAATATATTCTAGTTCAACAACCCTATATCTGAAAAATGAACAAAAGAATTAGGTAAATGAAGAAAGTAGATGAATAAACATTTACTTATTAGAAATTGCAAAAAAGGGGAATGGGTCTTCTGGGACATGGCTTATTATTTAACTCTGTAAGTAAACTCTGTAAGCCTTTTCCAAGGCCTATTTAGAAAGCAAAGGGAGAGAACAATGTAGGCTGGTAGCTATACTCCCTGTTGTGAAAAGATATGCATTCTCCAAGACACTATTACTGCCAAATTATCTCAGAGAAAAGTAAATTAAGAATGTAAAATTCATTTAAATTTCGATATCACAAGTGTTAGTTTCGGCTAACTTTATTATGACCCTGTCACAATACTCACTTGATGGCGCAGATTCACTTTCACTATTATGTCTAGAGCTGGTTGACTCTGAGTTCAAACTCAGAGTGCTTGGAACAGATGAGAGTTCATTACAGAGTTGTTCTACATCATCTGGAACCACTGGCCACAGATGTTTGCGACTGTGCCTTACAGCATCCCAGTTGTGACATTTTAGAATATCACAGCCTTGTTTGGTTTTGGCTATGAGCCCAAGCACATATACACAGGTCCTGTAAGTAAAAGATACAGTAATGACAGTTTATAATTCCAAACTGAGATTTCTTAAAGCAACCATAAAATATTAGTTTGCTATATGTACATTTGCGCTTTCTTTAATAGCCATTAAAAATAACATGAAAACCTTCATAATAAAAATATTAATTACAAGGAAAAAATCTAAAAGAACATATTGTGATCAGGGAAAAAATATATATACATTAGCTTTTCTGAAATAAATTTGGAATATTTGCACTACTAGATTATTTGGACACACTATACTCTGTTTATCTGCAAGGTAAATGTCAATATTACAATGATAAGAATAAAATATCAATAATATTAATAAACAAGGAGTTCCTTAAGATGTTTAATCTGATGCACTGAAAAACTGCAATCATAAAATACTCTTCCCTCACACTCATCTGTGAACAAAAATATATACTTCAGAAAGATTTGAGTTAAATGACACACCCTCTGATGGAAAGAACTTCACACTGTTTTGCAAGTTTTAGTATATCTGGAATCACATTTTCTTCCTGTAGCAAATTGAGACCCCAATTTGATGAGCCAATATTTCCCTAAAAGAAAAGAAATCACATATCAAATATATTTACAAGACTAACTCCTTCAAGAGATTTGGAAGGCTACCCAAAAAACCAAAAAATTTAACCACGTCTGTAAGAGAGAAAGAACTGTGAAAAAAACCTCACATAAGGAACTTTAGGAATTAAAGTTCCATCTGTCTCAGCAAGAAAACTAACAGTTTAATCATTTATTTTCCAACATAAAATAATATTTAAATGGGCAGGAACAATCTTTGCTTTAGAATACTAATCTAAGAACACGTTCCAAATAAAATTATTTTTATTTATTTAATATTAACAGGAAAATGAGTAAAATCTAAAAATTAAGAAGATCTTACAGAAGTGTTTATTACAAACCAAGGCCCATAGAGATGCTTTCAGTTTTTTAATTTCTTCCCATTTATCCAAATCTGGTGTGCGGACACTGTGACAGAGTTCTGTAATAATATTCTGGAGAGAGGAAAAAAATACCATATGATTAACAGTATGTCTTTAACATATTTTCTTATTGTATCTTAAAACCAATTTAAGGTTTGTATTTAGTAATTTCTGCATATTTAAAATCCTAAAATAATTTTATGTCGAATTTCTTAAGAAGCAGCATTAGGACATGGGCTCTGAATTCATATACTAGAGTTAGAACTTATTAGCTAAGTGGCCTTGAGCAAGTTACTTAATCTCCCCATGTCTTGATTTCCTAAACTCTGTTTCATAAAGTTTAATGATTTAATGAATTATTACATAACTGTAACAAAGTACTTGGGACTTAGTATTAGAAAAATGTTAGCCATTAACGATCATTATTTCTTTTAGATAGAAAATAACAAATTAACACCTAGACTTTATCATACTATGTAGGTAATGATACTGAGAAAATCATTTAAATTTTCAGTGAATTAAAAAAATATATAGTCTCAATAGTCTTCACAGACAATATAAAAATACATGAAACTGTGGAGTACATTTATGCAAAACTTTTGCTCCTGAAATGAACACTGATATGAAAAGGAACTAAACTGCTAGGTTACTATTGTTCAGAAACACACACAAATACTTCTATAACCATTCTTAAAATAAGGGTTACATTTATTGAAAACACCTAGTAGCAAGACATATTCCCAGCCAAAATCTGGCGTGCATACTATACTCAAAGAACAACTGCTTGTCTAAGCCTTACATTACATGAAATATATGAAAACAGTGAGGCACTAACAAACAGCAACTGATACGTTCAGTTTTTGCTCACCAAAGGTAACTGAATATGTTTCAGGTTCAGTTTAACTTCCCAACAAGAGGAATGAAGAAACTCAGTTTTTCAGTATGTTTTTATTAAGGAGATGAACTTCCCCAATGAACTAGAAAGCAAAGAACTCAGACCTTCACTGGATTACTTACTCTACATAACAAATTAGCTATGCAAATAGTCATATGCAAGTCAGGGAAATGCATGCAAGCCAGTAATATCTCTAAGCACTGCAAACAAAGAATGCTAAGTCAATTACAAGATGGATGGCTTTAAAAGCAACTATGCCACTGACTTTCTGAAGGCTTTTGAGAAGTTTTTGAAAAGATAATACTTTAGCAATACTAAGTTTTTTCTACTACTGTAGCTATTTAAAATAAGCAAATTATGTTTTTACCTGTACTTCCAACAAATGACAGCCTGTTTTGTGGTGTACCAGTTGTCCATAAAGGTGTACAGGTAGGTAGACATGAGGACGCTGTAATCTGGTATAATAAAAATGATTGATATACCTATTGGTTCATTTTAAATAAGCTAATTTTTAAAAATGACTTATAATAAAGTACTAGATAAACAGAATTAGACATAATCACTCAGCATAAATAAAAATACGGAGGTGGAAAGGCATGAGAATTCCTCTAGAAAAATAATAGTTTAGCTGGTCTCTGAGTAATGCTAAGAGAACTAAGACAAGAAATACACACTAGGGTAAGGACATGGAGGGATCTGAACACTATGCTATATTAGTCAGGGTATTCAAGTTATGAATGCCACTGAATTTTTGAACATTCAATGCTGTGCTTTAAAAAGACTTTTCCTATGTCAGTGTAAGAAACAAAATAACAACTCAGAAAACTTTAAAAAGTAATGATTTACAATAATTTGGTTTTAAATTTTATGTTTGAGGACTAGCAATAAATTATTCCATTAACTGGACTATATACCTTTGGTTACTCCGACGAACATAGTTGTCACCATCAATTGGCTTTCGGTAAGTAGTAAGTGCTTCATTAAGTTGTTCTTCAATCAAGTCAACATATTTTGAATTATATTCCTAGAAGATAATATTGTTTTAATTATATATATCATAACAACATTCACTAAATTTCTAATATGTTAGGTACCTAACAAATCTTTGGAAGCATAAATATGAGAAAAATGAACATCTGTTCAGGAAATTTAAGAAATTTTTGAAAAGAGTAGATAGAACAAGGTATTATGAATGCAAATGTTCTATCACATCCATACCTATAAGCTTTCTGCTTATACGCTTTTCCTCATTTTCAATTAATATTTTAGGGTCCATACAAGTAAGCTAAAAATTTTTTTGTCATATTTGAATTCCTGTCCCCATTAAAAAAAAAAAAGAACAGCTTTTTATTTATTTGTTTATTTATTTTTGGCTGTGTTGGGTTTTCGTTGCTGTGCACAGGCTTTCTCTAGTTGTGGCGAGTGGGGACTACTCTTCGTTGCAGTGCGCGGGCTTCTCATTGCCGTGGCTTCTCTTGTTGCAGAACAAGGGCTCTAGGTGTGAGGGCTTCCGTAGTTGTGGCATGCGGCCTCGGTAGGTGTGACATGCAGCCTCAGTAGTTGTGGCTCACAGGCTCTAAAGCACAGGCTCAGCAGTTGTGGTGCACGGGCTTAGCTGCTCCGCGACATGTGGAATATTCCCGGACCAGGGCTCAAACCCGTGTCCCCTGCATTGGCAGGCAGATTCTTAACCACTGTGCCACCAGGGAAGTCCCAAAACTAGCTTCTTAATATTAAACCCTGAAGATATTCACTAGAAATTTTAAAAGGAAATTAACTGAGTTCTACCATTTTAGCACCGTTTGGTAAGAAACAATCTCTCTCCCTTTAAATCAGGTCAAATGTAAAAAATATTTCCAACTAAAACTTGGAAATTTTCTAGTTAAATTCTTTAAACCGAGACAGTCAATCACACCACCATCTTTATTGCAAAGATCTCCACTTTAAACTGTTTAGAAGGAATTGGTAGAAACTCTGAAAAGCAATTTGGCAGTATTTATCAAAACTTTACATTCACATACTTTTTGACTCAACAATTATACTTTAGAAATTTGTTCAAAAGATATACCTGCACAAGTATGCAAAGATATACATGCAAGAATATCCAGCAAACACTGTTTACAAAACTAAAAAAGTTGGAAACAGTCTAAATGCCCATAATACAGGTGTGATTATAAAAATTAGGGTACATTGCTATAATTTACTATGCAGCCATTAAAGAGAATTAGACAGCTCTAAATGCATAGCTCTGAAAAGATCTCTTAGATACACTGCTAAACAAAAAAATTAAATACAATTTTATTTACAGCTGTGAATGGATTCATTTGTATTTTTATATGAAGAATATATACTTATAGATGTATAAAACATCTTTCAGAGCATACAAAATATTAACAGACATTATCTTCAGAAAAGATAGAAAAAGGGGGCAAGGAGACATTTTTCATTTTAAACCATTTTAGACTACTTAAATTTGGTGGGTTACCTTAACTCCCTACTTAGAGACTCTAAAAACTTACTTTTCCTGCTTTTCTTTTAGGTTCTTTACTTTGCAAAAGTAATACAAGATTTTAATTATATTATCAGCATACCAAATTTCTACTACTGCTACTACAACCACTATATTACTCTATATACTATACTACCATAATCTCCCTATACATGAACATCTCAGTACAAAAATTCTAATTAAGGAAGGTATTTTGAGCTTTATGCAGGAATAGTTACATTCACATGGTATTGCGTGGTTAGCCTTTTGACCAGTGGCATCCATGTGGAGAACACTAGCAAAGTTGAGGGGTATGGTTTATAGCTATGAAATGCACTGAGTTTCTGATGTGGATCATCTTGAGGATTCTGCCCAAAAAGGACCTACTGGAGGAGCAAGAAGACCCCAAATGAGGGTGAACCTCTAGCTACTAGGAGGTATTGTAAGTAGGCAGCCAGAGGAGCCATTGATCCAGTCAAGGGAACTGCAAATGAGAGATCCCCAGAATGAGGTCTTCGAGGAATTCATGAACATAACCCTCGAGTAAAAGAATCAACATCTGAAATCTGCCCCGCTCAAAGCTAACAACCCCAGATAACAGTTGCATCAGTTGGGTAAAACTGTCCATGACCCTGTACCCCCTCCTCCTCCTGCTCTAAAGCTGGAGAGGCTCCAAATTTGCACCTGGTAAATGGGGAGGAGATAAATAACAGAGTGATGAAACGAACCATATCCTCCCTCCATTGCAGGTTTCTAAGTCTATAGCAAGCCTGGGCTAGGGATGAAAGTTTTAAATTGAATGAGTGAATTTTCAATATTATTCAGGCCTGGATGCTTTATTACCTAGAAAAAGCGACAGTCTCAACTTCATCTTGGCATGCTGCAAGCTACTGGGAGGAAATCAAATATAGTGGAAAGAGCATGGGCTTTGGAATCAAAAAGTGCCCCTGCTCTGTTATTTTCAAGCTCTGTGACCTAGGATAAATTAGTTTACTCATCTTAGCTTCCACATTTTCATTCACAACATAGAAATAATACAAAAACATTTCCCAGGGTTGCTGTGAGGATTAAGTGAGGTAATACTTGAAAGGCACTAAGTTTAACTGTAGGCAATCACTAAGTTAGTTCCCCTCCCTTTCTCCCTTTCTCTAATTTGAGAGAGTAGACTATACTGTCTTTATTTTTACATCTCGCATTTACTGCCTAACTAACTGCAATTCAGCATCTGTTTATAACTTGTTACTGAAATTGCTCTAGCAAAATTCACCAATGACTGGTCACCTTCAACAGGCTTTTTTTCTAGTGTTCACCTTACCTGACCTCTCTCAAGAATATATACCACTGGCCTCTCCTTCCTGAAGCATCCTTTAGTGAAGCCATGCTGATAATTTTTTCCTCAATGTCCCTGTCCTTTTATTCTCCTCATGAAGGCAGAGTGTTCGGGCTTCCCTGGTGGCACAGTGGTTAAGAATCCACCTGACACGAGTTTGAGCCCCGGTCTGGGACGATCCCACATGCCGCAGAGCAACTGTGCCACAACTACTGAAGCCCACACACCTAAAGCCCATGCTCCGCAACAAGAGAAGCCGCCACAATGAGAAGCCCGCGCACTGCAACGAAAAGTAGCCCCCACTCTCTGCAACTAGAGAAAAGCTGCACACAACAGTGAAGACCCAATGCAGCCAAAATTTAAAAATAAATAAAGTTATATATTAAAGAAAGCATAAAGATAAAAAAAAAAAAGCAGAGTGTTCTCTAGGGAGCAATTTCCAGTTTTATTTCTTTGTTCTTTACATTTTCCTTGGTGATCTCACTCAATTCAAATTTCAACTACTATTCACTGACAACTCCCAAACTTCTATCTTCAGCTCATATCTGAGCTCCAGATGCACATTTCCAAATATTTTCTGGATACTCTCACTTGCCATACAACAGGCAATACCAGTTCAACTTATTCAAAATTCATTATCCTCATTGCTGCAAACCACCTTTTGTAATCACAGTCTTTTAATGGTAAGCCATTATGTATTCAGTCATTCAAATCAGAAACCTTAAGGGTCAAGTGGGACCCCTCATTCATTACATCCAATCAGTTCACAAATCCTGTCCATCTTATTTCAAAAATGTGCAGAAAATGTGTCCCTGACTATGGAACCTAACCACCACTGAAGTCCATGCTCTTATCAATTTTGCTTCTAAACTGGTCTCAGTATTCCTAGATTTCTTTACCTTGATGACCATACTTCTGCTACTACACTGTGATCTTTTTCTAAAGTATAGTTCTGACTATGAATATTCTTTACACTTGTAAAGATTCCCCCTACTTCCTACAAAATTGAAATCCCTTAGTACGACATAATGTGGCTTATAAAAGCCTAGTTCTAATTCTAATTCAATCTAGTTCTAATTCACCTTTCCATCCTCATCTTGCCACACCCCACTTATCCTAGCCCCAACCGCACTGGAATATGGCTTTCCTCACAAGTCTGTGAAGTTTCAATAACCTATACAGATTTATTGTTCTGCCCCCTCATCCTTGAACATCCTTCTTCCAATTTGACTATTTACTCCTCAAGACCACTTCAAATATCACATCCTCTCCTCAGCCTAACATTTTTTTTTGCTAATCCCTAAGGCAGAATCATTAACCCTTCTTCTGTTTCCTTATACACGACACATGATTTTGTTATATCAGTTAATATTTTGTACCTACTATCTGAAAGTGCTGTACCAGATTTGCTAAGCAATTTCCTAATATAATTTGTATAATAAAGTGACCAATCTTATTACGGTAACTAGTTTAAACATCTTCTATTTAGAAAATAAAACTATCATATCTCTTTTTTTTTTTTTTTTGGCTGCACTGAGCTTCACTGCTGCACGTGGGCCTTCTCTAGTTGTGGCCAGCGGGGGCTACTCTTCATTGCAGTGTGCGGGGCTTCTCATTACGGTGAGAAGGATAGGCTCTAGGCATGCAGGCTTCAGTAGTTGCAGCACGCGGGCCCCAGAGTGCACAAGCTTCAGTAGTTGCGGCGTGCGGGCTCAGTAGTTGTGGCGCACGGGCTTAGTTGCCCCACAGCATGTGGGTTCTTCACGGACCAGGGATCGAACCCATGTCCCCTGCATTGGCAGATGGATTCTTAACCACTGGACCACCAGGGAAGTTCAAAACTATCACATCTTTATTTTAGTTTTCTAATTCACCAATTACTGAAAGACTTCAGGCCTGAAGTTGTACACTTTATAGTTATAGTATTTTCTTCCCTTTTTTTCTTCCAGTTTTATTGAGATGTAATTGACATACAGCACGGTATAAGTCTAAGGAGTAAAGCATAATGATGTGACTTACACACATCGTGAAAGGATCATCAAAATAAGTTTAGTGAACATCCATCATCTCATACAGATACAAAATTAAAGAAATAAAAAAAAAATTTTCCCTTGTGATAAGAACTCCTAGGATTTACTCTCTCGACAACTTTCATATATAACATACAGCTGTGTTAATTATATTTATTATGTACATTATATCCCTAGCACTTATTTATAACTGGAAGTTTGTATCATTTGACTGCCTTCATCCAATTCCCTCTCTCCCCACACCCCACCTCTGGTAACTATAACTATAGCTATAGTATTTTTTAAAAATGAGAATATCTTATGAAACATGGTTCAATATAGACAATATAAACAATGATCTGAAATAATGGAAAATCTGAAAATCATTTACATTAGGATTGATTAATCCATGAGTTTCTAAGATGCTTTGACAATTTACAATGCGTCAAATGAAACTGAAGTCACAGTGATGACCACCTAAAGAAAAGCTAGGAAGTTAACTAATACCTTCAAACTACTCCCTTCTTCCTAGATTTCCCTATTATATACAACAGCAAGAAGTTTGCTCTCAGATTTATGAAAAGTACACCTTAAAATGAAGTTTAATTAGATGATTATATCTGCTTGGTAGAACTGTTTGTTAATCTTCATTTAGGAAAATTGTTTTAGTTTCAGCTTAAAAGGGGTGTGAAAGGAACCCAAGAATAAAAGAAATGATGGTAAGTAGGGTTGACAAATGATACCAATAGATTATATCAATTAAATTGAAAGCAAAATTTCAACAGAATTTACACAAAATCAATAGTTCTCTCTAAAATAACTATAGTTTAAAAAGTGGACAAATATAAATACAAATAATTATACAGAATTTTAAGACTTGACTTCACATGAATGTTTAAATATTTAACTTTTTTAGTTTCAAAATACTGACAATATTTTAAAAATCCTCTAAATTCACAATCTATTTCCCAAGATAAAAAGATACAAATTGAAACTTATTCAATAGCAAGTTACCTTGTGCCACTTTTCCAACTGTTTTGCTACATAACCCCTTTCATTCAAATAGGAAAACCCTTTTGGAATGGAGAGAAATCTGTAAATTAAAACAGGCAATAGTTTAACATTAAGTCTCACAAAAAATGTTTAAGGAGCTAAAACATCTCAAACAAAATATGTTTAAGGAGGTAAAAGACTTTAAGAACAGCTCCTTCCTAAAACTAAAAGGTCAATTTTTATTCATTGTAATTTCAAATACAAATAAATTTTCATAATCTTTGCAAAAACACATGAATCCAACCACAGTAAAGAAAATGTCATGAAAAGAATGAGGACACATGGAAATGTAAAAGAAACATTAAGAAAAACAATGAAAAGACAGAGTTTCAGTATTAAAGGATGTCCAATATTCTAAAATAGGCCTCTTTCAGAAGTTAACAGCTAAACTCTTTAGAGTGCTTCCTTTACAGATTTGAATACAGCTTTAATACACACTGCCAGAGAGAACACAACAGAAAACATAACTATAAGAAAAATTTTCTTCAAATTTACCTCAGGAGGAGAAGCAAACCCTTGTCCCCAAGGTGAGATAAAGCTGGCTTCATCTGAATAAGAGCATGGAGATTGGCCTAAAAGAAATAATTATTAGGCAAATTAATAACTGCATGAAGGTAGTAAATTCTCTATTTCTAAAACCACTATATTATATACATTATAATTTCACATAATTTTCTATCAAATTTGAACGTTTTAATAAAAATTCATGTCTAAGGGTTTTATTATAAAATAATGAAACTTTACCTTGTCTTCACATGCTTCATCGAGAATATCAAGAGCTTCAGAAGAAATCGTTTTGTTTTTATCATGCAGTTGGGTCACTAGTAATTCAATTCCCCAATTATTGAAGAATTCAACATTAGCTCTCAATAATACTCTTAAATGTTTTGTTGCATACAGCCTGCAGGCCTATAAAGATAAATAAGAACATTAAAAAAAAAAAAAGAAAGAAAAAAACCACCACCCAAACTTCACTATGGACAGTCTATTCGACTTTGTTTTGGGACAGTTCTGCTACTTGAAAAGGGCAGAAAGACTGGAATTGATGGTCTAGCCCTTCATATGAATATTTTTTTACTCCAAGTAAAGTAAAATACTTCTGTTTCAATCTAGCTGCTTCTTTCCCTTTATATAAAAATATGTGTACTGTATCGAGTTCTTTGGAGGAACTAAAATTTTAAAGTAAACTAAAATTCCATCCCATAGTCTTAGAATTTATAATTAGTTTTATTAGGCCAAAATTTATAAAATACTGAATTAACTGGTTATGAAATATATAGTTTTATTGCCTATGTTATACTCACATCAGTGGCTGCTGTTAAGATTTTGGAAAGTATGACCCTAGCCAATCCATCTCTGCTATAGTCCAAGCTCGAAACAGTCAGTTTCAGCAAGTGATCTTGGTTTTTCAAGGAGCAAAGGTTAAGTAAACTAAAATAAGGATTGAAAATAATGAAGGTTACTAGAAATTACTGTATTGATTCATCAATTCAACAAATATTTTTAAATTCCTAATAAACAAGCATTTCTAAAAGAAAGCACTTAATAAATATCACATTTTAAAAAAAAGCATCGGAGTAGAGCATCAAGACAGCTCTAATTAAATATTTTTTGTATTTTAATAAAAACTTACCAAACACAGGTACACAGACTAAAAAGCATGCCCTTTCTGATCACATTAAAAATAGTTTAGGTATATACTGAAACAGAATTTAGGAATGCTCACCATTGAAACACACTGCATTTTTCCAGCATTTTGACTCCATGAGGGTGGCAAGAAAGTGTTCCAATAAATAAAAAGTAGTGTTGACTAAGAGTAGTCAATAAACCATTATTTTGAAGACTTCTTTCAGGTTTCATGCCAGATGAGGCATTGAGCCACTGAACAATATCCTTTACTAGATCTTCTAAGTATCCTTGCCCATCCTGAAAGCAAATACATTATGATACTGCTAGAAAAGGACTTAGTGCCTACAATTAGAAAAATCAACTCTAATAAAGTCCAAAAAATTTACTGATAATGATGAAGTTACTAATAACAGATATCAATCACTGAGTATCTGTTGTTTTTAATCCCATTCAACACAGTGCTACATGAGATGGTATTATTTTCCATCTTACAAGGAGAAAACCAGGTCTTCTAGAAGGCAAATTAATTGTCCAAAGTCACATAAATAGCTAGTGACTAAGTCAGGATAAAAATCTAGGTTTGGTCTCATTCTCGATGTTTCTAAATATAGCTTATGCCTCTTCAGAAATAAAAGGAAGGGGGCAAATTCAGTGAAAAACGTTTACTCTGGAAAATATACAAAGTGCTTATTACCTCTTCAGACTCAAGAAGAAACTCTGTAAACTGGCAACCTACAACTGTGAGCTGCTTGGACTTGGCAAAATCCAGATCCAGATTGGCATATAATTTACTGCTGGGTTTGTAAAAATAAAGTAGTCTTCGTACAAACCTAAGATCAAAATAAAAAATCAGCAACAAAGTAATAAACCAAATAATTCTTTTAGAATCTTAACCACAACTTATGATATAATAAGGTTTTGAATATGTTTTGGGTTTAAACCATTGAGCTAAATGGCAAGAAATTTAATAAACACATTTGGTACATTCCACACACAAACCAACCATAAAAAACAAAAAATCCCCTTCATTATAAAAAAATCTTTGTGAAATAAGAATTTTATGGTGAGATGCCTGACAGAAATAGTGGAGAAGAAAGATGCTAGCAGGAAAAATGCAGATATAACATAGCTAGAAGATACAGTTGGAGAAATATGAGGAAGGCACCTGGATATAAATTTTCATTCTTTTTTTTTTTCTTTTGAAATGCACACATTTTATTTTACTATCAGGTCTTTTTTTCTTTTCAACTCTCTTTTAATCCAGAATATATAAATTCTTTTCTACTGTACTTTATCAAGAACTTTGTCCCATGGCTCTATAAAATAATCTTATACTAGATAACTGTAAGCAAATGTTACCACACTATGATTTTATCAGTTTTTCACAATTAGGCAAAAAAGTCAACCATAAAAGTTCCAGGTAAAATTTAAGCAACTGAATTTATAAAGCAATGGATGATATTTCAATGTTATAATTTTCAACATTATGTTCTAAGCTTCCATGGAATTTAGTTCAATTTAATTTCGAGCACTACAATCCAATCTAATAAAGGTGCCAGATCCAGGAGTTGGAGAAACAAAGTTGAATGAGACGTCACCTCTGTTCTCAAGGAGTCTGAAAAGTTAGTGCTAATGCTTCTTTACCCCAATGTAATTCTTATGTTCTATATATTTCTCAAAACTTAATACAGATATTAAGTTAAATATCACTGAGTAGATGAATTCAATCAATTATAATGTCAATGATATGAACTTCTCAAAAACATGAAGTAAAGCCCCTCTTATCCAATGAGATCAACACTGGTGGTTGGTTAGTCTAAACTCAGAAGGAGTAAAAATGCATGGGGTACTAGAAAAGAGCACAATACCCTGAGGTACTGTATATGCTATAAACATTAGCATGTTTTATGGAAGGTGTGGTTGGTTACAAGGAGTGTAAAAACGAAGAAGAATGAATAACCCTTCAAAGTCAGATTCAAAAGAAAGTAGAATTGGAATATTTTAAATGGCCATCATTTTGAAAGGGAAACACTATGCCCTTATGTCATTCTCATACATTAGGGCTAAGATAAGTACATGGCTGATATTCCTCGATTTGAGAAACTTTAATCTCAAGTATTTCATTTGTTCCAAAACTAAAACCAGAATGTAAATAACCAGAAAAAGAATTCACTGATGCTTTTTGGTTGTAAAATACAAACTATGTATAAAAAAAATATATATGTACCTACTGAATACCAACTATTAAAATGTATGTATGTATCTTTAAAACATCAATTATTACTTTTAGTAGGTATCAGGCATAATATAATTCAAATCTAAGTTCTTTAAATGCAAAACAGTTCTTACATACCTGTGCAACTGTTCATCTTTATAGTTTCTTAGATTTACATTTGGCCACTAGAAAAACATAATACGTTATATTATGTATTTATCAATTCCTAAACATATAATTATGATGAAGTACAATGAATAAGAAAATGAAAACAATCAAGCCATCACCAAGAAGTATCCTATCATACCTTAAGAATGGTCCCTATAAGATTCCAATTCCATTCAAGATTCTCTTTATGTTGAAGGACTTGGCTATCTCTAAGGTTCATTAAAAGAGCTTCCTCTGTATCCTAAAATCACCAGAAAGTAATATGAAAAATTAAGACAAATTGGCCTCACGTCAAAAAACTAACTTCAAATATTAAAAACAAAATGAAAGGTTTTTCATTTAAGGAAGATTATCAAGATTTTGTAACTTGAAAAAGTTATAAAAACTCAGCTCCACTGCCTAGTCATTATAAAACTTAGAAGCCTTCTGAAAATCCATATGCATGAATAAAACTGCAAACTCAAGCATGTATGCCTACTAAAATACAGTGGTTAAGGATTAGGAAATTAAATTGAAAATTGCATCTTCACATCAGTACCTTAAGAACAAATATATCTTTCTGAACTCGGAGATATTGATCCCGTTTCTGGTGTGTTGCAATTGCTTTCTGAATAATGTGATCTAAATGAAGGCTATAAGGCTTAGGTCCTCGTTTCTTCATTTCATGGAAGCGTTTTAAACAGTTCAAGGCTGCACTGGCTCGCCTAATGAGAAAAAAATTAGTACAATTAATACAAGGCTAGCGTAATTTTAAAGAGACCACTTTGGTAAATTATTCTATTAAAACTTACATAAATCTATGCTAGAGAGTGTTACTAAAAAGTAAATTATTTAACCAAATTTGGAACCACAAAGAAAAAAAACAAGAACACTGCTGATTTGTATGAAGAAACACTAATTATTTAGATTCAATGAAACATACTTACTAATCTTTTCTTCTATGGTGGTGGGTACTTTTGGTATGTTAGTTTTAAGAACTCCTTCCTCAAGGTCAGAACCTAGTGACCTTACTTTCTTATTAAAGTTTTAAAACTCTGCTTTTCACATTTAAGTCCTTAATCCATATGAAATTGATTTTTGTTTGTGATATGAGGTTGGATAACCAATGATTCCAGTATCAACTGAACAGTCTGTATTTTCCCCACTAATCTGCAACTGTAAATGGGATCCTTTTAAAAATTATTTTATTTTGAAAATTAATTATTTATTTATTTTGGCTGTGTTGGGTCTTCGTTGCTGTGCACGGGCTTTCTCTAGTTGCGGTGAGTGAGGGCTACTGCTCATTATGGTGCACAGGCCTCTTACTGCTGCGGCTTCCGTTAGAGCATGGGCTCTAAGTGCACGGGCTTCAGTAGTTGCAGCATGCGGGCTGAGTAGTTGTGGCTTCTGGGCTCTAGAGAGCAGGCTCAGTAGTCGAAGTGCATGGGCTTAGTTGCTCCGTGGCATGTGGGATCTTCCCGGACCAGGGATCGAACCCGTGTCTCCTGCATTGGCAGGTGGATTCTTAACCACTGTGCCACCAGGAAGTCCCTAGAAATTATTTCAAATTCCCTTTTTGTGGTGCATAAAATACAGTTTTCTAGAATTTGGTAGCGATCAAGTGTCAAGAAATTCTGGTAAATACAAATCAGATTTAAAATTTAAAAACCTTAGGATGTGTCCAGATTAGCAAGTACTTGTCAGTAAACAGCTTACCGAGCTAAAAAAATCATTCTTAGATTATTACTGGAATTTTGAAGGTAAATTTGAATTCCTGATGAACACTAAATACCATGGCCATAATCTGACCCAGAGAGTTCAGGTCTACCAGGCTTTGGGATAGTACATTTTCCCATCAAGAAACTACTAAAATAAAAGTTGAATGCCACCACTACCGATGTTAGCTTAAGAGTCAGAACTGATGGTCCTTAATGCCCTCAGTTTATAATACAACTTCAGTCTGTTAAATAATAGTATTTTCACTGACAGATTTAAAGCTAATAAAAAGAGTATTATTTATTTATAGTGAGGCCCTTATGTGTACTTTTGAATTAATAAAGCTAACTAAACTTTTGAGAAATGTATTATAACTTAAAAATTCCTAGTTCTGAATAGCTAATGAACTACATTTCAAAACATTACAAAAAAAACAATGAAGCCTAAATATATAAATTCCAACTTTCTTTTTCCAACATTTTTAACCACACATACAAAAGAATACACTGTTAGTCTTTGTGCTTTAATTTGAAATAATTCAGACATTGAAAAAGAGACTGAACTGTTGCTCAAAACATAAAACAGTCCAAAAAACTCTCAATCCCAATATTTTTACTGATGTGGTAGAAAGTTTACGTCCTTGTCCAGAAACATGCTAGAAAAGGTTGATTTTACTAAACTAAAATACTCTGTAGCCTAAAATACAAATTATTTTTAAAAACTGTTAATTTTCCTCTTATCCAAAGGCTTCCCTAAATAATTCCCAGACATAACCTATATATACTGCTTCCTTATAAAGAATATAAGGTCATCTAAGTGGGTATTAAATATACAGGCACAAGCTTTGCTAGAGCTCTGATACTTACAGTCTCTTTTCCTTAGGGATATCAAAGGATGCAGCCATATTCATTAGGGTTGGCAGGCAGTGCAAATGATGGCTATGTGAATGAGGAAGAATTGTGTTTGCCTAAAATGAACCATAATATTTTTGAAAAATTGATTATTTTATGTTACAGATTATCCACAGATATAATGCTAAAAGGTTTTACTCATGAATTATTCATTTTCTAATATATACTTATAGCTAACTTTTATCTCATCTACTTTCAACAAGGATGAGCTATCACAAATATAAAGATACAGGCTCATATTACGTTAATAGAACTCTAAATTTCATACATCCTTTCTTATAACATTAAATTATAATTTTAAGTGGTACCCAATTAAACTCACTTCTTAAATAATCTAAAAGGACTATATGTCAAAACTTGGATCCAGTGTTATAATGTTATGTTAAAAGTAGCATTTAGGGCGTCCCTGGTGGCGCAGTGGTTGAGAGTCCGCCTGCCGATGCAGGGGACACGGGTTCGTGCCCCGGTCCGGGAAGATCCCACATGCCGCGGAGCGGCTGGGCCCGTGAGCCATGGCCGCTGAGCCTGCGCGTCCGGAGCCTGTGCTCCGCAACAGGAGAGGCCACAGCAGTGAGAGGCCCGTGTACCGCAAAAAAAAAAAAAAAAAAAAAAAAAAGTAGCATTTAAAATGCTGGATGCAATATCCTAACTTATGAGTTGACTTCTTAGGTTTAAAAACCACCTTCTCAAAACAGGTTTGTCTCATAGTCCAACAATCTTTAAATAAGAAACTTGTCTTCTGCTTTCCAAATGAAGTCCTACCACCCAATCTGCTTTCTACCAATAAAGATAAATTAATTAAATGTGGAAGCCAGAAGATGTAAGAATAACAAGCGATGAACTAACACTGCTATACTCAAACTGACTAGCTTTTATATTTCAAGGGAATCACAGAATTCTGGTGTATGGGGGAAGGGAATGGATGAAATTTATTAAAGAGATTCCTTCACACAAAGGCAAATAATTCTAGATATTGATATCCTTACAGAAATGATATCTTAATTAAAATAAAAATAATCACACCTGAGATTCTGCAATATTACTTAATTATCTCATAGACAGACTGAAGGAAAACAGAGCAAGTGGCTAAATAATTCACTGATAAACAAGACAGTTACCATTAAACTCTGTTTAATTCTCTTTTGCTCACTCACAAAGCCCAACTGCTATGTAGAAAAAAAACCCTGGTGATGGAGGGGACCAAAAACAACGACAAAAACAAAAAATATTCTGCCAATAATAAACCATAACATAATTTTAAAAGATTTGCCATAAGTTTACTTAATGAGTTTAAAGTGGTTCTTTTTATTTAGTGTTTATTAACTAATTGGTGACAGAAATATAAATTTCTAATTTGCAAATAATCAGAGTACCCTCACTGCTTGATCTGCTGGGAGTAGAGAATGATCAGATTACTTTGCTAGCTCCTTGTTTCCAGAAGTTACTGATGTCATAAAATCGTGGCCAAAAAAAGATTCCCACCCTCTAAACCTAAACCTACAAGTTTACAGAGAAGTATGTGTTCTAATGAGGCAGTTATATTTAGATTTTTTTCCACAAAGTTTTCTAAAATTCAGGCACTGACTATTATATATCAATTCTATTTAGCTGACTGAAGTAATACCTATAGTTTTGTAATTTCATGCTTTTTAGGTAGGAAGTCATTCTAAGAGAAAGACTTTTAGGACTCAAAATGTCAGCATCAAAAGTGAGTATAAAAAGGCAATATTCAGTTCTCTGTATTTTTTATATTTGTTCCATTTAAAAATCTAGCCTCTATATATAAGATACAAAGTATCAAGGGTTCTTTGTAATGCAAAGATAAACATTCAAATAAATGCAAACTTATTTTTTTGAGATAATGCAAAGTAACATCGTTAAAATAGCCTGTTTCATAAATTAAAACATTAATAGTATGAAACATAATCAGAAGTTGTTAAACTTACCATATGTAAAAGCTCTCCTAAAAGGATGGTAGCTCTCACTGAGATATGGTCATCGCTGTTTGTTATCACCTCAACCAAACCCTTTGAAAATAACAAGAAAATATCATAGTTGCAAAATATTATATATGAATACAATTACGCATCATATATGTTTGTTGCTCTGAAAGAATTCTGTTAGAGAAAATAAAATAAATAAAATAAGGTTTATAACTCTTACCTCTAAAAGCCCATTACGAATAAATGCTGATAGTATCAGTGCCAAATAATTATCCATGAGGTCTGGCCTGGAAATAAGCACGGCACAGAAAAATTTAAATATTGTTCCATACACTACAAAATTTAACATAAAAATAGTAATTGTAATAAGTGTGAACTATTTCTATATCTAAGGTCTACCTGGATCTGGCACGATGAGGAAGAATAGTTTTTGCCTCAGCTGCTACAAAACCATCTGAAAGCCTCCAACTGTCTTGGAATCTACCTGGATCTAAAATAGTTAAATTTAGATAGTTAGAAGAAAATAATATACCAATGAAACACTTCAAATAACCATCAGCTAAGCAGGCTACAAATAATTTTCTTAAACGTTCGTTAAAAAAAAAAAAAAAGAGGGCTTCCCTGGTGGCGCAGTGGTTGAGAGTCCGCCTGCCGATGCAGGGGACACAGGTTCATGCCCTGGTCCGGGAAGATCCCACATGCCGCAGAGTGGCTTGGCCCGTGAGCCATGGCCGCTGAGCCTGAGCGTCCGGAGCCTGTGCTCCGCAACAGGAGAGGCCACAACAGTGAGAGGCCCGCGTAACGCAAAAAAAAAAAAAAAAAAAAAAAACAGACTCAAGAAGGCATACAGAAAAAAACGATTTATGTAAATGAACACAGATTTAACTTCCTTCACTGAGGGACTCAGAGTCATTTGGGCTAAAATAAAATAAGAATCAAATAATCCACTGTGAGAATCACATAAGGTTTCTTATTAACTCCTCTCTTCCTTTCTTAGTCCATCCTTCTATTAAATTCACTGCTCGTTTCAGAAGCTAGGGTGATGGAGAAGAAATTTAAATTTCTTTTTAGAAATTTATCTGAGATTTTATTTTTATATTGATTTCAGGCCACAAATATGCAGTAAGAAAATGATATTTAGTTCAGTATTTTTCCTTTGAGGAACTCTGTCTCCATTAGATAATCCATTTAAAAAATTACAATATATGAGTAGTGAATGCACTTCAATACTTACCTACACTGAGCAGTGCTTCTATGAACTCTTCAGTCACAACAGGTAGAGGAAGACGAAATATATCATAAAGCACTTCAAGGAGACCTCGCTGCAAGTACAAATAAATACAGTTCATTTGCTTTTATGGAATAAATCTTTGTTTGCAATTTTTTAAATGTCCTATTCACAGATTAAAAAATCGATAAAAACAGAACTACTGTATTTCAGACAACTACCATTATCAGGCCTATATTACAAAAGAGATAACTACTGAATGCTTACTACATATACATGATGTAATCTTGTCAATAAATCTTTTATTATCCCCACTGTACACATGAAGAAATACATTTAAAGGTTAAAAATAATTTGCCCAAGGTCATGGAGCTATAAATAATAAAAAAAGGAGTCAAACCTCAGTCGGCCAGACTCAAAGGACCATGTTCTTTCACCATTTGCTGAGTAAGAAGTCAACTGAATTGGAACCTTTCCATCTATAATTACAACCTTCCATGGTCTAAATGCTTTTATTTTTAGTTCACATTTTAAGCAAGGCACCTGTAGCTAATATTTACTACTAATAATAAGAAACAAAGGGGCAAATTTTGTCCCTTTGAACAAAATTAAAACAAAAACATTAAAGAGGAAAAGGAAGAACCACATGAAGACTTCATTTTTTTCCTCTAATTTCAATTTGTTTTAGTTGTTTAATACAATTCCTATACACTAATAACTTAGGACTATGTCTAAAAAAAGGATATAAATACCCCAATTTTAATCAGAACCACTACTCATAACATATAAAAACACAAATTAGAAGGCATAAGTTGCATAAATACTATATTTACTTTTTAAGTATATTTTTCTATATTGCTTGAACCTTTTACAATGAGAATGCCCCTGTGTATTATTTGCACTTTTTATTGAATAAAGCATAATTAATTTCACATTTTTAATCTAATTTTAATACAGCCCTAGTTCCTAACAACAGCAGTGTTTCAAATGATTCATATTATATTCTTAGGGTTCAACTAAGTAGTAAATATTTATTCATGTATTTTTAAAATGCTCTGTGATACAGATTAACAATTCATGAGGAAAAAGCATTACCTGAAATAAATTTTTTCCAATTAATTTCCTCCACTAAAACTCCATGAATGAAATAATCATAACTTTTACCTACCCTTATTTCCATATTTGGAATGCAAAGGACTCCAATTAGAGACTGAATCCCAGAATTTCCAGGCTTACATAAATTAATAATACCTAAAAAAGATAAAAAGAAAAAAAAATAGCTGATTTGAATTTCAAAAAAATTTTCTATAGTAATGTATCCATAATACAAAATGTGACATTTTTCCATGCTAAATTACACTATTACATTATTTGATTATCATAATTGATAGTATATTTCAAACATTCTCTGAATTTGCCAACTAATTAGAGGTTATCAATAATTTTATCCTTTAAATTACTTCTTCTATTTGTTTCATACCCAAAAAGTTTTCATGAATCTGACTGCCTATTATTCCCATTTGCTGATGAGTGATTCTCAGGGATATTGGAGAGAATAAGACAATGTCTTGTTTATTTAACACTTTCTCAACCTAAACTGATAAACTTTGCTTGGCATTTGCCTTTTAAAAGTTTAAGTCTAAAACTTAACGAATGCACAGACGAGTATAACCAACAGACTTCAAATAAACTGAATGGATCAAAATATTAAGTGAGAGAATTTACTCAAACAATTTTAAACATATTAACACCATGTCACAAAAGAAGATATGTATCAGTAAGTAGCCAATAAACACAAAAGTGTCCAATATCATTAGTCACTGGGGAAATGCAAATTACAGTCAAAATAAGATACTGTCACACACCCACTAGAGTGGCTGAAATTAAAAACTGATAACACCAGATGCTGGCAAGGATGTAGAGCAACTGGAACTCACATACCTACATGATAGGAGTATAAAATAGTGCTTCAGTATTTTGAGAAAAAGTCTTGCAGTTTCTCATACAACTAAACATATATCGGGACTTTCCTGGTGGTGCAGTGGTTAAGAATCTGCCTGCCAATGCAGGGGACAGGGGTTCGAGCTCTGGTATGGGAAGGTCCCACATGCTGTGGATCAACTAAGCCCGTGCGCCACAACTACTGAGCCTGTGTTCTAAAGCCCGCAACACAACTACTGAGCCCACGTGCCACAACTACTGAGCCCACGTGCCACAACTACTGAAACCCACGCACCCTAGAGCCTGCGTCACAACTACTGAAGCCTGAGCGCTGCAACTACTAAGTCTGCGTGCTGCAACTAATGAAGCCCATGCACCTAGAGCCTGTGCCCTGCAACAAAAGAAGCCACTGCAATGAGAAGCCCGCGCACTGCAAAGAAGAGTAGCCCCTGCTCGCCATAACTAGAGAAAGCCCGCGTGTAGCAACGAAGACCCAACACAGCCAAAAAATCCCCATATATCCACCCTGTGACTCAGCAATTCTATTTGGTATTTACCCAAAAGGAAACAAAGCTTATATCTGAAAAAAAATTTTACAATGCTGCTCATAGTAGCTCTATTTAGAAAAATCAAAACTGGAAACAGGGGCTTCCCTGGTGGCGCAGTTGTTGAGAGTCCACCTGCCGATGCAGGGGACACGGGTTCGTGCCCCGGTCCGATAAGATCCCACATGCCACGGAGCAGCTGGGCCCATGAGCCATGCCCGCTGAGCCTGCACGTCCAGAGCCTGTGCTCCGCAATGGGAGAGGCCACAACAGTGAGAGGCCCGCGTACCGCAAAAAAAAAAAAAAACAACAAAAAAACAAAAAAACAAAAAACTGTAAACAGGTCAGGTATTCACTAACAGGAGGAAGGCTAAAAACACAGTGATATATTTACCCAGTGGAATACTACTCAGCAATAAAAAGGAACGTATTATTGATATATACAACATGAATCAGTAGCATTATGCTGAGTGAAATCAGAATCATTAAGTTGAGTGAAAAAAGCCTACACACAAAAGTATACATATACTATGATTCCACTTAAATAAGTTTCAGAACAGGCAAAAATGATTTGTGATAAAAAATAAACAGAGCAGTGGTTGCTTCTTACAGGAGTGGGGTCAGGGATTAACTAGGAAGGGACATGAGAGAACTTTCTGCGATGATGGTAATGTTCTATATCCTAAAAAGAGTTTGGATACACAGGTATAAGCATTTGTCAAAACTCATCAAATTGCAGACTCAAGATTTGTGCATTTCACTGTAAGGGGTAAATTTTACCTCAAAATGCCCCCCCCCAAAAAAACCTCAGAAACAAACAAAAATAACCAAATAAGAACCCTAAACAAATAGTGAACTTTAGGTAATAATGTGCATGCTGAAGTGTTTAGGAATCAGAACTTAATTTTGCAACTTCTTTAAAATGCATTAGAATAACATGAGGACTGATGAATTCTCAGAGGACTAGGCAGATGGGTAGATATGTAATAAAGCAAATAGACCAAAATCTAAGTGGTAGGAGTATATGGTGTTCACTGTATAATTTTTCTGTATAGTTGAAATTTTTGATAATAAAATGTTAGGGAAAACATTTTTTAAAAGTAAAGGAAAACATTTTTAAAAAGTCATATAGGATTCTGAGGTTCCCTGTTACTTCTACTTAAGCACATATATTTATATTTATGAATAATATGTATCTTTTCTTTGCACTTAGGTTCAAATTAAAACATAATAGACAGACTTACTTAAAATACCAAAATAGTGTTTCTCAAACTTTGATGTCTGACAGTAATTTGAGAGATTATAGATTAAGATACAATAATCTGCAATCATAGTCTGCACTAATAGGGAAAACAGGCTACTGCAACTCAAGAAGAAACTGTGTTCTAAAAGTTCATTTTTCAGTCAGTTTTTTGGATTTTGAAATATATGATAGAAATAACATTACAAACATACAAAAGCTCATTTAACCCAAACACAGTATCACAGAATCTAATACTATTTAGGAAATTATTTTTGTGAGAAAATGTTTTCAGAATTCTAACTTGAATAATATTCCAGTTCTTACTTCAATAGAAGGGAAGAACACTCCGACCTTTTAAGTTTCTAATGATGGATCAGTGCATTAAAGGACTCTAGGACAAACTGAAGCACAGCAGAAAAACGTTTAAGAGAAACAAGAGACTGGCAGAGATTAGAGGTACAGTGACTGGAGAGCAGAGTCTACAGTAGGGAGAATGAAGACAGTAGCTAGGCTGTACTGGTGGTCAGAGTTGGATAGAATTCATTCTTGGGGGGAAGAAAGAAACCACTTTAACGGCAAGGAAGCTGAAGAATGGTGAAGGACGGTAGCTGTAGCTACAGAAAATAAAGTTATACGTGATTTCTAAGGCAAGGGCACTGACAGTTAACCTTGGCAGGAGGACTGTGTTGGTTTTCTATGTTGAAAGAGTGTGTGGAAGCTAGTAAAGTATAAAAAACGATGTGTGATGGTTGAGCCCTCATAGAATCCTAGGTTGTCCATGAGGATAAGGGGAAAAAGGCAGTCATGAGGTATAGCAAGGTTGGGATTTTTACCAAAATGTGAGAGGCCAGAGGAAGTCCTTGTACATATATTGGCTAGGGCTGGGATAGTCTATGGCTGCGATAGTCATTTTTATGGAAAAGATGTTAACTGGTTACTTAAGTATACAGAAATGTTCAAGTAAATTTTCCTGTTCTATTTATTGCTATACTCCTTTGTATGCTATCCCTTAAATTATTCTGCAAAGTCAAGAAGGAAAAGGTTGGCTTCCCTTGTGGTGAAGTGGTTAAGAATCCACCTGCCAAAGCAGGGGACACGGGTTCGAGCCCTGGTCTGGGAAGATCCCCCACGCTGCGTAGCAACTAAGCCCATGCACCACAACTACTGAGCCTGCGCTCTACAGCCCACAAGCCACAACTACTGAGCCCATGTGCCACAACTACTGAGGCCTGTGCGCCTAGAGCCCGTGCTCTGCAACGAAAGAAGCCACCACAATGAGAAGCCCGTGCACTACAACAAAGAGTAGCCCCTGCTCGCCACAACTAGAGAAAACCTGCATGCAGCAACGAAGACAATGCAGCCAAAAATTAAATAATAAATTTTTTTTAAAAAAAGAAGAGGTAATCATTAATACAAAATAACACATTTAGTGCTGGTATTATTTTAAGAAAAATGTTTGCTTTTTATTCCATGGAAAGGTAAAACATGTATAATCCCTCTTTTCAAGAAATATTGGACTACTAGGCAATAGAAATAAAAGCAAAAATATGGTTTTCTCCGGGTATATGCCCAGGAATGGGATTGCTGGGTCATATGGTAGTTCTATTTTTAGTTTTTTAAGGAACCTCCATACCATTCTCCACAGTGGCTGTACCAATTTACATTCCCACCAACAGTGCAAGAGGGTTCCCTTTTCTCCACACTCTCTCTAGCCTTTATTATCTGTAGACTTTTTTTTTTTAATTTTATTTATTTATTTATTTATTTTTGGCTGCGTTGGGTCTTCATTGCTGCGCGCGGGCCTTCTCTAGTTGCGGCGAGCGGGGGCTGCTCTTCGTTGCGGTGCAAGGGCTTCTCATCGCGGTGGCCTCTCTAGTTGCAGAGCACTGGCTCCAGGCGCGCGGGCTTCAGGAGTCGTGGCTCGCGGGCTCTAGAGCGCAGGCTCAGTAGCCGTGGCACACGGGCTCAGTTGCTCCACGGCATGTGGGATCCTCCTGGACCAGGGCCCGAACCCACGTCCCCTGCACTGGCAGGCGGACTCCCAGCCACTGCGCCACCAGGGAAGCCCTATTTGTAGACTTTTTAATGAGGGCTATTCTGATCGGTGTGAGGTGATACCTCACTGTAGTTCTGATTTGCATTTCTCCAGTAATTAGTGATATTGAGCATCTTTTCATGTGCTTTTTGGTCATCTGTATGCCTTCTTCAGAGAAATGTCTATTTAGATCTTTTGCCCATTTTCTGATTGGGTTATCTGGTTTTCTGATACTGAACTGCATGAGCTGTTTATATATTTTGGAGATTAATCCCTTGTCGTTTGCTTCATTTGCAAATATCTTCCCCCATTTTGAGGGTTGTCTTTTTGTTTTGTTTATGGTTTCCTTTGCTGTGCACTTTTAAGTTTAATTAGATCGCATTTTTTTTTGTTTTTATTTTCATTACTCTAGGAGGTGGATCAAAAAAGATCTTGCTGTGATTTATGTCAAAGAGTGTTCTGCCTATGCTTTCCTCTAAGAGTTTTATAGTGTCCAGCATTACATTTAAGTCTTTAATCCATCTGGAGTTTATTTTTGTGTATGGTGTTAGGGAGTGTTCTAATTTCATTCTTTTACAGGTAGCTGTCCAGTTTTCCCAGCACCACTTATTGAAGAGACTGTCTTGTCTCCATTGTATAGTCTTGCCTCCTTTGTCATAGATTAATTGACCATAGGTGAGTGGGTTTATTTCTGGGCTTTCTATCCTGTTCCATTGATCTATATGTCTGTTTTTATGCCAGTCCCATACTGTTTTGATGACTGTAGCTTTGTAGTATAGTCTGAAGTCGGGGAGCCTGACTCCTCCAGCTCCATTTTTCTTTCTCAAGATTGCTTTGGCTATTCGGGTCTTTTATGTTTTCATATGGATTTTGTGTTCTAGTTACATGAAAAATGTCACTGGTAATCTGACAGGGATTGCACTGAATCTGTAGATTGCTTTGGGGAGTATAGTTATTTTCACAATATTGATTCTTCCAATCCAAGAACATGGTATATCTTCCCATCTGTTTGTGTCGTCTTTGATTTCTTTCATCAATATCTTACAGTTTTCTGAGTACAGGTCTTTTGCCTCTTTAGGTAGGTTTATTCTTAGGTATTTTATTCTTTATGTTGCGATGGTAAATGGGATTGTTTCCTTAATTTCTCTTTCTGATCTTTCATTGTTAGTGTAAAAGAATGCACCCCAATGTTCACTGCAGCACTATTTCCAATAGCCAGAACATGGAAGCAACCTAAATGTCCAACAACAGAGGAATGGATAAAGAAAACATGGTACATATATACAGTGGAATATTACCGGCAATAAAAAAAGAACAAAGTAATGCCATTTGCAGCAACAGGGATGAATCCAGAGATTATCATACTGAGTGAAGTAAGTCAGACACAGAAAGACAAATATATGATATCGCTTATATGTGGAATCTAGAAAAAAAAGGGGGGTTACAAATGAACTTACAAAAACAGAAGTAGAGTCATGGATGTAGGAAACAAACTTACGGTTACAAGGGGATAAGAGTGGGGGAGGGATAAACTGGGAGATTGGGACCGACATATACACACAACTACATATAAAATACATAACTAATAATAATCTGCCATATAGCACAGGGAATTCTACTCAATACTCTGTAATTGCCTACATGGGAAAAGAATCTAAAAAAAAAAAAAAAAGGGCTTCCCTGGTGGCGCAGTGGTTGAGAGTCCGCCTGCCGATGCAGGGGACACGGGTTCGTGCCCCAGTCCGGGAAGATCCCACATGCCGCGGAGCAGCTGGGCCCGTGAGCCATGGTCGCTGAGCCTGCATGTCCGGAGCCTGTGCTCCGCAACGGGAGAGGCCACAACAGTGAGAGGCCCGTGTACCGCAAAAAAAAAAAAAAAAAAAAAAGTGGATATATGTATAGCTGATTCACTTTGCTGTACACCTGAAACTAATGCAATACTGTAAATCAACTATTCTCCAATAAAAATTTAAAAAAAAGAAAAGAAAAAATAAACAAATGGGACCTAATGAAACTTATAAGCTTTTGCACAGCAAAGGAAACCATAAACAAAATGAAAAGACAACCTATGGAGTGGGAGAAAATATTTGCAAATTAGGCAACCAACAAGGGATTAATTTCTAAAATATACAAACAGCTCATACAACTCATAACAAAAAAACAAGCAACCCAATCAAAAACTGGACAGAAGACCTAAATAGACATTTCTCCCAAGAAGACATACAGATGGCCAATAGGCAAATGAAAAGATGTTCAACATCACTAATTATTAGAGAAATGCAAATCAAAACTACAATGAGGTATCACCCCACACCAGTCAAAATGGCCATCATTAAAAAGTCTACAAATAATAAATGCTGGAGAGGTTGTGGAGAAATAGGAACCCTCCTACACTGTTTGTGGGAATGTAAATTGGTGCAGCCGTTATGGAAAACAGTATGGAGGTTTTTTGAAAAACTAAAAATAGAGTTACCACATGATCCTGCAATCCCATGCCTGGGTATATAACCAGAGAAAACTCTAATTTGAAAAGATACATGCAGACTGTCATACAGAGTGAAGTAAGTCAGAAAGAGAAAAACAAACATTGTATATTAACGCATATATGTGGAATCTAGAAAAATGGTACAGATGAACCAGTTTGCAAGGCAGAAATAGAGACACAGATGTAGAGAACAAACGTACGGATACCAAGGGGGGGAAAAGTGGGGCGGGGAGGGGATGAATTGCGAGAGGGACTGACATATATACACTAATATGTATAAAATAGATAACTAATAAGAACCTGCTATATAAAAAAAAAAATAAAATTCAAAAAAAGAAAACATGAAAATAAATAAATTTAAATAAATAAAAGATGCATGCACCCCAATGTTCACTGAAGCACTATTTACAATAGCCAAGACATGGAAGCAATCTAAATGTCCATCAACAGATGAATGGATAAAGATGTGAGATACACACACACACACACACACACACACACACACACACAATGAAATATTACTCAGCCATAAAAAAGAATGAAATAATGCCATATGCAGCAACATGATGGACCTAGAGATTATCATCATACTAAGTGAAGTAAGTCAGACAGAAAGACAAATACCATACAATATCACTTATATGTGGAATCTAAAATATGATACAAATGGACTTATTTGTGAAACAGAAACAGACTCACAGACAGGGAAAACAAACTTATGGTTATCAAAGGAGAAAGGGAGTGGGGGAGTGATAAATTAGGAGTTTGGGATTTACAGATACACACTACTATATATAAAATAAACAACAAGGTCCTACTGTATAGTACAGGGAACTACATTCAACATCCTGTAATAAACCATAATGAAAAAGAATGTAATTTGGGATTACTAATGGCCTATCTTGCTTATTTGGTATTTATGACATTCTACATTACATTTTTAGGAACAAACTTTAGTTACATATTCAACTAACACTCTTAAAAATTTTTTTTGCTATAGATCTTGTTTAAGTTTATTTTAATGCCCAGGTTATCATTAGCATATTGACTTACAAATGGTCAATTTTAAGACTTGTGTACAAACCCCTCTTGGTTCTAATGATAACATATAAAGAAAGACTAGGTTAACATCTAAAGCAGATGCTACAATAATAATTTAACATTTGAAAAAATAGCCAAGCTTTTCTTATTGGATGTTATAAAGCAGCACAGAGGAACTTACCTGCCCATGACCGGAATGTTGCTATGATTCCCATTTTACTTGCTAGAAACCTTGCTTCTCTGTCTTCTCTGTTGGGTGAGGTGGGGGGGGGGGGTCAAAGAAATTAAATGTTAAAATAAAAAGTGAGTTTTTCCTACCACTATATCAGAATAAGAGCTATCATTACTTAACATTTAAATATTTACATAGGAAATTCAACAATATATTAAAAGAAAATAAAGATCAGATCTACCTCAAAGCAAATTACCCAATTATGTACTGATCACACGTCCCCCCATTTAAAATTCACAACATCTTTTAAAACAAATTATAAATTCCGCTTTCCCACTGAGTTCTACTTTTCCTGCTCTTTCTGAAAACTATTCTTAGGTAGCTCATTAACACCTTTAATTGAGCATTAGAGACAACACCAGCCTGCTTAATAAGCATCTCTGTCAAAATACTGCCCCTTAGCAAAGAAAATTACCACATAAACCTCTTACTTTTACCACATGTATTCTCTTTACTTCAAAAATCTTGTCCCAAATTTATTTGAGCATTTCTACCAAGCAAGCTCAACAACTCAGATATTCACTGAGGTATTATTAAATAACTAGATATTATTATTGATCCATTTCTAAGCTCATTCAGGTTGTTGGCAGAATTCACTTCCTTGGTGTTATTCAACTGAGGTTTCTGTTTTCTTTCTGTCAGCTGGGGCCTACTACCAGCTACTTTCTTCTTTTATAACTGGTATCCAATCATCTCACTTGTTCCCTTCTACGTAATAGTTTATGACAATTAATTAACCAACAGTATTACTTACATTGTTAAACATATTCCATATATGGTCTACGGCCAGTTTTAATACTTAATAGCAACCTTGTACTCTTTATTTATGCCACCTCAACCATCTCTACCCTGTAAACAGTCCATTTTTTTTTCTGTGCCATCTTTTTTATTTCCCTAATGTTAAAGTTCTTAACAGTTGTGAGAATACAGAAATCCAGAGAACTGGGAAAGAAAAAAACAGAAGGGATAAAGAACAATGACAGAAAATCAAATTAAAGAATGGTAAGCAAGCAGATAGTTTACAAAAGAGAAATGAAAGTTAAAAACATCCCCCACACATACAAACCAACCACACTAAGCTCTGTGGTACTAATCAACATGACACTATAACAGAAACTAAAATGGGGAGGGGGGTTGGTGGAAGAAATGAGAATCAGACAACTGTGTGATTAAGCTTTTGGTGCTCCTTCTCTTAAAAATGTTTGTGACATACTTATACTGATTGCCTGGTAATCCAATCTCTAACCTATTTGATAAATTAGTAGTATTGTTAAAAAAAAAAAAAAAAAAACCACCCATTTCCTTATTCCCTAGCTATAATGTACTCATGCTCCAGAAACTGCCCATACTCCAGAAACTTAAGGAAAGCAAAGTATTGAACCAAACAGAAAAGAAAGGATTTTGGTGGAATGTACTCCCCCCTCCTCAACTCTAAAAAATATCCAGGTTCGTCTCTTGCTTATTCTGGTAGGCAGAATTCTAAAAATGCCCCTATCCTCTCAAGATTCTAGGTCTTAATCCCTGGGTCCCTGTGAATATGATATCATTGCCATGACTGTGATTATGTTTATGTTATATAGCCCGGCAGACCTTAAGATAGGGAGATCATCTGGTAGACTTGATCGAACTGGAGAGCTTTCTCTAGCTGGAGGCAGAAGAAAAAGGTCAGAGAGATTCAAAGCACAAAGATTCAAGGAATTCCTGCTGTGTTTGAAGATGGAGAGTACCATGTGCCAGGAAAAGAGGGTGGCCATTAGAAGCTGAGAGTAGGCCCCAGTTGACAGTCAGCAAGAAAACAGGAACTTCAGTTGTACAATAGCAAGGAAGTGAATTCTGCCAACAATCTGAGTGAGCCTAGAAATAAATGGCTTCTTCACCAGAACTTCCAGATAAGAACCATGCCAGACCTCTGACCTACTGAATTGTGAACTAATAAACTGATGTTATTTTAAGCTGCTATATTTGTAGTCATTTGTCATGCAGCAATAGAAAATGCATACATTCTTTATCAATAAAGAGCATGCCCAAGTGTGATAGGAGAAGCCAAGAAAGGGGCTTAAGAATCCCAATTCATAACTTAGTTAGCAAGAATAAGGTCTGAGAAGTCTTAAACAGAGAGCGACTATTCTAATTTCTTAGCTCAGGTCATGATATGTTAGCATGCAATGAGTCCACAGTGATGGAGGTGATTAAAGATATGAAACCACTATTTTTAATTCAAGAGAAAAAAGAAAAACAACAAAAATATGCCCATTTCACAATGTTCCCAAACTTAGTGAGGAATTTTTAAAACATACTATCTCTCAAAATAAGTGTGTCTACAATCCAACAATCCTACTATGCTACACCTGATAGCATATTTATTGGAACTGTGTCAGCGGCAAAATCTTCACAGACAAGTTCATTATTTGATCTATAAATCAATTTAAATAGTTATTCCAGAATACCTAGTGAACATGTTCATTTCTCTCCAGAAAAATTGAAAATTATCCTGCCTCATTTCTAGAAAATAATCTTTATCTCCTCTTACTTCCCTATGAACCTTACTCTCAAAATTCTACACAGTATATTTTTCTGCTTACTCAATTTAGGCCACTCTTCATTCTACTCACAATTAATTCCTTTAGTCTCTCAATGTAATTGCGCTAAAAACATGTACAATAGAAAAATTATTAAAGATCTAGGTTTCTACTCCTACCTATCTTACATTTTTTAAAATAAGAAACTAATTCCAAGTCTTTAAATATCCCGATGCTTACTTTTAATTTTTTAAACCACAGCTAATTATGAGAGAACTATAACTCCATGAAATAGGAAATTTACTTAAACTCATTTTTCTCTGGCTCTATGTACAATCAGGCAAATCTAAAAGTTTTAACAGTAACACGCATGGTACTTACTTAAGCTGTCCTTCAGCTGTATCTGGACTATGTCTGTAGTGAAAATCAGTATAGGGTGCTAAAATTCGCTAATAAAAAGAAAAGGGAAAAAAAGAAGAAGAAAAAGAGTCCTTATTATAAAATGTATTCTTCCTGTAACAAGCTAAAATTAATTCCACTTCTCTGTATCTCTAACTGGTACACTGCTTGAGAGACTTATTTCTTCAAACTCATCATCAAGGAATATATTTGAGTGATTTTTTTAAATGTACAAACTGAATTTCTGAACTTCTAAACTGACGTTTAACATACATATTAAGCAGTGCACAAATCATGAATGTGAGGTTTGATGGATTTTCTCAAACTAAGCACGTTCCCTATAATCCTCAAAGCCTCCTTATTCTCCCCTTCGTTCTCACCACAGGACTACTATCCTGATTTCTAACACTATGACTTGTTTTGCCTATTTTTGAACATTATTTAATTATTTTTACTTTATAAATTATGTTCATTTTGTTACTAGTATAAGGAAATCCAAATTATTTTTGTGTATTGCCCTTGTATATAGCAACCCTGTTAGGCTCACTCATTTTAGAACTTAAACCACTGTATCTCATTTACCAACCCCCCTGGCCCAGCCTTGTGCTGACTGCATTACTGTGGCCTGAATTTTAATTTTAAAATGATTTAAAATACCTAAGACATTACAAATATTGTTTTAGACAATCAGTAGTCTTTTATATTTTGTCATGTGTACGTTTTTTGCCACGCTTCATTCCTTCCTGCATTTCCTTGTTTGTCTCGGGTCATTTTCCTTTTAAGGATTCACTTTAACCTTCCTTTGAGTCTGTCTCATTTTCTTTTTATTATCTTTATTGGAGTATAATTGCTTTACAATGGTGTGTTAGTTTCTGCTTTATAACAAAGTGAATCAGTTATACATACACATATGTTCCCATATCTCTTCCCTCTTGCGTGTCCCTCCCTGCCACCCCTCTAGGTGGTCACAAAGCACCGAGTTGATCTCCCTGTGCTATGCGGCTGCTTCCCACTAGCTTTCTATTTTATGTTTGGTAGTGTATATATATCCATGCCACTCTCTCACTTTGTCACAGCTTACCCTTCCCCTTCCCCATATCCTCAAGTCCATTCTCTAGTAGGTCTGTGTCTTTATTCCTGTCTTACCCCTAGGTTCTTCATGACATTTTTTTGCTTAAATTCCATATATATGTGTTAGCATATGGTATTTGTCTTTCTCTTTCTGACTTACTTCGCTCTGTATAACAGACTCTAGGTCTATCCACCTCATTACAAATAGCTCAATTTTGTTTCTTTTCATGGCTGAGTAATATTCCATTGTATATATGTGCCACATCTTCTTTATCCATTCATCCAATGATGGACACTTAGGTTGTTTCCATCTCCTGGCTATTGTAAATAGAGCTGCAATGAACATCTTGGTACATGACTCTTTTTGAATTGTGGTTTTCTCGGGATATATGCCCAGCAGTGGGATTCCTGGGTCATATAGTAGTTCTATTTGCAGTTTTTTAAGGAACCTCCATACTGTTCTCCATAGTGGCTGTACCAATTCACATTCCCACCAGCAGTGCAAGAGTGTTCCCTTTTCTCCACACCCTCTCCAGCATTTATTGTTTCTAGATTTTTTGCATTCTGACTGGTGTGAGATGATATCTCATTGTAGTTTTGATTTGCATTTCTCTAATGATTAATGATGATGAGCATTCTTTCATGTGTTTGTTGTCAGTCTGTATATCTTCTTTGGAGAAACGTCTATTTAGGTCTCCTGCCCATTTTTGGATTGGGTTGTTTGGTTTTTTGTTACTGAGTTGCATGAGCTGCTTGCAAATTTGGAGATTAATCCTTTGTCAGTTGCTTCATTTGCAAATATTTTCTCCCGTTCTGAGGGTTGTCTTTTGGTCTTGTTTATGGTTTCCTTTGCTGTGCAAAAGCTTTTAAGTTTCATTAGGTCCCATTTGTTTATTTTTGGTTTTATCTCCATTTCTCTAGGAGGTCAGTCAAAGAGGATCTTGCTGTGATTTATGTCATAGAGTGTTCTGCCTATGTTTTCCTCTAAGAGTTTGATAGTTTCTGGCCTTACATTTAGGTCTTTAATCCATTTTGAGCTTATTTTTCCATGTGGTGTTAGGGAGTGATCTTATCTCATACTTTTACATGTACCTGTCCAGTTTTCCCAGCACCACTTATTGAAGAGGCTGTCCTTTCTCCACTGTACATTCCTGCCTCCCTTTATCAAAGATAAGGTGACCATATGTGCGTGGGTTTATCTCTGGGCTTTCTATCCTGTTCCATTGATCTATATTTCTGTTTTTGTGCCAGTACCATTATGTCTTCATTCCTGTAGCTTTGTAGTATAGTCTGAAGTCAGGGAGCCTGATTCCTCAAGCTCTGTTTTTCGTTCTCAAGATTGCTTTGGCTATTCGGGATCTTTTGTGTTTCCATAAAAACTGTGAAATTTATTTTTCTACTTCTGTGAAAAATGCCAGTGGTACTTTGATAGGGATTGCATTGAATCTGTAGATTGCTTTGGGTAGTAGAGTCATTTTCACAATGTTGACTCTTCCAATCCAAGAATATGGTGTATCTCTCCATCTATTTGTATCATCTTTAATTTCTTTCATCAGTGTCTTATAATTTTCTGCATACAGGTCGCTTGTCTCCTTAGGTAGGTTTATTCCTAGATATTTTATTCTTTTTGTTGCAATGGTAAATGGGAGTGTTTTCTTGATTTCACTTTCAGATTTTCATCATTAGTGTATAGGAATGCAAGTGATTTCTGTGCATTAATTTTGTATCCTGCTACTTTACCAAATTCATTGATTAGCTCTAGTAGTTTTCTGGTAGCATCTTTAGGATTCTCTATGTATAGTATCATGTCATCTGCAAACAGTGACAGCTTTACTTCTTCTTTTCCCATTTGGATTCCTTTCATTTCCTTTTCTTCTCTGATTGCTGTGGCTAAAACTTCCAAAACTATGTTGAATAAGAGTCGTGAGAGTGGGCAACCTTGTCTTGTTCCTGTTCTTACTGGAAATGCTTTCAGTTTTTCACCATTGAGGACGATATTGGCTGTGAGTTTGTCATATACTGCCTTTATTATGTTGAGGAAAGCTCCCTCTATGCCTACTTTCTGCAGGACTTTTATCATAAATGGGTGTTGAATTTTGTCGGAAGCTTCCCCTGCATCTACTGAGATGATCATATGGTTTTTCTCCTTCAATTTGTTACTATGGTGTATCATAGTGATTGACTTGCGTATATTGAAGAATCCTTGCATTCCTGGAATAAACCCCACTTGATCGTGGTGTATGATCCTTTTAATGTGCTGTTGGATTCTGTTTGCTAGTATTTTGTTGAGGATCTTTGCATCTATGTTCATCAGTGATATTGGTCTGTAGTTTTCTTTCTTTGTGACATCCTTGTCTGGTTTTCGTATCAGGGTAATGGTGGCCTCGTAGAATGAGTTTGGGAGTGTTCCTCCCTCTGCTATATTTTGGAAGAGTTTGAGAAGGATAGGTGTTAACTCTTCTTTAAATATTTGATAGAATTCGCCTGGGAAGCCTTCTGGTCCTGGGCTTTTGTTTGTTGGAAAATTTTTAATCACACTTTCAATTTCAGTGCTTGTGATTGGTCTGTTCATATTTTCTATTTCTTCCTGATTCAGTATCGGTACATTGTGCATTTCTAAGAATTTGTCCATTTCTTCCAGGTTGTCCATTTTATTGGCATGGAGTTGCTTATAGTAATCTCTCATGATCTTTTGTATTTCTGCAGTGTCAGCTGTTACTTCTCCTTTTTCATTTCTAATTCTATTGATTTGAGTCTTCTCCCTTTTTTTCTTGATGAGTCTGGCTAATAGTTTATCAATTGTGTTTATCTTCTCAAAGAACCAGCTTCTAGCTTTATTGATCTTAGCTATCGTTTCCTTCATTTCTTTTTCATTTATTTCTGATCTGATCTTTATGATTTCTTTCATTCTGCTAACATTGGGGTATTTTTGTTCTTCCGTCTCTAATTGCTTAGGTGCAAGGTTAGGTTGTATATTCGGGATGTTTCGGAACGTAGGATTGTATTGCTATAAACTTCCCTCTTAAAACTGCTTTTGCTGCACCCCATAGGTTTTGGGTTGTCGTGTCTCCATTGCCATTTGTTTCTAGGCATTTTTTAATTTCCTCTTTCATTTCTTCAGTGATCACTTCGTTATTAAGTAGTGTATTATTTAGCCTCCATGCGTTTGTACTTTTTACAGATCTTTTCCTGTAATTGATATCTAGTTTCATAGTGCTGTGGTCGGAAAAGATACCTGATACAATTTCAATTTTCTAAAATTTACCAAGGCTTGATTTGTGACCCAAGATATGATCTATCCTGGAGAATGTTCCATGAGCACTTGAGAAAAATGTGTATTCTGTTGTTTTTTGGATGGAATGTCCTATAAATATCAATTAAGTCCATCTAGTTTAATGTATCATTTAAAGCTTGTGTTTCCTTATTTTCATTTTGGATGATCGGTCCATTGGTGAAAGTGGGGTGTTAAAGTCCCCTACTATGAATGTGTTAGTGTCGATTTCCCCTTTTATGGCTGTTAGTATTTGCCTTATGTATAGAGGGGATCCTATGTTGAGTGCGTAAATATTTACAATTGTTATATCTTCTTCTTGGATCGATCCCTTGATCATTATGTAGTCTTCTCCTTTGTCTCTCGTAATACTCTTTATTTTAAAGTCTATTTTGTCTGATATGAGAATTGCTACTCCAGCTTTCTTTTGGTTTCCATTTGCATGGAGTATCTTTTTCCATACCCTTACTTTCAGTCTGTATGTGTCTCTAGGTCTGAAGTGGGTCTCTTGTAGACAGCATATATATGGGTCTTGTTTTTGTATCCATTCAGCCAGTCTGTGTCTTTTGGTGGGGGCATTTAATCCATTTACATTTAAGGTAATTATTGATATGTATGTTCCTATTCCCATTTTCTTAATTATTTTGGGTTTGTTATTGTGGGTCTTTTCCTTCTCTTGTGTTTCTTGCCTACTAGAGAACATCCTTTAGTATTTGTTGTAAAGCTGGTTTGGTGGTGCTGGACCCTCTCAGCTTTTGCTTCTCTGTAAAGGTTTTAATTTCTCCATCAAATCTGAATGAGATCCTTGCTGGGTAGAGTAATCTTGGTTGCAGGTTTTTCTCCTTCATCACTTTAAATATGTCCTGCCAGTCCCTTCTGGCTTGCAGAGTTTCTGCTGAAAGATCAGCTGTTAACCTTATGGGGATTCCCTTGTGTGTTATTTGTTGTTTTCCCTTGCTGCTTTTAATATGTTTTCTTTGTATTTAACTTCTAACAGTTTGATTAATATGTGTCTTGGTGTGTTTCTCCTTGGATTTATCCTGTATGGGACTCTCTGTGCTTCCTGGACTTGATTAACTATTTCCTTTCCCATATTAGGGAAGTTCTCAACTATAATCTCTTCAAATATTTTCTCAGTCCCTTTCTTTTTCTCTTCTTCTTCTGGAACCCCTATAATTCGAATGTTGGTACGTTTTATGTTGTCCCAGAGGTCTCTGAGACTGTCCTCTGTTCTTTCCATTCTTTTTTCTTTATTCTGCTCTGCAGTAGTTATTTCCACTGTTTTATCTTCCAGGTCACGTGCCCGTTCTTCTGCTTCAGTTATTCTGCTATTTTTCCCATCTAGAGTATTTTTAATTTAATTTATTGTGTTGTTCATCGTTGCCTGTTTCATCTGTCATTCTTCTAGGTCCTTGTTAAATGTTTCTTGCATTTTCTCTATTCTGTTTCCAAGATTTTGGATCATCTTTACTATCATTATTCTGAATTCTTTTTCAGTTAGACTGCCTATTTCCTCTTCATTTGTTAGGTCTGGTGGGTTTTTATCTTGCTCCTTCATCTGCTGTGTGTTTTTCTGTCTTCTCATTTTGCTTATCTTACTGTGTTTGGGGTCTCCTTTTTGCAGGCTGCAGGTTCGTAGTTCCCGTTGTTTTTGGTGTCTGTCCCCAGTGGCTAAAGTTGGTTCAGTGGGTTGTGTAGGCTTCCTAGTGGAGGGGACTAGTGCCTGTGTTCTGGTGGATGAGGCTGGATCTTGTCTTTCTGGTGGGCAGGTTCACGTCTGGTGGCGTGTTTTGGGGTGTCTGTGGACTTATGATTTTAGGCAGCCTCTCTGCTAATGGGTGGGGTTGTGTTCCTGTCTTGTTAGTTGTTGGGCATAGGGTGTCCAGCACTGTAGCTCGCTCGTCGTTGAGTGAAGCTGGGTGCTGGTGTTGAGATGGAGATCTCTGGGAGATTTTCACCGTTTGATATTATGTGGAGCTGGGAGGTCTCTTGTGGTCCAGTGTCCTGAAGTTGGCTCTCCCACTTCAGAGGCACAGCACTGACTCCTGGCTGCAGCACCAAGAGCCTTTCATCCACACGGCTCAGAATAAAAGGGAGAAGAAAGAGAGAGAGAGAGAGAGAGAGAGAGAGAGAGAGAGAGAGAGAGAGAGAGAGAGAGAGAGAGAGAGAAAGAGAAAGAGAGAGAAAGAAAGAAAGAAAGAAAGAAAGAAAGAAAGAAAGAAAAGAAAGAGAAAGAGAAAGAAAGAGGATAAAATAAAGCTATTAAAATAAAAAATAATTATTAAGAAAAAAATGTTTTTAGAAAGAAAAAAAAAAGGATAGAACCCTAGGACAACTGGGGAAAGCAAGGCTACACAGACAAAATCTAACACAGAAGCATGCACATACACACTCACAAAAAGAGGAAAAAGGGGGAAAAATAATATATCTTGCTCTCAAAGTCCACCTCCTCAATTTGGGATGATTCGTTGCCTATTCATATATTCCACAGATGCAGGGTACATCAAGTTGATTGTGGAGCTTTAATCTGCTGCTTCTGAGGCTGCTGGGAGAGATCTCCCTTTCTCTTCTTTGTTTGTACAGCTCCCAGGGTTCAGCTTTGGGTTTGGCCCTGCCTCTGCATGTAGGTTGCCGGAACGCATCTGTTCTTCACTCAGACAGGACGGGGTTAAAGGAGCAGCTGCTTCGGGGGCCCTGGCTCACTCAGGCCGGGTGGAGGGAAGGGTGCGGATGCGGGGCCTGCCTGCAGTGGCAGAGGCCAGCGGGACGTTGCACCAGCCTGAGGCACGCCGTGAGTTCTCCCAGGGAATTTGTCCCTGGATCCCGGGACCCTGGCAGTGGCAGGCTGCACAGGCTCCCCGGAAGGGAGGTGTGGAGAGTGACCTGTGCTCGCACACAGGCTTCTTGTTGGCGGCAGCAGCAGACTTAGCGTCTCATGCCCGTCTCTGGGGTCCGCGCTGCTAACCGCGGCTCGCGCCTGTCTCTGGAGCTCCTTTAAGCAGCGCTCTTAATCCCCTCTCCTCGCGCACCAGGAAACAAAGAGGGAAGAAAAAGTCTCTTGCCTCTTCGGCACGTCCAGACATTTTCCCGGACTCCCTCCTGACTAGCCGTGGTGCACTAACCCCCTGCAGGCTCTGTTCACGCCACCAACCCCAGTCCTCTCCCTGCGCTCCGACCAAAGCCCGAGCCTCAGCTCCCAGCCCCGCCCGCCCCGGCGGGTGAGCAGACAAGCCTCTCGGGCTGGTGAGTGCCGGTCGGCACCAATCCTCTGTGCGGGAATCTCTCAGCTTTGCCCTCCGCACCCCTGTTGCTGTGCTGTCCTCCGCGGCCCTGAAGCTCCCTGCCTCCGCCACATACAGTCTCCGCCCGCGAAGGGGCTTCCTAGTGTGTGGAAACTTTTCCTCCTTCACAGCTCCCTCCCACTGGTGCAGGTCCCGTCCCAATTCTTTTGTCTCTGTTTATTCTTTTTTCTTTTGCCCTACCCAGGTACGTGGGGAGTTTCTTGCCTTTTGGGAGGCCTGAGGTCTTCTGCCCGCGTTCAGTAGGTGTTCTGTAGGAGTTGTTCCACGTGTAGATATATTTATGGTGTATCTGTGCGGAGGAAGGTGATCTCCATGTTTTACTCTTCCGCCATCTTCCTGTACTCTGTCTCATTTTTTAAAAAACAATAAATATTTATTATCTCACAATATTTCTGCGAGTCAGGAATCTAGAAGAGTTTAATTGTGCAGTTATGGCTCAGGGTGCCTCATAAAATTGTAGTCAAAATATTGATCAGGGCTGCAGTCATCTCAAGACTTGACTGAAGCTGTAGAATCTGCTTCAAGATGGTTTACTCACAACGTGCTAATTGTTGGCACAAGGTCTCAGTTCCTTCCCACGTGTGCCTCACCATAGGCTGCTTTACTGTCTTCATGACATAAAGGCAAGGAATCGAAGAAAGAATAGTGTTTCTTTAAATTTCTTTGGGTCGTTTTTCTTTAGTCTATAAAATCTTTATTTTACCTTTGTTTTTGAAAGACATTTTCTCTAGGTAGGTTGACATTATTTTCTTTCTGCACTCTAAATATGCCATTCTACTGTCTTCTGGTTCCATTATTTCTGTTGGGAAATCAGCTGTCAGAGTTGTTCCTTTGAAAGTAGAGTCTTTTATCTCAAGCTGATTTTAAGATTTTTATTTATCTTGGTTTTTGACAACCTTACCATGATGTGTGTACATGTTGTTTTCTTTGTATTATCTTGAGTTTTCTGAGCTTTATGAAGTTTCATCAGTTTTAGAAACAAAAGTTTTGACCACTGCTTCTTTGGATATCTGCTTCTGCTCATTTTCTCTCTCTTCTCCAAAGACAACAATTATGTTTTATCCCTTTTGTTATGTTCATTTCTTTTCTCTTCCCCTGCCCCCAATGTTTTACTTGATATTTTTATTGACTTTTATTTCAATTTACTAATGATATCTTCTCATCCAAAATGGATTTTTAATTTCACTGAGTTCAGAATTTCAGGTTTTATATTTTTCTGTACTAGTTCCATTTGATTCATTTTGCACACTGCAATTATATGGTGAAATTCTCCATTATTTCATCTATTTTCTTCTTCTCCATTTTCCTTAACAAGTTAATCATGCTTGTTTTAAAGTCTTTTCCCTCTAGCTGTAATATCTGGATCACCTGTAGACATGCTTCTATGGAATTTCTTTTCTTCTGAGTTTTCAGTTACATAGTCATGTCTTTTTGTATGACACTCAATCATATTTCTGACTGAATGTCAGACACTGTAAATTTTATTAAAGGTTCCAAGTGATGTTATCTCCATCAGAGACGGTTTATCCTTTCCTCTTTTAGTCAGGTAGATTAAAGGGACTGATGAGCTTATCCTAGTCACCAACTGAGTTAAATTGAGACTATGCTGCAATTTTGTTAAGATTTGAGTGTACCTCTGGTTTTCTTGTGTTTCTAAAGTATGGATCTCCAAAACTTTCAAGAGACTTTAGCAAGTTTTTTTTTTTTTCTCCTTAGCAGTGAGATATTGGGGATTTTTTCTACACACTTCATAAGTTTTGAACTTAGATCTTTAGGCACTCATCCACAATTACTTCAGAATTTGGGACATGTCAAGAACAGGAAATCAGCTATGAAATACCCAGTTTGCTACTTGAATACTACATAACTGCCAAAAGCTGTTCTGATTTTTCAGGTCCTAGGAAAAGCGTACCAGGATTTTCAGCTTCTAATTATGTCCTGATCAGTAAGTCATCCCAGGGAAAAAAAGCAACTGCACATAATCAGTGTAAATTCACTACTTCTTAGAGGCCTTTCCACTTCTGCCCATGACCCCCCTTCCTGGGAGGCCTCTGTGTCCTATGCACAGGAGACCATAGCCTATTCCACTGTGTTTTCCTCAGTGGAAACATTTTAACTTCTGCTCTCCACAGATTCTTATCTCAGCAAACTTCTAGAAGGGTAAATCAGACTTGATCTGGGGGCTTCTCACATCTCAAGGCTTGTCACTCCACATACACATATGCTTGCCAAATAGTCTGGTCTTCTACCTAGGCCTAGGTCATATTCTTAACCTCTAGCCTGTGGCCTAAATCTACAGTGCCCTCAAGGGCATCTCTAGATTTTTCACTCCCTCTGGTCCTTATTGCTTTCACAGCTCTATACTGCTTTAAATATATGATTTCCATAATTATTCAACTTTTCTAGTTTTCCATAGCAGATGCTATGAACTACACTATCCTACTCTGAAGTTTAAAAAATACATTGTTTTTAAACTTTACTATAAAAAATTAAAATTACAATTTTACAATCCTTACTGACTGCTTATTCTAATAACATTATCATATTAAATGTACCTTTTTTTTTTCCTGTGTGAGGTCAAAATATATTACAGATTATAGAAATAGAAGCCAGGGTAAATTTTGAAAGGGATTTTTTTTTTTTAACAGAAGAAAGATTTGGGCCTAATGAGACAGTAGCAATGAAAATAGCTCCTTTGTATGTGGAAAAGAAAAACCAAAGTTATCAAGTTAGAGTGAAAATTTATAAATATAATTAATAAAACTGAGGACAATATTCTTGTAACAGCAGACTCTAGGATGAAGATAATGATAAAGTAGAAGATGATAATGATTAATATCCAAGGCAATCAGTATTTATTGAATACTTATTATGTGCCAGGTACTAAATAAAACATTTATGTAGATTAGAATGAATATATGTAAAGCACCTGGAAATATTGCCTAACTCATTATAAGCTTTACAAGGGTGTTAGTTGCTGCTATTACTACTACTACTATTATTATAGTATTTATTCTTCACAATAATTCTTTAAGGTAAAAAATCATGACTTTTATTTTACCTAGGAAAAAATGGGTCCAAGAGAGGCTAATAACTTGCCCCAAATCATAAAGCTAGTAGGATACAGAACAAAAAACCAAAACCAGATCTGTATAGCCCGAAGTCTATGCTCTCAATCACTATGATACCTTAGGGGGATCTTGTTAAGGAAAAAAAGAACATTTGTGGCTTTAAAGAACTTATGCAAATATAGTCGTGTACTTAAATATCTACCATATTCTTTTTGAGTTTTTTTCATTTACACAAAGGCTTTGCTAATCTGCTGCACAATTATATAGGAATAAAAACCAGGCCTATACACAATATCTTCCTTTATTGCAATCATCTCTCCAATCTTAAAATATCATTTTCTCCACTTGATAAATAAAAAAGTTAAATCGAAATACACTGTAAAATATCAAAAATGCCAGCTTATTCCAACTGGATTCCCATGAATAATGTATTTAAAATCACTTATTAAGGAGAATATTGTACCTAAATTTGTTAGTTAATGATACAGGCTAATGTCAATTTTATAATCTCAAAATATTTCTAGTAGCCCTAATAAAACCAGAACTATAACATTTAAGACAAGTTTCATAAAATGATTTAAACAGGCAAAGTAGGGAACAATAAATCTTTTGTAATTTGCATAATTTCATACCCAAAAAAAGCCTTGGTTTAAACTTACTCTGAATGATATCTGCAATGGACAACAATGTAATACATTCACACAAATAAACTATAAGAGTACATTTTGTGGTAACTCCCTGGTGGTCCAGAGGTTAGGACTCCATGCTCTTACTGCCGAGGGCCCAGGTTTAACCCCTGGTCAGGGGAACTAAGATCCCACAAGCCATGGGGCATGGCCAAAAATGAGGGGAAAAAAAAAAGAATACAGTTTGTGATAATTCTGTTCCAACCTCTACCACATACTTATTATAGAAAAGGGCATATGGTAGCCTTACTATTTTAGACCAACTGTAAAAAAAAAAAAAAACTGAATTAGTAAAAAAAAAAAAGAAATTGTAGAGTATTTTAAAAAAGATATGTATTCTATTTCTTTCAGTTATATGTGGTCTTTAGTTGCCAACAAGTGTCTCCAAGTTCAGAGAGTTTTAGCATGGTTTAATAAATAAATAGTATATAATTAGCAGGAGCTATTCACACACAATTAACATACTATAGTCCTTAAAAAGAAATGGTCTTCTTAAATAAATATGTAAATGTCTATGAAACCTTACTTGTGCTCTAATTTGCTCAGTCAAGTTTTCATAGATTATAAAAAAAAATAAACTTCACTTTACATGTTGATGAAATATTCTTGAGAATTTTTTCAATTCAGTCCAAATTGAATGAGCTATAAAATACTGCTGGGATAAGCCAAGCTTATTAGTTAATTTAGGTTTAATAATTAATGCTGTGCTGCATATTAACTTTAAAATTTCAAAGTAAGAGTATGTATTTAAAGTCATATTTTAAAACTAGAAAGAATATTAAAGTTCCTACCTCTAATTCTACATCAGCTCGTACATACTGTCGGGTCTTTGGATGATTAAGGAGGTGTAAAATTGTAGTAATGAGAGCCTCATTTATTCGACTTAATTGGCAATCGATCACATTTTTCAAGATGGTGTTTAGTCCACCTCGAAGGGCCACCACCTCTGGATTCTGAAGTGCTAAAATAAAAAAGAAAAACTTAATATATTATATAGGGGATAATTAATAAAATGTAATCAGAAATCTGGGATTTTAATACTTAATTTGCTTTCTGACTTGAAAAACTTTCCAGTCAATGACATTTAAAAGGACACGTGGATAAATTACCTAATAAGAGTCACTGAATATACTTTCCAAAACTCTGATTTGTTTCTTAATGTCTCTGAACTTTTTCATACCTTTTGTTCATGTTTTACTGACTGGTTCTTCTTTCCTATCAATTGCAAGGAGTTCTTTATATAATGGGAATATTAGCCTTTTATCTGTTTCAAATCTTTTATCTGATTTGTAACTTAACTTTAGATTTTAGGCTCAGAAACTCCTCCCTTACTTCAAATATCAGGCATTTTCTCTGTATGCACGCACACCCATGTGTGTGTTTTAAATGAGTTCATGATTAACATTTCAGTTTTCAATCTGTCAGGAAACAGACTTTGGCTTAATATTGATAAGCTCATTTTTTCCCAAATATTTATTCAACTATCCCAGCATGCTTTCCAAACAGATTTTCATACTTTTGATATACTGAAGTCTTCTATGTATCAGGGTCTGCAACCCTTGATTCTTTTTCATTTTTTTCTCTCTTAATAAGCCAGCTTAACTTTTTTAAAATATGAGAAAAAAATCTTTGCCTTCTCCTCCATTTAGTCTTTTTCAAAAATGTTTTTTTTTCATAGTTGAATTTTTCCTGTTTGTTCTGGTTGAACTTTAGATTTAGGTTTCTTCTCCATTTTTTCTAAATTGAGGTATAATTACTTACAGTAAAATACACAGATTTTAATGGTACAGTTCAATAAATTCTGAACAATATCTATACCCCTGTAACCAATACCTCAATCAAGGTATAGCACTTTCATCATCCTAGAAAGTTCCTTCACACCACTTTTCAATCAGTCTCCCTCCACAACAAAGGCAACAAATATTCTCATTTCTACCTATAGATTAGCTCTGCCTTCTTGAAAATCAATTAAACAAATTGAAAAGTACCCCCTAAACACACACACACGTCTTCCACATTTCTTATTTTTATTTGTTATATATAGTTTTCTTGTCTACTTTGCAAATAGTATCATTTTTTTCCATTATATTTACTGATTATTGCTTAAACACAAAATAAATCGATTAAATCTATATTTTCAGGTTTCCACTGTACTGAATTACTGAAGTTGTTCTTCAGTTGATTCAGAGTTTTCTAGATATATCATCTACTATGTATGATGCCTTCTTTCCAATATGTAAAACTCATTTATTATTTTGTCTTGCTAACCTGGTTAAAATGCTAATTAAGAGCTTTTAAAATGATGTAGTATTTGTAGAGATCCACTATTAAGAATATGATTGGTGGACTTCCCTGGTGGCTTAACAGTGGTTAAGAATCCGCCTGCCAATGCAGGGGACATGGGTTCGAGTCCTGGTCTGGGAAGGTCCCACATGCCACCGAGCAACTAAGCCCGTGCGCCACAACTACTGAGCCTGTGCTCTAGAGCCCGTGAGCCACAACTACTGGGCTCGCATGCCACAACTACCGAAGCCCATGTGCCTAGAGCCCATGCTCCGCAACAAGAGAAGCCACTGCAATGAGAAGCCCACGCACTGCAAGGAAGAGTAGCCCCCGCTCGTCGCACCTAGAGAAAACCTGCGCTCAGCAACGAAGACCCAACGCAACCATAAATAAATAAATAAACAAATTTATTAAAAAAGAGTATGAGTGGTGATTTGAGATGAATATTCTACAATGTTAACATAGTAGCATTCTAATTATTTCATTTTATGTATGCGTGTATTTGTGTGTATGTGCATATCTGTGTGTTTATGTATATAAAATGCTAGTTTCATTTAAATTAAAATTGGTAAATTTCCATATTTTTAATGCTCTCAATTAGATTATACTATATGAGAATTATTTGTTCCTTGAAACAATTTTTTTAAGACAAAACTAACTAAATGACTCTTTTTGGAGGCAATTAATTCATCAAGTACTTCTATGGTTTTTGATCCATCACGTGTTCTACTCTTTTGAGTCAAATGGATATTAAAATTTTCTCTGAAAACCCATTCATTTCAATAAGATTTTCAAATATATAAAAAAATTATCTAATTTTTAAAACTATTAATTCTCTTTCTCATTCTATTAATCTTTTCTCTGACTTTTGCATTTTTCAAACAATAGTGTATGTTTGCCTGTGTATCATTTTTTTCTTCTTCCATTAACACAGATTAGATTAAATAATCTATCTTGTTCTCTAAGACTCAGAATCATTATTGCTTTCCTCCTGCTTATGTTAAAATTTATTTTTTTCTTCTTTTCTTCTTTTTCTATTTCTTGGGTTCGCTCACTTATTTTCATTACTTTTTGCTTAATTATAAAAGCATCTTATAGTGAGACGTTAACTCGAGTATATAACTTTCCAGGCATCTCATACATTGACATGTAGTCAAATTTTTATTATTTTTCAGAATTTCCTTAATCAAATTTCTGACTTTTTCTCTAAATCAACAGGTATTGTAGACAGTATTTTTAGACTCTCAATGATAAGGCTTGGCTCTTTTGTTTCTTTAAACTTTTGTTATTCATTTATTTATTATATCAAGAGTGAATGTAACCTATACCACTTCTGCTTTTGGTGGGGAAAAATATTATCTTCTCTTGTCATTAAAAATTATATTTCTTTGGTTATAAGTGAGGTTGAACTTTTAAAATACTTTGACTAGCCATGCATTTCTTTGAGAATTACTTATTTTTCCTACTGATCTGTATATAAGTAAGTTCTTTACCTGTCATGGTAAAGAACTTATTTATTACATTTATTTTTTTCTTTGTTCTGGTACTACATGTTTTCTTATCTCCTTATAATAAAATCTACAGCTGCTGAAATCTGTTTGATTTCTTTTGATAATTCAAAATTCCTTTTCCTTACGTGATCAGATAGTCATCCATTCCCCCCCCTATATTTTCCCCATTTAACTCTTAAATCCTTTTTCATTTAGAATTCTTTTTTAATGTAGAGTGAATTGTTGTTTTGCACTCACATCAAGATACAATGTGGTTAATTAATGTCTGAGAGCCAGACTTTAAGAGATTTTATTCTAATTACTGGAATCTGGACAATTCGTATATATTAAATTTCATGATGAGTAAAACTTTAAAATTTATAGAATTTTAATGTCACTTTGAAATGATTTGTTAAACAACAAGTCCACTACTTCCTTATCAGGAATGTCCTACTTTTTCATATCTTTTTACCAATACCTAAAGAATTAATGTATTAAAGGCATTAAAAAGTGTTATATATTCTTTCTAAAATACTACATTTTCATTACTCAAAGAAAATTCTGACCTAGTTCACAGATAATGGCAATGCATGCTCGAACCATTCTGTCTCTTTCTTGGAGTCCATCATTTCCAACTGCTATTAATGAGTTGGCCACAGAGCTAGGAAACAAGGAAGCATTCACAGTAATCATCTGTAACAGGGAGAAATCAGAAAAAGAAGTTACTTCATAATGCATTTTTCAAACCTATTTTATTCAGACTGAAGTGTTTAAGACCGTAGAATATTTATAAGATCCAGGCACTAATTTTAATCTTCTCCTTCAAATGAACATGTCAAAGGACTAATATAACTAATAACTGATGCAATAAATGTTAATAATCATTACCATGGAAAAAAGTGTTGGCTTTTTTTCCCTAATAGTCCAGACTATAAATTAGTTGACTACCAAGATATAACGTTTCTGAGATTCTAAGCTCCTCTAGGATAGGAACTCTATTTTAAAGAACTTTTCAGTAACTAGACAAAGTAAATCAGTGGTGACAACAGCTGCAAACATACTACTGTACTACTACATTCCTGACTCCTTCCCCATTTATTATCACCACTACATCCTATCAATTTACCTCATTAACTCAACTCTTTCCACCATCAAACTCTGACTTGGGTCCTCATTCTTACTTTGATTGCTGCAACTGATGTCTCATCATCTCCCTATGTCTCTTACTTGTTGCTATACTGAAAGGCAAACTTAATAATCCATAATCTATTTTTTTTGAAGTCCCCATTTTCTTTGTGGTTGTTATGGGGACTGCCCTCAGCTCTTAGAGGTTGCCCTCAGGTCCCTGTCATGGGCAGCTCACTTACGGTTATTTGCTACTTCAAGGCAGGCAGCAGTTTCTCCATAATCTATTTTTAATATTTCAAAAACTGTGATGGAAACAGTATGTCTCTGGTGACAAAAACTTTTGTCGAATCTCATTTTAAATGAAAAGTTTAATTGGCAATAACATATTTGGAATACTGAAAACAGATAACATGTATCTTCAGTTTGGAAAACAGAAAGAAAAATTATGTAGTTAATTACTCTTTAATAAATAGAAGACTATTTGGTAGATGAAGTATTTCAAAATAGCAGGTCCTTGGAGTGGGAGTAGAAGAAAATGTTTTATTCTGTTTGGGTAGTGATAAATACTGGGGATAATTAATCTGTCCTGGGTGTTACTATTTATAATCCTGTTGAAAAATAAGACTTATACTCTGACAAAATTAGGGGACACAATATAACTAAACTAATATCCAGTTAAATCCTATAGAGGTTCAAAGGAGAGATCTATATTGGATAGAGTACTTGTAAATGGTTTACATCATTTAAGCAGCATTATGTGATATGACAAGTTTCAAATGAAATTATAGAATACTGTTCCACAACCATAAAATAGATGTCTAATAACCTTAGAATCTACAAAAACTTACACATTTGTTTCTAAACAGTATTTTTCATTACTCAAAAATGTTGGAGAAGAAAGAAGAGGAAAGGGAAAAGAGGTATAAGAAACTGATCTTCCTCAGTGAGAAAATTCTAACTTCTTATGATATTAATTTATATTTTAATACTTATTGATCTATTATTATACTTACAAGGGGCTTGTAAGAAAAATTCCCAAGACAATAAGACGTATGTAATGTATTTTAAAAAGAGTTGGCTAGAAGCCAGACCAACCGGCTTCCAGGGCCAAATCTGCCATTAATAAACTGTTACCTTGGCAAACCAATCCTCTCTGTGCCTTAGTTTCCTCATTTGTAAATGAGGATGTATAGGATCCGATGATTTCTAGAATTTCAAGTGTAAAATTCTATTCTATGAATCTCAAGTGTAGAGCTATGAAATGGATATCAGTAATTTAAAGTTTTTACAAGTGAAATCACTCTTGTTATTTTTCAGGGAAAATATACACAAAGAAACTCTTAAATTCTGTGTAAATCAGAGAATACTTTTCTTGTAAATCAGTGAGTAATCAATGAGGGAAAAGTCATAGAATTTAGTCTCTGCTGAAATAAAAGTTTAATCATCTTTTTTGCATGATAGAACAGACATATATAAAACAAATCAAAGATCATAAGTAGGTAATAAATTTGTAGAACTGCTATAAAAGAATGAGAGAAACACTGAGTTCTCTAAGGGAAATATTTAAAATTTCAGCTGAGACTGCAAGATGAATATAATATAGAAAGGGGTGGAAATGAGAAGAATAGGATAGAAGCAGTGATCAAAGCAGTGGTGGAGGGCAGCTTGTCTACACATAAAATGGCATAATGAGATGGGTCATAATTGGTTGCCCCAAAAGTGGGCTCTGAATGGCAAGATAAGCAGGTTGTGCTTAATACCAAAAGGATTTGTGGGCCAGTGTAGGTTTGGAAATTTGGAGAACTGGGCTTTTCATGCTGGCTTTGACAATATCTTGCTGTGTATCAAGGGCAAGTGATTCCTTTAAATGAATCCCTTTCAGCTACAAAAAAAAAAAAAAATCTGTGATATATTAATCTCATATTGCATGAATATAGAAATGATATATGAAGAAAATAATGGCTTAATTAGGCAGGCAGTAAGAAAACTTTAAGTTGGATAAAGAGTAGCAAGAGCTGACTAGTGTGAAAATAATACAGATAATGAGAGAGACAAGAATCAGGAAGGATTGCCTGGATTAGAGCAAGAAAGAGACATGAAAAAATCAGAGACATTGAAAAAAAACCAAGCAAACAAACAATATCTCCTAAATGAATGAAATAGGTGAAAGAGAAGAAAAAGTAACATAGTATTCCTTAATTATTCATAAAGCAAGTTATCCTAAAGCAACAAATGTTTTTGCTTTTCCTTTAAAAAACATTATTACTTTCACAGAAAATTTTAAAACTGTTCTGAACGCATACAAAGAACCCACAGTGACCTAGCAATTATATTATTAACATTAATTTCTACTAGCTCAGGGGCCAAAATGTTGCTGGAAAAAAAGAAATATGTGCTTCAATTGTTAAAAGTATTAGTGAAATTATAGTTCCTCTGGCCAATAGAGGCCACTGTTCATTCAGCAACCTTGCTTTCCCTTTTACTCTGTTTTTAGCTAACCCAAGGAGGAATCCTGTGACATAACTCTACCTTTGAGCCTGTATTTTACCACCAGGTACAAGCAGTTTTCCCGCCCTTGAATCCACAAATGATATCTGCCTTCTTCAAAAGATAACAAAATAAAATTACGTTTTTGTTATGGCATTTCTGAATTGTTTCAAGGGTCTGTTTATTTTTACCGGGCTATTTTATAAATTACACTGTAACTTGTACAAAACATTGTACAAAACAGAAATAAAATATTTAGTGAATAATTCAAAGAAGCTGAATTTAATTTAATCCATTTGGGGTTCTTTTTTCATCTGAACGCAGTTTCTAAGGCAGCAACTCTCAAAGTGTGGTCCAGAAAACTGAGGGTCCTGACGATATTTTCAGATTCTGCAAAGTGAAAACTATTTTCATAGTAATTCAAAGACATTATTTGTCTTTTTCACTCTCACAAGTACATATGGAAGTTTTCCAGAGGCTCCACTGCATGTGAAATCACAAGAGACTGAATACAAAAGCAAATATGACAATCCAGGTATCTTCTATCAGGACAAACACTACAGAAATTTGTATAAATCTAAAATAATGCCACTCTACTCATTAACTTTATTTTTGGAAAATATAGTTATTTTTATAAAAATATGTTATTTATGTTTACTTGTAATGAGTTTATTTTTTAATATGTTAATATATTTTTTAATTTCTCATTTTTAATTCCTAGTATGATAAATACTGACATATATATAACTCAAATAACCAAAGAGTTATTCTAGGTTCTTCAGAAACAAATTTTGTTTTCTTATCTTGAATTCTCAAAATCATGCAGAAGAGGTTGTACGTATAAGTAAAAATCATAAACCTAATTTTTATATTTAAATATGAAGAGTCAAATCACGGTGCCAACATAACAATTTACCCTATAACAAACATTTTTTAAATCTATCTCCAATATCACTCTTAACTAGAACTGCAAACTTCTTTTAAGACAACTCATCCATTTACTTCTTCCTTACTATGCTCACCTGTGGGTACTATTACTAACCATAAGCTGAACAACTGGAAGAAAAGGAAAAAGAGGAGATCTAGTTAATGCACAAACTCAACAGTCTGCAATTCTGGAGCATGCACTGTATTCAAAGGTGGGAAAAAAGGAGAAGAGCTAAAAAAGTTAACTGTTAAATAATCTTAGATGTTTTTACATTAAAACAAACATACACTGCATCAGTTTTATGAATTTTTAAGATGAAACATGATACTTTATGATGAAACATGATAAAATTCTTACACAAACTGTACCCTAACCAAATTAACTCTCAGTTTACTCTATTCCTCTGCCATTAGGGCATCACATCACATTAAATAACAATAAAAAAAACTCATGGAAGGCCTCTCTCATTAGAAGCAGTATGGATTATCCTCAACACCCTCTCTTGGAGAGTTTAGATTTTGACCTTTTATCCTGTACAATGGCCTGAATTGTTTATTGCAAGTGCCTACTGATGTATCCAAATTCATCTTCAAAACAATCAGCCTGTAATTATTTTTTGACATTCATTTAATAGAATTAACTCCAAGCATATAATTAAGAAAAAATAAGGGTTGGGGGCAAGTAATCCTCTTTCTCCAATAACATATAAAAGCAGTAATTTCATTTATATGCCTACTGCAGGAAGAAATATTCTTTACAATAAACATTTTATAAAAAATACTGCCCTAGCTATACCCACATAGAATAATTACACAACATATTTATGCTTATCTTGAAGTTTTAATACTTATTTAACTCATTTTAACAAAATAAAAATGTTTAATGAGAATTCAATTTTAATAGAAAGATTTCACAGTCTAAATCTAAAAATGTAAAATGCTTAACATGAAAATCATAAATCTGCCTTTATTCTCAGACATAGAGCCTACCTTTCTGACTAATCGAAGTGCTTGTGTCCTCTCTACCTCGTTGCTCTGCTGTATGTCAATGCACCTAAATGATACATAAAATATTTAATTATTGATAAAAATCTTATTAAACAATTTTTTGTATAATACCATGATCAGACCCATGTTCATGTCAATATAGTATCTGTAAATGTTAATACAAGTTATTTTTCAGTACCAGCAAATATTTATTTAATTTAGTATCTCTAGTGATAAATACTTATTATAATAAAACATTTCAAAACTATTTCACTTAAAACTCCAGGAAAGAAGAATACCGTAAGTAATTTATAGAATTATATATATCTATACAGAAATAATAAACATATTTATAAAGCAAAATATCAGAAATCTACTGAAAAAATATTCACCTATCTTTGATAAAGTTCACAGGTACTTCATAAAAATTGTGAAGGAGAAATATTTCAAAGCCTATGTTTTAGTTTAATTGTGATTTTAACCAGAGCCTAAATTTTACATGTTATAACTAAGTTAAAAGTCTTATATTAGCCACAATAATTCTATTTTACCAAAATATAATTTGAAATGTGACTGTACTTCAAAAGTTAATGCTCATATATCACTTAACTGACATTTCTCTATAAAATTTATTAAATTATTCAATTTCTAAAGAGTCTTTGGTATATGTGGAAGAATAATTCATTTTTACTTATGCTTAGACAGTTCACAATTCTAATTAATACTTTATATATCAATACATAGATAGTTTGCTATTCAAAAGCATTTCTGCTATCTGAATATAATTAATCTAAAACAACTTTAATAAGAAGCAAATAGACACATATAATTTCATTTCTGGCCACAACAGATCAGACCAATCCTCCTGCCAAAAATAACTATAAAGGCTAAATATAGTACTTTGTAAAGCAACTGTTAAAAGGGCAATGGATAGTAATCCCTGGAAAGAGAAGCACAAGCTCCATATCCTCTCAGGCTTTGTCCCTGGGGACACCTGCCAATCCCCAGTTTTAGGGGAACAGAATCCTAAAAGAAAGCAAAAATCTTCCTGTACTGGAGAGACAGACTGAACTTTAGGGCAACCAAAGTGGCTGGGACTTGAGGGGAAAAAAATCTCAAAGAAAAGAAAATAGGAATATAAGCAAGAATCTGCATGCCATCCCCTTTACAACGCACACTTGCCAATTTCTATGTTGTACAAATGCAGAGTTAAAGTCCAAGAAACCAAGCAAAAAGCTACTGCTGAGAAGCCAAGGAACTGAGCAGACATTTTAGCAGGTACATAATATTCTAAGAAAGATGTTAGGGCTCAAGGCTGGTCGGGATGAAGAGGTTCTGCTAAATATCTACATTTTCACTTGAGACTCCATATAGCCACTTCCTAGAGCAAAGGCAAAGGAAAAAACAAATTTTAACACAATCAGTGTGATAAGCCAACATTCCAGAATAAAGCTTAACCCTTTTAAGAGAAAAATAACATGATCCAGAGCCAAAAACTTTTAACATACAATGTTCACATCCAATCACATATAATATGAGGTATGCTTTAAAACAAAGGGTTGAGTAACCAAAAACCAAGAAAAGAAAATGATAATAGAAACAGAACACAGGTGATTCACATACTGGAATTGTCATAAATAACTATGATTATTATGCTCAAGAAAATAAAGCAGAGGCCTAGAATGTTTAAGTAAGAGTAAAATATAAATCACAGAAATACAATAACTGAAATTAAAAATTCAAGAGACTGGGGGCTTCCCTGGTGGCACAGTAGTTGAGAGTCCGCCTGCCGACGCAGGGGACACCGGGTTCGTGCCCCGGTCTGGGAAGATCCCACATGTCGCGGAGCAGCTAGGCTCGTGAGCCATGGCCGCTGAGCCTGTGGTCCGGAGCCTGCTCCACAACGGGAGAGGCCACAACAGTGAGAGGCCCGCGTACAGCAAAAAAAACCAAAAACAGGTAAGTAGAGAGTAACAACACTGAAGCACAAAGATTAACAACAACAAAGATTGAAAATACAGTAAGGGCATTAGAGACATGTGGCACAGTGAACAGATTCAACACTCTACAGCTGGAGTACCAGGGGATAGGAGAGAAAGTAACAGGAAAAAAAACCTTTAAAGTAGCCAAAGGAGAAAAAAAAGCAACAAGAAGAGACAACTTACTGTTCAACAAAAAAAAAAACAAAATCCAGAAGACAGTAACTTATTTAAAGCATTGAAAAATAGTAACTGGTCAAAAAAATACCCTTCAAATGGGAAGGGAAATAGAGGATTTATAGACAAATAAAACATGAGAGAATTCAACTCCAGGTATACCTACACTATGAGAAAATAGTAAAGGAAATTCAAGAAAGTGACCCAAGATAAAAGGGTGGAAATGCAAGAAGGAAGAATATTGGAATGGGTAAATAACATAGGTAAATATCTCTAGTTCCAATTTAATACAATAACAGGACTATCCTGTGGGGTTACAAATATATGTAGAAATAAGGCAGAGGGGAGCTGATGGTCAAGCTGGAAGAGGTTTCCTGCATTGTTCTGGTTGTAATAAAAATGGTAAACCTTAACATATCAAGGATAAATGTAATCTCTAGGGCAACTGCTAATAGAAGAAAAGGCTTTAAAACCAAGACATTAATAGAAGAGGAAAAAAATTCTTGATTATTCCCAAAGAAACAAAAAAGGAGCAATGCAAGACCAAAGAATAGACGTGACAAATAGAATATGAACAGCAAGACAGCAAAGTCAAATATATGAGAAAACTAATGGCAAGGTGACAAACTCATAAATATAATTACATTAGATAAAGCACATAGACCCTGCATATAAAAAACCACTAGACATAGTCTAATCCAATTAGAAGACAAAGATGGTCAAACTAGATTTTAAAAAATCTATATGATGTTAACGGAAGAGAAACTTAAATGTAAGAACAAAAAAAAAGAAAGTGAAAGGACTGAAGAGGATATATTGTGCAAACCCTAAATAAAATAAAGTTAGTATAGCTATATTAACATTAGATAACATGAACACTCATAAAAGAGGTATTACTAGGAATAAAGAGAGACATTTCATAACCAGGAAAGGATTAGCCAATGAGAAGGTTTAACAATTCTAAATATGAATGCAATAACAAAGTTTCAAAATATATAAAGCAAGAACTGACAGGGGGACTTCCCTGGTGGCGCAGTAGTTAAGAATCCGCCTGCCAATGCAGGAGACACGGGTTCGAGCTCTAGTCCAGGAAGATCCCACATGCCGCAGAGCAACTAAACCCATGTGCCACAACTACTGAAGCCCTCGTGCCCTAGAGCCCACGCACTGCAACTACTGAAGCCCACGTGCCTAAAGCCCATGCTCCGCAACAAGAGAAACTACTGCAATGAGAAGCCCACGCACCGCAATGAAGAGTAGCCCCCGCTCGCCGCACCTAGAGAAAGCCCACGCAGAGCAACAAAGACCCAACGCAGCCAAAATAAAAAAAAATTGAGTCCATGATATTAAAACTTCCTAAAAAAGAAAACCCCAGGGCCAGACAGATTCGCCAGTGAACTCTACTAATCATGTAAGGTAAAAAGCAGTATCTTACATAAATTCTTCCAGAGAATATAAAAAGGGGGTAACATTTCCTTAGTTGTTTTATAAACATACTCTTGATACCAAAACCAAAAAGAATATTAGAACAATGGAAAAATATAGGCCAATACCTCTCATAAACATAACTGCAAAAATTTTTCCACAGAATATTAGCAAACCCAATACAGTTATATGTGAAATAAAAAGACATCATTAAAAAGTGGTGTGCGCTTTTTAATTCCTTGCAAACAAGGAATATAAAGAAATCCACTAAGAGTCTACAGCAAGTATCATAAATAATGGCAAAATACTGAACACTTTCAACTTGAGTTCAGGAGCAAAACATAGTTATCCAATTACCATTTCTAGTCAGTGCAATATTCTAACCAGTGAGATATGGTGAGGAAAAGAAAAATATAAGTATTGGGAAGGAAGAAATAAAAGGGTCATCATTTGCAATTAATGCTAATGTACACAGAAACTCTAAAATAACCTTAAAAACAATTAGAAATAAAAAGTGAATTTAGTCAGATCACCGAGATAAGAATATACAAAAACAAAAAATTAAAACTTACAATTATTTTTCTATATATTAGCAGCAAAAACTATGAAAAAGAAAAATTTTAATTACATTAATACTATATCTAATAAATGCCTTACGATAAACCTAACAAATATGTGCAAGACCTCTCTGCATAGAAAACTACAAAATGTTGAGAGAAATTAAAGTTCCAAATAAATAAAGGTTTGGAAGATTCGATATTATTACGATATCAATTCACCCCAAATTAACACAGAGCTTCAATGCAATTACTATAGATATCCCGGAAAGTTTTATGGAAATAGACAAGTTGATTTTCTAAAATTCACATGGAAATACTGAACCCAAAATAGAGGAAAAGCTGGAGGACTTATACTAATACATATCAACACTTACTGTCAAGGTGCAGTCATTTAAGACAGGGAGAAAACGGAGCAAGAACAGACAAACAGACCAAACAAAGAGAATAGGGAAAGCAAAAACAGAAACATACTTATCAGTTACCTGACTTACAACAAAAATGAAACTAATTTAGACATGAAAGGAGAATCTTTTCACTAAATGCCTCTAATATTTATTAGATATTGATAAAAATGAATTGTGACCTAACACCTATTTCAACATATACGGAATAAAAACTTTAGAAGAAAAAATAGGATATTATCATCCAAAAAGACCAAAAACATTAACTATAAAATAAAAGACTGCTATATTGGATTTTATTAATTAAGAAGAGTAAGAAGACAAGGTAGACTGACTTGGAGAAGATATTCTCAATACATATACTGGAAAGGAATCATATCCAGAAGATACCAAGAACTCCTACGCAAAAAGATAGACAATCCAATTTATAAATGAGCAAAAGATAAAGAGGATATCCAAATAGTCAGCAAGCAAATGAAAGGGAAACAGAAATTAAAACCACAATGAAACTCACAATGAAAACCACAGCAGAAAAGGGTATAATTAAAAACTGAAAAGAGCAAATGCTGATGAGGATGTGGAGGGATTGGAACTCTCAAACATTTCTGATAGGAGTGTAAATCAGTACAATCACTTTGGAAAACTGTTAGGCAGTAACTACTAAAGTTAAATAAACATAAAACTTATCACCCAGCAATTCCACTCCTACATATATACCTAAGAGAAATGAGTGCACACGTCCACCAACAGACTTGTGCAAGAATGTTCAGGGCAGCTTTATTCAAAATAGCCAAACACTGAAAACAACCAAGAAAAAATCAACAGAATGGATTAAATAAATTGTGCTCTATTCACAACATAAAATACTACACAGGAATTTTTTTTTTTAAATCAACATGGATAAATCTCACAGATAACACTGAGGAAAGAAAAGAGTAATGTATACTTCCAATATATGATACTCAAGAATAGGAAAAACTAGTCTAGGATGAAAAAGGCCAGAGTAATGTTTCCTACTGACTGGGGACACAAGGAAACTTGATTGGGATGCTGAAAATGTTCCATATCTTACTCAGGATAATAGGGTAATTGGTTGTATCTACCTGTAAAAATTATCAGGCTTTACACTAAAAATGTGTATACTTTATGGTAGGTATGCTAAAACTTAATACACAATTTAAAAAAACATATAAAAACATAGGGAGCTCTAAGAAAATTACCTAGCTATTAAATAGTCCACTTTCAATTTTAGCACCTTCTGCAGAATACTGGAGTCTTGGATGAGATACCGAAGAGCTCGTAGCCCTGCCGCCCGCACTTCTTTTGCTTCATTCAATAAAGCTAACCGCAAGCTATATGAAAACAAACAAACAAAAACTCTTGCTGCATGAGTTTCAAATACACATAAAATTATGATACCAAATCCTTCTTCAGTTGAAATAAGCAAAGCTACTTGTCATTTTACATATATAAAAATCATTCACTGTAAGCCATGGAACTTCACTAATGTTATTTTTTAATTTTTGTCTCCTTGGTATATTCCTACCAATCAAGAAAATGTTAAGAGTTTTGTTCTACCTTCTGTAGTTTATTTTATATAAACAGTGGGAAATTAAATATGCCTTTTTCAAGCTGTATCACATATGCCTCTACAGTCTATCCCCCTCTACCTACTTGTTTCACTTCTCCCAAAGAATCATTGGTTTAAACCAATAAATAAAAATACTTTAAAATGACAGTAGGAAGAAACTACTTATACCAATTTTATTTTATTTTATTATTTATTTATTTTTTTTGCGGTACACAGGCCTCTCACTGTTGTGGCCTCTCCCGTTGCGGAGCACAGGCTCCAGACGCGCAGGCTCAGCAGCCACGGCTCACGGGCCCAGCCGCTCTGCGGCATGTGGGATCTTCCCGGACCAGGGCAAGAACCCGTGTCCCCTGCATTGGCAGGCGGACTCTCAACCACTGCGCCACCAGGGAAGCCCTATACCAATTTTAAACGATGCCAAAACAATGGCTATGAAACTGTAACATTAAGCCTCTCGTGGGCTTGAGCAAATCAAGTTTGCCATAGCACACTGTGTCTTAGGTGAGATCTAGAGATAACTGTACAGGTTCTTCTTGCTCTTGGGAATAATATGAGAACTTTTATTCTGCGATTTAACTTAGAAGTTTAGACTGTAGAAGTCCAGGTACTTTTCGAAAACATTAGCTTTGGTTCTTTATATTTGATAATTACAAAATATCAGTAAGAACAATAGGATAACAGTTAAAAATGCTGGAGATCCTGAATTTTTCTAACATTCAAACTGTTTCTATAAAATCAAAACAAGGTGTTATACTCTATTTTTAGTTTAAAATTACTAAAACTGAAATTACTAAAATCCAGAAGGGATGAGGAAGGCAACTGAACTATACTTACCAAATTATGATATCCTCATAGCTAAAACCCAGTTTTTCTTCATTGTGGCCAATATCACAAAGCAGCTGTCAGAAAAACAAAACAAGTATGCATAAACATAAGCATGTATTTTTGCTTATTTACATACATTACCTTTTTAGACTGGAATAAAAAGATATTTTTCTCTAATAAAATTTTGAAAAATATATGATTCTACTGTCCAAATATGACTTATTTCTATCATCTTATCGTTTATTTGACCTGACAGTTCTAGGTTTCTTGCCTTTGTCTGAATTAACCAGCTGTTTTTTATTATTCTTTTTTCCCCCTCCATACTCTTACTGTTTTAAAAACTATTCCTGGGACTTCCCTGGTGATAGAGTGGTAAAGAATCTGCCTTGCAATGCAGGGGACATGGGTTCGATCCCTTGTCAGGGGACTAAGATCCCACATGCCACGGGGCGACTAAGCCTGCGCGACACAACTACTGAGCTCACGCACCTCAACTAGAGCCCACATGCTGCAAACTACAGAGCCCACGTACCACAACCACAAAAGAGAAAACCCACACGCCACAGCTAGAGAGAAGTCTGCGCGCTGAAACAAAAGATCCCGCAGGCCTCAATGAAGATCCCACATGCTGCAACTAAGACCTGACGCAGCCAAAAATAAATAAAATAAATAATAAATCTATGAAAAAAAACTATATTCTTTTAGTGGTTACCATAGAGATTACAACATGCATTTTTGACTTATTACAGTCTAACAGAAATTACTACTTTACCATGTTCTCAATAATGAGACCCCAATACTTCAACTCCATTTACTCCTCTCACCTTTCACTTTTTGTTTTTTCTATCTTTTAAGCCCCACAAGACATTATTTTTATTTTTAGTTAATATTTAGTCAATATCAATTTATATTTACTCTCAAATTCACCACTTCCATTACTCTTCACTCCAGTGGTACATTTATAGGATGTTCTCTCTTCTGCCTAAAGAATCCTCAGTTCATTGTTGTTGATCTGTTTTATTGGTATCTTCATTTGTTTTATAGCCAAGGTTGCTGGCAATGGATTTTTTTGGTTTTTGTTTGTCCAGAAATGATTTTTTCCCACTTATGTTTCTGGAGGACATTTTGCTGGATTTATATAAATTGTTAGGTTTGCTCTTTTCTTAAAACAATTTCAAGATGGCTTCCATTGTTTGTTGAGAAGTCTGATATGAGTCTTACTGTTGGCTCCTTTGAAGGTCTTATCCTTTTTGTCAGACTCCTTTCGAGATTTTTTTATCTTTGATTTCAGCACTCTTGCTGTTCAAGGGTGGTTTTATTTGCATCCCTGCTTAGGGAAAACAGAAATTTCCGAATCTCTAGGTTGATATATTTTATCAGTTTTAGAAAATTCTGTATCTCTTCAAAAGTAGTTTTGCCCAATTCTCTCTCCTCTTTTTCTGGTAATTCAAATGTTCAATCTTTTTGTGTATACCACAAATCTCTAAGTCCTCTTTTCTGTTTTCTCCTTTCTCTTTTTTTTCTGTCCTTCAGCTGGGTATTTCCTATTTATTTATCTTCTGAGAAGTCTAATCTTCTATTATACCTACCTAGTGAATTTTTAATTTTACCTATCATGTTTCCATTTAACTTTGTACACATCCAATATCATAATGAAAAAATCTTTTTTCACCTATTTTCTCCATAGTTCCTCTATTTTCTTGATATATTAACTACATTTTAAATATTTAAAGTGTTTATCATCTAAATGGAATGAATGATGTAGATAATCTCTAAGTTTGTTTTTATTATCTGTTTTTCCATTTGTTCTGGTCATGTAGTCCTGTCTTTTGGTGGATCCTATAATCTTTGTACATAAAAACTTGCAGAGATTCCTGACTACGTTATCTTTCTCCACAAAGCACTGAGATTCCTGACTACATTATCTTTCTCCACAAAGCGTTCATCCTTTTCTTTGTCAGGCCAATAGACAATGGTGAGTCCATATTAGGCTGCTGCCCTAGTAATACTCAGTCTACCTCTGGTTTTTCCCCCAGGTTTCAACTGAAAGCTTGTTGTTCAGGGGACCAATCTCAAGAGGATGACATGTCTCATTTTTGTTTTATAAAAACACTAGAAAGTCCACCCTGATTTTCAAAGATTTTCTGCTTAGGATTTTATATTTCCCATCCCAGGATTCAACAAATAAATGTACTGAGGGGAGAATCTCCTTTTACTTGATTTCTCCCATTTGATGGTCTCCATCAAAAGCTCTGTGCTGTTTTTCCCATGTTTCAGCAATAGTACTCCTGGGACTACAGTCTAAATATTTAGCTTCCTGTCCACATTCCACATTAGCCAGTATCCCCCAGGTAAATGTTGCTGGAGAAGTTAGATCATCTCCACAAGATTCTCTCTTCTCTGAAGTCTTGGTTCCTATCCCACTTACAGCCAGAATAGTTGCCTGATGCCTTCAAACAGGCTTTCTTTTTTTTTTTTTTTATTAAGAATACTGATCTAATACTAGCTATTTGCACCCCACCTGGATGACAACATATCATGTTGATCTAGTGTGAGTTTTGAAAACTGACTTTTATCTAAAAGTTACATAAAGCTTCGCAAGTTATTTATTGGGCCTAACTGAAAAGGATTAAAGAGAAAGTTGATCATTTCATTAACATGAAGGATCAGAAGGGTCTTCAAGTGCTGTTATTACTCTTCCTCAGTATGAAGTTATGAAGTTAAAAACCAACCAAAGTGACCAGCACATCCGCCTCTGTGAAAAGCACAATATTGTAGCAAAAAAACTGGTGATATAAACTCACTGTTCTATTGGTAGGATCCTTGTAAAACTTCCTGTCCAATTTCTTCTTCAGAGGCAAGAACAAAAAAAAGAAAGATGTTGCAAATAGAACAGGGTAGGGGATAGGAATACAGGAACCCTCAGATACTGTAACATTTTCACAGCAGGGGAAAAGACTATAAAAACGATCACTTTATGTGGCAGGAAACTGCTGTGTAAATAGGTAAATAGGCGAAACAAGCTAAAAAGCTTTCCTTCACAGGCCTTTATCCAAAATGATTATACTGGTATTCCTATAAATTCCTTAAAATTCTGAAACATGATAAACAAAGAAGGTTTAGAGTGTCAAAGAGTATGAAAAAATTTTTATTTGTTTTTATTGTATTGTTATACAATGTTGTAAGTACTTAAATACTGAGAAGGATGAGACTTTTTATACATACGTGTATCAATAGAACTAACACACCATTGTAAAGCAATTATACTCAATGAAGATGTTTAAAAAATAATAATGTAAGATTTCCTAAGCTTTGGGACAAGACAGGAAAATTTCTATACCTCTAGAAAACCAATGGCATACCTAAAATTAAAAGTTAAATAACATATTAGTCAAAAATATTTGGAGGGCTTCCCTGGTGGCACAGTGGTTGAGAGTCCGCCTGCCGATGCAGGGGACACGGGTTCTTGCCCCGGTCCGGGAAGATCCCACATGCCGCGGAGCGGCTGGGCCCCGTGAGCCATGGCCGCTGAGCCTGCGCGTCCGGAGCCTGTGCTCCGCAACGGGAGAGGCCACATCAGTGAGAGGCCCACGTACCACAAAAAAAAAAATTGGAAAAACATAATAGGCAAAAGGTTTAGGCCCTATATTAGTTTGCTAGGGCTGCTGTGACAAATACAGCAAATCTGGTGGCTTGTAACACAGGAATTTATTTTTTCATGATTTTGGATGCTAGAAGTCCAATATCAAGGTGTCTTGACAGAGTTTCTTTATTCTGAGGGCCTCGTTCCTTGGCCTGTAGATGGTTATCATCTCTCTGTGTGTCTTCACATGATCTTTCCTCTATGTGTGTCTGTGTCTTTATCTTTTCTTATCAGTACATCAGTCATATTGGATTAGGGACCACCCATATAATTCCGTTTTACCTTAATTACCTCTCTAATGGAATTATCTCCAAATAGAGACACATTCTGAGGTACTGGGATAGAGCTTCAACAAACAAACTTGGGGGCAGGGGGTGGAGGATGGAGCGCAATTCAGCTCGTAACACTCCACCCTCACAGCAAAGTAATATGGGCAGGACCTTATAATGTGAAGGTCTAAACAAACTGCAGAAAGATTTATCAGAAGAGGTAAATAAAATGCACAGAGAATTTACTGAAGAAATAAAACTGATAAATAAACATGACATATTTCCTATTTCCTAAAATCTGAATCAAATACATTGGAAAATGCCATTTAAATAAAGCTTACCAAACTGGCAAGAAACTGTTTTTTTAACATGATTATACCAGATAAGAAAATGCACTGTTGACGGAATTATAAACTAAACACATATTGTAAAATAAATTGGAAAAATGCACCAAAGTCAGGACCTGCTTTTGGTGATTTATAATAATAACTTAAAATATAAAGTAGGTTCAAGCACAAGATCCTTAAGACATAATTTACAATAATAAAGAACTAGAAACAAAATGTTCATAAAGGAGGAACCTTATGCAGATGTTAATATTACATAATACTGAAACACAAGAAATAACCTGCATAATGTATTAGTGAGTTAGGGAAAATATTCTAAAAGATATACATTTTTAAAAATATATACATTTTTAAAGTACATTTTTAAAGAAGTCTATACATCAACATTTTAACATCAAAAAATGAAAGTACACTAATAAGGACCTGCTGCTAAAAAAAACAAAATTCTAAATAAATAAATAAATAAATAATGAAAAAATTTGAAGTATCATAGGTGATTTATTTTCCTTTCTGTGCTTTTCTGTATTTTATAAATGTTTACAATGAATATCTATTACTTACCTAATCTGGGAAGGTTTATACATACAGTACAGTATTCATAAATAGTAACAGAAGTAGCATTTATTGACTATTAATCTTGTCAACCCTAGAAAGTAAGTAATATTTTGGTAAATAAAGACTACTGAGGCTAGAGATGGTAATATGACTTCCAAACACCACAAAGCTATTAAGTGGTAAAGCCAGAAATCAAACCAAACCAGTCTAAGTCCAGAGCCCAATGAAATGTGACTGTACTTTAGTACTAAAATTATCTACATGGGAAAAGAAAAAACAAAAACAAAAAACAAAAAAAATTTACATGGGGGCAGGGGATGGATTTAAAAATAGAATAACTGAACATTACCATCTTATTTCATTTCTCCAGCCTCAAAAATGGTATGAATCAAGAGTCTGGAGAATCACACTCTGGCTATAAACACATAAAATGAGTAAGTGAATTTATTATTTTTTTCCCAGAACAGCTAACTAAAAACACACATACAAATATTGCCCATTTCAAAGGATTAAAACACACACAAAAAGAACCTTATCACTACACTACTAAAAATAATTTAGTATTCGAGATTCCCCAGATATTTCAGATTACTAGCACTGTCACTATATGGTACCATATATTAATGAAAAAGAAAAATAAAAGGGCTCCTTAACATGGTGTTATCACTTAGACCTTGGATGTATTCTAATTCATAAACTTAAAAAAAAAAAATCTAAGCTTCATTTTTCTATTATTAACATATAAGATACTGTGCTTTTAAAATGGGAGAAATGTTTTCTTAAAACAACTCCATTTCTAAAAAGGCAGTGTTTCCTTTCTTCTGCTACAGTTTGTTAATAAAATGAAATGCTTTGAAATGTAGAAGTATAAAAAATCTTACCCTGTCAAGGGTTAGTTTCTCCCCTAAGTATGCACTTGGTTCTCTTTTCCTGCATTTTCTTTTTCACACTTAGATATCCTTGCAGAAAACTACAGATTCAGAGAAACATAATTTCAAAATTACTCCCCTTCTCAAACCACAAAATGTATAACTGTTCACTATTTAACATTAGCAGTTTTGTTGAAAAGGTAAAAATTTTTTCAAAGTTATTATTATGATTTCCAAAAAGCACACACAATTTGGAAATTATTTAGAAAGGAGTTTCATTTTCTGCTACCCAATATAAATGTATTTGAACTGCAAGAAATGTTTCTGAGAAAAATGTCCACTCAGTTGGAAACTGGAAAATCACCAGTAACAACTAAAAAACACTTTGCAATGAAACACAGCATATTAGTCATAATCATCTGTCTATTTTCCAGGGACAGTAAGAGACATTAGGGCTATGCTTTCAATGGTGGCTAAATTGTGCTGTCATATTGTTTACAGAATTATAGAAGGGGGTCTTATTAATCAGTCTTAAATGAAAATATCCCTTTTGAATTAGAATTATCCCAAGTAGAGACTAAATTTTCTATATGTAAGTAATTCACATATATCAGGAATAAGAAATCAGAGAAGGGCTTCCCTGGTGGCACAGTGCTTGAGAATCTGCCTGCCAATGCAGGGCACACGGGTTCGAGCCCTGGTCTGGGAAGATCACACATGCCGCAGAGCAACTAGGCCGGTGAGCCACAACTACTGAGCCTGCACGTCTGGAGCCTGTGCTCCGCAACAAGAGAGGCCGCGATAGTGAGAGGCCCGTGCACCGCGATGAAGAGTGGCCCCCGCTTGCCGCAACTAGAGAAAGCCCTCGCACAGAAACGAAGACCCAACACAGCCAAAAATAAATAAATAAAGATTTAATTTAAAGAAATCAGAGAAGACAGTGATAAGATTCTAAATTTTCGATTATCAAAGACACATTACGCTTTCACTTTTAATCACCAGTTCATCTATTGTTAAGTTTCAAAATATTAGGAATAAGAATTATTTTAATAAAAAATTTTTGTACTGACTGACTCACTACCTTACTAATCTACTGATTTAAATAAACAAACCCTACAAATCAAACCCTTTAACTCTTTTTTTTTTCACATCTTTACTGGAGTATAATTGCTTTACAATGGTGTGTTAGTTTCTGCTTTATGACAAAGTGAATCAGCTATACATATACATACATCCCCATATCTACTCCCTCTTGCGTCTCCCTCCCACCCTCCCTTTCCCACCCCTCTAGGTGGTCAGAGAGCACCAAGCTGATCTCCCTGTGCTATGAGGCTGCTTCCCACTAGCTATCTATTTTACATTTGGTAGTGTATATATGCCCATGCCACCCTCTCACTTCGTCCCAGCCTACCCTTCCCCCTCCCCGTGTCCTCAAGTCCATTCTCTAGTAGGTCTCCGTCTTTATTCCTGTCTTGCCCCTAGGTTCTTCATGACCATTTCTGTTTGTTTTTTAGATTCCATATGTATGTGTTAACATACGGTATTTGTTTTTCTCTTTCTGACTTACTTCACTCTATGACAGACTCTAGGTCCATCCACCTCACTACAAATAACTCAATTTCATTTCTTTTTATGGCTCAGTAATATTCCATGGTATATATGTGCCATATCTTCCTTATCCATTCACCTGTTGATGGACACTTAGTTTGCTTCCATGACCTGGCTATTGTAAACAGAGCTGCAATGAACATTGTGGTACACGATTCTTTTTGAATTATTGTTTTCTCAGGGTATATGCCCAGTAGTGGGATTGCTGGGTCGTATGGTAGTTCTATTTTTAGTTTTTTAAGGAACCTCCATACTGTTCTCCATAGTGGCTTTATCAATTTACATTCCCACCAACAGTGCAAGAAGATTCCCTTTTCTCCACACCCTCTCCAGCATTTACTGTTTGTAGAGTTTTTGATGATGGCCATTCTGACTGGTGTGAGATGATATCTCATTGTATTTTTGATTTGCATTTCTCTAATGATTAATGATGTTGAACATCCTTTCACGTGTTCATTGGCAATCTGTATATCTTCTTTGGAGAAATGTCTACTTAGGTCTTCTGCCCATTTTTGGATTGGGTTGTTTTTTTGATATTGAGCTGAAACCCTTTAACTCTTAACTCTGGGAAAGAGATAGGCAGAAATAGCATGAAGAACGCTGAATTGGTAAATTTAAACAATGGTAATCTCATCCTGCCTCAACTACTGAATGAATTACTAATTAACCTTCAATCATTAGGTAGCAGTTTCTTCAATTCTATCTTATAACAATGCCTGCCCTACCACACAGGTTTGTTAATATTAAGAATAAATTACTGTTGATGCTTAGAAATCAATAAAGACCTTTCAAAATGTAAGAATTAGCATCCTAACAGTCACTTAAAATGCTAAATTATTAGACATCACATATTTCACTGGAGTTCAGTCACTCCCCACCCCATGCGTTTTTATGACTATCAGTCACAATATCTAGCTTAATGTCACTAAATAGGACCAGAGTTCATGTAGAAGTTGTAAGAGAGGGCTACCCTCTCCTTTTATGACTGAAAGCTATAAATACGATGTATCTTAGTCATATGGAAAGTGTTTGAGGATGAAGCTAACCTAAAAGAAAAGAGCTGAGAAATGGAGAGACAGAATGTAATTAACATTTTTTCAACCTGTAGGTCATTCTGCCTGAAATTAAGACCTGACATGTGGTCCTCCTCATCATAAGAGTAAATAACTTCCTTTTATGGATACTTTAGCTCAGTTGAATTAGGTTTGTTACATTTGTTACTTATAAACCAACTTAAGTATTCAATATCATCAGAAGTCCACAATTATTTTATGAGCATAACTATTAAATTTAATTTTTTTAATATAAACAAAACAAATACTGTTACATAATATCTTATTTTTAAATGGGGTATGGGGCTTCCCTGGAAGTCCAGTGGTTAAGACTCCGCGCTTCCACTGCAGGGAGCACTGGTTCAATACCTGGTTGCGGAACTAAGATCCTGCATGCCACATAGCATGGCCAAAAAATAATATGAATGAATGAATGAATGAGGTAAAGGTTTTGATAACATGTCACTGGTATATTTTGCCTATTAGAATCCATGTGCAACATCAATCTATTTGTTATCATTAATCCATAGAATTTTCTTACAAATACTAAAATAATCAAAGGGGGCTATCAACAATATTATATTCTGACAAAGTTAAAATATAAGTCTAAACCGTCTCTAGGTAATAGAAATGTCTGAGCTGCTTATTAAAATTATTAACTTTAAAAAATATATAATGATCAGTTAAAACTGGGCAGTTAAATGCTATTCCCATTTTACTTTTATGGCTCTGAAGGTTAACTAAACAGTTCTCCTCAATGAGCAACAGAAAGAATAATCCAAACTTCAAAAAATCTTATCACAAATTAGAATTCCACAGCATAGTCTTTTCAGAAGGCAATTTATAAGTAGGTTTTAAAATATAAAGTACAAATGTTCTTGGCTAAATAATTACACTTTTAAAATTCTATTCTACACAAGACAGTACACAAGAGTGTTACGAATGCATTAATTTAAAATGCAAAAAGGAGGAAAAACTTCTATTTTCTAATGATGGAATGATTAAATAAATTACGGTATATGTATTACGCATATGTATGTATACTTGGATGCACATACATATACATACATACGGATGGATATGCACACACACATACATCTATCAACACACATAAGCAGCTACTAAAAAGTAGATCTACATTTATAGAAAATAAAGGACTCTATGATATATTGGAAAGTGGAAAAGACACAAACTACAAATCAATAAATCTCAAGATCTCATTGAAAAAAACCTTTATGTATACATATAATAAATGGTAAATAAACTGAGCATTATATTAGACACTTCGTTTTGTTTAGCTTATTTCTCACAACTCACTGAAATACACACACACACACACACACACACACACACACATATTTATAATTATACCACAGAAGAATAAATACTTTCTAGTGGTTACCTGTGAGAAACAGTATTTTTGTCAGGGTAAGGAGGTGGATGGGAAGGAGATGTGAAAGAGGAATTTCACTTTTTACCATATATTGTTTAGTACCATTTAAATTTTTATATTTAACTTACATAATTTTGAAGTTTTTAAAAACAGAACAAAATAAAGATTCCTCTGGAGCTTTTAATATATGAGAAATATAGGAAAAGAGAACATTAAAATGTAAAAGAGCTAAAATATTTTCATCTTTAAAAACAGGTCTTTAGATTATGAGCATGTTGTCAGTTTTAAAAATAGAATACTAAGATTATATTCATCAGCAGCCTGTTATACACATTACTTTATCTAGTGAAATGATGTCAGAAGGCAAGCATGGGTGTGTGACATTCACATGGTTCTAGGATCACAACACTAGCACCCTCTCTTCATACCTTAAAAGGAGGTTTAATTCTGTAGATAAAGGCCACCCTCTACAACATTTTAGCCCCACTGATCTACTAAATTAACTTAATCCTAGTTTGTTTTGTTACTTAATAACAAAACAAATGCTAGTACAACAAAAACTCTTATTTAAACTGCAAAATCATCCCAATGTAATACAATACCTTTAATTAAACACTTGATATGTGCCAGGATTTGGGGAAGAGAGGGATATAAGAGTAAAAAATTAACTACTACATATTTCTTGTATTTAATAAACTCAGTTTAATAAGATAGTCACACACAATAAATAATAATGATAACAAAAGAGCAGATAAAATTTAGTAGACACACATATAACCTATTATAGGAACAGTGAAGGGTGACCAACTAACTCCTGTCTAACCAGTCTCCTGGAATCATAATCCTGTTTCTTATTTTCTTATTCTATAGAGCTATTCTTAGAGATTTCTAAGAATTTATAAATTTTACTCTGTAAATTAACGAACTTACAGATTTTAAAAGAATACCAGCTCTGTAAATATTTATTAACGTAGCTCGCTAACAAAATGGAATTCAGACACATTGTATTATGATTAAATTCAATAAGCATTTATTTTGTGCTAGGTGTTTGGAGAAATTTTATAATAAAACCTACAGACCTTTATTTATCACCTAGGGGATGACTCTGTCCCCTAGGAAACATTCGGCAATGCTTTGAGACATTTCTGCTTGTGACAACTAGTGGAGGTGCGCTACTGGTATCTAGTGGGTAGAGGCCAGGGATGCAGCTAAACACACTACAATGAACAAGACAGCTTCCCAAAACAAATAATTATCTGGCCCAATATGTCAACGTTGCTCATGTTGAAAAACCCTGTTACAGTAACAGCTTACCAACCTGCAACTCAAGCTATTAAGCAGACTCACCTTTTTAGCGTCAACAAAAATTCCTGAAAAGTGGCAAAAAATGCAAAAGAAAACAAAAAACAAACCCTAGATTGTAAGGCATTACCTGTTATGGAGTATATATGATGTACCGGCACTGTACTGACACCTTGCTTCTAATTGCAGCAAAATTATCTCTGAGTAAAGAAATCTGCCCAAGACTGCCTTGTTAGGGTCAGAGGTGGGCTGTAAGACCCCATTTACTTGATCTGAAGTTCATGCTTTCCTCACTGTATCACCAGGCAGCCAAGTGAGTTTTTATCAAGTCTCATGTTCATGGATTTTCCTAATTGAACAGCCCCTCACACCCTGACCCAAGGTTTAGTCCCTCATACTGTAGAAAAATTCCAGTAAGTATGTTTATCTGATTTTTAAATCCATAAATAATTTAAAACAGCATATAAGAGGGCTGCTACAAGCCCTTTTCAGAGAGAAATATGAAAACTGTAAACAAAGGATATGGCAAAACAAAAAAGGGGAGGAGGAAAGTGGAGGGAAGGAGAAACGGGAGAAGAGACTGGGAGAACACAAATCAAGGAGAGACCAAGTGGAGGGAACAACTTAGTGAAATACTATGGGAAAAACTCAAAAAAACAAAGAAATGGAGCAGGGAAAAAGGGAGAGAAGGCAACTGACCTTAACCCTAGAGAAACTGGGATCTAGACAGAAATAAATGGAGAATAGACAAGGGAAAAAGAAAGGTGTGCAACAGATTCCTAGAAATAGATGTTTAAACCACTCCCATTCCAAAAAGTTCTGTAGGTACAATGTCCATTATGGTTAGTAGTTACTAGCCACACACAGGTGGCTGTGAACATGGAAATATGGCTAGCCTGAATTGAGATGTGCTATAAGCATAACATACACACTTGATTTCAAAGATTTAGCATGAAAAAATATTAAATATCTCATTAATATTTTATACTTACATAAAATGATAATAATGTGGATATACTGGACTAAAGAAAATATATATTAAAAATAACTTCACTTTTACTTTTAGTGTGGCTACTAGAAATTTAAAATTACATATGTGGCTCACATATATGTCTACTGCATAGTGCTACTGTAGATTTTTAAGATTGCTTTAGTACCCATTCTGGTGCCAAAGTGGAATAACAGAAATCATTGCCATTCTTACATTCATTCCCAACTTTCAGAATCCCAGTTGTCAAGAGATTCGGAACTACATATCTAGATCTCAACCTGACTGTGACAGGAACCATGAGTTCAAACAGGACAAAAACCTCTACTAATTGTTTTTAACAGTTAAATCTAGGCAAGTGGTAAGACGTATTATTATTAGGGTTGGGTGAAGAATGATGACATAAAACTGGGAAATTTAATAGAGGGAGTGAAACCAGGAGATGCCATTTGCAACTGTGGAACAACTCTAGGTCTTAAAAACTTGGTATTATCTGACTAGCACACTGAAGAAATTATTTGAAGACTTGCATTACATTGATAAAAATGAAAATATACACAGGGATATTTTTTTAAACATCTTTATTGGAGTATAATTGCTTTACAATGGTGTTAGTTTCTGCTTTATAACAAAGTGAATCAGTTATACATATACATGTGTTCCCATATCTCTTCCCTCTTGCGTCTCCCTCCCTCCCACCCTCCCTATTCCACCCCTCTAGGTGGTCACAAACCACCGAGCTGATCTCCCTGTGCTATGAGGCTGCTTCCCACTAGCTATCTATTTTACGTTTGGTAGTGTATATATGTCCATGGCACTCTCTCACTTTGTCACAGCTTCCCCTTCCCCCCTCCCTGTATCCTCAAGTCCACTCTCTAGTAGGTCTGCGTCACAGGGATATTTCTGAAAACCCCTTCACAAGCACTCATTCAGTGTTTTTGAAAGTTGTTTTTAAAAAAATCACTTTGTCATCCCTCATACAAAATAATTTTCTCATCTGTTATATAAAAATAAAATGCCAGAATATTTCAAAGTTTCACTAAGAAAAAATAAATGCATATCTATGTTTCCCTAACTATGAAAAGAAAAAAAACTAATCTATTTTGTAAATATTTATCACACAACACCATACTGAAAAAAACAACTTGGTTACATAGTGACTATATTCTTATCCCCTTCTATTTCTATGAAATAAAATCAAATCCAAGCCACAGTCTAACTACCAGGTAGCAGAGAATTAAACATTTTGGAAGGATTAAAACAGTGCCGCTCAAACTTTAATGTACACCCAAATTCACCTGAGATATTCATTAAAATGTAGATTCTCGCTCAGTAGGTCTGGGGTGGGGTCAAAAACTGTACATGTCAAACAAGCTCCAAGGTGACACCAATGCTGCTGGTATATGGATCACACTTTGAGTAGTAAGGGGTTATAACAAACAATTATTCCTACATTTAAAATGTACAACAGGGAACTATACTCAGTATTTTGTAATAGCCTATAAGGGAAAAGAATCTGAAAAAGAATACATATATATGTGTATGCATATATATGTAATCTGAACCACTGTGCTGCACACCTGAAACATGACATTATAAATCAACTCTACTTCAACAAAATTTTAAAAATAAAAAAATAAAATAAAATGTATAACAGTTTATATTTAGTAAACTAAAAAGGGAAACAAATTTTCCCAAAGAAGGCATTTTGCTCTCTATTTATGGCATCACCTCAAATAACGGCATTTTAGTGTTTCCAAGAGTTGGCTGTCCAGCGTTACCAGGCTCAAAAGCACACCAATCCATCTATCAAACTTGGGAATTCTTGGCTGCTGACAGAGATCAAGTCAATATTTATCTGGGACAAGGGCCCCTACATTTATCTTGAGCTCTAATTGAGATCCAGATAATGGGAATAGAGTATTAGGGAAAGAGAGAGGAAGTTGTAATACTTCTCTGGAAATTATTACACCTATGAAAAGCAACACACACGTACTTATGTACAAACATACTTATCCTATAGTATCACATAAAAATGAATATAAAAAGGCAAAAGAAATACATCATTCTGTGAATAATAGTGGAGATTGAATTATGGACTTCTCAGTGTTTTTTTTACTTTATTCGCTTCTGAACCTACCAAATTTTTTACAAGTATATAATGCTTCCCATTATTCAAATATACTTTTAAATTTAAAAACATATGACAAAAATCCATGAGAAGCAGCAGAGGAAAGCACTAATACTGAAGGAATACTCAAGAATTTCTTGTTAATGGTGGTTAAGAAGCATCTAAAAAGTACAATAAGGAAAAAAGAATTTAAGATGGTAATACAAAGAATGAAGTTACTTACCTTAGTAAAGTTATTCAGATGGCCTAGCTTTCTCATATTTGATACTCCTTGCAATTTGGCCACATTTTGGAGAATCTCCCTTAAGTTATCAGAAGGTTCTAGAACAGACAAAAGAAATTTAACATAATTTTAAAAGAGTATTTTCTTAACCAAACACACAAACCGTGTAGTATTAAAACTTCACAACTTTGGCTCTTGGCTTCTTTAAAGTCTTACACTCTCTCTGAAATCTATCTACTTAGGAGACTTCAAAGTCCATGTGGATGACTCACTGAATGACCTTCACATCTCTACTCCACTTATACCTATGGTGCAACTCTGTGTATCATCACCTGGAATTATTCAACCACTCATTCTTAAATTTCAACCCCAACCCCAAGCACAACTTTCACTTCTGGCCACAATGTACTGACACAATAGTAACAGGCACCAAAAATACTGTCCTATTTGAATCAACCAAAAAACTGAACAAAACATACAAAATGATAGTTCAAGACACTGGACATCAAGAAGTAAAGAAAAATAATCCCTGAGAAATGAGAAATAAACAAGCATGCTCTACAACTGCCCCAGCTTACTGTCTTTAGAGAGTTTCCAGGCCTTGGTGCTGAGAGGAGAAACCCAGACAAACTGTCTGAGTTGAAGAGACAGAGCTCAGAGTCCCAGTAGACCAAAAAGTGTTACAGAAGAGAGCACTGCACAGAGAGAGAACGCTGGACACCTGCAAAGGGATCCCTTACGTAGTCAATATAGCAATGATTGGTGCATGTTTGTGAGGAAATTACCACTCGAAAGAATTAAAGGGATGAGTACCTTGTGTTCACACAGGGCAGGGAGCAGTGCTTGTTCCTAATGTCCATATTGAAAACCTTAATAGTGCATGGGGCATTGGTTACAGTATTCAGAAAAGTCTTGGCTTAGTGGTGGGGAACAATCAGATATAGACTAAACATTTCTTTGATCCCACCTAACAAATCTCCAAAGCAAGACTTGAAAGAATTAAACTGTTTCCAAGTGACTAAAATGTGTCTCAGACCAAAGCTCAAGAAGAATCATAAGAACAGAAAAAATAGGGAACACCTAATGAAGCAAAATTTACAATGATTAGCATCCAAATATCATCAGACATACAAAGAAGCAAAGTCATACTATGACTCATAGTAAGCAGAAAAATTAATCAACTGAAAATGACCCAAAACTGAACTGTTAGAATCAGCAGAAAAGGACATTAAAACAGTTTTTATAACTGTATTCTATATGTTCAAAAACTTAGGGAGAGGCATGAAAAGTGTAAAAAGCACTCAAATTGAATTTCTGGAGATGAAAACTACAATGTCTCAGATGTAAATATACTGGATGGGAATAAAAGCATAACGGCTTTTATAGAAAGTAAGAATTGTGAATTTGAAGACAAAGCAATAAAAACTAACCAAAATGTAACACAAAGGGAACAAAAAATAAATGAAAAGACTATCAGTGAACTACGGAGCTTCAAGCAGCCTAACACAATTACAATATGTGTAACTGGAGTCCTCAAAGGAAAAAATTAGGCGATAGAAGAATTGAGGAAATAATAGATGAAAACTTTCCAAATTTGATCAAAATAAGCCAATAAATCCAAGAAGCTCAATCAACCCCAAGCACAAGAAACAGGACCAAAACTAGACCAAGGCACATCATAATCAAATTGCTCAAAACCACTGGTAGAGAAAAGTCTTAAAAGCCACCAGATAAAAAAAGACAAGTTACATACAGAGGAATAAGAAGAATGACAAATTTCTCGTGGAAAACAGGCAAATGAGAAGACAGTGAAGCAACATCTTTAAAATACTGAAAGAGGGACTTCCCTGGTGGTCTAGTGGTTAAGAATCCGCCTTCCAATGCAGGGGACATGGGTTCGATCCCTGGTCCCTGGGTTCCCTGGGGAACTAAGATGCCACAGGGCAACTAAGCCTGCACACTCTAGAGCCCATGCACCACAAGTAGAGAGCCCTGTGCACCGCAACTAGATAGAAGACCATGCACCGCAACGAAGAGCCCGCACACCACAACTAGAGAGCCCACGGACTCTACAGCCCGCACGCCACAACTACAGGGAAGCCTGAAGCCTGCATGCGATGAAGATCCCACGTGCTGCAACTAAGACTCAATGCAGCAGGTATAAATAAATAATTTTTTTTAAAAAAGGCTCATCTATATAACACGGCACTATGCAGTGATTAATGACCTGTGTGAGATTATTTCAAAAAAAAAATACTGAAAGAAAAAAAAAAAAGCTTTTAAAATGTAAAAACCATTCTTAGCTCACTTGTTTTACAAAAACAGGCCAAAGCCAGAAATTGCCCTGCGGTTGGTAGTCTGCCAACCCCTGGAATAGAGTGTCAATATTCCTGAAGCTATTTTTCTATTAATATATTCAGCATCCTACTTGCTTTAAACAAAAGCACAATCTAAAGAAGAAAAAAAACCTGTTACATTACGGGTATTTTAGTTTAAGAGCCATTATGCCTTCCTTTGAGATATTTAGATGTTAACACAGAACTAAGAGGCTATTTGTTTTGAATCAGTCTTTTCCTCAGCAAATGAAACTGGTCACATTGTTCTATAAATTTACCTTGCATCTGCCTACATTCCGCCATTCTATTATACTCAGTGTAAGCCGTGACAACCATAAATTGGCTAGTGTCAAACCACTAAGCATATTACATAACCCAGTTGTTTCCAATCACTTTGAAATTACTACATACTCAGATCATTCATTTGATTTCAGAGCATTTCCTACAAATTTCGCATTTTTTTTAAACTCCAATGAAATTCTATCTACTTTTAAATGGTTTAGCATATGACTTTAAAATTAGTGACTCTTTTAGGTTGTCTTAAATATGGAATGAAAACAGCTCACCATTGGGTGGGATCAGAGCTCATTAAAAAAACTGCAAGGGACCATGAATAGATCACTGCTAGTACTCAGTAATATCTTTTTGTTATAAATGGTATCTGTTTGGAGACACTGAGGAAGAAAAATTATGAGTAAGCCAATGATTTTTAAATGATTTAACTATACTTGCGAACTTAATACAATTTTTATAACAACCCTTACAGTAATTCAGAACCTACAGTAGTTTGCAAAACCAGAGTTAAGGATCTATAAAGCCAGTATGAAATCTACCTAATGGAAATATATAACCTAACCATTTTACATCAATTTATAATTAAATTGTCAGGCATCAAACAGTTTCGCTAACGTGAGGACACAGTTACTACTATGCAATGTGATAGGACTAATAGTTAAGATGATTAGTCTGAAGATATATTCTTCACAAAGGCTTGCATATTTCTAATTATTGCCTATTTTCTAAGTACAAACTGATTGCAGACATTTTTGAAAAGCCACAATTTTGTGACAAAAATAAAATCTCGAGTCTGAGTTCATTCATTCAGAAACATTAATTGAACACCTATATGGTCAGGTACTGTTTTAGGTACTGGGAAAATACATCAATGAGCAAGACAGATCGTTCCTTACTGGACCTTACATACAAATGGAAGAAAACTGATAAACAACAACAACAAAAACCCCTATGCACACAATATGAAAACTGACAGATGGTGAGAAGCCAATATTGGGTCAAATCTTTGCCTGATGAATAATGACATATAATGAACCTAACATACAATGCAGGTGTTGTTGTCAATCCAAATCAAAATGAATCAGCCTTTCTTCTTCTTTGCCCTCTTTACCCCTTTCTCTTTTATATAATTAATTACCAGGAACACCCAACTAGAATTGTAATATGGAAGAATTTCAAAGTTTCTTCATAATATATTTCCTGAAAGACAGAACATGTTTCCTCCCAGAAACTATGTTACTTCCTAGACCAATTCAAAAATAGTATTCAGGGCCATCTTAGACATGAAATACTATGTAATCCTCATGTGCTACAATGTTCCTATGAGGAACTCTAACTTGAAATATTAGGGTAAAGTTCCCCTGGTAATGAAATAAGAAGTCCCTGGTTTCTTCCTTACATGCTAGATTAGGAGTATACAAACTTTTTAATTAAAAAAGGCCCAGACAGTAAGTATTTTATGCCATAAACTCTCTTTTTCTGTTGTAACCTCAACTCTGTTGTAACCAAGAAAGCAATAGTAGAAAATACATAACTAAATGAATGTGGCTATGTTTCAGTAAAACAGACCTGGCCTCATGAGTTGTAGATTGCCAACTCCTATGCTAGACAGTCAGAACTTAAACTATATGAGCAAGCTGAGATCAGTGTGCTTTTTATTGGCTGGGGGCGGGGACGGGGAGAGAGACTTTGGGGACAGGGGAGAGGCTTTAAGGAGAGGTTTACCTCTCTTTATTTCTTCCTATTCTCACTTAATGTTTGCAGTTCAGCCTCTCCAAAACTGTGCTATGTGAGAAGTATTGATATAAAGCACAAATGAGATAATCCACTAGGATTTCTCTGAAGCCCAGTAGTTTAGCCCAGAGCTGCATTAAGGGAAAAAAGCAGGGGGTGGGGGGGCGGGGGATGTGGCTAGGAAAAAGAGAAAAAAAAGTTGTGGCTAGCTGGCTATGATGGCCAACCATTCAAATGCGAGGAAGCAAAACACAAAAGAACTGCTAAAATTACAGTTGCTCTTTTCCTCTTATTGTGTAACTTGTAAGTCCTATGAGTGTTCCCAATGACTCTTTCTGGAGGTAATGGAATAACTATAGTCAATATCCAGCAATTTAATATTATATAAGCACATACATGTATATATAGATACATATATACATACAGAAAACCACCAAGAGAAAACTACAGTAAAGAAACCTTTCATCTATATCTCTATACATCTACAGACATATACACACATACATAAATATATTCTTTCCCCCTTTAGCTTAATTCTCCATGTATGTGCACATATGCACACGCACACACGTATATGTATATATGTGAGTAAACATGCATTTATTTTAAAATGTTTTCAATATATACTGCTTTGTAACATGCTGCAATAAATCATATTAATAGCTTTACCTGTCAAAAAATATACAACATAAAATTGATTTTTAAATAGTTAGTTTCAAGTACACATAGTAAATTAATGACCAAAAACTACTCGCATACATCTATTTGGGAATAATAGAAAGAACTCTGAAATAAAAAAGAACTGGATTCAAATCTAGCTTAATCACCTACAAACCATGTAACCTTAGACTAAGTCACTAAACCTGACAGGCATCCATTTTCTCATACCTATAGTGAATATACTAATTACCTAACCTAGAAGGCATTGTTACAAGGTGTTAGGTGCAACTTACTTAGCACAGTGCCTAGCCCAGAAGAGATATTCAATAAATAGTAGCAACTATAATTAAAATTAGTTATTATTTGCTTAGCAAAAACAATTTTTATGGATCAATCATGTGAAAGTTATGTGGCTAGCCCAGGCAAATGCTTAATTCACATATCTAAATTAATGAATTTTGGTTACATGTTTTAGTGCATTACTTTTATTTTTTTAATAAATTTACTTTATTTATTTATTTTTGGCTGCATTGGGTCTGTTGCTGTGCATGGGCTTTCTCTAGTTGCAGCACGCAGGGGCTACTCTTGGTTGCGGTGCGCAGGCTTCTCATTGCGGTGGCTTCTCGTTGTGTAGCGCGGGCTCTAGGCATGCGGGCTTCAGTAGTTGTGGCTTGTGGGCTCTAGAGTGCAGGCTCAGTAGTTCTGGCGCACGGGCTTAGTTGCTCCGCAGCATGTGGGATCTTCCCAGACCAGAGATTGAACCCGTGTCCCCTGCATTGGCAGGAGGATTCTTAACCACTGTGCCACCAGGGAAGTCCCGTGCATTACTTTTATGATCCATGATCTGCTCATTTTTGAAGTAAAACTTTTATTGTCTTATTTGCCTTCTTGAAAATGTCAGAGGAATTAGGAGTGGGAGCACAGTTGAGCAATATTTTCTGTGATTTATTTGTGAATATACGTGAACAAATGCTAATAAGCAAAAAGCTAGAAAAGTTGGGTGCATAAGAATTTAATAAAATTAAACACGACTACATAAATTGGATATGTATTTAATTATATATTTAATATTATCTATGATTACTGTGAGCAGACATAAAGGATTAGAAGTACATGGCAGGGCTTCCCTGGTGGCACAGTGGTTGAGAGTCTGCCTGCCGATGCAGGGGACACGGGTTCGTGCCCCAGTCCGGGAAGATCCCACATGCCGCGGAGCGGCTGGGCCTGTGACCAATGGCCGCTGAGCCTGTGCGTCCGGAGCCTGTGCTCCGCAACGGGAGAGGCCACAACAGTGAGAGGCCCGCGTACTGCAAAATAAAAAGTATATGGCATAACTACAGTTGGTATTACCTCTGTAAAAGCCAGCAGCAAATCTGTCTCCTCTACCAGCCAAGGACACTGGGAGTACACCTTCTCACCATTACCCACAGGTCCAAAAGTTGAGGAAGCATCGCTTCAAACTCTCTAACATTTCCTGAAATTCTAACAATTATTAATATCAAAGAGTTATATAATTTAGGAGGGAAAGGATCTATCCCAATGATAGCATCCTGGAAAAAGGGCCTTCCTTTTACCTATAATGCAGAGGAACTCAAAACTTCCTAAGAGAGCCTATTCCATCTTTGATAGAGTAGTCGAATATTGTCTCTTATACTGATGCCAAACTCTGTCCCTTTGTAATTTTCATCGACTTGCTCTGGATTAACAATCTGGAATGCAAAACAAGTATTATCTACCCTCACATACTGAAAATAATAATTTTTCCTCTCAAACAACTGTAGCAGATAACCTTTTTAATCATTGGTATATTTTAAATATGAATACTGTAGTAGAGATAGGCAAGGAAAACCTATCAATTACTACTGCAAGTAAATCAGTTTAGTTATAACTTTTTTGTGTGTGTGGTACGCGGGCCTCTCACTATTGTGGCCTCTCCCGTTGCGGAGCACAGGCTCCGGACGCGCGGGCTCAGTGGCCACGGCTCACGGGCCGAGCCGATCCACGGCATGTGGGATCCTCCCAGACCGGGGCACGAACCCATGTCCCCTGCCTCGGCAGACGGACTCTCAACCACTGCGCCACCAGGGAAGCCCTTCTAACTTTCTTAAATGTTAGGTTTATTATACTAAAAATTGAACACTTTCGTAGGGCTACTTTAGAAGAATGATGGACATGAAGCACCTCTTGAGAGTGAATGATGCGTACAGAGGCAAGACTACACAGACAGCAAGATGGCACTAGGTTTCTTCAGCCTGGCATGCCCTTTGTTTCCCTACCCAATTTGGAGGAAATCCTCACTCTTCAGAAGTCTTACTCAGATGTGTAAAGGTTTTCCTTAACCTACAAGCTCCCTTCTTTATGTTCTCATGATACATTCTTCATACCACTATTGCAGCAGTTATGACAGAACACATATCTCAACTGCCTAGGTTCTAACTTATACCTATTGTGCCAGTGTAATTATTAGTACCACCTCCTTTCACTCCCCAAAGTATCCCAGGTTGTATTATAAATGACATGACCACCATAAGAGTAGACAGTTAAAATTCAACGACTGTTTGTAAAATTTTCTTACAACTAGATCTCTTCTCTATCTCCTTTTCCCAGAGGCTGGAAGAGAACAGTTTTGTTTGGGTTCCTGTTCCAGTTTCCTACTCTTATCAATACAATTTTGTAAGAAGAGGTTAAGGCAGCTTCCGCTGATCTGCAACATTTTAAGATTGTCTTCCCAGTGACCCAGGGGTTCAGGTCTCTTTTCCTCCACTTCAATTTTGGATTTAAAATTACCTCATTTTATACATTCCTCTTTCTATTTTTACAAAAATATGTCTTTTTTTCTATAATCCCAAAGAATTGCTCATTTTGAATGATTTCAAGGGAAAAAGATAAAAGCACTAATGGGGGTGGCAGAAATGTCCTCCTTGAGGCTTCTCATTTGTACCTTTGACTGGATAAATTAAACAAGTGACATCTACCAGTTCACTGATGTGATCATTTAAAAATTATATGAACAAAACCATGTCTTTATTTGCTTTATTACAAGCATGTCATTATATAACTGTAAGATACAGACCAGGTCTGACCTAGGCATAAAACATTAAAAATAAAGTCAGCTGGAAATAGTTAATAATTCACTTGAACAGAACTTCAATTAAAAGTTGTATGGATATATAATATCAATAATTAGAATACTGTCTATAATCTTTATTTCAAATCATTATTTTGAATAAATCGCAAAATAAATTGATATAAATGGCTTAAAATACTTTTAAGTTTCAAATGACAGAATATTCCTCCCAATTTTCCTTAAATATTTTCTGTAAAGAATAAAATAACAATGACATTATATAGTGGGGACAGTAGAGTGGGAACACAGGTTTCCCCTCTAGATTGTATTTAGTCATTTTATTACTTATATAACTGAAAGTACAAATGTCTCCTACAATGTATAGTTTTGATCTATCCTGGGAGTAGCTTTATATTTAGATTCCTAAGTTTTATTCAACTGTACATTTCAGGGCTCACCAGAAGCCATATACTGTGCCAACTGCTTAGGTGAGGAATATTAATAAATACAAGATACGGTCTCAGCCCTGGAGATCAAAATTAAATGGGAATAGAGGTATATATAACACTTCATAGTAATAATATGGGAATAAGATAAAAGGAGGGTGTTTGATAGAGACTTCACTTAGACTGTATGACAAATGAAGACAGGAAAACTGTCTTGTTCACACATGCATCCCTGGCCCGGAAACAATGCCAGGCACATGGTGGGTGCTCAATAAACACTGGGTAAGAAAGACTGAGCAGAAGAGTGAGACAGTTATTTGGGGATGGATTGACATGGGAACTGATTCTTGACTATAAGCAATAAGTTTTCTAGGCATATACAACAGGAAAAAGCAGAATGTACACAACAAGTAAACATGAAAAAAATATGGTATTTTCTCAAGGAACGGCAAGAAATTCAATAATCCCAAGAAAACAAGATGATAGGAAATATAGGAAAGTGGAGCTTCATTCCAATGGCCTTATAAGATATACTAAGAAATTTAGACATCTTTGGGCAATGGATAATTATTAAGGAAGACATTTATGCAAGTGGATGGCATGATCAACTCTGTGTTTTAGAAAGACTGTAGGGGAGAAGAAAGTCAAGTTTAAATAGAGGTTACAAAAACCTTCCATGTAAGAAACTTCATCAGTAATGGATTAGAGCTGGAAGGAAAGGTAGGAGGAGGAATCAAGGATGAATCCAGGATTCTAGATTGGATATACTGATGTATGACACTATTTACTAATAAGTAATCCTAGAGCAAGTATAGATTTAGGGGAATTTTTTTTACCATTTGTAGTAAGCATATACACCAAAAATAACAAAAAACACCTTACATGTTATACCTTAAAATGATGAGACAAAATAATTGACTATTTGGCCTGCATCGGAAACAGACTTACAGACCAGTGGTTTTCAAACCTGTGTTTCTAAGAAATACATGAATTATAAGAAATACTGATTCCAGAATCAATATGCCTGGAAAGTGACCCACATTTGTACCATTTGTAGGAGGCACCCCAGTCATTCTTATGCACACTGAAATTTGGAACATGCTATAAAGACTACCACAATGTCATGTAACTAGATTCTGATATCTCTTTGGATTTATCTGATCTGAACTTTTGAAGAACAGATAAGAGCTACTCTATGAAATATGCTTCTGTATCATTTTCAAATAAGAATACATTACAATGTGAAATAATATCCAGACACAAAAATAATAACTATTAGTACATTATATGCTACAATATACTGTACTAATATTTTTACATGAAAAATCTGTTTTAATCTCCATACGAACCATAGAAGGTAGGTGCTATTATCCTCCTCATGCTAAAAAGAGTCTTAGAGACATTAATTCACTTGCCTGAAGTCACACAAATACCAGACATGGTAATAAGATTTGAACCTAACCAATCTGACTCTAGAGTCTATCTCACTCCCCAAAATGCAATCGCCCTACAGTCTACCTCATTATACTGTTCTGCCTTTCAAAGGAGAATGTACCTTCAGTGTACACACCAGTTTGCAATTATACATTTACTTGTATGATTGGTTGACATTTTTCTCCCCATAAGTCAGCTTTGGTTCACCATTATGGTGTCATCCTAATACCTAGAATGATGTCTGACACACAGTAACCACCCCGCAAAAATTTTATTGAATGCCCCAGGTCACACTGTGAATATTAAAACACAAGAATTTACAATGGAAATACTGTCTTATGATTATAATAACAATAACTGTAGAAGAGATGTATATAAAAGAGGAGCAAATAAGAAAGATCACACTGCTTTAATGTATCTATTTTTCAAATTCTGAGGACCAAAACAAATTTACTCCCCCAAAACCTAACCATAAGTAACATCTTTCTATTGCTTTGAAAAGGAATCTCACCTTCTAAGGTAAGAACATACCTATTTAATATAATTAGCAATGTAACTGCCATGACCCATTCAAATTTGTCAAATATAAAAATTTTAAATGACAATGTCTTGAAAAGGTAGAAATTTGAGCCTGCCATTTACCTTCAGAAAATCACCTTCCTGATCTTTGTCTACACACCCCCTCCCTCCAAGCATTATATCGATATTTACATTCATACCAGCACTAGAAATCATGTCCCCAGGTTGTACTAGTTAGATAAAGAACTAAAGCCTAACTATTTACCTAATAATCTTCTAATCATTCCATCATTATCTGTTTTTAAATGGTAAGGAATTTGTGAATTTTTAAAGATTTTTCTGGTAAAGATGGCTCAGATGTTTGTGGTGGAAAATGAAGAAGAGCTGCTTGTTAGGAAAAAAAATATGAAGTGCTTTCTTAGAGTTCATCTCTTTCCCTTTTTCACAGTAAAATTAGAGATCAGTAGAATGCTTGGGCCTAGAGATAACTGTAGTACAGAACTGTAACCAAATTCACAAAGCACTTTTACTTTGTACACACGTACGAAGTATACACAAGTATATACAAAGAATACACAAAGGACATTCGCCAGGCTACAGAAAAGATTCAAAGAATCTTTGCCATGGCATTTATTTTAATGCTATTTTTCTGCAGAAAAACAGTATGAAAAGTACTGTCTGCAATTAGAACATTTTCTAATGTTAGTAAAAATAACTAAAAGCAATTACTATATAAAGATTACAATCACTGGATGTTCTGCTAAAACTTCTATGTCTTAATCTATTAAATCATTAGGTTTCCACAGTCCCCTAATTAGATATCTTTTATTGTAAGAGAAAAATTCTGTTTCTCTCTGAAACAATTCACTATGTAAATGAACCCTGTAAAAGAACTGAACAGCTGTGCCTAAAAGCTGAGGCAATTAATTGTTATATACACCCAGCCTATTAGATTTATTTACAAAGTTAGTTGTACATTTTGCTTGTACAGCTACTTTCACGTTTTTTATGAAACATGACTGTAGTTCAGATCACTTGTCTGACAGGTGGCTTCTATGAATGTAATTAAGGACTTCCCTCTTAGAAACTAATAAAGGAGCAAAGAGTACAAATACACTTTGGCTGCAAGACACAATTTGAGTGTGGGTTAGAAATCTGAAAAATGCTATTACAATGTTATTTTCTAACCTTTCCATTTGTATTCTTGGTTCTACATCTTACTGCCTAATTCCAGTACTTCCATCATTTAATTATTCACTATTTCTCATTGACCTAAGTCTCTCACTAGTTTTTACCCATCTTTTAAAAAAAAAAATGCTTTTGCCCACTGTTTCCCATTTTTTGAAGTGACATTACACCTTTCTTCTACCAAATCTCTCTGAGGCTCAAGTTAATTAATTCTTACCTCATCTTCTAAATTCTACCCATCACGTATCTAGGCCACCATTCCACTAAAGTTGTTCTCTACGAGTTTACTATTTACCCAATACAAAGGCTTTTTCTCAGCTTTTCAAACTCCCTGACTTTTCCATTAGAGAACTACTGGCCAATGCTAACCAAATTCACCTTCTCTCCCTCGGTTGCTATAATTCACTGTCTTGGTCTTCTTCATACCTATTTTTCACTGTTCCTTGTGTACTTCTCTCAAAGGTCTGCATTCCCTCCTCCTATTTTATACTCTTTAATATTACCTAAAGTTGTATCATTTGCCCTCAGGTTTCTCTTTTCACTGTCTCCATAACTCTAACAAATTCAATACAATGCCTCAAAATTTCAATTCTACATTTTATCTTCAATTAAAGAAACAAATCTCTGTTTTTATGTTTGGTGGTCTGTCTACATCGAATTCAGTATGTCCTGTGATCAAATTAATTCATCCTTTAAGGGAAAAAAAAAAAGCTTTCCAAAATTTCCTTCTTTAGGCAATAGTAATATTGTCTGAACTAGAAAATTACATTCAGGTAGTCAACAAATATCATTGAGACATCTTAGCATATGTATCTTCAGCACCTCTTCTACAGACTATATCACAACAGTATCTTATTTTTATAATACTACTAAGTTCTGAATCAGTGCCTTGCTGATATTGCCGTATTTGGCATTGTTTATGTTTTTATGGTTATATACATCAAAGAAGACACACCTCACCTAAAATTATCAAGACAAAAACATATTGACTACTCTGGAGTCCCATGCATATGGGAAACACATGATAAATTAAGCTTTTTCATGAACATTGGGCAATGGTGATCTTAATTGTGCAAAAATGCCATAATATACAATTGATCTGTGTAATTCAAGTGCAAACAAGTCCTCTAGTTACAAATTTTCTACTTGTTATTCTTCTGTACATTCCACTTGGGCATGCATAAATAGTTGCATTAACACCAATAATCAAAATCTAAAAGTAAATTTACAAATGCTGTTTGAATTTTAACCTTTAAAAGCTCTGAACTATTATTAATATAACAATATAATGCATTTCTTTGGTTATATCTTGCATGAACAGGAGGTCTGAATATGATCCACCCTAACTGCTAATATTTTTATATTTATTTATGCATTCTGATAGTGCTTTTAAACATAATTCTTTCCATACTTCTACTATACGACCTTCAGATGATCCTTCATCGGACATGCTGGGGTTAGATAGGTTTAGGAATTCAAATTTTTTTTTTATTTTAAAGGTAATATACCACAGATTTAACAATCCCAACAAGGTTAGGGGCAGTATTACATATTCACATACAGTAATATTTTTTAGATGAACATGTGAGGAGACACACTGAGATAATATAAATTCTGGTCAGGTTTTGCTGCCAAATGAGTTTAGGTCAGGTTACGTTTTGTCAGGTCACATTATTTCTGAAAAACAGCTTTCATTTTCAGAGTTTTTGGTTTTTCAAAATTGTGGATAAGAGATTGTGGGTCTGTACAATTAATATTACCAGCAGTCCAGATCCTTCATTCTTTTCTACAACAAAGTCATTGAAAGTCACTTTTTCCATTCTCCCAATGACACAAAATATGCCAATATTGAAGTATAAATTTAGATCTCCTTATTCAAGTTGGATAAAGTTTAATACGAAATAAACCATATCACTCCAGGAAAAAAAACTTGTTTGTCAGCACAGAGAATTTAACCCCCAACAAAAATCTTTTCTACCAATTCAGAATAAAGACTTATTGTTTATGATAAAAATACTATTGGAAAGAAGGACTTCTGGCCTTCAGGGCAACTACCTGGCTACTAAAGTACATCTGTGAACTACCGACATGGATACTACCTGGCAGCATGTTAGAAATGCAGACTCTTGGGCCCTCCCATACCTACCCAATCTGACTCTTCATTAAATCAACATCCCCAGGTGCTTCATTTGTACATTTATGCAGAAAACGTTAAGCTAACAGGCCTAACTGCTTTTCCTTAAAAATGTCTGCTTACCAGTTCAGTCACTGGCTTACATCTGGAAAAATACTTGCAGAGGTTTCCTACAGCCCTAACTGGTTTAAGAGTGGCTCACTGGGCCTAAACCATTTATGCAAACAATATGGTTTTTGCCAAACGTCTGCTTTCATTCTGTTAGTCTGGAATTTTGTTACCTGCCAGGCAGAGGCTGCCTACTTCTCAAGTCCTCAATAAAAACCCTGGGGCTGAGTCTCTAACAAACCTCCCTGGTGGACAATATTTCACGTGTTATCACAATTCATTGCTGGGAGAATGAAGCATGTCCTATGTGACCCCACTGGGAGAAGACACAAGACTCTTGTGCCTGGATTCCCCGAGATTTCATCCAATGTACCTTTCCTCTTTGCTAATTTTGCTTTGCATCCTTTTGCCATGAGTCTTCCTAGCAAATTACTGAGGTCGTGGGGACCTCCAAAACAAGACTAGAGCTTGAGGACCACTGCTGTAGAGCTTAAGTACATGACTTGAGGAGTGTGGGCTTACCCCAAGACAAGGAATTCATCAGCCATAAAGTCTGATACACTGAGAAGAACACTCATGCAAAAGGGGCAGAGAACAAAGAAAAGTATCTCTGGGTAAAGCTGAAAACAAAAACAAAACAAATAAAAAGAGACTTCCCTGAGATTCTAAGCCAACCACAGGTGTCTTTGGAATATATTCTTTTGCATGATCCAAAAAAAAAAAATCTCAAAATGAGAATTTTAATTTAAAGTAGCCCTTGGTGTACCATATTCCTGGGCAGCAGAAGCAAATTCAACCATCAACCACCACCTCAACCCACCCACCCACCCACCCAACTAGGTAGCCACCCTTAGTCTGAGTAACCTAAAAAATTTAAGTGCACAAGCAAAAATCATAAACACAGAAGGAAACGTGAAAACAAGCCACTATCAACAGAAACAATAAACAAAAAAATCTTAAAAGACTATAAATATTAGAAGTACCACATACATAATACAAACAATGAAATAATTATGTTTTATATATCTAAAGCAGGGAGTTTGGCAAACTTGTTCCATTAAGGGTCAGACTAAGTATTTCAGGCTTTGAAAGCTATAAGGTCTCTTTCGCAACTAAACTCAGTAGCCGTAGCACCAAAGCAGCTGTAGGCAATACTTAAATGAGCACAGCTATGTCTCAATAAAACTATTTACAAATGCAGCATCTGTAAGCCTTACTTGCAAAATTTGCAGGCCATAACTTGCAAGCTTCTGGTTTAAAGGAAAGAAAGGACTGAAAATATGATTCAAAATTTACAAACATCCAAGCAGAACTTCTTGAAATAAAAATAGCATGATTGAAATTTAAAAAACTCAATGGGGGGATAAACAGAATAAACACAGCTGTGGGGAGAACTAATGAACTGAAAGATACATCTGAAGGTATTATAACATGATCCCCAAGAAAAAAGGAGACAAAATACATGAAAACATTTAAAAAACAAGAAAGATAATGAGAAAGTCTAACATGCATTTAATAAGAATTCCTAAACAAGAAAAAATGCAGGAGATGCACTACTCAAAAAGTCAGATTGAGAATTTTTCAAAATTGTTCAAAAACATGAAAAATACTTCGAATCAGGATGCCCAATGAATTTCAAAGTAGAACAAATAACCATCTAAACACATTTTATTCAAGATGTTTCAGACCAAAGCAAAAGAAATACTACAGACTGAAAAGACAGATTATGCAGAAAGAGAAGCAATGTGATAGACATATTCAAAAAATTAAATTAAAAGTGTGTGAACCTTGTGTATGAATCCTGACTCAAAATGATATCTGTAAGACAATCAGGAAAATTTGAACACTAAATACTAGATGATATAAAGAAATCATTGTTAATTTACTTAGTTGTGCTAATAGTATTACAGTTATATATTTAAAAGTCCTTATCCCTTAGAAATACACACTGATGTATTCACAAATTAAATAATACTTGCCTAGGATTTGCTTTAAAATTATCCACAAAGGGAGGAGGAAGATATACACGAGGTAAGACTGCCCCATATGTTTACAATAGTTGAAGTAGGATAAGGCGTACATGAGGGTTCCTTATATTTTTTTCTCTGCGTATGTGTATGTTTGAAATTTTTCATAATAAAATATTTTTAATGAAAGTCTGATAATCCCAAGTGTTGACAAAAGTATGGATCAAGAGCAACTCTTACATATTGCTACTATGGTATACATATATTTTTTCATATAAGCAGTAATTCTACACCAAGTTATATAACCTAGAGTAACTTACGTATGAGTACCAGGATTCATGTACAAGACCATATATAAAATCATTGTTTATAAGAGCAAAAAATTACAACCAAATGTCCATGATTAAAAGAATGGATAAATCACTATTATTTATTTAATAGCATTTGCCTTCTGGGTTTTCACCCTAGCACTTACCAGACACTATACTAGGGTCTTTGAACAAATTTTCTCATGTAATACTTATACTTCAACTATACTATTTCTTGCTTACCTCTTCTAGTCTCACATCCTCCACTCTTCCTCTCCTCAAGCACTTTCTTTCTCTGGTTCTTTCCTATCTCTGGGCCTTTGGATCAATATTTTATGTTCCTTCTACTTGTTGAAGACTTTCCCCCTACTTCTTCACTTGGTGCCTCCCCATTAGTCCTGGATCAACTAAATATCACTGCCTCAGAGAAGTTTTCTCTGACCAACCCCCTAACCACCTATCAACTCTCTTTCACATACTCCAATTTTACATTATTCAGAGCATTTATTCATACTTAAAATTCTGTGTTCACCTGTTTACTGTCTGTGTTCTCCTTACTAGAACATAAACTCCTCAGGGGAAAGATTCAATGTTTTTCACCACTGAATCACCAGCAAAAGAACAGTACCCAGCACACAGTTAAGGTAAATAAATATCTGTCAACTATGACTGAGGGAGGCAGGAGTGAACAAATTATTACAATATTACAAGAAAGGTAACATACAATATACTATAGAAGCCCAAAGAAGGAAGATATTCCACCCAGCTGAGGAAATTAAGATTAACTTTGTAGAAAGTGTGTTTCTAGCTAGAGTGAAGAGAGTAGATTGGGAAAGGATAGCACTAGAACAGGGATAGTAGTTATGAAGCCAATGCAATCACCCAAGAAAGAAAATGAGGCCTCAAGAATGGCATGGCAACAGAAATGGAAAAAACATTTTACCAGTATTTCAGAGATAAAATCATTATTATCTGGTCACAGATTTGATGTGTAGAATAAGGACAAAGAATGAGGCTAGAATGTCTCCTGGGTGTCCTCCTGGGTGACATGGCCCCATTAAAGTCATTCTCTTAAAACCCAAATGGAAAATATAGAAAGATTTTTAGAATAGTAAGATAATTAGTTAAGTATGAAACACAGAAAGCTTGAAATACATGACTACATTGTTAAGATGTTGAGTAAGCCATGAAAAAATGGGCCTGGAGCCCTCAAGCTAAACACAAATTTGATGGTCATTTATTCAGCTAATAAAGACTTATCAAGCACATATAATGTGCTGGAGCTGTTCTAGGCTCTGGGGATACAATGGTGAACAACACAAAGTGCTTGTCCTCACAAAACTTACATTCCAGGGAGACAGACAAACAATAGTGTAATTGGCAGCAGTGACAAGGGCTACAGAAGAAAACAATATAAAAGAATAGAAAGTGGGCTTCCCTGGTGGCGCAGTGGTTGAGAGTCCGCCTGCCGATGCAGGGGACACGGGTTCATGCCCCGGTCTGGGAAGACCCCACATGCCGCGGAGCGGCTAGGCCCGTGAGCCATGGCCGCTGAGCCTGCACGTCCGGAGCCTGTGCTCCGCAACAGGAGAGGCCACAACAGTGAGAGGCACACATACCCATACCGAAAGAAAAAAAAAGAATAGAAAGTGATGCAGATGAGGGCTACTTTAGATAAGATGATCAGAGAAGGCCTCTCTGATAAAGTGATATTTGAACAGAGTTAAATAAAGTGAGGGAGCAAGCCTCCCAAGATTAGGGGAAGAATAATCTAGACAGAATGTAACAGAAGTACGAAGGCCCTAAAAAGAGAATAAGAGTAGGAATGAATAAAAAGGAGGCTGTTTTGCCAAATATAGTGAACAAAAGGAAAAGAGTTAGGAAATGACAACAGTTGTGAGGAAGCCAGGGACTAGATTATAATGGCAGTCATCACATATAGTGGTTGTATATTTTTTAGAAAAATTATCTTCTCACACATATTCCAGTACAGTGCTAAAATACAGCAAATGCTCGATGAATTCTTTTCAAATTAATGAGTGAATAAATCACTGAGTTAATGAATTCCCACTACATTTGAGTCCACCTTATATTTAACCGTTTCCTGAACTCCAATTCATCCCAAAGGACAAACCAAATACCAATTTAAAAGTCTAAATTTTAAGCTTTAATAATCTTCAGAAGCAGAATTTTTAAAATGTTTAGAACAGTGACATCACCACTAGAACAAGTACATGCCCTTCCAAGAGGAATGCTTAGAAGGAAAACATTTACTTCGAAGTATGTAATTTCTAGATTGCCTGCTAAAACAATACATCATGTGATAAATCCCTCACACAATTTGAAATGTTCTGATAATCAAAATATCATTTTAGACCAAGTCCTGATCATAGTAGACAGCAAAAAATTACCACACTAGTTCAGCTCTAGGCTAGGAAAAAATCATTTAAAATAATTTGGAAAAAAATTCATGTCCCAGTAGGTAACAAGAGCAATAACTAATATAATCCTGAAAAAGATGGTTCAAAATATAGATTTACTGCATTTTACCATTCCTAATACAATCAAACAAGCCCTCACTCAAAATTCACCACTAAAAACAAGTATTCTTTCTTTCTTTTTTTTGGCTGTGTTGGGTCTTCGCTGCTACGCATGGGCTTTCTCTAGTTGTGGAGAATGGGGGCTATGCTTTGTTGCAGTGTGCAGGCTTCTCATTGCGGTGGCTTCTTTTATTGCAGAGCACGGGCTCCAGGTGCGCGGGCTTCAGTATCTGCAGCACACGGGCTCAGTAGTTGTGGCTCACGGGCTCTAGAGCGTACGCTCAGTAGTTGTGGTGCACAGGCTTAGTTGCTCCGCAGCATGTGGGATCTTCCCGGACCAGGGCTCAAACCCGTGTCCCGTGTATTGGCAGGCGGATTCTTCAGCACTGCACCACCAGGGAAGTCCCAAAACAAGTATTCTTTTGGGAGCTAATAATCCACACTCAGTTTAGATCTGTTCAATGAACTGAACAGTCTAGACTCAGAATCAGCAAGGATATTCCAAGGTTATTAAATGTTCCCACCTTCAGGGAATTCCAGTCATTGTTTTCCATAATTCCAAAGAGTAGATGCATAAAAATATTTTAAATGGAGTGAATACTAATATCTTTAAAATTACCAACACTTAGAAAATGCACTTCATCAAAACTTCTTCACCTTCAGTATAGTTGAATATTTGTGTTTCACTTTCATATTTACTCTTGCTTTTGCATATTGAAATAAGTAAAATGCTCTTTATTTTACTCATCTATGCTAAGTACATGTTGCCAAGTTGCTGTCAAGTATTTAATCAATTTCCTATGCAATACTCAGTTCTAAGTTCTTCGGGATATGCATACCAAGAGATGGGCAGTGGAATCTTTCTCTAACAAAGCATCACCAACTCAGAGACAAAAACCTAAAATTCAATGAAGAATTTAAAAAAAAAAAAAACTTGACAATTAAAATTTATTTTAAATCAAGGAATATAAAACACTATCAAGTACAGGAAAAGAAAAATGTGAAGAGTCACCAGAAGACTAGAAATAGAATAAGAGAAATACAAATCGATGAGAGAAATTGAAAAAAACAAGGGTAAGATGGAGAAACAATCACACGAAGATACTTTAAAACTATTAATGATGTCTTCCACATGAGATTATTGCAGTGAAGACCAAGAACTGTTTAACATCCTCCCTTTTTCTCCATAGAAATACTAAGCCAATTTCTGTAACCATTCCACCAATTTAATTAGGTCAACACAAAACTTTTATCGGATTGGAATTCTAGTTTTTCCAACTTTCTAACTGGTAGCTTTGAACTCTTTACGGTGATTTGACTATCTATAATTTTTCTTTAAATAGCCATTATGAAAAAAATTCAAGAAAAAAAATTCACCTATCTAGATGTTTTCATGGCTAAAACATTAAAAGGTCAGGCTGAAGAGGAAAAAACAGAGATATTCAGAAAATGATTTTAAATGTTTTAAGTTGGAATTAGTGTAATTATTCCAAACTCTAACCACTCATATAAATCCACTGCCCAACCAAATAAAAAAAAATCCATACACATCATGACATACCTAACACACATAAGCAGACTTGGATTAAAATAACTTTAACTTGGGCTTCCCTGGTGGCGCAGGGGTTGAGAACCCACCTGCCAATGCAGGGGACATGGGTTTGAGCCCTGGTCACAGAAGACCCCCACATGCCACGGAGCAACTAAGCCCGTGTGCCACAACTACCGAGCCTGCGCTCTAGAGCCCGCAAGGCACAGCTACTGAGCCCGCGTGCCACAACTACTGAAGCCTGCGTGCCCAGAGCCCGTGCTCTGCAACAAGAGAAGCCACCGCAATGAGAAGCCCACGCACCGCAACGAAGAGTAGCCCCCGCTCACCGCAACTAAAGGAAGCTCGCATGCAGCAACAAAGACCCAACACAGCCAAAAATAACGTAAATAAATAAATAAATTAGAAAAGGCAGCTTGTCCAGAGTCAAAAAATTCTAAGAGGCAAGGTCAAGATTCAAATCCAGATCTATCTGGTTCCAAAGCTCAGGCCCTTAGTTACAGTGTTAGACTGTGTTAATGTATCATGCAGGTAGCATGTTCTTAAATGTTATTTTGTCCATATTAGTACCCTACTATCTATCTTTATACATATAATCCTACTATCCATATTGTAGACATATATAACAACTTTGTCGAGTCATACCTCACCTACCTTGAACTATGCTATGAAGCAATTACCTATCTGGAAAACAACTAGGATGCAAAATCAAGCACTCCAAAAGATACCAATAAAAATTCAAAGTATGTATCATCACCAAGCTTATTCACTACAGTTAGTATATGTTACTGACAGCAGAGCCCCTTAATTCCTCAAAATCACAACCTAATTATCCCTATTTTCCATATAATGTTAATAAGTCCAGTTATATAGTTTGTATTTTACAGCACAGTAAAAGTAAAAAAATAATTTTTAAAGTAGCTTCCATATGTGCTTAAAAATAGAAATAATATTTATACACACACATCTGCCCCAAATCTACTCATATTCAAGTACCCCCGGTGAATATTTAGTGGTAATATTGTTACTTACTTTAAAAATAGTTACACTTTTTCCTGTGGTACTTTTATAATAGAGACACAATCACTGATATAAGTAAAAAATTTTTCCTAGGACTCAAAAATTAAATCTAAACTTTTTTAACAAAACAAAATAACTATTACAAGAAACAATAACATAGCAAAAGGCAACTGCCATAGTTTATCCAAATCTCTTAATCTTTTTATTTCCTTTTGAAAACTAACCAGCATTTTGAAAAATTTCTTCCGTTACGCTAGGTAAAACAGTATACACTTATATATTCAAAACAATGTTGAAACATGAACACACAACACTGAATTCTCCCGTGACAAAGGAGAAAAGGTCTATTTTAAGGTTTATTAAAAATAAAAAGTGATTTAAACTTTTTTAAGACTACACTAATCTAAAATTATAACTTTTTAACTCATTAAAAAGTTATAAAATCTTATGTTAAGAATTATTCTTACATGACATACGAAATCTTATACAACGTAAGAATTAATCCGACCTGCTTTATACCAAGTTATGACATTCGAAAATACCATTAGAAATTACAACATATAAAGTAAAACCACAAGTCACTCTAAATAAACAAGATAGGAAATAGCTATCTGTATTCAAATATCCCATTACCATGATTTTATACGAATGTTATGTGACAGATATGATTAAAATCTTACCTACAACACGTGTTAAATAAAACTTTCCACAATATTCCACTTGCCACCCCAGATACTGCTGTATAGCTAAAGGTTCGAGTTCACAGCTCACCTACCTCCAACCTGGAGTCTTCTCACTTTTTCTGCAACTCTATTCCCGTCAGTTTTTCTTTTTCTCATTTTTCTTGGGGGAAGGGGTTGTGGTGATGGTGGTGTGGTGAAGGTTAGGGAGTGTATTATACAGAATTATGAGTGGAAAAAAAACCAGGGCAATTAAATGTTTTATAGGGATGAACATTAAGCATGGAAATAACTAGCAATACTATTTTAAGATGTGATTTCTCAAAGTATGAAACTATTGATAAAAATATATATGTACACACATCTAAAAACAGTTAAAATACACTTTCATCTGGCAAGTTGTTTCTTCTTAGCAACTAAAAGTAAATTACTTGGCAATCTTCTTTGTTTACAGTTTCTGTGTTTCTTCACTATTTATTCATTATAAGAAACATGTGAAATTACACTGGGTTCTGAACAAGATTACTAAAATCCCTGCAAGTGGCAATTCAACTCTTGTTTTGCTCCTTTAATAGAGTGTTAATTTCCCCAAACACTGTTTATCCTTTACCCAAATAACTAGAGGGTAGGGTGTCTGGATTTGGCAATGAAACAGTCCATGTTTTTCAGGATAAGCTTAATTTCAAATATTCTCTCTCAAATATAAACTGTCAGGCCACATGTTTAAATTTTGAAATCAGAAAATACGGTCATTTTAGCATGGAAAATAACAAAAACACTACTCATCCCACTTATAGTCTCTATTTCCAAATTGCACACATCTAGAAATAAGTTTGATACAAATTTATAGAGCCCTTTGAACATGCAGTATTAATGAAGGGGAGAGGAGACACATATACTACAAAACAATGAAAGAAAAAAATCATTTATGCTTGGGTTTGGAATGCAGCCAAGCATCTATATACTCTTAATCAGAAGCACACAATTACTTCACAATATGCCTAAAATCTCTCAGTCCAGTCCACCACTACCTTCAAAGGTTTGAAAAGCCCTAGCCCAAAATACAATCAGTCTTCAATAGTTAAGAGATTTATATACAGAACTCATCATCAACCTTTCTCAACATTATCTTCAAATACTGAATAATATGCCAGGAACATGTTAGTTCACAAAATTAAGCATGATTTTTATTTAAAACACTGATCCAGGGCTCTAACTATTCAAATACTACACTTTTATGCAAAGGTCCTAACAGATGTCAACACTTCTATGAGGACTCTCCTCTAGGTCATTCCTTACCTATCTCCCATTTTTTTCTGAATTCCTCTGGCTTATGATTCCTTTATAAAGATAACTGGCAGGTGCTTCAAATACTATGCCCTGTTACACGTATATCCCAAATATAATATAAAACTCCTTAAAGCCAAGAATTATGCCTTCCTGATTCACATTAACACTTACTAACCTGATAATATACTAAAAATATGCTGTCTTGATATTAACAAACCACTACAAATCCAAATTCTTCAACATTTTGGGATTAAAAAAATGGCAGAGTAATTGAAGGAGCCAGATCCTTTAAAATCCAGGTAATTAAGGTTAAAAAGCTCTTCTATACTGCTTACTGAACTCAACTGACTCCTTGAACAGGCATGTTTGAAGCCCTGGCACATCCTCAATTTTATTATATTATATATAAATTTCATCATTACAAGGCACATTGCTCAGTTTATGCAATCTGTATGGCTAGAGGACTTTGTAACAGGAATTTTAAGAAGGTGCTTAGGTTTAGGTTCTCTTTCAGCCCTATGACTCTGAACACATGAATGTTATATTCAGCTAGTTTTACACAATTATTTTCAATTTAGTTTGGCATCTATATAATCTTGTAAGTACATTCATCATAGTGATATAATTTAAAAGTAGCTATTCAGCTTTAACCTGGCCACACTAACAAAAAAGCACAGATAATACAAAACAATGGATGATCCAAAAAGCATTAACAGTCAACTCTCAACTATTCATATTTGGATTACCTAATAAATATTTTAGCCTGTTTACATCCACTATTCTAAGAGTATTTGCTTAGGAAATAAAAATTGATGCTAATAATTCAAATGAAAGATACATCAATCTACTGTAGGGGAGGAAAAAATATAAAATCTTCCCAAACCATATATAAATAATGCTATTGAGATTATATTTAGCAATCTTCCACCATTATTCACCTTTTTCTTAAGCGTAGGTAACTGAGAGTGGACTGTATTTAGCTTGTAACAGAAGTACAGATACACAGGCACGCAAACCAGTCACTGACCCCACTGTGCTTTTCACAGCCCTATTTCAGTAGCCTGAGACCTGAGAGGGGGAGGAGGTAGCAAGTCACTGCAGATGATCACTTACAAGGAAATTGAGAGTTGACTATAATTTACATTTAAAGTGCTATGAAACACCATACTGCTACATGTATTCATTGCTGTTTATGGGAATCCTTCTCACAGTAACTTAACAAGAGATTTAACAAGGCTTTCTCTTTAACCTTTCAATATCCCAGAAACATCGTGATATCTGAGAATCACAAAGACTGATGGTGAAAGTGCTACGCATGGAAAGTAGTACGCATTTCAGAGATCAGGAAACTGAAGCCCAGATAAAGTAGCATGCCAAGATCATCCTCAGATTAAAGAAGAGAAGAACTGAGTTCTCCAGAACCCAACTTCAGTGCTACGCCTCTCAATCTCTTCAACCCCAAATTCTCCACTTGGCTTCAAAGATCACAATCTTACTAATTTTTAAGTTTCTTCTCTGTTTTTCACCCCTTTCTTCTTATTGATTCCTATGCTGTGACATATACTCTAATCAGCTTATCCTCTAACATTCAGATCTTCAGCTCTTCCTCCATTTACATTCTTCCCTCTCTCAAGGCCCTAAAGCAGAGAACAATCTGATCACAAGAACAGCTACAAAAACATCCATTTCAGCATTCACTACCTCTTACACATCTCTGACAGAGTCAATCATCTGAAACTCAAAGTGAAAAGCTGAACTCATTATCATCTCTTCCAAAATGATTTCTCCATTTCTTGGCACCATCGCTTTCATTGTCCCTCAAGTTTGCAAACTTAAACTTTTATTTCTACTCTCCTTAATACTGTCCTCCTTTTCTCATCTCTCTCTCCATTCCTCCTTGCAATAAATGTCTCGGTTATTATTATATGATATATGCTGAGGAAGAAGCTTAAATTCTAGTGAGAGAAGTAGTGAACAAGGAACTTAAATAGGCAATGGTAAGTGATATTTACAAAGTAATAAACAAAAATGTGGAAAAGTAGAGGAGGAAGCAATGAATTCCCACTGGGATGATAAGGAAGGATTTTCCCAGAAGTGGCATATGACCTAGACCTTAAAGAGTTAGGATTTCTCTAAAGAGTGCTGAAAATGGAATTCTTGGCAGAGAAAACAACCTATGCAAAGAAAAGTAAATAGACACTGCATGCCATGTGCAAGGAAGAACAAACAGACGTCTTTGACTAAAGCAGGGATTCTCAATCACGGGCATAACACAATCTCCAAGGGGAGAAGAACGGGAATGGGGAGGTAGGTACTTTAGGCTAGCAAATTCTCCCCAACCCCCTTTGAAAATCACTGTGTGAAAAGAAGGGAGGAAGTGCATTACACAAGTGAACTATGTGGAGAGGCAGACTGATTTAGAATAGTATGGTTAAGATAGTACAGAAGAAAATACTTCTAGAATAAATCATAAAAGGCCTTCAATGCCAAGCTAGGAAATTTGGACTTTATTCTGTGAGCAAAAAATGAAACCTGTAAAGTGTGTGTATACAGTTTTTTGTTTGTTTGTTTTTGTTGTTGTTGGTTTTGTTTTGTTTTATGTAAGGGAATGAGATCAGTTCCAGATTTCAGGGAAATAATCCTGGCAATCATATAGCAGAGGGAGTGAAAAAAAGAGAAAAAAAATTTTACTGTCATCCAAATGAGATAATGAGGATGTGAACTAGACCAATGACAATGAGAATAGAAGGAGAGAGAGATTTCAGAGGCAAACTGGGGAAACGTGGCAAATGAACCAAGAAGATAAGCAATAGGTCTCTAGCTTGAATAACAGAGGATGGTGGTGGTACCTAGAAAGCGAAAAGTGGGTATGTGTTGGAGTGCAAAATTTTATAAACCACAACTCTGAGATGATTACCAGACATACATGCTAATATGTTTTGCAAGCTTAGAAGAGAAAGTATGAATAAAAATGTAATTACTGTAACCATCTCAATTCATGGATTCTTGAATCCATGAGTGAAAAGGGTGCTCAGGGAGCTAGCATCAATAAGAGAGCAGACAAGAAAATCAAGGACAGAACCTTAGGGCACACTTGCTTAAGGAGCTGGAAGTCCAGCCAGCAAACAGAGGAGAGGTAGGAAAAGAACCAGGAGTTTTAAGAATAGCAATAGTGTAGTAGCTACAAGTGCATGATCTGCAGTTAGTCACTCACTAACCCTGTGACCCTGGCTGAATAACTTACCTTTCTGAGTTTCAGTCTGTTAGAATTTGAAAGCCTATACCTTCAACTGTAAAATACGGATAATAGGAGTACCTCAAAGAGTTATCGAAGATTAAGACAAATAATGTTTTAGTGCCTGGAACAAAACTACTAATACAGTAAGTAGTCCTAATAATAGAATGGGGAACTTAAAAATACCAATGAATTTTGCATGAGGTTACTAGCATCCCTTAAGAAACTATTTTAAGTACAGGGGGAGAGCTGTGTTTACAAGACTAAAGGAGTTAAGGAAGAAAACTGTGTGTAGAGCCTACGAAAAAATAACTGTTTTGAAATCTTTGTCCTTATCATTCCACGCGTCTCACCATCATTCCATGCTTAGCAAAGTACCTGCTCCATATGAATACAACAAGAAATGCTGAATACGAGAAAACTGAGCCAAAAGAAGGAAGAAATGAAGAAGCAAGAAATCTTAGTTCTACAAAGAATCTTAGGGGAAACAGAATTAGGAGCATAAAATTCCTTTCCAGTTTAGCCTTGGAAATGAACAGAGATGATTTATCCTCCGACTCAGGAAAACAGAAGGTAAGTACAGGTGAAATACAAAGGGGAGAAGACAAGGGGATTCACATTAGACAGCCTCTGTCATCCTAATAAAGAAATAACAGTTCTCTGCGCAGAGTACGAGGATTCCAAAGTCAGTTTAGAATCTGGAGAAAACAAATTAGTTGGTTCCTCCATTCCAATATATATTCAACTTCATTTCTGTCTCCAATACCCTGGTCTAGTGTCCCATGATCTCTTAGATTCTACCAGGGGCCTCCAGAGCAGCTCCTCTTCCTACAGACTTTACCTTTCCCAAGGTGTGGTATATTCTCTTGAGAGCCCACATTTCCTTCCACTATGTCCACAATTCTTATAAGACGTCAACCCCTCTGTGAAGCTGCCTGATTCTCTACCCACCAGAGTTAATCATTCTCTCCTCTAGGTTACTTCTGTTCCTTGTACAGTTTGATTACTCAGTTTATTGTTCTGTATCGCAATCACTTCTTTATGTCTGTTCCAGTAAACTCCTAAAAAGGGAGTAACATCTTCCTCATCTTTACTCCTCCAGCACTTAATTCAGCATTTCTTATATAAAAAGCAGTCAATGTTTGTTTTGTCTAACTGAAGTAAGGGATTAAACAACATGAGCAATCTCTTGACTAGAAGGAATCACAAAACAAAAAGTTAAGTGTTCAAATCTGCATCATTCAGATAACCTTCCTACTTTCCTAGCTATTAAACAGCAGCTAAGACAGTCAATCTTTTTATTCCTACTAATGGAAAAGTAAAAGGATTGGACAGTCAAAAAATACAAAACTCAATACTTAAAAATAAATTATATTCTAACAGTTATATTTGAATATACACGTTTCCATGTCCCTGGAATTCACCTTGAACACAATAATTAAATTATACTAGGAAGGGCTTACACAGGAAGAATATTCTGTCTCTCTTCAAGTTATTCAGTACCAGGAAGAGATGTACTAGTGGACTGATAAAAAAAAACAGACTATCCTTGCAGTGGAAGTGGTTAAGGGAAGCATTTTGGTTTCAAAATAAATTGGCATGCAAAACAGAGAGAGTATTTAATGATACCAATAGCAAGTATCAGGGACTTTCACGATTAAGTACAGTAGTTGTCTGAACAAAACTTAAAGCAACAATCACCAGTATATCAACTACAGGATCTCCTACAGTGAAGTTCCTGAACTAGATCAAAATTAATCCAAAAACAATTTTTAATTAAAGCACTTTCGTATAAACCATAGCACTAACATCAATATGAAAACCAAAGAACCTTAAGCCTCTCCTGGGCTTAAAGAAGCTTGCAAGGCTGGCCACGTCTTATTACTAAGAAATTTTCTGGAGTCTGGGAGAAAAATTCTAAGGTTCTGTTAAAGAAAATATCACATTTTTTCTTAAGTACATATAATAGATTGTTCCTTGCTTAGGTCTAATTCTGGTAATGCTACAGTTTTTTTTGTTTTTTTTTTTACAGTTGTTACATTCAAGAACTTATACAGTGCTGTATGTCAATTACGTCTCAGTAAAACTGGAAGAAAAAAATGATCACAGTTGGGGTGGAGGCACGAGGAAACTAAATGATGGGGGACATATAAGAGCTCCTTATATTTATTATATTCATACATTCACATATACTTTATACATTTTGAAGCTTTTCTTAATAAATTAAAAAAAATAAAAAGAACTCTAGTTCAGAAAGACTATATACCCAATTAACTGTATGTCTCAAAAAAAGAAAGCTTCACTACCATAATTCCTTATTAACAAGTTTATAATATTCAAAACAATCATCTGAAATATTTTAAATGTGATATAAATAATTTTGATTTCATAGTTTAGGAAAGCAACTAACATTTAGTTAACATCACTCACAAAGTACTAGGTCCCACGCTGAGTACTATATGGCCTAGCTCATTTACTTATCACATTCTTAACAACCTTCAAGAATAACCTGAAATTAATCTCTTTTTTTTTTTTGAGCTGAAGAAACCAAGAGTTAATCAAGGTCAAATAACCTGCCCCAAATCACCTATTATGTATCACAGCTGAGATTACAACTCAGAACTATTTGACTTTATACTACACATTGATAGCTCCTTCAAGAATTACAATGATCATGGCCTCTATTTTATAATGAACTTTGTTATACAGCTACACAGTGAATTTCTCAAAGGTTACATAAAAATAATGAGAATGAGAGCAAACACTGCCTTAGCGTTAAAAAAAATTTTTTGGTTACCCAAACTTTATCTAAAACATGCCGTAATCCAATCCACAAACAGCTGCCCTTCAGCTGCAACCCAGACTGCCCCACAGTTCTCAAATGATTACTAAAGTTTAATTCCTCATGAACTTTCTTCATGTTAGATCCACAAGCCTTCTTCTAACAATGAATGTTTGGCAGAATAGCAATTTCTCAAACAACAGAGTCACTATACAATGAATCTAACTCAGATTACTTTTTCAAAACTTCCTTAAGACTCTGCAACACAGTTCTCAAATGCCCTCTCACTCCTAGTTGTATATTGCTTTTGCAATCAGATTCAACTGGCTGTGTATATTTCATTCCAAACTGAAATACATCTTGTCAGGGCAAGCAGAAATAGCATTTTCTGCACTATTTGTATTATCCCAGAAACACCTAAGGACATAGGTATTTACTGAATTCTCAGGAAATATAGTATTTTAAATAGTAAATATACAGTTATCTGTGTACTTGAGTAAAACTGGAGTAAACCAAAGGTATCAAATTTGTACATAAGCTCTTTTACTACCCATAATTTTGACACCAACCAGAGAAACCACTATATATAGGAGCTCAGTAAAGTCAATTTAAAGCACAACTATAACTTATTTCTAGCACCACATTCAAACAGGTCTTCAATACACAAATTAGACCCAAGATCTATCTAATAAATGGTCTTTTCACCTCCATCTAAAACATATGCGCATGTATAAAATAAATCACTAAAACTACATCTGTTACAAAACTCAAATGCTAAATTGAGCCCTGTGGGAATTTTGCTTATTTTATTAGCAAATTTACTAGAAAATCTTTTTCCACATATATTGCATATAGACTTTTCATATGTGTGTTATACACAGTCAAGTTTCCAGTACACAAGTCAAAAGTTTTACATCTCCCTACATTAATATTCAAACCCTATCTGCTGAAAAAATGTTCTAATTTAGTGCATTAGTGATCTAATTAGTTGTCATTTCTATTACTTAAGCCCTATTTTATTTTAGAAACTCTTCTACCTGTAAAAGGACCTAGTTCACCCGAATCAAAGTCCTAGAACTTTCAGAATAAAATATTGTTACAAAAGTGTACTCTTGTAGCTAAATAAAAACTAGGCTTTTAGTTTACAAAACAGTAATCTTACATTATGATACACAAAATAAAACAAATTAGAGAATGCGCTATGCTTTAACTACAGAGATGATCCTCAACAATGAGCCCACATCTAACAAATACTGTAGATAATAGTCATTATGTTAAGTAGAACGTAGGTTAAAAAAATTTTTTTAATTTTATACAGAATGTTTAAAACGACGTTTTTTCAAACTTCCTAAAGTGCTTTTCAGATCTCAAAAAGGAAACTGAATTCTATACAGCTGAACCAGGTTACACGCTAAGTTACAGCCCGTGTGAAACACGACTTCTTCGGAATCAATAGACCAAATCTTGTTTACCGTGGAAGAGAAAAGAGAAACCTTGTATATAACTACTAAACGCTCAACGAGATATTGTCGAATAAACTCCAGTACGGTGACTGATAGAAGATATACTGGCCAGTAGCCGGCGGGGGTCCTTAAAAATATAGCAGGGGTTTACCCAGTTCCGAAGGTGTAAACAAACCCATCGCCACTGCAGAAGGTAAACAATGAACCTGCAACGAGGGTGAGGGGCCGGTTTTTGCCAACTACAGTCTCAGAGGCCCGGGAAAGGGAAACAAGAGGGAAATACAGCGTACACCAGACACTTCGCAGAAATCACGGGCTCCAGGTTTCACTACCGAGTTATCAGTGCTGCGGGTCCCCCAGGGCAGTGGGCAAAGAGAAAAACAGTCACGCAGTCAGCAAGGACCGAGCAGGTCCGGCTTCGGCGCTGGGGGACGGGGAGGGCAGGATGTGGTCGCTCTTCCCTCAGACGTCCTCCGGCAACCTAAATAACAGCCTCTACCTCCCTCCGGCCGTCCCTGGGATTCAGCTGCTCGAGCTCCGGGACAGGAGAACAACGCTCCCCCGCGGGTCTAGAGAACCCAGAGGGTCGGCGACTCCACCGAGTCCCGCTCGGTGCTCCCCGCAGCACCCAGAGGCCCGGAGAAGGGCTCGGAGCGAGGAAAGCGGGCACCGGGAAGGGGGATGGGTCCGGGGAGACTGCCCCCGGCTCGGCTCCCGCGGGCCGGCAGGCGGGGCTCGGGCTCTGCCTCCCGCACCCCCGCGGGTCCCGTGCGGGGCCGGACCCTGCCCACGGCCCCGAGCCCCCGGCTCCTCCCCACTAGGATGCCCTCGCCGGCGCCCGCGGCGCCCCGCGTTACCTCGGGTCAGATCCAGCGGGACGTTCTCCTCGCCGCTGTCATTCCGACCTGCGCGAAACAGACACATAGCCCCAATTAGGATTCGCTCCCAGGCCAGCGGAGGCAGCCCTGGCTCCGGCCAGCGCCCCAGCTCGTTCCCCCCGCCCATGACCAAGGGTAGGCAAGTGCCAGGGGTGGCGGTTGCCCGGCGGCGAGGGGTGAGGGCCGCAGCGGACTTACCTCGTATTCGGAGGTTCTTCAGCGAGCGGCCGCGGCCGACCGCCGCCATATTGACGGGTTTCAGTCACAACACCGGAAACCTCGCCCAATCGCGCGAGAACCCCTTCCCCTCCCCTCGCGCCGCGCCCGCCCCCCGCGGCGGCTGGCGGCGGGCGGCGGGTGGTGCCGGCTTAGCCCGGGGCGCGGAGGGAGTGCGGCGCCAAGTCGGGATCTTGATAGAGTCTGCGGAGCGCGCGCGCGCCCGCCCGTCCCGGAGGCGGAGGGCGCGGCGACGCGCTCGGCCCTCCGGGAGCACGTCCGCCAGGAGGGGGCATTTCCCACGAGGGGAATCCCATTGATGCGAGTTTGCAGCGTGGAGGATGCTTCCCCTCCAGCCGCCGCGGAAACCGTAGTCAAAACCGACACGAAGTGGGAGGAGGCCTTCATGCGCCTGGCTGGTCACCTGCTGAAACCATCCTGCATGATTGTTTTCAAGTCCTGAGATAGCCCTCCTTCCTTATTCGTCAATTAAAACGATTTTATTAAAACAACAACAACAAAAATACAAAACACTGCGCAGTTGTAACGTAACTAAATCCTGCCTAGAGTCGCTTTGCTCCAACCAAGTTAACACGTAACAAAGTTTATTTTCCAGCCTCACTGACCACCGTGCTAAGCAGCCTTGCACTTGATCTTCAAAGCCACACTCAGCCAGGCTGGCCTCTCTAAGTGGAAGTAGTCGGGTGGAAGTTTTGCTTTTGACCGCTTGTAGTAGGACCCGAGAACGGGGTGAAAAGTCGGGAGTGCCGGGTGGTGGTCCCTGGCGGTGGGTGGGATTGTTCCCGCGCACGCGCGGGGGCCTGGAGGCCCGAGGAGAGGGTTTCCTCTCTGCCTGGAAAGAGAAGCTGCTACAGCCTCTGTCTGGGTTTTCCCCTCTGTGTAGCTCCTGAAACAATGGGCAATGTGGATGTTGTGGATTAATATTTTTTATAGATGAACCTAACAAGTATTAAGTGTAGAGACTTTAATCAATATATATACACCTGGCCCCTGACCCAGCAACTTTCTCTTAAACTAGATTAACTTTGAAGAGAGGGGTGAGCGTTTTGTCGCCTCCTGTTCCTCAACACTTGTCTTTCTATATTCCATGAGACTGGAGGTTAATTAACAGTGGAGATCTTGCCTTAACCTGTCTCATCCCGGCTACTAGTTAATGCAGTGCCCAGCATAAATAAGTGTTCAATAAATAATGAGGTAGCTGAGTAAATGCCCTGGATTCCTTCTTTGTTTCAATGTTCTTTCTGCTGTTTAAAAAAAAAAAAAAGTTATTTGGAGATATCAATTGCAGTCGTTAAAAATAGGGAACAATTGGAAACACTTAAATAACCAAAGTAGGGATTATGCAAATTATTGCAGCCATTAAAAATGACGATGCAGGTCTAGTTTATAGGAAATACTGTTCATGATATTAAATCAAGCAAGAAATTACAAAGTTCCCTTTTTTTATAAACACTTAAAGTACATAATAAATTAAAAGTATAACTTTATAAAATATCTTACATGTCTATGTATGGAGAGAAAAATCTGAGATGTACCTCAAAATGTTAACTTGTTTTTTCTCCTTAAATTGTGGAATTACACATACAGTTTTTGTTCTCGTTTGTCTGTACTTTTAAAACGTCCTATAATTAATACATATCAATTGTAAAATAAGTAAAAACTTTAACGAGAAAACTAAAAGCAGCATAGGGTAGCATCATCAAGAAAATAAAAGAGGAACACTGCTTCCTTAGGATACTGTTCTCTGTATATTCCAGGTCCTTTTCTTAGGAGAGCTGCAATCAGTATCTGCTGCTGATACTGCTCTTAGATTCAAGGAGGCAACACAATTAGAGTGCTTTTTAAAAATGTCCTCTGACATTACCAAGCAGTTACAGCCTAAGGCAAAAATCACAAAACTTGAGGTCTGGATAGGACATTAAATTTTTGTATTTCATCTCTTCATGTATCACATTTCACCATTTTAGAAAAGTAGAAAATCTGTCAATGAAAATTCTACCAGATTCTTAGAATGGTTTCAATTTTCAACCAACCCCTTTTACCCTATTTCTGAAATTCCTATCTATTCTGAATTAACCCTTTCCCAGTACAATTTAACTTCATTTTCTTTTTCAGTCTTCGTGAAAACTGAGAACAACCGATCCACTTTTAAAGTACTTAGGGTACATGAGAGCCTGAATCTAATAGTCTTTCATCTTTATAACTATATGCTCCTATTTAAAGATCATTATTCAATTACTCCATCTCTTTCAGGAGAAAAAAAATCATCTTTCTCCAAGACTTACATCTTACAGTGAAACTATTTTTTTCCTCTGTTACTATCCCAGTCATTTGACTGGCTGTGATCTCCATGTTTGTTCTTAAGGCGAATGGCATTTCTGGTAAAAAGAACACGTTCTTAGTGTTTGCAAAAGACTTTCAACTAGGAAGCAGGAGTTTCGGTAAATTTTAGTAAGGAACACATTTTACAATGTTATGTTTGCTTTTTAAACCATAACACTACATTATCGATCTTAGTCAGCTTGTTGTTAAAATCTCTAAGTTATTTTCTAAACTTGCCAATAGCTAGCCATTCCTCTTTTTGAAACTTGTTTTTCTTCCCTGTTTATTTTAGCCCACTCCTCTGTCTTACTCATTTTGTTTACTTCTTACTACTTCTCCAATTTTCCAGGTCATTTTGGTTCTAATCTGGTCATTGAGAATGTGACTTCCTCTTCTTAGTTTTCATTTCCCAATTAAGTTTCATTTACTGTGTGAGTGACTGTTTTTTCTCATAGTATTAGTCATTGATAAAAAGTGTTATATGAGATTAGGTCCAGGACCACACCTCTAAAAGATAACTGCTTGTTTTGGAAGATACAATGACTTCATTGATAGTCACTCTGGGTTCTATTCCCTATCCAATTACATACAGTTAATAATTCTAGTTTATACACCAAATTATATGTTTCAGATATAGTGATAACATTGAAGAGAAACAAAGCCTTGCCAAAATCTTTGTTCCCTTTATCTATCTGCCTTATTACATAGGCCATACGAAGATAAAGCAAGTCAAAGACCACAACATTTGGTCAGTCTATTTTTTGGTAATTTCTCTTCTTAGTTAAACCACACATTTAACATCTAGATAAAGGCCATTAAAATGACAGGCAATAGACTAAATTAAACAGATATTATAATCCTACACAGGGTTAATTATGAAGATTCAGCCTTGGTCACAGCACAAAGTTGCCTCTTAGTATTGTTCCTTTAAATTTTAATCTCTGTCCCAAAATCTCGTGTAAATTTAATTTTTAAAAATTCTGTAAGATATAAAGGCCCTCAATGAAAACAGCTTTAAATGAAGTATAAGCATATGTTTGTGAAAGAAGATGCACAAATTCATAAAATCTGGAAGGGTATGCACTAAAATTTCAACAGTGATTATCTCTGGTTGGTAGAAATTTGAGTGATTTTATCTTTTTTTTTTTCTCATTTTAATTGTTCTAAAACAAATTTTTACTTGTGAAAAAATTTTTTAAGGAAAACTGTTTTAGAGAAATTTTGTTGGCTACCCTAAACCACAATTATAAACATTTGATTATAATAATTTGTTAAGCAGTGGACCTATCAAAATTTATGTATAAACAAACAAATCATTTAAAAAGTGCATTTGTGCACATACTCCAATACATGTGTATTAACTTTCTTATTTACTAGAATATAAAACATAAAGATGAAATTAAAATGGTTCAAAGTAATTTTTTATGTTGCTTTACTAGTGGCAAAAACAAAAGCAAAGGAGCTGAATATACTTCATTATTTAAAAAATCTGTTGTTAAAATCTTTGTGGTACAGCAATTCAAAAGTCCAATTCTAAGAGTTTATTTGGATATTGAGTTTTAGTGGCTGGAATCACAAAATACAAAGTTAAAAGTGGAAGAATTACTCTGTTGGCTGCAGTTTCTAAATCATAACACTCATTTTTCAAATCCATCCAAACTCCATCCATTCAAAAAAATTTTTTTAATGTAATTTGGCTACTAAATGTCCATCTTCCCTAGTGTCAATTCATTTTCATAGCAAACTGGAAGGCATAACATTTAGAAATGTTTAGCAAATGATCTCAAAATGGTTTTGAAACTCTTAATCTGAAACTCTGTTAATCTAATCTAACTTAAGAAACTTAAGAAACTTAATCTAACTCATGTTAGAAACTCTGTTTCCATGATTTTTAAGTGTAGATATAAAACTTTATGTAGATGACACATTTATATTTTTGTTTTCAGAAAAAACCCCACAAAACTATGGAAGTGTTTCCAAATGCCTATTATCTAAATGCTCTCTTCCTAGCACAAATCTCTCTGAAAATTAATAACTTTCTTAGCTATTGTTATATTTACCTTGAAGGGAAAGTTTAGATTTAATATTTTTTTAAAATTTCTGTTAAGATACAGTGCTACTGGAAATCATCAGCCATCATGAAAAACAGTTTGGCACTAAATAAATATCAGACATCTGCATGGTACAAAAGATTTTCATAGTCACTCCTCATTTCAAAGTGTGTGAAAACTAAACTGCATTTTTCTATTCTTCTGTGAATCCCTTTTAAATTATCATTTATAACAACTGCTTTGTTGATTTTTTTCATAAAACATTGTTTTTATTAAGGAAGTTGTTTACTGATAAGAATATATATTCTTTGATACACCTTTACTTTGATCGTGCAGAAAAAGAGTAGTTATTAGTGTATTTTACCACTGAACAGAATTTAGCAAACACCATAAACTGAGACGTGTAAAAACATCTATGCTTCCATCCAACTGCACTGAAAAGCTTCCATAATGCCTATTTGTTCAAGTACCTTTTTCTTCAAGTCTTCAGTTTGTTTGTTTTTTCTTTTCCTTTTTCTGTTTTGGTTGATCAATGGGACTGCATTTTAGTTTTGTCAACAAATTGTTTTCTTTGTGTGTTTTCTAAGCTATTTTTTTTTTTACCATAGCAGGAAATGCCACTATATTCCCCACTGGTATGGACCTCTTTGTTGACAAAAAGAAGGGTCTTTCTGCAAAGCAATGAATTCAATACTGCATGGCTTCTAACATTACAGGAAACAATTATTTTCATAATATCTTCAATTATCTGCATAATATTTTTAAATATTTTGCTAATCAGATAGCTTTATACTATCATTAGCTAACATCCTAAGGAACAGTATACACTTAGAGTTAAATAATATTAAAGGATAATGTGCATAAATTTATATTTCACATAATCTTAATAATTTCAATATTTTTAAATGTTGGCTGACATCGTGACATCTGATTACATTATCATTGCTTTTTTCTTGTAATGATGTTGTTAAAGTGCTAATATCAGGAATAAGAATATCTGATCTTTCATATTTTAAAATCTTGTGCTTGTGCTTTCATTCTTTGTGTTACATACACATAGTTCCTTTGCAAGATTCTTTATAAACCATGTATCCACTTTGTTAAAGATAGTTTAAAATATACTCCTTAAATCCAATTATCTGGATGTGATATATGGACATATGCCCAAGTGAAAAGACTTCCTAGGCGAGTGTTGTGAGTTCCCCTGAGTTGCAGAACCCCCAGTTTTCCCTCAGGATACCTTACATGACTCATGCCAATATAACCTACTAATCAAATGACAGGTTGATTGCTAATCTGTATAATAAATATCAATAGCTTAATTTATTCTATCTTTTCTTTTCTTTTTTTTTTTTGGCTAAAATAAATCTCCAAAACTTCTCCACCAAAAACCAAAAACCTAACACTGTACTAAAATTAGAACAACACTGAACAAATAGAAAACTGGAAAAGCCCAGCTATCTAGAGGGCAAATGCCAATAGTATACCTGGGCTTTGAAGGTTAAGCAACTACCAGAAGGTAGAAAAGCAGAACATGACACTTCTGCGTTAAACCCAGTATCCTAGAAGTGGACCGAAGTGGACCCAGGTTGGTAGTGCCCCCTGGCTTCCAGAATTAGCAATTACAAATCCTTTCTGGAGAAAAATACCCACTACATAACTCCTGGGCTCTACACATTTAAGATCAAACAAATAAAAGTTCATGGTCAAAGATCATTAAACTCATAGGAAAAATTCACCATGAGTAAGAATCAATAGAAATAAAAATCAGCAGAATTATAGCTCATGGACTTCAGATATCATGATCAGAAGCAGAATATAAAAAGATATCTTGATAGATAGATAAATAGATAGTTAATTTTTTTTTAATGAACAATTTCTGATTCCATCCATGATGGAGAATAGGTATTGGATTTACTTTCCCACAATAAACAACTATTAATCTAGACAAAATATATGAACGACCGTTTTTAGGCATTGGACAATAGATAGTGTGGATCATGACCTTGAGATATAAGAAACAAATAGGGTGAACTCAACATTCTCTCTGGCTTTTTGCCTGAGGACACCTTTCAAAATAAAACACAAAGCTGTGGAAACCAAATAGAGAACAGTAGTCTCACTGAATAGAGGAAAGAAAGATTAAAGTGAAGATTAAAGATTAAAGAACCAAGTGAAAATTCTAGAAATGAAAAATACAATATTAAAATTGTAAAACTCCATTAGATGATGACATATTGGACACTAAAAAAGAAAGGAATTTGAAGACAGACCAATAGAATGACTAGAGAAGAAAAAGAAAGAAAGAAAGAAAGAAAGGAAGGAAGGAAGGAAGAAAGGAAGGAAGGAAGAGCAAGCCTCTGTGATCCATATTGAAAAAAAAAAGGAAGTTTAATAATCTAATCTGGTTGTTATAGACACTAAATAAATTTTGTCCACCACTCACTCACACAAAAAGGCCCCTCATTATTGGCAAGTTGGATAGCTATAGAGTGGCCTGTGCTACATCTATTTCCCATCATAAATGGCTGACGTTACAGATGGACCCCATGGGTCAAATCTGGCCCATAATAATTTGGGATAATAATTAGGATAAACTGTTTGGTCTGAATAGTGCTTTTAAGAAAACTTGAATCAGCAGTAAAAAAAAAAAAAGTAGGAATTATATATATAAACCTTGATATCGCTTCTTTTGAAAAATTGGAGACTCTACCGACACCAGGCCCATAATCCATCAGATTTGAGTCATATATCGGTAGGGCCTAAGTGGGAAACAAATGGCAAACTCAAACTGGGGAATTTGAGGAAGGCTTAATAAAGAGATTGATTACACATGTGTGGACAGTGTGTTGGGAAACCACAGTGTAAAGAGCAGCAGCCTGGAACCGGTATAACCTCAGGGAGCGATTGCAATCTCAGAGGAAGCAGAGGGAGAAGCATTGGAACCAGAGAGGCAGCACAATGGAGAAGGCTGTCTGGCAGAGCTGTGACTTTGGGTGAAGGACACAGCTAGCTCATGACAATGCCTCAGGGAGGAAGCCAGACGAATAAATATCCAAACCTCACTCTCTGTCTGTGTCTGGTAGTGCTCCTCAATGGCCAAATGAACCCGGAAGCTATAAGTCAAGGGAGCCTCTTGAGTCAGCCCATAAAGTGTAGTCCTGAGGGGCACAGAGCAGGGTGGAAAGCATTGGAGGGGGGATCTCGAGGGCCAAGCAGGAGATATCCAGTATAATTAGCAACTGACTCCTGTAGACAGAGCTTATATTCTACTGTTTGCCACAGTCCCTACCATTCTCTATTATCCCCACATCAAAGATGAGTATCAGTTGCCAGTGATCATCACGTTGGCACTATGGTGTTTCTTATAGGACAGAACCTTTGCTCTATGTCTCTATCAAAAGTGAGCAAGGAAAGATAGAAGACCAAATTCTTCAAGGAAACTGAGAATATATATATATTCCTTGTAGAAGAGAAATATTACTATGTGTTTAATATATAAACAAAATATATCTTTGTCTTTCATATAAATATATATAACTAAATATATATATGTGTGTATATATATATATATATATACACATATACACACATACATACCTTGCCTGCTTTACTGACAAGGTTAGGTCCCCTTTTGTTAGTAGCACTCTGATTTTTGTATTGGGAAATTATCTTGAGTATAGTCTTGCTTGAGAGGATAATTTTAGGTGACTCTCTTTCACTTGGGAGCCAAAGCATTAGGAGCCTCCCTGCCCCCACCATGTGGGCTGGCACATGACTTAACCAGTCAATGGAGTTCTCTCTCTAGGGACTTTGATTCACGAGTGAGTTATGTAAAGGCAATAGTTAATTTCTGTTGCTTGTAGCCAAGAACTCTGAATCTTTATCTAAACTTCAGTAGGAATACCATTAATAAGTTGGTGTTTAAACATGCTTTTTGACATTTGCAAAACTCTTCTAATTCAATAGATTGTGGAGACAGAGAGGAATTGCTACATGCAGATGAACCCCCGGAGACAAGAGGTGCCTCTTGCACATCCATTATTTTACCAAATTTGCAGTTAAAGCTGAAGATTGTGACTATGCCCCAGCCTACTCTAGGAGAACATATACACAGCCTAATATATATATATTTTTTGCGGTACGCGGACCTCTCACTGCTGTGGCCTCTCCCGTTGCGGAGCACAGGCTCCGGACGCGCAGGCTCAGCGGCCAAGGCTCACGGGCCCAGCCGCTCCGCGGCATGTGGGATCTTCCCGGACCGGGGCACGAACCCGCGTCCCCTGCATCGGCAGGCGTACTCTCAACCACTGGGCCACCAGGGAAGCCCCTAATATTTTCCTTAACGAAACAGGGTGAAAACTGTCACTGAATTAGAAAACAGATGTTTGTATTATGAAAACCAGGATGACTGTCTCCCTAAGAGTTGCAGGAAATATCAAATAAAAAATGATGTCCACACTGTAACCTGAAACTCAGATGCAGGAACTGGACCTGGCTCAGGCATTGGGTTTATTTATTATTATTTTATTTTTGTTTATTGTGTTTAATCTTAAGTGTTTCTATATTACTCTCAAATATCAGCTGGTAAATAACTGGGAGTCAGAGCAAGTTTGCCATCATTAAAATAATGCTCATCTCAACAGAATTCCATTCAGTTGACATGTTCAAAACGTATAATAGCAAACAAGCAAGCAAGGTGATAATGATAAAATTAACATGGGTCAGGGACTTCCCTGGTGGTCCAGTGGTAAAGAATCCACCTTCCATTGCAGGTGACACGGGTTCAATCCCTGGTTGGGGAACTGAGATTCCACATGCCTCGGGGCAACTAAGCCCGCGCGTCACAACTACTGAGCTCGCGCACCTCAACCAGAGAGCATGTGTGCCACAAACTACAGAGCCCACGCACTCTGGAGCCTGCGCACCACAACTAGAGAGAGAAAACCCACACGCCACAACTGGAGAGAAGCCCGAGCAGACTGTGTGCCGTGATGAAAAGATCCTGCATGCCTCAACAAAGACCCCATGTGCCACAAGTAAGACCTGACGCAGCCAAAAGAAATAAGGAAAATAAATAATAAATAAAATAATATTAAAAAAAGATAAAACAGTGTATCTAGATACCTTTTAGAAAAAGTTAATATGGGTCAGACACTGTACTAAATGCTTAAGTACATAGTTTCAATTAATTTTCACAGCACTGTAAAGTACGTACTTTCATATTTTATAAATGAAGATCCTGAGTCTTAACAAAGTTTAGATTCTTATTCAAGGTTATGTAACTTAGCTGATAATCTCAAGCAGGAGGCAGAAGAAATGACATACGTAGTCACTAAAATAAACCCTTAAGTATGTGGCATAATTGTGACAAGCATCAGCATGTATTTCAAAATTAGTCATAATAATAATGTGATAATATTTGAGTCCTTATGATGTGTCCAGAACAATGCTTAGCATTTTACAGATGTAATGACACATAATTTGCCAGGGAAAAAAATTGTAATTTGCAGTCTATTTCTGTCCAATCCTCCATCTTTTTACCTTTTTCTCCCAACTGGATCCTTCCCATCTGGTTTTGAATAAGCTCAAGTCTTTTCTCTCTTAGAAACAATCTATTCCCCAGAACAAAATAATAAAGCCCTTTCTTCACTTTATTTTCCCATCTGGCTATTACTTATATCATTTTCCTTACTTTTGCAGTAAAATTTCTGGAAAGAGGTGTCCATTATGTCTGTCTCAATTTTCTAACCTTCCATTCACCTCTCAGTCCATTTGTGGACATGGGATGCTAACCTCCTTCAAGGAAGTACTCGCTGCCCAGCTGAGGGGAATGTGATCTGCAGACTGCCTCAAACTGTCTGCTTCTTCAGGGTCTGCCTCAGACTCAGTGTCATCTTGCACAAGGTCATGCCCTTCCCAGGGTGGCCCATGTATGGTGATGAGTGAGGTAAAAGGACTGGCCATTTTGGCCTGGGTAGAGTTTATTCCGAAGGCCCCCATCTGGTTGGCTGAGGATGTTGGGCTTGGATCCCAGTTTAACTGCTTTCTCTGCTCAGTCATATTTCTTTCCCTTCCTTCAACAGACGTTCATCCCTAATAGATACTCCAAACTCTATCCCAGAATCTGCTTCCTAACGCAGGGCACCATTGCAGTCAGCTTGGGCTTGATTGCTTCAGTCTTTCTAAGGTCACCTATTATCCACATGTTGATAAATCGAATTGGCATTTCTCAGCCATCAATTTACTCAACCTCTTATGGCATTTGAAACAGCAATTAAGGAAAAATTACAGTGGCAGCCTACTGGATTAACACATTCTTTGCAGGCATCACTTATATTTTCATTGTCAAATATACAATAAAAGGCTTCAAATACCATGTAAAGTATAGGAGTATAAAACAAGTAAGACAGAGTCTTTATTTTGGGGACCTCTGTTTAATGATGAGTCATTGGACACTGAGAATGAATGAGCAGAAGCAGAGAAACTTCTGGTTTTGAGCTTGGGCAAATGGACGATACATTTGTCACTGAGATAGAATCTACAAGAGGGATCATCAACTGAAAGGGGGAAGAGAATGAGCTCAGTTTTGAGTCACGTGAGTTAGAGGTACTTGTGGGATATCCACAGAGAGCTGACTTGAGAGTAATTGCAGCAGAGATCAGACTGCAGCAAGTTGAAGATTGAATATAACTCAAGAATGTGGCAGAGGGTGAATAGAGGCCAGGGATTCCCAAACCTGGCTAAGCATTAAACTCATATTTAGAGTTAATTAAAAATTGATGGAAACCCCCAAGTTTCTACTGTGTAGCACAAGGAACTATACTCAATATTTTATAATAACCTATAAGGGAAAAGAATCGGAAAAATAGATAGATTATATATGTAAAACCGAATCACTTTGCTGTATACCTGAAACTAACACATTATAAATCAACTATACTTCAATTAAAAATAATGATTGAGGGCTTCTCTGGTGGCGCAGTAGTTGAGAGTCTGCTTGCCGATGCAGGGAACACGGGTTCGTGCCCCGGTCCAGGAAGATCCCACACGCCGCGGAGCGGCTAGGCCCGTGAGCCATGGCCACTGAACCTGCGCGTCCGGAGCCTGTGCTCCACAGCAGGAGAGGCCACAACAGTGAGAGGCCCGCGTACAGCAAAAAAATAAAATAATAAAATAAAATAAAATAATAATAATAATGACTGAAAAGTTTCTTCCCCAGAGATTCTGATTCAGTTGATTTGAGGAGGATGTGTATTTTTACAAACTCTCCAGCGCTACTGTGTTCAGTGCAGGTCCTCTGGAAAGCAAACACCAAGATGGAGTGAAAGTGTAGTAATTTTCTGTGCAGAGGGGGAGGGTGGCACAAATATATGTGTCAGAGGAAATGGGAGGGAGGTGGGGAAGGCTGGAGGAGCCATCAGGCAGCAGTGCAAGTCTGACCTCATGAAGGGAGGAGGGGGAGATGATTGGGTAGAAGCATCTCAGAGTGCTATGTGGGATAAGGAAGGGTTAGCCAGGCTGCTGGAAGCTTATGTATCTTTCAGGAACAGGCCTGCCATGCTCAATTGCTGGCTACACAGGAGCAGTCTGTGGGAAACGTGGCATTGGCACAACTGTGGGGATGGATTTCAGAGTGCAGAAGCTGGGGTCTTTGGTTAATTAAGCTCTCCGTGGTTGAAAGTCTGTGAGGCACATTCTCCTGGCTGCCACATATACCCTACTTTTTTTTTTTTTTTTGGTCACACCGGGCGGCATGTAGGGGTCTTAGTTCCCCAACCAGGGGTTGAACCTGTGCCCCTTGCAGTGGAAGCATGGGAGCCCTAACCACTGGACCACCAGGGAATTCCATATACCCTACTATTTTAAGACAATGAGATGAGGAAAGGAAGATAGAAATGGGCTGTAGTTAGAGAGGTATTTGGATTCGAGGCAAGGTTTCCTGCTGTTTTTCAAATAGGAAAGACTTCGGTTTGTTTGTAAGCCTAGAAGAGGGAATCTGCAGAATGGAAGATGTTAAAGATAGAAAAGAAGAAGGGAAGGAGGGAAAGAGGGATGGGGAAGAGGTGCAAGAGGGAGGTTGAGAATGAATTAATTGTGGAGGAAGAAGACTCCAGAGAAGGTAGAAAGACGTGAGATAACAGGTTGTGGCTTTGACTCTAAGCAGTGACATCTTATTTTCTGGGATAGTGTCTGGATAGGGTTAAGGTTGAACGTTGTAGGAAGTTAAAGGGAACTGCACTTGGTTATCTCAATTTCTACCACAAAACAGGAGGCAAAGTATCAAGGGCACCAGTGGTGGAAGGTTTGGTCTTGAACAGGAGGTACCACCCCATCCGCTGAGGCGGAAATCAAAAGAGGTAAAAATGGGCTCAAAGACTCATAGATTTGGGATCAAGTTACAGGACAGAAGGGCTGATGGCCTTGATTTCTTGATAAGTAGGAGGCAAAGTTATCTGCTGAAGGTATTATTTATTTGTCGCTCTTCTCACACGACAAAATTCCTCACATAAAACCATAATAGAAATAATATTTAGTATATTAAAATTAATACTTCAGATATTTCTTTTATATTAAGATGATTGTCTATCATATAAATCTTTCATAAACATGTGTCTGTTTCTTGGTGTATAAACCATAACTCTGAAAGATACCCTTGATATAATTTAGAATTTTAAAAACTGACATTGGGGCTTCCCTGGTGGCGCAGTGGTTGCGAGTCCGCCTGCCGATGCAGGGGACACGGGTTCGTGCCCCGGTCAGGGAGGATCCCACATGCCGCGGAGCGGCTGGGCCCGTGAGCCATGGCCGCTGAGCCTGCGCGTCCGGAGCCTGTGCTCCGCAACGGGAGAGGCCAAAACAGTGAGAGGCCCGCATACCGCAAAAAAACAAACAAACAAAAAAACCCCCAAACTGACATTGTATTGAGTTTATACCATTCTCAATCAGAAGATAAAATTACTGGAAACATAATGTCAGTGTATGTTGTATATTTGTTACCAAATGTAACAAACAAAAACCACTTCTGGATGCTGTAATTTTATCTAGTATTAAAATAAATTCATCACGTGAGCAAATACTGGCTCTCCCTATCAAAAAGTAGACATCAAAATATTTCATAATTGGAGGGGGTCTTTGAGATTAGTGGCTTCTAATTTGGGGGCCTCAGACCCCCAGAGTATACACATTGAACAATAGTAGTTGATGATCTATTTTTAAATTTCAAAGCACCTAATAGAAATCCCACTTTACCCACATGAAGACTTTGAGTTCCTTTACAATTACTTGAAATTATTTCAATTAAGTGGGGCTACTCTTCAGACTCTCCAATGGGCCTCTGCAATATTAAAACATGGATAATGCATTAATCATTATTTAATCAATGAGTTTTAAAAATCAGCAAAACTTCTGAAACACAGGGCTAGGGTAGAGGGAGGATTATAGGCATTTGAGGTAACTGATAGTGAAAACGTTGGGAAAAATTGACTTAGTCTAATCCTGAAATTTGCAGATGAGAAAACTAGGAGGAGGATAAATAATTTATCCAATAACACATCATGGCTCATTAACAGCAGAGCCAGCATTAGGATTTGCTCAATTCATATTTTGGAAGCTGTGAAAAAATTTCCTAATATGCTATTTTCTTGGGTGTTAGGTTTCTGCATTTTGTATCGTGGTGTTTAGTGTTCTTAGCATTTGGAACCCAAATGCTTCACATTTTGTTTTGGGGTTATTTTTGGTTGAGTACGTACCAATAGGAAACACCCCAGCCCAAATGCTAAGGTTTATTAATTTGTATTTCCTCTGCTGGCCAACTTTCCAGTAAAGTGGTTTAAAATTTTTTTTCCGTAGGGGTAATAGAGAAACAAAAACAGAAACCTTTAAAAGAGTCTTCATAGTAAAGAGGTGCCATGAAAGGCTAGTCAATTTTGAACTCCATTCTTCCATTCTTCATAATTTTGGGGTGGTCTTCATTCATATCTACTCTAGTTACAACAGTATTTTAAACAGAATTATATGGTAAACTTTATACAAAAGTTCTGCTACTACTATAATGTTTGAAAACATTTAACCCACCAGTAAGAGTGGAGACAGCCCTGCCTTTTAAAAGATAGATAATTTGAATAGAGAATATAAGATAGGATCATTAGAAGTACAAACAAGAGTTTTTCTTCTTATGAAACATTTAAAGATTTCCTTCCTTATATTTTTGTTGTTCTTTATATTTCTTTAGACAACAGCCATTTTTTCTCAAAAGATTTTTTTTTTTTTTCCGGAAGGGAGAGTTGTCTATTGATGGTCTAAAAGAAGTGCTTACATAATTGTAGCTGAGGCAGAACTGGGTATTTAATATTTCTTACATCTCATTGATGCAGTCTTCCAAGATGTTGATTAAGCAGGGAAATCATTTTCTAAGTCCAAAATCTCAAAATGTATAAAAATAATCATAATTTTATAACAAATGGTAATAACTAGCTTTGTGCATTCATTTTCTATGATACCCGATAACATAGGACAATTAAAACACAGACTTCACATTGTCATCAAATGAACATAGCAGAATGACCAAAGCTGAGAACTAGTCATTGTCATAGATGCAACCTAAAAGAAGAAAATACAAATTTAAATTAGTTACACAAAATACATATCCTCTAAGTGTTCCAACGCTGTAAATGTAAATGATTCATACTCTCCTGGTTTAGGATAAAAATAGGAGAATTGTCTCACTTTATGAAAAAGCATTTAAATCGAAGGCCATATATTTATTTAACATTCATTGCTCAGTGTACTTTTCCAAACAAAGTTTCTGGACAAATCTATTCTCTATCAAAATGAGACTCAAGATTATTTTACCTGGTACTTAATTAAATGTACTTTTTGATAGTAATTCTGAATGAGGTTGAAAATATTAGGTATCAGTAAGAATCATACATTTAAAAGGAGACTAAAAGGAACATAATTAACACTATGCTTCATTTCAGGTGAGATTAATGTTTTAGATCATAATTTAGAAATGTACAATGCTTAGATAATACTAGTGAGTAATACAGGTTATGAAATAAGTACCTACTTATTGTCGAGGCACAAATATTTTTGTGGATAAAGCAATTCTTATTAAGATTCATGGTATAATGAAAAATATTACTAATATTTCATTCTTTTGTTTTCAAAGAAAATAAATAAGAGATTTTTCCTTGATTTTCAATCATGTTCAAAAATAATTTTATTTCATTATACCATGGCATTTACCTTTCTTAACATTTTCAGGTGATTCAAATTCTAATCAGATTGGAAGGCTCTAATTAATCCAGCAAGCTATTTTCAGTATTTGTAAGAACAGTAAATTCACCATGACTGTTCTCTGTGCTGGATGCCACGTGAGACTTACCATCAGCAATATCGTCATAAATCTCTCCATCACTGTAAATGTAGAAAATAAATTTTATTTTAAAGAAAGAATCTTCTTAACATTAAAGCAATATTTAGGTTATAAGTTTAATAATGTGATTTTACGTGACATAAGGCATTTAAGGGTGAGAAGTTACATTTATAAGTGGGAAGAAATTTCATATTCATCTGTATCTCCTTTCATTGATTTAATCTAATCCTCTGTTTCATTCTTATAGCACGCACACACACACACACACACACAATTTATTCCATATCATAGACATACAGAATAATGAAAACATGCCCCAAGAGCATAGACCATGCCTTACTCATCTTTAGATAGAACTATAAGCCTAGCACACAGCTGTCCTTGGTCAGTAGTGTTTGTTGAACTGAACAAACTGAAAAATCACGGCACAGTACTCCACTGGGGGCCCTAATCCAAAACTGTGATGGATTCTTTATGTTCAGTAATATCAGATTTATACTACTTTCACTTGAACTTCAAATGTTGAATCAAATACAGAAATATTTGGCATAGGAAATGGGTGCATCATTTCTGCAATGTTTCTAATTATAATTTGTAAATATTAATTTAAAATATATAAATATTGGTTACAAAATAAGCAGCCAGGATATGGTTTGTATGGTGATTCTTTATTTATTTATTTATTTATTTATTTATAATTAATTAATTAATTTTATTTTTGGCTGCGTTGGGCCTTCATTGCTGCATGCCAGACTTTCTCTAGTTGTGGCGAGCGGGGGCTACTCTTCGTTGTGGTGCGTGGGCTTCTTATTGTGGTGGCTTCTCTTGTTTCGGAGCACGGGCTCTAGGCACGTGGGCTTCAGTAGCTGTGGCGCACAGGCTTAGTTGCTCCGCGGCATGTGGGATCTTCCCGGACCAGGGCTCGAACCTATGTCACCTGCATTGGCAGGCGGATTCTTAACCACTGCGCCACCAGGGAAGTCCTATTTTTTACTTTTTAAAGTTTTTGGCCACGCCGCGCAGCATGTGGGATCTTAGTTTCCCGACCAGGGATCGAACCCATGTCCCCTGCATTGGAAGCATGGAGTCTTAACCGCTGGACTGCCAAGGAAGTCACTATATGGTGATTCTTATGTTATGTAATTTAAAAAATATTTGTGGTTATAGGCGGCAGCCATAATAATCGTTCTGGTGAGTTTTACACATTTTAGGTTTTATCTGGTCCTGAATCTTTGTGAAATATTCTATTCTACACACACACTGAGTCCCTCCTATGTACCAGGAGATATAAGTAAGACACAGTTTTTATTTCAAGAAAGTTCTAATCTAATGGAGGAGAGAATGATATGCAAGTAATTAAAGTAGAAAGAATTATAAATATTAATATAGCCTTGAAACGTAGGATACACAAATGTAAGGTGACTTTGTCATTTAGACCAGACCTACTCTTGGTTCCTATACTACCTCTGTGCATTTATCATGGAAGCAGCAGCAGGCTTTTCAAATTGCTGCCAACTATGGCAGATGCTGTGAGTTCCCTAGGTCTTCTGTTTGGATCCTTTCTCTGAGATTGAGGGAGGATTTGGCTAATGGAAATCTGATACAAATGCAAAGAGGACAGATTTTTTTCTATTATTCATTCAATAAACTTTTATTAAGTATTCACTTCAATAGGTAGTAAAGCAATAATTACTTAGAGAGTACACTTTCTGAATTCTCTCTTAATCATCCTGTAGTAATCACTGATGAAGACGTGGTCCCGTTATTTGTCACGCATTCTTTCCTTGAAATTTGTATCTTTCACAGAGTAAAACCTATTGAAAAGTCCCATGCCTACTACTGTGATTAATGCTCTGAGGAAAATAAAAGTATTGTGATTATTTTTCTTTTGACTCTTTCCTGGTTTGCTGGCAGAGCCCTTAACATTGTTTTGCCTCTTTCTGATTGGTGTCAGGTTATTTATGGATACAGTTTGTGAATCGTCCTTGATTTCTTAATCATGCTGAATTCTGTAAATCTCTGTATTGGTATATGACCTACCCTGATAATGGAGTTCATTTCTTGCACTGGTTTACTTGGAATAGGATCTTATAACATTGTGGGTGGACTCTAATAGCACTAGTACCAGACTGTGACAATGTCCTATTCATAAAAATAGAAGAATCATTGACCGCTATCTTTTTCTGGCATGCTTCCAAAAAAGGCAACTTAATATACTCTACTATGCCTAGTGTGAGTAAAGAAAAGCCTTCAGTTAGGCGCCAAGCCATAAACCGTTAACAGGTGATATTTGTACCTACTCTGCAGACACTAATCGATACCTGATTAATTCAATTCAATCAACTGCATTAATAGCTAGTGAAATGCAAAGTGTTAGTGGTTTTGACCTGTCTCCAATATTTGCAATGTGTGTATCCAATGAATATCTAAAACTATGAACTGTATAATCATGAATGAGAAGGGCTCCTCCTTTATATTTAAAAGAGTGACACTTTATCAAAACTAACTTCGTTATGGGTACTACCATATTGACATTAGTATAGCATATTGTTTTAAAATTTATTTATGATAGTTTAGTAGATTATATTATGTAAGTGATATTAGGAAACTTTCCTAAAGAAAAGCATATAATTATTTTCAGAAGTATAGTAGTAGAAGAAAATGGGCTTACTTGTCTACCAAGTAACTCCGAAGGACATAACCGTCTAAGAAAGAAAAAGAAAATAAATTTTATTAACAGTACAAACTAGAAAAATCCCTACTATTTTTAAAGAAATTGAAATAGAATTTAATAATTAAAAGAATATGATATAATATATTGAATAATTATATCTATCTCCAAATATGACTTATTTTTCTTATTTGTGTCCACTTTTCTCTCCTTCCTTTTTTTTTTTTTAACATCTTTATTGGAGTATAATTGCTTTACAATGGTGTGTTAGTTTCTGCTTTACAACTTTTCCTCTTCTCTCTAACTTTTTTCTCTCTCTCTCTCCTACATGACTCTTTTCCTCCATTTACAATCTTTCCTCCTTTCCCCCTTAAATTAAAAACCAATATTTTCTTTTCTAAGCTACTGTAGGTTGTAGCATAATTTTCTTTCACATTTTAATCTATTTCTTTAAGGTGTTACCCATTTGACACAGTTTTAAGAATTTATTAAGCATAATTTCTTCTATGAAAAAAGTAGGTCACAGGTAGGGATTTTAAATAGCACCAGGTCTAAGACTTAACTTTTCAAATTTTATTATACTGAACAGTCAGAACTGTGTTCCATTCCCCTTTCAGATCCGCAATCTAGTGTGTACTTGGGGGAGTGTGCATTCTAAATGGTTTCAAAACAGCTCTCTTATAATGAGCGTGAAAGATCTTTCACTATTGCTTTTGCCATCTGACAGAGCGGCGATGTTTGCATTTTCATCTTTCATGGAATACATAACTATTAGAAGAGCACATATCAGGGATTCTAGTGATTCCTCTGTTAAATGGAAAATAAACATTTTATACAAGAAAGCAAAGTTTTTTTCACTTTAGTTTTGCCCCTCTTGTGCAAAATACTCCTAAGAAAACATATGGGCTATTTTTCTTAAGAAAATGTCTGCTGACGTCTAATTAATGTTACTAGCCTTTGGAATTATTGGTTTTGTGTCAGCACCTAGCCACTGTTATATGCTTGATATTAGTACCATTTACAGTCTTGTCAATACAGCTTCTAAATAACTTCTTTCACTGAGTCAATCTATTGGTTTTGCTCCAGCTCAGATCTAGTTTTGGTTCTAAATAAGAGTAAATGTGTAAAAAATGATAAAGCAGGAAGCTCACAAGCAAAAATTAATACCAACGTTAATAAACTTACATAAACATACTAATATCATATTGCCATTGATTTAACATGCAAAATTTTTTTAAAGTTAGAATCATACAACTGAAATTGTGGATTAAAAATTAAGAGAATGAACTTTCCCTTGAAATATTCCAGGGTAAAAACAATTCCACCAAAATATTTTGTCAAGAAATTAACTACTTGTTGATGAAAATTGTTCATAAGAATCATATTTGGAAAATAAAGAATCGAAGTTATCTCTGAATTCCTGCAGCATGGCAGTAATGAAGCATATGTCAAAATGATAAAAGTACAATAAGTAATATTTTTCTCAGAGTATGAAAAATTAGACAATGTTATACCTTCCTTTTTATTTCAATTAAAGAAGTGGAAAAATTAATATAAAGGTCATCTAAAATTAATATCTATGATCCTTGGGTAGACTTTGATTCCACAGTTCTTTCAGTCATTTCACGTTAACAAACTTTAAAAAAAAGTTAAGGTAGACATCATCATTTAGCGTAATTTTTAAAGGGGGATAATCTCATCTCTAACAAATTCAACTCTATGTGTGTCTCTCAAAAGAGAAACTCTGTGCAAATAACAGACTTTTTGAACAAAGTGTGGATTTTGTGTCAGGCTTCCAATAATTGAAGTCTGTCTTTACTCGTACTTCTGTTTAGGGCTAACATAAAGTGTGAACCATTTCTACAGACAGTAAGAGTCACAAAGCTTTTTTTTCGTTAGTTAAAATTGGTGGTTATGTTTTCATTTTGAATTTTCTCTTAAAACAAACTGGAAAATAAAACAATACAAGTAAGTGTTCCCATTGATATTCATGTTTAAATTAATAATTTTAAAATAACGACTGAAGCCTTTAACGATGAAATCAATCTCATTGTGAGTTGTCTGGGCTTTGTAAAGTGTCTGAACTAAAATTAGCACGTAGACAATTAGAGAAATGTATAAGAAGTAAGAAAATATTGCCAGAGATTGGAATTATTCTGGCCTCAAGTATATTTCTGTTGTTGTTTGTAAAAAATATTTAGAAGGTCAAGAGAAACAAAATCCAAAACAAAGAGAATATAATCACCATTTCTGGAAATAAAAGGTTTTTATTTTCTTGTGCTTGTAGGTCATCTACTTTTTAAAACTCAGTTATGCTAAAATTGTGTAGACCTGGATAAAACACTATCTGTAATTAGGCATAAAACAGTCCTTTCAATGACCAAAGTTACTAACTCATGATATAGAGCTTAATTACCTAACCTCACAAAGTTTATTATAAAAAAATATATTTTCCTAGCTTCTCAAATCCCTATTACATTTCCTCCTATATCTTGACTCTTCAAGAGTTCTATGGAGCAGCTTTTTCTTTTGTTGAAAGCTCTAACGTTGTTGCCGTTTTGTTGTTTTTGTTATTGTGTGAGCTACATAAACATCAACGATTGTGAATATTATTTAAGAACAAACTTATCAAGGGGTTGGGGTGTGGGATGGTACTGTGCTGCTCTACTTTAGTTCCCTGAAATGATGTGATCATTTGGGGCTCATAAACTATGAAATCACTATTATATAGCACTTTTGTAGGGTTAACGACTTTTAATACAGCATAGGTTTTGCTGTCTAGTACCTTTAAAAATCTCCGCTGAAACTTCATTCTATTACAAGCATGATTCATGACAGTGTCAAAACAAGTGTCTTACCATGAAGTTTTAAACAACTTCTCCATGATAGTTCCTAAACACAATTTTTTTTTTTTGGAAGTAGAAAAATGTTCTCTGCTCACATGTTCCATGAACATTCATCATAGGGAATGTAATGAAAAATACAAACAAATGAAATAAACAGAAAACCTCATCATAGTTCTGTAACACGCAGCGTGGCTGCTGTGTTTAGTTAGCTCTATAATATCGTGGGCACTGGCACACCAGGGATGCTCACACATAATATGAAATTATCATTAGGAAATCTCACATTCATAGAGCAGAACACAGTGACTTGAAACAAATGTTTTGAAATATGTGGTGGGTAGAGTTGGTTAAGAAAGTAACACCCACCCACCATATGTGCCAGTTAATTTCTTCCCAAAACATTTACTTGCTACAGTGCAGATGTGTCGCAGGACTAATGACTCACCTTTCAGAAGGGTGTTGTGAATATAAAATTACCAAGGATATACAAAACCATCTTTGGAAAAAATATCTTTGTTCTAATATTTTCAAATTTTTTACTCAATAAAAATGACAAATTTTATTATTTCCTTATTATTTCGTTTGTTGTGAGCAAGTCCAGAAATAAAGTTAAACTTACTCAATTTGGCCTCATGCAGTTTAAAAACAATAGTCATACTGCATAGATTTACTAAGGCAAGTGGAACAACGTCCGACTTCAAGAGAAAATGCTCATAATGTAATAGAAATTAAAAACAAAATGCAGTGTATAATGCTAAATATAAATTATTATCCTAGTTCTATAAAAATGTTCTCTTTCCCTCTCTCTTTTTCTCTCCCTACTTATTTTTAGGGCTTCAAATCAGGTGACATTAAATTTCTGAATACAAAAATTTTCTTCAGTGAACATGTGTTGTTTTAAAATCGAAACCAAAATTACCTAAGCAAAGAAATCATCAATTGGATTTGGGGACACCCAAAACACCTTTAAAATTCCCCTTCCTTTGGTGCCCAAAGGAAATGGACAACATTTTGATCACAAATAACTCAGCTCATGTCTCATTCCACACTTTTCTGTAGAAAAATTTTCTCCAGTGACAGGAGGTGGGAAAACTCACAGCTTATGAGACTTTGAGTTGAGGAACATGCACAAATATTAGCGAGAAATTCTAAACATTTGGGAATGTGCCAGAAATATATATTTAAGATCTCAATGCCTCTACAATGTGCTTTTCTACAAGTCAGTGGGTGAGACCTGATCAAATGTGATAATGCCTGTAAAAGTGGCTTGTACTCTACTCCACAGTGGGAAGGGATTACTGTTAATGATTTAGCCTCTCATATCTATCATTACAAATTAGGTTTAAGTAAACTATGGTTTTCTTTTTTTTTTTGGATGGATTAAAGTAAGGAAAATGTTAGGGTCATCATGATGTTGGACTGCAAATGTCGTTACTGCTAATTAGATGTAGAAAAAAGGAACTGAAAGATTCAGAGTCTCCCAAATGATACACAACAAGTGAACCACATCACTATGGCTAAGACAGAGAACTTCTGTCTTCTAACAAGTTAAACTATTCAACGGACTTCTTCCTGTGAATGTCAGTATGTCAGATTTTCATCTGGTTATCCAACTGCAATCTCCAAATTGTTATACTCAATTCAGCAAGCCCCAAACAAGGTGCCAGGCAGTGTAGAATGTGTTGGCAATACGGTGTTGAGAACATTTCACTGAAGCTACTCTCAAGCTCCGTCTCATAAGAGTAATAGATTGGAAAAACAGTAAGGACAGTGACAGCAATAACAGTAGTGGCATGGTGCAGCAAGGGAGAGATTAATTGTGTTAGGGTGGCTGCAGAGGAGGGAGTGAGTGTGCTTCCAATTTTAGATGACAACTGGGTTGTTTTTAATAGATAATTTATGGGCATTCCAAGTAGAATAAAATAGCATAGAAGGATGAAATAGCATAATTTATTTAGGGAATGACAAATGAGTAGTTTACATTTCTGGAGTGTTAGTTGCAGATGGGAAATAGTTGATGAAGGTGACGCTAGATCACAAAGGGCTTTATATACTAACCCTAAAGACTTCATGTTTTTAAAAATAATATTTGGGTAACAGTATGGTGAGTGGATTGGCTGAGAGAAGGGTAAGGGAGACATATCATTTGAAAGGCTATTGCAATAATCCAGGTGAGGAAGGGTTAAATTCATACAACAATTGTCCCAAATCCTATGGAGGTATTTGAGGAATAGATCAGAAATTAAGAAAATTAAACATGTTAAGGATCTAGTTCAAGGAAAGACTAACCAGCAGTTTTAGAAATATTAAGAAAAGCAAGAGATTTGGAAAAATAAAAGGGAAATTAAGCAGATATGATCATTGAATTGTGGAATAATGAAATCGCAGATGCTCTTGGTGGCCCTCCCACCTGCCCAGGAGTAGGCTTCAATTCCTGATGGACACGGAGTTGATGTATAAGTACCCCAGTTTGTTTCCCACCAGATGGGATAACACTGCCACTCCGATTTCCCAACTGATTAAACTCCTACTACCCAAGTGTACCTTTTTTTGATAACAAGATTTTATTAGCTGCCTTCTCTTCCCAGTTTATTAACAAGATTTTATTAGCTGCCTTCTCTTCCCAGTCTACTTCTCCACGTGCTCATGGGAGTATCCCAGAATCTCCTCCCAAATGGGAAAGCCAAACTAAGACAAAGTCCAGGCCAAAGAAAGTCTATAAATAAAAAACAACTAGTACGCAAGTGCTACTGATATAATCATCTGGTTTTCATTCTGTTCGAGGTGGACCCTAAAACCACCTAAGAATTGAATTAGTTATCAGTGAGCTTGAGAATTGTAAAGTGCATTGGTCCTGCCACAGAAAAAAAAAAAGAAGAGAAAAGTTACAAGGAACTCTTGATTTTATCTACCAGAATGTCATGTAATGTTTTCACCTCTCATTTTTAACAGATGATAAACTCTAAGAGGATAGGAGTCCTCCAGTATTCATAGCAGTATTTAGAATTATTGATGTCGAAGTAGAAAATGATAGCAGATTACAAATTATCCCAGAATGGCTGTTGCTTTTCCTCATTCTTAAGGTCTACTGGCTCCTAGGTAGGAGTCTCCTCTGAATTTCTGTTTTTGATGCTGAATCTACATCTGCTCATCTGTATCTATACATGTTTGTTGTTGAGGTCATTTATATCCTGTTACTCAGAGTATGTTCTGCGGACCAGCAGCATCAATTACCTGCGAGCTTGGGAAAAACACCCTACCTCAGACCTACTAAGTTAGAATCTGCATTTTTAACAAGATCCCCACGTGAAGTGTATGTACTTTGGAGTCGAGGAGCATTGCTCTAGATGGGATTTGTTGCGGGGACACAAATCTCAGGACAGCAGGTCAAGATAAGTCTGAAGCTTGTCCTCTGGAGAAAGGTCCACATGACAAGTACTAGAACAATTCTCTGTTGTGAAAAATGTGAAATAATTTGGAAAGTAGAGGGAAGGAAACATATCATTTAGGCCCATCACCCTAATCAGCCACTATTAGGATTTTAGTTTGGTTTCTTTTATTTACATATTTTTTAACATGGCTGTAAATAAATCCTATCCTACTTTAAGCAGGCTTCTTATTCCTCTTACTGTTGTATCATGAGAATTTCCTCATGCTATCATAATCACCCTGGAAAATACACAGTTTATATATTTATCATAACTTATTTAATAATTTTAAAAATTTGAACATTTAAAAATATTTTGATGACCTTTTAAAGCATGTAGTTATTCTGCATTTAAGACTATTCCTTGGGGTACATCTTCACAAATCCAGGTCTGAATGGGGGTTTTCTTTGTCTTCTGGAGCTCCATCTTTGAATTATCTCCAGTAACCTTCAAGTCATAATGCTACATACCCCTGCCTCTTATCCTTTGCACCCACATTCCATTTTTTTCTTTTAAAGCCAACCACACCCCTTCCATAAAAGCTTTAGATCCATTTTCCCCACCCTTGAGTCACTGTATTTTATTCTTAAAACATCTACTTCGGTTCCTGTCCCTGAGTCACCTTCCTGTCATTAAAATTGAACTCAGAGTTTGTGTTTTCCGTGCAGACTTACCGAGCTGATATGGGACAGCCATGTTGGCCATTCAATTTTAAATATAGGACAACATAATTTTGACTTACTCTTCCCTGGACGTTAAATGAAATAAGCTTCCTTTTAAAACTGGACAAAAACATTTCCATCTGCCAGCTTTAGTAGCTCAGAAAGTCAGAGAGGACAGGACACTCTTGTGTTTATTTGGAATAGAATGTCGTATTAAATGTGGCCGAACAGGAAGTGAAAGCAAGTGAATTTGCAAGGTAGGGAAACTGGAGATTCTAGGTGTGACATATGCGATATAATTTCAAACCAGACCAGAGCAAGAACCACTCACTACTTTAGCAGAGTGGTTCTCACTTTAGTGTACGTAGGAGCAAACTAGGGAAGCCGTTATGATCACAGACTCTGTCTGACCCACAGAGTACATGACTCAGCAAGTCAAGGGTGGGTCCAGGGTGTTAGAATTGTAATACACACAGGAGTTTTCTGATGCTGGTGGTCTGGGGGACCACATTTTCAGAAGCACACATTTGGCATAACTTTGGCAACTCAGTGCCAAATATAGCAGGTGGGAAATGAAAAAAAAAAAAAAATTAAAGTAAAATACATTGATTCCAGCACAGCAAGGTCTCCAGTTTCTTAATGTTTTCCACAACTCACAAAGCATGGAGCAAAAACAGTTAATACAAATAGGAGTGATCACTAAGACTTGTTTAGTCGTTAAATTCTGGGGTGTCCTATCGATAAAGAATAAATAGTGACTTACATTTTCCTTCTTCGTTCCTGCAGAGAATTTTTGTATCATCTGTGTTTTGTATAACTTCCAGGGATTCTCCAGGCTTCACCTGTAGATCTCTGTTCCCCCACTTTTTAGAAGTTAAGTAGGGTGCAACTTTGGTGTAATAGAGGACTCTAATTTCACCATCATACTGGAAAAATAAGGAAAAGCATTTACCTTATTGATTGATGTGTATTATTAAAGTAATTCATTTATTGACAGATTTATTAAGAAAATCTTTATCAAATAACTAGTTCCTTGTTTTCAAAAAATAACAAAAACTTCTTTGGAGGAAAACCACTCATAACCTCACCAACCTAATAATAATAATAATTATTATTATTTTATTTTTTTTGGCGGTACGCGGGCCTCTCACTGTTGTGGCCTCTCCCGTTGCAGAGCACAGACTCCGGACGCGCAGGCTCAGCGGCAAGGGCTCACAGGCCCAGCCGCTCCACGGCATGTGGGATCCTCCCCAACCGGGGCACGAACCCGTGTCCCCTGCATTGGCAGGCGGACTCTCAACCACTGCGCCACCAGGGAAGCCCCTAATAATTATTTTTAAAATAAAAAGTTTTTTAAAATTTAAGATGTAATGCATGTGTTGATTTGTCGCACTCATATATTGCAAAATGATAACAATCAGAACGTAAATTCTATTGGCTTGATCACCTCGCAATATTACCATTTCTTTTTTTATAGCGAGAACATTTAAGATTTGCTCCGTTAGGGGCTTCCATGTATATAATACAGTATTGCTAACTATAAGCACCGTGCTGTAATTAGATCCCTAAAACTTACTCATCTAACTACTGAGTATTTGTACCCTTTGACAGGCATCTCCCCATGCTCCCCTCCTCTGGTAACCATGATTTTACTCTTGATTTCTGTGGGTTTGGTTATTTTAGATTCCACATATAAGTGATATCATACAGTATTTGTCTCTGTCATTCTGACTTATTTTGCTTAGTATAATGCTCTCAAGGTGCATCCCTGTTGTCACAAATGGCAGGAGTTCCTTGTTTTTCATGGCTGAATAATATTTCACATATATCTATCTATCTCACATCTTTTTTATCTATTCTATTTTTAGCTTACCTTCTTATTAAGTTTCAAAGGACAGCTAAATTTAGATGATTATCACAGTACATATATTGTGCATGTATGAGAGTTTACTTAATTTCTTATAGGAATAAATTTAAATCTAAAATAAATTTTGTAGAAAATAAAGGAGTTGTGATGGAGAACTGTGATATTGATAATTACACTTTTAAAAATCATCAATTTTTTCATTAGCACTTTGAACTTTGTATGATATTTAAATGTAAACATACTTTAAATTTTTTCCTGAAGTCTTTTTCTTCTTTTTCTTGCTTTTTTAGTTTCTTAGGGTCTTTTTCTTCTGCCTTGGCCTTGGCTCCTTGACTAGGATGGCAGAACACACATAAAATAGCATTTAGTTTCAAAATATAAGAAGAATAGTATATAACAGACAATTCATAACATTACATTTTTGTTAAATTTCATTTTCAATTATCATTGTTAGAAATCTAGTACATTCATTGTAATAAATGATGACATTTCATAATGCAGAATAGATTTTCAAAAGAATACAGACTGAGTTAAAATGGAAGTGAGAGATAATGTATTATGTTGAATGGTATAAAATGACTGAAGTATAGTTTAAACATGGTTACATATCAGCAGTTTCATATGATTCAACCTATTCTTGAACCCCTTATATTTTTCAACCCTTCCTAGATAATTAAGTGGTTTGGCTAATGTCATAGAAAAGGCTTTTTAAAAAAGAACACTTTGTGAAAGACTGATTTTTATGGCTTAAAAAATTTATCTATATATAATCTACTTAAAACAAAGCCAGGGTCACATCTCATGATACCAACTAAAGCCAATTATTATAAGAGAGGTGAACAGCTCTGAGGTAGTGATTCTCCAGCCTGGCCACATATAGGATCACCTGGGAAGTTTTTAAAAATACCACTGCCCTTGTCTAATTCCCAGAAATTAAATTAATTAAAAATTCTAATTAATTAAATTGAGTGCAGTCCAGGTACTGACGTATATATTTTAAAAGTTCCCAGGTGATATTAATTTGCAACCAAGGTTGTGAACAATTCCTGGGTTAAGTATGGATGTTAGGGAAAGGCTGTGACTCTCTGTAGGAGGGAATTTAAAAAATCAGAATATTTGTGAATAATGAAAAATTTTAAACACTGACATTAATTTTGATTACCTAAGGTAAAGTTTTGTTTGTAACTGATTTAATTAAAAATTTTGAATCTTAGAATTTAGTTCATTCACCGGGAAATGAATTAGCACACTGTCCTGCCCTAGGTTCTGCATTGTCCCTCATACCTTCTCTCTGATGGTACCTGGGTAGTAGTGGAATCGCTGGCCCGGATTAGCACTCTGGAGCGATCAGAATATACATGAATGTTAAAAATGCCCCACAAGCTCTCTTTAAGGGTAATTTATTGAAATTTATTTAAAAAAATAGAATGCTGTGTTAGAGACACACGATTGCCTTAAACTCTGAAAATAAGCAACGGGAAAGAAATTAGTACATATCGCACAAAGTTTAATCAGCTGGGGCTTATTTTGCTTAAAAAAAAGGGCCAGTGGGTGACTCTGGGTTCCTAGAGAGATATTTAATGGAATGTGGTGGCATTTCTACAGTAATATTAAACACAAAAATGTGCTTAAAACTGTCAGGAATAGAAGCGACTTCCCAATGGTGAGGAATATTAAAACTTAACATATTTCTGAAGATTAGATTTTCCTTTCATGGAGAACTGAAAAAGGAGAATGATTCTCCTTTCATATTTCTGGTGTGTTTTGCCTGTAGAACTTGATCTTCTTATATAAATAACAGGATATTTTCCCCTCAGTTTCTTTGATCTTGCTCTTGTTGTGTAAAATTAGTTTAACAATGTTGGTAAAAAAAAACAAAAAAGAGGGGCTTCCTTGGTGGTGCAGTGGTTGGGAGTCCGCCTGCCGATGCAGGCGACACGGGTTCGTGCCCCGGTCCGGGAGGATCCCACGTGCCGCAGAGCGGCTGGGCCCGTGAGCCATGGCCGCTGAGCCTGCGCGTCCGGAGCCTGTGCTCCGCAACGGGGGAGGCCACAACAGTGAGAGGCCCGCATACCACAAAAAAAAAAAAAAAAGACAAAAACAGAAACTTAGAGTTCACTCATACATTTTTATCAGTACAGCTCAGAAGACACCACTTACTGTATTCCATTGATGTTACTTTTATCCTTTAACTGATCAACTTCAAGATCTTTTTATTCATCTTTCTTTTTTCTTGAAAAAGCTAGAGAGGTGTTCTTGCTTCCATACATAGCATGTATCAGATCATCTCACATATTTATTGGAGTATAAAAAAGCATCCTAACATGTTATTTTCTATTACAAAAGAATTTTCAAAAGGTACTCCTCTTCTATTAATTGATTTTAGATTTTCTTACAACTTTTGTCTAAAATTAAATTGAAGCCTTAGGTAAGCTAAAGAATGTCACTATTCACTGTTGACTGTTTTTGTTTGAATAGAACCTTTGAGAATCAGATGATTTTGTGAAAAAGTGACATAACTCGTAAAAGTCCTTTCAAAACACAAATCTGCTGTCTCTTTTTTTTTTTCATAAAAGGAAACGACCTTCTTGTGGAGGATGGAGGAGGCTTGAAGCAGGTGGGTTAGGATTGAGACATAAACTAAGCAGTGTGTTCAAGACAAAAAACGTTTTGAGAAAAAAGTAAAAAAGGGAGCGAATGAATCAGTGAGAGCAGTTGCGATCAGGCTCTCAAATATTTTCCCAGTGAATGAGTGAATAAATGAATGAAGACATTGGTGAGTCATAGGTCAGAAGATAATCAGGGGACAGGAAGAAGGACCACTGGGAAGGGGTGAGGGGAAGCGAGAGAGAGAAGGAGGAGGAGAACCTGGGCTATCCATCCATTCACAAACCTGGCAGAGAGCTCAGAGTTGGGATCAGGGAGAGGACGACAGAGCCAACAGAATGGCACACAGTACACACGCCCTCACTGGGGTTTTATTCCAGCTGAATTTTCTTAAACCGTCTGATTTTCATTACTTCATTGTAATGAGAACATTTAAATTACCTCATCTCTGGTGGTGCAGCAGGGAAATCAGAGGCATCCACATCATCATAAACTTCATCTCCCATGTCTAACAAAAGACAGAATAGCAAATGTTGAAACACTGTTAATGTACATTTTGATATGAGCATTCAATGGGATTTTAATATAAAGATTGTTTCAAGGACAACAAAATAAGTTTTCCTGAGGTCTCTGTACATTTCTCCTGGAAGCACTGCCTATTCCTTAAAAGGGAGAGAGAGGTTCCTCTCTTCCTTGATGCTTGTGTTAAATATCCCTCAAAAAGAAAAACAACAACAACAAAATAGTGACAATGATAATAACTATTGTTATCAGGAAAAAAACCCTAAAGCAGTGACTGAGATTATCTGAATATCCACAAGTGTGATGAATTGTAAGATTAGTAGATTGCTGACAAGCAAATCAATATTACCGGCCATCAGCTGCAGGTAGAGATTGAAGTAAAGATTTTTATGGGATTTGGGGTGCTAGGATAATATATATCACTTTATTTATATGTCTTTGTCTTTGTGCCTATCTATCTATCATCTATCTATCTATCCCTCTTTTTTACTCATTGATCTGTCTTTATTAACTTTTACCTTATAGGAATATTATGTGTGGCACTATAGTAAAATAAAAGACACTTCTGATACCAGCAGGTCTTGAGAATCAGTATTGGTGGAAAAGTTGCTATGACCTTAACTGGTTCAATGGCTTTTCCAATATGTAGACATTTTTCTTGATCCTAGACTTCTTGTTGATAAAGTCAGGAGGAATGCATCCTCTCTACACCTATTAAGTTGCTCCACAGCAAATTAAGCTGAAGAGATGAGTTGAAGAGAGTACAAATGTTTTAAGAAATGATTATCACAGAAAGTTTAAAATGCTCTCTGGTAGTGGTAAGGATTTGATTTCCTTTAAAAAATCCCCCCCCCCCCACCTTGGGACTTCCCTGGTGGCACAGTGGATAAGACTCTACGCTCCCAATGCAGGGAGCCTGGGTTGATCCCTGGTCAGGGAACTAGATCCCACATGCATGCAACAGCTAAGAGTTCACATGCCACAACTAAGGAGCCGGGGAGCCGCAACTAAGGAGCCTGCTTGCCGCAACTAAGACCCGGTGCAACCAAAAAAAAAAAAAATCCCCCTCTTCTGTATATATGCACACACACACACACACATATATATATATATATGCTCTGTATATGTATGTATATATGTGTGTGTGTGTGTGTGCTTGTGTGTGTATTTTCCTCCCACTCAGGTTAAGTAATTTCACAGGATAAAACGTGCTCAACTATATGAAGAATCTATAATAAATATGTAAAAATATTACATATCACTGGTTTCCAGAAAGGGAAAAGTTACTATTCCACGCACATGCACCTTTGAGAATGAAAGAAAATTAAAACAAGAAACACATTTTTTACTTATTTGATCACATTTTTTCCATTTTGTACCTACTATTTGTGGAGCTAAGTTTCTTTTTTTTTTTTTTTTTGTGGTACGTGGGCCTCTCACTGTTGTGGCCTCTCCCATTGCGGAGCACAGACTCCAGACGCACAGGCTCAGCGACTATGGCTCACCGGCCAAGTCGCTCCGCGGCATGTGGGATCTTCCCGGACCGGGGCATGAACCCTCGTCCCCTGCATCGGCAGGCGGACTCTCAACCACTGCGCCACCAGGGGAGCCCAAGAGCTAAGTTTCTTGAGTACTTTTTGAAAATTATAGATTAAGATATAAGCTTATCAGTTATTGATCAATTTGAGTTAGAGCCTTACATATTTTCAAATTGATAACTGAAAACAAAATCAGATAAACAGTCTGGAAGAATAGATTATCTTTGTGTTTGGTTTGCTCTTTCTATTTATTTATTTATTTTCATGTTGGGGGTAGGAGTTTATTAATTAATTAATTTATTTTTGCTGTGTTGCATCTGCGTTTTTGTGTGAGGGCTTTCTGTAGTGTGGCAAGTGGGGGCCACTCTTCATCGTGGTGCGCGGGCCTCTCGCTGTTGCGGCCTCTCTTGTTGCGGAGCACAGGCTCCAGACGCGCAGGCTCAGTAGTTGTGGCTCATGGGTCTAGTTGCTCCACGGCATGTGGGATCCTCCCAGACCAGGGCTCGAACCCATGTTCCCTGCATTAGCAGGCAGATAGATTCTCAACCACTGCGCCACTAGGGAAGCCCTCTTTCAATTTATTTACAAGTCAAAATAAACTTTTTAAAAGCCCCTGAATATTCTTGTGAGACATTTTATTTTGTTCAAAGTAAACTTAAGAAAACTCCTTTAAAGATCTGTCTCAGCAGGGGTAAAAAAATAAGCTGATCAAAATTGTACAAAGAAGAAACTGTTTCACATTGAGCAGTGGAAAATTTTCCAAAGACAATATAAGTGATACATTTTAAAAATCAAAGAAATTTAGATTTAGAAGGACCTTCATGGCATATAATGTGGCATGTTTTCAGAAATCTTTATGCATAAGTCCAATACACCAAGCTCTGACTGAATTGGGGTGGGGAGGGTCCATGGGGAATGTTGGGGTCCATCCCTACTCGGTCCTTTCTCCATAGTGATCCTATGGCTGGAAGAACTGTTTAAAATTCATGATATTTTAAAATTTCCTCTTCCCACTATTTTACTGTTGAGAAACTGTGGTGACCCCAGGTGCAGTTACTTGACAAGGTTACACAATTTATTATTTTCAGAGTCAGGACTTTAATTCAGGCAGCGTGACTATAGCCAATCCTTTCCACTACCTCATCTGCAAGAAGTGAGATATAAAATATGCAATTAGCTTTTATTACTTACCCACTTGTTTAGGAGGAGAAGGGAAACTGGAAAGAAAATGATAACACAGTTATAATCAGACCAATATAAACACAGAAATTGAGTCTTTTATTTAGGAGAGATATGAATAGCCTGGAGGCTTATAAAGTCTAATTAATCTGTTGACTGTCATTCCTTTCTCATCCTCCATTTCTCTGCTAAGTCCCAAGTTTTTGTCCATCAATCTGGAATTTAGCAAAACTTTTTGTGAACTCCAGTGTTGACCAAAAATTCAAGAGTCAAGATATCCAGTGGTTTATTTTGCTCACAGCCATTAGACCAATGTTTGCAGATTTGTTCTATGAAGTTTGGGCATATTATCATACCAGAGTAATTAAATGGTCTCAGTATTCTGGAGTCACTGTGGCATAGCTCAGGCCCAGAACTGTTTATTTGACTCAAAGAATAGAAATGCAGAGTCAAAATCAGCAGAGGTCATAGGAATCTTTATATGACCATGTTTCAACAATATGTACATGTATATCTCCAAAAGAAGAATGGTGAATAAGAGAGGAATATCCACTGAAACTAGAGAGTGAGAGCTTATTAACAGAAGTGATTTGAAATCAGGATTGGGTGGCTTTTAGTTGCAACAGAAAAAGACCTTTGCTTTTATTACTTTCTGAGCTTTAAACACACACACACACATCACTGGAAGAATGGTGCACAGTTACAGTAAAGTGTGAAAGGTCATTAGTTCAAGTGATCTAAAACCAGAATTAGCTGGTGTGTAATTAGAGCAAAAAAAAAAAATCTCTTCTTTTATTTCTAAGGACTACATTTGAGTAATGCTGCATGAAGAGAAGATTTGCTATGTTTACTTATAATTTTAAGAGTCCTGTTTATTGAGTGTTGTTTTAGTGTCTCACAAAAGGGTTTAAAATTAGGACTTCTATGTGGAATTAACATCTTATAAAGACTTCAGTTAAGTGTGGTGAATCTATTAGGCACATATAAAATAAGGATATCCTGTACCAGCGAGTGTAATGAAGATCCTTCAAATTCATACACATGGAACTTATACTAAAGGGTTATTTTTGTATGGAAAGGTAAAATTTATGCTTTAGTTTTATTTATACAAACTGAAGATATTTAGAATAATTTTATTATAGGATAAATATGTAATTCAAGTAGAATTAATATATCACAATTGTGATATAGAGTTACAAAGACTTTAAATACTGTACTTAGAGAAAAGAAATTCCAAATTGTGTCCTTTATTTCTAGCAATTAATTTTTAAAAGAGAATGTATATTTTGAAGAATAGTCAGTATACAATATGATATAATAAAATGTGGCATTGGAATTGTGAACATTCAGATGTGATGCCACAGTTAAAAAAAGTCCTGCTAAATGGAGGGTGAGTGTGTATGAATGTGTGAGGGTGTGTGTGTGTACACTTGTGCGTGTGTGTGCTTGTACATGTCCGAATGGGAAGCAAAATATATTTTTGAACCATATGATGATTTTCGAATACTTTGTGCTCCTCTTATATAAATGCATGAGTTTAAGGGTGACACAGTAAATGAGGCTAGAATAACTAATGGAAAAAACACATTAAATTGTTAAAAGTTGGTCAGAAATTGGTTATTGGTTATAAAATATTAGCAGCATTTGATTAAATTATTAGTGCTGTTATCGTGCACTGTATTTGGTGGTTGGTCAACTCTTACGATGAACCTTCATTGTCTGACTCAGAGTCTTTTGGTTTCTCTCGTATACTTTTCTTTCTGTCATCTTTTCCCTTTAACATCTTCAAAATCCCCCAGGACCACGTGTTACTCTTCTCTTCAACCTGTAGCGTGGAGCTTTGGAGCATGCAGGCATTGATCAGATTTTTTATAATTATACTGCTTTGATCGTTCAGGCTGTAAGCTACTCATTGTATTGAACAAAATGAAGCTATTACGTTTATAGGTTATGGTCTTTGAATACTGCTTCTGCTAGGTAAATAGGTAAGTTATTTTTTCTTATTTGGTAGATTTCTCCTGGTTCTTAAACTAGCGAGCTGAGTCAGGATTAAGTTTTAGACATCAATTTAGCTATACTGTATTAAAAGTAAGTTGTTAATAGATTAAAAAATTTTTTTAATGTATTTAAATTTTAAAATAGACCATTTCAAAAGTTTAAACACCCAAAGGATTCAATACTGGTTTCGCCCCAGATAGCATATGATCTCAGTTTATTTGGGTTGCCTACAACTATGATTAATATACAAAGGATAGCCATGCGACTGATTAACTTTCCAGATTGTCATAAAAATAAATTATTGATTGATAAATAAATGATAGGGAAAAGTTTGAAAAAAAATCTGCAACACTTCTAATCCTTTATCCCTTTTTCATTTCACTTCTTTTGACGTAGTTGTCAAGGTTATTCCAAACAATATACCACTTCATTTGAAGTGTGGTGCAGTTACACTTCCGCATTTACTAATGATGTTAATTAAACATTCAAATAATTTTTGGTAATGTAACAGGGAATGCTATTTCTGCTTTTTATTTTAAATAGAAATCAAAACTATACAACTCCAGTATATACAATACTTGGCAAAAAGGCAATTCGCTGATCATTCTTACCCATTAACAGCATCCTCCTCTTCTATCCCATCATAAATATCATCGTCTGGGGGAGGTGGGAACATCCCTTCATGTGAATTAGGGGGGAAAAAGTCTTCTGTTAGTTTTATAATTTGGTCACAAATGTTCACTCAAAATTTGATAATAAATCTGTCTTATTTAATTGCAGAAAGCATCCTACTTTCATATCAACTATTTAAATAAAAACTAGCTTTATTTCCCACTCTCACATAGGTAGTAGGTAAATTAATTATTTTTAACATTATCTTATAAGGAATTTTTAGAGGTGAAATGTAATAAAAATATGAGGGAAGATAAAGAGTAGTATGCATGGGAGATGAAAGAAATGGGGGAAAATAACTATGAAAAAAGTCAAATTAAATAAAGATAGAGTTAGAATTTGTTGTGGAAAAAGAAGGGAGAGGTGATAAGAAAAATTTAATTAATACTGAGGAGACATTCAGAAAAAGCTACTGATCAAGATATAAGTAAAGAAAAGCAAATAAAATGAAAGGTGAATTTATAAACATTGATGGGCTGACTTTTCATTTCTTTATATCATTTCATCAATGTGATATTTTAAAAGTTAAACCTTTTTTTGATTTGTTATCCTATAGTCCTTAGGAACCTTTCTATTTGACAAATATTTATTTAACAAATCTTTATTGAGTACCTTCTCTGTACAGGAATATGTACAATCAACTTGACATTTGATTTTTAGGATGAGAATTTTAGCACTGCCAGGTATTAGTAACCCTTATTTTGTTGATGAGATAACGAGGAGTCTTTAGGAGTCAGAGCTAAGGTGACCATGTAAGTTATCATCCAAACAAGGATACTTCTGAAAGTGAAGGGGGATACTACTAAAAATTGTGCTCAGACAATTGGCATAAATCAAGACTGCCCTGGGCATACTGGAAGTGGAGTCACCCTATGACCGACCCATAACAAACTTGGAAGAAAGAACTGACTTGCTCAGGGTCACTCAGTGGCCAGGGCTGGACTCCAGGTCATTGGTTCCCAGTCCAGTGTTCTTTCTACCACATTAAGATCCTCCTCATTGTTTGCAGACAAAAGCATTTTGTCATTAGTACACACAAAAACGTTGAAGACTTGCAGAAACTGCCGATGAAAGTGTGTGGCTTACCTCCACTTCCACTCTGATTGTGGCTAGGAAAAAAAAAGTGGACCAATTAAATTAATATATGAAGTATTTAGCTATCAGGGAGAGAAGTAAATATATTGAGCAGTTATACAAAAGAAAAAATAACATTCCAATCAAAAGTTTAGCAGGATGTTATTTACAATAGCCAAGATATATCAAAAGAAGCAACCTAAATGTCCATCGACAGATGAATGGATAAAGAAGACATAGTATATATACACAATGGAATGTCACTCAGTCATAAAAAGAATGAGATTTTGTCATTTGCAACAACACTGGTGGACCTACAGGGTGTTGTACTTAGTGAAATAAGTCAGATAGTTAAAGACACATACTGTATGTTATCACTTATATGTGGAATCTAAAAAAAATAAAACAAATGAATGAATATTACAAGACAGAAAGAGACTCGCAGATATGGAGAACAAAGTACTGGTTATCAGTAACAAGGGGATGGGGTGGAGAGGCAAGCTGGGGATAAGGGTTTAAGAGGTACGAACTACTATGTACAAAATAAATAAGCTACAAGGATATATTGTACAGCATAGAGAATATAGCCAATATTTTATAATAACTTTAAATGGAGTATAACCTATAAAAACATTGAATCACTATGTTGCATACCTGAAACTAATATAGTATTGTAAATCAACTATATTTTAGTTAGAAAAAAAGTTATCAGATATTATATGTGAAAAGGAAGAAAAACTGTTCCTTATTGTAATAGATGAGTAGTAACAAAGCAAAAAACAAAGCAAAACAAACCTAATAAGAATCAAGTGAGATTCAGCACCATAAAGTATTCTAAACAATGATACTGTTTGCTTCTAGCATTTTCCCATGAGGCAGTTTTCAGATTATACTGTATTACGTCATTCCATAGATGGACTTATTTATAAAAAGAGAGTATTATTCCAGAACCATTATTGCATTAAATTCAATTTTCTTTTGCTATCTCATAGTCACAGCATTTAACTCTTAGTCCAATAGCATTATATTTTTTTAAAAGGGAGAACTTAAAAAAAACTGAAATCCTCTTCATGGGGCCTTTGTAGAGTGTGGCTCCTGATTCTCTAAATCCAGAATTCTGAGTTTTAATTTATTTTGATAACATTCTATATTTCCCCTCTTTTATAATTGTCTGTTTTCTTGTCCATTTCTGCCACTAAAATATGAGTTCTGTGAGAACAAAGGAAGTGTAGAGTGTGAGAACTAAAAAAAAAAATCTCAGAAGTCATCTAGTTCATTTTGCAGAAAGCAATTGAGGTGCTGAGAAATGACGTGATATGACCAAGCCCACTTTTAAGTAAATGAACAGATGAGAGGAGAACTTCAGCATCCTGCCTTCCCTTACAATATGCTTTTGGCTACACCTCGCTGCGCTCCCTGTGTCACCATTTGAGCCTTTTGGATAATCTGCCAGTAACAGATATCAGTCTGATATTACAATCGTATAGTGTAATTATACACTCATATCTGATTCCTCAACCTTTAAGTCAGAATAAAAGAAATTGGTCCGACGCAGATCTACTGCTGATCTAGAAATAAAAAGTACGTTTGTTAATGGAACTTTGGAGAAAAACATGCTATAAGTGTCCTAATATATAAATAAGAATTGATTTTTGATGAATTTTTAGTATATTCTCTACTTGCTTACAAACTATTTTCACATTCATTGTCCTCAACACTTCCCTTTGAGCATGAAGCAAGCAGATAGAATTATGTGAAAAATTGCAATTTGGGTTGGCTGCCACTCCTGGCAAATACAATATATTCCCTTGGAGAGTCTCACACCCAATTCCTAAAGAACAGAGTTATAATCAGGAGCAAAGCCACCATACATGATTTCATCTCTATAGCCGTTCTTCAATTTCCTATAATGGTCTTTTTGGAATACAAACCATTGATCAGATGAATGAGAGGTAAGGAGAGGAGAGTGTGAGAAGAGAGGAGGAAAGAGAAAGAGGAAAGGATAAATCGCAGGGAAAAGGTTGGAAACATACACAGAAGAAAGTTTTTTTATGTGATGGAAGAGTGGTATTTGCACTTGTAATTTCCTTTTGTTCAACGTTTCACATTTAGCACAAAAAATTGCTTAGTTGAGAAGAAAGGGAGAAGAACCGCTGTCAGGTCCTGTGCTTTTAAGCCTCCTGTCTGCTCACAGAATTTGAAGTACACAGTCAGCTCTCCTTACCCTGGAGGAATTGGGAAAGAGCTGGTAAAGAGTGCAAGGAACCAGGAGGCATCTGGGGGAGGGAGAGGAGAGGATGGTGCCTTCTCTTATTCTCGCCAGGACAAGCTGCCAGCTATACTCAGCATCTTTCCTTCTTCCACTGAGGACAAAGCATGTTCTGTCATGAGATCTCTGCCAGCAGCAGCTGTAGTTTCAAGAAAAAAACTTGTGTAGAAGTGATGTCTCTTATTCCATTTTCTTATTAAATGTGCATAAGGGAGGAATAGACGCTAGTAAATATTGTGGGGCTATACTTGTTTAAAATACTAAGCATAAAAACCATACACCTCCTCCAACCCCAGTTTATTAAATGGAAGATTCTTTTTCTGCTACATGTTTACTAACTAGAGATATCTTTTAGAGTTGTGGTATGTATAGACTAGATAAAAGGAAAAGGTAATAGCATTAGTTTTGGGAAATAGTCACCTATTATGGAAAATAATGCTTCATTTTAAGGATATCATCCCTTTTTGTGGATTTATCATTTTTTTCTTGAGTATGTTCATCAGTGTAAATATGTATATATTAATATAACTGGGGTTCTTTAATTCCAAAATAAGAGAAATGTGTGTGTTTTTTTAAAAAAGATAAAAGTCAAACATAAGGTATATATGTTGCTAATATACATGGTATGGCATACTCATGTCCAGAAAATTCTGTAACTCTCAGAATATGGCCATTTGGAACTTTGACCCCTAAATTAGCATTTACTGACTTTCAAATTAGGTCAAGGTGTTTCTTATTACTAAGGCCAATTTACAATCTGTAAACTCCAGTGCATATATCGCATGTTTTGCTATATATTGCATAATTTATGATCATAACATGGTAAGAAGGCATGGAAGGCCATCATTCTTTTTTTTTGGCTGTGCCACGTGGCTTGTCTTAGTTCCCCAACCAGGGATTGAACCCAGGCCCCAGGCAGTGAAAGCCCAGAATCCTAACCACCAGTCCGCCAGGGAATTCCCTATTATTCATTTTAGAAAGACAAAACTGCCAGAGAGCAACATAAGTTTAATTGATGCCATGAGCTCAAAGTCCACAAGAGGGAAATTTAATTCTTCATATAGTTCAAAAGTATATTACTGTTTTGATCATTTTACATTTTTAAAATGGTTGATAATGAAAATATTTTTCCTTTAAAATTTGAGTTATGAAGAATGCAGACACATTTTTTCCCAAGTGAAGATCTAGCACAGATCATGTGTTTTGGGATCACGTGGGGGATTTCCCAATTTCACAAATGGGCATTAAAAAAAAAGAGGATTCTTCACCGTGCTGGAGATTTTCCTTCTCCTTTTCCTTCAACTTGAAGGGATTATGGCTTTACCAGAAAAGGGAGATATTGGAGGCAAGAAGGAATGAAAAGAAAAGGGGAAAGGAAAAGGAAGGAGAAGAAAGGACAAGGAAGATCAGAGCTAGGAAAAAGAGACAGAAGAGGAGGCAAGGATAAAGGGAGCTGGAGACGGAGAAAAGAGAGAAGGGAAGGAAAGGTACGTGGGAGAAGATCGCCATCCTCTCCTCTGGACTCCTCTACCCCAGAAAGATGTTCCCATAATTCTTGCAGGGAAGGTCATGCCATTCTGGTGGAATGAATGGAAAGTTGGACCCTTAATTGATTGCCAGGGATCATAGGGGATTTTACATTTTTACTCTTAAAGAGCAAAGTAGAGTTGGCTTAAAAAAGCATTTTTGTCTGTTATGTTTTTAAATAAGAACGATGAATATATTTAGACTCAGATTTCAGAGAAAAACACTTTATATTTTTCAGAGCTAACTTCTACATCTCATCCTTCAGTTTTACAAAGTCATACTTACTTTAGGCATATCCTTAAGATCAAATCAGAATAAATACTGTAAAACAGCATTTTGGATTGACAACACGTTTGGCAATATCTGGCAAATGGCCCATTATATTTCAAGTAGTATTTGATACATACAATCAAAGAGTAAAATAAAAGACTATGGAGTTTCAAATGACTTTTCATCCATATTGAAGTGATTGTAAATAGTAATTCAGTTTAGTGATAGAGGGCAGTAGGAAATAGGGAAAGTAAAATTCTAGCATCTTAAAATCCACAATATCTGACAAAGAGATGATTTGATTTGCTTTACAATTTGTATTTACACATACCTGTTAACATCTTCCTGCTCTGCGACATCATCATATACTTCCTGGTCATCTTCAAAAGGTCTTGATGAAAGAGCACCAAGCGAATTTTTTTTCCGTTTCAAGGAATCATAGTCAATCTCTACAGCCGTTGTTTTAATATAGCCATCTACCAAAAGGGGAACAACTTATGTTCAGGTAACTGTAGTTTAAATATCATAAAGTTGTGGATAAAATATTAACTGCACACTTACTCTTTAAATTTTCCCTTTATTTCTTTGCTTGCAATTCTGATTTATAGACTTGTTGACACATGTTTCACTGTACTTTGTCAAAGTCTTATGCTGTTGTGGTTTGGGGTAAGCCTAGAGTCTATTTTCAAGATTCCAAAGTGATTCATATGAATCATTTTTGCCTTTTAACCTCAATGAAGAACCTAATGCTCTTTGCTCCTCCCTGAGATACTATAAATATTTACATTTTTCCCCACTAAAAAGATTACACAGATGAGGTGAAGATGGAGCTATACCTGTCATTTAAAATCTTCCTATCTTTGTCCACCCTGTAACGTGCTCCCAACTTAATGCTTATGAGTAGCTTTGGAAGAATTTTCACATTAATATTGGCTCAAATAGAAAACACTTCGAAGTCGTAGGAAAATGTGCACTCACATGACCCCCTGGCTGTTTTGCCCAGCCATTTTCCTTCAGGGTTGTCTGTGATTCTGATTATCTCAATTTGCTCTCCTTGCTTGAAGCTCAGTTCATTCTTTCCTCCTTTGACATCACAGCAAGCTTTTGCTTGGTGGATGACTTGAATAGGGCCTGTTAGCTGCAAAGAGGAAAAAAAAATCACGACCGGCTTCTTTACTATTCAGAACATCTTTAAGGAATGCGGTTTTGAAAGACAATATGTCCACCACTTGCCAACCTGCCTATTACCAACATTTACAAGTTTGAACTAGAAGTTGAGGGTGAATGTCATTCCTGGTGAATGTTCTTAGAGGAGGGGTTAGGGGAAAATTGCAGAGGTCAGACAGAACCAGCAAAGAACAGGTAAGCACATGCTCGGGGGCCAGGAGAGAGTGGCAGTGATCTGTTGACCTCGGGAACTCTGTGGAAGATTTGCAGAGAAAGCCACCGATAACCGAATACCACTTATGTACGACATGCTGGGTGCTATGTGTTTTTATGGGGTATGCTGGTGGTTTGCTTGGTAGACAGAGAAATAGCTTTGTGAATAATAAAAATAACAAACAAATATTATGAGAGGTTTTTAAATTAATATCCTGAATAGTACAGTGTTTTCTTGACAGCAGGGGAATAATCTAGTTTAGAGGCCATGAATCCTAAACATTTCCTAATCCTAAATTGGTCTTTTCAACAGAATTTCTTGGACCTTTTGATATGAAAATATGCATTGTGAGTTTTGAAGGTCTACTTTATTTTATTGAACTTGTGATGTGATGAATTGTGAGACATATCATTAATTATGCACCACCAAGAAAGAAAGAAAATAGCTTAAGTTAAATTTTTGATATGCCAACGATGTTAAAAGGCATCTTAATATCAGAATTTTAAAATGTGAAATATTTTGTCTTGGAATTAATGAAATGTGAAGCTATGTAACAGTTCTCACATTTATTTATTTAATTGGAACATCTATTAACATTTTGTGGAAGAAATATAGCGTGTGAAGTCCTAGTCTTGACAAACTTTTGAGTTCATATTTGGTGGTATATCTTCCATATCCTATTTTTTTCTTACTAACAAATGTTATTCAAATGAATGAGTGAAACAATGCAAAATTGATTTCTCAAAAAAAAACCCACAAGGGAAAGCTTCATACCATTCCTTCAAAACTACAATCTCTTCATAAAAAGTATGTTATAAAGATTTTCATTTAAGAAATTAGTTTTTCATGTTTTCCACTTGAAAACTATAAACATTGGTAGCCATACATTCTGTATGAGTAAAATATTTTAGTATTCATACTGTAATCTTAATTTTGCTTAATGTAGTAAGCAAAATTGAATGAGATCCTATAATAGATACAGTGCCTTCCGTGCATTATTTTATTTAATTCCATAAAAATCTTTCAGGAGAGGTATCATTGACTCACTTTAAAAATAAGGATCTGAGATTCAGAGAAGTTTAGTAATATGCCCATGATCACATAATTTGCATGTGCAGTTGGACTTTGAATCCACATCTGTCCAACTGACTCTAAGCTTTACATTTTCCCTTTGCCCTGCTGTTGAACCTTTGTTTTACTATAATCAATATACTGGGAAATTATATATAAACCACATTTTTATAATTCAAACCATATTGTAAATGTTCAGGAGGAATTAAATATTTAAAGGAAACTTGATATGAATCCTTTTTATAGTGAAGAATAGTTTTGTAGCTAGATAATCACTCTATAGCTGACATACTAGACCCACCCCAGATGGGCCATGTCATCAAAGACGTACTGGCCAAAAGAGTATAGTGCGCAAGTATAGTGGTAGTGGTGGTAGTAATAGAAATCACACAATTAGAAATCAGAGATCAGAGAAGACAGAGGTCAGAAATCCAGGTGGATGAAGAGGGAGGAGAAACAGCAGGTATCAAGTCAGAATGTAGGTCAGCTTAAAATAAAGGCAAAAATGTAAGTCAGGTCTAGACAGCAGCAATCAGGTAGCTCACGGAGCTTTATTACGACAGGTCTGGTTAATCCAGAGACACTTCTGTCCCTCGTACCACTATAATACATGCCACAGGGATGTGTATGTGTGTGGTCCTGAGCTCATATTATGAGTAAGATAAAATGAAATGCATAACAAGGAGGGTCAAGATGGGTCTGAGAAATCAAGTACTCTTTCACTCAATCTACATAAAATTTCCTGAGCTCCCACCATATTTTATTTGGACTTTATTGCATTAGTTTTTTAGTGCAGGGGTAAAGGAGATTATTGGACAAAAACATTACTATTGTGAAGGTAGCTACTCTTTAGAAAACAATGATTAAGTAGTTCTCCAACCATGTAAGGTTTCAAGAATTGTGCCCCTTTTGTGTGAAAGTTATAAAAAGAGGTTACTCTTTTTCACCCTTCGGCAAGCAAGCTCGTACTTTAAATTTCTTCTTTATTTCCTGTTCTTTCTTTTCTCTCTCTTTCTGTTCCTTTTTCTCCAGCTCTAATCTCTTCTTTTCCTCCTTTTCCCTTTTCTTCTCTCTTTCTTTGGATGTTTCTCTGTGGATTAAAATTGTAAGTTTGTTTTAGCATCCACGGGCATTGACGTGTCAGGGCTCCCTATCCAGAGAGGTTTCTACCCAGAACAGAAGATAGTATGTGAAGAAGTATAGGTGAAGGTATAAAGCCAAGGCTTGTCAAAATTCCTGGGTGTATGAGACTGTTCTTAGAACCAGCAGGAGGCATTCAAATGAGGATGCCTTCCTAAGGTTCTGCTGCCCTTACAGCTCGTGCAGGCAAGTGGAAAGCAAAGTTTATAACGGTTCTTGCGGCCTGTCGGCATGAATAGAATTAATCCCTCTCGCTCTCTCTCTCTCATGCACTCACTAGTACAAGTTCACGTACATACATGCACTTGCACACACATGTACAAACCTTAATTCAGAAACTTTAGTCAGAATTAGTTGAATAAGAACTGGGTAGGGAAAATTAACATATTTGAATCAACAAAAGATAAAATAACATATTCATTCTACTTCTACTCATTTTCCAAGAAATTTCTTAGTCTCGGGCTACCCAGAAACCCATTCTGGAACCCTTTCTAACACCTTTCTGTTTAGCAGGCTAAAACTTTGGCATCTGGTGCTGTGTTAAATCGTCTCTCATAGCAAGGTTGTGAGGTGAAGTGCTGTCTAGGTGAGGACATTGTAACGTATACACGAATTCATGTGCCCAAGGACACACCGAGAGCAAGAAATCAGATTCCCGGTCCCTGTGATTCCCTGCCTGTGGGCTATCTAGTGGGCTGCAGGCCTCTGACCTCTCCGGGGATGACATTTTAATAGAATCCTCTGTAAAATCCTTAGACAAGAAAAGAATCTTTAGTCCTTTGTATTGAAATAAAGGTTATCATTATATGCCCATCATTTGAACAATACAGCTTTTCCCTCCCAGTGTTGAATATCCCTCCACTCTCCCTCATACAAATCATTATTTTCATCTTAGAAGGAAAATATCATGGTAAAAAAATGTAACTCATACATGTCTTCATATGTTTCTCCTTCACTCTCTTGTTCCTGTCAAGAAAAACATTAATAATGATTAACTGTAATTATTTAATAAGGGAACATACACATATTACATTGCTCAAATAATCAGTAAAACAAGCATACATTTGTGTGTCAATTTGGCTTATTTAAAATATTTTTGTTTCCTTTTTAGAGACAGACTGGAAAAGGAAGCACAGAAAGATTTCATTTTATATCTTGCTATGTAATTCAGATGTGTAGCCAGACTTCAGTCTATGTTTAGCATTACAAAATTACTATGAGTCAGTGTAATAATGGGTGTTTAATGTCTCAAGCATTTTAGATGAAATAAGATTATAAATGGAAAAAAATCACCATTACTCATAAGGATTTTCATTTGTTGGTTTATATCAATAGAAAATGAATCACAATAATTGTTACATATTCTAGTTACAGCAATATAATATGAGAAGGAAAAAAAAACTGACCTCATCCAGATTTCCAGTTCCTAAAGTGTTTAAAAAAAGAATACAATTTAATGTACTGTAATTAAGAAGTGCTTTAATACAGGATTATTAGATGTAATATAATATTCAAAACAGTTCATCATGTAACAGAACTTATAATTTACCAAAGGTATAGAAGTACAAAATAGAATATGCAGTTTAGATTCTTACTATGGCTTTTTTGAATCTTGTAATTTAATTATAAAATCATTTCACTGACTTTCATAAAATAATGCAAAAGCCAAAAATTAATGAAGACACTCTTTATTCTCTTTATGAAAAGCATGCACGTTTGGTTTTGTGGGCTTGCAGTATGGAACAAAGATTTTACCAGAAAATCACAACTAGTTCACACTTTTCGACTTACTTGTTCCCAAGGATTTGCTTTCATGTGTCAAACAAAGCAAGTTAATAAGATATTTTAAAAAGATATTTAACTGCTCAAGGGTCAATAGAGTTAATACAGTAAATGTGGCATTATAAATTAATGAGAAAAGGGTGGATTTCAGAGTATGGTAATGGGAAAGCCGGCTTTGTACATGAGACAACAAATCTAGATTTCTACTAACGCCTCAAAAGTGGACTGCAAAGAGATCAAAGACCTAACTATAAAGGATAAAGTTCATAGAAGATAATATTTGTATTTCCTAGGGATAGGACTTCTTAAATAAAACTTAAAAAGTATAAATTACAAAGTAAATGTTAATGAATTTGATTATATCAAAATATATTTATGTTCAGTGAAGGACAGCATGGACTAAGTTAATAGACAATGGACAGAATGAGAGAAGATATTTGCAGTGTCTACAACTGACATAGGATTAATATCTGGAATACAAAGGAACTCCTGCAAATCATCCAGAAAAGGATACCAACCCCAAGAAAAAAATGGTCAAGGAATAGGAACTGGCAACGCACAGAAGAGAAAACCACAAAGGCTATTAAACAAATCAAGTATTCGAACTCAGCAGCAAGCAGAGATATGAAAATGAAACAAGTCATCATTTTATGCATGTAAGACTGGAAACAACTGGAAAGCTGCATAGTACTATGCACTGGCGAAAGGTAGGCATCTTGGAATCTTCATGCCCTGTGATGGGAGTACACAGAGATGCAGCTCTTCTGGAGAGCACTCTAATCCTACTCAGTTGGAATGAGTATGCCATTGCTTACAAGCAGCCACTCTACTGCCGGATATACATAAAGGAAGGCTCTCAGAGGTCCACATGGAGATATGGACAAGAAGGTGCATTGAACTATTATTTGTGGTACCAGCGAGTTGAAGGTGAAATGTGAATGCATAGGATGCATACCATGGAGTGCTGTGCAGTAGTTAACAGAAAGAAATTAAATATACATATATAACATGGAGGAGCCCCCCAAAACACATTATGCTGAATATAAAAAAAAAGGCCAGAGTGAGCTATAATATACAGCTTGTGTAAATTGAAATATGTACATATACACATACAACAGCATGCAAAGAATATGTACAAAAGACACACACTAAGTACATTAGAATATTTGTCTCTGGTAAAGGGGAGGAAGGAAAGGGAGTGGGTCATGGAGATAAAAGGAAATAAATAAGTAAGTAAAATAAGAGACGGGTCTTGCATGGACCAATGACGATAATGACCCATTAATGATCCTATGAGAATAATTAACTCAAACTTCCGTATCGGAGGGAAAAAATAAATAAAACGTCTTTCGCCTCTTACCATCAGAGTGCATGACACTATCTTGATATTCTTCATTTACAGGGCTTCTGAAAACAAGAGAGAAGAAAAAGTGAAAATGGAACAAGTAGATGCTCCCCTTACAATGAAAAAGGAAAAAGAATAAAAGGATCATTTAAAAATAACTCTTCTCTTTCATATCTGCTCTGATTTAAAACTTCAGAAGTCAGTAGAATAGGCTTTAGCCTTGTATTGATGCCACTACTGCTGCAAAAAATGGAGAATCGGGGAGCTTGAGCACAGCACTGCCCATTCAAAGTGAGTATCTACAATTAATCAGTAGTTTAGTTTCAGAGCAGAAATATTTTTCTGTTAAAAGGACAGTATGTCAATAAGTCAATTCTGGGTTCTGAAGGTATATGATTGGCTGTACAGTACAGATTCCAAAGATCATTAGTTCCAATCCTGACTCATCACCCTTTTCCAGATGTTTTCCATCTGGTTTTGCTTCCATCACTTGTGGCTTGAACTCCAAGGTGCTTCATTCCAAACCACTTCACTCCAACTGCTCATAACAGCTATCAATACCTGGGCTTCATGAATCCCTAATGATTTATGGAACCATCTATATTTTCTATTTCTATTCTTGGGTTGATTTGCATAACTGGGGAAAATTGCCATTTTACTGACTTAGGATATTACCAATAATTGACATTCAATCTCAGCTATACCCCCAACACTATTCTATAATCTCATTACACTTTTTTTCTAGTCAACCCTCTCTTGCATCATCCTTCCCAATTGCTATTCAAAACGTTCATTACTTCCCTCAGATCTCCTATTCCTCTCCTTTCTCTTTTCATCAGATGATCTTGTGTCTTATTTCACTGATAAAATAGCACTTATTGGGGGTGAACTCTCTTAAAATACATTCCTTTAACTCCCAAGCTTATCTACAGTTACGCCCATCCTTACCTGTCCCTACAGAAGTTCCTTCCATCTGTGTTCTGAATCCTATCTGAATGATCAATTATTTTACTCCTTTTATTCGCTATCTTCTGTGTGTCATCATATTATTTATATTACTATTCTTCTTCTTCTTTCACTCCCCATCCCTAAATATCTCACTACTGTTTTCTCCCTCAGCCCAAGTTACTCTCATTCATGAAGGACAAACACTTCTCTTCACCTTTCTAAATACTCCACATTACCATAAGGCCATCATCCTTTTCCCAAAGTAGAAAAAACTGTCCATACTCACCGACTTTACTTGCTCTCCTCCTCCTCATTTCTTCATTGACTACAATCTGGTTTCCCTTGCTAATCCTTCACTGAAACTATTCTTAAAAGATTTGATTACCAAATCCATTAAACACTTCTCAGCCAGCACCTACTTGATTGCTTTGTGGCTCTTATCACAGTATTGGCTATTTTGCCTTCCTGGAGTCTCCTTTGTTTCCATGAGAAATCTCTCCCACTCACTTCTTGTCCCTCTGGTCACTACCCCACAATTTCCTTTGTGGGTTAATTTGCTCTGACTTCCCCTTTTAAGTGATGGTGTTCTTTTGTGTTCCAGTCTTGGCTTCCTCATTTCTATTTTCACTCTACATTTGCCTCTAGATGGTCTCATGTTCTCATATAACTCCATAGTTTCACATATTATCTTGGTGACTACATGTTGAAATCTCTAGCCCAGATCTCACTTCTGAGTTTCAGACTCATCTATCTATCTATCTATCTAACTATCTATCCATCCATCCATTCATCTATCTATCTATTCATCTTCCTATCTATCTTTATTTGTGTGTCTCACTGACACTAAACCTGTTTTTCCTACTAAGTTTCTTACCTTGGTCAATCGCACCACAATTCCCTTAACCACTTAAGCCTTAAGTCATCCTTTATTTCTCACTCTTCTACAGTCCCACATCGAATTAATCAAGTTCTGTAAGTTCTGCAAGTTCTGAGTATTTAGTGTCTCCTATAATGCACTCCCCCTTCTGTCTCCTCTATCCTGCTAGACACAAGAACAGGATTCTATCATTGCTAGTGTGGACCCATGAAGTAGCCTTCTGGACAGTCTTCTAGTGATGAGAATTGCTCTTCATCTTTCCTACCCTTAAAGTCCCTTCTACATGCTGCTGCCAAAGTGATCTTTCTAATGTGAAATTGACACCATTTGAAGAATGTGAGCAGGAAGTGCCTTGCTATCACTGAGACCATAAAAAAGGGCTAGTGGGTACTCTTGTAGCCCAGGAAGAATTGCCATGGATATACATGTCTCAGTTTCCACCTGAGATGATAAACATACGTGGTCATAAACTGTTATCTAATAAACTCACTTTTTAAAAAAATCAAACATTTAAAATTTAACACATATGCATAGCTTACTACCTAGGTAAGTGTAAAGGCCCAGTGAAATTGATCATGACATGACACTTGTTTTTCTTAGTAAGCCTTTTTTAGATCTTGGATGATTCAGAATTAAATACAGAAACGATGAAGTAATTCAAGCCCATGGTACAAAAATCTGTTTCTAATCATTGGGACAATATATGTATGTTCAATATTTTAAGTATTTGTAGTATTTAAGAGATTTACTATATTAGATATTCAGTTGAAAATCTGTGTCACATCACTTAAAAAATTGTCAGTTAAACTTAACATTTTAGTTGAAAACTAAGGACTCTAAGTGTTAATGTCAATGGCTGCTGGCCTCATAAAACAGAGTCAGCCAAAATTATGAACTCCTAATAAAAGAATATATCATCACCAAGGAAGGAGTCTTACCTAACTAAAGAAAGAAGTACATTTAGAAAATAGAACTAAATTTGATCAAGCACCCATCTGTATCCAACTACCAATTTCCAGAGGAGTAGGGAACACACAAGCTATACTGTGAGGAAGCGATCAGTGCAATCTAGACTGTGGGCAACTATAACGCCCACGAACAACTTGATTTGCTCAACAAATAAATTGTAATAATTAAAAAGAAAGAAATAGAGGGTGAACCTAGAGATTGAAAGAGAATTACAAAACATATAAGCCATAGACTTTGCTTGGATTCTTATTCAAAAAAACAAGAAAACCCATATACAATTTAAGAGAAAACTGGAAATTTGAAGACTTTATGTCTTAAATTAATACATAGAGTCTATTTTTAGGGAAGCCTACTGAAATATTTATGGTTATTATTACATGATGCTTGGTATTAGTTTCAAAGTAATATGAGAAGAGAGAAGTGGGGGAGTATAGATGAAACAAGATTGGTAGTGAGTTAAAAACTGTTGAAGTTGGGGAAGGGTGCATGGGTGCATACTATGCTATTCTCCTTGCCTTTTATACACTTAAAATTTTTTAAAATAAATGTTTCTTAAAAAGTATAAGAAAAGGACTAGGAACCAAGATGGCAGAGTAGAAGGACATGCTCTCACACCCTCTTGTGAGAACACCAGAATCACAACTAGCTGCTGGACAATCATGGATAGGAAGACACTGGAACTCACCAACAAAGACACCCCACATCCAAAGAAAAAGGAGAAGCCACAATGAGATGGTAGGAGGGGCGCAATCACAGTCAAATCAAATCCCATAACTGCTGGGTGGGTGACACAGACTGGAGAACACTTATATCACAGAAGTCCACCCACTGGAGTGAAGGTTCTGAGTCCCACGTCAGGCTTCCCAACCTGGGGGTCCGGCAATGGGAGGAGGAATTCCAGCAGGAGGAGGAAGAAGCAAGAAGAACTACAAACCTGCAGCCAGTGGAACAAAAACCACATTCACAGAAAGACAGACAAGATGAAAAGGCAGAGGGCTATGAACCAGACGAATGAACAAGATAAAACCCCAGAAAAACAACTAAATGAAGTGGAGATAGGCAACCTTCCAGAAAAAAAATTCAGAATAATGATACTAAAGATGATCCAGGACCTCAAAAAAAGAAAAGAGGCAAAGATCGAGAAGATGCAAGAAAAGTTGAACAAAGACCTAGAAGAAATAAAGAACAAACAAACAGAGATGAACAATACAATAACTGAAATGAAAACTACACTAGAAGGAATCAATAGGAGAATAACTGAGGCAGAAGAATGAATAAATGACCTGGAAAACAGAATTGTGGAATTTACTTCTGCGGAACAGAAAAAAGAAAAAAGAATTAAAAGAAATGAAGACAGCCTAAGAGATCTCTGGGACAACATTAAATGCAACAACATTTGCATTATAGGGGTCACAGAAGGAGAATAGAGAGAGAAAGGACCAGAGAATATATTTGAAGAGATTATAGTCGAAAACTTCCCTAACATGGGAAAGGAAATAGCCACCCAAGTCCAGGAAGCGCAGTGAGTCCCATACAGAATAAACACAAGGAGAAACATGCCGAGACACATAGTAATCAAATTGGCAAAAATTAAAGACAAAGTAAAATTATTAAAAGCAGAAAGGGAAAAACGACAAATAACATACAAAGGAACTCCCATAAAGTTAACAGCTGATTTCTCAGCAGAAACTCTACAAGCCAGAAGGGAGTGGCATGATATACTTAAAGTGATGAAAGGGAAGAACCTACAACCAAGATTACTCTAACTGGCAAGGATCTCATTCAGATTTGATGGAGAAATCAAAAGCTTTACAGACAAGCAAAAGCTAAGAGAATTCAGCACCACCAAACTAGCTCTACAACAAATGCTAAAGGAACTTCTCTAACTGGGAAACACAAGAGAAGAAAAGGATCTACAAAAGCAAACCCAAAACAATTAAGAAAATGGTCATAGTAACATACATTTCTATAATTACCTTAAACATGAATGGTTTAAATGCTGCAACCAAAAGACACAGGCTTGCTGAATGGATACAAAAACAAGACCCATATATATGCTGTCTACAAGAGACCCACTTCAGACCTAGGGACACATACAGACTGAAAGTGAGGGGATGGAAAAAGATATTCCATGCAAATGGAAATCAAAAGAAAGCTGGAGTAGCAATACTCACATCAGATAAAATAGAATTTAAAATAAAGAATGTTACAAGAGACAAGGAAGGATACTACATAATGATCAAGGGATCAATCCAAGAAGAAGATATAACAAATATAAATATATATGCACCCAACATAGGAGCACCTGAATACATAAGGAACTGTTAACAGCTATAAAGAGGAAATCAAGAGTAAAAAAATAATAGTGAGGGACTTTAACACCTCACTTACACCAATGGACAGATCATTCTAAATGAAAATAAATAAGGAAACAGAAGCTTTAAATGATGCAATAGACCAGATAGATTTCATTGATATTTATAGGACATTGCATCCAAAAACAGCAGACTACACTTTCTTCTTAAGTGTGCATGGAACATTCCCCAGGATAGATAACATCGTAGGTCAGAGATCAAGCCTTGGTAAATTTAAGAAAATTGAAATCATATCAAGCATCTTTTCTGACCACAATGCTATGAGATTACGAATGAATTACAGGGGACAAAACGTAAAAAACACAAACACATGGAGGCTAAACAATACATTACTAAATAACCAAGAGATCACTGAAGAAATCAAAGAGGAAATCAAAAAAATACCTAGAGACAAATAACAATGAAAACACAACTATCCAAAACCCATGGGATGCAGCAAAAGCAGTTCTAAGAGGGAAGTTTATAGCTATACAAGCCTACTTCAAGAAACAAGAAAAATCTCAAATAAACAATCTAACCTTACACCTAAAGGAAATACAGAAAGAACAACAAACAAAACCCAAGGTTAGCGGAATGAAAGAAATCATAAAGACCAGAGCAGAAATAAATGAAATAGAAACAAAGAAAACAATAGCAAAGATCAATAAAACTAAAAGTTGGTTCTTTGAGAAGATAAACAAAATTGATAAACCATTAGCCAGACTCATCAAGAAAAAGAGGGAGAGGACTCAGATCAATAAAATTAGAAATGAAAAAGGAGAAGTTACAACAGACACCACAGAAATACAAAGCATCCTAAGAGACTACTACAAGCAACTCTATGCCAATAAAATGGACAACCTGGAAGAAATGGACAAATTCTTAGAAAGGTATAACCTTCCAAGACTGAACCAGGAAGAAACAAGAAATATGAACAGATCAATCACAGGAAATGAAATTGAAACTCTGATTAAAAATTTTCCGACAAAAGTCCAGGACCAGATGGCTTCACAGGTGAATTCTATCAAACATTTAGAGAAGAGCTAACACCCAGCCTTCTCAAACTCTTCCAAAAAATTGCAGAGGAAGGAACACTCCCAAACTGATTCTATGCGGCCACCATCACCCTGATACCAAAACCAGACAAAGATACTACAAAAAAAGAAAATTACAGACCAATATCACTGATGAATATAGATTCAAAAATACTCAACAAAATACTGCAAACAGAATGCAACAACACATTGAAAGGATCATACACCATGATCAAGTGGGATTTATCCCAGGGATGCAAGGATTCTTCGGTATGCACAAATCAATCAATGTAATACACCATATTAGTAAATTGAAGAATAAAAACCATATGATCATTTCAATAGATGCAGAAAAAGCTTTTGACAAAATTCAACACTGATTTATGATAAAAACTCTCCAGAAAGTGGGCATAGAGGGAACCTACCTCAACATAATAAAGGCCATAAATGGCAAACCTACAGCAAACATCATTCTCAATGGTGAAAAATTGAAAGTGTTTCCTCTAAGATCAGGAACAAGACAAGGATGTCTGCTCTCACCACTATTACTCAACATAGATTTGGAAGTTTTAGCCACAGCAATCACAGAAGAAAAAGAAATAAAAGGAATACAAATTGGAAAAGAAGAAGTAAAACTGTAATTGTTTGCAGATGACATGGTACTATACATAGAGAATGCTAAAAATGCCACCAGAAAACTACAAGACCTAATCAACGAATTTGGTAAAGTTGCAAGAAACAAAATTAATGCACAGAAATCTCTTGCATTCCTATACACTAATGATGAAAAATCTGAAAGAGAAATTAAGGAAACACTCCCATTTACCATTGCAACAAAAAGAATAAAATACCTAGGAATAAACCTACCTAGGGAGACAAAAGACCTGTATGCAGAAAACTATAAGACACTGATGAAAGAAATTAAAGATGGTACCAACAGATGGAGGGATATACCATGTTCTTGGATTGGAAGAATCAACATTGTGAAATTGACTATAGTACCCAAAGCAATCTACAGATTCAATGCAATCCCTATTAAATTACCAATGGCATTTTTTACGGAACTAGAACAAATCATCTTAAAATTTGTACGGAGACACAAAAGACCCCACATAGTGAAAGCAGTCTGGAGGGAAAAAAACAGAGCTGGAGGAATCAGACTCCCTGACTTCAGACTATACTACAAAGCTACAGTAATCAAGAAAATATGGTACTGGCACAAAAACAGAAACATAGATCAATGGAACAAGATAGAAAGCCCAGAGATAAACCCACACACCTATGGTCAATTAATCTATGACAAAGGAGGCAGGGATATACAATGGACAAAAGAAAGCCTCTTCAATAAGTGGTGCTGGGAAAACTGGACAACTATATGTAAAAGAATGAAATTAGAACACTCCCTAACACCATACACAAAAATAAACTCAAAATGGATTTGAGGCCTAAATGTAAGACCAGACACTATAAAACTCTTAGAGGAAAACATAGGAAGAACACTCTTTGACATAAATCACAGCAAGATCTTTTTTTTTTGGTGGTACGCAGGCCTCTCACTGCTGTGGCCTCTCCTGTTGCGGAGCACAGGCTCCGGACGTGTAGGCTCAGCAGCCATGGCCCACAGGCCCAGCTGCTCCGCGGCATGCGGGATTTTCCCAGACCGGGGCACGAACCCATGTCCCCTGCATCGGCAGGTGGACTCTCAACCACCGCACCACTAGGGAAGCCCGCAAGATCTTTTTTGATCCGCCTCCTAGAGTAATGGAAATAAAAACAAAAATAAACAAATGGGATGTAATGAAACTTAAAAGCTTTTGCACAGCAAAGGAAACCATAAACAAGATGAAAAGACAACCCTCAGAATGGGAGAAAATATTTGCAAACGAGTCAATGGATAAAGGATTAATCTCCAAAATATATAAACAGCACATGCAGCTCAATATTAAAGAAACAAACGACCCAATCCAAAAATGGGCAGAAGACCTAAATAGACATTTCTCCAAAGAAGACATACAGATGGCCAAGAAGCACATGAAAAGCTGCTCAGCATCACAAATATTAGAGAAATGCAAATCAAAACTACAATGAGGTATCACCTCACACCAGTTAGAATGGGGACATCATCAGAAAATCTACAAACAACAAATGCTGGAGAGGGTGTGGAGAAAAGGGAACACTCTTGCACTGTTGGTGGGAATGTAAATTGATACACCCCCTATGGAAAACAGTAGGGATGTTCCTTAAATAATGAAAAATAGAATTACCATATGATACAGCAATCCCACTACTGGGCATATACCCAGAGTAAATCATAATTCAAAAAGACACATGCACCCCAGTGTTCATTGCAGCACTATTTACAATAGCCAGGTCATGAAAGCAACCTAAATGCCTATTGACAGACGAATGGATTAAGAAGATGTGGTACATATATACAATGGAATATTACTCAGCCATAAAAAGGAACGAAATTGGGTCTTTTGTTGAGACATGGATACAGAGTGTAGTAAGTCAGAAAGAGAAAAACAAATATCGTATATTAACGTATGTATGTGGAACCGAGAACAATGGTACAGATGAATCGGTTTGCAGGGCAGAAGTTGAGACACAGATGTAGAGAACAAACATATGGACACCAAGAGGGGATAGCTGTGGGGTGGTGGGGATGGTGGTGTGATGAATTGGGTGATTGGGATTGATATGTATACACTGATGTGTATAAAATTGATGACTAATAAGAACCTGTTGTATAAAAAAATAAATAAAATAAAATTTAAAAAAGAAGTATAAGAAAAATCCAATTGCAAATGCAGTTGGAGTAGATAAGAGAAATGGATATGGTTTAATAGGTTTACAAGAGTTGTTTAAGTTCTTGGGAGGTTTTGCTGAGTGGAGTTATGAAATTTGTTCAGTCAGGTAGGTATCAGAAATGCTTAAAAACAAAATCCAATATGTAAATTTATACACATAATGGGAAACATGTAAGGGAGTTTAATTACTTAAATTTATTATAAACATAACTATTGATCTGAAAGAAGTTAGTCTGAGTTTTCCAATCATTAATCAGAGATCCCCCTGAAAATAATTATTCTTATTTAAATAAAAATTGCTAGGTGTATAAATTGCATAGCAAGTTATATTATGTGAGTTTAAGTATTTAAAATAAATTAGGCCTTTGCATTATTAACTTTAGTGAATTAAATATTAATTAAAAGCACAAGATATAAATACCTTAGACATCAAAATACACTGACATTTTACAGAATAAAATCTATAGTTCTTTTCATGGTATATAGTTCTTAAGATCTGTCCTGCTCTTTTAGAGTTTTATTTTCCATATTTCCTCTTCTTACATTGTCTTCTTTTCACATATTAATACTGAATTCACTTATTCTCTGAACACTGCTTTCTTGTTTCTCCATGCTTAGCACCTGCTGTTTGCCTTCTCTGGAATAATTCTCCCTTCTCATCATCCCCTGCTGTGGCCCTCCTTAATCTTTAAATCTTTAAGCCTCTTCTTAAACACTCCCTCCTCTGTGAAGTTATCCCAACTCCCCCAAGCTCACACAGTTGCTGCTTCCATATGTCATACATTGCTCACTACAGAGATTATTCTGGATTGCTATAATTATAGAGCAATTACTTGCAGGTCTCTATTCCTACTACAAAACCATAAGCCCTTGGAATAAAGAGATTATCACTGTTAGTTAATTTATTATTATGACTGTCATTTTTAGGAAGCTATTAGAATAATTCCTGTTATGTATAGGACTTTGATTTTTTTTGGCCAAATTAACGATGTCTTGGTAATACTAAGAAACAAACGCTTATTACTAAGGTGAATTGTTTATTATCATTTTTGAAGAAGAATATAAGTTAAAAAGACTACTGGACTTGCAGTTTACTTCCTGAAACACTTGGATGAATTACAAATATTTGCAAAATGAAGGGGATCTGCATAGCACACTCATACATATACACCTGCACTTTAATGTCCACCATTTATTACTTGTAGATAATGTTTGTATGCATATATATATTCATGGAACCAACATTATAGCATATAAATTTTAGTTTTATATAGGTCTGAATTCACCATATATAGAACATTAATATAGTCACTAAATATGAAATTGTGTTAAGAATAGGAATAACAGTGAAGAATAAAAGGAAGAAAGATGAGGGGAAGAAATAGGTGAGTGTCAAGGATAGACCCAGATCAAACTGTCACCAACTGCTCAAAAAAGTGTTCCAGGCATTGAGAAAAGCCACACAGAGAGATAAAGAGACAAACAAGACACTAGCCACAACCCAAGTCCTAGAAAAGTAAACAGAGGGAGCGGGTAAAGAAGAAAAGGAAGCTTATCAGTTGTTACAATAAGTACATCTATTCAAGAAGGCCTTTCACCATAGTTCTTTGTTTTAGTATAAACAAAGCATACAGAATTAAACAGGAAAAGCAAAATTAATTTAATGTTATGACTGTCATGTTTAGAAAGCTATTAGAGCTCTATTTCCTGACTTTTAAAGATGGGAACTGTTGACCTTTATACCTTATTCACTATTCATGACCTTTATTCCGTGACTTTAGCTCTTAATTCTCAGTTTGATTTTTAAAGAAGAAGGAGGAAATCTAAGTGACATATAAAACTTTGTTCTATACCTGACCTTACTAAAAACGAAATCCCATGAATTTTTCTCTGGAATATGACTTCCTGTATTTAACACATGAGAAATTATAAAACTATGACTTCTTAAAGCAAATGGACTTAGGTAAGACTGTCTGGGAGTGCATGACTGATATGGCAAGTCTCAAAATTCCAGAAAGTGTTAAGCATTTCTTTTTTTTTTTAATGTTCAAAAAATGTTGAAGAAAGTGTTACTTTATTTTTTTTAACATCTTTATTGGAGTATAATTGCTTTACAATGGTGTGTTAGTTTCTGCTTTATAACAAAGTGAATCAGTTATACATATACATGTCCCCATATCTCCTCCCTCTTGCGTCTCCCTCCCTCCCACCCTCCCTATCCCACCCCTCTAGGTAGTCACAAAGCGCTGAGCTGATCTCCGTGTGCTATGCGGCTGCTTCCCACTAGCAATCTATTTTACTCTTGGTAGTGTATATATGTCCACACCACTCTCTCACTTTGTGCCACCTTCCCCTTCCCCTTCCCTGTGTCCTCAAGTCCATTCTCTAGTAGGTCTGTGTCTTTGTTCCCGTCTTGCCCCTAGGTTCTTCATGACCATTTTTTTTTTTAAGATTCCATATATATGTATTAGCATATGGTATTTGTTTTTCTCTTTCTGACTTACTTCATTCTGTATGACAGACTCTAGGTCCATCCACCTCACTACAAATAACTCAATTTCGTTTCTTTTTATGGCTGAGTAATATATGTGCTACATCTTCTTTATCCATTCATCTGTCGATGGACACTTAGGTTGCTTCCATGTCCTGGCTATTGTAAATAGAGCTGCAATGAACATTGTGGTACATGACTCTTTTTGAATTATGGTTTTCTCAGGGTATATGCCCAGTAGTGGGATTGCTGGATCATATGGTAATTATATTTTTCATTATTTAAGGAACCTCCACACTGTTTTCCATAGGGGGTGTATCAATTTACACTCCCACCAACAGTGCAAGAGGGTTCCCTTTTCTCCACACCCTCTCCAGCATTTGTTTTTGTAGATTTTCTGATGATGCCCATTCTAACTGGTGTGAGGTGATACCTCATTGTAGTTTTGATTTGCATTTCTCTAATCATTAGTGATGTTGAGCAGCTTTTCATGTGCTTCTTGGCCATCTGTATGTCTTCTTTGGAGAAATGTCTATTTAGGTCTTCTGCCCATTTTTGGATTGGGTTGTTTGTTTCTTTAATATTGAGCTGCATGAGCAGTTTATATATTTTGGAGATTAATCCTTTGTCCATTGATTCCTTTGCAAATATTTTCTCCCATTCTGAGGGTTGTCTTTTTGTCTTGTTTGTAGTTTCCTTTGCTTTGCAAAAGCTTTTAAGTTTCAGTAAGTTCCATTTGTTTATTTTTGTTTTTATTTCCATTGCTCTAGGGAGGTGGATCAAAAAAGATCTTGCTGTGATTTATGTCAAAGCGTGCTCTTCCTATGTTTTCCTCTAAGAGTTTTATAGTGTCCGGTCTTACATTTAGGTCTCTATTCCATTTTGAGTTTATTTTTGTGTATAGTGTTAGGGAGTGTTCTAAATTCATTCTTTTACATGTAGCTGTCCAGTTTTCCCAGCACCACTTATTGAAGAGGCTTTCTTTTGTCCATTGTATATTCTTGCTTCCTTTATCAAAGATAAGGTGACCATTGTGCATGGGTTTATCTCTGGGCTTTCTATCCTGTTCCATTGATCTGTATTTGTTTTTGTGCCAGTACTGTACTGTCTTGATTACTGTAGCTTTGTAGTATAGTCTGAAGTCAGGGAGCCTGAATCCTCCAGCTCCGTTTTCCTTTCTCAAAATTGCTTTGGCTATTCGGGGTCTTTTGTGTCTCCATACAAATTGTGAAATTTTTTGTTCTAGTTTTGTGACAAATGCCAGTGGTAGTTTGATAGGGATTGCATTGAATCTGTAGATTGCTTTGGGTAGTAAAGTCATTTTCACAATGTTGATTCTTCCAATCCAAGAACATGGTATATCTCTCCATCTATTTGTATCATCTTTAATTTCTTTCATCAGTGTCTTATAATTTTCTACATACAGATATTTTGTCTCCTTAGCTAGGTTTATTCCTAGATATTATATTCTTTTTGTTGCAATGGTAAATGGGAGTGTTTTCTTGATTTCACTTTCAGATTTTTCATCATTAGTGTATAGGAATGCCAGAGATTTCTGTGCATTAATTTTGTATCCTGCTACTTTACAAAATTCATTGATTAGTTCTAGTAGGTTTCTGGCATCTTTAGGATTCTCTATGTATAGTATCATGTCATCTGCAAACAATTACAGTTTTACTTCTTCTTTTCCAATTTGTATTCCTTTTATTTCTTTTTCTTCTCAGATTGCTGTGGCTAAAACTTCCAAATCTATGTTGAGTAATAGTGGTGAGAGTGGGCAACCTTGTCTTGTTCCTGAGCTTAGTGGAAATGGTTTCAGTTTATCACCATTGAGGATGATGTTGGCTGTGGGTTTGTCATATATGGCCTTTATTATGTTGAGGAAAGTTCCCTCTATGCCTACTCTCTGGAGGGCTTTTATCATAAATGGGTTTTGAATTTTGTCATAAGTGTTAAGCTTTTCTAACTATTAAAAAGGTTATAATGGTAAATTCTTACTTTTCCTCTAATTTTAGAGCCAGGAAAAGAAAAGTCTTACACTGACTAAGAATGACCTCAGGGTAAGAACTGCTTAACATTTCCTTTTCCAACCTTAGTCATTTCCATTATTTATTACTTCACTTTTCCTGTTTCATTACTATTAGTAACCATGTAATTTGCTTTGTATACCACAATATTCAACCACTGGTTCTGTGTTCATATGAATGAGTTATACTGTTAAAATTATAATTAATTTTTTAAAATGGTACCAAGAAATGCGTTACCCTAAAGATATTGATTTGAACACTAAAACTGATAAATGAGCTCCTTTGACCCATTTCAGTTCCTCTTCAGATGTCTGAGTAAAATAGAAAATGGAACTAGCTGATTTCTGACCACTAGGTGGGGAAACAATACAATTTAAAATACAGTATAACTTTGGCCTCAACTACTGTCTTTTTGAAGATGTTTATTATTCGTAATTCTCACCTGCCTCCAATTCTTCACATTCTTAAGGCATACTGACCTGAAAGATATAATTACAAGTGACTTCTGGGAAGTAGGCAGGTGACAAAGCCCGGGAGATCTCCTGAAATTCTTTCTTTGATCCCGATTCCTTTTCTTGCCATAAGCAATACAGACTCTACACCCTGGGGAGAACTGTGAACCTTATCAGTCATTTATGCCTTTGGGAAGCCAGTCCCTCACCTGAGCACTAGTTCTTCGTTGTTCTAATTCTTGGTTCTAGGAATTCACTTCCTTAGTGATCTTAACAGTGTCAGGACTTTAAGTGTGTAATATACACCCATGACCCTCAAATATATATTTTTAACCGAGAACTCTCTCCCAAACTCTTCACTTCTTATACCTAATTGCCTCCTCAACATCCGCGCTTGCATGTTTACGAGATGCCACAAGCTTAACATAGCTGGGCTCTCCTGATCTTCCCCAGGCCCAAACTTGCTCACCTTCAGCCAATCCCATTTCGGTTGATGGACACATCAGCCTTGGAGTTACTCAGGCTCAGACCTTGGAGCCACATTGGATCCTCTTTTTATTTCATACCCCAAATCCAAATTCTGTAGTCTCTACCTTCAAAATACATCCAGAATCTGGACCTCACACCATTTGCCCTGCACCCTCCTGGTTAAAGCCACCTCTGCACCTTGCCTGCACTTCTGCCCTATCTGCCTAACTGGTTTCCCTTCTTCAATTTTTGCCAACTGTCCCTTTTCAGACAGCTGTTAAGGTGATATTTACAAAACATAAGTGTGAGAACGTCACTGCTCTGCTCTAGCTCTTCAGGGTTTCCCATTTCACTTAGGATAAGAGCTGTAATCTCTATCATGACCCACAGGGACCTGCATGAGCTGAATCTTTCCCTCCTACTCCTTCCCCTGTTCATCTACTCCAGCCCCAGCTACCTCCTTCTGAGTCTCTGGACATTCTAGGGCTCTGTTCTGTCTGTCCTCTCTGCCTGGAATGGTCTTCCTCCAGATATCTGCGTGACTAACTCCTTCACTTCCTTGAGTCTTTGCTCCAGTATAACTTCCTATAAGGGGAGTGACCCTCACCTGTCCCTTTAAAGTTGCAACACGCTGTCCCCAGCCCTCACACTACACCACTAACCTGCTCTACTTTCTCCTATAGTACTTGTTATTTCCTAACATGCTATATCCTTTACTTGTTTATTTTTTTTTTTCCCCTTGTGTCTCTTGCCCCCTGCTTTATGTGGGCAGGAATCTTTATTTTGTTCACTGATATTTTGTGAATTTCTATTGCAAAGGCACAAAGTACTGGCTCAAAAAATTATTATTGGAAGGGTGGTGGTGAGAAGAAAAAGCATAGAACATACATCACTCACAATTTTACTTAAAAATCATTCCATAAATTTCCCTCTCACATGAAATATAAATTTGTGAGACTGAATATCAAGACCGATGTTACTTTCATTTCCTCTTTGTGTCTTTTCTAGCTTCTCCTCCTTGGGGGAAAGTTTCCAACCCAGATATTTCTTCATTTTGGATTTTACTTGAGCTCTCTGACGGGAGCTTGAAAGCCTTACACCATACACCACATTTTTACTTTAAAAAAAAATTGTCTTATAGATGTCCCTTGGCTTTTGTTTTCTCTGTTCTCTTCATCTGACATTTAACTTTCAGATGTGCCAGTTCTAGCTTATCTAGGCAATGTAACATCTAAGATTCTTGTTTCTCTCCATCTTTTTTCTGAGAGTAAGAGTAACTCTTAGATGAATCAAACTTTCTTATTAGGAGTCCTTAATAAGATGGAAATAGGGATGAGGTTAAGTTTATTACAATTGATGGATTTTGCTGATTTCTGATGAAAACACTATTACAAGTAAAAATTTGAACCTGGCTGGTTGGCGGGCTCTTTTCAACTTTGTACGAATTTCCTACAAAGTTGGGAAATTGACCAGCATTGGTATGATGTTGTAGTCCAGGCTACTGGTCTCTTTTTGAAATCCTTTCTTCTTTTTATAACTTTTTATTCTCCACCTTATCACAGTGGATTCTAGGGTGTAGGTTTACAGAAAAGAGTTATCATAGCAGGCCTGAAGTTGCTATTTTTAAAAGAATCTTCTATCAAAATGGGCTGTTAGTTTGTAACTGGGAACTCAGCTCCGAAAGCATTTCCTGCACTGATAGGAAAAGTTGCCTAATGATAAGAATGCTTTGCTGTGCCTAGATTGTATAAACAACATGACTTACGGTGAACACCTGCTTTCCTTCTAGAAGTCTGGTATTTTGGTAGTTGCTAGGCAGAAGGTGCCTAGGTGCCAGCTTTCAGTAAAAGCTGCCTCTAAAAGGCTTTCCTGAGAAGCAACATTACACTTGTATTGCATTTTTGTACATGGAGAAAAGAGCAGTCCTACTCTGTCCACTGCCAGGTTTAGAAGGAGAGTGTGACTGGGATAAATCTTAGCCATGAGTACTACTATGTGCTGAGTCCCGTGTGTCCTTTTAGTGGATCATCAAACATATGGGTGGTCTTGGGGACTCCCAAACAGCAGGAATAATGCCAAACCCTCCTCCTCTCCATGATTTCTTCAATCAAAGAGTTACCAGTCTTTATGCCTTAGAAATTATCAGGAATTCATGCTCAAGCTATTTACTGAAATTTCTCACTAGAATTAAACAGGATCCAGAAGCCTAACTGAAGCCAGGAGCTGGGATAGAGTCATATAATAAAATTCAAAAGTACTAAGATCGAAATCTAATGGGTTAAATTCATCAGAGTAAGAACAAAATTAGGAAAAAGACACAGGATTTAATACATGTGGAAGGAAAGTAATTTACACAGAAATCAAGTGTATATAAGAACACCTATTAGTTATTTTAATTAAACTCATATTTATTTGACACATATCTTAGTAGGCAGATGGCTAACACTCTTTATTTGGTAGCTGGTAATCATAAATTAGGATTCATAAACTCAAACGCCTGGAAGGGCATGTAGTTAACATAAATGCACAGTGCAGCTTATACAGAGGATTGTAGCCACTCAGCTGCGCTAACACCTTCTAGTTAGTTGAAGTTATGCCTTTAACCACACCCCCCACCCAAAGCCTAATAAAGTGAAACGCAGTGGTGGCTACCCATGACAAACCTGTTTCCAACCCCTGCTCTAAATTGTAATCACCAGCATTAAGGGGAAGCCGTCAGTCGATTTTGATATTAATAGATTCTATCAGAAGGATTAAGGATATTAAGTACTTTAAATGTAACGAATATCAATCTGATAGGGGATTGAAGTGAAGGAAGAACAAAAGTAACTAAATATTTTGGCATATTACTTACTTGTGGTAAAGGAGAATCATGCAAAACAATTTTCTAGAAGAGGAAACGGAAGATCTACTCTGACTTGCCGAAGGAATCTACGCTTGCCATCGTCTGGCTATTTCTTTTTAAAACATTTCATCTATCCCAATCTTCTGCTTGCTTTTTCCTCAACCAGCTATTCTGGTAAATCACGGATAAAGAGCCCGTGCATACAACCCATACAGTTTTGACATTTCTAAAACTACCATCTAAGAAAAGTGAGAGTGGGCTTGAATAAGTTTCCTAGTGTTTTAATACACAGTCAAAAATCTGACTATTCGGAGAAAATCTCCATTTTTTACTTAAAGGAGGTTATTTAGCAGAGTGGTTAAAAGCTCACATTTTCTTTGGACTCAGACTGACATTGACTCACATTTGGAGAAGTTACGTAGCCTCTGTAAAGTTCCATTTGCTCATCTGTGACAGGATGATAACACTATCCACTCAATAAAGTTATAAGGATTATACATGTAACGTGCCTAGCACATCATAGGCAGTGAGTAAAATACGGTGGTGGTGGTGGTGATGATAATGGTGGTGATGGTGGTTGTGATAGTGGTGATGATGGCAATGATGGTGCTGGTGGTGATGATAATGGTGATGGTGGTGATGGCTGTGGTGTTGGCGATGATAATGGTGGTGATGATGTTAATGGTGGTTGTGGTGATGCTAATGGTGATGGTGGTGGTGCTGACCTGAAGAATGCTTCAGAACTTCTAAAAAGGCACTGGAAAATTTCTTCAGATGAACTCTTAAGGGGAAAACCACTGAAAAAACAGAGAAATAAGAGTTGCTCAAAGGTATGGTGGTGTGAGAGCAGCTCGCTCAGCCATCTTTTCCCCCTGCCAACTGCTCATCTTTGTGGATCCATTAGCTTACCATGGAACCCACAGCATTCAGCCAAACATAGTTTGAAAATCCATGGCAAGAGACTGACAAAGAAATGGCAAGATAACCTTTTGCTTACTTGAGATCTAAGGGAGGTTTAATGTTTCTGGGAGGTAGACTTGGGACTGCCGATTGTGTTGGGTGAGATGCTGGCAATGGTGGCTGGCAGGCTGGATGGGATGGTGGAGGTGGTGGTAGGGAAGTTGTTGAGTAGGACGTTGAGACCTTGCTGGTACCTAAGAAGCAAAGCAAAAAATACTGTGAATTAAGACAAATCTTCAAACTATAAGAACTGGCTATTCCAAGTATGTAGAAATGAGGATTTTTAACATAAATATGTAAGAAATGCATTCTAATTATTCTAATTAATGCTGTAAAGAGTTTAATACTCTCAGTATCATGCGACATGGCTTTTTTATTTTCTTTCTGCATACCAGCTTTTATATTTACACAATTAAAACATCTACATATTTTTATTCTTAAATGCTTACAAAATCTCTATAGCATCATGATTCTCTGAATCCTCCTCAACCCTCTTGCCCTCATAAAGTCATTTTTTTTTCTTTCTTATTTTTCTTTTTAAGTTCATTTTTTTCACACACACACACACACACACTGTATTTTATTTTTACAAGAGATAAATAAACTGACACCAAGCATTGTAAATGGATGACCACAACAAAAGCAACAATGGTTGCAATTACCAAACACGAAAAACACTCATACTCTGTCATAATATTGACATTCAGTCCAGGAATCCTCCACTGTAACAGCTCCTTTACTTTGCAGTGAAAATTGATTTGTATATTTTTTGCCTCTGAGTCCTTGTGGGATTTCTTTTTTTTAATTCAAACAGAAGGTCACAAAAATTATAATCATCCACATCAGTTCACTCAGTCCCATGTAATTAATTTGTTTTTATCTTGATCTTTTGTTAGCACTTTTATGAATTCATCAGGTTTCCTTTAGAGTTCTGAAAATGCTCATTCATTCAGTTCAGCAGTATAGTCAGTTACCAGAAACCTGTACTTGTCAGAGACTTTTCATAAATTCCTTGAAGATGAAACCCTTTTATAGGAACACTTTTGCAAAAGCATCAGACTACACTCAGAAATGTCTGTAAATGACAAAAGACTTAAAAATGACCACGGTTAAAGATTTGATGGAAGTTCATAATAATGCAATTGACAAGGAAATTTATTTATTTCTGAGATATACATTTTACATTTTAAAGTAATAACTAGAATTATGATTTATAACTTTATACCAGAACATATAAGATTTTTAGAAGTTTCGTGTAACATCTAAAACATTTATATTAACATATTTCCATACAAATAACCCAAAGAAAGTTTAGTATTAGTTGTTTTTTTTGTTGTTTTTGTTTTTATACTGCAGGTTCTTATTAGTCATCAATTTTATACACATCAGTGTATACATGTCAATCTCAATCGCCCAATTCAGCACACCACCATCCCCACCCCCACCCCCGTGGTTTTCCCCCCTTGGTGTCCATACGTTTGTTCTCTACATCTGTGTCTCAAATATTCCCTGCAAACCAGTTCATCTGTACCATTTTTCTAGGTTCCACATACATGCATTAATATATGATATTTGTTTTTCTCTTTCTGAATTACTTCACTATGTATGACAGTCTCTAGGTCCATCCATGTCTCAACAAATGACTCAATTTTGTTCCATTTTATGGCTGAGTAATACTCCACTGTATATAAATACCACATCTTCTTCATCCATTCGTCTGTCGATGGGCATTTAGGTTGCTTCCATGACCTGGCTATTGTAAATAGTGCTGCAATGAACAGTGGGGTGCACGTGTCTTTTTGAATTATGGTTTTCTCTGAGTATGTGCCCAGTAGTGGGATTGCTGGGTCATATGGTAATTCTATTTTCAGTTTTTTAAGGAACCTCCATACTGTTCTCCATAGTGGCTATATCAATTAACATTCCCACCAACAGTGCAAGAGGGTCCCCTTTTCTCCACACCTTCTCCAGCATTTGTTGTTTGTAGGTTTTCTGATGATGCCCACTCTAACTGGTGTGAGGTGATACCTCACTGTAGTTTTGATTTGCATTTCTCTAATCATTAGTGATGTTGAGCAGCTTTTCATGTGCGTCTTGGCCATCTGTATGTCTTCTTTGGAGAAATGTCTATTTAGGTTTTCTGCCCATTTTTGGATTGGGTCGTTTGTTTCTTTAATATTGAGCTGCATGAGCTGTTTATATATTTTGGAGATTAATCCTTTGTCCATTGATTCCTTTGCAAATATTTTCTCCCATTCTGAGGGCTGTCTTTTCGTCTTGTTTATGGTTTCCTTTGCTGTGAAAAAGCTTTTAAGTTCCATTATGTCCCATTTGTTTATTTTTGGTTTTATTTCCATTACTCTAGGAGGTGGATCAAAAAACATCTTGCTGTGATTTATGTCAGAGAGTGTTCTTCCTATGTTTTCCTCTAAGAGTTTTATAGTGTCCAGCATTACATTTAGGTCTCAAATCCATTTTGAGTTTATTTTTGTATATGGTGTTAGGGAGTGTTCTAATTTCATTCTTTTACATGTAGCTGTCCAGTTTTCCAAGCACCACTTATTGAAGAGACTGTCTTTTCTCCATTGTATATCTTTGCCTCCTTTGTCATAGATTAGCTGACCATAGGTGCGTGGGTTTATCTCTTGGCTTTCTACCTTGTTCCATTGATCTATATTTCTGTTTTTGTGCCAGTACCATATTGTCTTTATTACTGTAGCTTTGTAGTATAGTCCGAAGTCAGGGAGTCTGATTCCTCCAGCTCTGTTTTTTTCCCTCAAGACTTCTTTGGCTACTCAGGGTCTCTTGTGTCTCCATACAAAATTTAAGATGATTTGTTCTAGTTCCATAAAAAATGCCACTGGTAATTTGATAGGGATTGCATTGAATCTGTAGATTGCTTTGGGTGGTATAGTCATTTTCACAATATTGATTCTTCCAATCCAAGAACATAGTATATCTCTCCATCTGTTGGTATAATCCTTAATTTCCTTCATCAGTGTCTTATAGTTTTCTGCATACAGGTCTTTTGTCTCCCTAGGTAGGTTTATTCCTAGGTATATTATTCTTTTTGTTGCAATGGTAAATGGGAGTGTTTCCTTAATTTCTCTTTCAGATTTTTCATCATTAGTGTATAGGAATGCAAGAGATTTCTATGCATTAATTTTGTATCCTGCAACTTTAACAAATTCATTGATTAGCTCCAGTAGTTTTCTGGTGGCATTTTTAGGATTCACTACGTATAGTATCATGTCATCTGCAAACACTGACAGTTTTACTTCTTCTTTTCCAATTTGTATTCCTTTTATTTCTTTTATTTCTCTGATTGCCATGGCTAGGACTTCCAAAACTATGTTGAATAATAGTGGTGAGAGTGGAAATCCTTGTCTTCTTCCTGATCTTAGAGGAAACACTTTCAATTTTTCACCATTGAGAATGATGTGTGCTGTGGGTTTGTCATATATGGCCTTTATTATGTTGAGGTAGGTTCCCTCTATGCCCACTTTCTGGAGAGTTTTTATCATAAATCGGTGTTGAATTTTGTCAAAAGCTTTTTCTGCATCTACTGAGATGATCATATGGTTTTTATTCTTCAATTTACTAATATGGTGTATTACATTGATTGATTTGCGCATACTGAAGAATCCTTGCATCCCTGGGATAAATCCCACTTGATCATGGTGTATGATCCTTTTACTGTGTTGTTGCATTCTGTTTGCAGTATTTTGTTGAGTATGTTTGAATCTATATTCATCAGTGATATTGGTCTGTAATTTTCTTTTTTTGTAGTATCTTTGTCTGGTTTTGGTATCAGGGTGATGGTGGCCGCATAGAATCAGTTTGGGAGTGTTCCTTCCTCTGCAATTTTTTGGAAGAGTTTGAGAAGGCTGGGTGTTAGCTCTTCTCTAAATGTTTGATAGAATTCACCTGTGAAGCCACCTGGTCCTGGACTTTTGTTTGTCAGAAAATTTTTAATCAGAGTTTCAATTTCATTTCCTGTGATTGATCTGTTCATATTTCTTGTTTCTTCCTGGTTCAGTCTTGGAAGGTTATACCTTTCTAAGAATTTGTCCATTTCTTCCAGGTTGTCCATTTTATTGGCATAGAGTTGCTTGTAGTAATCTCTTAGGATGCTTTGTATTTCTCTGGTGTCTGCTGTAACTTCTCCTTTTTCATTTCTAATTTTATTGATCTGAGTCCTCTCCCTCTTTTTCTTGATGAGTCTGGCTAATGGTTTATCAATTTTGTTTATCTTCTCAAAGAATCAGCTTTTAGTTTTATTGATCTTTGCTATTGTTTTCTTTGTTTCTATTTCATTTATTTCTGCTCTGACCTTTATGATTTCTTTCCTACTGCTAACTTTGGGTTTTGTTTGTTGTTCTTTCTGTATTTCCTTTAGGTGTAAGGTTAGATTGTTTACTTGAGATTTTTCTTGTTTCTTGAAGTAGGCTTGTATAGCTATAAACTTCCCTCGTAGAACTGCTTTTGCCACCTCCCACAGGTTTTGGAGAGTCGGGTTTTCATTGTAATTTGTCTCTAGGTATTTTTTGATTTCCTCTTTGATTTCTTCAGTGATCTCTTGGTTGTTTAGTAACATATTGTGTAGCCTACATGTGTTTGTTTCTTTTTTACGTTTTTTTCCCCTGTCATTCATTTCTAATCTCATAGGTTTGTGGTCAGAAAAGATGCTTGATTTGATTTCAATTTTATTAAATATACTGAGGCTTGATTTGTGACCCATGATGTGATCTATCCTGGAGAATGCTCTGTGCACACTTGAGAAGAAAGTGTAATGTGCTGTTTTTGGATGGAATGTCGTATAAATATCAATTAAATCTATGTGGTCTATTGTATCATTTAAAGCTTCTGGTTTTTTGTTTATTTTCATTTTGGATGATTTGTCCATTGGTGTAAGTGAGGTGTTAAAGTCCTCCACTATTATAGTTTTACTCTCGATTTCTTCTTTTATAGATGTTAGCAGTTGCCTTATGCATTCAGGTGCTCCTATGTTGGGTGCATATATATTTATATTTGTTATATCTTCTTCTTGGATTGATCCCTTGATCATTATTTAGTGTCCTTCCTTGTCTCTTGTAACTTTCTTTACTTTAAACTCTATTTTGTCTGATATGAGTATAGCTACTCCAGCTTTCTTTTGATTTCCATTTGCATGGAATATCTTTTCCATCCCCTCACTTTCAGTCTGTTTGTGTCCCTAGGTCTGAAGTGGGTCTGTTGTAGACAGCAGATATATGGGTCTTGTTTTTGTATCCATTCAGCAAGCCTGTATCTTTTGGTTGGAGCATTTAATCCATTCATGTTTAAGGTAATTATCAATATGTATATTCCTATGACGATTTTCTTAATTGTTTTGGGTTTGTTTTTGTAGATCCTTTTCTTCTCTTGTGTTTCCCAGTTAGAGAAGTTCCTTTAGCATTTGTTGTAGAGCTGGTTTGGTAGTTCTGATTTCTCTTAGCTTTTGCTTGTCTGTAAAGCTTTTGATTTCTCCATTGAATCTGAATGAGATCCTTGCTGGGTAGAGCAATCTTAGTTGTAAGTTCTTCCCTTTCATCACTTTAAGTATAACATGCCACTCCCTTCTGGCTTGTAGAGTTTCTGCTGAGAAATCAGCTGCTAACCTTATGGGAGTTCTCTTGTATGTTGTCATTTTTCCCTTGCTGCTTTCAATAATTTTTCTTTGTCTTTAGTTTTTGCCAATTTGATTACTATGTGTCTTGGTGTGTTTCTCCTTGGGTTCATCCTGTATGGGACTCACTGCACTTCCTGGACTTAGGTGGCTATTTGCTTTCCCATGTTAGGGAAGTTTTCGACTATAATCTCTTCAAATATTTTCTCTGGTCGTTTCTCTCGCTCTTCTCTTTCTGGGACCCCTATAATGCGAATGTTGTTGCATTTAATGTTGTCCCAGAGATCTCTTAGGCTGTCTTCATTTCTTTTCATTCTTTTTTCTGTATTCTGTTCCACAGCAGTGAATTCCACCATTCTGTTTTCCAGGTAACTTATCTGTTCTTCTGCCTCAGTCATTCTCCTATTGATTCCTTCTAGTGTAGTTTTCATTTCAGTTATCATATTGTTCATCTCTGTTTGTTTGTTCTTTAATTCTTCTAGGTCTTTGTTCAACATTTCTTGAATCTTCTCGATCTTTACCTCCATTCTGTTTCTGAGGTCCTGAATCAACTTTAGTATCATTATTCTGAATTTTTTTTCTGGAAGGTTGCCTACCTCCCCTTCATTTAGTTGGTTTTCTTGGGTTTTATCTTGTTCCTTCATCTGGTACATAGCCCTCTGACTTTTCATCTTGTCTGTCTTTCTGTGAATGTGGTTTTTTTCCCACAGGCTGCAGGACTTTAGTTCTTCTTGCTTCTGCTGTCTTCCCTCTGGTGAATGAGGCTATCTAAGAGGCTTGTGTAAGTTTCCTGATGGGAGGGACTTGTGATGGGTAGAGCTGACTGTTGCTGTGGTGGGCAGAGCTCAGTAAAACTTTAATCCACTTGACTGTTGATGGGTGGGGCTGGGTTCCCTCCCTGTTGGTTGTTTTGCCTGAGGCCACCCAACACTGGAGCCTACCTGGGCTCTTTGGTGGGGCTAATGACACACTCTGGGAGGGCTCATGCCAAGGAGTACTTCCCAGAACTTCTGCTGCCAGTGTCCTTGTCCCCATGGTGAGCCACAGCCATCCCCCACCTCTGCAGGAGACCCTCCAACACTAGCAGGTAGGTCTGATTCAGTCCCCCTGGGGTCACTGATCCTTCCCCTGGGTCCCGATATGCATACTACTTTGTGTGTGCCCTCCAAGAGTGGAGTCTCTGTTTCCTCCAGTCCTGTCGAAGTCCTACGAACAATTCTCACTAGGCTTCACAATGTGATTCCCTAGGAATTCCTCCTCCTGTTGCTGGACCCCCAGGTTGGGAAGCCTGATGTGGGGCTTGGAACCTTCACTCCAGTGGGTGGACTCCTGTGGTATAAGTGTTCTCTAGTCTGTGAGTCACCCACCAGCAGTTATGGGATTTGATTTGACTGTGATTGCACCCCCCCTACCGTCTCATTGTGGCTTCTCCTTTGTCTTTGGGTGTGGGGTATCTTTTTTTGTGAGTTCCCGTGTCTTCCTGTCGATGACTGTCCAGCAGCTAGTTGTGATTCTGGTGTTCTCGCAAGAGGGAGTGAGAGCACGTCCTTCTACTCCGCCATCTTGGTTCCTCCCCTCATATGCTCGACATGGCTTTCTGAATATTCCATTTCTTTCCCTACCTCCCCCCACCCCCAGTTTGTACGTATAATTGACAAATAAAATTGTAAGTTGTTTAAAGTGTATATATGATGATTTGATATACATATATATTGTGAAAGGTTTCCCCCCATCAAGTTAGTTAACATTCATCACCTCACATATTGACCTTTTTTAGGGTTGGTGGTGAGAATATTTAAGTTCTTTTAGCAAATTTCAGTTATGCAATACAGTGTTATCAACTGTAGTCACCATGTTTTATTTTAGATCCTCTGACTTTACACATCTTATAACTGAAAGTTTCTACCCTTCGACCAACCACTTCTTCCTTTTTTTTCCCCATCCCAGCCCCTGGCAACCACTTTTCTACTATTTATAGATTGTACAAAAAGCTTCCGAATTCCTTTTAGATATTTCTGCCTCTCTCCAAAATTTTTCACTTGTGGTGATTATTAAAAATACTACCCTCTCTCCTTTTTCTCACAGTCCTCTTGGAGTTTTCAAAATTGCTCAGCCCCTGCACCCCTGACTTGTGACACTTCTTGCAAGGTGCAAATCTCACAGGAATAGCTCATTTTCTCTTTTGGCACCTATGTTTTTGGGTTGAGGTAGGGAGAATTAGTTCCCTTATAAATCTGGTAAATAAAAATTTCTAAATGATTACATTTATGTTAAAAATATTTTGTCTAGGGCTTCCCTGGTGGCACAGTGGTTGAGAGTCTGCCTGCCAGTACAGGGGACGCGGGTTCGTGCCCCGGTCCGGGAAGATCCCACATGCCGCGGAGCAGCTGGGCCCGTGAGCCATGACCGCTGGGCCTGCGCGTCTGGAGCCTGTGCTCTGCAACGGGAGAGGCCACAACAGTGAGAGGCCCGCGTACCAAAAAGAAAAAAAAAAAATATATATATATATATATTTTTTTGTCTAGTTCATTTTTGTCATAAAGTTAATTTTTTTTGATATATAGGACTTACTACTTTTTCTCTAGTTCAATTAGTAAATTCTTGGGAATTCCCTGGCGGTTCAGTGGTTAGGACTCCGTGCTTTCATTGCCAGGGGCCCGAGTTCGATCCCTGGTGGGGCAACTAAGATCCTGAAAGCCCCACAAGCCTTATGGTGCAGCTTTCTGATGGGCATCTGGGATGCGTCCCTGCTCTTCTCCCTGCCCAGCATCTACTCTCCCTCCCCTGGGTAGAATAACTTGAACTGCCCAGAAAGGGGTGTCACTGCTTTTCCACTGGACTTGGAACGCCAAGGGGGTCCTCTGGGAATTCTGCAGCCATCTCACCACCACCACCAGAGGGCTTGCCTGAGGGTACAGCAAAACCAAAGGAAAGCAAGGCTGGGAGATGGAGAGGGTTTGGTTGGATTTTTTTTTACTTTTGGAAAATTGTTAGAGATAATTTGACAGGTTTAATGAGACACTAAACTATGTAAGTGTCTTATTCCTCATTAAGTTTGGGAGAACACATGCTAAAGTCTTCCTATGTTACACTAGTATTTAGCAGTGGAATGTTTTGCTTTGCAAAATTTTTTTTTTAAAAAAACATGTATTCATACAGTGATCATTTGGTTAATAGGATTTTTTTTTTTTTAGATGTTGGGGGTAGGAATTTATTAATTAATTTATTTATTTTTGCTGTGTTGGGTCTTCGTTTCTGTGCGAGGTCTTTCTCTAGTTGTGGCAAGTGGGGGCCACTCTTCATCGTGGTGCGCAAGCCTCTCACTATCGCGGCCTCTCTTGTTGCGGAGCACAGGCTCCACACGCGCAGGCTCAGTAGTTGTGGCTCACGGGCCTAGTTGCTCTGCGGCATGTGGGATCCTCCCAGACCAGGGCTCAAACCTGTATCCCCTGCATTAGCAGGCAGATTCTCAACCACTGCACCACCAGAGAAGCCCTTGCTTTGCAAAATTTATGGTCACTTTCAAATACTACAGGGAATATATTTGCATGTATACAAAATAATTCTAAGGAAAAGCATCTTAGTATTTCAGGGGGAAGAAAACAGGTAGACTTACCTTACTATAATATGATTGGCTCTAAAATCTTAATGTGGACTTTATAAAATATACCAAAATATAATTAGTAATATTGGAATTCTCAAAAACAAAAATCTAGTCTGATGTGATGGAAAGAAAAGTGTGGATATTGAATTATAATAAAGCAAGTAAAGAAGAAACAGAAACAATAAATCTATAGGAAATTTCTGAGATTAATGATAACATTAATAAATCACTTTTTTGCTAGGAACCGTTTTAGGCATTTTGCATATGGAATTTTATTTAACTTTCATAACATTCCTTTGGGTATATATTATTATCTAGCTTCCATTTGATAATTAAGAAAACTACCCAAGTTCAGAAAGTCAGTAAGCAATAGAGGTGGAATTCAAACTCAGCCAGTACTTGAACCTTAGTTGATTTCTTATGATGTCTGTGCCCTTTCTGCTATGCTCTGCTCATGCCCTCAAAGTGATGAAATGGAAATTAGTGATATGTTCCAATGGACATATTAACACATTTTTGTAAGTCCGGCTTTTCTAATTGGTACTTTTCCTCTTAGTGCAGTTTTGACAACTGTTCAGTTTCATTAGGGCAGTACTAGCTCTGGAGACTATAAAGTAATCTGTAAAGGAATTCAAATATATTGGTGTTTTGGATATATGTTTCAGAATTTGATCTTGGAAACCAGATAGCAGGAAAGTAGATATTCAGGAGTTAGTGGAAAATGGGCCCCCAAAGATGGATGACTGATGTGGGCTGACAGGAAAAAAAAAAAGTCTCATGAATTGGAATTGAGGAGTTTGAAATAAAATCATGAAAGGATTTAAAAGATATGAAATAAATAAAATAAAGGGAAAGAACAACAAGTTTAGAATTTGGTTGGCATCAAGAAATAGAAATGTAAAATTTGAGACCTAACACACAAAACTCTGATCTATCTGTTTATCTATCTATCTGTCCATCCATCCATCCATTTATCTATCCATCTATCTATCTATATGTGTTTGTGTATGTGTGTGTGTATATATATATATATATATATATATATATATATATATATATGTCTTATCCCCCAAGTCTCAGGGGATATTGCCTAGGTAGTCTGTGGCTTTACAAGAATTGAAAAGACAATTTGGAATTTCTTCCCCAAAGAATGACAAGTTTGTGTAGGGATATGGGCCTCATAGCAGTAGGCAGAGCTAGTCTCTTGGACAGTATAGGACAGCTCGGTGGCAGTGAGCTCATCAGGTGAATATGCATCCTACTGCCCACTCTCATCCCAAGTCAGATTCAGGAACTGTGTTCCTGGGCCTTTTAACTGGAGCCCAAGGCTTCAAGGAGATAGTGAGCATTTTGCTAAAAAGCTGAATGGGAGCTTGACTTACACCTTGCTGTAACACTTGAACTTCCACAAGAGATGTAATTTTGATAATAAAATTCTTAGACATAATTTTAAAAATGTGACTAATAGAACTCACTGTACTTATAGTAGGGAACAGTTCATACTTGTTACAGAAAAACTGGGGAGAGTTGAGAATGAAGGGGAGAGAACTTGCAAAACCTTCTAGAGCAGGAAAACAACTCTCAAGAATCTGGGAAGTTAACAACCTCTGATTCAAACTTCATTCTCTTTAATTTTGGAAGCTCAGAAGAGGTCTTGTGCAAGTCATGTGCCCTGGCTCAGGCCGGCCTGGACGGGTGGAACACAAGGGTCATTTTACCAGGAGCAAACTACTAGGAGAGGCTTCCATGAGTCAGCAGTGCCTAGGGGTTATCTGCCCTTGCCCTGAAGGGTGGCTCCAGGTTCACTGAACCACAAACTACCCAAAGTGGTGACATTATGTCAGGATTTAAAACTATAAATGGGGGGCTTCCATAGTGGCGCAGTGGTTGGGAATCATCTGCCAATGCAGGGGACACAGGTTCAGGCCCTGGTCCGGGAGGATCCCACTTGCTGCAGAGCGGCTGGGCCCGTGCACCACAACTACCGAGCCTGCGCTCTAGAGCCCATGAGCCACAACTACTGAGCCCACGTGCCACAACTACTGAAGCCTGTGTGCCTAGAGCCTGTGCTCCACAACAAGAGAAGCCATTGCAATGAGAAGCCCTCGCACTGCAACGAAGAGTAGCTCCCACTCACTGCACCTAGAGAAAGCCCGTGTGCAGCAACAAAGACCCAACACAGCCAAAAAAATAAATAAATAAAATAAATGTGAAAAAAGAAAAAAACTATAAATGGAAAAACAGAGTTGAGCGGGAAGGAAAGAAGAGATGCGGAGAAGGGGAGGGGGTGATTAATGAAGAAATGGTGATGGTGGTAATGTACTCATGTTATAGAAAATGGAAATCGTATTATTTCACAAACTTTGCACTTTAGATTTTTTTGACAACTAAATACTGGTTCCTGATATGTCACAATAATCTTGTAACACAAATATCTATGAGGACTCGGGAAATCTACCCCACAGATTCTGACATTTATGACTTTTGATTAAGAAGGTGCTTGTAACCTTCATGTCCCAAGGCGTCTAAGGAGCATCTTGAGTTGTGGTTCTGGATTTCCTTTTTAATCCATGGATTCCTCTACAAAACGAAAGACACTATCACCCAATTGCCATAAAACCCTGACTCTATACCTAATTTCTAATTATGGTTTTGCTGGGATGTCTTAGAACTGAACCAGGAATTAGAAAACTTTAATTTTACCACCAGCTCTGTCACCAAAGAGCTCTTTGTCGTTGGCAAATCATTTAACTTCCACGTGATTTAGATTTTCCAACTGTCAAAAGGGAGTGATATGACCCCAACTACTTCACATAGGTTTAAGGATTAGGTGAGCTGATATGTATGAAAGCATCTTGAAAAGTCTGAAGCATTATATGAACATAAAAGATGATCACACAACGATGGGGGGGGTGCCACAAATAAAATCACTACTGAGTTATCCTGACTTGAAATACTTTAAAATCATTTATATAAGGTCATTTATTTATTTGGGAATTATTATGTGCCTGCCCCAAGATTTAGCCATTGAACTGGCAACATGGAATATAGACTTTTATTTTCTCTAGGCCTGGATAAGCATATGGCTATTGCCCATCCAGACAGGATGAAAAGCTCTAGCAATTGTATGGCATTTCCAGAATCTGGACTGGTGAATTCTGCACTAAGAACAATCTAAGTGCACACTTGATGGAACCTCTAGCAGTTGCCTGCCCATGCGCAGTCATTTACACCTAACTAAACATGGGCTTTTTCAGGACGGAGTCTCACTGAGATCTTTTCACGTTTACCATAATAGTGGTTTCAAAGTTCTCCACATTACCGGACCCTACTCATGCCTTCCTCATTCACCACAGATTTTCTTACCTCTTGTTTTACTAACCGCATGGAGAACACTCTACCTGACCATTCCCACTTACCCTTCATTCTAACTTAAAGTCTCCTTACATCTTGCTTCCCTCATTTCCTTTACCACTGATTCTCTGGAAAAACATCAGTCTTACCAATACTAGCTGCCATTCTTGGTTCGTATTAGTGCCCGCTTCCTTATAGACCCTGCTTCATTAATCACCAACTCCCTCACTTGCATCAGGTAAGAAACATTTATTATGAAACTACTATGTGCTCTGGACTGTGTTTCATCCTTTACGATGCACTTCCACATCTTAAACATGGTTTGATCTCCTCTACTCTAAAGAAACACAACAATATCCTTTCTTCTTTGTCCCCCACTCTAGTTACCAGCTGCTTTTTTTCCTTCCCTTCACAGCCACACTTCTTGGAACACAAGTCTATATTTGCCACTTCTATACCTTTATTGTGCTTGGGTGGCTTCATGGCAGAGGGAAGAATGAAAAGTTTTGAGGTAGAGAGGCTTGGGTTAGAAATCAGACTTCACCACTCTTATGTTAACCTTTATTTAATTGTTTATTACTCAATTTGGGGCCTTAAGTAAGTTGTTTGACTTCTCCAAGTCTTCATTTTCTCATCTGTGAAATGGTCATATACACCCACCTTGCAGAAGCACCTGAACATTGCAGCTCTTAATAAACATTCCTGTTCTTAACTGTTACTTGATCAGGCTGCATCATTGATATATGGCAGTCTGCCCACCTCAACTGTAAAAACCAAGACCTTTTCCCCAAACCAACTATGCATAATCTTGGTTCTGTTAAGATATCTTAGAATGGGTTAAGAATCAGGAAGTTTAACTCCTTATCCAGCTTGTTAGGTACCAAACAAACAAACATTACTTTCACTTTCTTGATTCCTAAACAACACCAGAAGCGAGTTTTCAACATGGGAAGTAGAATGGTTTGGTAGAAACAATATTTGTGCTGGAATCATTCAGATCTGGGTTTGACTACCAATCCCAACTAGTACTAGCTGTAGGACACTGGGTAATGTATTTTGCTTCTCTGGGTTTTATATTCCTTGCCTGTTAAAATGGAACTACTGCTTCCTAACATGCAGGATGGTTATGAGAATTAGAAATGATATGTGTACCTACCCAGCACATAGTGGGTGTTCTACTTAAGAATTATCTTAGAACCTAGAACCGTTGTGTTCTACATGGGACAGGCTCTCATTAAACCCCCGAGGGCACGTTTATGTCTCTCTGTGTACTGAGACTGGGATAATCATACTCTATTACGATTGACATTTGATCCAGTATAGAATATCATGTACAATATAGGCATATAAGTAGTATTGCCATTTATGTTAAATCATAAAATTTTTCAGAAGATCCTCAGTAGCTTTCAAAAGTAAGGATTTGAAACCCCTGGGTCACAGGCTTAGAAAATCCTGTTTTACAGAATTTTTTTCTTGCCTGATTCAAAGTCATCTATTCTTATCTTCAAAGAATTTATAAACCCATAGTGGATGTAAACCCATAGAGGATGGGAAATTTTGAAAACCAATTTAGTTGAAAACAAAGTACTGTAACTATATTAGTAAAAAAAAAAAACCAAACCTTTGCTTTGAAAGAAAGCTGCCAAGAAAATGTTGGCCAGCTTAGAATAGTCCATCAACATGGAAAGAAAAGTAATACTGAAACGTTCATGTTTTCATAGATAATCAAGGCAGATATTAAAAAGAAGGTGAAGAGGTAGAGATCAAAACAAATATGATCAATTAGAGGAAAATAAGTAAAGAAAGCCTTTGATCACTACCTTAAACTTCCCTATTTCAGCTCTCACTGTAACATTCAATGTCTCCGAATACTTTTTTAATTCTTAAAACTTCACTTGCCCAATAACTCTGTTGGCTATCCATTTGTTTATATCGTTATTTTCATAATTAGACATAATCATGAAATGTAAGTTGTTTTTATAAAAGTTTTTATTCCTTTTTTTTTTTCTTTTTGCGGTACGTGGGCCTCTCACTGTTGTGGCCTCTCCCATTGCGGAGCACAGGCTCCGGATGCGCAGGCTCAGCGGCCACGGCTCACGAGCCCAGCCGCTCCGTGGCACGTGGGATCTTCCCGGACCGGGGCACGAACCCATGTCCCCTGCATCGGCAGGCGGACTCTCAACCACTGCACCACCAGGGAAGCCCTGTTTTTATCTATTTTCAATTCAGAAAATAACATGAAATCAAATCAGACAGTAATTTGACTGAAGACTGCTGACTTCTGAACCTTTCCTTGTAAAAAAATGTTAAGTATCATATGAAAAGGAAAAAAGCCAGTATATAGGAAAAGTTTTTTGTCAGATGCTGATAGCTTACAAGGTGCCTTTCTTGTTCTGATATAGAGCATATTTGGGCAGAAGACAATAACTGAATTTCTTTTCTTCAAATGCTAAAATTGTTTTAAAAGTATACTAAAACTCATATAGGAGTAAAGGAAGTACTAGAACTCAAGGTTTAGAAAATCCTCATATGAACTGTTTTATATGTTGAAGGAATAGTGAGTGTTTTGAGTAAATCAATACTTTAAAAATAAAAATCAATCCAGAAACATAACATCTATAAGCAGAGAAGGAGTAAACATTGTTGATGCAGAGACAATATTACAGCTTCAGAATGTGAGAAAATAGAGGGACAACTAAAGCAGATGCGTCAAACTCAACTGTCAGTGGAAGCCAGACAGGAACATGCATTTGTACGTAGCTCTGGGAATCGACTAGTGAGCAGGAGATTCATGCCCTGGCTCGATGGAGTGGCTACTGCAGGGCTCCAGCCAACTGTAAATTTGTGGAGAACAAGTCTAGACTTTTCTGTGAAATCTTTCAATTTTTGAATGTTGGCAACTAAGTAAACAAAACAAAACAAATACATAAAGCAAACAACGTCCCCCAAATTCTGCACACCAAACAAAGTGCACTTTTGGATTAAACTACTTTGTGATAGACACCTTTTTTAAGTTAAGTGAGAGGAAGTGCCATAAAGAAAAGGTCTATTAAGGGAAATTGCCTGATCATAGGTTCCTCCAGGAACCTAGTTTTTTTCCTGCTAAAACTATAAGGGTTTGAAAGGGGTAAATTAGACCACCAGACCAGGTAGAATCATGAATTGAGGAAAGAGGACCAGAACTGCCAACAAAGAAGACAGAGCTTCCCTGCAGCGCCTGGACAGAGACTCCAAAGGAAGAAGCGCTGGAGAAGCAAAGTGACCACGACCCAGTATAGCTGAAAGAAGCACAGCTATGTAGACAGATGGATGTAAACAGAAGGTTCAGTTCAATTAATGTTTGTCATTTCTATGGCAATGACTATTCTTGTCATTGCTAGTTTTGGAAGATCACCAAGGGAGAAGAGTGAAGGGTCCCTGAATCAAGAGACAGCACAAAAGCATCAGGTGATAAATCAAGACCTAGAGGAGAGAAAGACATAGAAGAAGAGAAGACCCAAGAGAGAAAATATAAAAGCCACAGAGAAGCTCCTACCAGAGGCGTGACCTCAGGCAGGTCTTGCCCTCTTCCTTCTTTTATTAAAAAAAAAAGGTATTTTAATTTACACAAATAACATTAATTATTTCTTGAAAAAGTTTTAGGACAGAAAAAATAAAATTTCACATGACATCTCACTCCCCATTCCAACCATTGTTTATCTTTGCAGAACTTTTTCTATGCATCTACTCACCTACGGATGTATGCATAGAAATATCTGATTAAAAACCTAAATATTGCTGTATGCTGAGCATCATATCGCATAGCATGGGCCTAGCTCATTCTTTGTAACTGTGGCAGAGTGCTTTGTGATCAGGATATTTCATGGTTTGTTTAGTCTTTACCCACTTTCTACTAACAATGCAGCCATGAGAATCTACCTACATGGTTCTCCGTATATCTGTGGCAGTAGCTTTCTAGACTAGGTATGTAAGAGTAGAATTATTGAGATGAAGGATTTGCACATTTTATATTCACATGGTTTCTGTGAAATTGTCCTCCAGCGGAGCTTTAGCAGTAGAGACTCTCTGAAGGCTTGCCCCCTCATACCCTCTCTACCACTGGACATTTTTAATCATTTTTTTTCAGTTGTGTCAACACCAACACTTAACTTTTCTGAGCCTCAATTTCATCTGTAAAATGATAAAAATCCTACTTCCCAGTGTTAGGATAATTACATTAATTAACAAAAGTGCCTGTCACAAGTGCCTAGCTCACAGTAGGTAATCCATGAACTTTCATTTCCTTCCCTTATTATGTATTCCTCAGTGAAGGACAATTTAATCTAGTTAGTTGCATTTGTATAATTTTCTTATGGTGCTAATAAACCTTTTCTATTAGTAACATGTGTTTAACCATTGAGTACATCCATTTTTAATTTTTAACCCATATTCACAGTCTATTTTTAATTAAAGTGCTCTAATGAGGAATATTTCTTTTAGAGTTTAGTATTGCTATAGTATTATGTCCTGTGTTATAAGCCAATTTTACCACTACATTCTTTTTCCAGTTACTGTGAAACCTTTGTTTTTATTTTCATTGTGACATTTTTTGGCTTTCACTTGTACTTTTCATTAGTCTGGGGTAAATAAAGGTGTATTTTAATGAAAATTAATGTAAATGTATGCTTACATTAATTTTTTTTTAGATTTTCACTAAAATGATAATTTACAAGTTTGTCTAGAAGATCTAAGGAACTCTGAGAATGTCTGAAGACCTCACGTTGAAATATACTACCTTGTCTCTCCACAGCTCAGTCAGGTTTACGAATCGCAAATAAAGATTTCTCCACCTCATTTATCTCATCTGTGTGCTTTGCTTAATGATTCTAACTGATCAAACAATACCAAGTTTTACTGCTTCTAAATCTAATTCATAAATTTCTTCACTATATTATGCAAATTAAATTAATATAGTCACATTTACATTGTGTATCTAATCTTGTATGAAGTCCAAATATAATAGTAAATTGGTGAAATCAATGTATAATATTTAACAACCATTCATATTGATTCCTGTTTTGTGTTTTCTTACTCCCTACATCCAGTATGTGAACAATTCCTATCAACGCTACCTCTGAAACATATTCTAAATTCATCTACTTGTCTCCCTTCCACCCTGGTCCAAGCCACATCATTTCCCACCTGAAAATCTTCTAACCTGTCTTTCAGCTTCATTCTTATGTGCCTACATTTTATACTCCACTCAGCAGTCAAAGAGAAGTCCCAAAATGTAAACCAGATTATAATACTCTTCTTCATAATGGCTCCAATTTCAATGGCTTCCTTTTATAAATTCTGAACCATGACCTTCTAGGACCCACTGGATTTGGTCAGTGCCTACTGTTCCAGCCTCATCTTGAACCACTCCCCCTTCACTTATGGTATTCCAGCTGACTGAGGTCTTACTAGTTCTTTAACCAAGAAATAGGCTGATTCTTGCCTAAGGAATTTGCACTAGCTGCTTTCTGGCCAGACATTCCTCTCCCATATCATTGTATAGTTGGACTCTCTCATCATTCATGACTCTGCTTAAATATTATCTTCTCAGAGAGGTCTTCACTGACAATCTCATCTAAAGTAGCTTCACTTTGTCTGCTACCTCTCAGTCGCATCATTGTTTTTATTTCATTCACAACACTAAGCCTTCTCTGAATTTGTTTATCCATTTACTTGTGTATTATCTGCTCCTCCAACTAGGATGTAAGCTATATGAAAGCAAAAACCATATAATCATTCTTATTGCTATATTCCCAGGCATAAACACATGGTAGTCACTCACTAAATATTTGTTGAACGGATATATGAATAAATAATCTTCTGCTAGAAAAAAAATGTCAAACCCTCTTGGATCTTTCACTCTTGGAACAAAGCAAAGGTTAAACACAATAAAGAATTTATTATGTAATTCATGTTTATCATTAATATTCACACTAAGGGTTATCATTTTTTGCACGCAGTAGTGAAATTGAATGTTACAGGGCACTGAACAGAAAGAATGACAGTCAAATATAGGCATAAGTCATATAATTAGTAGAAAGAATAACATTTAATACCAGACTTGGAGTTGGAGTAAGAAGTCATCCAGTAGAAAAATTCACTGGGTCTAAATACAATTAAATTTTAAATCACTGACTTGACTGAAAGAAAGGAAATCTTTGGTAATAAGAGAGCAAGGCCAGTAAGCGGTATAGGATCAAGACTAAGGATTCTGAATAGATCAGAATTGGATGGGTCTAGATTCATCCAGAAAGGTCAGCCAGGAAGGAGAAAAGAGTCCAAGATAGCCAGCCAATGTAGAGTTCCAGTCAAAACCGTGTACTTTGGAGTCAATCAGCCTTGGAGTCAAATCCCCTTGACCTTGCACATAATTGATGCTCTTGTCCATATTGGAGTTTTAGCATGATGAAACTGGGAAGGGGGGAGGATAAGGGGCTTGGTAAGACCCCATTTTGCTCTTTCCACATGTGCCAGGAATTCACAAACAAAACAGTACATGTCCAACATATAATGGAACCAAGCCAAAGTTATCTTGAGGAACCAGGAGATATAGAAAACTATGACCACTGAAACTGCCCCAGCCTGATTTCTTCTGATATGCTTTGCTAAAACTGCATTACTTATACTTGTCTTGGTAAACTTTGACGGCTACAAATTGCGTCATACTGTTCATTTTGACCAAACTTCCAATGCAGTCTTTTGCAGGACTGCATCAAAGGAGCACACTTAACTTAGATTGTTGATAACACCTTGTTGAAGGGCCTACTGCTACTTTAGAAGCTAAGAATTATATTTAAAGAAACCCCAATAAGTTAGAGAGCTCTAACTAGAATGACATTAAACAGAAAAAGTACAAGTTAATTACTCAGTGACCAAAAATTTAGTATGTGATGGGGAAAAATCAAGTATGTACAGCAATCACAGAAAAACTTTTAGGGTACCCTTACTTCATCATAGATCAAATATTAATAAATTATATAGCATACCTATTTTAAAACTTAAAATATTTAATATTGTAGATATTTCAACTGAAATATGACCCCTAGTTTCAAAAAGGAATCACCTTTTAGGCTCTTATTAAATTGTCAGAATTTAATTATTCAGAAATTGAGTATAAGGCTGATTATTGAACTTAGATCTACAGCAGTAGTTTCAAAATTTAAGAATAACTTGGGTGCATATTTAATAAACAGTTTCTAGGAACCCATCCTTAGAGATTCTGATTCAGAGATGCTCTTGGATGGGGCTCAGTGATCTGCATTCTTGCCTAGAATCTCAGGGAGTTCTGATGCATGTAGACTATGGACCACATTTTGAGAAATGTTAATTTTGCTTTCTTCTCCTTTAAAGAAATAGTGAAACTCAAGCCAGCTAATGTTGGCACTACTGATGTGGTAAGAGTTTTAGATTAAGGTGTGAAGAGATGCTTTAAGTAGATTGCTTAAAAGAATTAAAAAAAATAACTTAGAGATAGTATTTGTCCATTTTCTTCTATTTAGCATAGGACAGTGTTTCTTGAAGTGTAGACCCAGCACCAGTAGTATCAGCATCATCTGAGAACTAGTTAGAAATAGAAATTCTCAGGCCCCATCCCAGATCTAATGAATTAGAGATTTGGGGGCTGGGACCCAGAAATCTGCATCTTAGCAAGTTCTGGGGTTGTTCTGACGCACAGTCAAGTTTGAGAATCCCGGTGCAGACTAAATGGTGGTAGACCAGGGCTGTGAAGAGGCTGGTAATTTTAAGTAGTCATTGTGCTACTAAGGTGTGTAACTTGTTGCCTGAAATGTATTATTATCACAACCTCTCTTTCTTAAAGCACAACTTGTTTATTTTTGACCCTCAATAATATCATATTGGCTACTAGCTGATGCTTTCAGTTTGTACTTCATTTTCTAAGAGTTCCTTCTGGTTCTTTCTTGTCCTGTCTACAAGAACCAAACCTTACATGATCCACCCATAGCTGAAATAAGAGAACCTCGTGATTATGAAATGGGAAAAACCTCATTAAGATGACACCACACTGAATTAGGAGATTGGGATTAACATATACACACTATTAAATATAAAACAGACAACCAAGAAGGACCTACTCTGTAGCACAGGGAGCTATACTCAATATTTTGTAATAACCTATAAGGGAAAAGAATCTGAAAAAGAATACATATATACATATATATATATAACTGAGTCACTGTGCTGTATACCTGAAACTAACATGACATTGTAAATCAACTATAATTCAATTTAAAAAAAGAAGACCACACTACCCCTTTTATAAATGGATGGATGAGGAAGTGACAAGTAGGGGTGGTGAGTGATAAAGGCAAAGGGGAAGATCAGAAGATAACTTTAGGATATGGCAGACTGAAAAGATCGGAGAAAGGAATACAAAGTGATCAGGAGCAATCTTTAATGTACAGTTTATAGAATACTGACCACCAGTTTTCTCTCCAGAAAGAGAGAAAGAACCAGGCAAAGTGGATTCGTCAAGAGGGTAGAATCCATTTTGACTACCTACCCTATACAGTTTATGGAGCAAATGGCCGAGGAATTAGAATCTCTGTTCCTAAAGACAACCATAAAATTGTAGGACTGGAAGTTCTTGTGAGTTTACTGTTTCTGTGCCTTTCACATAATTTGGCATAAAAAGTTGATTCTTTACGAAGCCATCTTCCTGCTTCTGCATAGGACTTTGAAACACAGAATGAGAGAATCATTTAGCCTTATGGATGACAAAGCACAGAATAACTCTTTAAAGCACGCTCAGTTCTGATCAAAGATAAGAAGTCTGAGGTCCAGATAAGTTTGGTGATTCATGAAGGAACGCAAATCTTAAAATCATGAGATCCTGATACTAGAATCCTTTTTCCTTATTCAAGTCTTATGTTCTTTCTACCATCCCAGGAAAGCAAATCTCTCTCTACCTCATTTTTTCCAAAACCCTAAGGAGATAAAAGCTTAACACCTTCCTTTTGAAAGTTTTTCAGTATCTCAATGGTGAAATAACTGAAAATGTACATGTTACTCTTCAAGATGAAAGAAGCAGCTACGGAGAGACTAGGCAAAACAGAAAAATCAACAACTAACAGACTAAAGGCAAACATAGCAGGCAGAACTCTTCCGCCACACAGAAACAGTTCTCCCAGTTGTTTTTGTGAAGGGGAGGACCTTAATAATTCCCCAAAGTCATGAGTATATGTTTGCTTGCTCATACATTTGTGTGCATGTGTGTGCTGAGATGATTCCGGCTGTGAGCAAGGTTGATACCTAACTTCCAGGAAGGAGGGGAATTGTTGATAGCCAGATCTCTGAATTGAGGGGAGGAAGAAGGGATGTAGGGTGGGAAGATAGAGCAGAGTGGAGATTCACCCAGGCAGATTCTATGTCGGCTGTTGAGCCTTCTTTATGGAGAATCCAAGAAAACATCAAAGAAGGGACCCGGTTGGTGGCGGGGAAGGTCATGTGTCAACAGCAACTGGGTTAGACATCTCTTCAATAGGGCTTGGAGAAGACCCTAGTTGATTGATGTTCCTGATATAAGCAGTGAGCTGGGTTGGATTGAGTTGAAATGGTTCTGAAATGAGAATGTCTCACATGGCTGGAGTATGGGTGTGTGAAGTGTGGAACTAGAGAGGGACTTCTTTTGACCTCATTGAGCAAAACACCTGCCTTCTTCTGGAGACAAAAAGAGAAGTATGACAAAAGTTGCTATGAAAGTATGTGGAATTGCCACTCTATAATTTCATAACGAGCTCAACTCTTAATGTACCTTTTACGTGCAGGTTTCCTGCTGTGTAGGATGTTTCCAAAAGATTTTTAACTGCACGCTCATACTGCTCAGTGCTCTTCTTGGCCATCCTGATAGGATGCTAGGCAGAAAAGAATATCCATATGCATCTGGTCAAGGGTCCAAATGGGGGTGGGCAGTACAAGCTTCCAAAGAAGCATTTGGAATTGGGGATGGGGTGGGGGAGAAGGGGTTGATCTTAGCTATTCCAATGGCTACTGGCTTTTCAGTGGCTAGAGACCAAGGAGGCTAAAATTCCTGAACTAGGCAAGACAGCTCTACCTGAGGAGGAATAGTGTGTCCCAGCCTGCTGGTGGCATTCCAGAAAACTGAAGACCTCATTTTATACACGAGATCCAGGGTGTTAAGTGCCCTAGAGGCAAGTGCAGAGCACAGAGCAGCCCCCTCTAAATACAGCAATGTAACATCCCTGCCCCAAAGTGGCCCCCTCATGGTTGTCCTCTTTTATTCAGAAAATCCCAGGTTGTTTTTATATCCACCTAAGGACTGTGTGATTATAAAGACACACAGCTGCCATACTCCCCATCATCAGCAAAAGCAAATCTATATTTTCAAACAGCTAAACATATAATAGCTCACAGCTCTGGATGACCACATGGTTAGCCTTCCTTCGGCATCACGATTAGGAGTGGCTTTACTTTGAAAGTGCCGGTCTCTGAAAAGATAAACACCATTGATCTCTCAAGACGGTCATAAATGGTAGGAAAAGAAACAAAGATGGAAACCTTAGAGTTTTTCAGAAATGAGCCTTTTTCTTCAAGTTCAGAGTACAATAAAAATAGTGATGCAACTTCCTGATTTTCTGATTCAAGTCGTTTCATGCACTAGTCATTTGGTTTGCTTTCCCAAGCCCAGTTTAATTGAGATGGTGTAGGCAGTGAAAGCTGCACCAGTGAAACCACGGCGAAGTTTCACCCTGAGAGACAGGAGCAAAAACAGGAAGGTAAGAGGTTAGCCTAATTTCCAGAGACTGGGTGGTTACAATTTCAATTAGGCATTAGGAACCCATGGGAGGAAGCCAGTGATCTTCCTTCTCATATATATATATATAGTATTTCTGATTTTGTGGACTCTGTCTTAGGAGATTTTGCCCTGGCAACACTGGAAGATCACAGCTGTCATTATTTCCAGCCATTCATGGCCTACTCTTACTATTTCAGGCCCATCCTGAATTTAGTAACATGACACAGTGGCCTGCAGGCTACAGCCTAGACACCTATCTGGTTTCCTCAGGGCTGTGGCTAACCTCCAAAGTTTATTGTTTCTGTTGGTGCCTCCTTACTGCCATGCCCCTGCTATCCAGATAGGTCTCTATTTTCTTGGGGAATTAACGACCAGAAGAGGTCTGTGACCCACCTCTTCCTTTAATTTCACAGATTTCCAGAGCAGGAAGGTACCTTAGGGGTGATCCAATTCAACCCTCTCCTTTTGCAAATGAGAAGGCGGTCAAAGAAATTGCTTGTCCAAGATCACCCAAAGTTGACAGAATTGGGCCCAGAAAGGAACTCTTGACATTAAAGACTGTTAATAACTGTGGGTTGATCACAGTCACTGCAACTCATGGTGCTGAAACTGCTGGTTGTCATAGAATTAGTGAATCATTTAGAGTGCAAAGCTACTTTTTTTTTCCAGTAAGTTTTTAAACTTTGCAATTGCTTTACTTCCAGCTTTTGAACCTCAACTTTTATATATAAAAGGGTGCCACCAAAATCCCCAACGTTCTTCATCACCTCTCTCTGGTCCTTGAGGTTGTGTGTGCATGTGTGTGTGTGCTCTCTGAGATAAGGCATCTTACAGCTCTGGCTCTGAACAACAAAGCTGCTGAAGCTGTTAGAAGCTGCAAGAGTACCCACTTCCTACTTTACTGGTGACATATTTTTGCAAAGTTGTTCTCGCTCAGCTTCCCCATCTCAAGCAAATTAAGATTTAGAACAATGACTTCAAATTCTTTTTTATGCAATTTCTGCTCTGTACAGTAAAACATCTTTCCTAGCAAACACAAAATATTTTTCACCAGTGAATTTGAATTGTAAGTATTATGTTACTCTGCATTTATATCATGCAGTATTTCCTTCAAAGTTAGTTCCTGAGAACATTGGTCTTACTGAGCTATTTTGAGAGAGGGAGGAAAAAAGAAAGAGGTCTGTAGTCAAATATGATTTGGAAATTGCTGCAAGTTATATCCTCCGTTTGATATTCATAGTGCTCAGTAGTATATTAAAGACCTTACACTAAAAAACTAATTTAAATTTGCTTAACCCAGGATTTCCCAAACATACTTGAATTACTTTTCCCCATAACATTTATAACATCCTGCAGAAATCTCAGTAGATGGGCAATTCTGAGATAACATTAGCCTTTCAGTATGTCTGTGTTCCAAGCACCATATGATAATGAAGTTTTTTTAAGGCTCAAATATCAGAATACAAATGCAGACTCTATAGTCAAAAGGCTCAGGGTTCAATTTTGGCTACATCTCTTACTAGTTGCATAAGTTTGGGTAAATTACTTAATTTCTGAGCCTCAGTGTCTTCATTGCAAAACGGGGAGAATAAGAATGGATTGTAATATAATATTAGGAGAAAAGAAAGAAATACTGGTAGAATATCCAAATAAAGTAAAAGAACTTGAGCAATACTTGTGTTTTTTAACTGAACCAAGATTCAAAAAAGTACCGAAGGCCTGATTTTATGTTTCTGATAACAACTGAGGCTAACAATTTTTAATCTCTAAAGAAATATCACTCAGGAATTTATTGTTGGGTGTGGTAAGACAGATTTTTCTTTTTCCTCAGATCTTTTAACATATTGCAATAGTTTTCTAAGGTACCTGATAATTTTCTCAAAATCTTGGGAAATCCCTAAAAAACACATTATCTCATGGAACCCACAGAAAATTTGCTAAGTTTAAAAATCTTCCTAGCCCCGGCTCCTAGTGGATTGGGACACAGAGAAGTTTGTAAGTTGTTTCCCATGGAAATGTAGGTTAAATGCTTTTTTCCACACTAGCTAACAAGAGTCTTTTTAGCCTATGCTAATAACAAATAGCTTTTGTAGGGTGCTTCCTATGTGCCAGGCACATATGTTCTCAAAGCTCTGCTTTTGGAAATATTTCTGTAATTCCTCAAAACCCTCAGAAGGTAGGTAGCATTATTGTTCTCATTTGTAGGTGAGGAAACATGCAAATTATTATAACTTGCCCAAAGTCTGACAGCTACTGGTGTGCAGAGCTGGGAATCACACCCACACAGCCTGGCTCCAGAGAGTGTGCTTTTAACCACTGTGCAACCACGTGTTGTGACTGAATGGCAGGGTTGATTTAGATTCCTGTGGGGGAGGAAGAAACATGGGGCAGAGTAGGAAAGGAGAAAAAAAAAAGATGAGATCTTTTCCATTTCTAGGGGACAGAGAACAGTATGTAGGCTTTAACTTTTCAGTACTTTTTTGTACTTCCCACACCTTGCCACTTCTCCCACTGATACCCTGAGTTACAGAAAAGTTCACTTTGGGGCCCCTGACAGCTCTCACTTCTCTTCAGACATCTGCACGTGCTCATCTATCTCCCCACTCTTCCCTCACTGGCCTGATTGACACTCTTTTCTGAGGGCTCTGCTTAGGTGTCAATTCCAATAGGAAGCCTCCTCCTCTAAGTCTCACAGCATCCAGCCCGTGCTCTCCTTTCCTTAGCACTTGTCAGGGGTAGTATACATGCCCACTGACTTGTCCGTGGCTCCTAGTACAAGACAAGCATCAGGAGAGTAGACACATCTGTCTCGTCTCTGTTGGATCCCTAGGCTCCTGCACAGTACCTAGGGCATACTCAGTGCTAAATAACTATTTGCTGCTGTCCACACCGTACCATCACCCAATGATTTACCATGTCCAGAATCATTATCTCTCACCTACAATTTCCTTCTTCCTTGTGCATAAACAGGAAAATTATATCAGAACATTGTGCTGCTGGGATAAAGGAGGAGAAGTACGTTTCTGCCCAGGCTTTGGCACTCCCGTCCTGTTCCGTTTTCATGTGCCTCATCATTCCTCCTGGGACCTCCACCGACGTTTAATTTCTATTCCAACCCTCCCATCCTTATGTGTGAGGAGGCAATCCCTTGCAGCAGCATTGTGACGAGCGTATGCAGATTGGGTGTTGACTAAGGCTCTTGGGGAAATCCTTATCGTGACACTGACCAGTCCCAGGAAGACTCTGCGGCCAGAACTCTCAACAACACCACGGTTATCTGGCAAGGTGTCCTGGCCATTTAGGGGCAGAACACTTGAGGGATGGAAACAGAGATGCTATACAACAGATGCTAGTGCTGCTGCTGTCTCCGTGAAGTGGTACATGGTGGTAGGTGTTACCCACTGAATGCTGGTCTCGTTAAAACTGAGTACAGTAGAGGCAGAAGGTAACTCGGGAGTACACCATCTACTTTCTACCTCTCCTGCCTCTACTCTAATTATGTTATAATTATGTGTAATAAACCCTTTTACTGAAGCTGTCTTATAAACCAGGCTATAGTATTCTATGGTTCCAAATTTCAGTAGTTATCTCAACAGTATAAATCTAAGAGGTTACATAAGTGATTACTTTTCTACATATTTTTGGGACAGAATTTTAAATATTGTCTTGCTCAGTTACTCATTCAATCAACCAATGCTTGCCAAGCACATAGTACAAGAGCATTTTGCTGGTATGGGGGGACTTGAGGATGAGTAGGGCATGGTTCTTGCTTTCATGGAACTCACAGTTTTCAAGAGTTTAGGTACAGAAATAACCAGCACCATAGAACATGTAATTGGTGTGATATTGTTGGTGATATTAATTCAGTTTTGGAGATGTAGCTGAGGCACCAGGAGGTCATTAGATGAGTGTAGTTCAGTAGACTGTTCTGGGATGATGGGAATGCTTAATATCTGTGCTGTCTTATACTATAGCCACTAGCCATAGGCGGCTACTGAGCATTTAAAATGTGGCTAGTGCAACTGAGGAACTGAATTTTAAATTTATTTGGTTAATTTAAATTTAGAAAGCTCCCTGTGGCTAGTGGCTACTATATTGGACAGGACAAACCTAGATAACAGCCTATCAGACACGTGGAAATGTAAACACTCAGAAGAGTATTGGGTCCCAAGAGACAGGCTGAAGTGTCAACAATGTAGAGAGAGAACTGAAGCTCCTATGAGCTCCAGACCCTTGTAATTATCTGCCTCTGCGACGTCTCAAAGACTCCTCTAATTGAACATGTTCAATATAAAGACCGTGGTCTTCTCACGTAGTTAATCCATCATTTCCTAGTCTAGATATCTCTCAGATTCACTCTCTTTCGCCATCTCTACTGCCACCTCTGTAGTCCAAGCTCTTGCCTGGATTACTGCAATGGTCTCCTACTTCTTTATACTGCTCCTAGAACAATCCTTCCCAAACGTTAAATCTAACCAGGTCACCTCATATTTAGGCAAACGTCCCAGGTCTTTAACATAGCCTATAAAGTCTGACCCCTGCCTACCCCCCTGGTCCCATCTTTTACTGATTTTCTTTCTTTTTTTTTGTATTCTTTTTTGGATCTTTTAATAAAGAATAAAGCATACAAAATATTTTAAAATAGCATCATTCTCACATTTAAAAATAATAGTTTCTTTATTTTGATATTTTTGCCTTTTTAAAAAGGAGTAGCCAAAAAACTTAACATTTAGCTACTAGCTGTTTTACACACTTAGGAGCATGTGTCAGAAATCTTTTTTTTTAATTTTATTTTTTTTAAGTTTGAAGTTTTATTTATTGTGGTAAAATACATATAAACTTTACCATTTTAACCATTTTTTTCCTCCTTTATAAATTGAATTATAGTTGATTTACAATGTTGTATTAGTTTCAGGAGTTCAGCACAGTGATTCAGTTATACATATGTATATATCTATTCTTTTTCAGATTCTTTTCCCTTGTACGTTATTATAAAATGTTGAATAAAGTTCCTTGTGCTATACAGTAGGTCCTTCTCATTTACCTTTTTATTGCTCATTAAACAATGCTGGTGTGCATGGAGAGCAGGTGGCATGTACAGATGCCACTAATGTATGTGTGTGTGTGTGTGTGTGTGTGTTTGTGTGTGTGTGTGTGGTCAAATATTATCTACCACTGCCATTTGGTTTCACTAAAATTTGAGGAAGCTCCAATAGGTGCTGTGCAGGTGGCTCTAACCAATAAAAACAGATGCTTTTATTTCGGCCTGAGGTCTATCTCTGTTTTAAAAAAGCTTTAATTAAATAGAAGGCTTTCAAAGAGACTCAGGTCATATACATCCTTTTTACTAGGTTAGTGTGAACTGTGCAGGTACAATGTGGGAAAAGTAAGCTTATTTTAGCATGATCATATCCCTTGCTAACTGGTTCATCACAGATGCAAATCAGGGTGAAAACAAGGAGCCAAAATTTAAGATCCTTGTAGGTCAGAGTACTTAGCATGTGGGGGATGTGAAACATTTGGTAAAATAAAGTACCCATCTGGAGATAGAGGAGTAGGAGAAGGCTTTCTTCACAACACTTTCTCTATAATAGTTGGCACCTCAGTCTGACATACTTTCGTGCTATTGTTTCTTTCCTGTTTGTTGTTGTTATTATTAGTTTTTTTAGGTGTTTCAGGAAAATTTCATTATCCTCATAAGTTGTTCAGGGCAGAACTGTCTTCTCAGGCAAAAGGAAATAAGTGTAGACAGGCCTAGCTCTAAGCAAAACTGAGTTGACAAAGTTCATCTTCAAAGGCACCCATGTCCCCTATTTGTAAATATTGGTATTTGTTTCTCCTTTTAGGTACTCTCAAACTCTGGTCCAGGAAGGAAAGGGGTTGGTTTGGTTTAGTCACAGCCAAAACCAAGCATAATCTATGCATTTGACATGTTTGGATCTATCCTAAGAGCGCTTAGCTCTTTTAGGAAGATTGTCTGGAATTCCTAGCATGATGGGAGAATGAATGTTATCCAGCAGTCTCCTCTGATTCTACACAAGCTAACTGTCAAATGCCAGCTCTCGTAGCACTTCAGGCCAGCGTCTATGACAAGGCTGTGTGGAATGGTTCAGACCAACTGCCTGGTTTACCAGTTGTCCTTTTCCTTGATATCTCTACCTTTCCGCTCCTATTCAGTCCAGGGCTTCCCTAAGGAACATGAGTTTCTAACACTGCTCAAAACAAGCTATTATTTACTTTATAACACAAGCAAAAGTATTTGCCAGTTAAAGAAGGGCTGATCCGAGTTAAAATTTTTCTATTGTCAATGTGCACAAGCATCTCCAGGGCAGTTATTAAAAAATGGAGATACCTTGGCCCCAAAGCCAGAAGTTCTCATTCACAAAAGTGGCTATGGTGGTGGTAGAATTGTGGGGATGCAGTGATTCTAAGTTTTGTAAAGTGCCTAAGCCCGTTCTGATGTAGATGGTCAACAGGCCACACTGGGAGAAACACTGCCTTGAGAAACAATGGGTGAAAAGGAAATTTTATAATAGTTGTCAGGTGAGATACTTTGAGATGATGAAAATTTACTTCACCTAATGGCAGACCCAGTCCTATTTAGCAACTTAGAAGAAAACCCAATTTTCAATTATTAGAGAAAACAGAAAAATGTATTATAAATGGATTTGCTAGGCTAGTTTCGTGACCATATCAGAAAATGTGATCATAATATTCATGAAACTTTCTAAAGCAGATAGTCGCCAAAGTTATGAGGTAAATTATAATTTAACAAATTGACCCATGAAGTCTAAAACTTTTTTTTTTTTTTTTTTTTTTTTTTGCGGTACACGGGCCTCTCACTGTTGTGGCCTTTCCCGTTGCGGAGCACAGGTTCCGGATGTGCAGGCTCAGCGGCCGTGGCTCACGGGCCCAGCCGCTCCGCGGCATGTGGGATCTTCCCGGACCGGGGCACGAACCCATGTCCCCTGCATCGGCAGGCGGACTCTCAACCACTGCATCACCAGGGAAGCCCTAGTCTAAAACATTTTGTGTTGCTGTATGTGGAACAGAATAACAAAAGTTAAAATAATAAACAATTCAAGTATTTTAACCAAAAGAAAGTTTGATGAGTTTTCTTCTACAAGGAAGGTACAGTTATCTTAATAAAATCAGTAATGTTGTTGCCTGTTTAAATTATTTTAAATGACCAAAAGGTGAAAATTTGAAAACAAAAGTTAAACGGGTTATTTTGGTGAGTTTGAATGTGAAAATCCTAAACTATTGGGTAGTATAATTAAGTCAAATCTCTCTTTTTTCTCTTCACTCACAGACTACAAAAAATTCCAAGAAAATTCCCAAAGAATTTTCACATTGGGTGATAAGTCCATTTGAAGGAAAGACTCATTTCATATTTGCAGAGTATGCTATCAAATGTGCTACTGCTACTGCAAACTGGGCTTTTACTTAAATATTCTTGGTTGAATCAAGATGCTGAAGTAACTCCCATCAGTTTGCTGCTGTGGCTTAAAAAAAAAACTCTTCAGTAATTCGTATATTTTTTGATAGTTCACCTTTCGCCCCGAGATTTCTTTAATAGTGTTATAGAGAGATACTTGTTGAATATATGCTTTGAATCAGTGTTCATTTTAAAGTGAGAGATGATGCACAACCTATTCTGACCTGTAGACCTATAAAATCTTACAGAAATTATATCGATTTTACTTATCAAAGGTTAATTAATCTCTATCCCATGGATATCTTTCAACATGAATTTATATTATTTTCCCCTCAATTAAATGGAAAGCACTTTAAGTAAAAACAATTTTGCCCCAGCTTTAGTTAATCTTGATTCCAGCTCATATGCTGTTAGCATTTATGCCTTAATTCTGGAATCTAAGTAAAAATCTTTTTTGGAGAGTATGTAATTTTTAAAATTCCAGATAATGAATTATGTGTCCCTTTAAGGCACTCAAACACATTTCTCAAAGTTCTTCCTTTAGATCTTACAAATCCTTGTAAATAGGGAAGAGTACTCAGTATATACAAACATTGTTTTTCTTGTAACATAATTCAAGAAGTGAAAAACCCATGTAAACAATTATCTTCTTTAGGATGGTTGTCATTTATTATGACCAGGTGCAAAGTCTACATTGACATATACATACTATCAATACATGAGGATGGTTGAATTTTTCACTGTTTTTTACATTGTGTAAATCCAAACTTTAGATGATTCATGTACGGTAACCCATTAAGTACTTCTTCTGATATTGATGCTTTACAACAGTTATATGCCTTACTAATGTTTTCCCCCTTAGATATATGATTAAAAGTTCCCAGTCAAGATGGCCAGTTGACTACACGCCATAGCAAGCTCTGCTCACCCCAGATCTCTAGAAATGATGGAAAAGATAATTAATGAAAACAAGCAAGCAAGCAAACAGACAAACGATAAACGTACTGGAAAACAAGAAGGTAAATCCACAATGGACCAGAAGCCATGAGGAATCCCTAAAAAACAGATTTGAAGAGAGATCTGTTGAAAGAAGAAACAGAAGCCCAACCAGAGCACACGAGAGAGTGGGACCCCACCCAGAGTGCTCTGCACTCAAAAGACAGAGAATGGGGGGGACAGGAAGGGGCTTTGGGGGAGTACTTGGAGGGAAAGATGCAGTATAGATATGGCTAGGAATCAAGGGAACAATGACTGAGCCCTTGGGTGGGCGAAGTGGAGCAGAACTCCGGGGGCTGCAATGCCCAGGAGGCAGGGGCTGTCCTGGGGAAGACTAACCATCAAGGCCCTACCCCTCAGCACTCAGCCACTCCCTCACTCCACTGAACTCTGTCTCGCCCAGAGCTGGCTGCACAAACAGAAACGGCAAACAGCCGAACTGCATCACCACTACCAACCTGTGCACAAACAAACAACCTCCAGAATTCAAGAAAAGCCAGCGCCAAGAAAGGAGAACTCTGTAGTGAACAAATAGTAGAACTCACACCTAAGGAGACAGTAGTACTGCAAGAGGGATGCAAGGCGATGCTGCATCTCAAAGAGGACCAAGTTGATGCTGTGATAATGAAAATCTTGTATGTTGTGTTGAAACAAAATAAACTATGATTTAAAGTCTGCAACAATTGGATGACGTTCTTACTAGTACTGATTGATACCTGAGGCGACTTCTAATGGCTGCCATCTATTACTCATGTATTTTTCAATGAGGTCTTTATTTGAACATTATCTCCGTTTCCCCTTTAATACATGTAATTAAATTACTGCTAATGGTTTGAGTCTTCAGGATACACCAGGAACTTTAAAAGTACATTATATACATTTTCATTTAATCCTCACAATAACCCTATGACAGAATTGATTTCTTATTTCTGTTAACAGATGAGAAAACCGAGGCTTGGAGAGGCTAAGAACCCTTCTCGGGGTCCCACAGTAAGTAACGGAGCTTGTACTAGACCCCGAGTCTCTCTAGCAACAAAGCAACTGCTCTGAACTCTCTCTGATGAGAAACAATTGTGTAAACACTTACATTTTTCAAAACAAAAAAAGCACTACTGTCTTTAGAACACATCTCACTTCTCATAGATCATAAGTGTCCACAGCGCTTTCCGTAAGCTCACCTATCAACTTCACAGCGAGATTAAAAAGAAAGTTTCCAGCTTACAAAATTACAGTGACAAGCTTGAAAAGAATCTGTTTTTATCCATGCCACATCCACCCTCTCCTTTTATCATTAGGCTCACAAATGCAGGACTCTGCAGCATCGGAACTTGAGAGAGCTTTTCTCCAAACTCGAATAGCTCTGAACATCAACTGAACAGCATTACAGAGGAAATCCACCCTTTATTTTGGGACAAATGCCCAGCTTTCTTTTGCATTGGCTTAATTGCTCTTAAGTACTATATGAACATAGGCCTATTTTGAAGATTAGTGACTTAATACACTAAATACTGTTAAAGAAAAAGGATGAACGTTGTTACCAAGTGATGAGTTATATAGGTAGTGGGGTAACTAGGCCAGTACAGTTGCACTTGGGCGCTGATGAGATTCAGAGCACAGAAAAACCCAGTGCTTTTAACTCTGCTTATCCCCTGGCCCTCCTGGTCAGTTTCAGTGGAGGGGACCCTCCATCTCCAAGCATGGAGACCTCCCAAGGGAACAAGTACAGCCACCTTGGGCAGGACTGTGGGCTCTCCTGTCATCCTGGCCTCCATCAATATAGTGGTAGTTCTTACAGTGATACACGATTATTCAGGTTTCCAAAGTCTGTTTATTTTAGCACTTACATTGTTTTTCCTTTGCCTTGAGTACCACCAGTTGTGCTAAATATGGCTTTTTAATTTGATGAATAGTAAGAATATGTGCCACGTGAAAAACACTGCTGAACTAACCTGAAGGCCACTACAGGGCAGAAGGGGAGAAAAGGAATGAAAATAGAAGGGAATAGAGAGCAGACAAAAGGAAGAAAGGAAAGAAGCAGAGAGAGTAGTGAGAATCCCTGATTACAGGTGTTCTGTGGGGGAGATGGGAAGCACTACGCTCCTCCAGGCTGATGGGCAGGGTGAGCTGGGGCGTACCAGCCAGCTGGTATGTACGATTTAACCATCAACTTTTAAAACACTCTAACTAGCTGAAGCCCTCTGAGGGTTCCAGATGCCCCTCAGTAACCCCTGGATGTCTTTGCAATCCATCAACGAACAGGTTAATGTCTGATATAACAAAAGACTTTCAGGACTCTGGTGCCAGCCACCCAGATGTTAGATATTTGAATAGCATCTTTGCACTTTCCCTAACTAAGCAAATTTTTAAGCTCAACCCTAGGATACTACTTGTTTGCTTAAAGAGATCACTCACTCATTTCCATGTTTGATATAATCACTAACTTCTAAGATCCTGTCTCAGTGTTACAGCATTTCTTTTGTTTTCAGGAAAATACCGCTGGTTTAGAAACCCTTCCTCTCCCCATCATCCCCTTTACTCCTCCCCCACTGTAACAGTTCTCATAAATGGCAGTATTTCTCAACTGTGGTCAGGGAACAACTTGCATTAGAACCACTTGATGATGTTGATAACTATTCCAGTTTCTGGGTTTCATCTCAGGCTTCTTGAACTAGAAACTTTGGGGGCATTCCTAAAGCAATTTAAAGTTTGAGAACTTTTGAAAGACTAAGGCCTAATTTTTATGTCCTCTGGCTCCTTCTGAATACATACGATGTACACATTGTTGATCAGAGCCACTATTCATTTTGGTCATCTTTCTCTTTAGGACCCATTTAGTGTCACAATGATCATGAAGACATGTAAGAGACATTAGTTTGCATGGTTGTCCTTATATTAAGGCAAAAGTCTGAAAACTTGCAAATCCCAGATCTGATAGAAGAAAACTGCTCTCCAGCACTCGTATTTTTAAAGAATCTCTGGTTATTAGGCACTGAAAATAGACAAAAGGATGAAACAACCTGACTCTCACACCAATTTGGAACAATTCAGTTCCTATACTTCTATCAGGATAGACCAAACTCTCTTGGATGTATTCTATTTATCAGCAGTTGGTTTCTAGTACTAAAATGGCTACCAATCACAATAAAAAATAAAACCACTTCCACCCCCCCGGGCCATCCCATCCCACAAACTCCTTCCATTCTTAAAAGAGATGGTGAGGGCTTCCCTGGTGGCGCAGTGGTTGAGAATCTGCCTGCTAATGCAGGGGACAAGGGTTCGAGCCCTGGTCTGGGAATATCCCACATGCCGTGGAGCACCTAGGCCCGTGAGCCACAACTACTGAGCCTGCGCGTCTAGAGCCTGTGCTCCGCAACAAGAGAGGCCGCGACAGTGAGAGGCCCGCGCACCGCGATGAAGAGCAGCCCCCGCTTGCCACAACTAGAGAAAGCCCTCACACAGAAACGAAGACCCAACACAGCAAAAATAAATAAATTAATTAATAAACTCCTACCCCCAACATCTTCTTTAAAAAGAAAACGAGCTAGTGAAATGGCCTTTGAATAAGAAACTCCCGCTTATGTGCAAGGGAAGACACCAGCTGAGTTCAAGGGTTTGGGTTAGAGACAGCTGAACTTTTCTGAATAAGAAAATGGAAAGTGTGTTCTCATTTTTCTTTGCCATTGAGAAGGAGGGGTCAAGGAAGTGAGGAAAAGAAAGAAGAAGGTGAGTCACAGTGCAGGGGACGGGAAGCTGAGCTGCAAAATGCAGTTGCTTTTGAAGAACCGTGGTTGCCGTTGTTCCATTTTACATTTCTAGCCTCAACGCAATGTGAACTCCTGTCTCCACAGACCTTCACTGAAGTCTGTCACTCACGCACACAAATGGCTTCAGTGAGTGGTTTGCAGTGAAAGTTAAAGAAAATAGCCGTGTCTTGTTTGGGTGACTGCAGTACAGCACAAGGTCAGGGGGGCAATTGCTAAACCAATCCAAGTTAGAAGCAGGAGCTGAAAGACAGAAATGACCTTGAGAATTCAAGCCACGTGGTTATTCATTTATCTTCTGTGGAGACCATTAAATTCGTCCATGAAACATGGGCTAGCATTTGGAATGAACTTTATCCAGATTTTCAGGAGCACACTAGCAGATTTTATTTATTTCCTACTTTAGCTTTTCCATTTCAAAATCATGTTGACACATGTAATTAGCCATGCTTTCTTAGTAGTTTAGAATCAGCAACCTCTTTGATCCTCATGCCTTCAAAAAGCTCAGCATTTTCTGTGGGTTTTACTCCCAGGCTTCATTGTCCCAAAAGAAACGAGATTTGTGGTGATGGTGTGGAGGGATGGAAAAAAATAAGATTTATTAAAAGGAACCATAGGTTAGAAGATGAGAAGGAAGAAGAAAGCAAGAAAATAAGAGGGAGACAGATGGTTGGGGAGTAGTAGACTCTCATTTGCAAGTCTGAGTGGCACAGGAATGTTTTTGTTCCTCCAAAGTTTACATGAAACTTAATCACTAATGTGATGATATTTGGAGGCAGAGCCTTTGGGAGGTAATTATGTCGTCATGAGAGTGGAGCCCTCATGAACGGGATTAGTGCCCTTATCAAAGAGACCCCAGAGAGCTTTCTAGCTCCTTCTGCCATGTGAGGACACAGAGAGAAGACAGCCATCTATGAAACAGGACATGGGTTCTCACTAGACGATGAATCTCTCGGTGCCTTGATCTTGGACTTTCCATCCTCCAGAATTGTGAGAAATAAATTTGTGTTGTTGCAAAGCCACCAATCTACGGTATTTTTGCAATAGCAGGCTGCACTGACTAAGATACTACTGCACTTTGTAATAGTTCGCCCAAGGTCCATTAGATAATCACTCGGAGTCAGTGGAAAAAGTAGGCGTTCCTAAATGGTAGATAGAGATGTAGCAGAAGACAGTGATCTGGAAACGTCATCTGGTTGCACTCTACTCAGCCAGAGCACAACTAACTTCTCCTCCTGAGGACTAAGAACTCAAGCCTTCAGAGAAATAGAAGACAGCCTCTTAAAGAGTGAGATTTCCTGCTTGTCAAACTGTTCATATCAGGTCTAGAAAATTCTCTTTAATTTAGAGTAACGTGAATGACTGAAATGTATTTTATAGACTTACCTTATCCTCCTTTCATATAAAACAGCTTTTGAAAAAATGGCTGAGGAGCAAGTCAAGGCTATGTTGTGTGTGTGTGTGTGTGTGTGTGTGTGTGTGTGTGTGTGTGTGTGTATAGCTTTACCCACTCTACATGAACCAGAAGCTAAAGGCTGGAAAGCAAGGAGAAGCCACACTCCAGACCCTCCGTAACTGAGAACACATGATGTATCTCAACTTCCTTAAGGAGACAATTTGGAAGAGAAATAGGAACTACTGTAGGATTTAAAAACAAACCACTAAAGACTGTTGCGGCCTCTCCCGTTGCGGAGCACAGGCTCAGCGGCCATGGCTCACGGACCTATCCGCTCCGCGGCATGTGGGATCTTCCCGGACCGGGGCACAAACCTGTGTCCCCTGCATCGGCAGGCGGACTCTCAACCACTGCGCCACCAGGGAAGCCCGCGGGGACAGATTTTTAGCTGCCTGGTCGCAGTAATCCTATCACCACACAGGCTGCTTTGGAAAATCAGATGAGCTACCTTATTGCTCTAAGAATTATAAAAAAATCAAGAAAAGAGAGCAAGGGGTGGTATGTGGCAAGAACTTCCCTGTGCCGCTCTTTACCTCAACAGACCTACTGCCACCCCTGGAGAAACACCTGCCCAGTCGCCAGTAGCATGCTGGCAGAAAGAGCTGTTGTGGTGTGCAGAAGCACAGCTGCAGAGAGATGCAGACTTTTGTAACAGATACGAACAGCTGATTCGACAATGCAAGTTCTTACTTTGGGGAAAGAAAAACCTCACATGGGTTTTTGTTCAGACTTTTTTTTCTACTGCCAGATGTCTCATCTTTGGTTGCTCTTTCCTGATGGTATCTATTGCTATCAGCTGTTCTAGATGTTTTTTTCTAGCTTGCTATGCCAGACAAAATGAAGTATAGTCTTTTTTCTTTAGTGGCAATTTAATGGAAGAGAAATAGGTTTCTTGTCTGTGTATTTACTAGTGGTTAATGTAGCAGTCACATTCTCCAGCATGTGGACCTTTTTCTCTTCTTTGTTTCTCATATATTGGAAGAACAAACAATCTAGTGCTCTAGATGTTTCTCTGGGCTTTAGAGCCACGCCACAACTATCATGATTGTGCTTACTCTAAAAGGATAAAACATTTCCAGATATTTTTGTAAAATCAGGTAGCTGGATTTCTGCTCCTGAGGCATACTTTTGCTCTTCTAATAATTGAAGTTATTCTTGTGTTATAAAAGTTAATTCGTTTTGTTTTGAGAATAAAACACATATGCACAAGGAGGTACTTTTTGCATATGAACTCATCATATTCAGAAACAGTTGTCATCAGGGGAAAAAAGGAGCCTTCAATGGCAAATGACTATTCTGGAATTCCAATTCTTAAAACAGAAAAAGGTTTTATTTGGCTTGAATTGGAAATTATTTTAGCAGATTATATGAAGCAAGGCATCTCCTGCCCAGTAACTGGACTGAATTATCACATGTACATTTGTCCTAATCTTCCTATCTAATGCTTTTCTTTAAAAACATTTTTATGTGTAAGCACAATTGAAAGTAAATCAGGAAAAGCTTTCAGGTATTTGATTACTTGACTCATATGTATTTTTATTTGACTCTTAAATGTGACTTTCTTTTTTTACCCCCTTCCTTCCTCAAGTAAATTGCAATTTCATTTTAATGCTTTTACCTCTAAGGGTTGCATGCCTGTTTTTTTCCAGTTTTATTGAAATATAATTGACATACAGTACTGTATAAGTTTAAGGAGTCTACAGAAACATAATAATTTAACTTATATACTGCATGAAAAGATTACCAAAATAGGTTTAATGAACATCCATCATCTGAATATGGCTAAAAATTAAAGAAATAGAAAAAAAGTCTCTTCTTGTGTGAAAACTCTTAGGATTTACTCTCTTAACAACTTTGCATGCCTATCTTAAGAATTAAATAATGTTGATCAAATTTTTTATATATTAAATCATCTCATATGCATTTTATACTTTAAGGGTAAGTCAGCCACTGTAAAACAAAATATGCATTTATATTACAAGTGGTCATAGCTTCTTTGATCTAGCGCGTGTTACAAACGTTGATATAATGCCAGTTGGTTGGGCAATATTTCCAAATTTTCCTTTGTAAGTGGCTTAAAAATATACCGACTTCTAGCCTCTTGATCACAGGAAGAGTTATTATTACATCATGGTAAATCACGGCATGTTGCTCCAAATTGGGTTTACAGAAATTTCTCTTCTCATAGTTAAGAAAACAATAGTCTGTTTTACAGGCCTGGTGAATATCACTGTAAGGAAACTTTTTCCTGTAAATTAAATAATAAGTGTGGTTTATCGTGTCAAAATTAATATTAAAAGACTAGCTGATGCCCAGGCCATTAAGAAAGAATTTTGATGGCCCAACTGAGCGCCCGGCAAGAAACCAGGAACCTCAGTATGCTTAGGGGACTTTTCAGTGGTGACGGTGGCCCTGAAGAGGGGGAATCTGCCTTCCCTAGGGGTCAGTTCAGTGGTCCTTTCCCTTTCCTGGCTCATCTGCATAGTCAGTATTCGAATCCTCTCTTAGTCCAAGTATAAACTGATCAGCTGTTAAAGGCTTAAAATATGACTGCTCTCAGGGATTTGCAGGTTAGTGGAGGTCAGATGCTATCAACAGTCTGAGTGAAGCCCTCATGGGTTGGCTGGATCTCTCCCTAGCCCCTTCTTGATTGCGTCCTGAAGACTCCTCAGAATAGGAGACTTGGGAAGGGGATAGGGAGTGGTCATCCAAGTGTCCATAACCAGTGAGCACAGTCCAGAGGATACGAAACACAGCTCTCAGTGGGCACTCAAAGTCACATGAGTTTCCTTTCTGCCATCTTGCTGCCTGCCTTGTGAAGGGGTGAACCTATGGTCCCTTTGGAAATACCGCTGACTCCTGGATTATAACTGAAATATTTAGTTGGTATTAAATAATGAGGGAGGGACTTACAGGATGTCCCTCCTCCAATTCCCAAATAAAATAGGAAAAACAAAATAAGGCAAGATAAACATTATCCCAAACTCACTAGAAGCCATGGCACAAGAAAAGGAAAATAATTGCATTAAATGAACTTCAAAAATTAGTGGCTAAGGGAAGAAACAGAAGAGTCTGGTGCCACAGGAGGCAAGTGAAGCTTCCCACTTGTTCCCCGGGCTGAGAAGCAATACGGGGGGCAGACAGTGATCCTAGGAAAACCTGTGGATTCTCCCTAATGCACTCCAGGTTGGAGAAGTGGACTCAGAGGTGGTGAACAGCTGGGGGAAGGTTAAGGCAAAACCTATAGCACAAAAGCCCTACATACCACAACAGGACCTTCCCAGAGACAAAGGGGGAATGAGCTGCCATGGTTGGCCTTGTCCTGGTACAGGGCTCTGAACGAGATGTCAGAAAATGGAACAGCATTCAGGTCCCCAGCAAGGACTGCCCTCAAGACCAGCACAGCTAACCTTCATTTTACAAATGAGGGGATTAAAAGCAATACTCAGAACTCAAATCACAGCTCTGAAGGGAAGACAAATTTATCACACTGGATTAGAGTGAGTAGATGCGTTTGTCATCCATCAGCCGGATCAAAAGAAGTGGTGGGCCCTCCTTATACATGGGACAGAAAATATCTGAGAGCTAAGAGGAACATCATCTCAGAAAACACTGGTGATAAAATGATTGACACAGATACATCTTGGCTGTTTTTAAATCTTAAAGACAGATTTCTTTGGGAATCTAGACAGAAAAGCAAATCATTTTCAAAGTAATTGCTAAGCTATAAAGAGTATGAATACTAAATTCTGATTAAACGATTTCGGTGGGAGGGCAAATCTGAGCAATCAACAAGAATATATTATTTCTATGCTCCAAATAAATAATGTTAAACAGACTGGCCTCTGTTTACATGGAGCTTATAGTGGTATTTATAGTAAAACAAAAAAATGACGTGTTTTAACCAAAGGACAGAGAAAGGGAGAAGAATGAAGATTCTTTGGGTTTCATTTATGCTTTACTTATTATCTCATAATATCCTATGTTTCAAGAGAGGGACCATAGCAAGGAGGGTGGCAAGGGGGGGCACAGGCTCTGAAATCAGAGAGACAGGAGGACCAGCCCTGTCTTTGCCTAGTCACATTATGGCCTTGGGCAAGTCACCTAACCTCTCTGAGCTTTAATTTCCTCATTGAATTCCCATTTCGTTGGTTTCTTGGGAGGAATAAACAGGGGTAACATGTATCTAATATGTAACAAGTCCTCAATAAATGATAAGCACCCTTAATGGCTAATATATTGGACAGAGATGATAAAAGAGGGAAGGTAGATCTGGGGAAGAGGTTTAAGGAATTAGATGTGAACCTGGAAAGGAAGGAACCATGTAGAAGCCTAAGAAAAAAGTTCTAGAGTTTTGAAAACCTACAGAGTTACTAGGTGAAGCTTCAGTTAATTTGAATGCTATTATACACTTTCAAGTTCTGGTATTTTTTTTAACCTTTCTAAATGGAGTACTAAATTACTTAGTATGGTTTAGGAAAAATAGCAATGGTAGGATTAGGAGTCAGCAGACCTGATTATTAAGAAATTCTCTGTGTTCAGAAAGTAAATGCTCATTTTGTGACACATATACAAGGTTATTTTCTGTAGCACTGTTTGGAAGAGCAAAAGTTTGGAAACAATACAAATTGTTAAATCAATTAAGTGAGTCATCCATTTACCTGAATATCATGCAGTTTTTAAGAATATTCAATAACCTCATTAAAATGTGGAAAGATAGACAGGAATTTTATTTTTATTTTTAAAAAGCAAGGATCAAAGCATTGCATATAGTATTTTACTTATTGAGTAAAAAGCAAGGAGATTAATATCTATATTTATATTTGCTTGTGTAAACACAAAGAAACTTTGGACAGATATACAAATGAAGAAGAGTGGTTTCTGTGGAGCAGAGGCTGAGAAGACCCAGGAAATGGTGGAGACGGACTAAAGTACTTTTTACTCTATATCATTTTTGAGCCAGATGTAAATTTCTATTTAAAAAATAAGTTAAAAATGTAAATGCTTTAAAAAAAACTGTGAATGCTGTAAAGGGGTGTTATGAATCAGATTGCTTTATCCTGACATCAACCTGACATCAGTTCAAATTAAGAAGATTGAGTTTTGATTTGTGGAAGAGGTGGATGAAGAAGGAACAGGGTCCACTTTGAAGCATAATATATATCGAGGGATCAGAGGGTGGAGGTAGGGTACATTGATGAGAGGATTTCGAATCTAAACTGTGTCATGGGGCATATGAGCAGGGGGGAGGCATGTCAGGATGGAGACAGGGTTGCAAGAAGGAGGAAAAAGAGGACAAGGATCAACTTGGCTTCCTAAGCAGTTTTGCCTGGGTCTCTTGGAGCTATACGGCACTGAAAATCAGCTCAAGGCTGACCTTGCCAGGACTGCAGAGCCAAAAGAGGACTTCACAGGCATTTCAACAGCACAACAGCAGCCATCTGGGTACTACCACTCAAACCAGGTAGTGGAGTGTAAATAAAGATGGAAGACGTGGAAGAAAACTCTCAAGGATTTCCGCTTCACATCAGGACAGTTTCCTTGGCATGAACTCAGAGCCGTAAAATGGAGGTTATGATAGTTAATTTTTTACCGGGGGTGCAGAACTATGACAGGGAATTAAGAAAGGGCTTTTTTAGAAGGTTTCAGAAAAACAACATTTCTGAGTTATGGCCCAGTATTAAAATGAGAAGGTGACACACGAGGACACAATAAGTGTAACAGGCTAACTCTTTCTAGAAGAAAGGTGATCACGGGGTCATTCCAAACTTGCTTTCTACGAGACGGATTAATGGGGGATTTGATTCCTAACATGTTGGTTGACACCGAGAATATTGGTCTCAGGAAGATGACACTGTGAGATGCTTCTACAGAGCCAAAATAAAAATGAACTACTTTTATACCCAGAACTGCACTAATTAGATCCACTTTCGTAAGTAAAAAATATATATAGTTGTGGTGTGGTCACTCGTAAGTATCCTTTTTCCTTTCTCACAATAAACAACGGTTGTACATTATTTGCCTAAAATATTAATCATTTCAAGCATAAATGAGCTTCTTTCATCACTATGAGGGTTACAAATCTTTACCAAGTCATTCAGGATCAACTTTTAGCATGTGCCATAGTATGGTGGTAACATCTCTGGTAGAAAATTAAACTATTTACCCAGGAGGAAAATAATGTATCCCTTTGTCTGGCTTATTATCTTAGTTATGTACTACTTTATGAATCAGAAACGTTCAGAAAACTTTTTGCTGACGGAGCAATAGAAAACAGTTGAAATATAAAACAGTAAGCACCATTTCACAAGAGTCCCGTGCATCTCTTATTTGAATATTGGGCTTAGGAGACCTATGATAAATTTGTGGACATTTAAAATCATTTGGAAAAAGGTTTCTCAACCTCTGTACCATTGACATTTTGAACTGGATAATTCTTTGTTGGGCGGGGCTGCTCTGTGCATTGTAGAATGTTTAGCAGCATCCCTGGCCTCTACCCGCTAGACGCCAGTAGCACCCTCCAGCCGTGACAGTCAAATGTCCCCTGGGCATCCACCACTGACTCAGAGGTTTGCTCACCTTCTAGCTCCTTTGTGGTAGTAGAGGGAACACACCTCAGTCGCATTCAACAGAAATGAAACCCAACAAAGGAAGTAAAAGAAATGGTTATCATTAAGCGAAACCACTTGGCAATCAAATGGATGTATTTCTCCCCACGCCCCCAAATCAGCCCCCCAAGGCACTTCCTCACAGAATGCCGACCTAAAACCAAGGATTTCAACCTTCTCAGACGTCCCACAGCAGAGGAAAAAAATGCCAAACAAAAGTCATCATACACACAGGAGTACCGGTGACAGCATCGGTTCCTTGTTACAAAATTTTCCCCGGAAGCTAGATCACCCTCTGCTGGGAAAAAAACATGCGCAAAATAGCAAATGAGAGAAGAACTCACTGTTTCCAGAAGCGGCTTTCCAGAATTTCGTCAAGTCAACGTGCGGCGGTCTGCTGGGCTTTTGTGGAGGGGGGCCCAGGATAAACAAGGAGGGCAGGGGTTTCCGCTTGGGGGTGGCTGAATTCTGGTCCTCCTTTTCCTTTTCTTGACTTGGGCCCCAGGGCCCTGCCGTTGTCCGCTTCGAAGGTGTCTTCAGGAACTTGGCAGGAGGGGCCCCAGAGGCCGGCTCTTCCGGATTCACTTGGCTCAGGAAGACGTTCTTAGCAGCATCCACCTTCCTATCTTCTCTTTTCTCTTCAGCATTTTTGGAGAGGCCTGGGGACCCTCTGCTTGCAGCAGGTTTCAGAACGACTCCAGGAAAAGGAAAACTTGACGTCTCGCCTCCACGCTCTTTATTCTCTAGGTCGTCTCTGGCTGGTTTCAAAGGGCCGGATTTGGCCTTGGCTCCCAAGGGGGCCGGGGGGCCTCTCTGTTGAGCCACAGTCTTGGTGGGGCTTTTGTCTTCCTGGGGGTCATCTGTATTCAGGGATGGCTTCTGGCCAAAGACAGGTTTGGGGAAGAGGGGCGTGGGGTCCTGATCTTGTGAGGCTGACATAAACTTGCCTTTAGCCCCAGCCAGCTTTGGGAAGACTTGCTTCGGTTCATTTTCCTGGGCTGGATGATTTGACCCCGGCTTGGGGCCTGGTGGCTTCAAGTCATGGTCTTGGTTTACACTGTGAAGTGAAGGCTTATTCCCAGGAGGCCAGGGAACTGCAGGTTTGGAATCTTCTTTGTGCAAGTTGATGGGCTTGGGGCCTACAGGTTTCAGAAATCCCGGTTTCACCTCGGGGTCTCTGGTGGCCGAGTTAGCCTGTGGTCCAAACCTGGGATTCACTCCGGTCGGCTTTAGAAATGGAGGTTTGGGCTCCTTGTCAGGCTTTTCCTCAGAAGAAGGTTTCACCCCCAGAGGGGGCTTTGGGGACCCAAACCTGGGCACATTGCTCGGTCCTGCAGGAGGGCTGGCATTTCCTTGGTTGTTGAATAAGTTCTTTTTGACCTGTACTCCTGAAGGGGAGTTTTGGCCCGGGACCTTGAAGGGCCTGCTGTTGCCCGAGACCTCCTCCATGGGGTTGCCCCCTGTGTTAAACTTCGCCATGAGGGACTTCACATTCGCTTTCCCATCCTGCAAGCACAGGGAACAAAAACTCACTGAGAGCCCAAAGTCTCACTTGCACAATTTAAAGTACTACACTTTGAAGGGTTTCCTGGTTTGAGGCCTGCAGCGTCGCTGATTGGTTTGTGAGATATTGTAACATTTATCTTCCTCTGTGGCAAAATAAGTTGTGAGAATTTCTTGAAGGGGGAGGGCTATGATACTTAGACTTTTCTTTTTTTTTTGGTTGTCTTAGACTGACTTGCTTTTTTTTGTTGTTGTTAAGTCACAGCTTATATTTTCTCCTTTCCTCTCACTGGTTCTCTAACTCTCTTGTTGGATTTACTCTGAACTTGGTATTTATGTGTTTTGTTGAACTTGAAAAAATATGAACGTGACTAACAGATGACCTCTTCCATATTTTATAGCTGAGTCTCTTAAATAGAAACTGCATTTAAAAAATGAAAGCAAGCTCTTCTGTAAATCTGGGCTGCATGCTTCACACAGCATAGCCACATTTGACATTTTGTGTTTGCAAGCCTGTTCTTGTTCCCACCTATATTTAAGGTCCATCTGTTTCCTAACAGGGAGATGTGGCAGAAAAACCCACTCAGTTTTATACACAAGCAATAAAATGAGTTTTTCTACTTATTGATACATATGAGTGTAAATGATTCAACTGGAACCAGACTAGCAGGCAGACTGCGCTCGTTTTCAAGGGGCATAGTCTGGAGCACAGGGAAGGTGACAAGGAAAGAGCAGGGACAGGCTGGAAAATCTCATTTCCAGGTGCTGGTTTCTCCAGTCTCTGTCCCCCTGGTCTAGAATTAGGGTATAACCTAGTAAAGAGGGCGGGCAGTCACCTTTCTCTGTGACTATAATCCCATGTAACCTGTAAGAATTCATGGTGGGTTTGCTTTTTCTCTCAAAAGCCAGAGGTTGAACTTTTCTAGTTCTTTTAGGAATATTTGAAAATCTGAGGCTTAGAAAAAAAAAATCACAGGTAGCCACAACAGTTTCCATTTTTTTGCCTTAAAATTCACCTAGAAAACTTTTTCTTACTTCCTATCCTCACCTGTCATTGCTAAGCGTATTTCTTCTCTCAAGGCCCCACTCAGATACTACAAAACCAGATCCTGTCCGGTTGGGAGGAACTGCTCCCTCCTCTTAACTCATGTAGCACAGCAGGCCCTGCTACATGCCCCTGTATTACTTCCTTTCCTAATACTAAGAACCACCGTTTAGCACGTAAACACATGCGCTTGATTCTGAACCAGGCAAGTTATCTATGTCGCCTCATCTCATTCTTTTGGATGATGACATTATTTAACTCCATGTCACAGGAAAGAGGATTGAGGTTGAAACTGCAGGAGGACATCACGTAAGAGCATGGGAACTTGGTTGGAATCCTAGTTGATTAGCAGGGCCTCAGTTGCACAATCTGTACAATGGGGATAAGAGAGCATATCTGCCAGAATTGTCATGTGTGTTAGAGATAGAATTTGTAAAGTGCCTGCCTGGCCCTCAGCCTGGGCTCAATGTAAGGAAATTATTATTAGAAACGTTAAGTAGCATATTCAGGGGCTCACAGCCAGGAACTGTGAGGACAGGGGTGCAGACTCAGGTCTGTCTCGGGCTCCAAAGTCCAGAAACTGTCTCATTCCCCTTTGTATAGAACTCTCGGGATTCTAATATATTTGGGAAATTGTTCAGGTTGGCACTGAGATGAATACTGTGAATGGTGATTTTAAAAGAAATGGTCCCTTCAGCAAGAGTTTCTCTCCATACCAAACTATAGTCTTTCAGGACTGGGGTAAGCAACCTAGGCAGGAGGCGAAAATGAGGTGAAAGGAGCAATTTCCAGCTTGGTTTTGCTTCTTTAATTTACTACCCTGTATCCAAGTTGCTGAAAATATCTTGTTTTCTACCTTGCCTCCTTTGACCATTTTTTTTATCCCCATGATTTTCTCAAATCCTCAAGTAATCCCCGGAGGTAACAGGCAGGAAGGCAGCAGAACCAGGGAGAGTTTGGGTGCTGGCAGAGGGAACAGGTGAAGACGGATCCTACCCTGTGCCTCCTGGGAGATCATAGCTGCAAAGGACTTTAAACCTGAACACAAGATGCATAAAAAAGTATCAATACAAAAATTTTCTCCCCACCTGGAAGAAAGTCTGTCTCTAGGGAAGAATCTTTTATTCTAGACTCACTCTATATTTTGTCACTTATATCCTAGATCTACAATTTAGTCCAGAATGATAAGAGGCTGCAGAGTAAAGTGGTTAAGAGCATCGACTAGGGAGCCAGGTTTTGAGTCTGATCAGCTCTTTACTGTAACGTGAGGTATATAAGCTCCCTGGGCCTCAGTTTGCTCACCTCTATTAAGGGAATAAAGAGTCGTGTCATAGGGCTTTAAAAGAAATCAATATCTGTAAGGCACTTTAAAGAATGCCTGGAACCTGGGAGGGTTTCCTATTTTTATAAAGAAAGTGAAGACTTTGAAATTATCTATTCTACCTCTCTCACTGCATTGGTGACAAAACAGAAACTAAAGGATTTAAGTGATATCTTATTTAGTCACAACAACTTCACAACTTGGATTTCATGGGGGGAAATCCATGAGACACACTAACACATTGTCAAACTGCACACCCTGGTTTTAGTTTAGAAAATATGGAAGTGGTTGATTTGGAATTTAAGTCCCAGATGCCAACTCAAAACCAGGAGGCAGGGCTTCCCTGGTGGCGCAGTGGTTGAGAGTCCGCCTGCCGATGCAGGGGACACGGGTTCGTGCCCTGGTCTGGGAAGATCCCACATGCCGCGGAGCGGCTGGGCCCGTGAGCCATGGCCGCCGGGCCTGCGCGTCCGGAGCCTGTGCTCCACAACGGGAGAGGCCACAACAGTGAGAGGCCCGCGTACCGCAAAAACAAAAAACAAAAAACAAAAACAAACAACAACAACAAAAAAAAACCAGGAGGCGGTGCAGTATCATGGTTAATAGCAACGTCTCTGAAATCATTGACTTGGGTTCCAGCCTTGACTTTGCTACTCACTAGCTGTGTGATCAAGCAAATTACTTAACCTCTCTGAAACTCAGTTTTCTTTACCTATAAAATGAGAATAATGAGTACCTATTTCTCACCGGGTTTTGTTTTTTAATTAGGATTAAATGAGTTAATGCATGTAAAGTTCTTAGATAAAGAATTGCATGTAATATACATCCAAGGATTGTCTGCCACCACGATTTTTTTTTTTTCGAATTCACTAGTCACATAACATCATTTCTCCAGGTGACCAAATTCTGAAGTTACAATCATTAATGTTGCATCTTAATTTTAAATTAATATGACTGAAACAAACATACTGCTGGATAACATCATAGAGTTTATGATGTTTGAGTTTGGTTTCCCCCACTCTGAAACTTTCAACTGTATATTGAAAGACAGGGAAAGAAAGAGCCACAGGTTCCTACGTGGGACACATTGAAGAAACAGTAACAGCATCTGAACTTACTAATATGTCTCGTAAATCAATAGCTTGAACTCTACAGCTATTTAATCTCTTATACTGACTGCTTAGCTTTAGAGGTTTTTAGTTGTTATAACTCTTAATAAGTTTATCAGATAAAATTTTCAACACCCAGATTCACCCTTAATCTTAATAGCTAGATTTCTTTCTTTATGATAACGATAGACCAGCAAAAATGATTAAAAATTTTTTGACATTCTCTCATTCTCATTTCATTCCATTTTCTAGGGCTCTTTTTACTCTAAAAAAGTTTAAAAGAGGTTAAGAGCAATGTATTTCATGAAAAAGGGAAAAGTAAGCCTGCTCTAAACCCTGACCCTCCAAGCCCTCATGCCCCAGTTCTATGGGGATCATAAATACTGACTTATCGGTACAGTACAAGTTCATGCCTATTGTTCTGGAAAAATTATTAATAATGCTCCCTTTTACTCTCAAAATTGACCTGCTTTAAACAATAATTACATGGTGAATTTACCCAGTTCCTCTCTAGAGTCAGTCAACCACTGTTATCAGCTTTTTATGTATATTTCTAACTGTGCATATACAAATATATAAAAATAAACACACACGCACATCCTTTCTGTCCCTGCTTTTTGCACAAATGGAAACCCCTGCTTTGCACCTTGCTTTCTTCCTGAACCGATACTAAGTTGCTACACACCAGCTCAGCTGGATGTGTGGTCAGCAGCCACTCTGATTGCTTGGTGCCTGTGCAATTCCAGTTGTTAAATATTTTCAATATTAATTCTCCTTTTTCCCCCTTGATAATTGGATCCATATCAGTGCATATTATTTGCACCATCTCTTAAAAAATAGACTCAATTTCTTTACTTTTTACAACAGGTTTAGATTTACAGAAGAATTCAGAAGATAGTACAGAGAGTTCTCACATAATTTACATCCAGTTTCTCCCTTACTAACCCCTTACATTAATTTGCAGGACCTCTTTAACTTTTAATGATTTAAAGATGGGGCTTCTGTTTATTCTTAAGAAGAGGCATTTCACAATCTAGGAGATCTCAGAGTTTAAGATATTTAAGTAAAACAAACATTTTATCTTGAAATTTACTTGAAATTTATTTTCCAAATTTATTTGAACAAATTGTTATTAATTCCAGCTGTTAATGAGTTTGTGCAGCTTTCTCCACTTATGATAGTTACATCCAGATAAACCCATTGTAAGTTGAAAATATCCTAAATAGAAAATGCATTTAATACACCTCACCTACCAAGCATCATAGCTTAGCCCAACCTCAACCTACCTTAAATGTACTCAGAACACTTACATTAGCCTATAGTTGGGCAAAATCATCTAACACAAAGCCTATTTTATAATAAAGTGTTGAATACCTCAGGTAATTTATTTAATACTGTACTGAAAGTAAAGCAGGATGGTTGTATGTGTATGGAATGGCTGCAAGTATATGGGTTGTTTACCCTCATGATTGCACAGCTGACTGGAAGCTGTGAGCATCACGAGAGAGTATCGTACCACATATTGCTAGCCTGGGAAAAGATCAAAATTCAAAGTTCGGTTTTTCGTAGATGCATATTGCATCATTATAACGTTGAAAAATCCTAAATCAAACCATTTTAAGTCAGAGAATGTCTGAACAATGTTTAGCCAAAACTACTCCCATGCATTGCTTTATAATCATACAGGTGTAATTGTAGAGATGCTCTTGACAGAAATGAATTTCCTTTAGCCCCCATGTTTTCCCCTTCCTCAGAATTATATACCTTCACTAACATAAATTTAACATGCTTTTCACAGTCCCTGGGAAGATGCAAAAATGCTTTAGCTATATCCTCTGTACTTCTAGTTAACAACTCCAGATTCCAGAAAATCTTTTTTGCTTTCAGCAACTTACATAAAGGCAATAAATCAAGTACATACTTAAACAAAGGCTGAGATGGCATTTAGGACAGACATCAAGAAACTACACATCAAGAAAATGTTTTCTTTTGCAGCTAGTTCATCTACATATTTTCATATGGAAAATTAACAACATTGGTAACTGGATTTTGTTTGGTTTTAAACATATCCTGAGCATTAGGTTAATGCAGCAGTTCTCAAATTGGGGCAACTTTGGCAATGTCTGGAGATATCTTTGATTGAAATGGTGGACTGAGAAAGTGCTCTTGACAACTAGTGAATAGAGGCCAGGGCTGCTGCTAAACATCTTACAATGCCCAGGACAGACCCCGAAACTAAGAATTATCAGTCGAAATAGTGCTGAGATTGAGAATCCCTGAGCTAATCCTCTTGCTCCTGAATAATTGGAACTATCTTACCAGAAATTCTGCTTTTAATTTTTATAATGTAATACACTCTAAAACCTACAAGTAACTGTAGAGAAACTAATAATACAAAAGACTATCACTAGATTGTTTTCAAAGTTCCTTGTCTTTGAAAGTCTCATCTTTGTAAAGTCTCATTTGTAAAGCACAAAAGAAATAAAACACCCATGAATCGTGGGTAACTAATGAATTTAAAATAACTTTGAGCCTAATTTTACCTCCTTAATATGTGTTAGTGTCACTTTTGTAATTAAAGCATCAGGAGAATGAACCACTCTTATGGATGCTGTTATTCTTTCCTAAATAGAGCCCAAAGAATAAGAGAAGAAAATGATTTCACTTGATTGCATCTAATGCTTTTAATCATGAGGGAGTTGGTAAATAACAATAGTTTATCCAAACTGGTCTCTTTCTCCCTCTATCTCTCTGACTCTCCTTGTTCTTTCTTTCTTTCATCATTGATCAATTCTACCATGTGTAGGTTTTCTTTTTTTTTTATTGCTATGTTGAGATAACTTGTCAATACTCATGATTTATTTGGTCCAAATTGCTAGTGCTTCTCATGGAACAAAATTAGTTCCTACCACTGCCACCACTGTCCAGAACAGAACCCCAGGTAGAGCGGCATCTGTGGCATCAGGGTGCAAGGAGATGCATATGTAGTGGGAAACTGTTCCAGGAAGCCCGCCATAGTCCTGCCCAGCACGGGTAGAAGAGGAAAGAAGGCAGGTGAGGGTGGCGTGCTGCATGGGAGAACACAGCTTCTGCTGAGGTGATGGCTCATGTTATTCAAATTTAGGATCCACTCAGCCCAGGATTGACCAGAGGTATAGTAAAAAGACAGAAAAGATAGTTCTTCTGTTAAGCCAGATACATTTACCATCCTTGAGGTAGGAAGCAGGCTGGTGAAAATTTGGAATAGACTCAAGCAGCTCAAACTTTCATAGAGCAATAGTAGTATTTAGCATCATGGATTTATATTGCCTAGATTAAAGAAAATAAAACAACAGATATATTCCTCATGACCAAGCCAAGCCCTCCCCCACTTCCCAACACACACACACACACACACACACACACACACACAGAGTGATAAGTTGTCTTTTCTTTTCAAAGTGACTTGATCTGCTATACCCAGTAAACTTGGAAAAGGGATTTTTTGGGGGGAGGGGGATTAGTTTTGTCTGAAAATAAATTTTCTTAGAACTTCTATTGTTAGAAATTATGTAATAAAACGACTTTAATTGTTTTTGGTTGTCAAGATAGAGTTAATGGTTGAAAACACAGTACTTATGACAATGCTTCACAAGATAGTAGATGGCAAGCTCCACTCTAGACCCTGAAACTGCAGTAAACTTTTTTTCATCCCTGTTAACACTGTCTAAATATTTAGGTACTTAATGAATCATAATTTATGTATTTAATGTGTGTACTCTGTTTTCTTAAGGAGATGTAAAAGCAGGGACCTGGTTTTATTTTCTTCCTCAAAAACAACCCCCCTCTGCCACCCCATACCCAAATAAGCACTCCCATAATGCCTGCACATTTCTTTCCGTAATCGCTATTAAACATATGGCTGACAGGCTGAATTTACTTGAATTTCTTCATGACTGATCACACAGATGAAAGTAGGAAAAAAGATTTCCTTAGCCTCTTAAGGAGCATTGAACCCAGTCATGAATCTATCCTCGAGAGCTCCTTGCTTAACGGAATGTTTACTTCATGGCGAATGGGCTGTGATGGATTCCAGTTGGCTGAGCCTCTGATGCTGAAGGGAGCATCAGGCCCCTCTTCAACAGGATGTGGGAACGTGCTTCTCACCACAAATTGAGTTCTTGGGGTGGGAGCGGGCTGCTGCAGGCTGGGCAAAGCATAGGGAGGAGGAACTGGCAGTGGAGAAGTGGTGGCAGCCCCAACTGTGACAACCCCTTACATTTTTGTCAGTGACTTATGAAGGTGGAGAGGGAACTGCAGACCACCCCAACCTCGTGTTGTGAGGTGAAATATAGTAGGAAGAAAACACCTGGCATGAGTGGGGTCTCTCCGGGAGCTGTGTGTGCATGGCTTTCCTTGATGCAGGTCAATGTGGCCTTTTGTCCTCAGGAGGCTGGCCTGGGCATCTTAGCAGAAAACCTCTGCATTTGTCACTGTGTATCATCATTCCCTCTTCTGGGATCTCTGGCACCTGCTGCTCTGCACTCTTTCCTGGTTCCTACTGGGTTCTCTCTTCTAGGGTGAATTGAAGTAGAGGAAGCCAGGTCACACAGCAACTTAAAGCTGGTAAAACTTTACTGGTAAACTTAACCAGTAAAGACCCACCTCCCAAATGCTGTGGCACCTTGAACTCTCCAGGCATATTGATCAGTTAGGCTTTTGGGTACCCTTTGTCTTTAAAGACAGGCTTGAAAATCACCATCATTCTACAAATTAGAACCTTCAAACCTCTTCCTGGTCATCTGACCAAATAGCTCCTGCACAAATACAGTTTTGACTTTGGCATGGTCTCTTATGGCTTAACCATTAATGGATGAGGAAATTACCTATGACTTTCTATGTGTTTCTGAAATTTGTTCTTCTGTAAGTTTTTGACTTCTTGATGCTAATGGAATGGCAATAGGATGTAGATAATATAGAACAACAAACAGTCCTGACGCCATGTGTTTTTGTTATTCCATTTTATATAGCTTTTATAGCAAGTTTATCTTACATTTGCTTATGATGTTACTCACTTAGCCTGCATAAACTATACCAAATCAGAGGATAAGCTCAGAGGAATTTACATTTTGTCTAATGAACTTGTAGATAATTGAAGTATTTTCATAGAGCTCTTCCTAGGGGCTTATTTGGATCTTAGAATAATATTTAATATCCACATCATAATACAATATAAGTCCTTTCATTTTTCCTATACCTCCAACTCTGTCACCTCAAAGAGATCTTATTTTCATGTACTATTTCTAATGGTTATTCTATTTTCATATAAAAAGAGTATAAACCAGCAAAAGAAAATTCACTTTGCTAAAAACATATGAAATTTGAAATAAAACATTCTTGATGGCTGAGAAAGATACTCCTTGGCATAGGAAAAATAAGATAGAAATGTCCTGCTCTCTTTTTTTTCTCAGCCCCCAGATCCCTCTCAACACACATAAACACACCTTGACACCAAGCCTGGGACTTGAGTTCCTTTCTGCAGTTGACGAGAAGTTAGAAACTGAAAGTGCCAGGGTGGGGAGAGGAGGCCATCTCTGGGGTTTTCTAGACACTTCCTTCCCAGCTTGTGAAAAGTTCTGTGTGAAGAGAACTGCTTAGAAAAGGAAGATTTCAACAAGCCCATCAAGACAGGGGGCGGCACTAACAAAAGATCAAGATGAAAAAAAAAATTACATGGTACTGAGTGAACTGATAAGGATGATTATAATTTTTGTGACTTGTTTGAATAATAATAAAAAAACGACAGGGGGCGGCAGCTCATCAGCGAGGGATCCAGAATGTGATTTGAGGAAAATAAAAACTAGATATAAGAAATGGAGGGTGGGGCTTCCCTGGTGGCTCAGTGGTTAAGAATCTGCCTGCCGATGCAGGGGACACGGGTTCGAGCCCTTGCCCAGGAAGATCCCACATGCCACGGATCATCTAAGCCTGTGCACCACAACTACTGAGTCTGTGCTCTAGAGCCCGTGAGCCACAACTACTGAGCCCACGTGTCACAACTGCTGAAGCCCGCACACCTAGAGCCCGTGCTCCGCAACAAGAGAAGCCACAACAATGAGAAGCCCGCTCACCGCAATAAAGAGTAGCCCCCGCTTGCCGCAACTAGAGAAAGCCTGTGCACAGCAAAGAAGACCCACACAGCCAAAAATAAATAAATAAATTTATTTTAAAAAAAAGAAAAAAAGAAATGGAGGGCTATGGAAGATTCCACACACAGAGATGGTTGATATTTGAAACCTCAGTCTACAGAATATGTGGAATCCTTCCCACACACCCCTCCCCAACTCATTTTTATTCTATTTGTTCTCCTTTTGAATGTGGAAGAAAATGCATTCAGTATTTTGTAATCAGGATTAAATAATATAATCACCTCACAGTTCTGACCTCACTTTTTCTCTCCTATAAGTCACAGTAACAAGACTTTGCCATGAAATGAACAATTTCTCTCACCTTGTCATCATGGGGCTCTTTACTGTCAGTTGCACCTTTTCTCATTAAAACTGTGATATTCTCAATTTCAACCTTTCAATGGTGTATATCCTGATCTTAACACCTAGCCACCCTCTTTTCCCAGGGGCCCTCAATTTTCCAGGGTGCTACATGACTTCAGCTACTCTGGGTTTTCACAAACCCTCTCATTCATGCATTCCATCATTCCCTCCTGAGTGTACTGGTGATTCCTTGCTTATGTGCTAGTTTTGGTACGTGGCACTTTGCCATTATCTAGATTAAAGTCTGTGCTTTACTAAGATCGCTTATTCCAGGCTATAAATGATCTCAATATTTTTCTATGAACACTCGTATATCTGGCAAAAGACAATCTGGAGTTTGGTATTTTACACCCATTACTAATTCTATTATTAGAACTATTAATCACATTTTAAAAAAATTCCGTATATAATATCTCTTTTGATCTTCCCAAAAGCCTGGTAAATTCTTATTGTTACAGAAAGGTAAACGGAGTTCAAGCACATGGTAGAAAGGAGATCTAAAGCCAGAGTTTCTGATAAGTCCTGGTTTTCCCTAATACATCATAGGATCATGACTTTCTTTCTTTTTTATAAATAGGTTTTTTCTATTTTTTTTATACAGCAGGTTCTTATAAGTCATCAATTTTATACACATGAGTGTATACATGTCAATCCCAATCGCCCAATTCATCACACCCCCACCACTACCTTCCCCGCGGATTTACCCCCTTGGTGTCCATACATTTGTTCTCTACATCTGTGTCTCAATTTCTGCCCTGCAAACCGTTTCATCTGTACCATTTTTCTAGGTTCGACATATATGCGTTAATATACGATATTTGTTTTTCTCTTTCTGACTTACTTCACTCGGTATGACAGTCTCTAGATCCATCCACGTCTCAACAAATAACCAAATTTTGTTCCTTTTTATGGCTGAGTAATATTTCCTTGTATATATGTACCACATCTTCTGTATCCATTCATCTGTCAATGGGCATTTAGGTTGCTTCCATGACCTGGCTATTGTAAATAGTGCGGCAATGAACATTGGGGTGCATGTGTCTTTTTGAATTGCGGTTTTCTCCGGGTATATACCCAGTAGTGGGATTGCTGGATCATATGGTAATTCGATTTTTAGTTTTTTAAGGAACTTCCATACTGTTCTCCATAGTGGCTGTATCAGTTTACCTTCCCACCAACAGTGCAAGAGAGTTCCCCTTTCTCCACACCCTCTCCAGCATTTGTTGTTTGGAGATTTTCTGATGAAGCCCATTCTAACTGGTGTGAGGTGATACCTCATTGTAGTCTTGATTTGCATTTCTCTAATAATTAGTGATGTTGAGCAGCTTTTCATGTGCGTCTTGGCCATCTGTATGTCTTCTCTGGAGAGTCTTCTGCCCATTTTTGGATTGGGTTGTTTGTTCTTTTAATATTGAACTGCATGAGCTGTTTATATATTTTGGAGATTAATCCTTTGTCCGTTGATTCGTTTGCAAATATTTTCTCCCATTCTGAGGGTTGTCTTGTTTATGGTTTCCTTTGCTGTGCAAAAGCTTTTAAGTTTCATTAGTTCCCATTTGTTTATTTTTGTTTTTATTTCCATTACTCTAGGAGGTGGATCAAAAAAGATCTTTCTGTGATTGATATCAAAGAGTGTTCTTCCTATGTTTTCCTCTAAGAGTTTTATAGTGTCCATCACTACATTTAGGTCTCAAATCCATTTTGAGTTTACTTCTGTGTATGGTGTTAGGGAGTGTTCTAATTTCATTCTTTAACATGTAGCTGTCCAGTTTTCCCAGCACCACTTATTGGTGCTGTCTTTTCCATTGTCTTTTCTCCATTGTATATCCTTGCCTCCTTTGTCATAGATTAGTTGACCATAGGTGCGTGGGTTTACCTCTGGGCTTTCTATCTTGTTCCATTGATCTATGTTTCTGTTTTTGTGCCAGTACCATATTGTCTTGATTACTGTAGCTTTGAAGTCTGAAGTCAGGGAGTCTGATTCCTCCAGCTCCGTTTTATTCCCTCAAGACTGCTTTGGCTATTCGGGGTCTTTTGTGTTTCCATACAAATTTTAAGACTTTTTGTTCTAGTTCCATAAAAAATGCCACTGGTAATTTGACAGGGATTACATCGAATCTGTAGAGCTTTGGGTAGTACAGTCATTTTCACAATATTGATTCTTCCAATCTAAGAACATGGTATATCTCTCCATCTGTTGGTATCATCTCTAATTTCTTTCATCAGTGTCTTATAGTTTTCTGCATACAGGTCTTTTGTTTCCCTAGGTAGGTTTATTCCTAGGTATTTTATTCTTTTTGTTGCAGTGGTAAATGGGAGTGTTTCCTTAATTTCTCTTTCAGATTTTTCATCATTAGTGTATAGGAATGCCAGAGATTTCTGTGCATTAATTTTGTATCCTACAAGTTTACCAAATTCATTGATTAGCTCTAGTAGTTCTCTGGTGGCATCTTTAGGATTCTCTATGTATAGTATCATGTCATCTGCAAACAGTGACAGTTTTAATTCTTCTTTTTGAGTTTGTATTCCTTTTATTTCTTTTTCTTCTCTGATTGCCATGGCTAGGACTTCCAAAACTATGTTGAATAATAGTGGTGAGAGTGGACATCCTTGGCTTCTTCATGATCTTAGAGGAAATGCTTTCAGTTTTTCACCATTGAGAATGATGTTTGCTGTGGGTTTGTCGTATATGGCCTTTATTATGTTGAGGTAGGTTCCCTCTATGCCCACTTTCTGGAGAGTTTTTATCATAAATGGGTGTTGAATTTTGTCAAAAACTTTTTCTGGATCGATTGAAATGATCATATGGTTTTTATTCTTCAGTTTGCTAATATGGTGTGTCACATTGATTGATTTGCATATACGGAAGAATTCTTGCATCCCCGGGATAAATTCCACTTGATCATGGTGCATGATTCTTTTAATGTGTTGTTGGATTCTGTTTGCTAGTATTTTGTTGAGGATTTTGGCATCTGTATTCATCAGTGATATTGGTTTGTAATTTTCTTTTTTTGTAGTATCTTTGTCTGGTTTGGGTACCAGGGTGATGGTGGCCTCATAGAATCAGTTTGGGAGTGTTCCTTCCTCTGCAATTTTTTGGAAGAGTTTGAGAAGGATGGGTGTTAGCTCTTGTCTAAATGTTTGATAGAATTCACCTGTGAAGCCATCTGGTCCTGGACTTTTGTTTGTTGGAAGATTTATTTATTTTTTTTGCAGTACACCGGCCTCTCACTGTTGTGGCCTCTCCTGTTGCGGAGCACAGGTTCTGGACGCGCAGGCTCAGCAGCCATGGCTCATGGGCCCAGCCGCTCCACGGCATGTGGGATCTTCCTGGACCGGAGCACGAACCCGTGTCCCCTGCATCAGCAGGCGGACTCTCAACCACTGCGCCACCAGGGAAGCCCCGTTGGAAGATTTTTAATCACAGTTTCAATTTCATTACTTGTGATTGGTGTGTTCATATTTTCTGTTTCTTCCTGGTTCAGTCTTGGAAGGTTATATATTTCTAAGCATTTGTCCATTTCTTTCAGGTTGTCCATTTTATTGGCATAGAGTTGCTTGTAGTAGTCTCTCAGGATGCTATGTATTTCTGCGGTGTCTGTTCTAACTTCTCCTTTTTCATTTCTAATTTTATGATTTGAGTCCTTTCCCTCTTTTTCTTGATGAGTCTGGCTAATGGTTTATCAATTTTGTTTATGTTCTCAAAGAACCAACTTTTAGTTTTATTCATCTTTGCTATTTTCTTTTTTCTATTTCATTTATTTCTGCTCTGATCTTTATGATTTCTTTCCTTCTGCTAACTTTGGGATTTGTTTGTTCTTCTTTCTCTAGTTCCCCTAGGTGTAAGGTTAGATTATTTATTTGAGATTTTCCTTGTTTCTTGAGGTAGCCTTGTATAGCTATAAACTTCCCTCTTAGAACTGCTTTTGCTGCATTCCAACAGTTTTGGATTGTCGTGTTTTCACTGTCATTTTTCTCTAGGTATTTTTTGATTTCCTCTTTGATTTCAACAGTGATCTCTTGGTTATTTAGTAACGTAGTGTTTAGCCTACACGTGTTTATGTTTTTTATGTTTTTTACCCTGTAATTCATTTCTAACCTCATAGCATTGTGGTCAGAAAAGATGCTTGATATGATTTCAGTTTTCTTAAATTTAATGAGGCTTGATTTGTGACCCAAGATCTATCCTGGAGAATGTTCCGTGCACACTTGAAAAGAATGTGTATTCTGCTGTCTTTGGATGGAATGTCCTATAAATATCATTTAAATCTATGTGGTCTATTGTGTCATTTAAAGCTTCTGTTTCCTTATTTATTTTCATTTTGGATCATCTGTCCATTGGTGTAAATGAGGTGTTAAATTCCCCCAGTATTATTGTGTTACTGTCAATTTCCTCTTTTAGCTGTCAGCATTTGCCTTATGTATTGAGGTGCTCCTATGTTGAGTGCATATATATTTATAATTGTTATATCTTCTTCTTGGATTGATCCCTTGATCATTATGTAGTGTCCTTCCTTGTCTCTTGTAACATTCTTTATTTTAAGTCTATTTTATCTGATATGAGTATAGCTACTCCAGCTTTCTTTTGATTTCCATTTGCATGGAATATCTTTTTCCAACCCCACTTTCAGTCTGTATGTGTCCCTAGGTCTGAAGTGGGTGTCTTGTAGATAGCATATATATGGGTCTTGTTTTTGTATCCTTTCAGCAAGCCTGTGTCCTTTGGTTGGAGCATTTAATCCATTCACGTTTAAGGTAATTATCGATATGTATGTTCCTATGACCATTTTCTTAATTGTTTTGGGTTTGTTTTTGTGGGTCCTTTTCTTCTCTTGTGTTTCCCACTTAGAGAAATTTCTTTAGCATTTGTTGTAGAGCTGGTTTGGTGGTGCTGAATTCTCTTAGCTTTTGCTTGTCTGTAAAGCTTTTGATTTCTCCATTGAATCTGAATGAGATCCTTACTGGGTAGAGTAATCATGGTTGTAGGTTCTTCCCTTTCATCACTTTATATATATTGTGCCACTCCCTTCTGGCTTGTAGAGTTTCTGCTGAGAAATCAGCTGTTAACCTTATGGGAGTTCCCTTGTATGTTATTTGTCATTTTTCCCTTGCTTCTTTCAATAGTTTTTCTTTGTCTTTAATTTTTGCCAATTTGATTACTATGTGTCTTGGTGTGTTTCTCCTTGGGTTTATTCTGTATGGCACTCACTGTGCTTCCTGGACTTGGGTGGCTATTTCCTTTCCAATGTTAGGGAACTTTTTGACTACAATCTCTTCAAATATTTTCTCGGTCCTTTCTCTCTCTTTTCTCCTTCTGGGACCCCTATAATGTGAATGTTGTTGCGTTTAATGTTGTCCCAGATGTCTCTTAGGCTGTCGTCATTTCATTCTTTTTTCTTTATTCTGTTCTGCAGCAGTGAATTCCACCATTCTGTCCTACAGGTCACTTATCCGTTCTTCTGCCTCAGTTATTCTGCTATTGATTCCTTCTAGTGTAGCTTTCATTTCAGTTATTGTATTGTTTATCTCTGTTTGTTTGTTCTTTAATTCTTCTAGGTCTTTGTTAAACATTTCTTGCATCTTCTCGATCTTTGCCTCCATTCTTTTTCCGAGGTCCTGGATCATCTTCACTATCAATTTTCTGAAATTTTTTCTGGAAGTTGTGTATCTGCACTTCATTTAGTTGTTTTTCTGGGTTTTTTTCTTGTTCCTTCATCTGGTACATAGCCCTCTTCCTTTTCATCTTGTCTATCTTTCTGTGAATGTGGTTTTTGTTCCACTGACTGCAGGATTGTATTTCTTCTTGCTTCTGCTGTCTTCCCTCTAGTGGATCTCTTTCTTTCTTGTGTAGTTAGTATTGGGAGTTTAAATTCTCAGCTCACATACAAAACTTTCTAGTTTCCTTTTCTGATATAAAAATTTTCCACCAAACTCTCATAATTTACCTTCTGTCCAAGAATCCCTAATCATGTCAGGTGATGTGTTAACATTTGTTCTACCCATAGGATGAGATGAACAAGGAGACAGAACAAGGTGTAGTGGGTGTATAGCTCTGGCCAGAACATCTTGATCGACTTTGCAACATCACAGGCAACTTGGAAAGGAGAAACAACTAAGAGAAGACAAACAATGCTGCTTGCTTTTTTTGATATTTGGTCTAAGGGTGTCTTGGTGTGGGGGTGGGGCTTTAGGCAAGTGACTGTATTAGTGTCTCTTTCCAGCAAACAGCTGCCCCTAGAGTCCATAAAATGAGTCGTCCAATTGTCAGTTCAGGGACCTGGGGCACCATTCTGGCTCATCCAAGTCCCCTGGGGATGGTGTTGATTGCTCACCTGGCTGAAGTTTAAAGTTTATTACCCGAATGAGATTGAAGATGGATGTGAACTGATGTGAAAAATTTGATCTTATATTTTCCCACAGTGAGATGTTTTCTTTCTTTTTTTCTAAGTTACACTGATTGCAAGAGCAAAGTGAAAATGTCTCAATCCCTCAAACCATACATAAAAATAAATTCAAAATGGCTTAAAGACTAAAGTATAAGACATGACACCATAAAACTCCTAGAAGAGAACACAGGCAAAACATTCTCTGACATAAATCGTAACAGTGTTTTCTTAGGTCAATCTTCCAAGGCAATAGAAATGAAAGCAAAAATAAACAAATGGGACCTAATCAAGCTTATAAGCTTTGGCGCAATGAAGGAAACCATAAACAAAAGCAAAAGACAACCTATGGCCTGGGAGAAAATATTTGCAAACAGACAAGGGCTTAGTTTCCAAAATATACAAACAGCTCATGCAACTCGATAACAAAAAAACAACAACCCAATCAAAAAATGGGCAGAAGACCTAAATAGACATTTTTCCAAAGAAGACATACAGATGGCCAACAGGTACATGAAAACGTGCTCAATATTGCTAACTATTAAAGAAATGTAAATCAAAACTACAATGAGGTATCACCTCACACCACTCAGAATGGCCACCATAAAAATATCTACAAACAATAAATGCTGGAGAGGATGTGGAGAAAGGGGAACCCTCCTACACTGTTGGTGGGAATTTAAATTGATACAGCCACTATGGAGAACAGTATGGAGGTTCCTCAAAAAACTAAATAGAGAGCTACCATATGACCCAGCAGTCCCACTCCTGGGCATATACCTGGAGAAAACCATAATTCAAAAAGATATATGGACCCCAGTGTTCATTGCAGAACTATTTACAATAGCCAGGACATGGAAGCAACCTAAATGTCCATCAACAGAGGAGTGGATAAAAGATGTGGTACATTTATACAATGGAATATTACTCAGCCATAAAAAGGAATGAAATAGTGCCATTTGCAGAGATGTGAATAGACCTAGAGACTGTCATACAGAGCAAAGTAAGTCAGAAAGAGAAAAACAAATATCATATAATATCGCTTATATGTGGAATCCAGAAAAATGGTACAGATGAAGTTACTTGCAAAGGAGCAATAGTGACACAGATGTAGAGAACAAACTTATGGATACCAAGGGGGGGAAGAGGGGGTGGTGCACCCCAGTGTTCATTGTAGCACCATTTACAATAGCCAAGATGTGGAAGCAACCTAAATGTCTATCAACAGATGAATGGATAAAGAAGATGTGGTGTATATGTATGTATATATATATATATATATATATATACACACATATATATGTATATACATATATATGTATAAAATGAAATATTGCTCAGCCATAAAAAAGAATGAAATAATGCCACTTGCAGCAACATGGATGGACCTAGAGATTATCATACTGAGTGAAGTAAGTCAGAGGAAGGCAAATATCATATGATATCATTTATATGTTCTAAAAAATAATAAAAATGAACTTATTTACAGAACAGAAACAGACTCACAGACATAGAAAACAAACTTATGGTTACCAAAGGGGAAAAGGGTGAGAAGGGATAAATTAGGAGTATGGGATCAACAGGTACACACCACTATGTATAAAATAAACAACAAGGCTTTACTGTATAGCACAGGGAACTATATTCAATATCTTGTAACAGCCTATAATGGAAAAGAATTTGAAAAAGAATATATTTATATATATATATTTATATATATAATATATATACGAATCACTTTGCTATACAACTGAAACTAACAGAGTATTGTAAATCAATTATACTTCAATTTAACAAAACAGAAAATGACTCAAAAGGGAGGAGAAAATGGCATTTCAATAAGATCAAACTTACATGTAAACATCTTACACTCCAGATGAAATTTTGTTTGATTCAAAATATTTTTTTAACTTTTAGAAAAAATTAAATGACTTACATATAAGTGTGGCTAAAATGTAACAATGGACCAATGTTAAATTTCTAATATGAATAAAAACAATAAAAATGACTTGAGAGGTACAAGCATATTTGTCACTGACTAAAGTTATTTTTTGACTGATAAGGTAAATAAAGGTATTTTGGATATCCTCTTTGAGGTGAAGACAAGGAAAGAGGAAGGCAAGAAGCACTGGGTGTGATAGAATCACCCTGGAGATTTTTTCAAGCTGCACATGCTAAATGTCCCAAGGCATCCTGCTTTGTTTCTCTAAAAATTTCTTTATGGAGAATCACCAGCCCAGCCACTACAAATGGGAGGGTGTAGAGTCCCCTAGTGTATTTAAGTACAAAAATGATGCAAAACCATTGGGATCCTGGATGCCTCTTGCTCTTATCCTCACATCTTTATTGATTAACTCCTGCTAACAGAGTTGCAGAAATTCAATGGCAAGGACTGGGATATCTTTCGGGGCTACCCTGATTTGGCATGGATGAATGGAACTGGGGTGCAGATGTTGGCTGCTTGTCTTTCTAAATTTCCCCTCTATCTTCTATGCTCACTAAGTAAGTTCAATGGTAGCAATCTCAAAATATATGTCCATGTCTCAGAACCTGTGCATGTGACCTTATTTGAAAAAGGGGGCTTTGCAGGTGTAAGAATCACGTGAGGGGATCATCCTGATTATCTAGGTGGCACTAAATCCAATCACAAGTGCCCCTATAAGATACAGAAGAGGAGAATACAAGACAGGAGAAGATGGCCATGTGAAGGCAGAGGCAGACTTGGAGTGACGCAGCCACAAGCCAAAGAATGCAGGCAGCCACCAAAAGTTGGAAGAGGCAAAAAATGGATTTTCCTCTAAAGCCTTTGGAGGGAGCATGGCCTTGTCAACACCTTGATTTCAGAACTCTGGTCTCTAGAACTCTGAGAGAGTAAGTTTCTGTTGTTGTAAGCCATCTAGTTTGTGATAATTTGTTATAGGATCCACAAGAAATTAATACATCCACCCTCACAAAGATTCAAAATGCCTTTGTTCTGTATTTCTATAAATGTCCAAGCACTTGCATGGATGAGGTTTAGGATGAAGGGCAGAAAGTCTTGTTTCATGATTACGTTTACTGAGCCACCATTTGTTACCACCCCAGAGCAAGGTGTCCATGCTGGGATGGCCCCTGGCTTGGAACAACAGAGGGGGGAATTAGTCATGTGCAGTAGGTGAGCTTTGGTGGCATTTAACGTGCTCTTGGAAGAAAGATCAGGTACTAGTTGAACCAACATTGGTGGCACAGACTTGGCAATACTACTAATAAAGTATATATTGAATTTATACAGCTCAATGGTTTTGCTGGTTTCCTGTCCATGTAAGGAGGCTAGTTAGCAGAGATTAAAAAACAAAGCAGGTTCTAAACCCTCCAAATGTATCAGAGAAACCCCAGACCAGCTTCTGATGGGGGAATATTCTTCAGCTTCTAGGACTTCCCTTTGGATTCTCATCCCTGCCCAAACATGTACTTGGTCTATTCCTAGTGGCTGATACAGAGACAATTCCAATCTCTATTTCTCATCAGTCAGCAACTATAGAAATAAATGCCTGGGACATGCTTGCCCCTGGGCTTTGGTAAAATGAAAGATCAAAATGAGCCTTAAAGGTGGGCCAATTTTAATGGGAAGACTTACCTTAGACTCACAGTGTTTGAGAAAGAAAATAACCTTAAACATCAGTGAGTTCAAGCTCTTCATTTTAAGGAAAGGAAACAGGGTAAGTGATCTGTCCAAAGTCACACGGCTACTTAGTGGCAGAACCAGAATCTGGGACTCCTGTTTGCTCGTCCATTGGGTCCACTGTCCTGTGCTACCTGACCCGTGAGATATCAGCTTCTACAGCATCTTCCTTTTAAAAATAGTCACGACAGGCTTCCGGGAAGATGGCGGAAGAGTAAGACGCGATCACCTTCCTCCCCCACAGATACACCAGAAATGCATCTACACGTGGAACAACTCCTACGGAACACCTACTGAACGCTGGCAGAAGACCTCAGACCTCCCAAAAGGAAAGAAACCCCCCACGTACCTGGGTAGGGCAAAAGAAAAAAGAATAAAGGATAGGGACGGGACCTGCACCAGTGGGAGGGAGCTGTGAAGGAGGAAATGTTTCCACACACTAGAAGCCGCTTCGCGGGCGGAGACTGCGGGTGGCGGAGGGGGAAGGCTTCGGGGCCGCGGAGGAGAGCACAGCAACAGGGGTGCGGAGGGCAAAGCGGAGAGATTCCCGCACATAGGATCAGGGCCGACCGGCACTCACCAGGCCGAGAGGCTTGTCTGCTCACCCGCCAGGGCGGGCGGGGCTGGGAGATGAGGCTCGGAGCGTTGGAGCTCCGGGAGAAGACTGGGGTTGGCGGCGTGAAGACAACCTGCAGGGGTTACTGCGCCACGGCTAGCCGGGAGGGAGTCCGGGGAAAAGTCTGGAGCTGCCGAAGAGGCAAGAGACTTTTTCTTCCCTCCTTGTTTCCTGGTGCTCGAGGAGAGGAGATCAAGAGCGCTGCTTAAAGGAGCACCAGAGACGGGCGCGAGCCGCGGCTAAAAGCGCGGACCCCAGAGATGGGCAGGAGACGCTAAGGCTGCTGCTGCCGCCACCAAGAAGCCTGTGTGCGAGCACAGGTCACTCTCCACAACCCCCTTCCGGGGAGAGTGTGCAGCCCGCCACTGCCAGGGTCCCGGGATCCAGGGACAACTTCCCCGGGAGAACGCACGGCGCGCCTCAGGCTGCTGCAACGTCACGCCGGCCTCTGCTGCCGCAGGCTCGCTCCACACTCCGTGCCCCTCCCTCCCCCCCCCCCCCCGGCCTGCGTGAGTCAGAGACCCCGAATCAGCGGCTCCTTTAACCCCGTCCTGTCTGAGCGAAGAACAGACGCCCTCCGGCGACCTACACGCAGAGGCGGGGCCAAATCCAAAGCTGAGCCCCTGGGAGCTGTGAGAACAATGAAGAGAAAGGGAAATCTCGCCCAGCAGCCTCAGAAGCAGCGGATTAAAGCTCCACAATCAACCTGATGTACCTGCATCTGTGGAATACTTGAATAGACAACGAATCATCCCAAATTAAGGAGGTGGACTTTGAAAGCAAGATTTATGATTTTTTTCCTTTTTTCCTCTTTTTGTGAGTGTGTATGTGTATGCTTCTGTGTGAGATTTTGTCTGTATAGGTTTGCTTCTACCATTTGTCCTAGGGTTCTATCCGTCTGGTTTTTTTTTTTTTTTAAATTTTTTTTCTCTTAATAACTATTTTTTATTTTAATAACTTTATTATATTTTAACTTACTTTATTTTATTTTACTTTATCTTGCTTTTTTTCCTTCCTTCCCTCCTTCCTTCCTTCCTTCCTGCCTTCCTCCCTCCCTCCCTCCTTTCTTTCTTTCTTTCTTTCTACTTCTACTAATTCTTTCTTTCTACTTTTTCTCCCTTTTATTCTGAGCCATGTGGATGAAAGGCTCTTGGTGCTGCAGCCAGGAGTCAGTGCTGTACCTCTGAGATGGGAGAGCCAACTTCAGGACACTGGTCCACAAGAGACCTCCCAGCTCCACATAATATCAAACGGCGAAAATCTCCCAGAGACCTCCACCTCAACACCAGCACCCAGCTTCATTCAATGACCAGCAAGCTACAGTGCTGGACATGCTATGCCAAACAACTAGCAAGACAGGAACACAACCCCAACCCATTAGCAGAGAGGCTGCCTAAAATCATAATAAGTCCACAGACACCCCAAAACACACCACCAGACGTGGAACTGCCCACTAGAAAGACAAGATCCAGCCTCATCCACCAGAACACAAGCACTAGTCCCCTCCACCAGGAAGCCTACACAACCCACTGAACTAACCTTAGCCACTGGGGACAGACACCAAAAACAACGGGAACTATGAACCTGCAGCCTGCAAAAAGGAGACCCCAAAGACAGTAAGATAAGCAAAATGAGAAGACAGAAAAACACACAGCAGATGAAGGAGCAAGATAAAGACCCACCAGACCTAACAAATGAAGAGGAAATAGGCAGTCTACCTGAAAAAGAATTCAGAATAATGATAGTAAACATGATCCAAAATCTTGGAAATAGAATAGAGAAAATGCAAGAAACATTTAACAAGGACCTAGAAGAATGACAGATGAAACAAACAATGATGAACAACACAATAAATGAAATTAAAAATACTCTAGATGGGATTGATAGCAGAATAACTGAGGCAGAAGAATGGATAAGTGACCTGGAAGATAAAATAGTGGAAATAACTACTGCAGAGCAGAATAAAGAAAAAAGAATGAAAAGAACTGAGGACAGTTTCAGAGACCTCTGGGACAACATTAAACGCACCAACATTCGAATTATAGGGGTTCCAGAAGAAGAAAAGAAAAAGAAAGAGATTGAGAAAATATTTGAAGAGATTATAGTTGAAAACTTCCCTAATATGGGAAAGGAAATAGTTAATCAAGTCCAGGAAGCACAGAGAGTCCCATACAGGATAAATCCAAGGAAAAATACGCCAAGACACATATTAATCAAACTGTCAAAAATTAAATACAAAGAAAACATATTAAAAGCAGCAAGGGAAAAACAACAAATAACACACAAGGGAATCCCCATAAGGTTAACAGTTGACCTTTCAGCAGAAACTCTGTAAGCCAGAAGGGAGTGGCACGACATATTTAAAGTGATGCAGGAGAAAAACCTGCAACCAAGATTACCCAGCAATGATCTCATTCAGATCTGATGGAGAAATTAAAACCTTTACAGACAAGCAAAAGCTGAGAGAGTTCAGCACCACCAAACCAGCTTTACAACAACTGCTAAAGGAACTTCCCTAGGCAAGAAACACAAGAGAAGGAAAAGACCTACAATAACAAACCCAAAACAATTAAGAAAATGGGAATAGGAACATACATATCGATAATTACCTTAAATGTAAATGAACTAAATGCTCCCACCAAAAGACACAGATTGGCTGAATGGATTCAAAAACAAGACCCATATATTTTCTGTCTACAGGAGACCCACTTCAGACCTAGAGACACATACAGACTGAAAGTAAGGGGATGGAAAAAGATATTCCATGCAAATGGAAATTAAAAGAAAGCTGGAGTAGCTATACTCATATCAGATAAAATAGACTTTAAAATAAAGAGTGTTACAAGAGACAAGGAAGGACACTACATAATGATCAAGGGATCAATCCAAGAAGAAGATATAACAATTATAAATATATATGCACCCAACATAGGAGCACCTCAATACATAAGGCAAATACTAACAGCCATAAAAGGAGAAATTGACACTAACACATTCATAGTAGGGGACTTTAACACCCCACTTTCACCAATGGACAGATCATCCAAAATGAAAATAAATAAGGAAACACAAACTTTAAATGACACATTAAAAAAGATGGACTTAATTGATATTTATAGGACATGCCATCCAAAAACAACAGAATACACATTTTTCTCAAGTGCTCATGGAACATTCTCCAGGATAGATCATATCTTGGGTCACAAATCAAGCCTTGGTAAATTTAAGAATATTGAAATTGTTTCAAGTATCTTTTCCGATCACAACGCTATGAGACTAGATATCAATTACAGGAAAAGATCTGTAATAAATACAAACACATGGAGGCTAAACAATACACTACTTAATAACGAAGTGATCACTGAAGAAATCAAAGAGGAAATCAAAAAATACCTAGAAACAAATGACAATGGAGACACGATGACCCAAAGCCTATGGGATGCAGCAAAAGCATTTCTAAGAGGGAAGTTTATAGCAATACAACCCTACCTTAAGAAACAGGAAACATCTCGAATAAACAACCTAACCTTGCACCTAAAGCAATTAGAGAAAGAAGAACAAAAAAAACCCAAATTTAGCAGAAGGAAAGAAATCATAAACATCAGATCAGAAATAAATGAAAAAGAAATGAAAGAAACGATAGCAAGGATCAATAAAACTAAAAGCTGGTTCTTTGAGAAGACAAACAAAATTGATAAACCATTAGCCAGACTCATCAAGAAAAAAAGGGAGAAGAGTCAAATCAATAGAATTAGAAATGAAAAAGGAGAAGTAACAACTGACAATGCAGAAATACAAAAGATTATGAGAGATTACTACAAGCAACTCTATGCCAATAAAATGGACAACCTGGAAGAAATGGACAAATGCTCAGAAATGCACAACCTGCCAAGACTGAATCAGGAAGAAATAGAAAATATGAACACACCAATCACAAGCACTGAAGTTGAAACTGTGATTAAAAATCTTCCAACAAACAAAAGCCCAGGACCAGATGGCTTCACAGGCGAATTCTATCAAACATTTAGAGAAGAGCTAACACCTATCCTTCTCAAACTGTTCCAAAATATAGCAGAGGGAAGAACACTCCCAAACTCATTCTAGGAGGCCACCATCACCCTGATACCAAAAGCAGACAAGGATGTCACAAAGAAAGAAAACTGCAGGCCAATATCACTGATGAACATAGATGCAAAAATCCTCAACAAAATACTAGCAAACAGAGTCCAACAGCACATTAAATGGATCATACACCATGATCAAGTGGGGTTTATTCCAGGAATGCAAGGATTCTTGAATATATGCAAATCAATCAACGAGATACACCATATTAACAAATTGAAGGAGAAAAACCATATGATCATCTCAATAGATGCAGAGAAAGCTTTCGACAAAATTCAACACCCATTTATGATAAAAACCCTGCAGAAAGTAGGCATAGAGGGAACTTTCCTCAACATAATAAAGGCCATATATGATAAACCCACAGCCAACATCGTCCTCAATGGTGAAAACCTGAAAGCATTTCCACTAAGATCAGGAACACGACAAGTTTGCCCACTCTCACCACTCTTATTCAACATAGCTTTGGAAGTTTTAGCCACAGCAATCTGAGAAGAAAAGGAAATGAAAGGAATCCAAATGGGAAAAGAAGAAGTAGTGCTGTCACTGTTTGCAGGTGACATGATACTATACATAGAGAATCCTAAAGATGCCAGAAACCTACTAAAGCTAATCAATGAATTTGGTAAAGTAGCAGGATACAAAATTAATGCACAGAAATCTCTGGCATTCCTATACACTGATGATGAAAAATCTGAAAGTGAAATAAAGAAAACACTCCATTTACCACTGCAACAAAAAGAATAAAATATCTAGGAATAAACCTACCTAAGGAGACGAAAGACCTGTATGCAGAAAATTATAAGACACTGATGAAAGAAATTAAAGATGATACAGATAGATGGAGAGATATACCATGTTCTTGGATTGGAAGAATCAACATTGTGAGAATGACTCTACTACCCAAAGCAATCTACAGATTCAATGCAATCCCTATCAAACTACCACTGGCATTTTTCACAGAACTAGAACAAAAACTTTCACAATTTGTATGGAAAGACAAAAGACCCCGAATAGCCAGAGCAATCTTGAGAACGAAAAACGGAGCTGGGGGAATCAGGCTCCCTGACTTCAGACTATACTACAAAGCTACAGTAATCAAGACAGCATGGTACTGGCACAAAAACAGAAAGATAGATCAATGGAACAGGATAGAAAGCCCAGAGATAAACCCACGCACATATGGTCACCTTATCTTTGATAAAGGAGGCAGGAATGTACAGTGGAGAAAGGACAGCCTCTTCAATAAGTGGTGCTGGGAAAACTGGACGGGTACGTGTAAAAGTGTGAGATTAGATCACTCCCTAACACCATACACAAAAGTAAGCTCAAAATGGATTAAAGACCTAAATGTAAGGCCAGAAACTATCAAACTCTTAGAGGAAAACATTGGCAGAACACTCTATGACATAAATCACAGCAAGATCCTTTTTGACCCACCTCCAAGAGAAATGGAAATAAAAACAAAAATAAACAAATGGGACCTAATGAAACTGCAAAGCTTTTGTGCAGCAAAGGAAACCATAAACAAGACCAAAAGACAACCCTCAGAATGAGAGAAAATATTTGCAAACGAGTCAACGGATAAAGGATTAATCTCCAAAATTTATAAGCAGCTCATGCAGCTCAATAACAAAAAAACAAAAAACCCAATCCAAAAATGGGCAGAAGACCTAAATAGACATTTCTCCAAAGAAGATATACAGACTGCCAACAAACACATGAAAGAATGCTTAACTTCATTAATCATTAGAGAAATGCAAATCAAAACTACAATGAGATATCATCTCACACCAGTCAGAATGGCCATCCTCAAAAAATCTAGAAACAGTAAATGCTGGAGAGGGTGTGGAGAAAAGGGAACCCTCTTGCACTGTTGGTGGGAGTGTAAATTGATACAGCCACTGTGGAGAACAGTATGGAGGTTCCTTAAAAAACTACAAATAGAACTACCATATGACCCAGCAATCCCACTACTGGGCATATACCCTGAGAAAACCATAATTCAAAAAGAGTCATGTACCAAAATGTTCATTGCAGCTCTATTTACAATAGCCCGGAGATGGAAACAACCTAAGTGTCCATCATCGGATGAATGGATAAAGAAGATGTGGCACATATATACAATGGAATATTACGCAGCCATAAAAAGATACGAAATTGAGCTGTTTGTAATGAGGTGGATAGACGTAGAATCTGTCATACAGAGTGAAGTAAGTCAGAAAGAGAAAGAGAAATACTGTATGCTAACACATATATGTGGAATTTAAGAAAAAAAAATGTCATGAAGAACCTAGGGGTAAGACAGCAATAAAGACACAGACCTACTAGAGAATGGACTTGAGGATATGGGGAGGGGGAAGGGTAAGCTGTAACAAAGCGAGAGAGAGGCATGGACATATATATACTACCAAACGTAAGGTAGATAGCTAGTGGGAAGCAGCCGCATAGCACAGGGAGATCAGGTCGGTGCTTTGTGACCGCCTGGCGGGTTGGGATAGGGAGCGTGGGAGGGAGGGAGACGCAAGAGGGAAGAGATATGGGAACATATGTATATGTATAACTAATTGACTTTGTTATAAAGCAGAAACTAACACACCATTGTAAAGCAATTATACTCCAATAAAGATGTAAATAAAATAAAATAAAATAAAAACAGTCATGACAATAGATAATGCTATGGATTGCCTTCTTTGCTAGGAGCTCATAATAAACCATGAAGACGTTATTGTTATCCCCATTTTATAGAAAAAGAAACCAAGGCATGGGGCAGTTCAGTAATTCACCCAAGGCCCATAGCTGGTGAATGGCAGACCCCACCCCACCCCATTCAAACTCAGATCTTGATTCTGGAACCACGGTCTTAGCCACAACCCCTGGGACCACAGCCTTAACTTTGCCAGTAGGCTACGGTCCTCTCCCACATCCTTGTTCTTAGAAATGTTCACCCAGAGGCAGCCCGTGCTAACACCTCAGACCAATGAAAGGTCTTGTCTACTCCCCCTGAGCGCGCTCTCTCTCTCTGTCTCTCTGTCTCTCTGTCTCTCTCCCTCTCTCGTTAACATGGGATTCCAGTACTAGAAAGAAAACGTGAGTTTTAAGGCACAGTAAGGCTAGAACAAGCTTCAAAGCAATCGCTTGCACTCAGCTTTTGCGCCACTAGGTGGCGGTGTGACTGCTCGATAAGGCCACCATCACTTTCAAGGATGTAGAATTTCCCCCCAAACCACCTTTACTGAACTTCAAGTCCAGGAAAGGGGCCTCTGGATTCCCACAGGAGCTGGGAAACATTTAAAGTGCACTGGCAGTTAAATAAATGGATGGAAATAACATGCAGGCACCATGGATTTGAACTTTTAAAATAATTTCCCAAGAGAAATGGAGTCCTTCCCAGACATTTCTGTTTGAAACAGAAGGCTAACTTCTCCAGGGTGTCCCATGAATACACCGCGATTCCTTTGACATTCATGATCAACTTTAATGGAGCATTTTTAAAGATGTGGTTTTATTGGAAGGAACAATCTCATTCTCCTGCCCCTCATTTATCATTAATTTCTTGGAGCATCAGAATCTGAAGTTTGTGCCCCATCTTGTACATGCACGTGTTTTGATCAACATAAAATCTCCCCTGACAGTTTCTCAGCATGGACAGAAAAACACAGCCATGATTTTGCCTTGTGTTCATAAACCTATCTATTTTTCTACACAGAATAATCCCTAATGCCAAAATATTTAAAGTGGCAAATATTAATGATCTTTTATTATATATTAGTACACAATAAGTATATATAATTTTATACTCACAACAACCCTGTGAGGTAAGTACTATTATTATCCTCATTTTTTTAGAGGAGAAAACTGAGGCACAGAGAGGTTAAGTGGCTGGCCCAAAGTCACACAGCTGGTAGGAGACAGAGTAAGAGGCCTATGCTCTTCTTTTAATTACCTCATTGTAAGTTTAGTTAAAATGGGGGAGGGGTGGGGAAAGGCCCTGTGATTCTTTTCATGAGAGGTAGCAATTCATACAAGTGGGCCAAAGTCTCCAACTAAATTTTGGAGGTACCGGTTGCTCTGAAAAGATTTCCTCGGATGACTTGTAGCAGTTTGTCATCATTTGTCCCACTTTGCCAGGATTCCTTCTGAGAAGGCAGGGCTGATGGCAGCAGAGCCCCCTTTCCCTAGTCTGTGTAGGAATTCCACATGAATCCCCACTTCCTGCCAGCTCCTTAAGCTTTGGGGGAAGGTGAGATTTGTTCCTCTTCATCAAAAGCTAAGCACAGGCTTGTCAGTAGCCAAGATGAAATCAATTGTCTGTGCCCAATTAGGACCATGGCTCTGCTTTTGTTTCAAGACTTCATTTAATACCAGCAGCACCAGAGCTTGGAACAGGCATGTGTGACAGGCCCTATCCGGTTATGAAACAGCAAGTGACAGACACATTTTTATCTGCTTATCACCCTTCTGGTTACAATGAGGCTGAGTTGTGGTGTCTGATGTCCACCTCTTCTGCTATTTGCCAACAGAACATGCTTTTCTGTCAATGATTCCAGCCAGAATGCGGAGGCGGTACCTTTTCCTGCTGTAAAAAAAAACCACACATTGGTTTGAAAAAGGAAACCTGGATAGAGCTGTTACCTGAACTCCTGAAGCATGAAGTGGGAGGGTGGTCTCATTGAGTAGGTCTTCCTGGGGCCAGGGGCTGGGCTCACTCACTTTTGGCTGTTGTGTCTGCTTGGCATGTAGAATCCAAGCCCTGTGGCACTTTTCTGAGCCCTGGCCGGGAGACATCCAGGGCAATGGTTGAGAGATCCACTCTTCCCCGCTCCCCGCCCCACCAGGCTGACTTAGACAAGAAAAGTTCTATTGTGCCCTCAGGATACTGAGTAAGAAGGAGGAGAAAGAGGGGAACTAAAAAGAGCCTATTCGGCCTGAATGCTTCTGCTGACAGTCCAACCAAGCATGTGATATTAAAAGAGCAAAGCGAAGTCAAGGCTCTTCTGCTGCCACCATGGATGTCAAAGGGAAGAAACCGGAAGGTCTTTGGTTCTGTAATCTGCTTGCACACCCGGGGTTGTCCGCCTGCCGTGGAGGTCAAGGACGGGGGGCTGTGACTAGGGATGTCCACTCCAACATGTGGAATGTTTGGGACCCAATTGCATCCTGTAGTTGGGAGGTGAAGTGGGCTGCTTGACTGCAGGAACTGAAGGGGATTGCAGCGGGTGGAAAGCCCAGTGGGTTCACTCTTGTCTGTTCTTGGTTAGACTTTTCTTCAAACTCTGGAGAAAATGGAGTATTCAAATGACAATCCATGTTAAGAGACTGCCATTGGCACAAAATGGGATTTTAAGAAATTGTGGCTATTAAATTAACCTCCCCTATCTCCCTTCATTCATTCATTCATTCATCAGTCATCCACGTTAAGCACCTACTGTATATGCCAGCCCCGTGCTAGTCAGAAAGGTGAATGAGACGAGGCTCTTCCCCTGAGTGGTTTATAGTCTTGTAGAGGTTATGCCAGGAATGGCCACTTTCCTTCTTATATAATTTTCCTTTCTTCCGTAGGGTTGACAGACTTTGACTTGTGTGCCCAACCTGGCCTATGGCCTGTTTTGCAGAGCCTCAGGTAAGAATGGGTTTCCCATTTTTAAAGAGTTGTAAGAAAAACAAAGAAGAAGAGCAACAATACATGACAAGGACTGTATATGGCCTAAAATATTTACTATTTGGCCCTTTGCAGAAAGTTTGCCAACGCCTGTTCTATAGTAAGATAATTCTTGCCTTTTAGCCAGGCATACAACTACAACTACATTTTCTACCCCTCTTGACACTAGCTGTGGCCATATGACTAAGTTTTGAACCGTGGGATCAAGGCCGAAGAGATCTGAAGAGCTTCTGAATCTGAAGTGCTTTTAAGCTGGGTCCACCATGCTTTTCTCTGCCAGAATGCTGTGCGGGCCTGAGCCATTCAGGTTTATTGATGACTAGGGCTTATTAATAACCTAGTGATGGCAGAGCCAGAGATGGAAGGAGGCTGGGCCCTGGCACCAGAGAGCAACTCTACTATCCCTGGATTTACTGGATGGTTATGAGGGAGAGAAAGAGAAAGAAGAAAAATGTTAACTTTTTTTTCTTTCACTCTCTAATTTTTTCTTTTATTGGAGTATAATTGCTTTACAATGTTGTGTTACTTTCTGCTGTACAACAAGGTGAATCAGCTATATGCATACATATATCCCCTCCCCCCTGGACCTCTCACGCACATCACCCCCTCATCCCACCCATCTAGGTCATCATAGAGCACCAACTGAGCTCCCTGTGCTATACAGCAGGTTCCCACTAGCTATCTATTTTACACATGGTAGTGTATATGTATGTCAATCCTAATCTCCCAATTCGTCCCACTCTTCCCTTGCCCCCCATGTCCACAAGTCCATTCTCTATGTCTGCATCTCTATTTCTGCCCTGCAAATAGGTTCATCTGTACTGAAAAATGTTAACTTTTAAAAATCAGTCTTATGTCTCTGCTCCTGCACCAACCTGCCCCTGATGTCAAAATCAAAACAAAATCCTAGAACCCAGAATGTGCCCTGTCTTCATGGAATGCATCTCCTTTCTTTTCTTTCACCTGGTTAAGTCCCACTCATGGCCCAAAGCCCAGTGTTGATTTATCACTGACTTCTGACCTCAGTCCCTAAAGACTGGGGAAGGTGGCCTGCCTTTCTTTGGCTTCTGTGCTATCTTTTAGTTGTTGGAATCTGTCTCTCTCTAGACCTTGAGCTCTGTAAGGGTGGTCTGTGACATTTTGGTCTTTGATTCCTAGCTTCTAGTACGGTGCCTGGCACACAGAAGGTACTTTATAAACATTGTGGAATTGAATTAATTTATTAGAGGCCAAGGATGGCTTCCTGGTTTGTGGGGCAGTTGATTTTTTTATGCATTTATCCCAGGTAAAGGTGAGTCTAGCAATTTCTACCTCTGAGGTGTAGACATAAATTTTGCTTTCCAAAATGGGGAGAAGAAATATACACGTTTAGAAAGATTATATTTTAAAAATTGAACATTTTATTGGGTTTGGATGGTAACTCTGTTTGCTGATAGTTCTGAATAGGTCTGAAGATTTAATAAAAACAAGTAAAAAGCCGTGAAGCCAGTTTAGTAACATGATGATACGTTCCTGAAATAAATGGAAGTATGGACATTTTCCCAAATCTATCTTATCTTGAGCTAACCTTATAATTATGGAATAATAAGCACTCAGTTTTTTCCTATTTTTATAAATCCTTCTAAAGGAAAATTTGTGCAATAATCTGTTATTATTGATAACAATTACATAATAATGAAGATAAAAATTCCATTGGGTTCTCCCCATTCCTCTCTATGTTATATAGCTTATAATCAATAAGTGCAAAAACAAAAACACTGTTTTTGGTGTAAACCTCTTTTACCATATGCTCTGGATACATGTAACCAATTTTCTGAACCAACAAATTAATATAAGACTTTCAAGACATGATATAGCAGTAGTATTTTTCCCATTATTTAGAGGAAAGAATACAAGATAGGAGGGGCATATTTTTTTTCACATATAATCCTTCTTGAGGTGGTGTTAACAGAAGATAGAGTTGGACAGAATTACTTGTACTATTTTTTTTTAAAGGAACCAATAATGTAATATGGGATTAGTAACTGAATATCTACTTTTCATTATTTTTGTAGTTACTCCCTAAAGCTTTTCATAAATTACAAGGAACGCTGAGCAATAAAATAAAAATAAAATAATTCAAAGGTTTCTTAAATCAGATGTTAGATCTTATATTACATCTGCTACAGAATCATAGCTAACACCTCAGTGCTTCTGGGTATTTTACTAAATGTTTAGGGCTCTCCCCCGCCCCCAGCAAAAGCAATTCTAAGCAAATGCTGAAGATCTCAGTGAATAGCTCATTCTTCGTGCTCCTGAGGGCCAGGCTTTTTCTTCCCCATCCTGATCAATTCTATTGTGCCACACAAGGAAATAAAATACTGTAGGAGGAAAATTAGTGAGTTGGGGGATTATGGATGAGGTTGGAGGAAGTCAGCTTACTCAACTCGTGACTACTAGTAGCAATACCTATTTAGGATATCAGAATTTTGGTCTTTATAATCCAGGCAAATCCTTCTACTATCCTTATCTCATCCCATCCTCTCCTCTACCCCAGGCTGAGGACCTTACCCTATCTCTATCTGGTAATCACTACCTATAGCACTGGCCTGTTTATACCTATGGCCCGCGAACAAGCTTACTTTTCTGACTCTAAATGAGAATACTGTGTGTGTTATTGTTCTTACACTTTAGCAATTATGACGTTTACTTTCCCTCAGTTAAAAAAGAATGATAAAGTTCATCTTCTAGTTCCGATGGGAGTGACACAAAGCCGATGGCCGATCCAACCACCGCTCAAGGAGAGGTGATCTGCTTCCCCAGGGGCTATGCCCGCTCTGCTGTGCCATTTAGAGCCTCTAGCGACTTATTCAGAAAACAAATCCTGAATGTGCTTGAGAGTGAAAATGATTTGGCCTGAAGTTAGGCTTTTGCGCAATCCTGATGGCTTCCTTTCCTAGGGGCATCAGGGTGTAGTGTGAAGACACACGGGGCGGGCGGGCTTCGACCTTCTGCTTGCTCAGCACGCGAACGCCTTGGGCAGGAGAGCCCGAGCCCCGCACCGCTCCAGACTATGGAGCGCAAGATGAAGCCACGCCCTTCCAACAGTTCGCCCTTGCCCTGCTCCGTATGCCTGAGTGTCGGGAATTCTGTCTGTAAGCCAATGACGTCCTGATCACAGGTCATCGAAGGTGCGTGTTCCTGGAATGAGTCTACTGCCTGCCGTCAGAAACACCCTACTGCCAGACACACTGGCGATTAGGATGAGAATGCATTGTGTAAGGCTAGCAAAAAAAAAAAATATATTTGAGCATGTGCCCCTAATATCTGGGTATTTATTACTGATATCTATCTATCTATCCATCCATCCATATATCTTGCTTTGGGAATATACTTTACCCATTATAAAATGTAAACAAAAATAGAAAAGATGAGATTTTTTAAAAAATCTAGTATTTCTAACAATTTCTCTTCATGCTCAACAAGCTGTCTTAAACCCTCCTTTGAAGGGTCCTCCACTTTGGAGGCCACTAGAGAAAGGAGTGGAGAGAGGAAATTGTAGCACTAGGAGTCAGCAAAGGGCACAGGGACATCAACAAAACCAGGGTCCCCTAGTGGTTGGTTCCACCCATTCAAATGGGTTCACCACTTGCTTTCTGTAGCAGGCAATCCAAGCACACCCTCTGTCTGATCCAAAGGCTGGCTCTTCAAGCGGTTCTGCCCCAGTGCATGGCCTCTCCTGGGTCTCTCCTGGGTCTGAGGCTCTCACTACTGCTCTCTTAACCAGGTAACCACCTAAGGAACGTTGTCACTTAAATGTCCAGCAGGCACTGCAATCACCTATTCACATGAGACCGAAACATGAGCCCAGAATCAGCTTTAGCCTCCCTCCTCCAACTCCCAGGCTCGCGTCTCCACTGCCCATCCTGTATTCTCTGTCTCAAGAGCTTGCCCTCCTGCCCCACTGCGCTGCCTCCATCACTTCCTGCCTCTGTAGCTGCGGTGGCCTCTTACAGAATTGCTCTGCCTCTGATCCTTCCTTCTCAGGCCTATCAAACATGGTCTTCCTATGATCGACTGGATCATGGCTGCTTAAAGCCCTCCAGTGGCTCTCCAACCCTTCAGAAAAAAAAAAAAATTAAAACCCCTCACCATGGATGAGACGCTCCTTCACCCATTCTTGGCATACCTCCAGGTGCACGTGGCAGAGCTTCTGCTTCTCTCATTGCCATACAGTTCCCCATCCTTCATCTGGTTAACTCAGCCTCCATCTTCAAACCCCACTCAGAGTTCACCTCCCCACCCCCACCCCAAAGCCTTCTCTGACCTTCCCTCTGGGTGTCCGGAGAACTTATTGCCTCAGTGATAACGTTTTATGTTTTGGTTCTACTAGAATTTGCCAGGGGTAGGGCCCCATCCTTAATTTATCTGTGTGTCTTTAGAATAGTAATCCTCAAACTTTAGTGTTCAGAAGAATAGCTGGAGGTGTTTTTAAAATAAGTGTGATTCCAGATTGAGCAGGTTTGAGGTGGAGGCCAGCCACTGGCATTTGTAACTAGATCCCTCTCCCTAGTGACTCTCATCCAATTCCTCCTCAGAGTTTCACCAGGTATCAGTGCTACGACCTTCAATTAATAGCAGTGAGAGAAGGAATTCTCTTTCTCTTTCTCTCATCTTTCCGTCCTTGATAAATGAATGCACTAATATGGGCTGAGACAGACCATATTGACTCTGCTTTTGGAAGTGGAACCTTTGACGGACTACGCTTGGGTGCAGAGATGTACCCCACAGTGTGAAATTGGCCTGGGGAACTGCTTTCGTTGCCTATGTGTGGGTGTGTGGGTGCATACACCCCTCCACACACACACTCATTCATATAAATCATATTCATTACCGACAATTAAAAATAGTTTTGAAGGGCTTCCCTGGTGGCGCAGTGGTTGAGAGTCCGCCTGCCGATGCAGGGGACATGGGTTCGTGCCCCGGTCCGGGAGGATCCCACATGCCGCGGAGCGGCTGGGCCCGTGAGCCATGGCCGCTGAGCCTGCGCGTCCGGAGCCTGTGCTCCGCAACAGGAGAGGCCACAACAGTGAGAGGCCCGCATACTGCAAAAAAAAAAAAAAAAAAAAAAAAATAGTTTTGAAAAATAAAAGAGGGTAGAAGAACTCTTCTAGATTAAAAGATACCAAAGAGACACAGCAATGAAATACAGTATGTAAATCTTGATTGGATCCTGGTTTGAACAAAAAAAAAATTATAAAATAATGTTGGGACAATTGGAGAAATTTTCATGTGGGCAATTCAAAGATAAAGAAATTGTTGCTTTTCTTAGGTGTGATAATGGCATTATGGTTAAAAGGGAGAAGGCCCTTATTCTTAGGAGATGCATGCTTAAATTTTTACAGATGAATTGTCATGATTTGCACAACTTACTTTCAGATGGTTCAGGAAATTATTTATACATATACATAAAATATGGCAAAATGTTAGCAATTGGGTGAGTCTAGCTGAAAGGTACAGTTGTTTGCTGTGCTATTGTTTAAGCTTTTCTGTAGATTGAAAACTTTAAATATTAAAAAAATGGGGAAATGTAAAACTAGAGTGATTTCACATAATTATTTATATTTGTGGCTTTCATTGAAAAGTCCAATTTCCCAATAAAACAGTTGGCTGGAGTTTCACGGAGCCTCCATAATTTGCTGTGACTACTTAGCTCATTAAAGTCACCTACCTGGCCAGAGGAGGCATTTGATTTGCAACCCATGAGATGAAGGTCAAGAGCCCTTGAAATTCTCCTCCTGGACTCTCTTTATAGGATTGTGTCTCTTGAATCCAAGAAGACTGATCTAAAGTGTCTTTTGTTGGGCAAGTCCTTCCACCTTGAGGAGGCCAAGTGGGAACCAGGGAACCAGGCTTGGGCTCATACCATGTAGGCTGCATCTGTTCTTGGCACACACAGAACCTAGAGCATCTCTCCAAGATCAACAACCAGATCAGGATATGATGTGAAAGACCCACTCAGCAGCAATGGGTCACTCTTAACTGGAGCAGTCATCATGTCCATCTAATGGGGTTTGGGATCCTGGCCTCACAAGTCAGGATGAACAGCACTGACCTTGGCTAGTAGGTAAAGAAGTAACCCTAAGAGAATCACAGTGAAATCATGATGGAGTCTATCTTTGGGAAGGCCTGAGGAGGAATGATGACTGATTTCAACTTTCTATATACAGTTTATTCTTTTCATATTAAAAAAGACTTTAAGCAAATATGACAAAATTCTTGGTCATGGATCCATTGGTATTTGTTATATACTTTTTTTGTGCTTTTTTCTCTTATTTTAAAAATTTCTCAAAAACAAACAAACCAAAATATTGCTTCTACCTCCCACAAGTGTTCCATGCCCTGGATATGCAAACTTGGGAAATGTTGTCCCCTACAGAAATGTGCTGTCAATCTCTTTCCAGAACTGAAGGAAGCAGAAGTAGAATCATAAGCCCTAATTTTCCTGAAGACAAAGAACCACAGATTTTAATTTTAAATCACCAGGGTCAATGTTTTTTGATACTGTATTTCCCCTTAATTTCCCAGCAGTTAAAGGAAGAGGTTAGCAAAGGAAAATACAAGACAAAAAATGTGGGAGATCTTTCTTATGTATGATATAATTTCCCTTTTCTCTTTTCTGACTCTGGAAACTAATAAAGTAAGACCCCTCACTTATGATGTAATCTTCCCTCTTTTTTGATTTTGGAAGCTAATAAAATTTTAAAACACAGTTCTTCTACTACAATTGAAGACTTTAGCTAAGCATAGCCTTTTCTCACTATAAAATTAGGCAGGTTCTTCTGGCCCATTCTAATTCTCAGCAATGCATGAAAATAAAGCAGGATAGTAAAGGGGGTTTGTCTAGTGGTAACATCATGCAGAGGGTCTCATCTTTCTGTGGGACAGGGTGTGGCTGCCACACAAGGCTGGGGTCAGTCTTGATTGAACGTCCCACCTCATGGGCTGGGATGGGGCTTGGGCTGATTAAAAGAACCTGGGGCTTGGGATCCCAGGCGTGGTGAGCTGAGTCTTTTAGAGAACGGGGAATGGTACTCTTTTGCTAATGGAAGGACTTAAAAACACCAGTAGGACTGTGAGCCTTGTTGGGATGGGCCTGAGTTTATACTATCCCCATGGAGACAGCTGGCTGTGTGCACATGATGCTAAGCTGATTTGTCCTTCAGGCTCTACTGTGTGAAAGGAGAAAACCCAAGGAGAAACCAATCATCACCCAGAACCAAATGCAAGGACGGCAGAAACTAATAGCTCTCCTGACACATATCAGTTTATAGGCAATCTCAGCAGAATTAGTTGGAACCCTAAACTTCCTTAAGTCTGATCAAGATGGGTGAGTTTGGAGCATATTCTTGGAGATTCACTTTTGATATTTATGTTTGCCATTGCTTAGGGATGTAAGTTGGCCTGCTCTGTAAAATTGATAATTATGACTACCTTTTATTGAGGGATTAACATGTTCTAGGCAAGGCACACAGGACTTTATATATATTATCTAATTTAGTCCTCGTATGATTATTATGCCCGTTTTTTAGATAAGGGCACTCGGGTTTAGAAAAATAAAGTGAGTGACCTAAGGGGCTGAAGAGGTCCGCAGACTTAAATTTGTGTGTTGGTCCAAATCCACTTTCTTAAATACACCCAGTGGCTCTCAAATCTCGCTTCACAACAGAATAATCTAGGGTACTTTTAGCAAATGCTGATGGCCGGGCCCATGTGGCCCAAGTAAATTTTATTATTTGGGTGAGGTACCTGGGCATCTATTTTCTTTAAAGCTCCCAGATAATTCTAATGTTCAGTCAGGATCAGGAATCTCTGACTTAGCTTGCACAGCTTCCAGTATAATCAAAACTGTCCTATAGTGTGGTAGACAAAGTAATGCCCCGCCTACCAAGATGTCTACTTTCTAATCCCTGGAACTGTAGATATGTTACTCTACATGGCAAAGGGGAATTTGCAGGAAAGTGATCTTGAGATGGGGAGAGTATCTTGGATTATCCAGGTGGATCCAATGTACTATATGGGTCTTAGACAGGGAATAGGGAGGCAGGTGTGCCAATGTCATAGTGATGCAGTCTGAGAAAGACTCTATCAGCCCTCACTGGCTTTGAAGGTGGAAGGAAGACATGAGCCAATAAATGCGGCAGTCTCTAGAAGCTGGAAGAGGCAAGGGAAAAGATCCTCCCTTCGGGCCTCCAGAAGAAACACAGCCCTGCCCACACCTTGATTTTGACTCAGTGAGACCCATTTTAGAGTTTTGCTCTATGAAACTATGAGACCATAAGTTTGTGTTGTCTTAAGCCACTAAATGTGACCTTTTGCTTATACTGGAAGTGGTATAGTTATGTGTCAGACAATTTTACATATGCTGATGGCTCTCTATCCAACCGTCCATACACCTGCCTACCCATTCACCCACCCATCTATCCATCAATTCAGGAAACATTTACTGAAAACCTACTAATGGTGTGAGGCAGGGATTGTCATCTCCATTTCACAGATGGGTAAAACAGGCACAGAGAAATCAACAACTGAGGCAGGACTTGACTCCTAGTCTTTGGATCGCTGGGTGCACTGATCTTTCTCTGTAGTATGTTACCTCTAGAATTCCTGATTATTAGAACCCCAGGCCCTGTAAGCATTCAAATATGGCCATAGCTGACCAATAGAAGAAATATTGTGGTGCATGTAGATTTCTGTAGCATCCTTCAAGTCATAAAGTTGGTGAAGTGAGTTTGCCCTTCATTGCTGTAAGGCTGGCTCTGGAGTAGTCATGCCTAGATCAGTGTTTGGTGTCTTCTCTGACCTCTATAGCATGGGACACCTAGCAGTGATGAGGTCACATTTTGGCCTCTCTCTGAGATTGGTTCCTATAGCAGCATAGAACCCAAGATCTGAGACTGGGCTATAGCTGATTTCAAAAATTTTAAAAGCTGTAGAAGACTTTCTTTTAAATGAAATTTGCGTTAGTAAAAGATATATGTTAGGACTTCCCTGGTGGCGCAGTGGTTAAGAATCTGCCTGCCAACGCAGGGGACATGGGTTTGATCCCTTGTCCAGGAAGATCCCACATGCCGTGGAGCAACTAAGCCCGTGCTCCACAAATACTGAGCCTGTGCTCTAGAGCCCATGAGCCACAACTACTGAAGCCCATGTGCCCTAGATCCCACGCGCTGCAACTACTGAAACCCGCGTGCCTAGAGCCTGTGCTCGGCAACAAGAGAAGCCACTGCAATGAGAAGCCAGTGCACCGCAATGAAGAGTAGCCCCTGCTCGCTGCAACTAGAGAAAGCCCGCGTGCAGCAATGAAGAACCAACGCAGCCAAAAAAAAAAAAAAGATATAAGTTAAAATCACTCCAGTAGAGGCAGAGATGTCAAAACTCATTTCTCCTACCCCAACCCGCTGATGTGTCTCCCTGGAATTCCCAGGACTCCTCAGGGCAATTTGAAATTACTGGGCTATAGTATTAGTGGAGAGTGGGACATCTGGTTGCCCTAGGCTAGCCACACTAAGAATGGAGCATAACCGTGTACAAGTATCTTTTCACTTTAACAGGAAAATATACTCATTTTATATCATGATATTGATTGATATTGATTAGGAAAAGGAGGAAGATAAATATGAGAAGAGCTATTAATCAAGAAATACTTACTTAGGGAGGCAGTGTGATGAAATAGAAAAAGGTGTTTAGCTCAGAGCCAAACAACGCTAGCCGCCAGCCCCAACTGCTGTTACTCTTGGATTGCTGTGTTATCTTGGACTAGTCCCTTCATCATTTTGAGCCTCAAGTTCAAGGATTAAATTAGATGATTTATGCAAAAGCACTTGGCACAGTGCTTGGCACATGGCAGGTATGGAATAAATGTTGCATCTGTACTGAGTACTTTTCAGGCTTACAAGGCATTTTATAATCAAAGATGAATAAGAGAAAATCTCTGCTGTCAAGAAACTCAAGGCTATTTGGAAAAACAACACATTTTTGGAAAATTCATAGTATAATGATTGCTACAGAGCAATAGAGTTCAAGCACCAAATAAGAAGTCCAGACATGAGAAATTATGCACTTGAAGTGATCCTGAAATGCTGCTTGAGGCATGGCCAGGGTTTGGTGGGATGAGAGACAAGGAGAACAGTGTAAACAATGGGAGAAAGGGTGCTAATAAGGAGGACCTCAGAGGCTACATAATTCTGGGAGGTGAATGGGCAAACAGATAAGTATTTCTCTTCACCGAGTGGGGAACTGATAGAGGGAAGTCTATGTTCTCACAGAGTCAGCAATTCCCACATGCACCCTGTCCACCTAGGTGTCAGGCATTAGCCCACATTGCCATCGATGTGGTCTTTGAAGGGGTGTAAAGGAAGGTTGGATCACCCAAGTAATAATAGAATTTTAAATAGGTGAGGAGACTTGAAAAGTGACTGTAAGCAGGATACAAGCCAGAAGAGAAGCTACAAGACACAGAGAAGTACATCATCAAATATTTTGGCTTAGTTCTGAGCTCTTGGGAAATGGATCAGTGTAGAGCAATTAGGAGTGGTAAACTTCTTCTGAGCCAAAGATAAGATTGGTTGAAAAAAGGAGACTGAAAGACATCTATTTGAGAATGTGCACACAGGCACACGCACGCACATGCATGTGAATACCAATGCCCTTCAATAGTCAGTTTTTATTAAAATGAACATTGCATTCTTGTATAAAAAGGATCAAATTAATATAAACATTCCTGGTATCATTAGCCGTATTACTAAAAATACATCATGTGAAGCTAAACAAACTAATAAGCCATTAGGAAAATAGTCAGGGCTGATTTGGGCACCAGTCTACCCATTCCCTTTGCAGTAACCCACAGGTGCAGCAGGTCTCAGAAGTAGCATCCGTGCGCTGTGATCACACGTCCAACCTCAGCCCAGGTTGCCTACAGACCTGACCATGTTCTCAAATTAAAACTGAATTGTCATTACCTACTGTCTAGCACAGGGAACTCTACTCAATACTATGTAATGACCTATATGGGAAAAGAATCTAAAAAAGAGTGGATATATGTATATGTATAACTGATTCACTTTGTTGTACACCTGAAACTAACACAACATTGTAAGTCAACTGTACGCCAATAAAAATTAACTAAAAAAAACTGAATTGTCATTGAAAACCATTGTAAGTATGACATTTTAGAGTAAATATTTTATGAAACAACACAATTTGTATGCAACTGGAAAGAGTTGGCACATATTTGGCTGGCAAATGAATGGCTTGGTTTATGAGAAGAGAGTGAAGTAAGACTTAGATGCAGCCTTCAAAGAGCTACGTGTAATTAGTTGATTGGACAAACAACAATGGTCAGCATTTTTAGCAGAGTCTTCTGGTCAAGCTTAGAAACAGGGTTCCATTTGCTTTTTCCCTTCCTCAGTTAGTCATTGTTTGGGAGCCTATTTATTTTATATTTATACTCATCATATTCTAGTACAGTGGTTCTCAAACTCTTTGGTTTCAAAACCACATTGACTGCTTAAAAATATTCATTGCAGCACTATTTACAATAGCCAAGACATGGAAGCAACCTAAATGTCCATCGACAGATGAATGGATAAAGAAGATGTGGTACATTTATACAATGGAATGCCACTCAGCCATAAAAAAGAATGAAATAATGCCATTTGCAGCAACGTGGATGGACCTAGAGATTATCATACTAAGTGAAGTAAGCCAGACAGAGAAAGACAAATGTCATATGATTTCGCTTATATGTGGAATCTAAAAAATATATATATATATGTATACAAATGAACTTATTTACAAAACAGAAATAGACCCACAGATATAGAAAACAAACTTATGGTTACTGAAGGGGAAAGGGGCGGGGAGAGATAAATTAGGAGTTTGGGATTAATAGATAGACAGTACTTACTATATATAAAATAGATAACAAAAAAGGACCTACTGCATAGCACAGGGAACTATACTCAATATTTTGTAATAACCTATAAGGGAAAAGAATCTGAAAAAGAAATATATATATATGTGAGTGTGTATATATATATATATATGTGTGTGTGTATCATTTTGCTGTACACCTGAAACTAACACAACATTGTAAATTAACTATACTTCAATAAAAAAAAAAATTGGAGGGCCCTAAATAGTTTTTGTTAAGGTGGCTAATAGCTGACAAAATTTTCATTTATTTATTAATTCATTTAAAATAACGATAATAAATTATTACATTTATGTAATAATTTTTTATGAAAATATACCTTTTATGAAAAATATATTTTCCAAAACAAAAAATTTAGTTAGAGGCATAGCACTGTCTTACATTTTTGTAAATGTCTTCAATGTATGGGGTAATAGAAAACAGCTGTATTCTCATATTTGGTCTACATTCAATCTGTGGTGACATATTGTTTTAGTTGAAATATATGAAGATATGGCCCCATGCAGATATGCAGTTGGAAAAGGGAAAACTAACTTAATAGCCTTTTCAGATAATTTGGGGGTCTCTGGAAAATTCCACTGAACATTCATGAGAGAATGAGAATGGAAAAGGCAAATAACATCTTAGTATCATTATGTAGGTAGCTCTGACCTTGTGGATTCTTTGAAAGGGAGTTGGTGATTCCCAGGGGGTCTTCAGACCATACTTTGAGAAGCCCTGCTCTAACCTTTCTCTAGCTTTATACGGGCCAGATGTATTTCCAGGGGACATGGGGTTTCCTGTTATCTGTGGATGATTCTTCAAGTAAACTAAGTGTGCACTCCAAATGCATGATATTCAGGCTTCCAGGCTTGTTTCTAGGTATTCTAACAGAATCTTCCACCTAGTTCCATTATAATGGCCCCATGACCACAGCACACATATGTCAGATAGTCTGATTTTGCATGAAACTATGAGGAATCTGAAAAAAGGTCATTCATGGAGGTTGTTTTGTTTTTAACTGTATTTTTGTTTTATTGTTAATATGATTGACTTGAAGGACTTAACTCCAGGCAAGGAGACACATTTGTTAATCTTAGTTAATTTATTTAAAAATACTTATTGGTAAACAAACAAACAAAACTTATTTGTTATCTCCTATGGGGCCATGTCCTAGGTAATGGGATTATAAAACTGAATCAAACAGCCCTATTGTGCCAAAGCTAACAATCTTAGAAATATGAACAAGTAATCACAAAACCATACAGTTCTTAAACATAAATGCAATAATCAATTTAAATTCCATGGAAGAAAAGAGTTCAATTGGCTCGTGAAGCAATGGAATTACTTTCCTGTTTGTATTACAACTAGGAATGGAGGCAAGAAGTGATGACTGTCAGAAAGCTTGAAATGAAGAGGGAATTATGGATAACACCCTAAGGAACAGCTTTTCCTTTCCCAGTCAGTGCTGGATCTTAAAAATATTTTTCTTGAGAAATGAACAAAGGTGACATTTTTACCCTTTGGGCTTAGAAGCGGGTCATTGCACATTTTGAAAATAAATAACTCCTGGCTGATTTGATGCAGATGTCATTCACAGCTGTCCAAGCAGGGGCAGAGGGGGTGTCGACAATTTGCCACAAATTTACATTTAGAATTTGGCAGAATTCATGAAATGTAGATTACTTGTGTATAGAATAGCTTGCTTCTCTATATGCTGCTTAAATATTTCCTTTTTAAAAAAAAAATTGTGATGTCAGACAACTGAGTATCTAGTGTCTGTATAGGAGCTGCCATCTTTATCCTACACAACTTGTTAAACATTTCTAAGCACTTATTAGGCACCAGGTATTACACTGAGTGAATAAAACGTGAACAAGACCCTAACTTAGCTACTCATTTACCAGAACTTGTAGCTAATATATCATCAGCTGCTATGAATTACATCAAACATACATATTTTTCAACAAGACTTAGAGGAGTGCTGTCCAGCAGGATTTTTTGTAATGTAGGAATGTTCTATATCTGTGCTGTCCTATGTGTAGCCATTAACCATTTTCCACTACTGAGCACTTGAAATGTGGCTAGTGCAGCTGAGGAATTGAATTTTAAATTTTATTTACTTTCTAAAAATTTTAATTTAATTTAATTTTTTAAACATCTTTATTGGAGTATAATTGCTTTACAATGGTGTGTTAGTTTCTGCTTTATAGCATAGTGAATCAGCTATACATATACATACATCCCCATATCTACTCCCTCTTGCGTCTCCCTCCCACCCTCCGTATCACACCCCTCTAGGTGGTCACAAAGCACCGGGCTGATCTCCCTGTGCTATATGACTGCTTCCCACTAGCTATCTATTTTACATTTGGTAGTATATATAAGTCCATGACACTCTCTCACTTCATCCCAGCTTACCCTTCCCCCTCCCCATGTCCTCAAGTCCATTCTCTACATCTGCGTCTTTATTCCTGTCCTGCCCCTAGGTTCTTCATAACCATTTAATTTTTTCCTTTAGATTCCATATATATATGTTACCCTACAGTATTTGTTTTACTCTTTCTGACTTACTTCACTCTGTATGACAGACTCTAGGTCCATCCACCTCACTACAAATAACTCAATTTCATTTCTTTTTATGGCTGAGTAATATTTCATTGTATATATGTGCCACATCTTCTTTATCCATTCATCTGTTGATGGACACTTAGGTTGCTTCCATGTCCTGGCTATTGTAATTAGAGCTGCAATGAACATTGTGGTACATGACTCTTTTTGAATTATGGTTTTTTCAGGGTATATGCCCAGTAGTGGGATTGCTGGGTTGTATGGTAGTTCTATTTTTCGTTTTTTAAGGAACTTCCATACTGTTCTCCATAGTGGCTGTATCAATTTACATTCCCACCAACAGTGCAAGAGGGTTCCCTTTTCTCCACACCCTCTTCAGCATTTACTGTTTGTAGATTTTTTGATGATGGCCATTCTGACTGGTGTGAGGTGATACATCATTGTAGTTTTGATTTGCATTTCTCTAATGATTAGTGATATTGAGCATTCTTTCATGTGTTTGTTGGCAATCTGTATATCTTCTTTGGGGAAATGTCTATTTAGGTCTACTGCCCATTTTTAGATTGGGTTGTTTGTTTTTTTGATATTGAGCTGCATGAGCTGCTTGTAAATTTTGGAGATTAGTCCTTTGTCAGTTGCTTCATTTGCAAATAATTTCTCCCATTCTGAGGGTTGTCTTTTCGTCTTGTTTATGGTTTCCTTTGCTGTGCAAAGGCTTTTAAGTTTCATTACGTCCCATTTGTTTATTTTTGTTTTTATTTCCATTTCTCTTGGAGGTGGGTCAAAAAGGATCTTGCTGTGATTTATGTCATAGAGTGTTCTGCCTATGTTTTCCTCTAAGAGTTTGATAGTTTCTGGCCTTACATTTAGGTCTTTAATCTATTTTGAGTTTATTTTTGTGTATGGCATTAGAGAGTGTTCTAATTTCATTCTTTTACATGTAGCTGTCCAGTTTTCCCAGCACCACTTATTGAGGAGGCTGTCTTTTCTCCATCGTATATTCTTGCCTCCTTTATCAAAAATAAGGTGACCATATGTGCGTGGGTTTATCTCTGGGCTTTCTATCCTGTTCCATTTATCTATATTTCTGTTTTGGGGCCAGTACCATACTGTCTTGATTACTGTAGCTTTGTAGTGTAGCCTGAAGTCTGGAAGCCTGATTCCTCCAGTTCTGTTTTTCTTTCTCAAGATTGCTTTGGATATTCTGGGTCTTTGGTGTTTCCATACAAATTGTGAAATTTTTTGTTCTAGTTCTGTGAAAAATGCCGTTGATGGTTTGATAGGGATTGCATTGAATCTGTAGATTGCTTTGGGTAATAGAGTCATTTTCACAATGTTGATTCTTCCAATCCAAGAACATGGTATATCTCTCCATCTGTATGTATCATCTTTAATTTCTTTCATCAGTGTCTTATAGTTTTCTGCATACAGGTCTTTTGTCTCCTTAGCTAGGTTTATTCTGAGGTATTTTATTCTTTTTGTTGCAATTGTAAATGGAAGTGTTTCCTTAATTTTTCTTTCAGATTTTTCATCATCAGTGTATAGGAATGCAGGAGATTTCTGTGCGTTAATTTTGTATCCTGCTACTTTACAAAATTCATTGATTAGCTCTAGTAGTTTTCTGTTAGCGTCTTTAGGATTCTCTATGTATAGTATCATGTCATCTGCAAACAGTGACAGCTTTACTTCTTCTTTTCCAATTTGGATTCCTTTTATTTCTTTTTCTTCTCTGATTGCTGTGGCTAAAACTTCGAAAACTACGTTGAATAATAGTGGTGACAGTGGGCAACCCTGTCTTGCTCCTGATCTTAATGGAAATCGTTTCAGTTGTTCACCATTGAGAATGATGTTGGCTGTGGGTTTGTCACGTATGGCCTTTATTATGTTGAGGTAAGTTCCCTCTATGCCTACTTTCTGTAAGGTTTTTATCATAAATGGGTGTTGAACTTTGTCCAAAGCTTTTTCTGCATCTATTGAGATGATCATATGGATTTTCTCCTTTAATTTGTTAATATGGTGTATCACGTTGATTGATTTGCCTATATTGAAGAATCCTTGCATTTCTGGGATAAACCCCACTTGATCCATTTACTTTTAATTAATTAAAATTTAGGGACTTCCCTGGTGGTCCCTTAAATTTAGGCAGATTTAAGAATCCGCCTTACAATGCAGAGGACGTGGTCGATCCCTGGTTGAGGAACTAAGATCCCACATGCTGCAGGGGAACTAAGCCCACGCACAGGAACTACTGAGCCCACACGCTGCAACGGAAGATCCTGCGTGCCACAACTAAGACCCAACACAGCCAAAAATTAAATAAATATTAAAAAAAAATTTAAATAGCCACATGTGGCTAGTGGCTACAGTATGGGACAGCCGCATTCTAGAGTACCAGGGCCACACACTCTACCTTTGTTTTCTAAACCTCTTAGCAACATGAATTCTAGGCAGGTAATGGGTTTTTTGTTTTTGTTTTTAATAGTACAAAGTTAGAGCTCTTTATTCAGACAGTAGAGTGGGGCACAGCACAGTGAGATGGCAATGCGGTCTCCATGGCAACAGAAAGTCTCATAAACAAAGTCCTTGGCTTCTGTCAGGCCGACTCTTCCTGGCTCAGGCGAAACATGTTTTAACTTGATAAAAACAAAACCAGGCAGCCTGGCTACAATGTGGAAGGGTAACTGGCTGTATGGTCTCTGGTCAAGCCTTCTGAAGTGCTTGGTGAGAGCATCCAGCAGCTCCTGCTTCTTCATCCTGCTCTTCAGTCTGTACACCCTGCAGGCTTCCTTCAGTGTGGGCACAGTGAGATTACCCAGTGTGCCCTTGCTGACGTGGGCCTTCAGCTCCTCTTCAGATAACTCCACCTTAGGCCTTTTGCTTCCAGAACTTTCATCATCTTGTTTTCGCTTGGGAACTTTTTCCTCAGGATTGTAAGCTGGTGGGTAGACAAGTTCCTTAAACTCATCCACCAGGGAGCCCAGTCTTTTGTCCATTACTTCAACCTTGGGCAGTGTCAGATCCATGGCTTGTTCAGGCTTCATCAAATCCAAAGCCAAGGCCTCCATGTTCCTAAAGTGCTGCAGCAGCACTGGGTTCTCAAAGCTGTCACTTCTGTACTTGAAGTGGAGCTTCTGAACAATAGCCTTCATCTTGTCTACCTGCTCTGGGTTTGCCATGACTTTTTCAGTAAAGGGCACCTTCCGTTTGTCATCAGCATAGGGCAAGAAGATGAGCTGGAAGCCTGGGGGAGTCACCTGAATTTTCTGGTCATCCAGCTCTTCTTCCTGTGGCATCAAGGTCACAAAACAAGGGAGGATATTCTGGCAGGGTGTGTATCTGCACACTGTCATGACCTCCTTCTTCAGACACTTGGTGAGTAGAGCACTGAATAGGGTTGAGCTCCCATTTATCAGGGACTCCTCGGGGTACACGAACAGGGAGGGCCTCAGGTAATGGTGCTTCTTCAGCATTATCAAGGTCTTGAAACCGATGAGAATCAAACCTGGTTCATCAAACCATTTAAGCTCTTCTGTTTCCTCTTTCTCTAATACAATCTGACAACCCCCATAGGTCTGGGACCTCTTGGTGTCGCTAGGCAAAAGCAAACTGCCTGTATTTACATTAAATGTCCGGGTCTTGGTTTTCACTGGTTCATTTGTTTCCCAATAAAGCCTCACTGGAGAAGGTTTGAGAGCCTCTGGACCATATTATAATTGCCAACAGTAAGCGCTACATCTTCGTTGAGCTTAAGCTTCAACCTGTAGAGCACGCGCTTCCTGGTCTCCTTGGCGCGAACCTTCCTCAACAGGTCTTTGAGCGTGCTCAACTCCTCAAAGTGGACCCCTATGTCCTCATCCTCTGCTATGCTGATAATATCTCTGTAGAACAAGCATATGTCAAAGCCCTCACGTTTCTTTAGGTGCAACAGGTCAAGGAACATACCTGTGTCACAGAGATCTCCAGCTTTGGTCCTGGCCCGGCTGGCTTTGGCACTGTCATTCATGTGGGGGTCATCTTTATTGGTGAAAAGCATGATCCTCGTATGACTCATCTTGAACTGGACATCGCTAAAGAGGTTGGCATAGACCCACAGTACTTCACTTAGGGAGTAGTCAGATCCATGGCCAACTAGGTCTTGGAAATGTTTCTTCCCCTCCTGCCCCTTAAAGTGGTCAAGCTCTAGCACTCGTTTAGCACCTGGATTACCCAATTCCTGCAAGACGTAAATATTTTTGAAATTCACTGAATTTTTGTCCTTATTGGTACCATAGAACACCGCTGCCAAGAGATCTCGATCACTGCTTATGATCTTATTGGTGTATACACTCCAGATATACTGGATGCTAATGTCAAAAGGAGTCAACTCATCTTCATCCTGAGTTTCAAACATGGCCTCGGAAGCATCAGTCAAAAAAATCAAACTATGTCTTCCTGAATATTTATAATCTCCACCTGCTTCAAGGCCCTCCTCTTGATCTTCTTCTTCCTCATCACCCTGATTTTTGTAATAAGACTCCCACCCTGACATGTTGGTTACTTGAGCACAATGAAGAGATCAATTTGGGCAGAGGTAATGGGGTTTTAAAAGATACTTTTACATTAAATTATATTAGTCATATTGTTATTAAGGCCCAAATCTGGGTTAATGAGAAGATTAACTCACTACTTACTTTGCTCTGAAATTAAGAACAGATTTAGAACCTTCACTTTAAGAGTTGTTAGTGTATCAAGACAATGTTTGTTCAAGCTCAGTAAAGTGCAGTGAGGAGGGAAGGGTCCTAGATAAGAAGTTGGAGGGCCGGGCCTGGGTCTTAGACCCCCGTCTGCTTCTGACTGGATGTGTACTTCACCTCTGGCCTTAGTTTCTTCATTAGTGAAAGAAGGAGGAGGAGAAGGAGAAGAAGAAAGAGGAGGATGAACTAAAAAGGGAGGAGGGAAGGAGAGAAGAAAGGAAGCGAGAGAGAGAGGGAGGGAAATAGGAAGGAAGAAAAGAAGAAGAAAGAAGGCAGTTGGACTAGATAAATGATTTCAAAATTTCCCTCCAGCTTCCTGCTTTGTGTATTTCAAAGTATGTTATCAGGTGAATAAACATTTAAAATTGTTAAAAAAAAAAACAGAACAGATTTGGAAATAATCACTAGAAGATTTATGGGACTAGATCTCTCATTTACAGTGCCCAATTTTCTTGGAAAATCTGCCAGACAGTCTGGACTATCATAGGCTAAAGAAGGCATTGGGGCTTTTTGATATTATAATAATCTATGAACTGAAAAGTTAAGGTATTAAATAACTGGCAAAAGAGTAAAAGCAAATGCAGAAAATAAAGGCCATTAATGTAAATTCAATTTCTTGGGCATAGTGTGATGTAACACATGTGGGCCAAAGGAACTATAATGCTTTGGCAAAAATTCGGAAATTGAGATGTATCCATAGAGACGTAGCAACACCTAAGACTTATAGGGGATCCAGGTTTTACAGTCATAGGTTCTCAGTACAGTTGGACAAATGAAGACAAAAATGCAGATGGCTACATAACAATGCAAGAATCAGAGAATAAGAAAGAATGATCAAAGGATTATCATATGATAGCAAATTTTTAATTGCCAAATGAGAAGTTTGGAAAGAAATGTTTTGAGTTCAGAGTAAGCTAAATTTACATTGGACAAAGGCAGTAGAAAGAGTGTGTTGTTTGAAGTTACACTGAGATTTGAAGTCTTAGCTCTTCACTACTTAAATCAATTTTTCTTTTTGGCCAAGTTACTTAACCTGGGTTTCAACTTTCTTATCCATAAAATCGGAATAACATTAGCTAACAGGAAAGATTGCTGTGAAGGTTGGCACGGGGCCTAACACCTAATAGGTACTCAAGACTACAAGACTACTCAAGTAGTTATGGCTACTAACTACTACCACCAGGATCTTCTGGAAGCAGAACAAATCTAAGAAATGTGATTCTGTTGGTGATAGGCAGTGAATAAGTGAATTTAACTTTAATAGAGATTGTTGGAAGAAGTAGTAGGAGATAAGTTTAACAGGTAAGATGGGCCTAAATAATTTCTTTTCCTTGAAATCTTGACAAAAGAATTTAGGTTTTACTGTCATTGGTAACGGGAGACAATTGTAGACTCATGCCAAAAGCAGTGGGTAAGTAGATTCGTCAATAGCACCACCAAAGATAAGCTTGGGAAAAGGCAAGGAAAGCAGTTAGGTGGATGTTACAATAATCCCAGTATGAGATAATGACCTTGACTAAGATGGTAGCTGCAGAAATGGAAATAAAAGGGCAAATATGAGATATTTTAAGAAAGTGTGGACTAAATTTGAACTTCCCAGCTGTGTGCCCAGGTGTTACAGGTCAGTTGAGATACTGATCTGCAAAGGCCTTGGGGGCTGTGGGGGACCCCTTACCCACCATCAGGCAATAAATTCCAGACACAAGTAGTGTTTTTTGTTTACACAGCTAATCTCATATTGTCATTTCCTGTGCGGGACATGAAAAATTCTGAACTAAAGTGCTTAATGCCAGTCTGGATATAAGGAAAGAAGGAAAGAAAGAATTATAATGACCACAACACTTTCATTCTTCAAGACAAGATGGGGAGGTGTGGATGGAAATGGCATAGGTAGGGAAGAAAACTAGTTTAGAGAATTTGTTTTGGATATTTCAGGGGCTCTGCATGTGAAACAGTTGTGTGAATAGGTCATTGGGAAAACAGGATTAGAACAAAGATGAGACATATCTTAGAGATAGAGATTATTTGCAATTGTACTTGATGCCACTTAACTGATAATGGAATACAGTCAACTACATTTGGTTAAAGCACTACTCACAGGATGTGAATTAATGGTTTGCTATCAGCCTGCTCTATCTCCCTTGTCTTTAGGTCTGTTCTATTAATTATTTTAACCTTCATTGTAGATAAAGGTATGGAAGCATTCTGATATTTACAAATCATACAAATATGGGAGAACTAGCTAAAACATTGGCTGATATCATCAAGATTCAGAATGATTCATTGACCCTAATCTAAGAAGATAAAAATAAAGTAAGTGTACCTAACAATGCAAATGCACTTGATGCCACTTAACTGTAATATACACTGGGTTGGCAAAAGATTCGTTCGGGGTTTTCCATGTGTGTATATATAAACACACACACTCACACACACACTATATATGTTTATAAAATTACTGTGGGTGGAGGTTTTAAGGAAGCCTGAGAAGAAAAAGAGAATGCTTTACCCTTTGCTAAGTAAACTTTTAGTTTCTTTCTTTGGGTCTCTCTTAAATAAGTCACTGCTAACTTGACAAAGATCACAATATTTAATTAAGCCAAGATCCATTTGTTTGCATCACTGTTGCGGGACCGTCTACATGCCTCCTGAGGAAGGGGCAATATTGTGTGAGGAGAAAGCTGGATGAGACAATGCAGTCTCTGTAGTCAGACACGGAACTCTTACCAGGATTCAGGGAGAGAAAAAGGAGCTCTCAAGCCCTCTAAGTATCTGTGTATAATTTCTTCAACAGCCCCCATCAAATCAGCAGAAAGTGTGTCTAGCGGCTTCTCCAGGATAATTAAACAAAAAAAAAATGAAGTAACACAGTTGAGAAAGTTTTACTAAGCCCATAGGAAAGGTGAGAGGGTATCAGAATGGAGCTTTAAGTTTTGTTTACTTCTTGCCTCCAACAGGTAGGCTTTCAAACCACTTCCCCTCTAACACGTGAAAACTGGCTTGTTGTGTATCAGATAACGCTGAAGATTTCTGCACATGCCAATGTGTCTTGTTGGTCAATCCAGCTTGTTTATGGAGGCTTGGGCATAAGTGGAGCTACTCTAAAGGAAGTGTCACCACCCCAGGGTGTCCCAGACTTGATTCGGGGACATGGGCAAAGTAGAAGGGGACATGAGCTTCAGTTCCACTCCTGGGCTTTGGAGCTACATGTTCTCAGCTCAGTGTATTCCCACCAGTTTCCCATTTATTTCCACCTCCTTCTCTTCCACTTCCCCTTTACTCTTGTTCCTCAAAACCTAGAGTGATAGAGAGGTGGTAAAAAGGAAGGGAAATGAGGTCCAGCTTGGGAGTGGTGGAGGGGTTCCACCTTATTTCCTTTATTCTCTCATTTCTAGGGGTGGCTCTGCGCAGGCAAAGGAACAGGTATGGTTGAGTTGATTGTGTTCTGCACAACCCTAGGGTGCGCCATTCACAGTGTGGCATACAATGAGGAAAACTTCCCAGTGAGAAACCTACCTTATTTGAAAAGCAGGTGCTTTGGAAAAGAGCCTTATCATTTTGGCTCATCTGATTTTTTCCTGCTACATTTAATTACTGGAGAGCACCTATTTATAACCATGCTCAGAGAATTTGTTATTTAAAGTACAATTCTCCTGTAAATTTACATTAAAGCCCAAAAGAAAGTTTTATCAGGCCAAGAATTTTGCATTATGTTCCCTCTTGGCTGTAATCCACCCCTCCACCCCTCACTTTTTCAGTCATCCTGAGGGTATATGCTGCTGAGATCCTTCAGGACTCTTACATGCTGTTTCACAATCCAGAAACTGTTAATCACTTCACTGTTGGTTTTTCTTTCCCCCCTCTGGTTCAAATAATCCCAAGTCTCCTAGGTTGTCCCAGAGTTTTTCTTTTCAGTCTATTTCAACAATTTTCTTAAAGCTGTCAAATGCTGGAATCCAGAGTTAATTTCTTAAAATTTCATTTTTAAAAAGTGTATGTGTGCGCATGAATTGGGGGAGGGGGTTCTTTCATTTTGTACAGGAATATTTTCCCAACTCAAAATGAGACATATGTCATAATAGCTATAAATCTCTGCACTAAACAAGTTGTTAGTAATTATTTGTCAATGTTTGTGTGTGTGTGTGTCTTTGGGAGAGTGAGGTAGAGGAGATGGAGAACATAATTTATCAGGTTTCTCTGAGAGAGAAGCAAGAATAAGATGACCGTTAGTTAGATGGTTAGTCCTGTGAATTTTTTTTTTTTTTTTTGCGGTACGCGGGCCTCTCACTGTCGTGGCCTCTCCCGTTGCGGAGCACAGGCTCCAGACGCGCAGGCTCAGCGGCCAGGGCTCACGGGCCCAGCCGCTCCGCGGCATGTGGGATCTTCCCGGACCAGGGCACGAACCCGTGTCCCCTGCATCGGCAGGCGGACTCTCAACCACTGCGTCACCAGGGAAGCCCAGACCTGTGAATTTTTGAATGAGTTCTAGCTGAGAATTCACTACGGTCTCACACGACCCAACAGCCCCTTAGACGAGAGACGGCAGAGCAGGGAGTCGCGTTTAGGGACACCTGAGAGAAGAGGCTTCCTGGATTGGGATGTCCCAGCAAGATGAGGAGGGACAGGCTTTTGTACAGCTTGGCAAACAGAGTTAGTAGCTACTAGAGGATCCTTTTTCAAAGAAGACTGCATGTAAGACTTGGAGGGGGCCATTTCGTTTAATTCTACTAGAAGAATTCTAATTTCTTCTTTAGAAATAGAGACGCAGACGTAGAGAGCAAACGTATGGATACCAAGGGGGAAAGTGAGGGGGTGGGATGAATTGGGAGATTGGGATTTACATATATACACTATTGATACTATGTATAAAATGGATAACTAATGAAAACCTACTGTACTCAATGCTTTAGGTACTCAGTGCTCTGTGCTGACCTAAATGGGAAGGAAATCCAAAAGAGAGGGGATGTACATATACATATAGCTGATTCACTTTGCTGTACAGTAGAAACTAATACAACATTGTAAAGCAACTGTACTCCAATAAAAATTAATAATAAAAAAAGACCAGTGAGCAAAAATAAATAACTTACAGACTTGAAAAAAAAAAAAAGAAGAAATTTCACAGCAACTCTGTGTGCCAAAGGATAAAGAAAAAGATTTTTTTCCCCTCTGTTTTGTTTTGTCCATGCCTAATGTAGAGAGAAAAAGTAAAGCAGTGTACCTCTGTTTGGGGTGGACAGGTGGCCCAGAGGATAAAAATGACAAAACCCTAAATTAGAGGATGAAGCTTAGAGGCAAATGGACAGGGACTCCTGGGGCTAAGAAAGACCCTAACCTCAGAAGTGTTCTACAAGTTCATCACTGTGTCTCCTAAATCATGAAATTGTCATTTTTATTTCTTTTTCTTTTTCTTTTCTTTTCTTTTTTTTTTTTGGCTGTGCTGCATGACTTGTGGGATCTTAGTTCCCCGACCAGGGATTGAACCCAGGCCATTGGCAGTGAAAGTACAGAGTCCTGACCACTGGACCTCCAGGGAATTCCCTGAAATTGTAATTTTTAAAGCCCAGGTGTAAGAATTATCTTTTCCCTTGTATGATAACCAATAAATGCATGGGCATATATTACATAATAAACATAATTGTATGATTACAAATCAGCCTGGGTCTATTGCCTGCCAATTTCATTTTTATCATAATGGTAACTACAAATGATTAGGTAATTTTTCCACATCAATATCCTAATCCTTCTGAGCTCCTATCACACAAGATATCATTTCCTCCCAGGAGAGCTCCAAGTTATACTGTCCACACACTCTTTTCACATGGTTCCTCTCTTATGTCACACAGGCAATTGTTCTGAGAGTTGAAAGTGACTTTAATAGTGAAAAAATAAAAATTGAAAGTCCACAGATAGGGAAAAGTTTAGACAGCATGTAGTATATTGAGAAAAGGGAATATTATCCAGCTATTAAAAAGGTTTAGACAACATGTAGTATATTGAGATAAGGGAATATTATCCGGCTATAGGGACTTCCCTGGTGGTCCAGTGGTTAAGACTTCGCCTTCCAACACAGGGGGTGTGGGTTCGATCCTTGGCCTGGGAGCTAAGATTCCACACGCCTTGAGGCCAAAAAACCAAAACATGAAACAGAAGCAATATTGTAATAAATTCAATAAAGACTTTAAAAATGGTCCACATCAAAAAAAAAATCTTAAAAAAAAAAAAAGGTGCTATAGATCCATATGAACCGAAGGGAAAAGACGGTCATATGACAGTCATGTGACAAGGAACAAGATGGAGACAGCATCATCCCATTCAAGGCAGAATAACACAGAGTTTTAGAGCCTGGACCTTGGAGCAAGACGGCCTGGGTTTCAGCATTAGCTGTGGGAGCTTGGCCAAGTTACTTCTCTGTGTCTCAGTTTCCTCATCTGAAAATGGGAATAATGATGACAAGAGTACCGTCAAAGAATCGTGTGAATATAGGACAATGCTACACACTCAAAGGAAGTCTTAAAGTTTAAATACTCCCCAAAAAGATGCCTTTCAAAAATGGTCACTTTCCTGTCTAATGAATTATAGTTCCCAGATCTTAGTTTTTGAAATATTTAGAAAATTTTATATTTTGCATATTTTTATTTGGCCCTGCACAACTGAATATTTTCCATCATTACATAGCATATGCATGAAAAATTGATCCCCACATAATTTTGACACATGATAAAATCTTTAGTTTGTATTTACAAATGGAGTCCAATATTCTATTTGCCTTAAGTCCTTATTCCAAGATTTTTAGTTGTAAACAGGATAAATATTTATAGTTTTAGCTCAGCTCAATAAACTGAGTTCATGTCTCCAGGTTAGTACCCCAAATGGTAAGATCTATGATTTAAAAAGAAAAATCTCCCCAAATAAAAAAATAGAAATATCACTTTTATAACGTGTCATTTATATTGGACATTTCTTACCCTAGAAGTATATTTATAGGCATTTTTCTTTATGTGTCAACTGTGACATTTCACCATCTTTTAATATATTACATGAGGGAAATAAACATCTTCATGGCTAATTTTAGCAAACTTCATTTGCCAAACATTTGTTGGGCATCTAGTATATGCCAAGATCATACTGTGCTTTTAGTAAAGTTTGTACTTATATATATTTGACAGTTTGATCCATTGGCAATATTTCCTTTACTAAGCTCTGGGTGTACTTTCCTGTATTTTTTTCAGAGAGCCTGTTTTCCCTCTTCTGAGGTTTTGGGAATTTGGTCTAGCAACTTAGAAGAAGTCAAAGCAAACTTCTTTGGTAGCTCCTGTGTAATAGAGGGAAAAGTATTCCTATTTAAGGGGGTCCCTATGCTGTGGCCACTCTCTGGGTGGGTCAGGAGTCAGGTGGAAACATTCTGCAATAATCCATTTTCTAAAACTCAAAGCCTCCTATTCAAGTTCACTGATAATATTTGGTTCTTTCTTCCATATCCCCCAAGAAATCCCTGCTGTTTCTGAGCATTGTTTAGAAAGTACACTATTGATTTTTTAAATAAGAATTTTGAACCCCTCAAAACCATTTTGAAGGGAATCAAAAGCTTTCTAATTTTAAACCAAGGTTGTGAAAGCATTTGCATTTGAGGTTTGAAGCATTTTAAGCAAGACAAAATATCAAACATTCCACGAGTGCCTATTCTGTGGTAGGCTCACTACTAAAGGCTCCTGGAGTATTGGCTCATTTGATATGCATTGGCACCCACGGGGTGGAGGTTATCATTGCCCCCATTTTACAGAGAAGAAAACTGGGCCACTGAAAGTGAAGCAGTTTGCCCGAGGAGAAGCAGGAAGCAAAGAGGAGAACTTGGATTTGTACAGACTGTCTGGCTCTGGAGACTGTTCACAACCACTGTGCTAATCCATGAGACAGGTGATGTCCAGGAGTGTGTATGGGCAACACTGACTACTTGGTAGGAGGATGAAAACAGAAGTGATCTGATACACAAACTGCACCCTCATCATTCATCATTTTATCTTTTTCCTCTACATTCCTGATCCTACAGGGATAAAATACTAGAGTATAAATACGATATTAGAGCCTTGAAAACCACTTGAAATGGATTAAAATTATCTGATTTTAAACCTGAACAATTGAAAACATGTCAGCGTTGAGAAAGTGTAAAGCATTTTGAAGTAATTTACCTTAAAGCATTCTTAATTCTACACAGGCAGAAAGGAGTTCCTAAAATTGTCAGTATTTAAGTTGGAACCTCAAAAAGGAAGTGTGTGGAAGCTTTGCTTTGATATTCTGAATGCTGAGAACATGCGTAGTTGTAGATTCTTGGCTGACTTTGAAAGCTGACCGGGCTACATTCTCCAACATTCTCAGAACTGGTGTTGACAATTTTTGGCTCTTCCGGACTGTTGATTGTTGTCATTTGTGTCACGTGCACAACTCAACACACTGGGCTCATGTCGGTGGAAAACTCAAACTCTAGAGTTTCCTGTCATCCTTAGTTTAGATAATGTTAAAAGTTGCTACGACTAAATAAAAAACAAATTAGCGATAGTAGCTAAGGGGTCACATAAGCCACAAGTAACCAGTGTGTTCTCAAAAAAGGCCGAATGAACACATGTCATAGAGGTCAAACAAGTAGGTTGGCGGAACGGTCATGGATTCCCCATTACTACTTTTAGAAGAATGTGGCATTTCTGACTCTAAGTCTGAACGATGCTATTATGAAAGTGAACTTTAAAATGTGTGAACAAAATCAGGTTGCTGAGGGGATTGTTATCAGTTATTTTTCCCAGACAGAAGTCAACATCTCATGGCGGGGGAGGGGGAGAGGGGGAAAGGGGTTACTAGGATATTTTAGCACTTGTACAAGCAGCCATTCTTCATCTGTCAAAGAACTGTAAGTGAAGAAAAGAGACTGACATGTTGAGAAAGAAGTTTGAATGTGGAATTTATCTATTTGACCAATATTAATTAAGCTTCTGGCACAAACTGGCCACTGGATTAGGGGCTTTTTAAGCAGGCAGAGACAAGTTGGGCCAGGATCTGCATTCGGGGACTGCTATACTGGTCGGGGGAGATAGATCAGAGTCAAAAAAAAGTTTTCCTGGTCATATGATGCCTCAGTGAGGCCACAGAACAAATACCCAGTCCTTTGTGAAGAGACCAGGGTTTAGGAGTCAGAAAAGCCTCCTTAGAAGAGGTGAACCTTAAGTTCACTGTTGAAATGTGTCTCCCAGATTGACAGGGTATTCTAACTATTTTAAATATTCCTGTTAGAGTGAACAAAGATATGGTTGGAGACACAGTCTCGAATAACACTTTCCAATGTAGTAGCCGCTAGTCACATGTAGCTTTGCTTAAACTTATGTCGATTACAGCAAAATACAATTTAACATTTAGTTCTTTGGTTTCCCTAGCCACGTTTTAAGCTCTCAACAGGCACACGTGGCTAGTGGCCATTGCACTGGACAGCGCAGGCACACAACATCTCCATAACCACAGAAATTTCTACTGTTCAGGGCTGGGGAACTGAAAGCAGACAAGCACTGCTAGAGGGTCAGTTTTAAGGGGTGCGTGGCAAGAGCTAAGCCTGGGGGTAGAGGTTGCAGCCAAAGGATGGAGGTCTCACATGTCATACCACAGAGTTCAGAATTTACCCACTGGGCTAGGCATTAGCAAAATTTTCTGTAAAGGGCCAGATTATAAATATTTTTGGCTCTCAGAACCACATAATATTTGCTGAAACTATACAACTCTACTCTTGTAGCATGAGATCAACCACAGACAATATATAAATGAACAAGTGTGACTGTGTTCCAATAACGTTTTATCTGTAAAAACTGACAATGGGCTGTATTCAGCCCACAGACCACAGTTTGCTGACCCCTGCACTAGGCCGTTAGGAACCCCCTGAAGGGTTTGAAGCCAGAAATTTGCATAATTAGATGTGTGCTTTAGAAAGACCATTCTAGTAGCAGAATAAGGATGGATTTAAGGAGTGTGAGATGCAAGATTGTTAATAGTCCTGTCAAAGAGGATAAGGGCCTGAATTCTGAATGCAGCCTATTGAATACGGCTGGAGAGAAGGGAATGTGTATGCGCTTTTAAGTTAGGTGGTGGGGCAGTGGTGGCAATGGAGATTAAACGTCGTAGAAGTACAAGGCTCAGGTGACTGGGTAGGCGGTGGCTGTATCATCTTGGCTGCACCAAGTTATACAATATAGGAAGAACAGATCTGGAGAAGGATGATGACTTCACTTTGGGTCAGGTGGCATTTGAGATGCCACACATGTGAGTCATTAGCAGAGGGTAGTAGCTGAAGCCTTGAGAGGGACAGAAAATACCCAGAGAAGGCGGGCAGAGGGAGAGGGAGGCAAATGATGGTGCTTTGAGTGTTACCAAAATGGAAGACATTTGGTAACAAGAAGGAATTGTTACAGGCACAGGGAGGAAAACCAGGGAAGGATGGCATTGCAGAAATCAAGGGAAGATTGTCAAGTGCTGTTGAGAAGATTAAGAGGATTCCATTATGTTTCGCAATTAGGAGTCATTTTTAGAATGTTTTCCTGAATAGATTCCATAAAAGGAAATAAGATATATTAGTGGAATGATAGCTATGACTTTTCATGTTCTTGGTTTGTGTGTGTGTGTGTGTGTGTGTGTGTGTGTGTTTTAAGCATTAGGATTCCTTAAAAGCAAGGAGAAGGTTAGGGTCCTTTGAATCTGCCCTTGTACATTGATATGGTCCAGCAATCACTCTATTTGTGGCTGGAAGGGCAGGTGAGATCTTGACTGGTCTTTTATGAGGTGATCTTTGTGCAAACCTCTTGGGAGAGCTTCATGCTTTGAGTGCCAGAAAGCAGCTAGATAGCCTCTTAAAATGATATGTTTTCTGATTTTAGGGTATGTGAGAACAAAAATGGACTTCTTAAGACAAGGAACCCTTGAGTTTTATGTAAGAACCACGTTTGATATATATAAATGTTTTATCTTGAATCCACCTTAATAAAAAAAAACTAGATAATAACAGCTTTAAAATAGAATCATGTGATTTGGGAGTACTCCATTTCACAATTTAATGGTCAAAGCATTAGTCATCCCTTCAATGGAGGAGTTTCAAATGATTTATAGCCACCTCGAAGAGGTTTATATTAGGAAAATATTTTACATGCCTAGTGGATGAATATAACTCACTCAAACTTTGCATGATTTGCTGTTTAAAATTTTGTCTTAAAATATGGAAAAACTGACACAAACATGCTTGTGGTTTTCAAGAGTATTTCGTGAGAGAATAAGAATTGGTATTTGTTCCTGAAGGAATTGCTTTAGTAGAGCATGAAGATCTAAGGAACACGCATTTCTGAACACTTTAAATAACTTTTACCTCTCTAAACCACAGCAAGGGAAAAGTGAAGTTGAATGACAATAACACAACAATAATAGCAATAACAACAAAAATAAAAGAAGGACCTTCTTCATCACCAGCGACCAGTTGGCTCACTAGGTTGGATGACGGAGATTAGCCCTATTAGATATCAGAATATATTATACAATAATAATTGAAACGGTATGACACTACAAAAATAAGATACAGATGGCTCAGAAGAGAGCCATAATATATGATAATCTAAAAATAACAAAAATAGGGAAACAGAATATGCAAATATATATTATTTTAACTTCACAGTGAATTACTTCTGTAAGTCAAAATAAGTGGCAAATAGACTGTAAAATTAAAAGGAGGGCTTCCCTGGTGGCGCAGTGGTTGAGAGTCCGCCTGACAATGCAGGGGACACGGGTTTGTGCCCCGGTCCGGGGAGATCCCACATGCCGCAGAGTGGCTGGGCCTGCACGTCCGGAGCCTGTGCTCCATAACGGGAGAGGCCACAACAGTGAGAGGCCCGCGTACCACAAAAAAAAAAAAAAATTAACCTAATGTAACTGAGAGTGTTCAATAGTAATTGAAGAAAATTTATTTAAAATGGTTCTTTAATATTGTCTTATTTATTAAGTAATTAACCTGAAAAAATTAAAAATCCCATTCTGTCAGTGTATATATCCATACAGTACTAACAAATTTATTGATTTATTTTTTGATTACCTTTAAGACTTTAAGAAAATCATCCAGATTCAGAAAACAACTATCAATTATATGCATGAAAATGTTTATTGCAATTTTTCTAATTGGAAGAATCCTGGCCGTAACCAAAATATCTAAGTAAATTATGATATCTTAACGTCATGGAATGTGTTGCAATCGTTAAAAGAACTGTGAGCAACATGTAACAACATGGAATAATGTTCATGAATTACCTTTAAGTGAAAAAATGCTATGACAATTATGTAAAAATATATATATATCCACTTGTAGATAAAGAATGAATGGGGCTTCCCTGGTGGCGCAGTGGTTGAGAATCCACCTGCCGATGCAGGGGACACGGGTTCGTGCCCCGGTCCGGTCCGGGAGGATCCCACATGCCATGGAGCGGCTGGGCCCGTGAGCCATGGCCGCTGAGCCTGCGCATCTGGAGCCTGTGCTCCACAACGGGAGAGGCCACAACAGTGAGAGGCCCGCGTACCGCAAAAAAAAAAACGAATGAATGGTCATATGATACAAGGGAAATAGTTATGACTGGATTATTTCTCTTTTCAAATTTCTTTTATTTTGCATAACAGACACAAAAAGAAAAAAAATCCGTTGTGCACAGGAGAAGAGGCAAGGAAGCAGAAGTCAACCAACATAAATTCATTCTGATTTTTTTAGAAAACATCGAAGCATATGTCTTAAGAGAAAGGCTCCTAGCAACAATTTAGTACAGTTAACTAGTAATCTGATACTAACCTACTAACAGCCACCTAGAGAAAGATAGACTCATTCTAAATTTATGAAACAAAACAGTAAGTTCCCATCATGCCCTATCTCTAGGCTATTCTAGTGCCATTTCTTTGTAGCCTAGAGAGTCAGCCAGGTGAAATGGTTTAGGCAGAGGCCCTGGAGCCAGTCTGGGTTTGGATTTTAGTTCTACCACTTACTTGCTCGTTGTGAATTGTTTAGTTTCCTTTGGTTTCCAGATCCATAAAATGGAGTAAAAGTAGTATATCTCCCAGAGTTGTAAGAATTTAATGAACTGCTATTTTTAAAACACAGCACAGTGTCTGGCATATAGGAAGCACTTAGTAAGATGTTAGCTATTGTCACTATATTTCTTATTTCCTTAGTAGAAAATTTGAAAAGTGATTCAAACCTCGATATAGCTCCAGACAGTGCTGTACTAAAAGGAGGAAGATAGAAACAATCCATTTTTCTAGTCCTAAAGAAACGTACACTTTTATTGCCAAGATTATCTAGCCTATTAATCTATTATTTGAGATTCCCTGAAAGTTTTTGATAGGAACAAGTAAGATGTTTCTATAAAATCAGGAAGCCACTTAAAAATTTACAGTGCAAAAAAGTGAACTCATAGAAACTCCTTGAAGTAGATTTATTAAAGATAATTCTCGAATATGAGTAAAGAATATTTCTTTTTGCTCTTAAAGAATCAAAAATCTAGTTTTATTTCCATGAAATAAAAATGTCGATAAAAACTTCCAATACCCATCTAGGGAGCCTGAACCTTCCCTGCTCTGCAGAGACTATACCAATTACTCATTATGAGCCCTTGGGAAATGTCAATGACAAAATCTAAGATAAAACTGCGTGAGCTGAGAGGTTGGCTTACAGTTTCTGAAATAAGAATTCTGTGTTATAATCTCTGTGTTTCCCATGATTTAGCAGAAATGGATTGGCATGTATATCCTCATTTCTGTCTCAAGTGAGAATTTTGTTTTAAACTATGTAGTTACTAATTAAATCAGGAAGATATTTACTTTAATCAGATTAGGCTCACGTAAAATTATGAGTCAGACAGCAAACATGTATTGGCAGCTTAAGGTATGCAAGATAGCATGGTAGGATGCAAAATAACTGGGGAGAAAATGCATTTGAATATTAGAGGTGCTTGATGAGAATTTCAAGGCATTGACAAGAGAAATGCTGAAGGCATGGCAAGTCAAGGGGGATTAAGAGTGGGGTAATATAGTCTGAAGTCAGGGACCCTGATTCCTCTAGCTCCATTTTTCGTTCTCAAGACTGCTTTGGCTATTCGGGGTCTTTTGTCTTTCCATACAAATTGTGAAAGTTTTTGTTCTAGTTCTGTGAAAAATGCCAGTGGTAGTTTGATAGGGATTGCATTGAATCTGTAGATTGCTTTGGGTAGTAGAGTTATTCTCACAATGTTGATTCTTCCAATCCAAGAACATGGTATATCTCTCCATCTGTTTGTATCGTCTTTAATTTCTTTCATCAGTGTCCTATAATTTTCTGCATACAGGTCTTTTGTCTCCTTAGGTAGGTTTATTCCTAGATATTTTATTCTTTTTGTTGCAATGGTAAATGGGAGTGTTTTCTTAATTTCACTTTCAGATTTTTCATCATTAATGTATAGGAATGCCAGAGATTTCTGTGCATTAATTTTGTATCCTGCTACTTTACCAGATTAATTGATTAGCTCTAGTAGTTTTCTGGTAGCGTCTTTAGGATTCTCTATGTATAGTATCATGTCATCTGCAAACAGTGACAGCTTTACTTCTTCTTTTCTGATTTGGATTCCTTTTATTTCTTTTTCTTCTCTGATTGCTGTGGCTAAAACTTCCAAAACTATGTTGAATAATAGTGGTGAGAGTGGGCAACCTTGTCTTGTTCTTGATCTTAGTGGAAATGGTTTCAGTTTTTCACCATTGAGGACGATGTTGGCTGTGGGTTTGTCATATATGACCTTTATTATGTTGAGGAAAGTTCCCTCTATGCCTACTTTCTGTAGGGTTTTTATCATATATGGGTGTTGAATTTTGTCGAAAGATTTTTCTGCATCTATTGAGATGATCATATGGTTTTTCTCCTTCAATTTGTTATTATGGTATATCACATTGATTGATTTGCGTATATTGAGAAAAAAAAAAAGGTCCTGAAGAACCTAGGGGTAAGATGGGAATAAAGACACAGACCTACTAGAGAATGGACTTGAGGATATGGGGAGAGGGAAGGGTAAGCTGTGACAAAGTGAGAGAGTGGCATGGACATATATACACTACCAAACGTAAAATAGGTAGCTAGTGGGAAGCAACCGCATAGCACAGGGAGATCAGCTCGGTGCTTTGTGACCACCTAGAGGGGTGGGATTGGGAGGGTGGGAGGGAGGGAGATGCAGGAGGGAAGAGATATGGGAATATATGTATATGTATAACTGATTCACTTTGTTATAAAGCAGAAACTAACACACCATTGTAAAGCAATTATACTCCAATAAAGATATTTTAAAAAAAAAAAGAGTGGGGTAAGAGTGAAAGGTGGAAGGTTTCTCGAAGGAAGAAAATGGGAGCCATGCATTAAAGGAAGGGTCAGAGCTGGTTGGGCAGAGCAGAAAGTGGAGAAGTAGCACAAGCTACAAGAGGAAGATCTTAAACTCTCTGTAGTGATATGTCTAGAAAAATAATTCTAAAATGTTAACTGCTTTTTTTTTTTCAGATGGTGAAATTTTTACTTTCTCTACATTTTCCTATATTTTTGGAAAATATTCATCATCATCATGCATCTCACTTTTATAAGAGGGGAAAACAATAAAGCTACATACTTTTAGAGGAAAAAACATTTTTTGTTGATATCTCAGTGGATAAATGGAAGCTGTATAAATAAATGCACTGGTTAAGAATACAAAAAATGGAGTATTGTACTAAAATACCCAGCTCCCTTTGCCCAGTTTTTTGACCTTAAACTTTTTACCCCACTTTTTATTATGAAAAATTGCAAGCATATCCAAAAGTTGAAATTGGAATTGAAAGTGAATGCCAAAATACATCCCCCCTCCCCAGATTCTACAATTGTTTGCATTTTGCTATTCTTGCTTTTGCTTTATAGCTATTCATTTATCCATTCATCTTTGTTTTTTGATGCATTTCAAAGTGAGTTGCAGACATGTATACCCTGTTTGATACTAAATTTTATCCACCCACCAATTCCCTCTGCACACATACACTAGTCCAGAACCTTCCAGCCAGCTGTTATGCACTGAAATCTGATCTCATTTCCCATATCCAGACACAGCTTCCAATCCAAACACATCCCAAATCAGCTGACAACCCAGAAGGCAGTTTGCCAAACTTTACCCTGACTGTTTCTATATATCCAGAACTATGTAATTTATTCAACTCATAGGATATTAAAGCCAGAAAGGGAAACTATCTGCCCTGGGGTCAGCAACTCCAACCTTTCCAGGAACTAAGCAGGTAGTATAAAATGTGGTGTCTCCTGTAAAATAATCCAGTGGATCTGATAACGAAGACTGACCCGCCTCCGTGTGGGGAGGCGACAAGGAGCAGCAGAATGACCCAGGGAGTTGAGAAAACAGAATTAACACTGGGGCAAGACTTCCAGCCTCAGCCTATGGTTCCAAGGGCCTGGCATTTTAACAACAGCTCCCTTTTTGTCTCCTCTGAGGGCCTAGGACACCTCTTAAAGGCATGTATTTGTTAGAATAACTGGAAGTGTACACTGTTAAGTAGAATCTTTCTTTACTTAAAAGTATTTATGGATGCAGTGTTTATTGCCTCTCGGTTAAACACAGACCTTAATGGTGCAAACAGTAGCACAGATATTATAAATGCAATGATGTGATATATGTCTAGTTTTTGCACGTTGCTTGCGCAAGAAGGCAATATTCCCCCACCTCTGGTGGATTGACTACCTGTCTGTAATGAACCCAAAGAAGAGAGAAACCAGTTTTCTCACTGATCAAAGGGTAGATGTAGCGTCATTTCTCAGAAATGTGCCTGCATTTATATATATATATATATTTTTTTTTCTTGGTCTGTGTGGCTTACAAATTAAATAGAAGGCGTTACCGTGTGGAAGTGGGGAAGAACGGTGAGAAAAATGGGATGTAGAAGGGTCAAGATGAATAGAAACTATGTCTGGTTTTTCATGCCCATTAGCCACCTAGACATGGTTATTTGGCCTACTTTCTGGAACTTCCTCCCTCTCTCCTTGCCCTGCTTATCAAATTCAACCAGTGTTTGCTCAGGTTGGCTAACTTTTACATCCACTGAGAACTGAAACCATCTATTGATACTTTTCACGTGTGCAGTAGCTACAGGTGGACGTTGCTTAGAAATCAGAAGTTATAACAATTCTACCCTCACAGTCATTTCTTTGTATGCTTGATAATTAACAAGAGATAGTTTGGAAACTCCCCCCTCCCCCAACCCCCCTCCCCACCCCGGGAAACTAATTTAAACAGTGTGTATCTCAGCCTTACTGTGTTAGTATAGCTAGTTCTGCTACTAAAAAAAAATTCCACCCAGGCCTGAAATGCTGTCTCATGCAGTTGTGGGTACATGTGATAAAATTAGTTTCTTTTGGGTGAATGTTCTCTTGTGATAAAGTAAACTCAACTCCTTTTCTTCCAAAGTTATAATGAATAAAATTGCCAGTAGTTCTTTTGGACTATGCCCATACATTGACAAATCAAAATGTATTAATGTAAGTTAATCCTCCTAAATGTCTATCTATTAAAGGGTTTTTACAAGATCTCACATGAATTCTTTCAACTTAATGTCTGTCATAGATCAAATTCAGCAGATGTTTATTTCAACTCCACTTCTTTTGATTTCTACCAGGATTTACATAAGGATCGAATTTATTGTTGGCTTATCAGTTTTTGTAGCTCAAAACTGACTACAGACCAGTGATTCTGAGCTGTGGTTTTACAATCCCACTAGCTGGTTTTAAAAGCCATATAGTAAAATTCTGAACATTTTAATTAAAAACGTTATTTTTTATTGAATTAATATTTAAAAGAGCATATAGCATTTTGAGGAAAAAGTGAGTCATAGAAAGCAAAAGGTCCCAATATGAAAAAAAAGAGAAAAATTCTTTAAATGCTTTTAAAATTCCCATTCTCAAAACACTAATTTTGGCTGGTTTGTTTTGCAAGTTCTTTGCATGTTTTACTTATAAAATAAATAAATAACTTAGAAAAATTTTGTAGAGCTTTTGCTATGCAACAGGCATTATTCTGAAGACATTCATTTGTAAACCTAAATAAGCCTCATAACAAACTTAGTAAGTAGTAGGTATAGTTATTCATTTTTTACACATAGGGAAACCAAGGCACAGAGAGGGTAAATTGATCAAAGTCACATAGCTGAAAATGGGCAGCACTGAAATTCAAATAAGGAAGTCCAAATCCAGACCAGACTCACTTTAAACTCTATTCACTAGAAGTTTACCAGTTTCCACTTAGAGTTCCCGAAACCCTGGGTAAGACTTGGCATAAGTGATCATCAAAATGGGTTAAGCAATAAATAAATAACTAAAGCAAACTTTGGATGTTTGAATCATTCAGGGAACTTAAAAAAAAATAGTAGCTGAGCCCCACCCAGGTCAGCCTGAATCAATATCTCTGGGGTGGGGCTTATGTAACTGTGTATTTTAAAGTCAAACAGCCGATTCCAATGTGCTGCCAGATCGAGAGCCACTGATCCAAACTTCTAGCTAAGTCTTAGCACAGGGGATCTCAAACTTGAGCATGCATCAGAATCACTTGGAGAGCACGTTAATACACAAGCGGCTGGGTCTGACTCCCAGAACTTACTCAGTCTTGGGTGGAGCCCAAAGATTTCCATTAAGTTCCCAGTTCAATGATGTTGATGCTGCTGGTTTAGCGACCACACTTTGAAAACTACTGTCTTAATAAGCTGGGATAGGGATAAAGGTGGGTAATAGAGACCTGGAGGAAACTGGACTAATTCTAGTATCTCATCAACCCTGATGCTGACATATTTCCTCTACTTTGTTGATTTACCCAATAACACTGACTGAGGATGAGAGAAGAAAAGAAAAAGGAAAAATATGAAGCTAAAGGGAAGTGAGGGAAAAGATAGAAGAGGAATTAACTTCTTCAGTAAACTAAAATCTGTGACTCTCTCACCGATCTAATCACCTGTCAATGATAGAATACGAAATGAGAAAATTTAACGATAGCTACACTCAAAAATAAATGCACCTTTCTATGTCAGAAACAGAAAAGAAACATAAAATAGTGAGACTGGAAGACTGGAGGGCTGGCAAGGCGGGCTGTTGGTTTAGGGTACAGAAGTATTTATTAATTCAGTTCCTATAGGTAATCTGAGAACCTGAGCTATAGTCACTCTTTGAAACCAAGGGCAAGGACAGTTATGCTTTTTTCCCATCCTTAGCACCATGAAAGGAGACCAAATGATCAGTGCTAAGAATTGCCTGGGGATAGACCAGCAGTTCTCAAATGAGGATGAGAACATGGCAAGGGGGGGGGAGCACATTTTGTAATATCTGGAAATGCTTTGTGTTGTCACAATGAGGGGGACAAGGGTGCTACTGGATCTAGTGGGTTGGGACCAGAGATTCTGCGAAACATCCTACAATGCAGAAAAGTGCTAAAGTTGAGAAATGCTGGGCTAGAACCAGGATCTGGACCAAGATGCCACTTGACTTAGTAATGAATATACTAAGTGTGCAAAATTATTGTGGGTCTGTATCAGCTGTCAATATAGACCTGGTTCTGGGCTGGAGGAACCTCAGAAAGAAGTAGTAGAGGTAAGCACAATATTAGAGATGGCAGATAGAAAGCGAAAACTAAGCAATCAACCAAAAAACCTTCTCAGATGGGTCTACCACACAATTCCAAACTACAGGAAGAAGACTATTAATAAGAAATAAAAACACAATGAAATCAACAATTGAAAGATGAGTTTACCTCAAATTAAATTAAGATAATAGAACAATCTGAAAGTGACCTTAAGAATTTAGGATATATCAAGAAAAAAATGAATAATATCTATAGGAGAGCATAAGAATATTTGAAACAAAAATGGGCAGACATTAGGCAAAAACAGCTGATTATCAAAAACAACCAATTTTAAAAACTGGAGATAAAAACTTAACCATTGAAACATAAATTCAATATATGGGATAAAATATGGTTTGGACACAGATAGGGTGAGCAACTATCCTGGTCTGTCTGGGACTGAGAAGTTTCTAGGGCATGGGACGGTAGTGCTAAAACTGGGAAAGTGCTGGGCAAACTGAGACAATTGGTCATCCTAGACACAGATGAAGAAAAACTTAGTGAACTGGAAGAAAAAGTTGATAAACTGATTTAGCATTCATCACAGAGGAACACAGATAAACAAATTTGGAAGAGAAGTTAAAATCATGTAGGATAGATTGAGTCTATCTAGCTTTTACCTAACAGGGATTCTAAAGAAACCAACTAGGAAGGAGGAAATGGTAGAGTAATAGTTTTTGAAGAAATAGTAGCTGAGAATCTTTTAGAATTGAAGAAAATCATTAGACTTTACATCAGGGGTTGGCAACTACAGTCCATGGGCCAAATCCAGGCCGCCACCTGTGTTTATAAATAAAGTTTTATTGGAACACAGCCACAGCCATTTTTTTATGCCATGTCTACAGCTGCTTTCATCTACAAAGATAGAGCTGAATAGTTGTAACAGAGACCACAAAACCTACAAAGCCTAAAATATTTACTATCTGGCTCTTCACAGAAATGTTGTAGATCCCTGCTTTAAATTGCTACTCTGAGTACCAAGCAGGATAAATAAAAATCAGTTCACATGCCTACGAAGCATAGTAAAGCTGCAAAACATAAAGACAAAGAGACATCTTGAAAGGAATGACAGAATTTCACCTACAAGGTAAGACAATTAGACTTGATAGCATACAATTCTGCAACACTAGAAGGCAGAAGCCAATGGGGTAAGTCTGTAAAGTGCTGAGGAAAAGTAACTACCAATTTAGAATATTTATATATGGCTAAACAATCATTTAAGAGTGAAGTCAAAATGAAAGTGTTTTCAGTTATACAAAACCCAATATACATTGTAGTATATAATATTACTCTTCTTCCAAATGGGTATCCATCTCTGCTATTACCCTGAATGCATAAAAATTATACATCCCTACATCTCTGTCCTGTTTATCTGAGGCATGACTATGCAACTTATTTTGGCTGATTAAATGTGAGTAAAAGTGAAGTACATCTCTTCCAAGCAAAATTGTTAAGAACTAGAAATAGGGTTGGAAGGTTATGTTAAATGGGTAATTGCGTTTTGTTTAGGTTCTTGCTGTGTTTGGGAGAATGTTAACAGAAATACTAAATAGTTGTAGAAATTGTTAGAAAATAGTTAAGAGCATGTGTACTTGGGTAAGAAGATATATGAATCCAGAGCACAAGAGTAAGATGTAAGAAACAGTGATAAACATGGAGTTTTATGAAGTATATGGACCAGTATGACAGAGTTAAGAGCTTAGAAGCAGAGTCACACGTATGTGGGAAATGGACATATGACAAAGGAGGCAACAGAAAGAAGTAGGGGAAAGAAACAGACTAAAATAAATGGTACTTGACAATTGGTTATCCATTGGGAATATATTAGATGCCTACCTCACACCACAAGTATAAATAAAGTCCTGATTATTAAAGACCTAAATATGAAAATCAAATCTTTAAAATATTTAGAGAAAAGGTTAGGAAAACAGCTTTAACATTTGAGAGTAGGGAATAACTTTTTTAAAAACGACATCAAAGCAGAAACGATAGACTTATTGTAAAATTTGACAGCATTAAGATTGAAAACTTCTGTATAAAAAAGAGACACTAAAAATAAAGTAAAAAAGAAGCCATAGATTCAGAGCATAAAATTAGCAATGCACACTGACTGACATAGAATTAATGCCTAGAATACATAAGGAATTCCTGTAAATCAACGTGAAAAGATAATCTGTAAGAAAATGAACAAAGCACATGAGGCGAATTTACAGAAGAGTTACCTGAACAGTCAGTAAGCTTATGAAAACACATTCCATCTTAGTAATAATCAGGAAAATTGAAACCAAAATGAAGTAGAGTTTTGCTATGCCGACGAGGGCTTAATTTCCAAAATAGACAGACAGCTCATACAGCTCAATATCAAAAAAACAAACAACCCAATCAAAAAATGGGCAGAAGACCTAAAAAGACATTTCTCCAAAGAAGACACAGATGGCCAACAAGCACATGAAAAGATGCTCAATATCGCTAATTATTAGAGAAATGCAAATAGTATGGAGTTTTCTGAAAAAACTAAAAATAGAGTTACCATGTCATCCAGCCATCCCACTCCAGGGCAAATATCCAGAAAAGACGAAAACTCTAATTCAGAAAGATACATATACCCCGATGTTCTTAGCGGCACTATTTACAATAGCCAAGACATGGAAGCAGCCTAAATGTCCATTGACAGATGAATGGATAAAGAAGATGTGATATATCTGTATCTATATCTAATAGAATATTACTCAGTAATAAAAAAGAATGAAATAATGCCATTTGCAGCAACATGGATGGACCTAGATATTATCATACTAAGTGAAGTAAGTCAGATAAAGACAAGTTTTTATGGTATCACTTATATGTGGAATCTAAAAAAATAATACAAATCAACTTATTTACAAAACAGAAACAGGCTCACAGATATAGAAAACAAACTCATGGTTAACCAAAGGGGAAAGGAGGGGAAGGGATAAATTAGGAGTTTGGAATTAACAAATACACACTACTGTATATAAAATAAATAAACAACAAGGATTTACTGTATAGCACAGGGAACTATATTCAATATCTTGAAATAACCTATAATGGAAAAGATTTAGTTATATACATATATAACTAAATCACTTTGTTGTACACCTGAAACTAACACAGTACTGTAAATCAAGTATAGTTCAGTTAAAAAATTTTTAAATAAAGTAGAGTTTTGCATATAATAAATTCTCAAAACTCTATCAATAAACTTGACAAAACCAAGTTTTAGGGATGATGCAGAGAAATGGCAACTCTCATACAAGGTTGGCGAGAGATAAATTGATACAATGATTTTAGAGAACAATTTGCTAACATCCAGTAAATTTAAAGGTGCCCAGACCCTCTATGCAAAAGAACATTTACTCTAGTACTGTTCAAAATGGAAAATAATGACAATGAATTCAACATTGGAGAATAGATGAATAAATTGCAGTATAAGTACACAGAAATTCAATAGGTTGAACCAGAGCTGCATGGGTCCAAATGGATACATATTGAAAACATACCAATGTTGAGTGAAAGATTGCAAATGCAGAAATCATAAAAATAAACTGGGCAAAACAATATTATATAGTATCTTATGGATACAGGCAGATGAAACAAAAATATAAAAACATGGTGGAGAAGGCGAGACAGCACTATCAGAGCAGGTGTTCCTCTGCTTGTGGTAAGAGGGGTATGGAACTGGGAAGGCCAAAAAGAGGGCTTCAACTTTGCCTTTTTTAGTTTTGAAAAGATGGCAAAATGGCAATAACATGAAAAAATGGTAACATGTGTGGACTCTGGGTGGTGAGTATGTGAGCATTTGTTATGTTATTTGTTTCTTAACATACCATAGTATTTGAAAAAGAGAAGCGCATGAGAAAGAAGGGGCAGATGGAATGCACCTCCAAGAATTGGGGAAGTGATATTGAAGTTACTAAATCCAGAGCTGGAGCCCCACACCCATTCGCTTCAAGAGCAAGTGTGTTGCACATTTAGCGGCTGCTCATACGTGCTCTAAACAAGTGCCTCTCATTTCCTCCTACGCGCATTGACCTGTGAATGAATGAGGTCTAGAATTTGAACCTCTCGCTCTTGGCTTAAAACTTGCTTGTCCATCGACAGATGACGGGATAAAGAAGATGTGGCACACGTATACAATGGAATATTACTCAGCCATAAAAAGAAACGAAATTGAGTTATTTGTAGTGAGGTGGATGGACCTAGAGTCTGTCATACAGAGTGAAGTAAGTCAGAAAGAGAAAAACAAATACTGTATGCTAACACATATATATGGAATTTAGAAAAAAAAAGATGGTACTGACAAACCTAGTTGCAGGGCAGGAATAAAGAGGTAGACATAGAGAATGGACCTGATGACATAAGGTGGAAGGCGAAGCTGGGGTGAAGTGAGAGTAGCATCGACATATATACACCATCGAATGTAAAATAGTTGGCTGGTGGGAAGCAGCCGCATAGCACAGAGAGATTAGCTCGGTGCTTTGTGACCACCTAGAGGGGTGGGATAGGGAGGGTGGGAGGGAGGGAGACGCAAGAGGGAGGGGATATATGTATATGTATAGCTGATTCACTTTGTTATACAGCAGAAACTAACACACCATTGTAAAGCAATTATACTCCGATAAAGATTTTTTTTTTTTAAAAAGAAAAACGTGGGACTCAAAAACAAAAAAACTCGCTTGTCATAACAGAGGAGCTATTTTTTTTTTTTTTAACATATTGGTACAGACCTTGCAGCAAAGGGGAAGCAGCCCATTTTGCAGAAGCAGAGGATATAAATAGATCGAGAGTAGAGAGTAGGGGTGTATGTGAAGGGAATGTGTGGAGGTGAGTGAATTTCTATTTGGGGACAGTAGTGTGTCATTCAGGACTGTGACTGACCCCCTCCAACTTACGTGATAAGCACAAGAATCACCGCTCTCCATGAAAGAAGTGGCTTGGAACCCCAGCTTCCAGAGGGGTTCTTCTAGCTCAGATTTTATTTTCTGATTTCCCTGGAACACCAGCTCTCAAGTGGGCCTCCACTGCAGCCCCTCAAATTATTTGCGGGGCCCCAAACTCATCATCCCCCTCAGAAATCCTTCACAAATTAAACACTTGGCTGTGTTTAAATTTGGCGTCAAAATTTAAAGGATGAGGGAGAGAAAGTCACTAGTGAAGCTCCACACCATGGTCAAGGCTGCCTGGAAAGAATGCACGTCACTTCAGAAGTAGCCCTCCCCTCAAAAAGTGAATCGGATAATGACACTCACTCCTTTGCTTGGGAGCCTCCAACGGCTGCCCGGGTGAACAAAATAAGATGAAATTCCTTGTCATGGCCCTCGAGACCCTGCAATATGTGACTGCTGCCTGCTTCTAGAAACCACCTCTTTGCCTCTCTCCTCTTCTCTTGCTTTTCCTCCTGCCACCCTATCTTCTTGCAGGTGCAAGCTGTCCCCTGCCTCTTGACTTTTGTCCCTGTCATTTCCTGTTCTTGAAATGGTCTTTACTGCCACCTTCCCTGTGCCCAGCTTATTCTCGCTCTTCGGTGCCGCAATTCTCAACCTGCACTGGACACCACTTCCCCCCTTAAGGGTTCGAGTTAACTGGTCTTGGCTGGGGCCTTGAGAATGGGTATGATTTATAAGCTACTCACGCGATTCTAACGTGCAAGGAGGGTTGAGAACCAGCGCTGTAAGTATCACGGCATTGAAGACCAGACCACTATCTAAAGAGGATGTTTCCTTCGTATATTCTATCTCAGTTCCTTATTTACCTCCTTCAGAGCTCACTGCCTGCTAGTTTACTTATTTGTTTTCTTGAATTAACTTTCCTTCTTCCAGGGAACAGTGGTTCTCCAGGTGTGGTCCCTTGACGAGCAGCATCAGCATCACTTGGAACCTTATTAGAAATGCCAATTCCCAGGCTCCTTCCCCAACCCTCCAGGTGATTCAGATACTTGCTAAAGTTGGACCCACTGCGCTCAATGTGAGCTCCAGGAAGCCAGGACCCACCTGTCTTCACCCTGCATTCTTGTCCAGCAGAGCCCAACGTGGAACAGGGCCTCAACAAACCCTCACTGAATAAAGAGTGATAACACATTTCTTTTGTTAGTTGCTCACATGTGAACTGCAAGCTGACTGAAAAGAGCAAAACAAACGAATAAAACCCCCAAAACAATTTTTACTTCATTTCTTAAAACCTTCTAAGGTTTATGGATAAAAGATTTTTCCCCTCACTAACTGGGAACATACAAAAATTTGTGCATGATTCGATATCTGCCCCTCCCTCTTTTTCAGAAAATCTACAACTTGAAAGGTACCTAAACATACTTGTCGTGTGGACAGGTATCATTCTGTTATTTCCCGTTAAGGCTGTTAAGTGACATAATTTGTCTAAGGTCACAGATTAAGTCAATTTCCACAGGACCGTCTGTTGAGAAGTAGAATCTTACTGTCGCTGCCTTCTGCTTCTGAAATGTGGAATCATAAAGAACATTATGGAACACCTAGCCCACCCTCTACCTTAACTGAGCTGCTTGAGAGAGCTGGAAAGCCGAGTCAAGATCCCACTGCGATTTATGGGGAGGCTGGGCCTGGAGCCCAGCACTCCTTGCCACCGTGTAGCTAAAATCTATCATTCTTTATAGCTGATATCCTTGTCCTCACAAAACCCCACGTACTATTCCACCTAATTCCCACAAGTTTCTACAGTTCCTCTGCCAATAAGTTATACGAAGAGGGTGATAACAGGTGAATTTCCCAATAACCACTTGGGCCATGATGTGGTTCCACTTTCTGATGCTCCCTTCCTGCACTCAGCCTGGAGCAGGCAGAGTTAGTCACACCAGTAACACATTAGGAGAGCTTGGAGGGAAGGCGAGGCATTTGATCATTGAATGCCCCTCTCTAAACCCTGGGGTGGAGAATCACAAAGCCAGGAACCCATTTAGTCTCTTATCCCAGTGGCTCTGCAAGATTTCAATAAAGTGAGCATTCTGAAAATAGGATATAATTCATAACGGTAATAGCAGAAGAAGTTACAACCACTGACTCCCAGATCAAACAGAGGCGGTCACCAGCCTGAGGAAAGGCCCCTGGCCCTCCTAAAAGCCAGTCCTGGGCTTTTCTAGGACCACCTTGCTGTCTTCCTCTGTACCTACTTTTTCTTGGATGCAGCATAATGCAGAAAAACTCAGGCTCTGAGAGCAGACAGAATTGTGCTCAAATTCCAGTGCTGTGGACTCTGGAAATTCAGTAGCTGTGTGGCTGCGAGTAAGGGAATCACCCTTCCCAAGACTCAGTTTTCTCACCTAGGAGATAGGGACGATAGCAGTAACTAACTATTTGTAAGGATTGTTACAGGGATTTAATGCGATGGCGTATGTCAAGGCTCACAAATGCTAACTTCCATTGTATTCTCCTCTTTGTGTTCATTGAAGTCTTTATGCCTCCTTAGGAAATCATTTATTTGGGGCTGGAAAGAAAGAAACCAACATTCATTCAGTGTCTGGCTGGGGCCTGCACTTTAATAGGTGCTTTGTGATCACAATTTTATTCACTCCTTAAAACAACCCTGCGAGATGGTTACTGTTACCATCGTCAACATCTTCATCACGGCTGGACAAGGAAACAAGCTCAGAGCTCAAGTGACTGATGAAAAACACACTAGTAAGCAAAGCATAAGAAGCCAGGAATAGGGACTTCTCTGGTGGTTCAGTGGTAAAGAATCCGTCCTGTAACGCAGGGGACACGGGTTCGATCCCTCGTCAGGGAAATAAGATCCCACATGCCGTGTGGCAACTAAGCACACGTGACACAACTACTGAGCCGTTGTACCTCAACTAGAGAGCTTGCATGCTGCAAACCATGGAGCCCGTGCACCACAACTACAGAGAAGCCTGTGGGTCATGACAAAGAGCCTGTGTGCCGCAACGAAGACCTGATGCAGCCCCCCCCCACACACACACAAAAAAGCCAGGAATATGGCCTTTTGACTGATCTATGATGTCTTCCAAGGAGAAAAAGGAGAAAGAGTTTTTTCCTTCTTGTAATATGCTATGTGCCTTTCTGTAACTTGTCGTAGAATGTCAGAGGCAATGTTAGGGAGAGAGAAATTAAAGGAAATCTACTCCCTCTTTAAGTATATCCTTGATATGCTACAAAGATAGGCATGTATATACCATAACTGCCACTGGGAAATTCATTTGCCATGCATTATATAGTAGGTAAACTTAAAATATATTGCTTAACAAGAGGGTAACTGTGTTCAGAGTCTAAATATATGTTTTTTCACCTACCTATTCTTCTAGTAGTTCTGACAATGGAAAATTATAAGGCAATGTATATAAAAGAATGCTTATGACAGTCTTGTCTATATTACCATAAAGAAAGAAAAATAAAATAAGAAGCAATCTCAATGTCCAGCTATATGGAACTAAAATAAATTATGGAATACAATGCAGTCATTAAAAATGATTCATTATTAAAAATGCTATCGTAACTCAGATATTATTCAAGATATTTTAAATTATAAAGCAAGTAAGGAAATAGTTTATAAAGTATGATAGTACTTGTAGAAAATTATATTTATAAGATATAGTTTTAAATGACAAAATTCTAAAGGGATCTGTATTAATTTAACAATGATTGCCCCCTAAGTGATAGAACTATAGAAAACAAATATTGTGTCATTTCTTCATTTCTAAGAAATTTTCTTTAGTAATATGCGTTACTTTTGTAATAAGATGGTGATCTCTTAAGAAAACGTTATATGTAACACCAAACACACACTATCCAATTAAACCTCTCTCCTTTTTTCTTCTATTACCATCTATTTTTCCCTAAGAAAATGCAAATTACCCTGTCAACCACAGTGCCCTTATTTATTTTTGAAGAGGATATCGTAATTAAGGTCAAGATCTTTTCTAAGAATCCTGGATCTGAAGACCGAGTTTGGAAACACTAGAGGGACTTGTAAATCCCATCTTGATAGGTGACCACCCTCCTCTACAGATGGGGCTGCAGGGACAGCCCACGGGCTACCGTTTCCTCTCTGTGGTATTCCCCTCCCCATGACTCTGCAAGTCTGACCTCAACTCTTCTCTCCCTCTCTTTCCCCTATGGTGAGGTTACGTTCTCTCACCTCTGCCCTTTCCCCATTCTGGTGCAAGAGATTTTAGACTGCATACTCATGCCATGAATCTTTCTACCCTCTCTATTCCAGAGCCTACAGTGCACTCCCTGCCCCACTGAGTACCTGCAGGGATCATTGCCTCAGTCCCCATCTTCTCACTGGGAGGTGGCAAAGGAAGTAATCCTCTCCATAACAAGAGAAGGGATAACCAATCTCTATCTTCTAGGGGCTGAGGAGTCTGGGAGGGGTGTGTGGGATAGAAAGTTGACTCTCTTCCAGACTCTGTGAACCTGAGGACACCACACGTATAAGAACACAGCCAATTATACAGCGAAATAATAGGAAACTGTGGCAGAATCTTAATGCTGTAGTTCAGCTACTTTATGGATTAAGCTAGTTTTTATGGTACACTGGGAACCCAGTCACGATTTTAAGTGCGCTCCACATAATGACTTTCAATTAACTTTGGAACACAACCTGTCTCTAAGATTTGGACTACTTGGACTTTGCTTCTCTTAATTAAAATAATAAAATGCATTTTTCTAAACAAAAGAGCTCCTCTTGTAAAATTCACCACGTTGTCAAAATGGCACTCATCCTCTGCAATATTGCCCAATGTATATCACTGGAGTTCTCTTCAGGGCTCCAAAGTGCTCATAAAAGGAAACGACTGCACTTCTGGTTATAGCACCCAACCATCTTAAGAGGCAAGACAAAGAATGCAGCTTTTCTTTCTTTAAGGCATAGCTCTTCCTCTATTCTGAAGGCTAGAATCAGAAAAGGGAACTCTTGCAGCCACAGTCCCTCAGCTGATATAATAAAGCCTTAGCACTTTATAAGCAAATGGAAGTATGATGAGATAAGCAAAAATTCCAAAGGCTTGGAGGACCTGGCCGTGAAGCACTCCCACACCTCTCCGCTTTATGTAGAAGAGATTAGACGTTTGCTAGGAGACCAAGGAGAGTCATGAAATCTATTACTTACCATTTTTATTGAAAAGAGTTGACGTGCCCGGCACACAGTGACCCCGAAGATGCTGTAACTCGGACAGTGAATGTGCAAGTTAGCTATGCAGGGTGTACTTCCTTTTTTGAACCGTGTGGTCTGTCCAGTTTTCACACATTGTTATATAAGGTTTATTTGCATGTTATCTCAGCCCTCGGAGCGTTTGTATAACTGGGCAGGTTTATCCAGTTATTATGCTTTAATAATATGAAAACAGCTACAGGTGAAGCTTTGAAGTCTTAAATATTGACACAGAATTTTTTAAAAAGTGCCTGAATTGTAAACTCTGTGTATGTTATTAACCCATTTTATATAAAATGTGTGTTTGTGGACCTATCTATGTATCTATTTATTTATCTGCCAAGGACCCACATTAACATGTTAACAGTGGTTCACTTCGGTGGAGGTATTATTACAAATAATCCTTATTTTGTACTTTGCTGACTTTCTGACTTTTTAATTTTGAATATATGGCACGTTTAAAACAGAACTATAATCTTAAAAAGAGCAAAAAGATCATGATAATTTTAATCATCAATTCCAAATGCATTTAAATCTATCTCACCAATATTTGAATGGTGGACATATTTTAAGCTTATCATAGGATGTTACTCATTTCATTAAAAATATAAAGTACATGTCAGTCTAGGTTCATGCATTAATTTTTTGGTAATATTTGTTAGCATCAGATGCCTCAATCTCTCACACTGGTGAACTAGGTATTCTTGAGTTAAGGGCATAATATTTGATCCCAACTAGTCAGAGTTCCCACCAATCTTCTCTAGTGCTTGTTTGAACTCATTCTGGTACATGGATTTTTACCTCCTTTATTTTTAATATATAGTCTATATATATATACTGATACTAAAGTAATTTTAAGAGTAGAAGATCATCTTCATGTCCTATTGCAAAGGAAAGGCAACTGACTTCTTAATTTTGGGTTGCAAATTTCTAGATCTTGTATGTACTACCGCATTAACCTAGTAGAGAGACACCAATTTTTTTCATTTGATCCTGACCTAATATTAATTACTACTGTGACAATAAAAATTCTTTATTAAATGGATACTCCCTATTATTTATTTCTTAAAATGAAAATATTTTTCAAAATCAAGATGTGGTTAGAAATATGGATAGAATCATTGCCAGGACAAGGCAGAACGGCAGGGCAAGGGTCAGGTCCCAGGGGTAGAAAGGAATTTGAGATTGCCTTGAAACTGTAGGTATTTTAAAGAGAGGTAGGGCTTGAGGGCTTGAGGATAGTCAGGAACTAGGAGGGTAGTCAGAAATTGCACTGTCTCTGGCACATAATAAATACTCAATGAATTAACAGAGGAGGAAGATCAAAGCAAGGCAGATATGAGAACCATGCATTCTTTTAGACATAAGCCATTGCCAGAAGACCTTAGAATGGAGACAGTCTCTAGCTTAACTGAAAAGCCTCTCATCTACTACCTGTTGGAACAGTACAATTTAGGGTCTAAAGCAGAGGGTTTTCATCTGGCAGCACGTTAAAATCACCTGGGAAGCTTTTAAAAATCCAAGTTTCCGGGCTTAACCCCAGACCATTAAATAAAAATCTCTACTTTGAGACCCACGCATCAGTGTTTTTTAAAGTTCCCCAGGTGGCTTCAAAATGCAGGCAAGCCCAGGCTCTAAAAGGGGGAGCAAGTGACTCGTACGAGGAAGATGATAGATTAGGAGGCAATAACTTGATAGTACTGTAGAAATAATCCTGATGCTCTGGCACTGTTTACTACCAAGTTTATCAACATATTTTCACCATGCGCTCCATAATAATTACTTATTCTTGGTCATTCTATGATTTTCTCTCTGGGCCGGTAATTTGGACAAAAATTACACGATAAACGGAAATCGAGCAATTTCCATTAACAATGTAGCTAACTGTACAAGTCTCTGGTTAAGAGAATGTTCAGTTTCAATTTATTCATTTGAGTTCCATTTCAATTTGTGTTTATTTCTAATTGCAGATTAAGGTGAGTTTTAGTTGTTATTGACATAAATTCAGCAGTCTCTCAAAAATATATTTAAGAGAAGTATCTTGGCTAAGAAAAAACAGGCTAGCTGTAGCTCTCATCCATAACTCACCAATAAGTTTTTATTTTTAGTTTTTGGAGCATAATCATTTTACTTAAAAAAACATGTTTCAAGTATCACTTATGTGAGCACATTTCCTGTGAACTCAATTAAGTATGTAAATCCTTGAGCAGGAAGAGGAAACAGGAAATGCAAGAAAGCTGACACACAGCATAACGATACCATCTGAAGAAGATAGTTATTTTTTTGTGGTATGGGCGCTGCAGTTATTCCTGCTAGTGGAAGGGAGAAGTAGACTAGAGAACACAAAAATGGTTATAATTCTTCAAATCTCTTCATAAATTTACATTCTAGAGAACTGTTTTTGTTCAGGCAATGGTAAAATGAGGCTGTCTCCCTGGTACAAAGTGACAGTTAGATGGAGACTGTGAGGCCCAGAGACATGGTGGGGTTGGGGGAGACTGGTGAATCCAGCTTCATTTTTTTTAAGTCAATTTACAAGATGGAGGGCGAGAACACTGATGACAATGTAAGTAACAGTACTTATCGAGCCTTATTTAAAAACGTTGTCACGGTTGTATCTATCAGGTTTTAAAAGGAGCCTGGTTGAAGTTGTTAGCACAGAGGGTTAGAAGGACTTATAAACTCTTACACAGTTTCAGCTTTATAACCTGAATGGCTAACATTTTAGAAAAGAAACAGATGATCATCTGTTTTACGTGCCCAACAATCACAGGCCTGGGCAAGAGCCCTGAGATAGGAGAACAGGAGGATGTTGAGTCTCACCTCTCCCAGAAAGCCTTCTGTGCCGCTGGCTCACTCATCTCTCCCTTTTTCTGGACTCCTGCAGACTGCACCACGAAATGAAGCTCTTTGATATGTTTCCCTTTTACGGGTCTCCCATTGTATCGGTTGCATTAAGTTTGGCTCCCTAACCAGATCTGAAACTCCTCCAGTACGAATTAATTTTATTACTTCCTTCTGTCACCCTAATATCCTAGAGTAGCTTTTATTTTTTTAAAGCTTTTTTTGTGACTCATGGGTTCCTTTCAGAATCTGATGACAGCAGTATATGGTTTGCACACTAATTCTGCATGTGTACAGCCTCCCTTGAAGCCCATCCTTTATGGGAAGCTGTAGGAGAACTCTTGGCTAAAATATTGTCAAACACTGGGAGATGGTCACTACATTAGTGCTTTCTGATGATGAAGTGAAAGCACAGAAATGTTAAGTGACCCCTTATGTTTCCAGACTAGGGAACTGGTCAGCTAAAACTTCATTATTTTGTAAACTTGTCTTTTATCGACATGCATTTGAACCTTGCCAGGAAAGAACAACTGAAACTCACAAAATAGATTCATAGAAATTCAAGGAAATTCTAGTTTCCTTGCGTGGAGAGATATGGAATAGCCACATGGAAAGGAGCAGGAAAAAAGCAGGATAAGAAAAGGCACGCTTTAAAAAGTTGTGCGGGAGGAAACGGCTAGCTCCTCGATTTGGCTTATTTCTCTTTCACTTTTTGTTTTGAAAACAAAATGGATTTTTTTCACTCTTGCACTTTCCATTTTTGATGAAAGGAGGCCTTAATCCTTTCAGAACATCAATGCACTAGGAAGAAAAAACGTATTAATCAACTTCAGTGAAAAATCAATTCATCTTTCAGTAGAAGGAGAATTCCTACTATATTTCAATAGGATTGTTACCCCAAAACTGGGTTTGCCTCTTGGTGGGTGTTGAGCTAAAAGACACAACCAAGCCAAAGCCCAGGAGAAGGAAGGACTGATTACTTGCAGCCAGTAAGCAGAACACCAGGGATCTTTCTCAAAGCAGCATCTCCCCGAACAGCAAGACTGGGGGAGTTTTAAGGTAAGGATACATGCATATTCATGGAGGAGCTCGGGCAGTCAACAGAATCCAAGCTTTAGTTGACTGAAGTCACGTGGGGCAGCAAAGGTCAACATCATCATCTCTTAGATCCCAGTTGATCTGGTGGTTGAGGGCTTCAGGCTAATCTTTACCCTTAAAATAGAACTAGGAGTCTTTACAACTGATATATTATCTTTGCTATTGTTATTTTTCTTGCCTGATAACAGTCGTTTATTTGTTCCTTTAAGATCATTAATTACTGAGACCTGTTAAAGGACATTGTGGCCAGGCTTAGAGCACCAAATGGCTTAGGCCAAAAATGGCTTCTCTTATGCCAAGAAAGCCATGCCTGGTTCTTTTTCTCTAGGGACCCCCTACCCTATCTGCTTAGAAGATGAGTAAACTGTATTTAAACTCAAGAAGGGCAGGGAACAATTGTCTCTACAATTTAAACCCAACCCCAGGCAAATGTTTACTAAACTCTAAAAAAAACTGTTGAAATAGGACAATGGAGAAATAATCTAAACTTTACTTAAGGAGTCTTTTATCAAACCAATTAACTTGGAGAGCAAAGAGACAAAGAACAAGGCTTCTAGAAGAATCCTATGTTATATATTAATTTACTTACTACTTTCTCATTTGGGATATAATTTGTATCTTACCCTCTCTTGGGATTTGGGGAACTCCTAGAGAGCTCTGTGGGAGTCTGTTGAGTCTTTTAATCCTTTTATCTCACTGGATCCCCAACAAAAGATTTAACTGACACCATCAAAATACACACCCTCATTGGATTGATTGTTGCCCTTGAAGATTTTTTAACAATAATTGCTCTTTAATGAATAAAAGAAAGAAAAGGTCCTACATGAAAAATAGATCTATTTTTCTTTTTGTCCTTCCGCATTCATTCATTCATTCCCAGTTTCCTTCCAAACAGGAAGGTTAGGCCAGAAAGTTTGGAAAATAAACTGATGTGCTTTGGGAATTTACAGACTCAGAGAAGATGACAAAGGGGAAATGGATCACTCCCCCATTCCTGGAATTCTTATTCTGTCCCACTGTCAATTAAGTGCAGGTGTGAATATACTCATTTTCCTAGTCTGTTGTCTAATTTTAAAATAGAAATATTTCCATTTCAGTACAAGATAAATACTGATGAAGCCTTACACCTTTCTTTGCACTCAGAATATATTTCAAATTTGTTTAAATTAGTCAACTTAAAAGCATCTCCAGTTTATACTCTTTTTCCTTGAGTTTCTTTCTTTTTTTTTTTCACTTTAGAATCACCCTATTCTCTCCTTCTCTCCATTTGAAAAATTACTCAACCTGTCTTTCTTTTTTTTTTTTTTAAATTTTTATTGGTGTATGTAGTTGCTTTACATGTTGTGTTAGTTTCTTTCAACCTTAGTCTTTTTGGTACCCTATTTCTCAAATGAAGATTTGTCAGACTGGAAGCCTTCCTAAACACAAAATTATTTATGACAATACAAAATTGGTCATACCTGAGTGTAACCTAGTGACAACTTTCTTTTTGGTCAGAAGGATAGGAATATTTCTATTTTCAATTCTGTAGTACCTTTTGGAACTAAATACTACTACTTAATAATGCTATACGGCAGACTTAGGGGTATCTATAATGTAGCTATGAAAACAAATGTAATAGAACACAATTTGTGAAATGACTCAATGTCACCCTGATCCTCTTTTCTCTTGTCCTTTCCAGGTAGATTGACTTTAGTAGGCTAACACACGGTTAAAAAAATCACTGTTCAACAAATGATACTGGGATATTCACATTGCAAAAGAATGAAGTTGGAATCTTACCTTATACCATATACAAAAATTAACTCAAAATGTATCAAAGACCTAAACATAAGAGCTAATAAAACTATAACACTCTTGGAAGAAAACATAGGGGAAAAGCTGCATGACATTGACATTGGATCCAGGGATTTTTTGAGTGACACCAAAAGCACAGGCAACAAAAGGAAAAGTAGATGAATTAGACTTCAACATTAAAAACTTCTTGCAAATCAAATATCTGATAAGGGATTAATTTCCAGAATATATAGAGAACTCCTACAACTCAACAACAACAAAAAACCTGATTAACAAATAGGCAAAGACTTGGACATACATTTCTCCAAAGAAAATATACTAAAGCCAATAACCACATGAAAAGATGCTCAACATCATTAATAATTAGGGAAGTGTACTTTAAACTCACAATGAGATACCACTTCATACCCATTAGGATGGTTATTATAAAAAAAAAAACTAAAACTCTCAAACACAAAAGATATTACACTAAGTGAAATAAATCAGATACAAACAGACAAATGTTTTGTGAGTCCACTTATCTGAGGTACCTGAAATAGTCAAATTCATAGAGATAGAAAGTAGAATAGTAGCTACCATAGCTGGGGCAGTAGGGAATGGAGAGTTACTGTTTAATGTGTACAATACAACGTGCATTGTATTGAAACTCTTCACACGGAGTTTCAGTTTGGGATGATGAAAAGCTTCTGGAGGTGGAGAGTGGTGATGGCTGCACAATGTGAATGTGCTTAAAGCCACTAAACTGTACACTTAATAGTGACCAAATGGTAACTTTTATGTAATGTGTATTTTGCTACAGAAAAAAACACCTCCTCTTTTTTTTTTTTTTTTTTTAAAGTATCATCAGGGTAAAATTATATTCAGGTAAGTGGTTACAAGAACAGAAAGCATATTCAGAACTTAACAGTTTGTAAATCTAACCAGGTTAATTTTTTTTTTTTTTTTTGCTGTTAAGTTTTTTTTTTTGATTTGAATTTTATTTTATTTATTTTTTATACTGCAGGTTATTAGTTATCTATTTTATATATATTAGTGTATATATGTCAATCCCAATCTCCCAATTCATCCCACCACCATCTCTCTCCCCACCCCCCGCTTTCCCCCCTTGATGTCCATACGTTTGTTCTCTACAACTGTGCCTGTTTCTGCCTTGCAAACTGGTTCATCTGTAGCATTTTTCTGGATTCCCCATATATGCATTAATATATATTTGTTTTTCTCATTCTGACTTACTTCACTCTGTATGACAGTCTCTAGGTCCATCCACGTCTCTACAAATGACCCAATTTCATTCCATTTTATGACTGAGTATTATTCCATTGCATATATGTGCCACATCTTCTTTATCCATTCTTCTGTCAATGGGCATTTAGGTTCTTTCCTTGACCTGGCTATTGTAAACAATGCTGCAATGAACATTGGGGTGCACTTGTCTTTTTGAATTATGGTTTTCTCTGGGTATATGCCCAGTAGTGGGATTGCTGGGTCATATGGTAATTCTATTTTTAGTTTTTAAAGGAACCTCCATACTGTTCCCCATAATGGCTGTATCAACTTACATTCCCACCAACAGTGCAAGAGGGTTGCACTGTGCAAGGTAGATTGCTTTGGGTAATATAGTCATTTTCACAATATTGATTCTTCCAATCCAAGAAAATGGTATATCTCTCCATCTGTTTGTGTAATCTTTGATTTCTTTCATCAGTCTTATAGTTTTCTGGGTACAGGTCTTTTACCTCCTTAGGTAGGTTTATTCCTAGGTATTTCATTCTTTTTGTTGCAGTGGTGAATGGCACTGTTTCCTTAATTTCTCTTTCTGATCTTTCATGGTTAGTGTATAGGAATGCAAGAGATTTCTGTGCATTAATTTTGTATCCTGCAACGTTACCTAATTCATTGATTGGCTCTAGTAGTTTTCTGGTGGCATCTTTAGGATTACCTATGTATACTGTCATGTCATCTGCAAACAGTGACAGTTTTACTTCTTCTTTTCCAATTTGTATTCCTTTTATTTCTTTTTCTTCTCTGATTGCTGTGGCTAGGACTTCCAAAACTGTTGAATAATAGTGGCGAGAGTGGACATCCTTGTCTTCTTCCTGATCTTAGAGGAAATGGTTTCAGTTTTTCACCATTGAGAATGATGTTTGCTGTGGGTTTGTCATATACGGCCTATATTATGTTGAGGTAGGTTCCCTCTATACCCACTTTCTGGAGAGTTTTTATCATAAATCGGTTTTGAATTTTGTCAAAAGCTTTTTCTGCACCTATTGAGATGATCATATGGTATATCAATTTGTTAATATGGTGTATCACATTGATTTATTTGTGTATATTGAAGAATCCTTTCATCCCTGGGATAAATCCCACTTGATCATGGTGTATGACCCTTTTAATGTGTTGTTGGATTCTGTTTGCTAGTATTTTGTTGAGGATTTTTGCATCTATTTTCAACAGTGATATTAGTCAGTAGTTTTCTTTTTTTGTTGTATCTTTGTCTGGTTTTGGTATCAGGATGATTGTGGCTTCATAGAATGAGTTTAGGAGTGTTCCTTCCTCTGCAGTTTTTGGAAAAGTTTGAGAAGGATGGGTGCTAGCTCTTCCCTAAATGTTTGATAGAATTCACCTGTGAAGCCACCTGGTCCTGGACTTTTGTTTGTTGGAAGATTTTTAATCACAGTTTCAATTTCATTACTTGTGATTGTTCTGTTCATATTTTCTATTTCTTCCTGTTTCAGTCTTGGAAGGTTATACCTTTCTAAGAATTTGTCCATTTCTTCCAGGTTGTCCATTTTATTGCCATAGAGTTGCTTGTAGTAGTCTCTCAGGATGCTTTGTATTTCTGTAGTGTCCATTGTAACTTCTCCTTTTTCATTTCTAATTTTATTGATTTGAGTCTCTCCCTCTTTTTCTTGATGAGTCTGGCTAATGGTTTATCAATTTTGTTTATCTTCTCAAAGAACCAGCTTTTAGTTTTATTGAGGTTTGCTATTGTTTTCTTTGTTTCCATTTCATTTATTTCTGCTCTGATCTTTATGATTTCTTTCCTTCTACTAACTTTGGGTTTTGTTTGTTCTTCTTTCTCCAGTTCCTTTAGGTGTAAGTTTAGATTGTTTATTCAAGATTTTTCTTGTTTCTTGAGGTAGGATTGTATTGCTATAAACTTCTCTATGAGAACTGCTTTTGCTGCAGCCCATGGGTTTTGGATCATTGTGTTTTCATTGTCATTTGTCTCTAGGTATTTTTTGATTTCCCCTTTGATTTCTTCCGCGATCTCCTCGTTATTTAGTAATGTATTGTTTAGCCTGCATGTGTTTGTGTTTTTTACATTTTTTTCCCTGTAATTTATTTCTAATCCCATAACATTGTGGTTGGAAAAGATTCTTGATATGATTTCAATTTTCTTAAATTTACCAAGGCTTGATTTGTGACCTAAGATGTGACCTATCCTGGAGAATGTTCTGTGTGCACTTGAGAAGAAAGTTTAATCTGCTGTTTTCGGATGGAATGTCCTATAAATATCAATTAAATCTATCTGGTCTATTGTGTCACTTAAAGCTTGTGTTCCCCTATTAATTTTCCATCTGGATGATCTGTCCATTGTTATTAGTGAGGTTTTAAAGTCCCCCACTATTATTGTGTTACTGTCAATTTCCTCTTTTATAGCTGTTAGCATTTGTCTTATGTATTGAGGTGCTTCTATGTTGGGTGCATATATATTTATAATTGTTATATCGTCTTCTTAGGTTGATCCCTTGATCATTATGTAATGCCCTTCCTTGTCTCTTGTAACATTCCTTATTTTAAAGTCTATTTTGGGGGGACCTTGAAGATGGCGGAAGAGTAAGACGCGGAGATCGCCTTCCTCCCCACGGATACACCAGAAATACATCTACACGTGGAACAACTCCTACAGAACACCTACTGAAGGCTGGCAGAAGACCTCAGACCTCCCAAAAGGCAAGAAACTCCCCACGTACCTGGGTAGGGCAAAAGAAAAAACAGAGACAAAAGAATAAGGACGGCACCTGCGCCACTGGGAGGGAGCTGTGAAGGAGGAAAAGTTTCCACACACTAGGAAGCCCCTCCGCGGGCGGAGACTGCGGGAGGCGGAGGGGGGGGCTTCGGGACCGAGGAGTAGTGCACAGCGACGGGTGCGGAGGGCAAAGCGGGGAGATTCCCGCACAGAGGATCGGTGCCGACCGGCACTCACCAGCCCGAGAGGCTTGTCTGCTCACCCGCCCGGGCGGGCGGGGCTGCGAGCTGAAGCTCGGGTTTCGGTTTTGGACGGAGCGCAGGGAGAGGACTGGGGTTGGCGGCTTGAACACAGCCTGAAGGGGTTAGTGCACCACGACTAGCCGGGAGGGAGTTCGGGGAAAAGCCTGCACCTGCCGAAGAGGCAAGAGACTTTTTCTTCCCTCTTTGTTTCCTGGTGCGCGAGGAGAGGGGTTTAAGAGCGCTGCTTAAAGGAACTCCAGAGACGGGCGCGAGCCGCGGCTAAAAGCGCGAACCCCAGAGACGGGCACGAGCCGCGGTTAAAAGCGCGAACCCCAGAGACGGGCGCGAGCCGCGGCTAAAAGCGCGGACCCCAGAGACGGGCGGGAGACGCTAAGGCTGCTGCTGCCGCCACCAAGGGGCCTGTGTGCGAGCACAGGTCACTCTCCACACCCCTGTTCCGCGGAGCCTGTGCAGCCCGCCACTGCCAGGTTCCCGGGAACCAGGGACAACTTCCCCGGGAGAACGCACGGCGGACCTCAGGCTGGTGCAACGTCACGCCGGCCTCTGCCGCAACGTCACGCCGCCTCTGACGCCGCAGGCCCGCCCCGCACGCAGTGCCCCTCCCTGCCCCCCTCCACCCCCGGCCTGAGTGAGCCAGAGCCCCCGAATCAGCGGCCCCTTTAACCCTTTCCTTTCTGAGCAAAAAACAGACGCCCTCCAGCGACCTACACGCAGAGGCAGGGCCAAATCCAAAGCTGAGCTCCTGTGAGCTGTGAGAACAAAGAAGAGAAAGGGAAATCTTTCCCAGCAGCCTCAGAAGCAGCGGATTAAAGCTCCACAATCAACTTGATATACCCTGCATCTGTGGAATACCTGAATAGACAAGGAATGATCCCAAATTGAAGAGGTGGAATTTAGGAGCGAGATCTATGAATTTTTTTCCCTTTTCCTCTTTTTGTGAATGTGTACGTGTATGCTTATGTGTGAGATCTTGTCTGTATACTCTTGCTTCCACCATTTGTCCTAGGGCTCTATCCGTCCATGGTTTTTAAAAAAAAATTTTTTTTCTCAATAATTAATTTTAATTGTAATAACTTTATTATACTTTACCATCGTTCCTTCTTTCTTTCTTTCTTTCCGTCCTTCCCTCCTTTAGACAACGAATCACCCCAAATTGAGGAGGTGGTCTCTGAGAGCAAGATTTATGATTTTTCCCCCTTTACCTCTTTTTGTGAAGGTGTATGTGTATGCTTCTGTATAAGATTTTCTCTGTATAGCTTTGCTTCCAACATTTGTCCTAAGGTTCTATCCGTCCCTCTTTTTTTTTTTTTTCTAAATATTTTTTAATTCAATAACTATATTATACTTTATTTTATTTTTACTGTATCTTCTTTCTTTCTGTCTTTTTTCCTTCTTTCCCTCCTTCCTTCCTTCCTTCCTTCCTCCCTCCCTCCTTTCTTTCCTTCTTTGCTTCTTTCTTCCTTCCTTCCTTTCCTCCTTTCCTTCTTTCTTTCCTCATACTTCTACTAATTCTCTCTACTTTTTCTCCCTTTTATTCTGAGCCGTGTGGATGAAAGGCTCTTGGTGCTCCAGCCAGGAGTCAGGGCTCGGCCTCTGAGGTAGGAGAGCCAACTTCAGGACACTGGTCAACAAGAGACCTCCCAGCTCCACATAATATTAAACGGTGGAAATCTCCCAGTGACCTCCATCTTAACACCAGCACCCAGCTTCACTCAACGACCAGCAAGCCACAGTGCTAGACAACCTATGCCAAACAACTAGCAAAACAGGAACACAACCCCACCCATTAGCAGAGAGGCTGCCTAAAATCATAATAAGGCCACAGACACCCCAAAACACACCACCAGACGTGAACCTGCCCACTAGAGAGACAAGATCCAGCCTCATCCACCACAACACAGGCACTAGTCCCCTCCACCAGGAAGCCTACACAACCCACTGAAACAACCTTAGCCACTGGAGACAGACATCAAAAACAACGGGAACTACGAACGTGCAGCCTGCAAAAAGGAGACCCCCAAACACAGTAAGATAAGCAAAATGAGAAGGCAGAAAAACACACAGCAGATGAAGGAGCAAGATAAAAATGCACCAGACCTAACAAATGAAGAGGAAATAGGCAGTCTACCTGAAAAAGAATTCAGAATAATGATAGTAAGGATGATCCGAAATCTTGGAAGTAGAATGGACAAAATGCAAGAAGCAGTTAACAAGGACCTAGAAGAAATAAAGATGAAACAAGCAATGATGAACAACGCAATAAATGAAATTAAAAGTACTCTAGATGGGATCAATAACAGAATAACTGAGGCAGAAGAACGGATAAGTGACCTGGAAGATAAAATAGTGGAAATAACTACTGCAGAGCAGAATAAAGAAAAAAGAATGAAAAGAACTGAGGACAGTCTCAGAGACCTCTGGGACAACATTAAACGCACCAACATTCGAATTATAGGGGTTCCAGAAGAAGAAGAGAAAAAGAAAGGGACTGAGAAAATATTTGAAGAGATTATAGTTGAAAACTTCCCTAATATGGGAAAGGAAATAGTTAATCAAGTCCAGGAAGCACAGAGAGTCCCATACAGGATAAATACAAGGAGAAATACGCCAAGACACATATTAATCAAACTGTCAAAAATTAAATACAAAGAAAGCATATTAAAAGCAGCAAGGGAAAAACAGCAAATAACACACAAGGGAATCCCCATAAGGTTAACAGCTGACCTCTCAGCAGAAACCCTACAAGCCAGAAGGGAGTGGCAGGACATACTGAAAGTGATGAAGGAGAAAAACCTGCAACCAAGGCTACTCTACCCAGCAAGGATCTCTTTCATATTTGATGGAGAAATTAAAACCTTTACAGACAAGCAAAAGCTGAGAGAGTTTAGCACCACCAAACCAGCTTTACAGCAAATGCTAAAGGAACTTCTCTAGACAAGGAACACAAGAGAAGGAAAAGACCTATAATAACGAACCCAAAACAATATAGAAAATGGGAATAGGAACATACATATCGATAATTACCTTAAATGTAAATGGACTAAATGCTCCCACCAAAAGACACAGATTGGCTGAATGGATACAAAAACAAGACCCTTATATATGCTGTCTACAAGAGACCCACTTCAGACCTAGAGACACATACAGACTGAAAATAAGGGGATGGAAAAAGATATTCCATGCAAATGGAAACCAAAAGAAAGCTGGAGTAGCAATTCTCATATCAGACAAAATAGACTTTAAAATAAGGACTATTACAAGAGACAAAGAAGGACACTACATAATGATCAAGGGATCAATCCAAGAAGAAGATATAACAATTGTAAATATTTATGCACCCAACATAGGAGCACCTCAATACATAAGGCAAATACTAACAGCCATAAAACAGGAGATTGACAGTAACACATTCATAGTAGGGGACTTTAACACCCCACTTTCACCCATGGACAGATCATCCAAAATGAAAATAAATAAGGAAACACAAGCTTTAAATGATACATTAAACAAGATGGACTTAATTGATATTTATAGGACACTCCATCCAAAAACAACAGAATACACATTTTTCTCAAGTGCTCATGGAACATTCTCCAGGATAGATCATATCTTGGGTCACAAATCAAGCCTTGGTAAATTTAAGAAAATTGAAATTGTATCAAGTATCTTTTCTGACCACAACGCCATGAGACTAGATATCAATTACAGGAAAAGATCTGTAAAAAATACAAACACATGGAAGCTAAACAATACACTACTTAATAATGAAGTGATCACTGAAGAAATCAAAGAGGAAATAAAAAAATACCTAGAAACAAATGACAATGGAGACACAACGACCCAAAACCTATGGGATGCAGCAAAAGCAGTTCTAAGGGGGAAGTTTATAGCAATACAAGCCCACCTTAAGAAGCAGGAAACATCTCGAATAAACAACCTAACCTTGCACCTCAAGCAATTAGAGAAAGAAGAACAAAAAAACCCCAAAGCTAGCAGAAGGAAAGAAATCATAAAAATCAGATCAGAAATAAATGAAAAAGAAATGAAGGAAACGATAGCAAAGATCAATAAAACTAAAAGCTGGTTCTTTGAGAAGATAAACAAAATAGATAAACCACTAGCCAGACTCATCAAGAAAAAAAGGGAGAAGACTCAAATCAATAGAATTAGAAATGAAAAAGGAGAAGTAACAACTGACACTGCAGAAATAAAAAAAATCATAAGAGATTACTACAAGCAACTCTATGCCAATAAAATGGACAATCTGGAAGAAATGGACAAATTCTTAGAAATGCACAACCTGCCAAGACTGAATCAGGAAGAAATAGAAAATATGAACAGACCAATCACAAGCACTGAAATTGAAACTGTCATTAAAAATCTTCCAACAAACAAAAGCCCAGGACCAGATGGCTTCACAGGTGAATTCTATCAAACGTTTAGAGAAGAGCTAACACCTATCCTTCTCAAACTCTTCCAAAATATAGCAGAGGGAGGAACACTCCCAAATTCATTCTACGAGGCCACCATCACCTTGATACCAAAACCAGACAAGGATGTCACAAAGAAAGAAAACTACAGGCCAATATCACTGATGAACATAGATGCAAAAATCCTCAACAAAATACTAGCAAACAGAATCCAACAGCACATTAAAAGGATCATACACCATGATCAAGTGGGGTTTATTCCAGGAATGCAAGGATTCTTCAATATACGCAAATCTATCAATGTGATAAACCATATTAACAAATTGAAGGAGAAAAACCATATGATTATCTCAATAGATGCAGAGAAAGCTTTCGACAAAATTCAACACCCATTTATGCTAAAAACCCTGCAGAAAATAGGCCTAGAGGGAACTTTCCTCAACATAATAAAGGCCATATATGACAAGCCCACAGCAAACATCATCCTCAATGGTGAAAAACTGAAAGCATTTCCACTAAGATCAGGAACAAGACAAGGTTGCCCACTCTCACCACTCTTATTCAACATAGTTTTGGAAGTTTTAGCCACAGCAATCAGAGAAGAAAAGGAAATAAAAGGAATCCAAATCGGAAAAGAAGAAGTAAAGCTGTCACTGTTTGCAGATGACATGATACTATACATAGAGAATCCTAAAGATGCTACCAGAAAACTACTAGAGCTAATCAATGAATTTGGTAAAGTAGCAGGATACAAAGTTAATGCACAGAAATCTCTGGCATTCCTATATACTAATGATGAAAAATCTGAAAGTGAAATCAAGAAAACACTCCCATTTACCATTGCAACAAAAAGAATAAAATATCTAGGAATAAACCTACCTAAGGAGACGAAAGACCTGTATGCAGAAAATTATAAGACACTGATGAAAGAAATTAAAGATGATACAAATAGATGGAGAGATATACCATGTTCTTGGATGGGAAGAATCAACATTGTGAAAATGACTCTACTACCCAAAGCAATCTACAGATTCAATGCAATCCCTATCAAACTACCACTGGCATTTTTCACAGAACTAGAACAAAAAATTTCACAATTTGTATGGAAACACAAAAGACCCCGAATAGCCAAAGCAATCTTGAGAACGAAAAAAGGAGCTGGAGGAATCAGGCTCCCTGACTTCAGACTATACTACAAAGCTACAGTAATCAAGACAGTATGGTACTGGCACAAAAACAGAAATATAGATCAATGGAACAGGATAGAAAGCCCAGCGATAAACCCACGCACATATGGACACCTTATCTTTGATAAAGGTGGCAGGAATGTACAGTGGAGAAAGGACAGCCTCTTCAATAAATGGTGCTGGGAAAACTGGACAGGTACATGTAAAAGCATGAGATTAGATCACTCCCTAACACCATACACAAAAATAAGCTCAAAATGGATTAAAGAGCTAAATGTAAGGCCAGAAACTATCAAACTCTTAGAGGAAAACATAGGCAGGACACTCTATGACATAAATCACAGCAAGATCCTTTCTGACCCACCTCCTAGAGTAATGGAAATAAAAACAAAAATAAACAAATGGGACCTAATGAAACTTCAAAGCTTTTGCACAGCAAAGGAAACCATAATCAAGACCAAAAGACAACCCTCAGAATGGGAGAAAATATTTGCAAATGAAGCAACTGACAAAGGATTAATCTCCAAAATTTACAAGCAGCTCATGCAGCTCAATAACAAAAAAACAAACAACCCAATCCAAAAATGGGCAGAAGACCTAAATAGACATTTCTCCAAAGAAGAGATACAGAATGCCAACAAACACATGAAAGAATGCTCAACATCATTAATCATTAGAGAAATGCAAATCAAAACTACAATGAGATATCATCTCACACCAGTCAGAATGGCCATCATCAAAAAATCTAGAAACAATAAATGCTGGAGAGGGTGTGGAGAAAAGGGAACACTCTTGCACTGCTGGTGGGAATGTGAATTGGTTCAGCCACTATGGAGAACAGTATGGAGGTTCCTTAAAAAACTACAAATAGAATTACCATATGACCCAGCAATCCCACTACTGGGCATATACCCTGAGAAAACCAAAATTCAAAAAGAGTCATGTACCAAAATGTTCATTGCAGCTCTATTTACAATTGCCCGGAGATGGAAACAACCTAAGCGCCCATCATCGGATGAATGGATAAAGAAGATGTGGCACATATATACAATGGAATATTACTCAGCCTTAAAAAGAAATGAAATTGAGCTATTTGTAATGAGATGGATAGACCTAGAGTCTGTCATACAGAGTGAAGTAAGTCAGAAAGAAAAAGACAAATACCGTATGCTAACGCATATATATGGAATTTAAGGGGAAAAAAAATGTCATGAAGAACCTAGGGGTAAGACAGGAATAAAGACGCAGACCTACTGGAGAACGGACTTGAGGATATGGGGAGGGGGAAGGGTGAGCTTTGACAGGGCGCGAGAGAGTCATGGACATATACACACTAACAAACGTAGTAAGGTAGATAGCTAGGGGGAAGCAGCCGCAAGGCACAGGGATATTAGCTCGGTGCTTTGTGACAGCCTGGAGGGGTGGGATAGGGAGAGTGGGAGGGGGGGAGACGCAAGAGGGAAGACATATGGGAACATATGTATATGTATAACTGATTCACTTTGTTATAAAGCAGAAACTAACACACAATTGTAAAGCAATTATACCCCAATAAAGATGTTTAAAAAAAAAAAATAAAATAAAAAAAAAAAAAAAAAAATAAAGTCTATTTTATCTGATATGAGTATTGCTACTCCAGTTTTCTTTTGATTTCCATTTGCATGAAATATCTTTTTCATCCCCTCACTTTCGGTCTGTATGTGTCCCTAGGTCTGAAGTAGGTCTTTTGTAGACAGCATGTATACAGGTTTTGTTTTTGTATCCTTTCAATGAGCCTGTGTCTTTTGGTTGGAACATTTAATCCATTCGCATTTAACGTAATTATTGATATGTATGTTCCTATTACCATATTCTTAATTGTTTTGTGTTTGTTTTTGTAGGTCATTTTCTTTTGTGTTTCCTACTTAGAGAAGTTCCTTTAACATTTGTTGTGGAGCTGGTTTGGAGGTGCTGAATTCTCTTAGCTTTTGCTTGTCTGTAAAGCTTTTGATTTCTCCATCAAATCTGAATGAGATCTTTGTCATGTAGAGTAATCTTGGTTGTAGGTTCTTCCCTTTCATCACTTTAAGTATATCAGGCCACTCCCTTCTGGCTTATAGATTTTCTGCTGAGAAATCAGCTGTTAACCTTATGGGAGTTCCCTTGTATGTTATTTGTCTTTTTTCCCTTGTTGCTTTCAATAGTTTTTCTTTCTCTTTAATTTTTGTCAATTTGATTACTATGTGTCTCAGTGTGTTTCTCCTTGGGTTTATCCTGCCTCGGTCTCTCTGTGCTTCTTGGACTTGGGTGGTTATTTCCTTTCCCATGTTAGGGAAGTTTTCAGCTATAATCTCTTCAAATATTTTCTTGGTCCTTTCTCTCTCTTTTTCTTCTTCTGAGACCACTATAATGTGCATGTTGGTGCCTTTAATGTTGTCCCAGTGGTCTCTTAGGCTGTCTTCATTTCTTTTCATTCTTTTTTCTTTATTCTGTTCCACAGCAGTGAATTCCACCATTCTGTCTTCCAGGTCACTTATCCGTTCTTCAGCCTCACTTATTCTGCTATTCTGATTCCTTCTAGTGTAGTTTTCATTTCAGTTATTGTATTGTTCATCTCTGTTTGTTTGTTCTTTAATTCTTCTAAGTGTTTGTTCTTTAATTCTAGGTCTTTGTTAAACATTTCTTGTGTCTTCTTTATCTTTACCCCCTTTCTTTTTCCAAGGTCCTGGATCATGTTCACTATCATTATTCTGAATTCTTTTTCTGGAAGGTTGCCTACATCCACTTCATTTCGTTGTTTTTCTGAGGTTTTATCTTGTTCCTTCATCTGGTACATAGTCCTTTGCCTTTTTATTTCGTCTGTCTTTCTGTGGATGTGGTTTTCTTTCCACAGGCTGCAAGATTGTAGTTCTTGCTTCTGCTGTCTGCCCTCTGGTGGATGAAGCTATGTAAGAGGCTTGTGCAAGCTTCCTGTTAGGAGGGACTGGTGGTGGGTAGAGCTGGGTGTTGCTCTGGTCTGGCAGAGCTGAGTAAAACTTTAATCTGCTTGTCTGCTGATGGATAGGGCTGAGTTCCCTCCCTGTTGGTTTCTTGGCCTGAGGTGACCCAGCACTGGAGCCTAGAGGGTCTTTGGTGGGGCTACTGGTGGACTCTGGGAGGGCTCATGCCAAGGAGTACTTCCCAGAACTTCTACTGCCAGTGTCCTTGTCCCTGTGGTGAACCACAGCCACTCCCCTGCCTCTGCAGGAGACCCTCCAACAGTAACAGGTAGGTCTGGTTCATTCTCCTGTGGGGTCACTGCTCCTTCTCCCTGAATCCTGATGTGCGCACTACTTTGTGGGTACCCTCCAAGAGTGGAGTCTCTGTTTCCCCAAGTCTTGTCAAAATCCTGCAATCAAATCCCGCTAACCTTCAAAGTCTGTTTCTCTGGGAATTCCTCCTCCCATTGCCAGACCTGCAGCTTGGGTAGCCTGATGTAGGGCTCAGAACCTTCACTCCAGGTGACTTCTATGGCCTAATTGTTCTCCAGTTTGTGAGTCACCCACCCAGCAGTTATGGGATTTTATTTTATTGTGATTATGGCCCTCTTACCATCTCATTGCAGCTTCTCCTTTGTCTTTGGATGTGGGGTGCCTTTTTTGGTGAGTTCCAGTGTCTTCCTTTTGGTGATTGTTCAGCAGTTAGTTGTGACTCTGGGCTTTCACAAGAGGAAGTGAGAGCATGTCCTTCTACTCAGACATCTTGAACCAATCTCCGAAAACACCTCCTCTTAAAAAAAAAGTCATTGAACCCACTAATTATTTAGAGGAGAGTACTAAGCTACTCTGCCGTATACAGTTATCCTCCATTTTCAGGTTTAATCGTCTTGGCTGTCTAATGTCACAAACATTAGAGTGAAACTTGAAAAGATTTGTATCAGTAGCCTTGCATGATACCATAGCAACAGCTACAATTTATTGCTATTAGGCGCCAAGGTTTTTATATGCTTTATCTCAATGAATCAACTTAACAATTCTATGAAGGAAAAATCACTAACCCCGGGCATATCTTGGGGTTTAGGAGTTTAATAATTTGTCCAGTGTTAAAAAGCCACACCATTCCATTCTCTTGAACCATTTCACTGCTCTTAGTATAGTAGGGAGTAATGAACGTGAGGTGGTGGTGGAGGGGCTGGGAGAGGGTTGGTGGGCAGAAAGATAGATGGTTGTCCTACAAATTATTTATATGTGTGTGTGGCTGTGTGTGTGAGTGTGTGGAAGAGAGGGAGAGAGAGAGAGAAGTTTTATTTTCTTTGAAAATAAATGTAAGCTGAGCCTAGTCTTTATTCACCATTTTGGGTTGATTTTCATAAATATTGGGACACTAACTCAGGAGCTTCTCTTGTGGGGTTTTTGGATGCAGTGTTCTGCTGTGTTTACAACCAAATATACACTCAAAAGGTCCTGGGGAGACCATGGTGTAAAGCTGGTATGAGTTGGCAGTGAGCAGGTATATGTCTACCAATGTCATCAGTAGAATGAATAAGCAACCTGAGTTTTACATATAAAAAGGGAAAAGCATAAAAATGTAGCAATTCTCTGAAGGTTTTTTTCTTATTAAGGCCAAGGAAACATGAATGCCTGTCCAGCTTTCTCAGGTCCTTTGATAATGGCTGGAGCTCAGCTGGAGCTCAGTATAATGATCTAAGTGTATGGCCTGAGCATTAGAGGACTGTTTCCCTCACACATCCCTTGCTCTTTGAATTTGTGGTGTGCCCTCTCAGAGACCACGTGTGGGTTAATACTGCACTCAGTCTGGCCAGACCAAGCTAGGACTTCCCTTCTCAGGAAACCTCAATCCAGGACGAGCCATGTAAGCATTAGCCTCTGGGAGGTCCTCATTTCCCCCAATTTCTGGTGATTATTCCTCTATGCTGATTCCTGCCGGGCAGTTTCTGGTGTCTTAGTGTTGCACCCTGCTGGAAATGCTCTACCAGATATGCCACCTTTGGAGGAAGTTGGAGAGTCTCACTGTCAACGGTGAACCGACAATCTTTCCCCCATTCTCAGGAAAGGGACTCTGATAAATCATTAAGCTGACGCTCAGGAGTCTGGTCGAGGATCAGCAATTTTCTTGTTTGACAATTTGTAATTCACAAGGATGCAAGGAATTCCCAGTAGTTACTACGGTAACTCTACCTTAATCCAGATGCTCTACATCAGAAACTCAACAGTGGATTGTCTAAGAACACACTGGAGTTCAATATTTGTATGTATTTAACATCCTAATTCTTTCTGATTCACTCAGGTTTCTGGGGGGCAGGAAATAGGTATTTTCTTGAGCACCAATGCTATTTTATACCCTAAAGGGCCTGGCACTTTTATTTTTAGAGAACTATCTCTGTGTCCTACCTTACATTAAAATACATCTCATATCCAACAATATTTTCCTTTGCTGGAAAAAAAACCTTGAAAATTAGTTTTTAAATTTTTCTTTTGAAATTATTTGTATTGTGATTTCTCAGCAATCATGTACATTCTTGAGAATTTCTGTGAAGTGAGGAAAACTAACTTAAATTTATTTATAAAGGTGTGAAAATTTTATTAATAAAAAAACAATGAGCAAATTGACATGATAATGTTGTTGACATTTAATTAAATATTTATTAATTTTGATTTTGCTTTTTTCCCCTTGTACTTTGAGCCCTTCTTTTCTCCTTCCTTCTCCTTCTTCTTTTAGGGTTCTCGGACCTTTTCAAAGCTCTCAGGTCTTAAGTACCATGCTATCTAATGAATAAAATTGTATAGCCAGCTCCTTTAATTAGCTCCTTTTGTGGGTAGACTTAACCTTACGCAACTCATAAGGCTAGGTATTAAGTTGGATCATATGAAATCACTGGATTTGGGGTTTTGTTTTTGGTAAAATATGACTAAATAGAGACAATTTCACATGATTTAACCTCATGCTTTTTGGTTGCAAATACAATACATTTTTCTCCTTGGAGACATAGAGTTAAATCGGAGAGCTAAGACCTAAAAAAGCAGAGTTCTGTGCTTGTGGTAGGTGTTCGGCAAGTATTTGCAGAATGAATGCATGCATGTATCCAAGAATGACAGAACAAGACGCAAGAACGTAAACAAGAGCACAACTGCATGATACAGACTTGTGGTAATGGAACTGGCAGAACGTATTCATCATACAAAGAACTTTCACAATTACTTTAAGTCTTTTTAACCAACACTCTCTTTTTAATTCAATTTTGTTTTGCTAGCAAGGGATTGGCATTGGCTGTAGGAGAAAGCAGTCCTGGCATATTTCACTGCTGACTCTCCTCATTAGGGAATAAAAAATGGAAACATCATAGGAGTTTAAGGAGGAAAAGAAGCATTGTGGATCTAAGAGAGAGGAGACTTCAGAGGTTGGCAGGATTTTCATGAAGCACGTTGCTTTTCATTTGGCAGCAAGAACTATCTCTGGAAGGTCCTGATGTTTTTCTTTCCATATGATCCCAGGGAAACAAACAGCAGCTCTTTTTTTTTTTTTTTTTGGCTGGCAATACTAGGAAAAAACCAAAAGATTATCAAATCTTAATGATTAATAGAACTTCAACTTCGGGTCAATCCACCCACCCATTTATTCATCCTTTTATCTTGTTGTACCATAATGTGCGAGATATTGTCTAGGTGCTGGGAGAAGAGTGAGATTTAAGATATAAGACACATTTCCAAACTAGAGGTGATGTTCATCTTGTGTTGGGTGAATAAGTGTGATTACTGCTGAAAGAACAAGGGGGAAAGCACTCAGGGAGCGTAGACAGAGAACTGATGCCTGAAGATGCTGGAGGAGATTTCATCGGAGGTGTTAATTGGTCTGGGTCCAGAATAGAGGTTTTTAAGCCTGGCTATAGATTAGAATAACCAGAGGATTTAAAAGAAGAAAGAAAAAAAGAAAGAAAGAAGAAAGAAAGAAAAAGAAAGAAAGAGAAAGAAAGAGAGAAAGGAAGAAAGAGAGAACCATGGCCAGGCAATATCCACCACAAAGGTTCTGGTTTAATTAACTTGGGCTGGATATCTATTTTGTTATGCTTCTCTTTTTGCCCTTTTTAAAAAAAGTTAACCAGGTAAATACAATGAGCAACTTGATTGAGAACAACTAGTCTGGAAGAAGTAGAAACACATAAGGAGAGGGAAGTTGGATTGGTTGACGGAGGAGAAAGTTGCAGAGCCTTTCACCCTAGGTAAATAGTATGCAAAAAGAAAAATGACGTCTTAAGGTTTTCAACCTCATGAAGGGGGTTGGCCCAGTTTGTGTGGAAAGCTGGAACTGAACATTCTGCAGAAAGCTGGATGCCTGGAAGAGCTCCCTCAACGGAAAGACTCAGCAAGAAAGGTTTCACTGTGGTCTAGTGTCTCAGCAAGGAACTCGTGGACCATCATTGGTCAGGCATGAAAAGTCAACCAGAAGATACCAGTGTTTTCAAAAAAGTGATATACATATAGGAGGAGGCACCTTGATTTTCATTATCCATAAATCCAAAATGTAGAACTCAAACCAAGACATTTACATGAAAAACTGGTGCAAAGGGATGAAAACAATGGGGCTTCCCCAGAAGCAAACAACCCTAAGAATAGCTTCACTACCCAGAGTAGACAAGGTTCCCACAGGAAACAAATTCCACTGAAGACTAGGCCTGTGATGAAAAATTCTTCAGTACTCGAGGAAGAAAAAAATGCCATGAGAATGAGTACATGCAGAAACTATATATTCTGGATCAATCTGAGAGAGACTTCTATATAAACATATTTAACATGTTCAAAGAAATAAAAATAGGAAAAATCCAGTAGGCCAGGAAAGAAAAAAATAGACTTAAAACAAAACAAAACATACAGAAATTAAATTTATTTATAGTTTAATTAAAATTATTTTATAATTAAAATAATTTTTAGAAATCCTCTATAGATTGGTTAAAGGGTATAGCCTATATATACATAGCTGAAAAAAGAACTGAAAAATTAGAAGACAGAGCTGAAGAAATCACAGAAAGCTGTAGAATAGTCCACAAAGAGAGAAATAGGGAAAAAACAGTGGTCTTGAGTATGGAGTTTTGGAGACTACTAATGCTTTTTGGAATACAGAACAGTGGGTTGACATTTTAGATACATGAGAGACAGAGATAGTATATAGGAAAAATCAATTATCCTAAAATTTCAGAGAAATCTAAACATGTATATTGTCACCATGTTGTTGAGTTTCTGTGTTTGCTAAGAAGGGCAAAAGACATTCTTGTAATGTTAAAAATTTTGTAAAAAAATTTTTGTAGCAGTAGTTGAAAGTATGTTTGAATGATAAACTTGAGACTGTGAATCTTTGTTTGAGGAAACTACATAATTGTTTCAGACATTTTGTTGTAGGAAACTGCTTATTCAATCAAAAATGTAAGCTATGATTTTCATAGGAAGTTAATCTAATTAGCTGATCTTGTGATAATTAACAGTTGAGCTAAATCTTGCTTATCTATTAGGATTCTAATCAATTCTACCAGAATGAAAGACCAAGCAGATCCTCTTAGTATTAGAAACAGAGCTAAAGTCATTCTTCCTTGAAAAAAGTAAAATAATATGATTTCAGATGATTAGCTGTAAAAAGTGCAGAAACTCAGTTTTCTTAAACACTAGTAAAGTTAAAACTGCAAAATTAAAATTCAGTAAATACCATTTATGTAAATTTTAAAAATCCAAAACAACATTGAGTATTTTTTTAATTGGTATGGATGTATTTAGTACAAGTAAAAAATATGGACCAGAAGGATACACTCTAACTTAATGAAAGTGACTATAAGAGAAGGAGGGTGAAGGAAAGAAAGGAATAGGTGAGGGAGAGTAAGAGGTACAAAATATGAGTCAGGAGTATGGAATGTACAGTGTAAAGAATGTAGTCAATAACTACATAATATCTTATATGGTGACAGACGGTAACTAGACTTACCATAGTGATCATTTTGAAACGTATAGAAATATCGAATTACTATGTTGTGTAACAGGAACTAACATAGTGTTTTAGGTCGATTATACTTCAAAACCAACAAAATAAACAAACAAACTCATAGAAAAAGAGATCAGGTTTGTGGTGACCAGAGGCAGGGTTGGCAGGAGGGGGAAGTGGATGAAGGCAGTCAAAAAGGTAAAACTTCCAATTATAAGATAAATAAGTACTAGAGATGTCATGTACAACATGGTAAATATAATTAACACTGCTGTATGTTATATATGGAAGTTGTTAAGAGAATAAATCCTGAGTTCTCATCACAAGGAAAACATATATCTTTTTATATTTCTTTAATTTTGTTATTTATAGATGAGGTGATGGATGTTCACTAAACATTGTGGTAATCATTTCATGATCCATGTAAGTCAAATCATTATGCTGTACACCTTAAAGTTATACAATGCTCTATGTCAATTATATCTCAATAAAACTGGAAGAAGAAAAAAAAAAAGAAAGTGACTGTATCTGAGTAGTGTGGGAGAGAAGAATGGACCTGGGCTTTTTTAGCGGGAGAGGTGATGTGTTACAAAGTACTCTATTGTATCTGTGATTGTTTTTCTTATAAAAAGGTTCTGAAGTATTTACCTATATGTATACACACACATATATGTACATGATGAGTATATGTCCACCTGGATGTTTGTTATATTTCTGTAAGCTTTTCTCTTTATATGAATGGTGCTTTGTGACCATCTAGGGGGGTGGGATAGGGAGGATGGGAGGGAGGGAGACGCAAGAGGGAAGAGATATGGGAACATATGTATATGTATAACTGATTGACTTTGTTATAAAGCAGAAACTAACACACCATTGTAAAGCAATTATACTCCAATAAAGATGTAAAAAAAAAGTAATACAATCATTACTATTTATTATTTGTTTATAGTTCTGTTTAGATGTAGAGGAAGATTTTTAAACTGTGTGCTAAATGACACATAAAGGCTGATTTGTCCATTTCCACTATTCATTCAATCTTTATCCTCTGTTTATATGGATAATCTAGAAGTTTAGCGCAAATTAATTCAAGAGCTAGTTTTCAAATTAAATAACCCCCAAATGTATATTTTTGTCCTTAATAATATCAAACGAGTTGTTCTCACCTTCATAGATTTTCTATTTTCTGATTTCACAGGCAACTCCCTCAAACTTGTTTGGGCAGGAACACAAACATTGTCCATCCAGCAGAATCACACTCCCTCCATTTTGGCACGGTTGGCATTTTCTTACATTGAATTCATTGATGTAGTCTTCAATGGCTCTTTCCAAATTTTGTTTCTTTAGGTGTGCATCTTTTATTTTCACTGGAATCAGATCATATATCGGAGACAGCTGCAGGAGAGCAAAACATTTAATTTTAGGTCTTTTTCTATAGACAGAGCTTGTGCAGTATTTTTCACTAAATTATTTATTCATTGCTTCATTAATTCAACAAGGGCTTATTGAATGATAATTATTGCCAGACATGATGTTAGCTTTTAAGACTGCCGGTGATCAAAACTAGTCATGATCTCTGTAATCATGGAGATCCCATTATGGAGGTAAGGAGACTGATATTAAAATAATCATACAGACAAATTTAAAATGGAAACTGTGACTAGGTGCTATAAAGGATGGGTATATGTATTTTAACAATGAACAGTCAGGGATTTAAAGTTTTAGCAGGCTAATTTACTGACATATTGTGAATCCTTTTTGCTGCCTTTATTCTGCCTCCCCTTTTCCAGAAGGTAGGCAAGTGCTTGCGATCTCTTGTCTAAGAGGAGGCTTGTGTGTGATGCCAGTCCAGAATGCCCCTAAAGGCAAATACTTTATTGATTTTTTTTCTTTAAAAGCCTGAACTTATTGATAAATTTTTGTTGGGAGAAGGAGTGTGGGAAGAATGCCACCAAGGTGGGGCATTCCTTCAGTCCAGGAAGTGGGTCGAGTTAGCATGTACCTCAAGTAGCAGGAAACCATAGCTAGATCTCTAGCAGCTATTCTGGGAAGTAGCAAAATCTTTGGAGTGCCCCTAGGGAAAGTGGCTATCAAGGAAGAGGCTACAGCTTTATCAATGACTCCCATGCCCAATCTTGGCATGGAAAGTTTGCAACCACCTGACTTCAAGTGAACTTGTAAAGTTGAACAATGAGGTTATCAAGATGACCACCATGGACTAAATACTTACATATATCATATCTTCATTTCCCAGACAGAAGCATCAGGACAAGCAAGAGCTACCCTGAACCCCATCCAACAAATGAATGAAGGATGAATTTTCCAGCAGCATGGAAGGATGGGATCTCAATGTCAAATTTAATTATACTAAAATAAATGAAGTAAAATGATTTATTTTGTACACTTAAATTCCTGGAGTAAGATACATAGTTGCTACCATTGAATCAGGGAAGTTTGGAAAGGCTTTCCTGATAAAATGACTATGAAGTTGAGATTTGAGGGTGTTAAGACGGAAAGATTACTCTAGTAATACAGGGCAGAATTCAAAAAATGCTTAGTTATGTTACATATAAAACACATATAGAATATACAGGGCTATGTTTTATGTACATATGTAAAACATGTGTAGAAAACTTGTATCATATGTCTATTTAACGTAAGCAAATTTAATTGTGTGACTATAAAGGTGTTTGAGTAGATAAACTGTAAGAAATTGAGACCCTTTGGTGGCACAGTACTTTGAAATAAGAGACCACAAAATTTAGAAGCAATTGGAATAGAAAAACAAGATTAAAAAATATACCACAGGACTTCCATGGTGGCACAGTGGTTAAGAATCCACCTGTCAATGCAGGGGACACGGGTTCGAGCCCTGGTCCGGGAAGAGCCCACATGCTGCTGAGCAACTAAGCCCGTGCACCACAACCACTGAGCCTGCACTCTGGAGCCTGTGAGGCACAACTACTGAGCCCACATGCCACAACTACTGAAGCCTGTGCGCCTAGAGCCCGTGCTCCACAGCAAGAGAAGCCACCACAATAAGTCCATGCACCACAACGAAGACCCAATGTAGCCATAAATAAATAAATTTATTTTAAAAAATAGTTTATATATATATATATATATACACACACACACACCACAAATTCCTGCCAAAGAGTAATGATGGATTAAATAAAGTCAACTAATCCTTTTTCTGAGGACGATGAGAAAACCTGAACAAGTTAAAAATAAAATTAAAAAATTTCCTTGAAAGCCCTGGAAAGCTAACAAGGTAACAAAACATTACTAGGCCAAGATCTGGGAGGAGGTAGAAGTTCAGTGAGGTGAGCCCAGTACTTCTGGGTCGCTAGTCCCCTTGACACATTTCCTAAATCAGGAAGAGGCAGTCAAGGAGCTAAGAGGTAGAGCAGCACATTACTGGGCTGGGGAAAAAAGGTTGGAATTCAGGACAGCAAAGGTAAAAAAGCTGTGCTTTGGGTTGGGTCCCAAAGGACTGCAGCCCTAGAAGTAAAAGGGAACTGGAATTGAGGTGGTCCTGGCAAAGACTGCAGCTGGTTTTAAAATAATCCTGAGTCATTAGTACCCCAGAGGCTTTTCAGATACAAATATATATTTCTTTTGAAGACAATAAAAGCATCTCAGGCCTTAAGCTACTCTGATAGCAATTTTTAAAGTATAATATCCAGCCCACAATAAAAGTAACTAGGTACACAAGGAAATGAGCCAACGTGAATGAGAATCAGTAGAAATAATAGAAATGAGAAACAGAGCTTGGGAATGCCAAGATTTGAGTTATCAGATGTAGACTTTAAAACAGCTACGTTTACGTAAGCATAAGAGACAAGATTAAAAATTTTAGCAGAGAACTGAAAATTATTTTTAAAAATAGAAGATTTGAAAAAAAATAAACAAAGAGAATTGGAATTTGCTATTATAATATACAAATTAATGGACTGGTTAAATAGTAGATTTAACACAACTGAAGTAAAGTTAATGAATTGAAATATAGGTTAGAAGAAGATATTGATAATGAAGCATGAAGAGATACAAAGCCAGGAAATACAGAAAGACAATCGGAAACATAAAAGAGAGAGTGAGGGGATTCCCTGGTGGCGCAGTGGTTGAGAGTCTGCCTGCCGATGCAGGGGACACAGGTTCGTGCCCCGGTCCGGGAAGATTCCACATCCCGTGGAGCGGCTGGGCCTGTGAGCCATGGCCGCTGAGCCTGCGCGTCCCGAACCCGTGCTTTGCAACGGAAGAGGCCACAACAGTGAGAGGCCCGCGTACCGAAAAAAAACAAAAAAAGCCATAATATTTTACTATTTTTTGAACTTCTCCAAGAAGATAAATTTAAAAAGTGTTTCATGGTGGACTAACTATGGTTGCCTTCTGCTTAGGCAGAATATTGATATGAAAAGTCCAGGCTTTCAATTCATGAAGAAAGAAACATAGAGATATTTTAGATGGAATGCCCACCAATCTAAAAATCTGGGGGTCAATAGTTGACCTTGAAAATAGGATAAAACTATATTTTGCATCCAGCCAGTAGGACTGTGCCAACAGAGTTGATGAAGGTTTTTGAATAGTTCTAGTAAATCTTCAGCAGATACTTTACTGACTTGAGATTTTAAAAGTCAGCTCTAGAATGTGATGGACTCTTATTAAGACCTCCTCAGAGAACAGTCTTGGATCCGTACAAGGACAGTTGAACTCCCTTTGTAGAAATGAGAAGACAAGACACTTTAGGTGTCCATCTGAATGTAAACATCCACCTAAATCAATTTTTTTCTTGTTTGTTTGTTTTGGCCAGGCAGCCTGTGGGATCTTAGTTCCCTGACCAGAGACTGAACCCAGGCCCTTGGCAGTGAAAGTGTGGAGTCTTAACCAACTGGACCGCCAGGGAGTTCCGAATCAATTCTTTTTTTATTTAAGATCTTCTGAAACAGATTTATTTCACTGAGTTCAAGATAGTGAATTTAAATATTATTTAAATATGACAAAATAAAAGGGGTCTCTTCTGATTTTAATTTTATATATGGGCATGCTAATTTGGACAACTATTTTCCTCTCTTTGTCCTAGTTTTGGGACAAAATATGTGAAGACTCTCACAGACGTGCTCGCATATTTACAACTGGGTAGATTTCCACAACCTAAAGGGAGAGTACATTACAATTTTCCAGTTTCTGAGTTTCTCTCTCACATAAATGAAGTTGTTTTGGTGGTTTCACTCACTCTTTAAAGACAATAATGAAGAATGAAGGAACACAATTCTCTGATAACTAGTCCTATCAAAAATGTCAACATGTTGGACTTCCCTGGCAGTCCAGTGGTTAAGACTCCACACTCCCATTGCCAGGGGCATGGGTTTGATCCCTGGTCAGGGTACTAAGATCCCGCATGCTGTGTAGTGCGGCAAAAAAAAAAAAAAAAGTCAACATGTTTATAACTCAAGTTAATCAAAAGGAAGTAGGGGACAATCAAAGATAAATTTGACCCGAGGGAAGAAAATTGTGAAACATACAGGGAAAATTGAAAGCTATAGAAGAAAGTAGGAAAAATACTTTCTAATAATTTCAGGAACAAAACAGCAATAAAGGAAAACACATAGCCTTTATAGTTAGTTTGGGGAGAGAATGGTGAGGCTAAGTAACATTGGCATTTATATCTTTATAATTATAATGTAGCTTTTTCCCCTTAGGAATAAGCACCAAGACTGTAAAGTCCCAAAAGTTTTATAAACGGAAGACTATTATAATCAAGACACAAAAAGGAAAGGATTTCCTGACCATGAGAACTGTTCACTCTTGGTCTTATTTTCTGAGAACTTATGAACTTCCCTTTCACAAAGGCCCTTGAAAAATACAATTCTCCTGTGTTGGAAGTGGTGGTATGATGTCACCTGAAGGCAAGGGACAACTGGGGCAGAAGGAAGGGAACTAACAATTTCTGTGCAACTATTTTGTACCAATCTGTGCTATAGTCTCTATACAAGGAATCACATTAAATCCTCAAATAAACATGGAGCCCTGGAGAATTCAGTGTTGCAGAAGTCAGAAAATATTACACATCTAGTGAGGAGCAGAGACTCAAACTCAGCCCGGTTGGTCTGATGCCCCCTCTGTGCCTTTCTTCTACACCATGCTTCTTTCGGGGATGGGACGGGAGTGCATTTGGATGCTCACGTCTCTTTCAGATGAAGTTAACTGTTCATCTGAACCAGCAATTACATTTAGTAAGAAAATGACAAAATCTTCTATTTGAAAATAAATATTTCTTACTTTTTGATTTATGAGCACTGGAGCATCGTTTAAGGAAGAGGCCCAATTTACAAAGTCAGTCACATTAATCACCCTGGCTCCTTTGAGAAGCTTCTCTTTCAGTTCAGTTGCATATTTTCTTGTTCCTCCTCTTATGAATGAAATAACATCATCGATGAGGCTTTCACTCATGATGTTTTCTGAGAAGAGAAAGAAGGTATAAGTGAAGCATGTATAGTTCTGTGACATCTGATAGACATTTATTGAACCCCTTTCATAAGGTATAGTCTAGTACATTTATTGAATTTTACTTATAAATATTACTTATGTAATTTTTTTCACCCCAAATATCCAAGGGTCATTTTTATTAGTAGTCAGTTATAGATTTCAATCATTTTTTAAAGAAAATATAAATGGTATGATGCTTGAGATACATTAATAATTTAAAGTTCATCACCTAAGCACATGCACACATGGGAACACGACTCTTGATTGGATACATTTGTTGTTGCAGACTTAGCTTCATAATTATATTTTGTATAAGTTTGCTTTAAACTATTTTAATATTATAAAAAACTTCAGAGCATAAAAAAGAATAAAGTAAAAAGCATAATTTCTTTCCACCCCAATTTTTACGTTATTTCTCCCTCAGTCTCTCCCAGACTAAACCGCTTTAAAAAAGTTTTGGTGAATCATTTAGAGTTGTGAATTTTTTGAACTAAAAGTAATTTCAAGGTGATTTTTGTTCATCCTGCCTTATTTCTATAGATGAGAAGACTGAGCCTCAGAGAGATGGAGTGACTAGCCCAAGGTCACACAGTAAGCTTAATGGCCAAATTTTGAAATTATGACATTTGATGGCAAGGTCAGTTTTCTTTTCACTTCATCAGTAGTTTCCAAGCATGGCCACATGTTAGTGGCTGGTATGCTTTTAAAAATATTAGGTTTTCCTCTCTTCTACTTCTCCACTATCAGCTGACCCTTTTTTTTTTTTACATCTTTATTGGAGTATAACTGCTTTACAGTGGTGTGTTAGTTTCTGCTTTATGACAAAGTGAATCAGCTATACATATACATATATCCCCATATCTCCTCCCTCTTGCGTCTCCTTCCCACCTCCCTATCCCACCCTTCTAGGTGGACACAAAGCGCTGAGCTGATCTCCCTGTGCTCTGTGTCAGCCGACTCTTTAAATCACTCTTCAAGTGAGTCTCAAGCATTTGTATTTCTGAGAATGCTCTCAAGTATTTCTGATTAGAGTAAAAATTGAGAACTCCAGCACTACCTCATGCTTATAAATCTGCTAATGATTAGCAACAGAAGTAATATTTATATCAAAAAAATTATCTTTTTAAAAATGTTATGCACTGATTTAATGTTAAGGCTGGATTAGGTATTTTCTTTTTTCACCCAGTTTTATTGAGATATAATCACATACAATACTGTATAAGTTTAAGGTGTACAGCATGATGACTTGACATACATATATATTGCAAAATGATTATCACAATAAGTTTAGTTAACATACATTACCTCATATAGTTACAGAAATTATTTTTTCCTTGTGATGAGAACATTTAGGATCTATTCTCTTAGCAGCTTTCAAATACATCACACAGCAGTGTTAACTATAGTCATCAGGTTGTACATTACATCCCCAGTACTTATTTATCTTATAACTGGAAGCTTGCACCTTTTGACCAATTGGGTGAAGGTGAGTTAGGGATTTTGAGTCAGGTGGAATATTGAGTTAGGGAGATGGCTTTGGCCTTCTCTTTTCTTGATGGACACAGACAGAACTGCCACTAGGCCATTTGGAAGCTTTGTTTAAATTAGGGGAAAAAAAGAAAACTTTCCTCAAGATATTTTTCTATCATCGGGCTTCTACCATTGCCATGATAAAAATACAAATCTACAATGACCACAGTGTGAATGGCTGTATTCCCCAGAGCTGTGCAGTTCACGACCTGCACAATGATGATACCATTGAATACATGTCCCCAGGTTACTTGTGTTTATAATGGTTTGGGAACCACTGTGAAGGTAAAATAGCTTTTGGGAATTCCCTGGCAGTCCAGTGGTTAGGACTCTGTGCTTTTACCACCGAGGGCCTGGGATCAGTCCCTGGCCAGTGAACTAAGATCCCACAAGCTGGTGTGGCTTGGCAAAAAAAGAAAAAAAAAAAAGATAAAATAGTTTTTAAGCACTTTCGGTTTGTTGTTGTTGTTGTTGTTTTTTATAAAGAGGGGAGACAATAAAGAAGGCTCATAGTGACAGGGCAGTGCTCATTGACCTTTCCTCCTTCTTTTCGCCCTAGTAAGTTAGGCCATACTTACCAATTTTACCATCACCCCTCTTTAAGCAACTGTCTGAATTAATATTTCCTGTGATTTCAATTCCAGCATTCAGAGATAAATCCAGATTAAACCCGAGGCATCTCTGTATATCCCTTAGTTCAACACCTGTTTAATATATTTAGTTAGAAATTATTAGATTATGTCTATCAACATCATAAATAAATTCTAATTTTGCTATTTTGTAAGAAACATACTTACTTGGATTCCTAGACATTATTACTGAACTCAAATGCAAGGTTATATCTGCCCTGCTTTGCCCTCATATTAGAATCTAATGGTCTCCTTTGACTTTGCTTGTCAACTTAATGGTGAAGGACCGATAAATTTACCCTTTGTTAAAAGGGACATGAGTCAGACAAGGGTGGCTATAGTCCATCCTTACCTCTAATGCCATAAAAGGGAGACAATATCTAACATGTATTGAATGATTGTATGCCCAGCATCATTCTAATCATCTTGTGTAAATCAACTAATTTAATCCTCTCATTGACTTTCTGAGATAAGTTTTATTATTATCCTCATTTTACAGATGAGCATGAGGAATAACAAAGCAGTTAAGGAACCTGCTGATGGTACTCAATTAGTAATTAGCCAAGTAGGTATTAGAAACAAGAGCTGTCTGGCTATTAAGCACTTCTCTGTATCAACTTCATAATTTGGTCATGGGATGCATCAACATCTCCTGATCCTCTTTGGAAGACTCAGTTCATCATTGAGATAGCTAGTTCGTTGCTTTGGGCAGATGGCTTAAATATATGACACTTTATTCTGGTCCTACTAATGCTGTTTAGTAGACATTGGTCTTGGGAGCTGACTCATTGTGGTGTGTGGCTGCTCCAGTTATAACGAAGAAAACTCCCAATATTTACTCAAGTATATAATTTATTGTCTATTCTCCTGATTTAAAAGAGGAAATTATTTCTTCATTTTAAGAGTAACTTCCCAGGTCTGAGCTCATTGATCATATCAGTTTTTGCTCTTATTTATCATTTCAGATCACACACACACATACACACACATATACAAACACGTGGTTGTTTGTCCTGGAAGCCAAAATGCTCTACGAAAAAGGAAAGGGAGAAGTTAAGTTAATCCCAGGATCCCATGGTGAGATGTAGAAGTAGAGATCTGAGGCATTTAGTCATTCATTCATTCAACGAGTATCTTTTGTGTATCCACAATTACTGAGAACTTAAGAAATATCCAGTGGAATTTCCCATGGTAAAGGAGGAGGGAGGATAAAAATGGAAGATAATGCTAGAAATTCAGAATACTAGATTTCCAACCTTAACCTAAGAAGCATGAGAATTCTGATTCGAAGATGAGGATGAAAATACCTAAGTGAGACCCTAAAGCTTAGATTCTCTACCTCAGCTGTGGACCTCTCCACGACCAGACGGAGTCTGGATGCCCCAAACTGGAGGACGTGGCTTGGACCTTGGGTGTGGCAAAGCAGAGAAGTGAGAAGAATGACTTCCTCTTCAAGACCCAGAGTCCACCTAATGATCTTTGTCTACTAAGGCCAGAAGGTAAGTAGATATAAGTAGGTAGCTCTGAGTTGTCCAAGATGAAAGATTTCAGCCCATGGAGTTTTTTCACCAAAGCAACTCTTAGCCTGAAGAGTTCTTTGTGTTTTGATCACCCTTGCTGATCCTTTCTCTTCTGATTTTCAAGTTACTCAAGACACATTCCTCTTGTGCCCCTCTCCCATGTGATATCTATCAATATAGCCTACTGGGCAGGGCTCCTAGAGACCCCATTATGCCATCTTACTGGAATAACCTTGTGAGGCAGTATAAACCAAGAAACCTCACACTCTACTCCCCTGGAAATGCATCTACCAGCCCAAGACTAGACTGAGGCATCAAGAGCAACTGGTTCTGGCCATTCATATTTGTTTCATCCTTAAAGGGTTTATCCACGGTGGGGACAGTGTCAGGCTTTAAGATCAGAGCTGAATCCCATCTTTTGCTTGACACAGCCAGAGGCTAAGGAGAAAGAGCTATGGAAGTGCTTTTGGCAACACTTCCTTCCCTAAGAGACACAACCCAAATCTTTGAGGGCAGAGAGAGGAGCTATGCTGGCATCTTTCACCTCTTTAAAGAGTGCTGTAACTAAGCCTTAATTAATCACAAAATAAATATTAAAACTTATTAACATAGAAACTTGGCATCTAGTTTATTCTTAAAAGGCTTTGAGGAAGTCTTTAGGTCAGGATGGTAATTATGTAGCACATAGGCCTATTCTGTGCATATAGCAGACACTGATGATCAATCATAGACTCTTTTCCATGATTCAAGTGTGGTCAGAAACCTATTTATGGACCCAATTCAACCACCACCCCATAGTTAGAATTGTCATCATATGAGGTAAAACGAATTTTCCACTCTTGCTTTAGACTTACATGTTGTTAACATTGTTTCTTCCTTCCTCTCTTAGAGAAAATTTAGAACATTTCCTTTCCAATTCTGAAGAATGCTTTGGAAGATAATTGGCATACATATAATTGAACCAGTCTATGGATTAAGCAAGAGGTTATGTAAATGATGCCTTTTGTACTTTTCACTTTTTAAATAGTACTTCACTAAAAGCAGCACCACCAAATAATATTATATTGCAGTACGATTTTGTGCGTTTCTCAGTAGTGCTGCTGAGAAGTGCAGGGCCAAGTCATCTTGTTTGAGGTGGAAGTCAATTTGCTGTTTGATAGGAGTTCAGAGGCCAAAGGGCAGGGAGAGAGTTCTCTCAAAGAAGCAGGTTACAAAACTCTACTTTAACCATTGGAAGAGGATAACACTAGAAATAGTTGATGGTTACAACAATGTTGGAAGTTAGAACTCTATTTCTAGCTATACCTTTCTGGTTCATGGAAGCTTTATCCAAAACATATATTAGTTCATAGAGTCCTCCTAGAGACCCAGAGCTACTGTAGTGGGTTCCATAGGTTTCCAAAAATGCAAAATATTCCCCCTTTTCATAGGTAGCTGGTAGAGCTTTTATAGAATCCAAGAAAGTTGTTGCCAGCATGACGTCCCGAGTTCTCATCACAAATCTTCCCAGGTGAATGACTCCTTTTACATGCAGAAATACTTTTTCCTTTGTTGTAGAGTCAAAGAAAAGAAATATGAGTTTTATCACCATTATTTTGAATTCAAAAATCACAAAATTTAGAATTTCCATAGTCAATACGTTTTTAGCAGTGACCGCAAGATATTGCTTTAACCCGCTTGGAATGGCAAATTTAAAATCATATCAAAACTGTTGATGAAGATGTGCGGAACCTGGAACTCTCTCACAGTGCTGGTGGAAGGGTAAAGCGGTACAACCACTCTGGAGAACTGCTTGGTAGTTTCTTGTAAAAGTCAACACACATCTACCCCAATGGCCAGCAACTTCACTTCTACGTAAGATGAGTAAAAGAGTAGTTCACAAAAAGATCTGTATGAGACTTTTATAGTGGCTTTGGTCAGAATAGCTTAAAATTGAAAATGATAGATGTCCACTGACAGGGGAGTTAATAGACAAATTGTAGTCTATTCACACAAAGGAATACTAGTTAGCAATAAAAGGGAACAAACTACTGATACAGGCAACGATATAAATAAATCTCAAAAATATTATACTGAGGGCTTCCCTGGTGGCGCAGGGGTTGAGAGTCCACCTGCCGATGCAGGGGACACGGGTTCGTGCCCCGGTCTGGGAAGATCCACATGCCGCGGAGCGGCTGGGCCTGTGAGCCATGGCCGCTGAGCCTGCGCGTCTGGAGCCTGTGCTCCGCAACGGGAGAGGCCACAACAGTGAGAGGCACGCATACCGCAAAAAAATACATATATATTATACTGAGCGAAAAAGTCAGGCACCAAAGAGTATATACTGTAAGATTCTATTTATATGAAGTTGTAGAACAGGTGAAACTAAGCTGTGGTCAGAGAAATCTGGTCAGAGTTGCCTCTCAGGCAGTAGGGGATTGATGCAAAGGGCATGAAGGAATTTTCTTGAGGTGATGGAAATATTCTACATCTTGTTTAAGGAGGTGGTTACAAAGGTGGATACAATAGTCAAAACTCATCATGGAACTAAATGCTCAAAATATTTTCATTTTATTGTATGCAAATTACACCTCCCTAAGTTGACTTAAAAATGTTAACAATGGAAGGAAATGTAGACGCTATATACGAAGCCCAATTTTATTTTACACATGAGGAAACTCTGATACAAAGGTATCAAATTATTTTCCCCAAATCACACAGAGTCTGTGGTAGAGATTTGTCCCAAAAACCTAGGTCTCAGGTCTCTCTGTGCCTTCTACTAAGTCCTCTCAGTTTTTGATAACAGGAGGGACAGATAATATTTTAAGCTGTGGCTTTCAAGCTAATCTAAACACCTCAGCAGTTAATGTTCCCAGGGATGATGGCTTAAATTTCCAAAGGAAAACTGGGGCGGTCACAAAGAACTTTTTGATTTAATGCTATAGACTGTCCTGGCCAAAACTAAACTACAACTGACATCCACGATTTTGTGGAAGGTTCTTTTGAAGTTCTCCTGCTGTAGCTGTGGTTAGCACGTGTTGATCGCATAGGAGTTTAATACGCTTTATTATTTTTTTAAAGGTACATCTTGGTGTATACAAACATCACACCAAACTTTTTATGTTTTAGAAGCACAATTGTTCACACTGCATGACTTAACTTTAGGCGATTTTGGGTGATTCAGTATCTAACAAAAATCTTAAAGAAACTTACTCCATATATATATGTTCTCCACCTGATGACTTGCATAATAATTCTTAATGCAACCTCAAAGATGCACAAAACATGTTTGGAATCCCTCTCGTTTTTGCTAAAATTAGGTGTATCTTGTCAGAAAGACATTGTGTTCTTTGACTCAACTTATTTTAGAGGTAGATCTTAGATTATTCCCAGCCAGATATACTCTTGTTTCTTCCATCTTAAAGGCATAAAAATAATCTCTTGGCCTTACTTGTTCGGCCGTTTGCCACTAATTTCTTCACCCTCATTAGAAGTAAAATTCCTTTAAAGAGTTTTCTGTACTAGCTCTTTCTAATTCCTCTCTTCCCAGTTTCTCTTAAATCTAACCCAGTCATGCTGCTGCCTTCACTACTCCAACAAAACTTCTCTTTTGTTCAAAACCTCTTCTGAGGGTCACCAGTGACCTTCACAATGCTAAAGCCGGTGCTTCTTAGTCCTCATCTTTCACATATTAGCACATTTGACACAGTTCATCACTCTTTTCTCTTCGATAGAATTTATTTACTTTTTGTTATCTAGGGTAGTTCTTCTCAAAATGTACAGTGTGAACAAATCACCTAGAGAATCTTTTTAAAACACAATTTTAATTCAGTAGGTCTGGGGTAGGGTCTGAGAACCTAACTTCCCAGTGATGTTGTTGCTGCTGGTCCATGGACCGCACTTTGAGTAGCAAGGTTCTAAAGCATTACACTGGCCACATCTTGCTTTCCTTCACTCCTCTTTCTTCAGACCTCTTTCTATTGAAGTTCCCTGAGTTTAGTCTTTGATCTTCTCTTTTCCATCCACACTAACTTCATTAGTGGTCTCACCAAAGCCTATGACTTTAAGCACCTTCTATATATTAACAACTCTGAAACTTAGAGCTTAATCCCAGACCTCTTTCTCAAATTCCAGACTCATAACATCAACTTCCTATTTGATATCTCCAGTGGAATGTCTAATAGACATCTCAAACTTAATCTAACTAAAATTTAACTACTGGTCTTCTTCTCCAAACCTGCTCTACCTGAAATTTTCTCCATCTCAGTTGATAGCAACTCCATCTTTCCGGTTGCTCAGGCCAAAAACTTTGGCGTTTGTAGAATCATGTTTGACTCTACAACTGTCCTTTCTGAACTGTCCTCATCCCTCACCTGGATCCTTGCAATAGTTTTAACAAACCTTCTTCCTTTTGCTCTTAACTTTCATAATCTCTTCTCAACAGTATCCAGAGTAATCACTGAAGATATATTAGAATATGTCAACCTTCTATTCAAAACATTCCAATGGTCCCTCATGTCACTCACTGAAAAAACCAAACTCTTAGAACAGGCTGTGAGGCCCTTTATGATCTGATTAAAGGTAACCTCTCTAACCTTTTCTCCTTCTGTTCACTTTGGCCCAATGGGCAGGTATGTTCCCATCCTAGGGACTTGTCTTTAATAGATCCTTCTGCCAGATATATCATCCCAAATATAACTATTTGACTATTTCCTCTCCTTCAAATCTTTATTCAGAGCTCATCTCCTCAGTGAAGCCTACCCTAAGCTGCTTTTTTAATACTGCCATCTGCCCAGGAGTCCTGATTGCCATTATGCTACTCTACATTTCATTTTATTCTATAGCATCTATCATTTTCTAAATACTATATAGCTTCCTTTTTTACTGTTATGTTTGTTTCTGTCTATCTCCCCCTGCTAAACTTTCAGCTCCACGAGAAGAATCTTTATGAGTTTGGTTCACAAATGTATTTTAAGCACGTGGAACAGTGCCTGGCCACATAGCAAGTCCACAATTAAATATTTGTTGAATGACTTAAAAGATTTTCCAACTGCACCCTTTGGGTGAGTGTGCATGTGGATATAGAGGCAATGTATTGATCAACCCATTATACAATTAGGCATAGTATAAGTACTAAGAGTGAATGAGTATTATTTTTTAAGTGGAAGAAGGGTATCTAAATAGGTGACTGTGTTATCAGAAAAGAAAGAGTGAGCATTTTACCAGCATCATACTGACTACAGAAAGTATATTCTGTATTTATTCCAAAGGCAATGAAACAAACTTCTAAATCTGGCTTAAATATTAAAAAACAAACACATTTTCAAAGTCTCAAATTAAAGGTATGATTACAAAGTAAGCAGACCAATTTCATATGCAATGTGTACAATTTCATGGCATCGTTACTCTAGAAATACACTTTACAGTAAGTAAATAGCCATCATTCTAAGACATTACAGTGAATTACCAAAATTCCTTAGTATGATTTTTCATTGTACTTCTGAAGAGAATATAAATTAAACAGTCTATCACCACAATCTCAGTGAAAAAGCATGCTCTGAATTCCCTTTGTTTTTTTTGGCTGTGCCACGCGGCATGTGGGATCTTAGTTCCCTGGCCAGGGATCAAACCCGTGCCCTCTGCAGTGGAAGCACGAAGTCTTAACCACTGGACCACCAGGGAAGTCCTAAAAAGTACGCTCTGAACTCTTAATATGCTTGATCTGTTGACAGCCACAAACATCTCACCCACTTATTACTGCTATACTGAAGAGATTTTTCTCCAGTTAGCATTCTTCTTCTGGGCCTTCAAACTACCTACACATTTGAGGATTTGTTGAGTATTATTTTTCTTTCTCTTATGCGCTCTATCTGCTCTAAACGATTAAACTTAAAAGAGGACATTTGGTTAGTTTGAAAAATATTCCATTATATTCTCTATATTAAACGTTTGGTCTTACCTTCTTCAAAGAAGATGACAACAACAGTTTGTAAGATTCATTTTTGGAATATGTAAATCGGAAGGTACCCTTGGCATTTAAAAGACTTGAAAAGTCTTTTTTGTCAGAAGGTTCTGAATCTTTACTTTCAAACTGTCCAATTGCTTCATGAGGTGTGTATTTTATAGATAAATCTGCATTAAAATTTGATTTCTTCTCTTGGATGATACTTCTGAATACTTGCATCTGTTCATCATAATGTTCAGTTCTGAAATTTTTGTCGGCTTTGGTCTAAAAGAGAATAGCAAAGTGTTTTTGAAAACAACATACAAAAAAAACACCCAAAATAAACAGGAAAAGACAAAAATCAGGCAACTTATTTGAAAGGGAGTAGAACAAAGAAGTTGAGCCACGGCAAGAAAGTGAGACTGCGAGGGTTCAAATACAGATCTGATGACTTTGAGAACATTACACGATAACCTCTCTGTGCCCAGTCTGATTCCTAGTGTGTAAAATAGGGATACTCACCATACCTGGACCAAAGATTGTTATAAGGAGTCAATGAAATAAAGCATATGAAGGACTTAGAACATAGCAAGCTTTCAAGAGTTAATATATTAATAATTAAAAAGCAAGTTGCATAACAGATCAGATGCACAATATACTCCCATCTGTGTAGAAAAAGAAGGAGAGAAATGATAAAGCTAAGCCTTCCTGAAGCCTTGTGGACCAGGCACTGTTTTAAACATTTTATACATGTTAATTAATATAAGTAGAAAGGCCAGGACTTGAGCCCTGAACTGCCTCCTAACGTTTACACTCTACTGCTTATTTAAAAAAAAAAAAGCCGTTATGTACATAGAAAATTACCGGAAAAATAGACAAATCATGGAGTGATAACCCTGGGTAAGGGGAACTGTGAGTAAATGTATATCTGGAGTGACAGCAGGCTTGCTTTTTCTTGCATCATCTTTTATGTGGTTTGGACTTTATTTATTTATTTACCACACTCATTTTTGCATAAAAAAACTAAGTAACCTAGTTAAAAATTAAAACCTTCAATTAAAACAAATGAACTTATTTACAAAACAGAAACAGACTCACAGACATAGAAAACAAACTCATAGTTACCAAAGAGGAAAGGAGCGGGGAGGGATAAATGAGGAACTTGGGATTAACAGATACACACTACTATACGTAAAATAGATAATCAACGAGGTATTACTTATAGCACAGGGAACTATATTTAATATCTTGTAATAACCTATAATGGAAAAGAATTGAAAAAGAATAAAACTGAATCACCTTCCTGTATACCAGAAACTAACACAACATTGTAAATCAGCTATACTTCAATAAAACAAAGAAAGAAACAAATAAAAACTTTCTTTGCCAACTTGGTTATTGTCAGGCATCAACGGGAGGGCTGTAAATCTCAACAAACTCTCTTTCCAGAGGTCCTCTGTAACAGGCTGCAACTCTTGTCCGGAAAGAGACACTCATCTCTTCAGTCAGTGGAACAGACTGGACTCAGTGGCATGCACTGGGTGACTGTTCTGCACGAGGAATGCTGTGGTCTGAATGTTTATGTCTCCCCTTAAATCCATATGTTAAAATCCGAATGCCCAGTGGGATGGTATTAGGAGATGGGGCCTTTGGGAGGAGCCTTCTTGAAGAGATTCGTGCTTTTATAAAAGTGACCCCACAGAGCTCCCTAGTCCCTGCCAACCATGTGAGGATACAACGAGAAGTCTGTAACCCAGAAGAGGACCCTCACCCGACCCTGCTAGTGCTCTGATCTGAGACGCCCAGCCTCCAGAACTGTGAGCAATAAATTTCGGTCGTCTCTAAGCTACCTGGTCTCTGGTATTTCGTTATAGCAACCCAAACAGACTAAGACAAGAAACCTAAAGTCACCATCTAATGGGAAAGACTAAAACGTATATAATTTTCATTAAAGAAAGGCATGCTGGGAAAAATGCTCAATGCAAAGGGAAGAGTAGCCTAACCATGTCACTTCCCTGTTTAAAATCTTTCCACCTTCCCACTGCCTTTAAGATAAAGTCTAAACTAGACTTATTCCAAGTTAATCTCTCCCTGACTGTACTCCAGCCCTCTGACCTCCTTTCTATTTCCACAGCCTATGCTTCTTCCCACCACAGGTTTACTTTCTGGAATGTTCCTTAATCCCCCAGCCTCCCCCAGCCTCCCATAACACAGACATTATACACACTCACACACACATACTATATACCCCTGGCCTGGTGAATCCCTACTTCTATTTCAAGTCTCAGCTTAACCATCACTTCTTTAGGGAGACTTTTACTGATCCCACAGACTAACAAATCTGTTTCCTATAAGCTCTCATAATGGCTTTTTTTTTTTTTTTTTGCGGTACGCGAGCCTCTCACTGCTGTGGCCTCTCCCGTTGCGGAGCACAGGCTCTGGACGCGCAGGTTCAGCGGCCATGGCTCACGGGCCCAGCTGCTCCGCGGCATGTGGGATCTTCCCGGACCGGGGCACAAACCCGTGTCCCCTGCATCAGCAGGCAGACTCTCAACCACTGCGCCACCAGGGAAGCCCTATAATGGCTTATTTAATAGACCTTCAGATGGTAAACTCCAAGAAGTCACGGACCACATCCATCTTACCCACATGCCTCCATAGCCTCACCACTTAGTAAAGTGCCTGGCAAAAAGTAGATTATAATAAAGACGTATTAAATTTAATATGCAGATCCAATACAGCTAACAATAGTAACTCATATGTATTGAGTGCTTACTCTCTGCCAGCAGCTGTTCAAAGTGTTTTATGTAGAATAAATATTTAACTTCCTACCTTTAAGGTAATTTCTATAATTATCCCCATTTTACAGATAAGAAAACATAGGTTAAAAAATTTGTCCAAGATCATACAATCATACAGCTAGGAAGTGGCCCAGCCAGCAATGAAACCCAGGAAGTCTGATTCCAGGGTGGAGCTGTTCATTCTTATGCCATACTGCCAAAGAGGGCTTGACAAGTTCTAAGTGGTAAAATGAAGAAAGGATTCATGGAAAATGTTGCCCTGAACATGGCCTTGGGAAAAAAAAAAAAAAAAAAAATATATATATATATATATAAAAAGGCGATTCAGTTTGCTGTACACCAGAAACTAACACAACATTGTAAATCAACTATACTTCAATTAAAAAAAAAAGAAAGAAAAAAATAAAAAAGAAAAAAAAAGAAAAAAAAAGAAAGAAAAATGAATAAGATTTCTATTGCCTTGAAATCTAAGACTAGTAGAAGCAAATGAAGACAATCCCACTCAGTCTTCCATGATGAGAAGTGCCAAAGCTGAGCAAAATGGCACCAGGAAACCACGTCTCCCTCACTCTTCTAGAAGGCTAAGGTCTTCTTAGCTCACTGGCTTCTAATTGGTTGCAGGATAGGAGTGGCGTAATTTGTAGGCTCTTGCACTTATACCTGAACTGGTTAGAAAGGAACTGGCACTGGGCAGGGATCAACTTAGCAGTGTGAAGGATTGCTTGCAGGTATAAGGGAATGTTGGTCAGGGTGTCAATTAGAACGTTGTTGAATGGTCCTCTTTCACTAATGCTAGGATGGTAGTAGTGAGTAGAGTCTGAAACAGTGAGGGTGGGGTCACCCCAGAAAACCTAAAGACAAGAGCTGGATTGAAAAGCCAAAAATCCATCCATCAAAAAGAAGTCTGAGCTGAACAACAGGCATTCAGAGGTGGACAAATATGTAGAATCGTTTTGAAGAGAAGAACAAAAGTCTTTGAAGAGAGGTCAAGAAGCAAGATTATAGAAATTAGGAAGACACACAGATGGAAACAAGTTTCTTTATGAGAACCAAATGAACAGATGTTGGAGAAGCAGAAATCAGAGAGAGGGGCAAGGGTGCTTACATCTTCCAGGAGGCCAGGCATATTATAGGAGTTAGTGAAATCTATCCTGTTTAAAGGTTTATCAGCTAATGCTTCTTGAAAAGAAATAAACATTACTCTGGCACTGGGAGTGGAGGAGATAGAACACCTCAACACACATTCCAAAGTTCAAATTGAGGAGGCTTGGAGAGCAAGCGGGAATAAAAGGTAAAGAGAAAACTGTTAAAGACGCCACTAAGATTTTGTATGTACAAATAAAGGATAAAACCATATACTATTTACTATTATTATTAAAGCCATCTCTCACTAATTGAGAGAAGGAACCAGGAAAGAGCAGATTGCTTGCAACCTTATGAGTCATCCTCGGCTAAAGTACCTAGCCAAGCCACACCCACATTCCTAAACTTTTAGCCGTTAAATTTTTGGGTATTTTGAAATTTAGCAATAGATAATGAATACAATTATCTTCAAGAGATCATCTTCTCTGCCTAGATCTTCAATATTGGTGTGTTCTAGGACTCCATTCTCTATGTTCTTTTCTCTCTCATTGTACACCTCCTGGATGATCTCAAGCACTATCAAGACTTCAGTGATCCTCTCTATGCTGATGGTACTTAAATCTCTGCCTCCAATTCAGGCTCCATCCTCACATTCATATAATCTACTCTTAGCAAGATAACTCCATCCAGATGTCAATCATCTTTTTCTTGGATTTAACTCTTCTTTTGGTAGATCCCCCACTCCCCCTTCCAACACACACACACACACACACACACACACACACACCCCACACACCACACACCACACACACACACACACTTCTCAGGTCTTCTTTGATGGCCTATCATCCACTGGGGGTCTCCATATTTTTCATCTATTGTGAGTTTATTTTGTGTTAGACACTCTTCTAAGCACTTTGCACTTATTAACACATTTAACCTTTCCAGATTACTACGAAGTATGTACTGTTATTATACCACTTTATGATAAGAAACTGAGATTCAGGAAAGATAAATAAGTTGCCTGGAGTCATATGGATGGTAAGTGAAGGAACTTATCAGAATTCAAATCCAGGGAATTTAATTCAGAACTGGGCACTTGACCATATGCTCCACTATCTCCAATTCTGTACTGAACTCTTAGTTCTCAAAACTGAGCTGGATTTCATCTCTTCCTCTCAGCCTCTACTATTATAGACACAGTTCAGTTTTTCATCATCTCCTTCTTGGACCATAAAATAGCTTCCTTCTGTTATTATCTCTGGTACTGTCTCCTTAAAATTCATCTCCACAAAACACAAAGATTTAAAATGAAACTGACCACATTGCTCTCCTCAGTGGCTCCATTACCATGCTCAGGATTATGCCCAAGTTACTTAGTATGGCATACGAGCACCTTCATAATTGACCCCTGCCTATGACTCCAAATTTGAACTCATATAAGTTCATTGTAGGCTGTAGTTCCTTTCAAGATAGCAGTTTCTATAGGCACAGTATTATTTATTCCTTGGGAGCAGCAATATGTAATAAATAAATCACTGTGTATATAATAAATTTTATCTGTACACCCCCAGGTTTTCTAAATGGGCTCAAGCTAACAGTAGAAAGAGTAGCTGAAATGTTTATTAAGCCTCTGTTTTCAGTTGCTGTCAACTTTAATGACGATTCCAATTATATGTTTTCTTGAATATGGGTTCTTCCCTTCATTAAAAAAAAAAAAAGCATTTGTTTTTTGAAAGAAGAGTGTCAATATACTGAATACATTTATTTATTAATTCAACAACCACTTATTTAGCCTGCTTTACAATGTTAGTTTCTCAGGATTCCATGGTAAATAAAATGAGTAGAAATTCAGCTAAAGGTATATATGATACAGCAAAACAAAGACCAGAACAGAAAGGAAAGCAAAGGCTATTGCATTAATTTGCAGGAAAGTCCTGTAATGGAGGATTCAGAGGAGATAGCTGAGGGTAACGTGGCAATCAAAAGCAGATCAGGAATGACCTTTTTCCCCTGCCAAGGGGATTGATTATTATCCTGCAGGCTGCAGGGAGACGTCACTAAATTTAAACAACAGATTTCAGAGGCAGCGTAGTTCTGGTGAACACGAGGTTAAGGATGTGGCTGGAGATGTGAGTGACCCGAGTGGGACAGATATAGGAAGTTAAGAGATAGCAAGAAATTATTGGCAATTCACATGATATAAAAGTTATTCAGGGGGGCTTCCCTGGTGGCGCAGTGGTTGAGAGTCCGCCTGCCAATGCAGGGGACACGGGTTCGAGGCCTGGTCTGGGAAGATCCCACGTGCTGCGGAGCAACTAGGCCCATGAGCCACAACTACTGAGCCTGTGCGTCTGGAGCCTGTGCTCTGCAACCAGAGGCTGCGATAGTGAGAGGCCCGCGCACTGCGATGAAGAGGGGCCCCTGCTTGCCACAACTAGAGAAAGCCCTCGCACAGAAATGAAGACCCAACACAGCCAAAAATAAATAAATAAATAAATAAATAAATAAATAAATAAGCCAAGCATTTGAAGCCCTTTAAAAAAAAAAAAAGTTATTCAGGATTTTGTGAGGATTTGGGGTGGAAAGGATGATTATAATCCAGGTGCATTTTACAAACATTTGTTGACCTACAAAATCTTACATTCTCATGGAGATCCAGATTTCAAGAGAATTATAGTGAAAACCTGAAACTGATTTACAAGTTGTTACTTTCAACAACAAAAGCAGAGAAGGCTAAAGAAAAACAAGTGAAAAGGAACTAATTCCTAGATGTAATCGTCACTTTTTTCCCCCATAACTGCAAGCTTCAGTTGTTCTTGATCATTACTTACAAAGCAGCCAGTAAACTTTCACCTAGAATGTAACCACTAATTATGCATTTAACCATAGCTAAGTCTTTTACCATAGCTAAGTGTTCTTATATTCTAAAAAAGAATAGAAAATTTTTTTTTATTGGAGTACAGTTGCTTTACAATGTTGTGTTGGCTTCTGCTGTGCAGCAAAGTGAATCAGCTATATGTATACATATATGCCCCCTTTTTTTGGATTTCCTTCCCATTTAGGTCACCACAGAGCATTAAGGAGAGTTCCCTGTGAAGAATAGCAAATATTTATTGAGTGTTTGCTAGTGCCAATAACTTTCTGAATGTTTCACATACATAGACTCATTTATCTTTACAAGGTAGGCATTATTATTTCTGTTTTACAGATGAGGAAACTGAGGCATGATGAGGATAAATAATTTGCCCAGATCTCACTCCTGTTTGGGGCAGAGTTGGGATTCTAACCTATGCAGTGTGTTCTAGAGCCAAAGCCGCATTTGAAACAAGAGGCACTGAGGGAGTGTGAATGTATCAGAGTAAGGGGTCATTATCAAGGGATATTCCCCATGGAATGATAGGTCCGTAGAATTCTTTCAAAAAATGAAAGACAGTAAGTTATTGCCAATAAGTAACTAAAACAAGATTTAAAAAATTAATTCATCCAGTAAAATGTTGTTGAACACCTACCCTATACATATATTGAGTATTGGTAATAGCTATAAGGAAGAAAAATATGCATTCTTTGCCTTCAGGCACTATAATAATAACATACACGAAAAAGTAGGTCAAGTATGTCATTGAATATTAGAAAGTGCAGAAAGTAGCCCTCTCTAAGAAGTCAAAATCGAGATTTCCACTCAATAAGCTCACGCACGTTCTTTTATGTTCAGCTCTTCATTTTCCAAGACCATAACAGATTAGAATAAGGGGAGCATCAGTATTACTAGCACCAAGGGTGTGATCTGGGGACTTTAACAAGCCCGCAGCCAACTCCCTCAGCACTCTTTCTCAGGTGGCACCAAATTAATACTCAGGTGCACAATCCCTGTCGGTTTTTTTCTAAGCTTGATGCCAAAACTCATTTGAAGGCCTTAATCTGATCTGAACTGATAAAAAGTTATCGTCTTCATTTCTTCCACTTTGTGTGAACATGGGTTAATTTTGCCACAGACATATTAATGTGTTTGATTCTAAGATGCTGCTCCCAACTCCACCTGGGGTGTAAGTAATATACAGGGTAAGCACCACATCACCTTTGTAAGATCCAAACCCTCTGAATGTGGAAGTACATCTGTTTCCAGGGTTGTAGATGAGGGAAAACAGCATGCTTACTCTCCAAATGCAACTTCAAGACCAGTCCCAGGCAAGCCCCCAGCCCTCACTTCTTGGTTCACACCCGTTACTAACCCTACAGAGAAGCTAGGAGGCTGGTGACAGTGACAAAGACAGGAAGGCTGTACAGCACAGATCTGAGAACTAAAAAAAATAAAACAACACAACAATAACCCTTCTTGCATCAGAAGTGACAGAGGTTCCCTTATCTTTGGCATACTCTTTTGAAGAAAGTAGAACATGTATAATTCTTAGAAAGATGATAATCTTCCCCTTGAAACATATACTTAAAGAAGGTTAACCTAGCATGATGGGAAAGATCAATAATCCAAAATGTTCCCTGTGATTTGTGAGAAACTGATTTTATTCTGGACTTATAGGCACCAAAAATATGACAATGTGGTCATATGTGAAAAAAGATGCCAGTCAAGTAAGTAGGGACATTAAGTCGTTACCATTCATGGGAGAGCATGATCACTTCAGGCTGCAATGGGTAGGGCTTGACTTACAACATTGTTAGAGATAAAAGGAATATTAGCTACAATTATTGAAAAGTATATATGTTTTTCAAACTGGTGGGAGTGTCAATGATAATGAAGGACATTGTAATGACTGAATAAAGTGAATTTTATGGGTCACCAATGGGACCAATTAGAGAAACAGATTATTGTAGCTACTGGTTCAGAATAAACTATTATTTTTTATTATATCTTGTTTAGAGCCCTCCAAATATCTCTAAAGGTGGTAAATATTAATCCTTTGAATGAGGAGGTAGGGTTTGTGGATGGCTCTAGAGAATTTAGGTGACTTGTGGAAAGGTGGTAGGTTTGAGGTAGCATTTTGTAGAGTAAAAATCACTTTAAGAAACAGTTTCACCAGAACTGGAGGGGTTTGAGGTGAGTGACTACAGCCACTCACACTAGTCAAGCAGGTTTTACAAGGGGGACTAGTGAAGGAAACAAATGTAAAGATGGTTTTTCATTGGTAGGTTAGCGAAAACCGAGCCTCAACAGCATGGAAGCAGTGTACACAGTCCTTAAATCAGCACTCATTTAATTTTTAGTTTCATCAGAACCTTAGATGATTCTTTTTACAGAGTTTAAGTATTTCCCAAAACTCTATCACTGCGTGCATGTTACTGAAGATTGATTGTAGACTATTCCATATATATATATATATATATATATATATATTTTGCAGTACGCGGGCCTCTCACTGTTGTGGCCTCTCCCGTTGCAGAGCACAGGCTCCGGACGAGCAGGCTCAGTGGCCATGGCTCACGGGCCCAGCTGTTCCGCGGCATGTGGGATCTTCCCAGACCGGGGCACGAACCCGTGTCCCCTGCATCGGCAGGCGGACTCTCAACCACTGCTCCACCAGGGAAGCCCTATTGCATATTTTCTAAAGAGACCCAAGCTACATCTCCTCTTCTTTAAGTCAGTTCACATTAAATTTTCATTCTACTGAATTTTTCATATTTTTCAGTAGGAAACATGGAAACAATTTTTCAGCTAAAGCTGAACAATGTGTTTTCTTCTGAGGATACTTACTTCATAGACCAGGGAAGCCACGTTCCAGGGTCTGCGGTAGTACGTCAAGGTGTTGCCATCCCAAACTCGGTCACAGAGTCCGTTGTAGTACTCGTTGTTGAAAGGGGTGCTGAGGGGATCCATCCCTAAGACGTTGATCCTGAGTGAACAGAGTAACATTAGGCGTGGAGACACCAGGAGCTAATGCGAGGCAGCCCTCAGTCACTGGGGGAAGAGAGCTTCAGCTCATGTCCCCATCACCCATGTGATGATGGGATATAATCAGGAACAGAAGCAAGAGCCTGGTCACCTCTGCTCTGTGTCCTGGGCGGGAAGTACATATTAAGAAGGTCTTATAAACTCTTCTAGGCAACTAGGGCACCGTTGAGCACAATGAAAGAAATGCAGTAAGTAGGAAGCAAGGGTCCATCTGGCTTCAAGAGTGGAACTCCACTGATGTAACCCTTAGCTAGCCTCCCTTGGTGAGCTAAAATCCAATGCTGTAATACCACCGCTTTACATTATTTGAGAACAGAGCATCTCATGGGGGCAGAATAACTTACGCATATAATTTTTAATCTGTGAATCAACGTTGGGGCTCTTTCCCTCTCCATTCTCTTTAAACTTAAACCTTTCCCTCCAGCTGTCTCATTGATTGTCAAGAACCTTGTTCCCTCCAGGCTTATTTTGCTCCTATTATACTTACAAGAGGAACACTAAAATGTCATCATCCAGCAAGGCATTCTCAAAAGTTCTACTTTTTTCTCCCAGCAAAATATTTTCATTTGGCAAGCTTTAATTCAGAAATAGGAATCTTGTTTAGCCTAAAAAGTATTTACTTTGATTCGTAGGCCAAAAACCAATGCATGCAAAAGAAGCAGTTCATTCTTTGTGAAGTACTAATTGGCGAAATAGTCATTGCTGTCTAGACTGTATCTGGAATAAATGGCCCCAGGGCAGGGAGGCCAAATGGAGGTTTGCTCCTCACATCTATAACTTAGCTTGGCACAAAAGCATAAAGCCTTCCATTGTTCTGGACCACATCCCTAACTCCAATGAGCTGGATTACAAAGCCGGTTGTTGGTTTCAAGAGGAATTTGTCAAAGAGTGTGGATGACTTACTGCAAACCCATGGCTAATGCAAGGAAAATAAGTGGACGAGTATCCTATTGCCAGTTGGTTAGTTAAAAAACATCTTTATATAAACAGCACATTCTTAATAATCTTTGAATCTACACAGAAAATGAACATTATAGCTCAACTTGAATAAAAGGCAAGTTAAGGAACTGATTCAGGAGTACCTTTCTCAAGGCTGACTGTATAGTTAGAATTAACTCCTTCTCACTTTTTTGCTCCCCCAAAAATACTTTTCATGAAAAACGCTATGGCCCTAATTTCTAATAAAGGGCCAAAAATTAGACCTAGTCACTCGAATAAAAAAGAGAGGAAAAAAGAAACACTATATATCTAGTTTACTTTCTTAAATATCTTATCCTGGATGGGAGATTAAAATTTTGGCTTTAATTTTTCACCCATCCCTGCATCTACAGACATGTGAGCAATAGTTTAAAAAATATTACTAAGGTTTCAATACAAAGACATAGAATACTGGAAACAAATGATCTGTGTTGGTTTCTTAAACAAGACGTCAAGTACATTTTCTTTATTTTGTAGTGAACTTGTCTTCCATATATCTCATTAACGGAGACGCTGCACCTCTTTGTGTTCAGTGAATAAGGACATTCATCTTTGCTTATAGTGGTGATGAATTCTTAAGAGTACTATATCTACGGATAGTGTAGTGTTTGTAATAAACAGTGGGTAATATTAAGACAGTTAATACAGTCCTTGATCTCATTAAAATTATATTCAAGGTAAGGGGTTGGATATAATTACCAATTTCAAACAGTAGTCCAAGGACGAATATACATGTGCCAAATGAGTAGTACAGGTAAGTGATGTACAATGTTCCCAAGAGGAAGAGGTCCCCATGGCAGGGTCATCAAAAGGGTTTTAGAAGGAGTAGGTTTTGATTTGGGTTTTGAAGGATGGGACCTGAAGGGCAGAAGGAACAAGGGTGCAAAATTCTGCAGGTGGAAATGTATATGGCATGTTTTTGGGTAGCGGTCTTCAGATTTTTCTGCTTGTCTAATCTATTAAAAATGTTGATAAACTATGCCTCCTTAAACAGTTTTAGTTGGACATCTAAAATGTTCCCTCTTAAGTTTAAGTAGTTGCAAAGGATATAACTTCTCAGCAAGCTGTAAATATTTATGCTTTAAAATATAATTATTTTGCCTCTTCTAAAAATAAATCCAATGGAATATAAATTCTATAGTGATGATGGGTATCAAGTGACTACAATGTTTATATTTCTTTAACAGTTGGATATTTTATGGTATTCCTTTGGATTCTTTCTTCTTTTAAAAATAGACCTTATTTCTTAGAGCAGTTTTAAGATTCATGGCAAGATGAGTGGACGATAGGGAGATATCCCATATGCCCTTATCCCCCTTTTATGCTTGAATCCATATTTCTATTCCATTTCTGCTCCAGAATTTTAACCTAATGTAATGTAGTTTTATGCTTGGAAGTTTTAATTGATCACTTTTTCACACTTTTCTGTATGAAAAAGGTATTAATTGAAAATTTTAAAACATTAAGTATCCTTTGACCATAAGGTCTAAGTATTTAAAAAATTCTTCTGGATTTGATTTACCATTATTAGTAGTATATTTCAGTATATTAAAATTTAAAAATAGTTAATAAATCTAAGTAAAATTTTATTGGATAGTTATCTCTCAATGAAATGAATGGGGCTTCCTTTTTAATTAATTGATTAGCTACTGTACCCATGGGTGAATATTACTTATTGCTAGAAGAAGATAGGGCTGAGTACCAATTTTATTTCTACTTTCCATTTTTATAGAGGTAAATGCTGAGAAATTTAACTCACATAAATAAGTAGATAAGAATAGAAAGAATTTTGTCACAGCAATGTCACTCAATTCTTTGATCTTCTGAGTTTTATGCCCCCCCCAAAAAAGAACACATACTAGTCTGTCATTAAAAGTTATTTTTATAGTCCATTACCTGACAATTGATTAGGACATCATTCAATGCTGTTGGTAAAAAGAATTGGAGACCACTTGACTTACAAGGCTTGACTTACTTGAGGAAACTATTATCATAGAACTCACCTACCTCCCCCTTGGAAGGTCATTTTGTACCCCATGCTATACATACCCCAGCTTGAAGGTTTTTGTTTCACAGAACAGCAAATTGCCCAGTAGGCTAGATCCATCTGGAAAGTTACAGTGACGCTGATCCACAGTCTAAAGTACAACTAAGGAAGAAATGTTTCAAAACTTCTGGTCTGGTTCCACTACTACAGAGACAGCAAGTCTAGTCTAGAATGAGCCAATATTTTTTTCTGCCAAGAAACATGAAAACTTCTCATGGATGGAATGTCATCGCCTGGGAAATAAAAAGCATGTGTTCTTCGGCAGCACTTAGAGATGCCTGTTTTCACACCTGCACCTAGAACCGTAGGCAGTTCCAATTTACCAAGTGGACTGAAGAGCAGGCTCCCTCCACAGAAGTGGTGTTATGCTTAGATCACACACAAAAGTAATTCCTTGTGTATAGCACATCATTTACAGCTGGTTTGGATTTATATTTTTTTCAATGAATGCAAGATGGGTTGGGGGTTTCCCAGAACACCTGTGGAGAATCTCAGATTCCTACAGGACAAGAGGCTGAAATACGTGTGATACAGGTGAATTCTCCTGGCATGAGAATTTAAATGAGAGTCCTTCAAATGAAAACAAGTATAAATGTATTACTATGAGTACTTGTGACTTTCATGTGTAAAAGGATCTGACTGTATATTACTTCTGATAAAACTTGTTGAGGTTTTCCAGACTGGACAGTTTAGAAGCATGTTGCTGTGATTAGGATGTTTACTGCTGTTAGTTCAATTTTGGTGTAGTCCCATAGCCCCATATAAGCATAATGAAGATGTATAGTAAATAAATATGCAATATCAATGGTATTGAACAATATCATAACTATAACAAAACATGTTATTTTGAAACCTCTTCCTAAATCTTTTTTTTTTTACATCTTTATTGGAGTATAATTGCTTTACAATGGTGTGTTAGTTTCTGCTTTATAACAAAGTGAATCAGTTATACATATACATATGTTCCCACATCTCTTCCCTCTTGTGTCTCCCTCCCTCCCACCCTCCCTATCCCACTCCTCCAGGCGGTCACAAAGCCTAAATCTTAATTACTGATTTATACTACTCTTCTATGCTCTTAATTCAAATATTTGGGTAATAAATAGCTACTTAAGGAGTTTCATCTTCTAAGGTTAGTTTTGCTTTGAAGTCAGGGAGTTGACCTGTGGTCTTTGTAGTGATGTAGGGGGAGTGACGTCACTGCTGATGGGCATGTGGGGAGAAAGAGAAGGTTAGGTGGCAGGGTAAAAAAAAACGTAGTTTCTATCAGTCAGGGAAACTTGGATTTTAGTTCTACTAGCAACTAATGTGTCAAATAGCCTTATTTATTTCACTCAGTTCTGATCTATAAGGTGACTGTAATACCACCCCTAACCAGCTCCACAGGATTTTTATGAAAAGCCAAGAGAGGGAATGTGCAAAAAGATCTTGAAAAATTCAAAGTATTATGCACATGAAAGCTGTCAGACAACAATAGGTCATAAAGACTAAGTTAGCTATAGGTGACTGCTCATGGTAATGGGGAACTTAATCAAAACCGTTGGTGGGCTGATTCTATCAGAGCCTACCTCATTTTCCACCTCTCAGCCAACCTTTCCACGCAGCTGGGTCCCCACTTTCTCACTTAGTCCTGAAGGCTCAGCCCTGTGACGTCCGTCATCACCAGCCCTGACCGTGCTAAGGCAGGCATTTAAGGGGTCCTGGCCACTCTCGGGTGTGCCTCATTATGAAACTCCCTGGCAAAGGCGATAGAACAAATTTTCTCTTCCCCGAATGAAGGAAACCTACAGATTACAAATGATTGTTTTTCAGCCAAGAGAGCTACGGTTTCTGTATCCTTTTCCTATAAAATCAGGTGTAAATTTGCATAGAAGGAGACATACGTAACACAGGTAATGCCCTGCTTCAAGCCTGTTTGTTTAGATTAGAGAGAAAACCGTTTCTTGGATCCCAAATAAAGCAAGTAAAGTAGTAATGGGCTTTCACCATGGACTCACAGTCTCTCGCTGAGGAAAGCAGCAAGAAGAGTCAGGACTCATTGGAGCACGCTGTGGCTATAAGGTTTCGGACAACCCCCATTCCATTTCTGCCAACTATGAAGAGGCCCTGCTGAGTGTAGGGCTCAAGACCATCCCATGTGATTCGAGATTCCTACTTTTAGGCTCTGGGAAAAGGCACTGTGGGTTATATTTGGACTCTGCTAGGATAAGATTTTATGAAGGGATAAAGGATATGTGAAATGTTTTATCTGGGGTCTGACTCTTGGTATCCTGAAATTTTTTTCCTATGGTGATTAAACAAGTGGATGTTTCATCTGCCTTAGAGAGAGGAGACATCTCTTTTTTCAGCCAAACCTGATACACAGGTTCTGTCTTAGGAACTGCCCAGTTCCTCAGTGTAGGGTTCTTCTCAACCTCAGCATTCCTGACATGTTGCTGTCCTGTGCATTGTAGCATCATCCAGGGTCTCTACCCACTGGATGTCAGTAGTTTTCCCTCACCACCCACCCCCCGGAAAGCTCCCCACTTCCATATCCCACAATCGTGGCCACTGACAACTTCTAGACATGACCAAATGTCCCCCAAGAGGAAAATCCTCTCTGGTTGAGAATCACTGCCCTAGCCCCTCTATCAGGCCTTGATCTTACCATCACCCCCATCTTCTTTCCTCTCCTCATTTCCATTCCCAGGACTCCAGTCCTGAGCCTGAATTTCTTTCCAGGGACCCAGTTTCAACCTTACCTGATGCAATTGACAGTATTTTAGAAACATTTATTTTAATTAAATAATAAATTAACTCACCTATTTATCAACCCACCAGTATTAATTGAGTGTCTATTATGAACAAGGCACTGGGGTTATGAGGATGAAGAGACACATTGCATTACAGGCCATGAAACAGAGCCATGTGCCATCGCTGTCAATATACCACTGGACGGGGGAGCACCTGTGTCTCTGTTGGGGACAATTTGCCAACAAATCCACCCAAAGTACCTTTACTGAAAACAGATCAGAACAGCTAATGGAAACTTTGCTGTGGACATCCCTGGAATGTTCTCTAACTAAATGAAATAGAACAGTACAGAACCTCAGGCCTATGTTATTTTCCAACTCTGAGAGCCCAGATGTCTGCAAATGGTCTCTATTCTGTGTAACTCTAAGTTCTAAACTGTCTAAGACGTCTCATCCGAGCTGAACCTGCTGCTGGAATGCCTATAGTTTGTGTGGGAAACAAGTGAAATTTCAGTTCTTTGATGAGAACCAGAGTCTCAACATCAGCCCCATCTGGCATCAGAACTGTTTCCTCTGTCCTTTTCCTCTTGGGTAATCTCTAGAATGCTGGCACCTCCTGAGAGAGAATTTCTACCCAGGTATATATCCAAGAGAAATTCCAGCAGAAGACAGGCTTCCTGGCTATACAAATATTTGAATTGAATTGTCAGACCTACTACTGGCAGTTCAAGTTCAAATGTTAACATGTCATTTCAATATTGCTATGGTCTTCCAGAGGTTGATACACAAGGTTTCTCGTCTCTTACTGGCCTCGGAAGTAATCACCTATCATCCTGATGGTCTAGTCTATTCTACAGATGCCTCCCGAGGCCAGGCAGTTTGTCCAAATGATCTTGAGATACTGATTCAGCATTTAGCTTCTTTCATGCTCAAATGTAATTCAAGCAGAATACAGACTCAAAGGCTACTCTGTACCAGCTCAAACCCTCTACCACGTGGGGTACAGACCCGTAGCCTGCTGTCCGTGCCAGCTCCGACTCTCCCACCACTTTGTTGCGGCAGGGAGGACGAGGGTCATTTTCACAGTTATCCTCATCTGAAAAGTCTCCGCAGTCATTGTCACCATTACACAGAAGTCGCCTCTTTACGCATGTGCCTGCAATCAAAATCAGGAAAGACAGAAAGACACCGTGTCTCTCAGGCCAGATTCTCTCTCTTTTTCTTAAGTTATCAAACATACTTTAACGATAGAGGGGAGGGACCACACCTATATTTGAATTTTTTGTATAGACTATATAGATGGCCCTTTTCTCAGCCCCTTTTCATGCTTGGAAGCATGAGCGTCTGGAAGCACATTTCTCTTCTTTTCGCTCATGAGGGCACATCGAAACCCACACTAGGCAACGGGAGAATTACCTGTATGGCATCGAAAGTCATTTTCACAGTCATCCTCAGGGTCTTTGCAGGTCTCCGTGGGCACGCACTGACGTCTATCTCCTACAGCGTCCACGCACTTTTGCCCGTTAAATTGTCCAAAGAGCTCAATGCTCCTTGAGCGAAACTGCCCAGGAACAGCTGGAAATGTTAGCGTTTCTAAGGCCAAGAAGGGATTCTGATCTAAAACTGCATCCACACCACTGCAGCCCTCCAAACCCAGCTGAGTCAAAGGTTTTAAGATAGAAGCCCGATGTCACTTGAAGGAACAACCCACATGGTGGGGTTGGCGGGCTGTTCTATAGAATATGTTTCCTCCCAATACTCATTTAGTCACTGTGCGACACTCAGGTTTCCCAGCAAGGTTAGTCTCATCCATTTAGGTATTTCCCTTTCCTTCTGGGTTTGGAACTCAGCTGGGGCCCTCCCTGCCTCATAGTCATTTTCCTGGAGATGCTGGCAGTACAGTTTCCACTTGGGGACATCAGTGGGGAATGGCAACGAATGCTTACCATTTGTTTGAGGCAAGGGTCACATTTGGACCAACTGCTCCAGGAGCTCATCTTGCAGTCTGTGGGCAATGGCGTGCCACTGCTTTCCACGGGCTCCGAGTCATGACTAAGACAATAAAACACATCAGCTTATAATGACCATCGTGTGTGCTTCTTTCTAAAAAGTCTTCACAAACCCGTTTAATTTTATTTACTCCTTTCCCCCTTCTGAACCACAGTGTTTATCCTTTTATTCCATCTCTCATTTGACACTTGATCACATGCTGTTTTGTATTTTCAACTCAACTTTTTGTTTAATTCTTGTACTGCATTGTAATTTAACCTTCGCCCTAACAACAACAACAATAATAATGATGGTGATGAAGAAAACTGGCAAGTCATCCGGCTATGTGTTCTTCTCTGATTAATCTTATATTTCCAACTAGTGTACAGATTCATTGAAGCTAGAAGCCTTGTTTCACTTTGTACCCCCCAGAGAGCCTGGCAAAGCCTCAAATTGCTGGGTTTTCTTGCAAATTTAAGCCAGCACACCCAGCCGTTCCTGTGGTAAGCGCCTCATAAATCAAGCTCTCCTGTCCCTAGATTCTGTATGTGCTGAACTTCCCGTTTCACAGTCCATGTCTGGACTTATTCCTCATCTTTATGAATTTCAATGTATATTTTTTGGCACTTCTAACCTTCCCTCCCACCCCCAGCTGTGCTTTTCTGGCTTTGAACTGTTCTATCTCTCTTGGTTCACCATTTGGATCTCTTCTGGTTGCAACACCCTCTCGGATTACTCTTATTCAGTGACAGAAAGAAATCCAAAAACAGAAGCCATGAAACAAGAATCTTATCAACTTCCTGCCCCACTTTCCCGAACTGGCACCTATCCTTTTTCTGGTGCAGCCTCTTATTTCAGAGGGATGGTAAGGCCCATCCCTCCCCTAAAGCTCTAGATCCCAGCATCTCTTTGAGCTCTTGATAACCGAGATTCTCCTCCATTTAAACCTCTCCCTTACAACCAGCTCCTTTCCATTTGTAATACAGTGTGTTCAAGTCTTTGACATTAAACATAAACAAACAAAGGAATGAACAAATAGAATACTCTTCCTGAACTTTACATTTCCTTCAAGCTACCCCACCTCCCTCCCACCCTTCACAATGACACTCAAAGGAATTGCTAGAAACATATTTCTGTTTCTCTCTCTTCCAAAATAAAAACAAGTCTCATCTCCTCCTTTTAGCTACCTCCAAAATTCTCTCATCTTTTTTAGGCCAACTTTCTGGAAAAAGTAGTTTGCACACTGGTTTCTTGTTCCTTACCTTCCAATTACAGCTCAACCCTCCTGACCCAAGGTCATCGCTCTTGCCAAAGTCAGCAATGACTTCAAGTGGCCGGCTCCGTGGTTTCCCTCAGCTCTTATCTTACCAACTGCTTCACAGCTGTCAATACGGTTGACCACTCTTGCTCTTTAAAATAATCTCTTCCCTTGGACTGAATGACATTAGACCCCTTTTATTGCTTCTTTTCCCTGCATCCTGCTCTCCTACTCTCCTGTTCAGGATCCTCCTCCTTTGACAGTCTCAGAAATGCTGTTTTTCCTCAAGCTCCTGTCCTTGGATCTCTTTTCTTTTTCTTTCTACACTTTTCCCAGGGCTTTGGTTTCCATGTATATGTTAATGACACCCAGAGCTAAGTCTGCAGGCCAGACATCTCTTCTGAATTTTAAACCCTTGGATATAACTCCCAATTGGACATCTGCACTTAAATGTCTTCATGGCTCATGAATTTAATGTATCCCCAGACAAATCCATTCTTTCTCCTCTTCTCTCAAGGCTTCTCCTCCTGTATTTATTGTCTTGGTAAACAGTGTCTCCATTTATGCAGTCAACCTAACCAGACTAGGGTGGTACTTGTCTTATCGAAGCTCATCCCCAATATCGAATCAACCACTAAAACCGGTTCTTTACAGTCATAAATGACTCTCAAATCCTTCCACCCTTCATCTCTTCCAGACACTTCTCTGGTCTACACTAACATTTCATCTCTCCTAGATGACAGTCATTTTTTTCTAATCCTGTTTCCCTAAATCGCCCAGAGCGATTTTTTTTTTTAAATGTTGAGCCTTCTTTTAATTTATTTAATTTATTTTTTTTGGCTGTGTTGGGTCTTCGTTTCTGTGCAAGGGCTTTCTCTAGTTGTGGCAAGCGGGGGCCACTCTTCATTGCGGTGCGCGAGCCTCTCACCGTCGCGGCTTCTCTCGTTGCAGAGCACAGGCTCCAGACGCGCAGGCTCAGTAGCTGTGGCTCATGGGCCCAGTTGCTCCGCAGCATGTGGGATCCTCCCAGACCAGGGCTCGAACCCGTGTCCCCTGCATTAGCAGGCAGACTCTCAACCACTGCGCCACCAGGGAAGCCCCCAGAGCGATCTTTTAAAAATGCAAAGCTTATCATTCATTCCCCTACTGAAATTCTTCAGTAGCTTCTCTCTGTTCTGAGGATAAAGTCCAAATTTTCTAACATGATATGGTAGGCAGAGTAATGACCCCCCAAAACATCTGTGTCTTAATCCCCAGAATCTGTGAATATGTTACTTTACATGGAAAAAGGGACTCTGAGCATGTGATTAAGAGGAAATTATTCTGTATTTTACCTGGATGAGCCCATTCCAATTATGCGAGCTCTTAAAAGCAGAAGAGTGGTTCAGAGAGATGTGCAGACAGAAGTGGCAGGAGAAATTCAAAGCATGAAAAGGGACTCCATCCACTGTTGCTGGCTCTGAAGACAGAAGGAGTTTCACCAAGGAATGCAGGCAGCCTCTAGAAGCTGGAAGAGGCAGGGGAATAGATTCTCCCCTAGAGCCTCCAGAAAGGACCGTAGCCCTGCCAGAGCCTTGATTTTAGGCCAGTGAGACCCATTTCAGATGCCCGACCTATACAACTGTAAGATAATAAATCTGTGTTGTTTAAGCCACTAATATGTGGTAATTTGTTACAGCTGCTACAGGAAACTAACACACATGGTCCAGAGCTGTCTACATGGCCCATCTTCTTCCTAATTCTTCACCTTCACTTTTCCCCCAGCCATGCCGAACTTGAAATGCCCAAGATAAGCTACATTTTCTCACAGCCTCAGGCCTTTAAACCTACTGTTTCCTATTCACCACACTGATCTCATCTTCAACATATTTTTTTTCCAGAAAACCTTCCCTAACCCCTCATGTAATTTACTTTTCTATGTACATATTCTTATAACGTCTTGTTCTTCCCTATATCATGAGTGCCTTTGCAATGACGTGTTTAATTTATTTATTCACTCATCAAATATTTACTGTCTATTATTTTCTAGGCTTTGAGGATACAATGGTATGCAAAACAACAAAACAAAATAATTCAGAAACCGTGATCCCCAAACTAACAGATCTTATGTTCTAGGTAAAAATATCAGTGAGTTAAGGAAATTTTCAATCTTGCTCAGCTTACATATCAAGTGTCTGGAACATAGTAGGTGCTCAGTAAATGCTTTACAAATGAATAAATGAAAAACTAAGTGCATGAAGAGGAAGAGAGTTCTTGATCGTGTGGTCTAGGACAGACCTAGGTCTGTATTTCTCTAGGTTATCATCTCCTGGTGGACCACTCATATCATATTTTTGCAAGACTTGCTTGTCATTAGGCAACCCTAATGACTAGAGATACCATTTCTGTGAGCCTGACCCTTGCCTACATCATTCAGAAAATCAGGAGGCTTGATGAGCTTCAATCTTCTAAAAGTGCAGGTTAAAAACATATTAGACAAGCTGCCAAAACTCCTTGAAGAAACTGATTTCATGGAGGTTTGAGTATTAGTGTCTATCTGAAACCACATGGCTGAGAAATTTGCTGCTAGAACTTTTCCATCAGACTAAATCCTCATCTGGAGCTGACCGGCCTCATCAAGAGGCAATGGCAGATGCACTTTTATGACCTATAGCAGCAGGTCTCACTACTGATTGCATATCGTAATCCTCAGAGAGTAAAAATAGGAACTGTAAAATTGAGATTCCCCATTCCACACTAATTAAATCAGGCTTTCTGAGGATGGGCTTCAGGCATCAATGTTCTTAAAAAGTAGGCCAGGTGATTCTCGTGTTCACACAATGTTGAGGAAAACTTCTTGGCACCATCTGGTGGGTATCCATGAAATCTGAAGGGGTGGAGTTCAAGTATGGGGGTGCCCATTTCATCACATAACCCAAGCTTGAGGTTGCCACTGACCTGAGTCACTGAGCTGCTTTATCATTGGTTTTAGGAATTACTCTAGGCTTTGCCTATTAGTGTCCCTATGGATCTTTGCAACCTGTGGATCTAGTTTTTCCAGTATTAGTTAGGCCTGCTGCCGTCAACTGGATTATCTGTTCCTGTCTGTCCTTTTTGTATTTATCACTTACTTAGAAGATCATGTCAGCATTTTGTTTCAGCATCTCCCCCAAAGAGATTGGCTCTAGAAACCACACCCTAAATAGGCCTGTGGTATGACACCTTAATCTTTCTCACCTGCCACTGAGGCCAGCTTCAATGAATAACTAGTTCAGAGAGGACAGTACAGAATGGGGGATCATGTATGGAAGGTAAAACTCACTGCAAACACTGCAGAGTGAGTTACAGTCCTTTGATGGGCAAGCCGAGAGCCCAGTCAGTGAAGGGGGCCGATCAGAAAGGCTGTTCATCTGATCAGTGACCAGGACCCTGCTCCAATGATACTGGCACTGCCTGTATATGCTTCTCTAACATCTGTCACATTAATAATATCCCCATATTAACAATGTGCACACTAATTCCCTTCCTTCTAACTTCAGGACTCCTTTTTTGTTTGTTTGTTTTTACATATTTGACTCACACCTTGGACTTAGAATAGAGCACCAGAGCTTCGCCTTTGATCTCTTATTGCCCTCCTAGATTGTGATTTAGATTCATTTCCTGAATGATCCAACCTGGTCCTGTGGGAAGGTCTGCACAGATCCCACCCTTGCCCTCAGAGTGGCACTTACACCCCACTAGATATCAGGCTCAGTGTATTCTTTCATTTGCTAGGACTCTTTCATTTGATTGCAAGGTATCACAGGCTTAAACAACAGAAATTTATTTTCTCACAATTCTGAAGGCTAGAAGTCTGAGGTCAAGGTGTCTGTGGGGTTGGTCCCTTCTGAGGCCTCTCTTCTTGACTTGCAGATGACAATCTTCTTCCTGTGTCTTCATTTGGTCTTTCCTCAGTACATGTCTGTGTTCAAAGTTACTCTTCTTTCAAAGACACCAGTTGTATTGGATTAGGGCCTGCCCTAATGACCCCCAATATGGTCACATTCTGAAGTCTGGGGGTTGGAATTTCAACATTTAAATTTTGGAGGGACACAATTCAGCCCATAACACTCATAAAAGTTTTTTGATTAAGCAATGCCTATGTTTTCTACTAGTTTTACTAGATAATTTCCAAAGCTCATTTTCTCATTAAACCTTTATTCTACCACTGAGGGTACATTTTATAGGTGTTATACTTTATAGGTGGGAAACTAAAAACAGAGAATTATGCTAATTATTCAAAGTTGGACAGTTAGTAGCAAAACTGGATTTGGAATCTATGTCTCTCCACTCCTAGTTCACTGCAGTTTTGCTCTCTCTCTTGTGCTGCCTTCCCCTCCCCCACCAACCAACTCAAATCCTCTTTGAAATAACCTAAAGGCTCATGGCTTATCCAGGAATTGCTGGATGTAAGAGTCTGATGATTTGTAGACATTTGGAGACACATTAAGTTAATAAGAATATATTTAAAATATAGCAGAATATATTTTTAAAGAATGTATTTATATTTTTAAGAATACATTTTTAAAATATAGCAGCTCCAGGTAAAGCACAGCAATTGGACAATCTGGCTCTTGCCTGGATCTATTTTTGAAGCTTACGCCTAAATGTTGTCAAATTAGGCAAAAATAAATTGAAAATTGCGGGAACACCTGGATGTTTTGCCTTCACTGCACCAGGTACCTGGATATTTAGAGGCAAAATAAAGGCAGGACTTGAGGCAATTATTAAGAGGAAATAATAGATTATGCAAGGGGAATATGTTATTGAAATGAATGCATTCCATAAATACTAAGAAAGAGGGTGAGTGATCTTGGATAGCTCCTTCTGAGCCCAGCACCCCCTCCCCAGCCCCTTTGACTCACTAGACAGACAACTTTTGTAGCTCAAAGACTGTGTATGTACAATACTTACCACCTGCCTTTCACCCTGCTGGGCTATTAGGCTGAGTGGAGAAGTATTTGTAAAGCACTTTCTGGATTCGTAGATGAAATGTGTTTATCAAGTAAAGCCTATTTCCAAGTGTTTCGATCTCAGCTTGAAAGTCATTTCCTAGATCAAAGTGATGTACATCAACACGGCAGGAGGTCTAACTCTGGGCCAGAAATGCACTGAATGAAGAGCCATTTATGTACACCTGGTCCCATCTCCCTGCCATGAAGAGAGGTTTCCAACTTTAGATAAAGAAAACCTCAGGAGCAGTTCACACCCCAGGACACTTTGTGGTGGGCGCAGGCAGGAAAACACCTGCTGTAGGAAGGAATCTTTTTGTCAATAAATAAGACAATGTGGCTCCTTTGAGTGGAGAAATATAAGCTAATTAGGACTGCATCCTTAACCCATGGACCTGCCAGTTTGTTTAGTTCCTGCAATTCATCAAGGTGAAGAGATAATATGACAGCAGTGGCCAACACTCTAAAATTTCAGGACTTTTCTGGTTTCCCAAGTCTTAGTCAAGAGCTTCTCTCATGTGCTTCCAATGAGCCAACATTCAGTAACATTTATGGAGGGTCTGCTCTATGTCACGAATTGTTCTGGTAACTGGGGCCACAAGGCGACATCCTGACCATCACGGAGCCTGCGTTCCAGTGGGTGAGATACAATAAAAGAGTATACTAGAAAATACAACATGCAGTATCAGTTAAGACATGTGAGCTGTGAAGGAAAATAAACCAGGGTAACAGGACAAAAAGTGCCATAGGGCTGCGCTGGAGCCCCACAGGGCTGGGCGTTTCTTATAGAGCGTGGTGAGAGGACCCTCTCAGAGCAGGTGTGGTGCTTTACAAATGTGTTCACAAATTCTTCGAAATTAGGCTCATCAAAGATGGGGTCTATGCGTCCGCCTTTTGAGGCTGGTAGGGTCTTTGTTAATGCTTTTGAGGAGTAGAATGCAGTGGAAGAGAGCCTGCATGGTTTTTAAGTCTAGGTTAGAGAAGCCCATGCTGGTTTATCTAAAGACACTTGCTCTGGGAGCCTTTCACCACTACGTATGAAGCTAGCTACCCTGAGTCCACCATGTGGAGAGCGCACACACACACACACACACACACACACACACACACGAGAGATTCCTAGGGAGACTCAATTGCTCTAGTCCCCCAGCTGTTTGGGTCTTCCCAGCCCAGGTGACAGACGTGAGTGAAGAAGTTGTCATGATGACCTCAGACACAGCCACCATCTGCCTGCATCCATGTGAGAGACCCATGACAACCACCCAACTGAGCCCAGCCAACACGCCGCTTCAAGAACCAAAGAAATAATTGGTCTTATTTTAAGCTACTGTTTTGTAATGATTTGTTACACAGTAAAAATGACCAGAACAGGGAGGTGCTGTTTGATTAAGTATCTGAATGATATCAGAGAGAATCTATGCGAGGATCTGGGAGAAGAGTGTTGTAAGCTAGGGGAAAGTAAGTGCAAAGGCCCTGAGGTGGCATGTTGGAGGCACAGCAAACAGAGCAGAGTGACCACAAAGGAGAGTGAGGTGCATCTGGAGGAACAGGCAGCAGCAGCTCATGCCTTGTGGGCTGTAGCGAGGAAGTTGGATTTGATTTGGAGCTTGATGGGAATCCTTAGAGGAATATGAGAGCAACAGTAACACTTAGATTTACATTTTCAAAATCTTTCCCTGGTTTTTGGGTGGAGAGTTGACTATTGGGGAGTGGACAAGAGTGGATGCAGGGCAGAAAGGATAGTGATTTGGGCTAAAATGGTCACAGTGGAGACAGGGAGAAGTGGGTAGATTTGGGACATATTTTCGAGGTAAGGCCAACAGCACCTGCAGTTACATTGCATGTGGCAATGACACAAATAGAGGAGTCAAGTATTGTTCCCCGGTTTTTATGTGAGTAACTTGTTGAGTAGTAGTGCAGGTTGGATGAGGATGGGCAGAGAAATCAATAGGTATGTTCTGGACATGTTAAGTTTGGGATGCTTGTTACATTTTCAAGAAGAGATGTTGACTAAGTAATTGGACACTGGGCTCAGGAAAGAGATCAGCATCATAGATATAAATTTGAGAGATGTCAGAATATAAGCGATATTTCACACCATGAGGCTGGATGTGAGTGGGTGTGTTGAGTAAGTCTGAGGGCTGAGCCAACATTTAAAGGAAATGTTACAACATGTCTGCAAGCTGATGGGAATGATTTGGTACAAAGGGAGATACTGATAATGCAGGAGAGGGGTCAGAATTAAAAGAGCAAAGTCCTTGATGAGGCTGGAGCAGATGAAGCCAGTGCACAAGTGAGTGGTTAGGCTCAGGGGAGCGTGTTGCCCTTAGCATCACAGGCCTCACTCAGAGAACTTGGTTGAATTGCAATTGCCATTTACTTGTTGGTATTCTCCTCTAGTCTGTAAGCTCACTGAGGGCAGAGACCCTTGGTAATTACATGCTCTGTATTACACTACAGCTCCCGAAGCAATGTCCAGCCCACGTTGCAAACAATAAATATCTCCTGTATTAAACGGGTGAATAAAAAAGACCATACTTGGCCAATAATAATTCATAAACAAATATCTGTTAACTTATATTAAATATGGATATTAAAAACACAGATGGATACAACCAAAGAAGGAGAAAAAAACCCGACATTTTGGGTATTTTCAATTCTGTTTTTTTTTTTGTTTTTTTTTTTGGCCACACCGTGTGGCTTGTGGGATCTTAGTTTGCCAACTAGGGATCAAACCCCATGCCCTCCGCAGTGAAAGCATGGAGTCCTAACCATCCTCTGGACAGCCAGAGAATTCCCTGGACATTTTCAATTTAATAGTTATTCCCAACTTTAGTGAGTGTTTGGGTATTTTTCCTGATTGTTAAGTTTGATTAAAATAAATTGAATGATAATTTCTAGCATTTCTGAGTGCTTAGTTTATGTCAGGGTCTCTTCTAAACTTTTATATTCATTATCTCATTTAACTTTTTACATCAGCGCTATGAGATATCTTCTACTAGTATTATCATTCTTGAAAGATGAGAAACTAAGCCGCAGAAATGGTGAGTAATTTTTCTCGGATTACACAGCAGCTACTGGTGGCAGAGTTGGGATTCAAACCCAGGCAGTTTCTCTCCAGAGGTGACCTACTCAGCTACTCTCTGGATTTCTAACTCCCAGCCTAGAATTCCTTAACTATTAGAAAATGAAGAATAAAATAAATATGACAACTATAAACACCCACATATGCAGCCAAAAAATGAATGACAAACTGGGAAAGACGTTTGTAATTCATACCAGAGAAAAAGGACTAATATACTAAGTCATCATAGAAATCTCTAAGTGAAAGACAAGAGACTCAATAGGAAAATGGGCAAAGAATATAGATAGTTCACTGTCCCCCAAAATACATATAACCTTTAAACATACGACAAGATGTGTAACCTGATTAAGAGAAAGGCAAATTAAAACTATTCAAAGATACCATTTTTCACCTATGAGGTTGGCAAATATCAAGCTGTTGGCCTAGAGCTCCCATGGGCAAAGCTTTGGAGAAACAAGCCCTTTACACTCCGCTGGTGAAAGTGTAAAATAATACCCACCCACAGGACTGTGGGGCAATTTCAGCAAAAGCTTGAAGCCGATACCTTTTGATCCAGTTATATCACTTCTCGGAATTAATCCTCAGGTACGATTATCCATTTGCAAAATGATATGTGAATAAGGATATTCACTGCAACATGGCTTATAATACAAAACTGGAAACAACCCAAATGTTCGTTAATAAAAGCGGTTATCTGAACTGTATATCCAGACAATGGAAAATTAATCATTTGTGAGGAGAAAGAGGAAGTTCCTTTTCTACTGATACAGAAAGGTCTCAAGGATATATTGTAAAGTAAAAAGAAGAAAAGCAAAGTACAAGATAGTATATATGATATGATGCCTTTCATGAAAGAAAGAGGAAGAGGAAGATTATAGTTAGCTCCATGCTTTAATCCACATAAAGACATACTGGAAAGATACAGGAAATTAATAAAGGGTATTCCCTGTGGGGAAAGGGTGAGGTGGGAGACGGGGAGGGATCTAAGTACTTTACATATAACACAAATCTCATGAAAAGCTAGGAGTAGGGAAATTAAGACTTCTCAATGTATGCTTGTTATATTTTTTGACCCTTGAACCAGGTAAATATTTTGTTATTTACAAATGAAAAGGAAGAAACTAACGATAGCTATACTCACAGCCAGCTTGCCTGTCACTGTGCTAAGCAAATTGCATTTATTATCTCGGGGATTTCACAGCAGGTCACATTTTTATTCCTATTGTGTAGGTGCTAGGAACAGGCTTAGAGAAGTTAAGGAATTTGCTTAGGGTCACACAACTAGTAAATTGTGGACCTCAAACTCAAACCCAGCTGCCTGGCTCTGGAACCTATATTATGAGCTGTTACTCTACTTGTACAGGGTTTGTTTTTGTTTTTTCACATTTCTATTCTACCTTGAGAGACGTAAGAGATGATGTCCCCTCATGACCTAGTCTCATGGGCATGCTTGTGTTTGCAAACAAGTGATTGTTGGAAATCCCCAATCGTTCAGCAGTTGCAATAGCTCACTGTAGCAATGGCTTAAGATACAATGTCTGTGGCCATGTGCTCTCCCCCGAAGGCTAGCTGTAATTCCGTCCCCTCCTCTCCTAAACCAGAAAGCATATCAAAGTGAAAGGAATAGCAAGGTTATTATTTTAAGGAATACTTCACATTTATTCAGTTCTTACAGCGTGCCAAGCACAGATGTTGTAAGTGTATAACATGTATAAAGATTTAATGTTCACGTAGAACCTTATTAGGTAGGGACTTTCCTTGTCACTGTTATGGGCTGAATTGTGTTCTCTCAAAAAGATATGTTGAAGTTCTATACCCTGTACCTCAGTATGTGACTTCATTTGGAAAGAGGGTCTTTACAGAGGTTGTCAAGTTAAAATGACTCATTATGATGGACCCTAATCCAGTATGACTGGTGTCCTTCTGAAAAGGGGAAATCTGGGGCCAGACAGACATGCACAGACAGGAGAGGATGTGAGGATGGCCATGCGATAACAGAGGCAGAGATCAGAATGATGTAGCTGCAAGCCTAGGAATGTGAAATATTGCTGGCCACCACCAGAGACTAGGAAGGATCCCCCACCAGAATTTCAGAGCGAGCATGGCCCTGCTGACACCTTGATTTCAGACTTGTAGCCTCCAGAACTGTGAGACAATAAATTTCCATTCTTTGAAGACACCCAGTTTGTGGTACTAGGAAATGAATACAATCACCATCTTACAGATGAAGGAACCAAGGTACAGAGATGTTGAGTAACAGTTCGTAGAGGTTGCCCAGATTTATACAGTTGGTCAGTAAGTATTGGCACCTCAACCTGAGCTTGGGAAGGCTGGTTCCAGGGGAATGCTTCATCCTCATCAAATCTGTATCTTAAAATCATTTGCAAACCTCAGTTCTTTGGCTGAACTGTGTGTCCCGCTTCATGGCTGGTCTGAACACTCTGTTTGACCTCAACCCTGTATCAAAGGGCAGAGCAGAGTGTTTGGAGCGGGACAACCCTACCACACTCCCGAGGGCACAGCAGTGAGGGTGATTGCAGCCAAATCCCAGCCAGAGGTGCAGCTGCTCAGAGCTGGGGGGCAGCCAAGGGGGCTTTCTGGTCCTCCCTGAAACAGATGAGTGTGGCCAGGACCCAGGGGGTCCAAACTTCAAAGCGGCGGAAGCCTTCCTCATGGCCTCTCATTTTCTGACGAGCAAGAGTCACAATCCAGGAATTCGGGTTTTTAAATTACTTTTTAACTTAAGAAAGGGTCAGGGTAAGTACAAGAGGGCTACAGCCACTTTCAGTAACTGCCTTCCCAGATCCCCTTTGTACCCGATGCCCAGTAAATGCAAATATTTTTCTGAATAGAACAATGCTGCTGCTTCTTTATTTATTTTATTTTTTGCAGTACGTGGGCCTCTCACTGCTGTGGCCTCTTCCGTTGCGGAGCAACAGGCTCTGGACGCGCAGGCTCAGCGGCCATGGCTCACGGGCCCAGCCGCTCTGCGGCATGTGGGATCTTCCCGGACCGGGGCACGAACCCGTGTCCCCTGCATCGGCAGGCGGACTCTCAACCACTGCGCCTCCAGGGAAGCCCTAGAACAATGCTTCTTAAGTAATGTGGGAAGAGGAAGTGATGGGATGAAGGAAACCCTGGCGGAGCACTTCACCCAAGCCCTGGCTGGTCCGTAGAGTGTCTCTGTGTGCCCCCTCCTAGAAGGGAGCAAACCACGTGCCTGGTGGGGTCCAGGCGGAACGGCAGCCTCCACTGCAGCCGGGAGGCTGGCAAAAATGTGCTTGAGATGGACATTATCGTCCAAAACAGAATTTGGTGAGACCGAGACTCAAATGACCAAAGGGAAATTGGATACAGGTCACAGTCACAGCAGGCAGAGGGACAGTGTTTGGGTAGATAATTTCCCCCAGCTATATTGTCAACGGCCAGAATATTTTAATACCATCACCAGATGAGATCATGCTGTATCAGATGACACAGGACTGTGTGTTCTCCAGCCACTCTGGGTACAGTGTAGACAGTCAGTGAGCACATCTTGTCTGGTTGGTTTATCTCCTGGATGGGCTTGGTGTGGGCTTCATGTTCCCAATTAGGATCAGAGCATAAGAAGAGAAAGTGTCTTTCCTGGACGCCCGGCCAACAGGTCTGCACCATGGTGATTCTCCTCGAATGGAAGAAAATACCACCCTAAACCTAAGGACAAAATGTGTGCCTCTGGATACAACTTGGGATGTCACGGAGGAGAAGCAAAATGCTTAAGCTTTGCCTGATGTGGGGCAAAAGGAGGCTGTAGCCAATAGTTAAAAGAGTGTTAGACACTGAGGCAGAGTGAGGGAAAGATTTATTGCCTTAAATTTAAACTTCTCAGACCTTAGATACTGATATACCCAGGTTTATTATACTCTAGTAAAAACCAACTTTGTTTCCTAAGTCCAGTATTTGAAGACTATCTCAGCCTTCACACTTGAATACCTTGTTTAAAAGAAATCCCTGGAAACAGCAGCAGGTATCCTCAGAAGACTCTGAAAGACACACTCAGGTTTTTTCTCACCCTTTTTCAAAGTTTAAATTCTGGGGTTCTATGTCTCGATGTGCGTGAAAATGTTTTACCTACTTTGCTGCTCTGCTACTAAAGCAAACTCTGAAATATCAAAGCCTACAGGGAAATTCCAGAGACAAAGGGAAAAGTGACTCACCTGGGAGCGGGCCCCGCTCTCAGCAGACTTATTTCTAAAATGCATATTGCAAAGGCGAACCTCCGGCTGGTAGACATCTGCTCTAGCTAGGCAGCTCCGAGTGGAATGGCCAGATGGTTCCTGGAAGACATTTATTTGCAAAGGACTGGGGAACAATTATTGTTTGTTTTTGCTTAGAACTTTTGTCAGATTGGGCTTCCTGGGTGCCAAAGTCCAATCAGAGGAGAGTCATTTCATAACTTGGGCTTACTGTTTTGGCCAAGAATATACTTATCAATTGTACATTCAGGCAAGGGGCCTGTGGATGCTAAATGGCTGAGATTAGCAGCAGTACTGTGTTGAAAAAAAAAAACAAGCAAACAGAAGACTCCGGTGGTTTTCATTTTGGGAGACTCTGGAAGGGATGATAAGAGACTGTGTAATTTGGGGGAAAAAAGGTCTGTGGATGATTCTCATAGAGGCAGAAACTCAAAGTTAGTAAAAGAATTGCACCGACCAGAAATGGAGGCACAGACGTAGATGTTCCAATCTGAGGATGAGCTGTGTGGGTTATTTCCACATGGGCAAAGTGTAAAATGCATTTACAAACCTGGCTTTTTTTAACAGGTATAGTGGGTCATTTTGAAGAATCCAGGTACCCTCCCTAAGGCCTTTCCAATATCTTCCAGAAGGATATGGTCTCTTTATCTCAGAAACACACCTGTCAGCAAGATAGAGCCTAAGATGGAATAACTTGGTCTAAACCCATCGGAAAGAATTTTTTCCCCCTCACTTTTATGTTCTTCAGGACTTGTGGAAAGGGCAAGATATTTTGGAATTACCGGAAAATGGGGACATCACAGCGGCTTTTAAAACACTGGTTGCACAATAGAATGACTTGGGGACTTGTGAAAAAACACTGGTGCCTGACCACTCCCACCTGATACTAATTATTGATCTGGGATGGGGCCCTGCATCAGTATTTTTTAAAGCTTGCTGGGTCATTCGAATGTGTGGTCAGGGTCGAGAATTCAAATGACTACCTGGAGAAAAAACACATGAGATGCGGTATGTTATTGATTTTTAAAAATTCGCTAACACTTAAGGGGACTTCATAAGTATTCATTAATCAAAAATAGGCAATTTTCAACCACTAGCACATACAAAGATGAGCAAAACAGAGGGTAGGGTTGAGGAGATAACAGATATAGAGCTAGTTTTTCCAGTACTGCCTACCTTTTGATCTTTTCAATGGTCTTACCTAGAGTAAAATTACCTAGCCTTATCACCCTTTCTTGCCCCCTCTTTTCTTTTTCTTTTTTTATGCAGGGCTAGAGCTCTCTAATGGGACTAATTTCATCAGTTCCTGAGTCTGCTGTGTAGACAATTTTCATGGTCGACATGTAGGTCATGCAGAGTTGCCAAGTAATAAGGTGATGCAAATGTGTGCGGCGACACTTATAACTACATTGATGAATAGATCTATGCAACAAGACACTTCTTGGGAATCTTTGCAAATGACAAGTGGGCTGTATCCAGATACGGTAGGAATCTGTCAGATATAATGGAAGAATGCTGAGCCCCCTCTCTTACATGGCCTCTCTGAACCCTGCCAGGATATGTATGGAAAGAAGGACTTGGAAGCAGGCAGGGTACAACGATGCTTTATGCTAATTAGACTTAATGCTAATTGATTAGACTTCATGATAATTGACTTCACAATTAGATGTGACTGGAGATTGAAAAATCACGTCTCTCCTTGGAGACTGACTCACTGGAGGCAGGGAATGGAGTATAGGGGTGTTTCTTCGCTGACTGGTTTGAATGTTGAATTGCTCCGTAGAAGTTATATTTATTTTTTTCTCCATGGTTCAGGCAAAATGTAATGTAGCAAAGTAATGGAAGCAGTAAAGTATAATAATAATATACTATAATAATAATTATTATAAAAATATAGTATGTCTTACATTTTTGTAGCACTTTTAACTCTTCTTTGCCCTTAACATATGTCATGTATAGGACATGTTTTGAAATGAGGTTTGTGTTTATCTCAGGGAAATGAAGACTACAGCAGTGAAAATGGTAACATTTTTAATCTGTGTAATACTTAATGGCTTCCAAAGAACAGAATGAATAAATGTTTATGAAATTTCTGTAATATGCCGGGTTATATATGCATAATCTCATGTAATCCTCAAGATAATCCATTTTACAGTTGAGGAAACTGAGGTGCACTGAGATGACATCGTTTGTCCAGCATCACCCACCCCCAGTGGTGAGTAGCTAGAATTTGAACTTGGTGAATCTCAGGCTCGTCCATCAGTTCTGTTGTTACTATTCTAATTATGTAATGTGAAACAACATGAAACTATAAAATTCCTCACTAAACCCTCTCAACTCCATGGAAGGTAAGCTTTCAGTCTAGCCTCACAGATGAAGCTCAGAAAAACAACAGGCAAGGTGACATGTAAAGAAATGGCAGAGGTGGGATTTGAATAAACCATGTCTTCAAACTCTAATTCCAGGGTTTCCCACTCTGTTGAGGGTTCTCAAAGTTTTCACCACTCAGGGGCCTTTTAAAATCAAAAAAAAAAAAAGAATTCCCACTGGTTTCAATTTGCTGGGGTACTTTGCGAGGTTAAATTATATTTATCGCACAATAATAATACTTTTCCCCATTTTTAAGGCAGAGGCATGCACACGTGGACATTAGGATGTGTGCCCATCAGGCAGAAACCCTGAATTTTTACTGAGGTGATATAAATGCATTGAGCAAAATTTCCATTTGGCTCTTTTAAAGTGGTAGAATCAGTTTTTTGAAAGTTTATTATTAGTAATTTCATGGACTCCCTTTTAGGGTCCAGAGATTTCAAGTTGGGAACAGTTGTCTCATTCCATATAGGCTTCTAGCTGAGTCCCAAAAGATCCATGTGTCTTACAATGCTATGGACTTGTTGTGCTTTTACTTACAACACATGCACTTGCTGTAGATAATTAGAATCATTGAACAGGGAGAACTTGGAGATGACTGTCAACTGTAGACCCCTTGGTTTTAGGTGTGTTTTCCTTGCTGCTAGGTCCTTAACATCTAGGATTGTGCCTAGCACATATTAAGCTTCAATAGATATTGCAAGTTATATGCATTAATAGATGAATGAATGAATACAGGTGGGGATAGTGATGTCCAGGACAGGTAAGTGACACATCCAAGGTCACACAGTCAGGGGCAGAGGCAGCGTCAGATTCCAACTCTCTTCACTGCTGGTTCTGTGCCTGTTCATTACAATATTCTCAGCTGAGCTCTTTTACAAGAAAAGGGAAAGAATTTCTCTATGGAGTGGTTTTGGGGCTATTGTGAAGCTCAATGGGGTGATGTAAGTCTGGCTATCCCTTTACAGTAACGAGGATTCCTGTGGCTCAGATCTGTTTACAATCACATGGAACTACTTGGGAACCACTTGATTGCATTACAGCACTTCATTTTAAGGGAAGATTCCACACAGTCCCTTTCTCTTTGGAAGTTCACAAAGTCTGGCTCTGTTACCTCCTATCTTTCTGTTTACCAACACTCTTGACCACTTACCTTTACGGAAGGCTTTGACGTCACGTTAGAATCTCCCTCTTCACTCACACCCCAGCATTTACTTTAGTTATTTCAGTATTCTTAAAGGCACCATACTCACTGCCTTGATTTCATCAGTTCTATCAATATTTGTCTTAATTCCGTTCAGCCCACTGCCATGCTCAGCTTCATCCCAACACCTGTCATGGCTTTACCTTGAGAACATCAATGATCTCTTCTCTGACCACAATTTCCAATTCTTCCAGCTACCTCACTCTCATAATACTCTCAACATCCCCGTTCTTTGGCTTTACTGAGACATCCAGCTCCTCGATTTCTCCATTTTCCCCCAGATTAACACCCTCTTGCTGGCTTCTTTTCCTTTCCTCCTCTGTGTGGATTCCCTGCCCATTAATGGGCCCTTCTCACAAGCTCAACCCCCTCGCACCTCTTCCATCCCTTGGACCACCGTCTACAAACTCATCCTGGGATCAGTCCTACCAGTTCAGTTTTCTGCTGCCCTGCCTAAATCGAGTTGGACACTCATCTTTGTTTACTCATTGGACTTTGGACAGATTCTTTCTCCATTTCTCTTAAAGGCTCCTTCACCTCTTGCTCTACCGAGAAATTCAGAAACACTTTGGCTTCCAGTGGGTGCCTGTCATGTCAATTTCCATGCACCTCAATCAAATCTCGGAGGAAGGGGAGGCTTGCTTTTATTTAGGAAAATCTGGTGCTCTATAGTTACCTCTTGACTTGCCAGGATTCTGCTGTATTAGCTGTCCTTTCCCTTGTATCCTCCATTTCTTCATTTTGATCAATTTCTTCTCCTCAGCCTTGTGAATATGCCCAAATCTCTTTTATCTTTATAGAGTTCTACTGAATTCTTTGATTTTTTTCTCATTGCTACCACCCTTGCCAGCCAAACTTTTGCGGTCTGTATCAATTTTCTTCCTTTACTACATGGTTCTTCCTTTACCTTCAACTTATTGCAGCCTGCCTTTTATTCCATTGAAGACCTCCTTACTGCTAAATTTGAGGTACATGTTTTGGCCCTATCTTTGTCTCATAGAGGCATTTGACCCTACTGGCCACTCTTATGCTTTAAAATTCTCTGTTCCTTTGGCCTTTGTGATACAACATTTCCTGTTCTTCTGCTTCTCAATCGTTAGCTCCTCTCCCTTGTCCATCATGTAAATTGTACTATTCCCCAGGGGGGTCTGTCCTCTGTCTTCTTCACTTCTCAATATCTACCTACTTTTCTTACCTACGCTTTAAGAGTAAACCTATCATTTAGAACCAGAAGTCTCAAAGGGTGGTCTGTTGAAGTTCCTTTACCAAAATCTTCTGAGTTCTTATTTTGAAAGTATAGATATCTAGAAGCAATAATTTTCAAAAATGTAAAGCTTATTGTGTTACTTTCCAGCTTAACAATCTTCGAGTAGTTCTAAGAAATCTCCAGGTGGATTTTAATTTGTCCATAAGTTGAACTTGCCATGTCTAAAATCAGATGCGTAATTCTTTCCCTGCCCCTGTCAAGGAAGCTCTTCTTATATCCCTTATTTCGTTAATGAGTCACCACCTGCCTTGTTTTTCTGTTTCTATATCTCGAAATCATCTTTGTCTTTTATTGCATTAATATTCTGACAGTATTTGAAATGTTAAACAGTTACTTCATACTTATTTTATAGTTACTGAATGATTGGTTGATTTCACTTGCTTCAGGTATATTTGGCTTCTGGAACTTGGGACTTTGACGGAAAGAAACTAGCATTTGAGGACCAAAATATATACAGACTTATTAGTTAACGATATGTAAACCCAGCTAAATATAATAGGGGATTGAATTTTTTTTCATTCAATTTTATGGTAAGCATATTGGTTATAGGAAGTATAAGAGGAGAGAAGGGGCTTCCCTGGTGGCGCTGTGGTTGAGAGTCCGCCTGCCGATGCAGGGGACACGGGTTCGTGCCCTGGTCTGTGGGGAGAATACAATCTGGGTGAATGTAAGGTATGCCAGCCTAGAGGCAATGGTACCAGTTTTTGGAGGCAGTGAAGTGGATAAGCGGTTAACTTGAGGTTAAGCGCAAGGACACTGGAGCCTGGGCTGGGATTCCACTCTGGCCACTAGCTGTATGACTTTGGACGTGACTCAAGTTCTTTGTGCCTCAGTGTCCTCTTCTATAAAATGCTGGTGGTAGTAGCAGCCCCCCTCATAGAGTTAATATGAAATTAAATTGTTTATTGTTACACTCTCAAAAGAGTGTCTGCCTGTGGTACATGCTGGGTAGGTGTTTGGTGGTATTATTCCACGACTCCTGTGGACCATCCTTGAATCCACTACTCTTGCTTTTCAAATCTGGCAGCATTGTGCCTGCAATGAAGAATTGCAACGTCCTTAAAATGAAGAATCTCAAAGCCCTTTAGCAAGTAATTACTCAGGAGTTTCACAGTCCTCCCCTCAGGATCCTTTTAACTGAAATGGCACATCCCTTTGAGTTCAAATTAGGTTGTACTAACATTGAAGCCTCCTGGACTTCCCTGGTGACGCAGTGCTTAAGAATCCACCTGCCGATTGGGCTTGACATGTATACACTGATGTGTATAAAATTGATGACTAATAAGAACCTGTGGTATAAAAAAACAAACAAACAACAAAAAAAACAACTAATACTAAATTTTCTTTGGGTTATTTGTATGGAAATATGTTAATATAAATGTTTCAGACATTACATGAAATTTCTAAAAATCTTATATGTTCTGGTATAATGTTATAAGTCATAATTCTAGTTATTACTTTAAAATGTATATCTCAGAAATAACTAAATTTCCTTGTCAACTGCATTATTATGAGCTTTCATCAAATCTTTAACCGTGGTCATGTTTAAGTCTTTTGTCATTTACAGACAGTTCTGGGTATACTCTGATGCTTTTGCAAAAATGTTCCTATAAAAGGGTTTCATCTTCAAGGAATTCATGGAAAAGACTCTGACAAGTACAGGTTTCTGGTAACTGACTATACTGCTGAACTGAATGAATGAGCATTTTCAGAACTCTAATGGAAAACTGAGGAATTCATAAAAGTGCTAACAAAAGATCAAGATGAAAAAAAAATAATTACATGGGACTGAGTGAACTAATGAGGATGATTATAATTTTTGTGACTTTCTGTTGGAATAAAAAAAAAAAAGTAGTGGTAACAGGTAGGGAGGCTACAAGCTGTAGTCATGTGATATGATTATTGAACTGCCCAAGGCACGATAACAAAAATCCTATTTATTTTGAAAACAGAAGTGCATTAGTTATCGTGGGAATTTTTACATGCTGTAAAACAGTTTTATGAAAAGATTTAGTAATGAGCTCCTAGCTTTTATAGGCCAGGGGACATATCTTATCTTTAAACATTAGGTACTATTTTCTCTCAGAACCATTTATGTTCTTATACCTTGTCTGTGTGACTTTTCATTTACTAAATATCAATGTTGTTGAAGATTCATCTATTTATATTTATGAAAACTGAGCCTCTTAAACCTTATACAATTAAAAAGAAAAAAAAAAAAGAATCCGCCTGCCAATGCAGGGGACACAGGTTTGAGCACTGGTCTGGGAAGATCCCACATGTCGCAGAGCAACTAAGCCCGTGCGCCACAACTACTTAGCCTGCACTCTAGAGCCCGCAAGCCACAACTACTGAGCCCACACGCCACAGATACTGAGCCCGCTTGCCACAACTACTGAAGCCTGCGTGCCTAGAGCCGGTGCTCCACAATAAGAGAAGCCACCACAGTAAGAAGCCCGCGCACCGTAACGAAGAGTAGCCCCTGCTCGCCACAACTAGAGAAAGACCACGCGCAGCAACGAAGACCCAATGCAGACATAAATAAATAAATAATAAAAAACGTTGAAGCCTCCTGTGCAGTGACTTGTAGTTTCCCACCCCCTTCCATTTTATCATGTGTGGTGACCTTCATGGTACTAACTCACAGAGACTAGTCCTCTACATTCTTTAGCTTCTACCTTCTAGTAAAAGTGCCTTACCATTAGCTTTGCTTATTGTGCTCTCAGCTGTGCTTCTCTTCTGCCCTGAGGGTGCTATGGAGTCAAAGGCTGCCCTGATCTACATTTGGAGGTCGGCCAACTTGGGGTTAACCTATGACCCAGGCATGTGGGAAACACATTAGCTGATCCATTTCCAAGGCCCTCTTGCCAGGACTGGCTTCATGGACATGTGAAGTAGCACAGGGCTCAGCACTCAGGAGGGCCCCAGGCTTTGTTTAATGCTCTGCTGGTGCCATCTTGAAATTCTGAATTTTACGTTGGGACTTCTGTTTTGAAAGCAAAGTTTGACGGGAATGTGGAGCCTGTGCACAAGCAGAAGAAATGTGCACTGTGCGTCCCCCTTTCCATGACACCCCATTTGCACAGTGTTTATGTTGCCCTGTGAACATGGGATTCGGGTGGATTTATGATGTGTGGGAGTTCAGTGGCTCAAAGTAAAAGTGAGTATAACTAAGTGTGTTACGTCTAAGACTAAGTTGGGGGGGTGAAGTGGCTGTGGGTGGGACACTGACAGCCCTGAGAAGTCACACTCTCTGAACCAGAACTTCCTTCCAACCCACACAAAACCCCACAAATGACCAAGAAACATTATCATATCTTTCTTCCTAGTGTTCCTTCCCTGCATCAGCATTCATGTAATGCTGAAAATAACAATATAGAAGGAAAGAAAAAATAGGGCAACACGTAGTTTCTTTTTTTCTATCTTTTTTTACTCATTAGTGAGATGTGCTGGTAGGATGCACATGTGTCAAGAAGTGAATTAAAAACAGTTGAGTTAGCTTTGTGCAGTGTTTCTAACAGTTCTGGGAAGAATGAAATACATGCAAATACATGTGCATATATGAGTTATGAAATACAAAAATTGTGTAATTTCAGTGATTCCACATATAAATTACAGATTAGAGTTAAAATTCACGCTAATATTTTAACATTTTAATTTTTCTTTACTTAACATTAAATGGCAAACAAAATACATCATGTTAAGAGAGAGATTTCAGAAGAAAGGAGATAGCTTTATATTTTATTGCCTTTCATGGTACTTTTTCCCCTGCTTTTTGAACAATGGATTTTGGCTCCTTTTTTTTTTTTTTTTTTTTTTTTGCGGTACACGGGCCTCTCACTGTTGTGGTCTCTCCCGTTGCGGAGCACAGGCTCCGGACACGCAGGCTCAGCGGCCATGGCTCACGGGCCCAGCCGCTCCACGGCATGTGGGATCTTCCCGGACCGGGGCACGAACCCGTGTCCCCTGCATCGGCAGGCGGACTCTCAACCACTGCGCCACCAGGGAAGCCCTTTGCTCCATTTTTGTTTTTATTTTGCTCTGAGCCCCACAAATGATCTAGCCAGCCCTGCCTCTTCCTTCCTATAGAAGTTGGTAAAGTTAAAAGCTTGATTTCCCAGCCTCCCTTACACTTAGCAGTGGCCACGTGACCACATTCTGGCCAGCGAGCCATAGCTGAAGTCCACTGGAAAGACTTGGGGAAAACTGAAATGCCTGGTTCGAGGAGCAGACATTGATTGTACTGCCTTTCCTCTTCTGCCCTCCTTGAACAGTAATATCCTCTTTGGTGCTATGCAGCCATCTTGTGACCATTAGGAAATAAACATAAGAAAAAAACCAAAGGCTATAAAAGTTGGAGTGAAAAGCTAAGCGTCTGTGTCCTTGAGGGTCTTGTTGAGCTGCTCAACCAACACCAGCAGCCATCAATCTAGACTTTTTTGTGAAAAAAATAATCCCCTACTAATTTTAGCCACTGTGAGCCTTCCATTACTCTTGTCCATTCATTACTTGTGGACTCGTGGGCCCTGAACTGCCTGCCTTGCCCAAGTTCTTTCATCAGAAGAAGAAAATTCCTCCTTCTTTCAGCCCTATTGTTTCCACCATCAAGGCTCTCTACCAGTTTCACAGGCCAGTGAGGGAGACAGGGAGGCAATGTCCTATTGACCCTTGCTTCTCTTTCTCACCCCTCTCTGCTATAGCTCCTGTGTTCCAGCACTCCTGTTAGCTGCTCCCAAAGAAAAGGTTCTGTGACGATCCATCAGTGTAACTAGGTACCTGGTGGAGGCAGCCTCAGACACACCCCGGAAACATCCAAAACCCAGACTCAGACCAGTCGGGTCACCTGTAACTTTTGGACCAGGAGTAATTTCTCTTTCTAACAATTAAGGTAAGATAATAGAGATTGAAGTCAAGCAAATGAAAAAGAATTGACAGAAAACTCCACAGCTAACATTATAAGGAAAACTTAGTCTGGAGCCCTTCATAGTTGGAGTTTTTTTTTTCTTCTTCTTCTTTTTCTTTTATGATCACTCCATCTTTGGTTCCTGCAGGAGCCCAATTTCCTTGCCACGAGCAGCCGCCACTGTCATCTCCCTGGGGACTGTCACTCGTATGATTTCAGCACATGGTAGAGGTCCAGTAATTAAGCACATACTTTCAGAGAAGCAAGGGAGAACAAGGGGCTCAGTCCCTCATTAAGTGAGACGACACCTGGGTGGGTCTTGTCCATCAGCATTGCTGTAATTAGGACACGTTAACAGGGCTGCTGCCGCCACAGTCCATGTGTGTCCATGTTTGGCATATCGACTTAGGACATGAGATGTAGTTGTTTTTAATAGAAGTGGGTTCGTTAAAACATAGCATTTCCCAGCAAGAATTAGGCATTTTATTATTTAGCAATCTCCTCCAACGGTTATAATAGCTTAAATATTTACCAGGGACTGTTGGGGAGCTCCTGTCTTTCACTAAGAGACTTTGTATTGAAGCTATTCCAGGAATATGGGTCAGAGTCCTCACTTGTCAGCTTATTGCAGGGTCAACCAAACTCCTGAGTTAGCTATATCCTCTGTTCTTTCCCCTCCCTGCTGTCAGAACAGGAAAGACACAGAATCATACTCTGTTTGTCTCTCGAGACATGATGGTTAACATTTTGACAGAGGAGTTTGAAATCACTGCCTGAAAAGATCTCCCTACATAGCTGAATGAGACCTCAGCTATGGCTCATCGTCTAGAATGTGGTCACATGGCCACAGCTACGTGCAAGGGAGGCTGGGAAATCAAGCTTTCAGCTTTACCAACTTCTATAGTAAAGGTAGTTAAGATGCACAGTTCCACAATCAAATACCTTGGAAACCACTCAAAGAGTTGAAGCAGATTGTAGCCATTTTAAAGCGTGGATGACATTCTCAGATGAGCTGGAACAATAACAGATCCCACCTTGCAGAATTACAGTAGCAACAGAATGAAGTTATGTTGTGTAAATGTTAAAGCACTTCACAGATGCAAGATTATTTTGAGAAAATCAATACCTTCTCCCTTTGTACTGCCTGTATGTGAGAGAAGTGGAGGCCCAGGCTGGCTGTTAAAGTTCAGCTTTTAGCTTAGATCTATGTGATGCTTAAATGAAACCCTCTTCTGCGATAATAGTGTTACCCTAAAAGCTGAATTCCCGGCTTACAGGTGTGAACACCACTGCTGCTAAGAGACTCTAAGGAGGTCTGTTTCTACTTTGCAGGGACACCTCAGGAAGCACCTCCCTCGGCTTGGTCAACAGTAGTTCCTACTGCACTGAAGTGAATGTCATCCCTTGTACACACGAGCAAGGGTTAACCTCTGGCAAGATCTTGCTTAAAGCACATGGCAATATCACACAGGTTCAGTGGGTTAGACACACTGCAGAGCATTTGGATAAGCCCCATAATTTGCGCAACCTGTGCTTATCAGCAGCCTTTTCCAGTTCATCTGTGGTTTACTGGAAGCTGCTTTCATGTGGAGTCTGTTTCTCTATATTCTACTCCTGGTCAGAAAGAGACCAAATGTTTCAGTTAAAGGGAAAGGTAAGGCAGTACTACCAAACATCCCCTAACAGTATATGCCAATCAATGACACCTACTCTGTCAAGTTCATCTTACGCCCTAGAGGAGTCAAGTTTAACACCAAGACTTCTACAGTCAAGCAGGGTCTGCCTTGGGGTCATCTTCCCTGTAGCTCTAGGTCTTCTTGAAATGAATGAGAGCCTTGAACTTTTTTAATAGGGGAGAGTGTTTAAGAGTGTCCTAGTGCTAAAGACCTCTGAGCATCGGCCTGACCAACTAACTCAGAGGCTCAGAAGCCTCTTCTGAGTAGCTAATACAAGTCTGGACCAGTCCACACAGTTGTGTTTTGATGAAATCAGACATGGCTAACTAAAGAACAAGGAGAGGCAAAGGGTAAAAGGCATGAACCAACAGTTCACTAAAGAATGATTTTTATACTAGACATAATTGAGGTTGCTCTGGTACAGGTCTTATCCGCTAGACTCCCATTAAACTCCCAGGGAAGGACTATGTATAGGTCTGAGAGAGAAAATAGAAGCTTGAAAGGCATGAGACAGTAATTTACCTGTGGTCCTATTTCATGGATCTCCACTTTTTCATTCTTGTGACAATCCAGAATCTATTACAACTAACTTTTGCTGACCTTACCCTGGTGTACACTATACCTTGACTCTACTACATCAACCGAAAGCAGGGGTCCAATGAACTGACGATAACACGTGAGATTCCGCCATTCCAGTTTATTGAAATGAGTACATTTATAGCTTTCTTTGCATACAGAAAAGTGCACAAGAAAATAAGTATGTACAAAACAATTGTGTGGCTGTTCATCACTTTCAAAAATTCAATTCCCTAGAAATAGTTGCCTCCAGTTAGCACATTTAGGTACTTGGACATATAAAATACTATTTCAAGTCTGTGTTGACAATGACTGAGTGGGAAGTCAGATGGAAAATGATGCCATACGTGATCAGCTATTATCATTCAACGTAAAACCACAGGACTTTAGCTCGGACTACTTGGAGCTAAGCAGTAGAGGTTCAGGAGGCCACCATCTTGTTTAGATCCTGAGCAGTCATCCTCTTCTTCCACCTAAAGATAACATTGTATGTGGTTGATTAACACCCACAAGAACCTGAGCACTAGGGGTCAAGAGACAACATTAAAAAACCCAACATACACAAAACAAAACAAAACAAAACTCATATGGCAAGAACAAACCCTTTGAACTGTGCTGACAATAGGACTGAAAATGAACTGGAAAGGTTTCCAAGGTTAGGAGGAGAAAAATATCGCAGGCATTAGATTTTTAATGATAACACCGCAGATTTCTTCTCCCATTTATCATCCTACTAACCGTGAGACTGTGTGGCATCAAGAAAGCTTTCCAGTTACTTGATAAAGGCCTGGCATTACCCCAAATAGGCACCTAATATGTTTGGCACTATCACATTGAACTTTGTGATGTGTTTCTCTTCAGAACACGGTCCTTCTTTGCTGAGTTGAGTTCAATTTTTCTTCAACATGAACTGCTCTTCTGGAACTTCAGCTCAGGAGGATGGCCTCCTATTCCATAGAAAGGATAAAGGTTGTGCCCATTTGCAATTCTAGTTACTGGGATTAAAGATTACTGAGAAGGCAGAGAGGCTTCAGATCTGTGAATCATTAGATTTTTTTTTGCCCCATAAAACTCTGTTGTTTGTGAAAGAGAGGTAATGTTATATAAACCCAGGAGTAAAAATGACTGAAAAGAGAATCAGAGGGAAAAGAAGAGGAGAGATGAAAAATGATTTTCCCTCATTTGCAATAGCTAGCAAGAGATTGGAGAAAGGACAATCTTGCCCTTGAGAGAAGAATAATGTTCAGACAGAGAAGTTATATCTTTAAAAACGTTCTTAGGTGTGTTCAAAGTCCCCAGAGAGAAACTGAACTTTTACTTTATTTTACTTTAAAAATACTCTGTAAGTGATGGTCTGAAGCAAGGTTTAAGAAGGTGCCTTTTTCTACCACAATCTTTAGGTTTTATGCTCTGAAACAGAACCCCGAGACACTCTGAACCGTAAGGATTTTAAAATTTATTCAAAACAGTATGATCTGAGGGGTTGTGGTGGCTGCATCGCCCAGCCAGAGGGTACACAGCACAGTGCTCTAGAAGGTTCTAGGGACACAATAAACAAGGGTTCAAGGAGGGAAACTACTTCATTTACATTTAAGCTAGAGAGTTTAGGTTCTTAATTTATTTAAATCCATAGATTCAGTTTAGCTAAACAGAAAGTGGAAGGCATTCTACAAGTGGAAGAGGCAGCAAGAAATAGGGCAACAGATAATATGTCAAAGCTAGAACAAGGGCAGAGGTCAGGACTTGTCTGCTTATTAGCTTTGTCCTTGACTACTAAGGCCAACCTTTTTGTTCCTCTGGACAGTCAGCATGCCAAGTTCCTAGAGAAGTGTGGAGAAGAAAAAACCCATGGTTAGAAATTTTGGATTGACTATCAATGTATTAAATATTAAGTCATTATTTAAAAATGTCAGTCATAGTATCGCCTAGGACCGATTCAAGAGGATTGGATAGAATAGTCGATGTAGAATCTGTAATAAAGTGATTAACACAAGTGATTAATAATGTTATCTATTTTCTCCCATGGCAATTGTCCCCCCTACCCCTCAACCTATATATTTAGCAGGTTGACCAAAATTATCCTTCCATGACCTAAAGAAGAAAGGGCCTCCAAAGAGAACTCTGTAGTCAATTCAATTTAGCGCAAACAATCCTTCTAGATTTTCAGTGCGGTTTGTTCCTTTCTATTGTCCGTGTGCGCCTCCCCTGGAGAGGAAGCAATAATGAGTCTCTGTCAAGACTTCTAGCCCTTCAACATCTTCCATATATTACACTGCTTTATTAACATTAGAAACCATCTGGACGCCTGTTAAAATGAAGCTTTTCCTCAGCACCGAGGGGGATTCCTTAGGGCTGGGGCCCGGGAATTTGTCTTTTCAGTAATCTCACTCGGTTCTCTGAAGCTGATTTTGCGGAAAAGCACTTTCCGAAATACTGTAATTACAGAAGTGGAGTGAGGGGGGCTAATCCAAATTGCAAATAAACTCAAATCTTATTGTTGATCTCAGATTTAAGATATTTATCTATTTAAAAGAATTCAGCTCTACGTGGGTCAAGACAGTTTGGTAGTCTCACTTGAATGGGGCAAGACTGAAAAAAAAATGGGTTTGGGTTCTTTTCATTCTTCCTGTTGTTCACCCCTTTCAAAATGCAGATAAGTCTCCTCTCCTCCACTAACTTCAACCTTTTAAGATGAAAGTTGCTTCCACTCACTGTTGAGAAAGAAAAACACCCCTCTCCCTTTCCCCTTCCCGGGTCTCAGTCTAAGGTGGTTACACACAATAACTCACCGAGGATAAAACCCACCAGCAGACTCATGTGAGCTCATACTACTTTTGAAGGAGGTACCGGCAGCTGTCACCACTTTGGGATTTAACATCGCCAGACTAGTTCAGACTAATTTGAGGCCCCTCACAAAGAAATACGTATTGATTTGGGAGGCAAGAAGTGTGATCATGATCTGTTTGGCTGACCTGTTTGGTGGCTTCAGAAGGTCCCCAGATTTTGAAAGTTCTACAGAAAACTGAGCAATTACTAGGAAGCTTTGCGATCACTTCAGTATGAAGGTCAAAAATCTAGAAGGCTATGCGTTATATTGAGTTTTACTTCCATACAGAAGTGAAATATCAAAAACAGGATGACAGAAATCCATATCCATATGAGTATAGTACTGTTTTTTATATGTATGAGAACTCTATTCATAGATGTCCAGCCTATTCATTACTAAACTAGTTAAGTATAGTGTTCCATATCTTTTACTTCTCCATGACAGAGATTTAACTTCTTTCCGATTCTAAAATTAAAATTTCACCCTTACCCCCATGCCACCCTTTTTCACCAAACCTAAGCTTAGTAGGATCTTCTACTTACAGAAGTTAGGCAAAAGGATTTCCAAATGGATCCCTATATACATCGGAAGATGTGGATTGAGGAGAAGCCATCTATGGAGATAAAACCATCTAGTCAATAACCATAATTACAATTGTAAGAAAACAACTATAATTAAGACTTCTCAGATCCCTTTAAAAGAAATCACTTAGGTCACAGACTAATCAGATATTGTATGTGGGTCTATGATGACTTGTGTTTGCCTGCCTGTGATGTGTGTGTGTGTGTGTGTGTGTGTGTGTGTGTGTATTATTTACATCAAAACCAAGTTTCAGAATTATGTTTGCCTCCCAATGCAAAATATTATTTTTATGAGCTAAGTAATTATGGGTGGGAAATTAGGAACTTAAATCTTTGAAAAAATTGTAAAGATACTATTTTGGCTCAACTTTCTTTCAAACTTGCTTTCCCGAGCTAGGTTAAGTGAGATACAAAGGACTTTTCTATATGTTATTTGTTTCTCAAGTTCAGGAGAGTAGTTCCTGCAAAAATAATCTTTCCCCAGTTTGAGTTGAGGTTTACACTGCGATGGTCCTCAATGATCAATCGTATTCAAATGTCCTTTACTGTCAAAGATACAAGCAAGGTTAATTCAGGAGGTGGTAACTCTATGTGGCGTGTACTTTGGAGCATCATCTTCTAATAGTTGATACTTACAGAGGCTGGTGATGAACGGAAAGAATCTTTAGAGAAGGGGTTCTCAAATGCATTGTCAGCAGATTTGGAAACTGGCAGGGCACCTTGTCTGGGAGCTGGCTTTGGTAGTTCTAGAAGGTGAAAAAGTAGTCAGTAGACAAGCTTTCCCCAAATACATGCACAAGTTCTCCAGTCAGGCTTATCTTGGAAATTAAGTTCCATACTTGCTCCGAACGCACAGGCTCAGCGGCCATGGCTCACGGGCCCAGCCGCTCCACGGCATGCGGGATCTTCCCGGACCGGGGGCACGAACCGGTGTCCCCTGCATCGGCAGGCGGACTCACAACCACTGCGCCACGAGGGAAGCCCTAAGTTCCATACTTTTGAAACTGACATCAATGGAACAAAAATCACCACCAAATACCAGGACTCCCAGTGATTATTACAGGCAAATTCATCCCTTCTTGGAAGAGGAACCATGCATATTTGCTTGAAGTGGAAGAGATTCAGAATTCCCTCACTTAAAAGTACCTACATGGGGCTTCCCTGGTGGCGCAGTGGTTGAGAGTCCGCCTGCCGATGCAGGGGACACGGGTTCGTGCCCCGGTCCGGGAGGCTCCCACATGCCGCGGAGCGGCTGGGCCCGTGAGCCATGGCCGCTGAGCCTGCGCGTCCAGTGCCTGTGCTCCGCAACGGGAAAGGCCACAACAGTGAGAGGCCCGCCTACATGGCAAACCTTCACCAAGCCTTGAGGCCAACACAGAAGTAAAAGCTCCGAGAGATTAAATCACTAATACAGTACAGCGAGCATTCAAATACTGGCTGCATTTTGAAGCGCTTTCGTTCTACCACACCTTTTTAACTTTCCTCATTAGATGGGTAGTACAGTCCATACATACCTACTCATGAAAAAATGGGTCCTTATCACACATACAGCCTCCAGGTGCCATGACCCATTGAACTTCAATAGCTCCTGGCAGCCCTTTTAAGAATTGTCACAAGAGGGCAGCATTGGGCCAGCCCTTAGAAACAGCTAACTAAGGTAAAGTTAACTCTGTAAGGTAAATGGTTAAGTTGTCTCCATCACCCCTGCTAGGCAAAAAAAGCAAGAGTAAAGCTATTGGTGGGTCGGGAGAGGGTTCTTCTGAGGGACTCTGTGGGCCCATATGACAGTGGAATACTTGTTGGTACAGCTGACAGAGAAGTAGGTAGCTTACCATTGATTTTTCTCAACAGTTGATGAGCGTCAAAGTCATCATGGTCTGCATTCTCCTGAGGAATGCCAACTTTGTTGTTGAAGTAGTTGGAGAAGGCACTTGAAGTCCCAGCGGAATTCTGCTCTCCTTTCCTTGCTGGCACAGTAGGTGGCTGCCGCAGTTGGAAGTCCTTAAACATTTCTTTCACTTCCTTCACTTCTTTGTCCCCAAGTGGGTCCAAGGCAACGAAGGCATCGCTGGAGACGTCCTTCGGAGGGCCAGTTCTGGGAGGTGGCTGAGGAGGAGTGACCAGGAGAGAGGAGAGCATAGAAGGGGGCTGGGCTGACACAGTAGGAGCTGGAAAAACATTGCTCTGAAAAGGATTCCCCAGCGGGCTGGTTGATGACCAAGTATTGGGTGTCACGGATGCTGACGGGCCCCAGACTACAGGGGCTGGAGGTGAAGCTGAGGCTGCAAAGGATGAAGGCTGGTTCCAACCTGGAACAGCTGGGCTTGTGGTAAAGACGATTGGCTGACTGAATCCTGAAGGCTGACCAGCCATCATAGTGCCCGGGACCATTGTAGTGGATTGACTAAAGACTAAGGGCGCTGGGTTCCATGGTCCTGTCTGAGCAGATATAACTGGCACACCACCTGAAGGAGGGAAATGGGATAAAGGACTTATCAGTAAACTAGCCTGAAGAGGATCCTTGAGTTTCAGAGAGTCAACTCTCCGGAGAGCATTTTTAGAGAGCATCTACATGCCAAAACTTTATTAAGCCTTGAGGCTGACATGGCTTTTATTAGATTATTTCACTCCAAAGACGAAGTAGCTGTAGCAAGCATTTAAATGCTGGCTGCATTTTGAAGCCCTTTCTTTCTTCCACACCTTTTTCACTTTCCTCATTAGATAGATAATACAGTCCATAAGTACCCAGTCATAAAAAAGAAAATGAGCCCTTCTCGTACGTACACTGATGTCATTCAAACAGCTAGAACAGAGCCTGTCAATAGCATGAACCTACGTATTGAGTAAATACATTTACATATAGAAACCATGCTTGTTATGAAGTAAATTAATATAATCCATCAGGGCTTCCCTGGTGGCGCAGTGGTTGAAAGTCTGCCTGCCGATGCAGGGGACACGGGTTCGTGCCCCGGTCCGGGAAGATCCCACATACCGCAGAGCGGCTGGGCCCGTGAGCCATGGTCGCTGAGCCTGCGCGTCCGGAGCCTGTGCTCTGCCACGGGAGAGGCCACAACAGTGACAGGCCCGCGTACCGAAAAAATATATATATATATATAATCCATCAGATACTCTTGAGAAACTGATTTAATGTTTTCATTTGGCAACTGGCTCATGTCTGAGGTCTTATGGAGACTAGCTATCAGGCATGTGCATTAGGCTTTAACATGTTTACATCCCAAAGAAACCATTTCAAAGCTTCCTTGCTTTTAAATGCTGCCAAGGTGGACACAGCTACATAAAAGGATGATAAAATTTGGTTGATGCCAAGATAGTTTTAGACTTTTATATACAAAAATGAAGAAAAGGCTAGTTTTCCTAGGAGAGCTGTTTCAAATAAAAGTGCTTCCTGCCATGTGTCACTCACTAAACTTTGCCAGAAGTTAGAACAGAGTATTTAAAAGAGGAAGAGGAAGAGAGGGAGACGAGATAAAGTGAAGCAAAAACACAAACAAAAAAAACCAACCCTTGCAATGTAACTAACAGCCTGTATCCAGGCATCTGCTCTTTGTGGGGAAATGGCTCTATCACCTGCACCCTTGCCATTGTTGATTTGTAATTCATTAAATCACTAAAATCTAGGTCTCGCCAATGTGCGCCCTCCTCTTCTTGAGAAGCTCATTCCCTACATCTTGTTCTAATACGTAGCACATTTTCTCTTCGGCCTCTTCCCAAGTGTATTAATGACCCAGTTAAACTGTCACCACTAACAGAAAACCTAAATTCAGCCTCATACCCATTCACAAACGACACTCTGCTCTCAAACCCTACTTGCTTTGAGCTTTGGAGCAGAGCATTCTTTAGTTATGAAAGTTTTCTAACCAAAGTAGGAGAAGGCCTTCAAACTTGGGTTAGGAATGTTTTTGTTTCCAGAGTGAGAAATATTTTTAAAACAATGTTCAGGGGCTGATATGGTAAGATGTTGTATCTTGAATTTTCTTGGGACTGGAGCTTGGTGTTACTTGACTCAACCGTCATCAGGAACGACAGCCATCTGGCCGTGAACACGAGGTGTGCTCACGAAGACTGCTGGGTTTCAGAGGTGGGTCATCTTACTAAATCAACATGCTTATTTTTGGGGTGAGGAAACTGGGCACAAGAATATTAATGATTACAATTGAGAGGGTCACAGTCTGTGAAAGAGACTAAAACTCAGGCATACCACCTCCAAATCCAGCACCCTATCCTCCTGTTCTGTCTCCTTGGCATCAAGGAACAGAACTATATTTTTTATTAGAATGTTAATTCAAATACTTATTTGACATATACCGAAATGAGACTTCACGTACACTCAAGAGTATACATACAGGCAGACCTCAGAGATATTGCAGGTTTGGTTCCAGACCACTGCCATAAAAGGAATATGGCAATAAAGTGAGTCACACAAATTTTTTGGTTTCCCAGCCCATATAAAAGTTATGTTTACACTATACTGTAGTCTAGTAAATGTGCAGTAGCATTATGTCTAAAAAAACAATGTACATATCTTAATTTAAAAAATACTTTATTGTTAAAAAATGCTAACCATCACCTGAGCCTTCAGCAAGTCATAATCTTTTTTGCAACAGTAACATCAAAGATCATCAATCACAGATCACCATAGCAATATAATAATAGTAAAAAAGTTTGAAATATTGCAGGAATTACCAAAATGTGATACAGAGACACGAAGTGAACAAATGCTGTTGGAGAAATGGTGCTGATAGATTTGCTCGACTCAAGATTGCCACAAACCATCAATTTGTAAAAAACTCAATATCTCCAAGGTACAATAAAATGAAGTGCAATAAAATGAGGTATGCCTGTATTCCTTTCACAACCAATCAAGGGAACAGTTCTCTTAGATCCTATAATACAGGCTTCTAGAAGTGGCTTGAGTTTGAACAAAGTTATTGCTGGCATTTTAAAACAAATTACTTAAATTTTATTAACTGAAGCTAGAGTCACTCACTAATAATTTACACCAATTGGATGTGCAAAAATTGGATAGAATTTTACCATCTTTCATGTTGGATGACTTGCCTTCCCTTAGGAAAATGTGTGGCTTTAGTCCTAGATGGTATTAGTGGGAGTGGTGGTAAAAGAGAAAAATACATTTGAGAGGAATTAAAGGCTTTCCCAGTGTATACTTAGGCCAGCCTTCATTCCCGTCTACCAGATCCCATGCATCACGTTTCCAAGATATTTAAGGCCCTGCTGGAGAAAGGTAAGGAAAAAGAAAGTGTGGGTATAAAAAGTTAGTTTTATTAACCTTTAGATGCTAGATTAAAGCGCAGGGCAGCTAGTCAAAGCCAAAGGCTCAGCTTTCTACAACGCCCTTTCCCCACCCCCAGTTCTCCAGAGGAAACGGTCCCCCAGCTGGGTCCAGCGGAAGCCAGACCTACAACCTTCCATGGCTTGGCTGAGGATCCCTGCTAGTGGACAGGGGCTATACTGTAGGGCTCAGTTTGAGTCCCATGTCCAAACTGGGAAGAATCATCAGTATTCTGCAGTTGTATACCCCAAGGCCTCCACAGGGGCACCTAGCCAAAAAGCTTCACTTCGTCCGAATAAATTAACAGTTATAGGGTCCAGCTGTATTTTCAGGCTGACTCGTTAAATATTGGCTGTAAAAATCCTTCGGGGCATTGATATGAAACTACAAAGCTCTGCGACGTGACCTAGTCGCAGGCACTGCATGCAAGCTCTCTATCCTTCTGCAGGGAAAGCACCAACTAGCTCCACTTGAGGGTGGAGGAGAAAGGGATGCAGAAAGGGGAAGACCCCAAGAGATATGAAGTGCTTGGGGAGAGTCTCCTGATGGTGTAAATGCCAAGCAGAGACCTGGAACAAGTGGGCTTCTCACACCTGCAGGGATTTCAGCCACTCAGCAGGTGGGAAACAACCCTCCTGTTGCTACCACACTCCAGATACGATGGAACAGATTTAAGATGACAGAACCAAAATATTTTCCTTTGGCGGAAAACAGCAGGAAAAAAGAGTCCTGATGATTGACTCAGCAGGAGGCAGAGAAAGCCAAGATCCCTGGTCAAATTTTACAAAATAGGGGAGAGTCTCTCTTCACCCATAGCCGCCCCCCCCCTCAGCCCCCTCCCAAGACAGAGTCTATTTGGAGCTTGTAGAGGTGATAAGAAGTAGAAAAACAAAGAGAAGCCCCAGCAGGAGAGCAAAGACCATTGTCGGGGTTTCTGAAGACTGTTCCATGGAGGCAGGAAAGAACTGGAGGCTTCAGGCAATGAGTAGCAGGGCCAGCCCTCGGCCGAGCGGCCTTCCCCAACGTCCTGCCACAGAGTGGCCCAGTAGCTTGCAGAGCTGGTGACACATTTTTGAATGACAGCAGCATCACCTCTCAGGTATCTGATAAAATTCCATCTCTTCCCTTATTTCTGTGTTCTTTTCAACTTCAGACTTCTGTACTGTGGACTTACTAACTCTACTAAGGCACCCAACTAGCCAAAATACCAGCAAGGAGCTGCTAAGGCTTAACTATTCAGAGACTGATCAGGATATATGCCTGTCTCACACCCACCATATGCCTAGAAACAGAGCTGGGCTCAGAACCTGGCACTTTCATTCAATTACTCACACTTGCTTCAGATTTAACTTATAGCCCTCTTGGGGTGTATATCCCTTCCTTTAACCAAGAGGTTAAATAGGGGATAGCGCTTCAATTTAGTAATGGCAAATTGCATGGAAGACATGCATGTTGCTACTTTTTCAAATAGAGATGATAGACAAGGCTCTCTCATCTCAACCCTGTTTCTCCAATGAAGCTGGTCTGGGCTTCAGAATCCCTTCCAACTGTCTTCAGTAAGCCATGACCGGTTGGTTCAGGTAAGTGCAATACTAAAAATGGATTTCTTCTCACATGCCAATTCAAGGAGTCAAATTCCAGTTACAGGTCAAGAGTACCTAATAGGGGTGGGTTGTACAGAAGTAAAAGTGGGGGAAAGGCTCCCTAGGATGCTCAAATCTTATGCCCCAGGAACCCCTATGGATATGAAGTTCTCCCTCCTATGAATTACCATCTTAGGAGTGAAAGTAACAGAGCCAAACCTAACTCCATCTCTAAACACCTACCTAGACCCCCAAGGGGCCCTACTGGGGCAGCAGCACTTGTTTTGAAGAGGTCCAGGGGCTTGGTCTGTAGGGTTGCAGGTTGTCCTGGAGATGTCTGGCCTGGAGGTTCTGAGACGAGAGGAGCAAAGATGTCTGATGCAAGTAAGTCTTTTGCTGGAGACTGACAGGGCAGAGAGGGACACAGAGCAGTTACTCAGGAACAGTGAAATCCAGCTCTATTCTGTTTCCTACTCTGTACCTCGAATTTGCGAACACAAAAAGAGAGACTTTTCCCCATTATTGATAAATTATTATAACAAACTCCAAAAGACAAAAAAAAAAAAAAAAAAGACACGGATCCTGGCAATGGACAGAATATTGGGTCTTGGTGACTGATGCAATGGAGGACCTACAAAGTGAAATCTATTTTGCTCATTTACACATTTGATTCTGTCTGGTCTCCTTAAAAGCTAAAAGCTTGAAGCTGGGAGAGAAAGGGCAACTGTAAGTAAGTAGCCTAAATATTCTGATCCTTCTTCCGGATTTAAATCATTCTGCATAAAGATGATACAGTAGTTTAATCATTAGGCCAGCATATTTAATGCGATTTTTAAAATGAAACTTATATAAACCCCATTTTAAATTGCTTTTGAAGGAAGTGGTAATAGTAAATATATAAGTTTCTCTTAAGACAATGGATTGTTCAGTCATTAATCAGAGGAGACAAACTCGGGAATTTTAGACCACCACCTTGGACATGAATGCCATATGCCGGGGTGTGTGGAGGCGTGTGTTAGTAAGGGGAAGGTACAAAGGGAATCACAGGAACCCTTCCCCTCCCCTCCCAGAACATGATGATCAAACTTACCGGAGGTACAGAAGCATAGCAGCATTAAAAACGGAAAAACTTGTGTTTAGTTAATAATATGTGACGACATGCAAACGGAAAGCAGGGTGTGACAAACACTGCCGAGTGAGAAGCTTAAAAAGGGTGACAGTTAGAGGAAAGTATTCCTGGAGAACGATGTGCCTTATCCCACCTCCTATGTTACAGCCACACAGGAAACTACAATAGCAGCAGGAAAGAGAGCTTGCATCACACCACCCTTCGGTACCGAACATGCATTCTGCCAATGGATATGTGGAGACAATTCACCTTAGCAGTCCTTCTGCCTCTTCCCGGTTTGGTACTTTGTGGAGGTGGGATAATGGCTATGGAGTCATGTGGTAAGGACTGGACAGAGCTTTCCAAGTCCTGCTTTACGCCATTCGGTACGGGCAGTCCTTTGGGAGGGCTTCCCACAAAAGGGTTCGGGGAGGATTTGATATGGAAGCCGTTCTGTTCTCTTTCAGATACCCCATTGTGAGTTCTCACTGCTGGCTGTGTTTGCGTACTTGATAAGGGCCACAGGCCTGCCTGAGCTTCCTGTTTGCCAGTCCGGTTAGAGATTTGGTCAAATTGCTGACCAAAGTAATCAACATCCCCGTTCAGGGGCCCGTTACTCAGAGGGGTAGACGAGCTAGTCAAATTCTCTTTCTTCTGATCTGGAGATTTGAGAGAATCAGACGAAGAGGGTGCCGATTGGTCTGGCTGTGCAAAAGGATCGTCACGGAAAGGATCAGGATTAGGGGTGGGAAAGAAGTTGAGATTGGCAGAAAAGGCATTTTCAGGCAAGAAAGATGCCTGAGGCTTTGGTCGAGGAAGAGAGCAGGAGGTGATGCCATTTGTTAAGAATAGATTTTCTCGTAAAGAATTCTGATTGGTGTCGATTTCAGAGTTTAGATCCACTAACAGGATATCTTTGCTTTCCTATCACATTTGGAAAGAAAAAAAAAAGAAAATGTTAGTCCATGTTGTGACTTCAAATGAGAAAGCTACATAAGATGACTAGGATTATCAAAATTTCCATTCGGTTTCAGTCTTACTGGTTGACCATTACCTCCTCCCATCGCGTCCCTGAGTGCATTTACTAGTTGTAGAATAGGTCCTCCCTGCCCCTCCCAGGCCCTTTTAAGTCTCAACTTCATTGGCCCTTCATTCAGTGAAATCTTACTGTTGTTTACTTCACATGTCTCCCCTCACACTTTCAGACTGGCTGAGTTCATAATCATCATTGTTTCAATTCATGCCTTTGACAGTCTTAAAGGGAATTGATTTCGAGTCCCTCTAAGTGACCATCTAAGTATATTGAGCTTGAAGGAAATGGCCTAGCCCCTCTTCCTACATGATGTACATTCCTATTGTACCCCCAGAGTCACCTAATATCACCTCTCTAAATGAGTGAATTCATTGCCTAATATAGTCATATCTTATCATTCTAGTTATAATAAAGTTGAAGGTCAAATATATTTCCCTACAATTGGTCTTTCCTCTAGGGGGGCAAAGAAGATTTTCCCCTCACATCACAGCCTGCCAGGTATGCCTCTTTAAATACTTAAGGATCTTTTTGAAGGTGCAGCCAAGTTGGATCTCTCATTCTCATCATCCTAGTCTCTCCTCTGGACGTACTCTTTTGTCTACGTCCTTCTAAAAACATGATACTCAAAATACTGATATAATCTAACATAATATATCACATTAACCTCTCATAGTTGCACCTTTTTTCGTAATATAGTTTAGTGTTGCCTGTGTCATGACAGGAGTCTCCTCTACTTAGTGGATAAATTCAACTAATGTTTAAGTCACCTTTAATTTATGTATAATCTAATCTGTAATTTATGTATAAGGTGGAGATATGGGTTTAAGAGTTAATCTGAAAGACATACTAAATGAATAACTCTACAAATTCTATTCCTTCCCTATCATTTTTCAGTTATGTTAATTATTTGGATTCTCAATTGTCAGATATGACATTCTTCTCAGCATAAAAGCAGCAAATTTGATAAATCTGACATGTCTTTATTCAGGGCAATGACACAACTAATTAGGATTCACCCTGGGATATAGCTATCATACTGACAGACCTTCTTTCTGATTGACTTTGATCAATTAAATACTTAACTATGCTAGCCACAGAAGAATATAAACAATAAAAACTGTCAGGCTGAAACGGAAGTTAGTTTTCTAGCATTCTCCTGGGCAGATTATTAAATATTTTGGTCATTGGGACAATGATCAAGGCGATCTCAAGGGAATATAAAATTCTCAAACTAGCAAATAAAAAGGGAGACTGAATAGGTCTCCTCAGCTTTAAGAGAAAAGAACAAAATTTTTAAAAGTTTAGGTCCTAAATCAGACCTAATTGGTATTCTATATTTTGGCTTGCTTCACTGTTAGGTATAAAGGCACAATTTTTAAAAGCCAGCTTTTCTCTTTATAACCAGAAGAACTTGTCAGAAGAGAGAGCTTGTAATTAAAAAACAAAACAAAACAAAACAAAACTTTAAAAAAAATCAAAGAAATTGATTGGAAGGCTTCTTAATGCAGGGATCTTTAACAATCAAAAGGTAGGACAAAATGTATTACGAAAGCTTGTGATTGTAATATTTGTTCATTTATTATGAGCCACCTCTGGGTTAGAACAGTTGGGTGTTCACAGCTGGTAGAGTTCTCCTTCATTTACTTCAGAAGAAGTCCTTAGGACACCAAACAGGAGCCACAATGTTAGACTTCTGAATAGTCACCCTATAAGTAAAATGTATAAGGCTCTCCTCAGGTTGAGGTCGTTGTTAATCCAAGATTAAGGGTCTGATTCATAGACTACAACTGAAAGATGTAAGACTTCTCGTCCACCCCCTTGGTCAGCATTTCTTTAATTCTCTGCTGTACTGTAAACACTGCATCCACTTGGCCGTCATGTAAGCACCAGAGAGACAAGAACTGAGCATGAAATATAGTCCCTGCTGTTAAGGGGCTCCAGTAAGAGGGTCAAGCAGGCAACCAAGAAGGTGTGTCTGCCCAGACAAGGTTTAAAATACTAAGTTCTAGCCTAGCTCTTCTGCAGGTAGCTCATCTTGCCTAACCATTCCAGCCTACCAAATCCTGGACCTCCCTACTCAAAGCCTTCAGTGACTTCCTGCTACTCCCCAGTATTAAAATAATCTCCATTAGCCAGACTTTCAAAATGACCCACCAGGAGACCTTTACTTTTAGCCTAACTACTACTCTATTTTCCTACATACTTCAAAGACCCAACTCAAGTTCAGGTTCTTTACAAAGCTTTTTCCCATTGATCCTTCTATTTCAACTTCACCTGTGCCCACCCATGGCATCTTACGTATATATGACACTGTGCTTTGTGCCCTGATACCCATCCCCATACCAGATTTAATGGGGAAACCACACTTTATGTTCTTTTCATAATAACCATGCTTTCAAATGGTCAGGTTTTTAAAGTTAGAGATCATGTCTTTTTGGTCTTTTTTTCTTTCCTTTTTCTTTTGAGATACAGTGTGGAAGAATATTGTTCAAGTGGTTTGGCGAAAAAAATTACATTCTAAGGTATGCTACTTAGTTTGCAACATGAGCTTTACTTGAAATGCAGAAAACTATTTTGTATAAATGTTGGGGGAAGGGTAGCTGGGTTAGGGAACCACTAATAAGGTCTAGCTAATTTAGATTTCTGCCTTTCTTCATCTCTTCCAGAGCAACTGATGTGAGATTTCAAAATTTTTAAACATGCTGGTTTTATCAAGTAGAGATAAATCTATTTCGTGACCTATGAATATGGAGTCAGTATGTAAGAACACAATGGCAAAGTCTAACTAGCACATAATTAGCGCCATTAGCATTCTTTTACTTATCAGATACCATCACTTTGATGGTATTTATCATTTTAATTTATTGTTAGTTTAGCTAAAACTTGCATTTTATTTCAACAAGCCAAAAATTCTTAGAATGCGTAAGGTCTCATAAGAATGAGACTCAAGATTACTCGTGTTGTTTTTCATTTCCTTTTTTAGAACTTTCTAGAAGTCTACAGAAGCAGATTAAACAGTCAGTGCCTCCTTGCCTATCCCACTGGAATTCTACATCATAGCTTGAGTGTTTTGATCTCTTTTAATATACTACTGGTTTCAACGTCAGTAATACTTGGAATGAAGGTCATCCAGATGTCAATTTACTTTGGGAAGGGAGCTACTCACGGAGGAGGGGCAAAGTTGCCTAGGAATCAAAAAACCTCAGATCTACGATGGACCTGTCAGGATTATCTAATCTGGTATTTCAAAAAGTTTATCCTTACAATGGTAACAAATGTTACGAAAAACATTTTATGTTTTACAGACAAACATAAGGTTTTACAAAAAGTTTTACAGACAAATGAGTTAGGACTCACTACTTGAAAGAACATTAAATGGGCTTCTCTAATGCGGGCTTTTTAGGATCTCTAAACGCTATATTATGCATTGTGATTCTCATAAAAGGAGGGGTAGAGAAGAGGGTCTGCAGTCCCTGCTCCTACCCGTCTCATGGGGCCTGGGCATTTGTGTGAAACTGCATAGGCATGCCATTCTCTGCAGTACTCCAGCAAGTGAGACTTTTAGTCCTCAGTCTGCAGCTGCTTTAATTCCTATGACCCTCTTGGTCACAGAGGCTTGCTTAATAATTTCCTGATATAAGAGACCCCTAGATAAACATTCTCCCCAACGCTCTAGACTGATACCCTTTTTATCTAGTTATTGCCTTCTCATTTTTATGTTCAAGTCCAGAAACTCACTTACTCAGAGGCATTACCTGAACCTCTAAACTGGATAAATACCTTGTAAGTAACATCAACTGTTAGGCCTTGTGATTAGTTTTAATGTTGGTCTCCCTGCTAGACAGTAAACTCCATGATGTCATTGATATTGTGCCCTGCAAACAGCAGGTACTCAAGAAACTGTTAAATAAATAAAATAAGTTGTAAGAAGTCATTCAAAATTACAAGTAATTTCACTTGAGGACTGTTTTGGAAGGTCTGAGACTTAGGCTTAAGCCTTGAAACTGGACCTCTGCTTGGGTAAATGAGAGTTTTTTTGAATCACCATTTCCTTATTTGTAAAGAAAAATACTGCTCCATTCTCACAGAGTTGTTACAGATCAATCAATAATAAGACTTGATACACTATAATATCCTGTAAAGAATGAGCAACTTTTTTAACAAAGACAAGCTTTGGTTAAATATAACTGAGCCTCTTGTTTTAAGTCTTATTTTACACCAAGCTTATGCTGCTAAATCACAACAGAAAGAATAGAAAAAAAAAAAAAATGAAGAGGCCAGGAGTCTATACAATTAGTCATCTAACAAACATGTTTCCTTCAAGGAGGCTTACACCAAGGACTAATATTCAGCTCCTCCTTCTGGTCCTAAGTAATACCAAGACGGACCACATTGCCTGACCTATTGCTCAGATTTAACTTCTAAGCAATATTAATGTATCTGAAGTAGTGCTGATAGGCTCCCGTGGTGACTTAAGATGCAAATTTGTTCTAGTAGCCATTTACACTTTATGCAGAAAGATCAGCAGTCACCTTCCAAGTTTCAATGAGATGCTCAAGATTTCTGGTTAATTGCCAGTTTGAGTTATAGATGTCATTTCCATTACATTGCAAATTTAAAAACAGACACTTACTGTTGGACTACTTAGGTCAGGAGGTGTAGACATGTCCCCAAACAAATCCATCTGGTCAACACCCTTAAAAAAGTATTTTGATTAGATTCAGATGTGTCTATTAAAAAAGATGATTTTGTATATTGTTGTAATTGTTGCCTAAACTAAAGTTTAGGAAAATAGTTGTCACAGCTGGATTTTCACTTAACTAATACAGATTTGATATTAGGTTATTTAGGTCAGGAAGTGTAGACAAGTCCCCAAACAAATCCATCTGATGTACACTTTTAAAAAAGTATTTGGATTAGATTCAGAAGTGTTTACTAAAAAGATCACTTTGTATATTGACATAAATGTTATACTAACAGTTAGGGAAAGAGTTGTCGCAACTGGATTTTGTTAACAACATCTTTAGGAAGCAAATCCCGTGTTCAGGTAAGTAAGAATCATAAAAAATCACATACGTACCAATTTCAGTTTGCAAGCTTGGTCATCAAGATTCATTAGGGCCTCACTCCCATTCTGAAAAGATGGCAAATATTAAAGGTTTAGTTGGTGAGTTTTCCCTACACAGTTTAATTTCCTAGTGTATTGGCTTGCTAAGAAGTTTAGATTTTGGCACTGCTCATTCAACTGTACATCTTCTATGACCAGAAGGGTCCTGAACACATAGTAATAAAACTAGGAGGGAAGCCTGCTTGAGCAGGTGGCAAACAAGGGCTTATACACATCACACGTGCAATTCACGAGAAGTAAAGATGCAGTTTTACCTCTACTGCTTTGCTGGCTTCTTCCATCTAAAAAGAAAGACACAAATTCAGTGATCTTAGTAAATTATAGTTAAAGAGAATTAAATAAAGGAATAAATATACCTATGGGTTCACAAAGAGAAAGCAAGAGAGAGTCTTGCATATTATTTCTGCCCTACATTCTCCTCCCCTTTTCATATCAATACTGGATTTGAATAGCATTATTGGACTTGGTAGTCCTGGAATCAATGTGAAGTTTATAGGGAGAAAATACAAGAGTCAGGCACTAGAAATCAGAAGGGCCTAACTATAACATCCAAACATTGCCCTATTGGGAAGAACAAAAGATATATCACTTTCTATACTTTGAAGAGCCACATAGACGCCAACACTCCAGGCAGGCCATGTGTTCACATAATGTTCAGACATGGTCTTGAATGTTGTATTAAGTCTAATAGAGCCTGTATTAGATAGTACTTGCCTTTTTCTTTTCTTCTTCCTTTTTCTTTACATTATAGATAACTTGGAAAAGGTCTTTAAGATCAACAACTAGTGGCTCAGCCTGAAGCAAGAGAAAGCATCTTTATCAGAATTTTAATCTTACTATTTTCTTCCCTTTGTCCCCCATCAGTTCTGATTAGTAATGTTTCCTTCCTTTCTCTTAAAGCTCCTTCCTACCCTCCCCTGGTTTGTGGAAGATCACCACCACTCCCCCCCCCCAACCCTCAGATACATAAAATACTTAGATAAAACAAGAAGCACAATGATAATTTTCCAAGTCCTTTCAAGATTTCTGGGAATAATTGACTATCGTTCTAAAATCAGCAATGATCTTATGAGAAGGTCCGTTCTAACAATGCTTGTGCCACACACTACATGGGTATCAATGACATTTAAAGAACATTCCTTAGACTAATTAAAGATAGTCATCCTCTGAGGTACTGTTTAGTCCTCCTACATCCAATTGTTTCCAGCAAGCTCTCTAGTTGAGAGACACACACTCTCATGTTCAAGTCCCCCTCCAGGTATACCTCAAGGCTTAGAGCTTACCTGTTGCCCTGTTTTTATGGCAAAAAACTGGTGTTGGCCTTCCCCTCCACACACATAACCAAATGCTCGGTTGTCTGTCACATCACGGGCAATGAAAGAAATCTTATTTACTGGGTGTTCATGCTCTATTACCTAAAAAAGGGACATCAAAAATGGTGTATTGAGAAAACTAGAATCTATTTGTAGATTCTCTCTGGAGCACAACTAAGCATCAGATACCAAGGCATATATGAGAAGGCTAAAACATTTGAAGATTTTTTCACTCCTGGTTGAAGGCTACTGCTACATTTATCGTTGCTAGGAAGGGCTCAAAAGGGGAAAACAAAACAAAAAACCTAACAACAAAGAGTAGAAAACAGAAATAGAAAGAATGATCCTTCTTAAACTATCTATACTTGATTCTCTCTATCCCAAAGGCGTGATGCCACATCGCAAGGAAGGACTGAGGATTAGAAGACCAAGAATTTCTAAAGCGAAGATGGAACATATCACCTCTAAAGCATTCCAGGGAGGTCTACTTTCTCAACTCAACAAACTCAAGTGAATAGCATAATTAAGCTAGAGGAGTGTTCACAAGCATCCTTTGACTGCCTCAGACTGGCCAGAGAACCCTCCTAAGTATTATTGGGACAGTTACCCCCAATACATTCTGGAAGTCACCAGATTCTGTCATCAAGTATTTGTCAACATCACACAGATGTCCACGTCATTATACAGGAGTTTCATGTGGCAGGGCTTATTGGTTTAGCAGTGCTTTTCCTGCTATTCCCCTCCCCCGTCTCTCTTGACCCTTTCAAGTAGATGGTAGGGCTCAACTCTTCAGGCATATTTGTAGATGCTCAGAATGTGTCTTGGCTTTTGTTTCCAAGCACCTAAGACCACTGAAAAGTTTAGACTGGGCATCTTAGGAGGTTTGGGAGTGAGAGAACGCTTGTGTGGGAAAAGTGCCACCATTCTCTGGCAGGCTTGTGAAAACAAGAGTCAAAAGATAAGGGACAGTGGAGACAGCAGTGCATGAGGACAGCAGGGTGGGTGAGCGTGTACCCGGGTTCCAGGGCCCTAAGTCTGACCAATGGATTTTGCATATTAGATAATGGGAATCTCTAGGAAGGGCTGAGTAGTAACTTGAGGTCTTCCCACAGTATCCTGGTACAAAACTATCGTGCAGCAATGAAAAACATTTTAAGCAGGTGAACCTGATGATGTTATATTGAGTAGAGGGAAAAGAGTCCCAGAAGACTGGAAGTATGATAGCTTTTGATAAGGCCCAAACAAACAAACAAAAAATAAGCAAGACTGTTCATGTGATAGAATAAGAGTAACCACAAAAAATGAGCAAGCTTACATCTATGGGGTAAGGAGGAAGGGAAAAGAGAGAAGGAGAGAAAATGGAAGACGTGTTTCAGGTAGTATTCTCTGTTTGGTTAGCCAGTAAGTTCACCCGTGACCTTATATTAAAATGAGACCCATACATAGATCTATGATAGCATCACAAGCCAGTGGTTAGGATTGATCTCGTGCTGTACATCTTGGTCCAAAAAATACCTAACTGATATCTATGGCATACCGGTGTTTAGGTTAGACTTATAGACTTGAGGTTCGCATCTATTATAGGAAATAAGTTTCAAAATAAAGTATCTTGACCCCTCACCTCCTACCCTATCTGTTTTTTTGCCTGTTACTTCTGGAGAAGTGCAGTAATATGTAATTTTTTCTTTTTCCCCTACAGAATTTTGAAAAGGGAAAAGGGGAGCTGAAATTTATGTCACAAATGATTTGTCAGACTCAGGTGGTCAGAAAGGTGTCAGTGAATTCTTACCCCAGTTTTCTCATCAATGATCTTTATTCCAGAAAGAGAAATGTTGACCCAGATCCTTTGTTTGTGTTGTCCCTGAGACCGAGCAGCGGCCGCCATTCCCTGATGAAATTGGGAAAACGAGGAACATCTAGTTAAAAGAACCCTATGATGCTTCTGATTCTAACATTTTTAAAGGCAATCAGCTTTGTTTTCAGCTTGGTTTACCATCTATGAAAGGATTAGGCATCTTTCATAAGAGACAGCAGGATGAAATAGAAGACGTTGAGCCAGGCAATTACTAGTCAGCTCTGTGAACTTGGACAAGTCCTCATTCCCTTGGCCTCCGAATAGTCATTGGCAAAGACAAGAAGACTGGACCAGAAGATCTTCAAACACATTCAAAGATGTTCCTTCTAGGCCTTGTCTTATTTAATGAGTATTACTTCCTTAATTAGTTTCACAGCATGGCAGTATTAGAATTTAAAAATTTAAAAAAACCAAAGGGCTAACACTAAAGAACACCAGTTTCGAAGCCTACTCCTGAATTTTACCTGAATACTTCCAGGCTCAGAAATTTGGTCTGCTCAAAGGAAAAGGCATCTAGGGTCCTGCTATACTTGATTAAATCAGGTCTCTGGACAGCACTCAGAATATGCAAACAAACTCATGGCTTCTCATAAAATGCAGCACCGCTGGATCAATTACGTGATTAGAAAGGTTTTTCTTTCAAATAATTGAGATATAGGTAAATACAAACTTCTAATATTTCCTCTGCTGCATATTTGCTTAAGATAGAGACAAAGTATGCTTTTCCCCTTTACCTTTAGTTTCATCATAGAATCTTGGCTCATTTTATCCCCTCTTGCATCGGGCACATCATCAATGCCGATTAGCTTGGCCTTGTATTTCACACCATCCCCTTTGAATCTGGCCAAAAGATATTCATCTGTCTTTTCAGTGCCTGAGAAAAGAACGAAATAGAGGATAAAGTTTATAAATGTATTGAAATATCAGCCCCAGGTATGACCAAATATGCTCCAGGATCTAAAAATCTGAGTAGTAAATATCTTGATTATTCTACAATTGATCAAGTATGCAATATTCTACCCTTATCCTTACTTCCTTTGAGTAAAAAAAAACACTGTGTAAAACTGTGTATGGCATTGGGGCGGAGAGAAAATAAACTCTTAAAGATGCAGAATGGGCTGAGTTATGGGAAACTTACGGAAATATGTGAGATGGGATTGGGGGATATTCTTCAGCATAGTTTTAAAAATATTTTTTAAAATGAATATAAGGAGGATAATACTTTTTTTTTTAATGAAAGGAAAATAAGCCACTGCACAATTTACTAGCATCTTTGAACTGTCAATAAAGTGAAAGAGAATTGTGGGTAAATTCCCTTGGAAATAACTAAGATAATTATCCATCTTTATAACTTCTTCTGCTTCTCTTCTCATTCTCATTTCTAAAGCGTGGACATGAAAGGCAAGGAAATCACGGCATATTCTCAAACTATGAATGATTAAGGATGCTGACACTTTCTAGTGGTACTTCAGGTCAAAAGAAGAGGGTCTCATAAAATAAAGATCTTGATTTTTCTAAAACGGCTACTTCAGTAAAGCAAAGTGGTATATAGGTTACTGAAAGATAACCATGTAATACTTGATAGTTGCCATTTCCCAACTGAACAAGATGTATGAAAGCTTCCCAGCAGGACCCAAATTGGTGCAACCACAGAGTTCAGAGATACGTCTTATTGTATATGGATCGGACCAATCTCCTCTGCCAAAGTTTTACTTTCCTGTTTAGGAAAATTTGACACTTGGCTGAGATTGAATTAAGGCAAGGGCCAGCTCTTACTTTGCCTTGAACGTCACACTTCGTCACTGGTAACCACCACTAGCTCCCCTCATTGGCCTCAAGAGGACTTCTCCATACCTTTCTTCCTTTCCTTCTTTGATGGTGCCTTTGGTGCGGCCTGTTGGTCAGGCTGACCATTAGTTGCACTCGTTTCTGCTTCGTTAGACATGGCAAGGAGGCAGACAGCCAACTCCAGCACCAGCAGACACTTAGTGACACCCAGCGATCCCCGATGGAGACGTCTCAAACAAACATAACCTGCTGCACACACCTGTGGGCAGAGTTTAGAGGCATAATGAGATCATAACATAGCAAACCCAGACTTTACGTCCTAATAGGCCCACAACCCGTGATTTGGGAGCGTAGTTCTTCAGACTCATTTTGTTCTTTCTTCTCTGTTAGACTGAACTCGGACAGCAGGGGAGTGGGTAGGACTGTTTCCTTTGTAGTTTCCAAAATACAAAGAGGGTATTTACCAGATGTTCCTTTAAGTAGTTGATATCTGATAACATTTAATGTGATTATAGGTACAAACTATTGATACTATGTATAAAATAAAAAAGCTACAAGGATATATTGTACAGCATGGGGAATATAGCCAATATTTTATAATAACTATAAATGGAGTATAATCTTTAAAAACTGTGAATCACTCTGTTGTACATCTGAAACATATAATATTGTAAATCAACTATATCTCATTAAAATTTAAAAATAATGTTATTATCTAGCTCAGAAATTCATATTGGAACTTTGGCATAAAAATGTAGTATTAAAGATAGGGATCAAAACGTGTCACACGTAGATGAATAAGTTTTCATAGCAAAGTTTAAATAAATTGAATGCTGAGCTGAGAAGATTGCACTGGCATCTGAAATTGGGCATTAAAAATTCTGGTTCCTGGGCTTCCCTGGTGGCGCAGTGGTTGATAGTCCGCCTGCCGATGCAGGGGACACGGGTTCGTGCCCCGGTCCGGGAAGATCCCACATGCCGTGGAACGGCTGGGCCCCTGAGCCATGGCCGCTGAGCCTGCGCGTCCGGAGCCTGTGCTCCGCAACAGGAGAGGCCACAACAGTGAGAGGCCCGCGTACGGCAAAAAAAAAAAAAAAAAATCCTCAGAACCCTTTGGTATGTGCTCCACAAAGCTCCCCTATGTATCACAGTAGGTAAAACAAAAAAAAAGTCGTCATTGCTAGCACACAGAAGTCAAAACTAACATTTCAAAAGGTTCTTTCACCTCCCAGGAGTGAAAATTTCTACACAGCTCCCGAGAGCGCTAGGGAAGGTTAACTTTCGATGTGAACTGAAGGCTAAAGCAAAGAAAAGCCACTCATGGTGACGTAATGCTGTGAAGACCATGAATGGGCTGGTACATTCGTCCTACCCCCAAAAGCTCTCTTCATTTTTTTATAATCTTAATAGTCTTTTAAAATACATACATACACAATTACACAAATCTGTATATGATTAATGTTATCTGAATTATTTCATTTGAAGATTTAGTCATTAATTTGTTTATTAAAAATTAAAAAAAAATTGTTTTTAATATTTATTTATTCATTTTGGCTGTGCCGGGTCTTCGTTGCAGCATGTGGGATCTTCGTTGTGGCATGCGGGCTTCTTAGTTGTGGCATGCAGATTCTTAGTTTTGGTAAACATGCAGGATCTAGCTTCCCGACCAGGGATCGAACCCGTGCTACCTGAATTGGGAGCATGGAGTCTTACCCACTGGACCACCAGGGAAGTCCCGTTAGTAGTTAATTTTGCCCAAAGACACCTGACTGGTAGGTGGCTGGGGAGACAGTCTATTTACAGGTGAAGACTATAGGGGACTCAAAGCCTTATTTACTCAAGATTTAGTTGGGGGCCAGGCACTATTAGCCCTTTAACTGTATTAACTGCAGAACGTTCATGGTAACCCTATGGGTATTATGATACAGTATTATTTCACTTTTCCAGAGGGAAGGCCAAGGCACAGAGGTTTTGAACAACGCAGCTGCTAAGTTGAAACCAGGTCTCCAACCCAGGCTGTCTGGCCCCAAGCCAGAGTTCCTTAAACACTACACTGATGAGTCTCACATGGGAAGCCTCATGCTAGCTACAGAGGTGCTCTATTATATACTTATAGTGCCCCTCACCTCCCCACAAAAAAGATACATCCAAGTCCTAACTCATGAACCTTTGTATGTGACCTTATCTGAGAAAAGGGTATTTGCAATTGTCTTTAAGTTAAGGCTCTTGAGATGGGATCATCCTAGATTTAGGGAGGGTCCTAAATTCTGTAACAAATGTCACTATAAAAGAAAGGCAAAGGGAAGTTTGAGACACAGAGACACATGGAGGAAGTGATATGAAGACAGAGGTAGAGATGGGATTGATACATCTACAAATCAGGAACGCCAAGGACTGCCAATGTCCACCAGGTGCTAAGGGCGAGGCATGGAATGAGCTCTCCCTCAGAGCCTCCAGAAGGAACGAACTCCAATGACACTTTGATTTGGGGGCTTCTGGCCTCCAAGACTGTGAGAGAATATATTTCCGTTGTTTCAAGTGACCCAGTTTTTTGTAATTTGTTATGGCAGCCCTTGGAAACTAATACAACACCTCTATTTTGTGTGCCTTGGTTGGCTTCATGGTTCCAAGATTTATTTCCTGACAACATGATAAATCTCTTAGTCATATCCATACTCTTCTAATTTCAGGAAGCCAACAATAATTTTCTTAATTTCAGAGAACGTATCCCAAATCAAGAGGATATTTACCCACATTAACAATGTCAGGAGGTGAGATAAGCTCTGATCTAAGGAGACGCATCAACATTCATCCTCCTGCATCCTCACCTTCTCCCCAGTGGGCCCTTTCTTTCGTCAGTTGCTCATCTCATCTTAGAAATAAGGAGAACACTTCTGTGTGACCCTGTAGTCCTCCAGTTATCATCTTATGATCTAAACATCTACAATTGATGGGCACTTACCCTCCACCTTTTCATATCCCCTTCCCCTCATGGGACTGTTCACCTTAACGTTAGTCGCAGCAAGTCAACTTCAGCTGCTAATGGCTCTCTTGACCAAATCCAATTACTTCGCTTTCATCCTTTTGGGGGTATCCGACTGCATGCATCAGATACCTACACCTCTTTGAGAGCCCTTTTCCCACCATTTTTTGCTCCCATGACAACCCTGAAGCTCCAGTCCATGGCTTGTGTTTATTGAATTGGGATAATCCAGATTTTTGTTGTTAAATGATGAAGCTCCCTAAATTTTAGAATAACATTGAAAGATTTCCCACTTAATCTTGGGGCTCCCCTTGCATTTAGGACAAAGATTGAGACTTTTTCACTTTATATATGAGACTCACATATTTTACCCCTACTTATCTTCAACATCCTTTTCTTTCATTCTTGGATAGAAACGCCAATACTTCTCATTTGTTTTAGAAAACATTTTGGTTTTGACTCCTTCCCTTTTCAAATCAGCATAGCTCCCTTTTCCCCCATTTTCCTGCCCATCCCAGTTACCTATTTGTCCCTGAAGACTTTCCCTTCCTCCCCTCCAATTCTGGCTGGAAAGTAACCTGGCATAAGAGTTTGTCGCCCACCTTTGAAGCTGATACCATACTTTTCTGTAGCATGCATATTATTTCTGAGAAGAAAAGACTTATTAGCTCATTAAGCATGGGAAGTTTTATCCTAAAGTGAGAGTATTTTAATGGAATTTGAGAAGTGCCACAGAGCACTTTGAGGGGGCTTGGGAGAGGGAATGGTGGTGTGCGGTTTAGTCATAAAAGTGATACAAGATGTAACAACCTTATAACTCAAAACCAGCATCAAATCTGGTGTCGGCAGACAGGGCCAAAATGGAAGAGCTCTAAAGTGAGTGGTGCTACCTTGGTTTTACAGCAAAAAATTTCTCTTGTTAGATACTGAACTACAACTTTTCACAGCACTGGGATTATTTTAAGGTACTTGGTATCTTTTGACTATATCATTTCACTGTTGGGGATGAGCAGTTACAAGGGGCAAGGGAGAAAAAAGTAGGGAGAAAAGGTTTCTTTAGCATCTTAGCTTATTCCTTGAAGAAAATGGATGTGTATGGTGGGTTGTAATAGCCAAGGGCAGGTCTCCATTGTAGGCCATACAATTTAAAATGTATCCATGCTCCCTGAAATGATTGGAAGGTAGATTCTGCCCATAGGCTCCAAGACTCAAAGATAAATCCCCTTACAAAGAACCATTAAAGTTTATCGAAAAATTTTAACAGAAGTGTACATCCAGTTATGTGTATACCAGACTGATAAACATTCTTTCTCCACAGGTTTAAAGAGAACAGATATCCCAAATGTCCAAGTTACCATTTGACATGTGGTAGACAGAAGAAGTCTTGCTTCCAGACTTAGGTCCCTCCACAGGAATAATCAACTTAAATCCAATGTTTAAAATTCAAATGCATAATCCTTCCAACAATGTTACAGAATTGTCAGCTGTGCTCATAAAACCTTTAGCAGGTTTTATAATGAACTGATTTTTGGAAAGGCTTTGGGCGTGAAAAAGGGACCTGGGGACCAAAAGATGCCCTACCATTTCCCGTGACTGCTTTCCCAAACCTAGGCTGAAGAAAGTGTCTAGATTGCATTAAGCTAAGGGATTTTTTAATAAAGGGGAACAAGTGGGTGTAGGACAACCAGCAGGTCTAGTCCTTCTCATTCACTGGGTTTAGTCCCAGGGACTCTTCTGATCAAGGACCAAAAACTAATCAGGAAACAGACACACAAGGGATGTTATCATAAAAGAGGGATTACTAATTAAAGTTCAGAAACATATACAAAAGGTCACACGAACAGCTCCCCATCATTTTTGACTCCTTTTTAAGGCCTAATATAGAATAGAAAGTTGTAAATGAAATTATGCTGAGTCAATAAAATTAGCTTCATTTGAGTGAAGATATCTAACTTGGATTTTGGACTTAATACAAACCATGTGGGGACTTGCCCTTTCCATGGCACAAGAATCAGATGACCAGGAGAGATTCTGCAACACGTTTTTTTTGGGGTTTCTGAGAAGGCTCTGAGAAACGTATACCAGAAGACTGTGTGAGTCATCTTCAGATGACTATGTCCTTTGCACTAGAAAACGATCTGCTATAGTTTATTTAGCACTTAAAGTGATTCATGCAAGTATTTAGAACCTTGGAATACTCAGAAGGGACAAATTTGTGTAGGGACAAATTTGGCTGGTGCCTCCTTATTCCTCCTTACCTTTTCCACCAATAGGAGTGTATTGGTATCAGCAATGATTCTAATTAATGATTACAGCGTTCTAAAGCAATATCATGACACATGTTTGCCACCTCCCTCCCAATCTATCTTTTCACCTCCTATCCTGAGCAGAGAGATATTTTCTTGGTCATTCTCAATGCTGGTAAAAGGAATAACTTGAGTTAAGAACTTATTTAACGGTAGCCCCATTCCACAAATGGTAGAAGACTTGTTTTTAATGTTAAGGGGGATGGTACAAACACCTAACCTACCAAGTCCTTAAAACACTTACCCTGGCAGCTCTATGGAATAGACTGTGTATCTATTTTATGAATACTGAAATGGACTCGGTAACACAAGGTCAATCACTAATAAGTCGCTGGGCTCAAACTGAACATGATCTGTGTTCCCTTTCCTACTGTATATGCTGCTGCACTTAATTTTTTTTTTTTTTAATTCCACTGATTTTAACCTGTATTTTTTCAGCTGGTCTCAAAGTCATAAGCCCATTGACTTTAACATATCAATTAACTTTCCGGACAGAGCCACGTAAAATAGACACAGGAAAGCGAGTTAAGGAGAATCAAGAACAAAGCAACATAAATGTCTTTGCTAGTGTCCAGCACTTTGTACAGGTCAGAAATGTGCTTTCTTGTCCTTTGGAACTTTATGCCTGTCTCAGCTGAGCTAATGAACTAGGACATGTGAAATATTAACCTCTAGGGCAGATCTCGAGGTCCAAGAGGGCAGCAAACAGCCTTCACCACTATCTTCAAAGTAGCCTTTTGAGAATAAGGGACCTTGCCAGAAATGATGCAGCCAAGTTTCTGGTGTTTGATGTAAAGCTATTCTCCTTTAACTGCTTGACTTTCTATGCTTTTAGGAAGGTTTATTCTTCTCTGCAAAGGCCAAGTTGAGTAGACAGTAAGATTTTTGCAGCTTATTTAACTGGGGAAATAAGATTATGTTAACACACACTGAAAAGGAGTCCTTACGAGATTTTCTTGTAAATGCTGACACTGCTGTAGGGGCCTCAGGAACAAAACATGCCTAAGTCAAGGAGGTATACACTAGTTATGCATTTACAGAGAGCACGTATCATTGCTGTTAACCCCTAGGAAGGATGCTGCAGGACTGACAGGACCTATAAAGCTCTGAACCAGAAAATTTTCCCCTATCTTTGGAATCAAGTCAGACCAGAGTTAAGAGTTCCTCAGACAGTTAATTCTGGGTAGAGGTGAAATAGTATAGCAGCTCAGAGTTCAGGCTTGGAAGTCTTACATACTTTCACTACTTTCTAGCACAGTGGCTTGAGGCAACTTATCTAATATTCATTTCTCCACCTGTAAAATGGGAATATAGCTTGCAGAGTTGGTATAAAAATCAGTAAGAACTGATGTAGAGGCCTCAGTGCCTCGCCTACAGAAAGCGCTCAACAAATGGCAGCTGTGATTAAATCACAGCTGGTTTCATGGACACTATGTGTCGTGTAGGCAGTCTTGCGTTGTAGCCAACATTGCTCTTCCACAGCAAGTGTTTAAACGATTTTAGAACAAGCAGGGCCAATAGGTGAACAGCTAGTAAGTAGAAACACTGTTAGAGCCACATCCTGTCCAACTCTGGCTTCTGTGACTCTAGAAGGTAGGTTCTGACAGGAACAGGACTGTGGGGATAAAAACTACTCTAAGTTACGCAGAGAGGCCTGTTCTAATGAATCCCGAGGCAAATCTAAGCCTACATCATTACCACTGGCAGCTTAGAAGGTCTACCTCACACCCCCTGGGGAATTTTATGTGGAGCTCTTAAGACGCTGAAGTCCATGTCACACCCAGATCCATCAGTTCAGAATCCATGAAGGAGGAGATGCAGGGACCAATATATTTTCAAGATTCACAGATGATTCTAATGTACTGGCAACTCTGAGGTACAGTAGTCTAACTTCCATAATCCTTTGTCCCCTTGAAGAAATACCAAGTGGGTTAGACTACTGAGCTGGAAGAAACCTAGGGAATAATTTGGTCACACCCTTTCATTACAAAGATTAGGAAACTGAGGGCAAGAAAGAGTATATAACTTGTCTAATTGTTAAACAGCTGGTTGCGGATAAGAGTTGGTGCCAGGAGAAATCTAGATCCTAAAATGAGACTCTAGTGTCTTATTTCTAGAGATTGTACGGTCAGCTTTTTTTGTTTGTTTGTTTTGGTTTTGTTTTTTTGCAGTACGCGGGCCTCTCACTGTTGTGGCCTCTCCCGTTGCGGAGCACAGGCTCCGGACGCGCAGGCTCAGCGGCCATGGCTCACGGGCCCAGCCACTCCATGGCATGTGGGATCCTCCCAGACCGGGGCACGAACCCGCGTCCCCTGCAACGGCAGGCGGACTCTCAACCACTGCGCCACCAGGGAAGCCCGAGTCAGCTTTTTTTTTAAACTGTTTTTTAAGAAGGCTGTACAAGGCCCATGATATAGAGACTGAACCAAGAACACCTCCCATTTAGTAGATATACCAAGCCAACAACAAGAAGATAATTTAGCAGAATAGTTTGAACATGGAATTTCATAGATGTTTTCTGAACCAAAACAGAAAAAGGATTTTATGCAGTCTAATGATACATTGTCACTGGATTCTCTTTTGCCTATGTAGCTGGAGTCCTGCTTGGTCAAACTGGCTCATTAATGCTAATTTGGCTGCTTGGAAGAAAGTATTTGGCTAGGTTTGAGATGCAACCCACAGATCAAAGAATCCACATTATTTCAGTACATTCTCTACTATTCAGGGCTTGGCCTTTTAGTGTTTTATTTTGTCGTTGTTGTTGTTTTTAAAGCACGATAGGAAGTTTGAGTTCTTGAGTTGGCAACTTCCAACTTCCAATATTCTTTTTTTTTTTTTTGCGGTACGCGGGCCTCTCACTGCTGTGGCCTCTTCCGTTGTGGAGCACAGGCTCCGGACGCGCAGGCTCAGCGGCCATGGCTCACAGGCCCAGCCGCTCCGCGGCATGTGGGATCCTCCCGGACCGGGGCACGAACCCGCGTCCCCTGCAACGGCAGGCGGACTCTCAACAACTGCGCCACCAGGGAAGCCCTTTCCACTATTCTTGACTCATTATGACCTCTCCTAATTTTGTATTCACCTCCGCCCATTTTGTTTTTAAAATAACCTTTTATTAGGAGTATCTCCTAACAGGGCCTAAAGAACAGTCATCATAATAAAAGTGTTTGGGAGAGTTTAAGGCTTTAAGAGGAGCTTAATGTTATCTGAATGAAGGCCCATTCTCTAGACTGGGCAATGCAGCAGATTCACTAGAAATGTCTAAAAATAGCTCACTAGTCTAACTGAAGTATTATTTACAATCAATTTTGCAATCACATTACTTAGTTGTTTCAGTGCAATGACTGTTATTTTGAACACTTTACTAGGGTTAGAAAAAGTAGAATGTGTAGATTCACAATTAGAGTATGCTCTAGCCTCTTGGCAAGCTGGGCACAAGTTAATATGCTTGTGTGAACAAAGGCATAGCAGACTGATTCTAGAATCCCTCCTTACACCTAATCAAACTCTAAGAGAGAAAGTACTGTTGGAATATCTCTGCAGTCGTTGGGCTGTGTGGAATTTTTGTGAATATAGACACATGAAGCTTGGGGTTGGATTAATTGACATGAGAGAGTATACCCGTCTCAACTTTAACATCTCAGCTAATCATTCTACCCCAGTTTTTGAGTATGACTTCTTCTAGCTTAGACTGAACAGAATAGGAAAACTGAAATCCAACTTTATCCTTTAGCTCCCTTCTACAAAGGGAAGGAAGTGACATTGATACTTTGGAGATTTGAAAATCATGTTTGTGCCACTGCTTTACATTGCTAGCATTGGATCATTTGGGGTAGGCTGTGGTAACCCTGACACCAGGGACCATTTGGACTGGCTCAGCTAGGCTATGGTGCATGTGCTCTGTATATCTCGAGTGAGTTGGGCAGGGTGATGTAGTGGGTGCAACTTGACATGGAAAAGAGAATGGGGGATTTCTGGTCTAGTGTGCAGTGTGCTTCAACCTAGATTTACCAGAGCTCTGCATCTGGTGGTTATTGGGCCCTGATCCCCCTAACGATGTGGTATTTGTTCCTTATCTGTTGCTATTGTCCTTTTTTCACTTGTCCCTCAGGAGCTATGTGGGGAAGAGAGATTGGTAAGGTAATGACTGCATCCTTGAGTGAAGTTCATAATATTAAGTATCATCTTGAACTACCTTATTAGCTGCTTCTCTTTCTATTAGTGAGATACCAAGTCACCTATGGAAGGAGCTAGGAGTGATTCCCTTTAATTCTAGGAAAGGCTATTAGGAATCCATTGTTCTGGGGGAAAGGATAGTATGGCTTTTGAGGGGGTGGGAGAGGCTTGACAAAGGCTGACGATCTAGTGGGTAAATTTGTATACCAAGCCAAGACATTTCTGGGAAATGGCCAGTGGATTGAAGTGGTCCAACATGGGGTGGTGTGTGTGGGCAGAGATGGGAGGGAGGGGTGGAAAAACTCCTTATGTCTGAGGAACGGGTAGAAGACAAAATGTCTAGACTCAAGACCTGGGCTCAAATGTCAGGGTTCCCATCGAACCCAGCCAAGAAGGTATGTTGGCACTTTGGGCAGGCCTCAGTACCCTGGCTGGTGGGTGATATGTATGAGCACATTGAATGAGCTGTGTGACTAGAGGGCCTGTGGGGACATGATGGAACTCTGCAGAGCACTTCTCCCCCTACCCTGGGTCACCACTGCAGGACCTGAGAGAGTAGCACCTGCTTCAGTCACCAGTGCACTTGCTTTAGTGGACAAAAGCCATCATGGTTTAGTGGTAGCACAGTAGCTCACACTGGTGCTGTCATAACGCTGGGAACACCATGCTGATGGTGACAGAAGGGGGTCCTCACCGAGTCTGGTCTAGTTATGAAGCGATAGTAACCAGAAAGTATACCAAAAAAGCAAGTGGAAGGAATAAGATTCTGAAAAGCTAAACGTTCATAGATAACCAGAATGGGTGAATGGAATAAACTAGTTTTAAAATCTGAGTTTAGAAGAACTCTATCTTGTACTATTAGATGGTAAAGTAGAACACTATACTTCATTCTGCTTACCTCCCATCCTAAAGGTAAGGGAAGAGAGTATTCTAAGGATTGAACAATTTATATGAAATATTTTAGGGTTTTAAATTAAAAAAAGAAACAAGCCAAAACTACTAACATGGAAGCCTCTGGAATTTTTCTATTGCAGGGCCTCTGGGGCAATAATTTGAGAAGCATTATGATACAAAAACACATGATTTTTACTTTGAATTTGGTATCTAAATGTACAGTGGATATTATGCTTGTCGCTTACAGGAAAATGTAGTCAAAATACCAATGAATCAGAGTGAGGGAAAAGGACTGTCATTGCACATTTGATTTCTACGTCAATACACTGACACTATTCCTACCTTCTTCAATAATCTTCCCTCATATCTACATATACTTACCCAGCTGACGAGCAAATACTTCATCGTTTTCATGTCTATCCTTCCCAGGTTACTTTAACATACTTCTACCAAAACTCACCCTTCTTCCTAATTCCAAGCTAGTTTTTAAATAAATCATACAAATGAATCTTAGCAGTTTGTTTCCTAGAATGCACAGTATCAAGTTGTGCTTTCTCGTTCCCAAACGAAATAATCTGAATGACGTCAGTCCAGCCATGTAGCACACCAAGCACGTGGATTTCAGGACACACAGTTTATTCATTTGAGTCCCTCTGTGATTTCACCTATGATGCTTGCATATGTAAATCTTAACTGTTAAACATGTTCCACTTTCTACTTGAGTGCCATTACAATAGTCATCTTGAAAGTCCACGTGGATATTAGAAGAGCTCAAGAAAGCATGTTATTTAGAAGCACCTGCATCTTATTTATTTACTTAAAAAAATTTTTTTGCTTCTGTGTCTGGTTTATTTGATTCAACATAATATTTATGAAGTTCCAGCCATGTTGTATCTTGTTCATTATCATTGCCGTGTATCTCATTGTATGAATACGCCACAAATTTTATCCACTTTGGAGCTGTGTTGGACACTGCTTCTATGAATATTCTACTACGTATCTTTTGATGCATGTATGTGTGCATTTCCTCTTATTTTACTTTATTTTTTATTGAAGTATAGTTGATTTACAATGTGGTGTTAGTTTCAGGTGTATATAGCACAGTGATTCAGTTCATATATATATATATATATATATATATATATATATATATATGGTCTTTCAGATTCCTTTTCCTTATAGGTTATTACAAATTACTGAGTATAGTTTCCTGTACTATACAATAAGGCACTTGTATTTTAAACATTAAGCTATAAACAAACATTTACATACACTAGTAGAATTATTTTATGATATACCATATCAGGCCATTTTAAAAGCAGGCAGGTCATCTTAAACTTTCCAAAACCAGTGCAAGAAACACTGCTTGATATTTAGTTTCTTCTTTAATAACCTGGCTGAATTATGTTAAATTCCAACGTGGTTTCCGTTCCTAGGCAGAGCCCCACGTTCATATAATCTTCAAAGCCATGGCTTGAGTGTTTCTGTATCTTTCTGTAACTCACGTTTCAGAGGTGTGCTGTATTTTGGAGAGTTTAAAGGGAGAAGAATCCAGCTGCCTTGTAACACCTGCACAAAGTAGTCAAACTGAGGTGTACGTAGTAAGTGTGTGTAGACAGTCAGGACTTCTTTTTTGTTACATTTCTGTACATAGACCAAAACCATGAAAAAAGTTCTTATACCTATGTAGACCCAACATAAGATGAGTTTAAGTTATTTGATTCTAATATGTTATCTCTGGTTCTGAGTGGCCTTTTCAGTAGAATATGCCCTTTGTTTTAGTGTTCAATCTACCCTTAGAGTTGGTATTAACCTTCCATGAGAGACTTTGCCAATGGCTCCTATTTCCACGTCTGACATGATCTCTTCTAGTTGGGCAAGATATCTACAGCCAACAGGGCATTTGGGCTTCATCTCCAAGAATGACAATGGCCCTGCTAACCCCATAGATAAGAATAGGTTGGGTTTTTTTAAAACACTTACTGTTACCTGTGTGCTGAATATATTAACTATCACTTTAAGGATTTTTTTTTTAACCATTTAAAAATGAACTTTTATTGTAGTCTGAGAAAGACGCTACTGCAAAGTGATTAGTGTAAACTGCCCTAAGGAGGAGAAACGGGAAAAAATGCAAATCTCTGAGAAAAGCCTACTAATAAAAACCATAGATTGAATCACCTGTTTAATTTAGTAGTTACTACAGTGAAATCCACAGAGAAAAACAGAAGCCAAAACATAATTCAATATACGAGTCAAACGATATCTTCTTCATGATTTAGCTGATTTCCCTTAGAGAAGACTTGGTTGTTTTCAAACAAGATGAAGGAAAAAGGAGTCATTTAAAAATAAAAAGGGGGACTTCCCTGGTGGCCCAGTGGTTGAGAATTTACCTTCCAATGCAAGGGACACAGGTTTGACCCCTGGTCGGGGAACTAAGATCCCGCATGCCATGCGTCAACTAAGCCAGCGTGCCGCAACTACTGAGCCCACACGCTCTGGAGCCCAGAACACCAAAACTAGAGAGAAGCCTGTGCGCCACAACAAAGATCCTGTATGCCGCAACTAACACCCAATGCAGCCAAACAAATAAATAAATAAGTAAATATTTTAAAAAATAATAAAAATAAAAAGGACTTTCTCTTTATTTGTTGAATTTCAGGTTTACAGAGAACCAGGAACCTGATAACCAGCCCTCTCCCCCCACCCGACACCAGTGCTCTACCATGCCGAAGGTTAGGAAGTCTCCAGAATGCTATCTAAAAGGCCAGGGGAACTCGTCCAGAAGAAAAAAGCATATAGGCTCATTTGCTTACTTTTTGGTTGCTGGCCAAATTAGATAAGTTAATAGATGAGAAATCCCCAGGTAATTGCAGATTCTGTTAGACAAGGAGAAGGGTGAGTCTGCCAACTTGTTTTCTTGCTTCTTGTGGTGATATATTAATTCTACTCAAGTACTAAAAATTTAGGAGACAGGTTCCAAAAATGGTCTGAAATAGCTAGCCCACCTGCTTTGAACTTGTGTGCACACAAATACTCTAAGAAGCTGTTGCATGGGACTTTCCTGGCAGTCCAGTGGATAAGACTCCATGCTTCCAACTGCAGGGGGCACGGGTTCCATGCCTGGTTGGAGAACTAAAATCCTGCATGCCACGCAGCCAAAAAAAAAAAAAAAAAAGCTACTGCAGAGTGAGACGGACAAAGTGGTGGAAATGCACAAGCATCCTTGAACTTGACCTAAGGTTCACACGACATCATTATTCTCTCATTTTTTGGGAAATGGTATTGCAGCGGTCCCTGACCTTTTTGGCACCGGGGACCGAATTTGTGGAAGACAATTTTTCCACGGAGTTGGGGGGATGGGGGGATGGGGGATGGGAGACGTTTCAGGTGGTAATGAGCGATGGGCAGCGGCAAACGAAGCGTGGCTCGCCTGCCAGCCACTCACCTCCTGCCGTGTGGCCCGGTTCCTAACAGGCTGCAAACTGGTACGAGTCCGCGGCTGGGGGTTGGGAACCCCTGAATTGGACCAAATAAGCACATGGGTATAAGTCAGTGCATTTTTAAACTGAGGGATGGAAAAATTCTATATGGCAGCATATTAACTCATGCTAAATGAAACAGATTTGGGATTTTAATTGCTTCGCAGTTGAAGCAACTACATTGAACAATGTATGTAACAAAGTGTTCTAGTTTATCGAAATATCTGTATATGGTTCATTCACTGCAGAGATAGATGAGCAAAGGAAGTTCCAATTACAAGAAAAAAAACCTACCACTTAATATCAGACTTTCGCTTATAAAGTCTAAGTAGGTGAGACAGGTTTTGTTTCATGAATTCTATACATAAATTCATGAGAATGCAACCAAAATTTTACCTGTTACAATCATGTAAGTCATCACCATTAACTGGTCCTCCCTTCCACAAACATGTCTAGACATCTACCTTAGGGATCATGATGTACAATTAATTGGCAAGTCTGGAAGAGTAATTCAGGGAACCTTGTATCTACTAAAGCCTTCGGGAAAAAGCCACCCCTATATGATTCCAAACATTAACCATTATTAATCTAAAGAAGCTTTCAGGAAGTCAATTTCTATTCCACCTTTGGCAATCATTTAAGTGATTCTACAAATAAAGTTAAAATAATGGAGGTGGTGTTTCAGAGCACCAAGTTAAGAGTTCTTAGAAAATGAAGATACAGCTTACTGATTTTCTTTCTTGGTTGCAATAATCAAAGAACACAAGGAAAAATCTCAAGTATCACCTTAATCTGTACAGATTTCGAAAAGTTTATTCTGGGATTTAAAGAGTGACTTTGGAGGTTTTCTAACATATATATTCCACTGGATTGTTTTCTTAAGTCATTTCTTCTAATATTAAAATCATTCCAGAGCTGGGAGAAAGGGGGAAAAAATCAAATTTGTACCAGCTGCATAAAAACAAGGTATCTAAGAAAATTGCCCTGGTTATGTCATTATACACCATTTTCAAAGGCTCAAGTCTTGAATATTTCATTTACTGTTTTTCTCTTTTTTTAAAGGTAAGTTCCTCGGGTGGCGTTAACCAATGGCTTGGAGGAGCCTAGGAAAATGAGATTTTTCTTCCCCAGGTCCAGCATAATTTTTCTTTTTTTACTTTTGACCTAATATTATTTTGCAAGATTGAAGAAGTAATCAGTGTCTTAACTTTATATTTACATGAAGTAATATTCAATGCAGTATGCTGTTTCCTATAAGCCTACACTGGTAGCCTGATAAACAACTCAGTTTGGGTATTTTAAAAGGCAATAAACGCCTTAACTAAATAAACCATCAATTCATATAGAGACAAAAGAATTGCTACTTCCCAACGAGCTTAACAGATTTGAAATGATAAATTTATATACTAGGACAATCTAGTTTCTCTGGCTTTTTGGACTGTAAAGACTCATTTATTAGATCTATGTCTGTGTCTTTTAAAATGTGTTATTCAAAATCATCTCCAGCTGCAAATGTCGTTAGTGTGAGTCTAATGCTGGTTAACCCTCTACTCCTTCCCCGTTAAATGAATTTGACTTAATAGTGAGAATACCGTACTGTCTAACAGTTGCACTAAAAACCTGTGAAGTGTGTCTGTTTTCTAGCTCTCAGAGCTTTGGCTAGAAACTGTAAGAAATTAACACAACATTGTAAATCAACTATACTTCAACAAAATTAAAAAAAAAAAAGAAATTGTGTCGAGTATTTGCCCTTTGCATTGTCATTATTTATAACCTGCCTAGCACTCACAGTCACAGGTATCACCCAATGGTCAAGGCTTGGCTTTAGGGCAAGCGATTGGTCAAAAATGTGACTTACTATGAGGAGACTTTCCCAGAATAAGCAGATGAGATGAGAATTCTTCCTTCTCCCAGGCCTGCTGCATGTACACCATCCTTGTTGGGTTTCATTGCCTTCTTAAGACGACAAATCATGGGGGTGCCACACGGGTCTATAGTTTTAGCGTGAGATGAACTAGTAGGCATGGTTCCTTATTGCCGGCCACTTTGCTGGGCTTGCACTGAGACCTCCTGGCCAATTACGAGATGTCATATTTATATTCAACTACAGAAAAGTTTCTGATTAGTCTACACAGCAATGTCAACATCAATGATTCACTGTGAAGGAAATTTACTTGATTCATAAAAAATGCAATATTTAAGCAAGCGGTTTCATTAGCTTTTAGAGCAATCTCATCTGTTCTCTGAACCATTAATGACCTGTTGCAAATTTCTGTGTCTGCTAAGTAATTGACATTTAAATACTTGAGGAAAACATGAATGGATATAAGTGATTAGATAAGGACTTCATTTGTAGCTTCTCTTTACGATCCCTGTTATATATGGTCATTAAATAAAAGGAACTTCGGTAGGTCCTTGAAGATTTAGATTCACCCCACAGTGGCATCTGCTATTTTCTAGTTTTATTACGTAGGCATTTTTAGCATCAGAGAATGCAGTTAGATCATTTGTTTCCTTAGCTGAACTCTATAGTCCTGTGCAAAGACAAGTCTTTGAAAGCCACTATTAAGTTCCTAATCCAATCTTTATTAAAAAGACTCGATATTATGGACCAGGAGGTTAAGACAAATCCTTAAAAAAGTAATGATCAAGCTTTTCTATAACCCAACGATGCCTTCTACTGCAGTAAAACCTGAAGTTAGGAATATGTTTATAGTTTTAATGTTTTTTTTCTTCTTTTCCAGTATGGATTATTACAGGATATTGAATATAGTTCCCTGTGCTCTACAGTAGGACCTTGTTGTTTATCTATTTTATATATAGTGGTTTGTAATATAGTTGTAATGTCTTTAAAAAACAGAATGTGATCCTTAAACTATAGATGTGTGTAGACAATGAGTTCCACCAAAGAAAACAGTGAGAGAAACAGCACTAACATGCTTTCTCAGTCTCTCTAAGGTAAGCAAAGTTTTACTTTCAGGACTAATTATCACAAGTAGGATGTGAATAAAATTTCTTTCTCAGGGTCATTCTCTCCAGCGTTGAGGTTCTCTAACTGAAATTTCATTCTACATTTGCACCTCCACCTAAGAAATCCCATAAGAGTCAAATGCCACCTAGGTTGACTCTCCTTTTTTTTAAAATAAATTTATTTATTTATTTATTTTTTGGCTGCATGGGGTCTTCACTGCTGTGCGCGGGCTTTCTCTGGTTGCGGAGAGCTGGGTCTGCTCTTAGTTGCGGTGCACAGGCTTCTTTTTGCGGTGGCTTCTGTTGTTGTGGAGCACAGGCTCTAGGCACACGGGCTTCAGTAGTTGTGGCATGCGGGCTCAGCAGTTGTGGTTCACGGGCTGTAGAGCGCAGGCTCAGTAGTTGTGGCGCACGGGCTTAGTTGCTCCACGGCATGTGGGATCTTCCCGGACCAGAGCTCGAACCCGTGTCCCCTGCACTGGCAGGTGGATTCTTAACCACTGCGCCACCAGGGAAGTCGCCACCCCTGTTGACTTTTAAGAGCATGTCATCTGTCTCACACTGTGCTCAGTCAGTGTGACTCTACAGATGGTAAATCATTGGCTATCCTAGAGTTTGCTCTGAAGCCATGCTAATAGGAAATTAGAAAGGCCTTCAAATACGGGTAGCTTTGTTTCATATGTTTTTGAGAGCATATGGGGTTTGGTGACTGATCCCTGCTCAAAGCCATTACGATTTAGAGACTGGAAACAAAGTTAGCTCCTGAATGCCAGGGGTCAGTGCCAACAAGTCAATTCATGTAATAAATCTACATCCCTACTATGTGCCAGGCACTCTTCTAGCGCTTAGGATATGTCAGTGAGCAAAATAAAGATCTATTCCCTTATAGGGTTTACACTCTAGCAGGGGAAAGCCATAAATGGATTATAGTCTTTCAGAAGGTGACAGATGCTCTGGAAAAAGAGGAGAGTAAAGCGGGTTGGGAGTTCAGGGTTGGGGATGGCTTTAATAGTTTTTTTAGTGGGGTGGTGGGATGAATTGGGAGATTGGGATTGACATATATACACAAATACATATAAAATGGATAACTAATAAGAACCTGCTGTATAAAAAAAAAAATTAAATTAAATTCAAAAAAATAGTTTTTTAAGAAACACAGAAGGGATACCAACGTTTTAAAAGTTAAATTTATCTTCATCCCTTTCTGACAAGAGTGGAAGCTGAAGTACGGAAGTTAATCAACCCCCTGAAAGTCACATGAGTCTAATATCTATGCTCTTAATGTCTTTGTTGTAGAACAATACAGGCAAAAGAGAGAATTAATCTAGTTCTTCAGATAGGTGGAATGGGTGTTAGCCAGAAAATACTTTTGGGAAAGAGGAATTGATAGCAATGGGAAAAGGATATTTATGTAATCTTGACTAGAATACCAAACCCGCGCTGGGATATATGATGGGAAAAGGTTGAAAAGTAGGTCAGACTGGATTAGGGTGGGTTAACAGAACTCTATTTTGTCTAGACGGTGCTGAGAAGACCTTGAGGTTTTGAGCAATGGTGTAGAGGTCGGGGTGGTGACAAATCTGTGTATGGAGCCATGGTATCAAAGAGTCAGATAGCTTTGTAGTAATGATAGTTGCATGAACTTGCCATTTTGAGTGATTCAAAACTGCCGGTTTCTTTCATTTAATTACTTGGTTAATCTTTTGGAAACAAAGCCTTTTAACTGAAAGGTTAAGGTCTAACAATCTCAAATGTCAGATTCAAGGTTATCCCATCTTGCCAAGCTATGATGCTTGGTGACCCTCAAACTTCAAATAAACAACATGTCCTTAAAGGTGGCTTAAAAAAAAAAAATCAAAGGCCATTATGTCTTGTAACTTTCATTCTAAGACCCTAGAAAAAGAATTCCCATAATGTCAGTTTTATAAAACCTTATGTAAGTATAATGATATTTGAAATGTGAGCGACTAAAGGAACTTGTAAAAGGGAGCTATTGACTAAAGTAGTCATGTCATTATAGCTCCTTGCTTAAAGCAGAACAGATAGCATTTTCCCATTGTATATATGTTTCTCCATATAACTATTGAAAGACTAGAAGGAAGAGTTGCAAGGAAATGCTGGTCAAGAAGGGTGGCAGTAGGGTGAGAGACAGATTTCTGCTTCTTATACATTTAGAATAGTGATATTAGGGTGACGTGTGCCTTTCCGCATCTTTAAAATTAAATTCCTTAGAGATGTACTAATTTGTCAGATAGCAATATTTAAAATGTAGGCAAATCTGTAGTCTTACTTGGGCTAAAGACAGAATCATAAAGCTACTCTAGTATCAGTCACATGAAATTAAACTCAAAAGCTAAGAGAACCTACAAATTGAACTTGAACATCTCTGCAAGCGTGCAGAACGCTGCCCATGGAAAGCTTTCCACACTGTCATCTTAGACTTCGTTAAATGTTTACTTGTCCAAAATTGTTGAGAAAAGCTCCTGATATATTAAAACAAATGAACAGTACGTTTTGAATCAATTGCTCACTGGGGTTTGAAAAAACTCTTATGCTAGCATTTTCAAAGTTGATCAGAGTACGGTCTATTGCCTATTTCCAGACTGGTTTTCTTGGATCCAATGGGGTCTGTGTAGATAGGAACAAGTTGGCAACCTAAGTTAAGAATTAAAGAACCTAATTTGTATGTTCAGTACAGCTGCACATACAAATTTAAAAAAGCAGCTTTCTTTGATTTGAGCAGAAATTGTGTTAAGTCAAAGGGATAACCTTAATTATTCAGTACTGAGCAAAAGGTTTCATCTATTTTCTCAATTTTTATTAGTTCTTTAGTAAATAGTTTGGTAGATGCTCTTAAAAGGAGAAAACAGGAGGAGAATAAGAAGTTGTCCTTGGACAACCTGATGAAATATCAGGTTGAAAACTATTCGCCACTATGATTATTATTGGCCCTTGTGATAATATCTATTGGGTTAGATAGATGTATGAGCCATGATGAATACTCCAGTGGCAGAAGTTAAACCAAGGCTTGACCACACCATGTGGAGAATTTCAGTAACAGCTTGTTGGCTTTTCTCAGGCCCTGAGAAGATATAAACTAGAGGAACCTAGGGATATTGCTCATTATAAATAACCTTAAAGTCAAAAAAAGACTCAAAACTCTTTTGCTTATACCAACAGATAAGGCAAGCTGAAGTTCTCTGTTTTGCTCCCTTTACAATAAATTCCAATTAATGTTGCAGATGAGAGCCGCTTGAGCCACTCATTACCCTGGCGATCTGGTTAGTGTTTACCAAATACCCACTGTGTTCCAAGAACTGTATTATGTTGTATATACAGTGACAAAAATAGATATGGTCTCTACTCTCAAGGGGCTTACAGTATAGACAGGGGAGAGAGAATAAGCAAGCAATAGTTACAACTGCTACTAAGTATTTCAGAGGAAATGTTTCTGATTAGGGTAGAAAGTTTCACTGCCATTAATAACGTTTAGAAGAGAAGGCAAAATTAGACTACTTCAAGGAATTCTATATACTGTTTTCTTATTAATATCAACCACGGAAATATGAAAATTTTGTCTTAAGGGTTTAATTACCCTCTTCAAGAGACAGTTTTAAAACGATGACATTTACTTAAAACATTAATTAGATGGGAGATATTTAAATTAAATATTTGGGAATCTCCTATAGTAATATTGCAATCTGGAAGACCATCTGTGTGACAGAGCCAGTGGGAGGAAACAATCTTGTGATATGCTAGGTTATGAAGAAATGTCAGTGATGTTTCCTGCAAAGTTATCTTAAAATCCAGAGTTCTGAATCAACACTCTTTTCATAAACACAGGAAAGAAACATATGCTCACTTGGCATCAGTTTTGCCACTTCAGGAGTACAAGCAATTCAGAGATGACACAAACCTCTATATTCTAGAACCAAACATGTTCTGTGGTACTCTTAATTACCAGATTTCTCTAAGAGTACAACAGGGTCACTTTCAGATAAGGCCAAACTACTGAACTGTGGATTTAAATGAAGCAATATTTTGAAAACGTAACCATGGGTCCCTACTAGTGGCTTCAGTTATTTAAGGAGCACTACCTAGTTTACGAGAGGACCAGCAAGAGAATATTAGGTAACAACTGGTTAAGGTTAGCCTTCATCAGGAACATGGACTTTATTATCACCCCAAATAGTAAGGTGCTCAACAAGTGTCGGCTGCATGAAATATAAGAATTTGGATGCTAAAACAGAGCACAGTTGCATCCATTGTTTCTGTTAAAGACTTCTTGTATACAAAGCTGAAGATTTCTATCTCTATACACTATCTGGAAACTGAAGTACAGATTTTCTTTTGTTCATGGATATACCTAAAAGATCCACAACAGTATTGTCTATAGCTTAGAATGAAGCTAAGATTTTATCTTAGACTGTTCACATATCTACTGAATCTGGCAAACTTTCGACCCTCTATTTTCCATAATTACCCTTTATTTCCATACCTCTCCTCCCTCTCCACCAAAAAAAATTTTTTTTACTTAGTTCCGGGATTCCTCCCCAGTCTTGCTTCATCGCCATTCCGACGAGTTCCTGCTTCCAAAAAAGCTATACTGTCTTGTGTCACGTACCTTGTTCCTGACAATTAGCCAACTCTTAGTACAGTGTTATATTTTTTATACACACAGCACAGGTATTTCATATTTAGAATACTTGAAGTAAAAAAAGCTCTTTGTGGGATTAATTCTCCCTTCCATCTTCTCAAAAGGATCCAATGAGAATCTAAGTTGTAAGAGCTTCTAATTGTCTCTGACCCACTTTCATGGCTGAATTCTTGTAGTGGTGCCGTATCGGACCTCGGGGTCTTCCTGATTTTGTATTAATCAGGCGTCAGTGCTCAATTCCTCTATTTACAGTCAATCTGAGATGCAAAGCCTTGTATATTTAGAATGCACAGTAGATATATACATAGCCACCTGTTCCCTGGAGAAGCTGATCTCTTCCATTTACCCTGGACACACACACACACACACACACACACACACACGTGTGTGCACACACAAGTACACAGTGCCTTCTCTTGTTACCTCCCTAGCCTGTAATACTTACTGCCTTCACCTACTTAAATTCCTACCTGTCATTCAAAGTTCACTCAAGATGTGTTGTCTTAGGTCTTCACTTACCTCTCACCGGCCCTACCATTTCTCCACACTTGACCTATTGTTGTCCTCTGATTCCTGTGGAACTCTTCCCTTAACTCAATGAAATTCTGAGGTCAGGGAATCATTTACCCCACTTTTCTAGCCCCCATGTAGTCTGGTAGAAGGAGTGCACTTAAAACATTAGAGGTAATACACAGTTGCAATTTGTTCCTTAATATTGAAATCTTTTCTTTACCTTGCTGATTTTCCATGAAAGAACAGGTCTTTCTTCAACTGCTAAGCAATCGCTACTCAAACTCATCCTGCCAATACAGCCAGGTTAATTGATCTGAGTCAGCATTTTGTTTTCCGGATTTAATAAAGAGATCTACCGCTTAGCAGATAAAGATCTAAGTCCTTGCCCCGACATCCAAAGCTCAGTGCAGTCCATCTCTCCTTTCCAAATGATATCACCCCTTACCTCTCTACCACCTGTACTTTCTCTTAGCCAAACTGGCCAATCAGTATTCTTTGGGCATACATCTGCATGATGTACTTATGAGCTTCTGCCTAGAATGCATTTTTCTTCCTACCTTTGCTGATTTGACTTCCACCATTCCTTTGAAAGCCAAATCCATCATCACACCTGCGTCTTTTTCTTTCTGTACCACTCTGTACCACTTAATTATAATAAAACCATACGTTAGTTGAGCGGTTGTCATTTTCTCTGAATTTCAGGTAGGCAGCCATTGTTGACACTTATGTGTTCCCTAGCAGGTGTTAGGTAAATGTTTTCAGCCAACTTTCAATTACAACCAATGAAAAGTTTAGATCACCTGGACAAATCAGAAACCCCAAGAACAAGTTATCAGGCAGCCAAGCAAACATCTATGCATCAAGATATCCTTCAGAAGGCAGGCTGGACATTGAATAAAACTATCATTTCAATTCAAGTACACGAATTCTTCTGAAAAGCCTTAGCTATAGTTGAACCTTGGTCCAGGCAGAAATCCATATTAAATCTCCTTATCGTCAACCAGCTATGGATGGAAGAGCCTGTTCTACTTGTTTTCTACTTCAAAACTGGGATTTTATTTAAGATATCTGACTTCAGAAGCAAAGGGTAAAAAAAGAAATCCCAAAACAAAAACAAAAAATAACACGACCACCACCCAATGCTGATGCAGTAAAGCACAGATGGCATTTTCCTTTTAGGGAGGTTTGAGCACCTACTGTGTGTACCATTCCAACTTCTGATCCTCTGATCTACAAGTAAGTTACATGTTTCTCATCTGGGCTAACATTGTGCCCCAAAGCCAGACTGGTTTGGCATTCTTCATAGGACTATGAGAGCCCTCTGACAAATAGCCAAACACATTTGGCTTATTTCTGCTGCCCTAAATGGTAACAAAAAAACACGTTAGCATCTGCGTTACATATTATAGAAGATTAGAACAGCTCTTGGCCCCTTAGTAGGAAACTTCAAATATGAAAAATAAGTGAGATCCTTTGGGTGAAATGTTTAGAACAAGGAAGGCAGCTGTACCCAACACGGATACATTAGTGAAGATATTTTTAACTTTCCAGTTACTTGGGCATGGATTAATTCTAGACCTCAGGAGGACTCAACTGTCCTGCCCAGAGGAGGTTTAAGTGGTACCTTAAGAATTAACATCTGTGTGCCTGTACTTGTTTAGCAAGCATTGCCACATTTTCCTGCTCGAACTTCACATTTAATAGTTTCACGGTAGGTAAGAAAGATGGTCTCATTTTCAGCCTGAATGTGTTCATCTCTAGATTTTAGCTTGCCAAAAGGCCACAAACGATGAGAACAAGACCATTTTCCAATATCAACTTAGTTATTTCCTTGAGAATCATAGTCCTAGAGCAGGTACACTTCTGAAGCAGCAGCTCTGCGGAAGTTTTTTTTTTTTTTCATGGCTCCTCCTTTAATTTTAGTTTGGAGGCAACTCGTTCTATTGACGGAGAAAATGAAGCTCAGTTGTTATATCCCTCGCCTTCAATAGCAAAGCTGGGTTGTGGACACCATCATTTGTAGTTCAAAGCCCAAGCTCTTAACCACTAACCTATGCTGTCTCTTCAAAGCCAGAGTTCCAATTCTCTCCTTCTAGATCGCACCCTTGCATCTTTCAGTCTAAGGCGCGATCTCTGCTAAACACCCGTCTCTGATGAACACTGGTCATTCTTAGGACTGTTTTGCAAGGGGGGCGAGGTGACTAAGGGTCAGGGACTAAGAAATGGCAGTGCTGTCATTCCACTGCAGGAGTAGAGCCTACATTCTTTACTTCACGTAAAATAGAATTTCTTCTAGACTTCTATTCACTGGGAGTTCTTCCGTTGCTAGCCTAGCAACATACTTCATGTGACAGGTGTTTACTAAATATTTTGACAACCATCAAGATTTGAATCATAAAGATTCACGCTTGAATCCTGGCTCTACCACTTAATGGTATGACCTTGGGCAGGCTGATATCTATTGATCATATTGGAGTTAAGAAATGGAGATATCTTTTCTACCTTAAGTGATTTAAAGTGAAAGTCAAATGGGAGAATGGCATAGTACTTCATAAACCATAAAGCGCTATAAAAACTAAGTGCAGCAGATTCATTTACCATGATGGCAAGGCCTACATCCGCACTCCGGGCAAGGCATGAAAAAACAAAATACAAAGTTTTATAGGTTAGAGAGAACCATCTGGTTCAAGAGTAATGATGTAGTTTACGGAAATCTTTTTAAAAAGAAGCAACTGGGACAGTCTTCTAATAAACGGAGATTAATTATGTTTTTTAAAAACCCCAAAGGGAAAAGGATTTAGAAGCGAACTGACAATATAAAACTAAGGAGTAGATCGGTTTTCCTAGAATCAAGAAAGCAGTTATGTGAGATAGCAGGAAGAATGTCAAGGTTTGTGCTTTTTCATCTTTCTCAGATTCAGTTAAACTGAGCGACGTTTAAATGCTTTATTATTTCCATGACTGTAGGAATTCAGTTACTTTGTTATGCTTTCCACTGAACAAGTGAAATCTGAAAGTTAGTCTTAGATCACGTGAAGGGCTTGCTGAGATACAGCTGGACGGGCCCTACTGCTCATATCTGCTTTAGTGGATGTGGCATGGGAACCAAGAATGTGCATTTCAAACAAGTTCCCAAGGATGCTGATGTAGCTGGTCCGGAGACCGCACTCTGAAAGCTAGTCTGAGATGAGTTCTTTCTAGCTGTGAACGATACACTCTAGCTAACTACGTGTCCAATCTTGAAAGAATGAATGAATCTGACTGTTAAATGAGAACTTACACAGCTCATCGGTTACATAAAGTTCTAAGTCTGTTTCAGAATAACACTTTGCGTCACATTGCTAGGGAGAAATAGGGTAGCTTTTTACCCAGAGAGAACATTAAAACGTAAATTCCTCACCCAAATCTCTTCCAGTTTGAAGAACATTTCAAACCCAGCTTTTCCAGTATTCTCACTTCCTAACCTACCGGCTCCATGGTTACCTAAAAATATAAGTGACAGCCCTAATGCATTCTGCCTCACCGTAGCTCCCCTGCCCTGAACGCTCACTCAGCCTGCTCTGTTCACTCAGAAAGAACTCTTACTAGTTTAAAGGAGTTAAAGGTCACTTGCCTCTAGCTAGCTTAGGGGCTAAGTTATAAGTTACAGCAGCAGAAAAACATTAACTGGCTTGCTCTGTATTGAGGCAACAGCTTTTATGTTCCTGAAATTTCATAAGCCATAATGTTTGTGTCGTGATGATGTAAGAATTAGCAAGAGCTGGACAATTTGGATTACAGTTTTGGATGAAAATAACTTTAGAAGAGAAGGATGAGGTAGGTAGAGAGGAGATTCTACCTCACTTAATAAAAAAAAAGTAACTTCCATTTTTAGACCAGGAAGCAGTTTGTTCAGATCCTGCTTACCCTAGAGTGACAGGCTTCCTTCCAAGGTAGGAGAAAGATTCGGGAAGGGGAGTAACGGTGGCAACCTGCCCAGCTACGTGGGCAAGGACAGCATGGGGCCCTGTGTACTCAGAGGACTTTTTATTTCTAGCCTAGTCCCTCAGTTTAGTTCCCGCGGTCCTCTCCCTTCCCACTTCCTTCTGCTATAATGCTGACTTCAGGCAGAAGGATTGCTCCTTCTCTGTAGGGGGTCTGGGGGTAGGGGGTGGGGGGAAAGACTTAAATGAGGCCAGAGGAGGTCAGCTTGACCAAAGCAAACTGCAGGCTCCAGGCAGAGAGCAGAGAGTAACTCCCAGGCGGTTTAGTGTTAACACAGCAAACTCCCTGGCTTTGTTAATATTAAGTGCTTAAGTGCTTAACATTTTTCAGGTAGACAGGCGGTGTCCAACTTTGACAAAGACATTCCCCGTTCTGCATTTAGTTTTCACAAAGATACATAATTCGGTGGTTCAGGGGGCAACATGAAAACAAAACATCAGAGTAAACGATTCTAAGCATACCGGATTAACAGTCTTCCCAACAAACCTGGGGGTAGGTATTATTATTCTCTCCAGATAAGGAAGCTTAAGGTCAGAGAAATGATGCAATTTGCTCAAGGTCACGCGAGCGGCAGTGCTGTCCCTGGGATTTGAACTCGGGCAATGGGGCCCCAGAACCCACATTCGCAGCCGAGCAAGGTGTGAGGTGGAAACGGCCTGTGTGCCAGCCCTTTGTGTCCACACGCAGCGTCATTTGTTCCCCTCACCAGAAATCAGCGCTCTCTTTCTAGAAGGGGGCTCGGTGGCCTGCTCTCCTTCTGAGTCATGGGATTAATCCAGTCAGGGAACGCTACCATGAGTTAGGTCACCCCTAACTACATAGATCTGAGGTTACAGCTCTTTCGGCTAAATGTGATTTTGGCCAACCTCTGTGCAATCCAGTGGCACAGCTTCAACTTTAGAATTACACAGCAGTGCCAGAGAATTTTCAAATACCACATCCTGTTCCTCAGGTGTTTCACATTTCGAGTCGAGTTCTCATTCTGGTTCTGCTTGGGGTGTAGACAGCCTTATGCGTTTGGTCAAATACCAAAACCTCCCTAACTGGTCCAGTTTCAAGGCTTTCCGCCTGGGGAGGCATCTTCTGCTTAACACCCTGGAGCTCTGTCTTTGGCAGCCTTCTCAAGTATTTCAGCATCCTAGGTTTGTCTTTAAGAAAAGCGTTAATTAAATCCTCAAGTCACTAGAGACTGAGGAAGGGAAACACATGGAAACTTCAAAACTACCCAGGTGAAAAGTATCATGGTAGCAAGTGTAGGCTTACAGACATGAGGGTAGAAAGAGAGCTGAAGCAGCACATACTGGCTGTACCACCGAGAGCCCAAGTCTCCACAAAGCCTCCTGCTGACCAGGAGCCGTGACCAAGGTTTCCGTCTTCCTGCTCTCTTAAGTCTTCAGGTAATGGGAGGCATGGCCGAGCAGGCCAATAATATCACCCCGACCAGCTGGTCAGCAGCTTCCAGGTCCCTGTACCACCTTCCTTCGTGCCAACAAGTGTCTTGAAAGCAATTCCCTTCAACCCAAGCAAGGTGGCTGAAATCCATTCAGCCTTTTGGGCAAAGGCAAGACGTAAGGCTAATGCACAGGAATTTGGACTTTTAGTTGAATCTCCAACTATAAAAAGTCTTGAGTGGAAATGCAGACCCTGGATTCTGTCCTTAACAGTGCGGCAAGGCTTTGAACGAGTGCTGTGGCTCCCTTCCTCTCTCACATCCTCAGGAGATCAGCTGTGTCCAAGATCCCCAGGATGGCGACTACCTATGTGTCACAGCTCAAAGTTGGAAGACGTTCTCCTACCATCTACTTTAAAATGGAGGAGGGTATAGCTTAAGAAGAACTGGTTGCTAGGGCATCCATTTGGATAAGAAGGGAGAGAGTTGGGAGTGGGAAGGGAAGGGGAAGTGAAGTTAGTCACCACCAACAAGAAAAAGAACCCAGTCTGCCTTAGGAGGGTACTGGCTAGGGATTTAGAAGTAATCTCTGCCAGAAATACACATTGGAAAAAACCACTAGGCCTCCTTTGTGCTTTCTCAACAAGATTGCACATTGCTTTAGGTGTACCATTGTTTATTAGCACATACGGAGCACTTCAACCAAAAGGATCCTTCCCCAAAGATGAAGGACAGCTCAATCTCAAATACTTCTGAATTCTCATGGCAATAAACCTTCTTGCAGTGTCATAGAGGCCTATCTCCCCTCGAGGAGGGAGAGACAGAACCTGCGGGCGTAGGGGGCAGGCACCACGCCCAGAGAAGAGTAGCCTAATCGAGGTCTGGCTGCTGGTTTCAGAAGCCAGTGGAGGTGTCGCAGAGCGTGGAGGCAAGCCATTTGGTAGCTGTCAGGCTCCCCCATTCCAGCTAGTCCCTCCTGCCCCAACAGCCAGTAGATGCTCCTGGGTGGGGAGCAAACCTCAAGCCTGCAGGAAGATCAATGACATACCCCATCAAAGCCATTCCAAGAGCCTTATCGGACCTCTTGAGGGCATTTCTGCAGCTGCCTTCTTTCCTCAGCCATTCCTTCTGTTTGAGTTAGCTCTGTCTTACCTCCCTCTCCCCCCTTCCCCTGCTTTGCCTGATTAGGGCCAGAAATTTTTTCATTAAGTCACTTTATAGTGCAATAACAACATTTACTATTCATGAAGTCGCCCCTCCATAATTGTTAAGTCTTTCCATGTGTCTGGAAGCTTATTTCGGCTCTTCTCATTTTACAGAGTGCCTCTCTTCCTTCCAAACACAAGCTAAAAAGAAAGAGGATAAGGTGGGGGGAGGAGGGGAAAGGATGGGGTGCAGATAACATCCAGATTCTTTAAGTGTTTTTAATCCAGTTCGATTTCCCTTTGGACTCAGAGGGCTCCCTTCTAAAATTGACTGCGGACCTGAATTCCAGGCTAAGAATTAAGTCAAGAGGAAAGGACGACAGAAACAAATAACAGAGTCAGCTCTAGGCTATGAAACCCGCTATGTTGACTGGGGCTCCAGTCAACCATTCTTTTTTTTTCCCCTTTTCCAAAATTCTTACTTAATCTTTCCAGATTACAGCAAGCAGGCAGACACCGCTTAAACCCTCGGAGTATTTCAAACAAGTTTGTTCAGTCTCTTGGGCAGATACTTTCTTAAGAATCGGGTGTAAGTTCACATTTTAATGCCATACGTTGTCAGTCACCGGGAAAAAGCTTCTCGCGGGCACAAACCAGGTCCCCAACCTTTGTCACACGGCAAAAATAACCCCCCTTGGAGGAGTTAATTAGGCGGTCAGCAGCCACACCAGCGTCCGATCCGGGCTGCCCACAGAGCTTTTAAACAAGCACACACACACACACACACACACACACACACACACACACACACGAGGCGCTTGTTAAATGTCACTAGCTGGACATCTGGATTCCGACCCCAAAGATAAACGCATTTCGTGGGAGCATTCCTCGGATGTCAGGCCACAAAACCGCCTGTTTGCCCAAGCACACCGTCTCCTTTCTAAGATGCCCCAGCAGTCCCAGGTCTGCATCCCAAGGCGGAGCGGGAGGGAAGCAAAGGAGGGAAAGAGGTCGCCAAAAATGGAGCCAAAGGGAAGAAGGATCGGAAAGCTACTCACAGACTAGCTAGCGCCTCCGCGATGCGAGCATGACTTCCCGGTGGTGCCTGAGCCTCCTGGCTACCGCGCAGCCGACACGGCGGCCGCGCTTAAATAGCCGCCGGCCCGGGAGCCTCGGAGCCGCGGGCCGCTCCCGGCGAGATACGGTTCTAATCAGATGCTGGCAGCTGAGGACTCCCCAGGAATGCGCCGGGATGTTTTCGCTGCCTGGGCTGGGTAACTCCCCCTCAACGTGTCTGCTGAGTCTTCCAAACTTAACTGTTTATTAACCCGAGCTGGGGCCGCGCAGAGGAGCCGGCTCCCGTGGACTGGGAGCCCCACCAGCGCGGGGCGATCGCCCGGAGCCCAGCGAAGGGGAGGAGGAAGGAGTCAGGGCGCCGTCCGGAGCCCAGACTCGCGGGGCTGGGGACAAGGGACAGGGGAGGGTGCGCTTAAGGACAGGAAAGGGAAACTCCGCAGGAAAGGGGTGGGACCCAGCGACCTTCATCTCACAAATTCCTTCTCTGCGTTGCCGCTTCCAGTGATGTGGCGTCCCAAGTCATCCTAACCCGGTAGGGCCCTTTGAACAAAGGGCTGCCTCTACTCCTGACTTTCCTGGCAAGAAGCAGTGGATGCTAGCTCAGATCTGCTGTCGCTACAGTTGCACGTGTGATTGCCCCCTTTAAAGGAATTCGTGTCTCTTTCACGGCAGATGTGGGCGCACTTAGTGCGCCAATTTAAATTGGTGGGTAATCTGTGCGTATATGTAAAACATACTGTATTTATGTATGAAATATAATCCTGTATATACAGATATAAAGACAATACTCTCTATGAAATTGATATAAACAAAAACATGCACGCCTATATAACCTAACTAATTAAGCTATATACTTGATATAAACAGAGAGATTATATACTGGCTTCTCCCACAGTATGGGCATCCCTGTGTAGACACATAACATGACTTTATCTGCAGTGATTTCTATAGTGTTTCCTATACTTCTAAGAAAAATCTGAAATATGAGAAATAAAATGTTTGAAAATAGTGACATACAGTAGTCAGCAGTAGAAGGCACTCCATAGCGTATCTTAGTGGACCTTAACAAGCTGGGGATTCATCTCCGTATTTTAAAATCATGAACACTTGTAAAACATCCCCAGAAGCTTTGTTGATTTCTAAGAGTTATGAAATTATTCTTGTGAAAAGTATGTCTATGTTTCCTTCTTTTTTTTTTTAAGTCTGAGACAGTGTGTACTAAATGTGAAAAAAACTAAATTGTGACTTGGATGGGAAGGGGTTATTGATTTTATTGAGTAAGTAACACACAGTGGATTTGCATTTTACCTCTGGAAACTGGGGGTTCAAATCAGGCTCATGGGACACCAGATATGTATTTTGTGGTCCCAGCCTAGATCCGACTGCAAAACCACATAATTTGGGACAGCTCAGTGTGAGTGACAGTCCCTGCTCTCAAGTAGGTCAGGCTTGGGACAGCCCTGGAGCCAGGCGTGCAGAGCAGCAAAACCTGTCAACGATGAGAATACTACCTCTTTTGACCTTTACTCTTTCTGCCACCTGTCTCATCCCCTCATACCTGCGGAGGTAGAGGTGAGGAGGGTGGTGCTGACAGTTTTCAATATTCCTCTGAGGTAATTTGCTATTATTTTAAAAAAATGACTTTGTGTGAATGACAAGAGGTATATAAAATTTAGTCTTGGGACTGTATTTATAACATTTGTGCAGAGAAATTTATTTATTTATTTTATACCACATTCTGTGTTTTGTTTTATTATTTTTTTAACATCTTTATTGGAGTATAATTGCTTTACAGTGGTGTGTTAGTTTCTGTGCAGAGAACTTTAATTTTGGTACATTTTAGGACATAGTGCTTTATTTTTAAGATCCAGAAGTACAGAGAGTTGGTTTCCCTTCCAAAAGCTAAGTAGCTGGAAAAATGACAGCAGATTTCAGGCAAACAGAGACTTTGACAATTTGAAGAAAAGAAAATGGGTCTCTCTTTTAACCTCACTATGTAACACTTTCTCAGAAGTGACCACCCACATCCTTTTTTTTTTAATCGAAAGACTCTTATCAAGAAATGTTGACTTATGTTTGCTCTACGCCACCAAATGGAAGGGATTTGTCTAAGAAGCCAGAGGAAGAAAATGATTTCATCTGCCATAACCTGTAGTTTCAAGAGAAGATTTTGGATGAAAACAGTGCATTTATGAGCAGTGGACTCACACATACAGCTTGAAGTGGACAGCTCTGTCATTTCACACAGATATCTTAAGAGTCAACAGTGGAGAACTCTGATTTGACTTGAAGTGCGTTTTTATATCTCTAGGGCTCTGATATTACTCTGGCAGTAATTCAGTATCCTGCTCACATTAAGAAAGAAAGAAAGAAAGAAAAAGACAGAGAGAAGAATGAAAATAAATGTAACCCTTTTTATCCCTGGTAGAGCATAGTCTCCTGTCCCATGGAAGTTGTTGGCTTTTCAGTAAATCTAAAATGAACATCCTTGCTCCTGGAGAATCACACCCAAACCCACCCAGACATTAACCCTGCCTAAACCACGGTCTTTTCTTATCACTTCTGAAATTAATGTTTAGACAATTAAGGTGAGGAAAATTGAGTGCAATGTTTGAAAAACTGTGGTCCTTGCATGACTCTTTCTTTGCACAAAACCTGCTTGTGAGGGAAAAGGAAGAAACCCCCCCCAAAAAAACTGATGACTGTTCCCAGCCTAGGAAAGGGGTAGTTAATCCCGTGATGGCTTGCTGAAGAATGCATGGTTTATTATTAAAGTAATCTCTTAAGATTTTCCTGGAATGTGCTTCCACAGCAACTCTGCCTGTGCGAGCTATCCTATGTGTGTGTCTTTTCTTCCATAATTAAGCTGTTTTTTTTTTCCCCCTATAGCTCACAGACGAAAGGCTTTCTCTCTCCCTTCTCCAGGTTTTCTTCTATCTCCTTCCCTACTGTTCTTGTTTCCCTTAAACATCCCATTTTGAATCCTGCCATTTCCCATGAATTGTAAATGGTTCTTTAGACTTGGCCATAGGTAGACTGTCTGTGCACCTTGATTCCTTGCTGGATGCTTCCAGATGTTCTAATCAAACAAGGACTGGTTGAAGTCTGTGGATCTAGCAAGATCACATCTTTTTTTTTTTTTTCCTCCTCAGTGTTGTAAAAAAAAAAAAAAAAAAAAAGAAGAAGAAGAGAATAGCTATTGTTCCCAGAAAATGTTCTTTGACCTTCACTCATTCTGCACATTCATAGATGCAGAAAAACTGGCCCTATCAGATTTGGCTGTTGGCAAGGCAGGGCAAACATTAGAGGGTTTTCCCTTTCATCTATCTATCTATCTAAAATCTAAGATACTTGGAGCGTAGTCTACTAAAGGCAGCCTGTTTTATTGGTTTGTTTGTTTTTTCTTTTGTTGGTTGCTTTTGTTTGGTTTCTTGGTTACACCTGTATCGTACCTCAGAACTCAATATTTATTATTTGCTTCTGATGTGAAACATTAGTGAAACTCAGAAGTTACCTGAAGAGCTGGAATGTTGTAAAGTGAAGGAAAAATTCAATATGATAGGTTTACATAACTAGTTACATTTTGCTATAATAAAAATTTTTATAATAAGAAGTTGAAAAGGGGAAGAAGAGTCCTCATATGAATTACTCGTTAAAGTATTATCTTATTTGGAAGGTAAGTTGGAAAGAGTTATTAAAAATAAAAATACTACAAAATGCTAATATTAATTATTATTGTAGCAAATGCTTATACAGTTCTCTATCCTATGAACAAGAATCTATCCCCTAGAAATAAAATATACATTAAAAAATACAAAGATGTTACTTGCTGCATTGTCCACAACAGCAGGAACCTGGGAAAAAATTATGTCTGTCAGTAAGAGGATGATTGAATAAATTACAATTCACCTGCACTATGAAATCATATGCAATCATTTAAAAGAATAAAATTGGAGTTGAACCTTGTAATATGGAAGGATTTCTATTAGGTAGTGTTGAGTGAGAAAAACAAGATATAGAAAAAAATGTAAAATATGTTTCTATTTTAGTAATACAAAAAGCAACACTTAGCTATGTAGGTTTGAGTGTGTGTGTGTGTGTGTGTGTGTGTGTATGCATGGTTATCAGGGACACTAGAGACTAGTGACAATACAGATTACTGGGGACCCAATGGAGATGAGGGTAGACAGGGGGAGGAGAAGGGTGAGAGCCCTGCAAAAAGGGAAAAGAAATTAAAAGAGCCTGTATGCAGATATAGTTATAGATCTCATTTGTGCATTTAAGTGAAATGATATATCCATAGGTTTGTATAATTAAAAAAAAATACACCAAGTGATTTTAAGATAAGGAGAGAGAAGAGTTGTAAAAGCTATAAAATGGCTTTTCCCTGAGGAGTTTTCCTCAAGGTCTTTCAGAAGTGAGTGTTCATCAGTGTCCTCCTGATCTAATTTGGCCTCTAGAGCACAGTTCTCAAACTTTGCTGTTCGCCTCAGGCCTCCTGGGAACTTGCTTCCGGGAAAATTCCTGGGTCCAGCCCCAGAGCCTGGAAAGGTGTGTGGGTGGTGGGGGTGTTGGTGTGGGAGGAGAGGCATGCAGCGCATGGGAATCTGCAGGTTTAACCAGACCTTCCGGGTGATTCGGATGCTGTGTTTTTGGAGACCCTCTTTGAGAAACACTGAGTTTCTCCTGTGGTCAAGAAGACACTCATTTTGTTCCTCTCTGAGCCCTGAGAACTGTGTGGAGGGAAAACAGCAAGGTTGAGAGGAAGCAGGTGCCACTGGTCTTTAGATACTGCCCCTTCTCTCTCCCCTGATTCTCTGCAGCCTTAGACAGTGTCCTGGCTCTGGTGGTGACTTCTCTCCCTGCCCCCTCCCCTGTCAAGACTTGTTTTCAGAGAAGGATCTGATACCAGTCATTTGCATGGACCTGTACTGAGATATTTGCATTTCCAACCATGACCCTTACTTGGTATGAAAGGCACTGCCCAGTGTTAAAAGGATCTCAGACATCAGTAAGAGCAGGGACCGATTTTTTTCCTATTTTTGAGCAGGCGGAGGTGATTGTCAACTCCACTCTGCATCCAGCTTAAGGTTACCTAGAAAGAGAAGATTATAGGACCTCCAACTCCTGGAATGGCCCTCTGCTATCCCTGACGTCATTTTACATCTTGGCTTCAAAGGGGCCATTCGAAAATTGAAGCTGTATATTATGTACATAATTGTTTTTCTGATACAGCAAAGGAAAGTGAGATTTAAGATCAGATCTGGGTTAAAATTCAGGCTCCATCTCTTACCAAACTACAAGATTTCTGCAAGTTTCCTAACTTCTCAAGGACTCAATTTTCTTATCTATAAAATGGGCATGCCCTGTCTTCCCCTCCCATTTTGGCTTCCGGTGGGAAGAAAAAGAAGTTATATACCTGGGAGGACTTTGGAAAGTTTGACATTATATAAATACCATAAATTATGCAAAAATTATTCAAAAAATACATTATTGCAGGGGAGGGGGACAAGAAAGGTGCTTTGTCCCAAATGATTTCTGCCACCAGCATCAGAAATTCTATCACTAGTAAATCATGTGTTTAGATAATGATGCTCCTCTGGCTGCAGTGAACTTTCCTAAGGCTGACCCCTTGGGCTAATCCCAGACCCTGATTTTCTAACATATTAGTGAGGATTACTTTAATGGATCAGTTTCATCCTGTCAAAGAGAGATGAGTGAATTTCTGCTGAAATGGGAATATTAAAAGCAGGGGAAAGGCAGAAAATCAGAAAACGAGCACCAACCTCTTTTACTTCGGAGATCTGTTGCTACTACTGAGAAAGAGGCCTCAAAATCTAGACACTCAATTCGATCCAAAACAGATTCCACTCTGCTCCAACTATGGCCACTTGCTGTGCTGGGGTTCCTGGGTTGGCTTAATAATCTCAGTTCTAAACTGGAACAGCCACTTGTGAATCAAGGGGGAATACTATTTGCTGCACTCATTTAATCCTCAGGCTCAAAATCACTTCTTAATTAAAGAATGAAGGGAAACCATGTCTGGACTCCAGGGTAATTTAACTCCCCAATTATTATTATTTTTTTGGCGGCATGGCTTGTGGGATCTTAGTTGCCTGACCAGGGATGGAACCCGGGCCCCCTGCAGTGGAAGCATGAAGTCCTAACCACTGGACTACCAGGGAATTCCCTCCCCAATTACTTTGAAGCTTAGGTATATGTGTGTGCCCATGCTCATGTGCATTTTCTGAAGAGGTGCACCACAGATTTCACTGGATAATCAAAGGACCCCATGGCGTAAAAGAAGATTAAATTCCATTGCATTTTGGTTGTCTAGTCACATTCCTCCTATTCATTTTTATCTGACGATTTTTATCTGAGTGTTTTGTACCAATCTGATTTGTGTCCTCACAACATCATTGTCAAACAGGTTAGGGCAAGCATTCCTTTTTCTAAAGGTTAAGAAATATAAGCACAGAAACCTTGATTTACTTCTGTTTACAAACTTAGAGACAGAGCTAGAACTATTACTCAACTTTCCTGAATGACCTAGAATGTATGGCTTACGTAGTCATGACCCAACCATAATTATAGTGGTTAGTGACCACACTTAGGGTTTACTGTTTCCTGTATCGGTCTGTCCAATATCTGCTGTAGATACCCCTTCATGCAAAAGACGCTGGCAAATGGAAGAGCGTCCAGAGCAGGGCCACTTGGACAGTAAGGGGATTTTCTTGGGGACTGAGAACTACTGGATGCGCTGCCAGCATGGCCTGACCGAATCGGGCACGTTTTGCCAGGGGCTGGGAGTGGAGATCTATGGGTAGTAGAGCTCTTTCCGAGTATCCGAAGGCCTGCCCTGTAGAAAGTAGATTAGACTCTTCTCTTTGGCCACAGAAGATAGAAGGGGATCCTTTGCTGGGTTAAATAGTGTTCCCCCCAAGATTCATGTCTACCCTGGAACTTCAGAATGGGCCTTATTTGGAAAGAAGGTCTATGTAAATGTTATTAGTTAAGATGAGTTCATATTGGATTATATGAAGTCTCATCTCCTTCAGTGAAACCTTTTTATCTGCCTTGTGATACTTTTTGGTCAGAATTTCTTGGCTTTTTGTTATATCCTATTTTCATTTAGCATAACTCTGGAACCGGTGTATCTAGGTGTGAATCCCAGCTCCACAGCTTACCAAATGTGAGATCTGAGAATTGCTGAACTTCTCTTCAGTAAAGTGAGGGAAATAATAGAACTTCCTTCATAGTGTTTTTATGAGGATTAAACAAGTCAATTTGTCTAAAAGACTTGTAGTCGTAGTTAGCACAAGTAGAGTGCTGATGAAAACGTGTTTTTTGTCTGAATATCTTAAAAGAATAATTTCTAAAATATCAAGTAATTTTGAAAAGAAGTTTACCCTAAACCTCAGAAATTTCACTTCTAAATCAGCTTAGAAGAACTCTAACTCATTCGCTAAGAAATATGTCTAAGAATGCTTAGAATAGCAAAAAGTAGAAGCAACTTAAGTGTCCATCATTTGGATAGCAGATAAACAAATTGTGGTGCAGGCATCCATTGGGAATACTCTAACAATAATAGCAATGACATGGATGTATGACCAAGAACTGCTTGCATCAACACAATGAACTGTGTAAGCAGAGCAAGGTATAGATGAATACGTAAATACTTCATAGACGGTTTAAAATACAAAAAATAAAATTGTGCATTAGAGACACAATACTCATATAAATGAATACAAAGATGCATGGGGATGATAAATCACAATTTCAAGATGGTGGTTTCCTTTGAGAGAAGGAAGAGAGATAAATAAAAGAGACGTCCAATCATGCTGATCATTTTTTTTCTAAGACTTGCCGCAGGGTGCATGGATATGTATTGTTTTACTTTTATGGCTTTTTTTTTTTTTTTTTTTTGCGCTACGCGGGCCCCTCACTGCTGCGGCCCCTCCCGCTGCGGAGCACAGGCTCCGGACGCGCAGGCCCAGCGGCCACGGCCCACGGGCCCAGCCGCTCCGCGGCACATGGGATCCTCTCGGACCAGGGCACGAACCCGTGTCCCCTACATCGGCAGGCGGACCCTCAACCACTGCGCCACCAGGAAAGCCCCTTTATGGCTTTTTTATATAGACTCTCTTCTAAGCACATTATAGATATTACCTTACTTAATCCTTATAACAATCCTGTGAGGTAAAACCTGTATTATTTTCTCCATGTTACAGATTAAGAAACTGAGGAAACTGATGAACATAACAGGCTAAAAAAATGCCAAAGCCAGGTTTTAAAGCCAGGTAGTGTGGTTCCAGGGTCTGTGAATTAACCCCTATGCGATCCTGACTCTCGTTAGAAGTTATGAAGAAATGAGAAGGCTGTAAGTGACACGGACTCTCCAGCACAACTCTGGAAGGCACGCCAGTCACTTCCGCTTGCTGGTTCCTGCTGCTGCTCTGCCCCTCCACTGCCCCCCACTTCACACCTCATCTCTCCTTGCTCTTCTCCCCTCCCTGGATCTATGACCTCATTTGGATTCATTTGTCTCTGATCATGACTTCAGCATCTTTCCAGGCCATCTCTGGTGTCTAGATGTTGAGCACAAGGAGAAAGTCCTATCCTGACCTGAAGCCTGGGTCTGGCCCTTTTGGACAGTGGTCATGAGAGGGAGAAGAGAAAATGGGAAGTTATACACTCCAGCTGAGGACAGCCGTGACGAGGCCCTGCAAAGGAATGTTTCTCTGAGAAAGGTTTTAAGAGAGATTGGGTAGGAGTAGAGGTGGTAGCAGGTGTGTGTGTGTGTGTGTGTGTGTGTGTGTGTGTTGGTTCAGGATATAAGCTGCTGTTTTTTAAAAGAAATACTGGTGGGGATCTGGGCCCTGCTCTATATCCACACAGTGACCACTTACGTGACAGCCACCAGTTCTCCCCTGTCTATCTCAGGACCAATCAGGGAATTCTACCTCCCCATTCCGTCTCAGGCCTCATCTTCCTCATCTGTAAAATGGGGATAATCAACACTCTCTCACCGGCTGTTGAAGGACAAAATGAGATGACACCAGTAAAGTGTCATGACATCTCCAAAAGGATGTTTCTAACTCCTTTGGTCCCCTCCCTGCTAAGGATGGCTGCCACATCATTAGCCGCAAGTTCAGGGCGCGCTACAATGGGAGTAGGGGGTGTGGTACCAAAGGCCTTCAGGGACGCTCAGCCTTTAGATCAGGGTCGGCAGCCTAAGAGTGTCCAGTGGGTCAGTGCTGATGCCGCCTTCTGGGTTCTGTGAAAGCAAGTGCCCCTGAAGAACACCAGGGATTTGTCTTGTCTTGGACCTGGTGAAGGAAGTTAGAGATGTGAGTATGAGAAGAACGTGGGGATCAACAGGCCTCCAGCAGGTCTGGGATAGTGGATCCTCAGGCATGCCCTTTCTTCCTGCAATCCCTGAAAGCTCCACAGTTTTCCACATCAATAGGTCTCAGCAGAATAGCCTCTGCTAGAGTGGCCTCCCTACTCCCTTCCCCTGGTCCAGTGCAGGGGTAGGCAGTACAACGTAGGGCATGGATTCTCCAATGTTGGCCCATTTCAGAGTCTCCAGGAAGGTGGAATAAATGCACATTCCCAGGTCCTACATCAGAGGTTCTGATTCATTGGGTCTGTGGAGAGGCCCAGGAATCTGCCTTTTTTTCCTTTTTCTTCTCTTTCATATTGTATTTTTTCTAGTTTATTGAGCTATAATTGACATATAACATTGTATTAGTCTAAGGTACAAAACATAACATTTGATATATGTATACCCTGTGAAGTGATTGGCACAAGTTTAGTTAATATCAATCACTCACGTAGTTAACAAAAATTTTTTCTTGTGATGAGAACTTTTAAGGTGTACTCTCTTAGCAACTTTCAAATATACAATACAGTGCTGTTGACTGTAGTTACCATGCTGTACATTTATATCCCCAGAGGTTATTTATCTTATGACTGGAACATTTTACCTTGTGACCACATTCACCCATTTCCCTCACCCCTCACCCCCTGCCTCTGGCGACTGCCGGTCTGTTCTCTGTTTCTATGAGTTTGGTTTTAATAGATGAAATGTATAAATGGGAACATACAGTATTTGGCTTTCTCTGTCTGACTTGTTTCACTTGGCATGATGCCCTTAAGGTCCATCCATAGTGTCACAATGGCAGGATTTCATTCTTTTTTATGGCTGAATAATATTCAATTTGTCTGTCAATGAACACTTGGGTTGTTTCTATATCTTGGCTGTTGTAAATAATACTGCAATGAACAACCCAAGTGTCCATCAACAAATAAATGGATAAACAAAATGTGATATATCCATATAATGGAATGTTACTCAGCCATAGAAAGGAACAGAGTTGTGATACATGCTACTCTGATACATGTGGATGGACCTTGAAAGCATTGTGCTGACTGAAGTGAGCCCGACACAGGGGGATAGATATTGTGTTATTTCACTTATATGAAATATCTAGAATAGGCAAATTCATGGAAACAGAGAGTAGATTGGAGCTTGCCAGGAGCTAGGTGGAGAGGATGTGGAATGGGGCGTTATTGCTTAATGGGTACATATTTTATGTTTGGGGTGATTAAAAAAAAGCTCCGGAAATAGATAACGGTAATGGTTGCCCAGCATTGTGAGAGTAATGAACGCTTCTTAATTGTATACTTAACAATGGTTAAATTACATATTTATGCTATATGTGTTTTACGGCAAATGAAATAATTTTAAAGTGGCAAAAAAAAGAAATCCTGGTGGAACATACAAGGTGTGGGGATGATTCAAAATAACCAATAACCCTCAAACAATTTCTCCTTGGCTTTCAGAGGCCATCACTCCATCTAGATGAAGGTATCCTGATTTTTCCCCATGGCAAGGAAAGCATACTTATTTTGGTTAATATTCAGGCTGATTCCTCTCCTCAGTCTCTCCTTGGTGAAAGAGCATTCCTCCAGGCCAGCCAGGCAATTGGCCTGCCTCTGCCAGGATTGCTGTGGCTTTGATCTTCCGTGGAGGAACCGAGCTCACCAAAGGTGTACTTGCTGAAGAAACACCACCTGCCAAAGCTAGGCTAGGTGTGTTGGTGTTTAGGGAAAACCAGTCTAGAACTCTGCAGTTGCAGGTGAATGCGCTTAAGTCCTATAGTCATTTTGCTGAGGCCAACCAGGAAACGTGTAATCATAAACTTTAAATGTGTTTATCTGTCAAGCGGACACTTTCTATTATTTCGTTTTATACTGAGGCAGTTCTTAAACTACTGTTAGACGTTAACTATACTTAGTAATTTGATAACACTCTGCCCCTCCCCCATCTCTGCCCCTCCCCCATCTCTGCACGTCTCCCATCTCTGTCCCCCACCGCACACCTTTATATTTAGTTGTGATTGAGTTATAGGCAATAGTATGTTGGTAAACCAGGTCTCTGAAAAAGAAAGCTCCGCTTTAGTGTGTTAGCTGAGTTCCACGAGGTAACTACACCCACCAGGGCTTATTTCAAGGTATGATGTGACGTCACATCACTTAATGTAGAGATGGAAAGACCTGCTCTTGTGAGCATGGGTGCCGGCTGTAGCACAGCCCTGGTATAAGGCATGTACTAGCCTCTTTCTCTCCCAATACCTTCATTACTGAAGGGTCTATTTTCACAATATTCCTGGTCAATAACCATCGGTTAAATTGATGAATCAACTACCTATAAATGAAGAATGCTTCTCTGGAATAAGATCTGGGCCATAATGATTAGATACGGAAACAGAATAATGACTTTTCCTAATTCACACTGTAGTACAATGAAAATCACATGGGATTGAGATTAAGTGTGTATAAATTCAAACTCTGGCTCTGTCATTAACTGTTCATATGACTGGATGAATTGCTTAACTTCTCTGAACCTTAAACTTCTTATGTGTAAAATGGGAAACAATGCTTGTGGTACAGGTTTATTTTCAGGATTAAATGATATAATAACGGATGTAAGATAACAAATTCTTGGCAAATAACTCATATTCTTCTCATTTGAAGATTTTCTTATGAAAAGAATTCTTAAACTTTTGGTGCTGCCTCCACTGTCTGGGGGTGAGTACTAACAGGTGACAAAACACTCGATAATGTAGTAGATAGGTATTGATGGAAACAAATTGGAACTTTTTAATTTATAGTTCTTATTATCTGATAGCCTCCAACTGCCTCCACTGTGGTCCAAACTGTCATCATTCCTCACATGGATTATTAAAATAACCTTTCTCTACTTATGCTCTTATCCCTCCCACAGTCTATTGTCATCAGAGGAGAGAGTGATTCTCACGAGAAAGGTCCAATAATATCACACATTTGTTTAGAACCCTTCAAAACTCCTTCTCCATCAAAGTCAAAGCCAGAGTCTTTAGAAATGGCCTCCACGGCTGTATTGACCGCCCTCCACCCCCGTGTTACCTATGTAACTGCCACTCTTACTGACCTTCCCCTCACTCGCTTCACTCACCAGGCCTGTTCACATCTCAGACCTTCACACTTGTTATTCTCTGCCTGGACTGTCTTTCTTCAGATTCATGACCAGTCAGCTCTCTAACTACTTTAGGTAGTTGCTCAATCGTCACCTTCTCATGGAGAGTACTTTTGACCATTGTACTGGGTTGAATAGTGTCCTCCAAAAATTCATGTCCAACCTGGAACTTGTGAATGTGACCTTATTTGGAAATAAGGTTTTTGCAGATGTAATCAAGTTAAGGTCATACTGAATTGGGATGGCCCTAAATCCAACAACTGGTGTCCTTATAAGGAAAAGGAAATTTATGGAATCTAAAAAACAAACAAACAAAAAATGAACAAACAACAAAACGGAGTTATAGATACAAAGAACAAAACAGGTAGTTGCCAGAGAGGACAGGGGTTGGGAGAGAAAAGAAATAAGTGAGGGAGATTGAGAAGTACAAACGACTTCTTCTTCTTCTTTTTAAAATTTTGGCCACTCTGCATGCCTTGTGGGATCTTAGTTCCCGAACCAGGGATCAGGGATCGACCCGTGCCCCCTGCAGTGGAAGCACGGAGCCCTAATCACTGGACCATCAGGGAATTCCTGAGAAGTACAAACTTCTGGCGGCAAAATAAATGAGTCATGGATATGAAATGTACAGTGTGAATAACTATGTAATATCTTTGCATGGTGCTGTATTGTAATTAGACTTATTGTGACCATTTTGAAATGTATGGAAATATACATTTCTATGTGTGTGTGCGTGTATATGTTGGGTAACAGGAGATAACATAGTGCTATGGGTCAATTATACTTCAAAAACAAACAAGAAAAGGAACTCAGAAGAAGAGATCAGATTTGTGGTGACCAGATGTGGAAGGTGGGGGAGGGAGAATTGGATGAAAGCAATCAAAAGGTACAAGCTTCCAGTTATAAGTGCTAGGGATGTAATGTACAACATGATAAAGATAATTAGCATGGCTGCATGTTATATATGAAAGCTGTTAAGAGAGTAAATCCTAAGCCTTCTCATCTCAAGGAAAAATATTTTTTTTCTATTTCTTTAATCTTATATCTATATGAGATGATGGACGTTCATTCAACTTATTGTGATAATCATTTCATAAGTCAAATAATTCTGTTGTTTACCTTAAAATTATAGAGCTGTATGTCAATCATATCTCAGTAAAACTGGAAACAGAAACAAAAGGGAAGTTTAGACACAAGACACATAGGGAGGAAGGCGAAGTGAAGATGGTGGCAGAGGTTAGAATGATGCTGCCGCAAGCCTAGGTAACCACAGATTGAGGCTGTTAACAGAAGCCAAGGGAGAAACATGAAAGTGATTCTTCCCTAGAGCCTTCGGAAGGAGCAGGGCCCCCAATGCCTCCTTGATTTCAAACTTCTAACCCCCAGAACTATGAGAGAATAAAATTCTCTTGTTTTAAACCACCTAGATTTTGGTAGTTTGTTACAGCAGCCCCAGAAAGCAAATAAAATCATTTGATTTAAAATTACTGCCCCACTACCTTCTACCTCCTACATAGCTTCTGATTTACATTTCTCCATAGCACCTCTCACTAACTGACAAGAGCCTGATGGTTTCTAAGTTTCCCTTGAGCAATATGGTTCATGACTGTGGCGATTAGCAAATCACTGTAGTCTCCAAATATTACTTAACTTTCCCTTCTCACCTACTCTTCCAACTGGAAATGTTTATCCCTACATGTGTGACATTGCTTCCTTAGTAAGGGGAATACCTGCTAAACTCATCTAACTTCTCCTGTTCCTCCTGTCTCAGGTTCAAGAAAATAGCTGTGCGTAGTTACTGCACCAATACAAATCCATTAAAACAAATAAGACCAAAAAGAGAGAGTATATGTTACTTAACTTGAGGATTGAATTTCTAGTATGTCTGGAATATGCGCCTGCTATAACCTATATATGGCATATAGACAGACCAAATTGATTTCTTGCCATTTGATGCTTTTTCAAAGATCACTTCTGTGAGATACTGTAGGAAGTACCCAGCTAACTATGAAGTATATTTGAAGCAGACTGAATCTAAGAAAGCCTCTAGATACATCTACCAGTTTAGGGGAGATACACATATAGTGAATCAAATTAGATGACACCACCAGGCATGTAAGCCAAATCCAGAATGTGGCACATTCTACAGAAAAAGCCTGCTTTCTTCAACAAGTCAATGGTATTAACAAAATGGAGTGGGGTGGGTGGGAAAGACCTCTATAGATTTATGAAGACAAGGAAAAAACTATGCAGTTTTGTGAGTCTTGTATGGATTCTGATTCTAGCAAACAAACATTAAAAAATATTTTTGAGGCAGAAAAATTGGAATTTTAGAAGATACTAAGGAATTATTAATTTTGCAGGTGTGTGAATGCATTGTCCTTATGAGTTAGAGATGTAAAGTGTTTACGGGTAAAATGATAACCTACTCCACCCCCCAAAATGAAGGAGAATAGACAAAACAAGATTGTTGAAGCAGAGTGATGGGTATATGGGGGTTCTGTATACAATTCTCTCTATTTTGGTTTATATTTGAAAATTTCTGTAATACGAAAAGTTAAAGATCACTGCTACCATTAGGTGTTCCGTGGAGTTCATTCATTCAATTTTTCCATGGGCTAGCTACTGTTGGGCTACCAGTGAGTGCTGTAGATAAACAAGCCTTAACTTACCCTAGGATTTCCATGATTTAGCTCAGAGAACTTTTCACATGGAGCTATTTTATAGGAAAACCAATATTCTGTCAGTGTTGAGAAGCTCAGGAATCAGACTCCATATATAATAGTACCCCTTGTCTGAGAGGGTGATTTTGTTTTACCCTAATTCCTCTCCAGAGGGGATCCAGACATCTGTGTTTGCTGGAGGAGTACCTTCTGGGATGAATGATCAACTGAGTCATACCCACCACCCTCCACTCAACATTAGGCCTTACCAGCAAGCCCAGGCCTGGCCCCTTCTTTGATGCCCCTATGGTCCCAAGATTTTTTTCCTCTGGGTTACTGACTTCAGGCTGGAGTCAGATGACTTGCAGAATGACCTCGTCTCTCCTGTCTGCTTCACACCACGGGGGTGAGAACAAATAGGTGCAAAGTCTGTTTGGCTTCTGAGCCCTAGACAGAGGCCCATATTGCTGTCATGTGCTTGTCTGATGAGATGTTCCAGAGTTTGTTTTTTCTTTTTTCTGGCTTCATAAAGTCAGGAAATCAACCACAGTGCTTCAAGTAGATTTTTTTTTCAGGGGTGTCTTTGGTAGTCAGGATATGGCTACCAAAGGCAATTCTACATTGTGAAGTCACTGCTGATATTGGGGGCGGGAGAGGTGTGAGGGATTTCACTTCTCCTCCTTTTTCTTCTGTTGCTCAAGAGTTGTGGCACCTCTGTCAAGGGCAGAAGAGGGATGGGATAGAACTCAGAAATTGTTTGACCTCGATGAAGACGATGCTGGTTATGCATTCTTTGCATGCAACTTTATAGTTTAATAGACTTTCAAATATATTCTTATTTGATCCTAATATTCATCTTGCAAGTTAAACCAGTATAACTGTCTCCATTTTAAGGATGATACAATTATATCTCAGAAAAGTCAGGGAACTCCTTCAAGTGCACTTAGATTGCTTGTGAAGGTGCCAAGATTCAAACCAATTCTTCTAAGTCTTATTACCCCACCCAGTGACTTTCAACTACTCTGTATGACCTCTTAAACATTTGATGAAAAGCAAGGAAGAAGCGTATAGATATTAGAGTGTTAAAATTATCCATGTCTTCATTAGCACAGATGCTGTGAACTTAGCTATGTTTTATTATTATTATTATTATTATTATTATATTGCTAGACACATTCTCTTTTTAATCTCCAAGTATCTCTGGGCATTATAATGTAAAATCATAGAGTCTTCTATTTTGCCTAAAATATTTTCATTGGATCAGAATATTATTTTGGTACTGTATATAATATATGGCACAATTCAGGGCTGTCTCCAAACAAGTTGATTAATTGCTAGACAAAGGTAGGATCCTCTGGCTTATGCCTGCCATCCAGATAAGAAAACTGTCCTTGGTTATTTGGATTAACGTAAGTCTCAGAGTAGTGGTAAGTAGTGGTAAGTCAGCACACTTGTCCCTTATGAAGGAGGACTGCCCAGAAGACACGTGAGAGGAACATTAACATCTCTTCATGGCCATCTGGTTCTTCTTAGCTGAGGAATGCTCACTGATTATGGCACTCCTAAGCAAAGCCCATAAAAGAGATATAGCCTTCGATCCAAGCAAGAAAAACAATGTGAAGAAATAGAGGTAGGGTTGGCAAAGAAGTGTTTATTCACACAAAAAAGTAAAGCCTGAGATGAATCAGGTGGAAAACTTACTCTTTGGATTGGGAAAACTTTGGGGTTGAAGTTATCTTTTTTAAGAATTTGTACTCTTTTTATTTTTGGCTGCTTTGGGTGCTGTGCACAGGGTTTCTCTAGTTGCGGCATTTGGGGGCTACTGTTTGTCGCGGTGAGTGGGCTTCCCATTGTGGTGGCTTCTTCTGTTGCAGAGCGCGGGCTCTAGGCGTGCAGGCTTCAGTAGTTGCAGCACGTGGGCTCAGTACTTGTGGCTCGTGGGCTCTAGAGTACAGGCTCAGTAGTTGTGGCGCACGGGCTTAGGAATTTGCCTGAGGTCGCATAGGTAGTAACCCAGAATTTGTCAGGCAGTTCTTTTTATTTTATAAATTTATTTATTTTTGGCTGCATTGGGTCTTCATTGCTGAGTGTGGGCTTTTCTCTAGTGGCAGAGAGAGGGAGCTACTCTTTACTGTGGTGAGTGGGCTTCTCATTGCAGTGGCTTCTCTTGTCGTGGAGCATGGGCTCTAGGTGTATGGGCTTCAGTAGTTGTGGCTTGCTGGCTTAGTTGCTCCACAGCATGTGGGATCTTCCCAGACCAGGGATCGAACCCGTGTCCCCTGCATTGGCAGGCGGATTCTTAATCACCGCGCCACCAGGGAAGTCCGAAAAATTTGTACTCCTTATTATTATTGAATCATCTCCAAGTTGAACTACCATGTAAGTCCAGACACAACAAAAATTCAAGAATTTTTTTAAAAGCAATAAAAGTATTATGTTAAGTAAAGAAGTAAGTAAATATACTTGTTATTTATCTGAATGGATCTTCTTAAAATATAATAGAAGACACTGTAAAGAACACAAAAGCTATTGAGGACACAAAATCATAAGATAATTTACTTAACAAAGAAGGTTGAAGTTTGAGATTTCTCAGTAGAAAAGATACTCTTTTTCAATCCAATAGAGGGTACACTGGGCTGAGGTAGAGTTGACGTGGTGATTAATACTGTCCCAGTCACTACTTTGTGTCCTGTGGCAAATGACTGATCTCTACATGTGGCATTCTTCAATTTGAAAAATACCTGTCCTGCATATTGTGATAAAAGAGATAAAATCAATCATGATAGAAATGTTATATAGAACACTTCTACTGTTGGAAGACCTCTCATTACACATTTTTGGTGTGAAAGGAGAATGAAACATATGTTTCTGCTTTCAACTGGTTTACGTAAATCATCAAAATTTTAAATTGCAGATAATTTGACAATGCTCTGAGTTAGAGATCATTTTACTTTTTAGGGGACCCTCAACATGCTTAGTTAGCAAGATTTATGTTTATTAATCTTTCTCCAAATTACAAATGAAAGATCAGGCAGAGAAAGACGTTCTTATTGCATTGAGTATACAATATGTCTACAGAGTCTAAATAAATACATGTCCCAAAGCAACTGGCATTGGAAATTGAAAGTGGATTATGACTCATTTATCAATAATGATATTAGATGATTCATATTTGTCTCCTAGCAACTAAATACTATGGATAGGTAAAGAAAAATTCTGAATCTGACTTTAATCACTATTATTATTATAACATATATAAACAGAGTGTTTAAAAATGTATCCAAATATATAATCTCCTTTCAGTTATAAACATTATGCAGAACCAACTAGTGGATTATACAGTGATGAAGCCAAAATATTCCAATTCAACCTTCTAGGAAGTAATCCAATGAAATAGATTTTTTTTCTCTTATTATGTCTACAGGCAGCTATGAAATACTGAGTAGACTTTTTAACTCTTCTGATAGCTGTAGGATAGCTCACAAAAAATTTTATTCTGGCACAATTCCCAATTTTACTCTTTCATGCCTCCCTCTTTGTATCAATTAGAAGTTGATGTTTGTAATAACCAAAACCAGAGTTTCTCTTAAAATAGTTAGATTTTATCATACAATATGATATGAAACTGATTTAATAGAATAAGAAACATTCTGCTTCTTGGGGATACATTTTGGAAGTTACTAAATATTAATCAATGTGTCAGGAATTCTTGGTCTAAATACCAGGATTTACTTTCTCTTCAGCTTAAAGTTGAGGTAGAGAATGAATATTCCTTTAAGAGTTACTATAGCAATACAATTTGCATTTGAAACTGTAAACATTAATGAAAGCTTGGAAGGTGACACCTTGCAAAAATATTTCAGTTATTCTGAATAAGACTTGAAACAACATTTAACTCTGGAAGAAGGCAGGAGGCTTGGACATCCAAGGAATGCTGCTTCTATTAGAAAGCAGGCCTAAAATGAAATGGAAATCATATTTACTTTCATTGCCCTCCCTCCACTCTCTTTCTCTCTCTCTCTCTCAAAAGAGAAAGAAAGGGAAAAAAAGCAAAGAAAGAAAGACAAGCTGAATCAAACAAAAGCTGTTCGGACATATTTTAGGAATGTTGCATGCATATGTGTGTGTGTTTATGATTGTGTGGGTATGTGTATGTTGGATTTCAACTAGAGAGTATTTTCTACATCTCCACAATTTCTACACCAGCTTAAAACCCAATAATATTTAATCACTTCCATAAAAATGCCAAAATAAGAAAAACATGCATGAAAAAGGCAGCAATAAGAAGAAGGCATGCTATATATGATATAGCTGACCACAAACGTCATTCACAAAACAAGCAAGTGGCCTAACCAGGAATTTTCCAAATGCTTTTTTTGGGAGATGTTAACTCCCATACAGAGAGCTTCAAAATAGAAGAGGAAAATGACAGGTTAGCACAGACCCTTTTTACTGATTTATCCCTAAAATAAAGACCACAGCTTGAATTAAAATGCAAGTCCCCAGAGGGTGCTTATGAGAAAGCATCATAAATACAAATAATAATTTAGCATGCCAACCTTTTTCAGAGGAACAAAAACCCAGTTCCGACCAGGAGGAGACCTCTGTGTAAGCCACTGGCCCTGCTCTTTCAACCTGGCCCAGACCTCCTGGTTTTGGAAGCTTTTCTACTTCTGACTCTGTTCACTTTTCCTTTTGGTGTTTTAGAGAATGATAGAGTTTATCCAACAGGAAATACTGGAATAGTTTTTGCAAGACCTCCATTTCTCCACCACTGGCTTGAGCAAGAATAAGGACTACCATGTGGTGGTGTTGAATTTTGCTAAGAGAGCTTTGAGGCATTATACATAACATCTGTTTAACTTTAGCTGCATTTGGGGAAAATTGAAATGGTATGCGTATCACCTAGAACCATAGACTTTCAGGATCTTAAAGAACCCCATCCAGTCCAGTCTCCCAGCCAGCCCTTACATTTCTTCTACAGTACCCTCCCTGACCTAAGAAGTTATTCACCTTACCCTAGAACACTCTCAGCAAAGGGGATGTCCTGAGGCATTCTGTTGTGTCTTTACTTAGCTTAAATACCTTTTCTGTTTGATTCTCATCAAAAGCAGATATAGGAGAAGATTCAGCCTCCTTTTGCAAGCTACAGGTTTCGCTTGCATCTTTTTTTTTTAAGGCTCAGAGACATTGCATAAAACTAACCCAGATGTCAGCTGATGTATTATGAACTTAGAGTGGGAACCTTGAGTTCCTTCCTATCTCTCTGTGGATTCTGGAGGGGAGATGATTTACAGTTTTCTTGGCTGGCTTGGAGCTCATGTTTCTCCTACTTTTTTTTCAGCTCATTGTTCACCCTGCTGCTCCTTGTCTGCCTTGTCTGTTTTGCACCATGTCAAACTCAACATCCTTCCTTGATCAATTCACTGTACGGCATATGAAGCCCATGTAAATAAAGACGTTTGTGATACAGCAGTCTTTTCTGAAGGTGTATGGAAGTGAAATGGGATTTATTTATTTATTATTTATTTTTATTTATTTATTTATTTAGCGGTACGCGGGCCTCTCACTGTTGTGGCCTCTCCCGTTGCAGAGCACAGGCTCCGGACGCGCAGGCTCAGCGGCCATGGCTCACGGTCCCAGCCGCTCCGCGGCATGTGGGATCTTCCCGGACCGGGGCACGAACCCTGCATCGGCAGGCGGACTCTCAACTACTGCGCCACCAGGGAAGCCCCTACTTATTTATTGTTTAAGGTGTTCTTTTTTTCTTTCTAGTTGTATTGAGGTATAATTGACATACGGGACTGTATAAGTTTGAGCTGTACAGCAGAATGATTTTACCTACATTATGAAATGATTATCACAGTAAGCTGAATGAACATCCATCATCTCATATAGATACAAAATTAAAGAAATAGAAAAAAATTCGTTTTCCTTGTGATGAGAACTCTTAGGATTTACTCTCTGAACAACTTTCATATATAACATACAGCAGTGTTAATTGTATTTATCATGTTGTACATGACATCCCTAGAACTGATAACTGTAAATTTGTACCTTTTTACTGCCTTCATCCAATTTCCCTTCCCCCTACCCCCTGCCTCTGGTCACCACAAATTTGGATATCTTTTTCTATGAGTTCTTCTGTTTGTTTGTTTTTGAAGTATAATTGACCTACAACACTGTTAGTTCCTGTTACACAACATAGAGATTCAATATTTCTATACATTTCAAAATGGTCACCACAATAAGTCTAGTTTTGATCTGTCACCATACAAAGGTATTACATAGTTATTGACTATATTCTTCACACTGTACATTTCATATCTGTGACTCATTTACTTTGCAGCTGGAAATTGGTACCTCTTAATCTCCCTCACTTATTTCTTTCCTCCCACCCCCCTCCCCTCTGGCAAGCACTTGTTTGTTCTCTGTATCTATAACTCTGTTTCTGTTTTGTTATGTTTGTCAGTTGTTTTGTTTTTTTTTAGATTCTACATATAAGTGAAATCATACAAAATTTATCTTTCTCTGTTTGACTTGTGTTGAATATATACATTTTATTTGATGTACATATATTAATTAAATATATATTTTAATAGATATTAAAATTCATATATATTCATTTGGACATATATACAACACAATATATATTTGAAGGTTAGAATCCCTATTGTTAAAAGTCTTATTCTTTGCTCCTTTATAGAGTCAAACTCTTTTCCCAAGCCCAAATTCCTGTTCTTTTCATACACAGAGTGTTTAGAAATCCCTTTTGTTTGCTCCCTAGTGTCTTTGCAACCATAAAACTCCTAGAAGAGAACAGAGGCAGAACAATCTTTGACATAAACTGTAGCGATATTTTTTTGGATCTATCTCCTAAGGCAAAGGAAACAAAAGCAAAAATAAACAAACTGGAACAAATTAAACTTAAAAGCTTTTGCACAGCAAAGGAAACCATTGACAAAACAAAAAAACTACTGAATGGGAGAAAGTATTTGCAAGTGATGTGACCGATAAGGAGATAATATCCAAAATATACAAATAGCTCATACAACTCAACATCGAAAAACCAAACAACCCGATTAAAAAAAATGGGCAGAAGACCCAAATAGACATTTCTCCAAAGAAGACATACAGATGGCCAACAGCACAGGAAAAGATGCTCAACATTTTTAATCATCAGAGAAATGCTAATCAAAACCACGGTGAGGTATCAACTCACACCTGTCAGGGTGGCTATCACCAAAAAGACCACACATAACAAACATTGGTGAGGTTGTGGAGAAAAGGGAACGCTTGTACACTGTCAGTGGGAATGTAAACTGATGCAGCCCCTGTGGAAAACAGTATGGAGTTTCCTCACAAAACTAAAAATAGAGCTACCATATGACTCAGTAATTCCATTCCAGGGTATATATCTGAAGAAAATGAAAGCACTAATTCAGAAAGATACATGCACCTCAATGTTCATAGCAGCATTATTTACAGTAGCCAAGACATGGAAGCAACCTAAGTGTTCATCAACAGATGAAAGGATAAAGAAGGTGGAATGCTACTCAGCCATAATAAAGAATGAAATTTTGCCATTTGCAAAACATGGAAAGACTTGGAGGGTATTATGCAAACTTCTAAATTCTTGTTGGTGACATGCTGATATATGTTTATCCCTTTTACTTGAAGCATTTTCATGCTCTCAAGTTCTTACCATCCACCCCAAAGGTTTACCAAGACATTTTAAATTAAACTATTCCCTCCTTGGGGGGAATATACATATGTATATATTTAGAAGTTTTTGGTGTCTGAGAATCTTTCCAGGTTTTGCTCCATTTACATTGCCTTTGTTGAGAAGGTTACAAGGATGACGGAAGAATTCAAACAACTGAGCAAGAGAATAGTGAATTCTGGATAAACTCACTGACTACCACAAAGTACAGATTTTTAAGCCTTAGTTGTTGGTTCAGTTGTGCCGTGCCACATGTGAAAAAGTAAAAATAGATATCCTTCTGAGCCAAGAGTGGAAAAGTTGGCCGTTATCTAGATTAAAAATATGTCTAAGTCTGAAATTGGATGTATAAATTCCTTGGAGTATTGGTGAAAGTACTCTGGGGGAAGAGAGTGAGAAAGCTGGGATTGGGGGCGAGAGTTTCCTGGGTTCAAGTTTTTCTGACATATTACTATTTCATTTTGGCTTATGACTAGAAAATTTAATTAAGCCTATAAAATGTATGAAAATGAAGCAGAGAATAGGTGTCAGTTAGGAGCTATGATTGTACACTCTTAATTTTTCAGGGTAGCTCTGATTGCATATGTTCTGTGGTTATTGTCTCTCATAACGTTCATATCATGCTTATTAATTTATGGTTCACAAAATATGTTTATTCCATATATGAGCATAAGAAATTATTTGAGTTAAAATGTTGCAAATCTAAATTGCAAATATAGTATTCAGTTAAAGAAGGCAGACTGAACTCATGTGTTACCCTGTCTCTCTCCCAAGCCCCCATTAAACTATTATTAAATGAGTACAAGGCTATAAACCCAAAAGGACAAAGAGAACAGAAGAGGGCATCAGCAGGCAAGCTGTTTGAACAAATCATTGAATAATGGAGAGTGGATGAAGGTGTAGACGTTGGTTTATTAAGGCAGAAAAATCCAGACCTCATGTACATGCAAGTAGCACAATAACTATAAAGAAGCAGTTGACACTGCAGAACCCTGGAGAGGCTTAACTCACGGCAGTAGCTGGTAAGGTAGAGGGAGGATTGAGGCATGGGGCTGGACCAGGGAGTAGATGGTAAGGTTATATAAATCAATCCTCTCCTCAAGTAATAGAACATTAACAACCAGGTCCTTTCAACTCCCCAGTGCCCACCATGAACAGAACATCAATGCCTACCATATCCCTGACTTTGCCCATCATTACCATAAGAAACCAGAGTTTTATTTAATAACTGGAGAAATTAAATGAGAGTGGCTGATGATTCATAGACACCAGACATGGTGGAGGGTGTGAAGGTGACAGTCATAGTTCAATACAAGGAAACAAATAAAATCTGCTCTCATTGGAAACTTCTAGAATAGTTTGATTCTTGCAGCCCCCTTTTCCTTCCTATGCACACAACACCACAACCAGGAAGCTGTCCCCAAGACAAGAGGTTAGAAGGTCTCTAGAAAAACTGAATCATGTAGAAGAAAGACCCCCTATAGACTAGTGGTTGGGAAGCCCTAATGGAATGGCCAGCTGCCTACAAGATCTACTTGAAGGGTAGTCAGCTAACCCTGTCCATGTACACTGAGTTTCCACTCAGGTCTTGAAGCTCCACTCTTAAATATGAATGAAAAGCCTTGTATCACCAGAATGTAAAGGGATGCTCTCACCACGGAGAGGGAGGCCAAAGTAAATGAGGTGAAAACAGGGAAAGAGAAGAGAATGGAGATAATGCAGGGCTAATACATATGCTAAAACTCTATAATAATATTCTTAGGGAGATGTGAAAAGCTATTAAATTCATAAACAATAACAGATTGTTGTAAAATAAACCCTATAGAGCTCATAGAAATTAAAAATACAATAGTGCTATTCCTTCCATAAAAAATGAGTAGTAGGGTTGGAAGATAAATTCTAGGAATGCTCTCTGAAGTAGAACCATAAGATGAGGAGGTGAAAAATTTGAGTAAGAATCATAGAAGATCAATTTAGGGAGTCAACTATATGACTTGTAGGAATTTCAGAAAGAGATATTAGAGGAAGAAAATTATAAAGAATTAAAGGAAATTTATCGAAATGGATAGATAGGCATCTCCAGAAGGAAAAAACAAAGCTGAGTATTCAGTACAAACACAGTGAAACTTCAGAAGCCAAGGAGACAGAGATGACCCAATTATTCATGATTAATTTGATCCTTACAAAGTAAAAGTAAGACAAATTAAAGGGTTAAACTAATCTTGTCACTTTATCCTTAAGACCTTCACTGGTTCACCAATTTCTTCAGAATCAATTTTCATCTCCTCTGCACAGTAGGCAAGGCCATTCACCAGCTGGTCCTAGCTCACCTCACTTCTTCCAGTCCAGCAGTCTTACGGAGATTCTTGCATTCGCCAGAACACAATGCTATTTCCTTTACCTGAGTATCCTTTCTTCATCTGCCTTGTCCTTTTGAACAAGGACGCCACCTTTCTTTATGGAGTGCTTTCCATAACTCCTGTAAGGCTGAGTTAGGTCACCTTTCACTGTGCTCCCATAGAATTCTTGCTTCTGGCTAGTATGGTGATAGTCACTCTATCATAATTCTCTAGCTGCTTTCGGTATCCATTCCCCAAGCGAAAACATCTCGAGCACAAAGACTGTCTCTTGTTTATTGCGTGTCCTCAGCACCCGCCACAGGACCTGCACATGGTAGGCTTTTTTTTTTTTTTTTGGAATACAGAAAGTGAGTGAAGGATGAGATGGTCAGGGTTGTAGACAATTGGTAAGTCAAAATGGAAGAAAGTCAGTGGTTCTGTTCATGCCTTTATAAGGATATTTAAAGGTATTCTCTTTTCTTCTTGCCTTTAATTACCATAGTTCATCAATGCTACGATAAAATTTTTTTCACATTTTAATATTTCTGAAGTTGGCATATGTCATACGTTTGATGGCTTGCATAGATTTTTTAAGCGGCAGCATTACCAACCTTTTTAGTGGTAGATAACATAATGGTGCATCTTGCAATCAAAGGAGTGGTAGAGTTCATGAATTGTGGCACATATAAGTTAAGTATATGTATAATATGTATGCCAAGTTTGTGAAGGAATAGAATGGGAGTCCTGAGTTGGACTTCTAGAGCACGAGGAATAAGGGCTGTAAGATCATGGAGCTATCAAAGTTTCCTGGCTCAGAGAGAAAAGAGGAAACAGAGTCATGGAAGAAGAATGGGGGCAGTGTAGGGAAGTTGTGGGGTTTCTCCTAAATAAACAAGATAGGCTGCAGGTTGATAAAACTCCTTACCGCAATACACTTATCCAGGTCTATGACAAAGTAAGTTGTAAAGCTTAGTTTCACTTATTGTTTGGTAGTGTTGAAATAACATGTTTTAACTGAGTTTCACAGGCCACCCTGCCAGAAGGGGGAACAAATTATTGAAAAGAAAAACAGGGATTCTTGTTTCAGGTTACGTCATCAGTGAAGAAAACTTGGAAAATGGAAACCCTCCATGTTCTTATAGGCCACGACGCCAAACCGAAACCCAAATTAGCCGTTGTTGGACAAAACCCCTGATTTTGCAAAACCTAGTCCCAAACCAACTCTGGCTGAGTACAGTCAAGTGACAGACAATATTTAGAAAGTATTTGTCAGAAGAATAGCAGAACGTTCACTCCACAAGGAACAAACCCTACCATCAAACCACTACTGAAATTTAGTGACGGCAGGTTACAATAATATTAGAGACTTGATTGTGCTAAAAAATATTTATTTTGGCAATTTGTGAGCAACTTAATAGTATATATTTCCAGATAAGCAGCACTTCCATCAGTGGCTTTTGGCAGTGTACGATATAGGACATATAGATTAACTTAACCTGAAACAGAATTTAATAGATATCCTGACTGCATATACTCCCTCCTTTCGCCATCACTTTATTAAGGTTTCTATTCGTTTACATTTTGTCTAGATTTTATTTAGTTCTAAATGTACAGTCATGAGTAGTTCTACAAAAATCATTGTTAAAGGGAAAACAAAGAATTCATTTAAAACATGAATCCTAAAAGGACTAACTAATAGTGGTATCTCTTTTTAATGCTGAGTAAACTGATCTTTGGGAATAAACAGCTCACCTCTAAGAACCGAATCAACTGTTTCCTGGTAAGAAAATTCTGTTTAAGTACAGCAGAAAAAGCCCATGATTGGGTGTTGCTTAGCCAGTGGGATATACCATTAAAGTGCTCACAGATTGTATAACCATTAGTTTTTATCACAAGTCAGTCATAGGTATTATTGTAAAGGTAGAATTTTTATCTTTTAAGTGATAATTTTTCTTTTTTTTTTTTTCCTGCTGTGAAGTTGTGATTCTCAGGCCTTAATTATCAGGGGACATTTTATTGTTTTCTTTAAATCAGAGAGGCAATGAAGAAATGTTATCCTTTACAATTGATTGAAGAAAGAGGGTAAATTTAGATCGTCAATTTTCTGAGCTACTTCACTGTACAACTGGGTGGCAAACTTACTTTGATACAGAGCTTCATTTTTGTAACACATTAGGTTTGATTTTCTGACTATTATTGAAAAGTCCAAGTGATTCATGATTGCACTTTCCCACAGCACTTCTGAGAGCTCTAGATATATTTCATATTTCCAAAGAAGCATCATTGTTGTTTTTGCCCAGGTGTAAAGAGTTTTGTGTGAATTGGTGCTGCAAGCAAATAGCATGCATCTACAAATTGAGTGAGTGTTTCTTAGACAAAGACAGCTACTGTAGCCTCAAACAAGTCCATTTATTTGGGTGAAGGGAGTATTTTGTCAAGGAAAGACAAGCTGACATATACTTATTAATGTCTCTCAAACTGTGTGACAAAATCTGGCAGAGTAACAGTGAATGCAACAATTTGTCACAATTTTATGGAATCCTTTCACATACAGAATTCATGCCTTTGTTCAAGCTGCCTAAAGTATTTAAGTTTTCTAAAAGATTTCTTGGGCAAAATTCCCACAAAATTTCCCCTATTATTTTCAAGGCTTTCAGCTCTTCCTTATATACATGAGATAACTTTCCTGTTCTTAACATTTTCCCCAAGAGAATATGTCTCTTTAGGAACATCTTGGAAATAAGACTTGAGTCTTCAAAGAAAAGTTGTAGAACTTACATTTATACTGGATATTTTCTTATAAAAATATTAATCAAATTATGTGATGAGCATTTGCTACGCATGTATTTGAAAGGATCAATGTCAATGAGAATGTGGCCACTTACTGTTTTTTAGATAGCTGATTGCTTGTATTATCCAATACTTTCATTCTGGCATTTTTCCTTTATCTGGTTGTTACTTCTGTGATATTGATTTTTTTTGATATTTACCTCTAAGAAGTGGTTGTAATTGCCACTCAAGTAAGACATGTGATAGAGCCCAAAGATGTCCCACAATATTTTAGTAGTAGTAGTGTAAATGTATTTTTAATATATTTTAATACATTCTATAAAATATATATTTACATACACGTATATATAAAATTTTAAATATTAAATATACATGTGATTTTGCAAAGCTTAGATGGCTGACTACAGGCAGAATGGTGAAAATTTTAGGGAGGCAGAATTTCAGTATCTGCTTTCTAACCATCAGGGCTGTCCTGGCACAGAAAAGGCTGCTTTGGGAGCAGTAGGTTTTTCATTCCTAGAAGTGTTCACACAGAGACTGGGCCTTTTGCTGAAGATACTGTCAAGCACTGCAGGCATATACAAAATGGTCTCTAAAGGCCCTTTTACCTCTGAGACTCCATGAACTAAAAATATCATTTGAGGGAAATTGAGTTTTAATGACTTGTTCTTTTGAACCAAAAGGAAGTCTTCTGAGTGGGGGAGAGAAACACTGTTAAAATTAATTGAATGCCAAATGTTGAGATTTGGAAGATCAGTTTATACAGCATGGTATTTGCTGTCCAAATGTTTATCTCAGAACGGATCAGGACCACAAATAACACTTAATCATGCCTGTATCACTTAACTAGTAGTCCTTTCTTATTAACCAGTTTTACTCTCAGCCCAGATGGCCATATCCTTCTGTTATGGGTTGAATTCTGCCCCCCACCCCCTTGGCAAAATACGTTGAAGCCCTAATCCCCAGTATCTCAGAATGTGACCTTATCTGGAAATAGGGTTACTGCTGATATTAAGTTAAAATGAAGCCATACTGGAAAAGCATTGGTCCCTAGTCTAATACAATTATTGTTCTTATAAAAGAAGACCATGTGAAGACATAAAGACATGGGGAGAAAGTCATGTGAAGATAGAGGCAGAGATGGGAGTGATGCATCTACAGGCCAAGGAACATCAAGGATTGCCAGCTTTCACCAGAAGCTAGGAGAAGGGCATGGAACAGATTCCCCTTCACAGACCTCAGAAGGAATCAATTTGGCCAGCACCTTGATTTCTGGCTTCTGGACTCCAGAACTGTGAGGGAATAAATTTCTGTTGTTTTAAGTCGCCCAGTTTGTGGTACTTTGTTATAGCAGCTCTAAGAAGCTGATACATCTTCCTTATAGTCAATCACCTATAAGAGACATCTATGTATTTATATTTTTCCAGAAAATTTCTATGTAAATATCTTTACATAGATATCTTTTTTCCTTCCAGTATACATGGGAAGTATATCATATCCACTCTATATTTGGCTTTATTATCTATTTTTATATTAACATAATTGAAGATTTTTCTATATCAATATATGAAAAGCTACTCTGTTCTTTTGAATGGCTGTGTGCTAAGCCACTGCATGGATTTAATAATATATTTGACTTGTCCTTTACTGATGGTCATTCCAACTCTTTAATTACAAACAATGTTGCAGTGGACATTCTTGGATAAATGCCTTTGTGAACACATTCAAATATGTATACATGATAAATTCCTGGAAGTAGAAATGTCACATCCAAAGATAGGTGCATTTTCAAACATGACAGTTTTTGGCAAATTGTCTTCCAAAAAAGTAGTTCTAGTTAACATGTTTATCTACATATGACAGTTACTGTGTCTCGCTGAATCTGTATGGGACCACACTTTTGATTTTTTCCCTGTCTTTAACTATGAGTGAGGTTAAGTACGTTTTCATATATTTTGGCTGTTTGTATTTCGTTTCTTTTAAAATTAGCCAGTTTTTCTAATGGGCTATTCTTATTTACGTGTAGGAGTTCCTTTTTAAAAATTTATTTCTTAGCCCTATTACATTGCTATGAGGGATATAGTGTAGGTGACAACTATTAAGTATGAATATTTTTGTCTTAAAAGTAGTTTCTGTATGTAGAAAAGACTATTCAGAGATTTGCTTTTGCTTAAAAACTTAGCATTTAATTGATTAAAATTAAAAATCCAAAGCCATACTTCTTACTTAAGCTTTTAAATTCAGTTTACAGATTTATTACTCCATTTATAAATCTGGATGATTTTGGTAACCATTTTTAGGGAAATTTTGAATGTGTGTAATCACATTTATGCACTTAGTTAACTAAACTCTTCCATATATGGCTGCGTTGGGTCCGTTGCTGTATGCAGGCTTTCTTTTAGTCGTGTCCAGCAGGGGCTACTCTTCGTTGCTGTGCGCAGGCTTCTTATTGTGGTGGCTTCTCTTGTTATGGATCATGGGCTCTAGGCGCACAGGCTTCAGTAATTGCAGCGCACGGGCTTAGTAGTCGTGGCACGCAGGCCCTAGAACACGCGGGCTTCAGTAGTTGTGGCACATGGGCTCAGTAGTTGTGGTGCACGGGCTCTAAGGCGCATGCGCTTCAGTTGTGGTGCGCAGGCTTAGCTGCTCCGCAGCGTGTGGGGTCTTCCCGGACCAGGGATCGAACCCGTGTTCCCTGCATTGGCAGGCGGATTCTTAATCACTGCGCTGCCAGGGAAGTCCTCCTCCATATATTTTTAAACTCATTTTGTAAATTTCATCTGCTGGACTTCCTTTTCAAGTATGTCGATCATCTATCTGAAAAACTTTCCCAAATACTTAATATTTTTAAAAAATCTTTAAAAAAACCAAGCACATAAAAATAGTGAAGGTTAATCTTCTTTCATGTTCCAAAGCTTATATATATATATATAGTATGAATTAAAATTGCAAGTCTATATCAATTATTTCATTATGCATTTTAAATTGCAATTACTGACCTCATTTCTCATTTTAATATGCCAAGTTCTTTCCAAACATGGATATATCACTTAACCAAAAACATTAATAAGATTGTTTTGATCTTCTTAAACATTTCTGTACTTAATTCTAAGTTTCTCGAGGGTTGAAGGATGCTTAGCTACGAAAGAGATTATGTCATCTAATATCATTTTTGGAGTTGACTTCTCAGCTTGCTTGAGGTTACTTAACAACCAGAAATTTAGGTCAGGACATTCACTGAATTTTGATAGAACATACTGAGGCCTGTTTAAGAGTTCATAACAGGGACTTCATAATTTGAAGTCTGGTATTTTAGTCCTACCTCGTGTTAGCAGAGATCCATGGTCTGTTGAAAGGATCGCTTATCTCTCATCTAATTGATTACCTGAGAAGTTTAGCCGTTTTTTTGAGTTTTAAGATAGGAACTGATTTTCATATCTAACTCTGCAGTTTGTAAAACTTGGTGGGAGCCTGCATTCTTTATATATACTTTCAAATGTAACTCTTTTGTATATTAAAATAATATCAACTGAACCTGTATATTGTCCCATGGCATTCCCTTGCTATTCAGTTGCAACCTCAAAGGACATTCTACTGACAAGAAGAAAGCGGGGCATTGGTTTCGATCCATCTGAATCTCAACTACCTTTGTTTAATCGCTTGTGATTTGATTGAAAGACCTCATACATCTTGATAATATGGTCACCAAATGAAGGTCATATACGTAACATATACACATAATCAGATGTATCCACAAAGGCATTTATCCAAAAATGTCTATGGCAGCATTGTTTATATGAAAAAAATTGGAATCAATCCAAAGACCCATTAATAGAGGATAGGTTACATAACCTATTAAAAGGCACTTAGAATTTTTCTGCACATTTCAGGACTGAAGATGACATATTATTTGGCTTTAATGCTTTAGTTTCTGGCAAGCTCAGCACCAAACCCTCCTGACTCCTGACTCCATGATTCTTGGATGCAGGAAAACAATCTGAACTGCTGATGCCATAGTACAGAGAAATAAGGACTGTATTTGGATGGAAATAGTCATCCTGATAATTCATGGCACCACTACCAGTATATTCATCTGATCTACTTTTCCTTAAGTGTGATGTTTGTGATGAAAGAATACACAGTATTTGGAAAGTAGTAGGTTTGAACATCCTTTCCCCACAATGGGTAATGTTCTAGGACTATAATCACGAGAGTCTGTTTCTCTGTGCATATATTTTAAAAACAGGGACTATTGAGGCACTAGGCACAGCTTTGCTTTCAGAAATTTATCATCAGAAGGAGGAATATTTATCTATTCTGATAAAATTTTATATTATGATGAATAAAATGTTAGAGCTGGAAGAAATTGTAAACTTCCTCTTTGCATAAATAAAGTAGAGCCCAGAGAGCCTAAATGATGTTCTCCATGTTCTATCAGTGAGGGTAGAACTCTTAGTGCTGGGATCCAAGAACCATGGAAGCTGGGTAAAGAATAGTCCCTTCATTCATTATTATGCCACGCTCAGACTGAGGATGAAGATAAAGTCCATTTTTCTCTGAACTATAGGTCAGAATCCAACCAATACTGACTTTCATGAATTCCAAACAGGGATATTTGAAAAAAATTCTAGAACCTCTAGCAAAAAGATAAAGAAAAGCAACACATTTCCTTTTTTTTTTTTTTTCTTATCACTTTGGGAAGTTGGTTTGGATGAGGTAGGGGATCAGGAGTCAACTGTTGAGAACAGGGATTGGTTGTATTGGTTTGGTGCAGGCAGGCCAGGGAGCCACATTTCCCAACTTTTTTTATTTTATTAAATTTTTTTTTTTTTTTTTTTTTTTTTTTTTTGCGGTACGCGGGCCTCTCACTGCTGTGGCCTCTCCCGTTGCGGAGCACAGGCTCCGGACGCGCAGGCTCAGCGGCCATGGCTCACGGGCCCAGCCACTCCATGGCATGTGGGAGCTTCTCGGACCGGGGCACGAACCCGTGTCCCTTGCATCGGCAGGCGGACTCTCAACCACTGCGCCACCAGGGAAGCCCTTCTTAATTAATTTTTATCGGAGTCTAGTTGATTTACAATGTTGTGTTCGTTTCTGCCGTACAGCACAGTGAATCAGTTATACATATACACATATCCACTCTTTTTTAGATTCCGTTCCCATATAGGTCATTACAGAGTACTGAGTAGAGTTCCCTGTGCTATACGGTAGGTCCTTATTTGTTATCTATTTTATATATAGTAGTGTGTATATGTGAATCCCAATCTCCCAATTCCCCCCCCCCCCGCCATCCCCTTTAAACACACACACAATATAGCTGGGCTTTTAGATACAGGGCAGTAAATAAAGCCCTGAAATGTTATGCAAACTTTTGCATTTAAGTGAGTGTTCTTCGCCTGGATGGAAGGTCCACAGTTTAAAAAAGATTCTCAAAGTTCCATGGAACTAGAAACAGGCAACAGTAATAATTTCCTCCTAGGCACTGTGACTGAAATTCTCTGCTTGGCAAAGAATATGCAAGCAAGAGGTAACCCCTTCTAGGGTGTAACATTTAGTCCACAAGCCACTCAATGCTTAATTTTTTTCCTATAGAGATTGTAACATTTTCATAAAAATTAAGGATTTCAACAAAGATAATTATAAATTACTATTTTTACAAGCTAAAAACATGCCAATATGACATAATATGAGACGTGAAAACAGCTGCATTGGAAATTAAATAATTTCTCCCAATGAATTTACCTATCGTTAATGCTTACGTAATCCACATGTCAAGGGGGACGTCTTCTCTTTCAGATTTAAATACAAATGAGGTCCTATACCTCATTTTCTATTCTTACTGTTTCTCTAATATATCCAGGAATTGGTGGTGCGGCGGGGGGAAATCTTGTGTTTCCCTTCCTGTCTCATCAACTGAAGCTCCTCTTTTCTCTCTGCTCCAGGCCATTCTAAGGTTGAACAAAGCCTATTACTTTGTAATTTTTGAAAAGCCTTGGTGCACACGTGTGTAACAGATTTTGCTGACGCTTTAGGGCAATGCAGGGGATTTCCATCACAGCGCTACAGATAACTTTAAACTGAGCATTCACACTGCTGTTCACAAGTGACCCCCAGTCCCCCGCCACTGGGCTTTCTCATGGAGCCCTGCTTCTACAGGCTTTGCAGCCTGCTGTGTTTCTTAGCTCCTTTATCCTACTCTTAATTTTAATCCCTCTTTTCTCTTTTTTCTTACCCCAATCACTGATTAACTGTTAGCTGTTTGTGAAGAGCAGCTTATCTAATCTCTAAAAAAAACCTGTCATTTTACACACCATGTTTTGGGAGAGGTCTCATTTTTTCTACCCAAAGCAAACTTTCAAGGTATTTTCCTAGATGAAGATGGTTGATCTCTTTAAGTGACCTACAATTAAAATTACATTTGTATATATAATTTTAATAAGAAATAAAATACATAATAAAACTATTTTCATTTTTTTTCCCATCATGCTACCCTTAACTTTCCTCTTTATGACCAGGAATCTCTTATTTCTTCTCACCTGGTGTGTATCCAGCTGTACTGTATGGGGTGTCAACATTTCCTTGCTTTCATCTAATGCTTGATTTGAGAACCCTTGAAGGCTTCCTCTTCCTCAGTTCTCAAAATTTATATTTTTTTGTGAGAAATAGTGTTGTCTTAAAGTCTTTGGGAAGGCTTATATTTATCTCTTCTCTACACTTAGAGTGCCTTTATTTTTTTCCTTTTTTTTAGCATGGTCAGAAAAGTATGGGGGAGGATCCCACTCTCTACATTGCTAAAACTATCCTCCAACCCCGAGATGCTTTTCAATTAAGAGAAAACAGCCAATAAACACACGACTGACTCATTCCATTTACTTTTCCTCTCCCTGCACTATCAATACTCAGTTTGCAATGCAGCCTCTTTTATAATTCTAACTCTTTAAAATAAACTTTACTCTTATTTAGGGACTACATCTTTTATACTCTGACTGTTTAAAAACACATGTTGAACAGAGCATAGCAAACATTTTACACTGAATCGCCTGGTATTCCACTGATATCAGCAGCTAGTGGTGTTTTGGAGATGTCCGAGAGGTTGGGATTTCAGATAAGGCCATGTGGATGCTCTTTTGGAGGACTAGAGACACAGAAGATGTAATCAGGAATGAATTAGAAAGCCCTTCTAGGATTTCCAGGTAACAGGATAAGATGCTGCTCTGGGAATGGCAGTGAGAGAACATATGAAGGGGATGGTGTTGGGAAGGGGCTGCCCAGAAGGAGGAAGGTGATCCAGATGAGAGAAGATGAGAGCCATAGGGTTAGAAGTGGAGCAGTTGGATTAAAGAAGAAGAGATATGAGCTACAGAAAGTACATGTCATGTTTGGTTAACTGACTGAACACAGAATGCCAAAGACAGTAAGAAGCTGAAGGTTTCTCAGTGTCCATACTCAGAATATTTGAAAGATGATTCATTACTTGCTCTGATAAGAGATACAGGAAATGGAGGATAAATTGTTAAAGCTTTGTAATATTCAGGGTCAGTTGATATTTCTACACTCATTTCAAGTGCATCACATATGACTGATTTCCTGGGAAAATTTATGTATCCGAAGGAAAAGAGTTTCTAATTAGGATCTGTTTCACTGAGACCATATACATGGCAAAGACCATCCAGGCAATCTGTCATGTGTTCTAAATTATTTGAAAAGCTGTCTACATTAATCAAATTAATTGTGTAGGGCCAGCCTTTGGGTTCTCAGACTATTTTTAAACATACATACAAAAAGTTTCTACTTGTTCTGTAAAAAGTCTATTTATTAAAACATGGTTATGTCTAATGACTTTTTTCCCTTCAAAATCCTGTGTTTAGAACAATCACAGATGGCTTGCAATAAATCATTTCCAATTTCACTCCCTTCTCAGGCAATGTTATCCAAATCTGTGGTTTAAAAAACCATTTATATACCAAGAGCTCCTAAAGTTATCTTCCAGCTCTGACCTCTCTCCTGAACTCCAGACTCAAATACCTGCTGCCTGTTATACATCTCTACTGGGAGGTCTAAGTGGCATTTCAACCTAACAGGACCAGAACTCTTAATTCTCTCTGTTTCTCATTCTTCAACCTGCTTCTTCCTCATTTTTCTCAATTGATGGTGCCAGGGTCCACCTGGTTGCTCAAATAAAAATTTACAAAGTCATCCTTGGTTCTTCTTTTTTTTCTCTCACACTCAACATTGACACTGCTAATAAATTGGGTTTACGCTATCTAAAAAAGCTCTTTGTGAACCTTCCCACTTTTCTTCATCTCCTTAGCTACTACTTTGGACTATCTTTCCTTCCAACATTGAATCCAGTATAGACAAGGTAGCCAGAGTAATCTTCAAAAAATTCAAATCAAAGCATGTCTGTCCATCTCTCTCACACTTAGAATGAAAACCTATGTGATCCTGCATCCATCTGCCTCTCCGGCTTTAACTAACCGCTGTCCATTCTCACACGATGGTACAGCTGCACTGGATTGCGTTATGCTTCTTAGAAAGTCCAAGGCTATTCATTCTTTATGGGCTTTCATGTTTATCAGCCTGGACTGTCCTCTTTCTAGAGCATCATACGTCTGGATCCTTTTAGTTTCCTAGTTCTTTTCTTAAACCTCGCTTCTTCCGTTTAGTCTTACCCGATACTCTGTCACAGTCAGAGTCTATCCAGGAAAATGAAACCACTCAAGTATTTAAAACAGGAATTTTAACACACAGTGTTGTTACACATGTGGTGGGAGAGCTGAGAAGCCAAAAAGGAGATGGAAAAATAACCCAGAGCTTGAAAACAGCAGAAAGCTACTACCAATTCTGGGTTGGAGAGACAAAAAGAGGAGGTAGGTTTACTGAAGTCCAGGACCACAGCAGAAGCTAGAAGCACATCAGGCATGACTGGCAAGAGTCAGGGAAGCGATGTAGCCTCTGCTGAAGACATTATCCAAGGCAGGGGGAGAGGGGAAAAACACGTTAATTTCTCCCTTCTTGCAGTGCTCCAATCTCGGTGATTCCATTTGTTAAACCCAGCCATAGGTTAGCTATGTTAATAGGAGCCTGTAGAATGTAACCTGCAAGGTCAGCCCCACTCTGGTACAGAGCAGAGCAGGACATGGAGGAGAAATTAATCTGGGTGGAATCAGATCAAGGATGGGTATATCGGGACGTCCCTGGTGGCACAGTGGTTAAGAATCCACCTGCCAATGCAGGGGACACGGGTTCGAGCCCTGGTCCGGGAAGATCCCACATGCCACAGAGCAACTAAGCCTGTGCGCCACAACTACTGAACCTGTGCGCCACAACTACTGAAGCCCGTGCCCCACAACTACTGAAGCCCATGCCCCAGAACTACTGAAGCCTGTGAGCTTAGATCCCGTGCTCCGCAACACAGGAAGCCACCGCAATGAGAAGCCCGCGCACCACAGCAAAGAGTAGGCCCTGCTCGCTGCAACTAGAGAAAGCCCGTGTGCAGCAACGAAGACCCAACGCAGCCAATAATTAATTAATTAATTAATTAAAAAAAAAAAAGGATAGGTGTATCACCCAACTTAAAGTAGCCACCCTTACCCAGACACATCCTAACTCGTTGTTTTTTCATCACAGCACATATCATTCTTGAAAGTTTCTTATTTGTTTATTTTTTATCTGTCTTTCTCTAGTTCACATCCAACACAGCATCTGGCATATCTTATGTGCTCAAAAATGAATACAAAGAGGAGAAATTTTTCTCTGTAAGGTCACAATAGGAAAGATACGTAAAGAAGTCCTTTAATAATCTTCCAAGTTTGTACACAGTGTAACTAGAACTCCAAGCTGGGTTATTGATTAATAGATGCACATTTCTTATGGATTCTCTACCTTAGCGGGGGAGAGTGGTGCTATATTTTCTGAAGAGACAATTATAATGCTTTTAAAATAAATACCTCTTGATTCAGTCTTAGAGTTTAGCTTTTAGTAACTTTCTTTTTTAAGAAAAACTTTACTGAAATATAACACGCTTTAAAAATATTGTAGAATGCTTTCGGTTACAGATGAATGTTTCTAAAATCAAGAAATGCTAAGAAAGACTTAAGTATGTAAAAATTTCTGAGGGCCTCCTTTTTCTTCAGTTCCCCCGGTTAGTAATAAATACATGTGTCCTCGTTGCTTATAACACCTTCAGCTGAAAGATCTCGGAGCACTGTAGACACAAAGTTACTATTCTTCTGTTTTTAGCTGAGAAACATGAGATTTAGGTACCAAGCAGTTTCTTTCAGCATTATAGCATCACAGCACCAAAGGACCCTTAACGAGATAATCAAATCCACTCCCTTTGCCTCCAAAGTATGCATTGAATTATTGAGCTAAAACAGGATTATATCTAAATCCTCATTTGTTAAGGCTCTTGGGGAAGGAGATTGTAATGACCCCATTTTAATAGCATTTACTGTTCATAAATGTTTCCTGGTATTTATTCTCCATTCTTCACACTACAATTTCAGCCTGTTTTATCTCACTGTTTCCTGACCTCCCATAATGTGCTCAATTTTGTATTGCTTTTTAATTTTTTCATACACAAAAATCTCATCTCTATAACAACATCATCAATAGGAATTACATTGCTTTACACTGTTTCAGTTTGCCCCAGAGTACAGGTTCAGGGATGTGTCAACCAGCTGATGGGTTGTAGTGTTAGAATCTATTTTGAGTGGAGAAAGTTAGTGATTGAGTGATAGCCACATGATATTGGGGCATAAGGAGATAGAAGAAGAAGAAAAAGAATCCAACCTTTTTTGAGTACTTGTTATGTGCCAAACCTTTTACACGTATTAACTTGGTTAATCTTCACAATAACTCTATGGGTTGGCACTATTATCCCATTCTAAAAAAAAAAAAAAAATGGAAAGCTGATGTACAGAAAAATGTTAAATGTCCAAGAGCATGCGGTTGATAAGTGGCAGTGCTGACATTCAAATCCAAGAACCCATGCTCCTAACCACTAAACTACAGCTTCTCTGGGTGAGGGGAAGGGGACTTTAATAGAAAGTGTCCAGGAAATGGCATATGGTGGCTCTGGTTTCAGTTCTCACTACAAGAAGAAGTGACTGTTGCTTGCGACAGCAGACAGAAGACCGCTGTTCTCCCAGAGGAAACGCAGCTGCCAGGGAGAAGGCACTGCAGACACAGAGTAGAGTTCAGCAAAGCAGAGTCAGCATTCAAGCGAAGCAGAACTTTATGAAGAATTTCATCAATAAAGAGTCACCGTGGCATGAATAATGACCTAGACTTAGGAATAAGGATCCTAAAGAAAGAAATGGACATTCCAGCCAGACAACCCAAACCAGACAACACATTGCGCAGATAACTGTGTACACACAGAAGAGCATCAGACAGGATCAGATCTGTTTCCATAGCCCCTAGTCATGTAGACAAGTCTTATGACTAGTTGCTTAGTAGGACACGTTGATGGTCTTCTTTACATCATTGTTTATAATTAGAAAATTAAAGTGCATAAAATTCTTATTTGAGAGTGAGGATGTAATCATTTTAGGTAAATTCTTTCATCATCTTACAAAAGTTTCAAGTCAAAGGGTTCTTCTATATATTGCTAGATATGAGTTCCTGGTTGGAAGAGTAGGATGGACGCACACTCTGACACCAGAATTCTTTCATTGTCGACAAGATTTAAGTGCTACGTGCTACACGCACATAATCTATATGTTAGCATTATCACCTGATGTTATGTTGGAAATGGAAGTTTCAACAGTTTCCCCAGCTGTTAACGAAATACACATGTACATACACATCTATAACCATACATGTATTCACACCCTTATTCCTCCAGTGCACTGCCCTCTCTCATTCCAGTCTCCTCAGTTGATTGTCAAACTCCTTCCACGGTCCTGCCCCACTATACTGAATGGATATTAGTTTACAATTTTCCGTTATTTTCTGCAGGCCCAAAGTGATGCCAAGTCCTCCACCGCCACGTGCTGCCAGGCTTGTTCTTATTGCTTTGGCCGGGAATGGCTATCCGACTTCTAGATTTATCCAAATCCTGTCACTCTCTAAGGTCCAAATCAAATTCCTCAGACGACATTCTCCACAAATCCCAAGCATTCCCATCTCTATCCTCCTTTGGTACCTCCTGTGAATGCCACTTTGATAATCAGTCACATGGCACCCTGCGCATTGCTGCTGTTCATGTGTGGGTGACTTTTCTGACAAATCAGTCATATACTTATTGGGCCTAGGAACTGACTCTTAAACTTCTTGCCCTTACACATCCCCTAGGACAATGGCAGACGTACAGCTGACTCTCAATGCACAATTGTTCGAGATAAAATGAATTGAAAGCACTTAATTGTTCTCCTTCAGACTAACTGACGTCAATAAGTAAATTATTTTTGAAGGACTTTCACCCCCCTTGTGTCCCAGAAGGACCTGTGGGTCACACTGCATATCAAAAAGAGTCAGAGTTCCCTTTAAATCCACAGCATGTTCAATGAGATGGATTGAGTATATCATGTTCTCTCCACATGCTTTTTTAAATCCGGGTAATTTATGCATCTCTAATGTTGGACACAAAAGCATTTCACTGGGAGGGAATTGGAGGGGAAAAGTCTTACTATTATAGAAGCATGCAATTGTTTGAGCATAAACATATTTTTATGATAGTCCTGCAGTTGAATTTTCTCACACGGAGTTGATGCCTGTCATGACAGTTTGAGTCCTCTGTGTCTAGAAACTGGTACAATTCTGTTTTATCAGCATTGGTATTTGGGCAGGCAGCCTGAATAGATTAATGAGAAATGATGAACATAGAATATAAGATTTACCCAATGGGTTAAACTCAATGATCAGATACCACAGTGATATGCCTTGGCCTCAAACGTTCTGATCCGCCTTGAGAACTACAGTACCTGTGAATCCATCAACTATGCAGTTACCTAAAACACTCTTCAACTAATTTGTGCTTTTAGTCTCAATCACCTCCTGATGTGATGACTTTAATAATACTAATAATACCAGCAGCTAACATTCAGGAAATACAATAGGCCCATAATCATCTCAGCTAAAATCCTTACAACAACCTTGTGTAGGGGGCACTATCATTACTCTCTTGTTAGTTGTTCTTTGGACTTTATTTTTTCTTTCCCCCATTTTCAGTATTTTGAGTGAACTTTTAGGGGATTACCTCTAACCCTCAACAACAAATTATTTTGTTTGTATTTCTACAGTCATTTCTTCAATCCTTTACGGGCTTCTTAAAAAGGTATGCTAAGAGAAGGATGATGCTAAAATCACATTTACAGAGAGATTCTGTTCATCTTTGTATGGGGAAAGTATCAGTACCCCTAAAATCATTTTTCATGTGCCCAGCATTGTATTGGCTCCCTCAACCCCAGTTTTATTGAGGTATAATTGACATATAACTTTGTTTTAGTTTAAGGTGTCCAACATAATGATTTGATATATGTACATGTTGTGAAACGATCACCCCAATAAGTTTAGTTAACATCTATCACCACACATAGTTACACACTTTTTTTTTTTCTTGTGGCTTTTTAAACAAGTCAGGGACACACACTGACCAGTGGCCTTAAGGAGCAATGACTACCACAACCTGGGCTAAAAGAAGTGCTCACTAACTATGTATGAAACAGGAAAGAATGAGGCAAAAAAATATATTCTGATTCTTTTGCTCTAGCCCTAAATTATTCATTCACAACCATTCATTCCATAATTGTAACTGAATCCATGAGTCCCTGCCCCTCCGTGCTCACATTATTTCCTAACTCAGTGAATGACACACCATCTTTTCAGTTATTCAGACCATAAATCCAGGGGCCTTCCTTGATAACCCTCTCAAATCATTCCATTCCCTCAGAAGCTGCATTAATCCATGTCACCATCAACTTACTTTTTTTTTTTTTTTTTTGCCGTACGTGGGCCTCTCACTCTTGTGGCCTCTCGCGTTGCGGAGCACAGGCTCCGGACGCGTAGGCTCAGCGGCCATGGCTCACGGGCCCAGCCGCTCCGCGGCATGTGGGATCTTCCCGGACCGCGGCACGAACCCATGTCCCCTGCATCGGCAGGTGGACTCCCAACCACTGCACCACCAGGGAAGCCTAGTCACATTTTTATTAACTTATTTTTTGTTAATTTATTTCAGAATATTTATTGCTCACTGATCAACGCTAGCTCATTCCTCTCTATAATTCCTCCAGATATTAAATGATAATACCTGTTTGGGGAAAAAGATCTGAAGTATCTGGGAACATTAATTTTCTATTTTTAAGCTTTATTCAAAGTTTCTTGTTCATATCTAAACATTGCGCCCAATTGCGCACTGACTGAAGTTCTGAAACGTATTTTATAATGGCTTTCAAAATCTGAACGTATTATGCATCCTTGTTACTTCCTTCCCATTTCTTGAAAAAACAGTATTTCTCAATTTAAATTCTAAGGGTTCCATGGTCAAATGCTACTGGCTTAAACAGCAAATTTCTTGCTGCAGCATTTCATAGAGCCCTTGACCAGTTATTTAACGCTGTGTATTCCTAAGTCCGTGTGTGTGGCGGGGAGAGGGTGAAGGGGTGGGAGAAGTGGAGGGATGGTGGTAGTACATTTTCAGAACACCAGCTTTTTCAAAAACATTTGATAGCTGCACTCCTTTCTCCAAGAGCTCTTGTCCATACATTTTGGGAAATGCTGCTTTTAAATCAGCCTGATTCTAGATGTGGGATAAAATGTTGGCGGCTCACTATTTCGGTCATCATTAAAAAAATGAACTTTTGCAGTTTTCTCTGGAAGTCAACTGACTCCTGAAAGAATGTGTGTCCAATTCAACCCAGCAAATGGTTATTGAACATCTATTATCTGACCGTCTAGCGCTGGTAGTTTTCTTGGCTAAGAAGACTACAGTGATGTTCCTGTCCCTGTGGATGGCGAAGACAAGATCATTGGGACCGAGTCACTATGTTCCAGGCCTGCTGCAATGCCAACGCACAGCACCCCTGAATGTGTACGTTCTTACTCCTGATGATAAGACAAGGGACGCTCAGGTCACACAGTTAGCAGAGAGGAGAGCTGGGAATCAAAACAGGGCCTCCTTGCTTCCAGGCCTGTCTGTCTCTTCTTCCCTGGCCACAGCATCCTGATTTACGTACAATCTTGTGTGAGAAGTTCACTAAAAATAATGTGAATATTGTATAAATAAGTCCTATGGAAAACATCAGGGCTGTTTTCCTGTTTCCAACAGATGGTATTCTTCCCCTTGCCTAAACTGGGTTTTCGCCCAGAACCCAGTTTGGAGAGTGTGTTTTGGAGAAATATGTAGCTAGCAAACCCTCTGCCTCCACTGCTCTGTCTTCTTTAAGTAAATTGTGAAATTTCCATTAATGCAGAAGTAGAACTACTTCTCAGCAGAAATTCCTAGCTTGTGTTTGTGGTTTAGGTTGGTGGCAGATGTGATTTCCTTCATAAAATCTTAGAACTGGAAGGAAGTGAAAAGATTGTCATAACATCCCACTCAGGCACAACCAGGGCATTTGAAACCTGGAAAGAGTTAGTGATTCGTCCAGAATCACATCAGAAGTAATAATACAAGTAAATATTAATGACGATGCCAGGGTGATTACTCCTGTGTATTGAGAATCTACCTTTATAAGGTCCTCGTTATGTAGTATGTATCATCCCTATTTTCTGATAGGGTATCTGAGGATCAGACAGGTTAAGTGACTTATCCAAGGCCACACAGTTAATAGGTAGAGCCCAGATTGAAACAGTCAGTCTGACTCCAAGGCTTAGGCCCTTTCCACCATGCTGCTCCCTGCCTCCATTCTGTGGGCTCAAGGTAAGCAACAAGGTGTGATTCAGTCCAATCTCCCTCAACCCCAAATCAAATGGAAAATTGGGGAGCCCAAGGAAGCCTTGAAATCACATCATTTACATGAGGTATGACTGAAGAGAAATGGGCTTGAATTTTTAAAAAACAATGGTCATTGATCCAAAGAAGGGCATTTGCTTCACGTACTCATCGTAAGAGGATGTATTATTTCAGCAGTGATGCCACAGCCTGAAACCACTTTGGAATTCCTTTCAATGCAATTATTTTTGTAACCTGCCATATGTTTCTTTGAATAACCTCGCTAGTGGTAAAATATTTTCCTTTGAGAACAGATTTAATTTTTCCCATTATTTCGAATTCAGCTTGGTGAATAAGTGGGATCAAGTTTGGTGATAATGGTCAATATCACGTAATGAGACCTGTTTTCTTGAGTGACTTGATATACAGACTCAGAGGGTTTTAATTAAAGTTAAGCTTTGTCCTTTGGATCAACAGTGATGTCAGTGGAATCCAAGACTCTCTCAGATCTGCATGGAATCTGAGAGAGCTTCTAGAACCAGCTTATATGTGCTGTATGAAGATAAAATAATTCAAAACAGCTACATATGAATAAACATATTCTTTATTTCAAGTGAATGTAAGATTATGATGATTGTTAGAATCATTTAATATTTTTTTTTTTTTGGTAAAATCTGTTCTTTATTTAGAGTTCTTACCTGTCTTTGAAGGCCCAGCTGTCTCCTACTTGGTTCAAGACAACACCCTACCAAGAAGAACCTCTGAACCATTACATTTGCTCTCTTTTCCAATTTCTTAGAATCTAGCCAAATACTACACTGCATTCTTATTTTACCTTTCATGGTGTCTGCCTTATCTTCCTACAAAGACTGTAATATTTTTAAGGAAATAACTCAATTTTTTTGGTTTGGTTTTGTTTTGTTTTGCTTTGCTTTGTCCTGTGATGGATGCACTATAAAATGAATGTTTTGGGGATGCAATGCTTCTCTCCATCACTTCCTCATTTTTGTATGTCTGTTCTCTATGAGTACAAACTGAGCTCCTGGAAGATTGTCAGTATTCAATACCTTCTTCCCTTTGACCTTACTCACCCTGTTCTCAATTTTCCCTGAAAAGTTCCATTTACCATCATTTCTTTTTTATGTGAGGAAACTGGATTGACTATGGTTATATTCAGTGGTTGACTGAAGTGTAAAGTTGAGCTATTTTCAAGGGCTTTTGGTCAATGTAGGCAGCCTTCAACACTAATTTAGGCCCAATCTTCTAATAGAAAGTTTGTATATTAAGAACTAAAAAAGTTTTCTGGGATAAACAAAATTCCTCTTCTACTGGGTTAAGAGGCAAGCCTTTCTTGAATTTATGGCCTCAGGACTCTCTGCCACAGGTCTGTTTTTGCTGTTTGATAAGACGGAGGCCAAGTCAAAGGTATTTGTTGTAGTGTGTTTATAAAACAGCTACTTTCTGCCCAGCCCTTGCAGATTTTCTCCTTTCTGCGGTACTAGGTTGACTCTTAGCTATAATTGCATTCTGAGAGCCTCAGAACAAAGTAAGGCAGTATGGGTGAGCACCCAAATCTCAGAGTTTAAAATCCCTTAGCCCCACGTAGAGGAAGTCAGCGGCGAGAGGGAAAGTGGACTTTTCTGCCAGTGGATAAGCCTCCCCTCTGAAAAGGAAGTATGCTTGGTCATAGTAGAACTGGAGAAAAATGCAGAGAGGGTGTCTTTCTACTTTTTCCATTATAGAGAAAAAGTCAATTGAGAGGCCTGGGAAACCACAAAGAATAAAATATTGCTGGCTAATGGAAATAGGCACATTTGGAAAACAGGAAGTCAACCTTCTGCTCCAGCAGTGGTTCAGTGAATGACACTCCAGCATTGGAGGTCCTTTAGGAGAGCAGGTCTGTCTTTAATGTTTGCTAAAGGGAAACTTTCAGAAGAGTCAGTCCAGGGGGGAGAGACTAGAAAGGTAGGGTGATGTATTATGGTAAGGGTCTATGATGAAGCTCAGTTTTTAAAAACCCGATGTCTTTGTTTCCTTCCTGGTTCATCATAACGTGTGGCATGAGTGTTCACAGAGCATATCAAGCAAGGAATTCCAAAAGCCCAACACACAGATTTATAAGAGCGGTCTTTATCAAAGCAGTCTCATTATCTTGTAAAAAGTTGACAGAGAAAAGCCATCTGGAAAGTTAATCTTGAATTGTGTTGTATCAGGCAAACTCAGGGTAATATTCTCAATAAGACTGAAAACAGTCTGAACTAAGTAGTATGACTTAGCAGATTACTCATTTAAGCAAACCAAAACATGAAATCAGAATTGTTCCTAAGAGTTGGGATGGTAAAATGAAGTGACTTCCCATAAAGTACTCTTAAAATACAGATTTCTGTCTCTTATCACCATGTCACCACACCCCCAAACCCCTCCTTCACCCACTCCCACTCTTAAAGACTTTGATTCAATCCTTCTGTACTTAGGAATCTGTTTTCAACAGCATTTAAACAGCTATGTCTGGGAACCTCTAGTCAAGGCAACTAACGAAATCAGGATAATTTCTACCAGTGGGTTTCCATTCTGAACGCATGCTGAATCACCTGGGGCACTTTTAACAATACCAGTGCTGGGGGTTCCTCTCCCAGAGGTTCTGTTTAACTTATCTGAAGAGTAAATTTCTTAAGAGCCATTCAGTCAATCCTAATATGTAGCCAGGGTGGTGGACCACTGAATTGAGACAAATCAGACCCCAAACTTCCCATTCTGAGACTTTCTGGCTGACGTTCATTTGACTTGCAAAATAGTTACATCCAATTTTTTTAAATTTCATACTGTATTATTTCTACACTTGATCAAAAATCCCAGACTATTATAAAGCAGACGTTTGTCTTTTAATATTAAAATTAATTTCGTTTACATAACTGTTGACCATTCTTAGGATATTACTTGGCTGCAATAGCGGCAGGAGTGGGAGTCTGTGACACAAGACCTTTTTCCCCAAATGTTTAAATTTCTCTTGCAAATCCCCCTCTGCTTTTTTCAGGGAATGCACCTGCCAAAAGATAGAGAAGGTGAGGCCACCTATTCAGAATAGACAGAAGATCCTGTAAGCCCAAAAGGCTGGCCAGGAATAAGAAGACTGAGCAGGGATGCCTCAGTTGTCCTAAGAGAAAAGGAAGCAGAGGCTTCTGGAAGCCGCAGTACAATTCTTGCCTGGAGACATTGAGCTGCTCCAAGCCAGGCTCTGCTTCCTGACTCATTTGACTAAAGTCCACTAAGCTGCCCCGTAGACTATCCAAGACACCACACGCCAATTAAATCTGCATTTAATTTCATCTGCAATTAAAGTATTTGCATCTTCTGTACTGCATCTGAGTCCTGGAGATCCTGGGTACTGCCAACGTCATGACTATCCAATCCCTCATCGTTCTATTTAACTTGTCTGAATTCATGTTGATGACCTGAAGAGTGTAACCCCTGCCTACACTGCTGGCCAGCGGTCTAAGACCCAGCATAGTAAAATGGACATTCTGGACTGTCCCTAGATGGTTATGCCACTCTCTTTACTTTTTATTTGACCTGTCCAGGTCATGGTAATGACTAGATGGAACCTTGAAAATATTAACCATTACACGGTAAAGTCTTTTTGGTACAGAGTTCTAGGAAAAAACTATTTTAGAGTACAAGAGGGAATTCTGTCAGAAGCTTGTAAAATGCATGCTGTGAATGAAGTAGTTAGAATACACTTCTTCTGACGAACAAAACTTCCAAAAGTGTTTTAGGAAAGGGAGTGTATGGGAAGGGAAAACAATATTCAACCATCCCAAAATAGCTGGTTCATTACTACAGGAAAAAGATAAGACGAAGGCAGATTAGTCACATTTCCTTATTTGTTATTGTACCAAAATTATCCAGTGAATTGCAGTGTCATTTTGCATTACTACTGAGACTTCTTAAATGCATCAAATCACTGAGAATGGAGTACAAGAAAAAGAATTACTTAAATCAAAGCACAAGTTTTTAAAACAGTGAGGGACTCAGGTTAGTAATATGTATTCCTTTTTTTTTTTTTGGCAGCAGTCTAGCCCTGTTCACTCCAGGTGTACAGAGCTGACAATGAAACCAAGTCTTGGCCATCTTAGTTTGCTTCTATTTTCTTTGCTGTTCTCATATTCGTACAGATTAGCTTTAAATCTTCTTGGCCTACAAATGGGACCCTCACTTATTAATATATCCATTCAACATATATTTATTAACCATCTGTCTTGTGCCATGTACCACCCTGTGATTTGTCATCTTGGCTACTCCATCTCCTGCCGCAGGAGTGATTCACGTACAACAGTGATGTTTCCAGTTCTCTTTTTGTTTCTCTATTCGCCTGTCACAATAAAAATAACAATAGCTAATACTATATGGCATTGACCTTGTGCAAGGCACAGTTCCAAGTGCTTTATATAAGTTAACTTTTTTGATCCTCCTGAGAACCCCATGGAGAAGGCTTCATTTTTATCTCTATTTTCTAGAAGAAAAAGCTGAGGTACAGTTTAGATGTTAAATAATTAAATAATATCTCTGAGTATAGCACAGCTAGTAAGTGGCACAACTTGGTTTTGAACCTGGGCAGTCTAGCACCAGAGGCTGTATTTTTAATCACCATGGAATCTCTGGTTGCATCTACAAAGCCCCCATTAGTGGCACATCTCTGCTTTGACCTAGCCCTCCATGGAAGTGCTTCCACCTCATTCATTCCACTCTGAAGCAGAACTCGGAAAGGACATTTGAAACTGAAGACCTGCCTACTGCATACTTTTAGCCTTAGTTACAAAGACAGTTCCGGTAAATATAGTAAATTTTTTTTCTAAGCTAGAAGTTTCTTTTTTTTTTTTTTAATAGTGTTAATTAGAACATTTGCTTCCCCTAAATGGAGACTGTATTTTCTTCATTAGTAAGATATCATATGTTCTCATCCTAGTTAATTCTAAGATGATTTATTTCTGTCATGTCAAGTGTTTCTTAAATATGAGGTCATTCTGTGTATTTAATTTTTCTTGGCTAATGTTCAGCATAATCATTTATACATTAAAAGAAGTAAAAGTTTTAATTCAAGGTCAAAGCCTTGGGCCCACATTACATTTAGACAGCTCCCTTTGTGGCAGAAGTCATGTTATTTAGCTCATGATCCAAAGATGGCACATGGGCCAGTATCGAGTAGCCCATGAGCCATTTGTCATCACCACTCATTTCTTTTCCCGACACTTCCTTGATTTTCCATGGACCTTCTCTTAGAGTCACCAAGATTCCTCATCTTCCACTCATGAAATTATACTGATTCACAGTCTCTGTTTTCTGTCTTTTCATGTGAGAGGTTTACTGGGATATAAATGAATGATTGAAAAGTTCTAAATAGAAAAATATATTAAATAGGGAGAAAGTCCTTTTTAACACTTTATAGCAACTAATAGCTTCACAATATTCAGAAATGGTCACATAAATCATCTATAAAGGGAAAGAAAACAAGAACTTTAGACTTAATGAAGGTCATGATGATTGCTTTCGTGGTGTGTGTTTTGGTAGAGAATGTATTTGAAGATCGTAGGAATTCCTAAGACCTTGCTGGGAAATAACAGGATGGCAGGAACTCAGATCCCCCATATAGCACCCCTACCCCATTACACACTCAATTCTGATATGCCATGAGTTGCCAGGAAAACTCTACACACACACACACACACACACACACACACACACACACCACACCACACCATACACCACATACATATGCTTCAACTCTTTTCTCCTTTGTCTCTGCAAGGTCCCATATCTCCTTCTCTTCCCAAAGTAAGCAGAGGAATAGGCATATAATTTCAAATGACAGACTTACTAAAGACATCTCTTGATGTGCTAATTTGACAAAATGCCTTCACTTGGAAATACGTTATGGTCCAGACAGGAAATCAGGAGGTGACATTGTAGTCCCAGCTTCAATTCATTGATCTCCTGAGACAGATAAGTTGAATAATTCAAAATGAAAAATAAAAAAAATTACTCTGAGAGCTGAGTCATCCAGTTTGTATCCCATTGATCCAATTATCTGGACGAATGCCAAATCCATTTTACTTTATGCTGTGAATGCCTTTTTGGTTGGTATGTCTTGTGAAAGTACTTTGTGGTTCCTGGGGGAAAGTCACCCTGTGGTACTATCAGCAGTTTTTCTCCTTCTGACTTGTTAGGATAATAACTTTTGTTTTTACAGTCAACACTTAGAAATTCAGGATAATGTAAAATGCCCTAAGCTTATGACCCAATTTTTATAGAACTATCTTCATTTGAAATATTTTATCTTACCATCCCCATAAACCACTGTCTTAGAAAAGTGAAACTCTTACAAATGTTGTCTTTGGATTTGGATGGACTGAAATTTGAATCACAGCTCTGCCACCCACTAAGCTGTGTGAACTTAGGTAAGATGTTTTACGCTTTGAAGCCTCAATTTTTTCATATGTTCTTCCATTTTAGAGTTTGAGGATAAAATAAGATTATGCATGCAAAGTTGTAGTAGAATGGCTGTCTAGAAAATGCTCATTAATATTAGCCATTATTATTGGTTAATTCAAATATTTGGGGGTCATACTGTTTATTCTAGATTGCCTTTTATATCTAGAAACTCTCCCCAAATTATTTTTGAGGCCTAACGTATTTTATTTGTAAAATATGATGACTCTATCTAAAGAGAATGGAGATTATATTAAACAGATAATCTCCATGTCTGTTTTAAATTCGTATTTTGAACTTTCTTCTCCTCAGTTACAAAGAAATGAGTAAGTAACTGAATGGATTTGCTTGAAACTTACTTTTATCCCTTCTTTAACTATTGATGTTTTATGAAATTGCTAAGTGAAGTAGTGCAGGGAAAGAAAAGAAGAGGTAAATGACACAAATAGCAAATTGCATAATTATTTCCTGTATATTTAGATAAGACAGAACATTTCTTCCAAAGTGTTAAAATAAATCCCTGTTTGTTCTAACTGCAACTTTGTGACCTGGTGAAAGGGAGGAATGGTTAATCAGTTTTATGGTGGGGGAAACCAAATATGGAATATCCCAGAAAACCTTGGCCCAATTATTCATTGCTTATTAATGTTGCTTCCTCCAATCACTGAATCATATTGTCTATTGGCTGATCCATTCTTTTATTTCGATTAGGCAAATATCTATTGAGCATCTTCTATGTGCCAGGTACTATTCTACATGTTAGGGATAGAGAAGTGAGCAAAGCAGACCAAAACCCCTCCCTTCGTGGAGCTGACAAAATAAGTAATTAAACTGCCTATTATGTTATATGGTGATACATTCTATAAAGCACATTAAAACAGGAAAGCAGGATGGGGAGTAGGGTTACAATTTTAATGAGAGTGGTGATTAGCAAGGTGCTCCCTGATCACATGACATTTGATTCAAGGCTTGAAAGAGATGAGGGAGAGAGTCATACGGGTATCTGGGGGATTTGCCTTCCAAGCAAAGGGAACAGCATGTGCAAAGACTTTCAGTAGAAGGATACATACAAATTTAGGAACAAACTGTCCAGGACTGAGTGGACAAAGAAAGGAGTAAAGGAGGCAGGGGGAGTGTCAAGAGTTACAGGGTCTGGCAGGCCATTCCGATGACTTTGGGTGTGAATGGGACTAAGCTGCGAGGGCAGTTGGAGGTTTCTAAACAGAGGAATGGCATGGTGCAGCTTCAGTTTTATTGGGATCACTCTCTCCTGGGTGGAGAATTGACACTGGGGACCGAGGACTGAAGCAGGAAACCAGCTAGGAAGATAGTGGAGTAATCGTCACAAGGCTCTAGCAAAGCAGGTGGTGAGGAGCAGCAAGGGCTGACAGAATTGGTTGAATATACTGGATGAGGTCTGTGAAAGAAAGAGAAGAGCTGAGAATGACTCCCGGGTTTTTGGCCCGAAAAACCGGAAGGGTTGAGTGGACACCATTATCTGAAAAATTCAATGTCTTTGGTCCAGAAATAAAGCTGCGAATTCAATCCATGGTAGCATCATTTTATTTGCACTGTGCTCATTGGAAATGTGTAAATGTAATTTAAGTGGGGGTTGGCATAACATCTACCATTGCTTTTCCTGGAAATAATAGGTGGTCTAAAGAAATAAATCGTATAAACAAGACTCCAGAAAATGCTCTTTGGACAGGAGTCTGTTTCAAAACTTAACAAACAGATTTTTAATCAAGAATATTCTCCTGCCTCCATCGCAGACTTAAGCAAAGATAATGGACAGGGTGGGTCCCAGGTTTGGGTATTTTTAGAAGTCTCCCTAGATGATTCCACGCGCCCGCCTTCTCCTTCTCCTTGCCACCCCTTCCCTTTAGTCTGGTGAGAACTACTGTAGCAACTTGGAAAGGGTTTGTACATTATAAACCACATATTCGTTATGTTTTTGCATTCCTTAAAGCGGGTTCCTTCAGGAGCTCCATCTGCATTTTGGAGTTACAGTGCTCCAAGAATCTTTGAAATCATCTTAGTGCCATCCTAGACTTAATGTTGTAGGCTGAGGCTGAGAGATTGATAAATGTGTCCTGGAACTCTATGCTAAGACACATTCTGAGGCTGCTTCTGGGCCCAATAGAAAGTTAGCTGAGACAGATTAGTAAAATTGGCCATGGGAGAAGGATGGAAAGTTATTCTGCACATACCACGTATCTGCCATCCTGCCTTGGCCCAATCTCTCATTTCAGGGAACTTTGCCTGAGGCCCAGAGACTGTTAGGGGTCCCAGTGCCCAGTCCAGCACAGTTCACATGCTAGGCCATCTGTGTTACCCTAGAAAAGAAGTGCCCCCATACACACACATGCACCTATCTCTAAGAACCTAAATGTTGAAACTCTAGAGGCCTGCAATCCAGACTTTTCACTGATCTAGACAGACCTGAATCACTGAACTTTTATTGTATATGAAGGGCAATTTCCTTGAAAGAGCCTTTCTGTTGTTTAAATTTGTTTCTTCCTTTCATTTTATTTTATTTTTAAAAATTTTATGATTTGGCATGAAGTAGAAACAATGAAATAAAAACAATATCTTGTAGACTACAGTGGATTTACAACTAACATTATGATCCACAAAACCAGGCATAAAGAATTTGTTCTTTCTGTCTCCCGGGCCATGGAATGTAAAGGAAATGGCTGAAGAGCAGCTGCAAACAATTACTAAGCATTTTCAATGGTCTTGCGAAATGCCCTGAATTCAGAGCATCCCTTCGGAAGCCCGGATTGCACTCCTCTGAAGAAGTGCCCCGCCATTGGCTAAATCCATATTCTGCCCCTCCTTGGCAGGGTTTCCTCATCAGACTTTATGGAGGCTCTGTCTCCTGACACCCTGAAATAAAGAGCCCCTCTCTCTTTTTCTTCTTGAACTCCCTCTCCTTGCCTTGCCTTCATTCTGTCTTCCAGAATGTATTTCTTATGATTCCTCTAGTTTCAGCACATCACAATTGCAGACACTGGCTGCTGGAGAGACACAATCCACCCTGCACACGCAGGAGGAAATTTTCCTTTCGTCCTGTCCAACACGAGTGAGCTAATCATGAAAGACCGCCCGCATGAACTTTCTTATTATTGCACTGGGGATTCCTGAGTTTTAGTCAACTAGAAAAGAGACTTTTCTGAAGAAACTTAACTCCTTAGACTGACATGTGAAATCCACAACATAAAACGCAACTAGAATGTGCATGGTAAACTGTGGTTGCCATAGCCAACTTTCACTTGTGTCCAGAGAGAGAATACACTGTGGGTGATTGGTAGGAAGGGTAGCTGAAAGAAATTTCAGTAACTTAAACGAAGAGCTGGATGGGAAGACTGGATGTACTGATAGCATTTCAGCCCTGTTTATGACCATCACACCAGGCTCTTGACTACACAGCGGCCTCAACTGACATCACAGAGACCCGAGAATGTCAGCAATTATGGACTCACCTGGTCTTTTGTTAACAATTTACCTCTCTGTTGTGGCCACAGTGAAAGAATAACTTTGCACTGCAGTTATTCAACCCAACCAGGTCAGGATACGGATGACCAGAAAACTGGCAGAGGCTTTAGAAAAGACACTTTGATCTCTCTTTTTCTATATTTTAAAGGAGTAAATAATTGGATGAAATAGAAACAGTTTTCTGACTACCATACACTCAGGTGTTCTACATGTAGGAAATAGGAAGAAAGGGCTGACTCTGTGCACTAGTCCATCTGGCAGGATATGGTAACTGTGTCCCCTGTCCTGGGTCGCAGCATGAGGTGCAGGGGGAGGAAACGAGCAGAACAGCTCCCTTTACGGGCCTCCTCGCCACCTCTCTGCCCACACATCTTGCCCCCTTGGCATAGATGTTCTTAACCAACTTCAGGCATAGGCTCAAGGGGAGGGGAGTAGAGACAGCAAAGCTCTAGAATCCTTGTCACTTCAACACTGGGTGGTCTCAGATCTCAGGGTGAAACCATGTTAAGGAAAATGATTCTCTTGGTGAGTCCAAAGCAAAATAACATGTTCTAATGGTCTGTCCTCAAGTATGGAAAATATTCCTGAGAACGTCATATACGAAGCTTAAGCAAAAGAATGTTTGCTGGTGAGGTGTCAAAGTTGAACTTCGGGACGCAATTGAGAAAGCGTAACAAAGGTGTTTAAATCGTGTAACGAAAAACACATAGTCTAGATTTAGGATTAGAAAGAAAGTGTTCCCATAACTTTGGATAAATTATTAGGAAACAAACATTTTAAATTGCAGCCATCTGAAGCAAAGTTTTAGTAGCTGTTTTTTCCCTTTTTCTGCCCCCGCTCCCATATTTTTAGTAAAGAAACGATGTTTTGTCCACACGTGGTGTTACTGTCCACGGGGCCACATGACGGGATCATCACCTGCATGGGCTGGGCCCATTCTCAAATAAGGAGTTTTGGTAATGAATGACCAATGAATGACCTCTGTGTTTATTTTTTTTTGAGCAGTTCACATTAAAAATTTTTTTAATTTAATAGGCAAACTTTGTAAAGAGAAAATAAACACCCACCCTATGGTTGTAGATGTTACAAAGATTGGCAGGTAGTGAACCAAAAACTAATTGGAGAACTATAAGAAGTCCTACAACTGCTGAGATTTACAGGGACCCGGCCAAAAACTGGGACTGTTTAAGCTCAAGTAGCTAAGGCCGAGGATACTGCATTATTACTGAAAGAAAATGAAGTCATATATATATATATATATGAAGTCATATATATCTTGTCCATTTCCATTTTCTGTGGAGATAGATTAAACAGGAGCACAGAGGAATTAGGTAAACTAGTCGACATAATAGATTGTTGATGAAAGATTTAAAAGAACTAACAAACTAGGGATGTATGTAAGTGTTCAGATGGGTGAATCATATGCAGGAATTGAAGAGAGTGAGCCCTTCACTCTTTAGAGACCCATTCAGTTGATTCTTTGGCATTGTTACTGGCTTCACAGACTTTTTCAGAGAAGTTACTCATTACGTTAATATTTATAACTTGTTTAACCATTTCAACCAAGTACAGTTTTACATGTAGAGCCAGTTTAGATCTCTGAATTCCTTCCCAAAGAAAATAAAAATAAAATTTTAAAAAAGGAATGTTTTTGGCTCATAGTTTGCCTTGTTCTGGGAAATGAATATGCTCCTAATCGTAGAAGTTAGTTTCCTAATTTTGGAATCTTCCTACATCACACTTTGACTCCCAAATGTCTGTCATTTCCACTCCAACCAAGAATTTGATTCTTCAGTAGAGATTCTAATTTTCAGGCATCAATCCGCTAGTCTTTTTAAAAAGTTTCTTTCTTTAAACTTTAAATTCTGCAACTGTGAAATATAATGTATATTCGGAAAAACAAAATCTAAAACTAGGGTTTAACAAAGTGGTTATAAAGAGAATATCCACGCCACTATCACCCAGAACAGAAATACAAAGCATAACCCACCTGAAACTGCTTCCCTCTGCACTTTCCTCATCATAACATCCTCTCTCCTTCACTGTAATAACTTTTATGATATTACTTTCCTTGGTTTTCTTTATAGTTTTACTACCACTATACACATGCTTAAATAATATAGTCTTATTCATCCTATGTTTGAACTTTATATCGAGGGAACCATACTATAAATATTCATTTACTCAATATTGTGATTTATTCATGCTGGTTAGTTAGAGCCTTTTCATTTGCTTTGCAGTATAGTATTCCAGTGTATAAAGACAACCCATGCTACTGTTGGTTAATATTTGTGTTGTTTCCAGACTGGGGCTATTATGAGCATGCTATGAGCATTCTTGTTTATGTGCCTTGGAAAAAATGTCCCGCATTTCTGGGTCATAGTGCTATATCACAGGCTTCAACTTTACCATATGATGTAGAACTGTTTTCCAGAGTCATACAAATTTATCTTCCCACCTACGGTGCATGAACGTTTCTCTTTCTCCACACCCTCACCATCACTTGAACTCGTGACACTTTAACTTTGCTCATCTATGTATTCCTCATCATGGTTTTAATTTGCATTTTCCTGGTTATCAAAGATGAGCATCTTTTCATATGTTTATTGCTGATGTAGTTGCCCCTCTTCTGTGATATGACTCTTCAAGTCTTGACCATTTTTCTGTAAGCTTGTCCTTTTTTCCTTATTGATTTGTAGGTCTTTACATACTTTGAAATCTAGTGCTTTGTCGCAGTTTTTATATATATTATAAAATTATATATATATATATATACACACACACATTGTATATATATAAAATCTCCCACAATGTACTAGAATATATTCTATTTTATTCATATATATATATATATATATATATATATATATATATAAAATCTCCAATCTTTTCTTCAGTGAGCTTTAAGAATAGAGGGTGGGCTGTGTGCTAATATAATGATTGATATGGATTTAGAAGACAACATAGTGTTAAGATTTACACTGGCTTGATGTTAATATTGCACTGCCTTCTTATTTACTATTATACTATCAAATTCAGAGTGTATGAAATCATTAGCAGAATAGGCTCATGCATCAAAAGAACAACAGAAGACTCTAGACCTAGAAAGGATCTTAAAGGTAATTATTAATATAGCCCATCAAAAAATTCATGTTGCTGATTTAAAAATGTGGCTCAGCCATGGTTCACGAAGTGCCCGAGAACTCAAAGTAGTGAATCCTAGGTCTTGACTCCTCCTCCAGTGCTCTTAAGAGTTGTTAAGTGTTAGGAAGAAATCTTCCTCCAACTATTCCAGTTAGCATAAGTCTCCTTTTTGGGGCTTGCTCCCTAAAAACTGTTTTTAATATTAAACCAAAAAAAATCAGAGTCTTAAGGAGATGGCAGCAAATTTAGTTGTTTTGTTACTTCTTCTTTAAAACAGGAAATACTTGGGGAGAAAATGTCCCTTATTTATTTCCTACAGAACGCTGGCTTTTCAAGCTTTCCGATCAGGCTTCCTGCCTAGAGGGCTGGGGATCTTAATTCCAGAAATCTGCATTGTCGCTCAGATCCAGAATCCATCTGTGGTCTATGGCTGCTGGGAGGCCCAGTGCCCCTGACCTATACAAGCATCATCCCTTCTTGATTCCCAAGGCTCCAGGCAGTATGTTTATTCAGGACTTTGGCATGTATGTTTGCTTGGCACATTTAGTCCAATGGAATCTTTAATGGCCACTCTGACTGTTCAGTGCCAATTTCAAAGCTGGGCCTCAAAGGAAAGAAATAGGGAAATAGGACTAGAACTTGGTAGGGAGGAAGACAGCTTAGAGAAATGGCAATTAAAAATTTGTTTTTTCATGTTATGCTTTCAGGAGTTATTCTGTTTTCTTGACGGCATTAATAGAAGCATTTGTTGGCTTATGCTTGAGTCTTTATAAACTGTATTTTATATGACTCTAAAAATGAAATAGAGGAAAAAAACTAATTTTAAACTTGCTGTATCTCCCCAGAGCAGAAAAAGGATGTGGCAGTGTATAAGTGAAGCCCAAACTGACCATGACAAAATGATAGAGCAGTGTCATTTTAAAAAGGAAGCTCACTATTGGGATATAAAAATAGACATAAACCGGCAGTTCTCTACGTGTGGTCTGATGACCACTGGTGGCCCTTATGGATCCTCCAGGTGGCCGTTGGGCTGGTCTCTTATAATTTTAGTATTTAAATACAACTACCTTAATACTTTCTCTGTAGTCTAGAATAAATCAGTTTATAGCCCTTATCACTGTCTCTTTAAAAACAGCATCTCTCAGTCATTTTGGTCAGGATATGTGGTCTCTGATGCCCTGTGCCGTATGGAAATGGTCTGTGGGCCAGAAATATCTAAGATGCCCTGGAATCACATAGATAGACCCTTTAAATAAGCTAACATTTATTGCATGCCCAATATGTGAGAGGAATTGCACCAGGTAGTCCTAAAAAAGGATTTACTGCCCCCAACTACTTATTGCTCTTTCCTAGCTTATGATGGAAGGGAATGAGTTCTAGAAGGGTTAGGAGTGTAGACTTTAATTCTTTTATAATCTTCTGAGTGCTCACATTTCTTCCAGAAAATGGGCATCTATCCACTTACAAAAATCTTTAAAAAATATAATGTTATCTAAAATTGATCGAGTGATTAGCCAGTGACAGGCACTAGTCTAAAGCCTTACGTATATTAACTAATTTATTCTAAGGTTAAAAATGCTAAGTTTGGTGTATTATTTTCCCTATTTTATAGCTAAGGAAACTGAGGTACATGGACATTTCTTATGGTCACACAATTAGTAAGTGATGGAGTCAGAGTTTAATCTCAAAAGTCTAACTCTAGATTCTCACACCCATCTGAAACTTTGTACTGACTTGATTCCCTAAGGATTTTATATTTGGGGGAAAAATCAGCAACAGAGAAATTCAAGAAATAACAACAAACATAGAAGTCTACCATAATCAGCATTGGGTTCAGGGATGTTTGTGCAGACTCTAGCTGGTAATAGAGAACCGTTGATTATACACTCTTACGGCCCATTTGGATAAAAGACTATGTATCCAAAAGCTTACATCAAAATCTCACCCTGACATGGTTACATCAAAATGTCTTACTTGGGGGAGCACACTGCTAGGGTTCCATTTAGCAGCCTGGAGCTAAGTGACATTTTAGTACCTCTGGGAGGCCCTGCGCTCATGTCATGAGCACAGGAAGAAGTGAGTAGTGGGTGTAGCAAAAGTGTGGGCAGAACCCCTGAGAAAACAGGCAGCCACACCCATAGAAGGCTGGCCGGCCCAGGGCTGCCCCTGAGTCGAAGGTCCATGAACAGTGAGGCCTCCAATCAAGCACCGAGGCTGCACCAGGGGAGGCTGCTGCAGGTACAGGGGTTATCATGGAGGTTGCTTGTTCCTTGGGGCTCTCCTCTCTTCCCACCACTTCTCAGGTGGCTAGGAACACACATAGGTCAGTCCTCTAGCTTAATATCTGAGAAAGGGTATTTAAGAGCAACCTAGGAACCCAGGAGCATGTATGCATGCAGTTTGGAGAAATTCCCTAATGCACATTTTCTTATTCATATATGAGTAACAGGACAAAACATCATGGGGCCCATTAAAAGCTTTCATAAGATGGAAGAAGAGATTTAACTAAAGGTGTTGTGGGAACCACAAGCATTTGCAGAAATGAGAAATAATTTTACAAGTACCTGCTTTGATTCTTAATAAAAATCAAGAGCGTATGGACTTGTGAACTAAGTATGAGGTGATATGACAGCAGACTGGGATTTCAAAACAAAACACAACAAAACTTTTCTGGCTGGGAGGCAAGCAGAAAGAAATAGGAAACTGTAAAGGGGACAGAGAAAGAATAAGAGAAACCAAACTATGATAACAGGATTACATTTACATTAGAAGAAGAACTGGCACAATGCAAACTGTAGGAGATAAATGGAGTGAGTAGGAAGACACAGATGAAAATGTGTTCCAGAATCAGAAGGGACAAAGACACAAAAATGATTTCAGAAGACATTCGATATAAAAGGCATAGAAGGAATCTCCAAATATGAATAACATATGTCCCAAAGGAAGAGATCAGAATAAATAAGAGGGAAGGAACAACAACAAATATAATAGAAGAAAAATGTGCTGAAGACAAATCTGATCCGGTAGGTTGAGTGTCTTATCCCATCTCTGGTAAAATCAGTTTAAACACCAACACTTTAAAGGGCTTCTGCTGCACAGGACATATCCCCCTCCTTGAATTCTTCTTAATGTAGAAGGACCTCTTAGTAGGATTAAGGGAGTGGAAATCAGATAAAAATAGAAAGATAGATGTGAGCTCTCAGACATCGCTTGTGCTCTAAGATACTAAAGAGGGATATAATTAGCATATAAAATAGATGGAACCTCATGTGCTTGTGGGTATATTAATAATCTAAGCACAAAAGTTAATTAAATCTTCCATTTAGCTAAGAGCACAGGCCACACACTCAGAAGGTTGGAGCACGTAGCCTGAGCCCACCGCCAATTCAATGCGCAGCTACACATTTCATTTATCCTCTCTTACCCCACTTTCCTCCCCTGTGAACCCACTGCAAGATGGCGTTATAAGTAGGTGAACAAAACCACACACATAAAACTTTCCCATAAATGTGATGTTACTAGGAGCACAGGGACCGCTATGTCAAACCTGGTGACTGGACTGCATCTCTCAAGGTGAAGGAGCCATACCAGGTGATTCTCTAAGAAGAATGTAAGTTGAAAAGCAAGATCTCCAATTTGTGGATAAAAACATCTCCACTTGTTAAGAAAGACATGTACACTCACCTAAGCAACTGCATTTCTCCAGTTCCTGGACACATCAGATAAAAACCATTAAACATACATCAATCATGTGAAATAATAGAAAGAGTCACAAGAGTGGAAAGTTATTACAAGAGCCACGTCTCTTGCCTTGAAAATAAGCTTGTCAGCGTTGCTTCATCATTTATTTTCCATAATGTTTCCACTTGGCTTGATCAGTGTTCACATACCAGCAGGAGACTTCTATCTCAGAATAAATAATATGTGCTTCAAGATATTCTCTTCACTGTACTTTAGAATTTTGTACTTACTATAAGAGCACCTCACAGCAAAACTCAATACAAGAACAAAGAAATGATGTTATAGAGAATGTGTCTTTAGGCTGTACTCAAATGTTTTCCAGAACATTTCTAGAAGGGTTCCATAGAAACACAGCTGCAGCAAGAGGTAGGCATGCTATTGTCTTTCTGGGTTCCAGCACTACTGACCCTGGTACAAGGGAGTTTATTATTAGGACCTCATGTTTTCATGGATATATTAGTATTTCCAAAGAGCTTTGGCTGCTGGGGCCATGACAGAGGGAGGGTAACGGTTGTCCAATCCCTGAGTGTAACCCTGCTGATCAGGGCCACCACTAGGGCAAGGCCATGGAGTCACTTGTTTTGGGAACAGAATGTACAGAGTGCCAAAAACCTCAGTCATCAAGACAAATAATATTTGAATGCAACATTTTGAAAAAGAAAATAAGTGCAAAAAAATCCACGGTGAACAAAATCTGGAGGGAATCATTGTATCAAAATTTCAAATGAAGACAAGATCAGAACAGCATTTATGGAGCTGAAATCAGATTACAGTGAGCACAAGGACTGTCTTAAAGAGGGGGTAAAATTAGGAAAGGACAGACCAAGGAAAATGTACTGAAGAGGGCAGGAAAACACTTCTGACTGACTGATGGTGAAGGGGTTTTAAGACTGATTATTGGCAGGCTCATCTCAGGAATGTTTTTTTATCCCTGGCTAGAGAGAGCCACGGCCCAGTTACCAACAAAACTCTTGCAAAGCCTAGAATTTAAGCGGAGGTGTAGGGGGCACCAGGCTTCCTCTGCCTTCAACGCAATTTATACAGATTCATTTGGAAGCAGCAATGTGCTCTTGTGTTTGAGGGACTGGGGTGGATATTTAAGTGGATGTTAACCCAAGAGGATAAACGTTTATTCTAAAAGAAGAAACCGCCCTTAGCCACACTTTTTTCAATCCTTGATACACAGACGCTGGCCAGTGAGCGTGGGTGGAGCAATGTTCTTCTCCAGAGGGGACAGTGAGCTCCTCTGGGGGTAACTCTGCTGCCCTCGTGCATGGTTGCTGGCTGCACCGCAGGCTATTTGGATAATGTATGCGTGGCGCGCTGCCACAGCCCAGCAGGTCAACTGCCCGGTCATAGAGGGGGAGTCATTCTCCCACCCACTGCCAACCTAAAACAGTTATGGTTGTTCGGGGTACTGATTCCATCCCTTTCCCTCAGCAAAGAGGAGGGAGGTGGAGAGGAATACGATTATTAAAAAAAAAAAAAATACATCTCAAGCTGAGAAGTGAATAGATGATTCAACAGTCTTCCACATTCTTTCTACTGCCTTGCTCAAAGTAAATGGCAGGGATTTATTTTTCTTCTTCTGTTAAATTCAAGTGTGGGTTACATGGCTTTCTGGGTGGGCGGTTTATTCTTTGGTCCACTTTCAGCTTTAGTTCATATCTTAGTACTGGAATACATATGTGTGCTCCTAAATTAACATCGATTCTAAGTATCTGCCCAATCCGAAAGGTTTAGGATCAAACTCGGGGGCAAGAGCCACAGTGATATGCTAACCACTATTCCAGCAGGTGAAGGATGAGTGGTAGAATTTGAAACTTGTTCCTGGGGCCTTAGCCAGAGGGAAGTCTGTGCTGGCCTTCCACGCACTAGAAGCACCCCTGCCGCACTACCTCCAAGTATCAGATGAGGCAGCAAACTTGAACATGCACAGAGTCACTGAAGCTCAGTTTATCATTCTTTCTTTTCTATCAGCATGATGAAATAGGCCCGTAAGAATTGAACAACTCTCTAAAGTAGATTGGGAAAAAGAATTTTTATAATCTTAGGTTAGGAAGGGCTTATAGCTACTGTTCCTCACTCTGTATATGGAATGCTCCTCTTCAAAGAAGTTTCCCTGCCATAGTTGATGCCACATGAAAGATGCCATATTTCACATGGCATTTTTATACTGCCTTGTATCGCAATTACCTGTGAATATGTCATCTATTCACATACATGCATATGAATTTCTGAAGGGAATCACGGTATCCTATTCATCCTGGAATTCCTGGAATTCCTTGTATAGTGCCTTGAATATACTAAGTGTTTACTAAGTGTGTTAAATGAATGAATGAATAAAACCATAAAAGTTTCATAAATTCAAGTTGGTCACCATGCCATTAGGCAAATATATTTTTAAAAACTTGGGGCCTGTAGCTTGTAATACTCCCCAAATTGATCTACATGCTCAATATAATCCCTATCAAAATCCTGGACAGCTTTTGCAGAAATCAACAAAGTGGTCATAAAATTCATATGGAAAGGAGCTGGATAGCTAAAATAATCTTGAAAAGGAATAAATTTAAGGGACTCACACTTCTTAATTTCCTTAACTTACTACAAGTTTACATCAGTCAAGACTGTGCAACACTGGCAAAAAGATTGATATACAGGTCAATGGAATAGAATTATCCAGAATAATCCAGAAATAAACCACATTTACAGGCAACTGATTTTTGACAAAAGTACCAGACAATTCAATGGAGGAAAGAATAGTCTTCTCAACAAATGGAGTTGGGACAGTTGGATACTCACTTGTAAAAGAATGAAACTGGACTCCTACCTCACACCATACACAAAATTACAAAATGGACCAATGACCTAAATGTAAGACCCAAACCATAAAATTCTTTAAAGAAAACATAGACTAAATCTTTTTGACCTTGGATTAAGCAATGGTTTCTTAGATAGGATACAAAAAACATAAGCAACAAAAGAAAACGATAAATTAGACTTCTTCAAAATTAAAAACTTCTGTGCTTCACCATGAAGAAAGTGAAAAGACAACCCATAGAATGGCTTTTCAAATCTTCTAACAAAGAAATGAATCTTGAAGCAAAATACCCCTTTCTAACTAGAACAAAAGTATTTTAGCAGTGATACAGTTCAGATTTGGTGACTGGGGGAACATAGGTGCTTTCATTCCCTGCTACCTTTTAAGAGTGCTTTGGCAGTACCTATCAAAACAAAACTCTAATGTTCCTTGCTTCTTATTCAGAAAGTCTACCTCTATGAATCTACTTTACCAAAATGCTCACAAAAATACACAACAATTAATGTACAAGGATGGCTATAGATGGATCGTTTATGGTAGCAAATATGGAAAAAACCAAGGCCTATCAAGGGGGAGAGGCTTAATAAATCATGGTAGAGTCTTCATTTATATGATGGCCGTTATCCCATTTCCACAGGAATGAATAAATCTGTATAAACTGACGTGCAAACTTGTGCACAATAAATACAGTGAAAAAAATTCATGATACATGACAATATGTGCAATCACTTATTTCATAATAAACATAAAACAAAGCTATTGTGTCCATTTTCTTCTGAAAAGACACCTAAATATTATTAATTAAACAAATACCTGCTGTAATTTATCTTGGCTTATGCTGTAGATCAGTGCTCACATGAGAAGCAGCTTAATTCCAAATAAAAATACATGGAATTCAAATATTTGCCCTTTTCATGTTCAATGTGGAGTAATATTGCAAACTGCTCTTGTTTATTTTATTTAAGATGTCTTCAAGTATATACTCGAAATTTGGTGACTATTCACTGAGCCAATTTCACGTGATATAGTAAAAGAGCGATAGGCAGAAATATGATTCAAATTTAAAGACATGCACATATAAAAGCCTGGAAATATTTACACCAAACAATTTTCAGTGGCAACGTCTTAGATAGAGTATGGATAGAAAAAAAAGAAGAAACGAACAGGGCGGGGGGCAAATTTCACCTTTTATTCTCTCCTCTTCTAAATATATTTGAATTTAACACTGGCATTTAATACTATGCTTTCATAATTAAAAACTAAAGAAAAAGTGAGCTAAATTATACATAAATTAAAATTACTAAAGGATTAAAATGCAACTACATTTGGAAGATAACTTTTTTTTTTAAATAGTGTAGTTTACTTTTTTTTTTTTTAATTTACCCTTTTTTTTTTTTCTCTATTCCTGGAGCAGTAAAAATCTGTCCACTTCCTTGAGTCCAGTTTTTCTCTCTATAGATTTGTCTCTTCCTAGTTAAGCAGTATTGAGACAGACTAGCTTAAACTTATCATATTTAAAAGCCCCAGCATTTTGCAGTCTCTAATATGCCTTGCATTCTGTCTCTCTACCAGGATAAGGTCTCATTTGTGTTCAACTGTTAATATTCACTCTTTGTTATTCTGTTGGTCGGCCTGACTTTGTTTAAGATTGCATGAAAAGATCTGCCAAATGGCATGACCCATTATTAAGAATCTAGGGTGTTCCAAGTTTTGAGACTTGCACCAAGTGTTTTCAGTATCACTTACTGTTTTATGTGTATGCTTGTCAAAAGCAATTTCTCCTGATTCAGCAAAATTCAATGCTTTCTAACAAATGATCGGGAGGGTAAACAACTCATTTACATGCGGAGGTTTATATTTTCAGAAATGCCTCAAGGGAACCTTTCCAAGAGGCCAGAAAGGAATTCAGCGAAAAAGAAACAGCAGGAGGATCCTGTATTTCTCTGCAATTCAGCAGTACTGGTTGCCAATACCAACATCATAACATTTCAGAGCTCAATTTTCCATATTTTGAAACTTCATACAGAGATTCCATCAAGCAAGTCAATGTGCTATCAAACTCGACTTTGTCTGTTAGTTGCTGAACTTTCTACTTCATGGCTCCTGAGCTAAGCTGCAAAAGTTTTACATCCTGAGAATAAATCAGAAATGATGGGGACTTGTATTATTAACTCAATGATTCTCAGACTTTAGCTTGCAGCAGAATTGCCTGGAGGGTCTGTTAAAATGCAGATTTCTGGGCTCAGCCACAGAGCTACTGATTCAGTGAGTTTGGGAGAGAGCTTGAGAATTTGTATTACTAGCAAGTTTTTAGGTGATGCTGCTGTGATTCTGGGCACCATGCTTTGAGAACTGCCATATTAACTCTTTTGGCTACTAGGGCCCCAATAACTAGGTATTTTAGCTCACTAAAAGGTATCCTTCTGGCTTTCAAATTTTAAGGAACCCAGATATTAGTGACATGGTCTCTGAATCTGGTTATTCTAAGAGGAGAAGAGGATGGTACATGCCGCTACAGATTTTCTAAAAGAACTCATCTGGGAGCTGGTGGAAATGATTCATCAGTGTGGAGATGCAGATTGTCTTTTACAAGGGTGCTGATTATTTCAATGTAAACAACTCCTCTGACCTTTGTTTGACACTGTTGAACTAACTGGGGGAAGTGGAGACTCTGGGCTTAAAGGTAGGTACGGTGCTTTACGATTTCATAATTTTAACATTCCAAAATAATGGCCTCTAACCCTGTCCCAGTCCTTGCTGGAATTATCCATAGCCCCCAGGGACAGAATATTGAGGAGTGACAGATGCTTCTAAGTCACTTCATTAGGCTTCTGATCACATAGATAGTTTTTTTAGTCTTTAAAGCAACACCTATGTAGTTCTGCTGTGTCATTCAGCAAAATCACCATATTTGGGATTGGTTTCTTCTGGTGTGGAAACTCTGCTAGTTAATTAATAATTCTATTATTAATTAAAAGTGAAATCTATTAGTATTACAGCATAAACTGGATCTGTGCCAGGAAAACTGGGACCATATAAATATCCAACTGAATCAGCAAATCCAGTGTTCCAGATGCAGTGTTAATTGTTTTATATACACTTCAATGTTTTCTTTTCACTGTGTTCTATTGAAATGGGCAGAACTTTCATTTTACCACCAATTTAGTCAAATTGATTTTCAACTGAATCATACTCATTGGCACAGTTTTCCAGAAAGCTGAGGTTTGCCTTATGAGAAGCCAAAGGCAACTCCAATTTTTGTCTGAACCATCACTTAGAGTGGGAGGAGGCTGTATGAGCCTTCACTCCACACACACTTAGCATGCAAGAGGACTACGAATTCATCTTCACTGGGAATTTGGGGGAATTATAAAATTGGAGCACATTATTAAATTTATAATGATACTTAGTATTTATAGATGTTTTCACCATTTAAGTATTCCTATAAAAGTGCAATTATCATTTCCATTTTACAGTTAAGAAAGATGAAACATAAAGGGGTAAAGGGGTTTCCTTAGGCCCTAAAACAGCTACCTTGTAATACAGAGGGGGCAGCATGGGGAGACTGCTGGGACTGGAGTCGAGGTTCCCTCACTCCTACTTTATAGTTAATTATATGAAGGAGAGAGTGGACTTTCTAGTCAAAAACAGCTGGTTTTGATTCCAGCTTTTGTCCTTATTAGCCACATGACAGTGAACAAATTACATAACCTCTCTGAGCCTCAGTTTAGTTATCTGTAAAGTGGGGCTATTGTCTTCTTACTTCACACAGTTGTTGTAAAGGTTAGAGCTAATTTATGTAAAGTACTGAGTGCATAAGTATTCAAAGAATATGGTGATTATTAGCACATATGGGGTATTGGGATTCCAAATAGTAGACTCTGTGAGGCCAAGAAACAAGTCTCCCTTGCTCACTGTGTGCCCAGAATCTAGCACAGTGCCTGGCAGAGAAGGCATTCATTGAATATGTGTTGAATGATTAAAGCACCACAAATAGTAGCTACCTGTCATTTAATTAATCACACTCTTGACATGGCCATCCTTATCCAGACTGTAAAATGCGCGAGAGGCCATTCCTGTGGCCTGATCACATCTGATTGCAAATAAAACCAGGGAATCATGATAGAGACCTTTTACCATTTGCGATGCTCTCTCCTAAAGAAAGAGAATAACAAATTGCAGTTTTTACTCAGAAACCTGGTGGAGATGGAAGTAGAAAAACTTGGAGTGGGGGTGTGGAACTCCTGAGCTATTATTGAAAACCCAAATAGATTCCTGATCCTGGGGTGGGAATGCATAGCCCAGAGTTAATTGCTGTGGAATAGACCCTTGTGTCAAGACTTATGAGGCCCAGGCCACTAAGGGCAAGCCATGTCTTCAGCTTGTACACAAATGTGTTTATGCACACAAAGTATTCAGAGTAGTACGTGGGGAGGAACCTCTCCTTAGATAGATTTTGGGATGTGCCTGGTGTCCACCTCCCCTAAACTGGTAGCCAAGATTGATCATGTATGAGGTAAGTGTATGGGCCAGACAAGTCTGGATCTGAAACCCAGCTCTTCTACATTCTAGCTCTTTACCCTGTGCAAGTTGCCTAACCTTCCTGAGCCTCAATGTACCCATCCATTAAATGTGGATGATAATAAAACCTAGACACTTAATAGGGCTGTGGGTGTTAAACGTGATAACGCATGTAATATGCCTGCACAGAGAAAACACTAGATGGATACTGGCAATGATGCTGCTGATGACGTATGAAGTTGAAAAGGGTCCCAAACATGATACACGGGTCAGGGAGGCTTGGAGAGAGCTCAGGATACAGGATTTTCAGGTGGGTGGACAAAGGGGAATCGGTGGGTGTCAAAAGCAGAGATAAGGGCCATCCAAACCATTTTCATCTATTTAACAATTTTACTTGATGATAACTCTGAAAGTTGTGAATATCAGTGAAAACTGTCATAGTTATTGCACTTGACAGGTCAGCACTATCTAGTTTTTTTACTGTTCTGCAGATTCAAGGTTGGTTTGAAATCTGAGTTTTTTTGCATACCTTTGCAATGACAGAATAAGAAAAATGCCAGAATATGTTCAGAGATAACACTCCTATTGGGATCCAGCAGACCAGTTTACCATCACCATCCATCTCACTGATGATGTTGCAACTTGTGTTTTCTGACGTTCTCTGTTTGACCACAGACAAACTTAGGGTTTATCAGTTCAGTCCCTCTCACCTCCAGGCATCTTGTAATCCCAATGTGACATTCTTTCCCCTCATCCAGGAAAAGTAGGCTGATACCACACAAAGATGTTAATGATGTGTATATTATTTCTCTCAAACCATTTGCAATTTGAAAAAAAAGAGAAAAACCTGGAGAGTCTAATCCTTACATCAAAGGAATTAATATTTAATGATGGAATTTCAGGTTTTGTAGTACATGGGAATGAGCACGCACTGAGGTAGAAACAGGATATACATTGGGGAAAAAAAAAAAAAAACTAGGATGGTTTCTTCTCATCCCTACTATATTCCCCCAATTCTGTATGTCTCTGTCATCCACTATTCTAGATTTCACACTCAACTATCGAAGGGAAAATTCACAAACACACAGACTTTGGAATGGTCGTGCGGTCAAATACATTTAAGAAATACTGACTTATGTAATTGTTCAATCCAATGTATTAAAATTAAAAGATTAGGGTAGAACGCAGGCAGGATCATTTTATATAGTTGTGTGCAGATTCTAATAAGTAAATGACAGCAAACTCAGTCCCCAGATAGACACTTTCAAGTAAGATCCAAAGTAGTCATTTTCTTAACCATTAGCAGTGGGCAACATGTCTCTAGTGAAGGAGAGCCTCATTATCAGGCAGTATTTTCAAGGGTATTAATACACTCTACAATATAATCCACGAGGGTATAGACTTTGCTTGTTTCCTGTAGAGTCTACAGTATGGGACATGGTGCCTGACACATACTAAAGTCTCAGTAAAGATTTGTTCAATAAATGAGTGAACAAATGTGATCCCCAAACTTTGGTTATGACGATGCTTTTATTAATTAAAACATTTTAAATTGTGGTTAAAAAAACATAAGAGTCACCATCTTAATCACTTTAAGGGTGCAGTTCAGCAGTGTTATGTATATTCACATTGTTGTGTCCCAGATCTCTAGAACTTTTTCATTTTGCAAAACTGAAACTCTATATCCTTAAACAACATTTCCACATTCCTTTTCCCTCCAGCCCCTGACAACCACTGTTACTTTCTGTTTTTAAATTTTGACTACTTTAGATACCTCATATAATGGAATCATACAGTATTTGTCTTTCTGTGGCTGGCTTATTTCACTTAACATAGTGTCCTCAAGGTTCATCCACATTGTAGCATATGTCAGAATTTCTTTCTTTTTTTTGAAAGGTTGAATAATATTCCATTGTACGTATACAACACATTTTGTTTATCCATTCATCCACTGATGGACACTTGGGTTGCTTCCAACTCTTGGTTATTGTGAAGATAACCACCACTTGGTTCAGGTGCAATGAACACAGGTGTGCAAAGATCTCTTTGAAATCCAGCTTTTAATTCTTCGGGATATATAGCCAGGAGTGGAATTGCTGGATCATATGGTAGTTCTATTTAAAATCTTTTGAGGAAGCTTCGTATTGTTTTCCATAGTGGCTGAACCATTTTATATTCCCACCAATAGTGTACAAGTGTTCCAATTTCTCCACATCCTTGATGAGGCCTTTATTGACAGAGGGTGGTGGGCATTAGAATGTGTTGTTCAAGTCAACTTCTGTTAGGGAGCATAACTGACAGAGGGTCTCAGCTGCCACCCCTCTGAATCCATCACTGTGTCTGTGCTCTGGTCATGTCTCCCAAGGACTGCTCCTAGCCATGACTGAGTACAGGGTGTGAGCTGGGGATGGGGGAGACTAACACAGGCCAATTGCTGTGAGATGCAGGACTTTCCACCAGACCCAAGGAATTCCCGTTGGCCTGGCCAAAACTTTGAAATTTCATTGCCGTCTGCAACTCTTCCACCCAACCCTCCTTTTCCTCTCTCCTCCTACTGGTAGCAGACCTGCGGCCCCATATCAAGGATCTCTTTGCCTTTTTTTGCTTCCTTCCCCAGTAATCTCTTGCATATCTAATTCTGTCTTGGCATCTACTTCTAAGCAATCCTGAAATAACACACAGATATATAATGGCTAAATCACAGAGAGGCTGGAAAGTTCTACACTATGAACAGTTTAAATTTAACCTGTGCAAATCCAGCCATGTAATTTGTTTTTTAAAAAATGAATAAGCAAATACATTTCATCATATCAAAATTATCATTAGTCTTACTCAAATGGACTCAGTGTCAACCTTTTTTCTTAGAAACATCCTCTCTCCCTCTATCACAAGAAGGTCACCCAATAGACATGAAATGAGAAAACTATTGATCAGAATATACATTGAGAAGCAACAAATGCATTTATAGAACACCCACAATTTCAGATTTAGATGAAAATCCATCCATGTGCGTTAAAAAAGCAGGGACAGAATTACTTACATGTTAAACTTACTGCTTAATATCCCTTCACAGAATCCAGCTTCATCTGAAACCCTGGCATGTGAACCAAAGCTTAATTTTACAGCTGGGTTTAAAATCTCCACTTTAGGTAATTTCTGATATAGTGACACCTTATGTGCCTAATACACTTACACATGAGAATATTGCTTGGAATTTGTATGTCTACCTAATCTTGACACTTAATCATATATCTAATCTTACAGGAACCAAGAATTTTTGGCTCTGTAAAAGTTTTTTATTTCCTATAGAATGCTCATTCCAGATAATGTTCGTGCAATGCAGAGAAGAAGGTAGTAGGTATTCAATATCAATTTGTCGATGACTATATGAAAAAATCGATTACTAAGATATAGAAACATTCAAATGGACATTTTAGTATTAAGGTCAAGATGTCTTCAGCAGACACAGTTGGTTAATAAAACCCAACAACTGAAATGCAAAAGACAATATTTGTTCTTGAACTTAAAAATGATTCTTTCCAGCAGGCAGGGAAGGCCATTACCCTGAGGACCCATCTTGCCAGGTCCAAGCCGTTCCCAGGGATCTCGCAGCAGCCAGCATGCACAGTCATGAACTAATATAACACTTACTGGAATGGGATGGAGAGGCCTCGAGGGTGACTCGAGGGTGATTCACAGGAACAATTTATAAAATTTTCACAGGGTCTCAAATTCTTTCTTGTTTTGAAAAATGTAAGTATTTTTACACACAGGGCAAAGGAAGATAAAGAGGGAAGGGTGCATTCTCTGGTGAATTCAATGCAGTTCATTGTCCCTGGTGATTTCATTGCAGACCCTGTGGTCGCTATTTTTTAATTTTTTTTAATGTAATCCAAAAGGTTAAAGGAAACACAATCCATCAGCTGTGAAAAATGACTAAGTGCTAGCTGTTTGCAAAGGTATTACCCATGTGACTCCTACACTTTGATGGTTAAAAAAAGCCAGTGTGGGTTTCTTTTTCATGCCTGCGTGTGTGCTCACGTGCATGTCTCAGGCTGGGTCGGGTTTGCTCTTGGCCTGGGTCTGTCCAGCTCCGGTTTCAGTTGTAGGCAGCCATGGACAACTTGCCTTTTTATTCTCTTTGGAAGCTCTGCTCATAGAGCTGTTTAAAGGGCTCAGGTGCTGACAAACTGGGCGCTGTCAGTATCTGGGATTACAGGAGGTCCATCAAATCACAGAGCTGCTCTCCACACATGGCAGCAGAGAGATGAGCATGTCGTTGTCCTCTTTCCTTGCCTGTCTGTCACTGGCAGCCCGAGCCCCTTCTTCCAACTCTGATTCAATGTTAATTCTGTATTCATGATGTTTTAGCAAATACATCATGCCATTACTATAAATAAATAATAATCCCTTGAATGTTTTTCCTTTAAATTTAACAAATTTAAGCTTTTATTTTGAGAATCATATACTCCCTTCCCCTAGCATCTTGAGTGCAGCACAAACACACACCTACACATAGGCCGCAAAAGCCTGGAAGACAAACTGGGTCTTTGTCATGTTCACATGCAGTAATGAGACTCAGAATCATGAGGTGAGGTGGGTGTTGGTAAAAAACATAGACTTCCGTGTCTTTACTCCAAAGGCTCTGATCGGCATCTTTAGGACTGAATATCTATATGTTACGCACCAAAGTCTAAGAACAATTGATATATTAATTCTCTAACGTGGTCTCTACCCAGTACAGTAAGACTTTCACCTTTCTTTTTTTTTTTTTTTTTTTTTTTTTTTTGCGGTACGCGGGCCTCTCACTGTTGTGGCCTCTCCCGTTGCGGAGCACAGGCTCCGGACGCGCAGGCTCAGCGGCCATGGCTCACGGGCCCAGCCACTCCGCGACATGTGGGATCTTCCCAGACCGGGGCACGAACCCGTGTCCCCTGCATTGGCAGGCGGACTCTCAACCACTGCGCCACCAGGGAAGCCCTCACCTTTCTTTTAAAGCTCCTTCTCCGATCGCTCTACCCTCTGCCACGAGCTATTTCAAGAGTGCAGTCTCACTTATCCATCTTAGCTATTCTGTGGCTCTGGGGTATTTCTCTTGCCCACCTCAGCTCCCTTTGGGCACATCTTGCTGAGGTCTCTGCTGTAAACACATTCTCTGGCTGGTTCCATTCCCATACCTGTGCCCAGAGTATTCATTTACTCTCCCACTCCTGTCCAAGCCTTTGCTGCTGGCTCCTTTCTGTAGAACCTGCCGCCCACCCAAGTACAGCAAGTCCTACCAGGTACAGTGCAAACCGCCGGCTCTTTGAATTACCAGCTCTGTGAGTATGATGAAATTGCTGATCTGTTTCCCGATCTGTATAATAAGAGTTGTAGGAGGTACATTTCTAAAGTTCTCTACTTCTGGACAGCCAGTAATTTTCTGTACTCGCATCGTGTTGAACTGTTAGCATGTCCCACAGCAGCTGTTCTGGCTCATATGATTTCCCAATCTGTCTGCTGGCCGCCTGTTTGGGAGGTGTCCTGTCCCACTGGACAGAACTTAGCAGAAATAGTCTCTGGGGGTGTGACTAGTCCATTACAGGAGGTCAAAGAGAAGGATACACTAACCATAGATGGGAGGGTGGAGGTCAGAAAGAAGCCCAGGAGGCAAATGGGGTAATCGTGAACAGAGGGTGAACATTTGGGTAGTCTAAGCTAGTAGCAGGTATACACAGATCTTAAACCAAAAAGCAAAGCCCATTTAAGAACCAAAGGAAATTCAAGTATTATAAACAAATATTGGGGTTGGCATTTATAAGAGAGATGTTTGGGGAACCTAGGCTACTGGCAGGCAAAAACTCAGATTAAATCCCCAAAGCCATTTAAGTGGCTTTGGGGATTTAAATTTAAATCCCAAACCCATTTAAGAACCAAAGGGATGTTAGGTATCATAGAAAAAATCTGTGGGATGGTTGTAAAAGGGTGTCAGGAAAAGAACTGCGAATTCCGAGTTGGCGGGCAATGACCTCTGACTCACCCTCTCTATGAGGCATCAGCTGTGCCTGCTTTGCTATCTTTCCCTACAGGCACAGGGAATTTCAGCCCTTTTGTTCTCGACCCACTCAGACATTGGACTGGCCAAAGCACTGCGGTGTAAGGGGAAGCTTGGGCCCCCAGTGGGTAGTGTGTGAGATCGGGCTTGCTTTCTTTCCAGTGCATGGATTTGGGGGTGGGGGGGGGACTGAGGTGGCATGGACAAGTTGTAGCCATCCCCTCCTTACTTCTGCCACATCTGCCTAGTGCCCGTGACTGCCCTTCTACCTTATGTCCCAAGTGTTGCATGGTGCCCCAGCTCCCTGGAGCTTTGCCAGTTGACTTGACTGGGGGTTTATATTAGTTTCCTGGGGCTGCCCTAACAATATACCACAAAACCAGTGGCTTCAAACAACAGAAATGGATTGTCTTCTAGTTCTGGAGCTGGATGTCTGAGATCAAGGTGTCAGTAGAATTGGTTTCTTCTGAGGGCTGTGAGGGCTGCTCCATGCCTCTGTCCTCGCTTCTGGTAGTTTGCTGACAATTTTTGGTGTTCTGTGGCTTCTGCCATACTACTCCACTCTTTCTATAGTGTTCTCCCTGTGTGTGCGCGTCCAAATTTCCCCTTTTCATAAGGACACCAGTCATATTGGATTAGGTGCCCACCCTGTTCCAGTACGCCCTCATTTTAACTAATTACATCTACAATGACCCTATTTCCAAATAAGGTCACGTTCTCAGGTACTGGGGGTAGGACTTCAATATACGAACGGGGGAGGGACACAATCCAACCCATAACAGGATTCTTGCCCAGTTTTTTACCAATGTATTTTTCTTATCTCTGCAACTTCCCATCTGCATCCCTAGCTGTTCACAGGAGTTGAGCTCTAAGCCAGATGGACCACTTGGAATCACGATACTGATCATTGGTCACCTGATTCACAAAGCACTCCAGCCTAGAATCTTGCCATTATGCTCTGTCTACCAGATCAGACCGCCCTGGAAAGCAGTGCTGATCCAGGAAAAGATCTGGCATGGCTTGAAAGTTATTTTCAGTGCTTTGACCTCTTTCCTCTCCCCTGTTTTGAAGCCCGTTCTGTAGACAGGTTAGTGCTCTCCATCTTTCTCTGTTTCTCAGTGTCTTCTTTACTTATTCATATACTCTTTCTTCAGACAGCTCTGTGCAGGCAGTATCTCTGCAGACTCATAGCTGACCTCTCCAAACAGCAATAGTGCTTCCACAGGCTATATGCGTTATTAATTAAACTAATAAATCATACGGGTCAAAGCAACACTTTGTGCTTTAGAATTCACAAAGTACAACGAATAACACTACCAAGAAGTCACATATGACCTACAAGTACTTCAATTATGAGTACTTTACAGGAAATCTCTAGGTAGTGCGACAACCATGTGTTGAATTACCAGAAAGTTACTGGATATCTACATATCTATTTTACCTTTACATGTAACTCACTGGAATATTCCTGCATTCTTATGAATCATTCATTTGGCAAACCTTCTGTTTTGAGCATTGCTCAGCACCATGATGTTAGATTTGGGGGGGGGGTACAACAATGAATGAGAGTCTGCAAGAAGAGTGTGGAAAAACTGATTGTTATATCTGGGAGTGAAAAATGAGTGTAGGAGGTGGGGAATTCGGCCTGTGTTTTTTGCTCAAACACTTAGACCATCGCATTCTCTGGAGACGGGTTGTTATTAGAAGCTAATTGATTCTCTTGGAGTGAACTTGGACAATTTCTTCCTTCTGACATTAACTCTGAATCCTCTCCAGGCTGGAGTACATCAGGGCCAATTCCTGTAGTTGGTTGATATGTCAAAGAATATTTCCAAGAAAAATAATGAGTCCAGAGAAGGAGCAGGGGTGGGGATAGGTGGCAGGAGTGTGAGGGTGGGAAGTTATAGGGGGGGTGCTAAAATAAAAGGGATTGAGAAGCTGCTAGATTTTCATAAAAACACAGCAGTAATAGATTCTGCCAACACAGCTGCCCTGAGCTCTCTCCTGTTTACAGTAATATGGCAGTTAAGGGAAATTGTAGATGGATATTACCCAAGGAACGAGTTTTTTCTCAGAAGTGTAAGTTGGCCTTTAGGCAAGTTAAGAAACAAGGCAAAGAGAAAAGTTTCTATATGGGACACAAGACAATTTTCTGTCAGGTCAGGCTGCAGAGCTGGATCCACCTCAGCTGCCTGGGTGGACATTCCCCAACACTTGCTCCATTACCTGAGGCTTGGGTGGTCCACGGCTACAAACTTCCCATATGGCACTAGAGTCTGCCCTGTAGCAAACCATTAGGCCACCAACATGAGATCAGCACAGTCATGTTAAGTAAGTGAGAGAGGGAGACTGTGGACCAATGTGGTCAACCCAGCTCCATAGGCTAGACAGAGATTTTGGACATCACTGCAACTGAATTCCCTTGTTCTGGGGAGCTCTGGGTATTATATTCTAATTTTAATCCAGACTTTATAGCTGAGGTTCCTCAAGTGTTCTGATTTGAGCTGAGCGAGTCCTCCCTCGGCGTCATAGAGAGTTCTAGTCTTCTGAACCAATAGGTTTTCCTCTTTCTCTTATTCTTCACTTTCCTCTTCTTCCACATCCTACTTTAATTCCTCATCTGTTTTTGTTCTCATAATGGTTCTTCCCTCTGTGCTCCTTAAGCTGTTGATGACTAGCACTCTTACTGCGTGTCTTGCCTTTAGGACAGTTATATCTATGCAACCCTTCTACCATCCATCTGTCTTCTTTCCTGCCACCACCTGAACTTTCCTGGGGGCAAAGGCTGTGTCTCAGTCACCCAAGTCTCTGGCACAATGCCTGGCAATTTGTCCTAACCTGGAGGTGACAGAGGGGCAATTCTGATTCCCTCACAAACATTTCCTGGTGACACCACTAGCATTTCACATCAAATCCAGCTTTACTTCTTGAGCATCTATGGAGTGAAAGACACCATGTGCAGGAGAGTATGTAAAGGACAGGGTCACAGCTCCTGACCTCAGTGAGCTTGCCATCCAGTTAGAGTGACAGGGCACAGATAAAGGAATGGTCCTGTAATAACCTATAGGTAAGTTAGTTGGATGACGTGGGTTAGTGCACAGAGCTCAAGATCAAGAAACTCGAAGACTAGTCTCACTTTGTCAGAAGCAAGGTAGGAACCCATTTTCTCTGGGGCTAAATTCTTGAGCAAAGTGAAGGGAAAAATTCCATCAGTGTTTCTCAAAGTATAATGCATAATATTTTGTTTCTGGTGACATATAGACTCAGAATTAAGTATGATTAAATCACAAGCAGAGAAGGTCATTTCTTTTCAAATTTTCCTTTCGGTCACAAAGAAATGGGGCAAGAAACAGTGTGAAGCTCAGAGTCTGCCTACTCTAGCAACTAGGACTGAACAATGTCTTGTTTTCATTTTATTTATTCTCAAGCAAATTATTTTGCAAGTTTTTCTCCATTTATGTTAATAAGATTTACTTAAAGAATATTGTATTTTAGTAAAATAAATGAGTTGATTTAAAGAAGTTATCAAGAAAATAATAGACTATGACGTGAGTATAACAAAAGTTGTAAATATTAAAAGTTTAGGAAATACCAGATATTTGCTGAAATATTAAAAGTTTAGGAAATACCAAATAAGTCAATTCTGAGATTCTTTTCAGCCCTACACTTCCTCTGATTTTGCAATCTTTCCAAAGGAATGGTGTGGCTAATAGGAGATAATAAGTGCATCAAGATGATTTGCTGACAACACAATATGGCAAGTGATCCATTAGGATATGATCTGTGATACAGGTAGCTATGCAGAGAGAGATACAGATAGATAATAGAGATGTAGATATAGCTATAGATTGATATATAGAAAGATTCAGATAGTTAATATATAGAAGTAGATGAGTAGACATTGATAATAGCTATAAATATAAATAATTACCTGTGATATAGAAAAAAGATGTGATATGTTTTCATTTCCCTCCCAAGAGGAGAGAGAAGCTTTTGAATTCTTTAGTCTGGATTTTTCTCAAGTCAGGGAAAACATTATTTTTTTCTTTATTTTTTCAAGTTTTAACCTGCAGAGATGTTTAAACTGCCTTGTCTAAAATGGAGAGGATTCTTGAAGATATAAAGAGGAGTGGTCTCACCTCAAGAAGGTGGTTGGATGGTGGGGACTAGAGAAAGAAAGGGTTGCAACTTTCTATCTCTCAAATGTGGCAGACTCTCAGGTTGGGGGGTGGGATCTGTACTAAAAAACTTGGCATTAAGACCAGAGGTTCCCACCATTGTACACTATTGGTGGGAATGTAAATTGGTGCAACTGCTATGGAAAATAGTATGGAGTTTCCTTAAAAAACAAAAAATAGAACTACCATATGATCCAACAATTCCTCTCCTGTATGTATATTAATAAAACAAAACCACTAATATGAAAAGATACATGCACCCCTATGTTCACAGCAGCACTATTTACAATAGCCAAGACATGGAAGCAACCCAAGTGCCCATCAACAGATGAATAGATTAAGAAGATGTGGTATATATATACACAATGGACTATTACTCAGACATAAAAAAGAATGAAATACTTCCATTTGTAGCAACATGGATGGACCTAGAGGATATTATGCTTAGCAAAACAAGTCAAACAGAGAAAGACAAACACTACATGATATCACTTATATGCAGAATCTAAAAAATATTACAAATGAATACATATGCAAAACAGAAACAGACACAGATATAGAAAACAAACTTGTGGTTACCAAAGGGGAGAGGGAAGGCGGGAGGGACAAATTAGGTGTATGGAATTAACAGGTACAGAATACTATATATAAAATAGATAAGCAACAAGGATATACTGTATAGCGCAGGGAATTATACCCATTATCTTGAAATAACTGATAATGGAATATAATCTGCAAAAACTCTGAATCACTATGCTGTACACCTGAAACTAACACAATATTGTAAATCAACTATACTTAAAAAAAAAAGGCTAGTGGTTCCCATGATACCCATGGACCACCTCTGCCCCCCTCACCAACACACAGCCCATCCAAAGTGTCCTGGGCAAACATCTGCACAAGTGTCCACGGTGTGAGACCCCTGATGGAGTGTCACACCTAGCCAGCTTCAAGGTCCTGGAAGGAGAAAACATAGAAGGTTGGATGGGGACGGAAAGTCCTCTTTCTGGACATCTATGAGACTTCAGACCCCAAGAACAACTGATATCAAACTTCTTATCAACCTTGCTGAGTGAGGCACTGAAATTAGGTTTATTGAAGAAAGAGTAATGTGACATCTGTGGCTTAATTTGTGGAAAACTGCATTCTCTTGACAGAGTAAGGAGGAATGGAAACATCTGGAAAGCACAGGCTCTCTTTCTTCTCACGGTCTTGTCCCTTCTTTCCTTCCTCCATCCCCCACCCTGTCTTTATTTTCTTTGTACCTACTCATCACACATATGTGCACATAAATTAAATGTGATTTTATATAATATATGCAACATACTATTATAATAATAAACCATATACCAATTTTACATGAATAAAAGATATAAAAATAATAACATCTGAGACATGATGTCCTGGAAGTAAAATAGATGGTTTATTCCATATCCACACTTGGAAAAGACATGGCCACAACGCTGATGGAATGCCATTAGCATGTGCTATGACAGTTGTCATCATCACCTTAGGAACACATATTTAATTAAGCCCAGTCTGGGGCTGTATTCTCACAGTTTAGGTCATTTCTGTGTTAATCTCCAGAAGCATCATGCACATCCATTGGAATGTGTCAACTAAGTGTAACTTGTAATTGTACAAAATTACTTTTCAAAAGTTTCCTCATAGCACCCAGCAGAGTGCCACGTAGATAATGACTATTTGTGAAATAGATAGGTGAATACCGAATAAATTATTTTTAGGCTGATTTTCTCTAGAGTCAAATCTTCCACCCCATAAAAACTTGAGGAAGGCTTTCCTGCGACGTTTAGCTTCCAGCTCTGTGAAGTGGAAAACCATGATGAATATGGCACCATGAGCCCTCCTCCCAAAACTGTGGCTTTTAGAAATGTGGTGTCGTTTTCAGACACACAACCGATTACAGCGAGTGCGAGTTAGAGACTCCAGAAAGAGAAAGACCCCAGGAAAAGTGTCTAGCCAGGAGAAAAAGGGAAAATGGGCTCTACCTCACTGTCTGGTCATTGAGCTTTCTGGTTGATAGCACGTGAGCCCTCCTTTATTTCTGAGGATGAAACAGGAATATTTAGAGTTGCCAAGAGAAAGGATGCACGGTTCTTTCCGTGAGAATTCTGGCTAAGGGGACATTTTGATAAAATGGATTCATAGATCCTGGTTCTTGCCTGGTTTCTATTAAATATTCTAGCCTTTCCTGTGAAAAATGGGAGCGATTTCATGCTTTCATTATTCCAAATGATCTGATTTCACTGGACACTTCGTGGCTATAGTCAATTCAAAGAGATGAAATACGCTTCCTCAATTTTACATGAAGTTAGGAGAAAAGACTGCTCGGTATTAGACCCACTGTAGGGGCCATTCTAAGGGGTACTTGATGGCAGAAACAGGGGACAACAGAAACCCAAAGATTATTTACTTGTACTGAGAATATTGAACTTTGCCTTAATTTTATCCATTTAGTTCAATGAGTTTTATCCAATTGAGAATAGGTGCTTAAAAGTCTCCAATTTCCCCAATGTCCCTACAACACCTACAATTCTATTATAAGGAATTATTTATATTAAAAATTAACAATGTCATCACCATTCTAATTTTTCTGCCCCATTTCCACCCAGGGTTGCCTGGAACCTCACGTCCTAAGACTGCCATCGTTCCCTGTCTCCTCATTATTCCCTCATAGCCTCTCCGGCTGGGTGCCCTCAGGGTTAATGAGCACTGATTATGAGTTCATTCTGACTGAAGGTTAGAATTAAAAATAGAGCAAGGTTCTAAACTCTTCCAGAATGAAAGAATACTGGATTCTTCCTGTTGAAAATAACATTAACCCAATATCCTTAGCTCATGCATGGAATGAGCCTACCTAAGCCACAGTTTCCCCAACTTTAAAATAGAAATAATAATGCCATCCTCATGGGGCTGTTTTGAGAATTAAGCAAGCTATATGCAGGGTGCCTAGCATACTGTGTGTGGCATAATATGTCCTTCATAAATGAGTTATTAATTTTCTGTTGAAAACAATAGTGTCTCTCTGTGTATGCTGTTAAACCTACCCTCTTCTGTACTTCTTAACTAAGAACCACTTGAAGGCTCTTCGTTGCCAAAAAACAAAAATAAACAAAAGTGCAAAAAGCACAAATATTCCTTCAAAGATGCTGAGAGACATATGGATAAATCATTGGTAAGTGTATCTGATGAAAAGAGAAGCCAATGGCTAAGTGTGGCAGAAAGAGATTCTAATGTAGGTTTTATTACTTATCCTGGGACTATTTTAACAGGCTCTGAATAAATTCTGTGCCATAAGTTTGTCTCCTGCTCTGTCCTTCCTATACATTCCTGCTGGGTGAATACAGTTTTGTCCAACTGTGAAAATTCCTTGCTCAGAAACCCTCACTGACTTCCTGATCTTTACTGGATTACATCTCAAACCCACGTGATCAGTTTCCAAATTCCTTTAAAACCTCAGCTCTTCCAGCTCCTTTTCATAAACTCCAGCCAGATCAGACATGTTTTATTCCCGTGGCATGCCCTGTTCTTTCCTGCGCCCCGACTTCTGTCTGTGGCTTCCTTCTCTATAAATCTCGCAAGGAGGCCAGTTCAAAATACGATATTCTCCTTAATATTCTTCCCTGTTCCTCCCAGTAAGAAGAAATCTCTTGGACCTTTGAATTTCTAAGTTCTTTTTATGTACATCTGTAATGCCTGTTAAAATATTCTATACTGCATTATGGTTATTTTTCTGAATTTTATCTCATAGTCACTTAAGGCATCGAAGACATTTTAATTATTTATTATGTAAGACCTAACACACAGCGCTGGTGATCAATAAGTGTTTGCTGAATAAATGAATGAATGGCAGTGATTGTATTAAAATTTCTCAGTGTGGTTGAGAGGCAAGATAAAAGCCTAAACATAAATGACAATGAAATCACACGTAGTGCTAGTACCAGGTAGGGGTCTGAGCAACTGGTTGCAAATTTCAGAGGAGAATGAAGTAATGAAATTGACAGGGAGATTTAATCTTGGCCACTGAAGATTTTAGTCCTCTCTCCACAGGGTATTAACAGTTGAGAATAATGCCAAGACCTCATTACACACAAAGTAAATTAAAGCCAAAAAGCGGAATCATTTTGCTCCATATATCAAAAATTGCTGTATTTTCTGCATATAAATATTACTGTTTAAAATATATTAAAAGTTTTTTCCCCCCGCCTTGGGACAAAGAAACATTCTAGTACTCACAGGTAGAACTCATATACTATCTTTGTTGAAAATGTGCAAACTCTTTTTAGGCCATGATTTGGGTTAAAAAAATCTACAACTTCTCCTTCATGAGGAGAAATCTGTAGCAATGACTTAAACCTTAGTAGTTTCTAAAAAGCATTAGGATGATGACGTTTGAACGAATTATAACACACAGATTTATATTTCTCTTATGGAAATCATTAGTATTAAAATAATGAGGGTTTTTCACATATCTGGAGTTTTCTGAAGCTTTAGAAAAGCATTCAAGAACTGAATGAATGAACCCATAAGACAGTGAGTGGGAATGTACTTATTTGCAATTTTAATGTGTTCATTTGGGATTATAACGCAGTGAGGAAGATTGAGAAAAGGGAAAAGAATGCTTCCCCTCATGGCCTAGGTCAAATGTCAAGATTCAGGAACCCAGAGGTGGACACTGGTAGTGCACAGGGATCTGAGGGCTTAAGGTCCATCTTTTCTGGATGGTGTTCCCCATCCACAGTGAGGGGATCAGTAGCGCCATCTGAAGACACACGCAACATCTCCTGTGACCACATGGCAGGTGGAAAGCCAGCACAGGACGCACTCCAGGCCCACAAAAGAGGAAAGTACTCACTGACCTCTCTGCAGAGGGGCCCAATGCACTAGTCCTACAGCTAGTGTGACCAAGTTATCCTGGTCTGCCTGTGACCTGCTTAGTTTTAGCACTGAAAATTCCATGTCCCAAGCAGCCCTTAGTCCTGAGTCAACAAGGACAGTTGGCCACCCCACCTCCAGTCAAGGGTGTCATTTAACGCGGTGCTTCTCATCCTTCAGGATGCACCCCCTACATCTGCAGTACTTGTTAAAATTCACATCCACATTTGGTAAGTCCCAGGTAGGGCCTAAGATTCTGCATGTCTAACAAGTTCTTAGATGATACTGATGCTGGGGCTGGCCTGGGGACCACACTTTGAGTATCAGGGTTTAGAGCACACTTTGTGGACTTCGAGGTAGATGGAGACCTTGCTTCACCATTTACGAATTGAATATCCTTGGTGAAGTGACTTAACCTCACTGAGCCCTGATTTCCTCATCTCTAATAGAGATTGATAGAACTATCTTCCTCACAGTGCTGTTGTGAGGATTAATCAAGATAATTGTGAGCACAGAAGAAGCACTCAATAAGTACTAACTGCTTTTTTTTATTATTGGCATTTTTATTGTGTGTCACTGAAGTAATCGAAGAGGTGGTTGAGACTAAAAACACAAATAAGTTGAAGAAAGTTTCACGTAAACTCATGGTTGAAGGAGTCACAAGCACTGGTGTTTTCAAGGCAAATTAGAACGTTTGAGGCAGAGGCGTATCACCAGGTTGGATGGAAAATAGGTTTGACCCATAAGGTAAAACTTAAAATGTATGTTCACCATAAAATAGTAGTCTTTTACACTTTGCTGTACAATCTGCTTCCCTATTCTGAGTTCCCTGGAACAGTAGGCAGATTACAAAAGTCTGAATATCTGGCTAATGCAGAGGAAATTGGACCCACTAAGCAGTTATGCCCAAGGCTCAACCTCAAGTCCAGCTGGGACTTCATGGACTTCACGGCCTGCACTGTCATTTACTCTGCAAACTTGGAGAAGTTACATAACAACTTTGAACTTCAGCGTTCTTACAGCCCACAAGGATAATAATGCCTACCTCATAGACCCATATGAGGATCAAATATGAAGTACAGGTCTGGCCCATGTTAAGTGCTCAGTAAATACTGACTAGTGTCATAATTATCCTTTTGGTGCTATAACAGGACTATTTATTATATAGTATTTATTATATATAATATTTATATTATATAAATATATATATAATAATATAAATTATTAATAATGTAATTATAATATTTATTATATATGTTTATATTATATAAATAATATTTATTATATATAATATTCACTCTTAATATTCATTAAGAAAGGAGAGCCATTGGATCAAGTGCTTCTTGGATGTACTGGTTCTCACAGTGAATAAAGCCTTCAGACCTTGATTGTCAGATCCTGCTGGTACCTGACCAAAAGGTGAGAAGCCATCTAACCTTAATTCCCTACTCTGTTATGAGACCCCTTGAAGCATAACCCATTTTCATCCTTACTCACTGGAGCAGGGATAGAGTTTGATTATTTTCTTTACAAAGAAAACCGTTGTTGGAGCAATGGGCTGTACCTGAAGATCATCACTTTCCAGGCCCTGGCTGATTTGACCTGTTTTATTACAGGGGCTGAACCGGTGGATTTGAGAATGAAAATTTATGAAACCAGTGTTAGGGAGTGGCAGTTCCTGGTGGTGATGGCCCAGGGAAGATGCAGAAAATTTTTAGACTTGAGAGCTGTGAGGCAGTGATGGTCGTGTCAGCAGTTGGGATAAGTACTCATTTATATATAAATCCTCCCTTTTACGTACGAGACATATTTTCTGAAGCAAAGCCACATTTCTGATGTTGCAAGAAAGAGGATCAGAAATACTTAATCCCAAATCTAAGAATCAAGACTATTGTCCTGTCCAAAACTTGGCAGGGCCATGTCTCAGAAAAATAAAACAGACGCTCACAGACTCTTCTTTGGAATTACTTGACCAAACCCACACATGCTGTTTTGCTTTTCATACCTGGATGCCCTCATTGGATACAGAACTGGGTTATGAACTCAAGGCTCAGTTCAGTGGGAGGAGATTTGGTTTGGAATGAGTTCAAATTCTGGCTACTCCACTGAGGAATAGTGTAATTTTGAGGAACTTATTTAAACTCTCTGATCCTCATTTTCCTTTTTTGTGAAACAGCTATAATCCCTTCCTCAAAGGGTATTGGGAAACTTAAACGATATAATGTTCAAAGTGACTCCCATGGAGCTCAGCTCATAGGAAGTATTTAATACATACTCATTTTCTTCCTCTCTTCCCTTGTGCTTTGCACCTTAATGCACATTTGTCTGTTCCTCACATTGCTGTCTGCCATTTTCTCCACCTTTGAGTTATAGACAAAGTTTATGCCTACCTGTAGATGTTCATGATCTGATCTGGGGCATCTCTGGTTTCTATGTCCTTCAGGTCACTACTGAGCGTTGGGTACCATAGGCCCTCGATCCAGCTACCCTACAGAATGACATCGTCAGCATTCCTTACCTAATATTGATTTGCATTAGTGGGCATAAAATCTAAATATCTCCTGTATATCATTCTCTGGTGGCCAGGACATGTTGACATGGCAATGGTGCCATTGCGAGGTCAGTGATCTTTTGTCCTACCACTTACCAGCTGGAACAGAGCAGCTATCAGTGGAAAACCCTGTTGTATTTCAGAAGATTTCTCAGTTTGGCTAAAAGAAAAAAATTGAGCGTCTCAATTTTGAAATGGCCACACTCTTCTTCGAGTAGCTATAATGCCCTTTGGCTATAACCTTATGGGAGACTTCAGTGAGTAATTGCAATTGTTTCCTACAGTTTTAAAAACAGATGAATCTAGAAGTCCAATCACAACCTGAGAACCAAGATCTATATTCATGTTTATCCCAAATTCCTCTAAATCTTGGCAAAGTGGGCCACACAGTTTCCTGCTTTTTGGTCTTCCATTTTTCATATTTTAGAGCTACTAAGACATGAAATGTATAGGTTATGAAACTCATTCTGTTGGAAGCTTGGATCAATGAGGATAAGTTGGTCCTAGACGAATATTCAATAAAATGGACTCATATAATGATTGAATGAGAGCTTTAATTTATTTTTCCTTTATGTCTTCCTAAGAATCCAGTTTCCTTCATACACAGCAAACGTATGTGTCCCTGTGTGTTTCTGAATAGAAAGAGCAAAAGCCATGGAATTAAGTAATTTGAAGTTTAGTTAGAACTTTATCTTTTTGATTAAGCAGTTTTTTGAAAGTGGCTAACATCTTTGGGTTTAATTTTCTTTATCTCGATAATGACAGTTTGGACTAGTAAACTTTAATGGCAATCTCCAACCCTGAAATTTTATAATTCTGTAAAAAAAAATCCTCATTTTTTAATCTAAAATGTGCAGTTGTTAATTTTGCTATCTGTTGTTCCTCCTTTGTAGAAATGTATGGAAATTATTCCTAAGAATGTATATTCAATTGTTCAATGTATTAGAAAGCAACATTCCTTATGGTAGAGCACAATGCCCTCATAACTGAGTGGGCAATGACTTAACAGCCTGGGCAAATTAACTGGAAAGCTGAACAACCATAGGTGACCCAACATAATTGAAATTAGGTCATTGGTGACCCAACACAATGGGGAAAGGGGGGAATGCTGAGATTACATTCTAACTAAACAAGTATTTTTTTTTTCTTTCTTCCCTCACTGACAAGTCATAGGGCACATTGATGTTTTAGGTTTAAAGGAAAATCCATCTGTACTTTTCCTAGACAAAAGTGAAATATTAGATGGAAGCTGTGATTTTCAAACTCTGTAACGATATGTATGGCATGGGCTCCCACCCATCAGAATAGATGTCAACCACAAAGAATAACCATTCTGGATACGAGCCTTAAAACACTAAACCAAATCAAAGAAAAAACAACATATAAAAGTACTTTTCCTGTCCCCATCCTCAATGAGAATAATTTATTTTTAACCAATATGTATATCTCCATTTTGAAAAGAAACAGTCAAATGGGGAAGCATGCATCTGATTCCTGCCTCCTTCCTATTCCATCTCACCCCACCTCCCTCTCACTCTCACCATCCATCCACATGGGCCTCCTTCCCACCTCTGCCTTGACTGCTCTCCCTGCGTCCTTGGACAACAGATTCTTAGCCATCACCTGTTCTGTGAATAGTATCGCACCATATCCCGAATAGGCTCTCTCGGCCATCTTAGCTAGTGGTCACTCCTAGTAATTCCCAGAACATTACCCTGTTTTGTTTTCTTCCCAGCATTTAGTGATAGCTGAAATTCTGTTTTATTTATGTTCAATATTTGTTTATTTTCTTTCCATTCCACTAAGGTCTGCATAGAACAGAAGACTTGGGCCATCGTATAAATGCCTGGCCAATAGTAGGCCATCAATTAATATTTCAATAATGATAACAATATTAATGATAAACCTAAAAATGTATGGGCATCTCCTACATGTCACACTCTACCTAGATTATCTCCCTAAATCTCAAATCAACTCTGTGAGGTGGATTTTCACTTCAACAAAGGAGGAAAAAAGAGGCTTCTTAGAGGTTAGAAAAGATAACAGGCTCAAGATCTCAATGTTCTTAAGGGTGTTAACTGGGATTTTAATTTCGACATCTGAATGCATTCCTTGCTGGACTGCCTCCTAACTAAATATGCCTCCATATTTAATAAATCAAGCAAAACATGTGCATTGCCTTGTATTATCAGAGACTATTGGATTTTATTACTCTTCAGTGAGCAGTAATTCTTAACATTTTTATCTTCAAGTTCTTTGCACCCCCTTCCCTAATGAACCACATTTCTGGAAGAAATATGTTACCACGGTATATCATTTCTTACCATAAATAAAGGTTTTAAAATGTAACACCTTGAACACTCAGATCAATATATCTAATATTTTTTTCAGACAGACATTTATAGAATTAATATTTGTGTCCCTCCAAAATTCATATATTGAAACCTCTTCCCCCAATGTGATGGTATTTGAAGGTGGGGTCTTTCAGAGGTGTTTGGGGTCATAAGGGTGTGGAGCCCTCATGAACGGCGTTAGTGCTCTTATAAAAGTGACCCAGAGAGGCCCCTCATCCCCTCTGCCACGTGAGGTTACAGCTAGAAGGCGTCATCTATAAACCAGAGGGTGAGACCTCACCACACACAGAATCTGCTGGTGACTTGGTCTTGGACTTCCCAGCCTCCAGAACTGTGAGAAAAAATTTTCTGTTGTTTATAAGCCACCTATCTATAATATTTTCATTATACATGGGCTAAGAGAAAGATGTTGGAACAATGCGAAAGGTCAGATACTGAAATAGTAATAAGATTTAAGATTTTAACAAAAGGATAGATTTCCTGAAAATAATTCAGAAGCTAATAAGTTAGAATAAAAATAACCAGGAATAGTAGATTTGGTGGCTGTTCACAGGTATAGTCTTATTTTTGGCTTTTGTAAGGTTTCTTAAAAGTTCCTAAAGGTGTCATACTGGGTCCTGAGAAAGACTGGAGGTGATTCTTAAAAACAGAAATTCCAGAGCCCAACCCTAGATCTACTGATTCAGAATCGCAGGGTGGGGTGGGGGGTAGGAAGGAAGAGGTATCCCAGAAGAATATTGGATTTAAGCAAATTTGGGAAGACTGAGCCAGAGAATGCTTGTTATATGAGTAGTCCAGGATGCACAGAGATGATTACATTAGGCAAGCAAGAAGACTTTACGAAATTCTTTACATAAAGAAAATTAAACCTACTGTCTGCTCACTATCGTATTTTTGTCACTTTCCATTGCTTCTCATACATCTAAGATCAGAACTCAGTAAGTACTTTAGATGAAAGATTAAAAAGTTTAAGCATTCAAAACTCCCATCATTAAGGTTTTTCGTGTTGTTGTTTGTTTGTTGACTCTAAGGGTCTATTTCTTTCTTTGACTTTTCACGTATGTATGCACGCCTGCGTGCATTCATACACACACACACATGCACACACATTTGCACAGTTCCATGGCAGCAAAGAAATCCTCACATTCCAGATACGTCTTAGTGAAGCATGATGGTTAAGAATTCTCAATATTTTAGCGTTACTTAGAGCACCGGTAGGTATGTTACCCTGGCTCCATTCCCAGAATTTAACAGTAGGGGCCTTGTGAAATGCTAAACGATGTGTATAACAGTATTCAGACTCCCCAAGAGCCAATCCGTCAAAACATTTGCTGCTTTGAAAATGTGTTCTTCAAAAAAATGGGCATATGGAACTTATTACACTGCTTGGTGGAGTTCAGGCAGCAGGGTCCAAAGTAAGCATAAAAACCTTTTGAGGACACAATCCTACCTAAAGGTAACAGGGTCTCTAAAACTGTCCTTCCCTGACCTAAGAGGTATAGAACTCTCACAGGAAATAGCAGAGTTCCAAATATTTTCCTGGGCTTCAAGTGTTAGAATAGCACAAAAGTCGGTAGAAGTTTTGAAAAGATCAAAAAAGTAATGTTTAAGTAAGAGTTTGTGAAATATTTGACCTGTTTCAGTAATGATCCCTCAGTTGGTATCACTTTATTTCTCAGTTCTAGCACAGTCGTTGGCCCATAATTGTTGTTTAATAAATATTTGTGAACAAATAAATCTGACATTTTACTGCTATATGTTCAAGTAGAGATTAGAATGCATAGCTACATACGTGTGGAAATTTGATGGATGAAAGAGAAAGAAAATCCTTTAATCTCCATGGAAATAAAAGAAACAATTTAATAAAGAAGAAAATAATCAAAAGAAGGACCATGATTAGCTTACTCTTATTTCCCCCCCACACTGCTGATTTCTATGACACCTGGATTTAAGAGGATAGACTTTAAAAAAAAATTTACATGTCCTTATTTAATTGAAATATTGAAATATCAAAGGAAGCTAATTGATAGAATTTATGAAGGATTAACTTACTTTGAACCTGCATTAACGTAACGTGTGCTATGTGCCGTACTAGGTGTAAAAAGAATATCCTTGTTTCCTTTTCATTAGCAGCAAGGACAGAAAATGCTATTATCAGTCATTGCAGACAACAAGAACAGAGTTTAGGTTTTGAAGCTGAAAAGCCTCAAACTCCTTGCTGTGTTTTATTATGCATAACTGAAATTCTTCACAGTTACAATAGTGTAAACTCCTCTTGATTACATCAATATGTACTTGGAACAGGGAGCTATGTAGACCACTCATTGTGAAGGAACTCTGCAGCTACATTTTGATTTGCTTTGAAGGAATAAAAGTAAATCAAGAAAGTGTGCTTTTTTGTGAAAGCCATGGGGGTATTTCATTTCTAACTTCTTGTGGATCATAAGGTGAATTCATTTGCCTTGTAAAGTCTCCCTCACTTGAAATTTCCTGACAGTTAGAGATATTCCCTTCCCAGCATGTGTCATCACCCAAAGAGCTTTGCGGGGACCACTCTTTGATGGTTTAGATTCTCCCAGTGCAATGCTCACTTCTTCTCGTTACCTTATTTTTCACAATTTCATGATTCGTCTTTTATATTTTATCACTGCTTCCTCTGGGATTTTTTTTTTCCCAAGAAAAATGACAAGAATGATCCACATAAGTCCATAAGAGAGGTTGTAAAATAAACATTATACCATGTGTGGGGTAAAAAAAAAATAACTACAAATGAATGTTCTCACTTTCTGGCATTTACACACATGGCCATCTGTTTCAGGGCTGTTTTACTTGGCTTTTTCCCAACATTTATGTAACTGGCCAATTGAAAGGAAATGACATCACCAAGTTTCCTGAAGACTATCACTGGAGACACAAAAAAGTTAGGAAACAAATTGCTTAGTAAAGAGAAAGATGTTTTTCAAACGTCTCTTTTCCATTTTTTTCTTCCTTTTTTTCTAGCATTTCTAATAATGTTTTTCCCTACTTCTGCACCTTCTGTGTTAATACTTAATATTTTCAATGTCTCCTTTAGGGCTTCTCCTCTTTGAATTGTGAGGAGTTAAGAGAAATAAAAAATGCTCTTTTTTGGATCTACATGATATGATCACAATGTGTTGAAAAGTAAGGAGCTCTCGGACCTACCAAACATCCAGTAATAGATTTGATTGCCTTCTTTTCCTCAAGTGACAGCAGACTTTGAACCTGTAGATCTGGGCCTTGAAAAGATCTGAAGGAATTCTCACAAGACCTAAACATTTCTGCTACCAAAGGGATGACTCAACTATCCCTTACAGCTAGGTCCACAGAGCATGATGGAATGAAGAGGAACATTTGGAAAGTATATCATATTTGTTGGCAACACCAAGATGTCAAAGCTAGGAATGGTAGATTTTTTATAGCATAGTTTATAGATCCTCTTATCCCAATATCTCAGTAATTTGTACCACTGGACCAAGAAGGCCTTTCATCTGATTCCAAAATGAAGCCATCTCTAGGGGAAGTATAGCAGCTGTTTTTAAGGCTCACAATTGCATGGAAAAAGTATTAGTGTTAGAAGAAATTAAGTATACCTGCTTAATATTTTCTCAGGAGTTCAGAGAAAATAGAGGGTTCATCTAAACAGGAATCTCTTTAAGCTCCTATGTTAAAAACTTTGAGATTTTAAATGCCTTATATATCATTCCAGTCTACTCATGGTCTCCTATAATACTGGACTGTTGCAGCTGCATCGCCCTGAATCAGCATTCTTCCAATTGGGATGGGAGCATTACTTTGAAAGTGTGCCCTTTTGACACTACCTGGATTGGTTGGAAACTCTCCTCCTCACCTCCATTTCCTTCTCTTCTCTTTTCCACCTTCATCATCATGGGTAATAGATTCTGTTGGTTCCTCACCCTGATTGCCTTTGCCAGCTGGTGCATCTGCCCCTCAAGTGTTTTGAGTTCTTTCTGGAGAATTGCCAATAGCTGATGGGAGCCAACTGCTGGGACAGTGACAGCATCACCATTCCCCCCACTGTCCTGAGTGGCCAATGACTGACAGGTTTAGATATATAAAATCCTCAAGGCCACATATCCTCAAGGTGAGACAAGTCTGTGGTGGGATTTATGTTCCAATCTCCCATGCACCAGCCAAGGCTACACTTTACCTGAGTCCGCATCCTTCCTTAGCTCTTTCCAGCTTGATCTACTTCCTTTCACGCTTTTCCTAAAGACTACTCCCTTAATAAGTTACATATATCTGAAGCCCTGTCCTAGCCTTGGCTTTTTAGGGCCTCCTATCCAAGACACTCTGATTATCAACAACGATATCTGAATGATGCGAACACAAAGAGAAGTTCTATAGGAGTCTAAAGCAAGAGAAGGGTCCCTATCAGAGCTTATACAGCAAGACAAAGGGAGCAATTGGGAGACTGTCAGCAGCAGCATCTAAAGAAAACAAAATTTAAGGTAAGCATGTAAGAAAAAGAAAACATCAGTGATAGGTTACTTGACAGATTTGAAAGAAGTTGGTGGAGAGTGCAGAGGTAGATTAAAAAAATGTTGCTTGGATTAAAAAAAATGTTAACACATATGGATGAAGAAAATTTGGAAAACACAGAAAAGTAGAAAGATAGTATCAAAATCACCTGTAATCCTACTATCCAAATATAATCACTTTTGATATATTTCATTCCAATTTCTTTTTTTCTATCATTTATCTATATTTGTATTTTATTCATATGCATTTATTTACATACATTTATACATGGGAATTGCTACATATACAATTTAATACCCTGCATTTTCTTCTTGAACATTACTAACTTTTCATGTCATGAACTACTCTGAAAATCTAATTTTCAGTGTCTACAGAACATAAATTCTATAGATTGACTATAATTTAAATATACACCTATTTTCAGAATTTGGGTTGCTACCAATCTTTTGCTGTTTATAACACTGCTGTAAGGAATAATAGACTTGTACATAAATCTTGATGTTCATTTTAGATTTTCATTTATAGACTACACTAATAGTAGTACAACTACCAGGTCAAGTGCATGCAAATTTTAAATAAACCATCAACTTATGTTCCGATTTTTACCAACATATTGGCAGTTATTTTCCAAAAAGGACATGCCAATGTGTAATGCCTCTAATAAGAATACCATTTTATAACGCCATTGCCAACATTCCATATTATTGTTAAAGTAAATTAAATAAAAGTAAATTCAGTAATTAAAGCAAATTTTATAGTAAACACTGTATTCATGTTTTTTCTTTTTTTACGTGTGTGTGTGTGTGTGTGTGTGTGTGTGTGTGTGCGCATGTTGCTTGGACCTTGTTTCCTCTTATTTAAAGTGAAAGCTTTTGTTGCTGTTGTTGTTAAGTTTAAAATAAGCATGTTCCTTGGAAGCAACCTAAGTGTCCATCGATGGATGAATGGATAAAGAAGATGTGGTGTGTATATATATATATATATATATATATATATATGCGCAATGGAATATTACTCAGCTGTAAAAAAAGAATGAAATAATGCCATTTGCAGCAACATGGATAGACCTAGAGATTATCATTGTAAGTAAAGTAAGTCAGACAGAAAAAGACGAACATCATGTAACTGCTTATATGTGGAATCTAAAAAAATGATACAAGCGAATTTATTTGCAAAACAGAAATAGACTCACAGACATAGAAAGAAACTTATGGTAAAGGTAACCATAAGTGGGGGCAGGATAAATTAGGAGTTTGGGATTAAAATATACACACTATGATATATAAAAGAGATAACCATAACCAACAAGAACCTACTGTATAGCACAGGGAACTATACTGAATATCTTATAATAACCTATGATGGAAAAGAATCTAAAAAAGCATATATGTATACCTAACTGAAACACTTTGCTGTACACCTGAAGCTAACACAACATTGTAAATCAACTATATTTCAATAAAAATTTAAAAACAGAAAGTATGTTCATAAAAAAATAAAATAAAATAAGCATGTTCTTGGTTGTCTTTTTCCTCTTTAATATGCCTTATTCAGGTCTAGAGAAAGATACTCCCATGAAACCCTAGGTTTCAAAAACATGAAAACAACCTAAATTGTTGAGGGAGGAGGGAAGAAAAAGCTGGTCAATCAGCTCTTTGTTTTGAGGAACATGAGGCCAACACTCATGAATTTCTTCACTCCACTACAGTAAATTGATCCTTTGCTCCACTTGAATTTTCTTGATATGCTGACCTACTATATCACAAACACAACTACTGCATGCTTTGTCCTGTGGACATTCATCCCCAAATGAACATTACTTGTACCTGAATGATCGAGGAACTGTGAACGATACCATAGGACTTGGTAATAGTGAGAGCATATAAATCAGTATGGTATAAGCAAATTTCAAATAATGTGAAAATATCATGTGTCAAGAAGAATCAGGCCAAGGACTAAAAGAATCAGGCCAAGGCTTGTAGGACTGAAACAGGAAATGCAGAAGGTGAGGTGGGTACTAACATTATGTGGTTCCGGGGCTGCCGATAGGAAAAGGGAATGAACCATCTTCCGATTTCTCCTCCATCTCCCCAAATGTCTCTTACAGAATTGAGTCTGGTATGTTCCTTATTTTATAAGGCACCAAGGGACACGCTAGGTAAAGTGTAATGCCGTAATGGTTAATTCACTCATTTATTACGTATGCTATTAAAAACAGCCACAAATTTCTTTATGTGTTTGATTTACAACAGTAAGCAGACTGTACATGTGTGTGTTTGCTGTATGTATACATATGGATTTGTGGGCATATGATTTCAATAATAAAGTGGCATTTCAGTGTCTAATGAATTATAGGTTTTCCCAACAGTATAGAGAAAGGAGAACAATGGAACAGGTAAGAGAAACAAATAAGGGAGGGGATCCCCAGAATGACTGGGAAGGAGTGGAAAGGCAGAGGAAGGGAAGGGGTCAGGATGCATGCCTGACAAACTCTGCTGAAGTGAACATTTTGATAAGAAACAGAGTGAGGCTCTGTATGACCTGATAAGTCACTTTCCATTTGCTGCTGCTTTGACATCCAAGCTCCTCAGTGGTTGAGGTACTTCAACCAGTGCCCCGATTCTGGTTTCCTTTCTTTTTTTTTTCTTTTAAGTATGATGCTGTTGTACTTCTAAGAAACTTGTGTCTTGTCTTAACACCTTGATGCGCATAAATGCCACAAAATATACATATTACCATATCACTTTAATGGATACTTTTTACAAACAAAATACAATTTGAGATGTTGCAGGTTTTGTCTGTATATCAAAAATAATTTGACTAAATCTTAGTTTTAAAAATCTGTTAAATTCAGTCAAGTGATATTGGCTTTGGACTAAACTGTATTACTTAAACAGTCTGCTCTGGTATCGTGCAGAGCTCTATTTACCTCTGCCCTTTGTTCTTGCCCTTTCTTGTCTACCTATGAGTTAAAATATGAACCCCATGAAGTATTTACCTCCCTGGATAGTTACTGCTGTGCTAAATTGAACCATATAAACTTTCACATTCTCTAGCTTGTAATTTAGAAATTTGATATGCCTTGAATCTGAATTTGGGGCTGCTAATATTTAACAAGTGTGGACCATAATTTATCAATTCCCTAAGTTTTGTTTTCTACAGATGGAATTTTTTTATGCCAGGGGATATCTTTAAGTGGTAATCCTTGAGGCCACTTCTGAGATGTACATGAAATCTTTAAAGCTACTGCACCACTGGGTTATTTAGTGCATGGAGTGGTTATAGATGGAAACTGAGACAGGCATCATGATTCCAAAAGTGCCTAATTTTCCACCTCTTCCTCTCAAGGTGTAGTAATGGATATGACTGCTTTAAATGACTGGTGAAATAAGAATTGAGCCTATGGCTATTTTAAACATTCTTGTGGAAAGATTTTCACGAGTAGACTGCCCAGTAGACAGTTCAGCTGAGATAATTTTTTATTATGTGGTATGGATAATTTAAGAATCCATGTTTAAAAAGCACATAAAAGACACACTGTACTTTACCCATGTGTGATTATATGCATATAGACATACATATATATGTATATCGTTTTTGTGTGTGCGCACAAAACTTTAATGAAGAATACTTTTGTAAACAAACTTAAAGAAGGGAAGGAAGCAGAACTGAACAGAGAGAACTGAACTGCTACAGTATAAAATTACAAGACTTAAGTGTGGTCTTGGTGGAAGAATAGACAAATATTAGAGTCAGAAATTACCAATACATATACAGTCAATAGGTATCTGACAAGATGCCAAGAGAAATGCAACATGAGAAGCTGTTTATTCATACAGAATATAACTTGAGAAGCTGGTTATCCATACAGAAAAAAAATGAACAATATATATATGTATGTATATATATGTGTGTGTATATATATATATACATATATATAGTTTTGACACATTCCACTCTAGCTATGTGATATTATCTGTGTGTATATGTATGATTTAGAAACCCTATTTGAGCTGTGTGTTAGTTGTTTCCCTTCTGACCATATGATTCTATTTTAAATATGAATTAAAATGGCTTAAAAGTATTAATTATAGAAGGTAGGCTTCTCTGAGTCATGCAGTGCCCTTCTTCCACCCTACCTCCAGCCCACCACCTCCCACCGTTATTTTTGTATATTTGGCATAACCTGTTTTCTTTAATGAAACAGATTTCCTTTCCAAGAAATGAGTGCAAGCTCCAGACCGAAAACGTGAAAATGTGGATGGCGGTGTTTAGTCTATACAAGTTCATTTCTCCAGGTATGTGCTATATAAGTGCTGTTATTTTGCTGGTCTCTTAAGAGTTAATTCTTTTAGCAGAATTGTCTCCTATCTCTAAGGTAGCAAGAGTGACCACTAAGAAAAAAATATGTATGACATTACACTGCTGAGAATTTTCTTGCTTTTGCCCCTCTTTTCGTGGTGGAAGGACCTTTGTCTTGCAAAGGCAAAACTAGCAAGAACTTCATACTTTTGGCTTAAACATTAAACAGAAATGTTCATTTAAAACTTTGAGTAGACAGATGGGTTTAGGTTCAGCCTCAGGAAAAGTTGGAATGGGTTTAAGTGTGAAGTGGGTAGAAGGCACTGTTTTGTCTTTTCATGGCAGGTTTGATCCAGAGGAAGTGAAAGGCTTTATCTCTGAGTCTAAAGAATTAAAGGAGGATGAAAATGGGATTACAGTATCTGATATGGACTCCCTATTGTTTGTGTGACAGTTTAAATCCTTTGTTCACAGTTGGTCACAAGACCGCAGTCTCTATTCCGTGCTAGGAATATATTCTTTCAAAAACAGGAAGCAACACTTGAAGTAACTGCAGTTTTACAGTGACTACCAGGTTGAACCCTGGTTTTTGTCGCCGCTTTCCTGTTGGGTCTGGAGGAAGTGGCAGAGAGAGAAGAGAGTGGAGGAGGCAACTCGATTACAGCGACGGGTTAGACTGAGCCTGGATTCATCTTAGTGGAAGAGTGATGAAAGCACGTTAAACAGTTGCCAGCAGCTCAGTAGAAAGTATTTGACATCTCACCTACATCAACAAGCAAGAGTTAAAGGTTAAATCACACACACTCAAGTGCTGGGAAAAGGATGTGTTTATGTCATCAACTTTCTTTGTTCTAGGACCGCCCTATGTCAACAAGGGGACAGACATTGCCTGGTTGGAGCCACCAGGACAATAGAGACAAATCCACAATTTGTGCATGACAAATCCCCTTCTAAGCATTTGTAGTTTGCTCCTAGTTACATGGGCTTCTTTATTGTTCTCTATGTGCTTCCAAATAGCTATGTGTTTAGAACAATGTGGTTTTGATCTTGTCTCTTTCTTCATCTAGATTCTTGGGGTCCCAAGCATGAACCTCAGTTTAAAAAGAGGAAAACCTGGGAAGAGGAAGGTTTTCTCTTTTTACACGGTTCCTGTGTTGACTCCAAATTCAGAGAGCACCCACTCTAAACTCCTTCAGGTGGTGGTGGTACGTAACTGGTGCTCACACACTAGAGGGGCTTTTTTGGAAAGGAATTTAGTGCCCTTCACAAAGTTCTGAAAGACTGAACAGGAGATTTCTTGACCAGGTTAAGAAAGATTTAGATTGAAATTGTGAAGAAAAGAAAATATACCCAAAAGAGCAATGTAAAGCTATTGCCAAGGAGATCAGCAGGTGTGCCCTGGAAGGAAAAAATAGTTTAGAAAAATGCTTCTTATCTTTTGGCAGGTCAAGTCCCTTTTGAGAATCTGGTGAGAGCTGTGGATTACCTATTTGTACTAAAGTTTGTACCCATGTTCAGGACGATCAGAGACTCCTTGATGACTGTCCACAGAAGTCCTAAAGGTCCTTGTAGTATAAGGGGACCAGCAAAGACAACTCCCTTTCTTCCTCACCGTATTTTGAGAGTTAAACTAAAAGTCTCAATACACAGTAGGTAAGAATAGGTATAGTCAAAAGCACCTTTACAACTAAATGTTTTCTAAAAACAAGATTCTGGACCCTGGATGGTGCTCGGTGAGCAAGGCTTTCTACCTTCACATTTTCTGTTACCTGTAGATTTTGTACACCCATCATTTGCTGGATTCTTTTCATATATGAAAACTGTCATTTAAGCTACAATAAAAGTTACTTGCTCTTCTTATTTTTGGCCTAGAAAACATTTACTTACATCTATGGACTTATTTTCTTTCTGGTCTCTGTGTTAGGAATATGTCTAACTTGAGATGGAGACATTAAGCCATCATCATCGGATACCGTGAAACACTGGCGACATCGAAAGAGCATCCTTCACCAACAATCCGATCAGTTTTCATGTAGCATTACAGTTATTGTAGATATCTCAAGGTAAAATTTAGATTCATTACTTAAGAAGATCTACAGTAGTTTTTAAGCCTTACTATTCAACGCTTTAAAAGAGAAGCACAATTTTTATTACGTTATTTTTGATAACCGCATTCCAATGTAATTGGCTTTCTTTGAAATATCATGGGGTTTTTTCCCCTAAATATATTTTAAAACATTATACCAAGAAGTAGTCCACTCTGTGTCCAACTGCCAAATGGGTCTATGGCACAAAATGTTTAAGAACCCCTGGCAAAGGGATGATGGAAATAAATTTTCACTGATGTTTCACCGGCATTCAATACTGGTAGATGTGCTGGAAATGCTGTAAAGGTACCCGTGTCCTTGCATGAATGGAAGCAACCTAACGAGGATAGAAATATCCTGCCGCTCCACGAGGATCCTGTAACTTGGTCAGACTAGGAGGCTGGCGATTCAGCTGCTAGAACATCACTACATCTGACCTGAGTACACCATTCCTGCAATGTGCTTGAGGTGGAAGCTGAGATTTCACTAGATTTTTAAGGCTGTGTGACTCTATTTTTCTTCTGTCTGGGTGCCACGAAATGTTGAAAAGAATGTCAGAATTTAGATTGAGACTTGCTCTCATTACAGTATACCAACATGGCGTGGGGTGGCTCCTGGAAGGAACCTATAGCCCTTACCTACTTCTGACTGTCAGAGGCTATACAGATCCTACCAAGAGAACCTAACAGTTTTGAGCAGCCAACTTGGCTTATGTCAATTTGCTCCCATTTTTTAAATTGGTCTTAGCATTAATTTGTGTTTTCCACGGGTAACTGGTTTGTTTTACTTTACAACACTATGAACCTTGTATCTGTTTTCTTTCCTCTTTGTGTTGACTGTTTGACAGTTAAGAGTTAAATCTGTTGGTCGCCTGTAGCAAGTTTATAAAATTTCATGGCATAACTTTTGTACTTCTATTTCATTTTTAGAAGGCAGCATAGTGAGTGATTAAGAACATGAGCTCTACAGACAGACATCTTGGGTTCAGATCTACTAGGTCACTAGCCAAATGACCTTGGACATGTTAACCTTTCAGTTTCCTTATCAATCTTCATAGGGGTGGCTATGATTGTTAAGAGATAGCACATGCAGAGCACTTAGAGCAGTATTAGAGTCCCAGGAAGAACGAATAAACATTAGTATTATTCCTGGCTCCATCTTTTTTTCCTAGATTATTTTTGCCTGGCCTCATGTTTTATTCTTTTGTTTGTTGAAATCTTACTACTGTACAGAATACATGTTTTATAAAAATGCCTTAATTCCTTTTGGTGTTCAGACAGCAGTGTGAAGGATGTATTTGGAGAGAATGGAATTAGAAGTATGGAAGTCAGTTAGAAGAATATAAAAATAATCCATCTGATAGAAGATAACTAAAATAGTAGCAGTAGGGATACAGAGGAAGAGAAATATTCGAGGTATTTATGAGATTGAATTGACAGGACCCGGTGACCCATTTTATGTGAAAGGTAAATAACAGTAAATCTGGGGTGACTCCTAATTTGCTAGTTTAGGTGACTGGGCAAATGATGATACCATCAATCAAGATCAGGAATATAGAAAATATCCTGGAGGTGCTAAGGTGTAGTGATAAATAATGAATTAAGTTTTGGCCATGTTGAGTTTGAGATTTTTTGGGGATAATTAAGTCAAACCCAGTAAAGCACTGAAAATAAGCATTTAGAGCTTAGGAGAGATTATAAAGATGGATACATTGATTCAGAATTTAGCAGAATATATGTTTTTAGCAATGTTTATAGGTAACATTGCACAGTAGTAAGTGAAGGCCAAGGGACTTTTGGGAAATGAGCTGGAAGACAAAGGCTGTGTCTTTTTCATCTTCGTATTTCCATCCAGAACACTAGCCCAGTCCCTGGCACAGAGGAGGTGTTCAGTAAACTTTTATTTCATGACCTATCAAATGGACGAGTGAATAAGTAAATACAAGAAAGCCTCAGAGGAGACTGAGAAGGAGCATTAAAAATATGACAGAGTACTAAGAGAGAGTGATTTCTCATAAGGGAGAGAGTTTTAAGAATGTGGGTACAGTCAACATTTTGGGGTGTTGGATGATATAAAACTTAGACAGAGAGCAGGTGCACTGGATGACAGAACCAGGACTTGAAGAGATCTCAAGGGCGTGAAAATTAGAGTTAAATCTCATTGTTATTTACTAGGGATAAGTGGAAAATCCTAACTTAGGTTCATAAAATCAAATGCATAAGTAGTAGACATAGAGGACCTGATTTAATTGCATTCCTGGGGTTTAAGTGTAAGCTGAAAGTTCAATGTAAATTAATACTAGAGCCTGCCTGCCAGGGTGTGTAATTAGGCACTGCTAATAAAAATATCCAGCATGAAAATATGGGGATAATAATACCTTAGTATATATCACAGGTACAGTTTGGGACAGTGCATTTCAAGAGAAACAATTATAAAACTAGAGTATGTGCAGGGAACAACAAGCAAAGTAAAGAAAAGTCTGGAAGTCACGTCATTCACTTGAAGATGGGTGAGGGAAGTTGGCATGTCCCAACTTCATACTGAACAGGAACTAATCTTATTCTGTGTAGTCAGGTCTAGATCAAAGGGCAAAACCACAGAAATGACAGACTGAGAGACTCCAACTCACTTTGAGAAGGAATTTTCTGTAATTAGGCCTGTCTCTCAATGGAATTAGCTATTAGTGGGAAAAACAGTTTATTTATTTATTTATTGAACTAATACTTTAAGGGCATCTACCAATGTTTCTAAGATACATATCCTTTGGCAGTAGACCAGTGATAGATGACTACTACCCTATTGGAGTTTACATTTTAGATTCATTTATTTATCGAGTGTTTATTGGGCTCATGCTGTGTGTTAGACTTGTCCTGTGCCTCAGGGATATAGTGAGAAATGTCTCCGTTCTCATGGCCTTGATTGTCTGTGGGTGAAGAAGATATTAAACATATAAATATATAAATATACATAAAATCATAGACTAGAGGATCATTTGTCGTATGTAGCCAGATGAATTCTAAACAGGAGAAACTAACGAGGGGAACTAATATAGTTTGGTGAGGTCTAGAATGGTCGTTCTAAGGATGGGCAGACTGTGGGTAAACACGGAGGGAACAGTACATGCAACGTTGTGTTCAAGGTTGGAGAGAAGGCCAGAGTCACTGGAGCAAGGTCAACAGGGAGATGAGTTTGGTGAGGGCAGTGGTCAGCCCAGGCAAGCCTTATGAGTCTCTGTAAGAACTGGTTTTATTCTGAGTGCAGTGGGAAGCCACTGAACAATTTTAATGAGGATAGTGATATAATAAAACAGAATACATTAAAGGAAAAGGAGTTCTTTGGATTCTGTGTGAAGAATGCATTAGAGAAGGGAAAACTGGATGTGGAGAGAATAGGAGCCTATTGCCTCAGTTTCGATGAGAGGTAATGGTGCTTTGGAAGAGGATGGAGGCCGTGGAGATGGAGAGGAATGGTTGAATTCCAAGTGCATTTCAGAGCAGGCTTAATAGTAACTGAGGACCTGATCTGAATTGCACTGATTTTACGTGAGGAGTTAGGATGAGGAGGATTTCAAGAACATTTCTCAAGATGCTAGCTGCTATAACTGGCTGCACTCTGAGAGGAGGCCCTTGGAGAAGCTCCATGTTTGGGGGTGATGGGGAGATTGACCGTGGATATGAGTCCTCTTTGGACAGGTGACATTTGTTTGGATGAATCAAAGTCAGCAGATCAGTGTGTGTCCTATGGATAGGCCCATTATATTCCTTGGTGTTCAAGAGCTCTGTCTCCCTTCCGCTTTCCCCTTTATATCTAGGATGGAGGGAAAATATGAAGCTCCCTCCCTCCTTTTTGTCAACAGAAAACCGTGTGCCACTGATTTTTCAAGGCTTTTTTTTTTTTTATTTGAAGGAATTCAGATAGAAGCCTTGTTATCTGTGTTGATTCAAATTCGAGCTTTAGAAATGCTGTTTTTCAGACTATCTGTGGGTTTTTACCCATGGCTTTTTTTTTTTTTTTTTTTGCAGTACGTGGGCCTCTCACTGTTGTGGCCTCTCCCATTGCGGAGCACAGGCTCCGGACGCGCAGGCTCAGCTGCCATGGCTCACGGGCCCAGCCGCTCCGCGGCATGTGGGATCTTCCCGGACCGGGGCACGAACCCATGTCCCCTGCATCGGCAGGCGGACTCTCAACCACTGCGCCACCAGGGAAGCCCTTACCCATGGCTTTGTAGTCCTCATTCGTTGTTAGTACTGAGGGTGACTTCAGATGCCTCTTCCTGTAATTAAGATGGTTTCTAGAGGTTTGATTGCTTGTTAGCAATCTGAGAGAATGCATTGAAATGTATGTCGCAGATATTTCTCCCACTGAATTATATCGTATGAATCTCCTATGAGAAATTGAGAAATCACCTAGAAGTTGTTAAACAGCAGAGTTTTTTGATAATATTGGTGACAGATATGAGAGAGAAGACCATTAAGTCAGGGAAGATAAGATAAGCATTCCTAAGAAAGTATACTTCAGCAGCTGTAATTAAGTGCCAAAATGTCTTTCAAATAAACACTTACATTAGGAGAGAGGAAAGAGCCATCAAATAGAATGACACTGTTTCATCATTCTCCTTCATCCACAATACCAAGTCACTTTTCTTTATATATATCAAGTCGTTTTTCTTGATCCACTACTTCTACACTTAATCCAACAATTTAGTTTACCACCTTATTTTAACACATTATCTGATATGTGGGCTCTTGAAATAAGGTCTTTGGTCTCCTCTCCCTTCTGCCTTCCTGCACTCTATCATCAAAGTAAATCTGCAAAAATGCTTCTTTCATAATACCTATCTTGGGTTCAAAATCTTCCACTCGGTCCACATGTTATGATGGTAAAAAATCCCATCTCCTTTGGCTGATGGTTAAAAAATTGCAAGGACTCAACCAGTCCTAGCAACTGTATTTCCCCCCATTCACTGTAAGCGCACTGAAGTGTTCCCACCTCAGCGTTTATGTTGTTCGCCCCTTCTGGAATGCCTAACTCCTCCCTGACTTTGCCCTTCTTTCAATCCTAACACTGACCTCCACCTCTAGAAACACCCCTAGGACACTTGATCCTTACAGACTCTGCATTTCTTGCCACTTGCTTCTTTATATCATCATGAACTTTCTACATGTATATGTCCAAGACTTTGTATCTGGGTGTTACTCTCCTCTACTGCAAGAGAACCCCCCTTCTGATGCTTTCCCACCCCAGTTCTCAGCAACCCTCTCCGGAGTGCCCCCCGAATGCCTGGCTTGAGGTCAGTGGCATCATTGAGGTCATCTATATTTAGATTCAAGGCATTTTCCAGTGAGGAAGGAGACAGGCTAATTTGAAAGTCTAGTTTTGGAAGTAGGAATGAAGAAAGACAGCTTTTGCCAAATGCTCTAGGAAGCATACTGTGCAATAAAATGTAAGACATTTTTATCTCTTCTCTCTTTCTCTGTCTCAACTTTTAGAACGAATTTCCCCATTTCTTGAACTGACTTACATTTTCTGGTTTCTTCCAGAACCTGCTTCCTCATTCAGTCTTTTCATAACCCTTAAGCATTTGCCCTTTCACTATCTAAGACTCTTTTTCTCTCCCAAATCATCTGAACAAAAGTATTTATTTCATTGTCTAACCTTTTCTCTCTTTTCAATTATAACACTTGATTTCCTTTTTATTTATTTATTCCTTAAGCTTGGTTTTTATTCATTTGTATTTTCTTGCTGAGTCAAGAGAGACTTCCCCTTCTCTTTCCTTCCCCCTAAATAGTTCATCACTAAAGGCATTGACAATTCTATACAGAGGACATCTTGCATTCAGAGCAGTACCACAGAGCAGTAGCCTCTTTTTATTCCTTGTGTTCCTGGCCAGTTATAACTTCGTGTACATTTTAATATCGTCTGACTGTTTATTTGGAATTGAAGATTAGGTTTTATAATAAATTACTTTAGAGTAATTGGTTTTGCATTCAAATATGCTATCCTACCTACCATATTACCTACTATTTACATATGAGCTCGATTACTGTTTTTAAATGGCTTTGAACTATCTAATAAGCAATAAATGCTTTTCTTTGTCTTTGCCTTTAAAGTTCTACCATTTAAATCTCTTGTGTCTAAAGGAAAATGTTGCAGTAGCTTATCCACATGATATGCAGTAAACAGTGCTGTCAGATACAGCTAGAGGATGGGGACTGTTGTTATTTTTTAAATAAATGGATGTCTTTCCTAGCCACATAATCTCCTCAACTCCTTCTCAGATGAAGTAGTAGTTTCCTTCCTTTTGATTAAAATAAGTTCTTGTTTGAACAGTCCTAATCTTGTGGACTCTATTTACTCAGCATTATAATAGGGAGGAATAAACTCAGAACAGTTGTCCAAATGGGAACTCTATCTGTCCTGGGAGAGGAAGTGGGGAGTGAGGTGCATAACATTTAGGTGAGTATTTTTCCTGTCAGTACTTGGTGGGTAATTTATCCCTGACTGGGACCAGAAAAGTCAAAACCCTTCTACTCCCAAAGATTCCCAGGATGCAAATGAAATATTCATTCATGTGAAAAATGCTACTTTTTTTTTTTAAGGCATGGTTTGAAATTGTGCTTCCATTTCTATTTCTATTTTTTTTCGTCCTTCCTGTCCAGTATTCACTCTACTTAGATCTTGAATGTATATTGCTGTAGCTTGCAGGGACTTTGGCTTTTTTAGCTGAGTAGCATGGATTCTCATTTAAAACAGGACAGGCTTGAAGGTTTTCATATATTTTGGCATTCCATATTGCACCTTGTCTTAGCTTGCTGTATTTTCAGGAACTGAGTAAAATGAAAACAATAACAGTACTAATAATAGTTTATTAAACACTTAATGCATGTAAGGCACTGTCCCAGAAATTATCTATAAATTACCTTAACACATCTTTGCAATAATCCTATGATGTAGGTACTATTGTTTTAATATCCATTTTCAGTTGAGGAAACCAAGACACAAAACTATTAAGCAATTTTGCTCAAGGTAGCTCAGATCCACCTGGGGGAGCCATGATTAAAATTGGACTCTATTTCTCATTATTTTAGTGCTACTTCATAATAAAATCATAGTGACAGAAATAAGAATATTTTTATGACGTGGCAACGTTGTTTGACTAGACAGAAGATAGAATTGATCTTCCAAATTTAGTTAGCTTGATTTCTGTAGTCCCTAAAATGCTTGATGAGGTCAGGAAGTGGGATTCTTTACTGGATGCTAAAATTCCATGCCCCAACTTTATCCAAGAATATCAGGGCTTCAATGGAGACATCATGCAGATACTTGAGAGAGAGTAATTCTTTTACTTTACTGAGAATACAGTATCCAGAAGAGAATCTAGTGGCAGGGTATTAGGGAGTCAGTAGGAAAGTTTGTTGTGAGAAGGGGAGTTTTGGGGAGAGGACAATGAAATGTTTTATATTAAGCCCATGGTGAAAGGATCATGCTGATTGCAGTGTCATTGGTCATTGTTCTCCAGTGAAAATCATTCTTGAAACTCAGAAGTAGTCTTATTCCTTGCTTGTGATACTTGCCATTATTTCATGGGTTTGAAAATACCAACTTTGGAAGTTCAAGCCCTACGTGGGTTACATATTTCTTTTTAGGATCATATGCATTCATGACAACTGCAATGAAGTGATGGAAGCATACGTCCAAGGACAAGGTCATTCCTGTGTGTGAATAATAAAGAGGAATGGGAATAAATAGTTAGAATAGCACTTGGGCTTTTAATATAGAATAGCCTTGCTCTAAATTATGCACTAGGGCTTCCCTGGTGGCGCAGTGTTTGAGAGTCCGCCTGCCGATGCAGAGGACACGGGTTCGTGCCCCGGTCCGGGAGGATCCCACATGCCGCGGAGCGGCTAGGCCCGTGAGCCATGGCCGCTGAGCCTGCGTGTCTGGAGCCTGTGCTCCACAACGGGAGAGGCCACAACAGTGAGAGGCCCGCGTACAGCAAAAAAAAAAAAAAAAATGTTTAAATTATGCACTAAACAAGAAACATGACTTTCCTTCAGAATCTAATGAATGAGACTATATAGAACAATATTTAAAACCAATATTTAAAAAACACTTAAATGTCCCTAAATTGTCATAATTACCGTTTAATATAATTCTGGTATTTTCCTTAATCCAGGTCATCCTACTCTCTCTTTATGGTGAGAAACCTCCAGATTATGCTCACACCCTGAGGGAATGTGATGTGTTAACTGGATACTCCTTCCTCTGTCCTTTACACTTATTATGTTATTTAATTCTCACAGCAACACTTCATTACAATTGAGACCTAGAGAAATTAAATAATTGGCCTCGGGCTACATAGCTAGTGAGCGGATTTGAGTTTTGGCAGTTCTACTCAGAGCCCAGGCTCTTAATCACTACCAATGTGCTCCTTTAGTTCTGTTAACTTGTTCTGGAGCAGAGTTCCAACGATCTCAGTATAACAGTGTCAGGAACAAACTCCCATCACTCCACAGAACAAAACAAAGAGAATACACCATCTTGTAAAAAGATTTCACTAAAAAGATCACTTGTACATTCCAGATAACTTCAGATGGCTTGTGAATCAGGTGAATTGCACCCTTCAGCTAACTCCCTCAGCTTGGCTTTCTCAATATTAAATCACAGCTGGATTATTTTTACAATCTGTTCCTTAGGGGATGGGGGCACATTTCAAACATATTTGAACAAAAGAATTTTTAAGCAAGTATAATTGCCTCTTTTGATAGGAAATAATGATGGAAATTAAATATTTTGAGTGCCCCTTAAAAGTATCAGTGTGTCACTAGGGGCTAGCCTATTATTTATTTCAGTTAATCTTTCCAAAGAATGTGTGAAGTAATTATTATTATCTCCATTTGGCAGATGAGAAAACTGAGATTCAAGAAAGCTTACTAACTTTCCTAAGGCCACAAAAGGCAAAGCCGGATTATAAACCCAGATTTTTTGGTATTCAGAATCCACATCTATCATTTTAGGGTGCCCAAAGTTTCTTCTGTTGGATGCAGAATATGGTTTTTAATTTTAGGGATAGATTTGCATTAAGCTACCCACACTCTTGTATTCAAAGATGTGGGCTTGGGAAAGATGCCTTCCCCTAAGGATCTCTGCAAGAAAATGAATGTGGCAGAGGAGTGAGGGCTTGGAGATTTCTAGAATGGCGTCTAGATGGATAGTGGTGCATTCACTGAGGATTTGACTTGCTTGAAAAACTGACTGACTGCAAAGGAATTTAATGAGTCCAATTTGGGAAATATTATGTTTGAAGTGACATTGGAACATACTGACACAGCTGGCTGGTAGGCAATTGGGAAGGGAGCTCAGGAGTGAAGTTTGGGCTTAAATTGGGAGCACACAGTGTACAGTTGAAGATTTGAGTTAGTGAGAGGATGAGATCTCCCGGGTTGAATATGTACAAAGAACAGAGGACCAAAGATAGAATTCTGTGAATTGCCAAAGCGCTGGGAGCTGAGAAGGTAGAGTCAGTGAAGGAGCCTGTAGAGCACTCTTGGAGCTAGGAGACCTTTCCAGGGGCCAGTGCCTGTGAAGAAAAAGCCGGGGAGACTTTCAAGTAGAAAGGAGCTGTCACTCATATACAACAATAAAGGTAATTGAAGATGATGAAAGCTGAAAAAGGGTCACATGATAAAAAATTATATAGTAAGGCATGAGGGATACATTTTAAAAAAATAATGTGTTTTATTAATGGAGTTTCTAGACAGTGTTTTCAAATCACAGACAAAGCTATTTTTTCACTGTAGACCAACCTAACTATTACAAGCAATAGAAATCATACTGAAAAGAGAAAACCTGCTGGGAGATAATTAGGCATGCAGCACATAATCATTTGAGATGAGGTGAGTCTCCCGGCAAGCTTGAGGAACTGTGTGGAAGCCTGTGTGGTTGGAGCAGAGTGAGTGAAGAGGAGAGCTGCAGAAGATGGAGTCAGAGAGAGAACCATGAGGGTAGAGAGCATGGGTCCTGAGAGATTACTGTGCAGACTAGGATGCCAATCTGAATGGGATGGGAAACTTCAGTGGGATCTGAGCAGAGTAATGGCATGATCTGACATATGCTTTCGCAGAATCACATCCAGATGCTACGTTGGGAATAAAGTAGGGCAGACTAGCGGCAAAAAATGGGAGGACCACTTCAGAGACTATTGGGATCCAAGAGGGACATGATAGTGGCTTGGGCCAGAGTGGTAGTGGAACATGCGATGATAAGAAGTCAGACGGCCGATGTATTTTGAAGGCTAAGCCCACAGAGAAAACATCAGAATAGGAAATGGGAACTATAGACACACCGCTTTCTTTCCTAAGATTTTTTTTTTCCCCCTGTAAAAAGTAGCTGGTTGGAGGTGGAAGCAGGGTTGAGATGAATTGTTTTCCAGGCTGGGAGAAATCAGAGCATGTTTGTGTGATAATGAGAAAGCTGTAGCAGTAAGGAGAAAGTTAAAATGGGCTAATTGGCAGCGTGATGTCCTCGAATAGATGAGAAGGCAAGGGAGGCAGCTACGCCAATGGGAAAAAATGGCTCACTTCTACTCATTACTCTGGACTCTGACCAGGTAGGTCCCGAACTTTGCATGTACGGATGTCTTTTTAACATGAACGATTTTCAACGACTGTCTATGTTAGCTTTGTACTTTGAGTACTCATGGATGAAGAAAACAAAATTATGACTGTGTTGCTAATTATAACAGCTGTAAAGTTCCATTGAAGAAGAGTCCAGTTATGTGAGAGGCATCGTTTTTGTTCAATCTAGCCCCAATGTTTGGTGCATACATAGACCACCATATCATTGGAAACCAAAGATTCATGCCTACCGCCCACTGCATGGCCCCTCGTTTTCTGAACATGCCCGGGCGCTTCTGCATGTGCAGTCTCCTTCAGGATGCCCTTGTATCTAACACATCCTTCAGGGTGTAGCACAGCTCCTGTTCCACAAATTATTTTCAGTCACAGGCTTCACCCTTTCTTTGCATTCCAGAAATTAATTTCTTCCTGTCCTTTACCTGTATTCTGTTTGTATACCTCTGGACCCTTAAATACTTTAAATCTGTGTCCTATGCAAACACATACTTGTCTACGCATCTTCTCTCTTCTATTACCTGAGATTATTTCAGCCTGAAATGATGTCTTGTTCATTTGGTTTCCCAGCAATGGACAGTTCAGTATTGAATGGAATGGAAATACTTGAAAACTGGATTTATTTTGTGGCATTCCAGGGGATGGAGTTAGTATCAGTGGGCAAAATTAAGAATACGATTTTGGCTTAATCAACGGAAAGACATTATAACATTTTGACATCTCAAAAATGGGAAAGACTATTATTTAAAAAACAAGTTCCAGGTAACTGAAAATAACAGACCCCAGTCAGTTCTTCTCCCGACTACCATTTAAGCTTGGAGCGCTATACCAAGTGTATAATATATAGCATCACATTTAGTCTTTACACTAGTCCCACAAATGAGGAATTTTAATCATCCCCATTTTACTTTAAATGGTTAAGCAACTTGCCTCAGTACACAGCTTATAGGTGACAGTGCTGGTATTGGAACTCAAGTCTGTGTGATGCCCAGGTCTAGATATTTGACTCAGATGCCTCGCTGTGTGTGGGGGGGATTCCCACATTGGGTAGGATGTAGGAATAGATAAACCTCTGAGGTTATAAAGGAATATACAGTTCTAGGAAAATGCAAATTAGGTAGACTCCTATGCTTTTATGATAGTTTAGCAAGCCTGATTTCCAAAAGAGAGCCAAGAGATAGAACCTAGTCTATCCATAGTGACGTGCCAAGATAATCTTTCACTTCGTTCATCTGCATTTATTCTTAGGTCCAAGTTATCCCTGATTCAGAATGAGGACAGGTCCACAGTCTTTGCTAACCGCATTATGATAGGATAAACACTGAGTGGGGCTTGGGGAGCTTAGAAGACCTCTGCCAATGTTGAGGACGCTCTAGCTCTTTGAGCACTGGACACAACTCATAGACGCTGTCATTAATATTACCAGAATTCTCAGCATGTGCCTGCAGTAGGCAATTAATTTTATCTCCTCTCTCCTTCATCCTCTTCGAGTCCACACATACCTTAAGATACTTTCTAGAGTAGAAATAACATAAAGATATCATTTTTATTTGATACTGTGTCATCTATGAATATAAGAAAAAATACTGTATATTTATATGGTGAGCCATGGATCCAATCCTTCACAAAAGGCAAGTGCCATGTTTTTAAAAACGTTATATTTTGGATGTTTTGTTCAAGAAAACATGCATTTAAATGCATACAGTGGAACTAGAATAAAGAATGTTGAATAGAGAAATATCATTTATGCACTTTCTCATCATATTTCAAGATGTTTACTCTTTCAGCAAATAATCTGACTTGACATTTAGAATCTTGGAGCACGGAGAGAGGAATTAGCACCCCAGCCTTTTGTGCTTCTGCTGGCTACTTTGACAGTCCAGTCAGGATAAACGAAGAAAGCTTTATTCAAGTGAACATCAACTTCACTTTTCATTGAACTATGACCTTAAAAAACCAATCTTTTAACTTCCTTCAGGGAGCCCTGTGACTGACTGCCTTGTCAGCAAGCTACTTTTCCTGAACCTAAGTTATTTCCTTTCCTACAGAGAAAAATTGCTGTTATCACTTCCAACCCTTTCAGTAATGGCCATTTTCATGTATAGTTTACCCTTTCAAAAAAAAAAAAATGCATGTCTTTTCCTTTTTGCTTATTTGCTAAAAAATTGTTTATCCTAAAGAAAAATGTAAGGATATAAGCACATTTCATGGTCTGTGGAAAAATCAGCATTTGCAGAGATTTCTGATCCAAGAGACAGCTAAAAGTTCTCTAAAACACCTATTTTAAGACATTCATTTCAATTATCTAAACATAAGAAAAACATGGTCTGGTTAAAGCCAGCATCACCCAAGTTACTTCCCAATTTATCTCATTACCTTTTTTTTTTTTTTTTCAGTTTCTATTCTGCATACTTTTCTCTAACATTTAACACTGGGGCTACATCTGTCTTGTTTGACATAACCCCAGCCTTGGCTTTTGAGACCTGGTGCAACCCGATTTCTCCTCTTACTGATTTTTCTCACCCTTTTTCCCTAGCTCCTCTCTCACCTCTTCTGGCCCTTTAAATTTTTTATCCTCAGCAACCTGCTCTGTTTCTACATATTCTAACTGGACATTCTCACATCCACTCGCCTAGCCTCAAGCCTTGTCTACTCACTGATTGTTCCCACATTTAACCTAGACTTCTCTCTTGAACTCCTGCCCAAATACCTCCTAGATGTCCCACAGTTCACCTCCAGCTTAACATGTCCCAAACTGCACCCAGTATCTTCCTCTCAGCCAGATCTTCCTGTTCTCCTTATCTCATGAATACTTTCATGCACCCAGACACCCAAGCTTAAAATCACTGAGTAATTCTCCTCTGAAAGATTTCTCCTATCTGTCCCTCCTCTTCCTTCCCGATGCTGTAAACTTAGTTCAGGCACTAACCAATTCTCCCCCAGGTGATCACACCTGTTTCCTAACTCCCTGGTTTCTTATCCTTGTCTACCTTGATATCAGAGACTTATTATGAAAATGACATTTGGTGTAACATCTTTTTGCTTTAAAACCTTTGATATTCCCTATTTCATATACAGGAAAACCCCAAACCCCTTCACAGACAATTTAAAGCTATCTGCAGTGTAGACTCAAGTGACTCTGCTGGGCCCATCTTTTACCGTCACCCCACCCCAAAGGCATGTGTGCTAAATTCAGCATAATGTCTATATCTTTTTGTCATTGCACATGCCATTATTATCTCTACTTGAGAGGTTTTCCTCTATTTTCTTTTCCCTACCTAATGACTGATGCCATTCATTTTTCAAGAGCCCCACCACATGCCATCTCTTCTTTGACGTCTACCCTGGCTTCTGCAGGAGCACGTCCTCCGTCTGCTCTTAGAGCCCTTAGCCTACCTTCCCACTAGCATCAGGATGCCCAATTGTAAACATTACACAACAGTGAAGGACTCTTAAAGAGCAGGGCATATGTCTCCTTCTCGCATTACAAAAGTCTATCATTATGTCTGATTTGTGATAAACTTTTAGTTCTTATTTATTTGTTACAGAAATGGAATTAATAGGTAATAATGAAAAATCTTAAGAATGGCCCACCTGATTCCAAATATCTGTCCTAAATATTTATGGTTACTCCATATTTTCTTTCTTCCAAAGATCTTTGTTCACTTCTAATCTATAACAAGCTATCAGTGGGGCACCTGGGATTGGCAACTAGGACCCAAGACTGAGGACAGAGAAAGAATTCAATAACTTCGCTGACAGACACTGGAGTCAGAGCCAACATTCTTAAGAGATGATGGGTGTGGCCAGCAGCTACCAGCCTCAATCCGCTACATTATAAAACTGGGAGCTAGAGAGAGAGGTGGTAAATCTAAGGGTCATTAGAGTACAGTGTGTGTGAGATGAGAGGCAATTCCCTCCCCTTCCCATGGGGAATGGAAATGCGGGTACCCGGTCTTTCTCCCTAAAACCTCCTTAGGGGTTCTAAGAGAATTATTCACAAAGGCTGTTGTATCCTTTGGTTCCCTATTTGAGCATTTCTGAGGAAAAGGACTTGTGAATTTATCATGGGAGCAGGGGAGATGAGTATTAGTGAGAGCGGGACTATAGGGGGGCAGTGTTAAGCTGGGGGCACCCGGTTTAATGGCCAAGACAGGAGATGTCTGTGGGCCAAGTGGATGCTACTTAGAATGTAACTGAGGTTGTTTCACGCCAGTTCCAATACAGTTTTCCCACCACACTCCAGCTGCAGAAGACTGTGGAGTATATGGCCAGTGACAAGAGCTGAGGGGCTTGAATGGCTGAGATGGATTTCCAACTTCCCAAATCATTGGGGCTCAAAGGACTCCTACCTCTAGTCCCCAGAGACAGCCAGAATCTGGAGGCCTGCCTCCAGAGGGCATAAATGGCCAGGCTGTGTCCACAGAAGCAGCACTTACCAAGAGAGAGACATTATGGTGGTGGCCTGTTCGCACGATGCTCTTCTCGTTCCCTGACTTACCTCTCAGCTCGACACCCTGGAAGGGGAATCCTAGAAGAGGGATACAAGGTGGTGGTGCCCTGAAGCAGCCCTCCAGACAGGCAGGGCACCAGTTCATGCTTGTACTGGGTAAAGTGGAGGAGGGCAGAAGGTGAAGATCAACTCATGTTTAATGACTGGCTGGACTGAGGTTTAATATCTGAAAACAACTGGAAAATTATGGAGCTGCCTCAGTTGCCTGAGCAGATCCACTACCCAGCAGAGAATTAATACTTGATATAGTACAATTGGAAAGAATGATTTAGAAACACAAAGGCTTTATATTTCTTGTTGAGTGAACACTGCTTTATAAATTAGGTTCATGTGGAAACCCACTTAAATTCAGAGACACTCTGCACAGAAAGAACAAAATTCAACCTCAAACCACTATCAAAGCAAAACTTCCATTACTGATTTATCCCTGAATCTGACAGGTAACACCATTCACTAATGTCCCTAGTGGGCCCTCTGGGGATCAGAATGTGGTCAGAGGTTCCCATGGAGGACACGCAGAGATGAAGTCTTGCTCTGACCCAAAGGGGCTCACAGGATAAAGATTAAGTGAAGATATATGGCAGCTCCTACTCAGATCACAGTTTAGAATGGGTACCTAAGCACTTTCAGGATGATCTGGAACTTTCTGGAACCACTGAGAACTCTGCTGATTAGCATATCAGGAGATATTCACTATACTGTAGAAGCCAGCCATGTTTGGAAATAGCTGATATGTTTGTTCTTCTCTCAAGAGCAGGAGTGCAAAGTATTTCATGATGCTACAGAATATTAACAGTAATTTCTCCCAAAATTCTTCTGAGGGAAGACTAGGCCATCCTTGAACTCCTTCTAATTCTCTCTCTGTTACCTCAACTCTTGCACCTCCATTGTATACATACATATTGCATAACGTAGACTCTGTTCCTGCCAGTCCTTTACCAGTCTATTTTCTGACCAATTTCTTGCTTTCTCGGATCATTTTCCCATAATGCCTCTGAAAATCTGAGGCACTCTGCTGTAATAGAATTCCTTGCATCATATAATATTAGTCTTTCAGGTATTGGATTACCCATACACCTGTTTGTAGAGGTCTTTGCTTTTTCAACTTCCTCCCTGAAAGATGTCTCTTCTCCTCTTGAATCTTTTGTGTTCCAGCCAATTCCCCGTTATCTCCCTCTTCTCTGGGACTCAATTTCCCTGAACTTCAGCATTCTCTTTAGCCAGCTTTCCCTGGAAGCCTATTTTACTACTCCTGGGGGCATCCTTGACAACATATAAGCAACAGCCACAGAAATGTGTACGAGAAACCACAATAACTGTCAAAGTTCAGCTTCAGAAGGTTTCATACATACGGGTTCTGTTGATGCTAGAAGGAACCAAGTAATCAGAGGTAGGCAGCCATGAGAATTAGCTAAAATGCACTAACATTTTCAATAGTAACATATGGTTACAGATAGTAGAGTATACACATAGTAACAACACAGTCATTTTAATCCTTAACTCTGTGTGACGTCACATTTTGTGTTTTAATGTAGGACCACAAAACAACCCAATAAGAAATCGAGCAAAGACTGTTTCTAATGATAAGCAGTGAGTCTGGCCTCCCTCAATTTTTAAATGGGCCCAAGTAATTTAAAAACCAGAATTACTGGACAGAAGTAGTCTGGGCAGCCCTGATATACCTTGTGTGGTAAGGATAGGTGAATTTTGGTGCGGCAATTACAGTGGCTCTTTTTTACATCCTGGAAGTCCAATTTTACACATCCGCTTCCATCGGGGACTCTGGGATTGCAATAAACGGTATGAGATACGCTTTATTACACGGTGATGGAAGTAATCACGGAATACTCTTATGCTTTGCAGATGCTTGCAACTTCTTCCCTTTTGATGTAAAATATAACATGAAGTCTTTGCATTAAAATCAGAGGTATAAAATTTGCTAGCATCTGTAAATATTTTATTCTTTAGGTAGTCCCTGGTCCTGAAAATAAAAGGTAGGGAACGTTGACTGAATTTCAGAAATCACCTCCATCCAAGAAGAAACCACCCAGTTTCCTTATCATAACAGCTCCCCCTGCTGCTTCAAAGTGAAGGTTTCGTGATTGTTTGCCGTTTTCCTTTCATTCTTTGAGGGACTCTGGAAACATGGCTGGAAAACATTATCCTCAACTGAACCGTAGCCAGGAAAGTCTCAGGAGGGAATTCTTTCCTGACATAAAATTAAACCTGGCTTCAGCATATCTTTGGGGGGAAAAAGGAGGAAAACTTACTGTTGATGTTTCTTGGCTTGGCTTTCTTTCTGTTCTTAAAGCAACATTATTTTTAAAATCTGTAACAAAACCTGTCAACTGCCAAGTCAGCCCAAGCCTCCCAGCCTCTCTCAGCTCAGCTCTCTCCATCTTGCCCTCTTCCGTTGCCTCACTCCACACAAACTTGGCAAAATTTATCCATAAACAGATGCCTTTTAACTCACCGATGTTAGGAGCAGTGGCTCTCTCTCTGCCGTGGAAGGGAACCTGGTGCCGAAAGTCCCACGGAGTCCCAGGTGGCACCGACGTGGAGTGCCCAGACCTCCAGGTGACTTGTCTTTCAGCCCTGCCCCATCGATAGCTGTCTCACGACTTCAGAGGTGGCTCAGGAACAATTGGCCGCAGGCAATATATTTTCAGGTCCAACTGGATGCACTGCTTACTGAGAGTGGAAAATCTGGAAGCTGTGGTTGGAGAAGGCCTTTGCCTCTCTGTGCCTGTGGTAGATGGTGTGATGAACATTATCGTGTGACCTGATGCCACTGGTGGGGAGATGCCAAGTTATTCACCCAAGGGGCAGATGTTTTTAGAATCATTGACTTTAAAAAAAAAAAGAATTGCCTCCATCAGGGCTCTGATGCTCTGGTGGATGAAAGAGATCTTGCATCTCAAGATTAGCCCATTTTGAGCTTATTTTTATGTATGGTGTTAGGGAGTGATCTAATCTCATACTTTTACATGTAGCTGTCCAGTTTTCCCAGCAGCACTTATTGAAGAGGCTGTCCTTTCTCCACTGTACATTCCTGCCTCCTTTATCAAAGATAAGGTGACCATATGTGTGTGGGTTTATCTCTGGGCTTTCTATCCTATTCCATTGATCTATCTTTCTGTTTTTGTGCCAGTACCATACTGTCTTGATTGCTGTAGCTTTGTAGTATAGTCTGAAGTCAGGGAGCCTGATTCCTCCAGCTCCGTTTTTCATTCTCAAGATTGCTTTGGCTGTTTGGGGTCTTTTGTGTTTCCATACAAATTGTGAAATTTTTTGTTCTAGCTCTGTGAAAAATGCCAGTGGTAGTTTGATAGGGATTGCACTGAATCTGTAGATTGCTTTGGGTAGTAGAGTCATTTTCACAATGTTGATTCTTCCAATCCAAGAACATGGTATATCTCTCCATCTGTTTATATCATCTTTAATTTCTTTCATCAGTGTCTTATAATTTTCTGCATACAGGTCTTTTGTCTCCTTAGGTAGGTTTATTCCTAGATATTATTTAAAGACCTAAATGTAAGGCCAGAAACTATCAAACTCTTAGAGGAAAACATAGGCAGAACACTCTATGACATAAATCACAGCAAGATCCTTTGTGACCCACCTCCTAGAGAAATGGAAATAAAAACAAAAATAAACAAATGGGACCTAATGAAACTTCAAAGCTTTTGCACAGCAAAAGAAACCATAAACAAGATGAAAAGACAACCCTCAGAATGGGAGAAAATATTTGCAAATGAAGCAACTGACAAAGGATTAATCTCCAAAATTTACAAGCAGCTCATGCAGCTCAATAACAAAAAGACAAACAACCCAATCCAAAAATGGGCAGAAGACCTAAATAGACATTTCTCCAAAGAAGATATACAGACTGCCAACAAACACATGAAAGGATGCTCAACATCATTAATCATTAGAGAAATGCAAATCAAAACTACAATGAGATATCATCTCACACCAGTCAGAATGGCCATCATCAAAAAATCTAGAAACAATAAATGCTGGAGAGGGTGTGGAGAAAAGGGAACACTCTGCACTGCTGGTGGGAATGTGAATTGGTACAGCCACTATGGAGAACAGTATGGAGGTTCCTTAAAAAACTACAAATAGTACTACCATATGACCCAGCAATCCCACTACTGGGCATATACCCTGAGGAAAACATAATTCAAAAAGAGTCATGTACCAAAATGTTCATTGCAGCTCTATTTACAACAGCCCAGAGATGGAAACAACCTAAGTGTCCATCATCAGATGAATGGATAAAGAAGATGTGGCACATGTATACAATGGAATATTACTCAGCCATAAAAAGAAATGAAATTGAGCTATTTGTAATGAGGTGGATAGGTCTAGAGTCTGTCATACAGAGTGAAGTAAGTCAGAAAGAGAAAGACAAATACTGTATGCTAACACATATATATGGAATTTAAGGAAAAAAATTTCATGAAGAACCTAGGGGTTAGACAGGAAAAAAGACACAGACCTACTAGAGAATGGACTTGTGGATATGGGGAGGGGGAAGGGTAAGCTGTGACAAAGCGAGAGAGAGGCATGGACATATATACACTACCAAACGTAAGGTAGATAGCTAGTGGGAAGCAGCCTCATAGCACAGGGAGATCAGCCCAGTGCTTTGTGACCACCTGGAGGGGTGGGATAGGGAGGGTGGGAGGGAGGGAGATGCAAGAGGGAAGAGATATGGGAACATATGTATATGTATAACTGATTCACTTTGTTATAAAGCAGAAACTAACACACCATTGTAAAGCAATTATACTCCAATAAAGATGTAAAAAAAAAAAATTAAATAAATAAATAATAATAAAAAGAAAAAACAATAAAAATAAAAAGATTAGCCCAGACATACTAACTAAACCAGTGCTGGCCTGGGGTCGCTCTTTTCTCTGGCATGACCTTCCTTTCTATTCCCATCAAAAACAATGACTTAGAAAGTTTGTCTATGGTGTGAGAGGATTACAGCAAGTACATTAACACCTGTCAGAAGTTTTGTACAATAGCACACAGCATGATCATTACAGGTTCAGGAATGTTCAGGCATTGGTGTCTGGCTCTGAATCTACTACTCTCATTAAAATGCATTTGTAGGATAATAGAATGCTGTGTTTGGCATTATCTAGTTAAACTGTACTCTGTGTAGACCAGGGAACAGTATATGACACACTCCATGTACTCTGTAGGGAAAGGGGCAGAGATGGGGTGCTAGGATGCTAACACACTGAGAACTTGCCTGTGTGGTCTGGTTTAAGACCTAATTGTTTTCCTTGCTTAAGAATTTCTCCTTCAACTGGCCTATATAAAAGGCTGCTTTTTGGAGGTGAAGGTATTCTCCATCTGAGGCATTCATTTAAAATTTAAATATTTCAGAACAGGATAGTAAAGTAACATTTTACAGTGAGCTGTGTTTTTAGAGGAAACAGCTAGGCAGTTGCCTAGCTAGGCCCTGAGGACAGGATGACATTGTGAAGTGGTTCTCTGAAGAAGGTGAGTTGAAGCAGAAGGGTCAGGACAGAGGCAGTGGGTGTCACCTGGGAGGGTCTGGGAGGGCCTGGGGGGGATCACAGGTGGGGACACCTGGGCATCTTGGGGACAAAATGAGAGCACTGTGAGCTGGGGCTTGGTCAATAGGGATGGAAATTGTGGGATCTTGTGAAGAGAGAGGTGCAAGGAGAGTAGGCTCTAAAGACAAATCCGACTTCTCTTTCATAGTTTTCTGAGGCCTAACCTGAGAATTGGTCCTGCGTCCCTCAATGTCCAGACACTTACAAAGTGATTTCATTGTTTTGCATCCTAACAGGTGACTTTCCTCTTCATCTGCTTGATCAGGTCTTAGAATAGGGAGTTGGGTTCTGGAAGAGAGGGCACAGTTCATTCCAGCTGTCGCAACTTTAGCCTGCCTGTCATCATCTCCTTCCTGGATAGGAGCAGTATTATTCTCCTCTCCACTCCCCCTGTTCCAGATTCATCTCATCCAAAGGCAACGCTGATGGTGTCACGAGCCTACTAAAAGATATTAAATGTTTATATTTGGTCAACTGAATGATTTCTCACCTGTAGTAGATAGATTTATTGTTACCAACTATTTAGCCCTCTTTCCTGAGAGAGGACCATACATCCTCTTTCATGGCAATGTGACTTTTAGTGCTTCCTGTGTTGGAGGGGTATCTTTTGCTCTGTTAATGTCAGGGTTGGCCATATGATTTATTTTTGCCAATAGAATATAAGCAGATATGACATATGGCTTGTTTCTGGCAGAAGCTTCAAAAGCCGTCATATGTTTCGGCCAGTCCTTTGCCTTGGGAAACCAGGTTTCCCAAGCAGGAGCAGATCCTTCAGTCTGAGTCGAAGAATAAGATGAGAAGACACATGATATGGAGTCATAGCAGCCACCAGCAGGGAACACAGATGAGAAACAAATGTCTGTTGCTGTAAGCCACTGAGATTTGGGGGTTGCTTGGTACAATAGCAGAATTAACTCATATAAATCCATTCCACAATTTATCCTCAACCTACTTTTCTAGACTTACATGGCATTACAACAGCACATGTACCCTACACTCCAGCCAATCTAGAAGAATTTCCATTCCCCAGCCTCTGTGTTTCTTTTATTATTCTCCTAGCTCAAATTGCCTGTCCCCAATCTTCAACAAATCTCACTTTAGAGAATCTTCCAGCTAGCTCTAAATCTAACTCACCTACAAAATCTTTCTGAATGTCTTGGTTTGAAATGATTTTTCCCTTCTCTGAATTCCCACGAGCATTCATGGTTATGCTACCTATCACTCCATTCGTTAATAATAAAAAGCACTATTTATAGAGCATGTACTACATACCAGGGATAGCTGTACATATATGTGTATCTATGAATACCAGATGTTGGTTTTTACCATCTGTGTTTGTAGACACTAAGACGGGGTAAAAACAAAAAGGCTTGGGCTTCCCTGGTGGCGCAGTGGTTGAGAATCTGCCTGCTAATGCAGGGGACACGGGTTCGAGCCCTGGTCTGGGAGGATCCCACATGCTGCGGAGCAACTAGGCCCGTGAGCCACAACTACTGAGCCTGCGCGTCTGGAGCCTGTGCTCCGCAACAAGAGAGGCCGCGATAGTGAAAGGCCCGCGCACCGCGATGAAGAGTGGACCCCGCTTGCCACAACTAGAGAAAGCCCTCGCACAGAAACGAAGACCCAACACAGCAAAAATAAATAAATTAATTAATAAACTCCTACCCCCAACATCTTCTAAAAAAAAAAAAAAGGGGCTTATTGTGGGTGAAAAACCTGTAAAGATAAAAGGGGAGAAAGTAGTAGAAAGTGGCAAGAGTCTTCCTACCACAGTGATCATCTGACACCTGTGGAAGAAGACAGGGAGGACGGAAGCTTGGGTAGAAAGAGTTTCGAGCTGCAATGCAATTCCAAGAAATGTTCTGCCAAGTCAGTGGGAGTCTTTAAACCAAAGTCATCTTTGGGAGGAAGGGGTCTCATATCTCAAATGACCTGCAATTGTTCCCCTATCATGCTTGGCCATTAGCTGGGAGCAGCCTTGTGGGAATCTATTATAGTGGATCCCAAACAACAAGAGCTGGGGTTGTCCATCAGTGATGTTCCCACAGCATAAAAGATGAACAGTTCTTTATCATGGCCATCACATCAACATTAGCTTATTGAATCTTCACAAAAACCCTATGAGGTTAGGACTGGTATCATTTTTGCTTTAAAGTAAGGACACTGAGGCCTAGAGAGGTTAAGTGACTTTATTGCCATCACCCAGCTAGTAATGGGCTGGAGCCTGAGCTTGTCCTCTAAGCTATCATTGTAAGCGCACGAATGAGTTAAATGCACTTTGGTGTTGCCTGTGAGAAGGTGGAAACCTGAGCGGGCAGTGATCAATGCCACTCTTGTTCTTGTTGGATCCAGAAATGCACAAGCCTCCCTCCAGTTTTCATGACACACAAGCTCTTCCCCTATCTGTGGGTCAAGGAATAGAACCAGATGTTTCTGATAAAATATTATGAAATATTTTATGAATAAAACAGCTCCATAGAAGTGCTTCCTAAAACCCTAAGGAAACAGGGTTCTCAGATGCTTTATCCTATAATTCTTTTTTTTCTTTTTAAGAGAAGGAGGTTGAGAATAGGGTGGTTGATCAGAAGAACAAGGTTTCAGAACTCTGAGCAGGGTTGGAGAAGAGGTCCAAGAGAATACAGAGAGCCTTATGGGGTAAGAGACTGGAAATGTGGAAGAGCTGGCAGGCCCCGGCTCCTTGAGACCACAGGCATAGGGCACCCCGAGGGGCAGGATGGCAGGGACCGACCATTTAAGGCATAACCACCTGGTGGTCAGGCTGGCTTGAATTAGGGAAGAGCACGGAGCCTGTAGGGCGGCTGAAGTTTCTGTTACCTGGAGACGTTACTTCCACAGAGCTGATAAAACTAGCTCTTGGATTTGGGGTTGCTGCCACTCTGAGAGCTACTGAAAAAAGTCCTTGGGCCAATGACAGCAACAGCATAGAGTGGTAATAATGAAGACACTCACCAATAACTTGCTTAAAAACCCGCAAAGGTCAATGCCATACTCAAACTAAAGAGAGCCACCCACCGGCTGCAAGTTGGCAGACGAGACCAAAATGGGGAGAAAAGGAAACAAGACCGCCCTGCGAAGGTATGGTGGGCGGAGCCACGGCTGCATGAAACCTCGCGAGAAAAACAGTACCTCACTCTGGAAGGGCAAAGAGGAGCAAAGTGATGAAGAAAAGGTGAGGAAGGCAAAGTCTGCTCTTTGTTGTTATGAGAGGAGGTACACCATTCCTGGAAAATACCAGGTCCAGGGGTGGCGTGAATGGAGCAAAGTCCTATTCCAATTCCCAGCTCCAAAAATGTGCTCCATTTACTGTATTGTCCTCAGATATTAACCTGATGAGAGCAGATACTACACTTGATCGTAGCCAAAAGGCCGGGAAGCGATTCTTTCCTGTAATTCCTGAGCCATTATTCCAGTCCTATTTCCTGCTGCATCTAATCAATGATGTGTTGTTATAGTAAGCCTATTGTTTTAGTCTTCTGAATCCATATCTTTTTTTCTCCTGAGATTAATTTTTTTCTTTCTTGTTATGTTTCCCATTATTGAGAAGTTGTGAATGGTCTTGCTGAGAAAAGCTGATAAGGACTGACTCAGATAGATAGTTGGTATTTTGAAAGGAGACCAACTACCTTCCCCACCCCCAAAAACAAATAAAAGAAAACAGAAGGACTTTTAGGGTTAGGGTAAGTAAACCATTGCTTCCTGTTTTCCTATAAACCAAGCACCTTTTTCTTACCTTTCTCTTTGGGTCCAGTTTAAAAAAACAAAGCAAAACAAAAACACCCAACAAATAACTCACAGCCATTTGATTATATGTATATCTATTATATATATATAATCAAATATGTGTATCTATTATACATACACATATATGTATATATATAATAGAGAGATGAGTATATGGTATGACATATAGATTTATCTATATATATGGTATGAATACACAAGATAGACTTCTTTCTACTGCAGTAGGTGGGGTTACATAGAATGCTGGCATGTGGTAGAATCAAAACACTTCCTAGGCCGAATGCTATCCGCAGAAGTTGCAAGGAGAAACTAAAAGACACCAAGCAAGCAACCATACAGTCAACCTCCCAAATCCTCCCTGGATCCTTGCACTTATCACTGTTCCCCTGACCACAGTGTGTGGCATTTTACTTTTCAGCTCAGGGTCAAGACCTGCCCTGGACATGGCACTGGAGGTGGGATCAACTATCCTATAAACTCCTTTAACGTGTGCCATAAACAAGCCTAGTTAATGCGTTTGTAATTAAAAGGCATTTTTCTCCCACAGCCACTTAAAGATGAATTCATTGAAGAAGATTTTTTTTTTTTCTGTCTGCCTTTGGAAGAAAACTATCAAGCACCATGACATTTCTGGTCATCCTCATTTTATAAAAAGAGGCCTCCGAATCTCCTAAGTCTTATTTCAGAAATTAGGATCTTCAGTCATAATATGTTAATTAACACTACGATTTGCATTTGCAGATAAGACTTGTACTCCATTTGCTAGCGGTGGCACTGGACAAGTCTGTCTTTGGAGAAAAGGATGTGATGGGTTTCTTGCTTCCTTGTCCATCTTTCCTGTCATCCAATAGCTGTTCTTTCTGACTTGGGGCTTAAAATAGGAGAGGAAAGACAGATAAAGGGGAAAGAAACACTTAATTGTCCTGCCTGTAAACTGGCTTCTTGTGCTCATAGCCTCACAGATGGTCCTCCAGACTCACGACCTGCTCGGCCCCTCAGACAGTAACAGACAACAGTTCTCTTCACCTTTGACCTATTGTTCCTATTACCCCTCAGCCTCTGATTTTCAGGTGCTTCATTTTACACAGATCCTCTCAGTCCCAATTCCCTTGTCCTCTGGCAGAAGTTCTTTAAGGCACGTCTTTAGGATCCCACATAAAAGGGTCCCCAGCGGGCATCCCTTCCCCGGAGCCTCCACCTGGCTGTAGGCATGCCAGATCTTGACTTGCAGTCAGAGGGGAGCAAAGTTATCTCCTAGCCACAGTTCTCTCTGCTCCCCCAGAACACCAGAGGGAATTTGGTATGTGTCAGAGGAACCTCCCAAACCCAGCAACAAAAGCAGTTTCTCAGAGCTGTCTCCTTTGAAAGCCCTCCCACTAGACTCCAAGTCAGGAGCCAGGTCTCACCTTCACCCCTTGCCATGGGGTGGAGGGTAGAACTCAAAGTACAGCTTTTTCTATCTAAAGCTTTCTCTTAAAATCTTCCTCTTAATTTCCAGTTTGGGGAATCTTTTTACCCTTGAAGTGGGTCAAGGCCCCAAATTATGTACCTGGTTCTGAGCAATTTCCTTTGAAGTTTGCATCTTGATTTTCAGCCTCTCCTCTCACTTGATATCTGATGTTGTTTACATGGCATTTCAGTTGAATCTTCCATTTCATACCATGTGTCATCTTTTTTCAATGTTCTCTGCCCCTTTTAGCATCTTCTGTGGAAATTTCCATGTTCTTATGCTGCATACTCTACCAAGTCCCTAAAATGTGTCACCTCCCTGGGGCTTAGCCTTCCTTGGTCCTCCTCCTCCCTTTTTGACAACTGACCTGTCCCAGTCCTCCCAACAGCACACCATCATATTTTAGATTTGGGGCTTCCATCCTCAGGGCCCTGATCTTTGCTAAGGGAGCTTCGGCGACTCCTGTGAATGCTCTGTCCTGTGTTCTTTTTCCACATGGCACTGGGCATGTTCTTACACTATCAATTGAAAGTAACAACTTGACCCAGAAGTTTTCTAAATTTGAGGATGGCTTGTTGTTCTTCTTCTTGTTGTTTTTACTTTTTAGCAAAACCCTTTTTACAAACTAAATATTTCAATCCATTTGCTAGTAAAAGTTTCAAACAGATAAAACATGAATAAGTGGGAATAAAGTGAGAGTGGGCTCCCAGAGACCACCCATCTGGCTTCCTCTGCAGCCCCACAGGCACTGATAAAGAAGCCTGGGGCATCAGGAAACACACTTGGAAAATCTCGACTTTTAAACAAAACGTGACTTTTAAAATGGGAGCAAAGCATGGAAGATTGATTTTGGGGAAGGGTTGTGTGCCCCACAGCCCTTCAGAAGTCACACCATATGGGCTGCCTCCTCTCTATGAAAATTAGTGAACGCTAGGGGCCCCAGCCCCAATTCCCGGCTTACTTCTGATACAGTCAGCTTCTAAATGCCACCTCTTGGCAAGACCTCAATGTGCCTTGGAATTTGGTTTATTTATTTCTTTAAAACCCAAGCTTCTGAAATGGAATCCCTATGAAGAGACTCATAAAGGCAAGGGCTTCTTTTCTTTAAAAAACGAAAAAACGAAACTAAAAACAAACAGCTCTCAAAATTTTATTCTGTGGATTATGTTTATGGCATTTTAATGCCATTCCTTAAATCTCTAAACCATATGAACTGCTGAGACTTTAACAGACTAATTATGCTGCTGGCCTTTTGAACCTGGACTGCTAGGGACTATGTTACTGCTTTGAGTTTTAAAAGGAGAGCCAAAATGTCCCTTTACCTTTTCCATGTCAGTTTTTTTTCCTATAAATGTACCAACACTCTGTGATATTGACATCATCTGGCCAACACAGAGGAATGGACCCTACCCTTTAGCTGTCCCACCCGCCAGCCATGTGGGTGTTTAGACATTCTCATACATATTCAGATTTCCTACTTAGGCATGTGGAGCAAATCAAGTGGTTGCTACTTAGGGAGGAATTGGCAGGATGACTTTTCTTCTTTTTGGGTGAGGAAGGATTCAGGAAGAGTAGAGGGAAAAGGATTCTGAAGTAACACTAGAAAAAGAAAATAGTCTCTTTTCTCCCTCACAATCATTTCTCTATTGGTGACCCCATAAGATTTGGTGTTTGTGAAATAGGACTCTTAAGGACTCCGCTCTAGTGAATAAAACAAGCTACCATGATCCTGACAGGCCACACACTAGGCATGGTCAGAGTCTGAAAGGCCTGGACCCACAAAAATTTTGAACTGATTATTTTGCATTGCCTGCACTTTATCCCTGGGAGGAATGAAGCCTAGAGCTGAGGGGGGAAGCCAAGGAAGCTTGTGAGGGCATCTGGTGTGCTTTCCTTACCCCCTGGGCATCCTTGATTGTTGAGCAGTCTAAAGAGAGCTGAGATTCTCAGAGCTTTGTTGAGGAATGACAAATGGCCAATGTGAGCTGTGGAAGCAGCTTTCAGGAGGCATCTGCTCTGATTAACCTCTTTTTTGACATCTGAGGTGGCAAGAAACCCTCTGCACTGATTGGAAAACATTGTTTAAAACAATTGCTACCTTTAGAAAGTAACCATTTTTACTTAAAATTTACTTCCGAAGAATGTTGGACTGAAGGATTGATATCTAATGATTAAAATCTAGTAATTAATCTCCAGAAGCCAGAAAGAGAGGAATCAGAGCTACTTCACCAAGGAGGTCAGCTCAGCTCCTCCACAAACACCCATGAACACCCCAAACCACTTTTCTCTCTTTTGATGTTTATAGGTCACACATGCAACTTGACACAAGAGTATGTACTGTCTTACATGGTGAATGATTGTTTTATATGTTCTGTCTTGACTCCTCAGTGATCTATTTCTTAAAGGCAAAGAACGAGAACATGGGTTACATTTTTAATATACCACACAAGGTTTCCCTGCTCAGTGCTGGGCACAGGACAGGTCCTCAGAAAATCTTGGTTTGTTGATCAGTGATTGGCAAGTCCCAGTAATTGTCAAATGCATTGAAGAGCCCAACACCAAGCCTTGGTCTGCTTCTGCTGATTGATGGTATTGGCCAAAGAAGCAACAGCCACGGGCATTCGGGAAGCTGCGGTCAGTTTTATGGCATTCCAGGCAGAAAAGTATCATCTGTTCAAAATGCTTAAAACTAACTTGTATATTAAATATGACTAATTTTTTCTTCCTCGTCAATTTTTGTGCCTAAGCATTCTCACTGCAATATAACATAAAAGCTAACACAGACCTTGGAGCATTCACATTCCAGCTCTCCTATTTATTGGTTGTGACCTTGAGGAATTCTATAAACTCTAAATATCTTTTTATCTCTCATTTTTTTTTTCTTTTCTCTTATCTTCAGACAGCATCCCTAAAATTGTTGCAGGATAACTTGTTTGCTTGGAAGTTAAATCTCCTGCTCTGCACTGTTCAGGAGACTAACCATTGATGTATTTCAAAATACTTCCACAGATATACACAAAAACATACCTAGATAGAGAATGATAGATAGATAGATAGATAGATAGATAGATAGATGATAGATGATAGATAGATGATAGATAGTAGAAGGTAGATAGATGATACATGATAGATTATTCTAATTACTCTCTTAAGAGGATAGATTATGCTAAAGAGAGACTCACTCACAATCTAAACCAGGATGGGTTGAAGTGTGCAGTTTGGGATATATACTTGGGGCAGAACATTGATATTTGTACAAATGGTAGAAGCATAGAAAATGTTGAGGCAAGGAGGGGACCCGGGAGAGAGGAGAGCAGGGTGGTTGGAGTGGAGCACAGGATCAGAAGAGGATGAAGAGCTGGGAGGTCCCCACTGGTAGAGCAGACCAGAAGGAGCTTTGAAGAGAAAAATTACTAGGAAGTTATTAATTTGTTTGCCATGGGGTATGTTGGCATCTCTCTCCTTGTGTGTCACCGTCGTGTCTTTAATGGAATACCCTTGACTGTATTATGCTCACTGAGGCTTTTCTGTGAAAATTCTTTCCATTGGGAATATTTAGAGGATAAACTTCACTTTCTTTATCTCTAAAATGGTGATAATGATGAGGTTAGAGCATAAGCATCAAATGAACTTATGAAATGCTGGCATATAATAAATGATTTTTTTTTACATTTTAAATTCATTGTGAATTGATTTATCTATAAGTTCATAACTGCCTATGATTTTATACTTACTATTGATTAGAATTGCTTTTGTGTTGCAATATAATGAATGTTTGAGAGTGCAGGTATTGGAGTCAGACAAACCTGGGTTCAAATGCTGACTCCGCCCCTATTTTTGTGTGAATTCAGGCAAATGCCCTCTCTTTTCTTATTTGTAAAATGGGGATTATATTCATGTCATAGAGACATGGTGAAGGGAGAAGGCTAAGGAGACAACATTCCAAGGCTGTATTACTCAAGGTTCCCAAAGGAAAAAAGATTAAACACTCAAATGGGGGTAACTGGAGGAGAATCTAAGAAAGGGACAATTTATAAAGTTGTGGGTAGGCTGTAGGGGAAGCAGCACAATGGCTGGTACTGAATCCTTAGACTAGCAATAGAGGGCATGAGAGGTGTGGAGAGGAGCGGTGAGGGGTGGAGAGGGTAAGGACTGCAACCTGGAAGGACTGTTGTGTGGAACAGAGAATAAGGGAGTCACTTGATGTGGTCCACACTGATCAGTATCTCTGGGCACAAAGCAGAGATGGGGGGCAGGATGGAGGTGGATACAGAGAGGCATGGAAAGTGTCCAACATGAAAATGATTAGCAAAGTGCCTGGTGTAGTAGTACTCAATAAATGATTGCATATACTAAACAGAATAAGATATATATATTATTAATGATCATGAATCTATAGCTTTTTTCTGTACCCCAAGAAATCAAAAGAATATCTAGTTTTATATGCCTAGTGAAATCAGTATGATTAAAATATTGGTTCTTGCCAATTCACCAGGGTTCATTAGAATCCCCTCATAGGTATCCCATCCTCAGGAGGCAGGGGCAGCATTTCCAGATTCCCTGCTAAACTGTCTTTCTCATGACAGGAGTATAAATATGCTCTGTGAGGAGGAACTTCACTGCCAGTGATAAAATACCCTGGCTTGCTCACTTTCCAGCCATGCTACCCGAGCCAAGGTACCATACCTCTTTGAGCCTCATGTATAAAAATGATCTTCTATTTTTGTGGCAACACGGATGGACCTTGAGGGTATTATACTAAGTGAGATAAGTCAGATGGAGAAAGACAAATACCATATGATTTCCTTCATATGTGGACTATGAAAAAAATAAAAGAAATGAAAAGCCAAAATAAAAGAACTAACCAAACAGAAAACAAACACATAGATACAGAGAACAGAGTAGTAGTTACCAGAGTGAGGTGGGGTAGGGTGAAATGGGTAAAGGGATCAACTCTATGGTGATGGATGGAAAGTAAATTTTTTGTGGTGAGCATACTGTAAGGTATATAGAGGTAGAAATATAATGTTGTCCATGTGAAATTTATATAGCGTTATAAACCAATGTTACTTCAATAAAAATAAATATTAAATTTTAAAAATGATTTTCTAAACATTGATGTACCCCAAGCCTTAGTCCCCTGCCCTTTACTCTTCTCTGTCTAATCTCAATTCTTGAGTGATCTCATCTAGTCTCAAGGATTTAACCATCATTTATAAGAGATGACCTCAAGCCCAGACTCTGTTCTGAGCACCACATTAGTACATCCAACTGCCTACGTATCATCTCCACTTGGATGTTAAAAGTCATCTCAAATAGAATTTGTCCTAAACCACATTCTTGATTCTTCTCCTACCCACATTCGTCTCACCTAATGGACCTCCATCTCTCTAGATGCTTAGGTTTAAACCCCACATTCTTCCGTGACTCCTCTTTCCCTCATACCTCACATGCTATCCAACAGCCAGTCCTGTCAGCTCTGTCTCCAAATCACATTCACACACTCAGCACCTTTACAGAAGAGCCCTGGACTGAGCCCCCATCACCTCTCAATTAGAATAATTTGGATTAACTGTCTCTAACTGGTCTTCCTGCTTCCACAGTCTTCTTTCCCACACCATAGTCATAATCTCCACAGGGATGATATTTGTAAATATAGGTCATATCATACCACTTATCTGCTCAGAACTCTGAATTGCTTCCTGACTCACTCCAAGTAAAAGTCAAAGTCTTACCATCATGTCCTGTGAAGTCCCTACAAGATTTGTGTCCTCTCTCCATTGATTGACCTCATCTCTTATTTTTCTATCCCGTAGTGACTCTGTTCCAGCTACACTGGGCTTCCTTGCTGTTCTATGAACATGCTAAGTACTCTCCCATTGCAGGCAGGTTGCTTGCATTTGCTGTCCCCTTTGCTTGGTACTGTCTTCTCTGTCCCCAGGTATCCTGAGCAGTCCTACATTTCCATCAGATTCTGCACAAAGTCCCTTGCTCAGCAAGGTCTTCCCTGACCGTGCATCTAAAATAACACATCTCACTCTCAATTCTACTTCCCTGCTTAATATTTTCCATGGTGTTACTATCATCTTACATATATTCATACTCATTTCTTTGTTTGTGTTTAGTCTCCTTCCTCTAGAATACAAGCTCCAGGAAGTCAGGACTGTGTCTTTTATATTCACTGCTATGTTCCCATAGTTACGACAATGAACGAATTAGCTCACAGCTTAAAGTTGTAGGGACCATTAACAGTTGGTGGTTCAATGAGATGAAAGTCCTGAAAGGGTCTTTCTTAAATAAAATACACATGGTCTGGGATTCTGGGCTAGTCTGTTAAATACTTACTTATTTTATGTTCTATTGCCAATAAAAAGTACTAATAAATAATGTAATTTTAAGTTGTTTTTGGTGTTAAAGGAAATATATGTTCATACTTAAGTATACTTTTTATGTGTGAGTTTTAGGATACAAATATTAAGTCCACAAAAAGTTCAATGAAATGAGATAACATTTGTGAAATTGTCTGTCATGGGGCCCAGAATACGGAGGCGTCTTAGTAGATGTTTGTTTTCTTCCTGCCATCCTTCTGGAGGCAGAGGAATTTCTGTTGCTCCTGAACTTGGGGTTGGAGTACGCATTTTATCAAACCTGTTACTCCATTTACACACCTCTTTCAATTCCATTCAACAGAAGTCAGTGGGCAATATGCAAAGGTAGGAACACTGCCATGAAGACGTGTGATGATTTCTGCAGATTTCCCAAGTGTTCTCCCTTATAGTCAACATAAATTATTACACAAATAATTTCTAGAGTATCTTACAATGGCATAGTGCACTGTTTCCCAAACTGTGTTCCAAATCAATGCAAGCATCTACAAGATATGAATTGAAGTTCCTCAAAGGCAATGTTTCATGGTCAAAGAAATCTGGAGAAGATGGGGTTAAAGAAGACTAAACAGATTCCAAATTACAGTCCTTCTTTTAGTGTTTTATCTAATAACCTGTGTTGTGAGTCTTCTCGAGAAAAGTCATACGTGTAGGATTTTCTAAACTTACTTCACCATAGAACCCATCTTTATAGACCCTCAAGTCCAACTAAACACACTTTGGAATATCCAGTATAGTTTAAAAAGACTTGATTCGATTTTCATATAATCCTCTAAGTTAACAGAAAAAAACATAATTATCCCCATTTTACAGATAAAAGGAAACTCTCAGCATGATAACTGGTTTCTTCATGGGTTGTAAAAAGGTAGAGTGAACTAAACTAAGAGCTTTTGCTGAGAATTTTAATTTTCATTCCATTGCAACATATTGCCATCTAATTGGTATTAGTTTCCTAAGGCTGCTGAAACAAATCACCGTAAACTGGATTGCTAAACAAGAGTTATTTTTCTCTCTCATGCTTCTGGAGGCTCTGAGGGAGAATCTGTTCCATGTCTCCTTCCTAGCTTCTGGTGGTTGCCAGCAATTCTTGGAGTTCCTTGGCTTGTAGCTGCAACACTCCAATTTCTGCCTCTGTCTTCACATGAGTTTCTTCCTCCTGTGTGTGTCTCAGTGTCTCTCTCCTTATAAGGGCACTGGTCTTTGGATTTTCTAAATTATTCTGCTGCAGAAAGGCTTGCTATGTACAAGCTTGAAGCCTTCATTTTTCTAGGCTAGAATCAAATCTTTATTTTATGACCCAATCGGGAGTCCTCGTCACACCTTTAGTCAGAGTAATTTTCTCTGAGTATTTGGCAGCTTATTTCTTTTTCTTTATTGGAATTTACCAGAATTCCATGCAGTATTCTGGCACAATGCACCTATATGACACAAAGAGGCTGTGATAATAATTTTCTAATGATTCTCAGATTTCTTATGGCTTTGAGGTCATGCCAGCCTTTTGGGACATTCTCCATCGAGCTATTGGAAAGAAGTGTCCTCCCCTTTCAAGACTGCTCAGTCAGTAAAGTTTAAGTCTAGAGCTGCTGGCACCTGTCTTTGTCACTTCTGGGAAGAAGACTCCTGAGCATCGAGACAACTTCCAGGAAGAAAGAGGAAGGATGGAAGGAAAGAAAGAGGAGGAGGGAGGCGGAGGGGGGAGAACGACGAGGGGAAGGAGAGATCTAATCCAACTGAGGCCCTGGATCCAGCCATCCCTGAACTGCCCTATTACAAAGAACAAAAAATTCTTTTTCACGGGTCGACTTGTATCCTTTGCCTGATATTGTCCAGACAAATACAGTATGAAGTTCCTTACGTCCAATTATAATCTGCTAAAGGCGAGGGAGATGGAGCTGTGAGCAAGCGCCTGCCTTGGGTCAGGCTGTGTTAGGTCCATTATATGTTATGTCATTTAAGTCTTATAATGACTTTATCAATTAGGTATTGCTAACCCATAAACTAAAAAATAAAAACATTAGGATATTTTCCTGTAACTTGCAAGAATAAGGTTTAAAAATAAAATGAAGATATATGTGTATATATGTCTGTGTGTTTATATGTATATATAGATACATTCTCTCTATATACATATATCTCTTAATGTCATTTACATTAAGAGATATATGTATATGTATGTATATATATATGTGTGTGTTTATATATATAAGTGTGAAACAAACAAAATTGACCTGCTAGTGGTGAAGAGACTTCAGCTCCCTATTTAGAATCAGTGGGAGGGTTTCCAGGGCTGTCAACTCACTCGCCAGGAAAGCCAACTCTCTATTGAAACCTTGAATTGTACATATAAATACTGAGAAATGTATTTTAATTCCCCACAGGCAAGTATTCTGAAAAAAGAGACAATGGGGTATTCTAAATTCCTGGAAATCAGGTGGAGGAAGGACTGTAGCCATAGGAGAATAGGAACAAAGCATCCATTTCTATGTTGAGTACCCTGGAGGGAAATGTGTGAGGCTTTTAAATGGAACTTCATTCCATTTAATGCCCCCTGGCTGCATGAGTTCCTCTGAAATGGCCATACTGTTTAATGTCAAACTGAAGTGGAGTACCTAGAGATTATCATACTAAGTGAAGCAAGTCAGTCAAAGATAAATATCATATGATATCACTTGTATGTGGAATTAAAAAAATGATACAAATGAACTTTACAAAACAGAAACAGACTCACAGACATAGAAAACAAACTTACAGTTACCAAAGGGGAAAGGTAGGGGGATGAGGAATAAATTAGGAATTTGGGTGTAACATATACACACTACTATATGTAAAATGGATAAGCAACAAGGACGTACTGTGTAGCACAGGGAACTCTACTCAATACTCTGTAATGGCCTATATGGGAAAAGGATCTGAAAAAGAATATACATTTTATATATATATATATATAAAACTGAATCACTTTGCCGTACACCTGAAACTAACACACATTGTAAATCAACTATATTTCAATAAAAAAATATATGTAAAAAATATTTTAAAAAATAAATAAAAATTTAAAAAATGAAGTGGAGTGACCCTACTATGGAAAATAATACAGTAGTTATCTACTTTCAGTTTCTTACCCTTGCCACGATAGGCTAGCTGTGTCACTGCCGCCTTCACACACACATCGAATGCCTAGAATCTTCTAGTGACTTGACACCATTCATGGGATAAAAGCTCCTTATCTCCAAGCCAGGGAATGCACTCTCCCAAAGTCCCCATCTGACCAGATCTGACTCTTGTCTACCTGGCCAACCTCATGTCCTCACCTGTGGCTTACGCTCCAGCTAAACCAGTCTGCTTCCAGCTACACCAACACGTCGTGCTCTGCAGTGCTGTCCAGGCTTTGCAGGTGTGTCCCTTCTGTCTGGACTCCCTTTCCCAGTCCTTTTTGCTTGACAAACATCATTTTAATCTCTTGCAGGGATCTCCTTGATGAGGCACATAAACCCAGAGTTAATACCTTGTTCCCTGTGCTACTTATATCTTTGCTTCCATAACACATACATTTCTTTTTCTATCTGCAATAGTAAGGATAACACTTCTGTCTAGTACCCATATAAGTGGGGGATTTCTGCTTTGGAAAAATAGTCCATTATAGTGTATACAGCCATAGGCTTTGGGATTAAACTGCTTGTATTTAAATCTGAATTCTACCTTTTATTACCTGTGAGACCTTGGATATTTATCTTCTCTGGGCCTCAGATTCCTCATCTATCAAATGGGGATGGTAATACTAACACTCCAGGGGATTTCTGTGAAGATGAATTGAGATAGTCTAAGCCAAGTGATTGTTGCAGGTATGTTCTCAACAAAGGTATATTATTTTGTCTATTAACTTAGGGAAGAAGGATGCTCTTTGTCAGGAATTGGCCAAAGTAATGCTAGAGCATAATTAGGCCATTTTCAAGACACTGCAGGACGTCTGTTCTATTTTCCTCTCTTGCTTGTGCACGTCAGCTGCTTACAAAGCTGACTCAGGGTAAGGACACCAGCCTTGTCAGTCACCTAGGGAGACGCCTCTGTCTTGCCGTTTCCAGACTCCCCCAAAGGTTCCAATCAAATAGCATATAGTACTGCTGGTTTGGGGCACAGACAGCCCCTAATTCAGCCTTCTCCCAAATTCCATGCCATGTTTTGTCACCTGAGCCTTGAAAGTTTTGCCATTTTAAGTCTCTTTTGAGTAGGTCTAGCTGCTTCTGAACCCAACACAAGAATCTTCTTGGGAAGGAATGAAGGAAACGGTTCTGGCAGGTTCTAGCACTCCTCCTATAATCTGAGGATCTCAGACATTAGCCACCATTCTCTCCTTTACTTCCTGCCCCAAACGGCAGGCACATCAGTAGGCAAGTATACAGTGGGAGCTCTGCAGGTAACAGCATGGCTTTCCAGCACAGCCAGCCCCAAAGCTCACTTAAACCAGCTATACTGTTGTGGTTTGCTAACTATTGTCTTTACCAGTGAATTCTATGTTCTGGGTAAGTCCAGGGCGCAGACCACTGTGGAAAGCTTCCAGGCCAACCTTTGTGCTGGTGAAGCCCAATTAAACAGAAGTACACCAGGCAGGAAGCACTCCTGCCTACAGGTCAGGGTGTGTCTCACAAGTTGCTTTTTTAACAAAATCCAGTGCCATTTATTTGGTTAGATAATCCAAGGCATACTTTCATTAACCAGAGTCAATATATCTCTTTCCTCCAAAATGAAAGACACATTTAAGTTCTCTGGCTTTCTCTTTAGTGGTAGATGAAGGCAATTTAAAAAACCGACTAAGAAGAATTCCCCTTGGATTCATCCTTCTACCTTCCTCCAAGCACAGCATTAAAGATGAACCAGCATCACGGTGTACTGAGCAAGGCACCAGATTATACTTTAACAAAGCTAATGTGAGCTTTGATCTTTAACCCTTGAATAGTGGTCACAGAGAGCAGTTTCACTTAATCTATTAGCATCTATAAACACAGTCTCAGGCATTTACTTTTAGAGAAAATAACCTGCTCATTTCAGTGGAACAAGGTGGACAGCCAAGGTCAATGAAGCATCAAAAGTAAGTTTTCCAGCCCGTCGTGGAGGCGGGATGGGGGATGACTTTTTTTTTTTTAATGGTATTTAACAAATAGCATCTGAATGGAATTTTAAATCAAAACCCCAGATGATAAAATCTTGGCAGAAGAACCTACTATTTTTAGCACTTTTTTTTTTTTACCTTCTGACATCTGTTCTTCTCACTTTCTGAAATAACCATTTCACTTAGCTAATGCCGTGAGGTGTGGGCTGAGAAGTTACTCATTTTCTCCGTCACCCATAGAAACAATTTCTTAAGACTTAAAGGAGATTTTTTTACCCAACTCTTTCATATGAGGTAAATCCTTACCAAGCTTGAGAAACAATCAAAATTCAGAAAGTCTGAGAGCTACCTCATGGAATCCTGGCTTGCTTTTCTCAGGCAGGAGAAATATATCACTTGCCCCACCTACAGGTATGACTTGGAATTGCCTGTAAAGGGGATTCTGGGCGCAGAAGGTATTTACAGAATTTCAAATTTAAACCAAACACCATGAAAGAGATAAGAGAGAATTAAAAGATAACATTTCTATTCTCACAGAACATATAATGTGTGGGAAAAGTAAAACTACTTAGAAATTATAACAAAAGTGTAATATATAATTTTCCAAGGACTCTGTGAAGATGGTAGGTTCACTACATGTGCTTGACCCCTTTCTCTCCCCAGGGTCCCCACTAAGACCCTGAAGACTTGTTTTGTATAAGTTTGGGGCAGGAAGGAGGGAGGGAAATGTTAGCCAGCTGTAGAGTCAGGAGGGGGAGGGGTCCCACCTGCACAGCAATGATCAAGGGCTCCTGGCCACAGCCTGGGGCAGCCAAGTGATTTCCTTGTAAGGCCCTGGGACAGGGATGCTGAAAAACCCTAGCCCCTGAGAAGAGGCTAGCACACCCAGAGGAGCCTGGGACAAAAATACAAGGTTACCGCAGATACTTGAGGAGGTCAGCCGGCTGTCCAGGCCTGTCACCTCAGTGACCCCAGGAGGGGCTGCCAGTTTCCAGAAGAGGCCTGCCTGTCTGAGCCGAACTGTTCCCCTCTGGTGTTAACTTTCTTTGCCTCGAAATCAGGAGATGCCCAGGAATCTGGTGGCTTCTGTCGTTATCCATTAATCCCAAGATCACAGCTGGTTGGCCCATTGTCACCAGCCTCCTGGAGTAGTAAAGCAATTTTTTTTTTTTCTGTCTGCCAATTCACAACTCTCATGGAAACAGATCGCCAGTTCTAAGGAATCTCCCTCCTAATAATAATATGCTGGGCTGCTTGTGGGTCTGCAAGGATGGTGATAAAATTGAAGAGGCTACTGTACTTTGTTATTTTTAAAGAACATACAAGCATATTGTAGTCATAAATATTAAAAGACTGAGAAAAAATATGTTGGTGTTTATGAGACTATGCTGGAAGCTTATTGTGACAAGCTGTCCGCATGGGGTGCATGTTTCTGGATGACACCTGATGGGTGATCCAGATCTCCTGGATCTTGTCCTGAAAAATCTTGTTTGCTGCTATCTCTGCTTCAAACTTCATCCTCCTCTGCTTCCTGAGACTGCAGCTGGTAGGATACTTCCATCTGTAGCAGCCTTCTGTACTCTTGGGCTAAACCGTAGCCTCTTGCAAAATTCTCCTACTCTCTGTTAAGTTCTTCAAGACCTTCATTTGTGGGATCCTATTCCATAGCACCTTCTTCCTGTTCTTTTCCTTTTCTTTGCAAGCTTTGTTGCACTTGAACTTTTCTTGTACACATGGCCTCATTCCCACGTTGTTTCCTTTCCTTCCTGTCAAGTTGCAGCAAACTGTCCTTCTCAGCCAACTTCTCTTCCTTCTTTTCCTCTATTATTCTGTCTAATTCTTTCTCCCAAACATCCTCCTCTTCACGTTGCTCTGCTAAATATCCCTGAGAAAGCTTCCGTTTTCTTCCCGTGTCTTCTCTTTTTTTGCTTCTTTCTTATTAGTCTCTTCGTGGAACTTTTTTTTTTTTTTTGCGGTACGCGGGCCTCCCATTGCTGTGACCTCTCCCGTTGCGGAGCACAGGCTCCGGACACGCAGGCTCAGCGGCCATGGCTCACGGGCCCAGCTGCTCCGCGGCATGTGGGATCTTCCCGGACCGGGGCACGAACCCGTGTCCCCTGCATCGGCAGGCGGACTCTCAACCACTGCGCCACCAGGGAAGCTCTATTCATGGAACTTTTGAAGGGCCCTTTGCATGAGCTTCATGTTCAAGTCCTGCTCTGTTCTCTGTTCCTGTTGAATAGGTCCTACCTTCTCTCAGAGGGCTTTTTGCAAAAAGGTCCTAATTTCCTGCTTTGTCTTCTCTTCCTTTAGCTTATCCTGTTCTTTCCCAAGTTTACCCTTTGTACCGTTGCTTCTCCTCTTCTCTGTCGCTGCACCACCCGCTCTTGTGTTTGACGTTGGTGACCTGGGCGCCCAGCCCCAGGTGTGTGTTCTCCACCAGCTCTTTCTGTCTCCTCACCTCCCGGGCTTCTCAGTTTTTCTTGGCTCATTGGTCTTTCTCCCAGGATTCTGAGACCATCTCCTCTTCCACCAGCTTCTACCTCTTCAGCTCCTCACTGAATTCTGCCTGAGCTTTCCGCTCTTCACACACCTTCTGATGGATATAAAGCAACTCAACATGGACCTTCTCGCAGCATTACTTGAATTGCTATCTAACTTTTCAGCCACAAAACTCTGTCTTTTTCTTTTTTCTCTTTCAATAATGATTTTTCTTCTCATTCTTTGTTTTCCTCCTCAATTGTTTCTTCTTTCAACTGCATTTCAGTAAAATACTCATTTTCTTCTGATGTTAAATGTTCATGTAGCTTATTTCATCTTTTGTCAGTGTAGATGGAATACTGTACTTAAATTTTTTTTAATATATTGAGGTAACATTGGTTTATAACATATGTTTCATGTGTAGAACATTATATTTCACCTAATGTATACACTACAGTGTGCTCACCACCAAAAGCTAGTTTCTATCCATTGTGATACATAATTCCCTTTACCTGTTCAGACCTTCCCACACACCTTCCCCTCTGGTAACCATTATCCTGTTCTCTGTATCTACATGTTTATTTTTGTTTGGTTTGGTTTAATTTATTTACTTATTTATTTATTTACCACGCATGAGTGAATTCATAAGGTACTTGTCTTTCTCCATCTGGCTTATTTCACTTAGAATAATACCCTCAAGATCCATCTATATGGATCTATATGCAAATGGCAAGATTTCATTTTTTTTCTGGCTTAGTAGTAGTCCATTGTGTGTATATGTATATATATATATATATATATATATATATATATACCACATCTTTATATCCATTCATCCATTGATGAGTACTTAGGTTATTTCCATATCTTGGGTATTGTAAATAATGCTGCCATGAACACAGGGGTGTATACAACTTTTTGAATTAGTTTTTTCATATTCTTCAAAAACTATCCAGAGTGGAATAGCTGGGTCATATGCTAGTTCTATTCTTAATATTTTGAGGAATCTCCATATTGTTTTACCCTGCACCAATTTATATTCCCACCAACAGTGTGTGAGGTGTTTCTCCACCTCCTTTCCAACACTTGTTATCTCTTGACTTTTTGATAATAGCCATTCTAACAGGTGAGAGGTGATAGCTCATTGTGGTCTTGATTTTCATTTCTCTAATAACTAGTGATGTTAAACATTTTTCCACATGACTATTGGCTATCTGTATGTCTTCTTTGGAAAAATGTCTATTCAACTCCTTGCCCATTATTAAATCAGGTTGTTTTTTTGCTGTTGTTGAGTTGTATGAGTTCTTTATATATTTTGGATATTAACCCCTTATCAGATATATGATTTTCAAATATCTTCTCCCATTTGGTAGGTTGTCTTTTTGTTTGGTTGATGGTTTCCTTTGCTGTGCAGAAGCTTTTAGTTTGATGCAGTCTCATTTGTTTACTTTTGTTTCCTTGTCTGAGGAGATGTATCCAGAAAGATATTGCCAAGACCAATGTCTGCACGAAGTCTTGTATGCAAATTTTCATAGCAGCTTTGTTCACAGTAGCTGAAACCTAGAAACAATCCAAATATCTATGAAATACTAATATGAAATAAAAGGAATGAACAGTACTGCTATAAAAAACAACATAGAGGGATCTTAAAACCATTACACTAAGTAACAGAATCCAGACACAAAAGATAGCATATGGTATGATTTTATTCACATAGAGTTCTATCTGAAAGGAAAGCTATAGAGACATATAGTAGACCAGTGGTTGCTAGGGCTTGGGGGTCCCTAGGGGTTGGGGGTAAGAACAAGGGATATATGAAAAAGGGCATAAGACATATTAGGGTGATGGAAATTTTCTTTACCTTATTTGTGGTTATGGTTATTCAACTGTTGTCAAAACTCATCAAATTGTACCATTAAAATGGATAAATTTTAGTGTATGTAAATTATACTTTAAAAATCTAATTAATTTAAAAATATCTAATAAATTCTGTCATTTAATAATAGTACTATTATGAGTTGTGGGACTCACTGCTACCTCTTGGGATTTTTGCTGCATAAGCATCATACCTGTAGCAATATGCTTGATACTATCTATTAATTCTTAAGGGTTTACTATATGGCAGGCACTTTTTTGAGTGATTTTACAGTTTTTGATAAAATAATCTTTCTAACAGCCCTGCGAGGGAAGCATTGTTATCTCCATTTGACAGATGAGGAAACTAATCACAAAAATATTAATTAACAGCTAGTAAGTGTCAAATTTACATTTTGAAACAGGTAATTTGACTTTAGAGACCAGATTCTTAACCATGACTGCGTGGTGAAAGGCAAACACAGGAAATGTACATGTCAATACATTGCAGTCTGTTTAATCTCCCAAATGAAGGGTATATGCAAATAGTAAGTCCTATGAATTCAAGAAGGCTGAGACTTGGCATGGGAAACCTTCACTGGGAAAGATAATTCTAGTTCAGCGTCTTAAAGTTTGAGAAAGATTTGAATGGTTGAGTAGCATCAGAAAATGTGACTTTCTGAAAATCACCTGATGTTAGACAAGGCACTTTACTTCTCATAAAGCCAATCATTTCATTCTTAGACTCAACTGGCATATTCTCAGTAATAAAGGGTGAACACTCACAGTCTCTTCTAAGCAAAAGTTATGTCAATTTGTTAATTGTAATTTGGTGTGCTTTAAAATCAAAGGTAATTCTTACCAGAAACTTTAACATCTGCTATTAGATTAGATATTAAAGCCGTATTCAGAGAGAATTTTAAAATATTGAAGCCAAACCTTTCACACTTTTGAAAAAAGAAATTGCTTCAAATGTTGTGCTCCAGTCACTCCAGCAGATGGCAATACAATCATTGTTAAAAAAAATTGTTTCACTCTCCAACTTAAAAAAAAAAAAAAAAGACAAAACCAACTTATATTTATTTATTTATTTACCTCTGTGGTGAGTCCTTCTCTGTGGTAAGCTAAAACAATGAGTTCTACACAAGATTTTTAAAGATTGCAAAGTTTCTAACACCTTAATTATAAAGGACTTTAAATGCTAAACTAAACACTGATCTTTATTCTGTAGAAAATGGGGAAAAAGTACATGGTTTTTGAGTCAGGACTGACACGGTCAGAGCTGTACGTTAGGAAAATCACTTTGACAGGGAAAGGATGTGTGGAAGGATGTGGAAAGATAGAATAAATATTGCTTGAAATGGTCTAGAACAGAAGTAATAGGAACTTGATTTTGGCCATGTCAGTAAAAACTATGGCTTACATGAGGAAATAACTGCAGGCATACAAGTGAGAGACCTGAGCAATTGATTGAATGTTAGAAGTTCCAAAGAAGGAAGAGCCAAAGATAACTCTTTTGTTTGAATCCTGGTTTGGGCGAAAGCTTACTAGAAGGGGCAGGAATGGGTTTGGACCAAAGGGAATTTTTTGCAGTGCCTTGATGCACCTATATGCTGATTTAACTCAGCAGTTGACAAGCCAGTCTGCTGTTTAGATGAGAAGCAAAATTTAAGAGACAGATGCACACATGGTGGGTATTTGCAGCCACAGGAGTAGATGAGAAAGTCTGAGAGAGAAAAAGCCTGAAGTCCTAGAAACCTTCTGGAGAATGCTTGCATTTAGGAGAAACTGCTGATAGGATTAAGTTTAGCAGGATTTTCAGGTGAGCATGCTGTCTTCAAGGGCCTATGAACAAGGACAAATGGAACAAGAATAACATTGCACAAACTTTGAGATCCTTTGTAAAGAGGTCATTGGACTTTGAGAAACCATTAAACAAATGGATGGAGGCAGAAAGATTATTATGAGAAAGGGGTGGAGAGCTTAAGAAGAAGTGTAAACTCTCTTTTTAAAATTTTTAAAAAAATTTTTTTGACTATGTTGGGTCTTCGTTGCTGCATACGGGCTTTCTCTAGTTGTGGCGAGCGGGGGCCACTCTTCCTTGCTGTGCGCATGCTTATTGAAGTGGCTTCTCTTGTGGAGCACGGGCTCTAGGCACGTGGGCTTCAGTAGTTGCAGCACGTGGGCTCAGTAGTTGTGGCTCGCGGGCCCTAGAGAGCTCCGCGGCATGTGGGGTCTTCCCGGACCAGGGATCGAACCCGTGTCCCCTGCATTGGCAGGCGGATTCCCAACCACTGCACCACCAGGGAAGTCCCTGTAAACTCTCTTTTGAGAAGTTTGGCAGTGAAGGGAAGGGAAGACCTGGTTCTGTAGATTGACTGGACAGTGGAGACAAGGGGAAATTTTTATACAACACAGAGCTTTCCGTATGTTTGTATCTGCCGTGAAGGAGACATTTGAAATTATATGAAAACTGTTTTCCTTTTTCTTCTTAAATGGCATCTAGATAATTTAATGAAACTGCATAACTTCATTTTACCAGAAATTTGTAGATGTAAGAAAAAATGGGAAATATAATTTGACAGTGAATGTTACAACATGTTTCTCATTATTTATTATTTATCCAGTGTCTACCTGGCTCCTTCCTCTCTGTTGCTGATGCCTGAAGCTTTGGGACTATGAAACTTAGTCATGCTAATCCAGTCTGTTCCCAGAGTCCAAGATCTTTTGAAATGGCAGCAAGTATAGCTCTGAAGGGGCTGCTGTAGCATCAACCAAGCATTTAGAATCATAGAAAACTCTAAAGCACACTCCTCTGTTATGATATGTGAGATGTGTTCTTGTCCAAACTTTTAATTCTACCCTTTCTGTTTTTTTTTTTTTCCTTAAGAAAAAGAAAAATCAGTTGGCAATGCTTTATCTTGTTGGCAGAATTCCTGAGGTATAGAATTTGCTTCTTGCCACTAGAATTTTTGTGTCATGTGTCATTTTTGTGCAAAGGAATCTGCAGAGGCTGCCAGTTGAATCTGTCTGAAAAAATAATATAGCCTTGAGTTGCAAACAACCAAGTCTGCCATCAAATATGATAAACATACTGGTTTCATTAAAAACTAATAGCAAGGGGGGGCTTCCCTGGTGGCGCAGTGGTTGAGAATCTGCCTGCTAATGCAAGGGACACAGGTTCAAGCCCTGGTCTGGGAGGATCCCACATGCCGTGGAGCAACTAGGCCCGTGAGCCACAACTACTGAGCCTGCGCGTGTGGAGCCTGTGAGAGGCCGCGGTAGTGAGAGGCCCGCGCACCGCGATGAAGAGTGGCCCCCGCTTGCCACAACTAGAGAGAGCCCTGGCACAGAAACGAAGACCCAACACAGCAAAAATAAATAAATAAATTACTAACCCCCAACATCAAAAAAAAAAAAAAAAAAAACTAATAGCAAGACAGAATTTTCAAACACAGAGACAATGGAAAGTAAAGACAGGGAGAAGGTGGGGGGAAATCCTCCAGGAACTCTTATGTGTTCTTTACAGCACAAACAGTTGATTTATAAATTCCCAAACACCTGTCTCTGCTTTCAATTCTTTAAAACCACCCTGTACCACTTCTGTCAATAGTCCCATCAAGTGAAAGATGACGAAATTACTCCCGCCTGCTAGGTATCTCACCCCACATGTTGACATGTTTGGAGGGCCGGGAATGTTGTGGTCTGGTAAATGATAGGGCTACCATGGAGGGCTGCACAATACAATTTTTATGTATATCAGAACCCAAACAGAGAAAGCGAAGAAATCAACTTTTTTTTTTTTTACATCTGTAAAGATCAGAAATGCAATTTTAACTCTGACTTTCAATAAACAGAGATTTATTTTTAACGGGGAGGGCATGTCATTCATTTACTCCTTTTTATATTTTTTGCAGAATCGATTGATTAGGTGGTGAACACATTATACACCTATTATCCTGATCATTGCTTTGGAAGTAGTGGGAATCCAAATTCATAGAGAAAACAGATTCTCTAAATAGATCCTCCTACTTTCAATAAAGCTGTTTTCTTAGGTTAGATCTTAAGATCCTCAAGGACAGGAACTTGTTCTTATGCTTTTTTATTTACTTATGTGTTTATTTTTGTCATACAGTGTATTTTTAAAATACTACCTGTTTAACTCTTTTAAATTTTGACAATCACTTTCAGTTTTCAAGTCAACAGCCATTCCCACTTCTAAGCCAACAAAACCTTTATTCCGTTTAACTCTCTGGTGGCAATGGACTATAGGAAATGAGGGAGGTCCTCCCCCCAGCCCAGGAGGTGAATGGTGATTGGTTTTAAACCAAATTGGGCTGGCTCTCTTACGTCCTCATTTATGATTGGTTTACAGTGGGACATAGAAACCGGTTCTGGCCAATGAGACCTGAGGGGAAGCCTGCGGGGACTTTTGGGAGTTTTTTCTGTTCTGATGCGAAGAGGGAAACAGAGAAGAGACCTTTTCTACTTTTTTTTTTTTTTTTTCTGTACGCGGGCCTCTCACTGTTGTGGCCTCTCCCGTTGAGGAGCACAGGCTCCGGACGCGCAGGCTCAGTGGCCATGGCTCACGGGGCCAGCCGCTCCGCGGCATATGGAATCTTCCCAGACCGGGGCATGAACCCTTGTCCCCTGCATCGGCAGGCGGACTCTCAACCACTGCGCCACCAGGGAAGCCCACCTTTCCTACTTTTTAATACAACTGTGTGAGGGCATCATGTGTGTAGCAGTGCCACACTCGCGGGGTAAAGCTAGAGAACTGAAAAGAGCTGAAGCAGAAGGCCCACTTAGTGGCAGGATTCACCAACGCTGTTAATTACTTTTGGGCTTCCAGCCATGAGAGATGATAATAAATGCCCTCATGACTTCAGCCACATTTAGTTGTATATTTTGTACTTTGTAGCCAAAAACATTCTAACTGAGGCAGCAATTTAAAAAGATCTCTCTTATAGTAATAAAATAATAACAATTTGGTTATTACTTGGACTAAGCTATTCCCTTTCCAGGAACGTTGTATTAAAATTTAAATAACTTCAAAAAAATTAAAAAATAAAATAAAAAGATCTCTCACATTACCTCATTGATTCTGCTAATAATCTTGTGAGTGTTATCTGGAGTCTGCTGAGGACGTCGAGACCCAGAATGTTGAGCTGACTTGACTAATACTGCAAAACTAGTAGGTGGCAGACCTAACACTGAAATCCTAGTTTTGGATGACCCTGCACGTGCTCTGGGTAATGCACTTGATTAACTTGGGCTGAGTAAGGACGAGTAAAGATTTGCTGAGATGAGTGAAGCTGCAATCTTGGGGAAATTTCCCTTATTCCTCAGGCAATCCCTCATGAACTTTCAGGTCTGCTAAAGGCTGGTCTCTTCCTAACACTCTGGGGGAGTCCATTGTTAGTATTCCTAGACATAAAGATTTGGAAGGAAATTCTTTTTCACATTTGTCCCATCTTCTTCCTGCCTTTCACTGATTTGTACTGAAAATTCAGTCTGCTCTTACTTCTAATGGAATGCCCTGTTCCGAGAACCTCACCATTATCTGTGAGGTGAGATGGAGTCCAGCCTCACAGGAGAACTCCTGCCCTTCCTCTTTCTGATCATCTGTCTTCCTTGGGCATGGGTAAGTGCGATTCCCAATTCCACTTCGATTTCCAAAGGAGGGGGTAGCTTCTCTGCTTCATACTGGCTCTGACTTAGACCTGTGACCATCCCTGGATCTTACCAGGCCCATTTCCACACTCTTTAAACATCACAAATGCCTAGCACAAAATCCCTGCCACCCCTGCCTTATAAACTACTTCTGGGAGCAGGTGTGATTTTTATCACTCTCTGTCTTAACATGGGTTTCTTAGAAAACAAAGCCCAATGTACAAACTTAGAAGCTAATGCTTTATTGGGGGTTCAGTCCCAGGAAATCTAGAGTGCAGGACAGTGGGTGCGTTAACAGATCCAGCAGTGCTCTAATCCAGTTTCTTCTTGGCAGTTGGTGTCATATGTGGGATCTATAATGGTGACTCCATTGGCATTTGGTGCCTGCCTCTGGAACCACTCTTGCTGGCCAGTAATCAAAACAAGTGGTCAAGTGTGGGCAGGAAGGGTCTGTTGAGTTAGACTTATTGGCTTTGAGTGATGCAGAAACTGGGTCCGAACCCAATCAATGTTCCCAGCAAGCTGAGAAGGCATCTCTTTTTTTTTCCTTCTAGTTTTATTGAGGTATAATTGGCATACACTGCTGTACGAGTTTAAGGTGCACAGCATAATGATTTGAAAGACATTTCTTTTTTTTCCCCTCACTTTAAAGGGGTTGGATCTCTCCTAGAGGTTGATATCCTCACTCCTGCATCTCTAGCGCTTACCTGTTCCTCCAGAGCCATAGGTAGACGGACCAGTGCTTATTTTCATGGATGAATAAAGGAGTCCCTACCCACCCCCAAGAATGTGCAAATTATGAAATCCTATTTTATATCTTCACTGTGTGGAACATTCTTTAACCGTAAGGGAATAAATTCCTTTTTAGGATCTGAGATCCTCTTGATATTGGCTAACTTGTATTGCTACAGTCATTACACTTTATCAGAACAAAACGTAAATCGAAAACTTTTGTCTTGTACAGTATGTTTTGATGGGTGCACCAAAATGTTTATTTTCTCTATTGCTTTCATAAAACACACAGAAACTGATGAGTTTGAATTATATAAACCCAACAGGGACAGAAAGCATTAGATTAGTTCAAGGAGAAGGAGATGAGGCAGGAGATATAATTCAGATAATCAAAAATGGTTGTTTTAGTTCTGGAGCAGAGTTTTAAATTATACTTTTTCTTCTTGTCTAAATTTGTCTATGTTTGTAGAAAATTTTAAGAAAGGGTTTGCTTTTCTTTAATAATAAGCCAGTATCCACCAACAGAACTTCTTCTCTGTAAAAATCTCTGAGCAATATATTTGGAAAGTCATGTCTATAAAGGCAGATTTGGAGACATAAGACTGATTTAACTCCACATGTCAGCAGCAATACTTGAGCTGCATTCCTTTTAGCACTTGTCACCAACAAATACAAGTTAGCCAATGATTCTTGATGAAAAGCATCACGTGTGCCATGGGAAGCCCAGGGATCGCACTCTCTATGGTGTGGTGAGCTCTCAGGCTCACTGTACCACATTCCCGTCTCAGCTGCATATTGCAATGTGTTGACCAGGCCCTGCCTCTCATGACGTATTTGTGATGGAACTGGAGCATTTTAGCTGCCCCCATAGCCACAGACCTGGAGCAGATTTATGATCTAGGTGAAGTGCTCTGAGTTTTGGTCAACACTGTCAAAATAAAATAGCGTTTGAAGAAGAGTGGCTGCTGAGGAAAAAAGTCAGCTACGGATGTTCTGCTTGCTCTGATACTTCATTTTGGATACTAGAAAGAGCGGAGCATCTGGATTTAGACCCAGTTCAGTTTTATTCCTGGCTTCATCATTTATTAACTCTGTATATTAGAGTGTGTTTTAAAAAATTTCAGAATCTCAGTTTCTTCTCTGCAAAATGGGAACACTCATTCTGACCTCAAAAGGCTCCTGTGAATAGGAAATGAGAGGCTGAATGGAACTATAGGCTCACATCCTGACTCCTAGTAGGTCTTCATTAGAGTTCTACCTCTCTCTTTCTCCTTCCTCTTCTGCCCAACACACCCTCCCTCCAACATTTCTACAGACCAGGTATGCTGTAGAACCTGGTGCTTGGCTTACACAGCAGTTCTCTCTGATCTGTCTTGACACCTTCCACTGTCCATGCGAGGAAAGCTGTATTTTCTTTCCCCAGCTTCCTTTGCATCTAGAGATGGAGGACACACTTCTGGCCAATAGGACATAAAAGGATATCTCCCGAGAATTTTCAAGGAAAGTTTTGGCTTACTGATAAACAGAGAGAAGCAGCTGGAAACACTCTTCTTCCTACCTTGAACGCCTGGATCTGGGACAGCCATTTTGTCACCATGTGGCAATAAGCATGCTAGAAAATCCACAAGAATCACAGAGCCTTGCAGAGATGCAAGTCCTGACTTCGGCTTGCAGCTGCCTATTCCAGTTTTTCAGTACATAAGAAAACAACTCTATTTGGTCAAGCCACTTGACATATATAATTAGGTAAATGGGACAGGGGTTAGAAGAAGGGGAGAAAGAAAGGGAGAGAAAGAGGGAGAGAGTATGAGAGAGAGACAGAGACAGAGAGAGAGACAAACAGACTACTCCCATAATACGCAGCTGGGGAAGCAAATCCTCCGATTTCTGAAGTTCTAAATATCTGTGTGGCAGGCTACATAATGGTTTTCCCAAAGGTATCCAGGTCTCAATCTCTGGAACCTGTGAAGATTACCTTATATGGCAAAAAAGCCTTTGTAAATGTGATTAAGTTTAAGATTCTTGAGAATGAGCAGATTATCAGAGTGGGCCCTAAATACAACCATGTGTAGCCTTATAAGAGGGAAGCAGAGGGAGACTGACACAAACACACAGAACAGAAGACCAGTTGATCACAGAGGCAGAGATTGGACCCATGTGGTCACAAGCCAAGGAATACTGGCAGCCTCCAGAAGCTGGAAGAGGCAAGGAGTGGAAAGGATTGTCTACATGAGCCTCCAAGGGACCACGGCCTTGTCAACACCTTGATCTCAGCCCAGTAATACAGACTTTGGACTTCCAGTCTCCAGAACTGTGAGAAAACGCTTCTGTTGTTTTAAGCCACTCAGTTTGTGGTAATTTGTTACAGCAGCCACAGGACATTAAGAGAGTTAGCTGTCAAAAATTTTATGATTTTATTTTAGGATGTGAGTAATAGTGATAAATGATATTTATTGAATGCCCTCTGTGGACCAGGCAACCACACTAACCTCTCTGCATGGATTTCCTCATTAGTCCTCCCAACAGTCCTCTGAGGCAGCTTCTCCTCTTATCTCCATTTCCCAGCAAGGAGAGCCACTCCAAGGAAGGTAAGGAACCTGTCCAGAGTCACACAGCAAGTGAGCACTGGAGACGGAATTTGAACTCCAGTCACCTTGATTCCATAACCATTCTAGCTGTGCTGCTGAAGAAATGATGGTAAACTTGCTGTCTATGTTCCCAGTTACATCGCTAAGACAAGTTACTAAATAAAGCAATCATGTAGTATTGACATCTGTAATTGGACATACTAGGTCCTTCAACCTCCTCAAGAACATGTCCTTCACAGATTAAAAAATGAGTGCTTATCAAGTGTCAGATGCTGAGCTGAGCAAAGATGGCAAAGATAACTGAGACATACAGTCTTGTCTCCAGAGGCTTACAGCTCTGTACCCTCCCATCTCACACTATTGCTTTATGAAGTGGTACTGCATGGCAAGCCTAGCCATTATACCAAAATTCCATATCAAAATACAACTTCTAAACTGTTTACTTAAACCAAATATAAATTGATGTAAATTAATTGTAACTTTGAATGATCTACATTGCTATTCTTTTCCATATGTCTAAATACTGGAAAATAAATATATCAAAAGGAAGGAAGGAAGGAAGGAAGGAAGGAAGGAAGGAGGGAAGGAAGGAAGGAGGGAAGGAAGGAAGGAAGGAGGAAAGAAAAAAAGAAAGAAAAAAGAAATAACTATTTTCAGTAATCACAGCAGGATTACTAATTACCTCATACCTCTGCTGAAAAATTCCTTGGTTATTCTTTCTAACTGGCGTATCAATATCCTTCACATGACATTTTCTGAGTCTCTGATGATAAAATGTGTGTTTTGTTAGTACAAACCCCCTGTATTTTAAGGTTAAAATTTCCTTGTTTTTATTAAGCTTTTCATTGTTAATTCACCCCTGTGTTTCTTCTCCTGTCTAAAAAGTGAATAGCTGAAGAGAAGTTTTCTATTGCCTTCCAGTGTTCCACAGGATGGCTCTGAGCCTGGTTAAGTCACTGAGGCCTTAATTTGTGCATTTTATTGTTTTCAGTTTTCTTTCCTCATTCCATCTGGTCCAATGAGGTCGGCCTTTGTAGTTCTGTATGCTAGGGTTTTTGCCAAGGAAAAAGTAGAAATATCATCATGTCAATAGTTCTTTGTAACTTTTGTAAAGGACTAAACTATTTGTCCATGAACCCAGGTTAGATCCCTTGCATTAAAACTTCCTGCTAAGAGTGAAAAAGGGTCTGATATTGAAAGGTGTTTAATCAAATAATATGTCAGTGCAGCATCGGTTAACATAGATGATATATGTAGTTAGCACAGATATTAATCCATTTGCAGTGGAAGAGTATTTATACCATGTATTCAAACTGTTATTAACACAACTGTTTTATTTACAGCTCCTCAAAAATTTCTTCTTGAAAGAGAAATCTGACAACACTTCCTGAAAATAGAGATAATTGAAATTGAGACTTTTAATAAATGTTTATTTAGAGACCTGTAGCTTAATTTTCGTAAGATTTTACTTTTATGATTTTAAGTCAATTGTTTTTCCTCTTTTTAGTTTTGGAATTGATTTTAAAAATAACAAAATAAAAAATTACCTTCTCTAAGCTACTTATTTGTTTAAGTGGGAAAATAATTAGTTGTTGGCCTATTTAAAAAATGTCTTCCAAATGTTGAGTTAAGAAACAAGTCTGGATTTAATTTGTGAGAAATGCACACACAAATTGAAAAACATGAAATTCTGTCTTTTGCACTCCTTTGCACTTTCAAAAGCTGCTGACACTTTAAAGTCAACACTGAAAAGCATTTTTGATCCGCACTTATAATCTATGAGATTATGTTAAATAATCTTGATATTCTCTCTGTGAAATCTCCATACTTGTGGTTGTGATAGCATCATCCAAATCTGTTCCCTGAAATCTTGAAAAACAAAGATGCTCTTAAAATGGATTAAACAAAACCAGCTTGAGTTCTTCATGAATACACTTGGAAGAGTCCAGCTTTCTGTACCATACTGACATTCTTTTATTGAATTCCCTAAAATATTACAAAACAACCATTTAATAAAGCACAGCTAAATATTGGGTTGGCTAAAAAGTTCGTTCGGGGTTTTCCGTAAAATCTTATGGATTATGTAAGGTCAGTAGATTAGAAGTCACTGCAGTGAGACAGAACGCCATCTTGACTGATTTCAGCAGTATCTCACAAAAGGGAAGTATGAATGGACGTCTATAGGGGGTTAGGGTCTGGGCAGGTGTTTCAAGGTGTAGAGATGATGAAATCGCTCCAAATTTGTGACATGATAGTTTAGGATTGGTGGACAGAGTGAGTGTCTCAAGGGAAGATTTGATGGATAAACTGTTATTTGAGAAGACAACTCTTTGTTCAAGTAATCAATGCATGAATATTTTGAAAAAATAGTATTTATTGATTTATGGTCTTTTCTGGGCAAAGTTTTATTGAACAACTAAGTCAGTTTGATACCGGTAGTCTCAGTTTACACTTTTTGTCTCGATATATATTTCTAGTTTATTTTTTTCCCAAAGACTCAGACTTGTGAGCCCAAGGGGATGCCTTTTAGAGGTAAGCCTATGAGCTTTGGAGAAATTAACATACTGTTGTTATGTTTACTCTGCCACTTTCACCAAAAAGGGTTGTGGAAGGGTTAGAGTTAGTGGAAGACAGGAAATAGGAGAAGAAAGAAGTATGCTAGTAATTTTGTGGCAATGAGCAATCTTGCCTGTATTTGAGGAAGAATAACTTTTACTCTGTCCTCTTTAGGGTATGACACACCGGGGCAACTGATTGTGACTCTACTTTTTACAGCATTCTGTGTTCAAGTTGGGCCAGGGAACTTGGAGAAAGAGGCAACGTTTTCCATCAAGACTCTTTAATGCTCTTAGAATAGGTGTTGCTCAGAGTTTTTGTGTAGGGAAGGGGCAAGGTAGTTGTTGATAATATATCTGCCTGGCAAAGATGATGTAGATATTCATTCAAATGACATTCATTTGGCCTAATAAATCATTTTGGCTGATTAACAATAAAGCATGTTAGTTTCTAGCTTTTCCATATCTAGAAACTTGGCTTCTCTTAGCTAATGTTTCTAATATCAGATTTGGCACATTTTGGAGGGTAAAATTGATTCTTTTTGAACTCTGAAAGGTAAGTAAGTCCTTGACTAAATTCATAATTATATTTGTAGTCACTTGGGTACAATTTATATTTGTAATTGGTCTGTGACTCTATTGCTTTACTTCTATTGCTCATTGTTTAGCTTTTCTTCCAGGGAATGGGTGGCTGCAAGTCCAGCCATTCTTTGATATCCAGAAATAAGGCTGAAAGGACATCATCTCTATTTTCCCTGCTAAAGTAAGAGATGTGGCTGCTCAGGGGTATTAGAAGCGATGGCATGAATAACATAAGACAATCAATGGATGCTTACTGAGTGTGCCTCACTGCCACTGAATCTCACTGAACCTCAGATTCCTTATCTATCAATGGTGACAAACATAATGCTTATCTCTTAAGGTTGATATGAGGATTAAATGAAAAAAAATGCATATAAAGCATTGACCAGAGTACTTGGCACATAGTTAATGATAAGTGATTGCTGTCAACGTATTTATTAAAGATTCATTAAAATGTTATATATTTATGATATAATACATGGGGTGGAACAAAATAATTAGTATTTTTATCTTTGTACCCTCCAAATCAATGATTAGATGGATTGGTAACCTTGTCAGTAGAAAATCACAAGAAAAATAATGCCAGTGACATGATTGGAATATGGTGTCTGTTTATAGTTAGCGGCAGTTGTATGCCTACAACGTATGGGTTTGTAACTTATATCTTACACTTTAGTTTTTTCACTGAATACTAGTGATGCTCTAAGTATGTTGACAAGCGTATTCTCCCTGCTGGAGCATTAGTTTCCAACCAGAGTCTGAATAAAACACTAAGTGTTCAGTAAGTATCTCAGGGCTTTGTTGAAGAGTGTTTGGTCATAGTGATAAGCTAGAGCGCTATTTGCTCCAATCTTTCTCAGTAAATCTATTCCAATACCACACAGTGATTCAAATGATAGGATGTGGAAAATCAAGGAGAATAAAGCTCTATAGCTTCAGTATTAGAAATACAGCAGACAAGTGGGAAGCTTATGAATCTATATCTTCTCTTATTAAGATTTACCCCATAGAAAATGATTTTCTCCTCATGCCTTTGTTAAATCATCCTCAAATAGAAATTGAAAATTAGACTGAAGTTGGAGATCTTTAGAATGAAAACACTACAGAAGTCAGAGTCAATAATATTTTTATAATAAACTCTAAAGATAGAACAAATGTTATTTTTAAATACCACATTTCCATTTGCTTTGATTATGTTAGCTTTCTTTAAAAAACATACAAAATTAACTTATTGTCAGAAGTTTTCAGTGCCACTTCATTTTCATTGCATCTTACTTCCCACCAGTTTCAATGGACTGATCTACTTTAATGTTTTGGATCAGGCTTTTATTATTTGGTGGAAGACTATCAAAGTAAAGGGAAAGTTGTTTTTCCTTTCTTGTTAAGTATACAGCCAGAAAAAACAACAATATTTTCAAGTTAAAAAGTCACTGCAACCTAATTGAAAACTTCAGGCTAAAGGCTGGGAACACTGTGTGGTTAATTATTCTAAAACAAATTGAAAACAGATTCTAGTTGGCTTTAAAAATTAATCTGGCTAATAACCAAGGTAGATAATGAATAGACACATAAAGGACAATTAAAGAAGGAAATATTCTGAAATGAATAGAAAGGAGAACCAGGTTAAGTCAACGGAGTTAACAAATCCACTCATTTGGCTAAAGCATGAAGATTTTCATTTGTGTGGTTAATACAGAGTAACTTGATTTTCCAAAGATAACACTGAAGGAATGCTGGAGAGAGCTCTGATGTCTCTGGATTTTGCCCAGTTCTAAACAAGGATTAACACCAACCATGCATATATCTGCTGTGAACCCAAGCAATCTCTTAAGGTTGTTGCATCTTTTCTCCTATTCTTTGAGGATCAGAAAACAAACAAAAAATAAAAAAATAAACGCTAACCCTAACCCTTACAACCAAGAGATTTCATAAAACTCATGGAATTGGCATATTCTGTAAAATTTAAGCTAATTATCCACAAGGGGTAAGACATATGTTTTGAGTTATTTTCCCAGCTTGCAAGTGAATTCAGGTCACACATCTACTGGATTCTTTTTTGTTCATTGAAGAACGTGTGTGTGTGTGGGGGGGTATGCATATATATATATATATATATATATATATATATATACACACACACACACACATATAGACGTATAGATTTAAACATATATATAAAACGTATTTAAAACACACACACACACACACGTATGTGTTATTCGGCGAACAAAAAAGAACTCAGTAGAGGTGTAACCTAAATTCATTTACAAACTGAGAAAATAATTCAAAACATATGTTCTGGGCTTCCCTGGTGGCGCAGTGGTTGAGAGTCCGCCTGCCGATGCAGGGGACACGGGTTCGTGCCCCGGTCCGGGAAGATCCCACATGCCGCAGAGCGGCTGGGCCCGTGAGCCATGGCCGCTGAGCCTGTGCATCCGGAGCCTGTGCTCCGCAACAGGAGAGGCCACAACAGTGAGAGGCCCACGTACCGCAAAAAAAACCACAACAAAACAAAACAAAACAAAAAACATATGTTCTACTAATGGTGGATCAGTAGCTTTAATTTTATACTTATAGTAGCTTAAATATATATAAGTAGGTAAATGTATACCTATGTATCTATATATGTATTTTTTCCATTGAAAACCTACATCTAAACATATATGTTATATGTAACATATATATAACTTCAAATATATATACACACACATATATAAATAAATATATATATATATAATATCATATGTATCTATAACTTGAAGTTAGAAATCCTGAGATTGAATATTGAATTCTGGCTCTATCACTTCATAGCTTCATGCCCTTGGATAAGTTACTTAACTTCTTTGATCCTGCAATAATATTTGCAAAATGAGGATATTGTAATATACTTCTTAAGGTTTTGTGAGACTAAATGAGAATGTATGTAAAGCTCTTAGCATACTGGCTGGCATACAGCAAATATTCTATATGTGCCAACCACTGTGTGAAAAGCTTTACATATATTCTCATTTGTTATAATATAATATTTAATATACACATACACACATGTATGTGACAGAAAGAGAGAGAGAGAGGGAGGGAGGAAAAAAAAGAGAGAGAGAGGGAGAAAGAGGAGAGACACCTGTTTGAGGTCAGATAAACTACAGATCCCACTCAGGCCAATATTGTTGTATCCTTGACATTACTTCCATGAACCTCATGTCCTAAGCAACCAAGCTAATAAATTGTGAACCTGGGACCAGCCATCTTTGCAACATGATATGCAGCCTTTCTTATATAGGGACAAAGGTAGATTTGTTGATCCTGGTATGCAGGCTGGTGTTGGGGAGCATATTCCTGCCAGAGTTTCTTAGGCAGCTGGCCACAATGTCTCTAGAAAGCAATAGAGAATAGGTATTCTATTAAGTGTCAAGAGGAACACAGGTAGATGACAATCACCCACAAGCTACTCTTTTTGTTTGTTTGTTTGTTTTTGTTTTTGCGGTACGCGGGCCTCCCATTGCTGTGACCTCTCCCGTTGCGGAGCACAGGCTCCGGACGCGCAGGCTCAGTGGCCATGGCTCATGGGCCCAGCCGCTCCGCGGCATGTGGGATCTTCCCGGACCGGGGCACGAACCCGTGTCCCCTGCATCGGCAGGCGGACTCTCAACCACTGTGCCACCAGGGAAGCCCCCACAGGCTACTCTTGGCCCATGGGCTGTAGCCTAGTGTTCTGCAACAAAAATTATAGGACTCAGGAGAGCAATTGCCCATGCCTGGAAAACAGGGACTGCCTCATACATGGTATGCCTTGGAGTGTGTTGTATAAGTTTTAAGTCATAGAAAGAAATGAACTAATTTGAATTCACAACTGATTCTTAGTTCTGAGTACACATGTTAGGGCTAGCAATCATAACAACATCAGTAGTTTGCATAAGCATGACTGTAGCTAAACTTTTATTCCAGATTTTAGATGTTAGCATTTTTGCAATGATCAGGAATAATACATACCACTGGAGTCATATTATTCAACTTAAATATGAATCAAATTTAGTGAGTGGATTTTGGTACAAGAAAGCATAACCTTTCACTGAGCTTGTAGTGGACACTAGGTGCTGTGCTAAGTACTTTCATGCACTGATACCTAACCCTGTGGAGTAAGCACTACTGACAGCCCCATTTTTCAGATAAGAGAATTGAGACTCAGAGGATCATACAGCTAGTAAGTGGTAAAGCAAGCAAAGATCAGAGGGACTTCAGAACTCTTTCAAGCATGAAACTGTCTTGCTTCTCTAGTGTCTAGTCGCCGGGTTCTTAGAAACGGACGAAATACAAATAATTTAATGCAAAAACCTGAATAAACTTGCAGTTACCTCTTTTGACCCCTAGATGACAGTTCTGTATTTATAAGGTAAATTACAAACAGAAACTAATAGTTGGAAGCTGTGAAACAGTTAAAAAAAAAAGTACATACATACACATGTGTTCATGGCAGGGTGAATTTAGAGTAAAGGTAAAAATTGCCCTCATAAAATACTTTCTTTCAACTTCCCTGTATTATTTTAAAGCATGATTGCTCTATTTCATAATGTGTTTCCTATTAAACACATGGAACAGCTGGGTGCTTGTCAAAAATGCAGATTTCTGCTTGGGCTTTGCCTCAGACTGAAAGGTAAGAGTCCAAAAATCTGTATTTTTTAACAAGCAACAGGTGGTAATTCTACATATTAAAGTCTGAAAAGCATTGCTTAGCTGTATAATTCTCAAATCTGCTTGCGTATTAGAGTTTCTTGGGGAAATTTAATGAAATACAAATGCTTTGTCCCCATTCAAGAAAATCTCAGCCTTTCTAAGGGTAGGGCTCAAGTATTTTATGTTAAAAAGTTCCCTCACTAATTGTAGTGCCGAACCAGGGATGCATAGTTGAAAAGCAGGCAAGGTGGAATCATTAGTGACTGACCCCCTTCCGTTTGCTAAGACTGGAATCATTGCTGCCATGATTTCATGGAATCACATTGTCCACTTATACACACATGCATACACAAATGTACCTTTTGTGTTAGATAGATAGTTATTTTATTATAAAAATGATTCATGGTTATGGCAAAAGAAGGAAAGAAAGAAAAAGAAAGAAAGGAAGGAAGGAAGGAGAGAGAGGGAGGGAGGGAGGGAAGAAAGAAAGGTACAGGAGAAAACCGAAAGATAGAAACAAAGGCCATTTCCCACAATCTAGAAAACAACTGCCAACAATTAGATGTTCTTCCTTCTGGTTTTCATTTTTTGTGTATTTATTTCTACTTAGAAGATTTTGTTGAAATACTGGGACCATACCATACAAATAACTATACATAACTGCTATTTCATATAATGTCCTTTATGAACAATTTGTCTGATGGCTGAGAATTCTCTGAAAACAATTTGCACTGGCTACATACTCTTCCATTGATTAGTTACACCATAATATTCTTATTAATTCTTTTTCCAGTGGAGACTCTTGAGGTGGTATCTCATCTTTATAATGGTTAAATGATCTTTATTATAGAAAATAACACTTCATTTTTTTTTGTTTTGTTTTGTTTGCGGTATGCGGGCCTCTCACTGTTTGTGGCCTCTCCCGTTGCGGAGCACAGGCTCCGGTCGTGCAGGCTCAGCGGCCATGGCTCACGGGCCCAGCCGCTCCGTGGCATGTGGGATCTTCCCAGACCGGGGCACGAACCCGTGTTCCCTGCATCGGCAGGCGGACTCTCAACCACTGCGCCACCAGGGAAGCCCAGCACTTCATATTTTATACTTGGTTTATAATGTTTAAATTAACTTGAGGTGAGCTAGTTTCTAAAGAAACCACCTTGAGTGCTGGAAGAGAGATCCAGGAAAGACTGGCGAGGTCATCTAGATGCACATTTACTTCAGAGTTAGCATCCAGTGTGCATGCTCTGAGATGAAAGGTCCAGAGTATCATCTACATCACTAATTAGCATCATTTATTATTAACTTTCTTTCTTTGTTAATAGTATTAACATCATTACTATTAACTTTCCCATAACCTCTTATTGGGTTTCTTTTTCCATACGTTTTGCATATAATTTCCCCCAAATTATAAAAGTAATAATATAGTTGATAAAGGAAAGGAGTTGACTCCAAAGTTTAACTACAGAGTATTAATCTGAATCTTAAACACAATAGTTTTAATGTATTCAGCGTCATTAGGAGACCATTAAAAACCTCTAGGGACAATGTTTCTGCTTTTATTAATTTTTATTGGAGTATACTTGCTTTACAGTGTTGTGTTACTTTCTGCTATGCAGCAAAGTGAATCAGTTTTATGTATGCACAGTGTACATATATCCACTCTTGTTTGGATTTCCTTCCCATGTAGGTCACCACAGAGCACTAAGTAGAGTCCCCTGTGCTATACAGTAGGTTCTCATTAGATATCTATTTTACACATAGTAGTGTATATAATGTCAATTTCTAGGGACAATATTTCATTGTCATATTATGGATACATATATTTTGATACACATATTGCAAATATTTCCCACTTCATTATTTTTGTTTTAACTTTGTTCATTTAAAATTTTTCTACTTCAAAAGCTTTTCATTTTGACTCATGCAAATCCAATAACCTTTTAATTTCCAGCTTTTACCCTTGGTCTCATGGAAAAAAGATTGTTTCCTATCCCATGATAGCCTATATTTTCATCTATGACTCTTCCCCAATATTCTATTATGAAATATTTCAAACTTAGAAAGCATGAAAAAAAAATTCCTATCCCATGATAACCTATATTTTCATCTATGACTCTTTCCCAATATTCTATTATGAAATATTTCAAACTTAGAAAGCCTGAAAAGAAAAATTCGCAGTGGAAACCTATATTCTTACCATCTAGATTCTACCATTATCATTGTTCTCTTCCTTTCTTATATATCTATCCATCTTTCCATCACTCTATCCATCACATCAATCTATTTTTATTCATTTCAAAGTGGCACTCATCAATTACATTTCCCAAATGCTTCACTATGCATACTGTATGTATTTGATATATATATTTTGCCTTTTTACTTTTACATGTAGTTTTGTTTCCTATGGCAACTGAAACTAATTACTAAGAACTAGGTGGCTTAAAAGAACATATTTATTCTCTTACAGTTTTAGAGGCCCAAAGTGTGAAATCGGTTTCACTGGGCTACAGGTGGCAGGACTGGTTCCTTCTGGAGGCTCTAGGGGACACTCCGTTTCCAAGCCTTTTCTAGCTTCAAAATGGCTGCATCCTTTGGCTGGTAGTTGCTTTCTTACATTACTCCAACCTCTTTCTTCCATTGTCACGTCTCTTCTGTAGTCAAATCTCTCTTTGTCTTCCCCTTTCTTATCACACTTGTGATTACATTCAGTGTGTACCCAGATATTCTAGGATGATCTTTCCATTTCAAATCCTTAACTGAATTACACCTGCAAAATCTCTTTTGCAAGATAAGGTAACATTCACAGGTTCCAACGATTAGGACCTGGGTATCTTTGGGGCTGTTATTTAGCCTACCACATATGCAAACATTCATTTCATCTTTTTTTTTTTTTTAACAGCATGAAGTAAGAATCTGATTGCATTTTTTCCAAATAATTGCCCCATGTATTTGAAAATACAAATATAAATGATTTTAAAATGAAAAATTCTCTAATCTAATTGAGATGATACTTTTATCATATACTATGTTCCTCATGTTTTCTCTATACACTGATTTAAAGTTTAGTAACTTTTTGTCATTAGTATGACAAAATATGGTAATAATTTGATTTTTTGAGTCTAATTCTAGGTGTTTTTCTCATCAAAATTTCTTTAAAGTTGGAAAAAAGAAGTGAAAAATTTGAAGAATGTATGTTGGTTGCTGCAGGAAAATGGCTACCAAATTCTTATAAACTAATTTATTCTCTGCCAGAAAGTTTATATCAGATAATTATTTTATATGAGAGTAGGCTATGTCAATTCATTTGTGGAATACAAGAAAGAAAGAACAAAATAACACACACTCAACTCTGTCAGATATTAAATGATAAGGAGCTAAAACAAATGACACTCAATCAGAAAACAAGCCAGGAGGCTAAAAGCTGTGTATATCAGAATCTTCGTGCTAATTCTAAAATATGTAGGGCATTATAATTTGAGAGTTATCTTTGAGACTTAGCTTCCTTCCAGTAAAAGCAACACTTGTACTTAATAAACATTGTTTTTCCCAGTTGTCTGTTTTCTAAGCAAGTTATGGAATTACTAGCGTTAAAATATTTTAATTGAAACAAAACCTTTGGCACTGTAATATAGTCTTTAATCTTTGGTAAATAAACATATGACTTCACAAGCAAACACATTACGGGATAAATGCTCCATGTTGAATGGATCAGGCCCATTTCTAGAGAGTGTGTTGCCAGTTAATTGGTTATACAGAGCACGCTTTTTACAAAATAATGGATGATGCATCTATTCCCAGGGCCATACCTTAAATGAATAAATTGCCATGTTAAGGTTTCTTTGTCATTACTATCCTAAACTATGGACTCATGGCTCAATATGCCTGTAAATTGATTATGAATAAATTCTGTCTGCATGGCTCTTTCTTTTAATAGGATTTCTTTTTCAGGTTCACAGCAGAATGGAGCAGAACACTGAGAGTTCCTACATACTCCCAACCATACCATCCACATCCCACACAAGACTGGTATATTTGTTATAATCTATGAACCTATATTGTTACACCATTATCACCCAAAGTCCGTAGTTTATGTTCAAGCTCACTCTTGGTGGTGTGCCTCTTATGGGTCTGACCAATTTATAATGACATGTGTACTCCATACAAAACAGAGTAGTTTCATTATCCTAAAAATCCTCTGTGCTTTGGCAATTCATCCTTTCCTCCTCCACCACTCCCCAACCTCTAGCATTGATCTTTTTACTGTCTTCATAGTTTTGCCTTTCCAGAGTGTCATGGTTGGTATCATACAATATATAACTTTCTCAGGTTGGTTTTTCTCAGATCGCAATGTACATTTAAGATTCTTCCATGTCTTTTCATAGCATTTCATGACATTTCTTTTTAGTGCTGAATAATATTCCAACTGTCTAGATGTAACACAGTTTGTTTATCCATTCACCTATTAGAGGACATCTTGGTTGCTTCCAACTTTTGGCAGTTATACACAAAGCTGCTATAAATATCCATGTTCAGCTTTTTGTGTTTTGTGTAGACATAAGTGTTCAGTTCATTTAGGTAGATACCAAGGAGTGCAATCGATGGATCGTATGGTAAGAATATGTTCAGTTTTACAAGAAACTGCCAAGCTGTCTTCCAACGTGGCTGTACCATTTTGCATCCCCACTAACAATGAATGAGGGTTTCTGTTGTTCCACCTCTTTGCCAGCATCTGATGGTGTCAGTGTTTTGGATTTTTGCCACTTTCATAGGTATGCAGTAGTATCTCATTGTTGTATTAATGTGAAACTCCTTAATGACATATGATGTTGAACATGTTTTCATATGCCTATTTGCCATATGTGTATTCTCTTTGGTGAAGTGTCAGCTCAGATCTTTGCCTACTTTTTAATCAAGTTGTCCATTTTCTTATTGTTGAGTGTTGGGAGTTCTTTGTGTATTTTGGATAACAGTCCTTTACCAGATATGCTTTTGCAAATATTTTCTTCTACTCTGTGACTTGTCTTCTCATTCTCTTCAGTGAACATATATATTTTGTTTTCCTTGTTATTTTATATATCTGACATTTAAGTATATTTCTCTTTCCATTATAATGTTTATTAATTTAATGTTAACTATAATGATTGCTTAATTAATGTTTACTTTTAGAGGCATTTGAAAGAACTTCCTGTGATGTTCAGATACTCAATACAATGGCAATATAAAATCCTCACTATAAATTGTGTGGGTGACAAGGAGTTAAATGTTACAGAATCACACTGTGATGGATGTTGGGTCAGACAAGGCTTACTTATTAGCAGTGACTAACTTGGACATACCAGTCTCAAAGCAAAATTCAAATGGTTGCCTCTGCAAAATGACAAAGAACTGAATGCCAAGAACCTTCTGAGTTGCTTAAAAATAGCTGAAATATGGAATGCTAAATACACAAATGCTGAGAAATTACTACATTTCAAATGAAGAAATGTAAATATATTTAAATCACATTTGTTAAAGCTTGATTTTCTTCCCAAAGTTTTATAGACTGGGTTTCATGGATCCTTAGGAGATGCACAGATGCATTAGCAGTGTTTCTCAAACTATCTATCATGAAGGGTTTATTTTCTAATTTGTTGTAGGTTGATCATTTGCCTTATATATACCTCTCCTTTATTTTTACAATTATGGGTGTGTGTTTGTGTGTGTGTGTGAGAGAGAGAGATAGTGATAGTGATAAATGTTGCAGCTTTAGAAAGCATTTTGACTGTTTTCTGTTGTTTGTAGTCCCTAGTAAAGAGAGTGCTGTTGAGATTGGTTCCCATATTTCAGAGAAATGAAAGAATCTCAAGTTGTCAGAGACAAATGGGAGTTCTAAATTTCCAGGGAGTAGATGGGCTACGTTTATCAGAGTAGGCAGAAAGTGTGTAAAAGTAATCAGAAAGATCTGAGCACACAACAGAAATATATGTGTAACCCAGTAGTTTTATACTTGATTTTTATAACTGAAAGGACTCTAGTTCTGTCCACCAGAGACCTGATTTAGGCCATCACCATATAAAGTCAAAATATCTCACCCTTAATCCAAATCTAGCATCCCCTGAATTAAAAAGAAGCTGGGTAACTTTGAGGCAGGATGGATCAATCACTTCACAAATACTTTCTGTAAATTTTCTTCTTACTTTTCTCTAATATGCTTACATCAATTTATCAGAGTAAATGTGCACTGGGCAAAGGGAAATAACCAGACCCTTCAGGTTTCATTGAGTAGAGACTACGAGTCAACTCCAGCTCCTGGGATCACAAACACAACAGCCAACCAGGAATAGTGGAGCCTTGTGTAGTGAGAGGATAAATGTAGTTTTAATTTGATTCCATCTCACAGTAAGCCCAGTATATACTGAGTCCATCTCTATTTCCAAGTGTATGCTTGAAATAAATATTCTCTACAACTAGAAGAATCCCAGCCTGAGTTTCTGTCACTGTGAAGAGCCATACCAACCTGGACAGGATATCTCCAGACCCTTGACTATGAGATAGTAATAAGCAGCTAACTTGTTTAAGCCACTGTGATTTTGGGTTTTTCTCTTACAGTTAAAATTAATCTTAACCAATATATTATTTAGTATACTTTCATAATTATTCGAGAAATGCAAATAAAAACTACAATGAGGTATCACCTCACACTTGTCAGAATGGCCATCATCAAAAAATCTACAAACAGTAAATGCTGGAGACGATGTGGAGAAAAGGGAACCCTCTTGCAATGTTGGTGGGAATGTAGATTTATACGGTCCCTATGCAGAACAATATTGAGGTTCCTTAAAAAACTAAAAATAGAACTACCATATGACCCAGGAATCCCACTCACTACTGGGTATATACCCTGAGAAAACCATAATTCAGAAAGACACATGCACCCCAATGTTCATTGCAGCACTATTTACAATAGCCAGGACATGGAAGCAACCTAAAAGTCCATCGACAGATGAATGGATAAAGAAGATGTGGTACATCTATACAATGGAATATTACTCAGCCATAAAAAGGAATGATATTGGGTCATTTGTAGAGACGTGGATGGACCTAGAGACTGTCATACAGAGTGAAGCAAGTGAGAAAGAGAAAAACAAATATCATACATTAACATATATATATATATATATATATATATATGTGGAATATAGAAAAATGGTACAGATGAACCTATTCGCAAAGCAGAAATAGAGACACAGACATAGAGAACAAACATATGGACACCAAGTGGGGAAAGGCGGGGTGGGATGAATTGGGAGTTGGGGATTGACATACATACACTACTATGTATAAAACAGATAACTAATGAGAACCTGCTGTGTAGCACAGGGTACTCTACTCAATGCTCTGTGGTAACCTAAATGAGAAGAAAATCCAAAAAAGAGGGGATATATGTATACATATAGCTGATTCACTTTGCTGTACAGCAGAAACTAACACAACATTGTAAAGCAACTCTACCCCGATTTTTAAAAAGATCCTTTCAATTCTTTTTTCTAAGTTAAGTTGTTTCTTTATTTATAATCAAAAAAACTTAAATAGGACCTATTCAAATTATATCAATTCTCAAAACACCAAGAGTTTGGCATTATTATTTTTATATGTTAAGGCTCTGGTGCTCAGAAAGGTTAAAGATATTGGAAAACATCACAGGGGAGGAAGTAGTATATCAATGCTACAGGTCATTCTCTCTTGATGCTTACACAATATTACCTCTTAAGTTGAGAATACCCTACTTTATGGGGTCTATTTTCTCTGTGAAATAGAGAATGAGATAATTTCCTGACAGTGACAGGGACAGTGCTAGGTTAGTGGAGAGTGAGGGTGAATATTTGAAATAAGGGAAGGCGATAGAGCCTTGTGACTCAAAGAGTAGCCATTAGTCAAGTAGCTTTGGCATCCCCTGGTAGCTTGATAGAAATGCAGATCTCAGCACTCCACCAACTGACTCAAATCTTCTTTTTGAAATATCCCCAGGTGATTTGTGTGTACATTAATGTTTGAGGTGCACTGGGACAAGCAGGCGTATTGTCAAGTACCACTGAAGCGCCAGCTGAAAATGGAGACTATGCATTTATAAGCATCAATATTAATGTTTAGGAAACGCTTATTGTTGCCTATCCAGAAGCCAATCCGTGCTTGGTGACAAACCTGAACTCCTACTAAAATGCCAGATCCTTGCTTTCTCTCTCGCATTTATATCAAGGGCTTATGACCCAAACCTGGCCAATGAAAGTTTAGGGGAAATACACCGAGAGAATTTTCAGAGAGACTTTCATCTCATTCAAACAAATGAATAGGATTAAACTCGTGCTTTCTTGTTCTGAATATTTTTCTATCTATGTGTGATGCAGAAAACTGTAGCAACCATTTTGCAGTCTTAAAGGCATAAGCCCAATGACCAAGCCAAGATAACAATCTGATGAATCAATGTTAGGAATGAAGCACCATTCCTTTGGATTTCTTGTTATATGAAATAATAAACATCCTTATTGTTTAAAGCATTTTCATTTAGTTTTTCCATAACTTGAAGCTAAGAATTTCCTAAGTAAAAGAAAATGGTTTTGTGGTTTTTCTGTTAAAATCCTCAGAACAGGGGGCTTCCCTGGTGGCGCAGTGGTTGAGAATCTGCCTGCCAATGCAGGGGACACGGGTTCGAGCCCTGGTCTGGGAAGATCCCACATGCTGCGGAGCAACTAGGCCCGTGAGCCACAACTACTGAGCCTGTGCGTCTGGAGCCTGTGCTCTGCAACAAGAGAGGCCACGATAGTGAGAGGCCCGCTCACCGCGATGAAGAGTGGCCCCCGCTTGCCACAACTAGAGAAAGCCCTCACACAGAAATGAAGACCCAACACAGCCATAAATAAATAATAAATTAATTAATTAAAATTGCAACCTCCCTTAAAAAAAAAAAAATCCTCAGAACATTAGATTAAGGTAAAATGAAGCAAATTACCGAATTACCGGTGGAATTGTACCGGGTGAGTTTGTCTGAGTAAAAGCAGTTGAAGGTGTAGGCAAGTGTTTCCCTAAAGTACTGAACCAGGAGGTTGGTGCTGGGTAGGGACATGCCAACAGCCAGGATGGTGTTTATGGGATGACCAAAAACAGAAAGTCAATATTTGATGAGACTAAAAAATTGTCACATTGGGAGAAAGAGTTAGAGGGGAAGCTGTAGTCAGAAAAAGGGCTTTAGAATTTAAGATTCCAGAGGTGAAACAATTCCTATGGATGCCATCCATGTAGATGGATGAAATGGAATAAATATGAAGACCACTGGGGTTCAGGAAGTCAAAGAAGTGTCAAACTAGGTTGTCAAATGAGTCAACCACATGGATATTGGAGACACTTGGAATTATAATAGATATTGAGGTCGAAATAGAATTTGATGAATATGGGGGAGCCATTAGGACATTGGGGAACAACGAAATTAAGAAAAGCTTCATAAAAGGGGGGACATCTGACTTGGATCTCATAGAAAAGTAGGAATGATCTACATAGAGAAAATGTAATGGTAGGTATGTCTGGCAGAGGGAATAGTATGTGCAAAGTTCATGGACACAAAAAACCGCTCAGGGGATGGTGGGTGGTTCTATGCTGCTAGAACAGAGAGAGGAAATACAGATTTGTGCCAGCTTATGAAGGCTCTTACATGTTATAAAAAGGGGTTTGGATATATTCTGTTTAACAACTGTTGCTGGTTATAGTTTTCTAAACCTAGGGAAACAAAAGCTTTTATTTTATGTGTGTGAAAGGAAACATTCTCCACAATACAGATAAGACAAATATCTCACCTCCACCCCTTTCTTTTTGGACTCTGTGCATTGCTTGGGACGGTTAGGAGGCAAACAGGTCTGACTTAATTACAATTTTATTTCCTTTGCTTTATTGAATCCATTTGGGCCTGGGTAGATGTAGTTCATCACCCATGTCTGACTGAAGGAGGGGGAAAGGTCAGGTGATAAAGCATCTTCCAGGACAAGGATTTCATGGTTTATTGGTCAGCTTTGCTACAGCAGTAAACGATAGCATATAGGAAACAACATTCATTTCTTGCTGTGATTATCTGCTACTTTCCCGGTCTCTTCTGGGATCTATTGGATGTCACTGGCTTCACTGGGCTCTCTTGGGTTTTTCTAGGCCTTTTTGAGCTCTGTTGGACTCTACTTAGCCCTACTAGTAGGCTTTTCTGAGCTCCACTGGGTTCTGTGGGCTAGACTCAGCTCCATATATCTTTTGGTAGTTACTTTTGGGGATATACTGTTACCACGATGGAAGACCAGAGCAAGAGGGCAGCATACAAGTCATTCTGTGGTATTTAAAGCTTCTTCTGGACAGCGTGATGGCAAAGAGGGTCTCTCTGACCAAACTCTAGTCAAATTCCTCTGATCCTCTGATCCTTTTTCTCCACTAGGAGAATCTTGGCTCATAAAAACATCAGATCCTCAGCACACCCGTCTTCCCTTTCCCACTCACACACATCTTGGATGACCCCAACCCTTCTTAAAATGCATGCCTGAGAAAGCTCAGTACTGCCAGGAAAATTTACTGTTTGTTCCAGCCCAAACCTGGTGATAGGTAGGTTCCTAAACCCCCTCTTAGAGCAGTTACTTGAGAAAGCTTGCAATTATAAATCCCTTCTCTGCCTCTTTGACATGTAACTCTTTCACCAACTAGAACCATCTCCTCCGGGACCTGAGAACCATCTCTTTGAAACTCAAATATTTGATGACTCTAGCTTCTGGTCCCCATGGGAGGATAAGAACCTAACTTCTTACATCACTACCTCCTGTCATAAAGATACAGAAATTTGTTTCTCCTCCAGATAAGCACCAGTTAACAAACCCAGATGGCCTGGTCACATTATATGAGCCCCTTCCTGCTTTTTGTAAGTTTTCCCTTACCCGATTCTGCTCAATCTCTATTCCCTCACTCTTCCCTAAAATCCCAGTCACCTCTGCGAAGTTGAGTTCAGTTCATGTTAGACCCTTTTCCCTATTGCAAGAGTTTATTGCTGAATAAAATCCATCCTCACTGCTTTAACTAGTGTTTATTTATCTTCGACAGTGGAAAATGTCACATTTCTCATACAAGGGCAGAGAGAATAAGCAACTGGATAAACCAGTGATAACACACATAGCTTTTTAACAAAAATGAGTTCTTTAGGTTCCAGGAAGTGGTCTTCTTATCAGATTTCATAAAAGAAACGTTTAAAAAGTGTTTTGACACGCAAATATGAATAGAAAAAGTTACAGCCATGTTGCTTTCTTAATTGGCCAGTACAAAATTTCCTCAAGGGAACTAAACCCATAAATTGAAAAAGTGTATAAGTTTAATATCAGAAATATGTTAGGGCTTCCCTGGTGGCGCAGTGGTTGAGAGTCCACCTGCCGATGCAGGGGACACGGGTTCGTGCCCCGGTCCGGGAAGATCCCATATGCGGCGGAGCGGCTGTGCCCGTGAGCCATGGCCACTGAGCCTGCGCGTCCGGAGCCTGTGCTCCGCAATGGGAGAGGCCACAACAGTGAGAGGCCCGCGTACCGCCAAAAAAAAAAAATTAAAAAAAAATATGTTATTCATTTTCATTCTGAACTGATGAGTAATGTTCAAATGCTCTTTAAATCAAGCCAACTAGATGCACTGCCTTGTTATTATTAAAAATGTGTATTTGGTAGTGAAAAATAGGAAAAGCCATAAAAATTGCAGGCAAATCAGAAGTTTAAAAAGCATCTAAGATCCCTACTTCCTGTAAATTTTGTTAAATATCTCTCCACCAGATTTTATTTTTAGTTTACTTAACAAAATCAAGGTACACTGTGTGACTGCCACCTAATGTGCCTTGTCAGATCTTTTACAGCCATGTTTTTTAGGCCACATTAGGATAGATAATGCCAACTATTTAAGACAGTAGGGTATCTAGCGAAATTGTTCAGCCTTTTAAATTTCAGCTCACTATGCTCCAGCAGACAGTACAAAATGTACTACTTGGATCATATTCACAGCCCAGTGTTGACAAACAGTCTCAGAATATTAAATTCCACCCTAGTGTGTGTTCCCTTATGGTCTGTGATATTTGACTTGAAAGGAAAATACCTCTGCAATGTAGTGACAAATTTGAAGTGAGAGAGGTAATATATCTTCACTTCAAATACATATGCTTAACAGTTTTAGTAATTAGTCGGTGGGGGGGGGCAAGAGACACAATAATAAGTGGACAATTATATTGAAAGATTTGAAATTACTTTGTTCAAGGCATTAAATGATCATCTATTAGGTGAAAAGATTGTCTGCATTTTGCAGGTGGGGGAATAGAAAAAAAAGGAAAAAAATAATGAGGTATCATCTTTGTCCTCCATGAACTTGTTGGGTAGTGAAGAGTTCTAAGAATTGATGTTAAACATTTGTGTGTTTGATGTTGCTCGTGACATAATCTGTGTTCACAACAATATCATACTGAGTGGAGAACAGGAAAGAAAAGAGGAGGGAGCTGCTCTTTAGAGAGGATTAGATTTCAGAATTATTTGAACAAATTGGAAACATAAATAAACTCTGCCAAAATAACATTTAAGGAGAAACAAATTTATCTAAAAATAACTTGTAGTAAATTTGGAGAGATTGTTTTATATAAATATGAGTAAAATTTACATGGTTACAACAAATCAAATAGGAAGCCAAATGATCTAAGGAATTAGATCAGATTTAAAATAAAACTAATGACAGAAATAACAATATTAACAATAGTAAAAGCTACATATTCACTGAGTATTTGCTCTGGTGCCAGTCATTGTCCTAGGCCATTTATATACATTACTCTTTTTTTTTTAATTTAAAATTTTTTTGCAGCCATTTTTAAAATTGACATATAGTTGATGTACAATATTATACAAGTTACAGGTGTACGATACAGTGAATCTCAATTTGTAAAGGTTATGCTCCATTTATAGTTATTATAGAATATTGACTAATAAGAAAATAAATAAATAAACATTAAAAAAATACTCTTTTGTATTTAAAGGAAAAAGCTTTGTATTTAAAGATATTGCTTTCAGTGTAATTTATAATGATGAGAAACTGGAAATAACCAAGTTTTCCAAATAAAGAAAGCTGGTTAAAAAAAAAAATTGGCTATATTCCCTGTGTTGTACAACATATCCTTGTAGCTTATTTTATACCTAATCATTTGTACCTCTTTATACATTACTCTTTTAATTCTTAAAACTGGCCTGTGAGTTTTGGTGCTATTATTATCACTATTTCACCAGTGTTGAAAACTAAGGCTTGGCATGATCTGGTAAACTTTCCCAAGTTTGAAAGCTATTAAGTTAGTGGAACAAAGATTTGGATCTGACTCCAGAGTTTGTATTAGCCTGAATAATCAGCTGGGGTACCTTTTTCAGTAGTAAGAAGTAAAAAGTCTCTAGTTATATGATCACAGTATCATAATACTCTACAGACTACCAAATAGGGTACCATGAGTTTTTGGTTTTATTTTCTCTACAGAATAACTCATAGTTGGTCCCAGGAGAGTAATTCTTTATGTTGGTCCATGTCATCCTAGGGGGAGGTAAGTGACTTTAAATGGGGGTGAAGGGCAGGCACAGAGAACAGACTTGTGGATGCCAAAGGAGAGGAGGGTGGGGAAGGGAAGGATTGGGAGTTTGGGATTAGCAGATGCAAACTCATATATAGGATGGATAAACAACAAGATCCTACTGTATAGCACAGGGAACTATATTCAATATCCTGTGATAAACCATAATGGAAAAGAATATGAAAAATAATGTATATATGTGTATAACTGAATCACTTTGCTGTACAGCAGAAATCAAGACAACATTGTAAATCAACTATACCTCAATACATTTTTTTAAAAATGGGGGTGAAGGAGACGAGATTTTTCTGACTTGATTAGCTAAAAGAGACATGATTTTAGAGAAAACAAAAACTGGAACAATCTTATTCTGGAATCTTTCTTGCTAGAAAGAAGCTACTTACAAATATTATTTTGCCTTTTTGGAATTTTGCTATTTAGGAGTGAGGCCTGACTTCTCCCAGCTGTTGCGTCAGTCTATAGAGGGTAAATTATCCTGAGTCCTGGCATTTGGGAAATACATGTGAGATTGTCCAAACTCCTGGGGTAACATTCCTGCCATCTAAAGTTCCCTGAGCTGAGCATGGGGTCTTGGTGGCAGTTGAAGCGACATTTCCCCTCATCACTTGCTCAAGAGAATCACAGTATAAAGTCAAGTCAGTCAAGGAAAACTATTGATAAAATAGATAAACTCTGGTTTATGTAGAGAAATTCCAGACTGAGACTCCTGCTTCCTAGAGAGACACTTCTACCCCAGGAGTGATTTCAGTGATGCTTTACTGCTAACGCCCCTTCCTCACTGGATCTCCAAACCTAGAGAATGCTCTCTGTGCTAAAAAGATTTTCCCAGGATAAGTCCAGTTCCTGGTATAGGTCTTGGACATTGTCTTCTACAACTCCAAACAAACTGGCCCCGTCAGGACACAGAGGAGACTTGACGAACTCAAGAAGGTCTCCAAAGACTCTCTGGGGTCAACTTTTACTACAGTTTCAGCAATATTATGGTTTTAAAATGGTTGGATTAGATGATTTTTTAAGTCCCCTTAGCTCTAACACTTTATGACTAAACAGCTCTTGGGCAGGCCTAAGAACACACCCATCACATTTCTCTGGGAAAATACATTACATATCCACACAGGCTCAATAAATGGACTTCTGGAACACAACTTACTAAGGCTGGGAATAGGCTAAGTGGGGGCAAAGCATATAGGCTTTGGAAGAGAACATGTTGTGTCAATATTTGGGAGACCCTAGGGTCACTTTGCTACTCCAAATGCTGAAGTAAACATGGGGCCCATTCTTTTGGTCTAAGAATAATCCTGAATGCTTTGACTGAATTTGGTGATGATTTTTTTTTCTCTCTGAATTGATCTACTTAGCTGGCTGTTTTATTATTACAATGACTATTCACTTACAAGGAGAGTTTTGAAAGTAATAGAAACTTTGGAAAACTGACTTCATGAGAAAAAACTCAAATATTCAGTATATGATGCTATGAAGGAATTTAAATTTTTTATTTAATTTGGTGCTATGTAGGTAGCTATATAGATAAAACAATGTTACTTCCTGTACCAAAAATGAGGACACAAAATAAGCTAAATATGAATATTCTTAAAGGGCAAAATAGAAAATAGTTTTTACTATCCTTGAAAATCTGAGAACTATATGAGTGTCAAATTTATAGGTTTTGTATTTATTTCCTAAGCTTGGAAAATGAGAATGTGAGATCAGTGGACTAAAAGCTAAGAATGAGACAAAATCCTGTTTATGAAAAACAGGAGTTTTAAATGGTGAATAGTTGAAGATTCTTCTTTTTAACTTTCAGGGAATAAATTTCCTCTTCTTCCTCCTTATCAAATGTTGTATTTCACCAAGGGGGTGAGGAGATGAGGTTGGATTTTAAAAGTGAAGTGAGGTAATGTTTGGTATAAGACAGTGATGGTCTGAAACTTGGGAATCATGCATGCTGTTGATAAAGATTTTGAGCTGAGATAGAGAAGCACTGCCAGAAGATGACCCAACCCCAGAGATAGACTATCATAGCAGTAATGTGGTGAACTAATGGTAAGAATGCAATTGAGAAATCCAGCCTGGATACTATGTATGGTCAATATTTATTACATGTTTGTCCAATGAATGAAAGATTCTTTATATCAGGGATTCTTAATTGGGATTGCAAGAGGATGGGGCTATACCCACAGGGACAGAGTAAATCACAATCATAAATCATTTGGAGGATCATTTTTACACTATGTACTGTACTTCAGAAATGTATATCTAGGGTTGTGTTTTGTATTTTCTGCTCTCCTTCTCCTCTACCCTGACATTAAAGCAGTAAGAAACCCATGTGATTGGGGTGGGAAAAAGAAATCCTGACAACTAGTGTCCTATATGAAGATAGAATGTATATGAGAAGAATAGTTGCTGGAAGCAAACCAGAAAGAAAAAATACCCTTTTTTAAATATAAAACTTTGGTCACTCTGGTATCTCTGTAAAATACTTAGTTTCTATACATGTACCCACACCTCTCTTTCTTTCTTTTTTTTTAAGTGTATTACCCAGGTAACAGTTGGATTCTCCTGGCCTTGGGAGCATCATATGAACCTTGACAAGATTTTTACTAGTTCTCAGAGTTTATTCTATCTTGATGCTGTTTGGATCTGTGCACTGGCACAATTTGGAGTGGATAATATTTTTTGTCAAAATTCTGCTTCTACATGATAAAGTATTCTTAATGCTAATCATGAAATTAAATAATACTAGTGGCCAGAAAAGATAGTGGAAGTTCTCAGGTATTGCACTGTATATATATACATATATATTTTTTTCTTACATTTATACAATTATGACCATAAAAACATGAAAAATAGAATAAATACAACAGTACTGAAAGAAAAACTTATGGGTTAATATTTTTAAATTACATTGATTCATTTTTGAAACAAAGACATAAGGACTTATAACTACATATTAGTCTGTCACAATAATAAATGACATTACTGTGTCTGTTTTTAATCTCTAACTTCTGAAAAATTGAAGTGACTTCATAGAAATTATTTTTCTTTGTGTATTTATGTTCAATAGAAAGCATAGTCAGATTTTCTCATACTTAATGAAAGAACAATTTTTACTAATTTTAGCTTCAAAACTTTTCTTCCACATGCAGTAATAATTATATAAATAATCATGAAGCTAGCTCAAAGAGTTCCCATATACGAGCACCCATTTCCCCCTATTAACAAGCTACATTAGAATGGTACATTTGTTACAATTAATAAACTGATATTTAAGCATTATTATTAACTAAAGCACGTACTTTATTTATATTTCCTTAGATTTTTACCTAATGTCCTTTGTTTGCTAGTTAGGAAAAAATGTAAGCATAAGAATGTTAGGCAGAGATCCATAAAACCCCCCCCATTTTACAATACATTCAAGAAGTTGCAAAACTGTCATGTCTGCCTAGATCAATTTTAGTTAGTGGCTTTCAAATGATATATTCACCAAAAAAATCATAATTTCTGTATATGGTTTGAAGAAGTTTGAGATCTAATATTACATATTCCTGAATTTAAATAGTCAATTTGAGTTGATCAAGATGGCAGAGCAGGAAGACCCTGAGCTCACCTTGTCCTACAGATACACCAAAATTATAGCTATTTACAGAGAAACAAACTATCTATGAGAATGACCTGAAGACTAGCAGAAAAGATTTTCCAGAACTAAAGAGAAAAAGAAAGAGCCACAACAAGATAGGTAGAAGGGGTGGAGATGCACTCTAGTCAGGACCCACACCCCCTGGTCAGTGACCCATGAATGGAAAGGATATCACAACGACAAAGGTCCTCCCTGAGGAGTGAGGGGTCCAAACCCCACATCAGGCTCCCCAGCCCAAGGGTCCTGCCCAGGAAGATGAACCCCCCCAAAAGTCAGGCTATGAAAACTAGTGGCGCTTACATGAGGGCTATAGGAGACAGAGACTCCACTTTTTTTTTTTTGGCTTTAATCAGCAAAAATTTAATATTTCTCATAATTCCATGAATTGGCTGGGCAATTCTGGCCTTGGCTGGCTCAGTTGGGACTGGAAGGTCTAGAGGTCCTCTACATTCACATGTCCAGCAGTTGGCTTGATGACCATGCATCTCTCATCATCCAGTGGGCTAGCCCGGCTCCTCCCCACAGTGGTGACTGCAGTGTTCCCAGCAGCAAGAGGCAACAATCCCCAGTGCACAAGTGCTTTTCAAGCCTTTGCTTGCATCATGTTTGCCAGCATCTAACATGCCAAAGCAATTTACACAGACTGGAGAAATGGACTCCACTTCTTTTTTTTTTGCTCATGAATGTAAAATTTTTTTACATTTTAAGTTATTATCAATTTACAAGGTGGAAACCCATTGTTGTTTATGAGACCCCACACTTAAAGGGAGCATGCAAAAATCTCACATGCCCAGAGTCCCACAACAGAGAACAGTGGACAGACCCACATGCTGGAGAGCCTCCTTCAGAGGCAGGAGGCAGCAGGGACACCCTCTGGGGACTGATACACTGGTGGCAGCCATTTTGGGGAGCTTGGATTATTTTTTATTTCTTTCACTAGCCTGATTGCCATGGCTAGGATGTCCAATCTTCTTAGATTTACTGCGATTGTTTTGTGGCCTGTCATGTGATCTATCCTGGAAAATGTTCCATGTACACTTGAAAAGAATATGTATTCTGCTATGCTTGGATGGAACATTCTATACACATAACTATTAAGTCTATCTTGTCTAATTTGTCTTTAAAGCCAATGCATCCTTTTTGGTTTTATGTCTGGATGATCCGTCCACTGATGTAAGTGAGGTGGTAGAGTTTACTACTATTATTGTATTACTATCAATTTCTTCCTTTCTGTCTGCTAATATTTGCCCTATGTATTTAGATGCTACTATGTTGAGTGCATATGTATTTGCAAGTGTTCTATCTTCTTGTTGGATTGGTCCCTTTATCATTATGTGATGCTCTTCTTTGTCTCTCATTACAGTCTTTGTTTTAAAGTGTAATTTATAGGTATGCTACCCAAGCATTCTTTTTGTTTCCATTTGCATATAATATCTTTTTCCTTCCCCTCACTTTCCATCTATGTGTGTCTTTAGATCTAAAATAAGTCTGTTGTAGGCAGCATATATTTGGGTCTAGTTTTTTTATCCATTCAGCCACTCTTTGCCTTTTAATTGAAGCACTCAATCAAAATTAACACATGGGGATCTGTTGCATTTTTATACACTAATAATTAACCATTAGAAAAAAGAAATCAAGAAAACAATTCCCTATACAATTGCATAAAAAACATAAAATACCTGGGAATAAATCTAACCAAAGAGATAAAAGACTTATACTTGAAAAACTATTAAGATATTGGTGAAAGAAATTGAAGATGACACAAACAAATGGAAAGTTATACCTTGCTCAAGGATGGGAAGAATTAATATTGCTAAAATGACTATACTACCCAAGACAATCTACAGATTCAGTGCAATCCCTATCAAAATACCAATGGCATTTTTCACAAAACTTGAACAAGTAATCCTAAAATTTGTATGGAATCACAAAAGACCCTGAAGAGCAAGCAATCTTGATAATAAAGAAGAAAGCCAGAGGTATCATGTTCACTGACTTCAAACCATACTACAAAGCACAGTAATCAAAACAGTATGGTACTGGCACAAAAACAGACACATAGGTCAATGGAAGAGAATAGAGAACCCAGAAATAAACCCATTCTTATATGCCCGCTAGTCTATGACAAAGGAAGTAGGAATATACAATGGATGAAAAGACAGCCTTTTCAATAAAAAGGGCTGAGAAAAATGGACAGCTACATGCAAAAGAATGACACTGGACCACTTTCTCACACCATATACAAAAATAAACTTGAAATGTATTAAAGACCTAAATGTAAGACGTGAAACTAAAAATTCTAGAAGAAAACATAGGCAATACACTCTTTGGCATTGGTTTTAGCAATATTTTTTTTGATCTGTCTCCTCTGGCAAGGGAAATAAAAGCAAAATTAAACAAATAAGACTGCATCAAACTAAAAAACTTTTGCACAGCAAAGGAAACTATCAACAAAATGAAAAAGTCAGCCTACTGAATTTGCAAATGACATATCTGATAAGGAGTTAATAACCAAAATATATGAAGAACTCATACAACTTAATATCAACAAAACAATAGGATTTAAAAAGGGCAGAGGACCTGAATAGACATTTTCCCAAAAATGTGCAGATGGCCAACTGACTCATGAAAAGATGCTCAACATCACTAATCATCAGGGAAATTCAGATCAAAACCACAATGAAATATCACCTCACAGCTGTCAGGATGGCTATTATAAAAAATAAAATGAAATAAAATAACAAGTGTTGGCATGGATGTGGAGAAAAGGGAACACTTGTACACTGTTGGTGGAATTGTAAATTGGTGCAGCTACTAATGAAGATGGTATGGAGGTTCCTCAAAAAATTAAAAATAGAAGTACCACATAGTCCAACAATTTCCTTTCTGGGAAGGAAAGAAAACCAGAAGCAAAAAAACTCACTAATTAGAAAAGATATATGCACCCCTATGTTCATTGCAGCATTATTTACAATAGCCAAGCTATGAAAGCAACATGTGTCTACTGACACATGGATAAAGAAGATGGACTATTACTCAGTCATTAAATATGCCATTTACAATAACATGGATGGCTCTAGAGGGCATTATGCTAAGTGAAATAAGTCAGACAAAAGAAATACAAATACCATATTTTATCACTTACATATGGAATCCAAGACACAAAACAAATGAATAAACAAATAAATGGATAAACAAACCAGAATGAAAATAGACTCATAGACACCAAGAACAAACAGGTGGTTGCCAGAGGGGAGGAGGTGGGGGGATGGCAAAATAAGTGAAGGGAATTAAGCAGTACAAGCTTCTAGTCATAAAATAAGTAAATCATGGGAATGTAATATACAACATTAGCCTTATGGTCAATAATACTGTAATACCTTTGTATGGGGTCAAATGGTTACTAGACTTACTGTGGTAATCATTTTGTAATGTATTTAAACGTTGAATCATTATGTTGTATGCCTGAATTTAACATAATATTGTACATCAACTGTATTTCAATGGAAAAAAAAGAAATTTGAAATGAACAATGATACCACAGTGACTGTAAAATGAAAGAAACAGTTGACTTCTTGGTCTTGAAATGAATACATGACACCAAGTCTGCATATTTGGGGGTTGATGGTTTAATTGGAATTTCTTCAAATTAACTTCTATGTAGAACACAATGCTTATTAAAAGATAAGTAATAAAAGTGTGCCCATTTTTAGCTTACTTATATGTTATTAAATTTCAACAGTAATAAGGGAAATTGTTTAGATTTAGAACTTAGAGCAAGAAAAAAACAAAATTTTTTCCAAGGAAGAGTACTGTATCACTCATGTTGTTTAGAATTGGTAGCCTAAACAGACAGACATTTAGTTCATTTTAGTAGTGCCTTTAAATCTCCTACTGGCAATCCCCTTTCCCATCATTCACTGTGCCTCTCCCATTACCCACAGCTCTGCACTTGGTACCTCACTGGGTATGTCAGGGCTCATAGCACCTTAGATGCAAATCTCAGCTTCCTTCAGCTGTTTTCACAGGAACTCTGTTTACTCCAGTCAAAGAAAGCATTTTCCCTCCTCCTTTATTTTGGTATAATTGACAAATAAAATTGTGAGATATTTAAAGTGTACAGTGTGATAATTTGATATAAATATATATTGTAAAATTCATCCCATCTCGATTCATCCCATCGAGTTAATTAATACATCCATCACCTCACGTATTTATCTTTCTTTGTGTGTGTGAGAACATTTAAGTTCTACTCTCTTAGCAAATTTCAGTTATACCATAACAGTGTTATCAACTATAGTCATCATGTTTTACATTAGATCCTCAGAACTTTTTCATCTTATAACAAAGTTTGTACTCTATTATCAACCGCTCCCTATTTCCCCCCACCCCTAGCCCCTGGCAGTCACTTTTCTAATCTCTGTTTACATTAGTTCACTTTTTTTTTTTAAGATTCCATATATACCATGATATATGGTATATATATTCCATATATACCAAATACCATGATACTATGAGGGTATTTGTCTTTTTCTCTCTGGCTTGTTTCACTTATCATAATGCCCTTTGGGTTTATCCACGTCATTGCAAATAGTAGGATCTCCTTCTGTTTTAAGGCTGAATAATATTCCACTGTCAAATTTTAGAAGATGTACTGATGATGTGATGTGTTAAGGGCAGCCTCACAGAGTTCCATCTCCTGTTGGGGTCAAGGCTGACACTGCCCCACCCACCCATATTTTTCCTTCCTCTCAGAAGCAACAAACAAATCCCTATCTCTCTTTGTAGCTGCATGCCTGACAACGCCCCTTACCAACTCCGTTCCCCTCCACTGCCAAGATTATAACTGATTATTTTAACAAATGTGTGTCCCTCCATAAAAGAATTCTCATAGGGACTGCCAAGAGAATGGCATTTTACCTATTTTGTTTCATATATGACAGGTTATATGTAATTTTTTCAGAGAGTAGTTCATTATTTTCCCAAAGGATTTTAGCTTTGAGAATGTATTGATAGTCATCACTGGTCAAGTTCATGATCTGTAGCTAGAAAAACATAAACACTAAGAAGGAAAATTGGTTTCTCCTTTCTAGAAAGACTGACTGCAAGCCTAATTCTACAGCTTGTCCCAGATGCTTAAAAACTATTGCACTTAAGTTTTGTCACTGATTAAGCCCCTTTATTAACATTTTGAGGAAATTAAAGGAAACGCAAGAATTCTTTTATATATTTTTTGCATATTTATAAGCAATTATTAATAAGTGTTTGCCTGTCTTTTCCTTTTAAACCGATTGCATAAATTTCATGTGAAACTTTCTCTCCTGGTTACCATTTTCTAAAACTTTAATCATACCTCTTGCTCTTTTCCTAACTTTTCTGCATTTAACATTCTCTGCACTTATTTGATTAGTTGTGATTAAATAGTAAAATTATACACAAATAATTTGGATATTTTTACTGATCATAACATTTAATAAATATATTTTGATTTTAATTATATTGAATCCACATGAATTAGTGGATTCTAATTTCGTATAAGTACTTAAGTGTCTTCCATGCTCACATTTTGGTTATTTCCTTTACACAACCCATTTCCTGCTTTTACTGGAAGTTGAGCAGGGTTTTTCTATTTTTGTTTTTAATTTTACTGTTCCCCAAGGCTTTCTTCATTGTGTTTTTCTTGGGTAGGCAACATCTTGCCACGGAATATTTGAGCAATCACTAAAGTATACCCACACGCCACTTAGTAAATGAGTTGTTTTTTTTTTAAATGAAGTATTTGGTTAATAGGTAACAAAGACAATTTCCAATACATCACTCCACAGCCCAGTATCTAGAATTTTCCTAGTGAAATATAATTCTAGAAATGATCTCCTTTCATATTTGTTATTTAACTTATCACATTATGGATCTCAAGAGTTGGTGGTAATAGCCAATGAAATACTACGCTTAAGAAAGAAGGTAAATAATGTTATTTGAACGCATTCATTAGTTTTGTGCTTTACATAAAATATGTTATTCTATTCTCTCAACTGTCATAATATAATTAATTCCAAAATTTAGAGATGAGGAAGTTAGGATTTATAGATGTTCAAAACCTTGGCCAAGGTCATATTAGTAAGTGGTAATGCTCCTCTCCCCTACTGCTTAAGTTTTTTCGTGATTTTTGCAGAGCCCGTGAATTTTAAGACTAAATTGTTTTATTATCCTGGTGTACTTAGGCCTACATTTTTTAGAAGAATGATGTATCAAAAATAGTATCAAAAGGATTTTCAAATGAAATCAGCTCTACAGAAAGTCTTCCTGTTCCTTTCCCTTATTCACTCCTGTGATTGTGATGAGTGCAACAATGTGTTCTATTCCATATGCTCTTCTTGCAACTAAATTTTGACACTGTTTCCACCAAGGAAAGGGATCTGTGTTCTTTCCACTTAAACCTGGTTGTCAGTGGTAGTGACACTTTGTGACTTCCAATGCTAAATCATAAAAGGTGACTTTTTTATTTTTTGCCTTGTTCACTTGGGACCCTCACTCAATTCAGTCACCATAGTGTAAGGAAGCCCAAGAAGCTCGTAGAGAGGTACACATGGAGAGCCTCCAAGGCTCCAGTCATCAGCCATGTATGACTAAACTCCCAGCAAACAGCCAGCACCAACTTGCCAGCCACGTGAGTGAGTCACCTTGGAAGTGATCCCATAGTCCTCAGTTGAGCTGATGCCACGTGGAGCAGAGATGAGCCTTCCACACAGATCACAGTCCAAATTGAAGGTATGAAAGCTCAATAAACTATTGCTGTTGTTTTCAGCCACTAAGTTTTGTGGTGATTTGTAATTCAACCACAAATAACTATTGAAAAGATACATGCACCCCCATGTTCATAGCGGCACTGTTTACAATAGCCAAGATAATGAAGCAACCTAAGTGTCCATCAACAGATGAATGGATAAAGAAGATGGGGTACATATATATAACGGAATATTACTCAGCCATAAAAAGAATGCACTAATGCCATTTGCAGCAACATGGATGGACCTAGAGATTATCATACTAAGTGAAGTAAGTCAGACAAAGACAAATATATGATATCACTTATATGTGGAATCTAAAAACTAGTACAAATAAACTTATTTACAAAACAGAAACAGACTCATAGACATAGAAATAAAAACCAACTTATTTTTACTAAAGGGGAAGGCAGAGAGGAGGGGTAAATTGGGAGTATGGGATTAACAAATGCACACTATCATATATAAAATAGCTAAACAACAAGGATTTACTGTATAGACCAGGGAACTATATTCAATGTCTTATAATAAACTATAATGGAAAAGAATAAAAAAGAATATAGATATATACATATATGTATAACCGAACCACTTTGCTGTACACCTGGAACTAACATAATATTGTAAATCAACTGTACTTCAATTTAAAACAAACAACCTAAACAAGTATCAAATATTCGTTTGGATTCATGGAAAACTTACTTTTAAAAATCATTTTCATTGCACTATATTTCTGAAAGTTTCCTATCCATTAGGTGAACTCAGAACTACTCTGATAAACATGACCCAAGCAAAATTGCCCAGCTCCAGGAAGACTTGCACAAACAGAAATCATTTTTGTTTTGTACTTTTATACTTATTCTGCTTTACTGTAAAGCCCTGTTTATCTATTTTGACCAGAAAGTTCTAGGAAAAAGGAAATTAATTTATTTGATCTGGACTTGCTGCTGTGGTATGAGTAGAGGAAGTAACCTTTGTACTAGTTAACAATTTAAAATAAATGTATTTGAACCTCAGACCGTTCTATTGCTACAAGTTATCTAATTTCTATTAATTCTATAATTGGATAAATATTTTATTTAAGTTAAGGATTTTTTTCCTTCTAAAAAACCTGCTTCTTTCAGTCACAGCTTATCCCCCTTTAGTCCATTTTTTGTGTTTTATTCACAGATTTTTTAAAATGTGATTTTTCTTAGAAATATAATTTTTCTTTCTCATTTTCCTTAGTCTTACCATGATAATTGGTCATAAACATCAAGGTCATGGTTTTCAATTATCCAGATTAGACATCCATTTGATAAGCTTGTAAGATCATCAATTATATTGTCTATTTGCATATTTTAACATGACATAAATAGACCATATTCTGCAATGTTGTTGAATATATGTACCAATAAATACATGACTCATATTAACTATTTGAAAGGGTAAGTGGACAGGAACTCAGGAAATTTGTATAGGTGGCCTCAATTGTTTCTGAGGGTCCATTTTCTAGGGACACTAAATCCGAGTGTCTAGTGTCGCAACTGCCCTAGCCTCGGTTTCCCTTCCCTTTCAAACAAAGCTTGAAACAGGGGCTTGTGTGTAGGTAATTCATTTAGGAAGAGACCCCAGGTAACAGGAATGGGGAGTGAGGGAGTGTAACCTGGAAGGAGGTAAAGGAATGATTGGAGTAATTTATCAAACTGGTCATCACTGTACCTACAGGGGCTCAATTCCAGCTTCTGATGAGCTGTTTAGAAGGTACATGCACCATTGTCCCATCAGACTTCACTTCAGAAACACAAGTTCAAAAACAGAATAATTAAGAATTTCAAGAGAGTTACAATAGGGGACTAAACTCAGGTCCTTCTGAATGCAGGACCATGCATAACTGCAGTGGTTACTTGCTCATGAAGCTGGCCCTGCTTGTGATCTTTGAGATGTGACACTAAAAGGCTGGAGATGGTTGTCTCAAGGCAAAGCAGAGACTGAAGTGTGAACGCAGGAGCTGGGGGGCTGAGGGGATTGTGAGAACATGAGCTCACAAGCTTTAGGAATGCACGGAAGTCCAGGGAAGCATTTATATGTAAGCAGCTTAGAAATTGGCAATTCAGTGCAAGCTCATCTAAATCTAATTGAGACGAAGTCCCAGCCGGCATTTGGGTTACACCTGTATTAGGACAGCTTTGGCTATATTACCTTTTGGAACAGGTTTAACACATTTGCAATTCATATAGAGTTTTTGATGAGAAACTCTTTTTTTTAATGTTTATTTATTTCCTTATTAGTCAACCATCTTATACACATCAGTGTATACATGTCAATCTCAATCTCCCAATTCATCACACCACAACACCCACCCCCAGCCGCTTTCCCACTTTGGTGTCCATACGTTTGTTCTCTACATCTGTGTCTCAATTTCTGCTCTGCAAACCGGTTCATCTGTACCATTTTCTTGGTTCCACACATAAGCGTTAATATACAATATTTGTTTTTCTCTTTCTGACTTACTTCACTCTGTATGACACTCTCTACATTCATCCATGTCTCTACAAATGACCCAATTTCGTTCCTTTTTATGGCTGAGTAATATTCCATTGTATATATGTACCATATCTTCTATATCCATTCGTCTGTCAGTGGGCATTTAGGTTGCTTCCATGACCTGGCTATTGTAAATAGTGCTGCAATGAACATTGGGGTGCATGCGTCTTTGTGAATTATGGTTTTCTCTCAGAATATGCCTAGTAGTGGGGTTGCTGGATCATATGGTAATTCTATTTTGAGTGCTTTAGGGAACCTCCATACTGTTCTCCATAGTGGCTGTATCTATTTACATTCCCACCAACAGTGCAAGAGGGTTCCCTTTTCTCCACACCCTCTCCAGCATTTGTTGTCTGTAGATTTTCTGATGATGCCTATTCTAACTGGTGTGAGGTGACACCTCATTGTAGTTTTGATTTGCATTTCTCTAATAATTAGTGATGTTGAGCAGCTTTTCATATGCTTCTTGGCCATCTGTATGTCTTCTTTGGAGAAATGTCTATTTAGGTCTTCTGCCCATTTTTGGATGGGGTTGTTTGTTTTTTTAATATTGAGCTGCATGAGCTGTTTATATATTTCGGAGATTAATCCTTTGTCCGATGATTCATTTGTAAATATTTTCTCCTGTTCTGAGGGTTGTCTTTTCATCTTGTTTATGGTTTCCTGTGCTGCACAAAAGCTTTTAAGTTTCATTAGGTCTCATTTGTTTATTTTTGTTTTTATTTCCATTACTCTAGGAGGTGGATCAAAAAATATCTTACTGTGATTTATGTCAAACAATGTTCTTCCTATGTTTTCCTCTAAGAGTTTTATAGTGCCCAGTCTTATATTTAGGTCTCTAATCCATTTGGAGTTTATTTTTGTGTATGGTGTTAGGGAGTTTTCTAATTTCATTCTTTTACAGGTAACTGTCCAGTTTTCCCAGCATAACTTATTGAAAAGACTGTCTTTTCTCCAATGTATATCCTTGCCTCCTTTGTCATAGATTAGTTGACCATAGGTGCGTGGGTTTATCTCTTGGCTTTCTATTCTGTTCCATTGATCTATATTTCTGTTTTTGAGCCAGTACCATGTTGTCTTAATGACTGTTTTGTAGTAGCTTTGTAGTATAGTCTGAAATCAGGGAGTCTGATTCCTACAGCTCCATTTTTTTTGCTCAAGACTGCTTTGGCTATTCGGGGTCTTTTGTGTATCCATACAAATTGTGAACTTTTTTGTTCTAGTTCTGTGAAAAATGCCAGTGGTAGTTTGATAGGGATTGCATTGAATCTGTAGATTGCTTTGGGTAGTATAGTCATTTTCACAATATTGATTCTTCCAGTCCAAGAACATGGTATATCTCTCCATCTATTGGTATCATTTTTAATTTATTTCATCAGTGTCTTATAGTTTTCTGCCTACAGGTCTTTTGTCTCCCTAGGTAGGTTTATTCCTAGGTATTTTATTCTTTTTGTTGCAATGGTAAATGGGAGTGTTTCCTTAATTTCTCTTTCAGATTTTTCATTGTTAATGTATAGGGATGCAAGAGATTTCTGTGCATTAATTTAGTATCCTGCAACTTTACCAAATTCATTGATTAGCTCTAGTAGTTTTCTGGTGGCATCTTTAGGATTCTCTATGTATAGTATCATGTCATCTGCAAACAGTGGCAGTTTTTACTTCTTTTCCAATTTGTATTCCATTTATTTCTTTTTCTTCTCTGATGGCCGTGGCTAGGACTTCCAAAACTATGTTGAATAATCGTGGTGAGAGTGGATATCCTTGCCTTGTTCCTGATCTTAGAGGATTCACCATTCACCATTGAGAATGATGTTTGCTGTGGGTTTGTCATATATGGCCTTTATTATATTGAAGTAGGTTCCCTCTATGCTCACTTTCTGGAGAGTTTTTATCATAAATTGGTATTCAATTTTGTCAAAAGCTTTTTCTGCATCTATTGAGATGATCATATGGTGTTTATTCTTCAGTTTGTTAATATGGTGTATCACATTGTTTAGTTTGTGTATATTGAAGAATCCTTGCATCCCTGGGCTAAATCCCACTTGATCACGGTGTATGATCCTTTTAATGTGTTGTTGGATTCTGTTTGCTAGTATTTTGTTGAGAATTTCTGCATCTATATTCATGAGTGATATTGGTCTCTAGTTTTCTTTTTTTGTCATATCTTTGTCTGGTTTTGGTATCAGGGTGATGGTGGCCTCATAGAATGAGTTTGGGAGTTTTCTTTCCTCTGAAATTTTTTGCAAGAGTTTGAGAAGAATGGGTGTTAGCTCTTCTCTAAATGTTTGATAGAATTCAACTGTGAAGCCATCTGGTCCTGGATTTTTGCTTGTTGGAAGATTTTTTTTTTTTTTTGTGTTACACAGGCCTCTCACTGTTGTGGCCCCTCCCGTTGAGGAGCACATGCTCCGGGTGTGCAGGCCCAGTGGCCATGGCTCATGGGCCCAGCCGCTCCGCAGCATGTGGGATCTTCCTGGAGTGGGTCATGAACCCATGTCCCCTGCATCAGCAGGCGGACTCTCAACCACTGCACCACCAGGGAAGCCCTGTTGGAAGATTTTTAATCACAGTTTCAATTTCATTACTTGTGATTGGCCAGTTCATATTTTCTATTTCTTCCTGGTTCAGTCTTGGAAGGTTATACCTTTCTAAGAATTTGTCCATTTCTTCCAGGTTGGCCTTTTTATTGACATAGAGTTGCTTGTAATAGTCTCTTCTAGTTGCTTTGTATTTCTGCGGTGTCTGTTGTAACTTCTCCTTTGTCATTTCTAATTTTATTGATTTGAGTCCTCGCCCTCTTTTTCTTGATGAGTCTGGCTAATGGTTTACCAATTTTGTTTATCTTCTCAAAGAACCAGCTTTTAGTTTTATTGATCTTTGCTATTGTTTTCTTTGTTTCTATTTCATTTATTTCTGCCCTGATCTTTATGATTGCTTTCCTTCTGCTAACTTTGGGTTTTGTTTGTTCTTCTTTCTCTAGTTCCTTTAGGTGTAAGGTTAGATTATTTATTTGAGATTTTTCTGTTTCTTGAGGTAGGCTTGTATAGCTATAAACTTCCCTCTTAGAACTGCTTTTGCTGCATCCCATACATTTTGGATCATCGTGTTTTCATTGTCATTTGTCTCTAGGTATTTTTTGATTTCCTCTTTGATTTCTTCAGTGATCTCTTGGTTATTTAGTAACGTATTGTTTAGCCTCCACGTGTTCATGTTTTTTACGTTTCTTTCACTGTAATTGATTTCTAATCTCATAGCGTTGTGGTCTGAAAAGATGCTTGATATAATTTCAATTTTCTTAAATTTACTGAGGCTTGATTTGTGACCCAAGATGTGATCTATCCTGGAGAATGTTCTGTGCACACTTGAGAAGAAAGTGTAATCTGCTGTTTTTGGATGGAATGTCCTATAAATATCAATCAAATCTCTCTGGTCTATTGTGTCATTTAAAGCTTGTGTTTCCTTATTAATTTTCTCTTTGGATGATCCATCCATTGGTGTAATTGAGGTGTTAAAGTCTCCCAGTATTATTGTGTTACTGTTGATTTCCTCTTTTAGAGCTGTTAGCAGTTGCCTTATGTATTGAGGTGCTCTTAAGTTGGGTGCATATATATTTATAATTGTTATATCATCTTCTTGGATTGATCCCTTGATCATTACGTAGTGTGCTTCCTTATCTCTTGTAACATTCTTCATTTTAAAGTCTATTTTATCTGATATGAGTATTGCTACTCCAGCTTTCTTTTGATTTCCATTTGCATGGAATACCTTTTTCCATCCCCTCACTTTCAGTCTGTATGTGTCCCTAGGTCTGAAGTGGGTCCCTTGGAGAAAGCATATATATGGGTCTTGTTTTTGTATCCATTCAGCAAGTCTGTGTCTTTTGGTTGGAGCATTTAGTCCATTCATGTTTAAGGTAATTATTATATATGTGTTCCTATTACCATTTTCTGAATTGTTTTGCACTAGTTTTTGTAGGTCCTTTTCTCCTCTTGTGTTTCCCAGTTAGAGAAGTTCCTTTAGCATTTGTTGTAGAGCTGGTTTGGTGGTGCTGAATTCTCTTAGCTTTTGCTTGTCTGTAAAGCTTTTGATTTTTCCTTCGAATCTGAATGAGATCGTTGCTGGGTAGAGTAATCTTGGTTGTAGGTTCTTCCCTTTCATCACTTTAAGTATATCATGACACTCTCTTCTTGCTTCTAGAGTTTCTGCTGAGAAATCAGCTGCTAACCTTATGGGAGTTCCCTTGTATATTATTTGTTGTTTTTCCCTTGCTGCTTTCAATAATTTTTCTTTGTCTTTAATTTTTACCAATTTGATTACTATGTGTCTCGGCGTGTTTCTCCTTGGGTTTATCCTGTATGGACTCTCTATGCTTCCTGGACTTGGGTGGCTATTTCCTTTCCCATGTTAGGGAAGTTTTTGACTATAATCTCTTCTCGGGTCCTTTCTCTCTCTCTTCTCCTTCTGGGACCCCTATAACATGAATGTTGTTGCGTTTAATGTTGTCCCAGAGGTCTCTTAGGCTGTCTTCATTTCTTTTCATTCTTTTTTCTTTATTCTGTTCCACATCAGTGAATTGCACCATTCTGTCTTCCAGGTCACTTATCCATTCTTCTGCCTCTGTTATTCTGCTATTGATTCCTTCTAGTGTAGTTTTCATTTCAGTTATTGTATTGTTCATCTCTGTTTGTTTATTCTTTAATTCTTCTAGGTCTTTGTTAAACATTTCTTGCATCTTCTCGATCTTTGCCTCCATCCTTTTTCTGAGGTCCTGGATCATCTTCACTATCATTATTCTGAATTCTCTTTCTGGAAGATTGCCTCTCTCCATTTCATTTAGTTGTTTTTCTGGGGTTTTATCTTGTTCCTTCATCTGGTACATTGCCCTCTGCCTTTTCATCTTGTCTATCTTTCTGTGAATGTGGTTTTCATTCCACAGGCTGCAGGGTTGTAGTTCTTTTTGCTTCTGCTCTCCGCCCTCTGGTGGATGAGGCTGTCTAAGAGGCTTGTGGAAGTTATCTGATGGGAGGCACTGGTGGTGGGTAGAGCTGGCTGTTGCTCTCTGATGAGAAACTCTTGAGTCTTTGTCACATTTGCTATTCATCTTCTCTCTTCATCTTTTATTAGTATTGTCTTAGTCAGATCAGGCTGCCATAACAAAGTACCATAGTCTAAGTGGCTTTAAATAACAGAAATTTAATTCTCACAGTTCTAGAGGCTGAGAAGTCTAAGATCAAGGTGTCAGCTGATTTGGTTCCTGGTGAGAACTCTCTTCCTGATTTACAGATGGCCACCTTCTTGGTATATCATCATATGGCCTTTCCTCCATGCATACTAGTGTGAAGAGAGAGATAGAGAGATAGAGATAGAGAGAGAGGCACTCTTTTCCTCTTTTTATAAGGCCTCTAATCCCATTCTATTAAGATCTCACTCTTATAACCTCATTTTAACCATAATTACCTCCTAAAAGCCCTATCTCCAAATACAATCATAAAGGTGGGGGAGGGGCATGAGTAGGGCTTCAATATATAATTTTTTTTTTTTTTTGGCAGGGGATGCAATTCAGTCTATAGCAAGTATAAACTTTAAAATCCTAAGTGATAGATTTCATATTTATCAATATTCAATCTGATATAGTTTTATTTTGCCCATCTTTCTAACTGTCTGTAATACTTTGAGCTTTTATTCTGTGGAGTAGATACTTATATCAGTGTATTGCCATCTCATGGCCCTATACTTTTGGGAAACTCTTCACATGGAAAACTGGATGGGCTCCACCCCTCACCCAAATATATCAAAATGCTAATGAGAATAAAGGCTTCTTTCATTTCTCAAGATTTACCTCATTGTAAGGCAGTTTGGGCTGTAATAGTAATATTTTTCTGTATCAGAAGAAGTGTCTATACAGCAGAAAAGCTGGTTCTGCTTTCATCTGTTCTAAGGAGTTGACAATGGGAATTTGGCGTTCACTTCTGGATGCTACACTTAGGAGGGACACTGGGATGTCCAGCAGGGATGGTGAATGTCTACAGGAGCATGGTCTAAGAGGAACAGTTGAAATTCTTAGTAGAAAAGAAAATGGGGGGACATGTATCTGATTTTAAATGTTTAAAGGCTTATCATATGAAAGAGGGATTAGGGTACTCCTGAGTGCCCTCATAAAACAGAGCTAGTATTAATGGATAGATGTGAGAAGAAGGCAAGTTAGTTTATGAGGAAAAACATTTAAACAGCCAGAGCTGTGCAAAAAAAGGTGGCGATGGGAGGTTCTCTGAATCATGACATAGGAAGCTTTTCTTTATTGACAGTATTGAAACAGGGGAAGAGTATTTTATACCAGCGTCATTGTCCAAGACTGAATTTGTCCTAGGGCAGTGGAATTGTGTGTAAATAGTAGGGAATGGTTCTTAAATTGTGAAGCACCATTTGGTGCTCTGAGAAGGCTGATTTTCTGTTATTAAGTGCTGTGTCAAAGAATGCATAGTGTCTGTATTAATTTCCTAGGTATACCATAACAAAGTACTTAAAACTAGGTGGTATCAAACAACAGAAATTTGTTGTCTCAAAGTTCTACAGGCTAGAAATTTGAAATCCAGGTGTTGGCAGGGCCAGACTCCCTCTGAAATTTATAGGGGAGAATCTTTCCTTTGCTTTTCCTAGCTTCTGAGGATTGCCATCAACTCTTGGCATTCTTTGGCTTGCAGCTTTTTCACTCCAATCTTTGCCTCTGTTGTCACATGGCATTTCTCTTCTCATAAAGATACCAGTAATGCTCGATTAGGGCTCACTCTAATGATTTCAACTTAACAACATCTACTAACACCCTGTTTCTAAATAAGGTCACATTGACAGGTACCAGGGCTTACGACTTCAACATATCCTTTTGGAGGACACAATTTAACCGTTAATGGCATCTCCAGGAGGCAGATATACTGTGCTTTCATACTGGCTCTGTCCTTGCCATGCTCAATTACCTAAGCAAGTCAGTTTACCTCTTGGCACTTCAGTTATGCTTCTGTAAAATGAGAGCAGTAACTTTCTCTGGCCAGACATAGAGAAAGGACATGTGGACACAGTGGGGAAAAGGGAGGGTCGGACGAATTGGGAGAGTAGCGTTGACATATATACACTACCATGTGTAAAATAGATAGCTAGTGGGAAGCTGCTGCATAGCACAGGGAGCTCAGCTCAGTGCTCTGTGACCTAGAGGAGTGGGATGGAGCTGGTGGGAGGGAGGCTCAAGAAGGAGGGGATATATATATATATATATATATATAGCTGATTTACTTTGTTGTACAGCAGAACCTAATACAACATTGTAAAGCAATTATACTCCAATAAAAAATAAATGAATAAATAATATAATAAAAAAATAACTTTCTTTGGCCAACTGACAATGTCTGGTGTGACTACGTAAAATGTTCACACATGGTCATGTGATCTCAGAAGCCCTCATATATAGATATGTTTATTGTAACCCTCTCGATATAGGTGCATCTCCAAATGATAACCTTTGCTCATTTGAACATAATTAAAGCATGAAATGCTTAACCTCTAACAGGTATAAAAATTCTCAGACACTAACTACAAAAGGCCAAAAGGCAAGGTCTGCAATAAGAACATGAGAAACAGCACAGCTTTATTTCATTTTGGAAGAGTCTGAGAGAATGAACTAACTTAATCAACACAATCTACCCAGTCCACATGAGGAAGAGGAAAACACAAGAGGTCTGTTTTAGGATTTATTCTAAGATTTATGATCTAATTTTTCACCATGACAGTCACTTTGTTCCCACAACATCCTATTCAAAGACTTTCTGGTGACCTAAATCTGTCATTTTCTTTTAAAAGCCCCTGTTTTCCATCCTGTCCTTGATTTCCAGCTGTTCTTTGTGCTCATTGTTGATTACCATGAGTGATAATTTTGGGAGGCATGCAACATGTTTGCAAGCAAAGGGAATGAATGATCTGGCATTTGAGGAAGGACTAAAAGAAACATTTCAGTCTGGAACCAGGCAAGCTGGAAGAATATGTTCTCAACAGCTTAAAGTAATGGATATGGACTGAAAATGGCAAAAACAATCTTGAAAAAGAAGAACAAAGTTAAAGGACTCATACTTCCTGGTTTGAAAACTTATTACAAAGCTACAGTAATCAAGACAGTGTGGTAGTGGCATAAGGATAGACATATAGATCAATGGAATAGGATTGAGAGTCCAGAAGTAAACTCTTACATTCATGACAAATTTATTTCCAACAAATGTGCTAAGATAATTCAATGGAAGAAATAATTATCCTTTTAACAAATGGTACTGGGAAAATGGAATATCCACATGTAAAAGAGTGAAATTGGACATCTACCTCACACCATACACAAAAATGAACTCAAATGGATCATAGACTTAAATGTAAGAAATACATCTAGAAAACTCCTGGAATAAAACATGAGAGTAAACCTTAGTGACCTTAATTTAGGCAATGGTTTCTTTGATATCATACCAAAAGCAAAGAAATAGCAGAAAAAAGATAGCTAAATTGGACTTCATCCAAATTAAAACTTTCTGTGCTGTAAATGATACAATCAAGAAAATAAAAAGATAACCCACAAAATGAGAGAAGATATTTGCAAATCATATGTCTGATAAGAGATTTGTATCCAGAATATATAAAGAACCCTGACAACCCAATACTATAAGGACAAATAGCTCAATTAAAAAGTAGGAAAAGAATATTGAATATACCTTTATCCTAAGAAAATATACAAATGGCCAATGTGCACAGGAAAAGATGCTCAACATCATTAGTCTGTAGGGAAATGCCAGGCAAAACTACAATGAAATACCTATAACTTCAAACTAACTAGGATGATTATAATAAAAAAAAGGTGGATAAGCAAGCTTAGTGAGAGGAGAGTGTTGGAGAGGTCTCTGAGCCCTGACGCTCCAGGATGATTTCATCAGGCATAAGGATCTTAGACCACAGAAAGATGAATGGAAACAGAGGCAAAAGTTTCAGCCAGCCTGTGGAGGCCAGTGCAAATACCCAGAGTATGAATCACTGATCAGACACTCTCCACGTGCCTTGTGGCCTGATGAGGGGCCAGGGCCTCAGAAACCAGAATACTCTTAGCCAGTTGATGGAGATGATGGTGCATTTGCTGTAGATCACTGAAGAACATATCATGCAGCTGATGACCAAGCACATGCAGCAGGACCTGGTGCTGGAAGAGCAGGGGCATAATCAGGCCAACCAGGAGCAGGAAGCCCTCCTGGACCACTTAATATGCCAACTGGTCTACCTCCTGTAGTCTGGGGCCATAGGTGGCCTGGGACTCCAACTGTCTTGCCCTTCCCAGGACTCTAGGGGTGAAGTCAGAGGTGGGCAGTGGGCCCATCATCCAGGCAGCCTGACCAGCTAGTTCCTCAATGGAGTGATTTTGAAGCTGCATTTGCCAGCCATGACCTATTCAACTGTGGGATTGACATCTCTGCCTTGTACCATTCCAGCTTCTAGGGCTACAAGGACTGCCATGGAGACAAATACCATGAGGACAAGAACACTTTGGGTTTCATTAATCTTGGTACCAGTGAGAGTAAGCTTTGCATTGATCTGATTACTGAAATTTTGAATCAGAGTGACATGAACTGCATTGAGGAGATCCTGCTGCAATATCCTGATTAGAGAGGGCAACCATCCCTGTGGGAAGAAGTGGGCTCGTTCCTGACCTACTACTGCAAGACACCTGCCCACCTGGATCCAGAAAACTTGGTTGTTCTAAATGGCTGCCACTCTGTCTTCTCCGTGCTGATCATGGTTCTGTGCGATTCAGGTGAGGCCTTTCTGACCCCTCACCACCTTCTATGGAGGCTTCCTCTTCAGCTCCCACCGGTATGTGAAAGTTGAGCTGATGCTTGTCCACCCAGACAGTGAGATCATCGATGTGACCATCCATCCTTTCCAGCTCAAGTGTAGAAGGTGGAGCAAGCCCCACTTGAGGCTATGCTTAAGGGCAGTAAGGTCAGAGACCTTGTGTTAATTAACCCTCAGAATCCTCTGAGTGACCTCTACTCCTGGGACTCACTGAAGGAATACCTAGAATTTGCCAAGCGGTGCAACCTACGTGTCATTATAGATGAGATTTACATGCTTATCTGTGTTGGATGAATACATGATATTTCACAGTGTTCTGGGCATGGAAAGTTTGCCTGGTTTCAACAGGGCCCATGTGATCTGAAGCACCAGTAAGGATTTTATCATTTCTGGCTTCTGCTTTGGCACTCTGTATACCCACAACAAGGAGGTGGGTTCTGCTGTGAGCTCCTCTGGCTGCCTCTGCAACGTTTCTGGCATCACCCAGCACAAACTGTGTTGGCTGCTCCAGGACAGAGAACAGACTGACAAAGTGTATCCACCTGCTAACCCTCACAGGTACATCATTAACAAGTTGAAGGCATTGAAGATCCCCTTTCTCAATTGTGGCTCTGGCCCCTATATCTGGGTCAACTTGGAAAACTTCCTGGACCTGTGTGTGTTGGAGGAAGAGCTGTTCCTCCACTGCTGCTTCCTGAACAATAAGCTGATATTGTCCCGTGGTGAGACCTACAAGTATTAGAAGCCTGAAATTTTCCACCTAATCATGGTGGATAAGCTCATCTGGCTAAAACACACTTCCCCCATCAGTTCTATCAGGTGCTAGTGGAGCAGAAGCAGGATTTGATAGCGAAGCAGCTGGAGGATGCACAGAGGGAGTGAGCGCTCTGCCCTCCAGGCAGTCACTCCAGCCAGTCACAACGCTCAGGGATCCCTGCTATCAGCCTCTGGTGTAGAAGGCTGGGGCACTGAACTGGTGCTGTGACTGAGGAAACAATGGGCTCCTCCAGGAATGGGCTCATGTGACGCAGTCATCAACTTCCTTCAGCTGAGCATGTGTAATTTTTGGAAGCTTTGCATCTTTTTAGTCTCTGCTAGCCGTTGTGTGTGCAAAACATTTTTATGGGGTTGGGGTCGGAAAGCCTACAGGAATAAATGGAACTCCCTGGGGCCCTATTTAGATGGGTGTATTTTTGTATTTGATGTCCTCTAAATTCTATATTCTCTTAAATTCCGGGCCTGTTCTATGTCTTGTTGATATTTTTCATAATCACCTTTGGGAGCTAGATGACTTTTTTGTCCTTCAAAAATTCTAAAGCAGGTTGAATGTGAAGAATAATGTCAGAGGTAGGCCAGAAAGGAAGGGAAAAAATGATCTCTAACTGAAGGAGCACATTCCAGGCGTTGGAGGCACTGTCCCATAGGATCCTGACAAGATCACACCATCCTTACCCATGAATGACTGAAGGGCAGGGTGGGGATAGAATTCCAGAAGTTCCTGCTTCCAAACATCAGTTCTTTCCATTCTTGCCTTTTCAAAAGACTTTTAAAATGAATCTCTGTGACAAGCCTGGGGTTCTCCATTTCTATCTCTAGTGTTTTCAGCTGTTCTAATCACACCGCTTGTGCGTCTCTCTGCAAAGCTTTTGCATATCTGAACTTCAGGCCGAGCACTGATGCCGTGAGATGGGTGAGGCAGGGACCGCCATCATTTTATAGATGATGAAAGGGCTTTTAGCACCAACTGGTGGCTTTGGTCAATCACTTCGGTTTGTGGCCATCTTCCCTCTCTTGAGTCTAGGTTTGGTGGTTCTTGTTCTTCAGTGACAATTCTCCTTTAAAAGCATCAACAAAAAGCAGCATACCAACAAATCCCAATTCTTGAAGGTTTTTTTTTTTTTAATACCAGAGAGTGTTCTTTAGAAATCGACTACAGCTAATAAAAACATAAAGAGAATTCATTGGAAAGATGAAGGAGCTATTGTGACCAGAGATGCTCTTGGGATCTCTGCTAACAGCAGCTAATAGACAGTCTCATCAGGGAACTGTGCCTGGGATGGAAGCGTGGTGCCTTCCATGTAAGGGATAGGCTGTTCCTGTCTTCTGATCCACAGATTCAAGTAAGAGAGTGGAAAAAAAGAACATTTTCACATCTACACGCATCTCCCTCCATTATTTAGGTCTTTAATTTCTCTCAGCAACGTTTTTCTAGATTTCAGTGTAAAAATCTTACATACACTTTCTTAAATTTATCACTATATTATGCTTTTCATGTTATTTTAAAAGTATTGTTTATTAATTCATTTTCTAATTATTTGTTGCTAGTATATTGAAATAACTGATGTTAGTATATTGTATCTTGTATCTATCAAGAACGCTGAAGGCTCTAAGGTTTTACCCTACTTGCAAACTAACAGGTTTCACGAATGCTGACAGAAGGCATGAGAAGCCTGGGTCAGAGACAAATGACAACTTATTACTGACAGTAATAGCAGTAATCAGAGTATGACTTTTGCTTTGGTAGCCCAAGCCCTGCTTTCTACAGGGCAAAATGTGGAGGACCAAGTGATGCCTGCATAGGCAGTGGAGTGTGTTGCAGGAGAAGAGACCCACACGTAGGGAACCTGCTTCTTTTATAATCAGCAGTAAGCCTGCCTGAACTTTAGCTCTGAGAGAGCCATTATTTTTCCTATGCTGAATAATCATAGTCATAATTTTAGTTCAACAATCCTCGTTTTACAGGTAAGGATACTGAGCCCAGGGAGGAAACCCAAGCTTTTACATCCACTTCTTTTCTTCTTTTTGTCCCCATGGTGCTTATTCTTGGTCAGTCTATTACCTCTTGTCTAGTTTATTGTCACAGATTCCCATATACTATGCCAATCTTCCTAAAGTTCTTCTTTGACTATTTGTTAGTTACTTAATTAGTTAAGATGTTATTAATTCTTTAATAAATACATGTTGAACATTCTGTTTGTTTCACCCATGTTCCAGTCTCTGAAGTAAACATGACAGAGTTGTGCTGTTCATGCTGCATGAAGTTTATTTTTCACCTTCTGGTAAGGGAGACAGATGATAAATAAACAACAAAATGTATGTGTCGCTGTGTGAGAAGGAAATATGTTAGGTAATGCTATGAAGAAAACTAAAGCAAAGTATAAAAGTATAGAATGGTGGTGTGGAAGGTGCTATTTTTGATTTATCCCAGCAGGTACAACAGTGAAGTGAGGGACCCAGGTAAGCAAAGATCTGAGGGGAAAGCACGGCAATAATGATGTACCAACCAACAAGTGCAAAGGCCCTGAGGCAGGAAAACCTTGATGTATTTGACAAAGAGCAAGAAGGACAGTGTGGCTGGAACAGAGCAAATCTGGTGACGACTGGTAGGAGATAAAGTCAGAAAACATACAGAATGGCCAGGTCATCAGAGTCCCATGCTCCAACCTGTTCAAATGTTTCCATTATTTCAATGAACAAAAGTCAGACTCCTTGATTGGGTAACCGAGGCTCCCCACTGCCTACTTTTTTTTTTTTTTACCTTTTCTAACTTTACTTTCATAACCCCCTAACATGAATTCTTCACATCAGCCCAGCTAGTGTATTCATAAGACCCCAAGTTACTTTTCCTAGCTCTGCTACTAGAACTTGTTTCCACTATACAACCTCTGACTATTGAAATTGGCAAGATGGGTCTAGTTCAAAAGTCCTGCTTGTCAGTGCCATGTATGAAGTTATATCTCCACGTTAGACTTTATGTGTGTGTGTGCGTTTTGTCTTTTCTATAGTGCATTCCAAGCTCCTAGAGACTTGCTCATAGCACCTTTGTATCTCATTTATATCTGGTGTGAAGCCTTATAGATATTAAAATATGATTTAAAGGTTTTTTGATTGAAGAACCATATGTTTATAACTTTGGAAGACAAAAAGATTGCAAAGTTGCATCCTTTCATCTGAAGGATAAAATAGGGGAATGATAGAAACATACATTATAATTTATTTCTAGATTGTTAGTTAGCTGTTATTGAGTAAATACTTATATGAATGAGAAAATCTCATAGAGGAATGCTCTAGGTTTTTCTCAAGTGTGGTAAATTCTCACGTCCTTAAACAAAAAATACTTTTTAATCGCTTTTCATCTGGAGAATAGACTGTGTAAACTAAGTCATCACTTATGAATCTCCCATTGTAAATAATGAAACTATAAAATTGTAGATGATATACATTAAAATAATAATGTATTTATTATAATAATTTATAATATTATAATATTTGTTATAATAATAATAAACTCTTAATATACATTTCTTTTAAGAGTTCCAATACTCTCAGAAGATTTTATCAGTGGTATCATTGACAAGGAAATTGTACAGTTTGTTTCAAATACATTTAGGAAACTGGAATCGAATTTTTCTCAAGGCTTTTACAAACTCATCTTTCAAGACCTGTTATAATTTTGATGTCTCAAAGTAATACAAGCAACTTTGTGCCCAGTTTGTCTCTTTTTTTCCTTTTTCCTGTTCTTATTCCTTTTTCTTTCCTTCCAAATTTTGAGTTTTCTTTGTTGTTTTGTTAAAAGCATGCATACTAATTTTGAAGGTCAAATACTATGGAATATACATAACCAAAAATATCATTCACATAAAAATATTATTAGCATTTTAATTTAATATTCTTTAATCTGTATCTCTATTTCACTTAGTATTATTGGATGGATATCAATAAATATAGATCTATATCTTTATTTTAATTACCTCACAATATTTCTTTGCATGTTTGTGTATACTTAGTTCCCACTTATTTCTAAGGACCATATTTCTGGTTTCAGAAGGAATGCATTATCTTCCACTGAAATAATGGAAGAATTATTGTTATGAAATAATGCTTCCATGAAATAATTTTACAAGCAATGTTGAACATTTAAGGATGCTTTAATATTTTGTAGTGACATCAATTTTTCAATAGAAAATATTTGGCCAAGCGTGACATAGACAACATACATTTGAGCTTGGGTGAGTTTCTAGAGGTGATTTAAATGCTATGTGATAAAGTTATTTTTACCATAGCTCACTGGTTCTTAATCCTGGCTGCATATTATACTCATGCCTTGAACTTTTAAAAAATATTGACACCCAGACTACCTCCCAAACCAATGAGATTAAATCTTTGGATGAAACCAGGGCTTCTGCTGGTTTTAGAAGCTTCTAGGTGAATATGAAGAGAGAGGGTTGAGAACCACTGAGACTATTTCTAAAATAATTTGTGCAGAATTTATACCACAAGTTTAATAAAAAAAAATGTTTCTTTTTAATTTTGAGGAGAATGGAAGTTTATCTTAAAATCGGGGAAATGTGTATACATATAGAGTTTGTTCATTCTAGTTTGTAAAATCTCTTTTTGTGTATGCAACTTACTCCTAGATATTCTATGTGAATCAAAATTAAAGCTACTGGATGGTTTGAAAAGAATATCTTATGCCTACTTATCTTTCTACTGAGTACATGCCACAGTGGTTACCTTGAAAGCTCAAAGCTCCTGGAAATACATTAGTTTGTGAAAGTTTTATTCTAAGTGGAACATTTTGATAATGCAGCATTTTGGATTAGCTGAATTGAAGTATATATGGCTTCCTTTGAAAGAGGACAAAATGTAAGAAGGGGGAGGAAAACAGGAAAGGTGAGAGGGAGTCTACTCTCTAAGTCACGGAACTGGATTTTGATATGAATGATGCCTCAAGGCCGTAAGGATAGGTAGGGACAATATCTTACTTTTCATTTCACCAGCTACAGAAATAAATGGAACTTTGTCTACTTGCACAAACTTCAAAGCACGAAAACCTAAAAGCATCCAATAAAGGTGGTTTTCATTGAAATAAAGTCTATAGAAAGCAGTGTTTTCAATGAAACATTGACAAATGATAGGCAAAAATATCTCACGAAAACACTGATTTTTTTTTTTTTGGTGTTTCTCTTTCTTGTATATATATATTTTTTAATCACACATAAAATGATGGTAGGGTAATGGCTAAAGGGCAACTCTGAACAAATGGAAAACTTTTGTCTTCGAATTAACGTTATCTCAATTCTCAAATACCAGGAGTGTTTGCATTTTGAATAGAATTTTAAGACATACTGTCATGAAAGAAAAGTAATGAAAACATATTTGCTGCTGTTAAGAGTTCGTAAAACAGGCTAAGATGCAGGAAATAAATCAATATAACTGGATTTTTTCACCCAATTATTACTGTTTAGGTGTGGTTTTTTTAATCTAAGATTATTATAGAATACACCTCTCACAAAATAATTCAGGGGTGGTATTTGTTTGTGTTTCTTAAAAATTTCATAAGCAGTTATAACAAATTGGAATAAATTATTTGATGCCATTTAATGATAAGTGTACTTTGCAAGTTTTCTTTTTGAATTGTTTGTGTTTAAGTCCGTAAAGAACCCACATTACTGTTATAGCATAATTTATTGTTGTAGCAAATATTCACTGATCAGGACTGACTATTTAATAGTAGGTAGTCCTATAATTTCATGTGAAAATTATGTGGAAAAAAATAAACAGGATAACTCAGACAACTGTGGAGGTTTTCAATATCTAGAAATTTGACAATATGTAGATAAAATGGTCAAATAATTATTTCAATATTTTAAAATGTTGGGATAATGTTTAGGTATAAAATTATACTTCCTCTTCTCCATAAATTAAATGATCTTTCACTTAAAGAGTTGGCTTTAGATAACAGCACTTCACAGATAAAAGGGTTTTGTAAAAGCTCTTGAAATTCAGACAACACTCCTGGAGCACTGGGTTCACAAAATGATTTAGAACACTATCAAAAATAGAAGAGATAAATGAAAAGTTTTAAATGAGCAGAATTTCCAAATTGATCACTAGAGTCAATCAGAGTTTAAGTCATTTTTCCTGGGAATGATTTAGGGCAAATAGGTATGAGATGGTGGGACTGGATCAAAAAGTGTTCTTCTCTTTTTTTTCCTTCCAGTTTCATTGAGATATAATTGACATACTGTATACGTTTAAGCACTATATAAGTTTAAAGTGTATAGCATAATACTTTTACTCAGATATATCATGAAATGATGACCACAATAAGTTTCGTGAACATCCATCATCTCAAATAGATACAAAATAAAAGAAAAATATTTTTCCTTGTGATGAGAACTCTTAGGATTTACTCTTTTAACAGCTTTCATATATAACTTACAGCCTTGTTAATTATATTTATCGTGTTGTACATTACATTCCTGGCCCTTATTTATCTTATAACTGGAAGTTGGTACCTTACGACTATCTTCTTCCAATTCCCCCTTATTCCCACTCACCGTGTCCTTCTTTTTTAATCCTAAGAGGGCATACTTATATCAGTCAAAGAATTTAGTTATGACCATGTGATTTTTTTCACATCACTATTTTTTGTTTCAGTTCTGTTCTAGCCTGAGCTCAGAACTGTACTGCTTGAAGCAGTGTTACAGTAAGTCCCCTACATATGAAACTTCAAGTTGCGAACTTTCAAAGATGGAAACGTGCGTTCGCATGTCCAGTCAGGTAAGTTAGTTCACGTGTCTGGCGTACATTGTCACGTGCACGCATCCTCTACAGGTAGTTGTGCTTTTGTGTGCTTTACTGTACAGCACTGTATAGAGTACAGTAGTACAGTATCTTTATTTCAAGCCCAGGATGTCCGGAAGCAAGCGTAAAAGCAGCAGTGATGTAGCTGGTAATGCTAAGAAGCTCCAAGTGTTAATGATGGAAACAAAAGTGAAAATGATTGAGAGAGTGGAGCGAGGCAAAAAGATGGTAGACCTGATGGAATTGGAGGCCCAGAGAAAGGACAAAGAAAGAAAAGAGGAAGAAGAAGTAACTGAAGAACCGAAGAGATTCAGGACGCATGAAATGGCGAGGGGATTTTCTTTATTTGAGGAGGCGCTGTTAGTTTTTGAGGCATAGCACCCAAACATAGAATGGTACACGAAGGTTGGAGCAACTGTTCACCATGCAATCCAGTGCTACCGTGTCATCTAGGATGAGAAAAAAAGAGCTACTACCCAGACATCACTGGATCACTTTTTCAAGAGGGTAGATAGAATTGAATCCAGCAAGGAGCCAGAACCTGTGCCATCAACGTCAGGCGTGAGTGAAATGGCAGCTTGTCCCCCATCCCCGTCTCCTATTGCTGACGATCCTTCAGCTCTACCATCTCCCACCTCCTCTCCCTCCTCCAGTCCGTAACTCTTCTTGCCTGTTCACTCGATGCCAGCCCCTGTATGCCAGTACTGTACTATTGTACTTTCCATGGTACGGTACTATAAGATTAAAAATGTTTTCTTTATCTTTTGTGTTTGTTTTTTTATGTATTATTTGTGTGAAAAGTATTATAAACCTATTACAGTGCAGTGCTATATAGCTGATTGTGTTAGTTGGGTACCTAGGCTAACTTTGGTGGACTTAACGAACAAATTGGAGTTATGAATGTGCTCTCGGAATGGAACTTGTTCGTATGTAGGGGGCTTAACTGTAATTTCAGCCTATGTGAAAATTTCGTGTTAGAGTTAAATATTACTTTTATTTTGCACTAAATATGATAGTGGGTGGAGGGAAGCTATGAAAAAAATGTACAGTATTAGGTAAGCCCGATTGCATGTGGTGAGGAGAACATGTAAGTGGTAGCCAGGAGCTCTGAGTTCTGGCCTAACATTTGCCTCATTCTCCTTGTGTGACCGTAGCAAATCATTTAACTTCCCTGTGGTTCTGTTACTTCATCAGTCAGACGGAGACAATAATATCTACACATTCATTCACAGATTACAATTTCCTTAAGGGCAGAGATCTTGTCATTTTCAAGAGATTTTTCCTAGCATTTTTTATAGTGCTAGGCACTGATAGGTACTTGAAAACAATTGGTCTAAAGTTTAATACATGAATGAAATGAATTGAGGCATTAGGCATTAAATTTATTGAAAATTGTAAATATTAAATAATTATACCATGGTATTAGCAAAGAAAACATGTAGATGGATTATGGAGACATATGTCAATTAAGTTTGATTACTTTCATTAAATCAAAGATGATAACCGTACGATTTAGCAGAAATATCACTGCACTGGGAATCAGGAGACTTAGGGTCCAAGAACAGCCTGGAGTCCCCCCAAAGGCATTGAGTCATGGAGTTGTGTAGGTGGAAATGTTCTCCGAAGTGTACTTCTCTTTGTTATTTTATGGAAGAGGAAAGCAGCACTCATGTATCTGTGGACCTAGAGCTGCTGATAACCAGGTCTCTTTGCTTCATCTTTCGAGCTCTTCCCTCCATGACTTGGCCAAGTCCCTGACTACACTAGCTGGTTGTCTTCTCTAAAAGGTTGAGCTAGGTGATCACAAGAGTTTCTTAGGGTTACAAATTTCAGATCATTTATGGGGGATATCTCTTCCTTTCTTGGTTTTTATCTCCTATTCGCATCTTCAGTAAATTCAAACAAGGCTTCCTTCAATACATGGATGGATAAAAGAGACTTCAATAATGTTTGTTGTCACCTTGCTGACACTTTATTTCTGAATGAAACAAATGAACCACAAAATAACAACAGCAACTCTATAATACATTTTAAAGGAGCTTGATTCTCAGACTTCTTTGCCAAGGAATATGTCTGGCCTTTTCCCATTCTAACTTGTGCAAGGCTTAATCCTGTTTCAAGGCAAAACATTTCCAAAGTTGCTAGTGAATATGGAGCAAACAGTTCTGGAATCACTCCTGGTAACCTGAACAAACTATTCTGCAAACTTTCATTATATGGGGGGAAGGAGACCACAGTGACAGGAAGGCCCTTCTTGCCAAATGGGTAAAGTTAGAAAGAAAACAGGATGTTGACATGGAGAAGAAACAAAGAGTTGCCTGAAATCCTTCAGAGAATGCAGAAGTTTCCACAATTGTTTTACTCTCTGGTAATGATTAAGGATGCTTTAAATTTGTTGTGCCTTAGAAAGTTAGGTGTTGAAACATTGAATATCCATTAACATTTTAAAATATTACATTTTTCTATCTATCTTTCTTTTTAAAAAAATTCCCTTCCAAGAGATTTATTAGTTTCCAAGGAACCTGGGTCCCTGATGATTTTGTCAAGTTCGAGACTTCTTTTAAGTGAGAAAGAAATCAATTTCTAGTGTTTAAAGAATGCCATTAGTTTAGATTTTCTTGCTTTAGAACAGAATTCTAACTGGACTTCAACTTTTACTCAGAAAACAGTCAGTTTTGGCTTTACTGTAGAAACTTACACTCATCTAGAAGAGGGATATTCCCTACATCTGTTCTGATTTGGACAGTTCTGGGATTTCTGGTGCATTTCTAAGTCATTCATAGATCAGAGGACTCTTCAGAAATCAGTCCTTTGATGGGAGGGGGGTGGAGGCAATTTAGAAATTTTGAAATTGTCGTTTTACTGTCGTTCACCTATAAGTATTTTCTGATCTGCTTTATTTCATTCTCCTTTACACAAGGATTACTAAGTATATGTTATCTATTTATTTCTTTATGTACTTTTTCTTTATTTATTTTAGCTTCCATATGGTGGGGTTTTCGTTGCTTCATTTTGCTACTTAACTCACTGCAGTTCCAGGAACTGATTTCCTGATACTCAGAGGGCTAGGCTAGGCTGGATCTGGATTAGATGGTGTGGTAAGGCCTTTGAATCCTCCTTATGTTGGCATTCACCCAGCTGTAGGATATTAAAGGAAAAGGTCAAGCTCAGCCCTTCCATTGGCTCTGTGGGATTTCTTGCTCAGTTTGCCCAATCTAATAGTTTTTCCTAGTTCTAATAAGCCTCAATTTTTGATATGCAAATGTTGGAATTGTTTTCCTGAAGAAGCTCTCAATTCCTTGCTGCTTTTGTCCAATAAGAACACAGAGTGGGGGACCATTAGCATCCTGTGGGCCAGCATCATGCTTTCCATTCCTATTGGTATTACAAACGGACTGCTTTTCCTTCCTTCATTCAACAAATATTTATTGAGAATTCACTATGCTTCAGTGCCTGGGATGTAGCAATAAAATGGTAAATAGTACAAATAAACTTTCTTGATTCTTTCCTTTTAAAATTGTCTTCCTTTTTTTTTTTGTGAGGAAGATGTTCTGTTCCTCATTTCTTGATTTGAATTCTTGACTCTTATGTTTTCAGTCTTTCCTGTTTTCTAATATGACTATAGCCATTTGTCATGTAAAAGGGCTGCTTAGCTGCAATTCAGAAATTTTGAAATTGTCCTGTCATTGTCATTCACCTATAAGTATTTTCTGATTTGCTTTATTTTTTTCTCCTTCACACAAGGATTACTAAGTATGTGTTTATATATTTATTTATTCATGTACCTTTTCTTTATTTATTTTAGTTTCCATATGGTGGGGTTTTATTACTTCATTTTGCTTTTAAGCCACTGTAGTTTTCCTTCAACCATATAAATATAAATAATACATTTATATAAATAGAAGTTCCTGAAACATCTCTTCCTAATCACCACCCATGATTTCTTAGCTTCTCTCATAGATCTTTCTTCTCCTACCATTCCTTCAGTTTTATTTTCCCCCACGATTGATTCTCATTTCTCATGTGAATTCAGTTTAAAAATAAAGAAATATAAATAAAATAATGAAACTCATAACTCTGAGTAGACAAGGGGCTTTATTAACCTAGAAATTAAAATGTGTTAAGAAGTGCAGGCTGGTTTAGACCAGTGTGACTTCTAGCTCAGAAAAGTTCACAAGGATGTTTCTGAATTTGAATGTCATTCAAATGCTTTGGAAGACTTGTTGACTGATGCGGGAAGAATGGCAGAGGAAGTGTGACAGGTTCCAAGGAAATGAAAATATTTTCTCTAATATAGGATATAATAAATGGTAATAATAATAAAAATAAATTAAGTAAAAGGTTTTGGTGTGTGTTTGATTTTTTAAAGGAGTGGTTCATGATAGAAAGCTAAGTGATAAATTTCCTTGGCTGGGAAAGTGGAATCTACCTTGTCCCAGTTAACAAAATATGACCAGTACCAGGAGAGACTCATTAAAACGTTGTCCACATTCTCTGAGCAGAATGGAGAGTTTGAAGACAAACATAATTTATTGAATGTCAGATTATTTCAGGCCTATGAGTGTCATGCATTTTTACCAGTTACTTAATTGCACTGTCTCAATTGTATACATTTGAAATAATGTCACCTGCTCAAACATACCTAGAACTCTTTTATGCATCAGATAAAGATGTTCTAAAAATCATGTAGTTTCAAAAAATGTAGTATATCATTACTATTACATGTCGCATAGTAATAGTAATCATTTCGTTGGAATTACAGGTCCACAATGACATGAAATTTGTGTTATGACATTATTTTTAAACATAATTCTTAAAAAATACTGCCCAGAGAATAGCAGATAGAAATAATAACAGCTTGCATAAATTGAGCATTTTCTCTGTGTCAGGCACTATGTTAAACAGTTTTCATGATTATATCATCACATTCTCACAATACTAGCTATCGTTGCCCTTTGTAAAGAGGAAATTGAAGCTTAGGGAAGTTATGCCAACTTTCCTGGGGTAAAAGTATGTAGGGGTAATAAGTGGTGGCTCTTGAATTAAAACCAAGCCAGTCTGACTCCAGAATTCAAGCCTTTAACCAAAGTGCCCAACTGCTTCGCCAGTTTGAAATCTGAAATTTGATTAAACTAAGTGTATGAGAATCGTGAGCTTGGCCAGTGGTGACAGAAAAATAATTGTTATTTCAATATAACAAAGAGTCCAGAATTGTTATTGCCTCTGACAACCACACCTTAACTCTGGTCTAGACCTGCACGAGCCTGGTCATTCTGGGTGAGGGAAGTCAAGGAGATCAGGTGGGGTCATAGGTGCATGGAGGCTATTGTCAAGGACCTTGCTTTTGTTTGTGGTGGTGGGTCCATCAGGCTTACTACATTATTGAAAAATTTCAGTTCAAGAATTCGCTAACTGGGGCTTCCCTGGTGGCGCAGTGGTTGGGAGTCCGCCTGCCGATGCAGGGGACACGGGTTCGTGCCCCGGTCCGGGAAGATCCCACATGCCGCGGAGCGTCTGGGCCCGTGAGCCATGGCCGCTGAGCCTGCACGTCCGGAGCCTGTGCTCCGCAATGGGAGAGGCCACAACTGTGAGAGGCCCGCGTACCGCAAAAACAACAACAACAACAAAACTCACTAACTAAAAGCAGACCTTGCCTTAAATGCAACAGTGATGACTCTGTCATGAGCCGGGATTACGACTAATCCAAACTCCAATCCTCTGTACTCGATGATGCAAAATAAATGATAATAAAAGGGAGAGGGAGAATTAAACTTGAGTGTTCTCAGTTTGAGAACTTTCCTTTAAATACCATTTTAGAAGTATCTGAGGAGACAATATTCTGTTTTCCCAGCGTGTGGCACTCTTCTTCCATCTGATCTCCTGCCCTTCTCAGAAAACCATCTCCTGAGAACTTAAAAGTTCCTGTCTCACCTCTCAGTCTCACCTGATGACTTATTTTGTCTGGAGTCTACCTGTTAGAAGTTAAGCAAATTATTTTATTAAAGAATCTAATCTTGAAGAGAATTTGGGAAATTGGACATGTGGGGAAATTTTGAATCATTGGGTTTTAAAAATGGGGAGGGAACAAAATATAAAGCTGACCTGCCTGATGGACTTATGACCATGGATCAACAGTTTTAGAGAGAGTAGGACCAAATCTTCTACTTTGACTGACTGAATGTAGATCATGGCTGTTTGTGTGTGGTCTTTTCCACCTGGGAATCTGGAAACCGGAGCACTTTTCTCCTTGTCCCTAACTTTGTGAGTTAAGAAATAATAAACAACTCTGGCTTAGATTTTCTTTTCTTTAATATTAAGAGACTTGAGCAGATGGTATTTAAGCTTCTCTTTACAGAAATAGATACATAGGTAGATAGATAGATAGAGATACAGGTCTCTCTCTCTCTCTCGAAGTACCTTGGCACATTGAATAACGAGCCAAGTTTATCTAAAAGTATTCTTACTTTGCAAATTATTTGTTGAATACTGAATACTAAATGTCATAAGAAGATAAGTTTCTGCTTTGGAAGTTTAAACTGCAAAAGTCCTCTCTAAGTAGCCTGCAACATATGTGAATTGAATGCACATTCACAAATTGCTTTTATTCAGACTAGGTTCCCTAGGCTCTCTGCTATGCCTCAACCCCTTCCTTTCTATGTATATTCTACTCTCTTACTTCCTCTGGAACCCTTATTTATCCCTCCTTAGAGTATTGCAAACAGGAGTCCTTGTGTAGGCAACTTGCTTAAAGGAAGAGAATTGCACCTAAATTAGTCTGTTTTACTCTTTATTCTCATTCCCTGTGATTCCTCTGCCCAAGTTGGGGGTGGGGAGGGTGGAAGTTGGGGAGGAGTACTTCCATTTAAACAAAAGAAGTGTTTTTGTTTTAGACTTTGCAGCTGGCTTGCCTTTGGGTGGTCATAGGTTAGGGGGAAATACATGTCTATAAAACTCAAATGAGGAAGATCATTTACAATCAGTGTTTAACATTACTTCTTGTTCTTACAATAACTCTGCAAGATAGATTATTACAATCTTTATTTACAAATGAGGAAACCAAGGCTTAATGAGTTAAATAAGTTGTCTATGGTGGCAACATTAGTGAGTGGCTGAACTAGAGTTGTGGCCAGGTTCACTGACTGCAGGGTGTGGCACCCCACAGGTACGGGGTGTTTCGTGAACAAATTCAACAGAGCAGAGGTTGTGGGGTGCCCTCTTCAATTTATTCACCAAACACCCTGAACATTAGATCAGTGATCAGAAAGAGAAGACATCTAATTACTGTCTACAGTGGAACTTTAGCTTCCTAACCATCATATCAAAGAATTTCAGAAAGAAAATTTAAATTTTTTGCTGAATTGTAAGAAGAAAATGATTCATATTACTTATATAACTAATATCCTAACTGGGTTTCCCCACACAGTTGATGATATTGTTTCTTGAAGCACCTGAATTGAATTTGGCAGTATGACTACGTAAAAGGATCACTTTTCACATCTCACTGATATTAATATGGGAGTGAATCCACTATAACCATGGCAAATTCTGAAGCTAAAGGGCATGCTAAGAGAATTAAATTCAACCCTGGCTTGGCCTCTTCTTACTTTTGACCTTCAGTGACAATATATCCATGAATATGAACACATATACCTTACTTATTTCACACAGTAAAGAATAAAATTAATAAGGTTACAAACAAAAAAAGAATGTCCCAGAAGCTTTTGATGCAGTTCTAAGATAACTTCTTTAATTTGATTTTGGCCCTTATCACCATTATTGTTTTTAACTTTCTTTTTTTTTTTATTTTTATAAATTTATTTTATTTATTTTTATTTTTGGCTGCGTTGGGTCTTTGTTGCAGTGCGCGGGCTTCTCACTGCAGTGGCTTCTCTTATTGCAGAGCACGGCCTGCGGGCTTCAGTAGTTATGGCACACGGGCTTAGTTGCTCTGCGGCCTGTGGGATCTGCCCGGGCCAGGGCTTGAACCCGTGTCCCCTGCATTGGCAGGCGGATTCTTAACCACCGTGCCACCAGGGAAGCCCATTAACTTTCTTTTTTGATCTGTATTCTTTCCTCATTTTGAAGTCCAATGACGGATGAACTCAAGGGATGAACTTAGACATACACCATCAGTGTTCAATCATATCTGTATCATTTCACAGGGCAACAGTTCTAATGCAAAATTAATGGCACACGATAGTGGCAGGAAGATGTAGATTGCTTTAATTAGTGCTATAAATTGTCTAAGTATCTGTACATAAGAATCAAATGGGATTTACATTCAGCCTCCCAAGTTTCCTTACATGATCTAATTTTTAAGATTTATTTCATGTTTTACTTATCTAACTTTGTCATTACTTGGGATATAAAGGCTTAGTAAATCAAGAACAAACATTATCTACATGACATAATCTGCCTCTGGAACTATTGCAAAATGGTCAATTCTAGAAGTGTTGCTGCTGGAATATTTTAATAAGCCAAGCTACATTTTATGATTTGAATGCCAATTGTAAATATATGAACTAGATACAGTTCATGGCACCTTTGGGATATAAACAGAGCTTTAACATGAATAATTTAGTTACAACTCCTATGTAAAACTGAAGTTAGTTAGGGGTGCTAGTGGACTTTCTTTAGGAATCTTTGCTAGTCACAAAGGGAAATTGCTGGGAGGATCTAAAACTGTGGCCTTAATCTAATAAAAACAACTGTTTCCTTACTCTCATCCCTCCTCTATAGTTTCTGCTGCCCCAAGTGGAGTTGATAATGTTGTGGGATTGACTTGGAAGACACGATCAATGGACTTGGAAGAGAAGCTACAGATCCTCTTACGAACTCTTTTTTGATTTAACAGTGAGAAAAACCAAGGCTCAGAATCCAATTAGGCAGCCTTCTGATTCCCAGTCCCTTGTTCTCTTTTCTACTCTCCCTCTACTTCTGTTTAGCACCTTCAAACCACACAAGGTCAACAGCTTATTTGATGCATTAAGTCACTAACTGTCTGCTTTCTACCCAACCTAAATGAGGCTTCTAACAGGTTGTTGAAGAGCTGCACATCTCTTGTTTCTACCTATAATAACAAAATTCTCCTAAAGCAAAAGATCCCTTACTCAAAAGCTATGAGAGCCAGAAATATGTATTTCTTGTTATGCAGTAACAAGTTTTGAGAAAAGAAAAATAAACTTTTTAGGTGGCTTCAAATACCACTACACTCTGTTAGGTTAGATTTTTCCTAGCTTACTCCCATTCATCTCTTTAGGCATTTAGACTTTAAATTTTAACAGTGTTTGACTTCTATGATAATTTTATGATATTTAATGATAAGACTCTCATGCCATTGCACACTTGAAAAATCTATATAATGCATTTTGGACTTCATAGACTTCTTGGAACTAGGAAGATATTGTAAATAATAAAATGTAAAACAAATCCACTAAGGTACACTTCCCTGTTGGATGACATATGTACTAGCAAACCACGTTTTAAGAAATGTAAGTACTCTTTAATGACATATGACTAAGAGGGCCCATTTAAAAATGCTATTCGATATGTACTTAGTAGCAAATCAAAACCAAATGATTCCAGTGTCAAGGATGCCCCCTTTTCATATTCTATTATGTACATAATTGAAATTTGAAAGGGAAAAGTTTGTTTTTCTCAAAGAATGCTACATTTACTTTGAGCTGTAAGTGATTTATAAAAACAGATAGGAGTACCAAAGTACTTTCCAGATAAATGAATTACATGCTAATTTTTAAAAGGTAATGTCTTCTAAACTATTTGTCTTATAAATTTTAGTATACAAAGTAACTATTCTGGGTAGCGTCAGGGAAAAATGAGGTGTGTGAAAAAAGTATTTCCCTGCATGATAGGATATACATTAATAGGAACAGACAGAGGAAAAGCAAAGGGGCACATTTTGTCCTGAGCACCGCAGCTCTCTATGTTCTAAGCCTCTCATCTAGGTCAATGGAAGCGCTAGCCATCACAGACCTTCCCCGAGTAGTGGAATCAGTGGGAGGACCCTGACCAGGACAGCCAGCCACAGGCTCCCAGCCAGACTTCCTTTCACCTCTCCTTCCCTTCTTCTCCCTACAATCCTATGCTGGTACTCTTTATGGAGTTTCTCTTGGCTAATTTCTGGAATAGGGTGCCCTGGTTGGACTTTTTATAAGAAACTACTTGAGACTGAAAACAAGGTCCTTTGTTTTTAAATTTCATTTGATCAGATGGTGCCTTGTAGAGATGACACCTTAATGGCGGTATTTTAAGCATCCGGGGGAGGACGTAGGTGAGACATTTAAAAACACAGGCTTTCCTGGTTCCTCTACTCAAATTATACAGTCAGCCACCATAGCAAGCTGATCGGTTCCAATAATGTGAATTTCCCAGGCAGTTTGTATTTTCATTCATTTATTCATCCAACAAAAATTTACTGAATGCTGACAAAGGGCCAGGCACTGTCCGAGGTGTTGGGCCAACAGCAATGAACAAGATAGGCACAATCTTTGCCTTCATGGAATTTACAATATGACAAGTGAGATACATGTGATGCATATAATGAAAGGTGAAGGACAGGTTGTTATGGGAACACAGGACAGGGAGAGCTAACGTATCTGAAGAGGCAGAGAAAGACTCTGGGATGAATAAGCCAGAAACAAGGGCTGACCAGGTAAGTTAGCCACCCAGCAGAGCCCCAGATGCCTGCTATCTCGCTAGCCAAAGACATTTCTCTGCTTTCTGTCAGGCTGTTCTCGTCATTCCCAGCCTAATGATGGTTGGCACAGAAATGAGAGAAACCATAACCTTTGCTGAGGATTGACATTTATACTTCACTTTCTATTATTTACTTGGTTGATTTGGCTTGTGCTTCATTAAAGAGTAGAAACTTAGGACATTTTTTGTAAATGTGGTAGGTCTTCTGATCAGTTTTCATTAGTCTGACATGAAACTGAAGGTTTGGGAAATAGATAAGTACTTAGAATTATAAAAGATTAATACATAGTAGGGGCTGAGCCAGAAAGAATGCTTAAAAATAAGGCAAAGTCAGAATATTTACTTAAAACACGACTAAACAGTTCAAAGACTACATTCAGAAAAGAAGACCTTTTAAATGACCTGGTAAGAATTATAATTCACTTTTCATTGGACACTCCACACTAGAATACACACACAACACACACACACAACTCTCTCAATGACTATGTGTTTTTCTTAAGGTTAGAATGGTGCTTTAGTAATAGGAATATTTTAAACATTGTGCTGTCAGAAATTTTTGTCTTAAAACAAAGTCAATATTCTTTAAACAAATACTTTCTGGATAGCTGTGGGTGGCACTCTGCCACACGCTAGAAATGAGGAAGGGCACAGGACAAAAGCAGCCTGCCTCTGCACTGCTTGCAATGTATTTTGATTGTTTTACTCAATGTATTTTTATTGTTTTCACTGCTCTAAAAACTTTCAAATATGCTCTTTTATTGGAAAACTTCAAAACATTATTCTAAAATAATAGCATGTAAAATGTTGTCATCTACTTCATCTTAAGTGTTCTATAAAATACTCTCAAGGTTCAAACGAGTACGGTTTTCATTTGACCAATCCGCCCAATAAGCACTAGATTGCCGAGAATTTTACACAGTACCTACTTTTCACCTCTCAAGGGCTGACACACTGGTCTACTAGATTATTTCTTATATGACTGTACCATTAAGAGATTTGAGGAAGTTTATTTTCTTTATTGGACCCCTTGTTTCTTTAATGCCTTTTTAAAAAATTATTAATTCTTGTTAGGTGGCAATCACAAGTCAGGCCCTCTCCTATGTCTGTGTCTTTTGCTTCTGTATGTGCCATTTTTTCTGAGTTTGAACTCTAAGAAGAAAAGCATCATCATTTTTTACTCCACTCAGCACAAGTTTTGTAGGTGAAAGCAAGATACTCTGGGCAGAAAGCTAATTCAAATAAGATTGAGCACGGTGAAGAAGAAGCTATATAGACCTCCTTTTAGGAAATATTTAATGAGTGTAAGACAAGTATATATAGGAGGCACTAGTTAAAATGTGAAGGAGTTAGTTTTAGAATAGGCAGGTGCTAATTTTAACAAGGGAATAAAACAATCTATGAAACTCATTAATTTTAATGCCTGGTATAGACCTCCAGTAATCTTTCCATCAGGGTTGTCAAACTGCCCTGCAGGACAAATCTGGCCCATGGTCACTTTTTGTAAATAAAGTTATAGTGGGACACAGCCTTGCCCATTCCTTCATGTAGCAGTATGGCTGCTTTTACACTATAATGTCAGAGTTGAGTAGCTGCAGCAAAAACTATATCACCCACAAAGCTGAAAATATTTACTCTCTGCCACTTTACAGAAAAAGACCTACTCTAAACGATTTTGCTTTGTTTCTCCTTTTTTTGATTAACAGTAGATCAACTTCTACTATTCAAAGACAGTTGTCCAACAGAAGCCTTCAGTGTTATATAAAATTGGGCAAAAGAATCAGATTTATAAACCGATCATGAATTATATTGCCTTTTAGTACAGACAGTAAGTTATATGATATACGAACCCAACTGATCTCTGCAAAATTCTCTGGAACTCAGATGCAGGGAAGCAAAAGTTTGTAAAAATGCAAACTTAAGAGAAATATTGTGTCTCATTATGAAGCGAAAAAATTCAGAAATACCTCTGTGACTTTTTTCACAAACACAGATAGATATAGTGATTACACCCTCAGGCAGCAATCGTCTATTTCAAAAAGAATAGGCTATGAGGATAAGTACATCTGCTTTGAATTCTTATTGATTTTCTAAGTCAGTGTTTATACAACAAATGACCTGATGACTCGCAAATGTCAATTTCATCTAGGACTCAAGTAGAAAAAAATGCTAATTGAATGACTATTGTGAAATGTTTCATAGGTTTGTACAGGACTCAGGTTTAATCCATCAAAAATCATCTTCCTGTCTAAATTATTTACCTTTCCAGCCTACGGCTTTTTTGATGAGCATCTTTATATTCCTAATCTCTATATAGCTTTCTATTCTTTATAGTCCTATAACCTCATGCCTGAGCTTGATACGTGGGTATATGATAAAATAACAATACTAACCTATATCAAGTTATAGCAAATATAAATTATTATAGCTTATACAGAGCATGTGAATATTACCTGATCCCCTCAACAACTCCCTGAGATAGAGCAGATATCCTCAATTTGTATGTGAAGAAACCGAAGCAGAGAGAAGGTAAATTCTTTGTCTATAGTTTAATAATAATAAGTAGAATCAGTATAAAAAGCAGGTTTTTTCCCTAAATCCAGGGCTTATGTCTTTGAATCTACTGCCTTCTCAGACAGAGAATCAGGTTATTTTTAATCTGTGAAATGTCATGATATGTAACCATTATGTTTATTACTATTATTGTCATTCACAATGCAATAGTTGGTTTTCCCACTGTGAACACAGGCTAAAATTTGAGTGTTGAGAGGATCACAATAAATAGCTATGTTAAAAATATTTGTATAATTTGTAACTCTGATTTAATCAGGCACCATACTTGATTTTCATGGAACAAGTTTAAGGGTTCCCTGAGAGAATCAATGGGTTGGGTGGGACCATTATAGAAATTCCATTTGTGTATTATTTTATTATCTCTATAAAGCAAATTGTATACATTTGCAAGATAGCAGCAGATTTTTGAGGAGTAAGGGTGAGACACAAAGGCCAATGATATTTAATTAAATTTGTAAGCTCATTTATGTCTTTCATTCTTTCTTTCTTTTTTTTCTTTTTTAAACTGATGTATGATTGACCTACAACACTATGTTAGTTCCAGGTGCACAACATAGTGATTCAATAGGAGTTTTATGGTTTCAGATCTTATGTTCAAGTCTTTAATCCATTTTGAATTTATTTTTGTTTACAGTGTGAGAAAGTAGTCCAGTTTGATTCTTTTACATGTAGCTGTCCAGTTTTTCCAACACCATGTACTGAAGAGGTGGTCTTTCCCCCATTGTACATTCTTGCCTCCTTAGTCATAGATTAATTGACTATATAAGTGTGGGTTCATTTCTGGACTCCCTATTCTGTTCTACAGACTTTTCTGTCTGTTTTTTATACCAGTACCATACTGTTTTAATTACTGTACCTTTGTAGTATAGTTTGAAATCAGGGAGCATGATAACTCTAGCTTTGTTCTTCTTTCTCAAGATTGCTTTAGCTATTCAGAGCCTTTTGTGTTCCATACAAATTTTAGAGTTATTTGTTCTAGTTCTATGAAAAATGCCGTTGGTATTTTGATAACGATTGCACTGAATCTGTAGATTGTCTTGGGTAGATGATCATTTTAATAATATTAATTCTTCTGATCCATGAGCAAGGTATGTCTTTCCATTTGCCTTCGTTGTCTTCTATTTCTTTAATCACTGTCTTATAGTTTTCTGAGTACAAGTCTTTTACCTCCTTGGTTAGATTTATTCCTAGGTATTTTATTCTTTTTGATGCAATCCTAAATGGGATTGTTTTCTTAATTTCTCTTTCTGATAGTTCATTGTTAGTATATAGAAATACAACAGATTTCTGTATACTAATTTTTTTTTTAGATTCCATATACATGTGTTAGTATACAGTATTTGTTTTTCTCTTTCTGACTTACTTCACTCTGTATGACAGTCTCTAGGTCCATCCACCTCAATACAAATAACTCAGTTTCGTTCCTTTTTATGGCTGAGTAATATTCCACTGTATATATGTGCCACATCTTCTTTATCCATTCATCTGTTGATGGACACTTAGGTTGCTTCCATGTCCTGGCTATTGTAAATAGAGCTGCAATGAACATTTTGGTACATGACTCTTTTTGAATTCTGGTTTTCTCAGGGTATATGCACAGTAGTGGGATTGCTGGGTCATATGGTAGTTCTATTTTTAGTTTTTCAAGGAACCTCCATACTGTTCTCCATAGTGGCTGTACCAATTTACATTCCCACCAACAGTGCAAGAGGGTTCCCTTTTCTCCACAATCAATCCAGCATTTATTGTTTGTAGATGTTTTGATGATGGCCATTCTGACTGGTGTGAGATGGTATCTCATTGTAGTTTTGATTTGCATTTCTCTAATGATTAATGATGTTGAGCATTCTTTCATGTGTTTGTTGGCAATCTGTATATCTTCTTTGGAGAAATGTCTATTTAGGTCTTCTGCCCATTTTTGGATTGGGTTTTTTTTTTTTTAATATTGAGCTGCATGAGTTGCTTGTATGTTTTGGAGATTAATCCTTTGTCAGTTGCTTCATTTGCAAATAATTTATCCCATTCTGAGGGTTGTCTTTTCGTCTTGTTTCTGGTTTCCTTTGCTGTGCAAAAACTTTTAACTTTCATTAGGTCCCATTTGTTTTTTTTTGTTTTTATTTCCATTTCTCTAGGAGGTGGGTCAAAAAGGATCTTGCTGTGATTTATGTCATAGAGTGTTCTGCCTATGTTTTCCTCTAAGAGTTTGATAGTTTCTGGCCTTATATTTAGGTCTTTAATCCATTTTGAGTCTATTTTTGTGTATGGTGTAAGGGAGTGTTCTAATTTCATTCTTTTACCTGTAGCTATCCAGTTTTCCCAGCACCACTTATTGAAGAGGCTGTCTTTTCTCCAGTGTGTATTCTTGCCTCCTTTATCAAAGATAAGGTGACCATATGTGCATGGTTTATCTCTGGGCTTTCTATCCTGTTCCATTGATCTATATTTCTGTTTGTGTGCCAGTACCATACTGTCTTGATTACTGTAGCTTTGTAGTATAGTCTGAAGTCAGGGAGCCTGATCCCTCCAGCTCCGTTTTTCTTTATCAAGATTGTTTTGGCTATTCAGGGTCTTTTGTGTATCCATACAAATTGTGAAATTTTTTGTTCTAGTTCTGTGAAAAATGTCAGTGGTAGTTTGATAGGGATTGCATTGAATCTGTAGATTGCTTTGGGTAGTAGAGTCATTTTCACAATGTTGCTTCTTGCAGTCCAAGAACATGGTATATCTCTCCATCTATTTGTATCATCTTTAATTTCTTTCATCAGTGTCTTATAATTTTCTGCATACAGGTCTTTTGTCTCCTTAAGTAGGTTTATTCCTAGATATTTTATTCCTTTTGTTGCAGTGGTAAATGGGAGTATTTTCTTAATTTCACTTTCAGATTTTTCATCATTATTGTATAGGAATGCCAGAGATTTCTGTGCATTAATTTTGTATCCTGCTACTTTACCAAATTCATTGATTAGCTCTAGTAGTTTTCTGGTAGCATCTTTAGGATTCTCTATGTATAGTATCATGTCATCTGCAAACAGTGACAGCTTTACTTCTTCTTTTCCAATTTGGATTCCTTTTATTTCTTTTTCTTCTTTGATTGCTGTGGCTAAAACTTCCAAAACTATGTTGAATAAGAGCGGTGAGAGTGGGCAATCTTGTCTTGTTTCTGATCTTAGTGGAAATGGTTTCAGTTTTTCACCATTGAGGACAATGTTGGCTGTGGGTTTGTCACATATGGCCTTTATTATGTTGAGGGAAGTTCCCTCTATGCCTACTTTCTGGAGGGTTTTTATCCTAAATGGGTGTTGAATTTTGTCAAAAGCTTTCTCTGCATCTATTCAGATGATCATATGGTTTTTCTCCTTCAATTTGTTAATATGGTGTATCACGTTTGTTGATTTGCACATATTGAAGAATCCTTGCATCCCTGGGATAAACCGCACTGGATCATAGTGTATGATCCTTTTAATGTGCTGTTGGATTCTGTTTGCTAGTATTTTGTTGAGGATTTTTGCATCTATGCTCATCAGTGATATTGGCCTGTAGTTTTCTGTACTAATTTTGTATCCTGCAACTTTACTGTATCCATTTATTAGTTCTAATTGTCTTTTGATGATGTGTTTAAGATTTTCTCTATATAGTATCATGTCAACTGCAGACAGTGACAGTTTTACTTCTTCCTTTCCAATTTGGATTCCTTTATTTATTTATTTTCTTGTCCAGTTGCTGTGTCTAGGACTTCCAATACTATGTTGAATAAAAATGGCAAGAGTGGACATCCTTGTCTTGTTTCTGATCTTAGAGTAAATGCTTTCAGCTTTTCATCATTGATTATGATGTTAGCTGTGGGCTTGTCATATATGCCCTTTATTATGTTGTGTTATGTTCCCTCTATGTCTACTTTGTTGATAGATTATATCATAAATGGATATTGAATTTTATCAAAAGCATTTTCTTTGCAGCAACTGAAATAATCATATTATTTTTATTTTTCAATTTGTTAATGTATTGCATCACTTGGATTGATTGATGATGGTGTGTGATTCTTTTAACATGTTACTGAATTTGATATAGTAATATTTTGTTAAGAAGTCTTGCACCTATGTTCATCAGTGATATCGGTTTAAAATTTTCTTTTTCTGTATGTTGTGTCTTTGGTATTGGTATCAGGGTAATGCTGGCCTTGTAGAATGAATTCAGAAGCATTCCTTCCTCTTCAATTTTTTGGGAATAGTTTCTTTAAATATTTGGTATGTAAGCACATTTCTTATGTAAGCTAGTATATCCTTCTTTGTAGCTTCATGTTATATCTCTAGGATTTTTATTATTCTCCTTTATCATTAAAGAACACGAGCATATATTGATTGAATATGCTCCTATAATAAATATGCATATTTTCATTATTCTATGATTTATATGTGTATTTATAGTCTAATACATTATGCAAATTTTAAATAAAAATGAAATAGAAACAAAATAGTATGAGAAAATAATTTTAAATTAGTTTTTAATTTTAGCTATTTGCAGTCATCCTGTCTCTTTCCTTCCCCCCTAAACAAAAACAAAAACAAAACTGAGCCCATACAGACTTCTTGACTGCTATTTTTATATTAATTTCTATGTAGCTCTTTGTGATACTTATTACTACTGGTTATCATAGCTGAGGAAGATTCCCATAAGTGTATGCAAACCAGAATAAAACAAGTGCTTTATTGGCTGCTTTACTAACTCAGGATACTATTATTTTTAAATGTCAGTCACAGATTAAATAAAGGGCTTATTTGGTGATTTTATCAGTAAATTTATATAGTCCTTAAGGTCAATTGTTTATTCATACAAAACAATCAGATTTTGTACAATTTTAATAAATTAGTTCAAAATCCACTGAAATATCTCACCTGAAAAATTTTTAAATGAGTCAGATAATTTTATGTCCAGGTGATATTTTTCCAATGTTTTTGTACATTGCACGCAAAGTTTTATTAATTTATTTCTGAATCCAATCATGTAATAATGGAAATTTCTCCAAACATCCATTTTCAACATACTCTTTCTACAGCACAGATATTTTTTAAAAAGCAATTACTTCTTCAGTGATTAAAAAAAAGTCTTCTTTACAATACGGATATGGAAAAAGATCTTTTACTTTTTTCCCCAAATACATCCTAGGTAATATTAGCTTACGAGATCATTACTTGTCACCCCCTTGCGTCCGTGAGGCTAACAAAGACAGAAGAAGTCAGCTCTGCCATTATTTTTGGTTGACTGCTTTTGTTGATATGTGTAATAATAATGATATTATGTTCAATCCCTAGTTTCCTGGAAAAAAATTTTATGGACCTTCCGCATTTTAAAAATAAGTATGACTTTAATTATAACCACATAATATAGTTTACTAAACCACTTAACTGACTAGCTTCAAACCGTGGGACTCTTACTTTTCCATCAGAATAATTCTCTTCTTTATGCTATAGAGGTCTAAGTGAGCCTGACAGCATCAGCTTTATATTAATATTAGCTGAGCTTAATTTTGTATTTTTTCAAAGCAATTAAATATACAAAATATATTTTGTTCCAAAATATATTTTGGAACAGGGTTCCAAAATTTTCTTCTCTTGTTCTAGTCTAGTAGATGACCTTATACATCAATAGATGCACACAGTCCACTTTGGAGCAAACATGGATCCATGGTTCTACTGGTGAGACAATTGTAGTTGACTATGGAGCATTTGAAATGCAGATGCCTAAGCACTGACACCAAGCCTCTGGAATCAGATCCAAGGGTTGGAACCCCACTTCATTTAATGTATGAATCTAGAGCTTATGGAACACCAGGTCCTGGGGCAACAGTGTATGCCCCCATTCTGGTACCCTTTTGAGTAACTGCAGGAACTTTGGCAGCATTGGAGTTTGTCATACCTCAGAGCCTAGAGAATTGTAATGACCCGTTGTATCCTAGGATCATCTCTGTAACAGCTGGAGAAAATGAGTCCTGAGTTTTCAAAAATACTTCCAGCAAGATAGTAGCAAAGCTGGTCCAAATGTGATGACAAACAGGACTGCTGCTTTCATTTAGAGCTCTTACTCTTTTTTTTTTTTAACATCTTTATTGGAGTATAATTGCTTTACAATGGTGTGTTAGTTTCTGCTTTATAACAAAGTCATTCAGTTATACATATACATATATCCCCATATCTCCTCCCTCTTGCGTCTCCCTCCCTCCCACCCTCCCTACCCCACCCCTCTAGGTGGTCACAAACCACAGAGCTGATCTCCTTGTGCTATGCGGCTGCTTCCCACTAGCAATCTATTTTACATTCGGTAGTGTATGCGTGAAGTCACTACAGGTTTCTGTCAAAGTGAACTTTACTTGAACCTGTTTCAAAGGAAAATACAAGGGGCTTACATGAATGCATAAAATTTTCATAAGTTGGACATTAAAAAGAGCCAGATGTCCTTTTATTAAATATATACTCCTATTCTGAGCATAGTCAATATTAAAGGAGGTGAGTAGGGATGGGAACATTCAAAACAGAAGCAATAACACAGTGTAGTTGTTGCTGGAACATTTTTAGTTCTTGGGTATGATTACAGGTGTATCTTTGATGCTGGAAATTGAAATTATTTTATACAAAGTTGTTAAATATCTATGTCTAAGAAAAAAACAAGTTGTGTTACAGTTAGTGATATGTACCTTTTGTCAGAGACTAGCCAGGTGTTCACCAAAGGCATTTATTTTTCTTTCTGGATAAGCAGTTAGGCTACAAATCCCATTCTCCCTTGCAATCAGGTCTGGTCCTGTGACTGAATTATAGCCAATGGAATATCAGTGGAAGAATGGGTGCTACTTTAAGGCTTGGGCTATAGAATCTTTCTGTGCATGATTATTTCTTCCTCTGTCTGCTAGCCAGCTTCTGAGAACCTGGCAAAGACCTTGGAGATGGCCTAGTTGTAAGATGGAAGGAGCTGGGTCCCTGAATCACTGATTAGAAGATTCTGCAGTAAACACCTCATTGGACTGTGATGGACTCTGTATCGATGTCCAGTGGATTGTGTTAAGCCACTGAGAGCTGCCTGGTTAAGCAGCAAGACATTCTGCTGGCTGATACATCGTGTACCAGTCCCTTTCTCTTCTGCAAACTCATGCCACATCAGTGCCATGTACAAAAAAGAAATGGTCAATTTTATTTAAAGAGATGGAAGATACTATCCTTGAGTGGTAACTTGAAAAATCATAAGGTGAAGAGCAGTGTTATGTACAGGAGGACAATTCTTCTAAAAAGGAATCTGGAGTTTTGGGTAAGACAACTTTGAATTTATAAAATTGATTTTTTATGTAGAATAATATGAAACACAATAAAACCCCTTCCTTCTCCTTCCAGAAATACCATCTCCTTGGTCTGTTATGGTGTACAAAGGCCCCTTCAGCTTAAGAGACTATCTTCAGAAATCTGGTACTAAAACACATATTTTAACTAAAAGGGAACAAAGTTATGGGGACCATCTTTTTTCTAAGATACTGCGCATGTGTTCATTTATCCTAGGAGCTTGTCACTTTGGAAATCAGAGAGTAGAATATCTAAATATACAGAAATCCTTCAGCAGGATTTCTCTTTATTAATATCCAAATAAAAAGCTTGAGCTTCCAGTCCACATTTTGTGAGAAGTCTCCACCCTCTCTCAAATTATGTAATTTCACAGCGGACTATATTATTGGGTTTATTCCTTAGTCCACATTTCTGATAATGCTGAGTCATTAATCATGTCAATTGTTGCCTCATTTCCTTGGCTGTCTTCTTTTCTTCACACCACTCTGGGTACCATTCTTCCTTCCACTCTTCTTTAATTCTTCAAAATAATAATGTAAAACTTTTGAGTGCATCTGATTATGAAAACAATGATACTTTGCCCTGCTGACATCATGGATAAGTGGAAACTTCTTTCGATAAATAGAGAGAACAATCACTACATCCTGAGATAAGTCCAAACAGCAAAACAAAACCAACAGCAACAGCAGCAACAACAAAATAGGTTTCTGATTGAATTCTAGTCTTCCGAAGAAATGAAAACTCTAGCATTCGCCTTAAGTTGTTGACTTCCTAACACAAACAGCTTTATTCCTGAATTTTGCAATGTAGTACCTGATGATATGAAGACATTTGTGGGTCTGATATTCATATAAGGAAATTGCTTTACATTATGAATAGATGAAGTCTAAACTCAGTAATATGGTTAAACTTTTACCATAAAGTACCTGTTTTATTTTTTTATTTTTAACATCTTTATTAGAGTATAATTGCTTTACAATGGTATGTCAGTTTCTGCTTTATAACAAAGTGAATCAGTTATACATATATCTCCATATCTCCTCCCTCTTGCATCTCCCTCCCTCCCACCCTCCCTATCCTACCCCTCTAGGTGGTCACAAAGCACCTGATCTCCCTGTGCTATGCGGCTGCTTCCCACTAGCTATCTATTTTACATTTGGTAGCGTTTATGCAACCTAATGAAACTTAAAAGCTTTTACACAGCAAAGGAAACCATAAACAAGATGAAAAGACAACCCTCAGAATGGGAGAAAATATTTGCAAACAAAGCAACTGACAAAGGATTAATCTCCAAAACATACAAGCAACTCATGCAGCTCAATATCAAAAAAACAAACAACCCAATCCCAAAATGGGCAGAAGACCTAAAAAGACATTTCTCCAAAGAAGATATACAGATTGCCGACAAACACATGAAAGAATGCTCAACATCATTAATCATTAGAGAAATGCAAATCAAAACTACAATGAGATAACTGTTTTATTCTTATTTGATTAACCCGTCTTCTAAAGTCTAGATCCCTTGAAATCCTTTGCAAATAACTTTTTTTTTCTTCTTCAAATCCTTCCTCTCTAAAGGGAACCCTCCTACACTGTTGGTGGGAATGTAAGTTGGCGCAGCCACTATGAAAAACAGAATTGAGGTTCCTCAAAAAACTAAAAATATAGCTGCCATATGATCCAGCAATCTCACTCCTGGGCATATACCTGGACAAAAATATAATTAAAAAAGACACATGCACCCCTAGTTCATAGCAGCCAAGGCTTGGAAGCCAAGACACGGAAGCAACCTAATATCCATTGACAGATGAATGGATAAAGAAGATGTGGTACATATATACAATGGAATACTCTCAGCCATAAAAAAGAATGAAATAATGCCATTTGCAGCAATATGGAAGGATCTAGAGATTATCAAGCTAAGCGAAGTAAGTCGGAAAGAGAAAGACAAATGCCATATGATATCACTTAATGTGCAATCTAAAATATGACACAAATGAACTTTTATGAAACAGAAACAGACTCACAGACATAGAGAACAGACTTGTGGTTGCCAAGGGAGGGGTGGCGGGAGAGAGATGGGGTGGGAATTTGGGGTTAACAGTTGCAAACTATTATATTTAGTATAGGTATGGTCCTACTGTATAGCATAGGGAACTATATTCAATTTTCTGTGATAAACCATAATGGAAAAGAATATAAAAATTGCATACATATGTATAACTGAATCATTTTGCTATACAGGAGAAATTAACACAACATTGTAAATCAACTATATTTTAATAAAAAAATTAAAATCTGGGGAAAAAACCCCAACAAATACTTCATCTCTGAGTATGAGAAAACAGAGAAATCTTTCCACAAATTTAAGGGATTTATATGTTTAGAGAAATGTAGGAACATATTTTTCTTCTCCTATTTGACCAGGAATATATGTTTTCTAAAAGCATGTGGTGACTGATCCTACAAACATAATTTCACAGGTATTTGGGAAACCATTTCAAGTGAATAAATTCATGCTAGTTGAAGGCAGAAAATAGTTTTCTTTCTTAAAAATCAGAGCTGAATCCAGCACACTGTCACCTAATATAGTAGCAGTAATTTTAATACAAGAATATTATCACATACAATACAATAAAATAAAACATAATTCAGAAATTCGTGTTTCTCAGTATAATGTGGCCCAAATCCTTACCAATATGGGCCTCTTTTCTCATGTTCTTCTTTTTTTTTTTAATAGATCTTTATTGGAGTATAATTGCTTTACAATGTTGTGTTAGTTTCTGTTGAACAACATAGTGAATCAGCTATAAGTATACATACGTCCCCATATCCCCTCCCCCTTGAACCTCCCTCCCATCCTCCCTGTCCCACGCCTCTAGGTGGTCACAATGCATTGAGCTGATCTCCCTGTGCTATGCGGCTGCTTCCCACTAGCCATCCATTTTACATTTTGTAGTGTATATATGTCAGTGCTTAAAGATGTGTTTACTGTAGAAATAGGCCATATGGTTCTCTAGTAATGAAGAAGCTGGACACTGGTCTGTGATCTCAAGCCCACAACCATGAAGACAATTCCTGGCTGCTTATTTTTTGCTGTAGCCCTGGTTGGGCCCCCCCCCCAATTATAGGTGAGCACACATAGAATTTTCCAAATGAAGACAAATGCTACTGCTAGACTGTTGGGTCCTGCTGTCTATTGTGCATTTGTTATTCATTATTTTGGAGTCTCCATTCCAGACTCAATTTTCATTTGCAAGGATTACTACATTAAAAGAAGTAGCTCTATTAAGTCAAACGTGCAATAACAGAGCTACCTGCTTTCACAGGGAAGGAACTATAGGGAGAGGGCTTATACCTCCAAAAAAACAAACCATAAGATCCTTATTTTATCTCAGAGTGATAGGAAAAAATAGTGAAAACAAGAGGGAAACTACTGGCAACTGAACCCACTTCCCATTTGAACAACTTAGATCCTTACAGACATCGAGTTCTGGCTCCATTGGACCTTTCTGAATCTGTACCTCGGGAAGGGACTCAGGGTTTGGAAAAAGTTCTCCCAGTGGGATCAGTGTTTGACCAAGTTCTATTAAGATTATTTCAATGTTCACTCTATGCTTATTCAGTTACGAATAGATTCTAGTATTTTAAATTAGAAGTAGGATGGTGTTCATTGTATTATGTTTTCTTCTCTATTGCAGATGACTTTTTGAAAGCAGGCCCGGAAAGTTGGAGTAGAAATGTGTCTTTGAATTTGTCTCTAATGAAATGGAAATGGATTCCAAGCTGTTGGAAATTTTGGTTCCTTCTAGAAGAGAAGCAGGGCTGCCCACAACAACAACAAAAAATGGGGAATTGCTATATAGTAAGTGGGATAAATAAACTGGTACAAGGTTCCTTATGGGATGATTTTTTTAGCTAAATTTGTCTTCACCCTTCACCCTCTTCCTTCCCACTCAAAGAGGGAATCAACCTCATGTCTTCTTTTCCTGGCCTCATTCCAATGATGCCAAAAAAGTTGCTCAATTTAATGAACTTAGGGAAATATGTTGGTAAAACCATCTTGAAATCATAAAAGTAGATATTCAGTTGATTGAACTATTTATTTTTCAATTTTCAACTGAATTTCACAATTTTTTCCCCCTCACTTCAATAGAGTATTACTGACAAGCAAATTGATTTGATTTCAAGTGCAATCTGAAAACAACACAGAAGCCAGTAGGAGAAATAAGTCTCTGATCCCATCACCTTCCCTTTTTGCAGCTAGTTTACTATTTTGCTTTGTTTTATCTTATATCTGCCCAAAGGTACAAAATGCCTTCCTAATGCTCCTGGTGAACCAAGCATGTTACTCCAGCTTGCCTACTTATGGGAGGGCTGAGATACTGTACTAGCCCAATGTCCCTCATTCTTTCATAGTCTACTCTTGATGTATGTGCTTAGAAAGGAGTTGATGTACTTAGCACATTATTCGCTTCGGGAGTGTTTAAACAAGAGATGTACTCATCTCATGACTAAATGAAACTCTAATGGTGAAATGTTGGCATCTAGAAGTCCAGGGGGAGTCAATTTAGAGAGAAATTGACCCATCAAACCTTAAAATCCCAAATGTAGTTGGTTTTCTCTACCTCTTATGAAGTCACCACAGGACAATACCCAAATCAATTCTTAACGCAGAGTTTATTTATTTCCCCTCATCCAGAACTGAGTGCTTGGGTCATAAATTGTGCATAAACTCACAAGGCTTGGTAAAGTCTGAGTGCCCAGTAGAAATAAATATTATTGGTGAACTGAAGGCCCACCACTTTCCATACTGAAATTGAGATTGGCAACAAAAATCAATGGTCTTGGAAATTTGGCCCCAAGAATAGTAAGAACTAGGAAAACATTTTGAGCTTGGGTATGTCATAGTGCATTAGCCTTGCTGTCTGCACATTTACATATGCACATTTACAAGAGTTTTTTTGTTTTTTTTTTAGCATTCTTCTTTGATTTTAATAACTCTACGAAAATATTCTCTCACGATACAACCTATTTACTCTTGTTGCCAAGCCAAAGACAAACTTATTCAGCTCTCCCATAGTTATAAAGGAAGGGCAAAAGACTCCAAGTTAGTCAAAATATGTTTTGTTTGTTTATTTGTTTGTTTGCGGTATGCGGGCCTCACACTGTTGTGGTCTCTCCCGTTGCAGAGCACAGGCTCCAGACGCGCAGGCTCAGAGGCCATGGCTCACGGGCCTAGCTGCTCCGCGGCATGTGGGATTCTCCCGGACCGGGGCACGAACCCGTGTCCCCTGCATCGGCAGACGGACTCTCAACCACTGCACCACCAGGGAAGCCCCTCAAAATATGTTTTGACTAAACATATTTTGAAGTGCATCCGGGCTATGCTTTTAAAGTTTGCAAAAAGCAATCCAGTCCAATTTTTCAATTGATTATCACTTAAGATAGAAGTCATTTTAATTTTCAAGATCTTAAGTAATGCATTTTTCCACCAATGTGCTATTACAGAAAATAATCAAAGTTACAGTTTAGCAATAGCTCTCTATTTTTAGTACTCTGATGAGAGGTCGTGTTGATAGAGAACTGGCATTTTCAAGGACTCCTGATGAATATAAGTTCTCAGACTTGAGGTTGGAAATCTATAACGACAGAGACATATTTCTAATTTCTAATCTACCACAAGGAGGAAGGAATGGTAAGAATGAATGGTGATACTGATGGTAAGGTTATTCACTTTTAGTTTTGTGTGTGTACATAAAAATTTATATTATTGTGTTAACTGAGATTAGGCTCAGTTGCATGTTATAGAAAATCCCAAATAACAGTGGCTTAAATAGGATGGACATTTATTTTTCATTCAGGTAAAAGTTCTAAAGGTGTCTAAGGCATTGCAGCATATCAATGACTCAAGATTCTTACAGAATCCTGCTCCACTGTGTCTGACTGCCATTCTCAAGATCACCTCATGACCCAAGATGGCTGTTGAAGATCTAGCCATTACATCTGCATTACAACAATCAGGAAAGAAGGCAAATAAGAGAATATAGTTTCTCCCTCTACTTTCCATCACTTCTACTTTTACCTCATTAGTCAGAATATAGCCAAGTGGCAATACCTAGTTCCAAGGCACTGTAAGAATGTAGTCACTATTTTTCTGAATATCTGTTCAGCTAAGACTCAGGGGTCTCGTAATAGGAGAGAATGAATATAAGAAGACAACTACAAGTCTCCATTATAATTACATATATAATGTGTGACTTTGGACATGTTACTTTTCTCAGTCTCAGTTTTCTCAACTATATAAAAAGGATGATATTTTCTACCTTTTAGGGTCATTGGCAGGATTATATGAGATAGTACATATAGACACATTTTCAAGGTGTTTGACATATGACAAATTCACAGTAAGTCCTGTTATTGCAATATACAGCATTTTGGGTCCAAAAACCTCCCATAAGTGTCAGTGATCCTTTATAGCAATGGTTCTTAACATCTTCCATAATCTATAATGATTAGGTTTAGCTACCCACACCATACATCTAACTATACCCCTAGATTTCCCTGTGATCCTTTCATACCAATATGACCTCAGGATTAAGAAGAGTACTTTGAACATGCTAAAGCGGGATGTTGAGAGACAAAGGAAGCAGTCTTAAAGAGACTGGGAAATATCTAAGCATTTAGCAGTAAATCATTTACAATAATGCTAGCCCTCTCACAAGTATTAGGTAAGTGTTAGCTATTACTATTATTATTATTGTTTTAATATTACTATCGTCATCATCATTTTAGTGGATAGACTCTATGTCAGAATATGGTTGGAAATATCTCATTTGAGAGGGTTGAAATTAGAGATCATAGGTCTAAAATAATATGAATGCATTAGTCAGGGTTAAGTCAGGGAAGCAGAGCTCCTTTGAGCATTTGGGGATTGAGAGAATTATTACAGACATTAGATTTTAGAGAAATGTGGGAGCAGCTGGTGAAGTGAAGGTCTGGAACAGGGAGTAGAGATCAGACACAGACTTCTAACCAGTTCATCTGCCAAAAACATTGGCAAGAATGGATAGGTCAGAGCTTGAAGGTAAATACAAAAGCTAAGCGTGCCCAGACAATGAAGTAGGTGCAGAGGGGAATGCCATGGAGATGTCTACAAGAAGCTCTTAACCTCCATGTAGCCATTGCCAAACATCTGCTTGTGGGCCCAGAACAGCAGTTGCCCAGCCTGGTCCTGGGCTGGGAAGGCAAGCTGATTAGAGAGCAGGAAGGAGTGGGGACAAGCTAGGATCGCTGGGTGCCTCTGTATACGAACATCTTTGTAAATGATCTCACTGTCCTTCAATGAATCATGGCTGCTATTTAACTTCCACCTTCCAAGTCCCATCTAGCACAGAGAAGGAGATTCAGGAAAACATAAATCCCAGCTTTACCAAGTTGACATGGCACAGTCCAGCACCGGATTTAATAAATGAATCTCTTGTTTTCAACTAGAAGTTCACATTAGTTAGTAAATTTGCTCCCCTTAAATCAATATGTATTTAGTAACTTTACAGTTTTAGATTCTTTAATAATTTATTTATGATGTTACAGAGAACTATTCTTAACTTGGAAGTAAATCAGCAAGATGATTGTGCAACCTTTCTTTTTTTAACATCTTTATTGGAGTATAACTGCTTTACAATGGTGTGTTAGTTTCTGCTGTATAACAAAGTGAATCAGCTATACGTATACATATGTTCCCATATCTCTTCTCTCTTGAGTCTCTCTCCCTCGCACCATCCCTACCCCACCCCTCTAGGTGGTCACAAAGCACGGAGCTGATCTCCCTGTGCTATGCGGCTGCTTCCCACTAGCTATCTATTGATTGTGCAACCTTTCAATACTATGCCAAAGCGTTATCCAACACACCTGCCTCCCTCAGAAAATGGAACTTTCACTGTAGTAATCAAAATTGATTAAGATCCAGGCATTTTACAGATTTGAAATACAGAATTTAAGTTGTGGAAAACTGATAAGATGCAATGATTTGTTTTTCTTCTGTCAGACTTGAGGACTTCAAAGTCACAGTTTTATTGCTCTGTAGAACATAATTCAATTTGCATTTAATTTAGCCATTTTATTTCAGCACCTTTCTTCACTGACCATATTAAATTCCTATTTTTCATTCTACTGGTTCCCTCGTTAATGAGTTAAATAAAACTGTTAGGTATGCTCACCACTATCTATATATATGTGTGTGTGTGTGTATAGACACACACACAATTAATTTTTTAACATTTTGAAAATTAAACTTTGACAATCATCACAGGCTATTATTATTTTTATAAACAAGAGGACTTTTCAAAGCCTGATAACACATAAAGGTAGGTAGGACTGAATGTGGGGAATCTGAGAATATTAGCACTGAGAATCTCACTGGAATGGTGTAATGGAGAAAGGAGGCAATTGCAAAGATACTTAGCAGGAGTGGGGAAAACAAGAGTGTTTGGAGGAACACTAAACCCCATAGAATGATGAGGCAATAGAATGGTCACCTAAAGTAAAATGAGCCTGGTTCCCATATGGCGCTATAACTTTGGAAACGTGGGACTCATAGGATGAAATCAGAAAATTACTTTATGTTCTCCATTTCTCATACAATCTTGCTCAGCCCTAATCCTTGAGTGAAGTCCAGTACAAGCCTCATAACTCATAGGCAACAAAATAGCCTTTAGTCAGTCCCTTCTCAATTGGTTCAGTAATGATACATCCAGGTCAACCTGGCACGTCTTTGGGCTGGACACCTGCAGTTGGAGGAAGGAGCCATAGACTATTTCATCCCTATTGTTCTGCCTATTTCCTCAGATACAGTTATATTCCTCCTACACCACCCACTACATTTCCCCACTGGACACTTCAGACTTGAAAAAGGAAAAGCAAAGAGAGTAATGCTAGTTTCCCATTGCTGCTGTAACAAATGACCACAACGTTAGCTAAAACAACACACATTTCACAGATTTGTTTTCTGATAGTTTAGAGCAGATACCGGTCTGTGACCTGTTAGGAACCAGGCTGCACAGCAGGAGGTGAGCGGTGGGCGAGTGAGCGAAGCTTCATCTGTATTTACAGCAGCTCCCCATCGCTCTCATTACCACCTGAGCTCCGCCTCCGGTCAGATCAGCAGCGGCATTAGATTCTCATGGGAGCGCAAACCCTCACAGCATGAACTGTGAATGTGAGGGATCTAGGTTGTGCGCTCCTTATGAGAATCTAACGCCTGATGATCTGAGGGGGAGCTGAGGGGGAGATGCTAGTGCTGGGAAGCAGCTGCAAATACAGATTATCATTAGCAGAGAGGTTCGACTGCACAGAGACCATAATAAATCAATTGCTTGTAGACTCAGGTCAAAACCCTATCAGTGAATGGCAAGTGAAAACAAGCTCAGGGCTCCCACTGACTCTGCATTATGGTGAGTTGTATAATTATTTCATTATATATTACAATGTAATAATAATAGAAATAAAGTGCACAATAAATGTAATGCACTTGAATCATCCCGAAACCATCCCCCCCACCCCGCATCCGTGGAAACATTGTCTTCCATGAAACCAGCCCCTGGTGCCAAAAAGGTTGGGGACTGCTGGTTTAGAGGTCAGAAGGCTAAAATCAAGGTGTTGTCAGAGTTGTGTTCCTTCTGGAGGCTTCAGGGGAAGATCTGTTTCCTTGTAATTCTCACCTTCTAGTGGCCTTGTGCATTTATTGGCTAATAGCCCCTTCCTCCATATTCAAAGTGCATCATCCAACCTCTGTTTCCATTGTCCCGCCTCCTTCTACCTTTGGCCCTCTTGCTTCCCTCTTATAAGGACCTTTGCGATTATATTGGGCCTTCTTGGATAATTCAGGGTAAACTTTCTATTTCAAGGTCCCTAACTTAATCACATCAGCAAATTCTTTTACCCTGTAGGGTAACATTTCACAGATTTGGGGGATTAGGATATGAACGTCTTTGGGAAGGCAGGGGCATTATTCTACCACAGAGGGAAAAATCTTATTTGTACTTGGAAGTTATCTAGCACTGGTGATCTCTGGGTTTGGTAGGTATTTAAAAGTGATTCTTTCTCTGTTAGGAAGTTTCCACCATGTGTTCTTTGAAGACCACTAACCCCCGGCCCCGTTACTGAGAATCTGTCATTCACGGGTCCATTCTTGTGAGGAACAAATACAAATCTGCATCTAGCAGAGTCCCTAGCTGTTTGTTTGTTTCCTGCCAAGGTCTTCACCGTCGTCCTGGAGGCCCCTTTGGGCAGACTCTAAGTCAGCTCTAGGCGGGCTGTCTCACCTGGATGGCTTATATCTGGTCCATGGAAAACATCCTTTGCTCTTAGAGTATAAGTTTTAGAATTCACAAAATAGGGTTTCGAGACATGGAGTATGACATAATAGAAAAAAATGGCTTTGGGTGGGGGCAGTCAGAATGTAACTGAAGCTCTGTTCTATCAGACAAAAGTGGTACAATCTTAGGTAAGTTACCTTTATGAGATAATTTCCTCCTATTTTAAAATGACAAAATAATAATGCTTATGAAAACACCTAGCACATTTTCGGCTCATAATTGTCCTGAAAAAAATTTGCTACTATATTACATTCACATGGACAATGCTTTGCCTAAGCAGAAAGAATTATCTGTTGAAGAATTATCATGAGTTATTCAAGATTTAATTGCATCAGGATAAATTAAGGTTTCACATGGTTTAGATACAACAGATCTTTGCAAAGCTAAATGAGCTTACCGACCGCTGAACCTTTTAAATGAACTGAGTTTAACTTTCACATGACCAACTGTTTTTATGGCTTATATAATCATTGACCATTTTTTCAAAAGCATTTAAAATGACTGAGAAACAAAGGTTTCCAAAGTCTATGAAATAAGTAAAATCATATCAATTAGAATTAGAACATTTACCTTCTTCAAGGAAAAAAAGGTTACTGGCTTGATCATTTCTGTCTACTCTGAGTTGAGAAAATGAATTCCCTCGGAATTTTGTCTCAATTTTGCTAGCAAATATTGAACTACTTAGAAGCTACTCACCAGTCTTAAACCTTTAACTGACACCCCACATCTTAATCATCCCAACCTGAAGGGATGATTAATATAAGAGCTCTTCCCTTCCTTTTCTTTCTTTCCCTAATTTTAAGCAAGAATCTCCATGACTGTCAGGTATTCGGTGTGTGTTCTTTAAGCTATACATTCTTTTGGTTACCAGACTTTTTAGCGATGATCAAATATTTGGGAAGCATTCTGAAAAACGAGGTCAACATGTTCACCTCAAATAGTTATTCAAACTTGAATAACAAAATTTAAAATATTGGGTTAATGACACACTACATGGATAGAGGAGACAGGATTAGTTGTAGAAATTAATTCCTATGAGATGTGAATTATAATCAGTTCCAAGATAATCCAGGTATCAGAGAAGCACATATATTCTCCACAGGGATTAATGTGCAATTCTGTGGAATCGAATGTAAACAAGGCAACATATCTCAAGAAGATCATAACTACATTTTCAAATTTTACATCCTGTAGAGTATTTCTTTGTCATAAGGTTTCTTATTCTAAGTGATTATTTATTAATCTGGATCAGAGTAAACCCCTGGAGAAAGGGGCTATGGATTATTCACCTTTCAATGCCCAGTGGATAGCCCAGATCCTGGCCCTAGGGCAGACTCTTAATAAATGTTTATATGATTCATAATCATAAAAAAAGAAGATCATAACTACTAAAAAGTTAAATGAGAAATTTGATTTATATACTGTTGTATATAATGATAAATCAGAAGAAATAGAGAGCTATGCAATCTGATCTTTCACATTTCTAGATCCTGGTAGTTGAAAGTCTAACCGTCCCTCTTCTGTACAGGATACTCTTAAAAGACTAGAGGTTTTTATGTTCTTAATTCAATGTTGTAGTTCTTAGATAATATTTCTTGCATGTTTTATATTGTATATGAAAGTATAATATGAAGCACAGTTCAATGGACGATTTTAATAACTTACTCTCTTTTTTCTTGTGATGGAGCCAAGGGTCACTATTAACTTCATACTTAATTCTTATTACTTCATCATGTAATCTGTCACCCAGTCCATGGCAAAAAATGTTTCCTACATTTCCTGTTGTAATAGTATAATGATCTCAGGAATCACCACTCCATTGGGCCCCACTATTTATTTTCTTAGTAACTTTTATTTTTTATATCTACTATTAATTCAAAATAGAAAATACTTAAAATTTTATCATTTCTGTTCACGTTCTTATAGTATAGGTATTCAGAGGGAATACACAAAGCTCGTTTCCCTGAATTATTTAGGTACTAAATAATTAATTAATTAATTAATTAATTAAATAAATTAATTAAAAACCAGATTTTTAAATTAAATTTATCAACATTATGTGCTAATTACCTTCAAATATCATGCTAATTATGGAATATGTACAGGAAAAAGACTAGCACAATCGAGAATCCCTTAGCTGATTTTTCAGCATGAGATCTTTTGTCACAAACTTTACCTAATCCCAATTCATGCCTTCCCTTGAAAGATCTGCCTTTCATCACTGGAGCTCAAACCCCAAACCCTATAAATATTCTCCCTTAAACTTTCCACTCTAAGACATGATTCAGACTCCGTCCATTTGTTATTCTTCCTATCTGCGGTTGAGTCTTCATTAACCTCATTTGATCACCATTTTCTCCTGGTGGTCCCTTGGGGAGTTGAGAGTAGAAATAAGGAAGTATCACCATGTTGGAAATTATAGTCTCTTTTTCCAGAGGAATATTCTAACCAAGTTATACTCTAATTTTTTTTTTTACAATAAACATGTGCTGAGTCCCTGTGTGTGCCTTTACATGTATTGCCTTCTAAAATCCTGACAAGACCCGCCTCAGGTTTGTAGTATGAGTATTTCTATTTTACTGAAGGAAACTGAGTCAAGAAGAAGTTAACTTTCCCAGAGTTACCACATAGTAAGCATCAGAGCCACTTAAAAATTTCTGGCCAGGCACAAAGGCTCTGGATTACTAGATGTAGATTCGTGAGAAAAATGGCGCTGACGGGCTCCAGCCAGACTCAGATTTCCCTGTGTCCCACGTCTCTTGCCGCAGCCTTAGACAGGGTTCTGCTTAAGGCTATCTATCGGGATTGGAAAGACGGGAAGATGGGTTCACACGCCAGCCTCGTTCTCACTCACCATTGCGTTTGCCTTCCTGTGCTGACTGGCTACAGACTTACCCCTTGAAAACTGGTGGGACTCGTCTCCAAGGAATATTCTCAATCACAATTCAAACAAAAATATCTCCTCCGAAAACTTAAAACTTTATCATTTTTGTTCAGGTTTTCATAGTATAGATGGTCAAAGGGAAACAATACACAAATCTTGATTCCTTGAATTATTCAGGTTACAGATAGGAATACCAGATTTTTAAAATTAACCTTATCAACACTGGCATCTCTGTAGTGTAGAATTGTCAACCTGCCCATGATTAGTTTGTAAGAAGATAGGATTTGCCACACTGCCCTATGCTTACAATCTATTTAGCCCTCCGTTTTATTGCCAAAAAAGTCTCCAAGGGACAGACAACATATTTGATATATAGTCTTTAAAAAAATTTTGTTGCTACCAATTTTCTATTTATAAACTCACTGCTTGTGTAAATATTTTGTTGTGCTTTTTCCCAAAGATTTACTACTATTATTATTCATGTCCATTGGGGGAAGGAGAAAGGGAGAGAGATGAAATGCTCACATTTCAGCCCTTGGTAGTTCTTCAAAAAATTTAAAATACAATTTCCATATAATTGAACAATTCTGCTTTTGGTTATATACCCAAAAGAAGTAAAATCAAAATCTAGAAGAGATATTTGTACACCACGTTCGTAGCAGCATTACTCACAATAGCCAAAAGGTGAAAGCAGCCAAACTGCTCATGTACAGACAAAGGGATAAACAAAATGTGGTCTCCATCAATATTTACAAAGGACAATTACTTTAGCCTTAAAAAGGAAGAAAGCTCTGACACATGCTGCAATATGGATCAACTTCGAGGATGCTTTTGCTAAGTGAAATAAGCCAGTCACAAAAGATGAATACTGTGATTCTATTTATATGAGGTACCTAGAGTAGACAAAATCATAAAGACAGAAAGTAGATGGGTGGTTGCCAGGGGCTGGAGGGAGCAAAGAATGGGAAGACTGTTGTTTAATGGAAATGGAATTTGGGGTTTGCAAAATAAAGAGAGTTCTAGGTACAACAAAAACGAATGTACTTAGTACTACTGAACTGATAAAAAACTGAACTTATAAATGGTTTAGGTTGTAAATTTCATGTTATGTTTATTTTACCTCAATTAAAAAAAATTATTATCCCTAAAAAAAAAAAAAAAAACCATGATGCCAGGCTCATAGTAAGTGATCAAAAAAATTAGCCATTACAATTTGAATGTAATATTCTCTTTAATGATTAATACTACAAGGTTGAGGAGAGGCACATATTTTGTTTATATTTTTCAACTGAATGAACTGAGAAGGGAGGAAGGATAGTTGAGTCCTAAATATTGGATGGACTAAGTGTGGCATAGAGAAAAAAAGGCTTGAACTGTCATTTCAGAAGACATTTGTTCTAGTCTTGATCCTATTAATAACTGAGTGGGTGATCTGTAGCAATTCACTTTGCTTCTCTGAAATTGAGTTTCTTCAACTAAAATTTTGTTGTTAAAATGGATCATCTCTAGATTTCCTTGCCCACAAAAATACACATTCACAAATGGTGATTTAACTCCACTTGCTTCCTAGTGACTTGCATACATGTGTTCCTTGTAACAAGTTTACAGTCAAGAAGCAAATTACTACTGCTACGGGCATACTGTTGACTACATATGAATCCTTGACGTTTTATTTCATAATAAGCACATGACTTTATAGTACTCTCCTAAACAATAGTTCCAAATACATGAGAAGTGATATGAGTATAATGGGATACACAATATAAAATACAAAACTAGGGGCTTCCCTGGTGGCGCAGTGGTTGAGAGTCCGCCTGCCGATGCAGGGGACACGGGTTCGTGCCCCGGTCCGGGAAGATCCCACATGCCGCAGAGCGGCTGGGCCCGTGAGCCATGGCCACTGAGCCTGCGCGTCTGGAACCTGTGCTCCGCAACGGGAGAGGCCACAACAGTGAGAGGCCCGCGTACCAAAAAAAAAAAAAAAAAAAAAAAAATACAAAACTAGATCAGTTTCAAGGCTTGAATGTTGGATTGGACCACCTGCCTACAGATCATTTAGCAGACAACACAGGGGATAATTCTGCCAAGGAATAGCAAAGGAAATATTAAACTTGTGGAAAAAAAATTGTGACATTCAAATAAGAGTATGTGGGTACAGATTCTTATATAGTCATTTACATTTTCTGAGAACACAGTATTTACAGTAATATCAGCCAAACCTGTCATCCAATCACTGATGAAAATCTAAATATATTAAATGAGCTTCAAAAATCTCAATAGATATGTACCAAGACCCTAGAAGATGTGATCTGCATTTGTAATAGCTCATGAAAAAAAGGGGGTGAATACCCAAGTGACAGTAAATGAGTAAAATATGCATACACTTTCACCTGATAATTTCATATAAAAATTCATTTCATAGAAATAAAACTCCTAGTACATATGGATAAATGTTCAAGGATGTTTATTGCAGCACTGTTTATAGTGGTAAAAAATTATAGGGCTTCCCTGGTGGCGCAGTGGTTGAGAGTCCGCCTGCCGATGCAGGGGGCACGGGTTCGTGCCACGGTCTGGGAAGATCCCACATGCCACGGAGCGGCTAGGCCCGTGAGCCATGGACACTGAGCCTGCGCGTCCGGAGCCTGTGCTCCGCAACGGGAGAGGCCACAACAGTGAGAGGCCCGCGTACAGCAAAAAAAAAAAAAAAAAAAAATTATTAACAGCTAGCATCCTCATCACTTAAGGAATGGAGAACTACATTCATACGATATAATGTCATGTACTTGTTTAAAAAATGATGCATTAGTGTGGTCCATTTGTTACAATTGATGAGATGATGTTGGTACATTATTATTAACTAAAGTCCATAGTTTACATTAGTACCATGTTAATGCAAGATGTTAATAACAGGGGAAACTGTGTGTGTCTGAGGGAGTATGTGGGAAGTTTCTACTTTAGCTCCATTTTTCTGTAAATCTAAAACTGCCCTAAAAGTTATATTAATTTAAAAAAATACACAAAGCAATGATAAAAAATTGAGTCAGATGCATATTTTCTGAGTTGAAAAAAGGATCTTTAATGCACTATTAAGTGAGAAAGCTGGTCAAAGATTAGCATATATAAGTTGAGTTGTAAAAGCAAATATCAACAAAAGTGCCCTATTTTTTTATTGTGATTATATGAAAAGGGTCAAATGAGTGAAATAATACACAGTAGGCTACTGACCTGCTTATTTGGATGCAGTTATGTGTTGAGAGGATGGAGAAGAAAAAATGACATTATAAAAATAGAAATATATAAAGTTAAATGAAAGTGAAGAATATAACTTTTTTCTATTTTATCATTAAAACAAATACAACAAATATGAAACTGAATATTCATCATCCTCCATAACTATGGTAAAGCTCTAAGCTCAGACTTCCATGATTTAATACGTGAAGGAAAGCTTTTGTAATACAGAAAAAAGACTTTCATATTTCAAAGAAACCTTTCAAGGCCATAATGTCATTATAGATTCAAAAATTTACTTTCAGACTTGAAGTTACGATTTCCTTCTTTGTTCTGGGTGATATCTACAATCTGTGGGGACCTGCAGGGAAATTGATCTATGAGAAATTGATTTAATATACCAGTTTCATGTTTTTCAAAGATATTATTTTTGTCATTCAGGACAGACAATTATAAAACAAAGTTTTACTCTCCCCAATAAAAGTGAAATAAAATAGTAAGAAAATAAATATAAGTTCTTCATTATGTTGTGTGCTAATAATCTATGAAAAACAAACATTTCTCAATGTAATTCTCAGAATGAAAGGTAAGTGGGTGATAATGGTTTACTATCATCACAGAGGCCTTCCTCACCTTAACAGAGAAGTGGTTACCTGCTAGGGCTGGTAACCTACAGGGCTATACCTACAGGGTATAGAGGCAAGTACAATGGATTAGGGATGATAATGCTTCCTACCCCTATTTATATACATCTCTTAGCCCTAAATTTCTTAGCCCTAAATTTCTATATGCTGACAATGACTCAGTGCCACATGGGATATGAGGATGGGTTGATGAAGGGGGTTGGATGGCTGGGTGCAAAGAGGGAGTAGGCTCTTAGAAACAGGAAGAGAAGTCAGCAGCTGTTGGAGAGTCAGCTAGTGTTTGGGGTTTAATCACACCCCTCTCCCCATCTGAGATATTTGTATATCAAGTGTCAACTGACAGACATTAAAATATCATTGTTATGATTGGTAGAACTGGTTTTAGAGAATATGACTTGGATTAAAAGATAAATAGGCTTCCTTAAACTTTTCCATATTCCCTCAAATTGAAATAATTACCAGATAGTCCTAGATTCTACGGCTCTCACCACAGAGGTAGACATCTTATAAAATAGGCAAAAAACGTATCTGCTGTGAGCAGTTTGCTCCAAATAAGGGGACTGAACTACACATACAACTTATCCCAACCTCATAAGTCAGATAAGAAGGTAAAAGAGTGGCCGTAAGTGTAGATTTAATGGATAGGTCCTCAAGGAAATATGAGGATTGGGGACCAGGATTCCTTCAACAGTAAGTGTGTAATATCTCAAAGAGGTGATGGCTGTAATTATCTCACACTTTGCTCTCTAAAAGCAAATAAGTAAATAGGAACTAGTAAGGGTGACTAATTATAAAAGGAACCTCTAAAATTTGTTGAATATTATATATTATTCCAGCCTGCCACTTCAGTATGATTTAATTCATTGCAATTTAATGCTCTCTATCAGCTACCACACCAGGCAGAAAAAATATAAAGATGAATAAAACATGCTCCCACCCCTCAAGGAATTTATAATTTGTATACCTTTTCTTAGCATCGTTACACAAACTTCTCAAATCATTTGAAGGGCATTTTTTTAAAGTCTATCACTGTATAACTGTTTCTAAATTTTGGGTTTTCTGGGAACCATAGTCTGAAACACAGTGTAGCAGACATTTTGCAGGGAAGTCAAGTTGAAGTACAGACCTAATAACAGCCTCCTCCAGGGAGCTCTGGAGTTAAAGTGGCACGGGGAGGGTTGGACAGTAATGGATCACCCCCACTCCATCAGTCATTGAATGTGGGTCCCCTCGGGAAGGACATGCCTGTGGGTACGCTGACTCTCTTCAGATGAAGCTGGAAGCCGGAGACTACCCATTGACAAGTTCCCTGAAGCTGGGCACCATGTCCTTTCTTGAAGGAGATCTGAGTGTTGTATCTCCATGTCCCTCACAATGCACTCCCGCACTGCTTGGAGTCACTTCTTATATATTTGGGGAGGAATTCCCCTAGGCATTTGGTGGGCCTCACTTCCCAAGAGAAAGAGGAAGAGGCGGGTGTGACCAACTACAGCTCTCTCCATTGCGGCTGACTTTGGGGTCACAACAAGTGATCATGGTCTCCTTCCTCTACTATCCATTCTAGATTTTTCTCAATTCAGTGAACAGCTTTGTTGGCCTCAGTGGCTTATCTGGTGTCAGGACTAAGACCATATCCCTGGTGGATCTGTAACTGTGGTTATGATCCTCAGACTGTGGCGCTACACTTGTCCATTTAACATCTCAGCATGGCCAGGGAGTGACAGGAAGTGCTCTAGTCAAGATCAAATATATTCCTCGCTGCTTCCCTGCTTCAGAGAGCAGCCCTACCTCTTCCCAATAGTTAGGGTTAATTGCCAGCTACTATGCTGATTCTTCTTACTGCTGGTACTGACCTAAAATGCCCAGAGAGCAGCTAAAATTTATAGATCAATGGGGTTCTTTCTGTGTCCCCTGGAGGAAGTGTTAACTCTGGAACCATGAACTCTTAACTCTGCAGAGCCCAGAGTTGTGGGTATGAGAAGAACAAGTTCCCCAAGTGGATTACTGGAAGTGAGAGTTGGTAGGGCCTCTCCTGCTTCTATCCCTTGGTTCCTGACCACTGTATTCTTTGTTTTTTAATTATTTAAAATTTGTTATGTAGCGGGTTCTTATCAGTTATCCATTTTATGCATATTAGTGTACATATGTCAATACCAATCTCCCAATTCATCACAGCACCATCCCGCCACCACGTTCCCCCCTTGGTGATCATACATTTGTTCTCTGCATCTGTGTCTCGATTCCTGCCCTGCAGACTGGTTCATCTGTACCATTTTTCTAGGTTCCACATACATGCGTTAATATACGATATTTGTTTTTCTCTTTCTGACTTACTTCACTCTGTATGACAGTCTCTAGATTCATCCACGTCTCTACAAATGACCCAGTTTCATTCCTTTTTATGGCTGAGTAATATTCCATTGCATATATGTACCACATCTTCTTTATCCATTTGTCTGTCGATGGGCATTTAGGTTGCTTCCATGACCTGGCTATTAAAAACAGCACTGCAATGAATATTGAGGTGCATGTGTCTTTTTGAATTATGGTTTTCTCTGGGTATATGCCCAGTAGTGGGACTGCTGGGTCATATGGTAATTTTATTTTTAGTTCTTTAAGGAACCTCCATATTGTTCTCCATAGTGGCTGTATCAATTTACATTCCCACCAACAGTGCAACAGGGGTCCCTTTTCTCCACACCCTCTCCAGCAGTTGTTGTTTGTAGATTTTCTGATGATGCCCATTCTAACTGGTGTGAGGTGATACCTCATTGTAGTTTTGATTTGCATTTCTCTAATAATTAGTGATGTTGAGCAGCTTTTCATGTGCTTCTTGGCCATCTGTATGTCTTCTTTGGAGAAATGTTTACTTAGGTCTTCTGCCCATTTTTGGATTGGGTTGTTTGTTTATTAAATATTGAGCTACATGAGCTGTTTATATATTTTGGAGATTAATCCTTTGTCCAGTGATTCGTTTGCAAATATTTTCTCCCATTCTGACAGTTGTCTTTTCGTCTTGTTTGTAGTTTCTTTGCTGTGCAAAAGCTTTTAAGTTTCATTAGGTCCCATTTCCTTATTTTTGTTTTTATTTCCATTACTCTAGGAGGTGGATCAAAAGAGAATTTTATAGTGTCCAGTCTTACATTTAGGTCTCTAATCCATTTTGAGTCTATTTTTGTGTATGGTGTTAGGGAGTGTTCTAATTTCATTCTTTTACACGTAGCTGTCCAGTTTCCCCAGCATCGCTTATTGAAGAGACTGTCTTTTCTCGGTTGTATACCCTTGCCTCCTTTGTCATAGATTAGTTGACCATACGTGCGTGGGTTTATCTCTGGGCATTCTATCCTGTTCCATTGATGTATATCTCTGTTTTTGTGTCAGTACCATATTGCCTTGATTACTGTACCTTTGTAGTATAGTCTGAAGTCAGGGAGTCTGATTTTTACAGCTCCATTTTTTTCCCTCAAGACTGCTTCGGCTTTTCTGGGTCTTTTGTGTCTCCATACAAATTAAAAAAATTTTTTGTTCTAGTTCTGTAACAGATGCCATTGGTAATTTGAAAGGGATTTCATTGAATCTGTAGATTGCTTTGGGTAGTATAGTCATTTTCACAATATTGATTCTTCCAATCCAAGAACATGGTATATCTCTCCATCTGTTTGTATCATCTTTAATTTCTTTCATCAGTGTCTTAAAGTTTTCTGCATACAGGTCTTTTGTCTCCTTAGATAGGTTTATTCCTAGGTATTTTTTCTTTTTGTTGACATGGTAAAGGGGAGTGTTTCCTTAATTTCTCTTTCACATTTTTCATCATTAGTGTATAGGAATGCAAGAGATTTCTGTGCATTAATTTTGTGTCCTGCAACTTTACCAAATTGATTGATTAGCTCTAGTAGTTTTCTGGTAGCACCTTTAGGATTCTCTATGTATAGTATCATGTCATCTGCAAACAGTGACAGTTTTACTTCTTCTTTTCCAATTTGTATTCCTTTTATTTCTTTTTCTTCTCTGATGGCCGTGGCTAGGACTTCCAAAACTATGTTGAATAATAGTGGTGAGACAGGACATCCTTCTCTTGTTCCTGATCTTAGAGGAAATGGTTTCAGTTTTTCACCATTGAGAATGATGTTTGTTGTGGGTTTGTCATATATGGCCTTTATTATGCTGAGATAGGTTCCCTCTATGCCCACTTTCTGGAGTTTTTCTCATAAATGGGTGTTGAATTTCTTCAAAAGATTTTTCTGCATCTAGTGAGATGATCATATAGTTTTTATTCTTCAGTTTGTTAATATGGTGTATCACATTGATTGATTTGCATATACTGAAGAATCTTTTCATCCCTGGGATAAATCCCACTTGATCATGGTGTATGAATCTTTTAATATGTTGGATTCTGTCTGCTAGTATTTTGCTGAGGATTTTTGCATCTATATTCATCAGTGATATTGGTCTGTAATTTTATTTTTTGTAGTATCTTTGTCTGGTTTTAGTATCAGGGTGATGGTGGCCTCATAGAATGAGTTTGAGAGTGTTCCTTCCTCTGCAATTTTTTGGAAGAGTTTGAGAAGGATGGGTGTTAGCTCTTCTCTGAATGTTTGATAGAATTCACCTGTGAAGCCAACTGGAACTGGACTTTGTTTATTGGAAGATTTTTAATCACAGTCTCAATTTCAACGCTTGTGACTGGTCTGTTTATATTTTCTATTTCTTCCTGGTTCAGTCTTGGAAGCTTATACCTTTCTAAGAATTTGTCCATTTTTTTCAGGTTGTCCATTTTATTGGCATAGAGTTGCCTGTAGTAGTCTCTTAGGATGCTTTGTATTTCTGTGGTGTCTGTTGTAACTTCTTTGTCATTTCTAATTTTATTGATTTGAGTCCTCTCCCTCTTTTTCTTGATGAGTCTGGCTAATGGTTTATCAATTTTGTTTATCTTCTCAAGGAACCAGGTTTTAGTTTTATTGATCTTTGCTATTGTTTTCTTTGTTTCTATTTCATTAATTTCTGCTCTGAACTTTATGATTGCTTTCCTTCTGCTAACTTTGGGTTTTGTTTGTTCTTTCTCTAGTTCCTTTAGGTGTAATGTTAGATTGTTTATTTGACATTTTTCTGGTTTCTTGAGGTAGGCTTGTATAGCTATAAACTTCCCTCTTATTTTGCTGCATCCCATAGGTTTTGGATCGTCATGTTTCCATTGTCATTTGTCTCTAGGTATTATTTGATTTCCTCTTTGATTTCTTCAGTGATCTCTTGGTTATTTAGTAAGTTATTGTTTAGTCTCCATGTGTTTGTGCTTTTTATGTTTTTTTTTTCCCTGTAATTGATTTCTAATCTCATAGCGTTGTGGTCTGAAAAGATGCTTGATATGATTTCAATTTTCTTAAATTTACTGAGGCTTGATTTGTGACCCAAGATGTGATCTATCCTGGAGAATGTTCTGTGCACACTTGAGAAGAAAGTGTAATCTGCTGTTTTTGGATGGAATGTCCTATAAATATCAATCAAATCTATGTGGTCTATTGTGTCATTTAAATCTTGGGTTTCCTTAGTAATTTTCTGTTTGGATGATCTGTCCATTTGTGTAAGGGAAGTGTTAAAGTCCCCCACTATTATTGTGTTACTGTCGATTTCCTCTTTTAGAGCAGTTAGCAGTTGCCTTATGTATTGAGGTGTTCTTATGTTGGGAGCATGTACGTTTATAATTGTTAGATCTTCTGCTTGGATTGATCCCTTTACCATTATGTAGTGTCCTTCCTTGTCTCTTGTAACCTTCTTTATTTTAAAATCTATTTTATCTGATATGAGTATTGCTACTCCAGCTTTCTTTTGATTTCCTTTTGCATGGAATATTTTTTTCCATCCCCTCACTTTCAGTCTGTATGTGTCCCTAGGTCTGAAGTGGCTCTCTTGTAGACAGCATATATATGGGTCTTGATTTTGTATTCATTCAGCGAGCCTGTGTCTTTTGGTTGGAGCATTTAATCCATTCACGTTTAAGGTAATTATCGATATGTATGTTCCTATGACCATTTTCTTAATTGTTTTGGGTTTGTTTTTGCAGGTCCTTTTCTTCTCTTGTGTTTCCCACTTAGAGACGTTCCTTTAGCATTTGTTGTAGAGCTGGTTTGGTGCTGCTGAATTCTCTTAGCTCTTGCTTGTCTGTAAAGCTTTTGATTTCTCCCTCGAATCTGAATGAGATCCTTGCTGGGTAGAGTAATCTTGGTTGTAGGTTCTTCCCTTTCATCACTTTCAGTATATCATGCCACTCCCTTCTGGCTTGTAGAGTTTCTGCTGAGAGATCAGCTGTTAACCTTATGGGAGTTCCCTTGTATGTTATTTGTCATTTTTCCCTTGCTGCTTTCAATCATTTTTCTTTGTCTTTAATTTTTACCAATTTGATTACTATGTATCTCAGCATTTTTCTCCTTGGGTTTATCCTGTATGGGAGTCTCGCGCTTCCTGGACCTGGGTGGCTATTCCCTTTTTCATGTTAGGGAATTTTTCTACTATAATCTCTTCAAATATTTTCGTGTTTCCTTTCTCTCTGTCTTCTCCTTCTGGGACCCCTATAATGCAAATGTTGTTACATTTAATGTTGTCCCAGAGGTCTCTTAGGCTGTCTTCATTTCTTTTCATTCTTTTTCTTTATTCTGTTCCATGGCAGTGAATTCCACCATTCTGTCTTCCAGGTCACTTATTCATTCCTCTGCCTCAGTTATTCTGCTATTGATTCCTTCTAGTGTATTTTTCATTTCAGTTATTGTATTATTCATCTGTGTTTGTTTGTTCTTTAATTCTTCTAGGTCTTTTTTAAACATTTCTTGCATCATCTCAATCTTTGCCTCCATTCTTTTTCCGAGGTCCTGGATCATCTTCACTATCATTATTCTGAATTCTTTTTCTGGAAGGTTGCCTATCTCCACTTCATTTAATTGTTTTTCTGGGGTTTTATCTTGTTCCTTCATCTGGTACATTGCCCTCTGCCTTTTCATCTTGTCTGTCTTTCTGTGAATGTGGTTTTTGTTCCACAGGCTGCAGGATAGTATTTCTTCTTGCTTCTGCTGTCTTCCCTCTGGTGGATGAGGCTATCTAAGAGGCTTGAGCAAGTTTCCTGATGGAAGGGACTGGTCACCACTGTATTCTTCTTGTTGGGCCACAGAACCATATCAGTTACTTGATTCAATGTAGATACTGTGTCCTAGAGTATGTAGGCACCATCCTCAAAAAGAATTATATCTGAGCTGATGCTTCAGCTGTGCCTTCGGGAAGTTGTTCCAGCATTCAGTGAGGTTAGCAGCTTCTGGATGGCATGATATGTGACAGGATTAGTGGATGCTATGTCATGGACCTACTCCCCAGTATTCTTGACTGTAAAGTGAGCTGCGTGGTCTGTTTTGATGGTATGTGGGATTCCATACTAGAGGGTCAAATCTTTTATAAGCTCTTGGGTAGTGCTGCTGGTTGTAACTGTAGTCAAGAAAGAAAAATCCATACCCAGAATATGTATCTATTTCTATCAAAACAAACAGCTGGCCTGTGCACTAGTGATTAATGATGCAGCTAGCTGGTCTCCTTGAGGAATGGTGCCATATTTTTTTGTATGTATGTATGTGTGTGTATGTGCATGTGTGTTCTTCATTTTAATTTAATTTTATTGTAATAAGAAACAACATAAAGTATATCCTCTTAACTAATGTTAAGTGTACAATACATTACTGTTGACTATACGTACTGATCTCTATAGCTTCTTTAGCTTACTTAACTGAAACTTTATGCTCTTGATTAATAACTCCCCATTTCCCCTCCCCCAGCCCCTGGTGACCACCATTCCAGTCTTCGATTTTATGAATTTAACTATTTTAGGTAACACATATAAGTGGAATCATGCAATACTTGTTTTTCTGTGTCAGGCTTCTATCACTTAACATAATATCCATGTTGTCACCTATTGTAACATTTCCTTCTTTTTAAAGACTGAATAGCATTCCATTGTGTGTTTATATCACATTTTCTTTATCCACTCATTTGTCAATGGACATTTATATTGTTTCTACATCATAGCTATTGTGAATATGGGGGTGCTAATAGCTCTAAAGATACTGATTTCAGTTCCTTTGGATATATACCCAAAGTAGTAAGATTGCTGGATCATATGGTAGCTCTATTTTTAACTTTTTGAGGAACCACTGTACTGTTTTCCATAGTGGCTACAGGAATGGTGCCATATTGGGGGTTCAATGTTGTTCCCTACTGAGAGTAGTATTAGTTCTCCCCTCTTATTGGCAGGTTGGAGGTTCAGTGATAGCACTAGTTATATCATATTTGGTCCATCTTTGCCACTGTGACCATTTTTTTAATGTGCCTATCATGTCAGCACTGGAGTAGCTAATAATAGATGCTGGCTTATATCAGCTGCCAAATCATTTTGTGTACTTGGTGGTTTGGTGCCTCTTCTGTGATGGTTGATCTCTTGTGCATGTTAATATACGCTACAAAAATCTCCATATTTAGTCTCCTCTGGTAGGTCTAGCCACATACTCTATTCTAATCTTTCTCTCCTCCAGGTCCTTGACTAGCTAGTTAAATCATTCTTTACTGCTCATGAGTCCTTTCCTTGGATGTGATAATTTTTCTGAGTTGGTACCTTTGCCAAGAGTAGGGAGGATAGTGTTATGAGCTTTCACTTGGCTTCTTCCATTGTGATACCTCTTGCTTCCCAGGCCAAGGCCTAAAAGTGGGGGTTCTTTCAACTTCCAAGTATGTCTGTGGCAATTATCACTCAGGCCTAAAAAGGGAATCTGTGGCGCATTTCTGTGTCTATCACACATACAACACGTGATGCTCTGAATTCAGTGGATACTGTGTTTATTTGAGAAATTGTATTTTGTCACACATTTATTATGGCTCTAATAAAGGAAATAAACTAAGTTTCTGATAATTCCATGTTGCAATTGATTTCTGGTTTTACTGCTTTCTTCTTTTTCTTCATCAATGGGATTGAAATGGTCTTTGTCACTCCTAGAAAAACTGTTTAGTCAGGAACCAGACCCTAAGTTATCAACAATAATTTTTTTTTAAAGAGCAGGCATGGCACAATGGTTAAGAATCCACCTGCCAATGAAGGGGATGCAGGTTCCACCCCTGCCCAGGAAGATCTCACATGCCACGGAGCAGCTAATCCTGTACAACACAACTACTGAGCCTGCTCTCTGGAGCCTATGAGCCACAACTACCAAGCCTGAGTGTTACAACTACTGAAGGCTGCACACCTAGACCCCATGCTCCACAACAAGAGAAGCCACAATAATGAGAAGCCCACACACCACAATGAAGAGTAGCCCCCACTCGCTGCAACTAGAGAAAGCCCTTGTGCAGCAACGAAGACCCAACACAGCTAAAAATTAAAACAAATAAATAAATTAATTTTTAAAAATTCATTTAAAAAGCAGGCATAGTCACATAGTCCTTCAGCTCTAAATATTTCAATAACTTCCTACTGTTTCCAGAATAATCAAATAGGCAATCATTGTAATAGATCAAATGAGAAAATTTCAATTTATGAACTAGTGCTAAATTTATGAAAGTTAAATGTATGAACTAATTTGTGTATTAGAAGAGAAATATTCAAAAACATTTTGGAAATGAATTATGCAGGCTCTTATAACCAATGTTGTATGATACACGAAGGGGAGAGAAATTTGAGGAGGATGCTGAGATTTCTAGCTTGAGCTAAGTCAATGGTAACTCCATTCTCCATGAAAGAGAATAAAGCAGGTATAAAAGTTGTTTATGCTTAGACGTTAATCCCTTCTATTGGACGCTAATCTATTTGATAAATACACTAATTCATCTTTTTACTCCTTACAGTATTTAATATACTGCTTGTAATATTAGTCTCAAACCAGTATTTGATTTATGAGTGGATAAATGTGGACTACCAAAATCTTATCTACAGACCACAAATCTTCTGAGGTTATTTGAGAAACCAGTCAGAGCAAAAAGGCTGTTTTAAAAAATCCTGACATTCAGATACACATGTAGGGAATCCATATTATATCACTGACACGAAGGCAAACATGATTATTTCTCCTTCTTTTAGACTCCACATTGACCAGACTAGGACTTCTGTTTTCTTTCAAGACTATTCTTTTTTTTTTTTTTTTTTAACATCTTTACTGGAGTATAATTGCTTTACAATGTTGTGTTAGTTTCCACTGTATAACAAAGTGAATCAGCTGTACGTATACATATATCCCCATATCCTCTCCCTCTTGCATCAAGACTATTCTTCATGTTGATGTGAATGAGTAGGGAGCCCTGGGGTAGGAAAGGGAGATTTGTTCACTGGCCACATCAATTGTGCTAAAAAAAGATGTGAAAGTCTCATAGGATTGTGAGTTAAAATGCAACCTCAAGGTCTTCGTTCTTTAAACTTCAGCTGAGTATAACTACTTAGTTTGCCTCATGGGCAGGGTCAGTCTTTTCCACTTCATATTTGGGGTAGTGAAGTAAATGATAAAGGGAGGATGTAAAATTCTAGCTAGAAGTGGTGACAGGTCCAAGAGAGGCGATTTTGAAAACTAAAGTGGAAAGTAAAACAAAAACCTATTTGTCTTCTTTGGACTCCAAAGGGCATCCAAGGTCAAAGGAGATATCACATTAATAGGCTGTGAAAAAGGCAACTGCCATCCTTGGAATATGTCCAACTCAGAGCCCACGTGGCCTGGCTCCTTGTTTGTGGGACTGACAAGGTATCTGGCACTGAAAAGACATCATAGAGGAAGAACAAAACCCTGCCCTGGGAAATGGCATCACTGAGGAGCACTAATTCACTTAGCCTGGGACGGCTAGGTCTTTTTGTTTGCACAAGCATATGGGTAGTATTATTGGAGTAGCTGATTTGCTCTACTGCATCTGTTGCTAATACAAATAGAACCTCTCTGGCTGCCTTATTTATATCTTCTGCTTGCATGACCAAGAGAATGATTTTCAGTCTGGTCGTGGCACATCTCATAGCAACACATGGCTGTTATTGTAAATAGGTTAGTTTAACTTACTGTCTCCCCCACATGTAAGGAACAGTTTGCTGCCTATGCAAACAGAGCTATAGGCTTGGATGGAGATTCCAGAGGCTTAAGTGAACTGTAACAAAGGGAACTGGGGAACAATTGCCAAAGAGAGAAAAAATTACAGACAAGGCAGAATGGATCAAAGCAAAGGGAGGACAATTATACCAAAACATCTCCTTAAATGCCACGAATAAGTACATAAGAAATGGGGTAAACTGGTGCAATGAACCTTACAAGTGGCAAATAGATTATTATACCACTATGTTGTTGGTAACATTACTACAAAAATAGTAATAATGACCAGCACTTTTGTTGCTGTTTTATAGTTTACAAAGCAGAGCGAATAAGAAACCTGTATGGCAGTCACTACGGAGAGCAGTATGGAGGGTCCTTAAAAAACTAAAAATAGAGTTACCATATGATCCATCAATCCCACTCCTGGGCATATATCCAGAAAAGGCAAAAACTCTAATTCAAAAAGATACATGCACCCCAATGCTCACTGCAGCACTATTTACAATAACCAAGACATGGAAGTAACCTAAATGTCCATTGACAGATGAATGGATAAAGAAGATGTGGTATATATATATATATATATATATATATATATATAAAAATATATAATGGAATACTACTTAGCCATAAAGAAGAATGAAATAATGCCATTTGCAACAACATGGATGGACCTAGAGATTGCCATAGTAAATGAAATAAGTCAGACAGACAAGACAAATATCATATGATATCACTTATATGTGGAATCTAAAAAAAATGATACAAATGAACTTATTTACAAAACAGAAATAGATTCACAGACATAGAAAACAAATTTATGGTTATCAAAGGAGAAGGGGTGGGAGGGATAAATTAGGAGTTTGGGATTAACAGATATACACTACTATATATAAAATAGGTAAGCAACAAGGACTTACTGTATAGCACAGGGAACTATATTTGATATCTTGATATAACCTATAATGGAAAAGAATCTGAAAAAGAATATATATAGCTGAATCACCTTGCTGTACACCTGAAACTAACACAACATTGTAAATCAACTGTACTGAAAAAAAGAAAACAGTATGAAAATATTACATTTTGAATTTATATATTAAAAATAAACTGTTCATTGAGGAATATCAATTCTCAAAGCTAGTTAAGGACTGAGTCAGCCCTGGGACCTAAATCCTCCTTATACTTTGCCTGTTTTTTCCAGAGGCCCAATTCTAGCACTTAAAATAAAAGTCAAGCAAAATAAGCTAAAATATTAACAATAAAATAGTCTCATCATCTCATTATGCCTGCACTGCTCATTCCTCTCTGTATTCTCATCAAGAATATATAAAGATTGCATATGTCATGGCATGTACTTATACGAAGACTATCAAGCTCATTTCACCAATGGGTGTATGGGTCCGGGTAATATCAAGTCTCAGAACACATAGAAAAGATAATCAGTGTGTAATTTGTAACATCTTGGAAGTTGAGGCACTTGTCTTCTCCATAACGATTTACTAGATTTAGGGAAGAGGCAATGGTATCAAAAGTCATCTCCAGAGGGTGCAGTCAAGATGGCAGACTAGGAGGACACAGAATTTTTGTCTCCGCATAACTAGGGCACCTACCAGGCACTGGTGGGGGACCACAGACACCTAAGGGGATGGGAGGAACCCCCCCTCATTGACTGGGTAGGACGTGGTGTGTGGAGGGAGAGAAGGGGGAGGAGAAGTGGAGGTGGGATGGGACTGGCACCACTGAGGGGAGGCTGGGGGAGAGGAAGGGACCCCATGCCCAAAGGGGAAAATTGAGGGACCATTGGGAGGGAAGAGGATCAGAAGGGAGCATGGCCAGGTTTCCCCTGCCCACTTGGGCCCCCAGAAACCTGCTGAGATCCCAGGCCTGATCCTCTGCCCACCTAGGCCCCCTCCAGCTGCACAGGTCCTGAGGTAGTGGGAGGGAAGGAAGGGGGAGCAAAAATAAAGTCCAGACCACTAGGCCCGGCCCCCCTGATGGGTGGCTGGGGGAGGGGAGGAGTTCCTACACCCAGCAGGACCCATCCATGGTTAGGGGTCCAGCCAGGATGGGGGAGACCCTGGGGAAGATGTGGGGGGATGCGGAGGAATGGAGGGGAATGCGGCCAGTGCTTTCCCTGTCCACTTAGGCACTGGGAAGCCTGTTGGGTTCCTGGGCCTAATCCTCTGCCCTGGAGCCTCCCTCCTGCTGTGCAGAGCCCAAGCCCCACCCCTACACCCCCACCCAGGGCCCTACCTCTACACTTGGAGACCCCCTCTGAGACCCCCTCCAACACGCTGGGCCTAAACCCCACCCCCACACACTCACTCAGGGCCCTACCTCCAAACTCTGGAACTCCACACTCCAGAGGCCATCCTTTCCACATGCTGCCTCTCCCCTTCTGGGCAGGTCCTAAGCAGAGGCCCTGCTCCACTCTCAAATATCGCCCCACCTAAGTTCCTTCCCCAGGACCTTTTCCGGTCCTGAGCCTAGGTCCCACCCCACACTCAAACGTCACCCGCCCCACATGCCTAGGTTCTGCCCTACCCTAAACCCTGCCTCTGCCTAAGTTCCATCACCACCTAAACTCCACCCCTAAAGCCAAGGCTTTTTTTTTTTTTTTCTTTTCTTTTTTCCTCTTTTAGATTGGGGTTCTGTTTTACCTTGTTGACTCATTGTTGTTCATTCATTTATATTTTTATTTTTCCTAATAAATCTTTTATTTTTCTAATTTTATTTTACTCTTTATACTTTGCTATTATTCTCTCCTTTTGGCTTGTTTCCCCCACATCTTTTTTTTTCTTTTTTCTGTTGTGGTTTTATATTAACTTGTTGCAGTTGTTTCAATTATATTTTTATTTTTCCTAATGTATTTTTATCTTTCTAATTTTATTTTGTTTTGTATTCTTTGACATTGTACTGCTCCTATTTTTCTTTCATTCTTTCTTTTGTTTTTTTTTGGTTTTGCCATGCCACACAGCTTGCAGGGTCTTGGTCCCCAGGCAGGAGGTCAGGCCTGAACTCCTGTGGTGGGAGCTCCAAGTCCGAACTCCTGGACTAACAGAGAACGTAAGAGCCCAGGGAATATTAATTGGAGTGAGGCCTCCTGGAAGTCCTCATCTCAGCACCAAGACCCAGATCTATCCAACTGCCTGAAAACTCCAGTTCTGGACACCTTAATCCAAACAACCAGTAAGACAGGAATAAAGCCCCACCCATCAAAAGAAAAAAGAAAAAAAAAAGAAACAACATAAAAATATGTTACAGACAAAGGAGCAAGGTAAAAACCCACAAGACCAAATAAATGAAGACAAAATCAGCAGCCTACCTGAAAAAGAATTGAGAGTAATGGTAGTAAAGATGATCCACAATCTTGGATCAGATGTAGAAAATACAAGAAGCATTTAACAAGGATCTAGAAGAACTAAAGAGCAAACAAACAGTAATGAACAACACAATAACTGAAATTAAAAATACTCTAGAAGGAATCAATAGGAGAATAACTGAGGCAGAAGAACGGATAAGTAAGCTGGAATATAAAATGGTGGAAATAAATGCCAGGGAGCAGAATAAAGTAAAAAGAATGAAAAGAATTAAGGACAGTCTCAGAGACCTCTGGGACAACACTAAATGCACCAACATTCGAATTATAGGGGTCCCAGAAGAAGAAGAGAAAAGAAAGGGTCTGAGAAAATATTTGACAATATTACAGTTGAAAACTTCCATAACATGGGAAAGGAAACAGTCAATCAAGTCCAAGAAGCACAGAGGGTACCATACAGGATGAACCCAAAGAGAAACATGCAGAGATGCATATTAATCAAACTATCAAAAATTAAATACAAAGAAAAAAATATTAAAAGCAGCAAGGGAGGAACAACAAATAACATACAAGGGAATCCCCATAAGGTTAAGAGCTGATCTTTCAGCAGAAACTCTGCAAGGAAGAAGGGAGTGGCAGGACATATTTAAAGTGATGAAGAATGGGAAAAACCTACAACCAAGATTACTCCACCCAGCAAGGATCTCATTCAGATTCAATAGAGAAATTGAAACCATTACAGACAAGGAAAAGTTAAGAGAATTCAGCACCACCAAACCAGCTTTACAACAAATGCTAAAGGAACTTCTCTAGGCAGGAAACACAAGAGAAGGAAAAGACCAACAAAAACAAACCCAAAACAATTAAGAAAATGGTAATGGGAATATACATATCGATAATTACCTTAAATGTAAATGGATTAAATGCTCCAACCAAAAGACATAGACTGGCTGGATGGATACAAAAACAAGACCCATATATATGCTGTCTATAAGACACCCACTTCAGACCTAGGGACAGATACAGACTGAAAGTGAGGGGATGGAAAAAGATATTCCATGAAAAGGAAATCAAAAGAAAGCTGGAGTAGCAATTCTGATATCAGAAAAAAATAGACTTTAAAATAAAGATTATTACAAGAGAAAAAGAAGGACACTACATAATGATCAAGGGATCAATCTAAGAAGAAGATATAACAATTGTAAATATTTATGCACCCAACATAGGAGCACCTCAATACATAAGGCAAATGCTAACATCCATAAAAGAGGAAATCGACAGTGACAAAATCATAGTGGGGACTTTAACACCCCACTTTCACCAAAGGACTGATCATCCAGACAGAAAATTAATAAGGAAACAAAAGCTTTAAATGACACATTAAACAGGATGGACTTAACTGATATTTATAGGACATTCCATCCAAAAACATCAGAATACACTTTCTTCTCAAGTGCTCATGGAACAATCTCCACGATAGACCATATCTTGGGTCACAAATCGAGCCTTGGTAAATTTAAGAAAATTGAAATCACATCAAGTGTCTTTTCCGACCACAACGCTATGAGACTAGATATCAAGTACAGGAAAAAAACTGTAAAAAATACAAACACATGGAGGCTAAACAATATGCTATTAAATAACCAAGAGATCACTGAAGAAATCAAAGAGGAAATCAAAAAATACCTAGAAACAAATGAAAATGTGATGACCCAAAACCTATGGGATGCAGCAAAAGGAGTTCTAAGAGGGAAGTTCATAGCAATACAACGCTACCTCAAGAAATAAGAAAAATCTCAAATAAACAACCTAAATTTATACCTAAAGCAATTAGAGAAAGAAGAACAAAAAACCCCAGAATTAGCAGAAGGAAACAAATCATAATGATTAGATCAGAAATAAATGAAAAAGAAATGAAGGAAACAAGAGCAAAGATCAATAAAACTAAAAGCTTATTCTTTGAGAAGATAAACAAAATTGATAAACCTTTAGCCAGACTCATCAAGAAGAAAAGGGAGAGGACTCAAACCAACAGAATTAGAAATGAAAAAGAAGTAACAACTCACACTGCAGAAATACAAAGGATCATGAGAGATTAATACAAGCGACTATATGCCAGTAAAATGGACAACTTGGAAGAAATGGACAAATTCTTAGAAAAGCACAAATTTCCAAGAATGAACCAGGAAGAAATAGAAAATATGACCAGACCAATCACAAGCATTGAAATTGAGACTGTGATTAAAAATCTTCCAACAAACAAAAGCCCAAGACCAGATGGCTTCACAGGTGAATTCTATCAAACATTTAGAGAAGAGCTAACACCTATCCTTCTCAAACTCTTCCAAAATATAGCAGAAGGAGGAACACTCCCAAACACATTCTGTGAGGCCACAATCACCCCGATACCAAAACCAGACAAAGATGTCACAAAAAAAGAAAACTACAGGCCTATATCACTGATGAGCATAGATGCAAAAGTCCTCAACAAAATACTAGCAAACAGAATCCAACAGCACATTAAAAGGATCATACACCAGGATCAAGTGGAATTTATCACAGGAATGCAAAGATTCTTCAATATACGCAAATCAATCAATGTGATACACCATATTAACAAATTGAAGGATAAAAACCATATGATAATCTCAATAGATGCAGAAAAAGCTTTTGACAAATTTCAACACCCATTTATGATAAAAATACTCCAGAAAGTAGGCATAGAGGGAACCTGACACACATAATAAAGGCCATATATGACAAACCCACAGCCAACATCATTCTCAGTGGTGAAAAACTGAAACCACTTCCACTAAGATCAGGAGCAAGACAAGGTTGACCACTCTCACCACTATTATTCAACATGGTTTTGGAAGTTTTAGCCACAGCAATCAGAAAAGAAAAAGAAATACAGGAATCCAGATTGGAAAAGAAGAAGTAAAACTGTCACTGTTTGCAGATGACATGATAGTATACATAGAGAATCTTAAAGCTGCTACCAGAAAACTACTAGAGCTAATCAATGAATTTGGTAGAGTAGCAGCATATAAAATTAATGCACAGAAATCTCTTGCATTCCTATACACTAATTATGGAAAACATGAAAGAGAAATTAAGGAAACACTCTCATTTACCATTGCGACAAAAAGAATAATATACCTAGGAATAAACCTACCTAAGGAGACAAAAGACCTGTATGCAGAAAACTATAAGACACTGATGAAAGAAATTAAAGATGATACAAATAGATGGAGAGATATACCATGTTTTTGGATTGGAAGAATCAACTTTGTGAAAATGACTATACTACCCAAAGCAATCTACAGATTCAATGCAATCCCTTTCAAACTACCAATGGCATTTTCCACAGAACTAGAACAAAAAGTTTCACAATTTGTATGGAAGCACAAAAGACCCCGAATAGGCAAAGCAATGTTGAGAAAGAAAAATGGAGTTGGAGGAACCAGGCTCCCTGACTTCAGACTATACTACAAAGCTACAGTAATCAAGACAGTATGGTACTGGCACAAAAACAGAAATATAGATCAATGGAACAGGATAGAAAGCCCAGAGATAAACCCACGCACATTTGGTCACCTTATCTTTGACAAAGGAGGCAAGAGTATAAAATGGAGCAAAGACAGTCTCTTCAATAAGAGGTTCTCGGAAAAGTGAACAGCTGCATGTAAAAGAATGAAATTAGAAGACTCCCTAACACCATACACAAAAATAAACTCAAAATGGATTAAAGACCTAAATGTAGGGCTTCCCTGATGGTTCAGTGGTTAAGAATCTGCCTGCCAATGCAGGGGACACGGGTTCGAGCCCTGGTTAGGGAAGATCCCTCATGCCACGGAGCAACTAAGCCTATGTGCCACAACTACTGAGCCTGCGCTCTAGAGTCTGCAAGCCACAACTACTGAGCCCACATGCCACAACTACTGAAGCCCACGTGTCTAGAGCCCATGCTCTGCGACAAGTGAAGCCACCGCAATGGGATACCCGCGCACCACAACGAAGAGTAGCCCCTGCTCGCTGTAACTAGAGAAAGCCCGCGCAAAGTAACAAAGACCTAATGCAGCCAAAAATGAATAAATAAATAAGTTAATTAATTTAAAAAAAGACCTAAGTGTAAGGCCAGACCGTATAGAACTCTTAGAGGAAAACACAGGCATAACACTCTATGACATAAATCACAGCAAGATTCTTTTTGACCCACCTCCTAGAGAAATGGAAATAAAAACAAAAATAAACAAATGGGACTTAATGAAACTTAAAAGCTTTTGCACAGCAAAGGAAACCATAAACAAGATGAAAAGACAACCCTCAGAATGGGAGAAAATATTCCCAAATGAAACAACTGACAAAGGATTAATCTCCAAAATATACAAGGAGCACATGCAGCTGAATATCATAAAAACAAACAACCCAATCCCAAAATGGGCAGAAGACCTACATAGACATTTCTCCAAAGAAGATATACAGATTGCCAACAAACACATGAAAGGATCCTCAACATCACTAATCATTAGAGAAATGCAAATCAAAACTACAATGAGGTATCACCTCACACTGGTCAGAATGGCCATCATCAAAAATCTAGAAACAATAAATGCTGGAGAGGGTGTGGAGAAAAGGGAACCCTCTTGCACTGTTGGTGGGAATGTAAATTGATAAAGCCACTATGGAGAACACTATGGAGGTTCCTTAAAAAACTAAAAATAGAACTACCATATGACCCAGCACTCCCATTACTGGGCATATACCCTGAGAAATCCATAATTGAAAAAGACACATGGACCACAATGTTCATTGCAGCTCCATTTACAATAGCTAGGATATGTAAGCAACCTAAGTGTCCATCAACAGATGAATGGATAAAGAAGATGTGGCACATATATACAGTGGAATGTTACTCAGCCATATAAAGAAACAAAATTGAGTTATTTGTAAGGAGGTGGATGGACCTAGTAGAGTCTGTCATACAAAGCGAAGTAAGTCAGAAAGAGAAGAACAAATACCATATGCTAACACATATATTTGGAATCCAAAAAAATATATATGGTTCTGATGAACCTAGGGGCAGGACAGGAATAAAGACACAGACGTAGAGAACAGACTTGAGGACGTGGGGAGGGAGAAGGGTAAGTTGGTATGAAGCGAGAGAGAGGCATGGACATATATACACTACCAAACGTAAGGTAGATAGCTAGTGGGAAGCAGCCTCATAGCACAGGGAGATCAGCTCAGTGCTTTGTGACCACTTAGAGGGGTGGGATAGGGAGGGTGGGAAGGAGACACAAAAGGGAGGGGATATGGGGATATACGTATGCATATAGCTGATTCACTTTGCTATACAGCAGAAACTAACATAACACTGTAAAGCAATTATACTCCAATAAAGATGTTAAAAAAAAATTCATCTCCACCACCAGTTGCTTGACTGTGAGTTGAATGGAAGAAGAAACAGTTTCTATGAAGCAAAATAATCAGAAAACAGTAAGTTTTTTAAAGGATGAGGCAAAAAGTATCTAACAGGAAGGCATGGAAAAGAAAACTCAGCTAGTCATTTAACTCTCTCTCATCCTACTGCCTCATTATCCTGCCCTTATTTTCTTCATTTATTTCTCTTTTCACTGCTTTTTCCTTCCCTACCTTCTTGAAACCCCTCTCTCACTTTCATTTGTTCTGTCATCTTTTCTTTTTGCTCCCATCTTCCATTTCCCTAATCTATTTCTGGAAAGTTGAAAACAGGAGGGGCTTTGTGGTAAGATGACTATATGTGTTTGCTAACATCCATCTCTGGGATCTTAAGTGATTATTTTAAATTAATTATATTTTTAAATGAATTCAAATCTATCTATTTTCTGTTATGCAGAGAGAGAAAAGGAAAAAAGATAATTGAATTAAAAGTTTTTATTTAATTTTAATGTTCTTGGTATTTTTTTAGATAGAATACAACCATTTTCTTTGTTAGAACATTTGACCACTAAGCTTCCAGGTTCAGAGCATAATTCCTTGATAAACTGGCGTAGCTAAGAGACAGGTTTTTAGCAAATACCCTGTGGCAAGTCTAGACTAAACCTGGTACCCAAACATTTTGCTCACGATAGTTATACTTACTTTGGATTGGCTGCGTTTACCAATGAACCTAAAAATGTAATTAATTAAATCACTGTTTGTCTGAGAGAGAATTTCAGGAAAAAAAGTGTAAAGAAGTCATAAATATTCAAAATTATTGAAGTGGATTTGTGGGAAAATATAAAAATACCAAATTTCCTGAAAATTTTTCCAATGCAATTTTAATTCACCTAATCTGGCAAAATCTACATCTACTGAAGACAAATGTCTTCAATTTATGCCTTGGCAGAGCTCTATTTCTTTAATATGACAAAGTCCAGAGTTGTTTTCATTCTAATTTTCCCGACATGCTGTGTCAAAGTGTGTACATTCCTTTTAGAGCCTGATAAGTAGAGAAGTAATCTGTCATCTCTGATATCATCTATGATAGCAAAAGTCTGGGCAAAAATTTAAATAAATACCCATGAGCAACACTGAGATTATGGGCTATAGAAACTATTTATAATTTTCCTTTGGAATTTTCCAAGAGAGAAAGGTGCTTTCCCACCCTTATCTCATGTAATTTTCAAAACTCTCTGGAGTTTTGGGACCAAAATAAAGCAAAAATTCCCAGGGGTCATTCAGAGAGTTTGCAGTGAAGCTAGGAATTGAATTGGGGCCGACCCGGATATCCTTCTATCTAAATGATGTGTGTGTCCAGGCCCTGAGAGCTCCTTTCAGCTTCTTATTTATCACTGTGCTTTTTGCTCTGTAGCTTATACCATCCTGGAGTTGCTCTCTCAGAAGATGTTCCTGGCATTCTAATTCTAGAAGCAGAAAGACCTTGGGGGTCATCTAGGTCATCTATACCTTTCATTTTTTTATAGAAAAGAAATTGATCCCGAGAAGTGGAAGATTCCATTACAGTTAATAAATTCTAAATCCAGGAATAGAATCTGCATTTCTTACTTCCATATCACTGCTTCATTTTCAATTCAACAGAATAATTCATGTTATTTAATTTTCCAGTAAATCTTCCTACACTCTGGTCAAAATTTAATCTATGTATTTACAGATTTTCACACTTGCCATTTTAATTGGCTAAGTGTTAGTCAATGGTATCTTTAGCTGTGTGATGGAGTTGCAATTTGTATTTAACAGTTGCCATTCCACTGAAGTGTAGCTTTTATTTCCTTTTTTGATTCAAGAGTTTCCCGATGATTGAACTCTAGGAATTTGTGCAGGTAGCTAGTAAAATGATATAGTCAGAAAGGGCCACAGTACTGAGGCATACTGGTAGATTTTTCGTAAGTATCATGTCTGAGATTTCAAAATTTAATTAAGAACACTGAACAAAATTCTTCTTTATGGGTGTTCCCCCTTTAATTAAATAAATTTCCAATAAGATGCATGACAACCAATGTTGAATATTATTTTCATATCGTTGACATAAAGAGTAATATATTAATATACTATTTCCAAGATCAAATACTATTACAAAAAAAGCATATATTTCCATGTAGAAGTTGTCATTTGCACTTATTTCCTGGCCTATGTTTTGTATAAAACTCCAATTAGTCTTCACAGAATTTTAATAAAATAGGTGATCTGTAGAGATGGTGACTGGAGTATAATTCTAGTACTTTATGATTTATACAGAAGTTTTAATTTGTGATCTCAGTTGAGATTCATTATAGTCTTATAATTTACAGGTCTGTTATCATTATATTATGAAAACTAGCACTTAGTGATGTCAAATTATTTACTCAGCCACAAAATGAGTTAATGGTGTGATTTGAGATTTAACCATGTTTTACAACTCCAGGCCTGAAGAGGTACCATTTAAGATTCAAGTTATGAGAAGAAATCAACTGGTAAATACTCCAGGGGAAGTCTTCCAAGCAGAGGAACTTGAGATGGGAATGTTCATGGTGTGTCCAAAGGAAACGATTAGGAGCAGTAGTAAGAGATAAGGATGGTGATACAGGCAAAGGGGAGATTGTATAGGCCCTCACATACTGTGTTGAATAGTTTGGAATGTTTTATAGTTTCAGTGCGCAGCCATTAAAGGATTTTGAGTACAGGTGTGGTGGGCTCAGATTTGTGATTTAGAAAAAACACTCAATGTAGTGTGCAGGAGGATCTCTTGGGTCAGAGGGCAAAATTGGTGGTGTGGAGAAAATGGTTAGGAGCCTACAGAAATATCCCAGTGAGATGGTGGTATCTTAGACTGAAAGTGAAAAGCAATTAAGATAGTGAGAAATTTTAAAATGTGAGATGCATTTTGAGTTAGACTAACAGGATGGACTGTGAAGGGTGAGAGAAAGAGAAGAATTAGGTATAATTCTGGGGGCTTTCATTCTGAGCAAATGGGTACACAGTGATGCCATTTCCTGAGCAGGAAAGACTTGTGAGGGATATTAATTTCACAAATATTTTTGAGTGCACATTACTAGCCCATGATTATACTTAGCCCTGGAAATATAGCTGTGAAGGCAACAGAATAAGCCTCTATCTTTATGGAGCTACATTTCTTGTGGGGAAGACAATCAATAAATAATAGATGTCAGATGGTGATGAGTATAACAAAAAAAATTTTAATGTTACAAGGCAAACAGGAATGCTTAAGGTGGATTTGCTCTTTTAAGTAGGTTTGTTGGGGAAGTGTCAGCAGGGAGGTGTTGTTTGCAGAAAGACCTAAAGATCATGATGATACAATCTGTGCCAAACCTGACTGTTTATTGGACATCCATCACATATATGAATTGAACAACTAGATATTCAAGTCTGGAGTTTAGGAGCGAGGTTGAAGATCAAGATGTAAATTTGAAAACCTTTAGTACACAGCTGCATTTTAATGCCATAGAATTTGTGGGGAAAAGATGAGGGCTCAAGATATAGACCTTGGCCTTGGGCATCAACATAGAGACCATATGGGGGAAGAGTAGCTAGGAGAGACAGACAGACACACACACACACACACATGCACAGAGCAAGTATCCAATAAAGTATGAAGAACACACTTAGTTTTCTCAGTTTTCCAGCTGTGAATTTTTTACTTCCCATTATAATCAACAGAGAGAATATGATTAACTCTCGTGTCAGACCAAGTGATTAAGCATCCCATAGATAAATTGCCTCTAATCAGGGACTAGTCTTGCTTCAATTAGCTGAGGTAGGTAATGAGAGGGGTGTGATCATGTGGCTACTTGGGCAGCAGAGGTTGTGGATGGGTAGAATACCTCAGGGGGATACAAGAGCACGTGGGCGAAGATTGCCATCACTAACTACTGAGTTGTTTCAGGTCAGAGAAAAACACGAGCAAATGTCAAACTATTGACATTTTTGGATTGGGGAGTGATCGTCAGCATTCTGAATTCATGTATATCTACTCTTCTGATTGTAATTTTTATTACTGCATGTCCCATTTGAGCTCATATTCTAGAACTCTTTTTAGAAACTAGTATATGAACCACAGGAAGGGAAATGATTTAATAAGAAAGTTCTCAGAGGACTGTCTTACTACTTTTTCTGGAGACTGCTGGGCATTGAGTATGGGGATATAGAGGAAACATATTTGATAGGAAATTTACAACTTACTACTAAAATATGTTTCTGTTCCTAAAATTACACCAAGTGAATGGAACAGATTGTCCTTTACTAATATAACAAATGTAATCCTTAGTACAACTATGTCTCTGCCAGGATAAGGATGAGATAATTTGAGGAAAGGAATTTGGGGATACTCATCTTTGACTTTGTTTAAGCCTTGTTTTCCTTCAGCCAAGAAAATAGACTTTAGTGAACAACCTGGTACTTCCTACTTGTATAGACTTTTAACCCAATGTTATAGAAATCAAAAAGTTACCATAGACTTTGTGAATAAAATTAAACTATTAAAAAATTTCAACTAGTGCTTTTCATTGCTAAAATCTTTCTTAAAATCATGCAAAACCCAGTCAGCCACCCATGTTCTTTAATCTTTGCAATAGACTGCAAGGATTCAAATGATTTCTTCCTCTTTTGTAAGTGCTACCTTATCTTCTAGCCCCTTGGACTTCCTTTCTGCCCTACAAAATAGAGCTCATAAATGAGACACCATCACCCCAGTTCCCTTGGTATTTATTGTTCTCAAGGATAATCAGGAAGGCTACTACTACTACTAAAAAGTCCCTATATGGGACTTCCCTGGTGGTCCAGTGGCTAAGACTCCATGCTTCCAATGCAGGGACCCCGGGTTCTATCCCTGATCAGGAAACTAGATCTTATATGCTGCAACTAAGGGTTCGCATGCTGCAACTAAAGATCCCATGTGCCACAACTAATACCTGGTGCAGCCAAATAAATAAATAAATATATATTTTTAAAGTCCCTATAACAATGACAAAATTGCAAACATAAGGAACAATAAGACTTTTAAATTTCTTATAAAGGTGGTTCCTAACCTGTATCTAAATTGGTAACTGAAACTCCCATAGACTTCTACTCTTAGTTTTTTTAATCCTTTCAATAGGATTTATGAAAACTCTCATCTTTTCTCACATTCCATCATTCCCTGATGACAGGATAGAACAGATGGAATGCTAAGTCTTATCTTGGCTCAATATTTTCAAAGACCACCTGATTAATTGACAACTACTCCACTAGACACTAGCCTTGCTCGAGAAGAATCTTCTTTGGTGCATTTCTTCCTAAGGCCCACAATTACTGTTTCCTATTGATTAAGGACAAAAGGGCTCATCCTATACAAATGTCCTTATGGCCTCCCCTGTTAGGCTATGCCATGAATCCAGCTCCTTGCCCTCCCTACGGTTGAGTACCCATATTATTCGTCTCCACTGGGCTTTCATTTTTGGTCGGTCTAATGTTATCCTTCTTCAGGCGTGGGGTTAGCTAGACAAGTCAACCCAATTCCATTTATCTCTATCATATATTATAGAAAGAGTTTGGGATTAACATATACACACTACTATATATAAAATAGATAACCAATAAGGACCAATGTATAGCACAGGGAACTATACTCAATATTTCTTTTTAACATCTTTACTGGAGTATAATTGCTTTACAATGGTGTGTTAGTTTCTGCTTTATAACAAAGTGAATCAGTTATACATATACATATGTCCCCATATCTCCTCCCTCTTGCGTCTCCCTCCCTCCCACCCTCCCTATCCCACCCCTCTAGGTGGTCACAAAGCACCGAGCTGATCTCCCTGTGCTATGCGGCTGCTTCCCACTAGCTATCTATTTTACGTTTGGTAGTACTATACTCAATATTTTCTAATACCCTACAAAGTAAAAGAATTTGAAAAGGAATATATATAAAACTGAATCACTTTGCTGTATACCAAACTAACATAACATTGTAAATCAACTATACTTCAGTTTAAAAAAAAATACATAAAAAGCTTGTAAAGGAGAAAAAATATGGCAATAAATCTTGTTTTCTCTCTTCCATGTCTCATCACTAGCACCGGCCACAAGGATTGCTTCAGGCCTCCAAACTTCAAGTTTGCATCCCTAGGACCATGTTTACTGTTCTTTTTGTAAAGTATCTAAGTGAGAGTTGGGGTATGGGATGGGAATACAGACATTTTTTCTTTCTTGGAGAGTCATTTGTTCCAAAAGGGGCTCACAAGTCAGATCAAGGATGGATTAAAGAGAAATAGATCCCTGCAATCTCTAGAGTCTGTACAACTGACTTTATCAGTTGTAGCTTTCAAAGAAATTAATGAAATATTGATTCTATCTAAAAACTAAGTAAGAAACTGTGTCTTACTATTTACAACGTAAATGGGATCATTTTTCACAACCTGACCTTTACTCCAGCTATTTTTTCTTCAGAAAACATATCAACAGAAGAGAAAGAGAGCAAGCGAGAGAGAGAAAATATGAATGAATAGTTCATTCATTAGTATGAGATTAGTATGACAAATATGAAACTATAAATCTACTTTTAAGACAGAAGGCTTGGGCTTCCCTGGTGGCGCAGTGGTTGAGAGTCCGCCTGCCGATGCAGGGGACACGGGTTCGTGCCTCGGTCCGGGAAGATCCCGCATGCCGCAGAGCAGCTGGGCCCGTGAGCCATGGCCGCTGAGCCTGCGAGTCCGGAGCCTGTGCTCCGCAATGGGAGAGACAGAAGGCTTGAAATCCTTGAACACTGGGTGGAGTTTCTGTTTTCCACATAAATCAAAAGGCTTATCTAAGAAAATGCATCGTACTATTTGACTACATCTTACACAGAATAGAAGTACGTTTTGAATTTATGGGAAATGGGTTCCTTTTCCACTTGTAACACAGACAACTTTAGGTTCCTGATAAGAAAGCAACTGAACTTGATTTTATCTGATAGTTTGAGGACAAAATTAAAAAATGGAAAAACTAGATTACAGTAATATTACGTCAGTGAATAGCAGAATGTTTAAATTGAAAATAATCTGTGCCAAAAGATGTTGATGTTATTTCTATTATTTCAATATTTAGAGAATTTATTCAGTACAAACATAGTGCCATTCAAAGAGTAAAAATGTGTACCCTAAAGGTGCAAATACATTACTGCATTTTTTATTACATTTTTTCTCATATTACCAAAAAAAGTGAAATTCAGCCTCAACCACACTATTACACAATTATATAAAGGGTGAAAAATTTCTCCAATAACGTTTCCAACATAACCACTTTTAGGACTTTAGCATGACTCCTCCTTGATTTTCCTGTGCTTTTTCTAATTCTCTCTTACACTTTTACCTTATATAGTCCCATACTGTTTCAATACTTACAAGTAGTTATTTTTAATCAAAAAAGGTATAAAAGGACATGGCTGATTTTGAAACTTATTCCAGTGGGTGTATTTGCATGACCTGGGACTGATGACTAAATGTGTGAGCACAGAAAAAGCTAAAACATTTTGGGACTCATGCACCACTGCTGTGGAGTATTCCCTAACTAAGCAAAAGATATGAACATAGTAGATAGGTGGAAAATACATATTCACTTCATCACATGTAATGCTGATCCTGGGTAAATCAGGAGGCAACCTCAAAGGCAGAGGTGGCAGTGGTGGTGACGACACTCAAGGTCAAGGGAACTGGTGACTGCATAGAGATGCCCCTCTCAGTGCATGCCTGGGGCTGTGAGAAACTGGCCATGTTCTCATATGACAAGTGGAAAGAGCGCTATCATTAGCTACCAGGAGATTTTAAGGCATGAACCCCTTGCTATAGGACCTTTCCCTAACTTGAGCATCATGCAAGAAGAGTGGTGATACAGTAATGGGTCAAGAGTAGGATTTCAGCTCCAAGGTGGTACCTGCGCAAAGACATCTACCAGGCTGGGGAAAAGCACCAGTAGCAGAAGGAGGCAAAAGGCCAGAATTGATGAGACAAAGCTTGTAAGCACCCACGAGAGTCCTTGAAGACAAACACTTAAAGAAGTGCTCTCCATAAGTAGGCAAGTAGGGATCTGGAGCTCAAGATTTGAGTACTAATGAATATTAATGTTAATATTCCTACATTGCATTTGCTTTGTTGTGAGTGTATTGGTGGAGGGGATGTCTCCCATTTTACCCAAGATGAGTCTTGAACAAGTTTTTCATAGACAATAAATTGGAAATTTTGTTTCAAGTCACTGTGGCTACATTTCATGCATATCATCAGATTAAGGATTGTGGCTTTTAAATGTTTTAGATCACTAAAACTTATGTAGTAAAGTCACAAAACTGTATTTTCAACAAGTGAAGTTATTATTAAATTAATGTTTTGGGTGTGTTTACTTGTTTTAGATTTTGCCAAGAGCAAAAAAGTAATACTTGTTTGGCTTAGAAATTTGAAGATTAAGGAAAGCATAATGAAAAATAAGTATTATCCATAATTCTACCATAATTCTTTCAAAAACCCACACAGCCAATGATCAGGATGTATCAAACCAGGGAATTCTTTTATTCCTAGCTCTGTTTTTGACCCATCTAAGAAAGAAATTAATGCCCCAAATTCCTTTTATCTCTGATTTTCTAATGCAGAAGTTAAATTGACTATTCATAATCTCTCAAAATAAAATGCTATGCTTGTGAGAATTATTATTCCCAGTTCTTGATCTGGTGAGTTGATAGCATGATTTCATGGTAGCGTGACAATGAACAATGGGATATCACCAAAATGTATGGAATATGGTAGCAATACTAACAGGAGCTCAAATATTTTGTACTTAGTATATTTCAGACTCTGTTCCATGAGTTTTACATGTGTTATCTTATTTGGTCTTTACAAGAATCCTATAAGTGGATGCTATTATTATCTCTACTTTACAAATGAGGAAATGAAGGCATATAACATTCCAGTAACTTGTCTAGGGCTACACAACTATAGTCAGTCCATGGTCACATATGCAGACCACTTTAGTTTATTTAGTATGGGAAATCAGTGGATGGACTGGCATTTACTGGTATGCCTTCCATTTGGTATTGGGTATTGACATATAATTGGTGAGTTTCTGAATTAAAATAAGGCATATATGAAGAGTCGCATTTCAAAATGCCACTTGGCAAACAACATCACAAAGCCATGTAACTCTCTTTGAGAGAGGCCAATCATTGGTGCCTTTCCTGTTAGGGAGAAGTTAAATCATGGTGCTTTAATCACAGATCACATTTCCGACTTACTCTGAATAAGGGAAGGACACACTGGTGAATTTTAAGTGTTAGCGTTAAGCAATGTTAAATTGTTTGTGAAATTGGCCAATTTATTCTGGTCAAAAGAAAGAGGTATGGAATAGAATATTATTGTAAATTCATGTTGCCTCATACAGTTCCTCTTCCAAGCATCTAAATTTAATGTCATGGTTTTGGTAAATCTAATAAGTTGTACGAGAGAAGATGGATCAAGTTATTCCAGATGAACACAAGTGAACCATTTCCAGCGAATGGAAAGCATTACTATCAACACCATTCTTTTATTCATTCAAGGTACAGAAATGTTAAGCAATGAACCTTATAGTTGGGAAGCTTATTCATGTTGCCATTATCAGAAATTGCACCTGATGTGATCTATATTTTGCCAACCTTGTTTGCTTGGGGTCATGAAATATAGAGGGTGGGAAGAAGAAGACATAATAGAGAAATTTAATCACACAGAAATCCAATTTAGATAACTTGCACATTGTGTAAAAGAGATCTTTCTGCTTAAAGCAGCACTTGCCTAGAAGATATCAAAACCAAATGCTGTTTTTCATCACAACTCATTGAAACCATGAAGAGACCCATCCACTGACGGAGATCAACAGCAAAGAACTTGGAGTGCTATCAGTACCCGATACCCTCACGAGATCTAAATAAAGATTCTTTCCTGAACAAGGAATAATAGGATTTTTTAATTAAGCACAGACTTAGTAACCTATTCCATCCTATCCAGAAAATGATTTGCAATGCTTAATTAACATGAACCCCACCTTTCTAGCACATTAAAACCCCTTGGTTTTTTCCACTAAGATCATCCCTTAGTAAATTTCTTTATTGGTCTGTGTTCCTTTGCTTGGCAAGGAAATAAACTCATTGGTCACATTATTAATCATGGCAGTAGTCCTTGTCTTTTCTCTAACAATTGCTTCTGCTCTGCTTCCAAAAGTCAATATGCTACATTCGTTTTTCAATACTTAAATGTTGCTTTTCATTTAAAATCCAAATACAAGTTCATGCCAAAAATATAATTTTAATGCATTGAGTTCTATATAACTAAAGCACTCTAAACATTTTTCATCTTGAAATGGGATTCTGTCACTTCTTGCTGGAGTTAGGTCGTGGAGTTACCGCACAGATTACATGGGCTGCCAACATCAAAATTATGTTACAAGGGCTTAGGCCAGTCGCCCTCATTTCATTAGATTCTCTTTACATTGTAGTTCTCATCTTCATGCCTTATCTGTATCGCTCTGCATTCTTACTTAGAGAACTTCTTCATCTAAAACATGAAGAATTGCCCTTTTAAACCAGAAAAATCTGATTTTAATAATATAATCAAACATCTTCCTTCAAGAGGTGATTTAAAACTCATCTCCAGCAGATTTTCCCTGATCAACTCCATCACTCTGATTTTGCCTCATCTTTGATATTAGTATACTTAGATGGATTGTTTTTGATGTTTTATTTAGTAATGGTTCTTTACCTGTGATTTTAACTTAAAAGAGTATTCCTAGTTTCCTATTTTTGTTCACAATATCCCCTACCTCTTTTATAATTTCTTCCATCATCTGTTGGTTATGATAATTTATTATCCTTGGTAGAGTTTGAGAACTGATCAGTTCAACCATTTGTTAATTGTCAGGGTTTTTTTTTGTTGTTTGTTTTTGGAAGAAATAAATGTCAGTCCCTCTAGCTTTTAGAAGCTCCTTCATAATCTCTTTATTTGGTGAAATGCTGTGGTAAAAGCAAGTTTAAACCAATATCTGTCAAACATAAAATAATTATTAGAAAGAAGGGACAAAACAGTAATGAATTCTAACCTCAGCCACATTGGACAATCACCTTGCAGGAACAAGATATAAGAATCCAGGGTGTATGGCATTGCCATCCCAAAGCTCTGATGTGTGCAGTGCCACCACTCCTGTCACGGAGGAATTTGTTGCCTTATCTGATGGAAAAGGTAGATTGATCCTGCTACTAAAAGCAGCTTAAGGCTCACAAGGACCCAGGGATAGAAGAATAGTCCCAACCAATGTGGGGAATCCCAACTAGTAGAAAACCATTCTGCAAGTCAGAACATCACCAAAAAGGTACTGAGGGGCACATATAGATGTTGCAAAGCACACTTTGCATATATTTGAGAACTGGAAATGAATCAGGTGATGATATTCAGGAATAATTTTTAGTTTTAGTAGGCATTAATTTATTTTAACAATGTAAAAAGATACTTTTGTCTTTTAGGGTGGGCTATTATATTGTCTGTGTAATGGCTGGTTGTAACTCTCCCTGCACTGCCACTTACCCCTTCATTTCACAGAGTCATTTTGTGAACTAACTAGAAGGTTGGATAATTCTGCCAAAAGGCTGGCGTTTCACCTTCCTTGTGTGAGTACATGAGGACAGAGTGGGGATTCTCCTGGCTTGCGTGACTAGATGGGGTGACTTCTTGTTCATTAATAAATGTTTGTATATTTGGCAGAAGGTGGTCTAAAACTTGCTTCTATTGTAACAAACCACCTGTTAGCAAGAGGGTCATAGTCTTACCCTCACATAGCTGGAGGCTTTCTACTTATAACAAAAAGAACTTTGTAGCTTCTAAAAACAAAATTGATTTACACTGGTTTCAACAATAGGATTATCACTGAGCATTTGAATATGTTCTCTAAACCTTCTTCCCGCAATAAGATACTAACCATCTAAGATAAACTATACTGACCTATTAGTAATGAGATAATTTTCTTCCAGACCTTGTCTCTGAAATTGTAGCTGCTTCATGAAGATCTTGTCTGAGTTTTTTTTTTTTTCCAAATTACCATCTTCTCTCCTTAAGTAGTTCTAGATGTACTAGGAATTTAATCCAAAGGCTCATTTTGCAGTGAGTATTAGCATATTTTACAGGAAGAATGGCCAGTGTAGGTTATACAGCAAATCAGGTTAAGTATAGGTCAGATACTATGGTTTCTGTGATAGTTCTCTTTCCCTTGCCCTTCCATGCAGTAGAGGGCAGTAGTGAACTGTGCATATTTCCTCCAGAAACAAACAAAATACATAATTAAAAAATCATATTGAAAATGTCTCCATTCAATAATATTTTTGGTCACCTGAACGAACAGTAACTTACCCGAGCTACAATCCAGTATACAGTAGCTAATTTCAGATCTCAGACATATGGTTCAGTTCAGACAATTTAGGATTTGAGTAATAACATTATATTGTATCTAGTCATTCACAAACCACATGTAGGCAGAAATTAAATATTTTAATTTTTTTCTAAGAAATTTCCTTAAGGAAATGTTATAGCATAAAGTTATCTTAACTACTTCTAGCTTAAAACATTGTCTTCTTCAAGGTAAATAGAATATTTTAATGAATTTCTATCTTCTTTAAAAGGCTTTTTAATAAATTAAATTAAAATATTGTTTCTTACCAAATAACCACATTTATGAATATGCAATTGACCTGAACAATTAAATTTCAACTTTAAAAAAAAATTTTATTTTCTGGTATTTACCTACATAGTTTTATGTTTATCCGCAGTTTTCCTTATTTTGTATCTTAAATGTCATCTACTGTCTTCCTAGTAAAGAAGATGAAAAGTCAGCTCTCTTACACTCCCCTCAGATATTCTCTCACCTTTTCCCTCCAAAAATGCCATTTTAAATTACTCAGTTTTGGGCCCTGTGCCTTAATCATAGAAGGCAATTAATAAATACATGTCTATGGCAACATATTCAAACAGTTGAAAGGGATTTCCAATGAAGAAGAGATTACTCACATTTACTGAGTTCTGACTCTGTGCCCAGAATTTTCACCTGGTTTTAAATCACCATCACACAGAAAACCATTTCTGATTAACTTTCCAGACTCCAACATTTAAGCAGGTCTTTTCTAAGTAGAAAAGGACATGGGTTCTTGCCAAAAGCTTGGTAAAGCAAAAACGATCTCAGACTTCAGTTGCATAGCTCACAGTTAAATCCGCTCTTTCACTTACTAGCTGCCAGATCTTCCACTTCACAACCTCTGCTTCCCATCTAAGGCTTCCCAGAGCTGGGTAGCCGTGGCAGTGACCATTTTCCTGTCCCACTTACCTTGTTTGCTTACCTCTTATTGGAGGAACCTACCACTCCCTTGATGAGGGTCAGTATTTAAACATATATATATATATGTAATTATATTGCATGTAAAAGGAAAAATATTCAATTAAAATACACAGTTTGTTCTACTGGATAAAAAAAGAAAACTGAACTATATGCTATTCGTAAGAAGCATGCATTAATTACAACACAGAGAAGATGAAAGCAAAAGAAAGAAAATGATTTCCTATACAAACCCTAGTGAGAAAAAAAAAAGCTGATGTATATTGATATCAAAGTAGACTTTAAGAGAAAAAGTATTACTAGATATGTGAGCCATTTCATATGATAACATGATCAATTCAAGAGAAAGATATAACACTTCAATATTTGTATTCACCTAATTTATTTTTTAAAATATATAAAGATGGGCTTCCCTGGTGGCACAGTGGTTGAGAGTCCGCCTGCCGATGCATGGGGACACAGGTTCGTGCTCCGGTCCGGGAAGATTCCACATGCCGGGAGCGGCTGGGCCCGTGAGCCATGGCCGCTGAGCCTGCGTGTCCGGAGCCTGTGCTCCGCAACGGGAGAGGCCACGACAGTGAGAGGCCCGCGTACAGCAAAAAACAAAACAAAACAAAACATAAACGTTTAAGGTCGATCCTCATTCCCTGTTTTACAAACCTGTCTCTTCATGGTGAAATGTGGCATGCCCAGCAGGATATTTTGTCTCTGTTAGGATGTTTCGAATCTGGACATACGGTGATGTGGAGAGGTGGGACTAACCCATTTAACAAATTCAAATGAACAAAGTCAAGGAATGCATTGCTCTTTTTAAAAAATTTTTTTTAATTTTATTGGAGTATAGTTGATTTACAATGTTGTGTAGTTTCAGGTGTACAGCAAAGTGATTCTGCATTGCTCTTAAGAAAGGGTACTAGTAGAGCAAAGATAAGGAAGCATGAGAATGAAATGCTGAGTGGAAAGAAAAAGGTTTAAAAACATATTTAAACCCAAGCAGTTATTTTCAGAAATTCTTAACACTCATCTCTAAAATGTTTTAGTTTCTCTTAAAAACAATCACTTTCAAATTGTCAAAGCAGCATCAGTGGTAATGTTAATCCTTACAGTTAATCACTAACTAAATATTCTTTGATATTATCAAAATTTTCAATATACATTGGATAGAATCCCTGGGCAAAACTCATATATAATTTCTTTTAATTTGAGTGTACGTTAGCCAATAAAAGAAATAAAACTGACTTTATCAAACCACTATTTTGACTTATCATTCCAATTTTAGTAAATGCTCACTATTTTATCTCATAAATTATTTAATATTTTCTGTCTCCTTCTAAGAAAAAACATTACAGACTACATTCTGTAATTTTTATTATGTTTCATTATTACCTACTAACATTAATACACATAAAATGTTTTATTATGATGTTTAATAAAATTATTGGCATTACAGATTTTTATTATCAACTCTTGTTTGTTTTTTCCCAAAAGCCCAACATTAGAAATTGGCATTGTACTCACACACATTAAAAGTGTATCATATCTTATATCATGCTCTATCATAAATAATAATTTTAGTTACTGATTTTGCATTGCAAATTAAGCATGAAAAAAGTACAATGATATATTATCTTGTTTTTCTAATTTATAAAGATGGATAAACTGATTAAATTATTTGTACATCTTTTTAACCTTTACTGATTTTACTAGTCTATCTTTCATGTATATGCTGCAATTCATTTTTCAGCGGTTATTATGGTACTTTTTGAAATACTTTATCAACACTTGTCTGAAATTAAAAATGAAGTCTTTTTCTAAAATAAGACTAATTATATTTGAAGTGACAATGAAGGTTTGATTTACCAACTTAAATAATAAGGCAAATATTTTCCATAGGCTGAATATGCTAACTGCTGCAGCCCCAAGATTTGAAGAAAAGATATTGTATACAAATAAGAAAATTTAAAACATTTTATCAGAAATACTGTATTGGTAAAGATGTAATACAGAAAAACATTTTGATTTTTCAAAGTTTTCTGAGCTAATTGAATTTAATGTAGAAATGAGTAACCAATGTAATTAATAGTTATTTGATACTTCTTGGAAATGTCATTTGGGGATCCATTCCAGAAACTGAAGAAAATGAATATCATAGTTGCCTATTGTGAACAAATATTTTTAATAATATAATATCTGAGAATTCAATTAGGCTTTCCTTCAGTGTCATCTTGACATATAATTCATAAGATGTTCAAAGAAATAAATGAAATTGCTCTAGTACAATTCTTTCAATTACCCTCTAATTATTTACATGAACAAGGTTTCTCAAAGCTTATAAATATTAGAAAGAAAAATAATAGAATTGACTGAGTCTTTCTAGGACTGTATTATGTTTATGCATGGACATATAAACTAATTGGGTATTAAAAAACACTATTTGGTTCATGAAGAGGTGCATTTCCAGAAGTATATACTTGTATTGCATGCATTTAAAAAAGTGTTGTAACAATTTTGTTTTAAAATGTCAATATGTACTATGTAATAACAGAAATTACACTCTCTGTTAGTGTTTAGACTCCTATGAAGAAATAGGTTGTCACTTTAACATATGCCTGAGGTCCATACTAGTTTAAAATTCCTTGGGGAAGTTGTGAGCAAAACAGTTTTCAGAACAGTTATTTCTCTTAGCAACTTGTTTGTTTTCTTCACAGTAGTTGGCATGTTGCAGGTGATTACGTTATTGCTCAGAGAATCTCAGATGTCAGTAGCAGACTCCTCTGGTACCAGAAGGCTTACTAAATATTATAGACCCTTTCAGAATTTCCAAGAGTACTAAAGATATAGACCCTAAGACGATATTAAACATGTCACAGTTCCCAAGCATGCTGTGGGGTCTTCTCTGGCAATAACATCACTGCCACCAGCACTCGGTCATGCGACACTTTGGACTGCCATCCCAGGATTTCAAGTGCCTTTGCCCACACCTGCCAGGTGACTGATTTCCCACCCTCCCCAACATTTACCTCTACTATTTGCTCATTTGCTTGGGTGCTAATGACTGGTGAAACCTAGACCATCTACCTGCACCTGACTTAAGGGAGTTGGATGTATGTTTTTTGTTCTATCTTTAGAAGCTAGAACTCAAAATACAGAAAATTACTAAGATTAAAGAAGGAAATGTAATGAGTCTGGACAAGTACAAAGGAAAAATGTCCACTGTAGAGATCTGTCTTCTCCAATGGAGAATAATCTCCTTGAAAGCTGTCCCTTTTTCTTTTTCACTCCATCCACAGCAATGGACAGACCATACCTTCATGGAAAAAGTGTGTCACTTGCATTCCATAATTTAGGAAGTAGAATTGGGATAAGGAGAGACTTTCTCTGGCAACATCAATGAGCAGCATGTTTGTAATAGATGGTCAACTGCCTCATATTTTTGTTTTTGTTTTTGTTTTTGTTTTTGCGGTACACGGGCCTCTCACTGTTGTGGTCTCTCCCGTTGCGGAGCACAGGCTCCGGACGCGCAGTCTCAGCAGCCATGGCTCACGGGCCCAGCTGCTCTGCGGCATGTGGGATCTTCCCAGACCGGGGCACGAACCCGTGTCCCCTGCATCGGCAGGCGGACTCTCAACCACTGCACAACGAGGGAAGCCCCTGCCTCATATTTTGATTGATAAAGCCCAAGGCCTCTGAGCTATGAGACATAGAAGGAAAGAAATAAAAATACTTTCCTTATCCTTCTTTATGTGGATGTTGCTGCTTTTTCATGAGAAGCATAGGAAGGCCCAAATTGGCAATTTACACTCACTATTAGAGACAGTGCATGGTTTGTCAGTTTCTAAATTAAACGTGATTCAGGGCTCTTCAGAATATGCTGGGATGAGTATTGTCTAAACATGTTTGTGTTATGTTTTCAGTGTATTCACTGAATCTATAGGTTTGTTCCTTCTTCCAATATGTATACATTTTATTTCATTTTTATATGCTGTGCATTATTAATCTATTTATCACACCATTCTATTAGCCCAGTATAAATGAAAATTGATGTTACTTCCTTCTAACTTCTGAAAACATGTATTATTACTAAAAATACCTGGGGACCACTAAAAAATGTTCTTCTGCTTATAGCACATTACAAAGCCAGCTTCCTATACTTATTAATGTTAAAGTTCCATTGACCTTCATTATAGATTGAATTTTGTTCCCCCCAGATTCACATGTTAAAGTCCTAACCCCCAGTACCTTAGGATGAGAGCTTATTTGGAGAGATAGGAGGTAATCAAGTTAAAGTGAAGTCATTAGAGTGGACCCTAATCCAATATGACCTGTGTCCTTATGAAAAGGGAAAATCTGACCACAGACATGTGTTCAAAATGCTATGTGAGTGTGAAGGCAGAGATAAGAGTGATGCATGGGGTGAAGCCAAGGAAAGCTATAGGTTGACAGCAAATCACCAGAAGCTAAGAGAAAGGCATGGAACAGGTTATCTTCCAGCCCTCAGAAGGAACCAAGTCTCCTGGCACCTTGATCTTGGACTTCCAGACTCCAGAGCTGTGAGAACTTAAATTCTCAAGTAGCCCTGAGGAATTTTTTAATCTATAGGAGAACTTCAGAGCTTGTTTTTACATTGTGCTCCAGCTCCTGGAGAGGTGTTCTTGGGCACAGGTCACATCTAAGGCCATTTGTTGGATCACTGTGCTGGATGTCAGCTTTTCTGGGGAACTGAGAAAAAAGGATAAAACTCTGGAAGCCAAAGAATTATAGTCTTTCCTTTGGGTCAGCATCTATTGGGATACCCCTTCTTTTGAGTTGCCTGTCTGCCATGCAGCTAGTGGAGTATAATCTTCCTACTTACTCCTGAGGGGCTCTATTCTAGGCAGCATGAAAATGAGCAGTTTAGACAAACTGAGTCAGGCCTTGGCAACAACTTTCTTTTGCCTTGTCTTTTCTTTCTGATCTTTCTTTGGATTTAGTTTTCTCATTCCATTACGATGAAATAGTCACAAATAGCTGGGATTCTGGTATGAGCTTAGAAGAAAAGGACCAAGGAAGCAGCCCACCCTGTCTTTATTACCTAAGCGTTCTTGCAGCTCCATATTGCCCAGGAGACTACATCCAATTTACAGATGAAGTTGGGAAGAATTGAAATCTTAACAATATTGATACTCTAACAATAAATACAGTATATCTCTCCATTTATTTACATCTTTGATTTCTTTCATCAGAGTTCTTTAGCTTTCCACATGTAGATACTGTACATATTTTGCTGAATTTGTAACAAAGTATTTTTTGGTGCTTTTGTAAATGGTGTCGTGTTTCTAATTTCAAACTTCAATTGTTCATTGTTGGGACTCAGGATAGCAAAAATAACTTTCGTGTATCAAACTTTTATCCTGGAATCTTATATTTGCTTATTAGTTCCAGGAAACTTTTCGTAGATTCTTTGGAATTTTCTACATAGGCAATCATGTCATCTGTGAACAAAGAGAGGTTTGTTCCTTCTTCCAATATGTATACATTTTATTTCATTTTATTGCCTTATTGCACTAGCTATGACTTCCAGGGTAACATTTAATAGGTGTGGTAAGAGAGGACATAAGTGTCTTGATCCTGATGTTAGGGAGAAAGCATCCAGCTTCTCACCATTAAGTATAATGATAGCTGTAGCTTTTTTTGTTTTTTTTTAAATAGTTGTTCTTCATCAAGTTGAGAAAGTTTCCCTCTATTCCTATTTTTCTGAGACATTTTATCATGTATAGGTGTTGATTTTGTCAACTGCTTTTTCTGCATCAATTGATACAATCATACAATTTTTCTTCTTTAGCCTACTGATGTGACTTTGTTTTTTTGTTTTGAATGTTGATTTTTTGAATGTCAAACCAGCCTTGCATACCTGGAATAAGTCTCACTTGGTAAGACATACTATTCTTTTCATTCATTGTTGGGTTTAACCTGCTAATGTTTTTGTTGAGGGTTTCACATCTATCTTCATGAAAGATATTGGTCTATAGTCTCCTTTATTTTGCAATGCCCTTATCTTGTTTTGGTATAAAAGTAATGCCACTCTCATAGAATGAATTAGGAAGTGTTTACTCTACTTCAGTCTTCTGAAAGAGATTGTAGAGAGTTGGCACAAGATACACCACATCATAAATGTGTGGTAGAATTCAGCAGTGAAACTATCTGGGTCTGGTTCTTTCAGCTTTGATGGGTTATTAGTTTTGATCCAATTTCTTTAGTATATATAAGCCTATTCAGATTATCTGTTTCTCCTTATATGAGTTTTGGGTGGATTGTGTCTTTCAAGGAATTAGTTCATTTTATCTAGAAATTTATAAAACTTGTGAGCATAGACTTGTTCATAATGTTCTCTTATTATCCTTTTAATGTCCCTATGATCAGTAGTGGTAGCCCATTTTTTATTACTGATATTAATACTTTGTGTCTCCTGTCATTTTTCTTTAATCTGGCTAGAGATTTCTCAGTTTTATTGATCTTTTAACAGAATCAACTTTTGATTTTGTTGAGTTTCTCTATTATCTTCCTGTTTTCAATTTTATTGATTTTTGCTCTAATTTTTACTATTTTCTTCTGCTTTTTTAGACTTATGTTCATCCTCTGTCTCTTCTTTCATAAGATGGAAACTTAGGTTATTTATTTTAGATCTTTATTCTTTTATAATGTGTATGTAACATTACAAACTTTCCTCTAAGCACGACTTTTTTGCATCTCACAAATTTTGATGTTGTATTTTCATTTATTTTCCCTATGTGTTATTTAGGAATGTGTTGTTTAATTTCCAAATATTTGTGGATTTTTCCAGCTATCTTTCCCTTATTGACGTTTTATTTAATCCATTGAAGTCTGAGAACGTACTTCGTATGATTTCTAGTCTTTTAAATTTGTTAAGCTTCATTTTATGGTCATGAATTTGGTCTCTCATTGAATGTTCCATGTGAACTTAAGAAGGATATATATTCTGTTGTTATTGGATGGAGTATTTTATAAATGTCAGTTGCATCAAGTTATTCAGGTCAATTCTATGCTTACTGATTTAGTGCCTGCTTGATTTATCAGTTAATAAAAGATGGATGTTGAAATCTCCAAATATAATAGTGGATTTGTCTATTTCTCCTTTTAGTTCTATCAGTTTTCAGTTCTCTATCAATTTTTACCTCATGTATTTAAGCTCTGTCGTTAGATGCATACATATTTAGGATTTTTAGGTCTTCTTGGAGATTTGATCTCCTATCATTATTTCATGTCCCTTTTGAACCCCTGGTAATTTTCCTTGTTCTGAGTTCTGCTCTGTCTGAAATTAATATAGCTACTCCAGCTGTCTTTTGATTAGTGTTAGTGTGGTATAGTTTTCTTCTTCTTTTCCTTTAACTTACTTGAATTTTATAATTAAAGTGGGTTTCTTGTGAACAAACTAAAGTGGAATCATTTTTTTTTTTAAATTTCAGTTTGGGAAGTTCCTATTGATATGTCTTCAAACTAACTGATTCTTTCCTTGGCCATGTCCAGTTCACTGATCAAAGGCATTCTTCATTTCTGTTCCATTGTTTTTATTTTTATCATTTCCCTTTGATTCTTTCTTAGTGTTTCCATATTTCTGCTTGCATTACCCATATGTTCATGCATGTTGTGTACTTTTTTCCTTTAGAATTCTTAACATATTAGTTATGTTTTAAGTTCTCAGTCTGATAATTCCAATAACTGTGTCATGTCTGAATATGATTCTGGTGCTTGCCTTGTCTGTTCAGACTCAGATGTTTCTTCTTTTTGGTGTGTCTTTTAATCTTTTTGAAAGCTGAACATTTGGATCAGTAATAGAAACTGTGGTAAATAGACCTGTAGTGTGAAAATGTACTAATCTGGCTAAGAGTTGGGATGTGTTTAATGCTTACCATTGTTGTTAGTGCCAAAGGCTTCAAATTCCTCTATTGTCTTTCTTTGTGTCTCTCCTCTTGACTTTGGGCTTCCCTAAGCACTTCTTCTCAAAGCAAGTCCGAGTCTTGCAGTTTTTTCAGCTGTAATCCATGGTTACCATCCTGAGGGCCTGTTGCTGTGGTGATCATGTGTGGGAGAGAAGTGTTCTTTAATCTCATGATTAAATCTCAGTCTTTTAGTCCATCTATCTAGGCTATGACTTTCACAGGCACTTCTTAAGTGATATAGCTTTTCTCCCCCTTACATAAGAAAGGAAGTCTAGAGGGGGCTAGAACAGGAGAAATGTCCTTTCTTGAGCTGGGATAAAGCTCTGGCAAAATCTTTTCCTTAGAAGTAAACCTTTTTTTTTTTAATTTTTAATTTAATTTAATTTTTATTTATTTATTTATTTTTGTTGCCTTGGGTCTTTGTTGCTGCGCAAGGACCTTCTCTAGTTGCATCGAGCTGGGGCTATTCTTCTCTGTGGTGCACGAGCTTCTTGTTGCGGTGGCTTCTCTTGTGGAGCATGGGCTCTAGATGCACAGGCTTCAGTAGTTGTGGCACATGGGCTCAGCAGTTGTGGCTCACAGGCTCTAGAGCACAGTCTCAGTAGTTGTTACACATGGGCTTAGTTGCTCCGCAGCATATGGGATCTTCCCAGACCAGGGCTTGAACCCGTGTCCCCTGCATTGGCAAGCAGGTTCTTAACCACTGCACCACCAGGGAAGTCCTGAGGGTAAACCTTTTTTAATGGTGAATTCTCTAGACATGTTTCACAATGATTACTCTTCCCTTCATCCTGCCAGACCCAGGAGGGTATATTTCTAGGATCTTCATCATGAGAATCTGGTGAGGTTACTAGAGGTAAACCAGTGAAAATGCAGGAGATTGCCTAAGATTGCAGCCCCTAGGGATTTCTTATTCTTAGGTTAGTCCATAGTCAGCCTCCAGCGATTCATCAAAATTACCATTGAAGAGTTCCTACTAGTTTACGCCTCCAGCAGCTTTTGTTTCACTTTAACACTTAAGTCATCTCTGCTATGATTATCTGGTTTACCTTTCTTTCTGGTTTTCAGGGTGTTAGCTTTCTCTAAAACCTCAGCTCTCTGTTGGACCCAAGAGAAGTCATTGGTTTTCAGTTTGTTCAGCTTTTTCATATAGTAAATGCAGGACTGATAACTGCCAAGCTCTTTACATGTCAGTGCTGAAACTGAAAGTCTTAAGTCTCATTTCTAAAACCCAAATTAATAATGATGATGACAATAATAATAATAAGTAATAGTAGCAGTAACGGTATAAATTCTAAAGGTACAATTGCATTAGATTTACATGGATATTAAACAGTTCCTTTGCTTGCCATCCCTCTTGCATCTCAGATGCTCCTTACTCCTTCTGGGACAATCCTTCCTCTTTCTTAAAGTATATACTTTCATAGCTATGTTTAATTTTTTCATTTTTCTGACTCAAAAGTAATCTTACTTATACATTCTAATTCTAGATGCTAGTTGTTTGTGGGCCATGATTCTAGATTAACTTATATTCTGCATTAAAATGCTAAAGTTTTTATTATATTTTCTTTTGACTCCCTCAGTGTCATTGAAAATCTTTTCATCTGTCTACAAGCCGTTTCTCTGGATGGCACCTCTTTCTCTTCATTTTCCTTTTCTACTTTTTTTTTGGCTGCACTGCGTGGCATGTGGGATTTTAGTTCCCCAACCAGGGATCAAACCCAGGCCCCCTGCATTGGAAGCATGGAGTATTAACAACAGGACCACCAGGGAAGTCCCCATTCTCCTTTTCTGGTCTTCTTTCTTCTTCCCTTTCATCGTCTCCTCATCCTCTTTATCATTTTTTTCTCTGCCTTTAGATAGTTTCCTTTCTTCTTATAAGCTTAGAAATTCTTTATTGAGGCATCTCTCATCATTTATACAGTATCTAATTGTGTAATAGTCAGATGGCCTCATTATTTTGTCTACAATATGTCACATTTCCTTTATAACCTTGGCTTTCTTTCACTATTCCTTTTACTAAAACATCTATTAAATTGTTCCTGTAAGCTAGCATTAAGTCTCTGCACTTAATCCTCTCAGCAACATTATAAATTTAGGGGTTGTTACTGTCCCCATTTTATGGCTAACAAGACTGGCTGAGACATACTAAGTAAGGACAGAATTGGACTCTGAGCCCAGGTGTGTCTGGTCCCAGAGTCATCTCTCCTAAGTATCACCATCATGTGACCTTTCCACCTAAATTCTCAGCCTGGCTGGCCTACTGAGTCTTCCACATTTCAATTCCCCCTATTATTACTACCTATACTATTTACCTGACTGATAATAATCATTTAGTTATTTTCACTTTAACATTAATATACCTTTCTCTTCCCATGGTATTAGACTCTTAAGAGCATAAAATGTGTCATTTGCCATGCTCCACAGCAGCTCCTAATACAGTGCTATGGAAAAATTAAGTGTTCAATAAGTACTAATTAAACCATGAAAAAATCCAATTATCTTAAAAGAAACAGGTAGTTTTTTCTCTGAATAAACATGCCAATCAGAATAATATAATAATTATGTTGAATTAAAATGCATGTATATGGCAATTAACTGAAAATAAAAGAAGATCTACGGCCACTAAGGGGAGTGAGGTAAAAAGAAGGGTGATGTTTGGGCTCATAATGTGTCGCTAAAATCATTAAAATGGCTGTGGTCTATTTTGTTCCTTGTTAACATATGTGAATATGTCGGGGTTATATTCTACATTTCTGAGTTTGTGTTTTAACTGAAGTAATTTATCAATTTTTAAACATACCCAAGGTTTCCACATTTCTCCAAGGCATGCTGGATGATAATTTTAAAAGCAGGCATCAGAAAAGAGCCCGTGATCAGGGCTACAGTCAGTGTGGACAAAAATGTGCTGCTAGCATTACGGTAACAGGCTGAATTCTTAGACATCAACAACATGCTTTCCTTACCGCAGTGTGTTCCCCTATACTGTTTCATCATTATGAGTACTTGTTTAAAACCCATTTACAAAGCTGATTGCCAAGTACTGTATTGTCCAGAACTACTGCAAGAGATTTAGGTGCATGAAGTTCACACTCGGTTATTAGACCTTTAACTGCTTTTTTGCTTGCCAAGCACAGTTAATACACGAAAACAGTATAATCAAGATGATGAAAGTTTAAGTTTCCCATGGCTGCCTTTACTTGCCTACCCTTCACTTCCACCTTTGATATTCGTCCCAGAAAATTTACTGCCTCCCAATAGATTCTTACATTCTTGGAATCAATTCCAGTAAGGCTAGTTATGTGGTGGTCTAATCCCTTCTTGCTCTGCTCCAAGTTGGCTTTTGCTTGTTATTTCAAATAAAATAATTTTACTGCCGCCCTAATGTGTCCATGTAGTAAAAGTCTCAGGAGAGTCTTGATGCCTCTTTTTGAAATGAGCGAATGCAGCTTTGGGGAAACTGCAGGCAGACTGGGGTGGTTATCAATATCATGCAGAACTCACGACGAGTCTGTGATTCAGAAACAGCCACGCATGCAAGCATGTGTGCACACATACCAACGAGCCCTGTGACCAGAGGCATTGGCAAGAATGGGTGGCAGTGTGGCGACAGTGAAGTGGAGATTTGGGGAACGCAGCCAGAGGGCTGCTGGCCTGCGAGCTCCCCAGACTCCTCGACCACTTACAACCACTGTGACGCAAATGTGCTGTCAAACTAAACTCAGGAACATAAAAGAACTGATGGAATGACAGACAAATATAGGGAGGAAAGCACATTAAGGAAGAATGGAAAAGAACAAAGGAAATAAGAGATCAGTGTGGGGAAGACAAAATTTCTCAACATTATCAGCACTCCAGGCAGGCATAACAAGATTCCCGAGAATCATTCTGTCTTGACATTATAGTACAAAACTAGACAGCCAATCTCTGACTTATGGTGAGAGTCCTTCATTTGTGTCATTCGTTCGTAGTGCTGAGAAAACTAATGATGTGTTCATACTGAACACAGATTAGCTTATGAATCACAGACTTTTGACATGTTCAATGTACAGTCAAAGATGGGTTAGATTAGGCTCCCTAGAAAATGGATCCACGAGGCTGTGCAGAGCGGCTGCATTGTGCAAATGTGTTTCTAGTTTGTGCCCAGGCAGCTCTTGTCCTTCTTTCTCGCTTCTCATCCAGACCACAATTACACTTGTTATATGGGAGACAGCTCCTTTGAAAGCATTTAGAGGTATAAGTAATTACATATTGTTTTTGTCCCTCAAACCCAGAAAAATTTACTTATTTCTTGATATGAGTACGTCTGTGGTATTTTAAAAATGATTTAAATTTTGGTTATTCTCTGGGATACTGAGATTTAGAAATTGATATGGAAATAAACACAATCCACTAATTTTTGAATTGTTGTTTATAAACTTTCAGCGGCTATAAAACAGTTTAATTGGAATTGTTTGGACTTCCTATGAGGTAAGTTTAAAAAAGATTTGAACCAGAAATCCAGGGATATGACTCTAAACTCTGATCTTAGATAAGTCATTACCAACTAGAGATCTTAATGTGAGAGAAGCTAGTTTTCTTTTATTTTATATACATATATTATATATTTCATATATACATATATTATAAAGCTTGGGTTTTTCCACCAAAATTTTTAGGGTAAAAACAATCTTATGATATTTGTTTTATTTAGTCGAATTTAAGGTAAAGAGCTACAACAGATATTTGTGGGACTGTATTTGAAGAGGTTAGGTCACCTTAGTGTAATGTGTTTAACTTTTTCCTGCCACTTATTTGCAAAATTTGCAAAATTATAAACAGCAGGATACCCATAATTAACTCTCAAAGTTAAATAAAAAACACAGCTAATTTTAAATTACTGATTTAAAACGTGACATTCTACAAATATCTTTTACTGTTAATTTTAATAGATAATTTTAATTGTTTCAGAAAAATCTTTAGTAAGTATATAAAAATAATTTCATTAATTAGCTTTTACTCTTTTTTTTTTTTTTTTTTTGGCTGTATGCGGGCCTCTCACTGTTGTGGACTCTCCCGTTGCGGAGCACAGGCTCCGGACGTGCAGGCTCAGCGGCCATGGCTCACGGGCCTAGCCGCTCTGCGGCATGTGGGATCTTCCCGGACCCAGGCACAAACCCGTGTCCCCTGCATCGGCAGGCGGACTCTCAACCACTGCGCCACCAGGGAAGCCCTAGCTTTTACTTTCACTGTAGTTTACATTTCTAATGTAACTATGTTCCAACGTTTTATATTCTATGTACTTTCACATGGTATCTTTAATCCTTTAGATAGCTATTGACAACAGAATACAAATTATGTGAAATTTTAAAGTATAACAATATATAGTGATTGGAACTCTTCTAAACATCACTGAGACATCAACAGAATGACACATGTGCCAAAATAATTTAATATACTGTCTTTGATATTTCATTGACTTTTAGTGAAGCCTTATACGTATTTTTCATTTTATTGTTTTGAATGCGTGTTAATCAATGTAGGAGGATGGGGCATCTTTTATTAAATAGTTTGTGGTTTGATTTATACCTTTTAAATATACAGACATATGGTACACAGGCCTTCATTTGTACTCTTGACCCAGGCCCTGCAAATGTTGAGACAGTCTAACTTTTGACAGCTTAGATATAGCATGACTCTTACCTTTTCCAGATGTATGGAAAGGGCTGTTTTTCTATGTTTGTTTCATTAATGTGAGAATCCTGAAAACAACAACAACAACAACATACTTTCTAATTTATTTTGTATAGAAATCAACTCATACAATGTTCTAAAGTTGTGAGATAAATTATTTAAAAGTTGTTTTAAGTGCTTTTTTAAATATGAGAAGTTATTTATAATTTCAGTGAAGATCCTGGGTATTGAGTTTGGAATTATCTAGTAATATACCACCAATAAAGCAGAGCTCATGAACAATCACTTTTTAACTGATTATTCACTGTTCTGATATACACTATATGTCTTTTTTTATGAGGGAGTTCCATGTGACATATTCCTTCCATTTGAAGAATGAAGATTGAGGCTGTTCACAGAGGACCTCAGGGAAGAATCTATCTCATCAGTCATTACTTCTCTCCCCCCACCCAATTGGTTGGTCTCTTTGACTCAATCTTCATGATTCAAGATGTGAGTCTGTCTAACGTTGCCAGAGATGCTTGGTGGGGTTCCATGTTTCAGTGGACATCTCTGATATCTGACTCAATTGAAAACTCCCTCCTTTTGATATGAATTCCACAGTATATGTTGAAAGGTTCTATAGTTAGTTTTCCTTTCTCTTTTTTATATAAGCCCTCAACGTGCCTGCTTTTGAATTGTTTCAGTCTTTACTTTCAAACAAATCATAATTTGTAAACTTTTACCTACCTTCCACAGTTCCAAGTTCAAGTAGCTTCACCAGGCATGGAGCCAGGGCATTAGGGTATGATACCTTGTCATTAGATAAGAGACATGGTGACTAGGCTTGCTCAGCCTTTCTTCATAAGTTCTTTGTAAGAATCTTACTTCTCTGGGCCTCTTACAGTCTGTAAAGTAGTGACTGAATGGGCCTTCATGTCTCTTAAAACGCCAACATTTTTTGAATCATTACTATTCTTTTAGGTACTTTGGTACTCATTTATCAATGAAAGAATAATTGATACATAGTTACTCCAATATGTATGTTGATAATACAAGGAAGAAGTAAAAAAATAAACTTTATGTTTCCTTCAACTGCCTCTTTCTAATTTCAAGAAGTGTTACACAGTTTTAGAATTCTAGGATAATGTAATGGTCTTTTTTGTCTGTGTGACTGTATAAGAATAGATCTTTTCATGTCCCCTTCTTAGTCTTTATTCATTGAAGAGCTCTTGTACAAGACTATCCCTCTATCAATGATCCTTATTCTATTGAGATGTTATTCAGCTCCAATACACTGCCATTTTTTTATAATAAGAGCTTTATTGAGATGTAATTCACATATCATACAATTCATACATTTAAAGTGTACAATTAAACAGTATTTTAGTATGACCAAAGACATGCTACAACACATAGTCAATGTGAGATTAAACCATAGTTTTATACAGGGATAGGTTGATGCAAAAAATTAGAAGCATACTTTCTATTTTACTTATGTTTTGAAATAACACCCCCCCCACCTCTGCAACACACACACACACACACACACACACACACACAACACCCTTTTTACTGGATTGGAGAAAATAGCAAGAATGACATGGACACATAATGTTTTTTTAGCCATGTATTGTGTTTCTATCTTTGAGAAAATAACATTGTATTACATCTGATGTGACATAACGAAATATAAGTCAGGTTGAGTATGGGTAGAATCCATTGACCAATTACAAAATAGAAGAGGTCTCCTGGGTGCTAAAATATCCAGGTTTTAGTTGTAATGATGAAGGGCAACTTTGTACCTCCAGGTCTGCCCCATGTTTCTATCTTTAAATACATACACACATACATGCATACATACTGCTATTTCTATACAATGTATTTTGTTCATTCTCCTCCAAATATCAAGTAGTAGTTTTAGGGACTTTCATCCTGCTCTAAGTATTCATTATTATTTTCAGAGACTTTCAAAAACAGCATTATTCAAACTGGGATACATGTATCCCAGGGGTATATAAAGACTTTCCATGTGGTAAGAGGGCAAGATATTAATTCTAATGGGATAATGTTAAGATAATCAACTACTGAATCTTCAACATTTACTCCTAAATTTTATCTCCTAGAATATATCTCCCTGAGAACTCATCTGTGGTTCAAATATCCCCTTCAAAATCACTCGTCCCTCATTTTTACACAGTAAAGGCACAGCTCTCACCCATATTCAGTCTTACTTTACCCATGGGCATGTATCAAAACTTTTGTGGCACCAAACAAAGAGAGATATAGCGGTGACAGTGATGTGAAAATGAATAACTCTAATGAATAGGTAAGAAATCATTTTTGCAAGTCTAGTGGTTTGCAATTCTTTACTTTCAAGAGCATTGAAGGAAGACATAATAAAAATGTCAGCCAATTCATCATTAAAAATATTTTCGATGAAAGATTCTTAGGTGGCTTTTGGCATAAAACTTGGACGAAATGTAAAGAATTGATTGATAGTACACTAGAAAAACTCTTTGCATTTTTATTTACTTAGTATGTGAACAGAATTTCTCAGCCCTTACATCTATAAAAGCAAAAACCAGGAATAGAATTTATGCTGTCTACTCTAGCAAAAACTAATGTTATTCATAAACACATTAACTCATTAGTGAATAAACCAACACAAATCAACAGCAGATGCACTTCCAAAAATACTTTTTATGATTAGTATTTTGTTTCAAGTTTATATTTACATCATTTTGATCAATTATGAACTAGCAATAATTGTAATGACTTTTTAATTCAGAAGAACTTTCATTTTAACACTTAGAGATTTGTGGGTCACAGAATTTAAAAATTTTAATTCCAATACGTACATATTTTTCTTAAATAAAAGTCTGAGTGATGAGTATAAGATTTGCAAGCATGAAATTATATTACATTAGGATAAAATGCTATGTAGGAACTAGGATGAAAGTTGTAGCTCATGAAAAAAAGAGATATAAAGCTTAAGACTATTGAAGACATTGTTTATGCATTTGTAAATGATAATGGTGAGTATGGAATCATCATGGTATTTAGACTGCAGGAGATACATTTAAGAGTATTACAGTAGCTTTATTTTAAAAGTCAGTACTTACAATATGTTGGAATTCATATCTTTTGCAACTAATTAAACTTTCGTTGAAAAGTTATTGATATCGATTTGCAAATGTGTGTGGGATGTTTTCTTCAATATTCCTTTAGGAGTAAAAACGCAAAACTTTTGGAGACTCTAGTCTATTGACTAAATCATCACGTATCCTTCAGCCCCTTTTAAAGATAAAGAGTGAATGAGCCTGGGTAGCTAAACTACCCAGATATCCTCTAGACATCATGATTTTTTGAAATTATTAAATATTTTCTTTAGTGTAGTATAAACATCAAATATTTTCTTTTAAATGAGATAGTTCATATTTGAATGAAAATTAACTTTACTATCATTCTGGAGTTACTCAGCAAAGTTGTGCTTTAAGATATGTCTGTGGTGCCTTCACATTGAATTAATGGTGTTCACTGCCCTCACACCTGCCATAATTTCTAGGTCATGGTTCTTTCATGATGTTTCTCTGGTTCTCCAGAACTCCAAATTCATCTTAGCCTTGCTGGACAGAGATTTATACTTCTACACTTTATATTTTACTGAAATCACACCCTTGTGGGCTTTTAAAGCTTATTATTAATTACTTTGTTTTTGGAAAGTTCCCGTTATTTCCCAGAAGTCCATAGTTTTAATTATTATTTGATAAACACTGCATAGAAAAGAATATTCTAACTTGCTTAAGAATCCTAAAAAGATGATATTATATATAATGATAATTATAACACTAGCAATATCACAAACAACAGATAGAAAATTTACCCAAGGCAACATGACAACTAAGTGGCAGGGTAATTTGCTACCAAAACCTAAACTCTTAACTGTTATACCAAAGTAGTAGCTGCAGTTATTACTAGGATCTACATACAATATTACACATATAATTGGCCTTCCAACTTTCTAACCTTTTAAAATCTAAATTTATTAATTTAAGTTTTAAGTGGCTAGGTCATAAAAATAATATAATTAGGAATAAATGGTCAAATCTCATCCATCGTAGATGGAAGATCACAGATTTCTCCTTTCATGTGGTCTATTTGTCTTCAAAATGATGCCACTGGTTATATTACAGACCAGTGTGGCCGGAACTCGGCAAAGGACCACCACTCCTAAAAGGCTTAGAGGTCTAAATTCTACTAACTGACATTATATTAGAAAGTCACATTTATTAATAAACTGTATTACTGGAAAGGCAGAGAAATTAAACGTTCTTTACTGCTGAAGAGGTTTTTTTTCCCTCTTTGCAAGCCTGAGTTCCCAAATCAGTGTGAAATCAGATTTTGTTGTTTACATTGGTCTTAAATTTAAAATGTCATAATATGTTTTTTAAAGTTGATTTATGCCATCTCCAACCATGCCAAGGGGAGAAAAAAGACGATCAAATTTTGTACTTGAAGTACATAATTCCTTTTACTACCACCACTCTGAAATATTTTTTTTAAATAGTCATGGGAACTGCAAAAACCACTTTATCCTCTGAAACAAACATGATGGAATCAAATAAAATGATTTTTGATAGTTTTTTCCCTTTACTGAGAAAGTGTTTAACCAAGTTGTACTTCCATTGCATAACACTACATGTTCCCCGGAAATATCTTTCACATAAAATATCATTAAGCATTATTCTGAAAATATCACAATAGAAAAATGATTCTATAGATATGGCAACCATAAAACAATAAGAGTAAGAAACAGGTTTCAGGACTAGAGTGAAATATTAAATGAAAACCAGCCTACATAGGCCAAAATTGGAAGAAGAGAAAAGCTAGAAGTTGGCTAATAAAGAGAGAAGTCCCAGAAATAAAAAAAATAAAAGTCATATTTTGTGCTAAGATAAGACAAAAAACAATGGACAAATAGTTTTGAAACTGAATTCTTCTTTCCTCGGTTTTAAGAAGATGGGTAGAACATTAATGATTCTGTACAAAATGGAAGACCAAAAAATCACCTTTTGTGAAATTTTTGCTGAAAATATGTTTAACTCTAGTGCTGACTTGTTCTTAATTGTAATTTGATATCTTTTTAGAAAGAAATCAATATATACATTGGGCTTCATACACAGAAATTTATGAAGGATTGTGGAGTTAAAGGGAAACTTCAAGATGAAGTCCAGCCCTCATTCATCATTCGTTCATGCATTTATTTAATATTCCATCATTCACTCAGCAAATATATTCTTCAATAACTGGGGACAGATCAGTGAATAAACAGATAAAAATCCTTATTTGTAGGCTGGTAGGGAGATACAAACAACAAACAAGTAAATATATAAAGCAGCGATAAGGGCTCTGTAGAAAGAAAAAAGGTAAGGAATGGTGATAAAGAGAATGGAAGTAATTGCATTAGTAAATAGGATGTTGGGAGGAAGGTTTCACTGAGAAGATGACATCTGAGGAAGCTCTGAAGAAGGTGAGGGATGACACCTGTAGATACCTAGTGCAAGAGCTGCTTAGAAGCAACAAATGCAAAGAGCTCAAGATAGTGGTGTGCCTGTCATCAGGGCAGGTACCAGGGGTATAGAACCTGCCAAAAGGTCAACTCTGGGCAGATACATTATTAAAAGATGTCCTATCATATGGACTGATGCAGGATTTCAGTCAGGGCCACCCTTAGGTTGTATGGGGTTCCAGGCAAATAATTTTTGTGGTCTCTGTCTTTATAAACAATTTGATTAATTGGTATTACATTTTAATTGGTCTGTGCATGAAGATTTAGAATAATGAGTAGATAAGAGGTACTTATTTGTTTATTGGGAGCAATCATCCTGGCTACAGATGGGCAGAGATTATTATTCAGCCTCTTTGTTCCCAGCTCCTAGTACTCATATCCTTACAAGAGGCACTTTCTCCCATCCTGTTAATTCCATTGCCTGTTTCATTTGCCCTGCTGCCTAGTCATCAATTCAATCTCTAGCCCTTGGCAAGATTCTGTACAATTACTGTGCAATTTTATTAGACCAACTAGTGTACTTGAAACAGTGACACCAGTAAGAAGATTATTGTAATAATCCAGGAGATCGATGATAGTGATCAACTGTGTCAAATACTGCTGAGACATCAAAAAATATGAGGCCTGAGGAATGATCATTGGATCATCAGCCTTCCCTGAATGTTCATGTTGACTAACGTGTGAACAGCACAAGAAATAGAAAATTCCTTGCTAAAGTACTCATTCTACATTTCCACAGCTCTGGATGTTGCACTTCTGCTTACGGTACGCAACGTCTAAAACTTAAAGCTTAATCGCCTGATGAGTCCATGAACTAGTTTAGTTTTTAATCTTCTGAGAGTACCGCAAAGAACACATCAACATGGAAAACCTTCCTCCTCCGTTGAATCTGTTAGTAAAGGAGAGATTCAGCTGAGAATTCGGAGACTGGTCCAAATAAACCTTAAATTCTTGTTCACTTTCTTAGTTTCCTAAGAAACTAATCCATTGTTGTTTTTTGCCAAGGGCCAGAGATCGAATTGGTGATTTAGGCAGCAGGGCAAATTAAATAAGCAATGGAATTAGCAGGATGGTAAAAAGTGGTCCAGGTAAAGATTTGGGTACCAGGGGCTAGAAATGAGGGGACTCTTATAGTAGCTCCTGCCCCACATCTACAACCAGGGTGATTGTTGACACTGAGCCATGCACCTGGTTAGGCAAGTGGTACCTACATGCTTTTTGCTTTGGATCATAGTTAATTTCAGAATGTGGGTCAATTCAACTCATAAATAGAGGTAAATAGGCACATTTGTCAGGCAGTATCTGACATTAGAAACTGGTTAGAGAGGCCATAATTGTGGAACGATGCCCAATAATAGAAACTTGGAGCTAGGCCTTCCTTGTGATAGCAGAAGTATATGCTATATGTAAAACAGGGCTGTTATATGGTTTAGATGAACTAATATATGTGAAATATTTTATTATATAAATTTAAAATGGTATTATGATAGCTCAGAGAGAGTTTTCTTTTATACCTGACATATATATTATGGCATTTTCAAGCCTCACTTGAGATATTTCTGGAAAATGAGGTACAGAACACAAGATATCAATCAAAGCTGCAGAGAGTAGATTTTCCTCTTTTTGTTTTATTTTCTTAAAAAATTTTTAAGAAATTACTTGAGAATTTGGTTCAGGTTATAAATAAGAAGCGTCCAGGGATAAGACCCATCTATGAGTCAGCATGAGTCAGTAATTCAGTAAGCCTGGGAACTGGAAATGAGTTGGAATGTAATAGATTTCTAGTGCTTAAATGTGAATAAAGCTTTCTGAACGCCTGAAATTGCAAATGTCTGTGGTTGTCTGTTTGAAGATGATTTTGTAACACAAAGAAATTCAGGGAAAGGTCTTTCATACAGGACAAAAAGCGGCTACCCTGTCACATTAAGAGAAATATTTGACTTGGGTAACTCAAATATGATGAAGTAAGAAGTTCTATCGTGTGAAATCCTGGGGCATCCACAACTAGTGAAAGCTCGGATTGCTGGAAATGAAACTTGAAATAAACCATTTCAGGGATAGATGCCAACAAATTTAATATTATAAAACAATAGGAACTTTGAAGTTTTTTAACACTGTAATATAAAGAGGGGTCCCCACTTATTGAAGGAAGTAGCTAAATTTTATTTCATCTATGTCTTTAGATCTATAGAGGGTAGGTTCTATGGTGAGGATGGTAAAAAACCTCTAAATAAGTTTCCTGTGAGTTTCTGTTATAGGAGAGCAAACAATCAAACAGGCATATAATTACTCACTGCCAACTACTGAGCTAATTAACTTAGAGATGAAAACAGGGATATTGAGAAGTTATACATTATAAGCAGAATCACATTTAATCACATTTCAAGTAATTAAAAAACCAGAATAACATAGAGACCAATCAGAATGGGTGGCACAATCACCCAGGAAGGGTACCACCTGCAGCTAACCAGTAGAGCCTTACTGGTAAGTCATTGCTGAATATTAGTCCAGGTTATGAGTAAATTCATACAGCAAATTAATGATACACGTGAGATTTTAATTTCAACCTAGTTTACTAACTCTCCCTGTCATATACACAAATTTTGTTCATCTTTATATGTTGGAATTTGATTGCTATCTCACAAGCTGTTTGGAAAAGTATACGAACTGTTGAGGTTGCCGAGAAATAAATTAAAAAATTTTCAAACAATAAGCAAATTAATTTGAATAAGGGTAAATAATAATAGAGTAAATCACAGTTATTTCTCAAGACCTTTGTAAAAGTATGATAGCTACTTATTTGACTCCAGTAAAAAAAAAATAGAAATTAGCTCAGTTTGTAGGATATATTGAGGAGCCTCAGCTAGAGTATATGCTTTCCTATGACTTAGAGTAGTATTCTGTGGTTTGCATTGAGCGCTTGGTTAGAGAGGGACGATCAGCGTTGTCGGTTTGTTTCTTATTTATGGTGCTGTAATTCTAAAAGCAGCAAACTGGAATTACTGATGTGGCAGCTGATATCCTACCACACTTCTAAATCATAATGTTGGCTGTAAATTAGAGATAGATGATCCTGAATGTATTCCCAAGCTCCTTCAGAACCACTTGTGTTGTAGGCCTGTGCTAAGTTAACAAAAGCTTCACAAGAAACTATGTACCTGAATAGGGAGTTGCAAAATAAATGCTATAGAGAAATAAGTTTAGAAGCAGGAGACCTTTTTTAAATAATTATTTTAAATCAGATTTGTCATATTAGATAATATGAAAGGCTTTTGATTTTCATACATTTTTACATATTTACAAATTTTCCCAAGACCTATTCCATTTCTTTTCATTCTTATAGAGTACGTGGAAATACGATGGATTCAAGATAGGCAAAGTTCAGTTTTGCAAGAGGAAAAGAGTTCTGGAGATCAGTTCTGCAACCATGAGAATGTATTTACTACTGAAATGTACACTTAAAAATGGTTAAGATGCTAAATTTATGTATATTTTATCAAAATTTTTTAAACTGCTGAAAGAAAATGGGTAAAAGACAAGCAAAAAGCAATGACATGTGCTTGGGAAACTCCTAAGTCGCTTCACCCATGAAAGGTCCCACAAATAAAATATCTTTAGTCATGTAACTTCTTAATCAGCAGCCTTTAAAGCACCCATAGTAACTTACTTCCTATAGTTTGGATACATGAGGGCAGAGGCTTTGTCTATTTTGTTCAATGCTGTATCCCCATTGCCTAGAAGAGTGCATGACATAGAGCAGACAACAAATAGGAGGACACGTTTCTTATTTTCTATGTTACATTATCTGATAAAAGCTAAAAAAAAAAGTGAATCCATGAGGACAAGTTTTTTATGACCCCCAGTGCTAGAAGAAATGTATTTTAAAGCCCCGGTTTTGAGCATAATATACAGTCCCTTTAAAAATATTGTTTATGCAGTTGCATTTTACAATACCATAAGAGTACCTCCCAATACCCCACATATTTTATGGCTTTCTGGAAATTTAGCAGATGTATTGAGCACAGAAGAATTTTGGATTCCAGCAAGACTGGAAATGTCTAAGTTATACCTTGCCACTTTTCTTTACAGCAAGAATCCATTTCAAAATGTTTATTCAGTCAATGAACATCAGGAACCCTCAAAGAGGGAAATTACAATATGCTGCGCTTCCCAAACACTTTTAAATCACAGAGCACTGTGAGAGTGTGTATGTGTATAGTACTCGTGAAATATTTCCTGGAAAGAATGTTCTCCAGCCCAGCATTCATTCCACAGAACAGAGTTTGGGAAATCAACCCTCGAAGTTGATTCTAAGGAACTATCTGTTAGGTGAAACCATATTAAGTTTCTACTTAGTCAGTTAATGTGGCGCAGGTGTCCTGTTGGATGATCTAATCAGTTTTAATATTTACAGACTCTCAAAGACATCCATAAATACCCTTTCAGTATTAATTTAGTCTCGGACACTGAGATGCTTGGAGAAACAGTGTTCTCAGTACAATTTATTTTCAGATCAGACTCAGCCTCCCAGCAGACTCTTCCTTCCTGCGACTTTTTTTCATAGCTCTCCACTATTCATCTCTAAATTTCGACACCATTATTTTTTTATAATATAAAGCCATTCACTTTAATTGCATTTTTCCAACATGAGACTAATGTTTTTCAGTTCAGGAACAGGTAGAAAAGCACTTTATTTTTGGAGTCATGTTTTTGTATTATATTTGAAATCCATCTCACTAAGATTTAGGTGTATCTTCTTTTTTTCCAGTTGATGTGTACTCCATAAATACTATTTAAACTGATGTTTCATTATGGGGTATTACTGAAACATATGATTAACACAATTTATATGGACCAACCCAAAAGCAAATTCTTTTGGTAAAGATAAAAATCCTTTCCATCTTATTTTAAAAGGATATATGTATTTGATTATTTTCATAAAGTAGGATGTAACTGCAACCATGATATTTTAGTTAAGGTGTTGTTGGTAATAACATTATCGATAATTTGGAATTGCCAAAGAGATTTTGTCTATTTATTTTTATCTAATCTTTGTAATTACGCTGTAAGGTAGATATTATTATAAAGTACAAAATGATACTGAGAATCAAAGAAGTTTAAGTGACTTGCTTAAGTATCTACAGTTAGTAAGATAAGCTGAAACTTAAATCTAAACTTACCATGTCCAGTTTTGAGTCCTCTTTCATTAGCCAACAGCTACTTGTGTTCTTGCTAAACGTACGATATAATTCAAACAATTCAGCAAGTGTATTTGTATGATAAATTCTTAGGAAAGGAATCAATGAATCAAATGAAACATGCATTACACATTTTGATGTACATTGACAAAATCTTTTCAAAGGCTGAGCCAATTACATTTTTACACAGGAGTTTGTTTACTCGTGCTCTAGACAAATGAATTTATTGTTAAATACTAAAAAATTAATAAATTGTTTTTCCAGTAGTTTTGATTTCTTAAGTGGTGAGTTATCTTGAGGACTTTTAAATGTTTTTACAGACATGTATAGTTCTGTTTTTATAAGATACTCTTTTTTTAGAAAAACTGTTAGTTTTTTTCTTACTGATTTGTAAAAAATCATTGTACCTAAAGAAAATTAGCCTTAATTTATTGGCATATAAATTAGTGTGGAACCAAATTTATCTTTATGATAACACTCTTCTCAGTCACTTGCATTCCAATATATTTTCTCTAGTGGTAGAGAAGAGGTGGAATGTTAGCTAATACACTGGGAATTCAACACAATCCGTGGTCTATTTTTTTCTGTGCCTTGCTCTAAGGCAGAGAAAAAAAATAAGCAAATAAGCAAAGCATTATTTGCTTTATTTCCCATCAGATTTTCTTTTATGTCAAAATATGGATATGCTCATGGGAAAGTGTCACACATGCAAAAGTCATCTGCCATGAAAGTCACAGAAGAAAGTTTGAGAAATATTTATCTAGCATATCATCCTGTTTCTAATGAGTTGGGGGTGGGGTGGAAGTGAATAGGTGGGAGGGCAAGAAAACCCATTTGCAAGGACGTGGGTGACTCACTAAGAGTCATGGGATTAATGACCGTCAAGGCCAAAGACAAAGACCCTCTTAGAATCCTCGCATTTCTATCCCCACTCCCGTCTGATGCATAAATTCTACTGCCCTGGCATTCCATTTCTTCCTCAGATCCAAGCAAAGAAAAACAGCATCCTAAGAAGCTCTGCAACATTCTTGCTATGGTTTCCCATAAAAATCCCCTTGATAATTAGCTAACACGAAGCATTCACATGAGTTTATTTGGGAATTGGCTGCTGCTGTGTTTTCACTGTTGTTGCTGCTGCTGAAATAGTTTGAGTCTGAAATCATTATGGCTGTGGTTAACATTTCTTTGGCCAGAGGATATTGTGAAAGACTCCATCACCACAGAAACAGATGAATATTCCTCCGCTCATACTGGAAAAAAGTGAGTTGGTGACAGCAGCTCCACTACTTCATGGGAGGCCTCCAGCCGTGACTCAGGCTCGTGAGTTGATGTCCCCAAACAAGATGATCCATTTCCTCTCCTGCTGGTCCATGCGGCTGCTCACAGGATCCTTGTACACTGACCAGTTTCTTTAATTTGAAAAGTTACTTTTCTACCAACTACTTTCCATGTTTCTGCCGGCTTTCATAAAGGAAGGATGCCCCGTTATGCTATCTGGCAAACAAAAAAACCAAAAAACTTCTCTCTTAAAGCTAATGATTAAAATTCCTAGTTTCCAACTCTTGAGCCATAATCTTTTCCTTTAATATTCCAAAATAATAAATGTAATTATAGAAAAATTTCAAAAAACCCAAAGAAATCACCTCCTATCCAGCATCCCAAAATTAATTCTGTCGACATTGTAGTGGGTGGTTTCTTTCCTGTGAATTTATGTCTCATGGCCTTTTAAAGATTTGATTTAATTAAAGGTAACCTAAAAGAATACAAGGTCAATTAGTTTTATATACTTAGATGATATGGTATTTTCATTTGGTGAAACATTCATCTCTTAGTGGTGAATCTTTCTGTAAAAATCACTAAGCACTAAAGCTCTTTAGCTTTACTTTGCCCATCTCTAAAATGGGGTTTCATGACCCTTAAATTCTTTTAAAAATTTATACTTTTATGATTCCGCTCAAAGGCAAACAGGGAAATCCCTCAACTCAATTGTGTGGGAAGCATCAGAATGAGTTAGAAGGTCTTAATTTACCATCTCAGAAACAGAAACAACATCAGACTAAGTGGTTATTTTTAGGTACAGATATATTTTGGTTTTCAGAGAAACCAAGAAAATGACTCTTCCTTTGCAAGAATGCTATCTGTTGCATAGTTTTATATTTTCTTTTACAATGTGATCACAGTTTTGAAAGGCTTCTGGTCAGTATCAAGATGGTATCTTTCTTTTTCTTGTAAACAATGGCCTCATTATTTTAATTACAGAACATTAGTTCTTTATGGAAACTCAAACAAATCCAAAAAAGTACAAAGAAGATGTAGAAATGTCTCCAAATCCCATCACCACAAAATAATTAGAATTAGCATTTGGTCAACATCATTACAAATATCATCTGTGCATTTATATAAAGAAAAAGATGAACAAACAGACGAACAAAAAGATGGAAAGGAAGTATGACAAATTTACATAGTATGTATATTCCAGCTCTCTATGTAGGATTACTTTTATAATATTGTGATCATTCTATACACACAATTTTAACATTTAAATGTACATGAACCTAATAGAAAAAATAAGGAAACTGAATTTGAAGTGAAGGAAATGCTGAACTTCACTCAGATCAATGCTTCTTCAACCCAAAGGATGGGGGAAATGATTATGAAAAATATAAGAATGTTATAATCATTTTTTCCTTTATTTTTTTAATTTTCTGAAAATTAACTTTTGATATCAAAGGTAAGGAGCTTAGGGTTCTTACATTCTCTCTACCCTTCCTTCCCCTGTCTCATTTTTATTGGTTTTATTATCACTATTGTTTTTAAAGATTTTTAAAATTTCTGCAGACATAATTCTTACAGTTGTTTAATATTTGTTGTATGTTCAATTGATTCAATGCTCAACACCAGTTCTTTTCCCAAAGTTTCTCAATGTCTGAGTACTTCATTTTAATTCATCTCTTAATTAGTCTGATTTCATCCACAACATAATATTTCAAGAAGGGCTCTGGTTGTTACATTTCACATATTCTCTTATTTAAAATTCAGGCAAGAGCCCTCTATATGTGAATTATGCCTTTATTATTAGAATAAAGGCAAGAGCCCTTTATATGTGAATTATGATTCTGTTAGATAAAAATTTTGGAATAACAGTTTTTTTCCTCTATGAATTCCACCGTTAAAGAGTCACAGTTGCATCGCATTATCATATATCTCTGTGATAATGGTTGTAAAACACTTAGAACAGTGCCTGGAAAGCTCACAGAACGTCCTATGTAAATGTTTTTCAGTAAATAAAAATCTGAGATCAAACTTTTAAAAAACACTTTAAAAGTATATTGCTTAGTTTGTTCAGATGTTTGAAGATATTTTTCTTTAGTTTTATACTTCAATACAGTGAATAGGATATGCTACAATATTGATTATTCTGCATCAGTATTTCTTGGAATATGATGCATCATTTCAAATAGCAGATTAAATTTTCTCTTCATTTTAGGGAATTTTCTTCTTTTATATCTCTGAGTACATTTCTCTACCATATTTATTTCTGCCTCTATTTCAGGGACACCAATTTTGCTTCAATTGTTTCAATTCTGTTTCTCCTTCATATTGATGAACATCTCATCTTTTAAATTCCTTTGTATTTTTCTTCCTGTGTTTATTTTGATTACCCTAAACTTTTCCATAAATGTCATTTTTAGTATGTCTTTGTTCTTCTTGTTCTTCTTAATTAATTTATTAAATATGCAACAGTTGAGTTTTTGTTAAGATGTTTCCATAGCTCTATAATCACTATTTTCTCTTATTCTATTATTTTATTACATTTTCTTTGATTTCAAAATTTTCCAGCTTTATTGAAATGTAATTAACACATAACATTGTGTAAGTTTAAAGTGTACAACATGAATATTTGATGCATGTATATATTGTGAAATTATTACCACAATAAGATTAGTTAACACATCTATCACCTCATATAATTACCCATTTTTTGTAATTAAGATCATTTAAGATCTACTCTGTTAGCAACATTCACATATACAATACTGTATTATTAACTATAGTCACCATGCTATACATTAGATTCCCAGAACTTATTAATCTTATAACTGGAAGTTTGTACCCTTTGACCAACATCTCATTAGCCTCAAACCCCAGCCCCTGCCAACCACCATTCAAGTTCAGCTTTTTTTAGATTCTACATATAAGTGAGATCACACAATATGTCTTTCTCTGTCTGACTTATTTCACTTAGCATAACACCCTCAAGTTTCATCCATGCTGTCCCAAATGGAAGGATTTTCCTCTTTTTGTGGTTAAATAATATTTCATTGAATATACATCCACATTTTCTTTATCCAATTATCTGTTAATAGACATTTAGTTTACTTCCATGTCTTGACTATTGTGAATAATGCTGCAAGAAATATGGGGGTGCAGATATCTTTTTGAGATAGTGATTTTGTTACTAAGTCCAAGCTCATACTGCTTGCTGCATGACAGACCAAATCGAGAGAGACAAGGTATTGGGGCAAGGAATAGAGACTTTATTTGGAAAGCCAGCAGACTGAGAAGATGGCAGACTAGTGTCCCAAAGAACCATCTTACCAGAGTTAGAATTCAGGCTTCTTTTATACTGAAAGGGGAGGGGGTGTGGCTAGCTGTTGCAGACTTGTTGGTGCCTGCCAGACCTCAGAGGGAATATGATAATCCTTTGTTCTTGTAGCTATCCAAGTAAGACTGGTCACAATGTTCCTGTAAACCTCCAACAAGATGAATGTTAATCTCTGTTCTGCAACTTTTTATCTCTCTGTATATAGCTTTAGAGGTCAAGCCTGGGAAGCAGAGCCTTGAGAATGGGCAATCATGCATATATCAGGCTATAGGCAACATTATTTTACAAAGGTGCAGAGCCAGCATGACTAAGCACAGGCAACAGAGCACAAAGGTTACAGCTAAAAGGAATACATCCAATATGGGGTCAGGTTTTTTTTCTCTGTTACAATTTCATTTTCTTTTCTATCTGTGTTTTCTTATAGTTCACTGAATTTCATTAAGAGGATTATTCTGAATTCTTTGTCAAACAGTTCATAGATCTGCATTTCTTCAGGGTCAGTTATTGAAGCTTTGTTAGTTTCCTTTAGTGGTGTCAGGTCGGCTTGATCCTTGCATTGGTTTCTGTGCATTTGAGTTCTTCTCCAGCCTTTCTCAGCAGTTGAGTGGAGTTACTGACTTGTTCCCTTCCCTTGCGGGCCATAGGATGTGCTCCACAGCTGCCAGGCATCTCTGGCCAGGCTTCCTGGTTGGATGGGGCTGGATGCTATGCTCAGCATCTGGGTGGTACTGGGAACTTGCTTCTCTGTCCAGCTGTGGCTCTAGAATTGGCTAGAATTGGCTCTGCAGTTGTGATGGCCCACTGGCCAGGGATCCAAATTGGTCAGAACTATACCCCAAGCTCCCTGTGCCTTCAAACACAGGGATACAAGTATAAATTCTCAATATTTTATTGAAGAATTTTCTTTTTTAAGTGCCACTCCTAAGAAAATTTAGGAACAGAATCATATTGAAACAGAATATTGGGTACTTTTCCTCAATAATAATTTCTCAGGCAGTATTAAGTCCTACCTATTTCTTCTGGTGAATGTTTATTGTGATTTTACAATTTCTGGTTCACTTAGGTCTTAGGAGAGACTATTTCTGTAATCTGGCTTTATCCTGACATCTGTACTTGGAAAAGCAAATGGGTTGATTTTTCTTTCCTTTTTCATTTTTTTGTCCTTTCATTCCCTTTCCTCTTTCACTTTATTATGTTTTCTTTTAATTTAATTTCTTTGTAAATGTAATACACTAACATGATTAAAAAGCTAACAAGTTTATTAAAAAGATATGTCTCATTTCTATTCCCTTCAAGTTCCCATGCATCTCCCATAAATATAAGCTATTATTACTCTTATATATATACTTCCAAAGATTCTTTCTGTATATAAAACCACAAATGAATATTGCACCTAATTTTTCCCATTTTACACAAAACATGCCATATTATATACTTTGTTATACATATATTTTTTCAGTGCTTTGGATATTTTTTCATATCAGAACATAGAAAGCCCCCTCATTATTTTTTACAGCAGCCTCAAATTCCTTTGCATGATATATCACAACTTTACTTAATCAGTTTACTATTTATAGACATTTGGGTTGGTTTCAAATTTTGACATTATAAATAATACTAAAAACTGTTACATGCAATTTTAAGTTTGATGTTCGCAGGGTTTTTTTTTTTTCTAAGAATTTGTCCATTTCTTCCAGGTTGTCCATTTTATTGGCATAGAGTTGCTTGTAGTAATCTCTAATGATCTTTTGTATTTCTGCAGTGTCAGTTGTTACTTCTCCTTTTACATTTCTAATTCTACTGATCTGAGTCTTCTCCCTTTTTTTCTTGATGAGTCTGGCTAATGGTTTATCAATTTTGTTTATCTTCTCAAAGAACCAGCTTTTAGTTTTATTGACTTTGCTATTGTTTCCTTCATTTCTTTTTCATTTATTTCTGATATGACCTTTATGATTTCTCTCCTTCTGCGAAATTTTGGGTTTTCTTGTTCCTCTTTCTCTAATTGCTTTAGGTGCAAGGTTAGGTTGTTTATTCGAGATGTTTCCTCTTTCTTAAGGTAGGATTGTATTGCTATAAACATCCCTCTTAGAACTGCTTTTGCTGCATCCCATAGGTTTTGGGTCGTTGTGTCTCCATTGTCATTTGTTTCTAGGTATTTTTTGATTTCCTCTTTGATTTCTTCAGTGATCACTTCATTATTAAGTAGTGTATTGTTTAACCTCCATGTGTTTGTATTTTTTACAGTTTTTTTCCTGTAATTGATATCTAGTCTCATAGCTTTGTGGTCGGAAAAGATACTTGATACAATTTCAATTTTCTTAAATTTACTAAGGCTTGATTCGTGACCCAAGATATGATCTATCCTGGAGAATGTTCCATGAGCACTTGAGAAAAATGTGTATTCTGTTGTTTTTGGATGGAATGTCCCATAAATATCAATTAAGTCCATCTTGTCTAATGTATCATTTAAAGCTTGTGTTTCCTTATTTATTTTCATTTTGGATGATCTGTCCATGGTGAAAGTGGGGTGTTAAAGTCCCCTGCTATGAATGTGTTACTGTCGATTTCCCCTTTTATGGCTGTTAGTATTTGTCTTATGTATTGAGGTGCTCCTACGTTGGGTGCATAAATATTTACAATTGTTTTATCTTCTTCTGGGATCGATCCCTTGATCATTATGTAGTGTCCTTCTTTGTCTCTTCTAATAGTCTTTATTTTAAAGTCTATTTTGTCTGATATGAGAATTGATACTCCAGCTTTCTCTTGGTTTCCATTTGCATGGAATACCTTTTTCCATCCCCTCACTTTCAGTCTGTATGTGTCTCTAGGTCTGAAGTGGGTCTCTTGTAGACAGAATATATATGGGTCTTGTATTTGTATCCATTCAGCCAGTCTGTGTCTTTTGGTGGGAGCATTTAATCCATTTACATTTAAGGTAATTATTGATATGTATGTTCCTATTCCAATTTCATTAATTGTTTTGGGTTTGTTATTGTAGGCCTTTTCCTTCTCTTGTGTTTCTTGCCTAGAGAAGGTCCTTTAGCATTTGTTGTAAAGCTGCTTTGGTGGTGCTGAACTCTCTGAGCTTTTGCTTGTCTGTAAAGGTTTTAATTTCTCCATCAAATCTGAATGAGATCCTTGCTGGGTAGAGTAATCTTGGTTGTAGTTTTTTCTCCTTCATCACTTTAAATATGTCCTGCCAGTCCCTTCTGGCTTGCAGAGTTTCTGCTGAAAGATAGCTCTTATCCTTATGGGGCTTCCCTTGTGTGTTATTTGTTTTTCCCTTGCTGCTTTTAATATGTTTTCTTTGTATTTAATTTTTGACAGTTTGATTAATATGTGTCTTGGCGTATTTCTCCTTGGATTTATCCTGTATGGGACTCTCTGTGCTTCCTGGACTTGATTAACTATTTCCTTTCCCATATTAGTGAAGTTTTCAACTAAAATCTCTTCAAATATTTTCTCAGTCCCTTTTTTTTTCTCTTCTTCTTCTGGAACCCCTATAATTCGAATGTTGGTGCGTTTAATGTTGTCCCAGAGGTCTCTGAAACTGTCCTCAGTTCTTTTCATTCTTTTTTCTTTATTCTGCTCTGCAGTAGTTATTTCCACTCTTTTATCTTCCAGGTCACTTACCCATTCTTCTGCCTCAGTTATTCTGCTACTGACCCCTTCTAGAGTACGTTTAGTTTCATTTATTGTGTTGTTCATCGTTGCTTGTTTCATCTTTAGTTCTTCTAGGTCCTTGTTAAATGTTTCTTGCATTTTGTCTATTCTATTTCCAAGATTTTGGGCATCTTTACAATCATTATTCTGAATTCTTCTTCTGGTAGACTGCCTATTTCCTCTTCATTTGTTAGGTCTGATGGGTTTTTATCTTGCTCCTTCACCTGCTGTGTGTTTTTCTGTCTTCTCATTTTGCTTACCTTACTGTGTTTGGGGGTCTCCTTTTTGCAGGCTGCAGGTTCGTAGTTCCCGTTGTTTTTGGTGTCTGTCCCCAGTGGCTAGAGTTGGTTCAGTGGCTTGTGTAGGCTTCCTGGTGGAGGGGACTAGTGCCTGTGTTCTGGTGGTTGAGGCTGGATCTTGTCTTTCTAGTGGGCAGGTCCATGTCTGGTGGTGTGTTTTGGGGTGTCTGTGGACTTATTATGATTTTAGGCAGCCTCTCTGCTGATGGGTGGGGTTGTGTTCCTGTCTTGCTAGTTGTTTGGCATAGGGTGTCCAGCACTGTAGCTTGCTGGTCGTTGTGTGAAGCTGGGTGTTGAGATGGAGATCTCTGGGAGATTTTTGCCATTTGATGTTACGTGGAGCTGGGAGGTCTCTTGTGGACCAGTGTCCTGAAGTTGGCTCTCCCACCTCAGAGGCACAGCACTGACTCCTGTCTGTAGCACCAAGAGACTTTCATTCACACAGCTCAGAATAAATGGGAGAAAAAATAGAAAGAAAGAAAGAAAGAAAGAAAGAAAGAAAGAAAGAAAGAAAGAAAGAAAGAAAGGAAGAAAGAAAGGAAGAAAGAAAGAAAGGAAGAAAGAGAGAGGATAAAAGAAAAGAAAATAAAGTAAGGTAAAATAAAGTTATTAAAATAAAAAAATAATTATTAAGAAAAAAATTTTTATAAAAAAGTAAAAAAACAAACAAAAATGGACGGATACAACCCAAGGACAAATGGTGAAAGCAAAGCTATACAGACAAAAATCTCACACAGAAGCATACACATACACACTCACACAAAGAGGAAAAGGGGAAAAAGTAATAAACCTTGCTCTCAAAGTCCACCTCCTCAATTTGGGATGATTCGTTGTCTATTCATGTATTCCACAGATGCAGGGTACATCACGTTGATTGTGGAGATTTAATCCACTGCTCCTGAGGCTGCTGGGAGAGATTTCCCTTTCTCTTCTTTGTTCGCACAGCTCCCGGGGTTCAGATTTGGATTTGGCCCCGCCTCTGCATGTAGGTCGCCGGAGGGCGTCTGTTCTTCGCTCAGACAGGATGGGGTTAAAGGAGCAGCTGATTCGGGGGCTCTGGCTCACTCAGGCCAGGGTGAGGGCGGGGCACGGAGTGCGGGGTGAGCCTGCGGCGGCAGAGACCGGCATGACGTTGCACCTGCCTGAGGCACGCCATGCGTTCTCCCGGGGAAGTTGTCCCTGGATCCCGGGACCCTGGCAGTGGCGGGCTGCACAGGCTCCCCCAGAAGGGAGGTGTGGATAGTGACCTGTGCTCTCACACAGGCTTCTTGGTGGCGGCAGCAGCAGCCTTAGCGTCTCATGCCCGTCTCTGGGGTCTGCGCTTTTAGCCGCGGCTCACGCCCGTCTCTGGAGCTCCTTTAAGCAGCGCTCTTAATCCCCTCTCCTCGCACACCAGGAAACAAAGAGGGAAGAAAAAGTCTCTTGCCTCTTCGGCAGGTCAAGACTTTTCCCTGGACTCCCTCCCGGCTAGCTGTGGTGCACTAGGCCCTTCAGGCTATGTTCACACTGCCAACCCCAGTCCTCTCCCTGCTCTCCGACCGAAGCCCAAGCCTCAGCTCGCAGCCCCGCCTGCCCCGGCGGGTGAGCAGACAAGCCTCTCGGGCTGGTGAGTGCCGGTCGGCACCGATCCTCTGTGCGGAAATCTCTCCGCTTTGCCCTCCGCACCCCTGTTGCTGTGCTCTCCTCCGCGGCTCCGAAGCGTCACCCCTCTGCCACCCTCAGTCTCCGCCCGTGAAGGGGCTTCTAGTGTGTGGGAACCTTTCCTCCTTCACAGCTCCCTCCCACTGGTGCAGGTCCCGTCCCTATCCTTTTGTCTCTATTTTTTTTTCTTTTGCCCTACCCAGGTATGTGGGGAGTTTCTTGCCTTTTGGGAGGTCTGAGGTCTTCTGCCAGCGTTCAGTAGGTGTTCTGTAGGAGTTGTTCCACGTGTAGATGTACTTCTGGTGTATCTGTGGGGAGGAAGGTGATCTCCGCGTCTTACTCTTCCGCCATCCGTTCATAGGGTTTTAATAGTTTATACTCCTCATTAACTACATATGCGAGTATTTCCTACAGCTTCACCAACATAGTCTGTTATCAAACTTCTGGATTTTTGCTCATATGATCTGTGAAAAGTGATACATTAGTATAGTTTTAATTCATGCATGTCTTGTTTTGAGTGTATTTGGGCATGTTTTTATATGTTTAAAGGCCATTTATATTTTCTTATTCCTTGTCCATTTATCTATTGGGTTCTTTGTATTATGTTTTAATTTCAATTAGCTTTTTATACATCATGGAGATTCCTATAGCACATTCTTAACTCATTGGTTGGGGTGCTTCGTCACTGAGGCAGATCTATGTCTGCACTGGGCATCAAGTTTAAGAACAACTGAGTTAGAATATACATCCATGTATTTCCACTATATGTGTGTATGAGTGTGGGTTTAATGTACATACTAATATAACTACCATTTGTAATGCTGACCTTTCCATCTTGAGACAGCAAAAATGATTATAGTTTCTTTTTATTTCTTATTATAATGTGATTTCTTCCGCATTTCATTGCTAAATATTAGTTTTTCTCCCAGTGCTGTATGGCCCATTATGGAAGTGCTGATGCCATGTGCTATAGAACTAGATAATTACCTTGCCAAAGGGTATATATACCATATGGTCCTGGTAGAACAAAGGCAAGTTCTGCCCAAGGCAATTTTATTCATTATCCTAAAAGGCAGAAATTGATCCCAATCTCATAAATAACATTATTTCTATTTTCTAAAAATATATTTTGATTTTACAAAGGGAAATATGACGCTCACACAAACACAAACATGCATACACACACACTCACATCTGATGGCTAGAAACTGTATGTGCAATTCTCTATCATCTATAATCTATTTTTACATTTATATATCCATTAAGATGAAGAGCAGAGTTAAATAAGGAGCTAGCAGAGGTAAAAGTAAAAATCACCTACTTTTTCTCCTTACTTTCCTTTAAAGTCAGTTGGGACTACATTTCTCTGCCCTTGACAGGATATCTTAGAAAGTTTCCTTTCTCTTCATTAATTTGTCGATAACATGTCTTATGGACTCTCACACAAATAGTCTCAATTAAGAAAAGTTTTGTGCAGTTTAAAAATCACAATTTCAAATAATATTTTAAAATAAACTTTATTCCTCTCTCAGGTTGTAACTTTCGTCTGGGGAGCCCACAATGGGGAGGAAAGTGGTGGTGGTAGAGGAGACTGGATCACACTTCTGCTATGCTGAGCTGGGGAGGTGGAAGGGAGAGGAGCAAGGATAAGAAAAATGTGCAGGAGGACAGCAAAGGAAACCATAAATGAAACGAAAAGACAATCTACGGGCTGGGAGAAAATATTTGCAAATGAAGTGACTGACAAGGGCTTAATTTTCAAAATATACAAACAGCTCATACAACTCAATAACAAAAAAAACAAACAGCCAAATCAGAAAATGGGCAGAAGACCTAAATAGACATTTCTCCTAAGAAGACATACAGATGGCCAAGAGGCACATGAAGATACTCATCCTTGCTAATTATTAGAGAAATGCAAATCAAAACTACAACAAGGTACCACCTGACACCAGTGAGAATGGCCATCATTAAAAAATTTACAAATGCTGAGAGGGTGTGAAGAAAAGGGAGCCCTCCTACACTGAAGAAAAGGGAGCCCTCCTACACTGGTGCAGCTGCTGTGGAAAACAATATGCAGGTTCCTCAATAAACTAAAAATAGAGTTACCAGATGATCCAGCAATCCTGCTCCTGGGCATATATCTGGACAAAACTATAATTGAAAAAGATACATGCACCCCTATGTTCATAGCAGCACTATTCACAATAGCCAAATACATGGAAACAACCTAAATGTCCATCCATTCATCTGTCCCAACAGGTGAATGGATGAAGAAAATGTGATATCTATATCTATATATCTATATCTATATATATACACATATATAATGGAATACTACTCAGCCATTAGAAAGAATGAAATAATGCCATTTGCAGCAACATGGGTAGACCTAGAGATTATCATACTAAGTGAAGTCAGAAAGAGAAAGATAAATACCATATGATATCACTTGTATGTGCAGTCTAAAACACGACATAAATGAACTTATCCACGAAACAGAAACAGACTCACAGACATAGAGAACAGACTTGTGGTTGCCAAGGGGAAGGGAGGGGTGGGCGAGGGATGGATTGGGAGTTTGGGATTAACAGATGCAAACTATTATATATAAATGGGTAAACAACAAGGTCCTACTCTATAGCACAGGGAACTATACTCAATATCCTGTAATAAACCATAATGGAAAAGAATATGAAAAAGCATATATATATAACCGAATCACTTTGCTGTACAGCCAAAACGAATACAGCATTGTAAATCAACTATACTTCAAAAAAATAAATTTGGGCTTCCCTGGTGGCGCAGTGGTTGAGAGTCCACCTGCTGATGCAGGGGACACGGGTTCGTGTCCCGGTCCGGGAAGATCCCACATGCGGCGTAGCGGGCCCGTGAGCCATGGCCGCTGAGCCTGCGCGTTTGGAGCCTGTGCTCCGCAGCGGGAGAGGCCACAACAGTGAGAGGCCCGTGTACCGCAAAAAAAAAAAAAAAGAAAAAAATAAAAAGAAAAAAAATTTTTTTAAATGTGCAGGAGGAGGAATCTTCTTTGTCTGGTACTCTGAACCCTAGAGTTGGTGCTTTTATGTATATATTTATATAAGTAAATAGATAGCAAATGGTAAAACTGGCATTTCTAATTATTAAGCAAACACTAGATTATTTAAGAAATAACCCTGAGAAAGCTGATTAACAATTTAGAAAAGAAAAGTAAGACCCTTACGTCACAACATACTACAAAATAAAATTACATATTTAGAAAGAAACTGTAACAAACGGAAAAAAAACACAACCACTTAAAAGGACTAGGAGAAAAGTTATGTAAATATTTACCTTACTTAAGCCTGGGAAAGGCCATTCTCTGAAAAAAAGCACAGAAAGACAGGTCGTTAAGTTTACTGCATGAATATTAATATATTCTACATTCAAAAAAGCCATAAAATTCATAGGCTATCTGAGAAACAGTATTTGCAAAGAAACAGATAGACAGATACTTCTCTGGAAAATAATTTTAAAAATAACAATCTCAATAGAAAAGTTGCACTTTCAATCACGTTTAGAAAATGTTTAATGATACAGGAAATGCTAATGATTTAAAATTTAAAATTGTACAGAGAATCAATTAACAGAAACACATTATAAAATGTTCATGGTCATTACCTTTGCATGATGGGATTATGCGAACTGTTCATGTTTTCATACTTTTCTGAATTGTCTCAATTTTCTTTTATACTCAGAAAAAATTACTACACTTTTTAAAAGGCAAAGTCTAGAATAAATAAAGACAACTATTTATCTTCAGTAAATCCTTTTCAGGGGAATGGTGTGGGGAGTTATTTGAATAATGTATGTGTTCTCCTTTTGTAGAAAGATTATTGTTAGAAATGTTCATTTTTGTCCTATCGAAAATGTGACTGAGATGACTCATTTTATTTCAGAAATATTGTATTTGAAAAGTTTGTTTGCATGTTTAAAACTGTATATCCTATTATCATTTGGTAAGGTTACAAAAATGTCACAAGTGGGAAACATAACACAGTAGGTTAAGCGTTGCCTAAACTCCATCACTGGCTATGTGTCCTTGGGTGCGTATTTTACCTTTCTACCTTTTATTTATTCTACACTTGGGGTTTGAGTTTTAAACTTAAGTAACATCTGGGCATGTCAGGAAGCCTCTTGATGTGGGCAGCTGGATGTCTATTTGCATGGAAGGCAGGGGACCATTTAGGCCATAATATTCCAATATTAGCAGGGAGTCAGGTGGGGCAGGAGTGCCTATTAACCAAGTTTTAGCCATAAGCACAGAGAATTTCCCTTATAAGGGAAACACACAATTTCCCTTATTTGAACTTGTTTCTGACTTATTCCCCATAATCTTATGACTTAAGAAAATAACATTCAAGTAAAAACCATAAAAACAATCTTAGTAAGAATTCCATATGGTAATATGGAATTTAATAATTCGTAATTCATAAACTGCCTTACTAAGGAACCCAATTGTTTATCCTATCACCAGAGATTTCCATGGAGCTCCACAAAGTCAGGACAAATGATGATGCCTGATAGAGAAGACAGAGTAGCCATGATGCCAAAAAGATACGTACTGATTAGACTCCCTAATGGGTCCTCCCAGAAGGACTGGAGAGGAAGGACTTCTGCACAAGGTTAGAAAAATGCACCATTATTAGGGCAAGAAGAAGGAGCAAAGAGTCATAATTTTATTTGAGGCACAAATGAGATAATGTGGAAGACCTGTGGGAAATATGGACTCTTACATTGTGTATTTGCTCAGTTCAGACATAACGTGACCAACTGAAAAGGAGAACAAAGCTTAGCCTTTGGATTGACTCTTCACTTTCTGTTCTGTCTTGCAGGGACCACAGCTCTTCACCATTAATGCTCTGTGAGGTGGTGTCTACATAAGTGCTTGTAAAAAGATTAAAAAAAAAAACCAGAAGGAATTTGAAAAATTAAAATAAGACCACATTTAAAATGTTAATGGTCTTCATAATATTTCCATATGTATAAACAAACTCATATATAATTTATGTATATTGGGTTATATCATGCATGCTATTTGGCATCTTCATTTTTGCACCCAGTGCTATTCATTGACAGTTTCCTGGAAGACACATTCCTTTCAATTTATTTATCTGTTTTTTAAATTAATTTCCCTTGGAGTATAGTTGCTTTACAATGTTATGTTATTTTCTACTGTACAGCAAAGTGAATCAGCTATATGTATCCATACATCCCCTCTTTTTTGCATTTCCTTCCCATTTAGGTCACCACAGAACATTGAGTAGAGTTCCCTGAGCTATACAGTTGGTTCTCATTCGTTATCTATTCTGTACATGGTATCAATAGTGTATATATGTCAATCCCAATCTCCCAGTTCATCCCCTCCCCCTTTCCCCCGTTGGTATCCATACATTTGTTCTCTATGTCTGTGTCTCTATTTCTGCTTTGCAAGTAAGATCATCTATACCATTTTTCTAGATTCCACATATACGAGTTAATATTTCCATTCAGTTTAGAGGCTGCATAGTATTTCATTGTATGGACAGATCATGTTTATTTAACCAGTCATGTACTGATGGTGATTCATTCATTCTACAAGTCTTTATTGAGCATCTACTAAGTGATTGACAACAGTGCTGAACATTGTGGTACTACCGTGAGCAAGGTGGAGATGTTTTCTTCTGTAAGAGCATATAGCCTGGTGCAGAGCTTCCAGACAGATGTGCAGAGACACAAAATGATGATCCAGGAGATGATGATCTCTTCTGCCCTCTCAGTAACTGGGCAGGGCCCAAGAGAGCAGGGGAGAATTTGGTTCAGTTGCCTCTGACTGTGAGCAGCCCTGTTTGGTGCTCCTCGGGGCAGGGAAGTGATTAACAAGGCAGTCTGTGGTCCCCGCAGGCTGGGAGCAGAACGAGTGTACCAAGTACGTGCTGCTGCATTATGACATGTTGAAAAGGTCAAGGAGGTGCTTTCAGAGGCCAGCTGCTGAGTTCACCGCTGCTGCCCGTTGTAACCGAGGGCATGTGGGGCTGTTGAAAGCGTTTGTATTCCAGGTGCCAAGGAACATGCTGAAAAGACCAAGGTGTGGCCAGATGTGGTGGAGGGGAAAGGAGGCCGGATGGGGTAACCTGGCAATGGTAGCTCCAGGTATCATCCTCCAGTTCTGTTTCCACATATCAGAAAATTCTGTCCATTTGCTCTTGATGAGACTTTTGAGTGTTGGGTCCAGGGAACTGCAGCACAACTGCTCTGACAATGCCTGCTCATTCTGAAATTAGATCAGCCTCAATAGTTTGAAATGCTTGATATGAAAACAATCTAGTTGGATTAAAAATCCATTAGCATTCTTAAAGCAAGAAGTTTCAAAGTTTCATTTGTTGAGGGAATAAAAGGAAAATGTGTTCGATTCCTTAAAGTCAACTCTCATGTCTTGATACAAAGAATCACCTCCACGAAGACAAGTTCAAATTTCTCATTTAAAAAATATTGGAAAATATTTTATTTGGTTCAACAATTAATGTCTTCCCTGTTTTGAATTATGCTTTTCTTATTATAAATATATGGTATAAAGGTAATAACATTTTCACCCAAACCCAGTTAGAAAGCAATTAAATACCCTTGATTTTACTCCAGTGTCCCATATAAATATTATCAATTTTTTTTCCATCTGTGCTGTGAAATGAGACAGGCTAGGAAGCACTGGTCCAATCGCTACTTCTTAAACTATCTGTGGTGAAGGATAATTTTTTTTTTAAACTTCTAGTCTGTAATGCATTATTACTTTTGTGACAAATTAAAATGAATGACTAAAAAAAGAATAAAAAGGCATAAAATACAAGCCTCTATTATTTTTTAATCATTAAGTTCAATAAATATGACATTATCTTGTCAAATTGCTATGAAAGTTTAATGCTTACTCTCAATTCCTTAACTTACCATGTCATGGCCTCACTAAAAACCAGTTTGCAGACTAACACTAGAAAGTGGACCATACTTTGAGTAACTGATCTGTTAGTGTTTGATTCAAATATGGGCTATTAGAAGTACTACTGTAATTTAAATTGTTAGGCATACAACTTAGTAAAAGTTTCCGATTATTTCCTTACAAAAAATTCTTAGAAATGGAACAATAGTCTTTTAAAATTTCTTTCTTAGGTTATATAGATTAACTTTTTAAACTGATAGTGGGATATATCTTGTTACTGTACATACGACTGTTAATCTTAGCATTTCTGTTGTTAGTTTTATGTATCAGTAGAGTATGTCTATTTTCTTCAAAAGTGATGTATTCTGGCATAACAAAAACAATTTTGAAAAAGAATAAAGGGAACGGGATCAGTCTTCCTAATGTTAAGACTACAATCATCAAGACAGTGTGGCACTGGTAAAGGGATAGAGACATCTATTGAACAGAACAGAGAAGCCAGAAATGTATCATCCACACATATATGTTCAATTAATTTTTAAAAATTTATTTATTTTATTTATTTTTGGCTGCATTGGGTCTTCGTTGCCGCGCGTGGGCTTTCTCTAGTTGCAGCGAGTGGGGCTACTCTTCGTTGTGGTGCGTGGGCTTCTCACTGCAGTGGCTTCTCTTGTTGTGGAGCACGGGCTCTAAGCACACAGGCTTCAGCAGTTGTGGAATGTGGGCTCAGTAGTCGTGGCTCACCGGCTCTAGAGCGCAGCCTCAGTAGTTGTGGCGCACAGGCTTAGTTGCTCCGCAGCATGTGGGATCTTCCCAGACCGGGGCATGAACTCGTGTCCCCTGCATTGGCAGGCGGATTCTTAACCACTGTGCCACCAGGGAAGCCCCCTATTAATTTCTGACAAAGAGCAAAAGCAGTTCAATGAAGAAGGGATAGGTTTTTCAATAAATGGTGCTGAAGCAATGGAAAAATATGAATCTAACCTAAAACTCACATTTTATACAAAAATTATCTCAAAAATGGATCATGAACTTCAATATGAAACAAAACTATAAAACTTCTAAAAAACCATGAGAGGAGATTTTTAGGACCTAGGATTAAGCAAAGAATTCTTACACTTCACACTAAAATAAACAAGGTCCTACTGTGTAGCACAGGGAACTATATTCAATATCCTGGGATAAACCATAATGGAAAAGAATATAAAAAAGAATGTGTATATGTGTATAAGAGTCACTTTGCTGTACAGCAGAAATTAACACAACATTGTAAATCAACTATGCATCAATAAAAAATTTTAAAAAGGAAATTTTGATATATTGGACTTCATCAAAATTAAAATTTTGTACTGTGAAAGACTCAATAGGATGAAAAGACAAATTGTGAGCTTGGAAAAATATTTGCAAATGACACATACAAAAAAAGGACTTGTGTTTAGAATATATAAAGAACTCTGAAAACTCAGCATTAATTTAAAAAAATTAAATAATGAGCAAAAGGTACACATAGACATTTAACTAAAGAGAATATACAGATGAAAAATAAGCATATGAACAGATGCTCAACATTATCTCAGGGTCCAAATCTGAGGGTGAAGGAAAGGCAGAGTTTACCAGCAGTTCTCAAAGAAGGAGCTATGAAAAATATTATCATCATCAACATTGTAACTATCATTGTTAGTCATTAGAAAAATGCAAACTAAAACCAAAAAGGAGATATCACAACATACCTACCAGAACAGCTATTTTTCTTTAAATAGTGTTAACCCTAAATGTTGGAGAAGGTGCAAAGAAACTGGGTCATTCATTCACTGCCTTTAAGAAGGCAGTTACCTTCAATATGAAAAATAGACTTACAAGACCAGGACAAATATCACAGAGAAAAAATTTTTTAAATGTATGCAGAAGTGTGTATATGAATGCTTAGAGCAGTTTTTTTCCCCTAATGACCGAGAACTGGAAACAACCCAGAGGGTCCTTCAGTGGGTACATTAAAATCATGGAGTACTACTCAACAATAAGAAAAAAAAGAGCTGTCAATGCAGACAACAACGTGGATGAACCTCAAAAAAATTAGTCTAAGTGCAAAAAGCCAGTTTCAAAAGGATACGTCCTTTTGATCCATCCATGAATCCACTTATGTAATATTCATGAAGTGACATGATTATAGATATGGAGAACAAAATAGTGGTTGCTAGGGGTTAGGCATGGGATTGAGATGGGGTAGATATGGCTATAAAGAGGCAAGACAAAGGAATCTTGTGGCGATGATACAGTTAAGCACCTTGATAGCTGTTGACAGTTACACAGAGATACACATGTAATCAAACTGCAGAGAACTACATACGCACATTAACATGCACAAACAAGTGCATGTATGACTGGTGAAATCTGAATAAGGTCTATGGATTGTATTAATGCCGATTTCCTGATTTTGATGTTGTATTATAGTTAGGCAAGACATTAATAATGGGGGAGGTGTTAAAAGTTATATATATATATATATATATATATATATATAAAATCAATTTTACAGTTTAACATTCTATTTTTTAACGACTCAACATTAAGTCATTTGGAGAAAAAAGAACTCACGCAATGATGTGAGAAGAGGAGGCTGGGAGAATTTTTAAAGCAAGAGAAAGAACATGGCATTTACCAATATAAACTATACGCACTGACATCTCACTTTTATATCCCTATTTTATGGTAAAGAAGAATTGAAGAAAATAAATAGGGGCCTACTAACAGAAATTCCAGGCAGCCTGGCGAGTTGGCACTCAGCTAGTGAAAGCACTAAGCATTCCTTAGTATAAGGGCACTGTCCAAGTTCATGGCATTATTATGTCTCTGATTCCAAAAGCCTTATTGGGTAAAAGCAAGGGGACTTTCTATAAACATCCTGTTTCTTCCAAACGATTTCCTAGAATAATAATGAAAAGTGATAGTGAAATATTAAAGGAATAAACACCAAGTAAGGAGATGCTTTTGAAATGATGCCTGGGAATATTTATACTTTACTCACTAAGACTTGAAAGAATTCTCACTGCCTATCAGTGATAGCACTATTGGTATGACAGAATCACCAGCCCACCAATTATTTCCCTTTCTGCTATACTTTTCCCTGAGTTGGTTGAAAGTCTAGGACCTTCCATCCCTGATGTGTATTGGAACGAATAGGAAAAGAGATCCCAAAGGAAACTTGAGAGGAAAAGAAAAGGGATTGAAGGTGAGGGGAAAGGGAATGATTCCAGCGAGAAAAACAAAGCAACAAACAACAACAACAAAACCAAAGAAACCCCATGCCCTCACATGAGTTTGTCAGAGAAAGCCAGGTATCTAGGACATAACTGATGGCTACAATTTCCTGTCCTGCATATTCTCAAAGGCAGAAGACAGAGAATAGGAAGCAGGCCCTGCCATATAAAAACCCATGTGGAAGATCTCCATCTCAGGCTTCCCAAGTATGGCAACTCACCCATAACACCAAGGTTGAAATGGCATGTGTAGGTTGTGGGGGAAGAGATAGGGAATGGGAATCTATCAGTATTTCCTTGGACTCCCAATTAAGTCTAACATTAGAATTTTTGCTGATTAACCTACCTATCTTAATAGATATTTAGAGTCATAGCTTTTACTGAATAAAATAGACCTGTCAAAATTTTAAATTAAACTCTTCAGGGGTCAGATAAAAATTACATTTGGGCAAAAGTGTAAGTGGATACTTAGAAAATCTAGTGAGAAATTTATTTGCATTATTGGTTACCTTTGAGAGGATTATAAGGTAGGAGTCTAATCAATCCACATCAACTGGTAAATAATAAGAGATAATTCATTTTCTTTATAATATAACAATTAGTTTTTATGCTTCTGCCAAAGGAGATGGATTTGGAAGTGTGACTAGGTGGTGAAATCAGTGAGAGAGACTGTTATGATGAAAAAAGAAAAAGAAAGAAAGAAAGGAGGGAAGGAGGGTGGGAGGGAGGAAGGAAGGAAAGAAAGGAAGAAAGGAAGGAAAGGAAAGGAAGGAAGGGAGGGAGGGAGGAAGGAAGGAAGGAAGGAAGGAAGGAAGGAAGGATGGAAGGAAGAAAGGAAGAAAATAGATGGATAGAGAGGAGGATGGAAGAAAGAAAGAAGAAAATATTTACTAGAATATTATTCTAACCTTTTTTTTGGATAAGATAATGAACATTGGAAGCTGTTTGCATTGGTTTAAATCCTGGCTTTACCACTTACCTGCTGTGTAAACTGGAGTAAGGTGTATCTATAGAACATTACTTATAATCTCTAACTATCTTGCATGATAGTTTGTGGTCTTATGGAATAAAATTAAAATAGACACCTAGAGTTTTCTTTGCTAAAGGGTTGATATTGAATCTACCTTTTCTCTCTTTATGTTAAGGTTGTTTCCTTTAACATAATGTTTAAAATTGTTTTCTGCCACTGAAAATGAATTTTGCTAGAAACTACTATCTATAGTCACTGCAGAATCTGAGGGTCAAGGAAAGATAGGGTTTACCAGATATGCTTCAAACAAAGAGTATTGAAAAAATACCATCATCATCACACCATCAACAGCAGATGTAACACCCAATGAAAATATTATGGCTTATTAGAGCTTTCTAGAGAATATCAATAAACACGAATGTTAAAGGACCAGGTATGACATTGATAAATAACATAAAGCAATGGAAATGGTACGTAAGAATGTAAATATAAACAAATTATATACATATATATTATATATATATATATATATATCACAGGAGCTATTTTGGAGCAAAATATATTCTATTGGAATTAGATATTACACTGAAGTAGATTGTGATGTTAGAAATGCAAAACACTAAGAAAATAACTCAAAAAATATAGCTAAAACAATCTACTGAGAAGTAAAAATGATACTCTAAAGTATTTTTAACAGAAAAAGGGCAGTAAGGGAAAAGGAATATTAAAGACATGAGACAGAAAATGAAAAACAACAATAAAATGACAGGCATTAATCCAACTATGTTGATAATTGCAACATATGTAAATAAACACTCCCATCAAGAAGGCAGAGATGAAAAAAAAAAAAAGGCAGAGATGCAGTTATCTGTGTCTATGAGAGACAAATCCAAGGTTCAAAAACACAAATCTGTTGAAGTAAAAGAATGGAAAAGGATACATAATGCAAACAATACCCATAAAAGACCTGGAACAGCTTCATTAGTATCAGTCAAAAAAGACTTTAAGACAAGAAATATTACTAGATAAAAAGAGATCCATTTCTCAGTGTTAAAAGGATCAATACACCAGGAAGACATAACAATTGTAACAATTATGAAGATATATGTACACTTCAAAATAGAGCCACAACATACATGAAGCAAAACCTGAACATTCAAAGAAGAAATAGACAAAAATGTATAGATTGGAGATTTTGATACTTCACTTTAATAATTAGCACAATTAAAAACAAAATAAGTAAGGCCACAGATTTGTGAACCCAACTAAAATATATAGAACATACCACGAAATGACTGAAGAATACACATTCCTTTCAAGAATGCATGAGACATTCCTCAGGGTAGCCTATATGCTAATCCACGAAACAAATCAGTGAAAGCAAAAGCAATGAAATCATACAAAACATGCTCTATGACAACAAGACACTTACATTACTAATAAAGAAAAGATATCTGAGAAGCTCCTAAATATATGGAAATTAAAAAACAAAATTCTAAATGACTCAAGAAATTTAAAAAATTAAATTAGAAAATATCTTAAAATGAACACTAAAAAGTTATGTCAAAACATATGTAATGCTGCTAATACAGTGCTTAGAGGAAAATTTTAAACTATAAATGCTTATATTAGAAAGAAATATGTAAAGTCAATAATCTAATCTTCCACTCCAAGAATTTAGAAAAAGTAGAGCAAATCAAACACACAGTAAGAAGGAAGGAAATAACAAAAAACAGAGCAGAAATTAATGACATAGAGAAAAGTAGGAAAAAGAATCAACAAACCAACAATTGGGTCTTTGTAAAAATCAACTTAATTGATATTCTAGCTAGACTGATCAAGAAAAAAGGTGATAACACATAAATCATCAAAATCAGGAATGAAAGAGGGAAATCACTTCATATCCAACAGAAGGTATTATAAGGGAATACTATAAATAAATTTATGCCAACAAAATAGACACCTTAGATAAAAATAGAAGAACTGTTGTCATGTATAGATATACAGGCTTTTTTATTAATTGTGGGTACTGCTACAAATTTTCCAAATGTCAGGATAATGCACATCCTATTATAGACAGTGATAGCATGGTTTGCCATATTCCTCTTCAGTGTTTTATATATTGTAAATACATAGTAGAATCTATATTCCTCTTCAGCGTTTTATATATTGTAAATACATAGTAGAATCTATCTTGCCTAATGAGTGTATCTAAACCACCAGACATAATTCCATGCTTATTAAGTCACTGTGTCACATTTGGTAGGTTACATTGTCAACCACAATTAGCACTTTCATGTAGCTAATCCCAAATCCAGTATGGCTGATGTTCCACTGGAGGAAGGGTTCAAGTTCTTGCTCCCTGTCGAGTTGGAGAAGAGCAGTCAGTTCTTTCTATCTCCTCAACTTTTTCTTCTCCTTCTTCACCTCAAATTTAGAGACAGGGATATGGAGTAAAAGGGTCTGATATGCTTCACAAACCTGCTGAGATTCACCCTGAGTAGGAGCTGGTTCAGAGCCCATTGTGTGGCACACCAAGAGAGTATATTTTAATTTCAGTGTCACGGAGATTGCTCCAAAGATGGCAGGTAGCAGATTTGAAAGGTTTTTAGCAAATTTTTATAAGTTGCCCAAAGGAAAAGCCCGGGACTTGAAGCTAGACATACTAGGTTTAATCCTACTGCTTATTAGCTGCCTATCTGAATAAGTTATGACACCTCTCTGAGTCTGTTTTTTTAATCTGTAAAATGAGAATTTTATGTAATTAGTAATCTCTGAGAGGCCTTCCAGATCCTATATTCTATAATTTTATGACTTTAAGCTTGGTGATGGTTCCACACATCATCCCCTCTTCATACTAATCACAAGGGGATATTTCTGCAATGTATCAAGGACTCAGAAAGGCCACCCCATGGGATTATTTATTTATTTAATTATTTGTAAAGAGATTGAATGTTCCATTCTTCATGTACTCCCACTTATTTCTCAGTTTATTTAAATGCTTGATATGAGGCTCGGCAGTGCTTTATCTTGGGGATCAAAGGCAGAGCAGAACGAAAAGAAGGAACAACGGAAAGAGGACAAAAAACATCTAGTTACTCAGGTCTGCTGCTGGCTTCTGTCTAGCAGTAGAAACCTGAAGTGCAGCCCACAGAAACAAAGAGATCCCTCCATCATTGTCTCTATCCACCAACAGATAGTCTTAAGAAACACGCCCATTGCATTGAGTTACGTTGGTCCTGGATGAGAAATTTATCCACATCTTTTCATAACCAACCACAACATCCTCTCTCTGAATAGTATCAAAGATTGATTGGGCAATGAAGCTTCCTTCCCCTGCTCCTGTTTCCCCATTCTGAGACTCTCTTTCTCTTATGATACATATGACCAATTTACAAGAAAACTTTTACATGTATAACTACTTAAAATCTATATCTACTTACAATGTTTAGGCCTACCACTGTAAATGGATACTGAGTTGAAAAGCACAACAATTTGTATGCCTTGGCAAAAAGAAAGTCCTACATTTGTCAAGAACTGAAGGTCAAAGGAGATAGGCAGAGATCCCTAGAAAAACAAGTTATAAAAACAGATTTCCGTAATAGTTCTACCAGATTTTCCCTATACATGCTACATTTTCTTGTTTGAAGTTTTTGGAATGCCGTGCTGTGTTTTCAGTAACTACAAAAGAATGATAATGCATTTTCCATAATTGGGAATTATCTTTGGAACTGATGATATGCTGAGTTTGCTATGCCCTTAAAAACTAAGCATTACGATAAAATGATTGCAGACTTTTGTCTGGGAACTGTAGTCTGGTAGAACGTGACTATAGAGGGAAAATTGTTTCTGCCTTCCAAGAAAGTCTAGTTTCCTCAATATTCCAAGTCAGTAAGACTCTTCCTTTAGGGGAAGCAGCTGGATTCTGTGTGAGCTCATGGGGGCAACACTTTCAGGAGTCGAAGGGCCTTTGCAGCTACTTCCACCAAGCCAAGTATTTCTCTCCTGAACCCTGAAATCAGTCCTGAAATACTTCCTGTTCTTTTCTGCCGCCTTCAGACAGATCTTGAACTGGGTGAAATCTTTGCCCAGAAATTCATAGCTTTGAATCTTAAGTTGTTGATGCTGGTCAGTGGGTGAATGTGAATACCATTTGGCCATGTTTTAGCCAGACAGCTGTTGAAGTTTAGCTAAACTTAGAAGCTCATAAAAATGACTCCAAACATTCCATATGCATTCTTTAATTGTTTTTCCCTGAATCTGCTTGGGGGAAGTCTTTTAGCAGATGTCCCGACCATATGCAACCATCCTGGCAATTAATTTTTATAACTCATGGGTCATCCCAATAGATGACCATGGATCTGGAGATTTTGAAACCCTCAATTAATTATCTCCATTCAAGGTCCACACTGATGGGCTTACTTTCTCTAATGTGTTATGTCCTCTCCTGGCAAGTAAGTACCCCTTCTTCAGTGATTATAGGGAAGTTGTCTTTTATTTATTTATAAATTTTTTTAACCAAGTAACACGATTTATTCTTGAGGACAGAAGGGTCACCCACCATGCACCTCACTTAATATTTATATTTGCACCTTGAGTGGAGGTTTATTTTTTTAATTAGAGGAAGTCGTGGTTTTATAACTCAGGCAAATACTGCTAATTCCTTGAGGTTCGGGCTCTCTCACTGTGGCCTTTTCAATGCTCCTATCCCCTTCCAAGAGGGCTTTGAGGTGAAACAAAAACCTGTCTGGTGCCAAAGCCACCCAATCCTGGGCTGATGGGGGTGGTCGGGCTAGGTGGTTTGGACCAGCCACCTGGAACAGCCATTGCCATGATACGAAACGAGAAGTTGTCTTTTAGACATCTATCAAAGTCATGCTAAACATTTACAAGACAAACATTACTGAGAAGGCCAGAGCAGTGTTTTATGAGATCTTTGTTGGCTTATTGCAAATATAAATTGGTTATAAAAGAATTCTTATTTAATGAATTGTATTACTTAATAGATTTGCATTTTTAAATTATTGTTATTTTAATCTGTATGTCCTGCTTATTCCCTTAGCACCTTTAGGAATACAGCATCCCAGCATCTGAGGGGGGTTGAGAGTGAAGTTTGTTGTGTACACTGAGGAGGTCCAGAAGCACATCTTTTGTCACCACATAAAAGCGTCCGTCCCCCGATTTAAACTGTTCCAGATCTCATATTCTCTCCCTGTTTACTCCGTTAAGGAGCTTTTCTGGGAAGTGTGTAAGTTTTGTTGTTGTTTTCAATCAACTCCTCTCACCTTAAGAAGTCCTGAGAAAAGTAGTGACCAATGAAGTAGGAGAAAAGCTAAGAGCTAAGAAACAAGTGGTTACCATGTCCATCTGATGACAGCCCATGTGAGGTGACCGCTGAGAAGTCGCCTTTCACCTAGGAACGAGGAAGTCTTTTAAATAGAGTGGAGGCAGCAGCATAATTGTCGTGGATTTAAGGAAAAAGGAAGGAGAAAAACTGCAGGCAGGGAGCATAGCTAAAATCATCTAAGAAATTCTGTAGTGAGAAGCAGAGAAATGGATCAGTGAATTCGGGTGTAAAAGCAGGCCAATGTTTTTTGGTTCTGGTTTTTCCTTTAATGGAAAATATTACTGGTTTTTTTTTTTTCTGATTGTAAAGTAATGATTGAAGAGAAAGAGAAAAATTCATTGGGGTCACATTTAGGAGGAGGTGAGAGGGGATAGGCAGCAAGGGGTGGGCTTGGCCTTTACTGGAGCACAGATCACACATCCACACCGGTGAGAGGGAGGGCAGGGTATGTGGTCACACACGCATGTAAGTGGGTAGATTGTTGGTGCAAGAAGGATTTCAAAGGAATCTTCTGATTGCTTCTATTTCTTCCATGAAATAGGAAGCAATGATTTTAGCTAATTTACGTAAAGCCTCTGCAAAGAACATGAATCCCTTAATTCCATTCCAGTACTAACAACCTCTGAATGAACATTTGCCCAGACGCTTTTCATGTATTTATGTATTTTACTTTCTGTTTATAAAACTTCTCATTCAACTCATTCCTTCCTCTTCTGTATAATTATAGCTTCAAACTCAACCCAGTACTCCCAAAATAAGGAAAAGCTTGCAGAGTATACTTGAAAGTAATGACCGCGTGTGTGTATATATGCGTGTGTGTGTGTGTGTGTGTCTGCATTTTTTTCTCCTCAACTATTTTCCAAAGGACTCTGAGAAGTGTTGTACCAAAAGGCACACATATAATATGACTGAGGAGATGTCCCTGGGGCCCTGCATCTGTCCCCCTGGCCCACCTCTGAGTTCAGCCACAGAAGTCGTAGGGATTCAGAATAACCTGGCACTCTTAGTATCCTATGTCAAAGCTTTCCACCCAGAGGCCTCATCCAGAGCAAGAATAACCAAGGAGTCTCCATCAATGTGGGACAGGAGCTGGGGGATAATCTAAGTGATCAGTCTTCTTTATATGCAATTTGTTTCACTGGATAAAGGAGGCAATCTCATCCTTCAGTGGCATTTCAGCCACTCCCCATCGCTCGCATTACTGCCTGAGCTCAGCCTCCTGTCAGCATTATGGTGAGTTGTATAATTATTTTATTATATATCACAATGTAATAATAATAGAAGTAAAGTGCACAATAAACGTGATGCGCCTGAATCATTCTGAAACCATCCCCTCCTCCCCCACTGGTGTGTGGAAAAATTGTCTTCCACGAAACCAGTCCCTGGTGCCAAAAAGTTTGGGGGCCTCTGCTCTAAAATAAGCTAATGATGTTTGATTCACTTTGTAATTAAGCTGGTACATCCTCTCCCCTTGGGAAATGGTACATACTTCAGATTTATAAAGCTATGAAAAGGCAAAGCGTGTCACACCTGAAACAACACTGTCTTTCGGTTTAAATGAAGATGTTTGCTGAGATAAGAATGCCTAGACTAATTCAAAAAGACTGTCCTATCCTACTGCTTGGGGCCAAACCTACACAACCAGAAGCAAGCAAACTAATGCGTGTTGTTCCTGTGGAGCTATTCAGTCTATAAATAGTAGTTTTGTGAACCATTGCTAGAGAAACTTCTAATGATGCAGCACTCCAAGTAGGTAGAGTGAGTTTTGTTTTTTTCTGAGAAGTCTAAGATCTATTCCAAATATTGGTTCAGGGCTTCCTGGGTATGTTACCCCTTGTATCAGCTGGAGTTCAACCAGAGAAGCAGAACCAGTAGGAGATGTATATTAAGAAATTTATTGTGGGGCTGACAAGACAAGTCCAAAGTTTGAAGGAAGGCAGGCTGCAACATTTGAGCGTTAAGCAAAGCTGTTTCCCACAAGTAGAAATTTCATCTTCAGGGAAGCCTCAGCTCCTCTCTTAAGGGTTCTGAATGGATTAGATCAGGTCCACCAAGATTATCTAGGATAACCTCTTTTACTAAAGTCAACTGATCACAGTTAAGTCACGTACAAAATACTTTCATAGCAACACCTATATTAGTGTTTGTTTGAATCACTGGGGATTGTAGCTTAGCCCACTTGATACATCACACTGACCATCACACCCCTTAAGAAGAATTATAAACTTTTGTAGGCTTTAGCAACACAGAAGCAGTCTGCAAAGCTTGTCTGAATAAAAGTAAGCAAGAAAAAAGGAATCGTGAAAACCTCTCTTCTTGGCAGGATCTTTCCGATGAAGTATTTTGTAATTAATATGATCAGCTCTTCAAGTACAGCACTGATCCATCTTAAGTATTAGAACGCCTGTAACTGAAGTGTCTCAAGGTCTCTGGGGATTCATGACTGAACTGGACATACTCCCCAGAGAATCCCAGTCACAAAGTTCTGATTTTCCAGGACATCTTTTGCAAATTGACTAATGATCTTTGAGTAGTTAACATCAGAAACATCCAAAGAATCTCTATCAGGATAATCCCAGGGATATCACCATGGTCCCAGAAGATGTTTGCATTAACCAGATTTCTACAGCATGGACTAGAGACACCTCCCATGCTACACGACACCTGCACTAATAACATCAGGACACCTATGACAAAGACTGGTAGCTTAGGGTGTGACACTGTCCCTTGTAAAGACGGTCTGACACCCAGGGAGGTCACTAGCATAGATTTCTGCAGTAACATCCTTACCTTGTTGAATCCTCATGCCTGAAATTCTTTACGTAAATTTCAAAGCCTAACCTGAATTTGTATAATTTACTTTTTTGGAAATGTTATCTGGTTTAGCAATGATAGATCCATCATGCAGAATAAAAGAATATGTCCTGCCAATCTGCTTGGCTTATTATCAGCCTCATTCAGAGCTGAGTTCTGAGTGGGATTTAAAATTTTACTGAATTTTCAACTATTGTCTTGCATTAACTCTAAATAAGTATGGTTATAAAGTTAGAGAAATAACAAAAATTCTAAATATAAAGTTGGAACTAACATTGTACTTTCAAATGTATTATCCCTTCAGGTAGGCATTAGAGGCAAATAACTACACATTCCATGATCAAGTTGTTAACACATTTCTGGAAATTTACTTGTTTAAATTTTCCTCAGAGACTGCATCAAATACTTACACATATTTTTGAATAGATAAATAAAATATACACCCATATAAATAAAGTTTGGAGTCAAGGCAAGTTACCAAGTGAATAATTTTATCTTTGATCAATGAGTTATGAAGTTAAAGCTATATACAGGTATGTATCACTTAACTGAATCTGAAAACAATTTTCAAGAAGGATTTCCCCAAAAGTCTCTCCAGGTGTAATATACATATATACACTTACAGGAGTACAACATCAATTTGGATACATATTATTGGATATGGTTATTTTAGAAAGTGATTTCATATGGGTAACACTTTTCTTAGGTGCAATAAAATTGTTTATATCTAATTTAAAATTACCAATTCATTATCACTATACTAGGAAGTGTGATGGGGCAAATTATTGGTAGAATGTTTTGTTGTTCACCCATATGCACCCACATGTCCTTCTAGACCCATGGCTGGATTTTACTTTTCCATCTTCTTGTAATTGGGCAGGGTCCTGAGACTAGTTCTGGACAATAGGTTGTGAGGGAAAGTGATATATGTAACTTACTGACAGTGATAGTACAAAGTCCACATACAACTTCAGTCCCTGTTCTGCTGCTGTGACCAAGCAGACCATGTGTTCCATAAGATGCCAATAAAAGGTTGTACAACATACAGCACCCTGAGCTCTGTGCAACTATGTGCAGCCAAGCCCCCTCCAGCCCATTCTGGACATGTTGGGCGAACAAGAAATAACTTTTGTTTTGTTCAAGTATGGAGTGGTCTTTGTAGTTGCCTGTTAGCACATATAAGGATGAAACCAAGCCAGACTCATGTTGTAAGTATTTATATATTTTCTTAGCTTATAATTTAAAGAACGTTGGGCATCATTTGATCCTGTGGTGAGACCTAATTAATGTATCAGTTCCATTCTCTCTTTTACTACCAGGCATCAATTATCAGGTGATCACTGACAGGTAATAGAATTGTTGGGGTGAGTATTCAAAGGGACCTAGTTATTATTATGGTTAGGTGGTAGAAGACTGACTTCAAAGACCCATAACAGAACACAAAGACCCATAAAATATAAAACTATTTAGTTTAGTAGGTTGATGCAAAATTAGATTATGCTTTAAAAGTCTTTCTGATTAGGAACTGGTTTTCCAAGATGTTCATCATCACTAATTACTAAAGAAAGGCAAATCAAAACTACAATGAGGTACCACCTCACACCAATCAGAATGGCCACCATTAAAAAGTCTACAAATAATAAATGCTGGAGAGGGTGTGGAGAAAAGGGAACCCTTTTACACAGTCGGTAGAAATGTAAATTGGTGTAGCCACTATGAAGAATAGTATGGAGGTTCCTCAAAAAACTAAAAATAGAGTTGCCATATGATCCAGCAATCCCATTCCTGGGTGTATACCTAGGCAAAACTATAATTTTAAAGGATACATGCACCCTATGTTCATAGAAGCACTATTCACAATAGCCAAGACATGGAAACAACCTCAATGTCCATTGACATATGAACAGGTAAAGAAGATGTGATATATATATATAAATATTTATGTATATATGTATGTATATATGTGTGTATATATATGTATATATATATATACACAATGGAATATTACTCGGCCATGAAAAAGAATGAAATAATGGCATTTGCAGCAACATGGATGGACCTAGAGGTTATCATACTAAGTGAAGAAAGTCAGAAAGAGAAGACAAATACCATATGATATCATTTATGTGTGGAATCTAAAACAGGACACAAATGAACATATCTATGAAACAACAAACTCATAGATACAGAGAACAGACTTTTGGCTGCCAAGGGAGAGGAGGGAGAGGAAGGGAAGGACTGGAAGTTTGGGATTAGCAGACACAAACTCTTATATATAAGATGGATAAACAACAAGGTCCTATTGTATAGCACAGGGAACTATTATTCAATAGTCTGTGATAAACCATAATGGAAAAATATGAAAAAGAACATATATACGTATAACTGAATCACTTTGCTATACAGCAGAAATTAACACAACATTGTAAATCAACTATACTTCAATAAAATTTTAAAAATTATGTCTAGGAATTGGTTTTCCAAATTTCAATTTAAATTGAATTCATAGGCAATGTCCTATCTCGTAGAAGATAACGCCAAATTTACTTAAGCCAATTTTCACTAATGTATTTTAAAAAATGAACAAACATCACCACACTGAGAGAAGGGCGCTGGCAATAAATGGAGATGATCTGTGATGGGGGGCATCGTTTAGGATACCCGAGGTCCAGAATATATTCCAGTCTTGTTCCAGGTGGACACTCCTGTGTGGAAATTGACACTTTGCAAACAAGATGTGTCATGAGGACGGAAGGGAAGGCATCAAAAAGAACTGAAGAAGCAAGAGAGAAAATGGGATGGCATCCACATGTGCCTATTTTATAATTTTTGAGATATAGCTCACTGTCCATACTGACTTTGATTCTATTATTCTGGTTTTCTTTATCTCCAGCCTCTAGGTCCCCATGAAGCATTCCTAAGAAACACAATCTACTTTACTTCACTAAGGATGCTAATGAAGATTCAACAACACAAACTAGCAATTATAACCCCACTTTCAAATCCCTTTTCGCAGATTTTGCTCTTCAAACTGCCTCTTGATAGCTACAGTTTTTAAATGGCCAGATTAGGAACACCTTGACCCTAATAAATTTGTGAATATTTTCTATTATTTCATCAGTGGTTATGCTAACCCTCTCCCTCTAGTTGGAGAGAGATATTAGATTTCATGAGACTGTTTTAATGTATTTAAAGAGCTTTTAAAATCAAATTGCAATTATTCACTATATAATGACCTAACCAAAAGAAGCTATAGATATTAAAATTGCATCAGAAAATACATTCATAAGATAGTCAAGAAAAGCATTGCTTCTATTTTTGGAAAGACACTCTTTGAGCTAAAGTGAAAATGTTATTGTCTTAGTGGTTCTGTTTTTATTTTAACAGAAATGATCTTTATGCATTTACAACTGTTGGCTATATAAATGGAGCAATTCAAGCACATACCAAAGCATCAAAATTAAAATAATTAAATAGTCGTGATCATAGTCAGTGAGAAGAAGCCAAAAACTTCAGCAGAAGTCACATCCCTAATGACACATAGGTTGGTTCAAATAAATAAATGTGCGTTCCCAGATATTGTAGGCACGGGTACTATTTTTGAGAAATGCAGACTGACCTATAATACCTTTGGCTGCCTAAACACAATGAGAGGACAGCATTCCGAAGTCAACTGTGCCAGAAACAGAGAGAGACAGAAAATAAAGCAATTTCCAGTATTTTTATTTTTAGTCTTTGTTTCAAGACCATCTTTTGGAAATCTGTAGTGCCATGTAAGAGAAGGTTATATAGCATTCACGAGTAATCAATTCAAAATATCCTTGAAAGGTTCTAATTTGTTTCAAAGTCCCTGAAAGTCACTGTCAAACTCAAGGTTATTACATAGTTATGAAATGATGAGATAGCCTCCTTTTGCATTAGTCTGCCGGGGCTGCCATAACAAAATATCACAGACCGGGTGGCTTAAATGACAGAAGTTTATTTTCTCACAGTTCTGGAGGCTGGAATTCCAAGATGAAGGCATTGGAAGGTTCTGGTTTCTCCTGAGGCCCTTCTCCTTGGTCTGCAGTTGGCCACCTTCTTGCGTGTCTTCACGTGTCCTTGCTTTTTCTGTGCACTCACCTCCCTGGTGTCTCTTCCTCTTTTGATAAGGACATCAGTCACACTGTATTGGATTAGGACCCACCCATATGACCTCATTTAACTTTAATTGTTCTTTAAAGGCCCTGTCTCCAAATCCAGTCACATTGGGGTTTGTGGCTTCAACACAAATTTGGTGGGGGACACAATTTAGTCCATAACACTTTTCAAATAAAATATTAAGAAATCTGCTCTGACCTTCCAAATCAGAAAAGATGTAAAAATAAATTCCACTTCTCCACACGTTTTAACATACTTCACAAATTCATCAGTTTCCTTTCAATTAAAGGAAGAAGCAAACATACAATCCTAAGAAGGGTGCATAAAAATATTGGGTATTTAAAAAATAGTGGTTATGGTTGTAATGATAAGGGGGCAAAGCTGTTTTGAAGGATGAAATTCCAGATTCCCAGAAAAACTTTTCCTGTGGGGTGGGGGGGGGGTAAGTGCAGAGAGGCGGCCCTACCATGTGCAGCGGATGCTGTCCAAGCTCTGGCCGTAACCCCTGGATCTTTCCTCATGCTCCAGCGTCTGTATTCCTGGGCGCTTTTTACAGGAAAGTGACTATCCAAGCAGATAAGCAATTCTGGGAAGTTAGCTGCCTTATTCCACGTCCCCAGCATTTCTCACATGGGCTCTCTGGAGCTGCAACAATTCTTAGATAGGTGCTTAGCAGCTTCCAGAGTTCCACATGGGATTAAGCCTCAGTTGTCCCCTGTGGTAGATGGCTTAATACTGTACCCTTTATTGGCTAGTTTCCCTTTCCTATATCTCTCTCCATCATCCCCTGTATTCCACAGGTAAAGTACTTGTACTTGAATCCTTGTAGCAGAAATCTGCTTCTGGGGAAACCCAGTATAAGATCTTATGGTCAATGTTTATTGAAGTATTGTTCACAATACACAAGACATGGAAACAACCTAAATGTCTGCCAAGGGATGAATGGATAAAGAAGATGTGGTATATACATTGTATACAATGGAGTGTTGTTCAGCAATGAGAAAGAAGGAAATCCTGCCGTTTGCAACAACATGGATGGACCCTAAGGGCATTACAGTTAGTGAGATAAGCCAGACAAAGACAAATACTGTATGATATCATTTACGTGGAATATAAAAAAACCCAAACTCAAAGAAACAGAGAGTAGAATGCTGGTTTACAGAGGCTGGGTGGGGTGGGAGAGGAATTGAAGAGATATTGTTAAAGGGTACAAACTTGCAACGAGAAGATGAATAAGGTCTGGACATCTAATGCACAGGATGGTAATTATGGTCAACAATATTGTGTTATATACTTCAAAATTTCTAAGAGATTGGATCTTAAATGTTCTCACCACAAAAAAAGAGATGATAATTACATGATGTGATAGAGTTGTTAGGTAGTAATTGGTATAAGACATAAATATATTAAATCAGCTCAAAACAACAGACACAGGATTAATCTCCAAAATACAAACTGCTCATAGAGCTCAATATCAAAAAAACAAACAATCCAATTAAAAAATGGGTGGAAGACCTAAATAGACATTTCACCAAGGAAGACATACAGATGGCCAAGAGGCACATGAAAAGATGCTCAACATCACTAATCATTAGAGAAATGCAAATCAAAACTACAATGAGGTATCACCTCACGCCGACCAGGATGGCCATTATCAAAAAATCTAGAAACAATAAATGCTGGAAAGGGTGTGGTGAAAAAGGAACCCTCTTGCACTGTCGGTGGGAATGTAAACTGATACAACCACTATGGAGAACAGTATGGAGGTTCCTTAAAAACTAAAAATAGAACTACCATATGACCCAGCAATCCCACTACTGGGCATATACACTGAGAAAGCCGTAATTCAAAAAGAGTCATGTACCACAATGTTCATTGAAGCTCTATTTACAATAGTCAGGACGTGGAAGCAACCTAAGTATCCGCTGACAGATGAATGGATAAAGAAGATGTGGCACATATATACAATGGAATATTGTATTTTTATTTATTTATTTAATTTATTTATTTTTATTCTTCCATAAAAAGAAATGAAATTGAGTTATTTATAGTGAGGTGGATGGACCTAGAGTCTGTCATACAGAGTGAAGTAAGTCAGAAAGAAAAAAACAAATACCATATGCTAATGCATATACATGGAATCTAAAAAAAAAAAAATGGTACTGATGAACCTAGTTGCAGAGCAGGAATAAAGATGTAGACATAGAGAATGGACTTGAGGACACGGGGTGGGAGGGGGAAGCTGGGGCGAAGTGAGAGTAACATCGACATATATACACTATCGAATGTAAAATAGTTAGCTAGTGGGAAGCAGCAGCAGAGCACAGGGAGATCAGCTCGGTGCTTTGTGAAGACCTAGAGGGGTGGGATGGGGGTGGGTGGGAGGGAGGCTCAAGAGGGAGGGGATATGGGGACATGTGTATGGACATGGCTGATTCACTCTGTTGTACAACAGAAACTAACACAGTATTGTGAAGAAATTCTACGCCAATAAAGATCTATTTAAAAAAAAAGCACATCAAAATGTATCCACAATGTGTTTCACAGGATGATTCTAATCATAAACAAGAGCTTAGTAGTGAACACCATGAACTTGGGATGGAACTCTTGTTCTGCCACGCACCTAACTTTATACATATTATTTAATCTCTCTTGATCTCAATTTTCTCTTCTGTAATGTAGAACAACATATATTTCTTGAAGACATTGAGAAGAATAAATAATTTGATTCATGTCAAGTGCATAGCAAAGTAGCTGGCACATAGAAAATGCTCATCATGGTTACCTGCACCGGGAAGAAAGTGACATCAGTAAAACTCCATCTTTGTAAGATGCATGACTTAGAAACTCTTTGAAAGTCATTAAAAAGCAGGAGCTCTTTGAGATGTAGAACGCACGGGTGAAACGCACGGGTGACAAGAGGAAGCTCAAATGTTAGCATAGACACAGAACTCTGTAAAATACTGCCCATTAGTACCCTGATCTGGAAAGAAGCATTAATTCCCTTTGAGAAAGTGTTATTCCCCTCTAGCCTACACCCTACCTATATCCCTACAGGTGTAAAAAGTCTACAGGTATACTTCGTTTTATTGTGCTTCACAGATACTGCATTTTTTACAAATTGAAGAGTTGTGGCGACGCTGCATCACAAGCAAGTCTATCGGTGCCGTTTTTCCAACAGCATTTGGGTCTCTGTGCCACATTCTGGTAATTTTCTCAATATTTCCAACTTTTTGCCTGCGTATTCCTCACCAGCCAAAGTTCTCCATAAACTTCTCCAGATAATTGCCTACGTGCCTCACCTCCACTTGCTGACATTACATCACTCCTCACATCTCTCCAACCTGAGTTGCACTCACCCCCATCCACCAACCACTTCGATGAATCTGCTTCAGCCAAGATTACTAAATTGTTCTGGGACCCATTCAAAACTGGTGAACTTGAACTTGGAAATGGAGTTTGGACAATGCAACTTATCGTTGTATGTCTCTGTATGTCCATTTATGGGTTGTACCCATGGACCGGACCAGCCTGTTCCAGACCTTAGGCTTAGGTAAAGCCTAAGCTTTAGCCAAGCTTAGGCTTCCAGTTAAAGAATATTTCATGGTCCTATCGGTATCCTAAGTGCTTGTTTGTTTTTTTAGTTCATCTAAGAAGCAGATACTGAGATGGGATTACATGTGCAAAGATGATATTACACAGGAAACGCCTGAGTAAGAGAAGATGATCCCTCATGGTCTCTCCTCCTCCAGACACCCCATGCTGCACACAAATGCACATACACTCCAGGGTCACCCGGAGCTGGTCTTCTGTGCTTTTACTCCACACTTCAATTCTTTAAGTGCTGACATCTCCTCTGTACAGTCTCCCCACCACCCTGAAATTAACTGGATTGTGAGAAGGGTGGGAGAGTTGACCTTAAACATTCTCTCCGAGGAGCAGAATTCCCACTCGACTGTGAGCAATTCCTTAATGTTCTTATCCTGCCCTGCAGCCCTAGCACCTGGTGCAGGGGTTGGCATAAGGTGGGGGTCAGTGATTGCTGGAACGATCTGGCAACCAAGTTCCCCAAACGTGGGTCACCTCAAAACTGCCGTCACATAAGAATTACCAGAAATTATTGAGGAAGAGGCAGAAATGACCTAGGGAATGAATTATGTGCCCAACACAAAATCCTTCTCAGCTTTGTTCCAGGAGCTCAAGCTTCAGTCCGGGGGACTCCTTCAGCTGGGCCAGTTCTAGGTGTATTTCAGAAGCAGGGCCGCTCACAACCGTTGCGTGCCAATGTGTGATTTTCATTTCACTGGCTTTCAGAGCTTCCACATAGCCTGGAGTTCCTTTCACTTAGTAGAAGGCACTTGGATTTTTTCACTTTTTGGTAATTATCTAAAAAGGTGCTATAAATATTCACAAACAGGTTTTTGTGTGAACATGTTTTTGTTTATTTTGGACAAATACCTAGGAGTGGGACTAAAGGACCATACGGAGTAAGTGTATGTTTAACTTTTTTTTTTTTAACAAGGGTTTTCAAGTAAACCATGTGGGTTGGAAGCTGCTGCAAATACTGCCTGAAATAGTCTCAGTTCTTGCTTCTTAAAAGATTGCAGATTATTCTCCTTAATATTTTAAATGCAAAGAAACCTCAATTCTTTTTTTTTTGCACTTCCTTTTTTTACTTTTACCTGTTGAAACCTCTCACTTATTTCTCCCACCACCTAACAACCTGTTTTCTGTATCTATGAACTTGGTATTTTTTTGTTTGTGTGGGTTTTTGGTTTGTTTCTTTTGCTTTTGCTTCCTCATATAAGAGAAATCATATGGTAGTAGTCTTTTTCTGTCTGACTTACTTCACTTATCATAAGGCCGTCAAGGTCCCTCTATGTTGTTGCAAATAACAAACTTTCATTCTTTTTTATAGCTTAATAATATTCCACTGTATATATGTACCAGTGGGCACTTAGGTTGTTTCTGTATCTTGGCTACTGTAAATACTGCGGCAATGAACATGGAGTGCATGTATCTTTTCGAGTTAGTGTTTTTGCTTTCTTTGGATAGATTCCCAGAAGTGGAATTGCTGAATCATATGGTAGTTCTATTTTTACTTTTTTGAGGGCCCTCTATACTGTTTTCCATATTGGCTGCACCAATTTACATTCCCACCAATAGAGCACAGGGGTTTCCTTTTCTCCACATCCTCGCCAAAATTTGTCGTAATGGAATGGAATAGCCATACTAACAGGTGTGAGGTGATAACTCATTGTGTTTTTCATTTGCATTACCCTAATGATTAATGGTGCTGAGCATTTTTTCATGTACCTGATGGCCATCTGTATGTCTTCTTTCAAAAAATGTCTACTCAGATATTCTGCCCATTTTTTAATCAGTTTGCTTCTTTGTTTGTTTTTTGCTATTGAGTTGTATGTGTTCTTTATATTATATATTTTTGATATTAGCGCCTTATCAGATACGTGATTTGCAAATATTTTCTCCCACTCAGTAGGATGCCTTTTCATTTTGTTGATGATTTCCTTTGCTGTGCAGGAGCTTTTTAGTTTGATGTCGCCCGCTTGTTTATTTTTGCTTTTGTTGCTTTTGGTGTCAAATTGAAAAATTTATTGCCAAGATCAATGTCAAGGAGCTTACTGCCTACCTTTTCTTCTAGGAGTTTTATGGTTTCAGGTCTTATGTTCAAGTCTTTAATTCATTTTGAGTTAAATTTTGTGTTTTGTGTAAGATAGTGGTTGAGTTTCATTCTTTTACTTGTGGCTGCCCAGTTTTCCCACACCATTTATTGAAGAGAATGTCCTTTTCCCACTGTATATTCTTGGCTCCCTTGATGTAAATTAATTGACCATGGGTTTATTTATGGGCTTTCCATTCTCTTCCATTGATCTATGTGTCTGTTCTTAATGCCAATAGCATACTGTTTCAATTACTATAGCTTTGTAATATGCAGTTGAACCTTGAACAATGTGGGGGTTAGGGGCACCAACTCCCCATCCCCAACAGTGGAAAATTCAAGTATGACTTTGTAGTCAGCTCTCTGTATCCAAGGTTCCATATCTGTGGATTTAACCAACTGCAGGTCCTGTGGTACCATAATACTTATTTACTGAAAATAATCTGTGTGTAAGTTGATCTGCACAGTTCACACCCATGTTGTTCAAGAGTCAAGTATAGTTTGAAATGATGCTTCCAGCTTTGTTCTTCTTTCTCAAGATAACTTTGGCTATTCGAATTTTTTTGTGATTCCATACAAATTTTGGAATTATTTGTTCTATTTCTTTAAAAACTGCCATTGAAATTTTGATAGGGATGGTAATCCCTATCAATCTGTAGATTGCTTTGGGTAGAATGGACCTTTTAACAACACTGATTCTTCCAATCCATGAGCAAAGGATATCTTTTCATTTATTTGTGTCTTCTTCAATTTCTTTTGTTAATGTCTTATAGCTTTTAACATACAGGTCTTTCACCTCCTTGGTTAAGTTTATTTCTAGGTATTTTGTTCTTTTTGATATGTTTGACTTGTTAAGAAGAGATGGCCCCTTTATATTCAGCATCCTTCCTAAGGATGTGTCAATCCAAGAAAGTATAGTGGAACTCCAGGCCTTTCTGGGCTAACATTTATATATAAAGGAATTCTAATCTAGAATATCTGAATGATAATAAAGCCACTGGAGTAAAAAAAAATGTTGCACATATATAATGGATGAACAATGGATAATTCTTTTGCAGGTGGGATTGAGAACAGAAATGGATGGGGTTCAATGTAAACGGAAAGAAGTTTAACTTTTCTTATCTCTTAGGTTATGGAAGTAAGGGTGGCTAACTATAGCTGTTTTGGGAGGTGGAAGAGGGAAGAAGGAGGCTTTTTGATACTGCCTCTCACTCTCTCTGCATCCACTAGAGATGAATGAGGCAACTGAGATTGACAAAGTACTTTGCATAGAATACTAGAGATGTAGAATATTTCTTGCTGTGGGGAATAAGGACATGGATTGCTTACAGATAAATCAAAGACTAGAAAGGTGTTCTGAGATCTTAAAATATTTAGACATCAAACATTTTTAATGGTGAAAATCAGCAGAGGTTTAGAGAAAAGCAGAGCACAATGGACCGCGAGAGTCCAGGTAAGTAATCAGTGGTCAAGAGATCTTCAGGAGTTGAAGGGTTGCACAAAACACAAAGGAGAAGGGACACATCACATGGGAGCCTACTAATTTAGATATCAATTAGGATTCATGCCACCTTTCTCAGACCTAGAATATACTTTCTGACTGCTGTTAAAGTTCAACCTAACTCAAACATTGGCACCAAAGAGATGCAGCAATTAGTGACAGTGAATATGGACATTTTCACGTGTGTCAATGAAAGAATAGGAGCTGTTTTACATACAGAGACGTGCAAGCTTCAAATCTTAGTCCTGCCACTTGTTAGGTCTATACCTTAGATCCTGTTACTTAAATCATCTCATTCTATGTTTCCTTATCTGTAGAATTAAAATGCCAATATCTACCTCAAAGTGTTGATGTAATAGGTGAAACGACACAAACAGAATAGATTTTTAAAAATAAATATCACTTCCTTTAATAACCTTAAAATATTAAAATGATTGAAGTACTAACTAATAATGGTTCCAGAATTTCCATTTTGAGTGCCTGTAGACATTAACCTGGATGGGAGGCTGGAGGCTAAGAAACTTCTCCTGGAAAGTCACTTGTAGCAGGCATGCTGTTTTTTCATAGATGTTTTATTTATTTGCATTGTCTTTGGATGGCTGAATGGCTAGAGATAACAGGAAGTGCTAAAGCATCCGTAAGTTTGCAAGCCTCCCCTTGGCACTGCTATTGGTGCTAAAGTTTGTTGCTTTGTGAAATGGACTGTATCTCACCATTTTTATAGACCCTAGTTGGTAGTAAATGAATGTACCAGTCAAAGGTCAAGGCTATAGTTACACTGCATGCTTGCTGAAAGCCCAAGCTGGTGACAACTATTAAATCATCCTGTAGACAAAGATTCCAAGAGGGAAATGAAAGGTTAGAAGTGCTGCTTATTAAATTCCTGAAATCATGGCTTCCTGTGACTTGTGGTCATAAGCCTCAATGACTACAGCTGATAGTTCTGAATTTTCTCAACAGACCTTTCTAGGAGGCATTCGGGAGAGTGACTGAGTAACTTCTGACTGTGGATCCTGACTATTTTTATGAGCAGTCCTTGGGCTGCTGTAAATAAACTCATAAAGTAAGAAATTCTTCTCTGAAAGCAAATCAAAGGCTCTAAAGTATATGGTCAAAGTTTAACTCTGAAATGAGATTAAAAACTGTCTCCTAAAACCTATTCGTAGAGTTTGAGTGAATCAGACATTTGGAAAAATCTGAGTATCACAGAACAATCCACCAATCCTTCCCAGGAAGAAAACAATTGTAATAATACAGAATCTGAATTTTACCACTTATCGACAAGGTTAGCTTTTAAATAAGGATTGCACAGTATTAAAGAAAAGGAAGTACTTACATACACATACATTCATGCAATTTAAGGCCTTATAATAAGGGCATCACAGTGTAATTGAGAAGGACCTCTAGAGGGTTTATGCCTAACATCTAGTTGCCAATAGCGAGTAAAAGAGAACATTTAATGTTTCAGGGATCTTGCTCTACTTTTATTGCTAGCTGGGGGCAAATTGATCAACTCTGATGTCTGCATAAATAGATTGTAAAAGGTTTTGACATTTCCTCTTCGTCCCTTTTTCTCTCACTCATCTTTCTGGTATGAAAAATTCTTTACGATACTACCTGATATCTCCAGTTTTCCCAAACAGGATTTAAGAAATCCTCGAAGTGAATTTGAGTATTAACTAAATATGATTCTGAAATTTGTCATTGTTATGCTTGCCAGGCTGTTTGCGTTTATTTAACAAGCTGAGCATATATTTACTTTCTCTCTCACTGTTTCATGAATCTCCCCTGAAACTGAGCTTAGTTATGAAGATGAATGATCCCAGGTGGAGTATGGTCAGATGTCTATAATGAGCTCCAAAGGAACACTCAAAATTAATTTCATTCCTTTGTACTCCTATTTGTATTAGTAATAACTATTATCTCTGGGTAATTTTTCCTAACTTGAGTACATATAGTCTTTCTCTGTTTGTTGATAGTTTTGTACTGGTTCTAATTGAATTTCCCTTCTTCATTTATTGTATCATATTTTTACAGACTATTTCACAATACACCTTTTTTTTTCTATTCCACAACTATATTTTGAATTTCTTCCATGTAGCCACAAGATCTCACTTATCTTGAATTCTAAGAACTTAGTTCCCAGCCCCAAAAAGATACTCAACTGATTTTTGATTAGTAATTAAATGAATTAACAAAATAAGTTGATATTATATTCAAAGTAAATGCAGATTTCAAAGTAATGATAATTAAGTTTTCAATGTTTCATTCAAAGTAATGTCCAATTATACTTTGGTCAATTACTTCTTAATTAAGTTGAGACACTGAACCTTGTTAATCAATGACAGCTCACTGAGAGGAAAGTGTTTGGTGTTGAGAGGAAAGGTTTGAATTGGTGGGAAATTAGAATATTATCTTTTGCTGTGCTATAGCGATAAGCAGTTCATGAAGAAGAGGGCTATTTTCAGGAGTACAAATAGAAATGTGACTCAGGTACTTGCTGATTTTCTTTCTTTTGAGTTATGTCCGGCACCAAGATGTTGCTCACTGTGTACTCTCAACGTCACAGTTGCTGCATGTTGGTGCTATTGTTGTTTTTTAGTAATAGTAACAATGGATTCAAACCAATTCATCTATATGCGCTCCCTCAGTACTGCTGGTGACCAGGAGAGATGGAGATGGTGTCTGAGATTAACTATACAGACTTTGCCCATAGATAGAGCAAATCTAAGTGTAATCTAATGCAGAAGAGCATTTAAGTAGGGAATTCACTATTATCTTGTTCTAAAACCTAGACAATGGTTTTAACAGTGTATCAATCCTCTTCAAAAATAATGCTCAAAACATTACGGCTTTAGAAGAAAATAAGCAAATGAATGATAAATTTGAGTACATATGAGTGGTACAGTTCTTAAAAATGTCACAAGAAACACCAAAGACATGATCTATCAGGAAAATATTTGAAATACACATATGAGCAATGGGTAAATTGTATGAATTCACAGAGTTTATATAAACCAATAAGAAAACAAACCTAGTATAAATATAATATGAATATTATATAGAGAGAAATACAACAGAAAAAATAAAAAATTACGGACAAGAGATATGGATAAATGAATCTCAGAAAATATACAAATGGACAAGCAAATGAATAAGTGGTAAATTTTACCTAAAACTAAAGGAATACAAAACAAATCACAAAAGTGATGTTTTAAATCTATAAATATATTGCCAAAAATAATATGTTTGGTATTATTTCTTATAGAAAAGACCGAGGGATAATAGGGCTCTCATTCTTTGGTAGGAGAGTAAATTGGTGTCATGTATTATATTTAGAGACTAAGTTGATATTTAACAAAACCAAAAATCCACACAGATTTTGACATATTTTTAGTGATTCATTCTGCAGTCATTCTTACAAAATAACACCAAGATAGAATATACCTTATGTCAGCATTTTTAGTTATCGGAAAAACCTGAAAATATTTTCCACCAATTAACCTAGTTAGATCCTGATTTTCAAATGTCCCCTCCCTAGTTTTCTGTCAATCTAGCATTTGTCAGTCTTAAAAATATCTTGCTTTACGTGATAAATTATATGGTCACCCCTCCGATATGGAAATGGTTAAATAAATTATGAAAGACAATTGGCACACATGAGTCTAATTTTACATTTTATACCTTTCTATACTATTTGAATTTCTGCCATGTGTATGTACTACTTTTATTCTTAAATATTTTTTGTAAAATATATGAAACTTATTATCTGAAATTCCATGAATGGGAATGATCTTTTATATATTCCTACACAAACTATTGGAAATCACTGTTTTTATGGTTACTTTCAGTGGAGGTAATACTTCCTGCTGAACCCTAACTTTATAATCCTCTGATTTTGATGCCAACAGAATTCTAGTGAGTTAGGTTTTAATTATTTTATTGAGGACATGTGATTTATTCTATATAAGGCAATATCAAATCTCTTAGTTTAGTATTAGTGTAATGCTTGCTAATTTCATGAGCAGGATGTTAATGATATCTAAATGAAGAAGTTTTATGCCTGAAATAACGTTCTCAATTTAAGCTTAGGTCATTTGGTGCTAAGTATTATGCTGAAAATCAGAAGACGTAGTTAGAAGGAAAAGCTCAGCAACCCCTGAACATGGCCTTGAAAGAGACTAGAATTGAAAGGATAAAATGGCCGAGAGGCTCCTTCACAACACTCAAGCCATATTCATTGTTAATAGTGAAGGTGTCAGAGTCAAGCGGCAAGGGTTCAAATCCTGACTCTTATCACTTAGAAATTATGTGACTCTGGGCAAGATAGTTAACTTCTCTGTATCTGAGATTCTTTATCTATAAAATCAGAATAGTAACTGTTATAGACTTCATGTTTGTGCCTTCCTGAAAATTCATACGTTGAAACCTTAATCCTCAGTGTGATGGTGTTTGGAGATGAGGCATTAGCAGGTCATTAGGTCGTGAGGGTGGGGCTCCCATGATAGAATTAATGTCCTTAAAGGAAGATACAGGAGAGAGCTGGCTAGCTTGTGCTCTCTCTCCATCCTCAGCCACCTGCAAACCAGGAAGAGGGCTCTCGCCACGAATCTAATCGTCTGGACCTTGATTTTGGACATTTCAGGCTCTAGAACTGTAAGAAATAAATGTTTGTTGTTTAAGCCATTCAGTCTATGTTTTCTATATAGCAGCACATGCTAAGACAGTAACTATATCTAATTCATAGATGTATTCATTTCCTATGGCTGCTGTTTTAACAAATTACCACAAATTCAGTGATTTAGAACATCACAAGTCTATTCCCTTTTAGTCTAGGGGTCAGAAGTCAGAAATGGGTTTCACTGAGGCCAAAATCAAGGTATTAGCAGGGCTATGTTTCCTCTTTAGGCTCTACAGGAGAATCTGATTCCTTGCTTTTTCCCACTTCTACAGTTACATTCCTTGGCTCATGGCCCCTTCATCCATCTTAAAGTTAGCAGCGTAGCATCTCTCTTTCTGACTCTGCTTCCATCTGTTTCTATCACACAGCCTTCTCTTCTGTGTAGTCATATCTCCCTTTATCTCCCTCTCATAAAGACACTTATAGTGCATTTAGGGCCTCCCCCCAGATAATCCAGGGTAATCTCCTCATCACAACATCCCTAATTTAATCACACCTGCAAAGTCTCTTTTGCCATATAAGGTAACATTCACAGGTTCCAGAGATTAGGAACTGGGTACCTTTGGGGACCATTATTGAGCCTACCACAATAGTGTTACTATGGGAATTAAAGGAGATAATAAATGTAAATTTCTTGACCCACAAACTGTTGTTCAACAAATACTAAATAGTATTATTATTTTTGTTACAGAGTTCTAAGTGGAAAAACAAAAGTATAGTCTCCACATTTTATATCCAGTCAAATTGCCCTTCAAGTTTAAGGGTAACTGGTAACATGGAAGCAAACAAGAATTCAGGGCATAGCACCCAGGAACACTTCCTTTAATCAAACAAACAAGCAAATAAATGAAATTACTGTGAAACTTAAGTAATCAAGATATACATTTTTTTTAAAGAAGAGAAAAAAGTAATAATGGTAACAGACCACTGGTGAATATTGAATTTTTTAAATACAAATTTTAGCTAAAAACTGTGCTCATTATGGTTAAACAACAGCATATAATGTAATAAATCTCAACAATATAAAAATATATATCATTTAAAAATTGGAAGGAGGTGAAGTAGGAGAAAATGAGCATGCTAATTTTTTCATTTCTCTCCTTAAAGATTCAATAAATGTGACCTAATGTTGCTATATGCATCTAACAAGAAATAGTGACTTTTCCTTTAAAATTTCCTATAATCTTATTAACTGTGTAGATACATTTGAAGGAAATAATCCATTTTTCTGTGGTTTAATGTTTATCTGAAAATATTGGAGATCGTAATTTTTTAATTTACTGATAAGTTCAATGTTAATATTTAAATTATAATATAGTGTTAAAGTTATGATCTTATACTGATAAAATTAGTTCATATACTTAGCTATGATTCTATCACCTATCTAAACATAAAAAATGACCATTCTGAATGAAATGGAAAAAATCTTGATGCTAGTTATTTTATAGCAAAATTTGAGTTTTTATATACTTTTCTACTTCACATTCCCCTTTATTATTAAGATTAATTCATAATCATTCTCGAAGGTAATGAAGCTATTTTTTTTAATAATAAAAGTAATAACTGTCCTGGGACCCCAAATAAAATGTCTTAAGATCACTATCAGCCTCCCAGTCACTAAATCTAATGTCATTTACTCTGGCTTCATGTTTTTTTAAAATCTCTGGAGTGTTTAATAATAGTAGTTACCTTTTATTCTCTCTTCTGCTTTGACTTGTACACTCTTCCGATTTAACTTACTATAAAAACCTATCCTGTTGTCCTCTCATCTTTCTAGTGGCTCTTTTTCCTCATGGTCTTACTTTTCCCTTTTATACACCCATCTAAATGACTGTTTTTTCTCTTTCAAATTACCACTTTGACATCAGTTCTCAAACCTTGTGGCACATTAGAATTGTCTTGGGGGATAAATCACTGTTCCCAGGCTGCACTTTAAACCAAAAATGTAATTAGACTTTCTGGGGGTGAGAACAAGGCATTGTTTTTGTTTGTTTTTAATTTCTAAGATATTCCAATGAGTAATCACATTTGAGAACAAATGATATACTTTACTATCCAAAGCATGGTCATTAGACCAATAACTTGAGTATGACCTAGAAGCTTATCAGACACACAGAATCTCATGCCCCAGCTCAGACCTTTAGGCCAAAAAATGTATTTTTGAAATCCCAGATGATTCATATCCACATTAAAATTCAAAAGTACTGATGTAGATTACTAAATTTAGCACTTGTCCTAATTTATCTCCTACACTCTGTCCTTATATGTTTCCAATGTCATTTGCTTGTGGAATATCTTCACCTATATATTCCAGTAAGGACTTCAAACTCAATTTAAGCCTACAGTTGAACTAATATTTTGTTCTCTCAATCATGAATCAGCATTTTTCTTTGAGTCTTTCTCCACTAACACTATCTCTGTTCACTGTATACCTTATAAAATTTTGTCCTTTTTTAAAAAAGAATTGGTCCACACACAGTCTCAATATCCTTTTATACTATCCTCTCCCTTATCTCTCAAGCTTTATTCCTTTCCATTTGCAGTAGTAACTCAGACATAATTACCTCACTTGAATTTTGAGATGGCTTCATAACTGACCTTACTGCCTTCAGACATCCCTTATTTCAATGTACTGTGCACAGTTACATTGGATTAATTTTCCTAACACACATCAGGATTACCTAGCAGAGGTTAGCCTAATGTTAATGATCTCTAGAAGAGACTTTACATGAACAACTCCCTCATAAACTTCACTCTAATAGAAATATAATGTACCATTTTAATGACCAGATGAAAGCAATTTTCACATTTTCTGACTTCTTTGGAGATGAATAATTGGTGATTATAAAACATGGAGAGGTACAGATTGGCAAAATCTAAAACAGTCAAATCAAGAAAGCCACAGTGCCCTTTGAGAGCAAATATAACAGTAATAAATTATTTTCACTTTTTAATTTAGAAAGAGCCCTGTATGTTTGCCATTTGATTTAGTTCTTTCCATCATTTATAATTCAAATAAAAAAGAAATTAACATTTCTAATTACAGCTGAAAGTACTTCATGTATTTCCTCAGCAACATAAGGTAATACAATTAGCTGTTTAGGTTATATCATTTTAATAAGTTTGAAATTTTTCTTCAACCAGTAACCATGCCATACAAGAATAATTAAATTGTATCTGAACTGAGATACTAGTGCTAATATAGTTTTCTACTTAGCCTTTACTTTTTAAAAATAAAATAAAATAAACTCAACCTCAAAAAGATGATACTTTTACTTCTTTATAATGTTTAAGCTCAATTTAAAAAATGAAGCGGGCTTCCCTGGTGGCACAGTGGTTGAGAGTCTGCCTGCCGATGCAGGGGACGTGGGTTCGTGCCCTGGTCCGGGAGGATCCCACATGCCGCGGAGCGGCTGGGCCCACGAGCCATGGCCGCTGAGCCTGTGCGTCTGGAGCCTGTGCTCTGCAACGGGAGAGGCCACAACAGTGAGAGGCTCGCGTACCGCAAAAAAATTTAAAAAAAATTAAAAAATAAAATAAAAAATGAAGGAAGGAAGTCTTAAGAAAAAAGGATCTTTACATTTTTTAAATGGGAAATATTTAAAGTTTTTAAAGGACAGTGTTTGTAGAATTCCAGAAACTCAATTTGTAGGTGTGTTTACCTAGAGGAGGGATTGTTTGGAGGGTATGTGGAAAGATAGAGGTTGGCTAACACTAAAATAATTTCATTTAAATTGATTTTCATCTACACAGTGCTCTTGCATGTTCAGTAGCTATATAATTTATTAATCAGAGAATTGCAATATAAAAGTCATGGGTCCTAGGAACTGCTTTTCAGTCCATGAAGAAACTTGAAAAAGTTTATTATCCATTTAATTCTGTTTCCTGATGGGTAAGCATGCTTCCTGAATGCTCAGGAGTACTATGAGAAGATACAATTAGATAGCCTTAGGAAGGAAAACAATGAAAATCAAGGCACAAACATTTTCTACATCATTTTTTTAACTTAGGAAAAAATAATTGGCTCCAAAAAATGTTCACTAGTTATGTATTTTACTCATTATTTAAATTATAGGATGAATTCATTTCCACTACCACTGGTTATTAAATATAGACAGATCCTGCTGATTTAACTGACTAGCAAATAATAAAATATCGTAAGCCTTTGATTGCTACAGACACAGTAGGCAGCACATGTTTAAAGGTTGAATCCTCCTCTGGGCAGAAATTGAGACAGCATTTTGGAATCTCCCTCGCCCCAAACCCTGCAAAAAATTTTTAAATGTGAATCTCATAGACACCAAAACAAATAATCGGTCTCTTCTCAATTCCATGGGAATTTGAGCCAAATTTTTGAAGTGAGCAAAGTAATAAGCTTATGCCCAGTTTGCGGGATCAGGTGAACAGTGGTGGGGTCCAAACAATACTAATTTTTCTAGCTATTGTGCACAGACCACATTGGGTGAATATGAAGTTCAAGTAAAAGGGTGAGGAGGACTGGAGCCATTGGTATGGAAGTGGGGGATGGCTGCCCCGGATGCCATGTTGACAGCAAAGAAAAAAGTGTTACATTCTGTCTTATTAGGTTGTTGAGTTTTATTTGTAACCTGCCATGCTGATGCTCTAGGAGAGGAGAAGCCTGGGTTTAGATGCTTCTGGACAATAGGATAAAGTTTTCCTTCCCAAACAAATATATAAATTGATATGACTGGTGGGTGATTGCTTATTACAGAGCTAGGTTCATTGGGTTCAAAGGCCCCAGGTAAGAGCCAGATAATGAAGGAAAGGTGACAACATCCATATTCTGTTTATCCCCACAGATTCAGAAGTTTTAAAGATCTGAAGCTGAAGGAAGGGTTTTCTTGTCTTCTTTGTGCTGCTTTTGGCCCCCTGTGGTGGGAGACCACCCAGCACACAGAGAAGGATAGAGCTGAACTCATCACACCTCAGATGTAGAAAAAGGTATCAATTCCTCCTGGAAATGTGGAGGAGCAAATAGAACAATGGCAATACTTATTTGGCCTAGAAAATGGCAAGGAGGCAGTGACTGCCCAGCTGGTATGAGCAGCCGTGACCTGAAAGTGGTTTAAGAGCACTGTTGATTTGTACTAAGAGGCCAGACAGAGGAGCATTCCGCAGACCTGTTCTGGACACATTATGTGGCCTCACTCTGAAGATTCACTGAAATATTTGGGGATCTGGACTCTTTAGTGGATAAGATAACCCATGCTCAAGTATATAGATACTTACACCCACGAGTTTTGAGTAAAAGTAAAAAGAAAAGTTTCTCTATTCCCTGATGAAACCCAAAACACTCAGATTTATATGTTCTTTAGAGTTAACAGTTCCCTATCCCCACCTTCTTCCTGTACTGCAAGTATCTGGGCAAATTAGTTGCTGCTCCCCTCCATAGCCACCATCTACCACGCCTTGTGTAGAATTCTGACCAAGTGCTTGCAAATTTATCTGAGGAGAGCAGGTAAGTGACATTTTCCAAATTTAATTCAAATCGTTTTTCTTCAACACATACTGCCTTGACAAAAATAGGAGGAGCAAAAAGAAAACATTTCTTCCAATGTTCAGTTTGATTGGAGTTGTTACTTTTGCAAACGGGAAATTCAGAGCATTGTATCCCTCTCTTTCCTTGATGTAAACATCTATTCATTCAGCATATCCTTTACTCTACTTCCTAAGTATTATTTGATTCTGCCCCGTCTCTACACCCGCTGTAACTGCCTCAACTCAGGCCCTGAAATTTTCCTGTCTTGATTACTCCATTGGCTTTCAACTGGGCACCGTGTTTTCAGTTTTTCTTTCCTATGAATCATATACTTAGTCTTATAAAAATCCAAAATGGATTTTTCTCTGATTAAACCAAAACCAAACCATACTAAAACAAATACAAACCTTCAAAAGCTTCATAATGTCTGCAGAATAAAATCTAAACCTGTCATTTAAGCTAAAGCCATCTCACAATCAGCATTTTGTTCTTCAAGCTCCCAGGTTTAGAGTAGAGTTTGAAACATGATAAAATTTTGTAATTATTTATTGACAGTATTTATAAATGAACTCAAAAGATCTGGTGTCCTACAAAGTCTACCATAATACTTCTTACTGCTTCTACTTAGTATTTTTGCTACCTATTTCTCTTTATCACACTGCAACTGTCTTCATCTCATATGAAGCCATGCAATTTAGGTATCTTTTCTTATAAAATAGCTAATACAGAGCTAAAAGATAATGATGTCACAGAACCTCCACAATCTGCTTCATCTATCTTCCTGGTGCCTATTTCTCATGTGGAATTGTCTGGAAACAAAAAGTACAGGGTAAATGCAACCACTCAGCATGCCATCAGGAAATAAAGTCCTACATGTTTTCTGGCATCACAATGATAACTTTCAGGATAGTCAGGAACACAAGGTCACTAGATAGATTATACGAAGATGCTCACTACACAAATCAGACCCAACACAAATATGGTAAGAAGTGGAGAAAAGAGAGAATGTCATAGAAGGTCATCAATCCAAGAAAGTATAAAATCAATGGTGTGGGTGGACATGTTGGAGCTTGCAGGAAGATCCAAAATATAGACTGCCCTTAAGTGATCCATATTTGTTGTTTGTTTTTAATCATTTTGCAACTTTGGTTAAATGAATAAGTATTGTTTCACAGTGACCTATGATCCTGTTGTGTTTTTAAACCTTTTTGATATTTTTAACAAATTTCTCAAAATCTAACTAAAGCTCTTTTAGCCTCCAGCTGACTCTGGGATGCTTCGAAGGAACAGCCTAAGACATCTCAGAGATGAATTTTAAACTAAGTTTATTTGGTATGTTTAATTACTTCAGAAACATTGTCAAATGATTGGAGAGGAACCTTAGGTTATAGTGTATGGATACATATTATCAATATAGATATTCCAAAATTTATATGAAATCCCTAATATCTCATATGTCTTGATACAATGTCATAATTCTATTATTCTCAAACATTATATGTCACAGAAATATCCAAGTTTCCTACTAATTGCATTATACTCAGATCTTTAACCATGCTATTTTCAGTTTTATCATGACACTGTTACAAAATGAAGATTTTCAAGAAGACTCATAAAAAGAACTTTTTAAACAAACATAAGTTTCTGATGGCCTTTAGATAATACCACTGAACTATGTAACAAATGACGGAAAACCTGATTACTTCATCCAAATCAACAGGAATCAATTACATGGGACTGAATGAACTGATGAATAAGATTTATAACTCTATGACCTTGGGAAATATACTAGCTTTAATCTTTGTTTTCCAGAACAACCTTTTATCTTATGCTATGACCTACAAGTTGATAAAGTATGCACTTGTAAACAAAGATAAAGCATTTATCTTTTTCACTCTACCTGATCCTGCCAGAATTTGGCTTCTCCAGCTGGCTCTCCTATGGACTTGATGGTTTACTGCAACTGGATTACAACTAGTTATACTAATTATTTTAATTTGTTCTTTGTTTCCAAATTGTTTATGATTGTGTCTCCCTGCTGCATTATGACTTTGTCAATACTACTAGCTACATTACTTACCCTATTTCATAAGATCATTGTCTCTTACAGTACTCAATGATAGTAACCAGGCTTAGCCTACTGAATTCTTAGGTCTCTATGATGAGAAAAGCAGTGCTGCAAAACTGCGTGGCCCTTGACATCCTTACAGCATCTCAGGGAGGTACCTGTGCCACAATTCAAACTGAATGCTGTGTTTTCATACCTGATGAATCCTCTAATATAACACGTTTAATTAACCATACGAAAAATCCGATTTCTGCCTTAAGTGACGCACTCCCAAGTCTGACAACCTCTTAGAAAACTGGTTTGGCCTGGGAAGCTCTTGGCTTAAATATTTACTTACAACTCTGTTAATGTTATTAGCGGTATTATTTGTATTTTGCCTGTCTTACAAGATTATTGTTCTTTGTATTACTAAATGTGTGACTGAGCCTCCAACAAAAATAATGATGACCAGGCGACTTGAAGCAGTTGATCAAATACACAGAATTCTGTATGCGATCACTGATTGTAATAGTGCAACTCTAAATATGGGAAGATGCAACAGGGAAAACATTTCCTGTATCATAACAGACTAGTAAGACAGAGAAGCCAGAGAATTTTTAATCTGATTATTAAATAAGGGCCTAATCTGAAAATTAACACCTGAAGTGGCGTATCAACAAGAAATTTCGCCTGATCTGGGATGAGCCTCCCAGTGCTGTGGGACAAAATTTGGTCATGAAATGTCTCCCTAACATTGGTCGAATTTCCGACCAAGAGGAGGGACTGATAAATGGAATATTTAGAAATGGAATGGAATATTTAGAAATGGAATATTTCCTGCCATATCAATAAACAAAGGATGTCACAGTCACCAATGATTGCAGCCCTCCAACGGGAGCTGGTGAGCCCTGAGGAAACTCAGGATGTGAAAATACAGGGCCCAGATAGCTAAGGTGCATATCAGAAGAATGATATCAGTGAGCCCAGACCCTTGCATCTTCCCATACATAGAAAAGCGCTAAATTCCTTAACTTGAGATATCTGGTTTTCTTTATTTAACAATAATCTTTGACGTTCCCAATTACCTGCTCTTTGTTGCAAAACTCCTACATATCCTGGCCCCTCCCCTCACCTCCTCGGAGCAGTTTCTCAGAGTTATCTGAAACGCTGTCTTCCAGGCTGCTGTCCTCATTTTGCCCCAAATAAAACTTAACTCACAAATAAATAAATAAATAAATAAATAAAATAATGATGTCCCAACATGGAAAGAACTAAATAGAGATTATTAAATCGTTAATGGTACAGTTGTCCCTTGGTATCCATGGGGTGATTGGTTTCATGACCCTCCATGGATACTAAAATCTGTAGATGCTCAAGTCGCATGGTGGGCCCTCCATATCCATGGTTCCACATTCACAGATTCAACCAGCTGTGGATTGTGTACTGCTGTTTGCATTTATTGAAAAAAAATCCACCTATAAGTGGACCCGCACAGTTCAAACTTGTGTAGTTCAAGAGTCAACTGTATATTCTGTTGTATACATAAGCATCAATAGGTAGGTAGGTAGGTAAATAGATTGATAGATAAATATTGATAGAAGAAATGAAGGGAGAAAGAAAGAAAGAGCAAGAAAGACAAGTTGGGTTTACCATTTAATTCTTCCTACCACCAAGCTGAGTGGATTGGATTGTTGGGCCCTGTGCCGGAATCCTATGTTTATCTGCCATTGTGTCCAACATATTAGGAAAATGTAGAAATAGATTTGTGATGCTTTGCTAGAAATAATCAGTCTTTTAAAAATTAGAAAAATTATATGATGTAAGGGATAAATTTAGATAGCAAGTTCAGTGGAAGTAGCACTAGCTTGAAAACCAGAAAACATAAGTTTTAGTCATGTCTTTGATGCTTATTTACTCTAAGAACTTGGCAGATAACATGTTTTTTATTATTTAGTTTTGTTAATAATAAGCTGTATTTCTGAGACTATTACTTGAGCCACAGTTGCTTAATAGATGAAATAAGGATATTAATACCTGCTTCATCTTTTGATACTCCATAGTTTGATACCATGAAGATCAAATCAGATAAAGAAAACAAAATACCCCGACAACTGTAAAACACTATGGAAATTTATTTTCTCCATTCATTTAGCTGTTTAACAGATAAATTTAAAAGTACTTATTTAATAAATTAACAAACAGTATTCCACAGAGCTTAGAAGTTTCAGATATATCTATGGCAATCTAGAAATTTGCTTTTTATAATGCTCTTCTGGGAATTTTATTATAAGGAAACTAATTGTCAAACATTTATTCCTTCTCAGCCTTCTCTCTAGGGGAGAGATGTGATAAAGGTGATGTTGAAGTATATTGAAATTTACCATTTAAAAAGTGGAATATTTTGAATCCACATGAAATAAAAATCTTCCAAAAACTTTTTTTGTTAAACGTTTTATTCCTAGGTTCCTATCAAACAATACCTCTCTTCAGATTTAATGTTTTACTTTGAGAACAGATTACACTTATGCATTTGATTACATTTGTTTTATTCTGAATATCTTTGAAGAGTGTATATAAAAATAAAACTTGTAAATTCTCCTTCACTTGGAGAATGTAATACATGGTGAAGAGTGGTGAACTACGTATCTTCCTAAATGTGTTCTAGCCCCTACTTGCTCTACTTTAATATGTATTTCTCTCTCATAGTCACTTAGATTATTGCATTCTGACCTACGTATATTTTATGGGAAATAATGGGTTAAATCACAGCTGTTAACTGAGTCCCCTTTTGAAATCCACAGACCTGAGATGTGTATCTCCTTGATTTATTACACACAAATTGAAAATAACAAGTGGTTTTTCAGTTTCTCACAGTTTTATGAACAATCCAAAGTGCGCTGGTATTTCCTGTAAGGTCCTAAGTAGCAGAACAGGAGTTATTATTCCCATTTCACAGATGGCTGTTCCTGGAGAGTTTAATACCCTTGTCTGACTGATTCTCACAACAGCTCAAGGAACCTTCAAAAGGAAATGAATCAGATTTCCCAAAGTCTTTTTGGTAAACAACGTTGGTATTTACCGGCTGTGTGACCTTGAGTTACCTGCCAGTCCCTGTGGACATTAGCATTCACATCTTTAAAACTAGAGGATTAGAAGATGATTGCTAAGGTCTCATCCGACTTTAAAATTTTACCAACTTAATTTAAGTGTAAATCCGAATTTATATAGTGAATTGAATATGCTCGCATGGTTAAAAGTGTTTAACTGAAAATTTGGGGTAAAGAAACTCAATTTCACAGCAGTCAATATTTTTATAGCACTTTAAAATGCTTTCTTCATTCATGGCTCTCTTTTCTGCTTGCCATTTGAAAATTTATCTTCTCATACTACAGAGAATATACTGAGTGAAGAGAATTTCAAATTAGAAGGTCATTTACTACAACCACCATTAAATTTTTTTTTTTTTTTTTGTGGTACGCGGGCCTCTCACTGCTGTGGCCTCTCCCACTGCGGAGCACAGGCTCCGGACGCGCAGGATCAGCGGCCATGGCTCACGGGCCTAGACGCTCCGCGGCATGTGGGATCTTCCTGGACCGGGGCATGAACCCCCCTGTCCCCTGCATTGGCAGGCGGACTCTCAACCACTGCGCCACCAGGGAAGCCCAACCACCATTAAATTTTAACGTCGACTTTCGTATTTATTTGTTGCTTTTATTTCACATTTTATTATGAAAATTTTCAAAGATATAAGAAAGTTGACTTAAACACAACCTAGATTCTAAAGTAAACATTTTGCCCTATTTGTTTTATCACATATCTATCCAACCATCCTTTTCTCTGTCCATCCATCAATCTATCTCATTTTTGATACATTTTAAAGTAAGTCACAGATATCTGTACTCTTCACCCCTGAACACTTAAGGATGCATATTTTTAATAAGAATCAATATTAGTTTGTAGATCTCTTTTTTTGTTTTTAAAGTTTAAATTGACATACAGTGAATTGCCCAAATCTTAAGTACACAGTGTGATGAACTTTGGTAAATATAAATATCTATGTAACCCAAAGCTTTGTCAAGATAAAAGATATTGCCATCTCCCCAGAAAGTTTTCTTGTGTTCCTTCCCACTCAATCGCTATATTTCCCCCCAGAGGCAACTACTGTTTTGATTTTTTTCATACCAGGGATTAATTTTACCTATTATGGAATTTCATATAAATAGAATCATACAGTATGTATATTTCTAGATAACATTTCTTATGGACAAAAATGTTCAGATTCATTTATGTTGTGTTTATCAGTGGTTCATTCCTTTTTTGTTGTTGAATAGTATTCCACTGTCTGAATACACCATATATATATATATTTTTTTTTCATGGACTCTGAGCTGCTTCCAGTTTTCCAGTTTTCATCTAATATAAATAAACTGCAATGAACATTTGTTTTAGGTCTTTATGTGGACATATATTTTAACTTCTATTTGGTGACTACCTAGGAGCTGGATTGCAGGGTTATAGGGTAAGGTATATGTCTAGTTTTATGAGAATCTACCAGAACTTTTTCTAAGATGTTTGTAACATTTTACACTCCGACCAACAGGGCCTGACATTCCAGTTGCTTAATATACTCACAGACATTTTAGAATTTTAGAATCAGATAATCAGTTTCTACCAAAACATCCTGATGAGATTATGATTGGGATTTTATCAAATCTATAGATTAGTTTGAGGAAAATTGATATCTTAAAAATATTGTTTTCTGGTCTATGGACATAGTATATTTATTTCAGGATTTTTCAGGAAAGTGATTGGAAGCTACATCTATTTTTAGAAACTAATGAGTAATGCAAATGAAAGCACAGTAGAAAGTTGGGAAAAGAGGAAGCAAAAGGGAAGGTTGGGAAATGTGGGTGTGGCTTATATTCAGACCATATACTTATAATATGAGTACTTTGGATACACTATAAAGCCAAACCTGCAAAGCAGTGAACATCTCATTGTGCAAATGGCATAGCAACATGATGCAGTTATTTTGTAAGAAAAAGTAATGAGGAGTAAAATACAATTTCTAGAAACTAATTTTAATCTTATCCTAAAAAAAGTTAAGAGACATATGCACCCCAATGTTCATTGAAGCACTATTTACAATAGCCAGGACATGGAAGCAACCTAAATGCCCATCGACAGACGAATGGATAAAGATGTGGTACATATATACAATGGAATATTAACCATAAAAAGGAACGAAATTGGGTCATTTGTAGAGACGTGGATGGACCTAGAGACTGTCATACAGAATGAAGTAAGTCAGAAGGAGAAAAACAAATATCATATATTAAAGCATATATGTGGAATCTAGAAAAATGGTATAGATGAACCGGTTTGCAGGCAGAAATAGCGACACAGATGTAGAGAACAAACGTATAGACACCAAGCGGGGGAAGCGTGGCGGGGGTGGGGGTGGGATGAACTGGGGGATTGGGATTGGCATATATACACTAATATGTATCAAAGAGATAACTAATAAGAACCTGCTGTATAACAAAATAAATAAAATAAAATTTAAAAAAACCCAAATGATAAGATTATGCATATAATTAGGTTTCCGTTTTGAAGTTAATATGATTATCTCATACTCACAGCGATTATGGCAAAACCAGATCTATTGCTGGCTTGACTAATGAGAAACAATGGATAGTCAGTTAAGGTTCTGAGCTGGATTCCCCTCCTGATGTTTCCGTTCCATAAACATACTAAGTCATGAAGATACATAGAGTTATTAATGTTATGTATCAGTTGAAATTTTTATCAGCTCCATAAGCTTGATAATAATAGTTTATTATGGAAACTCTTTAAAGAAAATTAAATTTTTTGAAGTGGAAAAATGACTTCATAGTGGTTTCAAATTTTCTACAAGATAGTCTATGACTAATAAACTTAAGTGAGGTAAAGAAGTAACAACTGACATATCAGTAATGGCTACTGTTCTCTGAGTTCCACCATGACGCACACACACACACACACACACACACACACACACAAAATCTCTATTTTTTAACAAACCAATTTAACAGAACACTCGTTCAGCAAGTTAAGTAGCTTTCCAGACTTACAAAGCAAATGTAATTGGTATGAGGACTTTCTGGCTCTGATAAGGCATATTTCCATATGCCCCTCAGCTTCCTGAGTAACCTTAAAAGGTGGCTGAAAGGAGCTGTGTGAATGACATATCAACCATCCTCTTCAGTATTGGTATATCAACTGGATTTACAAAATTTTACTACTACAGAGACCATCTCTCAGCCAGACCCAGAAAAACTCTGTTAGATTTTATTGGCTTAAGGTTTTTTTAACTGAGCATTCTAAAATTATAGCTGAGCAGTAGAATGCTAAAATATTAAAACTTTTTGTAAATTGCTTTGAAGCAGATTCCATAAATCAAATGGAACTTCCATCCTTTGCATGAATGTTTCATCCCAATTCTAAAGCATAAGTTCTTTCTGTTTCTATCAATGTTCCGTTTTAATCCATTTTGTCTGTATAATAGAAGCACAACACACTTTAAATTGTAGAGGTATCCCAAATGGTATCGGTCTTAATATGCTCTTTTGCTTCTATTTGGTGAATTTGTCTTTTATTGATCATTCCTCACATCCCATAATAGGTGAGCAGTGAGTTGTCCCCTTACCATACTCAAAGAGTGAAAAACATAAGGTTTTATGTTTTCTTCTCTAGACTACAGTTGGTGCTCCATATCTGCAGGTTCTCATCTGTGGATTCAACCAACAGCAGATGGTAAACATAGTACATGATCCACGGTTGGTTGAATCCATGGATGCAAAACCAGGGAGTACAGAGGGCCAACCCAGAGACTTGAACTTCCACGGATTTTGGTATGGAGGGATCCTGGCACCAATTCCCCGCTGATACCAAGGGACAACTGTATGAATGAAATGCTACATTTTTTATAAGTGTGAAATCTGTGGCTTCTTTTAAGTGTCATGTTTATAATATCTGTTCTTTTTTTTTTCCTTTTATAATAGCAATGCTGAAAAAGAACTTAGATATCAACTGTTTGGCCTCCTCATTTCATACGTAGGAAACTGAGAACCAGAGATATGTAGTAATCCATATAGATAATAAATGCTGAGCTCAAATTAGAATTCATCTGGGTCTTCTGGCTTCTAAAGCAATGCTGTTTCCATGATAAGAGAGGGAACAACAATGCACTTGTCCATTTACTGTCAAAATGGGGTGAGCAACAATCAAGAAGATCCCAAGCATAGCATCTGGTCCCAGACATATTCCTCCCTGGCCCCACTGTATGACCACAGCCTTACCAGTATCAATTACCCAAGGCAAAATGGTAAATTTCTTCTGCCTGCTGGTCCAGCACATCAATCAAATTTAGCAAGAGTCACCTAATTCCACAGTCCCCATAAGAGACTATTTCCTGTATATTTCTCAAGAGCCTGATATATTACACCATCTAACGAATTCTCTTCCACCGCTATTTCATCCCAGTTCACCCGTGGAAGTTTTAACTATTACACCACCACCTTCTACCAGGGACCATCTGTGTTTCACATACCACCAGCGACTGTGATCTCACTGCCAACCAAGTAGCAAATTCCATCCCACTGTCTGCTTTCTCAGACCACTTGTGGTGTGAAATTCTACCGAGTTGGTTCCTCAGAAGCAGATACTAACACAGTAATTAACATAGAGATATAAGGGAGTATTCTTGAGGTTAACAACTGTGGAAGGAAAAATAAAAAAGTGGGAGGGAGAAGCAGCAGAAATTGACCTGCAGTAGTCTCAATGAGGGCCTCAGACTAACTTTATGGGGAAATCTGAAGTCAGGATAAGTGAACTGTCATTTATACCCTGACATCAATTAGTCAGTAGGTGTGGCGACCCTGGCACGGCAGCATGTCCTTGAGTGATGTGTCTCTCTTCAGCTGAGTCAATTCTGTAGGGGCTGCTGCCTGAAGTTTTTCTTTCAGCAGTGGGGGAATAAATCTTTCATTCCTAAAGGGGATACACATGGTACATCACAGTGTCCACCATACTTCCTTGGACGATTCACAATTTATAGTTTGCTTTTCTTCTCATATCATGGTAATCTATTTATTTATATCATCTTGCTTACTAGATGGAAGACACCTTGAAGACAGGATGGTGACTTTTTCAAGTTTGATCTGCCTGGTAATGTCAGCTACTCAACTTATATTTGCATTATTATGCTTCGTGAATGCATGCCCTTTTTTCTTTCATAAAATCGCTATACTAAATTATTTTTGCTTAGCTAAAGTCAAACCTGCCCAATAATTGCTCCATGTGACCCTTTCTTTCTTCTTCTTTTGCTGGTACCTTTTACTCTGTCTTAAAGATACAATTATGTTGTATATTTCTTCTTCCATCTTTACTTAGCTCTGGCTTTATCCAGAATCCCTCCCTTGTCTTCTACTCTGCTTCCAATTTTTCTGTACCGAGTATCTTACAAGAAGCTAGTCTTGCTGTTCATCACATTACTCAAAATATTATACATAGCATAGAGTCTTCCAGATAGAACATAGCTAATAAATATATGTTGAATTTGAATGAATCCTATCAGAGGCAGTTTATAAATTCTTAAATATTTGACTTTTAATAGATGTCTATAGTTTCTGTTAATTTATTTTATTATGACATTGTGTGTGTGTGTGTGTGCGTGTGTGTGTTTGTTGCGATCATGGAAAAGATAAAATTCAAAAGAACATGAGATCATTGGGAATTTATCTTTAATTACTTCTTCTCAGCATAAAGCTTGTTGCAATTGGATATTCAGAATTTCTCTCTATTGACTCCACATGTCAGAATGCCCAATGCTTTGGAGACTGTATTCAACACTGATGGATTAAGTACTCAGCTCACTAAGTGACTAGCTTCCTAGCAATGAGAAGTACAAACTAGCCTCATATGTACCTATAGTTCCCTCAGGACAATCTGCTCAAAGTATGAGAACAATGGAAGGAAAGGGAAGCATTTGCAATGTCAAGATTATATTTGTAAACAATTCTAGTTGAACCAGAACTAAATGAACATTTGTCTAAGACTTCAAGGAGAAGAAAGTTTGAAAGAAAACTCTACATATAGACATGCCATAAGGAGTTCTAGCACCTTTTCAGCTTTGGCAAAGTAGTAGACAGGTTCCCATAAGAATTCCCTTTCTGTTGAGGCAGAGATATTATCTGCTCTACACTGCTTCTTTAAAACTGTGTTCTTTTGGGGCTTCCCTGGTGGCGCACTGGTTGAGAGTCCGCCTGCCGGTGCAGGAGACACGGGTTCGTGCCCCGGTCCGGGAAGATCCCACATGCCGCGGAGCGGCTGGGCCCATGAGCCATGGCCGCTGAGCCTGCACGTCCGGAGCCTGTGCTCCGCAACGGGAGAGGCCACGAGAGTGAGAGGCCTGCGTACCGCAAAAAAAAAAAAACAACCCCAAAAACCAAACAAAAAAACTGTGTTCTTTTGCATTTGTGTATTCTGCTAGGCGTTATCAGTCACAGCTTGGTAAGACCGCAGGTCCTTAGCAACGTGCTTGCTCTCCCTCTAGAAGCCAGCTAATAGTTGATGGGATTACACTCTTAGTTAGCTGGAGGCTGACAATTTCATTATGACATAATAGGAACATTTACAAAAATAAGGTTGAAATAAGTTCTGGAAGCAATTTTTCCCCTAGGGAAACTGAGAATAAGTATACTTTTTCCTGTGTGGAATCAATAACCAAAAATATTTAATACTGTACTATGACAGAATGTCTATATGCATGAGTTCCTAAGTTAATAAACAGCCAAATAATATTCTTCAAAATTCAAAGTTTATAAAGCTATGGAACTAAAGAGGGGGATGTGAATCTAATCTGATTGTTGAAATGAATAAGGACATAGAAATGGTTGATGGCATCTGTTCTCTTTTTAGCTGTCTGCTTTCCTATGCAAACGGCCATTTCTATTATTTGGAAAACAGACTTGTTATTGCTTTAATGTTACATATTTAAAGAAGAAACTGCAGCAATACAGAACAATAAAGATTAGAAAATTCTCCACATTTTTCCACCTAGAACTAATCATGGTAGATATTAGGTGCACAATATTCCATGCATCTATATATTTATGGAGAGAGAGATAGAGATATGAAGAAAGCACTTCTATAAAAATAAAATTACATCTTGCATGCTGTTTTTAATAAAATCATTAAACTTTATTTTTGTATTATACTTAATAGAGAGAAAAGGGAAATGAACTGAAAATGAAGGAATGGTGAAGCTCAGATTCATTTTTTTAATCTGAGAAGATAGTACTTACCCAAATTTCCCTAAAATAAGGGGAAAAATTGAAATTTTAGAAACACTATTTTTTTCTTATTTCTTTTTTCTATTTGTATGTTTAGGTTTATAACATTTACATTATTATGTGACTATAGGACCCATGGTTATTTATTCTTAATTCTGTATTCAAATGCTCAACACTGATATTTTAGCAAAGAATATCTTATTAGTTAATTTATCTTTTATTTATCTTTTTTGTCTAGATGTGGTCATCAAGCAATTTTTAAAAGAAAGGATCCTGGGTGTTATATTTCCTCAATTCTTTCATGCTTGAGGAAATCTGTGATTTGAATAAGTCTGGGAATTAATAAAGAATAATGTGGCTAGGTATAAATTTCTTGTTATACTTTCTATTTCTCAGGTCTTTATAAATGCAGATGTTGCTCTACTGTTCTCTGGCATGGTACAATGGTAAAAAGATATCTAAGGCCACCCTGATATTCCTCCTTATAAGCAACTCAATTTTTTCATCTATACATCTAAGTAAACTATTATTTTCTCAGCTATGACTTAGCAGCAACATATATTTATCTCTTTTCCTATAACTATGCATGCCCTATGACCTACAGATCCATTTCAGTAAAAGTTTCAGCTATTATATCTTTGAATGGTTTTAAAAGACAACAATTATGCTTATGTTGGATGGTCTTTGTCTTCTATTTTTGTATTTTTCTGTTAATTACTTTCATCTCTTTCTATTTCCTACTTCTTTACATTTATTGCAGTGATCTTTTTCCCCAAATAAGTAATAAAAATTAAGCTCTCCTAGTCCTTTAGATGCTATTTCTATTCAATTTATTGGTTTGAATAGATTTTAACTCTTTATTTTTTCTTCTATAATATTTCTTTTAATGTTACTATGCTATTTTTAATAATCTTATCTATGAGTACTTTTTCCTCAAAATTCATGTCTTCAGAGAGACCTTCAAGATGGCAGAGGAGTAAGACATGGAGATCACCTTCCTCCCCACAAATATATCAGAAATACATCTATATGTGGAACAACTCCTACAGAACACCTACTGAACGCTGGCAGAAGACCTCAGACTTCCCAAAAGGCAAGAAACTCCCCACATACCTGGGTACGGCAAAAGAAAAAAGAAAAAACAGAGACAAAAGAATAGGGACAGGACCTGCACCTCGGGTAGGGAGCTGTGAAGGAGGAAAAGTTTCCACACACTAGGAAGCACCTTCACTGGCGGAGACAGGGCGGGACGGGCTTGGTACCAGGGAAGCATCAGAGACACAGATGGGAGCACAGCATTGGGGTGGAGGGCGAAGTGGAAAGATTCCCGCACAGAGAATCGGTGCCGACCAGCACTCACCAGCCTGAGAGGCTTCTGTGCTCACCTGCCAGGGGCAGGTGGGGGCTGGGAGCTGAGCCCAGCTCAGCTATATATATATTTATTTATTTCCTTTTTCTCACTTTGTGAGTGTGTATGTGTATGTGTATGCTTCTTTGTGTGATTTTGTCTGTATAGCTTTGCTTTTACCATTTGTCCTAGGGTTCTGTCTGTCCGTTTTTTTTTGGTGTGTTTTTTAGTATAGTTTTTAGCACTTGTTATCATTGGTGGATTTGTTCTTTGGTTTCGTTGCTCTCTTCTTTCTTTAATTCTTTTTTTTCTTTTATTTAAATTACTTTATAATTTTTTATTTTAATAACCCTTCCTTTCTTTCTTTCTTCCTCCCTCTCTCTCTCCCGCCCTCCCCCCTCCCTCCCTCCCTTCTCTCCCTTTCTTTCTTTCTTTCTTTCTTTCTTCCTTTCTTCCTTTCTTTCTTTCTTTCCCCATTTTCTTCTGAGCTGTGTGACTGACAGGGTCTTGGTGCACCAGCCAGGTGTCAGGCCTGTGCCTCTAAGGTGGGAGAGCCGAGTTCAGGACATTGGTCCACCAGAGACCTCCCGGCCCCATGCAATATCAAATGGCGAACGCCCTCCCAGAGATCTCCATCTCAATGCTAAGACCCAGCTCCACTCAACAACCAGCAAGCTGGACACCCTATACCAAACAACTAGAAAGACAGGAACACAACCCCACTCATTAGCAGAGAGGCTGCCTAAAATCATTATAACATCACAGGCACCCCAAAACACACCACCAAACACAGTCCTGCCCACCAGAAAGCCAAGATCCAGCCTCATCCACCAGAACACAGGCACTAGTCCCCTCTACCAGGAAGCTTACACAACACACTGAAACAAACGTAGCCACTGGGGGCAGACACCAAAAAACAATGGGAACTTCGAACCTGCAGCCTGTGAAAAGAAGACCCCAAACACAGTAAGTTAAGCAAAATGAGAAGATAGAGAAACACACAGCAGATGAAGGAGCAAGGTAAAAACCCATCACACCAAACAAATGAAGAGGAAATAGGCAGACTACCTGAAAAAGATTTCAGAGTAATGATAGTAAAGATGATCCAAAATCATGGAAATAGAATGGAGAAAATACAAGAAATGTTTAACAAGGACCTAGAAGAACTAAAGACCAGACAAACAATGATGAACAACACAATAAATGAAACTAAAAATTCTCTAAAAGGAATCAATAGCAGAATAACTGAGGCAGAAGAACGGATAAGTGACCTGGAAGATAAATCAGTGGAAATAACTACCACAGAGCAGAATGAAGGAAAAAGAATGAAAATAATTGAGGACTGTCTCAGAGACCTCTGGGACAACATTATACACACCAACATTTGAATTATAGAGATCCAAGAAGAAGAAGAGAAAAAGAAAGGGACTGAGAAAATATTTGAAGAGATTATAGTTGAAAAAAATCCCTCATATTGCAAGGAAATAGTCAACCAAGTCCAGGAAGCGCAGAGAGTCCCACACAGGATAAATCCAAGGAGAAACACGCCAAGACACATATTAATCAAACTAACAAAAATTAAATACAAAGAAAAAATATTAAAAGCAGCAAGGGAAAAACAACAAATAACATAAAAAGGAATCCCCATAAGGTTAACAGCTGATATTTCAGCAGAAACTTTGCAAGCCAGAAGGGTGTGGCAGGACATATTTAAAGTGATGAAAGGAAAAATCTACAACCAAGATTACTCTACCTAACAAGGATCTCATTCACATTCAATGGAGAAATTAAAAGCTTTACAGACAAACAAAAGTTAAGAGAATTCAGCACCACCAAACTAGCTTTACAACAAATGCTGAAGTAACTTCCCTAGGCAGGGAACACAAGAGAAGGAAAAGACCTATAATAACAAAACAAAAATAATTAAGAAAATGGTAATAGGAACATACATATTGATAATCACCTTAAATATAAAGGGATTAAATGCTCCAACCAAAAGACATAGACTGGCTGAATGGATACAAAAACAAGAACCGCATATATGCTGTCTACAAGAGACCCACTTCAGACCTAGGGACACATACAGACTGAAAGTGAGGGGATGGAAAAAGATATTCCATGCACAGGGAAATCAAAAGAAAGCTGGAGTAGCAATTCTCATATCAGACAAAATAGACTTTAAAATAAAGACTATTACAAGAGACAAAGACGGACACTACATAATGATCAAGGGATCAATCCAAGGAGAAGATACAACAATGGTTAATATTTATTCACCCAGCATAGGAGTACCTCAATACATAAGGTAAAGGCTAACAGCCATAAAAAGGGAACTTGACAGTAACAAAATAAGAGTATTGTGGATTTATACTATGTTAAACTCAGGATTTTAACACCCCACTTACACCAATAGACAGATCATCCAAAATGAAAATCAACAAGGAAACACAAGCTTTAAATGATACATTAAAAAAGATGGATTTAATTGATATTTATAGGACATTCCATCCAAAAACAAAATAATACACTTTCCTCTCAAGTGCTCATGGAATTTTCTCCAGGATAGATCATATTTTGGTTCACAAATCAAGCCTTGGTAAATTTAAGAAAACTGAAGTTGTATCAAGTATTTTTTTGAGCACAATGCTATGAGACTAGATATCAATTACAGGAAAAAAATCTGTAAAAAATACAAACACATTGAGGCTAAACAGCAGCTACTAAATAACCAAGAGATCACTGAAGAAATCAAAGAAGAAACCAAAAATACCTAGAAACAAATGACAATGAAAACACAATGACCCAAAACCTATGGGACCAGCAAAAACAGTTCTAAGAGAGAAGTTTATAGCAATAAAATCCTACCTCAAGAAACAAGAAACATCTCAAATAAACAACCTAACCTTACACCTAAAGCAATTAGAGAAAGAAGAACAAAAAAACACCAAAGTTAGCATATGGAAAGAAATCATAAAGATCAGATCAGAAATAAATTAAAAAGAAATGAAGGAAACAATAGCAAAGATTAATAAAACTAAAAGCTGGTTATTTGAGAAGATAAACAAAATTGATAAACCATTAGCCAAACACATCAAGAAAAAAAGGGAGAAGACTCAAATCAATAGAATTAGAAATGAATAAGGAGAAGTAACAACAGACACTGTAGAAATACAAAGGATCCTGAGAGATAACTACAATGGACGACCTGGAAGAAATGGACAAATTCTTAGGAAAGCACAACCTTCTGAGACTGAACCAGGAAGAAACAGAAAATATAAACAGACCAATCACAAGCACTGAAATTGAAACTGTGATTAAAAATCTTCCAACAAACCAAAGCCCAGGACCAAATGGCTTCAAGACGAATTCTATCAAACATTTAGAGAAGAGCTAGCACCTATCCTTCTGAAAGTCTTCCAAAATACAGCAGAGGGAGGAACACTCCCAAACTCAGTCCATGAGTCCACTATCACCCTGATACCAAAACCAGACAAAGATGTCACAAAAATAGAAAACTACAGGCCAATATCACTGATGAACATAGATACAAAAATCCTCAACAAAATACTAGCAAACAGAATCCAAAAGCACATGAAAACACTCATACACCATGATCAAGTGGGATTTATCCCAGGAATGCAAGGATTCTTCAATATATGCAAACCAATCAATGGGATATACCATATTAACAAAGTGAAGGAGAAAAACCATATGATCATCTCAATAGATGCAGAAAAAGCTTTGGACAAAATTTCACACCCATTTATGATAAAAACCCTCCAGAAAGTAGTCATAGAGGGAACTTAGCTCAACATAATAAAGGCCATATATGAAAAACCCACATGCAACATTGTTCTCAATGATGAAAAAGTGAAACCATTTCCATTAAGATCAGGAACAAGACAAGGTTGTCCATTCTCACCACTATTATTCAACATAGTTTTGGAAGTTTTAGCCACAGGAATCAGAGAAGAAAAAGAAATAAAAGGAATCCAATTCAGAAAAGAATAAGTAAAGCTGTCACTGCCGATGATATGATACTGTACATAGAGAATCCTAACGATGCTACCAAAAAAACCAGAGCTAATCAATGAATTTGGTAAAGTTGCAGGATACAAAATTAATGCACAGAAATCTCTTGCATTCCTATACACTAATGATGAAAAATCCGAAAGAGAAATTAAGGAAACACTCCCATTTACCATTGCAACAAAAAGAATAAAATACCTAGGAATAAAGCTATGTAAGGAAACAAAAGACCTGTAATGCAGAAAACTATAAGACACTGATGAGAGAAATTAAAGATGATACAAACAGATGGAGAGATATGCCATGTTATTGGGTTGGAAGAATCAACATTGTGAAAATAACTATACTACTCCTAGAGGAATGGAAATAAAAACAAAAGTAAACAAATGGGAACTAAGGAAACTTAAAAGCTTTTGCACAGCAAAGGAAAACCTAAACAAGATGAAAAGACAATCCTCAGAATGGGAGAAAATATTTGCAAATGAAGCAACTGACAAAGGATTAATCTCCAAAATTTACAAGCAGCTCATGCAGCTCATTATCAAAAAAAAAAAAACAATCCAATCCAAAAATGGGCAGAAGACCTAAATAGACATTTCTCCAAAGAAGATACACAGATTGCCAACAAACACATGAAAGGAGGCTCAACATCATTAATCATTAGAGAAATGCAAATCAAAACTACAGTGAGGTATCACCTCATACCAGTCAGAATGGGCATCTTCAAAAAAATCTACAAACAATAAATGCTGGAGATGGTGTGGAGAAAAGGGAACCCTCTTGCGCTGTTGGTGGGAATGTAAATTGATACAGCCACTATGGAGAACAGTATGGAGGGTCTTTAAAAAACTAAAAATAGAACTATCATACTACCCAGCAATCCCACTACTGGGCATATACCCTGAGAAAACCATAATTCAAAAAGAGTCATGTACCACAATGTTCATTGCAGCTCTATTTACAATAGCCAGGACATGGAAGCAACCTAAGTGTCCATTGACGGATGAATGGATAAAGAAGATATGGCACATATATACAATGGAATATTACTCAGTCATTAAAAGAAAGGAAATTGAATTATTTTAGTAAGGTGGATGGACCTAGTAGAGTCTGTCATACAGAGTGAAGTAAGTCAGAAAGTTAAAAGCAAATACCGTATGCTAACACATACATATGGAATCTAAAAAACAAACAAACAAAAATGGTTCTAAAGAACCTAGGGGCAGGACAGGAATAAAGATGCAGACGTAGAGAATGGACTTGAGGAAAAGGGGAGTGTGAAGTGTAAACTGGGACGAAGTGAGAGAGTGGCATGGACATATATACACTACCAAATGTAAAATAGATAGCTAGTGGGAAGCAGCCACATAGCACAGGGAGATCAGCTGGGTGCTTTGCGACCACCTAGAGGGGTGGGATAGGGAGGGTGGGAGGGAGACACAAGAGGGAGTGGATAAGGGGATATATGTATATGTATAGCTGATTCACTTTGTTATAAAGCAGAAACTAACACACCATTGTAAAGCAATTATACTCCAATAAAGATGTCAAATAAATAAATAAATAAATCATGTCTTCACTTAATTCTCCTTTAATATGGAGCAGTCATGAAGGTTTTCTTTTGATGTTTAATTTGTTCATCTATCTTTTCCTTAATATATTACCTATTTTTGCTGTAGAACGTTTTCATGTTTTCAGTGACAATTTTTCACTCACCCGGACTTTTTATTTACTTTTATTTAACTTTGATGATCTCTTCTTGACTCTTTTAATCCCTTTTAAGTTCTTGAACATGGAATCTGCGGAATAAATCGTTGCCTTCTAAACACACCCCACTCAAGTGTGAAGGCACAGGACTGGGAGTAGATTATCTAGAACTTTGTGCAGTTGGAGGATTGAGCTTTACTGGTTCTTTTCAGATTTTGTTGAAATCTTTCAGTTGCATTCAGTCTATATAATGTTATGAGTTGAATTGTGTCTTCCAAAAGATGTTGCAATCCTTACCCCCAGTACCTGTGAATGTGACTTTATTTAGAAAAAGAATATTTCCACATGATCAAGTTAAGATAAGGTTATAAGGATGGACCCTAACCCAATGTGATTGTATCTTTACAAAAAGGGAAATTTGGACATAGTGACAGACACATATAAAGGGAGAATGCAATGGAATGATGAAAGCCGAGAGTGGGGTGATATATCTACAAGTAAAGGAATACCAAAGATTGCCACAAAACTACAGGAAACTATGGGAGAATCATCGAACAGATTCTCCCTCACAGCTCTCGGAAAGAACCAAGTCTGCCGACACTTTGATCTCAGACTTCTACTCTCCAGAACTGTAACATAATACATTTTTGTTGTTTAAGCCATCCAGTTTGTGGTACTTTGTTATGGCAGCCCTAGGAAACTAATATATCTACTTAGGAGTGTTTCATTTTCTCCTGGGAAAAAAGAAAATTCAGCTTTGGCTCAGTTTTCCAATTTAACCTAGAGTTCTGAAAGTTTAGGAAAAAGTTATTTTTAATTTATTCTCAAAAGCTCGTTAGACTTAGAAATTTTTCTAAATGTAGATTTTTACCTAAATCCTTTATCTGGATTCATGGTTTGATTTAGAATGCTCTTGAAAGAAAAGTTGTCTATGTGGTGCTGAATGTATTGTAGTAAGTCTTATGCCAAGGATCCTCTGAGCCCTGGAGTGGATCCCTAGTATGGGCCCTATGCAGATGTACCTTCTTAATTTCTTTGGTCTCTAGGTTAGTATAATTAAAGGGTGAGTAGACAAAGCATCCAATAAATTGGAAAGGAGAGAAATTGGGAAGACATTGGAATACAATAAGAACTGGAGTCCCCAAGCTTCTCAATTAGTGTCCTGATTTAAATTTATAATGTTAACATCTTTTATGCTAACTGCCGGTAAAATTAAGGATAATTATTTTTCTTAGCATTCCCCCAAAATCAAAGAAGGACTACACTCAAGCTTAGGAGAACTGCATTGTAGCAAAAACAAACAAATAAACAAACAGAAGGCTTAATCATTAATGAATAAAATCTCTGTGCTGCTTCATTGTAATTAATACACAACTAATTAATGCCATTCGAATAAAGTAACATTCATTCAGTACAGAACACTCTGTTAGAAGGGTATTTCTATTCCGCTGTTAGGCAGAGTTGTAGTTGTCTATAGCTTCCTTTTGCACGTTGTTCTGTGGAGAACAGTGATCCTCAGTGGCTTACACTGGTCCTGGAAGTATGTATTTTGAATACGAAGGTGTAGCAGTTTGGATATGCACACAGTGAATGAAACCCAATCGATAATGGGTTAGACAAATAGAACTTAATTTTTTCCTTAATTACAGAATCTTTAATGAAGGAAGATTTCATTATATTGTTGATAGGCTGAAGGACAGAGTGGTGGTGCCCATCAGGATGGTCCCCTTTATTAAGAAAGCAAAGGAGATGGAGAAACAAGTATTTGGCTAATTCTATAAAGAAAAGCAGGAAGACAGGATTTGGGAACGCTTATTGAATCAACCATCATCAGGAAATAATATGAAAATAACATGTTCTACATGCTCTTTGTTTTCCTTTTAGCATATTTCCCACATTTGTCAGCAAGCTTCAACTGAGTAATAAATATTCATTTGTTTGATTAAATTCTTCAGATTTAAAGATCTGAAATTTTCTATTTAGAAAATAATCAAAACTGACTTGCCAGTCAACTCATTTTAGATTCTTCTAACATTTCCATTTGCAAAGGACTTTTGTAAAATATTTGCTGACTGAAAGCTGGAGTTTTACTTGCTTTAGTTAAAATAGATTTAGCAATCAAATGAAAAATATGATGGTTATAAATACTCAAATTTCTATACTGATACATTTCACATACATATTTGTGAGATGAAAACAAAACAAAACAACAACAGCAAAACCAGGATCAGTAAGCCAAACAAATGGAGAGTTTAAGAAATAATTCCAGAACTCTGAACTGATTTTAAAACTGAACAGTGCTGCTGAGGATTTGCCTCAGGGGGCCAAGTTATTGGGCTCTGTGGGTTAAACTAACAATGGGAAGCCCTAGATGTAAGGGATTAAAGTTAATATTTATGTGAGCTTTGAACTCTTGGGGCCCCTTAGGTTAACTAGCTACGTAATATTAATGGGAAAATTTGGTTCTATCACTGTTTCCCATAGAATAGGAATATATTAAATTTGCTTATAAATATTTAACAAAAATATTTTAAAATATCAGATTTACCTAGGAAAATGTGCATTGTGGGAGGCACTCAAGGTGCTCAGAACATCAAGCTGTTTTCAAAAATAATAATAATAAAAAGGAAGAAAAAATGTTTGAACAATATCCAAAAAGCAATTAGATTACCTTGAGTGGCAGGAACGAGCCTCTGAAAATCTCAAGACCTACCGAGCCCAGTAGAGGGTTCTCTTAACATTAAATCATAATGGAATCTATGGCTTGTGGGTGGTTGGGATAAGAAAATAAACTAAGTGCTGACTTTTTAAGATGTTTTTGGAAGCCTTAGAGCTTGGGAGTAAAGCGTTTGCTAAAGATAACAGAACACAAACACTTTGGGTGATTATGTACATATGCGTGTAAAAATATAAAAACCTTTCATTGTCAGTAAGTAGGAGCAGGAAATAGAGGAAACAACAGACGTGTGAAGGAAACAAAAAGCAAAGCCTTTTATAAAAGAAGGAAAACAACAAATTCTCCCAGATAGGATATATTATTGTGATCTAGATCTGCCCTTGCTACCCACCCCAAGCTTACTCATTTTTCCCTTTGAGAAGGTACACAAATCAGAGAAAATGTACAGTCTGATTTGTAAGTCAGAAGACCTTGCTTCCTGCCCTTAATGTGGTCACCATCCTACCGGAGCCCCGTTTCTTTATGTATGAAGTTCCTTGGTGTAATCTTGACCTATGAGTCTGTGCAGGCTGAGCAGGGCATGGCACAGTTAAAGTACTCTGGTCAATCAGCCTAGGTTTACCCTTTTCTCTAAGTAAAATGGGCAGTGTTTTACTAAAACGACCTCAATAATTCATGTCCTGTTGCCCTTAAAGAATGATTTTAACCACTTGTGAAATTATTGAGGTATGTTTAAATTGTAGAAAGGCCACATGCCTTTGACCAGTAGCAAGCTGGACAAAGAGAAGGGGCAGCAGAGTGCCAGCCCTTACAGTTCCACATCTTGTGCAACCCCCAGGCAACACTGAGTCACGTATAAAGATTGTGTTCAGGGCTCCCCTGGTGGCGCAGTGGTTGAGAGTCCGCCTGCCGATGCAGGGGACACGGGTTCGTGCCCCGGTCTGGGAAGATCCCACATGCCGCGGAGCGGCTGGGCCCGTGAGCCATGGCCGCTGAGCCTGTGCGTCCGGAGCCTGTGCTCCGCAACGGGAGAGGCCATAACAGTGAGAGGCCCGTGTACCACAAAAAAAAAAAAAAAAAAAGATTGTGTTCAGCATCAGATCATCTCTCTTCTCAGTGTTTCTCTTAGCACTCCGCCCTGTAGGCCTCAGGATATCCCCTGATTAAAGAACTCCTTCTTGCCTGTTCTTTCTTCAGGTTACTCAGCTCTTGTCTGACCAACCTAGGCCCAGTTTCTCATCCCAATAACCACCACAAAAGGTATTTATTTCTGTAACAAAGACTAGTATTTACAATGGTGATATGTTGAACTGTGAATTTCTTGCATCAGTGCTATTTTGGGTTACAGGCCTTTTTGAGAACTCTTGACATTTTGCCATTTGAGTAATTCTTGCTTTGTTTTAATGGATGTTTTAGCTTTGGGTGTGCCCCCCCTCCGAAAGAGCCTGGGGCAAAGGCTTGTTTGTGGGTAATTCATCAGGAAAGGAAAGAGATAAGACAGAAAGTAGAAGAAAGAAGGAAAAAAGCCAATAGAAGAATGTGTTACCTAATTACCCATGGTAGGTGGCTGGAGCTTGATCCAACCTGACTTTAAGAAGAGTCATACGAAATATGCCTCAGAACTGTCCACCATGGGACAAAGGAGAAAACATTCATCCATCAGCTTCCAGTTCCATTGGTTAGGAGTGGGCTCCTGGGTGTTAACTCCCCAACCTCCCTGTGTGCCTGGATGAGTGCCCAGAACACCCTTGCAGCACAGGAGAAGCCCCACGGCAGAAGCAGAGCTCTGAGATGAGTCTGAGCAAGTTGTCAGGAAGCACTTGAATGAAACTTAAGCAAAAGTTCACTGAACTGGTTTTTGTAGCAGTGGCTGGAGGAAGAGGTGGGACAAACAGAATGTAAAGTAGTACATAAGAGGTGTCAGATCCACTGGAGAAGGCCAGTTCTGATAACCCTAGCTTCCAGGGTAGTCTCTTCTCAAGACGCACAGTGTGGGGCTGGATAAAATACTTTCCCTAAGGGCGGTTAACCAAATAACCAAGTCACACATTTTTTCGCTCCCATTTGGCTTCATTAACAAGAGAGCGCTGGGTGACAAATGGGCCTCCCTGGCCATGAGTTATTCTCAGATGTAGGCAAGTTCTGAAATGTCACCAACTGTTCAATAAAATGAATAAGGGTAAAAGCATTACATGGTCTATAATAAAATCTAAATCTCGAGAGGGATTACAGAGTAAAACATTCTGATTTCTTCACTTCTCATGTTTTCTTTTTCTTTTCCAAAGGAAGGCAAGCGCTAAGAAACACTAAGAAAAGCAAAGAACTGCTTTGAAATAAACCAAGGTATTTAAGTGGGTGAACAGAGGATTCAGAAATCTAATTCCATGGAGGATTGTGTCTAAAAGTCAGGAAGTTAGGATTTCTTAGTGCCCCCATGAAGCTATATAATTCCAGGCTTCCTGCCTCTGTAGCTTTGCATGGTTTACTCATCATTTCTTCTTAACCCTTCCATGCTAACCCAGTTCCACATTTCTTTCAACTTACCTCAAGACCTTTCTTCTACATTAACCTGTCCCTGAATCTGTCAGCCTGTGCAAGCCTCTACTTTTCTTCAACTTTGTTAATAGCCAGTGTTTCCAAACGCTGCTTCACACACTGAGCAGATAGAATATTTAACAACATACCTCCATTTGCTTCATGTCTCCTTCACTGATGATAGAATTCATGGCCCAATTCTTCCCATCTCTACATTACCTGATGTATATTTATATGAAGCATTATATAGTTTGGAAAACATCAGGCTACCTTTTATTTATTTATTTTTTTTGCGGTACGCGGGCCTCTCACTGTTGTGGCCTCTTGCGTTGCAGAGCACAGGCTCCAGACGCGCAGGCCCAGCAGCCATGGCTCACGGGCCCAGCCGCTCTGCGGCATGTGGGATCCTCCCGGACCGGGGCACGAACCCGTGTCCCCTGCATCAGCAGGCGGACTCTCAACCACTGCGCCACCAGGGAAGCCCTCAGGCTACCTTTTAAAAAGTAATCGTGCATTTATTCAGGTATTCATTCAACAAAAATATATTAAGCACTTACTCCAAAGCAGGTGCTTGGGCTGTGAGACATATGGAGAAGACAAACAGTGTTCCTGCTTCAAAGAACTTAAGTGGGGCAAGGAACGGGGTACACACAAAGCATGCAACCTGGTTTTAAAAATTCAAAACTTGAAAGCTGAATAATGTTCTAAGAATGAAACAGTGCTGAGGTGGAGAATGACAGAGTGGACTTTAAACCCAGTGTTCAAGGAAGTGCTCTCTGGGAAGGTGACACTTAAGCTGATCTAGCTCCAAGGAGGGCTTGGGAGGAGAGTATATTAGGAGAGGGTATAGCATAGGAAAATCCCCTGAGTTGAGTGGGCATATGAAGGAGGACAGTGCCCAAGAGAAGCCTAGAGGGATGGGCAGGGCTGTCTCATGCTGGGCCTTGTGGCATGGTAAGGATTGTGGCTTTTTTCATATGTGTAATGGCAATCCCTTGAAGGATTTTATGAAGAAGAATGGCATAATTGGATTTGCTTCAAAATGATTACTTTACGGTGTGGAAATTTGTTTGGAGAGGGCAAAGACAGAAATGCAGGAATCGGTTGAAGAAGGTGGTTCAGGCAAAAGATGACTGGTGACCTTCACTAAGAAAGAAAATGAAAGAGTCAACATGTATTTTTGAAAATAAATTGTCAGGTATTGAATAAGAGTAAGAAAAAATCCTTTCCTTATTGTGTACTGTCTTGGGTGTAATTAAATTTTTTGGTATGCTTATCTTCTCTCATCCACCAAATTAATGGCTCTTCAGAGTAGGGTCAAGTTTTTATATGTATTGTATATTTTTCTTAAATTTCTGAGAACAAGACAGATGTTCAATAAATACTTTTTTCCTTGTCCATCTTATATTAACTAGGCTACAAGATACTTTGTTGAAATTATATTAGATGCCAGAATAAAATATCTTGAGTGCTTTCAAGTCCTTCCAATGTTGTTTTTATTACTCTGTTACTTGGTGAATGGATGCTAAAAACCAGAAGGTTGACTTTTTTGTGGGTGTTTCATAAAAATGGGAAATCTCTCTGTTGGTTTAGCATTGATACTATCGAACTATTAAGTGTGGTTTCCAAAAGAACACAAACTTGGCACCTAAAATAGGGCATGGTGTGTCCTTGAAGTTGGAAAAGATCAAAGGATACTTAATCCGTGTAGACTCTGGATAACTTTTATAAAACAAAGTCAAAATCTACTCAAGATAGTTGCAAGCTGAGCCTTCTTAGAGTAGGAACGCTTTCTCCAGGCACGTTCTAAAGGGAAAACTCATCTACACACTTCCCTGTCGTAGACCTTCCCTCTTAGGGACATCCGTTTTCTTCCCAGGTACCAACATTCACTCGCAAGTAAAAGCCCAATAAATTTACTCACAATTCTTGAAGGGTTATATTTCCCAGGAATATTTGGTGCCAAAAGTACTTCCACAGGTTAATTTTCAGATGTGGAAGAGCTAAAGGGATAGTGCTCTTCCTAAGGAAATCCTAGGGCAAAGATGACTCTGTCTGCTGCTCTGACTTAAATGAAGTTTGGGAGTGTCTGAATCCAAAACTCCTAAGTAGACCTGGCTGAGGACAAGTTGGGAGGATCTTGGCAGCCCACATATCCAGGAACTTTCCTTCAAATTCAGAGGCCCCCTGTTTTCTCTACAGCATCCCTCTATCTATAGCTTTTAAAGAATTCCAGAAAAACTATACTGCCTTCAACCATAGAGGCTCTTAGCCTCTTCTGCTTAGAACTGGAAGATCTAGATGCAGAGGGAGGTTCTTCTCTCTTGTGTTGATAAGGTTTATCATTTATGCTGTCTAACATTTGAAGAGACTAGTCAAATATTTGGAAGTATCAGATAACAGCCAACATACTCAGGCTTAAAAGCTCAGCTTGGGAATCAGAGTCGTCACGTTTATTAATAGTCCCACAAGAGTAAGAGCATCTACTGGACCCAAGTTGACCTGCATGATTCTCTCCTTACTGATTAGCATGCTGCTACTATGTCCAGAGGTTCCCTGATTCTAACACTGACTCTGACTTAGAAATTTTCATGTTATGCTCTTGACATCACCTCTATGGAACATTAGTACATGACTGTAGCTTCACACCTTTTGTCACCTCTTGCACACTGGCAGGCTTTCATATGTGAACAGTGATCACCTATCATGAGCCTTTCTTACACCCTCTAATGTTTCAACCATTAGTAGTCCTCTATGCTTTGCTTGTTTAACTTCAATGACATGGTAATGACCTCTAAAAGCTCTTTGCAAAGCTCTAGGTCATATGAAATTTCTCTCTATGATGAGAAATGTTCCATCTCCATGCAGACCCGTTCATACTAGTTTTAACCTCTGAGCCACATGAGGGAAATATCCCTTTCTTTTATGAGAGTCTTTCAAATATTTTGAGTCAGCCATATTTCAGCCAAATATTTTGGAGTCAGTCAGTGTTCAACTATATGTCTTCTTTACACTAATAGGCCCCAATTATTTCAACCATTCCTGTTAAGAAAGGTTTTAAGATGTTTTACTGTCCTGTGTGCTCCCCAATCACTATAGCTTTTCAAACATTTCTTTCACTGAGTGAAGCATAGCACAGAATACCATAACGCAAATAAGGAACAGGGAAATGACAAAACTTCCTCCTCCTTCATACTAGGTCCTATTCAGATCAAGGTGACAGTTTCTTATCACCAGATCACTTCTCAGATGTTGATATTTATTTGCCATAACTCCAACTAAAAACCCTAAACAGTCTTCAAGGTATTCCTGTCATGTTCTTCTCGTGCTCTTAAACTATTGTTATTTGTTTCATGAATGTATAATTTAATTTTATTTATCCTTGTTTGATAAATATTCCTTTTTTATATTGACTTGTTTCTTACAAAAAAATTTTTTGGAGTACCTGCTATATGATATTCACTATGCTACTCAATGGGAAGATAACTTTGAACTAGATATCATAGTCCCTACTTTTCAGAGTTTATAATCTAAAGGAAACAAAAGAGGTAACTATTTTATTACAAATGACTATAATGAGCGCTTGAACTAAAGGAGTAACTAAGGGTGTTATTGGAGTATATAGGAGGCAGGTCAGGGAGGTATTTCTGGAATAAGTGGCACCTGACTTAAGAAGTTAGCAATATGAAGCAGGAAAGGAGGAACAGTTCAAGCAAAGGAACTTCTTAGCAAATGTCCAGATATGAGACTGAGCGTGACGTTTGTTGAGACTGATAGATCAGTAGGTAGAGCTGATACTGATATATAGGCTAAGCGGAGGATACTACTGGGAGATGACTCCAGGAATAGAAGTAGGTTCCAAATTCTGAAGAACTTTGGAGTATAACCTGAAAGAAATTGGTAGCCATTAAAGCCTTTGATAGAAGGAAGTGATAGGATCACTCTCATATTTTAGAAAAATTACTTCGGCTATTGTGTTAAAAATAAACTCATGTCAGGGAAATAAGATAGGAAATTACGGCAGCTATCTGGGCAAAAGATTATGGGGACCTAAACTAGGGAGTTGGTAGAGGGGAGGCTTTAAGGACATGAGAGATAGAAGGACATATGTTATCAGGGTGTAGTTCTTATATTAGATGACACTTGGCTGATGGAATTAATAGGTTTAGGTGTCTGTGTATTGGTAGATTGCTGAGTACAAGACAAGTAAGGACTAATAGCTAGCTCTCTGGCTTGGAGAAGTGTATTATCCATTGAAAAAAGAATCAGGTTTGGAAATCAATAAGAATAAGAGAAATTTGGATATACTGGGTTAAAATAAATGTATTGTTAAATTAAAAAAAAATAAGAGTAAGGGATTAGTTTTGGACATGTTGTATCTGGGTTCCTATGGGTCATTCAAATGTAGATGTTCAAAAAGCACATATATATATATATATATATATATGGGTTTGGAGCTTAGTTACCTAACCTGGGATATAAAAAATAATAATAAATCTGTGAGTCAGTATACATGCACTGATTGGAATGAGAGACTGAGTGAGTCAAGACGGAGAACTGTAGAACGAGAAAAAAATAAGCTCCGGATAGAATGCAGATAAATTTCACCACTGTGAAAAGATGAGGGAAAGAATGGAAAATCCAAAAGGAGGATGAAAGGTATGGTCATAGAGATAATGTTAAAAAACAAACAAACAGCAGAATGTGTTATTATGGAAGCCGAAGGAAGACAGTGTTTCAATGGAAGCAGTAAAGAGTGTCATATGGTGCAGAGACTCATGACCATTAGATTTTAAAACAGGAATTTGTTAGAGACCATGATGAGAGTAGCTTCAGTGGAGTGGTGAGGAAAAAAGCATTGGGTTAAAGAGTAGAGGGGATGATGAAATAGAATAATAATGTAATATAATAATATGATAGTGATATTACAGACAACAGGCTACAAAAGGAAGATGAGACATAGGATAGTAGCAAAAATAGGACTTTTTAAAGGTAGAAAAGATGACAGCAAATTTAAATGATAATGGGGAAAAGCCTCTAGTAGAGAAAGGAGAATGAGAGGATGCAAAATAAAACAAGGTGCCTGTGAAAGCCAGGACTTTCTTTTCTGATGCTTCTGAAAATAGTAATGTAGATTTTGCTTAAATCACTCCAGTGACTACATTGTCATCGTTTCCATCTTTTTAGACAGGTTTTGTTTCTTTTGGGTTTTTTGTTTGTTTTTAACTTAAAATCCTTTTATTCTGGTATAAAGTTGCACATATGTAGGACCAATAAGTCTAACAATCTAACGTACAGCATGATGACTACAGTCAAGACTGTGCTGGAACCTGGAAATGTGTCAAAAGAGTAGGTCAGGTGCTCTCACCACACACACCCAAAGGTGACCTCATTTCACTGAGTATATGTGCATCAAATCATCACCTTAAATATACACAATTTTTAAAAATAAAAGATGAAAATGACAAAATGCTCCTTATGGGATCAAAATATTCCTAGTGAACAGTTTTGTTAAAAATAACGCCTTATATTTAGGAAATTCTGTGTTTCTCTATTCATTTATTCATTACGCCAACATTCACAAAGGCTAACTAAATATTACAGACACTGGGCCAAGTGCAGGAAATTGAAGAATAAGGCATATCCAAGCCTTCAAAGAAACAAGAGCATATATAGAAAAGAGACTCTCACTGAATGAAGTTAACTCACTTTAAAAAGCTCTTCACAGCAGCTCTTCAACATTTGAAGACATATATTATGCCTCCACTTGATTACTCTGGCAACCATGCAAAATTCTAAGATATTCAATGTGGAAAACAAATCTTTCATCATTTAGATAGCCTTTTGTGTAATGAATGAGCTGTTAAAATGTGACAAGGATGGAAAACAATACTAATCATAATTAAATATGAACAGATTGTTAATCTAGACACAACTGATCCTGAATCATATTAAAATGGCATTAGCTTAGGACTTAACTGGTGGTGCAGTGGTTAAGAATCCACCTCCCAAAACCGGGAACACATGTTCAAGCCCTGGTCTGCGAAGATCCCACATGACATGGAGCAACTAAGCCTGTGAGCCACAACTACTAAGCCCGCGCTGTAGAGCCCACGAGCCACAACTACTGAAGCCCACGTGCCTAGAGCCCGTGCTCCACAACAAAGGAAGCCACTGCAATGAGAAGCCTGTGCACCACAACGAAGAGGAGCCCCCTCTCACTGCAACTAGAGAAAGCCTGCGCGCAGCAAAGCAGACCCAAAGAAGCCAAAAATAAAATAAATAAAATAAATAAATTTATTTTTTAAAAATGGCATTAGCTTATTTTGGCAACTGAACCTTGATCTTGGCAAATAATGAGATTTTAGTCACCTGTTCTTGAATTTTATGCACAACATTTAAGCCAATACCCTCCTGTCTTGCTCATATTCAGTTGATATTGACAGTGAAAATATATGACTTCTCAACTTTTTTTTTTTTTTTGCGGTACGCGGGCGCCTCACTGTTGTGGCCTCTCCCGTTGCGGAGCACAGGCTCCGGACGCGCAGGCTCAGCGGCCATGGCTCCCGGGCCCAGCCGCTCCGCGGCATGTGGGATCTTCCCAAACCAGGGCACAAACCCGTGTCCCCTGCATCAGCAGGCAGACTCTCAACCACTGCGCCACCAGGGAAGCCCTCAACTATTTTTTAATACATTTCATTTCAGTTCATATCATTGTTACAAATTATGTTAACCTTTAAATTTTTCATTCTATTATTAAATGCACTGCTTTCTTTAGAAAATTTAACTTATCTTGATATCGATTAAAATGATCTATTAAGACATCAAATGGCACAGGACTGAATATAAATTTGAGAACTATTTAGCCTGATGTCAGTAGATAATATTCTTTAGGGTTTTTGGTTTAATTATTCAGAAAGTGGTCCAACAGAACTCATCTAAATTGCATTTTTCACCACTTATACTAAAGACTATTATGAGAGACTTTTAAAGTTTCTGATAGAAATTCCAGAAATCTGAGTCTTAGAGGAAATATGTTAACCACAGGGAAAAAATCCACCATTTTTTAGTCAAAGGTTAATTTAATGGTAGAAGAAGGTCAGTGGGTCATAGAACTTCCATTACTTTAACCAAAGAAACCAAAACCAAAACTAAAGCAAAAGAAACAAAAACACAAAAACCATCAACATAGCAAAACAAAATATAAACAATTTTCTCCAGGCATAGCAAGGCTTGTCCTACTCAAACAGTGATTTTCCTCCTGTCTTCGCTTTGAGGTTTTAAATGTCAGCTAACAACCTTCTTGGCTTCTTTTTCTGGTACCAGCTATTTCTAAAACCTCATGAAGACTGCTTCCCCATATACATATAATCAGGAGTTTTATAGCTAAAAATATTGTTTCCGTTTAATATTCTGATTACATCTGTAAAGTTCTAAGCCATATCTACCTCTACATTTTAGTCTTATTTCTGCTATAATAAATATTGCTCATCTTGATGTGTAATTTTAAATAACTACGGTAAAATTCTTTTAAAATCACAAGTTCGTTCTTATTAACATTATATATTAATGTTAATATAATATTAATATATTAATATTATAGAAAATGTGAAAATAGAGAAAATATAAAGATGAAAATAATGTAATTGTTTTATTTAATAATGTAATTGTTAACATTTTTATTGTTAATAATTGTTAACATTCTGGTAAAATATCTAGTGACATTTTAAATACTACTTAATATGTTTACAAAATATGGATCATATATTACAAATTTACTTTTTTTCACTTAGAAATATATCTTGAATTTTCAGGGTTGCTTAAATTTTTTCCTACAGAATGATATGGAGGATAATAGAATTTAATCACATGGATGTACTATAATATAATTAATCCATGTGCTTATTTATAGATTTTATGTTTATTTTTCACTATCTTTAAATATTATGTAATAAATTGCTGTATGTATCTCTGATTATTTTACAAGACATATTTCTAGAAGTAGAACACTGTACCTAGGTCAAAAAATCTGCATTTTTTAATGCTTTTAATACATATTTCCAAACACCTCTACAAAGTTACCATTATCATAAACTGTATGGCTTTTAGCAATATTATTGATATTTACTTGGCTTATTTTATCATGTATCTATTCATTCATGAATCCATCTTATTTTTTGAGGTATTTCAAAGTAAACTGAAGATATCAGTACACTTTCCCCTAAATACTTCAGCATACAGAATTCAGTGTTCAATGTCTGTTTACAGGTTTTTCTTTTAATATAAAAATGCTCAAATCATAGGCCATTTTTGGTGAGTTTTGCCTAATGCATATGCCTGTGTAGCCCAAACTACTATCAAGATGTACAACACTACAGTGTAAGTTCTGACCTCCTATACTTTGACTGATCCTTTTTTTTTTTTGGCTGCCTGGTATGTGGGATCTTAGTTCCCCGACCAGGGATCGAACCCGTGCCCCCTTCAGTGGGGGGTGTGAAGCCTTAACCACTGGACCACCAGGATGTCCCCATGACTGATCCTTTTTAAAACTTCTCTTTTTCTCACCTCTGACATGTATTGATAACATGATAAGTCTGACCAAGACTATCTCAAATTGGCTTTCATTTTCTTCTGCTGCTCCTCTCATTATCCCCTTTGCTTTTCCAGACTTCTACAAAAGCGCTCCAAACAATTTCTTTACTTCTGATCAGGTTCCCCTTCAGTCCATTTTTCATATGGCAGATTGAAAGATCTTTCACAAATATAAATTGAGTTTTGTCACTCTCCTGATTTTAGTTCATTCAGACTTCTTACTATGGTTTCCAACTCCTGCGTGACCTATTCACAGCTTCCTTTCCACCTGCGTTCCTCGTCTAGCTCCCACTTGGTCTTTACACTTTAGCCTTACTGGTCTGCTCCCAGTACTTTCTTTTCTCAGGACTTTTCACACCTGTTTATTCCCCCATCACCCCCCTCCTGGAACGCTGTAGCTCCCTCTCATTAAACTGACTGTTGTCTTTATCCATCTCTTTCCAATGGAGTCCTCCCTGACAACTTACTCTATCCTCCCAACTCCTCCCCTCCATTGCTGATCTCTCAGATCACCCCTTGTGTTCTGTTCTTCAAGCACTTATTGTTGTGTACAATTAGAAAATGCACTTTCTTATTTCCTGTGTTTCTCAGCCACTAGACTGTACACTCTACAGAGGTAATGCAGGTTCGTGTACCACTTTCTCATGCTTTTCTCCTCACACCACAGTGGGTGCTTAATGTATTATCAGCAAATTGTGCAACAAATGAATGAACTGAAAAATCCTTAAGTTTTGCCTTCTCAGCCACAAGCTGCTAAGGAAATCTCTAGTGAAATTTCTTTCACATGTTTATTATATATATATGTGTGTATATATACATATTATTTTATATATATATGTAATCCATGTATTCTAAACATGACTGAAAATGTACAAATGCTTCATAAGATATATGATGAAGAAAAATAATAATCTAATTTGGGGCTGACAGACAGAAGGAAGGAGTGGTTAGTCCTGATCTACACTCACTAACATGATTTTTTCCCATTACACTGTGAAGAGTCTTTCTGTATCAGCCCCTGTTTCTTTTTCTTTCATCTGAAATCTATAGCTCTAACATACCCTAGCACCAATATTAACACACAATATTACTTTATCAACACTTCACAAATGTACAAAGGCAACAGGATACACAATTATAAAGAATCTATCATGAAACAGAAACTGTTGATGGGGAAGGTGTTAATTTTTCTTCCTGCTTCATACCAATAGCTCAAAAATCATACCACGGCTTTAGCAACTTGTTAATTTTTTATGACATGTGGATAAAAATATGACATGTGGACAAAAATTACGTATGAAGTAGCAACAGCATTTTTAAGTAGGGAAATTCTTTCTGACAACTTTTCTTGTAAACTGTGACCATATAATTGTCAAAGTGAATGTGTTGAGATTTCAAGCACGTCATTGTGAATTACCTCCCCATGCCTAATATTCTGGCCACTGGAAAAGAAGGGGCAAGAAATGCTAAATTGCAATGTGGCAAAGGTGAGTAAAGAAATATCCATTTGCCTGCTCTATTCTGCTACAAAGAAAGGAGTAGAGAATTGAGTTCTGATTCATTTCCTTACTTTTTAGTCTCTAATGTGAGCTCCAAACTATTCTTATTTTCTAGCAACACAGCATGGTGGCAGGGAAATGGATGCAAAGCCAACATCTAACAGCTTTGTCATGTCTCTATTTCTTGCGTTTCATTCAATTTGTGAAGAAATACCATTCATTCTTTGAAGGAACTAAAAATCTGCTTTAATGCCCTCACAGGATGATATAATTAAGAAGATCTGGGGACTAGAGAAACTCAAAATACTCTTCCAACTCTACTTCTAAGAACTTTATGACTAGGGAAATTATGACTTTGCTAAATCTCAACTTTATTAGCTTTAAAACAGGGTAAAATTAGTACTCAACTCTCAGAAGTGGGTTTTGAATATTAAAAGATATGATGTATGTACATTGCTTTCCAATTTACCCAAATGTAAATTACTATTGTTTTTGGTGATATTATTTTTATTCCCATTGCTTTGGACTCAATGAGTTATAGGAATTAACTTTACATTCTTGCCTAGGATCATACCAAAGTTATAAAATTCCTCTGAATCAAAGAAGAAAACAATAAAAAGAGAAAAGAGTAGTTTGTATATTTAAATTCAAATTAATGTTGCTCCTTGCTTAGACAGAATATTAAACAGCCATATAATATAGTTAGTCATGTCATCATAAGCTGGTCTATGGTGAACAGCACAAGATTAAAGAAAATAGAAGTATTGATAGGCTAAAGATATTGTGTTTTCTAAGTCTTGTTCAGCATTATGATGTTCAGTACTAATTTGACAGCCAAAGTGGAATTCATAAAAACAGAGTTTTCAAGGTTTCAGAAATCACCCAAGCCACTTGTCTTATTTTACAGATGAGAAAACTGGGGGATTAAGAGGTACAAACAACTATATATAAAATACATAAACTACAAGGATATATTGTACAGCACAGGGAGTATAGCCAATATTTTATAATAACTGTAAATGGAGTATAACCTTTTAAAATTGTGAATCACTATGTTATACAACTGAAACTTATATAATACTGTAAGTCAACTATACCTCAATTAAAAAAAAGAAAACTGATTGTTTAGTTAACCAAATAAAGTTACTTGAGGAGGTCATACACTTGGTTAGTCAAAAAGACAGGACTTCAACTTGATAAACTTATCTCACATTTTGGCACTGGTAACATTCACACCAACTACTGCTCTAGTCTCCCAGTTTGGAAGCCATCTTTAAACTTTCTTTTTATGCTATTTCTTATATATAGCCTAGCACCAGCCCTGGTTGTTTATTTCTTTGAAATGTCTATCAGGTTGATCTTCTCCTCTCTGTTCATACCTGAATTGCAACAAAAGCTTCCTTGCTGGTTTCTTTTCCATTGTTTTTCTTCCTCCTCAAATGTATCCTAACTATAATTACCAGTCTCTCTATAATGTAACTTCCATCATGGCTCTCCAGTGTTCAAGAATTTCCAAAGGCTTTATACCAATCATTTTAACAAGTGTAAAGTTCTCGACCCAAATTTCCATGTCTTTAGAACATGGCACTTCCCAGCCAGTCTTATTTCTGACGTTGCTCATGCAGGCACAAATCTTGCACCCAGTTGTGCTGGTTTCCTCACTATCCCCTAAATATGCCATTTTTCATTTCCATACCTGAGTCTTTATTTGCACTATTACCATAAACCATGCCTCTGCCCCCATCCCATTCAATTTATCTAAATCTTTCTCATTCTTCGAGGCTCAGATACCTTTGTTCCTCAATGATGTTTCTAACACACAGGTTTTGTATAACTCTCTAAGCATTTATTGCCTGTGTATTGGCTGCATACCTCTAAGTTCTTTGTCTTTCTATTATTTTATTATTGGTAGTGTGCCCCTTAATAGTGACAGGGAAGGTTTCTATAGCCCGTTTTCAAACAGCTTTATGGTTAGATAGTAATATCTAATTCAGAAAAATGTTCAAGATCTTTGCCTCCCTCATAGGTCCCAATCCATAGAGAGAAATGGAGGCCTCTTCTAGTCCATATAGCTCCAGTTGTGAATGTTTCAAACTGGGATTTGGTGTCATCTTCACGACAATTACTCTGTGGTCATTAACAACTGTCTACCTTTGAGAGTTTCTCTCTTTTCTCTTTTCCCTCCAAGGTTTTTGAGTAACTAGGATCTCTCTGTTTGACCCAGAAGGTGCCACTTCACCTGCTTCAGCTGTGAATTAGTTACCTCCATCTTGCTTCACCTGAGATTGGAGGTAGGAAAGCACCTGGATTATGTATGCGGAGAGTATAAGAAAAACAAAACTTCATACTACTTCTCTTTATATGGCTCCTGGCTCTTATTCTAAAAGAGTATTTTTCCCTTCCTCTGTCCTAAATATCATCATCATCTCATGTTTGCTCCCAAGTGTAACCTTGATTCAGAGAAAGGGGATAAGCATGTGCCAGACTGAAGGAAGGAAGGGCAGAGAGGAGAAAATTAATCGGACTCACCACATGCTGTAGTGTTTTCTCTTTTTAACTTGACTGTAAGCTACTTGGATGCAAAAACTTGCCTCTGAATTCTTCTGCCTAACATACTGCTCTACATAGTAAAATTTCAACGAACACCTTCTTATCAAAAACTAATATTCGAGGACTGGTTCAAGATGGTGGAGTAGAAGGACGTGTGCTTACTCCCTCTTGTGAGAGCCCTGGAATCACAACTAACTGCTGAACAATCATTGACAGGAAGACACTGGAACTCACCAAAGAAGATACCCCACATCCAAAGACAAAGGAGAAGCCACAATGAGATGGTAGGAGGAGTGCAATCACAATAAAATCAAATCCCATAACCATTGGGTGAGTGACTCACAAACTGGAGAACAATTATATCACAAAAGTCCACCCACTGGAGTGAAGGTTCTAGGCCTCATGTCAGGTTTCCAAACCTGGGGGTCTGGCAATGGGAGAAGGAATTTCCAGAGAATCAGACTTTGAAGGCTAGCGAGATTTGATTGCAGGACTTTGACAGGACTGGGGGAAACAGAGATTCCACTCTTGGAGGGCACACACAAAGTAGTGTGTGCATCAGGACCCAGGGGGAAGGAGCAGTGACCCCATAGGAGACTGAACCAGACCTACCTGCTAGTGTTGGAGGGTCTCCTGCAGAGCTGGGGAGTGGCTGTGGCTTACTGCGGGGACAAAGACACTGGCAGCAGAAGTTCTGGGAAGTACTCCTCCCAGAGCCCTCCCAGAGTCCACCATTAGCCCCACCAAAAAGCCTACAGCCTCCAGTGCTGGCTCACCTCAGGGCACCGCATCCATCAGCAGTCAAGCAGATTAAAGTTTTACTGAGCTCTGCCCACCAGAGCAACACCCAGCTCTACCCACCACCAGTCCCTCCCATCAGGAAGCTTGCACAAGCCTCTTAGATAGCCTCATCCACCAGAGGACAGACAGCACAAGCAAGAAGAACTATGATCCTGTAGCCTCTGGAAGGAAAACCACATTCACAGGAAGATAGACAAAATGAAGAGCAGAGGACTATGTACCAGATGAAGGAACAAGATAAAACCACAAAAAAAACAATTAAATGAAGGGGAGACAGGCAACCTTCCAGAAAAAGAATTCAGAATAATGATAGTGAAGATGATCAAGGACTCAGAAGAAAATGGGGGCAAAGATCAAGAAGACGCAAGAAATGTTTACCAAAGACCTAGGAGAATTAGAGAACAAACAAACAGAGATGAGCAATGCAATAACTGAAATGAAAAGTACACTAGAAGGAATCAATAGCAGAATAACAGAGGCAGAAGAACGGATAAGTGACCTGGAAGACAGAATGGTGGAATTCACTGCCGCGGAACAGAAAAAAGAAAAAAAGAATGAAAAGAAATGAAGACAGCATAAGAGACCTCTGGGACAACATTAAACACACCAACATTTGCATTATAGGGGTCCCAGAAGGAGAAGAGAGAGAGACAGGACCCAAGAAAATATGTGAAGAGATTATAGTTCAAAATTTCCCTAATATGGGAAAGGAAATAGTTAATAAAGTCCAGGCAGCACAGAGAGATTCATACAGGATAAATCCAAGGAGAAACATGCCAAAACACATATTAATCAAACTATCAAAAATTAAATACGAAGAAAAATTATTAAAAGCAACAAGGGAAAAATGACAAATAACATACAAGGGAACTCCCATAAGATTAACAGCTGATTTCTCAGCAGAAATTCTACAAGCCAGAAGCAGGTGGCACAGTATATTTAAAGTGATGAAAGGGAAGAACCTACAACCAAGATTACTCTACCCAGCAACGATCTCATTCAGATTCGGTAGAGAAATCAATAGCTTTACAGACAACCAGAAGCTGAGAGAATTCAGCACTACCAAACCAGCTCTACAACAAATGCTAAAGGAATTTCTCTAAGTGGGAAACACAAGAGAAGAAAAGGACATACAAATACAAACCCAAAACAATTAAGAAAATGGTATGAGGAACATACATATCGGTAATTACCTTAAATGTGAATGGATTAAATGCTCCAACCAAAAGAAACAGGCTCACTGAACGGATAAAAAAACAAGAACCATATATATGCTGTCTACAAGATGCAGACTTCAGAACTAGGAACACATACAGACTGAAAGTGAGGGGATGGAAAAATATTCTCCATGGAAATGGAAATCAAAAGAAAGCTGGAATAGCAATACTCATAGCAGATAAAATAACTTTAAAATAAAGAATGCTACAAGAGACAAGGAAGGACAGTACATAATGATCAAGGGGTCAATCCAAGAAGAAGATATAACAATTATAAATATATATGCATCCAACATAGGAGCACCTCAATACATAAGGCAAATGCTAACAGCTATAAAAGAGGAAATCGACAGTAACACAATAATAGTGGGGGACTTTAACACCTCACTTACACCAAAAGACAGATCATCCAGACAGAATATTAATAAGGAAACACAAGCTTTAAATGACACAATAGACCAGATAGATTTAATTGATATTTATGGGACATTCCATCTGAAAACAGCAAATTACACATTCTTTTCAAGTGCACATGGAACATTCTCCAGGATAGATCACATCGTGAGTCACAAATCAAGCCTCAGTAAATTTAAGAAAATTGAAATCATATCAAGTATCTTTTCCGACCACAATGATATTAGATTAGAGATCAATTACAGGGAAAAAAACGTAAAAAACACAAACATGTGGAGACTAAACAATACGTTACTAAGTAACCAAGAGATCACTGAAGAAATCAAAGAGGAAATCAAAAAATACCTAGAGACAAATGACAATGAAAACACGATGATCCAAAACCTATGGGATGCAGCAAAAGCAGTTCTAAGAGGGAAGTTTCTAGCAATACAATCCTACCTCAAGAAACAAGAAAAATCTCAAATAAACAATTTAACCTTACACCTAAAGGAACTAGAGAAAGAAGAACAAACAAAACCCAAAGTTAGTAGAAGGAAAGCAATCATAAAGATCAGGGCAGAAATAAATGAAATAGAAACAAAGGAAACAATAGCAAAGATCAATAAAACTAAAAGCTGGTTCTGAGAAGATAAACAAAATTGATAAACCTTTAACCAGACTCATCAAGAAAAAGAGGGAGAGGAGTGAAATCAATAAAATTAGAAATGAAAGAGGAGTAATTACAATAGACACCACAGAAATACAAAGCATCATAAGAGACTATTACAAGCAACTCTATGCCAATAAAATGGACAACCTGGAAGAAATGAACAAATTCTTAGAAAGGTATAAGGTATAAGCTTTCAAGATGAAACCAGGAAGAAATAGAAAATATGACAGACAAATCACAAGTAATGTAATTGAAACTGTAATCAAAAATCTTCCAACAAACAAAAGTCCAGGACCAGATAGCTTCACAGGTGAATTCTATCAAACATTTAGCGAAGAGATAACACCCATCCTTCTCAAGCTCTTTAAAAAAACTGCAGAGGAAGGAACACTTCCAAACTCATTCTAAGAGGCCATCATTACCCTGATACCAAAACCAGACAAAGATACTACAAAAAAAGAAAACTACTCACCAATATCACTGATGAATACAGATGCAAAAATCCACAACAAAATACTAGCCAACAGAATCCAACAACACATTAAAGGATGATATGCCATAATCAAGTGGGGTTTATCCCAAGGATGCAAGGATTCTTCAATATATGCAAATCAATCAATGTAATACACCATAAAACAAATTGATGCACCATGTGATCAACTCAATAGATGCAGAAAAAGCTTTTGACAAAATTCACCACCGATTTATGATAAAAACGCTCCAGAAAGTGGGCATAGAGGGAAACTACTTCAACATAATAAAGGCCATATACAACAAACCCACAGCAAACATCATTCTCAATGGCGAAAAACTGAAAGCATTTCCTCTAAGATCAGGAACAAGACAAGGATGTCCACTCTCATCACTGTTATTCAACATACTTTTGGATGTCCTCGCCATGGCAATCAGAGGGAAAAAGAAATAAAAGGAATACAAATTGGAAAAGAAGAAGTAAAACTGTCACCATTTGCAGATGACATGATACTATACATAGAGAATCCTAAAGATGCCACCAGAAAACTACTAGAGCTAATCAATGAATTTGTTAAAGTTGCAGGATACAAAATTAATGCACAGAAATCTCTTGCATTCCTATAAACTAACAACGAAAGATCAGAAAGAGAAGTTAAGGAAACAATCCCATTCACCATTGCAACAAAAAGAATAAAATACCTAGGAATAAACCTACCAAAGGAGGTAAAAGACCTGTACTCAGAAAACTGTAAGACACTGATGAAAGAAATCAAAGATGACACAAGCAGATATGCCATGTTCTTGGACTGGAAGAATCAATATTGTGAAAATGACTGTGCACCCAAAGCAATCTACATATTCAATGCAAGCCCTATCAAATTACCAATGGCATTTTTTACAGAACTAGAACAAGAAATCTTAAAATTTGTATGGAGCCACAAAAGACCCCAAATAGCCAAAGCAATCTTGAGGGGAAAAAAGCAGAGCTGGGGAATCAGACTCCCTGACTTCAGACTATACTACAAAGCTACAGTAATCAAGACAACACGGTACTCACAAAAACAGAAATATAGATCAATGGAACAGGATAGAAAGCCCAGAGATAAACCCACGCACCTATGGTCAACTAATCTATGATAAAGGAGGCAAGGGTATACAATGGAGAAAAGACAGTCTCTTCAATAAGTGGTGCTGGGAAAACTGGACAGCTACATGTAAAAGAATGAAATTAGAACACTCCCTAACACTACACACAAAAATAAACTCAAAATGGATTAACGGCCTAAATGTAAGACTGGACACTATAAAACTCTTAGAGGAAAGAATAGGAACAACTTTCTTTGACATAAATCACAAGATCTTTTTGACACACCTTATAGAGTAATAGAAATAAAAACAAAAATAAATAAATGGGACCTAATAAAACTTAAAAGCTTGTGCACAGCAAAGGAAACTATAAATAAGACAAAAAGACAACCCTCCGAATGGGAGAGGATATTTGCAAACAGATCAATGGACAAAGGATTAATCTCCAAAATATATAAACAGCTTATGCAGCTCAATATTAAAAAAACAAACAACCCAATCAAAAAAATGGTCAGAATACCTAAATAGACATTTCTCCAAAGAAGACATACAGATGGCCAAGAGGCACATGAAAAGCTGCTCAACATCACTATTGTATATGTAAGTCAAAACTACAATGAGGTATCACCTCACACTGGTTAGAATAGGCATCATCAGAAAGTCTACAAACAACAAATGCTGGAGAGCGTGTGGAGAAAAGCGAACCCTCTTGCACTGCTGGTGGGAATGTAAATTGATAAAGCCACTATGGAGAACAGTATGGAGGTTCTTTAAAAAAGTAAAAATAGAACTACCATATGACCCAGCAATCCCACTACTGGGCATACACCCTGAGAAAACCATAATTCAAAAAGAGTCATGTACCACAATGTTCATTGCAGCTCTATTTACAATAGCCAGGACATGGAAGCAACCTAAATTCCCATCGACAGACAAATGGATAAAGAAGAAGTGGTACATATATACAATAGAATATCACTCAGACATAAAAAGGAACGAAATTGGGTCATTTGTATAAACGTGGATGGACCTAGAGGCTGTCACACAGAGGGAAGTAAGTCAGAAAGAAAATCTAATATCACATATTAACAATATATGTGGAATCTAGAAAAATGGTACAGATGAACTGGTTTGCAAGGCAGAAAGAGAGATACAGATGTAGAGAACAAACGTATAGACACCAAGGGGGGAAAGCGGAAGGGAGGGGGTGGAGGTGGTGGTATGAATTGGGAGATTGGGATTGACATGTATACACTAATATGTGTAAAATAGATAATAAGAAACTGCTGTATAAAAAGAATAAATTAAATTAAAAAATACTTATATTCATGACTCTTTCTTAAAAAGGGAACATTGATATATCATTATCCATGAGAATTTTTTGACTTCTTAAAAAATTGTTGATTAAACACACATACACACACAGTTAGCAAAAATAATAGATCATGCAAGCCTTGGCCCACAGAATAGGAAGAAATGTTTTAAGATCTCTTTCAGTGTTTAAAATGCCTTACCAATATTTCTTTGCTGTTTGTACTATCACTTCCTACATTTGTGGCTCTAATTTTATTGTGGTATAAAGATAATGGAAAAAATTTTGAGAATTTCATTAAATATCAAATCTTGGGGAGAAAAACATTTTCACACGTACCCAGAAACTATACAGTTCAAAAATAGCATGTAATTGTCACTACAATGGCCATGTTTGCAGCCTGGCAAATATGGAACTAGTTAAAGCTGAGATGGTGCCTGGATTATGCTAAATTAATTTAGTCCCTTTCTTAATTGAAATGTTGTCTCTGTTTATGGGCTGCATACCTAACGGCTTGCTTGCATTTATGATACAGATTGCCCGGTTGCTAAGATATTTTCTAAATGCTTCATTTATTCCTGAGATAGAGCATTTCACTGTGGATGCAAAGTACCCAGAGTATCCAGAACACCCCTCTTTGCCATGTTATTTAATTATATCTCTGGAACTAAGCAGCAATAAATTGAGACATCTCCCACCTTAGAGCCAGTGCCAAGCTCAGTGGATCAGGGCAAAAATGCAGCTTTAGAAGCTAGTCTAAACCCAGTATTGACAACTGCTCATGGTCTGCCTGGTTCTTGAAAGCCTAAGATGGGCTGGAATGATGACTTGATAGTCAGCAGGAGTGATACTCTACTCTGAGTAGAAAATTCTTCTGATTATTACTAATATTTATTAAAAACATACAAAGTCCCAGTAAGAGTTTAACATTCATTACAGTTAAACCTCATAATAATCTTTGAGGGAGGTGCTATTATTATGCCCACTTTATAGGTGAAGAAATGAGACTTTGCCCAAAGTCACACAGTCATTAAGCACTGATAATAGAACTTGATTCCTGATGTGTCTGGCTGTAGAGCTCCTGTTCCTCCCCCTTGTACTCCACTCCCTCCATCTGTATGGAAAGGAGGAGGCTCTGGCTCATTTCTCCTAGTGGCTCTGCTTTTCCCAAAGAGGGGGAGGAGAGACACCTTGGCATTGCCTGAGCTTTGCTGGGTTACCCTTCGTTTAATAATGGTAAAGAAAAATTTTACACCAGTCACTTGTTAAAAATGTCAAGGAAAACATTGTTCAATCCATTGGCAACAGGGTTCAAGACTACTGTAATAGAGAATAAAGATTGAATTAAATTCTATGGATGCTCAAGTCCCTTATATAAAATTAGGTAGCATTTGCATGTAACCTACACATATCCTCCCATATACCTTAAATCATCTCTAGATTACTTATAATACCTAATATTATGTAAATGCTATGTAAATAGTTGGTGTGTGGCAAATTCAAATTCTGCTTTTTGGAACTTTCTGGAATTTTTTTTTCTTATATTTTTGATCCATGGTTGGTTGAATCCATGGATGTAGTATGGAAGGACGACTGTACTGACTTAAAAAGAGAAGAGACATCGTGATGAAATTTCATATAATACCAATCTGGACTTGAATACAAGATCTGAACCATATTCACTGTGATTAAACTGTCTGAGCTTTACTTTCCTTCAAAGGAAACACCCATGTAGAAGATAACACCTTCCCCTCTTCAATTCCTTTCTTAAACGGAGAAATAGAAATTCCCAGGGGGAAAGAATCCCAAAGGTTATCTATTCCAACCTTTTTGTTTCATAGATAATGAAACAAGGACCTGGAGAAGTGAATAATTTAAATTTAAAAAGCTAATAAAGAGGTGTTTTGACTCCCTCCGTCTTTCCTAGATATTCCTTTGTCCCAGAGCCATTCACAGTGCATTATTTCTTCTCTAAAAGGAAATATTTGAAGATAGACGATTTTTCCCTTTGCCATGTTGTATTCTGAGCATTATTTTTAAAACATTAATTACCTTTATAAGCACTTTCTTGGAAAATAATCAGAATCATTATTATTTTTATTGTTACTTTTTAATACCAGCACATTTCTATTTCCCCAAACTTGAGTTTAATCCTGACTCTCACTATTAGTACTGCTAAGGGCTCCTTTTGCTGCCTTACACAATACAAATCTAAAATAATTTTGTGTCTCCAAGTCTTCAGTGTAACTCTATTTTGAAGCATCTGAATTTGAGAAAAACAAAAGGAAATAAACATCTTAAGAGTAATTTTAGTTTACCTTAGCCTAATTTTCCAAGGAACTTACATGTATATTATATCTAAGGTTTAATTAGATTTCATTAGTTTTTAGATTTTTCATTTTGTTACTAAATGCGAAAGGAAAGCTGAAGATGTAATTAAATTTTATTATCTCAGTGCTATAATCCATAACTTCAGGGTTAATGCCCAATCTACAATAAAAAAAGGAAAACAAATCTCATCAGATACACAAATGAATACAATAACATTTTCGTCAATGCAAAAAGATGTATTAATTCAGAGGAAAACGTCTTATCTAAATTTCACTTTAGTTTTTTCCAATGTCCAAATCTGAGAAAACATTTGAATATTTGACTTTGGCCCTATTACTGCATACCCACAACCTCAACCTGTATGTCTGTCACTTTTTATTTTTGTATATTCTTTGTGACTCTCCTTTCCGAACCCTGGTAAACTGCTTATGATTAGCCAGAGAACAAGGAACAACCTTGAAGTGGTAGGTAAGTCTTTTATAAACAAATACTTGGCAAATAGATGTCTATATTCATATGGTTACCAGTTTCCATTAGGCTGAAATGGTAGCCTCCGCAGGACTGTGATGGATGGAGTGACTAGAAGAGGTGGGCTGGTTCTTTCTGGAAAATTTTAACTCACTTCTGTGCAGAGAATACACATTTATCATTTCTGCACTTTTCCCCCATCCTATTTTATCCTGCTTCTCCTTTTCAACTTTCTGCCCTACCTCATACCTGGCTTCTTTGATAAAACATCTGTGGAGAGGTTGAAACTTTCAGCTGTGAGCTTCCATAATTACAAATTGCACTAAAGAGGTCTCCAAGGACAGTTGAGACTTCAATAAAGCACCATTATGGAAAGTTAGTCTACCAGCTGCTTTGTTCATTGCCAACACTCAGGGCTGGGCTGGTTCTTTTGCTTAAAAGAGAGAAGAAAGCTCAGGTTCTGGCTCAGGGCTTGGGCATGGCTCCGAAATTCATGGTTAAAAATTGAGTCAAGTGTTAGAAAGAATTCAATTCCTTTCAAAGTTCTACTTCAGTCTACTTCAATCTAAAACCACCACCGTTATAGTAAGATCTATGGTCTCAAATCTCTAGGCCAAAGTTTCTAAAGGTAGAAAAGTATGTTGTCTTATTGCACCTTTTTATTTTTTTTTTTCTGGAGCATCTTTCTTCATTGGTATGTCAACCGTAAATACTTCATGTAACTTTAAGACCTAACCCAACTACATAAGTATAGGGAATAAGACATGCAGCTTCCGCAAATATCAAAATGTAAGACAAATTTGATTTCAAAATAGCGTTTTAGTATTGTTCTTTTTATTCCTTGTCATATTGCCCAAACTATCCATGAGGGAGGGATTAAGAAGTTCAATTTTTTTATGGAATTTGATATTTTTCACTATACTCTTTTCTACAGTGTATCACATATTTTCTAATTTATCATTTTTAATTTTATACATATATTAACAGACTAGGAGATGGGTGACTTTTATTTAAGGCTATTATTTTCCTAGTTGCATTTCTTTAGTATGAGATTTATCAGGTGGTGATATATTGGTATGTCTTACCTGCACTTGCCACCCCAAAGCATAGTGTAGTAGATGAAAAAAGTTATATAAATTATAATAAAAATTATTGTAAAAATTATATTAAAAAATTATATAAATTCTCTCCTCTAAGGCAGCAGTCCCCAACCTTTTTGGCACCAGCGACCCATTTCGTGGAAGACAATTTTTCCACAGACAGTGCGGGGGGGATGGCTCAGGCTGTGATGCGAGCGATGATTCAGGCGGTAATGCGAGCAATGGGGAGCAATGGGGAGCGGCAGGTGAAGCTTTGCTCCCTCGCCCACCGCTCACCTCCTGCTGTGCGGCCCTGTTCCTAACAGGCTGTGGACCACTAATGGTCCACGGCCTGGGGTTGGGGACCCTTGCTCTAAGGTAAGTATGCTTGTGGCCAGTTCTACAATAGAACAATTTAGTTGAAGAACAAGATATCATCCAGAGGAGTTAAGTTAAAGAAATATCCTCTCTCAGGCTTAATAGTCTACGTATTTATGGAAACGAAAGAAGTTCTTCACTAAAATTAAGTATTATGTTTATGAGTGTGTGTGTGTATGAAATCTTGCATATAATTTATATTTTCCAACTTAGATGGCTAATTACTTTTAAATATTTCCATTAAATATATATAGAAATTTAATACTGAAATCCATTCATAAATGCTAATATCAAATCTTTATAAATAATCATTTATCCAATCTATATGAGTGTCCACTTTGACCCAGCACAATATCCTTAGCACTGGGAATTTATCTGTGAAGAAAATTATAGGACTGCTGCCCTATGGAACTTATATTTTGGTGGACAGAAAGAATCAATAAGAAATAAGCATAATAAATAGATTAAATAGTGTGTTAGAATTCAATGAGTGCCATAAAGCTAGAGCAAGTTAAGTATGTTATGAATGCTAAGGGAAAAGGGTATGTTGTAATTTGAATAAGGTGGTCAAGGAAGGCCTTACTGAGAAAACGACCTTTGTAAAAGACTTGAAGAAGGTAAGAGAGTGAGCCATGTGGATACAGGCAGACCTTGGAAACATTGCGGGTTGGCTTTCAGACCACCGCAATAAAGTGAATATCATGATAAAGTAAGTCACACACATTTTTTTGTTTCCCAGTGCACATAAAAGTCATGTTTACACTATACTGTAGTCTCTTAAGTATGCAATAGCTTTATGTCTAAAAAAAGTACATACTCTAATTTTATAAAACGTTATTGCTAAAAAATGCTATCACCTGTGATTTCAGCGACTCATAATCTTTTTGCAACAGTAACATCGTAAATCACTGATATAGATCACCATAACAAATGTAATAATAATGAAAAAGTTTGAAATATTCTGAGGATAGCCAAAATGTGACACAGACACAAAGTGAGCAAATGCTGTTGGAAAAATGGTGCTGATAGACTTGGGGTAGGGTTTCCACAAACCTTCAATTTGTAAAACACAGTGACTGCAAAGTACAATAAAGCAAAGCATAATAAAACAAGGTATGCCCATATATGAAGGAAGATTGGTCTGGGCAGACACAGGGAAAAGCAAATGCAAAATCCTAACATTATAGTGTTCCTAGTGTGTTCCAGCGACAAAAAGGAAGAAAGAGGGCTGGAAAAGAGTGAACGAAGTGGAAAGATAATAGGGTGACAGATAACAGGAGTTCAGCGCATATAATGGCTTGCAGGCCGTTATAATGTTGTTGACTTTACTCTAAGTAAGATGGGGAGCTACTGATAAGATTTGAGCAGGGGAGTTCCGTGATCTGACTTTCGTACTGAAAGAATCACTTTGTAATGAGACTAGATAAGGGTGATACACAAGGGTAAAAGCAGGGAGATCACCTAGGTTAGGCTGGAATCCTGATGAAGATGATGGCTCAGACAATGGTGGCGGCGTTAAAGATGGTGAGAAGTAGCATTAGATAGGCTTATGGGCAGCTTATCAATGGGGAGGCTGAGCCTGTGGGTATGGATGGCAATTAGAGGGTAAATGTAATTTATCTGATTGCTTCAAAATCCTCAAGTGAGAAGTAAGATCAGCTGAGAGTGAGAACTGGGGATGAGGTCTTGGGAGTGTCTAGAGAAACGAGAAGATATGAAAGAGTCATCAAAGAGAATAAGAGACGGAAAGGATTGGGGAACATAAAAATGATGTCCTGAGGATATTAAGGGCCCACTGTGAGTTTCATGCTCATAAATATGAAGTAAAACAAACTCATCATGGCTGTGTATTTCTCCACAAGATGAAGCCACACAGGGGCTGGCAAAAGGGGGCAGAGGGTTGGATTTAACCAGGGTTGAGGTTTTGCCAAGTGTGTAAGACGAAGGGAGTTATGAACAAGAGACTGATTATGATTGACTCTGGAACTTAAGCTTGCTAAGGAGAGCCAGAGAATATCAAGTGGATGAAGAACATTGAAACAGTGATCATATCAGTGGAGCAAGTGGAGGGATTGAAAAGTTTCAGGGAGTGAGTTGAAAATTTAGGAGATGGTCATCAGAGTGTGAGATGCATGAAACTGGAATTATGATGTGTTGCCCTTATTGGCTATGCCTAGGCATAGAATATGACCATGAAAGGGAATGGCTAAAATACGTTGAAAGTCAAGATAATAGAAATTGAGAGGAGTTCAATCTGATGACATGATATTCAAGTTGCACTTCTGGTCGGTGGGTTTCACGGTTTTTTGTTTTCCATGGATATGGAGAGAAAGAAGGGAGACATGAGAAAATGGTTCTGAGGAGCAAGGGGGATCCTGAGCACCCCTCTGTGTGCAGTGCGATGCCCTGGGGAAGGCACGCTCTACGTCCCTAGTGTGGTTCACCTTCAACCCCTGTTGGTTGAGAGATGAACTTAATTCAGTGAGTGGACACTCTTTTGACTTCTGTTGATAGAGCCAAGATTTATGGGGAACCAAGACCTGAATCTCTTCTGCCAAGCCCAGTGCTCTTTCCCCTACAAAATCCTATCAAACTGGTTTTAGTTTTCTATGGAAAATGATAATACATTGTTTCAAATAGTCCTTTGGATCTTTAAAAAAATTAAACCCCCCCAAAATTGTTAAACATTATTTTAAGAGCCTTAATTTATGACTAAATTAATGTTTTTCATCTGTTGCACTGGCATTATTATAGCCAAAAATATGCTTATGGTTTAACTAATATTATTGGATGTCAATGTTGATAAAATATGTTTTTCTCAAGATTCTGGTTTAAACTCTCTCTCCTTACTTAAAAAAAACTTTCTATGGTATAGTGCAGTAGTTAGGGCTAAAGGGTAAATGAATAATTAATAGCAAGAGAGAGAGAGATAAGAAAAGAAAAAATAAGAAAAATGAGACACAGCAGCAAGTACAGTTTGCTCACAGATTTATAGGCACAGTGCTTCATCTTTTTATTATTAGAAATCAGGTGAGAATAAAAGTCACTAAAGAGAAAGACAAGATTGGAACTAGGGGAAAATAAATATAGCACAGTCTATTTTTCTTTTTTAATTCTAATTCTTTCACCATATTCTACTTCCCCACTAACACATGGGGCCATCAAATTCCCTCCTAATTAATCCGTTTCTTGGGAAAGTATATGTAAATTATTGAAGTAGCATTTCTCTTAGACGACTTTTTTTTTTTTTTTTTTTGTGGTACGCGGGCCTCCCACCGCTGTGGCCTCTCCCGTTGCGGAGCACAGGCTCCGGACACACAGGCCCAGCAGCCACGGCCCACGGGCCCAGCCGCTCCGTGGCACGTGGGATCCTCCCGGACCAGGGCACGAACCCGTGTCCCCTGCATCGGCAGGCGGACTCTCAACCACTGCACCACCAGGGAAGCCCTCTCTTAGACTTTTTTAGGTCATTATTTCTAATAGTAAAGATATAGTCCCTCCAATATCGTACAATTCAATGCTATATTTTTTTGGTTTATTACCTAATTCACATATTGACTCTTTAAATAATTGAAACCAGTGTAAGAATATAACGCTTTTAAAAATAGGAAAGTCCATTATTAGGCAGCTAATAATTTTAATAGATACTTCAGTGGCTCCACTAGACTTGAGCAGTTGGAAATTTGGATGAAGAGGGATCAAAGTGGTGACCTATTATATTTGAGCCCTTGAACTCAAGAAGAAAAATGTCTGATAAATTAATTTACTATAAGTTTATTTAAGTAATAATTATGCAGCGTTTACCATGTAGCAAGCATTGTTTTAGAAACAATTAAACTAATAAATTTAACCTTCATAAGGACCCTATAAGATAAGGTCTAGTATGTTTATCCTTATTTAAAAGAAGACTATCCTGAGGCACCTAAGGGTTAAGAAACTTACTCAAGATCACAAAGACTGTGTATTGGACATCTTTACTCCAGAAGCCAGGGTCTTGAGTAGTGTGCTATACTTTCTTGAGATAAGTTTAATATAGGGTTTCATAGGCTTTGAAAAATCTTGAAATCCCCTTTATACAAAGAATTTGTACAACTACACCTATAAATATTTGATGGGTATAAGGTTAAAGTTTTGTAGTGGTGAGCCATAACTTTGATCAGTTTTATAGAAAAATCTAGAACAATAAAATGTACAAACGCTAGCAAGAAAGATTTCACTTCAAGCAAGGAGAAAATATAATAAACAACCCAACTTTGTGTTCCACCTCAGAAAATGGAAGCCTAAACTATTTTGTAAGTGTTGTTTCCTCAATTTATTTATTTTAACTCGGAGAATGGGTCAGCTTTGAGATTGACCACCCACATGAATTTTAGCAATTACATGCAACAAGTCATTGACCAAAAGAATTATCATGCAGGAAATAGTTGAGAAATCAGGCTTGACCACACAGAAGCCCAGGGAAATATTCCAAAATCTCTTGCCAGAGGCAATCATTGAACATTTATGTGTTTATTCAAATTGGCTGCTCTGCATGGGAAAGAAAGGTAAGGTCTTAACGAAATGCTTTTACTATAATACAACTTATCAGAGTGGATGAATTGATATTAGATACACAATATAAGGTAATATAAAAAAATAAGAGGCATGAGAGTTTGAAGACTCTGGAGAAGACTGAACCCCATGTCAAGGTGAGAAAACGATAGGAAAAAAGAAAAGAGGGAAGGAAGGGCAGCTCTGTTGGAGCTACAAGATAAGTATGAAAGTCTTCTTGCAACTGAGGAGTCCAGGCTTCTGAATTTAAAGAAAAAAAAAATCTAATATTCTATGAGACAGTACTGGGGAGAAAGATGAGAATTAAAGCTACAGTCATATTCGAAGGATTAATCTCCAAAATTTACAAGAAGCTCATGCAGCTCAATATCAAAAAAACAAACAACCCAATCCAAAAATGGGCAGAAGACCTAAATAGACATATCCCCAAAGAAGATATACAGACTGCCAACAAACACATGAAAGAATGCTCAACATCATTAATCATTAGAGAAATGCAAATCAAAACTACAATGAGGTATCACCTCACACTGGTCAGAATGGCCATCATCAAAAAATCTACAAACAATAAATGCTGGAGAGGGTGTGGAGAAAAGGGAACCCTCTTGCACTGTTGGTGGGAATGTAAATAGATACAGCCACTATGGAGAACAGTATGGAAGTTCCTTAGAAAACTAAAAATAGAATTACCATACGACACAGCAATCCCACTACTGGGCATATACCCTGAGAAAACCATAATTCAAAAAGAGTCATGTACCACAATGTTCATTGCAGCTCTATTTACAATAGCCAGGACATGGAAGCAACCTAAGTGTCCATCAACAGATGAATGGATAAAGAAAATGTGGCACATATATACAATGGAATATCACTCAGCCATGAAAAGAAACTAAATTGATTTATTTGTAGTGAGGTGGATGGACCTAGAGTCTGTCATACAGAGTGAAGTAAGTCAGAAAGAGAAAAACAAAACCATACGCTAACACATATATACGGAATCTAAAAAACAAAAAGGAAAATGGTCATGAAGAACCTAGGAGTAAGATGGGAATAAAGACGCAGACCTACTAGAGAATGGATTTGAGGACACGGGGAGGGGGAAGGGTAAGCTGGGACAAAGTGAGAGAGTGGCATGGACATATATGCACTACCAAATGTAAAACAGATAGCTAGTGGGAAGCAGCCGCATAGCACAGGGAGATCAGCTTGGTGCTTTGTGACCACCTAGAGGGGTGGGATAGGGAGGGTGGGAGGGAGGGAGATACAAGAGGGAAGAGATATGGGGATAGATGTATATGTATAGCTGATTCACTTTGTTATAAAGCAGAAACTAACACACCATTGTAAAGCAATTATACTGCAATAAAGATGTTAAAAAAAATAAAATAAAATGCAAATTTAAATTAATTAAATAATTAATTAAAACAAAGCTATAGTCATATTGTAGTATGCATTAATGAATATGTCATAGAGGAGGATACATATAATCCACATGTCCAAAACCATCCCATGTACATGAGCCTTTCTCCATTCATATGAGAAGAGTGCAGAATTTCCAGTGAAGCATCATGGAGGACTGAGGAAGATCCTGATGGTGGTGGAGGGTATGGAGGGGAAGGTGTGGGGAAGAGCCAGCCAAGAAGCGTGCTGTGGTTGAGATGGATAGAGACCCACCCATGTTGATGCTCTCCCTTCTGCAGTGTAGAGCTGTCACTGGCAAGCAGCTGTCCACCCATGAACTGTGTTTCCAAGTCCTCTATCTGTGGCCATAAGACTAGTTCATACGAATAAACTCTGAGTGGAATTTATGCATGTCACTCCTAGGTAGTTCATAAAAACTTCCAGGCATTATATCCCCAGTTTCCCCTTCAAGGCCTTACAGACTGACAGAGCTCCAAGGAAGAAGGAATCTGAGTCCCTGAATTACCACATAGAGAAGTTACTTGCCAATCAGATATACAATCACATTGGACTATTTGCTAGTGAGATATAAAATTCTCACATAATATGTTGAGACACTAAAACTTTGAGGATTATTTATTACGGAAGCTAGTATTACCCTGACACAAACACACAGACACAAATCCACCGGGAATGAAAAAATAGAATGCGAGTGTAAGCAGATTGTCAGTTAACTAAAACTTCTGTCTGCTACTCTTTACTTCTTGTTCATAGATTCATGATTGACACCTACAAAAATAAGTGATTAAGACTATACAGGTTATTAAGAGCTCCTGAACTCTTGAAAAAGAAACAGAACAGTGGCAAGGAATGATGAAAATATCATTTTTATTCTTCACTAAACATTAGTACTTTAACAAGAAAGGAGAATGAATGGCACGAGAAATACATGGGTGGCTAATGAAAGACTGAAGCCCAAGGTCTTTCTTAAAACTTCAATCTCTGGAAGCAAGTCATTTGCTCAAAGGAAGCTTTAAAGTAAATGCAAAGAGGAGAGAAGATGCCCAAACAAAATTGGGAAGCAAGTGACTATGGGGAAAGTGTCGTGACAGGAACAAAGGGCTACCAATAAAGGAGATGCCCAGAGTTTCCAACAAAAATGTCATTAGGTAAAAACAAGTAAACAAACAAAGAAACAAATAAATTAATACCAGTATGGCAGGCAGAATAATTGCTTCCGAAAGATATCCATGTTCTAATTCCCAGAATCTGTGAATATGTTACTTACATGGAAAGAAAAAATTAAGGTTGCCAATGGAATTAAAATTGCTAATCAGCCAGCCTTAAGACAAAGAGATTATCCTGGAGTAGCCAGTGGGTCCAATGTAATGAGTCCTTTAAAAGTGGATAAAGGGGGCAGAAGAGCAGAGTCAAAGAGAGACGTGAAGATGCCACCATGCTGGCTGCAAAGATGGAGGAAGAGACCATAAACCAATGACTACAGGTGGCTGTAGAAGCAGGAAAAGACAAGGAGATGGATTCTCCTCTAAAGACTCAAGAAAGGAATGCAGTCCTGACAAAACCTTGATTTTAGCCCAGTGAGACCCATTTCAGAGTTTTAACCTCCAGAACTAAAAGATTATAAGTTTGTGCCGTTTTAAGCCACTAAGTTTGTGGTGATTTATTACAACAGCAATAGGGAAATAATACAACTGATTTTTTGCATATCTCCATGCTAATTAACACAGCATAAATAATAAACAATGTGAATTTGAGATTAGAACACATTTTGGTAAATATAACTCCATGCATATGATGCAAACCTGGAGAGGTGAGATTAAAAAATGGGAATAAGGTGATGGAAGAGAGTTCTGGACCAAAGAAACAGACATATCAAGAGACAGTTGTGCAATATTTCGTGAAGATATACACTTGTGTGGACCAAGACATTGAACATGAAGTGTTTTGAAGAGCACTGAGAAAAGTTTCAAAAAAATCAAAAAGGGTATACGTTATCATTACTGAAACTATACCTTCACAATGTCTTACTTTTGCTTAGATTTTAAGGAAGTGTGCCACCATACCTTTTTCCCCCATGATATTGTGAAGTAGTCAGGAACACAAATTAGGAAATGAGGATTTTGAAAATCAGAGCCCAAGAGACAGAGATGGGACTAGAATGAGTGCCTTTTGCCCAGTTCACTTTCCACAAAATTGATTGCAGAGGAAAAAAACCAATATGTTCACAAAACTATAAAAACAAGAAATAACAGTAATGAAGAATTTAAACCACCATAATATCTTCTAAAAGTCCTATACAAAAAAATTAAGTGCAATCATCTCCTCTTCAAAGATTTTCATGACTCTTCTCCCATTCCATCAAGTAAATTTTACCCTTCCTTCCTCTTGCCCTCCCTATGCCATATATAAGCAACCAAAATAGTATTATAAAATGTACACATAGCTATTCACACATCTGTCTTTTGTTAAGACAATTTAGGACAGGAATTATGACATTTATCTATTTAACCATCAACCTTAAAAATTTTTCTAGACCTTATTAGGTACTCACAAATGCCTGTTGAATTACTAATGAAATAAAATGCCCCTAGGCAGAGCTCAAAACTAACTTAAAATTTAGATACAATACAAAGAACATTTATTAAGAGGAATTACTTTTAAATGTTACATTTAGAGGAAGAGGAACAAATATCTTTGGATATTAGGCTTGGGAGTTTTATTTTCTATTTTTCTGCAACTTCTCGAGTGAAAGGAATGGTATTTAACTAAATGGGTTGACATAAACACAAAACACAGCATAGTTTAAAGGCCTGTGAAAACCACAGTGAGATACCACTTTGGAAAACGTCTGGAAGTTTATTGTAAAAGTAAACTTACATGTTCCTATGATCCAGTAATTCTACTCCCAGATATTTACCCAAAAGAAATGAAAACATATGTCCACAAAAAGACTTGAACAAGAATATTTATAGCAGCTTTGTTAATAATAGTCAAAAATTAAAACAGTGCACGCCTATCAATAAAAGAATGGTTAAATAAATGGTATATTCATACAATGGAAGACATCAATAAAAAGGAACAGACTACTAATGCAAAACAACATGGATGAATCTCAAACCATCCAAAGTGAAAAAAATACTTGGGATGACAGAATCAAAATTAAACAACTCTTAAGCAGCAATAATGAGCTAAATTCAACATTTTTTAAGCCCCTAATCAGTACCTGGCAATGGGGGTAAAAAGTCACTTTTTACCTAAATTCCTTTACATTTATCATATTAAAGACTTATATTTGGTTCCAAAAATTCAAATAAATGTCCAAGAACAGACTGTATAAATGTGATTTATAGGTACTAAGTATGTTAGTGCCTTAGTTAAGTGTAAGCTCAGGATGGGTCATGTGGAGCTAGAGCTACCAAAATTCTACAGTGAACTACAGATGCATTAACAGAATAGGAAATTTAGCAGAGGAAACGATAGACCTGTTGTCACTGCTTTGGCCAGACTACCTCTGGAATACTGTAATCAATTTTTAAAGTATTTCTTGCCTTCTTGAACAAAAAAACCTACACAAAGTGTTTCAATCAGATAACTCAAATCATGATGAGAAAAACTAATATTTCCTAAAAGTAATTTTCCTTTAAAAGGTACCGTTATTTTTTCTCTCTTTAAAAAATTTAAAAGTCCTGTTGTGGGTCTAAAAATTATTTACAGATTAAGTTTGGAATAACTGCCTGATGAAAGGTTCTGATATTGGCAAGTAATTCACAGCTAAATGTGTATGTATGTGTGTGTGTGTGTGTGTGTGTGTGTGTGTGTGTGTGTGTGACTGAGTAGGGAGGAAACCCAAAGGAATAAGCCTGCCTACTAATTCCAGACTAATTTTATTTCAATTAGAGTAACAGAAAATTAGTTCTTTATTTCTCTACTCAAAACAGTTACAGCAATTAAACTTAGGGAGAATGAGTGATATTAATCATATCAACACATATACTTTATTTCAAAATCCTATTCCATTCTCTTTGTAAGCTAATTTAGGCTTAAAACCGGAGGGAAGTCTTTATAAAGTACAATCACAATAGAAGCTTAAAAAGAAAAGGATATTTATCTTCATGCCGGTTTTAAATATAGGTCAAAATGCACACATTTACACAGATGTCAGCTGCCTCTCTATTGTGTGCCCTGTTATGTGTCCATGGGAATTGACTTTGTAAGGCTTTCTAGCAGAAATAATAAACGTATGGCTTAGGAAATTTCTTTTACACAATTGCCCCACTGGTCACTGTTGTATATGAAAATCTTGAAGAATTTCTGTCCCAGATCTCTGCTGTTGCTGACCTTGTGAAGGTCATAGAATTAAAAGTACAGATTTTGCTCAGACATCTCAACCATGGAATGTGTCTTTGGCTCTGGTTCCCTTATTCATATGTGTGGTGCATTTGGAAAAGTCCTGATGACTTAGAAATAAAGAAACAAACCAATTAAAACTTCTTCGGGAAAACACCTACTATTGCACAACTAGAAGCCATCTTTTCAACTTAGAGCCCAGATATCTAGTTAGTGGTAATTTTACCTTCTCTTGGGAGACATGAAAATATTCAACAACTGTATTATTAGTCAATTATACTTTAGCATGAATTAAGACTTTAAAAGTGATTTTAGGAAGGGAGGTAGATACAAGGCATCCATGCTTCTTAGATTGTCCATCCTCCTCCCCCACTAACTCAGGCACCCATCATCTCTCACCTGTACTCCTTGAATAGCCTCCCAAGTTAGTCTAGTTTCCTCTCTACTTTCTTTTTATAATGTTATCTTCTTGTTATCTATTTTGCAGTGTCAAAGACCCCAAATATAAATATGTTCATATCGTTCCTTTTGCAAAGAGCTCCCATGTCCCCCCTCACCTACAGGATGAAAGTCAATCTTCTTCATATGGCTTTCAGGGCGGTCCATGTTCTGACCCCATCAAATTCTCCAGGCACTCCTTTTATCCCACTGTTTTCCCCATTTTTCTGTCTATTCATAATACCTATCTGCTTATAATTTTTACAGATGTTTCCTCTGTTCATATTATTCTTTCAATTGAAAATTTAGCTCTGTCCCCCACATTACCCATCACTCCCTCTAATTCTTTGCAGAAACTGTACCTTCTCCAGGAAGCTTTCTATGACTTTCTGGGTTGGAAGAGGTACACCTCCACTCACTCCCATAAACACTATTGCCTGCTATTGCTCACTATGTTTGTGAGATTCATTCATGCTGTTGTATTTGTACTTTTTTCATTCTCATTTCTGAATTCAGTTATAAGAATATACCACAGTTTATTCTATTGTTGTTGAATAATTTCTCCAGATTTTTGCTAATATGAGTACTCCCACTATTAGCATTCTTGTGCATGTATTTTGGTGAACATATGCATGCATTTCTGTTGGGTATATGTCTAGGACTGGAACTGCCCAGTCATAGGAGGAGGTAGGCAGAATACTAAAACTGTCCTCCACGATTCCATGCCCCAGTGAAAGGGAGATTATCCACATGGGCTTTAGGGTTAGGGAGATGCCCAGGTGGGCCTAATCTAATCACAACAGTTGCTTTAAAAGCAGAGAATTTTCTCCAGAAGCAGAAGAGGAAGTCAGGGAGATCTGAAGCCTATGGGATACTTGCTGCCTCACTGCTGGCTTAATGATTCAGGGGTCCTCCTATAAGGACTAGAGCCACACTGTGTTGGACTTCTGACCTACAGAACTGTGAGCTAATAGCAGGTGTACTTTCAGCCACTGTTTGTGGTAATTTGGTGCACGGCAAGAGAAAACTAATACCTAGAGCTTGCATGTATTTCATAGATGCTGCCAACAGTTTTTCAAAGTACCACTTTATATTCTCACCAGAAGTGTATGAGAGTTTCAGTTGCTCTATAAAATTTACATATGCTGCCTTTAGTGCAGTCACAGAATATGAAGCATCTAGTAGAAATCTGCCTGCTTAATGTGTAAGTTTTAATCATTAATGAAATAAAACCAAAAATAAAATGTAGCAATTTCCCATGTAAAACAAAGGAAATTTTAATAAATTATAATATTCACTTCTCAAATTTAGTCAAACACACACACACACATCAAATTTTAGCAGGTGATCATTCAAGGGAAATAGTAATGAGTATTTAGTATTATTTAATGTGACTGGTGGATATTAAAATTATACCGTTGTCTTTTTCATAAATCAAATAGCTGTAATAATAGGAAAGTTTAAAAAAATCCTATAGCTATTTTATTCAACTTGTTTCACTGCTCTTTGGTGAACTTATCCCTAAAGAGATATTGGATAATGCCTTTTAAATATCAAGGATATATTACATAAAACGTCCACAGGGACTCTGAAGAAAGACTATATTTTTTCTAAATTTAACATCATTTGGACATTGGTGTTTTCCTCTTTTCTATCGATACTTTTCTTACTAACTGTTCTAAATGTTACTCTTGTCATTTTGAATATGTATACTTGTATAATTTTTTAGAGCTTACTCTAGGAATTAAAAAATTCGTACTTATTACTTACAGTCTATTTAGAATCAATATTTGACCACCTAACTGGAATATAGAAACTATAACGTCTCTCCTTTTTGCTACAGCCATCTAACATAGTACCGCTACATACATGGAAACTTCCATCTGAGAATGTTATATTTTATACTTTCAACCATCAAACATATTCTGCAAAATTCAAGAGGAGAAAAATAATGTATTGTGTATATATATATATATATAGTATGTATTGTATATTGTGTATATATATATATATATATATATATATATATATACACCTAGACATTTTCCCTCTGTGTTTCTCTTTCTTTGTTCCTGATGTTCCATGTTTCCTTCTGGTATCATTTCCCTTCTGTCTGAAGAACTTCCTTATCAAGTCTTTTAAAGCAGGTTTGCTGCCAACAACTACTGTAGTTTCCTTTCATCTGAGAATGTCTTTATTTCACCTTAAGTCCTGAGGGACATTTTCACTGATATAGAATTCTGAGTTGTCAGTACTCTTCTTTCAGCACTTTAAAGGTGTCATGCCATGTCCTTCTGGTACAACACACAGTGGGGGTGAGCCCAGGAGTTCATAAACAACTTTGCAGAGTGACCATCCTGAGCTCTTCTTTCTTATTATTCCCCAGGCACGTCCCCATTCCACAGACTGCCCTTTCCAGACTTCCAACCAGAAACTGCCCCCTTCCACCCTGTTTAGGATTACGCATAGCAGGACAGAGAGAGAAGGAAAAAATCATCACAGTGGGTCTGGTGACAACTTCTTGGAGCCACACTTCAACTTCATATAATCTATCAAGTATTATACTTGGTATTATATTCTAGAAAAATAAAAGGCATTCTCAGCCTTCAGAGTTTTCTTATCCTGTTAAAAATCCTAAAAATATGCCCCCTCCCAAATAATTGTGCCCCTATAGAACAATAAACTAATTAATGCAATAGATGACACAACAACTAATAATGTATTCCCACATCATAAGCATATTTCTCATATGTATTTTTCCATAAGCATAATTTTTTTTATTAAATTTCATCTGCCCACTGACTTTTATTATGTAAGTAGTACTGTGTTATTTTAAGAAAATAAACTTGGCTCCCAAATATGCTAATATAAAAGTTAGAAATTTAGACTATTCTCTCTTGAGAAAATATAACAGAAAAATAATTTTCTATTAAAATATAAATTATACCATTTTAATTATCACCAAATATAAATGTGTATTAGCTAATTTTTTTCTTTAGGCCTTTAACCTGTATTACCAAACAGAAAATAAATAAATAGGAATTTCAAGAAAATGGTCTGAGAACTAATAATTGATGAGTTTCTCATGTGAGAACAATTTTATAGCTATGATTAAGAGAAAAATACAAAGTAAAATCATCATAAGCATTTCCCCCAAATTCATATTAAAACCTAAATGAAAAATTTCTGGGAGCTTAATAAAATCTTTAGTGTTTTTACAAAAGGTAACTTAACATTTTTCTCCTGTGTGTTCTTTTCATGAACCTTTTAGATTTCTTCCTAGAAATTAATGAATTTCTCAAACAGACAGAGAAAAATAGAGCACTTTATTTATATCCTAACAAGTAGAAACAAATTAACTAAAGTGAGTCAGTGACACAGATGTTAATTTTAAACTATAAGCTCCAGTAATAGCTATCAAAAGTACCGAGAAGTGCATAAATGCACTGTTCCTTCTCTAATCTCTCAATTTTCTTTTAAAACAGAGATGACCAGGTGTGGCAGAAGCATGTTGCCCTAATGTCGTTCTCAGTGTAACTTCTTTTAGAGGCATGTTGTAAAAAGAATGGTGTACTACTAACTGTAAAATAAATAAGCTACAAGCCTATATTGTACGGCACAGGGAATATAGACAATATTTGATAATGAGTTTAAATAGAGTATAATCTATAAAAATATTGAATCATTATGTTGTATACCTGAAACTAATGCAATATGTAAGTCAACTATACTTCAATTAAAAAGAATAATGGTGTACCATCGATGCTGCTGAAATTAAGTTGAACAAATCCTCTGATAAACAACTGTTAATTGAGATAATTGACACAGAATCATACAGCTACCCAGCTGCCAAGGCCCCAAGGTCCTCAGGGAGAAATAAATACCAGAAACTTCAGAGCGGGGATGATGGAAATGATTATTCACGAGCCTACCTTGGAAACAGCAGGTAGTAAGTGGTCTGGTCAAAGCACCATTATTGCTTACAAGTCTCTGGCTTTCTCTGCGTTAGGAGAATGAATTATCTTTGACATTGGGCAAAGGTACAGATTGTAGATATTCCTCTGCTCGCCCCTGAAATAATTATTCCCCAGGAAGAAATGGGTAAGGTTAGAGATGCAACTCTAGCAGCAACTAAAGTTAAAAGATCATTGTTCTAAGCTTGTTCTGGCCTTCATAATTCTAGCAGTTGATGCCCATCTTACCCACCAAGGAGAATTATGGGAATATCTGAAGTTGTTCAATCTCATATCACACAGCTGGTCCTGAGAGGTTCACCTTAGACCTTCCTCTCTTTATTTTTTTAATGGTATTTCTAGAAAAATTTAGCTGAAAGTGCTACTGAGCAACTTGGCAAAATTGTGCTTAGTTCTAAATGTACACCCCAGATACAGCATCTGCTAGAGATGGTTCTGGTTCTAACAAGAATACTATGCCGCATACTTGATCCTTAATTTGCACAGTGTCTTGTGACGATTCTTATATTTTTGTCTTAAATTAAATTTATGAAAGGGCCATTTTGGAGAATGCAGTCTTTGAGATTAATAAAGATTTAACTAAATAAATCTTAATAATGAAAATAATCTATTTTGAATTGAAAACCTTTCAAATAAATTCACACATAGAGGATGCATTAAACCTCTTACTGATGACTGGGGATCATTGTTATACATTTCTGGACTATGCTCTAAAACACTGATTCGGCATGGCCTATGGGAGGCTGTGGGAGTGTTCTGGATGTGATTCCTGTGAGCATTTAAATCTTGCATTATTCTGCTTATTGTCTGACTGTTAAGTAGTCTACTTTTATTCCTTAATATTCTTAAAGTTCTTGCACATAGATGGTCCTCCACTTTCTAACTTGTTACTTTGAATCAGCTGAGGGTTGGAATAAGATATGATCAAATTCATTAAGAGTGTATGTAAGCTAAGAACAACTAGGTTCTGAGTGAAAATCTGGGGAGGTATCCAGGAACAAAATATGTGTGTTTAAGTACTTAATAGTTGGCATCTAATTCAGCTGTTTTTTTTTTTTTCTTGTTTATTCTTAGCAACCCAGCAATTTTATATCTACCCAGATAAGAAAAGTTCCAGGAACTGTGATGCATCACTGAATTGGATTATTCTATTTGTATTTGACTTTTCATTCATATTTTTCTAATCCACCTATTATATTTTGCTTCCTTAGAGCTAGAAATTTTCCTGGCATGTTTTTTTTTTTTTTTTTTTTTTTTGCTGTACGCGGGCCTCTCACTGTTGTGGCCTCTCCCGATGCGGAGCACAGGCTCCGGACGCGCAGGCTCAGCGGCCATGGCTCACGGGCCCAGCCGCTCCGCGGCATGTGGGATCTTCCCGGACCGGGGCACGAACCCGCGTCCCCTGCATCGGCAGGCGGACTCTCAACCACCGCGCCACCAGGGAAGCCCTTCCTGGCATCTTTGACAGTTTATTTCCAATAGTTCAACTCCTAATAAGCTCTGTAAGTTCAGTGACTATGTGAAAAGAAAAAAGAAAACTCTGTGAGTTCCATCACTAGAAAATAAAGCTTTCTTTCAAACATTTACGATGCAGAGTGACTATTTAAATGTCATCATAGTGATTAACTGGCAGTGTGTTCAGATGCAAACTCATCCGCATTTCATCCTTGTCTCAGGCAAAAGTGAAAACGTCTTGCACCAATGGTGAGTCAGCCTGATGTATCCCTCTTCCCTCTATTAGCTGACATGAGCTCACACATTCACATAGGAGCAGGTGCTGATTAACTCATTCTCTAAAGCTTCTAACTTCATAAATTTGAGTTTATAAATTGTAACTTAGTTTTATAAGTCCTTTGCTAGTTGCCTGCTTAAAATTCAACTTCAAACCATTTTTAAGAGTTTTGTCACTCTACTAAAAGACCAATTTCAAATGTGCTATTCTTGAAATAGCAAAGCTCTACGGCTCTAGAATTCAGTGTAAAATCTTCAGGTCTCTTCCTCTATAAACCCAATTCATTTTTTCTTTTCCTTCTAAGACAAACCAGTTGTCTTAGGCTACCTCTTTTTCTTTAGGTTGTGCTTCCTTATACCCTAAATAGTCAGGAGAAGAGTGAGAAATTCAGTTCATCTTGTGAGTTAGTTGAGTGAAAGACAAAAATTTATACATGAGGAATCCAATCATAACTTACATTTTTTCCAAGCAGACATTATCTTTTGAACTGTTTCTGTGAGTTTTCAGAAAAACAAGATGGTACTTAGAACTTGTCACTTTTTCTCTGACTTCTTGACCCATCACCCTTGATGACACAGGCCTAAATAACTGGCCCCAAATATTCCCTCATTTTTATCATCCAGGGAACTCTAGAGCTGGAAGTAAAACTCAAGATTGAAATCTTAGTGTGGAGAAACCCACAGAAGTTCAAGTGACTGATAACTGAATTACACATAGGACCCTATAATTGAAGTTATATAGGTGTATACAAGGACAATAAGTATTAAGGTAATATGCTTCCCCAGCTCTGCTCTAAGAATTCTGCAAGCTCTTTCTTGGGCTCTCTTCAACGCTGACCTGTGTTTAGTACATGTAGACATGTTGTATTGGACAAGCTAGAGGAAATAAGCCAAGTCAAAAGAGAAAGACATATGGCCTCCAGGGAAGAATGAAATATATTTGGGAGGTGGCAAAAGGACAGGTGGGGAAGATATAAAAAGGCCATTCAGCTGACATCTAGGGAAGGAAAGAGAGAAAAAGAGAATAAGAATGAGCAGATTGATAAGCCACTTTTATTCTGTGTGACTTTTTTTTAGAGGAAGATGGTAAGCGAGAGAATAAGATGTTTTTGCTTTGTGTTATAAATATAAACCTTATTTGCCTTTTCAAGAGGCTCTGCTTCAATACACTCCACTCAAGGACTTTTTGCCCAAATTGGTCGAGAAGGGCAGAAGAGTGTGATGCTTACAAGCACAGGATCTGCAGCCAGACTGCCTGGTATAAATCCTGGCTCTTCTATTCTCTTTAATCTTGAATAAGTTACTTAACCTCTCTTCCTAGTTATTTCATCTGTAAAACAGAAATAACATTTGTGTTGACCTTATAGTATTTGAGAAATAAATCAATTAATACAAGAAACATATTTAGAATAGTCCTTGGCATATATTAGGGGATCCAAAAAAATTAGTAATTTGCATTTATATATCTTTTTGGAATCTGATACTATGTGACATGAATAGTTAGGAAGAATCAAGTCTTACTTATGTTACAAATAATGACAAAATATATTCTTGGAAGTGTTTAGAAGCTGCTGAAATAGCCATCTATTAAAATATATTTTTTTCTTTTTAAAAACAGTACCCTAGAAGTACTTTCTAAAACAACCTTATCAGAAAAAAAACAACAACAAAAAGATTATTTAAATTCCAGTTATTCACTTACCGATATTCATTTATCTGAAAGTCGCTATAACCACGGCCCAAACTGGTGAATGTGTACATCAGTGTTAGCAACTAAATTCTACTGACACATCAAAAGGAAAGGCTCCGAGTACCACTGAGCTTCTTATGTTTTAGTGAGAAAATTGAGAACAAAGAGATTGAGAGACTTGTTCAAGTTCAGACAGCTAACTGTTGTCACATCGGAACAGCCTGTGGCGTCGATTTTGGAGATGGGCCAGGAACCTATTTTCACAGAACAAAGATTAGGAAATTAGAGGGTACTTAGATAAGGTAAGCACTCAAAATTCAGAACTATTCAAGTGTAAGAGAATGGGGGAAAACAATGGGTTGGAAAGAGGCAAGAAGTCCCAATAGGAAACACAGGACATGAGCAACAAGGAGAACTTGAAATTGGAGCAATGCTGCTTCAGCTCCGAGCTCTTAAGGTGGCTGGTGTGAGAGAGGTGGTGTCCACAGAAAGAGAAAATCCTGACAGAGGAAGGCACTAGGGGAAATGGGGATGGGCTCAAGGTAGGATGGGTTGCTGAATAACTGAGTGATAGCCTAAAACTAGGTAATTGTATGGAAAATTCTTGGTGATAAATCAATATTTGGAAATTTGGGGGAAATTGTTTTGCCTGAAGATTACTCCTCACAACTGAACCAGTTGCTTCTCTTATCCACCTATCACACGACAAATGTAACCCATATGAATGCACCCAAGTTTATCAGGGACATGGCAATAATTTCCATCTAATATAGGTCAGCGTGAGAAGACAGGTGTCAACTCGAATATAACATATTAGAAAATAGTTTGTTGAAATTTCTCTCTTTACATCATCTTTCCAGAAAGGATCAGAAATCATAAGACTTAAAAGACATAACCAGAATCTCTAACAGCTCTACTACATTCCCAAATAAGAGAATTAGACAGATTATTCTTCGTTGGGTTTTTAGAGACGATGAACTCTTGAACTCTCAGTAATTATTTTTGACGGGAATTTTTAACTGATGCTCAGATCACCCTAGAGTTCAATGGGAAAGAGAAAAGCCACAAGAACTTTTCTCATAAGGCACATGTTGTACACTTCTGGCTACTGCAGGGCAGTGGGCTATCACTGACACTTAAGATTTGGATAAGAATTGCACTAACCCTAACCTCTCCAATTTTAGTGAACTTGAACGGCTTATTTGTACAATAATTTACTGCTGCAGATAATTCCCAGCCCATACAATTCTACTTAAAGCCCATCCTTCAGTGCCTGAGAATTATGCCTTTGTCATTTCACTGTAATCTGTTGGCAGGGAAGGAGGGTAAGTGACATTGGTGCACGTTCTTTGCAAGTGTAAGTATTTTGTCCTGACAGATGTACAGAAAGAGAGCTCATCAGATCTCAGTTAAAACACTATTGGCCAAAAGCACTGAGCACATATTCTCTGAGTGTTAGATAGGTTGAATATTAGATTAAAATAGTTAATGCAATTACCCTTAATCTTTTGCTGTAGTTTTCTGAGAGTCTGTGATGAATTTGTCTAATTCCTTAAAATTATAACCATAATAGTAATAATCCCAGTTTTCCTATCCATGAGTAGAATGTTTATGCATACATCTGAACCTCTGTGACTACCTTTGCAGGATGGAGAGTTTGAATATTCTCTACTCTTGCATGACTGGTACAGCATGATGCAAGGTCCCTACTCTTATATTCTTCACCTAGCACTTCCTAGGCCAAGACCTAGGGGCGTTTAGATTTTCCTCAAAGGACTAGTCCTATAAATTGCCTATCCCTATAAAAAAGAGAATCTGCAGAAGATTGAAATGTGCCAGAATCTACAGCCACGGAAAGGAATGCAGAAACTGGCAAGGAAAACTTTCTTTCTTGCTGCACTTGGAGACAGTGTGTCCTCTGTACATAAAGAAGAGAGAAGTATGGGATGGTACCACGAAATACACTTTGTTTTAGCATTCTGGAATCATGGAAGCCAATCCATTAAATTGTTGCCAAATTGGAGGCTTACTGAGCCTTTTTTTGCAACTGTTTATAGTAGTAAGTATGCAGTTTTGATAAGACTAGCATTATGAAAATTATGTCAAAATTGTCATACTATACATTACATGCAAAAGAGATCACATCTGTCTTTTTGACTTCTGTATCCCTAATCTTTAGCAGAGTATCTGGAACATAATCAGTACTCAATTTATATACCTACTTCCTTATTGATGAGTGAAAGTTATAGCTGTCTTATTTATTTACAACATTCAAAATAGATGATTGGCACAGTATTTTACATTTTACAAACTGCTTTTCACTTATTACATGCTCATTTTGTTTTACTTCATTGGAAAATGGTTATAAGGCATGCCTGTTCCCTGCAACTCAAGTGAGTCAATGACACAGTAAGAAATAGAACCTGGAAGCATGTAATTGTGGTTCAGCAAGAATTTTCTTATTGGAAATAGAGTGGAGACTTGAATACTGAAGTTCCACACCTCCATCATCCTCATCCATGTCCACCATCTTCAGTTTCAAAGATGGTACATAAGCTATGGTTGGGAATCCTCTGAACTGATAAGAGTTTCAGTCTCCCTGGTGAGCCCACCAGCCTCTGGACATGCTTCTGGGAAGAAGACAGGGAGGTGACAGAGAGCCATGTCCACTCATTTGTATCCCTGATCTGTTGTGTGTGTGTGTGTGTGTGTGTGTGTGTGTGTATATATATATATATATATATATATATATATAATTTTTTTTTTTTTTTTTTTTTTTGCTGTAATCGGGCCTCTCACTGCTGTGGCCTCTCCTGTTGTGGAGCACAGGCTCCGGACGCGCAGGCTCAGAGGCCATGGCTCACGGGCCCAGCCGCTCCGCAGCATGTGGGATCCTCCCGGACCGGGGCACGAACCCGTGTCCCCTGCATCGGCAGGCGGACTCTCAACCACTGCGCCACCAGGGAAGCCCTGTTGTATATTTTTGATTGTATGTTTCTGGTTTGGCTGTAAAGCAAAGGGGAAATGACTTTGTATCTAAGTGATCATTCTATCTAGTCCTCAAACCTAAATTAACTTTTGTGGTCTGGCCTGGTTCAAATGCCCAGAGTATTCCAGTGTGGATGGTTTCTGTTTTGACTTAACATAGAATGCTATTTCTTTATGGGATCTTCAGGACAAGAAAGTTTTATTTCATATATGTGATGCAAAGAGTTCTTGAATTATCATGATCGAATATGTGTGGAGCATCTCATGAACAAGTCAATTTCTGCTAGGGATTGTGAAGAAGAGAAATGAGGAAAATAGTTGTTATGGTCTGAATTGAGTCCCTCACCTCCAGAATTATATATTGAAGTCCTAACTGAGCCCTAGTACCTCAGAATATGACTCTGGTTTGGAGATAGGGTTTTTGCAGAGGTAATTAAATTAAAATGAGATCACTAGAGTAGGCTCCAATGCAACATGGTGTCCTTATAAGATTTGGACACAGAGGGAAGACAATGTGAAGACACAGGGGGAAATTATCCATCTACAAGTCAAGAAGAGAAGCCTAGAACAGACCCTTCCCTCATGACCCTAAGAAGAAACCAACCCTGCCAACATCTTGATCTTGAACTTCAAGCTTCCAGAACTGTGAGAAAATAAATTTCTGTTGTTTAAGTCACCCAGTCTGTGTGGGATACTTTGTTATGGCAGCCACAGCAAACTAACACCACTTCATTTATGATTCTCCTTCACTGAGATCTTACACTTATTTCTATATCCATGGAAATGGGATAAAAATGAATAAAATTTAGACTACTTAGCATTTAAATACACATATAATGAAATAACACACTTCCAATAGCAGTCTTATGGTAGCATAAGAGAACTGTTTTTTTCTGTTACCAATCAGAAGAGGATTTACAGAATGATTGTATTCTTATGTGCAAAAAGCACTTAACACAATTTCTAGAACATATAATTCAATAAGTGTTAGTCCCTTTCTGCTCTGTTTCTCTACCACAGTATACTGGTAGAACCTGAAAAAAATATCAAGTATAGCTAATATAATTCATCTTAAAGCACTTGTTAACTTTTCCTTTCAGTTACGCTGCCCTTAATTTTGGTAAGCTCTTTCCAAATAACCAATACTCTTAGATTTAGTAACCAAGCCATAGATCTAACCACAGAGATGCTATCAGTTCCAAGTCATATTATTCTTGACCTTTCACTTCTCTACCAAAAGTTACATGTCCTAGTGCCCATTTATTCAGGGCTGTGCTCTGCTATCTTATATGATAAATGTTCCATCCTATATAAGGTATGTTTGCTCCTGCATGTTTGTTACTTCATTCCCTAGGTAATTATAACTTAATGCATATTATAAATTTCACATCATGCCAAAAACAATGACTTACTCTAGTTCTATCTATAATGGTGAAAAAAGATATCTTGGAGTGAACTGATCTTTTGTTATTTATAAAGTCACATTCATATTCAGTTAACATTTTTCTAAATACCCATTATGTATTAGATATAGAATTTTAATAACCATTTCACACATGTACTACCATCTCTATGTTACAAGGAAAAAAAGCTTTAAAGAGATGTAGTAATCTGTTCTATACCACACAGTTGGTAGTGAAATTGAAATTCAAACTTAAATTCTGACCTAGTTTTATTTTTTAAATTATTATTATTATGCTCTACTGTTTCCCATTTTTGTTGTCCCAATATGCTCATAAATATTAGTAGAAATCAGGGTAAAGAGAAGAGAAAATATTGAAACCAAGTATTTATTTTTCTATCTCCCATTCCCTGTTCTGTATTTGCATCCCCAGGGAGAAACACAAAAATTGTTTGGAAGCCTAAGAATGTGGTAAGAAATAGCAGGCATCACAGTGGCTCTTGTTATAAACAAGAGGTCCTGGGTGCTCCCCTAGGATAAATGCTGTTTAAAATACACATCAATGAAATATCTGGAAAGCATTCTAAAAACAGAGACACCTATTTAAATTCCTTCAGTCAAACAAATTGCATAGATATTTCATCTCAACACTTTGCTTACTTGGAAGAATAAGCAAACTTGAAAAGGCAATGTGTTCTAAAAAAATAAAACAAAACTTGTCCACAGAATTTTCCTTGGAGCAAAACATTATTGATTTATTGATTTTTCTAGAAGTCATCCTGAAGGAAGCAAAAATTATTCGAGCTCCAGAGCAAAAGCATACTTGACAGATATAAGCTTCTGGTTTTAGGGTGGGGAAACTAACTATGTCTGAGCTGCATAAAAAACAAGTAAGCAAACGCTTAACCCTGCAGTTTTCTTTTTTTTTTTAATTTCTAGAAAACCTCCTATAGGAAAAATAAAAAGACTATTCAGAAATTCTCTGAAAGGATTTTGATTTTATAACTTAAACTTTGAAGCACAATTCTAAAGAGAAGGATGTGTTCAAAAGGGAAAAAAAGAGGACTTTGCAGTCAAAAATCAATTATATTAAAAAAATCAATTATAAGTATTTAGAAAAATAATAAACTTTTATAATAATAAACTTCTCAACCTTGATCTCTCCTTGATATTTACTAGGTATGGAAATTACCTTTGCCTTCCTCAAATGTGCAGCCCAGCCAGCCTATTAACAAATAAACAAACTTCAGTCAAGAAAGACTACAGCATACATCAGGCAAGACAAATATACTTAATTTTGAGTGCTAATTGTGTTACTAGTTACTAATTGATATCAGTGGATTAAGAATAATGAGAACACTGTGATTGATTTGCTGAATTCACCTAAGCATCTACAAGTTAGAGTTTCTGCATCTGTGCACACATTTGTGATCCCCACCATAGTCACCTGCATATATTATATCCAACTACTCTCATAGATAGAAAATGTGATGACAATAACATTGCAAAATTATAACTGGATATTTTTCTGTTCTGTTCCATTAGTAAAAGTGTAACTATGAAAACTCATGACCTTGGATGGTTAAGTTCAAATTGTTCTAGTTTTTCCTGGAAGTAGAAAATAGCTCTGCCTAAAGAAAACTCATTAATGTAAGAGAAAGGAGTCCAATTTAAGAAACCAAAGGGTGCAGCCAAAAGAGAGAGAGAAAAAAAAGGAGGGGTCTAGAGCATCAACTGAGTAATTCAGTCCCAGTCCCTGGATAATTCACTGATGACTGCACCTCTCACAGTAGGAGAATATTTTCAATGATGTCCCTTGAAAAAGATAGCAAATTATAGAAAGGGGACAAACTTTGGGATTAAATTCTCCTGGTGAAATATCAACTCAGGTATTTACTAGAAATGTACTCGATCAGTACCCAATTTCTCCATAATAAAACGGTGCGCATATCAATTATCTAGTTAGGTTGCTGAGAGTATTAACAATAATGCAAGAACAAAGCCTGCCATATGGTAGATGAATGGTAGTTAATATCATTAGCTTTTCTTTACACAGTCTTGGAAAATGTTAAGCAGAAATTTATTTCAGTTGAGAAACGGTAATTTAAAAATGAGCGTGAAAGTATGCATCTTCACATGAAAAAAGGGTTATTATCTGTAAGGATGTAAACATATTCTATGTAATATTCATAGGCAACTTATTCCATTTCCTACGTTAGCATCTAATCCTGTGTCTCTCTCTCGATACCTGTCACTGATCTAAACCTCCCCATCCCCAGACATGAAAAGATTCTGGAAAAAAGAGGGATCAGTAAACAAAACAGAGATTTTTGGTTTTTGTTTTTAATTAAGCCAAGCCCTGCAAATTGAACTGCTGAGAAACACAGACCTTATGCTCCACCCTGTTTCTTACCCCATGCTTTAAAAAGTGGTATATTGTTTATTGGAAAATTTGTTTCTTGGCTTGAAGAGAATGATCTCTGCCCTCAATGTGCATAAATTTAGAATTGGGAACTAGATGTGAAATCTTTAATCTCCTGGTGAAATAATTCTTCATGACACTTTGATAATTAAAAGGCTACCTCAGGTCACTGGGAGAGAAAAAAGACAACGCAATTCCTGTCCTCAGTTTTCAGTGCTACTATAGTTCCTTATTAGCCCCACCTTTAGACAGTTGATTTGAGTCCAACTTCTCAGATGTGTAATTTAGAGTCATTCCTGGAATCTCACATGGAGTGAAGGGAGGGTGATAAATGGACGTTTATGGACAAAAATAAAATTGAAACTGGGCTTTAATTGACTGTCCTGAACAGACCTGAGAAATGTAACATACACTGAGGCTTGCAGAATAATGCTTTTCCCCAAGGAAGTGCTTCTGCTCTCCTAGGAAGTTTCCCCATAGAATCCCCAGGGCTCACTTCACACATCATAAGACCCAAACAGAAGGAAGGCATAGTGAAGGCCTTCCTTCACTGAGGCCACAGGGAACAGGCATCCGGTTCTCCCTCCTGTTTCTGCTTAGAAACATTCCTCTAATTCCTTTCTCTTTCGATCACATTCTATCTCCGTAAATTCTACCTTTCTGCTCAAAATCTTCGGAAAACTGGGAAGAGTCCCTTGGAATATATCAATCAGTAGTCTAGAACTATCCTTTCACAGGGGGTTTTCATGCCTGTGCCATTGTCCTTGGAGTATATGAAGAAGCACTACTGATGGCTGCCAGTGTGGACAGAATGTCCCAGAGTGTGTGGGTCCAGCCCGGAAGATCCCATAGCTGCTTACTACTCCGCCCTTATTTCACACAGAGCATGCACCTATTTCCAGTTGCTCGTTAGAGACTGTTACCATCATTCATTACCACCCACTTGCTTGCTGCTATAGGTCACCTAAACTGTAATTTCATAGAAATCCTCCTAAAAAATGAAAATAAAAAAATGCATGCTGCAAAAATGTTCTCAGGTAAAAGTTTTCCATTATCTTTCTAGGAACTGAATGGTTCCATCAGTTCTGCTAAGGGTCTCACTGCCTCTCTGATCTTGAAAAACTCTTTCCTAAAAAGAGGGGTGTTGGGAAATAATGCAAATTTACCTACTGATTGTAAGTTTGGAGTTTACCTGTTGCTCTTAGCATCTCCTTTGCAAAGTTTGATTGTGACGGCTCCAGTTCTTCACAGGGTATGTCAGGGATACGGTAGGCAGAATAATGAACACCGCCCACCCCCCAAGTGGCCACATTCTAATCCTTGAAACCTGTGAATATGTTCTCTTACAAGGCCAGAGACTTTACAGATGTGACTAAGTTAAGGATTTGGGGATGAGGAGATATCCTGGATGATCCGAGCGGGTCCCATGTAATCATAAGGATCCTTATAAGTAAAGAGTAGAGGGGAGAGTCAGAGTCAGAGAAGCAGAGGTCTTGGGGTGATGTGATTACCGGATTTGGAGACGGAAGGGGGTTACAAGCCAAGGTATGCAGGCAGCTTCTAGAAGCTGGAATAGACAAGGAATGGATTCTCCCCTCAAACTTCCAGAAGGAATGTAGCCCTGCCTGCATCTTGTATGTTTCTATCTTGCCTCATGCCTCATCGTAGTGCTTGACAAAGATCCTGGCACTTGGTTATAGCTTATAATTGTCTATAAATTAATAAAGAAAGAAATGATATCTCCAAGCTTTGTCAAATTGGAGACCCCAACACTCCTCATCATATCTTCATTCTACAAGACCCATATCGTGGGCTATGTGTGAATGCAGAGACCCGATATACAATATATGTCAACCTTTGTGCCTTCCACTCTTACTATTTCCACTACCTGGACTTAGTTTCATCCCTCATTCCATCTGCACCACTGAACGCTGTGCCCTGCAGACAGCAATACACGTTTCATTCTCCGTGATGGTTACAATAACAAAAGAGGTTGTGTGATAAGTAAGAGTACTGTGTGATTTTACCAACTGTCAGGTGAAGACAGAGGAAATGGAGTGAGTCAGTCAGGATCGAAACAGGAAAAGATAATCATTTCAAGTAGTTAAGACAGTAGTGGCATCGAGTTAATAGATAGAGTTGAGACTCCAATGGGACAAAGGGAATAGACAGGGTTTTGGGAACGCAGCTTGGCTTCCCTGGGGAAAAGCAAGGTGGGCATGTTGGGTAGAAGCTGGAGTCAGGTAGAGCCACAGGTATGGGTGAACATGCTGTTTGAGGCAAAGGGAGAGGGGAAAATGCCTTGGATCCTCCTTTCTACCACCTGCCAATCTCCTGAGAGTGCCTACCACTAGCCAAACCCATCCAGAGGCTATCTGACACGTGGATATGGAAGATCACCCTGGGCCCTCTAACATACAGAGCAGAGCAGGGGACGCAAGGCGGGGTAAGTCTGAGTACAAACACGCCAAGAAACAGCATGCAGAAGGAAAAGATTTCAACGTCTTCTTAAGTGAAAGCATATAGTAAATACATAAAACCTAATTACCTCTTAATCGGTCTGCAATTCACTTTTATTAAATTAAAATCTTAATTACTGTCATCTATAACAGAGTCTGGAAAAACTGTAATAAATGAATGTGAAAACCTGAGTTTAAGAGGCATACCTCTCAAACTGTTCAAAGCAATAAAAATAATGTTACTTTAAAATGTCAAATGGAAACTAGTTTAGAACTCTTTGTACTTCTAATTTGCATTTTTGTGTTAGGACATATATCTCCTAAGATAAACATGAGAGAAATGTAAACCATGCCAAGTCAAAGAAAAAAAGAAATGCAGCCAACATCAACGGATAGATATGTATTTCCCAAGAGATCTACCTGAAGTGTGGGCTGAGTCTTCTGTTGAAGAAAATATAAACTGACATTCAGGCCATGAAGAGTTGGAAACAGCACCGAGAGTTAAAAAGATTTTTCAAAAAATTAAGTAATGTCATGGAATGTGTATATGATAAAATGACATAGAGTACTTGCCAATTGTCAGGTTTTCAGCTAATGGGAATTTTCCTATGAGCTTAGAATAGTAGATTCCTGGCATCAAGATATCCTAAGTATTGCTCTATAGTTACCATTTTTCTTCCCTGCTTATTATCTGGGGGAGGAAAAAAAACCCTATCAACACCTGATGATTCATGACCTAAGTCTCAGAACTTTAACTCCAATGCCAGCTAGACAAAAGGATAAGTCATTTTGTTATGACGAATTAGCTACTTATCCATTGAAAACATTGGGCTTATGCTGGGTAGACTTAATTTATGTTATCATTGAAATGTTTATGACAGTTCATTTTTCAGAGTTGAAAGAACATTTTTTAAAACGCAATATGTTAGTCAATAGAATAATTACAAGTTTTGTGCTGTGAAAGCTATGTGGGTTTTTCTTTTTCAACTGTCTCCTGATAATTTCACCATCACTGATTTCCACACACTGGAACCAACAATTTTAACTGTGCCACTTTATCCCCTTTATTCTTAAAGGCCCAATTCTAACCTAGCATCCTTGGTAAAGTCATGACTTTTTGTCACCCAAACCAGGCACTTTTTTAAACCACAGTGGAATTTGGTCTGTTAATCCTTGTGGCACCTGCTACCACCTTCCCATCGATACATATTTTGTCTATATTTTTTTCCTAAGGATTCCCAAACATTTGAATATATTTGTTCCTAAGTTAGTTATGAGCTCTTTGAAGGTACAATGGCTTATTTTATCTGACATAGAAACCAATGTATGTTAAATTACAGCCTCTCCTAATATATATTTATTCTTACATGTCCTCTCATGATTTCTTTCCTTATGTTATTTTTAAATAGAAAAGTATATTCCTCACTATCCCTGAATATATAACAAGATCAGGAGTTTCTTTATGAGAGTAATTTAGTTGAAGGTAAGTCCCTTGGACACCCATTATTCCCAACCAAATGCATCAGGACTAGATAAAACTTCTTTAAAAGCGACAAAACATCATAGTTATATTCTTAAGCTTGTTGAATTCCATAAATATGTCTTTAGAATCAAAGTGATGTATATAGGGAACACAAAGGTAAGTATGACGTGATTCCTGCCTTCAAGTAGTTCATTTTAGTTCAAGTAGAGAGTGATCAAATGAGCAAATGCAATATATTTGGTGTTATGGGCTAAATTTGCCCCTCCCTCCAATTCATATGTTGAAGACCTCACCCACAATACCTCAGAGTGTGACTTAATTTGGAGATAGAGTCTTTAAAAGATGAATAAGTTAAAATGAGGTTGTTAGGGTGGGCCTTAATCCAACCTGATTAGTGCCATTATAAGAAGAGAAAATTTGGACATATAGGGAGAGACCAGGGAGGCAAGGGCACAGAGAAAGATCCATGTGAAGACACAAAGAGAAAATGGCCATCTGCACACCAAGGAGAGAAGCCTCAGTAGAAACCCAAACTGCCCACACCTTAATCTTGGTCTTCCAGAACTGTGAGCAGTAAATTCCTGCGGTTTAAGCACCCAGTCTGGGGTGTTTTGTTATGGCAGCCTTAGCAAACTAATTCTTACCACTGTAAGTTCCGCAGTGGAACTTACAGCATACAATCCTGTAAGAGCAAATATAAGGAGATCATAATGTAGTGTGTAGTTTGTAGTTTGTGAAAAAAAACTTCCTCTACGTTGTACTACATGTTATCTGGGTACTCCCTGAGGAAGATTACTGGTTTTCAGTAGACATTTATCTCTATGGGTATGTGTACATATATAGAAATATACTATAATTCAAACTGGTGATTTCCAAGATAATGTGCTAAAGATAGCCAGGAGGCAGAAAGCCCAAATAACTATTAGGTTTGGCTAATGGCATTAAAAATCTGAATGCATGACCAGACTGCACAAATGGAAATTTAGAGAACAGATTAGTGATTGTAAGGTCTTATGTAAAGTTATACCAAAAAATGATGAAAGGCTCGTTTTAGAATTCTTTTCGTTGATTAGCTTTGCAATAAACAGGGCTACCTGTTTAAACAGCTACCATAGAATGATACTGTTCAGGCTGCTGCCTGATTTGCATACTAATGCCTTTAATACTTAACACTCAATTTGTGCCCACTGAAACAAGGGGCAACTCTACTGGTGCAGAAGGCAACCGAGGAATTCCTTCAAGCTCAAGGTAATTTGCCTTAGCCCTAGAACTGAATTTTAGAGAGACTCCAAGGCCTACAAGTATGTATACCTTCATGGGAAAAGGGCAGGGAGATGACATAGGTCTGATGCTGTCCAGTAGTGGAGCAAGGCTTTAAGGTAAATGTCCAGCACAATTAGAAAGAAAGTGAAATCCGACATCAGCACCCTCTGTGCTCCCTTTGTCTGCCTCCCAAACTCTCTTTGGCATCTGTTCTCCAGGTGCCCATGGCTCTTTGCTGCTGTCTAACTTTGCAGAACTCCTGTGTCTGCCCCCTACTCACTCCCCAGAGTGCTCAAAAGTGTTTGCTAAAAAGTACTTTGCTTTGCCAGAAAATACTTAATCTGATAAAACTAATGTGTAATAAAGTGTTTATGGTAGATATTCATAAGGCACCTTTGTAATATAGATATTGCTTTTTAATCCAAAGATGTGACAATTCAGTGATGGTGTTACAGCACCATGAGAGTTTAGATCAGGGGTCACTAACTCGGGGAATAGGCAAAGAGTATGAATGAGTAAGGCAGCGACGTGGGGACTAGTGAACTGGCAACAATGCTCCACCTAAAGGGGCACAGTAGCTATTCATCTGTGCATTATTATTGCCAGGCTTGATTGTGGACGACTTTTTCCAAGTGTTGCGGTCTGTTTTTTTGTTTTTGTTTATTTTAAATCTCTCATTTTTAGTAGTAGAAACCATGTAAAAATATTAAGTGGGCCAAATAAGTTTATGTACTGTCCAGATCAACCTTATGGGTCACAACTAATCTACAATTGAAGATATTTTGAGACAACTTTTTCTGTCAATGAGAATAACAACAGTCTTTGTTTTCAGCAGAATTTAGTGAACATTTTGTACAAGGATCAAGCAAGTGTAGTAGAGAAAAGAGAAGTAAAAAAATTGGATTGTAGTTTTCTATCTTCCACTCACCAAATGTGTGACACCATATACGTTACTTGTCCTTTCTGTTTTGTTTTGTTTTGGTTTGGTTTCGTTTTTTGCGGTATGCAGGCCTCCCACTGTTGTGGCCTCTCCCGTTGTGGAGCACAGGCTCTGGACGCGCAGGCTCAGTGGCCATGGCTCACGGGCCCAGCCGCTCTGCGGCGTGTGGGATCTTCCCAGACCGGGGCATGAACCCGTGTCCCCTGCATCGGCAGGCGGACTCTCAACCACTGCGCCACCAGGGAAGCCCGTCCTTTCTGAATTTAAACTTTATTTTTTATAAAAGCGAAGTGTTTCCTGTGACTTCGTGTGCTTCTATGATTCTCATTAATATGTCACTGTAAAATTTCTGTTCAAGATGGTTTGTGACCTTTTTTTCATTTATAAAAAATAATCTTATTGAATAGGTTAAATCTTTAAAAATATTAAATATGTCTTTATCTTATTTAGATATTTAAAATATATAATCAGACTCAAAACCAAAATCACTGTCCCAGTGGACCAGTGTCAGAATAAAAGCTGGAGAGAGGATCTAGTGGGGAGGTTACAAAGATTCCCAGGCAAACCACCAACCTAAGACCTGCATCAAAAGTTGGCTGTGTAGAAACAACTGAAAAAGCAGTAGATATGGAAAACTATGTGTTGGAAAAGGATTTAAGAAGAAAGACTTGGAACAATCTTGTAAACTAAAATTTCATACTTCTTGATGAAAATTAAGGTCATGAAAGATACTTACGCATTTTACAAATAGGAAACTTATTTCCTGAGAAATTAGAAATATCATGGCAGTCTGCTGAAATTTAAACATACTTTATATATTAACAGATAGAAATAAACCATATTCATTAAAAAATAACAATTTTGAGCGGAAAAAAGCATGTGGCTATGAATCAAAAACAAACAAAAAAGAATCAATTTGAAATCCTGGGAATAAAAAATATTTTGATATTGAAATAAAAACGTCAATAGACAAAAGAATAAATTAGAGGGATGAAGAGATAATTAATAAACCGAATGATATTACTGAAGGCAATGCACAGAGATAAAAAGCGTGTTAAACTCTTGAGAGTAGAGTTAAGAGACATGGAAACCAGAATGAGAAGTGTCCACATATGCATAAAAGGGGTTCTAGATTTTGGAAAAGATGAGTTGATAAGAAGGCAATATTAAAAGGAACATTTTTTTGGCATTTTTCAGAATTTTAAAAAGATGTTTCCTCAGATAGAAAGTGAATATCAAATGCCAAGAAGAATAAATAAAATAAATCTACATCTAAAAACACTGCAATAACATTTCAGAACATCAAAGAGGAAAACAAAAAAACTAGTAAAAGTTATCTCTCTAATAGTATTTCCCAACAAAGAAATTTTACCTATATGAAAAGGGCAATTAGATTGACAGCAGACTTCTCAATAGTAACAACAAATGTTGAGGGGAAATAGCAGTCAACCTAGAATTTCATAGGCAGTTCAAATTTCTCATGACAAAATCAAGACATTTCAGACATAGAGGGAATAATGGATTTTAATACCCAGAGAACACCACTAAAAAGAATCATTAGAGAAGTACTTCATTGAGAATCATGATCCCAAACGGAGAAATGCAAGGAGCAAAGGTAAATGAAATTATTTATTTTAAAAAATATAAATAGTTACTATGGACAATTACTTTTTTTTTTGCTTTTATAAAATTAGAATTAACATTCTAGATGTGGAAAATGGCATGAGGGAGAGTTCAGATGGTAGTTGCTAAGTTCCATGTCTTTCTCTGGTAGAGGATAGGAATACTGAATATTTTAGACTTAGAAATGTAAAATATTGAAAGAATAAGAAAACTTTTTTTTGTATTATGTTAAACTATTTTTTAAAGATTCTTCTAAATTCAATTTTTAAGTATCTGTAAATAAAGACAAAGTTTAACATACTTTAATTGAATTATAAATTTTTCAAGAAAAGAGGCCAGTGATGTAACTGAAAGTAGTATTTTATTACTTAGTAGTAAAAGTGGCACAAGGACATGAACATTATTAGAGTAAGATACTTCTATCACCTATTCAGAAAATATTCAAGAACAGATAGGCCTTATATTCAGACAAAACTATGCTCCCCCAAACCCAAACACCTGGGTAAACATAGGCAGATTTCTTAATCTTTCTGATGCTCAGTTAACTTATCTGTTATAAGGAGTAATAACATCCACCTGCATGGTGGTGCGGTGAAGATTTGAGCTAAGGTTTGTAAAGAGCTTGGCACATGGTAAGCATTCAATAAGGGGAAACAAGTTCTATTTTTTACTTAACAACAAATAGGAATCAAATAACACTGGTGAATACATGGAACATGAGTGTAATCTCAACATTCATGTACTCACTGGACTGCAGAGAGAAAAAGGATGAGAATTAAATGCAAAGTGAACCATCAATATACAAACAATTCCTAAATTGTGTCTCAAGTATAGAATGAGCACATAATTTACAGAAAAAGTAATGTAGAAAGAATAAATATGTTCCAGAGTAAAATACTTTTTACTTTTGTCCTTTTTCTTGAGTCTTCAGGCCAAATGGATTGGCAAATGTGACCTCAGATCACCATTTTTTAAAAAGTTAAATTGGGACCCATGGGAACTGAGTCAGCAGAGCTGTAAACCTTAGAAATGGGTTTTTTAATGAAATTTTTGACAGACTTTTGCTTATGGTCATAGAACCAGATGTCCTTGCAGCTGGCTTTCAGACATTCTTCTACCTCATAAACAATCTCTAATTCCTGTCACAGTGACTCTTTTCTCAATTATTTTTTGCTAATATTCTTGTTTCCCAAAGGATTATTGAGAGAATTTTAGCAAAGCCTCTGAAGGAGTAATTGGAAGGCAGACATTTTTCAATAGCTTCATTATGGACAAGAAATATAAAATAATTTGATAAAAATACTCTCTTGGGCAAAGATGAGGATCAATGGAAGGGTTAAAAACAAATTGAATCTATAATGAAAAGCAGGATTTCACAGTGTAGAGCTGTTCATTTTTTTTTTTTTGATGCTCTTCAGAAATATTTATTGAGTATTAGGAACCATTCTGGGTTCTGGGATTCAAATTCAGTCCAACTGATTCCAGAGGCATGCTTTTAACCGTATAAGGTAATAGTGCACATACATTTTTAAACTCATGGCCAAATGATTTCTTCAGCTAAATGTGGAATGTATTTTGTGGAAGATAACCCTTCTGATACAGTTGAAAGTTCAGTGAGTAGAGGCTTAAGTTTGCATTTATATGAATCTAGACAAATTCCCAGAATGTATAATACAACCAGAGAGCAGGTAGAACTGTTAGAGTTCATTAATTGCCACACTCTGTGTAAATTTGTCTGAATTCCAATTTTTTAAAACATATTTATTGGAGTATAATTGATTTACAATGGTGTGTTAGTTTCTGCTTTATGACAAAGTTAATCACCCATACATATACATATATCCCGATATCGCTCATGTCTCCCTCCCTCCCACCCTCCCTATCCCAACACTTTAGGTGGTCACAAAGCACCGAGCTGATCTCCCTGTGCAAAGTGGCTGCTTCCGCTAGCTATCTATTTTACATTTGGTAGCATATATACGTGCATGCCACTCTCTCACTTTGTCCCAGCTTCCCCTTCCCCCTCCCAGTGTCCTCAAGTCCATTCTCTAATAGGTGTGTGTCTTTATTCCCATCTTGCCCCTAGGTTCTCCAAAACCATTTTTTTTTTGGTTCCATATATATATGTTAGCATACAGTATTTATTTTTCTCTTTCTAACTTCACTCTGTATGACAGACTCTAAGTCCATACACCTCACTACAAATAACTCAATTTCGTTTCTTTTTCTGGCTGAGTAATATCCCATTGTATATATGTGCCATATCTTCTTGATCCATTCATCTGCTAATGGACACTTAGGTTGCTTCCATGTCCTGGCTATTGTAAATAGAGTTTCAATGAACATTGTGGTACATGACTCTTTGAATTACGGTATTCTCAGGGTATATGCCCAGTAGTGGGATTGCTGGGTCGTATGGTAGTTCTTATTTTTAGTTTTTTTTGTTTTTTGGGTTTTTTTTTTGTGGTACGCGGGCCTCTCACTGTTGTGGCCTCTCCCGCTGTGGAGCACAGGCTCCAGACTCGCAGGCTCAGTGGCCATGGCTCACGGGCCCAGCCACTCCGCGGCATGTGGGATCTTCCCAGAACGGGGCACGAACCCGTGTCCCCTGCATCGGCAGGCAGACTCTCAACCACTGCGCCACCAGGGAAGCCCCTATTTTTAGCTTTTTAAGGAACCTCCATACTTTTCTCCATAGTGGCTGTATCAATTTACATTCCTATCAAAAGTGCAAGAGGGTTCCCGTTTCTCCACACCCTCTCCAGCATTTGTTGTTTGTAGATTTTTTAATGACGGCCATTCTGACTGGTGTGAGATGATATCTCATTGTACTTTTGATTTGCGTTTCTCTAATGATTAATGACGCTGAGCATTCTTTCATGTGTTTGTTGGCAATCTGTATATCTTCTTTGGAGAAATGTCTATTTAAGACTTCTGCCCGTTTTCCAATCGGGTTGTTCGTGTTTTTGATATTGAGCTGCATGTCCTGCTTGTACATTTTGGAGATTAATCCTCTGTCAGTTGCTTCATTTGCAAATATTTTCTCCCATTCTGAGGGTTGTCTTTTCATCTTGTTTATGGTTTCCTTTGCTGTGAAAAAGCTTTTAAGTTTCATTAGGTCCCATTTGTTTATTTTTGTTTTTATTGCCATTTCTGTAGGAGGTGGGTCAAAAAGGATCTGGCTGTGATTTATGTCATAGAGTGTTCTGCCTATGTTTTCCTCTAAGAGTTTATAGTGTCCGGGCTTACATTTACATCTTTAATCCATTTTGTGTTTATTTTTGTGTATGGTGTTAGGGAGTATACTAATTTCATTCTTTTACATGTAGCTATCCAGTTTTCACAACACCATTTATTGAAGAAGCTGTCTTTTCTCCATTGTATATTCTTGCCTCCTGTATCAAAAATAAGATGACCATATGTGCATGGGTTTATCTCTGGGCTTTCAATCCTCTTCCATTGATCTATATTTCTTTTTTTGTGCCAGTACCTGGGTATCTTGATTACTGTAGCTTTGTAGTATAGTCTGAAGTCAGGGAGCCTGATTCCTCAAGCTATGGTTTTCTTTCTCAAGATTGCTTTGGCTATTCGGGGTCTTTTGTGTTTCCATACATATTGTGAAATTTTTTGTTCTAGTTCTGTGAAAAATGCCAGTGGTAGTTTGATAGGGATTGCACTGAATCTGTAGATTGCTTTGGGTAGTATAGTGATTTTCACAATGTTGATTCTTCTAATCAAATAACATGGTATATCTCTCCATCTTTTAGTATCATCTTTAATTTCCTTCATCAGTGTCTTACAGTTTTCTGCTTACAGGTCTTTTTTCTCATTAGGTAGGTTTATTCCAAGGTATTTTATTGTTTTTGTTGCAATGGTAGATGGGAGTGTTTCCTTAATTTCTCTTTCAGATTTTTCATCATTAGTGTATAGGAATGCCAGAGATTTCTGTTCATTAGTTTTGTATCCTGCTACTTTACCAAATTCATTGATTAGCTCTCGTCGTTTTCTGGTAGCATCTTTAGAATTTTCTATAAATAGTATCATGTCATCTGGAAACGGTGACAGATTTACTTCTTCTTTTCTGAATTGGATTCCTTTTATCTATTTTTCTTCTCTGATTGCTGTGGCTAAAATTTCCAAAACTATGTTGAATAATAATGGTGAGAGTGGGCAACTGTGTCTTGTTAATCTTAGTGGAAATGATTTCAGCTTTTCACCATTGAGGACCATATTGGCTGTGGGTTTGTCACATATGGCCTTTAGTATGTTGAGGTAAGTTCCTCTATGCCTAATTTCTGGAGGGTTTTTATCATAAATGGGTATTGAATTTTGTCAAAAGCTTTTGCTGCATCTATTGAGATGATGATATGGTTTTTCTCCTGCAATCTGTTAATATGGTGTATCACATTGATTGATTTGCATATATTGAAGAATCCTTGCACTCCTGGGATAAACCCCACTTGATCATGGTGTATGATCCTTTTAATATGCTGTTGGATTCTGTCTGCTAGTATTTTGTTGAGGATGTTTTCATCTATATTCCTCAGTGATATTGGCCTGTACTTTTCTTTCTTTGTGACATCTTTGTCTGGTTTTGGTATCAGGGTGATGGTGGCCTCGTAGAATGAGCTTGGGAGTGCTCCTCCCTCTGCTATATTTTGGAAGAGTTTGAGAAGGATAGGCGTTAGCTCTTCTCTAAATGTTTCACAGAATTCGCCTATGAAGTCATCTGGTCCTGGGCTTTTGTTTGTTGGAAAATTTTTAATCACTGTGTCAATTTCAGTGCTTGTGAATTGTCTTTTTATGTTTTCTATTTCTTTCTGGTTCAGTCTCGGAAGGTTGTGCTTTTCTAAGAATTTGTCCATTTCTTCCAGGTTGTCCATTGTTTTGGCATATAGTTGCTTGTAGTAATCTCTCATGATCCTTTGTATTTCTGCAGTGTCAGCTGTTACTTCTCTTTTTCATTTCTAATTCTATTTTTTTGAGTCTTCTCCCTTTTTTTCTTGATGAGTCTGGCTAATGGTTTATCAATTTTGTTTATCTTCTCAAAGAACCAGCTTTTAGTTTTATTGATCTTTGCACTGTTTCCTTCATTTCTTTTTCATTTATTTCTGATCTCATCTTTATGATTTCTATCCTTATGCTAGCATTGGGGTTTTTTTGCTCTTCTTTCTCTAATTGCTTTAGGTGTAAGGTTAGGTTGTTTATTTGAGATGTTTCTTGTTTCTTAAGGTAAGATTGTATTGCTATAAACTTCCCTCTTAGAAGTGCCTTTGCTGCATCCCATCCGTTTTGGGTAATCGTGTTTCATTGTCATTTGTTTCTAGGTTTTTTTAAATTTCCTCTTTGATTTCTTCAGTGATCTATTGGTTATTAAGTAGTGCACTGTTTAGCCTCCGTGTGTTTGTATTTTTTACAGATTTTTTTTTCCTGTAATTGATATCTAGTCTCGTAGCGTTGTGGTCGGAAAAGATACTTGATACAATTTCAACTTTCTTAAATTTACCAAGGTTTGATTTGTGACCGAAGATATGATCTATCCTGGAGCATGTTCCATGAGCACTTGACCGGAAATTGTATTCTTTTGTTTTGGGATGGAATGTCCTATAAATATCAATTAAGTCCATCTTGTTTAATGTATCATTTAAAGCTTGTGTTTCCTTATTTATTTTCATTTTGGATGATTTGTCCATTGGTGAAAGTGGGGTGTTAAAGTCCCCTACTATGAATGTGTTACTGTCAATTTCCCCTTTTATGGATGTTAGCATTTGCGTTATATTGAGGTGCTCCTATGTTGCGTGCATAAATATTTGCAACTGTTATACCTTCCTCTTGGATTGATCCCTTGATCATTATGTAGTGTCCGTCTTTGCCTCTTGTAATAGTCTTTATTTTAAAGTATATTTTGTCTGATATGAGAATTGCTACTCCAGCTTTCTTTTGATTTCCATTTACATGGAATATCTTTTCCCATCCCCTCAATTTCAGCCTGTATGTGTCCCTAGATCTGAACTGGGTCTCTTGTAGACAGCATATATACAGGTCTTGCTTATGTATCCATTCAGCCAGTCTATGCCTTTTGGTGGGAGCGTTTAATCCATTCACATTTAAGGTAATTATTGATATGTATGTTCCTATTACCTTTTTGTTAATTGTTTTCGTTTGTTATTGTAGGTCTTTTCCTTCTCTTTTGTTTCCGGCCTATATAAGTCCCCTTAGCATTTGTTGTAAAGTTGGTTTGGAGGTGCTGAATTCTCTTAGCTTTTGTCTGTCTCTAAAGGTTTTAATTTCTCCGTCAAATCTGAATGAGATCCTTGCTGGGTAGAGTAATGTTGGTTGTAGCTTTCTCCCTTCCATCATTTAAAATATGTCCTGCCACCCACTTCTGGCTTGCAGAGTTTCTGCTGGAAGATCTGCTGTTAACCTTATGGGGATTTTCTTGTATGTTATTTGTTGTTTTTCCCTTGGTGCTTTTAATATTTTTTCTTTGTATTTAATTTTTTGATAGTTTAATATGTGTCTTGGCATGTTTCTCCTTGGATTTATCCTGCATGTGACTCTCTGAGGCTCCTGGACTTGACTATTTCCTTTCCCATATTAGGGAAGTTTTCAATTATAATCGCTTCAAATATTTTCTCAATCCCTTTCTTTATTTCTTCTTCTTCTGGGACCCACTATAATTCGAATGTTGGTGAGTTTAATGTTGTCCCAGAGGTCTCTGAGACTGTCCTCAATTCTTTTTATTCTTTTTTTTATTCTGCTCTGTGTTAGTTACTTCCACTATTTTATCTTCCAGGTAACTTATCCGTTCTTCTGCCTCATTTATTCTGCTATTGTCCTTCTAGAGAATTTTTAATTTTATTTATTGTGTTGTTCATCATTGTTTGTTTGCACTTTAGTTCTTTTAGGTCCTTGTTAAACGTTTCTTATATTTTCTCCATTCTATTTCCAAGATTTTGGATCATCTTTACTCTCATTGCTCTGAATTCTTTTTCAGGTAGACTGCCTATTTCATTTGTTTGGTCTGGTGGGTTTTTAGCTTGCTCCCTCATCTCCTGTGTGTTTCTCTGTCTTCTAATTTTGCTTAACATACTGCATTAGTGGTCTCCTTTTCGTAGGCTACAGGTTCATAGTTCTTGTTGTTTTTGGTGTTTGCCCCCAGTGGCTAAGGTTGTTTCAGTGGGTTTTGTAGGCTTCCTGGTGGAGGGGACTAGTGTCTGTGTTCTGGTGGATGAGGCTGGATCTTGGCTTTCTGGTGGGGAGGTCTGCTTCTGGTGGTGTGTTTTGTGGTGTCTGTAACCTTATTATGATTTCAGGCAGCCTTTCTGCCAAATGGGTGGGGTTGTGTTCCTGTCTTGCTAGTTGTTTGGCATAGGGTGTCCAGCACTGTAGCTTGCTGGTTGTTGAGTGGTGTTGGGTCTTGGTGGTGAGATGGAGACCTCTGGGAGGTTTTCGCCATTTGATATTACGTGGAGCTGGGAGGTCTCTGGTGGACCAGTGTCCTGAACTAGGCTCTCCCACCTCACAGGCACAGGCCTGACACCTGGCTGGAGCACCAAGACCCTGTCATCCACACTGCTCAGAATAAAAGGGAGAAAAAAAGAAAACAGGAAAGAAAAATAAAATAAATTACAGTTATTAAAATAAAAAATAATTATTAAAAATTTTTTAAAAATTAAAAATAAATAAGAAAGAGGAGAGCAACCAAACCAAAAAATAAATCCACCAATGATAATAAGATAACAAGTGCTAAAAAACTATACAAAAAAAACGAAGAGAGAGAACCCTAGGACAAATGGCGAAATCAAAGCTATACAGAGAAAATCACATACAGAAGCATATACATACACACTCACAAAAAGAGAAAAAGGAAAAAAAAAATATATATCATTCCTCCAAAGACCACCTCCTCAATTTGGGATGATTCGTTGTCTATTCAGGCATTCCACAGATGCAGGGTACATCAAGTTGATTTTGGAGATTTAATCCGCTGCTCCTGAGGCTGCTGGGAGAGATTTCCCTTTGTCTTCTTTGTTCGCACAGCTCCTGGGGTTCAGCTTTGGATTTGGACCCGCCTCTGCATGTAGATCGCCTGAGGGCATCTGTTCCCACTCTGACAGGACGGTGTTAAAGGAGCAGCTGATTTGGGGGTTCTGGCTCACTCAGGCCGGGGGGAGGGAGGGGTACGGATGCAGGGCAAGCCTGCTGTGGCAGAGGCCGGCGTGACGTTGCACCAGCCTGAGGCACGTTGTATGTTCTCCCGGGGAAGTTGTCCCTGGATCACGCGACCCTGGCAGTGGCGAGCTGCACAGGCTCCTGGGAGGGGAGGTGTGGAGAGTGACCTGTGCTCGCACACAGGCTTCTTGCTGGCAGCAGCAGCAGCCTGAGCGTCTCATGCCCGTCTCTGTGGTCCGCAATGATGGCCGTGGCTCGCGGCCGTCTCTGGAGCTAATTTAGGCAGTGCTCTGAATCCCCTCTCCTGGCGCACTTTTGGGAGGTTTGAGGTTTTCTGCCAGCATTCAGTAGGTGTTCTGTAGGAGTTGTTCCACATGTAGATGTATTTCTGATGTATTTGTGGGGAGGAAGGTGATCTCCACGTCTTACTCTTCTGCCATCTTGAAGGTCTCTCTCTAGAGCTGTTAATATTTTAAGATAAACAGTGTGTTCACTTTCTGATGCTTGCATCAGAACTCTCAAATGTGTCTTTATCTCTGTAATTTATTGTGTTTTCAAAATTACCAGTTGCGGATTTTATGGTTTCAAAGTGCCAGAGATTTGCTTTTTCATTAATCTGATGATATATTTTGTATGTCAATGTGTCATGTAAATATAGAGAATCTTGTTGAGGATTCAGCAGCATAAAATTAGAGGAAGCCTCATATGGCACAGATGTTCCTGTGAGAGCACTGCTACTTTTTTCTTCTTAACATAATCATAGAAGAGTGTGGATGTTCTGGTCAGGAACATGGTGATAAGATTCCAATTATAACCAGATTTTTTATATAAGCAAAATATGGTTCATGATAAGACTAAAAACATTCAAATACTGAAAGTAATGTTTAGATGAAATGATATAGTGATTGGAGCTGAGGGAAGTAGAAATAGTCTCAGATGAAATATTAGCCACTTTAATGCTATGTAATGAGTACATGGGGTGTACTATACTATTCTATTTTTGTGTCTGTTTGAAATGTTCCTTACTATAGAAGTCTTAATATGATGTTTAGAATGTTTTCAATAACAGTAGAATAAAAAAAAAATACAAAGCGGGTCACAAAATGATAAATGCAATGTAAACTTGATGTAGAAAACATAGAGAGGAAAGAATTAAAACAGTTCAAGATATAAATAATAATTGACTCTTGAATGTGAAATAATATTTTTTCTATATAATTATTTCTAAATTTTATGAAATTAATCTTAAGCACGAGATATAATTGGAAGCATTGAAAAAATTTAGTTTGCCTATTACTCATAAGAAAGAACTGGAAGAAAGTACGTATTGATATGAAAGTCAATATTAAAAAAAAAACATACGAAGCAGAAACTTCCTTAATCAGGTTACTACCACACAGGAGAGTGTAAAAGACAATCTTTGTTCAAAACAGAGCTGTGGGGATTCAGGTTTAGCCTTGTGATTTAGCCTTTGAACCCTGGATTGAGTTTAGCCATTTTCAGTCTTTGTGACTATGGACAATTTACTTAACCCAAGTTTTCATTTCCTCACAACTGCAAACATACAATAGTACAATTATGCAATTGGACAAACAATAATGACGTACTTCATTGGGCTTTATGAGGAAGAAATGAGATAATCTGGCAAAGCACTTATTCCAGGGTCTCAAAAATGTTAACTAACAGTCACAGCAATGGCCTTGTCAGTGGCTCTCTAGTATTTCATTCATATAATTTGATGTCTTTTTATTTTACTTTCTCTTGATGTAATCAGTTTAACTGTTGGTAAGATTCTTTAATGCCTATGACACTTTGATGTGGTGAAGAAGGAATGCTAACCATTGTTTGCAATGTAATTAATGATCAGTCTATTAAAGTTTGCTATATAAAATCAGTTTGATGTAGAAAAATAATTTATTAAGATATTGAGAAAATTTTAGAAAGAATCTCTGGGGAAAAATTCTCATGTAGTTAATGTGGTAGATTAAAGATGGTTGCAAATTCCTTGTACTTATTCCACTGAGATGTGGAGTCTAATCCCTTCCCCTTGAATGTCAACTTGCCTTAGTGTCTTGATGACCAGTGATACTGTGGGACTTCCAAAGCTGGATGATAAGAAGCCTTGACACTTCTGTCCAAGTCTCTTGGAATATTCACTCTTGGAACCCAGACACCATGCAGTGAGAAACCTAAGCTATATGGAGAGGCCACATATAGATGCTCCAGTTTCAGTATCAGCTCTAATTGAGCTCCTGGCTACTACTACTAGTCATGTGAGTAAGCCTTCTTGGATGTCCAAACCAGTTGAGCCTTCAGAAAACTCTAACATCTGCATCCATTTGATGGCAATATAAGAGATCCCATGGAAGAACTAACCAGCATGAGCTAAGTCAACCCACAGAACTACAAGAGATAATAAGAAATTTTTGTTTTAAGCCACTAAATTTGGGGGTTGTTTTGCCATGCAACAATAAAATACTTATTTAATTAAATTCTATTTTTAAGGATAAAAGCAAAGATGTTATAACAAAGAGACCTGAAAATGCAATGGCTTAAATTAAGACACATGTGTATTTCTTTCTTAAATAAAATTCCTCCCTTTCTAGCTGGTAGGGCAGCTCTTCCATAAGGTCATTCAGGAAGGGAAGTTCCTGCTATCTTGCCCTAGGCCTAGAGTGTTGTCCATTGCTCTATAACAGAACTTGGGTCACTGCACATCTGTGTTCCCACCTGCAGGGAGAAAGAGGAAGTCCATAGTAAGCAGCTTGTCCTTAAGCTGAACATGATCCATAAATTGCAAACACAAATGTGTTCATATGCTTTTGACCCAAACTTAATCACATGGCCCCATTTAGCTGCAAGGAAGATTGAAAATGTTTGTATTTTACAGCTGGGAAGCCATGTGCCAGCTTAAAATCTGAGGATTCTTTTATTAAAAAAAAAGAAGAAAGTAAGAATAGATACTGAGGAAGGCTAGCAGTTTCCACTAACTATGTCTGGAAAAAAAAAAGTGGAAATTTAACCAGTTTAAAAGTGGAAATGACCCACTTTCTTAAACACTTAAAAGAGGAGGCAAAACATACACAAATATGAAAGCTACAAAACGCATTACTTTTTAAAACTATCAGTGCTGTGGGTTTTCTCCTCATTATTTCTACCCTTATAATTTTCAGTCTGTTTACAATAATAAGTATTTCAATACTGTTCTGGATTATAACAATTTTACAAGACTTCTCCCAGTCCCCAACACACACACAATTATATTGTCTATAACCCACTAAGGGTATATGACTTGTGTTACCAAGCAGTCAATTCGTGGTCACCACATAGGATCACAGTGATGCAAACCTAAGTGACTAATGATGAGTCTGAGTACTGGTGCTTTTCTTTGAAATCATGTTTTTAAAGTTTCATTTGGCCTACGTTACAAAATCCATTCTCTTGCTATTCCCTATATTACCCCAATGCACTAGCATTATGAGAAACATTTGTCTCTAATAGGATAGTAACATAATATTGTGTTGACCCAAAGGCAACAGATTTCAGATATCAAAATGAGGTGGAAAACAGATTGCCATACAGATATTTCCAAAGGAGAACAAGTTAGAGACCTTGCCCAGATTGGGAACATAAAAATTGTTCAGAAACTGAGGACAGAAGAGAGTTGTGAGCTGTGTAAGGAGAAGTTCTTGAGAGACGCAGCCAAGAGTGGGGCTTGAGGGCTCTTCTCCCTTCACCGCAAGGCAAGAGAGAGGGGTTTCACTGGGATTTCTCAGAGAAGTTGCTGCGTGCTATCTGTAGTTAGGGGGTGTTGAAGTTTACTGTTAAACCTGCCAGAAAATGTACAAGAAAGCAGAGGCCTACACGATCTACTGCCAAACCAGAGTGGAATATGAGAAAAGGATTCGAGTATAAGCCAAGAAGTTTGCTCCCTCATAAGTAGCGACCTGTGGCATCATAAAAAGGAAGGGATTGGTGTGGCAAGAACTTGTTTACAATATTTTTGCAAATCTAACGTTGCTCTCTACAATTACTGGTCACCTGGGGAGGGCTGGGCAGGCGCCATTTTCCATTTCCGCCACTGGTACAGTCTTGGCTCACTGAATCGCCCAGTTTTTCATACAGGGTCTCTTCCTTCACTCTTTTGTATTTTTGATTGTTATGTAAAACTTGCATAGAAGCTCTAGAAGCAGAAGCAAAGGAGAAAGCAAAGGTGGCTGCATTGGGCAGTCCTTACTCCCTATGTTTTCAAGGCAAGGATGGATAACTACTTCCCATGAACCAGATGTGGAGCCACATAGGTAAGGATAAACAGATCTGGAGCCACTTTAAATGCTGCCTAAGAGGTCACCTTGGAGTGACAATGGGACCCTGAAGGAGAGGATCTCTGTTTATTGGGCCACCAGAAAAGCAGGGTTAAGGGTAGGGGAAGTAGCCAGCTGGAGGAAGATGGGTAACCAACATCGTACACCATGATTCTCACCATAAGCCTTGGAGGAACTCACAAAAGTATTCAATACCAATGAGGAAAAAAACAACCCACAACCTGCTTTAAGGATCTGACATGCCTAGGAATTCTATAGCCATTTTATAGAGTACCCGCAGAAAAAACCTTTCACGACCCTATTTATACAGCTAGAAATTCAATCTACATTTTATAAATTAGTATGTACTTAATAAAAGATACAAAATACTCATATCTGTTAAAACTCTTCTGCTCACTAAAAATAAGTTTTAGATTAAGCATATCCTAATACGGTCACTCTTCTTTTATAGTATAACAACCCTGCAACATGTTCTACCTATTAATTTTTATCTTTTAGGCATCATTATGATTCATATCACAACCTCAACTTTCCATTTAACTATAATTATGATTCTGTTTGAGGCGTCTGATCATCACAAACGGAGCTAGAAGCACTTAAGCTAACTCTATTACCTCTTTGGATGCTGAGATTTTTTTGAAAGCACACTTGATTTCTAGCAAAACCAAGATTTTCAAACCCATATTGACTTTTCCCTACCCCAAGACATGGAATCAGCTACTTTTCGAAGATACTTGATGCCTACAAATGGAGAATAGTATTAGAGGTCAGATATATGAAGAATCCATACGTGGTTGCTCCCACTGAACATTAGTGATGGTCAGGATGATACTATTAGTGGACCACATGGGTCACAACACTGAAAAGAGATATTTTAAATTCATGAATTAAAACTAATATATGCAAATGTAATACTAACATTATTACATCCTTTTCAAATTTTTTCCAATATAAAAACTTCCAATTTATTTTCTTTAAAACATACTCATATAATTTTTTAGTCTCTCCCTTGAACTGTATTTCTCAGTTATAATCCATTTATATCTCACTGATCACCATCCTGTGGTCACTTTATTGACACGTTAACATGGGAATATTGTAACTGCTGTACTGGAATCTGATTCTCAGATTCTGGAGCCTGACCTCTGATGTTATACCTGGTAGAGACTAAAGTCTTCCCCCACGAGAAGTTTAAAATAAATGAGGGAAACAAGACAAATATTTCAAAACAAATCACCCAGTAACAAAATGCTAAAAAATGTGCAGTATGATGTAACACAATATGTGAGTTGGCTCTCCCCACTGCTGAGCACAAATGTGTCACATTTCCAGTAAGACCTCATACTCAATCTATTTTGCCCCCAACTATGAGTAGGAGTCATTTCAGTTGTTTTCTGAAAATCCTCTCTTCCAAGTTCTCTCCTTTAGCAGTTTGGCAGAACTTTATATATATGATCAGAATTGCTGCCCAAAGGTCTTCTATCTACTACTCTTAGGATCTTCTATTGGGAAAGCAGACAAGGAATCCTGTAGATATAATGAAATAACAAGGAGACTCACAAAGTATTATGGGTGCAGAGAGGAGGGCCAGCCAATGCATTTACAGGTTACTGCTCAAGGTTACTTGCCAGAAGGTAGGACTCTGAAACTGAATCTACAGAACAAGTGGAGATTATTCCAGAGAATAGGGATAGAGAGTGTATTATAAGCAAGGGAAAGTATGGACAAAGGCCTGGAGGAAGTGGTAGTGAAGAACAATTTTGACTGTAGCTTTGACAGGAAAGAGAGAGATTCTGGATGGAGAGAAGAGATAAGTCTAAGAAATGGGAAGAGAAAGGTTTGAGAAGGCCTCCATGAAGGGCCTTCAGAAGCATTACTCTGGGTGTAGTGTGGAAATGTGTTTGGAGAGTGACAAGATCCAAGGCAGGGAGACTGGAGTTAGAGAGCTGTTCTAGAATTCGAGAAACAATGGAGGTAAAACTAAGGTGGTGGTGTGGTAATTGCAAAAAGCAGAGCAATTTGAGACCTTATTAAGGAGCACAATGAACAGAATTTGATGGAATGATTAAGGAACAGAATTCAGGACAGCTTTCAGGCTGTTGTTTTGGGAAAGTGGGCATATGAATTTTTCTGTTTACAAAAATGGAAAAACTCAGAGGAGGAGCACGATGGGATTGAATAAGGGTGTGCATAGCACATCCAAGGGGAGATTTCTGTATGCAATAGATAGATGGATCTAAGGGGAGGGTTCTGAGCTAGAGATATGGACTAGGTAGTCAGAAGCATGTAGCCTATGAGAGTAGGATTGCCAAAAGATAGTATATAGAGTGAGGAAATCAGAGGAGTAAGGAAAGGAGAGCAGAGGAGAGTCTAAGACAAAATTCTGAGCAACATTTATTTAAGGGAAGGTCATACAGAAAATAAACCACCAAGTTTAACCAAGGAAGTCAAGGGGAAACCAATAGTATGAAGTAACTGGAGGCAATGAAAACATGTCTTTGTTGAAGGAAGAAGTGACCAACAACGTCTAATAGTTTTACAAATTAAATTTCGGAAAGACACTACCATAAATTAGGAAACTCTAGGAGTCTTTAAAGTCAGTAGAGATGAGAGAGAGAAAGAAGGTTAAGGTGTGGATAAATATTCTAAATATAACGTGCAATGTCTAGGAACAATTATTACATTTTTTATTGTTAAAGGAGGTAAAGTTTTCAACACAAGTGGTTTTTAAAATTTATTTATTTAGTTTTGGCTGCTTTGGGTCTTCTTTGGTGTGCACGGGCCTTCCCTAGTTGTGGTGAGGGGTTTACTCTTCGTTACAGTGCGTGGACTTCTCATTGCGGTGGCTTCTCTTGTTGCAGAGCACAGGCTCTAGGCGCGCAGGCTTCAGTAGTTGTGGCTCGCGGGCTCAGTAGTTGTGGCTCTCAGGCTCTAGAGCACAGGCTCAGTAGTTGTGGCACATGGGCTTAGTTGCTCCATGGCATGTGGTATCTTCCTGGACCAGGGCTCGAACCCGTGTCCCCTGCATTGGCAGGCAGATTCTTAACCACTGCAGCACCAGGGAAGCCCAACGTAAGTGGTTTAAAACGCAACAATGTGTTTTGCAATCACTGGCAATCCCACTGTTTGGCATGTTGGCTGGTTAGTGATGCAGTACATCCCAAAGGAAGACAGAGTTCATTTTATTGGCAAGACTTTCCACAGTGTCTTAATCCATTTAATTAACAGAAACTAGGTTTCCTTAACTGTGTTTAAGGTTAACCGCCATTTTAAACCCTTCTTATAAATTCTCAAAAGCCCACTGACCCACATTGCTCCTCTAAATTTGAAATTGAAATTAAAAGAATTATTTTGAGTTAAAATTTCTAACTTTTAACATTATCCCCCATTTAAGCATGTCTTTTCCTAATTTCTGTGAAAAATGACACGTTTGCATCACATTGCTTACCTGTGTATAGAGTGAGTTTTTGGTGGTGGCAGGTGATATTTATCAATGTTAAAAAGAATAAAAGGGCCTCAGACGCAACATAAATAGGAAATTATCAAATGCATCTACCCACATTTTTGCACTTCCTCACCTCCTTATCAATTGTTCCAAAGGCGATTAGTCTAACAGAAAAGCCACTTCAAGGCTAAAATATCAAAGAACAAGTAACTAGTACAATAAAAGTTATTAAAGGTATTGAAATGATAGTGCTTTACTACTTCACAGATTATTAAACAGCTATTCAATTTTTTTTTCTAAAATAACCATTAAAATTAGTCATTAGAAACCTCAAGAAGCAAAGCCATCAAACTTCAGAAAGAATGATTTTCCATGGTTAAGTTTCCAAGTGAAAACAATCAATGATTCTTTGTGAAATGTGTATTTCCATGGAAATAAACTGTCATGTTTGGTTGGCATGTATGATATACAGGGTCCACTGTAAATTCTTCTCAAAAAGAAGATACTCAGAATTTTCTAAAAAAGTGTTTTGCTTATCTGGTAAACTTTCTGGATACTATTAATAGCAGTTAGAACAAAGAAACCCCAAGATCAATCATAAACACCATTTAGCCGATAGTGCTGTGAACTAGGCAATTTTCCAAAATTTAATGAACAAAGCAGGGATCACAAATTCAGATACCTGCAGGAAACAGGAGGTTAGTCATCAACTGAGGAGAGGACCAAGTACTTCAATGCAAGCAGGATGATCAACAAAAGAACTCAGTACTGGGGATCTATATAATAAGGAGTGGCAGAGATTAAGTAAAGTAACATTATCTCAGTTTTCAATACAAATAATATTTTAATGCAATATAGTTTTTAAAAAATCCAAATGAATGCAAAACAAGCCATGATGAACAAAATATCAAAAGGCTAAATACAGAATTAGTAATAATGCCCTGAAGAGTCATGCTGAAACCTGAGGCAAAGGGAAAAATCAGTAATACTGATCCTGTCGTCAAAAATATTTGCTCCATATGAATGATTATAGCAGAATCAATTGTGCATGCATATATATATATATATTTACAAAGCTATACTAATTTTATAAGTGATAGTCATTTATCTTGCATTTCAATGCCATTTTTTTGTACTTCATGAGAACTGATATTTTCAAAGGATAGCTAAAATGATGCTTTCGTTACTATCAAGTTTAGGGAGTCCAAAAGGAGAATCAATTCAACAACTTGTCTTTGAAGTTGTTTAATTATGTAGTATGATTCCTGCTTATTAGATACATCACCTGGGATTCATTTAGAGGTTTGCATCAAGAAATAATTCAGTAAGTTTATTGTTTTGCCCTATGAAATTACATGATATTTCTTCCCAAATAGGCAAAAAAAAAAATGTGGTCATTAAACTTAATATTCTAATATATACCCATTAAAACGCAGCTTTCTTTTCAGTTCAAGAGCATATCTGTTCTGTCATTGATCAAATAAAGTTAAGGACTGTGATAAATAATGGTGTTTAGAAAAGTTTGAAAATTTTCTATATCTAGCCATTTCACTTAAAATCAATGTTTACTAAGCCAGTCAAACTTTCAGCCTAAATTCTGAAATTTCTGATTCATTAAATTGTACCATCCAAGTTCAAATTCAGCTGCAATCAAAAATCTCTTTCAAGTGTCTCTAGTTATACCCCAATAATACCAAAATATGAATTAGTTGAAATTCTTTGGTTAACCACATATTTTTAGTTCACATGACCAAATATTTAATTCACTTAAATAATTTTTCAATTAGCACTGCATGAGTGTTACAAAGTTTATAAATTCTTAGTTCAAAAACTCAGTATCTCATGATTTGAGTTCATGACTCTTCCCATGAACTAATCTTAGACCCCAAGTGCTTTCAGGCACTTATTATATAAGGGGGTAGATAAAACTAATACACATTAAACATTTAAATCATTATAAACAGTAATATAAGAAAGTACTAAATTTGATATAACAAACTGACAGATTATAAAGGATACTCAACAAATCTTGTGTAGATAAAAATGATTAATATTTTTTTGATGATGTGTTGTCTTCATATGATAACTAATTTAACTTTATAATTACCTAATAACAAAGGTAGTGTCATTTTCCCATTGTTCAATGAGGAAAATTAAGTTCTGGAAGTGTAAATGACTTGCCCAAGGCTGCTTGACTGTTAAGTCCAGTGGGTAGGAAAACAAGGATGTAGTGTGTGTGTGTGTGTGTGTGTGTGTGTGTGTGTGTGTGGCTCCGTATGTATATATGTGTGACTGTGTTTAGCATTTATGGGTGATGGGGAGACAATCACAAGTATATTAAATATAAAAAAATCACAGGAAGATGGCAATGTGCATTTCTTCTTTTTATTTAATACCACCCTAATAATTCCACCCACCTCCTTTTTGAAGCTCTTGGGTATCTCTCCTTAACTCACATTAATTTCACAATTTGATCCTAGAGAACTAAGTAGAGATAGCTTTAGGACTTGTCGATTTAAAAGAAGAATCTTGGAACAGTAAAGTGAAAGTTGAAGCACAACTTTTAAGTCCAGCTCAGCTTAACATTAAGACTTTTAAAAGAGGGTATCAGACACCTATCAAACACCATCACTGACACTAACACAGGATCTGTGACAAATATAGTGAAACACATAAAGGCTTTATTGAAAAAATGAAAATGTTTACAACTCTTGACCATGTAGGACTATAAAATCAAACTACATTTTCACATTTACTATTGCAACCTTTAATGAAAAGTCATCATTTCTTGAGATCTGGAAACTATTAATGAAAAAAAGGGAATTTTATTAATATAAAATTAGAAAATTAAATAACTTCTGAGTGAATTTCTGCTATGTCCCTATAACATCATTTCTTGTTTTCAGCCAAGTTCCTCATTGGAGAAATCTTACATGCAAACTCAAGTAGAAATATAGTTACTAATTTGGTTTGGCTTAACATTCATGAAGCACTACAAACCTTCTTGCATTATCACAAGAAGCTTGTTGGGGGAGGAAAATGATGTCTTAGAAAGTTGAAGAAGAGACTAAGTCATGCTAGAGTCTTACAGGGGGCCACCATATTGCAGACCTCAGGAACTGCCATTTATACTGTTTTCTCTCTTTGCCCAGGTAATGTCTATTATAGAACACAAAGATCAGGCAAGTTTCTTAATTTCTCTTTTAATTTGCTGTTATTTGAGATGAATGATAACTATCTTTTGGGGTTGTCTGAGATGTAAATGAAATAACATACAAAATAGTTCTCATGGTGCTTACATAAAGTACGTACCCCAAAACTTGCTCCTTTCCTCTCCACTCATTCCTACAGGATGCCTGCATCTCATGGAGCAAATCTTATTACTTTTGCTACCAGATACAATGTGAATATCTTGGAATCTTTTGTTTGTTACAGCCACTGGAGCTCAGCCAGTCACTGGTCTATTTTTGTCTAAGATGAGTAAGAAATTCTATCACTCATAGCAGAGGAAGCCAACAAAGGTTTTCTTTCCATTAAAAAGATAATATGCTTTTAGGTAATCATGTCACTCCTATTTAAAGCAGCATATCTCTTCAAACATCCTTTATTTTCTTTAATTTATTGCATTAGAGTTCTGCTTTATCTTTAGGTGTCTGTGCTAGACAAAGGAGAACTGTCTAGATTGGAGTGTCTCTGTTACTTCTGACATGAATAAATATTGGACTGACTGGAACATGTGCTAATATCAGAATCCCAAATACTTCCTTAAACACCATATTATGAAACTTCGTGGTTTTACATATATATTTTTCCACTGTAATTATATAATGACTAAGCTTGGTTAGTCAAGAAGCATCCTTAGGAATATTGCTTGCCTTAGAAAACTACCTTTGTGTTGTATGAATGAACGAATCTGAACATTTTAAAAAGATAAAAGCTGATAATGCCAAATAAAAGATGACTTTAGTTAATCCAGTGGGGATGAAAGTCACATTTTCATTAAAACCATACTTACTGGTTGCTGGGCTAAGTTTTCTTTTTCTACTTTTAAAGTATTTTTGCTTGCAAAACAATACAAAAAATCCTTAAAAAATGAATAAAATAATGATACATATCGATTCCTGTAGAGTTTTATTTCTAAATAAGAGTATACAAATTAGAGTTCATCATGCTAAGCCAATAATTTCTTACACGGGTATGAATTAAAATATTATTTATTAAGCAACTTGTGTCAATTTTCATCTGTGCAATGACTCTCATGTAAGAATACATAATAGAGAAACTACAGTTGAGATCATTGGTGGCATCACTGGGATAAAAGTCCCAAAGTAAATTGGAAGTGATTCTTTGGACAGAAAAAGAAAACTCATAGAAAGAGGAATATTTGGTGACTATAAGCAAATTTGGTAACTCCTCCTCTTTCCTTCCTGAGCAATTTGGTCCTAATGCCCTGAAGTCACACAGGACAAACTGAGCATCTAGGTGGAGGCAGGGCTCGGTGTGGAGTCTTGAGGACCAAGCAGGGTGAGGAAAGCAGCTATGTGTCAGCAGTGACCAGTGTAGGATGTCAAAGTCCAACAGAAGGAGAAAGGCAGGAAAGCCTAAAATGGGGAGTCAGAGTCTGAGTAGGATGAGGAGTGTACATTTGCAAAGGGATGTCTTGTCAGAGTCTAGGTGGAGCGATGAGGCTAGCCACACATGGAAAATATTTTGATGTGGGTAACAGAGCCCAAATAGTAAAGGATGCATCTGCTTGAAGAGGAAGCCAGCTGTGGGTGTCAGAGGGACAACGGTACGGAGGAGACCTCCAGCAGTGCAGACGTTCCAGTGTGGAGAGGGTGGCTATACAGAGGTGTCCTGAAGTGGGGAGCAGTCAGAGTCTGAGCCCAGTGAGATGGGAGTTGATGAGGGTGGTGGGGAGGGGACAGCATGAGAAATCAGAACCTGAGCAGTGAGAGTGGGGACGGGGTACAAGCAGTGGGAAACTGGTTACATACCGGGGTATCGAACAAATTAAAGATATTAAGGTTAATGGAAGGTAGATTGGTATTGCCAGAGAAGGGAGCTGCAAATACAGAACTGGAGAAAAGTGGAATGAACTCTGTGGTTTGGAGTTAGAATTGAAGATATTGATATGAAATGTGTGGTTTTCAATACATGTTGATAGATTTACTTATAGACATAAATATGTGTGTATATGAAATATGTATGAATGTGTATACATATACTCTAATTTCTGTCCACCAAGACAGTCTGCAAATAATGATAGCCCAATAGCAATGAGTACATCTTCCACTCAAACGTCAAACCTGGCTTCTAACTATTATTCTCCACTTGGAGGAACTAGGGTTCCTTGGAGAAATGGCTGAGTTCAGCTTGGGCAAGGAGAATGCAAAAGGAACCTGGAACATCATTTTATGCCAGAAAACAAGTACATACTCAAGAATGATAGGAATATGTCAAGAGTTCACAGAAGCTAGCTTGAAGGGTCTTCACTGGACAAATCTGAAACAAGTTGAGCATCAAAGTAAATAATGATAGTAATGTCCTGTGACCCACTGAATAAAATTGGAAATCATGAGTTCATATTAATATTCCCAAAGTAACAAATGAAAACTTTCATGAGGAACTGGATACTTACATATTTTAAAATACATCCCCACCATACACTTAAGCATTAAAAAGAGAAAAATAGTAAGTTTTTGGTGGAGAAGACTGGCAGATACCACCCTTAATCAAGGGATCAAAGTATATATTAATAATATTTAGAATATTAAGATCTGTACCACATAATAAGTAGAATACAATATCACTTCTGTGATATTCCTCTCAAAGATGTACAACTTAAATCATGAGTAAACATCAGGCAGACTCAAATTGATGGATAGTTTGTAAAGTAATAGGACTGTAATCTTTGAAAATATCAGAGATTAAAGAGACATGAAAACAAGTACAGCACCTGATCATGAACTGGAAACTCTGCTGTAAAGGACAATATTGAAATTGGCAAAACTGGAATGGATCTAAGGTTTAAAAGGTAGAAACGTATCGGCTCTAACTTCCTAATGTTGATGGTTGTATTGTGATTATGCATGAGCAGGTCTTTGTATGAATAACACAGTGGAATATTTGGAGGTGACTGGGCATCAGGTTGGCTACTTTTCCTCAAATAGTTCAGGAAAAAAATTCTTACATTGTACATGTAGCTCTTCTGTAACCTTGATATTGCTTCAAATTTAGCATTTATTTTTAAGAGAAGAGCAAAAATCTACTAACCTAATTTGTGAAGCAAGGGTCTCAGAATGTACTGACAGGTGTAATACAACAGTCAGTCAATTAACATTTATCTGCTGAGTTTTCACATGGGTTCCAGCAGTCTACATGACAAGATGTGGCTGCTAATTAATCAAAACTAAGACAGAAATATATGGAAATAGTGGATCACTTGATATATGTATACTGGCATTAGATGAAATCAGCAGTCAAGAAGAAAGTGACCCATGTGACCTGGAAAGGACTCCAGGTGAGATAATCAGTACAGGCAGGATTTCAGGGTGCAGAATGAGCATGGGTTCAGCAAAGGATGGTCAGGACACCAATATGACAAAGAGCAGAAGGTTTGCAATGGAAACTAGTACAAGATAAAGCAAGGCAGACAGAACATGGAGATCCTTAAAAGTGATATTAAGGTGTGATGGTGAGGTGGGTAGCTTGCTACTCCAAGCAAAAGACCCACCTTAGCAGGTAAAATCAATTAGAACAAAAATCTATAATCGCCTTCCTCTTGATTAGCTGGCAACTAAAGCAATAATTTTCAAGTGTCTTTCCTCAAAGGTAATCCTATTTAGAAGCCCAATGTATACAGTGGATAAAAATGAAGTTGCTACCATTGAATATAGAGTGGGAAGCCCAGAGCCTGGCCTCTTGACCTGTCTTTGCAACTATGACCACTGACATTCTGCTGAGGAAGACCTAGGACTCAAGGATCTCAGATGGAAGATCACTACAGTAGAGCAGTCTGAAGAGGATCTCAGAGGTATTTATACTTTGAAAGGTGCATCTTCAAGTGGAAGGGTCCACAATAACAAGCATATATGCTGTTTCTCTTTCTCTACGCACTAATGTATCAGTTTGCACACAAACCACCCATTCTTACTTCTGCCTGAACTTTCTAGGCCAAATGGAGTTGTTTTAATCAAGAAACTTTAAAATCTTTTCTTTCTCCATAAAATGATCATTTGGCACCTCTCTGTAGAAATATATATGGAGATAATACATTTAGCATTCAGTTAAATACTTTTGAATCAAATATATCAAATTATTTTCTCTATCAGGTAGACATAGTTTGTGAAAATCTGGTTATATAGTCATTACCTTCAGGGATCTTCTTGAAAATATATGAGACTCTGGTCCTGGAAGAGACCCCTTAACTGATTCCAGATTTCAGCACCCCAGAGTAATTACAAATTATAGACTAAGGTTTCTTCAAACTTGATATAATTAAAATAATTTCAGAATATTAAAATAACAGAATATTGGGAAAAATATACTCAGAAATAAAATAATATTTAACTGTAATTTCCTCTGAATAAAGTAATTTTCATTTTTAATAGGTATTGATAAAATATAATAGAGTTATCAAATATAGACTATTATGTTTAAATTTTCATTTATTTGATAAGATCTTAAAATTGAGTCAGAACTTTTAATTTATCTAAGCCATAGTTGGGAAATGTAAAAATACCTGTAGCTAAAATTGAAACAATGCACTGTATTAAAACCATCACAAAATGTTAATAATCTTGAGGTATCTTGAAGTTTGTATGTCTCTGTTTATACTTCCAAAATCACAACTATTAATAATTATGTTGACCACTGAGTTTCTTGCCAATCCATGTTAGCCAGATTTTACAATTTCTTTGGTGTGTAATTCTTCTTCCCTAATAGATGCAACATTTCCATTGTCAGATCATCCTAAGATTTAATCCTAATTATGGGCCGTGGTGGTCAAGGAAATGTATGAAAGCAGGTGCTGAAGAAGGGGAGCATTGTCTTGTAAGACACTTACCTCACTAGAGGTAAGCAAGGGAGGTTTTATCTTCCAACAAGGGGAGCAGGTCAATTTTGCAGACCCAGAGGGTTCAGGAACTCAAGGAATTGAAGGATTTTCAGTGCATCTAGCCTAATATGCCCCGTTTCAGGTCTCAGGATCATACTTTCTCCCTATCAAAGCCATTACCGGTGATGGATACTTTCCTAAGCTGAGGACAGTTTTCTTTCTTTCATAGTCAAGTACCATGCCTGGTTTTCAGATCTGTCTTTTCTCTGGCTTCAAGAGATGAGAGTCTCTTTAAATACTGCCAACTAGACTCTCTACCTTTCATACTTTGCTTTAAATTCATAATGAATAGATCTGAGCTTGTCATTTTCTCTTTTCTACACACAAATAGTGTTTAGCAATAGCTACTCAATTCCAGTAATACTTACAGTTAACCAGTTTCCTCATAGTTCTCAAACGTCATAGACATTGACCAGTTAATCTATGCCCTTCCACCTGCATCTTATCTAAGTTCACCATAGGTGAAAGTTTTAGCCATCACAAAACCAAAGCAAGCCACAGACTATCAACTCTTCGCCTACCAAGTGATCGGGCTCTCACTGCCATCCAGCTAGTGAATTATCTAACCCTAGAATCCCACCTTTAAAGCCTGCTTCCTGGCACCAATTTCAGCACTATCTCTGTTAGGTTCTGTGTAAATAATTTACTGATTAAGGATTCTCAGGAGAAAGGGAGTAAGTGAAACAGTGTAAGGTAGAAAACAACAACAAAAAAACAAACCAAACCAAAACAAACCAGAATGTGGCCTCAGCTAGAGACTAGCTTTAGTCTGATTCCATGGCGAGTCTGAAGCACAAATTGCATCTTAGAGTTGGTTCTACATTGGGCAAGGGAATCAATCTGGCCCATTTGTCAGTTTTCAGCCTCTGGCTGCCAGGGATGCAGGGTAGGGAAGTGGAGCTACAACCTCCTATGTAATGTTGTATCTGATTCAGCTGAGGTTAATCCTCCTGGGAAGGACCAGCTGTGAGTTTTCAGCAACCAGTCCTTGTGACTACTGTGGGATAAGAGCTCCAGCCTGGTGAAGGAGATCTGGGCCACTCCACAGTTCAAACCAGGATACTCTTGAGAGTAAAAGGGACAGCTACTGATAAGCATGCAAAAAAAAAAAAAAATCAAGCATAAACCAGATGAAGACCATCCCAGGCAAACAGGAATGTATGCTCATCCTACCTCCATCCCATTACTCCCTTGCTACATGGAATACAGCACTGCGTATGCAAAGGCCAGGTTTCCCTAGAGGACATGCAGCCTTCTCCACTGAGGTCTAGGGGCGAAAGACCCCACATCTCCTCTATAAATCTTCCCCCATGGGCTTGGGCTTGATGTAAGGGTGGAGATGATTGAGGGACTGATTTCCTTTCTTTTACTCCTCATTACAGTCCCTCAAGACCAAGAAGAGAATTGTTTACTTTATACTGGACTACTGAAAAGTTCTAATCGGAGAAATAAGGATTATTCTTCATTTAAACATAAAATAAATTCAAGCCCATAGTGCAAAATACACTTTGCCAATTGAATGTCTTTAAATGATATGTCCAGAATCAAAAGGAAAAAGTGCAATAAATCTTTTAAAAATGGTATTAGACGTGCTAAGGTTACAACAAATGTTAAAAAATAAAGAAAATTGAGATGGGGTATCTTTTAAAAACACTACATTCAAGAAACCAAAGGACTTGAAAGAATTGTGAAATGTTAAAACATGTTTTAGAAGTTGCAGATGTGAAGTCATTTTTTAGTGTTTCCAATATATAATTTTAAGACATCTGTTTCTGGGAAAATTTTATGAGAAAACAAAACATAGTAAGAAAAAAATCGATTTTCCAAATCCATGAAAAACAGATCCTTGCAAAGAAAAAGAAAAAACATATATGTATTTAATACTGTTTCCTGGAAGTTTACTTAGAAACTAGGGAGAAGTATTTTCTGTTGAAAGGCAGCGATTCCAACTTAGGTGTGAGAGTTTAAGGCAGAAGGGTACACATTTTGCAACTTGTCACCACATTCGCAAGGCTTCATTGTTAATTCTCAGAGTTCTCTCATCCTCAGTGAAAAATTACTAGACAAATCTATGAAACTAGTGCTGTTCTGATTTTGAGTGAATTATCTGATCAAATCACAAGAATAAGCAGTATGTTGTTTTTTTGGTTTTTCGGTTTTTTTAGTTGAACTGGTATTTTGGGATGTTTAAGTGTAGAAATAATATTTAACAGCTTTGCTGAGATTCAATTTGACAAACAGCAAGCTGCACACGTACAATTTTTGACCTATAAGTATACCCATGAAAACTCACCACAATCAAAATAATAAACATATTCAATCATCCCCCCAAATTTCTTCTACCTCTTTGTAATCATCCTCCTTGTCCCTCTCTGGCCCTACCCTGTGCCCCCCAAAAACCTCTTATCTTTCTTCTGTTACTATAGGTTAATTTGCATGTTATACAATTTTATATAAATGAGATCAGACAATATACACTCATTTTTCATCTGGCTTCTCTCATGCCATATAATTATTTTAAAGTCATCCAGTTGGTACATATGTCAATAATATGTTTCTCTAATATGCAATTCCATTGCATGGATATACCACAATTTGTTTATCCATTCAACTATTGTTTTTTTTTTTTTTTTTACCGGTACGTGGGCCTCTCCCGTTGTGGAGCACAGGCTCCGGACGCACAGGCTCAGCGGCCATGGCTCACGAGCCCAGCCGCTCTGCGGCATGTGGGATCCTCCCAGACCGGGGCACAAACCCGTGTCCCCTGCATCGGCAGGCAGACTCTCAACCACTGTGCCACCAGGGAAGCCCTCCATTCAACTATTGATGGATATTTGGGCTATTTCCTTTTTTTTCTTTTTTTGGCTATTACAAATAAAGTTGCTGTGAATATTTATGTGCAAGTCTTTGTGTGCACATATGCTCTCATTTCTCTTAGGTAAATACCTAGGAATAGAATGGCTGGATCACACAGTAGATGGATGCTTAAGTTTTAAAGGCACTGTCATACTGGTTTTCCAAAGTGATTGCATATTTAACATTACCACGAACAAATTAGGCAAAGATTTCTTACCTACAACAACAAAACCATGATCCATAAAGTTTAAAAAAATAATAAATTGGATTCCATTGAAATGTAAAACTCTATTCCTCAAAAGACATTGTTAAGAGAATAAAAAGATAATCCACAGATTGAAAGAAGATATTTGTAAATTCTATATCTGATAAATGGTTTATATACTGAATATAAAAAGAACTCTCAAAATTTAATAAGAGGAAATAAACAACCCAATAAATGAAACAGGTGAAATATTTAAACAGACACTTCACCAGAGAAGATATGTGGGTGGTAAATATGCACGTGAAAAGATGGCCAACATTATTAGTCACTAGGGAAACGCAAATTAAAACCACAATGAGATACTATTACACATCTATTAGAATGGCTTAAATTAGAGAGAGGGACCATATCAAGTGTTAACAAGAAAGAACGAGAACCCTCATACATTGCTGTCTATTAAATGTCTATTGAGCAGATAATGTGTTAGGTTGTATGAACACTTGCTATACTCCTGACGTGGAATAGTGTTAATCTCACTTCGTTAACAGTGCTTTCTCCCTAAGGAAGAGGAAAAGAATTGATTTATCTCATGGAGTACTTTTAGGTCTTACTCTACTACAACATATGGTATTATTCATGCCTTAATTTTTGAAACGATTTATTCCTTCTCTTCATTGGGACTTTTGTTCTCCCTTCTTGAGTGCCCAGTCCCCAATTATCTTTAGTTTAGTATTTCTCCTCTTTCTGTCCATTAAATATTGCTGTTCCTTGGGGTTCTGTCCTAAACATTGTTTCCCTCTTACTCTACAAACCCCATGAGGCATCTCACATCATGCAGTCCCTATACTGCAATGGTATGTGCATTGGCAATTTGTAAATGTACATCCTTAACACTGAGATGTCTCTGGAGATTCTGATCCACCAGCTCCACTAAAGTGTCCCACTGGCAACCAAAATGCAATATTACCAAGTTAGTGTTCACACATTTCTATGTCCTACAAGTAGGCTGCTTCATTGTTCTCTATGACAGTTAATAAATTTCCCATTCATTCAGCTCCCTCAGACAAAAATCCAACTATTATCTTTGACTTCTTCCTCTTTCTTGCCCATTTATTTTGTTGATGCTACTCCTTAAATATTTAAATATTACCTCTACTCTCCCCTCCTTTCCATTTCCACTGGCCTAACTACAGCCTCCATCATTTTTTGCCTGGACTTTTTTGATAGTCTGATCACCTTAATTCTGGTAATGGGACCTCCAATCACTTTACACATTGTGGTCTGATTATTAATTCTAAAAATCAAATAACTTTTTTAAAATTTATTTATTATTTTTGGCTGCTCTGGGTCTTCACTGATGTGCATGGGCTTTCTCTAGTTGTGGTGAGCGGGGGTTACTCTTCATTGCAGTGCATGGGCTTCTCATTGCAGTGGCTTCTCTTGTTGCGGAGCACAGGCTCAGTAGGTGTAGCTCGCAGGCTCTAGAGCACAGGCTCAGTAGTTGTGGCACACGGGCTTAGTTGCTCCACAGCATGTGGGATCTTCCTGGATCAGGGTTCGAACCCATGTCCCCTGCATTGGCAGGTGGATACTTAACCACTTGCACCACCAGGGAAGTCCAAAAAAATTAAATAACTTCTATCAGTCTACTGCTTCAAATATTTCAACGACTTCTCCTAGCCCTTAGGATATAGTCCCTTTAAAATGATAAACTCTTTATAAATGGTAAAAAAAAAAATAAAAACAAAAACAAGTAAATTAGCCTTAGACCTAGCTTTACCTTACCTATTTTTCTTAATATCTTCTCTCATGCACTGTATTCTCAGTCCTACCAAATTCCTTCCTCAAACCTTCTATATTCTCTTTTATTTCACAGCCTTCCGTAATCTGTTCCAACTACTTGGAATACTTTCTTAGTTTTTCTTGACCTCTTTGCCTTCTGAACTTATATATAACTTCTACTTATCCTTCTACATAATTATTTGGTGGTCATTTCCAACAGGAAGCCTTCACAGATCTTAACAATATTTGGGCAAGTTAGTTGTTTGCACTGTGTGCATTCACATCACCTCAGACATGATATCTAAAAATTATAGCTATATTGAGCCATCTGAATCAGAAAGTACTGTGAGGACAAGTATCATATCTGCCTTTTCCACAACCATATCCTTATGCTTAGAACATAATATGCATTTAATTGATATTAGTTTGCTTAAATGGATAAATGTATTAATAAATGAATACAGAAATGAGAATTCCTGTGCTCACAGAAGGGAGGCTCACAGAGAAGTGGAAAGACAAAAAGAAGTTAAAGGGTAGGAATGAACGTGAGCAGAAACAAAGATGAATAAGCATTTGGTAGATGGCAAAAGGTTTGTCTAATCAGCTCTCACAAATAAATACAAAAGCCTTTGCTACCCCTACTTCAAGGCAGTCTAATATGACTCTGTTCACATTTGAGGATGTACACTAAGCTTTAGGAATAACAAATTAAATGCAGCCAGGAAGCAAAACATAGACAAAGAAATTCTAAATAATTGCCTCTAATGACATTGGTACACACCACAGAAAGAACAGAGGTTGGCTGGAGGTAAGAGAAAGAGGGAAGCTGTCTGATTGAAGTATAGGAATCCTAAGTGAACAAAAGCATGGCATGCATTTCTGAGCCAAAAGAAGCTCACCAACACTAAGTAAATGTGCCTTCTTGAAGGCTTTATTTTAAAAAAGAAGAAAAATACACAAGATATCATTTTCAATGGTAAGTTTTTTTTAAAGAAAAAACTTACCATTATCTTATTAAACTTTGACCCAGGATATCAAACTATTCAATGTATTATTGTCCTTTCCCAAACCTTTTGTTTATTTTACTCAATCTTTTTACTTCTATTGAACTTAAAGTTCTGCCAATATTTTCAAAGATTCCAGTGGACCATATGTTCTTCAGACAAACCTGTAGCACTCAGTTTTATTAAATATTTTTTGTATATGAAATTATACATTTGATACCTGACTTTTATTGTTTATTGGGGATAATTTAAAAGTGCATTACCTGTAGGATAATTCATAATAATATGAAGAATTCTATAGATTTGGAAAACAGGAAATGGAGGATTGATGCCTTTTCCTAGGAATTAATCAATGATGAGTGAATGAGTTCAAAGATTATGTGGCAAAGGGGCAGACTAAAGGTGCTTAGCAGGAAGAAGACTTATCTACTAATCTTTGTTTAGTTGAATTGGTAAATACTGTTGAACTTCCCTTCAGGGAAAGAATAAGTCCTAGAAATGTTTACCTACAGATATTGGCAAAGCTAATCCAAAACTCTGCCTTTTTTATACAGACACAAATCCTTGCCTAGACTTGATTTCAGGCTGATAGAAATATTTTTTAAACACTTGTTTGTTCAATATATAACTATCTATGATTATTTCTTCCAAATCTACTTTGCTCATTGACATAGTTTTCCTTTGATAGGGTAACCTAAATACAATATATAGAGATATTTTCTTAGTATCCATATGTAGATCTGTGCTCTAATATATGTCAATGTCATGTTGAATTTGTCTATGAAAAAATACTAGTGATTCAGCTGAAATAATGAGCCAAATCAATTTTATAGTGTTTTATATAGAAAGAATAGCCACCTGATTCAGCATTTTATTTTTTTATTGGTATTGCAAAATGTTGAGGGTTAGGGGAGGGAAAGGAAGATGAGGTCTCCATGCAGGAGATTACAGGTCCAGCCTGGAGTCCATCACCAATGAAATCAGTGAAATCATATTAATAAGCTAATGATAAAATATCCATTTAACAAATTCATAAATTTTGGTCATATTTGAGACCTAGTAGTATTAATGCTACCATTCAGAGTCACTCTCCAACCTTCCTTTAACTGTTGTTTTATAGCCTACATTTCCCCAGACCATGATAGCTGGGATTTTACATAAACACATGTTAATGGTAATTGATCAGCCACTGACTTTCACTCCTACCTGCTACTGTGAGACCATAACTTTCCTGCAAATGCCACCCTCCATATTTACTTCCAGACATTCATTAAAGAATATTTCAAGTTTGCTTGTGTACAAAGTTTATGAGATACCACATGGCACCACCATCATCTTACTATTTAGCTCTAGACCCCTCTCTGGTGATGTAGGAAGTCAGGGACTGTGTTTTTATTGCTCACAAGCTGTCCTCCTCTGTCCCCTGTTCCACCACTACCACCCCCATACTCTGAAGCTCTTTCAGGCACAAACCAGTGCTGAGTTTGGGGTTCCTCAAAGTCTAAACACTGTGCTAGTTTCTTTTCTTCATTTGTATGCTATCCTATAAATGACCAGGTTTAAAAAGAAACAAGATAAAGATTCTAATTCTAAAATGATAATATAATAATTTTAATGTGAAAGGTACTAGATAGGTTAAATGGCAGATAAGACATAGGTAGAGAAGGAAAAATAAGTTCAGAGAGAACAGAAAAGAGAAATTACACATAGTGCAGCATAAAGAGTTAAAAACATGGAAAGTATTAAATTGAAGGTAAGGGAAGGCCTAACAGAGAGAACAGGAAAAATATAATATTCAAAGAGATTAATGACTGAGAATGATCCAAAATGGCTGCAAGACAAAAAATCAGACTCTTAAAGCATAGTAAATTCCAAGCAGTGTATATATAATAAAATCTATTTCTAAGCACATTTCTGTGAATACTAAGGACATGCAAATTCTAAAAATAGCAAAAGAGAAAGAAAAACTTAAAGACAGACATATCTGTCACCTTATCATAAAATTAAAGCTGTAAAAGAGTAGAATAATATCTCTAAGAGCTAATAGAAAATAGTTGATTGACTAGAACACCCTTTGAAATTATTTTTAAGGAATAAGGATAAAATAAACTTTTCAAACAATCAAAAAGTAGCCTTGAAGAAGAAGAGAATGAAAGCTAGAAGAAAGGACTAATATATAAAAATAAAAGATAAGGCATATATTTGTAAAATCATGGGAAATACAGAGAAACAACTTTTTAATAAAATAATAATAGCAATAAATAGTAATCATTAATCATGGATGATAAAATACAAGATAAAACTAATATAGTGTACTCCCTTCTTAACATTTATGAACAGGATATTCTGGTAAGCTTATAATAGTAGGAGGGAAGAAATGAATTAAATTTAGACTTTGTAAATTATGCTAAATGTCTAGATAATCAACAAAACAAAAATAGTTTTATTTCTTCACACCAACAGAAGGGGAAAATTGAATTTTTAAAACTTAGTCATTCCAAAAGAAGTCAGGAAAAGATAAAAAAATAAAACATGGGAAAAGCTGGAAACAAAAATTACCAAGTAAGATGTAAAAATAAAACTGAATAAAAAATCACAATAAATATAAATGGACTGCATCTGCCAACATCAGAAGTTATCATACAGAAATCACACATAGATTATGACAGCTTAGTATAATTGCTATTATGTAGGCATACACAACTGGCTGAGAAGAAAGACAACTAATATTAACGAGACAAAAAAAAACCGCTTTTTAGAGAAGGTGATGTATGAGCTGAGTATCTGAGTATGCATGGGAGTTTGCCAAGGACACAAAATGCACAAGAACATTCCAGAAATAAAAAAGGCATTTGTGAAGAATAATTGTGGTGTATTTTTATCTTTCTCCCTCATTCAATGGAAAAATGAAAGGGTAGGAGAAAAAAGGGAAAAAAATGTTAAAATCCTTTTCTCATTTAAAAAAGATTTACCTATTCTTGAAAATTTTCCCTGATGATCTTTTAAAATTAAAGATATTTTCATTATCTGGGTTAGTTCTATAGAACTTTAGATAAGTGATTATAAACATTGGCATTAGCTGTCATAATAAAGTTTGCATGGTATATTGAATGTTTCATACATTCAATACTCTTGGATTTTTGGTATTAAGTAGAACTTTACATTGTGATAAAGGTGGTAATAGGCAATAGATTTTTGTTTGTTTCTTTGTTAGTTTTTAATGTCCTTTCTGGCAAAAGAAGGAGTTGGCAATAAAATAAAATCTCTTTTTCTTTTGTATTAAATTGCATTTTATTGTCCACAAAATCCAAAAGTCTGGAAACCACTAGATTAAATGACTCTCAAAACTTTTTTTGCAAAGAACTACGCAACTTGAAATATAATGTTTTCCAAGGACTACAGACAAAATTTGAAGACTTGGCTTTAAGTAGAACCAATCTGAAAACTATACAAGTAGTTTTCTCCCCAGTTTCATAAATGTACTTTTTTAGTAATGAATATACTGTGTCTCTTGTGTTCAGAATGGTAAACCAAAAACCAGGCATAAAAACTTCATATCCTGTTGCTTTCCTCCTAGGGGAAAAAGCCTCATTTAATGATTCAGTTGCTATGCATGTGCGTATGCTTTTAAAAATAATTCAATATTTGCAGATAAGCTTATCAATAAAAGTCCATAATGATCAACTAGTTTCCTGGAATGATTAAATTACTTAACATTATGTGCCCACTGATACTTAGCAAATACACTATGCTTGTCTAAGAATTAAATATGATATTAGACAATGGAAACTTATCATACCCTATTCAATATGGAGCTCATGTTTAGTTTCCAAAAACAAAGAGATAAAAAGTGGAATTAGGAGGACCTTCAAGATGGCGGAGGAGTAAGACATGGAGATCACCCTCCTCCCCACAAATACATCAAAAATACATCTACATGTGGAACAACTCCTACAGAACACCTACTGAATGCTGACAGAAGACCTCAGACTTAAAAAAAGGCAAGAAACTCCCAACGTAGCTGGCCATGTGGCTGACAGGGTCTTGGTGCTCCAGCCAGGTGTCAGGCCTGAGACTCTGAGGTGGGAGAGTCAAATTCAAGACATTGGACCACCAGAGACCTCCCGGCCACACGTAATATCAATTGGCAAGAGCTGTTCCAGAGATTTCTGTCTCAATGCTAAGACCCAGCTCCACTCAACAATGAGCAAGCTCTACTACTGGACACCCCATGCCAAACAACTAGCAGGACAGGAACACAATCCCACCCATTAGCAGACAGGCTGCCTAAAATCATAATAAGTTCACAGACAACTCAAAATACATTACTGGATGCAGTCCCGCCCACCAGGAAGACAAGATCCAGCCTCATCCACCAGAACAAAGGCACCAGTCCCCTCCACCAGGAAGCCTAAACAAACCACTGAAGCAACCTCACCAACTGGGCAGGCACCAAAAACAACAGGAACTACAAACTTGTAGCCTGCAAAAAGGAGACCCCAAACACAGAAATTTAAGCAAGAGGAGAAGACAGAGAAATATGCAGCAGATGAAGGAGCAAGGTAAAAACCCATCAGACAAAACAAATGAAGAGGAAATAGGCAGTCTACCTGAAAAAGAATTCAGAGTAATGATAGTAGAGATGATCCAAAATTTTGGATATAGAATGGAGAAAATACAAGAAACATATAACAAAGACCTAGAAGAACTAAAGAGAAAACAAACAATGATGAGCAACACAATAAATGGAATTAAAATTCTCTAGAAGGAATCAATAGCAGAACAACTGAGGCAGAAGAACAGATAAGTTACCTGGAAGATAAAATAGTGGAAATAACCATTGCAGAGCAGAATAAAGAAAAAAGGATGAAAGACTTGAGGACAGTCTCAGAGACCTCTGGGACAACATTAAAGAAACCAACATTCGAATTATAGGGGTCCCAGAAGAAGAGAAAAAGAAAGGGACTGAGAAAATATTTGAAGAGATTATAGTTGAAAACTTCCCTAATATGGGAAAGGAAATAGTCAATCAAGTCCAGAAAATGCAGAGAGTCCCATACGGGATAAATCCAAGGAGGAACACGCCAAGACACATATTAATCAACCTACCAAAAATTAAATACAAAGAAAAAATATTAAAAGCAGCAAGGGAAAAGCAACAAATAACATACAAAGGAATCCCCATAAGGTTAACAGCTGATCTTTCAGCAGAAACTCTGCAAGCCAGAAGGGAGTGGCAGGACATATTTAAAGTGATGAAGGAGAAAAACCTACAACCAAGATCACTGTACCCAGCAAGGATCTCATTCAGATTTGATGGAGAAATTAAAACCTTTACAGACAAACAAAAGCTAAGACAATTCAGCACCATCAAGCCAGCTTTACAACAAATGCTAAAGGAACTTCTCTAGGCAGGAAACACAAAAGAAGGAAAAGACCTACAAAAACAAACCCAAACAATTAAGACAATGGTAAATAGGAACATACATATCGATAATTACCTTAAATGTATATGGATTAAATGCTCCCACCAAAAGACACAGACCAGCTGCATGGATACAAAAACAAGATCCATACATATGCTGTCTACAAGAGACCCACTTCAGACCTAGGGACACATACAGACTGAAAGTGAGGCAATGGAAAAACATATTCCATGCAAATGGAAATCAAAAGAAAGCTGGAGTAGCAATTCCCATATCAGACAAAATAAACTTTAAAATAAGGACTATTATAAGAGACAAAGAAGGACACTACATAATGATCAAGGGATCAATCCAAGAAGAAGATAAAACAATTTTAAATATTTATGCACCCAACATAGGAGCACCTCAATATATAAGTCAAATACTAACAGCCATAAAAGGGAATATCAGGAGTAAAACAGTAATAGTAGGGGACTTTAACACCCCACTTTCACCAATGGACAGATCATCCGAAATGAAAATAAATAAGGAAACACAAGCTTTAAATGACAAATTAAACAAGATGGATTTGATTGAAATTTATAGGACATACCATGCACAAACAACAGAATACAATTTCTTCTCGAGTGCACATTGAACATTCTCCAGTATAGATCATAGGTTGGGTCACTAATCAAGCCTTGGTAAATTTAAGAAAATTGAAATCGTATCAAGTATCTTTTCTAACCACAATGCTATGAGACATCAATACAGTAAAAAAAAAAAGCTGTAAAAAATACAAACAAATACAGGCTAAACAATACACTACTAAATAACCAAGAGATCACTGAAGAAATCAAAGAGGAAATAAAAAAATACCTAGAAACAAATGACAATGAAAACACGATGACCCAAAACCTATGGGCTGCAGCAAAAGCAGTTCTAAGATGGAAGGTTACAGCAATACAATCCTTCCTCAAGAAACAAGAAAAATGTCAAATAAACAACCTAACTTTATACCTAAAGCAATTGGAGAAAGAGAAACAAAAAAACCTCACAAAGTTAGCAGAAGGAAGAAATCATAAAGATCAGATCAGAAATAAAGGAAAAAGAAACAAAGGAAATGATAGCAAAAATCAGTAAAACTAACAGCTGGTTCTTTGAGAAGATAAACAAAATTGATATACCATGAGCCAGACTCAACGAGAAAAAAAGGGAAAAGACTCAAATCAACAGAATTAGAAATGAAAAAGGAGAAGTAACAACTGACACTGCAGAAACACAAAGGATCATGAGAGATTACTACAGGCAATAATATGTCAATACAGTGGACAACCTGGAAGAAATGGACAAATTCTTAGAAAAGCACAACCTTACGAGACTGAACCAGGAAGAAATACAAAATATAAACAGACCAATCACAAGTACTGAAATTGAAACTTTCATTAAAAATCTTCCAACAATGTATAGCTGATTCACTTTGTTATAAAGCAGAAACTAACACACCATTGTAAAGCAATTATACTCCAATAAAGATGTTAAAAAAAAAAATCTTCCAACAAACAAAAGCCCAGGACCAGATGGCTTCACATGCGAATTCTGTCAAACATTTATTGAAGAGCTAACACCCATCCTTCTCAAACTCTTCCAAAATATAGCAGAGGAAGGAACACTCCCAAACTCAATCTACAAGGCCACCATCACCCTGATACCAAAACAAGACAAAGATGTCACAAAAAATGAAAACTACAGGCCAATATCACTGATGAACATAGATGCAAAAATCCTCAACAAAATACTACCAAACAGAATTCAATAGCACATTAAAAGGATCATACACCATGATCAAGTGGGGTATATCCCAGGAATGCAAGGATTCTTCAATATATGCAAATCAATCAATGTGATACACCATATTAACAAATTGAAAGGTAAAAACCACATGATAGGGGCTTCCCCGGTGGCGCAGTGGTTGAGAGTCTGCCTGCTGATGCAGGGGACACGGGTTCGTGCCCTGGTCTGGGAAGATCCCACATGCCGCGGAGCGTCTGGGCCCGTAAGCCATGGCCGCTGGGCCTGCGCGTACAGAGCCTGTGCTCCGCAATGGGAGAGGCCACAACAGTGAGAGGCCCGTGTACCACAAAAAAAAAAAAAGACAAAAAAAACCCACATATGATAACCTCAATAGATGCAGAAAAAGCTTTCGACAAAATTCAACAGCCATTTATGATAACACCCCTCCCAAATGCAGGCATAGAGGGAACTTACCTCAACATAATAAAGGCTATAAATGAAAAACCCACAGCCAACATCATCCTCAATGGTGAAAAACAAACCATTTCCACTAAGATCAGGAACAAGACAAGGCCCATTTTCATCATTATGATTCAACATAGTTTTGGAAATTTTAGTCACAGCAATCAGAGAAGCAAAGGAAATAAAAGGGATCCAAATTAGAAATGAAGTAAACCTGTCACTGTCTGCAGGTGACCTGATACTATACACAGAGAGTCCTAACGATGCTACCAGAAAACTACTAGAGCTAATCAATGAATTTGGTAAAGTAGTGGGATAGAAATTTAATGCACAGAAATCTCTTGTATTCCTATACACTAATGATGAAAAATCTGAAAGAGAAATTTAGGAAACACTCCCATTTACCACTGCAACAAAAAGAATAAAATACCTAGGAATAAACATACCTAAGGAGACAGAAGACCTATATGCAGAAAACTATAAGACACTGATGAAAGAAATAAAGATGATACAGATGGAGAGATATACCATGTTCTTAGATTAGAAGAATCAACATTGTGAAAATGACTATACTACCCAAAGCAATCTACCAATTCATTGCAATCCCTATCAAAGTACCAATGGCATTTTTCACAGAACTAGAACAAAAAATTCCATAATTTGTATGGAAACACAAAAGACCCCGATAGCCACAGCAATCTTGAGAATGAAAAGCAGAGCTGGAGGCATCAGGCTCCCTGACTTCAGACTATACTACAAAGCTACAGAAATAAAGACAGTTTGGTACTGGCAGAAAAACAGAAATATAGATCGATGGAACAGGATAGAAAGCCCAGAGATAAACCCACGCACATATGGTCACCTTATCTTTGATAAAGGAGGTAAGAATATACAATGGAGAAATGACAGCCTCTTCAATAAGTGGTGCTGGGAAAACTGGACGGCTACATGTAAAAGAATGAAATTAGAACAGTCTCTAACACCATACACAAAAATAAACGGAAAATGGATTAAAAGCCTAAATGTAAGGCCAGACATTATAAAACTCTTAGAGGAAAACACAGGCAGAACACTCTGTGACATAAATCACAGCAAGATCCTTTTTGACCCCCCTCCTAGAGAAACGGAAATACAAACAAAAATAAACAAATGGGACCTAATGAAACTTAAAAGCTTTTGCACAGCAAAAGAAACCATAAACAAGATTAAATGTCAACCCTCAGAATGGGAGAAAATATTTGCAAACAAAGCAACTGACAAAGGATTAATCTCCAAAATGTACAAGCAACTCATGCAGCTCAATATCTAAGAAACAAACAACGCAATCCAATATCAAAGAAACAAACAACCCAATCCAAAAATGGTCAGAAAACCTAAATAGACATTTCTCCAAAGAAGATATACAGATTGCAAACAAACACATGAAAGGACACTCAACATCACCAATCATTAGAGAAATGAAAATCAAAACTGCAGTGAGGTATCACCTCACACCAGTCAGAATGGCCATTATCAAAAAATCTACAAACAATAAATGCTGGAGAGGGTGTGGAGAAAAGGGAACCCTCTTGCACTGTTGGTGGGAATGTAAATTGATACAGCCATTGTGGAGAATAGTATGGAGAATACTTAAAAAACTAAAAACAGAACTACCATAATACCCAGCAATTCCACTACTGGGCATATATTCAGAAAACCATAATTCAGAAAGAGTCATGTACCACAATGTTCATTGCAGCACTATTTACAATAGCCAGGACATGGAAGCAACCTAAGTGTTCATTGTCAGATGAATGGATAAAGAAGATGTGGCACATATATACAATCGAATATTAGTCAGCCATAAAAAGAAACGAGACTGAGTTATTTGTAGTGAGGTGGATGGACCTACAGTCTGTCATACAGAGTGAAGTAAGTCAGAAAGAGAAAAACAAATACCTTATGCTAACACATATATATGGAACCTGACAACAAAAAATTGTTATGAAGAACCTTGTGGCAGGACAGGAATAAAGATGCAGACCTACGAAAGAATGGACTTGAGGACATGGGGAGGGGGAAGGGTCAGCTGGGACAAAGTGAGAGAGTGGCATGGACATATATACACTACCAAATGTAAAATAGATAGCTAGTGGGAAGCAGCTACATAGCACAGGGAGATCAGCTCCGTGCTTCGCAACCACCTAGAGGGGTGGGATAGGGAAGGTGGAAGGGAGACGCAAGAGGGAGAGGACATGGTGATATATGTATACATATAGCTGATTCACTTTGCTTTCCAGCAGAAACTAACACACCATTGTAAAGCAATTATACTCCAATAAAGATGTTTAAAAATTTTTTCTAAATAAAGTGGAATTTAACTAAGTCCATGCCCATTATATCTAAGTTAGCTTACAGAGTAAAGTACTAAAAGATTTAATGGAGTCATAATCGTACATTTTATCCTAGTTCTTTCATACTTATTCTCTGCATAGAGCATATTGAATTCTCTGTATTTCCCTCATTCTTCGAGAAAAACATTTTCTTACACAGTAGATCTCTCATACATTATGGCTAGAATACTTGAAATAGTAATACCTACTAGGCTTGCTGTGATGAAATGAGAGTGTATATAATGTCATGTGATTCATTCATGAAAGAATCATGATGTGCTTGATCATAAGGAATGGAATGTAAGCACGGGTGTATGTACACAATTTTCACAGACGTCGTTCTATGATGTCAATGATCCTTGTTAGGATCCCTAAGTCTACTAACACCTATTATTTTCACTTTATTAGTAAATTAAGAAAAAAAGAAATGAGAGAACATAGATGAGCCAAAGATAAAACTTTGCTTACAGTTTTGTTTTCTTTTTAAAAGGAAGCAAATTTTCATAGAATATTAATTTTCAAAGTGTGGTCCACAAACCCTTAGGGGTCTCCAAACCCCTAAAGGGTTGCTCCTATCATGATCAAGGCATTATTTGCCTTTTTCATACACCCTCTCACACAAGTGTACAGTGAAGTTTTCTAGAAGCTATGTTAGGTACAATTCAGTTTTTGATGGTAATTATCAATTTCTTCTGTCTCTGTTCCCCTCTCCCTTAAACATGGCATCAGTTAGGCATCTCACATAGATAACTCATATGCAAAACAAATTTAACGTGTCCAATGCCATGTGTTTACTCATGTTCCCCTTCATCCTCCACCCTGTTTGCCCCCCTATGTTAATGATTACCCAAACCAAAAATCTGAGGGTCTTCTCTACCATTTTTCAAAAGCAAACCATTGAACAAATCTATTGATTTGATTTTCTAGAGATATCTATTCTTCATTTCCTCCTTCCTTTCTATCCCTCTACTCTGCCCTAGGTCCCAACTTAATAATTACTACTTGGCTGTTGAAAGAGCCAAGAGCTTCTCATCCTGCCACCTTCAAATATACCCTCCATGCCACACCTGGGTTGCTCTAATTAAAACGCAAATCTAATTGTGTATCACTCACTAGTTTGCTTAAAATGCTTACTCGCAATGGAATAATTCCAAGATACTTAGCTCAGCATAGAATGCGATATGATTACCATCTTTTCAGTCACATTGCCACTATTCCCTATCTCACAATTAATGCTCTCAATATGGAAATGCCTGTAATGTCCCCTCACCCTTATGCCTCTTATATCCTTTTGCCTGTGGTCATGGTATTCCCTCTTTCCAGAGTTTCTTCTTCACCTTTATTTATCTGGCTAACCTTTACTAATTTTCAAGTACTTAAAACCTATAACATTATCCTACTTTGTGCATGTACTGCCCCTAAAACTTATCAAGACTCTTCAGGACTGGATTTGTGCCTGGGTAGAAAACTGCATTCATTAATCTCAAGTGACCTTCCAATTCTAAAATTTTAAGCTGCATGATTTCCCTTACTACTCAAACCCTCCCCAATCCTCTCAAATCTGGCTCCTCCTCTCTTTCCAAGCTTTATGCAAGTCTTTGCCAACTCAGAAAGAAAATGAATTCAAAGAAAACATGTCTCTCAGTTATCTGGATTCTGATAACTCATGTATAAGGTGCCAAATTTAGATAAGCATCTACATAAACAAGATCCACTTCCGTCTTGAAACTTCCTGGCAGGAGATCTGGCTGATATTCATTATTCTGCCAATTCCAAAATTTCCCAGTCTTTCTTCCAAAACACTTTTATATACAAGTAAAATTGGCTGAGTATACAGACTCACAGAAATTTAGGTCTATAGGAGACATTACATTTAAGTAGCCTAAACCTCTTCTTTATACAGGAAATGGAATAAGCCCAAAGATTTTCTGGAGGACACATTGCTCATGAGTTTATATGTTTCTGCTACATGTGTGTTATGTGTGTATCACCATACTCCCATATATATTTACACACACATCTGTATCCCCATCCTATCACAGGTTTTAGAAGGATAGAAATAATAGCTTCTCCTTTTTCACCCCTTCCTTTAAAAAAAATCAACTCTCTGATTTTGTTCTTACTCTACAGGTGAAGGAAAATGTTGACTGACTGAGTAACTGACATCCCTACCACATCTCTCCTAACTGTTGTTAAGGGCATCTCCCTGACCCTGACTTTGTTTCTACTGGCATGAATCTCAATCACTCACGTCAATGGCAGCCATATCCAGGGACCTGTGGTCAGAACGGAGTCTAGTGTGTTGTTTTTCTCTAATGATTCTACTTGACATTGTTCTGGCTTTTCTTCCTCCAGTGTGTGACTGGAAGTTTAACAGTTGAAATACTGGTTATATATGCACATTGGACAGATGGACAGTATTCAGTGTGATTTGTCATGCAGACCACTGCTCTGTCCTTTCCTAGCTTCAATAAATGCTTCACAATCAATGTTAACTTCTGCGATGACTCTAAAGACAATAAAAGTTAACACTTTCCTCAAGAGGGGCAGGGCCAGAATGGATTCTCCTTCTCTGTGATCTTTAATGAAAGATATCTGAGTTACATATGATTTGTCCCTGTAATAAGTAAAAGGACCAACATCTTATCTCCTGTAAAAAACTGGAGTTCAGAAGCCTTGCCACAAGCTTCCTGAAAGGAAATCAGGGAGATTCATAAAGAATGGATTCCAGGTATAGGTATCAAGTGTATGGCTGCTTCTACCCAAAGCCTACAGTTTGAGCAATTTGCTACTCACATACAACTTCCAAATGGGTCCAATGCCCAAACCACTTCTGAATGAGGAAGTAGGCATTGAAGAAGCTCTTCTTTATGCTATGATAGGCTTTGTTCAACCTGTCTCAGCTCCTCAGTCTGGTTTCCTGGGCCTTTGCTTTATCCCCATGTAAGAAGTGAGTTATGATAATGTATGTGAAGAACTGATTTTTTCCAATAGAGGTATTTCAAAACTATACATTCAAATTAAAGTAATGTAAGTATAAAAAAAAAAAAAAAAAAAAAGTAATGTAAGTATTTAACATGATTACAATAATTTTAAAATGTTAAATGTCCCTATGAGAAGTGGGTATTTAAAATTCACCATTATATTTTTATATTCAAATAATTAATTTTTATCTTATTTGTTTAGAAAGTTGTATTTCCACATAACAAACTCTTAAAACTATGCTGTAAATCTTTACATAGTCAAGGTCATGTGGTAAACTGAATTATGTCTCACAAGTAAAAGACCCCTGGTCCCTTTGATACTATAACTTAGACTAGAAAGATAAGTTAAATACCCAGTATAGAATTAAACGCTTATTTTAGAGCAGTGAGGATAATTTTTTTCAACTTCTTTTTCCTTAGAAGATTCTTGAGTCACGTGTTTAGTGACCAGTGGAGGGCACCACATACACAGCTGTGGATCTAAGTCCTTAATGACTAGCCATTTCCATTCCCATCCCCACCCACAGGCACTCACAGCACGACCACCACTATAAGGTACAATCTAGACTCAACCAATGGAAAGAAACATATCTGTGCTTGCTTGCTTGTTCCATCACACCAAAAGTTAATCTTTAGCCGGAGAATAAATTACATCAATATAATTGTTCTGATATAAATATGGCTTTAAGCTGGAACTTCTTATATATTCAGGGAAAATAGGTAGATCCCTCTGTACTTTGTTTTAACTATCAACTGCAATTAAAAATTCAAATTACATTTTGCAAAAACCATTTCTTCCTATTATACATAAATTCTCACATATATAAAGTAAAATTTAATTGATATGTTTCTGGTATTACATCATTTAAAATGTAACTTTTTATAGCTCTTTTGCTTCTAGAAAAACTTGGAAGGCTTTTTATAGCCGATGGCCAAGATGGCAAAATAGGAAGACTCTGAGCTCATCTTCTCCCATGGGCACACCAAAATTACATTCTGCAGATCAACTATGTAGGAGAACACCTAAAGACTAACAGAAAATACTTTCAATAACTAAGATATAAAGAAGGAACCACAACAAGATGGGTAGGGGCGTGGAGACATGGTATACTTAAGACCACATGCCCAGGTAAATGACCCATAAGCAGGAGGATAATCACAATTGCAGAAGTTCTCCCCAAGGGGTAAGGGGTCTCCAGTCCAAGGATCCTGCATCAGGAAGACAAGCCTTCAGAACAACTGGCTTTAAAAACCAGCAGGACTTGAATATGGGAGAGCCAGAGGGCTATAGGAAACAGACTCCACTCTTAAAGGCCATGCATGAAATCTCACACATTCCAAGTCCCAGACCAGATGCTGGCTGCAGCCATTTTGGGGAACTTGTTCTATCACAAGGACACTTGTGAGTCCTTCTCCTAGCCTATTAGCACCAGGAGGTTACTTGCCCACCAAGCTCTACCTGGCAGGGCTCCCCTTCAGATTTGAAGGAGAGATAAAGAGTTTTATAGACAAGCAAAAGCTAAAAGAGTTCAGTATCACTAAACCAAATTTATAAGAAATGTTAAAGGGACTTCCCTAAGTGGAAAAGAAAGGAACACAACTAGAAAAATAAAATTATGAAAGGAAAAATCTCATTGGTAAAGGCAAACATAGAGTAAAGGTAGTAGATCAACCACTTTTAAAGTTAGTAGGAAGGTTAAAAGATAGAAGTAGTAAAATCATCTATATCCACAATAAGTAGTTAAGTTATATACAAGACAGAAAGATGTAAAATATATAACAAGACCAGTAAACATGGAGGGAGGAGTAGAAATGCAAGATTGTTAAAAGGCATTTGAGCTTAAGAGAGCAGCAATATAACATAATCATGCATATACATAGGTTGCTAAATATAAAACACATGGTAACTGCAAACCAAAAACCTATAACAGATATGAACAAACAAAGAGAAAGGAAACCAAACAGAACAATAAAGATAGTCATCAAATCACAAGTAAAGAGAGCAAAAGAAGAAGGAAGGAACAAAAAAAAAAGACTACAAAAGTAACCTGGAAACAATGAATATGACTGCAACAAGTACATACCTATTAATTATTACTTTAAACATAAATAGACTAAATGCTCCAATCAAAAGACATAGAGTGGCTAAATGGATTAAAAAAAACAAAACCCATATAATGCTGCCTAAAAGAGACTCACTTCAGATCTAAAGACACAGAGAGAGAGACAGTGAGGGGATAGAAAAAGGTATTCCATGCAAATAGAAATAAAAGAAAGCTGAGGTAGCAATACTTATACCAGACAAAATAGACTTTAAAACAGACTGTAACAAGAGACAAAGAAGACCATTACATAATGATTAAGGAATCAATCCAACAAGAAGATATAACACTTATAAATATATATGTACCTAATATAAGAGAAATTGACAGTAACACAATGATAGCAGGGGACTTTAACACCCCACTTATATCAATGGATAGATTATCCAGACAGAAAATAAGTATGGAAACATTGGCCTTAAAAGACACTTTAGACCAGGTCAACTTAATAAATATACATATAGAACATTCCAGCCCCAAACAGCAGGATACACATTCTTTTTGAGTATACATGGAACATTCTTCAGGATAGGCCACAAACAAGCTTCAGTAAATTTAAGAAGATTGAAATCATATTAAACATCTTTTCTGACCACAACACCATGAGACTAAAATCAACCACAAGAAAAAAACTGCAAAAAACACAAATATGTGGAGGCTAAACAATGTGATACTAAAAGCTAATGGGACATTGAAGAACTCAAAGAGAAAATTAAAAATACCCGAGACAAATGAAAATGAAAACACAACAATCCAAAATTTATAGGATTCAGCAAAAGCAGGTCTAAGAGGGAGTTTACAGCAATACAAGCCTATCTCAGGAAACAAGAAAAGTCTCAAATAAACAATCTAACCTTAAACCTAACAGAACTAGAAAAAGAAGAACAAACAAAACCCAAAGTTAGTAGAAGGAAAGAAATAATAAAAAGCAGAGCAGAAATACATGAAATAGACACTAATAAAACAATAGAAAATATCAAATAAACTAAGAGCTCATTCTTTGAAAAGATAAACAAAATTGATAAACCTTTAGCCAGATTCATCAAGAAAAAAAAGGCCTGTACTCAGAAAATTTTAAGACACTGATGAACATAATTTATGATGAAACAAACAGAAAGATATACCAGGCTCATGAATTGGAAGAATTAATATTGTTGAAATGACAATACTACCCAAGGCACTCTATAGATTCAATGCAATCCCTATCAAAATACCAATGGCATTTTTCACAGAACTAGAACAAATAATTCTAAGATTTGTATAGAAACACTAAAGACTTCAAATAGCCAAAACAATCTTGAGGAAAACAAAGCTGGAGGGATCATGTTTCCTGATTTCAAGCTATACTACAAGTTATAGTAATCAAAACAGTATGGTACTGGCACAAAAACAGACACATAGAACAATGGAACAGAATGAGAGCCCAGAAATAAACCCATACTTATACGTCCAATTAGGCTATACAGCAAAGAAGGCAAGAATACACAATGGTGAAAAGACAGCCCTTTCAATAAATGGTATCAGGAAGACTGGATAGCTACATGCAAAAGAATCAAACTGGACCACTTTCTCACACCATTTGCAAAAATAAACTCAAAATGGATTAAAGACAACGTAAGACATAAAACTCCTAGAAGAAAACACAGGCAGTATGTACTTTGACATTGGTCTTGGCAATATTTTTTCACTATGTCTCCTCAGGTGGGGGAAGCAAGAGCAAAAATAATCATCAAACTGAAATGCTTTTGCATAATGCGGGAGACTATCAACAAAAAGGCCACCTACTGAATGGAAAAAGATATTTGCAAATGATATATCCAATAAGGCATTAATATGCAAAATTGCAAAGAACTTATACAATTCAGCATCAGAAAAACAAACAACCCAATTAAAAAATGAGCAGAGGACCTGAACAGACATTTTTCCAAGTAAGACATATAGATGGCCAACAGGCATATGAAAAGATGCTCAACATCGTTAATCACCAGAGAAATGGAAATTAAAACCACAGTGAGATACCTGTCAGAATGGCTATCATAAAAAAGGCCACAAATGAATGTTGGCAAGGATGTGAAGAAAAGGGAACCCTTGTACACTGTTGATGAGAATGTAAATTAGTGCAAGCACTATGAAAAACAGCATGAAGACTTCTTTAAAATTAAAAATAGAACAACCAAACCATCTAGCAATGTCACATCTGGGTATGAAAAACAGTAAAACACTAATTCAAAAAGATATATTGTACTCCTATATTCATTGCAGCATTATTTACAGTAGCCAGGATATGGAAGCCACCTAAGTGCCCATTGATTGATGAATGGATAAAAAAGATGTGATATATATATATATATATATATATACACACATTTGCATATATATATATGTTGTGTTATCGGCCTTTAAAAAAGAATAAAATCTTGCCATCTGTGACAGTATGGATGGACCTTGAGGGTGTTTTGCTAAATGAAATAAGTCAGACAAAGACACATACCATGTGATTTTACTTATATGTGGAATCTAAAAAACAAAACAAGTGAACAAATGTAACAAAACAAACTTATAGATACAGAGAACAAATGGGTAGTTGCCAGAGGGGATGCAGGAAGAAGAATCAGTGAAATAGGTGAGGGATATTAAGAGGTACAAACCACCAACTATAAAATAAATGTCATGGGGATGTAATGTACATCATAGGGAAGATAGTCAATAATATTATAATAACTTTGTATGGTGACAGATGGTAATTAGACTTACTGTGGTGATTTTTTTGTAATGTATAAAAATATTGAATCACTATGTTTTACACCTGAAACTAACATAATATTCTAAGTCAATTATATTTCAATTTTTAAAAGGTTTTTAATAGCTTTCTTATGCTATCTCCTTTCAACAGGAGACTGATTTTTTGTAAATCTTTAAATGTTTTTATTTAAGAAACTCAAAGGGCAAATTCATAGTTCTATTTCATGTGAGAAAGATTTATTTTCCTAGATACAGCCTTGCTGAAAAATTATGCACTGAAAAACTTCATAATATTGGAGGAAAATTAGAAATGAATAATGGATAGTGGACCTGACCTAGGTTATCAAACAAAACTATTCTAAAAATGAAGACAGACCCTCCCTTTCCTCGACCTTGGGAGTGGGAATCTTCTGAAAGAACCCCAAAGGAGAGAATAAGTGGAAAAAGTGAACCTTAGAAGCAAATCACACGTTGATTAATTCTCATAGCTTCCATCTTTTGTATGCATAATCATTCTGCTTACATATTTATCCCACTACCAGCCCTGAAACAGGAATATGCACACTTCCCTGTCCAAACTTAGCGACAGTCTTAGGAAGAACCCAGGGTTCTTAGAAACCTCTGGGTTCCTGATCATGTCCACGAGGAAAATGATCCTAGCTTCCTCCCTCCCCCACTCCAGGTCTCCCTGCTGTCCCACATGGAGGAAATGAAGGGAAGAGTGGCTTTTTTCAAACTCTCCTTCCCCCCCAAAACACAGATTACACCCACCAACACACCCATTCGTGCCCTGCCCTTTGGGATTTCCATAGAATAAAATAAATTAGAACAGTCATTGCTTGATTTATCATATGCTGTCATCATTAGACCACATGAAATCACTGATATTTGGTCATTTTTTAACCTACATCACCTTCCTGTGGTTCATATTTCTTCAGCTTTATATGAATTCATAGGCTTAAACACAAACCATTACATACTTTACATGAACAAATATAAAGGAAAACAGAAAATCAATTTGACCAGTTTTTTCCATATGTTTAATAGGCAGATTGGTTAGCTGCCCAATCCTTCTACAGAGATTGTTCTTATAATAACCAGTGTTTGGTAAAGGCCAATAGATGATCATTTCTATTCATTTTACTTGAATTCTCAGCGACATTTGATGCTATAGACCACTCCTTTTTCTTAGATTGCTAACTACTTCCAATTCATCCTATTTTCTGTCATACATTCAACTCTATCACAGCTTTATGTTTTTTCCTTCATCTCTGACCTCCCCTTTCTCAGTCTTGCTCATAAAAAAACTCCTGATTCTATCCTCTCCCTGAGTGACGCTCTCCCCTTTCATGACTTCAAGTGAGATATCTAGTTGAGAACTCTTTACTGAGAATTAAACCCACTTGTGGTCCTCTCATTAACCTCTCTTGTCCATCACTGAGTTCTCCAAGTTCTCCTGATCAGTAGATATTTTTTTTGCTTTTTTATTGTTGCCTATAATAAAAATTATAGCTGGCATTTACATAGCACTTAGTATGTGCAAGACATTGCTCCAAGGGCTTTACGAATATTAACATGCTGAATTTTTATAAAACTTTACAAAATAGACATTGTTATCCCCATTTAACAGACAAGGAATTTGAGGCAAACAAGGTAATTTTCTCAGTGTCATACAGCTAGTAAATATAGAAGTCAGAATGCAAACCTAGAAAAATTCTTTCCAGAGCCCATGCTTTTAACTTAGCCTTTACAATATTCTCCATCAAACACATTTTCTGTCATGACCTAGTAAGCACACACACACACAAATACACAAACACCATATATATAAATAAAACAAAGTTTCATAAAAGAATGTGTGTCCTTATTATGTATGATAAAGTAAAAGCATAAATATTAAATATAATTTAATTAATATTCAAATAAATACAAAAGATCCCAAAGTGAACAATACAAAAAAAAAAGTACTAGGTAAGGCACACTAAATTGATTTTACCAACAACTAGTAGGTAGCAATCTGTAGTTTGAAACACAACATTAGATTTGATCTCTTCAGCAGTTCTCAATTCCATCATCTCTTTCCACTGTCACCATCACTGTCATAATTCTGGCTCTTGGTAATTTTCACATGAATAATTTTTGGCTCCTAACTGACCTACTTACCTTAAGCCTGCTTACTCATTTTTCCATCCCTCACAAAATACATACTTGCACATATGATTTGCTGGTTTAGAATTCTTGCCTCCCAATACCTTTCATGCACAAGAAGTCAAGACCAAAGGGTGAAGTTTATACTCAGAAACAAGGCTACACAATGCCTTAGGTTCTGGCCTCCACTTCAACTCTCAGGCTCTCCAAACACTCATGCCTCCCTTCCCCACCTTTTTCCATCCTCCTTCCCCACATTCCAGCCATATATGGAGGTCTTAGGTAAAGGGAAGCAGTAGAAATTAGATATAAGATAATAAGACATGCACCTGCTTTCAAAGAACACCAAGTCTCACTGGAATGTTGAAAAAAATACATAGTTCATATAATAAAAGTGAAAACTAAGAAATCAAAGAAATGATACATAGATGTAAAGGTAATAGAATTTCTTCAAGCCCAAAGGATGATAAACATGGGAAATTTGAAAAGTCACTGGGACATTGTATCAAAGGTTTTAAAGTGGAGCCTGATGAGTCTAAGAGATATTTTTATAGATACTTTTAGTCTGAGTCAGACTTAATAACAGACAGGGTAAAACAGTAACAAAATTATTAGGAATTTCACCAAAGGGATGAGAATTATAATGATATTTTCCAAGCTGCTAGGAAAAGGAAACACAGCTATATAGTATGTATATATTATAGATATTATATATTATAGAAAATAATAATTTACAGGAAAAGACTAGGGGGTATGATGAAAGTTGGAATGATATGGAGAAAATTCAAAATTTCCCCTTTAGCTTTAAATAGTAAAAATTTTAAATTAACAAGAGAAGGAGAGAGCAAAGCTTAGAAAGGAAATGAGAAGAGGGGAATTGTTTCTCAAGCTTATTGATCTGAATGTATATATTGCTAATAATGCAGCTTCTGGCTCATCTTCAAAAAGATACTTTTATCCTGATTCTTGGAAGGTTGTGTTATTGATGAAACGTGGTTTCGACTGGCATAATATTTAGATAAACTAATTATGTCACTGAGCAGCTTTTCTTGCAGTGAATGAATATATCCACAGTTGGCAATTAGATGAAGTCATAATTGCATATTCTGGATGAATCCAAACACACTCTACTATACATAGGTTATTATAAGGCCACCGCAGATTTTAGCATCACATGAGTGGGCTGAGCAAAAACTTCAAGGCATTCTGCTTTTGATACATAGATTGTTAGAGATGAAAGAAGTGTGAAGATCATTCAGTCTAATTTCTCAATTTACGGATGAAAAACTGAGGCCAACCATGATTCGGAAACTTTCTAAGTGAGATACATTTTACTATAACAGCTAAGAATAGAACACAGAGCTCCTGGATTCTCATCAAATGTTAATTCTACTTGTTTTCCTACATTCTTGTCTAAATACAATTAGTATTTCTTCTTTTTTTTTTTTTAATAAATTTATTTATTTATTTTTGGCTGCGCTGGGTCTTCGTTGCTGCATGCGGGCTTTCTCCAGTTGAGATGAGCGGGGGCTACTCTTTGTTGCAGTGCGCGGGCTTCTCATTCGGTGGCTTCTCTTGTTGTAGAGCATGGGTTCTAAGCACGCGGGCTTCAGTAGTTGCAGCTCGTGGGCTCAGTAGTTGTGGCTTGCAGGCTCTAGAGCACAGGCTCAGTAGTTGTGGCGCATGGGCTTAGTTGCTCCGCGGCATGTGGTATCTTCCTGGACCAGGGATCAAACCCATGTCCCCTGCCTTGGCAGGCGGATTCTTAAAACACTGAGCCACCAAGGAAGTCCCTACAATCAGTATTTTTAACAAGGATAACAGTGTCTAAATTTAGTTCTCTGGAAGTATTTAATTTACTTCTACTTTATTTAAATGACTTGGTAACCAACCATGAATAAGCCAGATTTTCCTCTTCAAAAAAAACTTATTTTGATCTAGAGAAAAAGGTAACATTAAGTAATGATTTAACATTTACCATATTTCATTTGAGTCCAAAATGAATGTCCATGCAAAAATCTTTACACGTTTAGCAATGATGGTGCTATCCTAGAAAGTTAACATATCTTTAGAAAGGGATATATTTTAGAAAAGGATATAAATTATTTCCCAATTCAAATTGCTTTGTTAAAAAAAAAGTTACTATAATTAAATTTATTGCAAAGATATTTTTATACTGAGAAGAGACCACTGTAAGGCAAAATGGAAACAGAGTTTATTTGTATTCAATTACAGGGCTTCACTGAGAATATATATGCTTGGCTCTCAAAAATCTCAAATATGGGATTGGGCCAGGGAAAACTGTCTAAAAATTTAAGATAATAACTATCGTGGATAAAAACAGTTTATATTTATATATTTATATCGCAGTTATATTTATATCGCAACATATTTTGAAAATATACTTTAGTATTATCATCTTTAGTATATACTTTATATAGTATATACTATATACATATATACATCTATAGTATATACTTTAGTATTATCATCTGGTTTAAGAGATGATATTCAACTCAGATATACAACCAAAACTATTCTATTATTTTCAAGAGGGCTTCCTATGTGTTATATTAATATTCCTGTCTATTATATTATTCCAGAAGGAAGGCCATCAAAAGACATGGAGGAGGGCTTCCCTGGTGGCGCAGTGGTTGAGAGTCCGCCTGCCGATGCAGGGGACATGGGTTCGTGCCCCGATCCGGGAAGATCCCACATGCCGCGGAGCGGCTAGGCCCGTGAGCCATGGCCGCTGAGCCTGCGCGTCTGGAGCCTGTGCTCCGCAATGGGAGAGGCCACAACAGTGAGAGGCCCGCGTACCGCAAAAAAAAGAAGGAAAAAAAAAGACATGGAGAACAGTAACAAAATAAACATTTTCCACCATAACGTTTACTAGTTTCCATCTGGGCCTGGGCAATATGTGAAGACCTCAATCATATCAACTATATGGCTACAGTTATGTCCTATATCCTCCATGTCACTGATATGTAGATATAGATATTTGTTTCTATTCACCCCCAATTCTACCCTAGCCCAACCCAACTTGTGTTGAATATCCTCCTAATTTGTCTCCCTGGTGCTTTCGTATTCCTACAATCCATTGTTCACAGTATAATCTTTTAAAAACAAAAATCAGACTTTATATTTCTCTCAGTGAATACATACTTATATATACCCTCTACAAGCTAAGCTCTGTTCTAAATGCTTTACAAATATTAACTCATTTGATTGTCACAACAACCCTATGAGGTTGATGCCACTGACATCTACATTTTACAGTGAGGAAATTGAGACCCAGAGAAGTAATATAACTTACCCATATCACATAGCTAGGAAATGGAGCTGGGATCTGCTCCCAGGCAGGCTGGTTCCAGAGGCCATGCCTTTTACACCAGCTCTATACTGCCACATTCCCGGTGAAAGCCCTCAGTAGTTTCCCCTCGTGCTCAGAATGAATTCCTTACTCTGGCCCCGCAGTAAGGATCTTTTCAAGCTCATTTCCTCTGCTTCCCTCTTGCCTACAGTGTTGCAATCACACAGGTCTTTCTTTTCCTGTGACAAGCCCACTATCCAATCTCAGGCTGTTTTCATGGCTGTTCTCTCTGTCATAATACCCAATCTCTTGATTATCAGGTGGCTGGCTTCTCTTTGGTCTTCAGACCCAACTTTAAATGTTACCTCCTAACAGAGATCTTCATGATCACAAATTGAAAGAAGCCACCCCATTACTGCCTAATAGAACAACCTATTTTATATTTCTTTGTAGAAAGTACAACTCTGTTATTTTTCTTGTTTGTACATTTATCTGCTATTATTTTTTTCTTCCCATGAGAGTGAGAGCTTCACGAGAACAGGGACTTTGCCTTCTCATTCATTTCTGTAGTCTCAATAACATTGCTTTTCAGACTTTTGACATCATAGGAGAGACAGAAATAATAAAATTTGCTTGCCACATTTAGGTAAATTAGAGGGCATTTGGTATGTCTACATGGGGCTTAATGAAAAATTATTATGTTTGTTATGTAATTATGATAGGACACATAGGATACAAATACTAGGGATCACATTAAGTATTAAACATGTATAAAATTTTCAAATAAAACCTTTATAAAATTTTAATATGGAATATGAGCTGGCTTTCATGAATATACTATCTTACAGTAGGCTTTATAACAGCAGAACTGATGACTTTTTAATGATAGTATCTTCAAATTCTTCACAGTATCAATAAAAATTTTTTCACAAAAACAGATAAAAACTTTGCAACAGAAGAAATATATTTATAGTAACTAGCAGATCTTTCTCATTTTCAGTAATAAACATAATGTTGGAATGTCTTGTTATAATGCAAATGTTCAAACGTTTCATACCCAGTATTTCAGAATAACAAAGAAGGTCTAATTTGCAGAATGTGTATTCATCATCAGCAAAGTCAGCCTTCAGCTAACCAGGCTGCTCTTGCAAGGGCACCTGCCTCAAGTGAGCATAAGTGTCCACCATAGGTCAGGACAATATTCAACGATGCCATTTGGTGCTCTACTCATTTGGAGGCTTCACCTGGTTTTTTGCTTCCGCCTCTGTGATGGGCTGCAGGTTGAGCTGCATATTTTCTCCATGGGTATCAGGAACACATATTCTTCATCAGTTCAGTGGGTCCCATGTTCATGATAGGAGAGAAGAGCTCTTAACTAATTGTCCTAATAGTAGATTTTCTCTTTGGCCAGGCTCAGTGAATTGGGGCAAATTCATAAGCACTGGATGTTGCTTCTTATGCAATGAGAGGACCACAGGGTGCTCTCTGAGGACCTCTTGATGAGGGCACTCAGGTAGTGGCTACTGACTCCAGTGAGCTCTGACCTCTCAGAGGGCCAAGGGAAGTAATACTATGAGGCAGACCAATGGTGACCTGAGAAGCTTTACTTAGACACTTGCTTCTCAAAGCATGGCCTATACCAGCTTTATTGACATCACTTTGGAGTTTGTTAGAAATGCAGAATCTTGGTCTCCACCCCATTGTATATTAACATGCATTTTAACAAGATCCCCTCATAATTATGGTGTACATTAAAAATTTAAGAACTGATTTAGAACACTACTTAAACAGAGGATGGTGGCAATTAATATTTGTGGAGTCATATTGTATGAATTATATAATGAAAGTCCAAAGAACTGAAAATATATTTCATTGTTTCATATTATTTTTAAGGACTTCACCAGGACTTACCCTACATAAACACACATGGTTTATTTGAAAATGACATGCAAAATGTAGATGACTGCAAGCAAGACAAAACTTGTCATGATGGTGCTACTTATTGTTTTTGTATGCTATCTAAGTAAACAAGTCATTACCTTTTTGTGTCCAGTTATCTTTCTGAAAGTAGTTACTTTCATAAAATACATGCCAGCCTGCCTCCTTTGCTTTCTGTCATGTTTCTGTATATAATATGTACATGTATTAAATGCATAAATACATATAAATATAATGTGTAAGCACATTTCAGACTGTCTCAAAGTAAGACCAATAATTTTTTTTAAATCACTGTTCAATTTGTTCAGTCACACAATTTGACAACTCTATAAAACATCCGGCTTTCCAGTTTTTCCTTTCTTACCTCCTCCCCATTTCCTAACTGGGCTTTGAAATGAATATTCCAGGAATTGAGACGTCAAGTATTTGCAACTTCAGGCTGTTCCAGACTCATTCAGTACTTCCAAGGTCAATCGGAGTTAAGGGAAATTATTAAGCTTTATTTTGTATGTCAGTACAAAATCATCTTTTTGTTGTTGTTGCTGTTTTCACTTTCTCACTGATATCCTTGATTATGCTTGCTAGTTACCACTGGGACTTTTCCAAAATGAATTATAAGTTGTAATTTCTAGTTAATTTTTTTAACTCTTTGCTCTGCAAATATTTACTGAATATCCACTATAGGTATGACACTTATCTAGGTTGTTTAATCAGATAGGATATCATAGGTTATGCTGCAGAAACCAAGAACGCCCAAATCTTAGTGGTATATCAAATGGACTATTTCTTTCTCGCTCAAGAGTACATACCCCTCACAGTTCAACAATAAGCTCTAACACTGTTGTCATGCAAGGATCCAAGCTGATGGAGATTCTATCTTCATATTTGTTTCCATGGTATCATGGCACGGGATGGGAATGAGGTAAACCACACACTGGCTCTTAAAGTGTATGCCTAGATGTGACATATATCCCTTATCTCACATTTCATTGTCCAAAGCAAGTCATAAGGCTGTACCTAACTTTAAAGGGATTGAAAAACTACAATCCAACCATGTGTGCAAAAGGAGAAGAACCATGTCTGAAGAGTCCTAACACCACAGCCCTATCTCAGGAAAAACCAAATGATACATAGGCACCAGCCTGTTTTCAAAGACCTGAGAAACTAGTTATAGAATACAGATTACCTAAACAGAGTTAGGTATCAGGTGCAAGTATCAGATATTCTCACTGTAAGAGAAAGTGCGGTGCCAAAAAAAATGTGTTCAAGAATTTCAAAGATAGAAGAGATAAATGTGGATGAGTGAGTCAGGAAAGTATACAGACAAGGTGAGACTATGTATAAATTGTTAGATTCAGAATGGGAAATGGAAGGAGTGAGGACATTCATGGTGGTAACCATATTGGATGAAGCAGGGATGAGGAGCAAGTTACTGGAAAGTGGGTATGAATTAACCTTAAAAAATATTGAAAGGGCTTCCCTGGTGGCGCAGTGGTTGGGAGTCCACCTGCCGATGCAGGGGACACAGGTTCGTGCCCCGGTCTGGGAGGATCCCCCATGCCGCAGAGCAGCTGGGCCCGTGAGCCATGGCTGCTGAGCCTGAGTGTCCGGAGCCTGTGCTCCGCAGTGGGAGAGGCCACAACGGTGAGAGGCCCACGTACGGCAAAAAAAAAAAAAAAACAAAAAACATTGAAAATATTTGTTTCAATAGAAGCAAAAAGTTTCTTATATCTGATATAAGGTAAACCTGGATAGGCCAAGCAGAAAAAAAAGGTTATTAAGTGCCTTGAATGCCAAGATTTGATGTTTGTACATAACCTTTGATGGTCTCCCTTGGAGATGCTCATCTTGGTTCCTCTTTATCATGTGAAGAAGGTCCACCACACTACAATGTATTTATGATTGACCACTACATTGCAGACTGATTGAGAAAATAAAGACCAGGGAAACATGTGGAGCATTGTTAGAGAACAGGGTTACATAGACATTTGCACCACTCTTCATGGAATGTAGGTACATTAACAACTTAGTAAGAAAGAAATGGCCATGAAACCAATCTGGCCCTGAGCCCTTCGGGGTCATTAGAAACAATACAAAGGCCAAAAAAGCAAAAACTCTAGTTTCAAAGCAACATAGCTGGTAATGTTTCATCAGAGCTGCAAGAAACAGGCTTCTTGCATCAGATAAAGAGGAAGAACAGGAGAGGAATGGGAAAAGCAGAGGTCTGGACTTTAGGAGTCCTGTAGTCCTATAGCCCTCTTACTAGCAGTAGGATTTTGGGGTGTCAATTTTGCAGCATCGTTCTGGATATCGGTTTTCCCATTTGTGAAAATAAAGATATTGAATTTATAATCCTCAAGCCTATAATTTTAAATATTTTCCTTCTTGGTTCACCAATAAATAAATATTAAGGACAAAATATAAGGCATTGAATCAACAGAGATACACTAAAGATGGCCATCTTTTTGATTGGGAAACATTTAGCAGATGAGAAAATATGTAACAAGATAACAATTAATGAAGCATAACTAACAACATCAAACTCTTCCCAATCAATTTCCAAAGCAGTATTAATGATAGTTTAGTGGTGGTAATGATGGTTTAGTGGGTAGAACCTTATTGTGGGACTTAAAACAATCTGTTCCCATCAGCACCACAATCTTGCTTTATGACTTGTGCAAGTTGCCAAAGGCAAACCACCCATCTCATGTACAACTGGATGGGAGTCAGCTTTTAATCAGCTGCCCGATAGAAAGATGAAATAATATACATGCACATTTAAAGGGAAATTTGAATTTTCTCTTCTGCTATGTTCTTTGCCAACTTCACCTTATTGTCACATACATCCTATGACATTGTCTTAAATTCCTCATTAGATTTTTTGTGTAACTCTTAACACTTCTGTTAAATTCTGACTAAAGCATAGTGTTCTGTAGTTTTTTTGTGTGTGTGAGAATACGATACTAATGTCCATTTTGGAGGCAAAAGCAAACTCAAACAAGATAAAGAACATGGGAGGCTTCCTCTGTCGTTTAAAAATAAATTTGGTGATCTTTCATTCACCCTGCTGCTTTGATAAATGGATTAAGAGAAAGAATTTTACCAAGTCATAGATTAAAATCTGCCCAGAATAGACCAAAAAATTCCCTGGCAAGATGTACTGATCACAGATGTTCTGTCAGTTGTTGCTAATTCAAATTTTGATACTTCATTATCTCAGGGAAAACTGAAGTCTCTTTGTGAAGGTCCTCACGTTATTTTATTCTTTATACCTGGAATTCTAGGTAAGCCCAGATAGAAAAGCTTTGATAAGGATTTTATTGTTATGCAAATCATTTGATCAACCATATTTCTTTGCAATAGAAATTCTGATCTTCAAAGCAAGGAAAGACATCCTTCCACTGGACTTTTCATAATTAGCTAAAGGCTATTTTTAAAATAACTTAGTTTCACCCTTTACTTAGCTTTGTTACCATCATGCTCTGAATATGATTCATCTTCCTGGGATTTTTATTAACACATATACAAAATTCGATCAGTTTAAAATACTGAATTAGTTTAATTCATCCTAATTAGGATTCTATAAGGAACCAGAAGCCATTACCAAGCTCAACATTCTCGTAGCCATTGTTGGGAGCCATAATGAATAAAACAGGTGGATTTTGGAGTCATATTCAGCATGGCAAACTAAGGTCACCTTGCTTCTCTCTAGTCTGCTTGTCAACTTCCCCACCCCATGCCCCAGTCACCAAGGACTTCTCAATAGAAAAGTCCTTTCCATTCTCTTCTCCTGTTCAGTCCCTATTCACTTCTCTCCTAGATTATTGCAATAACCTCCTAACTATTCTCCCAATTTGCTTTTCTCTCCACTCATACTCCTTCCCTCCTACCACCATTCCTCCAAGTTTGCTTGAGGTTATGCGCACGTCCTCTGAAACATCTTTCTTGATTCCCCCCGTCTGAATTATGTGTTAACTCCTGAGTATAACCCCTGGGTACCCTGTGCTTTCCACAGTCCTAGCCCTTTTCATATCGTACAGTAACTGTGCATTTCTCTGCTCCCTACCAGACTGGAAGCTATTAGAGGTCAAGGATACTATCTTCTTTGGATCTTTAAAGTCTAGCACAATATTGGTACAGAACAGTGCCTAAATAAATATTTGTTGGGTGACCATATGACTAAATAAGTTATTGATAAGTTAATAGTCAAACAAACAAAAGAAATAGAAATACAAGAAATTAGTTATACAAGTAAAATTCCAAATCAAGGAACTTTGATTTGATTTCTGTCTACCGCTTGCCCAGCTTCCCAACAACTTAAGATGCAGCTCCACATCATGGCTGGATAACAGTAAATATACTATTTATATATATATATATATGAAGCATGCTAAGAAGTTCCTCCCAGTTATTTTGTACAATAGCTGTCAACAGTGCATTAATCAATATAAAAACGTTGCAATAAGCATTGCGTGGAAGTTTATTTCAAGAGTGCAGAAGTTGGGAAGTGGGAGCCATAAAGCTCCCATACTCTATTATCAAACTGTAAATCACTTCTTAGAATAGAAAAAAAAATCATATAAATTTCCTTCTTTTCTGCACCAAAATAGCAAGGTTTTCACTGTTTGTTCTTTTTCTTAGCCATGAAATTTTGATTGATCTGATAACCCTGAAATAGATTACCCAGGAAATTGATCAAACTTTCCCATGGTGACCAGTCAGGTGAAATTTTTCTTCATCTTTTCCCTTGGAAACAAAAGGAAAAAAATCTTTTTCTTAAATTGCAAATGCTTGATTGCAGCTTCACTGTTAGAAGGTCTCTTTAATGCATAAGCATATTTACAGGGTATAAAATAGCAGTGATGTTTGTTACCCTCAAGGTTGGTGACCATACTAATGAATATCATCATAATTATGTGTATGACCTTGCATATGAAAAAAGATGACGTCTGTTATTGATATCATCATTGCAAATGTGAAACACACCTTGATATTTTCCTTATTTACACTTGAATAGTACTCAGAGTATATCTTTGTCCATTCAGGCTGCAATAACAGAATACCATAGACCGGGAGACTTATAAACAACATAAATTTGTTTCTCATAGTTGTGGAGTCTGGGAAGTCCAAAATCAGGATGCCAGCAGATCCCATATTTGGTGGGGAACCACTTTCTGGTTCATAGATGGCCATCTTCTAGCTGGGTCCTCACATGGCAGAAGGGGCAAAATTGCTCTCTCTGGGGTTTATTTTCATAAGAGTGCTAATCCCATTCAAGGGTTTTGCCCTTACGACCTAATTAATTACCTCCCCAAAGCCCCACCTCCTAATACCATCACATTGGGGGTTAAGATTTCAACATACAAATTTTAGGGTGATTCATTCAGTCCATAATAGAATCCTTCAGGGAAAAGGGTTTACACATAATATGATTTGTGTACAAAATGATTCCTGTCTTGGTCTTTTTTGACGTTTTTTGTTTGTTCGTTTTTGTTTTGTTTTGTTTTCCGATGGGTTAGAGATAGGTGTAATGTTCAGTTCCATTTAAGACATTCTCGACCAGGGGAAGATGGCGGAAGAGTCAGGTGCGGAGATCACCTTCCCCCCCCACAGATACACCAGAAATACATCTACACGTGGAACAACTCCTACAGAACACCTACTGAACGTTGGCAGAAGACCACAGGCCTCGCAAAAGGAGAGGGGATTAAGAGCGCTGCTTAAAGGAGCTCCAGAGACCGGCGTGAGCCGCGGCTAAAAAGGCGGACCCCAGAGACGGGCATGAGACGCTAAGGCTGCTGCTGCCGCCACCAAGAAGCCTGTGTGCGAGCACAGGTCACTCTCCACACACGCCTTCCGGGGAGCCTGTGCAACCCGTCACTGCCAGGGTCCTGGGATCCAGGGACAACTGCCCTGGGAGAACGCACGGCACGCCTCACACTGGTGCAACGTCACGCCGGCCTCTGCCGCCGCAGACTCTCCCCGCACTCCGTGCCCCTCCCTCCCCCAGGCCTGAGTGAGCCAGAGTCCCCGAATCAGCGGCTCCTTTAACCCTGTCTTATCTGAGCAAAGAACAGACACGCTCCTGCGACCTACACGCAGAGGCGGGGCCAAATCCAAAGCTGAGCCCCGGGAGCTGTGAGAACAAAGAAGAGAAAGGGAAATCTCTCCCAGCAGCCTCAGAAGCAGCGGATTAAAGCTCCACAATCAACTTGATGTACCCTGCATCTGTGGAATACATGAATAGACAATGAATCATCCCAAATTGAGGAGGTGGACTTTGAGAGCAAGATTTATGGTTTTTTCCCCTTGTCCTCTTTTTGTGAGTGTGTATCTGTATGCTTCTGTGTTAGATTTTGTCTGTATAGCTTTGCTTCCACCATTTGTCCTAGGGTTCTATCCATCCGTTTTTATTTGTTTGTTTTAATTTTTTCTTAATAATTGTTTTTTATTTTAATAACTTTATTTTATTTTACTTTATCTTCTTTTTTTTCCTTCCTCCCCTCCGTCGTTCCTTCCTCCCTCCCTCCCTGCCCCCTTTCTTTTTTCTTCCTTTCTTTCTTTCTACTTCTACTAATTCTTTCTTTCTACTTTTTCTCCCTTTCATTCTGAGCTGTGTGGATGAACGGCTCTTGGTGCTGCAGCCAGGAGTCAGTGCTGTGCCTCTGAGGTGGGAGAGCCAACATCAGAAAACTGGTCCACAAGAGACCTCCCAGCTCCACATATACCAAATGGCAAAAATCTCCCAGAGATCTCCATCTCAACACCAGCACCCAGCTTCACTAAACGACCAGCAAGCTACAGTGCTGGACACCCTATGCCAAACAACTAGCAAGACAGGAACACAACCCCACCCATTAGCAGAGAGACTGCCTAAAATCATAATAAGTCCACAGACACCCCAAAACACACCACCAGACAAGGACCTGCCCAACAGAAAGACAAGATCCAGCTTCATCCACCAGAACACAGGCACTAGTCCCCTCCACCAGGAAGCCTACACAACACACTGAACCAACTTTATCCACTGGGGACAGACACCAAAAAAAATGGGAACTACGAACCTGCAGCCTGCAAAAAGGAGACCCCAAACACAGTAAGATAAGCAAAATGAGAAGACAGAAAAACACACAGCAGATGAAGGAGCAAGATAAAAACCCACCAGACCTAACAAATGAAGAGGAAATAGGCAACCTACCTGAAAAAAAAATCAGAATAATGATAGTAAAGATGATCCAAAATCTTGGAAATAGAATAGAGAAAATGCAAGAAACATTTAACAAGGACCTAGAAGAACTAAAGATGAAACAAGCAACGATGAACAACACAATAAATGAAATTAAAAATACTCTAGATGCGATAAAGAGCAGAATAACTAAGGCAGAAGAATGGATAAGTGATCTGGAAGATAAAATAGTGGAAATAGCTACTGCAAAACAGAATAAAGAAAAAAGAATGAAAAGAATTGAGGACAGCCTCAGAGACCTCTGGGATAACAATAAACTCACCAACATTCAAATTATAGGGGTTCCAGAAGAAGAAGAGAAAAAGAAAGGGACTGAGAAAATATTTGAAGAGAATATAGTTGAAAACTTCCCTAATATGGGAAAGGAAATGGTTAATCAAGTCCAGGAAGCACAGAGAGTCCAATACAGGATACATCCAAGGAGAAACACGCCAAGACACATATTAATCAAACTGTCAAAAATTAAATACAAAGAAAACATATTAAAAGCAGCAAGGGAAAAACAACAAATAACACACAAGGGAATCCCCATAAGGTTAACAGCTGATCTTTCAGCAGAAACTCTACAAGCCAGAAGGGACTGGCAGGACATATTTAAAGTGATGGAGAAAAACCTGTAACCAAGATTACTCTACCCAGCAAGGATCTCATTCAGATTTGATGGAGAAATTAAAACCTTTACAGACAAGCAAAAGCTGAGAGAGTTCAGCACCACCAATCCAGCTTTACAACAAATGCTAAAGGAACTTCTCTAGGCAAGAAACACAAGAGAAGGAAAAGACCTACAAAAACGAACCCAAAACAGTTAAGAAAATGGGAATAGGAACATACATATCGATGTATTATAAGTGCATTTTATTATATTTTATCTTTTATCTTAAGTGTAAAGGGAATAAATGCTCCCACCAAAAGACACAGATTGGCTGAATGGATACAAAAACAAGACCCATATATATGCTGTCTATAAGAGACCCACTTCAGACCTAGAGACACATACAAACTGAAAGTAAGGGGATGGAAAAAGATATTCTATGCAAATGAAAACCAAAAGAAAGCTGGAGTAGCAATTCCCGTATCAGACAAAATAGACTTTAAACTAAAGACTATTAGAAGAGACAAAGAAGGACACTACATAATGATCAAGGGAATGATCCAAGAAGAAGATATAACAATTGTAAATATTTATGCACCCAACGTAGGAGCACCTCAATACATAAGGCAAATACTAACAGCCATAAAAGGGGAAATCGACAGTAACATATTCATAGTAGGGGACTTTCACACCCCACTTTCACCAATGGACAGATCATCCAAAATGGAACTAAATAAGGAAACACAAGCTCTAAATGATACATTAAACAAGATGTACCTAATTGATATTTATAGGACATTCCATCCAAAACAACAGAATACACATTTTTCTGAAGTGCTCATGGAACATTCTCCAGGATAGATCATATCTTGGGTCACAAATCAAGCCTTGGTAAATTTAAGAAAATTGAAATTGTATCTAGTATGTTTTCCGACCACAACGCTATGAGACTAGATATCAATTACAGAAAAAGATCTGTAAAAAATACAAACACATGGAGGCCAAACAATACACTACTTAATAACGAAGAGATCACTGAAAAAATCAAAGAGGAAATAAAAAATATCTAGAAACAAATGACAATGGAGACACGAAGACCCAAAACATACGGGATGCAGCAAAAGCAGTTCTAAGAGGGAACTTTATAGCAATACAATCCTACCTTAAGAAATAGGAAACATCTTGAATAAACAACCTAACCTTGCACCTAAAGCAATTAGAGAAAGAAGAACAAAAAAAAAACCCCAAAGTTAGCAGAAGGAAAGAAATCATAAAAATCAGATCAGAAATAAATGAAAAAGAAATGAAGGAAACAATAGCAAAGATCAATAAAACTAAAAGCTGGTTCTTTGAGAAGATAAACAAAATTGATAAACCATTAGCCAGGCTCAATAAGAAAAAAAGGGAGAAGACTCAAATCAGTAGAATTAGAAATGAAAAAGGAGAAGTAACAACGTACACTGCAAAAATACAAAAGATCATGAGAGATTACTACAAGCAACTCTATGCCAACAAAATGGACAACCTGGAAGAAATGGACAAATTCTTAGAAATGCACAACCTGCCAAGATTGAATCAGGAAGAAATAGAAAATATGAACAGAACAAGCACTAAAATTGAAACTGTGATTAAAAATTTTCCCACCAACAAAAGCCCAGGACCAGATGACTTCACAGGCGAATTCCATCAAACATTTAGAGGAGAGCTAACACCTATCCTTCTCAAACTCTTCCAAAATGTAGCAGAAGGAGAAACATTCCCAAACTCATTCTACGAGGCCACCATCACCTTGGTTCCCAAACCAGACAAGGATGTCACAAAGAAAGAAAACTACAGGCCAATATCACTGATGAACATAGATGCAAAAATACTCAACAAAATACTAGCAAACAGATTCGAACAGCACATTAAAAGGTTCAAACACCATGATCAAGTGGGGTTTATTCCAGAAATGCAAGGATTCTTTAGTATACATAAATAAATCAACGTAACCCACCATGTTAACAAATTGAAGGAGAACAACCACATGATCATCTCAATAGATGCAGAGAAAGCTTTCGAGAAAATTCAACACCCATTTATGATAAAAACCCTGCAGAAAGTAGGCATAGAGGGAACTTTCCTCAACATAATAAAGGTCATATATGACAAACCCACAGCCAACATCATCCTCAATGGTGAAAAACTGAAAGCATTTCCACTAAGATCAGGAACAAGACAAGGTTGCCCACTCTCACCACTCTTATTCAACATAGTTTTGGAAGTTTTAGCCACAGCAATCAGAGAAGAAAAGGAAATAAAAGGAATCCAGATCAGAAAAGAAGAAATAAAGCTGTCACTGTTTGCAGATGACATGATACTATACATAGAGAATCCTAAAGATGCTACCAGAAAACTACTAGAGCTAATCAATGAATTTGGTAAAGTAGCAGGATACAAAATTAATGCACAGAAATCTCTGGCATTCCTATACACTAATGATGAAAAATCTGAAAGTGAAATCAAGAAAACACTCCCATTTACCACTGCAACAAAAAGAATAAAATACCTAGGAATAAACCTACCTAAGGGGACAAAAGACCTGTATGCAGAAAATTATAAGACAGTGATGAAAGAAATTAAAGATGATACAAATAGATGGAGAGATATACCATGTTCTTGGAGTGGAAGAATCAACATTGTGAAAATGACTCTACTACCCAAAGCAATCTACAGATTCAATGCAATCCCTATCAAACTACCACTGGCATTTTTCACAGAATTAGAACAAAAAATTTCACAATCTGTATGGAAACACAAAAGACCCCGATAGCCACAGCAATCTTGAAAACGAAAAATGGAGCTGGAGGAATCAGGCTCCCTGACTTCAGACTATACTACAAAGCTGCAGTAATCAAGACAGCATGGTACTGGCACAAAAACAGAAATATAGATCAGTGGAACAGAATAGAAAGCCCAGAGATAAACCCACGCACATATGGTCACCTTATGTTTGATAAAGGGGGCAGGAAAGTACAGTGGAGAAAGGACAGCCTCTTCAATAAGTGGTGCTGGGAAAACTGGACAGGTACATGTAAAAGTATGAGATTAGATCACTCCCTAACACCATACACAAAAATAAGCTCAAAATGGATTAAAGACATAAATGTAAGGCCAGAAACTATCAAACTCTTAGAGGAAACATAGGCAGAACACTCTATGACATAAATCACAGCAAGATCCTTTTTGACCCACCTCCTAGGGAAATGGAAATAAAAACAAAAATAAACAAATGGGACCTAATGAAACTTCGAAGTGTTTGCACAGCAAAGGAAACCATAAACAAGACCAAAAGACAACCCTCAGAATGGGAGAAAATATAGGCAAATTAAGCAACTGACAAAGGATTAATCTCCAAAATTTATAAGCAGCTCATGCAGCTCAATAAAAAACAACCCAATCCAAAAATGGGCAGAAGACCTAAATAGACATTTCTACAAAGAAGATATACAGACTGCCAACAAACACATGAAAGAATGCTCAACGTCATTAATCATTAGAGAAATGCAAATCAAAAGTACAATGAGATAGCATCTCACACCAGTCAGAATGGCGATCATCAAAAAATCTAGAAACAATAAATGCTGGAGAGGGTGTGGAGAAAAGGGAACCCTCCTGCACTGTTGGTGGGAATGTAAATTGATACAGCCACTATGGAGAACAGTATGGAAGTTCCTTAGAAAACTAAAAATAGAATTACCATACGACACAGCAATCCCACTACTGGGCATATGCCCTGAGAAAACCAAAATTCAAAAAGAGTCATGTACCAAAATGTTCATTGCAGCTCTCTTTACAATAGCCCGGAGATGGAAACAACCTAAGTGTCCATCATCGGATGAATGGATAAAGAAGATGTGGCACATATATACAATGGAATATTACTCAGCCATAAAAGGAAACAAAATTGAACTATTTGTAATGAGGTGGATGGACCTAGAGTGTGTCATACAGAGTGAAGTAAGTCAGAAAGAGAAAGACGAATACCGTATGCTAACACATATATATGGAATTTAAGAAAAAAAAAATGTCATGAAGAACCTGGGGGTAAGACAGGAATAAAGACACAGACCTACTAGAGAAAGGACTTGAGGATATGGGGAGGGGGAAGGGTAAGCTGTGACAAAGCAAGAGAGAGACATGGACCTATTTATACTACCAAACGTAAGGTAGATAGCTAGTGGGAAGCAGCCGCATAGCACAGGGAGATCAGCTCGGTGCTTTGTGACCACCTGGACGGGTGGGATAGGGAGGGTGGGAGGGAGGGAGAGGCAAGAGGGAAGAGATATGGGAACATATGTATATGTATAACTGATTTACTTGTTATAAAGCAGAAAGTAACACACCATTGTAAAGCAATTATACTCCAAATTTTGAAATTACTGCTGCTACCAGTAGACAATTCCTTTGAATTATAACCAGTGGAGAGCTAAGAAACAGAATGAACATTTATCAATGTCTTTGACAACTGCTACTTCTAATTTGCATCATTCTTTGAAACTTGGTACATTGTGCTGTTATTGACCAACAGATTAATCAGTAAGATGTGGGTGAAACTTAAGCACAATGACTGCACCTGCCTAAGCTCCCAGGAATGGTTATATTTTAACAGGCAAGGAGTTAAATTTTATTTAAAATTTAACTGTTTTATTTTCCTGTTTTATTTAAAATTAGTTTTGATAACTAAAGAGCCCCAGCTCCTCAAATATCTATAAAAGTAAACTACTGAATATATTGTTAAGCCATAAGGGAGATGACCATTAGTCAATGGCATATTTTGAGGAAATAGATCCCAAGTTTGTAGAAAGTTGTTTCTATTCGTATTGGCCTTTCCCAGCACACTACACCTAAGAATTAACAAGGCCACCTACATGTGAAAGAACACTGAGATCCTCCTATTGATGGATTGAAAGTGCTTGGCATATACTTCATATTTCATCATGTAATGATATACAAATTAAACACAAAAAATAGAACCAGTAAACTTCACTTGAATAAAAACTAAATGATATAGAAATGATTAAAAGCTGGCTGGCAGATTTTAATAATCCAATCAGTTTTAAATAAAGAAATAACCAGAGAGATTATTAAGTACACTATTTTTACTCCTCTGACCATCCTTCACAGAAGAAATAATTTAAAAGGGTTTCAAACTGAGACTGTTCTGATTCATTGGTTGCCAAGTTTTCTATTTACTGTGCCATGTATGTAAACAAATGTAAGTAGTCAATCTCAAGAAAGAAGGCTCCAGATATATCTGTGGGCTCAATCTGAGAGATGTTAAATTCCTCACATAAGGTCCTGTGGCAGAGACATTTATTTACTTTTCATCAAATGTCCATGTTCTCCCCACATCCCTGTCCTTGAAAGGTTACGGAGCTTGTGTGACAAGTTGTGTCTTCTAGATTATGAAAAAAGTGGCATGGGTCATGCCATACTAAAACATTCAAGAGAAGCTCCCTATTTAACCTTGATGCCTTAAGTTGAGATGTCAGAGCATGTGTCTGCCTGGCTTTTGAGTAGCTGCATGTGGCAAAGCCCTGAACCAACCTGTGTTGTCTATGTAATATAAGCAAAAAAATCTTTCATTGTGATAAGCCATTGAGATTGGAAGTTAAATAATTACCTCAGCATAATCCAGCCTACTTAGACCATGATCAGTATTCCTTTGAGGTAAATTCTCTAAGCATATAGGGATATAAGGCAAAAGGGCCCCTTTAACCTACTCTTACATTTTTTTTTCAATTTCACTTGATTTATTTAGCACTTAGTAGTTGTCAGGCTATATACTAGATGCTACAGATGTAAACATTCAATAAACAATCCATAATGCCCAGGAGTTCATAGACTAGTATAAAAGGCAGAGACTTAGGCCACGTATTTTAAGATCAGTAGAGGTACGCATTGGATGCTACTGAAGGAAAGGTAACTAAGCCAGACTAGACAAAATCAGTAAAGACACCAGGTAGGAGTACCACTTGATATGCACCATGAAGGAAGAGAAGGTACTGACCAAGTTAAGAATATGTGAAACAGAATAAGAAGCATGGTCTGTACTGGGAAACTAGGGTGAGATATAGGCAAGGTCTGGAGCACAGAGAGCCTTGAACACCACTTTGAGAAGATAGATTTTTATTCTGAATGCAATGAATTATTTTAAGCCACAAGAATTAAATAGGTGTTCCTGAAAAAAAATAGTTCTAGCTACTCTTCAGACAAGGAATTCTGCAGTTTCTCAAAGGATGGGTCAAAATTACCCAGGAACCTTCTTAAAAGATGAACAAGCCAACAGATTCCCAAACCGCACCGAAAATGAACTGAATCACAGCCTAACTGGTACATGACTGGTACATGGAGCCTAGAAATCCATGTTTGTAAAAAACACACCACGTGTTATCTGTACATAGTAAAGTGTGAAAACTACTAGAGCAGAAGGGAATTGAGACTGGAAACCTAGAGTCCAGCCCAGAGTTAAGAAAAATGAGGACCTACATGAAAGGAGGACCAGAGAGAATGAAAGGAAGGCACTGATTGTATTCTGGGGGGTTAGGAGAGAATGTTTAGATTGATGAAAGGAGAGTGTGACCTGAGTCTTCTGGCCTGGAAACCAGGTTTCTGGGTGTTATGTTGCTATGTATTGAATAAGATACAATAGAAAGATACAAAGAATCTGTAGAAGAATTTCATATGTTCAGCCATACACAAAAATAAAAGCCTAACCCTACATTACTGTTTTAAAAAGCATTTAAATGCATGTGGAAAATAGAGTAGAGAAAAAAAAAATAACAGTGGGATTCAGCACTACCAGGGTATAGCATTAAAAATAAAATAATAGATAAATTAGACTATGCATATGTGAATTGAATAAAACAATAATATCTCTAATGTAGAGAGAATAGCCTAAAAAGAAAGAGGGTTCATGAGTAAACAAAATGATTTTTTTCCAATAGAAAAAACAAAAATAACTCAGATTGAATGGCTTTTCAAAATGATTTCTTTTCCTCAGAAAAAAAAAAAATGGCACAATTATGTTAGCTTTTACTCACTTGGTTTTTAGCCTACTTAGATTTCTGCCAGGTTTATTGGTACAGTCAATACAGTAATAAGTAATCGTTAAGTTTAGTAACAAACAGCATATTTGATTTAGAAAAACAAAGCCAAATAGCTAAAGAGAGTTCTTTAGATTCACTGACCAAGGAAAAACCTCTCATTTTTTTCCAAGGAAAAGAAATGATTTGTGCTTATTTCAATCCAAAGAGAGAGGGAGTGCAATTCCTTCAGATTGCCAAGATGATTTCTCCTGAATTTAAATGAAAATCTAAATCAGAAAAGGGTGTTGAAGGAGTGTTTTGTTTTCCAGACATGCCAGGATTTTTGAAAATGCTGGAATATTCAGTTCACCTAATAAAATGATTAAAAAAATTCACCTGTGGAGATCTTTCTTTTTCTGGGTTATAGTTAAGCATTTAGAAGTGTGTGTCTGAGGCTTGTTTTAAACTCCTTCAAGTCCATTGGGCACAAAAGGTAAATTGCATTTCAATTCAGAAAGACCACTGTTCCCTTGGAAAGTAAATTGCGGCTCTACACCATTCCTATCTTCAAGAAACCATATGCAACAGGAAAATGCATTTGAGTACTATAATCATCAAGGTAAGAGGGTCTGATTTGAGTGAACATTTCTCTCCTTGAGTTTTGATGATTTGACCTACATATTCTGATGGTTTTACATGTCTACTTTCAAAAACACTTATGCCACCTTTTGATAAATCCAGAATATTCAGAACACACGGGCAAGTCACTTGATGTCAAATATTTCAGTTCTCTGGCTTTGGCCTCATACTTTCATGCTCCTTTGGTTACATTGCATTAAGTTTATTGCTTTAGAAAGAATGCATATGACCACCATGACCATAAAAGAAGTAACTTATCTAGAATACTCCCCTTTAGGAAATGCATCTAACACAGCAGATACTTTTGTTCCTTACCTTAAAATATTAAAACTCAAAGTAACCACCAGAATTTCTTCTTTCCTCCACAGCTGACATACTCTTGAGGGATCCTTAGATTCCTTGTCAATTTGTCCCAAATTCCATGTCCTGCTCTCAAAATAAGAAGCTAACCATTTTCTATCCTCTTTCTCTTCCTGTTTCAGGTACTTCCTGTGTTTCCTAAACAGGCACTTAATCTTCTCATAAAACTATACGGCTTATGTTTCCCTTCAAGTGTGTGCTGCTTGATTTGCCTTTTTTCCTTCTCATACTTTCCAAGTTCTGTATGTTTTTAAAGACCAAGTTCAAATATAATCACCTCTCTGAAACCTTCCCTGGTCATCCCCAGCAAGAATCAATTCACTTTGGTAGCATAGAACCAAGTGTCTTAGGGGTAGGAGATGGGGAGGATGGCAGATGTGCAGTATTTTACTTTTTACACTATTTAGCTCATGTCCAAAAATCTTAACTGTGATAGCACAGTTTACTGCGCTCAAAGACTGAAGTGATAGATCTCTCTTATCTATTGGCTTTTTAGTTTGGGTTTGCTCAAGTTTGTAGGAACAATGTAACCACTATGGAAGGTTTTAATGATCTCAGTGGCTGTTCCTCAGTGATTTATTTTAAAGTATCCAATGAGGTTATACTTATTTAATTGTACTTGCGCTTCCTGACACTTTTTCTTGCTACTTATACAAGTAAGGCTATTTTATTATCAATTGGTCCTCACTTCATGTCACTATTTTTACAGTTCTGACTTTTAGGGCTCAAAAGTTTTTGTTCCAAGTACAATGTTTGGGAATTCAGAAGCATTTGTGTTTAGAAATCCCTCATCTTTAAAGATTCTCATGAACTTGGATAGAATTTCAGAACGTCTTTACAAATACATCCCTTTGGAGATATGTTGTCATGCGTGCTATTTTTAGATGGTTCTGTGAAAAGAGTAGACAAGTAGGTTCCAGCTTCAGTAACTCCTATGTTTTTTATGCTTTTCCCAAAACTTGCCTGCAAATAGTATTTTGTTATGATTTCCCCTATTCTCACTTGTCCAGCAGAAATAGAAAGATACATGCAAATTTTTAAGGTTAGGAAACAGTAGAGGAAATGAAAATCACACTCAAGGATTAATTTTAGAACTTGCCCCTCCTTTGTGTACAAGACCCCTACTAAATGCGATAGGAAGGGATTTGGTGCATACAAACTTAATTGGAATTAGATTTTTAAAATAGTCTAAAGTAGAGCCCTGGGTTATTCAAAAATAGGGGCAATCATTTATTAATTTCATTCCTGATTTTCAGTGTCTCTGGAGGGAGGTAATTCACAAATCTTTGATTCTTGCCTTGAAATGGTGCATTTTTTGTGGTCAAGTTTTGAAACCTATTTTTTAATGCCCAATTCATTATAATGCCCAGACTTCAGTTTCACAAAATAACATTATTAAGCCTAGAGATCTAACTTAGTAAGAGTTTAAAAGCCTTCTAACCATTTTAATCATCACTGTATCCAAAAACCGTATTTTATGAAATAGAAAATAAGCATTCTGTGAAAGATATTTCATTTGAAGTTTTTAAAACTCAACCTCATACTGTAAGAATTAACACCAACCTTGCATCAAATATTTGACTGACATTTGGTTTGGGATATACATACACAGTATACATGGCTTCTTATTTCCTAAAAATTCACCATATTTAAAGAGTAAAGAGATACTGAGAAGGTCACATGCACAAAGCACTCTCTAGTTTCTGGTTTTGCACCCAAATCTCTATTCTCATTTGCAGAGAGATGGCCTCACCTCTCAGACCTGGGCAAGGTGGTGTTGCAAGAGCCTCAGCCTAACTGGAACAGAAAATGCCAGTGGCAGTGTATGAGCCTGGGTAAGGAAAACGAAAACACTCTAAGTAGTTCCAAAACATGAATTTAACACAGGGAATTGGCTATGTAGGTTTTGGAAGAGCAAGAACAAAAGGAAGTATGTGCGGGTGGAGGGAGCTATAGAAGCAGAAAAGAAGGGGTGACACCGTGATGTGAAGCTGCTGAAGCCACTGGGCTGGAGCCTGACAGCCTGTACCTGCTTCTGTGCTCTTGGAGACATTTGTCACAGTCACTCCTGCATTGCTGAAGAGGTGTTGTATCCATCAAAGCTGGGACCTGCCAAAGGTGCGACCCCTAGCAGGTTCCTGTAGTCAAGAATCACTCAACTCCCAACTGCATCCACCATAATGTAATCCGAAGTAGGAAGTTTCACTTCTTCCTCTACCTTCTCTCACTAGTACCTCTTATTGTCAGAACCTAATAGGAATCGAATTTCCATAGGAGTCTGGTAAATGCAATCTGCAGACTCCTGTTCCCCAAAAATACATAGCAGAGTCCAGAGGGAGATGGGACCTGAGAGTATCCAGATGCTCGTCCAGCACAGGAGGCAATCTGCTATTCCACCCACGATGAGTTGTCTTCCTAGAAGTAGAAGCAGCTGCCTGCACGTCCATCATACTTTTTCAACTGGTGCTTTTTGTTTCCTGCAGCACATAGTGATGGGTCAAGTGAACAGTTTATCCCATCAAACTGACCTGATCTGGTTGGCCCATAGGGAAGAGAAAGACATTTTGGGGCTTACCACTTCCATCCTATTATCACTTGTGTAACAGAAACGTAAAGCAGAGATTAATATGAGGGAGCAAGCATGTGCTACTGGACAGCTCTTTGAAATCTAGACATCTCAGTGGAAGACAATCCAATCCCCATTCTCCTGATCTCTGGTTGATGTTCCTGGAATAGCAGAACATCACCCTAGAGGACAGAAGAACAGAAAGGGTAGAAGACCAAATCATCCAGTAGGGAAATGTTTATTTATCCTTGACAATATTTAGCTTAGATTGGAACCCCTAAATGGAGAAACTTGTTTAATTCATTTTTCTTAAATACAAAATGGCCACAAAGTAATATTTACAAATTATATACAAGGTATAAAGCAAAAACACAATGAACACCTGAATACTTTTGTTCCATTCTCCCTCCCTTCTTCCACTATTATCAATTCTGTATTTATTTTCCTCTTGTTTATTGTTCGAATATTACCAGGTATGTTTGTATCCCCAAACAAGACACTTCTTTATTTTGCATATTTTAATATTCATGTAAATGGATCATAATCTATATAATCTCATAAAATTAGCACTTTTACTCTAAAATATGTTCTGTTATTAATGTTTAATCTTGCATGTAGCTATGTTTCATTCATATCCATTGCTAATATTTCTATTTCAGTTTTAAATGTAAGGGGTCAAAATTTCATGCTTCACTTATTCTTTCAACTCCTCATGGACTTCGTTTTTCGTTTCAATTTCTTTTAATATTCAGATAGTACTGCTACAGAATCTTTGTCATCACATCCTAGTGCAAATAGGCAATTGTGGGTGTACCCTTAGAGATAGAATTTCTGAATATGAAGAAGTAATGCATGGGCTTCCCTGGTGGCGCAGTGGTTGAGAGTCCGCCTGCCGATGCAGGGGACACAGGTTCATGCCCCGGTCCGGGAGGATCCCACATGCCGCGGAGCAGCTGGGCCCGTGAGCCATGGCCGCTGCACGTGGAGCCTGTGCTGCACGTCCGGAGCCTGTGCTCCGCAACGGGAGAGGCCACAACAGTGAGAGGCCCGCGTACAGCAAAAAAAAAAAAAAAAAAAAAAAGTAATGCATGTATTTAATTTCGTTTAAGAATTAAAAACTGTTTTTCAAAGTGGGTGAACACCTTTAAAATCCTTCCAGTTGTTTCAGCTTCTCAGTAATACTGAAATTTTTCACACTTTAGAAACTTTTTTCCAGTGTGGTTCATGTATCAGTTGTCTTCAGAACTATAAAACATTCACCAGAATATTGGCCAGTATAGGTTTATGACCAGATTACCTATTGAAAAATGCATGCTGTTACTAATTGTCATTACTTCACAACTTGAACATATGTCTTTCTGAGAGTGCTTTGGCAGTCGAATACAGTCAATGCATAGAAAATGTACAATGTGTCTCAAAAAGAAATTTTTAAAAATTATAAATTGTTGAAATAAATATTATCATTTATTAAACATCTTCCAAGGCTGGATTTTTGTACAAGGATTTTTTACTTATAAAGATGATGAAATGGTGATGTTTAATTTGTTTTTAGTGGTTTTTCTGCATGTTAATTTACCTTTATTTATAGTAGCAAGAAGGTTGTTCTCAGTTGTGTCCAAGTTACCTGGTCAAGGAAGTAAACTGTCAGATGTCTTAGGTGTAAAAAACAGATCAAAAGCTCCACAGATGCTACCATCAGCTTTCAGTTTGCTAAGTGAAGCTTCATTTGTTACTGGGTTAATGACTTACAAGATTATTGAAAAATTCATCAAACACACGAAAAGGGCCCGTTTTATCTGTGGATTGATAGAGTTCTGAGTTTTGTGTTGAAGCACATTGAAATAAAATATTAGTTTGGTAAGCTAATTGTGACTTTTGTACTTAGCTTCTTGAGGAATTATAATATCAAAAATACTCATAGGTACATTAGCATTTGTGCTACTAGATGGAGGATGAATTATTTATTCTCGTTCAAAAAATAATTTATAAATTTCTAAATCCATTTAGTTAGGGAATATGTTGAACAATGCAGATAGATATGGGTCTGAACATATGCAGGTACTTTTTCTTGAGTTTGTGCTATTGTTTTCAGAAATGTAGAGAAGAAAATGAAGACAAATTCTGTACTCTTAGTTTGCGGTCTTATTTCCTTCAAGTATCATAGTATAATCACAAATAGAATAAAATTTCAAGTAAATCAAGGAATTTTACTGTGAATCCTTCCTAATTTTAGTTTAATTCCTATTAAAAACTTTTTAAGTCCAATTTAAGATCACAGAGCTTCTGTCACACTATGAGATAAATGGTTTTCATTAACCCTTTCAATAAAGAAAGAATATGATGGAAACAAGCCTTTTTGGTGAGAATATACACTAGTATAATTTTTATGGAAGATATAAAGGCATTTTTTTTCTGAGTCAAATCTTTATTTGGCAAAGTGTCTTCTTCATAATGCAGCCACAGGAAAGAAGAAACCATGGACCATCACCCAGCCTCCAAAAGCATCCTCTCCAGAAAATGAGGAACGAAGAGTCTTCCTCCTCCACTGTCATTTCATGTCATGATGGAGACAGTACGGAGGACAGAACAGCAGCCAAGTCCCTCTGAGATGTTCACTCCTCCCCAGTCACAGAGCAGCAGTGGGAACTGGACCCAGGGGCTGGGAACCTCATACCCTTGGTTCACTGGGCTGTAGGGAGCTGGGCAGGTAGGAGGGACTGCCTACCATATGCAAAATTTATTAAAAGTTTAACATTTATATAAATTTGATTCAGTCCTCTCACTTTCAAACTGGAGCCATGAAAGGAAGAATGGAAGGTGCAAAATACAAAAGCTTCTGAAGACAGCTCTCCCAAGACATTTTCTGTTAAGAGTTGCATAGAAATTGGCTTTAGTTAGAGAATCCGTGAGAATAAGGAAGAAGAAATTGTTGAAAGTTATTTGTCCATACGACTGATTCAGCAGAGAAGGAGAAAGTGACTGTGCAGAAGAGACTGGGGGTGGCAGGAAGACAACTGCAGGAACAACACCAATGAGCAGGTGAGAGGGGTTAGGATCAGATGCAGGGTGGATGCAAGGTCTCTGTGGGAAGCAGGGACCCTTTGTCCATTACATACATGTAGAGTGCAGAAGCGGTATGCATGCAAGTGGGTTATAGATTTCATGGAAGGAAGATGAGTGGTCCCCATGTGTATGTCACAATGACCGAGTCACCAGCTGAGATAATCAGCCAGGAACGAGAAGAGAGGAGATGCTGAAGGTAGACAAAAGGCTGAAAAGGATAAAATAATGATCTAGGTAGGTGGGGAAAATATAAATGCAGCAGGTTTTCCAGAAATTGCTGAATGGCCACTTGATATTTGAGGTCATCTGATTAAAGTAGGACTGCTCAGCATGGTAGTGAGATAATCTCCAGAAATGGCAGCTGCTCAGGTGCAGAGCTTGGGCATGGAGCAGATGACTATTGGGTTGAACTAAGGTTGACATTTTTTTTCTGTAAGTATCATAGAGGCAGGAGGGCAAGGGAGTAAAGATAACTTGAGAGGAGGAGATTTGGGGCTGTTCCATGAAATCGAATCTGGGTGGGGAGGGGTGTGAGAAGAAAAGGCAGGGATGATAAGTGAAGAAAAATTGGAAATACCAAGGACAGGAGATTCCTGTGGGGTGGGAGAATCATTTCCAAAGTGGTTTCATAAGTGAGCTCAGAGATGGAAACCACCTCTTATTTATGCCAATGAAACAAGGAATATACAGCAAATTATGGAGTGACAAAAGATGGTAAACACTCAGTGAATTGTGGACTTTTTAAAAAATTCTTTGCCAAGATGCAAAGGATGAAAATGACGTAGTGGTACAGTTGGTTAAGGAAGGTGTTTTCCAAAAGAGTGTTGCTCCTGTGGTTAACTAGGAAAAAACAAAACAAAACAGGCAAACAGAGGAACAAGAAAGATCTGTTGTTGCGTATCAGTGTACATCTGCTGTGGTAGCTGGAAATCTTTAGCTTTGAATATAAGCAGTACTATGTATATTTCTCTTTCACTGAGCAACTCCAGAAATAAGAATGCCAATTACTCAGCATGGCTCATTTTTCATCTTGTTCTGAACTTGGCATAACTTTGCAAAATTCAGAGCCCCTGTTGAATTCTCAAGGGCACTTCAGCCTTGGCTCAGATGCATGAGCAAAATGGGAAACCGCCTCTTTGTCCTTTGATCACAGAAATCCAAATAAGGGCCAGCATGCAACAGGCTGGATGAGCAAACTTCAAAAGAGAGACAACATGCATATAGCAATGTTACTTCAGCATTTCCCCCATTCCTCAAAAGTAGGAAGCCTGATGAATCAGTGGTAATTCTACTCAGCAGAGGTTATGTTCCTTCCATGCAACCATTATTATTCTCTAACAAAAATAAAAAGTTTGGGGGTTTAGCTTTTGGAGTAAAACTTTAGGAATGGTGAGATCACTGTAAAGTATCAAACCAAAACGGCATGGCTTTTAATCTGGGGCTATTTATTTCAGCGTGAAGACTATTGAAACTCACTTTTATTTATCTAAAGTTGTATGAAAACAGATATAAGTAATTATTCCTCCTTCTAATGATCCTTACCTCAGCTCCCAACCATGTATTTAGTATGTCATTAGATTTCTATTTCTTCATACCTTATTTCACTACCACCACTCTCTACCCCTCCTCACATTTAAAAACTTTCACTAGCTCTCATTGATACAAAAAAATAATACAAAATCCTTTTAGCCTGGTATTAAAGGCTAATCCATTGATTCAAAATCTGTAAAAATATTTACAATGTGTATGTAATGTTCTGAGAAATGCATGGTGAATGAGATAGGCAAAGTCTCTATGTGCATGGAGTTTACATTGTAAGGGGAACGAACAGAACGAGCAGAGGAGACCATTTCAGTAGCATTAAAGTCACATAACACCATTAAAATGTGGTGATGCACATCATCTCATTTACTCCTTAAAACAACCTTGTATGGGGCTTCCCTGGTGGCGCAGTGGTTGAGAGTCTGCCTGCCGATGCAGGGGACACAGGTTCGTGCCCCAGTCTGGGAAGATCCCACATGCCGCGGAGCAGCTGGGCCCGTGAGCCATGGCCGCTGGGCCTGCGCGTCCGGAGCCCGTGCTCCGCAGTGGGGACAGGCCACAACAGTGAGAGGCCCGCGTACCGCAAAAAAAAAAAAATCTCATAAAGAAGAGGCAATATTATCTCCATTTTACAGTTAAGAAAATTGAGGTTCAGATTGAGTAACTTGCCCACTTTCACTCGACCAGCAAGAGATGGGGCCAAAAAAAAAAAAAAAGAGATGGGGCCAAGATGTGAATCTATCTCTACTTGACTCCACAGCTCTTAACCACTAAGTTTTTCCTTCCAGTACTGATTGTACTCAGGTGTGTACAAAATTTTCCCTTTACTATTCTGTAGCTCCAAACACATACGTGTCCAGAATAAAGAAATGTTAATGTTTTAAATGGCTTACTTTTGAACTGAACTTAGAGTAATTGAATATAAAGAATTGTCGAGAAATATTTTTCCTTTTCTTGGTGATTTTTTTGTATTCTTATATATATGGTGTATTCCTCATAAATGTGATTTTTTCTTGCGTTGTTTTGTTGATTCACTGACTTGTAAATCCTGGGAATCCTGAGAAACCAAGTACATTTTCCATTTTAAACTAAAAACCACAATATGTTAGACTTACTAAAACGGTGGAAACCTTGTACTAAATATAACTTTTGAAATTCATACATAATTCTGTCACTGTATTTGTTTACAACATTTATTCAAGAGTTAAATATCACATCAAAGTTGCAACTAACTTTAGATTTATAGAGAGGATGAAAGCTTTAGTCTACCGAAGAAATAACCAAATAAGAACTTGATACGGGTTGTTTAAAAGTGGTTCAACTTTGAAAATTCCCAAGTTGGAAAATGATTCATAGCTAGATGCTTTGAAGAAAAAAATGAATGCACATCGTTATTTTGTTAAGCAATAATGAAAACACAAGTGTACATGTAGGGCATATTTTTAAATTTCTCCATCTTCTCTTCATAAAAACTGTCTCAAAGTTCTCCAGCATTACATTCTCAGAAGCTGACTATCTCTCCAACCTGAAAATTACAATTATTATTTGTAACTAAAATAATAATGCATAAGGACAAATTAATCAAGTGAAAAAACAAAATGTAAAAGCACCTTTCAATATCTTTCTTTACAAATAAATACACGTCTGGCCCACCCTAAATGAACATCTTCACCAGTACAACCTGCCACAAGTATTTCTGGATGCTTTTGTTAGAGATGTTAAGATAACATGCAGATTCAAGGGGAGAAAAGGAATCTTCTCTGGTCTTGGAAAGGAAAGAATTGTTTGGTTTGGTTTGCTTAGGTTTTAATTTAGGCACATGAAATAGATTTTACCTTAAGACATAAGTTAAAAAAAGAGGCACATTAAGCAATTGGCTGAGACACCAACACTTAGGTTAACCTGACAGTACTCTGTGCATTAGAATTTATTGCATTAAATCAAGGCAATAACGAGGAAGAAGTAAAGATGGCAAAGTAGGAGGATGTAGAACTCTCCTCCTGCCACAAACACATCAAAAATACATCTACATGTGGGGCAATTCTCACTGAGAACAAACAGGAGACTGGCAGAAAAAGTCTTATACAACCAAGGCTGTAACAAAGATCCACAGTCAGGTCAGAAAGGAAGAGAAGCAACCAGGTAGGGACCCGTGTTCCTAGGAGGGGACACAGAGGAGAAAGGGGATTACCTGAAATGGGAGATCCTCCCTGGGGAGTGAGCAGTTCAAACAGCATATTGGGTGCTCCAGCCCTGGGGTCTGAAACTGGGAGGATGAGTCCCCTTAGCTGGTTTGTTAACCAGTGGGACTGACTGACAGCAGGGCTATAAGAAACCTAGACTCTGCTTTTGAAGAGTGTGCACACACTTGCTTACCCCCAAAACAAAGTGGAGGAAGCAGATTGAAACTGCCTAGGACCCTGGTCGATTTCCTGTGACAGTGCCAGCACACACCCCAGCCCAAGCCCCATGCCCACTCAGGCCCCTCTTGCTCCAGCACTTCTTCCCTCTGGGGTGAAGGTGCCATTGCTGGGAGTGGGAAGAGCACACACTTAGGCAGAACAGAGCCAGCTTGGACCCAAGCCTCAGGGCTGCTTCTCCAGCAACTTGGTACCTGACACACCCCCAATAGGGTAGTATTGGCCACTGAGCAGAGGAGAGCCTTGGCTCACACCTGGCTCTGGCTTTAGCCCCTCCATATCCAGCCCCACCTCCTAGCAAGGTGACAGCTGCCAGCACACGCTGGGGGAAGGCTCGACTTGTGCTCACTTAAGATCAAGCTCTCCCACCAAAGCCACTGGGCACGTGCAGACTGTATAGGGACCCTCCCATACAAGGACACCCCTTCAAGACCAACATAGGTAACTCTTCCACCTAATTTCACAGAAATAGAGAAAGTTAAGCAAAATGAGAAGACAGAGGAATTTGTTTCAAACCAAAGAATAAAGGAAAAAACACGTAATGAAAGACAGATAAACAATTTACCAGATAAAGAGTTCAAAGCATTAGTAGTAAGAATGCTAGCTGAACCAGGAAAAAGAATAGATGAACACAGTGAGAATTTTAACAAGGAACTAGAAAATATAAAAAAGAACCAGTCAGAACCAAAGAATACAATAACCGAAATGAAAAACACACTAAAAGGAATTAACAGCAGACTAGGTGAAACAGAAGAAAGCATAAGCGCCCTGAAAGATAGAATAATGGAAATCACCCAATCAGAACAGCCAAAAGAAAAACAAATTTTAAAATGAAAACAGTTCATGATTCTCATGCCGTGACCCCAAGAACACTAAACTTCTTCATACAATGATTACATCCTACTCGTCTTCCTAACCCCGAAGCACAGTGTTAAGCAAAATAAATGAATAAAATTGATGAATGTTCAATTTAAATATTTATCAGTTTTCTTTATCTTTGAACCAAAGCCATAAGGCTGATTATATACTTTATTCAGTTGGCCCAATCAGCGTGTTTTTGAAAGTTTCAGGGAATACAGTCTTCTAAATAATAGCCAGTATTAATAGCTAACATTTATAGTGTGCTTTCTATGGAGCCAGGAACAATATCAAATATTGTACATGCATTATGTCTTTTTAACCTCAAAACACAGACCCATCACACCCCTCCAAACCCCGATCCCAGCTCTCACTCCCTTCTCCCCAACCCAGAGTCTCAGGAATTCATTCCTTAAACTGCATATGTGAAGCTTCGGAAAGCTAAATGGCTAGAACACAGAGTGTCCAATGTGGCACAATAATATTTTCAAGTTCAACCAGATGTATTTGAAACCTGGCTCATGTTTATAAATCCAGCTGGCATCTGGCATTTGTTATGAAAATAACTCAGCTTTAAAAATGTCTGCCAGCCCCGTGGCAAATCAAGTTGCACCCACTTAATGAGAAATATAGCTGTTAGCTTCTCTCCAAGCTAGCCAGATGCCACGTGCTACCAACTCGTTTACCGCCAGAATATTAACAAAGTGCTGACACTTCCATGATTTGCATTTGGATCCAGATCACAAAATAGAGTTGTGATACCAGCAAGCTGAATGATGACCCTTAAATCAGAAACATCTGTTTATGTGGGACCCCTGACATTTTGAGCAACTTTTTTTTTGCATTGTACTATATCCCATACTCATGCTTTTATGAGGTGCAAAGGATCCTGTCTCAATGCCCCATGGAGAGCTGACTCACAGGGCACATTATATGGGCTCTGAAACAAACCTCTACATGCTTGAATGTTAAAGCATAAGAAATGAAATAAATGTTATATAAATGGAAATTAAACAAATATTCCAAAAACTAGCTCAGGTTGGCAGAGAAGGTATGTGTACTTCAATTTTTCCCAATAATGGGGTCTCTGCACATGTTGAGATCTCAATCTCTCACCAAGGTGTTTTCAAAACTGGTAAGTACCTTCATATCTCTTACTGTCCCCCCAGATATGAACTCTCTGGCAGCTGGCAGATGTAATTTTTCCTCAGAAGAAGCATGATACATCTTTGGGGTGGTGGGTATGATGAAATAGTCAAGAATTTTTATAGTAGAGATAAAAAGCTAACAAAACACAGAAGTCACATTTTCATTTTCAATTATGTTTTTCACAGAGCAGAAGCTTCCCAAGGGGTGGAAGTTTAATCCCAATCTGACATGTTTTGACCAATAGCATGGGGTTTGGAGGGAAAACAGAGAAATGATGGTTAGAACTGAGGAAATTCTCTCTCTAGGATTATATGTGATTTGCTCTCTTCTCTATAGAGATGTCTTAATTTTGTAATATTTTATAAATACCCTATTCCAAAATTGGGTAAGATTCAAGAAAATTTAAGATTGAGCAAATTTACATTCTCAGAGAATTATTTTTTTAACTCTTTGGAAATGAATATATCCTCTTTCAAAGTATCCAGTATTTACTTAACACAACAATTTATTTTATTTTATTTATAAGTGTGGTACACAGATGAGGCCAGACCTTAGCCTAATACAGAGACAATATAAATGAGTTGTGTGAAAACTGCCTCCTTCATTATTCTGCAAAAGCAGCAGATTTTCCAAAAAGACTGCCTTAGTCTGGTAGTCCCAATTCTCTTACCTGAAGCTGGTAGGTAGGATCTGTTTTCATCCCTCCTCACCTGGCCACAGAATTATTTTTGTACTATATGATGCTTGTCTATATTTAATTTAGCATTTTGTCATTTACCTGTGGCTCTTGTGTCATATGCATAAATCTTGACTCCCCCAAACTATTGTTAAAGGACCACATCACATATTGTTTTTGCTTCCCCGAAAAGGGAGACCCAAGGGAATATTAGAGATCCTGACGTTTAATAAATTATGGTTAAATCAAATCTTCCCTTAGTGCTTAAAGAGTATATATGGTTCTTTTATGTATGGAAGGGTTGCTTCTTCCTCAAGAAGGGAGGGAAAGAGAAGAGGGAGGGGGAAAGGCAAAGAAGGTAATTAGCAGGAAAGGAAGACGTGACAGAGAAAAGAAAAGATCATATGTAAAGCCACTAGGCTGGGTACTTACTAATTTAGCTATCTCAACAAATCTCATTATTATTATCTGTGTTTTAGAGATGAGGCAACTGAGTTTACAAGAGGTTAAGTAACCAGTTGAGCCAGAATTTTATTTCAAAGGCCATAAACTCTCTTGTGAGAACACAGGGCTCTGGCCTTTCCTGAAAAACATAAAACCAAAAAGTAACTTAATATTTCTTTGCCTTTTCATATTGGTGGAGAGCTCATGCAAAGAACAGAAAAATTTTGGTATGAAAAATGGGGGATATATATATTTTTTTAGATTCCACAGATAAGCAATATCATATTTTATTTGTCTTTGTCTAGCTTACTTCACTTAGTATGATAATTTCTAGGTCCATCTATGTTGCTGCAAATGGCATTATTTCATTTTTTATGGCTGAGTAATATTCCATTGTATAAATATACTACATCTTATTTATTCATTCATCTGTTGATGGACATTTAGGTTGCTTCCATGTCTTGGCTATTATAAATAGTGATGCAATGAACATTGGGGTGCATGTATCTTTTCAAATTATGGTTTTCTCTAGGTATATGCCCAAGAGTGGGATTGCAGGATTATAATGGTAGCTCTGTTTTTAGTTTTTTAAGGAACCTCCATACTGTTCTCCATAGTGGCTGCACCAATTTACATTCCCACCAACAGTGTAGGAGGGATCCTTTTTCTCCACACCCTCTCCAGCATTTATTATCTGTAGACTTTTTGATGCTGGCCATTTTGACTGGTGTGAAGTGATACCTCTGACCTTATATTCAAAACAGAAATAGACCCAAAGACACAGAAAACAAACTAATGGATACCAAAGGGGTAAGCGGGGGGTGGATAAATTAGGAGTGTGAGATTAACATATACACGTTACTCTATATAAAATAGATAACCAAAAAGGACCTACTGTATAGCACAGAGAACTATACTTGGTATTTTTTAATAACCTATAAAAGAAAAGAATCTGATAAAGAATAGATATATGTATGTATAACTGAATCACTTTGCTGTACACCTGAAACTAACATAATGTAAATCAACTATAGTTCAATTTTTTTTAATTTGAAAAAAAATGGGGGAAACTCTTCTTTTTAAGACTCTGCCCATGTTCCTCTCTAGGCCTTCATTATATCTTTCATCCTTATGTTTTCTTTGTTTAAACACCTTGTCTCAGAAATTATCTCCTATAATTTTTCCTATTACCTATTTTATTTTCTGTCCCCATATGTTCTACCTCCTCCAGAATCCTTTGATGCCTGAGTTTGACAGAGTAAAGTTTTGCTCCTTTTCTCTACAAAACCTGAATTCTCATTGTTCCATTTTTCTCCCCTCTCCATCTACCACCTGCCTGGACACCAACAAAGGAAACCCTAAGAAAGGTTTTTCTACATATCTCCTGGTATCATTTCTAAAATTCTTGATACACAGTGTATTTTAATCTATCAACCACATCAAATATACATAAATGACTTTCAGGTGTAGTAACTTGTTTGGGTTCTCCTTATAAAAGCCAGACTTCATTTATTCAACAATATCTGTTGAACCCTATTATATGCTAGGTAGTGTCCTAAGTACTGTAGATTTAACAGTAAAGGAGTTGAGAGAGATCTTCCTCTCTTAAACGAAGTGAACAACAACAAAACCTCTTAGAGATTACATAAAGTCATAACAATGGCATCTCCCATATTTTATCAAGAACTGACATGACTTTGCTATTTTTAAGGACCCTAGGGAATTAGTAGGTTTATGCCTACAACTAAAAATCACATATGCCCCTTAAAATTCCTTGCTCTTGTAGCTGCAAGTGGAAAACTAGGAGCAATGAAAGACATACTTAAACACTGTAAAAACGATAGATCTTTTACTTACTTTTAACTTAAACAGAGGAGTCTGGTGTAGGTGAGAGGATATACAATCTGCAGTGGAGAATATTCAGAGGGCTCAGTAGGGTGCTTCTGAAATATTATATTAAAAATATCTATTTATGAAAATTGTTTATTTGACTTTGGATGAGAAATAAACCAGGACTTTGGTTTCCTCATCTGTAAAAGGACAGCTTCGGAGCAGATAGTAACAACCCAAATCTATAGAGTGCTTCACTAATCACAGAGCATCTTCACATTCATTATCTTCTTGGATTCCCACAATAATGTGTGAGGTTAGAAAAACAGTCACTGAATTTCCATTGTATACATGCAGAAAATGAAGCTCTAAAACATACACTAAAGGTCACATTGATAGGAATTGGTGAAACCAGAACCCAAATCCAGGTTTTCTGACTCTTCATCCAGTGCTCATTTCACTACCATTATGAGCTCCAAATTACCTTGGAGCTACAAAACATAAGAATTTGGAGGTTTTATGCATTCAACGTGTTCTATAAATACACTCTTTTTTTTAACTTAAAAATCAATGAAAGATCTATCAAATATAAGACTCAGATAATCCTCCTAATTGTCACATTTTATTCATACTTGTATGAAGATCATCAAAGATTATAATTTGAGGAAACTCAATCTGGAAAGACTTTGAGGAGTACTTTGGAGAGTAATTTATGTGAAGGGATAGAGGGACAAGGAATGATGGAGAGCAAAAGCTACCTTTCCTACTCACAAACATTGCAGATAACATTTATAGTGAAAGATAGAAAAGGAATACATCAAACAGAAGTTAAAATTTGGACCTCTTTCTGTAAGGAATTTCATAGTGGCTTTGAAACCTAAACTATTAGTATAGTTTTCCCTATTTATAATAGAGCATTTAATTGCTCACTTGCAATCCCTAATTCTACTCGTGTAGGAAGGTAGCTATAGGAGGTAGAAGCCTTAGGGAAAACGCTGTCTAGGGCATCCCTTTGGGAATTTTACAAGTGTTTACTTAGCTCTTTTTGCTGTTTGACAAGATTTTTCAAAACCAAGAAAGAAGCATCTCAAAATAGTAACAAACAGTAACTATCTCTGTTGATTAGCAGACTTGGCTTCTGTGGAGATTAGGTTCTGGACTGAGTACCTGAAACATTCTCTCCTGCCTAGACCTTACATTCCTTTGCCAAAAACAAAAGCAGTATTTCCAACTGCCTGTCACTTGAACCAGAGAAGTTTTCATACTTATAAAGGAAATGGTACCTATTATAACAGGGATACTCTACACATCACCACAATTAGATCTGGGCAAACTGTCCCGCCTTCAACACCCTAATCTATTCATCTGCACCACTGTGATGGTCACACACTAATTCTCAGGCTTCTATTCATTGAGAAGAATGGATACATAATTCCTCACTTTGTTGGCATCAAGGGTTTCTTTTATTGTTTTATCATTTCTGTAGAACTGTAAGACTTTCACTCAAAATGGACATTGACCACTTACTCATTGGTCAGTCCAAGTACGTGAAACAATTCTGGCAATTTAGAAGACATAAACCGTAAACTCATATATTCAAGAAATTCATATCTTTTTACTTTCCTTAAATCAATTTAAATCTGATGCATAGTTATTACTTTAGGCCAGCGGAAGTTGCAATTATGAAAAAAAGACTGCCTGGTATCCTTTTCACATTGATCCAAGCATTCACAGTCCATCTGAACCAATGGCCGCTGCTTCCATGTCACACTAAGACAGCATAGGACAGAGTATTTTCTAAGGTTGGCAATAAGACTAAGTTTCAAAGTCCCTAGATGAACTTCAAAACCATATGCCCTGTAGTCAGTATCTCTCTTTCAACCCCTGCTGTCCTTCAAACAATTCCATCCTCCAAGACCCTTTCTCACTATCTTCAACTACATGGTTCAGGCTTTCACAAAACATAAGGAAGTACTGTGACTTCTAACAACTTTTGTTTTCAGCCCTGAAATATTCCTGAGAATATTTATATTATTTATTCCAGAAAATAAAAACCAGAGGAGAGAGATTACAGACAGGAAAAATACAAATGTATAACCTTATATGTTATCCTATCACACAAGCAAAGAGAAGACAATAAAATTAATCACCAACTATATTTTTTGTTTTGATTGCCTCCTTTTTACCCCATTAGTGAGGGAGGGGTTCCTACCTTAGGGTTATGGGAGGACTAAACACACAACATCTGACATTAGGACAATGAGACATACAGCAGTTCATTAGCGCATATACTCAAAGCACAGGGGAGGACATGGCAACCCATGCAGGACTACATGGGGGTTGCACTCAGGAACTGAGTGAACAAGCAAGATCTGTGGGAGGCAAACTTCGTAGTAACAAGAGAATGGACTAACCTCTGTTTACCATGGAAAGATGTGATTGGCTTAGATGTGATTGGCTTGTTTGAATAATTTGACAGCCTGGCAGGGTGGAGCCTTAATGCAATAGAACTGGTGTCTTACAAGAAGAGGAAGAGAAAATGGAGCACTCTCTCACCCTCACCCTCTCTTTTTCTTTCCCCTAGCTTTCCCCCCAAACATTTGCACAAAGGAAAGGCCATTGTGAGGACACAGCAGGAAGGTGAGTGGCTGTAAACCAAGAGGAGACATGACTTATTTACAAAACAGAAACAGATTCACAGATTTAGAGAACAAACTTATGGTTACTGGGGGGAGGGTGTGGGGGAGGGATAGACTGGGAGTTTGGGACTGACATCCACACACTGCTATATTTAAAACAGGTAACCAACAAGGACCTACTGTATAGCACAGGGAACGCTGCTCAATATTTTGTAATAACCTAAATGGGAAAAGAATTTGAAAAAGAATATACATGTATATGTATAACTGAATCACTTTGATATATACCTGAAACTAACACAAAATTGTTAATCAACTATACTCCAATATAAAATTAAAATTTTTTAAAAACCAGAGTTTTACTGAAAAAAATGAAGAGAGGTATCACCAAAAACCAAATCTGCTGGCACCTCAATGATATTGGTCTTTGGACCTCCAGAACTGGGTGAAAATAAGTATCTGTTGTTTAAGCCACCAGTCTGTGGTGTTCTGTTTGGCAGCCCGAGCTAATACAGTCATGTTTATGAACAGAATGATTCAATAGTGTTAAGATGTCAATTTTCCCCAAATTGATCTAAAGATTCAACATAATCCCAATCAACATCTCAAAAGGTCTTTTTGTAGAAATTGATTAGCTAATTCTAAATTTATATACAAAAGATCTAGAATTGCCAAAGTGATTTGAATAGAAGAGCAAAACTAGAAGACTCACATTAAATGATGACGGGGGAGACCCCTGAGATGGGAGAGGAGTAAGATGTGGAGATCACCTTCCTCTCCACAAATACATCAGAAATACATCTACGTGTGGAACAACTCCTACAGAGCACCTACTGAATGCTGGAGAAGACCTCAGACTTCCCAAAAGGAAAAGACGCCCTCAGGTGACCTACATGCAGAGGTGGGGCCAAATCCAAAGCTGAACCCCAGGACCTGTGAGAACAAAGAAGAGAAAGGGAAATCTCTCCCAGCAGCATCAGGAGCAGTGTATTAAATCTCCACAATCAACTTGATGTACCTACATCTGTGGAAAACCTGAAGAGTCAACAAACCATCCCAAAATTGAGGCAGTGGACTGTGGGAGAAACTGTAGACTTGGGGTTTGCTGTATCTGACTGACTAGTTTCTGGTTTTATGTTTACCTTAGTTTAGTATTTAGACTTTATTAGCATTGGTAGATTTGTTTATTGATATGGTTGCTCTCTTCCTTTTTATATATATATATATATATATATATATATATATATATATATATATATATTATTTTCCTTCTCTTTTTGTGAGTGTGTATGTGTATGCTTCTTTCTGTGATTTTGTTTGTATAGCTTTGCTTTTCCCATGGTTCTAATGATTTTTTTCTTTTTTAAATACAGTTTTTTGCACTTGTTATCATTTGTGGATTTGTATTTTGGTTTAGTTGATCTCTTCTTTCTTTCATTCTTTGTTCTTTTCTTTTATTACTTAAAATATTGTTTCTTTTTAATAATTATTTTTATTTTAATACCTCTATTTCTTTAATTTTATTTTTTCTTTCTCTCTTTCTTTTTTTCTCGCTTTTCTTCTGAGCCATGTGGCTGACAGGGTTTTGGTGCTCCAGCCAGGTGTCAGACCTGCACCTCTGAGGTGGGAGAGTCGAGTTCAGGACATTGGTCCACCAGAGACCTCCCAGCTCCACGTAATATGAAACAGTGAAAGCTCTCCCAGAGATTTCCATCTCAGTGCTAAGACCCAGCTCCACTCAACAACCAGCAAGCTGCAGTGCTGGACACCCTGTGCCAAACAACTAGAAAGACAGGAACACAACCACACCCATATCAGAGAGGCTGCCTAAAATCATTAAAAAGTCACAGACACCCAAAAACACACCACCAGATGTGGTCCTGCCAAGAGTAAGACAAGATACAGACTCATCCACCAGAACACAGGCACTAGTCAACTCCACGAGGAAACTGACACAAACCACGGAACCACCTTAGCCACTAGGGGCAGACACCAAAAACAATGGGAACTATGAACCTTCAGCCTGCGAAAAGGAGACCCCAAACACGGGAAGTTAAGCAAAATGAGAAGACAGACAAACACACAGCAGATGAAAGAGCAAGATAAAAACCCACCAAACCAAACAAATGAAATAGGCAGTCTACCTGAAAAAGAATTCAGAGCAATAACAGTAAAGATGAAGCAAAATCTTGGAAATAGAATGGAGAAAATACAAGAAACATTTCACAAGAAACTAGAAGAACTAAAGAGCAAACAAACAATGATGAACAACACTATAAAAGAAATGAAAAATTCTCTAGAAGGAATCAAGAGCAGAATAACTGAGGAAGAAGAACACATAAGTGAACTGTAAGATAAAATAGTGGAAATAACTACTGCAGAACAGAATAAAGAATAAAGAATGCAAAGAATTGAGGACAGTCTTAGAGACTTCTGGGACAGCATTAAATGCAGCAACATTCGAATTACAGGGGTCCCAGAAGAAGAAGAGAAAAAGAAAGGGACTAAGGATATATTTGAAGAGATTATAGTTGAAAACTTCCCTAACATGGGAAAGGAAATAGTTAATCAAGTCCAGGAAGCACAGAGAGTTCCATAAAGGATAAATCCAAGGAGAAACACACCAAGACACATATTAATTAAACTATCAAAAATGAAATACAAAGAAAAAATATTGAAAGCAGCAAGGGAAAAATAACATACAGGGGAATCCCCATAAGGTTAACAGCTGTTCTTTCAGCAGAAACTCTGCAAGCCAGAAGCGGGTGGCAAGACATATCTGAAGTGATGAAACGGAAAAACCTACAACCAAGATTACTCTACCCAGCAAGGATCTCATTCAGATTCGATGGAGAAATTAAAACCTTACAGACAAGAAAAAGCTAACAGAATTCACCACCAAACCAGCTTTACAACAAATGCTAAAGGATCTTCTCTAGGCAGGAAACACGAGAGAAGGATAAGACGTACAATAACAAACCGAAAACAATTAAGAAAATGGTAATACGACCACACATATCGATAATTACCTTAAAGTAAATGGATTAAATGCTCCCACCAAAAGACACAGACTGGCTGAATGGATACAAAAACAACACCCATATATATGCTGTCTACAAGAGACCCACTTCAGACCTAGGGACACATACAGACTGAAAGTGAGGGGATGGAAAAAGATATTCCATGCAAATGGAAATCAAAAAAAAGCTGCAGTAGCAATTCTCATATCAGACAAAATAGACTTTAAAACAAAGACTATTACAAGAGACAAAGAAGGACACTACATAATGATCAAGGGATCAATCCAAAAATAAGATATAACAATTGTAAATATTTATGCACCCAACATAGGAGCACATCAATACATAACGCAAATGCTAACACCCATAAAGTGGAAAATGACAGTAACACAAACATAGTAGGGGACTTTAACACCCCACTTTCACCAATGGACATATAATCCAAAATGAAAATTAATAAGGAAACACACGCTTTAAATGATACATTAAACAAGATGGACTTAATTGATATTTATAGGACATTCCATCCAAAAAGAACAGAATACACTTTCTTCCCAAGTGCTCAAGGCCCATTCTCCAGATAGATCATATCTTGGGTCACAAATCAAGCCTTAATAAATTTAAGAATATTGAAATCATATTAAGTATCTTTTATAACCACAGTGCTATGAGACTAGATATCAATTACAGGAAAAAATCAATAAAAATATAAACATATGGAGTATAAACAATACACTACTTAATAACCAAGAGATCACTGAAGAAATCAAAGAGGAAATCAAAAAATACCTAGAAACAAATGACAATGAAAATATGACGACCCAAAACCTATGGGATGCAGCAAAAGCAGTTCTACAAGGGAAGTTTATAGCAATACAAGCCTACCTCAAAAAACAAGAAACATCTGAAATAAACAACATAACATTAAACCTAAAGCAATTAGAGAAAGAAGAATAAAAACCCAAAGTTAGCAGAAGGAAAGAAATCTTAAAGATCAGATCAGAAAAAAAATGAAAAAGAAATGAAGGAAACGATAGCAAAGATCAATAAAACTAAATGCTGGTTCTTTGAGAAGATAAAAAAAAATTGATAAACCATTAGCCAGACTCATCAAGTATAAAGGGAGAAGACTCAAATCAGTAAAATTAGAAATATAAAAGGAGAAGTAACAACTAACATTGCAGAAGTACAAAGAATCATGAGAGATTACGACAAGCAACAATATGCCAATAAAATGGACACCCTGGAAGAAATGGACAAATTCTTAGAAAAGCACAACCTTCTGAGACTCAACCAGGAAGAAATAAAAAATATAAACAGACCAATCACAAGCACTGAAATTGAGACAGCAATTAAAAATCTCCCAACAAATAAAAGCCCAGCACCAGACGGCTTCACAGGATAATTCTATCAAACATTTAGAGAAGACCTAACATGTATCCTTCTCAAACTCTTCCAAAATATAGAAGAGAGAGGAACACTCTCAAATTCATTCTACGAGGCCACCATCACCCTGATAACAAAACCAGACAAAGATGTGTCAAAAATAGAAAACTACAGGCCAACATCACTGATGAACATAGCTGCAGAAATCCTCAACAAAACACCAGCAAACAGAATCCAACAGCACATTAAAGTATCACACACCATGATCAATTGGGGTTTAGCCCAGGAATGCAAGGATTCTTCAATATAAGCAAATCAATCAATGTGATAAACCATATTAACAAATTGAAGGAGAAAAACCATATGATCAACTCAATAGATGCAGAAAAGCTTTTGAAAAAATTCAACACCTATGTATGATAAAAACCCTCCAGAGGGCTTCGCTGGTGGCACAGTGGTTGAGAGTCCACCTGCCGATGCAGGGGACATGGGTTCGTGCCTCGGTCCGGGGAGATTCCACATGCTGCGGAGTGGCTGGGACCGTGAGCCATGGCCATTGAGCCTACGTGTCCGGAGCCGGTGCTGCTCAATGGGAGAGGTGCACATAACGCAAAACAAAAACAAAAACAAAAAAAACCCTCCAGAAAGTAGGCATAGAGGGAATTTACCTCAACATAATAAAGGCCATATATGACAAACCCACAGCCAACATCATTCTCAATGGTGAAAAACTGAAACCATTTCCTCTAAGATCAGGAACAAGACAAGGTTGTCCACACTCACCACTATTATTCAACATAGTTTTGGAAGTTTTAGCCACGGCAATCAGAGAAGAAAAAGAAATACAAGGAATCCAAATGGGAAAAGAAGAAGTAAAGCTGTCACTGTTTGCAGATGACATGATACTATACATAAAGAATCTTAAAGATGCTACCAGAAAACTACTAGAGCTAATCAATGAACTTGGTAAAGTAGCAGGATACAAAATTAATTCACAGAACTCTCTTGCAGTCCTATACACTAATGATGAAAAATCTGAAAGAGAAATTAAGGAAACCCTCCCATTTACCATTTCAACAAAAAAAATAAAATACCTGGGAATAAACCTACCTAAGGAGACAATGACCTGTATGCAGAAAACTATAAGACATTGATGAAAGAAATTAAAGATGATACAAACAGATGAAGAGATATACCATGTTTTTGGATTGGAAGAATCAAAATTGTGAAAATGACTCTACTACCCAAAGCAATCTACAGAGTCAATGCAATCTCTATCAAACTACAAATGGCATTTTTCACAGAACTAGAACAAAAAATTTCATAATCTGTATGGAAAAACAAAAGACCCCGAATAGCCAAAGCAACCTTGAGAAAGAAAAACGGAACTGGAGGAATCAGGCTGCCGGACTTCAGACTATACTACAAAGCTACAGTAATCAAGACAGTATGGTACTGGCACAAGAACAGAAATATAGATCAATGGAACAGGACAAAAAGCCCAGAGATAAACCCACGCACATATGTCACCTTATTTTTGATAAACGAGGCAAGAATATACAATGGATAAAAGACAGCATCTTCCATAAATGGTGGTGGGAAAACTGGACAGCTCCATGTAAAAGAATGAAATTAGAATACTCCCTAACACCCTATACAAAAATAAACTCAAAATGGATTAAAGACCTAAATGTAAGGCCAGACAGTATAAAACTCTTAGAGGAAAACATAGGCAGGATTCTGTACAACAGAAATCACAGCAAGATCCTTTTTGACCCACTTCCTAGAGAAATGGAAATAAAAACAAAAATAAACAAATGGGACCTAATGAAACTTAAAAGCTTTTGCACAGCAAAGGAAACCATAAACAAGATGAAAAGACAACCCTCAGAATGGGAAAAAATATTTCCAAATGAAGCAACTGACAAAGGATTAATCTCCAAAATTTAAAAGCATGTCATGAAGCTGAATATCAAAATAACAAACAACTCAATCCAAAAACGGGCAGAAGACCTAAATAGACATTCCTCCAAAGAAGACATACAGATTGCCAACAAACACATGAAAGTATGCTCAACATTACTAATCATTAGAGAAATGCAAATCAAAAATACAATGAGGTATCCCCTGACACCAGTCAGAATGGCCATCATCAAAAAATCTACAAACAGTAAGTGCGGGAGAGGGTGTGGACAACAGGGAACCCTCTTGCACTGTTGGAGGGAATGTAAGTTGGTACAGCCCCTATGGAGAACAGTATGGAGGTTCATTAAAAAACTAAAAATAGAACTACCACATGAACCAGGAATCCCACTACTGGGCATATACCCTGAGAAAACCATAACTCAAACGGAGTCATGTACCACAATGTTCACTGCAGCTCTATTTACAATAGCCATGACATGGAAGCACCCTAAGTGTCCAACGACAGATGAATGGATAAAGAAGATGTGGCACAATTATACAATGGTATATTACTCAGCCAGAGAAAGAAATGAAACTGAGTTATTTGTAGTGAGGTGGATGGACCTAGAGTCTGTCATAGAGAGTAAAGTAAGTCAGAAAGAGAAAATCAAATACCGTATGCTAACACATATATATGGAATTTAAAAAAAAAAAGGTATGAAGAACCTAGGGGCAGGACAGGAATAAAGATGCAGACATAGAGAATGGACTTGAGGACAGGGGGATGGGGAAGGGTAAGCTGGGATGAAGTGGGTGAGTGGCATGGACATATACACACTACCAAATGTAAAACAGATAGCTAGTGGGAAGCAGCCGCATAGCACAGGGAGATCAGCTTGGTGCTTTGTGAGCACCTAGAGGGGTGGGATAGGGAGGGTGGGAGGGAGGGAGATGCAAGAGAGAAGAGATATGGGGATATATGTATATGTAGAGCTGATTCACTTTGTTATAAAGCAGAAACTAACACACCATTGTAAAGCAATTATACTCCAATAAAGATATTAAAAACATTAAATTATAAAAAATGATGACAGGATTTTAAGACTTAATCTATAGTAGTTAAGTCTAGATCAAGATGGTGAAGTAGAAAGATCCTGAGCTCACCTCCTCCCACATACATACCAAAACTACAGATACATATAGAACAACTATTTCTGAGAATGACATGAAGACTAGAACAAATTTTCTACCACTAAGGATATTAAAAATGGCCAATCAAGATGGGTGGGAGTGTGAAAGGCATGGTCCAGTCAGAACCCAAACCCCCAGTGTGGCAACCCACAAGCAGAAGGGATATCACCACTCTGCAGGTCCCCTGTGAGGAGCAAGGGTTCCTGGCCCCATGTATGGCTCCCCAGCCCAGTGGACCCACAATGGGAAGATAAGCCCCTATAACATCTGGCTTTGAAAACCAGTGGGGCCTATGTTCAGGAGAGCTGGAGGGCTTTGGAAAATGAGACTCCACCCTTGAAGGGTTCTTGTACAAACACACTTGTTCTGAGTCCCAAGGTAGAGGCAACAGCTTGAAAAGAACCTGAGTCATATAAAAAGGAAATTCATTGAGAAATATTAGGGCATGTGCCAGAGGGACAGGAATCGGTGGAATTCCTTCAGGGATGAAAGCACTGGCAATCACCACTTTCTTTTTTACTCTCCTTCCAACTAGCTGGCTGGTCCAGGGCTGGTAGGCACCATTTCTTCCACTCTCAATCAACCTACCACCATGCACCCTGCCCTGGCATTCCCTTGAGGATCCAATCCTCCCAACTCATGCCAGCCCAGTCAACTCTGGTGTTCCTGAAAGCGGCTCTGGCTCTGTCCCACACAGAGAGCTGCCCTGGCTTGCCTGCACCTTTCCAAAGTGGCTCCCACCCCAGGGGCCAGCCCTACATACCAGCACTCCCACAGCAATCACAGCCAGGGATTATAGACAGCCTGGCCAGAGGCCAGCCCTACCCACCAGCATTCCCACAGCAATTGCAGCTTAACCACAACATGGAGACACACACAGCTCACAAGGGGCATACCTCTGGAGCACCTGGCTCTGGAAACCAGGAGGGAGTGTGCCACTAGGCTCCACAGGACACCTAAATAAGGCCACTCTTTTAAAACTGGGAGATGATGTAGCTGATATACCTAATGCATAGAAACAAACACAGAATATTAGGCAAGTTGAGGAGACAAAAGAATGCCTTCCAAATGAAAGAACAAGACAAAACCTTAGAAAAAGAACTAAATGAAATGGAGATAATCAACTTACTAGATAAAGAGTTCAAAGTAATAGTATACAGATCTTACCAAACTTGGACAAGAATGGATAAACTCAGTGAAAACTTCAACAAAGAGATAGAAAATGTAAAAAAACAACTAATCAGAACTGAAGAATACAATAACCGAAATGAAAAACATACTAGAAGCAATCAAAAGCAAACTAGAGGATGCAGAAGTACAGACCAGTAAACTGGAAGATATAGGGTAGTGAAAAATCACTCAATTGGAACAGCAAAAAGGAAAAATGAATCCAAAATAAAATTGGATAGTTTAAGGGATTTCTGAGGCAACATCAAGTATATTAACAGATGTTTTATAGGAGTCCCAGAAGGAAAAGAGAGAGGAAAAAGGGACATAAAACCTATTTGAAGAAATAATGGTTGAAAATGTCCCTAATCTGGTGATGGAAATAGATACCCAAAGTCAGGAAGCACAGTAAGTCCCAAACAAGATGAACCCAAAGAGACCTACACCAAGACACCTCATAATTAAAATGTCAAAAGTTAAAGATAAAAAGAAAATTTTAAAAGCAGCAAGAGAAGAATAGCTACTAACATACAAAGGAACCTCTATTAGACTACTAGCTGATTTTCAACAGAAATTTTATAAGCCAGAAGGAATAGGCACGATATACTCAAAGTACTGACAGGAAAACATTTACAAGCAAGAATACTCTACCCAGCAAAGTTATCATTCAGAATTGAAGGAAAGATAAAGAGTTTTCCAGACAAGCAAAAGCTAAAGGAATTATTACCACTAAACCAGGCTTACAAGAAATGTTAAAGGGACTTCTTTAAATGGAAAAGAAAAGGCCATAATTAGAAATAGGAAAATTAAGAAAGAAAAAAAATCTCACTGGTAAAGGCAAACATATAGTAAGGGTAGTGGATTAACCACCTGTAAAGTTAATATGAAGGTTAAAAGACAAAAATGGTAAAATCATATACATATAATTAGTTAAGCAATATACAAAATAAAAAGATATAAAATATAATGTAAAATACATAAAATGTGTGTTGGGGGAGTAAAAATGTAGTTCTTTTAGAAGGTACTTGTACTTAAGGGACCATCAACTTAAAATAAACTGATATATACATAGGTTGTTATGTATAAACCTCATGGTAACCACAAACCAATAACCTGTAACATTAAATCAGAAGGGAGAACAAGAGAAGAAAGAAACAAAGAGGGACTGCAAAACAACTAGAAAACAATTAACAAAATAGCAATAAGTGCATACCTATTAATAATTACTTTAAATGTAAATGGACCAAATGCTCCAATCAAAAGACATAGGGTGCAGAATGGATTAAAAAAAATAAGACCCATAAAATGCTGCTTACAAAAGACTCACTTCAGGGCTTCCCTGGTGGCACAGTGATTGAGAGTCCACCTGCCGAGGCAGGGGACATGGGTTCGTGCCCCCGTCTGGGAAGATCCCACATGCCGTGGAGTGGCTGGGCCCGTGAGCCATGGCCGCTGAGCCTGCACGTCCGGAGCCTGTGCTCCACAATGGGAGAGGCCACAACAGTGAGAGGCCCGCATAACGTGAAAAAAAGACTCACTTCAGCTCTCAAGAGACATACAGACTGAAAATATAGGGATGAAAAGATATTCCATACAAATAAAAATAAAAAGGAAGCTGAGACAGCAATACTTATATCAGATAAAATAGACTTTAAAACAAAACCTGTAACAAGAGGCAAAGAAGGGTGTTACGTAATGATAAAGGGATCAATCCAACAAGACGATTTAACACTTCTAAATATCTATACACTCAACATAGGAACACCTAAATACATAAAGCAAATATTAAGAGATAAAAAGGGAGATATTTATAGTAATACAATAATTGCATGGAATTATACATCAACAGATAGCTAATCAGACAGAAAATCAATAAGGAATCATTAGCCTTAAATGACACTGTAGACCAGACTGAATTAATAGATATATATAGAGAGAACATTTCACCTATAAAAATGGCATAATACGCATTTTTTTCAAGTGCACATGGAATATTCTCCAGGATAGATTATGTTACACCACAAAACAAGTCTCAATAAACTGAAGAAGACTGAAATCATATTAGGTATCTTTTCCAACCACAATAGTATGAAACTAAAAATTACAAGAAGCAAATGGAAAAAAAACACAAACACATGAAGGTTAAACAATGCCCTACTAAATAACCAAGCATCAAAGATGAAATCAAAGAGGAAATCAAAAATACCTTGAGACAAATGAAAATAGAAACAAACATTCCAAAGTTGATGGGACACAGCAAAAGCAATTATAAGAGGAAAGTTTGTAGCTGTACATGCCTACCTCAGGAAGCAAGAAAAATGTCAAAAAAAAAATTTAACCTTAATATGAAGGAACTAGCAAAAGAAGAATAAACAAAATCCAAAATTAGTAGAAGGAAGGAAACAATAAAGATCCTAATGGGAATAAATAAAATAGAGAGTAAGAAAACAGTAGAAAAGATCAATTAAACTAAGAACTTGATCTTTGAAAAGATAAACACAATTAACAAACCTTTACCTAGACTCATCAAGAAAAGAAAGAGAGAGGGCGCAATTCAATAAAATAAGAAATGAAAGTGGAGAATTTACAACCAAGCCCACATAAACACCATGGATCATTAGAGATTAATATGAACAATTATATGCCAACAAATTGGACAACCTAGAAGAAATGGATGAATTCCTAGAAACATACAAACTTCCAAGACTGAATCAGAAAGAAATAGAAAGTCCAAACACACAAATCACTAGTAACAAAATTGAATAAAAAACTCTCAACAAGCAAAAGTCCCAGACCTGACAGCTTCACAGGTGGATTCGACCAAAGTTTTAAAGAAGAGCTAATACATATCCTTCTCAAATTATTCCAAAAATCGAAAAGGAAGAAACACTTCCAAACTAATTCTATTAGACCAGCATTACCCTGACACCAAAACCAAATAAGAACACTACAAATAAAGGAAATTATAGGCCAATATCCCTGATGAACATACATTCAGAAATCCTCAACAAAATATTAGCAAACTGAATTCAACAATACATTAAAGGATCCACACACACCAGGAGTAAGTGGGATTTATTCCAGGAATGCAAGGATTGTTCAATGTCTGCAAATCAATCAACATGATACACAGAATTAACAAAACAAAGGATAAAAATAATATGAGTGTCTTAACAGATGCAGAAAAAGTATTTGTCAAAATTCAAATCCATTTATGTTAAAAACTCTCAACGAAGTGGGTATAGAGGAAACATACCTCAACATAATAAAGGCTGTATATGACAAACCCACAGCTAACATCATACTCAATGCTGAAAAGCTGAAAACTTTTCCTCTAAAATCAGGAAGAAGACAAGGATGCCCACTACCACCATTTATTCAATGTAGTATTGAAAGTCCTAGCCACAACAATCAGATAAAAATAAGACATGTGCAAAAAAAAAAAAAAAAAAAAAAAGAGATAAAAGGCATCCAAATTGGAAAGGAAGAAGTAAAACTGTCATTATTTGAAGATGACATGATACCATATACTGAAAACCCTAAAGAGTTCACCAAAATAACTATTCGTACTAATAAATAAATTCAGTAAGTTTGCAGGATACAAAATCAATAAACGGAAAATTGCATTTCTACACACTAATAATGAATCACTAGAAAGAGAAATTTAAAAAAATAATAATCCCATTTGCAGTTGCATCAAAAAGAATAAAATACCTAGCAATAAATTTAACCAAGGAGGTGAAAGACCTGTACTCTGAAAACTATAAGACATTGATGGAAGAATTTGAAGATGACACAAATAAATGGAAAGATATACCATCCCCATGGACTGGAAGAATTAATATTATTAAAATGTCCCTAATACCCAAAGCAATATACAGGTTCAGTGCAATCCCTATTAAAATATCAATGCCATTTTTCACAGAACTGGAACAAATAATGCTAAAATTTGTATGGAACCACAAAAGACCCTGAATAGACAAAACAATCTTAAAAAGGAAAAACCAAGCTAAAGATATCACACTCCCTGATTTCAAGCTGTATTACAAAGCTATAGTAATCAAAAACTGTATGGTACTGGCACACATAGATCAACGGAACAGAACAGAGAGCCCAAATTTAAACCATGTTTAAACAGTCAAGAAATTTATAACAAAGAAGGCAAGAATATACAGTAGGGAAAAGACAGTCACTTCAACAAGTAGTATTAGAAAAACTGGACAGCTACATCCAAAAGAATGAGACTGGGTCATTTTCTTACACCATATACAAAAATAAACTCAACATGGTTTAAAGACTTAAATGTAAGACCTGAAACTATAAAACTCCTAGAAGAAAACACAGGCAGTATACTACTGGACATCAGCCTTAGCATTATTTTTTTCGATATGTCCCCTCAGGCAAGGGGAACAAAAACCATAAACAAATAGGACTACATCAAACTAAAAAGCTTCTATGCAGTGTAGGAAACAACTAACAAAACAAAAAGGCAGCCTACTGTATGCAAGAAGATATCTGCAAATGGTATATCCAATGAGGGGTTAATATCCGAAATATATAAAGAACTCACATAACTCAGTATTTTAAGAAAAACAAACAATCCTATTTAAAAATGGGCAGAGGACCTGAATAGACATTTTTTCCAAGTAAGACATACAGATGGCACATGAAAATATGCTCAACACCACTAATCATCAGAGAAATGCAAATCAGAATCACGAGATAGCACCTCAACACCTGTCAGAATGGCTACCAACAAAAAGACAACAAATAACAATTTCACTTCTGGGTATTTAACCAAAGAAAATGAAAACACTAATTTGAAAATATATATGCACCCTATGTTCACTGAAGCATATTTACAATAGCCAAGATATGGAAGCAACTTAAATGTCTATCGATAAATGAATGGATAAAGAAGGTGTGGTGTGCATATATATATATATATATATATATATATATATATATATACATGCAAATATACATACAGTAGAATATTGTTCAGCCATAAAAAGGAATGAATTCTTGCATTTGTGACAGCCTGAATGAATCTAGACAGTATTATGCTAAGTGAAATAAGTCAGACAGAGAAAGACAAACGCCAGATGATTTCACTTATATGTGGACTCTAAAAAAAACAAAAGAACAAACAAAACAAAACAGATACAGACTCATAGACATAGAGAAGTAATGGGTGGTCCTCAGAGAGGAGAGTGGTTGGGGGTGTGGTGAAATAGGTGAAGAAGATCACGAGGTGCACACTTCCAGCTATTAAATAAATAATTCACAGGGATGCAGTGTAATTCACAGGGACGTAACGTATGTAATATATAGCATAGGGAATATAGTCTAATAACCACAGATGGTTATTAGACATATTTTGGTGATCGATTTGGAATGTATATAAATGTTGAATCACTATGTTGTACTCTGAAAGTAATACAATATTGTATTCCAACTATACTTCAAGAAAAAATAAAAAGGAAAAAAGAATCTATAGTAGTCCAGACAAGTATAATACTGGTATAATGATAACCACATATAATAGATAGATAAATGATGGATCAGAACAGGAAATCCAGAAATAGATCTACATATATATAGACATTTGATTTTCAAGAAAGACACCAAGGTAATTTTGTGGTGAAAGAATTGTCTTTTCAATAAATGCAAAAACATTTAGATATGCATGTGAAAAAAGCAAAACAGAGCAAACAAGGAAACAAACAAAAATTCGACCTTAATTCTATATATAAAAAAGTTAACTCATAATAGGTTATATACCTAATTCTATGAGCCAAACTTACATATAACCACTAGATGAAAAGTTGAAGAATATTCTTTTGATTCTGGGTTTGACAAAGATTTCTTAGTACACACACCAAAACTTGTATAATAAAAAAATGACAAATTAGACTTCATCAAAGTAAAAGAAAAAAAAACGATTGCCTTATAAGGCAATATTAAGAAAAATGAAAAAGAAAGACAGATTTGGAGAAGACATTTTTCAAGACACATATCCAGTAAACGACCTGTACTCAAAATATGTGTAGAACACTTACAGTGCAATTTAAAGAAGACAAAGGACTCAATAAAACATAGACAAAAGATTTGAACAGATCTTCTTATAAAGAATATATTACAAATAACAAGTACTGTATATGAAAAGATGGTTAAAATGATCAGTCATCAGTCACAATGAGATACCCTCTACAATGGCTTAAATTAAAATGACTGAAAATATCAAGTGTTAGCATGGATAGAGAGTAACTGGGACTCTTGTATATTATTTGTGGGAATTTAAAAGAGGCTTGAAGTCTTGGTATTACTGAAAAAGTAAATGGGGTTATCTAGATTTCATGTAGTACAGTCAACTATCAGGGTGCAGGTCTGATTGACTTGAATATGCTGGTAGACAGATCCAGGCTACAATATAGGGGAGATATACTACACTAGCCTAGGGAAGAAATGGAAAAGATGGAGTGGAGGAGAAAGCAAGAAAGGCAGTTAGAGACTCTGGAACATTATGAAGAGTTAGGGCAAGGAGGACAAATACTCACATCCTTACTTTTCCCCTTTTGGAATCTGTAGGGGTCTTGGGGCACACTGTGGAGAGTTCTCAAGTGGCACAGAGGCACCTAAAAACACTGGGCCCAAACTGTGAGGGAGTAGTTCCCATATAGCTTTGTAAAACGTGCCTTGTATAATGTGGTACAGTGCCATAAGTACAGAATTTGAAGAGGGAAATGATTAGATAATTAAGGATCTAGCAACACTTTCAATTTCCCCAAGACCTGTACAAGAAATAGAGGAGATCTAAAAGATGTCAAGTGCCCTGGTTTGGGGGACCCAGAGACTCAGAGAAGAATGAAGGATCTGCAGAGGCCCAGGGCTGAGACAACAAGGATGTGGGATGCAAGAACTTCAACACTAGAGGAAACAACATCATAAAGTTACAGTCCCTATTGTAAGAATGAGGAAACTCTGGGTTAAAGAGAGAAAATTACTTGCCTGAAGTCACAGTTAGTAGACGGTGGAATCAAGACTCTGAGGTGAATTATCCCCAAGCCCACAACCCTTAGTGTACACCCCTTAGTGTATATTTACAGCCATTTCTCGGTGCATAATCAATTGTGAAGATAGCAAAAATACCAGAAAAATCAATTTTACCTCACACAACTAGGTGTTTTTGCAATCACCCACCATAACAAGGGAATGAATTCAGAGATGAATTCTGGCCTGTATCTAACAATGAAACTAAATACTCAGTAGCAGAAAGGATGGGTCCATCATGCTAATCAAAGCTTTCCATCAAGTTCATATGGTTACCAGGGGGCAAGGGTGGGGAAGAGGGATAGATTGGGAGTTTGGGATTGACATGTACACCTGTTATATTTAAAACAGATAACCAACATGGACCTACTCTATAGCACAGGGAACTCTGCTCAATATTCAGTAATAACCTAAATGGGAAAAGAATTTGAAAAAGAGTAAATAAATGTATAACTGAATCACTTTGCTGTACATCTGAAACTAACACAACACTGTTAATCAACTAAACTCCAATATAAAATAAAATAAAAAAGCTTTCCATCAAGTTCAGAAGAGTAGCCTGTTTATAAGGAGATATAACCATTGGAGACAAACCTTTCATCTCTTTCAGATATAGTGCAAGGTAGGAGAGACTGCAAAGCTATTCACTTCACCAAGAAATCTACTGGTTACACCATCACTTTGCCTAATCTACTCAGGAGGTACAATTATTAAAGTATTGCTCAGCCTCAAAAGCCACTGACTCCTCTTCCTGCTTCTGTGTTATATGAAGAAACAAGACTATGCCAGGAAGTTTTAGCAGTACATAGAAAAGGGCCAAAGCCATAGGCTTTTGTTATGGCTAAGGACATGCTCTACTAAAGTTTATCTCAGTCTGGCAACCATTTGGGCTCAAAGCATAGAATCAGAAGGATATCTAATTTTTACTTAATTGTGAATTACAGAAATGCTTTACCCTCATTGAAGAATAGAAATTCATTGCTACATCTTGACTGGAGAAGAGACAGATGAAAGACATATCCTAGGCAGGATTTAGAAGCAATCAGACAACAAATATTTATTAAGTGCCTACCATATTCTAGGTAATCCACAGGCACCATTCATCCTTGGCATCCTCCAATTTTTTAAAAATGTTCCCATCCTCCATAACATACTTGAAATGCCTGATGGTCCCTTGCTGACCCACGGATCCCCTAAGCCTCTTATTATTTTACTTCTTTAATGAATATTTTAATCATAATAAAGAATTCCATAAAATCAGCATATTGAAACATGAATCTCTTTAACAACAAACTGAGGGAAATGTATTTGCCAAAAAAAAATAATAAAGTGAAAGCAGAAATCCTTGATATATGTAAAAAACTTATAATTGATTAAAAAATAGAGTCTCAATAGCCAAAATAAATAATTTTACACATACACGTGCACACACACACACGCATAAAACCCAGAGTATTTGAATAGATACAAAAATAACTAAAAAGTAAAGCAACAATGTGATGCTGGTGTTTTGTTTTTCACCCTATTAAATTAGCAAGTTTTATTTTCTTGCTTATTTGTTTTCACGGGAGTATTCAACGTAGAAGGTATGGTAAACAGGGATTCTGACACACTGCTTGAGAATGTACACATTGGCATAATTCTTCTGAGAAACAGAAGCCACATAACAGTTGGCTTAAAACAAACATAATTGTTGCAATAATAACATTTTTGAGACTATATTCTAGGTAATACTCAGAAATTTAATTAAAGATTATACACAAAGATATTTCAGATTATGCTTATTTAAAAATAATAATAATGGCAAATGAAAATGAATCACATTGTCCAAAAGTGATGAAATGGTATATTTATGTAAGACTATTCTGCACATATTTAAATAACTATTAATTTTAAAAGTTTATTAACATGAAGAGGTACTCATATTAAGTATAAAATGGTTTTTAAAGCTGTACTTAAAATAATATCTCAACTCTTAAAATAATACCTCAAGATCTTGAGTAGTCTAAAATAATATACTTTAAACTGTTAGTATCAGTTGCCCTCTAGGGTTATGGGAATTTTGTCTGCTTCTTAATACTTTTTAAATCTCCCATGGGACCATATCCTCCAGAAAACTGTTCTTTGTCCCAACTCCCATTTTCCTATTTGGCAGTACCTTCCTCCTAGGCAATAGACACAGTAATTTACAATCAACATTGGTAACATCTCCTCTTATGGGCAATTAATTAACTGCCAAACCTACATTTTTGAAAAACACTTAGTTGGAGCTTCTAGTATCTCTGCTCTTCTCTTTTACATTTCACTACTTCTTATAGGTTAATGCAAAAACTTGCTAAATTGTCTAAGCACCCAATTTTACTTTTTCTTCTAGCTGGCTTCAAAACTGCTTCCTTATTAATATTCTTAAATTAAATATCCCATCATGGTCATTATAAAGTGAAGATTAAATACACACACACACACACATATATATATATGTGTGTGTGTGTGTGTGTGTGTATATATATGTATTATACATGAAATTACATCTAAAATAAAATATACTAGTCTATTTTTGCAATGAAATATTAAAAATTAAGTTTATAAAAAGAGCTCATAAAATATAAAAAATATAAACAGAGATATAAGGAGAGATGCAACGGACTTGATGGGAAATTTATAATTAAACATAGACACATATATACAGGTATATCCATACATCCATTGCAAGGTTCACAAACATTTATAAAGTAAAAAGGTTGTCCTTATAGGTTCCACAAAAAGTTCAGATTAAAGCAAGATAGTATTTTTCCCACTCACTGACAAAACTGAAAAAAAGATCTCTAATAATAAAATAGGCAGTGATCACGGAGTCAGTGTTTTCCCATAGGACCACTATTTAGATTAGTTCATCCAGGGCCTCACCTGGATTCAGGGAGAGATCAGAGGATCTTGGTAAAAAGGAAAATGTAGAAAAAAATCCAATTTTTTGAAATGAGTTGTTTTTCATGGGCAAATTATAATTCAAAAGTTTGGTGAAACTAAAACAAAAATATATAACATCTCAGTATTAATTTTTAGTTCTTTCTACTTGAGGAGAATTAGTAATAAAGGTTATACAGGTTAGAAACAATAGAAATTTAAAACTCTAAGTGGGTGGCTTTATTTAAAGAATATTGGATAAGTTTTTCTAGGAGAAAATTTTCTCCCAGTTTTAAGTATTTATATGGGTATATGTTTATACTGGGAGATGAGGTAAAGTACACTTTTTATACTGAGTTTTAAAAAGTGCAGGAGAGACCTTCAAGGTGGTGGAAGAGTAAGACACGGAGATCACCTTCCTCCCAACAAATACATCAGAAATACATCTACATGAGGAAAAAATCCTACAGAACACCTACTGAATGCTGGAGACGACTTCAGACTTCCCAAAGGGCAAGAAACTCCCCAAGTACCTGGGTAGGGCAAAAGAAAAAAGAAAAAAACAGAGACAAAAGAATAGGGATGTGACCTCACCAGTGGGAGGGAGCTGTGAAGGAGGAAAGTTTTCCACACACTAGGAAGCCCCTTCGCGGGCGGAGACTGCGGGTGGCGGAGGGGGAAAGCTTCAGGGCCGCGGAGGCAAGCACAGCAACAGGGGTGCGGAGGGCAAAGCGGAGAGATTCCCGCACAGAGGATGGGTGCTGACCAGCACTCACCAGCCTGAGAGGCCTCTCTGCTCACCCACTGGGGCGGGTGGGGGCTCGGAGCTGAGGCTCGGGCCTCGGAGGTCGGATCCCAGAGAGAGGACAGGAGTTGGCTGCGTGAACACAGCCTGAAGGGGCCTAGTGTGCCATGGCTAGCCTGGAGGGAGTCTGGGGAAAAGTCTGTACCTGCACAAGAGACAAGAGACCACTGTTTTGGGGTGCGCGAGGAGAGGGTATTCAGGGCACCGCCTAAACGAGCTGCAGAGACGGGCGCGAGCAGCAGCTATCAGCACGGACACCAGAGGTAGGCATGAAATGCTAAGGCTGCTGCTGCCGGCACCAAGAAGCCTGTGTGCAAGCACAGGTCACTATCCACACCACCCCTCCCCGGAGCCTGTGTAGCCCGCCACTACCAGGGTCCCATGATACAGTGACAACTTCCCCAGGAAAACGCAAGGCACGCCTCAAGCTGGTGCAACGTCATGACAGCCTCTGCCGCTGCAGGCTCGCCCCACATTATGTGCCCCTCCCTCCCCATGGCCTGAGTGAGCCAGAGCCCCGTAATCAGCGGCTCCTTTAACCCCGTCCTGTCTGAGTGAAGAACAGATGCCCTCAGGCGACCTACACGCAGAGGTGGGGCCAGATCCAAAGCTGAACCCCAGGAGCTGTGCGAACAAAGAAGACAAAGGGAAATCTCTCCCAGCAACCTCAGGAGCAGCGGATTAAATCTCCACAATCAACTTGATGTACCGTGCATCTGTGGAATACTTGAATAGACAAAAACTCATCCTAAGATTGAGGCAGTGGACTTTCGGAAAAGCGATATACATATATTTTTCCTTTTTCTCTTTTTGTGAGTATGTATGTGCATGCTTCTTTGTGTGATTTTGTCTGTATAGCTTTGCTTTTACCATTTGTCCTGGGGTTCTGTATGTCTGTTTTCTTGTTTGTTTGTTAGTTTAGTTTTTAGTGCTTATCATTGGCGGATTTGTTTTTTGGTTTGGTTCCTCTCTTCTTTCTTTATTTTTTACTTCTTATTACTTATTAATTTATTTTCAATAATTTTTTATTTTAATAACTTTATTTTATTTTTCTCTTTATTTATTTTTTTCTCCCTTTTCTTCTGAGCCAAGTGGCTGACAGGGTCTTGGTGCTCCAGCCAGGTGTCAGGACTGTGCCTAGGAGGTAGGAGAGCCGAGTTCAGGACATTGATCTACCAGAGACCTCCCAGCTCCACGTAATATCAAATGGGGAAAGCTCTCCCAGATTTCTCCATTTCGACACTAAGACACAGATCCACTCAAAGACCAGCAAGCTACAGTGCTGAAAACATTATGCCAAACAACTAGCAAGACAGGAACACAATGCCACCAATTAGCAGAGAGGCTGCCTAAAATCATAATAAGGTCACAGACAGCCCAAAACACACCACCAAACATGGTCCTACCCAACAGAAAGACAAGATCCAGCCTCACCCAAGAGAACCCAGGCATCAGTCTGCTCCACCAGGAAGCCTACACAACCCAATGAACCAGAGAAACACACAGCAGGTGAAGGAGCAAGGTAAAATCTCACCAGACCAACCAAACGAAGAGGAAATAGGCAGTCTACCTGAAAAAGAATTGAAAGTAATGATGGTAAAGATGATCTAAAATCTAGGAAATAAAATGGAGAAAATACAAGAAATGTTTAACAAGGAGCTAGAAGAACTAAAGAGCAAACAAACAATATGAACAACACAATAAAAGAAATGAAATATTCTCTAGAAGGAATCAATAGCACAATAACTGAGGCAGAAGAACGGATAAGCGACCTGGAAGATAAAATAGTGGAAATAACTACTACAGAGCAGAATAAAGAAAAAAGAATGAAAAGAATTGAGGACAGACTCAGACACCTCTGGGACAACATTAGAACCACCAACATTCGAATTATCGGGGACCAAGAAGAAGAAGAGAAAAGAAAGGGACTGAGAAAATATTTGAAGGATTATAGTTGAAAACTGCCCTAATATGGGAAAGGAAATAGTCAATCAAGTCCAGGAAGCACAGAGAGTTCCATACAGGATAAATCCAAGGAGAAACACGCCAAGACACATATTAATCAAACTATCAAAAATTAAATACAAAGAAAAAATATTAAAAGCAGCAAGGGAAAAACAACAAATAAGATAAAAGGGAATCCCCATAAGGGTAAAAGCTGATCTTTCAGCAGGAACCCTGCAAGCCAGAAGCAGGTGGCAGGACATATTTTAAGTGATAAAAGGGAAAAATCTACAACCAAGATTACTCTACCCAGCAAGGAGCTCATTCAGATTCAACGGAGAAATTAAAACCTTTACAGACAAGAAAAAGCTAACAGAATTCAGCACCACCAAGCCAGCTTTACAACAAATGCAAAAGGAACTTCTCTAGGCAGGAAACACAAGAGAAGGAAAAGACCTACAATAAAAAACCCAAAACAATTAAGAAAATGGTCATAGGAATATACATATCGATAATTACCTTAAAGTAAATGGATTAAATGCTCCCACCAAAAGACACAGACTGGCTGAATGGATACAAAAACAAGACCCAAATATATGCTGTCTACAAGAGACCCATTTCAGACCTAGGGACACATACGGACTGAAAGTGAGGGGATGGAAAAAGATATTCCATGCAAATGGAAATCAAAAGAAAGCTGGAGTAGCAATACTCATATGAGAAAAAACAGACTTTAAAACAAAGACTATTACAAGGGACAAAGAAGGACACTAAATAATGATCAAGGGAACAATCCAAGAAGGAGATATAACAATTGTAAATATTTAGGCATCCAACATAGGAGCAACTCAATACATAATGCAAATGCTAACAGCCATAAAAGGGGAAATCGACAGTAACACAATAATAGTAGGGGACTTTAACACCCCACTTTCACAAATGGACAGATCATCCAAAATGAAAACAAATAAGGAAACACAAGCTTTAAATGATACATTAAACAAGATGGACTTAATTGATAATTATAGGACATTCCATCCAAAAACAACAAAATACACTTTCCTCTCAAGTGCTCATGGAACATTCTCCAGGATAGATCATATCTTGCATCACAAATCAAGCCTTGATAAATTTAAGAAAATTGAAATCGTATCAAGTATATTTTCCGACCACAACGCTATGAGACTAGATATCAATTACAGGAAAAATCTGTCAAAAATACAAACACCTGGAGGCTAAACAATACACTACTTAATAACCAAGAGATGACTGAAGAAATCAAAGAGAAAATCAAGAAATACCTAAAAACAAATGACAATAAAAACATGATGACCCAAAACCTGTAGGATGCAGCAAAAACAGTGCTAGGAGGAAAGTTGATACGAATACAATCCTACCTCAAGAAACAAGAAATATCTTAAATAAACAACCTAAACTTACACCTAAAGCAATTAGAGAAAGAAGAACAAAAAAAACCCCCAGAGTTAGCAGAAGGATAGAAACTATAAAGATCAGATCAGAAATAAATGAAAAAGAAATGAAGGAAACAAGAGCAAAGATCAATAAAACGAAAGCTGGTTCTTTGAGATGATAAACAAAATTGATAAAACATTAGCCAGACTCATCCAGAAAAAAAGGGAGAAGACTCAAATCAATAGAATTAGAAATGAAAAAGGAGGAGTAACAACTGACACTGCAGAAATACAAAGGATCCTGAGAGACTACTACAAGCAACTATATGCCAATAAAATGGACAACCTAGAAGAAATGGACAAATTCTTAGAAAAGCACAGCCTTCTGAGACTGAACCAGGAAGAAATAGAAAATATACACAGACCAATCACAAGCACTGAAATTGAGACTTTGATTAAAAATTTCCAACAAACAAAACCCCAGAAACAGACGGCTTCACACAATAATTCTATAAAACATTTAGAGAAGAGCTAACACCTATGCTTCTGAAACTCTTCCCAAATATAGCAGAGGAAGGAACACTCCCAAAGTCATTCTACAAGGCCACCTTCAACCTGATACCAAAACCAGACAAAGATGTCTCAGAGAAAGAAAACTGCAGGCCAATATCACTGATGAACATAGACGCAAAAATCCTCAACAAAATGCTAGCAAACAGAATCCAACAGCACATTAGAAGGATCATACACCATGATCAAGTGGGGTTTATTCTAGGAATGCTAGGATTCTTCAATATATGGAAATAAATCAATGTGATAAAACATATTAACAAATTGAATGAGAAAAATCATATGATCATCTCAATAGATGCAGAAAAAGCTTTCAACAAAATTCAACACCCATTGATGATGAAAACCCTCCAGAAAGTAGGCATAGAGGGAACTTTCCTCAACATAATAAAGGCCATATGACAAACCCACAGCCAACATCGTCCTCAATGGTGAAAAACTGAAACCATTTCCACTAAGATCAGGAAAAAGACAAGGTTGCCCACTCCCACCACTATTATTCAACATAGTTTTGGAAGTTTTAGCCACAGCAATCAGAGATGAAAGAGAAATACAAGGAATCCAAATGGTAAAAGAAGAAGTAAAGTTGTCACTGTTTGCAGATGACATGATACTGTACATACAGAATCCTAAAGACACTACCAGAAAACCATTAGAGCTAATCAATGAATTTCATAAAGTTGCAGGATACAAAATTAATGCACAGAAATCTCTTACATTCCTATACATTAAGGATGAAAAATCTGAAAGAGATATTAAGGAAACACTCCCATTTACCACTGCAGCAAAACGAATAGAATACCTCGGAATAAACCTACCTAAGGAGACAAAAGACCTGTATGCAGAAAACTATAAGACACTGATGAAAGAAAGATGATACAAACAGATGGAGAGATATACCATGTTCTTGGATTGGAAGAATCAACATTGTGAAAATGACTATATACCCAAAGCAATCTACAGATTCAATGCAACCCCTATCACACTACCAGTGGCATTTCTCACAGAACTAGAACAAAAACTTTCACAATTTGTATGGAAACACAAAGGACCCCAAATAGCCAAAACAATCTTGAGAAAGAAAAACGGAGCTGGAGGAATCAGGCTCCCTGACTCAGACTATACTACAAAGCTACACTAATCAATACAATATGGTACTGGCAGAAAAACAGAAATATAGATCAATGGAACTGGATAGAAAGCCCAGAGATAAATGCACACACATATGGTCACCTTATTTTTGATAAAGGAGGCAAGAATATACAATGCAGAAAAGGCAGCTTCTTCAATAGGTGGTTCTGGGAAAACTGGACAGCTCCATGTAAAAGAATGAAATTAGAACACTCCCTAACACCATACACAAAAATAAACTCAAAATGGATTAAAGATCTAAATGTAAGGCCAGACACTATAAAAGTCTTAGAGGAAAACATAGGCAGAACTCTCTATGACATAAATCACAACAAGATCCTTTTTGACCCACCTCCTAGAGAAATGGAAATAAAAACAAAAATAAACAAATGGGACTTAATGAAACTTAAAAGCTTTTGCACAGGAGAGGAAACCACAAAGAAGATGAAAAGACAACCCTTAGAATGGGAGAAAATATTTGCAAATGAAGCAACTGACGAAGGATTAATCTCCAAAATATACAAGCAGCTCATGCAGCTCAATATCCAAAAAACAAACAATCCAATCCAAAAATGGGCAGAAGACCTAACTAGACATTTCTCCAAAGAAGATATACAGATTGCCAACAAACACATGAAAGAATGCTCAACATTGCTAATCATTAGAGAAAAGCAAATCAAAACTACAGTGAGGTGTCACCTCACACTGGTCAGAATGGACATCATCAGAAAATCTACAAACAATAAATGCTGGAGAGGGTGTGTTTTAAAAAGGGAACCTTCTTGCACTGTTGATGGCAATGCAAACTGATACAGCTCCTATGGAGAACAGTATTGAGGTTCCTTAAAAAACTAAAAATAGAACTACCACACGACCCAGCAAATCCACTACCTGGCATATACCCTGAGAAAACCATAATTCAGAAAGAGTCATGTACCACAATGTTCATTGCAGCTCTATTTACAATAGTCAGGACATGGAAGCAACCTAAGTGTCCATCAACAGATGAATGGATAAAGAAGATGTGGCACATATATACAATGGAGTATTACTAAGCCATAAAAGGAAACAAAATTGAGTTATTTGTAGTGAGGTGGATGGACCTAGAGTCTGTCATACAGAGTGAAGTAAGTTAGAAAGAGAGAAACAAATACAGTATGCTAATACAAATATATGGAATCTTAAATAAATAAATAAATAAATAATATAAAACGTTATGAAGAATCTAGCGGCATGACAGGAATAAAGACGCAGACGTAGAGAATGGACTTGAGGACACGGGGAGGGAGAAGGGTAAGCTGGGACGACGTGAGAGAGTGGTATGGACTTACATATACTACCAAATGTAAAATAGTTAGTGGGAAGCAGCCGCATAGCACATGGACATCAGCTCAGTGCTTTGTGACCAACTAGAAGGGTGGATTGGGAGGGTGGGAGGGAGAAGCAAAAGGGAGGAGATATGGGGATATATGTGTATGTATAGCTGATTCACTTTGTTATAAAGCAGAAACTAACACACCATTGTAAAGCCATTATACTCCAATAAAGATGTTAAAAAGAAAGGCAATCACAGATAAAAAAATAAAGTGCAAAACTTGTGTATAAGAGAAATTCATGAACATGGACATTGAGAAACATAAAAGAATATCTAGAGCAGCTCAATTGTAACAAAGGAAAACAATTAAAATGTTAATCATAGTATTATGGTATAGCAGAGAGTATGTCATGTGTTTTCCAAACTAGTTTATTTTCATACTGAGCACATAAAAACACTATATTTTCCAGCCTTTCTGCCATCTAGGTGGGACCATGTAATTAAGTTCCATCTAAAATGTGGGAAAAACTATGTACACCAGTTTTAGTAATGGTCATAAATGCCTCTGTTCTGTTCTTGCAGTAATCTTTTCTTCCTCTCTCTCTCTCTCTCTTTATCTTTGTCTTTCTATTTTTTTCTCTAACTCTCTCTCAATCTCATGCGGGCACAACATTTATGATGGCAGCTACCTTTCAGTGGTAGTAATGGAATAAGTTAGGATGCCAAGGCATACTCACAGGGAATTTTGATTTAATAATAATGTTTTGTTAAAAATGGGTAGTGGATGCATGGGCATATTTTTGTATCTCCCATCTTTATAGCTTATATGTATTTTATTATAAAAAATTTTATATCTACTTAGTTTTTCATATTTTTAGAGACGTGTAATTGAAAATCAGTCCAATTATTGCAAAATAGAAGAAAAAGAGTTTCCAGTTAGCAATTCCTCCAAAAGAATTTGGCAAGAAGAAATATTACCAGGCAGACATTCTGAAGAACTCTACTATACAGCCAATAGAAATTGCAACACAGTTATTCTGGAAAAACAAAAACATGTTAATCAAAAGTGAATTGAAATAACTAACTTAACTCGTAATTTGCCCGGAGTGGAGGAATCTGCAATCATCTGCTCCGCTGAGATGCGGTTCTCAAATGGAGGAGTACAAGCAGAAGCTCACCGGGTTTGAAGGTTCTTGTAAAACCCCATCTGGCAGAAGATGATCGGAGAATATTTTTCCTTAGAAATGTTCAAAATAGCAGATAGAATAATAACATTTTAAGACTGAATGAGCCCTTAGGAAAGTTCTAGACGAAGATGTTCAATCTTGCCTACATATTAGAATCACCTAGGCAGTTATTTTAAAAATCCCAGTGCTCAAGTTGCATTAGAGACAAATTAAATCAGCATATCTGGGGGGTGGGACCTAGGCATTTCTGCTTTTAAAGATCACCAGATGATTCCACTGTTCAGCTAACATTAATGCCTTCATTCACAGCTGAAGGCCACCTTCAACCTGATAAGGTTGCAAGAAGTGAATTGCATTATGTGAGGTCACACTGTTTATTTGTTCGCTGTCTCATTCTCCGTCCTCTGTCTTCCTTTTGTTTCTTTTTAATGCTGCTTTCCCTGTATTTTAAACATTTACTTACACCACTTCAGGTTCTCTTGGCCTCACCTGTCTCTTAGTCTGGCCACCTGGCTTCATGCCAGTGCAACCAGATGGTAACTCACCTCAGATTTGGACCACATACCACTGACTTTCTGCCTAGGAGCATTTTAATGACACTGTAATAGCAGATCCCATGGAAAAGCTCTTGGTGTTCAAAAATGTTCAATTTTTAAATGCTGAAGAGTTATCATTCCATGGGGTGAACCTATGACTAATGGGGAATGTAAATTGATGGATTTGCTTTCCTTTTTTATTCCCTTATACTGGTAATCTTGAGATGCATTTCATATGCCTCTTTAGGCAAATGTAGGAGTTCCAACAACTAGTCACCTGTCGCAGTGGCCAACTTCATAATGAATCTTTGCTATGCTCTCCCTCCTTCCCTGCTGACCCAGCCCTCTCTTCATCTCCTTGAATCCCACTCCTTAACAAAGCACTAGGTCTTAAGCCTTTGTTTCAAGTTCTACTTTCTAAAGAATCCGAGTGAAGATATCATCTCTCTTCTGTTATCTATAATCTTAATTTCATGGTCAATACCCAATTTTCATACTCCAGAGGCTTTAATGGTCTCATAACCATCAGCATTAAAACATCAGCATCACAACATCATCTGCCTATGCCCTTCATGTATTTGTTCTTCTCAAAAGTCTCAGCAGACTCAGTGAGTGCAATGTATTTGTTGCTCTGACATCCTTCCATTCTCATTCTCTGGAGAAGGTGAAGATAGTAGAGAAATGTCAATGAAAAGTAAGAAGAGCCCAGAAACAATGGGAGACCACAGCGAAAAATGAACTAGTAGATGAAAGGAGACTGAGGAAGAGAAAAAGACGAAGAAAACTTGGAATGGGAGAAAGACTGGTGCTCTCGCTATCCAAACTACTCTCAAAACATTTCTTTTCCCCATGTTACTTCAACTATCATCAATATATCCAGTCATTTTATCTATCCCTCTATCTTTCTAGTAACTATATTCACATACAAGGTACTTAACTCATTCTATACTAATCCAGCATTAATTGGGTACAAATGATATTCTAAAAATCCATAAAGTTACTACATTAATGAGATTAGGAAGGAGTAATTATTGAATTTCTACCTAAGTCCCAAGACAGCAAGAGTCTGGAAACTACATTAAATATATCTGACTGACAAGTAGAAAAAAGATGGACTGCCTACTCTTCCAAAGATTGTCACAACCATATCTGGGCACTATATCCTTACTTGCTCTTACTCCTGAATATATCCACACCTACACCTGGCCCACTGGTCATGATGGAACACACCACCTTTCTTGTTAACATCTGTCTAGAATTTGCCACTTGATAGAGCCTCTATTTTCTCAACCATCTGTCCCCAGAATGCTCCCTTTGAAATTCAAGAAATTTTTCCTCCCCTGGTACTTCCTGGCCCATATTTTTCATTTATTCAACAAATACTCTCCATTATATGAAATCAATCTGGTAAGAAGGCAGATAATATGACCACATATTTTATCCTTTCATTGACTTTTCTTTCTAGTGGAGGTGTCAAATAGGGATGAGATAAAGGAATAAGCAAGCTCAATATGGATTACAATAAATAGGACAGAATATATTGTAAATGCAGGAGCCAATTTTACAAAAAAAGTCAGGGAAAGTGTATCTGAGGAGGGAAATAAGACCTAAAGAATGAGACTGAGTCAGCCAGGCAAATGTCTAGGTTTTTTTTTTAAGTGTTCAAGGTAGAGATAGGCAAGTGCAAAGGTCCCAAGGTGGGAAAAGGTTTGATAAATTTCAGGAACAGAAACTGGGCCAGAATAGCTGAAGTATGGTAAAAAAAAAAATCAGGAGAAATGCGTAAGATTAAGTTGGAGAGATTATAGGTACCAGATCCTTTAGGGGTTTGGAAACCATAATATGGAGTTCAGATTTCATTATAAGAACAATTAGAAGGCTTTGGAAATTTTCAGTCAAGAGGCAAGATGGTTTGCTTTTCACCCAAGTTGCTCTATGGAGAAAGTTTGGGAGAAGGGCAGAAGAGGCTGATACAGTACAGGAAAGAACTGCAAATAGTGTTAAAGAATTCTTTTTTTTCAGGATATTTTCTGAGGGCAGCTGTTATTTTTTTATTTTTTTCAATCTTAAAGAATAATTTTTAAGCCAAATCATGACTCTTGTAGAAACATAAAATGAACATGTGTCAAAGATGGTGCTTAATTAATTAATGAGGAAGCCAGTAAGATGTTACAACTAATTCACAGGAGAAGTCAAAAAGCTCACACGTATTAGCACTCAGAAATGGAGAAATGAATTTCAAATACTGTATATGCAAAACTTGCCAATATCCACATGGCAATAATCAACTGCAGTTGTATGAATAAGAATCATTTGCATTACTATCAGTTTTCTACAATTTAAAAGAGTTGTAAAATAGCTCAAAGACTATAAATGTCACAGATAACCAGGAAAATTATGCTAGACAACACATCTGCTTTTTTGGTTGTTTTTTTTTTTTTTTTTGCTCATTTCAAAGTCTTTCACAATGTTTCCCATCAGGAGCTTGGACAAGGACAGTGATATTAAGCACAGAAAACTGTGCTGAATTATAGAGATGTTTTGAAATCTTAACTGATTGGACTTGCTGATGGGTTAGCAGGGGTGTGTGTGTGTGTCTGTGTGTGTCTGTGTCTGTGTCTGTGTCTGTGTGAGCACACGCATGCATGCACGTGAGGTGGGTAGGTGCGAGAAAGAGAGGAATCAAGGATGACTCCGAATTTGTTCATTAAACCTTGTTCTTGCAGAACAGTCTCACTTGATCCTTGATCCCAGCTAAATTCCTTCACTGGAATGGGGCATATAGAGACCCAGGTAGAAGATAAGATGATGTTTATAGAAGAGAAACAAGAGAAAATTGGCAGATTCTTAGATAGAAATGAGATGATAGAAATAAGATATCTTCATAAACAAGTTATACATTTAAAGCTAAAAGAGAAAAAAAAAAGGGGTCCCTTCTCTGAAGCACCAATACTGTGAATATTTTCCAATCAGTTCTTATGTAGTTTCAACTAAGGACTCTAAATACAATATGGTGGGATTTGGGGACCTCTCAATCCATCAGTCATCAGTAGGTCATACGTGCAAGTTTTGTCATCAACGGGTTCTGGGTATTTGAAAAATCCCTATTTGAATATGTGTATGTTACTGAATTTGGGGTAGGAGTGTGGAATGGGGGTGAGGGAATATCTACCAAGGAAGACAGGGAGGTGCGGTAGCTTACAAGATGAAATGGGGAGGGTGGACTGAAGCAACACCAAGTGAAGCCCTCGGAGCGGGAAAGTCAGGAGGGCAAAGCTGAAAATATAAGAGACAGCAGAGACAAGTTTGGTCTACTTAAAACATCGCTGAGAATCAGTACTGGCTTATTACAGCCCTCTTTAATAAGGAGAAATAAGAATCATGTCCGATTTTTAAATTAAAAACATTTTGCTAACAATGTGTTCTGTGATTTACAGAGCCAACAAAAACCACAAAAAAGTGTTTCCAAATGTTAATAGAAGTGGCATCTGGTGGTGAGACTACTGGTAATATAATTTTTACATCATATTTGTACTTTTTAAGATCTCTATAATGAGCATGGTTACAAGAAAAATAATGACAAAATATGATTGTGGATAACATGGCAAAATAATTCAAGAATACACCTACTCAGTTTACTTTTGCATCTCCTCTCTGAACTGCATGATACAAGACTGAACATATAAACCAAATCCAAACAAGGCCTATCCTTGAAATAATGATTAGTCCCCAAGCAATCATACCAGATTAATTACATATGTTCCTTAGCATGATGAAGATAAAGAGATGAAGGAAACATAATATTATTGCCTATTTTTACTCTCCTCCGTAGTTTTCAATTATTTAATTAAGAGTTTTGTCTGTAGATATGATCTAATCCAGCATTTATGAAGATAGCACGTAATGTGTCACACCAGAGGAACTCATGAGATCTTACTATAGTGAAACTCAGTATAAACCTCCCAGGTGTCTGTCCTAAGCAATTTAGTATATAAGATTGGCTTCCATTGAGAGCTCCTTTCTTGGAGTCTCTAACTGAAGAAGATATAATTATGATAGCATCTTCACCCTGTTGGCCCTACCAGCCTTCTGGCCCTACCCCACCAGCATGAAAGGCAGTCTGTCTCTGGACAGGGTCTTCTGATTCCCAGACTTCACATGAGCTGACTTTTACATATTCTTGCAAGGACAGTCAATAGGCGGCCTCCTGATTTGATACCACACACCCTGGCCCCAGACACTTTCCAGCCATGACAGAGAAGCCCTCATTTGCCAGCTCATCTCTGCATCACAGCTTCTGCACACCCCTACCTTTTCCACACCCTCCCAATTCCATTCACTTATTCTTATTGGCAAGCTGTGCACTGGTCCCTTTCTTTCTAATGGAATTACTGACCTGTTGTAAAAGACATGCCCCAAATTCTCCATATTTGAATAAAACTTCATCTTTGTGTTTTGAAAGCCCCCCAAATGTTAGACCAATCTGCTAGTAATTTAGAGGCAAGAAACATGTGCTTATTACAAAAAGGAAAATCTGTGGGCTCTTACAGAAGGCATTAAAATTGTTTCTGTCACACATTATCAAAACTCAAGTAGACCTGGAGACAACCCAACATAATCACTTCATGTTGAAGATGAAGAAACACAAGCCCAGTTGATATACCTATTAAGGGGCAGTCAAAACTGAAATCATGTGGTCTTTATTTATTTTCTTCTCTCTTGCCTCAGGGAGACCCACACTACAGAGAAGATCACAGAAAATCTGAAAAGTCTCATGAAGCCCATTGTTCTGAATGCTCCAGTTCTACTTATCAAGGATGCCTGGAAAGAGGGAGGCTCAAGAGGGAGGGGATATATGTATGCACATAGCTGATTCACTTTGTTGTACAGCAGAAACTAACACAACATTGTGAAGCAATTATACTCCAATAAAAATGTAAAAAAAAGAAAAAGAGAGATGCTAAAGAGAACAGCAATGAACATGGAAACCCTAGAGAAGAGGGAACAACTTCATTGCTAAGATCAAAATCATCCTAGTTTGGATATAACCACCACAAACAAGGTGAAAAAAAGGTATTGAATCAACATGAGAGAAATGTCTGAGGAACTAAGTGGTGTCAATCCTTCTAGAGGACAGGTGGTTGGTTTTTTTTTTTTCCTCCCGTTTGATGTCAGCTTTCTGGGATGGGGTAGCGAGACTTACAGTAGTGTTTGCTCAGACTTGACAAGTCAGTCAGGCCTGAGTCCTGTGATGGCTGTGTCACTGAGGTCAGTTGGACTCCTCTGGGTTTTGCATAGCTGGCCATCAGATCCTGAGTGCTGAATGAAGTGACAGCACATGAGCTGTCCAGCTGTGCTTCCCCAGGGCCAAAGAGCTGAATGAAACACATGTGGGCCTTCATCGGGGTTCCAAACCCTGCAAGGCCTGAAGCTTGTTTTCAGGCCACAGTTCACACGGACTAGTAAGTAAAAGCAGCCTGCAGAGCTGTCCTTTTCTGAAATCTTTGTACTAGCTTTTCCCAAACATTCTTAACTAAGTTTGGAGTCTAGACTGTGAAATATCAGTGCTCTCCAATCTGCTGCATCTCTTTTCAAGATGCCTAAAAGCATTTACAGAAAACAACAGTCATTGGTTGATTAGATTAGTGATAAGGTACCAGGTTCCCTCAGTTAACTTCCATTCTCTGTTTCTTACGTTTTCACTAGTCCCTACCCACAGGCACTATTTTCCCTATATAATCCTCTCTATATTCTCTATTCTTTCCTATTCACTCTCTCCACATTTCTTCCTAATTGTGGTCACTGACTCTTACTCTCTTCATTCTGAGACAATGTATGCAAAAGCACTCTGTAAATTCTAAAACTCTATAACAACGTCAGATATCAGTGTTATCATTATAGCTCATCCTTTTCCAATTGTGGGTAGGTATGTGTATGCAGTGTGGATGAGTTTATGTGACCATGAGAGGAAAGCTTAGCTGCCATGAACCGTTCTCCAACCTGAACTTAGGTCTCCATTACCCCTTCCTGCCCAGAGAGAGCCTGAACTCACATAGACAGCAAGATATCTCTAACTAATGACAAATTCAGATGTGAGATTTTTTTGAAGGTACACAGCAGCAGAAGGTCTGTCCTAGTTAAGCTAAGAAGCAAAGAAAGTGTGTTTGAATTCTCCCATCTTGCCTGTCTCCTGACATTTCTTTTTCTCCACTCAAGTATGCCACTGCCCTCTGCTGTTCTCCAGCAAGTCCAAATCTTCCCTATTGGTTAATGCCTCCAGCATTAACCAAGGAGGTGTACCCTCCTTCCAAACCCAAACTCCCATGCATTTAGGCTACAGAAGAAAAATATCCTGTTAATCTGGTCCACATGGGAGTGTGACAAAAGAATAAGAAAATCCACATGGGAAATGTTATGTTTAATAATTTGTTAGTCATAGAAATAGATAGTGGTTTTAAAAGGTCTCTAGAAAACATTTTGGAAAAGAATACTTTCAAGAGATCCCTTAATTTTGGAGGTGGCTATCTGCTCTGACATGCATGAGGCAATCTTTAACCTGGAAAATGCAAAACAGCAAAATAAAGTGATAAATACCCTTTAAAAACCAGCTGGAGTACTGGTCAGATGCTGCATGGTGGCAGAGGTGATGCATGGCAGCTGTCAGAGCTGCTTGAAGGCATCCATTAAAGCTGGGCATCAATTATTTTAATATTGATTAGACTATTTTTAACCAGGCTATTTACTTCTAGAAAACATTAATGTAGGGCCATTCAACTTTTCTTTTAAAGTTTACTTTTTCTAGAAAGAAATCTAAATTGCCTTGTAGTCTATCTGAACATTAAGAATAGAGATCATAAAAATATATTCCCTGAATGGACTAAAAAATTATAAAAAGCAATTTAGTCTCTTGGTCGTAAAATAGGAAGACAGTGGGGCAGACAAGCAAGAGACCAAGAGATGAGGACACAGGAAGAGAAAGACAGAAAGTCAGAGAAAAAAATGGGCCCCAAAGAAACAGCAACAAAGAGATACACTAAGCAGACAAATGTAAACGTGTTCAAAACCTGCACAAAGAGGAGAAGAGAAAGACAAGAAAGGCTATACGTATGTACTCAATGACACTATGCACAGAGGATGGGTTGAAAAGCATTTTTAAGAAGACACACATGAAAAGATACTGCAGTGGCTTTGTATTGTGTCCACTTGGCTAGGATGAACTACATTCCCAGATTTCCTATCCCTGTATGTTTCCACTGACGGCGACCACAGAGAGATTCAGGTTTGGAGGATGAAAAGTAAAGCAGCAGCCACTATCCTAGGTCACACAAGTCATCACTTATCCTCTGGCTCACCTTGTTGGTGTGAGACAGGGGCTGGGCCTGAAACAGCTACCCCTTCCACTGATTTCTCTTTCTGCTTTTCCAACGTGTGTGTGTGCGTGTGTGTGTGTGTGTGTGTAGCTCCAGGATGAAGAAGGGCCCCAGCTTCTGCAGGAAACCCAGGCCATGGACGTGAAAGGCAATAAGAATGTATGCTTGTGGCTTCCAGCTTCTTCCGGCTCACCTCCACTTTACACGCACCTCCCTTATCATTGTGGACTTCCAGCTGTAGGATCAGACCCAACAGCCTCACTGTGCCTGTTCATCAGCTCCCACAACTGTGTAAGGTCAAACCCCTGTAATAAAACCCTTAATATAAATACATGAATGAATGAATGAATGAATGAATATAGCTCCCAGTGGTTCTGCTTTTCTGACTGTATCCTGACTGATATGGACATATAAACCAAAAATTTGGTTTCCAAAAGCTGATGGAATAACACCCCTACTGTTTAACCTTTAAGAACTGTAGGCCTGCTAGTGTAAACCTCTCTTTATCTAATGGAGTTCGGTTCAGAACCAGATTCCTGTGCATGTGAATTCCCCTACCCCTAATCTGACAGAGTAGCTGTTTTATCAATCAGAATATAAAGAGAATAACCAGAAAGATATATCCACAGGGAATCAGAATCTTCCTAAGATTTACTTAGACACTGTCACTATTGACATCACTTCTGATTAAACATTAAGAGTAAGTATAGGACAAGAGTATTTCAAAGATACATGTTCTGACAGTTAATACTGAAATTATCTCATCATTGCTGCCTCGAAGGGTTACTGAGTCACAGATCATCTTCTTATTTGAATCATTCTTACGTAAATACTGATGCTATTTGAAATGCACATAATTTAACTACAACTTACACAGTCCCAGGTACTATCGACCATAAATGTTTCTTCTTTATGATTTTGATCAACAATAATAAAGCTCCTAGAGTCAGCTAGCGGTAGTCGAGAGTCTATGTAATTCATCTTGCTTTGGCAAATTATATTTCTACTACATGCTTCTATGAAGAAAGCATCTGCCTATTTCTTGAATTGGTCTTCGGCTTCACTGGGACCTGGAAAGAGTTGAAATTTGTATCCCCACATGGCTTGGGTCCCTAGAATCTATTGCAGTTCTGTCCAATGGAAATACGTGCCACATATGTAATTTTAAATTTCCTAGTAGCTGCATTTTAAAAAAAGTAAAAACGAAAAACAAAATTAATTTTAACAATGTATCTTATTTAATTCAGTATTTCCAAAATCCTTTGACATCATCAATATAAAAAACTGTTTAGTGATATTTACATTTTTTTCATATTAAGCATATCTTTGAGACTTCGCAGGTATTCAAAATTTCAGTACATCTCCACTAAGATTAGCCACATTTAAAGAGCTCAGTAGCCACATGTAGTCGAATACTATACTGGGCAATGCAGTTCTAGCGAGCTTTTTGGGTGAGGGGAGAGATAAGCTTGAATATGCTTACTAGACTCAGGCAGCGAAAGCACAAGATAATCTCCACCTGCCAGAGATTGTGAAATCATACAGGCCAGGAAACTTTCAGTGAAAAGTTCAGGTTCTTCTTCACTGAGGATGGCAGTTCCCTGAACAAGCTAGATGAAATCCATTCTACCTCCTTTGAGAGCAGGCAAGGTAGAGGGCGAGTTTGGAGCCGAAAAGCGTTTGTGAGTCCCTGTCTAGGCTCATCGTAAAGTTGTCCACACAGGCCTGCTTTGGGATGCCTGAGACCACAGAACTCTACGGGGTGCTCAGGGGCTGAACAAGCCAAGCTGCTAGAGCTCTGCAAGAAGAGATCTTCTTCTGTCATGAGCACTCTCAACCACACACCTGACGGACAATTACAGGGCTTGCACTAGGCAACTTTAGTACCACTGCGGGGGGCGTGCTGGGGAGCAGGGAGGAGCAACACTGGTAGAAGTCAGGCTGCAAGAACAAGTGAGGTCCAAGGAGGCTCGAGGCGACCAAATCCAGTATGTGACACAGCAAGCGCGCTTGGGGCACCGGGGCATGGTGTGAGGAGCGACAAGGAAGAGGTGTGGGAAAGTGAGAGTTCCTTCTTAGGATCTGATTCAAGTGGGAATCTAGATCTCAGGTTCACTCCAACAATAACAACAGCCTGAACAGTACCTGCCACTCAATGCTCGTCCCCTGCCATTACGATACACAACCTAGGCAAGGACTACAATTGCAATCGGATACGCTGACCAGATGCTTAGCAGGCGCCAGGCAGCGTTTCAAGTGCTTACACAAACATTTCATTATATCTTATAACTCTCCAAGGTGAGTATTTTAGTTTTCACTTTAAAGATAAGGCAACTGAGACTCCAGAGTTACTCGTCTGATGTCACACTACTAAAAAGTGATAAACTGAAGTAGCAACACTACACGTGATTTCTCCAAGTTTACATTAGTGATTAGAAGCAATATAGAAGTTGCAATAGCATAAGAGTGAAAGGGGTTGCTCTTTAGGTAGAGAAGAGGTTGAGAGAGGCCCTTTTCTTTCCAATACATTGTAGGTGCTGTAGATTTTCACAGTTGAAGCTGAGGACTTGGCTGCCCAGCTAGAGACTACATTTCCTAGGCCCCCTTGCAGTTAGCTATGGCCCTGTGACTAAGTTCTCAATAATGATATGTGAACAGAAGTGATAGGAGTCACTTTCTGGCTGGATCCTTAAAACTGTAGGGATGACTCTGCTTTCTCATCTCTCTTCCACTGGCTGAGACCTGAGTATGTCACGCGTTTAGTTTTAACCATAGGACATGATAGCAGAGTTCTATTTGATGGCAGGGTTATGTCTCAGAAGAAACTTGAATACACCAGTGGCCATGAGGATCAGAGTTGTGGTCCCTTCCAGAATGCCTCATTCAAAACTATTACTACTATTAAACTATAACAGAGAAATAAGCAACTATGTTCTTTCATCTTCTATTTTGTGGGGTTTTTTTTTTTACTTCAGCTTATCTCAACCCTACATACACAGAATAAGCTGAAACTGTCAAGTTAAGGTTATGCATATTAGCACTGTGGAAGATGCAGAGCTCTACGCACCACCCCTATCCCCATATTTCAGCAACATAACTAAACCAGTACTCTAGATCTCTTCCAATGAAGAGAGACCTCAAGGACTTTGAGTACCCAGAATTTTCTGAAAATCTTCTATTGCCTGATGTCAGTAGGTGCGGCTTAAGAGGAGGACTATGCCTGTCATAAGCAAATTTCATAAATGGCATCACAGAGATAAAGTATATGAAAATTAGTCTATTTGTATTCTATATTTTTAAATAAATATAATGAAACATACCAAGCTTCATGAAAAAATATACAAAATTATGTTAAGGCACATGATCTAATGTTAAAAGATATTTTGTTTCTGGGCTTCCCTGGTGGCGCAGTGGTAGAGAGTCCGCCTGCCGATGCAGGGGACACGGGTTCGTGCCCCGGTCCGGGAAGATCCCACATGCCACGGAGCGGCTCGGCCCGTGAGCCATGGCCGCTGAGCCTGCGCGTCCGGAGCCTGTGCTCCGCAACGGCAGAGGCCACAACAGTGAGAGGCCCGCGTACCGCAAAAAAAAAAAAAAAAAAAACTTATTTTGTTTCCTAGTCCACGGATTTCCATAAATGTACAGAGAGGATATTAGGGCCATGACCTTCCAGACATGTGAAGAAATTAGATTTAAAACCATCTGAACAGCTTTGGGAAAAGTGAATTCTGCATTCACGATAATTGAGTGGGACTACATAGTAGTCAACTAGTGCTAAGATAATGCTAGGTAACAACTCTAAAGTTCGCACTAGCCAATAACAACTAGCACTCATTTATTGTTTACTGGCCTAAAGAGAAACTTGGATCATCCACTTGGCTCTGGTTTGCAGTTTGGGTTAAGTTTACTCTACATGCCTCCTCAGCCTTTTTGAAGCGGCAGATTAACTTGGGCATGCTCTCCTCATGCCAACGCAAAAGCATAAGAGAGAGTGGGAACACATGCTACTTCCCAAAGACTTGACACTTCCACTAACACTCCATTGGTCAAAGCAATTCCCATGGCCAAATACAACATCAAGGGGAAAGGAAATTTATTCCAGCCATAGCAGGAAATACTTCCAAGTCACATGGTAACCAATAATAACCCAGTTTCTCACTGGTCAAGTGTAAATTTGTGTCTGTCTAGTTCTAAGACTCATGCACTTTTCCCTGAGTCTTGTTTTCCTGAAATATTATTTTGTTTTTTCACTATATGTCCTCACTTAATCTTAACAATATTTTTATGAAGTAAGTACCATGATTCCATTTTAGAGACGAAGAGCTCACTAAGGTTGAATAATTCAGCCAGTAACAAACAGTTAAGCAACAGCAGAACTGAAGTTCAAATCAGTCTCTTTGAATGAGTGCTCTTTTAAAATGTAAAGGAATTGAATGATTTTACAGCATGTGTCCCCATTCATTGCACGGACAACTCAGAAAGCCTTTATCTAGCACTTACTGTGTGAGGGGCACCACACACAGCACTAGCACCACAACAAGACCTCAGGATAAACAAATCAGTGAATACATAACCTTTAACTTGAGCTCCGTGTCCAGGTCAAGTAAACAACATCCTCAGTCAATCCAAATCACTCGTGTCTTGCTTGATAAACAATGAGCTATTTTACAGCGTTATAGTAATTCCCAGTCACACACAGCCCACCTCCTTTTAGTCACTGGTATTTGTTTTGGCTTTACATGCATGGCCACTTCAAGACATATTCTTTCTCCAAGAATCAAGTATTCATTTAATTTTGCCCATAACGATACATACATGTAATGTCAGAAAGGTATCCTTGTTACAAATATGTACTAGTTAGCTTGCCCTTTAAGACACATTTTCCCTCTTTCGGTGATTCTGAATTCTAGATTTGATCTATCATACTCTATTTGGTCGTAATTGTGATTAAAAAAAAAAAACAGCCACAATCTTCTGTTGTATATATTTTAAAGAAATCTTAGCTGAATTTATGCAATTCATGCAATGATAAATAAAACTGAATATTTTCTGCAAATAGCTATCATAATCCTGGTGAATAGAGAAAAGAGGAGAGACTTTGGTATTAATAAAAATGTTGGACAGATGAGACAGATAAAGAAGGCAGATTAATACTCATTTGAATTGAGGAAAAAATATTAGAAATCAATAAACATATTCTTTTGACAAGCACAAGACTGAGCTGAACCATTTTTAATCATTTCCAAATGGAATACAAGGTAAGAAGTTCCTATGTGTGCTTTGTGAATGTAAGGCACTTCAAATCTCATTTTGTGTCCTACTAATGAAATGGATGCCACCAGTTGACGTAACATATTTTGTTTCTCCCAAATTAATTTTCCCTTATTTTTTAAATTTTGTTTTAAAAGAATTCCTATAGTATGTTTCCCTCTCATCAAAAACAACTTATAGAGAACCTACTCTGTACCAGCTACTCTGCTAGGTCCTCTCCATTGTTAGAGTCACACAAATCTAGTCAATGGTTCCCACTTTTAATAAAGTAACTGTCTTTGAGTGCTCATAAATTTCTATTGATATCACAATAATCAGATAAGAAAAACGGATTATTTTATGTATAACTCAATATTTTAAGCTTCCTTTCCTTCTTTCTTTTTTTCCTTCTTTCTTCATTCAGTCATTCATTTTTTGTAATTTATTTATTTACTTATTTAATGTATTTACTTGTTATAATTTGTTTAGCTACTGGCATCCTTGACTGACAACAAATAAATGTATATATTCTAACAGCAGTAGCTGCTTTATCAAAAATCCAAGTAACTTGTTTGCCTGTGAATATCACCTACTTGGTTATTTTCTTCTAAATAAGATTAAAGTATGATATTTTGCTACCAAAAGAAAATGGTCTATAGAATGTGCTTAGATTTTCAAAGGACATTACCACTTAATAAAATAAGTCAGTAAAAGTATATAGTTTTGCTAAAATTTGACAAGGGAAAGTCAATTATTTGTGAGTGATTATATCCTCCAGATATAACAAATACATTCCCCACTTCAGCACTGAAAAGCTATTTGGATATGATACTCTTCCAACAGAGGCTAATCCTAATTCTTGTTTCTTCTCAGCACCATTAGCACTTAGCAGCTGTTAAATTCTAAGGACAATCTAACAAAAGATTTCTGTCATAGCAGGAAAGGAAAAAAAAAAACTGATTTCTGGGATGAGTCACTCAAGGCACAGAAGTAGAGAGCAGCTTTTACAAAGGCACCTCCTTTCATTTCATTTTATAGGTTGAGTTCTACTGATAAGGATATTGACTCAAACAGCTTTTGGCTTTAAAACCACCCCAGACATGTTTATTTTAGGTAATGTGGTGCCATCGCTAAAAAGGAATATGTTAATAGAAAAAAACCCAGCAGCTCATGCAGCTCAATATCAAAAAAACAAACAAGGGGGCTTCCCTGGTGGCGCAGTGGTTGAGAGTCCTCCTGCCGATGCAGGGGACATGGGTTCATGCCTCGGTCTGGGAAGATTCCACGTGCTGCGGAGCGGCTGGGCCCGTGAGCCATGGCCACTGAGCCTGCTCGTCTGGAGCCTGTGCTCCGCAACGGGAGAAGCCACGACAGTGAGAGGCCCTAGTACCGAAAAAAAAAAAAAAAAAAAACGATCAAAAAATAGGTGGAAGACCTAAATAGACATTTCTCCAAAGAAGACATACAGATGGCCAACAAACACATGAAAAGATGTTCAACATCATTAATTATTAGAGAAATGCAAATCAAAACTACAATGAGGTATCACCACACACTGGTCAGAATGGCCATCATCAAAAAATCTACAAACAGTAAATGCTGGAGAGGGTGTGGAGAAAAGGGGCCCCTCATGCACTGTTGGTGGGAATGTAAATTGATACAGCCACTATAGAAAACAGTATGGAGGTTCCTTAAAAAAACTAAAAATAGAATCACCATATGACCCAGAAATCTCACTACTGGGCATATACCCAGAGAAAACCATAATTCGAAAAGACACATGCACCGCAGTGTTCATAGCAGCACTATTTACAATAGCCAGGACATGGAAGCAACCTAAATGCCCATCAACAGAGGAATGGATAAAGAAGATGTGGTACATGTATACAATGGAATATTACTTAGCCATAAAAAAGGAATGAAATTGGGTCATTTGTAGAGATGTGGATGGATGGACCTAGAGACTGTCATACAGAGTGAAGTAAGTCAGAAAGAGAAAAATAAATATTGTATATTAATGCATATATGTGGAATCTAGAAAAGTGGTATAGATGATCTTATTTGCAAAACAGAAACAGAGACACAGACGTAGAGAACAAATGTATGGATTCCAGGAGGGAAAGGTGGGGGGATGGGAGGAATTGGGAGATTGGGATTGACACATATACACTATGGATACTATGTATAAAATAGACAACTAATGAGAACATACTGAACAGCACAGGGAACTCTACTAAATGCACTGTGGTAACCTAAATGGGTAGGAAATCCAAAAAAGAGGGGATATATGTATATGCATAGCTGATTCATTTTGCTGTACAGTAGAAACTAACACAACATTGCAAAGCAACTATACTCCAATAAAAATTAATTAAAAAGAAAAAATAACATAAAAGCTAAAAAGTTATCTCTCATACTGAGCACCAGAACCTCATTAGAGAGTTACCGTCAGTTTCAATTCCTCTCTTTTAGGAAGAATATGGGAAAACTGAAGAGGGTTCAAAGAAGAGCCCCAGAAATGATCAAGGAAGGGCAATGAACTTAAGGATAAATCTTAAAAGGAGTTGGGTTTATATTAAGTCTGGAGAAAAGAAGACACAGAAAAAAAACTTATAACAGCATTCAATAAGTAATGAAATATTCTTTATGTACTTTATCTCAAGATAGACAGAACCAAAGAGATAATGGTACAATCTAAACAAAATAATTAATGCAAAAGAACTGTTGGAGAATGAAAATAATTAATCTCAAATAGAAGTATTTGTAGAATCCTCATCCTGGTAAATTAAAGAGGCAAAATTGTCCCCCTCTGAGAAAGTTTAAGTAGATTAAGGCTTCACAGGAGACAGAGATATATACAATTGAATTTGAGGAGTCTTCCAGAACTCCAAATCCAAATATTTGGATTTGACTTCTGTTGAATATATCTGAATTTCTAACTAAAAATATGAAATATGAACTTCAGTGAATGCTTGCAAGAATGTCTCACCTGAACAACTTGGGGTGGAGGGATGGCACTCGGTTAACCCCTCCGGTGGAGGTCTCCCACTCCCCTCAGGGTCTGAGCAGAGCAGGGCTCTGCCAGAACACTGGGGGTCTCTCTAGGTTTCCTCCAGCTGTACTAGGGGACCTTTGACCATGGCATCCAGCCTTGGATGATTGTCTTCCAAGCTTCTGAAAATCTCAGAAGTCTACAAATCATAATGCACAACTAGTAACAATTCTTGTCAATTCCCCCCTGTTCTACCCCTCTCCTCTGTTGCCTAGGTTCTTTTCCTATTTTCCAAAAGCTGGCTACGCAATTCATTCCTGAGTTCAGGACCCAATTATATATCCTTCAAGAATTATTACCTATTTGGTACTCTGACTTCTAAAGACCAGATCCCTTCCTTATCTTTTTCCAACATGAGTTTTTACTCCTGAGTTCTTTCTGATCTGGCCCTCTGCTAGACTTGCCCTTCAATGTGACAATTTGATTGCTGGAACTTTATGTCTCCTTAGTTTAGTGTACACAGCTAGAGCCACTAATTAATATATCATATGGGTCCTTTGATTTCACTTCTATGGCTATATTTATAAACCATACCATTCATTATTTTAAATCATTAAAATTGCTAAAAGTTTGCTAAGCCATATACAGAAATTTTTAGGGTAGAACTAACCTCATGTGAGTGTCATGGTTCCCAATTCTTAGTATGTTGAGAGAGGGGGAAATTATAAATATTGAAGAAGCCATTCAGCACAGCACTAGGTGTCAACCATAGAAGCAGAGCAGGTCCCAGAGGTCTTTGCTCCACCAGGTGTCAAGCCTCTCCAGCAGGAATAGGGCAAAGGTCTGTTCAGCGCAGCTCTTTACCAGCTGGAGAGGAGTATTTCAATATTAGCAATCAGTATAGCCATACTCTCACTTCAAGACAGCATAATATACATATTATTTTAATTAGTAACAACAAATACTTGTCAGACAAAGGCAGAGAAGTCAAAATATAAATACATATATATTATTTCTAGGAAAGAGTGAAATAGAATACATAATTTCCACTAGGAGTGATAGTTTTTTAAATGGTCATAGGCAGATACATTCTGGAAACTAAAGTGATTTGGGGTTTTATCCCACATACTATTTTAGAGCAATGTTTAGCAAATACTTACTGAATTATGATACTTACAGAAAAAACTGTGAAAAAAATGTAAGGAATCAGAGGAATGGCATATGACCAATTCAGTTTTTGCTAAACTTCATGGATGAGTTTTAAAATTAAAACTTGGATTAAGCCCAAAAAATTGAGTCTGAAAATTATTTAATCTAAAAATTGTATATGAATAGGATCCAGATAACATATAACTATAGGTTACATATAGATATGGAATGTATATGTATGTGAGGAAACTCCCTACAGCCCACATGCCTTTTTAAATCTAATTTCATTCCAGAAAGCATGTTTAAACATTTCACAGAATTTTAGCAATATATATTATTGCTCTTAATCTATCCTAGCATAGAAAGAGAGTAACGTTAAATGGAAAAGCAGGAATTACACATTATATGAACGCAATTGGTGAAATTTTTGCACATGGGTATGTGTGTACAGAGAAATAGAGAAAGGATGGAGGTATGGGAAAATACTAATAGAAACAGTCAAATATTTACAACTGTGATTATTGGTAGAATTTTTCCATTTTTTTTCTTTACTAAGTAACTAACATATTTTTATGATCAGGATTTTAATTATTCCACATATTTTCAAAATTTTCTGCTCAAGTACAAAGCAAATTAAGAAAACACAATTAAGTAATTCCCTAATTCCTCTATTCTATACTAAACAAAGTAAAGCAAGCAGAATTCATTCATGGAATTAAAATCACATTTTGTTAAACTATCTATACTTGTGCATGTGTGCAGGCAACTGTGTACATAAATTAGGGAAACTTCAACTTGTTTCAAAGCCAATGAATAATATTGTCTATCTATTTTAGACCCACTTTTGATAAAATGACTCAGAAAGGAAAATAATAATCAAACTTCCTTCAACTGTGTTTAGGGGCCAGCAAGTTTGGAGTTAAATAAGGCCAAGTAAATTCATTTGTAGTTTGTCTCATACTTGCACAATCCAAAATCCCCATACAGAATTCTCTTCAAAAATGTAGAAATGTAACCAGTGTTCAGAATTCTGACCTCAAAACATGTGGCTGGCCTAATTTTAAAACCAAAGCATATTCTCTTGATATGTTTCAGTGGTTGAAATTAATTTTGGAAGCACAAGCTGCAAAGTGACAAGAACTATCTCCATATTGGTTGTTGCTGATGATGTTCTATAATGTTTCAGTGGGAGTTGGCTATAATTGGCCTTGTTTTGTAGAATAAAATTGTTCATCTGACACATGCTTTTGAAATCGACTGTACTTTCAGGCCAACGTAGACGTTTTTGCTACAGACTATCAGTAACCATATGTTTTGCTTCAGAAGATAAGATCTAAGAATAAGATAAGAAAATTATTACTGAAAAACATCATTATACAAGAGAGTATAGAACTAGATGCTAAAATTGTTTCATAATTTATAGGTTAAGATGTTTCAAAGAGAGGTAAATATTTATGAACTGGAAAAGTCAGGTAAGACTTCATGAAGAAGATAGGATTTATGTGGTCCTGAAAAGATGATAATGTTGTGGTTTATCCTGCTGCTGATGGTGATATTAGTATGAACTGAGCATATACTTATGCCACGCACTGTGCTTTACATAATTATTTCATTTAGTCTTAATAGTACCTTATGAAGTCGAAATATGATTGTCTTTATGTTACAGATGAGGAAACTGAGGTATAAAGATTAAGTTACTTGCCAAGTGGGGGTAGAATTCCAACCCTGCCAGCCTGTTTTCAAATTTCTATTCTGATATCCTGTCCTCGTTCAAATAATCAGATAAGTTAGGCAAGTACCATCCAAGATGATTATCGCACACAAGCTTGCCTAGATTTCTCAGAATCCCCTTTCCTGCTGGCCTACGCTGTTCTCAACTGACTTGTCGGGACCTGGCTAGCTCATCTTGGGCACTCTAATACTAAACTTGTGTTGAGTCACTAGTAAACTTCCAAGAGCTTTAGAACTGCCAAAGAAAAATCTGACTGCACATTAGAATAACCTAGGGAGCTTGTTAAAACTAGATTCACAGTTCCCCATTTCTTGAAATCGGTAGTTTAAAAAATAATTCTCATATTCATCTAGGGTTGCTAAAAGGGCATTTGAGGTCAGTAGCTTGTGGCTTGTCCATGGATCAGTTGCCCCAAGACTTAACTAACTCTGGTGACAAAATCTCTCTCAGGTCAGTGTCTCTGAGGCCATTCTATTATTCGTTTAACAAACGAACATTTAATCAAGACTATGAGTCAGCCACTGTGCCAAATTCTGAAATAAAAATAAAAAAGAAAAAAAAAGACAGTGCCTTCCTTTAAGAAGTTCATCGTTTACTGACATAGAGAGATAAGCCGAAAAGTACGGTCCAGTAGGTTAGTTTCAGAATCGATTCCCGCATGGGGTTCAGTAAGAGCACATAATAAGGGCATTACAATCTCCTGGCTCATTACAATCTCACTTTCTCTGGCTCTTCCTTCTCACGCAGTCTACTGGAGGCTTTATTTGCGTCATTTCATTTAATCTTCACAACAACCCTAAGAAGACAGACATTAGTGATTTCAAAGATAAGGAAATTGGGACTCAGAGGGATTTAAAAAATTGTCCAAGGATATACACCTAAGCATCAGAAAGAGAATTTAAAACCACAGCTATGTATCCCCAAATCCAAAAGTACACTCTTCACATTTTGCAAATTGCCAACAATTTTAAGGATGTTTATCTGAGAAAATGAATAGTACAGTCAATCCTTCACATAAGGAAATAGCTAGGATTTTAAGCCGTTTGCCTAGTTCCAATAAGTAACACATCCAGTCAATCTGAACAGCTTACGTCTTGCTTGGTGAACAATGAGTTATGTTACAATGACTATAACAACAATTCAAAGTCAGACACAGCCTTCTTCCTTCTGTGGGCTCATATTTGCTTTGGCCCCTGATATGAGTCAAGCCACAACTCATGTTCCGTTCCCAGGGAGCCATTTTGTTTTCCCTCAGCAGAGCCTGTGCCCATATGTTTTGCAAGCTGCTGTTTATAAAGCATTTTGTGGTGGTTCAAGAAACTAAGATTGTAGATTAAAAGACTAGACTGAAATTATCCCATATTCAAACTAATCCTTCCTCTAGAAGGTAACATATTTCATGTGGTACTAGCAAATCTTGTTAACCAATGTTAAGGTTAGAGCTATTATGATCTTTCTAATCTTTTGGCAGGGTCTACTTTAAAAGGAATTACGAGTTCAATGAATTGAACAGATGAACACGTTTTAATATAGCATGAGAGTAAGATTATATGGCATTATCAGAACACAGTCAAAATAAAATATCATCTAGAACTATCACTTCCTCAACAGGATTTGGGTGAATGTCATAAATTGAGGGAGATGATTTTGAGGATGAGATTTGGAATTCAAATATTTACCACCCTACTTGATGAGGAACAGAGAGAAGATGGCTATAAGAGTTGAAATGTAAGTATTGAGTTATATGGGAACAATGGATTTTATGTGTGCCTATGTGTGGATTTCAATTCTCCACCTGTCACCTTTCATATTTGTCTCCCTATATTAATTTTTTCCTTCTTATTTCTCCTAGGAATCCAGGAGTAAAAATATACATTCCTGGCATTTAACAATTGAACCACATAATAAGAAACATACATAACATGTAAACAATTAAAAAATACTTAAATTTTCAAAATCTGTATTACAATGTATGTTTTCTTTTTTAAAAAAAATCTAGTCTCAACGTAGAAAAATTTCCTAAATGTTTGAAGCATTTTGAAGTCTTACCAAATACCCCAAAAGAAATTCTAAAATATCTTTAAAAATTCTAAAGGTACCTACAATACTTTTACTTAAATTAATTCTAACAATTTCTCAGAATTAATGTAATAGGTTTATTAAGAGTTTTAATAATGCAAATATCAAACAATGAGGTTTTTTTATTTCATTTCCCAGTAGATTAATTCAGTCTGACCTCACTACTAAGAAATTCTGTTTCAAATAGTTTTTGTTTTCCTTTGTTCCAGAAGCTTAGGCATGAATTTTCTCTACTAGTTGTATTCAGTTTCTCCAGTAGTTTTATTCATCTTATCTGATGATAACGTAATGAAATCCATTTCTTATCTTGAACAACCACACCAAAAATTTATTTCAAGGGTTTTGAAAGAAAAATACTTTGAGTATAAAGAACCATGGTTAGAGCTGTTAGCGGTTAAAATATGACCAAATATAGATCGAAAGCCTGTTCTAAAGACTTTAAGGTTTGGGATGGAGGGAAGCCAAAATCATGAAAAATAACTATAAGACACAAAATAATTCACATAAAATGTCCAAATTGCTATGGTAAGGTTTCTACAATATCAGGTTGTGAGAAATCAAGAAGGCTTCTTAGAGAAACTGGCATTTAATAAAAAATTGTTTAATAGAAGGATAGGGTTTAGAAGAACAGATTAGAGGTGGGGATTGTGGTCCGGTAGGAAACAGTATCAACAAACTATCAGAGGAAGGAAAAAAAGTGCATTTAGGGGAATCAAGGTATTCATTTCCTCCATGGTGTTCTGTACCTACCACCACTTGGTATTTGTCACAATATATGGTGGTCTTTTTTAATGTGTCCCCACAAAAATGTTACATGTGTTACTCAAAAAGAGAGACTTGATTTTATCATCTTTTATCTCTATAATCTAGCATAATTCTTTGTATACCAAAAGTTACTGGTTTTCATAAATTTTTAATTCATTTGAGAAATGTTCCTAAGGCATTTGCTAAGAAGGGTATCAAGAAAAAAAAAAAAAGTAGACCATCTCAACTCAGTTTTTAGCTGGTAAGAGATGTACATAGTTCAGGATAACATGCAATCAAGATACGAGAACTACAATTTGCTAAATGCTTTTCATTGCCAGCCTAGAAACATAACCCTCTCACCCCCTGCAAAGAAGGCATTAATTTTATAGATGAAGAAACTGAGGTTCAAAAAGAAGTAATTTGTTCAAACTTTATTTGGCTGGAAAGTGGCTAAACTCAAGTTTGACTTTCTAACTACTCTGCACTGCTGATGTAGTACAGATGTATCTTGAAGAGCTAGAGGAAACTACCTAAGATATTTTATTCTACATGGGAGTTAGCTTGGTAAGGTTTCATGAAAGAAAAAGAGCCAAAGTATTCCTGTAAATATCCTTCCATCCTCCCTAAGGCACTCTCTCTCTAAATAGCTTTTGATTTTTTACTTTAGGTAATTCACACCCGGACACCAATCCCCGCCCTTGTGGAACTGTGATGATTCCCAATGCAAACAATTCTCCCTCAGAGCTGCAATTCCAAGCACCTTATCACACAGAATAACTCTTTGGACTCCTGATTATTCTGCCTCATCTTACTATTAGCTCCCCCAGATGTATTCTTCCACCATTGCGCTAACCACAAAGACCTTGCTCTGTAAACAGCACTCACCTCTACTGCTGTGTGTATAGGTGCCCCATCTTATCTAATTCAGTTGCTACAAGGACCATGTCTTCATGGCAATAAATAAGGCATGGGGAATGGGAGGGAAACAACAATAACAACCTCAAAAACTGGTTGTGAAATTTGACAACCTGCATTTAAATTCCAGCTCTGGCCCTTGGTAGCTATGTGACCACAAAAAAGTTACTTATCTCTCGGGACTTCCCTGGTGGTCTGGTGGTAAAGAATCCGCCTTCCACTACAGGGGACGCAGGTTCGATCCCTGGTAGTGAAACTAAGATCCCACACGCCGTGGGGCAACTAAGACCGCGTGCCACAACTATTGGGCTCGCCCGCCTCAACTAGGGGGCCCACGTGCCGCAAACTACAAAGCCCACATGTCCCGGAGCCTGTGTGCCACAACTAGAGAGTGAAAACCCATGTGCCACAACTAGAGAGAAGCCAGCACACCACAACTAGAGAAACCCGAACAGACAGCACACTGAAACAAAAAGATGCTGCATGCCTCAACAAAGATCCCATGTGCTGCAACAAAAGACCTGACGCAGCCAAAAAAAAAAAAAAGTTACTTAGCTCTCTATATCTTCAGGATTGTGTGGATTAAAAAGAAACGACATCATCATGTACATAAAGCACAACGTTTCTATGAGGAGGGACTGGGAATAAGGTTTCTGTCACCTGCAGAGACCCCTTAAACATGTGAAACGCCATCTTAGTTCCTATTAAAACCCCACACCTTGGTAAGGGAAAGAAAAATGGGCAATCCTTATTTGTTCCTACAAATTTACCTTGAATTTCTGATATTTTACCCTCTGCTATAGATTTAATCTGTTTTGATTTCTATCTGTCTTGAATCTCTTAACCCTGATCTGCCCTACTCACTTGCTATCTTCACCCTCCAATTCAGCACAAATCTAGGTTGTGTCATCTCATGATATATGGTGCTCACACACTCCTTTCCAGACCACTTCCTTCTTGTGACTTCTTGTCTGAGTGTCACGTGGTCCATTTTGTTCCTTTAGCCAAGTCAAACCTCCAGTCCTGGATCCTCCTGTTCTACCCTGCACATGACCTGCACATGACTCAGTGCCCACATTGATAATACAACTTTTGCTGTGACACTTAGAATTCCTGACTTTCTTCCCAACCCTATTCATGGTAATCCAGGATTCCTTGACTTTGGTAGAGGAGCTCTCAGTGCTGGATTCCCTGCCATCCCCAGTAGCCTATAACATTATTCTGGGCATCTAACGCAGAATATACACATTCTTTGCATTGCGTGGTCTTCCAATATCCTTAACTTTCCCTCCGCCAAACATAAAAGCCTTCTTTTGGTCTGGAAATCACCAAAACCATCTCTGTTTGACTATCCACTAGGTCACAGGTTTTGGCAAGGTAGTAATAACAAGAAAGGCTCCTCTTCGAAATGGAATAAAAATGTGTGTGTGGTCAATTTATCATAAACTCTTCGGATAATTTATTTTCATTAGATCACCTAATTATTATGCTATACTGTTTAATGAGCTTGACTAAAAGAATGGAGTGAGCACAGGTCTTAGAATCAGGTAATGTTTTATAATTTGTTCAAAAGAGACAGTGACACTTTCCTTTAAGTGTTTACATGAATTGTATTAGTTTCCTAAAACAGAAGAAATTACCACAAACTGGCGGCTTAAAAAAAACCTAAAATTTATTTTCTCACAGTCATGGAGACCAGAAGTCTGAAATCAAGGTACTAGCAGGGTTGGTTCTTCTAAAGGCTATGAGGGAGAAACTACCCTACGCCCTTCTCCTAGCTTCTGGAGGTTGTTGGCAATCTTGGTGTACCTTGGCTTTTAGATGTCATCACTCCAATCTCTGCCTCTGTGGCCACCTGCCATTCTTCTATGTGCCTCTGTTTTCTCTTCATATAAAGACATCAGTCATTGGATCAGGGCCCATCCTAATCCAGTATGACCTCATCTTAACCAATTACATCTGCAAAGACCTTATTTCCAAATAAGGTCACATTCTGAGGTTCTGGCGTGGACATGAATTTGGGGGGCGGGGGGCGGCCCTATTCAACCTAATGCAGGAATATTAGTGGTAAGGATTGTAAAGCACCTAGCATAATGCCTGGCACATAATTAGGGCTCAATAAAGAGTAATTATTGGCATTTGTAGTACACTAAATTAGCTAGTTAGCCTCGAGTGATGTTTGAGAGTGCTGAGCATGTAGCAGAGGTCCATAGCAAATTACCACAACCATGTCAGCAGATCTTTTCCAGTGCTCTTTCTTCCAAACCCAGATAATTTAAGCTCAGTGCTCAAGGCAAGTAAATTCAACCCTGAAATCAATCAGTTTGCTGTACTTTCTTGAAAGCCACATTAGTGCCCCTGAAATATAAGCAGGGAATTAGCAAAGACCTCTAATGTCTTGAATTAAATTTTGTGCCTAACAGCTCTGAGCACTAACAACGGATTGTCCATTGTTCATTAATAAAGGGAGGGTCCATAAGTGCTTCACATTAAGCTGTGGGTTTTTTGTTTGCTTTAATTGTATGCTTTTCTTTGCTCAGTTTTTGTGGAGCCAATGGCCGCTACTTCTATGTTCCTTTCATACTTTTTTTCTGGGTGGTGAAATTAAAACTGTGGCATTCTTAGATATAGGGATTTTAAGGAAAAAATACAATTTTTTCCCAAGAAAGTTAACTGTGAGTACACTGAGAAATAGGAAACTGCACTCCAGGAACCTAGAGAATCCTTCTTTCAAGGTTTTTCTGTGTCTCCTCTCTTAGACTTGCTGCCATTCTCTTTTCCAAAACAATTCTTAATTTGTTCTCTACTTCTTTCAAATCAGCTGTTATCTCTTCTTCAAACTTTCAAAATCTTCTTACTGTACATTACAGTCCAAAATCTAACCTCTACTATTTCAGTGTCCAACGAATATTATTTAGCCTTAAAAAAGAAGGAAATCCTGCCATACATAACAATATGGAATGAACTAGGAGGACATTTTGCTAAGTGAATAAGCCAGATGGAGAAAGATAAATACTGCTTGATTCCACTTACATGCAGTATCTAAAAGAGTCAATCTCATAGAGGCAGAGAATAGAGTGTTGGTTGCCAGAGGCTGAGGGGAGAGGAAATGGAGAGTCATTGCTCAATGGGTATAAAGTTATAAAGTTTTAGTTATGCAAGTTGAATAAGCTCTAAAGATCTGCCGTACAACACTGTGTCTATAGTTAACAAAACAATATTGTGCACTTACAAATTTGTTAAAGTGGTAGAACTCATATGAAGTATTCTTACCAAAAAAATCTAGCTTCCACTATTTCAATGTCCAATTAAATATAAAATATAAATCTGACTAAATAAAAACTGTCCAATATAAAACTGATTAAATAAAAATTATAGTATATTCCCAAAGCAGTCAGTAAAAAGAATAAGCTGTATAGCAATAATAACAACGTTTTGGATGGTGTATAGTGCCAGCCATTGTTATAAATGTCTTATAAGTATTACCTCATTTAATCATTATAACACTCCTATAAGCTAAATATTATTACTATTTCCATTTTTCAAATGAGGAAATAAAATGCAGAGTGATTAAGTAACTTGCCCAAGTCACACAGCTATCAAATTGTACAGCTTTAGGAAAGGTATGGTGAATCCAGGAAGGCAAAGAAGTCCAGAATGTAGTGTTAGCTTTAAAAAATAAATTACAAAACAAAAAAATGTATATTAGTATTCCATCTTATTAAAAATTAAATAGTAATAAATAGATTATACTTTTTTTGGTCTAAATGAGTAAACATTTTTTTTCCATATACGTAGTTAATTTATTTTTGTATATAGCAGGTTCTTATTAGTTATCTATTTTATACATAATAGTGTATATATGCCAACCCCAATCTCCCAATTCATCCCACCACCACCACCCACCCCCCGGCTTTCCCCACTTGGTGTCCATACATTTGTTCTCTACATCTGTGTCTCTATTTCTGCCTTGCAAACTGGTTCATCTGTACCATTAGTGATAAATAGATTATACTTTTAAAAAATGCTCTGAAAAGATGGAACTAAAATAGCTCAGAAAGTTAACTCTGGGAAGTAATGGTAAGAGGTGGAGAGATTTCAACTTTTTACTTTATACAGTCCTGTATTGTTTTTAATTGTTCAAAATGAGTATACTTTAGAGTAAACAGATAATTCAAAATTGTACTCACTACTTCTTTAATTTGATATCAAATTTTTTATATGTGTAGAGCATTGTATGATGTGCCATAAGACATTGTGAGGTCAGGTGGTAACTATACAGATAAATTTCTCTATCTACACTATTTTTTCCGTGAGTTAAGGCAGACTATGAGAAAAACTTCATATTGTTTTACCACCCTGTACAACCTTTTTTCTTTTTCTTTTTTTCCCCTGAATTCTTCCATGATCCAATGTCTTTAATCCACTTTGAGGGACATTATTAAAAAATAGGTTCTGAAACATACTTTTGCATTTATTAAAAGAATGCTGTGGGTAGCACTGTTTAACACATTGTTAAAAAACCATAGTTTTTTTTCTGAGAATGTACTGCAAAAATATTTCTTTAGATTCAATTTAGAGAATTGTTTTATTCTTCTGAGTAACTGCTTTGTTCTTATTGTATGGACACTTTGAGATAGTTAACCAACCATGATCCTGTGTTTTCATGATCTGCCAGAAAGTTTAAGATGTATCTGTTTCTTATCACTGGAAAATGTCCTCTCAGCATATGCTTTGTTTCTAATCACACCCTTAATTTCATCTTATTTTTCTCACCTTCATTCTCCCAGATTTGTTAGTCTACTTTTTAATCCCTCCCTCCCCCATTTTCTTGGTCTTATTTATATGCATTTTGGTAAATGCCTTAAACCATTCTAGAACAAGGCAAACTAAAAGAAAAAAAATATTTAAATTAATAAATGTAATTCACACATGTATTAGTTTCAAGAAAGCCCAGTTGAGTTAGGCCTAGGTGAATTTAAAATACCCATTATTTCTAGGAGAGTTTATGCACTTTTCCAATACACTTACGAAAGTCTACTCAAAGTGTAGCAAGAACATCTCATAATTTGAAAGAAAAAATGAGACTGCAATTCTAAATCACTGTCATTAAAAAAGTTATTAGGACCTAATTTTGCAAGGCCTTGCAGGCATTCTGTAGGGAGAACAGACCTAGCATCTGTCCCTAGGAATTTAATATGAATCATGGATACACCATATCCAAATCTAGCAGTTTGGGATCCAAAATGATTCAAACTATATTTATATCACTCTAAGAACATGAAGGGCATATTTATTCAGTTCTAGCTGAAAGTAGGTGCTGCAAAACATTTTCATAAAAGGGCTTATCTTGAGGTAAACGTAGGACAGTTCCCATGAGCTACCAGGGTTTAAACAACTTCTGAATTAATTCAAATGACATAACTGGAACATTCCAAGAATTATCTTACAAACAGTTTTCTATTTGCCTATTAACTTCTTCAGACATCGGTTCACTAAGAGAAAGTAATAACCTCTAAAGAGTGATGCCAAATCTGTAATAAGTCTGCAGTTTTAATTTAAATATTTCAAATAAACATCCAAGTTATAAAAGCATTAAAATATTTCCAGTGCTTGGTTTATTAGAAATGAAATTTTCCAGGCTAAAGTCCAGTGGGAGAGGAATGATTGCTCCATAATTCATCTCTTCCCCATCCCTAAAGCCAAAGATCCTTCTCACTTTTATAATGAAAATAAGGTAATCATCTCAAGTTGTCAGCATATGTAATACCATGTAATTGCCATGACATGCCAAAAATGTAGGCAAATATGCCTTTGGATTATTATTTTCCAGCTGCCAGGCCCATTACAACTTGATCACACTAGCTGTTGGTACCATATTGCCATTCTGGCTGTTATGTGATTATAAGTAATCATCATGGCAAAACCAAGAGGCTTTGCTCACTATCACCATCATTTTCTGAAGATGTTACAGCAGGACCAAGGCAAAGAGATAATGTTGTGTAGAATTGGCTATGACAGACATTATAATCAACTTCAAGTTTAGAAATGCTGGGGAAAACTCGATTATATGTTAACACATAAACAGTTCCACAAAGGAGGCAATTAAACATTGAAACAGTGCAAATGCAATTTGGTTGACAAATATAATAACTAAAACTCATTAAATCTCATTTCCATGAACTTTTACATGATTTTAGGATCAAGCAGATCTATTCTGAAATCGTTACCTCACCCTTTCAAGTGATTCCAGTTATTGAAATAACTCAATAACATCCTTGCAAAAATGAATTTGACATCCAAGTCTTCAGTAATTCACACAAGTGTTAAAAGAGCATTTGTTCTTATTTGGGGGAATTGAATTTCCTATCTGGATGAGAGTTCCTACTTCAAAATATTTTTTTAGCTGGTAAATATTTAAAACATGATGCTGTTGTTTCTAAATAAGATGCTCTCTCCTCAAAGTAAATGAAAAATATCCCCTAAACTGCAAACTTCCCCAAGTAGAGATACCCAGCCAGAATATTATACTGAGGAAAAAAGATTTAAATCAAATGTCCAATTACTCTTTTATAGGATATAACTCTAAGCTAACACTGCTTACACTTGAAGCCACCTGAAGATTTTCATATTGGAAAATTGTACTTGAAATGTGTTCTTGATTGACTTGCTTTTATTTAATTAGAGATGCCTAGAACTAAAGCTAACAATTACATGATCTTCATTCAAAAATAAACACTTGCTATTGTAAGATTATCTAAGCATTTTAAAATAAGTTAATTTTTTTGCCAAAATGTATTGTCAAACTGTCCACTAGACCACACTATTGAAATAGTTAACCGAACATTGGATGATAATAATCATATATTCTCACTCGGGTGGTTCCAGATTTCAGTAGTCTATGATCAGTTTTTAACTCAACAGAAATTCTCCGCCTTTATTTATTGCTGTAGATTGGTATTGACTTTCTAATGCCTCATGACAGTTGTGATTAATTATGTTCCTTAAATAAAGATTTTTCAAACTGGAACTTAAAGGAGCCAGAAGCTCAGGGCTTCCATGTGTTCTACAAATTCTTTCAGCAGCTTTTCATTAGTGGGTCCTGGTTTTCGTAACACAGAGAAAGGCTTATCGTTTCAACATGCTGACTTTGTTTTTAAATACCTAGTATTGTATTGATTTTTATTGCTATTCCATAATTTAAAATATAGCCATGAATGTGAAGAAATAATTTTGAAAAAAGAATATATTGTTTTAAATATGTATCTCTAAAGTTGGAATATATATATTTCCATTCTATCTTTTTCATGTCCTCTAAATAATATTTAATCATTTGTAGGTACTCAATAGGCATTTACTCCTAAGAAATATACTATAGGTTAGTCCTTTGTTTCCATCTGAAAGGAGAAAGTGTAAATCAATATAAAAAAGGGTAATCAGAAAATTGAAGTTTTCTAATGCTTTCTTAAGGAAAATGCAACTGGGGAGATCCAAAATAAAGCCTGTTTTATTCAAAGATATTTAAACTTTAAAAATCTTCCTTCTGAGTCTATTGAGTTCAAATCAATTTTGTAACTATTGCACCACATTAACTACATCTATTTTTTTTAACTTAAAAAGTTTAAGAACATGTTCTCCAGTGTAGAGAGATTCAGTTCAGTTCAGCAAGCATTTGTTCTCATATCAACTAGGCATGATAGGTAATGGTGAAATAAAGTCACGGTAGAAAATGTTCTGTCTTCTAAGAACTTCCACATGTGGAACCACAAGACCACACATCTCAGGAGGGTATCAATACTGGCTAGAGGCAGGCCTAAGAAAATCAGAAGCACCCCAGAGATCAGAGTAACTGCAAACAAAGAAATCAAGATGAGGCAGTATTGTTGAGCCCCTCTGCGTTCTAGACACCAAGCTGGGGATACCAACATGGAGAAGACATAGATTTTTGTCACCAAGAGGAACACAGGAAGGAGTGTGATAACAGATGTGTACACAAGAAACCATGGAAACCCTGGGGAAAGTGTGTCTCATGACTGAAGGTATGAGTGTTGGAGAGTTTGGGAATCCAACAGATGGGAGAGCAGATCTATACCCCTCATTCTCCAGATGACAAATCTGAACTAATATGAATAAACCCAACATTCTTGAAATGGGCATTTAGAAAGACATGTAGAATGGAACTAATTCCTTTTAGGCCTGACTTTCATTAGGCCCATAACTTAAATTTCAATAAGTACCAGCTGATTTTATTTTATCTTAGGAAGTCAATGCTTATTTTTATGGGCAAATTGATATAGGTATACACTGGTACATTTTAGGTTTTTGGATTTTCTGCATTTCAGTAATGCCAGTATGAAAATATCAAATATCTTGAGGGTTGATCAACTTCCCAAACAAAAATGATAGTTAAGTCCATGTTGAAGAGGTAGAGGAAGAATATTTTGAGATAAACCTTCAAATATGCTAAAAATGTTTAAAAAATTATTTCTGGTAAGTTCTAAATTAGTTGTTTCCAAACTTATGCATCTAAATGAATTGGGAAACTTTTAAAAATACAGATTTTTAAGCACACCCCAGACTTCTTGTATCTGAATCTTCATAGGTAGAACTGGGAATTTATATGTTTTACAAGCTCTTTAAATGAGTCTGGTGCACAGCCAGGTGTGGAAGATCCAATCTAAATAATGCTACCTGTTAGTGGAAAATATGTGTCAAGAAGAGATTGTTTTATAAGATCTGTTTCTTAGTAAAGATGTAGTGAATGACAAAAGATGATTTAGCTATAAAGCAATATATGGACTATGTAAATTAAAATAAAGATTTGCCCGAACTGGAACTTTGGACATAACAGTTGCTATTAAAGATATAATTAATATCTGATTATGGGTTAACACACAGAATATATAAAGAACTTATACAACTCAACAACAAAAAAATAATCTGATTCCAACCACTATGGAAAAAAATATGGAGGTTCCTCAAAAAAATTAAAACAGAACTGCCATATGATTCAACAATTCCACTTCTGGTTATTTACCTGAAGAAAACTAAAACACTAATATGAAAAGATATAGGCAGCCCTGTGTTTATCACAGCATTATTTACAATAGCCAAGATATGAAAGCAAACAAAGTGTCCATAGATAGGTGAATGGATAAAGAAGATGTGATATGTGTGTGTATACACATACGGAATATTACTCAGTCATTAAAAAAAGAATAAAATCCTGCCATTTGTATCATGATGAATGGGCCTAGAGGGTATCACACTGAGTGAAATAACTCAGGCAGAGAAGGACAAATGCTGTATGATTTCACTTATATGTGGAATCTAAAAAAACAAAATAAACAAAACAGAATCAGATTCATAGATACTGGTGGTTGCCAGAATGCAGGGGGTGGGGGGATGGGCAAAATAGGTGAGGAGCACTAAGAGACACAAACTTCCAGTTATAAAATAAATAAGTCACGGAGATGTAATATACAGAATAGGTAATATAGTCAATAATATTTAATAACTTTGTGTGGTACAGATGGTAACTAGATTATCATGGTGATTATCTCATGTATATAAATGTTGAATCATTATGTTGTACACCTGAATAATGCAATATTATATGTCAATTATACTTCAATTTTTTTAAAAGTTAAAAAATATATAATTAGATGCAGATGAAATTGAAGAAATATTAGAAAAAGAATTGATATAGAAGAAAGTTCAAGTTGTAAAAGATAGGAGTTAGGAGAGAAAATGCCATTTCAATAGTGGATGTTCATATTACCTATTTCTATTATCCAAATGAAAAAATGAAATCATACTTTACATACCAATTTGCATCATTTTTACTAAAAAATACAGTATAATAATATTTCTATTTTATTCATGTTATTACCCCATTCTCCTTAATGTTGGAATACTATTTCATTGTACTGAAGTACCGTACCTCAAGTAATTCTAATAGTCAACAGAAAAACATCAAAAGCATAAAAGCAAGTAAATCATCCATTATGGCCGATAAATTCATGAAAATGATTCAGCCTCCTTTAAGAATTTCTAATAAACATGAAAACAATAAAGTATCATTTCTCATCAAGCAAATTGGTCAAATATCAAAATTACTTATAATACTCAGTTTGGGCCAGGGTTTGGGAAATTGGGTGGGAATACTCAAATGATATTGGCTGAAATGTGATAAAATAATTCCCCCTTTTTTTTTAAAGGGAACTGTGGAGTTGTTGTAAGTATTAAAAATTTCAGTTCAGGGAATTCATCATATTTGCACACATGTATAAAGATTTCCACAGATATTCACTGTATCAGTGAAATCGAGCTATACATAGATGTACAACTGCTGGTGGGACAAAGAAAGCTGGTCTGCAATCAGGAAAAAAAGAAATTTGGCTTTAAATTCAAATCCTCTGCTCATCTTGACCTCATGTAAATAGACACCATAATCTCAAGCCAGGCCGCAAGTACCACACTCTTTACCCAATTTACAGTTACTACTAATAAAACAGCACAAGTTCATATTGTAAACACAGCATAGTACTTACTTATGTATCATCTGCTAAATTTTTCTTATGGCTTTTTGTCTCCTGGTGCGCGAAGAGAGGGGATTAAGAGCACTGCTTAAAGGAGCTCCAGAGACGGGAGCAAGCCGCGGCTAACAGCACGAACCCAAGAGACGGGCATGAGACGCTAAGGCCACTGCTGCCGCCACCAAGAAGCCTGTGTGCGAGGACATGTCACTATCCACAACTCCCTTCTGGGGAGCCTGTGCAACCCGCCACTGCCAGGGTCCCGGGATCCAGGGACAACTTCCCCGGGAGAACGCACGGCGCGCCTTAGGCTGCTGCAAGGTCCCGCCGACCTCTGCTGCCGCAGACTCGCCCCGCATCGTGCCCCTCCCTCCCCCCCGGCCTGAGTGAGCCAGAGCCTCCGAAACAGCGGATCCTTTAACCCCGTCCTGTCTGAGCGAAGAACAGATGCCCTCCGGTGACCTACACGCAGAGGCGGGGCCAAATCCAAAGCTGAACCCCGGGACCTGTGAGAACAAGGAAGAGAAAGGGAAATCTCTCCCAGCAGCCTCAGGAGCAGTGGATTAAATCTCCACAATCAACTTGATATACCCTGCATCTGTGGAATACCTGAATAGACAACCAATCATCCCAAATTGAGGAGGTGGACTTTGAGAGCAAGATTTATTATTTTTTCCCCTTTTCCTCTTTTTGTCAGTGTCTATGTGTATGCTTCTGTGTGAGATTTTGTCTGTATAGCTTTGCTTTCACCATTTCTCTTAGGGTTCTATCCATCCGTTTTTTTTTGTTTGGTTTTTTTTTTACTTAAAAAATTTTTTTTTCTTAATAATTACTTTTTATTCTAATAACTTTGTTTTATTTTATCTTACTTTATTTTATTTTCTATTATCATCTTTCTTTCTTCCTTTCTACTTTTTCTCCCTTTTATTCTGAGCCATATGGATGAAAGGCTCTTGGTGCTGCAGCCAAAAGTCAGTGCTGTGCCTCTGAGGTGGAAGAGCCAACTTCAGGACACTGGTCCACAAGAGACCTCCCAGCTCCACGGAACATCAAACGGTGAAAATCTCCCAGAGATTTCCATCTCAACACCAACACCCAGCTTCACTAAACGACCAGCAAGCTACAGTGCTGGACACCCTATGCCAAACAACTAGCAAGACAGGAACACAACCCCACCCATTAGCAGAGAGGCTGCCTAAAATCATAATAGGTCCACAGATACCCCAAAACACACCACCAGACGTAGACCTGCCCAACAGAAAGACAAGATCCAGCCTCATCCACCAGAACTAAGGCACTAGTCCCCTCCACCAGGAAGCCTACACAACTCACTGAACCAACTTTAGCCAATGGGGAAAGACACCAAAAACAACGGGAACTACGAACCTGCAGCCTGAAAAAAGCAGACCCCAAACACAGTAAGATAAGCAAAATGAGAAGACAGAAAAACACACAGCAGATGAAGGAGCAAGATAAAAACCCACCAGACCTAACAAATGAAGAGGAAATAGGCAGTCTACCTGAAAAAGAATTCAGAATAATGATAGTAAAGATGATCCAAAATCTTGGAAATAGAATAGAGAAAATGTAAGAAACATTTAACAAGGACTTAGAAGAACTAAAGATGAAACAAGCAACGATGAACAACACAAAAAATGAAATAAAAAATACTCTAGAAGGGATCAATAGCAGAATAACTGAGGCAGAAGAACAGATCAGTGACATGGAAGATAAAATAGTGGAAATAACTACTGCAGAGCAGAATAAAGAAAAAAGAATGAAAAGAACTGAGGACAGTCTCAGAGACCTCTGGGACAACATTAAATACACCAACATTCAAATTATAGGGGTTCCAGAAGCAGAAGAGAAAAAGAAAGGGACTAAGAAAATATTTGAAGAGATTATAGTTGAAAACTTCCCTAATATGGGGAAGGAAATATTTAAACAAGTCCAGGAAGCACAGAGAGTCCCATGCAGGATAAATCCAAGGAGAAACATGCCAAGACACATATTAATCAAATTGTCAAAAAATTAAATACAAAGAAAACATATTAAAAGGGAAAAACAACAAATAAGGCACAAGAGAATCCCCATAAGGTTAACAGCTGATCTTTCAGCAGAAACTCTGCAAGCCACAAGGGACTGGCAGGACATATTTAAAGTGATAGTAGAAAAACCTACAACCAAGATTACTCTAACCCAGCAAGGATCTCATTCAGATTTGATGGAGAAGCTAAAACCTTTACAGACAAGCAAAAGCTCAGAGAGTTCAGCACCACCAAACCAGCTATACAACAAATGCTAAAGGATCTTCTCTAGGCAAGAAACACAAGAGAAGGAGAAGACGTACAATAACAAACCCAAAACAATTAAGAAAATAGTAATGGGAACAAACCTATTGATAATTACCTTAAATGTAAATGGATTAAATGCTCCCACCAAAAGACACAGACTGGCTGAATGGATACAAAAACAAGACCCATATGTATGCTGTCTACAAGGGACCCACTTCTGACCTAGAGACACATACAGAATGAAAGTGAGGGGATGGAAAAAGATATTCCATGCAAATGGAAACCAAAAGAAAGCTGGAGTAGCAATTCTCATATCAGACAAAATAGACTTTAAAATAAAGACTATTAGAAGAATCAAAGAAGGACACTACATACTGATCAAGGGATCGATCCAAGAAGAAGATATAACAATTGTAAATATTTATGCACCCAACATAGGAGCACCTCAATACATAAGGCAAATACTAACAGCCATAAAAGGGGAAATTGACAATAACACATTCATAGTAGGGGAATTTAACACCCCACTTTCACCAATGGACAGATCATCCAAAATGAAAATAAATAAGGAAACACAAGCTTTAAATGATACCTTAAACAAGATGGGCTTAATTGATATTTATAGGACATTCCGTCCAAAAACAACAGAATACACATTTTTCTCAAGTGCTCATGGAACATTCTCCAGGATAGGTCATATCTTGGGTCACAAATCAAGCCTTGGTAAATTTAAGAAAATTGAAATTGTATCCAATATCTTTCCCGACCACAACGCTATGAGACTAGATATCAATTACAGGAAAAGATCTGTAAAAAATACAAACACATGGAGGCCAAACAATACACTACTTAAAAATGAAGTGATCACTGAAAAAATCAAAGAGGAAATAAAAAAATATCTAGAAAAAAATGACAATGGAGACACGACGACCCAAAACCTACGGGATGCAGCAAAAGCAGTTCTAAGAGGGAATTTTATAGCAATACAATCCTACCTTAAGAAACAGGAAACATCTCGAATAAACAACCTAACTTTGCACCTACAGCAATTAGAGAAAGAAGAACAAAAAAAAAACCCCAAAGTTAGCAGAAGGAAAGAAATCATAAAAATCAGATCAGAAATAAATGAAAAAGAAATGAAGGAAACGATAGCAAAGATCAATAAAACTAAAAGCCGGTTCTTTGAGAAGATAAACAAAATTGATAAACCATTAGCCAGACTCATCAAGATAAAAAGGGAGAAGACTCAAATCAATAGAATTAGAAATGAGAAAGGAAAAGTAACAACTGACAATGCAGAAATACAAAAGATCATGAGAGATTACTACAAGCAACTCTATGCCAATAAAATGGACAACCTGGAAGAAATGGACAAATTCTTAGAAATGCACAACCTGCCAAGACTGAATCAGGAAGAAATAGAAAATATGAACAGACCAATCACAAGCACTGAAATTGAAACTGTGATTAAAAATGTTCCAACAAACAAAAGCCCAGGACTAGATGGCTTCACAGGAGAATTCTATCAAACATTTAGAGAAGAGCTAACACGTATCCTTCTCAAACTCTTCCAAAATATAGCAGAGGGATGAACACTCCCAAATTCATTCTACGAGGCCACCATCATCCTGATACCAAAACCAGACAAGGATGTCACAAAGAAAGAAAACTACAGGCCAATATCACTGATGAACATAGATGCAAAAATCCTCAACAAAATACTAGCAAACAACAGCACATTAAAAGGATCATACACCATGACCAAGTGGGGTTTATTCCACGAATGCAAGCATTCTTCAATATACGCAAATCAATCAGTGCGATACACCATATTAACAAATTGAAGGAGAAAAACCATATGGTCATCTCCATAGATGCAGAAAAAGCTTTCAACAAAATTCAACACCCATTTATGATAAAAACCCTCCAGAAAGTAGGCATAGAGAGAACTTTCCTCAACATAATAAAGAGCATATATGACAAACACACAGCCAACATCATCCTCAATGGTGAAAAACTGAAAGCATTTCCATTAAGATTAGTAACAAGATAAGGCTGCCTACTCTCACCACTCTTATTCAACATAGTTTTGGAAGTTTTAGCCACAGCAATCAGAGAAGAAAAGTAAATAAAAGAATCCAAATCGAAAAGGAGAAGTAAAGCTGTCACTGTTTGCAGATGACATGCTACTATATATAGAGAATCCTAAAGATGCTACCAGAAAACTACTAGAGCTAATCAAGGAATTTGGTAAAGTAGCAGGATACAAAATTAATGCACAGAAATCTCTGGCATTCCTATAAACTAATGATAAAAATCTGAAAGTGAAATCAAGAAAACACTCCCATTTACCACTGCAACAAAAAGAATAAAATATCTAGGAATAAAGGGGACAAAAGACCTGTATGCAGAAAATTATAAGACACTGATGAAAGAAATTAAAGATGATACCAACAGATGGAGAGATATACCATGTTCCTGGATTGGAAGAATCAACATTGTGAAAATGACTGTACTACCCAAAGCAATCTACAGATTCAATGTAATCCCTATCAAACTACCACTGGCATATTTCACAGAAATAGAACAAAAATTTCACAATTGTATGGAATCACAAAAGACCCCGAAGAGCCAAAGCAATCTTGAGAACAAAAAATGGAGCTGGAGGAAACAGGCTCCCTGACTTCAGACCATACTACAAAGCTACAGTAATCAAGACAGTATGGTACTGGCACAAAAACAGAAATATAGATCAATGGAACAGGATAGAAAGCCCAGAGGTTAACCCACTCACATATGGTCACCTTATCTTTGATAAACGAGGCAGGAATGTACAGTGGAGAAAGGACAGCCTCTTCAATAAGTGGTGCTGGAAAAACTGGACAGGTACATGTAAAAGTATGAGATTAGAACACTCCCTAACACCATACAGAAAAATAAGCTCAAAATGGATTAAAGACCTAAAAGTAAGGCCAGAGACTATCAAACTCTTAGAAGAAAACATAGGCAGAACACTCTATGACATAAATCACAGCAATATCCTTTTTGACCCACCTCCTAGAGAAATGGAAATAAAAACAAAAATAAACAAATGGGACCTAATGAAACGTCAAAGCTTTTGCACTGCAAAAGAAACCATAAACAAGACCAAAAGACAACCCTCAGAATGGGAGAAAATATTTGCAAATGAAGCAACTGACAAAGGATTAATCTCCAAAATTTACAAGCAGCTCATGCAGCTCAATAAGAAAAAATCAAACAACCCAATCCAAAAATGGGCAGAAGATCTAAATAGACATTTCTCCAAGGAAGATATACAGACTGCCAACAAACACATGAAAGAATGCTCAACATCATTAATCATTAGAGAAATGCAAATCAAAACTACAATGAGATATCATCTCACACCAGTCAGAATGGCCATCATCAAAAAATCTAGAAACAATAAATGCTGGAGAGGGTGTGGAGAAAAGGGAACACTCTTGCAATGCCGGTTTGAATGTGAATTGGTACAGCCACTGTGGAGAACAGTATGGAGGTTTCTTAAAAAACTACAAATAGAACTACCATATGACCCAGCAATCCCATTACTGGGCATATACCCTGAGAAAACCATAATTCAAAACCAGTCATGTACCAAAATGTTCATTGCAGCTCTATTTACAATAGCCAGGAGATGGAAACAACCTAAGTGTCCATCATTGCATGAATGGATAAAGAAGATGTGGCACATATATACAATGGAATATTACTCAGCCATAAAAAGAAACTAAATTGAGTTATCTGTAGTGAGGTGGATGGACCTAGAGTCTGTCGTACAGAGTGAAGTAAGTCAGAAAGAGATCTCAAATACCGTATGCTAACACATATATATGAAATCTAAGAAAAGAAGGATGTCATGAAGAACCTAGGGGTAAGACAGGAGTGAGGAGGCAGACTTACTAGAGAATGGACTTGGGGATATGGGAAGGGGGAAGGGTAAGCTGTGATAAAGTGAGAGGGTGGCATGGACGTATATACACTACGAAACGTAAAATGGATAGCTGGTGGGAAGCGGCCGCATAGCAGGGAGATCATCTCGGTGCTTTGTGACCACCTGGAGGGATGGGATAGGCAGGGTGGGAGGGAGGGAGATGCAAGAGGGAAGAGATATGGGAACATATGTATATGTATAGCTGATTCACTTTGTTATAAAGCAGAAACTAACACACGATTGTAAAGCAATTATACTCCAATAAAAATGTAAAAAAAAATTTTGTTCTTATGGTTCCCCATTATATACTGCTCTGCAAGTTCCTTATCCTAGTTTACAGAGTAGTACATAATCTGCCCCTCCCTTTTTTTTTTTATGTTAGCCTCCTCTCTCACACTCTCCACGTCACCCTCTCTGTTCCAGCCACATTGGCCTTCTTTGCTTCCTCCAAACCACAAACTTTGTTCCTTCCTAAGAGCCGTTGCTCTAACCACACTCTCTGATGGCAATGCCATGTCCCCAGTTTTTGCCTGGCTTCGGCTTGTTAGATCTCAAGTAACCATCACCTTTACTGCATGATTCCCCCAACCAGCCAAACAGCGTAGATATGCTGACACTCATTATCACATTGCCTAGTTTAAATATTTGCAATGTACACATCACTACCTGATGTTTATGTTGCTTGGTTATTTTTTAGAAATTTACTTATTTTTTAAACATATTTATTGGAGTATAATCGCTTTACAATGTTGTGTTAGTTGCTGCTGTATAACAAAGTGAATCAGCTATATGTATACATATATCTCCATATCTCCTCCCTCTTGTATCTCCCTCCCACCCTCCCTATCCCGCCCCTTTAGGTGGACACAAAGCACCGAGCTGATCTCCCTGTGCTATGTGGCTGCTTCCCACCAGCTGTTTATTTTACATTTGGTAGTGTATATATGTCCACGCCACTCTCTCACTTCATCCCAGCTTACCCTTCCCCCTCCCTGTGTCCTCAAGTCCATTCTCTACGCCTGCATTTTTATTCCTGTCCTGCCCCTAGGTTCTTCAGAACCTTCTATTCTTTTCTTTTCTTTTATTCCACATATATGTGTTAGCATCACAGTATTTATTTTTCTCTTCCTGACTTACTTCACTTTGTATGACAGTCTCTAGGTCCATCCACCTCACTACAAGTAACTGAATTTCGTTTCTTTTTATGGCTGAGTGATATTCCATTGTATATATGTGCCACATCTTCTTTATCCATTCATCTGTTGATGGGCACTTAGGTTGCCTCCATGTCCTGGATATTGTAAATAGAGCTTCAATGAACATTGTGGTACATGACTCTTTTTGAATTATGGTTTAGAAATTTAATTATTATTATTATCTACCTGTCAGTGATTCCCCCACAAAAAAAATAATGCAAATTCTGTGAAAGCAAAGACCTATCATGGTCACTAGTATAAGCCCATTTCTTACTTAGCAGGTAATAAATAGTTGTTTGTTGAATAAAGGAATGACTACATAAAAGAATAAATATTCTAGCCCATCCCTCCTGACAACACGGCCTAAGAAGTCAGCACACCTTATCTTCTACTCACCATATCCATGTTGGTCTTTACTTCACCATTCCCACTACCCTCCTCTATGGCTTTTACAACTTCAAGTTCAAGTTGATCTTGGGAGTCCTACCAGTCTACTCCAGGTCTCTTGTGTCCTTCTTTTCTCCAAAGAGGCCATGATATAGAAAAATAATTCAATTCAGCTCCAATGATAAAGACTCCAAACACCATGTTCTCACTCTAAATATCTCTGAAAAGAGGTAGCTTGAAATCCAGAGAGGAAATGGTAGGTTTTGCTCTGGAATACTCTCCTCTGTCTGAGGCCTTACTTTAGATCACTGTAAAAAGAGAGGACTCAGTTATTGGGGACCCCACACATTGCATCCTGCAGGAAAAGAAACTGAAGAGCCACCTATTCCATCATCAAAATAATCCAAGAGCTTAATCTAAATTAATCGAAATCCAGGAGCTTCTGTGTTGGCGAACATGTGGTACGCTCAGAGAGGGCGTGGACGTTCCATGCCCTTTTCCACATCGTGCCCTATTCATCTCTTCCATCCGGCTGTTTTCGAGTTATATCCTTTCACAACAAACCAGCAATCTAAAAATGTCTTCCGACCCCTGGCCTGGCTTAGAACATCACCAGTTCTACTGATGTCCTACATTCCTCCCAGATCACATACCAGCCTCCCACTGCTTCTCAAGAGGCTGAGCAACCACCCAGGAGGATTTAGGGTTCAGTAACAATGATGCCATTATAGAATAAGATGAAGTATAGTTTCAACTGAATAAAGTGAATCTCTTTTAAGTGAAATTTCAGGCTCTTTCTTCCCTTTATCATAGTTCATGGCAATAGCTAAGAAAGAGAGTCACAGGGTACTATGGGAGCACATGATCAAGAGACCTTGCTTAATCTGGGGGAGTTGAGAAGGTTGTCCCCAGGAAGTAACACTGAAGGCAAGATTTGAGACCTGAATACACATTAGCCAGGAGTCTCACATGAGAACCTTGTCTTAACATTTTAAAATCTGCAAACCTGGTTGGGCCTTCAAGATGGCAGAGGAGTAAGATGTGGAGATCACCTTCCTCCCCATTAATATATCTAAAATACATCTACATGTGGAACAACTCCTACAGAGCACCTACTTAACGCTGGCAGAAGACCTCAGACTTCCCAAAATGCAAGAAAATCCCCATGTACCTGGGTAGAGCAAAAGAAAAAGAAAAAAACAGAGACAAAAGAATAGGGACAGGACCTGCACCTCTGGGAGGGAGCTGTGAAGAAGGAACAGTTTCCACACACTAGGAGGCCCCTTCACTGGTGGAGACGGGGGGAGGGGGATGGCGGGGGGGAAGCTTCAGAGCCGCGGAGGAGAGCACAGCAACAGGGGTGCGGAGGGCAAAGCAGAGAGATTCCTGCACAAAGGATTGGTGCCGACCAGCACTCACCAGCCCGAGAAGCTTGTCTGCTCATCCGCTGGGACGGGTGGGGGCTGGGAGCTGAGGCTCGGGCTTTGGCCGGATCCCAGGGAGAGGACTGGGGTTGGCTGCGTGAACACAGCCTGAAGGGGGCTAGTGTGCCACAGCTAGCCAGGAGAGACTCCGGGAAAAAGTCTCGACCTGCTGGAGAGGCAAGAGACCTTTGTTTCAGGGTGCACGAGGAAAGGGGATTCCTCCCCACTGTGCCCACAGAAAGCAGAGCACTGCCTAAGTGAGCTCCAGAGATGGGCATGAGCTGTAGGTATCAGCTCAGACCCCAGAGACGGGCATGAAATGCTAAGGCTGCTTCCACTGCCACCAAGAATCCTGTGTGCAAGCGCGGGTCACTATCCACACCCCCCTGGGAGCCTGTGCAGCCCGCCACTGCCAGGGTCCCAAGCTCCGGGGACAACTTCCCCGGGAGAACACATGGCACACCTCAGGCTGTTGCAATGTCATGCCAGCCTCTGTAGCCTCAGGCTCGCCCCATATTCCAATTATGACTACCTTACCCCTCCCTCCCCCCAGCCTGAGAGAGCAAGAACACCCTAATAAATTGCTGCTTTAACCCCCTCCTGTCTGGGCAGGGAACAGATGTCTGAGGGTGACCTACACGCAGAGGCAGGGACAAAACCAAAGCTGAACCCCAGGAGCAGTGCGAACAAAGAAGAGAATGGGAAATTTCACTGTGCCGCCTCAGGAGCAGCGGATTAAAACCCCACAATCAACTTGATAAACCCTGCATCTGAAGAATACCTGAATAGACACTGACTGTTCCCAAAACTGAGGCAGTGGACTTTGGGAGCAACTGTAGACTTGGGGTTTGCCTTCTGCGTCTAATTTTTTTCTACTTTTATGTTTATCTTAATATAGTATTTAGTGCATATTATAATCAGTGGCTTTGTTTATGGGTTTGGTTGTTCTCTTCCTTTTATATATATATATTTTTTTCTTCTTCTTCTCTTTTTGTGAGTGTGTATGTGTATGCTTCTTTGTGTGATTTTCTCTGTATAGGTTTGCTTTTACCATTTGTCCAATGGTTCTGGCTGTTTGTTTTTGTTTTTTTATTTTTTTTCTCTCATCCTTTTCTTCTGAGCCATGTGGCTGGCAGGGTCACGGTGTTGCTGCCAGGTGTCGGGCCTAAGCCTTCAAGGTGGGAGGGCCAAGACCAGGACATTAGACCACCAGAAACCTACCAGCCACACGTAATATCAATCGGTGAGAGCTCTCCCAGAGATCTTCATCTCAACACTAAGACCCAGCTCCACCCAACGGCCAGCAAGCTCCAGTGCTAGACACCCCATGCCAAACAACAAGCAAGGCAGGAACACAACCCCATCCATTAGCAGAGAGGCTGCCTAAAATCATAAGAAGTTCACAGACACTCCAAAACACACCACTGGATGTGGTCCTGCCCTCCAAAAGGACAAGATCAAGCCCCAACCACCAGAACAGAGGCACCAGTTCCCTCCACCAGGAAGCCTACACAACCCACTGAACCAACCTCACCCACTGAGGGCAAACACCAAAAATAACAGGAACTACAAACCTGCAGCCTGTGAAAAGGAGATTCCAAACACAGTAAGTTAAACAAAATGAGAAGACACAGAAATATGCAGCAGATGAAGAAGCAAGGTAAAAACCCACCAGACCAAACAAATGAAGAGGAAATGGGCAGTCTACCTGAAAAAGGATTCAGAGTAATGACAGCAGGGGTGATCCAAAATCTCAGAAATAGAATGGAGAAAATACAAGAAACATTTAACAAGGACTTAGAAGAACTAAAGAGCAAACGAACAGTGATGAACAACACAATAAATGAAATTAAAAATACTCTAGATGGATTCAATAGCAGAATAACTGAGGCAGAGGAACGGAGAAGTGACCTGGAAGATAAAATAGTGGAAATAACTGTCACAGAGCAGAATAAAGAAAAAAGAATGAAAAGAACTGAGGACAGTCTCAGAGACCTCTGGGACAACATTAAACACACCAACATTCAAATTAAAGGGGTCCCAGAAGAAGAAGAGAAAAAGAAAGGGTCTGAGGAAATATTTGAAAAGATTATCACTGAAAACTTACTAACAAGGGAAAGGAAATACTCAATCAAGTCCAGGAAGCACAGAGAGTCCCATACAGGATAACCACAAGGAGAAAAATGCCAAGATGCATATTAATCAAACTATCAAAAATTAAATTCAAAGAAAAAATATTAAAAGCAGCAAGGGAAGAGCAACAAATAACATACAAGGGAAACTCCATAAGGTTAACAGCTGATCTTACAGCAGAAACTCTGCAAGTCAGAAGGGAGTGGCAAGACATATTTAAAGTGAGGAAAGGGGACTTCCCTGGTGGCACAGTGGTTAGGAATCCGCCTGCCAATGCAGGGGACAAAAGTTCGAGCCCTGGTCCAGGAAGATCCCACATGCCATGGAGCAACTAAGCCCATGTGCCACAGCTACTGAGCCTGCACTCTAGAGCCTGCAAGCCACAACTACTGAGCCTGCATGCCACAACTACTGAAGGGTGTGCATCTAGAGCCCATGCTCCACAACAAGAGAAGCCACGCAATGAGAAGCCCACGCACCACAATGAAGAGTAGCCCTGGCTCACTGCAACTGGAGAAAAGCCCACTTGCAGCTACGAAGACCCAACACAGCCAAAAATTAAATAAATAAATAAATAAGTTTATAAATAAATAAATAAATGAAGTGATGAAAGGGAAAAACCTACAACCAGGACTACTCTACCCAGCAAGGGTCTCATTCAGATGTGATGGAGAAATTAAAACCTTTACAGACAAGCAAAAGCTGAGAGAGTTCAGCACCACCAAACCAGCTTCACAACAAATGCTAAAGGAAATTCTCTAGGCAGGAAACACAAGAGAAGGAAAAGACCTACAATAACAAACCCAAAACAATTAAGAAAATGGTCATAGGAACATACATATCGATAATTACCTTAAATGTAAATGGAACGCTCCAACCAAAAGACACAGACTGGCTGAATGGATACAAAAACAACACCCATATATATGCTGTCTACAAGAGACCCACTTCAGACCTAGGGACACATACAGACTGAAAGTGAGGGGATGGAAAAAGATATTCCATGCAAATGGAAATCAAAAAAAAAGCTGCAGTAGCAATTCTCATATCAGACAAAATAGACTTTAAAACAAAGACTATTATAAGAGACAAAGAAGGACGCTACATAATGATCAACGGATCAATCCAAGAAGAAGATAGAACAATTGTAAATATTGATGCACCCGACATAGGAGCACCACAATACATAATGCAAATGCTAACAGCCATAAAATGGGAAATCGACATTAACACGATCATAGTAGGAGACTTTCAAACCCCACTTAAACCAATGGACAGAACATCCGAAATGAAAATAAATAAGGACACATAAGCTTTAAATGACACAGTAAACAAGATAGACCTCATTTATATTTATAAGACATTCCATCTAAAAAGAACAGAATACACTTTCTTCTCAAGTGCTCATGGAACATTCTCCAAGATAAATCATATGCTGGGTCACAAATAAAGCCGTAGTAAATTTAAGAAAATTGAAATCATATCAGTATCTCTTCTGACTACAACGTTATGAGACTAGATATCGATTACAGGAAAAAAACTAAAAAATACAAACACATGAAAAAAAAATACAAACACATGGAGGCTAAACAGTACGCTATTAAATAACGAAGAGACCACTGAAGAGATCAAAGAGGAAATCAAAACATACCTAAAAACAAATGACAATGAAAACATGATGACCCAAAACCTATGAATGCAGCAAAAGCAGTTCTAAGATGAAAGTTTATAGCAATACAATCCTGCCTCAAGAAACAAGAAAATCTCAAATAAACGACCTAACTTTACACCTAAAGCAATTAGAGAAAGAAGAACAAAATAACCCAAAGTTAGCAGAAGGAAAGAAATCATAAAGATCAGATCAGAAATAAATGAAAAAAAATGAAGGAAACAATAGCAAAGGCCAAGAAATTTAAAAGCTGCTTCTTTGAGAAGAGAAACAAAATTGATAAACCATTAGCCAGACTCCCCAAGAAAAAGAGGGAGAAGACTCAAATCAACAGAATTAGAAATGAAAAAGGAGAAGTAACAACTGACACCGCAGAAATACAAAGGATCATGAAAGATTACTACAAGCAACTATATGCCAATAAAATGGACAACCTGGAAGAAATGGACAAATTCTTAGAAAAGCACAACCTTCCGAGACTGAACCAGAAAGAAATAGAAAACATAAAAAGACCAATGACAAGCACTGAAATTGAAACTGTGATTTAAAATCTTCCAACAAACGAAAGCCAACTACATACGTCTTCACATGATAGTGCCACCAAACATTTAGAGAAGAGCTAACACCTATCCTTCTCAAATTCTTCCAAAATATAGCAGAGGGAGGAACACTCCCAAACTCATTCTACAAGGCCAACATCACCCTGATTCCAAAACCAGAGAAAGATGTCACAATGAAAGAAAACTACAGGCCAATATCACTGATGAACACAGATGCAAAAATCCTCAACAAAACACTAGCAAACGGAATCCAACAGCACATTAAAAGGATCATACACCAGGATCAAGTGGGGTTTAACGCAGGAATGCAAGGATTCTTTAATACACACAAATCAATCAATGTGATAGACCATATTAACAAATTGAAGGATAAAAAACCATATGATAATCTCAATAGATGCATAGAAAGTTTTTAACAAAATTCAATACACATTTATGATAAACACTCTCCAGAAAGTGGGCATAGAGGGAACCTACCTCAACATAATAAAGGCCATATATGAGAAACCCACAGCCAACATCATTCTCAATGGTGAAAAACTGAAACCATTTCCTCTAAGATCAGGAACAAGACAAGGTTGCTCACTCTCACCACTATTATTCAACATGGTTTTGGAATTTTAGCCACAGCAATCAGAGAAGAAAAAGAAATTAAAGGAATCCAATTTGGAAAAGAAGTGAAACTGTCACTGTTTGCAGATGACATGATAGTACACATGGAGAATCTTAAAGATGCTACCAGAAAACTACTAGAGCTAATCAATGAATCTGGTAAAGTAGCAGGATACAAAATTAAGGCACAGAAATCTCTTGCATTCCTATACACTAATGATGAAGAATCTGAAAGAGAAATTAAGAAAACACTCCCATTTACCATGACAACAAAAAGAATAAAATACCTAGGAATAAACGTACCTAAGGAGACAAAAGACCTGTATGCAGAAAACTATAAGACGCTGATGAAAAAATTAAAGATGATACCAACAGATGGAGAGATATACCATGTTATTGGATTGTAAGAAACAACATTGTGAAAATGACTATACTACCCAAAGCAATCTACAGATTCAATGCAATCTCTATCAAACTACCACTGACATTTTTCACCGAACTAGAACAAAAAATTTTATGATTTATTTGGAAACACAAAAGACGCCAAACAGCCAGAGCAATCTTGAGAAAGAAAAACGGAGCTGGAGGAATGAGGCTCCCCAACTTCTGACTATACTACAAACCTACAGTAGTTAAGACAGTATGGTACTGGCAGAAAAACAGAAATATAGATCAATGGAACAGGATAGAAAGCCCAGAGATAAACCCATGCACATATGGTCACCTTATCTTTGAGGAGGCAAGAATTTACAATGGAGTAAAGACAGCCTCTTCAATAAATGGTGGTGGGAAAACTGGACAGCTATATGTAAAAGAATGAAATTAGAACAGTCTCTAACACCATACACAAAAATAAACTCAAAAGGGATTAAAGACCTAAATGTAAGGCCAGACACTGTAAATCTCTTAGAGGAAAATATAGGCAGAACACTCTATGACGTAAATCACCGCAAGATCCTTGTTGACCCACCTCCTAGAGAAATGGAAATAAAAACAAAAATAAACAAATGGGACCTAATGAAATGTAAAAGCTTTTGCACAGCACAGGAAACCATAAACAAGACAAAAAGGCAACCTTCAGAATAGGAGAAAATATTTGCAAATGAAACAACAGACAAATGCTTAATCTCCAAAATATACAAATAGCTCATAGAGCTTAATATCAAAAAAAGCAAACAATCCAGTTAAAAAATGGGCAGAAGTCCTAAATAGACATTTCACCAAGGAAGACATACAGATGGCCAAGAGGCACATGAAAAGATGCTCAACATCACTAATCATTAGAGATATGCAAATTAAAACTACAATGAGGTATCACCTCACACCAGTCAAAATGGCCATCATCAAAAAACCTACAAACAATAAATGCTGGAGAGGGTGTGGAGAAAAGGGAGCCCTCTTGCACTGTTGGTGGGAATGTAAATTGATGCAGCACTATGGAGAAGAGTATGGAGTTTCCTTAAAAAACTAAAAATAGAACTACCATACGACCCAGCAATCTCACTACTGTGCATATACGCTTAGAAAACCATAATTCAAAAGGAGACACTATTTACAGTAGCCATGACACGTAAGCAGCCTAACTGTACATCAACAGATGAATGGATAAAGAAGACATAGCACATATATACAATGGAATATTACTCGGCCATAGAAAGAAATGAAATTGAGTTATTTGTAGTGAGGCGGATGGGCCTAGAGTCTGGCATACAAAGTGAAGTAAGTCAGAGAAAAACAAATACCATACACTAACACATATATATATATGAAATCTAAATAATAAAAAAAAAAAGGTTCTGATTAACCTAGGGGCAGGACAGGAATAAAGACACAGACATAGAGAATGGACTTGAGGACACCGGGAGTGGGAAGGGTAAGCTGCTACGAAATGAGAGAGTAGCATTGACATATATACACTACCAAATGTAAAACAGATAGCTAGTGGGAAGCAGCCGCATAGCACAGGGAGATCAGCTCGGTGCTTTGTGTCCACCTAGAGGGGTGGGATAGGGAGGGTGGGAGGGAGACGCAAGAGGGAGGAGATATGGGGATACATGTATACCTATAGCTGATTCACTTTGTTATACAGCAGAAACTAACACACGATTGTAAAGCAATTATACTCCAATGAAGATGTGAAAATAAATAAATAAATAAAATGCAATCTGCAAATTAATCAATTAATTAATCCAAATCCAGAGGCAAAGACTATCTTCCATATTGATCAAGCTGCTCTGAATTCTTGATGGATTTTCAGAACCAAGGATTAATTCAGTGGGAATTTCCATAGGAATAGAGTACCTGTGATGGGCCACCAAAATCAAGCCCTGGATGTGACAGCATTTGAAGAACACTTTCTAATCAGGAATAAGTTGAAGAGACAACTGTAAATCATGTTGCAATAAAGACCTAATTCCTTTTGCAATAAGTACATAATTTATTGAGGTTTCATTGGCTTACCAACTATTGCACAGCATTAATATAGATGACCTTAGGGAACTCCCTGGTGGTCCAGTGTTTAGGACTCCGTGCTCTCAGTGCCGAGGGCCCAAGTTTAATTCCCTGGTCGGGGAACTAAGATCCCACAAGCTTCGCGGTGCAGCCAAAAACAAAACAAAACACACACAGATGACCTTTGAGCAAAGTCTTTCGGGAAATAAACTAGACTGAACTTAAACGCAACTACTTTTCTTATTATATTTAGATATGATGATATTAATTTATAAGTGGCTATATCCATCTCAAGAGAGTCTGTTTCACATTGTCCTGTGGTCATTTAGGATAGGATAGGATAAATGACATAAACTCTTGGATAGAAGCACAAATTTCATATTCAAAGATCAAATCAAGAATCCAGGAGTCATGACAGACCGAAAGACAAATTGTAAGGTTAAAGTTATTAAATATTAATATCAATTCTTTCTCAAACTTAAATTTTACTATACTTCATAGTTTACAAAAGTAACATTTTTCATGTTTTTTTAATTTAAGTATTACTAAACTCTATGAAGCTTTTATTATGTACACTTTATAGATCATCAAAAATCCGACTCTCATAAGGGTTGAACTGTGCAAGTTTAAGCTCCATATTTCAGTTTATTATATACTTCCTAGGTGTCTCCAGTATGCCAGTCAGCATGCTAGATGCTACAGAATCAAAGATGAGCACGACTGGATTCCTGATAAGATCTGATGAGGGAAATAGATGGTTAAATAGTTCAATTAAATATAATAAGTGCTGGAGTGGAGGTTATCACAATTAACTGATCACATATCTCTGTATAAAAGTTCTATGTCATTATGTAGGCATGTGAACTGTATTACGTACTATTTAGCCATGTGATTTGGTTGAAAGTCTGATATAATCCATATTCTGAAAAACAAACGGACTCATATGGAAGGGATATTCTTTCCAAAGAACGATCTCATATTAATAAGAGAGGATTAAAAACTATTTCTGAGAAGGATTCTTAGAATCAGAAAGTCAAGGTAGAGTCACCAGCCATCCTGGTTTTCCCAGAACTGAGGGGTTTACCAGGACATTGGACTTTCATTGCTAAAATTCAGAAAATCCTGGACAAATTAGGGTAGTTGGTCAACTTAAGTCAAGGTTAAGAAATCATTAAACAAGTTTGTTATCCCAAGAACCAAATTCATTTAGGCTCAAGCCCATGGTTGAGATCCATTTATTTTTGGATTAGGTTGGATTATAAAAACCAACAAGGAAGAGGAAGTCAAATAATTTATATTTGTAGAACATTTATAAAAATTGTCACAATCTTTATAAATTACCCATGTGCGTTTCATGACACTGATAAGAACAAGTATCCTTATCTCCATTTTACAGATAAAGAAACAGACTCAAAGAGATAAGAAATTTGGCCAAGGACATAAAACTCTAAGGGTCAGGAAAAAACCTAGAAGGCAAGACTACGTAAGGATCCTAGATTACTTCAATGCCTGGCGGTAAAAAGTCCAATTATATAATAGCTTAGCTCACCCAGTCAAAAATGTTATTCATGAGTATTAGTATATTAGGGTTGTACTTAAAGTGCAATCCATCAACAGGAGAACAAGGAGTGACATAAACTCAAAGTCAAGTGGAAGTTTATAAATACTAGGAACACTCAACTCCTGGGGCAATTTAACGAAAAGATTTGTGCATACATAACTTCTCTGAAATGCTCAACTTTATAACTGTCTGACTATCTTTATTGCTGTGTTGCAGCGGTGATAAACATCAACCCCAGATGGTTCTTTGGAAATCACAAAGCACTACACAGATATAATATTTTACCATTGTTTTTTAATTTATGTACCTCAGGTCAGGATCTCAGCACCTGGTGCTTTATCGCTCTTAGGCTAAAGTAATAATTCCGGTTAGTTTTTCAGCCTTGAGTAGATGAGTCAGATATTGCTCCTGCTCTCAATGTTTCTGGGGCTAAAGCCACATATTCCAGAGCTAGGGTGGCAGTATGTGCAGTAATTTCTCTGCTTTAGTAGTCTTCTCACCTACTTATCTGATCTCTAAAGCTCCTTTTGGGCGGACCAAACACACATACACTTTTGTGGTATTTCCCATTATAAATTTTGACCATAAAAAACTTTCACATTATAAATTTTACCGTAAAAAAAGGTCAGATGAACCAATGAGTTTTTAAGAATGATAAAAATAAAATACCTCAAACTGAACCTTTCACACATGCAAATTCTGTTTAGTTTCCTGTTATAACTGAGGAGGTTTACAGTTAGAAAGGAAATCGCAACTGCTTATTCAAAAATGTCCTCTGTACTCACTTGCATTCGATTTAGGATCCATCCATATAATTAGATGCTCAAGGCTTGAGAAAAATTATTAAAGACCATGTTTCTAAACAAGATAAACAATTCTAACTAATTTCTCTCCTTCTGCTAGGGAGTGATTTTTCCTCATAAATGTATCATAAAAATATCTATGATCATAAAGATCTGTATACCTCATTCCAAAATGCCAAATAGCATATGTGTTTATTTTTCACATTGAAAAATCAATATGTTGTTTTGAAAGTTTCACAGAATTGCCCAGAGAGTTATGAAATTCAAGGTCGGGGGTATAATGATATAACTAATCAGTAGTTTGCAGTCATTACATAAGTATGGCAAAGATGCTAGCCGTTCATGAAAAAATTTATGTTCCACTTTCTAGAATATGGTAGGTGTTTCTCAGAGACATCTCCCCAGGCAGTAAGTATATTCCCCGGCACCCCCTTGCATAAAGGTACAGTCACACGACCAGTTCACAACAATAAAATATGAGCAAAATGATGTGTGTTACTTCAGAGCCTGGATTTTTAAAAGAAGTGGTTGTGCCCTCTTCACTCTGTCTCCCTCCACCTTTTGGAGGCTAGTGAATGGTGGAGCCGCAAGATGGAAGGACACCGAGTCTCTGAAACACTACGTGGAAGGCCACCACCAAGCAGTAACATCCTCAATAGACTGTTCCAGGAATGAGAAAGAAAATTCTATCATGTTAAGCCACTGGAATTTTAAGGTTCATTTTTTTCAATATCCTAATTGAATACTCTAGGCAAATAAATTCCCACCACTAGCATCCACTCGTTGTTCTGTCCAGGAAAATATGATGCTTGAAAAAGCCAGTTCTTAACTGGGTGTAGACATAATAGGCCTTATCTACCCCTGATGTTTAACCACACTGCCTGCTGCAAGGTGCCATGCACCTGAGCTATTTTCTCAGGCCGGAAAACCTCTTACCTATCTCTACCCTTCTGATTTTAGCTATTACTACTTGTCTTTCAGATTTCTGTTTGAATATTACTTCCAACGAAAGGAGTCTTTTCTGCTTCCCACCTAAGTCACATCCCTTCTTCATGGCCTCCACAGTACCATGCATCTGTTCTTAGCACTTATTACCAATGCAATTTTACATTGACTTTTTGGAATTATTTTATTGACGTCTGCTTTCCTTACTCGACTATAAACTTTTTAACTTCAGAAATAATGCCTTTTTGTTTTGCTCAGTATTGTGTCCACCATATCTAACACAGATCCCAAAACAGAGAAGTCCCCGAATATACATTTGTTAACTGGATATAATGAATAATTAGCTCAGTGTGCTATTGTGACAGATGAAGACCAAAGAATGCAAAGAACTTGATAAAGGTACTTTTATGGAGTTCACACTTTTCTCTTTTCCTTCAGGTTAATTACTGGTCTTTTAGTATCTCAATGGAGAAAATAGTGAATTGCCCACAGATGAATTGGCATTAAGTAGAAGAGAAGTTGACTACTTACAGCAACAAATTTAAGATTTTATTCCTGACAAAAGACCATGTCTATAACCTTACTCATCGAAAGCTTCACTTTTTTTTGCCCTGCTAAGAATCATAAATCACAGTCAAAGAATCTGTGCACCTATTTTATGATATTTTGGGTGTCCAAAATATCACAGTAACAGTTACTGATTTTATAACCTGTGAAATTTCCCAGAATGTTGATCATTGTAACAAAATGTGGAAAATACAACTTCACTAAGACCCTATTTTGGTCCATTTGTGGAGTGGTTTTCCCTTAACTGCCCTCTCTGGGGAAGAGGTATGACTCTCCTAAGGGTGAAATTGAGAAAAGAACTTGAACATATACAATTCAGCCTTTTCCCCTCTCTGCATTGTGCACCCCCTGCTTCCAAAAAGTAGGCACACCAGGGTCACTGCCTATAGGGTCAGCATTCTGGAGATATTTTTGGTTCATCTTGCTTTTTCTCTCTACTTACCTTATGAAGCTTCATAGTTGTAAGGCTGGAATTCTGGGTAAACGCATGTTACTCCTTAGGGTGAGACACCTCTTACCTATTCACAAGTTTCCTATTTCATCTAGTTAGTCCTAAGTATCATTTAGATCTGAGCTCAATTATTAGTTCCTTACAGTAGCCTTCCTAACACCCTCCTAAGTGAATTCAAGATTTCCTCCTCCTCCCCGTAATAAGGAGACCTCAGGAGAGGCACCTGGAGTTGACCTCTGCCTAAGGCCTCAGATAAAGGGAGCTTGAATGCAGGTGCCCACCGAAACCAAGAATGCAAATATATGAAGGACGTGACTGGCCAGGGGGCCTGAGTCCTTGGCTGCAACTCCCTTCAGAGACCATAATGCATTGGCTGTACACAGATCTGGCCTGGAGAGGACAGCTTTCTTTCATCAGGTCTGCCAGGCAAAGCCTTGGAAATTACCTGTGATCAGGTCTGAAAATTACTCACGGGCTTTTAGACAGGAGCCAGATTTCTCAGTGTTTGCTTCCAAGAGGCTCCCTCACATAGCTGTGGGCAGGAAGTCCAGTTCCTTACCATGTGAATCTTGCCATGGATTGGCTGAGTGTCCTCATGACATGGCAGCAGCTGTCTTTCCTCAAAGTGAATGGTCTAAAAGAAAGAACAAGGAGGGAATAAGGGTGCCTTTTATTGACTGAGTGTCAAAAGTCACAGTCATCATGTCTGCCATATTTTCCTTTTTAGAAGCAAGTCACTGAATCTATCTACTCAAGGGGAGAGGAAGTAGATTCCACTTTTTGAAGGGAGAAATGTCAAAGAATCTGTGCACCTATTTTTAAACAACAGTGCTTGAGTAGATCATCGTAAGGTTTAGATTTAAACAAGATAAGAGAAATTCTGCTCATGATCATACATTTAAGTCACACAGCTTAGCTGCTACTTTGACCTCCATTTTTTCAACTCCAGTTCCAAACTTAGGATAGGGAAGAAGATTTAATTAAATATCAACCTTAAGCCCAATAAGTCAGGTTTTAAATACAGTTTTTGACACTATTAACTGATTTCATTTCATCTGTAAGTTTACACAATCTATCAATTCAATGGTAAAGAGATGATCAAATTATTCATGTATCAGTTGACTGATTAAGATTATGGCAGATGCAGAAGTTTGTTATAATGGTCTAAAGTGGGCTCATTTTCTCTTTTAACCAACCAATACAAAATATCCACCATAGTTAACATAGCAATTCCAACAAAGATAGAAAGGCTACATCTAAAATATTAACCTCAGAAAACATAGTGATCACCAGCATCTTTTTCAACCACATTTTCAGATGTCAAGACCAAAAACTGTAATGTTAGAATTTATTCTTCTTACTGGAATGCTAGCAAACAAGTGAACTGAGTTTAATGTATTTATTACTGAAGGAAAGATGGCAACAATCTTTGAGGATTTGGAGTTTTGTTTTATTTAATGTTAGGAAATGCTAGGGAACTGTCGTTTCCTCTCTACTTACTACTGTTGCTGTGTATTTACTGGAACAAAAATTCAGTTTATAAACTCTGCTGAGGAAATAAAAGCAACTTTACATTGGTGGTGGCATTACTTTTAACACAAGATTTCCAGAATAACATTGTGCAACAGATTGTTACTTGAGATCCTCTTCCTGTATTAGTAAGTAATCCAAACAGAATGCACCAAATCCCCTACAGATTTAGGGAAAATTACTGGCCTATGGACTGCTCAACATTTTTCTTCCAAAATGCTGATTTTTTCTTAATTCTGTGGTTCATTGTTCGAGAAATAATTTTTCTCTGTTTCTTTTAGTTGAGTAAAAATTAGAAATATTAGAAACTGACACCAATTCTCAAGTAAGAAACACAATAGCTGTGGGTCTTCATAGCTTCTCCCTGAAGATCATCTCTGTGTTTTCCAACTGCAAGTTTCATCAAAGAAAAACTGGTCTGTCTTGTTCACCATTGTCTCACCAGGATCCTGCCCCATGCCTGGGTGACTGGAGTAAATAATTGTGGAAGAAATTAGGGAAAGCTACACTTTAGAACTAAATTACTGACCTGCCATGAAAAGAAAAAAAGGTGTCTTTACTATAAACTCCCCCTTGTAGGTGGGAGGAATTTTCTCAAACTGAGCTTTGAGAAGAGGACAACTGTTTCCTAACTACTGTGTGACTTTTAATTCCTTAAACTTTCAGGACTGTTTAGATATTTATCTACTTAATGACTGCAAAGCTTTCTGAAAATGGAAAATCCCAGACACATACTGAATTTTTAAAATTTAGGTAATGAAAACTTTTTATGTAGTCAGATACTTGGTGAGTACCGGGAGGGAGGTGGGGAGATCAGTGATGAACAAGATCGACCCAGACCTTAAGAAGCTTGCATTCTAGCAATGGATAGAGATTGTTTAGTATTAAACAATTAACTACACAACCATTAGCTTAATTATAAATGCGACGGCTGAACATCAAGGAGAACAGAGGGAGTACAACAGTGTATAGGGTCTGATCTGGTATGGGGAGTTAGAGAGGACTTCCTTGACTAAATATTTGAGCTGAGTTCTAAAAGATAAATAGGAATTCATGGATAGGCAAGGGGTTCTAGAGAATAGAAGATGGGAGATTGTGAAGGGAGAAAAAAAAAAATGGTCCTGGGCTGAAAGAAGAGCAGTAGAAAAGTATCTGAGGAGAAATGGAATATGGTGTATGTATAAATTTGAAAGAAGACCATGTGACTGGAATTCAGAAAGCCTACTGATGATTTTTAATGATGCTGATAAAGGGTAAAGCAATCCACACACATTTACTTTCTTAAAAGATTATTTTGGCTCCTGTTCTACAGCAAGATGGTATAGAATTCTTTATTCTGTGCTCCTCTATAAATACAACAAAATACCCAGGAAATTGTCCATTAGACAATGAAGAAAGAACTCCGAAAGTAAGCTGAGAAGAGTGTCAACAGCACTGGCTGGGAAGGAAGAAAGAAGGCAGACTGCTGAGAACAGAACTTGAAAACATGAGGACTGACTACGTGGTGAAATTTCCTAGATTTTCCTTTTATCTCCTGTATGCTCCTCGACTGGGCACAGGAGAGGTCTAAGGCCCAGAACCACCCACAGGCATAGGCAAAACAAAAACGACCCAAAAGAAAAGCTTGTCCTTTCCGGCCGAGGACTGGAGAAGGAAAGCATGACAGACACAGTGGACAGTCGTAATCCTCATTCTACAATCTGGACCTGGCAGTGGTTCAATCCACTGGCAGCATCAATAGCAAGAAGGCCCAACCACCCCAGTCCTCACTGCCCCACCCAGCTTCCAGTGGCAGTCCTGTCCATTGCAGGGGCAGCGTCAGCGGCTGCCTGTGTCTCCCTGCCATTCACTCAGGATCATAGGAGGGCCAGACGCAGTGGCTTCCACTCTCCTATCCCAACGCAAAAGCTGGTCGAGTGACACCAGGTGGACAAGGGGAGGGCCTTCTAGACCTGTAGGTGGCACCAGCAGGGACTAAGTTGGGGTGGCTTAAACAACAGATATTTTTTTCTTACAGTGCTGGAGGCTAAAAATCCAAGATCGAAGCACCAGCAGTATTCTGTGAAGAACACATGAGTGGTTGCTAGGGATTCAATACAGGGGAGGGGACGGGTATGGTTATAAAGGGGTAACATGAGGGAGTCTTGTGATGGTACAGTCTAGTGTTTTGACCGTGGTGGTGGTTGCACAAAGCTTACACATGTGATAAAATTGCGTAGAACTACACACACACACACACACACACACACACACAACTGCGTGAATAACTGGTGAAGTCTGAATTAATTCTATGGACTATATCAATGTCAACTTCTTGTTTTTGATATTATACTCTAGTTGTGTAAGGAGTTAGCATTGAGGGAGGCTGAAGGAAGGATGCACAGGACTTCTCTGTACATTTCTCTATAAGCGCCTATGAATCTATAATCACTTCAAAATAAAAAGTTGAAAGAAAAAGATGTTTGGCTTTTATGAGAAAATTGGAACAAAAAGGGCAAGAACAAGTAGAGGAAGACCTGTAGCAGGTTGTTAGGGAAAGATGATGTGTGACGGCAGTAGAGAAGGAAGTAAGTGAATTGATAAAATATTTAAGAAGTGTCTGTATAATATCAATAAGGCATAATAATGATTTAGGTATGAAGGTGATGGAGAAGGAAACACTGAGGTTTCTGACCTGTAAAGCTTGTAGAATTTGCTACCACTCGCTGAGACAAGAAATAATGAATGAAAACCCACTTAGAGTAGGTGAATATAACGAATACTAGTTGAGACATGTTCATTTTGAAATACCTAGAAAGTATAGTAATGTAAATGTTATTGGTTGAATGTATGGGCCAGTGCTCAGAAGTCAGGGTTAAAATACATACGCTTGAGTTGTCAGTGGAGAGATGACTAAGGGTGTGGCTATCCTAGATTGCCTAAGAAAAGAAAGTGTGGAGTGACAAGTGAAGAAGACCTAGGATACAACTTTAGGAAACTACATTGTTTTGAGTTCAAAAAGTAAAGAAAAGAAGGATGAAATTACAAAAGAAATGAGGAAAAGAGAGGTCAGTAGGATAAGATATCAGAATATATGAATTTAAGTCAGATTGAACTCAGCAAATGTAAGGTCTTAGGATGGTTGCATTACTCTTCAAATCAGGTAGAATTTGAGGAGGATTAAGGAGAAGGTGGGAAATATATCCTCAGCTGGAAAGGAATTGCCCATTCTCTTCTATTTTACTATAAGGCAGTTAGAAAAGAGGCTCTTCATGACTCAACGTGGTTGTCCTGCATTGTATTACACCCAGAAGAATGCTGCAACTAGACAGGGGAATGTCTGTGCTGCATCTCAAGGTTAGTTTGAACATTTTAAGTAGCACTGCACTGACTCTATTGTTTTCCAGGTCCTTCAATAGATTCCTACTTGACTTAAGAAAAACAAGAGAAAACAGGACCTTATTTGGCTATAACTCGTTTTCTTTTCTGGAAGGTCCTAAGTATTCTTTGGACTTTATTCTATAAACAAGACACATATATAAAAACTCATATATAGAAATATGCTCATAATTATATGCCAGTTCTGCAAAGAATTTAAAATATACCAGGCCATACCTAATATAAATATATTAATCAGTCTTCTCATTAGACTCTGTTATACAGAATTTTGATATTTATTTGATATTTATTTATTTATTTGATATTTATTGCAGATAACATCTTTGAAATTTTTTAAAAATTACTATAAATGAAATCTCATTTTCCCTTATTACACATGATTACAGCAAATCATATTTCAAACTAAACAATCAATAACTAACTTTTTATGTCAGATTACAAACAGAGAAACAGAAGCTGACTTTACTCATAACCAAGGGTATTTAATGCAGGAGATTGGTTACACAGGTAATGGAAGTCCAAAGCCACCAAAGATTCCTAGGCTGGAGGTTCAACTCGAGAAGATAATGTTATTTGAATCCTAGAGCCAGAGTCACTCCATGGAATCTGGAACCCAGTGACCTTGATCAAAAGATGCTGGAGTCACAGAGCTATATAGCAAAATACTGCACAGGCAAAATAGGAGGAAAGGAACATCTGGGTTTTTCATTTGTTCACCCTCAAATATCTGTGGGTGCCTCCTCTTGGCCAGTCCCAGCGAGAAACTAGCTGTTATGGGAGCCAGGGAATTGCAGCCTATAGGGGTCAGCTTTCCTGTGATACAGAAAGCCAAAGAAGGAAGCATCTGAAGGCTAACAGACTGAGGATAGGCAAAAGTCATGGGAGCAAGCGCTATATTCAGCCAACCATATTGTTCCATGTCATGGTATATGTGATCAAAAATTAAGTCACAGAATTCAGAAGTACATGCTTGAGAAGATTTTGGCAAGTATAAAGCAAGAGATATAAGCTTTAGAAAAAGTCAGATCAGTACTTCATCCAACAAGTGTTTTGAGTAACTTTAGTGATTCTAATTTTAGAACCTGTAAATACAACAAATAAGTAAAGAATAAATAGTAAACAGTAAACAATAAAGAGGAAACAAGACAGAGAATTTTGCTGTTTTGCAGATAGTAAAGCCTTTATGGGTATTTATTTTGATATACTCTGATTTAAATCATACATTACCCTGGAGCTGATTTCAGCTTCAACATTCAATTTATTGATCGTTAGGCTCATGTTCACAGATGCATTCCAACCAAATTGCATCCGTGGCTTGCATTTACAAAGGCAGTGAGTCGGAGAGGAAGAGAGAGCATTGACAGCTAACAGCATGGTCCTTCTGTGCCTTCTCTACGTTATTCAAAAGGTAAAGCTGTTAGCACAGCATTTCTCTTATTCTACTCTCGCCCGTAAGACTTCTCCTCACAATTTTATGACTTCTCTTTTTGGTCTGTCTTCAATGTTTATTATAATGATTCTACTCCTATAAATATTTTTTGGTACTCAGTGTATATTCTTTTGATGAATATATCATTTTGCTAAAATAGAATCATTCGTACTGTACCACTTTTTACTTACCAATATATTTTGGATATCCTTGCATGATACTTTTAAACAGATAAAGATATAGATATGTATATATAATTATATAAAAGCATATATATGTAAATATATACCATAACAATTTTGATGACTGCATAGTTTTCCATTGTATAGATGTGTTGTCATTTAATGAAATCACTGTTAAGTTTTGGTTCTAATTTTCCGAAATTTTCGGAACAATGTGATGAGTGTCTCTAATCCTATGTTTTCTCACTTGTTAAGTTATTGCTGAGAATAAATTCCCAGAGTTGTAACTGTTAAGTCAACGGGTTTTATTAGTCAATTTAGTCTACATTTTTCCATAATAACAAACAACCTGAAAGATGTCAGTGACTTACAACAGTTTTCTCTCTTGTTCTCGCAGACTGAGGGTAGCCTCTATCTGGGATTTGTAGGGAGAAAAGAGATTGATAACTACAAGCTGATTTGGAAAACTTCTGGTCAGAAATATCCCACATTATTACAACTCACAATTCACTGTCCAGAGCCTGTGCCAGAATAAACTGAAAAGGACAGAAAAGCAAAATCCTCCTGCAGAAATGAGCTCTAAAGTATAATCCCAGGGGAAGAGAAGCGAGAATTTTGAAGAACAATATACCAGAGGTGCCTATAACAATACATACTGCTATGATCGCTACTATTATTGTAAAAAAAAAGGGGGGGGAGCATGGATAAATAGAAAACAAAGATTCTGAAAGAGAAAGAATATCAAACATCCCAATCAATTCCAAGCAGATAATTTAAAGCCACATTATGGAGAAGTAATATGGATGAAAGACCCTGTAGATACAAATAACACAGGATAATCATGTCCATTTCCACTTGGCAAACAAACTCTCTCCAAAATATGACCACCACATATTTCCATCCCCACCATTGGATGACCACAAGCCATAGTCACTGGCTTCTCATCCAAATTTGTTCAGAAGAGATTTGTGTGCAATAGAATTTAACCATGAAATGAGAGGCTTTGTATCAAATAAACCAAACTAACAACCTACTGATATGTTTGGATTTATAGCTTCAAGTTACGTTTTTACTCTTGAAAAGATATGGCAGTAACGTCAGAGTAAACTAGGTAAGATTGTTAAAATAACTGACAATTGATAGCCACACCTAAATGTAGGTAGAGACATCTGATCAGTAGAGGATAATTAAATTGGCTATGGTTTAACAAGCTAACCACTCTGGAGAAAGAAATTTTCCTATTTACATTTCAAAGGCTAACACAGAGATGCACAGAGAAAGAAATAGTGAAAAAGAGAGATGTGGGGATTTTAGACTTATGTTAACAACTTGGCTGTTAACCCAATATGGCCACAGTTGTCGCTGTAATAGAAGGCAGCATAAATTTTGATTAATAGGAGACTGCGTATTTTCACATTAAAGTAACCAACAGGAAAGCTCTCTTCAAGTCTGTGAAGCGTTATGTTGAGAAAGAAGTGCTTAACCAAGAACAGGTGTGTGGATGACATACTCAAGGACATCCTTTTGATTGATTGGTTTTTGCTTATAAACCATATCTAAACCCTCTGAGAGCAGATTAATACACAGCTCCCAAATCATTCTCTAGGCAGCCACTTCCAAGTATATTGCTTCCTACAGGTCAGAGGTTAGAGAAGCCTAATTTTTCACTACTTATCCCCTTTGAGTTCCAACTACTAAGGGACACATGCAAGGGTCTAAGTGAGGATTGTTTAGGTATCAACTGTCTAAAGCTGTAGCAGGAACCATGTTTTCTTGTATTGCTAGAGTGGAAAATACAGTAGGAGTTCTATTTCCCCCCCCTAAATACAACTAACTCCCCAGCTGCAGTCATAGAAGACTGAGACAGCCATAGATCTTCCAAACAGAAGGATTTAGATGGGTCAGACATCTAAATATGCCACTGTAGTTTTGTATTTGATAATTGGAAATAGAGAAAAACAGCTGATTCTGCTTGAGAGCAAGCTGGTATGTGTGTGTGTGTGTGTGTGAGAGAGAGAGAGAGACAGGAAAGGATAAGGAGAGGAAGACACAACAGTGAAGATAGAAAGGAAGCTGGAGATAATAACAAAGGGAAGAAAAGTTTTCTATTCCTGATTGAGTGATGTGGGTGAAGAGGAAGATAAGAATTTTACCCAGTACGGTTCTTCATGAGGTTGGAGAGGAAGTCTCCTTGTTAACATAGGGGAACAGGATTTTCCATAGTAGAAGTTTCAATATCCAGAATCACTTTATTCTTGAAAGAGGGAAGACGTTGTTCTAGAAAAATATTCAGTGAGAACTTAGTAGTGTCACTTGTGGAAGAGCCACTTGTATCACAGTAATATATACTAATGGCACCAGATCACAATTTCATTTCCATATCTAGGTCCAAAGAGAGCTGTTTCCACAAATGTAGGAAATTAGTATTCCAGCCAGCCCTCTCTTTCAGACCACATTAAACAGCATGTTGAAAGCTCTTTGGGAGAAGCAGAGACTGAAAATCTGACAACATAATTTGAATAAGGGAATAGTAACTGAATTATTTACTTCTTCCAATTACAATTAAAGTTTGTGAAGTAAAAGTGACACTCCATGTTCCTTGATGATTAACCACCTTGCACACCTGTTAGTTCTTTGACATCTTTATTAGGAGATCCACAAACTATTGTTACCCTGAACATAACAACACTGGGCAGAACCAGCTGAGAAATCAAAAAGTCACCACCACAGCATCATTCAAGTTGATGCTTCCAATGTGCAAGCTGTCACTAGAGGCTGGAATGAGTTAGGAATGGGGGGCCACCACTAATCGTGTCCCTCCTAAAATGCATACTTTGCCCAGGCTTGAGAAAAACCATAGTGACAGTTAAAAGTCACTGCTAACGCCATTGAACCATTTTTTTGGTTACTTAACAATGTATCCCTTAGAGACATTATAGGTCCATTTGGAGGTATATTGGGAAATTTATTTGTACCAAATCCACCATCTTTTCTTTCATCATCTGATACTTGCTAAAACTACTAGATAAAGAATCGGTACAATTTGACATGAATTTATTGAATGTTACTGAATACCTATTACTGTGTCAGGTTTTTTTGGTGATTAGAAAGCGATATAAGGGTTATTCCTGCAGAAGAAAAGACCTCTCATGGTATCAGTTATTTAAAGAAAATGTAGCTATTGGTTAGGCAGATGGATCAAGATTGTAAAAATGAGAATTGATTAGTCAGCTCCTTAGATGCCAAATAAGACCACTCTTATATGTTCTCACAAAAGCTGTAGAACAAGCTATATGGAAATCCATTACCAAATGTGCAGGAGTTTCCCTATCATTGGTGAATTTGTAAGCTGTTTTACAAAAGAACAATTTCTCACCATCTCTAATCATCAATTATCACATCTAAGTTAAAGGGAGATGCAGAGAGGTGTTTCTAGTAGGATGTCATGCCTCCAAACTCTTGTTTGTCTTAGTTCCTGGAGGAGGACGAACCCATATAACTCAAGTCACAGGAGAACTTTCACAAACCCTAACACCCAAGAGGCAAGCATCAGAAGAGACAAAGCCACATAGAAAAGTTTGAGTATACCTAGAAGGAAATAATTGAACAGCAGTTAGAAAAGGAGTATACTCATTTCTAGAAACTCCATTATAGAGTGTTCTATCAAATAATCAATGTAGTATATGCAGTGCTAGGTAGTTGAGCTCTGGAATCAGACTGCAATAGTTTAAATCTAAGCTTTATCTCCTACCATGTGTATAGTCTTAAACTAATGTTTTCTTTTGGTTGTCTTCTCTCTAAAATCAGAATAAACAATATCAAACTAGAAGATTGGCAGATTAAAAGAGTGAATCCATAGCCTGGCTATAGGAGTATAACAGCACTTAGAAATTGAATGAAATGATGATACAAATATCTTCTTGTCTAGATTACTAGCTGCTCAATTGAAGGAACTATACCTTTTTTAATTTTTGCGTTCCAGGGTCAAGCATCACATCTATAGAGCACAGCTGGTGCTCTATAGATGTTTTTAAAATGAATGAATGATGTATTTATACAATTATATGCAATATAGGTGACAAAATACAGTGAATTCAGTGAAAATGTAAAGGAACCCAACTTACTTTATTTTTTCCATTATTAATTAACATCCTAGGACCAATCCAGGTTTTTACTTTTTATGCAATATGGTTAATTTGACATACACAGAAATTTGAAGAGAAATATAGTCAGTCAAACTCTCTGGGTAGGACATCTGATCTTAAGAGTGACTGTGGTAGGCTGAAAAGAAAAATGGCTTCTTAAAGATATATCCACTTCCTGATCCCTGAAACCCATGAATAGTATGTGACAAGAGAGTGAATATTACCTTACATGGTAGACAATGTGATTAAATTAAAGATCTTGAGATAAGGAATTTATCCTGGATTACCCAGGTGGGTTCTAAATGCCAGCACAATTATCCTTATAAGAGAGGCACAGAGTAAAGTTAAATACAAACAAAGGAGAGGCAACTGAGATGAACGAGGGGTTGGAGTGATACAACCACAAACCAGGAAATGCTGAGCATCTACTAGAAGCTAGAAGAAGCAGGACTGGGTTCTTTCCCAGAGACTCTGTAGAGGGTACAGCTCTGATAACACCCTGAGTTCAGACTTCTGGCTTCCAGAACTAAGAGAGAATACCCCAGCCCTAGTAAACCCACACACACACACACACACACATACACACACACGCACACACGCACACACACAAAGTCCGGGGGCTCACGTTTGAAAATACTTCCTCTATATCTGATATATGGATAAAGAGGGATTCTCTAGGACTCAAGTGTTCCTGAAATGCTGCTAAGAGCTGAGAAATTCTGGATATAAAGACTGTTTATAATTTATCCCCATCCTGTTCAACCCCGGGAAGGCAGTATGGAGACTTGTCCATGGTGAACACACAGGGTTTGAGAATAATGGGAAGAAAAAAACACAAACTTTTATGGAATTTTTTAAATGTACTTAGGATTTTACAGAGGCATGTATAAAAAATCTGGAACTGATTTTCTTAGACAGTGGTTCTTGACACTTAACCAAGTCACGAGTAGAGATTTTCTAAATTACACACTTAATGAATTAGAATCTCTGGGAAATGAGGCCTAGTCCTTTGTGGTTCCAGAGGTAGGACTTGGGTAAAGGAACAGTAGCTATTCCTTTGATTGTTGGAAATAATTATCTTTATATACCCTTAGCTATAGAAAGTCAACTCTAAAAGTGAGTGCCCTAGAGAAACAGGATGGAAAAGAACAAATTGTATCATGAAATTTCAGTGCATGCCATCTACCTTTACTTGGAAACCAAATACAGGTTCAAGTACAGAATATTCCATTAGTCATCTCAAACAAAGCTGTGAGTCGCATTAATTTCCCATTTTAGTCCTTCAAAATATAGTATAACTTTCTTTCTAACCAGAGAATATGAGAAGTTATGGTTAATTGAGAAAAGAAAAATAGAAGTACCCTTAACTCATAACAAGAGCCTCTTATCTTTGACCAGACATTCTAAAAACTTCACTTTCCTTTTATTCATGATTACAAATGTAGGGGAAAAATTCTTTTGTTCATCTGCCATGTTCTATTTCAAATCAACAGATACACAATTGAGACACTTTTTGTTTTGTTGGTATTAAACAAACTGACAAAATGTATCTTCACTGTTCAGCTCTAACAATGAATTGAACAATTTAATCAGCATCTTGAGAAAATTTTCCTTTACTAAGCATCTACCCTGTACACAGTAATCTTGTACCAAAGCTTGGGCTTTGAAATCAAACAGAACTGGGTTCAAATCCTGGCCCATCCATTTGATAGATTTGTGACTTTGAGCAAGTTGCTAAGATATCTAAACTTTTATTTCTTTTCCATAAAGTGAGATTATTAAATCTCCTTTATTAAAGAAATTATGGGTATAAAGCACCTGGTGCATAATAAGCACTGAGTCAGTCTAAGTTCTTGCTCTTGTTATGAGCTAAACGAACAGAAATCTAGTCACTCTTCCAAGATGATAGTGGTGAAAACTGATAGTCACTGGAAGATAATTAGATAAGCTCAGAGAGAACCTATTCAGGCTAAGGATATTATTATTCTTAGTGTCCATTGCCAGCCTGTTGGAAGAACTGAAGTCATAAAAGTACTCAGAATGCAAGTTAAATTAAGAATCAGACTCCATAGGACACAGAATTAATATTCAGTTCTGTTGTCTTCTTGGACACCCAACAAGACTGTCACAAAATGAGACAGTGGCTTTTGACCCTAGCTGGCTACTTGAGACATATAAACCAATTTTGTTTATAGAATGAATCACCCTCTGGAACTAGTTGGTCTTTTAATCTGTAAGCATGAATCATAAAGTCATTTGTAACAATAGTGAAATCAAGACAAAATTAAAACTCAAGAAGTTCTCTCATACATATATACAAGTCTTCTCTCTAAATAATAGCAATCCTGAAAACCACCATTCCTAACTTGAAAATATCCATTTCCTTATTGGAGAGAAAAATATCGTTATCCATCAGGTAGTAACATGAATATATCTTTCCCTTTCCCTGTAAATCTTTCCCTGCAACTTCCTGTTCCCTGTAACTTCCCTTTCCCTGTAAATGTTTTCTCAGCATGATCTCCCTTTAACCAAAAACTAAAATTGTGTTAGCTAATGCAATGAAGTTAGAAAGTACACAGTTCAAACCCCAGATGCATGCTCTTCTCCAAACTATAAAAAGAAGGAAATATGTTGGTGCTGAATTATGTACTATCTGTGCCATGAAGAATCTAGTTCTATGGGTAGATGTTCATTCTTTTATAATTTGTTGGAAATTGCAAAGATCAATGAAGAAGGCCAAGAAGGAAAGTGAACACGGATGTAGGATTTTGAGAAAGAGCCCAATGATTCAGAGACAAACAAAACTCATAACAAGAGAAGGCATTTTATAACATGAAATAGGAAATATTATACTTATATCTTTTTATTAATATAGGTAACATAATAAGGATTGTTTGACAAAACTAGCTGGTAGGTTTGGCATTAATTTTATATCTCTACATCTTTAGACTTTAAAAAACACAATTTGCTGTATATACATAGAAGTTAAGAAATCATAGCATCTCCTAGATTTTTATCATAAGATCAGTAATTCATCTGTGGATACGTCTCCAATAAAAGCTAAGCTATGTTATTCCATTACCCTCGCCAGAGACAAATAAATCTGTTATGATTAAGCATGAGAACTTTTCATAATAAGCAAGCAGACAAAAGTCAAAGTCTTTACAAATTGGGATCTGACACCATGGCTCCCACCCTTACCTCCTCACCTCTCTGCCATCATCTCCTGCGGTCCTCCTCACTCACTCTGCTCACTTTACTCCATGCACATTGGTTTCTTGGTTGCTGCTCAGACATTTGGAACACTCTACTACTTCCCAGTGCTACCGCACTTGCTGTTGTTTTCCCCTGGGCCACTTTCCTCCCAAATATCTGTATGCCTTGCTTCCTTACCTCCCTGAGGTCCTGACCCAAACACTGTATTCTTGATGTCCTGATCACCCTAAGTAAAACAGCAATGCACCTTCCCAATAGTTCCTGTTCCTTCTTCTCGGCTCAATTTATCCCTCTGATCCTTATTGTCTGTAAGTTCCATGACATCAGGGATTTTAATCTGTTTTGTTTACTAGTGTATCCTCAGTGTTCAAAAAGATTTTGGCACATGGAAGTCATCAAAAATATCTGTTGGGGCTTCCCTGGTGGCGCAGCGGTTGAGAGTCCGCCTGCCGATGCAAGGGACACAGGTTTGTGCCCGGGTCTGGGAAGATCCCACAAGCCGCGGAGCGGCTGGGCCCGTGAGCCATGGCCGCTGAGCCTGCGTGTCCGGAGCCTGTGCTCCGCAGCGGGAGAGGCCACAACAGTGAGAGGCCCGCGTACCGCCCAAAAAAAAAAAAAAAAAAAAAAAAAAAAAAATCTGTTGAATGAAACAGGTTGCCTAGTTGTGCTTCCAAGTTCAATTGTCTGCATAAAATATCTGAGCTACTCTTACCCTAAACAACATGTAGGTACAGTGCTGAAACTCAAGGAGGCCTTCAAAGAATGCAGGACAGAGCATGTGTCAGGTACTTGCAAGCAGAGGCTGGGACTAAGAACAAATTCCATGAGCCTCTGCTGTTGCAGTAAAGATGGGCATTAGGAGCATCTGCAGCAAGCCCAAAATGGCCTGCAGAGTGTCAGCCCAGGCTCTGATGAGCCAAATATAACACACTTGCTCTGGATTTCTGTAGGGCAGCAATTATGGGGTGGCGGAGAGCAGGGTGGACTGGGAGTTTGGAGACCTGGGCTTTTTCTCTGATAAGATGTGAGATTAAGGGCCAATTTCTTAAACTCCCCAGGCCTCAGTTTCCTCTGTTAAACACAGAAGTCAACCAGATGAGTGATTTTAAAACTTTTTTTAAAAGATAGGTAACCGGTACTCCTCTTCCCTGCCCCCCCCAATGAAATATACAGAAGACTGAAAGCAAAGAGAAATGAAGCTGTCTAAGGGGATTGTGGGGAGCAGTGAACCGATGAGCTGACTTTCCCCCCTCACCTCCCTTTCTCACCACAACACTGAGCCACTTCCATGCAACCCCTGGAGAACACGGGAATGGAGTCTGGAAACCCTGGCTTGGAAGTCACCTCAGACCACATCATTTCAATTGTCTTCTTCTAAGGTAAAGATAGTATTAGGTGGATGGGAAAAGAAGACAAAGAATTTATTACAAAAGCAGGCTTAGGCAAAGGTCAGAAATGTCCTTTTTAAGCTGCATTACCTCCTACATGGTATAGCTAGTAAGTTACTGCATCAGTACATTTTCTTATGACCTAGAAGTCGAATGAGCTAGGGTTGGTGAAAGATGGCATGATGAACTTGAATATCAAGACTCTCTTTTAGGGTGCTACCGCTTACTATGTGTCACGCAAGTTTCTTAATATTCTTCATTTGCACAGCCAGACAATGTCTACCTTATACAGTTGTTTTGAAAATCCAATGAGATGATATAAGAGAGTTTAGAATAGGACCTGACACACAGTCAGTGCTCAATAAATTGTTCTTATTGGTGTTATTCCTTCTAAAAATATGCTGTGCTATTGCTGGAAATACCACAATAGCCATTACTCCAACACGGCATTGAAGAGGATAGAAAAAGTTAACTACTGAACTAAAAGTTTGGTTAAATTGTGGCTCCAAAATAAGGTAAAACTTTTACTAAGATAGCAAAGAGGACCAAGAGTTAAATAAGGATTTCCACTATCAATACGTAATTCTGCTAATGTCCCTTCCTTCCTAAAATATATTTTTATTAATATACTACAGATAGTTGGTTATTTTCAGATTTATTAATATATATTAGATACTTCTGAAATACAGAGCCATAGGTTTTCATATGGCAGCTCACAAAATCCTCCCATATCTGCTCTCTAGGTAACACACACCATAAAGCTAAGAATGTCATACAGAGAAATTTTTGACTTATTTATCTAAATCCGAAGCTTTGAAATCGAGTTATACGAAATCATTCTGCATACGTAATGCTACTTCAATTCCCTCAAGTTATTTTCATCAATAAACCTATAAGCATTTATTGCATCACTTTAAATCACTTCTGAGTATTAAAACACAGAATAAATTTGTCAGGTATACAACCTAAAAACTACTTGAAGGTGAACGCCTATAGGGTAGATCCTCTATCACATTCACCGTTGTAATCCCTCAAGATCCAGTTTTCCAACTGACTTGAAATTTGAAGAGACTCCGAAGGGAGATTGGTGGTTTCCAGGAAGGGCCTCTAAGTAGCCTCGTAATGTGGTATTTGTTCTGTCATTTCCCACATGCTAAGTCCTTGGCTTCATGGTTCAGAGCTCTGACTTTGTCAGTATAATGGGAGAGGTTCGTTGCTTAAACACTGTCTTAGATGAACTAGGCTCACAAGAGATGAATGAACAAAATTAGGTTACTTAAGTATTAATCCACAATAAGTACTATAGCAATCATGGATCCAGACAACCAGGTTAGCATGACCAGTATATTCTTTCCTTCCAGGCAAACTGGAATATTAGATAGAAAGTTAAATTCTAATCAGAGGGTTGCTTTGAATGTATGGAAATCAGTTGTACATTTCAAACACGCAGCATGTAGAGGTTACTCTACATGGAGACATTGAGTAGTTGTGTAAGTTTATCCAGCCTTCGGGTGATAGGACCTTAAGTAGAGGCCACATCTGTTTAACTCCAAAGACTACGCTCTTTTTTAATGAATGTGACACTATATTTGATGTCATGAGAGATAAAAGAGAAGTATGTTGCCTGCAGAGAGCTTGTAATCTCACTGGGTAGCCAATGCTAATATTCTTGTACTATCAGAAAATAATATAAGGCAATATGTAATTGATGCCCAAGGTTTAGATGGTAATGATGGTAAGAGAAAGTACAATGAAATCCAGAAGAGTCAAGCAAATGCTTCAAAAAGAAGGCAGAACATATTTTGATGAGGACACTAAAGGTGTTAAAAATTCTGGCTAGAGATCTGACTATCAAAACCCTTTACTTTTGCTCATGTTTGAGTTCACGACCACTCACGTGAAGTCAGAGCAGGAATCAGTTTGGGAATGAAAATTCTTAAACTGTAAGTTTGTTTTTACAAAGGCTCATCTGTATACAGTAAACATTAGTAAAAATGCTATATTGGGATACTGTGGTCTTCCCCAAAACACATGGCATCTATTATCTTTAATGATTAATGAGCAGCAATCAACTTTAGTTGTCTGTATTCTGTTTTTCAATCACAAACCCAGCTGGAAAGCAAAAGGCATGTGTAGTTTTCATTGCAGCAAAGTTATCCTAAAGTAAGAGGTTCTCAGTCTGGGAGATTTTGCCCTCCAGGAGCCCTTTGGCTTTATATCTGAAGATATTTTTGTTAGTCTCTACTGGGGTGGCAGAAGATGCCACTGGAAAATAGTAGGTCCTGACACCAGGTGAATGATTTTAATTACAAGTCAGGGGGTTCGAGTCCCAGTCCATGGGCTCAAGTCCTAATCTGAGTTTTGGCTGGGTTCAAATCCCATCTGAGGTGCCAATCTGAGACCAGGTGTGCAGTTTCAATTATATTTAAAATTCACATTAAAAGAAAATGTTACCTACATTTTACAGATTTTTAAAAAATAAGGCTCAAAAACGACATGCAATCTGTTCAGTCATGAAATTAGTAATAGGCAGAGTTAGGGTTTGAACTTAGGTCTGTCTGAACCAATAATGTACAGCCTCTCCAAAGGATAATTTAGAGGGTGATGGGGGTACAGATGGCAGAGGAGATGACCACAGAGACATCATAATTGAAATGTGATCTGATAGAGGCCTTGAGGAAAGTGTCAAGAGGTCATGAAAAAAGATAACTGCAAGAGTACCATCAGCAAGGCAAGTTCTGAATCACTCTTATCTCAAACCATGATTAAAATCTTGATTTTAATGGGAAAAGCCATGAGTTCATTTCACTTGTCGAGTAGCTCAATAGTAAGAGAAGAGATCAGAAAATTAAGCTCTGGCTAAACTGTACTTTATCAGCCTAAGAAGTTGTTACTATTGTTTTTAATGCAAGGCATATAATGGGGTGACAGGGTTAAAAATGATCTGTCAGGTTTTGTAATATCATCCTGTTACTGGAACAACACTAGGCTGGTATAGACATAAGTATTTTATTAGGATCAACAGAATAATCTCAGGTAGCTAAAATAACCTAGGCCTCTTTTTTTTAATTAATTAATTTATTTATTTTTGGCTGTGTTGGGTCTTACTGCTGCACGCAGGCTTTCTCTAGTTGCGGTGAACGGGAGCTACTCTTTGTTGCAGTGGGCGGGCTTCTCATTGTGGTGGCTTCTCTTGTTGTGGAGCACGGGCTCTAGATGCACGGGCTTCAGTAGTTGTGGCATGTGGGCTCAGTAGTTGTGGCATGTGGGCTCAGTAGTTGTGGCTCATGGGCTCTAGAGCACAGGCTCAGCAGTTGTGGTGCACAGGCCTAGTTGCTCTGCAGCATGTGGGATCTTCCTGGACCAGGGCTGGAACCTGTGTCCCCTGCATTGGCAGGCGGATTCTTAATTACTGCACCAGGGAAATCTCTAGGCCTCTTAAAAGCTGAAATTATTTTATAGTCAAAAATACCTACAGAGGCATATACTGCAAGTACCTAAGTAATTTATGAGCAAGTCGTTTTATTCAGGTTAAAAAAAACAGAACCAGAAGATCACTGGGAGATTGCCATCAGCCTTTCTGGTTCCACTGATGTTGGAGATTGTAATTAGGTATTTCTCCTGAAGAAATTGTCTTGATAAGTAGATACCTCTCAGAGATAATGTCCACGAATTTAACTTTTGAAGATGGAAAACGAGTAAGGAAGGAAACGGCTAAGACACCTAAATATCAACAGAAGGAGAACTAAATTTACCTAAATTGTTATTTGGGAAACAAGGGCACAATCAGTGTGGACAGCGAGGAAAACCAACAGAGGGATATCACCGAAATGTCCAAAGAAAATTTCTCCCAATAACCCCGTGACTCAGCTATTCCTTAAGCCTGTCGCCAGCACTATAAATAGGTTTTTTTTTTTTTTAATGGAGATGCTTAGTTGTAATTATTTCTGTTTCTGGAAATAGGGGAATACTGTTGGCAATGAAATTCCATGATAATGGACAACGGCAGGTGAGGAGAGACTAAAGAGAAGAAAAGACCCATCAGATCATGCCTCGGGGGAGGAATTAAAATGACATGTTTATGTCATTATCTGCACTGTATATGGAAAAGAAAGGAAAGCTTATTTGAGAGCTGAGATGCATTTTAAACTATATTTACGTTGTTTGGAGGATATAAGTTTGAAGTCCATGTAGTAAAAAAAAAATCACTCAAGAGGTTAAACACTAAATTAAAATTTACAAATGGAAAAAAGTGAATTTTCAGTTGGATTTTGGGGGTTTTTCTTTCTTTTCATTAAATAGAAATTAACTGGAGCATATACTAATGTCTGTAAGTCCAAATCAAGGCCAGCCTTAGAAATATGTGGTACAAATTAAGGAGCTTTGTAAAAATCGTCCTCAAAAGAAACTCCTCTATCTGCTTGCCACTGATACAGGAATTCCGTAATTACAGATGTCATCATTTATCTTCACAGAATCTCTAAAAGATTTCTTTTTGAAATGGGAATTTTCCTGAAAGTGACTCACATTATTACCTTTTTATCAGTCATTCACATTACAGAGAGAAAAAGATCCTAAGGAACAGCTACACGAAGGGAATGAAGCTTAGCAAAGGGACAGTATACTGCTTGGGGACAGTATAAATGGAAAAGGGGAAGAGTTGTGGGTTCAACAAGACGAGGAAAATCCTGCAGACTCTGACCAGAACACATGATTTTGTGATCATTTCTTTAAAGTTAATCCTCACTTTTTTTTGTTTGTTTTGTTTTGTTTTTTCTGGAGTCTTCTGGGATTTGTTTGCCTATTCTTCTTCTTTTCCACAACAAAACTTTCTTCCCCGGGATTCCATGTACTTGAGAAATGAGGTTCTAAGGCATAAATTTTCCCTAGATCCTCACGTCCTACAATGAACCTATAAATCCTGTCTGCGTTTGCTAGGGGTATTTTTTTACCTCAAATACCTACCGGGGAAAAGACAGGTTCAGACAATGTACCGTGAGGAAGTTACAGAACATAAGAGCTCTGTTATTTAATCAGGAGCCTTATCTTCACTGGAATATCACGGGCTGAGCCACACAGTATTTTAAGATTGAGACTCAGTCCTGCCCAGACCTTCAACTAATCTAGATAAACCACAAGCAACTATTTCTCAACTTTGTACCAGTAACCCACCACCTTCAATACTTTCCAAAAAGATAACTCATTGTCAACTGTAGAATCAAGGGGAAATTCCAGACCAGTACCAGGCCTCTGCTTTTCCAAACAGAATTTCACATTTAGCCACTTCCTGCCACCTTCTACTTTGTATAAAATAAATGAGAAACAGAATCTACATTCTTAGAATTAAAATGATTGCAAACTTTCTACACAGAATTGTTCTCATTCTTTTTTCTACCTTATAAACTGCATTTTAGAATAATGTAAGTTTTTTTGGTCTGTTTTTCGAGTAAAAATTAGCACACCTTGACTAGTACTGGGGACCTGGAATTTTGGAGTGGGATATGATTCCTGTGCTCTTTGGGCTTAGTTCACGATGATCTTATAAAACAAAAAGCACCCCTGCTGTTTCAAGCAAGCAGGTCTGAAGGATTTATCAAGCATTTAACAAGCCCCCCATCATTCGGCATAGGCCTGCTTTCTATTCCCTAATCAGCTCCTCTGCAGAGACCAGCCTGAACCGTGGACACATAGTAGAGAAAGAGAATGGTCACCACTGTCAATCCTCAATGTCTGTAGCTTTCCTTATTTCCCTATTTCTTGGGGACTTGAGGAGAACTTTTAGGTGAAGAAAATACATAAATACATCTGGAAAGTTTATAAATCAGAAGTTTTGGTAACGAGAGTGTCATTATCCATGTAATTTCTGGGCTTAGACAAAGGTGGGATTGAAATAGAAGGTCCTGGAACCTCCACAGTGTACTGGTGTCTGCCCCCCTTCCCCATCTCCAGTCTTTTCAACCGAACCCTTCTATTTTGGACCCTAGATTGAGAAATTTTTATAAGTTATGGGCTATTAGCCTCCTCCAAGTGACAATCTATACATACATACATAATTTTTGGCATTGAACGGAAAGTCATATTAGGGGTTTCCAGAACAAAGATCAATGGAGGGAGGGGGAGAAAAAAGATAGACAATAGATAAAGAAGGGAAATTTCACAGGCGAAGTGAGACTAGCTGAGTTTCACCTCTGTCCATCATAGTTTCTCTGTCAATAAAAGATGTCTACATTTACATGTAGTGGTATGCTGGATCAGTGGTATGCAGGATCTGGCTCAAACCTGCTTCCAAGAGACATGAAAGTGTGCACCTATTCCCAGTTTCCAGTTCTCTAATGTCACATTTGCAGTTTGAAATAAGGCATGGTGGGAGTATTCATACCATGGAAATCGGCAAATTTTTCAAATCAGGCTGTTTTATTTTTGGATAGCCAAATTACCAGCACACTGCAAAGTATAATTCATTACAGAGAAAAGGAAATGCAAAAGAATTCCTATCCAATACACATACAGAGCTCTTCCTGAAAGGAAGTCTGAGGAGTATTATTTTTCTGATTTCCAGCAATGTCTTATTACTGGAATGTGTGCCTTATTCCCTGGTGAATCCTTGATTAGAAGGATTAACATCACCTACAAATTCATGAATCAGAAACTCTGGATTGGAAAGCAACAATAAAACCCTCCAGGGGATTCTGAAGCTTGCTAAAGTTTGAGAACCTCAACCTTGTACATTGCATCTGGAGAATCCCTTTAATCTAGTGGTGTGTGTGTGTATTTGTGTGTGTGTGTGTATGTGTGCGTGTGGAGAGGGAACAGCACATGTCAAGGTGAATTATTTAAGGTTTGATTTTAAGGTAGAAGGGACATGAGCAGATATCAAGGCTTATTTGTGGTCTGTTTTTAAGACAGAAAAGATGCAAGCTAATGAGAAAGAAACAGTATTGCAGAAAATACAAAATATATAAGAAAGGACAAGAGTAATTCAACCAATTTCCTTGAAAGGCAGAAGATGGGGCCTAAAATATAGATAATGAAATTAACCATGGACATAAAACAAGGGTACATTTTTCACCAAGACATTAAGTCTCATCCTTCAGAGACTTGCCCCACTCCCACCCCCACCTATCTTTTTAAGGGTAGGATGCCTACATCACCTAAAGAAAAATAGTTTTTTTTAAGCAGATGCAAACCTATTCAGGTCTATGAACAACTTGTCTCTTGAATGCTGAGATAACACTAAAAGTTAGTTGGATTCACATGAAAGCTAGATGAAAGCTTCTTGTCATAGTCATTATTAAGCAAACTAATTTGATAAGTCATTTCTTTGATATTTGAAGTAGAACAAAATTTATAGAGGGCAAATATGAAACTTGTATAAGAGCTGTCATTTAGTAAATACTTAGTAATTGTGAGCTAGGCATATTATGTGTATTATTTTGTTTCTTCATAATACTAGTACAAGTTGGGTGTTATTAGCTATATTTTCTGAATTAACTAAGTAAAGTTCAGAGATATCGAGGTTAATCAATTGCCCATGATTGTGTCATATACTCCTTAGTGTAATGGATGGCAAAGTTTGCATACTCCACTTACTTATTTTTATTGATATTTTTGGCAGAATTGGCAATCTTAAGAAAGAAAGAAAAAAGTAGCAAGGGAAAAACAACGGATAATATACAAGGGAATCCCCATAAGGTTAACAGCTGATCTTTCAGCAGAAACTCTGCAAGGCAGAAGGGAGTGGCAGGACGTATTTAAAGTGATGAAGGAGAAAATCCTACAACCTAGATTACTCTACCCAGCAAGGATCTCATTCAGATTTGACAGAGAAATAAAAACCTTATAAACAAGCAAAAGTTAAGAGAACTGAGCACCACCACACCAGCTTTACAACAAATGCAAAAGGAACTTCTCTAGGCAGGAAACACAAGAGAAGGAAAAGATGTACAATAACAAACCCAAAACAATTAAGAAAATGGTAATAGGAACACATATATCGATAATTATCTTAAATGTAAATGGATGAAATGCTCCCACCAAAAGACATAGACTGGCTGAATGGATACAAAAACAAGACCCATATATATGCTGTCTACAAGAGACACACATCATACATAGGGACACATACAGAATGAAAGTAAGGGGATGGAAAAAGATACTCCATGCACATGGAAATCAAAAGAAAGCTGGAGTAGCAATTCTCATATCAGACAAAATAGACTGTAAAACAAAGACTATTACAGGAGACAAAGAAGGACACTACATAATGATCAAGGGAACAATCCAAGAAGAAGATATAACAATTGTAAATATTTATGCACCCAACATAGGAGCACCTCAATACATAAGGCAAATACTAACAGCCATAAAAGAGGAAATTGACAGTAACACAATCACAGTAGGGGACTTTAACACCCCACTTTCACCAAAGGACAGATCATCCAAAATGAAAATAAATAAGGAAACACAACCTTTAAATGATACATTAAACAAGATGGATTTAATTGATATTTATAGGACATTCCATCCAAAAACAACAGAATACACTTTCTTCTCAAGTGCTCAGGGAACATTCTCCAGGATAGATCATATCTTGGGTCACAAATCAAGCCTTGGTAAATTTAAGAAAATTGAAATTGTATCAAGTATCTTTTCCGACCACAAAGCTATGAGACTAGATATCAATTACAGGAAAAAAACTGTAAAAAATACAAACACATGGAGGCTAAACAATACACTACTTAACAACCAAGAGATCGCTGAAAAAATTAAAGAAGAAATCAAAAACTACCTAGAAAAAAATGACAATGAAAACACAATGACCCAAAACCTATGGGATGCAGCAAAGGCAGCTCTAAGAGGGAAGTTTATACCAATACAATCCTACCTTAAGAAACAAGAAACATCTCAAATAAACAACTTAACCTTACACCTAAAGCAATTAGAGAAAGAAGAACAAAGAAACCCCAAAGTTAGCAGAAGGACAGAAATCATAAAGTTCAGATCAGCAATAAATGAAAAAGAAATGAAGGAAACGATAGCAAAGATCAATAAAACTCAAAGCTGGTTCTTTGAGAAGATAAACAAAATTGATAAACCATTAGCCAGACTCACCAAGAAAAAAAGGGAGAATATGCAAATCAATAGAATTTGAAATGAAAAAGGAGAAGTAACAACTGACACTGCAGAATTATAAAGGATCATGAGAGATTACTACAAACAACTCTATGCCAATAAAATGGACAACCTGGAAGAAATGAACAAATTATTAGAAAAGCACAACCTTCCGATACTGAACCAGTAAGAAATAGAAAATATGAACAGACCAATCAGGAGAACTGAAATTGAAACTGTGATTTAAAATCTTCCAACAAACAAAATCCCAACACCAGACAGCTTCACAGGATAATTCTATAAAACATTTAGAGAAGAGCTAACACCTATCCTTCTCAAACTCTTCAAAAATATAGCAGAGGGAGGAACACTCCCAAACTCATTCTACAAGGCCACCATCATTTGATACCAAAAACAGAGAGAGATGTGACAAAGAAAGAAAACTACAGGCCAATATCACTGATGAAGATAGATGCAAAAATCCTCAACAAAATACTACCAAGCAGAATCCAACAGCACATTAAAAGGATCATACACCACGATCAAGTGGAGTTTAACCCAGGAATGCAAGGATTCTTCAATACACGCAAATCAATGTGATACACCATATTAACAAACTGAAGGAGAAAAACCATATGATCATCTCAATAGATGCAGAGAAAGCTTTCAACAAAATTCAACACCAATTTATGATAAAAACCCTCCAGAAAGTAGGCATAGAGGGAACTTTCCTCAACATAATAAAGGCCATATATAACAAACCCACAGCCAACATCGTCCTCAATGGTGAAAAACTGAAACCATTTCCACTAAGATCAGGAACAAGACAAGGCTGCCCACTCTCACCCTTATTATTCAACATAGTTTTGGAAGTTTTAGCCACAGCAATCAGAGAAGAAAAAGAAATAAACGGACTAAATCGGAAAAGAAGAAGTAAAGCTGTCACTGTTTGCAGATGACATGATTCTACACATAGAGAATCCTAAAGATGCAACCAGAAAACTATTAGAGCTAATCAATGAATTAGGTAAAGAGGCAGGATACAAAATTAATGAACAGAAATCTCTTGCATTCCTATACACTAATGATGAAAAATCTGTAGGTGAATTTAAGAAAACACTCCCATTTACCATTGCAACAAAAGGAATAAAATACCTAGGAATAAACCTACCTAAGGAGACAAAAGACCTGTATGCAGAAAATTATAAGACACTGATGAAAGAAATTAAAGATGATACAAATAGATAGAGAGATATACCATGTTCTTGGATTGGCACAATCAACATTGTGAAAATGACTATACGACCCAAAGCAACCTACAGATTCAATGCAATCCCCATCAAACTACCCCTGGCATTTTTCACAGAACTAGAACAAAAAATTTCACACTTTTTAATGGAAACAAAAAAGCCCCCGAATACTGAAAGCAATCTGGAGAAAGAAAAATAGAGCTGGAGGAATCAGGATCCTTGACTTCAGACTATACTACAAAGCTACAGTAATCAAGACAGTATGGTACTGGCACCAAAAGAGAAACACAAATCAATGGAACAGGATAGAAAGCCCAGAGATAAACCCACACACATATGATCACCTTATCTTTGATAAAGGAGGCAAGAATATACAGTGGAGAAAAGACAGCCTCTTCAATAGTGGTGCTGGGAACACTGGACAGCTACATGTAAAAGAATGAAATTAGAACACTCCCTAACACCATACACAAAAATAAACTCAAAATGGATTAAAGACCTAAATGTAAGTCCAGACAGTATCAAACTCTTAGAGGAAAACATAAGCAGAACACTCTATGACATAAATCACAGGAAGATCCTTTTTGACCCACCTCCTACACAAGTGGAAATAAAAACAAAAATAAACAAATGGGACCTAATGAAACTTAAAAGCTTTTGCAGAGCAAAGCAAACCATAAATGAGACCAAAAGACAACCCTCAGAATGGGAGAAAATATTTGCAAATGAAGCAACTGACAAAGGATTAATCTCCAAAATTTACAAGCAGCTCATGCAGCTCAATATCAAAAAAAAACCAACCCAATCCAAAAATGGGCAGAAGACATAAATAGACATTTCTCCAAAGAAGATATACAGATTACCAACAAACACAAGAAAGAATACTCAACATCATTAATCGTTAGAGAAACGCAAATCAAAAGTACAATGAGATATCATCTCACACCGGTCAGAATGGCCATCATCAAAAAATCTACAAACAATAAATGCTGGAGAGGGTGTGGAGAAAAGGGAACCCCCTTGCACTGTTGGTGGGAATGTAAATTGATACAGCCACTATGGAGAACAGTATGGAGCTTCCTTAAAAAACTAAAAATAGAACTACCATACAACACAGCAATCCCACTACTGGCCATATACTCTGAGAAAACTGTAATTCAAAAAGAGTCATGTACCACAATGTTCATTGCAGCTCTATTTACAATAGCCAGGACATGGAAGCAACTTAAGTGTCCATCAACACATGAATGGATAAAGAAAACGTGGCACATATATAAAATGGAATATCACTTAGCCATGAAAAGAAATGAAACTGAGTTATTTGTAGTGAGGTGGATGGACTTAGAGTCTGTCATACAGAGTGAAGTAAGTCAGAAGGATAAAAACAAATACCATACACTAACACACATATATGGAATCTAAAAAACAGAAAGGAAAATGGTCATGAAGAACCTAGGAGTAAGATGGGAATAAAGATGCAGGCCTACTAGAGAATGGACTTGAGGATACGGGGAGGAGGAAGGGTAAGCTGTGACAAAGTGAGAGAGTGGCATGAACATATATACACTACCAAATATAAAATAGATAGCTAGTTGGAAGCAGCCACATAGCACAGGGAGATCAGCTTGGTGCTTTGTGATCACCTATAGGGGTGGGATAGGGTGGGTGGGAGGGAGGGAAACGCAAGAAGGAAGAGATATGGGGATATATGTATAACTGATTCACTTTGTTATAAAGCAGAAATTAACACCCCATTGTAAAGCAATTATATTCCAATGAAGATGTTAAAAAAAAAAAGAACGAATCAGAACAGAAGAAGACATAACAGAAATGAAAAATACACTACATGGAATCAACAGCAGATTGGAGGATGCATAACAGATTAGCAATCTGGAACATAGAGTAGTGGAAATCACCCAATCAGAGCAGCAAAAAGAAAGAAGAATTCAAAAGTTAAGAAAGTTTAAGGGACCTCTGTGACAACATCAATCATACCAGCATTCACATTACAGGGGTCCCAGAAGGAGAAGAGAGAAAGAAAGAGACAGAAAACCTATTTGAAGACATAATGGCTGAAAACTCCCCTAACCTGGGAAAGGAAGCAGACAACAAGTCCAGGAAGCAGAGAGAGTCCAAAAAATATGAACCCAAAGAGGCCCACACCAAGATACATTATACTTAAAATGACAAAAGCTAAAGATAAGAAAGACTCATAAAGCAACAAGAGAACAACTAGTTATATACAAGGTAACCCCCATTAAGACTATAAGTGTATTCTACCAAACATAAAATAGATAGCTAGTGGGTAGCAGCTGAATTGCATGGGAAGATCAGCTCAGTGCTTTGTGACGACCTAGAGGGGTGGGATAGGGAGGGTGGGAGGGAGACACAAGAGGGAGGAGATATGGAGATATACGTGTATGTATAGCTGATTCACTTTGTTATACTGCAGAAACTAACACATTTTAAAGCAATTATATTCCAATAAAGATGGTAAAAATAAATAAATTATTTAATTAAAAAAAAAAAAAGACTATCAGTGTATTTTTTAGCAGAAACTTCACAGGCCAGAAGGGACTGGCAAGATACATTCAAACTACTGAAAGGTAATAACTTACAACCAAGAACCTTACAATGGAAAGGTTAACATTCATAACTGAAGGAGAGATAGAGAGTTTTACAGACAAGCAAAAGCTAAAGGAGCTCATCAACACTAAACTAACCTTTCCAAAAATGTTAAAGGGACTTGTTTAAAAGGAAAACAACAGGCCTAAACTAGAAACAAGAAAATTATAAATGAAAAAAATCTCACTGCTGAAGGCAAACATATAGTAAAGGTAGTGGATCCACTAGATGATTTTACTAGTTTTGTCTTTATCCTTCATACTATCTTTATATCTAAAATAAGTAGTTGATACACAAAATAAAAAGATGTAAAATATGATGTCAAATCATAAAATGTGGTAGTGGTTGGGCAGTAAAAGTGCAGTATTTAGAATGTGCTTGAACTTAAGTGACCATCAATTTAAAATAGACTAGTATATAAATAGGTTGTTATATAAGAACCTCATGATAAACTACAAACCAAAAACTTAAAAAATATACAAAAAATAAAGAGAAAGTAAAACAAACATTACACTAAGAAAAAGGTCGTCAGATCACAGGGGAAGAGAACAAGAGAAGAAAGGAACAGAGAAGAACTAACCACACATTGAAAGAGGAAAGAAATAACAAAATGGCAGTAAATACATCATTATCAATAATTACTTTAAATTTGAATGGACTAAATGTTCCAATCAAAAGACATTGAATGGATTAAAAAAAAAGATTCAAGTAATGCTGCACACAAGAGACTCACTTCAGATCTAAAGACACACAGAGACTGTGTGAAAAGATGAAAAAAGATATTCCATGCATTTGAAACAAAAAGAAAGCTGGGGTAGCATTAGTTATATAAGGCAAAATAAACTTTAAAACAAAGAGTATAACAAGAAACAAAGAAGGTCATTACATAATGATAAACAAATCAATTTAACAAGAGAATAAAACAAGCAGACATGGAATATTCTCCAGGAGGGATCACATGTTAGGGATAACAACATGGCCTAACATGTGATCAATAAATTTAAGAAAATTGAAATTGTATCAAGCACCTTTTCCAACCATAATGATATAAAACTAGAAGTCAACTTCAAGAAAAAAACTGAGAAAAATTTTTTAAAAAACTAAACATATGAAGGTGAAACAACATACTACTAAACAAACAAGGGTGAATGAAGAAATAAAGAAGAGAAAAAAATACCTTGAGAGAAATGAAAATGGAAACACAATGTTCCAAAATCTATGGGATGCAACAAAAGCAGTTCTAAGAAGGAAATTTGCAACATTCCATGCCTACCTCAGGAAACAAAAAATTCTTAAATAAACAATCTAACCTAATGCCTAAAGGAACTAGAAAAAGAAGAGCAAACAAAGCTCAAAGTTAGTAGAAGGAGGGAAATGATAAAGAACAGAACAGAAAGAAATAAAACAGACTAAAAAAAATTTTTTTAATCAATGAAACTAAGAATTGGTTCTTTAAAAAGATAAACAAAATTGATATACCTTTAGCCAGACTCAGCAAGAAAAAAAGAAAAAGCTCACATAAATAAAATCATAAATGAAACAGGAGAAATTACAACAGACAGCACAAAAATAGAATCGTAAGAGATCACTACAAACAATTATACCCCAGAAAATTGGACAACCTAGAAGAAATGGCTAAATTCCCAGAAATGTGAAGTTTTCTAATATTGAATAAGGAAGAAATAGAAAATCTGAACAGATAAATCACTAACCATTAATCTGAATCAGTAATTTTAAAAACCTCCTAACAAACAAAAGTCCAGAACCAGATGGCTTCACAAGCAAATACCACAAAACATTTGAAAAAGAGTTAATCCTTCTCAAACTATTCCAAAAAATGAAAAAAGAAGAAACACTTCCAAATTCATTCTATGAATCTAGCATTACCTTGACACAAAAACCAGATACAGACACCTGAAAACAAAAAAAATTACAGGCCAATACCCCTGATCAACACAGATGCAAAAATCCTCAACAGATTATTAACAAACTGAATTCAACAATACATTAAAAGGGCCATACACCATGATCAACTGGGATTTATTGCAGGGATGTAAGGATAGTTCAATACCTGCAAATCAATCAATATGATATATCTCATTAACAAAACAAAGGATAAAAATCATATGATCATCTCAATAAATGCAAAAAAAGCTTTCGACAAAATTCAACATCCATTTATAACAAAAATTCTCAACAAAGTGGGTGTAGAGGGTACATAATTCAACATAATAAAGCCCATATATGACAAATCCATAGCTAACCTAATACTCAACAGTGAAAAGCTAAAAGCTTTTCCTCTTAAGATCAGGAATAAGACAAGGGTGCCCAACATAATATTGGAAATTCTAGCCACAGCAATTAGACAAGAAAAAGAAATAAAAGTCAGCTAAGTTGAAAAGAAGTAAAACTGTTACTATTTGCAGATAACATGATACTATATATTAAACAGCCTAAAAAAATTATGAAAAAACTATTAGAACTAATAAATGAATTCAGTGAAGTTGAAGGTTACAAAATCAATATACAGAAATCTGCTGTGTTTCTATACATGAATAAGGAACTACCAGAAAGAGAAAGTAAGATAACAACCCCATTTACAGTTGCATCATAAAGAACAAAATAGGAGTAAATCTAACAAGGAGGTAAAAGACCTGACTTTGAATAGTATAAGACATTGATGAAGAAATTAAAAACTACACAAATAAATAGAAAGATATATACCTTGTTCATAGATTGGAAGAATTAATATTATTAAAATGTCCATACTACCCAAGACAATCTACTGATTCAATGTAATCCTTATCAAAATATCAATGACATTTTTCACAGGAATAGAAATAATTGTAAAATTTATATGGAACCAGAATAGCCAAAGCAATCTTGAGAAAGAACAAAGGTGGAGGTATCACTCTACCTGATTTCAAGTTATACTACAAAACCAAAGTAATTAATACAGTATTGTACTAGAACAAAAACAGACACATAGATCAGTGGAACAGAATAGAGAGCTCAGAAATAGACCCACACTTATATGGCCAATTAATGACAAAGGAGGCAAGAATACACAATAAGGAAAAGCCAGTCTTTTCAATAAATGGTGTTAGGAAAACGGAACAGTTACATGCAAAAGAATCAGACAGGACCATTTTCTCAAAAATGCACAAAAATAAAATCAAAATGGATCAAAGACACAAATGTAAGACGTGAAACCATTATTATTGTTTCTCAGAATCCTTTGCATGCTAAAGATTTTGCAGTCAAGTTGATGGAGATTTTGCAGTTTATTTCCAGTAGGAGTACAGCTGCTCACCTATCCTTTCATACTCTGACCTTATAACTGGAGCTGAAAGACTCAAGCTACATTTCCCAGATCCTTTTTCATCTGGCTTCCTGGTAATGGAAGAGTCCTGCTAATGGGAAGCACTGGTAGGAGAACACAAGGTGCGAGGAAGAGAGAAGCTTCCAGTTTCTGATACTGATAACAGTGGCAGTAGTTAGAGGTTGCTTAGCAGCAGCGGTGCTGGGTTATGTAAACTCTTGGTGCCCCAGCACTGGCAACATTTCCTGTTGGTCCAGCATTTCCAGCAGTGCAGCAGCAGGAACAGCCTCAAGAGCTCCAGCCTAGGGGTGTTAGTTGTTTCTAATGCAGGGTATCATCCCTTCTTCCCTTTTTCTCCTCCTATTCTCTCTTTTATTCCTCTAGCCCTTCCAGAACTTTGTTAGAAAGTTCCTATACAAAGTTTTCCCATTTTGAAATACTTAGCTCCCTTTCTATTTCCTTTACTGTGCCCCCACTGATATGGTGCCCAAAATACTTTGTTTTCTTCCTCTCTTTTGATGACCACAATTTATCTGCCCACCACACACATCCATTACTTACCTTAGGCCCTCAAAATCTTTATTGCTATTCTTACATTCATATCATGAAATCTGAGTAATTCATTGCCACTCAGGCTTCAATGTGGTATAATGTATAAAGAAAAAATAGGCACTCAGAGTCAGTAAGAGATACTGACTTCAGTGATCATGCTTCAGTGATTTATGAAATTGTAAGAATACAGTCCTTTGGCTTTTCCTTTTAGCTATATTGGAATCTTGCTTGATACTAAATTTAGAAGAGAATACTCTGGAAATGTATAAATTAGAATTGCAAAGTAAAAATTGAATGTAACAACAATAATAATAAAGCAAGTAAACAAACAGCACTAGCATTGTAACTGTAACCACTAAACTAGGCATCTTGTCATTCTAATTTAATAATAGCTGAAAATTCTGTCTGCAGTATTGTTAATGGTCCCCGTGCTCAACATGACACTCCTGTCTTTTTACTTCTAACTCATCATAAAGAATTAAGGGACCTAGATGCTTCGGCCCCCTAGGTTTCCTGCACTACTTGGATATTCTGAGCACATTTCCTGTCTCTAATGACACATACAAGTTTGATCTTTGGAAAATCATTTCTCACATTCTCCATTTACCTACAAAATGTTTCTATCTATCTTGTTCCCAAAAAGGATTTGGAGGAGAAGAAAATTACCATTAAAGTTAAAAATTACTATGACTTTAAGAAGATCAAAAATGAAGTATACTTTACTGTATACCACATTATATCATTAGACTAAAAATAATGTACATTTTTTCCTTTGTGATATTTTTTCCTTCTGTATAAGCTGTTCTTCATTCTACCTCAAACCATATTTTAAAGATTTGCTTGGCTACTCTGTAAATCTATTTAGTTCTGAAGTATAAAAGTCACAGCTCTTCTTACATTCGGTACAGTTTGTATTTTAAAAAACTTCATCAGTACTTTCCTGCCCAAAAGATGGGAGATTTTTTAATGATCCCAACTAGATTCAAACAAAGAGAGGGACTTTAAACAATGTGGTAACATACTCCTAATAAAAGGCTAACAACTCCAGGGCTGTAAGTCATAACAGAATCCGTTATTTGCATTTTCTTATTTTATTGCATGATGCTATTTCTCCTGTGAAATACTAGAATGTAGCATTTTTCATTTAAAAAATTATGCACTTAAAGCTATTCATCATGTTTACTCCCCTCTTCTTGTTGGATTCAATTACACTTCGCACATTTACATAATGCTGAACATTTGCTCTCTAGAGCCAGGTGGACACCAATGTACTGAAACCCTTGCTGTGCACACCTTCCTATCTGTGCGACCTTGGGCAGGTAATTGAACATCTCAGTGCCCGTAATCTTGTCAGCACAATGGAGATAAGAATAGCTTAACGTTTTCAGTTTCTGAGATGCTCTAAGCTTTCTAGCACCTATAGTTACTATTTGAAAAATTAATCTCTCAGAAGAAAAGAAGAATAAGGAAATCAAGCAAATTCTGTAGTACAGTAGAAAGAGTATCAGGCTGAACAGGGGAGCCTGGTTCTAATTTGACCATTAGGGCATTGAGCTAAGCCCTTGCTCTTTAGGCCTGCAAGACAAAAGTTGGATAAAATCATCACAAAGGACTCTTCCAGGTGTAAAATCCTTTGAATATGACTAATTTCAAATACAGAAATATATTTGCCTCTTGGCCATTAACTGTAACTAGGCTTAATTCTATTCTGACACAGATACCATTTCTGCCTCTTCTCTGATTTTCCAGCTTGAAGTCCCAAAGAATCAATTTTTGACCAAATTCCCCAATGATTAGCGTGTGATTTTCTCATCTCAATATTTTACCCTTGTTTTCATCTATCAACTAAAACAGAGTATTAATATTTATAGCATGTAATACCTGTGGTCAAATTATCCATCTCTCTAATGGATTTACTATAAGCACATGCATTTATTTCCAGGAAAACATCCATTTCAAATCTTCAGAGCAGAATGTTTTTAAGGTGTGTTAATGAGACATTGCTTATTCCAGGGTTCAGTATATGGCTCTGGCCTGAACTAATGCCAATATTACTGATCCAAATGCAGACCTATGCCTGGATGGGGAATAAAATGCAGAGGAACCTAAAACGATGTGAAGTTACCATTCTACGGAATTCTGATACCTTAACCATTTTAAACTCTACCAGTAAGTAAATCCCACGATTAGAAATATTCTGAAACTAAAATAATGCTGGCTTTCACCTGACGGCTCAATTTAATTTAGTTCCCACCTCCCCATCCTTTAAAATGTTTGAAAGCTCCCTTATATCTTATTTAAGACATAAGACTAGGACTTGAGACACTGCTAACTTTACTCTGCCAAGACATGTGGATTCTACTGGTAAACCCATTTAGGTTCTCTGAAACCAGTCACTAACCAGGTGGTCATGTCTATTCTCACGGGACACCTGCACATTCACCCTAATAGCACTCTGCCTGCACACATGACATTCAAATTATGCCCTCCAGGTCTCAGTAGCCTTGATTGATTGACTTAAATGAGACAGAACAAGACTCCTGGCTTTGTTCTCACTGATTTAATTTGATCAGGAATTCAATCAAGGCTGCAGAGATTAAACCAACTTTTGTGACTCTGTAGCCTAACAGCTTTGGGGTGGTTTTGTTGTTCTTTAGGTCTGAAGTGTTGCCAATGTAAATCAGGTGCCCTCTCACCACCACCAATCTCAGTCTCCACTAATCACTCCTCCTCTGGGTCTTCTCAGAGCCCCACAGACCTGTAGAGTTTATACTACAATGAATTTTAATTTGCTTTTTGGCAGGCCCCAAAAAGGTCTTTTAAATGTTAGTGGGATAGCTGTCTATGGCCAGCTACTCTCAAAATATGACAGTGTCAGCCGATACCTCAGATGAAATGTACTAGGACCGCTCTGCTTGCTGGGCCCTGAATCCCGGATATGTAGTTGCACTTGACCCTGGTAAGTCTAGCCTCATTTCCTTCATATGATATTACCTGTTTCATGAATCCTTGTGTCTGTGACACTGTGTGTTCTCATATTTAACCCATTAGACCCTGGCTCTGCTCTGTCTAAAGGCCCAGCTTTTTCATACTGTTCATACAACTACTAGTTACAGGGTATGTTTGTCATGAGCCATAAACTTGGATCAGCAAAAAATGTGATCTTCCTTATTTTTCTTTTCTATCTTATAAATCCTACTGTACCTGAAAACAAAAGGGTTTCCCTAGAACTTTCCAGGTATACTCAGTAACTGAAGAGATTTTTCAGTCATTTCAAGTTTAAACTCAGTCAAAAATTATAATTTCCTCTCTGACATCAATTATCTCTAAATTAGAGCCCAAAACTCTGGGTCTTTTACCAAACTGAAGCACTGATAGGAGATCTGTCCACTTCATAGTCTCTGCATATTATATGCTACTGTTACTGAGATGTTAAATAACTCCGTCATGGACTTTGCTTCATGGCACGTCTAGCCCAGTGCTATCCAATAGGAATATAATATAAGCTACAGTTGTAATTTTTAATTTTCTAGGAGGCACTTTAGAAAAGGTAGTAAGTCTTTGAAATCTGGTGTATATTTTACACATGCAGTCTATCTCAATTCAAACTAGCCACATTTCAAATGTGCTAGTGGCTAAAATACTGGACAACAGTTCTAGAGTGAAGCCACTCCTCCAGGCGACATCTGCTGGCACGTTCATTTACAATGTTCGCTGAGCCTGCCATCCAAGGCTGTGGAGAATGGGCCAGTCCCAGTGATTGAAGGGCTTGGGAGATCCCATCATAGTCCAAGTGACATGGGACACTCACATTTCTAATTAGGGAGGCAACATACCAGTATCAGGATTAAGATTTTAAGATAGTCATTGTAGGACATCGTATGTGGTTTTCAGGACTCCAACTGTCAGGGCTACAATTCTAAGCAAAAGTAAATCAATAGGAGATGCTAGGTAACTCCCTCTGCCAGTTTCTGTGGGAGCCCTGAGGCTATCACTGGGCCTTCTCTACCTCTGTTCTGCCTACAGCCTCTATATCGTTGTGGCAAAGAGCAAATGCAATGTCTTCCAGAACTACACTCAGGTACTACACCTATCTCCTCTACTCTTAAGCCCCTACATTTAAAGGCTGATATCTGGCCTCTAGCCTCCACTAGGAAACTCAGGTACAAGAAGAAAGGGGCACCTACCTTCACTCAGTTTCTCTTCCTCCCCATTCCAAGCTCAGATTTTCATGTAGGGGGATGGAGAGAAGCAGAGAGGCAGAATATGTGGACAGCCCTGCTTGATCAAATATTCCTCTAATCGTTTCTTCCTTATACCTGGAACAATGCCTTCTGTGGTTAAAACTCAAGACATTTGAAGTCTCTCTCCTGTATTCCTCTATGATTCTTCCCCTGTGATATTTCTAGTATCACATCTCCAGGCAAAAATGTATGGTATGTACATGTGGAGAGAATCCTGGGAGCAGAATATATACCCATTACTACTTCACATGCAGTCCTGTTACACGTATGTCATGGTGGTTTCTCCTTCCAGGCTATGCTTCATCTTTCTCAAGGTGAGTCCTTCCCCAAGGCCCTGGCTGCCTCCACTACCACGTGGCTTCCTGAGGTCTCCCAGCACATTGCAGGAGCCCATTTCTGGGTCTTCTGATCCAGGTCCACTGTTATAATCACCTAGCAACTTATGGCACAGTGTTCTTACTCCACAGGCTTAATTCTTCCAGTGAGAATGACACACTGGGCTTGACTCTTCCAGGCAATAGTATGTCTACACTGCCTTCCTCACTCAGCAGTACACTCCTCAGGGTCAGCAGCCGTCAGGTATTAAACTAAACTGAGGCTTAACAGTGAGCCTGAGGAAACTCACAGATGGGAAAGAGAGGGACACTGAAGAGAACGGATATTTTGAAGGGCACAGGAAGTCAAGTACTATGATAGAAGATGCTGAGATGTTTGAGATGCAAGATATTTACCAGGGAACAAGGCCTCTGAGAAGAAGGAAGAGGATGCAAGATTGGGCACAGGGAGAAGGTGAATTGTCATGCAGACCCTACAATCTTCAGCCAACCATATGGGGAGCTCTGGAGCAAATGCTGCTAATCAGAGTTATCCTGTTATCAGGCCAAAATGGTCAGATGGTTAATTCCCTACCTCACTGCATACAGGCTGTTCCAGGAAGGAAATGGTCTTGGATGAAGCAGCTCTGCACCGCTGAGGCTGACCTTGAAGGAGATGGCAACTGGAGGAAGCTGCTGACCACACTCCCTGAAGCTGGGTAGCAGGTCCTTTCTTAGAGGGGAATTGGGGAGGGGCATCTCCTTGCTTATCAGAGTTCTAGCCACAATTCACTTTTTGGCACATAGGTTGCTAACTGTATGGACAAGGTAGCATGATAGAGGATTCAGGTCTTGGGGGTCAGATAAATATTACAGAAAGACTGTCCTTGGAGTTCAGGATCCCAGCTACTAGGATTGATATTTTTGAGAAGGAAAACTAACAAAACCAAGGCAGAGTGGTAGAGTGCCTGGTTGTGTGGCTGGCTTTTAGGGTGTGGCTCTTGTTCTAGACAAAGGTTAGAGAACAAGGGAGACTAGAACTTAAGAGCAGAGACCAATGCAAGGCTCAGTCAAGTAGAGCAAACCAACAGCACAGGCAGGGGAGCAAGGCAGTGAGTAGAGAAGAAGACCCAGTACTGGAAATGACTGCACAGAAGAGGAGTTAATGAAGGACAGAGGTCTAGAGAACCACACCATTACTATAAGCAACAATGCTAAAGTAGGGCAAGTAATTCTTCCTAATACTAGTAGTATTAGTAATTCTTCCTAATACTACTCAAGGAGCATCCAATTGAGTAGTATATTCTATTACTTCAATATTAAAAGGATATAAAGTCATTACTAAAATAAGATTTATCAAGTATTTATCCAAGATTTTGGTTTTTTCCAACAATCTCTCAATAAACAGACACGCTATCTCTCAATGAGTACTTGTGATTCATAAATATTTTCACATTTTGTGAAGGTTTTAATGGCACAAGAAGACTGCAGTCTTTCAAAGCATCAAAATTAATACTTTGGAGAATAGGTGCAGGTCCTGTAGCTTTAACTTAATTCTAAGAACCCTGACTTAATTTTTAAAATAGCAAAATTGGCTCTGCTTTAGGAAATACAACCAGGCATGCTTAGTCAGTTCAGCTGGCTTGGCCAGTCATATAGAGGGAAAACAACATCCTGAAATTTTGATTGAAATGCTTATTTCCACCCTCATATTGCTGGGGGGAAGAAAAGACAACACTCTATTTTCAATTTTAGAGAAAACCGAACTGATACAAAACACTGAACGCTAAAGCAATCTTTTAAAGATAAATCTGTTCATGCATGGACAAAAAGATTAACAAGAAGATTGCTGCTACTGGTAACATGCATTTTATGACCACGTGAGGGGGAAGATAGGATTTTTCTCTGCCTAGAATACTGAAGAGATCATAGCTCTCACAGGATAAGCAAACAGCTGCTGATTTTTCACAGGAAAAAAAACATTTGATTTTCTATGTTGTCCACCAAACTACTTATTCATTCATCTTTTAAGGAAAAGATGCTAGAGTAGACTCTTTCAAAATATGAAGCAAATACCTTTTCTTTTTGTCAAATAAAATCTCATGCACAGGAGTGTTATTATAAAAAGCTACTAAAGCAAAAACCAGGAGTAAACATCACCAGATGGTTAAAAAATAAAGACATCAATATTTTAGGGATTAAATGGCTTAAGAAATCTTGATTTTGCGACTTCCCTGGTGGTCCAGTGGTTAAGAATTGCACGTCTCTCAATTTAAATCAAAAGCTAGAAACAATTAAGCTTAGTGAGGAAGTCATGTCAAAAGCTGAAACAGGCCAAAAGCTAGGCCTGTTGCACCAGTTAGCCAAGTTGTGAATGCAAAGGAAAAGTTCTTGAAGGAAATTAAACGTGCTGCTCCAGTGACACACAAATGATAAGAAAGCAAAACAGCATTATTGCTGATGTGGAGAAAGTTTTAGTGGCCTGTATAGAAGGTCAAACCAGCCACAACATTCCCTTAAGTCAATGCCTAATTCAGAGCAAGGCCATAACTCTCTTCAATTCTGTGAAGGCTGAGAGAGGTGAGGAAGCTGCAGAACAAAAGTTTGAAGCTAGCAGAGGTTGGTTCATGAGGTTGAAGGAAAGAAGCCATCTCCAAAACGTAAAAGTACAGGGTGAAGCAGCAAGTGCTGATGTAGAAGCTGCAGCAAGTTACCCAGAAGGTCTAGCTAAGATAATGAATGAAGGTGGCTACACTAAACAACAGATATTCAGTGCAGATGAAACAGCCTTATCTTGGAAGAAGATACCATCCAGGACTTTCATGGCTAGGGAGGAGAAGTCAATGCCTGGCTTCAAAGCTTCAAAGGACGGGCTAACTCTGTGGTTAGGGGCTAATGCAGCTGGTGACTTGAAGTTTAAGCTAATGCTCACCATTCCAAAAACCCTATGGGGCTTCCCTGGTGGTGCAGTGGTTAAGAATCCACCTGCCAATGCAGGGCACACGGGTTCGAGCCCTGGTCCGGGAAGATCCCACATGATGCGGAGCAACTAAGCCCATGTGCCACAAGTACTGAGCCTGCACTCTAGAGCCCACGAGCCACAATTAGTGAAGCCCGTGCACCTAGAGCCCACGCTCCGCAAAAAGAGAAGCCACCACAGTGAGAAGCCCGCGCACCGCAATGAAGAGTAGCCCCCGCTCGCCGCAACTAGAGAAAGCCCGCACACCACAACGAAGATCCAACGCAGACAAAAATAATTTTTAAAAAAAACCCTACAGCCTTGAGAATTATGCTGAATCTACCCTGCCTGTGCTCTATTAATGGAACAACAAAGCCCGAATGACAGCATATCTGTTGACAATAGGGTTTACTGAATATTTTAAGCCCACTGTTGAGACGTACTGCTCAGAAAAAGATTCCTTTCAAAATATTACTGCACATTGACAATGCACCTGCTCACCCAAGAGCTCTGATGGAGATGGACAACAAAATAATGTTGTCTTCATGCCTCCCAACACAACATCCATTCTGCAGCCCCTGGATTAAGGAATAATTTCAACTTTCAAGTCTCATTATTTAAGAAATACATTTTGTAAGGTCATAGCTATCATAGATAGTGTTTCCTCTGATGGATCTGGGCAAAGTCAGCTGAGAACTAATCGATTCACCATTCTATGTGCCATTAAGAATATTTATGACTCATGGGAAGAGGTCAAAATAACAACATTAACAGGAGTTTAGAAGAAGTTCATTCCAACCCTCATGGATGACTCTGAGGGGTTCAAGACCTCAGTGGAAAAAGTAACTGCAGATGTACAAATAGCAAGAGAAATAGAAGTGGAGCCTGAAGACGGAACTTAATTGCTGCAATTAAAACTTTAATGGATGAGAAAACGTCAACGGATGAGGAGTTACTTCTTACGGATGAGCAAAGAAAGTACTTTCTTGAGATGGAATCTACTCCTAGTGAAGATACCGTGAAGGTAGTTGAAATGACAACAAAGGATTTAGAATATTTTAGAAAGGTAGTTGATAAAGCAGTGACAGGGTTTGAGAGGACTGACTCAAATTTTAAAAGATGTTCTACTGTGGGTAAAATGCTATCAAACGGTACTGCATGCTACAGAGAAATTGTTCATTAAAAGTCAATCAAAGTCAACTGACTGCTGTCAGTCACCTCAACCTTCAGTAACTACCACCCTGATCAGTCAGCTGCCATCAACGCTGAGGTAAGACCCTTCAGTGGAGAAAAGATTACAACTCACTGAAGGCTCAGAAGATGGTTAGCATTTTTTTAGCAATAAAGTATTTTTTAATTAATGTATCTACATTGTTTTTTAAGACATAATGCTACTGCACACTTAACAGACTACAGTATGGTGGGAACATAACTTTTATATGCACCGGAAAGCAAAAAAATTCATGTGACTCGCTTTACTGCAACATTCACTTATTGCAGTGGCCTGGAAATGAACCCACAGTATTTCTGAGGTATGCCTGTACTTGTTCAAGGTAATTAGACTTATTGGTTGATAGATTTATTATGAGGTAAATTACTTAGTACCTACTAATAAGATGTCTTTAGAGGTGATGAGACCAGATAGAAACTTCATTTGCTTTTTTTCTAGTCTGCTTACATAAATATATGTATGCATATGTGTATGTATTTTGTGTGTGTGTGTGTACAAGTACAATCAAAGCTTATTTGGAATTCTTTCAGCTGGAAATCTACTGTAATCAGTGTTTTCCCCTATTTACAATACAATGGCAAGTAGCATCCTCGGCAATACCAAGAAGACCGGTAAGATACCAAAGCACTGTCGGAATAATTAAAATTGATTAACTCATGGTCAATAGATTTGTAGTGTTTTGAGTGTTCTTAAATAAATTTTTTAATCCCTTAAATTAATAATACATAAATTCTTTGCATATCTAAAATCTTTATTAAAATATCCCATCTCCTAACTCTATGTTTATTATTTGTTAGAAAGTAAAATTGGTAAGTATCAATTCACTTAATATTCCAAGTATATAAGACAAAAGAAATTTTTAAAAAAATTTATTTTCCCATTTTAGGTTAGACTTCTAGGAGTCTAATGGGGCTGATTAAAAAAAAATATTTGTTTTGCACAGCTCAGGCTGAAATCCACATATTCAGATTTGACTTTCAAAGACATACCTTGAGCCAGGAAAAAAAATCACTTGACACAAGCTATAAACATAGATCTTTAGGGAAAATGGAAATTTTATATCAGTTCTTCTTTTATTGTGTTAGAATAGAGGAAAAACAGATCTGAGGTGGGGAGTTTGTGGGTAAAGATGAAACATACAACTTCAGACAAAAATGAATGGAATTAATATTTACTGGATGCGAAAAGGGCCAGACAATGTGCTGGTTATTTTTGGTACCTTGAGTACAATTAATGGACAACCGAACTCAGTTTGAAATTCAAAATTGTAGTGCTGTGGTCATCCTAGTATTTTGCAATATAATTACTAGTTCCATCTAACACATATTTAGTAATAAATTCTAACTTTAATCATCAAATCTTATTTCCAGACTTTCTTTCTACAGGTTACTGTAAAATCATCAAAACTTGTCTTTCCCAAGTCCTACCCTCATAACTTGGCCTCAGAGTAAGACTTAAGGGACCTCAGAAGTTACAATTCTCTCAGAAAATTATCTTTGTAGAATAACAACTTTGTCTTTTGCTTATCCTTTTTATGATCTGCTATAAAATAAAAACTTGGTCACTGGATGTCCCTGGAAAAACAACAATAAAAAACTGATTAAAAGTTCCAATTCCTTTCCGCCATCACTTGGAGGTGATCTGTGGAAGGCCAAACAGAGTGTGCATTTGACTCAGGAAATGGTGACTAACTATTTTAACAGGATGTAATAGAGCTGAGTCTCATCACTTCATGACTAAACCCTTTGACTTACTAATACAGACTGCTGGACTATAAGAAGATAGTGGTTTCCCCTTAAATGGACTAAATAAAAAAGATAAGCATTAGTTGGCTATACTTATGATCCATTTTTTCTTCCAAGAAATACTCCCCTTTTCAATGAGTCATTTGATTGATCATATAAATGATCAATCTGATAAAAATAAGTATACTATTTTATTTTGTCATTTTTTTCCATCTGCTGTCAACGTATACTGAAAAATGTACTGTAATAATCCACGGGTATTATGTAAAATGGATTTCAAAAAAACGACATAGCAAACAGATCCAGAAAAGAGATAGCAAAAGGATCACAATAATGGTACACAGATTGATCCCCAATTTCAGCATCCTCAAAATGTGAAATGAGAGAGAATAATTAAGATTTCTTATAACAAAATTTTCTATCACTGTGACTTTTCTTCATACTTCCGTGGTTTTAATTTAATCTATTGGTCTAAACTAAAGAATATAAATTAATAAAACTAATAAAACCATAAGTATAGGTATGAGATTTATAGAGTTTCAATAGCTCCTGAAAAAATTTCAATTCAAAACTCCTAAGATCAACACCTAATCTGACCAGGCATCTTGCAGATGTAGTCTTCACCCAGGTACTTCCATGTTATGGAAGTAAATTACTACTGGTCACAAGTGTGACTGGCGGAAAAGAACTGGGATGACTCATTACAACCTATTACCACTGTAAGGAAAAGAACACACAAATGTCTTTTAAAAATAGCTTATAGGGCTTCCCTGGTGGCGCAGTGGTTGAGAGTCCTGCCGATGCAGGGGACATGGGTTCGTGCCCCGGTCCGGGAGGATCCCACATGCCGCGGAGCGGCTGGGCCCGTGAGCCATGGCCGCTGAGCCTGCGCGTCCGGAGGCTGTGCTCCGCAACGGGAGAGGCCACAACAGTGAGAGGCCCGCGTACAGCAAAAAAAAAAAAAAAAAATAGCTTATAGAAGCTATCTGGATGAGGACTTTTTAAAGGCAGAAGCAGATAGCGTGATCTTCAAATACTAACCCTCCCCCTCTCCCCGCCTCAGTTGAGGTTTAATTCAAATGAAGGGATAGGGAGGATGGTTGTTAAGGACTACGCTAACTCAAAACGCATGTAGGTTCCAGAAGGCACTACTTGTTTGGTCAAAATATGGTTCTTGCAGGTCACCAACTATTTGTTTATTCAATAAACTTTCATTGGGTGGCCTGTAGTGCCCGTTACTGTGCCAAGTAATGGAAATACAAAGATGAATAAAACAGAGTTCTTAGCCTTAAGGAACCTTTATTCAAGTCAGGGAGGGAACCAGATTAAAAAAGACAATGACAACACAGTGAAGTGAGTGCCATGATTCACTTAAGCTGAGGGCAAAGTGAGAGGTCAAGGAAGTCTTCATTGAAAGGTAACATAGGGACCAAATTTGAAAAAATTGAGATAGAAAAAAAAGTTACATATGAGGAAAGTACTCCAGATGAATGAAGAAGATGCTCAAAGTGTGTAAAGAAAGCCTAGCACTGGGGAGACTTTGTTCAGTTCATGATGACTGGATTGCGTAGTGAAGAGCTATATTGTGAGAGCCCTTGTAAGTCACATTAGTTCAGAGGAAGGCTTTGAGGAGCAAGTGAAAGATGTCAAGCAGGAAATATTTTTAGAAAGTTCATTCTACATTAGAGTGGAGGGAACCATAAAAGAAAAACATCTTGGAGATATAGCAAAGGCCTACTCATGATGGGGAAAAAAGTGCTGGATGTGAAAAATATTAATGATGTCGAATTAAAATCCTGCTGCACACAGGTATGCTGTATTTCTGTCCTGGTTTCCAAAAGTGAAGCAGCTCTTACTATTTACGAATGCTTAAAGACTTCCTAAAATGACTCTTTTTGCTGCTTGCTTGGTAGTGTTCCCAGAGCATGAGTAAGCCCTGAGTGCAAGTGATACTTCTCTCTCAAACCTTCATGAGTCACAATTAATCTAAGCATACAAATTATGTTAAATAACAGATTTATCTTCAGCAATGTGTGACCCAAGTAAATATTTTATTAGATACACTGTTCACATCAGGTTGTAGACTCAGAATTATAAATCCTTTGTCAGAACTCCTCAACATTCAAAATATGAATCAGCTTTGACAATATAGGATTTTTTTTCCTCTCATTTTTTCAACTACTCACTTCTGTATTCTAGATAAACAAACATATCTTTTTTTTTTTTTTTTTTTTTTTTTTTTGCGGTACATGGGCCTCTCACTTCCGTGGCCTCTCCCGTAGCGGACCACAGGCTCCGGATGCTCAGCGGCCATGGTTCACGGGTCCAGCCGCTCCGCGGCATGTGGGATCCTCCCGGACCGGGGCACGAACCCGTGTCCCCTGCATCGGCAGGCAGACTCTCAACCACTGCGCCACCAGGGAAGCCCCAAGCATATCTTTAAATGCTCTGATTTATGATTATGTCCTATCTTACTTTTTCCTTCCTGGTAGAACCTTAATCTGACATTATCTCACCCTCTCTTTCGGCTTTTGTTCACCCATCTCTTGCCTATTACTGACACCCAAACTCCGTATGTGTCCACTTCTTTCTAACTCATCTCCTCAATCACCATTCATCCGTACATACCCTAAATTGTGATATGCACACGTGTGTTAGCATATGCACACGTGTGTATAAAGACAGCCTTTGTAACCAATCAACATCTGCTCTAGCATCCTAGACCTGAGGCTATTCATTTGCTAGCAGAGTCTGGGACTCTAAAGTGACCCTGATACTAAAATATTCACCCATGACATTAAAGCTTCTATCTATAGAGAGATACTGATATTCTACCATGTCTGATCATGGCAGGAAAGCGAAAAATCAGACTCAAAATAGTTACCACACATAGAACAAAAGATTTATCAGCACAGGATACCCTACATCCAAGTCTAACAATGCTGCCAGGGAAGATTCAACCCTTGCCTGCCATCTGATCTTCTTTCTAAAATTACCCATATGCCCCTCATCCTTTGGCTTTGTACCTGGTTACTTTTCATTTTTACCTCATCATCACTGCATCCACTCCCTTATAGTCTCTTGCCACCAAGATTGTTTTTCCTGCTTTTCCTTCCAATTTCATGCAATGTCTCTCTCAGCTTAGTTAGCACTGAGTTCTTCTAGGCATGCTTTCTGGTTAACCCCAGAGATCATTCATTCCCTCATTCTGAGAACAGAACTCACTTTCTCCTCATAGCCTTGTGTCATTCCGCAAGAACTGACGCACCTTGGCAATCCAACAATTTTTATGTGTGCACATACAGCAAAAGTCAGTATGAGCTGCCATGATTTTTCACCTCGTAAATGGGGAATAACGTCAAGCATTGGTCATGGAGATGATTTACAGAGATTTTTTTGTTTTGCTTGGATTGTTTTGGTTTGTTTTTTTATCACAGCCTTCAAGGTCTTTGACTTCCTGCTGTTTGTCAACTCTATAATTAATTCTAGTTTGCATCAAGCTCTTAAAGAAATGTTAGAAAAATCATTTCCATGGTGTAATTCATTATTTTTCTAATAAATTAGAAGCTGCACAATAAAGAATGTTTATTTCAATAACTGTATTCTATAAAAAAGGAAATTTTCTACTCAAGTGCAATATTTTATCATCTTAATACTCCTGGAAGGTATCTGTATCTCTTTCAAGTCAAAGGACAAGAGACGTTAATGCCTGAGTTCAAGCAGATGAGCGTGCTGTTTTTGTAGTAGGCTGTGTCTTCAATGCAGTTACAGTTTTAGTCATGGTTCCACATTCACATATGGAATGCACTTCTACATCTAAACCTTGTTTGGTTACTATATGTGTGTTTATGTTATACAAGTCTCCTTGTTCCCCTAAGAAGGCAAACTAGACCAAGATCATTATCTGGTGGCAACTGTGATGAAAGCCATAGGAGACTTAATCTGAAAATAATTACTTTGGGGAATATATATTTAAAGGGAGAAATAGATTGTCCTTTTCTTTTTTCCTCTGGAGCAATTTGGTAATCCTCCATTTGCTTAATATAGCCACTAATCCCAACATTATCTGTACAGAGAACAAATTACTAATTCTATATAATTATAAATTGTAAGCAATTCAAAGTAACTGTGTCTTTAAGAGTTATTTTAATATTCTTCCTTTATTGTCCCAACCCCAGCACTCAGAGAGCAATCCCTTAGCCAGCTCTACCAGTTCCTGAATTACAAAGACTTGCTTATATCAATTAGTCAAGTAAATGACACTAGGCAAAGTTTAACTTAAAATTACATACGTTGAAAAAAATGTGTTCACCAAAATTATTTTAAGAATAACTACTTTACTTTAAAAAGGTCAGAATTTAGATTTAATATGACATTTAGCTAGCATCCCACATTATAGTCTCTCCTAACTTCCCATTAAATACTTATGACAAAATAGAAAAATAAAATTGCAGTTTTATAATCAATTGTGAATGCAAGAAAAGGATATAGCCAGCAAAATAAATGGAGATGAAGCCATCCATGTACTCTCTTTACTGTTTGTTTGTTTTTGTTTTGGCCGTGCTGCGCGGCATGTTGGATCTTAGTTGCCCAACCAGGGATTGAACCCACGCCCCCTTCAGTGGAAGCGTGGGGTCCCAACCACTGGACCACCGGGGAAGTCCCTATGGTAAGGTTTTGATGAAATATTAGGCAACTATTTAAAAGATTTAAAAGTCTTATAGAAAAACCAGTGATAGTTTCATAGCAACACAAATATTAAGTCAAAAGCAGAATATATAATAATAAAATAGCTATGTATTCATACATTAATATTCATATATGAAGTCATGCTCATAATTACACAAAATACTAGAAAGAAATCGGTCAAAATATTAGCAATTTGTTTTATGGATGATGACAGTCTACTGTTTTCTTTATCTTTTACTGTTACCTACCTTTTCTACAATGAGAATATATTAATTTTGTAATGAGCAAAATAATAGTATTTTATATGACTGTTATTTCATTTTTAAAATACTGTTTTCATGGGCTTCCCTGGTGGTGCAGTGGTTGAGAGTCCGCCTGCCAATGCAGGGGACACGGGTTCGTGCCCCAGTCCGGGAAGATCCCACATGCCGCGGAGCGGCTGGGCCCGTGAGCCATGGCCGCTGAGTCTGTGTGTCCGGAGCCTGTGCTCCGCAACGGGAGAGGCCACAACAGTGAGAGACCCGTGTACTGCAAAGAAATAAAAAATAAAAATAAAATAAAAATAAAAATACTGTTTTCAGATATTATTTTAGGCCACACACGAGCTGGTCTGCTTCCTTCTGACTCCAAGTAATCATAAGCATATGAAATTGGTAGCTTTTAGATCTAGATAAGAGCTGAGCAAAATCAGTATGAATAGCTCTAGCTAAGACAATACAAATAAATAGATTTAGTGAGCTTTGTTTGTGATGTGGTGGGATGAATCCCTGGGTAGATCATTATTTCTTTACATTCTACCTTCCAGAGCTGTCTTAGATTCTAGTATAGTGTTCCAGTATGTGTGGTCAGTAGTTACAAGGTGCCATTTGACGGTTGCAAAGAAAAAACTCAACCAAAATATTTACTGTATTCATGTCTAAAATGTTAACAATCATTTGTTTCTATAGGTTCCTTGAAGCCAAGGACCATTTTTATCAACCTTTGAATGTTCAACACTGGCACATATTTTGGTGAATAAATGGATAAATACTAGGAAACCCCTAGCACTCACTGATCCTCTAACTGCAAGTGCTTTTCCAAGGGATAACACAGCATTCTCTAATACCTAACAATAAATAGTTTATCAGATTAACTTCCTCTGTGTTAAGAGACTGTGAAAATGTTCCCTATAGTCACTCCAGATACAAACCTGGCATCTGCTCCACAATCTTGATGCACATTCCTCAAGATCCAGGGAGCAGGAGAGAGGGCTGGGTCTTATCAGACTATGGAATTTGATACTGAATTTATTTAAGTCAGACATGCACAGTGTGCAGGAAACTAGAGGAAATATATCATTATGACAGGAATGCTGCTTCTCACTCCAGATCCTCCATCACGACTGCCAAATTCTTTATGTACCCCAAAGTCTGGGAGGTCACATTTTCACATCTGTCAAGTTTTCATGACACTGAAAGTAACTAATGAATCCACTGAAATATAAGCAAAGCATCAGTCTGCTATGGCTGACTATAATTTGGTAGTTCTCTGTATTCAGTTACTTATTCACCCATATTATTAAACAACACTGAGTATCCACTGTCAGCTAAATCTTGCGAGGATATAAATGTGTATAAGACATGATCTCTGCTTTTCAGTATCTCCATAAACAAGATAATTTCTCCTTCTCTTCTTGCTTTCCTCTTCCTCCTTCTCATGCTTAATATTAAAGATTTAATGACTGCCTATAATTCAACTGCACTGTTCAAATATTTTATGTCTATGAACTCACTGAATCCTCACTATTCCCCACTTTACACATGAAAAAACTGAGTCATCCAGAGGTTAGTTGAAGAACTTGCGAAGGATTAACAGCCTATAGACAGAAACTGAATCCAAGAAATAGGTCTTCAGAGCTTGAGCTTCTAATCATTACATAAGTGTGTGTATTATATTTATATATAAATATATGAGTAAATATATTTGGAGCTCTCACCAATGTACCACTCTATGCCAACACAGATCTCAACAGGAAGAGACAGACTTTGCAACTCTGGCAGAAAGTGACACTATTACCACCAGAAGGAAGAAGAAAGACTTTCTCCCTGCTTGGCAGCAACTCATCCAATGAGAGACTGTCACAACTCAGCCAATGAAAAGCCACTTTGAGCTCCTAGTTTCCTCCAATGAACTTTTTGTTTCTATTAGTCCTTCCCAACTTCCCCTTCTCCTCTATAGAAGAGCATTTTCTTTTATAGGAATTTATTTCTCCTTTCCTTTACAGGACTTGCATGTGGTTCATGCATAGTTGCATGTCCTGAATTTCAATTCTTTGCTGTTCCCGAATAAACCGTTTTTGCTGGTAAAATAACTGGCTGTTTTAGGTTAACTCTAGTCAAAGGGTTTCACATCCCATTTACTCCTCAGAACTACCCTATTATTCACACTGCTTTCATCCCTCAGCCTGAAGGTGATAACCTCACTTTTCAGAAGGGTCCAGAGTCTCAGTGTGGCCTTGCTCATTTCTGTGACTGTGGATCAAATATCTTTGATAACGGAGACTGGGAACATGATGATGACGCTGGTCCCTGGGCACTCATAGAAGAGACAAAGGGCTTGATTTATCTTCCTTCCCAGCAAGGGAGAAGAAGGTACTTTCCTAGTTATAGAAGCTTGCCTGGGCTAAGAGTAACTAAAAATGAAATTTGAGCACAGACTCCCCTAACTCTAATCTCAGAAGAAATTGCCCAGGGAAATTCCAGTCCTTGCCCAGAGAAATCCCATCAGGCTTTGAACAAAGGGAATAACTTCTCCCTAAATAAATTAAAGAAGCATGCATTCAAGAAGAATATTTGCATACATTATTCATCATCCCTCTTTGTGGCTGCCTTACTCTACACAGAATGATGGCCACAATTTAATACATGTATTCAGGGTTTTTCCTGAGTTTTCCCAAGAATTTCTTATAATATCATACTGTATGGGAAAAAAAAAATTTTTTTAAATAGGGAAAATGAAAGCTAAGCATATAGGGCCCAGAGACAAGGAGATAGCACATTTTGATCCAGTAGGTCAGGAAAGTCCCCCTGGTTGAGAATAATTTCGGTTAGAAATAGAGGGTAAGAAATTAGAGGTAAGTGACTAAGTAAGGAGATGGCTACCACCGGCTAAGGAAGAAGTGTAATGATGTGACCTTGGATAGAGGTGGTGGAGATGGAGAGGAAAGTATAAGATCCAAAGATACCAGTAATATACAGTCAAATGAGTAGACAACTGATTGGCATGTGGAGGGTCAGAGAGGTGAAAATATAAAGATTTCGCCCAAGTGTCTGGCCTGAGCGTTTAGAAGAGCTGATAATGCCTTAAACAGAAGTAAATTCCCTTTTTTTGAGGAGAAAAAATTTGGACTTGTTAACTTTCAGGCACTAGTCAAATATGCTTATGGGGATATCCAGTATGTATGCACACAAAAAGTGATGAAAGGGTCAAAGCCAATAATTGCGGTGCTGGGTTTTTTTATAATGCATTAGAGTCTTCCAAGTGCTTATTTGATTTGACTCTCACAAATAACCCCATTAGGCAACCAGGAAAGCTATATTTACTCTCAATTTACACATTTCAAAATTGAGACATTGTGATAAGAAATTTTACACTGTACACGGCAGAACTGGCAACCTAAATACTCTTGGTACATTCACTACATCTATGACACATGCTACCATGTCCCAGAGTCTGAATATACCATCAGTTGAGATATTATTCAGATAAGGAGAATAGACCATTCAAAACAGAAAACCAATAACTTAGTGCTCAGTACATTTCATATAGATTATTTAAATGCAAAGTAAAATGCTGACCATTTTCTCTACAAATGGTTCTACATTATTAAATCATTTGTAACCAATGTGTTTGTCCAAACCCTTAGTATACCACTATAGTAATGACGCCTTTTATTTTCTGATGCTTTCATATCTTGGGGTCTTGCTGATTCTGGAGGGCTTCCCCTTCCCCGAGCTATCTAATTCCTGGAGATAGCAAACTACTTTCCTGGAGCATGCCTTTCAGATGCAAATCAAGCCAGACCCCATACCCCAACCACTTCCTTAATCAGTTTCTCACCTTCAGCCACTATCCACCTTCCCAATTACCCCAGGGCCAGGTAGCAGACCACTAGGGACAGCCCTTATGCCTCAGAGCCTAGTGAAATTATTCAAACCATCCAACCTAAACCTGCTTCCCTGCTTCACCTGTTCCTTCCTTTGGAAACCACAATAAAGGCTCTTGTCAAATGCTTCCCCCCTACACACATGTACCTCTTAGCAGATCCTGTTGCTTCCCTGTGTAGTTCTCAATGGCATGGCATACCACCTTCTCTTTGGATCTGTGAGTTTAACAAACTATCATTTTAATGGTTGTGATCTCCTGACATGTTGGCCTTACCTACCTAAATAATAATAAAATCTGCATTTTAAAACAACCAGTCAGAAACTAGAACCCAAAATAATTAAGAAAACCCAAAGTGAACAGATGCCCATGTGATCGTGTTATTGAACCAAACTTGGATCAGCTCACCTGACATGCAGCAAAGCCAATCTACTGACACGGGGTTGTGGTGAAGGAAAGTACAGCATTTATTGTAGGGCACCAAGCAAAGAGAACAGGCAGCTACTGCCCAAAAGACTCACACTCTCCGATGGCTTTCAGGCAAGGTTTTACAAAGGCAACATTAGGAGTGAGGGTCACAGGGTAGTGATCAACTCACGGTTGGTTGATGGTGATGTAACATGGTAATGTTTCTGGAATCTTAATCGTCAACCTTCTGATTCCAACCAGTCTAGGTCTGCTTGCTTGTGGACAGCAGGTAGCCTCCATCCTCCACCAGGTAGGGGTCGTAGTTTCTACAGAACAACTCAGAGATATGCCTCAGATTGTTATCTGTATCCCTTCAGAAGGAACTAGGAGTCCTGTCACTGTGTTGTTCTAATCATTAACTGTTTGAGTCTGCTCTCTGAAATCTGGGGAAGGTCAAACAAGAAGTGGGGGACACAGAGGGACTTGTACCTAGGAAGGTCCCACGGCATCTTGCTCGGTTTCAATCCCCGCTTTTCTTTGATACTCCTCAATCCTGAGGAGAACAAGGGTGGGACAAGAAAAGGAATAAAGCTTTGGATAGAGAGGTTAATCCCAAACTCAGCAGGGGAACTCGCTGTTAGGGGGACTCGGTTACAAATGGTAACATGAAGAACACAGCCATCATTAAAACAACAACCTCTACAGATTCAATGCAATCCCTATCAAACTACCACTGGCATTTTTCACAGAACTAGAACAAAAAATTTCACAATTTGTATGGAAACACAAAAGACCCCGAATAGCCAAAGAAATCTTGAGAACGAAAAAAGGAGCTGGAGGAATCAGGCTCCCTGACTTCAGACTATACTACAAAGCTACAGTAATCAAGACAGTATGGTACTGGCACAAAAACAGAAATATAGATCAATGGAACAGGATAGAAAGCCCAGCGATAAACCCACGCACATATGGACACCTTATCTTTGATAAAGGTGGCAGGAATGTACAGTGGAGAAAGGACAGCCTCTTCAATAAATGGTGCTGGGAAAACTGGACAGGTACATGTAAAAGTATGAGATTAGATCACTCCCTAACACCATACACAAAAATAAGCTCAAAATGGATTAAAGACCTAAATGTAAGGCCAGAAACTATCAAACTCTTAGAGGAAAACATAGGCAGAACACTCTATGACATAAATCACAGCAAGATCCTTTCTGACCCACCTCCTAGAGTAATGGAAATAAAAACAAAAATAAACAAATGGGACCTAATGAAACTTCAAAGCTTTTGCACAGCAAAGGAAACCATAAACAAGACCAAAAGACAACCCTCAGAATGGGAGAAAATATTTGCAAATGAAGCAACTGACAAAGGTTTAATCTCCAAAATTTACAAGCAGCTCATGCAGCTCAATAACAAAAAAACAAACAACCCAATCCAAAAATGGGCAGAAGACCTAAATAGACATTTCTCCAAAGAAGATATACAGAATGCCAACAAACACATGAAAGAATGCTCAACATCATTAATCATTAGAGAAATGCAAATCAAAACTACAATGAGATATCATCTCACACCAGTCAGAATGGCCATCATCAAAAAATCTAGAAACAATAAATGCTGGAGAGGGTGTGGAGAAAAGGGAACACTCTTGCACTGCTGGTGGGAATGTGAATTGGTTCAGCCACTATGGAGAACAGTATGGAGGTTCCTTAAAAAACTACAAATAGAATTACCATATGACCCAGCAATCCCACTACTGGGAATATACCCTGAGAAAACCAAAATTCAAAAAGAGTCATGTACCAAAATGTTCATTGCAGCTCTATTTACAATAGCCTGGAGATGGAAACAACCTAAGCGCCCATCATCGGATGAATGGATAAAGAAGATGTGGCACATATATACAATGGAATATTACTCAGCCATAAAAAGAAACGAAATTGAGCTATTTGTAATGAGGTGGATAGACCTAGAGTCTGTCATACAGAGTGAAGTAAGTCAGAAAGAAAAAGACAAATACCGTATGCTAACGCATATATATGGAATTTAAGGGGGAAAAAAATGTCATGAAGAACCTAGGGGTAAGACAGGAATAAAGACGCAGACCTACTGGAGAACGGACTTGAGGATATGGGGAGGGGGAAGGGTGAGCTTTGACAGGGTGAGAGAGAGTCATGGACATATACACACTAACAAACGTAGTAAGGTAGATAGCTAGGGGGAAGCAGCCGCAAGGCACAGGGATATTAGCTCGGTGCTTTGTGACAGCCTGGAGGGGTGGGATAGGGAGAGTGGGAGGGAGGGAGACGCAAGAGGGAAGACATATGGGAACATATGTATATGTATAACTGATTCACTTTGTTATAAAGCAGAAACTAACACACAATTGTAAAGCAATTATACCCCAATAAAGATGTTTAAAAAAAAAAAAAAAAAAAAAACAACAACCAAGGGCTTCCCTGGTGGCGCAGTGGTTGAGAGTCCGCCTGCCGATGCAGGGGACACGGGTTCGTGCCCCGGTCTGGGAGGACCCCACATGCCAGCGGAGCGGCTGGGCCCGTGAGCCATGACAGCTGGGCCTGCGCGTCCGGAGCCTGTGCTCCGCAAAGGGAGAGGCCACAACAGTGAGAGGCCCGCGTACAGTAAAAAACAAAACAAAACAAAACAAAACAAAACAAACAAACAAACAAAAAAAACCAAAACGGACATGATGATACTTATAATAACTACATAAAAGAAATTATGTATATCTTATGTGACTATTATGTAGAAAAAGATTACTTCAACATTGTTTTATTCATCTAAATGCACTTATTAAAATTTTTAGTTTTTAAATTGTTTCCTAATACTAGATATTTTTTATTTTTAAATCATTTTATATTTGTACCTTGATATACATATATGTACAATATTGCAAAAGATAATTTCACCAGCAATAACCAGTGTTCACATTTTAACACTTTTCTATGTATCTTTCAGTCATATAGTTTTTATGTAATCAAATGATATTACACATACCAATATATAATGAGTTTTTCATATAATAAAATATTTCAATACAGAGAACCTTTGGAACATGGGCAAATCTGGCCTGCTGCCTATGTTTGTAGATAAAATTTAATCGGAACAAAGCCACGCTCTCTCATGCATTGTCTACAGCTATTTCATCGCTGTAATAGTAGAGTTGACTAGTTGCAACAGAGATCACAAAGCCTGCAAAGCCTAAAATATTTACTATCTGACCCTTTCCAAAAATGTTTGCCAACCCTGATATAGTGTGTACATTTTTCATATTGTTTCTATTATAACATAGTATTATTTTAAATCCTACAGTAATCGATTACATGTTATAATTTCATCTATTAAATCTTAATTTTCAGATCATAATCTGGCTTCGTGATTGTCAGAGATAAACTTTTTCAATTCGATTATATACCATGAAGATTTACAGAAGTTTGAAAAGGCTACTTCTTAAATAATAGAATTATTTTTGTATTCTTAAACTTAAAACTATAATTAAAAATCAAAATATTGATTCTGTGTATTGGGGCTTAAAATCCATTGCACTTTCAGAGAATATAAAACAGTAGCATAGCCAATACTGAATATGAAGTGGAGAAACCATTTCAACACACACAGACATTCAAAATTCCCATGTTCTGAGAATCGGAACGAAGACGGCAGAGTAGAAGGACGTGCTCTCACTCCCTCTTGCGAGAACACCAGAATCACAACTAGCTGCTGGACAATCATCGACAGGAAGACACGGGAACTCACCAAAAAAGACACCCCAGATCCAAAGACAAAGGAGAAGCCACAATAAGACGGTAGGGGGGGCGCAATCACAGCAAAATCAAATCCCATAACTGCTGGGTGGGTGACTCACAGACTGGAGGACACTTAGACCACAGGAGTCCACCCACTGGAGTGAAGGTTCTGAGCCCCATGTCAGGCTTCCCAACCTGGGGGTCCGGCAATGGGAGGAGGAATTCCTAGAGAATCAGACTTTGAAGCCTAGTGGGAATTGATTGCAGGACTTTGACAGGACTTGGGGAAACAGAGTCTCCACTCTTGGAGGGCACACACAAAGTACTGTGTGCATCGGGACCCAGGGGAAGCAGCAGTGACCCCAGGGGAGACTGAACCAGACTTACCTGCCAGTGTTGGATGGTCTCCTTCAGAGGCCGGGGTGGCTGTGGCTCCGTGGACACTGGCAGCAGAAGTTCTGGGAAGTACTCCCTAGCATGAGCCCTCCCAGAGTCTGCAATTAGCCCCACCAAAGAGCTCCAGTGTTGGGTTGCCTCAGGTCAACCAACACAGAGGGTACCCAGCCCCACACATCAGCAGTCAAACGGATTAAAGTTTTACTGAGCTCTGCCCACCAGAGCAACAGTCTGCTACCTACCACCAGTCCCTCCCATCAGGAAACTTGCACAAGCCTCTTAGATAGCCTCATCCACCAGAGGGCAGACAGCAGAAGCAAGAAGAACTACAATCCTGCACCCTGTGGAACAAAAACCACATTCACAGAAACATAGACAAGATGAAAAGGCAGAGGGCTATGGACCAGATGAAGGAACAAGATAAAACCCCAGAAAAACAACTAAATGAAGGGGAGATAGGCACCCTTCCAGAAAAAGAATTCAGAATAATGATAGTGAAGATGATCCAGGACCTCGGAAAAAGAATGGAGGCAGAGATAGAGAAGATGCAAGAAATGCTTAACAAAGACTTAGAAGAATTAAAGAACAAGCAGAGATGAATAATACAATAACTGAATAGAAAACTACACTAGAAGGAATCAATAGCAGAATAACTGAGGCAGAAGAATGGATAAGTTACCTGGAAGACAGATGGTGGAATTCACTGCTGCGGCACAGAATAAAGAAGAAAGAATGAAAAGAAATGAAGACAGCCTGAGAGACCTCTGGGACAACATTAAATGCAACAACATTCGCATTATAGGGTCCCAGAAGGAGAGAGAGAGAAAGGACCAGAGAAAATATTTGAAGAGATTATAATCGAAAACTTCTCTAACATGGGAAAGGAAACAGCCACCCAAGTCAAGGAAGCACAGTGAGTCCCATACAGGATGAACCCAAGGAGAAACACGCCGAGACACACAGTGATCAAACTGGCAAAAATTAAAGACAAAGAAAAATTATTGAAAACAGCAAGGGTAAAATGACAAATAACATACAAGGGAACTCCCATAAGGTTAACAGCTGATCTCTCAGCAGAAACTCTACAAGCCAGAAGGGAGTGGCATGATATACTGAAAGTGATGAAAGGGAAGAACCTACAACCAAGATTACTCTACCTAGCAAGGATCTCATTCAGATGTGAGGGAGAAATCAAAAGCTTTACAGAGAAGCAAAAGCTAAGAGAATTCAGCACCACCAAACCATCTATACAACAAATGCTAAAGGATCTTCTCTAGGCAAGAAACACAAGAGAAGAAAAGGACCTACAAAAACAAACCCAGAACAATTAAGAAAAAGGTCATAGGAACATACATATCAATAATTACCCTAAACGTGAATGGATTAAATGCTCCAACCAAAAGACACAGGCTTGCTGAATGGATACAAAAACAAGACCCATATATATGCTGTCTACAAGAGACCCACTTCAGACCTAGGGACACATACAGACTGAAAGTAAGGGGATGGAAAAAGATATTCCATGCAAATGGAAATCAAAAGAAAGCTGGAGTAGCAATACTCATATCAGATAAAATAGACTTTAAAATGAAGAATGCTACAAGAGACAAGGAAGGACACTACATAATGATCAAGGGATCAATCCAAGAAGATGATAAAACAATTATAAATATATATGCACCCAACATAAGAGCACCTCAATACATAAGGCAACTGCTAACAGCTCTAAAAGAGGAAATCAACAGTAACACAATAATACTGGGGGACTTTAACACCTCAATTACACCAAAGGACGGATCATCCAAACAGAAAATTAATAAGGAAACACAAGCTTTAAATGACACAATAGACCAGATAGATTTAATTGATATTTATAGGACATTCCACCCAAAAACAGCAGATTACACTTTCTTCTCAAGTGCGCATGGAACTTTCTCAAGGATAGATCACATCTTGGGTGACAAATCAAGCCACAGTAAATTTAAGAAAATTGAAATCACATCAAGTATCTTTTCAGACCACAACACTATGAGGTTAGAAATCAATTACAGGGAAAGAAACATAAAAAACACGAACACATGGAGGCTAAACAAAACGTTACTAAATAACCAAGGGATCACTGAAGAAATCAAAGGGGAAATCAAAAAATACCTAAAGAGAAATGACAATGAAAACACGACAATCCAAAACCTATGGGATGCAGCAAAAGCAGTTCTAAGAGAGAAGTTTATAGCTATACAAGCCTACCTCAAGAAACAAGAAAAATCTCAAATAAACAATATAACGTTCCACGTACAGGAATCAGAGAAAGAAGAAAAAAGAAAACCCAAAGTTAGCAGAAGTAAAGTAATCATAAAGGTCAGAGCAGAAATAAATGAAATAGAAACAAAGAAAACAATAGCAAAGATCAATAAAACTAAAAGCTGATTCTTTGAGAAAATAAAACAAAATTGATAAACCATTAGCCAGACTCATCAAGAAAAAGAGGGAGAGGACTCAAATCAATAAAATTAGAAATGAAAAAAGGGATGTTACAACAGACACCACAGAAATACAAAGCATCCTAAGAGACTACTACAAGCAACTCTATGCCAATAAAATGGACAACCTGGAAGAAATGGACAAATTCTTAGAAATGCACAACCTTCCAAGACTGAACCAGGAAGAAATAGAAAATATGAACAGACCAATCACAAGTAATGCAATTGAAACTGTGATTAAAAATCTTCCAACAAACAAAAGTCCAGGATCAGATGGCTTCACAGGTGAATTCTATCATTTAGAGAAGAGCTAGAACCCATCCTTCTCAAACTCTTCGAAAAAATTGCAGAGGAAGTAACACTCCCTAACACCATCGCCCTGATACCAAAACCAGACAAAGATACTACAAAATAGAAAATTACAGACCAATATCACTAATGAATATAGATGCAAATATTCTCAACAAAATACTAGCAAACAGAATCCAACAACACATTAAAAGGATCATACCCATGATCAAATGGGATTTATCCCAGGGATGCAAGGATTCTTCAATATACACAAATCAATCAATGTAATACACCATATTAACAAATTGAAGAAGAAAAACCATATAATCATCTCAATAGATGCAGAAAAAGCTTTTGACAAAATTCAACACCCATTTATGATAAAAACTCTCCAGAAAGTGGGCATAGAGGGAACCTACCACAACATAATAAAGCCCATATACGAAAAACCCACAGCAAACATCATTCACAAGGGTTAAAAACTGAAAGCATTTCCTCTAAGATCAGGAACAAGACAAGGATGTCCACTCTCGCCACTTCTATTCAACATAGTTTTGGAAGTCCTAGCCATGGCAATCAGAGAAGAAAAAGATATAAAAGGAATACAAACTGGAAAAGAAGAAGTAAAAGTGTCACTATTTGCAGATGACATGACACTATACATAGAGAATCCTAAAGATGCTACCAGAAAACTATGGGAGCTAATCAATGAATTTGGTAAAGTGGCAGGATACGAAATTAATGCACAGAAATCTCTTGTATTCCTATACACTAATGATGAAAAATCTGAAAGAGAAATTATGGAAACACTCCCATTTACCACTGCAACAAAAAGAATAAAATACCAAGGAATAAACCTACCTCGGGAGACAAAAGACCTGTATGTAGAAAACTATAAGACACTGATGAAAGAAATTAAAGATGATACCAACAGATGGAAAGATATACCATGTTCTTGGATTGGAAGAATCAATATTGTGAAAATGACTATACTACCCAAAGCAACCTACAGATTCAGTGCAATCCCTATCAAATTACCTATGGCATATTTTACGGAACTAGAAAAAAAAAATCTTAAAATTTGTACGGAGACACAAAAGACCCCAAATAGCCAAAGCAGTCTTGAGGAAAAAAAACGGAGCTGGAGGAATCAGACTCCCTGACTTCAGACTATACTACAAAGCTACAGTATTCAAGACAATAGGGTACTGGTACAAAAACAGAAACATAGATCAATGGAATAGGATAGAAAGCCCAGAGATAAACCCATGCACCTATGGTCAACTTATCTATGACAAAGGAGGCAAGGATATACAATGGAGAAAAGACAGTCTGTTCAATAAGTGGTGCTGGGAAAACTGTACAGCTACACATAAAGGAATGAAATTAAAACACATCCTGACACCATACACAAAAATAAACTCAAAATGGATAAAAGACCTAAATATAAGGCCAGACATTATAAAACACATAGAGGAAAATTTAGGCAGAACACTCTTTTTTTTTTTTTTTTTTTTTTTTTTGCGGTACGCGGGCCTCTCAGTGTTGTGGCCTCTCCCATTGTGGAGCACAGGCTCCGGATGCACAGGATCAGCGGCCATGGCTCACAGGCCTAGCCACTCCGCGGCATGTGGGATCTTCCCGGACCAGGGCACGAACCCGTGTCCCCTGCATCAGCAGGCAGACTCTCAACCACTGCGCCACCAGGGAAGCCCCGGCAGAACACTCTTTGACATAAATCACAGAAAGATCCTTTTTGGACCACCTCTTAGAGAAATGGAAATAAAAATAAACAAATGGGACCTAATGAAACTTCAAAGCTTTTGCACCGCAAAGGTAACTGTAAAGAAGAGGAAAAGACAACCCTCAGAATGGGAGAAAATATTTGCAAATGAATCAACGGACAAAGCATTAATCTCCAAAATATATAAACAGCTCATGCAGCTCAATGTTAAAAAAAGAAACAACCCACTCTAAAAATGGGCAGAAGACCTAAATAGACATTTCTCCAAAGAAGACATATAGATGGCCAAGAGGCACATGAAAAGCTGCCAACATCACTAATTATTAGAGAAATGCAAAACAAAACTACAATGAGGTATCACCTCACACCAGTTAGAATGGGCATCATCAGAAAATCTACAAACAACAAATGCTGGAGAGGGTGTGGAGAAAAGGGACCCCTCTTGCAGTGTTGTTGGGAATGTAAATTGATACAGCCACTATGGAGAACAGTATGTAGGTTCCTTAAAAAACTAAAAAGAGAATTACCATATGATCCAGCAATCCCACTACTGGGCATATAGCCAGAGAAAACCATAATTCAAGAAGACACATGCAACCCAATGTTCATTGCAGCATTGTTTAACAAATACCGTATGCTATCACATATATATGGAATCTAAGAAAAAAAAAGGTCATGAAGAACTTAGGGTTAAGACAGGAATAAAGACACAGACCTACTAGAGCGTGGACTTGAGGATACAAGGCGGGGGAAGGGTAAGCTGTGACAAAGTGAGAGAGTGGCATGGACATATATACACTACCAAACTTAAAACAGATAGCTAGTGGGAAGCAGCCACATAGCACAAGGGAGATCAGCTAGGTGGTTTGTGACCACCTAGAGGGGTGGGATAGGGAGGGTGGGAGGGAGGGAGACACAAGAGGGAAGAGATATGGCAACATATGTATATGTATAACTGATTCACTTGGTTATAAAGCAGAAGCTAACACACCATTGTAAAGCAATTATACTCCAATAAAGATGTTAAAAATTAATTAATTAAAAAAAATAGCCAGGTCATGGAAGCAACCTAAATGCCCATCGACACACAAATGGATAAAGAAGATGTGGTACATATATACAATGGAATATTACTCAGCCATAAAAGGAACAAAATTGGGTCACTTGTTGAGATGTGGATGGATCTAGAGACTGTCATACAGAGTGAAGTAAGTCAGAAAGAGAAAAACAAATATTGTATATTAATGCATATATATGGAACCCAGAAAAATGGTACAGATGAAACAGTTTGCAGGGCAGAAATTGAGACACAGATGTGGAGAACAAATGTATGGACACCAAGGGGGGAAAGCAGCGTGTGGGGTGGGGTGGGGGGTGTGATGAATTGGGCGATTGGGATTGACATGTATACACTGATGTGTATAAAATGGATGACTAATAAGAATCTGCTGTATAAAAAAATGAATAAAATAAAATTCAAAAATTAAAAATAAATAAAAGAGATAAAAGGAAAAAAACCAAAATTCCCATGTTCTCCTAATCACAAGGTATTCTCTCCTGTTGATTTTTATCTATTTAAAGGAAGCTGATACAGCACATTAATAGTTCCCAAACTCCTCTATAAAGCTCCCTCACATTTTTGGTCAATTTGATATGGTAGAATATGTTTAAGAAGGAAGAAGAGTAGGAGAAGGAGACTAATACTCTGTACCCTAAGCAATTCTTCCTCGAAATATTCATCAACGACTCTGTTAAAAATCTAAATATGTGGGATGGCATAGGGAAGACTGGTGCCCTCACTCTGGACCCAAGTGTATTCCAAATGAAACTCTCAACTCAGCTCTACAGAATGAGACAGGAATGTCAAAGGTAACATACAGATGGGCTGTACTCTGGACCCAAGTGTATTCCAAATGAAACTCTCAACTCAGCTCTACAGGATGAGACAGGAATGTCAAAGGTAACATACAGATGGGCTGTACTCTGGACCCAAGTGTATTCCAAATGAAACTCTCAACTCAGCTCTACAGAATGAGACATTCAGGATGAGAGGAATGTCAAAGGTAACATACAGATGGGCTGTACTCTGGACCCAAGTGTATTCCAAATGAAACTCTCAACTCAGCTCTACAGAATGAGACAGGAATGTCAAAGGTAACATACAGATGGGCTGTACTCTGGACCCAAGTGTATTCCAAATGAAACTCTCAACTCAGCTCTACAGAATGAGACAGGAATGTCAAAGGTAACATACAGATGGGCTGTACACCAAGAAGACATTTATACTATGATAATAGTAATAAAATATTTGGGACTGTGCTTATTTTTTAGATGAACTATAGGTAATAAATACTGAGTTTGAATATGCCATATTTGGATAAACTGACTTACTGTACTGTGGAGACTCTAACTCATGTAAAGTAACTACAGGCTCATAAAAATCATTTTACTATAAAAGTTTATCTACCTACCTATCTATCTCTCTATCTATATCAAACCACACTATGTTTAAACAAAGTACTGCACCTGTGCCTCTCTCCCACATTCAGATTTTGATGAGATTCCTTGGCTTTATCATTTCTTATAAACCCTATATATCATTTTTTCATGAAATTAACAGTGGAAGAGTAATATGATAAGGGTAAATAAGGGAGTCAACACTGTCATACATAGGCTGGGCAGGAAAGAGATGATCAAGGCCACTGAGCAGACAAGCTGTGAGAGATTCTGAACTGTCATCCATGTCCTTAGAGGCAAGATTATGGAATCATCTATAATCAGCAGGGCGATTAACTTAGCCTTGAGCGAATTAGTGGGTCATTGGCTCATGATTTGTATAAGCATCTACATTTTGAAAACCATAGCTTCCCAACATTGATAAATGCAAAGATAAGTAGGCATTATATGTACCTGTAAAATAAAGTTAAATAAATATAATCAACAAATGAATCAACATGTAAGAGGAGAACTAAAGCTTTCCTTTCCTTTCTCTGCCTTTTCACATTTTTTCCTTAATCTTTTTTTTAACATCACTAATATTTAGGAGACAAGGTAAATTCAGGGCGGGAATGATTCTATAAAACCATGCTTCTTGTTTATATTATAAGACATACTTCTTTAATCTGTCACAAGATGTGCTTCAAAGTGACGCAGAAAGCATTACCAAAGAGGTCAGCTGAGGTTAGACTGTTCATAAATACTTATAAACAAATGAATTGTTTACTTAGTCTGTAATGCTTGGGGACTCAATTACGCGCCAATTTTCAAAGCCCTGAAACCTCCCAACCAGTCTACCTCCAGATTCTTTTCCCTATGCAAATCACAGGTTCTTACTGTATCACACTCATAACTCACAACTAAAGATTTCAGTCCTACATATGTATGCTCTACTTATTTGCAAGAGCACACAGCAGTAATGAACTTATCAGTAAATCACTGTAATATCAGACTCCAGTTGGGTAGTAGTGCCTTGGAGAAATATATCCAGGGCTTAGCTTAGTAAATGGGTCTAGCCGTGCCATTATTTCAGCGTGTGTGAAAGAAGCCACTTAACATACGCACAGTACACAGGTAAGAGGCGGATTTCTTTCCCTTTACATAATGTATTCACTGGTATGTAAAGAGGAGCATTACTCCTATAGGTTATTTAATGTCACTTAAATACTCTCCTGACCTGAAAGAAACACAAGTCCATTTTTTCCTTAAGGATGGGAGTGAGTGAGCTTCCAAGATCAACTTGGAGATATTATGGGTAACAGTTAATATCAAAGTTCTTCTTTATTACCGAGGAGCTCCTGCAGTCGTCAGCATCTTGCCTCTAACTCCTCATAACTTTACCTTATTTACTACTGTATTCTTTTCACCCCAGATCTTACTAGATTTATGCTATTTTAAAAAATAGGTTTGCTAGCTGAAAAATAATCCAAATATTACAGAAGTGAAAAAAGGAAAATAAGTTTTTCCCATGGCTCCTCCCTGCCACTGCCACCCGTGCAACAATGTCAGTCCTCAGGAGAAACCACTCAACAGACTGGTGTTAAAACACCAAGAGATTTGGGACACACACATATAACATAGATTTTTTAATATTTCAATAAAACTACATCATCCTGTTGTATTGTTTAAATATTTACTTAAAATATTCACCATATATCATAGGTGGCACTTATGGACACACCTCATATTCTTTAACAGTAATATGCTCCTTTGTATGGCTATAATGTAATCTATTTAACTAGCCCCTCATAAAGGATTTTTTAAATTGTTTCCAATTCTTTAATTCTATAAATATGTTGCAGTGAACATCTTTGTACATATGTCAGCAGAATATTTATTAGCAATCATTTATATAGTGTTTATTATCTTCCCAGCACAAGTGTCTCACTTACTCAATCCTCATAACAAGTGTTTGGATTCAGTACTATTATTATCTTGTGTTTGGAATTAGAAAAAAAGGAATCACAGAAAAAGCAATCTTCTCACATCGCTATTGAGTGACACAGTCAGAATCCAGACTTAGGTTGTCTGTCTCCAAAACCAAAATCCTTAACCACTGTGCCACACTGCCTGTAGGTGCCTTTGATTTTGGTGAAGATCCAAAATTTTTAAATGTACCTCTGCTTTGTTCTGAGTGTGCTTAGACCCTTAATTACCAGTCCACTGTCAGGTTAAATTCTCCTCCTTGATATTAAGCTTAGATGGGCAAACCATTCCTTTGATTGTATCCCTATTCTTTATTCTCAGCCCAGGCCTTGCTCTCCTTCTCCAGAATTCCAACCTCACTTACGTGATTTAAGCCCATCCATAGCCTTCACTTGGAAACAAAAGATAAATTTTATCATAGTCATCAATATGAAGAACTGTGAACAGTGTCAGTTGTGGGGAAAACCATGAATATTTAGGACACTAAATAATATCTCTGTCACAGAATCATTGACCTGAGCCTAATATGTGGGTTTGTGACCTTGGAACTCCATTTCCTCATCCATATAATGATGGGATTTACCTAAATTACTCCGAGATTTCTTTCAGTATGAAAATTCAGTGGTAAGTCTCTAACTTTCCTGATTCAGACATCAGTTTTCCAGATTGCAGATTTCTGCTGAGCCTATGAATCTGAATCTCCTAACCATCTCAGCCATCCTAAATATCAAAACAAGAAATACACATAAGCCATCAGTTCTTTAACTGATCTGGCCGAGCAGACGGTGCAGTGTACATGCATTGGCCTTCTCCTTCCTCTACTTAAAAGGATGTTACTCAAGAGCATTCACATCAAATAAGAAAAAAAGTATCTCTGATATGGCGTTTACAGATGATTTATAATGAGCTTCAGGGAAAGATGCATTTGGTGTATAAGTTGAAAGTGCCTCCTGTATTTGTGCAAGAGATTGGGCCCCTGGGCTAAGACCAGGCGTGGAGGTGGGAGCCAGCCAGGTCTTCAGACTACAGAACATGAAAATCAGGGAGCTGTAAAAGTTGTAGAGGAGGAAGTCAACAGTTGAGAACTAAAGAAACAGTCTACATGCAATGGCATTCCATAGAAAGAGGGTTAGGGGCTCAAGGGCAGAGACCAGAGGCTGAGCAAGTGGGTTTGGGTGGCTGGCAGGTGATAGAAAACCACGACAAGGACATTTTGTAAGGGACGTTTATAGCTTTGCCCAGGGTTCAAGATGATGTATTGGTCAGACTGGACAGAAACTATTCCTTAAGGTGACCTTCTAAATGTTATATGGCAGATGAAGTCCAAGAAAAAAAAGTAAGGATGAAAAAGATATCTTATTTAGTAGTCATTTTTCTTATTCAAATCCCAACTCATTAGTTGTGTGAGCTCAGAAAAAGCACTTAACTTCTATGACCCTCCACCTCAAGTTTATGAAAGGAAGAGATTGGTTTCTGCCTCGTAGATCTTTTTGGAGGTATTAGCTGAGTTAACATATTGTAAGGGATTTGTCAACTGTCAATATCAAGCAAGTACAGGATTTGTTATCTTGTTATCACTGGATTGCAATTTCTCAAAGTAGAACTCCAACTGTATGAAAACTTATTGCTGGGTTTCTTTTCTACTGTCCTTGGCCTTTTGCCTTTGCTTACCGTATGCAAATGACATACTACAGCTGGCCCATAAGTAGCTACCAGAGAAAATATTACAATAAATTTTATTTGTTCCTTGGTATTCTCAACCAGCTGTTCTTCTCCTAGATTTCAAGACCTGATCTTAGCTCTTTCAGTTTTCATAACCCATTCATTGAATTACTGGAACATGATCCTTGTCTTTGAACCTCCTGACAGTTTCGTTTTCTTGGAATTTTTTCCCGAGCTTTGTCACAAATAATTATAGAACAAGGGGGAGGCGAATTCCTTTAAGTTGTGAAGAAATAAAATCCAACAATTAGCAACCTAGAATTTTTTTCCTCAAGAATTGTGCAACCATTGAATGTTAGTGGTCTACAAGTCAGCAGCATTCACAGAGATTAATTAGAACAAATTTGGGCTTTAGAAACAAAGACATAAACAATGCACTTTTTTTTTTGAGTAAAGGAGGATAATCACAATGATAATATACACATCAAAGCTACTTCTATCATAGTTAATCTAAGATACCTCAATAAGACGAGTGGTCCCCTGTTGCCTTTCCTGGAACCGGTACTAGGCCAGTTGCATCAAAATTATATTGGGAGCTTTGGAGAAAATGACTAAAGTCCTCAGCCTTGATGATGATGTACTGAATCATGATCTCTGGATAAGGAACTCAGGAAACTAAGTAGTGTCTGAAGTTTCTCAGGTTATTCTGAAGTTTCTCAGGTTATACCGCCAATTTGCGGTAGCATCTTTGAGTACCAGATTTGATGATGGGCATATAGCTATGGCTTTGATTCCCTAATTCTAGGTATTACAACCTCTTCACCTTAAGTAGCTGTGAAGGACAGTTTTTTCAGCCACATAGGTCCATCACATTGCACAATGTGTAGTACATGGTACTTAGTGCAGCATTCAATGCACAAAGACTGAATTCTAATGTTTGATCCAAACATTATTTAAGAACGAAACTCAGAGTAATGTAAGAAAAGAGAGGGGAAATGAGTGACACCACTGAGGCAAGTACATCTTCCACGGCTGTTATCTAAACAACTGAATTTCTGCAGCTACTTAAACTTATCTGCTGTTTTTTTCCAGTGAAATAAAAAGTAGCTAAAAAGGAAATATCAAGATCCATGGAAAGTCATGTACAACTCTGGATGTCAGAGACAATAAAACTTTCAGACAATGTGAAAAAGGATATGGTCTGTGAATAAAGTCATTCAAAAATACATCAGGGAAAAGTTAAATTATTTAATCCATATAAAATTAAAATCAAGTCCACTATTAGCCACAGTGACTGCCATAAAGTAAATTGAGTTACATAATTTCACTTAAGAAATGGTACTTTGGAGACAAATTTTCTCAAAATGCCCCATTTCTCTTTCTGGTCCTTTTGGCCATAAAAAAAAATTTACCCAGGCAAATAATTTCTAGTTTTAGGTGACTCAATTCCTCTTCCCCAATACTGGAACAATTCAATTAGGTTTCATAAATTACTGAAAGAGGGATAGAATCCAATGTACTCTCGGCTCAGAATATGAAATATATGTTGGCTTTACTCATTTAAAACAGTAATTTGTTAAATATCCTATTCTTCCCATTATCTAATAGGTCAAGAAAGAAATATATATATATATTTCCAGGTCATTAGAGCAATTTCATTGCTTTTCTTCTTAGACAGCTTTTAGCATCTACCATTTCTCCAAGGTTAAACCCATTCTCTCTTAAAGAATATGTATTAGGTTTTGTAAAGTACTAATTTTATTCATGATGAGCACAAGATCTGGAACATAGTTGGTTTTAAAATAAGTTAATTAATACTTTAAGGGTTTGAACAAGTAGAGCTCCAGGAAAAAAAATTTTTTTTAGTTAAAATAATGTTATTGTAGAACCTCAGTTTCCAAGCACCAAAGAATAAAAGCAGAAAGATTCTCCAATACTCTACTGACAATGAATAATATTACCCCCCAAGACATATAACAGTCAATAGTCTCTCCTTATGAAGCATCTTTTTTTAATCATCCAGGGAAAATCCTATTATAACACTATTGCTAGATTCTATCAAAGGATTAAAATGGATCTACCTGTGAAGCGGTAGACAGAAAAGAACTGCTTTTTCAGTTTGTTTTCAGCAGTGTGGTAGATTGTAAAAATGACCATAAATTTTTCCCTTCCTACATCCACCCTTGTTATGTAACATTGCAGCAGCTCTCATCAAAAGGTGGAATCTGTATCTTACCCCTTGAGTCTGAGTTGACCAAGCAACCTCCTTTGTCCGACAAGACATGAGGAAGCCTTTTGCAAATAGAGGCATCCAAAATGCTGTACACTGGTCTTCCTTCTCTCTTGCTCATCTTGGAAACACTGAAACTGCCACCATGTGGACAAGCCTGGCTGTCCTAATGGGTGATGCGGGTCATGTGGCCCAGTTCCCCTCATCCTGCTAGCTGTCATCCCAGCCAACAGAGACAGCTGCTAGACTATAAGGCCATGAACTACCACCTGAGTGCAGCAGCATGAGTGATCACAGATAAAGAATGGCCCCACTAAATCCAGCACAAATTGCAGCTACAATAGAACTGTGAGCTAAATAAATGGTGGCTGTTTCAAGCCATCAAGTTTCAGAGCAACGATTAAGCAGCAAAAACTAACTGACAAAAGAAGATAAAGTCAAATTCATTAATAAGGAAGAGGCAGAGGAGAAAATTAAGTTCTGCTCTTGTTTGATTACTCCAGGAAAGCCTTCAGAGTCTATCAAATGGAGAGGTTATTCCAGTACACTAGACCTTGAATGGTTCTTTGTTTCTTCACAAAAGAATAAAGAAGGGAGTTAAGATTTGATGCATGTCTTCTATGTAATATAGCCATAGTTTTATATCCATTATCTCATTTAATCTTTGAAGGAACCTGTGAGTTAAGATCCAATATTGCTATTTTAAAGATGAAAAGAGTACTGCTTATAGCGATTGCCCCAAAGCGACATTCTTAGAAAGTGGCATAACTGAAATTCTAATGTAGTTCTGCCTAACTCCAAAGCCTATTAAATCATGCCATAAATGCAACCTCATCAGGAGAAGCAAACATGACTTTTTAAAATGGCAACTAAATGCCTGCCACAAATCCAGTAGAGGTTTGACTTAGCATTGGTCTCTCTGGCCACACTATTAACAGAATTAAGCTTCTGAAAGACAGAGCTGGTCTCACTGCTTTTACACGAAAGACTCCATCACTACCATGAGGTACCTACCCCTGTCTCACTTTTTCTTCTGGATGACTACTCTAGTAATTCATATCTGTCTAAAGAAAGTTTTTGAGGTTGTCCAGGGTTTACAATATACACCTTTCATTAATCACAATCCACTTTCAAATAATTTTATACTGTTTCACATGTAATATAAACACATTGTACCAGTAGACTCCCAATTCCTCTCTCCGTTCCTTTTGCTACTGTTGTCATACATTCCTACACTCACATATGTCATAAACATACAATATATTCCCACTATTTTTGCTTTAGAGGGTCAATTACCTTTTAGGACAATTGAAAATAATAAAATAATTTTTATTTCCTTTTTAAATGCCATTTACAATATTCTTCATTTCTTTGTATGAATTCAAGTTTCTGTCTGATATCATATGTCTTCTCCCTGAATAACCTTATTTTAGATCTCTTATAGTTCAGATCTGCTGATAATGAATGTTCTATGTTTCTATTTGTTTGGAAATATATTTCTTTCTACTCAATTTTTGAAAGATAATTTTTCTATGAATAAAATTCTGGGTTGACACTTTTTTTCCTTTCATCACTTGAAAAAATGTCAGTACCTTATTTTCTGGCTTGCATCATTTCTAACAAGAAGTCTGATATAATTCTTACCTTTGTTCCTCTGTATGTAATGTGTCCTATTTCTCTGGCTGACTTCAACATTTTCTTTTTTACCTTTGGTTTGAGCAGTTTGAATACAATTTGTCTAGTTGTGGTTTTTAATTAATTAATTAATTAATTAGGCATTAAGCCTGTTTGGTGCTGTCTTATCGTCTTGTATTTAGTGTTTGATGCTTTATTTTTATAAAAATTTTTGCCATTGTGCTTGCAAATATTTCTTCTGCCCAACTTTTACCTTCTTCTCCTAGGATGTCAGTTAAATATATGATAGAGTAGTTCGTATTATCCCACAGCTCTTAAATACTATGTTCTATTTTCTTCACTTTTTTTCTCTTTGTGTCAGTTTGAGTAATTTCTTTTCTTTTTTTTTTTTTTAAATAAATTTATTTATTTATTTTTGGGTCTTCGTTGCTGCGCGCAGGCTTTCTCTAGTTGCGGCGAGCGGGGGCTACTCTTCGTTGCAGTGCGCAGGCCTCCCACTGCAGTGGCTTCTCTTGTTGTGGACCACAGGCTCTAGGTGTGCGGGCTTCAGTAGTTGTGGCACGTGGGCTCAGTAGTTGTGGCTCACGAGCTCTAGAGCGCAGGCTCAGTAGTTGTGGCGCACGGGCTTAGCTGCTCCACAGCACGTGGGATCTTCCTGGGCCAGGGCTCGAACCCTTGTCCCCTGCATTGGCAGGCAGATTCTTAACCACTGTGCCACCAGGGAAGCTCAGTTTGAGTAATTTCTAATGACCTTTCCTCAAGTTTATTGATTCCTTCCTCAGCAGGGTTCATCCTACTGATGAGTTCATTGAAGGCATTCCTCATCTTTGTTACCATGTTCCTATTTGATCCTTTCTTAAGAGCTTCCATATCTTTGCTGAAATTCCCCATCTAATACATTTCCATATATTAATTACAAGTATTTCAAATTCCCCATCTATAGTTCTCTACATGTGGATAGGATGATTGCTTCGCCTCTTCGCTGGGTGGTGTATCTTTCTTGCTTCTCTGTGACTTGCAGCTTTTGGTTGAAAGCTACATATTTTGTGTAGGACAGTAGAGCCTGAAGAAGATAGTGTTTACGGCTAGAAAGGGACATACTTCCTTTTCCTTGGCCCTTAGTTTGGGGAGTTGATTCAATCTAGACAGCTGATGAGCTGGATCTTGGTTTTGCTGTTTCTCAGACCACTACCAGTTTCAGATTGCTTTAGCATTACCTGTAGGTGAGGGCTGGTCTCCAGAGAGGTCTCCTCAATATTACTCTTCCACTGTCAACTTTAGGTTTTTCCCATGAGTATATACCTCAGAGAAGTTTTTTCTCCGTGTTCTAGACTCTCTCCTAGCAGTAGGCTGCTGCTGTTTGCTACTCACTGTTTGCTCTGCTGGCAGTCTGGAGTGAGGGGGCGGGGAGTGTTCTCTGTTGTCCTGGTTCACCCTAGTCTTAAGACAGATGCTGTGTCTAAGTCTTGGTTGTGGGCCTTAGTGATTCTGCCCTTCTTCCAGTGGCAGGTGATTTCTAATGATTTAGGCCTATAAGGTATTTCTACCCCACCCCCAGGAAAAGGAATTTCCGGGGTTTTCTTGTTTTCCTGCTCTCCTCTGCCGGCAGCAATAGTCTTTAACTCTGTGCCAGACAGACAGTTTGCCCTTCTCCCCTTAGTGGTTTAAGGTGTTTGTTTCATAGAGGGGTTAAGGGAAGAAGGATATGTGTGGAGCTTCATGCTTTTCCCATAGTGGCTGCTGTTCCCACACCGCTAGGCCTGTACCACAAGACAGGCTTTTTCTGTACTGTACTCCCCTTTGCTCCCTCTCAGATCTTTCCTGTGATCATCCAGTGAGCATCCATGCAGAATACCCTTGAGTCTGCAGCCCCAGGAGTTCTATTCTTTCACACTAGCTCACACTCAACTTTCAATAATTCATAAAAAATTCACCCGAATTATTTTAATGTGTTTGTATGGTGTCTAGTGTCTCTTCCTTCTATGCTATGCTTCAGGTAAGCAATTGTTCGCATGTCCTTTCTCCTTGAAGACGTCTGTCTTTCCTTAGATTGCAGGCTAGTTGATTGCCCTTTGATGTTAGCTCCTAATTGGATTCAAAAAAGGTTATTATTCTGTAGATTATCTGGCTTTTTCATGTCATAAAATGAGGAGTTATACTCTTTGCAGCTTTCTACATTGTCAGTGAATTCTACCTTAGTAATTTCTACCAACATTCCCTATTTTTGCCTGCCCTATTAGATTAAAGAATGGAACATTGCAAATCTCCTATCTCCCAGAAACTTGAATAGAAAATGCCAAACTATTTTCCAAAGTGGTCGTACTAGTTTACAGTTTCAGCAGCAATGGATAGGAGTTCTCAATGCTCGTAATCCTTACCAATACTTATTATTGTCAGACTTCTAATTTTTGCCAACCTTGTATAAATCTGTATGTCATTTTGATTCTGATTTCCATTTCTCTCATCATTGACGAGGTTCAGCATGTTTCTGTTTGTTTATTGGTAATCTGAGTTTGTCTTTATGTGAAGATCCCATTCAAGTCTCATTTTCATTTTACCTTTGGACAAATGGATTGCCTCTTCTTTGGTACTGGTTTGACTTTGACTTTCTTTTTCTTATATAGTTTAGAAATTCTTTATATATTCTGGTTATTAAACCTTCAGTTACATGTGTTGAAAATAATGCCCCCCCATTATGGGTTATTTGTTTGTTTTTGCTTTTTATTATTACTCTGATGGAAATAAATTACTAGATTTAATATAATCAAATTTCCCAAACTTTTACTTTACTATTAGTACATCCTATGTCTTAAGAAATCCTTACCTAACCAAATCCATGAAAATATTATCCTATACACACATTATGTTTTTTCACACAAATCCTTCATCCACATAGAATTAATTTTTTTCACAGTAGTCATGTTCTCTACTGATCAGTAAGCACATACTATTTGTTATGTCCTCTTCCTACTCATTTTACAGTTCATTCTTCAAACGTTACCTCATGGTGAATCTTTCCACTAAGTCATAGATTATTGCTTCAGGCTTGTTATTTTCATAGGCAGAAGTTATCCAACAATGATTTTTTTTAGAACAAACGATGTTCTAGGCACTAAATTCTGGAGACACAAAGAATAAGTTAACAGCTACTACCTTTAGCATGTCATAGCCCACTCACAGTTTCTTTCTTTCTCTTTCTTTTTCTTTCTTTCTTTCTTTTTCTTCCTTCCTTCCTTCCTTCTTCCTTTCTTTCTTCCTTCCTTCCTTCCTTCCTTTCTCTCCCTCTCTCTTTTTTTCTCTTCCTTCCTTCCTCCCTCCCTCTCTCTCCCTCTTTCTTTCTTTCTTGGTGTCCTGGGCCCTTGGGCAGTCTGGTGACTATATGATTATGTTCATAAAATATTATTTTTATTAATATAAAAATAAAGCAAACAATATAACAAAGGAACCTAATGTACTGGAATAGTTAGCAAAATGTTAAAAAGTATGATACAGTAATATATGTGCTTCTTAATGATCACATTAAATAACAAGATCTAGGGGCAGTTAGAGTAACTACTGTAATTCTGTAATGTTGAGCCTAAACAATATTTTGAGATATTTGCCACAATAATAATATGATATAAAATACCCTATTTATTGGTGACAAAGTCACAAGTACTGCTAATACTACAGGAGTGTGTTGCCTGCAGTCTTCATTGAAGGCAGTGCTAAATTTTAATTCAATTTTAGTAAAAATAGAGATGCCATTTTTTTCCATTCAAGTGTGTGACTCAGTTTTCTATAGCCTCAGGTTAAGGACCTCTGGTTTTCTGGAGCAATTTGAAACATTCGTGATCATGGCCTGCAGTTAGATATACATTTGACATCACAAAGAAAGAGAAAAAAATAATAAAAAACTTCAAGACTTATTCTTCGTATATGTAATGCAGTCTGTTGTCTGTTCTATTTCCGTTCATTTTTTTAAATATTTGGATAGAAACTACTAAATTATTTCACTATTTACTAATAAAATATATGAAGTTTGAAAACAGTAGTCTAGTGGAGATGATAGAGTTCAGCCTCATGTTATTCTTTAAAAAAAACAAAAGAGTTTCTTCTATATACCAGGGTTATTTTTAACAAACTCTTTTAGAATTTTTTTCTTTGTATTGTAATTATGGGTTTTCATGTCTGTTGCACTGAACCATAACGATGTATTCATTAACTGTTTTATTTTTATGACCCTTTGGACCTAATGACGAGGTACAGACCTGTTACAAAGCCTATATAATACAATATCCTCATCTCGTGTTATCAGACACATGCAGAGTAGACACATTAGCCACACTGTCAGCTGCTTAAGTGTGATTTGGCTTATTAAATGTGCATTAGTCACACATTTTCCATAATCACCTACCACATGGAATAGAATCTCCAGCTATTCCAGGCTTGCTCCCTACTGTTAACCAACCTGAGAGAACACATATATGTAGTCTTAACAGAGGGAATTTGCATTCCCCCTGTGATCCCTTAATCCCACCAAAAACCAAAGGCTTATTATCTGTCCCTCATTGGGCTCTAGCGTCGCTTATCACAGTGGGATTATGTACGTACTAAGATTTCCAACTTTTAACTCATAGGTATTTTAAGAAAAGAGCTGCTCCAGAGACATGAAGGTGAACTGAGTCTTGCAGTGCCCATAGTCTTTTGATCCTATTCTCATCTCTTCCTCCTCTGCTTAATGGTGGCCCCCCTCCTGCTTCATAGAGCATCCTTCTTCACCACTGCTCCTTTCTCTCCTTTAGCATGTCTTTCTGAGATTCTTTCACATAAATGTAAAGTATTAAAATGCAAATACTCTTACGAGAAATACAACTGTGGAATTTCAGGTATAAGTAAGCAGATAGGGAAGTTTTAGGCAAAAGGTGAATTCTTGAGTTTTTGGACAAATTCGTATCACACAACAAAAACATGACTCTCTGGTCCCATCACACATACTGAGAGCCAAGGTTTCTTATCAATGAAAGTAAATAAATCTCACAGACTTGGATATATAATAGTTTTCATAACTGAAATCAGAGCCAAGCTTTGTGGGTTAAAAGATAGCAACATGATTACATTATTATTGTGTACATTTACCTCTCTTGCCTTCAATGAGAGGTTCTATGAGAACAATCACATTTTTAAATATACTAATATGGAAGAATATTTTAGACAAGTGAAAATTTAAATTTTCAAAAACTTCAGCTTAAAAATGAAGAGACTTTCATTGTTTTGCCTTTTTCTTTCTCAGGAATGAATGTAAAAGGAAAATTGCTAAGTGATCCAAAGTTCTTTTAATTAGACTCTTTATGGCTGTATTAAAAATTCATTTATTTAATATACATTTATAAAGAGCCTACTGAATGCCAGGAATTTTTTTAAACACTGGGGAAACATCAAGGAACAAGACTGAGAGTGCTATTGTACTTGGAGAACACAGTAAATAAATATATATGCATTTCAACATATATATTTAAAATTATATATTCAGTTAGTAAGTGCGAAAGAAAAATACTGTTTTAAAACATGAGAAGATGGGGGCTTCCCTGGTGGCGCAGTGGTTGAGAGTCCGCCTGCCGATGCAGGGGACACGGGTTCATGCCCCGGTCCGGGAAGATCCCACATTCCGCGGAGCGGCCGGGCGCGTGAGCCATGGCCGCTGAGCCTGCGCGTCCGGAGCCTGTGCTCCGCATAGGGAGAGGCCACAACAGTGAGAGGCAAGCGTACCGCAAAAAAAAAAGAAAAAAAAAAAAAAAAGAGAAAATATATATTCACCAACAGACATAACCATATGAACGGGATTAAACTTTCTTGCTTCTAAAATAATTTGTATCATTTTTCTTATTATTACTCTGTTCATATTATTACTAATTATGTTCATTGTAGAAAATACAACGAAATGGATTGAGAATAATAATAATATCATGGTTAACCTTTACTGAGAATTGCACCATATGCTTTTAATGTAGTATCTCATATAATCTTCATAAATGTCCAATGAAATAGATATAATTCTGATCCCCATTTTATACATGAGATAATTGGAATATGAATGAATTAACTTCCCCAAAGTCAACATATATTGGGTTGCAGCTTTGGGAATACAAACAGGGTCTGTCTGTCATCTGTCTTCAAAGCTCATGCCATTAGCCATTACACTATTTGTTGCAGTCCAGACAATTTCCTCCCCCACAAAGATGTTTCTATCGTAATCCATAGGTCCTCTGAATATGTTACGCTAAACTAGAAAAAGGATTTTGAAGATGAAATTAAGGTTGTTAATCAGTAGAATTTTAGAAAATCTTGGATTACCCAAGTGGTCCCAAACTAATCCTTCCAAGGCCTTAGAAGCAGAGAAATTTTTCTAGTTGGATTCAGAGAGAAGCCATGGGAAAAAAAAAAAAAAGGCAAAAGAGATACAAAGCACGAGAGATTTCACCCACTCTTCATCTTAGAAGATGAAGGGGGCTGTGAGCCAGAAAAAGCTGACAGTCCCTAGAAGCTGGGAATAACTACCTGTGGTGACAGCTAGCAAGGAAACGGGGGCCTTAGTCTTATAAGCACATGCAGCTGAATTCTTTCAACAAAGTGCAAGAGCCTAGAAAAGTATTTTCCTCCAGAGCCTTCAGGTAAGAGCCCTGGCTGGCAGATACCTTGATTTTGGCCTTATGGGACCCAGGGCAGAGAAATCAGCTGGGCCTACTAGACTTCTGACCTATGAAACTGTGAGATGATAAGTTCATGTAGTTTTAAGCTGCTAAATGTGTGGTAATTTGTTATACCAGCAATAAACAATGAATATGATATTCTACCTCTCAATTAACAAATAATCTCTAATCCTACCACCCAGAGATAATCACTGCAAGCATTTGAGTGTATACCTTTTTATCCTTCCTTGTAGGTATCTAGATATATTGGCATAAAGTTTAGATTATGCTGAACATACTATCTTTCAAACCTAGAATTTCATTGTGACTATCTTCTCATGTTTTTAAAACATTCTTCTAAAAGAATATTAATGGCTAATACTATGCCACTGAATAGTTATGCCACAGTTTAATGCCCTACACTTGAATATTTAAGTTGCTCTGAATATTTTACTAATATTCACATAAACTCGATATTTAATGGACCATCTTATCCCCTGAGATTCAGACTGGTTTTCTTGAAAACACTATTTCCATAGCCTGAAAGAGCGAAGATTCCAAGAAACAACCAGGAACTTGTAGTTTTAAGGTGGCATCTACTTTTCCGTGCTATATCTAGGCTACGCGGCTTTTTCCCTCAGATATGACAGTTACTTTTTCAAATTCTCCAGAATGAGTGTTCTGACCTTAAATCATTAATGGCTAATTTAGACTTTATTAAAAATTTTATATGTGAACTTATATAGATAATAAGCTCAATTTCCCAAATTGTTCACCAGTTAACATGATCCTCCTTTCTTAAACTAAAGTCAGAGTTACAGATTAAATTTTTTCCATGTTTCACAGCATTGCGATAAATATTCTTATACATATATCTTTATACGTATTATTGAGTAGATTTTTAGTTTGAAGGCCTTGATGTGGAATTACTGAATCCCAAATTATGCATGTTTAAAGCTTTTATTCTTCTTCAGAATATCCCAGCTTCTTTTTACAGATGTCTTGAGATAAAATCAAATGCTAAAAGATTTATTGAAGCAATCTTTGCATTAAAACCCAAGAGAACTATTTTTGACTCAGGTCTGTAAACAGTTATGTTTCTCCAATTTTCTGGCTTCATCTTTTCCTCAAGCAAAAAATGAGGGTCTTAGTTGTAATGCTTTCAAAAGCAAGCTGAGGATTTTATGTTCTAAGCAGTATGTGAAAATAATGAGTTGGGATTAAATGTATTTCTTATAACAGTTGCCAGTCTCATGTTGAATCTACTCAGGGAGAAGTAACAAATATGCCTCTGCTGAAACCTCTTATCTTATTAAAGCATATTTCCTTCACAAATGTTTACCATGCAGGAAAAAGAAAGGTTGGACCTATCAGAAAATTTTGTGCATTGCTCATTTCCCTAATTATTAATGAATATTGTTCTCCCAGATCACAAATTCATTTCTGAACTCATAATTAAATGACTAATAAAGGTAAGGTTTGTATCCGGTAAAGGAAATACCAAATAATTTCCTATATTTGATGGCATTTGGGTTTATTAAAAGCACACGACCTCATTCTTCCTGATGCCGACATCAGGGTGCCCCACAGAGAAGTGGTGGGAAGAAAGCTTGTCATTTTTTGGTTAGGATTTTAAGTATGACACCCCAAAATTTACCTTTTTCTAAAAGAAACCTTAAGAACAAAAGCCAGTTTTTCTGAACTGAAAGAGGAAGTTTCTAATCTGTTAAACAAAGAAATGTAATGACTAAACGTTAAACTTCATGGAGAAGTTTCCCAAATATAAGCTGAACTTTAATCCTTTCCCTGCTCCAGTAAATAGTTACCAGAGCTATTCCCGCCATTTACAAAGACCTAGGAATTTCTTTGTTTCTTAGTAGATTATCCTCACTGGAATATTCTCACAGATGTAGTATTTTTTCTTATAGTTTTCTTGTAGGAAAAAAAATGATCTTACCATGTGCTAGATATGTTTTCAGTTGACTGAAATTCTAGGGGTCATAAAATCCTCGTGACTTTGTAATTGTAATGGGTGAATTCCAGTTAAAACAGCACACACAGTTTGATTCTGTAATACAACCAGAGCTTTCAAGAGAATACATCTCTTTAATGCGTACAAGTTTTGAGCTTATGGGTCCTGAGTAGGAGAAGCATGTTCTAAAATAGTGGTTCTTTAGCTTTGGTCAGTATCAGAATCTCCTGGGGAACCTGGTAAAAATACAAAAGTCCAAGCCTTATTCTACCCCAATGAGTCTGGAACTCTAACTCACCAGTTGACTCTGTTACACATCAAAATTGGAGAACCACTATTCTAGAACCTGGTTTTAAAACTGTTATTTCTTCTTTAATGTGCGTATGAAAAACCTGAGGACCCTACTAAAATGCAGGTTCTGATTCAGTAGAACTGGAGGGGGCGGGGTCTAAGAATCTGTACCTCCAACAAATACCCAGGTAATGCCTATGCTCTGTCCACAAACCACATTTTGAGTTATAAGGCAGAGTCTAGGGGCACTGTTTCAACCACTTTACATATGACATCAGCCTCAAGCCAATGTGAATAAAAATTTTCCACTTCCAGCAGCACTTGCCTAGGAGATATCAAAACTGACTATTGTGTTTTATCACAGCTGGCTCTAAACAAGTGAAGTTTCCCTGAACTTTGGGTGACCCGGATGCCAGATCTTTACTGAACCTAATTGAAGACACTTTCTGGAAAAGAGAAAAATGAGACTATTTTAACCAAGTGTACACAGACCTATGGACTTACCCTGTCAGAGTGCTTGTTTTCTATGCTTAGTGGGGTTATGAACTCTTCCTCTCTAGCATATAAAGACCCTTGATTTTCTCCTTCAGCAAATGACACAGTGAATTGAATTTCTTCACTGTTCTGTGTTCTCTTGCCTGCCAAGTTAATGGGTTAGACTTGGTCTATTGTTGTTGGTTTTGCTCTGGAGTTCTTTGTTTTATTCTTTGACGCTAGTTTTAAGACATTGTTTTTCCATAAAATCTTTGTTAAGTCCATTATGCCTTTCTAAAACCATCTGCCTAAGGAACCCCTCTTTTCACAAAAGGATTTTGCTCTGGTGTTATCACTTAGCGAAAGCTTCCATCACCTCCCGATTGGGGCAATGTGACTGACTATTCTCCTCTCTGTGCCAGCACTGGACCTCACTCTCTGCCTGAGGTGCACACCTAGCCCACAATTGGCCATTTGTGAGTTTACATCTTGTATTCTGCACTGCAAAGTGAGTATCTTGAAAGTAAGGGTCATTTTGGTTGTATTGTTTTTGTTATTGTTTTTATATCTATATCTCTGTTGAATTGAAATAGGTGGTGGTAAATAGTAGTATTGTCCTTATTACTTGGTATATCAGAATTCACAAAGTACTTTTATATAAATTATATAATATGACCTTTGTAACAGGAAAGGTTTTTTATGACATAAATTAGAAAGCAAAAACATTCGGAATATAAATTATAACCTTGGAATCCCATGTAATTAAATGTCAGAAAAAAAGGATTTAAATTCACATTGTTTTCCTCTAGATATACATTAATCCATTTTCAATCACAAGCAAAGAAACAGAACTTTTCTTACCAATTTTTAATTTTTTATCAAGATAGAGTGAAATAAAGTTCTGGGAGAAGATGAAAGCCAAATAAGATTTGATGGGGCATAATGTATCCCCAAGCTATCATGCACAGGGGAAGCAGACTGAGCTAGAACAGAAGCAGGTACATGGAAGAAATGGGAACTCTAACTACCCCAATATGTGTGTAAAGATTAAAACAGAGCAGGAGAGAAGAGATACCACGGTCTGCAAAGAAGTCAAGGAAAATTTTAGCCTGAGTTCCTAGCAATAGCTTCTCTGGGCTCCAGTCTACTTCCTATTATTCAATTCTACCTTGCATCTGTAGAATTTATTTGTTCACTGATTTTTATTTGCTTGTGTGTTTTAAAGCATTTAAGACTGAGTTTTATTTAAAGCATTGTGGTAGATTATATATTTTTAAAGCATCCAACTATAGAACACCAAAAAAATGATAGAAACAATACAGCAAAGTTTCTTCTTTTGTTTTGCTTTTTTTTTTTTTTTAAAGCCAAGTTCACAGGAAACTAAAAGACTGTCCTGTGAACAAAAAAATGCTGAAACTATAGTGGTGGACAAGCTCAGAAAAGATGGGTTTACCTAGGGAGTATTTATCAACAACAAAAACTTAGTGCTTTGTTTTGTAAAATTATTCAGGGAAAAAGGGAAAACGGTCTTGGGCCCTTTGGGTAAGCCAAAGGAAAAATTACCTGTTTCTGAGAAAAGAGAGATGGCAAAGAAACTTAATCATCTCTGCCTCAGCTCCAGGTAAAGAAAAACATCTTCCCTAAGGATTAGCTGCATCCTCATGGATTACATTACCTACTTGGTCAATGTATAACCAAAACAGGGTGGCGGGATAAATTAGGAGTTTGGGATTAACATATATACCCTACTCTATATAAAATAGGTAACCAACAAGGACCTATTGTATAGCACAGAGAACGATACTCAATATTTTGTAATAACCTATAAGGGAAAAGAAGCTGAAAAAGAATATAAATTTGTATATATGTTTGTATGTATAACTGAATCACTTTGCTGTATACCTGAAACTAACACAACATTGTAAATCAACTATACTTGAATAAACAAAGAAAAAAAACGTGTAACCAAAAGAACTCCAAAGCAAGAAATAAGCTTCACATGATTCTGAGTTTAATATCCTGAGCATCTTGCAAAAGCAACGGTAAGTAGAATCTACGATCAAACCAAAGTTGCCAAACTATAGCAAAAAAAGTCTCAAAGAGGGAGAGCTAGCAGAAACAAAAACTAGATTTGAAAGGACTTTAGGTATTATAATTATCAGAATCAAAGTACAAAATAAATATGTTTTAAATGTTTGGGGAAACAAATGAAGAAAATAAAAACAAGCAAAACGTCAAGTAAGAAACAAAAAAAAAGCAGGTGAACTAAATGGATTAAATTTACAGGAAGATAGAATTGATGTGGTAGACTGATTACAAAATGGACTTAACACTTCATGCCTCCCTATAATTACACCCTTTTTGATGTAACTTGCAGATCTTCCCATCAAATGGTGGAGTCTATTTCCCCAGCCTTACAGTCTGGGCTTGTGCAGAAGTGATGGTGTACAGGGCTGACTTATCCATTAGGTATGGTGGTCACAATGCTGAGAGTCCACAATACTTTTAGAGGCTCACAAAAATGTTTTAACCTTTATTTCTTTTAAAAGCAGAATAAAGATAAATAGAATAACAAACATATAGTAATTAGTCCAGTCTGGATTATATTCATCTTTATGCCAAGGCAGTTGTAAAATATAATTTTTAATACTTTTGTATGGCATAAGATCCACAAAGGCAAAAGTACCTAGGGCTTTCAAAAGTAATAATGAAACCTGATAATGTGCTCATTTTAGCCTAGGCCTCAATAGGCCTTGTGTGCTTCTGTTTGTTCTATTGTAAACCTGTAACCACCACAAAAAATATTCATGGCCTAACCTGCTGGAGGAGGAAAGGCACCTGGAGCAGAGCTGACTCATTCCAGATGAGGCCCCATACATTTTGGCTGAAACCAGCAAAATCAGCAAAGCCACACAGACAACCCACAGCTGCCTATAATGTGTAAGTGAACCCAATCAAGACCAGAAGGATCAGTCTACTGACCTGGTTCATGAGCAATAATACATGCTTGCTGTTTTAAGGCACTGAGATTTGGGGTGGTTTGTTATGCAGCAGTAACAAACTGATACAATTAGTGAACTGAAATAAAATTCCTAGAACGAAGCCAGGAGACACAAAGCGAAATTATAGAACTAAAAGCATGGAAGATAAGAAGGAAGAGTTTAAAATACATCTATTGGAGTTCAACATGACAGCAGTAGGGAGACTACAGTTGAAATGATGATGACTAAATATTGGTAAAGGACTTGGATTATAAATCCAGGAAGGACAATAAATTCTAAAAAGTAGAATAAATGGAGTCCATATTTAACATGTCAAAGTGAAAAAGCAAAACATCAAAAACAAAAAACATTAAAGCAGCTAGAAAGAGAAGATTACTAAAAGGAGGCAATGTCACAAAGGTATGGCAGATAATATAAAGCTTTCTATATTCACTGTATGGGTACAAACTTCATGCAAATCACCTGCTCCATTTAATCTTCCCTCATTACCTAACATTGGGAAAGTTTTATTCTCTTCTGAGTTTTCAGGACACTCTTTGAGAACCACTTATATAGTATGTATCTCATAATTCTTAGTATCATCATTATTTGTGGACAGGTCCAAACTTTTTATTTAGTAAGGGAAATTACCTTCTTTAATTCAAAAGCATCTTGGAAAATAATAGTAATACAGTTGGCCCTCAATATTCAACCAACTGCAGATCAAAAATATTTGAAAAAAGAATCCAGAAAGTTCCAAAAAGCAAAACTTGAATTTGCTGTGTGCTTGAGCAACTGTTTACATAGAATTTATGTTGTATTTATAACTATTTGTATATCATTGCATTGTATTTACAGCTATTTATATAGCATTTACATTGTACTAGGTATTATAAAATAAACTAGAAATAATTGAAAGTATACAGGAGGGTGTGCATAGCTTATATGCAAATACAACCCACTTAACATAAGGGACTTGAGCATTCAAGGATTTTGGTATCTGAAGGAAATCCTGGAACCAGTCTCCTGCAGATACCAAGAAATGACTATATTAACACACTGTTATTTGCTTTTGGATAGTCAGTCGTATCAAAATATTGTTATTTCTTCTCATATTTTTTCACAGTATTCACCTAGTCAAAACCTTAAAAGATTTAATTTGCAGGAGCCCCATGTTTTATTATATTTCTCAATAAATGTCCACATTTAAAACATATTACAATTCTAGTTATAGCAGTACATCAATAGAAAATGCAAATAAACAGTAGAGAACATCTAGAAGGAGAGTGCATGCTAAAGATACTGAAAAAAATCTTACTGTATAGGGTTCAATATGTCTTTAATAGAATTGTAATTTTCCCTATTATACAGACACATACTTCCTGTCTCTTCACCTTCCCAATATATTTATTTTGCAATTTGGGGATAGGTAAGTATTCACTTTCTACATTATTATGCACATGAAATGCTGTTCACAGTTCACAGCTGTGTCATGCGGTACAAGGTGATTACCTTCCTTTTTTTGCATATTTTATTTTTCTCTATAGATTATATTTGTCTTAATTTTTTAAAGAGACTTTATTTTTTAGAGCAGTTTTACATTCCCAGCAAAATTGAGTAGAATAATTGTCCTAAGTTTTCACTTCTTAAAAAGGTTTTGTATGTTTTTATAATTCAGACCCAAGGTCTCCCCAAAGCGTTTCAATACCCTCTCAAAACGTTTAAGTACATTACTCTATCATTTTTGTCATTTGGAAGAAACCTCTCTTGAACTTTTATGACTTCTCCTATCTTGATTGTCTCCTATGGTGACCAAACAATCCTCTAGATCAAGGACTGTATTTTTTTTATGTCTTTGAAGCCTTTGCCGCCAGCATAGTGACTTGCATATTGTGAGCCTTCAGTAAATTACTAAATAAATAATGACCCTACTACAAAAAGAAAGTAAATGGGAAGAGTCTGTGTGACTGAACTACTTACTCTGGAATATTCAGTCAACTGACCAGACAGAGCTTTTAGCTCCATTCTGTAGTGACAGGGGTTACCAGATCTGGAACTTTGCCTCACTGATCAGTTCAGTCTAACAACTGACAAGACCATTTGTTTAACTGACCTATTGTTTGGGTATCATATAGCTACTGCCTATAACATATTTATTTGAATTGACAACTAGATCATTCAGTATCCTTCTTGGTCTCCGAGTCTTCCATTTTATAGAAATAGATAATGAAAAACAAAACACGTAAGTACCATTGCATTATTGTGGTCTGCCGAGCATATTTCAATGTCCCTGAATATAATCAATGCAGATAAGTTGATCTCTGAAATCAAGAGAGAGAATCTCATTTCTTTCAACTTGACTGAAACTGTCCCACAACTCAAATGTACTAATAGCTGAGAAATGCAATTATATAATTCTTCTATGAATTTCATGTTTATGTTTTTCTTACTTGATGTAGAAACTATTGTGTTTGTAAGTAGTTCAACAGAAAAAGCAACGAGCAGATCAAATTTTAAAGCTCTAAAATCCATTCATGAAAACTCGGCAAACACCTAATTTCTCTGGCTCTATTTGATCACATAAAAAATAATGATAAGAATATCCACTCTCACTTTCCAGGATTGCTTTGACTATATGGCAAAACAAAGAGTAGAATAAGGCCCACTGAAAATACTTTTATTAGATATTTAGACAAAACCATTTGTTAAAGATTCACAACATAGGGCTTCCCTGGTGGAGCAGTGGTTAAGAATCCGCCTGCCGATGCAGGGGACACAGGTTCGAGCCCTGGTCTGGGAAGATCCCACATGCCGCAGAGCAAATAAGCCCATGCGTCACAACTACTGAGCCTGCGCTCTAGAGCCCACGAGCCACAACTACTGAAGCCCATGTGCCTAGAGCCTGTGCTCCACAACAAGAGAAGCCACCAGAACGTGAAGCCTGTGCACCCGCAACAAAGAGCAGCCCCTGCTCACTGCAACTAGAGAAAGCCCGCACAAAGCAAAGAAGACCCAACAGAGACAAAAATAAATAAATAAATAAAATAATTTTTTTAAAAAAGATTCACAACATACATAAGAAAATAATAAAAGACCACAGATAGTAAAATATAGTGTAGGGTAGCAGTGAAGGATCATGGTTAATGAGCATGGGATCTAGAGAAAATCAACTCTGGTTCAAATCCCAGCTTTACCACATACTATCTGAGTGACTATAGATAACTTACATATCCCTTCTTTTCTCGGTATTTTTATCTGTAAAATACGAATAATAATAGAATAATAATAATAGCATCTACCCCATAAGAATGTAAGTAAAAGAAGTATATAAAGCATGTAACCCAGTATCTAGCATATGGTAATTATACAGTGTAGATTAGATATTTTTCATTTGTTATTATGACTGCTGAACACTAACTATAACTGGTATTAGAGTTCAATTTACCTTAATTCTCCTGCCAAAATGTACACAATTCTGTAGGACTATTTTATAGTTATAGGGAAACATACAGTTATTTCGTTAAAATCATTGATGACATTATAGAATAAAATCATAGAATTTTAAGTTAAAATAAAACTTTAGAGGAGATTTAATCTAACAATATTTTGCAGATAAGAAAAAATGGAGGCACAGTGAGTGCAACCACTTGATTAAAATCACACCACTTGTTAGTGGCAGAGTTTACAGTAGACTCTAGGGCCTCTGACACCTGAGTACCAAAGACCGCTGCCTTCTGTATACCTTTAGTCATTTCCAAAATTGTACCAAAAGCATAATCTTCTAAGCCGTAAGAATTACTAGTTATATATCCTGTTTTAGCAGTCAGCAGGCCTTTTCTGCACACTGTTCTTTTGTGCACTTGTTCACAAAATGTAAAAGAACAGATAGAATGTAAAAGAATATTCAAACTACTATGTATTATATGTGCATGTGTACATGTATTATTGAGATATATGCATATATGGGAAGATAGAAACTGACATTTTGCTACAGTTCCCTGTTACCACTTACTGGAAGTAGAGTTGCCTTGAGAAAGTAAACAACTCATAATGTATTTTCAGTTAGCTCATGCAACTTTTCATTTTCAAGCTTTAGAATACCAGCTAAATCCACTTACACTCATCTCTGGTTTGAATTATGATAATCCCCATTTGAAATGGGACTACAAAAACAGCTGGCTCTGCAAAAAAAAATAATAGCTAGCTTTGCACTTACCCTACAATCTGTTGTATACTTCAAGGTGGTCTGTTTAGTAGCACCCATATACAAAAATAATAAAATTAAATAGAATAATAAACAAAAGAGAGGCAATTGAATAACAGTAACCTGTAAGTAGCCTCAACGGTTTTCCAGGCTTTAATAACTTCTATCTGGTCTAAAGAACCCATACAACCTCAAAATATTTCTGCCCAAATCCTGAGTTTCCCTGTGAGATAGGAGGATGACAGGTATATCCATCCTAGAATAGAGTTAACCATGACAATTGGCCCAGCACAGTCCTCTGGGGACTTAATACCAGCCACTGCTGCTAGGTGAACAAGCAGAAACTGAAGCAAGCAACCAGTGAGGAAAGCCATATCTCAACAAGCTCATCCTGCTTTCATGGGAGCTCCCTGGTGTTTGTTTCAACACGGTTTTATTTGGATACCACAGGGTGGAGACCTGAAGGAGGAAAATTCAAGAGGATTTGCACTGAGTTCCATATCTCCCTCTCTGTATTTTTTAATCTTTGAAATCCCATAGGAAAGTACAGAAAAGTAGACAGTTCATTGATAAGCAATGAAAGCAAGGCCATGGTTTTTCTAACTGTAATTTCATAAATTAATTATAATCTTGAACTGTGACTAAATTCTAAGATAATCTAGAGCAGGACTGATACTCCTTGCTATCTTCTTTCCTGACTCACTGTGGGACCTATGAGAGCCCTCAGTAAACTGGAACTGGACCTCATCCCTGTGCTGTTTCTGTTCCACCTGGACCATCTCCCGGATGCAGCAGTGTGCGCTCTCTCCTAAGCCCCAGTGCACACTGTCCTCCATGTTTTCAATGTATTACTCTTTTTGTCATAAATTCCCTTTGAGTTCAGCTAAGGTAATGGAGTCAGTTAATAGTGGTTGTGCCTCTGTATTAAGAAGGTCTTTTTCTTTATTTTCAGTATGTGGTTGGTTTCTGACAGAAGTTGCTTTACTTAGTCTATTTCTCAAAGGATAAGCTCATGCCTGTTGAATGGAAACCAAGAGTACAAAGCCCACATGTTATTTATTACACTTTGTATTACAGGAAATTTTAAGCATATATACAAAAGTGGAAAGAACACTATGACTCATTCCCATATGCCCATCACCCAGCCTCAACAATTATGAACTCAAAGCAAATCTTGTTTCATCTTCATCCATTACCTACTCATCCTCCCCATCATGATTTTGAAGAAAACACAATTGTGAAAGTATTTCAAATATTTCAAATATTAAAAGATAGGGATACTTATCAAAACATACATAATCATAATACCATTAGTCTTAAAATAATCAAGAATAATTCCCCAGTACCAGCCAATATCCAGTCAGTGAGGACCTCTGCTTGTGGCTACAACAGAGTAGCTTGTAACAGAACAGTGCAGCTCACCAAGGACTAGAAAAGACGGATGAGATACATCTCGGATGCTTGAGGTCGTCCGGGAGCCTTTGGGGCAGACAGGACTTGAAAGGTCAAGGCCCTGGGAAGAATGCTTTTTGAAGGAAGTCAACATTCTTCACGCTGCTACTTCTTTCGCAGTATACACCAGTTCTTCAGCTTCAAAAGCGAGAGATTGAGAAGTTAGGTAAAGTAGATAGAGGCCCCTGCTAAGAAGCAAACAAGCCAACAGAGACTGGCATCTCCCTGGACTGGAAAGAGAAAAGCTGGAGTTCAGATTTGCCGAAACAACCAGGACTTGAGAAGCTAAGATCCTCAAACAAAGAGAGAACAAGAAAATAAGCCAGCCCAGCCCTCTCTGTTGGTTTTCTCCTTGAGGCAGGTGCCACATCTTTAGATGTGCAGGGCAAGAAGCTAAGAACCCATGTAAAATGCAGCTGGAAAGCTGAGTAGTACTTTCAGCATTCTTACAATGCTAGGGAGAACAAAAAAAAAATGGAGTTTGGAGTCTTACCAGACTTCTGAGATTCTCAATCTGAACCCCAGAGGGCTACACCCTAGCAGGGGTAAAACAGAGGTAAACTAAATGATATGGGGTGATCTGTTCATATTTAGCCAGATAATAGGTTGTCTCCTTTTGAAAGGAAGAGTGGCAGCAACTTTTTATAAACAATGTTGGATGATATGCCAAGAAACATGACCAAACTAAAAAGAAAAGAAAAATGCTCACAGGTGTTTTAGATATTGGAATTACCAGAAACAGTTTTTAAAAATGGCTGTGATTAATACATTCACAAAAATATACAAGTGGAAAATTCGAGAACTGGAAAACATGTTTCCTTAGAAAAAGAATTATATATTCTAGAACTGAAACATGCGATAGGTAAAATTAATATCCAGTTGTATTCAGATTCCTTTGTCTTATAACTGTTTTGTGGGTCTTTTTAAAGTAACGTGTTTGTTTTTGTTTTTGTTTTGCAGTACGCGGGCCTCTCACTGTTGTGGCCTCTCCCGCCGCGGAGCACAGGCTCCGGACGTGCAGGCCCAGTGGCCATGGCCCACGGGCCCAGCCGCTCCGCGGCACATGGGATCCTCCCGGACTGGGGCACGAAGCCGTGCCCCCTGCATCGGCTGGCGGACTCTCAACCACTGCGCCACCAGGGAAGCCCTAAAGTAATGTGTTTTAAATGGGATTTAAATAAAGTGCATAGGCTTCGCTTGCTTGATATATCTCTTAAATGTCTTTTAAGCTATAGGTTTAAAACTATAGGCTTTAATCTATAGGTTTCCTTTTTATCTCTTTTCTTTATAAGTTTTCTTTATAAAGCCAGGTTTTTTGTTCTACAGTTTCTTCAGTTTGCATTTTGCCATTTATCTTCCCAAGGTGTATGTAGTGTGTTCCTCTGTCCTCTGTATTGCTGTGTATTGGTAGTTAGATCTGGATGTTTCATGAGATGTGGGTCCAATTTCTTTGGTGAGGCTATTTCGTATGGGGTGGTATGTGCTTCCATCAGGAGGTACATGATGAAGAATTATCTTCCGATTGACAATGTTATCAGCCGTCAGTTGGTATTGCCTAGATCCATTATTTCATTAAGAGTTGCAAAATGGTGATATTCTAATTTTGTCATTCCTTCCTTATTATTAACTAGAATACTTCAATAAAGAGAGGATTCTTATCACTACTGTTTGGCTACCCTGAGGTATATAGTTTAGACGAAAAGATAGGCTAAACAGGTGATGTTTTTCTTTATTTACAAATTTCGAAATAGTAGTTTGGTTCACTAGCATCCTTCAACAGTGGCCATTTATATTTGAAGTATCATTATGAATTAATGGATTTTAAACATTTGATATGTCTAACCCATTTTATTTATAACCTATTTTGGTGCTCCAATTAACGGAAGCCTATTCAAGTTGACTCCTGAGCCTTTTTGCTATAATCTCAGTTTTCACTGATAACTTCCCAGGCCACAGACTTTTAGTCCAAACCATTTTCAAGGAAATAGATAGAAGCATTATTAGAACATACACACGTGCATACACACATATGTTTGTGTGTACGTATATATACATATGTGTGTATATATATATATAGTGGAAAATTATCCAGGTGAGTCACAGTTACCGACTGAAAACAAATGAAGAAAATCTAACATTAAGGATAGATTAAATCCCTTATGCCTAAGGCAGTGAAACAAAAATTTCCATCAACTACCTGCTATTTCCCCTAATTACCATATATTTTGTAGCCCAGTATATGTTCTACAACAGAACAAGAGAAGAGATGCCAATGTTATTTCTCCTTTGAGTAGTGAGAAAGAGGAAGCTGTCTTAAGACACAGTGAAATAACTATTTTTCAGCTCTTGCATCAAGCAGTCCGGGTTTGGTTTATGCAAAAAATTTATGTGAGTATAGGAAGGTAGGGAAAGTGGAAGAAAAACAGAATTTCTGAAGAAGATTATAGCATTGCCTTTTAAAGAAGAAAAATGTTTCTTGCATGCCTATGATGGTGTGGAGACAAACCCTCTGGAAAAAAAGAAGATAAACAGGATGATTTTTAAGCATGTGGTTCTTTCCAAACTTCTAATTTCATAGGATCAGTTCACCAAAAATAAAATTGTCATAGTTTCTTATTGTTTGTCATGTTAAGGCTGGGTAATTGGCATCCTATTGTTTGTACAGGACAAAATATTACAGGAAAAAACACCATGTGACTTGGGTGCCTCTGGGTTCTCGTGGGAACGAGCAGTTTCTTAGCGAGAGGGGGAAAATATTCAAACAGTATAACCACAAGCTCACTAATGGCCATTTTCTGTTTAAATGTGGAAATTGAGGGTATTTTGCATGTTTCATTTATTTTTTCAAACATTTGAAAATACATATTTTTTTCAAAAGTAAAGCAGGAAGACTGGAATAGTTATTATAATTCTTGTCATCGTTTTTGCCTTGGTATAAGAGGCTGCAGTGTTCAGAGAAGTGTAATGAAAACTATGCACTTTGTAATCTGTTCTGATTCAGCTTTATATATTTGCCTTACTCAGGTAAACCTTTCTCAATTATTTGTGGTTGTGAAGAATAATAATAGTAACATTTATCGAGTATTGTATTAGTTTCCTCTTACTGCTATAACAGATTACCACAAACTTAGTGGCTTAAAACAACACAGATTTATTATTGTACAGTTCTGGAGGTCAGAGGTGTACAATGGATCTCACGAGGCTAATATCCAGGTGTCAGGAGGGCTGCACTCTCGAAGGCTCTACGAGATAATCCATTTCCTTGCCTTTCACAGCTTCTAGATGCTGCCTACGTTTACTGGCTCACAGCCCTCTATCACTGTAACCTCTGCCCCCCTGGTCACGTCTCCTTCCCTGGTTCAACTCTCCAGCCTCCATCTTTCACTTATAGAGACCCTGTGGTTACACTGCGCTCAAATGGATAATTCAGGATAATCTTCCCATCTGAAGATGCTTAATCTAATCACATCTATATTTACAGGTTCCCAGGATCAGGACACAGACATCTGTGGTAGGGCGTGGTTATTCTGCCTATCACAAGTACTTTGTATATTCCGGACACTCTTATAAACTCTTCACATGTATTAATTTAGTTAATCTGCACAACAGACTGGGTAGTAAGGTAATTACTATTATTATTTCCATTTTACCAATGAGAAAATAGAGGTACAAAGGCTGCATTTCTAGGAAATGGTAGAGCTGATATACAAAATTACCTAGGCTCAAGGACCCGATCTCTTTTTTTTTTTAAAACATCTTTATTGGAGTACAATTGCTTTAGAATGGTGTGTTAGTTTCTGCTTTATAACGAAGTGAATCAGCTATACATATACATATGTCCCCATACCTCTTCCCTCTTGCGTCTCCCTCCCTCCCATCCTCCCTATCCCACGCCTCTAGGTGGTCACAAGGGGACCCGATCTTTAACCTTTAAACCACACTACCTCTTTGAGCATAAAAATAGCATGGAAAATTAAATACATGGATATTCTCAAACCCCACTTTAATCAAAACTGTCAAATATTCCATGCACATCTTTTACAAGAGCTGCAACCAGAACCTTGCCGTTTTAACTCTTGGTTACTCGGCCATGTTATTAAACGCCCAGAATTGTGATAAGTGTTGAGAGTTCACAAAATTCCTCCCTTTCCAAAATTTGCTTGGAAAAACAAAATGAAAACATTCAGGAACCATTAGAAAACACTACAGAAGTATATATACTCAAATGCTAGATGGAATGATATTTTCCTTCAAGTAATTTTTGGTAGAATTCAAGACACAAATAGCACCGTCAGTGTTTGAGCTGAAGTGCTCCAAAGGAAAACAAAATCTGAGAATCAGCCAGGGACTGGGCAACATAGAATGAATATCCACATCTAGGTAGTTGTAATGTTGATTCATTCTTAACTTTTGTTGTAATGGAAGTTATTTCATAGTCAAATTAACCTCATTTCTAATGGTTACATGATAGAAATGCCTCAGTTTAGACAACTTGGTCAGTCATTTTCCCCCCATTGGTGTGTAATGAGAGTGTTTTCAACTACACCTTGATTGTTTTGACTGCTTCCAGACCTTATTATTTTCAGATACACTCCTTTCCATAACAGAATTATAGAAGCATTTTATCACCATTCACCAGGAAAGGTTCCTAGGGAAAAGAATATTGTGTTACCACATTAAAAAGCAGATATTCAAGTTATTAGCAGCACATGAATTTTATAGTCTACAAGTAAGTAATAAAGGAATAGATAACCAAAAAAAAAAAAACAGAAAACAACTAAACTAACTAAAAAAGAAGTAGACGGTGTATTAAGCCAGATTATGGTAATGCAACTGATTGTACAAGAGCTGAAATTCTTGGAAACTAGGGATAACTTGCCCTGAAAGTCTCAGAAATGAATTCCGTTAAGTTTGGCTTCAAAGCAGGTGATAAAACCTATTCATCTATACACTTTGAAGTAATTATATATTCCTTATTAACACTTTTAATATTCAGGGTGAATGATGTCGGTATTTAACGTGCTATTGCATTTCAGAATCATTTCTATTCTTTCTTCTTTTGGAGGGGTCTTCTTTAATTATTTCAGTCAGCCACCTTTTACTACTCTCTACCTAAACTTTATAGAGTATGTTTTCTTGAATTTTTATTGAGAAACAAAATTGTCTTCAGGTTTTATAATTTTCTCTATTATATTCTTCCTTTGAGTCTTCAGGAAACAACTCCCTTTTCCTATACCATATATATATATATATATATATATATATATATATATACATTTTTTTTTTTTTCCTGTTTACTCATCCTTAAACACAAAACATCCATCCAGATTGCGGTATATTGAAAATGGCCATCAATTCTTTGAAATCTTTTCCCACCAAGAGGTTGGATATGTTTTCCTTCCTTTGAATCTAGGCTGGACTGTAACTGCATTGACCAAGGGATGCTATGCCAGTTCTGGGCCTAGGCTTTAAGAGGCCCAGTAGCATCCTTCTTTGTCTCCTGGAGTCCTGAGCCACCATGTAAGAAATCAAACTCTACTGAGGTGGACATGCTGTGAGGAAGCCCAAGCTAGCCATGTGGAGAGGCCTGTCAGTTTCCAGATGCTCTAGGTCCCAGACATTCAAGTTATGTTACCTGAGCCCAGCCTTCCAGCCATCCTTTCCTACGTGCCAGGCATAAGAATTAAGCTGTCTTTGACTCCAGACCAAATCAATACCAGCCAAACAGCAATGAGTGACTCCTATCTATGCATCATGAAGAAGAAGCACTTAACTAATAACTAATTCCTGACACACAACATCATGATGTAATAAATATGGTTGCTGTCGTAAACCACTAATATTTGGAATAATACATAATAGATGAACTAGATCAAACAACAGACACCAGGTTTAACACTTCTCAACATACAGGATCCATAAGGAGATCCTTAACACTTCTTAATCTCTGTTAATCTCTAATGGCTAACAGAAATTATCTAATGGTGTACTATTCACAGCAGTGAAGTGCTACAATGAATCCCCGAATCTCACTGACTTAACAGAATAAAGGTTTATTTTTTCCCTCATCTCACAGTCCTGTGAAGCCCTGAGAAGCTCTCTGTTTCACAGTCTAAAGTTACTGCAGGCTATTTCCATCTAGTGGTCCATCTATTTCCCAGGGTCTTTGAATCCTTCAATGGATCTTCTGTATTTGGCCCACAATAGAAGGGAACAGAGACTAAGGACAGGAGACAGTGCAGAAAGTTTTGTGGTTAGGCCTTCGGGTGGCTTATATTACTTTTATCCAACGTCCGTTGCCTAGAATGTAGTCATATGCTGCACCTAACTGTATGAGGTTAAAAAAAAAAAAAAGCAGTCTACTCTCTGCTTAGGATGAAAAGGAAATAGGGTTAATAAACATATAACAGTCTCTCCACATGTGTCCACATTAGCATGGAACGGCATCTTCTGATTTGACTGTCAAGTTTGCCTCTATGCAAGCAAGCCAGGCGCACAATAGGGTACTTTTTTTGTGTATGTACAGAAAATACTACATCCCCACATGCCTGCTTTCCAGGAACTTCCTGTCTCCCTGACTACAAATCCCAGGAGTGATGTTCATTATATTTTTTTCTCTCTAACATGCTACCTACTCAAATGTAACTTCTCCAAATAGGCATTAAAAGAGAACAGCTCATGTGGTCAGAATGTGAGGGGAGAACAGAGCAGGACTCTGGCCAGTTCAGAAGTCAGCTGCCTGAGTTTCCATCAGGGGTCAAAGACTGGACTTGAGCCAAAGCCATTTCATGCTATCCCTCAGGTCTATATTTTTTTCTGACTTGTTTACCCTGTCAAACCCATCAAAGCTGTAGTCTCCCAAATACCTATGAGTTGGGCCTGTGGTCTTCTCTGTAGTTTTCAGTATTGCTATCCACTTTGGTGTGAGTGTCGTGTGTGTGTGTGTGTGTGTGTGTGTGTGTGTGTGTGTGTAAGTATGTGTGACTTCATACATCTTTAGTTGGAAGTTGAGAGAATGATCATGAACTGCCCCCAAGACAACTCAAAGTCTTCCTGTCCTCTGAGTTTGAGTCGTTGTTGTCATTACTGTTTTTTGTTTTGTTTTGTTCTGTTGTTCAGTTTTCTGAATGTCACTTACACTTTAGGATTTATGTTCACTGTAAACAATATATCATGGAATCTAAGGCTAGCATTTCTTCAAGACATCTCTCTGTTCAGTGTAAACAAAATCAAAGACAAGTTTTAGAGCAGGCACAACACTTCAGACATCACTGTTTGATTCAGGTTCTATTTACCACTGAGCTCTACTGCAACCTCAAAGTCCTTCTCAACCCATCCTTTTGCGTAGCCACTACCAATCAGTGTGGGCAGGTGATATAAAGTTTGTGTGCTATCGTGGGCAGAATGATCTCAGTTTGCTTGAATGGTTTGTTCAGTTAACAAGCACTTATTAAGCATTTACTATGTGGCAGGCACTGTGATCTTTGCTGGAGATAAACAGTAAAGAAGAGCATATCCCATATCGTCAAGGAGCACTCAGCTTATTGGTGGAGACAAACAAAGTTACACACAGAGTGAAAGGTACTAGAGTAGATGTAAGACCAGGATGCCCTAGGAGCACCTGGACCAAGCATCCATCATTGTGCTGAGGGTCAGAAATGTCCTCTTAGAGGACACAGAGACTGGAAGAATAAATGGGAGTAAATCAAGCAAAGAGAAGGGGCAGAGCCATCCAGGTATTCCTTAAGCATTTACCCCATTGCTCTATTTAACCACTTCCCTGGGAAACTCTTTCTCCCAAGGACTCCTGTGCCTCAGGTATTACATGGAAGCATGGATGCCAGAAATGTTATTATCTCATGGTGAATCACTTCTCTTTGATGATGGTGCTGAAATTGCAAAGGGATGACATCAACTCGCTGTGGTTCTTACTTGGGAAAACCTCCAAGATGCCTCTTTACTCTTCTTTCTTTTTGTAGAACTCTGCCCTCCATTTTCTCCTTTGGCGGAGGCATTCCTGGGAGCCAAATTCTTCAGCCTCAGTGAACTTTTCTGAACTCCTTCACTTTGGTCTAATATGAGACACCTCTACCCACCAACATCTGCTTTTACTGGTGACTCCAAAGCAAAGAGATTTTGAGACTTTAAATCAGAAAGACAACCTCTTATCGCATCCTCATTAGTGTACATATTGATTTAGTAACGATGTGGGAAGAGATGTGCTTTGAGGTTATGTTTTTCTCTAATAGTTTCCCCATGGAAATGGCCATAAGGAGAGTTTAGAAGAGTCAACAACATACAAACATATGGAATAATGGGCACTGCAAGGATCCACTGCCCTCAAACTTCTTTTTCTCTGCATCAGCCTAGCTTTTGATTCCTTAATTCAATATCGCTACTTTTGAGTTGCCCAAATGAATGTTGCTAAAATGAATCATACCAGATCTAGTACAACCTTAGTAACATCAACTTCTATTAATATTCTAGCTTAGATGTCGCCCAGTTTTATTTTTGTTTTTTAATTAGCTACAACTGGCTGAGAAGTGGTCTTGTGAAAATAGAACCCTGGACAGAAATTGTCAAGTAGGAAGTGTTTAAAAGTATCTGAACAAAAAAACACCATCTGAGCAGAACATTTCTGGATGGGCACTCCAGTTATACTCTCCGTTAAATATTAAATATGCAATGGGGAAACAAATTGAAATTATAAATATATAATAATTATTAGGTGTTTAGAAGCCAAAAAGATACATAAATAGGTTTCATATTTGAACTAAATATCTCCTCCCCCTCTATTTTCACTGCCAGGAAATACATTAGTATATGCTACTTCAGCTTAAGCATGAGAAGAAAAGGGAAGTTAGACCAAGTAACATTTTTAAAAGATGACCTTGAATAAGTTATAGGTTGTAGCAGTTCTCTGAATCTTGGACTCAGTCTACCCTATTTAAGTGTAGCCTCTTTACACTTACGCTTAGGTATTTTAATAAAGCATCATGTCATTTTTTGCAGTGTAATCACATGAACAAACACACTGCTTTTAACTCTCATTTAATCATCTGTGGGAAGGCTGGTTGGTGAGTCTAGGAGAGTACAGCCAAGTTATTAGCCTAAAACTGATGACGGTTTTACAGTAACTGCAAACCAGAGAGTTAAAAAATAATAAAACAGGGCTTCCCTGGTGGCGCAGTGGTCGAGAGTCCGCCTGCCGATGCAGGGGACACGGGTTCGTGCCCCAGTCTGGGAAGATCCCACATGCTGCGGAGTGGCTGGGCCTGTGAGCCATGGCCGCTGAGCCTGCGTGTCCAGAGCCTGCGCTCCGCAACGGGAGAGGCCACAGCAGTGAGAGGCCCGCGTACCACAAAAAAAAAAAAAAAAAAAAAAAAATAAATATATATATATATATATACACTGAGATACTAAAACCTTAATTAACTGAATCTAAACTGCTAGATCCTTCAACTATTAGCAGTAGTTTTAGTATTTAACTTTTTACAAGGGGTGGGGCATGAGAGAGTGAGAAAAACAGGCTATATTAAGAGATTCATAAACATAGCAGTTTTCAGCATAAATCCTGTGGACAAGAACACATTCAGTCTATCCTCCCAAGCTTCTGTACTATAGTGCTCTGTGCTAAATATGCGGGCTTCAAAGTCAGGAGAGTGATTAATGCATTTCAGAAACATTCTGAATAACAGTTTTAAAGCAAAAAGGGGCTTTCCACATTAGCCACAGCTGACCACAAAATACAAATTAACTATTTGCCCCACTTCCCAGCAATTCTGGTTGAAGTTTTAATGTACACGGCTAATGAAGCATTTTCCATGTTGTATCTGGAGCATCCCAACCCATTTATGGACCGCTGACTTAGAAACAACCTCAGTCTGCCCTTGCTTCTGTTGCACAAGGTCTTCTGATTATCAATTATCTAGTAGGGTGACTCACATCTCACCAGCTCAATGTGGTTTCACGCTGCCGAGAGAACACAGTGCCAGCACATGCCCAATAGTTCACAGCATAGTCATTTCCCTGAAATCTTTATAAGGAGTGCCCCTCAATCAGGCATAAACACCCATTATTCACTCAATACACATCCTATTCACTAAATAGGGGTAATATCACCCCTACACTTCCATTTATACCCAAAACATGTCATTTGGGCAGTATTGATTTCTCTGGTTTTATACTTTGAGATCTTGCATGCATTTTATATCTTCCTTTTGAAAACTACATTTTATTAAATATTTGACCAGTGATTTAATTGTCCATTTCCTTTTCTCTCCGCTGAGTCTCTGTATCATGCTCACAGTTCAGTCACAGGTGCGCTTGGAAAGCTTAACTTTACTTCTGAGTCATGTTGCTGAGCAACTAAAATGTCCCTCCCATCCCAAGAGGCTCACTCCTCTCCAGTTCCTCTTCTCTAAGGACACCAGAATAGAATGAGTAAACTGCACTCACTGTGTTTCCAACTATGTGGGGTTTTAGTGTTATCTGTTTCCAGGAACATTTATGACAATACTTAGATTCTAGGATCCACTCTAATAGATATAATCTAGTAAAAACTGGAAGAGTCTTTAGGTGTTCATATATATATATATATTTAATATATACATATATTTTATATTACATATATTTATATATTTCATTCTGATAGAAAAAAACTAGTACTCAGGTTAGGAGATCTGGGTTTAAAGTTGAGAATCTACGTGACCTTGAGTTTGGGAAAAAGAGGCCTTCTGCTACTGCATCACCTGGTCTCTGGGACCAAAGGCAGTGGGAAGAGTTTGTGAATACAAACCCCAAAGAACCCCATGAAGAGAGTAAGACTACAAGAGCAACATCAAGAGGAAGAGTCCTATAGAACCAAGAAATGATACAGAAGAGATTTTGATTATTAATTTCACCGGGATGATTTACTATATCTAGGGATCTGAGTATCTCACAGATCCGTCAATTTCTCTTCATTCCTATTGTTAGTTTCCTAATTCAAGCTATCCACATGGCCTTCCCAGGTTACTGCAATGTCCTCTACATGGTCTCCCTAATTCCCAGGTCTGATCCCCTCTTATCCACTATCCACTTTATAGCCTGAGACATTTTCCTCATTATAATGCTTAAGTGGCTCCTCACTGCCCTCAAGATAAAGCCGATCTCCTTAGTATGGAAGACAAGAGCCTTCTTCCTTTGCTCCTGCCTTACTTTCCTAGCCTTACGCATTGACCACCTCCTACTGCCTTGCCATCTAATCTCCAGTCTGACTGAATTATACACACACACTCCTACTTCCAAGATCTTTGCATAATCTATGCTTTCTACCGGGGATAGCACCTCACTCCTAAACACCTCCACCATTACCTAGACAAATCTTATTCATTTTCCAGATTAGATGATACTTCTTAGACGTCACTTCCCTTACATCTGAAAACTGAGTTAGGTGGCCCTCCAAAGTCCACATACCAAGATAGCAACAGGTACTGACGCACAACGCAGCTTTTCACTCTGTGAGTTCCAAACAACTCACTAAACTCTGAAGTCCATAAGGGAAGGGACTATAACAGTCAGATGAGTGTTGAGGCCACATGTTCAGACTCTAAAGCTGCAACAGCTATATTTTCCTTCTCCCTTTAGAGGAGTCGAGAGATAAACTCCTGTACTCATTCAACCATCTTTAGTGAGAAGTTCTGGTGTCACAGCTTTAAATGGCTTTTTCTCAACACAAGAGATGACTTTGACAGTAAACCCACAAACTCAGGATACAAGAAATGTAACATCTTTTTCTTTTTCATGTTCATATTCCACTCTGTGGTAGAAACTTAATCTTGTCAATTCTGGGTCATCTCATTCAAGTCAGTTCCATCTTTTCCCTGGAGTTGCACCAAGCTGAAAGGGCTGATTTTGCACTTAGAAGATGGGAATGGGGGTGGAAATCTGATCCTTAGTCATCACCAGATACCCAAACATGCAGCGGCTCCTTTGGTCATTGGTCTATACCAGGGGTCCCCAACCCCCCGGGCCGTGGCCCAGTAGCGGGACACGGCCTGTTAGGAACCGGGCCGCACAGCAGAAGGTGAGCGGCGAGCGAGCGAAGCTTCATCTGCTGCTCCCCCATCGCTGTCATTACTGCCTGAACCACCCCTCACCGTCGCCCCCCGCCGTCCATGGAAAAATTGTCTTCCACAAAACCGGTCCCTGGTGCCAAAAAGGTTGGGGACTGCTGGTCTATACAGTCAGTAGCATCCTCCTTATTCCATCCCAAGGCCTCTCCGGATCTGATTCTATCTCAGTTACGTTGAAACTCTCTCAGGCATACTGAAAACACCTCGTTGTTCCCTGAACCAGCAGAGCATGGGTAAATTCTGTGAAGTTTCCTCAGGTTCGTATGCCTAAACATTCTGTAAACTATCTGACTCAAATGTTTCTATGCCATTCTGGGCATAAAAACCTCAACGAGTCTTACCAGCCCTCTGACTTTACTTAGTAAGCAAGATACAAATAGCTTTCTTGCAGGCCATCCTGAATCTAGTGAGATTTTTGTTTTGTGTGTTTCCTAGATGTTTTGTCCAACCCTGTATTCAACACAAGGCAGAAAGTTCACAGGGTCTCCTTTCAGTGACCCATCATTGTCTAGCTTACTCTCTAACTTCAATTTTCTTCTTTTTCCTAGTCAGGAAAAATTTCTCCGCTCTGGGTGCCAATCACATATTCTTCTCTAACATTTGTCTTACATCTTGAACTCAGGGGGTTTTCTTAAAAGCCATATTTAAACCCATCTATGTTCTCTGCTTTCTGCTGTGTAATTTATTCCCTGAGGCATAGGTATAGAATGTCATAGTTTTCTGGGTATGAAGAAGAGTCACAAGACACAAGGAGCTACGGGAAGGGGATATCAGTTAGTATCTGGAGATATTATTCTACCTCATAAATCACTAGATAAACGCCTAAACTTCTAAAAGCAGAGTTTTCTAGTAAGTGTTGGTAGAGTTCAGTAGGCGACGTCATGGAAACGTCCTGCTTTCTCCTTGCTCTTCCCTCCCAAATTAAAGAAGAGTTCAATTTCACCTGCTTATTTTGGGGAACGGTGTTCTGATGCAAATCCACAGAATTAGAGGGAGATGACTAAGATAAATAGCAAGAAAGAATGAATTTGTTCATGAAGCCTCTTGTGTCTACGCAGGCCCTTTTTAGACTCAGTCCTTGGCCTGTGACAGGCCAGAAGCCCAGGCCATGCTTCCACGACAAAGAGGAGAAAACAGAGAATAGATTTCTGCACAAATCTGAAGAATCCATGAAGCAGAAAGGGAAAGAGGTAGAAAAGCATTGCCCCTCGAATTTCAATAACCTTTCTTCATCAAAAAGTTGAAAGAAGAAGTAAATGAATAAGTGACTCAATGAATAAATAAATCAGTGACGGAATAAAAAAGTATAAAAGGTAGGAAAATGTAAAAGGAAAGGAAAATGAGAAAAAACTGGAATTTGGGGTTTCTAAGACATACAAACACATTTGCTTGGAAATTCCATTGGCTTTGATCAAGATTCATAAATTGTTAAACAAATATTGCTCTAAGTCTGTTTGAATACAACAAAATAATGTATTTGAAAGTATGTCATAGGCTATAAAAAGCCATAAAAGGATAGTTGTTGCTATTTTCACTAGTGTTACCATATGTTAATACTGTTGATTTCAAAAAAGAAAGAGCTCCATCTCAACACATGAGTATTTGTGGAGTGCCTAATGTGGCTGATTTGCTACAGAACTTAGAGCATTTTCCAAACACAGGAGAACGTGGGAAAGAAGCCCATATGGGCAGTTGGTTTGTCAAGCAGGACTTTCACCAGATGAGCAAACAAGAATCCCGTCATCCAAAAGAGCAGAAATACCACAGCTGAAATTTCCAAACCAGCCATTGATGCTGAACATTTACAAATGGCTGTGCAACCGGGAATTAATTCACTCAGACTTTTTCCTGTTGTATCTAAAGAAGCAGACATGTATACAGATTAAGGCTGTGCCCAGCCACTTGTTCAGGGACACAAATGCTTGTATTTGTTTTCATTCTTTTCTGTTTCTCCTTTACTCTTTTTTTCTTTGTTTCATTCTAAAAAGGAATCTGAAATTGGTGGCCAAATGCTCAAGATACAACAAAATAGAAATAAATACATGAAGAAATCAACACAATTCAAGCCTCACTGATAGTGATATTTTGGCTCTGAGCATCTTAGCAGCCCATTGAGGCAATATGATTGTTACAAGAGCCACAATGTCTATAAGACAACCAGCCAAGTTTTCAGGAGAAACGTGTCAGATAGAAGCAGTGTTGAGACATTTGTCTTCATCACTCTACACACTGTAGACCACTGCAGAAGAAACTTCCAGGCTTCCCTGCCACATATTAGAAACAAATCACAGCCTAATCTGAATCTTATGGGCAAAATCTCTTTGCTGATGTACCATTAAACACAAGGGACATTGACAGAGAATAATTCTTAACTTGCTAAGGAATACGTCCATTACATCACTAAGTCGAAGCACCTGCTGCTTTAATAGAGGGTGGAGGTTTTTGGGTTTACTTTATTTCATTGAATGTTTTTTGCTTGTCTCATGATTTATACCCCTGTGATGAGTCTATTTTCATGCTATGACCCTGCTTTTGTGGGTGTTAACTGACGAAGTTTATTCTTGTTCAGTTTATTGTCTTCTATTCCTACCCTCTTTTATTGTCTAAATGTCAACCCTTTCTTCATCTCATCCCTTCCCAACTGTTCTCAGTACCCTTATAGGGGCCTGAGGGCTGGGGTGGGCTGAAACTGTCCCAGATCAATGAGAAGGCCAGAGGCTACTATAAACTAGGCTCCACTGAGCAGCCTTCTCATTTCAGAAAATTGGCCTTGCACTACCTGGTGGATGAGTTAGTTCCTTCTCTGGGTATGTCTTATGTTCTTTGCTGTGTGTGCTGAAATCCTTAGGGAGGTCTACCTTGCGGACACCTTAGATTCCCTAGTTCCCTCAAACACTGCTACCCTAAGGGGAATTCCACCTCTACCACTTTTAACCAGGTGCCTTGCTTTACTCCTCACTACTCTTTAAAACCTCAGGAGATTTGCCTCTCTCACTCTGTATTAATTTTCTATTGTTGCCATAACAAATTACCACAAATTTAGTAGCTTATAACAGCATCCATTTATTGTCTCACAGATCTGTGTGGAAGTATAGCACAAGCGTCACCAGGCTAAAAGCAATATGTCAACAGGGCAATGTCCTTTACGGGGGGTTCTGGGGAAGAATCCGAAGAATCTGCTTCCAAACCCACAAAGGTTGTTGGTAGAATCCAGATCTTTTCAGTTGTAGGACTGAGGCCCTATTTCCTTGCTGGCTGTCAGCTGGGGGCTACCCTCAGCTCTTGGAGGCCTCTCTCCAGTCCTCCCATGTGGGCCCTACGTCTCAAAACCAGCAAGAGCACACCAAATCCTTCTCATGCTTGGAAGCTCTCTGATTTCCCTTTCTGTCACATCTCTTTTCTGACTCCACAATAGAAAGTTCTAGGTATTTAGCGATTTATTTAAGATTGGACTCACCTCAAAAATTCCAAAATAATCCTCTATTTTAATGTCTGTAACTCATTAAATCTGCAAAGTCCCTTTTGCCATGTAAAGTAACATATTCACAGGTTCCACATGATTAGGGCATGAATATCTTCTGTGGACCATTATTCAGCCTATCACACACTGTCTCTAATCCCGTTAGAAGTCTGCAAACAATTCCCATTTAGAGTTTCTCAAACTGCCTAAACTCTCAAAAGACTTCTGTGCATTCCTGCCAGTCTGCCTGTAAGCTCCAATCAAACTAGGTAATAAAGCCATTAGCCATTTCTCAAAGTGATGTGGATTTACCTTTTTTCCTGTGTTCCTGGGAGCAGCCCCACCACCTCCCAGAAAAACATCTGCCTCCCTGCTGCACGAGGTATATTAACAAGTCTCCCCCACCCTCCTCCTTCACCAACCACCAAGCCAGCTCTTTTGACACTTGTTTTTAATAAAGAGGCTAGGAAAAGAACATACATCTTGAATTTGCCTAAGTAGCTATTATTTTCACAAAAATAAACACGTTATAGCTCATGACTTTCTACGGAACATTTTATTACAAACACCAAACCAGGTTATTCAAGCACTCCCTAACAGGAAAGGAGACAATAAATTTGAAGTCTAAGAGATCTGGAATTGTTTCTAGGCCGTGTTTGGTCAGAAAAGTTACCAAGTATCTCAAGAAATGTTGTCCATTTAGCAAGGCCAAATGTAATTTGATATAACGTGATTAGATCTAAATGGCCCAAATCTACACAAACAGCATCAAAACAACTTATCAAATTTTATGAGATACTTATCAAGTATAAATCATGTGATTCTTAATTATTTGTGTGTGTGTGTGAATCCGTCTGTAGATGGAGTGCAATAAGATAAGGCAAGCAAACACTCAGATCACCTCCCACAATAATTCCCACCGCCTCCTCTTCATACTTTTGAGTTTAGCTGGAATGACTGATTAGCTACTAATAAGCAGAATACAGCTCACCTGATGGGAATTTCCGTAATTAGGTTATAAAAGACCACAGCTTCTATCTAGGTGCTCTCTCTTTGTCTCTCCTGGAGGAAGCAGTGGCCATTTCATGAAGCCTGTCTATGAAGAAGTCTATGTGAGTGATTTTGGAAGAAGAATCTCCCTCAAGTAAACTCTGAAATGACCCTAGGCTTGGCCAGCTGCTGACTGCAAGCACGTGAGAGGCCTTGGAGCAACCAGCTACATACACCACGTTAAGATTCCTGCCCCATGAAGCTCTGAGCTAATGTTTTTATTTCAAGCTGCTAAGTTTGGGGTAATGTTTTACACAGCATCTGATAACTAATATAACAGATACAGTGCAAATCGATCCTCAAAACCAGCACTTTATGGAGAGTAGTTCCTTATAGTCTTTTTATCCAAAGCACTCCAAACAGCTTGACTAAAAGAAAAAAATTAATGAATATCTTTTCACACATTTGGAATTGATGAGTCAGTCTCTATACTAAAGTAGTATTTGCTTGACCTACTCATCCATGACATCATACTTTTCTTTCAGGAACTGCAGGATCTGCTTTAAAAATTTCTTAGAATCTACTACAATAAATGAGCAAAGGTGATTTAGAAGACTTGGAATTAGACTTACCTCCACTCTGTATAGTTGCCTATACTATTTAATGCTTCTACAGTTAGTAAGTCTAGTCCGTTGTAATTCTTTTACAAGAATTAAAAAATTGCTGACTTCTCAATTAAGGAGTATCAAAACATGCTAGGTGTTAAAAGGGCTATGTCATAAAATATCACTTATAGCAATAAGGAATAAAAAACTAAAGTCACAATGAGAAATTATGACACATGATTAAAATGTTTTACCAATTCCCTTAGAACTGTTAATAGAGCCTTGAAATAATAAGAGGTACAGTAAGACTCTCACAGATAACTGGACTGAAAGGATAAATAAAAAATCACAGAAACAGAAATTTGAATACACAAGAAACATGAAAAGTATTAAAAACCTCATTAGTAATCAAAGAGATGCAAATTACCCAATGATTAAGGGAGTACCCTACCAAGTTGGCAATGATAAAGATTATAATGAAATACTGGTGAAGCTGCAGTGGTGTGAGCACTCTAATGGGTTTCTGGCGGCAAGGGATTTCTGGAGAGTTATTTCGCACTGTGTATAAACTACCATAAGAAGTTCAGCACTTTGTTTCCTGAAGGCCGCTACTAGAAATCTTTCCTAATGATGTAATTTGAGATGTAGTCAAGCATTTATGTAAAAAGGTATCACAATTAAAATTATGTATGTAGTGGAATGGAATTAATAATAAAGAAAAAAATGGAAGGCAGGAAAGAAGGCAGAAGCCATCTGAATGTTTATTTAGGGAATTACAGAAGGAAATATGACAGAAGCATACCATGGAGCATTATGCAGATATTAAAAGTGATGTTTTTAAAGACCATGTAATAGAAATAATAATAGCATACTTTAAAAGATTATTATTTTTAAAGAATATAATATTTTAAGTACTATATGATAGAAATAATAGCATGAAAATGTTTATGCTCTATTTAATGTTAAGCAAAAATGATAGCACATAAAAATATTAAATATCCTAATTTTGTGTAAGTAAAAGACTTAAAGGTTATTATCCCTGCTGATGGGATTTCAGGAACTTTAAAAAATTTTTATACCGTGTTATCTGTATAACCTGAAAAACAAGGTTTCCAATAAATGAATGTAGACACTTATTTCTTCTTTCTTTTCACTGATTCCATCTCAGAAAGTTTTACTAAAAAAGAGCACTTGCTGAATTTCATTAAGCTGTCATTTAGTTTGTCTTACACATCATTTTATTCTCTGAAATTAATATCAAGATCAGGACTTAATACTTAGATCATATCTGCATCGTTATAAAACTGGTATGCCACTTCCTTAAATGCAGTTTTTCACTACACTTATTTTTTTTAAGCTACAGGATTTTTGCAAATTAAAATGCATAAAAGAATGGGGAAAGTAAGACATAAAATGGATTCTTCAGTTTTCACAGGGAAAAACATTAGCCATGATTAAAAGAACTGGTTAAAGGGCAATTTACAAATGGCCATATATGAAGCATTTCAGTCAACTATGGCTTTTGAAAAGGAAATACAGGTGTGTGGATTATTTGCTGTTTGACATGTACACATATTTTATGCATCTGTGGATTGCTGGAATAAAGCTCGTTCTGACTTTATTGCTACCCTCATCATTTTTATCTCAGTAATAACTCTTGATAATTGACCAAGAAAAGTTTATTATTTTGAAATTCAAATTACAAGTTTAGTAGAAGTAAATAAACTCTTGAGCTACTGAACATAAGAGGCAGAAAAAAGAAGCAGACTTGTCATCATCCCCAGAAGGATAGACTCATATCAGTCTGACTTAATACGCTTACCTGTTGAAAAGCAAATAGAACACTAATGGAGGGAAAACAAAGTGAGGCCATGCCAGAGTTTCTGAAACATGGCATGCAGGTTGCTATCAGTAAGTGGAAACATGGTCATCTATTGATGTGAGGGTCACTAAAAATTTTAAATGAAAAGAGACTATTATAATTGCTGAATCGCTTCTCGGCCTTTTGGCTAAGATCAAGTGTATAATTGCTAAAAAGCAGCAGCAATACTAAAATGCCAAAACAATAGCCTCAAAAGAAAGAAAGAAAAAGAGGGTGAGAGAGACAGAGAGCATGAGAGAGAGAAACATTATGTCTTTCAAAATGACAGCATGAAAATGTTTTATGCAAGGATAAAGGGGGCCACAGAGGTGAGTTTTTGCTGTTTTCCTTTCTGGTCTGGTCTTCTTACGACTGGATAAAGTCATGATGAATCACATTTAACTGACTTTTTCTTTGATTTCCAAAGACAAGAGCCTGATAAGGCTGCCAATGCTATCAATGCAGATAGAAGGCATATACAATGAGGGGGATTTTGCTCTTTACGAAATGTGATGGACTTGGAGAAAAACAATGAACATTCTAGAACACTGAGAAATGAAAGAATTCAGGATATATTTTGAGATTCACAACTCATATATTTTTAACAAGTCATTCTAAGCATAGCTTACATACACACACACACACACACACACACACACACACACACACAGAGAAACTTAATTGCTAACCAGGACTTAAACTACCAACCTACTCAACTCACGGAAAAACACTTGAGTACAGATAGTTTATTTGTAAGGTGATCTCAAAAAGGAAAAAAGTAGGGTTGAGGAATCATGGAGAGAGAGAGATGGAAGGAAGAAAAACCAAGGTAAGGATGTGTTGTCAAGGCTACTGCTATAAGCAATGGGAGTCCTCTCTGTTTTTGTTTGGCTTTTTGTTTGTTTGTGTTTTAGGTAGTCCAGGGGTTTTTTGTTTCTATTCTTGTTTTAGGTTTTGATTTTGTTTTAGAAAATGTTCCAGGACCTTGGAGAAGTGAGCACAATATTTCTCAGAAATGTCCATCTGAGGATTGGCACTAGGGCATTTAGACACTGATTTCTGTCTGCTATTTTTGAAGAGTAGCTCCTAAGGACACAAACACGCTCTCATGTGCTCCACAGCTTCAGAGAGGGCTCTGGGTAGAAGAGTAGACTGGTCCCTGAGGTTAGACTGTCATCCTGCACAGGTGGCCCATCCTTGCAGAGGTAAGCGAGGAGATAGGTCTTGGGACACCAAAGCACCAGCTACACAGTGCTCATCCTGTCTTACACATTGTCACTCCCATCCCCCTGCTGGGACACTTCATAAATAGGTGAGGAAATAGTACATAAGACCTAATAACAGGGCTCATTCAATAAGTGACAAGCCAACCAAACTTTGATCTGGAGCAGCAGCAAACTGTTTTTTCAGAATGTATCTCAGGACTTCCTTGGTGGCGCAGTGGTTAAGAATCCGCCTGCCAATGCAGGGGACACGGGTTCAATCCCTGGTCTGGGAAGATCCCACATGCGGCGGAGCAACTAAGCCTGTGTGCCACAACTACTGAGCCTGCGCTCTAGAGCCCGTGAGCACAACTACTGAGCCCACCTGCCACAACTGCTGAAGCCTGCAAGCCTAGAGCCTGTGCTTAGCAACAAGAGAAGCCACCGCAACGAGAAGTCCACACACCACAACGAAGAGTAGACCCCGCTCACCGCAACTAGAGAAAGCCCGCAAGCAGCAATGAAGACCCAATGAAGCCAAAAATAAATAAATAAAATTAATTTATTTAAAAAAATAAAGAAAGAATGTATCTCAATCACAAAGAACCCAATAACCAACACTAGTTTTACTTAGAACTAGGAAACAAAAGAACCTTATACTGCTGTTTTCAGAATCAATCTATATTTTGGGGAAGCCAAATAGGTAAAAAGTCTTAAGGCAGAGATTTCCTAATTCACCTCTCACAGTACCTAACACCCCACATTATAATAGTACCATACGTTGGAAATGTTAACAATTGAACAAAGGATGATTTGAATAGCCTAGCTCATGAAAGTCAGTGATGATGCCCTAGCTACAGTTCATTCCTCCATCTTAGTACTTATCATATTATAATTTAAATATCTCATTTGTCTCTTTCTCCCACTAGACTGTGAGCTTATTAAGAGCATAAAGTATCTCATCTTTGTACTCCTAACACATAACCCACTGCATCCTGCTTAATGACCTCTCAGTGAATATTAAATTAATGAACTAATGTTTGAGATCTGTTCTTGGAGATGACTTTATTTGCTAAGGCTTTGCTCCCCAGAGAAATATTCTTTTTATATCAGGTCCAAATCACTTTACAAATCTTGTTATATCACTAGTGTTTTTAATATAAAGCATGATGTTTCAGCCTACATAGTATTCAATAAGTTTTGGTCAGGGTTATATGGATGTCAAGATGTTATGAAAATTCTCTGTGTTTCAATATGGTAACCATTAGCCAAATATGCACATTTAAAATTTTAGTTAATTAAAATTAAATATAATGAAAAATTCAGTTCCTCAGTCACACATTTCAAGTGTTCAACAGCCACATGTGATTAGTGACTACCCTACTGAACAGCGCAGATTATAGAACATTTCTTCCATCATGGCAAAAAGTTGTATCATATAGTACTATCATAGAGTTTTGGGGAAAAAAAATCCCAGTTCCTACAGAGTGGACCATTCAATTCTGAGGTAGGTCTGGGCATTGGTTCTCCCCATCCTTCCCACCAAACAGATCTCTTTTGCCCACAGGGTGGCCAGTGAGCCTGAGCAGCTTATGGCCCCCTACCCTTTCCAGAAATCTGACCCAGGAAGCAGAGAATGGGGCTAAGGCAAGGTCTGCAGCACTGGGATGGCATGGAAGCCAAATTCTCCTCTTCACCTCTGTCTCAAGAACAGTATCACTTCTGATTAGTTCCCTTTTGTGCTTTCAGAAAATGAGAGTGAAGTCCCTAGGACAATCCTTCCTATTTATATTCCGTGACAGATAAGGAGAAGCTGATCAATTGGTACTAGCTTTAAAGAACTTACAGTAAATGTTATTAGCTCTGAACAGACTCCCCGATGCATTTTGTGGCTCTGAGGTTCTCTGGTTGTGTTCATTCCAGTGGTAAACACCATGCTGTTGTCTGAACTATGTGACTTTTGGAATTTCATTTACTAACCTTAGGTCTTAAATGGGACAGTGCAATAGATTTCTTTGATTCTAGATTTCTTTGGGTATGTATTGCCTTTTAGGTTGACTTTTGTGTTAAGATATTTAAGTTCAAGTGACCTTTAACTTAACCTTTAGAGTCCTAAATCAACCGTTTCAGGATAAGAAATGCCGGGTTAACTTCCCTCTTAGTGTTTTAATTCTGCAAACTCACCTGGTGCTTATCTTACTACAGGCCAAGACATGTCTCCTTTAGTGGAGTAAATCATCAACGATGATTGAGTTAGCACTTTTTCAAAGTGGCATGTAGACAGTGCCCATCCCTTGTTGCAAGCAAAACTCCTTTTTTTAATTAGAAGAGCCAAAAACTATAAAACATCCAGACACTTATGGTAAAGCCTGGAGTCCTGCTGTGGTGAGTGAAGTCCCATCTGTAAATACAAATGAATCATCCTGCAGTTTATACTCACGTGTTCCCAAACAACTTTGTGTTTATTTCAGTTTAACTAACACTACATTTAGATGCTATTATTAAGATAGTTAAAGACAGCATAAAATTGGAGAATGGGAACTTTACTGTTGTTGTCAAATAATTCTTTTGTTGAAAATCCTAGTAACTCTATTTCCTTGCGTTTTGTTTTGTTTTGTTTCGTGTGTGTGTGTGTGTGTGTGTGTATTTTACTTGAGACTCTCATCCTAATTCTTTCTATTCTCACAATTCCACATCCCTCTCATATTCTGGGAAATTATTTAAAATCTAGATCTTTTTGGAAGTCTTTGTTGATTTACCAAGTTAAACTTTGATTAAACTCTCGGTTTTGCTGAAGCAATTTCTGTTAACAAGTGAGGGGCCATTCACTGCGTCTGATATATATACACATCAGTTTCTGTACGCCATACAAATACATCACAAGACTTATCAGCTCGTAACCAGATAATGATCACAAAATATATTTTAAAATCATATATAAAATATCTAACAATTCTAATTATAAGCAAGTCACCAATTCAGGATATAAACAACAAAAGCAACCAGACATATATGATAGGGTAAATGCTTCTTAAGATCATTTTAATCTAATGCACAACCTCTCTGACTCCAATACATAAGTGTAAGAATTCTTACCTCAGATGAATGAAGGAGAAAACTAAATCTGTGACTTCTAATTTAAACAGATCATCAGGGAAAATGTTAAGAAAAATTTTAAGAGAAAAGGATGAATTTACACACACATTCATGAATCCCACAGTTTCTCTCTTTAGAAAAATGGAGCAAGATAAATGTGATCTGAAGAACTGGTGCTTTTTAAAAAGCAGATTATGACTGGTCAATTACAAGATTGAATCAATTACTTACCATGATATATGGCTGATACTACAGAGGCCCCAGAAGTGTGTGGAGCACATTTATTGCTTTTGATTTTCCACCTTGTGGACATCAGTGCTTATTTTATTTGTAAGCTTCTGCTTGGATTGGAGTTACCCAGAATGAAGTCCAACCCAGCTGAATTAGGGTAGCTCAGTATCTTTCTTAGAGCGAAGTTACGCTTTTTTTCTCTAGTCCCTCACATGGGGCCTACAGTTAGTGGAAACAGGGAAGAAAGAAGGACCTATGTGTTGGCAATATCATAAAGAAAGTAATAGCACCCCAGGCTAATCACAAACATCCTATAAACCAAAAATGTCATATGGCCAGGGCAACACGTCTGCTTTCTATAACAAAATACTGAAAAATCTCAATTTCTTTCTGTTGTTGTGATAAATGATGTTCTTTCTTTAAGCTGTATCCCAGGGACCAAGTTCAGCCTTCAGACAAAAGTATGACTACAGACTAATAATATCCTCATTTAGCTACTGGCTCTGTGAGTTCTTCTAATATGTCTCAACATTCAGACGGTATTCTTTCCACCTTCACACTACCTGAAATCTTCTAACAGCTTGCCTCAGCTGCTCTAAAGTTAATTCCACTTGGAAAAATAACTGTGGAACTGCCTCCCCTTCAATAAATTCTGATTCTTGTGAGTACTCTTTTCAACTTTTGACTGTGAGTATAAAAAATTCTGGATTCTAGACTTAAATATGTCACGAACTTCTTCTATCCTTCAAAAAATTATTTAATCTTTCTGGACCTCAGGTTTCTGATCTTTGAAGTGAGGGTAGCCGTTTGAATTCCTTCCAGTTCTACATTCTATTATTTTCTACTTATATTTAATCTGTATTATTAAATAGCATCTTTATCTGCTCTGAGAAGGCTGTAAACTCCCCAAAAGAAGTAATGACTCCCAGCCTAAATTATATAAACGTTGCAGCACCTAAACCAGTGTTAGGCAGCCTGTGGAAGTTCCATATATGCATAATGATGGTTCTCAGAGACCACTGGTTTCAGGATTGAGCTCCTACTTAAACTGCCTCATCATGTCTGCTCAGAGTCCCTGTTTTGAAGTGAGGTGGTAGGAAAAGGATCAAACAAAAACTGTTGGAATAATTGTGCAATGTTTTAGTCTTCAGTCAGGAACTTGCCTTGTGACTTACCAAATCAATATTACATGTAGATATGGTCACCTTATCTTTGATAAAGATACATATATGTATATGTATAGCTGATTCACTTTGTTATAAAGCAGAAACTAACACACCATTGTAAAGCAATTATACTCCAATAAAGATGTTAAAAAAAGAAAGTATTTCCATAACATGCTATCTAATCCTATAACTGAGAGATAAAACAACATACATAATCACACATTTATATGTCTCTGTATGCAGAGAAATGACAAAAACCACATCAAGAAAAGTTTGAGTAGTTGCCTCTAGAGTTGTGACTTGGGATGACTTTTATATTTTACCCCTTTTATTAGATATATATTTTCTTTGGAAAGCCAGAGTTCTTTCTTGAGCCGTTTCTGTTTATAAATTCTGTCTTCATTTAACCCCACCTGTCTAGTAGCCCACTGACATTCCTTGCCATCTATTTGGTCTTTGACTCAAATCAAAGAGCCCCCATTTGAAGAGGAGGGAGACTTGAGGGTCCACAGACTCAAAAGTCAAAGTATGTATTGACAGATAACTTCAGTCAGTCACACCTTTCTTCAATTTCTATATGGCAACAAATTTCACAACAAACTTTATTAATAATTATAAAAGATACATTAATTTGAAAGTTTTTAATTTCAAAAATAAATACAATTTTTTTAAACAAAAAAAGAAAAAAAATATTACATGTAGAAAGAGAACAATTTTCTCAAGGAGGAATATAAAATTCTAATTTTGGTCTTCTGTCCATTCAGTTGGGTAAACTACTAAGCAGATATTGAATTATTAAATTATCATTCAATAAAAATTCACTCTGCCTCTCCTTTCACTCTAGTTAGAGTACACTTCCCTGCCCCAGTGGTGTTAGGCTTAGCCATAGAACCTGCTCTGGTCAGTGGAATGTTGGTTCTGATGTCAGCAGAGCCCTCACACATATTTGCATGACTTGGCAGTGACCAGCCATGAGTAGAGTATAACCTAGACAGCCACTGTTTTCAACCAATCTGGGCTCTAGAAAAAAACATATGAAGAACAGAACTGAACCCAACCTACAGCCTGAAATAAATCCATCCAACCTGCAGCCTAAAGCAGAGCTACCTAGCTGAATAAAGTCTAGATGAGCAGAACTCCAGCTGACCCACAGATTATTGAGCATAAGAAAGAACACTATTGCTATCAGGCACTGTTTTTTTAATTGGTTTATTATGCAGCATTATTATGGCAATACCTGATCAACAAAGTGTGGTTTGAACACAATATATGTGCCTCTAATATTTGGCAAGCAATTATTCATCTCTGCCTTTAGAACAACTGCTAAGAACGTAAGTTTCCCAAAGCCCTGGACAGAACCAAGATGTTTTAACCCAGAAAGATACCAGGAACAAAATTAGGGGAAAAAGTCAAACTAAAAAGTACTTAGGGCTTCCCTGGTGGCGCAGTGGTTGAGGCTCCACCTGCCGATGCAGGGGACACGGGTTTGTGCCCCGGTCCGGGAAGATCCCACATGCCGCGGAGCAGCTGGGCCCGTGAGCCATGGCCACTGAGCCTGCGCGTCCAGAGCCTGTGCCCCGCAACGGGAGAAGCCACAACAGTGAGAGGCCCACGTACCGCAAAAAAAAAAAAAAAAAAAAAACTACTTAAATGACAATGAGATGCAGCGGGGGTCAGAAGACCAGGACTCCCACTATAAATCTTGTAATTTCAGCAAATCAATACATTTTTTCTGAAGCCCATCCTTAGTTTACTCATTTGTAAAGTAAAATTAGGCCTTGTTTCCTACCTCACACCTTTTACAAAAGTGAAAAAAAAAAAATACTGCACTGGGCATATGTGAATTTCAGTTAACCCATGGCCATGAATTGGGCACGTGACAAAGAACGTGTATAGCCAGTGAGCAGACTGTTTATCTTAAGAGTCCACGTGTCTTCTCAAAAATGACTACCTCTTTTAGTTTAAGATAAACTAGTAAAACTTATTTCTTGCAGAGAGCACAGGCCTTTAGATGCAACAGTAAGACCAAAAGCAAAGGCATTATCTTTGGCTCTTGATCTGTGGTAGCCAGCCTGCAAGATGGCCCCAGTGATTCCTGCCTCCTGGTATTTGCACTATTTTTAGTCCCTTTCTTTATTGTACCAGGGACAGTCTCTGTGACCAACAGCATTTGAGAGAAGTGATGGCATGTCACCTCTGATATCAGGTTATAAAACACTTCAGCTTTTTATTTGCGTGTGCACTCTCCACTCTTGAATCGCTTACTCTGGAGGAAGAGCTATGTCTTAAGTAGTCCTATGGTGAGCCTCATGTACCAAGAAACTGAAGCCTCCTGCCAACAACGGCATGAATAATATTGTTGGATTCTCCCTCAGGCATTCTTTCATATGAAACCACAGTCCTGCTGACAGTATAACTGCAACTTCTTGAAAGAGCTTAAGCCAGTATCACCCAGCTAAGCAGCTCCCAGATTCCTGACTCACAAAAATGGCAAGATGATAATTTTTCATCAGGGGCAATTTATTATGCAACAATACATGACTAATACAATAATATATCCCCACACATATACTTAAACAAGAGATGCTGGGTTGTTGGCCTTGCCAAGATCTTTCACCTCAGTGAACTCTGCTAAGAATTCATACCACTTGGCTACTTTTAGCCAGCATTTTGTTTGTTTGATCAGTTTTAGCTTCTTATCATTATTGAAAATGTGGATATCCTATTTTTCTAATTACTCAGTATTCTGCATTGATGGAAGGTTTTAATAGTTTGTGTGTCTGCTTTTAGTTTTCTTCTGCATTCTTACCACATTTTAACATCTATTTTACCATATGTGGCAGATTAAAGATGGCCACAAATTTTTTGAAACTTCTCCCTTCTAGATATGATGTCTATTTCTCCTCCCCTATTACTTCCCCCCCAAATTTTTTTATTATTAAGCATCAAATCAATCTTTTCCTTAAGATGGACCAACTTTAACATGATATAGTGAAACTAGTTCATTTACCTATAGCTACATATAAATCTAAAGAATATTAAGAAATAAATCTACTTTTTCTCAATCTTATGAAAATTAAAATTTTGCACATTTTCAATCAGAGGGGGAGATTTTGTATGAAGAAGTTAAAATAAGTCAATGGATAAGAAAAAAGGCAATAAAATATATCCAATGTTTTATTTTTTGCAATTAAAATTGGGTCACATAGAACACTCAAATATCTGAATTTCTATATCACAGAGCACTAGTCAATGCAATTTTTTTTTTTTACCAAAAAGATCTTCTAATAAAAAAAGAAAGGAATATAGAAGTTGAAGACGTCCTTAAATTCCAGTCTCTCTAACCAATTAGAGAAAATCTGCCTAATCTGATCAAAGTCCTCAGCTACAACTAACATAAATGAATATACGAATTTAAGTCAATATTTTTATAAAAATACATACAGTTAAAGCTAAGGAATAAAGACGCAGACATAGAGAATGGACTTGACGACATGGAGGCAGAGGGGAAAGCTGGGGTAAAGTGAGAGTAGCATCTATACAGATACACTACTAAATGTAAAATAGCTAGCTAGTGGGAAGCAGCCGCATAGCACAGGGAGATCAGCTCCGTGCTTTGCGACAACCTACAGGGCTGGGATAGGGAGCGTGGGAGGGAGGCTCAAGAGGGAGGGGATATGGGGATATATGTATGCATATGGCTGATTCATTTTGTTGTACAACAGAAACTAATACAGCATTGTGAAGCAATTCTACTCCAATAAAGATGTATAAAATACACACACACACACACACACACACACACACACACACAGATAAAGCTAAGACAAAGGCCATTACAGAAAACATCCTATTTCCATAAAAGCTGAGGTTAGTACCTTTTTGGAATGCTACTTAGAGTACATACAGAAAAGATGCCACATCTTCAGATAAAAGCCTGGAAAGGGAAGCAAGTGTGGTCTGTGTTAGAATTGGTGATGATGGGAATCAAGGGTCACCTGATATACTAGTTAAGGCAGAATAGTGAATTCAATCTTGCTACTGACTTAAGAACAGCAAAGCAAAGTCTAGCTTTCTATAATCCTTAAAATAAGGATTAGAAATAAAGTCTCAGGGCATCTTGCAATATGAATGTTTCCAGAGAACTGATCTTTATCATACTTCTAGAGAAAAATCAGGTTTAAAAGTCTGAGAGGCTCCTACAAAGAAAGTAAAAATGAGTCAGTAATTGAGATACAAAAAGCATTCAAGACTCTGTACTCCAAGATGTTGAGACTTTACCCGAGTTCCTTCTATAGGATAAAACCAGTTATACTAGTGTTTGATCCTGGGCCTCCTAATGTAAAACATGTAGAACCAGAAACACATGTAGATCCCCTGCCGTCATTAGCCTCTTGATTTCCCAGAACACTTGGCTGAGCTAGAGACCCATAAATGGTAAATGGTGAGTTTGGGCTTTTAACCAATTTTCTGCTTCTCTGTCCATTGTTTTCCATCTGGCTCTATGAGTATTTACTTCCCTGTTGATATCAGAAATATTTATCCACACATTAGTCTGTGCTGAGAATGAATGCCGTTTCCCTGAGGTGCCTGTCTCCCCATTTGGAGACAACAGGAGTACATTCGTATGGTCCAGATCAAGGCATCCGCATTGAAAGAGGCCTCTAGCCTGGAAATCATTAAACTTCAGCTCCAGTCCTGTCTTTTCCATTAGCCTAGGACAAGTTACTTGACTTCTGTGGGCATGAACATTTCATAGTCATTCTGAGGACTTTGGAGTAAATCATTTTTTTAACAAAGAGTATGGACTTGGGAAGGTTGTAGTGATGGGAGAGAGAACTGCAAACATCTGGAAATGTAGTAGAACTTTTTTTTTTTTTTTTTTTTTTGCGGTACGCTTGCCTCTCACTGTTGTGGCCTCTCCCTATGCGGAGCACAGGCTCCGGACGCGCAGGCTCAGCGGCCATGGCTCACGGGCCTAGCCGCTCCGCGGCATGGGGGATCTTCCCGGACCGGGGCACGAACCCGCGTCCCCTGCATCGGCAGGCAGACTCTCAACCACTGCGCCACCAGGGAAGCCCAGGAGAACTTTTAAGTTGCTCTTTTTGCTGACAAGTTTAATCAGATTTTTAGAGGCTTGTGACTTAAAATTGAAAACCACTGGACTAAACACTTTTATTCTATAGACATAAGTTGAATACGCTCAAGGCACTGGGTCAGGCAAGGCAGAAAATACAAAAATGAGTGGGACAAGTAACCAAATCATCAAAATCAAATGTACAGCACATTAGTGCCACAGAGAAGAACAGACTGTAGTTAAGTATTTAAGGAAGTGAGAGATTACATCTGTCTGGAGGCAGGAGAGTGGGAATTAGAGAAAATAATTCAGGTTTGTGCATGTTAAGGGAGCAAAGCATTTTAAGTACAGAGCATAACATGAGCCAAACACAGCAGCCAAAAAAAAAACGTATGGTATGTGAGGTAGAGCATGCAGACACATTTGGCTAGATCAGTGAGGGAAGCAAAGGATGAGAGGAATAAAGCAGAAAGCAAAACAATGTAAGAATCTAAAAAATAAAATAACACGTACACCTGAAAATAGGATCCTGGCTATGACTTATGCTAAGTCTACTGCAGGGCTTGGCTCTCCCAGTGGCTTTTGATTTTGTGGGAATATGTGCTTAGCTTCCACTAATGGGGAACATCTCACCCCTTAAAAAAAAAAAAATATATATATATATATATATATATATATACATTCTTCTTTGCACGGAAATGCAAATCATGCACTAACTAGATCATGGAAGGATACTTGTTTGCAATATGAGAGCTGAAACGAGAAGGCAAAGCATTGCTTTGTTTAACCCCAATTGGAAATGTGTGCAATTCAAATTTTTTGTCACTTTGCACATCTTGGTGAATGACTGAAAAATTGCCCCAAGTATTGGTTTGGGACTACAGATAAATTTTAGTGAGTAGGTGAATTTGCAAATGTGAAATACATGAGTAATGAGGATTGACTGTGTATATGTCTGTATGTATGTGTATGTGTGTATATATACATATTTTCTTTACATATATACCCTACTTGCAACTTAACAGAATTACTAAATAGAAATATTTGTGTATTGTAAATGATTATGTTATTTGATTGTCTTCTAAAGACCTTCATTAGCATTGTGACATTGTCATTTTAGCCATCAGCCTCCTAGACACAGAAATGTTTTGTGAGCAGATAGAAACAGGTCCCTCTCTCAGGGACAGACTCTCATTAACCAGCTCACGACAGATGACTAAATTCGGTACATTCTTTTATGAAGAAAACTACTCAGGGGACAAGGCATTATACTCCTCTAGCCAACATATTCTTTTTCTAAGCCATTCCAAATGGGAGACCAAATAATACTCTGAAGGTGGCTTGGTAAGGATGGAACTAAAGAATGCTAGTTATATGATTTGACTATTTACTAGTATCAAGCCAAAGGAGCTAGGCCCTAAGAGCAATGAAGAATTAATTATTGGGTAAATTAATGTAAAGGAATATGCTTTGGGTAAAGTTACCCAAGTACCTGCGTGGCTATGGTAGCCTGGATTTTTTTTATTAGCATATGGTAAATAAGTATTTTTGTAGCAATGTTTTAAGAAAGAGGGCTTGTTTCCAAGTGGCACCCACATCTCCCATTTTATAAGTTAAACTTTTTCTTAGAGAACGTCCATAGAGAAAAATAAAATCATTTCCTACTTTACCCAGGGGAGAAAATATTGCAACCCACAAGGAGAAAGTACAGCTGAGTTCTGGCAGAGATGAGTAGAGAGAATCGGGAGGCAAGGTACTGGATTCAGGTACTGATAATTGTCCATTAGCTCCAGACTTCTACTTGGTGATAGACAGGTACCATCCAGAGTGAGTCTCAATTATTCCCTCGTCCTTCTCACCTAGCCCTACCAGTCTTACCTTGAAAACATACCTCAATGTACACACATTTCTCTCTACTCCCTACTCTTGGTACTCCAGCCACACTGAATTTCTTTATTCCTTGAATGATCCAAGTTCTCTCCTTCTCATCATTCTCTCTGCTTCAAAAGGATATCTTTTAGCTCCTCAATGGATGACTGATCACCCTCCCTCAGGCCCCAGCTTAAATTTCTCCTCCTCAATGAGGCCTCTCTTATCTTGTCCATCCAATCCTAAATGGCCTTTGCTAGGTCCTCTCTCTTCATTTCCTTCTTATACTTATACAGGCTATAGTGGTCTTGCTTATCTACTTGTTCACATGATCATCATCTAGCTCCAGCCCCTGGCATATAAGCACCAAGAAGATTAGAAACGTACTCCCTCATTCACCACTGTGATCCCCAAAATCTGAAAAAGTGTTTGCTTCACATCAGACACTCACTGTTTGTTGAATAAATAAACATAAAGTCTACCTACGTCACTTATTTTTCTTAATAATCCTACAAAATAAAGATAAATGAATGAAATCATAGTTTTTAATTATAAGATTTTGAACCTCTTGTTGTTTCTTATGGCTTTTCAAATTGAGTTCAGGAAAGTTTAGCACATAATCCTAATCATGATGGTAACTCTGGGAAGTAGGCTGTTGAATTCCAGCTCTCCAAAGTTATTTTTCTTGCTGACAAATTTTCAACAGATATAAGATCTTATTTGACTTCTAAACTCAGGTGCAATAAAAGTAAGTATAAAAATCATTTGATATAATGAAATTTTTGTAAGTAAATTAAATGTAAAGCAGATAAGAGCTTTTAGGTAAACTTTTTAGGAATAATTATGTTTTAGAAATGTCTACTTTAAAATAGTCTTTCCAGATTTTGGTAACTTGAAACTTTAGAGTTTTGCTACATTAAATTAAATGATGCAATACCTAGGTCATTTCCAATGAAATAAGACACTGGAACATTAATTACTGAACATAAGCTTCCTTTTACAGAGAAACTAAAGATATTTAGAACTATTAATAAATATGTTTGGTGTCACACAGAAATTTTCTATTAAAAAAACACGTGTTATTAGGAACTACAAATAGTATTTATAAGTTTGTCAATCTACAGAATACTAATGTAAAAGTTCATAATTGCTTACTCAGTTTTAACTAGAAATTAAAGTTTTTAAAAGTTGAGAATTTAATGTATGTAATTAAAACTGAAAATTAATGAAAAATCATCTTTGTATGCAAGAAAAGAAGGTATAATGAATGGAAATGCATTTTCTTAAGGCAAAAGTCAGTAATTTTTTCTAAAGCTATTTATTTCTAAATGGGAAAAAATAAAGAATAAATTAATATGGATATAGAAAGTTGTAGGTTTGTGAGGAAAAATTATCTTCAGAAAGAAATTTTATGTCTGGGCAAGAATGACTAAAATTAAAATAAATTTAATTGAGTGAATGAATTTTAATATTAAAGGTAAAGAGATGCAAAACCTGAATTTTGTTTTCTCTTGGTTAAGAGAACAAAGTTTTCTTGGAATGTTGAGCTGCCTTTGATAAGAAATTATGAGTTACCTTGCCTTTTAAGTGATCTGTTGTAATTTTCTTGTTGTTGTATTTGCCCTTGAAACCTTTTATTGTCACTTTGGTTAAGTGAATAAGTACTGTTTCACAGGGATCTATAATCCTATCTGACCAAGTGTTTTAAAGCCTTTTTGATATTTTTGACAAGCTTCCCAGGGACCAAATTCTAGGTGAAGCTCTTTTGACCTCTGGCTAACTTTGGGATGCTTCAAATGACCTCTGAAGCATCTCAAAGAAATATTAAACTAATTAAGATGATTTGGTATGATAAATTACATGGGAAGCATTGTCAAATGACTGGTGATAAACTTTCTTAGGTTATACTATATGAGTAAATGTTATTAATATAAATGTTCTAGAAATTATATGAAGTTTTTAAAAATCTGGTATGTACCAGTAAAATTTATCAGTCATGATTCTAGTTATTATCTTAAAATATTGTATGCCACAGGAGTAACTATGTTTTTTTGTCAAGTGCATTGTAATCAGGTTTTTAACTGTGCCTTTAAGTCATTTTTCATTCATAGACAATTATTGTTTCACTGTGATGCTTTTGCAAAAATGCTTCACCTTCCAGAAGATTCATAGGAAGAACTTTTTGATGAGTACAGGTTTCTGATAACTTTCAGATCATACCACTGAACTGGGTAAGAAATTAAAGCCTGATGGCTTCACAAACTGCTAACAAAAGATTAAGATCAAGGATTAATTATATGAGACTGAGTGAACAGATAAATACAGTTGTAATTTTTATATTTTCTTTTCTGAAATATTGCTGGCTTTTAATCTGTGTTTTCCAGATATAAGGAAACCTTTTCCCTTAAGCCATTTATAATACTACAATTTAGTAAATTATACCTTTGTAAGCAGAATTGAAACATTTTTATTTTCTCTCTACCTGATCCCTCCAGAAATTGGAAACTCTTAGGTTGCCAACAACATTATCAGGTAAATAAGGAAGGCCACCTCCTGACTGGTGTAGGAATCTCAAGATATTTTGGGGATCTTGAGAAGAGAGGAATTCACCCAAATCTATGAATATTGCAAGCAGAATCTGATGGCCAGTCCTTGACATGTGTTTCCTAGCCTGGAGAAGACTTTCAATCGGAGATTCCCTATAAAAAGTTTCAGCACAGGTAACTTAAAAGAGCCTGGGGGACTTCCCTGGCAGTCCAGTGGTTAAGACTTCACCTTCCAATGCAGGGGGTAGGGGTTCAATCCCTGGTCAGGGAGCTAAGATCCCACATGCCTCGTGGCCAAAAAACCAAAACATAAAACAGAAGCAATATTGTAATAAATTCAATAAAGACTTTTAAGATGGTCCACATCAAAAAAAAAAATCTTAAAAATAAAAAATAAAATAAAATAAATAAAAGAACCTATATGATCAATTCTACTTATGTATATAATATCAAGCCAAGCTTAATGAAACCAGACTTATTTTGCAAACAAATTAGTCTTAATTTGGCTATATTTGGTAGGAATGAGGGTAATTTTAGAGAGAAAAAAAGATTGTTTCAGTGGATGTTTTAGTGCCAATTGTTTTGAGGTTTTGTATCTACTGAGGTCTTGTCCTTATTACCTACATCCTAGAATGCTCCTTATTGCTATGTTGCATTATTTTAAAGTTTAATTAAATTAATAAAAGGACATTCTTGGGCTTCCCTGGTGGTGCAGTGGTTAAGAGTCTGCCTGCCAGTGCAGGGGACGCAGGTTCGAGCCCTGGTCTGGGAAGAACCCACTTGCCATGGTGCAGCTGGGCCCGTGTCAGGGCCCGCAAGATGCAACTGCTGAACCCATGTGCCACAACTACTGAAGCCCATGCGCCTAGAGCCCGTGCTCCACAACAAGAGAAGCCACAGCAATGAGAAGCCCATGCACCACACCAAAGAGTAGCACCCGCTAGCTGCAACTAGAGAAACACGCGTGCAGCCAAAAATAAAAATAAATTAAATAAGTTTTTAAAAACCAAATAACTAAAATATTTTTTAAAAATTAATAAAAGGACATACTAAATTTGCTTCTGAAACTCATCTATCTTTGGATGAAGATCAGATGCCCCCATGACCCACAACTAGGTGATCATGTGTACTGCAAATGACATCATTTAAAGGACTCTGTCTTTAACCTAGATGTAAGGACCCTAATCAGGTACTCTTAACTAGTTTGTGTTCAATAAAACTGAAGGAAATTGACTCTTGAATTCATACTTCCCACTTAAGAAGGGCCTCTGCACTGGACTGGTCTACAGAAAGGACTACTGACCCCAAACAACACCCACACCAGGATGAGAAAAAGATGACAGCAGTGGTGGTAGACAACTGATCCAAGAATCCAGACCAGGCCTGTAAGAATCATCCTACTAATTCAACAGATTGTTTACCAAATGTTTACCTCCCGATCAAAATTGAAAGTTACTGTTTTGCTCCTAAACATACTGTTGCCCCTAATGTTCAAGATGAGAAGAAAATTCTCTAGTGTAGTTGTCAGAGAATAACTACTCATGTATCACTGCTTGCTTTAAGTCTACTGCTAAAAGCACATGCACAATGTTTGTGTGACAATTCAGTATAACTGATAAATTGTATAGCCTATAAAATGATTGTATAGCCTATAAAATGTTTCCCCATTAGCATACCTCTGAGCTTGTTCACTATGTCTGATTAGTTTTCCTCCAACATAGATAACTAGGCAAATAAACAAATAACAAACAAACAAAAAGGAGGCCTAGCACCAAGGGACATGAATCCATGGCAACCACTCTGACATTAAAGGATAAGTATTTTGATCATCAATGCTTTCTTTTGAAAGATTTGCAAACAAAGGGGAAATGATAGAAGAAATTCTCACATTTTGAGGTATGGGAAAGTCATTCTGGCTTATACATGACCTGACTTAAACTTCATGCTAACCAGAACAACCTGTTTTGTGGCCTATCAAACATGCATCGTACATCTGCTTTAACCATTAGGAAAAAGAATGCATTTTAAAAATCAAAATAGAGAAACTGTGATTCAGGCATCCAAAATAGAGCTGGGTGGCCATTGTAGATGTGGCTTCAGATGTGTTCCTGTATTACTGAGTACCTGAATTTTCTGAATTGTATCAGAATCAAGGACACCCCCAGCCATTTTCAAAACAATAGCTGCTAGTAGCTGCCAACTGCAACATTTTGGTCTCAAGGTCTCCTCTTGTAACTATCAAATTTTTTTCCTACTTTAGGAGTAGTAATAAGCAAGATAGCTTAAGCCACACCCTCCCAGCAGAAGGCATTATATTTTTCAGCAAGACTAGTACTAGACACTAAAATTGCTTTTTACTAGATTTCAGCAGAAAAAGGAGACATATATGTTGTGGCCAATAGCTCCTGTAATGTATATATTAATAACACATCAGAGGAGTTCTCTGGTGGACCAGTGGTTTAGACTTTGCCTTCTAGGGCAGGGGTGCAGGGAGCTGGGATCCCAGGTGCCTCATGGCAAAAAAAAAAAAAAAAAAAAAACATAAAATGGAAGCAATATTGTACCAAATTCAATAAAGACTTTAAAAATGGTCCATATCAAAAAAAAATCTTAAAAAAAACACACATCAGAAGTTAAAACATACTTACATAGAATTAGGCAGCTGGCTACTTGGCTATAAGTCTACACAGAAGTGCCAGGTCCAGGCTAGTTTTCAGGAATATTCTCCTGGATTCCCCAGAGGATAAGATTTATTTTCCAAGGTTTATTAAAGTGCACGCTGTCACTCTTCCTCCTACTTCTAATTGGGTACCTGATTATAAAATGTGCTTTAAGCTATTGCATCAAAATGGTGTACCAAGGGACTAAGATCTTAATCATGTAAGATTCAGATCCAAAACCTGGAACGTGGGAATATTTGTGGCTTGGTGTACAGAATTTCCATTCAACAAATTGAGGCAGAACTATGCTGTGTTTCAGCAGGAAGTAACCAGAGCAGTCGTCACCCCTTTCTTTCTAAGATTTGGGGAAAATTAAAACATAAGGGGGGATTGAAGCCGAGTGCCCCTAAGATTGAGCTCCCCTTCTGAGTTTATGATTAACCTCTCTATGAAAAACTTTATTCCCTTTCTTGTCCCCTCTGACCCCAATCCTATGCTAACTGAACACCAGTCAACCAGAGTCAGATGACTAAAATTGCTGTTGTCGATAACATTGTTAAAGGACAAACTCAGGTTGTTTCTCCAGGGCAAGATGATCTCACAGACCTCCAAGCCATAGACCACCATAAACCACAGATATTCTGACTCCTGAAACTATGATTAAGAAATGTCACATGACGATGATTAATCCCAGCCTCTTTGTTCATCCCCTTTTGAAAACCCCTAACTCAAAGACCAGGCTTGTCTCCCACTCACTTGCTTGGTACCCTGCAGTAAACCCTTACTTTGCTTTACATGCCAGGGGCACACAATGCTTCTTGCTTGGTTACATTACTTGTAGTCATAAATTAGGATATTCAATCTTCCATGTCAAAAAGTCTCAAAGGAGATTTTTACAGGCATCCATAAATCCTCTCAATATTATAATAATTCAGGTTGAACCACATGATATAGGATTTCTGAAGGCAAAATCAGTCAAATATTGCAATTTCATACCATACATTTTAATAGAATTTGAGAACTGGATGGGATCTTAAAACTTCTATGGTACCACAGAACTCCTACTGGAAGATAAACTTATCAGAGAAAAAGTTTGCCAGAGTCACCCAGTCAGCTTGTGGCTAGACATGGCTCTGAGAACCAGACCTTCTGACGTTTGTCCCACTGCATTCTGCTCATGAAACGTGCCTTGAATTCCTGAAAACTTTTTAAAAGTAAAGTATTTTAAAAAAACAAGAGTTGCATTTTGGACAAGCTACTGATTTATTCAATATGTTTAGCTTGGAGATGGTTGGATGACAGTACACCAATTTTTGCTTCAGTTCTTAATTAATAGGATATTATTTCACAATAAAGTGAGACTGTCATGTCACTCCAGCTGGGGCTCACAGGCCCCTTGGGAAATTTATTTTGGAACAGCTAATCTTTGCAGTAGACTCACTGTTCTTTAACTAAGATTCACTGTGCCCAGCCACATAAGAAGTAGTTTCTGCTAATTGGCTAATGATACACACACGACTCACTTCAAAGTCATTCACAACACTTTTTCCGGCAGTGATGTCTGTAGAGCATTCAGTTCCCTAGGGCATTTAAACAATGGCACATCAAACTGATACTTCTCCAAGAATTTCTTTTATAAAGTTCTTTTAACAGGCTGGAAATCACTGCATAATTCACAAGACAGTCCTTTTTGCAAATGTTAATGGGGGTCTGGTTGTGCCTATGAGCTAAACTTACATTAGACTCTGGGCTTGAGTCACACCACAGATCATGAGACACTCAGAGCAGCATTCTCTGCATCAGCCCTGTGTCCTTATGGCTTCACACAAGGATGGAAGATTGTAACTGCTACAAAAGGAAATGAATACACTCAGTAGCCTCCCATGCCATTTGACTGCATGTTTATAATAGTGCATTAGAAAGAAAATCTCCCTATTTATGTCTGCTACTATTCCTGCTGATTTATGGCTCTCTAATGCACTGTGTTTTAACTATCAGTGTTTAATATCTACCATTTTTCATGATACTCTACTTGACTTCATGTAATGAAAACTCCTGTTAGGAACTTTCGAGATGGCAGAAAATATGTCTAGGGTGACAATAAACAAGAATTCCCAGTTGATGGTCTTGGACCATCAATATTGTAGCAAGTTATAACATTCACAGCAAAATAGTTTATAAGGGCAATGTCCAGAAGAAACTTTTCCCTGAAATCTGGAGGCAGACATTAAAATTGCTTGATGCCCAACAGTAATGTTATTCTTAGTAGTTCTAAGGTATTTTTGTGGTTAATAATTAAAAGTCAATTTAAGGAAATGGATTACACATCACCTTTCAGAGCTTTTGCCTCTACCAAGCCACCAAGATACCTTTACCCACTAAAATTGATTTTCAAAACTGAACTATTTGTTTTTCGCTGTTTTTGTCTTTTATTTCTTCTTGATCTTTATCTCATGTTTTATTTGCACTTGCTTTATACATAGATGGACTGGGAGAATTCTGAAGTATAACAGTTGCTGACACTGCAACCCCACTCAGTCTTCCTACTTTGCAAGCTCAAGGTCTCAGACAAAAGAATGGGGATGGTAATAGAGCAAAATTGCAAAAATCTGCTCATTAATGTGCTGTAGTGCCCCTCTCCCCTTCCCTGTCTCATTTCCTCAGGTCCTACAAGTGCTTCTTAGGATTAGCCCACATGTAAACTACGTATACTCAAATCCTCTTGTCAGGGTCCACTTCAGGGTAAATCCAAACGAAAACATGTATATGTATTAGATATGATGTTTTGTCAGTTATATGTGTTGTAAATATTTTCTCTAATTCTTTATCTTGATGTTTCAATTTGATGTCTCTTGATTGACAGAAGTTCTTGTTTCTAATGTAGACAAGTTTATCAGTCTTGTCCATTAAGGACAGTGCTTTGTATTTTACTTATTTTCCTACTACAAATTCATGAAAATGGTATCTTATACTATATTATAGAATTTTATTGGTTTACCTTTCATGTTTAGATTTAAAATTCATCCATCTAGAATTTATTTTTATGTATGGTATGAGGTAAGAATCAGACTGATCTGCTTTTTTTCCCTTATGGCTATCCAATTTTCTCAATATCACTTGTTAAGACTGATCCTTTGTGACTTTGCCATAAATCGAATGTCCTTATGTACACTGGTCTGTTTCTAAGCTTTCTATTCTATCCCAATGGTTTACTTGTCTATGTTTGCAAGACTCACTTGTTCCCCCTTACCCCTTTAATGCAACAACATTTGGGATCTCAACCCAGTGTAATTGAAGTCATCAGGGTTTACAAATCCCACCTGGGAAATCTGGACGCCGGTGTATCTCTTATTAACCTCACTGTCAAAAATGCTGCTGGGCCTCATGTTTGTCCACCACAGAATCAGCGACTATACCCAGGAGAAAAATATCCTTATGTGCAGATCCTTTATTCGCTCCCAAATACTGGCCTGGTAATTCTCATACCTTGTTAGCATTTCAGTTACTTTAAGTACACTTTTAAATGTATTTTGACCAGATTTTCCCATTGTCCTCAATAGAAAGATTGCTCCACATTACCTATTTTGTCACCATATTTAAATCATCCATATTTGTTTTATAGAACTCTAAACATTGAAAAACAATAAATAGTATTTCCATTATCATGACTGTGTAAATATTTACTACAGAACCCAGCAAGCTTTGGGATAACCTTTTCTTCTCTTTGTTTTAAATGTCACAATCTTTGTGCCATGTAAAGACCTTCCTAACATACTAGGAAAACTATGGCTCTTTCCTTTCCTTACACTGCTTTTTATCTGTAAAACCATATGATCATTTTCTTGAAATCTGAACCATGTATTTCTCATGGAGCTTTTTATTTCCCCTTGGAAATCAACTGGCTTTTTCTCCCTTTTGTGAGATAAGAAGCAGATGTTATTTCACCGTTTCATTAATGCCTCCCAGCTCTTTAGTTGATTTTTCCATTACTAGAATCCACTCCATTCCTCTTGTTAAGGACATTCTTCTTGGAGCCAGTTGACTTCCTGTTCTAATTTGGAAGAATTCCTTTCTTATTTATTAGTTTTATTTTGAGAAAAATGCATAAAAGTGTAAATCATAATATAAAAAAACAAATACCCTACACCCAGAATTAATAACTGCTTGTCACATTTGCCTTATCTTTCTTTTAATAAGTAGATTAAAGCATACAAGATAAACATAAAACCTCATTTATTTTCATTTCCTAGTCTCCTTCTTCTACCAATCCTGCACATACCTACAATAACTGCATGAATTTAGTGTCTGTATTTTTCCAGTGTTCATACTTCTCATACATAGGCATAACAATATATTGTCTGAAAGCCATGTATATCTATTGAATATATAAAATGAATATTGAATATTGAATATAATGAATATATATATGTAATATAATGAAGAGTAAAGTGTTCTAGTTGTTACTTTTGTGTTTTCCACTATCTGTTGCAGACCATGTCTGATGCTACCATAGGTTTGTGATACGTAGCTTGAGCCACAAGCAATCCACTAGTGAGTTCAACTACACTAAACTAGTCTATATCTTAATTGTTAAATGAGACAAATCCACTGAATGCATACTTGGATGTTGTGGCAATATCAAATAGCCATAAAATTTCTGAACTCATTCCTGATTTCTCATAATGGGCCATAAGGAACAGTCCACACACCCACAATGATTCTCAGAACACATTTTGAGTAGCAATGTCTAGAGGATGCTGCTTTTAAATTTACATTAAATGGTTTAATGCTAACCATACCATTTGACATTGACAATTTGATTTATTTCACTTAGCACTGTTTTTTACCTAGTGCATACTCTTTAATTTCTAGTTATTTTTATATCTGATATAATGGCATCTAATATTGATGTACATTTAATTTGTCTCCAGTATTTTGCTTTAACAAGCAATATTATCACTCATTAAATATCTGAGTGTCTAATATGCCAGGCTCTGTTAGAGGTCCTATTTACAAAAGGAGGTAGAAAAGGTCATTGCTCTCCTGCTAGGTAGGAAGAAGTTCTAATTTACATTGGATAGTTAGGGAAGACCTCACAGTAGAAGCAATGTTTCTACTAACACTGCTGAAAAGGAGAGCCAACCATATGAAGATCTTTTACAGATTCAGGAAAGTGCAAGTAGAAAAACTGCAAGGCTGGTATAAGCTCCTTATTCAGATTTCCTATTATAGAGATACAAAATTTTTCATAGTATATGCCTAGAAATGGAATTGCTGGGTCATATGGAATGGACATATATCATTTTCAAGATCCCCTTATACTGTTTTCTAAGAGTATTTTTCCAAATTACATTCCTACCCTGAAGTCTTAACTTTTCCACATTTTACACAACACATATTCAAAATTTTTGTCAATAGGATATGAAGTGTTACCCAATATTGTATAAAGTTAAATATTACTGACTATTCTAGGGTTTGAATACTTTCTTATTTTTGTGGGTAAGGGAGAGCCATTAAAGTTCTCTCTCCTATAAATTGTCCTTTTTATTTTCTTGCCCATTATTAGTTGTGTTGTTTGTCTTATTATTTAGAAGGCATTTGTTTTTCTTTTTTTTAAGTCTAGGTTATTGAAGCATATTTCCATACAAAAAGTTTACCAGCTTCAAGTGTACAGTTGAAAGAGTTTTGACAAATATACAATTATTTAACCAACACTACAATCAAGATATAAAATATTTCCATCATCCCAAAAACTTTGTGTCCATTTGCAGCCAATCCCCTTGCTGCCGTCCAGTCTATGACAACCTGGGATCATTTTGTTTCTCTGAGGGCTTTGATTATTTTCCCCCGGAGGCTGACAATCTTCCAAAAGAAGTTTTGTCAGCATTTCCTCTTAATTGACAAATGCGTTATGGCAAGAGCTAGACCTACCTCTATGGGTACTGTTGTCTTAGATTTGGACACATCCTGGGTTCCCAAACCACCTGGCTTCCAGCTAGGTTTGGCTAATGGGACGTTAAAGTTCCTCCTGGGTGACCCCTTCTTTATGGCTCCAATTCTCACTAAGCTCCAGTAATACTTTACCACAATTAGCCCAGCACTTGAAAACTCTGTCTTGGCCTTTACTTCCTGCTTGCACAGAGACTCAAAAAGAACCAGAAGTGAAAACCTAGGGCCTTCTTGGGTCTTTTCTGAGCATACTCGCATCTCCATGCATGTACATGGCATTATAGACTCCCAGGAATATGTTAACACTTTTCAAATCCCCTGTGGAAATCTTATTTCCTCAATTTTCCTTTACAGCTTTATGGCTGATATATTATTTGCCCCAATAGTTACCCACTGCATCAGGCAGCTGTGCAATTAAGAAATTTCCTGTGTTTTTGACAAGTACCCTCAGAGAAGAGGCTTTTTTGCACTGGTGATCTCTGACTGAGCTCAAATAATGACAATTTTGCAGGCAGGATCTCCTGGTGAACAACCAAATAGGAAAAAAAATGGCAATGCTCTGGAAACTAGTTCTTGAAGGAGCTACTACCCATTTATACCCCTTCCAGCTGCTGTCAGGCTGCTGATTTCACTGGGATTACACAGTGATGGTTTTCAAGTCTACCACAGAGCTGGAGATTAGAAGGTGGGATTATGATAAGTTAAAACATCACAGAGTGCTCTGTTCTTACTAAGATTCAGCCACGCTTCTTGAATAAATGTACTCGGATTGCCTTTTATTAATTTCCAGAGTTCTGAAAATTTTGATTCTGACAATTTTTGTCAGTTTTCTCATTGCCTTTTGTAGGAAAGAATTTTCAAAAGTCTTTAAACTGCTATTTTCACTAAAGTACTACAAATCAAATTTAACGTCCCCAATTATCCGAATAATTCAAGTTAATAAGCATATTGCCCCACTCTAAATTTATTTGACAACTGATAAAAGGATTTTTCCTCCCTTTTTATTTTATTTTATTTTATATGTGTGTGTGTGTGTGTGTGTGGTACACGGGCCTCTCACTGTTGTGGCCTCTCCCATTGCAGAGCACAAGCTCCAGACGCGCAGGCTCAGTGGCCATGGCTCACGGGCCTAGCCGTTCCGCGGCACGTGGGATGTTCCCAGACTGGGGCACGAACCCGTGTCCCCTGCGTCGGCAGGCGGACTCTCAACCACTGTGCCACCAGGGAAGCCCTTCTCCCCTTTTATATAGGAATTATTATTCTGATTGATTATGCTGCCTGAAATCTCTGGTTAATAGCTAACTGTGCACCTGTCATGAGCTACATAGTTTATAAAGATTGTGTTTGAAGTATAAACTCTTTGAAGTTACAAAAAACAAGGACATAAATGCTATTTTAAGTATTAAAATAAATTATCTATATAGGTCTTTCTTCAAGAGGAACAAAACCTAACTGATAAAGTGATTTTCATTGTCTTAAAAATCCAGTATTCTGATTTCAGTTGGAACTTTTAAATAATGAGACAGCTCAAAACAAATCAGTTGTTGAAATTATAAATAAGCTCTCTTTTATACTGACACATCTGAGTTACTTTAAATTAAATAAGTGTGATTTGATGCATCTTATTCAGGCAACACTTGTTGCTGTGAAATGTGCCAGTACATTCTCCTGTCTTCCCCAACCATGTTCTGAGACGTAAAGCCATCCTGTATCATGGAAAACAAAAATAATTATTGTTTTAATTTTCGTGGCTTCAAACAAAACTTTTATGTAGCCACAATGACACTCGCCATATACTCTCCATTGTCTCTTGCAATGCACTCTGTAGGGTCCAATTCATCAAAGAGACCCTCATAAATGTGATGTATTTCACGAAGATACACTGTATGCTGTATTTTATTACAATTTATGAACCATCTATGGTTGGAAAAAATTACACGTACAGTCATTTACAACCTCCCACATCTGCAGATGTCTTTGATACTTGTACTTTTTGAAAAACTTATATAACAAATGCCATTTGGCTTAGTAGAGAAGATCAAAAAGATCAGTATATTTGAAAGAATCAGCATTAATTTCCAATATTCTTGTCCTTGCCCAATGTATCTAATTTTCCCCTTTTATCTAGGTGAGTTTTATGGAACTAAGAATGTAGCTTCTCTGCACAGGCCGTGCTGGGAAGATGGATGATGGAAGAATGTGCTGATGTTGTCAAACAATCAGTAACCACAACAAGAATGCAATTAAGCACACAAGAGATGCATTTCCACATGACTTTTAAAACTGTATAATTGTTGGATAATTCTGGGAAATTATAGTTTACTGGAAAACAAACTACGTTGGCACTTCTTATGGTCAAAGTACGAAAGATAGATCATGAATAGAGGAATTGAAATCTCAAGAGGAATTTCACCTCACTGACTGCTTTCATGACCTCACATACATATTATGGTTAATGGTGAATACTTCACATCATTTTTGTAAGGTGTGAGAACTGCAAGGTAAAGAGAGGCTACAGAATTTTGCCTCTAAAGGTATGCCAATCTCTATAAAACTATATCTAAAAATTCAGAAGCTAGAAAAGCAGTAAAACCTTTACTCCAAGTAGAAGATAAAGCCTACAGTCAGAGGGAATGGCAAGAGTCTTAGGAGAGAGGTAAGCAAATAAAATTAGCTCTAAAATAGCCATGATGTTTTTTAATACTCTGTTATATCACTGCCAGATTGAATAAACTGAGAAATTATAAACTCCATAAACTAAGAATAATATCCTTATGCTGAGAGTATCTGGGTTCTAGAAATACTTTCTTCATCTCTGAATCTCCTCAGTAAATTCCAGAGCTCTCTTATGTAAGCTGGATGATGTCATGAAGTGGATTGTCTAACAAATTACAGAGATAACCAGGAGCACATCAGAATTAAGGAGTACCTTTCATCTAATTTTCTCCACTTTGGAGTTTTGGCAAAACTTCCAAAACAATTAGAGAAGTCCCATTGCACATCCTGTTAAATATATATTTACTGACAACAGTGAGACAATAATTAGAGTTGTCCAGGCAGGGAAATGGCAACTTGAACCAAGGTTCTGATGAGATAAATAGACTTTGACAGAGCTACTATACAATTAATATCTATTTGTAAATAAACTAGGTAAATACATTGGATTTATGTTGGGGGATAGGGGAGAGTGACAAGTTAACCCTTAGATTTGAGAGACGCCTAAATGTATGGATGGTTAGAAAATGGGTCTGGCCTAGAAAAACAAATCTGGGAGTCATCAGTATATAGATGCATGGTCACTGAAGCCATGGATAAGGGTAAGATTTCTTAAGATAAGTGTGTAGAATAAGAAGGAAAAAGGCCTACAAATGAGATTTGAGGAATTCCAAAATTAATGGCTAACATGAGGTGAAAAAGTCCCTAATGAGATGTGAGATAAAATGCCAAAGAGGGAGATGGAAAAACGAGGATATATTACTTCCATTACCAAGGAAAAGTTAATTTCAACAAATGAGGAGTAGTCAATAATGTTGGATGATGCTGAAGAGTTTAAAACTAATTGAAACTGAGCAGAAGCAAGAAGAACTACAATCCTGCAGCCTGTGAAACAAAAACTGCATTCACAGAAAGACAGACAAGATGAAAAGGCAGAGAGCTATGTACCAGATGAAGGAACAAGATAAAACCACAGAAAAACAACTAAATGAAGTGGAGATAGGAAACCTTCCAGAAAAAGATTTCAGAATAAGGATAGTGAAGATGATCCAGGACCTCAGAAAAAGAATGTAGGCAAAGATCGAGAAGATGCAAGAAATGTTTAACAAAGACCTAGAAGATTTAAAGAACAAACAAACAGAGATGAACAGTACGATAACTGAAATGAAAACTACACTAGAAGGAATCAATAGCAGAATAACTGAGACAGAAGAACGCATAAGTGACCTGGAAGACAGAATGGTGGGATTCACTGCTGCAGAACAGAATAAAGAAAAAAGAATGAAAAGAAATGATGACATCCTAAGAGACCTCTGGGACAACATTAAATGCAACAACATTCTCATTACAGGGGTCCGAGAAGGAGAAGAGAGAAAGGACCACAGAAAATATGTGAAGAGATTACACTCGAAAACTTCCCTAACATGGGAAAGAAAAAAACCACCCAAGTCCAGGAAGCGCAGAGACTCCCTCCCATACAGGAAAAACCCAAGGAGAAACATGCCGAGACACACAGTAATCAAATTGGCAAAAATTAAAGACAAAGAGAAATTATGGAAAGCAGCAAGGGAAAGATGACAAATAACATACAAGGGAACTCCCATAAAGTTAACAGCTGATTTCTCAGCAGAAACTCTACAAGCCAGAAGGGACTGGCATGATATATATAAAGTGATGAAATGGAAGAAACTACAACCAAGATTATTCTACCCAGCAAGGATCTCATTCAGATTCGACAGAGAAATCAAAAACTTTACAGAGAAGCAAAAGCTAAGGGAATTCAGCACCACCAAACCAGCTCTGCAACAAATGCTAAAGGAACTTCTCTCAGTGGGAAACACAAGAGAAGAAAAGGACCTACAAAAACAAACCCAAAACAGTTAAGAAAATGATCATAGGAACATACATATCGATAATTACCTTAAAAGTGAATGGACTAATTGCTCCAAACAAAAGACACAGGCTTCCTGAATGGATAAAAAACAAGACCCAAATATATGCTGTCTACAAGAGACCCACTTCAGACCTAGGGACACATACAGACTGAAAGTAAGGGGATGGAAAAACATATTCCATGCAACTGGAAATCAAAACAAAGCTGCTGGAGTAGCAATACTCATACCAGATAAAATAGACTTTAAAATAAAGAATGTTACAAGAGACAAGGAAGGACACTACATAATGATCAAGGGATCAATCCATGAAGAAGATAAAAGAATTCTAAATACATATGCACCCAACATAGGAGCACCTCAATACATAAGGCAACTGCTAACAACTATAAAAGAGGAAATTGACAGTAACACAATAATAGTGGGGACTTTAACACCTCATTTACACCAAAGGACAGATCATCCAAAATGAAAATAAATAAGGAAACAGAAACTTTAAATGGCACAATATACCAGATAGATTTAATTGATATTTATAGGACATTTCATCCAAAAACAGAGGATTACACTTTTTTCTCTAGGGCACACAGGACATTCTCCAGGATCGATCACATCTTGGGTCACAAATCAAGCCTCAGTAAATGTAAGAAAATTGAAATCATATCAACCATCTATTCTGACCACAAGGCTATGAGATAGAAATGAATTACAGGGAAAAAAACGTAAAAAACACAAACACATGGAGGCTAAACAATACGTTACTAAATACGTAACAATACGTTACCAAGAGATCACTGAAGAAATCAAAGATGAAATCAAAAAATACCTAGAGATAAATGACAATGAAAACATGACGACCCAAAACCTATGGGATGCAGCAACAGCAGTTTTAAGAGGGAAATTTATAGCTATACAAGCCTACCTCAAGAAACAAGAAAAATCTCAAATAAACAATATAACCTTACACCTAAAGGAACAAGAAAAAGAACAAACAAAACCCAAAGTTAGTAGAAGGAAAGAAATCATAAAGATCAGAACAGAAATAAATGAAATAGAAACAGAGAAAACAATAGCAAAGATCAATAAAATTAAAAGCTGGTTCTTTGAGAAGATAAACAAAATTGATAAACCATTAGCCAGACCCATCAATAAAAAGAGGGAGAGGATTCAAATCAATAAAATTAGAAATGAAAATGGAGAAGTAACAACAGACACCACAGAAATACAAAGTATCCTAAGAGGCTACTACAAGCAACTCTATGCCAATAAAATGGATAGCCTGGAAGAAATGGACAAATTCTTAGAAAGGTATAGCCTTCCAAGACTGAACCAGGAAGAAATAGAAAATATAAACACACCAATCACAAGAAATGAAATTGAAACTGTGATTAAAAATCTTCCAACAAACAAAAGTCCAGGACCAGATGGCTTCACAGGTGAATTCTGTCAAGCATTTAGAGAAGAGCTAACACCCATCCTTCTCAAAGTCTTCCAAAAAATTGTGGAGGAAGGAACACTCCCAAACTCATTCTATGAGGCCACCATAACCCTGATAACCAAGACCAGACAAAGATACTACAAAAAAAGGAAACTACAGACCAATATCACTGATGAATACAGATGCAAAAAGCTCAAAAAAGTACTAGCATACAGAATCCAACAACACATTAAAAGGATTATATACCATGATCAAGTGGGATTTAGCCCAGGGATGCAAGGATTCTGCAATATACGCAAATCAATCAATGTGATACACCATATTAACAAATTGAAAAATAAAAACCATATGACCATCAGAATAGATGCAGAAAAAGCTCTTGACAAAATTCAACACCCATTTATGATAAAAACTCTCCAGACAGTGGGCATAGAGGAAACCTTCCTCAACATAATGAACGCAATATACGACAAAACCACAGCAAACATCATTCTCAATGGTGAAAAACTGAAAGCATTTCCCCTAAGATCAGGAACAAGACAAGGATGTCCACTCTCACCACTATTATTCAACATAGTTTTGAAAGCCCTGGCCATAGCAATCAAAGAAAAAGAAATAAAGGGAATACAAATTTGAAAAGATGAAGTAAAACTGTCACTGTTTGCAGATGACATGATACTATACATAGAGAATCCTAAAGATGCCACCAGAAAACTACTAGAGCTAATCAATGAATTTGGTAATGGTTCAGGATACAAAATTAATGCACAGAAATCTCTTGCATTCCTATACACTAATGATGAAAAATCTGAAGGAGAAATTAAGGAAACCCTCCCATTTACCATTGCAATAAAAAGAATAAAATACCTAGGAATAAACCTACCTAGGGAGACAAAAGACCTGTATGCAGAAAAGTATAAGACACTGATGAAAGAAATTAAAGATGATACCAACAGATGGAGAGATATACCATGTTCTTGGATTGCAAGAATCAACACTGTGAAAATTACTATACTACCCAAAGCAATCTACAGATTCAGTGCAATCCCTAAGAAATTACCAATGGTATTTTTTACAGAATTAGAACAAAAAAATCTTAAAATTTGTATGGAGACACAAAAGACCCTGAATAGCCAAAGCAGTCTTGAGTAAAAATAACGGAGCTGGAGGAATCAGACTCCCTGACTTCAGACTATACTATAAAGCTACAGGAATCAAGACAGTATGGTACTGGCACAAAAACAGAAATATAGATCAATGGAACAGGATAGAAAGCTCAGAGATAAACCAACACAGATACAGTCACCTTATCTTTGATAAAGGAGGAAAGAATATACAATGGAGAAAAGACAGCCTCTTCAATAAGCAGTGCTGGGAAAACTGGACAGCTACACGTAAAAGAATGAATTTAGAGCACTCCCTAACATCATACACAAAAATAAACTCAAAATGGATTAGAGACCTAAATGTAAGACCGAACACTATAAAACTCTTAGAGGGAAACATAGGAAGAACACTCTTTGACATAAACCACAGCAAGATCTTTTTTGATCCACCTCCTAGAGTAATGGAAATAAAAACAAAAATAAACAAATAGGACCTAATGAAACTTAAAGCTTTTGCACAGCAAAGGAAACCAAAAACAAGATGAAAAGACAACCCTCAGAATGGGAGAAAATATTTGCAAACGAATCAACGGACTAAGGATTAATCTCCAAAATATACAAGCAGCTCATGCAGCTCAATATTAAAGAAACAAACAACCCAATCCAAAAATAGGCAGAAGACCTGAATAGACATTTCTCCAAAGAAGACATACAGATGGCCATGAAGCACATGAAAAGCTGCTCAACATCACTAATTATTAGAAATATGCAAATCAAAACTACAATGAGGTAGCACCTCACACCAAATATAATGGGCGTCATCAGAAAATCTACAAACAACAAATGCTGGAGAGGGTTTAGAGAAAAGGGAACCCTCTTGTACTGTTGGTGAGAATGTAAATTGATACAGCCACTATGGAGAACAGTATGAAGGTTCCTTAAAAAACTAAAAATACAGGGCTTCCCTGGTGGTGCAGTGGTTGAGAGTCCGCCTGCCGATGCAGGTAACACGGGTTCCTGCCCCAGTCCGGGAAGATCTCACATGCCACAGAGCAGCTAGGCCCGTGAGCCATGGCCACTGAGCCTGCGCGCCCAGAGCCTGTGCTCCACAGTGGGAGAGGCCACAACAGTGAGAGGCCCGCGTACCGCAAAAAAAAAAAACTAAAAATAGAATTACCACATGATCTAGCAATCCCAGTACGGAGCATATACCCAGAGAAAACCATAATTCAAAAAGACACACGCACCCCAATGTTCACTGCAGCACTATTTACAATAGCCAGGTTATGGAAACAACCTAAATGCCCATCGACAGATGAATGGATAAAGAAGATGAGGTACATATATACAATGGAATATTACTCAGCTATAAAAAGGAACGAAATTGTGTCATTTGTTGAGACGTGGATGGATGTAGAGACTGTCATACAGAGTGAAGTAAGTCAGAAAGAGAAAAAAATATATCGTGCATTAATGCATGTATGTGGAACCTAGAAAAATGGTACAGATGAACTGGTTTGCAAGGCGGAAATTGAGACACAGATATAGAGAACAAACGTATGGACACCAACGGGGGAAAGCGGCAGGGGGGTGGGGGGGGTGGGGGGATGAATTGGGCGTTGGGATTGACATATATACACTAATATGTGTAAAACTGATAACTAATAAAGACCTGCTGTATAAAATAAAATGAAATAAAATTCAAAAAAAAATAACTGAAACTATCCATTGCACCTGGCAACATGAAGGTGACTAGTGAACTTAGCAAGAGTCAGATTGGAATAGGTTAAGGAGTGAGTGAGTTGAGAGTTGAGGAAATAGAAAACTGCAGGTAGATCCAACTCCACTGAGAGAGAGGCTGGGAAATGAAGGGGAAGTAAGGATGATAGTTAGGCGAGTATGTGGGATGAGATGGATGAAATTTGTTTTTCTGAGAGGTGAATGGACCTGCGAATAATTCATTGCTGCCAGTAAGTACACCGTTGAGGGACAAAGTGTTAATACCCAAGAAAGTGCAGTAAAATCAAAAGGATAAGTTTCTTTGGAAGACAAAGGGAAACAAACAAAATTGAAAGGAGAAACCTTAGATAGGAGGTAGAAGCAGAGAAAGCGCTCGAATATAACCAAAGAGAAGAAAGAGTTGGAGATGGATGGAAGTGTGTTTGTTGGTTTGGTAACAAGAAGCAAGAGCTTTCTCATCTACTATTTTCTGTTTCACTGTGAAGAAGAAAGGACATCTGCTGAAAGTGGAGAGTGAATGGGAAGTGATGGGGTTCAGTCTTGAGCAGAGTAAAGGTTCTCTCAGGCATAGACAGAAAGTCATAGTTTGGTTCATCCAGGTTAGGATTTTGCCATACAGTTACAAGGGAAAGACGGAAGCAAAGAAAATTATGGTCTGAGTAAAACAGCTATTGAAATGTCATATTAATGTAAGTTTGGTAGAGTTTCTGGTACCAGAAAAACTCTCCCAACAAAGTATATAATATAACTGTTTTCTGGTGTAACTAAATAATTTGGAATTGGTAATTTGGTAATTTGGAATTGTGAACTGTGAAAAGAAGGACTATCCCACTCGTGGAAGAATGATGGGAAACAGGTGGATAATGATGCCCAAAAGACCAGAAAATCTGGCTTCATTCCCGACACAGGCACCAAAAAGCTTTAATCCTTAATTACTAAGGGAACATCCTCACTGATCTCATTCAAAAATAGCTAATGTATAACTAAGAACTCATCTCAGTGCCCACGCTTGAAAGTCCAGACATGCATAAAGAAAAACATAGTGGCCCATGAAGCAACATACATTCTGGGCCTTCTCAACATTACTTTTTATTTTGGAGCTTATTAACTTTAGATTTCTGGGGTTGGGTATGAGCACTGTTGCAAGATACGGCGCAGAGTAACTAATTTCATTTTATCTACTTCTACTTAAAGTATTAGAATTAGAGGAGATTATAAAGGTTGAGAAATTCCTTCACTTTTACTTACAGAAAATTAAAGCTCAGAGAAGCTTTATCAATATCATGAGGCTAATTACTGGTAAAAGTATAAGAAATGTGATTGTGTATGAAACTGCCTTAAAATGTTCAAGAACAATATATAGATGTAAAAGTGACATAAAAACACTAAGCCAAGCCAGCTTAACCCTCCTCACCTGCAGCTTTATAAGATGCTGTGCCTGCCTCTCTCACGATGCTTCCCTTGTGGATTACAGCTTCTTCTCCTGACACACTGACCCACCTCATACAAAGTTATACTTCCTTAGAAGACAGAGACTGGTCTGATCCATGCTTGTTTCAACAATGTAGAATGCAGTAGGTGCTCAATAATTATTGGATAAATTTATTCATGACTAAAACCCAAGTTCCATGACTCTCAACTCCAATTCTCTTAGTATTTATATAATACTAGTTAAGGCCTTTTGTAAACATGCATATATGCTGAAAGAGGAAAATTAGCTTGTCTTCAGAGTGACTGAAAACAAAACAAATTAAAAAATGATGTACTCAATATTTTTTAATAACCTATAAGGGAAAAGAATCTGAAAAAGAATAGATACATACATATATATGTGTGTATAACTGAATCCCTTTGCTGTACACCTGAAACTAACAAAACATTGTAAGTCAACTACACTCTGATTAAAAAGGACTATGAAAAACGTTGCTAATTGTATCATTTAAAATATCTTAAAAATTATAGATGATACAGCAGAACTCCTCAAAAGACCATATATTTTGAGATTCTGATCCTCAGAAAACTGCATTTATATTTGGTAGAAGCAAAAAAAAAAAATACTGAAATTCTAGGCTGTTTTTATGTATAATTCCAATATCCCTTCTTTTCTTCATAAAGTCCTAAAATTAAAGTTGTTCTCCACATGCTAGCATCAGAGACTACATATGACCCATTAACAGTTTACATAGACAACACCAGACTGTCACAGACCCAGTGAGACAAGACTATCTTTAATACATTAATACATTCTCAATTGAGCTTTTCAAGCTAACCCATTTAGTAGCGGTTTTCCACTTTTTTATCCTGCTATACCTCATACCTTGCTACACCCATTAAGTACACAACAATATACTCTCCACCTCACATTTTAGTTTCTCAAGAATTTTCATGGCAAGCAGAAAACACACACTGACACTGACTCACTCCCCACCCTGTCCCCTCTACTCATATCATTGGATATGTGTCCCAGACCTTTAGATTTGCCAGAAACCCTAGAGGGACAAAGAACAAAATCTTTACTGTTTTACATTCAAGTCTCCTCGCCTGGGATATTGAGATACAGAGCTGTACGGAAAATGAGTTTTAAAAAAGGAGCAGATTTGTGCATGATCCAAAATCTTTTATCTAAGTAGCATTTCAACTTCCAAATCTACATTTACACATGAGGGTACTTCACATGTAAGAACCTATATCACAAACACAACCCCATCCATTAGCAGAGAGGCTGCCTAAAATCATAGTAAGTCCACAGACACCCCAAAACACACACACCAAAAGACGTGGACCTGCCCACCAGAAAGACAAGATCCAGCCTCATCCACCAGAACACAGGCACTAGTCCCCTCCACCAGGAAGCCTACACAACCCACTGAACCAACTTTAGCCACTGGGGACAGACAACAAAAACAATGGGAACTACGAACCTGCAGCCTGCAAAAAGGAGACCGCAAACACAGTAAGTTAAGCAAAATGAGAAGACAGAAAAACACACAGCAGCTGAAGGAGCAAGGTAAAAACCCATCAGACCAAACAAATGAAGAGGAAATAGGCAGTCTACCTGAAAAAGAATTCAGAATAATGATAGTAAAGATGATCCAAAATCTTGGAAATAAAATAGAAAAAAATGCAAGAAACATTTAACAAGGACCCAGAAGAACTAAAGATGAAACAAGCAATGATGAACAACACAATAAATGAAATTAAAAATACTCTAGAAGGGATCCATAGCAGAATAACTGAGGCAGAATGGAGAAGTGACCTGGAGGATAAAATAGAGGAAATAACTGCTGCAGAGCAAAATAAAGAAAAAAGAATGAAAAGAACTGAGGACAGGCTCAGAACCTCTGGGACAACATTAAACGTACCAATATTCAAATTATATGGGTTCCAGAAGAAGAAGAGAAAAAGAAAGGGACTCAGAAAATATTTGAAGAGATTATAGTTGAAAACTTCCCTTATATGGGAAAGGAAAGAGTTAATCAAGTCCAGGAAGCACAGAGAGTCCCATATAGGATAAATCCAAGGAGAAACACGCCAAGACACATATTAATCAAACTGTCAAAAATTAAATAAAAGGAAAACATATTAAAAGCAGCAAGGGAAAAACAACAAATAACACACAAGGGAATCCCCATAAGATTAACAGCTGATCTTTCAGCAGAAACTCTGCAAGGCAGAAAGGACTGGCAGGACATATTTAAAGTGATGAAGGAGAGAAACCTACAACCAAGATTACTCTACCCAGCAAGGATCTCATTCAGATTTGATGGAGAAATTAAAACCTTTACAGACAAGCAAAAGCTGAGAGATTTCAGCACCACCAAACCAGCTTTAAAACAAATGCAAAAGGAACTTCGCTAGGCAAGAAACACAAAACAAGGAAAAGACCTACAATAACAAACCCAAAACAATTAAGAAAATGGTCATAGGAACATACATATTGATAATTACCTTAAATGTAAATGGATTAAACGCTCCCACCAAAAGACACAGACTGGCTGAATGGGTACAAAAACAAGACCCATATATATGCTGTCTACAAGAGACCCTCTTCAGACCTAGAGACACATACAGACTGAAAGTAAGGGGATGGAAAAAGATATTCCATGCAAATGGAAACCAAAAGAAAGCTGGAGTAGCAATTCTCATATTAGAAAAAATAGACTTTAAAATAAAGACTATTAGAAGAGACAAAGAAGGACACTACATACTGATCAAGGGATCGATCCAAGAAGAAGATATAACAATTGTAAATATTTATGCACCCAACATAGGAGCACCTCAATACATAAGGCAAATACTAACAGCCATAAAAGGGGAAATCGACAATAACACATTCATAGTAGGGGACTTTAATACCCCACTTTCACCAATGGACAGGTCATCCAAAATGAAAATAAATAAGGAAACACAACCTTTAAATGATACATTAAACATGATGGACTTAACTGACATATATACGACATCCATCCAAAAACAACAGAATACACATTTTTCTCAAGTGCTCATGGAACATTCTCCAGGATAGATCATATCTTGGGTCACAAATCAAGCCTTGGTAAATTTAAGAAAATTGAAGTTGTATCAAGTATCTTTTCTGACCACAATGCTATGAGACTAGATATCAATTACAGTAAAAGATCTGTAAAAATCACAAACACATGCAGGCTAAACAATACACTACTTAATAACAAAGTGATCACTGAAGAAATCAAAGAGGACATCAAAAAATACCTAGAAACAAATGACAATGGAGACACAATGACCCAAAACCTATGGGATGCAGCAAAAGCAGTTCTAAGAGGGAAGTTTATAGCAATACAATCCTACCTTAAGAAACAGGAAACATCTCGAATAAACAAGCTAACCTTGCATCTAAAGCAATTAGAGAAAGAAGAACAAAAAAAAACCAAGGTTAGCAGAAGGAAAGAAATCATAAAGATCAGATCAGAAATAAATGAAAAAGAAATGAAGGAAACGATAGCAAAGATCAATAAAACTAAAAGCTGGTTCTTTGAGAAGATAAACAAAATTGATAAACCATTAGCCAGACTCATCAAGAAAAAAAGGGAGAAGACTCAAATCAATAGAATTAGAAATGAAAAAGGAGAAGTAACAACTGGCACTGCAGAAATACAAAAGATCATGAGAGATTACTACAAGCAACTCTATGCCAATAAAATGGACAACCTGGAAGAAATGGACAAATTCTTAGAAATGCACAACTTGCCAAGACTGAATCAGGAAGAAATAGAAAATATGAATAGACTAATCACAAGCACTGAAATTGAAAATGTGATTAAAAATCTTCCAACAAAGAAGAGCCCAGGACCAGATGCCTTCACGGGCGAATTCTATCAAACATTTAGAGAAGAGCTAATACCCATCCTTCTCAAACTCTTCCAAAATATAGCAGAGAGAGGAACACTCCCAAACTCATTCTACGAAGCCACCACCACCCTCATACCAAAACCATACAAGAATGTCACAAAGAAAGAAAACTACAGGCCAATATCACTCATGAACATAGACGCAAAAATCGTCAACAAACTACTAGCAAACAGAATCCAACAGCACATTAAACGGATCATACACCATGATCAAGTGGGGTTTATTCCAGGAATGCAAGGGTTCTTCAATATATGCAAATCAATCAACGTGATACACCATATTAACAAATTGAAGGAGAAAAACCACATGATCATCTCAATAGATGCAGAGAAAGCTTTCGACAAAATTCAACACCCATTTATGATAAAAACCCTGCAGAAAGTAGGCATAGAGGGAACTTTCCTCAACATAATAAAGGCCATATATGACAAACCCACAGCCAACATTGTCCTCAGTGGTGAGAAACTGAAAGCATGTCCACTAAGATCAGGAACAAGACAAGGTTGCCAACTCTCACCTCTCTTATTCAACATAGTTTTGGAAGTTTTAGCCACAGCAATCAGAGAAGAAAAGGAAATAAAAGGAATCCAAATTGGAAAAGAAGAAGTAAAGCTGTCACTGTTTGCAGATGACATGATACTATACATAGAGAATCCTAAAGATGCTACCAGAAAACTACTAGAGTTAATCAATGAATTTGGTAAAGTAGCAGGATACAAAATTAACGCACAGAAATCCCCTGCATTCCTATACACTAATGATGAAAAATCTGAAAGTGAAATCAAGAAAACACTCCCACTTACCACTGCAACAAAAAGAATAAAATATCTAGGAATAAACCTACCTAGGGAGACAAAAGACCTGTATGCAGAAAATTATAAGACACTGATGAAAGAAATTAAAGATGATACAAACAGATGGAGAGATATACCATGTTCTTGGATTGGAAGAATCAACATTGTGAAAATGACTATACTACCCACAGCAATCTACAGATTCAATGCAATCCCTATCAAACTACCACTGGCATTTTTCACAGAACTACAACAAAAAATTTCACAGTTTGTATGGAAACACAAAAGACCCCGAATAGCCAAAGCAATCTTGAGAACGAAAAACGGAGCTGGAGGAATTAGGCTCCCTGACTTCAGCCTACAGTACAAAGCTACAGTAATCAAGACAGTATGGTACTGGCACAAAAACAGAAAGATAGATCAATGGAACAGGATAGAAAGCCCAGAGATAAACCCACGCACATATGGTCACCTTATCTTTGATAAAGGAGGCAGGAACGTACAGTGGAGAAAGGACAGCCTATTCAATAAGTGCTGCTGGGAAAACAGGACAGGTACATGTAAAAGTATGAGATTAGAACACTCCCTAACACCATACAGAAAAATAAGCTCAAAATGGATTAAAGACCTAAATGTAAGGCCAGAAACTTTCGAACTCTTAAAGGAAAACATAGGCAGAACACTCTATGACATAAATCACAGCAACATCCTATTTGACCCACCTCCTAGAGAAATGGAAATAAAAACAAAAATAAACAAATGGGACCTAATGAAACTTCAAAGTTTTTGCACTGCAAAGGAAACCATAAACCAGACCAAAAGAGAACCCTCAGAATGGGAGAAAATATTTGCAAATGAAGCGACTGACAAAGGATTAATCTCCAAAATTTATAAGCAGATCATGCAGCTCAATAACAACAACAACAAAAAAACAACCCAATCCAAAAATGGACAGAAGACCTAAATAGACATTTCTCCAAAGAAGATATACAGACCGTCAACAAACACATGAAAGAATGCTCAACATCATTAATCATTAGAGAAATACAAATCAAAACTACAATGAGATATCATCTCACACCGGTCAGAATGGCCATCATCAAGAAATCTAGAAACAGTAAATGCTAGAGAGGGTGTGGAGAAAAGGGAACACTCTTGCACTGCTGCTGGGAATGTGAATTGGTACAGCCACTATGGGGAACAGTATGGAGGTTACTTAAAAAACTACAAATAGAACTACCATATGACCCAGCAATCCCACTACGGGGCATATACCCTGAGAAAACCATAATTCAAAAAGAGTCATGTACCAAAATGTTCATTGCAGTTCTATTTACAATAGCCAGGACATGGAAACAACCTAAGTGTCCATCATCGGACGAATGGATAAAGAAGATGTGGCACATATATACAATGGAATATTACTCATTTACTCATGATGTGGCACATATATACAATGGAATATTACTCATTTACTCATATATATTACTCATATAAAAAGAAACGAAATTGAGCTATTTGTAGTGAGGTGGATGGACCTAGAGTCTGTCATACAGAGTGAAGTAAGTCAGAAAGAGAAAGACAAATACCATATGCTAACACATATATATGGAATTTAAGGAAAAAAATGTCACGAAGAACCTAGGGGTAAGACAGGAATAAAGACACAGACCTACTAGAGAATGGACTTGAGGATATGGGGAGGGGGAAGGGTAAGCTGTGACAAAGTGAGAGAGTGGCATGGACATATATACACTATCAAACGTAAAATGGATAGCTAGTGGGAAGCAGCCGCATAGCACAGGGAGATCAGCTCGGTGCTTTGTGACCACCTGGATGAGTGGGATAGGGAGGGTGGGAGGGAGGGAGATGCAAGAGGGAGGAGATATGGGAATGTATGTATACATATAACTGATTCACTTTGTTATAAAGCAGAAACTAACACACCATTATAAAGCAATTATACTCCAAATAAGACGTAAAAAAAAAAAACCTATATCACAGTAGAAACAAGGTGAAGAACTACAATTATTAGGTAAATCTCAATTGCTTCCAAAATTTCTTCCAGTGGTTCCACTGGGAAAAGTTGGCCCAACGGTAAAATGTTTCTCCCTCTTAGAAAATGTTGAATTGCAAGTTTATCACATAGGCTACCAACAAGTGCCTGATGCCCCCGAGTTATTTAATCCTTCTTTCAATTCCTCAAAAATTGAAGTTCATGGCTAGTGAGATAAGAGTGATCTCCCTTTCTAATGACAGTCCAGAATTTAGTGTGCCCTGTGAATCTACGAGATGAGTATAGTGCATGTCAACAAGATCTTCCTGGCCAGAGGTGGTGAGTAGAGGCATATAGTCATCACCTGGCTTCAATGCCAAGCCAAGCAAATGTGGTAATCTAGTGCCCACATTCTAGCTTCTTTGCTCTGATCTCTGAAAACTCATTGAGACTCAGAAGACTAAGGAGGTGAATTACAGTTTAGCACAACTTGACTTTTTTTCTAGGCAGGTGGCCTGTTTTGGAATAAGAAATGACCTAAGGAATGGTCAGCGACCTAGCAGAGAACTAAACTGTTGTCAGTGGATTTAATATCATTTTCACTTGAATGATGCTGAGTTCTGAGGCCAGTCCACCAGCATACACCTTTTTTTCTCCTGAAATGAGGACATGCAAAGAGGAAATGTTGCCCCTGGCAGACTGTCCACACTACCTGGGCTTCATTTGATTCCCAGGGCCTTGGGATGTCTATATAATGACAGGGGCCTAAGGGCCAAGGCCTGGGGATGCCCAACCTACATTCAGTGGGGATAATTGGGAAAAAAAGCAGATGAAAATGTTCTCTGTGTGTAAAGAACAAATAAAGGTTAATTCTCACTAGAAAACTAAAATAAGTAGCTGTCAATTCACATTTCTCAATAGCATGGTCGCCTTGCTCTTCTGGTATGTTTCATGAAAGCCTTAAAACCCAGAGAAATACCACCTCATTTGTAATCCTTTCCCCAGTACCACCAGGAGACTCAGTCACCCTTTACTCTGTACCCCCAAAATCATCACCCATCTTTCTAAAATTTACTCCGCTGTGATATACTTGTGTGATTCTCCACTTACCAACGTGCTTAAGTAGTCAGTGAGTTTGCAAACTTGTAAAACATTTTGTAAGGAATGGGCAGTTGGTTAGGACCGTCTCAGTTTTAGAAGTGAACCATGAACCACAGCATCAGAGCCAAATGAGAGCCCTTTTGCTCAAGCTGTATCCTCATGGGACATATAAAAGGCAGTGCTTCTCTTTGATTTTTGGCTTATATTTTTCAGGTAGCAACAGTTTTCTTATCAGACTGACATTTATCAAATGACTGGTGTCAACTGCTATCTTGTAAATAAAACATAAGCTTCGATTTGAGCCAGTTACAGGGCATAAAATAACCTCATTTGTTCAGAAGAACTACCCAAGTCACAGTCAGTTCTTGAACTGGTCACTTTTAAGCTATTAAGTGCCAAATAATGGGCTTGTTAAATAGCAAATGTCAAAAACAGATTTTTATCTAACAGGTATTCACTGAAAGCAAAAAAAAAGCAAATATTTGAACCCAGTGGAATGCTAACCTAATATAAATGTGCTTATGCTAGTAAACACTAAATCGAGATGAAAAGTACACATGTTTTTAAAAAGAGTAATATGTAAATATGGTTATACTATAAAATGCTAAAATTCAGATGGACAGGATTTTTTAAATGGTAAGCTATGTATATTTTCACATACAATATGTAAAATGTCATCTAATTTAAATTTATTTTAAATCAGTCTAATTTCAGAATTACAGTGTTTCGCTTTATAACCATCAGACTGAACTGAATACAAACTAAGTCAGGAGAACTGGCTTAATTTCCAAGATGTACAGAGATTCCTGACAGATGTTTGGATTGAACTTTCCTAAGAGACAGTTAAAGGAAACAATGGATGCAGAAAAAGCAATCCAGTGACTAAAATAAAAGATGTGGAGTTAGATAGATATAGGTTAAAATTCTAGTAAAATAGATAGCTAGTGGGAGGCGGCTGCATAGCACAGGGAGATCAGCTCGGTGCTTTGTGACCAACTGGAGGGGTGGGATAGGGAGGGTGGGAGGGAGACGCAGGAGGGAGGGGATATGGGGATATATGTATATGTATAGCCAATTCACTTTGTTATACAACAGAAACTAACACACCATTGTAACGCAATTATACTCCAATAAAAATGTTAAAAAACAATTCTAGTTCACCTTTTAGCTCTAAGGCTTCAGACATGTTACTTAACATTTCTAAGCCTCCCTTTCCTTTATCTGTAAAATAAGAGTAAAAACATCTGATTCACTAGATTGCCATAAGGATTACATTATTAGATATCATTTGTAAAATCCTAACCTGGAACTTGGTCCACAGCAAGTGCCAAGTAAATGAGAGTTTCTATTATAACTTCAATTGCTTTGCATACAGATTTTCCATGAACTCTTACTGGAAGGTATTTCCAGATGCTTGTTGTAGTCTCTGCACTGCAATCCTAGAAAAATAATTTATTCTCATTTACTGCAGTTTCTCCCATTTCCTTTAATAAGATTAATTTAATCCATCTTTTGCCATCATACTAAAATTTTCCAAATTTGAGTGTTTCTTCTGCATTTTTCTTTTCTTTCTACCACTGAATAGTAGTATACTTCTTTATAAGTGAAGATACTTGATTCCATTAATTTCGTAAATTTCCTCTTTCAGGAAACTTCTTGTCCCCTAAATCTTTTAGGATTCCTAAAATATCTATTTACTAATTATATACTATCTATTATTAATTTATTCAAAGCTTTTCAGACAAAAGCTGCTTGAAGAAGTAAACTCATTTATTCCAGGATGATACTGAGCTATCTTGACCTTAGTTCAAATTCAAGTGGAAATTCAGTTCAGTTTGTTTGGAGCCAAAAAGAACTTCTTCACTCAAGAATCCCAAACATCACTAGGAAGCTTTATCATCAATCCATGTCCCATTAAGAATTGCTTTGATCCTCAGTCAGCCTTCTTAATCTAATGTTGTAGAAAAGATATTTTGTTCTCTGTTCTGGAAGACTATCCTTATTTTCTTACATTTGATGAGGGAAAAAAATTGTCAAAGGCCTCAGAGGCTGAGAAAAATACTGAAAGAAGCCATAGGTTCAGGCAGCTTTTCTGATGTCATTTACAATTTTTTTTTATGTGCATTGGTTTTCATGACTCCTCCCTCCATCTGACTCTTGGTTCATTGTCACTGGAAAAGCAGACAGAATCTCTCCCTGTATCATGAGGTAGGCTCAACTTTACGTTTTGACCCTTATGAAAGCATTTTGCTATCTAGTCTCCGATGTGCAATGGTCAACCACAAAAAATAATCTAAATGGGAGTGAACATTTCTGACTCTTGGGAGGAAAAAAGAAAAGCATCAGATATCTTGGTAAATGAGAACAAGCAACAAGCATGAGGATGAGGTCAAAGAGCACTGCCTTCCTGGACAGAGCACGAATTATCTCTGTAGTCCAGATGGGAAGGGTGGGATGGGGCTGGACAGCAACCAGCTGAAGAACATTCTTGCCACTGTCATTTGGGCTCCTTCTCCTGATAAATGGAGCTCTTTCTGCAGCAGCTAATGGTCTTCATTTGTACCCTTCAGTCTGATTCTCAGCCCTCTTTACTCCCTCATTTTAAAAAAGTGCTGGCAATGGTACAGCAGTGAGTGAAAGTCATTGAAATCCCATTGCAGATCTAAACAGGAAGTGGTGGAAAGCTGTAGGATCTTAAACAAATCATTTCCCCTTTCTTGACATCATTTTTTTTTTTACCTTATAATGAGTGGCCGGTGGCAGGGGGAGAGGGGGGAGTGGGCAGAACTCTAAGGCCACTTTTAGGTCTGGCATTTTATCTTTTTTTTTTTTATTCTACCGGTATTTTACACTAAAGGCTTTCCCAAACACATCGTCATTTGTAATTGTTATTTTTAACTTTCATACATATACAGATACACACACAAACGTACACAAAGTTTAAATCTTTCTGTTATCCAACTGTCCAACCACTGCTAAATGTGAAAACAGCCTTCACATTTGATGAAATGAACCTTCACCAATTCAGATCCCAGTTAACAGACCAAGGTCATAGATGTTGGAATGTAGTCCAAGAGCCTAACTTGGAGACTGCTGGACATTTGGCAGCTCCTATTTTATAACTTACCATGTACATGTGGTGTTCTCAGAAAGGCTCCCATTGTTGCTTACTTTGTTGCTAAACATCAAAAGAACCAAAACACCAAAATGTCTAGTCCAGGGAGCAAATGTTTCAAGAGAAGTTCTTTTTGTACTAATTTAACTTTTCTCTGAATTTGAACAAAGATGTGGGCCTGACGTCAGGCCACTGCGTTAAATGGGATTCATCCAGTTCTAATTACTACTCCTTATTACAAAGCCCAAGGATGCCATGCTACTTTTGGCACATGTAAGTTATTGGCTGGACAGATTGTACTAAACAAAGAAATCTCCCTAATTACAAATTATTAAAAAAAAGAAACAAAGAAACAAAGAAAGAAAGAAAACAAAAACCCTGCACTACCACTCTGAAATCTCTATTAGCATTATCTTGGGGTATAAAGGATTTGAGAGATAGCAAGGAGAGGAGACTCCAATTGTTTAAAACATTTCTCTGGTGTATTTCTTCTGAACTTAGAATGCCAAGAACTTTGTCCTGTAGCAGTTACTTGTACACAGTTTTTTGTTTTGGTTTTTTTAAATTTTCTTTTGCAATCTCTTTCATCTTTTCAATGAAAAACAGCCCAGGAATGGTTTTATTAGTTCTGAGTATATGGGTAGTAGTTTCTTGAGTGGCTGTTTTCACATTATTCCAAACAAATTGTCTTTTTTAAAGAGTCTTGCTTATTTTCCACTTGTTAATTACTATATTAGTCTTTCTCTGCCATTTGTTTTCTTATTTTCTTTGATTTGTTTTAGTCTCACGATTTGATTGTTTTAATCTCACGATAGGGGAAAAAAGAACAACTGAAAATTCACAAACTTATCTTTATGAAGCCTACTGTGTGCAGACAGCTGGGCCAGCAAGCCTCCCATATGCAAAGAAACTAGAGTCAGACATTGAACAATAAGTGGCAAGGGCATTAAGGTCAAGAGGAGCTCAGGGAAAAGAAGAAACCTCACAATATCTGATCTATTATGCAGACACTGTTAAAGTCAAGAATACAGGCTCATCCAGGGGATTAAGTTTGCCCAGTGAAGTTAAGTAAGGAACAAGGACTTCAAAATATTAGTCCCGAAGTTATGAGAGCTGTGTGAAGCTCCCACAATAGATTAACCAGAACGTATAATTTCATCCGATTCTACTCCACTTATCTAAATGAAATTACATTTTCCCAGCTTAAAATACTTTTTCTCTTTCAAAGAGTGAGGGCTTTCAAATGTCAAAAGTTCTGCAATCTCTTAAGACTAGGAAAAAGCAGGTAATGTTAACCTGAAGAGCCTCAAAGGCCATGGAACTAAAACAAAGGTACACAGCACCCATTACAACATTATACTAACGTGCTTTAAAACAGGTAGTGGGCAGTGGGGGGGGGGGCATCTTTAATTTTTCCCAAAGCCATGAGATTTCTTTGGCATGGGATACTGAAGACAACTCCCTGAGGATGGGAGTCAAACAAGGAAAAACATGATCAGGACAAATAACAAGGGATTAAAAGATTGCCCGTAGGAAATAGGTTGTAGGTCAAAAAGCATGAGTTCGAAAGCTAAGTGGGACACATAGGCCACCTACCGAGTTTCAAATGAATCATAGTTTACAGCTGAGCACTCCATCATGGATGACTGCTTTTAAGGCATCATAACACTTATAGAAGTGGTTATCGCATTTGCTTGGCTTACTAACCACTTGTGAAGTTTGGTACTTGGCTTGCAAACAAAGACACCATTTAATCTCTCAAAAAATATAAAATGCAGACTTTTTACCATATAATAGGGAACAAAGAAAAAGGGTCACATTCTCTAGAGCAGTGGTTCACCAAGGGTGGTCCCTGGGTCAGCAATAGCAGGTGAACTTGTTAAAAATGAAAATTCCAACAGAATCAGAAGCAGAAACTCTGGGGAATGGGACCCAGCAATCTCTGAATAATAAACCCTTCAGCCAAGGTTTGAGAACCACTTCTGGGCGGTAGGTAGAAAACACCACACTTAAAAGTACAACTTTTAGGGCTTCCCTGGTGGCGCAGTGGTTGAGAGTCCGCCTGCCGATGCAGGGGACACGGGTTCGTGCCCCGGTCCGGGACGATCCCACATGCCGCAGAGCGGCTGGGCCCGTGAGCCATGGCCACTGAGCCTGCACGTCCAGAGCCTGTGCTCCACAACGGGAGAGGCCACAACAGTGAGAGGCCCGCGTACAGCAAGAAACAAAACAAGACAAAACAAAAACAAACAAAAAGTGATCAAGATTCTAAATCAATTTGTAAAAAGGTGCTGTGTACTTACTCTGTTGCTGTGAAAGGCATAAACCCTGGCCCAAAGTAGCAGCTTCAGCAGTGCATACAGAATGATGAAAGGACAGGTCAAAGGTCTGAGGAGTGCTGTGAAGAGGCAGGAAGGAGATAATGGGAGTATGTGCTGCAGGCTCACAAGGATGGGGTCCTTATAGGAGGTTTACTTAATCAGCATTTCCTATTCATGACAGAATACTTATTCCAATTATCAAAAAAAAAGATTAAAAAAAAAAAAAAGACTCTACCCTCCTCATCACAGCTGTAAGGGGCAGATGATGCCCTGCCGTATACACAAACTTACAACCACCTTCACCATCCACTTTGCCTCAGATGTAGTAGAGTTTACAGCCAGTCACGGAGTGAAAGCTGGACACCCTCCTGGCTGGGTGGCCTAAGACAACAACTTGCAAACCAAGTTGCCTCAAAAAAACTGCCATGTCTGAGTAGGAAGGCTGAAAAGAGTGTGCTGTGTTTGCTTCTAGCCGGAGACCATTCAGAATTCCACAGGCAACCTTTTCTTTGGACTGTGTTTAGAGTTCACCAAAAAAAATGGTTGGTGAGAAGTGCCCTGTCATGAAGCAAAACTGACAAAGACATTTCTCCCCTGAGTGGCATGACCCTGAGGCAGAACCAAAAGCTGGCCCAATCAGTTCTGTTCAGTATTCTCTCCCAGGCACTGGCAACAAGAGACGTGCTGGAAAATAGTATGTGGGCCCCTCTCAGCTTTTAATTCAGTGTTAAGGAAACAAGTATCCTTGTGTTGCCCATTGTGCATTGTTAAATGTAACTCTAACTAAATCCTTTTGATGTTACCTACATTTTCACAGTGGCCTGGGCATAGACATTACTTACTGGATTTTAACGGGCTTCTGGACTCACAACTCCATAACACAAATCTGCGTCAGTTTGTGATAGCAAAATAAGGGAATCCTGCCTTACTTCAATGTTTTCCGAAGTGTGGATCGATGCCAATCTATGTAAGAATCTCTCAGTGGCTTGTTTAAAAAGTAGGTTCCTAGGTCCCATTCCAGGCCAAAAAAATCTGCATAGATTAGGGTAGAGTTCAAGAATCCACATTTTTAACAAAATTCCCAAATGATTTGTATGTCCATCAAACTTTAAAACATGGTTAGTTTGGCTTAACAGTCAAAATGACTTGCAAAAGTCTAATCATAAACTTATGTAATAATTATCAGGAGAGACCTTCAAGATGGCAAAGGAGTAAGATGTGGAGATCACCTTCCTCCCCACAAATACATCAGAAATACATCTACATGTGGAACAACTCCTACAGAACACCTACTGAACACTGGCAGAAGACCTCAGACCTCCCAAAAGACAAGAAATTCCCCACGTACCTGGGTAGGGCAAAATAAAAAAAAAAAGAAACAGAGACAAAAGAGTAGGGACGGGACCTATACCTCTGGGAGGGAGCTGTGAAGGAGGAAAGGTTTCCACACACTAGAAGCCCCTTCGAGGGCGGAGACTGCGGGTGGCGGAGGGGGGGAGCTTCGGATCTGAGGAGGAGAGCACAGCAACAGGGGTGCGGAGGGCAAAGCGAAGAGATTTCCGCACAGAGGATCGGTGCCGACCGGCACTCACCAGCCCGAGAGGCTTGTCTGCTCACCCGCCGGGGCGGGCGGGGCTTGGAGCTGAGGCTCGGGCTTCGGTCGGATCCCACCGAGAAGACTGGGGTTCTGGCTGCGCGAACACAGCCTGAACGGGGCTAGTACACCACAGCTAGCCGTGAGGGAGTCCGGGAAAAAGCCTGGAACTGCCTAAGAGGCAAGAGACCACTGTTTTGGGGTACGCGAGGAGAGAGGATTCAGAGCAGCGCCTAAACGAGCTCCAGAGATGGGCGCGAACCGCGGCTATCAGCGCGGACACCAGAGATGCTAAGACTGTTGCTGCCGCCACCAAGAAGCCTGTGTGCAAGCACAGGTCACTATCCCCACCTCCCCTCCCAGGGGAACACACGGCGTGCCTCAGGCTGGTGCAACCTCATGCCGGCCTCTGCTGCCGCAGGCTCGCCCTGCATCCGTACCCCTCCCTCCCCCCGGCCTGAGTGAGTCAGAACCCCCGAAGCAGCTGCTCCTTTAACCCCGTCCTGTCTGAGTGGGGACAGACACCCTCAGGCGACCTACAAGCAGAGGCAGGTCCAAATCCAAAGCTGAACCCCGGCAGCTGTGCAAACAAAGAAGAGAAAGGAAAATCTCTCCCAGCAGACTCAGGAGCAGCGGGTTAAATCTCCACAATCAACTTGATGTACCTGCATCTGTGGAATACCTGAATAGACAACGAATCATCCCAAAATTTTCTTTCTACTGTTATGTTTATCTTAGTTTAGTATTTAGAGCATATTATCATTGGTAGATTTGTTTATTGATTTGGTTGCTGTCTTCCTTTACATATATATATACATATTTCTTTCCTTTTTCTCTTTCTGTGAGTGTGTATGTGTATGCTTCTTTGTGTGATTTTGTCTGTATAGCTTTGCTATTTCCATTCGTCCTAGGGTTCTGTCTGTCCCGTTTTTTTCTTTTGTTTTTTTTTAGTATAGTGTTTAGCGCTTGTAATCACTGGTACATTTGTTTTTTGGTTCAGTTGTCTCTTCTTTCTTTCCTTCCCTTTTTTTATTACTTTTTAATTTTTTATTAAAAAAATTTTTTTTTATTTTAATACCTTTATTTTATGTTTTTCTTTCTTTCTTCTTTTCTCCCTTTTCTTCTGAGCTGTGTGGATGACAGGGTCTTCACGCTCTGGCCGGGTATCAGCCCTGTGCCTCTGAGGTGGGAGACCCGAGTTTAGGACATTGGTCCACCAGAGACCTCCTGGCTCCATGTAATATCAAATGGCAAAAGCTATCCCAGAGATCTGTTTCTCAGCGCTAAGACCTAGCTCCACTAAAGGACCAGCAAGCTACACTACTGGACACCCTATGCCAAACAACAAGCAAGAGAGGAACACAACCCTACCCATTAGCAGAGAGGCTGCCTAAAATCATAATAAGGTCACAGACAAACCACCGGACGCAGTCCTGCCCACCAGAAAGACAATATCCAGCCTTATCCACCAGAACACAAGCACGAGTCCCCTCCACCACGAAGCCTACACAACCCACTGAACCAACCTTCACCACTGGGGGCAGACACAAAAAACAATGGGAACTATGAACCTGCAGGCTGTGACAAGGAGATCCCAAACACAGTAAGTTAAGCAAAATAAGAAGATAGAGAAATACACAGCAGTTGAAGGAGCAAGGTAAAAACACACCAGACCAAACAAATGAAGATGAAATAGGCACTGTGCCTGAAAAAAAATTAAGAGTAACGAGAGTAAAGATGATCCAAAATCTTGGAAATACAATGGAGAAAATACAAGAAATGTTTAACAAGGACCTACAAGAACTAAAGAGCAAACAAACAATAACTGACATAAAAATTCTCTAGAAGGAATCAATAGCAGAAAAACTGAGGCAGAAGAACGGAGAAGTGACCTGAAAGATAAAATAGTGGAAATAACTACTGCAGAGCAGAATAAAGAAAACAGAATGAAAAGAATTGAGGACAGTCTCAGAGACTTCTGGGACAACAGTAAAGGCACCAACATTCGAATTATGGGGGTCCCAGAAGAAGAAGAGAAAAAGAAAGGGACTGAGAAAATATTTGAAGAGATTATAGCTGAAAACTTTACTAATATGGGGTAGGAAATAGTCAGGTCCAGGAAACACAGAGAGTCCCATACAGGATAAATCCAAGGAAAAACATGCCAAGACACATATTAATCAAACTAACAAAAATTAAATACAAAGAAAAACTATTAAAAGCAGCAAGGGAAAAACAACAAATAACATACAAGGGAATCCCCATAAGGTTAACAGCTCATCTTTCAGCAGAAACTCTGCAAGCCAGAAGGGACTGGCAGGACATATTTAAAGTGATGAAAGGGAAAAACCTACAACAAATATTACTCTACCCAGCAAGGATCTCACTCAGATTCTACAGAGAAATTAAAACCTTTACAGACAAGCAAAAGCTAAGAGAATGCAGCACCACCAAACCAGCTTTACAAGAAATGCTAAAGAAACTTCTCTAGGCAGGAAACACAAGAGAAGGAAAAGATGTACAATAACAAACCCAAAACAATTAAGAAAATGGAAATAGGGACATGCATATCGATAACTACCTTAAATGTAAATGGATTAAATGCTCCAAACAAAAGACATAGACTAGCTGAATGGATACAAAAACAAGACCCATATATATGCTGTCTACAAGAGACCCACTTCAGACCTACGGACACATACAGACTGAGAGTGAGGGGATGGAAAAAGATATTCCATGCATACGGAAATCAACAGAAAGCTGGAGGAGCAATTCTCATATCAGACAAAATAGTCTTTAAAATTAACACTATTACAAAAGACAAAGAAGGACACTACATAATGATCAAGGGACCAATCCAAGAAGAAGATATAAAATTGTAAATATTTATGCACCCAACATAGAAGCACCTCAATACATAAGGCAAATGCTAACAGCCATGAAAGGGGAAATCAACAGTAACACAGTCATAGCACAGGACTTTAACACCCCACTTTCACCAATGGACAGATCATCCAAAATGAAAATAAATAAGGTAACACTAGTTTTAAATGATACATTAAACAAGATGGACTTAATTGATAGTTGAAGGACATTCCATCCAAAAACAACAGAATACACGTTCTTCTCAAGTGCTCATGGAACATTCTCCAGAACAGATCATATCTTGGGTGACCAATCAAGCCTTGGTAAATTTAAGAAAATGGAAATCATATCAAGTATCTTTTTCAACCACAATGCTTTGAGACTAGATATCAGTTACAGGAAAAGATCTATAAAAAATACAAATACATGGAGGCTAAACAATACACTACTAACTAACAAAGAGATCACTGAAGAAATCAAAGAGGACATCAAAAAATACCTAGAAACAAATGACAAGAAAACACAACGACCCAAAACCTTTGGGATGCAGAAAAAGCAGTTCTCAGAGGGAAGTTAAAAGCAATACAATCCTACCTCAAGAAACAAGAAACATCTCAAATAAAAAACCTAACCTTACACCTAAAGCAATTAGAGAAATAAGAACAAAAAAACCCCAAAGTTAGCAGAAGAAAAGAAATCATAAAGATCAGATCAGAAATAATTGAGAAAGAAATGAAGGAAACAATAGCAAAGATCAATAAAACTAAAAGCTGGTTATTTGGGAAGATAAACAAAATTGATAAACCATTAGCCAGACTCATCAAGAAAAAAAGGGAGAAGACTCAAATCAATAGAATTAGAAATGAAAAAGGAGAAGTAACAACTGGCACTGGAGAATTACAAACGATCATGAGATATTACTAAAAGCAACTATAAGTCAATTAAATGGACAACCTGGAAGAAATGGACCAATTCTTAGAAAAGCACAACCTTCTAAGACTGAACCAGGAAGAAATAGAAAATATAAACGGACCAATCACAAGCACTGAAATTGAGACTGTGATTAAAAATCTTCCAACAAACAAACGTCCAGGACCAGATGGCTTCATAGGCGAATTCTATCAAGCATTTAGAGAAGAGGTAACACCTATCCTTCTCAAACTCTTCCGAAATACAGCAGAGGGAAGAACACTCCCAAACTCATTCTACGAGGCCACCATCACCCTTATACCAAAACCAGACAAAGATGTCACAAAGAAAGAAAACTACAGGCCACTATCACTGATGAACACAGATGCAAAAATCCTCAACAAAATATTAGCAAACAGAATCCAACAGCACATTAAAAGGATCATACACCATGATCAAGTGGGGTTTATACCAGAAATGCAAGAATTCTTCAACACATGCAAATCCATCAATGTGATAAATCATATTAACAAACTGAAGGAGTAAACCATATGATCATCTCAATAGATACAGAAAAAGTTTCAACAAAATTCTACACCGATTTACGATAAAAACCCTCCAGAAAGTAGGCATAGAAGGAACTTACCTCAACATAGTAAAGGCCACACGTGACAAATCCACAGCCAACATTGCTCTCAATGGTGAAAAACTGAAACCATTTCATCTAAGATCAGGAACAAGACAAGGTTGCCCGCTCTCACCACTATTATTCAACACAGTTTTGGAAGTTTTAGCCACAGCAATCAGAGAAGAAAAAGAAATACAAGGAATCCAAATCGGAAAAGAAGAAGTAAACCTGTCACTGTTTGCAGATGACATGAAACTATACATAGAGAATCCTAAAGATGCAACCAGAAAACTACTAGAGCTAATCAATGAATTTGGTAAAGCAGCAGGATAGAAAATTAACGCACAGAAATCTCTTGAATTCCTTAACACTAATGATGAAGAATCTGAAAGAGAAATTAAGGAAACGCTCCCATTTACCATTGCAACAAAAAGAATAAAATACCTAGGAATAAACCTACCTAAGGAGACAAAAGACCTGTAGGCAGAAAACTATAAGACACTGATGAAAGAAATTAAAGATGATACAAATAGATGGAGAGATATACCATGTTCTTGGACTGCAAGAAGCAACATTGTGAAAATGACTATACTACCCAAAGCAGTCTACAGATTAAATGCAATCCTTATCAAACTACCACTGGCATTTTTCAGAGAACTACAACAAAAAATTTCACAATTTGTATGGAAACACAAATGACCCCGAATAGCCAAAGCAATCTTGAGAACGAAAAACGGAGCTGGAAGAATCAGGCTCCCTGACTTCAGCCTACACTACAAAGCTACAGTAATCAAGACAGTATGGTAAGGGCACAAAAACAGAAAGAAAGATCAATGGAACAGGATAGAAAGCCCAGAGATAAACCCATGCCCATATGGTCATGTTATCTTTGATAAAGGAGGCAAAAATAAACAATGGAGAGAAGACAGCCTCTTCAATAATTGATGCTGGGGAAACTGGACAGCTACATGTAAAAGAATGAAATTAGAACACTCCCTAACACCATACACAAAAATAAACTCAAAATGGATTAAAGACCTTAATGTAAGGCCAGACACTATAAGACTCTTAAGAGGAGAACAGAGGCAGAACACTCTATGACATAAATCAGAGCAAGATCCTTTTTGACCCACCTTCTAGAGAAAGGGGAAATAAAAACAAAAATAAACAAATGGGACCTAATGAAACTTCATAGCTTTCGCACAGCAATGGAAACCATAAACAATATGAAAAGACAATGCTCAGAATAGGAGAAAATATTTGCAAATGAAGCAACTGACAAAGGGTTAATCTCCAAAATTTAAAAGGAGCTCATGCAGCTCAGTATCAAAAAAACAAACAACCCAATCCAAAAATGGGCAGAAGACCTAAATAGACATTTCTCCAAAGAAGATATACAGATTGCCAACTAACACATGAAAGGATGCTCAACATCACTAATAATTAGAGAAATGCAAATCAAAACTACAATGAGATATCATCTGATACCAGTCAGAATGGCCATCATCAAAAAATCTACAAACAATAAATGCTCGAGAGGGTGTGGAGAAAAAGGTATCTTCTTGCACTGTTGGTGGGAATGTAAATGGATACAGCCACTATGGAGAACACTATGGAGGTTCCTTAAAAAACTAAAAGTAGAACTACCATACGACCCAGCAATCCCACTACTGGGTATATACCCTGAGAAAACCATAATTCAATAAGTGTCATGTACCAAAATATTCATTGCAGCTCTATTTACAATAGCCAGGACATGGAAGCAACCTAAGTGTCCATCAACAGATGAATGGATAAAGAAGATGTGGCACATATATACAATGGAATATTACTCAGCCATTAAAAGAAACGAATTTGAGTTATTTGTAGTGAGGTGGATGGACCCAGAGTCTGTCATACAGAGTGAAGTAAGTCAGAAAGAGAAAAACAAATACCATATGCTAACACATATATATGGAATCTAAAAAAAAAAAAAAAATGGTTCTGAAGAACCTAGGGGCAGGACAGGAATAAAGTTGCAGACGTAGAGAATGGACTTGAGGACACGGGGAGGGGGAAGGGTAAGCTGGGATGAAGTGAGAGAGTGGCATGGACATATATACACTACCAAATGTAAAAGAGATAGCTAGTGGGAAGCAGCTGCATAGCACAGGGAGATCATCTTTGTGCTTTGTGACCACTTAGAGGGGTGGGATAGGGAGGGTGGGAGGGAGAGGCAAGAGGGAGGAGATATGGGGATATATGTATATGTATAGTTGATTCACTTTGTTATAAAGCAGAAATTAACACACCATTGTAAAGCAATTAAACCCCAATAAAGATGTTAAAAAGAAGAAGAAAGCCATTTGGAGAGATAGTAAAAATAATAATAATAAGAAGAATTATCAGTACATGATTTGTCTTAGCAGTAATGTGACAATGAGAGGGAGAGAGACAGAGAGTCACACAGAGAGACAGGTTATTTTGATGGAAGGCATAAGTGGGCAAGTGCACGAAAGGATAGAGGAATTAAAATAGGGCAAAAGAGAAAGTAAAAAGGAAGCTATATGCAGCAGTATCTTGTGGCCAGTAAAACAAATTACCACAAAGTGCGTGGCTCAAAATGACATATTTATTCTCGCACAGCTCTGGAAGCCAGAAGACTGAAATCAGGGCATCAGCAGGGCCACGCTCCCTCTAAAGGCTCTCGGGCAGAACTCCTCCTTGCCTCTTCGAGCTTCTGGTGGCTCTTGGCAATCACTGGTTTATGGCTACATCACTCCAGTCTCTGCCTTGTGGCCACATTGCCTCCTTCTTTTCTCTGTGTGTCTTCCCCTCACTGCCTCTTCTCTTCTAAGGATACTTGTGATTGTATTTTGGGTTCACCTGAATAACCCAAGATAATCCAAGTTCCTCCTCTCAAGACGCTTAATTTAATTACATCTGCAAGGACCCTTTTCCAAAATAAGGTCATATACAAAAGCTCTGGGGATTAGGACATGAACATATCTTTTGTGGAGGCTACAATTTCAGCCCACCATAGAACAAAGAAGGGAACGAAGTGAGAAAGGAGTAAGGGGAGAAGCTTCCCTGTCCTATGCACATTCATCCAGGAAGGCAGGGGTGTCTTGGATTGTAGATGAGACCCTGGTGCCAACAGACTGAAATTTAAATTAGTAAAAAAGATCTCTATGTCCTGCCTCTTCATTGGCATGCTTCTTTGTTCCACATGAAACTGAGGAAATTCAACTCCTCTTGAGGTCAGTAATGATTTGGTCAAAGGGAAATTACAAGCTGAAAAAGCTAAAAGTACAACTAATCAGATGCAATGCTTTAGGCTGAGTAAGAAGCGCTCTGGAAGTGTGATGTCCACATAGTGACAAAACATCTGTCAGTACCAACCATCTCCCTCATCCTTGGAGAGGGGGTACCTAAAATGAAAACTTCACCCCCTCATATTTGCCAAATCCCCTAGTCTTGGAAAACTTACTCCACATGTTAAAATCACATGAGCCAGGCAGTAAAATCTCATTGTGCAAATCATATGTCCTATTTGCAATGAGTCAGTAACACTTGGCACAAATTATTTTTGAGTACGGTAAATTGCTTTAGGGGTATAGGAAGCCACAATCTAATTTATGCCTAAGATACAAGGAACTTCAGAAAGTGCCACTTAAATATTCTGGTTCCTAAAACCTTCCAATGCACAAGAAGTCACTACAGATACAAATGGAAAGTCATGTATTGTCATTGCATTGGCACATGTGACTCACCCATACTGAATAGTGCATGGCCCAAAACACAGTTCTTCAGAATTCTTCTGCTTCAAATTAAACAAGTCACAAGACAGAATTTCCTATGTATCGGAAATTAGGTCATATTTTGGACTTCATGAATGCATGTAAAGGGGGAGAGAATCCTATGCCCAAGGGATCCTGGCAAGACGGCAAAATGTCTTCCAGACCTTCCTAGAAATTTTTAGGCCCTGGGCCCTTACCAGGAATTCTCTGTGCCTGAACACTGGACACCGGCAAAAATTGCTGCTGGCTCACCTCTTCCAGTGGCAAGAGGCAAGGAGAACAAACTGCAGTTAGCAAAGCCAATCCTGAGAGTTAGTGTCTTGCTAACTAACCTAGAATATTTGGGAAGAATTTTTAATTATTTCACCAATTTGATGAGTCCACCTAAGGACAGAGTTTTACTGCTAATGATACTACTAACAAGTCTTTACTGAGAAAGAGTGATGTCTCCTTTTCACACATTGTGTCGCTTCATACCCAACTCTAAAAGGTAAATGGTGACCCCAGTTTTACAGAGAATGAAACAGACACAGAGGTTAAGCAACCTGCCCAAATGCACACAGTTAGGAGGGAGAGAGTCAAGTTTCACTTCCAGTCTACCTAATACCAGAACTAGGCTCTTCTGTTTGACTCTCACTGAAGCGATTTCTTCCCCTGCCAAAATATCACTTAAAATTGCTCCTCATTTTCTGGTTCTGCTGGCACCTCTGCTGTACGATATGCTTATCTGTCTTGATTAATTTTTTTCTTTTCAGCCCCTTTGATGTGGATTCAGATTTCAAAACTGTGAAACGAAGAGTAAGCATCTTTGTTTCCTTCCTTGATTGGGTTTGTAGCATACACCTCTAAGTCCTCACCTACTTTCTTCTATAATAATATAACCCTTCCAGGAAGTAAGATAAACCATGTGGAAACTGATTGTTGTAACTTTGAAGTGAGTCATCTAAGCCCTACCATCATTTTGGACCCTTCAGAGAAAGAGCCATTTTCTTCCAGCATCAGACAGCTTTTAAAAAAAAACATAAAGTGAGTTCGGCCTGGAGCTGCCCCATCTTTCAGCCTCTACACCTTCCTGAGCATCTAAAACCCCGAGGCCCAAGTTATTATGTTCAGTGGCTTTTGGTGAACATACACAATTTTGTCAATTCCTCCTAAATTGTGCCAAGTTAGCAACTATTTATTCCTACCTTAGATCTGCCACCTTTGATAAGTATTCAAATATCTTATCTAAAATTGATGTCTTCTCAGTCTTTTCACAGTACTAAGAATCAAACAAGCAGATTCAAACAAGACAGTCTTTCCATGGGAACTTTCAGGGAGTCTTATTCCAACATTAAAAAATAAAATCCATATAGGCACAAGATGGAAACTTATAATCTCTCTGTTTTCTTTTGTTAAGATAGAAGGCTTTCTGAACACAGATCAAGTCATTTTAAAAGCCAAATACATGGGCCCAATTCAGGCTCTGTTCATAGAGCCAGGCCAGCTGTATGGCTGCTATTGTTCTATGTGGTCTGTATTAATGCCTCACACTTCGTGGGGTGGCTTTCATCTGTCATCAGGAAGCAGGGAGAACACTGACATAACCTCACTCTGTTGGCATTCTTGCTGACCAACTCCCAAATGTCCCCCAAAGTCTTTTACAAGACTTTCCCAGTAAGTGATCAATGCTGCAAGGGAAAGCCCAGGACACTGAAGAGGGGAAACTGGTAAGAATTTGGAGTCAGAATTAAGGGCTGGAAAAGAAAACCCTAGAAACAGATAGAGATGAGGGCTAGGCGGGCAGTAGAGAAAACCAGAGATAGTGTGAGCATAGCGGGATTCAACTATTTAAGTGAAGAAACAGGAAAGCCTAATGATACTTTTATGGAAGGGGTGGTTGGCAGAGCTAAAGGGACTGGGTGACATGCCTCAAACCTGCAGCTCTGCTGTTCTTGGTCAGACCAGAGGAATGAAGCAGCGTGTTTCCTCCACAGTCCTTCTCCCCACCTCTCTTCCTTATCCACTTCCCATTCATAATCACAGAGAAAGAAGAGGCTCCATTCGGATAACTTTTTCCCTTCTTTCAGGACTAAACAGAGAGTAGTTGACTAGGCATACTCTCTGGGGTTGCTTATTTTAACACACTCTCTGGAGAGGAGATTAGTTCTAGATTAGGGCAAGAGGAAAGGTCATCCCTTTAACAATTCCATCTGTGTCCCCTCCCTTAAGAGACTGCTCAATGCCTCAACTAATGGATACTTGTAGATTGGGAAAGAATAAGGACTTACTAAGGAAACCCACTGAACACCAACACACTAAATTCCCTACTCTATTTGCCTTATCCATCCCAATTTCCTCCTCTTTTATAAAAGTAAAGGAGAGCAAGACATATTTCTTGAAAAAGACTGAATTTGAGGGATGACTGAAGTTGAAATTATATTCTGATCTCTTTTACATTCATCACATAATTTATTATAGCCATGTTAATGTAATCATTTACCCGTGGAATCAAACCAAAAAAAAAAAGTTATCATAGATCCAGAAATGATGCTAATAGTTCTGATCCAAAGTTTGGTTAAATAACCTGGTGTTCCATCTGAAGCTATTCCCAACAAAGTTTAAAGAATCTTTTTTGATGAATGCTACCCAAAGTCCTAACTACCATCTGGGATTTTCTCAATGCCACTTACTACACCTAATTTACTATGGTTAGCTTTACTTAAACAAGCTGAAAGTGCTCAGAACCATTATGGGAAAATAAAGTAACTTACAGGGCTGTGCAGTCAAAGTTTGGTTTGGTTCTAAAATAACTTGAATTCTGTTGTTGATAATACATATGAAAAAATTAACAAATATGCATCTTTTTTTTAAATTCCTATAAAATCTAATCAGTCAGTTGCTATATAAGCAGAGAATGATAGAAAAACCAAACAGAAACTTGAAAATTGGAAAATACCCTAAAAATCCTTATAAAAAATGAGCCAGCCTCACCCAGAATGAGTCTTTCAGACAAACTCTTCATCTTGGTATAACAGGCGCCTGGAGTCTTCAAAGGACACTGGTAAGAAAACACTGTCTTTTTTTTTTTTTTTTTTTGATAAAACTGAGATTCATCAAAGGATCATTTGATGATCCATGTGAACCATTTAAAAATAACACATACCAAAAGAAATATTTAGAGCCTTTGTTCTATTGATGATTTGAAACATATGTGGTAATACCAAAATACCAAACTCAAATGTGGCAGCTCCACATGTGTTCTATCAAGGTCAGCTGTGTGAGGTAGACGCCGGATCACACATGACTTTAGCAGAAGAACAGAGTTATCTGCTTCAGTCAAATCTATGTAAGTATTAAAAATCAACAATTCATGGTGTTGTGGTAATCTCTGAACCCATCTGAGAATCTGAATCTTCTGGGGAAAAAAATGGGCCTTCACATGCACTGTTGCACACAGTTCTGAGGGCTATGAATTCCTGAAGTTAATTTATAAAATTCATGCTAAGTACACCTGATGCTAACTTAAACTCCTAGTGGAAAGAAAGAGAGGTTAAGTAAGCATTTAGATAGTGTTTTGTAACAACCATTCATCCATCAGCCCAGAACCAACTGAGGGCTTGGTGGCTTCTCTAACTGCACTAGGATTCCAAGAGGGCTGCAGGAGGTCATGAATGAATGGCCCTTGCAAGACTGAGAGGGTGGCCTAGGTTGCTGGTGATGATCAAAGGAACGGGATATTTTTCAGATGCCCAGAAAACTGGCTGACTTGGAGGTTGTGGGCAGGTGCTGGAAGTTGTCCACTGAGCAGTGACGATAGGGTGATGGTTATTTTCCCTCCACCTCTCAACCTCCCCCAGGTCTCTTAGAAATAGGTGGCTTACACTGAAATCTTCACAGGACACACTAGCTTCTATGCCATGCCAATTCATTGACAGGAAATTGAGTTTCCACTTTGTAATAGTACTGTGCATGATAATGGGTTACAAAGTTCAATAAAGTTTAGATGCTGCTCTTAAAAAAAAAAAAAGAAATAGGTGGCTTAGAAGCAAACTATTATATACAGGATGGATAAACAACAAGGTCCCACGATTTAGCACAGGGAACTATATTCAATATCCTATGATAAACCATAATGGAAAAGAATATGAAAAAGAATATATACATGTAAAACTGAATCACTTTACTGTACAGCAGAAATTAACCCAACATTATAAATCAACTTTACTTCAATAAATTTTTTTAAAAAAGAAAGAAATAGGTGGTTTACAGTTGCCTTGCCTTCTTGCTAAGAAATAGGTGGTTTCTTTGGACCTGGAAAGATGTGGAACTAGCTTTTTCCAGTTACACATCTGAGAAAGAAGGCAGGAGTAAAATCCCAATAGTGGGAAAGAGAAGTTCTGTGACACTGGAGTCTTCATTTTAAGTACATCTTCCATTAATATACTCAGGGTGGATTTTGCCCTCTGCCACAGGCAGGAAGAAATAAAAGAACACATCACCTCTCCAGCAGATAAGAGACAAGACCAGAGATTTCACAAAAAGAAGAAGCAACAGCCAATATCAATATTTCCCACAGTGAATCTGGCCACAGCACATAGTGGGACACGGTGGCAATGTAACCTCTAGCAATGTGGCAGGCATCAAGAATGAACAGGCACTGCTCTAATTCCTAGGATAGGGTGTGCACAAAGTAGGTGCTTTCCAAACATAGCTGGAAGGAAGGGATAGAAGGACAAAGTCAGGAAGAAAGGGGGGGTGGAAGAAGGGAGAAATTTATGAAGTAATGGAGATACACAGGGAATGAGATCAGAGGGTGTGTTTATTCACTAACACTGTCATAACAAAATGCCACAATCTGGGTGGTTTAAACAATAGAAATTTATTTCCTCACAATTCTGGAGGCTGGAAGTCCAAGATTAAGGTGTTAGCAGGTTTAGATTCTTCTGGGGTCTCTCTCCTTGGCTTGCCTTCTTGCTATGACCTCACATGGCCTTTTCTCTGTGCATGCACCCCCGACCCGGTGTCTCCCTGTGTCCAAATTTCCTCTTCTTATAAGGGTACCAGTCAGATTGGACTAGGTCTCACACGAATGGCCTCATTCATCTCTTTAGAAGCCCCATCTCCAAATACAGTCACATGCTGAGGTACTGGGGGCTAGAGCTTCAACACAAGATTTGGGGAGGGACATAATTCAGCCCATAACAGAGGAGAGCATCAGTTTTTCTGCACTTTAGCCCCACCTCTTCTCCCCCTTACACCCAAAATCTTGACTGGGAGAAAAGATTCCCAGAGATGAGGCACAGAGAACCTGGGCCTTCAGGTGACACAAGCACTGATGGCATGAACGCTCTCCAGTTCTCCCTGTAGGATACCCTACTGACTCAACAGACAGTCACAACTACCAGGAATGGCTATGGGCAAATACAGAGACAAAGAACAGAGGACCAACCTCAGAAGTTGCCTAAGACTTTTTTCTAACATAAGAGGGCATAGGTGAAAGGGTCAAATGGTTTACTGATGGCTGAGAATCTCAGTATCTCTGGGAGGGTCTTTATTCCCCAACCAGAGAAGAAGCCAAAACGAGAGAAATTTAATCACCATTCAAGGGTAGACTGAGGAAACTTGTCAGGACCATGATCGTGTGATTGTCTAGACACACTGGGAAACAAACAAAGCATCTCACACTGCTAGTTAGAGCTCGACTGATGCCATTCTAACAGCAATGGAAATACGAGACCCTTAAAAAATTCTGCCCTTCTCCTAGAGTTCTTACAGGATGTGTTTTCATTATGCTTATCTAAATGAAGACATCTAGTAGGAAATCCCCTATCTTGTGGACTTCAGGGCTTCCTATTTTGGGTTGCACTCTGTCACAGTATGCAGTGGATCAGAGTCATGAGCTCCAGCGATGAACCCACCACACAGATCATACGTGCAACTGCTACCAGTCCCTTAACCTTTCCGATCTTTCATTTCCACATCCATAATTGTGGGCAGTTAATAACCTCAGTCCTGGAGCTGCCATGCCTTTAATGCAAGCAGTAAAAATCTTCCAAAATGAAGTCATATAGTACAGAACTCAGCAGTTGCCACACCCACACACTCTCATAATTATTTAACTTCTCTGTGGAAATCTTTGACCCTTAGGGACCACTTGGTACAGTATTTATTTTAAAACTTGCTCCCCTCACCTTATGAGAGGTTAACTGAGGTTATTACCATGACTAAGGGGTTACCTGTACCTTAGAATTTTCAGACTAAAAACAAGAAATGTTCTTTACTGTCAACTAGAGGCTGCTGAGAGTGGAGAAAGAAACAGCAGAACATAAGAAGGTTCTATTCCGCTACCTCTATTTCTTTCCCAGCTTCCCTTCAAAATTCTAAGATCTGTTTTACTAAGTTATAGTGGCACTAATAATAGTGATAATAATAATAAAACACATTTCTGGAACTTTACTGGTCTTCTACTTCTTCTAATGTTATTCTTTTCTGGATGGAGTTATACTGCAATGAAAAAGATTTTTTAAATAATCAATCTAATTTTTATATCAATATCCAAATATCAGTAATGGATTAAAGAAGGAAAACCATCCCACCAGTTACAGAAAAAAAATTTGATAAAATTTCACATGCATTCATGATTAAAAAAAAATTAAACTATTAGCAAACAAGAAATAGAGAACTTTACTAATCTGGTACAGAGTATTGCAAAAGAACCTATAGCTAACATCATAATTAGTGATGAAATAATTAAATGATTTTCTTCTAAAATTGGGGAGTTCATAATAATGTACTGGAGTTCATAATTAGTGAAAAAAATACATAAATTAATAAAAAGCATAAATAAGGGAAAATAAGAAATAAAACTATCAAAATCTGAAGATAACATGGTTGTATATGTAGAAAATCCAAAAAATATTACAGTAGATCATCAGAATTAATAATCAAAACTTTGAAGGCTGATAGATACAAAATAAACCAACTATAATTCTATATGCCAGCAACAGTTAGAAAATAATTTTAAATTTGTATTAAAATTACATAAAATTACCATGTCCCAAGTAATATATCTAACAAAATATGTGTAAAACCTTGACTTAATATGTGCTTGTCAAATCAAACTCATACAGATAATAACTTTTGCCCTTATTAGGCTTTACTAGTAATATCAAGCATACAAGCAATCAAGAGGCACTAGCATGGGCTTCCCTTGTGGTGCAGCGGTTAAGAATGCACCTGCCAATGAAGGGGACATGGGTTCAAGCCCTGGACCGGGAAGATCCCACATGCCACGGAGCAATTAAGCCCGTGTGCCACAACTACTGAGCCTGCGCTCTACAGACCACAAGCCACAACTACTGAAGCCCGCAAGCACAGAGCCTGTGCCCCACAACAAGAGAAACCACCACAGTGAGAAGCCTGCGCACCTCAATGAAGAGTTGCCCCCGCTCGCTGCAACTAGCGAAGACCACTGTGCAGCAACAAAGACCCAACTCAACCAAATAAATAAATAAACAAATAAATAAATAAGAGGCGCCAGCAAAGCTGGAAAAGGTCTGAAATATTCTATGTGGTTCCCTAAGTTCTTACTTCCTGCATCAGACAGGAGTTCTCTACTCTTAAATAATAGGTATCTCTAATGAGATTTATAGGTCACTTCATACATGGGGACATTTTAAGTCATGAAACATCTCATTTTATAACCAGGGGAGATTTGTAGCTTAGGTGACATTCTCCAAGGAGCCGGAGCCATGCATCATAAATCCATAAACTGTAGGTTTGTTTATAAGAAGCAATCCTAAACCAGCGATACCCTGCTCTAATCATTCCATAGATAAGGACTCTTCTCCTAGCAATTGCCATTATTCTATTTGTCTGGAGGTCTAGTTATTATGTTTATAAGAATAGAGCAACTAGTAATCAGAGGGAAGTCTGCTTTAAATCCTTCCTTCCTAGATCTCTAATCAGAAAACTAGAAAACAATGACAGACATCAAATAAACAGATCTGTTATTCTTATGGATAGAAATACACAAAATTCAGAAATATCAATTATTTTAATTGGATTTATAGGTTCATTGTCATGTTAATCAAATTCCCGACAGTATTTTTCTGCAAAGCTTGACAAAGAATATCCTAAAATTTGTATGGAAATGCAATAACCAAAAATACCCAAATCTTCCTTCTTTTTTTTTTTAACATCTTTATTGCAGTATAATTGCTTAACAATGGTGTGTTAGTTTCTGCTTTATAACAAAGTGAATCAGCTACACATACACATATATCCCCATATCCCCTCCGTCTTGAGTCTCCCTCCCACCCTCCCTATCCCACCCCTCTAAGTGGTCACAAAGCACCGAGCTGATCTCCCTGTGCTATGTGGCTGCTTCCCACTAGCTATCTTTTTTACATTTGGTAGTGTATATATGTCCATACCACTCTTTCACTTCGTCCCAGCTTACCCTTCACCCTCCCCGTGTCCTCAAGTCCATTCTCTACATCTGTGTCTTTATTCCTGTCCTGCCCCTAGGTTATTCAGAACCATTTTTCTCTTTTTGGTAGATTCCATATATATGTGCTAGCATACGGTATTTGTTTTTCTCTTTCTGACTTACTTCACTCTGTATGACAGACTCTAGGTCCATCCACCACACTACAAATAACTCAATTTCGTTTCTTTTTACGGCTGAGTAATAGCCCTCTGTATATATGTGCCACATCTTCTTTATCCATTCATCTGCCGATGGACACTTAGGTTGCTTCCATGTCCTGGCTATTGTAAATACTGCTGCAATGAACACTGTGGTACATGACTCTTTGAATTATGGTATTCTCAAGGTATATGCCCAGTAGTGGGATTGCCAGTTCGTATGGTAGTTCTAGTTTTCTAAGGAACCTCCACACTGTTCTCCATAGTAGCTGTATCAATTTACATTTCCACCAACAGTGCAAGAGGGTTCCCTTTTCTCCACACCCTCTCCCACATTTATTGTTCGTAGATTTTTTGATGATGGCCATTCTGACCAGTGTGAGGTGATACCTCATTGTAGTTTTGATTTGCATTTCTCTAATGATTAGTGATGTTGAGCATCCTTTCATGTGTTTGTTGGCAATCTGTGTATCTTCTTTGGAGAAATGTCTATTTAGGTCTTCTACCCATTTTTGGATTGGGCTGTTTGTTCTTTTGATATTGAGTTGCATGAGCTGCTTGTAAATTTTGGAGATTAACCCTTTGTCAGTTGCTTCATTTGCAAATATTTTCTCCCATTCTGAGGGTTGTCTTTTTGTCTTGTTTATGGTTTCCTTTGCTGTGCAAAAGCTTTTACGTTTCATTAGGTCCCATTTGTTTATTTTTGTTTTTATTTCCATTTCTCTAGGAGGTGGGTCAAAAAGGGTCTTGCTGTGATTTATGTCATAGAGTGTTCTGCCTATGTTTTTCTCTAAGAGTTTTATAGTGTCTGGCTTTACATTTAGGTCTTTAATTCATTTTGAGTTTATTTTTGTGTATGGTGGTAGGGAGTGTTCTAATTTCATTCTTTTACATGTAGCTGTCCAGTTTTCCCAGCACTAATTATTGAAGAGGCTGTCTTCTCTCCATTGTTTATTCTTGCCTCCTTTATCAAAGATAAGGTGACCATATGTGCGTGGGTTTATCTCTGGGCTTTCCATCTGGTTCCATTAATCTATATTTCTGTTTTTGTGCCATTACCATACTGTCGTGATTACTGTGGCTTTGTAGCATAGTCTGAAGTCAGGGAGCCTGATTCCTCCAGCTCTGTTATTCTTTCTCAAGACTGGCTATTTGGGGTCTTTTGTGTTTCCATACAAACTGTGAAATTTTTTGTTCTAGTTCTGTGAAAAATGCCAGTGGTAGTTTGATAGGGATTGCACTGAATCTGTAGACTGCTTTGGGTAGTAGAGTCATTTTCACAATGTTGATTCTTCCAATCCAAGAACATGGTATATCTCTCCAGCTATTTGTATCGACTTTAATTTCTTTCATCAGTGTCATATAGTTTTCTGCATACAGGTCTTTTGTCTCCTTAGGTAGGTTTATTCCTAGGTATTTTATTCTTTTTGTTGCAATGGTAAATGGGAGTGTTTCCTTAATTTCTCTTTCACATTTTTCATCATTAGTGTATAGGAATGCAAGAGATTTCTGTGCATTAATTTTGTATCCTGTTATTCTACCAGATTCATTGATTAGCTCTAGTAGTTTTCTGGTAGCAACTTTAGGATTCTCCATGTACAGTATCATGTCATCTGCAAACAGTGACAGCTATACTTCTTCTTTTCTGATTAGGATTCCTTGTATTTCTTTTTCTTCTCTGATTGCTGTGGCTAAAACTTCCAAAACTATGTTGAATAATAGTGGTGAGTGTGGACAACCTTGTCTAGCCGAGTCATTCTTGAAGAATAGGGTGAGTGGCTTGGTCTACCAGATGTCAATCTAATTGTAAAGCTACAGTTATTAAGACTGTGTGCTCTTGGCCAAAGCTTGATAGTAGTCTTAGGGAACAGAATACAATATGCAGAAATAGCAGTCACACATTTGTTGATACTTGATTTAAAATAAAGATGTTTTGCAGAGTATTGGGGAAAAGGCCATCTTTCCAACACCTGCTAGGTAAACTGGATATCCACAGGAAACAAATTTTTACCCCTTTCTCACACCATACACAAAAATCAGCTTAAGGTGGAATAAATAGGCAAAGTTGTAAATGTGAATAAAGCTTCTAAAAATCATTATAAGAAAATATCTTTGTGACTTTGGAATAGACAAATATTCCTGAAATAGGACACAGACAATACTGTTCTTAAGGGAGAATAATATAATTACACTAAATTTTAGAACTTCTGTTCCTGGAAAGACAGCATAAGAGACTAAAAAGGCAAACTACAGTGTGGGAAGTGATGTTTCAATTCAATAACCAACAAAGGTCTTGTAGCCAGAATATATAAATTACTACTTCAGTAAGAAAAACATAGTCATTTAGAAAAATAAGGAAGAGATTTCAATGGGTCCTTCAAAAAAAAAAAAAACCCAAATGGGTAATAAATACATGAAAAGATGCTCAAAGAAATGCAAATAATAACCACTTTCAGATACCAGTACAAATCTTCCTAAATGGCTAAAAACAAAAAGACTATCAATGTCAAATTTTGGCAATGACATGGAGCAATAGGAATGTGCCTTTCTAGCAGGTGGAAGTGTAAACTGGTACAATTATTTTGAAAAACTGTAACTTTCAGCTATCAATTTAAAAATAAATACAGAAAATAGTATTTTGAAATACAGTCATTCCCCCTTATCCACAGGGGATACATTCGCCCTTATCCACAGTCCCCCCCCGCAAAAGGTGCCTGAAACCATATATAGTACCAAATCCTATATATACTATGTGTTTTCTTATACTATCTGGTGGGTAGTGTATACAGCATGGACAGGATGGACAAAGGGATGATTCACACCCACGCAGGACAGAGCGGGACTGTGCAGGATTTCATCATGCTGCTCAGGATGGCACGCAGCTTAAAACTTATTGTTTATTTTTGGAATTTTCCATTTAATATTTTTGGGCCACAGTTGACTGGGTAACTGAAACTGCAGAAAACAAAACCAAGGATAAGGAGGGACTACTGTAGTATATCTTGTAGGGGGAGAGATGTGTCATTTGTTTGTTTGTTTGTTAACATCTTTATTGGAGTATAATTGCTTTACAAAGTTGTTAGTTTCTGCCGTATAGCAAAGCGAATCAGCTATAGGTATACATATATCCCCAAACCCCCTCCCTCTTGCGTCTCCCTCCCACCCTCCCTATCCCACCCCTCTAGATGGTCACAGAGCACCAAGCTGATCTCCCTGTGCTATGTGGCTGCTTCCCACTAGCTATCTATGTTACATTTGGTAGTGTATATATGTCAATGCCACTCTCTCACTTGGTCCCAGCTTACCCTCCCCCTCCCCGTGTCCTCAAGTCCATTCTCTACGTCTGCGTCTTTATTCCTGTCCTGCCCTTAGATTCTTCATAACCTTTTATTTTTTAATTTTTTTTAGATTCCATATATATGTGTTAGCATACGGTATTTGTTTTTCTCTTTCTGACTTACTTCACTCTGTATGACAGACTCTAGGTCCATCCACCTCACTACAAATAACTCAATTTCATTTCCTTTTATGGCTGAGTAATATTCCATCGTATATATGTGTCACATCTTCTTTACCCATTCGTCTGTCGATGGACACTTAGGTTGCTTCCATGTCCTGGCTATTGTAAATACTGCTGCAACGAACATCGTGGTACATGACTCTTTTTGAATTACAGTTTTCTCAATGTATACACCCAGTAGTGGGATTGCTGGGTCTTATGGTAGTTCTATTTTTAGTTTTTTAAGGAACCTCCACACTGTTCTCCATGATGGCTGTATCAATTTACATTCCCACCAACAGTGCAAGAGGGTTTCCTTTTCTCCACACCCTCTCCCACATTTATTGTTTGTACATTTTTTGATGATGTCCATTCTGACCGGTGTGAGGTGATATCTGATTGTAGTTTTGATTTGCATTTCTCTAATGATTAGTGATGTTGAGCATCCTTTCATGTGTTTGTTGGCAATCTGTATATCTTCTTTGGAGAAATGTCTATTTAGGTCTTCTGCCCATTTTTGGATTGGGTTGTTTGTTTTTTTGATATTGAGCTTCATGAGCTGCTCGTATATTTTGGAGATTAATCCTTTGTCAGTGGCTTCATTTGCAAATATTTTCTCCCATTCTGAGGGTTGTCTTTTTGTCTTGTTTATGGTTTCCTGTGCTATACAAAAGCTTTTATGTTTCATTAGGTCCCATTTGTTTATTTTTGTTTTTATTTCCATTTCTCTAGGAGGTGGGTGTGTCATTTGGTTTTGGTATTCAATATAAAGCTATATATGCGTGTCATTATATTAATACAAGTTGTGTGGTTACATTTTCACAGTACATTCTGTATGTTAGACCAGAAAGCTGAGATCCTGCCTTTTTCACATATTTGTTCAATTTCTATTTCTTGAGGACACTCAGAGCAAGCCTAATGTCTCTTTTCCATGACAATCCCTCAGAAATTAGAAATCTCCCCCGAGTGTTCTTTTCCCTGAGTGTTTCCTTCACCTATGTTTTCCTTCTCCAATCTGATCACCGTCCTATGAATGTATTCCAATTTGGTTCATGACTCTTGCAATGCTGGGGTCCAGAATTAAACGCATCATTGTATGTATGTTTTGACAAAGCAGATTCGAGTGGTACAAACATTTCTCTTTTATTAGATACTATATTTCCCGTTAACTTTTTGATAGTCACTTAAGACTTTTATACTTCTGAATATACACTGTTCCTATGAACTAAAACTTTTAAGTCAAAGCCCTCTCTCTAGTGCATTTTAACCCATTCGCAGACATTTATATTTATGAACTCTTAAATGCACTTTGTTAAACAGCACAATACTACAATCTCCCTTTGGGATTCTATTTTTGCCATAGAAAATATTCATCGACTGACAAAACATGACATGATCTCTGTGTGTTTGGGGGTGGAATGGAGGGAGGAGAGTGTGTGTTGTGTGTGTGTATACAGATGGATATAAATAGATAGAGATAGGCATAGACAAAGACATTGATATATATTACCACAAAGATATATGCCAAGTTTTGATTAGAGTCATTTTGAGGGGGTAGGATTATGTGTGATTCATATTTTCTCATATTTTATTTTGATATTCTTTTGTCATAAGTATCTAGTAAGGTAGAATTCTCAAAATTAATGACACCTTCTATGCTTAGAGGTAGAGAAGGCGAGTCACATTGGGACAGGTTAGCCCCAGCTAGTATTTGTGTTACAAATACTTGAGATGAATCTTAAAAATGAATAGGTTGCTCCAGGTAAATAGATTACCATCAGCAAAGAATATAGATTTGTGGAGAGATTAAACAGAAAGTGTGTTGTGGCTTCATCATCAATGACTTTGACACCTCATGAAAGAGTATTATATAGGCATTTTATGCTGGAGACATTGGGGAAATTTTAATGGTTTTCAGAAGGAAAGTAACATAATCTTACCTATACATTGAGGAGAGACCAATAGTGAAAAAGGCCAACGTTAGAGATAAGAGATTGGAGGCGACAGCTGTTAAACCTCCATTACAGGACTCTGAGCAAGATGATTGGATCTGAATAGAAAAGTGTCAAGGAAATCAAGAGAGTGGATTCAAGCAGTATTTCCCAAACTACAGCGCTAGTATTTACTAATGAACATCTTCAAATATTCATTAGTATCAATGTTATTATTAATATTTATATAACTGGTGAACCAGAGGAATTGTTTTCTGTCAAATAAACTTTAGAAATGTCACATGTTGCATTCCACTTTTGAACATTTGAAATGCACACAAATATATTAAAGATCTGAGAAGTCTTGCCATAAAGAAACATGTTAACTTTTCTTAATACATCATTTCCTAAACTCATCTAATCCCATGGAAATCCTGTAAATACCTAACAGTGTGCAAGTGTTCTGTGCACTCAATTTGGGAAATACAGCATTAGAGAAACACTGAAAGGCAGAAACAACAAAACATAGTATTTGGTTACCTAGGGAGGAAGAGAGATGAGGAGAATTATAAGATGTTGTTTGGTTTTTAGTTCCCGGACTAGGAAAACAGTGCTATATGGTTAACAGGTTTATGAGAGCTGGTTTGGTTGGGAATTATCAGTGCAAGTTTGCATTATTTAGGTGTCAGGTGTCAGCATACCAACATTTGAAGATATTCGTGTAATAAATCTACATATCTGCAAAAGACATGTCAAAAGCAGCATTAGAAATTCTGATGAGCTATTCACAGAACTTTGCTACTAATCAAAATGCATTGCCTCACAGTGTTCCAGCACGACTGCTAAAGAAGTCAACAGTAAATGGTCCTCGTAAATGTGGAAGCTGAAACGCATATATATGGAATCTAAAAAAGCGGTACCGATGAACCTAGTGGCAGGGCACGAATAAAGACGCAGATGTAGAGAATGGACTTGAGGACACAGCGGGGGAAGGGGAAGCTGGGATGAAGTGAGAAAGTAGCATTGACATATATACACTACCAAATGTAAAATAGATAGCTAGTGGGAAGCTGCCGCATAGCACAGGGAGATCAGCTCGGTGCTTTGTGCTGACCTAGAGGGATGGGATAGGGCGGGTGGGAGGGAGGCTCAAGAGGGAGTGGATATGGGGATATATGTATACATATAGCTGATTCAGTTTGTTGTACAGCAGAAACTAACCCAACATTGTAAAGCAATTATACTCCAATAAAGATGTGGGGAAAAAAAAGAAAATGATGACAAAAGAAAATGTGGAAGCTGAAATTATTTCCATGGGATATTCTTTTCCTAGATACCGTAACTAAGGGATTTGGAGCCTCTTGCCCACTGGCATGTGAGATTCTGGGAAATACTTTTAATCTGTATTGCCATTTCCTTGAGCTTCCTGTTATTTAAGAGCTTAATTGGTATGACTGTGCTGAGATAAACCCAAGAAAGTAAAACAAGATGTGAACTGCTGGGGGCTAAAATCACAGAGCATGAAGCAAATTCTCAGAAAGAATATTAACACTTAGTAACCGTCAATATATTTCACACTGGGAGAGGCAGGGAGATTTACCATCTTCTGGCCTGCCCAGTCAGACTGAGCTCTGAAAATGTGTAAGAAATCTCCTTCCCTTCTAAAAGGAGAAAGTGAGAAGGCAAGGACAGCTTGTTCCCAGGTGTTCTGCTGATCTGCTTTGTGAGCTGAAGCAATTCCAGGAATTCATCTTCCTCAACCCCACATCTGCAGAAGGAAAAGAACAGCAACAGCAATGTGCCTTGGCTGTCCACTCCGCAGGTTTGCCAAAAATTACCAGATCACCAATAATTATGGCGGCTGGAAAAGGCTTCAGGGTTAGGAGAAGGTTTAAATCCCACAACTCCTTTACCAAATTTTTTTTAAAAATGAAAAGAAGAATGAAATTCTGCCATTTGCAGCAACATGGATGGACTTGGAGGGCATTATGCTAAGTGAAATGTCAGACAGAGAAAGACAAACATTGTATGATATCATTTACATGTGGAATCATAAAAATATAACAAACTAGTGAATATAACAAAAAAGATATAGAGAACAAACTAGTGATTACCAGTGGAGGGAGGGAAGGGGAGGCCATATAGGGGTAGGGGAAAAAGGGGTTATTACGGGATTATATGAAGTCACGTGTATGAAACTTCTGAAAATTGTAAAGCACTATAGAATTTAAAGAATCTTTCATTCAATAAAAAAAGTGACTTTGGGTAAATGTTAGCTTTTTGGTCCTCTACTTTTCTCATGTGTAAAATAAGAATAATAATTCTAAAATATGGGAAGCTGTAGAACTAAATAATATTTATACATATATTTTTCAAATCATCAAATTATAAAAAGCAAAACGCAAAATCATAAAAATCAAACTATGTGCTGAATAAATTATTGTGGTGATTTTTCCTATTTATATTTTCTATTCTATACAAGTAATTGTAATGAAAATACACCTGAGGTTTCTCTGCTCCATAGTTTACAATACTAAATACTAAACCATTTAGTTCCAAGGTTGAATGCCTTTCCTCATGCTTAACTCAATGGCTTTCAAAAGTCCATTTCATAAGTAAAGTACTTGTCTATGCTTCCTTGTCCCACATTCTCTGCTTCTAAGTGATATTTTACCATTTTTATCTTCAACCTGACTTTAAGTCATTCATCCAAAGAAAAAATACTTTTTCCCTTAAGAAGGGTATTTCTTCAGCACTTTCTGTTAGATACAAAGTTGCTCCTAAAGAAAGAGCTCTTTCAAAGATCCCTTTGCCCCTCATAGATCTGATTAACGAGTCTTTACCAAGAGCCCTCAGTGTGCAGACTTTTCTTGTTAATCGAATTTTCTAGTTAATAAGAGAATAAATCAGAAAACGTTTTCTGTCATCCATTTACGTTTACATTAAGTTTTTCTCCCTCTCTTGTAAACATAATTGATTCAATCTTACTACCTGACGCTTTTACCTGAGTCAGGCCTATCATTTTAAATACAGAGATTTTATCTCCCAGGAGTCAGGGAGCAACTGTAAACTCAGTACATTTTACAGCATTAACCATGTGGATGCAAATTCTTCAACGACATTGCAGTGAATATAGACAATCCCCAAGATAAAGTGAGAAATTTGTATTTTTTTAATTGAGCAAATTTCTTAATAGTTTATTTTGCTACTTTTTCTTACTTCTTTCTAAAAGTGACGTACCCAAAAAACTATGTTGATTAGTTAAGGTTTTGTGTTAAATTCAAGTCCCTTCTCAGATCCAAAATAGTTCACAAAAGGACTTTTATTCATCAAATTTTTATTCCCTACCCATAGTGAACAATGCACTTATGGGGGTCTAATTTCAAGTAAAAAGACTTTCCAAAGTGTCTATATCCTGTGGAAACACATGCCTCCTCACCTCTAACCTTTCCTAAACGTTTACCTGGCACTATATGCCAACGGAAGTCCCCACGATAAATATTCCCATTTACTAAAAATAAAAAATGGTCAAGAGAAGTGGAAGCTTGGGAAGTGCAATTTTAACCCTCTATCTAGAACCACTAATCAAAGCATCCTGCCCACAGATCGATTCCCCACTTGTATCATCTGAAGCCACCTACTTCCCTAATAACAAGCTGGAACAAAACAGCAGAAATTACTTCCATTCATACATATTTACAGTCCCTTGCCCCTCAAGTGAGCTTGTAACCAGCTGCAGCCTGGCAAAGACACCCTCTCCCTACACTAGTGTAGGGGGGGCACCTGCTTTAATAAAATACAGAGGCACCATCCTTCCGGCTTTGGCACTACTTTTCATCCTCCTAAAAAACAGGTTGGACTTCCTTAGTGGCACAGTGGTTAAGAATCCGCCTGCCAATGCAGGGGACATGGGTTTGGGCCCTGGTCCGCGAAGATCCCACATGCCATGGAGCAACTAAGCCCATGCACCACAACTACTGAGCCTGCGCTCTAGAGCCCACGAGCCACAACTATTGAGCCTGTGTGCCACAACTACTGAAGCCCGCATGCCTACAATTCGTGCACAAGAGAAGCCACCACAACGAGAGGCCTACGAACCACAATGAAGAATGGCCCCCACTCACCGCAACTAGAGAAAGCCCGCACGTAGTAACAAAGACCCACCGCAGCCAAAAATAAATAAATAAATAAATTTATTTAACAAAAAAGCAGGTTGACTTTTTAAACATATTTTCCTATGTACAGCATTGCCCAACATGCAAATAGATGATGATATTGGACAATACATTTCAGCTAACAGGGAAAAGGCAAATATTTATGTTCCAGGCTCAGTTTCCTGGAAAGCCGACTAAGATAAAGTTTTGCATTCAAGATGTTTATTTAGGAGTACACTTGGGATCAATATTTGGGGGAGAGAGGGAGTGGAAGCAAAAAATGGATGAAACAGGAAGTCAAACTACAGTGACAGCCCAAAGAGAGACTTGGCCAATGCCATGGGGAATGCTGGAGATAGAATGGGCCTTCAGAGTTGTCCTGAATTCAACCAAGATAACTAGACTTTTATGCCCCATTAGACATTGTACATGAGTCCTCTTGGAAAGGGTACGATCTTGGGCAACACAGCTGCCTATAACTGAGGTAATCTCTGGAGGGGTTGACACTGAAGGATGTCTGCTGACAGCACTCCTAACAAGTCCTTCATTAAAGAGGATCAGGGCTGTGCATGACGACGTCCCCTCCAAACTGGACAGTGCTTAAATTTGATAGGAGATAGCCCTTTTCAAGTTCGTCAGGTCATATTATGGGATCACTGCCAGCTCAGGCTATAGTGTCCACATGATAGAATTGAACGTGCTAAGGTTTCTGAAGTACCTATTTTGCGGACTATTCCATGAGGTCTATTGAGCTGGAAGCAGCTATCATGCATCTGAAAGCATGTTTTAATGCATCCTTCATGGGTCCTGGTGCTTCCTTGAAGAAGACTGCAGGAGTACATTGAATTAAGCTGGACATATCATACAATTCTCCATAATCCCATTATTAATGGGCCACACATAGGACTGGGCACCACCATTTGTAACAGTGGTTGTAAAAATAGCAGACTCAGCTCAGAAATCTAAACTATGAAATGTTACTAATCTTGGTCAAAATATAAAATTAGTCAAAAATAATTCTAATAAACTAAATAAGGTTAATGTCATTTCAGCAGTTTGCTTTACTTCATAAACTTTCAAGAGCCAGGATGATACTGTGCAGCTGTTCCGTAGCGTTTATAAAGAACAGGGTCTCCTTAGCTGCTGTGAACTATGTTCACATCCCAATTATGAAGAGACAAAGCACATAGTCACAAGAAGTATTAATCACATTATTTATGTGAACCCCTACTTAACCTTATAGCTTGAAGCATTTAATAATAAAGCCATTCTAGTCATTTTAAATCAGAGTCTGGCTGTGCTCCCTGAGATGTTGAAGAAGGGAGAATCCCAGACCAGTGTAGCAAGGAGAGAATATTTCTGTGCTGAGAATTGGTACAAGTTCCTGATATGCCTCCAACTGAGTGACCTTGGGCAATTCAGCTTTATTTTCTTCATCTGTAAAGGGAGAGGGTTAAAATTTTAGGTAGTCTCTAAGGGTCCTTCTGATATAAAAGTCTATAATCCTCTTCATCTTTCAGATTAGTTAGGAGTTGAGTAGAAGCAGATTTAGATTCAATAACACAAGAAGAAATTTTTGTAACTATGTATAGTGACTGATAGTAATCATTACTGTGATGATCATTTCACGATATATACATGATGTATCAAATCACTCTGCTGTACACCTGGAACTAACATAATGTTATATGTCAATTATACCTCAATTTTAAAAGATGCAATAAGAGTAACTTCAAGATTTCCCCTTAGAGAGATGAATTATAAAAATCCCATATGTGGAATATTCAGGATATGGGCTGATATCACCCTTCTGATCATCCATCAGGAGTAAAAACATTTTCTTTCATTATCAAAGATGTTTAATAAGATAGTATTAAATTGAGAGACTGTTCTGTGAGTTGAATATCATAATTTTGCATGATGACCAGCTCTAGCTTTTCATTAGAACTGAAAAAGATAGTTAATGAACCATCTTTTCCTTTTCCTATTACAATAATCTCATTTTTTTGTTTACTAACTCATCAGTTTCAAAGTTAGATCTCACCAGAAAAGTAAGGTTCATTTCCAAATAATAGATTGTAGGATCTGGATCCTGTAACCCACTTATAGACTTATAGCTGGGTTATGTTTCCACAGGTGTCTTATATGGCTTTTTAAAGATAACAGTACCAACACAATTTGGGAAACTACTCTCACATGTATGAATTCAGGCTTTGTTTCCATCACATTGCTACTAATTTGGACCAATCCTATGAAGAGGGAAATCCCACGCTATGATTCCTCAGATCTGAGCTTCATGTCTACCCTTGTGCCAACACGCAGGCAGAACACTGGGATTATTAGCAACTTTGGAACTATACAGGCTAGTTGGGGGATGGTTCCCACAGAGAGAGAGCTTTGCTGAGCAGGCAATTCAACGGATTATCATCTACATGGTAAAGAGTCTATTTCTCTTGAAACCCTCCCCTTCTGTGGCTTCTGTAAGGCTGCCCTCCCCTGGTTTCTCTTACCTCTCTAGTAACTTTTCCTCAATATTCTTCCAAGGTTCTCGTCTTCCACTTTGCTTTCAAAAGTGGGTGTTACCCTGAGCTCCATCTTCAGCCCTCTCCTCAATCTGTACACATCTCTTGGATAAACTCAGATAAACTCACGGCTTCAACAGCCACTTTTGTTGCTAAATCTTATCACTAACCTAGACTTTTCTACAAGCTACAAACCCATACTTTCAATTGTCTGCTGTCTATTCTATAAACACTTAAGATTCAACATATTTGAAACCTGAGTTTATCAATTTCCTCAAAAATCGGATCATCCCACTTTTAGTCAGTAGCACCATCATTTCCATCATAGGCCAAGTATGAAGAGGTAATGCTACAAAATCCTCTCTTCCCCTTCTGGTCTATTATTTGAATAATATATATATAGAAAACAAGTCAAAGCAAGAGCACTCCTCAAGAGAGCACTGGCCTGAGGTCACGCCACAGACAGCCAGGGGGTCACATGGATATGCCGGTAGCAGGGACCACTGGGCAGGGTTTGGGTTGAGAAGTGGCTATTACGGGATTAAGAAGGAAGAGAGAAATACAAGAAGGATGGACAGCCTCAAAAACAAATGTCTTTGACAAATGTCAAAAACAAATGGAGATATGAGAGAAGATAGTAAAGATGTTGTGGTGAAATCAACAGAGAATAGTAAGATAAGAAAAGTAGGGAAAGAATGAAGTTGAGATAATACCACGATTTCTGATTTGAATGTTAAGGTAGATTTGGGTGTTTTTTGGTCTCTGTCTCCAAGACCACCACCCTTTCTAAACAAGAGTAATGAAAAATAATACTATCATCTCTCACTTAGAGCACTGAAATCTCCTCATTGGTTTCCCTGAATCTATTCTTTCCCCCTCCAATTCAGTCTTCAAAAAGCAGCCAGAATAATATTTCCAAGCATAAATTTTATTCTTTCACTACAGTGACTAAGCCACTATAATGGCTTTTCATTGGTAACAGGAAGAGAGGAGAATACTTAGTACATACTAGAAGGCCCTACATGGTCCTGTCCTTACTTGCCTAGTCTACACCTGCAACTTTTACTACTCCTCCAGATATACCAATCTTCTTTTGCAAACCCTCTAATATGCTATGCTTTCCCCATCACCCCACCTCAGGGCCTTTGCAGACGTTGTAATTTCTTCCTGGAAGCCATTCTCTGCCTAGTTAACGACTACTCATTCTTCTGATCTCAGCTGAATTAGCAATCTGTCAGGGAAACCTTTCTTGCCCTCCTTCTCTCCTCAAAGGCGGCCCCTTTCCTGTTAGATGCTCTCACAGCATTCTGCACCTGCCCCTCTTCGCACGTCTCCCAGCTTGTAATTAACTTTCCAGCTGCACAATAATGTGATTAATGAGTCTTCCCTTTTAATTTTTTTAAATTTCTTCCTTCCTTCCTTCCTTCCTTCCTTCATTCATTCCTTCCTACCTTTATTCCTTTTTGGCTGTATTGGGTCTTCGTTGCTATGCATGGGCTTTTTCTAGTTGCGGCGAGCTGGGGTTACTCTTGGTTGTGGTGTGCGGGTTTCTCATTGTGGTGGCTTCTCTTGTTGTGGAACATGGGTTCTAGGCATGCAGGCTTCAGTAGTTACGGCATGCAGGCTCAGTAGTTGTGGCTCGCAGGCTCTAGAGTGCAGGCTCAGTAGTTGTGGCGCATGGGCTTAGTTGCTCTGCGGTATGTGGGATCTTCCTGGACCAGGGCTCGAACCCATGTCCCCTGCACTGGCAGGTGGATTCTTAACCACTGCGCCACCAGGGAAGTCCCGAGTCTCTCCTCTTTAAATAATAAACTCTGTAAATACAGGGAACACTACTGTTCAGTTCAACATTTTATCCTTTATGCATAGGCAGTGGTCTGGCTCTCAGTGATGCGTGGTAAATTCCTTATTGGTTGAATGAATGCATGAGTTAATTGCCAAAAGGGAAGCAGATTTGTATACTGGCTTTGAGAGGCCTGTAGAAGATTCAAAGGAAGATGCTTAGCATGTGGTTGACAGGCAGGTCTCTGTGGTTGAAAAAGCACTCATTGTAGAATCAAACTGTCAGGGTTTAAAACCCAGCTTAGTCATTTACTATCTGTGTAACCATAAGCAAATTTTGTTACATGGCTAAACTTTAGTTTCCTCCTCTGTAAAATGAAGATGATAATAGCGTCTATCTCACTGGTGGTGGTTGTAAGAGTTAATGAAATCACGAGCATACACTAGTTAACCCAGTACCTTGCACATAGTAGGGACACGTGAATATTGTCATTGTTGTTGTTATCATTCTGGATGTCTGAACTACAAGGAAATGTTGGGACTAACTACAGTTTTCAAATCATTCAGGATGGCTGAAGTGACGAGAGTGGTTGAGATTGCCTAGAGAGAGAATACAGAGAGGAAAAAAGGCCAAAAGAGAGAATACCAAAAGGTTCAGAGGGAAAGAAAACAATCTACAAGGGGTTAATCAGAGAATCAGAAAAAAGGCAAGGAAAGTTTGGCATGAAAGAAGACAAGAGATCTGATTCTTTCCTATTTGTTATTACTTTAAAATAAATCCATGCTTTGGCAGCTAGACCTTAAAATGATTGGGAGGCAATGTCACCATAAACAAAGTACTTACTGAGTTCTCCAGAAATTATGTACTTTGGCTTAAGAACATCCTTACCATTCAGAAACCAGGAAGTCAATGTTCTTCCTCATTATTATATTGAAGAGTATCTTCCTTGGTCCTTAGTCGATCTAAAAGACTGGGATGAAACAACACATTGACGGAAGAGGGAAATGGCTTAAAGAGTTTTCCAGCAAGCAGTGCACAGACCTACACGAACACCAGGGTCCTTTGTGTACCAAAGAATTTGCTGCAGACCAAATGACTGAGTATATGTCATTTTTTAATGATTGAAAAAACAGCAGCCTGCTGACATGTTTCATATCTAATTCAATGCATTGGATTTTCACTCCTAACTACTCTCTATTACCTCTGACCTTTCCAGAGTAAATGGAAAACCAGAAACTGCACACTTTGTTTATGGTATTGTCTACTTTTTCTTCAGGAAAATAAATGACTGTTCAAAAAGATTTTATGAGAAATTCATCTTCAAGGGCTGCTACTCTACCAAGTGACTGTGCCCTGTTGTAACCACAGCATACAGGGGATGATCTGGCAATCAGGAACACACACACACACACACACACCACACACACACACAAACACACACACACAAACACACAATGACTCCTCACAGTGCTTGCTTCCAGGTGGTAAACAAAATAATCAAGTCTCAGAATCAGAATACACTTTTAGCTAGATTTTAAAATGGCACTTGGGTTATGTTATGGCCTTTTCTACAAATAAATAAAAGCTCTTATAATTTTACAAATGTGGATATGACAAGAGCAAAACCAGAGTGGTTCCAATTATCTTACCAGATTGAAAGTGCTGAATCAGAGTTCCAAAGTGAGCCCAGCCATCTATTCCCCGTGAATAATTCAGAGAACTATGGCTATATATTATTCTGATCCACCTCTGGTTCAAAATTTACAGTTGCTATGCAGGACTTCTATGGACTGTGGATTGTTCTCTTGACTAGCTATTTCCGGAATTTGTATCTTTGTATATGCAAATTCCAGAAAGAATGTAAGCAATGAGATAACAGGTTTGCCTCCATTCATGAAAACTTCCAGTTTCATTAAAGAAACCACATCAACAAATATAGTCTGTATGGGATAAGACACAAAGATCGTGCTCTGTCAATATTCACTGTACTAATTTAGGGAATTTACCACTGGTAGGAATATCTACACAATGTCATCAGTCTAATGATATTATATCCAGTGGAAAAGAATCTCCTTTTTGAGCTGGCTTGTATTTTATAGAGTTATTTTAAGAGTCACAGTCGCTCTAGAATATATTTTGAAGTCATAGTGACCAGAAATACTGGCTTTGATTTGGAAGTTGCAAATATTATTTCTCTGGGCTCTCACGCACCTCAGTCAGAGGTAGTCTTACTACTGGAATCAGTTTTACCCATTATAGTCGCACATGGAACCCAGAACAGGAATGGAGGGTAGGGAAAGAAAACCAATAATTATGAGTGCCAAATACCATACTTGAGCAGTCAGCAAGCTTGTCAATCATATTATGGCCAATGGCTTTAAAACCATCATCACCATCCTCTGAATGACAGATGGCAAAGCAGAAATGCATCTCCAGTGTTACAACAGCCCATTTGGGCTTATCCAGTGCATATCACTTTCCACACAGGAAACACATTCTGGGAAGCAGTAAGTGAATTCAGAGAGGACAGAAAAGGTGGGGGGGGGCGGGGGGCGGGGAAGCAGTTCATATTGGAACTTGCTTATCTTTATACAGTCAACAAATGTGAGAACCTGCTACAGACAAGGTGCAGAAGGCAGTACTGAGGACATGGTCTCTGCCTTCCAGAATCCTAGAATCTAGGCTAGTTAAATTCATGGAGCTACACTCTCCTCATAAATCGACGTTCTGCATGATCTCTTATTTCACTAGCTTTTGTCCCTGTGCGGTTTCCTGGAACTATAATTTGAGGACCAATTTATTCCTTTTCAGTAGATTTCTGCTCTCTTCCTTTGAATTCTCAGCAATAATAATCTGATTAGCAAGAAGGCCAGGACCAAATATTAATGAGATAATTATGATGTTTTCTTACACCAGGCAACCGGGGACTTCTGGCAAGGACCAGTAGGATGGAAAGCAAGAGGACAAGGATGAAATGCTGGTTTCCAGGAATGACTTAGGCTCTCTGATATCCTCACTGAAGAAGCAAAATCTAATAATAAACATCAAAAAGACAAGAGCATACGCCAGTGAGGGGGAAAACAGTGAGCAGAAGGCTCTGAGAAGAAAAAGTACTTATTGAAAGTTCACCTGTAGCATGGGGACCTAGCTTATGGAACTTCTCTGCACATACTCTTGTAAATATTTCTCCTGAAACTAAGGTATGTTTTCTAAAATATTTTTTTTCTTATGGGCATGTAACGAAGTCACAAATTTTAAGTCACGCTACCATTTAGATATAAATAGAAAATTTAATTTCTTAATTTCTCTTTAGACAATGCCTTTCTCTTGAGCCCCATATATTGGCTAGCAAAAAAAGAGACGAAATATCTGAGCTAATTTAATACTTAATTAAATCCAATAATTTACACATCTTTCCCTAAAATAGTGAGTGGATGCTGGTGAAAGAAGTGTGTGGCTTACACTTCTTTTGGTGTGAGTCCTCAGGGAATGTTCTGGCACCCACTGGTACCCAAGAAAATACCACTTATTCTCTTAGTCAGTAGGCAGTGCTAAAGTCAGCACCTGGCTATTCAAGGTCTACTTTTTGCCTAGAGAAATTGCTCCCAAGGAGCATCTGCAGTTTCTTCTCTTTCTGATTCAACTCTAAGCTTTATAGACCCAAATAGATACCTTCCTCATTCCTCATGGTCCTAAGGCCTTGCAGGTCACCTCCAACTTTGGCTATGGGATCACCTCATCGCACTGTCATCGCCCTGTATGTTTTATTAGTCCATCCTTTGACAAAGGTTTTACTGACAACTCCCCATACAGTTAGTCAAAAAAACATTTTTAAAAATACATAACACAACAGACAGTATCTGTATGCTAGACATCAATATAACAGGAGTCCCTTCTCATAACTGTGAAAACAAAGCAAAACCTAAAAACTTAGTTTTGGTGGTGGACAGGACCTCTGGTTCCCCAACAAATGAACTAAAATATCCCAGCAGAGAATTAAACCAAGGTGTAAGACAGGGAAGGGATGAGATTTTAAAATAACTGCTTTTGTGACACCCCAAAAAAATGGAACTGGAAAAAACAGGTTTGGGCTAGGCAGTGTCTCTGACTGTAACTATTACTCTATGTTCTTCCTCTAGTTTGCCCAATGTCCTTAGTGCTGATTGGAAGTACTGTTGTGAGAGGTTGCAGGGCAGGAATACATATAAGGCAGCATGTTTGTTCTTCATTTCCCCCTCCCCCATGGACCCCACTCACTGGCAGGCAGATCACCCCTACAGCCTGCTTCTGTTTCAAGTAGGAGACCACATTCCTGAGATAGGCCTTGCTCCATCATGGGCATCTCCTCACCGCCAGGCCCACTGGGGTCACCTGGTAACTAGGAGCATCACATGGCCATTGGAGTTCCCCCGCTTGATGTATTGCATGACTTGGTCGAGCCTGAATTGATCCAGTTGAAGGGACTGGACAATCTTCAGCTGGGTCAGCTTACTCTCATGAGTATGATCTCTTAGGAAATCACTAATAACCCCCAATCTTCCTCTAGGATGTGCACTGATTCGGGAAGCAGCTTTTTTTTTTAACACAAGAAGCCCATTTCTACCCTATCATGGCACCTAGCTCTCAACTCACTGTCCATGACATGCAACAACCAAAGAAGGTTAAGGGGAGTTTTCTAGACCCAATGGCACTCTATTCTCCTCACTCAGCTAGAATGGTCTCCACCATGCATACAGTGGTCTGCTCTCAAAGCCCCAAGCTGGGGAAACTAACTCAACATGGGGAGCATAAGAGAAGACCACCTGAGCTTAGTTTTAAAAGATAAGGATGAGTTAAGCAAAATCGGATGGCAATGGAGAAAACTGTACCAGGTGAAGATGAAGATAAGTAAAAGAGCAAGGAAGCACACATAAGACATTTTCAAGGGAGCTGCGGACGGTTCAGTAGGAATAGGTAACAGAAGTTGATATGAGAATGTCAAACTATAGCTGGGCATGTAAGCAAAGCCTGGGTCATTGAGAGTACTGTCTGCCAGGCTTCAAATTTAAGACCTGAAGGAGGTATTGAAGGACTATAAGCAGAAGACAAAAAATTGGGATTTTAGAAAGATCACTCTAGAACCATATGAAAACATAATTGGAGGTGATTTAGAAGACTGTTATAATAAACTCATAAACAAATACAGTGGCAAAAAGATAGAATAGGGAGAGGAGAGAGGGTCAGCCTCATCCACCAGAACACAGGCACTAGTCCCCTCCACCAGGAAGCCTACACAACCCACTGAACCAACTTTAGCCACTGGGGACAGACACCAAAAACAACGGGAACTACGAACCTGCAGCCTGAAAAAAGGAGACCCCAAACACAGTAAGATAAGCAAAATGAGAAGACAGAAAAACACACAGCAGATGAAGGAGCAAGATAAAAACCCACCAGACCTAACAAATGAAGAGGAAATAGGCATCTACCTGAAAAAGAATTCAGAATAATGATAGTAAAGATGATCCAAAATCTTGGAAATAGAATAGAAAAAATACAAGAAACATTTAACAAGGACCTAGAAGAACTAAAGATGAAACAAGCAACGATGAACAACACAATAAATGAAATTAAAAATACTCTAGATGGGATCAACAGCAGAATAACTGAGGCAGAAGAACGGACAAGTGACCTGGAAGATAAAATAGTGGAAATAACTACTACAGAGCAGAATAAAGAAAAAAGAATGAAAAGAACTGAGGACAGGCTCAGAGACCTCTGGGACAACATTAAACGCACCAACATTCGAATTATAAGGGTTCCAGAAGAAGAAGAGAAAAAGAAAGAGACTGAGAAAATATTTGAAGGATTATAGTTGAAAACTTCCCTAATATGGGAAAGGAAATAGTTAATCAAGTCCAGGAAGCACAGAGAGTCCAATACAGGATACATCCAAGGAGAAACATGCCAAGACACATATTAATCAAACTCTCAAAAATTAAATACAAAGAAATATATTAAAAGCAGCAAGGGAAAAACAACAAATAACACACAAGGGAATCCCCATAGGGTTAACAGCTGATCTTTCAGCAGAAACTCTGCAAGCCAGAAGGGACTGGCCAGACATATTTAAACTGATGAAGGAGAAAAACCTACAACCAAGATTACTCTACCCAGCAAGGATCTCATTCAGATTTGATGGAGAAATTAAAACCTTTACAGACAAGCAAAAGCTGAGAGATTTCAGCACCACCAAACCAGCTTTAAAACAAATGCTAAAAGATCTTCTCCAGGCAGGAAACACAAGAGAAGTAAAAGACGTACAATAACAAACCCAAAACAATTAAGAAAATGGGAATAGGAACATACATATCAATAACTACCTTAAACGTAAATGGATTAAATGCTCCCACCAAAAGACACAGACTGGCTGAATGGATACAAAAACAAGACCCATATGTATGCTGTCTACAAGAGGCCCACTTCAGACCTAGAGACACATACAGACTGAAAGTGAGGGGATAGAAAAAGATATTCCATGCAAATGGAAACCAAAAGAAAGCTGGAGTAGCAATTCTCATATCAGAAAAAATAGACTTTAAAATAAAGACTATTAGAAGAGACAAAGAAGCACACTACATAATGATCAAGGGATCCATCCAAGAAGAAGATATAACAATTGTAAATATTTATGCACCCAACATAGGAGCACCTCAATACATAAGGCAAATACTAACAGCCATAAAAAGGGGAAATCGACAGTAACACATTCATAGTAGGGAACTTTAACACCCCACTTTCACCAATGGACAGATCATCCAAACACTCCCATTTACCACTGCAACAAAAAGAATAAAATATCTAGGAATAAACCTACCTAAGGAGATAAAGACCTGTATGCAGAAAATTATAAGACACTGATGAAAGAAATTAAAGATGATACAAACAGATGGAGAGATATACCATGTTCTTGGACTGGAAGAATCAACATTGTGAAAATGACTCTACTACCCAAAGCAATCTACAGATTCAATGCAATCCCTATCAAACTACAAATGGCATTTTTCACAGAAATAGAACAAAAAATTTCACAATTTGTATGGAAACATCAAAGACCCCGAATAGACAAAGCAATCTTGGGAACGAAAAACGGAGCTGGAGGAATTAGGCTCCCTGACTTCAGACTATACTACAAAGCTACAGTAATCAAGACAGTATGGTACTGGCACAAAAACAGAAATATAGATCAATGGAACAGGATAGAAAGCCCAGAGATAAACTCACACACATATGGTCACCTTATCTTTGATAAAGGAGGCAGGAATGTACAGTGGAGAAAGGACAGCCTCTTCAATAAGTGGTGCTGGGAAAACTGGACAGGTACATGTAAAAGAATGAGATTAGATCACTCCCTAACATCGTACACAAAAACAAGCTCAAAATGGATTGAAAACCTAAATGTAAGGCCATAAACTATCAAACTCTTAGAGGCAGAACACTCTGTGAGATAAATCACAGCAACATCCTTTTTGACCCACCTCCTAGAGAAATGGAAATAAAAACAAAAATAAACAAATGGGACCTAATGAAACTTCAAAGGTTTTGCACAGCAAAGGAAACCATAAACAAGACGAAAAGACAACCCTCAGAATGGGAGGAAATATTTGCAAAAGAAACAACTGACAAAGGATTAATCTCCAAAATTTATAAGCAGCTCATGCAGCTCAATAACAAAAAAAAAACAAAAACAACACAATCCAGAAATGGGCAGAAGACCTAAACAGACATTTCTCCAAAGAAGATATACAGACTGCCAACAAATACATGAAAGAATGCTCAACATCATTAATCATTAGAGAATTGCAAATCAAAACTACAATGAGCTATCATCTCACACCAGTCAGAATGGCCATCATGAAAAATTCTAGAAACAATAAATGCTGGAGAGGGTGTGGAGAAAAGGGAACACTCTTGAACTGTTGGTGGGAATGTGAATTGGTACAACCACTATGGAGAACAGTATGGCGGTTCCTTAAAAAACTACAAATAGAACTACCATATGACCCAGCAATCCCACTACTGGGCATATACCCTGAGAAAACCATAATTCAAAACGAGTCATGTACCAAAATGTTCATTGCAGCTCTATTTACCATAGCCCAGAGATGGAAACAACCTAAGTGTCCATCATCGGATGAATGGATAAAGAAGATGTGGCACATATATACAATGGAATATTACTCAGCCATAAAAAGAAACGAAATTGAGCTATTTGTAATGAGGTGGATGGACCTAGAGTCTGTCATGCAGAGTGAAGTAAGTCAGAAAGAGAAAAACAAATACCATATTCTAACACATATATATGGAATTTAAGGAAAAAAATGTCATGAAGAACCTAGGGGTAAGACAGGAATAAAGACACATACCTACTAGAGAATGGACTTGAGGATATGGGGAGGGGGAAGGGTAAGCTGTGACAAAGTGAGAGAGTGGCATGGACATATATATACTACCAAACGTAAAATAGATAGCTAGTGGGAAGCAGCCGCATAGCACAGGGAGATCAGCTCGGTGCTTTGTGACCACCTAGAGGGGTGGAATAGGGAGGGTAGGAGGGAGGGAGACGCAAGAGGGAAGAGATATGGGAACATATGTATATGTATAACTGATTCACTTTGTTATAAAGCAGAAGCTAACACACGATTGTAAAGCAATTATACTCCAATAAAGATGTTAAAAAAAAAAAAAGATTGAATGGGGAGACAGATTTGAAAATTGTTCATGTGGCAGAATGAAGGTCTTGGTACCTAAAGGGTTATATGCAATTAGTGGGGAGAAAAAATGGCTTGAGGGAGAATATACAAGAAGATGAGCAGTTTTGGGAGAAGAAGAGGATTATTATTCCCAATGTGTTATTAATTTATTAAATATGATCAGAACCTGAGTAAAACCAGCCTCAATGAGACAGAACGATAGGAAGGAAAGGAAGAAGAGAGAAAACACATTCAAAGGGATCCAAAACAGGATAATGTGTTTCAAGAGACCCTTGAATCCTCAATTTTACACTCTCATTTATTATGCATACCCACCAAATCCTATTGATCTCCCAATGAGAAGCTTCGAATGCTTTTTTTTTTTTTGGCGGTACACAGGCCTCTCACTGCTGTGGCCTCTCCCTTTGCGGAGCACAGGCTCCGGACACACAGGCTCAGCGGCCATGGCTCACGGGCCCAGCTGCTCCGCGGCACGTGGGATCTTCCCCGACCGGGGCACGAACCCGTGTCCCCTACATCGGCAGGCGGACCCTCAACCACTGCACCACCAGGGAAGCCCGCTTCGAATGCTTTTTACTCCTCTACATTTCAACTGAGCATTTTATTCATATCAATTAATATTAGAAGGGAATAAGTCTTATTCTGTACCCAAAGAAGCCACATAACAGCAAAATATCTTGAGCATATCACTCAGTCTCCACCCCAAGCCTCCATAAATGTCTTTACACAATCGACCTTTAAAGAGTTTGACTTTCACCAAGAGCCAATTTTATAATGGAATACGTGTGAATTTTTAGCTAAAAAGAATCGTATTTAGTGCATAATTTTGTCTTTTAATATATTTAAAGACTTTAAGTCAGCATATAGGTTGAGATTCATAATTTTGTTCAAAGCTTTCTGTATAAAGACCACATGATACTTTCACCTCAGATCAAAGTGACAGGAAAAAATTTCTTTTAATATGCTAATATATGGTATATGCCCTATTGTCAGACAATGAGAACGACATCGTCATCTGATTTCCCTCTTGCTGGGCTACTAAGAACCTGAGTATAAATAATACTATTCTCAATCTGAGCTTTGTTTTATTTTTGCTTCTCTTCTTCATGCCCCTGGCTCCCCAAATTTACTATTTAAAATTTGACTTTTCTTCCATGTTACAGGTCTCATCCATCTGTACCATATTCTTACGATGAGCAAACTTACACCCTTTTAAGAACTCCCACTCCTGTTCTACTAGGGATCCTATAATCCTGCTTATTACTGAGGGCTTCCGAGAGTTTTCAAGCTATATAAATATTTTGGTGCGATCCTTTTGTCCCTTCAAAAGCAACATGAAATCTCCAGCTGCTGGGAAATGGTGCTTTTCCCTATCATTGCAATCAATGTGTCAAGGCATACATCCTTAATGGAGGTTTTGGCAAGCATGATATCAGAGTTATTATTAGATAAAAGTAAACCGAATAGTTTGTTTTCTGTGCTGCACATACAAATCGATGGTCTAAATCAAACACTGCAATTTATAATGCGGTAGAAATATTTACATGGGAAAAAAGCATTAATCAGTGTACAGCATTAAGAAAATGTAAGTTTTACAAATTCCAGAAGCCAAAATATTTTACAGACCACAAGAAAAGGAAGAACAAAGAAAACCCAAAGAAAGTACATAAACCCATGCTAGGAAATGGACTCTATCCTCAAAGAGTTTGGTTCAGTTTAGCATCTTCTGGTTGCAAGGAAAAGGAGATTCACTTTAGTTATCCAAAAAACAAAGTGATGTTGGTGATAGTGAGGCAGTGCTGTATGAACATAAGTGCACAGGAATCTAGGAAAAGTCAAACAACTAGAGTGGGATCCATAGTAGAGCCCAGGCTGCAGAACCTCCACCTACAGTCTGGACACCAAGTCTGTAAAAATAACCAAATACATAATAAATGGTTTATTGGTATTCCATTTCAATGCATGATGAAATAATATTATCAGTTTTCAGACTTTATGCCTACCTTTAAGTAATATGTCACTAATATCTCCGCTTGCCCTTCTCTATCCTATCACCAATTTCTCGATTCTTTTTTTTTCACCTTCATATATTTTCTTATGTTTCTCCTTTAATAATCTATTTTCTTCTAACTCCAGCTTGACCTTGACTTATGATTTCAACCACATAGCTTAATTCTCTATATATGTCCTTTGATATGCCTTCCACTTCTCTCTGCATTTCCTAATTTGGTCCAAACAAGACAAAGTCAGATTGGCCTATATATCTTTTTACACCAGGCCACAAAATAGGTCATTGGCCAGTCTCTGAATTTGGGTAAGGAGGACTATGTGGTTACCTGGTACTCCTAGACCTGCCTTATTAGCTATGAGCAAAAAAGTTTCAGTTAAGAAGGACCAAAGGAATGGCACAAAGACTGGTGGATTGAATATGCAGCCCTATAATTCACCCATGTGATGAGAAAGTAACAGAATTCTACCACCTTGCTCCTTCCAAAAAAATTATTTTTTCATCTTGCGTTTTTGGCAGATTTTCCTGGTACTCAACATGGACTTCCAGAATGTATACATGTAGCCTAATCAAAATAATCAGTGGAAAAAAAATAATAATCAATGAATTAAGGCATGTGTCTCTAATGAAAACGAGCTGCTCCTTTTATTTTAACAAATATCATATGCATTCCAAAGATAAATGCAAGTGAATTTCTGATTATTGGGTGTTGTTCTTTAGCCTCATCACCCTCCCTTTGAATGCCATAGTTTCCTGCTGCAACCGATCACCTCTATGGGCATTACTGCTCAAAACCTAATGCAGTCACTGCAACTAACTCAATCTGCGTGTCTTGCACCTTGAAGGTTTCAAGTACTTTTGAAACAAAATAGTCGTTTCAAAATACAAAAGACATTAAAGCTATACATACTTAATAAATGTGTATTAATAGAATATATATAATTATAACTAGACTTAAAGCTCATTGAAATAAAGGATTATCTCTCTTGTTCATTTCTCTGCCCCAGACACTGGTACAATTTCTGACATGTAGTATGTGCTCAATATATTTTTCAAAGTAAATAATCATTCAATAAATAAATGAACACCACACCTACTTGCCCACAACTTCCAAACAATGGAAGAACAGAGATTAGAATCAAGTGAGGACCATTTTTTGAATAGTATCAATAAGTGTCTCTAGGTCCCATAGAATCACTGAGTAGACAATTAAACTAGAAATGAAACAGGTTTAGAATCAGGTCTCCTAATTTAAAATGAGTTTTTAGACAAAGGCAGAAGTACAACAAAAATACTACAGAGACTCTATCTAATAGGGAAAAAAAAGTGCTTAATTATTCTTAGCCTAGATGGATGGATGGATGGATGGACAGATGGATAGATGGATAGATAGATAGATAGACAGATCTATGTATATCTTTATTCCTGAAAGTAGATTCCACTAGACAAAGTTTGATGTTTACTGTTTGGTGCTCTTAGGTACAGAGTCTCAGATAAAGAGACAGGATTCCTTGCCTCTTTCTGAGAAGGTAAGATGCTTAAACACACCCGTGAAACCCCTCATAACCCAGGGTACCACCCATCCTCCAGCAGAGGAGTTAGATTCCCTTTGCCATCTTGGAGCTGAGTTTGGTATAGTCCTTGCTCTCGTCTCACTTGGCAACAGTCATTCGATTTCTAAATTCATCTTAATTCTCTAAACAGGAAGAACAAAGGACAGAAATCCCAAAGAACGTTATGTGTGACTCATTTTTCGACTTTGTGTGAATAGTTTGGCAGCACTTGATCAGGACAAAGGCATGATTTTGCTATTAAGGAGGAATATGTACATTTGTTTTTCTCCCTTACAGTTATGCACCCAAATGAGATGACTTACTGCTGTGAACAACGCTGCCACCTTCCTCACAGTGCTGGTTGTCATTAATTAAAATCATCGAAAGGGGCTAATTCACTGAAGTGAATCACTCACGTAATGGCCAAATTTCTAGAAGCTTGTGCCCTGGGGGCAACGAACTGGATTCTTTCTGCTTCTGGTTTGGACAGCTGTGAAGCCAGCTCAGTTGGTAAGGGTTGCAGAAATTCTTTACTGTCTTTAAATTAAAAAGCAATATACCTATTGAATACTTGAACCATGGTTCTGAAGCCAAATGAGAAACAATAATGTAATAATAGCTCAGTGTTTATGGAATTAATGTTTGTATTCCTCCCCTCCCCCCCAAAAAAAATTCATATGTTGAAGTCCTAACCCCTTTGGGAGGTAATTAGGTTTGGTGAGGTCATGAAAACGGTGCACTCATGATGGAACTAGTGCCATTATAAGAAGAGGAAGAGACACTAGAGCTCTCTTTCCCTCAGTGCGAGGACACAGACTAGGGCATGTGAGCACACAGAGAAACAGTGGCCATCTGCAAGCCAGGAGGAGAACTCTCACCGAGAACTGAATCTTCCAGCACCTTGATCTTGGACTTCCCAGCACCCGCAATTGTGAGAAATAAACATTTATAGTTTAAGCCACCCAGTCTATCGTATTTTCTTATAGCAGCCCAAGCAGACTAAGACATGCAGGTAAGACAATTACAATTTGACTAGTTACAAAACTGACACAAACAGCGTTCTAAATTTCTACCTAAAAATTTACTTGAAAACTCCAGTCAAGATGCATTAACTTCAGAGTTTGATATACCCTTCTCCTTCAAAAAATAATTGAAAAATCTAAAAGGAGAGAATCCAAAATATACAACTGGGCTTCAAAACGAAATAAATATTGTTATGGACTAGAATAGGAACAGAAATGCAAAGCAAAGAATATGGCTAAAGCCCAGAATCTGCAGGGTTTGTAGCCTAGAAACAGGCAGGGCAGTTAAGATTCCAGTGAGCGAGAGGAAGAAGAATTTAAAATCCCACAGCAGATGTGGGCTAGGATTCAGGCTCACTGCCTGAAGCCAGGAGCTGCCATGGAAGTACTGCCCTCTGCCCACCCTCCCCTCTTCACTGCTCATAGAAGGAAGATGAGAAAACTGCTTTCATCCAGGGCCCAAGACTTTATAAACCGTAGGCTCCGTGACGCTGCTTGACAAAACATAACCCAAAGCTCAGGAACCGGCTCCCAGCCTGGATCTACACTGTACCAAACATCACAGCAAAGCAGGAGCCCCAACCTATCAAAACACCTGATTCTAGACTGGAGGCTCAGAGAGCCAGATGGAGAGGGCAGAGAAAACCACTGTTCAAGGAGGAGGTGAGCACAAAAGAGAAAAGAAAGAAGATAAAAATCATCCCACTCAAAAAACTAACCTGCATGCCACAGGACGTAACTCACTGCTAAGAAAGGCAGTCAACAAAATCTACAATGGGAAAAACAACCCCATTTAGGTAATGAATAATCAGAGAATGTTCCGCCTAAGATTTATAAAAAGTATTTTGAATGTTCATAGCAATAAAGAAAGGGAGAACATTTGTTTAAAGAGAATTATAAATTATCACAGAAAAACAGGAAAATAAAATAATAGATATACATTAAAAATAGGATATTTTTTAAATAATGAAAAATAACAACAAAAACCTAAATGAACTCACGATTTGATAAAGAAGGAATTAATAAGTAAAAATGTTATTCTAAGGAATTTCTCATATGCAGTGCAGAGGGACAAGGATAAAAATTTTGAAAGAGCAGCTAGGACACAAAGAGGATAGACTAAGAGACCCCAGCATATGCCTAAAAGGGCAGTGAGAACAATAACCAAGAGATATGGCATCTAAAATCCAGATGACATGTAGGCAGTCATTAAGGTCTGATGGGATGAGGACAGGTGGATTTAAGAGGGAGGTGCCAGGCTTGACTTCACTGTTGGTTCACAGCAGAGATTACAATGCCATCAGGCAGGCAGCAGCCCCTGGGCAGCTCAAGGGATTGGGGGTAGTTTTGAACAAGCACCAGTTTCCTAAAGATTTCTAGAAACCAAGAACAGCCCAACCTCCTTAGGGAGTTGTCAAGGGTCCCCTCAGGCCGAAGCAGGCAAAGGTTACGGTCACATCCAGTTGGTAAATAAAAGGAGATTACTGAGAGATTGCCCCCTCACTTCTCAGTAGTTTCAGGGCAGACGAAGCATGTCTAGGAATCTGCAGCAAACAGCTGGTACAGGTGCAGGAATTCCTAATACACAGCGATGACTGGAAAGCTAGAAACAAAGCAGGGACTGACAAAAGAACTTTTATTTCTAAAAACATAAAAAATAGAAGAAATGTAAATAGAAGAAAATCACAAGAACAGTGAAGGAAAAGTAATGAATGCCACTCCTCCACTCAGACCACTTCACAACTTTCCATGTCACTCAGAATGAAATATCAAAGTCCTTAAAATGACGTTCAAAGCTCTACAAACTCCCCATCCAATCTCACCTGCCACCTTCCCGATCTCACCTTCTCCTGATTTTCCTTTTTCTTTTATTTTCTGATTTTCATTTTGCTGTTTTCTAACCACATTATCGTCGCTGCTCTTCTTTGGACTTCCCAGCCATGTTTCCAGCATCAGAACTTCTGCACTTGCTGTCCCCTCCGTTGGGAGATCTCCTCCTCCAGAATGCCACTTGGCCTTCCCCCTCACCTCCTTCAATTCTTCGCTCGCGTGTCGCCTTCCTCAGGAGGATCTTCCCTGACCACCTGTTTCAGCTTGCCTCCACCCCTGCCCTCCCTGTTCTTCTTCCCTGCCTTAGAGTGCCCCTCAGTACTCAGCACTACCTCATATCCTACATGCTTTATGCATTTACTGTGTCTGTCTTCCCCTGCTAGGCTGTAACTTTTTGAGGACAGTGGTGTTTATGTCTTGTAATTCAGTGCTGGCCTGACACACTGTAAGCACTCAGTAATGATTTGTTGATAGAATCAATAAATGATCCCGGGCATATGGGAAGCACTCAATAAAGGCCAAGTGTTGTATTTAAGCACAGCCATTCAACTACCAATAACTCGCTACTTAGTCTGCTAATCACTGTGCTCCAGGAGGGCCAGTCACATCATCAACATAATAATGATAACTGTCTATGATGTGCCAAGTTCCCTTTTGACATTTTATATTTCTTATATCACTTTAACATTAATTCAAAAGGGGGTAAATTATTATTCCCATCTTATTGTGAGTATGAGACTGAGGGACAACAAAGCTAACTGATTTCCCCACATTAAAATAACTGGAGGGTGATAGAGCTGATTTGGAAACTGAGTCTGTCTTCCTCTTAAAATCATTCTGTCCTCTCCACTGACAGATTGCTGCTCTGACCCAGGACTCTCCGTGATCACCCTCCCTCCTCCATCCACGATGCCTCTCGTTATTACAGTCATCTCCCATAGTGACTCTAGTGAACACTGGTGTCCATTCCTCCTTGCTAAGCTTGATTTACCTGGATTCTCTCTCTTCTAAAAATAACTTCATGCATCTCCAACTCCAGTGGTAAATCTTAATCTAAGCCAATCAGAAATCTAAGGAGACATCACCAAAACTGGCAGAGTTGGGAAATTCAGGACTCTGTCTCTTCAAAAGCAACTAATGAACGGGCAAAAACTGTCAGAATCTAAGCCAGTCATGGCAATCCATTCTCCTTGTCAGTGACTGGCTTATGGATAGATATTTAGTACAATTTAATACAATTCCAACCAATAAGACATGAGGAGAGTGAGCTGGGGCACTTCTGGGAATAAACTCCTTACTCTTAAGTGGAGACAAGGCCGGAGGAAATGGATTCTTCTCCCTCCATACATGTTCATATTTAAGTGGGATGCCTGAACTACTGCCACTATCTGTCACTCAACCAGAAGATGAAGCTCACATGGGAAAGAGAATGGAGCCAAGAGAATCTCAGAGAAGTAAAGTTAGAGAACTTGTGTACCTAATGCTTACCTCACCCATGGAAGGGTAAGTTATGTGAAAATTTTTAAAAGGGCTTGTATGGTAGAAGCCAGGTTGAGTTAGTGTTTCATTACTTTAAGTGAAAGCATCCTGATACCACAGCACCCTCTTTCCCCTTAAGAAGTAGCTCAACATCCAAAAATAACTAAAATGGACTTGTCTTCAGTTCTACTACTTGAACATGGACAATCATTTGGGTCTCATTATTTCTAAGATTGACTTGGTTGCAGGGCTCCCACTAAAAGTAACTCAGAACTCTTTGGTTTCTTACTGAACAGTTAAAGGAGCAGCGGGAGAGCTGAGGTCAAAGACCAGGCTCTAGTTTGATAATGGAGGGCTACATAGTGAGGAACACATTGAGGTGCAAAGAACTTAAGCAATTTGGTCAAGCTCACCAGGTTAGTTGACAGGCAAGCTGAGACTACAAGCAAAGTTTCTCGACTTCTGTTAGAGGACATTATCCACACCCAGGTTAACCTAGCTATATTCATACTTGCAGGTACATTATGTAGCTGATCTAAAGCAAAAAAAAAAAGCGGGGGGGGCGCCTAAGATTTAATGTATTTCAATTATACCTAGGAAACACATACTTGAAATTTTGCTCACTCTGATTATTCTTCATAGTGAGGAAAGAAGTTATCATTTGAAAATATGATTCCAACAGAACTGTTGAAAGTTAGCTAAGCAAACAATTGGGGATAAACGTGCTACAGGCATGCAAATAAGGCTTCCTGTTTCTCTAGCCCCATAATAACTAAAAACAGCTCCCCTGATGGCCCACCCTCATCACTGAACACATTCGAAGTGTCTTAGATGCCTGTCATCGACCAGGTGGAGACGTGGTCCATTCCCCTTCCTCTGCCATTTGAACACATACCCTAGTAAGTTTCAATCAACGCTACTTCAGGTTCACAGTGGCAGAATTCAACTGTACTGAATTTCGGAAAGGGTTGAAATCAAGGACTTTTCACCTCTAGTCTATTTAAGTCCTCCCAAAGCACTGTACACAAGCATGGAGATCCACTACTCAGCCCTTCTAGGGATTCCCACATGGATGCTCCCTAGGTTAGTAGAGTCTATACATCCCCATCTTTCATTTTGCTACACCCTTCCCACAATGCCTCACTCCTTTTAGCATCTTCTCCTAGCCCAAAGTCCCCCTCACTTCCCTCCCTTCAAACACAGCTGTGTTCATCAACCTACTGGTTAGCAAGCTCCAAGTTTTCCTGTTTCTTAGAAATTTTCCTAGCTTCCTGTGCTAATTATATGAAACTTCAGGTAACTATTCTTCTACAGCTATTCTTTCTCTCATTCTGGTGTGGGATAGAGGATGGGGAAGCTTCCCATTCTAAGAGTAGACAGGAGAAGACAGAGCATTGGGAGTCATTTTGTTTCTGATATTCTTGTCTTTGGTTGCCTGAAAATAATACTAATAACAGCAGCAACAACAATAGCAATCAAAGACATCTTACACTAAGGAAGTTAATTTCCTTCTGACAGTGCTTTCCAGTACATCCTTCTCACCCCACCCCAACTCTAAGAGCATAGGTTTTAGGTCTTCTTTTGCTAAAGAGAATGCTGTCTCCTTTCAAATCAAATTACAATATCTCCTCCTATTAATTTAACCCTAAAGTGTTTTCCCCAATTCCTGGATATCTGCCACACTCCTTTTCCTCCATCCCCACAGCTGAATAAGCAAGAGACAGAAAAGTCTAAATACATGAAGAAGTGTGTATACGAACAGTAGCAGTAGCAATTTTTTAATAATAGAATTGTGGGGGACTTAGTGTTTATTCATTGGATTTTTTCTTTATTTTTTACCTAACAATATTTCTATATAATTTTGGCAATATCAGGAGAAACACTATGCTTTTAAATGAGTTGTCTCCAACCTCAAATGACACATAAGAAAAATGTAAGAACTTCTACTTATAGATCGTGGACACACACAATGTCTCATCTCCCTCAGTTCTGATCATCTTGGGTTTCTGAAAATTACAGAGAGTCATCTTTTCCTTTTCAATTCATAACTACATTCAAAATCAAGAAAAGAAACCTCAGTGGACCAGAAATCATGGGGAATCTCTGGGAGAGGGATAAGAAAAAAGAAACCATCATCAAGGCTAAGAAGTAAAGTCAGGCTAGTAGAAAAAAATAATAAATATCATGGGAAAATGGTGTTGAAATTAAAATTCAAACCTTTAAATAAAATGAATAGTAGAAAAGACACAGCTAAAGTTAAACCAGTAAGACAGAAGACTGAGCTGTTGAATTTCCATAACATATCATAAAGGGATAAAAATTGGAAGGTATGAAAAAACAGTCAAGAAATATGAAAGATAAATTCAGAACTTTTAACATCCAGCTTCTAGGAACACCGAGAAGGAGAAACTAAAGAGATCTGTAGAGAAGGAACATTCAAAGGAAAAAAAATGTGGTTCTGGTTATTCTTAAACTTTTTTCTTTTTACTAATGAGGGGACCATTTTTAGAATTCTTATTTCATTTGTAATTCACTCACCTAATATTTATTCAGATTCAACAGTGTGCCAGGTACTGTGCAAGGTAATGGGAATCTAATAATAGTAATAAATCCTCTCCCTAGAAAATGTATATATGCACAGATCACAATTTTCCACATTATTTTAGAGGTTAAGAGTTCGCTGACCCATAATCTTTCATATTTTTATTGCAGTTCACCTGTTTTGACTGGAATGACTTGGCAAAAACCACATCCCCTACTGAATTGCTGAATTGTTTAACAAAGAGTATCTTAGCAACTGATTGTTTGAAGGCATGAAATCATACAGAGACTCAGTCTATAATAAAACTGGAATTGGTAAACTCACAGTCTGAGGGTTATTTCACACTAGTTATGGAATGGTCATCTTTCATGAGGTAAACTGGAGTAATTTTCAAATTTCAAATGAAGTAAACTGAAGTCTTTGAAGAATTATGAACTACATTGAGTAATAAAAATCACTAGTTTCTTACTCAGGGTTAGTAGATTGGCTCACAGATCGTCTCAGCCACAGAGAAAATCAGCAACCAAAAAAAGAGGACCATCTCCTTACAGGATATTTAGTGAAGAGAAATTTGTTGTCCACTAGGGAAATTAAAAACAAGGAGTTTGTCTGAGATAATCAGATGTAAATAAAGAGTTGTCTTTTGTATTAATTTCTAGAAAATTAAATGTATTTAGAATATCACAAACTCATTTTGGGATATTTGTTGAATTTTAAGTCAGATACTGATTGACACAGAGAAGGGCTAAAGAAAAACAGGAAAGAACCATTGGAAAACAGAAGAAAATAGAAAGGACTTTGATAGGAACTGAAGATGGAAGACGAGCTTTATAAATAAGTAAACAAACTTGAGGACAAAAAGACAGGTCAGTCAAAAGACTGGATTTGCAACTGATAGAAGGAAATCACGTTACACAATGGAACATAGCGTATGATATAAAAAAGAAGAAAAGCTGACTCTACTTATTAAGTAAGATATGAATGCATATGTGAAGAATTTAAATAGCCGAATGAAGTTGATGTCTGGCTACGTGTCTACCTTGCCCTGACTTCCATACCCAGTAGTCATGAACATTTTACCAGAGGTATTATTTTCACAATGTCCACTGATTGAATATGACATACCAGGTGAAAGGCATGGTGTTTTATCATCAGTTCCATAGTACGCCATGAAAGCAAAGATTATAATCTCTTAATTTTAGATATCAAGACAGGTGCTCTGAAGCAACACAAAGACAGAAGTGCCAATAGAATGCCATCAGATCTATATTTTTAGTTAACAACTCATACCTCTGCAAACTCTAGCAATTATTTTTATTCATTTAGTTTTCTCAGCCTTCCCTGAGTGTTTGTGGTTCTTTCTGAGCTGTTGGTAAATTTTCACAACTTGTCATATGTGGTCTGACCAAAAAACTGCAGAGAGGTGCTAAACTGAATTAAATCTGTGTGAAAAGAGCTTACAAAGCTGGCCACCAAAGGTATTTTATGTATTTAAAATAGTATGTTCAGGTCTTCAGAGTTTGTCAGAGTTTCAACTGGGCTTTTTTTTTTTCTTTTTTTGCGGACAATGACTAACTATACCTTTGTGCTCATTCTTTGCTTGGTTTCTTTGTTATATGCAACATTTGATAGCCATCTACCCTTTCTTGCATTGCCACCAAATTGTTCCTTCAGCATAAGCAGCTTACTGAGTGATTTTCCTGAAACATAAGAAACGTCATCATCTAGAAATTAACTATCATGTTGTAGAAGTTGTCAATTTTTTAAATCTGATAATGTTCAACATTATATTTTGCTCTGAAATAAATGTTAATTGCTAAAAGTTAGATTTTTAAGGACAACAAAGTGAATCTGATTTATCAGGAACAAATTTATGATGAAAAAAGTCCTTATCAGGAAAAGGATAATGGATCATGAGACCCAATAACAACCTGGCAAATTCTGAATGCTATTATAGACCTCTTGTTCTTATGATCTACTAGTTTTGCAACAAAAGAATGTTGGGGGCCTTTTCTAAGTAACAATAATACTAATTACAACTAACCAATCAAGTCCCTTACAAACCATGGGAAGGTCAGAACAAGTCCAGAATAAGCAGGAAGACGATAGGGTGGCCAAGACGGCAAGGAGGAACAGTAGGAGGTAAAACAAAATGACCCCCTGCAGCTGTCTGGGCACATCTCTTGTAGGAGTGTTGCACTGGGTTCTGAGTTAATGGTTTTGGATAGGCCTGCCACGGGTGAAGGCAGGTCTTCAGAAAGAAAACCTGCACTAATAAAGCCACACTATAGGCAGGAGACACAGTGTGGTCAATGAGCCCTGCACTTGCTATCAGAAGACCTGGGCTCTAGTCTCAGGTTTATAGGTTCTTGTTTGCCTCACCTTGGATACAGTACAACCTGGGTCACAATTTCTCATCTGTGTAGAATGTATCCTCATATGATCATCATGCGAATTAGCTGATCTATGTATTTAAATTATCAAGTTTCTCTTACATGAAAATTTCTTATTTTTAATAATAAAACAGAAATTATTACTAACACTAGTAATACCTACTAGAACGCAGCTACTGTAATAAGGGCAAAAATTAAAAGCAAGAAACAAAGAGGTTGACATAATGTAGAAGCAGTATAATATAGAAGAGGCATATAGTAAAACTGTTAAGAGTTTAGACTTTGAACGCAGCCTACCTGGATTCAAATACTGGCTCTGGGACTGTGGGACTATGGCAAAGTAACTTACACTCTTTGTGCTTCAGTTGCCACGTCTATAAAATGTAGACAATGGTACCAACATCATGGGTTTGTTGTGAGGCTTAAGTGAGTATCTAGGTATTAGTGTTTGGCACAGTGTCAGGCACATAGGAGATATTAAACAAGTGTTTGCTAGTATTATAATGCTGAGCAAAGACACTACGCCACTTAAATCCTTCTTCATTGGGAACTGAGCTGATCAAAAACTCTAGGATTAGGCTGTGTGACCCCAGACATACAGAATTACAGGCACCTTGAGCAGGCCTCTTAAGCAGGTCACTACATAAGCTATCAAAAAGCCACCCTCGTTGACCACAGTTCAGATTTTAATTCATAAGTGAGAAGAAGATGGGAAAAGTTCACTTTTCCATCATATCACTACTTTCTGGCTGTCCATTTGCATGTTAAGAAAGCCAGTTAACTTGTTCAGAACACTAGTTGGGCCTTGGTCATTATCTGTATTGACCAAGTAAGAAAAAGTATGGAGCTTCATTTAATCACCTCCACTACTCTTATTTTACTTAACTTCATGACTGTTAAGGGGCAAGGTATGTATTTTCCTTTATACAAATATACCAGTTGCATAAGACCCCTGGTTTTTTATTTTTAATAGATCTTTATTGGAATATAATTGCCTCAAAATGCCATGTTAGTTTCTGTTGCACAACAAAGTGAATCAGCCATATGCATACACATGTCCCCATGTCCCCTCCCTCTTCAGCCTCCCTCACATCCTCCCTATCCCTCCCCTGAGGTCATCGCAAAGCACCAAGACAATCTCCTTGTGTTATGCTGTTACTTCGCACCAGCCAGCTATTTTACATTCGGTACTGTATATGTGTCCACGCTACTCTCACTTTGCCCCAGCTTCGCGCTCCCACCCCATGTCATCAAGTCTATTCTCTATGTCTGCCTCTTTATTCCTGCCCTGCAACTAGGTTCATCAGTACCATTTTTTTTTTAAGATTCCATATATATGCATTACCATATAATATTTCTTTTTCTCTTTTTTTTTTAAACATCTTTACTGGAGTATAATTGCTTTACAATGGTGTGTTGCTTTCTGCTTCATAACAAAGTGAATCAGCTATACATATACATATATCCCCGTATCTCCTCCCTCTTGCCTCTCCCTCCCACCCTCCCTATCCCACCGCTCTAGGTGGTCACAAAGCACCGAGCAGATCTCCCTGTGCTATGCAGCTGCTTCCCACTAGCTATCTCTTTTACATTTCGTAGTGTATGTATGTCCATGCCACTCTTTCATTTCATCCCAGCTTACCCTTTCCCCTCCCCATGTCCTCAAGTCCATTCTCTACAACTGCGTCTTTATTCCTGTCCTGCCCCTAGGTTCTTCAGAACCAATTTTTTTTTTTTTGATTCTATATATATGTGTTAGCATAAGGTAGTTGTTTTTCTCTTTCTGACTTACTTCACTCTGTATGGCAGACTCTAGGTCCATCCACCTCACTACAAATAACTCAATTTCATTTCCTTTTATGGCTGAGTAATATTCCATTGTATATATGTGCCACATCATCTTTATCCATTCATCTGTTGATGGACACTTAAGTTGCTTCCATGTCCTGGCTATTGTAAATAGAGCTGCAATGAACACTGTGGCACATGACTCTTTTTGATTATGGTTTTCTCAGGGTATATGCCCAGTAGTGGGATTGCTGGTTCGTATGGTAGTTCTATTTTTAGTTTTTTAAGGAACTTCCATACTGTTCTCCATAGTGGCTGTATCAATTTACATTCCCACAAACAGTGCAAGAGGGTTCCCTTTTCTCCACACCCTCTCCAGCATTTATTGTTTGTAGATGTTTTGATGGTGGCCATTCTGACCAGTGTGAGATGATATCTCATTATAGTTTTGACTTGCATTTCTCTAATGATTAATGATGTTGAGCATTCTTTCATGTGTTCGTTGGCCATCTGTATCTCTTCTTTGGAGAAATGTCTATTTAGGTCTTCTGCCCATTTTTGGATTGGGTTGTTTGTTTTTTTTGATATTGAGCTGCATGAGTTGCTTGTATGTTTTGGAGATTAATCGTTTGTCAGTTGCTTCATTTGCAAATATTTTCTCCCAATCTGAGGGTTGTCTTTTTGTCTTGTTTATGGTTTCCTTTGCTGTGCAAAAGCTTTTAAGTTCCACTAGGGCCCATTTGTTTATTCTTGTTTTTATTTCCATTTCCCTAGGAGGTGGGTCAAAAAGGATCTTGCTGTGATTTATGTCATAGAGTGTTCTGCCTATGTTTTCCTCTAAGAGTTTGATAGTGTATGGCCTTACATTTAGGTCTTTAATCCATTTTGAGTTTATTTTTGTGTATGGTGTTAGGGAGTGTTCTAATTTCATTCTTTTACATGTAGCTGTCCAGTGTTCCCAGCACCACTTATTGAAGAGGCTGTCTTTTCTCCACTGTATATTCCTGCCTCTTTTATCAAAAATAGGGTGACCATAAGTGCATGGGTTTTCCTCTGGGCTTTCTAACCTGTCGCATTGATCTATTTCTGTTTTTGTGCCAGTACCATACTATCTTGGTTACTGTAGCTTTGTAGTATAGTCTGAAGTCAGGGAGCCTGATTCCTCCAGCTCCGTTTTTCTTTCTCAAGATTGCTTTGGCTATTTGGGGTCTTTTGCGTTTCCATACAAATTGTTAAATTTTTTGTTCTAGTTCTGTGGAAAATGCCATTGGTACTTTGATAGGGATTCCACTGAATCTGTAGATTGCTTTGGGTAGCATAGTCATTTTCACAATGTTGATTCTTCTGATCCAAGAACATGGTATATCTCTCCATCTGTTTGTATCATCTTTAATTGCTTTCATCAGTGTCTTATAGATTTCTGCATACAGGTCTTTTGTCTCCTTAGGTAGGTTTATTCCTAGGCACTTTATTCCTTTTGTTGCAGTGGTAAAGGGGAGTGTTTCCTTAATTTCTCTTTCAAATTCTTCATTATTAGTATATAGGAATGCAAGAGATTTCTGTGCATTAATTTTGTATCCTGGTACTCTACCAAATTCACTGATTAGCTCTAGTAGTTTTCTGGTAGCATCTTTAGGATTCTCTATATATAGTATCATGTCATCTGCAAACAGTGACAGCTTTACTTTTTCTTTTCCAATTTGGATTCCTTTTATTTCTTTTTCATCTCTGATTGCTGTGGCTAAAACTTCCGAAACTGTGTTGAGTAACAGTGGTGAGAGTGGATAACCTTGTCTTGTTCCTGATCTCAGTGGAAATGGTTTCAGTTTTTCACCACTGAGAACGATGTTGGCTGTGGGTTTGTCATGTATGGCCTTTACTATGTTGAGGTAAGTTCCCTCTATGCCTACTTTCTGCAGGGTTTTTATCATAAATGGGTGTTGAATTTTGTCAAAAGCTTTTTTTGCGTCTACTGAGATGATCATATGGTTTTTATTCCTAAATTTGTTAGTGTGGTGTATCACACTGATTGATTTGCATATATTGAAGAATCCTTGCATCCCTGGGATAAATCCCATTGATCATGGTGTATGATCTTTTTAATGTGATGTTGGATTCTGTTTGTAGTATTTTGTTCAGGATTTTTGCATGTATTTTCACCTGTGATATTGGTCTATAATTTTCTTTTTTTGTGATATCTTTTGCTGGTTTTGGTATCAGGGTGATGGTGGCTTCATAGAATGAATTCAGGAGTGTTTCTCCCTCTGCAATTCTTTGGAAGAGTTTGAGAAGGATCGGTGTTAGCTCTTCTCTAAATGTTTGATAGAATTCTCCTGTGAACCCATCTGGTCCTGGACTTTTGTTTGTTAGAAGATTTTTAATTAAGGTTTCAATTTCATTACTCGTGATAGGTCTGTTTATATTTTCTAATTCTTCCTGGTTCAGTCTTGGAAAATTGTACCTTTCCAAGAATTTGTCCATTTCTTTGTGATTGTCCCATTTTATTGGCATATAGTTGTTTGTAGTAGTCTCTTATAATCCTTTGTATTTCTGCAGTGTCAGTTGTGATTTCTCCTTTTTCATTTCTAATTTTATTGATTTGCGTCCTTTCCCCTTTTTTCTTAATGAGCCTGGCTAAGGGTTTATCAATTTTATCTTCTCAAAGAACCAGCTTTTAGTTTTATTGATCTTTCCTATTGTTTTTTTCATTTCTATTTCATTTATTTCTGCTCTGAGCTTTATGATTTCTTTCCTACTGACTTTGGGTTTTCTTTCTCTTTCTCTTTCTTTGGGTTCTTCTTTCTCTAGTTGTTTTAAGTGTAGGGTTAGATTGTTTATTTGAGATTTTTCTTGTTTCTTGAGGTGAGACTGAATTGCGATAAACTTCCCTCTTAGAACTGCTTTTGCTGCATCCCATAGGTTTTGGGTCATCATGTTTTCATTGTCATTTGTTTCTATGTTTTTTTTATTTCTTCTTTGATTTCTTCAGTGATCTCTTGGTTATTTAGTAGTGCACTCTTTAGCCTCCATGTATTTGTGGTTTTTACAGTTTTTTTTCCTATAATTGATTTCCAATCTCATAGTGTTGTGGTCAGAAAAGACGCTTGATACGATTTACAATTTCTTAAAATTTTCCAAGGCTAGATTTGTGACCCAAGATGTGATCTATCCTGGAGAATGTTCCATATGCACTTGAGAAGAAAGTGTATTCTGCCACTTTGAGGTGGAATGTTCTATAAATATCAATTAGATTTATCTGGTCTACTGTGTCATTTAAAGCTTGTGTTTCCTTTTTTATTTTCTGTTTGGATGATCTATCCATTGGTATAAGTGGGGTGTTAAGAGACCCCTACTATGATTGTGTTACTGTCAATTTCTCCTTTCATGGTTGTTAGCATTTACCTTATGCATTTGGGTACTCTTATGTTGGGTACATAAACTTTTATAATTGTTATATCTTCACTTTGGATTGATCCTTTGACCATTATGTAGTGTCCCTCCTTATCTCTTGTAACAGTCTTGAAAGCTTATTTTATCTGATATGAGTATTGCTACTCAGGCTTCTTTTGATTTCCATTTGCATGGAATATCTTTTTCCATCCTTTCACTTTCAGTCTCTATGTGTCCCTAGGTCTGAAGTGGGTCTTTTGTAGACAGAACATATATGGATCTTGTTTTTGTATCCATTCAACCAGTCTGTGTCTTTTGGTTGGGACATTTAATCCATTTACATTCAAGGTTATTATGAATATGTATGTTCCTATTACTATTTTCTTAATTGTTTTGGATTTGTTTTTGTGGGTCTTTTTCTTCTCTTGTGTTTTCCACTTAGAGAAGTTTCTTTCGCATTTGTTGTAAAGCTCGTTTGGTGGTGCTAAATTCTCTTAGCTTTTACTTGTCTGAAAAGCTTTTGACTTCTCCATCAAATCTGAATGAGATCCTTGCTGGGTAATCTCGGTTGTAGGTTTTTCTCTCTCATCACTTTAAGTATATACTGCCACTCCCTTCAGCTTGCAGAGTTTCTGCTGAAAGATCAGCTGTTAACTTTATGGGGACTCCCTTCTATGTTATCCGTTGCTTTTCCCTTGCTGCTTTTAATATTTTTTCTTTGAACTTAATTTTTGTTAGTTTGTTATGTGTCTTGGTGTGTTTTTCCTAGGGTTTATCCTGTACGGGACTCTCTGTGCTTCCTGGACTTGGGTGACCATTTCCTTTCCCATGTTAGGGAAGTTTTCCCCTATAATCTCTTCAAATATTTTCTCAGACCCCTTCTTTTTCTCTTCTTCTTCTGGGACCCCTGTAATTCGAATGTTGGTGCATTTAGTGTTGTCCTAGTGGTCTCTGAGATTGTCTTCAATTATTTTCATTCTTTTTTCTTTGTTCTGCTCCTCAGCAGTTATTTCCACCATTTTGTCTTCCAGCTCACGCATTGGTTCTTCTGCCTCAGTTTTTCTGTTATTGATTCCTTCTAGTGTATTTTTCATTTCAGTTATTGTGTTGTTCACCTCTGTTTGTTTGTTCTTTAGCTCTTCTAGATCTTTGTTAAACATTTCTTGTATTTTCTCAATCCGTGCTTCCATTATATTTCTAAGATTCTGGATCATCTCTACTATCATTACTCTGAATTCTTTTTCAGGTAGATTGCCTATTTCCTCTTCATTTATTTGGTCTTGTAGGTTTTTACCTTGCTTCTTTATCTGTGCCATATTTTTTTGCCATCTCATTTTCTTTTTTTTTTTATGAGTAGAATTGTGTTCCTGTTTTCCTGGTTGTTTGGCCTGAGGCTTCCAACACTGGAGTTTGTAAGCTATTGGGTAGAGCTGGGTCATGGTGCTGAGACAAGGAGACCTCTGTGAGACCTCACTCTGATGAATATTCCCTGGGGTCTGAGGTTCTCTGTTAGTCTAGTGGTTCAGACTCAGAGCTCCCACCACGGGAGTTTCCGCCCGACCCCAGACTCGCAAACCAAGATCCACAAGCTGTGTGGGGTGGCAAAAAAAAAAAAAGAGAATAACAAAGTAAAAGATAAAATTAGACTAGGAAACTAACAGATATGTTTGAAAGAATGCAAAAATAAAAATACAGATGAATCAACAACCAGAAGGTACATCAGAACCACAACAGTAAAAAAAGAGGAGGAGGAGGAAAAGAAAAATAAAAGGGGGTGGGGTGGGGGAAGGCCTTGGCTGTGGAGAGCGGGTCCTAAGCAAGGGCGAGGTTTGGGTGGTGGGTGGGGCCAATGCTCATGACCCACAGGGCTTGAAAAGGACCTGGGGGCTGTGGCGGGTGGGGCTCAGGCTCAAGGAACACAAGGGGCCCAGGCATGCCTCCCACTCCTGGTCTCAGAGGGCAGGGGACCTCACCTGGGAACCCAGCAGGCTTCCTGGGCTCGAGTGGGTGGGGAAAACACCCTCCTCTCCTCTCCCCCTCCTCCTGGATGGCCCTCCCGCCTGCCACGCAAGATCTCCTGGCCTCCCACCTACGCCCCTAGGACCCACGTGGCCTGGATGGGGCTTTGGAGGGCGGGAACCGACTTGGGAGCTCAGCAGGCTCCCCGGTCCAGTGAGCCAGGTGATCACCCTCCGCTCCTCTCCTGCTCTTCCCAGAGAGTCCCTCCCACCTGCCTCTCCTGATCTTCCCAGCCTCAGGGGCGTCAATCTTGTATGGCCTCCACTTCTCCTCCCCCCTCAGTCCCCCTACGTCCTACCAGTTCATTCTGGGGCCCCTCCCATCTCTTTGGGCATCAGAGTCCCCCACCAGAGGCCAGCAGATGCCCTCGTTGTGAGGAGATGTTAACTCCGCATGTTCCCACACCGCCATCTTGACTCCTCCCTCCAGCTTTCTTTTTTTTAAGATCTACTCTCTTAACAACTTTTGAATATGCAGTGCAGTATTATTAAAAATAGACCTTGGTTTTCTTTTTTTGTTTTTACTGACTTCCATTTAGATAATAGATTTCTATAGTCTATTTTATAGTCATTTGTCCTTTATAACATCTAAAATCATGCAAATCACCACAAAATAAACAAGAAAAATTGGACCAATGGATAAATAAGATGGATGGATGAATGGCTTGAAAGATATAAACAGAGATATTTTCTTTCTGTCTTTCTTTTTTTGGTGCTTTTTAGCAAGAAAAGAAAGGCTTAGAAATTGCCTAACTAGAATTATATCAACCCCCTCAGTTTTTAAAAAAATTATTAATAGTGGAAAATTTAGAAAGAATCAGAAGTAGGATAGCTGATATGCAGATTAATTCATTTGTTAAATATCTGCTTAGAAAAAGTTAGAATTCATCAAAATATAAAATAAACTCATCCTTATTTTGTCCCTTTTAGAACAGGTAAATAATAGTACATAGTGAGTAACAGTAGTAAAAAAATAGAGAGAGAGGTGGAGTCAATAAAATATAAAACCTTTGTCACATGTAACAATTGAAATTACATATGCAGCAGCAGCTTTGCCTTTAAATGTGAGTGTAACTCTAAAATAATAAAAATTTTTTTGTGTGGTTTTATAAAGTAGACTTATTGTTGAATGAGAGAAATATAATGTTCAATCCATTTTGAGGAAAATAAAATGTAAGGTATCTTATATAAAAATCTTTCCAAGGAAGCTGTTCAACATTTAACGATAACAGCCACTAGTGATAGAATATGACATTTTTCATATAATTCACAGGAAAGTAACAAGATATTCAGTCAGAATTTTCTCATTTCTAACACAACCCAGAAACAACGTATGTCAAAAATCACAAGTGAAGACAAAATGGGTTCAGTTTTGGAATATGAATGGTATTGGTCATATGAAATAAATTTCACAAAATAAAATATCCAATAGAACTATTCTTTTTGGTTGGCATTCTTAACAATAAATCTCTCGGTCTCAGTTTCTTTTTAAAAAATAAGCTGGTTATTCATACAAAATAAGACAACATAAGGGAAGACACACTGTAAAAGAGGTATAAAGCAAATCACAAATGAAAGTTCTAAATGCAAAACACTGCACAGCCATTGCACATATTAAATGTTCAATAAATACCTGAGTTAATGATTGAGGCATTGCAAGTAGTGAAGGGTGAGGCACTTGGCCTGAACTGCCACACAAGGACTGTTTTTTTCACTATGACAATGGTTTGGCTGACAATATATTTTTTGTGTGAATGTTTTCAATGTAAACAGTATTATCTATTATGACAATCTATCTTATTCACCATTATTTAGTATTATTTCCAGTATTCAAATTCATTTTCAATAGATATTCATCATAATCAAACCTATTCAGCGAAAAAAAGCACAAGCTCCAGTACAAATCCAAGATAAGAGTCTGCACCAGCATTGAGAAAGAGACATCATAAAAAACAGTACATAATACGTGAAAGTGATTACACTGAAGATATCGGTGGTCATAGAATGAAGAATTCTGGGCATCTACTTCATTCATCTTTCTACCACCTATAGCAGATACTGTGAGAGATAGGTATTGCAGAATAACTGTCTCAAAAACCTTTTAACCCTTTTAGATGTACCTTCTTATAATGCAAAAATGGGAAACTAAAATGACACTTCTCAGACTCCCCTGCAGCTAAATTTCCAAATGCAATTTAGACCCAGATGTAATTTAGACTTGGATAGCAGAATGAGATAGAGACCACTCTTCCACTGCTTCAAGTATTTTGGCTGGCAAGCCTGGTGGTAGAGGTATTTGGATTTCTACTACAACAGTAACAGAAGTTGTAGTGATTGATTGGTCCCTTGTTTCATAGCTGTTAAGAGAGTGAATCCACTCTGTTGGCATGGATGACAGAGGGTGTGATTTTAGAACCAACAATTGTGGTGGTGGCTTTCTGATCCTTGGACTGCTTCTGAGGCTGTGTGTACTGGCGACAACAGTTAGGCTGATTCCCAACCTGAAGGAGAAGTCCCCCACGTGCCGGTCATGGCACAGGATGCAACCCCCTTGACAAGCCAGCTCTATGCTCTTTGTCAGAGACTCATTCCTGGAAGCTTGGCCCAAAGCCTGTATTCCAGCTCTTCTAATAAAATGGAAAGCATCCAGTTTCCTGTGTTAAATCTTGTTCTATTTAAACTAACTCAGATGGTTTCTGGTTTTTGCAACTGAAACTTGACTAATACAGCAGTCATGGTCCATGTATATGCAGACAGAATTGCTCTGACTTTATGAAGAATTACAGGCACATTGCCTGAACATACCAAACTTATATTTGTGGTTTGGTGGAAATGCATTCTCTGCCGAGCCTGATCTACCTTCCTCAAGCCGATTTTGCACTTTCTGGTCTCTCCTCCCACAACACACATGTTCCTACCTTCACTATCATAATTATTATAATGTATTCCGTTTCCATCTGCATGTCTGCTTCCCAAATAGACTTTTAAAAGGCATGGTGTCTTTAAATCTCTATATTCCCTATGGCTGGCTTATTTAGAGTAGGTCCTCAATAGCACTGGTGGAAAAAAGAGAGGAAAAGAAGGATCGTAAATCAAAAAACTGGATTAAATTCATTATTTTGAAAATCCTCTCAGGATGAAAGCAACCTAAGTGATCATCAACTGATGAATGGATAAAGATGTGTGTGTATGTGTATATATGTATGTATATATATATATATATATATATATACACATACATATATACAGACACACATTCACATATATATATATATAATGGCCTATTAGCCATAAAAAGAATGAAATCTTGCCATTTGTGACAACATGGATGGATATAGAGGGTATTAAGCTAAGTGAAATAAGTCAGACTGAGAAAGACAAATGCATATGATTTTACTTATATGAGAAATCTAAAAAGGAAAACCAACGAACAAGCAAAACAAAACAGAAACAGACTCATAGTTACAGAGAACAAACCAGTGGTCATCCATGGGGAGGGAAGTGGGGGGATAAGTGAAATAGGTGAGGGACATTAAGAGGTATAAACTTCCAGCTATAAAATAAATAAGTCACAAAGATGTAATGTACAGCATAGGGAATATAGTCAACGATACTGCAATAACTCTGTATGGTGACAGATGGCAACTAGACTTATGGTGATCATTTTGTAATGTATAAAAATATAGAATCACTATGTTGTACACCTGAAACTAATAGAATACTGTATGTCAATTATAATTTAATAAAAAAGTAAAAATAAATAAAAAATTATCTCAGGGACAACCAGAAACTAACAAATCATAACCATCACATTTTAGTCTATCCACTGTCCAAAAAACTGTGGCAAAGTTTCACCTTTTATTTTTTCTTCAATTTGTTTTCATAGACAAGGGAGCCCAAAGAGACCTCTCTCTGGGCTACTGGAAAACAGAATTCCAGTATTTCTTTTTTTTTTTTTTTAATTTATTTAATTTATTTTTGGCTGCATTGGGTCTTCGTTGCTATGCATGGGCTTTCTCTAGTTGAGGCAAGCAGGGGCTACTCTTCGTTGTGGTACTCAGGCTTCTCATTGCAGCGGCTTCTCTTATTGTGGAGCATGGGCTCTAGGCATGCAGGCTTCAGTAGTTGTGGCACGTGGGCTCAGTAGTTGTGGCTTACAGGCTCTAGAGCGCAGGCTCAGTAGTTGTGGTGCACAGGCTTAGTTACTCCGCGGCATGTGGAATCTTCCCAGACCAGGGCTCGAACCCAGGCCCTGGGCATTGGCAGGTGGATCCTTAACCACTGTGCCACCAGGGAAGCCCTAGAATTCCAGTATTTCTTCTGATCATTTCTCAATGCTAACTTTTAGGAATCTTACTTCTATTTCCAATATACCACACCACAAAAAAAGTCTTCTGTATTGGATGTAAAATTGACTTCTACATCTAATAATGACTTACTAAAGCTTACATTTTATTTAAGTCCATAAATTTTATAGATACAAACAGAGCAGAATTTGAGTAAGTTTGGGTGGATAATTTATTACACAATAGGCTTGAAAAAATCGTAAATATAAGCTATTTTTTTAAACTTAATGGAAATTTTAGAAAAAAATATACTACCAAAATAAAAACTCACTGGATGATCTTAATAGAGAATGACAATGATAGAGGAACAAAATTAGTAAACTGAAAGATGGATCAACTAAAATTATCTTATCTGAAGAACAGAGAATTAAAAAGATTTTTCTTTTAGTGAACAGACTCTCAAGGACCTATGGCACAATACAAACAGAAAAAGCTAACAGTCATGTCATCAGGGTCCCAGAATGAAAAGGAGAGTTTGGTGCAGAAAAATATTTGAAGAGATTAATGAATGAAACTTTCCCAAATTGGGCAAAAGACATAAACATACAAATTCAAGGTAATCTATACGTTAAATAAGTGGGAATAATTAATTAAATTATTGCACATTGATTTGATGAAATGGAATATAACCATCATAAAATAGTGTGCAATTATGCATGTAAATATGGAATAGATTTTTTCATGTAAACATGAAATTTGTTTTATTAGAATAGTGAGATTATAGGTATTATTTGGGAGGCAATCTTTCTTCAATTTTGTTACATTATTTTTACAATAAAAAAAAAAGAAGGAATATGCCAGTACATTGGCATTTATTTATTGAGGTATCACATCAAAGTATTCTGTTTCCCACACTACAGAGAAAAAATAAAACATCAGTTAATTACTGGAGGAACATAGCTTCTACACTCAACTGTACATCCGTATGGATGATATCATTGGCCCAATGACACCCAAATTGCAGTGAAGACAGAAGCTTATAACACCCAGACATTATAGGGTTATGACAAAATACCCTTTAGAGTTCCCAAAATAGTTTCAGGAGTATTGACAGCTTTACTGGAAAATATGTTTCCTTAAGATGGACAGTCATGAAGCTAACCAACTCCAGGTTACTACTGTTTGTTATTAAACATCTGCTTTTCCTTTATCTATGGCTTTCTCTCTACTTTCATGGAAAAGGGAAAATAATATGCTTAGACTTTGCCTAAAAGCATTGATTATTGTATTAACAACTAGGAACATTTCAATACATAAAATTATTCAAGTTTCATATCACATCCTTTTTCATTAACCATATTCCCAATAGGCTTATGTAATTAAAAGCAGTGTCAAGCCAAGCCCTAATGTCTACAAACTCATGGAACAATTGTCCAAATTTCTTCCTCTTAAAGTTTTATTTTCTGATTTGGAAAATAGGACTTACCGAGCCAACCTTTCATTAAATACTAAATTCTTCTCAGCCAACTCCCAGGGTGGGAGGTAATTTTATTGCAGTATATCAATAGCAATACACATGGAATTTGCAGAAATTTGTGGGCAAGCCGCACAACTATCTCATAGTTCACTGTACCAATTTTTTAACTCACCAGCTAAATTTACATATCCCCCCACATCCAGGCTAGAGTTCCCCTCCAGAGGCTGACAGGAAAAAAAGGAAGAAATATTGTATAGCACACCTAAACCTAAAAACTCAAAGCATGTTAAAACATCTTATTTTTCACAGCAATTTACTTTCTGTTCCCTCAAAATCCTAATTATCGAGAGTGCAGTATCAATTTGTAAAAGATTCAGAACTTCTTTTGAGAATTAATGAGTTCATGTTGCAAAGACTGCTGTCCTTGTGCAAGTAACTTAAATCCTTAAGCCTTAGATTTATCATCAGTAAGTGTAGCTGTGAGTAAGAATTAAGAAAAATGGAAACAATGAATACAATGACTTCTGGAAATCTGACTATGAGGTGAGGCAATGGCTAAGAGAAATATGATGTGAAAGAGTTCTTTTTTTAGGGTGTTTGTGTTTGTAAACTGGGGAAGTCTTGAGAATGTTTAAAAAGCTGATAAGGAAAGATCCAAAAGAAAGTGAGTGGAGGACACAAGTAGAAGAAGGAATAACAAAAATGACAAGATTTTTCCTCTCTAAAATCCAAATTCTTCTTGACACCTGCATTCGGATGTCTCAAAAACATTTCAAATGTAATATATTAAAAACTGAGTTTTTCTCTCTCCCCTGCAGTGGTTTCCTTCTCGAAAGACATCACCATCCAGCCATTCAGACAATCCAGTAACAGAGGAGTCAGGCTTGACACCTCTCTCTCAGCCACCCCTACACTCAATCCATCATAAGAATCTCTCGAATTATTTCATTTCTGTCCACAACCCCATAAGACTCTAGTCAAGACAATCACTCGTTCATCTAGACTACACAGCAGCTTCCTGTTATCTAGCCCTTTATGAGCTGTTCTCCCACTCTGTAGCCACAAAATCCAATTTTGTCACCTCACAGCTTAAAACCCTTCAGTGACTTTTCATTGTTTGCAGATTAAAAGCCAAATCATTAGTATTGCCTACAAAGCCCTTTTTCTGTTTCAAGCCTCAGTTGACAGCAAGTTGCTCCTCACTCTTTCTGCTGTAGCCTCATGTTATCCGACTGGCCTTTGTACCTGCTGTTCCTTCTACTGGGACCTCTCTTCATTCCTTACTCCCTATTCATCCTTTAAACTGAAGCTCATAACCATTTCCTCAATGAAGCCTTAGCAAACCTGGCAAGTCAATCCAGTTCCAGAACCATATTTTTCTCCCTTGTGGAAACTCCTTTAGAAGTGATTCTACATGTATTCTTGTGTGTATCTGAGTGTGTGCCTATCTGTCTCTCAAGCTCTAGGAGAGCACAGATCCAGCCTGATTTTGTTCACTGCCATGTGGAAAATGTCCAGTGACACTTAGGAAGTACTCAATAACCACCTGCTAAATAAATAAATATATTTTTATAATAACCCTATGAAATGTGTTCAGTTGGTATTTTGCTGTTACTGCTGTGTTTTTGTTTCTTACTGATGATAAATCTAAGGCTTAAGGATTTAAGTTACTTGCACAAGGACAGCAGGCCTCACTGGTGGACCAGTATTTGGATACATCTCTCCTTAGTTCTTGAACTAATGCCTTTTCCACTCTGCCACAATGCCTCGTAAATTCAGTAAATTTCCAATCGAATGTACAGCTCAGTGACTATTTAGACTAATTCAAAGTTTGGGTGTACCTCCCTCATGGTTCCACCTGCATTTTGTTTTATATCACCACCTTCAACTCATGATCTACCCCTGAGAACTGTGGTTTTTCTGTCAGAGCTTTCCAATAGCACTTACAGTGAAACATTTCACTATAGCTTGATAATTTGTGTTCCCTCAAAATCCTAATTATCAAGAGTGAAGTATCAATTTGTAAAAGATTCAGAACTAACTTCTTTGGAGAATTAATGAGTCTACATTAGAGATTATCTTTAATAAAACTGCTAATTCACATTAACTGTGTCACACTCAGTCCATTAAATTCTACATGTACCATAGATAAATTAGTCTTAGCCAGAAGTTTCTGAGAAAGCAATTTAGAATATGCTTAAATTGAAATAAATAAACTATGTCATTTGTCCACTTTAACAACACAAAGCACTCAGAGTACACTGAAATGCCAAGTATTCTGGAACCATAAGATTTGGCATATTCATTACTACCATTTTCCAAAGATGTAAAGTGCTATAAAATATATTGAAGCTATAATAAATACCCTTCCTCCCAACATCAGCTCCACCAAACTGCCACATCATGTCTCATTATAAACTATGGCATCCAAGGACCTCTACTTCATTAAGGTCTCCTCTGCTTTTATTTTCTGCACCAGACATTAGACACTTAAGCAATTTCTACCGTGTCTTATTCATGACTGTATGTCATTCTGTGGAAATTTCCAACATTGTCTTGGACTCAGAATCAAGGAAAAATGGAAACCTCATTACTGAGTTCAATTGTGAGCACTGAGTTCAATTGTGAGCACCGTGTAGGAACTCTAAATATATCATTTTATTTAATCCTCACAAAAGCCCAAGAGATCAATATCTCCATATTATGGAAGAGAGAGGGTCAGGAATGATCCCTGATCAACAAGAGTCCAAATGTACTTATTTCTAGTAAACTGAGAGTTTGGGAACTTTTCCAGCAAGAGGGAAGAAGTGTTCGAACTCTGCATATAGGACTGGTTTGGCTTCTTCCAGACCACATAAGTCCAGTTCTTAATCAGTGCCATCTGATGAAAAGAGCAGTTTGACCTTCTTTATCAGTTTTATATTGCTTCTTACAAAGTCTCACTTGCTGGGGGATATAAGAAAGACACAGAAATATTAATACTATGATTTCTTTAGGAAAATGGTATCACAAGACAAATTTTAGTTTGGCAATAAGTGTCTAGCATCTATTTTTCATAGTAAAGTCATCGACAAATGTCTATTTGTTGTAGCCCACCAGACCAAACAAATGAAGAGGAAATAGGCAGTCTACCTGAAAATGAATTCAGAGTAATGACAGTAAAGATGATACAAAATCTTGGAAATAGAATGGGGAAAATACAAGAAACATTTAACAAGTAGCTAGAAGACCTAAGAGCAAACAAACAATGATGAACAGCACAATAAATCAAATTAAAAACTCTCTAGAAGGAATCAATAGGAGAATAACTGAGGCAGAAAAACAGATAAGTGATCTGGAAGATAAACTGGTGGAAATAACTACTGCAGAGCAGAATAAAGAAAAAACAATGAAAAGAATTGAAGACAGTGTTAGAGGCATCTGGGACAACATTAAACGACCCAATATTTGAATTATATGGGCCCCAGAAAAAGAAGAGAAAAAGAAAGGGACTGAGAAAATATTTGAAGAGATTATAGTTGAAAACTTCACTAATATAGGAAAGGAAATAGTTAATCAAGTCCAGGAAGCACAGAGAATCCCAAACAGGATAAATCCAAGTTGAAACACACCAAGACACATATTAATGAAACTATCAAAAATAAAATACAAGGAAAAATTATTAAAAGCAGCAAGGGAAAGCAAAAATAACATACAAGGGAATCCCGACAAGGTTAACAGCTGATCTTTCAGTAGAAACTCTGCAAGCCAGAAAGGAGTGGCAAGACATATTTAAAGTGATGAAAGGGAAAAACCTACAACCAACATTACTCTACCCAGCAAGGATCCCATTCAGATTTGACAGAGAAATTAAAACCTTTACAGATAAGCAATAGTTAAGAGAATTCAGCACCATCAAACCAACTCCACAACAAATGCTAAAGAAACTTCTCTAGGCAGGAAACAGAAGAGAAGGAAAAGATGTACAATAACAAACCCCAAACAATTAAGAAAACAGGAAAAGGAACATACATATAGATAACTACCTTAAATGTAAATGGATTAAATGCTCCAACCAAAAGACATAGACTGGCTGAATGGATACAAAAACAAGACCCGTATATATGCTGTCTACAAGAGACCCACTTCAGACCTACGGACACATACAGACTGAAAGTGAGGGTACGGAAAAATATATTCCATGCAAATGGAAATCAACAGAAAGCTGGAGTAGCAATTCTTATATCAAACAAAATAGTCTTTAAAATTAACACTATTACAAAAGACAAAGAAGGACACTACATAATGATGAAGGGATCAATCCAAGAAGAAGATATAACAATTGCAAATATTTATGCACCCAACATAGGAGCACCTCAATACATAACGGCAAATGCTAACAGCCATGAAAGGGGAAATCTACAGTAACACAATCGTAGCAGGGGACTTTAACACATCACTTTCCCCAATGGACAGATCATCCAAAATGAAAATAAATAAGAAAACACAAGCTTTAAATGACACATTAAACAAGATGGACTTAATTGATATTTATAGGACATTCCGTCCAAAAACAACAGAATACACTTTCAAGTGCTCAAGGAACATTCTCCAGGATAGATCACATCTTGGGTCACAAATCAAGCCTTGGTAAATTTAAGAAAATGGAAATCATATAAAGATTTTTTCTGACCACAATGTTTTGAGACTAGATATCAATTACAGGAAAAAGTCTGTAAAAAATACAAACACAGGGAGGCTAAACAATACACTAGTTAATAACCAAGAGATCACTGAATAAATCAAAGAGGAAATCAAAAAATACCTAGAAACAAATGGCAATGAAAACACAATGACCCAAAACCTATGGGATGCAGCAAAAGCAGTTTCAAGAGGGAAGTTTATATCAATGCAATCCTACCTCAAGAAACAAGAAACATCTCAAACAACATAAACTTACACCTAAAGTAATAAGACAAAGAAGAACAAAAAAATCCCAAAGTTATCCGAAGGAATGAAATCATAAAGATCAGATCAGAAATAAATGAAAAAGAAATGACGGAAACAACAGCAAAGATCAATAAAACTAAAAGCTGGTTCTTTGAGATTATAAACAAAATTGATAAACGATTAGCCAGACTCATCAAGAAAAACAGGGATTAGACTCAAATCAACAGAATTCAAAATGAAAAAGGAGAAGTAACAACTGACACTGCAGAAATACAATGGATCATGAGACATTACGACAAACAACTGTATGACAGTGGGACGTAAAATGGAAAACCTGGAAGAAATGGACAAATTCTTAGAAAAGCAAAACCATCTGAGGCTGTACCAAGAAGAAATTGAAAATATAAACAGACCAATCACAAACACTGAAATTGAAACTGTGAGTAAAAATCTTCCAAGAAACAAAAGCCCAGGACCAGATGGCATCACAGGCAAATCCTATCAAACATTTAGAGAAGAGCTAACACCTATCCTTCTCAAATTCTTCCAAAACATAGCAGAGGGAGGAACACTCCTAAACTCACTCTACAAGGCCACCATCACCCTGAAACCAAAACCAGACAAAGATGTCACAAAAAAAGAAAACTACAGGCCAATATCACTGATGAACATAGATGCCAAAATCCTCAACAAAATACTAGCAAATAGAATCCAACAGCACATTAAAAGGATCATACACCATGATCAAGTGGGGTTTATCCTAGGAATGCAAGGATTCTTCAATACATGCAAATCAATCAATGTGATAAATCATATTAACAAATTGAAGGAGTAAACCATAGGATCATCTCAATAGATGTAGAAAAAGTTTCGACAAAATTCTACACCCATTTATGATAAAAACCCTCCAGAAAGTAGGCATAGAGGGAACCTTCCTCAACATAATAAAGGCCATATATGACAAACCCACAGCCAACATCGTCCTCAATGAAAACTACTAGAACTAATCAATGAATTTGGTAAAGTAGTAGGATATGAAATTAATGCACAGAAATCTCTTGCATTCCTATACACTAATGATGAAAAATCTAAAAGAGAAATTAAGGAAACACTCCCATTTACCACTGCAACAAAAAGAATAAAATTCCTAGGAATAAACCTACCTAAGGAGAAAAAAGACCTGTATGCAAAAAACTATGAGATACTGATGAAAGAAATTAAAGATGATGCAAATAGATGGAGAGATATACCATGTTCTTGGATTGGAAGAATCAACGTTGTGAAAATGACTATACTACCCAAAGCAATCTGCTGATTCAATGCAATCCCTATCAAACTACCAATGGCATTTTTCACAGAACTACAACAAAAACTTTCACAGTCTGTATGGAAACACAAACGACCGCAAATAGCCAAAGAAATCTTGAGTAAGAAAAATGGAGCTGGAGGAATCAGGCTCCCGGACCCCAGGCTATACTACATAGCTACAGTAATCAAGACAGTACTGTAATGGCACAAAAACAGCAATATAGATCAATGGAACAGGATAGAAAGCCCAGAGATAAACCCACGCACATATGGTCACCTTATTTTTGATAAAAGAGGCAAGAATATACAGTGGAGAAAAGACAGCCTCTTCAATAATTGGTACTGGGAAAACTGGACAGCTACATGTGAAAGAATGAAATTAGAACCCTCCCTAACACCGTACACAAAAATAAACTCAAAATGAATTAAAGACCTAAATGTAAAGCCAGACACTACAAAACTCTTAGAGGAAAACATAGGCAGAACACTCTATGACATAAATCACAGCAAGATCCTTTTTGACCCACCTCCTAGAGAAATGGAAATGAAAACAAAAATAAACAAATGGGACCTAATGAAACTTAAAAGCTTTTGCACAGCAAAGGAAACCATAAACAAGACCAAAAGACAACCCTCAGAATGGGAGAAAATATTTGCAAATGAAGCCACTGACAAAGGATTAACCTCCAAAATTTACAAGCAGCTCGTGCAACTCAATATCAAAAAAACAAACAACCCAATCCAAAAATGGGCAGAAGACTTAAATAGACATTTCTCCCAAGAAGATATACCGATTGCCAACAAACACATGAAAGGATGCTCAACATCACTAATCATTAGAGAAATGCAAATCAAAACTACGAGGTATCACCTCACACCAGTCAGAATGGCCATCATCAATAAATCTACAAACAATAAATGCTGGAGAGGGTGTGGAGAAAAGGGAACCCTCTTGCACTGTTGGTGGGAATATAAATTGATACAGCCACTATGGAGAACAGTATGGAAGCTCCTTAGAAAACTAAAAATAGAACTACCATATGACCCTGCAATCCCACTACTGGGCATATACCCTGAGAAAACCATAATTCAAAGAGTCATGTACCACACTGTTTATTGCAGCACTGTTTACAATAGCAAGGACATGGAAGCAACCTAAGTGTCCATCGACAGAGGAATGGATAAAGAAGATGTGGCACATATATACAATGGAATATTACTCAGCCATAAAAAGAAATGAAACTGAGTTATTTGTAGTGAGGTGGATGGACCTAGAGTCTGCCATACAGAGTGAAGTAAGTCAGAAAGAGAAAAATAAATACCATATGCTAACACATATATATGGAATCTAAAAAAAAAAAAAAAATAGGAAGAACCTAGGGGCAGGACAGGAATAAAGACGCAGACGTAGAGAAAGGACTTGAGAACATGGGGAAGGGGAAGGGTAAGCTGGAAGAAAGTGAGAGAGTGGCATGGGCTTATAAATAATATCAAATATAAAATAGATAGCTAGTGGGAAGCAGCCACATAGCAGAGGGAGACCAGCTAGGTGCTTTGTGACCACCTAGTGGGGTGGGATAGGAAGGGTGGGAGGGAGAAACAAGCGGGAGGAGATATGGAGATATATGTATATGTATAGCTGATTCACTTTGTTATAAAGCTGAAACTAACACACAATTGTAAAGCAATTATACTCCAATAAAGATGTTAAAAAAAAATAAGCTAAGCTGACAGAACAGCACTTGCCTGTTACTGTTACCCTTTACATGTTAAAATCAACTAGTATTATTAACCCAGCCCTTGCATGATGTGTTCAAGATTTAAGATATGAACATGTCCTTAGACCAGTTTATCTTGTAAAATCATCAATTCTATTTGTATTGCAAATCCTCTGGCTATATTTGTGTGTTTGTTGGCTTGTTTGCTTTAAACCTATGATTCATTTTATAATGACAACCTAAGAATGTGCTTTAGCCTAGGTTTATAGTGAATTAATAGATTAAATTCACATAGTGCCATGGTGTCTGGAATTAGGAAATGATTTGCCTTTGCTCTTTTTGAAAGGGAGGAAGTAGTTTTGTTTTCACATGCAAGTGCCATGTTTTCTCAAATACAACAAGCTGAAACTGATGTTTAACCTGGAGAGGCTTCTGTGAATTTATATGAATTTTCATTGGGATTTAAGAAAGATTGTATTTCCTGATTTAATCATACATATGATTGAGATGGGAAGGGCAATATTTTATTACTCTGAACTGGAATCTAACACAAAATTCTGATGAATGAAGGAAGGAAGGAAGGAAGGCACGCTACGTGATTCACACTTATTATAATACTGTGTGGATTTAAAGTTACTGATTTTGAAGTAGGTAACGGAAAGATGCACACTACCTAGGCCCTTATTTTTAGTCTGACACCAATGATGCAGTAATAATCATAGTCACTATCATTTGTTGAGCTCTAGCCAGGGGCTGGGCATTGCGGTAGGTACAATTCATCATTATGTCATCTGGTCCTCATCACACTCCAAAAAGTGGGTATGATTATCACACACATTTTATAGATGAGGCACCTGAAGCTTAACAAGACTTATGGAACTTGACGAAGGTGGCAAAACTAGAACTATAAAGCAAGAAGCCTGCCACACCTGACTCCAGAGTTCATGTCCATTACATGCCTGTCCATTCATTTTACTTTTTTCATTCTTCATTTTGTTTTTCTATTTTAGACAGAGGTACACATAAAGTGCTTCTAAGAAGAAAATCATCCTTTGTTTTAAGCCCTAAGCATCCAAAGATGACATAATCAGTAAGCACAAGATCCATTCAGATCTGTTTAAAACACACACACACACAGCATTTCTTCCTGCACATCCTCACAAATCAGATCAAACACTGTTAGAGAAGAGCCATGCTACAATTATAAGACTCTAGATTTCATTTGTGCATTATTTGCCCAGGTCTCTCAGAATGCTGTGACATCTTAGGAAGTAAAGGAATAGATCATAGGAGGGAAGGTAAATTGACCATCATCTAAGATATAGTCTTTTTACTCTTAAGTTTTACTATACTCTTTACATTAAATTATATTTGGTAAAACATCTTTTTATTGTCCTAAAAATGTCACTAATAAAATGAAATGTAAAGTTCAAGGAGATAATTTTTGCAAAACAATAAAAAATCCCAGGGGCTTCCCTGGTGGCGCAGTGGTTGAGAGTCCGCCTGCCGATGCAGGGGACACGGGTTCGTGCACCTGTCTGGGAGGATCCCACATGCCACTGAGCGGCTGGGCCCGTGAGCCATGGCCGCTGAGCCTGCGCGTCCGGAGCCTGTGCTCCGCAACGGGAGAGACCACAACAGTGAGAGGCCCGCGTACCGAAAAAAAAAAAAAAAAATCCCAGTTTGCAATTTCATAAGACTAGCACCTAATTTCAAATCAATCAGTCTTTACGCTAAACTGTAGAGAATAAACATATTACCTAAAAGCCAAATCACTATATTCCACAATTCTTTCTAGGACTATCTAGCATGTAATTTCTGAAAGGATCCAAATTATTTCTTTTCTGCATCCATGTCATCACTTTACACACAGTGAAATTGATCATGTTTTGCTTGTTTAGGTGATCCACACTTGACAGGTCTACACCATGACAGAATATACTGAAGGGGACACACTGTAGTGCTTCAGGCGCATAAAAGTGAGGAAACCGCCACCCTGTTCTAATTTTTTTTAATAAAAAAGAAAGGAAATGCCCAAGTCCCAGCAAAGAGGGAAATAAAGCTCTCCCCCATGCCAGGGCAGCGCTGTGAGGGAGGAGCGCAGGGTAGGTACAGGCTAAGGCTGCGGTTTAGCCCTGAGCAGGGGCTGAGAAAAGATGCAACAAGCACTGGCAATGCTCCCCACCCACATTTCTTTGGATTCTTTACTACGTTGTGCCCCAGCTGCCCTGCGCACTTTCACTCCAACAGTCAGCACTTGTAATTTTTGGCAGGGAGTTGCTTCATGCTGCTAGAACCCCTTTGAGAGCTCAAGTAAAGCAGAAACCTCCCAGGAATTTACATCCCTCTGGGGGCAGCCTTTAACAATGATTGGCATATAAATACTGTAGCTCCATCCCATCTGATGAGGAGGGCTCTAAGATGTAAACTTCAAATCTGCCCTTCAAACCTGAGAGCACGTTTCCTGGGTGGGACTTTGCTTGATACCATGCTCATGCTAGACAAAATTCCCTTTCCAGTCCTATTTCTCCAAACCCCTATCTTTTCTGGGAACACTTACTAATAAATTACTTTAACATGGATCCTCACTTTAGAGCCTGATTCTGGGAAAGTTAATCTAAGACACAAGGTGTTGAGTCCTTACAAAGTAGGGACTGGAACTGGCTACCCCGCATAAAGCCAGGAGACTGGAAGAACAGCCCTCTCGGCACAAGAAGCACCACCAGCCTCGTCAAACCGTAAGGAAGCTCTCTGGATGCACATAATCAAAAGAAAAATCTACCATGAGAAAGTAAGAGCCTCTAAAACACACACATGAGGAATCCGAATTTACATGATTTATGAAATGCAAGAAGCCTCAAGCTAAGAAATTAACATAAACTAGTCTGGAGCAGGTGAGATGCAGATGGAAATGCAAAATTATTCTACAGCAACATTTTTGCCATGAATAAGACAGGCAACTCCCACAGGAATGCGGGTGGGGAGGAGGTGTGTTGGACGATGAGAAAGGCTCACAGTCTAAAAAATGACAAACCGTGCTTCCCTGGTGGTGCAGTGGTTAAGAATCCACCTGCCAATGCAGGGTACATGAGTTCGAGCCCTGGTCCAGGAAGATCCCACATGCCGCAGAGTAACTAAGCCTGTGCACCACAACTACTGAGCCTGCGCTCTAGAGCCCGTGCTCTGCAACAAGAGAAGCCACCGCAATGAGAAGCCCGCAGCACGGCAACAAAGAGTAGCCCCCGCTCACCGCAACTAGAGAAAGCCCACGTGCAGCAACGAAGACCCAATGCAGCCAAAAATAAAATAAAAATTAATTTTTTAAAAAAATTATAAACCACATTGGAAAATAGTTTCGCCTTGATAAGGTCTCACTTCAGCAACTGGAGGATTTCTACAATGTGAAAAAATTAGAAAATCAGCATGTGTGAAATGATTAAAGAAAATAATAAGGAATGGAAACCATGATGAAATCATTACAAAAAACAGACTTGAAGAAGGACATAAAGCATCTATATAAAGGTTATGCTGCGAGATCGAACACATGCGTATAATTTTACTCACTCCTGCCAAATATAGGGAAAAAATGTTTAATCCATAAAGATGAAGAGAGCAGCAGGGGAGACAACAGTGACAGAATTTTGAAAGCTGGAAAGCAGAACCAGTGTAAATGACTTAGGAGATCCAGGAAAGATGAATACAAAATTGGCAGTCAGAAAAGCTGATAATCAAATCCATTCCATCACAGAATCCTGAGAGATTCTGGAACCAGCAATACTTAGTAACTCTGGAACTATGAGTGAAGGAGAAGTGATTCAATCAAGAAATTGCAAAAAGCTATTTCAGAAACAGTTCAATTTCTATTAAGACTAGATTCCCTCTCCTTTACCTTTCTAGTCCACTCTTTGGAACAATCATCTCTGCCCCAGAAGTTTGGAGGTTTCTTCTCTGACAGGGTAAAGAAAGACTGTGTGGACAAGTACATGCCAGTTAGAGTTGAGGGTCTGTATTCGATGTGTACCAAGAAGACCACAGTAAAGTGACGATGTGAATACTTCAAGCTGAATAGCTTGGCTCCCAAAACACAGTCAGACCTTTACCACCCAGTAGGATAACAGAACAGACTTCTCCTGAGTAGCTAACCCACCCTTGAGGTAAAACCTAGAGAGGCTGATCGCCCTTCAGTGATGTTCAAAGCCTCCCTCACACACTCAGATCTTCCAATAAGCTTTTAAATCCCAGGCTCTTAACTATGAATTGTCAATCAACAGAGACTAAAAGAGCCACACACAAAACAATCATTTTGGAAGAGACCAACACTATAAAGGGAGAAGAAAACTTTAGAAATGAATGAATAAATAAAACCATCATTACATTAATATCTCCAGAGAGAGAATAATATTTGGGAATCCATGTAAAAGAATAGATGCTGTAAAAATAAAATAGACATTTAAATAACAAAAAAGAGAGCTTTTGTCTTTTTTTCTATTTTTTTATTGAAGTACAGTTGATTTACAATATTAGTTTCAGGTATACAACATAGTAATTCAATATTTTTATAGATTATACTTCATTTAAAGCTATTACAAAATAATGGCTTTATTTCTCTGTGCTCTATAATACATCCTTGTAGTTTATTTAAGTTATACATGGTAGTGTGTACCTCTTAATCTCTTAGCCCTATCTTGCCCCTCCCCTCTTCCCTCTGCCCACTGGTAACCACTGGTTTATTCTCCTTATCTGAGTCTGTTTTTGTTTTGTTATATACACTCATTTATTTTTTTAGATCCCATATATAAGTGATAACATACAGTATTTGGTTTTGTCTGACTTATTTCACTAAGCATAATATCCTCCAGGTCCATTCATGCTGTTGTAAATGGCAGAACATTCATTCTTTTTTATGACTTAGTAATATTCCTTTGTACATATACACCAAATCTTTTTTATTGAAGTATAGTTGATTTACAATATTATGTTAACTTCAGGTATGCAGCACAGCGATTCACTTATACATATATCTTCTTCAGATTCCCTTATAGGTTATTACAAAATACTGAGTATAGTTCCCTGTGCTACACAGTAGGTCCTTGTTGGTTATCTATATAGGAGTGTGTATATCTTAATCCCAAACTCCCAATTTATCCCTCACCTCCACCTCTCTTTCCCCTTTGATAACCATAAATTTTTTTTCTAGGTCTGTGAGTCTCTTTCTATTTTAGAAATAAGTTCATTTGTATCTATTTTTTTTAGACTCCACATATAAGTGATATCATATGCTATTTGTCTTTCTCCTTCTGACTTACTTCACTTAGTATGATAATCTCTAGTTTCATCCATGTTGCTGCAAATGGCATTATTTCATCATTTTTTTATGGCTGAGTAATATTCCATTGTATATCTACACACCACATTTTCTTTATCCATTTGTCTATTGATGGACACTTAGATTACTTCCATATTTTGGCTATTGTAAATAATGATGAACTATGAACACTGATGTGCATGTATCTTTTCAAATTAGTGTTTTCATTTTCTTCAGATATATACCCAGTAGTGGAATTGCTGGATCATATGGTAGTTCCATTTTTAGTTTTTTGAGGGACCCCCATACTGTTTTCCATAATGGCTGCACCAATTTACATTTCCACCAACAGTGTACACAGGTTCCCTTTTCTCCACATCCTTGCCAACATTTGTTATTTGTAGTCTTTTTGATGATAGCCATTCTGACAGGTATGAAGTGATTATCTCATTGTGGTTTTGACTTGCATTTCTTTTATGATTATCATTGTTGAGCACCTTTTCATGTGCCAAGAAGAGAGCTTTTGGAAAATTTTTTTTAATTACAGTGAAAATGAAACACTCAATGATATAGTTGGAAGATAAAGTTAAGGAAATCTTCCAGAAGTAGAATGAAAAGAGAACAAAACAGAGAAAATATAAGAAAATTAGAAAATCATCCCATATGTCTAAGATCAAGGAATACAAAATACAGAAAGAGAGAAAACATGAAAATTGAAGAAGTGAAATCTTTAATGAACTACTGCAAAAAATATTGCTCCAAAGTGAATGATATAAGTTTCCAGATTGAAAGGGGCCCAAGAGTCTCACCAACATACATCACTGCAACAATTTTGAACACAGGAGACAAAGAAATAAAAAGGTTCTACAAACGTCTAAATTAAAAAAATAGGTCACATATAATGTGAGTAAAGGGACCATATAATCAATCTATCATACTATCAAGGGCACTTTAAAATTAAATAATTTTTATAAATTTCTTTACTGACAAATTGGTTTATTTCATTGACAGTTCTATTCGAAAACTAGCTTCAAAAATAAAATTGCTTCTAAGAAAAGTAACATGTGTTTTTTAAATTGAAAGCAAATTAACTTCTTCATATCAATTTTCTGAAAATTAAATAATAAGCAGAATGATTATTTTTGGTACATATTCATTTACATTAGCCATTTTCTTAGCCATCTCTGTCTCTAATAGTGTGTCATTTGTATTTCTATAAAGAATGTGGGTTTTTTTGTTATGGTCATGTAGTTTTGTTTTCATAAAATTGACCTCATTACTCTACATTTAAGGGTTAATAAATTGGAAAATGGTGACACCTTTTGTTGATTTTTCTCTGTAGGACATTTTTTTTTTTTTGTGGTACACGGGCCTCTCACTGTTGTGGCCTCTCCCGCTGCGGAGCACAGGCTCCAGACGCACAGGCCCAGCGGCCGTGGCCCACGGGCCCAGACGCTCCGTGGCACGCGGGATCCTCCTGGACCGGGGCACAAACCCGCATCCCCTGCATTGGCAGGCGGACCCCCAACCACTTCGCCACCAGGGAAGCCCTGTAGGCCATATTTTTAATTGAAAAACTACTTTCCCTACAGATGCTGAAGTACCTGGTAACTTCAGAGTAATATTAATTTTTCCCTATTGCATCATATGATTATTTCAGACCAAATATTTTCATTCAAAGCACCTTACTTGGCAAATATTTTTACATAATAAAATTCATCATCTAAATTCTCTCCATAACTGACTGAAATTTAAATGCTAGAAAATTGAAATCCTTCTCAATATATCCCATTCTGGTAAAAAAATAAATAAATTATCAAATTAACTAGGAACTCCATCAAAAGAGTCTTCCTATAAATCAAGACAATCCAAATCAAAATTATAGTTTTAAAAAATTAAAACAGCATTTGAGCTCTCATCATTTACTTTGTTCAATAGCTCACTTGGTTTTACAGAATAAAGGCCACTGCCTTGCAATTGACTAAACAATTTCAAACCAAGTTTTTGTGCTTCATTCATTGAATACTTTGATTAAAAATTTCCAACAGGCTTTAAATGAATGCAAGCACAAGTTAAAGGACTTGTTTCCCAAAAAAAATCATACTATTGCAGGAAACTCAGGATGATTTATAAATTAATATCTTAAATGCTCAACCTCTTCTGAAATGGAATTGAAGAGCAATAAGAAAAGAGACTGCTGGCATACTAATGTATTTCCTGAGCTATGTTTTCTATTCTAACATTCTACATACAAAGGCACAATCAAATATGAGGGTAGAATAAAAATTGTAGGGTCTCAAATAATTTTTCCCATGCATTCACTCTCTGAAGCTATTAGAAGATGTATCCAACAAAAAGAGAAACAGACAGAGAGAGGGAGAGAGAGAATGAAGAAAGAAGAAGACATCCTGTGGTGGGATGAAAAAATGCCCCTCCTCACAAAAGAATATTCACTTCCTAACCCCTGGAACCTAAAAATATTACCTATTTGGGAAAAAACATTTTTGCAGATGTGATTAACAATCTTGATATGCTTTATCCTGGATTGCCCAGGTGAACCCCAAATACAATCATATGTATCCTTATAAGAGGGAGGGAGATGGTAATTTGACACAGAGGAAAAGGAAATGCAGAGACACATGGAGGAGAAGACCACTGAGCTGGGAGATTTGAAGATTTGAATATTGGACTGATGTGTCCACAAGCCAAGGAAGGCTGGCAGCCACCAGAAGCTGGAAAAGTAAGGAACAGATTCTCCCCTGGAGCCTCTACAGAGAACATGGTCCTGTCAACATCTTGACTTCGGTTCAGTGAAACTAACACAGGGCTCTGGCCTCCAGAACTGCAAGAGAATACATTTCTTTTGTTTTAAGCTACCAAGGCTATGGTGATTTGTCGCAGTTGCCACAGGAAACTAATACTAATGGCACACAAGGAGCAGGAACAGGAAATCCAAAAAAGGAGTGATGAGGATCCAAAGAAGAACAGAACATGATGACCTGAGAATGACAGCTGAACAAAAAATAGGTAAATGCACCAGTTTGTACTGGAACAGAAGGATTCAAGAGGCAGATACCTACTGCCATCATACTATCTTTTTAACCTGAAGGAGGATGCTTGGGTGAGCTTGGCTTCATTTCTTAATTCTATTTGACTTGTCTTAACCATATTCTAATAAAATGCCTTCTCTCCTCTCCATGCCCAGATGTTGGGTCAGCTGGGGATAACCATTTCATCTCTCGAAATTACTCTTTTTATTTACTGTTGAGCAGTCAAGGTAAGCAACGGTGGATTTAGAAGCAGAAATTCAAAACATCCTACTCCCTCTGATAATATCCCTATTAAAAGTTTAGTACCTGGGCCACAGCATAGCCCTGCCAGGTGCTCTATGCTTCCTAAGATCCAAACAGGACTTGAGCCAGTTTACAGACTCGGATGCCTTCAGTGAAGCAGGGGCTGGTTCCCTTTGAGGAAGGATCCTGGTACACTTCCAAAAATGTATACTGTTAATCTTTCTCCCAACTTTTCCTAAAGGGACCTATGGCCTTTTACCATAGTGACTGTGCACTGGGGAAAAGCAAATAATAAGACCTTTTGGGGACTACTAGACACTGTCTCTGAACTACACTAATTCCAGGAGACGCAAAACATCACTGTGGTCCACTTGTCAGAGTAGGGGCTTATGAAGGGCAGGTGATCAATGGAGTTTTACCTTAAGTCCATCTCACAGTGGACCCAGTGGGTCCCCAAACCCATCCTCTGGTTATTTGCCCAGTTCTGGAATGCATAATTAGAATAAACATACCTAGCAACTGGAAAAATTCCTACATCCTGTAGAGTGAGAGCTATCCTGGTGGGAAAGGCCAAGTGCAAGCTACTAGAACTGCCTCTACCTGGAAAGAAAGTAAACTAAAAGCAATACCATGCTCCTGGAGGGGTGTAACGATTAGCGCCACCATCAGAAAGTTGAAAGATCCAGGGGTGGTGATTCTCACCACATCTCCATTTCACTCACCTTTGTGCCCTGTGCAGATGAGAGATGGATCTTGGCGAACGACAGTAGATAACTGTAAGCCTAACAAGATGGTAACTCCAGTCTCAGTCATTGTACCAGGAGTGGTTTCATCGCTTGGGGAAATTAGCACATCCCTTGGTGCCTCTTAGGCAGCTAATAAAACGGCAAATGCTTTTTTCGCAATTTCTGCTAATAAAGACCACCAGGAGCAGTTTGCTTTCAGCTGGAAAGGCCAGCGATTTACCTTCACTGCCCTACCTCAGGGGTATATCAACTTTTCAGCCCTATGTCATAACTTTGTTCAAAGAGATCTTGATTGTCTTTCCTTTCCACAAGTCTCACACTCATCATTACATTGATGACATTATGCTGATTGGACCTAGTGAGTAAGAAGTAGCAACTACGCTAGACTTATTGGTAAGAAATTTGCATGTCAGAGAGTGAGAAATAAATGAGATAAAAATTCAAGGTCCTTCTAGCTCAGTGAAATTTCTAGGGTCCAATGGTATAGTGCATGTTGAGATAACCCTTCTAAGGTGAAGGGTAAGTTGTTTCATCCGACCCTTCTTATAACAAGAGAGAGAGATACAATGCCTAGTACGTCTCTGGATTTTGGAGGCAATACGTTCCTCATCTGGGTGTGCTACTCTGGCCCACTTACTAAGTGACTCATAAGTGGCTAGTTTTGAACAGGGTCCAGAACAACAGAAGGCTCTACAACAGATCCATACTGCTATGCAAGCTGCTCTGCCACTTGGACCATATGATCCAGCAAATCCAATGGTGACTGAAGTGTCACTGGCAGATAAGGATATTGGTTGGAGCCTGTGGCAGGCCTCTAACAGGTGAATCTCATAACAGATTTTGGAGCAAAGCCCTGCCATCCTCTGGGATAACCACTCACCTTTTAAGAAACAGCTCTTGGCCTGCTACTAGGGTTCAGTTGAGCCTGAACACTTAACCATGGGCCAAGAAGTTACCATGTGACCTGAGCTGTCTATCACGTACTAGGTATTATCTGACTCGCCAAGCCATGAAGTTGGGCGTGCACAGCAGCACTCCATCATCAAATGGAAGTGGTATATATGAGGTCAAGCCCAAGCAGGCCCTGGAGGCACAAGTAAATTACATGAAGTGGCCCAAATGCCATGGTCCCTACTCCTGCTGCACTACCTTGTGTCACCAGGCTGCACATACTTCCTCACTGGGAGTTCGCTACAATCAACTGACAGAGAAAAAGAAAATTGGGACCTGGTTTACAGATTACTCTCTCCAATATGCAGGCACCACTGAAAAATGGACAGCTGCAGCACTACATCCTTTCTCTAGGACATCCCTGAGGGACAGTGGTGAAGGGAAATCCTCCCAGCAGGCAGTGTTCCTGGTCATTCATTTGGCTTGGAAGGAGAAATGGCAAGATGTGTGCTTACATACCAGTTCATGAGCTGTGGCCAATGATTTGGCTGGATAGTCAGGGACTTGGATGGAACCTGACTGGAAAATTGATGACAAGGAAATCTGAGAAAGAGGTCTGAAGATAAACCTCTATGAATGGGCAAAAAGAACCTAAACATATTTGTGTCCCATGTTAATACTCACCAAAAGGTGACCTTAGCAGAAGAATATTTTAATAGTCAAAGTGGATAGGATGGTCTGTTCTGTAGATATCAATCAGTCTCTTTAGCCACCACTATCATCACCAATGGGCTCATGGATGTACTGTCCATGGTGGCAGAAATGGACGTTATGCATGGACTCAGCAACGTGGATTTATGCTTTCCAAAGGAGGCCTGACCACAGCTACTACTGAGTACTCAATCAGCCAGCAGCAGAAATCAACACTAAGTCCCTGGTATGGCACCATTCCCTGGCGTTATCAGCAAGCTACCTGGTGGCAGATTAATTACATTAAGCCACTTCCATTATGGAAGAGACAGCATTTTGTTCTTACTAAAACAGACACTCTGGATGTGGACTTAACTTCCCTGCATGTAATGTTTTTGCCAAAACTACCATCCATGGACTTAAAGAATGCCTTATCCACTGTCATGGTATTCCACACAGCAATTCTTCTAAGAACTGACTTCATAGCAAATGAAATGCAGCAATGGGCCTAGCCTCATGGAATTCACTAGACTTACCATTTTCCCCACCATCCTTCATCAGCTGGTTTGACAGAATAGAGGAATGGCCTTTATTTTTAATTGAATGAAAGATTCTTTAAATTCTATAGTGCTTTACAGTTTTCAATAGTCTCACACACATGATCTCATATAATCCCATAACAACCCTTTTTTTTCCCCAACCTCTATTTTTCCCCCTCTCTACTACCCTCTCCCTGCTGGTAACAACTAGTTTGTTCTATTTTTTAGATTCCACATATAAGTGATACCATACAGTATTTGTCCTTCTCTGTCTGATTTGTTTCACTAAGCATAATGCCCTCCAAGTCCATCCATGTTGCTGTAAATGGCAAAATTTCATTCTTTTTTTAGGCTGAGTAGTATCCCATTGTTATGTATATATGTATATACATATCACGTCTTCCTTATCCATTCATCTGTTGATGGACACTTAGGCTGCTTCCATGTCTTGGCAATTGTAAATAATGCTGCTTTGAACATTGGTGTGCATGTGTCTTTTCGAATTAGTGTTTTTGGTGTTTCTGGATATATGCCCAGGAATGGAACTGCTGGGTCATATGGTAGTTCGATTTTTAGTTTTTTGAGAAACCTCCATACTGTTTTCCACAGTGGCTGCACCAATTTACGTTCCCACCATCAGTATTCCCTTTTCTCCTCATCCTCACCAACTTTTGTTATTTGTATTCTCTTTGATGATAGCCATTCTGACAGATGTGAGGTGATATCTCATTGTAGTTTTGACTTGCATTTCCCTGATGTTTAGCGATGTTGAGCATCTTTTCATGTGCCTGTTGGCCATGTGCAGTTCATCTTTGGAAAAATGTCTATTCAGTTCTTCTGCCCATTTTTTAATCAGGTTGTTTATTATTTTGATGTTGAGTTACATGAGCTGTTTATATATGTTGGGTATTAACCCCTTATCAGTCATACCACTTGCAAATATCTTCTCTCATTCATTAGGTTGCCTTTTCATTTTGTCAATGGTTTCCTTTGCTGTACAAAAGCTTTCAAGTTTAATTAGGTCCCATTTATTTATTTTTGCTTTTATTTTCTTTGCTTTAGGAAGCAGATCCAAAACAACATTGCTGCAATTTATGTCAAAGTATGTTCTGCCTATGTTTTCCTCTAGGAGTTTTATAGTATGCAGTCCTACATTTAGGTCTTTAATCCATTTTGAGTTATTTTTGTATATGGTGTTAGAGAATGTTGTAATTTCATTTTTTTACATGTAGCTGTCCAGTTTTCCTAGCACTACTTATTGAAGAGACTGTCTTTCCTCCATTGTATATTTTTACCTCCTTTGTCATAGATTAATTGACCAGACATGTGTGGATTCATTTCTGGGCTCTCTATTCCGTTCCACTGATCTATGTGTCTGTTTTTGTGCCAGTAATATACTGTTTTAATTACTGTAGTTTTGTAGTATAGTCTGAAGTCATGGAGCATGACTACTCCAGCTCTGTTCTTTCTCAAGATTGTTTTGGCTATTCAGGGTCTTTTGTCAATCAAATTTTAAAATTATTTGTACTGTGAAAAATGCCATTGGTATTTTGATAAGGATTACATTGAATCTGTAGATTGCCTTGGGTGGTATGATAATTTTAACAATATTAATTCTTCCAATGCAAACACACCATATATTTTTCCATCTGTTTGTGTCATTTTCAATTTCTTTCATCAGTGTCTTATAGTTTTCCAAGTGTAGGTCGTTTACCACCTTAGGTAGGTTTATTCTTAGGAATTTTATTCTTTTTTATGTGATGATAAATGGGACTGTTTCCTTAATTTTTCTTTCTGATAGTTCATTGTTAGTGTATAGAAATGCAACAGATTTCTGTATATTAATTTTGTATCCTACAACTTTACCAAATTCATTGATGAGCTCTAGTAGTTTTCTGTTGGTGTCTTTAGGATTTTCTGTGTATAGTATCATGTCATCTGCAAACAGCAACAATTTTACTTCTTCCTTTCCAATTTGGATTCCTTTTATTTCTTTTTCTTCTCTGATTGCTATGCAGTACTGCAACAGCCTTTTGAAGACTTAGTTACAGTGACAGCTAGGTGAGAGTTCCTTTCAGAGCTGTGGCAAGGTTCTCCAGGAAATCATATATGTTCTGCATCAGCATCCAATATATGGCTCTGTTTCTCCCACAGCAAGAATTCATGGGTCCAGGAATCAAGGGGTGGAAATGGGAGGGGTATCACTCACTAATACCTCTAGTGACCCAATGACAAAGTTTTTGCTACCTGTCCCCCACAACTTTATGTTCTGCTGGCCTAGAGATCTTACTTCCAAAGGAAGAATGCTCCCACCAGGAAAACACAATGATTACATTAAACTGGAAGTTAAGACTCCCAAGCAGCCACTTTGGATTCCTCATTCCTAAACCAACAGGCAAAGAAGAGAATTACTGTGCTGGCTGAAATGGTTAATCCTGATTACCAAGGAAAACTTGGATTGATACTGTACAGTGCAGATAAGGAAGAGTATGTCTGGAATACAGAAGATACTGTGATTAAAGTCAATGGAAAAATATGACATCCTAATCCAGACAGATCCTTTAGGAATGAAGGTTGAAGTCATCCCACCACGTTAAGATCCATGACCAACTGAGGTGTTTACTGAGGGGAATGGGAATATGGATTGGGTAGTGAAAGAAGGTAGTTCTAAATACCAGCTACTTCCTTATTTTGTTATAAATATGTTTGTATCTGTGTGTATATGTCTCAAATATCTTTGTTTTCCTCTATCTTTTATTCCTTTATCATGTAACATAAAATATATTGACTTTATATCATGTCATTTAGTATTGTAAACTTTACATCATAGTATTTAAGTTACAGGGTGTGAAGGAAAAGGGTAAATATCACACAGGAATTTTGTATCCTCTTATGGGGAAAGTGTTAGTGCATTTTCAGTTGTATACAAAATGGTTGTATCATGTTAGGTGTAATTATAAACTTGTTATTGTCTTTATTTGGAGATTAAGTATAGTTTAAGGAGATGTGTATGGATGCCAAGTTGACAAGGGGTAGATGTGTGATGCATAGTTTTATGTGTCAACTTCATTAAGTGCCCAGATATTTAATCAAACATTATTCTGAATGATTCCATGAGAATATTTTTGGATAAGTAACTTTTAAATCAGACTTTAAAGAGACTTTGAATGAAGCAGAATACCCTCAATAACGTGGTTAAGCCTCATTTAATCTGTTGAAAGCCTAAATAAAACAAAAGACTGACCTCTGCTGAGCAAGAAGGAATTCTGCTAGCAGACTCACTTTGGATTTAAACAGCAACTCTTCCTTGGGTTTCCATCCTGACAGCATTCAGACTTGAACTGCAACACAGGTTATTCTTTGGGTCTCTGGCCTGCTGGCCTATGCTACAGATTTTGGACTTGTCGGCCTCCATAATCACATAAGCCAATTCTTCTATCTATATTTACACATATACATTCTATTAATTCTGCTTCTCTGGAACTAACACAAATACTTAACAAAAAGTCAGAACAACAGTTACCTGATGGTTGGTAGATGATTGGCAAGGGACACACATGAATCTAAGGTATTAGTAATATTCTGTTACCTAAGTAGAGAGTACATGCATTTTATATTATTGCTTTATACGGTTGACACACTATGCTCTGTGAATAATGTGTATCACACACACACAAAAGTTTAACTTAGGACAGGTAAAATAGCAGACTTCCAGCTGAAGATAGAAATAGCAAACTAGAAGATTCGTGTAATAAAATCATCAAAAATATAGCAGAAGAAGATAACAAGATGTAAAACATGAGAGATTAAGAAACAGGAACAAGGGCTTCCCTGGTGGCGCCGTGGTTGAAAGTCCGCCTGCCGATGCAGGGGACACGGGTTCATGCCCCAGTCCAGGAAGATCCCACATGCCGCAGAGCGGCTGGGCCCATGAGCCATGGCCGCTGAGCCTGCACGTCTGGAGCCTGTGCTCCGCAATGGGAGAGGCCACAACAGTGAGAGGCCCGCGTACCGCAAAAAAAATAAAAATAAAAAAGAAACAGGAAAAAGAGAAAGAGAAACTCAAGCTCAAGTTTCATAAGGAAGCATATAGATAATGGTGAAGGAAAAATATTCAGAGATCATGGCTGATAAATTTTCATATAAAAGAAACAGGATTAATAAAATAAGTATAAATAAATATGTGTAAAATATCAAATACTAAAAGAAACTGTAGTAAAGGAAATCTTAAAGGAAACAAAAAGAAAAGAGAAACAACATTTAGATGTACAAGAGATTTCACATCAACAAGAGGTCAAAGAGATAACTACTAAAGTGTGCTAAGAGAAAAATAACTGCCAATCTCAAACTCTATTCCCAGCTAAACAATCAGTCAAAAGTTGAAAAACAGAAACATCTGATACAAGGGGGAAAAACTAGCTTACTCTTTCAGACTCTGGCTAAAAGAATTAGTGGAAGAACACTTCTGCAAAAAAGGAAATAGAACCTCTAATAAACAAATAATCTACAAGAAGCAACAGTGAGGAAATAAAATTAGAATTTGAAAAACAATATAAGTAGGTCTTAATAAAAACTGATGGTAAAAATTATTAATTTGTAAGAAGAGGGTTAAAAAAAACAAGTTGGAAATAAAGTACTAGATAAGTATGACATAGACTATAGGAGAGTAGATGGGGTTTATCATTCTAACATCTTTGTATTATTTTGGAAAAGGGTAAAGATACTAATTAACTTCAAACTTTGGTTAACTATATATACTAAAAATTTAAGAGAATCATGAAGTAGTGGACTGTGCAAGTTCCCAAAATGTGAAGGATAAAACAGAAACAAAAAAGTAAAAAGGGATAAAGCAACAAAAAAAGGATGATGATAATGGAAAAAAATGATGGTAGGAATATATCCAAGTATATCAGTAACACAGTACATAGTAAATGCAGACAGTCTTAACTGACAAACCACAAACCTACTGGTGTATTTTAGCATTAGAAGCTCTAATTCTTAGAAACTGAATAGATCAAACACTCAAAAAGTTAACGTTGCATGAGACTGAACACGACAATTTAGAAATTTGATAGAATGGACATATATGGTTCATTCTATGAGTGCATAGAATATCTGCAACCAACAATTAGAGATTAAGCATCTTTTTCAAGCACACAAAGAACACAAAAAACTTGGTCATCTACACAGATAATTTCTGAAAAGTAAAGGAGACACTGTCTCTTGTCTGCCCAATACAATGACTAGTCCACTTCCCTATTAACAGAACCTGCTTTTGCGTTCAGGTAGTAAAAAGAATTCCCTTGATCTGCAGTAAGGGTTGCTTCACTACAGCTCCATGAAGTGAAAATGATCAACTCAAACCAGTTATTTTATAAGTGCACCTTGTTGGTATATAGTCATGGAAGTGATTTTCTCGTATCAATCCAGCAATTATATTTTTAAAGATACTCTTGAGTTTTTTATCTGGACAATCATATGTTATGCAAATTACTGTTTTGTTTCTTTTCAGTCCTTATGCATCTTATTTCTTTTCCTTCCTTGGGCACAAGCTAAAACCTATGGTACATAGATGAAATCATATATTATTGTCAAACACTGTTACCTTATTCCTAATTTTCAGGGGAATGCTTCTAATGTGTCACCAGGGATAATAATGTTTGTAGTAGATTTTTAATAGGTTCCCTTTAATGGATAAGTCTTATCCCTTTCATGGTTAAGACTTCTCCTTTTAGTCTGCCATGAGTTTTCTTTTCTCAGAAATGGTTATTGAAGGATAACACTTTTTTCTCCTGCATGTACTGAAATGATCATAAGCTTCTTTTTCCCTTTGATCTACTATTGTGTTAATTATATTAAATTATTTTAGTACTTGGGGATAAATCTAACTTGGTCAAGATGCATTTGTTTAAGTATTTATTATTTTATATTTATATATAATATATGTATCTGTTAACATATATATACATGTACATAATATATAACATACACATTCCTATATTTGATTTACTAATATTTTGTTCAGGATTTTTAAATCTATGTTCATGAATGAGACTGATCTATAAATTTTCCTCTCTCATACTTTCTTTGTCTGTTTTTTTGTATCTAAGGCTTAGTATATTATATTATTTATAAAAATGAGATGTTCCAAATCTTCAAATGTTCTCTAAATTTTGTTACATGGTGTTATCAGATCTGTGAGACATTTCTGAAAATCTTGTCTTTTTTTCCTTGCAATTTTGTTGATTTTTGTTTTATATATTTTAATTCTATGTTATTGGATGCCTATAAGTTTAGAATTGTTTTATTTTTCTGTTGAAATATATATCTCATCATTATGAAGTAACCACTTTAATCCCTAACAATACTTTTGCCTTAGAGTTATTTTGTCTGAAAATTTTATAGATTTATAACTGACACTTGTTTTATTTAATACTTGCCTGACACACACATATATATATATTGCATTCTTTAATTCTCAATATTTCTTTGTCCTTGTGTCATAGGTATGTTTCTTTTTGTTTTTTTTTTGTTTTTTTTTTTGCAGTACGCGGGCCTCTCACTGTTGTGGCCTCTCCTGTTGCAGAGCACAGGCTCCAGACGCGCAGGCTCAGCGGCCATGGCTCACCGGCCTAGCCGCTCCGCAGCATGTGGGATCTTCCTGGACGAGGGCTTGAACCCATGTCCCCTGCATTGGCAGGCAGATTCTTAACCACTGAGCCATCAGGGAAGTCCCAGCCATGCATTTTAATGAATGATTGTTGTATTTTATGAAGCATTTCTGGGTGTTTCAAGTGAAGATGATCGTATGACTTTATTTTCAACTGATAGATTACTCTGTCATACTGAATGTCCTTTTTTCTGTTTAGGTTCTACTAAATGCTAAAAATATTTACCCACCCTCTTTTAGGGTCTAGAGTTGAGTACGTATGTGGGGAGTCAGGAAACAGGCTGTTCCTAAAGCTGTGCCAAATTATGTGAATTTCACCTAGTCGCTTAAAGCTTGTTTACCTGTACTTCCTTCCCACGGTTCTGGAAGTTATTGCTTTAAAAAATAAAGCATATAAATAGCACGACTAAAACACAGGGACCTAGTCTGCTTGTGAATAGGAAGTGAGGACCTTAAAAGAAAGAATAGGAAGAAAACAGGTGTCCCTTGTCTTCCTACTGCTGCTGGTGACCCCTTCTTTCAATTCTTCTTACCGAATTTTAGATAAAAGTGAAAGGAAGAGAAAAAACAGTATTTTAGCTCTATCACTGACCTTGAGTACAGGAAAAATAATCAGAAGTTTAACGGTGCAAGGAGCAATTTCAGCAATTCTGTGGACAGTGCCCCATATCACTGATGCAGCAGGCTCTGCTAGAATCAATTTGAAAACTGGCTCACTGCAACAGAATCAGGAAGGTTGAGATAGAAGAAGAATGGGCAAGGAGCAGTCCTTTCACTTTTTCTCTGCAGATCTTTGCCACATTGGTTTCAGAACCATCCCATTCTAAGTGAGGTCTCTAACATCTGTTCACTCCCCCCCCCCAACCCCTGCTCTCCAGTAGTTCCTCTCCACATTTAAACAGTGATGAGGTCTCAGCTGGAGTCTAGTTTCAGCCTGATCCCACAACAAGTGCTGAAGGCTAAGTGGTTCACAGAGTTATTCCACCTTTGGGCAAGGGAACTGGCTTAAAGAATCCCTGTGTCAGTCCATCATTGGCTAAGGACTGCTCCTTAGTACTGGGCCTATAACCTCCCATGACATGGCTCCTATTTGACTGAGGGCATTTCTCCAGAAAACCAGGTAACAGCAAGCCTTAGCTGAAGCACTTAAAGTACCCAGGGTGGGAATGGGGAGTGCGTCAGCTGGCAATGGGGTCTAGATGGAGCACCTATAGAATTCACTACAGTTTCCAAGACTTCATATTCCTATAGCATAGTCTGCTTGAAGGGTGATTGTGGCCCTGTGAGTAGTGTATTAAAAGGAACAATTAGGCTTTCCCACTCTCCTAAGACTTTTTTTTTGTAAGTCCTGGGTAGAGTTTGCCATTCACTTCTCAGTAGTCAATACCTCTTTATAGTTTGGAAATATTATATTTGGTCTGGAAAGAGTGAATAAAGAAGACGGATGTCCTAAAAACATTTTTTTCAGAACTACAATTCCACCATGGTATTTTGCTGCCTTATTTCAGGGACCACATTTTGAAACTCATTTAAAAAACAGAGCTAATTTCAGACTTCCTACGTCTTGCAAAGGGCAGAACATTTCTTTTTAAGGAAAATATATTTGCATCAGGGTGCACATGTACCAGTCAATTTAATTAAGCACAGAAAGTTCTTTGTCATCTGGGCCTAACCATATTGAACTGCCATAGAAATTCAATATACAACAAGGTAATGTTTGGCACAAATACTAGAGCCACAAAATATGTCTCACAGTGCTGCAGCCTAGATGTAAGATAAATTTTAGATATGATCTTAGAAAAATTACAATAAACATACATGTATCAAAGTGACAGGACCTCAGGTCCTTATAGAAAACAATAATAATTCTTTGTATCAGTATAGATGGGAAATTTAGATTTAAAACACTTTTTAAAGCAATTGGGGAAAAAATGCCTTTTTGCATTTGCTTGCAGGTGCATCAATTTTCTATAGTAGAGTATTCAAGAAGCTGGTAACATTGGTTACCTGTGGGAGGGAAATTTTCTGGCTGAAAAAGGTGAGTGATACAAAGGCTTTCAGCCACTTTATATAAAAAAATGAGCATCTGAAAATTTTGGTTCTTGGTATTGGAAACCAATCCCCTGTGCATATCAAGGAATGCCTGTATGTTTAAAATGATTTTATATCAATACAGGCAGAGGTGGGGATAAACTTTCATTGAGGAATAAGTATAATGATGTTATAATTAATCAATTGCCTATTATATGCTAGCTATTTTGCTAAGGTATTTATGTATGTTCTTATTAATTTTTACCACAAAATTTGGGGTAGGTGATGTTACTTTCCCCATTGTATAAATGAGGGGAGTAAGAGTTATGATGAATAAGTAGCTTCTCTGAGATCTCATAGCTAGTAAGTTAGCAGTGTAACTATAGGGCTTTCTGGTTAAAAACAAGTTAATAGACATTTCCCAATCGGAGTTCTTTTTTTTTTTTAATTCTTTGATAGACTCTAGTTAATAGTTTTGTAATCATTCATTCCCCTTCAAGTTAGCATTAGGAAAATTAGTGTCTGTGACTGTGGTCCTGCTGGGATTTCTCTAAATCAGACCTGGAAGATGTAGGCCTCCAGAAGGTACTTCCCAAGTTAACCTTCCAAGCCAGAGGATGGCTTAACCTTGAGAAGATCACTTTCTCTCCAGTCTCGTGTTTTACCTAAAGTTAGTTATGGACCTCAAAGCCACCTAACAAATGGGCATTTAACTTTCTAATAGGCCGCTGGGGCTGGTGAGACAAAGGGTGCAAAACAATCATCACCTGATCCATTTCATCTCATTATTGTACATTTTTCAGAAACTTGCCTAATTTGTGACCTTACTTTCATAACTGTATGGATATATTGTCAGCGTTAACCCATGGCAATCAGAAGGGGAAGAAGAGAGTTCCTAGATTGCACTGACCTGTGTCCTTCTTTGTTCTAATTCTGGAATTGGAAATTACTCCAGCAGACCTGCCCACTGCTGAAAACATTCTGGTCTCTTGCCTTGTCCACCCCAGGTGAGGATCTGCTCACCCCTACCTGTGGATTCAGACACAGGCCCTAGCCACAGACCTAATTCTGGAAGAAAATGTGTAGAGTCTGTTTGTGTTGTTTCCTCATGAAATCAGTTAGAAATACCAAAAAGGAAACCTTTGGAATAATCCAGGCAAAATACAAGAGAACCTAATGTAAGACAGTGGCCATAAAGATGGAGAAAGATGTGGGTGTTCATGGGGGTAAAATCTATTGGCCCTGAATAGTCATAAAATATAAAGGCTGAGGGAGAAAAAGAGTCAAAAAAGACTGCCAGATTTCTTAGCTGAATAACTTAGTAGGTGATCGATGACATCCATGGAGACTCTGAGGGAGAGGCTGAAGTTTGGGCAGTCATTTCTTTCATTTAGTTTCATTTATGCTTGTTTGCTTTTGATTTCAGTGAGTTAGAGTAAAATGATTTATTTCATTTCAACTATGACAAGCCCTAAATAACTCCCTTCTTGTTTCCCTTTCTTTGGTTTCTATCCAAGTCTTCGTGATTTTTAAAGGAACACAAAAGGACCCAAAATACCCAGAAGACAGATGCCAGATTCCCACATGAAACCACCAATTGGAGCTGACCCTTCAAACGAGGCATTTGCTCTTCAGGACATCACTGTCTACTCTACCCCAGTTTCAGTGTGTACCTCACCTGCTAGCTTCCCTAGGCAATTTATTGTCAATCTCCTGCCTTAGGCCAAAAGCCTTGACTAGCTTTGATACTCCTTCCCCACTCTAAATGTTGCCCCCCACCCCACCCCAAATTTGTGATAACTGCCCCTCAGGACCAACCAAAGTACAGGGAGAAAAATATTTTCTTTTTAATTACAGATTGGACATTATTCTACCTCTATCCACTGGATTCTGGGTAGGTACTGAAACTGTTTTGCACTATTATGGTAACCCTAATCCCAAACTCTCTCTCTACCGTTAGCCACTACTAGGTCTATAGTTAACCCCAAAAGAGACGTGGTTGAGAAAGAAAGATGTAGAATAAGTACTGCCCAGGTGTTAAGTGCCTGGAGCCCTGGATTTGGACCAGTCCTCATTTTGATAAGATCTTTTGTTACCACTCTTTCTACCCTATGCTGATTTCCTAATCTAACCTTCCAGGTTAGATATCTGAATCTATCCACCCATTTAAAACACTTGATTTTAAATTCAGGATGTATTCTTGGTACCTACTATCTCTCAATGCCCTCCTGTCCCACTCAGAACACCAGACATTGATCCTACCATTTGTCTCAGCGAGTCTAAAAAGAAAAATGGGGTGTGGGCTATAGAAGAATTATATAGTTGAGGGAGAAGTCCCAATGAAAATCTGGTATAGTTAGCCATTCTTACAGCTGGAAATATGTCTAATCTCTTGGGTGTGTTGGGACATAAAAAAGTATTCAGAATCCCTGGCACACATGGTCCCCTTAGGTGACTCTGCCCTCTCTCTTTGACCATTCACATATTAGAGACTAAATCCTTCCCTCATGAATTTTCCATCATGCCACTACTGTCTGGCTCCTATGTCCAACACCCACTTCTTCCTCAACTATAGCCCTGGAAAGCTGGTTAATACCCTGTCTTCTATTCATTCTGACTTTGGATGTGTGAGAACACATAAGTCAGATGAAATCTAAGAAATCTACATGTAGATCTGAAAAACTAATTTTGCCACGGGCAAGTTTGTTTATTCACTCACTCAACATGAATTAAACATTCAATAAGTGCCAAGTGATAGCAGTGAAGAAATGAGTAAGATCTGATGACTAACCTGGAAGAATAGGCAAAAATTAATTATGCAATTCAATGTGGTAAGTGCTTTAATAGAGCCATCATCATAGTTTTATGCTATATTAGGAGGCACAGCTGAGGAGCACCTAACTTCTAGAATAGTGTTTCTGAAACTTTATTGTGCTTCCAACGCACCAGGAATCTTGTTAAAATGAAGACTCTCGGTCAGTAAGTCTTGAGCGGGACTTGGAATCTGCACTTCTAACAAGCTCCCAAGTGATGCTGATGACGCTGGTCCATGGACCAGACTCTGAGCAGCAAGGTCCTACAGGACCAGAAAATACTTCAAAACACAGATGGTGCTTGAATTGACGTTTTAAGGAATAAACAGGACTTACCCAGTAGCACAGGATAAAAGTAGTCCAGGCAAAAAACAGCATATTTTGAAAATTATAAAAGGCTTTTCTAGTGACTTGAAAGTTTGCAAGAAGAATATTAGAACTGGACACCATCATTGGTAAAATTAATAGCATTCAAGACCTATGTAGATTGGCTAAAATATTTTAGAGATACTTTCCACCTCTGCCTTAATAGGGTGTAAGAATCCATTGGGGCCTTTACCCTAAGTTCCTTAGGGACAGCAGCAATAGTTTCAGAGGGCACAAAATCTAACCTCTGAATCTTGCTGTATGTGCCTCAAGTATCTCTTTCTTATGAAGTGTGGTTACAGAGCCTCAAAAGACAGTGCCAGATAGTGGTACTGGAGCTTCATCAGACTTTCATACCCATTTTGTGCCTAATTCTCTAACAAACGTCTAGCAAGTGCCCATGTATGTTGAAGACAATCATGACTTTCATTACATTTTGGCCTTGCAGTTATGGGGAAGCAGTTAACCAGCCCTCATCACCCCAAAATCTTTTTGTTGTTCTCCATCTTTTTTGGGGGGCATACCGTGGCTTGAGGGATCTTAGTTCCCTGACCAGAAGTCAAACCCGTGTCCCCTGAAGTGGAAGCGCAGAGTCCTAACCACTGGACTGCCAGGGAATTCCTACTCCAAAATCTTTAATTGCTGCTGTTGTCAACGAACACTTTAAAAATTGTTGGCTTTGTTAAGTTGCCAGCATCATATCTGTAAAATGAAGGTAGCAATTCTTTTTTTTTTTTTTTTTTTTTTTTGCAGTGCGTGGGCCTCTCACTGTTGTGGCCTCTCCCTTTGCAGAGCACAGGCTCCGGACGCACAGGCTCAGCAGCCATGGCTCATGGGCCCAGCCGCTCTGTGGCATGTGGGATCTTCCCAGACCGGGGCACGAACCCATGTCCCCTGCATCGGCAGGTGGACTCTCAACCACAGCGCCACCAGGGAAGCCCTGAAGGTAGCAATTCTGGCCCTACCAACCTTACAGACCAAACTAAGATAGATGTACTTGAAAAAAATTACAGTGATGTATGTCAATTATTTCTCAATGAAACTAAAAAAAAAGGGAGGAAAAAATAAAGTAAAAAAATTAAAATATGACGAAAATGTTGGCTGTAATTAAAGAGAGCCTATGAGCTTCTTACAGTATCCATCAAGGTAGAAGTTCCCAAACTTACACAATCAGAAGAATAATCTAAGGTTCTTATTTAAAAAACACATATCCCCAGGTCCTACCTTTGGAAATTCCAATTCTATTGTCTGTGGGGAAGCTCACATATGTAATAAGTACCCCAAAGATACTTACAATCATGTCAGTTTAGGATACTCCATACTATGCAATGGAATTTGGGACACATAAGAGAGAATATGCAAACTCTACCCCCATCACCAATATTATCATACAGAAGAGCACATCTATATCATTACTGTAATTACAAATGACTCATGGTGAGTATTTCCCAGTCATGTAACTCCCTTTCCTTCCTCCTAACAGTCTGTGTAAAACGTAAGACTGAGTTGATGCTATGTGCAGTACAATCTACAAAAATGTTTGAGACGCAAACGCTTGAGACGTCTAATACAGTGAAATATTTTTCCTAATAACCTTACAATCAGCAAATTGCTCCTACTTGAAGAAACTTCTTTAAACTTTATCCTCAAAAGTGAGCAAATTAATGAGTCACTTAAAGACATAATCTGGTAACTATTTCTTTCTGAAGCTGTGCTATATTAGGCTCCTAGAAGGTGTGGGAAGGTGTGTAAATGTTCAAGGGAAGAATATTTACTTAATGACAACTAGGTATTTGGTATTATGCTTTTTATGTTTATGTAACGTGTCCATGACTAAAACAACATCTATGTACCTATTTATAACTGCCACATAAAGACTCACAGGTGGAGAGCACAAGTACACATACACACATTGCATTACCTCAGAACATTTCTTACCTGGGAGTCACAACCAGCTGGATGGGTCCTCTTATATCTCCCTCACAGAACCAGACCCATAAGCTCTATAACCAGGTTAGATTCAGACTGAATTGCTTAGAGAATCCAATCAAATAAAACTGTCAATTCAATTGTAAAATACTGCTTTAGTCAGAAGGAGGTAAACGTCCAGATCTTATTATCCCTAGAGGTGCTGAAAACATCAGTTGATTTAAGATAAATCTTTTGATAGGTTGTGAATGGAGAAATTAAGGACCTTTGGGAACCAGCCTTTACCTTGAAGGCTGACTGAAGGAGGATGACCAGATGCCTGCAGGATGAGCTGGGGTGAATGTTACAGGCAGACTGGGCAGACTGTATCTGAGCCAATCAGCAGGTGCTAAAGGTTTGTTGCTATTTGTTCTTATTCTCATTTTTCCAATGTGGTCAAAGCTCTATAGGTTTAGCCCTACAAGCATCTGCCCAGTTACTAATAACCAGAGCAAAAAATACGTGTGTAACACAACACGCTATCCAGACAGCAAACCGTTTTAGAGAAGCTTCAAAAACATTAATTTCTTTTAGCAAACAAAGACACATCCTTCAAACACATGAATGGAATATTGTCTACTTTGCTCTCAACCTGATTACAGATTAATTTCATCTCTAACAGATTTGATCTTTTCCCCAAATTATCACTTATAGAATATTTTGAAAATTGAAGAAAAAGTGATGGTAACTAATTTATTAATAAAAGAAATATATTTTAAGTCACTATGGTTGCCGGACACCAGAGAATTAAAAAGATGTCAACAGGTACAGAAGACAAATTCACAGAGAAGTTAAATTGCAGAGTACTTGCATGAAGCAATCAGGCCTGTTTCACTTCACAATGAAAACTGCATACTGATGATTTTAGATAAAAGGTAGCTAAGACCTAAACTAGGAAGTCAGTCTATTGTCCTGTTTTGAAAGGGCAGGGAGAGATGGACAAATGTTACACATCACAACTGTCCTCCTAGACCGAGTGTTTTCTTGGCAATGTTTGTGAGATGCTCATAAATGCTGACAACTACTCATAACCAGCACACACTAGAAGAGATCCCTGAGAAGCTTTCAAAGAAAATTCAGAATCAAAGTTCTAGTTCTTGCTTATACCCAGCCCTAAGTGAGCCTGAGCTTCCTCACCTACTTAATGGGAAGAATGTCTGTGCTCTGTGTCTTGGAGGATCACCATGGTGATGAATGAGTTCATGTATCAAGGTAGCACAATCTCAAATAATGTTGACTTTACCATAATTTTTCTGCTAAACACTATCAGCATCTGAGTTTTTAGCCCTTGTTTCAATTCCTCTCCTAATGCCCCTTGTAACTAGTGTGCTGATCTTCCTGGTTTGTAATTCCATAAGGTTCCCTTTATTTTCATTTTCTATTTCCCCTGCATAACCTCCAGCCCTTGCTCCAGTACAGTACTCCATTCTTGAAGCTACACCATCACTGGCCAACAAGACTTTTATGCTCACTGATAGCCAGTAGAACATAGCCTGGTCAGGAGGTTTTCACACTTACCCAAAAAACCAGAGCAAAGGTGTTTCCCCAGATGAGTGGCTAAACTATGGTTGCCAGAGCAAAAAGCACTGGGGCAGAATTATTTATCTTCTAATAGTTAGAGCTGCATCAAGCAATTTTTATCAGAAGCTTCACAGCAAAGGTATTCCCATTAAACCATGAAGGAGTCTGGAGTAATGGCCTATTTCCAAAGCTGCCAAGTTCATTGAGTGAATTGGAGCAAATCTCACCTACACTTTCTCACTTCCTGATACATTTTTCAGAGATTAAGTAGTTACTTTCCTCATAATCATAGACAAGCCTTGCCTATGAAGCATTCACTCACTATGTGTTTGTGATTACGTGGTACAAATCTCCCCCCATCAACCCCTTTTAGACTTAACAGAAAAGTAGCCTGAAATCGAAAACAAACAACCAACAAATTACACGCTCTTAAAAGTATGCACCCTTCAACTACAAAACATTGCAGTACATCTTCAGGACAGTGAGGTTAACAAAGAAAGGATGTCATTTCAGTCAGCTGTCACTCCACACTGCTTCCACCCCTAGGCAACAACTGACTTACTATAATCAAGCTCATTAATTTGGTCAATACCATTTAAATCCTTCCAATAAAACACAGAATATACACTTCACTCTCCCACAGTCTCAATTTTTTTGAAAGCCTGGCATGAGGAAAAGGGAACTGAGTGAGAAAATGGGCAATGAAGTAGACGGCAAAGAATATTATGAAATTGTTCATTTCTGCTTTTTTATTATTTTTGCCCTCCTCTGAAAGTAACCACTGAATTACTTCATCTTTCTGTCTACATACAAGTTGTTTGTGCACATGGAGATACACAGTTAAAGCCAACAGTTAATTCACACAACACTAAATCTCAACAGAGGAGGGAAAACAGGTTTACTGTCTTTACCCAAAACAAATATGGAGAAACTATTTTCCATTATTAGAAACACAGTAAAAAATGAAACCGATCCAAGAGTGAAGAGAGTATTTTTTTATGTGAAATATATATGTATTTTAGCCAGGCATTGTAACATCAGTAAATCTCTTTGGAAACCAAATTTCCATTGCGTAACTGGGCCTCTGGTGATTTAGAACTGAGTCAATTCAAATGTGATGCCTTTGGAATGCCAACTGGCAGCAGAGTGCACGGAAGCCTGCATAGTCACTGACGCTTCAGAGGCACTTGCAGTCCTGAAGGAAGGACATCCCAGGAACACCTCCTAGGTGCTGTGTGAAGTCACAAACAGGTAGAGCATTTCCACTCCTCTAAAACAAAGAGAATGTAGCCCCACCTTGCCAGGAAGAAGAATCTGACAAGCTTCCCAATAAGGCAATTCTCTCAACGTGAGTCGCCCACACCCCTTGGGCACAGGTGAAGTTTACAGGAAGGACCATTCCACCTTCGAGGCAGCAGGAACCATGTAATCAGGTTCTGAATCCCAGTATTCAACTCATCTCCAAACATATTTTTATTCAAATTTCTAAAGCCAAAGAATAATATACCTAATCACTGTCCCCAGCCTTCTCTCCTTTTATAGGATTGTTAATTCCATAAATATTTAAGTGCCTATTGTGTGCAAGACATTGTATTTGCTCCTAGATGGAGAATGATTAACAGAAAGAAAAAAAAAAATGCCCTGCATTCTTGAGTCAAGAGGGAAAAAAAAAAAAGAACCAAGACAAGTTCTAAGAAGGAAACAAACAGGCCAGTTTAATAGATTCACAGGGAGACATTACTCAGGGCAGTCTCCTGTTCTACCTTTAATGTACATTCCTGGTAAAATTGGTCAAGCCTGGGATGAGGGATTACGCATCTCTTACAGGCTCCAAGGTCTGCTGCTGCTCCACAAACCACATTTTTGAATAACAAAGGCATTATGGTTTCTCTGTACTGGTGGTTCTCAAAGTGTGGTCACCAGACCAGCAGCACCAGCATCACCTAGGAGCTTGTGGGAAATGCAAATTCTCAGGCCCCACGCCAAACTTACTGAGTCAGAAGCTAGCAGACAGGCTAGCAGTTGACATTTTAACCAACCCTCAAGTTGATTCTGATGCCCACTAAACCCCAAGACAGTAGTCACTGGCCACATTTTGAGGCTACGGAGTACTCAAAATGTGGCTAGTCTGAATTGAAATATGCTTAAGTGTAAATCACACACCAGATTTCAAGGACTTGAAAAAAATGTAAAAACATCTTACTAATAATTTTTATATTGAATGCATGTTGAAATACTATTTTGAATATACTGGGTTAAATTAACTAAATTATTAACTTCACTTGTTTTATTTATTTTCATGTGGCTACTAAATTTTTTAATTGAGCTATAGTTGATTATTTACAATATTGCATTAGTTTAAGATGTACAGCATTGTGATTCAAAAATTTTATAGATTATACTCCATTTAAAGTTATCATAGAGGGAGACCTTCAAGACGGCAGAGGAGTAAGACATGGAGACCACCTTCCTCCCCACAAATACATCAGAAATACACCTACATGTGGAACAACTCCTACAGAACACCTACTGAACGCAGGCAGAAGACCTCAGACCTCCCAAAAGGCAAGAAACTCTCCACGTACCTGGGTAGAGCAAAAAAAAAAAGAAAAAACATAGACAAAAGAATAGGGACAGGACCTGCACCAGTGGGACGGAGCTGTGAAGGAGGAAAGGTTTCCACACACTAGGAAGCCCCTTCGCGGGCGGAGACTTTGGGTGGCAGAGTGGGGACGCTTCGGAGCCGTGGAGGAGGGCGCAGGAGGGTGCGGAGGGCAAACCGGAGAGATTCCCGCACAGAGGATCGGTGCCGACCAGCACTCATCAGCCCGAGACGCTTGTCTGCTCACCCGCCGGGGTGGGCAGGGCTGGGAGCTGAGGCTCAGGCTTCAGAGGTCAGACTCCAGGGAGAGGACTGGGGTTGGCGGTGTGAACACAGCCTGAAGGGGCTAGTGCGCCACAGCTAGCCGGGAGTGAATCCGGGAGAAAGTCTGGACCTGCATAAGAGGCAAGAGACCATTGTTTCGGGGTGCACGAGGAGAGGTGATTAAGAGCGCCATCTAAACAAGCTCCAGAGACGGGCGCGAGCTGCAGCTATCAGCGCGGACCCCAGAGACGGGCATGAGCCACTAACACTGCTGCTGCCGCCACCAAGAAGCCTGTGTGCGAGCACAGGTCACTATCCACACCTCCCCGCCCAGGAGTCTGTGCAGCCCGCCACTGCCATGGTTCCATGTTCCAGGGACAACACCCCCAGGAGAGCACACGGCGCGCCTCAGGCTGTTACAATGTCATGCCGACCTCTGCCGCCGCAGGCTCGCCCGGCATCCATATCCGTCCCTCCCCCCGGCCTGAGTGAGCCAAAGCCCCCGAATCAGCGGCTCCTTTAACCCCGTCCTGTCTGAGTGGGGAACAGACGCCCTCAGGTGACCTACACGCAGAGGCCGGGCCAAATCCAAAGCTGAACCCCGGGAGCTGTGTGAACAAAGAGGAGAAAGAGAAATCTCTCCCAGCAGCCTCAGGAGCAGCAGATTAAATCCCCACAGTCAACCTGATGTACCTGCATCAGTGGAATACCTGAATAGACAACGAATCATCCCAAATTGAGGCGGTGGACTTTGGGAGCAACTGTAGACTTGGGGTTTGCTGCCTGCATCTAATTTGTTTCTGGTTTTATATTTACCTTAGTTTAGCATTTAGAGTTTATTACCATTGGTATATTTATTGATTTGGTTGCTCTCTTCCTTTTTTTTAAATATATAGATTTCTTTTCCCATTTTCTCTTTTTGTGAGTATGTATGTGTATGCTCCTTTGTGTGATTCTGTCTGTACAGCTTTGCTTTTACCATTTGTCCCAGGGTTCCGTCGGTCCTTTTTTTTTGCATAATTTTTAGCACTTGTTATCATTGGTGGATTTTTTTTTGTCATTAACCTTATTTATTTCAGGGACCAGCTGAAGTTCACCAAAATCCCCAAGATATTTTCCTACTTGATGGTGAAGTCTAGAGGTGCCAGTTAAAATGTTAAAATACATGGCGCCTAGTTAAATTTTAATTTTTCAGATAAACAATGAATACTGGCAACCATTGGTAGATTTTCTTTTTGGTTTGGTTGCTCTCTTCTTTCTTTCTTTCTTTTTTATTATTCATTTTTAATAATTTTTTTAATTTTAATAACTTTATTTTACTTTTTTTTCTTTCTTTCTTTCTCCCTTTTCTTCTGAGCCTTGTGGCTGACAGGGTCCTGGTGCTCTGGCCAGGTGTCAGGCCTGTGCCTCTGAGGTGGGAGAGCCAAGTTCAGGACATTGGTCCACCAGAGACGTCCCAGCTCCACGTAATATCAAACGAAGAAAGCTCTCCCAGACATCTCCATATCAATGCTAAGACCCAGCTCCATGCAAAGACCAGAAAGCTACAGTGCTGGACACCCTATGACAAACAACTAGCAAGAAAGGAACACAACCCCATCCATTAGCACAGAGGCTGCCTAAAATCATAATAAGGTCACAGACACTCCAAAACACACCACCAGACGTGGACCTGCCCACCAGAAAGACAAGATGCAGCCTCATCCACCACAACACAGGCACTAGTCCCCTCCACCAGGAAGCCTACACAAGCCACTGAACCAACCGTAGCCACTGGGAGCAGACACCAAAAACAACAGGAACTATGAACCTGCAGCCTGCGAAAAGGAGACCCCAAACACAGTAAGTTAAGCAAACTGAGAAAACAGAGAAACACACAGCAGATGAAAGAGCAAGGCAAAAACCCACCAGCACAAACAAATGAAAAGGAAATAGGCAGTCTACCTGAAAAAGAATTCAGAGTAATGATAGTAAAGATGATCCAAAATCTTGGAAATAGAATGGAGAAAATACAAGAAACATTTAACAAGGACCTAGAAGAACTAAAGAGCCAACAAACAATTATGAGCAACACAATAAATGAAATTAAAAATTCTCTAGAAGGGATCAATAGCAGAATAACTGAGGCAGAAGAACGGATAAGTGACCTGGAAGATAAAATAGTGGAAATAACTACCGCAGAGTAGAATAAAGAATGAAAAGACTTGAGGACAGTCTCAGAGACCTCTGGGACAACATTAAATGCACCAACATTCGAATTACAGGGGTCCCAGAAGAAGAAGAGAAAAAGAAAGGGTCTGAGAAAATATTTCAAGAGATTATAGTTCAAAACTTCCCTAATATGGGAAAGGAAATAGTTAATCAAGTCTAGGAAGCACAGAGAGTCCCATGCAGGATAAATCCAAGGAGAAACACGCCAAGACACATATTAATCAAACTACCAAAAATTAAATACAAAGAAAAAGTATTAAAAGCAGCAAGGAACAAACAACAAATAACATACAAGGGAATCACCATAAAGTTAACAGCTGATCTTTCAGCAGAAACTCTGCAAGCCAGAAGGGAGTGGCAGGATGTGTTTAAAATGATGAAAGGGAAAAACCCTCAACCAAGATTACTCTACCCAGCAAGGATCTCATTTAAATTCGACAGAGAACTAGAAACCTTTACAAACAAGCAAAAGCTAAGAGAATTGAGCACCACCAAAGCAGCTTTACAACAAGTGCTAAAGGAACTTCTCCAGGCAGGAAACACAAGAGAAGGAAAAGACCTACAAAGACAAACACAAAACAACTAAGAAAATGGTAATAGGAACATACATATCAATAACTACCTTAAATGTAAATGGATTAAACACTCCAAACAAAAGACACAGACTGGCTGAATGGATACAAAACAAGACCTGTATATATGCTGTCTACAAGAGACCCACTTCAGACCTAGGGACACATACAGACTGAAAGTGAGGGCATGGAAAAAGATATTCCATGCAAATGGAAACCAAAAGAAAGCTGGAGTAGCAATTCTCATATCAGAAAAAATAGACTTTAAAATAAAGACTATTGCAAGAGACAAAGAAGGACACTCATAATGATCAAGGGATCAATCCAAGAAGAAGATATAACAATTGTAAATATTTATGCACCCAACATAGGAGCACCTCAATACATAAGGCAAATATTAACAGCCATAAAAGCGGAAATCGACAGTAACACAATCGTAGTAGTGGACTTTAACACCCCACTTTCACCAATGGACAGATCATCCGAAATGAAAATAAATAAGGAAACACAGCTTTAAATGATACATTAAACAAGATGGACTTAATTTATACTTATAGGACATTCCATCCAAAAACAAAAGAATACACTTTCTTCTCAAGTGCTCATGGAACATTCTCCAGGACAGATCATATGTTGGGTCACAAATCAAGCCTTGGTAAATTTAAGAAAATTGAAATCATATCAAGTATCTTTTTCTACCACAACGCTATGAGACTAGGTATCAATTACAGGAAAAAAACTGTAAAAATTATTAACACATGGAGACTAAACAATACGCTACTAAATAACCAAGATATCACTGAAGAAATCAAAGAGGAAATGAAAAAATCTAGAAATAAATGACAATGAAAACGTGATGACCCAAAACAGTGCAAGAGGGAAAGGGAACCCTCTTGCACTGTTGGTGGGAATGTAAATTGATACAGCCACTATGGAGAACAGTATGGAGGTTCCTTAAAAAACTAAAAGTAGAACTACCATACGACCCAGCAATCCCACTACTGGGCATATACCCTGAGAAAACCATAATTTCAAAAAGAGTCATGTACCACAATGTTCACTGCAGCTCTATTTACAGTAGCCAAGACATGCACGTGTCCGTCGACAGATGAATGGATAAAGAAGATGTGGCACATATATACAATGGAATATTACTCAGCCATAAAAAGAAACGATATTGAGTTATTTGTAGTGACTTGGATGGACCTAGAGTCTGTCATACTGAGTGAAGTAAGTCAGAAAGAGAAAAACAAATATCGTATGCTAACACATATACATGGAATCTAAAAAAAGAAAAAAAATTAGTTCTGAAGAACCTAGAGACAGGACAGGAATAAAGACGTAGAGAATGGACTTTAGGACACAGGGATGGAGAAGGGTAAGCTGGGACGAAGTGAGAGAGTGGCATGGACATATATACACTAGGGAGGGGGGGAGGGCAACACAAGACGGAGGAGATATGGGGACATATGATATATGTATAGCTGATTCATTTTGTTATAAAGCAGGAACTAACACAGCATTCTAAAGCAGTTATACTCCAATGAAGATGCTAAAAAAAAAAACACACCATCGTAGAGCAAAGTATTGTCAAGCCTGGAGCAGCAATGTTAGGCGTCACTACGACTAGAGATGAGTCCTGCAGGAGTTCCCCCACATGGAGATAATCAGATAAGGGTTAGCTCCTAAGTAATGTATTGCTTTATTCCCCCAAGTAGAATGGCAAGAGACTACCCTCTTCTATGTATCTCTGAGGTGGTCAAATAACAGTATTAAGTCATTGTTACAAATGTTAAAAAAAAATTAAAAAATAAAGTTATCATAAAACATTGGCTATATTCCCTGTGCTGTACAACATATTCTTGTAGCTTATTTATTTTATACATAGTACTTTGTACCTCTTAATCTCCTACCCCTATCTTGCCCCGTCCCTCATCTCTCTCTCTCCACTGGTAACCACTAGTTTGTTCTCTATATCTGTGAGTCTGTTTCTGTTTTATTATATTCATTTGTTTTATTTTTTAGATTCTACATATAAGTGATAACATACACTATTTGTCTTTCTCTGTCTGACTTACTTCACTAAGCATAATACCCTCCAGATCCATCCATGTTGTTGCAAATGTCAAAATGCCATTCTTTTTTGTGGCTGAGTAGTATTCCATTGTATACATATACCACATCTTCTTTATCCATTTATCTGCTGAAGGACACTTAGGTTGCTTTCATATCTTGGCTATTGTAAATAATACTGCTATGAACATTGGGGTGAATGTATCTTTTCAAATTAGTATTTTCATTTTCTTTGGTATATGCCGAAGTGTGGAATTGCTGGTCATATGGTAATTCTATTTTTAGTTTTTTGAGAAACCTTCATATTGTTTTCCATAGTGGCTGTACCAATTTACATTCCCACCAATAGTATACAAGGGTTCCCTTTCTCCACATCCATGCCAACATTTATTTGCAATCTCTTTGATGACAGGCATTCTGACAGGTGCGAGGTTTTATTTTGCTTATTTTCATGTGGCTACTAAAAGTTTTTTAATTACACGAGACTAGTATTATAATTCTACTGGGCAGTTCTGCACCAAACTTTGAGAATTATTCCTTTGAAGCAATAGTCCACAACTAGGACAATTTTGCTCCCCTGGGAATATCTGGAGATATCTGGAGATGTTTTTGGTTGTCACAGATTGGAGCAGGGGTTTGATGGACGTCTCACAGATAAAGGCCAGGGATGCAGCTAAACATCCTGTAATTCACAAAACAGTACCCCACAACAAAGGATTACCCAGTTCAAAATGTCAGTAGTGCTGAGGTTGAGAAATATGTTCTACCACAGTGATTCTGCACATTAGCATCACTCAGGGAGACTTAAAATATACAGTGGCCCTTGCCCTTGGCCTATCCCTAGACTAATTAAATTGGAATCTCTGGTACAGAGGCCATGGCATGGTTGTTCATTTTTTTTTTTGCTTTTTTAAATTCCTCAGGGATTCTAATGTATAGCCAGGGTTGAGAACCTCTGTTCCAGAGGGAAGGATAGAGGCCTCACTCATTTATAAATACAGTGTACCGCCAGCACCCACCACCCCTTACCTCCAGACCTGAGAATTTACATTTCTTTCAAGCTTCCAGGTGATGCTTAAGCTGCTGGTTCAGTGTCCTATGAAGCATTTATGTACCATTCAACACAGCACCAGGCATTTCTACTCTCCGGATGGCCCATCACCCAGAGAAAGCGGGGATCCTCATCAGACTAGGGCAGTCATTCCCTGCACAGGAGAGGACAACCCCACTACCAAACGTCTCCCTTGACTGGAATCTGAGGCTCTATCAAAGTGACTTCTCCATTTTGCTGAGACAGATGCAGCTCTTTTAGAGAGGGGAAGTGGGTAAAGATGTTAAATATTTACTTAAATCTTGTCTGCCCTGCATTGCAAGCAGGAAACAAAAGTATCAGTGACTGGGTCATCTTAGTGAAACCCCTTTCGCTTTGCTCTTCAATTCCTGCCAGTACACAACTGAAATCACTTTAAGTTTTTACAGATTATGAAATTTTAAAGATTAAAACACCTTCTTCCTAACATTCCTAAGAAAGCAGGAGCCAGGGAAAACAAGCTTTAAACAATTAATGGTTTTGTACTCAATAATTAACTTTTGAAAAATAGATATATAAATCTAAAATAGATGGCCACACACACACACACACACACACACACACACCTCTTTACCTGCTGAACACTTTGCCCACTTGCTCTGCTCCAGTCACCCTGGGCTGGCATCCTGCCTGTGCCTCCCACATGCCAGGCACAAAGACCCTTCCCCCAACATCGTCTGAATGGGGATAACTTCCCACGTCCTCCTGGTCTTTGCTCAAATGTCACCTTCTCTCTTCCATCTGGACCTCTCTTTCTCAACCCCTTTTTCTCTGTTCTACTGTTTTTTCCATGGCACATATTACATATAACCAGTACTACGTGATTTACTTACTCTGTTTATTGTCTGTCTTTCATGAAGGAATCTAAGCTCTGTGAGGGTAGAAATCTTTGTTTTGTTCACTGACAGGACTCAAATGCCTAAAATAATGCCTGGCACATGGTAGGTCTGCAATAAATATTTGTTGACCGAATAGCTGTCTTTTAAAATCCAAAAATATTTCATTTTTCCCACAACTTTATTGCTTTTACTAAATTATTTCCAAAATTCTTTTTAGAGTGGGTATCTTTACTGCATCCCAAGCAAATGATGAGAAAGCCTACTTGACAGGCCATTACCAATTAAACTAAGAATTCAAGGACCTTCTGGAACTGAAATGCTGTCACTGCGACCGTACCACAGTGGATGAGGGGAAATGATTAAAGTCAACGTCAAAGAAGCCAGAATATTAAGGGTCTCACGAAGCAGGGTAAAGAGTTTGAATTATGTTTTCAGGTCATTAGGAAGCCAGCAAAGGTTTTAGGCAGTGGGTTAAGCAAAGATACTGAGTATCGTAACACGTGATTGATAAGGCCCCCCGGACTGCTCTACGAGTGGCATTGACCGTGTTTTTATTCAATGATCTATCTGTCCTGATCATCTGATGATGCACAATTTAGCAGGCATGGCTGTTCTTAGTAGGACTGTATTAGCTAGAAGTGCAGAGTCAACCCATCTTTAGAGTAACTGATTTAACCCCTAGATCCTTCCCACTCAATGTGTGGTCTATGGACAACAGCAGCAGCAGCATCTGGGAGCTGGGAAGAAATACAGAATCCTAGGTCCCACTCTGGACCAAAGAGACTGAAATCTGCATTTTAACATGATCTCCAGGTGACTCGGATGCACGTCAGAGTTGAAGACATACTGCCCTAGGGTATAGACTAGATTGATCCCTTCACTTCTAGCTCTGCGGGGACCGTAGTGGAAAGGGGTGGGTAAGAGAGCTTTCTCCCCACTCTCTAGGTTATAGGCTCATCAGCTGTCTGTGGCAGTGACTTACATCCTTAACTAAAGAGCCCAAAGAGACAACAAAACCTCCCTGCCTGGTGGTCCTTTCTGACTGCCACTGAAACAGAAGCATTAGAAAGTTCTCTAAGTTCAAGGTTTCCTCATGCATCATCATTATTTCCAAACTGTTTTCACAGACATTTTCTCTTCATCTTATTAACGCTTCAGAGTGTGGCCAGGGAACTCCGGTGGTCCCCAAGACCCCTTCAGGGGTCTCAAAGTCAAAACTATTTTCACAGTAATACTATGACATCACGTGATGAGTGTACAAAGTATAAAAAGCTCATTGAAGGGATTTCATATTCCACACTGCAACTAAACCTTCAGAAATAGTACCACTTGTCCATTTTGCAGTGTCAAGGAAGGCTATGCTCAGTTATCCGAAAGGTTAATACAATACTTCTCACTCTTCCAACCATGTATCTGGGTGAGGCCAGATTTTCTTCTTATGCTGCAACCCAAACAACATACTGCAACAGATTAAACACAGAAGCAGGTGTGAGAATCCAGCTGTCATCTATCAAGCCACCCATTAAGGAGATCTGCAAAAATGTAAAATAATGCCACTATTCTCACTATTTTGGGGGGTTTTGGAAACAGTAACTTTTCATGAAAATATGTTATTTATATTACATGCAACAGGTTTATCATTTTTAACAAATTAATCAATATTTTTAAATTTTCTGTTTTAATTTCTAATACATTATATGTCAATAAACATAGTCCATGTAAACAACAGCTCTGAGTCCTCAACAATTTTTAAGAGTGTAAAAGTGCCTGGAGATCAGGAAGTTCTGAGAACTGCTACAATAGAGCAAAGTAAAATAAAGACTGAAAAGCCTCTTGTGGGAAAGAAACTTTTCAAGTAGACTTCTGGGTAAGCAGGATGGAACATCCTGATAAGAAAGAAAAAAGTCAACCTGCTTATAATATAAATAAATAACCATGAGCAGGAATGGAAGTGTCTAAATTAGGTTCTCAATGTTCTCTTTATTGTGGTTATTTCCTCTGTCATAAATAAACGAACTGCTAAAACCAAGCACATTCCCCACTGAGGATCCTGCTGTTCTCTCTACCCATAATGCTCTTCTAACAGCTATTTATATAACTAATTTCCTCACCCCCGCCTCAGGTCCTTGATCAAAAATGATCATCCCAATGATGCCCACCCTGAACTCCCAACCCAAAATTGCAACCCACCCATTCCATTCACACACATTTCCAACTCCCTTCACCCAGCTTTCCTTTTTCTTTTTCACAGACTTACCACCTGCTAAAATACCAAAGAACATGTCTGTTTATTACATCTGCTGACACTATCCTCTCTTGCTACAATGTAAGCTGCATAAAGGAAACTTTTTTTCTGTTTTGTAATCTATCCCCATCATCTCTTCTAGAGCAGTGCCTGGTACCTGGTAACTTACAATACATATTTGTTAAGTATAAGGAGAGTGAGTTTTGCAGATAGAGGTGGTAGAGCTTAGAAGATCAAGAATGGCTGTTAGACCCAAGCAAAACTTGGATTTGAATGCTGATTCAGACAATTACCAGGCTCAAGCTCTTCAGCAAGTTATTAAACACTCTAGCCCTCAATTTTCTCACACGTAAAATCTATGCCACAGGATTGTGGTGAGAATGAATAAGATAATATCTGAAAACATATTGCCTGGAACTTAGTAACTGATCATTAATCACACTGTTATGGTTACTGCACCATTGTTAGCTACTTTATCTTTTATGCTCCCAGTAACCAGTGTTGATTGGATTAAAGGCAATGGACAGCCCCAGGTTCACTTTTGCCACATAAAGAGTAGCTCAATTTTCCACCGCTCAAGAAGATACCTTTCCAGACTCAGGGATATAAGTAAAACAGATTTAACTCATTGCATGTCCGTGCTAGAAGCATCATGAGAGGTCATTTAGTTCAACTTTTATTTTATCTTAACAGGCAAGTAAATGGAGGCCTGAGGTGAAAAGGTGTTCTAAGATCACATAGCTTGTTAGTACAGAAAAGAACCTAAAAATCCAGATTTCTGGATTCCCAGGACAATATTCTTTCTAATCCAACTGTCATGGAAGCTGTTTATTGGAAAACTTAAAAAAAATCTCAACTTTTCATCCTGTGCAAGATTAACACAGAGAACTAGAAGATAATTGAGATTATGTCTGCATGGACCGAGGATGCCTCTCTAGCACTCAGTAGCCACTGATAAGTCATACCCATTTTCTTCATAACTCATAATTAATGGTTTGCACAGGAATAAACATTGAACAAATAAATCCTACTATACACTGAAAGAGCACTAACTTCATTCATATAACCACCCAGAAGATTCTAATCAAGGAAAGATAAATCAGTGAAGTTATTCCTGCAGAGCTTTTTTCAACCTTAGTATGTTAATTTTAGCTCTCTCAGGCTGTATCTATAAACTGCACATTTGGACTAAAATTCATTAGTCAATTTAGTCAACTATTTTGGCTAACATTTTCCCCTGAATATTTCTAAAAAGTGTCAGAAATATTAAAATCCATTGAATTTAGTTCTACTCTTATTAGTAGCACCTCCAAAATATATGTTGAAAATTGGCTCACATACTTATATACAGGTAATTATAAAGTTGGCTCTTCCACTTACACAGGCAAATGACCAAATAAATGATATGCACAAAAAGAGAAGTTGTATAAAAATTCAAATATCCAAGATGTGACAGTCTAGTCTCTGATCAAGCCTCAGGAAAAAAAAAAGATATTAAAAATAAACCAAGGGGGCTTCCCTGGTGGCTCAGTGGTTGAGTGTCTGCCTGCCGATGCAGGGGACACGGGTTCGTGCCCTGGTCCGGGAAGATCCCACATGCCGCGGAGCGGCTGGGCCCGTGAGCCATGGCCGCTGAGCCTGCGCGTCTGGAGCCTGTGCTCCGCAACGGGAGAGGCCACAACAGTGAGAGGCCCGTGTACCACAAAAAAATAAAAATAAAAAAATAAAAAATAAACCAAGGAAGCAAACAAAAGAGTTGTTATGACAACATACTTGAATCACCAAAAGCAAATTAAAGATCCCTCCTATTTGCCAAATATAACCACTTAGACTCTACTGCACAATACAGGCCTGTGCAAATCAACATCATGAAACAATATATGGAATGCAGCACCATGGCAGAACCTCCAAGGTAGCGCAAAACACTGAACAATAGGAAAAGTCCCCTCTGGTAGTTGATTATGAAGTGCTTTACCTGAAGAATCTTATCTTTAATCCAGCTTGAATTCATTCATTTAACAAATATTTATTAAGCACCTGCCAAGGAGGGTTTGGAACATCTGGAGCTCAAAGATGAATGACATTTTGATATATTACCCAGCTTAGAATTTAGGAAAGAAAGTCCAGACCAAATCTGTTTTGAAAGCAATGGGTAGATAAGGAAATGAAAATAAAAACATCCAAGTTTAGCTGGGGTAGATGTCATACGACCCTCTCCACTGGGCAAAGGCTAAATATATAATTATACAGAGTTGATTTAAGAAAAAAAACAAACAGGAAATGTAAACATTGTTCTAACAGATTAAATCTAAATTTCAGGGGTTGAATAGGAGGTGCAAGCAGTAATTTCATCATGGCTAAACAGGAAACACATGATCAAGGAAAGGCAAACCAATGATAAGTATGTGGAATGAGAAGGGATGAATAAATGCTGTGTGAGTCAAAAGGATATTTAAGCATCCACTGAGGAAACCAATCATGATATAGTCACAGATGATGTTCTCCTACATGGGCAGTAGGACATCTCAGTAATAAAGTACATTTATTCCTACCCCATTTCTGACCCAGCAAGATAATACTCAGACAGGGCCAACACAAAATACATAACAGATTAGGGGGTAATTGGCAAAATACCACGTACTATGGAATAACAAAACATTTTGGGTCATTCTAGTCTTCTGGAAATCAAATGAATAAACGTCGCCTATTCACGGAGCTCTGGAACGTTAAGGAATGGGCAGCATTTGGCAATGCAACTTACTTTCCCCAGCTTCAAATAAAAGATTCTGGAAAGGAGGGTTCTTTAGCTTTTAGGGCCCTAAACTTCTATCTACCAGCTCCGAAATCATGGCAGTCAACCAGTTTCTCAAATAATCCTATGAAAACAATTCAGACCTATTCATTCACATTTATCTGCTTGCATGTTTCTCCAGTTCTCCTTCCTGAGGAGATAACATACACTGTGGGTAGGAGCCTGGTTCAGAATCAGGCCCATCCCTGCTGGTTGTGTGATCTAAGAAGAGTTAATATTGCTAAGCTTCAACTTCCTCATCTGTAAAAGGGAGAAGATAGGAGGAAACTACCACTAGGGATTGTTGTGAGGCTTAAAAACGGCTATCACATGGTAGGAGTTCAATAATCTTGGCCATGATTAGCAAATGGTATTCTTAGCAAAGAAGAATGTGGTGCCAATGACCATCACTAGCCTGAAAAGAGAGTGCAGTCAGCATGGCTTTTTAATATTTTATTGTCCTTCTTACTAGGCTCCTGTTTAAACGAATTCAAATATAATTATGTATGCACTATTTAGTTCATCTGTGCTATATGGTCCTGTAGAGGTTTTGTGGGATCTTTCCGAACGTCCCCTTTCACCTGTACTGATGCTCACATCTAGAAGGATTATGCTTCCATGTCCCTCATGAGTTAGGTTCTGAGAAGTTCAGTTCTCATTCTAGCACTTCTTTTGATGTCCAAGGAAGGCAGATTACACAATTTAGCCCTCACCTCCAAATTCATCCAGTAGGGGCATGAACAGTGTATATCTTCAGGGCACTGCCCTGGGCAGCCTGGCTCAGGGGCAAAGTGAAGCAAAAAGTGGGGAAAATGACTCTGAGAATGGTTCCTAGCCTAGAAGTGAAGGCTTCTAGAACCAAGGGCCCTGCTGGCCTTGGTTGGCTTGGTTTCCTTCTATCCTCACCGGTGCCTGGACAACAAACTATCATTGAATCCATGGAGGAGAATTATTATAAGGCACTTTAATGAGTTCATGCATGCTCAGAATGCACAAATTATGTTCAATGTACAGTAAGTAATTAGATCTTCAAATTATCAAACCAAAGGTAACTATCAAAGTAGAAACAAACCAAGAAAAAGGAGTCTTTTAAGTGGGGAAAAAAACAATAACAGAAAGTAGAGTCAACTTTCCAGACCTCCTGGGTATCTTTTATCAGGTTATTTATTTAATTAACTTTTTAACATTTTTATTGGAGTATAATTGCTTTACAATGTTGTCATAGTTTCTGCTGTATAACAAAGTGAATCAGCTATATGTATACATATATCCCCATATCCCTTACCTGTTGCGTCTCCCTCCCACCATCCCTATCCCACCCCTCTAGGTGGTCACAAAGCACCAAGCTGATCTCCATGTGCTACGTAGCTGCTTGCCACTAGCTAGCTATTTTATATTTGGTAGACTATATATGTCAATGCTACTCTCAGTTCGTCCCAGCTTACCCTTCCCAATCCCCGTGTCCTCAAGTCCATTCTCTAGGTCTGCATCTTTATTCCTATCCTGCCCCAAGGTTCTTTGGAACCATTATTCTCTTTTTTTTTTTAGATTCCATATATATGTGTTAGCATACGGTATTTTTCTCTTTCTGACTTAATTCACTCTGCAAGACATATTCTAGGTCTATCCACCTCACTACAAATAACTCAATTTCGTTTCTTTTTATGGCTGAATAATATTCCATTGTATATATGTGCCAATCTTCTTTATCCATTCATCTGTCGATGGACACTTAGGTTGCTTCCATGTCCTGGCTATTGTAAATAGAGCTGCAATGAACATTGTGCTACATGACTCTTTTTGAATTATGGTTTTCTCAGGGTATATGCCCAGTAGTGGGATTGCTGGGTCATATGGTAGTTCTATTTTTAGTTTTTTTAGGAACCTCCATACTGTTCCCCATAGTGGCTGTACTGATTTACGTTCCCACCAACAGTGCAAGAGAGTTCCCTTTTCTCCACACCCTCTCCAGCATTTATAGTTTGTAGATTTTTTTATGATGGCCGTTCTGACAGGTGTGAGGTGATACCTCATTGTAGTCTTGATTTGCATTTCTCTAATGATTAGTGATGTGAGCACCCTTTCATGTGTTTGTTGGCAATCCGTATATCTTCTTTGGAGAAATGTCTATTTAGGTCTTCAGCCCATTTTTGGATTCAGTTGTTTGTTTTTTTGATATTGAGCTGCATGAGCTCCTTCTATATTTTGGAGATTAATCCTTTGTCAGTTGCTTCGTCTGCAAATATTTCCTCCCGTTCTGAGGGTTGTATTTTCATCTTGTTTATGGTTTCCTTTGTTGTGCAAAAGCTTTGAAGTTTCATTAGGTCCCATTTGTTTATTTTTGTTTTTATTTCCATTTCTCTAAGAGGTGGTCCGAAAAGGATCTTGCTGTGATTTATGTCAAAGAATGTTCTGCCTACATTTTCCTCTATGTGTTTTATAGTGTCTGCCCTTATATTTAGGTCTTTTATCCATTTTGAGTTTATTTTTGTGTATCGTGTCAGGATGTGTTCTAATGTCATTCTTTTATATGTAGCTGTCCAGTTTTCCCAGCACCACTTATTGAAGAGGCAGTCTTTTCTCCATTGTATATTCTTGCCTCCTTTCTCAAAGATAAGGTGACCATATGTGCGTGCGTTTATCTCTGGGCTTTCTATCCTCTTCCATTGATCTACATTTCTGTTTTTGTGCCAGTACCATGCTGTCTTGATTACTGTAGCTTTGTAGTATAGTCTGAAGTCCAGGAGCCTGATTCCTCCACCTCTGTTTTTCTTTCTCAAGATTGCTTTGGCTATTCGGGGTCATCTGTGTTTCCACACAAATTGTGAAATGTTTTGCTCTAGTTCTGTGAAAAATGCCAGTGGTAGTTTGATAGGGATTTCATTGAATCTGTAGATTGCTTTGGGTTGTATAGTCATTTTCACAATGTTGATACTTCCAATCCAAGAACATGGTATATCTCTCCATCTGTTTGTATCATCTTTAATTTCCTTCATCAGTGTCTTATAGATTTCTGCATACAGGTCTTTTGTCTCTTTAGGTAGGTTTATTCCAGGTATTTTATTCTTTTTGTTGCAATGGTAAATGGGAGTGTTTCCTTAAATTCTGTTTCAGATTTTTCATCATTAGTGTATAGGAATGCAAGAGATTTCTGTGCATTAATTTTGTATCCTGCTACTTTACCAAATTCATTGATTAGCTCTAGTAGTTTTCTGGTAGCATCTTTAGGATTCTCTATGTATAGTATCATGTCATCTGCACATAGTAACAGCTTTATTTCTTCTTTTCCGATTTGGGTTCCTTTTATTTCTTTTTCTTCTCTGATTACTCGATTGCTGTGGCTACAACTTCCAAAACTATGTTGGATAACAGTGGTGAGAGTGGGCATCCTTGTCTTGTTCCTGATTTTAGAGGAAATGGTTTCAGTTTTTCACCATTGAGAATGATGTTGGCTGTGGGTTTGTTATATATGGCCTTTATTATGTTAAGGTAGGTTCCCTCTATGTCTAGTTTCAGAAGAGTTTTTAACATAAATGGGTGTTGAACTTTGTCGAAAACTTTCTGTGCTTCTATTGAGATTATCGTATGGTTTTATCCTTCATTTTATTAATATAGTGTATCACACTGATTGATCTGCATATACTGAAGAATCCTTGCATTCCTGAGATAAACCCCACTTGATCATGGTGTATGATCCTTTTAAAGTGCTGTTGGATTCTGTTTGCTAGTATTTTGTTGAGGATTTTTGCATGTACGTTCATCAGTGATACTGGTCTGTAGTTTTCTTTTTTATTTTTTGCATTACGCGGGCCTCCCACTGCTGTGGCCTCTCCCGTTGCAGAGCACAGGCTCCAGATGCGCAGGCTCACCGGCCATGACTCACGGGCCCAGCCACTCCGCGGCATGTGGGATCTTCCCAGACCGGGGCACGAACCCGTGTCCCCTGCATCGGCAGGCGGACTCTCAACCACTGCGCCACCAGGGAAGCCCTGTAGTTTTCTTTTTTTGTAACATCTTTCTCTGGTTTTGGTGTCAGGGTGATGGTGGCCTCGTAGAATGAGTTTGGGAGTGTTTCTCCCTCTGCTATATTTTGGAAGAGTTTGAGAAGGCTAGGTGTTAGCTCTTCTCTAAATTTTTGATAGAATTTGCCTGTGACGCCATCTGGTCCCGGGCTTTTGTCTGCTGGAAGATTTTTAATCACAGTTTCAATTTCAGTGCTTGTGATTGGCCTGTTCATATTTTCTATTTCTTCCTGGGTCAGTCTCAGAAGGTTGTGCTTTTCTAAGAATTTGTTCATTTCTTCCAGGTTGTCCATTTTATTGTCATACGGTTGCTTGTAGTAATCCCTCATGATTCTTTGTATTTCTGCAGGGTCAGTTGTTACTTCCCCTTTTTCATTTATAATTCTGTTGATTTGAGTCTTATCACTTTTTTTCTTGATGAATCTAACTAGTGGTTTATCAGTTTTGTTTATCTTCTCAAAGAACCAGCTTTTAGTTTTACTGATTCCTTGAGGATGCTTGAGAAGACCCAAGAATTTGCATTTAAAACAAGCATTCTAGGAATATGATAGATATATAATTAAAGGGTTGGAAATAGGGTCTGCAGGTAAGAGCCAAGAATGTGACTTATTTAGAAAAATAGAGACAGGATTTCATTTTTTTCAAGTACTGTATACAAAGATTATAGATAATAAAGGAACAATTCTCTATTTCCACACACTGAACAACTTCGAATTGCAACAGGAGACATTTAGTGCAATATAGACTGAAATATACCTGTTTCTGAAATGCCCTAATTAGCAGCATTTCAGAGTCTCTTCTTCTGTCCTGTTGTTTAGACATGGCAATACACTAGCAAGGATAGGTAAGCTTTCAGCAGCAGTCATGAGTAGGGCACACAAGACCAGGAAAATCATTGCAGATCATAACCCACCATAGGAATTCCAAAGAGAGAGAAAACTGGTATAGGGCCAGCGTGTTCCCAGGTACCCATAACTCATTGACAACCAACAGTGGACACAGAAAGGGACCAGAGTCATGGCTATGCCACTACCTGCCCTCTGCTCAGGCTGAGCCTCTTCTGTACCCAGGCCTGAATGTACATAAATATGTGATGTAAGCAGTGTTTGCTTTGGTTGCCACCTTGGTAACCTGGTGTCCTCAAGTCATGGGTTTTCGAGTCACACTAACAGAAGTTCAGAGTCTAGTTTACTAGCTTTTGTGATCTTCAACAAATTGCTTAACCTCTGCAAGTCTCAGTTCCCTCATCTGTAAGGTTAGAAAAATATAGTCAACCCCACAGGGTGTCATGAGGGGGAATTAAAGTATGTAAAACCCCACAGGGTGTCATGAGGGGGAATTAAAGTATGTAAAACAGAGGCCCAACATACACTCAACAAATTATAATTTTTTGTCATTTCTATTGTTGCTGTTGCACTATTGAAATCATTGATATTACTATTGTTATTATCATCATCATTATTCCAATGGATCCTGAAATTCTTAGACTCCAATGAGTTCAGGAATTCCAGGCCAGGGACCACTGCTTGAGCCCACTGTCACTTTTTCTCTTTCATATCTAAGAAATCCCTAAAATCTTCTAACTTAACTCCAATAAGTGAATTCATCATTAAGTGTTATCCTCTTTGTCACCAACCCAATCATCTTCACCAATTTTATGAATATCTTTAAAAGAGTGACTTCTATGTCTTAAATTGAAACCATAATCCTAATGATGGAAATTTCAGTCATTGCAACAGATTTGAGGTCAGAATTTGGGGGTTAGGAGGATGTATCAGTTATTCTTCACTCACAGCAGTTTGTAAGAGACCACCTAAGAATAAGCAGAATCAGTTCTTCCAGTATCTCCAACTTTATTTAGTGCTGGGATAAGAGAGGGTGAAGGTTGAGACTGGAACAGAGAGTTTGGCTACTGATAACATCTGATTGTGAACTTCCAGTTTCAACACGCCTTTTATCCTTCCACCCGTGTCTACCTTCCAGAAAAACTGCATACTTCTCACAGCTTGGAAAAGCCACATCTCTCTTCCCTCCTAGAGAAATCTCAATCATTCTGCAAAGATCAACTCAGAAGTTCCCCTCTTTTAAAACTTCCCTGATAACACAAAGTTGAAGGTAATCACTCATAGAACTAAAGAGTTGGAAGAAATCTTCTTTAATTTTATGGCTTGAATAAATTCCATGTTTTAAAGATGTAGTCAAAGGGCTTTTAGTAGGAAAAAACTGTCTGATTTCAACTCTCAGCATTCTACTTAGAATTATGAATTGTTTTTTTCAATGTTTCAACTGTTTTTTCATCTGCACATACTTGCCTCGGGACCTGCTTTCACAGGAAACCAAGAAAAGCCAGTTCATAAAATTCATGCTTTTGAGAGTGTAAGGAAATGATCAGACTTATATACTGTGTGGTAAGAACACACATTCTTACAGACCTTTTTAGGGTAATTAAATAGACTATCAATATTTTTAAAATGCATACCCTGTGAACAAGGCATTCTTCTAAGACTCTCTCTTATAGTAATCCACATAGGAGCACAAAGAAAGAAATATGAGGATGCTCTCTGTAGAATACTATATAATAGAGAAATGTTGGAAATATCTGTCAATATATCTGTCAAAATATCTGTTAATAGGAGAATGATTAAGTAAATTACAGTATAAGCATTCTATGAAACACTGTGAAGCTATTTTAAAAGCATGAGTTTGATCTATATTTACTGGTAAGGAAAGATGTTTATGATATACCAATAAGCAAAAAAAATTAAATTAAAAAAGCATGGGTATTGTGTTCTATATGTTATTTTCCTCTCTCTTTCTGGAAATACACACACACACACACACACACACACACAGACACAGACACACACACATCAAACTATTAGCATGGTTACCACTGGGGAGGCAGATGGCTTAGGGGTAGAAGTGTTAGAGATGGTACAGAAAGGGTTATAAAGGGGAATGCCTCTCTTTTTTTTTTATAAGTGCATATTAACTTTAAAATTGAAAAAGAAAATAAAAGTAATGCATTTGGAAATTAACATCTGAAACATTCTTCACCATTTTAATTTTTCTTAAACTTCACAATCAACATTGGCAGCAAAAAAACTCAGGGGATTTTAGCTGTACATTCTCCTTCTGTCTCACATATATCAGTGTAAAAATGTGTTGTAACCAAATTTAAGCATATAAGTAACCTAAAAAGTAATTAATAAGGGAAATTATCTGTTGACACTATTGTCCTGTATACAGTTGCTCGCTCTTTTAAGATGAGAAAATCCACACAAACAAAATATATTTCAAACACTCATTATATTTTTCAGAAGCAAAATAAGGAAAACCACCATTACAAGGGTAAACAGGAAATTAAAACCAACTATAAATGTATACTTAAACCTCCTGCATTTTCTTGTTTCTTTATTCAGGAAATTAAATGATACTGAATGACAAAGTATCTGCAATCTCTCAAGTGTTTAAGAGGAAGTACAGCATTCACTTAGGAGAAAACTATAGCAAACGACGCTATTGTCAGGAGGATTTAAGAGATTTGAAAAAAAAATGCTGTGAAAGACTACCCCCAAAAGCCAACCCATCGTGGCCCATGTGTTTTTGTCTCCAGAATTTGCTTTCCATAGAATTCTATGAGTGCAGGTGAGTTTCAGAGAGAACCTACTGGCTAGTTACAGTGAATCCCATAATGCAATGAGAAAGGCATGGGGTGGTGGTGAGAAACATGGCCCCTGCTTGGCTGTGTGAGTATGAGCAAAGAATACTAAGCCTTGACTTTCTGTAAACTAGGAATAAATATATAAAATGACAAGGTCGCTCTGAGGATTAACAGAAAAGATGTGCACCAAAGCACTTAATCTAGCTAACGCTACTCAGGTATTGATTTTTGTCATTATTCCGTTTCTATTTTTAAAAACTCCTGTGCTGGGATGAATAATAGTAAGATGATCAAAAGATGTAAAAGATTTCAATAATACATCATTTTTGTAAAACTACTCCTATTGACCTACAACTTGATCAATGTGACTGGCAGATATCTATGGAAACTTAAGAGGAATATATAGGCTGATATCGACAAGCAGCAGTAAATAATTTCTATTAAAACTGCTTGGTTAATGATACAGGGTCCATTCATTTGGCTAATGTTTACTGAATATGAACTATGCTTCACACACTGTGTTAGATGCTGTGGACAGACAGTATTGTGTAAAACAGGGCTCCTACCCTAACAACTTAGAATCTACTGCAGATGAAAGGTATTGAAAAAAATACATAATTCGAAGTATGCAGTAGTTTATTTAGGAGATGATCCCAGAAATCACTGTGAGAAAATGGGGAAGTGAGACAGGGAAGGGAGAAAAACCAATAAAGAGTACACTGACTAGCCAGTTACCTCTATGGTAGAATGGTCAACTATCCCAGTTTACCAGGATTGAGGGGCTTCCCAGGACACAGGACTTTCTATGCTAAAACTGGGACAGTTCCAAGAAATCTGGGACCAGTTGATCACCCTAATCTACGAACAGCTGGGTCTCAATCATTCTGGAGGCCTTCTGAGAGGCTGCATGGAACACAACTTAGAATTATCTCAATGAAAGGCAAGGAAGTAGAGTATTTATCCACCAACCTCAATGGCTGAGAATCACTCCAAGGCATTATTTTTCAGTTGCTCCCGATCTGACCTGTGCAGGGGCAGGGCATGCTCCTGTGCCCAGAGAATGCCCCCTGAAAGAAAGACACATGTCTATGAAGTGTCTGCAGGCAAACTCTGGGGTCAGCCAAGGGGACATGGGCAGGGCATCAACACTATCTGATACATGATTATTTTTTCCCAATTTGATGGGCAAAAGAATGAGCTCAATGTTGTTTTCACTGGGATTCCCTATTTAGTGGGGAGTTTAGAACTAACTTCATATTTGCATTCCTTTTTGAGCATTTAAAGACAGGTTAAGGGTAGTTTATTTTCTCAGCCTCAGACAACTGCCCCCGTAATAGAAAACAATAAAAAAATTTCACTGAATTTATCTAGAATATGTGTGTATCGGGGTGGGGACAGAGGTGGGGAGCAGAGCAAACTCTTTCATGTGAACTGAAGGTGAGAACTGAAAACGTAGTCTTAGTGTTCCCAGTGCCATGATCCTTGCTACACTTCCCTTTACCTTTAAAGGAGAATTGAGATCCCTGAGTTTTATATATCACATGTTTTAGGTTCCCAATGAGTTGACTGATGGTCATGATTCATACTTGTTCGTCTTCCAAGGCTCTTCTCCCATACTCATTTCCTCCCAGGTATATTTTCAGATCACTCCTAATTCCCTGTAAGCCTGAAACCTGTAAGCCTGGGTGTGCCCTGCCTCCTTTCACTTCTGCTGTGACCATAGCAGTCCATTTCTATTTTCTTCAAGCCTCACTCACTGCAGCCTATTTTGAATTATATTCTAGCTGACTACTGGGGAAATCAGGGATGTTTAATGGAGCTCTGGGAGCAGTCATTACTGAAACCCAACATACTCAAATCTCTTGTGTAATTCAAAACCCATGATATGCTTAGCCTAAAAGCTACAGTCGTGGGGCCTCACTGTATCATAATAAGAACATGAACTTTGCACACTCAGAAGATAACTAAATCATAAATTTAAACTGTAGATTCTGTCACTTCACTGATTAAGCTCTCAAACATTTCCCCAACTACCTAAGACCTGTCATTATTAATCCTACCTGGTTTTACACATTCCATCTCACATTTCTCAGCACATATGTTATGGCTTTTTACCAAGCTTATCCTCCAATCATGATTATAGACAGTATCTTAGACAGTATCTTTTGATGGTTTTATTACCGAGCAGGAAGCAATCTGTATAATTCTGTCACATAAACTAATTGCTTAGACTTTTCTTGCTAACCTTTCATTTCAAAACTTGTCCCTTGGTTTCAAAGAATAAACCAGCCCTTATCTTACAAATACAGCAACTGAGATTTCAAGATGTTAAGTGACTTACCTAGGTCACCCAACTCGCAGCCAAGGCCAGAAGTCCTCTTCCTAGGCTACCATCCATCTTCTCTTCTTGCTTCTCTGGAAAGAAAAGAACATCTCAGGCAGTCATCTTGCCATCCATGTGCCTGGCTTAGACCTCAGTGCTTTAAGACTCTGTCACCACCATTACCCACCCTTCAGTCATTCCATTTCAGAGAAGTTAATCCTAGCTTCTTTGTAAGTGCCCCGCAGGGCATGGGCCTCCATATGTGTGACATGAATGCCAGTAGCACTTACAGTCTCTTCCAGACATTTGGTACTTGCTGTGTCCTATGTGGATAGCTATTCACCTCTTTATAAATAATGCATCTGTCTGCACAACTCAAATTCAAGGCTCCTGAGGACACAAATCATATTTATATATTTCTTTTCATTTTCCATCATGCCTAAATACCTGTCACTATGCATATGGAGATGTTTCACAAAATTTAATAAGGATGATAACTTCATGGGCAGAATCAGTTTTCTTAAATGATGTTCTGGGGCCCAAAATTATATATATATATATGCATAATTCATATGTATATACTATAAATAATAATATACATTCATTGTACACATAAGAGCTTTAATTTTTTTATTCTTGAGATTAAAATTAATTACATTTAATATTGAAAAACTAATAAGAGATATTGGCTTCCAAATACAGTGCTGCCTGTGCAGAAACCGGAGCAGATCCCACACAAGTGCTCTATTATAATAAGGCAATGGAGTTGTTCTTCTTTTTGTTATGCTTTTGTCTTTGTGTTTGTTACAAGCAATCACATTACAGAACTGAAGAGATAAATTTGCATTTACAGAGCTGACAATTTTAGTAGACTCCTGATGTGAAATGCTTTATTCGATTTACTTCCCCAGAGGTGACAGAGACCCTGAAGCTGAAGTCGCATTCTAAAACATTCAGGAAACTGATGAAACCCAAAGGCGACTTTGTTCTAGAGTTAAAGGTCAGAGGAATACTAGACACAGAAGGACTCTTCTATGGGTCAGTGAACAACAGGGCCAGAGAAAAGCAACTCACGTGTTTAATCTTGCCACTGCTATGGCAAGGTGGTAGGAATTTGAAATTCTGCCTGCATTTCTTCCGGAAGGTACATGTGGAGACTTTTAAAGTGAGTAGTGAAGAAAAGGTTAAGATATAAGACTTAAAGTAGAAGATGTAAAGAAAAGGAAAAAAGAATGGGAGGCTTTAGCTAAACAAAGATTAGAGGTGGTTTTGATCTTCAGGTATTTAAAGGTAAGCCGTGGTTTTACATTTTTACCGAAGTAAGACAAGTGTGAATAGCCACAGGGAAATTAGGCATTTTGTAGGCAAAGGAGAAAGCATGTAATTATGAGAAGAAAATGTATTGCTAAGTTCACAAGGTACTTTAAATGCTCCAAACTGGGATTTATGCAAAGCAAGGAGTTTGAGCTGCCATGTGGTAGACTGGTGCAATGAGAATAGAAGTTGGCATGTCTGGGTATGCACAAAATTGTCAAAGTGACAATCTTAGCTTGGATTTTTGACCCAAGTCTTCTACCTCCCTAAAGAAGGTTAATAGTAAGAGCCCAGTGTTTCAGAGGCCGTGGAGTGGGTGGTATCTGGGGAAAACAGCTGCTGGCTTGACACTGGGGGTAACCTACTCAGCATGCCTGAAGCCATCAAAGTGTCTGTCAATCAAAGTCTAGACATTTGGGGCTTTCACGACTTAAAATTATCAGTTTGAAAGTAGCCAACAAAAATTAATGAATTTAATAAACTATGCCCAACTATAAAACATATGACAACACAGAAGGATATGGACACTAACACTGATACCCATTCCATCAGATAACCATTCCATCTGTTCAGAAGCAGAGCCAGAAAGAATGAGGACCAGAAACTGTCACAGAAACCACTGATCTACATGGTTCTGTGGTGCTGGAGAGAAAGCAAAATAGAGAAGTTCACATTTGTGAAGACTGGAAACACACGTACATACACATACAGTTAATGAGGTAGTGTAAAGTGAGGAAATCTGGCTTTCCTACTTGGATAGTTGACACGGTTTGGCATAATCCCATGGAAGAAGAAAGTGTCAAACTTTTCCTTATGTAAGATGGTTTTAGAAAAAGATATTGTCTGGGGTATAATCTGCCTTTCTCTACAAGGAAGACCTCAGGACACCAAGGTCAACATGAGACTCTGCATGGAAAATACTTTGGTATTCTGCTTCAAATTCTTTTTGGAAGTGGGTAGAGTATAAAGCATAATTTATTTTTTTAATAATATGGAATTTAAAGGTTAAGCATGGTACAATGGCAAGGAAATGTATTTAATTCTGTCTTCACACCTGGACTTGAAAAAGAACAGTAGCTGTTCCGAACATTTGTCCTTCTCAGAACTAGACATCAAGTTCTAAAGGCCAAAAAGCTGTCACTGATGTCAGACCCCAAAAAGAACCCAGTAGGCTGGACTTCAGCAAGCTAAACTATGTTTACATTCTTAGATCAAGTTTATTCTGAGTTAACTCCTTCATTTTATAATAAGTTACCAAATGCATTTTATCACGAGTTATCCCATGCGGCTACCGGTCAGACCAGGGACAGCACTGCGATAAGAAAAACTTTCTCTTTTTCACCTCTCTGTGATTCAAGGAAATGCGATCCTAAAATATGACAGGACAGTACACTGACAAAGGGTCAACTTTTGAACCTCATGCTTTGGGGAGTCAGAATTCACTGATTAGAACACAAACGCCCTTGTCACATCTATCACCTTAGGCCTTATCAGCAGACAACAAAGCTGCCTTGTGGGCTTCCCTGGTGGCGCAGTGGTTGGGCGTCCACCTGCCGATGTAAGGGACACGGGTTCGTGCCCCGGTCCGGGAGGATCCCACGTGCCGCAGAGCGGCTGGGCCCGTGAGCCATGGCCGCTGAGCCTGCGCATCCAGAGCCTGTGCTCCGCAACGGGAGAGGCCACAGCAGTGGGAGGCCCGCGTACTGCAAAAAAGCTGCCTTGTATCTGTACACAGACGGCCTTTTAATCAAGCCTTCAGTATAACTCATATACATTTTTATAATTTCCTTGCTGGAAACGTTATCTGAAAAATTTGAAAATAACTGGGGTATAACATAGAAGACTTGTTTAACCTTATAAAGTTGAATCATTATAAACATTGAATTTTAGGAAGAATTAATGATCAAGCATATATAAAATACTAAATTTAAGTAAACTTCATATTGGCCAACACGACGATGTACTGTATGAAAGTAATGTTTAATGTTCCCAAATGTTTTAAGTGTTTGATATAATTTGTAAAAAAACAAAAGTTTTTTTTTATTTTATTTTAAAACAAAAGCTTTATTTAAAATAAAGCTTATATTCTTGGCCACCAGCAGACAGCAAAACTCTTGTGGGACTTGGGGTCCAAGTTTAGTACAGAGGTGGTGGTTTGGGACAGTGGGAAGTGGAGACCAAAAGAAGCCAAAAGACAATCAAGGGCAATATTTGCCCCTTAACACTCAACCTAACTCAAAGTTAAGACCTTGCAAGTATAAATTCCAAAGAAAATGAACAATCAGAGATACAATCAGACTACCTGGAGAAAGATAGGTACTGACGTCAGGATCCTGGAAAAAGCAGGGAGTGAGATATTCATAAACAAAGGAAATCTGGCCCAGGAAAGAGCAGAGGAGACACCAAGAGGCAAAGTGACCAACAGAAACAAGGGAAGATCACTGATTCAGGTGGTAGGGCAGGGGGTGTTTTTAGTGAGCAGGCCGCAAGTGGCCATGTCTCTTCTATGCCTTGACCCAAGCTTGCTGTTAATTGCTCAGCCAGCCTCTTTCTCCACTGGGTTTCAACAATCTCAGTGACATCCTGGGTTCTTCTCTCCTTGGCACCAGTATAGCCAGAATAAAGCACCTAATTCTTGCCTGTCATCTAGCATGTGCTCGAAAACTATTAATTGGTTTCCTTCCTCCTCTTAACCACAAAATAAGAATGCAGGTTCAGATGCATTTTCCAATTAAGAATTAGAATGAACACATACATACTAAAATCCCCAAAATATTTTTGAACAGTGGAGAGGGTAGGGCTATATCTGAAAAGTTTTACAGACACCTTTGAGGGCTGAGCTCTTAAAACCACCTTGTCAATGAATCTTGAAGAATCAGAAGTTTCAGTAAAACTCCCTTGTGATGCTAACATGCTTCTGATTAGTCTCCAAACCACTGACACCCCGGAGAATGAACTCGAGCTCTCCAGAGCCTTCCTCCCACAACCAAAGAACTTTAATTGTTCGTCTTTGAGGTGACTCGTGGCCACCATTCCACTAGAAAGCTCCTTTTCAAATCTCTGCAGCGTGCTACCGTGTCAAATTCTGAAATGCTGCATGTGCTAAAATAAGTCAGAGATGGCTGGCCAGATGAGGAAAAAATACTGTGGGCAGGCAACCAGAGAAGAGGTTGGCAAGAAAGCATGTCAGAGGGGATTTCCAGTCTCCACACTGAAGAATAGTGATACTTATTACAAATAATTCAACAGTGAGTGAGGAGAATCCACTAGTGGCAGAAACCGTATTATTTTTGAAGGAAAAGGAACTTAAGGACTGTAAAGAACAAATATCAAGAAATTTCCCTATAATTATCAATTCTGCCATGAAGAAACAAGGGGAAAAAAAGCTGCTTCACGGCAAACAACAAAACTCCTCTCCAGTCAAGGTCCTACCACAGATGTTTTTCGGGTCTCTGAAGAAGAGTTTCCAGTAGTTTCGATCTCCACTGCGCTATAAAGCATTTTTCCAAGGTTTGTACTATCTCTGTTTATAATATCTGATAATCATGGAACACACTTCATTTTCAGACAATGGAAGGACTCTTCACAAGGATATGAATTTGTTTGATCCCAGACAAGCTACAAAAGGTACAGGCTCAAACGAATGTTCAAAGTTCTCCAAACATACACACACACACACACACACACACACACACAACAACAACAATATAGACAGGAACCAAAGATCAGTTTCCTCAGTTTTGAGTTGTTGCTTCATCATGAAGACTTCCCGTCACCCTGTATCTCTGCACCATAGAGAAAAGGAAAAGATGTGTATGAGATCCTAGTTTTACCACTACATCAGGTCCTTTCTTTGTGTGAAAACGTCAAGAGTTTCTCATCGCCCACAGAAAATTTACTACCAAGCCTACAACCCTATGTGGCTTTTTAAAGAACAAGGAAGTGCTGGTGCCTTCCCCCATGCTCCCACCACAGGCCACACGCTCAGGCTGCCCACGTGGGCCACGGAACCTTCTGGGTGCTAACAGTCCTGACCACCAGAGGAAATGTGCAGAGAGGCTCCCAGCCCCTAGCCATCGAAAGAGAAAACAAATACCCCCAAAGGGCACACAGAGAAAGCAACTGCTCTGGCAGGATGTGGTCTAGGGTGGCAAGAAAAGGAAATACAGTTACCAAACCAGACCCAGGGCAGCAGAAGGGCCTGGAATTGTCCTTCAGCTGGTGATCCCCTGTAGGGCTATCACCTTGCTGACCTCATAACTCAACAAAATATAGCAGACGCATTGTCCTAGTAAATGGGGAAATACAACTCTTTGACAGGCCTTCCATCTCCATAAAGTTTTGGTGTATTTAAATAATATTTACATCCTGTATGTTTACCACACGTTTTGTGTATTGTAAACAACTGCATTTTCTCCCCAAAACTCTGTAACGCAAGCCAAGAAAATCGTCCAAAAGTTAGTTCCATTGGAAAAAATACTAAGATTGTTCTCTCTCCTACACAGTCACATGTAGAAGGCAGCCTTTTGGATGGTTACAGCTCTCTGATTTCTAATCTCCAGGTCACAAAATTAGCCTAAACAAAGGCATCTTCAGAAAACTTGACCTTATTTCTTTAGAGCAAATCAGAACAGCATGCTAGCAATATTCCCAAGAATAGAATATGGCAGACAGGAGGAAAACCAGGCCCTGAACTGACATTATCTTGGCTTGTGTATTCTTTAGCTACCTGTCTCTATCCAGTGAGGGGCAGCGCTGATTTTTCTTTCCAATGAATGAAGAAAAGAGACTGGAGTATCTTCCAAACTGTATGACGTAAGATGTCACTAAGTATTATGGGAATGTACTTTAGGACTTCCCTCCCTGACAGCTGGGGTCAGAGTGAGCCTGCAGATCTCCTAGCTCCTATCTGAGGTATTGTAGGAGGCAGACAGGCTGCTTTGGGGCTGAATCACTTTCTGAAGGAGGTACTCAGTGTACTTCAGCCAATCCCTCATAGCTCTGCCTGGTCTGAGTGGGTCTTCTCCTTTTCTAGACACCTGACAATTCCAGAGCTCAGAGATGAGACCATGAAAAACAGCTGAAAAAAGATCACGTGTTAGGAACACTCGGAGGAAGCTATTGTAGTTAGTTGGAATTAGTAAAGTTAAAAGTCAAACTAGAAGCAGCCCATAGCAGATTAAAGATGGCCAGAAATTCTTTAACATTCTTCTCCTTGAAAGGTGGGGTCTCATCTCCTTCCTCTTGAATCTGGGTTGGCTGGTAATCACTATCAGATGAAGACAGTGTGGCAGAAATGACTCTGCCAGCGCTGGACCTTAACTCTCAGATAACGGGCAGTTTCCACCTTAGTCTCTCCGAGTGCTAAGCTGCATGTTAGCAGTCTGACTACCCTGCTGGAGAGATCCTGAGACTACATGCAGAAGGACGGCGGCCCAGCTGAACCTTACCTTCCAGCCATCCCCTCCAAGGTAGCAGGCATGTGACCCAATAGAGCAGCCTGGACACCAGCTGAATACCACTAATTCCAGTGGATGCTGTGTGGAGCAGAGGAATCACCCAGCTAAGCCCTGCCTGAATTCCTAGCCACCAAAACAGTGCAATATAACAAAATGGTTGTTATTTTAAATCACAAGGTTTTAGGGTAGTTTGCATTCAGCAGTAGGAAACACATACACAGCCTCTGGGAAGAGTTCATAATTTTAAAAACGAAATCTCCAATTATGGAAAACTTGATATATTCTAAATTTTAGCCACCAGTTAAAAAATAGATTACAACTAAGTGTTTATGCTTCAAAATATGTAAGGAAGGGCTTCCCTGGTGGCGCAGTGGTTGAGAGTCCACCTGCCGATGCAAGGGACACGGGTTCGTGCCCCGGTCCGGGAGGATCCCACATGCCGCGGAGCGGCTGGGCCCGTGAGCCATGGCCGCTGAGCCTGCGCGTCCGGAGCCTGTGCTCCGCAACGGGAGAGGCCACAACAGTGAGAGGCCCGCGTACCGGAAAAAAAAAAAGTAAGGAAAAGGAAAGCTAGAGAGAAAAGATAGGCACCTCTTGCCTATTGACAAGGCTTCCCAAAACAAATGCCATATAATAGGTGTGTTTCTGAAAGTTGTAAGTCAACTGTATTATTGTAAATCTTTGTAACAAATATCCATAGAGTAACTACTACATGTCAGTCACTGTGTTAACCACCAAGGTCATAATAATGATCAAAATAATGATCAGAATCTTGTTTTCTGGTAGGCAACTTAATATGTAAATGTAAAGATTGGCTTAAAACAGGAGTTGGCAAACTTTTTCTGTAAAGGCCCAGACAGCAAATGTTTCAGGCTTTGCAGGCCAAGTTTGCCAAAATAGTGCAAAAGCAGCTTTAGACAATACAGAAAAATATTAGAGCAACTGAGTTCCAATAAAACCTTTTTTTTTGGGGGGGGTACACTAAAATTTCAATGTCATATAACTTTCGTGTGCCTCGAAGTATTATTCTTCTTTTGATTTTTTTTCAACCATTTGAAAATGTAAAAATAATTCTTAGCTCCCAAGCTGTACAGTAGGCAGTGGGCTGGATTTGACATTCATACCATAGCCTGCCAACCATCGGTTTTTCAATTTGATCAGATGGGCCTAAAGCAGGTAGAACTTGCAAAATAAATAAACGAAAGGTTAGTACCATCAGATGAATTTACTGTTTTGGATTGCCATGAATACAAATATCTCCTTTCTATTTCTGATTTCTTCCATGAATAAGGGCATAAGCCATCTGGAAGAGCAGGCTCAGATGATTTACCAGGGAGGAGCTCTGGGAAGCATCAAAAACCCAGACAAGAGGAGATGCTGGCCAAGGAGGCAGGAACCACAGAGCCTGAGAGGGAGGGAGCATCAGCAAAGGCAGCCTGGCGCTGTGTTAGCTTCAAGCAAGAAGCACACAAAGAGCAAAAGTGGGATTTGGACAGAGTGTGATATGTATGAAAAATCTCCCTGCTTTGCAAAATGCCCAGTGCCCGTAGGTATAGCTCCTCTTGGAACAAACTTTAGACGCCTAAAACCATATAAGTTGGAAGCACAGAATTAAATACAGAAGAGAATTTAAGAAGAAGACATGCTTCTTATTGAGTGGCTATTTCTGGGGTTTTTTCACCAGGTTGCCACCCACCTTTCCTTTAAACTTTGCCATTCCACTTTATGCTGAAATAAGCTTGCTTTGGCAAGAGACTTGCTAAAGGTTTGATGCTTTGCATATTAGTTTTGTTTTTGCTTTGTTTTTATACGAAGAGCCTTAAAAGTTATTGTAAAAATTGAAAAATCTATACAGTAGCTCTTCACAGGAAGCCTGTTGCCCACCCCACCTCCCCCAGCTAGCCCACCCTCTCTGTCCTCCAAGTATGACTGCACAGAAGAGCTAACTAACCCTGCTGGGACAGAGAATCTAACACACACACACACACACACACACACACACACACGTCTACCCTTTGTAGTTGAGAATGATGTGTATCCTGGCGTATATCCTTCCTGCCTCCTTCCAAAGCTTTCAGTGACATGAAAGTGTGTTCTCTATGCCCTGGCTGGCAGCTGTGACCTACATTTTCACATTCTGATGTTCTTTGTGGCTTCCTCTTCCCCTCATGGGGCCTATGATGCCTTCGTTCAAAAGACTCTTTCCAATAGCTGGTGGCTTCGTGTCAGGCAAGTCCCCAACTGTCTCCACCATTCTGTGTAGGCAGACACCCAAACAACAAAAATTAGGTAAGCATGCAAAACAAAACCAACCTAAAAGAGGTCTAATACGTTTTGGAGAAAAAAAAAAAATGAACCTTTTAACGATATTCAGGCAGCATTTTGCGTGATTTATATAATAGCAACTAGATGACTAATGTTTTGTAGGTTCCTTTTCACTCAGAAGGTCACATGATTCTTCTCTTGGGTACAAATAAACCACTTCCACTTGCTTAACTTATGAAAACAAAGGCCTCCAACAGTCAACAGTATCATTTTTTAAGTAGATTCTGTAACACCTCCCTCACCCTGAAAATCATGCTCTTTTTTCACTTAATGCTTTAGCTCTTATTGGCAGAACATAAATTTTTTTTTTTTTTTTTTTTTTTTGCGGTACGCGGGCCTCTCACTGCTGTGGCCTCTCCCGTTGCGGAACACAGCCTCCGGACGCGCAGGCTCAGCGGCCATGGCTCACGGGCCCAGCCACTCCGCGGCATGTGGGATCTTCCCGGACCGGGGCACGAACCCGTGTCCCCTGCATTGGCAGGTGGACTCTCAACCACTGCGCCACCAGGGAAGCCCTCCACCTTCTTAAATTGGGATTCCAACTCTATAAATGTTCCTCCCCACCCATCCCTCTATGTCTGACTTGGTGAGCAGCTTGGCTTTTCCCCTTATTAAGAGAAAAACTCTTCATACATTCCTTCTCTACAAACATTAGAAACACCACCATGAAGTCAGGGCATAGAAGGGAGTCCTCAGCCAACAAGGATCCTTCAGCCCTTCCAACTATGACACCACCTCCGCCCTCCTCACTCTGCCAACCAGCTCACAGTCTTTCCACCATCACTGCTCTTCCAGCATCTGCAGCTGTCCAGAGCAGGAGCAAGAGGCTTTCCTTTCAAGTCAAACAGTAGCCTTGGATGATCAAGCCCTATGTCCTGGAACATGACCCTTTTCCCCACTCATCTTACTCTATGAAGCCGTGGTAGGCAGAGAGAGATCTCCCCAAAATATCCATGTCCACCTCCTACTGCCTGGAACCTGTGAATACATTGGGTTACACAGCAAAGAGGAATTTAAGGCTGCAGATAGAATAAAATTTGTTAATAAATTGACCTTAGAAAGATCATCCTCCATTATCTGAATGGGCCCAACGTAAGCATAAGTGTTCTTAAAAGTAGAAAAGGAAATCAGAGGGATACAATGTGAAAACAACTCAACCTGCCAGTGCTGGCTTTGAAGATGGAGAGAGAGGGGCCATGAGCCAAGGAATGTGGGCAGCTTCTAAAAGCAGGAAAGGGCAAAGAAGAGGTTTCTCTCCCAGAGCCTCCAAAAAGGAAGACAGCTCTGCTGACACTTTAATTTTAGACCAGTGAGATCTGCATCATATTTCTGACCTACAGAGCTTAAGATTATAAATGTGTGCTGTTTCAAGCCACTAAGTTTGTGGTTATTTGTTACAGCAGCAATAGAAAACAAATACAGAAACCATTGGTACAAAGCACGTCAATGCTGCTTGGGTAGCCATCCTCCACTCATCCTAGACCCTCCCTCAGGTTGAGGCCCAGGCACACAGCTCATCCCACCTGGGCATGTGGTCCCAGCCTTCCCACTGCCCCTTTCCTGGAGGTTGACACTGGACCACATCTGCATGGCCTAATCCCTCTAGACTTGCTTCTAAAGTTCCCTTCACAATTCTAAGGATGTTTATGCAAATTACTGTACTGACTGGCCTGCAGAACATCCCTGTAGATGTGCAGAATCCACCCAATTCTTCATTCATTCATTGAAGAAACTCTTATTGTTGAGCTGAATGATCCCTAAAGACTCTAAAAGAAGTTAAGCACTCATATCAGTGCAAAGATTATAATTATTACTTCTGAGAGGGAATGTTCGAGAAAATAACTGCTTAAGTAAATGCCTTTGCTATTACTTTCATTTTCTCTCATGTTGATCTCTAGAAATCTTAAAAACTATAGATCAAAAAGCTCTAACTGGCATGCAGTTCATGGCTTTGCATTCGTAATAATTCATCTTAATATAAAAAGCCCTATGTTGAGTCGAAACATAAATGAGTTTCCCAGAGAACCAGTCCTTTACTGCTGGCCCAGGGCACTGGTGGAGACCCAGATCCTGTGTCACACTGCTCAGGTTCACAACCATCCTGAACCCGTTTCTCACAAGCTATGAAGGGACCAAGTTACTGAACTTCTTACTGCCTCGATTTCCCCGTTTGTAGAATGAGCAAAACAATAATATCTACTTTATAGGATAGTTGTACGGTTAAATAAGTTAATACATATAAGAAGCTTAGCACACTGCCTGGCATAGAGTAAATGCCACTGACCACTGTCATACTTTGTCACTCCTTCGGTTCTCTCATCATCAGGGTTTTGGATATCCCGATAACTTGTGGTCTCACCAAAGGCCAGCCTTTTCCCAAAACATGGCTGTCCAAAAGGAAACATGATGATGTACTTATTCGCAGTGGCCATCCAAATGCAAAATCTATGCTTGGAAAACTGTGAGGTTCCTTTTGTACTGCTAAACTCTTCTTAATTAAGGTTCAAAGTAAGTTCCTCCAATGGTTTTAAAGCATAGGCCACTTGAAATTAACTCCCTTAAGCTATTCTATAAAATTCCTTAGAGTAATTCTTTAAAGTATGGAAGTCGGGCCATCAGGTGTTTGTTAAAATTAAATTCCTGGGCCTCACTTAAGATTTAATGAATTGAAATGGAGGTCCATAAATCTGAATATTAATGAACATGTTATATACTACGTAATTCTTATGCATACAGAGTTTAAGAAACATTGCCTTAGCACATTTTTAATTAAGAACCTACTCACTTTATTATGTTCAATAATTCAGCAGGTAAAAACAACTATGAAGAAGGGCCAGCCTTAGCTGACTGGTACATCATTCTCTTACAAGATTCTCTTAAAATAAATCACTCATCTGCTTTCTCAAGAAAGAGAAATACAAAAGCCTGACATACTGAAGAAAGTGACTCATTAACAGAGAAAAGCATTGTTATTTCATAGCTCAGACACCACTGAGATGAATGAATCTTAAAATTCAGTCTTAGCAACACAATTACATGTGGTTTTCACAGTAAATATTCCATTATTAGAATCTAGATTCTAATATTAGAGTGTCTGAAACATACTCACATGTAATAATAATATTGAAAATTCTAGCTGTAGCTGAATGCATTCCTTATTAATTTTCCTTCAACATGTGATATAATTAACTAGCAATCTTCAGCTCTAAAAATAAAAAGAACATTGCCTCAGCATGTTTATTGTGAAATAAAGGGTTACGTGTCAAAAATGTTCTAGGAATACAAGGACTGACATCATCTACAGCTTGGTGATAGGTTTTTCTTACATATCTCCAAAGAAGGAAAAGAAAACCCATGATTTGGTAAGCAATGCCAATATTTCTTAATTTTTTTTTCATTTTTATTGGTTTTGTTTTGTTTTGTTTTGTTTTTATTGTGGTAGATTAATGTTCAACCCCAAATACTTAAGGTAAATAGTTTTGGGCACATATGTCTTCATGTGGCTGTCTCTAATTTTTCAAAGTATGAACAGTAGCCCAGCTGCATCAGAATCTTCTGTTTTCCTTCTTTCAAATGTAGATGTCCAAACCATACCTCTAGTCTCTGAGGTTAGGGCCAAGAAACCTGCATTTGTAATAAGCTTCCCAGGTGATTCCTACACCCGTTACATTTTCAGAACCACTTCTTTGAGAACATATAACAAAATTTAAACTTAATGATGTATCTTTTTTCCTTATTTTTGAAGTACTTTAAAATTATCTTAATGGTGAACTCAGTAAACAAAAATCCAGAAAATTCACTCATGAGATATCCCATTTCACAAGAAATCAAGTCTAAGACTGTAATAAGAATCAATAAATGTTTTCCAAACAAATGAGTAAAATTAATTATTAATACATGAGGAAATAAAATTGAGACAATCACCTGAAGAATTTTTGACTTCACCAGTATCAGAACAAGGAGTCATTAAAGCTGTATCATCTCTATTAAACTTGTACTCACAGGCCAAACTAACATATAATAATATTTAAACCTATGTATTCCACTGATAGTCTTCATTTTTTTTCACTTATCAAGGGGGGGAAATAAAAGCCTATTATGTGTTGACCAGAAACATGAATAAAATGTAAACCAAACCAACAAAGTTTTGCAATGTGTTATTGTTGTTGTTGTCCTTTATTTTTTTATGAGAGAATAAATGATTTTAATATTATGAAACTATAAGAAACAACCTATTTATTAAACCATCAAATCTTGTAAAATGTGACCAACAAAAAGCAGTATTTAGAAACTAAAGTTTAATATATCTTTTTTTTTTTTAACATCTTTCCTGGAGTAAAATTGCTTTACAATGGTGTGTTACCTTCTGCTGTATCACAAAGTGAATCAGCTATATGGATACACATATCCCCAAATCCCCTCCCTCTTGCATCTCCCTCCCATGCTCCCTATCCCAACCCTCTCGGTGGTCACAAACTACCGAGCTGATCTCACTGTGCTAAGCGGCTGCTTCCCACTAGCTATCTATTTTACATTTGGTAGTGTATATATGTCCATGCCACTCTCTCACTTCGTCCCAGCTTACCACCCCGCCTTCCCGTGTCCTCAAGTCCATTCTCTATAACTGCATCTTTATTCCTGTCCTGCCCCTAGGTTCTTCAGAACCATTTTCTTTCTTATATTCCATATATATGTGTTAGCATATGGTATTTGTTTTTCTCTTTCTGACTTACTTCACTCTGTATGACAGACTCTAGGTCCATCCACCTCACTACAAATAACACAATTTTGTTTCTTTTTATGGCTGAGCAATATTCCATTATATATATGTGCCACCACTTCTTTATCCATTCATCTGTTGAGGGACACTTATCCTGGTCACTGTAAATAGAGCTGCAATGAACATTGTGCTACATGACTCTTTTTGAATTATGGTTTTCTCAGGGTATATGCCCAGTAGTGGGATTGCTGGGTCATATGGTAGTTCTCTCTTTCAATTTTTAAGGAACCTCCATATCATTCTCTGTAGTAGATGCATCAATTTACATTCCCGCCAACAGTGCAAGAGGGTTCCCTTTTCTCCACACCCTCTCCAGAATTTATTGTTTGTATATTTTTTGATGATGGCCATTCTGACCAGTATGAGGTGATACGTCATTGTAGTTTTGATTTGCATTTTTCTAATGATAAGTGATGCTCAGCATCCTTTCATGTGTTTGTTGGCAATCTGTATATCTTCTTTGGAGAAAGGTCTGTTTAGGTCTTCTGCCCATTTTTGGATTGGATTGTTTGTTTGTTTTTTTTTGATATTGAGCTGCATGAGCTGCTTATATATTTTGGAGACTAATCCTTTGTCAATTACTCCATTTGCAAAAATTTCCTCCATTCTGAGGGTTGCCTTTTCATCTTGTTTATGGTTACCTTTGCTGTGCAAAAGCTTTTAAGTTTCATTAGGTCCCACTTGTTTATATTTGTTTTTACTTCCCTTTCTCTAGGAGATGGATCAAACAGGATGTTGCTGTCATTTATGCCATAGAGTGCTCCATTTTCATCTAAGAGTTTTACAGTGTCTGATCTTACATTTAGGTCTTCAATCCATTTTGACTTTATTTTTGTGTATGGTGTTAGGGAGTGTTCTAATTTCATTCTTTTACATGTAGCTGTCCAGTTTTCCCTGCACCACTTATTGAAGAGGCTGTCTTTTCTCCATTGTATATTCTTGCCTCCTTTAACAAAGATAAGGTGACCATATGTGCGTGGGTTTATCTCTGGGCTTTCTATCCTGTTCCACTGATGTATACTTCTGTTACTGTGCAAGTACCATACTGTCTTGATTACTGTAGCTTTGTAGTATAGACTGAAGTCCAGGAGCCTGATTCCTCCAGCTCCGTTTTTCCTTCTCAAGATTGCTTTGGCTATTAGGGGTCTTTTGTGTTTCCATACAAATTGTGAAATTTTTTCTTCTACTTCTGTGAAAAATGCCATTGGTAGCTTGATTGGGATTGCACTGAAACTGTTGATTGCTTTGGGAACTATAGTCATTTTTACAATGTTGATTCTTGCAATCCAAGAACATGGTATATCTCTCCATCTGTTTGTATCATCTTTAATTTCTTTCATCAGCGTCTTATAGTTTTCTGCATACAGGTCTTTTGTCTCCTTAGGTAGGTTTATTCCTAGGTATTTTATTCTTTTTGTCGCAATGGTAAATGGCAGGGTTTCCTTAATTCCTCTTTCAGATTTATCATCATCAGTGTATAGGAATGCAAGAGATTTCTGTGCATTAATTTTCTATCCTGCTACTTTACCAAATTCATTGATTAGCTCTAGTAGTTCTCTGATAGCATCTTTAGGATTCTCTATGTATAGTATCACGTCATCTGCAAACAGTGACAGCTTTACTACTTCTTTTCTGATTTGGACCAGTTTATTTCTTTTTCTTCTCTGATTGCCATGGCTAAAACTTCCAAAACTATATTGAATAATAGTAGTGAGAGTGGACAGCCTTGTTTTGTTCTGATCTTAGTGGAAATGGTTTCAGTTTTTCACCATTGAGAACGATGCTGCCTGTGGGTTTGTCCTAAATGGCCTTTATTATGTTGAGGTAAGTTCCCTCTATGCCTACTTTCTGGAGGGTTTTTAACATAAATGGGTGTTGAATTTTGTCAAAAGCTTTTTCTGCATCTATTGAGATGATCATAAGGTTTTTATTCTTCAATTTGTTAATATGGTGTATCACATTGATTCATTTGCATATATTGAAGAATCCTTGCATTCCTGACATAAACCTCACTTGACCATGGTATATGATGCTTTTAACGTGCTGTTGGATTCTGTTTGCTAGTATTTTGTTGAGGATTTTTGCATATATGTTCATCAGTGATATTGGCCTGTATTTCTCTATCTTTGTAACATCTTTGTCTGGTTTTGGTATCAGGGCGATGGTGGCCTCGCAGAATGACTTTGGGAGTGTTCCTCACTTTGCTATATTTTGGAAGAGTTTGAGAAGGATAGGTGTTAGGTCTTCTCTAAATGTTTGATAGAATTCGCCTGTGAATCCATCTGGTCCTGGGCTTTTGTTTGTTGGAAGGTTTTTAATCACAGTTTCAATTTCAGTGCTTGTGACTGGTCTGTTTATATTTTCTATTTCTTCCTGGGTCAATCTCAGCAGGTCGTGCTTTTCTAAGAATTTGTCCATTTCTTCCAAGTTTTCCATTTTATTGGCATATAGTTGCTTGAAGTAATCCCTCAAGATTCTTTGTATTTCTGCAGGGTCAATTGTTACTTCCCCTTTGTCATTTCTCATTCTGTTGATTTGAGTCTCCTCCCTTTTTTCTTGATGAATCTAGCTAGTGGTTTATCAGTTTTGTTTATCTTCTCAAAAACAAGCTTTCAGTTTTATTGATCTTTGCTATCATTTCCTTCATTTCTTTCTCATTTATTTTTGATCTGATTTTTATGATTTCTTTCCTTCTGCTAACTTTGGGTTTTGTTCTTTCTCTAATTGCTTTAGTTGTAAGGTTTGGTTTTTTATTTGAGATGTTTCTTGTTTCTTGAGGTAGGACTGTATTGCTATAAACTTCCCTCTTAGAACTGCTTTTGCTGCATCCCATAGGTTTTGGGTCGTCATGTTTTCATTGTCATTTGTTTCTAGGTACTTTTTGATTTCCTCTTTGATTTCTTCAGTGATCTCTTGCTTATTTAGTAGCGTATTGTTTAGCCTCAATGTGTTTGTATTTTTTACAGATTTTTTCCTGTAATTGACATTTAGTCTTATAGCATTGTGGTCCAAAAAGATACTTGATATGACTTCAATTTTCTTAAATTTACCACGGCTTGATTTGTGACGCAACATATGATCTATCCTAGAGAATGTTCCGTAAGCACTTGAGAAGAAAGTGTATTCTTTTGTTTTTGGATGGAATGTCCTATAAATATCAGTTAAGTCCCTCTTGTTTAATGTGTCATTTAAAGCTTGTGTTTCCTTACATATTTTCATTTTGGATGATCTGTCCATTGGTAAAAGTGGGGTGTTAAAGTCCCCTACCATGATTGTGTTACTGTCGATTTCCCTTTTATGGCTGTTAGCATTTGCCTTATGTACTGAGGTGCTCCTAAGTCAGGTGCATAAATGTTTACAATTGTTATACCTTCTTCTTTGATTGATCTCTTGATCATTATGTAGTGTCCTTCCTTGTCTCTTTTAACATTCTTTATTTTAAAGTCCATTTTACCTAATATGAGTATGGCTACTCCATCTTTCTTTTGATTTCCATTTGCATGCAATATCTTTTCCATCCCCTCACTTTCAGTCTGTATGTGTCCCTAGGTCTGAAGTGGGTCTCTTGTAGGCAGCATATATACGATCTTGTTTTTGTATCGATTCAGCCAGTCTGTGTCTTTTGGTTGGAGCACTTAATCCATTTACATTTATGGTAATTATAGATATGTATGCTCCTATTACCATTTTCTTAATTGTTTTGGGTTTGTTATTGTAGTCTTTTCTACTCTTGTGTTTTCTGCCTAGAGAAGTTCCTTTAGAATTTGTTGTAAAGATGGTTTGGTGGTGCTCAATTCTCTTAGCTTTTGCTTGTCTGTAAAGGTTTTAATTTCTCCATCAAATCTGAATGAGATCCTTGCTGCGTAGAGTAATCTTGGTTGTAGGTTTTTCCCTTTCATCACTTTAAATATGTCCTGCTACACCTTTCTGGCTTGCAGAGTTTCTGCTGAAAGATGAGCTGTTAACCTTATGGGGATTCCTTTGTATGTGACCTGTTGCTTTTCCCTTGCTGCTTTTAGTATCTTTTCTTTGTATTTAATTTTTGATAGTTTGATTAATATGTGTCTTGGCGTGTTTCTCCTTGGATTTATCCTGTATCTGTACTTCGTGGACTTGATTCACTATTTCCTTTCCCATATTAGGGAAGTTTTCAACTATAATCTCTTCTAATATTTTCTCAGTCCCTTTCTTTTTCTCTTCTTCTTCTGGAGCCCTATAATTCGAATGTTGGTGCGGTTAATGGTGTCCCAGAGGTCTCTGACACTGCCTCAAGTCTTTTCATTCTTTTTCCTTTATTCTGCTCTGTGGTAGTTATTTCCACTATTTTATCTTCCAGGTCACTTATCCATTCTTCTGCCTCAGTTATTCTGCTATAATTTCCTTCTAGAGAATTTTTAATTTCATTTATTGTGTTGTTCATCATTGTCTGTTTGCTCTTTAGTTCTTCTAGGTCCTTGTGAAATGTTTCTTGTATTTTCTCCATTCTATTTCCAAGATTTTGGATCATCTTTACTATCATTACTCTGAATTCTTTTTCAGGTAGACTGACTATTTCCTCTTCATTTGTTTGGTCTGGTGGGTTTTTACCTTGCTCCTTCACCTGCTGCGTATTTCTCTGTCTTCTCACTTTGTTTAACTTACTGTGTTTGGGGTCACCTTTTCACAGGCTGCAGGTTCCTAGTTCCCGTTGTTTGTGGTGCCTGCCCCCAGTGGCTAAGGTTGGTTCAATGGGTTGTGTAGGCTTCCTGGTGGAGGGGACTGGTTGCCTGTGTTTTGATGGATGAGGCTGGATCTCGTCTCTCTGGTGGGCAGGATCGCGTCCAGTGGTGTGTTTTGGGGTGTCTGTGAACTTATTATGATTTTAGGCAGCCACTCTGCTAAAGGGTGGCTTGCTAGTTGTCTTGCTAGTTGTTTGGCATAGGGTGTCCACAACTGGAGCTTGCTGCTTGTTGAGTGGAGCGGCGTCTTAAAGCTGAGATGGAGACCTCTGGGAGAGCTCTCACCGATTGATATTATGAGGGGCTGGGAGGTCTCTGGTGGACCAACGTCCTGAATTCGGCTCTCCTACCTCAGAGTCTCAGGCCTGACACCTGGCCAGATCACCAAGACACTGTCAGCCACACAGCTCAGAAGAAAAGGGAGAACATTAAAAAAAAGAAAGAAAGAAAAAAATAAAGTTATTAAACTCATAAATATATAATTAAAATAAAAATATTAAGAAGTAATTTAAAAAAAAGAGAGAGAGCTACCAAACCAATAAACAAATCCGCCAACGATAACAAGCACTAAAAACTATACCTAAAAAAAATGGACAGACAGAACCCTTGGACAAATGGTAAAAGCAAACCTATACAGACAAAAATCACACAAAGAAGTATACACATACACACTGACAGAAAAAGAAAAAATATATGTGTACATATATATATATATATATATAAAAAGAGAACCAAATAAATAAACAAATCTACCAATGATAATAAGCTCTAAATACTAAACTAAGATAAACATATAAATCAGAAACTAGTCAGTCGCATACAGCAAACCCCAAGTCTACAGTTGCTCCCAAAGTCCACCACCTCAATTTTGGAATAATTCGTTGTCTATTCAGGTATTCCAGAGATGCAGAGTACATCAAGTTGATTGTGGAGATTTAATCCACTGCTCCTGAGGCCACCTGGAGAGATTTCCCTTTCTATTCTTTGTTCGCACAGCTCCTGGGGTTCAGCTTTGGATCTGCCCCCGCCCCTGTGTGTAGGTTACCTGATGGCGTCTGTTCCTGCTCAGACAGGACAGGGTTAAAGAAGCATCTGATTAGGGGGCTCTGGATCACTCAGGCCGGGGTGAGGGATGGGTACGGAATGCGGGGTGAGCCTGCAGCAGCAAGGCCAACATGACGTTGCAACAGCCTGAGGTGTGCTGTGTGTTCTCCCCGGAAGTTGCCCCTGGATCACGGGACCCTGGCAGTGGTGGGCTGCACAGGCTCCCAGGAGGGGAGGTGTGGATGGTGACCTGTGTTTGCACACAGGCTTCTTGGTGACGGCAGCAGCAGCCTTAGCATCTCATGCCTGTCTCTGGGGTCCGCGCTGATAGCCTCAGCTTGCGCCAGTCTCTGGAGCCCGTTTAGGCGTTGCTCTGAATCCCCTCTCCTCGCGCACCCCAAAACAATGGTCTCTTGCATCTTAGGCAGGTCCAGACTTTTTCCCAGACTCCCTTCCAGCTAGCTGTGGCGCACTAACCCCCTTCAGGTTGTGTTCACGCAGCCAACCCCAGTCCTCTCCCTAGGATCTGACCTCCGAAGACCAAGCCTCAGCTCCCAGCTGCCACCCGTCCCGGCGGGTGAGCAGACAAGCCTCTCGGGCCGATGAGTGCTGGTCGGCACCGATCCTCTGTGTGGGAATCTCTCCCCGCTTTGCCCTCCGCACCCCTGTTGCTGCGCTCTCCTCCGCGGCTCCGAAGCTTCCCCCTCCGCCACCCGCAGTCTCCGCCCGCGAAGGGGCATCCTAGTGTGTGGAAACTTTTCCTCCCTCACAGCTCCCTCCCAGAGGTTCAAGTCCCATCCCTATTCTTTTGTCTCTGTTTTTTCTTTTTTCTTTTGCCCTACCCAGGTTTGTGGGGAGTTTTTTGTCTTTTGGGAATTCTTAGGTCTTCTGCCAGCATTCAGCAGGTGTTCTGTAGGAGTTGTTCCACTTGTAGATGTATTTTTGATGTATTTGTGTGGAGCAAGGTGATCTCCATGTCTTAGTCCTCTGCCATCTTGAAGGTCCTCTCTGTTGTATTACCTTTGTTTTAACTTTTTAGATTTCTCTTGATGCAAGTAGTGTTACCATCCATCCAAGAATCAATACCCATCCAAATGAATTATTCTTCATGGAGAAGAGTATCTATCTATGGTCAGGGGTTAGTCACTGGCCCCATAACTCATGAGTCCATTTCACTGGCAATGTATAATAAGTAGTAATCACCTGTCTGATTACTCTTCCCATGATACTGGTTTGTCCTAGTCTGTTTGAGAAATGACACCTGCCTCCAACTTGCCTCCACCTAATGCCACAAGCATCACAGGCCCTATCCAGCACCCAACAGATGAGCTAAGATATGTACAGCACCTCTCACCCAACTCTATCGATTACCTCCTTATATTAGTGGCATCCTCATTTAAATTAAAAAAAAATGTTTTAATTATAGGAAAGTTACAATAGAAAAAAATTTAGATCATTTTGACATTACACCATATGCTTATTACAACTACATATGAATGCAATTATTAATCTTTTCACTTAATATATCATAGATATCTATTATTATATCTACATTTATTTTGATAATTTTATCATGTTACTTCAAAAGGGCAAACCATGGTTTACCTAACCTTTTAATACCTCTACTCTTAGGTATTTATGTTGTTTCCAATGTTTTCCTATTATAAATCATGTTTTGATGAGTATTTGAGGTGTTTTCTGTAGTTCAAATTATTACTTTAGGACAGATTCCCAGTTCTGAGATGTATAAAGCAAAGGTACAATATTTTTATTGACTTTTGGAAAAGATTATGCCAGTTTACTGAGCTCCAACAAAGACACTATTATTCACTTTTTCATGGTATCCTTGTCAAAACTGAATATATTTCTTTGTTTTTGCTAATTAAAGAAGAAAAAAACAGTCTCTTTGCTGATACTGTATTCTGTAGTACTTTGTTGGTCTTTTCTCCAAGTACTTGAATAGTAAAGCTTTTTGAAAATGAGAACTGGGAAAGCTGCAAACAAACAGAATCTGAATGGAAGGAATAACACACACAACAATTACAGCCAGACAGTGAAGAAGGCTGGGGACATATGAGAATAACTGCAGAAAGAGGAAGACGCTGACTGAGTAAAAACAAAATGAGTTCAGGATCTGGAGGAGTTCCAAGTGGCCAAGAGAGGACACCATGGAGCTGGGGTTGGAAAGGAAAGGAAAGAAAGGAAGGAGAGAACTAGCATTTGTTGAGCACCTACTATGTGCCAGCAACCATGTTCTATTATTTACAGATAATCTATTATTTATTCCTTGCAACAGCCCTGTACCCTGGTGTACTGGGTTAAATAGTATCCCTCCAAAATTTCACATCCACCCAGAACTTTAGAACGTGACCTTGTTTGGAAACAGTCTTCGCAGATGTAATTAGTTAAGATGAGGTCATACTGGATCAGAGTGGACCCTAAATCCAATGACTAATGTCCTTACAGAAAAACCATGTGAAGACACAAACACCAACACACCCTGGGGAAAAGACCATGTGACAACAGAGGCAGAAACTGGAGGGATACAGCTATATGCCAAGGAACCTCAAGGACTGCTGACAATCACCCCAAGAAACTTGGCAGAGATAAGGAAGCATCCTTCCTAGAGACTTCAGAGGGAGCAGGGCTCTGCTGACACCTTAATTTTGGACTTCTGGCCTCTAGAACTGTGAAACAATAATTTTTGTTGTTTTAAGGCACCAAGTTGGTGGTAATTAATTATAGGGGTATGAGGAAACTAATAAAAATCAGGTATTTTATTCTGGTTTTACAGATGAAAATGAAGTTCAGAGAGATTCAATATCCTCCAAGGATCTACGGCAGAACCAGGTTTCAAACGAAAGCAGCCTGACTCCAAACTGTGTTCTTTCTTCCACATTTTGCTGCTTCATAGGAACCTTTGGTTCTAAGCCTAGTAAAGCCACCAATTAGCTATGTGAAGCTAATTAAGAAGTTCACATAATCTCTTTTGGTCTTACTACCATATGCGTAAAACAAAGTTACTGGGTTGGGTGATTTTTGACAGCATGCTACCAATCAGCTGCCCAGCTACAGCTGCAATCCTAGGAACACCAACTAGAGAGGGAGGCTCTAGGACCCAAGGAATCCTTGACCATGGCTCCACTAAACACATTTTCTATGCCCTACCTCCACCCCCCCAATCCAGGTCCACAACAGCTCTATAGATAGGGATCTACAAGGAAGAAAGGATGCTTGAGATCCTTAACATGATGGAGTCTGAGCCACAGGCCTGCTGGTATCAGAGAGCAAATTGTATCTTATTAGAGAAACAACTTGAGAATAAAAGTCACTGCTCTCAGAGCAGAACACTGTAACCAACTATATTTTTCTCTATTCCTGACTTCAGTGACAGCTTTTGCCAAAACAACACCATTCCTACGTTAGGATTTACAGTCCGTTCCCGTGCTCTGGGAGTTGTAAACACCTTGTATTAGACTTACTAATTGTCTCCAAACTGTAAGTAAAGACCATCATGAATAATTTCAAATCCTCTGAGCCAGAATATTTAGTATCTGTCTCTCTTTTCAATGAGAAATAAAGTAACCATAACAGCTTCAATGGCAATGAATGAGGACTACATAGCTAGCATCTCATTCAACTCTCAGAACTCTGGATGCTATAGTTGCTGTCACTGCTCTCATTTTCTCTAGGAAGGTTCTGAAGACCAAGAAGTTCAAGGCCATTTATTCACTTAACATGAATTAATTTAACCAGGCACTAGGGATAAAAGACATGGTCATGAAATAACAATTTTGATTAACTATATACACACACAAAGGGAAAAATCTGGAAAGATGTGTCACAAAATGTTAAGGGCTATAATATGTGGCTAAAGGGTGATTTTTATTTTCTACTTTGTTCTTCCATTTTCCACCATGAATACTGATTATATTTGTAATCATAAAAACGTTTTTTAAATGACAAAATCTCTGATTTCCAGGGACTTATAGTGAGAGAAGCAGGCATATCAACAGCCTGCTCAGCCTCACTGCAGCTCATAAGTCATGAGCACAGATTCCAACTTAGGGCTGCCAGAATTCCAAATCCCATTTTCTCTTCCCTACCTTATACTGCTTCTGGAGATATGTTCACTTGCCTGGAGGTTTGCTCATGTTTATTTTGCTTCATTGAAATTCAGTTACAGACTTGTGAGGGCAGTGCCAACAATGCAATCTCAAAGATCTGCCGTTTGTGGCCTCACCCAAGGTTGTCAGGTGAACAACCTCCTTTCCTTCTCCACCCACAGATCTTTGTACCAGAGGAAAAGCAGAGGGGGTGACCGTGAGCACTTTACCTGACATCCCAGCCCCTAGAGACGTGTTTCAGACACAATTAAATGCTTCTAAAATATTCATCACACAAATTATATTTTGCCTGTCCTGTCACTTAAATCTGAACTACACTACATATTCCTTAACAATAACTATGTCATCCTAATATCACGGCTGATAAAAGAAAGTTCAAAAGGAAACTTCAAACTCTTTCTCTTTATCTACTTTCTTCATCTACAAAAGAAATATTCAGTGAGAGCCTAAGATCTCAAAATCTGTCCTTCTCAAAGACCCACCAAGTCATAGGATTTGAGTCTTGATACATGTTCGTCTATGATTGATTTACTTTCCAGTCCTATAGCAAGAGTCTCATGGGAATAATTAAAATTATTTTGATTTTTCTAACTTTATAAACATTTTTAATCTCTGTCCTTATAACTAGGTTAGGGATCATGGCCAATATGGCCACATTCCTGACAGTCGTTGTAGTACTGAGCACAGAATGAGTAATGGATAAACACTGACCAGTGGATTAATTTACTGTCACAATCAGGCTCAGGGGATCTTTTTTTAAATCTCAAAAATGATATAGAATAATTATTTTCCTATTGTAAACCACACAATGATTAACTCTTAATCTTACAGTTATTCAGCAGCAAAGTCTCCCAAATTCCCTGCTTTACCTGCTAATACTTTTTCCTATGCTCCATCTCCTTCATCCACTTGATCCAGAATGGAATTCGTCACTGCTAGGTGGAAGAAGCAATCAAAGCTTAAACATGATTCCGAGTCCATGTTGGACCAGTTTGTTTCCCTGTCCTCCCATAACCCTATCTTCCTTATTCAGTTCAGTTTCTGTATAAAATATTGCTTGTCATTGAAAGTCTGTGTCAGTTAGGGTCACTCTCCTCAAAAATAAGAAGCAACGTGGGAGTACAATGAGCACATGTTATTACGAACATGTATCACAGAGTGACTTTGAGTTCACGTCTCATGCCACAGCCTGGCTCGCTCTGTAAAGTAAGGACCTGCTCATTATTCTTTCCTTTCTTAATCACAAAACGTACATTCCTAAAGGGAAAGAGATAAGAAACAGTGAGAAACGGGGGAAGTAGGGAATAGGACGGGGTAGCAAGAGACAATCACCTGGCAGATTCAGGATTTTATCGAACTCACCATGCAAATATCTCACTATGAAAATTAAACTCACTATGGAAGTATCTGCATCATCCCGGAAGCTGCACTGGGCTTAGGTTTACACACAATGCTGAGAGCTGAAGTTAGCTGTTGAAGGTCTGAGAAAGGTATGTGAGGACTCAGAAAATTCAAGATAAATGTTTTCGCACACACATTCTCCAAGGCTCAGCCCCTGGCTAGTGTCACAGTGGCTGGCACGATGGCTGCCCACGGCCCCTGCAGGCATCCAGGCCACACACTGGTACCGTCCCACAGTGTGGTTGCTGAGGACAATGATGGCAAGGGTCCCTGGTGATGAGGACACCCGGAATATAATCTGAACCATTCTGCTCCTTCCCATTTAGGCCTCAAGTGGTGTTCATCACCGGAAGCCTCACCACATGGCCCAGGATCACAGTTCCTCTGGGCTTCAAAAGGAACCAACCTCTCCTGCAGTCAGTCATCAAAAAGAGGAAAAAAAAAGAAAAAAAAAGAGTGAAGGGAAAGGGAAATATAAGAAAGAATGGAATGCTGAATTCATTCATAAAATGGAGCTTTTCCCTGATCTATGCTAAAAGGGTTATGAGGGGCTTCCCTGGTGGTGCAGTGGTTAAGAATCCGCCTGCCAATGCAGGGGACACAGGTTCGAGCCCTGGTCCGGGAAGATCCCACATGCCGTGGAGCAGCTAAGCCCACGAGCCACAACTACTGAACCCACGCGCTACAACTACTGAAGCCCTCGCGCTTAGAGCCCGTGTTCTGCAACGAGAAGCCACCGCAATGAGAAGCACACTCACTGCGAGGCAAAGTAGCCCCCGCTCGCCGCAACTAGGGAAAGTCCGCACGCAGCAACGAAGACCCAACGCAGCCACAAATAAATAAATAAAATAAAAGGATTATGAGATTTACAAATAGTGAAGAGATTTGGTTTTTTGATCTAAACCTGACTTCAGAGAAGCAGCACACCACTGGGAATATCTAGCAGAAACCCATGAAAAAGGTTTCATCCCTTTCCATGAGGGATGTTTCCAGGATTGCTGTTTCTACTTACAAAGTGAATTATTTGAAATGCTATATGCCTTGGATGAAGAACAAAAATTGCAGCCCCTAAGAAAAAAGATTTTATGCTATTGGTTAAGACCAAGGATGAATATAAGCTAAAATCTATTTTTAAGCAGCTATATAAGTCACAGGCATTTTTGAAGGCCAGCAGTACGTTTAAGTACAATATACGATTATAAAACAAATACTTTCATATCTTGCAGAATAAGTATATTTGGCAAATTTAGCACAAAACAAAATATTGTAGGACAATTCTATTTTCCCTGAGAGTTAGATTTTTAAATCTCAGATTTCAATTTTCACATTTTAAAATGTCCTTTAGTGAACTCAATTGAAAATGACAGTAAAAAAAAGATTGAGGTGATAGCACCTAAAAATCAAAGTCCGAAAGAGGAACATACCCACTGGCAGCCATAGCTTTTCCCCCAACCTACCCCCAACTTGTTCTTTTCATTAGCAGCTTTTCTGTGATTCATCTTCTTTTCTTTGCCTCACACCTCTGACTTCATCCATCACCACAAATCCCTTCCTGCCACACTTAAACCATAAGACCTGCCCCAGACTTGGGATTCTTAACAATGTCAGCCCCCTTGAGTCTGCCTCTTGTCTAGGACACCCTATATAATGTATGGCATGTATATATATATATATTTATACATTATATATATTATATATATATATTTATTTTCACATGTAATTATATATGATATATAATAGCACCCCAATAGTTGGTGCTATTCCCAAAACTCCACATTCTAGAGTCATAATTCTGTCCATTCAGGCTGCCAAGGTACATAAAATAAGCTAACTACCTCATTTATTCTATGAAATTTAAACATCTTCTATGGTTGGAATTTCTTTAGCAAAAACAATAATAACATTCACTGAGAACTATTATGTAAGGAATAATTCCTATGCATTATCTCATTTAATCCTCACACAACCCCATAAGGAGGATACTCATGTTACGCCTCACTTGAAGTTATTCAGAAATCCCCTGTAGTTAAGTAGATAGTTGGTAATGGCAGAGATGAGTTTCAATCAGCCATTCTTTAAGCCCCTCCTCCAACCCACTGCACTATACCACCTCGGAGATCTGAAAGACAGTTGAAAAACCCACAAATTCCTGATATTACCAAAAAGTCTCACCACAGAAAGCAGGTACGTTGCAAGCAAATCAATTAAGAATAATCATCTTCTTGGCATTTTAATTATATCCTTTTTTGCTGTCAGTTATGAACTGCTGAGTTAATATACTACTTCACAACTGCCCTGATTGTTCCTTCTCCAAGCCCCAGTCAAAAATAGTACAAAAAAAAAAAAAAAAAAGTAAATATTACAAACTTGCAATTCTGGAACCCTGGGGTTATTACAGCTTTAGGAAAAACTAAATTGAGAGAGATTGAGACCACTCAATCATTGTTTTGAGGATAAAATGATTTTCTGCCAGAACTGATACAGAGCCAGTAAAATATACAAGCGATGATGCACCTGAGTCAGCCTTTGAAGCCATAAATCAGATGATATCACTTCCATGTGCAAATCCTTATAAGGCTTCCCAGCCAGCCGAGATCAAAGTCCTCCAGGATCTCGCCCGCCCCCTCTCCCGTTTCCTTCCCTCCACACCCTCTCCCTCTCCCAGGTTTCCATCTGGTTGCCTCCTGCACTTCATTCAGGTTTCTACTTACTTTTCCTCGTTTCTCTCACCTTACCTGAAATTATATTTTATGTTCATATGTTTACTTGTTTGCTTTCTCTCCCCCCAGCACACTCCATGAGGTCTAGACTTCATCCTGTTTACTACAGTAACCTCAGCACCTAATAAATGTGTTGACAAAATTCACTTGCCTTCTAATGCCCTTGCCCATCTCCACAGCAGCAAAGATCAGCCACATGTTAACTCAATACCCAAAAGCTGGAAGGTAAAAATCAAACTTTTGCCTCTCAATCTTCCCTATTCGGCTCCTTCCTCTTTCTGGCAGTGGCAGCACTTACAGACTCGCTTTAGAACCTGTCAGATGATAACTTCAAATTGTTGCCATTTTTCCACAGCAAAAGAACTACTCTGCTGAAACACTGAAGAGCTAGACTGCCTTCGCATAGCTTACCCACCACCCCACCGCACACACACACACACACACACACACACACAAAATTTGCAAACGTGGTAGAAACTTATGGAAAACACCTACCCAGGGGTACAGGATTAAGCAGGAGACACAAGAAAATATACCACAATCACATACGTTACTTTACAACTGAAAAACAAGGATTGTCAGTCATTCTACAACAGATAAAATGAAAATGTCACTGCCATTAAAGAAATAATTATTACCAAGCCACCCATATCTATCTTTAAATCCGGGCCAACTCCAGAAATAGCCACAGATGTGATCAATAGAACCCTACATGACCGGACTGGCAGTAAAGGGAATATGGTCGTTTCAAGAACTTACACACCCAAACCCCAAACATGTTATAAGAGCCACTGATAACTGCAGTCACCAAACCCTGCTTTTATCTTCAAAGAAACTTGTATCACCCACAAAAACTGACCTAGATTATAAATCGTGGATAGTTGTAAAGATAAAATTTTTTAAGGTTTTGATGTCTTAGTTTCCAGTTTCCCAGACATCATGGGCTTTTTCCAGAAAACTTAGTGCCTCTCTCTTCGTGTGGCCCCCTGGTGCGGACTAAGGGGTGACTAGCACCAGGGTGATGTATCTGCCTCCTGGTGTCAATGGCCTTGACTCTCTTCATGCTGCTCACCACTGGCTCCAGCTGTGGCTGCCAAGAAAATGCCAAGAGATGGAGGATGAGAAGCAAACGCAGGCCACACACCAGCTTCAAAGATAGTTAACCACACTGCCATTTACTTGGATTCTCCTAAAGCAAAAGTTCTTGTCCCATTACCCTGAGCTACTCATCTTCCTTTTTGAGACAAAAGCCCAAAAGGCACTTGGGAAGTGACTTGTCAGATGATATCACCAATAACTGAAGATAAAGCAGACTCAAAGGGGGAAAAAATTGTGTTTACTCAGTTTATATCAGTAATATGGCTATCTCAAAGTTGCTCTAAAAGAGGAGTCTGCCACAAAGCAGTATAACAAAAAACATAGCTACTTAGAGTCACTGATTAGGCCGAGGGCATCCTCTTTCTGGAGTGCCTCTCCATCCAGCTGGGAGAACTCATTCCACTACCCCTGTTCTCACTAAACACTCTACCCACGGGACCACACACATTGCCTCGCCAAGGCAAAGGGGCAGGGAAGTGATACAGGCTTCACTTTTGCCCTTGACCCATGCAGCTCATCCAAAGGAACATAATCCCTCATTTGAGACATTTACCACGTGGAGTAGGCCCCTGCTGGGAGTAAGAACTTTGGTCGCCTGTCTCCACATTCCCTTCAGGAAAGATCATCACAGCAGCCAGGCACAGGACAGCACAGCTGCCCAAATATGCTTTCTCTTTCACCCCTCAACCCTTCTTCCTTTGGTTGTCCATAGCAACCTGAGTTTTCCGAGAATTCCTAAGTGACTATGACAAGCTGTGTGTGCTCTCTCAATCTGCTGAAGACATTTAAAATAAGGCGTTGGGCTTCCCTGGTGGCGCAGTGGTTGAGAGTCCGCCTGCCGATGCAGGGGACACGGGCTCGTGCCCAGGTCCGGGAAGATCCCACATGCCACGGAGCGGCTGGGCCCGTGAGCCATGGCCGCTGAGCCTGCGTGTCCAGAGCCTGTGCTCCGCAACGGGAGAGTCCACAATAATGAGAGGTCCGCATACCACAAAAAAAAAAAAAAAAAAGTTTTCTTCAAAGTGCCCAAATTCCCATTTGGGGAAGGGATGTGTTTGTGTGTGTGTGTGTGCGCGCGTGTGTGCACGTGAGCGTGCATGCGGGAAGGAAGGGTGAAAGAAGGCATGGGTGATATCCCCAAGGTGCTCTAATTTTCACTAGGGGAAAGGAAACGAGGATGAAAGCTTTCCTTGTGGTTATACCCAACACCTGAATAAAGCTTATAGGATTTCCTAAGGGAACATTCATTATTTAATTTTTTTAAAATCAGCTTTTTGACTGTTCTGCTGATTTTTTGGGGGGGACAACAATGCAATTCAGAATTTGAGGTCTAGGTATCTGCAGGGGTTCCTTCCTGTCTGTCATAATGTTAAACCCACCTCCACTTTGTGCTCCTCCTAAATTTCATCTCCACATGGGGCCACCACTTGCTGGCCAGTCACAGTGAGCACAAGTTCCACTGGAAGCAGAAGCTCTAATCCCAAGGGAGTGACCTGCTGGAGATGGTGGCTGTTGGTATAATGGAAATCCCAAGTCAGGCCCCACTTGATGAAGAGTCATTTGTGATTGAAATGAGGGGTGGTGTTGGATATTATGCCGGTTTCAGAAGTAAGGGTGCTTGACAAGTGCTTCATTATACAGTTACTTTTCTTTGGATAGTGAGGAAATTTTCCTCTTCATGTTTTCTTATCTAATCCCTGTTTCCAAAGACAATTCAGCCCCTTTGGATGAAGACATCTAAGTTTCATTTTAAATATAATATAATGATAATTATATGGGTGTGATTCTATCTTCCTTCACTCTCTGTATCACTTAGAATTGAGTTTCTATTAGGAGTTACAACTGGCAATGGCTAAGATAAACAGAAATTTATTTGTGTTTTACACACACACACACACACACACACACACACACATACAATAAATCTGGGGGACGATAATCCAGGGATGCCATAGGCACTCAGGCTGATTCTATTCCTCTCTCCAAAAATGTAAGATATTGATCTCTTGTTTGCCAACTCATGGTCACAAGATGGCTGCTGCACCTTCAGATTCACACGTATGTGCCAGGCATATGGATAAAGTGTAAAGGGCCCAAGGGGAATGTCAGCCAAATCTCACTATCTTAAAAGACTTTCCCTAAAACTCCACTCATCAATTTGTTTATATCTCATTGTCTAGATCTCACATGGCCACCTTTAGCACATGCATACTGCTGTCCCAAATAAAATTGGGGTTCTCTTAATAAGGAAGAAGGAGCCCCGGTATTGAGTAGACCAACAGCTGTGTTTGCACTCTCTCACTTTTCCTTCCCAAACATCAAATATTTGTACAACTGTATTTAGTTACAAAAACCTTAGAGATAATGCAGACCAATAGTTCCTTCTCATTTTACAGGTAAGTCACCAAGGACCAGAAATACTGAGTTTTCTATTTAGAGTCAGGGAAGAGAGAAATGGGAAACTTAATTCTTACATTGCTTATGGTGGGTATTACATTTGTTCTTCATTGTATATGCTAGCATGTAAATTACTTGAATTATTTGAATGTATTGTACATTGTATTTATTACTTGAATTTATTGTATATTGTTGGTACATCCATTTATTTATTGTGTTTATTGTGTTATATTTATTTGTTTTATATTGCATTATTTTTTGTATATTGTATTTATTACTTAAATTGATTGCACTTTGTATAAATATATGTATTTTGAATTTACTGTATATTTATTACTTCAATTTATTTATTTATTTTTTGCAGTACGCAGGCCTCTCACTGTTGTGGCCTCTCCCGTAGCGGAGCACAGGCTCCGGACGCGCAGGCTCGGCGGCCATGGCTCACGGGCCCAGCCGCTCCGCAGCATGTGGGATCTTCCCGGACCGGGGCACGAACCCGTGTCCCCTGCATCGGCAGGCAGACTCTCAACCACTGCACCACCAGGAAAGCCCAAAACATTTTTTTAATTTATCTTTTTACCTCTATTTCCTATAGTGCTTAGCTCAATAAATGTTTATGAAGCTTTTGAAAATATTCGTGGAGATGACTGAGCCAAACTTCCTAGGTCCAAATCTCAGTTCCACTCTTAGTAGCTGTGTGACCTAGCCAAGTTAATTAACTTCCTGTGCCTCAGACTTCTGATCTGTAAAATGGGGATATAATGGTTCCTGCCTCAATGTTATGAGAATTAAATGAGTTAGGCAAGTCACTTAATCTTTCTGTGTCTCAAAGGCTCCAGGTTGTTAGTGGATTAAATAATTGTATACATCTGATGTACTTAGAACAGTATTAGGCAAAGAACAAGTGCTCATCAAATGCCCGCTATAATTACCAAGACAATTTAGGGACAAATTGAAAAACTGTTTGAAAAACTGTTGAGCTTGATACAACATTCTTTTTCTAGAATAAATAAAGAATTTATCCTTTAACAAGAGAGTACATATAGTATGTAATATTGCTTGTATATGTTTTCATAATGCCCTGTTTCTAAGCTCCATATTGGATTTTCCTTCCTGTAATGGCTGCCTTTGAAAGATTTTTCACCCTCCCATTCCTGGCTGAACACTGTTTCAATTTCTTTATTCCAAAGCACCATTGACCAAATTGTGTGCAACAAACTTTTACTAAATTTTAGGGCGTTATGGACAGAGATTACAATACAGTTTGAAATTGTATATAAATACGAAAACTTAAAACTAAATATTAGACCCACTGTTTTAAAAAAACCACTAGCCATTTCCTGAAATAAGTAATTTTTCTCTGGCTTGTTCCTCTCTCAACCACTCCATACCATCTCCTCAGCCTCTCTACCTTCCAAATACCCTTCTCTCCTTGCCTTTCTAGCTGCCGACTTCTAACGCCTCAGTTCTGTTCCTTTCTTACCTTGTCTACAGGGTAGACATTTTAGTCCTCAACTGTCTACCTCAAGCTAAATTGCAAGCTTAGGTTTGTATATTCAAAATTTCTAAAGTCATTTTCCTTCAACCCTGTTCCAGCTCAAAGAACAGGCAGGTGTTTTGAAATTTGAAATTATGAAGTTAGATTCCCTACCTACTAGTCTCTTTCAGTAGAGGCTCCTGTGCATCATGAGTTCTTTTTTCCTCTTTCTGCCTCCTATACTTAAATAAGACACACTCAATACATCAAACCTTTATAACTGCTCTGTAGGTAGCAGACACTGTTTAGTATCGGAGAAATAGAAAGAAAAATACACAGTACCTTCCCTGAGAAGCTCAAAGAGTAGCTGAAGACATGGATGTTGACACATAACTAAAACACTGTGATCACTGCCACAAGAAAATTGTGTATAAAGTATTACGGGAATAAAGCTAAGTTCTGTCAAATATGATCTTCAAAAACTTAAATATGCCTTCGGCACAGATGTAACTACAACACATCTGCTCAAATGCCTTCTGGCATACAACTGAATCTATGCAATTCTTCTCCCACCGGATTGTGCTAAGCTTCACAATATAAATATTGTTAAAAGTAGGAAGTAACATTTTCACTTCTGCTGTGGGATTTCCTCCAGGTTTCACTAAAGCGATAACTTCAGTGAATTCTCCTGACACTCTTTCTTATACCAAACCAGTAATGTATCTATCCTCTACAGTAGTTCATACAGAGATAGCCCAGCAGCACCACAGGCTAACATCCACCAACTATGCTGCTCCCACCCTGTTTTTATCACTTACGCAGTCAGCTTGATAAACACTGATTCAGCAATCCTTGGTACCCTGGTAGGGAAAGGGCCATCACCCTCAGTATTTCTCAAGAGAATTGTCTGGTGGTTAGAATGCGACCATGAGTCACAGAGATGCTAATCCTAGCCCAGGCTCTGACTCATTCTGTGACCCTTGCCCTACACTCTCCACCCCTGGGTTTCCCAAGATGCTGGGATACACTCCTGTATTTACCTGTCACAAGTAAATGAGCTATATTCAGAGATTATTTGCAAGGTAGCTAAAGTTGTGGGACCTTAAGTGGTAGAGACTATGTGACACAGGTTCAGAAACATAAAACAGTTGTTCATAACAGTTTTCAACGCTCAAACATCTACCAGAGAAAGAATTCAAATTTATAAATTAGGCAAATATTACCAAAGTATACAAGGAGCAAGTCCAGCTGGTCACCTTTATCTCCTGCTTTTCAGGGATGTTTGTGCTGAAGCCCAGAAAGTTAAAAGACCTCTCCGAGAAGGCACAACTCTGAAGTGCCCAGCTCAGCATGATCCAATAGAAATATAATGTAAGCCACAAATGTGAACCACATGTATAATTTTAAATTGTCAAGTAAAAAAAAAAAAAAAAAACAGGTGAAATTAACTTTAAAGATAGATTTTATTTAACCTAACATATTGTAAATAATATTATTTCAATATACACTTTTTAAAAATTATTAACTAAGGACCACATAACTTCTTTAAGCCTGTCAGAGCCCTATTCTGACCTATTCTTTTATTCCCTTATGACCCTTTTAAAAAAGAATTTCATCCTTTTACATAACTCCTCTCCCCCATCCCATTCTGAGGCTTCTTCACTCTGATTAAATTCCTCTGAAATTCACTCTGAAAAATTCATTTTCTGTTTATTTGGGATCCCTGAGTATGTGTAGGGGGATTATTAGTAAGGATTCTCTTATTATTTAGCTATTCTCTTTAATTACTAAAATTTCTGCCCGTCTGAAAGCATTCCCAACAGAAACTAGCCACAGAACCAGCTTCTGCTTCTTCCATCATCAGTTGGTGATCTCATGGGGAAAACAAAGAACTGTTATTTTCATTCCTTCCAGAAGGTTGATCTAACTATGTTAACAGGTTCATTCTCAACAAAACCATGCCTTAAAATGATGTCTCCCTGGATTCTTAAACAGAATGAGGCATGATTCTAAGTTTAGTGATTTCCAGCGATGAATATTTCAACTGAGCAGTATTACAAGAACCTAGATGTCCACAGAAAATTAAGTGGTAAATGAATAAGACTTGGAGATCACGTTCCTTTCTCTCTGCTCTACAAGGCAGATCACATTCCAAGAACTGCCAGGTTCACCACAGACAGTTGCTAGGGCTGTAATGGCCCAAGTAAGCTATTCAATGTGCAACTGGGTTGTATTTCAAATTTCTTTTGATAACTTTTTTTTCCCACAAATAGCAGAATGTAACTAAAATAGGCCCTAGACAAAACTGTGAAATCCGCAGGCCTGGATTCCATGCCACCAGAATTCATTTTCCCACTTACAAAACCACTGTCTGATCTGTATTATAGATAAGATGCTGAAATCCAGCTGAAGGTCAACAAGTTCATGGCAATAAGAAAAGGGTAATTTCAGGGAAGTCTTTCAAAGAATGAAAGAGAAGTGGGTCTCAGAGAAGAAACTGAAACCATGCCCCACAGGGTTAAAAAAAGCCCATCCTGAAACCATGTCTCATAGGGTTAAGAGAAACTGATGACTAACAGAAATTCCTGAGTTTGTCTTACAGACAAGCAGGTAAGGGAACAGCTTGTTAAAAACCTTTCTGCTTGTAACCTCCCTTCACTGACCAAGCTTGCCTTAATTATGACTCCTTAACCACCCCTAGAGATAACACCTCTGACTCTGGGCCACTGCAGTAACAGGGGGCTTAAGTTGTGTTCCAGGATCTTGGAGTCAGCTTCTGTCCAGTTCAAGCCAGCTAAGACTGGTTGGGACCACCGTCCCTAAAACTGGGCCTGAGCAGATGAATGATCTTTTGATACCAGAGGGCCAAAAGCTCCACCCTCAGATCATGCTAAGCTCCTCCACTTTTGAACATGCATCCCAGGAAGAAGCATGCAACTCAGATACACCTGCACAGAACACCAACTGCCTCGCCTTTTCCCTACCTTCAATCACCTTTCCCCATGCCTAAGACCACCCTGCTTCTTTATCCCATAAATATCTCAAGCCCCTTGCCTTGGGGGAGGCAGATCTGAGATCTGTTCTGCATCTCCTCACTTGGTTGCTTCATGAATAAACCCTTTCTCTGCGGCCTCAGGGTCTCAGCATTTGACTTGCTCTGCATCAGCCAAACAAACCTGGTTTGGTAACAAACCTTCCTCAATGGCTAACAAAACGTTTGTATGTGTGTGTTTGGAAAAGGAGGAGAATGTCTTAAAACATGTTTTTTAATCATGCTGAGACCTACCAGCTCTGCAAAACAGACTGTAGGATGCCAGAAAAGAGGCTACCATGGGCTATTAGAAAGATATATTGGATGGAAGACACCTGGATTCTCCTCACAGTTCTGTCTTTAAGGGGTTGTGTGATTTAGATCATGTAGCTGATCTTCATTTGCAGAATTTAATCACTTTTTAAGCTCCCTTAATGTTCTATGATGTAAAATTTATGAACAGAAGCACAGAGATGCCTTGTAAAAAGAAAAGCTTATGAGACAGTGTTGGGAAGATTGGCAGGAAATAAACTAGATGTTGTTATCACCCTCCCACTTATTTCCAACCACACCACCTCCTTCCAGAGAGCAAATTTTCTCTTCTGGCACCCAGCTAGGTCTTGGCAAAGTTTAGGGAAAAATATATCCTGCCCCCTCAATTCACATCCAGCCGCATTTGCTATCACCAAGGAGATCCTGGAAACATAAAGGTAAAACAACCAGGAAGAGTAGGAGGCAGGGCTAGACAGGGAAGTCCATGCTAACACAACACAAAGTATTTGTTACTACTGCCTCCTCCCACCCTCTTCCGGGTACTTCACGCCCAACTCTTTTTATTTACAGAATTGTTATGAAAGCACCAAATATTGGACATAAAATATAAACTTGAGTTTTATTGTTCATAAAATTTAAATTTTACAACTTTTAAGTCTATAACCTATATTGAATGAAATAACCACTAACCAGTCAGGATGAAATCTACTTTTTGGTTATCAGCATTAGTTCCCAAGATAAATTCACCCAGCTCTGGTCCCTGGAGAGAGAAAGTCCTCCTTAATCCTTGAGGTCCCAAAGCAACAACATAAAGCAACAGAATATCAAATAATATCTGTATGAGAAGCCCAAAACATCATATGATTAAAATGTGTTTCTATCTGTTTGCTATCATGATATGAATTTCCCTTCTCTGTGGTGTTGCTGACTTCATCCCTAACATCTGTACTGTTTTGAAATACATTGTATGCCTAGTAATAGAAACTATGGAAAGGTTTCAAGGCAGCCTTGTTGTTTCGTGAGATTTGTGGTCACAAAAGTTAAACATTTAATCTGGCAGGAACTCAAAGTCCAGGCCACCTCTAGTTTTTGAGCAAACTGTGTTCTAAAAGTATGTAGATTGGTGCTTTGAACCTCGATACAAATTGCAATAGAAACAGTGCTGTGAATGGTGGTTAGGTTCCTTGGCCAGCCTACAATGCCCATGTTAGCTGGCACACTGTATGTTTATAATAAATGTGATTAGAAAGAATATTACTTTTAAAATTCTGTACGATTAAGGTTTGCGTATGTCCCTGCTTTCGATTGCTCCTTAGAATACTGTAATAAATCTTCATCCATTCAGGCTCAGGACATTAATCCAGTATAAACTATAATAAAGGATAGCTGATAAGTCTTTCATCTGATGTGGGAATAGAATATGTATTTTATTTGGGAAATATCCAAAATTCTTCAGATGTAGGTCTAATAAATCAATTAACCTGAATGATTTGGTTTGGTCTCAAGAACAAGATGCAATCATCAGCCATATTAGTGATTTCCCCAGAAATTTCCTTCAGAAGGCAATAACAAAACAGGAGTTCTAGAAATTAGCAATTGTAGCATTGCCCTATATGTTGAGGTTACTGTTAACAAAAGACAAAGTTCATTTGAATCTAGAAATCTAGATACGTTTTATGTTTTCTTTTTTACAGTCTCATCACAGCTACTGTAAGACTACCTCAAGTCATTTAAACATCTACATTTTAAAGACGTAATAAGATAATCAATCCTATGAATTCCATGACCTAGAATACTAAGTTACCTAACCAGCTCCCTCACACTCAGTCAAAAGAGGATAGATTCATCTCACATGTTAACTCCCAATCCCTAACTACATATATCTCTTTCTTAAGAGAGGGAGGAAATAGGAAGGATTTTCAAAGATAACAGGTGGCTTAGGAGTATGAGTGTACCCAGTACACACACTTAAGTACAAACTGATCTTACAATTAAAGGAAAGGGATTAAAAAACTTTGACTGGGGGCTTCCCTGGTGGTGCAGTGGTTGAGAGTCCACCTGCCGATGCAGGGGACACGGGTTTGTGCCCCGGCCCGGGAAGATCCCACATGCCGTGGAGCGGCTGGGCCCTGAGCCATGGATGCTGAGCCTGCGCGTCCGGAGCCTGTGCTCCGCAATGGGAGAGGCCACAACAGTGAGAGGCCCGCGTACCGCAAAAAAAAAAATAAAAAACTTTGAGACTTCCCTGGTGGTTAAGAATCCACCTGCCAATGCAGTGGACACGGGTTCAATCCCTGGCCCAGGAACAGCCCACATGCTGCAGAGCAACTAAGCCCATGTGCCACAACTACTGAGCCCACGCGCCACAATGACTGAAGACTGAGCACCCTACAGCCCGCGCGGCACAACTACTGAGCCCACACACTACAACTACTGAAGCCCGCACACTCTAGGGCCCGCATGTCGCAACTACTGAGCCTATGTGCTGTAACTACTGAAGCCCACACACCTAGAGCCCATGCTCCACAACAAGAGAAGCCACCGCAATAAGAAGCCCACGCACTGCAATGAAGAGTAGCCCCCACTCACCGCAACCAGAGAAAGGCTGTGCACAGCAACGAAGACCCAATGCAGCCAAAAATAAATAAAATTAAAAAAAAAAAAACTTCGGTCCCCAGTAAAAAACTAAGTTTCCTTTTCTGTAATTAGTTTATAATTACGGAAAGAAAAAAATTAATTTCTCTACCTCAAAACACAAAATATAAACATAGGGTTCTGTCATGCACTGTTCTGTAGGTAAGAGGGAGGAAATGAATAAGATAATCAATACTTTCAAACTTTTAAGGATTTCATTTACAGACGCTTTCCTCTTGGGTGATCATTATTCCAATATCAAAGAATCACTGCTTTATTATCATCTCCCTCCTTTGGATCTGAGTAAGAACATGTTACCATCCACTTCATCAATTTTTATGATAAAGCTGCTTCTTATATTTCTAATTAACAATGATTCCTCTTCACATGCTTGAAGCCCTAGGCAATCAGATATAACAAATTTGGGGTTATTAACTTTATCATGATGATTATATTTGCAAATGAGCCTTGAAAGTGAAGTTAAGAGTGGCCTAAATGAAAGAGTCCTCCTGCCAAAGATGTAGCAATACAGACAGAACTGAAAATCTTGATATACTTCTAACTCTCAAAAATGAACAGGTTTAGCTTACCACTGCAAATTCAAAATTCAATACCACAAAAAGAATAGTTGGAGACTTCAATATACCACTTTCAATAGTGGATAGAAAAAATAGGCAGAGGAAGAACATGGTAAAAGGAGACTTAAATAACATTGAAAAACAACTAGACATCCATAAAACACTCCACCAAACAATGGCAGAATATATAGTCTTCTCAAATGCACCTGGAACATTCTCCAGGATAGAACATATGCTAGGCCATAAAACAAACTTTGATACATTTTAATGGATTGAAATCATCCAAAGTACATGCTCCAACCATAATAGAATGAAATTAGAAATCAGTAACAAAAAGAAATTTGGGAAACTCAAAAACATGTGGAAGATAAACAATATGCTCCTCAACGACCAATGGGTCAAAGAAGAAATTTTAAAATATTTTGAGATGAATAAAAAATGAAGATATAACATACTAAAATATATGGGATTCAGCTAAAAAAGTGCTTAGAGGGAAATTTATAGCTGTAAATGCCTATATATATTATTTTTTTAAAAGAAAGATCTCAAATCAAAAGCAAAGCTTCAACCTTAGGCCATCAAAAAAGAAGATCAAATTAAACCTAAAGCAAGAAGGAAGAAAATGATAAAGGTTAGCAGGGAAATAAATAAAATATATAATTAAAAACAGAGAAAATCAATGAAACAAAAAATGGGTACTGTGAAAATCAATAAAATTGACAAAATGGTAACTAGATTGATACTCAAAGTACTAGAAATAATACTCAAATTACTAGAATCAAAAATGAAAGAGGAGACATTACTAAAAACCTTCCAGAAATAAAAAGGATTCTAAAGGAATACTCTGAACAAGTGTATGCCAATAAATTAGATAACCTAGAAAAAATGGACAAATTCATAGGAAAACTAAACTACAATACTGACTCAAGAAAAAATACACAATCTGAATAGATTTGTAACAAGAGATGGAATTAGTAATCAGAAAATTACCCACAAAGAAAAACCCAAGGCCTAGGTGGCTCCACCAATAAATTCTGCCAAACATTTAACGAAGAATTAATACCAATTCTTCACAAACTCTTCACAAAATAGAAAAGGAACGAACACTCCCTGACTCTTTTTATGAGGACAGTATAACCCTGAATGACAAAACCAGGCAAAGACATCACAAGAAAACTACAGACCAATATCTCTTACAAATATGGATGCAAAAATCCCCAACAAAATAGCAAACTGAATCCAGCTACATATGACTAAGTGAGGTTTATCCCAGGAATCCAAGGTTGGATAAACATCTGAAAATCAATTAATGTAATTAACTGATTACATATCAGTTGAATAAGAAACAAAACCCCATGATCTTTTCAATAAAGCAGCAAAAGCATCTGACAAATCCAACACCTTTTAACGATTAAAAGAAAAAAATCCAACTGAGAATAGAAGCGAACTTCTCCAACCTAAGGAAGGGCATCTATGAAAAACCCACAGCTAGCATCATACTTAGTGATAAAAGACTGGATGCTTTTCCCCTAATATCAGGAACAAGGCAAGGACACTACCAAGAAAGTGAAAATATGAACTCCCTGGCAGCCCAGTGGTTAGAACTCCTCATGCTCACTGCCAAGGACCCGCGTTCAAATCTTGGAACTAAGATCCCACAGGCCATGCAGGGTGGCCAAAAAAAATAAAGTGAAAATATAAACCATGGAATGGGAGAAAATTTTTGAAAATTATTTATCTGATAAAAGACTTGTATCTAGAATATACAGAGAACCCTTACAACCTAACAATAGAAGACAAGTAGCCCAATTTTAGAATGTGCAAAGGATCTGAACAGACATTTTCTTAAAACTGTATATGAGTTGCCAATAAGCATATAAAAAATGCTCAATATCATTAGTCATTAGGGAAATGCAAATCAAAATCACAATGCTATACTACTTCACACCTACTAGGGTGGCTAGAATCAAAAAGTCTGACAAAAACAAGAACTGGCAAAGAGGCAGAGAAACCAGAACCTCCATACTTATATGACAATATGGGAAGGTAAGCTGTGGCAGCCACTTTGGATAACAGTCTGGCAGTTCCTCAAATGGTTAAATGGTTAAACAAAAAGTTACCATTTGACCCAGAATTCTACTCCGAGGTATTTAAGAGACATGAAAACACATGTCCATACAAAAACCTGTACATAAATGTTTATGACAGCATTATTCTGAATAGCCAAAAACTAGAAACAATCCAAATGCCCATCAACTAATGAATATATAAACAGAATGTGGTATATCCATACAATGGAATATTATTTGTCTATAAAAAGGAATGAAGTATAATACATGCTATGATATGAGTGAATCTTGAAAACATTCTGCTGCATAAAAGAAGCTAGTCACAGAAGATCACATATTACATGATTCCACTTAGATGAAATATCCAGAATCAGCAAATCTAGAGACAGAAAGCAGGGGGCCAGGAGTATGAGCTGTTAGGAGGATAGGGTGGTGATAGCTAAAAAATATAGGGTTTCTTTCTGAGGTGATGAGATATTTTAAAATTGATTGTGGTGTTGTTTGCACATATCTGTGAACAGACTAAAAACCATTAAACTGTATACCTTAAATTTGTAAGTTGTATGATAGGTGAAATATATCTCAATAAAGCTTAAAAAAATAAACCCAACTCAATACTGTACCAACATTAGAAATCTACCCAGACCTCTGCTACCTCTGAAAGCTTCCCTTGGCAACTCCCCCTTCTAGTCTCTCAGTTCAGAGTATGTGGGCAATTTGAGTTTGTACAAGCAGATTACATAGATTATAGTGAACAACAGATCTCCCCATCTTTTCTATAAGCATGCTAACTTAATTCCATATCTTGATTGCCAAGACTGTAACAGTTGTGTTTGGCTCACTAAAGGATATTAAGCCTTGTGCTGAATTGATGTGCTATAAATTAAAAATAGAGTACAAAGATAAATAAGGAATTAATCTCCAAGATTTTTCATGGCTATCTGAAGAAGAAAGAGAAAATAAAGAAAATGACTGGAGGATAAAATCATTTGTGGGACTTGTAAGGATCCTTAGCCATCTAATCCATCTTCTTCATTTTATACCTGAGAAAACTGAAACTCAGGAGAATTCAGCGTCTGATTCAAGGTCATGCATCTAATTGCTGACCAATCATCTCAGTTTGCCCGGGACTGGGACAGGCAAGGGGGAAGGAAGGTGAGTTCCCAGTGTTGAAACTGGGAAAGTCCTGTCAAGCTGCAACAAGTTGATCACCCTATGCTGATAGAGGCAATCAGTTAGGGTATAAGGTAGCTACTGACTCCTAACGCAGTGTTCTTCCTTCAAGATCATGTTCTCTCAGAGAGAGAGCTCCCTGCTTTGAAGAAACTTCTTAGCCTACTTTCCAGTGACTGCCCTCTGGATGAGAATTTTTCAAAATCCAAATTAGACTGTGAGTTAATTTTATTATTTGAATAAATACTTATATTTCAAGATCTAGTATTTTTGTCCATGAATCAATCACTTACCAAGATACTTAATATAAACTGAACATCATATCACTTTTTTTCTCAGGTATCACATTAATTCCAGTGAAATTTAAATTTCAAATGTCTAGAACTGATGTTTGCTATAACATGCTTCTGTGGAATGGGTATGTGGTCTTCAGAGTCTTCGTTATCATTGATATAAATCACACCCAAAACACAAATATGTAAACAAAATCTGTTTTGGGTGACTAATCTGCCCCCTTTCCTAGAGGCTGCTATTATTTCATCACATGCACAAAGATATTTATATGGACTTAGTCTCTTTTTGCTTACTTCAACTAACTGCTTATCTAATGCCCACATGGCCATCTGAGAACCAAACCTACCAAAAAGAAAAATAAAGCCCTTTATAGCCAGAGGCTCCTAGGCTTCCTAATCTGAGGTCTTGGGACAGAATTGGGAAGTATGGGGAGTCAATGCAGCATATGAAATAGCATGTCAAATTTTTAATTTGTGCTTTGTGATGGACAGAGGAACTGTAGCATTTGTTACATTCTCAAAGGGGTCACTGAACCCCAAAATGAAATTTAGCCATAAATCTTTCCTAAAACAATGTTATTTCATACTCCTTGCACAGGACGCAAAAGGAGAATAAAATGGCTAAACCTGACTCAATAGGGAAGACTGATTAATTCTTGATTAGCACTCCAGAGACTACAGAGAAATGAAGACATTCTCACAGTAAGAAAATGGATTGGGAATAAAGTTACTGAGAGGAAGAACAGAAACAAAATGGAAGCATAAAGTCATTTCTAATTCATAAGGGAAAAGAATAGAGTGGAGGGGAAAAGATCCAGTTACTGCTGAGGAGTCTGTCTACCTAAAGTGATTGAAACAGTTGATGCCACCATGAAATTTAATTAGGAAAACCGTGAATGCCCCAAAGCACAATGACAAATTGTTAACACCTGAAATTGTTTTCTCTAAGAACCCAGGGTAAGTCATTTCTCTTCATCACTTGAACATTTACCTCTCGCTCTTGAAAAACACATTTTGATGTTAAGATAAAGCAGCCTCCTTTTCCCGACAATCCTGAGATGGCAAGTTAAAAAGCTTTAAATCTTATAAGCAACTGGAAGCAGGAAACATTTTCTTCCAAAACCAATCTTTGCATGATTGTGCCCAGAGGCAAGGGTAGATAGAGCTGGAAGATGATCAGCTTGTCCTTTATGCTTTAATTTTCTTAGTGACTGGTATTAAAAAGAATGAGTCAACCATATTTCTCATCAAGTTCCTCTTCTGTTCTCAAACTCTAAACATAGATCTAGTATGTGAGTTACAACACAGTAAATGCACGATGAATACTAATCGTAGTCAAGTAGCTGATATCGAAATGAAGGAATGCTAAGAATTTAACACTAAAATGTGTCATTCCTGTAATAAAAGAAGGAAAAACATCGGTGCCCAATCAATAAATGTGATTTAGTAATGATAAAGTTCTGAATATTTTACAAACCAGATTTAATTTTTGTTCCAAGGCCTTCTTTCTGCTCTATTTCTTCATCCTATGCTTGCCTTCATACATCAGTGGTTTCAATTAAAGGTTTTCAGCACACATTTTCTAAAATATATTCATAGACAGTATGTCACCAATGAGTGCATGAATATATTTACTATACTTGCACAGTAAAATTATTTTACGGCTTTCCACAACTGTTATATAGGAAAATATCAATATTTATTATAAATCTTGGCCCTTCTAAAGAAAAGATTATGCTCATTATGCACAATGCTGATGTAAATATAATTTTCTAGGAGGCAGAAATTCCATCTTCTGAGTAATTTATGCATAGTCTAATTTCATGCATACCCAAGTGCTTAACATTATTCAGTGAGACAAAACACTATCATGATGCTAGCTCACTGATACTCAAACATATCTCAGACTGATACTTTTCCATGCTAGTGGTTGGAAATTTCCAATGAGAACACTACTGTAAAATCAAAATCTGAAGAAAAAGCACAATTCAACTTAACTAACCATTACTAGGATATTGCTGTATGTTGAACAGTATCTTAAGCGCTATCAAGTTTATAAAAGCAATATACAATGTTTTATATGCTCTCTAGGAATGTGAAAGACCCTTGAATATGCAGAACAAACAGGAAAAAATTGGGGAAAAAAACCAAACATGAACCAGTAAATGTCAAATGTGAGATGAAAACAATAAATGCTAGAGGATTCAGAGCAGAAAGCCATTTCCATGAAGAAAAGTTGAGGAAAGTTTCAGGGAAGAGTTCAGATCAGCACTGACTTTTAATTTTAAAATATGACTTAGAAATCTTAAAATATTATCCAGACAAGGAAATGGAATTAGTAGATTTAGGCATGGACTTATTAGTTCATGGAGGAAGATGAGGAAGAAATTGACTGGAAGAGAGAATCTTCATACAGCAAAAGAGAGTATGGAGCTATAGGGTCAATAGTTAACACAGTGCTATAATGGGAACAACTGTTAGCAATATAAGATAAAACCTAATAAATATCACTTGAAAGGCGCTCTAATTCTCAGCATATAAGGTGTCATAAAACAACCCTTTGTTTAATACCAAGAAAATCTCATTGTGGAAATTCCATTTTATAGTAGATCATTAGTTTTTCAATCAAGAATAAGGCAAGACAAAAAGAGGTATCAAAATTACTTACAGAACTTATTCACATAACCTGTGCCTGTGTTTAGTGTCTAAAACAGCCCTTTAAACCCATGTGCCAGAATCTTTGGAGGGGAACATATCAATAGTATGTCTAATTGAAAAAAGCTGTACGTACACCCTACTTCAGAAGAGAACCATACACAGGAGGGCTTTGGAAGACCACATAACACTGTCTTTAATCAACAACACACTGCAGGACCAATATATTTTCTTAGCCCAATGTGCCTGACATTTAGATGCACAGAGAAGCTCTCCCCACATCCTACTGTTCTCACAAAACAGAAGGCTTGGGTTTTGTTTTCATTTACTGTAACAAACCAAACATCTTAACCAGAAGCAAGCAATTGAAATTGAGCAATGTGACACCATGGGAACATAATAAAATCAGTTGTCATTAGAAAAAAGAAAAAAAACTACCCGAAAGACAGTCAGAGGTCAGAGACACGACAGGTTTATAGCCTATGTTAACCTTCTATGACATATTTTCTTGCATCATCTCTTGGCATTACTATTTTCTTTGAAGATTTAGTAAGTGCAAGGAAAATTTTCTCTCATTGAAAGGGCATCAAATAGAAACATACAAAACAAATGAGCTCATCTTACTATTTATCTAGTAAATGAATATTTCATTTACTCTATGGTTTAGTCAAGCATTTAGGACTTTTGTCTTTGTCTTTTGTTTATCTTTACAGAGCTCAGAATTTTCTGGGTTGAAGTGTATTTACTAATAAAGGGAAATACATAGTTATAAAATGGTACATGCTGTGGAAACCCAGAAAATACCACATCTTGAATCGAGGACCACCGGCACAGACAACCCATGGTCCTGCTAGTTTTTAGGGACTAAAGAAACAACACTATCTTCATACTCCTTTCTTAGGACACTTGAGAGGGCAGATTCAATTAGAAAAGAGAAAATGGTGGAGAAGTTTTGAGCAAATAACTCTTGTCCTTGATTCCAGGATACATTCTTTTCGTATTAATGTTTCTAAAATCGGGATCCCTCTTTCCATAGGCATATACATTTGATATAGAAGCTTTTTCCTGATGATGCTATTGAAATGATGACGCATCTTAGAAAGAAGGAAGGAAACTTTTTTATAAATGAGAGTACTACAAGAAGAATTCCTGTGGGGGTTTGTGAGGGCACAGGTGGTTAAGACTGGACAGTCCATGGTCAGGTTGATGAGTGTATCCCATGGCTTCTTTCCCATCTCCACCCTTCAACTACAAGCCCGGGTGATGTGATAAGAATAAAGCATTCCTGACAATGCCTCCTCACAACCACGTATTTATGATGAGCTCCACCTCACATGTGGAGGATTGTGCATAAGAGATATGAAAGGATACGAGCAATGCCCAGCACTGAAGAGCCAGAAACATAATGCAGGGATCTGACTTCTTCCCAGAGGGACGAACTAGCTCTGCCACACCCACCTCCCATTCATGGGATCACTTATCAATCCACTTATGACAAACAATGTAAACCTTTTTTCCTCTTGTTTGTGTCATGTAAACAAATATCAAGTCAACTGCTGATATTATATTGGGGAACAGAATGCTGTTTTAGAGAGAAAAATGATCCAGAGAGGAAGTGTGTCAGGATACAAGGACCTGGATTTTAACTCTGGCTTCTTCACCTGGGTTTTATACAAATGACTTGAACTTGCCTTGACTTCTTTTGACTGTCCCTAGCTAATAACATCCAATAGAGAATAATAAAACGCTGACTCACTTCCCAGGGATGTTTTAAGCAGAAATGAGTAATATTTTCAAGGCTTTTCACTGCTGTTACTAAAGTTTGGAATTTCAAAATCAAAATGGCTTAATTTTCTTTAAGTTACTTGCTTCTATAAAGGCACAATGCTCTTGGGTTTAATAGAGAATTCATCAGAGACCAAAGCAGAATTTGGGTTGGTGGGAGGGTCAGGGAGGGAAGAATAGAGTCTGTAGAAAAGGAAATAGCCACAGAAGCCAAATTTGAAAGCTTATACGAATGATATACCACCAACTATGAGCTACTTAGAGCAATAAGCTTCCTTTCAAGTACAGAGCTTCTTAACCACCCTCCATAGTCAACCCTGAATGTGCAGGATGGCAAAATTCACAGATCCAAAGCTTAGCAGCTGCCTAGATCTGAAAAACAGGGCTTTCATTTGTGAGACTGTGCCAAGAACTGTTTTTGAGAAACAAAGTGAAGGGCAAACAGCTACAAATTAAAAAGGGCAAACAGCAGTCAATTACCTTGTGACCACTTTGAAGCCATTAATATAGATTTTTTCCCCTGAGGAAAAATGTGAGAAGCAATCATGATTGGATAGTCTCTACATAGGGGTGGGGGGGAAAGAGCCCTAACTGTGTAAATTAAGCAGCTATCAGCAGATCAAGATCAGATTCAATCATGGAAACACTTCTGCAAATACAAACAACCTTGACAAAAATCAATGTCACTCAAGGTGAAGAGGAAAGTTTGAAAGGTCAAAGCACACATAAAGGCTCTTTCTTCTTAATTACCAACCTGATCATTACTTACCTGGTATCTGTAAGCTACCCTGTTGGACAGATGTCAGCTTACCTGAAGACTCCCTCTGTGCTATAAATGAAATTGGAGTTTATTGCTTGAAGGACCTCCACTCTCCTCTCAACAATATTCCTACAAGAATCAAAAACGTCTGCCTGCACGCTTGCTCTCTCTCGCTCTCTCTCCCTTTTTCCTTCCCTCCCTATTTCTCCCTCCCCCACACACACACAAACATACTCATGCTTTCCCACACTGATGATTAATAAATATTGGTAAACCCATCCAACAATGCTATTTCCTCACACATAAGAAACTTCTTTATTTTATCAGAAAATAACTTTAAAATAGTGGGGAAAACGCTTTAAAGAAATTAAAATGTTACGTTAGAAGCTATTTATTCAATGCAAAAGAAGGCAGTAAAGGAGGAACAGAGGAAGAGAGAAACAGGAGATATATAGAAAATAAATAGCAAAATAGCAAACGTAAGTCCAACTATATCAACAATAGCATTAAATGTAAATGAATTAAACAATTCAATCAAAGTCAGAGATTGTCAGACTGGATTAAAAACAAGGTCCAACTATTTGCTCTGCAGGAAACACACTGTAGATTCGAAGATACAAAATGCTGAAAGTAAAAGGACGGGGAAAGATACATGATCCAAAAAACAACCACAGAAAGCTGGAGTAGCAACACTAGTATCAGCCAAAACAGATGTTAAAACAAACAAAACAGTTACTAGAGATAAAGATAGACATTTTATAATGATAAAATGGTCAATCTATCAGAAACATAACAATTATAAACATATGCATTTAACAACAAAATCCCCAAAATACATAAAATTAAAACTGACAGAACTGAAAGGACTAATGACTCAACAACAGTTGTTATTTCTTTCTAGAAGGATAGAAAAATTAGACAGAAGATCAAAAAGAAAACAGAAGAACTGAACAACACTATGAAACAACTAGACTTGACAGACGTGTATAGAATGCTCTAACCAACAACTGTAGTATGTGTATTCTTCCCAAGCACACACGAAAATTTCTTTAGGATCCACCATATGCCAGATGATAAAACAAGCCTCAATAAGTTTTAAAAACTTGAAATCCTACAAGGTGTGTCTGCCAACCACAATGGAATAAAATTAGAAATCAATAACAAAGGAATTTAGAACACCTGCATATATGTGCACATTAAATAACACCTTTCTAAATAATCAGTGGATCAAAGAAGAAATCATAAAAAAGAAATTAAAAATCTTTGAGATGAATGAAAATAAAAGCATAACATATTAAAACAAGGTATGCAAATAAAGCCATGCTTAGAGGAATATTTAGAGTTGGAAATGTCTATATTAAAAAAAAAGAAGATCTCAAATCAGTAACTTAGCCTTCACCTTAAGACACTGAAAAAAGATCACATTAAGCCAAAGCATGCAGAAGGTAGGAAGTGATAAGCATTACACTGGAAGTTAATGAAATGATAAGCATTACACTGGAAGTTAATGAAACAGGGAATAGAAAAGCGACAGAGGAAAATCACGAGACCAAAACTTGGTCTTCTGAAAAGATAAACAAGGTTGGCAAACTTCTGGTTAAATGACCAGAAAAAAAAAAATGAAAGAAGACTCAAATTACTAAAATCAGGAATGAAAGAGGAAACATCACCACTGACCTCAAAAAATTCGAAAAGATTATAAGGGAATACTGGGAACACATGCTAACAAATGAGATAACTTTAAAAAATGGACAAATTCTTAGAAAGACACAAACTACTAAAACTGACTTAAGAAGAAATAGAAATTCTAAACAGACCTATAACATTAAAGAAGTTGCATTAATAACTTTAAAACTTCCCACAAAGAAAAACCCAGACACAGATGGCTTCACTGGTGAATTCTACTGAAGACTATTTTTTTTAATTAATACCAATTTTTCATAAATTCTACCCCCCCCAGAAAAAGAGGAGGAAACAGTTCCTAACTAATTTTATGATGCCAGTGTCATCATGATAACAAACCAGACAAAGACATTGCAAGAAAAGAAACCTACAGACCAATATATTCTACTTACATAGTCTCAAAAATTCTCAACAAAATAGTATCAAACCAAATCCAGTAACATATAAAAAGGATGATACATCATGTCCAAGAGGGATTTGTCTCAGGAATGTAAGGTTAGTTTAACATTCAAAAATCAATGTAATACTTCATATCAATAAAAAAAGGACAAAACCCAAATGATCATGTCAATAGATGCAGAAAAACCATTTGACAAAATCTAACACACTTTCCATGATAAAAAACACTCAACAAACTAGGCATAGAAGTAACTTCTTCAACCTGATAAAGGGCATTTATTAAACAAACAAATAAAACACCCACAGCTAACATTATATTTAAAGATGAAAGACTGAATACCTTCCTCGTAAGATCAGAACCAAGAAAAGAATATCAACTCTTGCTGCTTCTACTCAGTGTGGTACTGGAGGTTCTAGCCAGGGCAATTAGGCAAGCAAAAGAAATAAAAGGCATGTAGATCAGAGAGGAAGAAGTGAATCAACCTCTATGTGCAGATGAGATGATCTTATATATGGAAAAATCCTAAGAAATTCATTTAAAAACTGTTCAAGCTACTAAATGAGTTTATAAATGGGTTTATAATGTTATAAGGTACAAGAGCAATATATAAAAATCAATGTGTTTCTATACAATAGCAAAGAGAAATCAAAAATGAAGTTAAGAAAATAATTCCACTTACAGTAGCAATAAATAGAATAAAATACTTAGCTATAAATGTAACAAAAGTTGTGTAAAACTTGTACTCTGAAAATTATTAAACACAGTTGAAGAAATTTAAAATATCTAAATAAATGCAAAGACATCTGTATTCATGGGTGAAAGACTTAATATCTTTGAGATGGCAATATTCCCCAATTGATGTAAAGAATCAACACAATCTCTGTCAAAATCCCAGCTGAAGTTTTGCAGAATCTGATGAGTGAATCCTCAAATTCATATGAAAATGCAAAGGACCCAGTACAGTCAAGACAAACTTGAGAAAAAGAAGAACAAAATAGGAGGACTCACACATCCTGATTGCAAAACTTACTACAAACTTAACATAAACAAGACAGTGTGGTACTGGCATAAGATTAGACATACAGATCAATGGAATAAAATTAATAAAGTTTAATTAAGAATAAAATTAATCACTAAGGTTAATACTTTTAGTAAAATTATTAAAAATAAATCCTCACATTTATGGCCAATTGATTTCAAAAAGAGCATAAGACAATTCAATGGGGGAAAAGTCTTTTCAAGAAACAGTGCTGGGACAACTGTATAACCACATGTAAGAGAAAGAAGTTGAACCTCTTCCTTACACCATACACAAAAATTTACTCCAAATGTATATTACATGTAAATATAAGAGCTAAAACTACAAAGATCCTAGAAGACATAGGATTAAATCTTAGTGACCTCAGGCAAGGCAAGGCTTTCTCAGATACAATGCCAAAAGTATAAGTGACTGGAAAAAAAAATTGATAAATTAGGCTTCATCAAAATTAAAACCAGTTCATGACTTCCCTGGTGGTCCACTGATTAAGACTCCACACTCCCAAAGCAGAGAGCCCAGGTTTGATCCCTGGTCAAGGAACTAGAAAGCACATGCATGCTGCAACTAAGAGCCCGTATGCCACAACTAAAGATCCCACATGCCGCAACTAAGACCCAGCGCAGCCACATAAATAAATAAATATTTTAAAAAATTTAAACCAGTTGTGTTTTGAAGGATACCTTCGAAAAACAATCCACAGAATGGAAGAATATTTTTGCAAATCATAAATATGATAAAAGACTTGTATCTAGAATATATAAAGAACACTTACTACTCAATAATAAAAAGAAAAATAGCCCAATTTAAAAATGGACAAAGGATTTGAATAGATATTTCTCTGAGGAAGCTGTACAAATGGTAAATATGCACATGAAAAGATGCTTGGGAATATTAGTCATTAGAAAAATGCAAATCAAAATCACAAAGACATACTACTTCACACACACTAGGATGGGTATAAATAAAAAAGACAGATAGTAACAAGTGTTGGCTCGGATGTGGAGAAATTGGAACCCTCACACATTACTAGAGGAAATGTAAAATGGTGCAGCCACTTTGGAAAACAGTTTGACAGTTCTTTAAAATGTCAGAGTTATGATATGACCCAGGAATTCTACTTGTAGGCATATACTCTAGAAAACTGAAAACACAGTCCACATAAAATCTTTTAGGTGAAAGTTCATAGCAACATTATTTGTAATAGCCAAAAAGGTAGAAATAACTCAAACATCCATGAACTTGTCAAGGGATAAACAAAATGTAGTATATCCATACAATGTAATATTATTTGGCAGTAAAAAGTCACAATATACTGATATACACGCTACAACACAGAGAAACCTTAAAAATATCATGCTAAGAAGCCAGACACAAAAAGGCCAAATATTACATTATTCTATTCATCTGCAATGTCCAGAATAGGAAAACCCATAGAGACAAAGTAGATCAGTGGTCGCCTTAGGCTGGGAGGTCAGGGAGGAGTGGGGTGTGAGTGCTGATGAGTACATGGTCTTTTTTGAGGGATGATGAAAGTATCCAAAAATGGATTGTGGTGACAGTTTCATAACTCTGTGAACATACTAAAAACCAGTGAGTTGCACACTTTAAATGAGTGAATTATTTGATGTACGAATTATATCTCCATAAAGCTCTGTGTGTCTGTATGTGCATGTATGTGACAGAGAGAGAACTTAGAACTTAACAATCATTTTCATATCATGTCCTAATTGTTGCACCAGTCTTTCAAGCCCCTTCCTGCTCCACAATTAGATGTCACACTACCTCTTTCTCCTTTCAAAATTATTTCCAACTGTATGAGTTATCCCTGGCTGTGTAACAAACTACCTCCAAATTTAGCATCTTAAAACAACAAACGTAATTATTTCACAGTTTCTGGGGACCAGGAATCTGGGAGTGGCTTAGCTGCATCCTCTGGCTCAGCCCTCAACATCTGCCAACGCGGTAGCCATCTCAAGGTTTGACTCAGAAAGGATTTACTTCCAACTCACTCACACAGTTGCAACACCTCAGATCCTCGCTGGCTGTTGACATCACATCAGCTCCCTGCCACTGGGGCCTCTCTGCAGGGCAGCTCATCACATGTCAGCTGGCTTCCTTCAGAGAAAGTGATGGTGCAACAGAGTGAGCAGGACAGAAGTCAGGCTCTCAGTAACCTCATCTTGGCAATGGCGCCCCATTACTTTTGCTGTATTCTATTCCTTAGAAGCGAGTCACTAGACCCAGGCCACATACAATGCAGGGCATTACACAAGGGCATAAATACCAGAAGGGGGAGTCAATGTGGCCATCTTACCCCATCCAATCCAGGCAGCATGGTTACTTCACCAACTCACAAGCACATTTCACTCATTCCTGCCCCTGTGCCTTCACTCTTAACTCACTTTATTCCTCTGTCTAATTCCTTTACCAATTCAAAGTCAGACCATTATTCAGGAGGAGCTCAAATTCCATGTGTTCCATGAAACTTGCCCTGATTACCCTTTATTACTCTCGACTCCCTCCTGTTTTATAATTATGCTACATAATTTGTCCCTTAATTATCTCCTGCCTTGCCTTATTATTCAAAGTATGTCTCTTCTGACAGCATATGCTTCACATGAGAGTCTGTAAGAAATGTAGAATCTCAGGGCTCACCCCATGCCTACTGAATCAGAATCTGCCTTTTAACAAGATTCCCAGTGATTTTCATGCACGTAAAAGTCTGGGAAATATCACTGAACTGTACCATTCATTGCTTTACCTGTGTAGGTCTCATATCCCTGACTAGATTGTAAGTACTTGGGAGACTAGTACCATTTCTTATATCTCTTCCGCTCTTACCCACATACCTACACACACATACACACACATTGAAGCATATTAAATAGTTTAGTGCCGAACACATAGTAGAACATGTTAAACCTGCTGAAAAGGAAACAACACTGTGAACTGACTGAATTTTAAAAGATTAGAAAACACAGATGTATCAAAAGACCTCAGTTTTAATCGCAGCTCTGCTACTCATCAGTTAGCATAACTTTGCGCAAGTCGCTTAATTACTTTGCATTTCCACTGCTTTATCTGAAAAATGAGGCGATTAACATGGACTCTCCAATTTTCAATCCATTTCAAAATATTTATTAATCCACAATAAAATTAGAAAGAATATAATTTGGTTTTTTTTTTTTTTTTGGCTGTGTCAGGTCTTCGTTGCTGTGTGCAGGCTTTCTCTAGTTGCAGTGAGCGGGGGCTACTCTTCATTGCAGTGCATGGGCTTCTCACTGCCAGGGCTTCTCTTGTTGTGGTTCGCAGGCTCTAGAGCGCAGGCTCAGTAGTTGTGGCGCACGGGCTTAGTTGCTCAGCGGTATGTAGGATCTTCCCGGTCCAGGGTCAAACCTATGACCCCTGCATTGGCAGGTGGATTCTTAACCACTGCACCACCAGGGAAGCCCGGAAGAATATAATTTGATATTGCTTAAGGAGTAAGAAAGCATTTTGGAATCTTTTAGTGTCAAAATGTCATCCACATGAACATCAGTAATACCTGCATTGCAGATGTGGGAAGAGGTTGCTTAGTCCAGGATCATTTAGGAAAAACCATGTAATCGTATGTCGTGTGTTTTATTTCTCTTATAATTTACGCCGTGCCAAATGTTTACTCAATTGAAATATAAAGCAAATTGTTAAAGAAGCTTAAAGTTTTGGTTGGAGAACAAGGGGCTAGGTAAGAGGACAAATGAAATCTCCCTTATTTTACACTCTGGGAATCTCCCACACTCCTCAACTCCATTCTAGAAAAGAAGCTTTAAGCTCTATCTATAAAAACCAGATTAGAGACAAGGACTTTGACTTCAAAATAAAATTATGAATTTCTACCTGGGCTCCAGGATCTTCCACTATAAAAAGAGGAGCTGGATTTGTTATCCAAAGCTGCAGAACTAGGCTGAGTGAATAAAAGAGTGGACACCTAAATAAATTGTTTTGCTCTTTTTTTAAGGCAGGCAATTGAATTTCTTCTCCTCCCTCTAAGTAAGGTCCAGCCCCATTCCCAGAGTTTAAAATTAGCACTTCCCCTGTGAGGACCTGGACTCCAATTACATCGTATCTTTTTGATCTCTAAATCTATTCAAGTTCAAGGGCTCCACCTACGCTTCAGGAAAAAAGGACTGCACTTCCCGGGTCACCACACTCCTGCCTCTTTCTTATTCCCTCTGCTTCAGCCTTCTATCCTCCCTTCTCCTGCAGAGTCCTAATTCCCCAATAGGACCTGTTTACTGTACACATTTTTTTAAGATTCTTTATTGCTAGAGCAAGGCCTGGGTGTGGACAATTGGTATCACAGTGATAAAAAGACTGAACATTTGTGGGTGGGGAGCGAAGAGCTGTGGTTTGAGCTGAGGGGCTGAGTTATGGGGCCACACATGCCCCCATACTTACTTGTCTAAAATTCATCGTAGCTCTTCCTTCCTGCAGAAATGCTCCAAAAGACAGAGCCCAGTTACCTACCTTCAAATTTATGAGAGGAATGATGGTAGTGATGATGATAATAACGGTAATAACACTAGTAACTGATGCTGTTGGCTGCCTCTGAACAGAAGCATATTTTTGGTTTCTGTCCTCAGGCTCCAAAGCGTTTCACATGATCACATGATGCAAATTGGCTAAGTGCACTCAGCAGTTTGGCACTTTTATTTAATCTATCTGCCTACTCCCCCATCTTGGCACTGAGTTGCACTTTGAAATGTATTACTTGTTCCTGTGAAAACTGGGCAGCGAGAACTATTACCAGACTTTGAGATTATTCAGGACACGCAGGTTCCCAGAGATCATTATCCCAGAAGCACAAAGTCAAGAATAAAAAAGGAAGCTCAAAATCTGCCTGAAGAAGGTAACTCACTACCCTTCTGGCAGGTAAGTTATGCCTGCAGCCAAATGCTGATCTGGTAACACTGTCCTGAAATTGTTCATTCTATACAGCCAACCTCAGGCACCTGGACAGAAATGGCAGAGCCATCACAGAGAAAAGGGGTGAGCAAGAATAACCCTGGACCAGGGACAGGGGCCTGGGCTCTAGTCCCAATTCCACCACTAACTCTGACCTTGAGCCTGCAGTTTCTCCTCCCGTGCAGTTTTCTCATCTGTGAAATGCAAGGGTTGAATACCACCATATTTCTCAATGTGTCTGTTCATAAATATCTTGTAGGACACTTGTTATACATACAGATTTCCACACTGCTTCCCTGGACATGCCGGTTCAGTAAATCTAGCAGTAAGGTCTAGGAATCTGCATTTTAACAGACGACCCAGGAAAGCCTCCATAAAGGCAAATGTACGAGACACTGGAACACGTGACAACTGAAAGCTCCCCCAGGTCTGCATCCTGCAGAAACCAGTTAATTAATGGTCACTATTATGCTTCCACTCCCTACAAGGCCCTGCTAGATCCTCGAGATGATAAGAATAATAGCTGTCATTTATACAGTGTCAGCCACTATTCTAAATGCTTTGCATTTGTGAACTATTTTAATCTTCACAACAACCCTATGAGGCAGGTACCATTATTATTATCATTATTTAAAGATGCAGACACAGAGGCATAGAGATTGAGTGACTGGCTAAAGGTGACCTGGACAACCAGGAAGTAGGGTTGAGATTCAAACGCAGGCATCCAGCTCCAGTTTCAGGCCTCCTGCAGACGTTGAACAGTTCAGAATCCCCAGCATTAGGCACTCAGAAAACAGTTAAGAAAAGCCCCGTAGCAACTAATAATCGTAATTTAACAACCATCTACTTCATCTGGATCTGTGTCTCAGGAGCCAATTAAGGGAGAAACAGGGAGGCCAAGAAGGCAATGCTCTGGGCCCCATACCTGCTTCAACCTGACTAAACTAATTTTGTCTGTTTGATACACTAAAGTCTATGTCCGATTTCATTTGGGGGAAAAAAACATTCTTATAATTAAAAATCGTTCATCGAGGCCACCTCTTTCATACAGATGAGAAAAGTGACCTCAAAGGATTAAGCAACTTCTCCAGCATCACACAACAGACCACTGCTACCTTGAAAGCTTCAGGTTTCCTGACTTCTTTCTCAGAGTCAAAAGGAACTTGTCAACCTGACAGACCTGAACCCGTTAAAATTAATATACATTAACAAACAGCCATCAGGGAATTGAAGATCAGATGAAGAAATCAGGGCAGTAGCATTTGAAAGGTGGCATTCACAGTGACACCAAGTGGAAAGGAAGATGACCCAGATCAATGGCCCTGTTCACCCTACAGGATCTGTGAAGTCAAAATCCGTGCCTGTCTCCTCTGTAGCGTCGTCAAAAATTAGGGAAAAGCCCAACCAACCTGTGTTGAAGTGGAGAGATGACTAGAATTGGGTTAGAGGACCAGCATATAAACTCTAGCTATGCCACTTCCCACCTGGGTAATAATACTAGTGATCAGACAAGCCACTAAAATGAGGCTTCCACAAGACCATACATGTCCATAAGTCTATCACTATAAAGGTGTTCAATAAATGTAATCATACAACTCACAGCTTGGTTTTACTGGCTGGAACTTGTGAAACAGAAGGAATCTGCTAATACAATTATTATACCATGATATTGAGAGCAGGGCTGACCACGTAAAGGAGGACTGGAGACCAGGAAATTTCCCTGGGCTTCCCCGTCCCTTGAGCTTCTGTGGGCATGATGATAATCATAAAAGAATAATAAGGAAATTCTGCAGTGCATAGGCGTTGATGAGCTTCCAAGCAGATGCTGTGATCATTACCAGTGTGATTCTATAAATAACTCAGTTTTACATCTAGACACCACCCAAGATCACCAGAGGTTTAAAATTAAGGGCACCTTGGCACAGAAGTCAGTCCTGCTGATACCACACACCTTTCTTGCTCTCCTCTGCCACTGGTTAGTAGGCAAAGACGGAGGTGTATGTCAGCCTAAGAACAGATTGCAGAGAAAAGGCACTGGAACACCAAAGTAGTGCCATCGACAAGGAAGAGGTTTCATTGTAAATCAGGCCAGTATGTGTCTCCTCTCTGTGCCAGACTAAGAGCTCTTAGAAGGAACAACTGATAAAACAAGAAAGTCTCTCTTCATCCATCCTGAATTTTCATCATTCACTTCGTTGACAAATGGATCAAGAGTTGACTTAGTCCACTCAGGCTGCTATAACTGTCATAAACTGGTAACTATCATAAACAAGAGAAATTTAGTTCTCACAGTTCTGGAGGCTGGAAGTCCAAGGTGAGGGTGCCAGTATGATCAAGATCTGGTGAGGGCCCTCTTTTGGGTTACACACTGCCGACTTCTCAATGTATCTTCACATGGCAGAATAAGGGTGAAATAAAGGCATTTTCAAGCAAATATAAAGCTGAGTACTGTTCTCTAACAGTCGCTGATTAAAGGATATATTTCAAGAACGGAGAAAATGATCCAAAAAGAAAATATGAAATATAAGAAGAAACAGTGAACAAAGAAAATGTTAAATATAAGAAAAATTTGAACACAAGCTGTATAAAATAGTAATGGGGGAAAGAGAGTAAAAATCAAGATTTATCACTAAAACACTGGACAATATAACATATAAACCAGGAGGCTGTGATTGACAATTGATGTTCCAAGTTTTCTAAAATCTCTGTATTGTTAAGAAGTATCTGACAACTCTATTTGTCAATAAGTGTATAGGAACTCTGCTTAGTAAAATGGCCTCTCAGATGCAGTGAGTAAATCCTACAGACAAAATAAATACCACACATTGGATGCTTATCAAAATAGGAAAAGAAGATAGTTGATGGGAAGGAAGTGTAAAGTGAGGGGGGAAGAAAAGAATAACTTTCATTCTCAAAGTTCACTTAATAAAAGAATGCTTTGAAAAGAACAGTTCATTTATACATACTTTAAAAGACTGCAATCTGCTAGACATGCATCGTGAACACTGGTGAAAACCTGGCAGCAGCGGAATACACGGCGTTTTATTTAATGAGAGTGGTGGCCTCGTGCATCACCTGGACCAGCCTTCCATCCTCCTGACCCACCTGGCACTCGTTCACTTTCCAACCTGCAGCACAGCTGTAACCCAGTCTGCAGTGAGCTGCCCTCAGAACCTTGAGACCTTGCCACTAAGCAGAGGTTCCCAAGGCCAGCCTGGCTCTCAGGGAAACAACCTGTAGAACTCAAGGTTGTGAGACAGGACTGGGAAAACAGTCAGTTGAGTTTTGCAAAACGAATGGGAGGGGAGAACAGAAATAGCCTATAATTTGAAACCAAGGTTCCAAAGTCCCGGCGGGAAATGTGGTGTTGTCCTAGACTCTAAATCCTCACTAAATACACTTGCCTTTCAGGTGGGTCACTCAGGTGACCCTGACTTGCACAGACACAGCTCTGTGGCCCTGCCATTTGCAGCCCCTGTCCCTGTTAGAGAGAGAGGCAGCTGAACTGAAGGACAAATGAGCTCAAGATCATGCCCTGGGAAGCATGGTGCTTTAAGGATGCCTTTGTATTCCTTCCATTTTATTACAGACTGTTTTCAAGTTTATGGTTAGGAAGGGTAAAGTTGATCCCATTTTTTGAGGTGGAATCCAGCTGAAGGGTAAAGTTGATCCCATTTTTTGAGGTGGAATCCAGCCGAGGGCAAGGTGGAACATTTTCTTCGGGTAGGAATGTCTACAATCAGTCATTTCATCTAGCCTGCATCTTCAAACACAAACCCTTCAGTGGCTTGCACTTAATGAACACATCTTTGCCAATGACAGAGGCTTGTACAGGATCCCTGTTTCACATATCAATTATCTGTTATGCCCATCAGAGTGTTTTGGGGGTGCGGGTTGGTTTGTTGTTTATTTTCCATTTTGTATCTGCCTTATTGAAAAGCAAGTGCCCTTCAATTCCAGGACTCCTCATATTGTACATGTTTCCTGCCAAATTGGGGGGATCATTTGTATTTTAATTTTGTAATCTATGGCTCTGTACTGTTGAAAGGCTCTCAATTCTGTGGGGTCTCCTTAGTATGTATATGACTTTTCATGTTGCAATATCACACACATGGGATGGCCCAACTTTTGCTCTTAATAAACAATCAGAATGAGAGACAAAAAAAAAAACAAAAAGAAGGAAAGAACAGTTCAGGGCATCAGCAAGATGACAGAATAGAAGTTTCCCAGCTCACGTCCCCACACAGAAATAATGATTTGGCAGCCATCCATGGACAAAAGTGCCTTTGTGGAAGCTTTGGTGGGAATCCAGGCAGGAGGCTGTGAAACTCTGGTGGAGCCCATCATTGAAAGTGATGTCCTCAAAGCCCAGGACTGCTTTGAGAAGGCAAGGACATGCCCCAATGGCAGACTTGCTGACTGTGGTCCCAACTGTGGACTCCATCCCCCTGGGACTTGGTTCCAGCCCTGCTCTGCCATGGTCCAGGAGCAGTCCTGAACCCCTGGTAATAGCTGGTCATCTAAAAACCCAGCTGTGAACCCAGAAGCAGCCCCAAGCCTAAGTTAGCAGAAGGAAGGAAACAGTAAGATTAGAGCAGAAATAAATCAAATAGAGAATAGAAAAACAATATAAAAAATTTTAAAAACTAAGAGTTGGTATTTGAAAAATAAGCAACATTGACATACCCTTAGCTAGACCAAGAAAAAAAGAAGACTCAAATAAAATCAGAGATAAAAGAGGAGACATTACAACAGATGCCTCAGAAATAAAAAAGGTACTATTATAAACAATTATACTCCAACAAATTGGATAGATGAAATGGATAAGTTCCTAGAAATATACAACCTATGAAATCAAGAACCTACTGAATCAAGAAGAAATAGAAAGCCTGAATAGATCAAAAACAAATAAGGAGACTGAATTAGCAATCAAAAACCTCCCAAAAAAGAAAAGATTCAGACCAGATAGCTTCATGGGTGAATTCTACAAGCATTCAAAGAAGAATTAATATTAGTCCTTCTCAAATGCTTCCAAGAAAAGAGGAAACACTTCCAAACTCATTTTATGAGGCCAGCATCACCCTGATACCAAAGTCAGACAAAGGCATCTCAAGAAAACTACAAGCCAATATCCCTAATGAATATAGATGCAAAAACTCTCAATAAAACACTAGCAAACCAAATTCAACAGCACATTAAAAGGACTATACACCGTGACCAAGTCAGATTTATCCCCAAGATGCAAGGAGGGTTCAACATATGCAAATCACTTGATGTGATACACCACATTAACAGAATGAAAGATAAAACCCCATGATCACCTCAAACAGATGCAGAAAAAGATTTTGACAAAATTCAACATCTAATCATGACAAAAACTCTCAAGAAAACGGGTATATAAGGAACTTACCTCAACACAATAAAGAGCATATATGAAAAGTCCACAGCTAACATCATAAATGATGAGGTAAAACAAAGCTTTCCTCTCACATCCAGAACAAGGCAAGGATACCCACTCTCACCACTTTATTCAACACAGTAGTGGAAGTCCTGGCCAGAGCAATTAGACACGGAAAAGAAATAAAAAAACACCCAAACTGGAAAGGAAGAATAAAATTATCTGTGTTTGCAAATGACATGATCATGTGCGTGGAAAATTCTAAATATGAAACAGAAAAACGGCTAGAGCCAATAAATTTAGTAAAGTTTCAGTACAGAAAATCGACATACAAAAATTAGTGAATGCCTCTATGACATAAATCACAGCAAGATCCTTTTTGACCCACCTCCTAGAGAAATGGAAATAAAAACAAAAATAAACAAATGGGACCTAATGAAACTTAAAAGCTTTTGCATAGCAAAGGAAACCACAAACAAGATGAAAAAAAACCCTAAGAACGGGAGAAAATATTTGCAAATGAAGCGACTGACAAAGGATTAATCTCCAAAATTTACAAGCAGCTCATGCAGCTCAATATCAAAAAAAAACAAACAACCCAATCCAAAAATGGGCAGAAGACCTAAATAGACATTTCTCCAAAGAAGATATACAGATTGCCAACAAACACATGAAAGGATGCTCAACGTCACTAATCATTAGAGAAATGCAAATCAAAACTACAATGAGGTATCACCTCACACCAGTCAGAATGGCCATCATCAAAAAATCTACAAACAGGGCTTCCCTGGTGGCGCAGTAGTTGAGAGTCCGCCTGCCAATGCAGGGGACACGGGTTCGTGCCCCGGTCTGGGAAGATCCCACATGCCGCGGAGCAGCTAGGCCCGTGAGCCATGGCCGCTGAGCCTGTGCGTCCGGAGCCTGTGCTCCGCAACGGGAGAGGCCACAACAGTGAGAGGCCCGCGTACCATAAAAAAAAAAAAAATCTACAAACAATAAATGCTGGAGAGGGTGTGGAGAAAAGGGAACCCTCTTGCACTGTTGGTGGGAATGTAAATTGATACAGTCACTATGGAGAACAGTATGGAGGTTCCTTAAAAAACTAAAAATAGAACTACCATATAACCCAGCAATCCCACTACTGGGCATACCCTGAGAAAACCATAATTCAATAAGAGTCATGTACCACAATGTTCATTGCAGCTCTATTTACAATAGCCAGGACGTGGAGGCAACCTAAGTGTCCATCGACAGTTGAATGGATAAAGAAGATGTGGCACATATATACAATGGAATATTACTCAGCCATTAAAAGAAACGAAATTGAGTTATTTGTAGTGAGGTGGATGGACCTAGAGTCTGTCATACAGAGTGAAGTCAGTCAGAAAGAGAAAAACAAATACCATATGCTAACACATATATATGGAATCTAAAAAGAAAAAAACAATGGTTCTGAAGAACCTAGGGGCAAGACAGGAATAAAGACACAGACGTAGAGAATGGACTTGAGGACACGGGGAGGGGTAAGAGTAAGCTGTTCTACATTTTACTACCAAATGTAAAACAGACAGCTAGTGGGAAGCAGCCGCATACCACAGGGAGATCAGCTCAGTGCTTTGTGACCATCTAGAGGGGTGGGATAGTGAGGGTGGGAGGGAGACGCAAGAGGGAGGGGATATATGTATATGTATAGCTGATTCACTTCGTTATAAAGCAGAAACTAACACACCATTGTAACGCAATTATACTCCAATAAAGATGTTAAAAAAATAAACATAAAAAAGTAACAGGATAACCCCACACACACACACGGAAAAAAATTAGTGAATGCTTCTACATATAAAAATAAACTATCTGAAAAGAAAATTAAGGAAAATATCCCATTTACAATAGGAACAAAAAGAAGAAACTACATAGGAATAACCTTAAGCAAGGAGATGAAAGACTTGTACACTGAACATTACAACACATTGATGAAGGAAATTGAAAACATAGATAAATGCAAAAACATGCCATGTTCACAGACTGGAAGAATTGATATTGTTGAAATGTCTGTAAAACCCAAAATGATCTACAGATTCCGTGTAATCCCTATCAAAATCACAATGGCAATCTTTACAGAAATAGAAAAAAGAATCCGAAAATTCATATGGAACCTCAAAAGATCCTAAAGAGCATGCAATATTAAGCAAGAAGGATAAAGCTGGAGTCATCACACTTCCCGATTTGACAACATATTACAAAGCTAAAGTGATCAAAACACTATGATACTGGCATAAAAACAGACATATAGACCCATGGAAGAGAACAGACAGCCCAGAAATAAATGCATGCATTTACAGTCAACCAATATTCTATAGGAGTACCAAGAGCACACAATGAGGAAGGGACAGTCTGTTCAATAAACAGTATTGGGAAAACTGGATATCCACTTGCAGAAGAAGAAAACTGAACCCTCATCTCATTCTATATACAAAAATCAACTCAAAATGTATTAAAGACTTAAATGTAAGACCTGAAACTATAAAATTTCTAGAATAAAACATAGGAGAAAACTTCTTGACATTGGTTGGGCAATAATTTTTTGGATATAACATCAAAAGAACAGGGAACAAAAGCAGAATAGACAAGTGAGACTGCATCAAACTAAAAAGCTTCTGCATAGCAAAGAAAACAGAGTTAAAGGGAAACCAACAAAATGGTAGAAAATATTTGCAAATCATATATCTGATAAGGGGTTAATATCCAAAATATATAAAGAATTTATACAACTCAATAGAAAAAAAAATGCCATAAAAAAAGGGCTAAGGACCTGAATAAACATTTTTCAAAAGAAAACATACAGGGCTTCCCTGGTGGCGCAGTGGTTGAGAGTCCGCCTGGCGATGCAGGGGACACGGGTTCGCGCCCCGGTCCGGGAAGGTCCCACATGCCGCAGAGTGGCTGGGCCCGTGAGCCATGGCCGCTGAGCCTGCGCGTCCGGAGCAATGGGAGAGGCCACAACAGTGAGAGGCCCGCATACTGAAAAAAACAAAACAAAAGAAAACATACAAATGGCCAACAGGTATATGAAAAGATGCTCAACATCACTAATCATGAGGGACATACAAATCAAAACCACAATGAGATAGAATGGCTCACACCTGTTAGAATGGCTACTATCAAAGAGACAAAACATAACTAGTGTTGGTGAAGATGTGGAGAAAAGAGAACTCCTGCACACCGTTAGTAGGAATATAAATTTATACAGCCATATGGAAAAGAGTATGGTGGTTTCTCAAAAAAGTAAAAGTAGAACTACCATATGATCCAGCAATCCCAATTCTGGGTATATATCCGAAGGAAATGAAATCAGTGTCTTGAAGAGATATCTGAAAGTAAATGTTTATTGCAGCATTATTCACAAAAGCCAAGATATGGAAACAACCTAAATATCTATTGACAGATGAATGGATAAAGAAAATGTGATATATATATGTGTGTGTATGTGTGTGTGTGTGTGTGTGTGTGTGTGTATATAATTCAGCCTTAAAAAGAAGGAAATCCTGCCATTTGCAACATGATGAAACTGGAGGACATTATACTAAGTGAAATAAGCCAAACACAGAAAGACAAATACATGATCTCACTTAAATGTAGAATCTGAAAGAGTCAAACTAATACAAGCACAGAGTACAATGTTGGTTGCCAGGCGCTGGGAGGTGGGGGAAACAGGGAGATGTCAGTCAAAGGTACAAAGTCTTAGTTATGCAAGATGAATAGATTCTGGAGATCTAATGTACAGCATGGTGACAAGAGTAACAACAGTGTATTGTACAACTGAAATTTGCCAAGAGGGTAGACCTTAAGTGTTCTTACAGTAGAAACAAACAACATAAAAATGGTAACTGTGCAAGGTGATAGATATGTTAGCTAGCTTGATTGTGGTAATCATTTCATAATGTATATGTACATCAAAACATCAAGTTGTACACCTAAAAATATACAATTTCTATCTGTCAATTATATCCCACCCAATAAAGCTAGGAAAAAAAAGAATAAGTCACCCAACTCCTCAAAAGTGAAGGTGTAATCTCCACCCTAGCCCAGAGAACTGACACCATAAACCTTGACAATTTGGATCACAACTACCCTTCCACAATTAGGCATACGCATATGGATGATGATGGCTGTCTACATGTTTTTCATCTCCCAAATTCTCATCAAAGCTATGTGAATCTATCTGATTGAGCACTAGAAACCTCCTGTGAACTCAGGCTTCTCAAATTGGCGAGGGGAAAGTGGCAATTTCCTGGAAAAGTGAGTTCAAGCACCCAAACTGAGATACTCTGGCTCTTATCAGATGGGATAAAAATGGTTTTACCCATACAGACATATTAAAAAAAAAAAACTAACAACTATATAAATCACCTGTTCTCTTAACCAGAAATAAATAATCTAAGTTAACAAAAATATCTAGTTGAAATCAGTTTAACGTAGAGTTATATTCTGCACATTAAAATTATTCCCCTGGGATATTCTCAAAATTCATAAAGGTGTCAACTTTGTATTGTATAGAGTATCTAGGTTAAGGCATGATCTTTGGGGTCAGACAAGGCTGGATTTGAACATCAACTTCACTACTTACTACCTGATCCTTAGCCTCAACTTCATCATCTATGAAATGGAGGTGATAACACCTGTTACATACAGCTGTTGTGAAAATAACTGAGATATGCCCATGAATTTCAGAAAGGAGCCGGCAGCAGGGAAGCAATCAGTCAGTGTTAGCTATAAGTATTCATATCATTAATGGAGGCAGTGTGTGACAAATCTGTACCAGGCGTTAATTTAAATGTCACTAACATTGGACTTTGGAATGCACAGACACAAAATGTTGGAGCCTGAGGACACTTAAAGTTGACGCACTCCAGCTCTCATTTTCCAGATGAGGATTTGAGACCCAAAAGATTCAAGGAGTTGTCCAAACTCACAGAGACAGTATGGGGAACTCAAATCAGAACCTCAGCTTCTGGGAACCAGTCTGACACTACTTCTTCTAAATCAGAGCTCATGTGTTTTCCTTTATCTTCCCAGGAAATAACTTGTGAGATTAATATAATTTTGGAGGACTTTTCCTGAGTACACCTCAGCATGGGGTCTGGCCGAGGCAAAACCAACTTCGAGGAAAAATGTGTTTACGTTCCCTGGTTATAGTTCACCACGTTGTGAAGCAAAAGAAACCAAAGAAGCCAACTATTGTAGGTGCATTTTGTTATCTTTTAGGCCTATTTATTCAGTGTGTATTCAACTTCATGGACAAATAATCCTATCTTTTCAGCAACTGCATTTTCTGAACAGAAAAAAAAATCTGGAAACTTGTACTAGCAATGAGATGAAATATCTAAAGTACGGACATATTATTCTTGAAAATTCAGTCACAAAATTTTACCTACCAACCATTTCTGTCATTGCACCTTTTTTTTAACGCCCCCTCCCATGCAATTTAGACATATTTCTGAAAAATACATCACATTTTGGGGCTGACCTCATTCCTTTTACTTTAGCTACCATGAAGCCCCATTTTTAAAATATTCTCTAAAGTGACTGTCTTTTATGTGCCATCAGCAAATACCAACTGAGTGGTCCATGATACCACTCTGACGGCCATCTGATGGAAAATCATGCTCATTATGACTGAGTCCAAACTTAGCATATCATTATTTTCAAATTGTTTCAAGGAGCTATTTTTTTGAGCTGTTACAGCTATTGTACGTTGGATTCCATAAAGAATTTTTCCATCCTGTCTGTGGGAGCCCCCAGCAACTTCTCATTCACACCAAGAAGGTCCGCTTCTCACGCCAGAGCCTAAGATTGCTACATTCTGCTGAGAGACACAAAGCAGGTTCAAAAATCATAGTGCAGCCTCTCAGCTGATGGGTGAAGGGTTGGTATATCTGGAACTGAGACCTATTACATAATCCTTGCCATGGCTCCAGGTGGCAGAGGTCACTTCAAAGGTGGCCTCCTGTCCTAAACAAGCCCCTTCTAGTCATAAAACAGACAACAGCTGAAATCACCTAGTCCAACTCTCTCATGATACAGAAAGACGAACCAAGGTTCAGAAAGGTGAAATTACTCACCAAAGCTAAATCCAGATCTCCTGACTTCTAACTCAGGGCTTTGACGTGGCATGACTAAGTCTACAGCACCCCTCACAGCTCTCACTTCTGCTCTGACATCTCCGCAAAGTTCCAGGGGATTCCCTGAATCTCCCTCTTCTCACCTCACGCTTCCCCAGACTCACCCTGACTTCATTTTATGTATGTCTTCATTACAATCTTTTTTAAGTAGCCCCAAGTCTTAAGTACGTTAAAAACTGAGGTCAAATGAAAGTTTTAATATAAAACCATAACATCGCTGTCAAAGGGAGGATAATAATAGCGACCTGACCTCCAGAGAAATGAAGAAGTGATCAAACCACACTGCTATTTTTACCTGCCTGTAATTATAAAAAGATTTGTATGAGTGTAATTGAACACACAGTCACATGGACAGTGGTTCAGAACTCTCAGGAACAGGTCACATTAAAGCAACTAAATTCAATATAGCCTGATCTCTTTTTTTCTGCCACTGAGCTACATATCCTGGGAGTATTAATAAATCAATCTGGGCCTCAATTTTCTCATCTGTAAAATAAAGTATTTGAAATGGGTGAAGGTGGTCAAAAGGCACAATTTCTAGTTATAAAATAAATAAATGCTGAGGTTGTAATGTACAGCATGCTGACTATAGTTAATAACACTGTATTGTATATTTTAAAGTTGCTAAGAAAGTAGATCTCAAAAATCCTCATAGCAAGAAAGAAATATTTGTAACTATCTGTGGTGATGAATATTAACTAGACTTACCGCAGTTATTATTCTGCAATATATACAAATCTCAAATCATTATGTGGTACAGCTGAAACTAATATAATGTTATATGTTGATTATATCGCGATTTAGAAAAGAAAAAAATGAAGCATTTGGACTGCATGATTTCTAATTTCCCCTCTAGGACTAAATACTATTGCATGATTCTAAACACTCAGTATGAAGGATGATGCAGGAGGAGTTTGGAGGGCCAAGAAAAGAGTCTGAGGGTTGTAGGAACAGAGGAGACAATCTTCCTTCTTCTTTCAAACTTATAGTCTTCACCTTCATTATGAGCCAAGAGGCTTTAGCCCTGGTTCCTTCAAACCTATCCTCCTCCTTATCTCTTTCACCATTTTACCTATTGGAGTATACAAGCTCAATGGATGCTTTTCCATGTAAATATTGATAAGGAGGTTAAATCTGTCAATCCTTTAAACTTAATACGAATCAATTTAAGCAAACAATTAAGATGTTCCTTCTTAAGAACTAGTGGGCCTTTTGATGAATCCAATCATGAAAACTAGATATATTTTGGATATCAGAGAACATAAATGGGGAACAGGTCTTTGCAGGGAGATACGCGGGCCCTGGGCCACAAAAGTGCTACATCAGTAGTGAGACAATTATCTAAAGTGAAGAACAAAGCAGCAGAAACAGAGTCTGGAAAATGCTGCACAAACGCTGGGCTTAACTTGCAGTTTTTCTAGGGCCTTGGTATGAGCTACTACCTTGAGCTTTGAGCATCTGTTCTGCCTATTCTGGGCTAAGTTCCTTGATGCAGTGGTGGCAAATGAGGGGATTTAGCATTGCCCCAAATTTAGCAACACCTCAGTTCCATTTTCCACTGGGAAGCAGGGGCAGAAAAGCCCTTGTCTGAGCCCAATCCATGAGCCAGGGAGTCCCAGGGTCCAAACAACTGACAATATCCCAGCATCTGAAGAATAGGGCTTTGAGGACTACAAAATTACCAACTGTAAGGAAAAAAAAGGAACACCGCCACTCTGGTGTAGTAAGTCATCAGCAACAGACTAACATTAATTTCATAGATTATCTGTAATAATATTCACCTTTGCCTTAAGAAGTCATTCAGCACAATCCCTAAATCATTTTTAAAAACCATATTCTATTAGTGCCTTTATGACTGTAAGAAACAGAAACTCACTGGACCTAGCTAATGCAAAAAAAAAATGGGGGAGAAGGCTATAATATGTGGGGTAGGCTCAGTTCCTCACTATGCAATTACCCACTCCCTTTTTCTAGCATTAGGCAATGGATAATGATGGGCCTCAGCCAGGGCACACTCTCCCCACTTTCCCAACCTCCTTTTCTGCTGGAGGTGGCCAAGTGATCCAGTTCTAACTGATAAGATGTAAAAGGGAAGCTTCTGGGAAAGTTTTCCTTTCCAGGCAAAAGGCACAGATAAAGCTGTTGCTATCCCTTCCTCCTTGAACAAGGACTAGATGTTTGGAACTACAGCATCCGTTATGTAATTATGAGGGGACAAATATATGGGAAAGAGAATCACAGAGCTGCCACTCTGACATCACTGAGCCTCTGAATCTACGCCAGCAGCCAACTCCCTCCTGACTACCTATTTTGAAGGTAAAGTATTTGAATAGCCTCCATAACTTCAAGTATTCTCCTTTACTTTCTGCTAAAACTAGTAGGAGGAATTCCTAGTAGGAGGAGGAGGAACCACTGAGCCACCAGGGAAGCCCGAACTTGTTTTTTAATGCTACATAAAGAGATCTGAAGTTACTCAAGTCAGTGTGTATTCAATCTGAAAGCAGTCAAGCTGTTCCAGCTATACTGGAATGTCCCTTAAAACTGTTATCTCCATTTCTAATTGAGAAATTCCTGTGGGACAGAAGGAAAAGAAAGAAGGTCACTTTATGCACTACTTAGGAATCCCTAAAGGAAATTAAGAGAAAAGGCCCTAATAAATTAGTATTTTGTTGGTAACTGGGAGGGATTTCAGAGATGATTAAAGGTAAGTGTGGAAAATGCAATCTCTCTTAAATTTACTTCAATTTTTAGAATGTTTAATATCATAGATTTGCTCCACATTGTAATCTTGAATAAATATATTAAATTTTATATTAGGGTGTCCTTATTCTTAATAATTACCATTTAAAAGATGAGTATTGGGCTTCCCTGGTGGCACAGTGGTTGAGAGTCTGCCTGCTGATGCACGGGACACGGGTTCGTGCCCCGGTCCAGGAGGATCCCACATGCCGCGGAGCGGCTGGGCCCGTGAGCCATGGCCGTTGAGCCTGCGCGTCCGGAGCCTGTGCTCCACAACAGGAGAGGCCATAACAGTGAGACACCCGCGTACCGGAAAAAAAAAAACAAAAAAAAAGATGAGTATTAAAAAAAAAAACACGTCAATACACATGCTCTTAATTTATTTTCATTTACATCACCAAACTGTAGTTCATGAGAGCCTCTTCACGTACTAAAACTGAATTAGGTTTTTTGAGTGTACTGAATGTCTTTGCAACCCTTTTATCTCAGAATGGGCAATATGAATTATGTGGCACAAATGAATCTTTGAAGCCACTGCCTCATAAAGCTGCTTAGGTTTAAAGTTATAATCTGAATTGTGCAGTCAGTTTTGAACTAAGCAAAATATGATTCCTCAATCCACTATCTCTTGGAATTTTAGAGCCCAAAGACCCTAGTGGTCATCAGATGCAACCACTAAGCTGATGCTGAAATTCCCCTAAGCTGATGCTCTGTATTCCCCTTGCTGTAACTTGTTCCAGCAAACAAGCTACTCAGTACTGCCGACCACACCAGACAAACTGTACTATGGTAAAACAGCTCCAATCACTAGCCATGCCTTTGGATGACTAAGCCCAGATCTGTTTCCAGAGGCTTCCATCCTCTAGCCCTGCTTCTGCCCCCACAGACACCAAGATGTTATCTTCCTTTCATACATCTGCCCTGTGGCTATAAAAACCACATTCTTATTCCTGCCTTGGATTTGTATGTTTCACATTAAAACATCACCTTCCCCTTCAACTCATGTGACTTGATTTTAAGCCTCCTTTCATCCTGGCTGCCCTCCTCTAACTCGCTAGGTTCCCAGGCATTTTTTAATACTGTATACATAGAGCAGAACACAATGACCCCAGTATAATCAGTTGGCCCACAGTCCCTACGTAGAAATGAATAATATACTTTTACTGTTGTGGTATTGATGATGTTATTATTATTTACCATGACAGGGACAAATGCCTTAATGTAATCTTTTTTCAAAAAGGATATTCCCGCATCTGTAAAATGAAGAGGTTGCATGAGACCAACAAAGGAGCTGTTTCATCAACTGCAACCTCATGCAAAGACCAATATGCTAAAAAAAAGGCCAGACAGGGAGTTTCCTGGTTAAAAGCAAAGAGTATGGAAAGCAATCTACAAATGCAATGCAATCCCTATTAAAATTCCAATGGCATTTTCACAGAAATAAATCTAAAATTGGTAGGGAACCACAGAAGACCTCAACAGCCAAAAGAATCCTGGGAAAGAACAAAGCAAGAAGCATCACAGATATAATCCAGATTTCAAATTATATTACAAAGCTATAGTAATCAAAAGAGTATGTACTGGTATAAACACAGACACATAGATCAATGGAACAGAATAGAGAGCCCAGAAATTAACCCACATTTACATGGTCAATTACTCTAAGACAAAGGAGGCAAGAATATACAATGGGGAAACAACCATTTCTTCTATAAATGGTATTGAGAAAACAGGACAGCTAGATGCAAAAGAATTAAACTAGATTACTTTCTCATACTATATACAAAAATAAACTCAAAATGGATTAAAGACTTAAATGTAAGGCCCAAAACCATAAAACTCCTAGAAGAAAACATAGGCAGTATGCTCTTTGACATTGATCTTAGCAATATTTTTTTGGATATGTCTCCTCAGACAACGGAAACAAAAGCAAAAATAACAAATGGGACTACATCAAACTAAAAAGCTTCTGCACAGCAAAGGAAACCATCAACAAAATAAAAGGGCAAACTACTGAATGGGAGAAATATTTGCAAATCATATATCTGATAAGGTGTTAATATCCACAATATATAAATAACTCATATAATTCAGTAACCAAAACAAACAAACACACAATCCAAATAAAATATGAGCAAAGGATCTAAGTCAACATTTTTCCAGATAAGACATACAGATGGCCAACAGATACATGAAAAGATGCTCAACATTACTAGTCATCAGGGAAATGCAAATCAAAGCCACAATGAGATATCACCTGACACCTGTCAGAATGACTATTAACAAAAAGACTACAAGTAACAGAAATAACAGTTGTTTACAAGGATGCTGAGAAAAGGTAATACTTGTGCACTGTTCATGGGAATGTAAATTGGTGCAGCCACTATGGAAAATTAAAAACAGAACTACCATAATATCCAGCAATTCCACTTCTGAGTATTGACCCGAAGAAAACAAAAACACTAACTTAAAAAGATATATGCGGGCTTCCCTGGTGGCGCAGTGGTTGCAAGTCTGCCTGCCCATGCAGGGGACACGGGTTCGTGTCCCGATCTGGGAGGATCCCACATGCCGCGGAGCAGCTGGGCCTGTGAGCCGTGGCCGCTGAGCCTGCACATCGACCCTGTGCTCCGCAGCGGGAGGGGCCGTGACGGTGAGAGGCCCGTGTACTGCAAAAAAAAAAAAAAAGATATATGCATCCCCATAATCATTGCAGCATTCATTACAATAGCCAAGATATGGACGCAAACTAAGTGGAGATATATATTTGTGACAACATGGATGGACTTGAGGGTATTGTACTAAGTGAAATAAGTCAGAGAAAGACAAATACCATATGATCTCGCTATATGTAGAATCTAAAAGAAAACAAAAACAAGAAACAAAACAAAACTGAGCTCACAGATACAGAAACAGATTGGTGGTTGCCAGAGGCAAGGGGTGGGGGGGGGTGGGCAAAATGGTTGAAGAGGGTCAAAAGGTACAAACTTCCAGTTATCAAATAAATGTCATGGAAATGTAATGTACATTATAATGACTATAGTTAATAATACTATATTGTATATTTAGAAGTTGCCAAGAAAGTAAATCTTAAAAGTTCTCATCACAAGAAAAAAATTTTTTTAACTATATGTGGCAATGGATGTTAACCAGACATTGTGGTGACCATTTTGCAATATATACAAATATCAAATCATTATGTTGTACACCTGAAACTAATATAATGTTACATCTCAATAAAATTTTTTAAACTTTTAAAGTTTTTCTAAAAAGTAAGAGTATGGACAGGATAGGGGAAGCTGGATGTCTGCCTACTTGAACATCCCCTCACCACAATCCCCACTTTCAGTTTTCTCAAATGTTCTACAAAGCCTTAGACCCTTGTTCTGAAAACCCAACCCCGACCTCATGATCCTCTGGAAAATGAAGAAAAACTTTCTAACTCAGAGTGTTACCTGCCTCCAAAAACCTACAAGTGGTGAGACAATTTACATTCCCCAGTCCTGGGTATTACACCAACACCATACTGTTCACTTATACCTTTTCTTAACAGTAAATTCAAGAAGCTTTTTTTGTTGCTAGTTTTTGGGCTTTGATAGCTTTGTTTGGTTTTGGCTTTGCAAATCACCTTCATGCAGGAAAAATGTAAACGAGGGGCCATATACATGAAAATCAATTTAACTCCATCTTTATTTAATTCTTAATTCTTTTCATTAAGAATTAAGAAGAATTAAAAAAAACAAAAGCAAAGAAACTTTAATAAGTAAGATAAGGAGCCCAAAAATAAACCCACACACTTATGGTCAATTAATCTACAACAAAAGAGGCAAGAATATACAATAAAGAAAAGACAATCTCTTCAGTAAGTGCTGCTGGGAAAACTGAACAGCTTTATGTTAAAAAACAAAAAATGAGATCAGAACATTTCCTGACACCATATACAAAAATAAACTCAAAATGATTGAAGACCTAGATGTAAGACCTGAAACCATAAAACTCCTAGAAGAGAACATAAGCAGAACACTTTTTGACATAAATCATAGCAATGTTTTTGGATCCGTCTCCTAAAGCAAAAGAAATAAGAGCAAAAATAAATAAATGGGGCCTAATTACACTGTAAAGCTTTGGCACAGCAAAGGAAACCATCAACAAAACAAAAAGACAACTTACCAAATGGGAGAAAATATTTGCAAATGGATATTTGCAAATGACAAACAAGGGTTTAGTATCCAAAATATATAAACACCTCATTCAACTTAATATCAAAAAAAAAAAGATTAAAAAATGGGCAAAATATCTGAATAGACATTTTTCCAAAGAAGACATATAGATGGCTAACAGGTACATGAAAAGATGCTCAACAACACTGATCATCAGAGAAATGAAAATCAAAACCACAATGAGAGGGAATTCCCTGGTAGTCCAGTGGTTAGGACTCCACATTCTCACTGTCGAGGGCTCAGGTTCAATCCCTGGTCAGGGAACTAAAAGCCCCCAAGCTGCGGGACATGGCCAAAAAAAAAAAACAATGGGATATTACCTCACACCTATCAGAATGGCTATCATCAAAAAGACCACAAGTAACAAATGTTGGTGAGGATGCAGAGAAAAGGGAGCCCTCCTACACTACTGATGGGAATATAACTTGGTGCAGCCACTATGGAAAACAGGATGGAGGTCTCTCAAAAAATTAAAATAGAACTACCATATTCCACTCCTGGGTATATATGTATACAAAGAAAACAAAAACACTAATTTGAAAAGATACATGCACCCCAATGTTCACAGCAGTATAATTTACAACAGCCAAGATACTGAGGCAACCTAAGTGTCCATCAAGAGATGGATAGGGGCTTCTCTGGTGGCGCAGTGGTTGAGAGTCTGCCTGCTGATGCAGGGGACACAAGTTCGTGCCCCGGTCCGGGAAGATCCCACATGCCGTGGAGCGGCTGGGCCCGTGAGCCATGGCCGCTGAGCCTGCGTGTCCGGAGCCTGTGCTCCGCAACGGGAGAGGCCACAACAGTGAGAGGCCCGCGTACTGCAAAAAAGAAAAAAAAAAAAAAGAGATGAATAGATAAAAAAATGTGGTATGTATACATATATATATATACATACACACATATATATACATATATATGTATATATATGCAATAGAATATTACTCAGCCATGAAAAGAATGAAGTTCTGCCATTTGTAGCAATGTGGATGGTCCTAGATAGTATTATACTTAGTGATGTAAGTCAGAGAAAGATACTCTATGTTATCACTTATATGTGGAATCTAAAAAATAAAACAAATTTATATTATAAAACAGAAACAGACTTACAGATGTAAAGAACAAACTAGTGGTTACCAGTGGGGAAAGGGAACAGGGGAGGGGCAAAATAGGGGTTTGGGATTAAGAGACACAAACTACTATGTATAAAATAAATAAGATACAAGGATATATTGTACAGCACAGAGAAATCCAGCCATTATTTGATAATAACTTTAGTGTATAATCTCTAAAAATAGTGAATCACTATCTTGTACACCTGAAACTAACATTATAAATCAACTATACTTCAATAAAAAAATAATAAGCTAAAAAAAGTAAAATAAGGGCTATAATATATGTCTAAAGAATAAGAGAAAAACAAAAAGAGGGAAACAGAGGAAAGGGATGAAATGGAGAAAGAAGAAAAGGTAATCAGAGATACAAAACCTCTTCCACAGAAGCAAGAGAGGGAGAGAAGGAAAGGGGTAACACAGAGGATGGCAGTACATTGGAAGGAGATGGAGAGTCCAGTAGTGAAGCACAAATGGGATGTAATCTTGTTTCTCTCTACACCCATTCAAGAGCAGAACCCCGACGTCCTGGGCACTGCCTCCTAGAGGTTCATGGTAGTGAGAACCAGCCCTTCTAGATGAGATCACTGCCCTTTCCATACCTGTAGGAAAGAAGTGTCCATCCCAACACCCAACATTCTTCTCATCAGCTCACCCACAGTACTAAGAACGCTGACAAAGTCTAGTTTATACTTTTCAGATTCCTGGGTTTTGTGGGATTTTCACTTTTCTAACATAATATACAAAAAAGCCTCAAATTTTTTAAAAGATAATAATTGCAGCCATTAAAGATGAAAAACACATCTAGGGTCACATCTCCAATCCCTCATTTTGCAAATGGAGAAACTAAGGCTCGACACTGAGATGACTTTCCCAGGGTCTCATAGCCTGGCAAGGAGGTAGCCATGAGCTAGATCAGGGAGGGAGCAGAGTATCTGTGCTATCAACATGAAGGCAGATAATTTTCTGAAAAATGACACCACTAAAAGAGCCTGAGTCTTTGTCACCTCAAGTTTTCTCCACCGTACATCTGTAGACTTGGCTCTGTCATGTTACCACTTCCTGATGTGGGGACTGTTTTCCTTTCAAGAATAAATAAACAGTACAAGCCAATAAACTCTAGAATGATAAATGCCCTCTTATCTCAATATTTTCTTCCCAGAAGATGGAATATTACAAACAAGAAAAATTCTTTTCACCAAAATAATAAACATTTATTGTAAGACACAAACAGGACACTAAAGAAAGCCTGGGGTGATTTTACTTTCTGTCAGTGCAACATTTTCTCCAAGTCCTTGGTGCTGTTAGCCCAGGGTGGACACACAGAGAGTGAGGCTGGTGAACTGGTCCTAAATACCAGTTTGGCCACACTCTGAGTCCAATCGCCCACTGAGACATGGTGCTGTGGCATCAGTTCCACTTAAGCAAATTCCAAGCAATTAGCTTGCCTGTCTCAAACCCACCCACCTAGAGGCAAATGCAATGCCCATGTCAACCAAAAGTCTCAAGACCCACTCGTTCCTACATCTCCAAAGAGATTGGTCCCAATGCCCAGAGGGCCGTAATGGGGAAAGTTTCCCTGCTCTACGATACAGGTTATTTCTGTGAAGTAATACAAGCCACTCAACAACGCACAGCGACAGCCTGGGATCTCATTCTACTCCCCAAGGAGGTGATGGACCTTATATCATCTTTAGTCTTAAGTCCTCTCCAACTCTTACAGATACATTGAAAACTCCCATGATTCTGACCTCACAACTGAAAGAATCCAAGTCAAAAGACTCTTATTTCACTGATACACTGAATTGAAATGAACAGGTTATGAGCACTTATTGAGCACGTCCTGTGTACAGAGCACCATACCAGTGATTGCACAGGTGTGCCTGGGGAGAGTGAAAGGCAAGTACATCCTAACCTAAAACTGTTCTCATTCCAATTTTGTAGAAGTTGTTCATTCAGATTACTCCTGGCCTTTTTCTTGTTCCCACTCCTGTCCTGCTTTGCACACTGTTCTTACTAACACCTCTCTAAGAAAGTAATATGGAAAATTTTAGCTTAAGCAAGACAATTCAAAAGAATTCTTTGCTAATACGAAACTCAAAGATGATACCTGAATATCATTAACCCTTGCTATTGGAATCCCTTATTACTCCTATTGGTTTGGTTTTGTGGAGATGGAGATGCGGGAGGGAACATGGTCACAGATCACCCCTGACAGTACAACAGCATTTCCCAAGCACAGAATATTCCTGTTGCAGCTTCTAATTCCACACTTTGGGTCTCAGTTTTTCTACTTAAAGCACAGGTGCTGAAGTTCCTTCCTCCCAATGATCCTGTCACTGTTCATGATGACCCCGTCTGCCAACCACGTCAGTCTCCAGATGTTAGTTGGAAGACCTGGTGCCTCTTCTTGCCTTAAACAATCCTCTACAATAAATAGCCAATGCACAGAGAAATGACCTTTGTAATCTAGGATGCAGAGATGAGGGAACATGTGTGCAGGTGGGATCCCCCCCAGTGTAGGTGCACGTACCACTGGTGCCCTTGGAAATTCAACTGCAGTAGACTAAGATGTGATCTTGCCAAAGGCAAGGAACATATTATGCGGCATTTGATGAATTCTTCTAGCCTTATAAATCTGATTCTTTATTCTGTGCCCCTAAGAGACCTGAAATTAAAGAGATCAGCATTATTGAATTTTGCAGAAAACACAGCTATAGGACTGATGCACTTAACTTCCTTTACTGAGCATTCTATTACAAAGAAAATGGATAACTTTGATTCAAGAAGCTGGAGGAAATAGGAGGGAAAAAAATATAGCCAACATCTTCTACTAGAGAGTAATATGAGAAATAATTTATGCTGACCCTTTCCTTGAAGTGCTAACAGTTTACAGGTAAAATTTCCCAAGATTTTTTCACATACTAATATATATTAAGCCCCCATTCATGTGCATCACAAGGTGCCAAGTAGAGCAAGTCAAGAACAAAGGACAACAGAAAACAACTGGTCACTGACTTAAAATGCTTACATTTTGCAAGCGATAAGCTTAGTACCAATTGCTTAGTACTTCTCAAAGAGTCACCTGTTGGTGCTCTGCATCAGAACCACCATGACAGCCTTACAGAAATGCAGAGGCCTGGGTCTCAGCTAATGTCAATGGTTTAGAATCTCTGAGCAAAAGGACTTTTTTCCAGGTTCCCTAGAGATTATGAAGTACACTAAAGTTTGAGACTGCTGCCATAGGAGCGATCTCAAGTCTGTATTATTCAGGAGGTTCCACTACAGGCCTCAATGAGGGAATGACTCAATTACATGGGGCTGAAGTTTACTGAGTCTCATCCTCCCATTTCCGTCTTATACTCAAGCTCACATTCCAACGGAATTCCTTTGACTTTTAAGGTTGAGAGGAAATTGTTGATGTTCCTGAATTACCCTTAATAATAGCTTAGCCACACTTGAAGAGCTGAACATAGTAATGCTTGATTCATTTGGACCTGTTAAAGGAGAGACTGCACTAATCTGGGAAAGGTCAAAACCTACTCCTTTTTACTAGAGATTTTTTTCCCCTCCGTGGAATAATAATAATGTATTCTAACTCACAAACTAAAGCCAAATTTTAGATCTGGGCTTTTGGCCTTATGTGGTTTGAGATATGCTTAAAAATTTCTCAACCACGTCACCTGTCCCCTGGTCCATCATTACCAACTGCTGTGAATTTTTTTTCCTCTGGTATAATAGGCATTCTGGTTCTGAATCCAAATAACTAATGGCAAAGAGAAAGAAATAATCATTATTAAAACACACAGGGACTTCCCTGGTGGCCCAGTGGTAAAGAATCCACCTTCCAATGCAGGGGAGGCAGACGTGATCCCTGGTCAGGGAACTAAGATCCCACGTGCTACAGGGCAAATAAGGCTGCGCACCACAACTACTGAGCTTGTGTGCCTCAAGTAGAGAGCCCACGTGCCGCAAACTACAGAGCCCACACACTCTGGACCCCGCACACCACAACTACAGAGCCCACGCACCCTGGAGCCCCTGAGCCACAACTAGAGAGAAGCCCACGCACCACAACAAAGAGCCCGCATGCCACAACGAAGACCCCACATGCCACAACTGAGACCCAATGCAGCCAAATAATAATCATAGTAAAGAAAATAAAACACACACACACATAATATGACAGGCACTGATTTCCTCAGTTCTTTCTCATATAATTTATTCATCATCATCATAACCCTGGGGTAGATATTATTGGCCCTATTTTACCGTTGAGGATAGGGAATCACATGGCTACTAAATGACAAAACCAGATACGATGCCAGGTCTCAGCCCTCCACATCAGGGAGCTGCCTTTATTGTACCAGGCAGCATTTTCCTTCACTGAAAATACCTGAAGGAAGCTTCGAGTTTGTTACTCTAGGGAATAAATAATGCCCTGAAGAAAAGGGGACTTTAAAGTCCATCGGACTCAGTTTGAATCAAGAATGTATTCCTCCAACAGGATGTATAACCTCGAGTAAAGTCACTTAATCTCTCTGTGGCTCAGTTTATAAAAGATAAACATCATCTATTAAAACAGGGTACTATTTATTCCCTTCCGATGAAAAGTACTTGAAATTAGGAAGTAACAATGTGAAAGCCTCTAATATCATAGGTAACAGTTAAAAAAAAACTGTAGCTCGTGTTCTTCCTTTTCATTTTTTAAATATCAATTAAATAAAAGTATTTTTCTAAAATATCACTGAGGCAGCTCATGAAGAGAATGGAGAATCAAAAAGAGTAAATCAGGCAAGTAAAGAGTCCCTGGAGAGTGAAAAGAAAGTATATGCAGATGGAATAAGAATACCTGTATAGAAGGAAACAACAGATGGACACCCAAACCAAACTTCTTCTATTTGACAAATTTGTGAAGATCATGCTGATAGAGGTCCCATCATGTCTTGATGAACGCAGAAAGCTCACTTAGCAGCATCATATCATAAAGAATAGGTTAAATAATTCTACGTTCTCATATCCAGTAAAAGTTTCTCCCTTTAAGAATAAGCATGCCCCCTTGAAATCTGAGTTTTGCTATTGCTAAAACATGTTAAGAATCTTTCTTCACAATACCATACATCATACTGGACTCTATAGCTGACAAAATACTTGTAGCTTCACAAAGTCACCTGAGTAATAAGTACCACATCACGACACCAACAGATGATAAAGACACGTCTCCGTTTCTCCTGTCTTGGCCATCACAACACAATCCCCGAAAGGAGAAGTATTCCCAGCCTCATGTTCCAAGTGAGACAGGCCCTCCTAAGTCCACCACACCACCTCAGAACTAGAGAAGGAAATTCTCAGAGTTCCTCTTGTTCCTGAGACCAGCACACTGAGGGCTATTTCTCTCCTCCCTTGGCCACCATCCTGCTGAGAGCTGCAGTAGAGAACACCTGTCCAATGGCCCCACATTGTCCTGCTTGGCCATCAGTTCTCATACATCATATCCCTATTACCTGTTAACCAGGAACCTGAGCTCCCACATCATCCATCATCCCAAGTCTTCTGTACATTTATGACTCTGAACAACTTTCCCAACCATCATCTACCTCTAAACCCCTTCCCCTTATCTGTTATCAGCAAACACTCTTGTTATGGCTTGAACTGTGGCCCCACCCACCCAAATTCCTATGTGTAACTCCTAATCCTCAGTACCTCAGAGTGTGACCTAATTTAAAAGTAGGGTCATTACACACTGATGAAAGAAATTTAAGATGACACAAACAAATGGAAAGATATACTGTGCTCATGGACTGGAACAATTAATAGTGTCAAAACGACTATACTATCCAAGGCAATCTACAGATTTAGTGCAATCCCTATCAAAATTCCAATGGCATTCTTAACAGAACTACAACATATAACTCCAAAATTTGTATGGAAACACAACAGACCCTGAATAACCAAAACAATCCTAAGAAGAACAAAGCTGAAAGCATCATGCTCCCTGATTTTAAACTAAACTAAAAAGCTATGGTCATCAAAACAGTATGGCGTTAGCACAAAAACAGACCCATAAATCAATGGAACAGAAGAGAGAGCCCAGAAATGAACCCATACTTATATGGACAATTAATATGAAAAAAAGGGGCAAGAATATACAATAGGGAAATGACAAACTCTTCAGTTAATGATGTTGAGAAAACTAGACAGCTACATGCAAAAGAATCAAACTGGACTACTTTCTCACACCATAAACAAAAATAAATTCAAAATGAATTAAAGACTTAAGTGTAAGACCTGAAACCATAAAACTCCTAGAAGAAAACATAGGTAGTAGGCTCTTTGATATTGGTCTCAGCAATATTTTTTTTTATATATTTCTCCTCAGGCAAGGGAAACAAAAGCAAAAACAAACAAATGTGACCTAATTAAACTCAAAATCTTTTGCACAGGAAAGGAAACTATCAACATATGAAAATATTGCCTACTGAATGGCAGAAGATATATGCAAATGATATATGTGACAAGGGGTTAATATGTAAAATACACAAAGAACTCATACAACTTAACTTTAAAAAAAATCCAACTTAAAAATGGGCAGAGAACTTTAATAGACATTATTCCAAAGACATACAGATGACAAATAGGCACATGAAAACATCCTCAACATCACTAATCATCAGGGAAATGTAAATCAAAACCACAATGAGATATCACCTCACATTTGTCAGAATAGCTATTATCAAAAACACAGCAAATAACAAGTACTGGCAAGGATGTGGAGAAAACGGAAGCCTTGTGCCCTGTTGGTGGGAATATAAATTGGTACAGCCACTAGGAAAACAGTATGGAGGTCCCTCAAAAAATTAAAAATAGAACTACCATACAATCCAGCAATTCCACTTCTGGATATTTTTCCAAGGAAAACAAAACTCTAATTTGAAAAGGTATATGCACCCCTATGTTCACTGTAGCATTATTCACAATAGTAAGATATGGAAGCAACCTAAGTGCCCATCGATATATAAGTGGATAAAGAAGATGTGGCGTGTATGCATATGTGTGTGTGTGTGTGTGTATATATATACACACACACATATGTGTATATATATATATACACATATGTGTGTGTGTATGTATATATATATATGTGTGTGTGTATAGTATATGCTCAGAATATTACTCAGCCATGAAAGAGAATGAAACCTTGCCTTTGCAGCAATGTGGATGAACCTAGAGAGTATTATACTAAGTGAAATAAGTCAGAGAAAAACAAATACTACATAATTTCACTTACACGTGGAATCTAAGAAAACAAAACGAACAAACACAATAAAACAGAGACAGAGTCACAGATACAGAGAACAAATAGGTGGTTGCTGGGGGTGGGGTGGAAGATGAGAGAAATAGATGAGGGAGATTAAGAGGTACAAACTGGGCTTCCCTGGTGGCGCAGTGGTTGAGAGTCCGCCTGCTGATGCAGGGGACACAGGTTCGTGCCCCGGTCCGGGAGGATCCCACATGCCGCGGAGCGGCTGGGCCCGTGAGCCATGGCTGCTGAGCCTGCGCATCCGGAGCCTGTGCTCCACAACGGGAGTGGCCACAACAGTGAGAGGCCCACGTACCGCAAAAAAAAAAAAAAAAAGAAGAAGTACAAACTTTCAGTTACAAAATAAATGAGTCATGAAATGTACAGTGTGGGGAATATAGTCAATAATTACAAAAAACCTTTGTATGGTGACAGATGGTAACTAGACTTATTGTGGTGATCACTTTGAAACGTATAGAAATATTGAATCACTATGTCTGCACCAGGAGCTAACATGGTGTTGCTGATCAATACTTCAAAAACGAACAAACAAACTCATAGAAAAAGAGATCTGATTTGTGGTGACCAGAGGCAGGGGTTGGGGGAAGGGTAATTGGGTGAAGGTTGTCAAAAGGTATAAACTTCCAGTTATAAGGTAAATAAGTACCAGGAATGTAATGTACAACATAAATATAATTAACTCTGCCATACGTTATGTGTTAATATTGTCAAGAGTAAATCCTAAGAGTTCTCATCAAAAGGAAAAATATATATATTTTCTGTTTATTTAATCTTGTATCTATATGAGATGATGGATTTTCACTAGACTTATTATGGTAATCATTTAATGATGTATGTAAATCAAAGTATTATGCTGTACACCTTAAACTTATATAGTGCTGTATGCAATTATATCTCAATAAAACTGGAAGAAACAAAATTAAAATTTAAAAATAAAATGTAAAAAAACAGGGTCATCACAAACATAATTACTTAAATTAGAATTAAGTCATACTGGAGTAGGGTGGACTTCTAACCCAATATGACTGGTATCCTCATAAAAAGGAGAAATTTGGAAACAGGCACACACTCAGGGAGAACGTCATGTTGGATTTATGTTGCCACAGGCAAGGAACTACCAAAAGCTAGGAGACAGGCCTCGAATAGATTTTCCCCTGACGGCTTCAACAGGAACATGCCCCTGTCAACGTCTTGATTTCAGACTTCTGGCCTTCAAAACTAGGAGACAATAAATTTCTGTTATTCTAAGTCACCCAGTTGGCGGTACTTTCTTATTCAGCTCCAGCCAGCTCATTCCATTCTTCTCTGAACACCTCCTTCTCCTGGCTGTGTTGTGGTGACACGAGTCTCCTCTACAGCCCTCCTGAGGGGAAGATTTATTCCTCTCGCACCCTCCCATGCCTCAAAGTCTGGAAATGGAGCAGTTATCCACCTTGCGCCCATTGCTCCCTCTAAACCAGTTCTCTCTCCCTGCTCAAAAGCTCAGATCTCTTAAAGTTCAAGCCTAACACTCCCCCTACTTGTTACTGTCATCTACAAATCCTGGTCACTCTGCATCACTTATTGATTAATTTTTTTTTTTTTTTTTTTTTTTTGTGGTAGGCGGGCCTCTCACTGTTGTGGCCTCTCCCGTTGCGGAGCACAGGCTCCAGGCGCGCAGGCTCAGTGGCCATGGCTCACCGGCCCAGCCGCTCCGCAGCATGTGGGATCCTCCCGGACCGGGGCACGAACCCGTGTCCCCTGCATTGGCAGGCAGACTCTCAACCACTGCGCCACCAGGGAAGCCCCTATTGATTAATTTTTATCAGCTGTTACACAAGCTCCTTTCTGCCCCTACTCCTGTCAGAAAATAATTACAGTAATGGCATCAACACTCTGGTGTCTCAGTTCCTCTACCTCCTCAAGTCCAAAGATCGCCTCCACCAAGCCCAGTCACCCATTCTATCTTGTCATCACCATTAACTGTACCACCTTCAAAACAGCCTCAAACTTCCCACTCTTTGAACACCACGTTCTAAACGTTCAGCTTGGGCACTCTACACATTCTGCAGCAATTCTTCGCTTCCATTTACCGAGCCCTCCAACCCACTATCATCCTACTTTCCCTCTTGATTACTCTTCTCATGTCTTCCCTCTCTCCCTGCCCAGTTTGAATTCCATTAGTCCTTAACTAGAATGACTGCCTTGGAAACACCTTTCACTTTCTCCCTTTTTGTTTTAGCACAACTATACAGCAAAAGCTCCAACTCTGATAAAACCCATCAATCTGCCTACTGTAGATCTCTGTCTGACAAACCGAATTTGCCAGAGTAAAGTACGTACGTAACTATGCTGTTTGATCTCCCTTTAAAGTTATGACTATAAAATTGGATTTAGCAGCTGCCATCCCTCCCTATCAATTATCTACCATCCTCCTAGTCATAACCTCTCATTCCTTGAAAAGTTGCACCCCTGGATTGTGTCTTCCATCACATTTCCTGTGAGTTGCTGGTGATCACAATATTCAAATAACTGACCCATTTAATACCATGGAATACTATGACATGTCAGGTTCTTGACCTATTCCTGACAATTGACCTTGCCCTCAACCTTGCCTCAAGCACACACTTCAGTGTTTATACCCTAGATTTTGTCATTACTGAGATCCATAATCTCAATTTCCAGCATATCAATATCTAATGTCTAACTTCTATCTTTCCAGCTCACTCTTTCTTTCATACTCACTCCAAACCTCCCTTAGCTCTACTGGGACATCCAATCCATTGGTCCTACCACCTACCCTTCTCAAGTCCCTCCTTCACTGCTTACCAAATTTAGATCCAAGATCCATCATTTTAATCACTCCCGGCATACATCCTCACCTAGTTGGCTTCCTTCATACTTATCTGACAAAGTTTAACACTGCTAAAATCTGGACTTCCCTGGTGGGCCAGTGGTTAAGACTCTGCGCTTCCACTGCAGGGGGCACGGGTTCAATCCCTGGTCAGGGAAGTTCCACACACCACGTGGTGTGGCAAAAAAACCCTGCTAAAACCTAACTCAATACCTACTGCACATCTGCAACTGAGCAGCTGAATGTGGCTAGAGAAAAACACAGAACTATGCTGACTAATCTTTCAAATATGACCTCAAATCTCAAAAATACTGCCCAGCAACCTCCTACATTCCTCTGACTTTCGCAGTCCACAAACACCTCTTTTCATATCTCTCTTCTCTCCCCAAATTTCCATACTAGCTCCATCCTTACTGTTAGCTGAAATTCTTGCCTCTTATTTTCCTAATAAAATAGAATCATTTAGGAAATAATTTCCATACCCTTCCTATACCAAGTTTACCAGCCTATCTCCATCTGTACCCATACCCTCTCCCTTCCCTCCTGTCACACGGATGAACTGTTCCTAATCCTATCTAAAGCTAACCCCTTCTTTTTTTTTAATTAATTAATTAATTTTCAGCTGCGTTGGGTCTTCACTGCTGTGCGCGGGCTTTCTATAGTTCGGTGAGCAGGGGCTACTCTTCATCGTTGCAGTGCGCGGGCTTCTCATTGCAGTGGCTTCTCTTGTTGTGGAGCACGGGCTCTAGGAGTGTGGGCTTCAGTAGTTGTGGTACGTGGGCTGCAGTAGTTGTGGCTTGCGGGCTTTAGAGTACAGGCTCAGTAGTTGTGGTACACGGGCTTAGTTGCTCTGCGGCATGTGGGATCTTCCTGGACCAGGGTTTGAACCTGTGTCCCCTGCACTGGCAGGCGGATTCTTAACCACTGCACCACCAGGGAAGCCCCTAAACCCTTCTTTAATTATCTTAATTCCATTTCCTTACCCCTACTCAAAGACTTTGCTTCTACAAGTATTCTCTCTTCTGATTGCAACACCGGTTTTCTCTTTACCATACAAATATGCTGTAATATGTCCATCTTAAAAATACCCTCTTTGACCCCACAATCTCCCTCCAGTAGCTGGTCCATTTTTCTATTCTTATTTATAGAAAAACTCCTAAAATGAGATGCCTGTGATAGCTGTCTTCAGGTTCTCAATCCCTCTAATCCGATGTTAACTCAGCATTCCACCAAGCTCACTCACGTCGCCAAGCCCAGTCGTCAGTGCTTGGTCCCCATCTCGTAACTCTCAGCAGCATCAAGCACAGTTAATCACGTCCCTCATGAAACACTTTCTTTTCTTGGCTTCCAGGACAACACACTTTAAGACTTTACCTCCTGCTTCACAGGCTGCTCCTTTTCCATCTACTTCATAGAACCCTCCTTCTCTGCTAAAGAGAATGTGGTGGGGTGACCATATCTCAGGTCTAGACCTTCTTACCTAAGACTACACCTACTCCCCAGGTGCTTAATCTAGTCCAATAGCTTTATATTCTGTCTATATGATGATGACGCCCAAATCACCATCCCTGATCACTCACACTCTAAATGTGCATATCCAATCACCTACAGGACACTTCTCAGTATCGCCAAAACCCAACTCGGGAATCCTACTCTACAGCCTCTAAAATATCTCCTTCTCCAGTCTCCCAGTAAATGAGAGACTATCCCATTACTACTCCATTTATCCAGCCAAAAACCTAAGGTTACTCTTTGATTTTTCCCTTTCTCAGACTCTCCATATTCAATCCATCGGCAAGGCTGGTTCACAGTACTATCTCAATACATCCGTATGGAATGAATGGATGGACGGATAAACGAGCAAATGTGAGCAACTGTATTGTACCAGGAGTAGAAATTATGAAAAACTACTCTTTACAGTCCAAAGATACAAGCAACTACATGCATTCTTAACATGCCTTTTTAAGAACATATGAGGAAATGAAACCTGTAGTAAAGATGCTGAGATTTATAGTAAGTCCTCACTTCTCAAATTTGGTCACTTCCCCTTAAATTACTGGTATGCTCTGCCCAGTGCTACTATTTTGGGAGATCTAATTTCCCTTCTGTTGACTAATTTAAATAAGTTCTGACATGCTGCATTTTCACATCCTTGCTCTCCAAATATAACAAATCCCCAAACTTCTATAATCTATTGATTTCCAGACACTGACTTTGTAACTGCTCAGGTGAAAACCTGGAGAACAAAACTAATTAGATGAAAGGAGCAATAGCTTTGGTGCACCAGAGCAGAAAGACAATGAGCCCTATCAAATTATCTCTGGGAACAATCTCTAAGAGTGGAATAAATATGGTATTTTCTTCAACTTCATATTTTAATGCAATATTTTTGATTTGCTTTTCAACCCAATTCAATTAAAAATGTAAACAATTAATATTTTTAGGAATGAGAAACATTAATTCCCTTTTCTTCTATTAGTGCCTCTAAAAATGTCTTGGGTCATTGCTTTTTCCATAAAGGAGCAAAAATATTGAGCCAGGGTTGATTCAAGTAGCCATTAGCAGCTTAGTTTGCTGACTGTCATCCACACTCCTTTTAAGTTCTTTTGAATTCAGAAAGGAACTACCAGACGATAAGTGTACAAACCGTACACTTTAACAAAACTTTATCTAAAGCCCAGGTTGTAAACTTATTTCTCACACTGACAAAGTCAGTCACAAGACAGTTCCTCTTGACCTGGCCTCCCACAGAGGTACCCAGAGGTCACAAGGGTACAGCCTAGCCACCACCCCTGGAAAATCATTGCATAACACATACACTCTTGACAGGAAGTCTATGGTATTATTTTGAAAATATTCTCACCTAGGTAATGAACCTAGTCATTTACTTCTTTTTTTCCATCCCCGGTATGACAAAGCTAATGTAAATGGAAAGATAAAGAAATTATGCTGAAAAAGAGTGAAGAAGCAAATGATTTGAAGAGGAGCAGAAACTTTCAATACGAGAAGATGGAAACTGTAGACCATCTCTGTGTGCACTGAAGGCATGACTCAAAGTGTTGCACGAAGCATGCTTTTCAACCTTCAGAAACAAATTCCTGAGAATAAAGAGACACTGAAGAAAGCTATTAAGTAAAGCTGCGGTGACTTTTTTTTGCTACAGTGGGACTTACTGGCTTAAAACTTGGGTTCTTGCAGTCATTTATGAAAAAAATAAACAAAAAAGTCTATGCAGCTGCTTCCTACATAAATCATGAAAAACTACCAGTTAAAGTCAAGGCCCTGTGCTCTATGACTAATAACGTGACCTTGAATAAGTCACTTACTTAACTTCTCTACCTTCAGTTTTCTCCCTAGGAAAATGAAAAACAAGAGCACCTATCCTGTGGGGCTGATTTGAAGGTTGATAATAATAATAGCCAACAGTTGCTAAGTGCTACTATATACCAGGCACTATTAAAGTACCTTGGTCGTATAAATTCACTTAATCCGTACAGCAACTGTATGAGGTAGATAAATACTATTATTATCCTTATTTTGTAGAAAAGGATACTGAGGCACAGAAATATGCTCCAAGGACCAGAAGCATCAGCATCATTTGGGAGCTTGTTAGAAATGCCAAATTTCAAGCCCCACCTCAGGTTACTGATTCAAAATCTACCTTTCAGTAAGATTGACAGATGATTCCTATGCACGTTCAAGTTTCAAAAGCACCTAACTAAAACCACCTGGCTAGAAGTGGTGGAGGGGAGAGCCTGAACTTTACAGACTTCACTCCATAACCACTACACTACATGCCTCTTTGCATTAGAGAATGCTTGTACAGTGCCTAGCAAACACTAAGGAATAAATATTTGTTATCATTACAATATTTCAAAGGTGTTTTGTAAAAGAATATATATCTGCATATGTATATGTGTGTGTATATATATATATATATATGAGTTTGGACTTAAAGGGCTGAAATTATCACCTAACACAGCACTGACAGGAATCTGACTCACAGAATTCTAGAACTTCAACATTGAAACGGAACATAAAGAGCTAAGAATTCAAATCTCTTGTTTTATTTCTATGGAAATTGATACTGAGAGACGGAGTAATTCGACCCAGGTCAACCAGTAAATTAAGGGCACAGCAAAGATCTGAGCCTGAGCTTCATAGGTCCGCAATTATGCAGTCATTACCAGCTTCTCTTTATTCCCTGCTACTGCACACGTCAAAAAAAAAGACAATTGAATAAGTAAGCAATTAGTAGATGCAAGTGGTTTCACATTACTGTTTAAAGTGTTCTGCCAACCACAGAGGCAAATTCTAATGTCTACGAATATAAAATATCTTCAAAATGTGTTTCTTCAGAAACCAATTGTTTACTGGCTCCACAGCAGATTTAGTAGATTTTCTGTTGGGTGTGCTCCTGGCATTTGGCCAAAGCATTGATGCAAAATTGGTGTTGCGTAATACTGTAAATGTGGGGCAATAATGTAGCTAACTTTCCCTAACAAGCACTCTTTCTATCCAGCATTAATCCTTATCTATCCATCTTCACAGGAAATTTTTTTCAAGAATGACAATGTTTTGATCTTTTCTAAATTGCATCATATTCTCCCCCACAAACACAGGAGTCCCACCTCATAAATACTAGTCTTCCAATTAGTCCAGCTGAATTTTATTTTCTGCTTGCCATCTCCACACTAATACTCCTTTTGCCTCTGTAAAAACAGACACCTACGCTTGACTGTGCATTTCTCCTCATATCTCTACATTCTTCCAAGATTCTCAATCATGCAAGATATATTCAGATTATTCTTTGAGCAAGTTATTTTACTCTTTCTTCAAACTGCTCAAAATTCATTTCTTTCAAAAAGGCTTATCTTTACTAACATGAATTGTTGAGGAGACTAGGATTTCTTGAATATTGGGCATTTTATTAATCTTTACTATGTAATCAACAGAAAAGACATAACATGCATAATCCCTGGCTTCACCTCCTATACAATATTATCTATACAGATACCAGCTGTCCTTAGTCTTATTAGTGAGCTTTAATTTGGATGCTTTGTGTGCATGTTCACTGTTCCTTGACGCCCCTCCCACCTTGTGTTCACTGCTCTCTGTGGTGATTCAGGATTTGCTGCAGACATCTGGTGAGAAATTGTTTGGCCTTCCTATTGAAAGTGGGTGAATTATTTAGATCCACCCTTCCTAGATCGTATTTTTCCTTCAAGTGAATTTCCTTAAGGGTTTAAAGAAGTAGAAAGCTTAATGAATGCTCAACTGTATTAAAAATTAATAATACACCAAAATATTAATACTTTGGTGATCTAAGGATGTTTGAATTATAGGTGATATTAATCTATTTATTTTTGCCTTTCTGTATGTTTTGAGATTAATAAAATAGAAGATAAACAATAATTTTAAGAAGGTCAAAGTTGTTAGAAACAGAAGTTTGGGTTCATATTGGCCTCTAGATAGTAATTCCTAACACACTGGACAAACACACCAAAATTCAAACAATTTTTTTAAAAAATAATAAAAATGATTTAAAAAAGAAAACAAACAGTCAACCTGGTAACTTAAGAGTAATAGGTGATCACAAAACAGAGAAAATTAGATTAAGATAAACCTACACAGAATTCTACTCACATCACATTCCAACTTGACATCATAGAACAGAAATCACCAATAACAAGAATGTAGGAAGACCTTCATCATTTCTCCCCATATGTTCCCAGACTCAAAGATCCAAGGAGTTACAACTAAGGAACAAGGCAGATGTTACTTTCTACCTTCTCTATTCTACTCTGTGAAAAAAGGAGTAACTATGCCCTTTTACCCTCCCCACCACCTTCTACTCAGCTGCAAAAAAGAAAAACAAGAACAATAAACTCATTTAATTCAAAAGACAAGAATTATATAAGTTAAATTTTCTCACCACAAAGTAGTTTATAATAATTTTTTTTTATTTAAGTGCGATTTGGAAATTAGAAGAGGAAAATTACTCTTAAATACCCTTTGGATAGAAAAAAGAAACCAAAATTACAACTACAGACCATTTGGAAAATAACAAAAATAAGAACACTACATATAAAAACTTGGACAATACTGCTGTATAGTCAAAGTTACTTCAAAGATTTTATAATTAATTTCTAAAAAATAAAATAAATGGGCAAAGTACTTAAGTTAGAAAGAGTAAAACAGAACAAACTTCAAGAAAACCAGCAGAAATGAGGAATAAAATACAAATCAGGGCTTCCCTGGTGGCGCAGTGGTTTGAGAGTCCGCCTGCCAATGCAGGGGACACGGGTTCGTGTCCCGGTCCGGGAGGATCCCACATGCCGTGGAACGGCTGGGCCCGTGAGCCGTGGCCGCTGAGCCTGCGTGTCCGGAGCCTGTGCTCCGCAACGGGAGAGGCCACAACAGTGAGAGGCCCGCGTACCACAAAAAAAAAAAAAAAAAAAAACTAAGAAATAGTGAAATAGAGGTAAATTGGAATTCATAAATAAATTCGAAAGCTCTCTTAAAAGAACAATAAAATAAACCAACTAGGACAAATACAGTTTAAAAACAGAGAGATGAGAGAAAAAAACACAGATACATTTTATGAAATTAGAAAAAAGGGCAAGCTGCAAAAAATGACAAAACTGTTTTCATTTGGAAAAAGTAAAAGATTTATAACCATGGAATAAATTGGGAAAAGTCGTCAAAGACATTCCTTCAAAAAATAATGCATGGCCTACACAGTTGATGGGAAAATGTTTCTCTTCTTTGAAGTAACAGATAATTTCTTTGATAAGCTGTTAATAAGTGTAGAAAAAAATGAAACACATTGTAATTAATTTTACAATCTAAAATAATCCTTATGGACAAATCTGACAAAGCAGATAAAAGAAACTACAAACACATCGAAAGATTAGTATAAAATTTATAAATAAAATATTAGCAAATACAAATCTTTAATGTAATGTAAACATTAAAAAAAAGACACCATGGTCATGGCCAGTTAGGAAACATTCCAAGAACGATAGAATGGTTCTTTAATATAGAAAAGAAAATTCTTTAATGTAACTGATCACATCAATAACCAAGGGAATTAAAGCAACCATCTCAATAGATGCTGAACTAGCATTTGGAAAAAATTAAACATTCATTCTTGATAATTTTAAACTATATTAATAAAATAGAAAAAAATGTTCTTGATTCAACAACCAATGGTCAATGTCATACCTACTGTCAAAACACAAGAGGAATTTCCATTGACAAGTGTGCCTGAAGGCACCATTATTTATCACTGTTTTAAAAGTCTGACCAAAACTAATAAAATAAATTATACATTTAAAAGAAACAGAGACAGAATCATCATTATTATTTGCATGTAGTGTGATTCTTTACCTGTAAAACCCAAGAGAATCAATTTTAAAATTTTTGATGTGCAAATTATCTACTGATAAAGATCCATAGGTTAAAACATGTTTTTAGCTACTGGCTGCCCAGAAGAGTTCTCTAAAATTGTACATTCTACTTCCTAAGGTTAAGGTTTTCTATACCAGAGCAGTAAACGGAACATATGACCTAGTACTTTTCTCTACTCATGTAATGAACTGGCACTTGGTGAGATTGTAGCTCTAATCTTTTTTTTTTTTTTTTTTTTTTAATTTTCTTCACTTTCATACTCAATGAAGGAATTCAGGATCCACTGTCAAAAGTTCTCCGGAGTCTTCTGAGAAAATCCCATCTTAAATGGCATCACATATTCAGCAGTTGCCATGTATTTACTTATTTATACCCCCAACAGAATACATTCTCAGTCCTAGAGCAAGGCGATGTACACTAAAGATACACAGATGAAGTTGTTCTCACCCATCTTGTTATACTGCAGCAGAAAAAGACATGCATGAAAATTCAAGGGGTACAAAAACATGTTTTGTGAGACCATAAAAAAGGCAATTTTTACTCTTAGGTCCCTTTGAAATACACATTCAAGGATCTTTGCACATAACCATAGGCCCACTGCTATGGACTAAGAATAATTTTGAAAATGACTGAGTTAATATTCCGTAAAATGTTATGGAAAAACCCGAACAAACTCTTTGGCCAAACCAATGTATCAGCTACTCCAGGAAAAACAAGTGATGCCTTAGTGTTCAAAGTTATCACCATGTTAGAGTACATGGACAGCTACTTGCTAAAAAAACAAACAAAAACTGCCTGTCTGTTAGACAATCCCTTAAAAGACACTTTGGCCCTGATTTGATCTGCTATTTTGTTGTTAACCGTCAAGAGGATTGAAGCTCCTGCCCGATCAGCAAGCATACTGCAGTGGCATAACACTAACACGGAACTCCTTGGGTTCCAACAGCATTACCCACCAGCCCATTTAACCTTCACTGTAAATCCTGAAACACAGTCGAGCTGCTGAGGCCACCTTGAGCACCCTGAGCCACCATGTTAGATCTGTGGCAGGATGCTGGAGCAGCAGCCACCTGGCAGGTAGGGGAGGGGCAACTACACCACGGGCAAGTCAAAGAACTGCTTTCAAACTCTACGGAGAACCAATGAACAAAAACAGAGCTATGAACTGAGACCCAGTAACCAATCAACAGGATTCAGAGATCAAGAATTCAGCTGACCTTATTTAAACATAGCCTCTGGCCTGAGCACAGGTCTAGGAGAAGGGTCACAACTTCGGTGAGTTTTGCAAACAGTGGCTTCAGGTACAAATTACAGATTAAAATTACAGTACAGCCTTCACGTTTGTTCAGTGAGGAAGTAAAAATGTTTGATTTGACATTTCAGCCTCAAATACAGAAATGGTAATCAATGAAATATTTATTGAGCATCTAATACTCTATATTATGATCTATGTTAGGAGCTACAGAGAAACCCAAAAGAAGTATAGAAAGTGGTCCCTGACTTCAAGGAAATTACAACTTAGTTGACAACTCGTACACTTACATAGTGCCTTAAAGTTATTCTTCAAAATTCTTAATACAATTATAAATAGTTATTAGGTTATTTTTTTAATATCTATTGCCCTATGATGCTCTAAACTCTATGAGCTCAAGGATAATTACCACCTGATCCACAACTTTATTTCCAATGCCAAGTACATAGCATTTGCACAATAAATATATCTTGAATAGATGAATAAATGGATATATGATTGACACGTTAGAAACTTTTAAAATGAGTGTTATCTGAATTGTGCCTAGCGTAAATAAGCACAAAGAATGAAGAGAGCTCCAAGGACTTTAAGTGAGAAAAAGGTAATTATTATCTTTAACATCACCTATAAAGGTTAAGACAAAACCAAATACACCCACATATAGGAGCTTAAAATGTCTACTTGATTTGTTAATTAAAAGATAACACTGCAGCTTCAGAGCCCCACCAGTCAGGCCCTGCTACCCTCCAGCTGTCTCCTCTGGGCTGCTATGCTTTCTTTATGCTGATTTGCTGAAAGTGGGAATACAGTCCCATTCTTGATTCCCCTACAATATAGAAAACCAGGATGTAAAGTATAATAAATCTTTAGTGAATCTGGAGACAGCATGAGTATGACCCAGAGAAACCTTCACTGTTAGTAGGGGTGGCCACTCACAGTCACTTTGAAAGCCTGCTGAGGCCTGCAGCATCCTTTGTGGTGATGCCTGTGAGTTTGTAGGTGCCTGCGCAGGCTGCCTTGTCCAGATGCTTTGATATTGTCCAGATGCTACCAGGCCTGAAATCTACTGAGAAAGAGGTCATCGAAACACTGCCACCAAGCTTAGGCTTTACATTGCCCAAAACCTGCACGTCTTCTACTGAATCATAATCCGATCATTGACCTGCAGTGGTAGCAGGAATCCTCTAGCCACATGCTTAAAAGGTCAGTTTTCTTTTCCGGTTTTTTTTTTTTTTTCTTTCATTCAGTAAATACGTTTTCATCATCCCTTTTTCTGATATTGCTGGTAGGATACAATCAATACTTCTCACATTTGTTTGATTTGCCCGTTCTTCTTTCAGAATCATTCCTACACTGCATTCAGACATGAACTTTCTCATTTTCTCGCTTTTCAAAAAAATTAGCTCTACCTTGATTGCTACTTTTATTTCCAGTGTAAATGCACATCCCTGCTTATGCACACACTCTATTATTCTCATGGCTTTTGTTCTATTGGATCATGATGGAATTCACAATGTTCATAAAACATGGCAAATAACTAGGGGTCTTTGAATGGGGATGCAAGTACCCCTGAGTCATACAAAAATGTTCCAAGGCTAAGCAAGCACGGATAACTTTAAAGTAATGATTTTCCCGATCCTCAGCTTCGTTCTGAGAATACAACCAAAGTAGAGAGATCTTTCTGGAACTTCCCTTTCACAACTATATAGGTGAAAATCCATATTCACTTTTCACTTGGGCACCAAGATTTCTGACAGCTATCCTCCGTCAATCGCTTCTGTGTTTGCTTATTTATTCTTATTACATATCTGGTAGATTTAGATTAATGAGAATAAGCTATCATTAATATACCTTTTGTATACCTAGTATTTTCCACTTTTTGGCTGCTGTTTTATTCCACTGAACCCCGTCTCATTCCCATAATCAGTGATATTCAGATGCAAATGATAAGCTAAGGTATTTTATCATGAACCTTTTTCGGGGGTTCCAGTTTAAGATGACGTCGTTAACAGGTTCCCGAACTCACCTCCTTCCACAAACACACCGAACCTACAGCTACGTATGGAACAACTGCCTCTGCAAAAAAACCTAAACACTGTCTAAGCAACTCCTACCTCCCTGACAAACAAGAGAAGGTCCACATCAAACCCGGTAGGAGAGGCTGGGACACAATCTCACCATAAACCCCACCCCCTCCCAGCACAGCGCCCCACCGTCAGGAGGGAACACAAAATGGGAGCTTCTCCCCGAGGAGACAAGGGCCTGAACCCCACATGGGACATCTTCAACCTTTAAGACCTGCACCTGAGAGACAAGCCCCTGAAATACCTAGCTTAGAAAACGCACACGACTCCAGCCCAGACTCACCCGCCCCACAGTTCCCGCCGACGACCGGGCTGCTCCGGGACTGTGTGTGGGACACGCTCAGCTTGTCTGGGAGCTTCGCCCAAGGGGCAAGCGTCTGAGTTGACACTCATTTGGCGGCCTGCTGGGGAGCGTTCCAGAAACAGAGACAAGAGGTCGGCGCCATGTTCGCGCTCTTCCTCTCTGCGCTCTAAGCGCCTGCGTCTCCGGAAATGCCCTATCACGCGCATGTGCGGTCCGGGTTCTGTGCCTGGTGCCGTGGTTTTTGAAATTGCCTCCCAGGGGACTCATCTAGATCGCCTGGCACTGGTGGCCAGAGGGGCTTACCCTTGCAGTCCCATAGACCTGTATATGAATGCGTGAGCCTTTCTCATATCAAGTTTACTTCTATGTTTATAGATATAATTATATAACTATAAAAATTTGCAAAGCATGTTGCTTTGTGTCATAACGACAGTAATAAAGTTAGATCTATTAGAGGCTTATAGAAAACATGTTAATTTCAGATTTCAATTCATATACTTAATTTTTACAAAGTGTATGTAATCAGTATAAGACATCCAAGCATAAAAAAATTCCATTAGATTAAAAATTTGTGGAGGGAGTTGAATGGAAGGGAAAATTCAAGAAGAAAAGGAATGGTATATATAAATTTTCTGATTATTAAAATAATCTTGTTCCCATATTTAAATGAGGTATTGTGGCTATTGAATTGCTATTGTTTCAAGATTCCACTGGAAATTTTTTTTAATTATTTGACAGTTTGTTGTAGGGCTAATACTTATAATTGGCTAGAAATTACATTATTTTCAACAACTTAAACTTAGAGTAAACTATTTTAGCTGTTAACCTAATGTGGAAGAAATAAAAAGATTTTTCAGTATTATTTTAACTGATGTGCAAACAAAAAGTTCAAGGTCCCTTATGGTAGTCCATGGAAGACTAATGTGTATGTACTCCACCATGCATATTGGTACAAACTTAGCTGACGTGCTTTTGCTCTGAAGCTTTGGTTCATCCTTAAGTTCCTCAGTTGGGGCGCTTCTCTGGCTGACATTAGATTTCTCAGAAATCTAGTCCAGGTAGCTCTGCACCAAGCCCAGGCTGATTCCTTTGCACGTTCATTCGCCTAAGGAGTGGAGAAAATGTCAGACCTTCAGATCCCTCCTGACAAGTTTCCAACTTTAAGATCTCCTAAAAACAATATTCATCAAAAATTGCACACACAGAGCCAGATGAGTCTAATTCGCTATTTCTCTAGCTCTATAATGATATGGTTTTACTAATGTTATACTCAGTTTACATTACTAAGCACAATACCTAACATATTAGTTTTCAACTTATGAATTTGGATTTAAGTGGGTTTACATTTTTTTCCTGAAAACGGTGAGTGGCTACTAAGATACTACAGTATCTTAGTACTAAGGGGACAGCTTACACACCATTTCAGATCTCCTCAGCTTCACTGTCTCTCAGTCCAGCCACAGCCCTGACAACCAGTACTGCATGGGTTCTGACCTACTTTTGCAGATGCAGCCTGATGGTGCTTTTCATCAGTCCTGTGCCAGGCACACCTTTCCTTCCACCCTGGGATGTCTCTGTTGACACCACAGAGTGAGACACCAGAGGAACCTGTTCCCTGCCAAGCCATATACAACCCAGAAGTGCAGGTGATTTGTCCCAGGAGGTGAACCTTTGACAAATGGGGAGTGGGAGCCTATGGATAACTGTTTCTCCTTTTCTTCCCCAGGAAAGATGATCCTAAGTTGCATTTCACAGGGTGGATCACTTAAGAATAAGATGGCATTAAGTACCCCATTATTTATAGTAAATGGCATGCAGTAGCATCACAATTAGTAGGTATTGTCATTTTTAACTGTGGTTTATTCAGATAAGATATAGTTGGATGTGAGGTATTGGGTTATGCTGCAGCTATAGCACTTGAATGGCACAGAGACAATGATACTTACAGGATTGTAGAGCATGTTGACTTTTGTTAACTTTCCCATGGTAGTAGCCAACTTGATAATACTTCCTTGTATTGGTTCTCCTTGAAAAAATTAAATGATAAGGTTGGGGTATTAAACTGTTGACATATATAAGCTGTGAAAGCCAGAGAGCCAAATAGAAGCTGTGAAGGAGCCTTGTCTCTTGCAGCTGCAGGACAAATTGTGTTGAATATCAGGCACAGAATCCAACAGTAACACTAGCAAGATTGCAAAGGAAACTGAATGTATAGACTTAAGAGTCACCTATGCCAAACCATATCTCTCTTATAAGAAAAAGGGGGAATTCTGAGACCTGGGATGGGAATATTTCCTGAATGAGCCTGAGAATCTTCAATTCTCATATTCCCCTAAACTTTCCATGAAGGCAAAAGAAGAGGAGAGCAGGCTGGACACTCTGAAAGGCCTTCACTTGATGCAGGTGCCTTACAAGTTGACACCTCCTCAAGACATGTCCTCCCCAAGAGCCAACCCCATGTCCTTCGCTACCCCCAGGCCAGTAGCCGGGTCAAATCTTAGCACAGCTGATATAGGCATAGAGAGGTCATACTCTGGGAGGAAATACCTTACACTTGAAGGAAACACAGAACCTGGCTAATCTGTAACATAGGAACTGAGAGAACATATGTAGGAGTGGATCCTGAGGGTGTTGGTCCAAGGGAAGAAATATAAAACCAAACAAAGGAGAATTTATGGAAAAGGGGAACCAGTCCCAATACATTGCTGGGATGCTTTCTTGAAGTTTAAACATGATGGGTCCATAATAAATGAGGTAGACATGCCAGAACGTCCTTAGCATAGTAGTAAGAAAGAGGCCAGAGGATCAGGGAGGTTGGAATATTCAAGTGGATTTATTAGGTAAGAACCCAATCCATGTTTACATTTCCTGGGAGGGCCCAGAGGATACCTTCACTAGAGCAACAGAATGCATGGATGGGGCACGAGGGGGATCTTTAAGAAATATCTTTAAGAAATTCAGTGAGGGATATCCTCTGAAGCACAGTATTTATAGTAGAAGATGGTACCATACAACTCTGCTCTCTAGTGCCAAAAGGTATGATTCCAGAACAGCAGCAATGGGGTGTTACTTTTAATTGTTGAAAGCAAGGTGGATGTCATTACCAAATCATAAGATTAGAAGTGCATAGCAGCGATGTTTTAATTTACTGACAGAATGATAGGAATAAATAATACATTCAGGATCAGATCTAGAAGGCACCAGTAAATTATATGAAAAGGCAGCCCAGACTGCCGCATTACGTACCTTTGTTGTATTAACACAAATCCCTCAGCTTATTTATAAGGTCTCATGGGGAAGGGAGAGCTGGTCCCTTCCAGCCACCTGACCGAGGAAGAGTAACAGTCCTGGTGCACAGATGAGTCAGTGCAATGTTGATGCAGGCAAAAATGGACTTCTGTTGTGTCACAGTCCCACTCAGCATTGGTTCTCAAGGGCGGTGATGAAAGGAAATCTTTCCAGTAGGCACAACAGCAAGCAATCCAAATAGATTGTTGTTGTGTGTGTGGAAGGAGAAGTAGTCCAAAGTACAGATACACATGGATTCCCATGCAGGTGAAAGGCTTAGATGGTTGTTCGAGGTCTGAAAGGAATTATACTGAAAGATTGGGGCCAAAAAAAAACTGGTGAAGAGGTATTTGGATGACCCCTGGGGGATAGCCAAGACACGCGTATTTTTTTGTTTTGTGATAATACCCACCACTGCCCATTGCCTTCACTGTCACCAGAGTAAGCTATCTCAATGGTAAATCTGACCTTGTCACTCCCCTGCTCATAATTTTCAACTGCTATTTTAAATAATGAAAGTAAATTTCAAAAAGAAAAATCATGTTCAATATGACATTAATTTTGCTCAAAATACCACATATGTATAAATAAAAGATTAGAAAATATATATGAAAATATTTTAAATGATTATGCAGAATAGAATTTTTCTTTATATTTTTATATATTTTCTAAATTTTCTTCAGTTTATGCATTACTTTATCAAGTAGAAAAGAAACAATAAATGTTAATAAGTAATACCAATAGAAGTTAAAACCAAGCTAAAATCATCCCTCTCAAAAACAAAAATTTTGTACCACAGATTGTCCCTTTAAAATTTTTGTCAAGGGTTTCCATATTTTAAGAATCAAATTGTATGTTTCCTACCTGAGTCTGGCCTAGAACAGTGAATATTTTCATGTGTGGTAGATATTTATAGGTGGAATATTAAATTGTATTATTTTCAGGAGGGTTGAGCCAAACCAAAAGTTGGCTCTCTCAGTAACAGCTTTGAAAAAAATTGTTAAAAGAAAAAGGGTTCAGGGCTTCCCCGGTGGCGCAGTGGGTCCGCCTGCCGATGCAGGGGACGCGGGTTCGTGCCCCGGTCCGGGAAGATCCACATGCCGCGGAGCGGCTGGGCCCGTGAGCCATGGCCGCTGAGCCTGCGCGTCCAGAGCCTATGCTCCGCAACGGGAGAGGGCACAACAGCGAGAAGCCCGCGTACCGCAAAAAAAAAAAAAAAAAAAGAAAAAGAAAAAGAGTTCAAAAATAATTCTATCTGAAATAATGCTATAAAGGACTATGATTTCAGAGAAGGGAAAAAATATCTGGAAGGGGAAGGTAAACATGAGAATACTACCAGCCAGATTGCTTAATACAGACCCATGTGGCAGGCAAATTAAGAGAGTAAATCCTGAGTTCTCATCACAAGGGAAAAGAAAATTCTATTTATTTATTTTGTATTTATAGGAGAAGATGGATGTTCGTTCACTAAAATTACTGTGTAATCATTTCATGATGTATGTAAGTCAAGTCATTATGCTATACACCTTAAACTTATACAGTGCTGTGTGTCAATTATATCTCAATAAAACTGGAAGAAAAAATATAAATAAATAAATAGAATGACACTAAGTTTCCTTATCCTGGTACAGAAAGCCCTCCTGGATCCAACCCTTGCTCAACTTTCTAATCTCATTGTCTTCCACTTCTTGGCAGTTCTTGCCTAACTGCTTACCATCTCTCAACTCCTATATTGGCCTTGCAGTCCTCCTGGCTAGAATGACCTCTTCCCCATTTTACATTGCCCCTCACCCTGCCCATCTACCTGAATAAATGATACTCACCCATTACACTTCAGATTTTGCTGTCCCACTGCAGGAAGCCTCATCTAGCTTCTTCTTCCCAAATTGTACCCTATACTACCCTAGGCTTATCTCCCTGTTGAACTTAACTACTTGATATTTCAAGTATCAGTTCATCCACCTGTTTGCTAAAGGCAGGAATCATGTCATCTGTATCCCTTTATCCCAAGTGCATGGTTTGTTACCTGAGTCACAATATGCAATTAATAAATTTTGGAGTGAATATATTAAAGGAGAAAAGAAGGTATGACACTTTACTCAATAAATGCGTTCCTAAAAATTTGAACAGCTTTGGAAAAAACCAAGTTCCACATATTTGAATTTCTGTGTTAGGGTAGACAGATCGCCCCTGTAATCATGTCTGACTTCCCACCCTTGTGTTACTCAAACATCTGCTACTGAGTGATTAAACTGCTCTGACGCAAGCATCGTCCTGGCCTGAGGCCTGACACTCAAAGGTGCCCTGGCTACCCACAGCTTTCCAAGTCACTGTCCAGCTGTTCTCACTGATGGCCCATGGTATCACAAGTCCCAACCTACTGGGTTCTAGTTTTCCATGTTGCTAGTATTCAGTTTTAGTTACTGCCTACTTTTTCATGTCTCTGCATGTTCTTCTAGTTCCTCTAAAGTCTGTGTCTTCCATCATTTATCTTCTGGAAACTAAGTCTCTGATCCCTGCTGGCTGCCTTCCAACTGTACCTGGGTTAACTGTGTAACCTTTGAATCTCTATGAGTCACCTGCCCCAGATCTTGGGCTTGGTTTGGGCCAAAGGTACATGTACACTATCTGTTTTTCCTGCCTGCCGGATTGGCATCCAGTTCGGGACCTTCCTTCAGATTCATTTCATGGTGTATTGCCTGTTTACAATCCTGACCTTCTCTGGCCATTCTCACCCTCCCTCTCAGTAACCAGATGCAACATCCCCAAATTATTAAGCTTTTGTGTAAATCCATACTTTATTATACTGAGCTGGCTTAAAGTGAATTACAGTTGTGATACAGGGCAGAGCAACATTTAGGAATGAATTCAGAGGTAATGACTCTCTCTGAGCAGATACAACAATTCAGAACTTTGTATGAGATGATTTAGAGGAGGAGTTGCCAAATAAGTCTGGTGAAAGGCACTTCTTAGAGAACACTGAGCATGAGCAAGCTTTCTACATCAAGAACCTGACAGTGTGGGTGGGGAAAGCCAGCAGACAAGCTCCTATGACATCATCAGCAAGTGTGCATTAACATGACAGCCACTTGTTAGTTTATCAGCCTCCCTCTAGCTACCTGCCTTAAATTATTTCATTACCAATATTGACTTAGCTTATCCGAATGCCCTAATGTGGAAACCATTTTTGTTTCCCCCGAAATCTATGGAATAACATTGATAGAAAAAGGAAGTTGAAACTTCGTCCCAGATAAGACTTGAGCATTATGTATGCACTTATGTAACTAATGTTTCCATCATATTTGCGATCAATTTGCTGGTGTTTCCCCGACTTATCTGCATCCTTCCTTCAAGTAATAAAAATGACTTCCCAGTTTAACAAGTCTTCTTTATTGTGCAGGATATTAGGTACGTTGTGGCTGGCTGTCCTCTGCTTTTATGGATACCTTGGAATTTGGCTATCTGCCCCAAGATCTCCTTCCTTGCTTCTCTTTTTTTTAATTCCCTGCAGAGCTAAGCTTGGGGTTAATATAGATGTCCATACTATTTTCTCATCAGTCATTTATAAACCACAACAGGACAATGGTCATCTTTAGATCTTTGGCTATCTTTTTAAAGAAACATTTTTCCCTTCATTTCCTTGTTATTCTTTAGTTGTTTTAAAGTCTACCTAGTCACTGAACTGTTTGATCTGCAACTTTTCATGGAAGAGAATTGTGTTATGCTGAGTCAAGTGCAGCATGCTGCATTCTCTATGCTGAAAATGTGCTATTGATTTTTTTTTAATGATATTTGGTCTGGGGGGTATATATTACTGTTGAATTATTATGTCTTTTTGAATCGAACACTTCACAAATGGATTCGAGATGGTCCTTTATGGATTAAAATACTTCTGAACAGTACATTATCTGCAACAACAAAATAAATCACCAGTATGTGAATAAAATATTGATTATATCTTCCTCTCCCCATTAATTTGGACTTTACATCTAGTATTTCATTTTTTATGTAATGAGAGGGCATTATATCCACATTGATTACAGCCTAGAAACATTTTCAATTAAAATTTCAACAGAATAAGTATTCTTTGTTTCAGGTAGAGCTGAAAACAAAAATTAAAATGGCATTTTCAAAATAATTTATTTGATGTCAATAGCTTATCAGTGACTTTTTTCATGAACTCAGAACAATCTCATTAGAAAATTGTCTATCTCATGAGCTGCCACAAATAGCTGAGAAAATAGATTTTAGGCTGGCTCTAGGCATTAGCTCTTGATTCAACCAAAAAGAAGAATTTGAAAATGTCCATAACACATATCTCAGCTGATGGAAAAAGGTGCTTGTTTAACTCATGTTCTCCCACTTAGACCATACAAATGGATTCCTTTTCATATTGTGATTGCAGTCAGGGGTAGTGGAAACAACATCACGGTTATCCTCAACATAATCATCACCATCACCACCTATGGGCATAACAAGATTGAAACCAGGGATTTTCAAAGGGTTAGAAGAGGGTATAAACGTCAAATATAGTTCCAAAATGAACAGGAAAGACCTGGAAGTGTATCAAGGATGAGGTTAGTTATCAGGCATCTAATATAAAGATATTAAGAACAAAGTGAGGGAAGCACAGCTGACACAAGATCCCATTTCATGATTTTTGAACCACTGCTTTTTCATGGCTATTATCGACAATAGCAGGATATAAAGTGCTGCTGTGGAAATACATTTACATTTTAGGAGAACAAAAGAAAATACACTAATGGTTACAAAAATGTTACCAGGGGGACTTCCCTGGTGGCACAGTGGTTAAGAACCTGCCTGCCAATGCAGGGGATACCGGTTCGAGCCCTGGTCCGGGAAGATCCCACATGCCGCAGAGCAACTAAGCCCGTGCGCCACAACTACTGAGCCTGTGCTCTAGAGCCCGCGAGCCACAACTACTGAGCTCACATGCCACAACTACTGAAGCCCGTGCGCCTAGAGCCTGTGCTCTGCAACAAGAGAAGCCACCGCAAGGAAAAGCCCATGCACCGCAACAAAGAGTAGCCCCCCGCTCGCCACAACTAGAGAAAGCCCGCGCACAGCAACAAAGACCCAATGCAGCCAAAAATAAATAAATAAATTTATTTTAAAATATATAACCAGGGAAGAAAAATGAGAGAGACAGTCATGAAGAAGGGTTGTACTTGGGGTTAAACTTCTATGAGATCCTATAAAGTGCTAGACAAGCTAGGTTAAGTTATATACTCTTCAAAACAAGCTTTTGTGGTGCTGACACTATACATCCTGTATTACAGAGGAGGAATTGGGCTCAGCAAGTTTAAGCAATATGCCCGAGATCACTCGGCTGAGAGAAATGAGGCAGAATTGAATACCATGCTCAATTAATGCAAAGATCGTTTGCTCTAGTACAGATGTCAGTGGTTCTCAAACTTCACCTCATGTTCCTATCACCTAGGGATCTCTGAAAACGTATCTCTACCTGGGCACTGCTCAGGGTCCATTGAATATGAATCTCTAAAGGAGCTAAACATCAGCACTTTTCAAAAGCTCCCCATGTAATTATACGTGTGTAGCTAAGATTGAAAACACTGTGCTAGTAGGAGGCCACCTAAAGGCTGAGAATTAATAGGCAGTGAAAAGGCCACCTGTCCAGGAACAAAGTAACCAATATTTATAAGGACCTTATTGACAGACTTCCTATAAGTGGCCAAAACAAATATTTTTGGCCAGAAGCATATCAGCAGATGATTCCTTTAAGCATGTTTACAGCTAATTTGTAGCCCAGAAAGGAAGTTGGAAAACAATGATAAGTGGATATAACTTCCTGATAAAAACTTAGAATTGCATACATATTTCCTGTAGGAAATTCTAAGTTAATTGAAGTCATAAGAATCCACTTGAAAGGCCACTGCAAGAAAATAAACAGAGCTTAAAACTTGTCCTTTCCCTTTTCAATAAGTTCCCTTTACTTTTCAGAATAATTCATTATCTAAAGCTTTACGAAATGTGGGGGATAAGATCAAGAGAGAGGTCAAGATGGAAGCCTAGAGAAAACATAGAGAGATTACTTAGAGATTGGGAACGGAAGACATCACTTCGAGAGAGAGGATAGCAATGAAGAAGAAAGGTACCTAGGACTGAACCTCAAGGACCTCCAGACACTCATGAAGGAGTGGCAGGAGGTAGAAGAAACACGGGAGAATGTAGGGGCCGGAAGCTAACAGAGGTGAAGGTTTCCGGAAGTGAGGAGTGTGCATCTGATCAATCACTGCTGAGAAATCAGGGAGGCTTAAGACAGAGGAGTGTCCACTGCATTTGGCAAATACAGATGTCACCAGTGACCAGTGTTATTTTTTGCTGTCCACTTTATTCCAGGTGTACAGTTAGACCTCATTTGTGCTCTGCCAAGAAATTAAAACTCCTCTTGTGTCTGACAGCCAAACAAGTTGGAAATACTGCCTGAGATCAATTTTACATCCTGCAATTTTAAAGTTCTTTTAGCAACAGCTAAACCTTAGTTCTTCAGTGGGAGGGAAACAAGAGGTAGAAAAGCTGAGATAGAAAAGAAAACAATACATATTTAACCTTAAATTTTTTTTTTCACGTTTTACTGAGATATAATTGATACGCAGCACTGTGTAAATTTAAGGTGTAAAACAAAATGATTTTACTTGCGTACATCATGTAATGATGATCACCGTAAGTTTAGAGAATATCCGTCATCTCCTGTAGGTACAAAATTAAAGAAATAGAAAAAAAACGGTTTTTTTCTTGTGATGAGAACTCAGGATTTACCCTCTTAACAACTTTCACATATAACACACAGCAGTGTGAATTATATTTATCATGTTGTACATTACAGCCCTAGTACTTATTTATCTTGTTACTGGAAGTTGTACCTTTTGAATGCCTTCCTCCAATTCCTCGTCCCTCCACACCCCACCTCTGGCCACCACAAATCTGATCTCTTTTTCCGTGAGTTTGTTTGTTTTATTTAACCTTAAAATTCATCTTACCGATTTTGAAGACTAAATCAGCACTGTACTTGCGTTATTTCTCTGGACTCATAAAAGTTTACAAGAAAGTATGCTTTAAATTTTTTAATTTCTTTACATCAAATGTCTGTGAATGACAAGACACTCTTCAGAAAATTGTGGTTGGAGGTATATTTAGAAAAGTGTGGGTTTTAGATCTTTAGTTACTAATCTCTTTAAAAGTAGAGAGAGTCATACTATATGATTTCCATTATATGACATTCTGGATAGCGAACAGTAAAAAGATCACTGGTCGCCAAGGCTTTCAGAGGGAGACGGGGAGGACTGAATAGGTGATGCAAATGGGATTTGTCAGGCAGTGAAACGATTCTGTATGATACTGTACTAGCAGATACATGACTTTATGCATTTGTCAAAATCCATAGAACTTTATAGAACAAAGAGTAAACTTTAATTTATAAAAAAAAATTTTAATCTTTTATAAGGTCTGAGGATCTCTAGAAGGAATGAAACTATGATAAGAGAATATAACTGTATTACAAATACTGTATATGAAACAACTTCAGTGAAGGGGAGTCGAGGGGGGAAATGTGCTGACCCAAATAAATTTAGAAATGAGTGGAGACTACAGGACTAAAGGCAAAAGGAAGTGCTTATAAGCACTGTACTAAAATTAATAAAGTTATTTCCCATAGGAGTACAGAGTACAGTAATAAAGTTATTTCCCATAGGATGATACTGCTATCCATGCGTACCATAACTGAACAGTAAATAAATGGATGGCAGATGGTGGGAGCCTGATTTCTCAATGTTGCTGTGGCAGGTTATAGAAGAACAAGGGGAAGAAGCTGGGATGACCCATTTAGTGACTGATTATAATGGGAGATATCAATAAGACCTCAAGTTTAGCTTAATATAGATGTATATGGTTACATGTAGAAATATTTATAGATGTTATAAACATATATACACATATATTTCCTTACTCCATCAGCAGAGAAGACCTAGAAGTGACAATACCCCAGGAATGAGAAGCACACTTAGCATCCAAATCTTGGTTTCTAATACCATCCACTCAGAAAAGAAACCAAGGCTCCTTGGAGAAATGGCTGGTTCTAGGACTGGGGTAAGAAATATATAAAATAAGTCTGGAGAATCTCATAGTGCCAGAAAGTACAGAAGTACTAAAAAACAAAACATTGATAGGGCTATGTCAAAAGGAAAACAGGAGCCCAGGGAAAGAGCTCCCAATGGCCAAATGCTGGAACAATTTGAGCAACAAATAAACAAAATAGCGTTAGTTTAGAACACAAAGTGTAAAATAGATATCCGTGAGTTCATGCTGATTTAAATAAACAATTGAATTAAATAAATAAGTGGAGGAGGCTGCTCTCTCTCCCTGCCAGCACCTCTCACACTTCAGACACGAGCCCAGGTTGTCAGCTGTGCTTCTGACTGACTGGCTATAAATCAGAGGTTCCCAAGTCTCCCTCCTTGGGTTTGATTAAATAGCTAGAGTGGCTCACAGAACACAGAGAAATATTTTACTTACTAGATTACTGTTTTTTTACAAAAAGATACAGTTGAGAAACAGCCAGACAGAAGAGATGCACTGGGAGAGGTATGCAGAAAGGGCTCAGAGCTTCCAATCCCTCTCCAGGAGAGTCACTCTCCCCAAACCTCCACGTGTTCACCACCAACCTGGAAACTCTCCAAACCCTGTCCTCTTAGGTTTTTATGGAGGCTTCATTACATACGCACAATTGATTAAATCATTAGCTTTGATGATGGATTCAAACTTCAGGCTGTCTCCCCTTCCCAGAGGTTGGAGGGGTGGGGGATTGAGGGGGAGCTGAAAGTTCCAACCCTGACTGGTTCTCTTGGCAACCAGCTCCCATCCTTAGATGCTTTCCAAAAGTCATCTCATTAACATAACAAAAGACACCTTTTATCATCCTTAGCACTTAGGAAATTCCTAGGGTTTGGGGAGCTATGAGCCAGGAATATAGCTCATAGCTAAATATAGATGAGAAATATATATTTTAATGACCAGATAAATATTTCTTATAAATCACAGATATCACAGTGTGTCACCCCAAAATTCATATGTCAAATCCTAACCTTTCAGGTGATAGTATTAGGAGATGAGACCTTTGGGAGGTGATTAGTGCCTTATGAGAGAGCCTCCAGAAAGCTCGGAAGCCCCTTCCACCGTATAAGGATATAGTCTGCGACCTGGAAGAAAGCCCTCACCCTACCTTACTTGACACGCTCACCTCAGATTTCCAGCCTCCAGAATCCTGAGAAATAACTGTGTGTTGTTTATAAGCTACCCAGTCTATGGTATTTTGTTATAGCAGCCCAAATGGACTGCTATATTTCAAAATTATTCTCTTATTTGATGATCATCACACATCTGAGAAGAATGGAAAAGAGAAAAAAAGCATTCCAGGTTTGTATTTATTGGAAAATATAAGGGATAATAAAATGCACAATGTATCTTTTTAGTCAAAATGCACATGAAATGAATAAAGCAAAGACCATGAAAAATACACCATGTGACTGAGTAGGTATATTTCTTGACAATTGTGATGCAACTTGGATGACTTTCTCCCTGGTGAAATGTGCCTCTTTATGGAGCATCCTCATTACCTAGCATTTCCCAGGCCTATAAATTTCTATGCAACCACCCACAGGTAACAGTAATACACTAGATCCTACTCCTTAAGTGACCGTGAATATTGCTTGCCAAATCTGAAAATAGAAATCCAAACAAGTTTCATTAAATTGAATATTTGTGCCTTATACACTGGGCTACATGCTATATTTTTTAAAGTTAAGATTTTAAATTGTGAAATTCAAGTAAGTTTTAGTGCATTCTTATATCTGACAGTTAGTGATTAGATATCTGGAAGATTTACTAATAAAAGTTCCAAAATCCAAGGACTCCTTGACAAATGAAGAAGCTGAAATTCAAGAAAGTTCTCACTGCAGAAATATCATGTGAAATTTCTTCTCAGTTAACTTATTTTAGATATGTCAGCAAAGCACCTGAAATTGGCCACCGTGTCCAGGACCTGCTTTGTTTCTGACTCTCAGATTGAGGCAGTGGATCAGCTCATGAGCAGATAGGGGTTTGGTGCTCTACAGCAGGGGTCCCCAACCACAGGTCCAAGCCCTGTTAGGAATCAGGCCGCACAGCAGGAGATGAGCGGCGGGAGAGTGGAGCGAAGCTTCATCTGCCGCTCCCCATCGCTTCCCAACACTCGCCTTACCGCCTGAACCACCACCATACCCCGCCACTGCCCACCACACTCTACACTCCTCCACGGAAAAATTGTCTTCCACGAAACTGGTCCCTGGTGCCAAAAAGTTTGGGGACTGCTGCTCTACAGCACGGCTCCTGCAGGGCTCCTCTGCAGGTCACCCTCCCTCAGTTCAGCATGCGAGGAGATGAGAACTCAACTAAAATTTCAATTTTACCATAAGACAAAAAGGCCTGCATTCCAAATCCTAAAATGTTACTGTATTTCACTGGAATTTTAATTACCCTTTGACAACAACTTCATGAGAACTTGTCTGAATTTTACAGACTTGAAATTTTTTAATACGGCATAATGCCGTAAATTTGAAATTTTGAAACACACAAAACCATGGAATATTTTATGATGTTTACATATTTTTTTCCTTTTTTTATTGAAGTATAGTTGATTTACAACGTTGTGCTAGTTTCAGGTGTACAGCAAAGTAATTCAGTTACACACATTTGTTTTCAGGTTCTTTTCCATTATAGGTTATTGTAAAATATTGAGTATAGTTCCCCGTGCTATACAGTAGGTCCTTGCTGGTTACCTATGTTATATATAGAAGTGTGTATATGTTAACTCCAAACTCCTAATTTATCTCTTCCCCCACCTTTCCACTTTGGTAACCATAAGTTTGTTTTCTATGTCTGTGGGTCTATTTGTTTCGTATAATTTCATTTGTATCAGTTTTTTAAATTTCACATATAAACGATATCATATGATATTTGTCTTTGTCTGGCTTACTTCACTTAGTATGATAATCTCTAGGTCCATTCATGTTCCTGCAATTGGCATTATTTCATTCTTTTTTATGGCTGAGTAGTATTCCATGGTGTAAATATACCACATCTTCTTTATCCATTCTGTTGATGGAAATTTAGGTTGTTTCCATGTACAGACTTGAAATTTTAGACAGTGAGATTTATGGTTTGCTTTGAATATGCATAACATGGAATACATTTTCTAATTTATTTTCCTTCTCAAATTCTTTTGAAACTAAAAGACTATACCCTGTCCTGGGTAGCAAATTACCTAGAACTAGCATCTTAGAGAAAGACTGAACTTTATAAGTTATCTTACTTACTTCCCTCTCCCATTTTGACTGCTGGGGAAAAAACTTCATCTCCATCAGAAATCTAAAATATTTTCATATCAGAGTATAGTTGTTGCAAATACCTTGAAATATTATTTGTGCTCATCACTACTAGAAGTTATGTAGTCATTAACTCTGTGTACTAGATCATGATTTAATGCATTATTTAAGCATGTATCACAAATTTTCAAAAATTTGACAAATGTCCTTCAACAGTGTCAGTTTTCCTTGAAATTTTAAGTGTTTTATTCTATGCATTAAAAATATTATTCTGTAGCCAAAGCAGTCTTGAGGGAAAAAAATGGAGTTGGAGGAATCAGACTCCCTGACTTCAGACTACACTACAAAGCTACAGTAATCAAGACAATATGATACTGGCACAAAAACAGAAACATAGATCAATGGAACAAGATAGAAAGTCCAGAGATAAACCTACGTACCTATGGTCAACTAATCTATGACAAAGGAGGCAAGGATATACAATGGAGAAAAGACAGTCTCTTCAATAAGTGGTGCTGGGAAAACTGGACAGCTACATGTAAAAGAATGAAATTAGAACACTCCCTAACACCATACACAAAAATAAACTCAAAATGGATTCAAGACCTAAATGTAAGAACAGACACTATAAAACTCTTAGAGGAAAACAGAGGAAGAACACTCTTGGACATAAATCACAGTAAGATCTTTTTTGATCCACCTCCTGAAGTAATGGAAATAAAAACAAAAATAAACAAGTGGGACCTAATGAAACTTAAAAGCTTTTGCACAGCAAAGGAAACCATAAACAAGACGAAAAGACAACCCTCAGAATGGGAGAAAATATTTGCAAACGAATCAATGGACAAAGGATTAATCTCCAAAATATATAAACAGCTCATGCAGCTCAATATTAAAGAAACAAACAACCCAATCCAAAAATGGGCAGAAGACCTAAATAGACATTTCTCCAAAGAAGACATACAGATGGCCAAGAAGCACATGAAAACCTGCTCAACATCACTAATTATTAGAGAAATGAAAATCAAAACTACGATGAGGTATCACCTCACACCAGTTAGAGTGGGCATCATCAGAAAATCTACAAACAACAAATGCTGGAGAGGGTGTGGAGAAAAGGGAACCCTCTTGCACTGTTGGTGGGAATGTAAATTGATACAGCCACTATGGAGAACAGTATGGAGATTCCTTAAAAAATTAAAAATAGAATTACCACATGATCCAGCAATCCCACTACAGGGCATATACCCAGAGAAAACCATAATTCAAAAAGACACATGCACCCCAATGTTCATTGCAGCACTATTTACAATAGCCAGGTCATGGAAGCAACCTAAATGCACATCGACAGACGAATGGATAAAGAAGATGTGGTATATATATACAGTGGAATATTACTCAGCCATAAAAAGGAACGAAATTGAGTCATTTGTTGAGACGTGGATGGATCTAGAGACTGTCGTACAGAGTAAACTAAGTCAGAAAGAGAAAAACAAATATCGTATATTAATACATATATACGGAACGTAGGAAAATGGTACGGATGAACCGTTTTGCAGGGCAGAAATTGAGACACAGATGTAGAGAACAAACGTATGGACACCAAACGGGGAAAGCCGCAGGGGGGTGGGGATGGTGGTGTGCTGAATTGGGCGATTGGGATTGGCATGTATACACTGATGTGTATAAAATTGATGACTAATAAGAACCTGCTGTATAAAAAAATAAATGAAATTAAATTTAAAAATTAAAAAAAAAATTATTCGGCAAAGGAACCCATAGATTTCACAAGACTGCCCAAAAGTTCATGGCACTAATAAGATTAAGAACCCATACATAAGGCCATATAATTAGAAATATTTTAATATGTGATGATATACAAATTGGTTTTGTTTATTGCATTTTGACTGAACTAAGACATAAATTCTACTAATCTATATTGCCCAAACTGGGCATTACACAGTTCTTAAGTAATTTCTCATAATATATACTCCATGAAAGGACTTCTTTTGGTTAAATTAGTAAATCAGCCTTTCACACTTGCACCATCAGAAGAACCTCAGTTGTTCTCTGCCACTTCACCTGTTCTTAGATACTTCATCTTACACAGAGCAAATCTGCATTGGGCTTTTAGGGACACCAGGGGACATATAATTCCCATCTTCCTTCCTCTCCTACCAGACTCATGTGAATTACTGATGCCTATTAATTCCTTTAGGAACTTAGGGTTCAGGATAGTCCCTTCAAATTTTTTCCATATCATAATTAGGGATAAGAATTAATAGTCATGTGCTGTCTAGTGGGAGGACAGTTATTAACATTCAACAGAGGTATAAATGTCTAACAACAGGCCTTTTCCCAAAAGGAAGATTCTAACAGGAGAACTGCACAATTCAAAAGAAGCATCAAGCAGGGAGGAAGAAGAACACAGAAAGAAAAGAGGACCCCAAAGTCTCTCACACTTTTGCCCAGAGTCAGCCCTAAACTTTGATGATTCATTTAATTCTAATTATTCATCCTTCAAAACCAAGTTGAACCATGCCTGCCACTATGACACTGCCATCCCAAAAAGTCATTCTTCCTCTATGTTGCCACATTTAGCTCTTATCTCTATCATAACATTGATATCTTTATGTGACTCCTCCTTTGAAGATTAATGGTTATTTTTCAAGGATTTAGAATGGTTCCTGACAAATAAGTCACTGAAGAATTAATCAGGAAATTAATTTTAATTTATTAAATTCTTAATAAAGAATTATTCTCTGATAAAATTATTTTTCAGCAAGCGTTGATTTAGTGCTGTCATACCAGCACGTACTATGAGACATCTGGATGACCTAAACTTGTCATTTTAAGCCATCACTGTAGCTCAGAGATGAAGCTAAAGAAAAGATTAAAAGGTTAGTTGCAAATTTGTAACTTGAAGAAGCCTCAGAGTTCTCAAAACACAAAAGATGGAGCCACCAATTTGCCCAGTGACTTGACTTAACCATGGCCACACACTCTGTCTAGAAGGCATACCAAGGTCACTCTGAGCCTGATTCAGTTTCACAAAAGCAGCACACAGCAACTCCCCACATCATTTCTAACCTGCACCAACCACTACGCAGAAGCAAGAGAGAAGCTCAAATCTTAACCGGTCCCTGACGAACATTACTGAACACTCCAAACACCCAAGCCTGCACTCGACCACTAACTGGTGGAATCCTGAGTGTTCACATGTGGAAAGGATCTGGCAATCACCTGTTCTGACTTACCCACAAAGCAGGAATCGTCTCTACAATGTCTGGGGCAGATGGTCACCTACCTCTGCTTGAAAACATCTCTGGACAGAAGCCCCTTACCTTGTGAGGTGCCTACAAACCTCTGGTGGGCAACTGTTGAGATTAATGAGCAAATACATATAAAGCACATATCACTGGCACATAGTAGTTGCTCAATAAATGTTATTGACTTTATTATCATTATCAACTCCCAAATCCTTTTTATTTTGCTGACAATTTCTTCTTTAAAATGTACAAAAGGGCAAAACAGTATTTCTAGTACACCTCAGTTTGTATAAAAGATAAAGAATAGACGTAAGAATGTGATGGTGTGTGTGAGCATGTATGTGTGACCATGTTTACAAAGCTTCCTGAAGGAATCCCCAGCTACCACTGCAGATGATGCCCATTGTGAGAACCCGAATGTTTGTACCAAAGATGCGTCCAATCCTCCAACGCCAGAAAGTTGCTGGGCTCTGAGCCAAAGGGGGGTGGAAAGCCCTACCCCTAGTCTTATGCTATACATTGTCACCTGGACCTTGAAGCAATATTGCTATATCCCAGAGTGCCATAAAATCCATCACTCATCTAAGTCATTCTGAGACATGGGGCAGGGAGTCATCTTCCCGTCTCTAACTTTTCCAAAGCTCAGCTAAGGTACTTCACCTCATCATCACCTATTATCACTGAACCTCACTTGGGAAAAATGAACACACACAAAATATTCCCACTAGCGTAAGTAACTGTTTCTGTATCTGTAGTAACAAATTCTCATGTGGGAAAAGAAATTATCTAAAAGGCGCGATGTCTACAGAGATGAAGCTCTGGCTAGAATATAAACACCTTTCAACATTGTCACAGAGAGCAGTTCAGTTACTGAGAACTACAGCTCTTCAAACATACACTTTTCTAATTATGGGCTAAGCTCTGCAATTATAAAACCAACAACCCCATTCCTGTGGTTTCCTCAACAAGAGAACTTTTCTGCCAAAAGTATATTCAAGTCTCCAGCTCATGGAGATACACTTTGAATTGACAGGTTGGTTTTACCCTCACCTTCTACCATTCCCATGCAGGTTTAAAAGGCCTAGAGGAGTGGGATAGGGAGGGTGGGAGGGAGGCTCAAGAGGGAGGGGATATGGGGATATATGTATGCATATGGCTGATTCACTTTGTTGCACAACAGAAACTAACACAACATTGTAAAGCAATTATACTCCAATAAAGATATTTTAAAAATAAAATAAAAGGCCTAAACTCTATGATCTAAGCGCCAAGTTTCAGTCAGAACTCAGATCCGATGTATTTATCTTCTCCTCCTCAGAAGTTTCTGCGAGAAGCTCACAACCAAGGAATTGGATCTTACCTTGGCTCTCCAGCCACTTAAAATTTATTCATTAGTTCATTAAATAAACATTTTGAGTACCTTTCTTTGAGTGAACCATACATCCTTCCTAATTATTTTTCCCTGGATATATTCTAATTTATGGAGTTCCTATATGAAATGTGAAGAATCATGCATAGTTCCCACCAATTCCATTAACATTCTGTTTTGCTTATTTTTCATCACCGTGAAAACTTTTCTGAATTTAAGATAGAAATCAGTGCAAAGGTGCCACGTGTCTAGGATGTTACTGTTGTGCAAGAGGAACATGTACATCAGCACATGCTCATACAGACATGAAATGTCTCTGGAAGGACACACAGTTATTAGTTTCAGTGATGCCTCTGAAGACGGAAACTAGAGAGCTAAGTGACAGGTTAAAATCCTAGGTAGTCAGGCAAAAACAAAAGTTAAATACTGTTTCTGGTCTTGGAGTCTCAAGAAGCAAATGAAAAGCAAATACATGATTTTCATTGTATGCTCTTCTACTTTTTCATCCTTGAATTATGTTCATATATTGAGCATTCAAAAAATTATAAAGAGGGCTTCCCTGGTGGCGCAGTGGTTGAGAGTTCGCCTGCCAATGCAGGGAACACGGGTTCGTGCCCCGGTCCGGGAAGATCCCACATGCCGCGGAGCGGCTGGGCCCGTGAGCCGTGGCCTCTGGGCCTGCGTGTCCGGAGCCTGTGCTCCCGCTCCGCAACGGGAGAGGCCATAACAGTGAGAGGCCCGCGTACCGCAAAAAAAAAAAAAAAAAAAAAAAAAATTATAAAGAAACATGGCACAACACTGGCATACTCTCAATAAATTTAGAATTAACTTTTGAATAAAACAGTTCTGGGGCAGCTCCTCCTTGACATAGAGACTCTTCTCATACTTTCTATCAGTGACAAAGCCCTCAAGCCCTCAAGCTGGGAGATAGGTCTCCCAGCCCACCTGAGAAATTGTCAGCTCCTCACTTACGGCAAATAACTGAGTGTACTAGTTTCCTGTTGCCGCTGTAACAAATTACCACACACTTAACGGCTTAAAACAACGCAAACGTATTATCTTACTACATAATATTGTATGTAAGAAGTCTGGCACAGATCTCACTGAGCTAAAATTAAAATGTGGCAGGGGTGCATTCCTTTCCAGAGGCTCTAGGGGAATAATCAATTTTTTTGTCTTTTCCAGATTCTAGAAGGTGCCCATAATCCTAGGCACGTGGGCCCCTCCATCCATCCAAAGCCTACAATGGCTGGTCAAGTCTTTCTCAAATTTCATGATTCTAACACTGACTGGTCTTCTGACTCCCGGTTCCTATTTTAAGAACCCTGGGACTGCCTTGGGCACACCTGAACAATTGAGGATAATCTCTCAATTTTATAGCCAGCTGATTAATTCTGCTTTTCTGTGTAACATAACAAGTCCACAAGCTCCAGAGATTGGGACGTAGACATCTTTCGGTTGCCATTATTCTGCCTTCCATAGTAAATAGACATATACATACCTACAGTTTCTGAAGGGACAGAACCTCCTCCATGGGATAGCTTTTTGCGTTATAAAACACAATATTCAAAATCCTTGTCTGAAATAGATACTTCTGGATTCCTTTGGCACTGTTAGGAGCCACTCCAAGATGTATGGCGGGGTATTTAAGACAGTCTGTTAATATAAACTCTGCAGCCTGACTTCCAATTCGAAATCCCAGATCCATCACTCATCCTGTGTGACTTATGCCTCAGTCTCCTCATTTGTAGAATGAAGATAGCATTAGTACCTATATCATGGGGTTGTTGTGAGGCCTCAGTAAGTTACTACCATTTACAACAGTGCCAGCACGTAATGAGTACTCAATGCATACTGCCTGATTTGACTTGATTCCCACCTGTATGACAGAGAGTGCTCACAAAGGAATCGCTCCCAGGACACAGAAATGGTCAGCCCCAAGGTAACATCATGCTTCTGACCTAAGAGCCTTGAGAAAAAAATATTGACAATTTTTAAAAACCCACATTGATATATTTAGTTTTTTCCTTTTGATTTTACCAGGCTGAAAGTTAAAACACCAGCCTGTCCAATTCAATCCTAAGAACCTAGTAATCCTACTGGTTTTCTGCTATAGGTCATGAGGATTAAGCCAGACAGTCTTCGCCCTCAAGGAAATTGCCACATAATGGGTAGATAGTACAAACAGAGAGGAAACATTAAGTAAACAAACTGAACAAAAAGATTAATTTCTAGAGCCCCAGACAGCTTGGATCTAACAAAGCAAAGGGAGCAACTCTGCATTTTAGCCTATTTGCCTCCAGTGTCCCGAGTCTAGAAGTTCTGCATAGCAACTCTCATTGCTGACACAAAGGAAACTGGATGAAAAAGTGTCATTAAAAGCATCTACTCTAGCACTGTAGTTACACAATTGGATCAAGCCACATTTCATTAATCTTTTGGTAAATCTTTCCACTAGTTTCTAGGGATTGTTTCTAGGAAAGAGCTAAAAAGAAAAGCTAATTTATCTCTCTAGATTTATTATGCTAAAGGATTATCCAATACACAAACTCAGAGACAATCACAGGAGCACATGGTATCTTAGTTCAACAACTAAGCATTATTCAAAACATAAAGATTGCACTGGAAATCCTTTGGATTTTCACTATTGGAACTTGGTAATAGGCTATCCACATTCCTATGAAATTACTGCCAAATTAGAATCACTAAATCTACCTCTATTTAGTCTCCTTTCAAGTATTTTGGCAGCCACTCTATCATATAATTTAAAGCACTTAGGAAACTAACAATACCTGAATGTCAGCACCAGGGCACAGGAGTGAAAACTTGATGTTCTATACTTTATCGTGACTGTCAGTTTTATATTATACAGTAAGTTCTCTCAATGTAGTAAGCTGTGTAGTTAATGCACTAAGGAGAAATTAAATACTGTCTGACAAGTATTCCATCACAATCTGATTAAATCCAGTCTCCAGTAATTCCATAATTTTCATTACACCTGTGAAAACGTTCTGGGTTAGCAGTCTCCTATTTTGTTTTCTCCAAGCAGCTGAAATTTCCTTTAATGTGAATAATATAGCCGGACTATGAAACAAAAGATTTAATAATATTTGTCTATTGCTCCCATTTAGAAATATCAAACTTATAAAGCATATTAATTGGCAAAGTCATATTTATTAGAATTTATGTTATATCAGATTATAAGCAACTTTAAGTGAAAAACATATTTTTCCTCTTTGCTCAGATATTGTCCAACACTCTTGGTCCAGTGAAGAGAAAAGCAAAGATTTATTTTTAAAAAATTAGCCGTAAGATTCAGATTCAGAGATCTGAGAAGTGTCTTAGAGATCACGTGTTTCACCCTTCATTAAACTAAGCCCTGAATAAATTTTTTTAAAAAAAAGAGAGAGAGAAAAGCAAAGATTTATCAAAGAGACTGAGTCTAAAACAAATAAGATACTATCTACAGCAAAAGTCCTCATTTTGACTAGCTTTTATTTGGATCACTTTATTTGGTCAAAGTGATTTTTTATAAGGTTTTTAAAAATGCCTGAATTTATTCTTTCATTCAAGAAATATTAAACATCACCCACTAAGTGTCAGGCACTGTTCTAGGAACTCCGGATACACAGCTAAGGGCCATGGCCAAAGAAATACATCAACAGGATTCCAAATATTGGGCAACAAATATAGTGAGTACTTGAGAGTAGCTGAAATGGCTGTTGGAAAAGAAGTGCCATATTTCAGGAGTAGGGTCCAACCAACTAACTTTTTAAAAGACAGTGAGGGCTTGAAGATCCGATATTAAAAATAACTGGACATGAATAAAAATTTGGAAGATAAGACAAAGATACAAAAAACATAAGACAGGCCCAAGAAGAAAACTGAGAGAAAGTAGTCAGCAAATACAAAAAATAAAAACAGAATGATTGGGCACAAAGACACTCGTACTAGAAATATCTAGTGTGACCAAGAATCTTCAAAGAAGTAAATCTGATGACTTTGAGTGTGTCAGTCTCGTCTGACTGTGTTTATAAGACAGAAAAGAATGATGAATTTGGGATTGTTTCCCCTCATATTCCAATCAATAGAAACTTCCTTTTCACAATGAGACTTTAAACAATTAGGGAAACCTTTTGGTTTCCAGCTAATGGGCTTAATAGTGATTGCCATTTCAGGAAAAGCACTTCATCCAATTGTAGGCATGCCAAAGGTGGAAGAGAGGGGGGCAGAAGAAGCATAAACTATAATAAAGGCCCTCACAGCTGGCTTTGAGTCACTGAGAAAATAATATCTTTCCTCTAATAATCCCTTAAAGACTTGGGTTTGCTTTCATTCAGGATGAGAATGTGCTGGACCAAGGACAACTGTTGTTTTAGCACTTGAACACTGATGTTCTATTTACTGTGCTGGTGCCAGGCATTACTGAGTAATATGTAAGCATCCTTGAGAAAATATACATAGAGTAGAGGTTCAAATATTTAGACACCAGTTTTCTGGTTAATGCCATATCCAAACCTCCCACATTTTTTCTTCTAGCTCATCATCCTTGGGCCTCTGAATATTTTCCTATTCCTTTGCTCTTCACCAGACAGCAAATTTGGGCAGAGAAAGGGCAAATACCCTGGGTCACCAGCCCTCTGGCCACAGATATCTTCAGCACCATGAATAATCTTTTAGTTTGGGGCCTGATTTTCCAAAATTCACCCTCACATTTGCCTCCACCAGTGATATATTATTTTAAATATATTGAAACATGCTCTTGCTTTATGTAGTCATCAATCTTTCAACTGACCTACAAATGTCAATATATCAAAATTTGCTACAAATACAGATGTTAATATGATATAGGAGGATGATAATTAAGCTTGGATAACTTTATCAGTGAAAGATAATTGACATTGAACTAGTAAGGCACATTTATGTGTTAGGTATTTGCTAAATTAGTTTCTTGTTTAGTTTCTTGTTAAGGATATTCAAGTGTCTTCTGTACTGATTTTTTATTAGATTATGCCATTTGCTGTGTGAATGGATTGTCCTTTTAGTTATAGTGTAAGAGCTTCTTTAGTGTAAAATCAAAAATCCTGAAAAGCAAACTGTAATACACAAATCCCTTTTAGGATATTCTGTCAATTAGGAATAGTTTTAGCCACAAGTAACAGAAAACCTGACTAGCAGGCTTAAGCCACAGGAACATTACTTAACAAAAAGACCAGAGAGAAGCCATCCCAAGATTGAATCAATGGCTTAATAATGCCATCAAGGATGCAGGCTCCTTCAAAATTTCTGCTCAGCCATCCTCAGTATGTACTTAATATTTTCCCTTCAGGTCAAAGATAATTATCAAAGCTACAAACACCCTGTCCTCACACAATAGTAGGACTTTTCCAACATATTACGTACCCTTATTTTCCAAAACAGGATCACATGCCCATCAGACAAGTCACTGACAAGAAGCAATAAGATTGTCATAATTGTTTTACACAAAATGTAACTTTCACCCTGGGGCTGGGTACCTTGGCATGGAGGGTAAGCACCCAACAGAGCTGGCCACATGTGCGGCCCCTCTGAAGCCAGGCATGTAATGGACGGCCTACTATGTAACTAAATGGTGACATTGTGAGTCCTGAAAACAAGAATCAAAGCTGAAGAGAAAAGATTATTAATGGCTTTGGCATTTGAGTGTCCCCACGGATTTAACTCCAAGTCAACAGGTCCTCTCCTGCATGAAGGAACCCCACCTCTGACGTCAATAATAAGAAACAAATACCACTGTCCACTATGCCCTTCTGAGATTTGGCAAGGATAAGAGGAGAGGCAAGAAGACAAAAAAAAGGAGAACAATTTCATTTTTGCCCTTGGGAACTGCAAAAATCTATGTCTTAGGTCTAAGAATTTCATAGAGAACCCCAGATAATGTTTTCTTCTATCAGCTGCCAATCAGCCCTATTCAGCTCTCACTTGTAGCATACTCGATGGCCAATGAGTTTCTGCCCTGTACTCTATATCCCACAGTGACTGTCCTGGGAAGTCTTCAAGAGCCCTGAAGCAAAGGCTACAAGAGCTCAGAACACTACTTCAACTCCAAGATCAAAGAGCTCAGGCACAACATTCTCCATACCCTCACCACCGTCAAGTCATCTTTGTGACATAATGTCTCTTTTTAAATAGGGAGCAAGGAGTCAAATGTCTGGGTGAAACAATGGTTCTTACTCACTACACACACATTGCAAACTAATTCAAAATCTGCTTTAGAGCATAAATCTGGCAATTTGGCCTATCAAGAAAGAGCTTTCCAGATTTACAGTCAGAAATGTACTAAAGAGAAGGAAAACAAAATATGAAATTGAAGCTATAATCAGCTTAAATGGAAACAGTACTATCTGCTCGTGATTGCTTTTCCCACCATCAGTTGAATTAGCAAAAACCCCGGACTGCGTGACACCAAGCTAAAGGCTTTCAAACGCCCATGGACTGATGTTCAGCAATGCTGCATAGTCATTCACGGAGCTGGCCAGCGGTGACCCTTTAGGAAGGTTGCTTAAACTTTGATTCTCAGTTTCTTTATTTACAAAATTATGAAAGCAAAGTCTGTGCTGCAGGGTTGGAATGGGACCCAGTCAAATAAAATAAAAGGTGCTCATTTATTACCATATTGATAAATCAGGTTAAGTTCTTCTTAGGAACATCTTAATTATGTGGGGCACTAAATAAAATAAATGTATTGGGAATGAAAAGCCAAGGGAAAGGTCTTCGTATGATATATTTTTGTGCCAAAGTAGTGGTTTTTATCCAGATTGTCATAGTATCCCATAAGATATGCTAACTAGAAATTCTGGACATTTCATATATTTGGAGAAACTGAAGATGAAATGACATGAAATCCCAATGCAAGTCTATAAGCCAAATGTGGTTAGAAAATTTTTGACATTAATACTGATATTCAAAATAAATCTCTGAAATTGAAGCAAATGCTTAGATGAAACAGGAGTTTAAATATTAAACCAATTGGCATTTCATACTCTTGTCCTTTTCATGGTATGTTAACCAGGGACATAATTGGTACATTGTGGAGAAAACTCTGAATAAACACCACTTCCCATACTCTAGGTCTTTCTTTCTGTTTTTATCTCAGTTTCTGTCTCTGTAACACACACACACACACGCACACACACACGCACACACACGCACACACACACAGGTCTGGGCTACTGATCCAGGCATTGATTTAGAGAGGTGGCATTGATTTAGAGAGGTGGAGCCTAGAGGCTAGATCATGCTGAAAGAGGTACGTTCCAAAGCAATCCATTGACAGTTGTCTCTCCACGGTTAAAGCCCCTTCTGTGTATGTGTATGTGTGTGAGCCATTTGCTCTCAATTTCACACTTCTTTTCTCCTTAAGTGCCACCCTTGGTGTTTATTTTAGTCTGTAAGAGACAGGCAGGTGGGGAGGGAAGATAATTTCCAATGTAATCATGCTAGTTCCTTGTACCTATAGGTTCTACTGTCAGTGTCACCACTGCTGAACACATTATCTGGTTTATTTCTCTGGTTGGTAATTTACATACCATTTTCTTCCTGTCACTCTTCTCAAAACTGGCAGATTTTCTCCAAGCAACTATTTCATTTTTTATTATCTGCAAAGGTGGAACTTAACCGATACTTCAGAATCAAACTTTTCTTTTCTTTCATGTTTAATGGTAAGCCACCTATGCTTCTATTCGGGGGACATTTTTTCAATTCTCTGCTTTTTTCCTGATTAAAGGCATGATTTCTTTAATGAAAGTCATTTTGTAATCTTAATTCTTAAACACTATGTGTCCATGTGGGAAACCTCTTCCTCCCTCGTAGACTCCAAATTCGGTTTTTTATAGGCATGCACCCTTTTGCTATGTAGGGTAGCTGGGTGCCAAAGTCGACAGTGCAGAGATGAAAAATAATTGGAGAGAAAGTTATCTACATTTTCGTAGGCTCCTAGAACTTTATATTGAGAAGGGGCACTACAGTTTAACTGTTTTGTAAAACACTTCCCCTTTCCGTTCTTCCTGTCACACCAGCCAAATCTATAACATGTTATGGTAAATGAGGAAATTCAATAGGTACATTCACAAAGTAGTTAATGTAAATCATCCACAAAGGACAACTGACCTTTTCCATGTTAGATCCTGAATTATAAAAGGTTCTGCTGTTCTAAATAGTCACACACTTCAAGTGGTATATCTCCAATGGGAAGAAATATGAAGAGGAGAAAATGGAATTTTTTCCTTCTTTTTTTTTTCATTTGGAGAAAATAAGGAAGTGGAGGAGCTGTCAATAGACTGTATCTCTTTAGGCACATCTTTTTAAAGATAGTGGGATTGGGGCTTCCCTGGTGGCGCAGTGGTTGAGAGTCCGTCTGCCGATGCAGGGGACACGGGTTCGTGCCCCGGTCTGGGAAGATCCCACATGCCACGGAGCGGCTGGGCCCGTGAGCCATGGCCACTGAGCCTGCGTGTCCGGAGCCTGTGCTCCGCAACGAGAGAGGCCACAACAGTGAGAGGCCCGCGTACCACCAAAAAAAAAAGTTAGAACCTTGGTCTCAGACCCACTTTCTCAAGTCCCTGCCTTTAGTTCTATGAGGAGACTTTTCAATTCATTCCACAAACCTGCATCAAGCACCTATTCTGTGTCAGGCCCTGAGCTAGGGATTTGGGAAGAGTAAAACATAGTCATGTCTCTAACAAGCTCCCAGTTTGGAAGGAGAACAAACACATGGACTAATAATGAAAATACAAGGTGCTGAGAAGCATAATAGAGATCAGTAAAGTGTTTGGGGCTCATAGAAGGGATAAGACCAGTTATTCCAGTTGAAGGTCAGGGAAGGCATCCCAGAGGCAGCGGCATGTTACTGAGAATAAAGACCTCTGCAAAAGCTGTGCAGGCAAGTCCTAGCTCTCCCTCCTAGTTGCCCCAGATTAATTCCAAAGACAGCAGCCCAACAGCATACAGTATCTCTTTAGGATGAATCATGAGAGTGCTTGGCAACTGGCAGCCCTAATAGCATCTCTAAGGAAAGCCATTAACTAGCAATTTTTCTTTATTATTTCACTCATCCACATAATTAAATATTCTTAACATACTTATTTCATAGTATTTCATGAAGAATGATAACACTGTGTTACTGTATACTAATGATAATATAATTATCCACCAGTTGCACATGCTTTGATGTGTTCTTTCAAAAAAATTATTCTAAAATACAAGTTTAATGTGAGGTTAAGACTGCACTAAGCCATTTCCTCTAAGACGCTACTGCTTGCCCTTATTTCACAGTGGGGAAATGACGTGAAAGGCTTGCCTTAGATTCTTCTGGCTTTTGAGGAAGCTATAAATGTTTATATGAATTTATTAAAAATCTCACTGATCCTTCAAAAATCACTCCTAAGGGATTTTTGTCAGTTTTCCTATTTTGCTGTAAAATATATGATTATTGTCATTGTGCTATCCTTTTTACACTGTATAAATATGCACACACGTAAAGCACATATATACATGCATACATATGTATAAATCTTTTGTATGTATTAATATTTTATATGTATAAACACATATACATGTATAGTTCTAGGTATGATGTATATACCTATATATACAATAAAGAGCTCTTTAACCTTGCCTCAAATCTTGTCTCTGTTACAAATATCAAAAGTTATTTTTCCCCAATCCCTTTCATAAAGTCTTTATGTGCCAAGATAAAAATGTTCAATTCTATGAGATAATGCCGTTTGCAGCAACATGGATGGACCTGGAGATTATCATACTAAGTGAAGTAAGTCAGACAGAGAAAGACAAATATATGATATCACTTATATGTGGAATCTAAAAAAGGATGATACAAATGAACTTATTTACAAAACAGAAACAGACACATATTTAGAGAACGAATTTATGGTTACCCAGGGGGAAGGGAGGGGGGAAGGATAGATTGGGAGTTTGGGATTGACATGTACGCACTGTTACGTTTAAAACAGATAACCAACAAAGACCTACTGTATAGCACAGGGAACGCTGCTCAATATTCTTTAATAACCTAAATGGGAAAAAGAATTTGAAAAAGAATAAATACATGTCTACGTATAACTGAATCACTTTGCTGTACACCTGAAACTAACACAACATTGTTAATCAACTATGTTCCAATAAAAAATAAATTTTTTTTAAAAAATGTTCAATTCTAGATACGGTTTCCTCAGAGTAACGTGTTATGAGGCAGCATCCTGACTCTCTATTACAGCACCTCATGTATGTGATTTTAAACTCACTTTCCTAAAAGTGAGTAGGAGTCCATTCATTTCATTTACTTTCACTGTCAATTTTATGCAGTTTGGGGCTGTGTTGGAATCTAGTTCAGAGTGGCTGAGCAAGACTCACAACAAAACAAACTGCCCCCAGCTGGTAATTATTCACACAGCTTGGTCCCTTCTAACATCTCATATGAGAGCTTCTTTTGTTTTTGTTTTTGCAGTACGCGGGCCTCTCACTGCTGCGGCCTCTCCCGCCGCGGAGCACAGGCTCCGGAGGCGTAGGCTCAGCGGCCATGGCTCATGGGCCCAGCCACTCCGCGATACGCGGGATCCTCCCGGACCGGGCACGAACCCGCGCCCGCTGCATCGGCAGGCGGACTCCCAACCACTGCGCCACCAGGGAAGCCCTGAGCGCTTCCTTTGAAAGAAAGGTGGATTAAAACCAGTCCTAGGTGTACTCAGTGTTTCAAGAGATGACTTAATATTTCACATAATAGTATCTCCCTTGTTTGGGATTGACATGTACACACTACTATATTTAAAGTAAAATGCCTCTCCATGAAAAAAAGTATCTCCCTTAAATACAGCATTCTTATTTTCAATGCATGTTTATAACTAACATCTTATTTATGCCCACAAATTTTACATGATAAGTGGTGAAGGAATTTAGGATAAATTAAAGGACCCCTAAAAGTTGGGAGAATGGGGAATTCCCTGGTGGTCCAGTGTTTAGGACGCCACACTTTCACTGTCGAGGGCTCAGGTTCGATCCCTGGCCGGGGAACTAAGATCCCTGGCCGGGGAACTAAGTCAAGTGGCTCAGCCAAAAAAAAGTCAGGAGATGAGCTTTAGTAGCTGTACTAAAAGCTGTGTTATAATAATTATTGAACCATAAGTTGGTTACATTAGAAGGGAAGCAAAGCCAAGGATTTGCCTTAGGTGACAGTCCTTCATGGAACTGAGGCCGCAGCCTCTGTGATTCCTTGCTCAAGATATACTGCCAGTGTCCTTTTCAAATATATACCTGGTACACAGAATTACAATTCCAGGTGCTGAGCCAAATGTATGTGGTAACTTCTAGTTCACAAATACTATAAGACAGTTAACTTCACACTTCTCTTAAGCTGGCTTTGGGCTCAAGCAAGCTGCCCAAGATTGTGCCAAGAACTCTCTGTTGGGATTCTTTTTTCTTTTTCTTTTCTTTTTTAAAATAAATTTATTTATTTATTTTTGGCTGCATTGGGTCTTTGTTGCTGCATACTGGCTTTCTCTAGTTGTGGCGAGCAGGGGCTACTCTTTGCTGTGGTGCACAGCCTTCCCATTGTGGTGGCTTCTCTTGTTGTGGAGCACAGGCTCTAGGTGTGCAGGCTCAGTAGTCGTGGCTCGCGGGCTGTAGAGCACAGGCTCAGTAGCTGTGGCGCACGGGCTTAGTTGCTCCACGACATGTGGGATCTTCCCCGACCAGGGCTCTAACCCGTGTTGCCTGCATTGGCAGGCAGATTCTTAACCATTGCACCACCAGGGAAGTACGGGATTTTTTTTCTTTTGTTTTGTACACAATTTTTTTTTTGTACTTTTTTTTTTTGGCCGATGCCACACATTTTGCGGGATCTTAGTTCCCCCACCAGGGATAGAACCTGTGCCCTCGGCAGTGAAAGCGAGGAGTCCTAAGCACTGGACCACCAGGGAAGTCCCTGTACACAATTATTATTAAGGCCAATGCAGAAGTATTTATCCAAAGAACTCATTTATCTGTGCAGTGGCTTAACAGAAATTAGGCTGCATCATTCTTTAAATACCTCATTACTCAGAGTTGCTGATACTCCTATGTCATTAACCATAAACCACCTGAGATTTTCCAGCTCTGCTGTATATCTCTGGTTGCCTCACTAGAATAGAAGTGCATGACATAATCAAGAAGCTATCTATTAATATCATGCAGGAGTGTAGAGTGTACACTTTACAGAACATTTTGTCTTAAGAGAGGAGGTTGGTTTTTCCAAAAGCCTAATTCACATGCTTCCATGATTCTGAACAGTAGCAACGCAGCATGAATACTGAGAGATAAGACTCATGTGATTTCTAAGAATGCTTTCTCTAGCTGTTCCTGCCTAGGAATACACACATACTTTTCAAAGAAAGAAATGTTAAAAGGAAGATTAACAAACATGAAAGATCTACCACCAATTTCAAATCAGAATGGAAGCTTTGGTTTCTCTGAAAAGGATTTCCACATAACAGAAAGTTATTAATATTTTATCCCTTCTCTGCTCCTCATCATCCACCATCAGTCATTTGTCAACTCCTTCACAATATCCCTTATTTGCTTGCTCTTATTGCCTCCTTTCTCATTGCCCTCATTGCCAAAAGAAAAAAGCAACAGTAGAATAAACAGTTCTCAAGCCTCCCTCTTGTAGAACACTGAGGTTTCAAGAGATGGTCTAAGATTTCTTTTTAGATCAAATCTTAGTGGGTTTTTTTTAAAGATTTTCAGGAGGTAGGACAATTAATGGATTGTGTTTTCTCAATGAAATGTGTTTTTCCCACACATCTTTCTTAAAAATTTAACACATCTGCAGCTTGTATGTGATGGTAGAAGATGGCATTTATAGCACAAAATTATACTCCTAGTTGTTTTAAGCTTAATATAACAATGGTTCATAATGTTGTACAAAGATGATTATGACTTTCAAGAGTTCTGGAACATGAACCAGTTTGGGCCTCTAAATCTTCTTCCTGCTTCTGATTTCTCCCAGAATCATCTTCCTAAAGCACCTCTGATCTCACTCCTCTATGAAAAAAATTAATTGGCTCCCCATTGCCTATGGCACAAAATCCAAACATCTGAGCAGAGACTCAGGGGTCCCCTGAGCTACATCAGAATGCATTGCTTTTGCAATAATAAACTTTCCCTACTGCACACATAAGGCTTGATACACGTGTGTGTGTGTGTGTGTGTGTGTGTAGGGTCATATTATACAACACACTCAGAGAGAGACACCATTTTCACTTATAATATAGTCCTGAAATCTATGATTTATTTCCCCAAAGAAGCCATATTTAACTACATATTGTATTCTTAACCAAGAAACTTGTACAAAATCAATTACAGATATGCTCACAGTAATAGGTGAGAAAATAAAGCTGAAGATATATATCCTAGGACTCCTAGATATAATAAAATTATCTTTCAAATCAAAAAGTAAATATGATAAAATATTGTATATCACTAAAGGACTGGTACATTTATAGCAAACAAGACTACTCTAGACCGTAACATTTTACTAAAATTAATATGCAGGCTGTAACAAATACTAAATTGCTCATTAATAATGATAATGTTTATATCCTGAGAATTTATAAATATTTAGTTGTGTAATTTGGACTCCTCAGATCGCTCTAAGAAAGCTGTCCAAAGAAAATTGGATGGATGTGTTTTCTCAAAACAAATTTCCTTGCTGTGAGGAGGTATTCAAACCCATTCTAGTTTCTTTAGCGATATTTTCAGGCTGGTATGTCAATATGTTTTCATAGGTGTTATGTTGTTTCTCCCACTGAAAAGCATTTTTTCTTCAAATAAGAACTGTTCCAACATTCCACCATTTCACTTTCTCTTTCTTAGTTTAGTGGAAAGCTGGTAGCAAATTGAATAAAGACCACCAAGAAAATAACGGGTTTACTTAACATTTTCTTGACACTACTTAGAGAAAAATCATCCTTTCTAGAGACTCATTTTTTTTTAAGTTTTCATTAGTAAAGACCATGTAAAAATTATTTTAAACAGCTTCATATCTTATAAGAAAGTTCATAGCAACATCATTTAAGTGTCACCTTTAGTTGAACAAGAGAGACATAGGAATTAAGGATTTCATTAAATAAGAGAAAAAGATCAGAGCCATGGGATGAAAAGTGCATTCATCCGGGTTTTACCCTTTGTCACAATCTGGTTTTAATATAAGGGTCTTTTGTTGAACCATCCTTTCCCCTTTGCACCTTTTTTATACCAATAAAAAGAACCCTAGGATGAGATAGTAAATTGTACAACAACTTTAGAAAACTGTTTGGTAGTATCTACTAAAGCTGAACTTAGGCATATCTTATGACCTAGCAATTCCACACCTAAGTATACATCCAATTCAAGCACATCCATCTAGTCACCAAAGACATGTCCTAGCATGTTCATAGCCAAACTATTCATAATGGCCAGAAAAACGGAAATACCCAAATTCCAACAACAGTAAAATTTATAAGTAAATAATATACATTTACACATTATTCACAAACGAGAATGAACAGCAACGGTGTGCAACATGATGAATCTCATCAACATAATGTTGAATGAAAGAAGCCAGATACAAAAGAGCACATAGCGAATAATGTCTTTAATATGACCAAAATATGACTGAAAGCATAAGAACAGGCAAAAGTAGTCTATGTTGTTAGAAATCAACACCATGGTTACCGTAGGTGGTAAGAGGAATTAAGGACTAGAGCAGAGCATGAAGGGGCTTGTGTGGTGCTGAGAGTGTTTTGCTTTTTGATCTAAGGACTGGCTAGATAGGTGTGTTCAGTAGCTGAAAATTTAAGTATTTTATACTGATGTTGTGTGTACTTTTCTGATATATGTATATTTTACTTCGATCAAGTTTTTTAAAAAGGAACCCAGGAAGTCAAAAGCACTTTCCTGTTGCCAAAGAGGAAGTATGACCCTCTAAAGATTTTAAGGTTTTCTGAGAATCCCAGTAAGTACCAAATAGAAATATTATTCAAAGGAGGCACAAGTCAGCCAACATTCAATCCAATTGACTTAGGTATTTTGGGTTGTCTTTTTTTTTCTTTTTTTTAGGTAAAGATTATCAGAAAACTGAAAATGGAAGTGTAAATATCTTACCCTATCTTAAATACACCAAATAGTTTAAGGATCACCTTAAACACAGCTCCCATGAAAAAAAGTATCTATGGCATACTACCCCAATTTTTAAAATCAGACATAATTCCTAAGAATTAGAAAAAATGATGGAGGATTAAACTTCATGGAGAACCTTAAAAGGTCAAGAAAGTGACAACTTGCCTTCCTCCGGAAATTTGCTGTGGCTTCATAACCATGAAAATATTTTTCTCCACCTTCACCATCACTTCCCCAAAACTGCTTTTCTTTAAAAGTCAAATATGCAGAAAAAACATTCTTACCAACTATTCTGCCATTGTGACAGTGCTGTAAACTATACTTCCCAAGACCGAGACATGAACATTTGTAATGATAACAGCTGGACACTTGGAAGATGTTAGCAAGTGACCACGCTGATACTTTAAATCTGGACTTTCTTCGGGTGCCAAAAAACATATTTCTGAGATCACATTATCTTCTTCAGGAGTCAAACATACTATCTCTTGGCTCAGAAAGTCATAGGGACAAGATAAAGAACAAACCATAAATATTCAGATAAGAGAATGTATTGACGGGTCTGGTTCTTACTCATTGAAAAATTAAATACTTAGACCTGGGCAAAAACTCTAGCTTCCTTCTTTATGGGAATAAATGCAAAAGATCCCTTCTGACTGGCTCCTTCTTTTAAATACTTTTTTCCATCCACTCCTAGAGGATCCAGAAACACAGGGCAGGCTGCTGCTACACAACCTTCTATATAGTCCTTTGGAATGTCTATTTCAGCAAATGATCTCTTTAATACCTAAAAGGACACATGAGCCAAACCTGAGTATGGAAATAAACATAATAAACACCTGCCTAAAGCATATCACACTCAACAACATACTCCTTTCAACCTCGCAGATGCTGCAAGTGTTAAGATTTGGAAAGAATATTCAGATCATTTGTATTAAAGATTTGTTTTTTTGGCTGTGCCATGAGGCACGTGGGATGTTGGTTCCCCAACCAGGGATCGAACCCGCACCCCCTGCAGTGGAAGCATGGAGTCCCAACCACTGAACGGCCAGGAAAGTCCCGGTATTAGAGCTTTCATTGTACAACCAATTTAAGAGACTTGGCTAAGGGCATGCAAATAATTAAAGCTTAAGTTAAGACTAGAACCCTGTGTTAGCTTGCTAATTTCTAGTCTAATATTTGATGTGCTATATCTAGATGCCTTTGAGTCAAAATAAATTACATGAATGGGTGACAATCTAATTTTGTGGGTTATGCATTGCTACTCAAACAAAACTAAGAGTTGTGAACCACAAAGGGTAAAATAAAACTCTCTATGAACTGGACATCCTTCAAGGAGGTACATGATCTAGAGGAGATGTCCAAACCCACCGACTCACACAGTTGTTGTATCACATGATGAACACCAAAAATGAAATATAAAAAAAAGAAAACAAAGCACACACATGCATGTGCATAGACACACATGCTCTCCCTTACCCTGCCTTGTTCCATCCTCACAGCCACTTACATTCTGACAATAAAGGTCAAGAAAGAGATAAGCAACAGCCTCCCGTAGGAGGGATCAAGTAAATGCTTTGCACTTTACCTGGAGTCAGGTGTCTTGCATGGTGATCAACATAGACGAAACTTCAGAAAGCGCAGGAGGGTCTTACAAAACAAACTACAGAATATACTGATGGGACCACAGGGACTACGTCATTAAATGTCTCAGGCTACGTGGTACCTGATGTTCAGGGTCCACCTCTTTCCTTGCATCCCCTCTACAGAAAAGCTTTTCTGCTTCAGCTTGTCTATAGTTTGCCACACGTCCACCCTCCGCCCCAACTCTATTAGACCTTAGAACTCCAGGATCTAGTATGTTTAGCTATACTCTCTAAGTGTCTTGACATCATGCCTCTTGGTTCAAATTCTCAAGAGAAAGAATTTGATAGTCCCAATATGGTTCAATAGTTCACTTAGTTGTGGCCTCGGGTATTAATAAGGAAGACAGGGCAAAACAGAGGGCTGAGTGCTCAGAAAATCTAATACAGTAGAAATGACCCTTTTGGCCCCGGAGAGTTCCATCTAACTTCAGGACTCTCTGAAGCAACCATGTATCCTTAATTCTTATGAATCACCAACAAATGGTAGACAATCCATAAAAAAAAATTTAATTCTTGCAAGAGTTTTTAAAGAGATAATTTGGTTACATATCAAAAGCCTTAATTTTAAACATACCCTTCACCTCAGAAATTTAAATTCTAGGTTTTTTTTTAATTGGGGTATAGTTGCTTTACAATGTTGTGTTAGTTTCTGCTGTACAGCAAAGTGAATCAGCATATACATACATACATATATATACATATATCCCCTTTTTTGGATTTCCTTCTCATTTAGGTAACCACAGAGCATTGAGTAGAGTTCCCTGTGCTACACAGCAGGTTCTCATTAGTTACCTATTTTATACACAGTAGTGTATATATGTCAATCCCCAACTCCCAATTCATTCCACTCCCCATTCCCCCTCCTTGGTGTCCCTACATTTGTTCTCTACATCTGTGTCTCTATTTCTGCCTTGCAAACAGGTTCATCTGTACCATTTTTCTAGATTCCATACATATGCATTAATATACAATATTTGTTTTTCCCTTTCTGACTTACTTCCCTCTGTATGACAGTCTCTAGGTGCATCCACGTCTCAACAAATGACCCAGTTTTGTTCCTTTTTATGGCTGAGTAATATTCCATTGTATATATGTACCACATTCTAGGCTTTCATTCTGAGGAAAAAATTAAGGTGTGTCCAGTAAGAAATAAGCAACAACAAAAAAATCCTTGTCACAGCATTTATTTTCATAGAAAAATTATAAAAGGTAACTACCTAAATATCTAGAAAAAGAGATTTTTTTATTAATGAAAGTCATTTTTACTATTTTTGTTTCTACAAAAAAAAATCCATCATGATCCATCTTTGGTGAACATTTTCTTCTTCATGAAAAAACAAATCAGTAAGCCCTAACATTGCTTTAATACTGGCACAAGGAAATTGCAAGTGGATTGCCTCCCGTGCTATATTTTTCTTGTCTGGATTACAGTCACCATGATGATCAAGCTGCAGCTGTTAACTGATCTCTTCCAGCTGCAGATTTGATCTGCTCCTACCAGTTCCTAATTGAATTTAGTTGCTTCCCCTCTGCCCTCCACTTTGGCTGAGGCCTCCCAATCTTAAAGTCCAAGTCTGCCTCCTTGCCTCCATCCTTGGAGAAAAGTCCATGTCTTGGGCTCTAAAGCTTAACTAGTATGAATTTTAGACATTCTCATTAATAATTTAACATCATTTTCAAAATCCTGGCTAAACAGCTATAGTCTTTGACTTGATGTAAAATACTTGAGTTTCCATGTCCTCTAATTAGCTTAATGGATAAGAGCAATATGAGCTGGAATGCTACAAACACAGAGTGAGATGTATCTTTTCTTTAATATAGTGTCCAAGAAAGGCTACAGAATTATAGTGTTGCAGCACAAACAGCTGGAATTAATAAAGTAATTTCCCCAACCCAGAATCTCCTCCTCTATCAGAGTGTTTATTAAGAGGACACGGAATTGGGATTGCATGATAATTCTTAGTCTACTGCTGAGAATGTAACCTTGAAATTTTTTGACTGTAAATTCAGGACTTCAGCTGGAGACATAGGTAACAAACCCAAAGGCATCTGTTAAGACCTGGTAACGATGCTGATAAAGGTCAAAGCAATTTACATCATATTCAATGACTGCAATTTCTTAATAACCCCAAAGTCACCACATCTGCCACTAGTCAATGCCTATAACATGGCCATCTGAGTGCAATACGGCTGACTTGGCTGAGGATCTCAGACTTACAGTGAAAGCTAAACTCACTCCTAAGAAGGGTATGAAGGGCGTGAAGAATACTCTGCAGCTCATTGGTATGGCAAATGGAAGGATCCTATTTTTGCACCTTCTTAACCCACCATGTTGTCAACCTCAGACACCCACTGTCCCTAAGTTTCTTCATTTGTAAAAGGAGGAAACTTCAAAAGGCCAAAAAATAAAAGTTTAGAGCTGCTCTGGTTGAAGTGGGAAGGACAGAAAGAGAATTCTATTACTCGGTCTCCCCTTTGGTTCCCTCCATTTCTTCCCTGTACCCAAAGATGGCCGTAGATAAAACTTGGCCGAACCTAAAGGTTCTGCAGAACCCAGAGTGACAACCAATAGCCTATATGATTTCTAAGGCCCCTTCCCTAGTAAAACAACATTCACTTTTATGTGGCTGTGATTTGTTTGTAAAAACAGATACTGATTACCCAGGTTAGTACACTGGCACCCAGCATATAGCAGGTGCTGCATGAATGTTGAGTGAATTGAACTTGAAATTGTATCTGTTTATCCAATAATCCAGTGAAACTTTGGAAAAGCAGAGAGTCCAAGACTTGGCTTACTCATTTTTTAGCCAAGAAGAATAGAACCAAATTATAAGCCAATTTTATAAATTAGGGCACCTCTTAATTAATTACATTATTTTTGGTTCCTGTTGTTAATATCCATTTAGAGTTCCTTATATTTTATTATTCACTTAACTCACAGAATTTATCTTGTTTTCACCATATGCTGAATGGAACGGGTGGTAGAGTGTAAAGTGGCCTTTCTTTTTGGAGTCACTCTGAGCTGGGTTCTAGTCCCAGTTCTAACATTTACTAGCTGTGGGACTTTGAGCAAATTTTAACCTATATACGTTCCTCATCTAAAAAACAGGTATAGGGAAACAGGGAATATGGAAAAGTTTTGACAATTACATGAAATAATACAATAACTGGCAACTAATAAGTGCTCCATAAATGTCAATAGTGGTTATAGTTATTTTTTTAATTAATCAGAAAGGGACAGATTACACAGCACATCCTAGAAGACGATTCCTCTCTCTATTAAAATGTCACAAGGGAGAGATATTCAAGAGGTAGAGGAGAGACAGCTGCTTTACATCAGGACAGGGAGCTAAGAAACAGGGGCATCACGATGTCCATGACTGGTTAATGACCTGGGGAGAGTTTAACTCCAGCATCCCACCTCCCAAATAATTATCTGTTTTCTTGCCAGGCCAAGTCTCTCCTATAATCCTTTTCTTTGGGGTCTTATTCTACCTTTGAAGGGGAAATAAAATATTGATCTTAGAAATTTACAGTGAAAAAGCAACTCACAAATTATCTGCTTCACCCATGGGAACTTCTCCATGAAGACATTAACACACAGCTTTTTTTAGCTGTGTCATCTCTCCAAAGGGTTATGTCTTGGACATCTATTGTTTTGCCCTCCCAGTATTCTTCTGCTTCTGAGAATAATACAGAATGTCCGGAACTTCCCTTTACCCAGAACACAGTGATATGGTTACCAAGTAAGCTGCCATCTTCTTCCATAACTTTACCCACGGCCACAGCTGATTGACGTAGGGTGTGCTTCTCAGCCCAGCTCATCAATTTGAGGATTTCAAGATGCGAAGCACCAGAAAGAGAAACAGAAATAGTTTTACCTCCAATATTGCCAGGTAGTTTGGGATTTTTTTAATGTTCATAAAAGGGTGGTAAACAAAGGTACACAAATTGAAACTTGTAAATATTTTCTCTTAACACGGTCATTAGGAAGACAACGTTCTTTTGTTTTAAACAGGCAAAATTACCAGAAAGAAATAGAGGAAAGTACAGAAGACACAAGTGTACCATTATTCAGTGATGGATGCTAAGAAACAAAATGTTATAGTCTCCTAGGGTGATAAAAATAACTATCAGTAATATTATGTTATATTTCATCAGACTCCTTCCCTTTCTCCCAGGTAGCCTCCCATTCCACACATTGTCACATTAAGTCCTGTGTCATTTCCAAACATGAGGGCAAGGTGTAGTTATTAATAATAAATAAAAACACCCAGGATTTCTACACCAATCTTCCTCCCAAAACACCAAGTAATCTCTATTATTTCACAACATTCCTTGGAGGTGAATACAGATGGGTATCATTACTGCCATTACATGGTTAGAGGAATTACGCAAGGAAAGCTGAATAAACTATCTTATAACATGGTGGCTAAACTGGGATTATAACACTTGTCTTTTTTAGTAAAGGGAAAAGGAAGGATGATGTAGGAAATATCACTGGCAAAATGGGTAATTTAAATTGCTTATTTGTATGTTATAGAATGGCTCATGGCAGTCGTTTAACACAGAGAAACGTGGTAAATCCCAATTTCAACTTTGTAAATGTAACTTATGCATATGGGTGCGTGTTGCAAAAATCATATCATACTATACATATTATTTGATAGCCTGTTCTTTGTGTGTAACAGCATATTGTAAACAACTGACATACATCTATATCAACGATTACAATGGCCACAAAGTAGTCCACTTATAAATGTATCCTAATTTACTTATTTGGGGGAAGTTTTTTTTCCCCAAAGCCAGGCATTAACATGCCTCTTTGCAAAACACAGAAGGAAACCCCTCACAAAAATTAATACAGGTTGATCCCGTCAACAAATGATTACCAGACACGCTCTTGGGAATCTCCATGAAGACGTCATCACACTCAAGGAGCAGGCTGAGTAAAAGCCAGCAATTAACAACAGTATGTGGGGCTTCCCTGGTGGCGCAGTGGTTGAGAGTCCGCCTGCTGATGCGGGGGACACGGGTTCGTGCCCCGATCAGCGAAGATCCCACATGCCGCGGAGCGGCTGGGGCCCGTGAGCCATGGCCGCTGAGCTTGCGCGTCTGGAACCTGTGCTCCGAAACGGAAGAGGCCACACAGTGAGAGGCCCGCGTACAGAAAAATAAACAAAAAACAATAGTATGTGGTCAGCCACTCTTATCAGCTAACGTAACATTTTCTAGAGTCTAATTTACTTAGATATATCAAAAGTCGTGAAAATGTAAATATCCTTTGCCCCAGCAACTTCCCTTCTAGAAAGTTATCCTTAGTCTGTAATAGAACAAGTTACAAAGATATTTGTACAGGGATATTTATGACAGTATGTTAATTAACAGGAGGAAGGGTGAGCAATCTACCCATAAAAACAGATCAGTTTAAATAAATTAAGATACATCCAAAGTGAATACAGGGAAGACTTAAAAATGATAATGCCAATTATGAAAAAATACTCAAGACATATTTTTGACTGATTATGTTTTTTAAAAACAGGTTACATCAACATGTGTGTTTGTATGAGTATTAGAAAGATAAAACCCAACATACTGGTCATGATCCTTTCTGGGTTATGAGTTTACTGGAAACTATTTTTCACGTTCACTGGATTTTCTAATTTATATATAATGAGCACAGAATACTTACCCAAAGTAGAAATTAACATGATGTGGTACATGCTATTATAAAGATAAATACAGGGTGCTCTAGGAGCCCCTAACTCAGCCTGGAGCTTAGAGGAAGGTTGGGTATGGCCTTACAAGTTAGTGTCACACACTGAATCTTCAAGGTTACATAGCAGTTGACCAGTTAAAGAAAAGGGAAAGAGCATTCTAGGATGAGGAAAAGCCTTGGAGGAATGTGACAGCATGACCCAATCAAAGCGGCATGAGTAGTTCACAGGCTGCAGAAAGGGTAATTAAAATAAGAACTAAAAGTATCTTCTCGATTTTGAAATAGGAGAAGTCAATTTTGACCTAAGTTTGTGTAGTTTCGGTGAAAAGATGAAGGCAGAAGCCAGATTGTCACAAGCTAAGGAAGGAACGGGAGGTGAGGAAGCGTGGGTGAAGGTGGACACGAGCTCAAGGAGTGCTGATACAACCGTGAAAAGAGGGAGAGGGGAATGGGAGTGGGATATCCAGTTGTAAAAAGGTTTTATTTTCTTAGAGGGGAGATTTGAAGGATGTTAATGGGAGAAAGAGCCAATATAAAGGGAGAGGATGATTAAAAAAAAAAAAAGGAATGGGAAGGTGTGGATGATAGTTTGATATTTCTAGTCGGGGATGGTGAGAGGGGCTGCAGGACAGGAGTGAAAGGCTGAGGACTCCAGCAGTCAGGTCAGGTGACATCACAGGAAATCATCTCTTAGTTTCAAACTGCAGAGACAGTTCATAGAAAGAATCATAACTTCATTTTCATAGAAAATAGGACCAGTGAGTAGCTGTGGGCAGAAAAATCCAGAAAATAGTATAATCAGAAAAAGTGTTGGAAACAATACAGAACATTATTATCTCACTTCTGTATGACAACAAGAAACATTCCGTGAAATTTCTATAACCACACCTAAAGAAAGATATAACGGTATTGGGAAAAGTACAGAATACAGGAACTACCAAGTGCTAAAGCAGATGGGAAGCACATTATAGGAGTGCCGAAAAACAAGATTTGGACTTTTCACCAAGAAAAAACAGAGCCTATCAAGGAACGTGTTTCATTTCAGTGGCTTCTAGTCTGGGTATCAAAAATCTTTCTTAATATCAAAAATATTTGAGAACACACGTGATAGTGTTTAAACATTTCATAATTTCTGATTGGGAAAATACATTATGACAAGAAGCATTCGCAAACTGAATCATTTTTTAAATTAACTTGCATTTTAATAATCTCAGCAACATCTACATATTTTTGGTATGTGTGTATGTGTTATGTCTGACGTTATATATTTATCCTATTATAAACAGTGTTTGGGCACACATATGAAACTGCAATTCCCTTGCAATAATTCTGAACTACCACCCACCATCCCATATACCTGTCCAGAAATTCTCAGACCACATTTGGGAACCACTGTCTTAATTTATAAAATCCTGAAGTTGGCGAATATGTATTTTGTCACCTAATACCCAAAAGCTAATATTTAATTTCATTTTTTAAAAATGAAACTTGAAAGAGCTATATTTAGCACACAGTAGTCTTTTGGAAGATTTGTAAACATTACCTCAGAAACAGCATAAAATGAAAAATAGAAAATTTCCAAAATCTTTATATAAGTCACCAGATGATATCTGTGTAATAAGTTTTAAAGAAAATCATTTTTTCAGAGGCCATAACATTTAGGGTGACATGAGGGGGCAGAGCAGGGCTATGAGGGAGAATCACCATAATAGGGCTATGTCATGACACTTCTTGGTGCAGCTAAACCAAATACACTGTCTTGTCACTGTTAATTCTCACATTTGTGTCCTGATCAGGCATAATTCAGAGGCACACATACGCTCAAGATATTCTTGAATAAAGAGAAAAGTAATCAATGAAAACAGGGATGAAAACTGAAAGAAAAGAAACCCGGTTCTAGGACTTAGTAATTTCACCGCCCTACAGATAATTTAAAGTATAGAAATGACTGAATGCAGGGTTCTAAGAATCAATTTCATCTGGATTTCCAGAAAGATAGAAACTATAGAGTAGAGTAAAACAGAGAATGGCTTAGTTCACTTTTTCATGACTGAAAAAAATGCATTTTGGAATTTGCATATACACAATCCCACTCAATTTATTTTCTAGGGAAACCTGGTCAGTTGACCCTTTTGCTGTTCCTTTCAGCAGATCTGAACCTGCCTTTTAAGCTCCCTGTGCAATCTGCCTTTGAATCCAGAGACCTCCCTATTGACCACAATCTCCATAACTCACCCTATGAGCTTCTTGACTAGCCATTCAAGAAAGAACAGCAGAATGAAGAGAACACCTATAATCTTCATGAACAACCTGTATTCGCGTTTTTGTCATCAAATAGGAAGAATGATAGGTCATTTCAATCAGTCAATAGATAAATAAAATTCTAAAATTTTAGTAAACTGAGGTGGGAAAATAAATTCATACAGTCTTCCTTTTTAAAATGAAAAACTAGAACTATGATGTTTTTCGTTTTGTCTTGCTTTAAAGAGGACTCTACATAGTCCAGTTTCTGGCTGTAGCTCTGTTAATAGCTGCATGGCCTTGTTTAAATTAATCACCCACTCCGGCCCTCAAGTTCCTCTTCAACAATATATGGAGGTTGAGTCGGGTGATCTTTTTTTTTTTTTTTTTTTTTTTTGCGGTATGCGGGCCTCTCACTGTTGTGGCCTCTCCCGTTGCGGGGCACAGGCTCCGGATGCGCAGGCTCAGCAGCTATGGCTCACGGGCCCAGCCGCTCCGCAGCATATGGGATCTTCCCGGACCGGGGCACGAACCGGTGTCCCCTACATCGGCAGGCAGACTCTCAACCATTGCGCCACCAGGGAAGCCCGAGTCAGGTGATCTTTAATGTTTCTATGAGCTCAAAAATTTGAATGACTCTCTGACCATTGAGAGATTTCATCTCTATTTCATATTGTTTATGTTAGGAGAAGATAATGGTGAAATTTCTAACTCTGGTTCACCAACTTCTAATTCATTAACTAAGCCTGTAAAATGTTCCTGAATTGCTTCTGGAATTAACAATTATCTTTCCACATTATGAAATATAAAGACAAGATTGGAATCACTATAGCCCAATCATTTTAGATCCATATTTAGAGAAAAATGAATCCATTCATTAACACACAATTCAGCACTAAGTGGATGTTAGAATTAGCAAGAGAAGCACAGAGGTGAAACCTAGAACTGGCCCTCAAACACCTTAGAATTAAAACAGGGACAAACTGTTAACTGAACACTTACAATTCACAGTGATAATTGCTAGGATGGAGAAAATAATACACAGTTTGGTCATACATTACATTTTGATTGTTTGAGTATGTCTTCTTCCACTAGATTCTAAGCTCCATGAGGGCAGGGACCTAGATTTTTCTGGTCACTATTCCCCTAGAGTTGGTCATATGATTTGTTCTCAAAAAGCACTTGTTGAGTAAATAAAATAATGAATGAATGGCCAACTAACAGGGACTTAAAAGAAGTGAACCTAAGTCTACTAGGAAACAGGTACACTTAAGGGCAAGATTAGTGGCCACATTCTAGAAGTCCAGATTATTTCCTTGTCAATTGTATTTTTCATTGTATTGCAGACATAAAGAAAAAAATTCATATATTTCCATTTCCCTCGTTCATTCCAAAACACATTTTTAACATTATAGAGCTATAGAGCATTTGTAAAAATAAAGAATTTTCTATGTGGAATTCAACGTCTAGAACCTATGAATTTATGCAAATGAAAAATGAATAGCCCAGATGGTAACCACTACCACTTTTGGTTTTGGTTCATTCATGTGACATTTGTCACATTATGTCAAACTCACCACCACCACCAGAAAAGGACAAACACCAAATTAAAAACCACTTTAGATTTATTACTATCATTTTTTTTTATTTGCTGGTAGCTAAGAGCATGAATTCTGGAACCAAAACAGTTCTCTCCAGATATGTGACCTTCAGCAAGTTACTTAACCACTTTTGGCCTGAGTTTCCTCATCTGAGTAATAAGAACAATAATACTACCTCATAGGGTTGTTATGAAAATGAGGTAATATGTGTAAACCTCTTAAAAGAATACCTGTCACATGGTAAGCTCTAAGTGTTTGCTAAATATATAAAATCAAATCAATACACCGTCAGCCTACTCCATTGGGTTAAGGCAGTGAAAGACAATGCATAATGAAGACAATTCTTTTGGAATTATTCTGGTGAAATTTTCAAAGAGGAAGGCTGTGGATTTAGAACAACCCACATTAAAATAAATTGGTTGAATAGAGTGCTTGAAGAGAAGAAAAAAAAAAATTCTAGAACATGCTAAAATGGACTAAAACAAGTCACATAACTGCCTCTATTTTCTCATTAGAAAAATTCCCCTCAGGGAAAAGTGATGACTCAAAGTTAGAAAGAATACCAACAGTAACATTATTTTTGAAACAGTGCATAAAGATGATTTTTTTTTTTTTTTTTTTTTTGCGGTACGCGGGCCTCTCATTGTTGTGGCATCTCCCGTTGCGGAGCACAGGCTCCGGAAGCGCAGGCTCAGCGGCCATGGCTCACGGGCCCAGCCGCTCCGTGTCACGCGAGATCTTCCCAGACCGGGGCAAGAACCCGTGTCCCCCGCATCGGCAGGCGGACTCTCAACCACTGTGCCACCAGGGAAGCCCCATAAAGATGATTTTTAAAGGTATTAGTTTTAACAAAATTTAGTGAAAAGGAGTAAAGATCTATCCAGTAAGTGCATTCATAATTAGTACCTAGAGATCATGTATTAAGAGTTTCATGCTGTATGTATGTGGAAACTCGAAAATGGTACAGATAAACCGGTTTGCAGGGCAGAAGTTGAGACACAGACGTAGAGAACAAATGTATGAACACCAAGGGGGGAAAACTGTGGTGGGGTGGGGACGGTGGTGTGCTGAATTGGGCGATTGGGATTGACATGTATACACTGATGTGTATAAAATTGATGACTAATAAGAACCTGCAGTATAAAAAACAAAAACAAAAACAACTAATACTAAACTTTCTTTGGGTTATTTGTACGGAAATGTGTTAATATAAATGTTTCAGACATTACATGAAATTTCTAAAAATCTTATATGTTCTGGTATAATGTTGTAAGTCATAATTCTAGTTATTACCTTAAAATGTATATCTCAGAAATAACTAAATTTCCTTGTCAATTGCATTATTATGAGCTTTCATCAAATCTTTAACCGTGGTCATGTTTAAGTCTTTTGTCATTTACAGACAGTTCTGGGTGGACTCTGATGCTTTCGCAAAAATGTTCCTGGGGCTTCCCTGGTGGCGCAGTGGTTGAGAGTCCGCCTGCTGATGCAGGCGACACGGGTTCGTGCCCCGGTCTGGGAGGATCCCACATGCCGCGGAGTAGCTGGGCCCGTGAGCCATGGCCGCTGAGCTTGCGCGTCCAGAGCCTGTGCTCCACAACGGGAGAGGCCACAACAGTGAGAGGCCCGCGTACCGCTAAAAAAAAAAAAAAAAAAAAAAAGTTCCTATAAAAGGGTTTCATCTTCAAGGAATTCATGGAAAAGACTCTGACAAGTACAGATTTCTGGTAACTGACTATACTGCTGAACTGAATGAATAAGCATTTTCAGAACTCTAATGGAAAACTGATGAATTCATAAAAGTGCTAACAAAAGATCAAGATAAAAAAAAATTAATTACACGGGACTGAGTGAACTGATGTGGATGATTATAATTTTTGTGACCTTCTGTTTGAATAAAAAAAAAATCTCACAAGGACTCAGAGGCAAAAAATATACGAATCAATTTTCACTGCAAAGTAAAGGAGCTGTTACAGTGGAGGATTCCTGGACTGAATGTCAATATTATGACAGAGTATGAGTGTGTTTCGTGCTTGGTAATTGCAATCATTGTTGCTTTTGTTGTGGTCATCCATTTACAATGCTTGGTGTCAGTTTATTTATCTCTTGTAAAAATAAAATACAGTGTGTGTGTGTGAGTTGTGGGGAAAAAAAAAAGAAACTTTTAAATTCCTGATTCTGGTTTTGTACAACTGTATAATTAATGGTGCTGATCATATTATAAGGGCAGATTTATATGTGTGGGGGAGGTGGTGGTGATGGGGAGGCCCAAATAGAAATTACAAATAAAGGAAATAACATTCCTTAAAAAAAAAAAAAAGTTTCATGCTCTATATAAAAAAGATAAACACCAAGGATTTACTGTATAGCACAGGGAACTATATTCAATACCTTGTAATAAACTATAATGGAAAAGATTAGGAAAAAATGATATAGAGATATACATATATATATAACCAAATCACTTTGCTGTACACCTGGAACTAACACAATATTGCAAATCAACTATACTTCAATTTAAAAGAAAAAAAAAGAGTCTCATGCTCTACTGATAGCTAGCACGGCACGCAAGAGCATATGTTAAAGTTGTGATCCCTAAACCTGACCATGTGTCACAATTTCTGGGGAGCTTTGTAAAAACTGACACCCTGGAGATTCAGATTCAAGAGGTCTGAGGTAGAGTTCAGGTGTCATTTTTTTTCCAATTCTCCCAAGTGATTTCCAAGGACAGCCAGGTCAGAATGCATGGCTAGAACACTTGCTGCCGAGAAGTCTCCAGTGGCGTGCAGCTGAATCGTCTCTTCATTCCTACCTCCTGCGACCTTGTTATCAATAACTATGTCAAAAGCCATCAGCTGCAGACAGGATGAAGTCATGAGACAGGGGCACATGTTGCCTAACCAACTTGAGAGTCCAAGATGAGCAGCAAAAATGAACCTAAGTCTCATGATAAATGAACCTGCATTCAGGTGCAAAAGTCAAATGCAAAATTGCAATAAACAGGTACAATAAAAATGGTTTCACAGCTCTTCTGCTCAACGTATTTGGAGACACACACCTTACCGGGTGATGCAGAGGTCTGCAAACTGACACAGTCCGACCCACTCTGTGCCTCAGCCCTCGTGTTCCATACTGGATTTATAAGAGGTTGTAAGAGGGAGGTTGACTAGGCTGATACTTGGCAGGTGTGCACCAGTATGGCCAGGTTGAATGTTAAAATAATGAAATGTTTTAGTACCGGTTGGTAAATAGCTACTTCTCAGAGCCTCCAGTCATTTCAGCCCCTCCCCCAAGACCTCACCTCCCTCCCCAGCAACCAAAGGGTTACTACCAGACTCAGCCAGGGTTTCCATTCTATGCCAGATGCATAGTTAATATTTTCAAATTGGAAATAAATGAGAAAAGCTACTAGCCAGGAGTGGGAAGTGCCTGGAAATTACAGCAGAGGAAGAATAGAAGTTCAAGGGATCTTTTAAGGCTCCGGATGCGCCGGCTCAGCGGCCATGGCTCACGGGCCCAGCCGCTCCGCAGCACGTGGGATCTCCCCGGACCGGCTCACGAACCTGTGTCCCCTGCATCGGCACCACTGCGCCACCAGGGAAGCCCTCAAGGGATCTTTAGCCTTGAAAGTAGAAGACTTGAAATGGGGTGGGTTCAGGAGGAATATGATCACTGCCTTCAAATACATGATTGAGCTTCATGTGGGAAACAGATTAGATTTATTCCGAGTATCTCCGGTGGGGGGAATTATGCACAGTGATTGGAAATTACAAAGAAGGTGACGTCACTTCCATATAAGGAAGAACTTTGGAATCCTGGCGCAGCCCAACAATGGAAATGGCTTTGTGTGAATAGTGAGCTTCAGGAAGCGGCACCGGAAGGAGCAATGACTCTGAGAATAGTGCGGCAGCTGCAGATGCTTCTGACCTGGATGGTGAACTAGAGCGATCAGTGGTCACAAACCTACGTGTGCATCTGAATCCTCAATGAAACTTTTTTTAAAAATAGACTTTTTTGGAGCAGTTTTAAGTTCACAGCAAATTAAGCAGAAAATACAGAGAATATCCATACATTCCCTGCCTTCACAAACACACAGCCTTCCCTACTATCAACATCCTGCACCCAAGTGGTATATTTGTTACAACTGATGAACCTGCATTAATACATCATTGTCACCAGAAGTCCACGTTCACATTAGAGTCTACTCTTAGTATTGTACAGGCTATGGATTTTGACAAATATATAATGACATGTATCCATCATTATCAGTGGAACTTTTTAAATATCAGATCTGTCACTCTCCACCCCAAACCTACTAAATTAGTATCTCTTGGCACTGGAGTTTCGGAATTTGCATATTTTATAGCTCTTTACTTGATGTTGACACATAGACAGTTTTGGAAATCTGCATTCGATGATCTGTAAGTTTTTTTCCAATCTTCAGATTCTATAATTTTATTAAATAAAGATCACAATAACTTTTTCAAAGGAGTATATGACTCTTGAAAACTGACCAGGGCTTGGAGGAGAACCTGTGGAATATATATAGCATGTCAAGCACTATGCTAGACTCCTTTAATTCTTACGAGAACCCTGCAAGGTAAGTATTAATATATATTCCCATTTAACAGAAAACAAAACTGAGGCTCAGACAAGTTAAGTAACCTTCCCAAGGTCAGAGAGCAAGTAAAAGAGTTGGAATTCAAATTGAGGGCTATTTCATCCACCTTCTTTCTCTTATACTATTAGACCTCCAACAAACTCTCAATTACTTGAAATTAGTGAATGAAGACACACAATTTCAGATTACTAATAGTGAATTATTTTGTGTTTGTTGGATTCTTAACATATTATATTCAACACATGGGAGGGATATTTTGTTATAGGACGACAGAAAACCAGATGATATTCCAGGAACTTGTAAGATTTTATGCACTAAATTTCCTTATATAAAGCCAAGGGCTAACATAGCCAATACATTTGCTCCATGAATTTGAAATGTTGGACTAAGGATACTCTGATACCTAAACATGTAATGAATCATCCAAAACAAGAGAGAAGGACTCAACCACATCTTTGCTCTTCATAATGGACTCCAGACCAGAGAGGTGGCCAATTCTGTATTTTCCCAATGGAACACTGACCTGTTCCCCGAGCCACAGAAAAGAACAACTTGTTTCCTAGAGCTGCACTTTGACCGCTCCTATGGGACACAGAAACAGAATGTAATGGTTATTAAGAGCACACACCTTTGTGTCAAACCTGGATTCAAATCTGGGTCTGCCACTAACTAAATACGGAATCTTGGGGGAAATACTTAACGTCTCTAGGTTAGTTTCCTATCTGTAAAATGGGACTGATGACATTCAGTATCTGCCTCCCAGGGTTACCATGAGGATAAGATGAGATGCTGTATGTGAAGTACTTAACATTATTTTAATACTTACCAAGCACTCAATAGATGTTCACATTATTACTTATCAATGGAGAAGTCAAGTCCAACATCATCTCTGAATCCTCCCAATTGTCTCCATGGTCCCAACTAAGGGGGAAGGAGTGTGTGTAGGTATTGGGGTAGATGGAGGAGGGGAGGGAGTTAACCTATTCTCAGGTCTACGAGGATTTGTTCCCAACCCTCAATTGTAAGAATCTCAAAACGCCTCCAGGTCCTGGAAGGTAAAGGTCATTAGGAGGAATGGAAGCAAAGTTAAGTACTTAACCTTGAGAAGTTAAAAACTGAGATAGTGAGACAGAAGTGGGACTATATTAGAACATGGATAATACATTTCCTCCCTGCTAATGGATTAGGACAGGCTAAATGGGCTGATCAAAAAATACGTTCCATAACACATGACAAACACCAGTGCACATCTTTGGTGGACACGGATGCTGAGCTCTAGAGGCCCTCACTGAGGACTAGTGCTCCTTGCTCACCTAAATGTATTTCCTCTTTTCTGATAATCAAAAATCACCTTCTACAAGATGAAAGCTCCAATTAGAAAAGATACATGCACTCCAATGTTCATAGCAGCACTATTTACATTAGCTAAGACATGGAAGCAACCTAAGTGTCCATTGACAGATGAATGGATAAAGAAGATGTGGTACATATATACAATGGAATATTATTCAGCCACAAAAAAGAATGAAATAATGCCATTTGTAGCAACATGGATGAAACTAGAGATTATCATTTAGTAAGTCAGAGAAAGACAAATATCATATGATATCATTTATATGTGGAATCTAAGAAAAATGATACAAATGAACTTATTTACAAAACAGACTCACAGACATAGAAAACAATCTTATGGTTACCAAAGGGAAAGTGGAGGGGAGGGATAAATTAGGAGTTTGGGATTAACAGATATACACTACTATATATAAAATAGATAAACAACAAGGACCTACTGCATAGCACAGGGAACTCTATTCAATATCTTGTAATAACCTATAATGGAAAAGAATCTGGAAAAGAATATATATTTATACATATATATGGTATAGCTGAATCAGTTTGCTGTACACCTGAAACTAACACAACATTGTAAGTCAACTATACTTCAGCTAACAAAAAAAAAATCACCTTCTACAAATTAAATCACCATCAACATCAACATCCATTAAGAAAATAACACTAATTCAGCACAACAAAAGGCCTCAGGTTTAGAATATAACACAACAATGTCTAAAGATCCACTATGATTGTCAAGGACTGAAGAGCTTGTTGGGTGGGTAAACAAACATTCTGAGAAAGCCTATGTGTTGGGAGGAGGGAAGTTCTATATAAAATCATTGATTAACACCCAGCAAATAAGGAGTTCCTTGCTGGGTGATTATACTATAAGTGGACCATCTGCTAACTTAACTTAAAAGGGAACCATTTCTGATTTATGAGGGCATACACAGCATAAGCTAATTTGTGAGGTCTGTTTGATGGGGTAGAAGAAAATAACTCATTTAAACTCCTCTCACAGATTGTTTTGTTAAAATGCCTCTTTTTTAGACCATAAAATTTAAAGCAAACTAAAACTATATTGTTTAGGGCTACATAATTATGTGGTAAAACTACAGAGAAAAGCAAGGTCATGAATGCCTTGTTATCTTTGTCAAGATGCTTATCCATGGGAGGAAGGAAGAGGGCTAGATTAGGTGGGGTCATTCAGGAAGGTTTCAACAAACGTCTGTTTCTTGGCTTTAGTGATGATTTATACTGGCATTTGTTTTTTTATAAACTGATGTTTGTTCTTTTTTTATATACACCTGTTTTTTTGTATACAGTTGTTTGTTTCATAATTCATTAAACTAAGTTAGTTTTTCACAGAAACATTAAGGCACTTATGAAAGAAGTAGATATCTAACAGTAGTTATTTCCAGTGGGGAGTGGTAGAATTGTGACAGTCTGTTACAGTGGCTGTTATTTTCCTTAAAATACCTCAGTATCATATTATATAAGTGCGGATTAGCTCAAATTTTAATTCCAAAGATAATCAGCAACATTCTTTCACGAATGAATAGTCCAGAGATGTCAGCTAGCATTACATCAGAAAGAGCCACTCTCTAGGGTTGGCTACTCTAAGTCCTGCTATCCATTTCTTGATGGATAACTGGTCCTCTGCTAATTAGCATATTATGTCAAAAATGGGGTTTTTTCAGTGAAACTTATGACGATTTACTTTCATCAGGCATGTAGAAATTTTCTCCCAGTGGTGCAATTAAAGGTATTCAAAGAATGTAAATTGTCTAGAGTTGTCAAAAATCTATCCACCCTTGCATGCGCAAAAGAAGTAAATACGCTGTCCCCTTAGAGGACAGATAATCCCTAATATATCCTATATCCAGCCATTGACTTTGTGGCATAAGACTGACTAGAGGACACAGAATCATGGCAATGTGGACTCTGACACCTGAAAGGAAGATTTCAGGGACCTCATGGAGCCTACAGATGAAGTTTACAAATGGTTTTGTGCCTGCTTATTATTAAATGTTGTTGAATACATATTTGAATATACAGCAGAATTTAGTTTGCGATATGAATTCATTATAACCTGGTAGCGAGGTTGTGGGAGGAAACCAGTGCCACCTCAAATATCTTTTGTGGCTGTTGATATCTACCAAAAAGAAAGAACCTAAAATTTCACATGACTAACATGACTTAGGTTGGTTCACAACAGGGTCTTTTGCTTTTTACTGACCTTTTTCTGAACTTATTGACATCTTATAAATTGAGTGAGTGTTATTTTGCAAACAGAAAAGGAATGAAAATACTAAGTAAAAAATGTTCAAGAGACAAAAGCAGGTATTTCACAGAATAAACCAAATATGGTCAATAAATATATAAAGAACTGTTCAACATTGTTACTAATTAATCAAGTAATGACGACATGAGATACTATCTTAAACCCTTTCAGTTGGAAAATATGTATGTATATTAAGTCTGACAAAGCCAAGTGTTGGAGAGGATTTGGATCCACAGAATCTTCTGTGCATTGCTGGAGGGAGTGTAAATTGGCTCAATCACTCTGGAAAATAATTTGTCATTATTTCATGAAGATGAATATTCACATGCCCTTTTTCACTCCTAGGTATATACCCAAGAGAAACTTTTGTGTCAGTATTTTAAAAGACATGCTCAAGAATGTCTATAGCAGCACAAAAGCCAAAACCTAAGAATAACTCAAAAGCCCATCAACAGGAGAATGGATGATGAAATACTATCCTAAAATCAGCATGAATTAACAACAATACACAACAGGGCTTCCCTGGTGGCGCAGTGGTTGAGAGTCCGCCTGCCGATGCAGGGGACACGGGTTCGTGCCCCGGTCCGGGAGGATCCCACATGCCGTGGAGCGGCTGGGCCTGTGAGCCATGGCCGCTGAGCCTGCGTGCCCCGAGCCTGTGCTCCACAGCGGGAGAGGCCACAACAGTGAGAGGCCCGCGTACCGAAAAAAAACAACAACAACAACAACAACAACAATACACAACAATATGGACAAATTTTAGCAATCTGCTGTTAAATACAAGTCTTATAAGATTTCATAAAGATGACACCTTATTTGGAAATAGATATAAATGCAATAAAGGTATATTAAAAGAAAAGAGACAGATAGCAAAGGAAAGAAAAACATGGGATTGAGAATGATGCTTGCTCAGGAAAGGAAAAGTGAGGGTTGGTATGAGATAGGGAAACCATGTAATTTTTCTTTTTTTTTTATACAACATTGCTCCCTTACTTTATTTTATTTTATTTTATTTTTTTAACATCTTTATTGGGGTATAATTGCTTTACAATGGTGTGTTAGTTTCTGCTTTATAACAAAGTGAATCAGTTATACATATACATATGTTCCCATATCTCTTCCCTCTTGCATCTCCCTCCCTCCCACCCTCCCTATCCCACCCCTCCAGGCGGTCACAAAGCACTGAGCTGATATCCCTGTGCTATGCGGCTGCTTCCCACTAGCTATCTACCTTATGTTTGTTAGTGAAACCATGTAATTTGATGTAAGTTATTATCAAGAACTTAGCTCTTACTTTTATGATGGGTTCATGAATGATGACATTATTAATAATGATAGATGGGTAGATTGAAAGCAGGTCATACATAAGCCAATGATGAGATTGTATCATGAGACATGCATTAAGATTTATCCAATTCTATGCACTTTGAAGGCAAAATCAAGATAAAAATGAGACATGGTTAAAAATAAAAATAAAGGTTAAATACCTATATATATTGTGCAACACTATTGTGTTAAAGTCTGGAAGCAAACTGATGTTTTTATCGTGTTTCTCACATAAAAACACCTGGCCAATATTTGGTTGAATCAAATTATTTTTCAATACAAGCCTGAGTTTTTGTTAGTGTTTTGTTTTGCATTTTTTGTTGCAGCGGTCAAATGCCAAGTAAAAGTCTGATAGTTCTCTGGCTCTCTGCAGTTTTTTTAAGTGAAGACAATGTCAAAAGAATTAGAAGAAACATCTAATAAAGGATTATTGTCTAAAACAACTCATAAAACTCAATAAGCAAACCCAATTTAGATTGACATGTATACACTGATGTGTATAAAACTGATGACTAATAAGGACCTGCTGTATAAAAAAATAAAATAAAATAATTTTTAAAAACCCAATTTAAAAACGGACCAAAGGGTTTACAGTTAGACACTTCACCAAGGAAAATATGCAGATAGAAAGTAAGCATATGAAAAGATGCTCCATATCATATAACATCTGTGAAATGCAAATTAAAACAACAATGAGATACCACTACATATTCTAGCAGTAGAGGGGCCAAAATCCAGAACACTGATAAAACCAAATGTTGGCAAGGATGTGAAGAGCAGGAACTCTCACACATTGCTGGTGGGAATGCAAAATGGTGCAGCCACTTTGGAACACAGTTTGGTAGTTTCTTATAAAACTAAACATACTCTTGCCATACAATCCAGCAACTGTGTTCCTTGGTGTTTATGCAAACGAGTTGAAAACTTACGTTCACACAAAACCCTAGATGCATATCAAGCCATGAAAAGGCATGGAAGAAATTTAAATGCATATTATTAAGTTAAAGTAGTCGATCTGACAAGGTTACATATGGTACGATTTCAACAATACGACATTCTGGAAAAGGCAAAATTATAAAAGCTATAAAAAGATCAGTAGTTGCCAGGGGAGGGGAGAAGGGGGAAAGATGAATAGACAGAGAGCACAGAAGATTTTTATGGCTATGAAAACACTCTGTATGATATTATAATGATGGTTATATGTCATTATTCTTTTAACCCAATGCACAGAATGTACAACACCAAGAGTGAATCCTGAGGTAAACTATGGACTTTGGGTGATTATAATGTGTCAATGTAGGTTCATCAACTATAAAAATGTACCACTCTGGTCGAGCATGTTGATAATGAGGGAGGCTATGCATGTGTGAGGGCAGTGGGCTTATGGGGAAATCTCTGTACCTTCCTTTCAATTTTGTTATAAATTTAAGAGAGCTCTAAAAAAAAGTCCTTATATATATATGTAATATATATGTATTATATATGTGTATACATATATACACACAAACGTAATCTTGAAGGTAATGTTGAAATGTTATTGTCAAAATTTTGCTTAGTTGAAACACTGTAGGATATTAAATAATGCCTTCTCTCTAGTAGTTTGCAATCTGATGGGAATACAAACCAACCTACTTCATTTAACTTAAGACTAGTCAAAAACAACCCACTGAATAAATAACAAAAATGAATGTACAGACACACATCCATCATCCTGAGAGCTATTTGAATGCCACGTGGTGATGTGAGACAGCTGCTTGATTCAAGTTTGTCATCCATGAATCAGCACCAACTATGCACCAGGTTCTGTTCCTGATTCTGAGGATAGAGCAGTAAACAGCAACGTACCTGCCTTCACGGAGCTTACATTCTAGTCATGTCATGAGCAATGATATGAAGAATGCAGGACATGGAAATAGGGAATAGGTAATCTTGGAAACCTTGCTGAGAAATGGGTCACTTGAAGAATGAAATGTGGAACCAAGACATATCTAGGAAGGCACATTCCAGAGGAGAAAACAGCAAGTACAAAGTCCTGAGGTGGAAGATTTCTTCAGGTATTGGAGGAACAGTAAGGCCAACATAGGGTAGAGGGAGACTGGTAAATGACAGGTTTGGGGTGGATCTATGGAGTGCACTGGAGATCTTGTTAAGCTGCATGGAGGGGAAGGAAGTCTAACTGGAGTGGCTTCATGAGAGACTGGGGAGGGAGGAGTTTGAGATGGCAATTCTTTTGTTTTGTTTTCATTTTTTCCTTTTTTTTGCAATTCTTTTGAAGAGTTTATTCAAAATATATATCCCAGAGGTGAAAGAAAACATGCTGCATGCCAGAAACCTAGACATATTTCTCAAGACTTTGAAAGAAGACAAGACTGTTCTACATGCAACACACCGTACTGTAGAAGATGGGTTAACAGAGATGCCATCAAGGGCAGGAGTCCCTCAAGGATCTGTCTTTAACCTCCTAATCCTTTCTTCTACTTCTCCTCCCTTGGAAAACCTTCATGACCCAAGTCTCTCTGCTTTCTTCTCCTCTCCTCTCCCCACCTCTGCTCTCTTCTCCTGTCTCTCTCTCCATCTAGGCCCACTGATTACATGACTAATCATGTATCTCCTCACCACCCCACCTTCCTCTGCATACCACCAGCCAGAAGCTAACAAGCTATTCCAGGTCAGGAGCTGCTTGTCCTCTGCCCTTCTCAGCCTGTAACCAGTCCCAGAAATGCCTTCAGGCAAAATCTCCAACAACTGTGGGAAGGTTGCTGCTCTCTGAGAGGCTGTCACTGAAATCTGATCTCTGGTAACAGGGGGGAGGGACTCCAGGCGTGGAGGCCAACTTGGGGGTGGGAGGAGTTACCCCTGCTCTCTTTCCCCTAGTGGAAAGTGTGGGGATGCCAGTCATCCTATGGGTGCCACACCACCTCCCTTCCAAGCCTACTTAGGTCCCTGTAAGTGAAGCAAATGGGGAAACACCCAGGGCAGGCCCCTGCTAGCAGATTCCCATGGAACCTGAGAGGCAGACCTTGGTAGATATGTTTTGGCCCTTTGCCTAAATTGTTTTAAAGTCACTGACATTTCTCTGAGGCTCAGAACCCTAAGATACTGCTGTTTCTGATGACCACCTAGATTTTCTGATATTGACCAGATTAGGTCTTTTAGAAAAACTCCAGGAAGCAGACAGGAAAAGGGAGGGTGGAAGGCAAATTTGTAGATACTGCAAACAACTGGGAATATTTCTAGCCAGAGGTGTCCTTTCTGATAGCGGTAAATGGGTTAAAAATCCTTCTCATTCCATCAGTTCAGTGGAACAAATGAGAAACAAAAACTGTGAGTGAACAGGTATTGATTTACCCCTGTGGTGTTTTAATGAAGTTTCAAAAGAAAAATAATCCCCGACAGAGGCACACAGCAAAGGAACCAACTTTCCTGGGAAGGTTAATCAAGAGTACCATTAGGTTTCCCTGGTGGCACAGTGGTTGAGAGTCTGCCTGCCGATGCAGGAGACACGGGTTTGTGCCCCGGTCCGGGAAGATCCCACATGCCACGCAGTGGCTAGGCCCGTGAGCCATGGCCACTGAGCCTGCGTGTCTGGAGCCTGTGCTCTGCAACGTACCATACCATAAACTGTAAATTTTGGAGACTAATCCCTTGTCGGTCACATCATTTGCAAATGTTTTCTCCCACTCTGTGGGCTGTCTTTTCGTTTTGTTTATCGTTTCCTTTGCTGTGCAAAAGCTTTTGAGCTCAATTAGGTCCATTTGTTTATTTGTCTTTTTATTTCCATTACTCTGGGAGACGGATTGAAAAAGATATTGCTGCGATACATATCAGAGAATGTTCTGCCTATGTTTTCCTCTAAGAGTTTTATAATGTCCGGTCTCACATTTAGGTCTTTAATCCATTTTGAGTTTATTTTTCCGTATGGTGTTAAAGAATGTTCTAATTTCATTTTTTTACATGTAGCTGTCCAGTTTTCCCAGCACCATTTATTGAAGAGACTGTCTTTCCTCCATTGTATAGTCTTGCTTCTTTTGTCATAGATTAATTGACCATACGTGCGTGGGTTTATTTCTGGGCTTTCTATCCTGTTCCATTACAGCTACCATATGATCCTGCAATCCCACTCCTGGGCATATACCCAGAGAAAAACACGGTCCGAAAGGATACATGCCCCCCAATGTTCATTGCAGCGCTATTTACAATAGCCAAGACATGGAAGCAACCTAAATGTGCATTGACAGAAGAATGGATAAGGAAGACGTGGTACATATACACAATGGAATATTAGCCATTAAAAAGAATGATATAATGCCATTTGCAGTAACGAGGATGGACCTAGAGATTGTCATGCTGAGTGAAGTCAGACAGACAGAGAAAGAGAAATATCATATGATATTGCTTATATGCGGAATCTAAAAAAAAAAAAAGATACAGATGAACTTATTTACAAAACAGAAACAGGGCTTCCCTGGTGGCACAGTGGTTGAGAGTCCGCCTGCCGATGCAGGGCACATGGGTTCGTGCCCCGGTCCGGGAAGATCCCACATGCCGCGGAGCGGTTAGGCCCGTGAGCCATGGCCGCTGAGCCTGTGCGTCCGGAGCCTGTGCTCTGCGACGGGAGAGGCCACAACAGTGAGAGGCCCGCGTACCGCAAAAAAATAATAAAATAAATAAATAAATAAATAAAATAAAATGTATAACAAACAAGGTCCTACTGTATAGCACAGGGAACTCTGCTCAATATCATGTAACAACCTAATGGGGAAAGAATATGAAGAAGAATAGATACATGTATATGTATAACTGAATCACTTTGTTGTACAACTGAAACTAACATAACATTGTTAATCAACTATACTCCAATATAAAATAAAAAGTTAAAAAAAAAAAAGAGTACCACAAATTAACTGCATAGAATAGGAACGAAGTTGCTGTTTAAGCTTCATTGAAATAGAAATCCAAAGTTTTTGCAAATATGACATGTGGGACCAGGAAATTTGTCTTTTCAACTCATTAAATAATTAGTATTTTAGCTAATTCAATAATAAGAGCACCAACTGAAGCAGGACCTAGAGTTGTGAATTAGCTCCAAGTTCCAGAAATCTTTTACATTGAGGAGAAACAAGGAAGGAGCTGTGTATTTTGCCCCCAAATACTGAGACTATTTAAATACTTCAGGATCATTTGAAATTATTCTGTATCTAAGGGAGAAAAAATATTTAATTGCATTAGGTTTTTTTATGCATCCACTATATTCACAAATTCTGTCTAAATCTAGGGATCTCAGTGCTTATATACTGATAAGAAAAAAATACTCAGGAACCCAGCAAATTTTATGAAAAGGCACTCTATCCCATTAAGAAACTAGTCAACAAAGAGACAGAAAGACCAGAAACTGGGAAGAAGAAGAACAATGCCATCAGCCAGGTCAGGGGCAGAGATGGAGGAGGGAGGGGATCCCTTGCTTACCACTTTCAGGGGAAAATCCCTTGCCCATTATTTTCTCTTCTACAGAGTTTTCCTTCTCCAGCTGAAATGTATTGGCTTCACAGGGCCCCTAGCTCCTCTGGAAGCTTCCTTGAGAACATGTTGGGGCATGTTGATACCTCAAAGTATTCCCATAATTTTCGGAAAATGTGACCAAAGCTGTTGAGCCCAGCTTGCCAGGATGACGACTACAGCATGAAACAGGAAATGTGTTTCAAAAGCTCAGCAGGCTGGGCTTCTCTGGGCTCTGTTATGATAAACACACACTCTAGAATGCTAACCCACACCTAAAACATACATTCCGCAAATCATAGGGAAGGCCGGTGAGTAACCCAGTCTCAGATCACTCAGTTAACACCTTCCAATGCTAGGAAGATGAGGAAGAGGAATTATAGGAAGACAAAGGTGAAAATCAGCTATCTATCTATCTCTTGGTAGACCTTGAGTTTATACAAGGATATGAGAAGGATAATCTCTTGGAGAAAAATTAAGCATGTCTCTCTACTAAATGAGCATTTCATGAGAAAGCTGCTTCTCATTTCCAGTGATGTTGAAACACTTCTTCCAAGAAGTCTTCCCTCTGACTAATGGGAAGAGAGTTGTAGCAAATCACTTCTAAGATTCCTCCCTCAGGCAAAGTTGCAAATTTAGCAAAAGACTCTTTACAGATTTTCTGATCCCTCCTCAATGCTAAGCGCTGTGTAGTTCCTATGAGTACGGTGCTCATCTCCATTCCTCGGACCTTACTGGGATGTAAACACACCCCATACTCCGAGTATTTTCCTTCCTTTTCCCTTCCATGTAAAATGTATCTGTCCTGTGTTCTATTTCCTAAGTCCTGTCCTCAACCAAAGCCACAACAAATTAGTCATATAATCAAATCAGCCAGCAGATGTGCTACACTGATGTGCTACAGATTAATATCTGCAATCTTGTTTAAAAGCTTGTTTTTGTCAAAAGACATTTGATTGGGCTGGGTGACCTTCAAAATCTCTCCCAACTCTAATGTTATAAAATTTTATGAGTGGGCTTCCCTGGTGGCGCAGTGGTTGAGAGTCTGCCTGCCAATGCAGGGGACACGGGTTCGTGCCCCGGTCCGGGAAGATCCCACATGATGCGGAGCGGCTAGGCCCGTGAGCCATGGCTGCTGAGCCTGCAAGTCCGGAGCCTGTGCTCCACATAGGGAGAGGCCGCAACAGTGAGAGGCCCGCGTACCGCAAAAAAAAAAAAATTTATGAGTAACTCTGATCAGAAAAATTTTAAACCTTGGGCCAAGCTAGTTGACAAGTTGACCTTTCAGGTCCCTTAATTAGATCATTTGTTTTGTTGCTATCTGTGGAAACATGTCACAGCCGCTAGCTGCCTGTCAACCCAAAAGTTTAATAGCAACTTTTAGAGGTTATTATTGCTTGTCTTGCTGTATATTATATACCCTGTGGTGAACTGAAGATGACCCAAATTCTTTGCTGTTCCTCTCATCAATAAATTAGTCTATTTTCCCACTGATGTGGAATCTGGGCTGACTTTGTGATTTCCTTAATCAAAAGGATATGGTAAAAGTGACACTTGCCCAGTTCTGGCCTAGGCTTTAAGAGATATGGGTGCTTTTGCTTTCATATCTTGGAGCCTTAAGCTGCTATGTGAAATATAATGAGAGAGATTGATTTATTGATTGATTCCCAGGCAGCCCCCATCTATTCCAGACATTTCAACTGAGGTGCTAGACATATGAGTAAATCCATTTTGGACTTCCAGCCCTAGAGATCCTTCAGATAATTCAGCTGCATAAATAACCCCAGACAAGACCACCAGAAGAACTACCCACCTGAGCTCAGTCTCTAGATGGTTGTTAATATTTCAAGCTGCTGAGTTTCAGGGTGGTTTGTTACACTGCAATAGGTAACTGAAACACATCCCTGAAGCTGGCCTAATCCCTTCTTTGAACAAAGAAGGAATGGATAACAAACAAAAGATGTTTTTAATGAAATTTCTAAACTATTATCATAGTCATTCCACCCTCCAGCATATACCTACTCCTTTCTGTCTACAATGGCACATCCATAAATTCATCCAACACTTTCTCAACTGTGCACATGTCTTTAATATCTGTTGCCATCGTTGCAGTCATAAATTGTAATCTCCTGATGGCCAGGAGCCAGAAACTCTTAATAAGTCTTTCATAAAGGCTTTTTAGCAATAATGAATTTCAGCAGAGGCCTTCAGCAATGATCAATGTTGTTTCCTATAAGTCTTATTACTTTTCCACACTGAGAAGTCCAGAAATGGAACCTCAGAGAGAAACTCCACTTTGAAAATCCAATGTCATCCTTTTGACTCAAAAGGGCATTGAAATCATAAGCCCTTTTCAGTGTGGTCCTCCCAACAACAAAATGCATTACGCTGTGGCCACGGGCTTATTCTACAGGAGTATTTTTTATTGGTTGGTTTTGAGGTCGGTTATTCCGAAGGGAAATTTTAAATTCCTCTGCCACGCTTTCCTGTGTGACAAATCCCTGACACCTGTGTGGAGACTCCCAGGGCAGAGCTTGCGTTGTCATCTTGCTGCCCTATGCCAAGGAGTCATCCTGAAAGAATTCATGGATGAAAGAGATTATTACAGTGTGCTCATTCAAATGCTTAGAGTTTACAAACCTTCACCAGAATACCACTAGGCCCCTCATCATCTTTCAAATGTCAAGGAAAAGTGAAATGTTGATTTAATTTTTAATGTTTTTCATAAATTTTCAAAATTAAAATGGTATGAATTTCTTTGGAGTAAAGGATATTCAATTTTTATTCTGGACACTTCTGAATTGTTGTGATTTTTAAGAATAAATGTGTATTATTTCAGTAATTTTTTTAAAATAAGTATTATCAGCAGGGAAATTAAATGTTGTCTAAAATAGTCATATCAATATTTTTTTCATTCTTTCTGGAACAATCATAGCTCAAGTCCAGAAACTATGAAGTGTGATAATGGGGGTAGAAAAGCCCATTATATATGTCAACAAAGGACTAATATTGTCATGCTTTATCTTAATGTAACAACAACTGACTTATAAATACATTTAGATGCTTCGTGTCCTTGCCTTTGCACTGCATTAATCCTCACATCAAACACCAAACTCTTAAACTCTGAAGAGTGTAAAATGCCAGTGTCTGTTTGTAATGCAAACTGTCCCCTATACAATGTGATCTAAAAGTCAAAAGTCAGTCATGCTCCCTAAATCTCTTCTCAACCAGCCTGACTCTGCTTGAAATCCTTTCCAAAGCCATTTGTTGGATTAAATTTTTGTAATGCCTACAGGAGACCTCTTCAAAATACAAATAGTGTTTATTTTAAAGGAATAACCAATTAAACTATTAGAATCAACAGTGTTACCTGATCAAACCATTATGGTGCAAGGCCCAACTCCAAATAATGGTCACTGCTGATACAGTTTACCTTCCTTATCTTTTTCTCAGGTTACTATTAATCATAATGATCACAATTATCAATACAGTTTACTAAGCACCCATAATGAATTGTACCCAGTAGTTAGTACTCGCCACACATTATTTCTAATACTGATACAATTTTATAAAGTACTATTTTCCCCATTTCATGGATTAGGAAGCTGAGATCAATGAGGCTAGGTGATTTGTCCAAGGTCTCATAGCTCCTAAGAAACAAAGTTAGGATTCCAACCAGAGCTGTTTGAAAGCAAAGCCCACATTCCTTCTATACTGTACTTATAATACTTGAGGTCAAGAGAGGGCTGCACCTATGACAAAGTTATAGATTTAGCTGATTTGTGGGGAGAGTTCTCTTTTCTCCATCATATTCTTCTCATCTAGAGCCAGTGGCAGAAAGAAGGTCATTGCAATCACTTACGCGCCCACACCAGTCCTTTTCCTGCATGTACCTCCTTTCCAGCCCTGGCCCTTAGCCAAGCCTCTGGTCTATCCCATCCCCCTCTTGTTTCTCTGGTCTAATTACAGCTTTAGGAGACTCACTAATTCAGATGATTATCACAATATCCTATTGAGTTCATACAAAATAATTTTCTAAAAAAACAAGGATAATTGCACTTCAAGGTGTTTTATAAATAATGAAAAGGTAATAACTCAAACTCATACGATGGGTGCAACTTCCTTCTTAAAGACCTTTACAGCCATTAACTAATTGGTACTTTAATATAATATTAAATGTCTTTTAACCCGTGGAAATAAAAGTATCTTAAAGTAGAGCAGCTCTGACTCTTGCCTGGCAGCAAAGGGGGTTCTGACTCTCATTTTGTGGGGAGCTGCCTCCTGAACATGATGAGGACTGAGTAGAAAGTAAGAACAAAGACTGGAAATTTATGGAAATCTCTCCATTTACTAGCCACGCTGCTCACAAGGCACTTGTTTCGATAATACGTTCCTTTAGCCATATAATTTGCTATTTTAAAAAGTGGCTTCCATCAATTATTATGATGTGGTAAATGATGTAAGGGAAAGGTGAAATCCCAGTGAACTATTATATAAGAGTTGACCTCAGACTGGATAAAAGACGAAGCCAAAAGTAAACACATGTGAGTTTGTTGCCAACCAGCCCTCTAAAACCTAAGGAAATGCTTCAGACGACCAAATGACAATTCCTGGCTTGGTGCTGGCTTCTATATGGAATTGTGGCTAGTTTACCCTATTGTTTTATTGTAACGTGTTCTAATAGTTAACAAAACATTTCTCTATTAATTTCTCTATTATTTGAAGGCTCTCTTTAAGGATTTCCAAATGACCACTATTTGCATGAAAACATGGTCTTTCGGGGGCACAACTTTGAAACTAACTCTGGAGAAATACATGAGACCCTTCTTGGGTTCCTAGAGCCAAAGACACACAAATGTAATCCAAACTAAATAGAATGTTGTACAGAAATGTAACATTCAAGAAACACCAGCTCTTAGAACCAGTAAGAAAGAGATAAAATGTAGCCCACAGATCTCTTGACAGGTGGATGGGCCTTTGAAAAATTGTAACAACTTGAACCAGCCTCCTTAAATCTTATTTCAACATCCTGAACAATATAAAAATCCAGATTGACCTTTAGTATGAAACTTTAGTTCTCTTTTGGTTTATGGAGGATTCTTTTGAGAGACATTCTGGTAACTTCTCCTGTGTTCTTATTCTTCCCTTAGCCAAGAGGAACTCATCTCTTACAAGAAATCCTTAGACATTATAATAGACTGAATATTTATGCCCCCCTCCCCCCCCCACCAAATGCATATGCTGAATGCCTAACTCTCCATGTGACTGTATTTGGAGATAGGGCCTTTATGGAAGTAATTAAGGATAAATGAGCTCATAAAGGTATGGCCTTGACCTGATAGAATTAGTATCCTTATAAGAAAAAGCACCAGAGATTTAGGCTTATTCTCTCCGCCATGTGCAAACACAGTGAGAAGGTGACTGTCTTCACAGGAGCTAAATTAGCTGGCCCCTCAATTTTTGCCTTCCCAGCCTCCAAAACTGTGAGAAAATTAATTTCTGTTGTTTAAGGCCCCAGTCTATGGTATTTTGTTATGGTAGCCCAAGTAGACTAATACAGATACTGAGTTAAAAAGAAAATATTCTGCTGGTTGAATGAGAACCATATAACAAAAGAACATTTGCAACTTAAAATCTACAATGTAACTCACTTGTATAGTTTTTTTCAGTTGGACTTCCATGGAAGAATCCAGTTAAAGATTCTGGAGAACCATGACATGGCAAAAAAAAAAAAAAAAAAAAGATTTTAAAAAATTGCCTTTCATTTATTTTAATAAAAGAATTTCCTGCATCCAAAAAAAAAAAAGAAACTAAGAATAAATTTAACCAAAAAGGTAAAAGACTTGTACACTGAAAATTACAACACTGATGACAGAAATGGAAAAAGACAAAAATATTCTGTCCTCATGGACTGGAAAAATCAATATTGTTAAAATGTAGACACTACTCAAAGCTATCTACAGATTCAATGAAATCTCTATCAAAATTCCCATGGCATTTTTCACAGAAATAGAACAAACAAACCTAAAATTTGTATGGAACCACAAAAGACTCCAAATAGCCAACACAATCTTGAGAAAGAAGAATAAAGCTAGAGACATCATGCTCCCTGATTTCAAACTATATTATAAAGTAATAAAACAGTATCAAAACAGTGTGGTACTGACATAAAAACAGACACATAGATCAAGAAGAGAACAAAGAGCATAGAAATAAACCCATGTGTATATGGTCAATTAATTTACAATAAAAAAGCCAAGTATGTACAGTAAGGAAAGGACAGTCTCTTCAATAAATGGTGCTGGTAAAACCAGACAGCCATATGCAAAAGAATGAAACTGGACTGCTATCTTACACCTTACACAAAAATTAACTCAAAATGGATTAAAGACTTGTACTTAAGAACTAAAACCATAAAACTCCCAGAAGAAAACATAGGAGGTAAGCTGCTTGACATGGGTCTTGGCAATGATTTTTAAAATCTGACACCAAAAGCAAAGGCAACAAAAGCAAAAAATAAACAGGTAAGACTATCTCAAACCAAAAAGCTTCTGCACAGCCAAGGAAACCACCAACAAAATGAAAAGGCAACCTACTGAATGGGAGAAAATATTTGCAAATCATACAGCTGATAAGGCACAAATATCCAAAATATATAAAGAACTCATACAATTCAGTAGCAAAAAAATCTGATTTTAAAATGGGCAGAAGATCTGAATAGACATTTTTTCCAGAGAAGATATGCAGATGGCCAACAGGTACATGAAAAGACACTCTATATCATTAATCATTCGGGAAATGCAAATCAAAACTACAATGAGATATCACCTCACACCTGTTAGAATAGCTATTACCAAAAAGACAAAAAAATAACAAGTGTTGACAAGGATGTGGAGAAAAAGGAAGCCTTGTGCACTATCGGTGGGAAAACAGTATGAAGGTTCCTCAAAAAATTAAAAATAGAACTATCATATGATCCAATTCCACTTCTGGGTATTTACCTAAAGAAAATGAAGACTAACTTGAAAAGACATGTGCACCCTCACGTTCACTGCAGCATTATTTACAATAGCCAAGATATGGAAACAACCTAAGTGTCCATCGATGGACAAATGGATAAAGAAGATGTGGTATATGTATACAATGGAATATTATTCAACCATAGAAAAGAAGGAAATCTTGCCTTTTTTGACATGAATAGATCTTGAGGGTATTATGCTAAGTGATATAAGTCAGACAGAGAAAGTCAAATACCATATGATCTCACTTATATGTGAAATCTTAAAAAACAAAAACAAGACAAAACAAAAACTGAACTCACATACAGAGATAGGTGGTTGCCAGAGGCAGGGGTGGGGAGCAGATAAAATAGGTGAAGGGCATCAAAGGGTACAAACTTCCAGTTATAAAATAAATAAGGGATGTAATATACAGCATGGTGACTATAGTTAATAATACCGTATTGCATATTTGAATGTCACTAAGAGAGTAGATTTTAAAAGTTCTCATTACAAGAAAAAAAATTTTTGTAACCATGTGTGGTGACAGATGTTAACCACGCTTATTGCAGTGATTATTTTGCAATATATACAAATAGCGAATCAGGCTGTACACCTGAAACTAATATAATGTTATATCTCAATTATACCTCAATTTTAAAAGTTAATAAGTATTAAAAACTGGGAATCACTATGTTTTAACCTGTAATTTATATAATAACATTGTACATCAACTATACCTCAATTTAAAAAAAAGAAAAAAATTAATAATAAATTTTAATTTTAAATTAAGAAGAAAAAGAATTTCCCACAGAACTAACTGGCTGGCTCATCTGTATGTTTACATTATTTGTCATTTATAGCTCTGTACCTAAAGGTATAGTGGAATCCCCTACAGAAATCCTAATGTGTCAAAGACAGCGCTCATCAAATATTCCTTAACTCCCCTATATTTCATAGCCCTCACGATAGGTACATTTGATGTCACATAACTAATTCCAGCCTAAAGGACTCTGGGTGGAAAATGCATGTGACTTCCAGGCCAAGGGAGCTGAGAAAGCCAGTACACCTCTGCCATCTGTTTTCCCACCACCACCAACAACAGAGGCTGCATGTTCCAGATTCCACAGCTGCAGGATGGAAAGGGAAGTAAGCAAGAAACAAGCATTTATTTGGCAAGCCACTGAGATTTCAAGGTTTTATTTGTTGCGGCAGCTAGGATTAATTATCCTAATGCATCTTGGATCTCTCATTCTGCAGAAGCCTTTGTAACTTCAATGCTACTTGAAGCTTGAATATAGACTTCAACCTACCTGCCAAGTTACGATAGACCGTGAGCAACTAAACATGGAGATAACAAGGTAGATCAAGCATTAGTATCTCCATAGGAACCATTTACACTCCTTCTATGTTCCTTGGCCTGAGCTACGTGATGTGGAAAGACAAGAAAAAAAAGACAGCCTAGCTTCTCATAATACTCGTAGTGTTGTTCCCAGTAAGGTTTTAGACTCCTGCCTCTCCTAACCAGGATGTTACTAATGAACTGGGGTTCTATTGCTTAAAAAATTACATAATTATGCCACACTGAGATTTTATACCTACGTAGAATGATGATCATATGAACCGAGAGGATAAGAAATGAGGATTTAATTGATCCTGTGGGCTCCTACCCCAATTAGAGCAATACAGTTCATAATTAGATTTACAGCAACTTTCCCTGCCATATCCCTGCCAAAGTGCTTAGGGTCTGAAAGAGTAATTAAAAATCATCAAAGAAAATAATGCTAACTAAATCCATAGGCTAGAACTAAGGTGATAGTTAGATTAATGGACATCTTAGCTAATGGTGCATTTTCTTATTCCAAAAGACCAAGGAACCTTCGGTGGTCACTCACCTTCTTTTTACTAATGGAAAAACTGAGGGACATGAAAGCTATCTGGATGGGAAACAGGGAAGACAGGCTAGACTGAAACCCATGCGGACCACTGAGTTTATTCATAGACCCGGGCTCTCTCTCACTCCCCATGCTCTTCCCCTTTGTCTTTTTCCATGCCATTCTCAGATGTCACCTTCCAGTTCTCAGAAGCTTAAAAGTTACCTTTGTTTTTTTTGTTTCTGCCTCTTTTGCCTCCACCTGATGCCTTTGAGTTACTGGGAAAGCAGCCGCACTGCCTGGTTCTCTTGTGACCTTCCTCCACTGGCTTCTTCTAGTGTCTGCTTTTGAAAGGAAAATAGAGAAAAAGTGATTTACTTAATGGATCTTCCCCCTCTCTAAGACCAAGTGGAAGCTTAATTATTAAAGCCTGATGTAGCAACCTGTTAAGATCAGTTTATCCTCTGGAGAGAGTTGAGAGGCCAACTCTCTCTACTAGAACCTCCCTTTAAGCAGAATAACTTCTTTTAAATTGTCCATTGGTTCTTCCAGCTACCGTAACAAACACTTCAGTTGCTTCCTCTGAATGTCACAGGCCAGAAGAAAAAAACCTGGTTAAAGAACATTAAGGAAAAAAAAAAAAGGAATAAGAATATTGAGCACTTGCTACACTATGGGTCAAACATAGTTTTATTTGTATTATACAAGAAATTCATCTAACTCACAAAAACTGATGAATTATAAACATAGGCGTGACATTAGTCCAAATACGGCACTTAATAAAAGTTGTCATTATGTGACATTAACACTAAAACATTACTTTTTTTATAAAGTCTTCCTCTGAGAAGATTCAGTTCTTTGATCTTCTCTGAAGTCTCACGATACCAAGAATCTTACGTTGACTATAAAGGCCTTTCTCCATTTGCAGTATTCTGAACATGCCAGAAGGAATCAACATACACCATAACATAAAGGAAGCTTATTTTGCTTGGTGTTTTCTCCATACAATCAGAAAATAACTTCTATTCCTCCATGGTTCTAAAGTGAATTACATTGAGGTGGATTGGAAAGAATGTGGAACTGAGAATTGGAAAACCTGCAGGCTGAATCTGGCTTTGTACCTTCGCCAGCTGTGTCACTTGAAGTTACTGAACCTCTCTATGACACACTTCCTCATCTACTATAAAATGAGGAGCACATTTCCATATTGTCTGTTTTGACCAAAAGAGCTAATATAGGATACATGCTATTTAGGATACATCCATTTAAGAAAATTTTCCATTTCTCTTACATCTCCATATTTCCATGATCCAACAATCAATGATCAGTCACCTACTATATGTCAAACTCTGCCAGGCACTAGGGATACAATCTGAAAAATATTACCTTTGTCTTCTACAAGACCATAACTGGGTGGAGGAACAGTCATGTACACAAGTAACTCTAATGCAATGTTATCATTGCTATAATAGGGGGACAGTCCAAGTGCTGTAGGAGAACAAACAGGGAAGTTAGAGTGGCCAGGAAAGACTTCAGAAAGCGTATGACATTTGACTAGTGGCTTGATAGATGAATATTTCATATTTTTGCCTAATAACTTCTTTTTCCTCCCACCTACCACTAATTTAATGGATATTTGGTCTTCCTTCAGGATACGTTAAAAACCAGTGCTTCAGCCAACCGAACGATGGCACTAAATAAAATTTCCTTCTGACTATACAGAAGCAACCCAGTTGCCAAAGTAAAAACCACATTTCACCTCTCTGTTGCTATGAGAATGGATCCAAAAACTTAAACATAATGGAATATAGATGTGGCCTGAAAATATAGAGTCAGTTGAAGCCATCTGAAAAGCCCATGGTTCCCCCTCTTTCATAAGGAAACTATTTTTAGAAATCTCTGAATGCCCTGTGACTTTATGGCTTCTTCTAGTTTAGGCATCCAAACTCCTATATAAGGAATTCTAGCCAAAGAATTAAGCCTCAATTTCCTTTTAGGGATATTCTCAACCTATAAGGACATAGGCTGACACACCTGTGGCATGGTGGCTCAGGCATTTCTATTGGGACATCCGTAGCAGCACACTCCAACCAGCCTCTGTCACACACCCATAGCAATGCATTCAAACCAAGCCAAGTAACCTGTTTCCTTCATATCAGCAACTGCATCAGGGTAATATTGGTGCCGAAAGATTCACAAGTTGGTGTGGCAACATGCCAAAGCGAGTACAGTAAAACCTTAAAGACATGTGCACATGGGACCCTCTAAGGGGATCTTAGATAAAACTTAAATTACCCTTTTTATATTAAAAAGAAGTCCGCCACTGGGGCAACATACAGGATGTTACCTGGTGATTCCCTCGTGTACAATTTACATTTTTAAAAATTACCAATTTTAAGTATACAATTCAATATGCTTTGACAAATGGATTCAGTTGTGTGGCCACCACCACAATCATGACAAAGAATATTTCCATTTTCACAACAAATTCTCTCAAACATTTTTGTAGAGTCTCCTCGCCTCAGTCCCTGGTCCTTGGCAACTGCTGCTCTGCTTCCTATCACTATGGTTTTGCCTTTTCCAGAACTTTATATAATTGAAATTATACAATATGAAGACTTCTGCACCTGGCTCTTTCACGTTTTAGATTTATCCATAATGTTGTATGTATCCATAGTTTATTCATTTTTATAGCTGAATACCAGGTCATTATATTTATACACCACAGTTTATCAATTCACAATTTATTTATGAAACAACATTTGGGTTGTTTCCAGTTTGGGGCTACTATGAACATCTGCACGCAAGTCTTTGTGAGGACATGTTTTTCATTTCTCTTTGTTTAGTACCCAGAAGTGGAATTGCTGAGACATACATTAAGCGTGTGTTTAAATTTTTAAGAAAGTAGCAAACTGTTTTCCAAAGTAGCTGTATATTTTTGCATTCCCACCAGCAATGCTCCAGTTGTTCTGCACCCGTACCAACAACTGGCTTGTCAATCTTTTTAATTTTAGCTATTCTAGTAGGTATGTAGTGGTATTTAATTTGCATTTTCTTAAGACTGATGGTAAGTATAAGATGTGATTGGCATTTAATGTGCTAATAAGAAAGAATGCTGCAATTAAACAATGACACAATGCTTTCTTATCACTTAGAAACTGCATTTTATAGCCTCCCTAAAAAGCTCTCTTAGACTTATTTAAGCATAGTCTTCTTATTATAAATCCCTCATATATAAACAAAAAAGGAATGTATAAGCAAAATTAATTGGTGAAGAAAACCCTAATACTTCTTCAAATTTAGAGTCCAGCTCTTCTAAATCACCTTTTGACAGTTATTGATGTTAGTGTTTTCCATATTACATGGACTTTAATATTTATTTGTTTGGTTGCATCAGGTCTTAGTTGCAGCAGGCGGGCTCCTTAGTTGTGGCATTTGAACTCTTAGTTGTGGCATGCATGTGGAATCTAGTTCCCTGACCAGGGATCGAACTCAGGTCCCCTGCATTGGGAGCACGGAGTCTTAACCACTGTGCCACCAGGGAAGTCCCTACATTGACTTTTGTGTCAACCATGGTACTGGAAAGGCAGTCTTTTATTTTGGAAGTCTGCACCATTGTTGCTTCTGAGCTTTTTCTCCAAGCCACCAACAATATTCTGTAAATTTGATGCTGACACTTACTTGATCTTATTAGACTGGATTGAATTCCTTATTAGAAAAGATTAATATTCCTTCTTCAAATGGTTCATAGATTAAAATGGTGAAAGGTTTCAGTTGTCCAATCATGCTACCAGCAATGACAACCAAGATGGCACATGCCCAGGCAATGACAAATGAATCAGTTGTAAGATATCATCAATGGTAAGATAACACCCCAGTTTTAGAGATGTAAGAATATGTAAAAAGGTGCATCTTGGAAGCATGAAATACAGTTTCAAATAAGCATACTTTTTAAAAGTTGTCTTCTTCTTTTTTTTTTTTTGCGGTATGCAGGCCTCTCACTGTTGTGGCCTCTCCCGTCGCGGAGCACAGGCTCCGGACACACAGGCTCAGTGGCCATGGCTCACGGGCCCAGCCGCTCCGTGGCATGTGAGATCTTCCCAGACCGGGGCACGAACCCGTGTCCCCTGCATCGGCAGGCGGACTCTCAACCACTGCGCACCAGAGAAGCCCAAAAGTTGTCTTCTTTATCTTAGATGTGTATTTCGATACAGAAAACACACCAATAAAAGCTGAACATCCATCATTCCGAAACTGCATCATGCAATTTAGCGACTAATTAATCATAGTTTTAAAATACACTCAAAAGTTTGTTAAGTTAGTTTTCTCTCCCCAAGTAGACCACAAGTCCCTCTTTTTCAGGAACTTCACCTTTGATTCCTCTCATATTGTTTATAGCATTGTTTCTCAAATTTTATGTAATGATCCATTAGAGAGTCATGAAGTCATTTTAGTGGGTCATGACCAGAACTTTTTAAACAAAATAGAATAGAATAAAAAACATAAAAGTGACATACATAGTAAAGGTAAGGGCCACTTCATAAACTTTTCAAACATTTCAAAAATGTTTTTTTTGGTCAATTATATATTTGGTTGTGATATCTAATGTATTTCTTAAAGCATGCTGTAATCAAAAATGTTTGAAAAATATTACTATAATAGCATGAGAAGCATTCAATAATATTGATTGATTGATTTTTGCAGTCAGAAGCCAATTTTAAACTTATCTAAGTGGGCCAAAATTTTGATCCAATTCTTTAAAAGTTATTATCAGGTTGGTATATTTTTACCTTCTTTCAGTGAGGGCAATATTAGAAAAAACCTTGCACTCTCTCAGTTTATATTATTACAATTTCACAATCTAACATATATCTGTTTCTAAGGGAAAGAGTTTCAATTTCTGACTCACAAATGAGATAATCAGAGTTCAGTGATCTGGATTGGACCCAGACTTTTAGGTCTTGGGTGGTTAATTATTTAGCATCCTTTCAAAACTAAGATCCTTTAAACAATTATTCAACATTTGTTTGAAAGAAAGCTTTCTCCTCAATTCCCCAGTTAGTAAGTCTGGCCCCAAATCTGCAAACTCAAACCAATGACACAAAAAACTTGATCCATCTCCCTTGAAAGCAGTTCCAGGACTATTTATTTGCCAGTTTTTCAAACATACTATTTGGTGGGACCTCACCTCCCATGCACGTGACTTACCGAAATAGCTATCATCTCCCTACCTCCTTCTTCCAACTAAATTTGATAGTCTTCCAGGAAGAATTCTGGTACATATGTTCAGATCTATGTTCAGATCTTCCATCTATGTTACTTTTCCAGTAATGTCCTGATCAATTGGATTGCTCCAGAGCTGTCTGGCTAACTTACCTCTCACTCCCCTTAATCTAGCTCTGGCTGTAATAGAAAAGCCTCTGTCCTGGAGCCAGGAGATGTGAGTGCCTATCCTGGCCATATTGCACAACAAGTGACCTTTTCCGTATCTTTGATGAATAGTTTTCATATCTGCTCCAACAGATAGGGGTTATAAGAAATGGAGGTATGGACTCAAGACCATGTCTTCCTTTTAGCCATAAAAAACTCATTATAATAATTTTTGTTTGTTAATCCTGCGTAAGATTTCATTTGAATGAATGATTCCTTGAACAAAATAAATAAATATAGGAAAACTATTCAAGTATTTTCTGAGTAGCCCCTATGTGCCTGGTGGATACTTGAGAGCGTGTTTATGTTATTTAATTTGTTAACTTGAAAGCACTACACAATGTAATATGCTTACTTACATTAAATGGAGACAATTTTGTAAAAAAATAATTTATTTTATCATTAAAATATGTCTATCAGACCTAGTATTGTTATGACCCATAAGAAGAATATAGTTGAAAACATTTGTATATTCAACTGGGAAATAAAAGCATTTTATAAAGAGAACTGAATTTCTGTAAACTATATCTCACTAAATCAAGTTAACAACATTATTATAGCATTTCCTTTCAAATAAGGAAGTGCTGAAAATCGTGAGAACAGAGCGAAATAAATAAGAATATACCAGATTATTATTATTTTTTTTGTGTGTGTGTGGTAAGCGGGCCTCTCACTGCTGTGGCCTCTCCCGTTGCGGAGCACAGGCTCTGGACGCGCAGGCTCAGCGGCCATGGCTCACGGGCCCAGCCGCTCCGCGGCATGTGGGATCTTCCCGGACCAGGGCACGAACCCGTGTCCCCTGCATCTGCAGGCGGACTCCTAACCACTGCGCCACCAGGGAAGCCCTATACCAGATTATTTTGACTTTTAGTACCAGCTATCTCTTTCACAACTCCTTGAGGGCAGGAGAGGTATACCTATTATACATCTGTTTCTCTCAACAGCACCTACAATGGGACTTTATTATACATCAGCTTAATGAATGAAATGTGCCAGGCACTCAGCTCTGGGAGGTAACACCCTACTGCTCCCACCAGTATAAAGCAGAGTGACCACATGACCCTGGTTTACCCAGGACGGTCCCACTTTAAGCCTGTTGTAGGGTTATAGTACCCTTTTTCACTCTCAGAGGGTCGTGTTTTACAAGATAAATCATATGCTTGCCCTAATTATAAGCCTCACTCACATTCATTCTGCCTTTCAGCTGCTGGGGTTTTTTTTGGCTGTGTTGGGTCTGTGTTGCTGCGCGCGGGCTTTCTCTAGTTGTGGCGAGAGGGGGCTACTCTTCATTGCGGTGCGCGGGCTTATTGCGGTGGCTTCTCTTGTCGCAGAGCACGGGCTCTAGGCACGCGGGCTTCAGTAGTTGTGGCACGTGGGCTCAGTAGTTGTGGCTCGCGGGCTCTAGAACTCAGGCTCAGTAGTTGTGGCACACGGGCTTGGTTGCTCCACGGCATGTGGGATCTTCCTGGACCAGGGCTCGAACCCGTGTCCCCTGCATTGGCAGGTGGATTCTTAACCACTGCACCAGCAGGGAAGCCCTCAGCTGCTTTTAAGGTAAGAAATTCTAGAACCTTTGACTCCAGTTCCTGATTTTATTTCACTCTGTGAGCAAGTAGAATAAGTGTAGACCTTGAGAAATGCATTCCTGTTCCACTTTCATTATAGTATTATGGAGAACTACAATCCTCTGGGGGAAAGTTTATCTTTAGGAGACTGAGCTAAAGCACAAACACACCTTGCCCTGTGAAGTCAAGGCCACCGAGAAACCTGAATGAAAGGCAAGAAATCTCAAGTTTCCACCAGAAAGAAAGAAATGATCTGGAGGGAACCTTTCACCTCAATTCTGGTGGTCCAACATTTCTATTAGGCAGATATGCCCTGTCGCCTGCTACATCCAGGGACTTAACGAAAATAATCAGATCACATGTTAATCACTTTGAGTTCCATAGAAAACAGATGCCAGATAAATTCCTGGCTTTGTTAGAGAAATGTTGCAAAGGCCAGACTGTAAGAGAATTTCTCACTAGTCGTAACTTCAGGGAAATTATACTAATTTAGACTTCAGTTTCCATCAAACACACATAATAATAATAATACAGTGGCACCATCTGACTCTTAACCATCTGTTCTCTCACATCAACACCGTGAAAGCGGATGGGGAGGCAACACCTCAGGGAAAATGGCGGCACACGTTACGTTAGGGAAATGCCAGCCTGGGTAGCCAAGTTCTGGACATAGAGAATAACCTTGATGAGAAAAAAAGTAAAAGCAGTCTACATCATTTGTGCTGATATAAATGAAGTGCCGCTCAGGGCACTGAGCCACAGACTTTGGATTTCTGGTCCTCCCTTCGACCTGGGCCTGGCAGTGATGTAAGGAGTGATGTGGCAATGTACCAGATACCCTAAGGAGGAGGTCCCAGAAAAGGAAGCATCACCTCTCTTCTTCCCAAAGTGAAGGTAATTCCTGCCCGGTTTTAGAAGTCTAAAATTAGATATAAGAGTTCTGGAGGTATTCATCTGACCCTAGGGAAAGTCTGAAGCTAGGTACCTCACTCAGGTGCTCTTGACAATAAGAAATTTATAAATTTATGTCACATCGACAGGTTTATGTCACCCTGGGCCTATATAATATAGGACATATAACCCAAATTTAAATCTGGTAACAAGTTAACATACTTACCTCCCTTTTTCCTCTTTATTACTTCTTAGCTACCCCACTTTCTTACCCAAAAGTGATGAGTCACTTAACCTCTATTTTAATTTCTCATTGGCAAAATTGGTGGGGCAGTTTGGAGTGGAATAGGGACTACATTTTGGCAACAACAACCCAAAGTATCAGAAAAGCCCCATATCTTTTCAGGAAGCAAGGGCATAGCTATTATCTCCTTACCAATCATCCTGACAAAGTGATGAAATGAACCAAAATGAGAGGAATCTAAGGAACCAACATCAAAGGCAAGCTAATTCTGTTGCTACAACAAGACAGTTATGATGTAATCAGAGCCATACCAGAGTCTATAAAGCACTTCATTTACCCGCAATACTCATTGCAGTTACTTCCTAGTTTCTTTTCTCTCTGTCTTCCAACTGAGTTTGGAGTCAAAGCAACTTGCCTACTCCTTTGTCCCAAACAACTTGCTCGCATCTGCTCTGCCTATAGAGAGGGCACAGAATCAGAAGCAGGGATCCTCGGACCTAGCACACTCCCAAACTATAACCAATTGTGTGACCTTGGTACAGGCATTTAACCTCCTGGACCAATTTGCTTCACCTGTGCCCTGAAGGCTCCATGAACTTTAAGATCCCTTCATATTCAAATATCTCCAATTCCCTAAAACTTCCTCTTCCCTTCTTTTACGTCTCCTCCTTTCTGTCTTCTTACAGTTATGCTTGTGTTCCCAAGCTCTTATATATTTAACCATCTGGCTGAGGCAGAACACCTTAGAGGTTAAAAAGCACAGCTTTGGCCCCAGAGAAAGCAGAATTCATGGTCCAGCCCTGCTACATACCAGCTATGTAACTCTGGATAGGGTCTCTTGCCTTGTCTGTAAAATGGGATTAATAATAATATGTACCTCATAGGTCTGTGGTGAAGGTTAAAAGAGACACTGCATGAAAAATGCTTAGCACATATTCATTCAGGTCTTCAAGCACCTGGCATGTGATGGGCACAGTGCTGGCCCCTGGAAGTGCAGCGGTAAACAAAATAAACAAGGTCTCTGCCTGTATGGAGGTTCTAGTGGGGGAGTGAGCTGTACAAGATATGTGCTATTAAGGAAACGTCTAGAGACAAGATGCCAAATGATGTCACAGGGAAGTGAATTTTGGTGGCAGCATGGCAAGAATATCGTGCGTTAAGGAGACATCAAGTATGAGTAGGGTGGGGTCAAAGAAGAGTAGGAACTAGACCCCAAGCAAAGTTAGGGGAAAGCTTGTGGGAAAACCCTAGAACTAGGAGTGACCATGACCGGAGACCCTGAATTCGGGAGGGGCTAGAGAAGTAAGCATGGGTTCCATCCTGCAGGCAGAGTGGGCACTGTTAGCTGTTGTCATTATTATTGTCCCCACAAATGTAACATATCCAAAATGGAATCTGTCTTTCCACCTAAAGCAACTCCTCCCTCCTGCCTGCCCCCATTCCTTGTCATGGTAGTGTTATTCTGCTGATCCTTTGATGGTTTTTTTCTCCTTAGCCCCTTCCACTCATTTACTTTACAAGTTTTAAGTACCAACTGTACTCAAGATACACAAGCTAGTGTTTCAGCTTTTCAAAGTTTCTTCCATCCTGTGCCCTTGTTTCTGTTCCCACAGCTCCTATCCAAGGCCTTACGATCTCATGCCTCAGTTGTAGCAGTAGCCTCTTCACTAGTAGCCATATCTCTATATTTAATAATCTACAAAGCCCTGCCTACATAATAAATGCCACAAAACACTACATTATTCTTGTTTTATTACTGCTAGAAAAAAAATAGTGGCCTTCTATTCATCCTTCAGATGAGAAGAGTTTTCAGAGTCCTTTGAGACATTTCCTGCCTATCCACGGGCTGCTTCACAAGGGGAAGGGGGACTTCTCTGCAAAATGATCTCATGTCCTCCAAACACATAAGATTCATTCCAGATTCTAAGTCAGTGATTCTCAACCTATGTGGTCCATTGTCACCTCCAAAGTTCTTAAAATACTCATGCTAAGGCTGATCCCTAGAGATTCTGGAGAGAACCTTAGTCATCAGTAATTTTTTTAAGCCTCCCAGGTGATTCAAATGTGCAGTCAAGGTTGGGAACCACTGCTCTGTGCATTCTGCCTTGCTGTTTCCCTGCCTAGAATGCCTACTCTCCTTCCGTCCCCCACCCTATTTTCTCTGTCCTTATAAGTTCAGCAATTTGGGTTGTCCCTGTCTACTCCTGACCATCCAAATTCCACATTTCTCAAGACCCTTAGAGTATAAATGGTTTGAATCAATTGTTTTGGGAACTCCATCATAGGAAATTGTTTCCAAAAGCTTCTAAGTGGGAGTTCTAGAACTCAGTACCTCAGATATCATAGAATACAAAGACTAATGTGAGCCAGTCTTGGCAACTCATCACCGTTCATGCAATTTTATCTATAGAAAAGCAAATCTTTTCCTATTGAAGAACCTAAAGACTATTAGGAAAATGTGTTCAGATTTCCAACTTGCCCTACCAAGCAGGAAGCCCTTCCTGTCCTTACTGCCCTTACCAACTCTACAGGAGCACGGAATTTCATTTGCCTAACATCTCACATGCTGGCAGACACAGGGCAAATCTTCAAGACCCTGGTGACAGCTTTCATGTCCTGAGACACCTACTAGAGCCTTCACCACCACTTGTATCTGTCACTTGGCTGAGTATATAGTATACATGCCCCATAAGTATACCAATTTTCTCCCCTCATCTTGGAATGAAGCCCTTAATACAAATGAATTTTCTACATAACCTAAGTTTACCTCTTGGAAGACACAATTCTTTCGTCTTAACCATTTTGACAGAAAGCTAGTTGAATATTATCTTCTTTTTCTTTATAATTTTTTAAAATTATTTATTTATTTATTTTTGGCTGCTTTGGGTCTTCATTGTTGCACGCAGGCTTTCTTTACTTGCGGTGAGCAGTGGCTACTCTTCATTGTGGTGCACAGGCTTCTCATTGCAGTAGCTTCTCTTGTTGAGGAGCACAGGCTCTAGGCACATGGGCTTCAGTAGTTGTGGCACGTGGGCTCAGTAGTTGTGGCTCGTGGGCTCTAGAGTACAGGCTCAGTAGTTGTGGCACACGGGATTAGCTGCTCCGTGGCACATGGGATCTTCCCGGACCAGGGATCAAACCTGTGTCCCCTGCATTGGCAGGCAGATTCTTAACCACTGTGCCAACAAGGAATCCCGAACATTATCTTCTTACTTACCTTACTGAACAGAGTAAATGGATTGAAATAATTTCTTGACCACTCAGAACCATCATTATAAGCCAGCAGGAGAGCTAAGTAGCATTATATAGATCCCTGAAAGGGTTTTTAAGGTATCTAAACTTTTCCTCCCATATATATTCAATTATCTCAGACATAAACACTTGGCATGAATACTGAAAGGAAGTAAAATAGGTAATGACCATCTTCCTTGTGCCTCAAACTTTCTGTACTGGTGACCGAGTGCCTACACCTTACTGTGCATATTCTGTGTATTATGGATGAAGACCTAAAGGTAACTCCTCCTCCGACCTCCAATAGCAGGCTTACATTCAGTGACAGACATTTTTCTGATGGCTTAGAGCCTTTTTTTTTTTTTTTTAACATCTTTACTGGAGTATAATTGCTTTACATTGCCGTTAGTTTCTGCTGTATAACAAAGTGAATCAGCTATATGTATACATATATCCCCATGTCCCTCCCTATCCCACCCCTCTAGGTGGTCACAAAGCACCGAGCTGATCTCCCTGTGCTATGCAGCTGCTTCCCATTAGCTATCTATTTTACATTAGGTAGTGTATATATGTCCATGCCACTCTCTCACTTCATCCCAGTTTACCCTTCCCAATCCCCGTGTCCTCAAGTCCATTCTTTACATCTGCGTCTTTATTCCTGTCCTGCCCCTAGGTTCATCAGGACCTTTTTTTTTTTTTTAGATTCCATATATATGTGTTAGCATATGGTATTTTTTTTTCTCTTTCTGACTTACTTCACTCTGTATGACAGGCTCTAGGTCTATCCACCTCACTACAAATAACTCAACTTTGTTTCTTTCTTTGGCTGAGTAACATTCCATTCTATATATGTGCCACATCTTTATCCATTCATCTGTCGATGAACATGTAGCTTGCTTTCATGTCCTGGCTATTGTAAATAGAGCTGCAATGAACATTGTGGTACATGACTCTTTTTGAATTATGGTTTTCTCGGGGTATATGCCCAGTAGTGGGATTGCTGGGTCGTATGGTAGTTCTATTTTTAGTTTTTTAAGGGAGCTCCATACTGTTCTCCATAGTGGCTGTATCAATTTACATTCCCTCCAACAGTGCAAGAGGGTTCCCTTTTCTCCACACCCTCTCCAGCATTTACTGTTTGTAGATTGTTTGATGATGGCCATCCTGACTGGTGTGAGGTGATACCTCATTGTAGTTATGATTTGCATTTCTCTAATGATTAGTGACGTTGAGCATCCTTTCATGTGTTTGTTGGCAATCCGTGAAACACCAAAGACCCTGCATAGCCAAAGCAATCTTGAGAAAGAAAAATGGAGTTGGAGGAATCAGACTCCCTGACTTCAGACTATACGACAAAGCTACAGTAATCAAGACAGTATGGTACTGGCACAAAAACAGAAATATAGATCAATGGAACAGAATAGAAAGCCCAGAGATAAACCCACACACATATGGTCACCTTATCTTTGATAAAGGAGGCAAGAATATACAATGGAGAAAAGACAGCCTCTTCAATAAGTGGTGCTGGGAAAACTGGACATCTACATGTAAAAGAATGAATTGAGAACACTCCCTAACACCATACACAAAAATAAACTCAAAATGGATTAAAGATCTAAATGTAAGGCCAGACACTATAAAACTCTTAGAGGAAAACATAGGAAGAACACTCTATGACATAAATCACAGCAACATCGTATTTGACCCACCTCCTAGAGAAATGGAAATAAAAACAAAAATAAACAAATGGGACCTAATGAAACTTAAAAGCTTTTGCACAGCAAAGGAGCCCATAAACAAGATGAAAAGACTACCCTCAGAATGGGAGAAAATATTTGCAAATGAAGCAACTGACAGAGGATTAATCTCCAAAATATACAAGCAGCTCATGTAGCTTAGAACCTTTTTGTTTTATGAATCATTACCCCAAGATGGCCAGAAGCCTGAAATACAGTGAATGTGTAGGAGGGACCCACTTTGGTAACAGTTACATTGCATTAATTACACAAGTAATTCTGGTCTTCTGGTGGGAAAATTGCAAGAGTCAATGACCTATAAGTGAGTAGTAGAGCTAATATCTCCACCCCTACCCTAATCATAGGACATAAAAATCTAAGTAGCCTTTGTATTGCATTGGAAAGTTGCTTGGATTTAGAGAGCCATGGGCTTAGAGCATTTCCTAAAAATTTGCTTGGCCCCCAAAATGCCTAGCTAGATCCTCGAGTGTATTCCATGACCCTCATATAATAAAGGCTCATATTCCCTGGTTATAACCTTACACAAAAGCTCCTAGGGCCTTTCCAAAATACCCATCATATCCAAAATTCAGATTTAGGCCAAAGTAAGCACCCGTATCTAATATGCTATCAGCTGCTACAGCCATAAGGTTTATTTGCCCTATTGGATAATTTTCTGGTTGTTGAAATTGTGGTAAGTATTTTAATGCATGTATTATCTTCCTACTTGAAGCTCCTGTTCTTTCTCAAAGAAAAGTAAAAACCAAAACTCTTTCTGCACCTACACTGCTGTTACGGCATCTTCAGATCTGCAAATAAATTCTCATTTGTACATTCTGTTGGTGGTTTCTCTCTCTCTTTCTCTCTTAATTATTGGAAACTTGAAGTGAAAATGAATCAGCAACCATGACTGCTGCACTTAAGGAAATGTATGATCTGGTTTATAATTTATGTATTAGCTCCTGAAGGAACTTAAGTACTTAGCTCCCAATTTATGATGCAAGTATGAGTAACAGCATCTCTTAATTTACATCTGATTCAACTTGCTCATTTTATCTAAATCTAATATCTAGATTTAGTTCTCCTTCTACACTCATTTCACCAGTTTAATCTCTAAATGTGGAGCTGCAATAAAATATTTATTTTTACCCAATATCTTCTTTCTAGTTTTGAGATACACTATAGCATCATGTCTTTGATATTCTCAGAACACACAACTGCTCTACCTGATGGTGAATAGCAATAGGCAAAGGAATTATTTTTCAGGAAACTATGAGGGAAAGAAGGAAGAGGAGGAGAGGGAACTCACATAGAGAAGCATTTTTTTAATCTGATGAATTAATAATCAATGAAATATTGTCAAACTTTTCTAAGGGTCATTATATTCATTTCCTTCTTATCCCCACATCAAATCTAAACTTCTCGGTCTGCCATATGGCCACTGAGGATGCCAGCTTCCTGCTTTCATAGAAGTTATTGATAGCACACCATCATCTGAGGTGTTCTTGAACACCGACTTTTCACTACTTAGCAGCATGATGGAGAAATCAAGGATGGTCCATGGAAATAGCTAATGGTCTTGTTTTAGGGCAAACTTGCTTATTCTGCAATACATGCTTCTAAGTTTATTGGGGATAGGATGTCCTTTCTTTTATGAAATGATGTTGATAATGTTTGAAAAAATAAAAGATGGGCAACAACCCCCCCCAAAAAAATTCCCTGTCTGGCTTTCCAGATTTGGCATTATCTTCCCAACTAATCATATCTTCCACTTCCCCCCAGCACAAAGTGTCTGCCCCTTCAAGTCCTACACAAGCTCTGCTCACTCCCACATCTTAAACTGTGTGACTTGACCATTTAGAACGGGCGTGCGTGATTGGAAAGAACATCACGTAGGAACTGGTGAGCCTGGATTTTATTCCTTTCTTGCTAATAAACTGGGTGACCTTAGCTATGTTACTTAACCCCTCTGAGCCTTAGTTTCTTCATTTATAAAGTGAGAGTATTAGCTTGATATGGTCAGATTATAACACTACTTAGATCATTCTCTATTCCTACCTTACTAACTGAAATATCCTTTTAATTCCATAGTTCTTATCATCATTTGATATAATATACATTTTACTTATTTATTTTTTCTTACACATCTCTATTAGAATGAAAGCTCTGTGTGGGCAAAGTTTCTTCCCACTTTGCCCACTGCTGTATTCCCAGCACTTAGAGGAGTTCAATGCACTGTAGCCACTAAATAAATCTTGTTGATCGAGTTAAGGCATTAAAGATTCATACATATTATTCTTCCTTAAATATGCTCTGCAAGTCAGAGCTCCTCCCTCAAATTCTGCTGACTACTCCAAACCCAAATCTCCCTTCCATGCACTTCTAATGCAATTACAGTTAGGGCTATACAGTTTGGCATTTAAGAATTCTCTGAATATTCCAGATATATCAGCACCAACTTTTAAAGTAGAGAATATACATTTCTTAGGGCCAAGTGCTATGCCTCGTCTGTCATATATTTGCTAGGTATATGACTGATTAAACTGATGGAAAGTGTCAGCCTTGCATCAGGAAACTAACTCAAGTTTTAGCCATCTGCACCTCATGGGGGCTCACAGGGGTGATAAAACCACCCAAGATACATCTCTGCAAGCAGAAAAGGAGAAGTCAAAATTTCCTTTGCCAGTCACTGTCCATGAAAGCATATAATAGTATCTGCTGGTAATAGAGAGACTACACAGGGCAGAGGGAGTTTTTTGGGGAAGAATCAGAATAAAAATGACTGGAAGGACCTTTCAAAAAGAAGAAAGAATTGGTAGAGGACTTGAATTCAATTTTAGAGATAGAATAGAATTAAAATTTATAGAGATAGAATAGAAAGTAGAATTTAACAGATAAAAAAGCATCTTAGACATTGTCTCTTACCCTATGTTTGTCTGAGAAAATGAGGATAACAGAAGTGAAGTGACTTGCATAAATGCACACAGATTATTAGTGAAAGTACCATGAAACACTGCTCATCAAAATCTGATCTGGAAAATTGAATTTTCTCATTACAGTTTTACAGGAAATGCATTTGATTTGTAGCTATGACCAAAATGCTTTCTAGAATATACCTGCAAGGTTATACAATATATTGGGACATTTTACTTCTAAGTATAGCTTAGTTTAAGTAATTGAGTCTGCCTTGGATATTTTAGGGACATGTTACTGAGCATCAACTATAACTGTAGCATATTAACAACGTGAAAATTATAGGAGCAAGAACTTGCTAGGCTCTGACATTGGATTTTGGGATATTGGTTTTTATAATAAATTGTTTTCTCTGGATTTGCTTCTTTCTCCTAAAAATCAAATGCTAAAAAACCCAAAACTATTGAATTAGAAGTCTAAATTAGTTCACTCCCAGTTCTTTAGTTCACTGTATAATCACAGAACAGGATTTTTTAAAAATATGAATTAACTATATCATTGCCCAAACTCTGATTTTGCTTTTATGAAGAGGTGTTGGTGAGTTAGTGAAATAGATCCTTATTGACTATGCTTCTATTTCCATTGCAGAATCATAGAACATTGGATTAGGAAGAGAATTTAAAGAAAACCTTGCCCTATCCCCTCACTTACCCATGAGGGAATGGAGGTCCAAAGAGGTTGAGTGACAAGCCCAAAGCTATACAGCCAGTTAGTGTTAGGACCTCTTATAAAATCCCAGTGGTTAACTTCAGGACTGTAACCAAAGAAAGGTATCCTAGCTGCTGGAGGAGGAAACCTCCCACAGGCTTCCAGTATCTCTCAGTTACTATAAGTCCAGACCCATGCACACAACTTCCTTATGATTCCATAGACCTATTGGTGAGAATGTACTCCTTAATTGCTGGACATTGCCCTGTTGGCCCTAGAAAGGTTGCCAAGTGAGGGTTCCTGATGTCCTGCCGAGTCTTCCATCCTTTCTGTTAAGTGATCCACAGCATGGAAGCCACACCTGAAAAAAAGCTCATTCTGTGCCCTAATCAAATTTCTGACGTGATTCCTTACAAGGGAACTCTGATCAATCCTGTCTGGACTTCACTTTAATCTGCTCATTTTTTGAGCATTCACAGCACATAGTACTCACTGTAAAAGACCGAGGGAGCCACAGTTTCTGAATGAACGGATGCCGTTGTTGCTACGCTGGTAAACTCTCTCAGATTTGGCCTGGGAAGCATGCATTTTAATGTCCCAGGTTAAAATTTACTTTACTTGTGGAATGCATTCATCAATGACATAATTTTATTTTGCTTGTTTAATTGAGTAACATCACAAGTGTGGGAGACAAATACATTAGTTGGGTTGGGGTTCAGGAAAGTGTCTACATCTATTTCAGGGAACTAATAATGACATCTAAAAAAGCAAACACTTACAGAACTTAGGATGCACTAGGCACTCTTCTAAGAGCTTTACACTGTTAGTTCACTTAATCTTCAGAAAAACCCTAAGAGGTAGGTATTAATATTATCCCATTGTACAGATAAGAAACTCAGCACAGATACAGTAACTTGCCCATTGTCACATGGCTAGTAAGTGGCAAGGCTGGGATTGTGAACCCAGAAGTTCGTATTTTCACCACTATGCTATACCTAACACAGGAAATTTGAGAAAAGAAATTAAAACAACCTTTTAACCTCCATTTTCTAGGCATTTCAGGTTAAAGTATTTGGGGATCTGAGATAATTATTTGGACAACTGACCTAAGAGCTAAAGGATCAACCATGCAATCACCGGATAATTTTTATCATAATTCAGTTTACATTTTCACAGTTTTACAAAATAGAGTCAAATGTATGAGAACATTTCTATACTACTTGACCTTGATAAGTAAAATACGTCACTAGCTACCTACTATATGCCAGGCTTTGGAGCAAAAACCATGAATTAGTCACAGTTCTTCTCAAGATGCTTACTGTCTTATTGGTGGAGACAATATTTAAACATAGAAAAAATGCAACAACATGAGCAATGCATGGTACATGTCAAATTGGGAGTCTGACAGCAAGTGCAAAAAAAAAGATCCTTCTAGAAATAATTTGACATTCAGCATTCCAAACACTAAAGAATCTAAAAACCTCCTGGAATGCTCAAAGTTAGAAAATTGTGAAAAGTTTCTTATTTTCTATTATAATTTGTGGTGCTACCACTTTTCAATTCTTCGTATGGTCAAATAAACATTTGCTTAAATATACACTCATTAAAATACTTTGATTAGGATTTAAAAGGATTTCGAATTGGATACCAGCTGAATATTTTCTTTGTTACTGAAAAACGTCTTCTATTAAAGCTTCGGTGTGTTTAATGTTTATAGATTCTTTTCATGTCTGCTTTTCTTTAAAAAATAATAAACAATAAACAATATTGTTTAAAAAACAATAAGTCCCTTGACTATAATGGTAGCAAGTTTTCAAAATAAACCATACAAATATCAGAAATACCAGCTTTCTTAACAAGATAATTTCCCTCCCCTGTAAATGAGCCATTTCTTGATCGTTCTTCATACATTAAATATTATCCCATTGTATGTAGAATGTGTAGACTAACTTTGTTTACATCTCAATTTAATTTTCAGTTTTAATTTTATTTTGCACAATGGGTTAGGGATTATCCATTGTTCTTCAGTAAACTACAATTCGTTTGAACAGTTATAGTCATTTTCATTCCCAACTCATTCTCACTGAAATCTGTAAGAATAACAACAAGCTCTGGGAGAATTTATCCATTGTTATGGAATGAATTGTGTCCTCCCCCCCTAAATTCATATGTTGAAGCCTGAATCTCAGAATGTAACTTTAAAGAGGTAGATAAGACCTTTAAAGAGGTAACTAGGTTAAAGTGAGGCCATTAAGGCATGCCTTTATCCAACGTGATTGGTGAACTTATAAGAAGAGGAGATTAGAACACACCAGGGATGTGCACCCACAGAGGAAAGACCACATATGGACAATGTGAGAAAGAAGGCAGCCGTCCACAAGGCAGGAAGAGGGCCCTCACCAGGAACTGAATCTGCTGGCACCTATACTTAGACGTCCAGCCTCCAGAACTATGAGAAAATAAATTTCTGTTGTTTAAGCCACAGTCTGTGGCAACCCTAGCAAATTAACATACTCATTTTGAGAGGCTCACCTTCCTCTCCAACAAAGCCAATTTCTTAGAGTCAGCGCTTCAAGAATTCTGGTTTGTACATATTATCTCATTTTCTAACTTCCTCTCTATGTCATATTTACTCTCCTTTTCTCTACTCAATCAAGCCTAATTCTAAACTATAACCCTGGTGACATGGTCATTTCTGAAATACATGCAAAAACTGACAACCTTTTTATTTTTAGCAACGACAGTATACAGAGTCAGAGCGTCTCTCCAAAATTAAAAACATTTAAAAATTTGAGAGCCACTAGTTTTTGTCATCATCATTTTCTTAAAAATGTAATTTGCATCAACAATTTTTTTAAAAAATCAGACAATGTGAGTATATGTAAAGTTAAAAGTGGAAGCTGACCATTCACCAAATCCTTCTTGCTGACCATTCACCAAGTCCTTCTCCAAAGAAATATTCACTGTTGACAATTTGGCGTGTAAATGCCCTGCTTTATTTATTTATTTATTTAATTAATTTTTTGGCTGTGTTGGGTCTTCGTTGCTGTGCGCGGGCTTTCTCTAGTTGCAGCGAGCAGGGGCTGCTCTTCGTTGAGGTGCACAGGCTTCTCAATGCAGTGGCTTCTCTTCATTGGGGTGCACTGGCTTCTCTGCAGTGGCTTCTCTTGTTGAGGACCACGGGCTCTAGGCGCACAGGTTTCAGTAGCTGTGGCATGCGGGTTCAGTAGTTGCGACTTGCAGGCTCTAGAGCGCAGGCTCAGTAGTTGTGGTGCACAACTTAGTTATGCTTAGTTGGGCTTAGTTGCTCCACGGCATGTGGGATCTTCCAGGACCAGGGCTTGAACCCGTGTCCCCTGCATTGGCAGGCAGATTCTTAACCACTGCACCACCAGGGAAGCCCTGCCCTGCTTTAAATGAAGGAGTCTCCTCTAAAACATATTTGCAATACTTGTACAGGCTACCTCCTTATTCTGTGAGCACCACTCTAGCAAATGTCTCACTCCTTGGAAGAAAAGATACCGTCTTCGTTTCTGGGGCTGGAGACCCAAGTCATGGCCTCACAACCTGGATATCTGCCAGCAAGAGCAGAATATCAGCCTTTGCAGACAGCCTTCCATAAAGTCCTAATAAAAGAAGCCCAGAATTGCTTAAACATTAGATAAGTAACTGTTCAGATTTATTTGTTCCTGATACAATACGCCAACCCTTGCAGTTGAAAATTAAACGATAATATACTTCCCCCTCTGTTCTACACAGCAATAACCTGTTTCCCTGGTGGATAATCAGAGGCCAAAGGGTGGGTAATTTATCACAAAAGAGAAATGGGAGGATTGCCAAAAGTAACAAAGGGGCAGTGATATCCTTGCTCCTACTATAGGGCACTGGTTTAATGAAGGCAAGGTTAATAAACTTTCCCAGCAATGTAAGGTCAAGTCCAGTCTTCTCCTTAAAGCCAAGGCAGCCAGCCAGATCACAAAAAATAGGAAGTAATAGATATCATGTTAATCACCTTTTTTTATGGTCAAGAGCTATATTCCTGGGAATCAAAAGACTAGTATATTATAATCTAGTTGCTTTCTCTAAAATTCTCTAATATTTCATACAATTGTGCAAATTAACGTGGGCCATATTTCTCAGAAACTAAAAGAAAGACAGGTGTCAGGAAAAAGATGCAAAGTTAGTAAGAAAATTAACTTCTGTCTGTTTTTTTATTAAAGTTAATTTATAGGCTATTTTTCATGAGAATTGTGTATGTATGTGTGGGTGTGTGTGGGTGTGTGGTTAAATGTTTGAAACCTCTGTGTTCATTCTCATAATCATGTGATAGCTGAGCCTGTTTAACAAGTTGCTGGAGATGACCCTGAGGAAACAGAAAGTAGTATTAATAAGTAGATGGGGAGGTAATGCAAATTTTGTAGCTGCTAAATTTTGGTTGCAGGTTCAAACTTATATACATGGAAAGGGTGACTGTGGCTGTACACACAAAATGAAACAAGAGAATTCGAAGTCTATGTTTAGATAACTAATGTGAAAATATGTGTAATGATATATATAATGAAGAAATGAATTACACACTTTGTGTGGGGTAGGGAGGACACATCCTTAAGGACTATAGCAATAACAGCTAATATTTATTAAGTGTTTATTATATACCAGGCATTATTAACTATTTAACCCCCACTACAGCCCTGTTAGGTAGATTCTATTATTGTCCCCATTTTACTGATGAGGAAATCAAGTTCCAGAAAGGCTAAGTGACTTGCCCCAAGTCACACCATTAACTGGTGTGGGTTCAGTTGGTGAGTTGGCCATCTGATCCCAAGTCTCGATGTACCTTCAGGTCTTGGAATCCCAAAACTGAAAAACACCTTAGAGGTATACTATTTCAGTCTTCCACCAAAAAATTGAACAGGAAGTCCCCCAGCCTCCCACGGGATAGCTCTTCAGAAAGAGGAAGCTCACTGAGGAAACCCTTGTAGGAGCAACTCTCTTAGAAATTTCTTCCTTCTAGTTTGAGTGGTACTTGTTTCCCCTGCAACTTTCACTTATGCATTCAGTGTCTGGTCTGCACCCTACCCCTAGCGGAGCTAATCCCCCCATTCACAAGACAGCTTTTTTTTTCATTTTATTTTATATTGGAGTATAGTTGATTAACAGTGATGTGTAAGTTACAGGTGTACAGCAAAGTGACTCAGTTATACCCATACAAGTATATTAATTCTTTTCCAAATTCTTTTCCCATTTAGGTTATTACAGAATACTGAGATGTATTCCCTATGCTATACAGTAGGACCTTGTTGGTTATTTATTTTAAATACAGTAATGTATACACACACAAGACAACATTTGAACATTTGTGGAAGACTCTCACATTACCCCTTGAGACTTCTTTTTACTACATACTGAAAGTGATTTTCCCCTGAAAACAAACCAGATCACATCATTCCCTATTTGAAATGTCTGTTGACTCCTCCTTGCCTGTGAGATAACCAAATTCCAAATTCCTTTGCACGGCATTCATATGCCATGGCTCAAACCAAATAGGAGTCTGTCTCCTACTTATATTCAATCTAAGATGGATGTTCCTTATCCATGGGCACCTATGCTCCAAAAGGTAATTCAGGAACCCAGGTTTTGTCCATCTGCAACAAGTGGCTTCTAAGGTTGCCATGCATATCTACAGTGAGATGGAGATTAGCATGTAGGAGATGTAGACCTAGAATGGTGTGGATCACTTCCAACCACCTGGCAATTGTGAGGACTCTACCACATGGCTTCATTTAAGTGCAAAGGAAATGGCTACACTCAGGAAGAGGAAGAAACAGCCTGGTGAGCAGCCAGCCCCTCTCTGGTGACCTTACCTTCTCTTTTCTGCCTCATGTGCCACCACTTTTCCTTAAGCAACTATATTCAAATCTAACCCAACTTCCTATTATTCTAAAGCATGTCAGGTCCTCACTTTGCTTTATGCATGCTGCTTTGCTACATCTAAGTTCCCTTCTTTGTTTTGTAAAATCCTATTCATACTTCAAGTCCTAGTTCAAATATCACTCCCACTCTTCCCCATCTCTCATTCCTCCAACAACTAGTGTTATTTTCTGACCCCGCTGTGTTCTCACAAAACTTGAAACATTTATGCATTGTCAATTTTACATATCTATATGCATATACATAAAAACCCCACTGTATTATATTTGTGTTCATGTTCTCTCAGTTATCTTTAAAACTCTCAATTTTCCTTTTTTCATCTCTGTAGGCCTTCAGTATCTCTTACCTGGACCATCGCAAAAGCCTCCATACTGATCTCCCTTTCTGACCATCTTACCACCCTCCACACAGCTCCTGGAGTAATTTATCAAAAATGCAAATCATGCCGTGGAATCCACCTCCTACTGAAAACCTTCTAAGACCCATGGCCTAGAGCAGCTACTCTTAAAACTCAGGGATCCTTGAGTCCCTCCTCCAAAGAGTTTCATGCTGCAAGTCTACAGTAGCATCCAGAAAGCTGCAGTTTCAATAAATGCCCAAATGATTTCGATGTAGGAGGTTGGTAGACCATATTTTGAGAAATAATGAGTTACAGAAAAAACCCCAAAGTCTTGACATGTCACATATTCTACTAATACCAAGTTATGTGTATGTCCCTGTAGATATGTTACATTTTGAGTCCACTGTACTTCCGCACACACTCTGCCTTATACTTAGATTGCTCCTCTCTGTGTGGTCTCCCTAATGGATTTTTATTCATTCTTGAAAATGCCCCTTAGGCCTCATTCATCTTGCAGCCTTCCCAGTCCCTCCTTGCCCACACAGAATTAATCTCTTCCTCCATATAATTTCTGTGCCTTGTAAATATTTATGTTTCTACATATATCACATTGGCAGAGATACCACCAGCTTGGACTGAGAGGGACAGAGAGAGTGAAAAATGAAAAAAAGGCCATTAGACCCCCAAACTTCTACGAGCAGGAAGCAAGCTGCAAAAAACTACTCAGGTGGACTTCCGTGGTGGCACAGTGGTTGGGAATCCGCCTACCAGTGCAGGGGACACGGGTTCAGGCCCTGATTCGGGAGGATCCCGCATGCCGTGGAGCAACTAGGCCCGTGTGTCACAACTACTGAGCCTGCACGCCACAACTACTGAAGTCCATATGCCTAGAACCCATGCTCCACAACAGGAGAAGCCACGACAATGAGGCCGCGCATCACAACAGAGAGTGGCCCCCGCTCACCGCAACTACAGAAGGCCCGTGTGCAGCAGTGGAGACCCAATGCAGCCAAAAATAAATAATAAATAAATAAATTTATTAAAGAAAAAAACAAAACTACTCAGCTGCAGATACATACTACCTTTCACTAAACAAACAAAACCAATGGCTCACAGGTTGGAAATAAGAGCAGACGGTGGAACCAAGAGCCATGAATAATTATTTCCATGCGTTGCTTCCTAATCAAGAACTTCAACCTGTGTCCAGCTGGATTTCAGAATTGCCATGGGCCAAGCACTCCTGTGCACACTGCATGTTCCCCTTTCTCAACAGGGGGGTCTACAGTGGTTACACCAGGCTCATCTCGCCATTGCATGTTGGCTGCAGGAGGAGTAGATAACATGTCTCTTCAGTTTATACATCTTCAGATCAAGGGGAATGGTATTAAAGGGGACTACACCCAAGGAATCTCTCCACACTTGGACCTGATTTTGAAGCCAACATCGTGGATTTTAAGCTGATAATTTAAGTGAATGAGACTCTTCAGGGGTAAGGGGAAGAGTTTAGTATATTTTGCATGTGGAGACATTAAAAGTAATTTGTGGCCAGAGGAAGAACTGTGATGGTTTTCAAATATGTCCATAAATTCTTTGATGCTCCTCCCTTCCAAGATGGAGCTATTTTCTCTCCCTTTAAGAGTGACCTATACTTACTGACTTGCTTTTAACAAATAAGATGCAGTAAAAGTAACAATATGTGATAGCCAAAATTAGGTTATAGATGGCCTCCTCCTTAATCTCCTTCTCCCTTGGATCATCTCTCTGGGAGAAGTCAGCTGTCACATTAGCCCTACGGAGCCAGCCCCTGTGGAAGGTAACTGAGGCCTCCTGCCAATAGCCTTAATAACCCACAGAAAAATTAGTTAGTGAGCCCTCTTAGAAAAGATCCTCCAGCCCCACCCAGGCCCTCAGATGCGTACACTCTTGGCTGACACCTTGACTACAACTCATAAGATTCTCTGAACCACAGCCATCCATTTTAAGTTAATATCTAAGTTTGTGCATTAATCTGTTACACAGCAGTAGATAACTAATACACTGGGTAATTACAAATCTTTACTTTTATTCATTCAGGGCCAGGTGCTCTCGTAGGCACTTGGATATAGTAATGAACAACGTGAGCATAATTTTTCTCTCAAGATAGACTAGTGGGAAAGGCAGATATTAACAAACACGTGCATTTATATGTACAGATCGTTGTAAGTACTGAGAGAAAAGAGTATGCAATGAGGAGAAAAATGAGAGAGATGCAATTTAGATTTGGAGGATCTCTATAAGGATGTGGCATTTAAGCATAGATCTAAAAGAGGGGCAGGCTTTAGCCAGCTGAAATTGTGGGAAGAGACTTTCAGGCAGAGCAAAGAGCTTGCACCAAGGCCTTGAGTTAGGGGAAGGCATGGATGGATCAAAGAACCAAGGGGATGAGGGAGGCAATGTGACTCGAGTGTCATGAGCAGGAGGGAGATGGGATTGAGTTGAGGTTGGAAAGGGAGGCCAGAAGCAGATCACGCAGAAACTTGTGGGCCATGATGAGGAGTTTTTAGCTGAGGAAAGGCTCTGAAGGCTGAAGAATAACATGATCCAGTGTATTTTATTAAATGACCACTCTGAAGTTCACATGGAGAATTGATTAGAAAGGGACACGAATAGAATGGGGAACAATTAGGAGCCTCTGAATGTAGACCAGGAGGGGAAAGAAAGTGGATCAGCCTTGGTAGTGGAGATGGAGAGAAGTAAATGGATTCAAGCAATACCAAGGGGTCAGAATCACTAAGACTTTAATCCATCAAGTGTAACAGAACAAGCAAAACTTCTAATCAAGAAAATTTAGGGGACTTCCCTGGCAGACCAGTGCTTAAGATGCCACACTTCCAATGCAGGGGGCGCAGGTTCAATCCCTGGTCAAAAAGTCAAAGTCAAATCCCATATAAATTTTTCTGTGAGTTATTACCTAATATTTTACTGCTTAATAGTCATTCTGCTTTTTCTAAAATGACTCTCCAAAAGCATACGAACTCTAATGTTAGTCAGTGTCTAGAGAAAGGAAACAGAGGAATAATTTTCTGAACTTTTCTTTTGACTAACAATGTGAATTATCAAGACTTTTATAAAACGATCCAATTACATAGCTGCAGCACCAAAGAGGTGAACTTAGGTTAAATAGAATACTATCTGGGAGGGAGTCCATTGTGTGTCTGTTTCCATTTTATTGCTACTTGTATAGTCACGTAAAATCTTAAGTTACAGTGTTTTACCTGGCTACCACAATTATACAGATAATATGCCCATAAGATTGCCAAGGTAAATAAGCTAAGGGTGATCCTTTGAAAAGCTAGACCTATTCTACCAGGTCAGTTCCAAAGGTGTTGCAATCAAGGGGTGTGTTTTGAGTTGGATGTTTCCTGTTCTGGTTACCTAAACTGCACCACTCCTGTGTTAAATACCATGTGTCTAGGTCTACACTAGGAAAGGCTAGAAAGGAAGAAAGGGCGAAACATACTTGAATGCACATTTAGAAAACTGAGGTCACGCTATGTAGAAGGGTTTTCTTGGACGGTAACTGCTTCAGAACTCCTTTCTTCAATTAGAGACATTTATCCTCTAGAGCAACATTCCTCAAAGAGTGGTTCAGGAGCCGTTTGCATGCCTCAGCATCACCCGAGATGCTCATGAAAATACAAGTGCTGATTCAGTAAGTCCTAGCTGGGCCCCTTGAACCTGTGTCTTAAAGAGCATTGAGGGAAACCCAATTTATATACACTAGAATTTAAGTATCTGTACTATAGGATACACTATCATGGCTTGATAAAAACTCTAAGTATATGCAAAGTTATCTGGTTTGATAGCCAAAGGACATCAAACCGTTTCCAAAGAGAGATTTTCAGGCAGAAGTATAAATCTATTACTTTACTTTGAGGAGAGTGACAGTATTAAACTCATATAAATCTTTCAAAATCTTCCATTCTTCATAATTTGAAAACTTGCTGTTGGCTGTCAAAACTAAATTGGTCAAAGCAACGTCAATTTTCTTTCTCCAGAGGTTTTCGCATACAAAATGGTCTTCAAACTGAAAGTGAGCACAAGGACAGTTAATGTTCTGTTTTTATCTCCAGATAATGTTCTGTTTTTTGATCTAGGTGTTAGTTACAAAGCCATGTTCTCTTTATAAAAATTCTTCAAGGGAATTCCCTGGTGGTTCAGTGGTTAAGACTCTGCGCTTCCACTGCAGGGGGCATGGGTTCAATCCCAGGTCGGGGGAACCAAGATCCCACATGCTGCATGGCAAGGCCAAAAAAAAAAAAAACTTCAAGCTAAACACTTGTGATATGGAAACACTTCTCTATACAAAGTATTCTTCAAAAAAAAATTTAATTGGTCTTTAAAAAAAATTCAACCTCATTAGGAACTATATGAAACTACTTTAACAAGATATTCTTGTCTTTCAAACTAATAACCTTAGTATTGATGGCTGTTGAACTGAAATGGTCATTCTCATATACATTGTTTTTTGGAAATATAAACGGATGTAAGCCTTTTGGGAAGCATTTTGACAATCAATATTTGTCCAAAGCTTTTTAAAACAGTCATACTCATTGACCTAGTAATTCTACTTCTTGAATCTATCCCAAGGAAGTAATCTTCAGTATGAGAAAAGCTCTATTCCCAACATCCAAAATATAAACCCAACTAAATAATCACAATAGCGGAACTCTTACTGAAATCTTAATATATCTATATGGTGATAAGTATACACTGGTTATAAACGTAAAAAGAAAAGCAAGGAAATAATTGATACAAAATTCTTTTTAAAAATTTTATTGTATAGTTGATTTACAATGCTGTGTTTAATTTCTGCTGTACAGCAAAGTGACTCAGATATACATATACATTCTTCTCATATTCTTTTCCATTATGGTTTATCACAGGATATTGAATATAGTTCCCTGTGCTACACAGTAGGACCCTGTTGTTCATCCTATATATAATAGTTTGCATCTGATACAAAACTCTTGATGCAACTGGGAGAAGGCACAAGGGTATCCTAAGTGCCTGCTAATATTCTATTTAAGTTTGTTGTATATACAGATAGTCTGATTATCATCATTATTTAAACTGTACATAAATTTTATATACTAATATATACAAATATATGTTATATTTTTATAAAATTCATAACAAATCATATTTACCAAAAGTTTATCAACATGAAACATGCTCATGTATAATGGTGAGGTTTTTTTTTAAAAAAAGACATAAAATTAATTATAAATTATGGTATATAGATTATGTAAAAGAAGGTTGGGATCATCAATACAAAGACACAGAAATCATCTCAAAACAAAAGAAAAGAAGAATGCACCTAAACTGATATCCTTTTCATGTGATATAATTATACACCTAGAACTTTCAAGACAATCAACTGACAGTGTTACAGAACCAAACTGGGGTCTACTTGCCCAACACCCAGCAAAGCCAATCTACTGATACCAGGTTGTAGTGAAGGAAAGTAGAGCCTTTATTGCAGGGATCTAAGCAAGGGAGTAGGAGACAGGCCTCAGATTCACTCCAACCTGGTCTTTGAGTTAGGGGTTTTTTAAAGGGGATGAACAAACAGCCTGGGATTAAACATCAGCTTGTGACATTTCTGACATTTAACTGTAGTTTCAGGAGTCAGGATGTCTATGGTTTACAATGGTCCACAACTTGGGGATGCGCTAGCTCATCTTGCCCTAGAGAAACAACCTGAGTTTGTACATTAATGATGATATCTATAACAGCAATTTTAGTCACCTGACTCTGGTTATTAGTGTTCCATTAGCCCAGGATTGATGTCAGAGGGGACAAGGCTATCCTGGACACCAGCTCTAATAATAACAGCTAACAATTTTTGAGGGCTATGTACCAAGCACTGTACTAAATGCTTTTTAATGTATTAACTCATTTAATCCTGAGGGAGGTTAGTATTATTATCCTGATTTCAAGGATTAAAAAAATCCTAAGGAATAGAGAGGTTAAGTAACTCTGTGAGGTCACACAGCTAGTAAGTGACAGAGCCTGGCAGAGTTTGTGCACATAGCTAATACATTATATTGCCCTAACAATAAGCAGTTAGGAAATGTTATAGGTCACAGGATCTCATTCACAAAACAATACAGGATCATTAAAAACACAAACAAAAATCAAAACAAACAAAACCCTAGCAATAAATGTAACCAAAAAGTCACATTTTAAAAAATTTAAAACAAGACCAGATTGGAAGACTCAATAAATTAAATGGATGTCAATTCTCCAAAATAACAAAAAAATGGGGGGGGGGGTATGAAAAAAAAGTGAGTAAGCTCTATCTTCCAGATAGTCCAGTCCTCCAGCCAGTCACACAGGGATGTCCCTGGAGCTTGAACTGCAAGGTGCTCCATTCACACAAAGGTAGCTCAAATCCAGCAATCTGGTTTGGCTACTTTGAGAAAAAGACAAAAGTACGTCTCAAACAGTGGCAGGCCATAGAGTGAAGCGTTCTGCTCCACTTCTATCCCGGAACCAAGGCATCAGCATGACAGCCTGGTCAACATTCATTCACTAAGGTGTGGTCAGGGCAACATTTGGCCACTATTTTCCGGTAACAATAGTAATGCAGGCTGTAATTCTCCAGCTATGCAGAAATAAAAGAGCCCTCCCTGAGTCTCAGAGTGCATAAAGGGGCTAGCAGATCAGACCACCACGATAACCTTCTGTCACACCAACAATGGTGAGCTGAAGTCAACCATAGATCTCCAATCCAGCTCTCCCTATTTACAAGGAAACTGAGGTCTAGAACGGGCTTCTCCTCCCAGGTCACAAAATTATTTTAAGCCAGAACCAGAGCACTAACTCCCCCCTCCCCCCAAGTTTTGAATATGCACATCCAAAGTATTGCAACCTATTTATACAAGGGTCCCCAACGCCTGGGCCATGGACCGGTACTGGTCCATGGCCTATTAGAAACCAGACCGCACAGCAGGAGGTGAGCGGCGGGTGAGCAAGTGAAGCTTCATCTGTATTTACAGCCGCTCCCCATCGCTCGCGTTACTGCCTTAGCTCCACCTCCTGTCAGCATTATGGTGAGTTGTATAATTATTTCATTATATATTACAGTGTAATAATAATAGAAACAAATTGCACAATAAATGTAATGTGCTCGAATCATCCCAAAACAATCCCCCACCTCCCTGGTCCATGGAAAAATTGTCTTCCGAGAAACCAGTCCCTGGTAACAAAAAGGTTGGGGACCACTGTATTTATAGATAAAACCAGCATTTCCCAATCTTCAGACATTCACCTGAATGATTTTGCCACACTATATATTATCTCTACTATTATTCACTTTATATTCTCTTTGAATATACTCCTTTCTCATACATTAACTTAGCTTCATTCTAAGCAACAATACCCATTCAGTCATGAATGAGATGTGTATTTTTTCCTAACACATCAAAATAAATATGTATCTACTGAAATTACAATGTTTGTCTCTGAACTATTCCTCAGAAAAGTAAACCATCCTTTGCCATATTTGGAAAGATCTCCCACACGTGTTCCAAGGAATTCTAATCTTTATCATGTTAATAGGTATTAGTGAGGAAAGAGTGCAAGATCAATAAACCTAGGGGATGCTAACTAAAATGAAGTTAAAGAGCTTTGAATTTTTTTAATGGTTAGACACCTCAGGGACTAAAGAGGGAATATAGTGCAATATTTCCAAAATTTATCTGACCATGAAATCCTTTTTTCTAGGCAGAATCAGTATTGAAAACATGTTCTGAGCTGTATTAATTTTCAAAAGGCACCAGTTTTTCTTTTTGAGCCCATAAATTACAAAAATAGATACTGTATATAATAATTTACCTTGTATCCCTATTAGAACACTTAGAATATTTTTATGGTCGGAAAAAAGAATGGGTAGAAAATCGATATTTCCTCTTGTCATTTTCAAAACGTCATTCTCTTGGGTAAAGGAAACTCACCTTGTTTATAATGAAACCGTGCAATAACATTGGCACTCTAAAAACGTATATATCACTTCTAATAAGTCATCCAAATCTCCTACATTATTGATTGTAGTTGATAACACACAGGCTTTTTATGAAGGCTTGTTTTTGTTGCCTTGGGGACTTCAAGAGTGACAGGTCCATAACATCACACTGGTCTGCAGATGTGACCATGGGAAAATGTGTAACAATGGGAAAATGTGTAACAGATTTACCACCTAGGCATTTTTTTTCTCTCTCTCTCTCCTGGTCCTTCCCTTCCCTTCCTTCTTCCTTTCTCTCTTTCCCACACTCTCCCTTTTCAAATACTTTGATATAAAAAACTAAAAAGTATTTTTCATCCTTAGGCATTTTTAAGTATTTTTGTTATCATGGGGAAAACATCCCGTAGCTACTAAACTACTGCTTTAAAGCCAAAGTGTACAAATATTTCTTTTCTTGCATTTTCAAATAAAATTAAGAACTAGGACTCAAGATAAAGAAAATGCTGCAATACCTTATCTTCAGTATTCCTGTTAATGAAATTAAGCAGTCCATTAGTAAGGAAGAATGCTAATGTGTTAAGAACAAGATATTCCTTCATCCAACCATGCACCAAGTCACAGACCATGTTGAGTATATTACTCTTAAATACTTACTTTTTTCCCAACAACAAAATCTCAATATATTCTTCCTCTACACCTTACAGAGGTTATCAAGTTATCAAGTAAATTTTTATTCTGTAGAATGCTTTTTATGTTCTCATTCAAAAATATTTATTAACTAGAAAGTTGTGTTCTTCTAAGGTTCCTCACCAAACACTGGAGGCCAGGAAAACATTCAGAAAAATGAGTCAGCTCTTGCAAGTGTCCACATTAAACACTAATGCACTGCAACAGAATCATCCTGAATAAGCTGAATTCTCTCGAATATCTAAGGCAGCTACAAACAGACTAAAGATTGTGTTTTCTCCTCTCTCTGGTTCTAGAGTCAATTGTGCACTGCACTGTGTTCATAATAGAAATAGTGTTTCACTCTTTCAGTAAGGGAGATAAACAAGAGTTCAACTTGTATAAATATAATTTAAAATGTGTCTCCTACCTTATATGAGTGAGAATTATTAAAATACACAAGCATCAAGAACAAAAGATAAAATAGAGATAATATATATAAATGTTTGATCCTTTAGGGAAATATTCCCCAAAGGGCTGTGTTATTATAGCAAACTTCTAAGCCATAGGTTTCAAATGATTCAATTGTCCAAATATTCATTTTCGTGTATCTTTAAACATCACAAAGTATCTACTAAATAAAGTTAGGTTTTAATTATTGCAATTCATCTATTTTTTAAAATCATTTACTCCCTACTTGGCTCCCAAAATTCTATTTAAAGTAATGGAAGATTTAGCTGGTTCATAGAGTTGAAAACTTAAATGTCACAGTTGGACCCAAATACAATCTGTTCCTGCCTCTTCAGTTTGTGTCCAGCTGCTCTCTGAATTGCAAATGTGGGTATTTTGCAGAAAGGTATGTATGATAATGTTAGATACATTCCAGACATTCTTGAAGTACTGTTTTTATAGGTGAATATGCCTTGCAGGACCCTCTGTCCTAGGTGAGATTTTTTTCTAGTTACATACTTAATGATCATGATCTCTCTCCTGCTATATCCCTTTCTTATTCTGTTGGCAAAAAGTTCGCCCTCCAAAGCAAAAATCCCGGATGAAAGATCTTCAGAGCCCTTCCATAATCACCTAGGCAAGGAGGACCTCATCAACATATCTTCAAAGTTTACAAAATAGGGTCTCTTGGAGTCAATTCTACACACAGCATATGCTAGGTCAAGCATGGCAAATAAGTTTCCATCTCTTGTGCCATCACTAGTAGATTGTGGTGAGCCCTTGAAGGAAGGAATGGTGCTGTGGATTAGAAATGTCTATAATGAGAATAGAAAGACAAAAAGGGGTAGGTGATGCATCTCCCATTCCCCCCATTTGCATCTGAGTTTATGCTAATCTTTCTTGCCTATGCCCATTCCTACCCCATCTCCCATAAAAGAGATGCAGATTTTCTGACTGACTTTACATCCCAACAGAGCAGCAGGTGCAATAATGCCACTTCCCTTGTTGGTTTACCATAGGCTTACCTAAGATAAATATAAAGCATTTAGCATAATCCCTGGCACACAGTTTATACTCCATCGATGTTTTTTTCATGTTATTCACTCTACTCTCCACTTTATACATTCATAGGTTCAGCTTAAGCAGGAAAACTGACTTTGGTTGGGTGCTTGTGAACAGAATAAGACAGAGTATAAGGAAGTATTTGATCATTTAAACTTCACAGAAGCTATTATAAATACCCTTGGTAGTTGCAGAAGTGGTAAACTACTCCACATAAAATAGAAAATTAAAATAAGTGCCTATAAGCTCCAATCAGAAATACTGTGAAGAATTTTCTACTTCCTGCTTTTTGGACCCGCTTCCTGGGCACCCAGGGATGAGTGGTGGGTAGCTGAACTAAGTATACCATCATTTCTCAGAGAAGTTTTACCTTTATCCTTTATTGAAATGTGGCGGCTTTGCCCTTTTGTGCTTTAAGGGATGGGGTGAAGTGTTAAGGAGTGGGCCCCTGGTCAGCACTGGGGAGGAAGAGATGCTGTAATTCAGTGGTCAGCAGCACACAGTCTCTGCCACAGCACTTATGAGCTCTGGGACCTTGGAAAAATTACATAACTTCTCTCGGTGTCCTTATTTGTACCATAGGGAAAATAATTCACTAAAAGCACTTTGCACATTGCCTGGCACCATGGTTAGTGCTTACTAAATGTTAGTTATTGAGGTTGTTGATTTACTGAGAAATGGAAAGAAAGGGGGAAAGAGAAGAAGGGAAGCTCTGCTTGGCATTGCTCTCTCAATCCTTTTAGACCAGTGGCCTGCTGGATTCCTGGGTTTGTTGATTCAGGGCTCAGGGACAGCTATCCTAAGAAGGGCGGGAGGCAATTTTGCAGAGCAGAGAGAAGTTGTATAAGAAGGAAGCTCCCAAGAGAGAGCCTTACTTTGAATTATAGGAAAGCTTTTATCATTATTACAGATGGAAGTGGGGGAAAAAGATATTAGCATTTGCCCAAGCTTAAAATGCCACTACAATTAACACATTAGTTCAGGGATCATAGGATTGATACTGGCTTTGCAAGACAAATGATTTCCTCAAACTCCTAAAAACAAAAAGAGTGTCCCACTAATCACTACAGAGCAATGTAGGGATCACCTGGACAGAACTGAACACTTTCTAATAAATAGAGCTTTTATAAAGCAGCAGAGATCTCAGGCATCTTTCTGTAAAAGTGAATGCTTGGGCAGATGTGTAAAACAGTAGAACCAATCCTTCAACCCTCCTGCACAAATCTCATCTCAGAAAAATACAGGAAAAAATGTCAACTGCAAAAGCACATTTTGTCAATATCCAAAGAGAGAAAACTAACCCTTTAGGAACAGCAAGGGAGGCACACAGCCCGGCCCGCGAGCTGAGGTATCAGCAGAGCCAGTTCTCACTAGGCACTCTGATCTGAAGTGCCAGGTATGAGGCCTCTGCATGAAGCACCCTGTGAACAAGTGAAACTAGACGAAGCACAAAGAAAAAGAAAAAAAAAAGGCAAGCTACAAACCCTTTGAAAAAAATGCCTCTGCATCTCTAGCTCTTGCAGAGGTTGGCGTCTTTAGTGGAGTACCCTACTGCAGGGGGACCTTCAAGATGCCAGAGGCGTAAAACACGTAGAGATCACCTTCTTCCCCACAAATACATCAAAAATACATCTACATCGGGAAAAACTCCTACAGAACACCTACTGAATGCTGGCAGAAGACCTCAGACCTCCCAAAAGGCAAGAAAATCCCCACGTACCTGGCTGTGTGGCTGACAGGGTCTTGGTGCTCCGACTTGGTGTCAGGCCCGAGCCTCTGAGGTGGGAGAGCCGAGTTCAGAACACTGGACCAGCAGATACCTCCTGCTGGCACCATGTAATATCAATCAGCGAGAGCTCTCCCAGAGATCTCCGTCTCAATACTAAGACCCAGCTCCACCCAATGGCCAGCAAGCTCCAGTGCTGGACACCCCATGCCAAACAACTAGCAAGACAGGAACACAACCCCACCCATTAGAAGAGAGGCTGCCTAAAATCATACTAAGCTCACAGACACCCTAAAACACACCACCGGACACGGCCCTTCCCACTAGAAAAACAAGATCCAGCCCCACCCCCAAGAACACAGGCACCAGTCCCCTCCACCAGAAAGCCTGCACTACCCACTGAACCAACCTCACACACTGGGGGCAAACACGAAAAATAATGGGAGCTACAAACCTGCAGCCTCAGAAAAGGAGACCCCAAACACAGTAAGTTAAACAAAATGAGAAGACACAGAAATACGCAGCAGATGAAGGAGCAAGGTAAAAACCCACCAGACCAAACAGATGAAGAAAAAAATAGGCAGTCTACCTGAAAAAGAATTCAGAGTAATGATAGTAGAGATGATCCAAAATCTTGGAAATAGAATAGAAAAAATTCAAGAAACGTTTAACAAAGATCTAGAAGAACTAAAGAGCAAACAATGATGAAAACAATAAATGAAATTAAAATACTCTAGAAGGAATGAATAGCAGAATACCTGAGGCAGAAGAACGGATAAATGACCTGGAAGATTAAATTGTGGAAATAACTACCACAGAGCAGAATAAAGAAAAAAGAATGAAAAGACTTGAGGACGGTCTCAGAGACCTCTGGGACAACATTAAACACACCAACATTCAAATTATAGGTTTCCCAGAAGAAGAAGAGAAAAAGAAAGGGTCTGAGAAAATATTTGAAGAGATTATAGTTGAAAACGTCCCTAACATGGGAAAGGAAATAGTCAATCAAGTCGAGGAAGCGAAGACAGTCCCATACAGGATAAATCCAAGAAGAAACACACCAAGATACATACTAACAAACTATCAAAAATTAAATACAAAGAAAAAATATTAAAGGCAGCAAGGGAAAAGCAACAAATAACATACAAGGGAATTCCCATAAGATTAACAGCTGATCTTTCAGCAGAAACTCTGCAAGCCAAAAGGGAATGGAAGGACATATTTAGAGTGATGAAAGGGAAAAACCTACAACCAAGATTACTCTACCCAGCAAGGATCTCATTCTGATACGATGGAGAAACTAAAACCTTTACAGACAATCAGAAGTTAAGAGAATTCAGCACCACCAAACCAGCTTTAAAACAAATGCTAAAGGAACTTCTCTAGGCAGGAAACACAAGAGAAGGAAAAGACCTACAATAACAAACCCAAAACAATTAAGAAAATGGTAATAGGAACATACATATCAATAATTACTTTAAATGTAAATGGATTAAACACTCCAACCAAAAGACATAGACTGGCTGAAGGGATACAAAAACAAGACACATACAAATGCTGTCTACAAGAGACCCACTTCAGACCTAGGGACACATACAAACTGAAAGTGAGGGCATGGAAAAAGATTTTCCATGCAAATGGAAATCAAAAGAAAGCTGGAGTAGCAATTCTCATATCAGACAAAATAGTCTTTAAAATAAAGACTATAACAAGAAACAAAGAAGGACACTACATAATGATAAAGGAATCAATCTAAGAGGAAGATATAACAATTTATATCAAGGGTAAACATTTATGCACCCAACATAGGAACACTTCAGTACATAAGGCAAATGCTAACAGCCATAAAGGGGGAAATCGACAGTAACATAATCATAGTAGGGGACTTTAGCACCCCACTGTCACCAATGGACAGATCATCCAAAATGAAAATAAATAAGGAAACATAAGCTTTTTTTTTTTTTTTTTTGCGGTACGTGGGCCTCTCACTGCTGTGGCCTCTCCCATTGCGGAGCGCAGGCTCCGGACGCACAGGCTCAGCAGCCACGGCTCATGGGCCCAGCCGCTCCGCGGCATGTGGAATCTTCCCGGACTGGGGCAGGAACCCATGTCCCCTGCATCGGCAGGGGGACTCTCAACCACTGCACCACCAGGGAAGCCCAGGAAACACAAGCTTTAAATGACACATTAGACAAGATGGATTTAACTGATATTTACAGGACATTCCATTCAAAACCAACAGAATACACTTTCTTCTCAAGTGCTCATGGAACATTCTTCAGTGCAGATCATATCTTGGGTCACAAATCAAGCCTTGGTAAATTTAAGAAGATTGAAATCGTATCAAGTATCTTTTCTGACCACAATGCTATGAGACTAGATATCAATTACAGGAAAAAGTCTGTAAAAAATACAAACACATGGAGGCTAAACAATACACTACAAAATAGCCAAGAGATCACTAAAGAAATCAAAGAGGATATCAAAAAATACCTAGAAACAAATGACAATGAAAACATGGCAACCAAAACCTATGGGATGCAGCAAAAGCAGTTCTAAGAGGGAAGTTTACAGCAATACAATCCTACCTCAAGAAACAAGAAACATCTCAAATAAACAATCTAACCTTACACCTAAAGCAATTAGAGAAAGAAGAACAAAAAAACTCAAAGTTAGCAGAAGGAAAGAAATCAGAAAGATCAGATCAGAAATAAATAAAAAAGAAATGAAGGAAACAATAGCAAAGATGCTCAACATCACTAATCATTAGAGAAATGCAAATCATAACTACAATGAGGTATCACCTCACACCAGTCAGAATGGCCATCATCAAAAAATCTACAAACAATAAATGCTTGAAGTGTGTGGAGAAAAGGGAACCCTCCTGCACTGTTGGTGGGAATGTAAATTGATACAGCCACTATGGAGAACAGTATGGAGCTTCCTTAAAAAACTAAAAATAGAACCACCATATGACCCAGCAATCCCACTATGGGCATATACCCTGAGAAAACCATAATTCAAAAAGAGACATGTACCACAATGTTCACTGCAGCTCTATTTACAATAGCCAGGACATGGAAGCAACCTAAGTGTCCACTGACAGATGAATGGATAAAGAAGATGTGGCACATATATACAAGGAATATTATTCAGCCATAAAAAGAAACGAAATTGAACTATTTGTAGATGAGTGGACATAGAGTCTGTCATACAGAGTGAAGTCAGAAAGAGATAAACAAATACCATATGCTAACACATATTTCTGGAATCTAAAAAAAAAAAAAGGTTCTGATGAACCTAGGGACAGGACAGGAATAAAGACACAGACGTAGAGAATGGACTTGTGGACACGGGAAGGGGGAAGGGTAAGCTGGGACGAAGTGAGAGAGTAGCATTGACATATATACACTACCAAATGTAAAATAGATAGCTAGTGGGAAGCAGCTGCATGGCACAGGGAGAGCAGCTCGGTGCTTTGTGACCACCTAGAGGGGTGGCATAGGGAGGGTGGGAGGGAGACGCAAGAGGGAGGGGATATGGGGATATATGTATACATATAGCTGATTCACTTTGTTATACAGCAGAAACTAACACAACGTTGTAAAGCAATTATACTCCAATAAAGATGTTAAATAAAAAAAAATAGCAAGAGAAAATCTTTAATAAATAGAATGTACTGAATTTTTTTAAATGTATTTTTTAATCTTTCCTAAGGCCAGTCCTTGGCAAGGGTTAAAAGATTTGATTTGGGGTTTAAAGCTGACTGGTCTGTCATCTGGGCCAAAAAGAGAGACCTTTGGACTTGCTTTGACAATCACGGACTTACGAACACTTCATAAAATGGGCACTTCTAGCACCACACCTTCAAGTCCAAGTGACTGTGCAACATATAAGAACCTAAAGGAGTCTGTAAACAGGATCTCCAAAATTATGTGAGTCCAGGCAAAACCTCACCTAGTGGATGGCCTCTTCCTCAAAAGGAAGATATATTTTATTTCTATTCCTTTGTGGCATTATTTTTTAATGTTCAATTTGGAAAACAAAATTTTAAATGGGATGCAAGCCAGGAAAAGGAAAACAAAACTAAATAATACTTTTTCTTTTGACAGTTTGTTTGGCTATAAGAAAAAGTTTAATCCATAGGTAGAACACTCAGTAAGAAGTGACTGCTATCAAAGCTTAAATTCAATTTATATAGTTTAGAGTGAATTACACTTCAGACAATTTAGACTGTCAGCGGATCTTTTAAAATCCCTGCAGCATCAGTGTAATAGGATCAGAGTTGAAGACAAATCATTAACACAACAGGACAGTTTTGAGAAGTGTATGCTGTTCTTTGAGGTACTAAAATTTCACAGAATTTTTACTTCTTAGCAACTGACACTTTTACACTAATTCGCGACTGAGAGAAAAAGAATTCGTATTCAATTCTCAGTCCTCACATTCAATATCTTCAAAATGTACTTGCTTTTTCAACTTAAGTGTCCATCGATAGATGAACAGATAAAAGATGTGCAATATATATATGTATATATATATACACACACACAAAATAAATGGAATATTACTCAGCAATAACAAAAATGAAATATTGCCATTTGTGACAATCAAAATGGATCTAGAGGGTATTACGCTAAATGAAATAAATCAGAAAGAAAGAAAGAGAAAGGCAAAGTATGATCTCGTTTATATATGGAATCTAAAAAGCAAAACAAACAAACAAACAAAACAAACACAGACTCAGAGAGAGAGAGAACAAATGGATGGCTGCCAGAGGGGACGGGAGTGGTGGGGAGAAATAGGTGAAGAGGATTATGAAATACAAACCTCCAGTTAGAAAACAAATAAGCCACAGGATGTAATATACAGCATAAGGAATATGGTCAATAATATTGTAATAACTCTGTATGGAGACAGATGGTTAATATGTCTGTCATCATTTCATAATGTATGCAAATGTCAAATCACTGTTGTATACCTGAAACTAACATAAAATTGTATGTCAACTATACTTCAATTTTCAAAAATGCACTTGCTTTTCTTCTGTTGCATTAAATGAATGAATCTTACTGCAGAAATGTCTTAGGCAAATTTTATAGCTCTTTTAATGTATAATCTATTATTTTATAGGAAGATACACAAAGCAACTTGACATCAGAAAGTCATATTAAAAAAATTGCTGCTGGGCTTGCCTGGTGGTGCAGTGGTTAAGAATTTGCCTGCCAATGCAGAGAACATGGGTTCGAACCCTGGTCCAGGAAGATCCCACATGCTGCGGAGCTACTGAGCCTGTGCTCTACAGCACATGAGCCACAACTACTGAGCCCGCAAGCCACAACTACTGAAGCCCATGCACCTAGAGCCCGTGCTCCACAAGACAAGTCACTGCAATGAGAAGCCCACGCACCACAACGAAGAGTAGCCCCCGCTCACCATAACTAGAGAAAGCCTGCAAGCAGCAACGAAGACCCAATGCAGCCATAAATAAATAAATAAATTTATTTTAAAATTGCTGTTTATACAATCAAATCTCATTTCTTGTTAGATCAAGCACTGTAGCTTTTTGTTTTCCTATAAAACGAACAGCCTTATTCATTGAATGTGACTTTCATACCTTTAGGCCTTCTTAAACTACAGCAAAGTTTTAATTATACTTTTAGTTTCCTTTGTGACCAATACTTACTAACCTGAAATGCAAGGAGCAGGCCAGGCCTGAGACTAATTTTGGCTTGAACTTCAACAGACAGTGAAGTTGGTATTATCCTGAGAAAGCAATCCTGCTTCATTTCTCCTCCCACCTCGCCCTCCCCAGTTAAGAGCTTTGAACCTCTGTTTCAGGAGTTCACAGTCAAGTGGCAGATTTTCTCTGGTCATAGCTTCCTCTTTTCAAACTTTGATGATTTCCTTTACTTCAATGCACCTCACTCGGGTTATTCAGCTCCTAATTTCTTTAAGATCTGTTGTCTGAATTCTCAGAAACCTTCTCTGTTCTAGATATTGACCTGTAGGATGTGTACCTGTCTTCTCTGAGGCATCAGACAGAGTGGATGTGAAGCTCTGAGCCAGAATATGCTTAAAGCTTCCTGTACTTGGAATGGAAGATAACCTGTTGTTAACTAGACAGCCATTTTGGAGGGAAACAAACAATACCCTGGTTAGAAGATACAACCTCTTCAGAATGGCCATTCCTGCTCTCAAATCTAAATGAAGGCTGTCCTTTCTTTTCTTTCATAGCATTGATCCCAAGTTGTAAATATCGAAGTGTGTGTGCTTATTTAAATGTCTGTTTTCCTTTCTGGACAGTAAGCTTTCCCCCATTACACAGTAAGCTGTGTGAGGGCAGGAACTGTTTATTTTGTTCAAAGGATGCACTCAGAGGTTAACCCAGCCTTTTACACAAGTACTTGTTGAATGGATGAATGAATGGCAGATTGAAAGGAAGAAATGTCTGTGGCTGGTCAATTCAAGTACCATGAGTACACCAGGTAAAGTACCTTGCTCAGGGAAGAATGAAAACATGTTTTTCCATGTTCTGGGTCAGCTGGAGAGATCTGTGTCTGAGGATGCATGCAGGGATGTGTTCATTGGTGGGATGAGGGCAGCAACTTCTGTGTATGTCTCTTTAGGTTGGATACGTATCTATATGCATATAGGTACTGGAAGTGAAGAGACTACTGTGAGACCAGATGCAAAGTGGAATGTGTATGGATGACAAAGGTCAAGAGGGTAAGTTCTGAACACTCACTCTACTCTGGGTGTGCCACGCATTGTGCTAGGGCACTAGCAGTAGCACGAACCCGCGTCCCCTGCATCGGCAGGCGGACTCTCAACCACTGCGCCACCAGGGAAGCCCCCTATATTACTTTGATAGAACTTATTTTTGCCTGGGCCTAGCCCCAAATATCCAAAGACTAGTTGTGTATATAATCACAAAAAGAGAATTAAGGTACTAATTCAGATAATTTAGGCAATCTCCTTCCCTTCCCTTGATGAAAAGGAAAGAATTACTTTCAAAGAGTTTTTTTTTTGCGGTACGTGGGCCTCTCACTGTCGTGGCCCCTCCCGTTGCGGAGCACAGGCTCCGGACGCGCAGGCTCAGCGGTCATGGCTCACGGGCCCAGCCGCTCCGCGGCATGCGGGACCTTCCCGAACCGGGGCACGAACCCGCGTCCCCTACATCGGCAGGCGGACTCTCAACCACTGGGCCACCAGGGAAGCCCCCAAAGAGATGATTTTTATTGCCTACTTATATTGATTAACTTTATTAGATAATTTCTCAAGGGTATACCTAATATTGGCTGTAATCACAGTCTAGCTATTGAGGTGATATTAGTGAATTTTACCCAGACACAGAATTCATCTGGTTTTCTTCCAAAATAAGTTTCCAATTTTTAAATTTTGAGATGTTTATAAGAAGAATTGAAGCACATTTATTTGGGAGAAATGAATGCAAACCCGCCTGGAAGCAGGGAGCCAATGTGGGGACCTTGCAGAGGGGAGGAGGACGAGGATGGGAACATTTCCAGTAAAAAATGGAAAGAAAAAGAACAAGCATCTTTGTGAGCAAAGAAGCTGTTCTTCGACAGGCATAAGGACTCAGCTTTTCCTACCAGATACTATCTATAGCTATGGGGTCCCTTGACCTGGCATCAGCTTATCCAGGGTACCACTGGGACCCTGTCCTGCAAAAACTGCTAGTGCCGGGCTTCCCTGGTGGTGCAGTGGTTGAGAGTCCGCCTGCCGATGCAGGGGACACGGGTTCGTGTCCCGGTCCGGGAAGATCCCACATGCCGCGGAGCGGCTAGGCCCGTGAGCCATGGCCGCTGGGCCTGAGTGTCCGGAGCCTGTGCTCCACAACGGGAGAGGCCATGACAGTGAGAGGCCCGTGTACCACAAAAAATAAATAAATAAATAAATAATATATACTCAACTTATTATTATGCCCTCTAAACATTTTATGCACAACAACTAATCATATAATCATTAGAAATAAACTTAGGAAACATAGCTGTACGTAATAATAGTAACTATTGTTTTTAATATGTGCCAGATATTTTGTTTGTATGGATTACTATATTACTTAAACTGCAAAGGAACCAACTTAGTAAAAACTCCTTTTTGCTAAGGCTTAGGCAACTTAACTTACCTACTATGACCTTGAAGCCAAACTTTCTTTATCCCAAGGCCAATGATATTGAGGGGGAGAAAAAGAACACAAAGAGTCATACGGCTGGAGTTCCAGTTTGGGCTAAGAAATATAGAGGTTAGGGATAGAGGTTTGGGGATCAGACAGACCTAGATTAAAATCTTTGCCATTTATCACTACTGTGATCTGTAATTTACTCAACCTCTCTGTGCTGTGTGGGGTTATTATTCGCAAGCAACAGAAACTGAGTATGGTCAATTTAAGCAGGAAAATAATTTACTGGAAAACAATCAGTCACACAAGGAGTCAACAAGACGACTGGCAGCAGCAAACTCAGCCAAGGTCACACCTAACCAAGATGGTAAGGATGCCTCAACCCTCAGCTTACACTGTGGGACCCTTCACACCACCATCCCCAGATGCTGTGTAGTCTTTTAAGAAAGACTCCACATTCCTTAACCAAATATGTTTGCTCATCTGTAAACTGGGCCTACTAAGTGTAGTACCCTCCTCATAGGTTTCTTGTGAGCATTAAATGAGATATGCATAAATCATTCAGCACAGTGCCTCACTGACTAAGCACTGGATAAATTTCAGCTGGCCTCACTAATTTTTGTGCCTTTGAGTAAGTCACATAGCTTTTCTGTGCCCACAAGCTCATTACTGAAGACAGATGATTCCAATTATACTGTATTAGTCAGTATAAGCTAACTGACCAAACAATCAGTCCCTCAAATCTCAGTGGATTATTTCTCTTGCACTTCATTGTCCAGTGAAGGTCGCTGGGACTGGAATGAGGTCCCTACTCTATGCAGGCATTCAGAGACCCGGTCAACTTCTATCTAGTGGTTCTGCCATACACCAGGGCCTTGCATCTTGTTGGCAGAAAAGGGAAGACAGAGAGCACAGAGGATCAGGGTCTTTTAGGGACCAGGCTTGGAAGTGGCACATATCACATCCTCCCATTTTCCACTGGCCAGAATACAGTCACACGGGCTTTACCTGACCACAAGAAGTCTGGGAAACACCATCCAGCTATGTGTTAAAGCAGAAATGCAAACAGCATTTGGTGAAACATGAGTCTCCATCACACCTACCTAACATCCTCAGGGGTTGCTAATAAGAACACATGCGAGTGCAATTGGGAAAGCTCTGTGGAAAGCAGCCAACAAGCTACAGATGACGCTGGTGTTGATGATTAAACCAGGGAGTCCCTGTGTTATTTTCTGAAGTGCTAAAAAATACAGGGGGTGTGAGAAGAAACTAAAATATAATCAGAATGTCCATCTTCCTGTAGAAGAGATGCCTGGACTCGTAGGGCTTTATCTCTCCACCTGTATCTTCAAAAATGAGGAACACTACGTAAGTAATCTCCTTTCTTTGTCCATTAGTCCAGTTCACAATGGGAGTGCAGTGAAATATTTGGAGAAAAAACAGGGGAAGAATAAAAGGGTAGAAAGCCATGCTGTTGACGAGTGTTAACTGTCGGAGAAGAAGGCAGCCTGAGGCTGTCACTTGGTGGCCACCAGCCTCCACAGCAGTAATTTATCCCCACATGAAGACGCTGGGGAGTTAATCACAGTACTGACACGTGTAACAACTCCAAGCACTAGACTCAGCACAAAATTTATGCTTATAAAATGAAAATAATTAGGTGCATATTTGAAATGCACCACTAAAAAGGGAGGGCAGTCCTTAGGACCACAACCACAACCGTGGACCTCTTTTCATGCCCAAGGTCAGGTTAATGCCATGCTTCTAATTTACTGAACCAACTGGGTGAGGGTGTAGAAGGCAGATGTATCCAAAGGCACTGTGTTATTTGTACCAGATAGATGCTTTTTTCACTGTTTTGAATATCCGTAATGGCCTGTCCAGAATGACAGAGAGCAAACACACTTTGCACAGGCTTTGCTACGTGAATGTTAGCGCTTTAGAAACGCTCTAAGATGTGGCCAACTTCGGCTTAGTAGGGGTTCCAGGCCAGATCTGATTCATCCTGCTGCCTTCCTTCCAGGAATTAGCCCCTTTGTTACCCATTCCTTTGACCCAAGGAAGATTCAACCAAAGGGAACATGGTTGGTACCCTACAAGCAGACTGTGCTTTTAAACGAGCTCCCCCCCTTATGGTATTTACTTAAAAGAGCAGTCAAGTAATCAGCTAGCAGAGCGCAATCAAACTGATCAGTCAGGCCATTCTTAGACTAGTGCAAACCTTCAGAGAGGATTTAATGACAGCTCTAAAGAACTGAACTAGGGGCTTCCAGTGCAGAGAAATAGGGACTGAGGCAGCAACTGCAAGGGAGGATAGCAAACAATGCTTAGAAAAAAAATCTTTTCATTAAAATATACAAACAGTGATAGGAATTGTCCACATAATCATGGCAATTCTTCATTTCCTTGTGCAATGTAGATTCCTGGCAGAGTGTGAGGGAAACTGAACTACACTGTCTCAGCTTTTCAAGTTAAGAAAATAAAATAATTATTTCCCAAATCTTCAACTTCTACTTCTGAAGGCTAAACTTAAGTTTTAAGAATCATGCACCAAAAGAAGTTACAGGTAAACCTACATTTTTTTGGTCTTGTATTCTGGATTCTTATTTATTTTCATTTTCCTAAGCTACTGTGGAAATAAAATGTAAAGGACTAGTAAGAAACACAGCTCTATTGATAACAAGCCCAGTTTATCAACGACATGCTAACACCTGTAATATTAATTCGCTCAACAGCGCGCCTAAATTTTTACATTTAATATACTTTTCATCGTGAAAAGTTGACAAGTACTAATCTTAATTGTTCTCCATTTTAGGAACTTCAAGCGGGAAGAGAACTGGAAAAAAAATTTTTATTAGCAGAAAGTGATTGATTATAAGTGGAACTTCCCACTTCGTCTTCATATTGTGACTGACAACCACCTGACAGGGTAATAGTGATACAATGTGGTCAGAGAAGACTGGGGGTTAGAAGATGCAGTTTCCTTTTTCTAGTGTTGATTTGATTTCACTGCTGACACAATCCGAGAGCTTACTACTCATGGGAAGCACAGACAACAGGAGTGGTTATAGTGATGATTAAGACTCCAAGAAACTGACAAATAGCCATCAATTATTTTATACTGGCTAACAAATGTGTTTTTCTTTCTGAATCCCTGATATTCATGAGGAAACAATACAAACAACAGAATGATGTATCAATATATCCACATGGTGCCTTACACAAAATGTGTAAATACAATTCTAATATGTCCTGTAATTAGTTGAAATCTGGAATGCCCTCTTTTGTTTCTCCTATTACTTATTTGTTACTGTGTCATTTGAGAATAACTGGAGAACCAGATAAATTCTTAGGTTTGTTCATTCATGAAATAATATTTAAGGCATAAGTGCCTGCTCATCATAAGAAGAATCAAGTTATTTACCTACCCTGTGAGGAGATGCAATATGTTAAAATACATGTATACAACCCCTGGAAAGAGGTTTTCTTAGGAACTGAAATTGTGAAGGCTCACACAATCTCACTTCATGGTTTAAAAAAAAAAAAACGGTGAAGCAGTTATAATTATGCCATAAAGTTTTACAATCACTTTTTTTAGTTTTCAGTTCTTACTTCAGGAGGTAGAACAGGAGGAAGTGAATAACGCGTCGTCAAAAAAACTGTTCCCATCACAGAAGAAATTATAGTGTAATTCAAAGTGAAAAGGTAGAGCAATTGGGCTTTTCCAAGAGTTGACCAGGGTTAGAGTTGATTCCTTTACTCGAAAAACTTTCAAATCCCAGTCTCGCTCTGCATCAGCCTTTCCAAGGATTCGTGTTGAAGGTATCTAAACACGAACGTAACAGGGCCAAGACACGAAGCTCAGTCTAACCATTGTCACCAGGCGGAGAAGTTCCCCGGAGGAGGAGAAAGGCCTCCGCGGTTAGACAGGCAGCCCTTCCCCCTCACTACCCCTCCCCTGGGGGACCGCGCGCCACCTCTCCGCAGCCGCAGGGCTCTGCCACCTGCGCCGGGAGCGGTTGCTGTCCCGGCTCCTATTTTTTGCCTGGGACTGCCCTACCGAGAGCAGCCCACGGCCTGGGCGCTGCCAACTAACTGCTTTTATGGTGAGAAGGTGGATTCTTCGTTGTTTCCCCGCCCATGCCTGGCGCCCACCCGCCCATCCACCCACCACAACCGTCGCGCGCACCCTACTGCTGACCCGGGGTCACGCGCGCACACACCCTGTTTCTCCTCCCCGGGCCACGCGCGCGCGCGCGAGCACACACACACCTCGGGCGTTCCAAAGTAGAGTCCTAAGCCGCTGACCTCCCTTCCCAGCACCCAGATGTTGCGACCCGCGTGAAGTAGGTGCGAGAAACAGCCCACTTGGAGCGGGAGGCAGTGAGGAAGAAGAGATGCCGGTTTCAGAGCTGGCCCCGCTGGATGCCGACTTCAGAGTACCTAAGAGGGTGCACAGAAGAGCACTGGGGCTTCCCCAGGGTTCCCGCGGACCACTGCTTCTCCGCACCACCTGCCTGAGGCGAGAGGACCAAGTCTCCAACACCCCCTCCCCTACCTCGTTGGAGGGCGGGAAAGCTGCAGGGAGCCGCCCGCCGAGGCGCGGTGGGATCCGCGCAGCCCGGAGCCCCTCCCTCCTGCCCGCGGAGCTTCCTCGCCGCGCAGAGGAGCTAGCACGCGCCCCGCCCCCTCCCGGTCTGGCCAATGGGCGCCCGGGCCGCGCACAGTGTGGCCCCGCCTCCGCCAGGGAAACTTGAAGCAGGAGAAAAGTTTGTACAGAGGCTGGAAGGGCAAGAGCGGAGCTCCAAACAGGCATCGCGAGAGGAAGATGAACGGCCCCAGGTCAGAGCCTAAGGCCGAGTGGACCTCAAGCCGCCCCCAGGGCGCCAAAAGCGGCCTCAGCTGCAGCCGCCAGTCCCGGTAGCCGCCCGCGCTGCCTTGGGCTGGGAAGGAAGGCGGCCCGAGCCGGGGATCGAGGCTCGGTGCCACCTGCGCGCGCGGCAGTACACCTGAGCGCCGTCCGTCCGCGGACGAGACCCGCGGGCTTCGCAAAGCTTGGATCGTCTTTGAAGAAACGAAGGAAAGGACAAAGAAAAAAAAATCCAAGATCAGGCTTCACTGACCCATTTCGCTGTCCTTCTGGTTCTCCAAGTTTTTGAAAGCTGACCACTCTGACCCCTGTACCGGAAAATTGGCAGCCACCGAGAGCAGGCTCTGAGAAGGCAAAGGCTTGGTAAGCTCCACATTGAGCGCGGCAAGGCTGAGGGCAGGGTGAAGGCGTGTCCAGGATATCCGAGGCTTGACCCTGGGGGCTTACGTGGCTGCCACCTCCGCGGCTACCACAGGTGAGATAGGGTTGGAGGCACTGGGTAGAGAGCGGTGGGCGGGCGCCCCTTGAGCCGAGCCAGGGAGGGAAGAGCGCGCTCTCCAAATTATCTTCCGTAACCTGGTTTCAGTGAGACTTTTATTGACTCAGAATCTGTCGGGAAAACGAGCAAAACACTTTTCCCTTGAGATAAGTCTTGTTCATCTTGGCAGTGGATGAGTTGGCTTGGAGGAGGAGAGAATGGCAGTACTAACGTATAAATATTAATGCCAGTAGAGTGGTGCTGCTGGCAGGACGCATCCGGAGCCTGGAGATTTCGGTAGCCGCAGCTGGTAGGTGGCTACAATCCACAATGTAGGATCGAGTTGCTCCCCTGGTCTCATCAGCATATTGTCTCTTGGGCGCGGGTCTGACACCTTTTTGCAAGTGGTAATTTCCGCTCACCGCGTCTTTGTCTCTCTCCTACCAACCGCAGACCCAGCCTCGCGCTCCAAGGCAGTGTGCCGCCGGCCACCACCATGGCCACCCCTGGAAGCAATGCATCCGCCCTGGCCTCCGACCGACTGAACAGCCCAGTGACCATCCCGGCGGTTATGTTCATATTCGGGGTGGTGGGCAACCTGGTGGCCATCGTGGTGCTGTGCAAGTCGCGCAAAGAGCAAAAGGAGACGACTTTCTACACATTGGTATGCGGGCTGGCGGTCACCGACCTGCTGGGCACGTTGCTGGTGAGCCCGGTGACCATCGCCACGTACATGAAGGGCCAGTGGCCCGGGGGCCCCGCGCTGTGCGAGTACAGCACCTTCATCCTGCTCTTCTTCGGCCTGTCGGGGCTCAGCATCATCTGTGCCATGAGTATCGAGCGCTACCTGGCCATCAACCACGCCTACTTCTACAGCCACTACGTGGACAAGCGGCTGGCGGGCCTCACGCTCTTCGCGGTCTACGCGTCCAACGTGCTCTTCTGCGCGCTGCCCAACATGGGCCTCGGCAGCTCGCGGCTGCAGTACCCGGACACCTGGTGCTTCATCGACTGGACCACCAATGTGACGGCGCACGCCGCCTTCTCCTACATGTACGCGGGCTTCAGTTCCTTCCTCATTCTCGCCACCGTGCTCTGCAACGTGCTCGTGTGCGGCGCGCTGCTCCGCATGCACCGTCAGTTCATGCGCCGCACCTCGCTGGGCACCGAGCAGCACCACGCGACCGCCGCCGTGGTCCAGGCCGCCTGCCGGGGCTCCTCGGCCGCCGCCTCCCCCGCCCTGTCGCGCCTCAGCGACTTTCGCCGCCGCCGGAGCTTCCGCCGCATCGCGGGCGCCGAGATCCAGATGGTCATCTTACTCATCGCCACCTCCCTAGTGGTGCTGATCTGCTCCATCCCGCTTGTGGTGAGTGGCTGGGGCCAGGGCTCCACTTGGCCCTTTTCCTGCATCCACCTCCCTCCTCCATCTCCCGCTCCCTCCTCTTCCTCTCATTCCTCGGCCACCAACGCGTCTCCTCCAGGTCGGGGCTGGATCTGCACGGTCTGCTTCTCAGAGCAGCCCCGACCTCTTTTTAGGCCCCGTCGCTAAAGAGATGCAGCAGGTGCCTTTCCCCTACATCGCCGTTTCCTTCCCCGAAAGCTGGGTTCTCTCTCTCTCTCTCTCTCTCTCTCTCTCACTCTCTCTCACTCTCTCTCACTCTCTCTCTCTCTCTCTCTCACTCTCTCGGGACAGCCCCTACCCCTTGCTGCCTGACACTGGTCTTCAGCCTTCCGGGAACACCCGCCGCACTCTGTCAGATGCGGAGGGGAAACCGTTGTAGTGTGACTTAGCCCCGTCCTCTGCACTGTCTAGGGCAGAATCCGAAACATCAGGTGGTGATCTCTTTGGTGTACACTCCTTACAATAGTGGGGTTTTTATTTATGTCGGTTTTCTTGGTAGCTTATGTAGAATTTTAGAGCTAGAAGGGACATTAGATGCATTTTGGTCTAGTCTAACTCCTTCACTTTACACAGGGAGTGACTTGCTTAAAATAATCCAGCAGAGCTAGTCTGTCAAGCTGAACTCCCTGCTCTTTACCATGGTGGGAAGCACATCGCAGTGCACATGTGGCCCTACACAGGCATGGTCCAGACTCGGGTTCCGTCATTCTCTCTAGGGGCCAGGAAAGCAAGGTTTCTCAGGGGGCATATTAAGGGCAGGCTGATGTACATGGGGTATTGAATTCGAATCCTCAGCTGTGAGAGGTACAGTGCCTTTCTAGAGGAATGGGGTTTTAGAGATGGCCATCTTATTTATTGCCAAGCCAAAGCCTTGCAGCTTGAAATGAACCTCAGACCCTTCTGACTCCAAACCCTGCTTCTCTTATATTACGTCATGACTCCCTCCTAGAACGCTTGTAATTTTGGCCTTCGCAGCAGTGTGTGTATTTGAGTTTTGGTACACTTTATTTTCAGGACACCACCTTCTTTAAAATTGCCTTTGGATTAACTTTCAAAGTGTTTTAAAATGTCATAAGCAGGAAGGTTGAAAGCCTACCTAGTTCTCCTCTGTTTGCACTAGAAACCCATGGGCAGATGCACATACTACTGTATCTAGAGTTTCTCTTGAAAGCAACTAGTTCTGAGTTTTTCCATCTCTCAAAACACCTCATTCCTGGAAATTCTAAACTATCAACTCAAAAAAGTTTGGGGTTTTTTTTATGCTGACTGGGAGCAAAAGAAAATAAATGTAACAGGTTATTATTCCTTCTTTTCCCTTATTAATGCCGTTCGGGGATCTTTAATATAAAAATATTATATCTCTCGTAAAATTGACTGTAAATGGAAGGAACTTCGAGGTGGCTGAGAGCCAGCATACAGCAGCTTCTTGCCAATTTGTATAAACAGAAGTAAATATAATTGGCCAGAAGGGCCTTTAAACCATTGCAGGACCCAGTATAATTTACAGAATTGATTGAGCCACATAAATATATTTTACTGTCTGTAATGGCAACTCAGAATAAAGTGAGATTTTGGAAGAAACAGCTCTGCTCCTGCTGGGGCTTCCTTCTGTGGCCTCTGCGTTATGTTTTACAGAACAGTAAATGCCAAAGTGAGTTGTTGTTTGCAGAACATGCACTTGAAGGAACTGACGAATTAGAGCTAGAAGCTTAGCGACATGCACATACTTTTAAAATGTGTTTTGGTTGGAGATAAGCATGTGAAGCTGTTGATTACCACACAGTCACAGATGAATTGTTTTCTTCAAGCCTCTTATGGGCTGAAATAGCAGATCTGACCCAATGGTGCAGGGCCATTTATCACAAAGCCTTTGACATTATTTGAGAAGTAAGAGGCAAGAAATTATAGGAGCTGTATTTGTGGTTTGCAAATTAACCACATTTTAACTAACGGGGACTATACTCTATATAAAGTCAGTATCAAGTAGTAGATATTAAGTCATTTTACCCTGAAAATTGACAATGGCTCAGCTGAGAAGTAATCACATGGACATACCTTTGTAAGTAATAAGGAATCGTACAAGTAATGGCAGCTTCAGTTTTTAGCCTTTAGTTTTGGCCACTAAAATCTAATTTCAGAATCAATTTAATTGTAAATCAATGATAAGAATGGTGTCATTGTACTACTCACCCAGCCACAGTTTAGCAATTACTGAAAGAATTAAAAGGGAAACATCCACAACTGTAGCCTTTCTTGGGTTATTTTTACAACTTTCTTGTTTTTCATGTTTCTCTTATTCATATTGTAATTTAAGTTGAAAGTTTCTGAACTTTGACATTTAAAATAGTCAGATCTATCTTCAGTTCCAAGGAAACTAATGAAGCATCTCTTTTAATTTTATCAAATAAAGTTGGTCGCTAATCCTATCTGAGGCAAATCAAACCCTTCGAAACATTTAAAATGCTTTGGAAATAATAGAGCAAATACAGTTTATGTGCAGTTTGGCAAAGCGTGACTCACAACATATAAGGAAAACAAGCAATCACTGCAAAGGACCCACATTTTTTATCTTTTGGACACCAGGGAAGGAAAAACTACAGTGGCTCTTAGAGGGCAGTTGATATTGAATTTAGGATCAAAAGTAAATTTTAATTTGTTATCCAAAATGTATATGTTGCATAAATAGAACTTGGAATGGAAATTTGAGAAAGGTTGGAAAATTAGTTGTGGATATATAAGGAACTGTGAAGTTGCAAAATTTTCTAAAGCGAGTCATAAACAATGAACAGAAAAGACGTAAATACAATGGACAGGGAACATTACATGACAAGGTTTTGTGGGAAGGCGGTGGTTGTCATTTTGTCTATTCTATTTATAACTAGGCTCTGGTTTTTAAAATACAAGAGAAGCTAAAGAAATGAAAGAATCTATGCTTAAGATAATAAAAGGGATTGAATTCCTTAGAAATATGTGGGACAGCCTCCTAAGGTCCTGATGTTAAATGCTGCAGCTGGATCAACGTCTGGTGCCGAATTTTGCAGTTACTAATGTTACGATAATGATTATAATCCAATCTTTTGCCTCAGGGCTAAACAGTTACACTGTAGGATTTGAAAAGGCATTTTCCCCCCATGCACAGGCAAGCCATGGCAGTATTTATTGCTTACTCGTTTCTTTTATTTTCTTTCTTCTTACTTTGAAGTAGCAAGCATTCATCTCTGTTAAGGGCAGAATGGCCAATTTAATTCATCTTCTGCCTGGGATGGGTGAAACTTAGGTCTTCAGGAAAATAGCTTCCTGTGAGTGTTTATTTGTTTCCTTACTATAAACTAGTTGTCTGCATAAAGACTTCATCAGCATCTGAGCAGCAAAGGTTTATTAGAGCAGAGGAAAGCTGTGTAGATTTTTGTTTACTGTAGGCAGACTGAAATTGGAATCTTAAAACAACTGATGGGGTTTCAGATGCGTAAAAATCACATCTAGAGGTACACGAGGAATACCATAAATCCAGGCACTATTACAGCAGAACATGAAGGATCTGATTATTGTTTTCAAATATATTTGGCTAAATTAAAAAATAGCAATGCCCCAAAGCAGATTTTTAGCCATAACATAAAATTGCAGACCCAGCAGTAGTAAGTACCTTGAAGACTGCAAAGCAGCACGTAAAAGTAAGGTGTTTTCCCTGCATCTCATCTGAGTCTTAAAAAAAGCTCTAGGATTCCTCAACTGCAGATGAAGACTATATCATGCTACTTCCTGGGTGGCTGTGGGTGAGTCCTAGTCTAATGTTCCTTTCACCATGCTGTGCTGACCTGTCAAGGCTTGGTTATGTAACATCTGCTAATAAGATATTTTTCCCCCAGAGCTGAAGTGATTCTTGCAGGCTCCTATTAGAATGCTGAAAGTTAGAGTTTAAAAAAACAAACACTGCAGAAATAAATTTTCAATGTACAGACCTGACCTATAGAGACGAGGCAATTCGCCTGCAGTTAAATGGCCAGTTAGTGAGGCAGAGGGAAGGAGAACAGAGCTCTCACTCCACCACACAGCCAAGCACTCTCTCCACTCTCCTTTACTTAGAGATTTTTTTTGTCACTAAATTAAAAAAAAAAAAAGGTAAGCATTTCTAGTAACAGCTGTGTCAATTTTGGACTCTTCACAGGGCAGTTAGATAACTGAGCACACACAGATCACTCCTTTTATGTGCTCAGAACAGAACAAGGAGCACACACACACAAATCCAGTTACAGGTTCTTGTCATTTGTTGGAAAACATTTCTACCTCGACAGTCAACTACCAAATCAGTCTAATCAAAATTTCAACATTCTTTTTCAATTAGACATTCCCCGCCAACAAGTTAATTCTTAAACAGGAAGTATGTGTTTTTGATACCGTGTCATTAACTATATACCCCAAAGCTACCTCTAAGCTGTGGTTTAAAAATTATTGGTGTATTCCACAGTGGCCAAGCCTCCACATACTTGTACTAAGCCCTTTCATAATTTGCTCATAAATTCTTTACGGAGCAGGGCCAGGATTTGAACAGAACGTGGGCATTTATCTTTACAACATGTAGCCTCCCTTATAGCTTTCCTGTCATCACATCTAATTTTGAATTTATCACCTTTTCTCCAAGTTATGTTCCAATGCTCCTGAATCCTAATGTCTAGTCATCTTTGAGAAGTTTAGAATATTGTCGTGTATGCCAATTTTAACAAGAAGCCACAGGCGCAAATCTGCAGCTACTGAAAAATAGACTAACTTTTAAAATTGCAAGAGACTGTATGTGTTGTTTGTATTCAGTGAATTCTTTTAAGGTGTTCCCCTGCCCGCCTCGGACTCAGAGGTTCAGTTTTCTCAGCAGCACACTCTTCCAAAACTGAAAACTGCCTGAACATGTTTATTTGTGTAACAAGAGCCCATTGGACAAGAATTGCAGAAAAGTGCTTTCCCCTCCCTACATGACACTGAAGTCCTGCTGTGGATGGTCCCATCTTAATCTGGGGTTTCCCCCCTTTCGGCAGAGCAAATCAAGTAGCCTTTAAAGTGAGGCAGAGATGGCTGTGTTTTTTTCAAACCTTATGAAGTGCGTGGGCATTTTGTTCTTTTTTGCCTTCTTTTTCTCTACTTAAAGTCAGTCTCCATTGAGAACATGCTGCAAAGGAAAACTCTTTCATCTTGATTTTTTTCCAATGATTTGACCAACTTTTGAGAATGTTTTTACCTGAATTTGGAATGTTGCTTTTCAAACTCATGTTTATGCTACCCCGGGAGGTTTCCTTTCCTGAGAAGACATTAAATGACCAGGTTCAGTAGCTTGTATTAATTGTAAGCACCGCCCCCCCGCCCCCCCCTCCATGGAACTCTGAAATAAGGCTCTTTCATTCCCTTAACAGTAGTCAGAATTAATTACTGCTGAATATGAAGTGAGCCACAAAGATGATTCTTTCCTTGCCTCTCGTCACCTTTGATTATGTAAGTCCATTATTAATTTTTTTACAACACTCTGACTTTTCTGAAAGGTCATGGGAATTTAAAAATTGAATGGTAACTCCTAATATTACATTCCCTTAAATAGCTACAAATTTCATTCCTTCTATATCCATTTCAGCTGTTCAAAATTCTTCCTCCTTTCAGTAGTAACCATGTTTCCCTAGAGGAAGCGGTGGGAGAAACAACTAGCAACAAAGCATTTCTATGTTAAAAATATGAAAAAAAAAATTTTGAGAAATGCAAAGTTTAGAATTAACCAAGATTCTGTTCTGAAAGAGGGTCTTGGAGGTGGCTGGGCAAAATACTTCTTTTTCTTTAAATTAATTTATTTATTTGTTTTTGGCTGTGTTGGGTCTTCGTTTCTGTGCGAGGTCTTTCTCTAGTTGCAGCAAGCAGGGGCCACTCTTCATCGCGGTGCGCAGGCCTCTTACTATCGCGGCCTCTCTTGTTGCGGAGCACAGGCTCCAGACGCGCAGGCTCAGTAGTTGTGGCTCACGGGCCTAGTTGCTCCACGACATGTGTGACCTTCCCAGACCAAGGCTCGAACCCGTGTGTTCCCTTGCATTGAGCAGGCAGATTCTCAACCACTGCGCCACCAGGGAAGCCTGCAAAACGCTTCTTAAGCGGCCTGTGGGACCAAAAACTCCCAAGTGGAGCAACACTGCCACCTAGAGGTTGGAAGTCTCAAATTCGCACAAATCCTGCCGTAGGTTTTTCACTAGAGGCTACTATACACCAGGGAGGGCCTGATACTAACAGATTTAAATCTATCCTTTCTTTTACCCTTAGGAACCTACTGTGTGAGAGTAAAATATAGATCTCATGCTTTTTACCAATAATTCCCTTGTCAGGAAATAATTCTTAAACAGAAGGCCAGCCGGCCTTAAAGCAGCAGAAAAAGCAACATGGAAGTCATCTGGAGACCTGGGCCCCAGACCAAAATCGCCCACCAACAGGGTGGGGGATCTAAATAAGATTCTCAAAACGTCCAGGTTTCTGTAACACTTCATCTGAGAAAAGGTCCGTAGACCTGAGGGAATCTCGATGCCCAGGCGCAGCTGAGAACCTCAATAAAGAGTATGGTGGGAAGAAACCAAGATGCTTTGTTTCACTGGTTTTTGAAAGGATAGAAAATCAGTCATCCTTTGTCTTGATAGTATCATTTAACCAAACATGGTTTCTAATAGTATTTTAAGAGTAGTCATCATATACTGCTGTTCATTCTAGTTCAGTTTTTATTTAGCTGTCTTCCAGAGATCAAGGTAATAATTTCATCTTAGAGCCATGTGACCGCGTTATTCTATGAGATTTGCAGGACTGCAATTGCTTATTCAAAACATTTAGCACCAGATGTGTTTTAAATTCAGAACTTCTTGGCTTTTAGAAGAGTAATTTAGTAATATACTAAATGTATAAATGTATAAAATGTAATATCCCCATCAGAACTGGAACAGGACCTCTGGAGCAAAACATAGGAATATTCACATTAAGTAGAATAAATAAAATTATAAATCACTTCATGGTCTAGTCAGTTCAGGTTTTACAACAAAAAACAAAACAATAACAACTTCTTGATAAAGGATTATAAGCCTGTGGTTGATTGAGGTCTAAACTCCAGTGTAGGAAGAAACAGAAATGCAGTTACACCTCACTGATATATAGCATCATCTAGAAATAAGTTTCATATAAGTTGAGTTTTGCAGATTAATGAAATTTATTTACACATTTTAGACATTTTTATCCAATTTGTTATAAATCTTTCTAAAATATCCCTATCTTTCTTAGTGACTCATACACCACGAACATTAATTATTATACTGTATGGCAAAGTGGCAGTGTCATCAACTCTTATTAAAGTTAGAGATATTTGTCCCTAATTAAATGGCTCCAGCTATGTTTTTATGAGTTCTTTCTTCTTTTTATGGTTTTTAATGCATCCTCCTTGGCTGTGAGACTCACTTCTTACTTCTCCCTAACCTTAAATAATTACTGAAGGCAATAATAATTATCAAATAATTACTAAAGACAGATGGCAGTTATCTTAAAACCACTATTTTTATATGAATTACAATGAGATTTTTATATAAAAGATCCTGGTGGAATTAAAAGTAAGACCCAGACATCATCATCATCATCATCCTTTAAGAGAAAAATTCTGGGGTTTTTTGAATTTGTATATATACACACACACATATATATTTGTTTATTGAGATATAATTGATATATGTTTGTATCAGGTGCACAGAATAAGGATTCAATATTTTTATATATTACAAAATAATCACCACAATAAGTCTAGTTAACATCTATCCCCACACATAATTACAAGATGTTTTTCCTATGATGAGAGCTTCTAAGATCTGCTCTTCAGGAGTAAATGTGAAAGTGTACATTTAACAAGTACTTTTTTTAAGCAGACTCACAGGTATAGAGAACAAACTAGTGGTTACTAGTGGGGAGAGGGAAGGGGGAGGGGCAACAAAGGGGTAGGGGATTAAGAGGTACAAGCTATTAGGTATTAAATAAGGTACAAGAATATATTGTACAACACAGGGAATACAGCCAATATTGTATAATAACTATAAATGGAGTGTAACCTTTAAAAATTGTGAATCACTGTATTGTACACCTGTAATACACATAACACTGTACATCAACTATACTTCAATTTTTTAAAAAGAGAAAAAACTAACAAGTGCTTTTACCTCTAAGGAATAAAATGATAGTCTTCCTTCAGTTTACACAAATTCATACTCTTTTCATTGAGTCATCTGAAGTTCCCAGAAGTTGGCATATCATTTCATTCTTCCATGACTTGGCATTTTAAATAGAGTAATTCTATATGCAATGTCTGGGCTTCCCTGGTGGTGCAGTGGCTGAGAATCTGCCTGCCAATGCAGGGGACATGGGTTCGAGCCCTGGTCCAGGAAGATCCCACATGCCACAGAGCAACTAAGCCCATGCGCCACAACTACTGAGCCTGTGCTCTAGAGCCTGCGAGCCACAACTACTGAAGCGGGCGTGCCTAGAGCCCGTGCTCCGCAACAAGAGAAGCCACCGCAACGAGAAGCCTGCGCACCACAGCAGAAGAGTAGCTCCTGCTTGCTGCAACTAGAGAAAGCCCGTGCGCAGCAACAAAGACCCAACACAGCCAAAAATAAATAAAATAAAATGCTATGTCCTTCCTTCTAAATTCAGCAAACTCCCACTCATCCATCAAAACTCAGTCCAAGCTCCTCTCCCACAGGAAGCATCTTCTGATGCCCTCCCCTCCAGGTCTGGGTTAGCTGTGCCCCCTGTAAATGCCTCTCGTCATTTATCCCCAGCAATAGTTGATCTACCTTCCTGTTTTGCACGCTGGAGGTTACTCTCTGCCTTCAAGTGTTGTTTGGTCTTTAACGCAACTTTTTGTGCCCAGAACCTATCACAATGCCTAACACACGATAAAGGCTTACTATTAAATGATTAAATGCATGAAAGAATATGAGTAAATAAGTGATTACGGTAAGAGCAAAAACGTTTAACTGTCAAAAATAAGACTCCACAACAGCAAAAAGGTTGTTAGGGTCTCCTTGTGTTTACTTCATTCATGCCATCCGGCCTGTGCTGGGCTGGCAGCGTGCCCCTTCCCTTGAATAGCTCAAACTGCACTAGAATGAGTTGTCATCCCTGTTGGGCTGTCCAGAGTGCTCTTGGCTGTTTACTGGCTCAAATGCTCCAGAGACACAAAGGAGGGATGGATTCCCTGAGTGGCAGTTGTTGAGCAAAACTATAGTTCCCAGGCAGCAGGGAGCCAGTGAAGGTTTAGCAGCCAAGTAGCATAATCAGATCTGCATTTTAGAAATAACCTCCTGGTGGTAGTTTGGAGGATGGATTGGAAAGAACAGAAATCGGAGTTGGGAAAGCTAGTTTGGGGGTTGATACAGTTACCCAGGTGAGGAATGCAGTTAGAGGGAAAAAAGGGGAAAGGTTTTCTTTTTTTCTTCTTTTCATTTATTGTATTTATTTATTTCTTGACATATAGTTAGCTTATAGAAAAGATTTTTGAAGGAAGAGTTGATAACACTAGATGATTATTATAACCGGGGAACAGATTCATATAGAGAAAATAAAAACTATTCTCTGGTCATTCTAGATGATAGTAGATTCAGATATTGGTTTAAAAGTTTCTAGGCTATTCTTTCTAGATCCTAAAATAAATTTCTGTGATTAGATGATTAGTTGACTTCCAAAATAAGTTTCATTTAAATATATACAAAGCCAACTGGCATAAAGGAAATGAGTGCCTGTTGGGGAAAAAAAGATACTTCATTAGAATTACAAAAACTTGAAAGCACTCACAGAAATGAAGTTAATAAAATTCTTCTCCAGGGAACTTCATGCATATGTTACCTGTACACACATTGCATTCTTTTATACCCTCTTTGATCTTGGGAAGATATTCATAAGGTAGTTACAAATATATTAAAGTTACACTGACTTGAAACATAAATGTTAATCGGTGGTTCTTCTGAAGCTAACTGTATGCTGCTCTTTTCCTGGCACTTATTAACAGAAAAGAGGGCAGCTACCTAATGTTACTAAGTTAGACGTTGCATAAAAATGTTTCTCCCAGTTGCTTAATGATAACCACTAAAATGTGGGCATCTCATTTACACAGGTGCGGGTGTTCATCAACCAGTTATATCAGCCAAATTTGGAGCGAGTGATCAGCAAAAACCCAGATTTGCAGGCCATCCGAATTGCTGCTGTGAACCCCATCCTGGATCCCTGGATATACATCCTCCTGCGGAAGACAGTGCTCAGTAAAGCGATAGAGAAGATCAAATGCCTCTTCTGCCGCATCGGGGGTTCGCGCAGAGAGCGTTCGGGGCAGCACTGCTCAGACAGTAGAAGGACATCCTCTCCCATGTCCAGCCACTCTCGCTCCTTTTTCTCCCGGGAGCTGAAGGAGGTCAGCAGCACATCTCAGACCCTCCTTTACATGCCAGACCTCAGTGAAAATAGCCTTGGAGGCAGGAATTTGCTTCCGGGTGTGCCTGGCATGGGCCTGACCCAAACAGACAGCACATCACTTAGGACTCTGCGAATATCAGAAACCTCAGACTCCTCACAGGGGCAGGACTCAGAGAGTGTCTTACTGGTGGACGAGGTTGGTGGGAGTGGCAAGGCTGGACCTGCCCCAAAGGGGAGCTCCCTGCAAGTCACATTTCCCAATGAAACACTGAACTTGTCAGAAAAATGTATATAGTAGTGAAGGAAAGAAATACAGCACTATTTCTGGAAGCTTCTAAGATCCTGTGCAATAGACACATAAATGAACTCTTTAGCCGTGCTCAGAAGGGCCCTCTTCATTCTACAATGCACATTAGAGAATATCCTGGCTTTTGGGCACTTTTCAAACAATCAAGTTGATTCCTATGGGTCCCGAGGTCTGAAGCACATTGGTTGCCATCTCGCTATGATACAGGATTTCGGTTACAACTTGATGGCTGGGAAGATGTACCCTCAGTTTTTCTACTTGATAGGAGGATGGCATAAGTTTGCTATTTTCATAGCATCAAGAGCTTTATATCTGGCACACAGCAGAAGGCCAGGTACAGAAGGGCTCTATTCCAATAAACTAGGAGGACTATCTTATGGATGATTTACGTGTCTCACTAAAGCATGAAATGTGAATTTTATTGTTGTAAATATGATTTAAGGTATTTAAAGTATTGTCTTCTCTGTGAGAAGGTTTATTGTTAATACAAGGTATAATAAAATTATGGTGACCCCTCTCCCCCTAGTATAACCAGCTGAAGTTGCAGATGTTAGATATTTTTCATAACCAAGTTCAGGCTATGGTGTTGAAAATTCACAGTGAGAGTCGTATCTATAAAAAAGATAAATTTTTAAAAGAAAGAGGTTAGCACTATTAAAGGAATAAAGCAAAATACTATTGAAGACACGAAAATTACAGGCCAAAATATTAAAGTTCTTTCTAAGCTATGTGTAATACATAGTAAAAAACGTTTAGTGATGCTGCATGCATTTATCCAGAAAACTGTGATTTCGGGAGAACCTAACATGCTGATAAATATTTTGTACTTCTGTCCTCTCTAGCTGGTACTTTTTAAAATGTAACATAAATTTTAAAAAGTGTTTAATAAGTAACCCATAATTGAAGTGTATAATATAAAAATAAAAAGTCTAAGCAGCTTGTTTTCCCCCCAGAATTGTGCATAGTTTGTTTTACTTTCCTAAGGAATGATCTAGAATATTCTTTAAAATTTAAGAGAAAGGCAGATTGCACCATGAAGGGCTTTACTTGGAGGCGTGGAAGGATTGGTTAAATTAGCCTTTCACAGATGTCACAACAGAAGGGGTACAGAAATTGGGCGTGTAAGGGTCATCTTTTAAAAGTTTTGTGTTAACGCCCAGTAACGCTGTACACATATTTGAAGGACTTTCTCAAAGAAATATTAAGCATGTTTTGTTGCTTAAAGTGTTTTTGTGAATTGCTTGGTTGTAATTAAATTGAGCCTGATAGTGATGTGGTTTTAAGCAGTTGCACCAACTGAAATTATTTTGGAGATTATAATAAATAAACACACTCAGTCTGAGTTCCATATCATCAGTTTTGGAAAACTTGTGTGATTTTTGTGTGTTTGTTTCAGGTCATCTTTCATCTTTTTTAATTGAAATATTTAAAATTTTTTATTTTAAAATAACGTCGAAGGTAAAGTTACAAGAATAGCACAGAGCCTTGGATCCACTTAATGAAGACGGGCATTTAGAAACCAAGATCTGGGTGCGAAGTGTACTCAAAATTACCAGTCTGTATGGATAGTAGGGGAGACAGTATTATGCTTAACTTGCTACATGTGAAGTATCCAAATATTTAATATTAAAAAATTAGCATAAACTTGTGACCCTTCCTACTTGTTAATTCTCTAGATCAGTGCTTTTCAAACTTTAGCATGCATCACAGTCATCTGCAAGTCTTGTGAAAACACGAAGTTTCCAATTCAGTAGGTCTGGGGTATATCCTAGGTGATGCTGATGCTGCCAGTATTAGAACACACTGAGTAGCAACAATCCCCAGGAGTGAGTTTATGATTTTTTTTTTTTTTTGCGATCTTTTTAGAGAGATTTTTGGATGATATCAGAAAAGCTAGACTGTCATCTTCACAGTCCTGATGGCTTAGTGATTTTCTGCTGAGGGAAAAGGAGATCTGGCTCTTTCTATTTTACCAATGAATAGGAAACACTGTTTTCAGAGAATATTTTACTTGTGAGAGAAGTTTTGTTTTTCTTCCATGTATATGGACAATGGGACAACATCTAAATTTACGTATAAATGAATATATATATTCATCACCCATGTTCATGGAGGAAAAACAAAGCCTCATTCAGAAGTTGGCATTACTAATAGCCAAGGCATAATCTCACTCATCCTTTACTTCAGGTTCACCACCCAGAATGCTGATTCTGGCTTATTCTTTTTTTTAATTGGAATTAAACTCACATATAATAAAATTTGCCTTGTAAAGTATTGTAGCATATTCATAGAGTGCAACCATTACTCCTAATTCCAGAACATATTCATCATCCCCAAAAGAAACCACATACCCATTTGCAGTCACTCCCAATTCACCTTTCCGCCTAGACCCTGGCAACCACTGTATCTCTATGGATTTGCCTATTCTGGACAGAAATGTAATCATACAATATGTGGCCTTTACTGTCTGCATAATATTTTCAAAGTTCATCCATGTTGCAGCATGAATCAGTACTTCATTCCTGATTTATGGCTGAATAATATTTCACTGTGTGAATATACCACATTTTGTTTATCCATGCATCAGTTGATGAGCATTTGGGTTGATTCCATTATTTGGCTGTTATTAATACCGCTGATAGCCACAGTTGTGTACAAGTATTTGTGGTAACATATTGTTTTCAATTCTCTATATACCTAGGAGTGAAACTGCTGGGTCATTTATTAAGTATATATTTAACTTTTTGAGGAACTGCCAAATGTTTTCCCAAGTGACTGCACCATTTTACATTCCCACCAGCAATGTACAAGCGTTTCAAGTTCTTCACATCCTCACCAATACATGTTATTGTCTTTTTAAATTATTACAGTCATCCTAATGGGTATGAAGTAGTGTCTCACTGTGGTTTTGATTTGCATCTCCCTAGTGACAAATGATGTTGAGAATCTTTTTTATTATTTTTTTAAATGGTAATTTTATATATATATATATATATATATTTTTTAATTTATTTATTTTTGGCTGCGTTGGGTCTCCGTTGCTGCACGTGGGCTTCTCATTGTGGTGGTTTCTCTTGTTGCGGAGCACAGGCTCTAGGTGCACATGTTTCAGTAGTTGTGGCACGTGGGCTCAGTAGTTGTGGCTCACGGGCTCTAGAGCACAGGCTCACTAGTTGTGGCGCATGGGTTTAGTTGCTCTGTGGCATGTGGGATCTTCCCAGACCAGGGCTCAAACCCGTGTCCCCTGCATTGGCAGGCAGATTCTTAACCACTGTACCACCAGGGAAGTCCCAATGTTGAGAATCTTTTCGTATGCATACTGGCCATTTGTATGTCTTCTCTGGAGAAATGCCCATTCAAATCATTTGTGCATTTTTAAATTGGATAACGTGTCTGTATTAGTTTGCTAGGGCTGCCATAACAAAGTACCATAGACTGGTTGTCTTCAACAACAGAAATTTATTTTCTCACAGTTCTGGAGGTTGAAGGTCCAAGATAAAGGCACTGGCAGATTTGGTTTCTCCCAAGGCCTCTCTCCTTGGCTTGTGATGGTTGCCTTCTTGCTGTCTTGCCACGTGGCCTTCTCTGTACACATGCATCCCTGGTATCTCTTTAAGAGGACACCAGTCAGGGGCTTCCCTGGTGGCGCAGTGGCTAAGAATCCACCTGCCAATGCAGGGGACACAGGTTTGAGCCCTGGGCCGGGAAGATCCCACATGCCGTGGAGCAACTAAGCCTGTGTGCCACAACTACTGACCCTGCGCCCTAGAGCCCACGAGCCACAACTACTGAAGCCCGCATGTATAGAGCCTGTGCTCCTCAACAAGAGAAGCCACCGCAATGAGAAGCCCACACACCTCAACGAAGAGCAGCCCCCGCTCGCCGCAACTAGAGAAAGTCCGCGCACAGCAATGAAAACCCAATGCAGCCATAAATAAATAAATAATTTATTAAAAAAAAAAAAGGACACCGGTCACATTGGATTAAGGCCCACCCTATGACTTCATTTAACTTAATTACCTCCTTAAAGGCCCTATCTCCAAATACAGTCACACTGGGGGTTTTAGGGCTTCACCACGTGAATTTCAGGGGGATACAATTCAGTCCATACACTGTCTTTTTATTGTTGAGTCTGGCTTATTCTAAAAAGAACCAAAGGAAGAAAAACTTCAGCATTGTTCGTCATCCATTCCACATTTACTTATAGGACTTACCAACTATGTTATGCAAAGACAGTTTTTTTGTTGTGGGAAACTTGTTTCTGATCATTTAGAGTGTCAAACTTTCTCTGCAGGACAGTTTTGATTATCTAACTGGCTAGTATTAAATCCTACCTGGTCCCAGTAGGATATAGCAGACAGGAAGATAATTTTAACACCATCTCATAATCTTTAAGACAATCTCATAATCTAACCAACCAGGTCAAGTATATTAGAAAAGATTGTGATATTGGTACAGCTATTAAAGTGGTACTTTGACTAGAAGACCATGGAATGCAAGAGTCTTTTCCCAAAGTACAGCCACCCCTCTGCACAAGTTTCTTACTGGAGCCACAAACACAAAGGGCCATGGAAAAATCAAGGCACAGTAGTATTCACCGTTAGCTATGCCTTTAGCCTTAGACTTTAATGCAGAAATATCTGCATTACATGAAACAGCCATTTTTCCTAAACTACTTGTCATAGTTTCAGAACAAAACAAGCCATGAAGTTTCCTCTCTTTTCACTGCTCCCCCACCTCATGCCCTTCCTACCACCACAGAGCCTGAGTCTAAGATGCTGCAAGTGTGATCTTATGATTGCTCTCAAGGTACACCAGAAGTGGAACCAGAGAAAAATAGACTCAGCTCGAGAGAACATTTGATCCTATTGTTTAGCCTGAGCTGCCCTAAGCCACACATGGGGCTGTAGCCCTAGGCTGGAAGTGCTTTGGAAGAAAAGAAGAGAGGAAGATAGTTGGGCTTCTTGTCTTTGTATCAATATCAGCATCTCTACCATTCACTCACAACCTTATATTTATTTACCCTCCCAGGTCATCCACCCCATTCCACACCACAGAAGAGGACAGAGGAGCACACCAGACATACCTGTGTCCTAACAACTTTCAACCACAGCAAGTCCATACACTAGAATCTGAACAACTGGGTAAACATTTCTCTTTCTTGAGTTCAATACAAGGAAGAAACAAAGAGAATTCCAAGAACAGTGATGAAAGAGAACTCAAGGCAACAGCTCTGCAGTAGAACACAGTGAAAGTAGCCTAAGGCAGGAGAAGGGGTTCTGGATGTGTCTCTAGGTTAAAAAAAAAAAAAAAGAAAGGAAAGAAAATCAATGGAGTATTTTATATTTGGAATATTGTGGGGAGTATTATATTTCTATTAGAGGGGATATTTGTAATATATACATGGAAAACTAAAGAACAACAACAAAAAAGGCATATTGACTCCATGAAAAAGAGAAGTATCAGAAAGGTAAAATAAAAATAATAGACTACGTGAGACGAACTATGTGTGATAATTACATAGTCATATTAAACAATGAATATAAATTGAGGCCAAAATTATAATCGACTGTATCGGAAATGGATGCAGAAGTAATAAGTAAATATATTGAGGAAATGTAAGGGAGCCAAATCATATTCCAAATAGTTCATGTCATAAATTTCTAAAAAAAAAAAAAAAAGAATAAGCAGTGAAATCATAATTATATATACACACACATACATATATATGCAGTGAAATCACATATGTGTGTGTGTGTGTGTATTCACACTCTTATACACCAATCATATTTGTAAAAATTTTATAATATGAAAATACCAAGTATGCTTTAGAAACTCTAATACATTGTTGGTGGGGTATAAAATTAGAACCATTTTGAAAAAATGAACTTGGCGTGATCTACTGAAATTGAGGATGTACACAACATCAATATGAATAATAACTGCAAGGATCGAAACATATATGTCTCAATGCATGACTTCATAATGATACAAAAATGAAACAGAACACCTCACCCATCACCTTTGGAGGGTGCTAGAGAACCAACGTATTATTTTGAAAAGTGCTAAATAAAGGGGAAGAACAAAGCCTCCACTACAGAAACTGCCTGTACTACATAAATTGTTTCCAAGGTAACAAAATAGTTGATGAGGGGAAGTTTTTCTTCAAAGATGTTTTCTAGCACCAAAATTCTAACAATTATCACCATTTGTAGCCTCTAATGAAACAATGAATCTAGGCAAAAATAGTCAACAGCTGCTGACATTACAAAGAGAAAGAGACAGCCAGAAATATTTAACTTCTGGTCTAAATATCCAAAACCACCCATGATGTATTCTTACCAGAAAACTGAAGAATTCTAATCATTTTATAGGAAATGTAGGTACAGAGTAACATAATGATATTAGGTGGGATGCAAGAGACAAAATACAAAAAGCAGAAAATTCTAAAGGACAAACAACTCAGTTTAAAAAAAAAATAAACTGCAAGGAAAAAATGAAAGGGAACCTATAGATTATAAAAGACTAAGAGACATATCAACAATGCAACAAATGGACTTTTTTGGGATCCTAATTTAATCAAATCATACTATCACTCAATGTGACACAATCGACAAGGTCTACGTTGTAGCTATTTTTGAAACTTAATTTGTAATTTTAAACTTTCCCAAAAAGGAAATGCTAGATCCAGGTGACAACGCTTGTTAGTTCTATTAAACACTATTGAAAAATTACCAGATCTGTAGAAACTCTTTGAGAAAAGAGTAGGTGGAAATACTTTTCAACCTCTATTTTTAATGAGGTCAGCATTACTCTGATTCAGGAGCTAAAAGAGTATTACAAGAAAGCTACAGACCAATATTTCTCATGAACATAGACATAAAAATCCTTAATATTACCACATCGAATCAAAAAGGATCTAAAAACAATAATCCATCATAACTAAATAGGGCTTATTTTATCCCAGAAATGCAGTTGATTTGACGTTCGAAAAATATATGTAATTCATCATATTAACGGAATAAAAGAGAAAAATCATATGATCTTCTGATGGATGCAGGAAATACATTTATCAAAATTCAATCCCCACTTGTTATAGAAGGTGTTTAGGGCTTCCCTGGTGGCGCAGTGGTTGAGAGTCCGCCTGCCGATGCAGGGGACACGGGTTCGTGCCCTGGTCCAGGAAGGTCCCACGTGCCGCGGAGCGGCTAGGCCCGTGAGCCATGGCCGCCGGGCCTGCGCGTCCGGAGCCTGTGCTCCGCAAAGGGAGAGGCCACAACAGTGAGAGGCCCACGTACCGGGGAAAAAAAAAAAAAAAAAAAAAGGTGTTTAGTAGACTAGAGAAGGAACTTCCTCAATTTAATAAAGGACATATATAAAAACTACAGCTACCATCGTACTTAATGGTGAAAGACCAAAAGATTATAAACAAGGCAAGAATGTCCATTCTCACAGCTTCTGTTTAACATTGTGCTGGAGGTTCTAGCTGGTGTAATAAGGCAAGAGATGGAAATAAAAGGCATTCAGTTTGGAAAAGAAGAAGGAAAACTATCTTCATTCACAACATGATAATATATGTAGAACAGCCTAAACAATCTACAAAAAAGTTAATGCAACTAATAAATGAATTATCAAGGTTGTAGGCTACAATGTCATTATTCAAAAATCGATTATATTTCTATGCAATAGTATCAAACTGGAAAATGAAAATTTAAAGACACCTCTTAAAGCATCAAAAAAATATGAAGTACTTAGGGATAAACTTAACAAAAATATAGGCAAGACTTATTCACAGAAAACTAAAAAACATTACTAAGAAATTAAAGATCTAAAACAATGACAATTACGCTGTGATCATGGATTCAAAGATGTGACATTGTTAAGATGGGAATTCTTCCCAAACTGATTTACAGATTCAATACAATTCCAATCAAAATTCCATTAGACCTGCATGTAGATAGAGACAAATGATTCTAAAATGTATATAAAAGAAACTAGAATAGTTAAACGATTCTTTGAGAAAAAAATAACGGTTAGAAAAATCACACTGATTTTTAAGACTGTAGGACAGTGTGATATTGATATAAGAATCGACATATGGATCAGCCTAACAATACAGAACTCAGACAGACTCTCAAATACATGGTGAAGGTATTTCAATGGGAAAGAGCAGTTTTTAAAAAAATACATAGTACTTGAATAACTGAAAATCAAAAAATGGACCTAGCCCTTCACCTCATATATTACATAAAAATTACCATGAAATGAATCAGACCTAGACATAAAAGCTAAAACTGTAAAACTTCTAGTAGAAAACATAAAATCTTTCTGATCTTGGAGTAAGCACAGATTTCTCAGCACACAAAAAAATACAACCATAAAAGAAATATACTGGACTTCATCAAAATTAGAAACTTCTGCTCTTCAAAAGGTACCATTAAGAAAACAAAAAAGCAAGCCACAGATGGGGACAAAATATTCACAATACATATATCTCAGGATTTTTATCCAGAATATAGAAAAAACTTTTACAACTCAATAATAAGATAACCCAAACTAAAAAATGGGCAAAATGTTTAAAAAGGTACTTCCCAAAAGAAGATATACAAACGTCAAATAAGCATATAAAAGATGCTCAACATCATCAGGGAAATGCATATTAAAACCACAATGAGATATCATTACATATCCACAGAAGTCACTAAAATGAAAACCAACAGCAGTACCAAGCATTGACAAGGATACAGCACAACTGAAACTTTTTTAATCCATTGCTGGTCAGAATGCATAATGGTACAGATACTTTGGAAGATTCAGTTTCCTCTAAAGCTCCACATATACTTATCATAAAACTCAGTAACTCCACCCCCAGGTACTTAAACATATATCCACACACAAACTTGTGACATATGTATATAGCAGCTTTATTCATAATAGACCAAAACTTAGATGTTCATCAACAACTTAGATGTCCATCAACAGATATGAATAAGTGCAAATCATGATATCCGTACAACAGAGTAAGAGCATTAGAAGGAACACATTACTGATATACACAATAGCGTGGATGGATCTCAACATGGATGGATTTCAAAAGTATTATGCTAAGCGAAAAAGGTCAGAAAGAGTATATATTGTATGATATATTTATTTGAAATTCTAGAAAAGTCAAATCAACTTATAGTCACAGAAAGAAAATTAGTAGTTGACTAGTGCTGGCTGGTGGGGTGGAGGGGAACTGGCTATAAATGGGCATTAGAGAACTTTCTGGGTAATGGAAATACTCTACACCTTGATGGTAATGGTGTCAAAGCTCTTACAATGAATGCATGTTATTACACGTAAATTACACTCTTAAAGTTGACAGGGTGGGCAGAGATATTGTTTCATATTCTTCCCTTCAAATTAAATCTAGAGTCGATATTGTGGTCTAGCACAATGCTAAGTCAGCAGACCTTTTAGATACCCTGAACAAATGTTTACATGTTGCCTTGTAATTAACACTACCCATTTTCAATAGAACTTCCATGATTTAAAAAAATCTAAAATTAGAAAAAAATTTGGTTTTTGTCTCATGCTTACATTGAAATATAATCTGCATGAATCTTTGTTAGGGTTTGAGGGAGTCATAAAATAACACCCTTTTCCCCTCCTGACTTTTTGAGCCACTTGAGAGACAAAAAGTCATGTAGAGATTTAATATGTCAGAATTACTGCTGAAAAAGTCTAGGTCAGAGGATGTGATTTAGGTTTGTGACAACAATGGCCACCTAATATCAAACCCAGAATTAGACAGACCTGCTCACCAAGGCATGGGCAGTCCTGCACAACTACAGGTCTCCCCTCACAGGGACAGAGAGTCTTCACTGCAAAACCTACAACATTTCTGGCAAGAGACCACAACACAGGCTCTCTGCACGCATGATACATCCAAAAACAAAAAAAAAGGCAGAAAGGGGCTGTAGGTCCAGTTCTTTATCTTAAATTCCCTTTACTGGTGAGGTGGGAGAGGGGAGGCAAGGAAGAGATTGCAATTTCTCGGTTAATGGATGTCCAAAGCAGCACCATCCCCACCCTCTGCCTTCCCAACAAAGTGTAGACCAGCATTTCTCACCCTTTCTTCCACCCTGCACACACAGCAAGTGAGGTTCACACACAACACACATTAAGGCACAATTCATGGTACACTGGCTATAGGGCCATCCCTTCTCTTCCATTCAAGTGGACATACTTAATTGCATGTGGCAGAAGTGACACATTTCATTTTACTTTGGTAATGAGTAAATCATTTATAAACATGTGTATTTTATTATTGGTTAAAAAAAGAAAAACCTTACTTTCTCAATCCTAAAATGTCATCAATTACAAAATACACCATCAGTTTCATAATAACCTCTGAGGAAAAACACACTTAATATACCTAATGATTTGAAGATAATTATAGAACTATGGTTTTTGTGTCAACTCACAGCTCATTTAGATACATGTATGTCATGAAATCAAAGTCCAGAGTCAATTTAGAAGGGCTTCTGACTCATGAAACCTGAAATTAAAGAAATGACTGACAATTTCCTACTGCTGGGAAAGGAAGGGAAACAAGCTTTTGACATCATTACATAAAGTATATAATGTAATGTTAGTTATAATCCTGGAAACTCTAGTTTTCTGAAACAAACCTTTTTTTTATTTAAAGTCTTCATTATAGTTTTGACATACAACATCAATTTAAAAGCTGATTTCGTACGTGAGTACCATAAAATTTTGTACATAGGCTCCAATTAAAGTAGATCCAACTAATTATTAGAGAAATGCAAATCAAAACTACAATGAGGTATCACCTCACACCAGTTAGAATGGGCTTCATCAGAAAATCTACAAACAATAAATGCTGGAGAGGGTGTGGAGAAAAGGGAACCCTCTTGCACTGTTGGTGGGAATGTAATTGATACAGCCACTATGGAGAACAGTATGGAGGTTCCTTAAAAAACTAAAAATTGAATTACCATATGATCCAGCAATCCCACTACTGGGCATATACCCAGAGAAAACCATAATTCAAAAAGACACATGCACCCCAATCTTCATTGCAGCACTATTTACAATAGCCAGGTCATGGAAGCAACCTAAATGCCCATTGACAGACGAATGGATAAAGAAGATGTGGTACATATATACAATGGAATATTACTCAGCCATAAAAAGGAATGAAATTGGGTCATTTGTAGAGACATGGATGGATCTAGAGACTGTCATACAGAGTGAAGTAAGTCAGAAAGGGAAAAACAAATATCGTACATTAGTGCATATATGTGGAACCTAGAAAAATGGTACAGATGAAACGGTTTGCAGGGCAGAAATTGAGACACAGATGTAGAGAACAAACGTATAGACACCAAGGGGGGAAAATGGCGGGTGGTGGTGGTGTGATGAATTGGGCGATTGGGATTGACATGTATACACTGATGTGTACAAAATGGATGACTAATAAGGACCTGCTGTATAAAAAAATAAATAAAATAAAATTCAAAAATTCAAAAAAAAAAAAAGTAGATCCAGGTTCTGTGATTTATACCTTGCATGACTTTTCAATGTTTAGCACATTTAAGATAGATACTCTATAATCTAAGAACCTGTTGTCGGGACCTCCCTGGCAGTCCAGTGGTTAAGACTCTGTGCTCCCACTGCCGGGGGTGTGGGTTCGACTCCTCGTCGGGGAACTAAAATCCCGCATGCCACTGGTGCGGCCAAACAACAACAACAACAAAAAGAACCCGTTGTCTAGAGAATAATATATGATTCTCAAATCATCAGGCATGGTCTGGATGTGTAGTGTTCTGACTAATGAGTGTCTATGCCATACAATTTTCAAACAAGAATACTACAAACTATGTTCAATATAATGTTAGTGTTTAGTGCTGTTTCAGAAAGTATATTAAATATATTTGATTATATCTTTATCATGAACATCAATTGTTTTTCTCTCAGATTCAAAAGAATTTGCTATTATAGTTACCAAGCTTGGTAAAGATCTATCGGTATTCACATCCTTATAAAATAATGTATGCATTCTTCTCTTCACACACAGAAGAGTGTTAGCTAAGCATCTTTTGGGGCCTGAAGAAATGAGCTGCCTTCCTTCTGTATAATTCACTATTTCTTTCTCTCCTCCGTCTTGCATCTAAACCATCTTATGTCTTATCTCTGTGTAAGGAAGAGACAAACCTGGCCTACTGATGTCAATACAGAGGAAACGCTAGGTTCATAAACAGAATTTAGTGGCTACATGCACTCCATCCTGGGTCTTGCTTCTTTTGGGTTGAGATATAGACCTTACACCAAGAAGAGTCCTCAACTGAAAGCCATCTGTTCTACAGTATCAGAAGTAGTGACTTCTCACTTTCACGAAAGGAAAAGATTACAAAGAAGTTCTCCTCCTTTCTTAAAATCAGAAGAAAGTGAGGTTAAATAAAACCAATTCAAGTTCTTCATAGAAATAGCTAGCATTTACTGAGTACTTCATACACAAGACACCATACAAGGTGCCTTACATATTTTATTTTCACATAAGAAATGAATTAAATAAATCAATCTAATTTTTCAAAAGCTAACAACACAAAATAATAGGCAAACCTTTAAATGCAGAAAAAACCTATTTATTCACAAATTATACAATACACATCCATTACTCAAAACAACGTACAAAATAGTAAGTGCTCACTTCTCTAGATCCCCAACTATCTGCCCTTTGAGAATATACCTTATTAAACAAAATAAAATATAATTAATATTTGTTTTTTGGGTCTTTCTAAAACTAACTTCTTTAACCAGAGCTAACTTTCTGATACAACTTTAGGGAAAAAATATAATACTTTCCAAGGTAAGTGCTGGCTTCTCCAACTCTGAAAAAAAGAGGTAAGCATTCGACTAAAAGAAATGTTTTTAAATTATCTCAGAAAAATGTACAGTATTACATGTACATGCCCTCAGAGGGTAAGGTGAGATTCTTTAAAATAACTTACTTCCTCTCTAACAAGGATAAAATTAATTTTAAACCAATAATAGCTTCCTGAGTTTCAGAAGTAACAGCACACAGCAGTTCTACTGTACTAACATATATGTGGCATAAAAATAACAATTAATATTAGCAATGACAGTATTGACTTGTGGATGTGACTGTGGCCTTTCAATGAAATATATTCTGCAATATATCCTTTCTACTCATGGGACTGAACCATAAATCACATTTCAGTTTCTATGTATGTTGTGCCTAAGGTATTCGTTCATTGGCACTTTAATAAATCTCTACTTTTTTTTTCTCCAATTTTTAGAAAGGTATAATTTAGCTATTTAAAACTGTGATTGTTTCTCATTTCACTGAGTAGTTCCAGAAAAGTTAACTAGAAAAGGAATTCCAAACCATCAGCTGGAAAGTTATATCAAGAGATAAGTTATTTTCAAGGGTTTTAATCTTGTAAAAATAAGGAAAAGAAAATAACTGCTTTTGACTGGGACAACAGCAGTGCGATTTGTTATGATGTATCTATAAGAGCCATTCGTTTTAAAAAATGCACATCTTAAAAATGACTCATTTGGTACTAAGGACTGCTCTATCTACTTTAATAATTTAAAAAATAAAACCATGATTCTGACATTTATCAGTATTTCACACATCTAACAAATACTGAAACTAGCAACTACCATTGTTATAAATAACTATAAAGTCAAAACAAAAGCACAAATCAGAATTAAGAGAAACTTCAGAAAATATTCAGAATGTACACATTTGCATGCATTTTCAGTCAAACTTTCAAGGATCCCACATATAACCAAATGACAACTTTGAATCAAAATGAATGTCAAAAAGATTCAAGCTTTGTGACAGACTTACTCTAATGAAAGAAGAGAAAAAGAAGAGTGAAGAGTAACAGCAGGGTATTTCTAGCAGGGCAAGAAGCCTACTTCCTTTATCATAAAAGCCAACAAGTCAATATTTTAATAACACTGGCCATCAAGTTATTCACTATTTGAGAATTTACTTTTCAAGTTGTATCTTTAAAATGCATTCACTTATATATTTGGATTAAATTAAGCTTATTAATCAAAAAACCACTGTACTCAGAATTTTAATCTTAAGAAGCTGAAATCATAGCTTATCAAAGCAGAGTCCAAACACTACACAATAATTCTTCCATTTAGTTTTCATATGCCTCATCTGAAAAACTTATTTTACAAACAGGAGTTTTGCCCTGTTTCTCTAAATGCCCCAACGGCTAAAATTTAGGTGGCAAAGATAGATTCAAATGATTCCTGCTAAGCTTCATCGGGCTTTGATAAAAACAGAGCCATCTGGTGGAGCAGCACCGTCTTCCTTCTCAGTCACAGTCTCTACAGTCCCAGAAGCCGACACAATGACCATTGTTTTATCTGCTGCAACTGTCTTCTGTTTTTCAGCAATAGCTGCACAAACAGCTACAATCTCCTCACTTTCAAAGTCATACTCAGGAATTGACTTTGGTGAGAAATGTGTTACCTCTGCTGGTGCTTCACTTTTTTTAATCCTCTGTGCTACCTTCTGCTGCTCCTGGAGCGTTCTTGCCCAAGAAAGGTCTTCTTTCCATATTTCAGGGTTCATTGGATAGATGTGAAGGGCTACTTGAAAACTTCGAATTGCCTAGGGAGGAGAAAAGGTCAGACTTTTTTGTTTGCTTAGTTTTAAAAAAGGAGTGTATTTAATATAATCCACAATATCCATATCTCTCTCTCTCTTTTTCCTCAATGTATTAGAATGTAAAGATGGAAGTTAGAGCTGTTCTCTACCCACTAGATGATGGTTACAGTAAAAAAAAAAAAAAAAAAAAGAGTCAAAGAGTGTAAAAGAAAGTGGCTGACAAATTGCTGATGAGGACTAAAAGTCTATTAAAACAGAGGTACTGATATTATGGCTCAAAACAAGGCAAATGCATTGTTCAGCTTCTGCAGATCAGCAAATATATAAATCTGGCGATTTCCTGGGCTAACCCATGATCAGAAAGGTACCAGGAATGCATATCTTTGAAGCCAAGAGTTTAGATCATAATAATGATAACACGTCTTGAGTGTCACAGGAGACAAAGAAGGACATTATATAATGATAAAAGTGTCAATTCACCAGAAAAATATAACGATTATAAATATATATGCACCCAACATCAGAACATTTAAGTATATAAACACTGACAGAACTGAAGGGAGAAACAGACAGCAATAAAGTATTAGTAGTGGATTCAACACCCCACTTTCAATAATGGATAGAACATTCAGACAGAAGATCAATAAGGAAACAGAAGATTTGAACAACACTATAGACCAAAGGGACCTAACAGACATATACAGAATGATTCATACAACAGCAGCAAAATACACATCATTCTCAAGAACACACAGAACATTTCCAGGATAGATCACATCTTAGGTCACAAAACAAGTCTTAAATTTAAGAAGACATACCAAGTATCTTTTCTGACTACAATGGAATAAAACTAGAAATCAACAGCAGAAGGAAACTGGAAAAACTTACAGATACATGGAAATAAAACAGCACATTCTTGAACAACCAGTGAGTCAAAGAAGAAATCAAAAGAGAAATTAAAACATATCTTGAGATGAAAATTAAAATGTAACATCCTGATACTATAGGATACAGCAAAAGCAAAACTAAGTGGAAGTTTATAATGATAAATGCCTACGTTAAAAAAAGAAAAGATCTCAAGGAAAAAAACCTAACTTTATACCTCGAAGAATTAGAAAATGAAAAACAAACTAAGCCTATGAACATTTTCCAACATACACACCTAGCTCCGCATAAAAATCTAAATACTCATAGATGTATATACAACTATTGACTTTTAATTTACTGCCTGTTCTATTTACCTATGTATTTTCTTATGTTTTTGTCCATATGTATATGTATAAAGAACACAGCCAATGTACATATACATTGTACATATACATTGGCTCACAGCCAATGTACATATACATTGTACGTATACATTGGCTCACAGCCAATGTACATATACATTGTACAATGTACATATACATTGTACAATGTACATATACATTGTCCATATGTATATGTAGAAAGAACTGTGAGATGTTAGAAATTTTAGCTTGTTTTCAATATATTTTTTTATAGTATTCCCTTCATTATGACAATGAGTAAAGTTATTTTTTTAACCATTCTAGTATTTCAAAAGAACAGCTTAAGTTTACATAAAAATTACAAATTTAGATTTTTTTCAAGTAGAGCCCTAAAACTATATTAAATGGGGGAAAAACACTTTTAATTCTAAGAATTTCACAATATAAATAGAAAGAAATGTATCAAGTGGAAAAAATAACAGTTGAACAACTGGTACTCCTATTTTAAAAACTTAAAATATTGAATAATTTTACTTTTATTGGTTTATTCAAAGTATCTCTGTTGTCTCACCTGCAGTTTATTTTCTTTCTTTATAGGACAATCTTTGCTAAACATTATGTCCTAGAGATTTTTCCCATTACCATAGGTACTTATAAGCAAAACAGATAATGATTTGTAAGTTTCTAATAAAGAGAAATGGGTAAAAAGTATCATAGAATAGACTTTTGTTTTGCTGTTAACCCGTTAGAAAACTAAATTCCTTGAATTTCTTTTTCCAACTCTGATATGATTTAAGTCTTCAGATAAAAAAGAGGAAAGATGACTATGTTAAATGGCAAGGAAAGAAAACAACCTTTGGTTTAACTTGTTTCCATCACTGTGAATTTTATTTCAGATTATCATTTTTAAGTTATTTTACTTTAAGCAATCCTTTTCTCATCAAAATTCCTTATGATTTTTGAGAATTTGACAAATACCTTCTTTGGTAATTAGAAATAATGATATATTTACAAGAGTACCAGAAAAATCTAAGTTATCTACAACTGACTAAAGCCATTATTAGTAATGTTAAATTCAGGATTTACCAATAATTTTAGCCTTTAAAGAAACTTCTTTGGCATTTTTTTGCTTGTTTTGTTTTTAACTGTAAAAAGCTAATAAAAGCATGAAAAATCTTAATTTTTGATGACAAAGAGCAAATGTGGCACCACTATATTAGATTTACAGAAGTCTTTTAGGAAATTAGCTGTCAGGTATATATAGTTCAGTCAAAAGAAAAACAAAAACAGGACAATGCTCACAGCCAACTCTGACCTACCAAGCCTTTGCTACCTACAAGGTATAGTCCAGACAAGGTGAGAAATGCATCAAGTACCAGTTTAGAGTAAACTTTACACAATGAGTATTTCATTTTCATAAGCTTCTACCCTTCCCCATTTCTCCCCTCACTAAGCTTAGCAATTTTTCAGTCTGAATATTTATCACCATTACTCTCCTGTATTTCACTTTCTTCCTTCCTCAACATAATCTTTTAGTGATTTTTGTCTCCATGGTGATACTAATACCACTTTATAATGTGATAAATTTAATGATGCAAGGAACTAACCTAAAAGTTGTTTTATATTTAAATAAGGTTTACCAAATGCCTACATTTCATGTTAATATTTTTTTAATTCCCATGATGTCAAATACCTGAAAAATATTCTGATCCTGATGTAATTGATATCTGTAATGGAAAAAGATGTTTGGTAATAACTCATCTGTGTTTATGGGTTAATACCTTTAAAAGGTTATTTGCTATTTACTTTTTGTGTACACATGATAAATGACTATTTACTTTTTGGTTCAGCTGATGAAAAGCATGTCAAAATAAAATGTCATCACTGTAATAATCTGACTTACTTACCAAGACTATCTCTCCTAATCCAAGCTGAGCACGTCCCAAAGTTTGCCAAGATTCCCATGAATGTGGATTTCTCTGGACAGCCATTTCCGCAGCATGAACTGCTGGGAACGTTTCATGAAGAGACATTAGGACCTATACCCAAAAAAGAAGAAACAAAACCCATCAGTAATATTCATAAATTAGCAAACTAAATACTAGCCAAAAAGAAAAAATGGATAATTGTATGTAAACAACTCTTTTCATTTTTAAAAATATATTTTTAGTCTGGAAAATGTAACATTTTAGTGGGTTTGACCCCCTTCTCTGCTCTTCAGGGTTAGAAATTATATTCTTCCTACTCCTGAAATAACTATGAAAAATATAAAGCATTCCCTTTTCAACTGATGAAACCTACTGTCCATCTGGTCAAAACCAGGTGGTCATATTCTGGCCATGGTGGCTCACAGCTATTTGAACCCCAATTCCCCTTCTATTTATTCTACTTACAATGTGTTTTTTTAGGGAACTCCAGGTCCTGCTGTCAAACAAGGTAAATTTAAATTTGTTCAACTACCCATCCTATCCCTAGTGAACATCTTTCTGCTATAAAAATCATTTAAACACTCCACCAGCCTCCCCACAACTGGGTTCTTCAAATCATACACATCAGAAAAATCAGGGAGTTCCAGAACCCTCTACCTCAATTTATGGGAAAGGGCTGGCTTTTATCTATAATATTTTGCCCATCTGCATTTCACAAGATTTGTGACACCATCATTATCACGTTCCAAATAAAACAACTCATTTCATATAGCTTGCCACAAATCCTATCTTTAATACATACATATTTAAGATTAAAAATTAAAGACTTATCCAAATGAAGGTCCTCACAGCACTCCATTCAGTGGAAATAATTTATTTGGGTTTTTCCTGGATAAACTACCATCAAAGCTGAAAAAGGATGTGCCCTATGTTTGGGATCATCATCTGTAAGATACGCTAGGTGTGTGGATCAAGGCTGAACTGCAACCACTCCCTGCCAGAAGTATGGTTAATTCTCTGTTTGAGATTTTAAACATCTTTTGGATAATCTAATACAAGTGCTCAGAGGTTTTCTTTATGAAATTTCCCACAAAATATTAAAACTGTATTTTTAAGTACAAATGTTATTTTTGTAATATTAATAAATTGAGTCTATTCTGACCTTTTGCTATGGACTAGGCCATTATTAGAGAAATAGCATAATCTAGAATCCAATCCATCCTCATTCTGAAGAGACTGAGTTATTGCTAAGTCCACTACAATTAATTTCCAAGGAAAGCTAACACATTTCATTCATTTAAGAGATCACCAGTGACTTTTTAAAAGACATCCATCTGCTCATATCTTAAGCAGTTAGGTTGAAATGAAAGTTAGCTTCACTGTGAAGTGTTTTAAACAAACTTCTAATTTGATGCATGAGGAAGAGCCATAAATAATATGGTGACATATGTTTTTTCCAAATAAATTATATTTTAAAAAAAAGAAAATGGGGCTTCCCTGGTGGCGCAGTAGTTAAGAATCCGCCTGCCAATGCAGGGGACATGGGTTTGAGCCCTGGTCCGGGAAGATCCCACACGCCGTTGAGCAACTAAGCCCGTGTGCCGCAACTACTGAGCCTGCGCTCTAGAACCCGAGAGCCACAACTACTGAAGCCCGCACACCTAGAGCCTGTGCTCCGCTACAAGAAAAGCCACTGCAATGAGAAGCCTGTGCACTGCAACGAAGAGTAGCCCCTGCTCGCCGCAACTAGAGAAAGCCCGTGCAAAGCAATGAAGACCCAATGCAGCCAAAAGTAAATAAATTAAATAAATAAATTTACAAAAAAAAAGAAAGAAAATGGGAGGAAATGCTCTTTTGGTTCATCACCGCTCACCAGACATAGTGAGTGCAATTTCACAATGAAAGGGAAATTCTTCATAATTATTACCTGTGATTTCATCTCATACAGGGTAGCATCATTTGGGGTTAACTGTAGTGCTTCATCCCACTTCTGAATCGCCTCTCGGTATCTATGGTTGTTAAAGTTACGTTAATATTATATTTTCAGTATGTCTTTGAGAGTACATGACCAAATTTAAAAATCAGAAAATAAGGAATAATTGTTTACCAAGAAATATCTCTATTCAAGAACTGATAATGGTGATGTTACAAAAGCAGGAAAATTTAAGACATGAAGGGAAAGGACAGCAAAAGAGAAAAAAGCAAAACCTAAATTAAAAAGATTTCTGAAATTTTTCAAGATTTTATTTTCTGGCCTAAGAAATCACCACCAGAATTTCTTTTTTTCACCAACCTCAACGTCTGCATGTGCTGTCATTCATTTCAGATGCATTACAAAGGATTTCTCCCAAGAATTTATAATCTAATTACAACCCTTGGCTCTACTGCAGCAATCTAGCTGACAGAGATGACAATTTAAGATGTTGCCAGGTCATTCTGTAAAGATTCTTCAGTTTTAAGATTTTTTGTCTATAAGCTCCAAGAACACAGGGACCATGTCTTAGTTATCACTATCAATAAATGGTAAGTTTATAAGATATGGGTCACATGAACGAAAAACAGTATGAAGACAGTGATTTCCACTATCATCTTTTCACTGATGTTCTCCCAGTCACAACTCTCTTGTGAGCTAACATCTCTACCTAGATTCCCTATAGACACCTCAAACTGAATATGCCCCAAATTGATCTTAGCATACTCCATGCCAAATCTGCATAAGCACAGTAGCACTTTTTTTTTAATAAAATTAAGAAATGACTAAGTCCTGCATATTATCCAAAGCAGTCACCTTCACAGCATCCTTCCCAAGCAGTTAACTCATGTATACCTGATTATTTCTAGGAGGACAAAGTTCAAATTACTAGAATATTCTTCATTATAATGAGCTGAAACTTTCTATCCTGTACCTTCCCCTCAATGCTACTCATTCTCTTTTCTAGAGCTAAACAGAAAATATATAATCCACCAGTTTTCATTCCTGGCTACATAGAGACGATCTAGGAAGGTTTGTGAGGGGAAAAAAATACACGTGCGTGCACACACACACACACGCATACACACACACATATATGCTGGTGCCTGTCTCAGATCAATGAAAACAAATTCTTGGAGTAGGGCCCAGGCAGCTGTATTTTTTTAAAGTTCCCCAAGTTATGCTAATAAAAACCAGAGTTCAGAACCACTGATAAGATCTCTATTGGGATATTAAGCCCTATCATGTACCGTCTTCTCTTAAATCCCTTCTTGCTACCCTTCCTTTCCTCTATGTATTCTAGTGTATAATTTCCTACCTTCTATGTGAAGATCCAAACCAAACATAACAACCAAAATGTGGGCTAACCTGCACTGATTATTATTTAAGCAGGGAGCAGAAAACTAAAGAAATAAAGGCAGAATCTGGTAGAAAATACAAAGCTGAAAACCATAAAAAAGTACATTCTCTATCTCTGCTTCCACCTTGCTACAGCACTCCTTTACTAGTAAATAATACAAATGGCAATACCATTTCCAGGGTCCTGTGCCACCATGGCACACGGCAAAAGGGCGGCAGCTATCTTAGAATAATTTTGCCACACTGCCGACTCCATGGCTAGCAGCAGGGGTGAAGGTGGACAGCACGCAAGTGCACTACAGAAAGCCTGCCTTAACTGCCGCATGGGTTGTAGCAATGGCTACTGTTATTCTGTAGCAGCAGGCTAAGGTATCAATATAACAATAAGCTGAAGATTCACCCCACAATGGCTGGCAGCCTTTGTTTCTAGACAAACCACATCTGAATACACAGAAATGATTATCAGAACCACTGTTAATATCTTCTTCCCTAACAGGGGTCCCCGCTGAGCCCCGAGGAGGTATTTGCTTGAAGACTGTTTAACTCTGGGTGAAAGACTACTCGAATTTTAGGAACTACCAATGACCTGAAGACAGAGAGACCATTATTCACCTCATTTTTATGATGTGCTACCACGATGCTGTATGTTTTCCCGTCTCTGCCTGCAACAGACCTATTCTTAGGACACAAATCAAATCTTTAAGAGCTTCACCAAGTGAAAATTACTTCTCTATCAAGGATTTTGCCAAACTCAAGCACCTGTGTAGAGCCAGGGTCCCCCAAATGGGAAGTAATAGTGGAGACATGCCGTCTCACTGGCCGCTGTCCTTCAATGCTCCTCCTTCTGTCTCACTCAGAGATCCCTTTGCAGTGCTCCATGCATTGCTCTGCTTTCCACGGGCCCTGGCACTTCTGTGCAGAGTCAGGCTATACCCACTAGCCTGGCCTGCACAGGCCTGAGTGGCTGGCACACAATTCTCCACACAAACTGTGCTTAGTGCGCGGTATACACACGCTGGCTAAACCACTGTGTCCCACTGTTACTTTCTAGTTACCCTGAATGGGGAACCTGAGGCTCACAATTATTTTTAAATAATTGTCATGTCAGTGTTAGCTTAGACCCACCAAATGCACTTCAAAGTAAGACATTTAAGTATCTTTTCAGGTACCATTAAAATTCTTTATTTATGAATTCTAATTATTCTATTAAAATACCATCAACTCTACAGAATTAACTAACTAGCTCCTTCTGTAGCATCACCACCTATCAGGTCACACTGCTTGGATTCATATACTAATGCCTAAAGGAGCCCATTCTTAGTCTTTCCTTTCCCAGCCCCTTTAGATAAAGCAGCTTCCTTTAAGCCAAAAGGATGGAGAGAAAAGATACAAGGACTTCACCTGGTATTGCACTTAGCAAAAAAAAAACACACAGAGAAGGAAAGAGAAAGTCTGAACTTTACTGGCAGACTCTTAAACAGGGATAAAAACCACAGCTTGCAGAGAGGAGGAAAAGGGAAGGAGGAGGAAGACAGGGCCTGCAGATTCCAATGGACCTCTTCCTTCCTTGATCTGCACATGTACATCTTTTAAGGCAGCTAAGACAGCAAATCTGTGCTGGCAACTATAAATTGCACTGGTGGCTTATATTGGTATTCAGTATTTTTTTGAACAAAAAATATTCTTAAATCAGGTCTTCCTTATATTCTTTACCTGAGTAAATGATACCTGTTTTGATATAAAAAAATTTTCCCTGGGTATACAAATAGAGAAGAACCAGAAAACAGAGGAAAGTGGGCGTGGGTATGTGTGCACGTGTGTGCGCGCACACACACACACACAGAAATTAAAGACACAATTTCACCACCCAAAGATCATAACCATAGTTAATATACTTAACATTTTATTGTATACCCTTCCAGTATATTTTAATATAACGTATATAACACACACACAAAACGTCTTCTCAAGTTCTGAAATCATCGAATTCTTCCCTCTACAGCATAATACTTAAAGACTGATTACTACCGTTCCAAATGGATCCTCCCTTGTTAGATATTAAAAGTAACCCTTTGGTACAAACTTCCAGTTATAAGATGAATAAGTTCTAGAGACATAATGCACAGCATGGTGTGGTGACTCTAGTTAACAGTACTGTATCACATACTTGAAAGTTGCTAAGAGAGTAGATCTTAAATGTTCTCACCAAATACAAACAAAGTAATTTTATGAGGTGATGGATGTGTTAACTAACCTTATTGTGGGAATCATTTTGAAATATATACATGTTCAAATCATCACCTTGTAAACCTTAAACTTACACAGTGTTATATATCAATTATATCTCAATAAATCTGGAAAAAAGTTACACTTTGGCCATTACAATTCTCTTTTGGAAGAAAGTGTGCCACGAATAATAATTATTAAAGAAGAAAAAATGTATTTTGGAGGTCAAACAGAATACACGTATTATATTTGATGTAAAACTGACTGGAAATGAGATCACCTTAGAAGGAAGTTTGTATAACTCAAGATATCACTCACATTGATTTCTTTTAATTAAGAAAAAAAGCCACTGAGGGAAAAATAAGTATTATATTTACTCGTCTATACAACTCCCCTTCAGATTTTCTATTAATATGCCAGACGTACAAGGGACAGTTCCAGGTTAGTTTAGTTATCAGAATTAGCAATCTCTAAACTAATCAAGAATTCAAATGACACTAGTACTTTTTAAGTATAAGAAGATTATATCTAAAATACAAATCATATTCAGGTTGTTTAATCCTCTGAAACTAGTCTAGGTGTTTAACAATTAGAATTATAATTTTAAAATTTTGGCCTTATAGAAAAAAGGGGAAATCCTTATAGTGAAAAACAAATACAGCAGCAGCCTCTCACATCTTCTCTCCTCAATCTAGTACGCAGGTGCATGCACGCACACACAAACATACACTTAAAAGCTCTGCTTCAAATGAACAGCTACTTTTTTTTTTTTTTTTTTTTTTTGCGGTACGCGGGCCTCTCACTGTTGTGGCCTCTCCCGTTGCGGAGCACAGGCTCCGGACGTGAACAACTACTTTTAAACTACTGTAAACAATAAGAGGACATGTACAGGAACACTACTTTCAAAACCTTTGTAAAGGACAAAAAACTTTTTTCCTTCAACAACTTAAAACATAAAAATAAACCTCTAAACAAATGCTGATGAAGGAAAGTTCTTAACGGGGGAAGAAAACAGCTAATAAATGCAGGAGAAATATTAGAATTTTAAAAATCATCACTTATGAAATAATGGATCTAGATGGATCTAAATGATGACCATCAGTGGATGCTAAAACCATTAGGGAAAAGATTGATGCAGAACTGTACAATGGAAGATAAGGCTGATATTCCCCTGAATGCTGTAACTGACCTTAGCATCACTAAGGGGACACCCAGATATTATATATATCATGATGTGATGCAACAGAAAGTAAACAACACCATGAATATTCTAGCAAAAAAAAAAATTGAACTTCAATTGAAGCTGCCTGACTTAACTTCCAGTTTACATAAAATACAAGAGATGGAGAGAAAAAAAATTAAATGATCCAGAGGGAAAAAATCAGGCAAATCCAGAGTGTGAGCCAGTCTACTAAGCAATTTGCCTAGTTAATTCAAAAAGTCAATGCCATGGGAAAAACTTTTAAAGGTGAGAGAATTGTTCTAATGTTCTAAATAAGGGTCCACAAACTTTTTTCTGTAAAGGGCCAAATCGTAAATACTTTAGGCTTTGGAGACAAGACAGTCTCTGTTCCAACTACCTGATTCTGCTGCTCTAGTGTGAAAGCAACCACAGACAACACAAATGAGTGGTGCTGTGTGCCAACAAAACTTTATTTAGAAAAACAGATGGCATACAAAGTTTGATCCACTAACCGTATGTAGTCTTAGACCCAGCTCTAAATTGAAAGAGACTAAAAACACCTAACAACCAGTAACGACGTATGAGTCTTGATTGGATCTTCAGCCAAAAAATCAGTTATAAAAAACATTTTATGGACAACTGCAAAACTAAATACGTATGAGATACTAACAAATATTAGGAAATTATTGTTGTCTTACATGCTAGTTATATTATGGTTAGTTTGGAAATGTCCTTATTGATAGAAAATTCATATAGAAGTTTTCAGGGATAAGCTTTCATGATGTCTGCAACTTATTATCAAATGGTTCATAAAACATATACAGAGAAAGCAAATATGGCAAGATAACAATGCTGAATCTAGGTGGTGGGTAAACAGATGCTCACTGTAATTTTCAACTTTTTTGTATGTTTCAAAATTTTCACAATAAAAAGTTAGAAAGCAGTTTTTAATGGAAAGTTATAAGCATGTCCCCTATCTTTCTACATACACACATGCACACAATCACTAAAAGCCAAGTTTGCTGCTTGATAACAATATACTCAAAAACAAAAAGGGAAAAAAAGTAAACTATGTTTTTTTAAATGCACATCCAGTTTGATCTAGCAATTCCATTTCTATAAATCTTTCTTGGACTAACCTGTATGTGTGCACACTTATATCTTTGAAAGGATACCCACTATATCATTTGTAAAAATTAAAGATGAAAACGTTCTTTTTCAAAAGAGGTAAGGTTAAATACATTTTAGAACATCATATAATGAAATACAAGTATCCTTTCATATCCAAATCTTTCTGGTTCCTGATTTCAGATAGTTAAGAGTCTGGATAGTAAGAGACCTACGACACAGCCGTTAAAAAAAAAAAAAGGACTTTCCCTATGGCACAGTGGTTGAGAATCTGCCTGCCAATGCAGGGGACACAGGTTTGATCCCTGGTCCGGGAAGATCCCACATGCCACGGAGCAACTAAGCCTGTGCACCACAACTACTGAGCCTGCACTCTACAGCCTGTGCGCCACAATTACCGAAGCCCATGCACCCTAGAGCCCGCGTGCCCCAACTACTGAGCCCACGCACTGCAACTACTGAAGCCCACGCACTCCAGGGCCCATGTGCCACAACTACTGAACCTGCGTGCTGCAACTACTGAAGCCTGCGTGCCTAGAGCCCGTGCTCTGCAACAAGAGAAGCCACCGCAATGAGAAGCCCGTGCACGGCAACAAAGAGTAGCCCCCGCTCGCCACAACTAGAGAAAGCCCATGTGCAGCAACGAAGACCCAACACAGCCACAAAAAAAAAAAAAAAAAAACAGATCTCTAAGATGTATTAAGTTAAAAAGACAAGGGAGGGAATGGTATATATATATATTATATTTAGAATGCTACCATTAATGATGTTTTAAAAGATCTATAGACCTACATGCTTATAAATATAAAGATTATCTTGGCAGGATATCAAGAAACTGGTAACTGTGGCTGCCTCTGGGAAAGTGAAATAATAGGCTAGGGGACAGGAGTAAGGGTAAGACTCTTCAATGTGTATCCTTTGTTATTACTGCGTTTGCTTTTTAAAAATCATGAGTATATTTCATTGCCTTTTTCTTTTCAGTAAAAACTTTAAGAATAAATTAAACAAACCATAGATCTGGGAAAGATCACTTAAGAAGAGAGTAGATAAGAAAGAGAAAAGATACCAGGGCTGGAGTCTTCAAAATGTGGAGATAAAGCAAAGAAGGAAGGACCAGCAAAGATGACTGAGAAGCAGAGAAAGAATGGAAGGAGAAAATTCAGGAGTGTGTGTGATTTTATAGAAACCAAGAGAGAAGTCTGTCATGGAGAGAGTGACGAGTTGTACTGAATACTTCAGAAAGCTCTAATGTCATGCAGGTCATTGGTGACACTGACCAAAACAGTATTGTTGGAATGGAAGCCAGACTGAATAGTGAAGTGGAAGTAAAAAAGGGACAATGAATGACTCACTTGGGAGGTTTTTCTGTGAATACCAAAGAGAGAAATGAGAAGATTACGCATATAAGAATATAAGATCAAGAGGTGATTTACCGGGACTTCCCTGGTGGAACAGTGGTTTAAGAATCCACCTGCCAATGCAGGGGACCTGGGTTTGAGCCCTGGTCTGGGAAGATCCCACATGCCACGGAGCAACTAAGCCCGTGCGCCACAACTACTGAGCCTGTGCTCTAAAGCCCACGAGCCACAACTACTGAGCCCACGTGCCACAACTACTGAAGCCTGTGCACCTAGAGCCGGTGCTCTGCAACAAGAGAAGCCACCGCAATGAGAAGCCTGAGCCACAACGAAGAGCAGCCCCCGCTCACCACAACTAGAGAAAGCCCGCACGCAGAGATGAAGACCCAACACAGCCAAAAATAAATAAATAAATGTATTAAAAAAAATAAAGAGGTGATTGACATATCTCAAACACAATGTGTTTAAACTGAACTCACCATCATCTCCTACTCCAAATTTACTCTACCCGTATATCCCTGACTTAAAGAACTGTACCACCGAGGCATTAAGAAAATCCTGAAGCCATTCTTGACTATACTTTTCCCTGCTCTAGGTCACATTAGTCTTCAATTCTCTAATTCAATTCCTTTAATCCACTGTCACTGCTACTAGTGTAGGTCCTCAGCCCTCCAGGATGGTCAAAAATTCAATAAACCAGTCTTCCTAAGATCAGTCTTGCCTGACTCCAATCCATTTTCTACTCTATCTCAGAAAAAAATTTCTAAAACATAGTTTTGATGAGTTCATCTACTGATAAAAATATTTCAATAGCTCCGGGTTACCTTCAACACACTCAAGTTCAGGCCTCTTAAATTTCACTAGACATCCAATAGACACGTCTCGGCTCCAAATCCCCTTTCTCCTCTAGACGCTCCTTTCACTGACGTTGTGCATTATGCTCCTTCCAGTTCTACTGTTTTTTTTGTTTTTTTTGTTTTGCGGTACGCGGGCCTCTCACTGCTGTGGCCTCTCCCGTTGCGGAGCACAGGCTCCGGACGCGCAGGCTCAGCGGCCATGGCTCACAGGGCCAGCCGCTCCGCGGCACGTGGGATCTTCCCGGACCGGGGCACGAACCCGTGTCCCCTGCATCGGCAGGCGGACTCTCAACCACTGCGCCACCAGGGAAGCCCCTGAACTATTTTTGATACTCCAAAGGGAGAGATTTTCTCTGGCCTCTTCTTGGCTTTGCACATGCAGATTCCTACGACTGGAACATTGTTCTGCCCCTTCTTCAGCTAATTTCCATTTACCTTTTATGACTGTTCTGATGCTATCTCCTCCAAAAAATCTTGTAAAACACGCTTTAATTCTTCCATTCCCCCATTTAGTTAAACGCCCTCCTTTAATATCATCTAAGGAACTCTCTAAAACTGTACTCTTTACTCCATATCAAAACAGCTTCCCTCTTTGTGTTGTCCCCCAAAAGATGCTTACCTAATATTTTCTTTGTGGCATCAATGCCTAACAAAAGGACTAAATAAATGTTCAGTGAGTAAAAATAGATACAAGACATTAATATACTAAGTTAATTTGAGTGAGGGGAGAAGAATATGAAACAAATGACAAATGATGTTGAACATAATTTTATCTTTGCTGAATCACACTGCTAGATTTTATGCAGCTTTAAAGTAAATTTTAATTACTTGTCCTGATTATTTAAATTCTTGACAAAAGAAAAGTTGCATACATGAAAACACTGCTAAACTCAAAATCTTTATTCTAGATATAACTGATTCCCATTCCCAGTAGTTTTGTTCTATAAAGTCACCATAAAGACTGAATTAATGAATACTGAATCATTGGTTCTAAGGTTAAGTTCCAGCAAGCCTCTGGTCACATTTTTATCAACTGATTAACATATAACCCCGTTTTATGTCCATTTCTGTTTAAAGACATCTTTAATGTACACTGCTGATTCACTAATACTAAACTCGTGGCCAGCGGCGCTGTAACTCAGGCCTGGATGAAGCTTACCTAACACGCGTATTTTCTCCATATGGCACATCACAGCCTTCTTGGGCTTAACAACACTAGACAGCACTTCTGCGCTACTTTTTTTGCTGTTTAAAAAGCACCCCCTACTTGGGGGCCTTTTTAAACAGCAAAATCATCAAGAAAAGGCAAAAAAAAAAAAGGGGAAAACATAACACTAACTAGACCACAGACAGTACACTTGCTTTCACTATGAGAGGTAAAACACAAAGGCAGAGGGAACATTGCCTTGTTTGACTCAGCTGGGAACTCAGATGGGAAAGCACCATGGGTACTGATTTTGGTGTTGCAAATACATTGTACTGAGTAAGTGAACTCACAAATCCAAAATCCATGAATGAGGACTGACTGTATTTAAGAACAAATGTTAGAGCATTTTTGTCAATGTCAAATAAATTGTAACTAAACATATTGATCACCACTTTCCACTAATATCATGATAGACTTCCATCATACAATTTTATGTGCTCATGTGGGAATACCAAAGCAAATTTAAAAGCTATTCCTATACAGCTACATTTCAGTAAATCAGCAGCTAATATATGATTCATCATTTTATTTCCTTACTAAAAACTATATCGTCAGGAACATTAAAGGGGATTTCCCTAGTGGTCCAGTGGTAAAGAATCCGCCTTACAATGCAGGGGACGCAGGTTCGATCCCTGGTCAGGGAACTAGGATTCCACATGCTGCAGGGCAACTAAGCCCACGTGCCACAACTACTGAGCTTGCACCCCTCAATTAGAGCCCACGTGCCGCAAACTACAGAGCCCACACGCCCTGGAACCTGCATGTCACAATTACAGAGCCCAGGCACCCTGGAGCCCACACACCACAACTACAGAGAAGCACCACAATGAAGAGCCCCCACACCGCAACGAAAGATGCTGCAGGCTCAACGAAGATCCCGCATGCTGCAACTAAGACCTGACGCAGCCAAAAATAAATAAATAAAAATAAATAAATAAATCTTTAAAAAATTTTAAAAAAAGAACATTAAAGTTTTCACCTTATTTTATATTGTGTTTTCTAATATTTATAATCATTGTTTCCCCAAAATGTTTAACGACAGAAATAACTTTTCTGGCTTAGTTTAGATTTTGTTATTGTAAGTTCAGTATATAATATTTGAAATTAAAGTTTAGTTTGCTTCCTTGATTTTGTGGGAGCTTTCATAGAGAAATTATAATGATGTTGAAATTTGTTGAGATTTGACTGAAAATCATGCGATTTCCAATGTAGGTAGATCAGGTTCCAAGTTTTAGACAACGGTCAATTCCCTGAATTAAACCAAAAAAAAAAAAATCCTCCATAAATTACTTTGAGTTTTTCTGTCTAGAATTTAGAATAACATTCTGAAGAAAGCAAGGAGAAAATAATGTGCAGTTCCATATAATGATCATTCATCGTAAGGAACTTAACTTTTCGCAACTTCAGTTAGGCTCAGAAAGGAAGAAAAAAAGAAGCAAAAACAATGAAAGAAAAAAATATACTACCTAATTGCATACTCTCTCAAGACAGTCATACTGAAGGAAAGGGGATGTGAAATGGGAAGAAGTATTGAAATGATGCTCAGACTGGAGTCCCAGTATGTTTTTACTAGGCAAGAGCAAGAGACACGATATAAATATACTTTATTTTATACTAAACTGCTCTGAATTTTAGTCACTATCACTTATTGAAATTATGTGGACACAGGATTAGGTTAAGTCATAAAGTCTACTTTCAGTAATAATTTAAACAATTTACTTACACAAAAGAACAAACATGTCTTTAAAAGTTTCTAATTTATTATAGACAAGAACAAACAATTTAAGGCAGATCAATTCACTCTGGAAACAGTAGGAAGGTCCTCTGAAATTACATGGAAGTGCACACACACTGAATAAAGGTCATTTTCCAAAGCAAATTGAAACAACAATGCCAAAGTCTAACTAGTACAGAACGTTTCTTAGTTGTTACTGTATTGAAAGCAATTACCCTGTTCTACTCCTTGCTACACTAGGCAATGAGAATTTTCTGAAAAATTTCTAAAAAGTCATCATTTTAATATCCCAATTTTTACTTTAGATACAAAAATCATCTGAAATATTTTACCACCTATATTACTCATTTGTTTAGCATACACATACATGTCACAAAATAAAATTCACCAGAAATTAATTCTAGTATAATTTGGATTAAATAAAAACATTTACAAATAAATCAGTAGTTCCCTTATTTTAATGATAAATATAAAATCACAATAAAGGCAAAACAATAAGTAGAACTCCCTTCGCCTGGATGAACCCAATCATTTGTCTTCTTGCTTCCTTGGAGAAGCCTTCTGTGACCCCTTATCTAAATCGCTCTGGCTCATGGTACCCGGTTATTTATCTTTGTAAAACTATTTGAAACTTTATATTTATCTCTGTGCTTATTTAAACTAAAAGCTCTATGTAGACAGTGCAATAGGTATTTTGCTCACCAGTATATGCAGCTGTATCAGCTAACACAGGACGAACTGGGACAGTATGGGAGGGGCCCTGACTGGAAAATAGCAGCCACTGCCTAATCCAAAATTTTAAATTCCACAATTAGAAGTGTAGTCTTAAGAGTCCTAATGCATTTCAGCATATTTGGAGAATCTAGCAATAAAAATAAAGTACACTTTTGTCCTAAGAAAGATACATTATTTGAGAAATGAGAATTAATCCTAGTGATCACTGAAGAATTTTTAGTCCATAAGATAAATGTAAAAATCCTAAATAAAGGATTAGCAATTAAATCCAGCAACTTGCTAAAGTACAAAATCTACCTGACCATGTAGGGTACGCCTCAGAAAACATTAGAAAAGGTTTCATACGTAATAGATAATGGAGAAAAAAAAGTATATGACACTCAACAAGGCTTACTATAATTTAATACCCAATTTTGATTATTTATAGCTATCATCTATAATGTTTTTAACAAAATGTATATACAATATTAAAGAAATTTAGTTCCCTGGTGCTATTATCCACTAAGTATTAATGGTATTACCTCTAAAAGCATTAACTGTGTCACCTAAAAAAACGCATTTTTACTTCTTAGGCATATTACAGGTGATTATAAGCTGGTCTCTAAATAATATTTCCAAATGTTATTATAGACACAACATGAAAAACTTTGGAAGTATGTTATGTTCTACCTTCTTTCTCTGGAAAATTAAATTGTTGCTTCATAATAATCTTTATACTCATAATTTTCTAACTAATAGCATAGTAGTAAATTCCACAGGATTTAACAGTAGCAAGTCTATGTCTCCCAGTCTTAGCCTATCTGTCCAGTCTTTCTTCTCCCCACCACTCCTCTGCTTCACTTAGCTGCATCTTTGCCCCATCTCTACCTACACATCACTCCTTTGTTCGTGTGGGTTCCTCAGTGAACAAACGTGCACATTTAGGTTCCTGTTCCCCCCCTCCTCACCTAGTCAAAGGCTCTCCTCTAAGACCAAGTGAAAATCCCCTTTTCCCATGAAGACCATGAGTACCACTTAACTGACCACACAGTCACACTTATATTTCTAAAGTAATTTATGTTTTACAAAGCACCTTCCATACAATTACTTAACATATAATTATTTTCGTAAAAAGTTAATTCACTTAGTGCTCACAAAAAGTCCTATAAGATTGGCATTACTTGTTTTCATTTTACTGATGGAAGAAACAAAAGTAGAGAGCAACTACAGGACTAGTCCAAAGGCACATGGTACTAAGCCTACACAAACGAGGATTTGAAGCTAGCTCTTATAACTACCCGACCAATGCTTTCTCTAACTACCCCAATATTGTTTTCGTTTAATTTTTCTCTAATTCTTCCATGTATTTCTATCTTCTCTTTACTAATGAGTTCAGGGACCGAAGGGTGGATTTGCTTGTATTCTCTACAACACCCAGAACATGACCGGGCACATACAAGGTGCTGATATCACAGATTTTACCTATCTCATTTGTCCTACCTTCTCCAAAGAGAAGTCTTGGAAAGCAGCAAAGAGAAGCATGGAAGACATGAAAAGAGGACAGAAGCTAGCATGCTTACAATACATAAAAAAAAAAAAAAAGATGGAAAGACGTAAAAACAAATTATACCCTAAGACAAAAGTAGCAAACACCTTAATTCTTACTTTGTTTCATCTCACCATTCCACGTACAGATATTACAAGAAATTCCCAAGACCAGGGGAATAGCAACGTGGGTAGAAAGAATCAAGAGATTAGAATTATAGGTACCTTGAGACCCTGGGGTGTCTAAGGTTTCAGGCATCGTTGTGGCTTTTGAGGAAGGGCCTAAAGCCAAGGTCAGCGTAGTAATGGTCCATACAGTGAATATTTTAGGCTTTGTGGGCCATATTGTCTCTGACACAACTACTCAATTCTGTTGTAGCACAAAATCAGCCACAGACAATACACAAACAAAAGGACATGTTTGTGTCCCAGTAAAACTTTATTTATAAAAATAGACTAAGGTTTGCCAACACCTACTCTACTTGGGCCAACCACTGTTAAACTGCCACATTTGTCAAATGCCCTTTTTTCTTTCAGTCTTATTTTCTGCCTAACTCAACCAGGGGCAGTTATCACCCCATGGAGGGCATGTATGGCAATTTATAGAGGACTTTTCGGTTGTCACTAAGACTTGGAGGCACTAGTGGCAGGGGTTCAGGGATGTTAACATCCTGCAAGGCAAAAGGTAATCCTGCACAACAAGACACTGTCCTGCCCAAGATGCCAAGAGCATTATTCCTAAGAATCAGGCCGGCTCATCCACCCACTGCCACAAAGCTGCTTATGCACCTAAGTTTAAGTTGTCCCAAAGTACAAAATAAACCAAGAAGTTCAAGATGACACTGACCATCCCTAGTTCTGTTTTCTCTTTTCATTAGGCAGGCATGCAAACATGCCCACACGTACAAACACACATGTGCAAACCTGTGCAAATACACAGATCTGAGGCAAAAAGAAAAATGTCCTCTTCCCGTTGCACTGTTTTGGTTTTGAAAACAAAGCCACTGCTGTTAGCAGAGACACTGCCAAATGAAACGTGCTTTGTTCACCAAGGCATACAAAGGTTTAAAGGAACAAGGGAGCTGCTTTCCACTGGCTAAAGAGAAGCAAGGACTGGTGGGCATTTACTTCACTACTGTCGGCTTGGTGAATTCCCTCCCCTCCCTCATTTCTCATTTCCTCTTTGATTTACTTCTCCTGGCCTACAAATAAAAGGTGGCACCATCTAGTTCCTCCACTTTTGGATCACAGTAAACTTGGCACCTAATAAATCAATGGTCTCTCGTAAGCTCCACAGCATATCTCATAATTCAACTTTGGTTTGGAACAGACCGAACAGGCATAGCCCTACTGCAGCTGCTGGATAGGAAACATTAAAAGATAAAAATTTGGTTTAAAGTCACTGTGGTTAATAAGTGACCAAAGTCTGATTCAGCCAGTTTAAAGACAACCTTAACAGTATGCAACCAAACTAGCACAAAGAAGGAAGCAGAGTGAATAGTTCCAGGGACTGCCCAAGGGTGGGGTGAGATAATACCCTACAGTGAGGTAAAGAACAGCTGGTCACAAAGCACTGAGCTGACTTTGTGACCACCTAGAGGGGTGGAATAGGGAGGGTGGGAGGGAGATGCAAGAGGGAGGAGATATGGGGATATATGTATATGTATAGCTGCTGATTCGCTTTGTTATAAAGCAGAAACTAACACACCATTGTAAAGCAATTATACTCCAATAAAGATGTTAAAAAATTTTTTAATAAATTAAAAAAAAAAAAAGAAAGAACAGCTGGTGATTAAGCCAAATAAGTCAGCACGCTTACTACCAGATAGAAATATCAAGGTGTTTAGCTACTTTGCTCCCAATTATGTTTGTAATTTACTGTAGCATCAAGTTTAACGAGCTATACAGTTACCGGCTTATTCACTTAATAAACGTTTATTGAGCACCAGAGCAGAATACTACTCTGGGTTAGGTAGTATTCTAGGTACTGAGGATGCAGCATTCAATAAGATATAAAAGGACCCTACTACTCTTCTAGAGCTTACATTCTAGACTGTATATGTGTGTGAAGAAGGCACAGAAAGGCAACAAACATAAGTTAAAACATGGTTAAGTGCCATGATGAAAAACACATGGACGGATGTGATGGGGGCGAATGCATGGTCAGAAAAGGTCTCTCTGGGAAGGCATCTGAGCTGAGAGCTGAATGACAAAAAGCAGCCAGCCAATGGAAAATCTGGAGAAGTTCATTCCAGACAAAGGAAGAGCCCAAGGCAGGATCAAACACCCCATTTTTTGAGGCAAGAAAAGAAAACGAGCATGGCTATAAAAGAAGGAGGAAGGGGATTGCGAGGCCAGAGAGGTAGTCCAAAGCCATGATCATGAAACTAGTAGCCCATGGTTGTGAGTGTGGATTTCACTGTATGAGTGATGACTCCATAAAGTTTCCATGCAACACAGAGACATGAATTGCTTTACATTTTGAAAAGATCAGTCAGGCCCGGGGGAGGAGAATGAACTGTAGGGGTATAAGAATGAGCACAGGGAGGCCTGTTAGTTGGGAGACTACCAGAGTAATCTAGGTAAGAGCCGATGGTAGATTAGACTAGGATGACAGCCATGAAAACAGAAGGGAGGATAAAAGTGATTTGGAATATATTAAAAAGTAAAATCATCTCAACTTGGATTGGATATGAGGAGTGAAAAAAAGAAAGGAATCCAGGATGAAATCTTAGCTTGGGTTACCTGGGAAATAAAGCCTGAGGCCTAAGCTTATAGGCTACCGCTGTGTGGGGCGTAGGATCCAAGGAAGGAAAAAAAAAAAGAAAAAAAAGTGAGGCAGGAAGGAGGGAGAATAAATATAAGGCATATGTTAAGCTGACAACAGCTTCAACAAAACAAACACAGATGATTGTTAATATTGTAGAACTTCTTCAGAGACAGTATGAAACCTCTTTGTATTGGAAACAGTCCAGTGGGGAAAGGAGGAAAAAGAATTTATCTGCAGCTTCCCTCCCATATCCTGTCTCCCCTAGATCAAAGTCAGCCCCACAAGGCTTTAACCCACTCACACTTCTGGGTGTGTGACCCAGTGCCTCTAAAGCACCTATAGGTCCAACCTGGCCAGTGTCAAGGTGTGATGGTCTTTCATTATCAGTTAGCACCGTACATAGGGGCTCTCTGGTCTGTGCTGACAGCAGCAGCTGCCAGGACTTAATGGTAATAAGAATATTTGTAAGAACCTATAATGAAAAATAATCTGAAAAAAAATATATATATATATAAACTGAATAACTTTGCTGTATTCCTGAAACTAACACAACATTGTAAATCAACTACACTTCAATTTTAAAAACACATTAAAAAAAAGAATACCATGAGCTGTCTCAAGGGCAAGGTTTTGGAGGTGAGTGGGGCTGATTAGCTCTGGAATGGCACATAAACCAGCAGAGATGACTCCTGGCTTTTGATGTTAAAAGTGGCTCACTAATATTTAGAAAATGAAATGAAAATGAGCAAAGAAAATGAAAATGAGCAAAAGAAAACAGCAAGCAAAGAAGATTAACAAGCAGTGGACACTGAGACAAAAGGAAACTCATGAGAGTGTGGTGTTGCAGATTACAGGGCAATATATTTAAGAAGGGAGTGCTCAGCTGTGTTGAATACCAAGAGGAACACTAAATGAGAACCAAGACATGAAGATGGGATTTGACAACATGGAGGTCATCAACAACCTTTAGAAGTGGATTAGTGGGGACAGCAACTTGACTGGAATGGACTGAGAGGATGATTCATCAAGAAATGGAGTTTGGGGGGCTTCCCTGGTGGCGTGGCAGTTGGGAGTCCGCCTGCCGATGCGGGGGACACGGGTTCGTGCCCTGGTCCGGGAGGATCCCACATGCCGCGGAGCGGCTGGGCCCATGGGCCACGGCCACTGAGCCTGCGTGTCCGGAGCCTGTGCTCCGCAACGGGAGAGGCCACAGCAGTGAGAGGCCCGCGTATCGCAAAAAAAAAAAAAAAAAAAAAAGAAATGGAGTTTGTTGTGAAGGGGGAGCAAAGAAATGGTAGGGTGTGTGGAGTCAAGGGAAGGTTTTCAAATGGATGCTATCAGGGTATGTTTGTATACCAGTGAGAGGGAGCCGGGGGCGGGGGGACAATAAGGGGTAGGGGAATAGAAGGTACAAACTATTATGTATACAACACAGGGAATACAGCCATTATTTTATAATAACAAATGGAGTATAACCTTCAAAACTTGTGAATCACTATATTGTACACCTGTAACTTATATAATATTGTACATCAATTATGATTCAGTAAAAGAAGGGTAAAAAAAGAGAGAGGGAGAGAGAAGACAACAGATGACATCAAAATGAAAGGGGGTTTTAGGAACAATATTCCTGAAAAGGCAAGAGAGATGAAGTCTAGTGCACAAGTGGAGGGGTGGGCCTTTGAAAAAAGAAGGGGCACTTCATTACAACACAGTGAACGCAGATGGCTTGGATGCAGATGCACTCAGATTAGGAGATGTGGTGGTGAGAAAATAAAGGCATTCTACACGGACTGCATCTATTCTCTTCCAAAGAATAAGAGGCAAGATCACAGTCATTAAATATATTCAGGTTGGCACTCAACAGAATGTGTTTCACACAGCCAGGTCACCTTCAAGTTCACTTTGGTAAGTATGCTTTTCTAGACAAGGAACAAAATTCATGGTAAATTCTAATTATATTCTAGCTTCACACACATACACACTAATACAAGAAAAAAAATGAAACCACTTAGCTACACAATCAAATATCACCATCTAGTGGTTGAAACCTTAAAAGCCAACATATCAAAGCTGGGACCCACATTGTGATTCTTGAGAAGATATATCCTAGTTAGAATTAATTCAAGAAAAAGCTGTTTGAACAAAATAACTTATTAAAAAAACCTTTAATACTGCATGAAATCTACCAATCACATATAAAATCTTAAAATAAATTACCTAAAGTATATTTACTGAGTGCTTATAGGTGCTAGGTGGCATGCTAAGCTCTTTTACATGGACTTGCTCTTTAATACCCCAATAGTCTATGAGGTAAGTGTCACCATTTTAATATAAGGAAACTAGAAATTGACCCTTGAAAGGTTAAGAATGTGCCCCAAGTTTATACAGATATAAATGATAAAACTAGGATCTGAACGGAGTTAAAATAACTTCAAAATCCCCACTCGTAACCACTAGACTTACTATACTGTCTCTATAAGGCACCAACATTACTTAGGGCTTGCGTAGAAAAGTAAACTAGTCTTCTGTTACAAAGAATCATGAATACTACAAGGTAGAACTTCAGAATTTAAAAACCATTCCATTGCAAACCAAATTTTTCTAAGAGCAGTTATAGTTTCTTACTAACGAAATAAAATGGACAACAGGAGACTCTGATGCTCAAGAACTATGCCTCCTTTGGAGGAAGGCTGACATTAACACACTTGGATCATGCATAGTCAATGTGTTCAGAAAACTCTCTCGGTGCTAAATAAAACTAAATAAGAGAATCTTGAGGGCAAAAATGAAGAAAATCACAAGGAGGCAAAAGAATGCATCCCAGGAAGTAGAAGGTGCTCCCTCCTCCCTCTCTCCTTCTTTAGCAATTCCTCCAGGGGCATCCCTACTTCTCTACCATTCTAAGGATTATTACTCATTCCAAGTTCAAAGCTGTTCCATATTTTATTACTTAATCCTTACCATCACAGGTTATAGGGAAAGGAATAAGACTCAGAAAAGAACAATAATTTTCAAGTGTCATATTCTCATACAGATAGGAAAATTCTATTCCCAAAGGTCCTTTGTGGTTGGGATATGAAATAAAATATGTTCTCAGAATACTGTGTTCTAATCTGGAGTTTAAAATATATATTCCTATAGTACAATGCAATATATGGTAGTTAATCCACAAAAACCTATTTAGCCATAATAGAGCAAAACACAGCAGCCTTATAAATATTCAATAAATATTTACTGAGGGCCTGGGAAGTGCCACAAATTGGTCTAAGAGCTGAAGGCAGAGGACAAAAGTCTGTCTAGACAAAGTCCCTACATTCCTGGAGCTTACATTTCTACAGAAGAAAGACAACTAAATATAAACAACTAAATAAGCGTATAAGGTAACTTCAAAAAGGGAGAAATACTATAAGAAAATTTAATATGCTGATGTGACTGTGGTTTTTCATTACTTTGTTAAAGTCATAAAATTACTTTTCACCATTGCCAATAGAATATAATGAAAAGGGTCTTACTGTTGCATATAAAGAGATCAGTCTAGTGTTTTTTCTTCAGCAGTATTTGCTGCAAACTTATTTGTATTTCTTTGCTCCAGAAACACCAAGTTGGTAGAATCTTCCTAAACATGTAAAACAATTTCTTTTACATGTTTAGGAAAATTCTTTGCATTTCCATATTCTGTTCCCACTTTCTTGAAATGCTTCCCACCACTATTGGTTTGGCAAAGTACTACTCCTTCTTTGAAACCCAGCTGAAGATTGAACTTATCTGTCAGAACTTCCTTGATATACCAGACAGCACTGGTGGCTCCATTCCCTGTGATTCTGAAATATTCTGTATGAACTAACCTGTCTTACTGCATACACTACTCTGCAATGTATTGATAATTATCTGTATTCTGTGCATCTTATCAAAGGCTGAGCTCCTTAAAGTCTGATAATATATCTTACCTCTCTTTGAATGTTTTTTTTAAAGAAGGATGGATGGATGAATGGTTATTTGATGTTATATTTTAATGATGACATTACACATTTCTTAAAAGTTGACTCATTATATACAAATTGGTACATCAATAAATGTCTAATACTGTTCCTGAACCAATAACTGCCACCCTAGCAACTAATTTACTTCCTGATCTGTCACCATAGTTGAGATCAACTTAATGATATCCTTTGAAACACAGATTGAAAAACATACACATAAGTCATGAGTAAAGAGTTTTATTTTTCATTCATTTGTAAGGTTTATTTGACTAGTATTCCTTTCACCTAATCACAAAATAGAAGTTCAAAATTCTTTTTTTTTTTTCTTGGCCACACCATACGGCATGTGCTATCTTAGTTCCCTGACCAGGGAGCGAACCAGTACCCCCTGCAGTGGAAGAGCAGAGGCTTAACCATTGGACCACCAGGGAAGTCCTAGAAGTTTAAAAATCTTTAAAAAACAACAACAACAACAAGAACAAAAACATGACTTCCCTGGTGGTCCAGTGGTTAAGAATCGGCCTTCCAATGCAAGGGACGCATGTTCGATCTCTGGTCAGGGAACTAAGATCCCACATGCCGCGGGTCAACTAAGCCCACACACCACAACTAGAGAGAAGCCCACGCGACACAACTAGAGAAGCCCACGAGCCGCAACTAAGACCCAATGCAGTCAAATAAATAAATAAATATTTAAGAAACAATAAAAAAGGCTGATGTAATGGAGGAAGAGGGAGTACGGGGTTGCTGGGTAGTCAGGGAGAGGTCTGCTGAGAAGAGGACATGTGAGCAGAGATCTGAAGGACAAGACGACAGACATCAGAACACAGGAAATAAGAGCTTTTCAGACGGAGTCATAAGACAAAGTTGTATTAAGAACTGTGTTCAAAAACACAGGGAAGACCAATGTGGCTAAAAATGTAGTGAAAATGATGGTGGTTTAAGATAAAGTTGATTTGGAAGACAGGGACTGAGTTTTATTTTCCTTAATTTAACTTCACTATTCTTCCTTATATTATTCCTATTCCTTACATTACTTTCAATCAATTGAATATTCTCTTAGATATTTTTAAACCATTATTTCTATTTATTTTTGGCTTAGAGTAGCCGAACGACTCATTTCTACCAGATTCCTTTAATTCTGTTATCTTTTAAAGCTGTGTATACATTACTCCAAAACAAGTGCTAAATAGCTAAAAACCTTAATCATCTCACAGTGTTCTCCATTCAAAATAAAGCATCCAATCCAGCTGATTTCAGTGAAATGACTCAGTGTTTTGACATGCAGGAAAAAAAAAAATGAGTTATTTTGTTTATACACAAAGTTGGTATCTCTCATCTACCACAGGAAATTCATAGGGAATCCCATGGCAATAACTGAATAGCTTTTCCCTTCTACACACTAGTGTGGTCTAGAGAAAAAGATAAAAACAACAAAGTTAATGAACTTTTAACAGGCATTTACAGGAATTTCTAAAGATGTTTTATGGATGTTCTGAAAATGATTTCATAAACGTGGAAAATTTATAGTTGGTTTTCTTCTGACTAAGACAGAATGGCCAATCTTGCAAAGTTCTACAAGAGAAAAATCTTTGCCTAAAACACTGCAAATAAGAATTCACAATCTAACATTAGGCCATTAAGCTGTTAGTTGTCCTTGATTTATTGTCTACCATTCACTCCCAATTTGAGGTGCTAATATATTATAGCTTAAGCATTATTTTATGTTTTATATTACAATGGATTAATAAGATTACTCCCAGAATCAAAAATAATAACATGCCTAGAAACAAAAATGCTGGTTCCTCAACTTTGGCTCAATTATGACAAAAATGATAAACAGGGAATCTTATAACCATCCTTACCAATAGAAAAACAAAAAAAGAAGATAAAGAACAAAGAAAAGAATTTTTAAAACGTGCTTCTTGTTCAGCACTACTTTTAATTTCTCAAACTCTTCAGCACCACAAGGGAGATACCAGTCAAAGGCACAAAGGCCTGACTGTAGATCTCTGGATGATCTGAGGAGTATTCTGTCCTACCAAAGACCAAAACTGTTCTCGAAAAGAAAACTCTAAAAACATACCTTTTATTTTCAGCCAAAGTGGCTCCTTCGTCCTTCAGCTGTTTACTTTTCTCAGCACAGCCTTCAAAGAGAATTTCTTTCCTCCGTTTAACGGCATGAAGCCAGTTCCCTTCATCATTCTCAACTGCATCCTTCTCATCAGCAGCTTCAGCTTCAAACTGCTGGGAAGTGACCTTTGAGACCTTCTCACCAATCTTCCTTTTCCATCCAAAGGAAGCCATTCTGGAAAAATGACAAGGAAAGAGCTTTAAATTTCAAACTTGGCCTTTTATAGAAGTATTCCAACAAAAGAAAGGATAATAGGATAATAGGATTAGACTGTCATCATTTTCTTGACCCCTAATTAAAATAGTGGATCTAGGCAATAATCACTGAAGGCTGCTAACATCATAAAGAAAGACAAGTCCACAATTGTATCTCCTGATGGAAGTGACACAGCATCCATGAAGTACTTCTGCCAAAAGTTAAAGCTCAATCAGATCAAACCTCTACCAGTGTACAAGAAATATGGGATACAGATGAGCACGCCAAATAAGATGTCAGAGATGCAGACAGCAAGAAACAGAAACTAAAGAAAAAACTGGCTTCTTCAAGAAATAACTGCCAGGTTTCTTCAAGAAAAAAAGAAAAGTGAGACTTAAGAAACACACAAATCAAATATAATGTGTGGAGCTTGCTTAGCTACAGGTTCAAACAAGCCAATGGGGAGGAAACCTTTATGAAATAATAGGGGAAATCAGAACAATGATTTCATATTTGATAACAGTAAGAAGTTCCGCCTTTTTTTTGGTATAACAGTATTGCGATTATGTTGACAAAAAGAGTGCTTATCTTTTAGGAATACATATTAAAATATTTTACATGAAATTACACGATATCTAGGAATTGCTTCAAAGTAATCAGCGGGAGTGGGGAGTGCAATAGAAGAGAGATATAGATAAAAAGATTGCTTTTGAGTTGATAAGCGATGAGGTTAGGTGGTGAGTACACAGGATTCTCTGTACTTTCCTCTCTCCTTTCATATATGTTTGAAATTTTCCATAAAAAGTTTCTGAAAGATTCAAACTTAGGAAATGACTTAATTCACAGAACTATAGGGTTAATCAGAATGATAAGAAATGTTAAACTATTTTGTAAATCTTCAATAATATACAAATATAAGGGCTAAGCGAGACAGCATAACTGATGGAACAAAGTTAAAGGAAACCCTGGAAGAATTGAACAAATATTTATTTAGAGAAGGGATTTGCTGAGGGATCGAGAGCTCTTGCTAGTTACATGGATGGGTTTAAAGATACTGAGAAACCCTTGGAATTCTATATACATTTTTATATGCTTGTGTGCAATCTGCACAAGAGTCTCTAAGCTTTCATTCCATTCTTAAAGGAGCCTATAACCCCAAGAAGATTATGATCAACTGACTGATCAACTATCGAGATAAGGAAAAGCAATGAAGCAGAGGTCTCCATAAAACTATCAAAGAATGGGCATTGTGGGAGTAAGGGAGGGAGAGAAATGAAATAGCAAGTAAGTTCTAGCAGATATTAAGATCTTTATCACTGATACACATGCTGCAGTAAAGTATAAGTAACCACTAGAATGAAGGAGACAAAAAAACTGAGGTTGGCTATGAGGTCACCAACATGGAAAGGCCCAAGATAATGGCAGATTTTGGAGGGGTAAGAAAATTGTGGGTCATGTACCTAAGTTCTTAATGAATATGACAAAGTGCCAATAAATTACAGCAATCAAGAAATGTACAGGTTGATACGGGTAACCACATGCTTTCCACAGGAGCAGAGATTTCTAGAAAAGCCTGTAGGAGTAAGGGATTATAAGCTATACTAGGGAATCAGGACAATGCCAAACTCTCTCCCCAGACCCATTATAATAAAGAAGAATGAGTTTCCTCTGTTTAAAGATGACTGCAAGTAACTTAGGGAAAGAACCAAGAAATGGCTGAAAATGTAAGTGTTGTTACTAAGGAACACAAGTCCGGAGGCCCAGAAAGAGAACAACATGAGAGAATGAATCGTTAGGAAGGTCTCACGAGATAACAGAATAAGTCAAGATATGAAAGAAGTCTTGTATTTATGACTGTCCCTAAAGGAGACAAGGGTGAGGATGATTAAGTTTCGTGGCTTCAAGTTTCCAAGTTGGCAATGTGAGAGACCAAGAAGTGTGGCAACTAATAATACAGACATTATACCCTGCCACAAGCTAGAGAATGCTTCTCTTCACTGAGACGTAAAATGCAGCACCCAAGACGAGAAACCTGATGAACACAAACAGGTAATGAAAACAGCATCCTTCCGGGTATAGGGATGTAGTCAGAGGTGAGGAATTCAAGAACCGATTTACCCGAAAATGTTACCGCACAGGAGAAAACAGCATTAGCGATTTCCCCTCATTTTGCACAACAGTAAAGAAGAGCGAAGTTCATAAAGGCTGCTCAGGACGTCACCCGCGAGTTCACAGCCCCGCCCGCGGCCGCGGACCCCTGCCACGCTGGGGGCAAAGCCAGCTCGCTTCCGCTCCTCCCGCCTCTCAGGACGGGTCAAAGCCGCACCGCCCGCCTCGGAAGCCGCCCCGGGCGCGGGTGCCAGGGAGGGCCCGATCCCCAGACTTGCTGGTCCCTAGAGACCAACCTTAGCGTCCAGGCTCTGCCACACCCGCGGTGGGCCTCAACTCCGACTTCTGAAGCTCCTTTCTCCCGTTACCCCAAGACCCACCAGCCTCGCTTTCCTCAACTTCCTCCCGCTTCCACCACAGACCCGTAACCCCTGTTACCTGATGACCACTCCTCGGGTCCCGTGTTTACATTCCGCTTGCCCTTTGCCCACCGGAAACGGAAATTACCACGCCCGACCTCCTACCTGCTTGCAGTAGGTGTAGGGTGTCCCAAGATAGGGGTTGCCCGATCTGGGGCGTGCGAACAGTCCAGAGAAGCTGGCAGGGAAGAGGCGACTCAGCGCTTTTCTCTTCCGCAATCCTTTCCCCGGGACCACAAATCCCAGAAGTCACTGCGGCCGCCCCCACCCCATTATTACCCTCCGAGGCTGGTAGTCCGGGCCGCCCGGGCCGGGAGCGCCCTCTAGTGGCAGACGAGAGCGTCGGCGCGTGGGCGCCCACAACTCGGAAGTGCGGGAAACTGCGGCTGCGCCGGCTGAGTGCGCGCGGAGAGGACAGCCCTGGCGGAACCACGAGGTCCATCCAGTCAGCAGGTAAAGGAGAAGAGGCCCGGGAAAACGATTTGGGGGGAATCCAGAGCATTGACTCACGACTCTCCCTAAAGGAGTTTACAACCTAGTTGATGAGGTCGTCCAGACGCTGAAGACAGAGGCAAACCCGAGTGAAAAAGGGTACGGCCGTGGCTCAACCGTTGGGGAAAAAAACCCGCAAAAAGTTGGACTCAATTTCTCTAAAGAAGAAAGAATTATGGCCCGAAAGTAGCTGTCTTGAAAATTTTAAAAAAGTGGGGACATGTAATACGGGGAAGTGTTTAGGAAATTGATAAATTAAGATCGTTTTGATTTCTTAATGTCGCTGTGGATCATTTTTGTAGACCAGTTTTCTCAACCTCAAGGCTGTAGCTTTTCCAACGGGATGATTCTTTCTTGGGAGAAGGGGGCCTCTCCTGTGCAGGGCAGAGTGTTTAGCGGCATCCCTGGGCTCTACCCACTGGATGCCATTAGCATCCACTCCCACCCCACCAGCTGTGACAAGCAAAAATGTCTCCAGACATGAGAAAATGTCCCTGGGAAAAAGATGGACCCCCCACCCCTACCCCATTGAGAACCACTGATAGGAAGCAAGGATTCTCCAAAGGTGATCCTCAGACCTGAGGGTCGTCAAGATCCTTTTAAAGTCAAAACTATCCCTATTTTCATACTAACATGAAGACGTCATTTACCTTTTTCACAATGTTGACATTTGCGCTGAGAGTGCAAAAGCAATGGTGGCTAAAACCACTGGCACCTCAGCCCGAATCAGGGCAATGCTGCCAAGCTGTACTAGTAGTCATTGTATTCTCCACCACTGTACACACTCATTGTAAGAAAAAGAAGAGGCAGTCCCTCAATGTCCTTGAAGAAGCAGTAAAAATTATTTTATTAAAATGACCCTTGAGTACACACATTTTTTTTTTAATATTGTGTGACAAAAATGGGAGGTACAAAGTACTTTTGCTGTATATTGAAGTATGATGTCTCAAGATAAAAGCACTCGTGAAATTGCTTTATAAACTGAAGTAGATGCTTTTTTTGTGGAATACACTTTTTACTTAGAAGGGCTGACACCCCTGCCGGTTTTCAGGCTTGGGTCTGACAGGCCTTTTCGTGAAAATGAACAAAGGGAGCCTGTTACATCAAGGGAAACAATCGACAGTTACCAATGATAAAATTCAAGAATTTAAGCAAAAATCATCATTCTGGAAAACATGTATTTGCCACAGTGAGCTTGCCAGCTTCCCAGTACTTTCAGATTTTTCCAGTGAGATCAGTGGTGGTTATCAGATGCGATTTTTATTTATATTGTTGGATTAAATGTTTCAACATTGGTAAGAACTGTGGAAGTGAACCAGTTTTTTCAAAATGAGCAATACGCAATTATGGTAGCCAACCTCCAAGATAGCCACCTATGATCTCTAATTCTGGCATTCATACTCTTGTGTAGTTCCTTCCTACATCATACCAGGATTGTTCTGTGTGGCCTGTAGGATAGGGCAGAAGTGATAGTATACCACTTCTGATATTATATCACTTCTGATATTAATAAAAAAGACACTACTAAGGTGGTGGCAATGTTACTTCATCTGGGTTAGAGGTTTACATGGCCATGTTCATTGCAAACCTAAAACACTGAAAATACAGCAAGCCAAATATTTTATGATTTGTGCACTTTTCTGTATATGTTATACCTCTATAAAACTCTTTAAAATATATATATCTCCCTAACAAGGCATTCAGAGCAGGATTTATGCCTTATGGTCACATTCATAGTGCTTCTTGGTTCATAGTTGCCTTATGAGGGGATATAGTTTGCAGAGTAAAATAATTAAACGGTGCTCGAAGCTGTACCCCTTTCTAAAAGGAGTCTTTCCTAAATCTCTCAAATAACTTAATCTTGACCCACTCTACCCTAGTAAAGGCGACCTCCAACACTAAGTTTTCACACTTCACCCACCACTTTCCTACTTACTTTGGTCTGTGATCATAATGCATCTATTTATATATTTAATAATTTCCCATGATGTCTGTATAGACAACATGATCATCTTCCAAGTTGCTAGAAATCCTCTACATTTGTCATAGTTAACGTTTATTATCATCCACAATAAATAGAACAGCCCATTTGTTTACAATAAATAGAACAGTTCAATAACTATTTTTCAGACAAGAGAATTTCTTGTACAATTTTGTTCAGTCAGGTTACTTAAGAGTAATTAAGTTCCCTAAAAGAACAATCTATGTGCTGTTCATGACAGTCTAGTACTGTGTTCTGTTAAAATTATCAAGCTATTTTAAGGATTCAGAATGTCAGCAATCTAACACAAGCCCTGCCAACAACGCCGTATAAGATTTCATACTGATTGAATTCTAACAGGAGTGGAATTCTAACCAAATCTAATGTTAGCGGCCAAAGATAATTGCTCTGAATTTTATTGTATATAACTTAATATTTTGTTCAGGTGGTTAATTTTTAGATGAAACAAAAACTCACTAATTTAGATGAGGCAAAAATCACCACGTTCAAGTGCTAAAATTTGTTCAAGCACTATACTTTAGGCACATTGTTTAAAAAGTGCAGATGGTCAGCCATAACAAGTGCCTCTTTTTTTTCCATGTAGTTTTCCCAGAAGTTAAAAAAGTTAAGCACATTGTAAGCCGATGAAAAATGATGTTTTTCTTTATTATCCGTTTTCCAAATCAAAGTATTTGAAATTGTATCCTTAAATATACTCTGGTCAAGACATACATGAACAAGTCTCAGAAATATTGTACCACAAAGATTGATTTCTACCATACTACCAATTTATAGTTATGTTTTATGTGGACTTTCATTCGTCTAGTGAAGAGAACTCACGATGAAAATATGATTTCTGTTGTGGATGGGGGAGATGGAAGGAGTTAAAGGGAAAAGATTTAAATACATTTTTTTTCTTTCATTCCAAAGGTTCATGGAGTTCTACATCCACCCATAGTCCACCAGTCATTAATTCAGTGTGAATGGTATCACTACAAGGTCAAAAAGTAGGGGGGGGGCAGGGTGAGAGGGCAGGACGTTTTGTACAAAATCATTTAAAACTCTGAAAAACTACAGAACCATCCAAAGAAAAAATATAATCAAAGTAAAAGCAATGGAGTTTATTTCAGTGAAATTATTTTAAATTAGATATGATATATTAAGCTCCCATATCCCCCAACCTGGTAGAAAAGTTCCTCTCAGTGAGAAATCATTTATTTTAATGGCAAAAATTTTACATATCAGTAAAATCTGTTATATTTAAAACTATGTATACAGTACATTTCTGGCAAAAACCTTATACATCTTTCAGTTGTCAAGACAAAGTAAAAATATGGTTGCATAAAATCACAAAAAATATAAATTGCTGAAAAGATAATAAAAAAAGATTAAAAATCATTTGCATTGACTCCCTTACATCTTCAATTAGTAAGAATTTGCAAACCACAGTAAATTTCTGAAAATTCTGATGCAACCTTGACATACTCAACCAAAAGTTGTCATTTCAAATATCCCAGCTTAAAAAAAGAATTTACAGCAATAGTCTGTGCATTTATTATACTATTTGTACAAGTGCAATATTTAAATATCTTCAAAATAAAACTCAGTAACTAAAAGGAACCACAATAACTTAAAAGAAGCAGTTTACAAAATTAACAATTTTTAGAAGGTCCTATTTAATTGGTTCCTCTTTTTTTCCCTGCTCCCCACAACAGGTTATAGAGACATTACAACGATGTCTTAGTTCTATATACAAATCTGTAGCTTTAAAAATACAGTCTTCTGTTCTTAACATTAGGAACATAATGCTGCATTTAGAGCCTACATGAAGTCAATATCCTCAAAACAGAGGGCCACATACAAGTTATAAATACAGTTTGAACTTATATTTAAATGAAACTCCTATAATTTTATACAGCTTTCAGATTCTAAGTTGAATAGAATAAGCCCTGGACAAAAGGAAGCACGGTTTTTCTTTTCAATTCAGTGCATGTTTCTAGGGGTACTGGAGCCAAATCTACAACTACAGTAACTATGCAAGCTATCATGACATTTGAGTACATTATCATCTGGTTACAGAGGTGCCAAAAACAATACTACAATACAAAGAGTCTTAAAAGAGAAAAAAAGATAGTTCCATTGCAATGGAAAAATAATACCAAAAAATTCTTCTTGAAGTTAAAATATAGTATAAGGCAATTATGGGTGACACAGTAATTTTTTATTACCATACACATGATACGAATTTTATCTGAGGTGACTAAATTTTTTTCTTACACCTATTATGTAATGCATTATACTAAGAGCAAGAGAAAGAAAATATAAATCAGAGTTCTTAGGAAGATTAAGCAACTTTAGGCAGTTTCCATAATGCTACTTTTTAAAAAGTAATTAAAATCCAAAGCAAATGTTACTATTTAGAAGAACTAACTGATCTGTTCCATATTTTATCAAAACAATAATAAAGTAATAGTTGATGAAGGAGACACCAAATGCAATGTATAAACATTAATTGGAGCCTGGTTTGAAATAAATTTGTAGTACAACAGGGGAAATCTAAATATGCATGATTAGATGGCATTAGAGAATTATTAATTTTTAATGGTATTATGGGTTTTTTTAGGAGAATGTCATCATTTTTTTAGGAGATGCTTTAAGTGTTGAGGGGTGATGAATATATCTGCAAAATCCAAATGGTTCAGGGGAAAAAAGCATATACACACACACACACACACACACACATATATATATAACTGTATCTATATACAGATATAGATAAAGCATATATGGCAAAATGTTAACAAATGTTGAATCTAAGTGGTAGATACACATGTGATCACCTTACAGCCTTTCAACTTTTCTTTTAAAAAATGTCCATAATGAAGTCTAGGAAAAAAAGTCATATCTGAGTATTTAAATAGTTTGCAAGACATGTTCTATGCACTGAATCAATTTAAAAGATACATGATTGAATGACTAGAAATTTTTGCATACATTTAATACTGACTGACATGATGAGCAGAGGACTTTGTGATATTGGCAAAACCAGCATGATTTATTTACAGTATATGCAACACAGCTCTTGTGACAAAAAGAGCAATATATGTACAGAATATAGTGGGACAAATTGTAAAATTAAACTTAGTGCCTAGAGTATCTGAATATATAAGTTCTGTGTGTTTTTGGACTTAACAAACGAAAGAAAAAAATTTAAATGTGTCCAATATCTTTAAGGTGACTTACCATATACTACAGAATAATAAGAATATTAAGGAGGGGATATGGAAGAATCATCCAGGCTGTCCCTACTGTTGAAGATACTTGCTATTTAAGGAGCCCAGAAAACAAAATCACCTATAAAGTTCTCTGGGGATTCTAGGCAAATATTTATTGAATAAATTTATGAAGCAAATATATAACACATCAACACATAATTAATATATGAAGGCCTTTATGGTAAATTAATATTTGACAAAGCCCTGTATACACTAAATATAAAATAGCCAAAAATCAAGTGAGCCTGAGAGAACTATAATTCATTGTGTATATTATATTATTCTATATGCCTACTGAACAATGAACAAAATTATCTTAATTCATTTCTGCACATTATGCTTTTAACTATTAATCATGTTCCAGTCCCTGTGCAAACTGCATTCCGAAAGGCCAACCCTCAGTTATAATTATGTATAGCTTGATTATAAATGGAAGCATTTGGCTATGATTTATTATGCATGCTTATTGCTATCAAAGAAATAAGCAAAGTTTTAGGTTTACTGTGCAAGTATTTTAATTAGATTTGCACACATCTCAAAAAATTCTATTGTGTGACTTCCAGGTCTTGGAGTTAAGTCAACAGGAGAAGAGTCAAGTGACGTTACAGATGAGGTAAGAGAAGCTTCTGAGGATTTTCCTTGAGCCTCAGCATCTGAATCATTCCTTTGGCAAGCTCGATAGTTGCTAACTGAGCCCGATCTCTGTGGAGTAGCAGTCCCTGATTTGGCTTCAGTAATTTCCTCTGGGTAAAAAAAAAAATTCAATTTATTATAATCCATGACACCCTCCCGAAAATTTTAATAGTATTTAATTTGCTTCTTTTAAGTGAGATCACTGACCAGCTATCAAGAGCATGTTTATTTTGAATACCTCCTAAAATAGAAGCAATGAATCTGTATTATGCCACTTGCCTTTTTTACACACAGCAATGCATTCCCCTAATGACTTATTAAGATTGGGTACATATTTGGCTACTCATCAGTCTTGCAATCCAGGATTAAGAGAGCCCAAGAAACTAATCATGAGGCTTAATAAACATCATTCCCTAGCAATAAAAGTCAGTCTTTCTATATTAAAATCATAGAATAAATGCACTTAAAATTTCAACCCTGGAAATCATCTCATTTAACTCCTCATTTTATTGATAAGAAAACATAAACCCCTTAAGAGTTAAGTGACAAATGAACAGAGAGGTAAATCTAGAACCCAAGTCTCCTAACTCTCATCTTGGTGCTCTTCATTCTCCCACTTTGTCTTCATATTTGATTTAAGATCTTATAAAAGAACAACAATTCCAATGAACAAAAATCAAGGAAAACCTAAGTTGGGAACACAATATAAAAACAGTAAATGTCCGTTCAATTGGTAAACCCAGGTACTAATAAACCTAAGATTCATGTTTTTTTTTTTTTTTTTTTGCAGTACGCTGGCCTCTCACTGTTGCGGCCTCTCCCGTTGCAGAGCACAGGCTCCGGACGCGCAGGCTCAGCGGCCATGGCTCACCGGCCCAGCAGCTCCGCGGCACGTGGGATCCTCCCGGACCAGAGCACGAACCCCTGTCCCCTGCATCGGCAGGTGCACTCTGAACCGCTGCGCCACCAGGGAAGCCCCAAGGTTCATGAATTTAATCCAAATATAATGGAAAAAAATAAAACCCATTCTGTATCTCAGACTGCGTTAGTAAGTGTTAGAAGAAAAATACCATCTAGACATAGACAAACAGGTTTAGCCAACATATCATAGCTCAAAACTGTGTCTTTCTGATACTATGTAGGTACTATCTTTGAGTTTACAAAGAAGACAAAAAATTCACAGGTAAATCTCATCTAATAATTCCATATAATCTTAAATGAACAAAAGTGGCAACATATCTTAATTCAATTGATTTGGCCAATGAAGAATTGCCATAAACTTCTACTTAATTAAAGGTTCTGGGGGGCTTTCCTGGTGGCGCAGTGGTTGAGAACCCACCTGCCAATGCAGGGGACACAGGTTCAGGCCCTGGTCTGGAAGATCCCACATGCTGCAGAGCAACTAAGCCCGTGCGCCACAACTACTGAGCCTGCTGTCTAGAGCCCACAAGCCACAACTACTGAGCCCGTGTGCCAAAACTACTGAGCCTGTGCTCTAGAGCCCACGAGCCACAGCTACTGTGCCCACGTGCCACAACTACTGAAGCCGGCACTCCTAGAGCCCGCACTCCGCAACAAGAGAAGCCACCACAGTGAGAATCCCGTGCACCACGATGAAGAGTAGCCCCTGCTTGCTGCAGCTAGAGAAAGCCCGCGCGCAGCAACGAAGACCCAATGCAGCCAAAAATAATTATTTTTTTAAAAAAGGTTCTGTTTGTGAGAGAACGTTTATACACACACACACACACACACACAGCTATAGCCTTTCATAATGCTGGGGTAGAATTATTATTGATATTTATTTGAATTATGAGTCAAATGTGTTCCATCAGGCTTTTTAGTAGATAAGGTAAATTAGTTTTAAGAGTCGGGGCTTCCCTGGTGGCACAGTGGTTGAGAATCTGCCTGCCGATGCAGGGGACATGGGTTCGTGCCCCTGTCCGGGAAGATCCCACATGCCACGGAGCGGCTAGGTCCATGGGCCATGGCCGCGGAGTCTGCGCGTCCGGAGCCTGTGCTCCGCGACGGGAGAGGCCACAGAAGTGAGAGACCCGCGTACCGCAAAAAAAAAAAAAAAAAAAAAAAATAGTGTATATGCATGGGAGATCTGAATTAATGTACATTTCAAACCATGGTATGATTTTGCACCATTTACTATAAGTCAACATTTATTCTAAATAAAATATTTTATCTTACCAAAATGAACTACAAAAAACAGAAATGTAGCAGAAACTATCACTTTAGGATCAGGCTGTATCAGGCTTTAAGGATTTTAGAAGATAATCTTAAAAGGACAATAAACTATTCACAAGATACACAAATGTTCACGTCAACAAAGGCACAAAATCTTATATTCTATGTTCTTTTGCTATTGAATTACTAGGAACAATTCAAGAAGCTTCAAAAGAATCAAAGATTTACTAAAATGCCAAATTAGGTAAAAAGGTCTAATATGTCATCTATGTTGTTCTGTGTGACGTACATACCATCAATACTACGGAAATCCAATAAGTATGTTCTACTGTCCACTTGGTATAACTGTAGACTCATTTTGGAGAATGTACTTGTCACAGGATTCTTCCTTCGAACACGCAAATAATATGGGTTTACAACCTAGCATATGGTATGGAGAAAAACAAAGTCAAAAGGAATTCTTCTATAAAACATTATATAGACTACAGGTTTGTCAAATGTGCTAATAATCAGAATGCTCTTTCTTTCTTACCTTCCATTCATAATCCAGTTGTTTAATTGCTCTACAAACTTCTGCCATGATATCATTTGGTCGACTTTGACTTCTAATTCCCAAATGCCATTTTGCTTTCCTTACACCTTGGTGTTTGGATTTCTGTGGATTTAATTCATCGAGGGTATGGCGTGCCCTTGGTGTTTCAGCAACCAAGAATGGTACTCTTTCAGGATGGGGCCGGGTCAAGTGGTGATCATCGAGAAAAGAATCTGGTGGGCTTGTTGCCAAGTAAAAATCTTTGGCCTCATTCATTATTCTCCTGTTGTCTATTATGAGGTGGTAGGCAACTGCCAAAGGGTCCTGGTGATTTCTGTTATAAAGGCAGCTGAGAACCTCCTCTTCTGAGCATTCAAATTTTTCACATACTTCTTTTAAGGCTTCATCATCAATCATGGTTGAACTATATGATGGATCCTCAGGAAAGAGATATTTTGGAAGGTCCTGTTTAAACCATTCATGTTCCCTGAGGGAAAATGGCAGGGGTCAGAAGGACTTTGAGGAGAGATGAGACTGAAAGTAACAGTTTGGGGGAATTTAGGATATGAATTCATTTATATTTATACTCATACTGTATTATTATTATTATTTTTTTTTTTTTTTGCGGTACGCGGGCCTCTCACTTGTTGTGGCCTCTCCCGTTGCGGAGCACAGGCTCCAGACGCACAGGCTCAACGGCCATAGCTCACGGGCCCAGCCACTCCGTGGCATGTGGGATCTTCCCGGACTGGGGCACGAACCCGTGTCCCCTGCATCGGCAGGCGGACTCTCAACCACTGCGCCACCAGGGAAGCCCTATCATTTTTTTAAAACTGAGATTTTCCTCTTCTGGCTCACATTTCATTGTATATGTTAAGGGAAATTCTCCAGCCTTCCTCTGATTTTAAGAGGGAGAAAACACTGCTGGAGCAACCAGAAACAAAGTGTCTACACTTTAAAGTTTTGGAACAAATGGCAATGGCAAAGACCATGTTATTTCCAGCTCAGAAAGAGAACAAAATTAGTCTGTGGATTCATTATAATACTCTTTGGATATAATGTTAAGTGACAAAATATATAACAACAACAAAAATAGACAACTGTTATTCATTGAGTGCTTACTATGTGGTAGATTTTAGGCTAAACACTTCATATATATTATCTCACCTCATTTTCAAACAACTCTGTGAAGATAATATCCCCTTATTTTAATGAAGGAACTGAGGATTTCCTAACTTCATATATAAAAGGATATTTTTGACTTGAACTATGTAAAAAAAAATATGCTAAAACTAAAAACATTAAGAGAGGAAAACACCCAAAAGAACAATGATTATATTCTGGGTAATGGAATTAAAAATCACTTTAATTCTCTTCTCTAATTTTTTTCGTGTTTTCCAAGTCTTTTCCAATTGTCACATATTTCATTTAAATTGGAAAAAACATGTAAAACACAAGAAAAAGCACCTCTCACTAAGATAGTCTGAAATATAAATTTTACAGAATGACTAGTCCTTCTCCTCTAGTGGTAAAGTCATGCCCCGCCACTCACAGTCTGTTTTTTAGCTAGTCTGCAGCATATGGAGTAAATGGAAAGGAATGAAGCTTTTTTCTTTTCTTCTTTTTTTAATTGGAATATAGTTGATTTACAATGTTGTGTTACTTTCTGCCGTACAGCACAGTGAATCCAGTTATACATATACATATATCCACTTTTTTAGATTCTTTTCCCATATAAGTCATTACATAGTATTGAATAGAGAGTTCCCTGTGCTATACAGTAGGTCCTTATTAGTTATCTATTTTGGGAATCAAGCTTTAAGTTCTACATATGATCTTTCTTTCTTCTTCATTATCCTAATGCTTTGTTCTTTACTATTCCCAGATATACGTCTGATTTCTTTCTTCCTTCGCCCTCCATCTCAGATAAGTGTGCTGTCTAGCCGTCAGAAGACCAAAAGAGAAATTTCCATAAGGGAAAAAAAGGAAAGAAAAATGATGGTAGAAGAAACAAAGTTTGCAGTTTTTAAAAAAATCTTCATCAGAAATGACCTGCCCAAATTTGAGAAGGAGATTTGTCATCATCGCTTTTGCCTTATTTAAACTATTCCGTGGAACCATATGTAACTGGTAAAACTGATGGACTTTTTTACCTACAAAACAGTAATTTCATATGTAATTCAATGTATACTACTACAAAAACAAACATGTCATTGATTGAATTAAAATTTTCTCATTCCCTGAGATGAACAAAAGGGGAAAATACAATAATTTATAAGATCAGAACTCAAATAGCAACACAGAAATTTACTACGAAAAAATATTAGTCCCCATGAGAATATGTAAAAGTCAAACATGAAGCATACTATAGAAAATCTTAAAGAATCACTACCAAATCTAATATCCAACCAGGGTCCTTTTTATTAGCTCTTTTTTTAAATTAAAAAGTAATACACTGGGCTTCGCAGGTGGTGCAGTGGTTGAGAGTCCACCTGCCGATGCAGGGGACACGGGTTCATGCCCCGGTCCTGGAAGATCCCACATGCCGCGGAGCGGCTGGGCCCGTGAGCCATGGCCGCTGAGCCTGCGCGTCCGGAGCCTGTGCTCCGCAACGCGAGAGACCACAACAGTGAGAGGCCCGCGTACCGCAAAAAAAAAAAAAAAAAAAAAAAAAAAAAAAAGTAATACACTGACAAGTACAGGTTTCTGGTAACTGACTATACTGCTGAACTGAATGAATAAGCATTTTCAGAACTCTAATGGAAAACTGATGAATTCATAAAAGTGCTAACAAAAGATCAAGATGAAAAAAAAAATAATTACATGGGACTGAGTGAACTGATGAGGATGATTATAATTTTTGTGACTTTCTGTTTGAATTTTAAAAAAAGTTAAAAAAAAAAAAGTAACTTACTGGTGTCCTAAGAACTAGTGAGGAGTGACAAAACTGACAGATCAAAGCACCCTTCCCCCACTTCTGACTTTAACTCCTCCACCGTATTTTGTAAGCACCTATTTTTCTGATCAGATATTATCCTGTTTGAAATGCCTAGAAGAGATTATATTCTCCTTACTGAACCCCAAGTATATTATTCAATACTTAGCTAAGAGTGAATTCCCCTCTATTTTAGTTACAGTATACACATTTACTTTAATAAAAAATATTGTATTCGGAATTTCATTAAAGCAACTTTGTAGATGTATGGAATAAAAAAAAAGTAATATAATGTTCACTGCTACAATTTCAAAAGAAATAAAGAAACAAAAGCAAAAAAGTGAAAGCCCTTCCTCCTACCAATCTTACTTCCCTAAAGCAGCCAGGTTAGTATGTGTTCTTAAATATCAAAATAAAATAAATGAGTCTATACACTATTTTTAACATAAAAACAGGATTACATTGTACATACTGTTCTGCAAAATTTTCTTTCACTTATATCACTGATACTATTAGATCTGATAATCAAGTTGCTTTATCACCTGATATCTTTGATTGTGGCTCTCTTCATGGGATCCACCTGCAGCATATGTTTCAAAAGGCTAATCACAGAAGGGTTTAAATACTGAGGGGTATAAAAGATCCCATCACATATCTTCTTAAAAAGAGTTGGCACGTGATCATCATCGAATGGAAGTGTTCCACATAATAAAGCATAGAGAATAACCCCACTGCTCCATATATCTACCTCTGGACCAGCATACAATCTGTAACAGGAAATATCAATTGGATTAAACAATCATTAGTAACTTAAAGAGTAAATCAATTAATCATTTTAAATATAGATACTTCATAAAGGATTATTAGTCAGAATATGGTTTCTATAAGTCACTGCTGTGTACTACACATACAGATTCTATACTAATTCTATCAGTATTATCTTTGAAAACAAAAATTAAGAATTTTTTTAAGTTACAAACTATAGCTAAAATTCTGTCCATACTACCTCACAAGGGTCCTCATGATATCCAATCAATAGGGCCAAACTTTGAACAAACATATCATTACTGAATTTAAAACCATTGTTTTTTGGTTACAGAGGAGAGATTAAGTAATCTTCCATCAAGTGAGAATGTTCTGACTCTAAAGCCACTCTCCGAAATAACCCGAGACCTCATACCAAGGTAAAAGGGGCCTGAGGCTGTAGAATGAAGCCCAGCTAACTAATTCGCAGATTTTAAACTCTTATTTGCAATACACTGTAACCCACTGACTTAACTAGCTACTGACTAATTAGATAACACATTCAAAGTCTGGCTTCAGGGAAAGGATTTCTTTAAATTGGTCAAATTATTGAACTGATCAATATATACTATTTTGAAAGTAAAAGTTTCCATACATCTAGACCTCACAGAAAGACCTTATGCAAACTGGGAAAATTAGACTTCAGTAATGGCCCATTACATATATGCACAATTACATTTCTTTTTGTTTATTTAATTAACACTGCCCCCAGTATCCAGGTCCTAAATTGTTTTCTTCCCCAAATAATTAGACAACCCACATGAAATAATAATTTAAACATTAAGTTAATATAAAAAGGTAATGATGAACTTACGATAAATCTAAAATTAGATATTTCTGCCTTACTCATAACCATGCCTTAACACAAATATAATTTCTCTGAGCAGTCTAGGCAAGCAAGCTTATGAAAATAGAAAGAAAATACTACTCTATTTATGCATTCTAAATTAATCAGGATGTAAGACATTCAAACAAAGAAACATGGTTTGAATGAAAAGTTATTAAAAGTTAATTATAAAAACTAGTAAACAAACTTTAGCTTCTTTGTTTTCACTTTCAGTAGTATAGTGAAGAACAGTTACTCTTCAAAAAATTAAATTTTCCTGTCATCTAAACTATCCGAAAAGCTGCCCTATACTAAGATCCTCATGTTCTCAATGCTGGCGGTTAGCAAATTGGGAGATTAGAATTCTTAAAATATTTCAGTCTCTAGAAGATTTAAAGAATGAAAAATAAAATCTGAGGACTTTATCAATACTTCAGTCCAATTCCCCAAGGCACGTTATCGTAAAAGCTAAAGCTAATTTGAAAAATTAAAGCTACCCATTACACTTTTAATTCTTCATCTAAGCAAATAGTACACTATTTCTTACTACTAGATATTTCAAGTTTTTAATGTCTCACCTTTAAAACTTGCTAGTTTTAAACCTTCAGTTTCTTCCACCAGGGGAAAAAACGAGAGTACTCTCATCTAACTAATATAATTTTGACTTGCAAACCAACATCCTCCTCAATAAGTGGAGTCCTTAATCCTTATTCACTTATAATGTTTTATTCTTAAAATAGAATACCTTCTGGATAAGAAAAAAATAAGCTTTAAATTCCTTTCAATAGAATTGAATATTACACTATAGACTAACAAAGTCTAGGAAAAGAAGACAATTACAAATATATTGGGCGGGGAGGAGGTGGCAAACACTACCTTCCTGAAATTACTTCTGGTGCAGCATAGTTGGGTGAGCCACAACTTGTTCTTAAAAATTCACCATCTGACATCATGTTTGAAAGACCTGAAAATGCACAAAATCCACTGCTCAAGATTTCCCAAGAACAAAAATAAAAACAAAATTCCATTAAACAATAAAATTGAGTTTGCATTAAAGTGATAAATCATCATTTTGTTCTTTGCTTCAACAGAATCCTATAGTCTTTATTGTTCCCAAATATTTTGCCTTTATGCCATAAAACCTGTAATCTGTTTCAACATATAAAGTTAGTGCATTGTTGGAGTTTAATGAGTATGTATTAAGCTATTGGCTATTTTGCTTAATACAATAAACTGGGCATGTTTAAGTTTTATTAATATAGAAATTACTAGAAAAAAATGTAGAACCGAATTAAAATTCAAAGTTTCTATTAACCTCCATTCTGATTCTTTAAAAAAATATAATAGGGCTTCCCTGGTGGCGCAGTGGTTGAGAGTCCGCCTGCCGATGCAGAGGACACAGGTTCGTGCCCCAGTCCGGGAAGATCCCACATGCCGCAGAGCGGCTAGGCTCGTGAGCATGGCCGCTGAGCCTGCGCGTCCAGAGCCTGTGCTCCGCAACGGGAGAGGCCACAACAGTGAGAGGCCCGCATACCGCAAAAATATATATATAAATAAAAATTTTTAAAAAATAATAATTTTTAATATCAAAGTTCCTTCATAGCTCTACTACAAAAAGAAAACTCGGGAATTCCCTGGTGGTCCAGTGGTTAGGACTCGGTGCTTTCACTGCTGTGGCCCGGGTTCAATCCCTGGTGGGGGAACTAAGATCCCGCAAGCTGCGCAGTGCGGCCAAAAAAAAAAAGAAAAAAAGAAAACTCTGCCTCCTCAAAAATACAATGTATAAAAAATAATGACAACTAAAGAATAAGAAAGTCAAATAATTTAGTCAGTTACAAAAAAACACTCAGTAGCTCAGAGCTGTTGGGCACTATTTAGTGAATCTCTATAGATTAAAATATATAAACATATACAAAACTTAAGAAAATATAAGTATCTCCTCTGATTTGAAATGAAACTAAAAAAAGAGACTTGTAGATATTCATTTTTATCTTAGGTTTAATAATGTCAGTGGCAATTTATATAAGAAATAAAGGAAAAATAAATTCATTAAATTTTCCTCAAGCTGAAACTATGCTTTTCTATTTAAAATATTTTACTTTCTTTTTCTAAAAATAATTTTGTTCATATGGTTTGCCTTCTGGCTTTCAAAGTTTGAATAACTCCAGCCCAGTCTCTTTCCTCTTGCTCCATAACTTGATCAGAAGAACACACTGGAAACAGTGTGTTCTATTGATAACACTATTTAGCAAATAGTTAAATAATGGTCCTTCACAAATAATGGTCTCTTTTCAAGTGATGTCGCTAATGCTGCCAATTTAAATTGTTTGCCTATGTCATAAAAGTCAATTTTAAAGACATAAAGCTAAGAGAATTCCTTATTTTTACTCCTTTTTGTAGCTCATATACAAATGGTGAGGATATGCTACTTTGGGATACTCAGTCTATTATATAAAAGCAAAAGTTATCTGAAGAATCCTACTGATGTTTGTTAAACATAATGAATATATGAAACTATAAAAATATCCTTACCAAAATCAGCAATCTTTGCATTCATGTGTGCATCAAGCAGGACATTTTCAGGTTTCAAATCTCTGTGGACCACCATATGCCTGTGACAATAATCCACACCAGAAAGGATTTGTTGGAACAGACGCCGACTTTCTTTTTCATCCAGCTAAGAAAAGTAGAGAGGCAACTTAAACGTGTGTCTTTCAAAAGAAATTATTCTACCTATAATTTTCCAACCTATAAAACTGTGAAAATGCAAGAAACCTTCCAAATGAACCTCACTCATGAGATACTTTTGAAACGGGGAGGAGATATAGGCAGCATAAAACGGAAATGCTAGGAGGGTCTTAGAACCCAAATCAGTAACTCAACTTCCTAATATTATCACTCTCTTGACTATAATAACTTTTTTCACCTAATCTCATGCACTATTTCAAATAATTTCAATTTCTACCTGAAAGTAGGCATGTTTTCTCCTGTAAATTACAAATATTTAATCCTTGATTCCTTTAACAAATATTTATTGAATACCTTCAATGTGCCATGCACGGTTTTAGACACTCAAGATACAGCAATGAATTAAAAAAAGGCCCTAATCTAGTTAAAGAAAATAGACAATAAACATATAAATATCAAATATAAGGAGTAAGAGTGTTTTGAAGAAAAACAAAGGAGGATAAGGGCACAAAGAGTTACGCTGGGGTGGGGAATACTGTTGTGGACTATATGAGAAAGCAACATTTAAGCAGTGTTAATGAATTAGCAAGCAACCATGTTATCATATCTCCTGAAATAAAAGATGTTTTAATTTTAACAAAAGAAAAACCTTAATTCATTTGTTTTATAAAATATAACAGCATTTATCTTTACTATGCTTACTGAAAAATTACATCTTATGCTGTAATTACATTTTAAAAAATATTCTTTAAAAACTTCTCTGTCCATTTATCTATATTTTATTATTTTATGATGTTTTTTCCATAAATGAAAGCCATTACTTGGGTATGCCTGCTCCCAAGAAGTCATATTTCATAAATAAGCTATTAATTCTCTAGGCAAAGGACTCTAATATGCAATTCTCTACCACAGGTCACAAATTAGCATTCTAAAACCAGGTTCCTACACCTTTAATGGTATGGATAATCTGGAATATGAACCAGTAATTTCTTTTGAAAGCAAAACTAAAACTATCAAAGCACTCAGAGATGCCCTTCCTCTAGAGAAAGTAATAATGCATTAGCAATCTAATACCTTTATTTCTAGAATATAGGTTCATTTTTTAATACGACTTCATATCAAATACACTAAATGAAAAAAAGAATGTGTTCTAAATGTGAAAGAGAAGAAAATTTCATTGATAAAGCAAAATACAAGAGGTAAAATAACTAGATAGGCTACAAAAATGAAAATTATACTCTATTAATAATAAATAGAGTACAAAGGATCAAGGAGGGGAAGTCTACAAAGAAAGATTAGAAAAGTCAAAGCATATTTCCATTTAAGCATGGCAGATGGAACTTTGTACTCCACTCCTTGAAACATCACTAAGATGACAGCATATAAAGACAAAAGAGCAAGAGAACAGACAGCAGTAATCAAGGAGTCACTAAGCTAGAGAGTAGATGAACAGTGATGAAGACTTGGCCGACCACAAAAAGCTGAAATCTAATAAGCCTTTAGGGGTGGAAATCAATGATAAACTCATCTGCATGCAGACTCCTGGGAGGGCTTAGATATTGGAAGTGTTGGGAATTTCTGAAGGTAGAAGTGAGAAGTGGACTGAAAACAGGACAACTGATGGAAGAAAGAAGTTTTAAGCTCACCCTTACTGGGGAATAAGACCCACGATTTACTCTTTAATAAGGCTGAACCAGCTCTGTTCTCAAGGACACCAGAGTAGGAATGAGGCACCAGAAGGAAAACATGGAGATAAAATGAAAGTCAACATACTAACCAGTAAGGCTTGCGGGCCTTTCCCCATTTAGCTCGCAGAGCACTGGCAGCTAAGCTAACACGCTCAAGGAAACTGGAAGGTTTCTTGTGGAGCAACTTTCTGATCCAAGGAAAAATATTTGTAATTGTTAACATTTGGTGTTTCCTAGTAAAACAAACAGGTCCGTACCTATTCAACCTATGGGAAGGCCCACCAATTAATAAGTTCCATCCTCATGAGCTTGGCATTTAGAATTTCACTCTCAAATATGAGTGGACAACCCAGAATCACCAGGTATCTGAGCAAGGGTCATGCACAAAAGACAAAGACCAATAAAATGAATAGGAAAAAAACAGGGAGCAGGGAACAGAGAAGGTACAGAAGCAATCCAGGGAAGAGAAGAAGAAAAAAATTTTAAACTAATTGTCATCCTCAGACAGATACATTTATTATCTCAGTGGAACAACAACAACAAAAATAGGCTATTTAAAGAAAGACAACTGGCTTCCCTGGTGGTGCAGTGGTTGAGAGTCCGCCTGTCGATGCAGGGGACACAGGTTCGTGCCCCGGTCCAGGGAGATCCCATGTGCCGCGGAGCGGCTGGGCCCGTGATCCATGGCCACTGAGCCTGCACGTCCGGAGCCTGTGCTCCGCAACGGGAGAGGCCACAGTAGTGAGAGGCCCACGTACCGCAAAAAAAACAAAACAAAACAGCTGGAATTTTAATATGCAACAGATAAAATTGAGGAAAATCCCCATAATGTAAAGCAAAATGATTAAGACATGAAAAACAAAAGATAAGAAAGCAAGATGCCAATTCAATTTGTGTCTGTTTCCGTTTTTCTAGGCAGGATATTTGTGCGGGATTGTGGGGGCAGGGAGTAGGGAGTGAAAAGACAAGTGGAATACCTGAAATTGAAATGAACCATGTTAAGAAATGGTAAAATCAAAATTAATTTGGTTAATGATTTTGATGAAAGTAAAGATATGCTACATAGAACAAATGAGTGAATGATATAAAGAATGTTAGATTGGGAGGGAAAAAAATTGGCTTCTCAGTGCTTGACATGGCTCTTCCAGAAAGAGGTTTTTGTATACCACATACCCTGGGTGTAAGAAAAAGTATGCGCAGGGGTCAATGTTCAGTTTTTGTATCTGTAACTTAAGACACTGTTCAAAATGTCTTCTAAAGTTCCTTCCAACTCTAAATTCCTTAAGTCTAATTCCTACCTCCTTCATGGAGCCTGTTCTTACTATTCCAGATACATCAGATTTCTGAAACCAAAAAATGAATGCAATTTAAATGTGACTAGGGTTGACTAGCAAGGCCTAGATCTTTAAGTATTTAATAATATATTTTTTAAGGATTACATACATAATTTAAGATATATATTAAAAGTATTTGTATGCCCCAGAAGCAAAGTCTGAAGATCGTGAGTTCTGGAGTCTCAATCCAATTCTGTCATTAATAAATTATGTGACCTTGAGCATATATATAAACTGTGAGTCTCAGACTTCCCTGGTGGTCCAGTGGTTAAGACTCTGCGCTTCCAATGCAGCGGGCACAGGTTCGATCCCTGGTCAGGGAACTAAGATCCCACGTGCCACAGAGTATGACCAAAATATAAAAAGTAAATAAATAAAAATAAACTATGACGGACTTCCCTGGTGGAGCAGTGGTTAAGAATCCACCTGCCAATGCAGGGTACATGGGTCCAATCCCTGGTCCAGGAAGATCCCACATGCCACGGGGCAGCTAAGCCCGTGCACCACAACTACTGAGCCTGTGCTCTAGAGCCCACGAGCCACAACTACTGAGCCCGCGTGTCACAACTACAGAAGCCCATACACCTAGAACCCATGCTCTGCAACAAGAGGAGCCACCGCAATGAGAAGCCCACGCACACAACGAAGGGTAGCCCCTGTTCGCTGCAACTAGAGAAAGCCCACGCGCAGCAATGAAGACCCAATTCAGCCAAAAGTAAATAAATAAATTAAATTAATTTTTAAAAAAATAAATAAATAAACTGTGACTCTTGGTTTCCATATCTGTGTAAGTAGGCTAAGGAGATAATCTTTAAGATGCTTCTTAGCTCTAAATAGTCTATGATTCTAGGCAAATACAAGACCAAGGGAGCTGGTTATAAAATAGACCTCTTAACAGAATTGCTTTCTGCTATTTTGATGCTAGTAAGGGATCAGGGGTATTACAAAATATACACAGGATTAAATCAGAACTGCTTACCCTTCCGTTTTTACAGATATAATCAAATAGCTCTCCTCCTGAGACATATTCCATCACCATGAAAATATCAGATGGTGTACTGATGACCTGGTACCTGGTGAGAGAAAACATTATCTACCAGTATTAAAACATGTATATTCATTCATTCAGTAAGTGTTTACTAAGCACCTATAATACACCAGGCACTGTGCTAGACGCTGGGAAAACTGCAGGGAACAAAACAAATTCTCTGCTCTCGTGGAGTTTATTTTCCAGAAGCCAAGAAACAGACACTAAATAAAAAACAGTATCTCAGGTGGTGGAACATGCTATGAAGAGAATCAAAGCAAAACTAAGGGAAATCTTTCATACAGGGTATTCAAGGAAGGCCTCTCTGATAAAGTAACATTTAAGCAGAGCCTAATGGAAATCAGGGAACAAACTATGCCATTATCTAGGAAGAAGGTGAACCAGGCAGAGGAACAGCAAGTGCAAAGGCCCCCAGGGGGAAACCTGCCTGGCGCATTTGAGCAATGGTAGGAAGACTAGAGCAGAGTGAGCTGGGAGAGAGAAACAGGATGTGGGGTCAAAGAGGTAACTGGACAGCAGAGGACACAGAACCTTAAAAGTCATGATGAGGCTTTGGCTTTTACTCTATAGGAGAAAGAAAGCTATTGAAGGTTTTAAGCAAAGCAGTCACATGATCTGGCCAAGTAAAAGGGTAACTTTAATTGATGGCAGCAATGTGAAGAACTGACTGGGCAGTAGGGTGGCTACTGCAGTAGTCCATGAGAAAGATGAAGGGGGCCCACACTGGGTTGATGATAATGAAGGAACTACAATGAGATCTTAGTTTTTGAAGGAAGGGATGGAATGGAGGTTGGGAAGTGAGAGAAATAGGAAAGTTAAGGATAGTTCCTAAGTTTCTGCCCTGAGGAACTGATACTAACTGAGATGGTGAAAAGACCAGGAAGACCAGCACCAGAAGGTAATAAAGGGTTCAGTTTGGGCGAGATCGAGTTTCACATGCCTCATGGTCACCCAAATGGAGATGTAAAATAGGCAGTGTGCATATTCAGGGAACAGGTTTCAAAGCAGGAGATGTATATTAAGGGCTGTCAGCATAAGGATGGTATTTAAAACCATGGCACCTCAACACATGAGAAGAGGTGAGAGTGAAACAAATTTTGTGTCACCAGTTCAATACAAAAGCCTAAATGGTTTTAATTTATAGCCTGCATAATAAAGCTGAGTAGTAAATAACTTAACTGTAGATCCTACAATTGTCAGCTGTAAAACAATGGTAATATTACTGCCTTTTGCAATTTGGATTCCTGAAATTCTATTATTTGGATTTGGATTCCTGAAAATCTATGATTTGTTACTTGTTTTATCAGATATAAGCAGTGTGGGGGAGTGGAGACCCTACTTTATGGTCTCTAGTGAGGCTAGCTGATATCATGTGGAAATTTGGAGGGCAGGAGTTTTTACTAGCAAATCATTGTTGGTTCTACAGCAATAGGGGCACTGAAAGTTATCTATCAGAACGGCATCAGTCCCGAAAATGAGAAAAATAACATCTGATCATCACAAGGGCAAAATGTGAACTTAGGCTTAAGTGACCATGAATGGGGTTAGATAAATACATGAACAGGAAGAAATCTGAAAACCCTCAGGAACAGACCAAAGCAATGTCACTCATCTTTCTCACTTGTCAGATTAAGAAGGTTAACAAAAATGATGAAAAAATGATATGACTATATTTAATACAATCAGATCTTACAGTTTAATTATATGAGGATGCCTGAAAAGCTTGAGGTTCTGAATTTCTCTGCGGATTTTTCCTACTACATCAAGGCTTCGAATCTTCTGTCGATTGAGTATCTTCACAGCAACTTTATGCCCAGTCAATTCATGTTTGCCAACTGTAGGAGAAATAATTTTAATAAATTAGCGCCAGGTTTGATTAATAACATATTTAGAACTATTCTAAGAGTAGTAATCTTAGCATTCTCCAAATGTACTTGCGCAGTTCCAAGTTCTTTTTTTCTTTTTTAATTTTTAACTGGTGTATGGCTGCTTTACGATGTTGTGCTAGTTTCTGCTGTACATTAAAGTGAATCAGCTAGAGGTATACATATATCCCCTGTTTTTGCATTTCCTTCCCATTTAGGTCACCACAGAACATTAAGTACTATTCCCTGTGCTATACAGTAGCTTCTCATCAGTTATCTATTTTATACATAGTAGTGAATATATGTCAAGTTCCTTTCAATTCTGCCTGATTTACCCCTGAACGTTTAGATGTTTAAAGCTGGAAGGCTAAGGGAGAGAGAAAGAAAGAAACTTCTTTTTGCTATCTATCTATCTATCTATCTATCTATCTATCTATTTATTTATTTATTTATTTATGGCTGTGCAGGGTCTTTGTAGCTGCGTGTGGGCTTTTCTCCAGTTGCAGCTTTGCGGTGCGCGGGCTTCTCATTGCCGTGGCTTCTCTTGTTGCGGAGCACGGGCTCTAGGCACGCGGGCTTTAGTAGTTGTGGCTCATGGGCTCTAGAGCGCAGGCTCAGTAGCTGGGGCACATGGGCTTAGTTGCTCTGCAGCATGTGGGATCTTCCCGGACCAGGGCTCAAACCCGTGTCCCCTGCGTTGGCAGGCAGGTTCTTAACCACTGCGCCACGTGGGAAGCCCTCTCTACCTTTTTGTACTTTTAAATTCTCTCAATTTACTTTTCATTTTTTAAACTATCACACATACAAATTGAACTTGTTTCTTTTGTTGTGCGGTTCTATGGATTTTAAGGCATGTAGAAATTGGTGTAATCACCATTATAATCAGATACAGAACAGTTGCATCATACCAAAAACCACCCTCATGTTAGACACACTTTCTCTATAATCTCTTGAACCTTTAAAATTTAGGTTCATGAGCATGTAATTTCTGTTTTGAAAAATAAGAAAAAAATTTTAAGTGATTACCTTTCAATTTTGAATGCTATATCCAGATAATAAATGGTTATAATAGAATTTAGACATTTTTTAACAGAGACAAAGTCTCCAAAAATTTAGCTTCTAAACACGCTTTCTTAAGGACCTAGTGGAGAATTAATATTCCATCAAAATCAGGAAAGAAACCAAGATGGTAAGAGGGCAGACAGCAGAAGCAAGAACCACAATTCTCCAGCCTGTGGAAGGAAAACCACATTCACAGAGAGACAGACAAAATGAAAAGGCAGAGGGCTTTGTACAAGATGAAAGAACAAGATAAAACCCCAGAAAAACAATAAAGTGGAGATAGACAACTTTCCAGAAAAAGAATTCCGAATAATGATAGTGAAAATGATCCAGGACCTCGGAAAAAGAATGGAGGCAAAGATCGAGAAGATGCAAGAAATGTTTAACAAAGACGTAGAAGAATTAAAGAGCAAACACCTAGAAGAATTAAAGAACAAACAAAAAGAGATGAACAATACAATAACTGAAATGAAAAATACACTAGAAGGAATCAATAGCAGAATAACTGAGGCAGAAGAACGGATAAATGACCTGGAGGACAGAATGGTGGAATTCACTGCTGAGGAACAGAATACAGAAAAAAGAATGAAAAGAAATGAAGACAGCCTAAAAGACCTCTGGGACAACATTAAACACAACAACATTCGCATTATAGGGGTCCCAGAAGGAGAAGAAACAGAGAAAAGACCCGAGAAAATATTTGAAGAAATTACAGTCGAAAACTTCCCTAAGATAGAAAAGGAAATAGCCACCCAAGTCCAGGAAGCACAGAGAGTCCCAGGTAGGATAAACTGAAGGAGAAACACACCGAGACAAACAGTAATCAAATTGACAAAAAATAAAGACAAAGAAAAATTATTGAAAGCAACAAGGGAAAAATGACAAATAACATACAAGGGAACTTGCATAAGGTCAACAGCTGATTTCTCAGCAGAAACTCTACAGGCCAGAAGCGAGTAGCATGATATATTTAAACTGATGTAAGGGAAGAACCTATAAGCAACATTATTCTACCCCGCAAGGATCTCATTCAGATTCGACAGAGAAATCAAAAGCTTTACAGACAAGCAAAAGCTAAGAGAATTTAGCACCACCAAACCAGCTCTACAACATATGCTAAAGGAACTTCTCTAAGTGAGAAACACAAGAGAAGAAAAGGACCTACAAAAACAAACCCATAACAATTAAGAAAATGGTAATGGGAGCATACATATCGATAATTACCTTAAACGTGAAAGGAATAAATGCTCCAACCAAAAGACACAGGCTCACTGAATGGATACAAAAATAAGACCCATGGCTTCCCTGGTGACGCAGTGGTTAAGAATCCGCCTGGCAATGCAGGGGACACGGGTTCGAGCCCTAGTCCAGGAAGATCCCACATGCCACACAGCAATTAAGCCCGTGCACCACAACTACTGAGCCTGTGCTCTAGAGCTCGAGTGTCACAACTACTGAAGCCCGTGTGCCTAGAGCCCGTGCTCTGCAACAAGAGAAGCTACCGCAATGAGAAAACCATGCACAGCAAAGAAGAGGAGCCCCTGTGCACCACAACTAGAGAAAGCCTGCGCGCAGCAACAAAGACCCAATGCAGCCAAAAATAAATAAATAAAATAAATTTTAAAAACAAAAAAAACAAGACCCATATATATGCTGTCTACAAGAGACCCACTTCAAACCTAGGGACACATAGAGACTGAAAGTGAGGGGATGGAAAAACATATTCCATGCAAATGAAAATCAAAAGAAAGCTGGAGTAGCAATACTCACATGAGATAAAATAGACTTTAAAATAAAGAATGTTACAAGAGACAAAGAACGACACTACATAATGATCAAGGGATCAATCCAAGAAGAAGATATAACAATTATACATATATATGCACCCAACGTAGGAACATCTCAATACATAAAGCAACTGCTAACAGCTATAAAACAGGAAATTGACAGTAACACAGTAATAGTAGGGGATTTGAACACCTCACTTACACCAATGGACAGATCATCCAGACAGAAAATTAATAAGGAAACACAAGCTTTAAATGACACAACAGACCAGATAGATTTAATTGATATTTATAGGACATTCCATCGAAAAACAGCAGATTACACTTTCTTCTCAAGTGCACACAGAACACTCTCCAGGATAGATCACATCTTGGGTCAGAAATCAAGCCTTGGTAAATTTAAGAAAATTGAAATCATATCAAGCTTCTTTTCTGACCACAACACTATGAGATTATAAATCAATTACAGGGAAAAAACGTAAAAAACACAAACACATGGAGGCTAAACAATACGTTACCAAATAACCAAGAAATCACTGAAGAAATCAAAGAGGAAATCAGAAAATACCTAGAGACAAATTGCAATGAAAACACGATGATCCAAAACCTATGGGATGCAGCAAAAGCAGTTCTAAGAGGGAAGTTTATACCAATACAAGCCTACCTCAAGAAACTAGAAAAATCTCAAATAAACCATCTAACCTTACACCTAAAGGAACTAAAGAAAGAAGAACAAACAAAACCCAAAGTTAGTAGAAGGGAAAAAATCAAAAAGATCAGAGCAGAAATAAGTGAAACAGAAACAAAGAAAACAATAGCAATCAATAAAATTAAAAGCTGGTTCTTTGAGAAGATAAACAAAATTGATAAAACTTTACCCAGACTCATCAAGAAAAAGAGGGAGAGGACTCAAATCAATAAAATTAGAAATGAAAAAGGAGAAGTTACAACAGACACTGCAGAAATACAAAGCATCACAAGAGACTACTACAAGCAACTCTGTGCCAATAAAAATAGAAAACCTGGATGAAATGGACAAATTCTTAGAAAGGTATAACCTTCCAATACTGAACCAGGGAGAAATAGAAAATACAAACAGACCAATCAAAAGTAATGAAATTGAAACTGTGGTAAAAATATTCCAACAAACAAAAGTCCAGGACCAGATGGCTTCACAGGTGAATTCTACCAAACATTTAGAAAAGGAAGAGCTAACACCCATCCTTCTCAATCTCTTCCAAAAATTTGCAGAGGAAGGAACACTCCCAAAGTCCTTCTATGAGGCCACCATCACCATGATACCAAAAGCAGACAAAGATACTACAAAAAGAGAAAATTACAGACCAATATCACTGATGAACATAGATGCAAAAATCCTCAACAAAATACTAGCAAACAGAATCCAACAGTACATTAAAAGGATCATACACCATGATCAAGTGGGATTTATCCCAGGGATGCAAGGATTCTTGCAATATATGCAAATCAATCAATGTGATACACCATATTAACAAATTGAAGGAGAAAAACCATATGATCATCTCATTAGATGCAGAAAAAGATTTTGACAAAATTCAACACCATTTAGGATAAAAACTCTCCAGAAAGTGGGCATAGAGGGAACCTACCTCAACATAATAAAGGCCATATACAACAAACCCACAGCAAACATATTCTCAATGGTGAAAAACTGAAAGCATTCCCTCTAAGATCAGGAACAAGACAAGTATGTCCACTCTCACCACTATTATTCAACATAGTTTTGGAAGTCCTAGCCATGGCAATCAGAGAAGAAAAAGAAATAAAAGGAATACAAATTGGAAAAGAAGAAGTAAAACTGTCACTGTTTGCAGATGACATGATACTATACATAAAGAATACTAAAGGCTCTACCAGAAAACTACTAGAGCTAATATATGAATTTGGTAAAGTAGCAGGATACAAAATTAATGCACAGAAATCTCTTACATTCCTATACACTAACAATGAAAGATCAGAAAGAGAAATTAAGGAAACACTCCCATTCACCATTTCAACAAAAAGAATAAAATACCTAGGAATAAACCTACCTCAGGAGGTAAAAGACATGTACTCAGAAAACTATGAGACACTGATGAAAGAAATCAAAGAGAACACAATCAGATGGAGAGATATACCATGTTCTTGGACTGAAAGAATCAATATTGTGAAAATGACTATACTACCCAAAGCAGTCTATAGATACAATGCAATCCTATCAAATTACCAGTGGCATTTTTCACAGAACTAGAACAAGAAATCTTAAAATTTGTATGGAGACACAAACAGCCAAAGCAATCTTGAGAAAGAAAAATGGAGCTGGAGCAATCAGACTCCCTGACTTCAGACTATACTACAAAGCTACAGTAATCAAGACAATATGGTACTGGCACAAAAACAGAAATATAGATCAATGGAACAGGAGAGAAAACCCAGAGATAAACCTATGCACCTATGGTCAACTAATCTATGACAAAGGAGGCAAGGATATACAATGGGGAAAAGACAGTCTCTTCAATAAGTGGTGCTAGGAAAACTGGACAGCTACATGTAAAAGAATGAAATTAGAACACTCCCTAACACCATACACAAAAATAAACTCACAATGGATTACAGACCTAAATGTAAGACCGGACACTATAAAACTACTGGAGGACAACATAGGAAAAACACTTTGACATAAATCACAGCAAGATCTTTTGTGACCCACCTCCTAGAGTAATGGAAATAAAAACAAAAATAAACAGATGGGACCTAATGAAACTTAAAAGCTTTTGCAAAGCAAAGGAAACTACAGATGACAAAGAGACAGCCCTCAGAATAGGAGAAAATAGTTGCAAACGAATCAACGGACAAAGGATTAATCTCCAAAATATATAAACAGCTCATGCAGATCAATATTAAAAAAACAAATAACCCAATCAAAAAATGGGCAGAAGGGACTTCCCTGGTGGCACAGGGGTTAAGAATCCACCTGTCAATGCAGGGAACACAGGTTCGAGCCCTGGTCCAGGAGGATCCCACATGCCACGGAGCAACTAAGCCTGTGCACCACAACTACTGAGCCTGCACTCTAGAGCCTGCAAGCCACAAATACCAAAGCCCGCGTGCCACAACTACTGAGCCCACATGCCACAACTACTGAGCCCACGTGCCACAACTACTGAAGCCTGCGTGCCTAGAGCCCATGCTCCCCAACAAGGGAAGCCACCATAATAAGAAGCCCGCACACTGCAGTGAAGAGTAGCCCCCACTCAACACAGTTAGAGGAAGCTCGCACGCAGCAACAAAGACCCAACACAGCCGTAAATAAATAAATAAATACGCAGAAGACCTAAATAGACATTTCTCCAAAGAAGACATACATATGGCCAAGCAGCACATGAAAAGCTGCTCAACATCACTAATGATTAGAGAAATGCAAATCAAAACTACAATGAGGTATCACCTCACACCATTTAGAATGGGCATCATCAGAATATCTATGAACAACAAATGCTGGAGAGGGTGTGGAGAAAAGGAAACCCTCTTGCACTGTTGGTGGGAATGTAAATTGATACAGCCACTATGGATAACAGTATGGAGGTTCCTTAAAAAACTAAAAATAGAATTACCATATGACCCAGGCAATCCGACTACTGGGCATATACCCAGAGAAAACCATAATTCAAAAAGACATATGCACCCCAATGTTCATTGCAGCACTATTTACAACAGCCAGGTCATGGAAGCAACCTAAATGTCCATCGACAGACGAATGGATAAAGAAGATGTGGTACATATATACAATGGAATATTACTCAGCCATAAAAAGGAACGAAATTGAGTCATTTGTAGAGACGTGTATAGATCTAGAGACTGTCTTACACAGTGAAGTAAGTCAGAAAGAGAAAAACAAATATCATATATTAACGCATATATGTGGAACCTAGAAAAATGGTACAGATGAACTGGTTTGCAGGGCAGAAATTGAGACACAGATGTAGAGAACAAACTTATGGCTACCAAGGGGGGAAAGTAGTGGGGAGGGGGTGGTGTGATGAATTGCGAGATTGGGATTGACATGTATACACTAATATGTATAAAGTGGATAACTAATAAGAACCTGCTGTATAAAAAATAAAATAAAATTCAAAAATTCAAAAAGAAAATTAAAAATAAAAAAATTTTTCTTTAAATAATAAATAAATAAAAAGAAACCAAGATGGTATTCAGTAAGAAGGGATCCAATATAGGAGAAAAAGAAGAGAATCCCCAGTAAGGTAATGAAGCAAAGTCATAGGTAACAGCTGTGTAGAAGGCTGGAAGGCAACAAATCCAGACAGAAATGTTGCAGAGGATCCAGGACGGTTATTTCTAGGGAGAAAAAAGAATAGACAGATAAATTATCTGACAGGTTTGAAAGTACGTAATGTTACATTGAGAAAGATCTTACAGAAGCATTTGAAGATGTGGAGAATTTAGCCTTAGGTTAGAAGAAAACTAAGCAAATGAAAAAGTGAGGTAAATTAATAACTCCAGGAAAAATGAAAAGTTCTATAAGTAAATATAGTCATAGTATTGGCTTAGCAGATAGTTTTTACACAGTCACAATTACGAAAACACCAAATATGGATTTTTTTTAAAGTGTGACATAATTATATTAGGAGAATGAGGGTGTAGAGGAAAAGGTACAAAAGAACTAAAATCTTTGACCTGGAGGTTATTATGCTTAGTGAAGTAAGTCAGACAGACAGTCTCCTCAGCAAGTGGTGTTGGGAAAGCCAGACAGCTTCATGTAAATCAATGAAGTTCAAACACTCCCTCACACCATACACAAAAGTAAACTCTAAATGGCTTAAAGACTTAAATACAAGACATAATACCATAAAACTCCCTAGCAGAGAACATAGGCAAAATATTCTTTGACATAAATCATGGCAATATATTCTTAGATCAGCCCAAGGCAAAAGAAATAAAAGCAAAAATAAACAAATGGGACCTAATCAAACATATACACTTTTGAACAGCAAAGGAAATGAAAAGACAACCTAAGCACTGGGAGAAAATATCTTCAAATGATGAGACCAATAAGGGCTTAATTTCCAAACTATACAAACAGCTCTCTCAATATCAAAAATATAAACAAGCCTATATATATATATATATATATATATATATATATATATATATATATATATATATAAACAAGCCAATCAAACAATGGCAGAAGACCTAAATAGAAATTTCTCCAAAGAAGACACAGATGGCCAATAGGCACATGAAAAGATGTTCAACATCTCTAATTATTAGAGAAATGCAATTCAAAACTGCAATGAGGTATCACCTCACATCGGTCAGAATGGCCATCATCAAAACATCTACAAATAATAAATGCAGGAGAGGGTGTGGAGAAAAGGGAACCCTCTTACACTGCTAGTGGGACTGTAGATCAGTGCAGCCACCATGGAAAACAGTAGGAGGGTCCTAAAACAACTAAAAATTGAACTACCGTATGATCCAGCAATCCCACTCCTAGGCATATATCCAGAAAAGATGAAAACTCTAATTCAAAAAGATACATGCAGACTTCCCTGGTGGCACAGTGGTTAAGAATCCGCCTGCCAATGTAGGAGACACAGGTTCGAGCCCTGGTCCGGGAAGATCCCACATGCCGCAGAGCAGCTAAGCCCATGCGCCACAACTACTGAAACCCACACGCCTAGAGCCCATGCTCCGCAACAACAGAAGCCACCACAATGAGAAGCCTGCGCACCGCAATGAAGAGTAGCCCCTGCTCGCTGCAACTAAAGAAAGCCCACACACAGCAACAAAGGCCCAACGCAGCCAAAAATAAATAAATAAATTTATTTTTTTTAAAAAAAAGCATAAGAGGAGAAAGGCAAGTTCCTCCTAAGATGACACTTCCCAAAAGGCCAGAAAAAATTTTAAAAAAGAAGAAAAGATACATGCACCCCAACGTTCATGGCAGCACTATTTACAATAGCCAAGACATGGAAGCAAGCTAAGTGTCCATCAACAGATGAATGGATAAAGAAGATGTGATACACACACACACACACACACACACACACACACACACACACACGAACATTACTCAGCCATAAAAAAGAATAAAATAATGCCATCTGCAGCAACATGGATGGACTTAGAGATTATCATATTGAATGAAGTCAGACAGAGAAAGACAAATATTATACGATATCACTTGTATGTGGAATCGAAAAATAATAAAAATGAACTTTTTTAAAAAACAGAAACAGATTCACAGACATAGAAAACAAACTTATGGTTACCCAAGGGGAAAGGATGGGAAGGGATAAATTAGGAGTATGGGATTAACAGACACCACTATATATAAAATAGATAAACAACAAGGATTTACTGTACAGCACAGGGAACTATACTCAATATCTTATAATAACTTACAATGGAAAAGAATCTGAAAAAGAATATATGTATATATATATATATGTATATCCACAACACTTTGCTATATGCCTAAAACTAACACAGTATTGTAAATCAAGTATACTTCAATAAAATTTTTTTTTTAATTTTAATAAAATAAAACTAGTGAATATAACAAAAAAGAAACAAACTCACAGATAAAGAGAACAAACCAGTGGTTACCAGTGAGGAGAGGGAATTGGGTAAGGGCAAGATAGGGATAGGGGATAAAGAGGTACAAACGACTATGCATAAAATAAATAAGCTACAAGGGTATGTTATACAGCACAGAGAATATGACCAATATTTTATAATAACTATAAATGAAGTATAATCTATAAAAATTTTGAATCACTATGTTGTACATTGGAAACTAATATAATACTGTAAATCAACTATACCTCAATATAAAAACTAAAATCCTCATCAACCATAATAAGAATTTAACAAAAAGTCTGTCAACAAGAATTAAGATAACTTTTATGCATGCATTATCAATTAGAAATGTGGAAGTTTTAAAAAAACAGGGCTTCCCTGGTGGCACAGTGGTTAAGAATCCACCTGCCAATGCAGGGGACACGGGTTCGAGACCTCGTCCAGGAAGATCCCACATGCCGTGGAGCAACAAAGCCTGTGCGCCACAACTACTAAGCCTGTGCTCTACCGCCCGCGAGCCACAACTACTGAGCCCACATGCTACAACTACTGAAACCTGCGTGCCTAGAGCCCGTGCTCTGCAACAAGAGAAGCCATCACACTGCAATGAAGAGTAGCCCGTGCTCGCCGCAACTAGAGAAAGCCCGTGCACAGCAATGGAGACCCAATGCAGCCAAAAATAAAATAAATTAAATAAGTTAAATTAAAATAAAATAAAATAAATAAAAAATTTAAAAAAATTTTAAAAAGATAAATACAAGAAGAAACAGCTAAGAGTTGAAAGTGGGGGTAGGAAATTGTTTTATAAATAGACCTCTTAGCACTATTTGACATTTTAACATATACATGTATTACTTTTCAAAAAAAATTTTTTTTTCAATTTTAAATAAGTGATTTAGAGTTTTCGTTTTTCAGGAAGAAAATGTTCTCTTCTAAATTAGAACATAGTTTGTAAGACCAATATCAAAGAGCTTTCCCTGGCAATCTTCATAATTACCAGCTGAAAATCAAGGGTAATGATAACAAGAAATCCTTCATGAGCTGAATTGTGTCTCTCCCCAAATTCATATGTTGAAGTCCTAATCCCTAGTACCTCAGAATGTGATAGTATTTGGAAATAAGGCCTTTAAAGAGATGACTAAGTTAAAATGAAACAGTTGGGGTAGGTCCTGATCCAACCTGACAAGTGTGCCTTTAGGAGGAAATATGGATACACAGAGAAACAGCAGAGGTACACACAGGAAACCATGTGAGGACAGTGAGAGAAGGCAGCCATCTGCATGCTAAGGAGAGAGGCCTCAGAAGAAACCAAACCTTAATCTCAGACTTTTAGCCTCTAGACTGTGAGAAAATAAATTTCTGTTGTCAAAGCCATTCGGTCTGCAATATTTTTATTATGGCAGCGCTGGCAGACTAATATAATATTTTTTACTATTTCCAAATTGAAAATTCAGCATTGATATTTTAAACTCCTTGTATTTAAAACATTATTTTAAACAAAGAATTATTCTCATTATTCCAATCTCAATAGACTTTCCTGCTTGATCTGGGACTTAGGAAGGAGCCGAGCCTGACCATCCTTTAAAAACCCCCAAGGACTAGGAGCCACTGCAGGTTTTTAATCACGGGAGGAATGAGATAATTATTTTTTCTAAAAGAAAAAAAAAGACACATTGTTTGCTCCTCACTTAATATGTGCTCTTGACGATTTAACAATAAGAAGTTTAGAATTTTAGAACTAAAGAGAACTTTACAGATCATCGGGTCCAATGGTTTTCAACAATTTAACATTTTTTTCCCCACCAACCTAACCAAGACAATGAGTGAAGGGATCTTCTGCCCCATGAAACCCCCTGCAGCTGAGAGGGGTGGACAGGGGATGGGGTGGTTCCTCATTATTTTGAATTTTTTAAGCATTTGCTACTTTGCTTAAATATTTTAGTTAATAATATTAAATTTAAGGTTAGGTTATACAGATATTTCACAATGGAAGAAAAAGTCTTTGTTAAATAAGACTCAAAGAAAAGTGTTTAAATCAGAGTCCTAACTCAGTCCCTTTCAAGAATGTAACTTACCACCTAAGTTCACCTTCCATTTTGTCCAGATCCTTTCCTTTTTTTTTTCATAATTGAGATTTTACTGGTTGTTTTGAGGATCAGCACAGACAGTTAAATTGTATACAATTCTATTTTTTCTTGGCTGTGTTGGATCTTTGCTGCTGGGCGCGGGCTTTCTCTAGTTGTGGCGAGCGGGGGCTACTCTTCTTTGCTGTGCGCAGGCTTCTCACTGCGGTGGCTCCTCTTGTTGCAGAGCATGGGGTCCAGGCGCGTGGGATTCAGTAGCTGTGGCACAGGGACTCAGCAGTTGTGGCGCACGGGCTCTAGAGTGCAGGCTCAGTAGTTGTGGTGCACAGGATTATTCGCTCCGAGGCACATGGGATCTTCCCGGACCAGGGCTTGAACCCATGTCCCCTGCATTGGCAGGCAGATTCTTAACCACTGTGCCACCAGGGAAGTTCCTAAATTGTATACATTTCTTAACATACGTACCAAAAATCTAAAAAATCATGTAGTTGTGATTCTTTTCTGAACAGTTATTCCAGTGACTTTCCAGCTTAAAATTTGGAGGCAAATTTTCCTTGACAGGGTATCAAGTACCAATATCTTCAAATACTGATATGCTGTTACATCGTAAGTCCCACTAATTCACAATGTAATATCATATACACTACATACTCAAATTGTCAATCGTTCAGAGCACATTAACAAAGTTACGAGAAGAACTGGACTACCACAACCAAAGATGTTACAGAGTACACAAATTCTGACCAGGAGAGCCAAGATCAGGGAGTGAGTGGTTTGCTTTAGGAAACAATTCAACCAAAAACAACATGGAAAAAGAAGTAATTTCATGTGTTTAAGACATTAAATGCACAACTGACTCCAAACTGCCATTTAGTATGCTTTGTATTATAGGATATAAAAGCTACCCCTCATCTGTGGAATGTTAAGCTGACACCCAAGATAATCAAAGCCTTCCATATTCAATATCCCACTATTTTCTGGTTGTACCAAAAAACAACCAGCAAATGATTTCACCTCTTAAAAAAAAAGCATTTACACTTAAAAAATGGGATAAGGTGGGATTCCCTCCTTTTTAAAACTGTTTCTAGAGCTACTAAAACACTTGCATTTACAAAATAGTTGATAAGAATATTCCTCTGGATTGTACAAGCAGGGAGACAGGGACCACTGATAGGACGGGATGTGTGATATGAATCAGAGTTGCTTCTTTCTCTCCTGCTTCATCAGAGTCTGGGCTCTTCTCATTTTTAGTTTCTCTGTTTTCTACAGGTAAGTCTTCTTTAGTCTCTTGGTTAGCCACTTCAGCCTGTTTTCCCTTTGCTCCCCTTTTCCCTTTTGTCTGCACTTTTTTGGCTGAAGATTTATCCTTTCCTGCTGCCTTTTTTGGCTTCGTTTCCACTTTTGCGGGAGCCGGTTTAACTGACAACCTCACCGATCTCCTCTCGGGCTCCTCCTCGGCGGAGCTGACCTTCCTCTTGGGCATTGTGGCGGAGGGGCGGGCATGTGCCGGGTGCCTGCGGGCCGCGGCACTCCGAGAGGCCGAGAGGCCGAGAGGCCGAGAGCCTTCGCGAAGCTGATGCTGGGACCCGCCCAGATCCTTTCTTAACTTTCACAATACTCCCACAATACAAATCTTCCCAGCACATGAGCAAATGTTCAACCGCAACATAGTCTAACCCAAAGGATTATCAGGGAATCATAAAGTAAAAGTGCCATTTTTTTTAAAAACATCTTTATTGGAGTATAATGCTTTACAATGGTGTGTTAGTTTCTGCTGTATAACAAAGTGAATCAGCTATATGTATATACATGTATCCCCATATCCCCTCCCTCTTGCGTCTCCCTCCCACCCTCCCTATCCCACCCCTCCAGGTGGTCACAAAGCACCAAGCTGATCTCCCTGTGCTATGCAGCTGCTTCCCACTATCTATCTGTTTTACATTTGGTAGTGTATATATGTCCATACCACTCTCTCACTTCGTCCCAGCTTACCCTCCCCCCTTCCCGTGTCCTCAAGTCCATTCTCTACGACTGCGTCTTTATTCCTGTCCTGCCCCTAGGTTCTTCAGAACCATTTTTTTTCTTATATTCCATGAACATGTGTTAGCATACAGTATTTGTTTTTCTCTTTCTGACTTAATTCACTCTGTATGATAGACTCTAGGTCCACCCACCTCACTACAAGTAACTCAGTTTCGTTTCTTTTTATGGCTGAGTAATATTCCATTATATATATGTGCCACATCTTCTTTATCCATTCATCTGTTTATGGACACTTAGGTTGCTTCCATATCCTGGCTACTGCAAATAGTGCTACAATGAACATTGTGGTACATGACTCTTTTTGAATTATGGTTTTCGCAGGGTATATGCCCAGTAGTGGGATTGCAGGGTGGTATGGTAGTTCTATTTTTAGTTTTTAAAGGAACCTCCATACTGTTCTCCATAGGGGCTGTATCAATTTACATTTGCAACAACAGTGCAAGAGGGTTCCCTTTTCTCCACACCCTCTCCAGCATTTACTGTTTGTAGATTTTCTCATGATGGCCATTCTGACTGGTGTGAGGTGATACCTCATTGCAGCTTTGATTTGCATTTCTCTAATGATTAGTGACGTTGAGCATCCTTTCGTGTGTTTGTTGGCAATCTGTGAAACACAAAAGACCCCAAATAGCCCAAGCAATCTTGAGAAAGAAAAACGGAGCTGGAGGAATCATGCTCCCTGACTTCAGACTATACTACAAAGCTACAGTAATCAAGACAGTATGGTACTGGCACAAAAACAGAAATATAGATCAATGGAACAGGATAGAAAGCCCAGATATAAACCCACGCACATATGGTCACCTTATCTTTGATAAAGGAGGAAAGAATATACAATGGAGAAAAGACAGCCTCTTCAATAAGTGGTGCTGGGAAAACTGGACAGCTACATGTAAAAGAATGAAATTAGAACACTCCCTGACACCATACACAAAAATAAACTCAAAATGGATTAAAGATCTAAATATTAAAAAAAAAAAAAAGAAAGAAAGAAAAGAAAAATCCTAAATATAAGGCCAGACACTATAAAACTCTTAGAGGAAAACACAAGCAGAACACTCTATGACATAAATCACAGCAAGATCCTTTTTGACCCACCTCCTAGAGAAAGGGAAATAAAAACAAAAATAAACAAATGGGACCTAATGAAACTTGAAAGCTTTTGCACAGCAAAGGAAACCAGAAACAAGACGAAAAGACAACCCTCAGAATGGGAGAAAATATTTGCAGACGAAGCAACTGACAAAGGATTAATCTCCAAAAAGTGCCATTTTTAAACTACTACAATGTAAAGGGAATCTCTAACTTTTCTTGTAAGTACCATTTATATAGTTCACCTAATCTCAAAACCATCCATGGCTGGCCAATAGACACATGAAAAGATGCTCAACATTGCTAATCATCAGAGAAATACAAATCAAAACCACAATGAGATATCACATCACACCTGTCAGAATGGCTATCATCAAAAAGTCTACAAATATGGGCTTCCCTGGTGGTGCAGTGGTTGAGAGTCCGCCTGCCGATGCAGGGGACACGGGTTCGTGCCCCAGTCCAGGAAGATCCCACGTGCCGCGGAGCGGCTGGGCCCGTGAGCCATGGCCGCTGAGCTTGCACGTCCGGAGCCTGTGCTCCGCAACGGGAGAGGCCACAACAGTGAGACGCCCGCGTACCGCAAAAAAAAAAAAAAAGTCTACAAATAACAAATGTTGGCAAGGATGTGGAGAAAAGGGAACCCTTGTACACTGCTGGTGGGAATGCAAATTGGTGCAGCCACTATGGAAAATAGTATGGAGGTTCCTCAGAAAACTAAAAGTAGAACTACCATATGATCCAGCAATCCCACTCCTGGGGTATATATCTGAAGAAAACGAAAACACTAATTCAAAAAGATACATGCACCCCAATGTTCATAGCAGCACTATTTACAATAGCCAAGACATGGAAGCAACCTAAGTGTCCATCAACAGATGAATGAATAAATAAGATGTGGTATATATATATATATATATATATATATATCCATATATAACAATGGACTATTACTCAGCCATAAAAAGGAATGATATTTTGCCATTTACAACAACATGGATGCACCTGGAGGGTATTATGCTATGAAATAAGTCAGACAGAAAGACAAATACTGTATATCATCACTTATACATGGAATCTAAAAAATAAAAAAAACTGGTGAATATAACAAAACCGAAACAGACTCACAGATATAGAGAACAAACTAGTGGTTACCAGTGGGGAGAAGGAAGTGGGGAGGGGCAAGACAGAGGTAGGGGAGGAAGAGGTACAAACTGTGTATCAATATGAAATAAATAATCTACAAGGATATATTGTACAGCACAGGGAATATAGCTAACATTTTATAATAACTTTAAATGGAGTATAAATCTATAAAAATTTTGAATCACTATGTTGTATACCTGAAATGAATATAATACTGTAAATCAACTATACCTCAAATAAAAAAAAAAAAGAACCATTCATAGCTAAGAAATTATAGAAGCTTTCTGAAAGATGGCACGGTAACATAATGCACTGGATATATTTCCATCAAAACATCATTAAAATGTATATGAAACCAGTGAGGAAGAAAAACCTATAGTCACAGCTGAAATGAACTGTAGAAATCAAGCACATTCTAATTTCTGATAAGGTTTTCTACAGTCTCCAGTACCAATCAGATGTGATTAAGAGGAGTCAACTTGACTGTTAAACCCTAATTCAGGAAGTATCTTCTTTCTGAGACCTAATTTATTGATACTGAGTAAGTACTAATCTCATCTGTCCCAACTACCTCCCAAAACTCCAAGCATGGCTTCGTAGGAACCTTTTCCCTTTAACTGCACAACTGAAACAGAACTGGGAAATAGCAACAATACCAGTTAATATTGGCAGAATCCATTTGGGTCTAAACTCCAATTCATCACCCAATTCATCAACTGGTTGATGAAACTCCAATTCATTGACCAGTCTCCTCTTATACCATACTCTGCTTATTTTCAACCCCAATTAACTTTAAGAAACAATTAGGGCTTATCTGAAACTCTTGATGTACATTCTGTCATGAAATAAGGACCTGGAATAGGAAATGCAAAGCATTCTCTCAAATTCATTCATTTGGCCTTATGTATGGAGCATCTACTATACGCCAGTTAACGCTGCCAGGGAAAGTACCAATGGAAAGCAGCCTGGGTCCCTGGGACGTTCCTGGCCTCTGAAGAGGACCAAAGTAACTGTAAGGTAAGAAACACCAAAACGAGTCCAAAAGAATTAAACAAGCAAACAAAAAGAATGGACATTAATAATGCTCATTTGAGAAATATGTGAATGTTCTAGGAAAATTATTAACTATTTCATGATGATAAGAAAATAAAGAAGTTATGAAATAAGAGAGTGCAAGACAAACTTTACAACAGAACAACTAAAATCATTTAGAAAGCAGTAAGTTGCAGCAGATATGTGACAGAAAATTTTATGGAGCACATGCCAAAAAGTTAGGAAGAAATTAGCAAGAGTAGGAGGGAAGGTGATAGACAAGGCATAGGGAATCAAGTAAAATGCAACTCATGAGTAATAAGGAGTAGAATATCATTCCACCTATAAATAATAGATGGCCCCCCCAAAAAATAAAGAAGGCAGAATGAACAGAATGAAATCAATCACCAATCAAGGTATAGCTAAACTTTTTTCTAAAACTTGAGCATTTCATCAAATTATAAATTAATTAGAAGTATAGAGGCATAACTTCTTCACTTTTGAAACAGTGGAAGAAATCACAAAAGTGTGATTGCATAAATATTCAAACAAAAATTAAGACAATGTCAGGGAGGGGGAAGGTGTCATGACAACAACTGTAAAGAGATCATTCAAATTCTCACACATACACAGACATTCCAAACTAAGTCAATAGGCAGAGTACATGATCAGTTTGGGTTTTTTTGTTTTTGTTTTAATATTTACCTATTTATTTGGTTGCACTGGGTCTTAGTTGTGGCAGGCAGGCTCCTTAGTTGTGGCATGCGAACTCCCAGTTGCTGCATGCATGTGGGATCTAGTTCCCTGACCAGGGATAGAACCCAGGCCCCCTGCGTTGGGAGTGTGGAGTCTTAACCACTGCACCACCAGGGAAGTCCCAACAGTTTGGTTCTTTTAATGGAATATTAGTATAATAATTCCTTTTTCATGGCTGTGTAAACCAACAGTACATTTTAGGGCAATAAAAAGGCAATTAATGTCCTAGAATAGCATTAAAGGTGCTATTTCATTTTTGTTTTAATTTGTTGTTCCTGGACTTGTAATTTAACTTAGAATTAAGTAAATGAAAACATGTGCATAAATATGTTTATTACAGTGTCTTATGTAAGAACAAATACTGCAATTAACCTAAATGACCAATTTCAGAGAACAGTTTAACATATTGTCATTCCAACGTAACAGACTCTCATAGAAAAACTACATGAGATGCTCTCATAAACATGAAAAGAACAAACAAGAATTGTATATGTATTCTACATTTTCCAGCTATACAAAAATATTTACATAAAAATGATAATGTGCCATAATTAAAAGTTATTCTACACTGGTCTTTTTTTCAAATTTTACTTACTTTTTAATATTCTATTCAATTAAGAAAAATTTCAAAGAGAAGGAAAAAACAATGATAGGTATTAACAGATTCATCTTTTTCAGGAGTAGGGCTAAGCACCCAATTCCACTTCCACATGAGAACGCAATCTGTGTACAGAGCATGGGCTTTGCAGTCACAAAGATCTGGGCTTTGGTCCTGCATGAAGGTATTTACTAAATGTTTGACTTGAACAAGTTAAATTACTTCAACCTTCTATTCAAAATCAGAATACCACGTACTGCATAAGGGTGACATGAAGTAGGCTTTGTAAAGCACTTTCCATAGTGACCGGCACAGTTAAGTGCTCAATAAAGAAAGGATGGCTATTGCTATTTAGGGTTATATATTTTCCATTGCTTCCAAACCTGTCCCCCATTCCTAGCTAATCAGTCCTAAATTTTCTGATTTAATCCTATATAGCCAATCTTATCTCAGCTCTTTGATTTGTCCCTTTTATCCACTTAGATCCAGGTACATAATAAGTACTAAATAAATAATAGCTGTAATTTCTATGCATCTAGTTTCCATCCCCATAAACTCCATCCTCCTCTATCCCGTCAATACCAGAGATTTCTAGCTTCCAAAGTTCAACCCATTTCCTAACTTTGGTTAATTTTCAACATAATATTGCTAGACATATATATACATAGTGCCAAGTCCTTGACAGGGATTTCACCTACTACCCAAAAACTATAGAAACACTTATTCTGTCATAGAAGAGCACAGAGGTGAAAACAGGTTCATTTGACTTAAGTTGAAATCAGATTTTTTTAAATGACTACTACTTTTTAACATATAAATCTAGTTGATTTATAATACATAATTAAGGTGTACAACTCACTAGTTAATATTCATGACATACCCACTTTGTACCCAAACATACTGACTCCAACTCTTACCAACCCTGGAAGACTAGTATTATTAGCAATGCTTTACAAGTAACTGAGGCACAGGAAGATGAAATAACTTGCCCAAAGTTACACCGCTAGTGACTGACAAAGCAAAAATACAAAGCCAGATCTGTCTCAAAAACTTGTGCTTTTTCCAAAAAGGGTAAGTGAAATGTGATATTTTTAAAAAGATAATCCTCAAAAGAATATTACATAGTATAATAATACTAAATATCCTTTTAATAAAACATAAATAGAAGTTGAACATATAAGCAGAACCCTTAATTTACAGTCTTGTAGTTTTGAAAAGAATAATAGACTGAATTCCCCATACTAGTAAGACTTATTCTAAAAATTCATTCATATATTTAAGAAATAGTTATTGAGCACCTGCACCTACTATGTGCCAGACACTGCTACTATGACCTTTTTCTTGTATATGAAAAATAAATCCAGTCTAATAAAAACCTGCTTCCTATTGATTTCAATGTTTTAATACAAGATACCAAAGACGACATTTTATTCATTCTATTAAACCAGTTTAAAAGTTACTCAAGGGCTTCCCTGGTGGCGCAGTGGTTGAGAGTCCGCCTGCCGATGAAGGGGACACGGGTTCGTGCCCCGGTCCGGGAAGATCCCACATGCCGCAGAGCAGCTGGGCCCGTGAGCCATGGCCGCTGAGCCTGCGCGTCCAGAGCCTGTGCTCCGCAACAGGAGAGGCCACAACAGTGAGAGGCCCGCTTACCACAAAAAATTTTTTAAAAGATTTTAAAAAGCTACTCAAAAAGTACAATTGATCCTTGAACAACACGGGTTTGAACTGCAACAGTCCATTTATACTAGGATTTTTTTCAGTAAATAAACATTCAGCCTCCCTATCCCCATATGCAGAACCTGAGGGTATGGAGAGCCGACTGTACTATGTCACTTAATATAAGGGACTTGAGCATCCACAGATTTTGGTATCCTCAGGGACTCCTGGAACCAATCCCTCACAGATACTGAGGGATGACTGCATCATAAGGGAGAAATTAAGAACATAAAACTAAAAGTACATAGGGATTTCCCTGGCGGTCCAGTGGTTAGGACTCAGGGCTTTCACTGCCAGGCCCTGGGTTCAGGCCCTGGGTTCAAGCCCTGGTCAGGGAACTAAGATCCCGCAAGCTGTGCACCACGGCCAAATAAATAAACAAATAAAAGCACATAAACTGTAATGGCAAGTGCAGTGGGTTGAAAAGTGTCCCCCTCCCCACAAACTCACGTCTACTATATCCACAGAATGGGATCTTATTTGGAAGTAGGGTCTTTGGGGGTGTACTTAGTTAAGGATCTCAGGATGAAATCATCCTAGATGTAGGGTGGGCTCTATGTCTAATGACTGGTGTCCTTATAAGAAAAGGAGAGAACACAGGCACACACACACAAATGGGGCCATGTGAAGAGAAGCAGAGAATGGAGCTTTGCTACCACAAGCCAAGGAACACCAGGAGCCACCAGAAGCTGGAAGAGGCAAGAAATAGATTCTCCCCTAAAGCCTTCAGAGGGAGTGTAACCCTACTAAACCCTTGATTTCGGACTTATGGCCTCCAGAACTCCAAAACAATTTCTGTTGTTTTAAGCCACCCAGTTTGTGGCACTTTGTTACTGCAGCCCTAGGAAACTGATAGGTTTATAATATTCACCATTAAAATCAACAAGTTAACAAAAGTAATCTTTTTTGAAAACAGGTTTTCTAAACTGAACTACACATGTCCAAGAATTCTTTTTTTTAATAAATTTATTTATTTTTGGCTGCGTTGGGTCTTCATTGCTGCACGCAGGCTTTCTCTAGTTGCGGCGAGCGGGGGCTACTCTTCGTTGCAGTGCGTGGGCTTCTCATTGTGGTGGCTTCTCTTGTTGCAGAGTACGGGCTCTAGGCATGTGGGCTTCAGAGCACTGACTCTAGAGCACAGGCTCAGTAGTTGTGGCGCACGGGCTTAGTTGCTCCACGGCATGTGGGATCTTCCTGGACCAGGGATTGAACCCATGTCTCCTGCATTGGCAGGCGGATTCTTTTTTTTTTTTTATAAATTTATTTATTTTATTTATTTATTTTTGGCTGTGTTGGGTCTTCGTTGCTGCACATGGGCTTTCTCTAGTTGTGGCGAGCAGGAGCTACTCTTCATTGCAGTGAGCGAGCTTCTCATTGCGGTGCACGTGTCGTGGAGCACGGGATCTAGGCGCATGGGCTTCAGTAGTTGCAGCATATAGGCTCAGTAGTTGTGGCTCGCGGGCTCTAGAGCACAGGCTCAGTAGTTGTGGAGCGTGGGCTTAGTTGCTCGGCAGGCGGATTCTTAACCACTATGCCACCAGGGAAGTCCCATCCAAGAATTCTTAAATGGAACACAGTGATGACGGGGAACCAAGCAAATGTTTACCTTGTATGAGCATCAGTTACTCCCTATGCCCTCACACAGTGACATCCATGGGAGTTACTTCTTGCTCCCAGACTATTATGTTCCAGCTCCTAGGGTTTTCTGCTTGTGTCTCATCCTTCACAGCCTATCAGGAGTCAACTCACAGCCTCCTCTCTAATGTTCTAATTTCAGGATTCTAAGTTTCTATGGGCTAGAAAAAATCATAAAACTAAAATTATTAGAATAGACTTTCTAAAGTATGCTCTACAAAACACTAGGACTGGAGACTCTCCACAGAAAAAGATTTCATAATCAAGGAGTCTGGGAAAGGATGTCTGCTCTCCCTTTTGGAAACTCATTACACATATTAATATAGTAATGGCTCTAAAGAGCCCTGCCGTAAAGAAACCTATCAAACGTTTAACCTGGTATTTCCCAGTCTTAATTGGATACAGGTTTTTCCCTCAAAAGTTTTAAAATATGTTGGGCTTCCCTGGTGGCGCAGTGGTTGAGAGTTCGTCTGCCGATGCAGGGGTCATGAGTTCATGCCCCGATCCGGGAAAATCCCACATGCTGCAGAGCGGCTGGGCCCGTGAGCCATGGCCGCTGAGCCTGCGCGTCCGGAGCCTGTGCTCCGCAACGGGAGAGGCCACAACAGTGAGAGGCCCGCGTACCGCAAAAAAAAAAAAGTTTTAAAATATGTCCCAACATTGATTCTCTATTTTCTCTTTCAGAGTAGGCAGTATCTCCTATTCTTTTTCTCCCTTTCTCCTCCCAGCAAAATCTTACTAATTTAAGGCCATAATATAATATGTCATGTTTTCCTTACTTGTAAGAACACAGATATCTGCCTTGAACCCAACTGCCAACGTACTTCAGCATTAGAATTTCAGTAGCGTAATACTTCTGAAAATATAGTCACCTTATTATAGCTTAGGAAACACATTATCACATTCGACCCTCACAATAAACCTATGATACAGGTAACATGAGGCTCTGGGAGATTAATTTGTTGAAGTAAAGCTATTAACTGATCAAGTTGGAACCGGTCTTCTAATTAGAAATATTCCAAGTCTTGGACCTCTCCACTCTACCCCACCATCAAAGTGCAGTGCGAAGGGAAAAAAAGCCTTGGCACAATATCAAAACCTGAACTTTTTCTCAAAACTAGGCTAACGATTCTCCAGTGACTTAACTCAGTTGCAGCCAAATTAACTGCTGCTCAATCAGTCAATCAGTGCGGTAAATGGACTTTGTCAGGAATATGCATTACTAAGATATTTCTCCCCTTTTCCAAAGCTCAAAGCGTTACTCTCCAGACGGTCACTGTTTTACAGTAATGCTAAGATGTTGCTTTTCAGTGAAATGGAAGACAGGTATTTCTGCCATGAAAGACTTGAGTCATTCACAGCAAAGGTTACCAGAATTCACAATGTCTCCCGCACAACAAAAGCAACAGATGAGTCAACTAAATATTAGCTAACAACCTGTTATTGCTTTCTAAAGGGAACTTTGTCTAACTGTAGAACAGTGTAACACATGCTCTTCTAATCAGCTATGTAATCCTGAAGTAAAACAAGATCATACTTTGAAAGAGAGAATTTTAAATACTGATAAAGAGACGCCACAAAGATGGAAATATTTATAAAGATATTCTAATCACCCAACTATTTCATTCTCACTCTAAAATTGAAAAAAAAAAATCTCACTGCTAAAAGTATCAGGGAAATAACTTAATCCTAGAGAGAGATGAGTTTTAAAAGCTATAGGTGGAAATGTGAGAAAGGTACCTTTCCTTAACCAAACATTTCAGGCATCCCAAAAGGCAAGCCAAATACCCATGTTCCACCCAACAGCAGCTTAAGCAGTAAAACATTACAGATGCAACTGAAGCCCAGTCTGACTCCTCCCAGATTCCTTTCTCCTTTCTCTCTCCCTAGAGGTTACCACTATCTTGAATGTGGTGTTTGTCTTTCCCACAGGTATGAATCCATAAATGATCCAGTAACAATGTTTTTCATATGGTTATTTTACAAATTTAATTTTATATATTCTTTTGAATACATAATACCTGCACTACACAATTCAAAACTATAAAAAGATATACAGTGACATGTCCCTCTGCTACCTAGTTCCCCTCCCCTGAACAACTAATGTAACAGTTTTGTGTGTATCTTTAAAGAGACACTCTATACATATGCAAGCAGTTACACTTACTTTAATTTGTCCCTGCTCTTTATACACAAATGGTAGGAATACTATATACTTTGTTCTACTATCCCCTTATTTTTTCCTCTTAAAAATACACATTGGAGGGCTTCCCTGGTGGCGCAGTGGTTGAGAGTCCGCCTGCCGATGCAGGGGACACGGGTTCGTGCCCCGGTCTGGGAAGATCCCACATGCCGTGGAGCAGCTGGGCCCGTGAGCCATGGCCGCTGAGCCTGCGCGTCCGGAGCCTGTGCTCCGCAACGGGAGAGGCCACAACAGTGAGAGGCCCGCGTACCGCAAAAAAAAACCCCCAAAAAAACCACATTGGAAACTGTTCCCTGTATTATATGAAGTCGCTTGCTTTTTTTCCCTTTTTTCCTAATATCTGCAAGGTATACCACTATGGATAAACCATAATTTAACTACTGTCCTACTAGAAAGGTTACTTTCAATCTTTTGTATTTATAAACAATATGATAATGAATAACTCATTATTTCGTACACCTATAGGATAAATTCCTAGAAGTTGAATTGCTGGGTTAACTTTAATAAATACTGTCATACTCTGTAGAGGTGGTACAAATTTGTACTCCTACCAGTAATGCATGAGTGTTTTTGCATGTTTTTAAATTTTATATGAATAACATGACTATATATATTCTTCAACTTCTTGTTTTTGTGGCCTAACCTTATATACTTGAAATTCACCCATGCTGATATATATAGCTCTAATTCACATATCGATTTTTTACTTAAAGAAGCTTTTAAGTAACTTCTTTGATTCATTCAAAGAGTCACCTATTTATCTTAAATTGCAGTTTTATATAGAAATACTCACCAAATTAATAAATAGATTGTATGTATAAACAACTCATTTGCCAAAGACTACCCACCCTACTAAAGAGGCATCTTCTTTTGGAAAACTAACAAAAACTGTCATTTAAATTTACTGCAGTAGTAACATGACTCTGTTCATCCATGCTTTTATAATTGTTCTGGGAGGAAAGAGGAGTAGACCCCACAAGGGAGTGGAGACTAACACCTTGACAACCGGGGGGGTGGGGGGGGGAAGAAAAAAGTATCTTGGAAATAATAAGATAATTCAAGCATAATCCCAAACTAACCCTAGTTGTCTATTTAAAGTTTCCCCTCAAAATGTTACCATTAAATTACCAAAGGATCTTTTTTAAACCTGTAACAAGAAACAAAATAATTCATATGAATTTAAAGTCCTCTCTGCACCCCCCCCCAATAAGTTTCCTATAAGATGGAATACCATATCGGGAATCTTTCTGCATATCTGTATAACATCCTCTATTAGACTCCTTTTCTATGTTAAATTTAGCAATGTGTATGACTAATTTTAAAACCTCTAGCTAATCCAAATTGTCTCCATTGAAATATGTGGCTAATCATATAATTTATAAGAATTCTTGTCAAATTCTTGGCTACTGTAAGTTACCATCGTCACCACTACAGTGGCTATTTTTGCTTGCTCACTGGGCAGCTATGTCCCCCTTCCTCTCTTCTAAAAAAAACCCATTTCTGTGTAGGTATCTACTCTGCCCCCCATACTATTCAAGTACTTCAGAAGAAGATGTCCCCCCCGACACACACACGTCCAGGAGTGGGCCATATTCCTCTAAGGGTAATACCATCTATCCTGCTAATGCCTACTTATAGGAACACAAGCCTAAGCCAGTTAGCACATGGTATCCCTGGCCAGAGGGACTGATTGAGCCAATGAGACTCATGAGGGCTATGCTGGGGCTTCCTTGCTCTGGACAGAGAACCACAGAAAGAGATATTCTTGGCTAGGCTGAGTTGGATTTTCTTATTTGGGGCAGAAAGCATCCCAACTGTTTAACAACTTTAAAAAATGCACTGGTTGAAGATTTTGACCACCATCAATTAATGTATTTATGAACAAATGAACCATATCTATAAAACCTATGATCCTTTGACTAATACTGGCCTTTCTATATTTGGAGAAATTGTTGACTTTGACAGTGTGTGGTATTTCAAGAGAAGTACACGTGGAGGAGCGAAGGTTAAGGAATAGCAGTCACTGGAGGGATTCAAGGCACAGCCACATCACAAATCAAACCCAGGAAATGAGAAATATCCTCTTGCTTTCCTATCTGCCATGCCAAAAGCCACCTAGCCAATAAGAAAGTGAGACCTGACTCTGCTCAGGTCTATATTAGGAAAACAATGAGTATCCTAATCCAAACAGAACTCTGGGAGGGGTGAAGGCATCAAAACTGTTACTACTATTTGGGTGGCATTAATGAGTATTTCTTACAAATACTTATAAACTGAAAGTTTGTAATTGCTAACAAGTAAAGAGACAACATCGCCAAAAATAAATAACTTCAGAAGCACAGAAACATCTTACTGGCCTAATACAGACCCACCCTAATGGCTGTTATTACCCTATTCTGGCATTTGCTTCTTACTTTCTTACATTGTTGGCCTTGCTGATTTTCTTAAGAAGGTTTAGGCAGTTGCTTCCCTGTGGGCTATACAGCAATTTTCCAGTTCTATGACTCAGAAAGAGCAAGAGAAGGAAGGGCTCTCCTCTTCCATCCCTAGATAAAATCAGAAAATGTTTATTTAGCTCCGATAGAGCAAGGCTCAGTTAGTTAATTCACTGCATAGACTTTCACAAACTTTTTTCTCTTTCAAGTCAAATATTTACCAAGAGCTTAGTATATGCAAGTCACAGGCTATTTATCCAAAGCCAATGCATGAATTATTTTTATCAGTTCCATACTTCCTTCCTCTACATCCCTAATAATAAAGTCAAATATTTTGAAGGAAAAAATATTTATGCCTCACAAAATTTCCAGTTAAACTTTTTGTGCCAGCATTGGTGGACTGGAGAGCAAGTTTGTTATTTCCGGAATACTGTATTGAAACACAAGGGTAAGCGATTCCACTTTTCTTTAAAAAAAATTTTTTTCAAGTAATGTACATAAAACTATTAATTAAAATATAAATATCCTGTGAAAATAAACGGAAACTAACTGCATCAGTGAATTAATAAACACTATCTGGAAGCAAAATCTGCACTGCCTACCAGGTTTGGTAATTCAGAAACACGGAAGGCACGGCGTCTGCTTTCAGACCATAAATCAAGGATCGCAAATATATAAACAATACCAGTTTATATTCATTAACTGCTCCGAAAAAAATTAGTTATCCTTTCCGACAAAATGGCCTTTTTTTTTTTTTTTTTTAAACTCTGTAAACTACTCCCCAAAGCAACCTTACTTCGGGGGAACACATTTCACACTTGAGAATCAGCCAGGGCAGGTAAGTCAACAGCCTTCTGAAGAGGACGGAAATATGGACAATGCCGAGGACGGCCAGGGAACCGATGGGCTGGCCCTGAGCCGAGGGATCACAGCTGGGACGAACGGCGGGCCGCCTCTCCAGGGTTCCCGGCCAAGACCCCGGCGCCCCCACCCAGCTAAGGGAGCGAGTAGTGCAGCCCCCGACCGTCAGGCCTGGGAAAGTTCGCACCTCTGCATCCCCGCCCCTCGCACGGACGAGCCCCTCCGGCCGTCGCACCGTCGCCATGGCGACCAGTCCCCACCCCACCCCCGCCCTCCCAGGGGGCGCCGCTCCGCAGTCCCGCCGTGGCCTCCGGCTCTACTCCGGCCGGAGCCTGGACAGGGACTGCCGAGCCCTGGGGACGAGGAACACAAGGGGCGGGGGAGGATGAAGAGATGCGAAAGGCGGAAGTCACTCGGATCCCGGGCTGGGGCCGAGCCTTGCCCCGGAGGTCCTCACCCTTCACTTTGCCGAACGTCCCGACCCCCAGCGTGTCTCCCAGGATGTAGTGGCCGATTTTCACCCGCCCGTCGTGTTTCTGCTTCTCGGCTGTCGCCATCTTTCTCCAGGAACTGAGTCTGCGCATGGCGCCGCGGGAGGGGGCGGAGGGGGCGGGCAGGGCCGCGCCGGGGGCGGGCGGGGAGAGGGTGGGGACGTGGGAGGGGAGCCGCGTAGCCGAGCCACCGCCCTGCGCCGTCAGCCGTGTCCCCGCAGCCGGCCGTCGGGCGCAGACGCTCCCCCTGGCGGGGCTGGCGGGGGTCTCTGGGAGGGGCCCCGGTACCTCGCTCCATGCCCTGCATCCTTGCGGCATCGGGCGCCCGCCAACCTGCGCGCGGGAGGGGGCTTCCTGGATTGCAGAGAAGGGCCGCAGCCCCTCGGCTCCTTTCCTCTGGCGGAGTCTCTACAGGCAGTGGTCTCCCCTAATTATTACTCCGGAGTCGTGGGGACCCGCTCCCCTTCTTATGCCAAGGTGGGGAGATGGGCACTGGGGAAGTTGCTTGGGTAAGGCAGATATGTGGCTTGTTATCAGTGCACCGTGAATTGAAACATGGCTGGAGACACCACCCTGCCACTGTTTTCTAACCTTTTCATTTTTCCTGTTCGGATGGAATCTGTAAGCCCCTGGGAGTTGTCACTTGCATCTTTGATGAAGTTTCCTTTTCCTCCACCCCACCTGCCACCCGCGCTGCTCTTTTTTACTTTGAGCCACTAAGTTGCTATTGGGCACCTCGACAGCTCAAGAAGCGAGAGATGTTGGTCTTTCCTCCTGCTGGATGCCCTCCTGAAATGTTATCCCCACAACAAGCTCTGAGGAAGGAGCAGGTTGGGGTTAAGGGTGAATGTGTGTGTGTTCGGGAAGCAGGATGCTACCCAGACATTTGGATGTATAGGAATTAATATTTTTAGATTACCAGTAAAATGTAGACTTTGAACTGAAAACAAGGCTTACAGTTGCATCAACCAAATCAATCGACAAATATTTATTGTACTTTCAGTGAGTAAAAGTTAGTCTATACAGATGGTATCATGGCATATCACAGGGGGAGTAGAGAAAGTATGCTTATTTGTAATAGAATTTTAAGTGAGTGTGTTACTCAATTATATTCCTTTAACATGGGCAAAATCAAGTGTCCAAAAAAAGTTTATGTGATCTCAGTTTTGCAGTGTCATAGCATTTGGACAGGTGTCAATGGGCAGAGTTAGACTCTTCATGAAAATAATATAAAAAAGAAAAACACTAAAAATGTTACCTTTTTCCTTCCCAGTGAAAGTTACTCAACTCTTCTGGTTTTTATATACTTTATATTTATGAAATAAAAGTAATATGCATTAAGCACAGCTTTGTTCCAAGCAAGGTACTGCAGGAGAGGCAAAAGCCTTTGAGCTTAGAATTACATCAGATAATCAGAGGACATTTACAACTAGCCTTGGATAGATAATCACTTCCTACTGTATTATGGACTGCACATATTTTGAAGAGCCAAAAAGTTAAGAAATCTTTGATTACTGAGATATTTGAGGGGTAGGCAGTGTTGTTTCTTAACCTTTTGTTTCTTAACCTTTACTGTTTGTAATGTGAGTTTCGGCAGCTTTTTTTTTTTTAATTTATTTATTTTGGGGCTGTGTTGGGTCTTCCTTGCTGCGCGCAGGCTCTCTCCAGCTGCGGCGAGCAGGGGGCCACTCCCCACCGCGGCGCACGTGCTACTCATTTTGGTGGCTTCTCCTGCTGTGGAGCACGGGCTCTGGGCACACGGGCTTCAGCAGTAGTGGCAGGAGGGCTCAGTAGTTGTGGCTCGCGGGCTCTAGAGCGCAGGCTCAGTAGCTGTGGCGGACAGGCTTAGTTGCTTTGCAGCATGTGGGATCTTCCTGGATCAGGGCTCGAACCTGTGTGGCCTGCATTGGCAGGCAGATTCTTAACCACTGCGCCACCAGGGAAGTCCCTAAGCAGCTTTTATTGCTGTTTTTTGTTTGTTTGTTTCTTATGCTGAGTTAAAATGGAATTCAATTAACAATTTCTAAGAAAGTAAATGATAAACCTCCTTTATTCCTTTGCTTTTTCTCTTTCCTTCAGTCCTTTTTAAAAGTTTTTGTCACATTTTCTTCCACCCAGACACTATGGGTAGACACAAAATGAAAAGTCATGGTCCCTACCCTGGAGAAGCTCATAATCTAGGAGGGCAGTTCTCTGTATCCCCCCAACCCCACAATAGATAATATTCACATGTTTAGCATTCTTCCGGGGGGGAAGTAAAGATAAGGTAAACTGTGACTTATGCCCAGTTTCCGGACCCATCAGTTGGACCCCTATCTCAACAAAGTATATTGGAATAAAAGTGGGCAGGAGTGACTTTGTAGAAGTAACCTCGAATCCAGTCTAGTTTAGGAGGGGAGAAAAGTGAATTGTTTTCAAATTTCAGTACTTTAACTTTTATTAGCACAAATAAGTTACAATACCTTTCAGCACTGATGAAGACAAACCAAGATGACCGAACACTGTGGTGGAGAACCTCTGGTCTCATGGGGAAACTCACTAGTTTGTTGTCAGCTGCTTCCTCTTTAGCCCTTCAGAGATTCTGAGGGAGCTGTGCACCCTGTTAGTCTTTTCTTGTTAAGGCCATCACAGTGTTAGTAAACCATACATTGTCAGGGAGATGCTATACTTCCTCAACATCTATCTGTATATGTGGTGGCCAGAACTAAAAATTTTAAGTACTGTGTTGCTATTAATCAGCCTAATATATCCTTAATAGTAGTTACATTGTAACTAATATTCAGTATTTATTCAACAACAACTAGGTATTAGGCAGACTGCTAAACTCTGAGGACTCAAAGAACAAAGGAACATAGTACTGCCTTTGACATGGCCAAGCAATGTGATAGGTGCTATAATAAAAATATATATACATATGGTCCTAAAAGGGCTTCATGAGACAAGGGCATAACCTTTATCTGCAGAGGTCCACAAAGTCTTTTAAAATTGAACATATTTAGAGGAGTATTAAGAGTACTTTGTACTCAAAGAAAAGGGTGGCATGGGGGATGAAGGAACTTGGGGAAGGCATCCCAGGTGAGAGAAACAGCATATACAGAATCACAGAGGGAAGGAAGCCTTAGACTTTTTAAGGAAGAGCAAAATGCTTACAGCAGACAAAATCTGGATGGATAGAGGGACTGACTAGAAGAAATGAGAGAAACAGGACAAAACCCTGAGAGGCCCCATATGGGCTTCTCAATTTCACCATTTTCTTATAGACAGTGGTGAGCCATGGGAAGATGTGAAGTAGATGCCTTTTGGAAATACAATCTTTACCAAGGGAATTGATAGCTATGGGTGCCTTTGGGAAGGCAAACTGGGTGACTGAGAGTCAGGTGCAAAGTGCAGACTTTTCCCTATGTACTCTTTTGTAACGTTTTGGTTTTAAACTTTATGCATATATTACAGAGTTGAAAAAATTAACTGTTAGAAAAAAAAATTTTTTAACTCTGACTTTAGTGTGGAGGATAGTTTGGGGAAGAGCAAGACAAATGTGTATGACAAGAGACTTGCAATCGCCTAGTGAAGAAATGATGAGGCAGGTACCATGTATAAAAAGGAAAAAACTGGGCTTCCCTGGTGGCGCAGTGGCTGAGAGTCCGCCTGCCGATGCAGGGGACACGGGTTCGTGCCCCAGTCCGGGAAGATCCCACATGCCGCAGAGCGGCTGGGCCCGTGAGCCATGGCCGCTGAGCCTACGCGTCCGGAGCCTGTGCTCCGCAACGGGAGAGGCCACAACAGTGAGAGGCCCGCGAACCACAAAAAAAAAAAAAAAAAAAAGGAAAAAACTCGAGACCTATTTAGATATGAAATTAGTGAGGTACAGAGATTGGTGTGGACAGAGCGGGAAAGGAAGGAATCCTAATTACCTCCCAGGTTTCTGGAGAGATTGTCAGGAGGATGGGGAATGTCTGTAACATTAAGGCATCTGAGAGACCTTCAGGAAAGATATCCAGGAATGTATGGGTAATACAGGTCTATTAGCCCAAAAAAAGGTCAGTGTAGAGATACAGATTGGGTGTCCTCACCAAACAAATGGCAGAGTAGGGCAGTGAATTTGGGTGAGATCTCCCCAGGTTGTAGCGTTAAGGGACCCAAGGACAGAACGCTCACTTAGAGAATATGGATAATTAAGAAGATCCAGAAGCAATGTGAGCCTATGAAAGAAACAGGAAAAAAAGCCAATTTATGTTAGATATTCTCCAGGAAGTTACAGTGATTAAAATTAGTTTGCGGATAGTTCTCCCCTGTTTATCTAGGGTTGATGATTCCCAGCTCCTGGTTTGAAATATTTTTAGGTTAAAACTTTTGGAACCCCCTCATGATGATGAATTTTAAGCTTCAATTACCCTTGTAAAAATAGGCCCAGAGCTGTTTTCTAGGGAAAATCTTAGCACTGTTCACAAGGACTCCCTCGGTCCATCTCTAGGTAAATGTGGTTGGTTAGTCCTGGTTGGGTTCCTTGCTTTTAATAAGAAAATGTCAACCCTGCCCACCTCTCAGTTGATTCACTAAGTATCAGGCACGTGAATCTGTCCGTGATCAGCAGCACGAAGAATAGTCATTCACCAAAAAAACGTAACTCCAAACTCTTTGCTGCCCTATTCTTATCAGTTAAGGGAAATAATGTCCTTGGATGGTTGCCTGAAGGGTAGGCTGATCGTCTAAATTGTGCCCTTGGACCATCTGAGACTATCAGAGAGAGGTCGTTGGACTGTCTGGCTCTGGTTACTGTTAGATTCGTTTTTACTCAACTTGGTAATACAAGGGGCTGATAACATGTGGACGCCTTTAATAGGCTAATAATTGCGCTCTCTGTTCCAACTAGTAATTTGGTTCCCTTCAAAACAGTATTCTTGAAAAATTTATTCAACGTTTATTTAAGTGGAAAGGCAGAGATAAAGGATGTCTGGAGCGGTGTCCCAGGAAACAAAGACCCTGCTGTTCCCAGACCCTAACTTCTTAGGCAGCAGTCCACAGGCCATCTAACCATGCATTTTGGGGGGTGAGGAGGTTTTATCCCACCCCAAGTGACTTACCAAAGTAGTTCTTTTTAGCCGCATCCTTCCAAGAAGAACTCAGGTAAGTAAAGATTAGAGTGACGTTTTGGAGCCCCCGAGATGTGCAGTATCCTTTGTAGACTGGCTTCCGGGCAGCAGCCCAGCTCAGGTCTGTCTGCTCTTCTGCTGCTGTCTCTGTCCTCAGTGCAGGAGGGTGCTGAGGGCTGCTATGAGAAACAGACATGCAAAGCTTCCTTACTTCTGTGGACCCAAATGTACAGCCTACCTCTAACCAAGAACGTCGTTGCTAAAGGCATGCATGTTAGTATTCTAACCTCATCCCTGGATTAACGTATTTTCCTTCCCCTCAGTTCCTTATTTATTTATTATTTACTTTGCTGGATATTAGCACTCTCTAGGCTTCCCAGATGCTTTTTTTAAAGTAGACTTTATTTTTAGAACAGCTTTAGATTTACAGAAAAAATGTAAAGATACTACAGAGTTCTCATATACTCATGCCCAGCTTCCCCTATTACTAACACCTTACATTATATTGTACATTTGTTACAATTAATGAGAAAAATAAACCAGTGTTGATATTATATTATTATTAACTAAAGTCCATACTTTATTCCAATTTCTTTAGTTTTTACCTAATGTGCTTTTTCTGTTCCAGGATCCCATTCAGGATACCACATTACATTTAATTGTCATGTCTCCTTAGGCTCCTCTTGGCTGTGACAATTTCTCAGATATCTTGGTTTTTGTTTTTTATGACTTTGACAGTATTGAGGTGTATTAGTCAAATATTTGCTGGAATGCCCCTCTATTGGAATTGGGTGTTTTTCTCATGGCCAGATTGGCGTTATGGGGTTTGGGGAGGAAGAACACAAACAATGGTCTATCTTAATCAAATCACATCAAAGGTCTATTTGGGTTTCTCTATAGTAATGTCACTCGTTTTTTCCTCCTTTCCATACTGTACTCTTTGAAAGGAAATCACTAAGCATAGCCCACACTTAAGGATTGGGGAGTTATGCTCCATCTCCTTTAAGGTGGGATATTTATTTAAATTATTTGGTATTCTTCACAGGAGATTTCTCTCTTCTCTCCCATTTATTTATTTGATCATTTATTTATAGCAGTATAGACTCATGAATATTTACTTTATACACTGAGTTATAATCCAATACTCCTTCATTGTATTGCTCAGATTGTTCCAGCTTTGGTCATTGGGTGCTCTTTCAGTTGGCTCTTGTATCCCTTTGACATGCCTCCATCAATGTTGTTTGTTTTTGGTTTTGTTTTGTTTTTCAGTAGGCGGGCCTCTCACTGCTGTGACCTCTCCCACTGTGGAGCACAGGCTCCGGACGCGCAGGCTCAGTGGCCATGGCTCACGGGCCCAGCCGCTCCGCGGCATGATGGGATCTTCCCAGACCGGGGCACGAACCCGTGTCCCCTGCATCGGCAGGCGGACTCTCAACCACTACGCCACCAGGGAAGCCCATCAATGTTGTTTTTGTTTTTTGTTTGTCTGTCACTTACTTACTGACACTACAAGATGCTGAACTTGTGTATTTCCTGTCCTGGTCCTAGGATCAGCCATTTCTCAAAGATGTCCTTGTTACTTTTATTGGAGAGTGGTATTAGAACCCAAGATTTGGTATTTGGAGTGTAATTGCTTCTAGACCCTCTCAGCTGACAGAGCAAGGAAATATATGTGTGTACTCTAACTAATAAATATACCCATATCTCTATTTCTCTATGTGGAACCACCCCTGTCTATATTAAGCTAAGCATGACTTCATACTGATCCATACAACCAACTCTAATTCATTGCCGCATATTCTAGCCATTCCCATTGCTTTTCTGTAAATTCCTGCTCCAACAGTGAGAAACCTAGCTTCCATCATTTAACTTATATTTACCTAATTGCTCAATATGAGTGTACATTTATGGAAGTATCAGAATTATTAACCCTACTCCTGTGGATAACAGTTTTATCAACTTGAGTCCAGTGCTTTTGTGCAGTTGCTTTTGTCTTTAGTTTTACCGACTTCACTCACTTCCAAGTGGTAATCTTGAATGCCACCATTTCCTTAGGTAATCACCTATTTCCTCCACCCTCTTCAGTGAGGTCGTTTCATATATGTACAATACAGACAGATTATGTTGTCACAATCTGCATTCCATCCTCGGGTCCCCCAAGCTCTGTTTTAATTGCCTCCTAGTCACCCTGCTGGTGAGGGAAGAGTTCCCTCCCTAGGGTTTTGGGAATAGCCAAACACACAACACCCGACACAGGACAGATGACATCAACAGCAGTCTGTTGGCCACAGATACTCACAGTCTCTCGGGCAGGAGGGTACCACATAGAGAAGGCACTGCCACACGGTAGTCGCACTCAGGAACAGAAGGAACAACCAGAGGCTGTGGGAGAGAGTTTTGTAGTACCAAGAGGATGAGGTGCCCTCTGGTTCCTGTGAAGAATTTGATTAGTTGTTTGAATAATTCCACAAGCTGGCAGGGAACTGAAACTAACTGCTCAGGGATCAGCACTGACTGTGCCTGGTCCCTTCAGCATGGAGAGTTAGAGGTTTAGCTAGAGGAACTTATCTATGGCAAGAGTAGGGACAGGGACATACAGATAGGCCATTGTAGGCCCTCCCAGTTTTCCCAGGTAATAAACATGACTGTTAAGGCAACACATAATATTGAGACTTTATATTAGGCCTTATACTACGACTTTCCATATGATTTTTTAAAATTTGCATACATTAAGCTTTACTCTGTGCTGTAAATTTTTGTGGGTTTCAACAATGTCATGCATCCACTATTTTTTTTTTGTATCCACTATTATGGTATCATACAGAATAGTGTCACTATCCTAAAAAATCTCCTGTTGCTTCACACGTTCAACCATTCTCCTCTTTTTCCTGTCTCTATAATTTTGTCTTTTTCAGAATATCATATAATTGGAATCATACAGCATGTAGTATTTTCAGACTGGCTTCTTTCCCTTAGCAATTTCCATTAAGGTTCATCTATATCTTTTCTGTCACAAAGACTTTTGAAACAAGGAAAATGTGAACTATTTAAAAAATTTTTAAAAGATTGGTCTCCATTCTAAAATATTTTCTTCAAATATTTTGAAATATTTTATACTTTCGAAAAGAATCTTACTATGATAGAGATTTATTAAAAGTTATGTAAGGGACTTACCACTTCCATTGCAGGGGGCAGTGGTTTGATCCCTGGTCAGGAAACTAAGATCCCGCATGCCATGCAGCACAGCCAAAAAAGAAAAAAAAGTTGTTAAATGTGTTGAGGATATACTCTGAAGAACTGAGCTGTAATATAGCTTTGGTGGATTTTTAAAAAAATATTTATTTATTTATTTATTTGGTTGCACCAGGTCTTGGTTGTGGCTCACTGGCTCCTTAGTTGCAGCACGTGGGCTTCTTAGTTGTGGCAGGTGGGCTTCTTAGTTGCGGCACATGGGCTCCTTAGTTATGGCATGTGAACTCTTAGTTGCGGCATGCATGTGGGATCTAGTTCCCTGATCTGGGATCAAACCCAGGCCTCCTGCATCGGGAGCACGGAGTCTTAACTACTGCACCACCAGGGAAGCCCCTGGTGGATTCCTTAAAACTAATAAATTATATAAGAAAGAAAAGAGAGTTAAAGACCTGATTTTTTTTAGTAAAGAATATTATTCCTTACCTATGTGACCATCATGTGAAATTACTAATGTAATTCTCATATTCTCTATATCTATTATTTCTCTTACATAAAGCACAATTAAAGTACATTATAACATGTGTAGAGTGTTTAATTTCAAAAATTAAGTTGGTTTTATATGGGAATTCAGGAGTTTTTTATATGTTAGGAATTTGTTCTAAGTCTAGTATATTTTATTTTTACTGAAATGCTTCTAGATTGCTTGACTCTGAAATTTTAACATGGAGAATGTTCTAGGCACCTTACTGGATCATGTACATTATAATTGACCTTTATAAAAGGCTTTTTGTTTCGCCTGGAATTAATACTTTGTCATGGTTTTTACTTGCTTAGATTTCTAAGTACTTATTGATTCAACTCGAACTTGCACCAGTTGTCTAAAATCTCTCAAAGACATGGAACATGTGATGTGTATTATCAGTCTGAGGTTCTTGAACTCTCCTAGAGCTTTCGTACCTGCTTCAGTTGTTTGCCTTCTATACCTGTTCTCATCTGAGAATCCCCTTCAATATTGTCCTGGAGAGTCCCTTCCCTTTCTCCTATGTTGGGTTTATTGTTTCCTAATGCCGTGGTTTCCGTTTTTGTTGTTTGTTTGTTTTTGTTTTTGTCCTTTCTCCCTGGTTTTGGTGGAACAATCTCACCAGTAGTTTTATGAGAAAGCCTCAGGGAAGTAAAATTTTCTGAGAGCTTATGTGTTTGAAAATGTCTTTATTCTACTCTTACACATTATAGTTTTGTTGGACATAGGGTTTTAAGTTGTAAAGAATTTCCTTGAGGGTTTTGAAGTCATTGCTCCATTATCTTCTAACTTCCCTTCTTTTTCTTAGACAAGTTTTTTGAAGTGTAATTGACATAAAATAAAACTCACTCTTTTTAGGTGTAGATTTCAATGTTTTGAAAAATGTATACTATGTGTAAGCATCACCACTCTCAAGATTTAGAATAATTGCATCACCTGCCAAAATTCCCTTGTGACCTTTTAATTTCTGTAACTATAATTTTGCCTTTTTCAGAATGTCATATAAAGAAAATTATACAATATACAGTGTTTTGCATCCAGCTTCTTTCACTTAGCATAACACTTTTGAGACTCATCCATGTTGTTGCATTTGTCAGTAGCTTATTGCTTTTTATTGCTGAATAGTATTCCATTGTCTGGATATACCAAAATTTATTTATCCATTCTTGGGGAGTTCCCTGGCGGTCCAGCAGTTAGGACTCAGTGCTTTCACTGCTGTGGCCCGATAAACCATGTGGCTCGGGCAAAAAAAAAAAAAAAAAAAAAATCCATTCTCTAGTTTTGATGTTTTATTGTTTCTAATTCTTGGAGCAGGAATAGCTGTTATGAACATTCACATACAAGTCTTTGCATTTTCATTTCTTTTGAATAAATACTCAAGAGTAGGAGTGCTGGGGTTATAGTAGGTATATATTTAACCTTAAGAAACAGCCAACTTGTTTTAAAGTGGCTGTACCATTTTGCATTTCCACCACCAAAGAATGAGCATTCCAGTTGTTCCTCGTTAGCACTTGGTATTATCAGTTTTATCTATTTATTTGTTTTATTTTAGCCATTCTAGTAGATGTGTAGTACTATGTCATTGTGGTTTTAATTTGCATTTCCCTGATTTTCTTTTTTTTTTTTTTTTTTTGCAGTACGCGGGCTTCTCACTGTTGTGGCCTCTCCCGTTGCTGAGCACAGGCTCCAGACGCACAGGCTCAGCGGCCATGGCTCATGGCCCCAGCCGCTCCGCGTCCTGTGGGATCTTCCTGGACCGGGGCATGAACCCGTGTCCCCTGCATTGGCAGGCGGACTCTCAACCACTGTGCCATCAGGGAAGCCCCCATTTCCCTGATATTAATGTTGAGCATCTTTTCCTGTGTTTATTTGCCATGCATATTTGTTCTTTGGTGAATTACCTATTCAAATCTTCTGCCCATTTTAAAAATTGGGCAATTTATTTTTTAATTATTAAGTTCTGAATACAAGTCATTTATCATATATGTTTTGCATATATTTTCTCCAAGCCTGTGTCTTGTTTTTATTTTTTTTAATAAATTTATTTTTGGATGCATTGGGTCTTTGTTGCTGCGCATGGGCTTTCTCTAGCTGCAGGGAGTGGGGTCTACTCTTCCTTGTGGTGCGTGGGCTTCTCATTGCGTTGGCTTCTCTTGTTGCAGAGCATGGGATCCAGGCACACGGGCTTCAGCAGTTGTGACATGCGGGCTCAGTAGTTGTGGCACACAGGCTTAGTTGCTCTGTGGCACGTGGGAATATTCTCGGACCAGGGCTCGAACCCATGTCCCCTGCATTGGCAGGCAAATTCTTAACCACTGTGCCACCAGGGAAGTCCCAATACTACACTATCTTGACTACTGCAGCTTTATAGTAAAGCCTTTTTTTTTTCTTTGGTTTGTTCTGTTTTTAAGCAGTTGTATTGCTATTCCATTGTAAAGAGGTACAGTAATTTGCTTAACTCAGCCTCTACTTAGGGGGTTAAGTTGTTTCTATTTTTTATATTACAGATAATGCAACAAATGCCCATGGGCATATAACTTTGTACCCTTGTGATAGTGCTTGTGTAGGGTACATGTTTAGAATTGGGAATGCTGGATCAGTGTTCCCCACATTTTCCCCTAGTAATTGGGTCTAGTTTCACGTATAGATCCATTTGGGTAAGACTTATAGTGTAAGTAACTCGGCTGTGCTTGGCAGTGTTCTAAGACACTGTCTGACACTGTATTCTAAGACACTGATCTTGAGCAGTGCCTTGTGGCCTATGTGTTAAAGCAAAGATTTCCTGCTTTCCTCTTTGGTCAGTTCATGTGAGCTATAGAAAGATGCTTCCTCGAGAACACAAAAATAAGAGTGCTGTCAGAGTTAGAGAGTGTTTGTCAGAACATCAGGGGCATTCTGCCTGTTTGACAGTTATACTTTTGATCAATTGGCAAGCCTATTTTCAAACAATTATTAATTTAATCTGGGATTGGATTAATCAGTTTGCTGATTAACCATAGGGGCGGGTGAAGTGCATGGTGTGGTGGAGAAGTTGAGTAGATGGAGAAATTAAGGCCTTGAGGTTCAAACTGAGCTCAAGTGGTAGGCATCTCAGGACCATGCTTTCTCTGCTCCCTCTGCCTTTCAACCTAATCCACAACAAGTAGCTTCTGAACCTCAATCAAAGATAATCCCCCAGTGGTTAACCCACCCTACCTGAATAATGAGTTGACTCTAATTTTGTTTTAAACATGACTTGGGCTTATGCATGACCACTCTCCCCTCTTCCTACCCTTCTTGGCTCACTGATATATTCCCAATGCCTAGATCAGTGGCTAGCACATAGACAGTGTACAGTTTACATCTGTAGATAGAATATTGTTAAAATTTAGTTTATTGAATATACATTTATCTTGATTTGGTTAATAAGAGCTTCCCATGAGAGATAAGCCACCCTCATTGTTCTGATCAAATCAAATTTCTGAGCCTACAGTGCTGTAGAGTCTCTAGCATATAGCAGACACTACTAACCACGGTGAATTCACCAAGATACATGTCGTCTTATAGGGTTCTGTCTTCCTGCTATTATCAGTGACACCCATTATCCAGGCATATTACCTATATAGTAATAATTATGATCACTAGCATTTATCAGACTCTTACCCTGTGCCAGGCACCATGCTGAACACTTTATATGCACCATCCCATTTTATTCTCATAGCAACACTTCACAACGAATGTTATGAAGTAGGTACAACTGTAACAAAGTGGGGTCCAGCTGCTCGCCACTCAAAGCAATAATGAGGTAAGGCTGGTGGAAAGGAAACTTTGCTTTATTTTGGACGCCGGAAACCCGGGTGGTGGGGGTGCAGATACCTGTCCAAAGGCCGACTCCCCCCTCAGCTGACAATCGGGGGCAAGAGCTTTTATAGGCTGAGGGAGGGGGCTACGTGCAGAAACAATACAGTCAGCTCTGACAGTCATCTTGAAATTGGTCATCGGTGGTCTGACCAGCGTCATCTTGACTGTTTTAAGTACGATTAATCTTCAGTTCCAGGGTTGGTTGGTTCCCATTTCCTTGAGGCCAATTCTTGGAATTGTGGCAACTTATGTCATGGCTACACTCTGGCCATCATGTAGTTAACTTCTTCCACCTGGTGAGGGTTTCCGTATCTATAAGACAGCTCACAGGACATGGCTCAGAATATTACCTATAGCCCTTGAGGGGGAACTAAAAGTCCTTGACTTCGCTTAATGACTCAACTATTATTATTTAGTCTTGTTGGACTGTCTTTGTTTCTGCATTTTCTCACTTCTCTGATGAAACTTATTCTTTGGCTAAAGTTTTTCACAGACAAAAGGCAGGCTGAGGACATGGGGGGCAAGGACCATAGGGTCCTGCTCTGTTTCACAACTTCTGTACCATTTTACAGGTGAAAATCTTGGCTTAAGTTAATTAACTGACCTAAAAGCTAGCAACTGTTTTGATTTTACCTATATACTTACATGGTGAATGCAGCATTATTTTACATTTTAAAAAATATTTATTTTTTTATTATTTGTTGCACTGGCTCCTTAGTTGCGGCATGTGGGCTCCTTTAGTTGTGGTATGCGAACTCTTAGTTGCAGCATGCGTGTGGGATCTAGTTCCCTAACCAGGGATCGAACCCAGGTCCCCTGCATTGTGAGCGTGGACTCTTAACCACTGCGCCGCCAGGTAAGTCCCAGCATTATTTTAGATGAAGACAATTTTACCAAATGATGACTCAACCCCAAAACACTAAACTTGTTATTGTTTACGTTTGGGCTACCCAGTAGGATAGCCACCAGCCACACGTAGCTGTTGAACATTTGAAATGCAACTAGTCCAAACTGAGATGTGTTGAAAGTATAAATACACACTATATTTTGAAGACTTAGTATGAAAAAATATATATATCTCAATTTTTATACTGATTACAAGATAAATAAGATACAAGATTACAATAAAATACAAGATTACAAGATAAATAATACTATGCTGGGCAAAACTTTAAATAAAATAATACTATTAAAATTAGCTTTACCTTTTTTACATTTTTAAATGAGGCTGTTAGAAAATTTACAACTACATATGTGGTTTGCATTTGTGGCTCGTGTTATATTTCTACTAGATGCTTGTCTAGCACATTTTATAGACATTTATATTGGCCAATTCAGCACAGATTTTACTCATATTGAATCTGACAAAGAGCTCTAAGCTGTATCAAAATGATTCTTGGTGATTCAGAAAGAGGCCTATGGTTTCTCCAGGACCAAGCTCCCACAGTATGGGGGCTTTCCCAATGCCAGGCCCCTGCAGTGTTGGTGGCTTCTCCAGTGCCAGGTTCCTGCCCTGTGCACCAGCTAGGTGCCCCTAATGACCAGAAGCTTTCCCTGGACCCCCTTCAGGCAGCTTCAAAACAGAACATTGTTGGACAAGGCACTTCCCCATGAATGGCTTCCCCACCATCACCCTTCTGTTGGCTTCCCAGCAAGTCCCAGAAACAAGACACTTCAACATCCAGTGAGCCATGCTGCATCTTCTCAGACATCTGGATCTCAACTCCGGGGGTGGGGAGGCCTCCTTCCTGGGTGCTCTATCTCTGCTCTAGTAGTGGCTGCTTCTTATTTCTGCTCTTCCTGAAGAGTTCACTTCAGTTTTTCCTAGCCAATCCCTTATTACCCTAATCCCTTAATCTTTTCCTGTTCAAGTTACTATGTGACTTCTGTCTCCTCATTGAACCCTCACTGGTATACCAGCTATTTTAATTGGATGTTTGTATTTTTATACTCTACATGTTATTTCTGTTTATATATGTATATAATTACCACGCTTTGAGCAATAACTGAAGTTTTCTTTTTTTTTTTTTGCGTTTCACTGGCCTCTCACTGTTGTGGCCTCTCCAGTTGTGGAGCACAGGCTCCGGACGCGCAGGCTCAGGGGCCATGGCTCACGGGCCCAGCCGCTCCGCAGCATGTAAGATCTTCCCGGACTGGGGCACGAACCCGTGTCCCCTGCATCGGCAGGCGGACTCTCAACCACTGCACCACCAGGGAAGCCCTGAAGTTTTCTTAGTTTGCAAATACTAAATGACTTTCTGTGCTTGCATCTGCACAGACTGTAGCATTGGTCTAAATTCAAGTAATTGAAAAATACCAAAAGGCATCATGTGATACTTTATTTTTACTTTTTGGCTGTGTTGGGTCTTCGTTGCTCTGCGTGGGCTTTCTCTAGTTGTGCAGAGCGGGGGATACTCTTCGTTGTGGTGTGCGGGCTTCACATTGCGGTGGCTTCTCTTGTTGCAGAGAACGGGCTCTAGGCGCGAGGGCTCAGTAGCTGTGGCACACGGGCTTAGTTGCTCCGCGGCATGTGGGATCTTCCCAGACCAGGGATTGAACCCGTATCCCCTGCACTGGAATTCTTATCCACTGCGCCACGAGGGAAGTCCCATGTGATAGTCTCTAAATCTGCCTACAGTTCATCTACTTAGATTCGAAGAGTTGTCTCTGATGAATGTGAAGTTTATTCAAAATTTAGAGCTGTTCAAAGATTTAAAACTCTGTAGTATATTCTCATAGGACTTTTTTTTGGGGGGGAGGGCAGGAATCAGGAAAGGGCAGATTTGCTCTGATCCCTCTGACTGGAAAATGGCTTGCTATTACCTTAATCAGTTAATCCAGTGCTAAAATTACATATGTTAATGTCTGTACTATATGATGTATGACTAGCACTGTGGTTCCACACCGAGGCCATAGATGAGTAAGTATTCTATTTAATAAAGACAAATTTTCTATAAAAGGAATCTTACATTGTACAATGTCTGTATTAATTAAATGCATTCCAATAACACTCACTATTGTCAGAATCCTTATTACCAGAAAAAGAAAATATATACCTTTCACCATCTCTGTGCCTTAGTTTGTTCCTCTCCAAAATAAAGTTTTATTACACCATCTCAAGTCTCTTGCAAATTTAAAAGCACTGCGCCATGCTGTTCTACCTCAGAGGTGTATGTTCCCAGAGGTTTCTCTCTCCAGTCATCCTAATTGAACAGTACTTCTGAGGCTTCCTGTCTCTCTCCTGCCTTGGGGAGCTGCTTCTCCTGAGGGCTGCTCCCCTGCAAAACAGGGACCATAAACAGTTTCTGCTCTGACTATGCCCTCTCCACTCTTGAGGTGACTGAGCCATTTACTGACAAGCCATCCTTCCTCCCATTTGCCCAAGATGGTCGTGTTTCTGAAACAGAACTATTGGCCACCTGGTATTAATCCCATTTGCTTCTTCCTCAGCCACCTCTACCACTTGCCGTAACTTAAGGAAGCTGGACCTTTCTCCAATACCCTGTTTTATCAGTTGTCTTTTTTACAAAAGACCTTTCCCCTAAAGGCCTTAATTTCCTCCACATATCTCTATAGAGTCCAAATCACTTTAAACATTTTTGAGGGCAAATCACACTTTTTACATGTGCTAGATGTTTATTTGCAGAGCTATATAAATGTAACACTATTAGATTAGGGCTCTGAATTCCCTGGTGGTCCAGTGGTTAGGACTTGGCGCTTTCACTGCAGTGGGCCCGAAGTACCAAATTAGACAGACAGACAGACAGACAGACACACACACACACACTGGAAATGTATACAAGAACCATTTTTTAAAAAATTGAAGTATAGTTGTTTTACAATGTTGAGCTAATTTTTGCTGTACAGCAAAGTGGTTCAGTTATACATATATATGCATTCTTTAATATTCTTTTCCATTATGGTTTATCAGAGGATATTGAATATAGTTCCCTGTGCTATACAGTAGGACCTTGTTGTTCATCCATTCTATAATAGTTTACATCTGGTCACAGCCTTTAGAATCCTCAGCCAGATCAAGGATATAGAGGGGTCCAAGGGAAAGACTGGTAAAGAAATTTCTTTCAAGAGTTTTAAGTACTCAACTCAACCTTCTTGGAAAAGGGGGTTACTACCTTGTAGCTCTAAACCTAGGGAAGGAAACCTCAAAGGAACCACTCAGAGAGCTTTGAAATTTGCTTCCTGCAACTGTTTTGGTGGGGGCCAGGAAAGTGCTGCTGCCTGAGATCTCCCTGCACTTAAGAACGTGTTCAGGCCAGGGAGGTGGGAATGTTTCCTGTGGACAAGATGTGGGCCACTCAGGAGAGAAGGACAGCATGGGATAATTTTGAATCCTGTCTATAGGGCCCTCAGAGGTAGAGAAAACCTCAGGAGAAAGAGGTTGGATCCTAGGGGCTAGGAAGGGATCACAAAAGACTACTCTGAATTAAGATGGCAACTACAGGAGCGGTCATACAAATGCCCAAGAGAGGAGAAGTTTAATCACCTGCAGGGTCCAGACATTGTTTACCCACCCGACCAAGGAGGAACCAGCCCCCACCCCCCACCTCTCCTTCCTCCTCCTGTCTCCTCTAACCCCACTGAGGAGTGCAACTGCAGCTCACAAGCCCCAGAGAACGTATACAGGGAGAAGGCTGAGATCAGAGGGACCATGCCCCCTTCTCCACTGCTGGCTCCAACCCTAAGGAGGCCCATGCTGGAAGATGTGAGATAAGGTTAAGTCAATTTTGAAGTTTGACTATAACAAAGGACTGGAAATTTTATTTGAAATAAAAAAATAACTTACTGAAACAAAGCTTTTTACAACTAATCATGACTGGAGGATATTTTTTGTTATCTGTGAATAACCCAAAAAAACAAGGGTCAGACCAAGTCTTCATCCTGGGGCACAGGACCATACTTCCACTGTATAAAGATGAGGACACAAAAATAAGATCTGTGTTTTTACCTCAATCAACATACCATGCCTGTGTTAATCAACAAGCCACTTGCATACATGAGAACCATTTTTTTTCACTGGTATTTTCTTTAAACAAGACATCCCTCTACCTTACCATGCAAGGAAGCTTTTGCTTCAGATTCCATTCTTGGTTCCTGAGGTTGATAACCTCTGCCCTGTGCTTCTCTTAGACTATGATCTGAACTACCTTTTGTTTTGAGGAAAAAAAACAACAACAAAAGAATGAAATACAATCCATATGTAGTACGAATGAGAAAGAGAAAGCTCCTTATCATTTAACTTGGTAAAAGTTAGGGTTGGGATCTTAGTTCCCTGACCAAGGATTGAACCCGGGCCCTCAGCAGTGAAGAGTCCTAACCACTGGACCGCCACAGAATTCCCATAATTTAACTTTCTTAACCACCTTTCTAAAGGTTCCTCTACTCCCACTCTATCACACTTTATATCTTTGTCTTCACAGCACTTGTCACTACCCAAAATTGCTTACCTGTTCTAGGTCTGTCAACCCCCAACACACACACACATGCTATTGAAATCTTTGTCAGACAAGGACCCTTGTCTGCCTTGTTTTCCACTTGTATCTCCTTGGCCTAGAACTGCTTCTGGCACATAGAGGTCACTAGATCTGGTTCATAAGTGGCACTGTATCAACAGAAATGAAAGGGAATCATAGAACATCTAGGTTCTTCCAGAAGTATATTTAATTTTAAACTCTTAGTTTCTCATTGCCCAATCTCCCCTGAACCTCTAGCAAGTTGGCTTTGTTCTTGCTGCTCTATTGAAACAAGGTTTATGGAAGTAAACACTAACCTAAATTTTGCAAGTCCTGTAAGGTTTTTTCTTTTAATTTTAAAATCTTTTTCTCCTTGGCTTCAGCCACATACAATACTTGGTTTCAACCCTATCCTACATCCTGGGCTATTTCTGCAACCACTAGAGTCAACTGTCAACTTCAACCATGTCAGTTGTTGCTCCCACTGTATCTCTAACATTGCGTAGCACATAGTAGCATCATCGTATGTAATATGTTGAACAAATTAATGAACCACTCTCTCTCCTCGCGTCTCCTATGGACATCTCCCCAAATCTTTCCTTGAGCCTCTCCAAATTGTCTTTTCTTTCTAAGTATCTGTATTTTCAAATGGTTTCAACCATTACTGAGTCAAGGATGGTTTACTGAAGTTCATCAGTCAAGAAACTGAGTCCTTAAAAAAAAAAGAGAGAAAAAGAAAAAAGGAAGTCCTTTTTTTTCTCATCATTTCTAAATGCCTACCAGGTCTCACCATCACCTCATACCTCCATTTAAATTATCTTCACCATTTTAACCCCTAAAATCAGTTCCCTTTCACAACTCTCTGTTCATTACTTCCAAATGCAGACCTCTAGCCCAGGCTTTACACTTGAACAGCCACCAGGCTTACTCACTTCTTCCAATGTACTTCCTCTTGGTATCGCACAGGCAACAAAACCTAACTTTAATTTTCCCCCTTGTTGCCTCCACCCTATATTCCCTCCCAGTGAATGCACCACCTCCTTGCCCCCTAGTCCAAAACATCCAAGACTCCTACCTCCAATATTTCTGAGACCTACCGCACTAGACACAACGCTGTTTTTTAAGTTATTATTTTTTTATTCATTTTTGACTGCTCTGGGTCTCCGGTGTGGCTCGCGGGCTTAGTTGCAGTATGTGGGATCTTAGTTCCCTGACCAGGGATTGAACCCAGGCCCCCTGAATTGAGAGCATGGAGTCTTAACGACTCGACCACCAGGGAAGTCCCACTATATTTTTATATATGTGATCTCATGGAAGCCTCACACAGCCTGATACAGAAGAGGGGGCTTGGAAGCTACTCCCTTTGATTCAAGTTTTACATGTTCTCAGTAGAGACATCCCCCCTACAGCCAGCCCCACTGCTACCTTAGTCCACGACCTCACGATTTTCAGACTATTTAAGCACCTGTTGCCTGGTTTTCCAGCTTCAAAACGTATCACATCCATACCATCACCTCCCATCACCATATTAATCTTGCTAATAAGTAATCATGCCATTCTGTGTGCTTAAAACCTTCCAATGATTTATCATTGCTTCAAGCTAAAGTCCAAACTCCTTAGTATAATACTCAAGACCTTCCACATCTGATCATCCTCACCCCTCTAGATTCTTACCAACCCCCTCACCTTCTCTAGACCTGACAAACCACAGTATCTGTGATTGAAAGGCCAAGTAAACACACAAAACATTAAGACATGTTCCTGGGTCTCACTTCAGATACCCTTTGGTGACACCCATCTGGTCCTGAGTATCCTCTGCCCAAGAAACACAAATTCCTTAGTTGTGGCATTGGCCCTAGGCATCTTTTGTCAGATTGAGGCCCACTGTCCAAACCAACTTTGACCCTCAGGACATGAGATACGTCAGATGTGAACTTCCTGCAAACTAGTATTCAATGAACTGAATCCACTTCATTGCATTCTATACTTAATGTGTTAACCCAGCTCCATCTCTCTCCCACTGCTGCTCCTGAGTCTTAAAATTAATTTTACCTGTGATTGGAACAGCCTCAATTGGTCTGTGAGCCACCTATGATCTATGGAGATACTTACCATTGCATCAGACAATTTCCCACTGAAACCCAACCTGTCTGTCAAGGGTCATAGGCACTGGCAAACAAGAGATAAGCTCCCCTTACACTCAAATACACAGGCCTTTCTTAATGCATCACTGCCCACCTCTCTCACAACCCCTTTGTGCCAATTGTTTTCTGGCCCAGGATTTAGAAATTCCACGTCTTCAGGTCAGTGCCCATTCATCTCAAGGCCTAATATTTATTCCATCCTGGGCATTACCTATCTTAATGGGCCTCTCCATCACTCAGGAATCAACCATTAGTAACACTGGAAGATTTCAGAAAGATCTTAACACCAAGTTAGATTCAGTACTCTGAAGCCAAAATATATTAAAACCACTATTTTTGTAGGTCAAAAGCAATTTCATAAACTTGAACCTACTATACCAACTTTAGGCCGCAGCCACTGTAGAAGCACCTTCACTCACTGAACTCGGAAGCCCATAATGTTAAGACCTCCAGCTTACAACTGCGGCACAGGCACAGCAGTAAAATCACATTAACGAATGTCAGCTGGATCCAGGAACCATGCTCTCAATTATGCATCCCTAAAGTACAGAGTACTGAGTCATTATGTTGAGTCTCACATATTGGGAGGAAGCCCGATGTAGATTTAGATCAGCAGGGGCTTCTGTAGAAGTTAAATGTAAGCTAAGACCTGAAGGATGAGTTAGGAAAAAAGCGGGAGGAAAAGAATTAGCTAGAATTTTGGGAATGCATTCTAAAGGTAAGATTGGTGAGGCAGTGATGATCATGAAGACCCCTTCAAGGTCAGGTTAAGGATGTTATACTTAATACAATGGGAAGCTAAAAGCTAGGAGAGCACAGCTTGGCCACACTGCTATTTTATGCCAGTTGTTCCAACACTTATGCTGTTTAATTAATGTTCTATTCTCTCATTCAGCAGTCCAACAAAGTCAGCCTTGTCTTCACTTCAAATGGCAGTAACACTAGAACTGGGAAAGCAAGGCAAAAAAAATTCAGAGCACCGAAAATCAGTGATCACCCAGCTAAGGGTTAAAATAATTCCAGGGATCTATTTATCATTGCCTTTAGCCTACAAATGTAAGTTTATACTTGGCCTACCTTTATATTCTACTCAATCCACTGTATTTGCCCGTGGCCCTACAAACTTTCTTCCATATTTTGTTGCTGACTCACACTGAGCAGGTTGCTTTAGTTTTTCAATTAGCTGACCACCTTAAACGGCATGCACAGCCTATAACCTAGGTGCCAAGCAACAGTTAAGATCACCTTTCCAACAATCTGAAAAAGTATATGTATAGCTGCATCACTTTGCTATACACCAGAAACTAACGCAATATTGTAAACCAACTATACTTCAGTAAACATTTTAAGAAAAAATAAAAAATCACCTTTCTAAAATAGAGTTCATTTAACTCCTATCCTTCACGTTCTCACCGGTACTGCAAAGCCTATCCTAACGATTGATAACCACTCCTCAAAGACCACAGATGTTCCTAAAAGAAATTAAGTTACGCTCTTTCACTCTAACATTTTAAATATCCATGTGTTGTACTAAGAATTGTACTAAGTAAATTCGCTATATTCTTCACACCATATGCCAGTGTTGTCTGATTGAAGGAATCCTGGAATTCTGCTTGTTCCTTGTCCTCTTAAGCAGTATCACAACCCAGTTCAAAAGTTACTGTTCCAAAACAAACACTTAACAAGTAAATCTGATTTTAAGCTGTCCCATTCGCAAACCTATACAAATCATTGATACAAGCCTATTAAAAATACCTTAGCACACCAGGCAGTTTTTCAAAACCAGAACATTTATTGCGTGACTAATAATTGAAATCCTTAAGATGAACTGGATGCTGCAACAGCTGCCCTCTTGGGTTTGGGTGTTGTTCCTTCACGGAATCCATGCCTGCACCGTTAAAAACAAGAACAGTTACTTCAGCAATGCCAATGCATACATTTTAATTTTTGCTATAACAGATTTTTATGAGCTTATCTCAGTTAAATCTGAAATCAATATTGAATTCATATGTTCAGACATTTATTTTTACAACATCACTGATAAGCTGCAGTATTTACTTCCTTCTGCTTCAAGGTAGCCATTTCAGGAATACAGATAACTTTAATTGAAAAAAAAAAGAAAAAAAGGCAACATATTTGGTTGTACTGATCACTGGGCCAGCATTTCCCCACCACGTAAGACTCCTAAGGCATTTGTGAAAACGAGTTCTTAAATTACGAGCCAGAGATCCTACTTTCCTTTAGCCAAGGAAAAACAATGTGTTTAATGGTAGACATTTTCTCAACTGCTTAACTACTCTATAACGTAAACTCATTTAATATTAACACCTACTTGAAGTGTACCGTTATCCCTCTTTTGAGGGACAGACACGTTAAAGTTGGCTTCAATTCATGCTCTTAACTCTTACATTGAACTAGCAGACCACTGAATCCTAAGCCTATACTACTGTATAATAGTCTTACACATTATGAAGCGCAAAGCGCAAAGAAAGGTCACTTTAGCAAATGAACACAAGCACATCTAAGGGTGTTGTGTTTACAAACCCCCAAACCGTCTTCCGGTTTTTTAAAATTTGAAAACCTGGAATTCAGCAGTAGGTCAGAAATTCTGCTAAATATCCTACACTGCACAGGACAACCGCCCTCCCCAACAAAGAAATCACCTCAGCTGAGTGCTTACGTGGGTTAACCCCTCAAAAGCTACCACTAAAATGCAGTTTCTGTTTAGTCTAGATGGGGGCTGAAATTAAAACTCTAAGGCCTGTCTTTAAGTAATAGAAGACTATAAAATTTCTTTCTACACAAACGCAATAGCAACTGACAGTTTTCTATAGCACACTTGCCTAAAGCCACAAAACCCCAAAGTCTCCTTTATGCACGATTATCTTGACAAATTTTGGTAGGAAAGTGAAATGTAGGTATGCTAACAAATGTCATCACATTTTCTGAAGTCTAGCTCCAACTAAGCCCCAGCATGTATAGCTCATACTACTGTTTACTGTTCACAAGATCTAAACTAACTGATCTGAAGCTTATGGTGGCAGAAGAAAAAAGTCCCTTGCTAACACCTCATCCCACCAACCAGGGCAGTTGAGAGGACAGTTATGCAAGCTCACAGAACCAACTACAACTGAAACATAAAAACTGTACCTGAATCTGCGGTATACAATTTTTAGGTGCCTCATTCGACCAGTCCCGGTGGTATTTCGTCTTTTAGCTTTAGCACTCCAGTTATCTAAAACACACATTCAGGTGAAGGTTATAAACGGTTTTCCCCACACACCTTGTAAGCTCTGTCGGTCAATATACTTAAAAATGCCTGCCTTGGGTTTTAACCCCACTTCATCGCTATACAGGTGCCCCATTCTGCTAGGGGCCACCAAATGCTCAGTCATGCCCCACTGAGGTACAAAACAAACACGGGAGAATTCTCAACGCCATGATACACTCTATCAGAGTTTAGTAAACATGCACTTACACTTCCTCTTCCGCTTGGCAGGGTAGCCACATTTACCACAGGTCGACTTCTGAAGGTGGTAGGCCTTAGAGCCACAGCGGCGGCACAACGTGTGCGTCTTATTCCGACGCTTTCCAAACGAGGACGTTCCCTTCGTCTACAAGTTAAGGGGACAGACGATTCTTCAATGTAGCAATTTCTACACACGTTCTTACGTTTTCAGTTAAAGAAACTATTGATAAGATTTCATGACAACCACAAGGTCTCAAACTGTGGGAGTCTGACTTTTCTTTTTGTTTAAAATGTGGTGTATTTATTTTATTTACATGTTTTCAAATCGACTGCAATGTATTAAGAATTCAAATGCTATAAACATAGCAGAGTCTGACTTTCCTTAAATGCTAAATCAGAGACCTCTATCGGAATTTCACGTCATCTAATGCCCCCTGCAAGAGCTGCTGTGTTTTGAAATCCGCTACATTATTTTTAAAAAAAGATATAATGCAAAAAAAGAGATAACGTGGTTTTCCTACCACCCCTACTCCAAAATCTAAGAGCTCCTGCCCAAAGACCACCGCCAACGATTCCTTGGCGTACAGAGCCACTCTCAAACTATGCTTCTTCTGTCCTTTCCCATAGGCGGACAGGGCTGTGCGGGTTCCCCAAAGGTCAGACAGAAGCAAGGTGCCTAGAGCAGCTGCAGCTCCACGACTGCAGGCCCCGCACTCCCAGACAAGTAGGGGCCATTCTTCTGCCTCTCGAGGGCCACCGCATGTCCCTTTCCTGCCCACCGGCTCCCCTTATCGGAAACCTTGCCGGGCCCCCACGGATAGCAAGGAACGCGGCGCAGTGCGCTAGGATGGAAGCCGATTCCGACAGCCCTTGCAAACAACTCACCATCTCGCTTCTGCCGCCGAGACCAAAGAGAGCAAAATCGCAGGCACTTCCGCTATATCGCGCTCAGAAGCTTCCGCCCAGGAAAGTACTTCCGGCGGGACGCGGTGCACCGCTCTCAAGCGTCCGTTGCTGCAGCGTGGGTGGAGTCGAGAGGAGGATCCCGAGCCAGGCGGGGCCAATAGAAGGTTCAGAGGGGCGGGGCTCACAGTTTTCTGGGTCCGGGGTGGGCGTCTGTGTAGGGTTCGGATTGGGACTGGGGTTCTTCGACAGGTTCTTCCGCAGTCCCGCTGGAAGCTTTCGGCTGACGCTGATCATCGCTGAGAAGTCGCTAGGGGGACGGAGCTGGGCTCAGAATATGAAGAGAAAGGCAAATAATGTTTTTTCTAACTATAGTACTTTAGAGGCAAAGGATTGATCCCCAATCTTGTTATGCCAAGGAATCAGACGTGGAACTTGTTAAATAGTTTCCTAAACTCTAACGTGAGGAAATCTGGTTCAGCATCTTTGGATGGGGCTTGGGACATCTGTACTTCATTCAAAACACTATAGTGTTGGGCTTCCCTGGTGGCGCAGTGGTTGAGCGTCCGCCTGCCGGTGCAAGGAACACGGGTTCGTGCCCCGGTCCAGGAAGATCCCACAAGCCGAGATCATTTCTATCCAAATACCAGGTTTAGGTCGGCAGGAATGACTTCTGAAACAGATGATCTTGTTACAGAGTCCAAGCTCACTCTGCTCGCCGCACGGCAGGCCAATAAATTGGGAGAGAAGGTGTTGAGGCAAAGAATACGACTTTATTTGGAAAGCCGGCGGACTGAAAAGATGGCGGACTAGGGTCCCCAAAAAACCATCTTAGCGGGGTCTGGATGCCAGTTTCTTTCATAGAATCAGAGAGGGAAGTAAAGTAAAAAGGCAGAATAGAGAGGGAGATGAGGGGAGGAAGTAAAGTAAAAAGGATAAACATCTTCTGGAATGACCAGCCTCCGGGAGGGGATGGTTAATTTCTTCTTTCTTGCAGCCATTCACAGGTGGGTAGGGTTCCCTGAGGCAGTCCATTATGTATGATTATAATAACAAAAGCTACGAAAAGCAAATGCTAAAGTCAAAGAAACAGATCCAACATGGAGTCAAAATTGGGTCTTCCCTGTTGCAATCTCTGCTGTTACTTACGGTGTTTTGCCTTTTGACAGAGAGTGATAGAGACTTCATAAATCTTGCGTCTGTTATTCTGATATAGTTCAGGTCTCTTGACTTGACCTGCCTTCTTTTCCTACAATAGATGAAATTAGTGCTGACTTTCATCTTTAAAAAAAAAAATCACATAATTTAAACTCCTAGCTGCAAACAAAATTTTTACACCTGTTTCACTGTATTTGATGTGAGGGATATATTTTCTTTTTTTGTTTTTTATTTTTATTTTTTATTTTTTGCGGTACGCGGGCCTCGCACTGTTGTGGCCTCTCCCGTTGTGGAGCACAGGCTCCAGACGCGCAGGCTCAGCGGCCATGGCTCACGGGCCCAGCCGCTCCAGGGCATGTGGGATCTTCCCGGACCGGTGCACGAGCCCGTGTCCCCTGCATCGGCAGGCGGACTCTCAACCACTGCGCCACCAGGCAAGCCCAGAGGGATGTGTTTTCAAATCTTCATCTCCTGGCCACCCTTCCCCCAGCTCACTTCTGAAACCGTGTAACTCAGATTGGGACTCGAACCAGCCAAAACCCAGATTGGGACTTGAACCCGCGGTGTTTTAACTGAGATCACACACCTGGTCTCAGGATTTAGACCCACGGTTTTTTCTTGATGTCTCATCACAGAAAGAATCCAGTGAGAGACAAAGTGATAGGTAAGTTGATTTATTTAGAGAGAAACACACTCCACAGAGTGTGAGCCATATCAGAAGGCGAGAAAGGCACCAGGGTATGGGGTTGTCAGGTTTTTTAGGGGTGGGTAATTTCATAGGCTAATGAGTAGGAGGAGTATTCCAGCTATTTGGGGGAAGGGGTGGGGATTTCTAGGAATTGGGCCTACTGTTTTTTTAATAAATGTATGTATTTATTTTTGGCTGCTTTGGTGGTTGCCGCGTGCGGGCTTTCTCTAGTTGCGGCGAGCGGGGGCTACTCTTCGTTGCGGTGCGCAGGCTTCTCACTGCGGTGGCTTCTCTTGTGGAGCACAGGCTCTAGGTGCGCGGGCTTCAGTAGTTGCAGCACACGCGCTGAGTAGTTGTGGCTCACGGGCTCTAGAGCGCAGGCTCAGTAGTTGTGGCGCACGGGGTTAGTTGCTCCGCGGCATGTGAATCTTCCCGGACCAGGACTCAGACCTGTGTCTTCTGCATTGGCAGGCAGATTCTTAACCACTGTGCCACCAGGGAAGCCCAGGCCTACTTTTTGACCTTTATGGTTGGCCTTGGAACTGTCATGGCGCCTATGGGTGTGTCATTTAGCTTGCAGTTGTGTTACAATGAGCATATACTGAGACTCAAGGTCTAGTGGAATTAGTCCAGTCTACCATCTTGGACCTATTTGGTTCTAATTGTTCATGTCATGTCCTCGGGCTATGTCATTCTTTTAAAGGTTTTGCCCTGCCCCCTTCCTGTTCACTTCCATTTGCATTCAAAGTGTGTGCAATGCAGATTTCCTGTTACCAAGGAACTGAATTTAAACTTTCTCCCCTAAATTTACATTTTACTGTGAAATATGCAACTTCAAATAAACACTTTTCTTCCCATCAGCTTTGAGATCTCCTGGAGCAAGTTCTTGTGGGAGAGGAGGGTATTTAGGGGGAGCAGTGGGGAGGAGATGGGGTTTGAGAAGCTGGTTATTAGAATACCTTACCAACCAAGTTGAATTAAAAAAAAAGATTGGCAAACCTACTAACATTGCCAATCAAATTGTTAGTATTAGGTGGGATACATCTCTTGAAACCCATACCTTTGTGACACATTTTAAAACTCTCAACCTAAAGTTAATTTTTAATGTCATATATGGATTCTCATATTCTTTTTCAACCTTAGGGACACCAGAATTTAATGAATCATTTTCCTTTGTTATGCTCAGCATTGGTCCATGCATGGTCTGCTTTCACTTACACGTTTAACTATTTACCTTTAATAATTTAATAAACACCTATAAACTCATTCCCAGATGATATCCTATGTCTAACTCCATGATTTCCCTGTCCTCCAATCCCATCCCATCCCTAGCCTCCCCTAACCAAGGTAGCCATCCTTCTGAAGTTCATTTCCGTACTTCTCATTTTATATAATTATACCGATTCCATGTGTATTCCTAAAATGTGTGTGTATGTGTCTGTATTTACATTATTTTGAGCTTTTCAAAAAGGGTGTCATGCAACATATAATATTTGGGGACTTAAAATTTCCCCTTAATATTGTTATGATTTATTTATGTATACTGTGGGTCACTGAAGTTCATTCTTTTTCAATGCTGTATATTACATTATATGAGATACCACAGTTTACTCATCCAGTCCTGTTGATAGTTATTTAGATTGTTTTCAGGTTCTTGTGAACTATAACTGAAAATAAAAACCAACTAGTTTAAAAAAAAATTAAAGTCAGCTAACAAGACAAAAAATGTAAACTATTAAAATAAATAGAAATATTTAAAGTAGAAGGTATTAATACCACTGTAATCATTTCACCAGAGATAACCAGTGTTACAATTGGAGTATCTCTTTCCTGGCTGTCTTCTTTTAAATATAATGTATATGTATATACACATATTGTATACATACACTATACACATATTAACTTTTTAAATAAAAATGGGATCTATAACTTGCTGTTTTCCATAATATATCATGGATATCACTACTTGTCAATATGTGTAGATTTACGTCATCCTTTTTTTTTTGTGGTATATGGGATGAGGGCAGATGGTTTTGTAGCTTTTGCACTTTATTTTATTTATTTATCTATTTAAAGTCTTTATTGAATTTGTTAAAATACTGCTTCTCTTTTATGTTTTGGGTTTTTGGCCGTGAGGCATGTGGGGTCTTAGCTCCCTGACCAGGGATCAAACTCGCACCCCCTGCATTGGAAGGCAAAGTCTTAACCTCTTAACCACTGGACCGCCAGGGAAATCCCTACTTCATCACTTTTAACTTCATTTTGGTATTGCATTGGAACTGAGCAGAACTCTGCACCCCACTCCCACCCCACCCCAAGCACAAAGGCTCCTTCATGTCTCCTGCCTCTTGTTTATAGAAAAGCTGAAGTCTCCCAGGCCTCCCTGAGTCGCAAAACAGCAAACTCAAGCCATTAATGATTAGGACAATAGAGTCACAGACTCAGTGTCTGATGCACATTCCTGAGTTGTTTTACAGATACTATAACTGCCACCAGAGGGGAAAAGCTAATTGCATGATGACTAGATTGTAGCCATGACATAAGCTGCTCTAACTTGAGCAGTACTGAATCTATGGCTAGTACAATTCCAAGAACTGGCCTTAAGAGAATGGGATTAACACTATTGCTCATAATAATCTATATCTTGGTGGGCATCAAAATAATTGTAGCTTGTTCTGCCTGCATATGTAAGTGGGCAACTAAAATTGTCAGCAAAGAGATGCTGCAAACCCATGCTGGCATCTTCCACTCTAAGAATACGGTGCCCTTTGTCAGAATGAAGAAGTTACAGAAGACAGACCTTCGCCCATGATCCCGGAGAAATGGAATGATGTTCTGACAAGTGGGGATTTGTAAGCAGCTTTTGGCAGGAGAAAGCTTTTTGCAGGAAAGACCTTTCTGCAGGAGGCCCCTTTTGCCTTGTCACTAACCTGAAACCAGGCACCCCCATGCTCTACTCATCTCCAGCCCTAGCATGCCTTTCAAATCTTGATCACACAATATGTTGCCTAATCTGTTGGTTCTTTCTATAGATCAAAGAAGTTGAAATGAAGAATAAGTAATTAACAGATGACCAGATCTCTTCCCTAGCTTCCCCTTCAGTAATCTTGCAAACAAACTGTGTGAACAAGATAGCATCTAAAGAAAAATCACAGGAAGTTGACAAGCCTGCATACAAGTCTGCACACAGTGGGGGATGGCGACTCCCACCCCCTATCTCAATGATTAACTGAAATTACTTCCCTTTTTCCCTATAAAAACTTTCATGGCCAAGCATAAGTTTCAGAGGTGGTTTTTGGGGACACTGAGTCCACCATCTCCCCAGATTGCCAGCATTCTGATTAAAAGCAACTTTGCTAACAACATTTCTCTCTCTCTCTCTCTCTCTCTCTCTCTCTCTCTCTCTCTCTCTCTCGTATTTTTTTTTAACCTTTATTTATTTATTTATTTTTGGCTGTGTTGGGTCTTCATTGCTGCGCACGGGCTTTCTCTAGTTGCAGTGAGCAGGGGCTACTTTTCGTTGCAGTGCACGGGCTTCTCATTGCGGTGGCTTCTCTTGTTGTGGAGCATGGGATCTAGGCGCACAGGCTTCAGCAGTTGTGGCATGTGGGCTCAGTAGTTGTGGCTTGTGGGCTCTAGAGCACAGGCCCAGTAGTTGTGGCGCACGGGCGTGTGGTATCTTCCCGGACCAGGGATCGAACCTGTGTCTCCTGCATTGGCAGGCAGATTCTTAACCACTGTGCAGCCAGGGAAGTCCCTCAAGTATTGATTTTTTGAGTGGTGAACAGCCAGGCCTGATTAGGTAACACCATTGTCGCTGTATCAACATTTGTTCCATAAACCCCCAATTTGTGGATATTTGAGTTATTTTCAATTTTCTGCTATTATAAAAATGTTGTAATGCAGATTCTTGCACATACATCTTTGGGCATTTGTCTGATCATTTCCATAAGATAATTTCCTATTCAGTGCAGTGGGATTGCTGCACTGAATGGTATGAATTTTGATTTTTATCTGTCACATTTATTTATTTATTGCTGCATATTGACTTATTTCTCTCCAAAACGGTTAATCAATTCACATTCTTATTATCGCAGATAGAGCCCAGAGTAGAGAATACCTAGTCCAATCTGAAGTTCAAGAGAGGCTTCTCAGAGGAGTTGACTCCGAGGAGTTCTCAGGGGCTAAGTCATATGAAACTGAGTCAAGTCATCAAAAAACGATAATCTACAGGGAGCCAGGGTCCGTGGGGGCTGAGGACTGGGTTCCCCCTCCGCTTTGGCTTGTTTCTGTCCACCCTGTCCAACACTAGGCATCATTGACATAGTTAATCTTTGCCAAATAGAATTACTCTTTGCCTTAAAAAAAACAAAACAAAAACAAAAAAACTCCCCCAAAACTTGTATTTATGCATTGGAACTATTTCATAGTTCATTTCCTGCTCTGCAGAGAACAGGAACATTGGCTACTGGGAGTGTTCCCTCAGAAATCATAGAAAAAGAATGAAAAAAGTTACTTGAACTCCTCCAACAAGATCCTGATTGTATCTTAGATACATTAACCTCTCAGAGGCTAATTTCTGAGGAAGAGTATGAAATTCTGGAGAATATTACAGATCCCATGAAGAAAAGTTGGAAGCTATTAATTTTGGTACAGAAAAAGGGAGAAGTGAGCGGTCAGCTTTTTGTCAACTGTTTACTTAGTACTTTTTTTTTTTTTAATATTTATTTATTTATTTTTGGCTGTGTTGGGTCTTCGTTTCTGTGCGAGGGCTTTCTCTAGTTGCGGCAAGTGGGGGCCACTCTTCATTGCGGTGTGCGGGCCTCTCACTATCGCAGCCTCTCTTGTTGCGGAGCACAGGCTCCAGATGCGCAGGCTCAGTAGTTGTGGCTCACGGGCTCTTCCCAGACCAGGGCTCGAACCCGTGTCCCCTGCATTGGCAGGCAGATTCTCAACCACTGCGCCACCAGGGAAGCCCTACTTAGTACTTTTTCAGAGTCAGCTACCATTTGGGACTTAAATCACTTAAATCACGGTAAGTTAAATTTCTACACTTTCTTGGGCTGAGAGGGAGGAGGCAGATTTCCTGAAAAAAAGAAAATTTTTACCTTTTATTTTCATTTGTCATTCTCCTGGAGATAATTTTCACTGAAATATGATAAAAGGGAAAAGTGTCCAAGATTTAAAATGCAGGGAATGATGTATCTTATTGTTTTAGGGGATTTATAATTTTTTGTTCAAACTCAATCCAAAAGCTGCAATTTTTTTTTTAATATTTATTTATTTTATTTGGTTGTACTGGGTCTTAGTTGTGGCAGGTGGGCTCCTTAGTTGTGGCATGCTAACTCTTAGGTGCAGCATGAATGTGGGATCTAGTTCCCTGACCAGGGATCAAACCTGGGCCCCCTGCATTGGGAGCATGGAGTCTTACATGCTGCACCACCAGGGAATGTCCCCAAAACTTGCACTTGTTTTAGTGGTAGTATAAACTTATTATTCTGGCAGTGACATTCTGAAATACTCATAGTTGGAAAGAGACTACTGTTAGTGACACATCAGGATTTCCTTATGAAGTAAGTGAATTCATGGGTATTAACAACCTCAAGACCAAAAGCTGCATCTTTCACTTAGTATAGCCATTTTGAAAATATAGGAAAAATAATTTTTAACACACATATGTAGTAGATTAGCAACTTCATTTTTTTTTTTTAATTTATTTTTGGCTGCGTTGGGTCTTCGTTGCTGCGTATGGGTTTTCTCTAGTTGCGTCGAGCGGGGGTTATTCTTCATTGCGGTGCATGGGCTTCTCACTGCAGTGGCTTCTCTTGTTGAGGAGCACAGGCTCTATACGTGCGGGCTTCAGTAGTTGTGGCTCGCAGGCTCTAGAGCGCAGGCTCAGTAGTTGTGGCGCACGGACTTAGTTGCTCTGCAGCATGTGGGATCTTCCCGGACCAGGGATCAAACCTGTGTCCCCTGTGTTAGCAGGCGGATTCTTACCACTGCACCACCAGGAAAGTCCACAACTTCGTTTCCTCTGTGAGAAGAATGCCAGCAGAACTTTAGTTTTCTGGAGCAAATCAAATTCTAATTTTTCAATGTTCAAAGATAATTAGTGGCAAATGAGGGCGCACTTCTTCCAGAATGAATTGTTTAGCAGTTTTGTAAATTACTACCAGAGACAGGTGTAACTCCTTTTCTAAAAAATAGTGAAGATTATTTTAAGAGATGTTAGAGAGGCAGAGGCTCAGATAAAAAGATTAATGTTTATGGTCTCTAATGTAGTACAGGACCCGTATGCTTAGAGAAATAGGTCTTGTTATTTCCAGGACTTATTCCAAATCAGAGCTATTTGCTTCTTGATTAGAAATTATTAGGATCAGATTTCATTAGCAATGGCCTTATGTAGTCTGAGCTGGTTTGGGGTCACAGTAAATCCACAAGTAAACACAGGATTCAAGTTTTCTATTTCACTTATTTACCCTTTGAGTTTGCTGTGAAAGACTCGAACTTTTGAGCAAGGCAGGAGTGTGATCTGATATTTTTCAGTGGGAGGAAGTTCTGACAGTTGAGTCGTTGCCGTTTATGTAGGAGGTGGTAGGTATTCCTGTTATACAGTGAAATAAAGGAGATGATGCTTTGAGGTCATGGAAAGTCAATTTATTATATAACATCTGTTAATTTCAAAAAAGAAAATAAAAATCCCCCAACCTTTCCTATTCTTTCCAGAACTTTTAAAACATGATTATATAGAGCCACCGCAACCTGTGGGGGTAAGCAGGGAAGGTATTTTTTATTCCTGGAGAGAAAGAGCCTGAGAATCCTGAGATCACCATGTCCTTCAAAGAGAAAGAACACTTGGATTTGGAAACCTCTGAGTCTTTCACGGACAAGAAGGCTGGTTATCGGGAAACTGCTTGGTCCTCAAGGGAAAATGAGAAGGAATACAGCACACCAAAATTCACATCTCTGCAATTGGTTGAGAATGTTGAATGTGAGTTTCCAGCAACTATTGAGTATTTACAGGATGAACAGAGATATGAGGAGCCAGATGATTCTTTACACTTAGGAAAAGAGGACTATCTAGAATCTGTTGGGTACTCGGAAGATGCAGACACCCCCGTGGAAGAGGATGCTTATGATGACCCGGAGTGCATTATCTATGACAGCAAAGAGGACTCTTTGTATTCTGAAACCATGGAGTTCTCTGATGAAGAACAGAATTATGAAGATTCAGAAACTGGCATGTCATTGGAGGAGGAAGAGGAGAAAAGTATGGAAGGTATGGGAATGATGTGTATATAGTTACTTAGGCAACAACTTATTTTCAGGTTGCCATGACATAATGGGGAGAGGGGCTGAGGAAAGGCACCAGATGGCAGCAGAAAAGCAGCTACACAAAAATTTCTTGGACCTCTCTAACTTGGAATTTCCTCAGAGGTGAGTGTTGACGGGGAGGAAAACCCAGGACCTAGGAACAGCGGACAGTATAACCTAAAGTAAATATTGACTATCAACTTAAAGGTTTCTGCAGTCACCTCCATCATACATATAACCACTAATTTTAGCTGTTACCTTCTGTTCCTCAGATTAAGCCTTTTTAATAATTTTAGCTCCTTTGTGACCAATGGAATATGGGGGTTATGAACCTGACTATTGAAGTGGGCACAGGAGAGGAATTTGTGATAAATGGATAAAATCCCAAAATAAAGCTTGTCTTGATCCAGTCCAAATATTGCCATTTTGATGAGGAAGTCTTGAATATTTCTCAATGAAAATTCAAAATATGAGAAATGCTTAATTTGGAGAGATATTGTCTGGGAAAATAAACATCACCAAGTTCTGAGTACAGAAGGGGAAGGTAACTACCAACTCACATTCAGTCCAAACCCTGGGAATTCATAATCCAGTTATGGGTCAGAAAAGAGTAATTTCCTCCTTAGCACACCTTGACATAGTTACTAGGGCTGCTGTAACAAAATAGCACCACAAACTTGGTAGCTTAAACAATAACAATTGAAACGTATTGTCCTACAGTTTGGAGGCTGGAAGTCTGAAATCAAGGTGTCTCTAGGGTTGGTTCCTTTGGAAAGCTGTAAAGAAGAATCTGTTCCTAGCTTCTGGTACTTTTCTGGAAATCTTTGGGCTTCTTTGGCTTGTAGAAGCATCCCCTCCACCCTCGCCCCCCTCACCCTACCCCCACAATCTGCGTTCATCTTCACATGGTTGTCTTCCTGGGTTCATGTCTCTATGTTCAAATTTCCCCTTTTTATAAGAATACCAGTCATATTAGGTTAGGGCTCACCATAATGACCTCATCTTAACTAATTACATCTACCATGTGACCCCATTTCCAAATACCATTACATTCTGAGGTACTGGGGCTTAGGATTTCAACATATGAATTTGAGGCGTACATAATTCAACCCATAACACAGCTCTTGTCCCACCCCTATACCTTCCCAATATATAGTTGCTTTTAGACCTCATTCTTAATTTTTTAAATATATTACAGTTGTTGCATAGGGTTGAATTAAGTAATTAGTCATTGCATACTACCCTCATTATTCTGCAAAAAGCCCCTTTTGTTCATCTATTTCATTTTTTTCTCTATTTCCCATTCACCTTCCTCCATAGGTAATTCTTTTTTATTTTTTCTTTTTTGCGGTACGCAGGCCTCTCTCTGCTGTGGCCTCTCCCATTGTGGAGCACAGGCTCCGGACACGCAGGCTCAGCGGCCATGGCTCATGGGCCCAGCCGCTCCGCGGCACATGGGATCCTCCCGGACCGAGGCACGAACCGTGTCCCCTGCATCGGCAGGCGGACTCTCAACCACTGCGCCACCAGGGAAGCCCCCATAGGTAACATTCTAATATTATGTGTTTCTTGCATGATATTTTTTTTGTTTTGCATGATTTTTCTGTATCATTTATTTATCACAATAATAATATCTCAACATAGCATCTCAAAATTAGGGTCACTTAAAACCATAAGAGTGTATAATTGTTCATGTGTCTATAGTTGGCTGAGCAGTTCTTCTGGTCTTCGCTGGGTTTACTCCTATATCTGTGGTCAGCTGGCATAGGCTCATCTCTCATCTAGCAAGCTAGTCTGGACTTGTTCTCAGACTCCACGAGGCATATTCTTATGGTGAGGGAGAGTAGTCAGAGAGAGAGAGAGAGAGAGAGTGGTGAAGGCATTTTTAGGCTTAGGCTCAGAACTATCACGCCATCTGTATGATAGGTTTCCTAGGGCTGCCACAATAAAGTACTACAAAATGGTGGCTTAGAACAATGGGAAATATATTGTTTCACAGATATGGAGGCCAGAAGACTGAAGCCGAGGTGTTGGTAGGGTCATACTCTCTCTGAAGACACTAGGGAAGCAGCTGTTCCAGCCCTCTCTCGCAGCTTCTGGTAGCCTGAGGTGTTCTTTGGCTTGTAGACCATCTTCTTGGTGCACGTCTCTGTTTTCAAATTTCCTCTTTTTATAAGGACACTGATCAAATTGCATTAGGGCCCACCCTAATGATCTCATTTTAGCTTGATGACCTCTGTAAAGACCTTATTCACAAGTAAGGCCACATTCTGAAGTACTGGGAGCAACATATCTTTTTGGGGGGGATACAATTCAACCCATAACGCATACATACAATTCTGCCGCACCCTGTTGGCAAAAGCAAGTCACAAAGCTAATTCGAATTCAAGGGTTGGGGAAAAATAGACTCCACCTCTTGTGAAGTAGTATTGCAAAAAGTATGGATGCCAGAAAGCCATTAATTGGGGCTATTTTTGCGATCAATTTAACACCTTTAAGAAAATAGGTCAAGAAAAATCTCAGTGATAATGTAGTTGTGGCCTGCAATATAGATGGTTACCAATCCAATCTAGTTGACTGGAGGCATGTGGCTATCCTCTGTCTCTTTCCTCTGTAATATTTGTCTATGCAGCTGGGAACCGGAAAAAAAAAAATCCAAATGCATCTGAGTCAAAGGAGAAGGATCTTCACGCTTTTTGTCATGTTAAATTTTATGCCCCCTACGCCCATCATTGTGTCTCAAGTCAAAGTCTCAGGAAGACTTAAGGCGTTGCCTGTGTGCTCTGCAATGTATAAAGTCAACTTGTATATAGACTATATCAATCAACTCCCTTCCCTTCTAGCTTATACTAGTTGGGGTCAGTCGATGGTAGGAACCCATATATTTACCATTTCCTCTGCCCTTTCTTCTTCCTGAAGATCCAGGTTTTAATTTGATGTTATTTCCTGTTATCCTGAATAATTTTATTTATTTTTTGTTTATTGAAACGTCTTTATTTTGCCTTCAATCCAGAATATTTTTGCTGTAATGAATTTCAGATTAGAGATTTTTTGCCTTCAGTGTTTTACGGATGTCATTCCTGTCATTTGGCTTGCATTGTTTCTGATGCTAAGTCTTGTCATTTTATCATTGCTCCCCCTTAAGTGTTGTGTTACTTTTCTTCTGGTTGATTTCAAAATTTTTTTCTTAAAATTTTTTTCTGCAGTTAACTCTGACATGCTTAGGTGTGCTTTTCTTTGTTTTCATCTTCTGTAGGGTTTGTGAATCTATAAATTTGGAATTTTTTTTCTCAGCTGTTATTTATCCAAATATTTTTCTGTCCCACTTGCTCCCTCCTCTCTTTTTGAGACTCTAAGTACATGTATGTTAGAGTTTCTGATATCTTTCCTGAGGTCCCTGAGGCTCCATTCATTTTTTTTTTTTTAATTTTCTCTTTATTCTTTAGATTGGGTCATTTCTATTGCTATATCTTTAAGTACACTGAATTTTTCTTCTGTCATTTCCAATCTTCTTTTCAGTCCATCTACTGATTTTTGAAAAAATTCAGGTATGTCACTTTTAATTCTAGAATTTCAATTTTAAATGCTTTTTTTTCCCCTGAGAATTGCTATTTACTCATTCATTATGGGTTTATTTTATTGTACATTCTTGAAAATAGTTAAGAGAGCTGCTTTAAAATTCTTATATGCTAAATCCAACATCTGGGTCATCCTAGAGTGGGTCTCCATTGATCAAGTGTGCGTTACATTTCCTGTTTCTTCCTATGTCTCGTAACTTTGGATTTTGTCCTATGCATTGTGTATGATCAGTTATAGAGACTCTGGATTGTGAAATTCTCCAAAGTATCTTGGTTTTTTTTTCATTGGTTTAGTTCTCAATTAACCTGACTGGGCTCAAATTCAAAACTCAGTGTCCTTTCAGTGGGTGGCAGCTAAAATCTCTGATCATTTTGTTTTGCCTCACATGGGCTATTTTCATGAATTTTTAATTTACATAAATGGTATTGGGTTCTAGACATTATTGCTTCTTAATTTTTCATCAATCTCTATGCTTATTAGGTATATCCCTGTACTGCTCCACAGTAGCCTGTTATTACCTTGTCAACGTTGGGCATCCGGCTTGGGCTGTGTGAGTACTGATTTCTGTGCTGAGGAAGCAGAGGATGGTTGTCCAGAGGAAAAGCAGGGGATGGGCAAGAGCAGAAATTAAATGCTTTCTGCAACCCACCTTCTCAGTGCCTCCTCTGGGAATCCTTCATGCTGGCCTTAACTCCTCCCTCACCTTTTTATCCCAGCAAAAGGGAATTTTTGACTGGAGTAGAGAATTTGGAAATTAGAGAAACAGAAACCATTAATCCCCTTCACCGGGCTTCCCTGGTGGTGCGGTGGTTGAGAGTCCGCCTGCCGATTTAGGGGACATGGGTTCGTGCCCCGGTCCGGGAAGATCCCACATGCCGCGGAGCGGCTGGGCCCGTGAGCCATGGCCACTGAGCCTGTGTGTCCGGAGCCTGTGCTCTGCAACGGGAGAGGCCACAACAGTGAGAGGCCCGCGTAACGGAAAAAAAAAAAAAAAGAACAATCCCCTTCATGTCCTTTGTGCCTCTATGCTGTATTCAGATAGCTCTTTGCAACGTGAAGTCATGTCAAACACGTATCAGTGCCAGTTTGCCCTTCCCTGCTACTGCCAGATGCAGAAAAGAACAAAAGCATTTTAATGCTGGGGGCCATTAAGGACATTGTGAAGGAGCAGTCAACGCAGTCTTCAGGAAGGCCTACAGGGGATACAGAAAATTTCTGACTCTCATGAAGATGCCTGTCATCTCTTTTGTGCGTCTAGGATACTGTAGCTTCTCCAAGTCCAGAATCCTCAACACACTGCTCAGCCCTGCCCACCTGAAATCACACAAAATCTTTCTCCATCAGGATTTGCCTGTTCTGGTGCTTCCCCAGCAGATCTCTGATGGCCTGGTTGAGGTAACATGCAGTTTTCCTGATAGTGATGGTCTAAAGGAAAACCCCAGTTTTTTTCCAGAAAGCTGTTGCTGTGGCCAACCTTCGTGGGGATCTAGAAAGTTTTTGGACACAGTTTGGTTTCTTGATGGAAGTTTTCTCAGCTGTGATTTTTTTCATTGACTGCCTAGGTGAGAAGGAATGGGGCTTGCTAATGTTTTTAGGAGAAGCTGCCACTGAAAGATGCTACTTTGTCCTCAGTCCACAGGCCAGGGGGAATGAGGAGGCTCAGATTTCCCAGAGGATCCTGAAGTTGAAGCCATCACAGCTGCTGTTTTGGGAGGAGGAGGAAGCTGGAGAGACAGGGAGGAACATGGAGGGTGTTCAAGCTGCCCTGAAAGAAGTGATGTCCTCTTCACTCAGATGTATGTCTGTGGAGGACATTGCACCCCTGGCCAGGGAGTTGGGGATACAGATAGACCACGAATTTGAGAACATGCAGGGGATTCAAGTTTCCCCTACTGAAAACTTGGCTGGAACAGCTGAAGATGAGGGACCACAAAGACACAGTCAGCCAAAAAACTCATCTGAAAGCCCCGCTTAGATGTCAGTAAGAGAGGCTGAGGCTAGATGTGAGATCAGCCCAAATCTTCAGAATTTCCATCTCACCCCAGTATTCATGCCTCTTCTGAAAAACTGCTGTCCTTTACCAACCAGAAATGGAGGTAATTTTAACCGTGTTTCTTTGACAGCCCCCTGGGTTATGGTCTCCCAGTTTTGGTTAGAGCAGAGGTCTCAGAGTTTCCATCCTTCACCCTTTCAGAATACAAGGGTCCATAATCCGGGTAAAGTTTTGGGATTCAATAATTCCAACCTCAGAGATTTTATTCAGGTGAAAGATTTATGAAATTTTCAAGAACTGCTCAGGGACGTCACATGGATAAAACTTTTGGGAGACCACCAAGACCCATTTCTCAGCATGTACAGGCCTGGTCTGAGAGACCACAGAAAATGGGAGCCCTTGAAAGATCTGGGGAAGTGGACTCCCAGGGAGGTCACCTCCGTTCCCCGGGTTCACAGCCAGCAAGAGCGGTTGGGAAGTCACAGCCTAGGCAAGTCTGTGCCTGGGGAACACGGCCAAATGAGGCAATTAGAAAATTCATGAGAACAAAATCCCATATTGAAAATCCTCACCATCAAGCATTTCAAGCAGCAGGAGCCATACAAAAACCCATAAGGACTGCCTCTCAGCAAGGAGCTAAGCTGAAGACACAAGGTGGGCCTTCAAATCCATCTTTCCAAATGGGATTCAAACCTATGTCCAACAGCAAATTTTTGCTCAGCTCTCAGTTCAAATCCAATCAGCCCAAGTCGTGCCCGGCCAAGCAGTCCCAGCACAACCCTCTCAACCTGTGTTCTCTCAACCCAAACTCATTCAGACAAATCCACTCAGCACCAGCCCTCCAAGTCTCAGTCCTCCCAATCTAAGCCTTCTCAGCCCTAGACCTCCCAAGCTAAACCTTCTCCATCCAAACCCACTCAGCCCAAGCCATGCCAGCCCCAATCCTCCCAATCTAGGCCTTCCCAGCCCAGACCCACTCAACCCAAGTCATTTCTGACTGGTCCTTCTCAGGCTAAGGCATATGACCCAAGAGCAGGGCCCAAGAGGGTAGGGAAGCATTAAAGTCCTTACTCTGGAGACCTATGAAATGTATCCTTTGCCCAGGCCTTTCCTATCATATATATAGTAACCTGAAGAAGAGTGGCAGTGATGGTAAAAGAGTACTATCATTAGCATGACACAGATAGCAAGATATGCACAGCCTAATTGGATATCATAAAAATATAAGAATTGTGTCCCTAAAAAAAAGGAAAAATACGAAAAGAGTAAAGAATAGAATCAAGCAGTAAATAAAAGAATTGAATACAACCTTGAGTATTAGGTAATATATAACCTGAATCCAGGGAATGGGGGCTGTAAGACAATTTCACTTGGAAAAGAGTGGGGATGATGCCTTTAGTTGCAAAGTGACCATAAAATAGGGCGCAAGTTGCGTCAGTGTTGCAAGAAAAACTGCCCTAGATGTTGGCTGCTCTAGAGGTGTTTTGGTCAAAAATTTTTGGTTTGATATCAGCCGCTAAGCAGGTAACCTTGTTTGTTTGGAATGTTTAAATCAACTTGCTTGTGATAATAGCCCCAAATTGCTCGGATGATAAAACTCAATTGACCCTTACATATAGAAATAATGAGCTAACAACCAAGGAAATTAATTATTTTGCCTTAACTTTGGGAATGATCTGTGTATGTTTCATATTTTAAATGTTTGTAGTGGTTAAGATAATTTGGCTAATTAGAGGATCTGATATATTAGCCTCTTGACTCTAACTTAAAATGTGTAATCGAATTTTTAATTTTAGAGTTCTGATTTTTTTAAGTTGAAAAGATTAAGATAGGTTTACAAAGTTTGTAAAAAGCATTGAAATGTTTAAGAGAACTGAAGATTCACATAATTCTCAACTGTAATTTATTAGATACATTATTGTTCTAAACATTTGGTTAAGTTCTGCTAGCTAGAAGCAGTAAGTAGAAGGAATATTAAATTTAAAATATTTAAGTGAGGTTTAATTAAGTTTGTGAGTGACACCAAATATTAATAAAAGACCACTTTATTTACTTATTTATTCTTAGCAAATAAGTTTAACTTTAATTTGACTTTTGTGTGTTTAATCTAAGTATTATAATTATAACAGAAACCAAATAGCTTCCAAATTTCTGCAATTAAAAAATAAATTTTGTGGGGTTTTAGCAGATTGCTTTAGCTTCTCAGTAGAATGAAACATTTATCTAAAATCTCTGTTACAAGGGTCTCCAAAGACTTCATGGATATTATCTTAATTTTATTCTTGCAACATCTAAAGGGCTACTTTAAAGGAAGATGTTAAAATTCACTAGATTTAGAAATAAAATAATAGGATTTGTAAGTTGAATAAAGAGCCCTGCTTTTTGAATCTGTAACTTTTATAAAATTAACATTAGTTTTGAGTACTAAAATATCCCCACATCTTTTCTGGGTAAAAAAAAATCAAAAATTGTCTTCAAAGACACAAAAAAATCCTATTAACAAAAAGATGAGAAATGATCTTTGAAAAGGAATAATTAATCTCTTAAAAATGTTTAATTAAACATTTTCATATGACAATAGGTATCCTTCGTTTGTGCATGTATTAAATAATCAATATTGAGTATTTAGAAGGTGTTCAATCTCTCTCAAGTTTACTGTAAGGGTGAAGAAAGAAATAGAGGACTATGCATATGAATTTTTATCTTCTGGCAGGCAAAAAAGCATAATAATAAAAGCATAAGTTCAAAACTACAAAATCTTTGGTGTAAAAGTGAAGTTTTTCACAAAAATAACCTTTTTGTTGTTTAAACTTTTGAAATGAGCAATAGTAGTGCTGTTTTTAAAAACTTTTCTCTATATCCTTCTTCAAGATTAGTTCCTGGAGGACAGAACTTGTTGGGTTACTGTCACCACTAGATTCTGTATCAGCCTGGGGTTAATAATATATATATGGTACATTCAAATTAGACAATTTGAGGAGAGTTTAATAAACAGACTATTTATAAAGGGCTAGGCAATATGTAAAAACAGTACAAAGGAGAGTGCAGTACCCTGGATCTAGTAAAAGCAAGGCACATTACTACTCCAAGGTCTCAAGGGAAGGTGGCGGGGAGTGCTTTCCCTGATCAGAAGAGCTGTGTGGGAAGGGCCTTGGGTCTGGGTGGTTGCAGTGACCCACAGGGAGGTATCCCAGGGAATACAGTAAGTCCCCTACATATGAATGAGTTCTGTTCCGAGAGCATGTTCGTAAGTCCAACAAAGTTAGCCTAGGTACCCAACAAACACAATCTGCTATATAGTACTGTACCGTAATTGGTTTATAATACTTTTCACACAAATAATATGTAAAAAACAAACACAAAAAATAAAACATTTTTAATCTTATAGTACTGTACCATGAAAAGTTCAGTGGTACAGTACAACAGCTGGCATAAGGGACTGGCATCGAGTGAACAGGCAAGAAGAGTTACTGACTGGAGGAGGGAGAGGAGGTGGGAGATGGTAGAGCTGAAGGATCGTCAGCATTAGGAGACGGAGGGCAAGCTGCCATTTCACTCACGCCAGTTGTTGATGGCACAGTCTTGCTGGAACCAGATGCATGTTCGCATCTTTGATTTTTGTTTTGTTTTTTTAATTATTTATTTATTTTTTGGCTGTGTTGGGTCTTTGTTGCTGCTCTCTGGCTTTCTCTAGCTGCGGCAAATGGGGGCTACTCTTCAAGGCGGTGTGCGGTGTGCGGGCTTCTAATTGCGGTGGCTTCTCTTGTGGCAGAGCATGGGCTCTAGGAGCACAGGCTTCAGTAGTTGCAGCACAAGTGCGTGGGCTTCAGCAGTTGTGGTTCGCGGGCTCAGTAGTTGTGGTGCACGGGCTTAGTTGCTCCTTGGCACGTGGGATCTTCCCATACCAGGGATCAAACCCATGTCCCCTGCATTGGCAAGCGGATTCTTAACCACTGTGCCACCAGGGAAGTCCTACGTTCGCATCTTTGAAAGTTCTCAACTTGAAGGTTTGTTATGTAGGAGACTTACTGTTAAATATCTGTTCCTTACCTCTGATCTGCCAGTACACCCCCTTGACCAAACCCAACCAGAAAACAGAGAACAAGGAGGCCATCTAGGCTGTTCATGTAGGTCAGCCTTTTAGGGTTCAGAGTAGGATGGAGAATGGATCCAGAGGGGCAAACAGAGGGTAACCAACAGATTCTTCTTTCCATTCCATTCTTCCATTTTTCCTCTTGTTTACTTTCTTCCTTCTCTCATATTTATTTATCGAGCATCTATTATGTGTGAGTCATTGGACTCAGAACTGAGAAGACATGGAAACAGAATGAGAATCCTACTATAGCTGTGAGATCCTGTAAATCTGTGTGTTTCCTCCCTATTGTAAAACTATAAGCTCATTATACATGATTTTGAAAATGCAGGAATAGACAAAGAAGAAAGGAACATAAAAGTAACTCTTAACCCTGGTGGTCCAGTGGTTAAGACTTCGCACTTCCAATGCAGGGGGTGCGGGTTCCATCTGGGGAACTAAGGTACCACATGCTGTGCAGTGTGGCCAAAAAAAAAAAAAAAGTAATCTGTAATTTCATAACTTAGAGTAGCTAGTAATATAGTCCTCTAACTCACTAATAACATTTTCATGTATTTTTTCTGTTTATGAATTTACAGGCAGTACTCTATTACATTTTTGTGTCTGTACCAGGGTTGATGTGGCAAAGTCAAACATAGTGTTAGGGGCAGGCAGTATAAACGGGATGAAATATTGATTTTCCAGATGTCTTAAGAAAGTCTGGGGCTTCCCTGGTGGTGCAGTGGTTAAGAATCCTCCTGCCAATGCAGGGAACAGGGGTTCATGCCCTGGTCTCTGAATATCCCACATGCCACGGAGCAACTAAGCCTGTGCGCCACAACTACTGAGCCTCTGCTCTAGAGCCGGTGAGCCACAACTACTGAAGCCTGCGCGCCTAGAGCCCATGCTCCGCAGCAAGAGAAGCCACCGCAGTGAGAAGCCCGCGCCCCACAACGAAGAGTAGCCCCTGCTCGCTGCAACTAGAGAAAGCCCGCGTGCAGCAACAAAGGCCCAACCCAGCCAAAAATAAATAAATAAAGACACAGACCTACTAGAGAATGGACTTGAGGATATGGGGAGGGGGAAGGGTAAGCTGTGACGAAGTGAGAGAGTGGCATGGACATATATACACTACCAAATGTAAAATAGATAGCTAGTGGGAAGCAGCCACATAGCACAGGGAGGTCAGCTCGGTGCTTTGTGACCACCTAGAGGGGTGGGATAGGGAGGGTGGGTGGGAGGGAGGGAGACGCAGGAGGGAAGAGATATGGGAACATATGTATATGTATAACTGATTCACTTTGTTATGAAGCAGAAACTAACACACCATTGTAAAGCAATTATACTCCAATAAAGATGTAAAAATAAATAAATAAATTTATTTTAAAAAACAACAGCCTGTAAGGCAGCCAAGTGTTGATGGTATTTAAGGACAGTAAAAGTTTGCACTCTTAATGACCATTGACAGACTTTGTGTAAATATTAAAAAATATATGCTTTTCATTGACTATAGATGAAAAGGTGAGGGAAGAAACACAATATTACATCATACCCCAGCATAGAGCTACTATATTTGTATAAAGGAATCACTAGTTATCTGTTGTTTTAATTGAAGTCCTGTCTAGGCATTAAGCTGTAATGTAAATGTTGATAGTGCCTAATTTCAACTCCCAAGATAAACAGAAAGAGCTTATGTATCAAGACTGATTCTCTTTGGCCTCAACGGATACCATTTTCTCTGGGGGCAGTCTTTAGTTCCCTTCCTTCTCAGTACCAAGTCAGTGGTTTTCCTAGCAGAAGTCTCCACTGGTGTGGTTTTTACTTGTGCTATAAAGCTCTCAGGTTTAACATCTGGTTTCCTATAACAACCCGAAGAAGACTTCTTGGTGGACTTTCTGGAGCTGGATAATAGGCTGCATCTTTAAAACTTGGGAAAAATCCATCTCCTTGTTCAATTAATGCAGGCAAGGACTTCGTAGCTTCACTGATCTCCTTAGCTATTGTTTCTTCTCTGCGTTTCAAGTTTTCCATACGAGGGGCTGGATCAGGGTCATATTTTAGGTCCAATGGATGTACAACAGGTTAGTACTGCTTCAGAATTTCTTGTTTTGCTTTTATGATTTTGATGACACATTGAAGGATCTTTCTGGGATACTGCTTACTGTTTTGTGGCTACATGGACTGTGATTTCATCAAACTGGTTTTCAAGGACTTTGATATCAGAATCCATAAGCAATTGTCTGAAGCTTCCTGCCATGCTTGCCCACGAATGTTGACATTCTCTTGCACAACTGATTCAAAAGTCCACTGTGCATCTTGCAGCAGGGGCTCCCGAATCTCCTCTGGCAGCGCGTCCCCGAGGTTTTGCGCAGAGCTGCCACCCAGTTCTAGCATTTCCATCACTGCCCGCTTTGAGGTGCAGCGCACTTGCAAGTCTTTTCAGGAGATGGCAGGGACCGAGGCCCTGTCATCTATCGCAGCTACTCTTTCCATGTCCCACAGAGAGGAAAGAGCCACCGACTCAAGCCCTCTCCCATTTTCCAGCTTCAACTGTCTGAAGAGAAGATTTTGAATGGCGCTGCAATGAAGAGAGGATTTTAGAGTATCTGCGCTTTTAAATAATATAAGGTTGCCATTGTAATCTGGTCTGGGTATTGCCTGCTCCTGACCCTAAACTGCACAAGAGCCATAAAGTTTTCTGTTACTCTATAATGGGACTATAAAATAGACTGTCTCTTTAATCCAAGGTGTTAACATTCTTCACACCCTTTTCGCAAATTTTCTTATATTTTAAAGCAGAGGTTTCATAATTAGAGTGTGTGTAAAAATCACTCGGGGTGGTTGTTAGAGTTGTATATTGTTGGGGCTCCCTGCAGAGATTCTGACTCAGTAGGTCTGGAGTAGGTCTCTGCAATAGCCTCTTAACAGGAACTCACTGAGGCAGAAGATCCTGGGGCCACATTCTGAAAAACCCAGATCCAGACTGGGCTGCAAACCTGTTCTTCCCGTACTCAGAGAAAGATATTTTCATCTGGGCCAGAAATCGAGGCTGAGATAATTTCTCCTCATTATCATTCTTATTAAACTCATTATTCCTCTTCTGCTGGAAAATCTGGCACTGAAAAGCTGGTGTAATATGATAATGAGGTAGAAACTTTTAGCTGTTTAAGATTAGGGCTGTTTTGGGCTTCCCTGGTGATGCAGTGGTTAAGAATTTGTCTGCTATAGGTATAGCCGATTCACTTTGTTTTACAGCAGAAAATAACACAACATTGTAAAGCAATTATACTCCAATAAAGATGTTAAAAAAAAAAAATCCAGTGCAGGGGACACAGGTTTGAGCCCTGGTTGGGGAAGATCCCACATGCCGCAGAGCAACTAAGCCTGTGCTCCACAGCTACTGAAGCCCGCACGCCCTAGAGCCCATGTTCCACAAAAGAAGCCACCGCAATAAGAAGCCCGTGCACCGCAACGAAGAGTAGCCCCTGCTCGCCGCAGCTAGAGAAAGCCTGTGCACAGCAATGAAGACCCAATGCAGCCAAAAATAAATTTAAAAAAAAAAAAAAAAGATTAGAGCTGTTTTACCTATAGGCTTCTGTATCGAGCACTTCTCATTTTGCCTGCAAGTTTTGTATCTGATTAAATCTAAAAGACATCCTTTTATTTTTCAAAATGTGCTTCTTTCTCTTTGTTCCATGGCTAAGACTTGATTTTTTGCTCAAGCCCCAATTCTTTCTTCCTATTGTCCTGTGTCACCTGTATATGTAGTATCATTCTGTCACTAATGGAAGACAACTTTACTAGTGATTAATGCACTATACTTTTTGGTTCGGGTCCTGATTTGACAGCCCTGCATCTCTATGCCTCGCAGACCAGATCAATTTCTCTGGGACGCAGAAGCAGAGAGAAAGGAGAATAGATGAAGATACTGAGACGTGCATATCGTCCAGAGGGCCCCTGCCCCTTATCCCCAGTTCTGGGTAAACCCCCAACCCTACCCCTAGGCCCCAGGTGAGCAATAAAACCCAAAGAGAGATTCGAATACCGCATGTCTTTAGTATCTCTCACACTTCCCATAATTGGATGGGTGAAGGGATCATGCAAGAGAGGAGGAAATATTAATAAAAAACTGCATCAGTTAATACTTCAAATATCATTCCATCACAGCAGTAGCCCAGGTAGTGTGGACAGAGTGACAAGCGCAGCTTGAGGAAGGGCAGAATTTAAGGGACAGGCAGAGGATCAGTGATGTATATACAGAGGAGGACTGGATGGGGAAGCTCTGGGTGGGGTGTTTCAGGAAGTCAGCAGAGACTGTCTTAGCAAATTAGGGCCAATTTCCTTACTTTTAGACTAGACCTACTTTTGGTGTTTTTAAGATAAGGAATGAGATGAAAGTTTCAGAAACGAAGAGATAGAACTGTCAAAGGATTATTCTGTTGCCTCTTTATTCTGCTGAAACCATATTAAAATTATTCCAATAATAACCAGCTGAGTGCAGTCCTGGGCAGCCTGGGAGTGTGCTGCTGGGGATGCTGCTGTGAGCAGAGTTGCCGGCCAAGAGCCCTCTGTAGGGACCCACTGCGGTGGTCCAGAGACGGCACTCTGGGCAGGCTGTTCCGAGTCAGGAACTCAGCATGGTGAGGGTCCCGGAGCCGGGCCAGTCCTTCCCAACGTGGGAGGACCCTGCCAGGCAGTCTTGGCTCTGGGGCTCCTTGTTGGCCTGGCTGAGACTTTCTCTGAGCTGCACTGTAGTCCGATGCTCTCCCTCACCAGTCCCCCGTCCCTTCTTTCTTGCCTTGTCTGACCTGCCTGCAGTATGAGCTCTCCCCACTTCTGCGCCCTCCTACCTTTCTGTGTCACAGACTTTTCACGAACTTGAATTCTGTCTTAGCGTCTGCTTCCTGGAGGACCTGAACTGGCACAAGTTATTTGTGAAAACCGTTTCTTCTTCTTTCAGTGTCTGAGCAGTCTTGGACACACCTACTTCTCCCCCTCTCCCTTTGTGAGAAAGCAGACCCAGGGAAGCTTTGCTATAATTCTTGAGAGTCTGCTCCAAAAAGGGAGAAATGTTTTGACTCTTAGTTCCTTTAGGATGGACATTAATTTTGGATGTGGAGAGACTTTTTTAACAAGAGCTTTGCATGCATGCATATTTCATCTGTTGCCAGGTGTCAGCCCTGTTCCTTGCTTAATGACAATGAGGAATCATTCATAATTTACTATTCTCATTTGTAGCCCACAAGAAAGAAGAAAAAAATCATTAATGATATGGTGTGCGCTGGGATATTGCTTTAGGTTCCTGGGACCTCTTGCAACATTGGCCAAAGATTAGTAAGGTAAGAACTGAGACGTGACCCGTTGCGTTGTGTGGTTTTTGTCAGTACAGCTTTAGGGAGAAAAGGGCACAGAAGCCAGACTGGGGAGGGTTGAGATGTGAATGGAAAGTGAAGAAGTGGACACTTCCAAGAAATTTGATTTTAAAGGAAAGTGCTGTACCTACTGGATCAAGAAAATTTTTCCTTCCTCACCCTCCCCCCTTTTTTTCTTCTCTTCTCCCTTCCTTTTCCTTCTCCTCCTCATTCTTCTTCTTCTTCTTTATTTTTTTTGACTGTGCTGCATGGCATGTGGGATCTTAGTTCCCTGACCAGGGACCCAACCCATGTCCTCTACAGTGGAAGCACTGGAAATGTGGAGTCTTAACCACTGGACCGCCAGGGAAGTCCCATCCTCATTCTTCTTCTAATTCTTTTTTTTTTTTTTTTTTAAGTCCAAGGTAACATAATATTTGACAAAAAGTTCAAACAATATAGAAATACATGGTGTAGAAAGTCCCTCATAATTCTACCCTCTGGATAGCAGGAGTTCTCAACATTGTCTGCATGTTAGAATCAGGGGAGATTTTTAAAAATCCTGATGCTGAGCCTACAGCCTGTGTCAAAGGTACAGAGATCTCTGGGAGTGGCACCCAGATATCGGCATTCTTTAAAGCTCTCTAGGTGATAACGACACACAGTCAAGGTTGAGAACCACGACTCGAAGTGTGGCCTGTGGACCAGCGGTATCAGCATCAGCATTCAGCAGAACCTGAACTCTGCAGCCCTTCTACCTAATGAATCGAAATCTGCATGCTAACAATATCCCTTGATGTTTCATATGCACAATAAATTTGTTTTTACATTTATGGTCAGTTGATTTTTTTAAATTGAAATATAGTTGACTTACAATGTTGTGTTAGTTTCTGAAGTACAGCAAAGTGATATATATATATATATTCTTTTCAGATTCTTTTCCATTATAAGTTATTACAAAATATTGAGTATAGTTCCCTGTGCTATGCACTAGGTCCTTGTTATTTATCTGTTTTATATATAGTAGTATATGTATATGTTAATCCCAACCTCCTAATTTATCCCTCTCCCCCTTTCCCCTTTGGTAACCATAAGTTTGTTTTCTATGCCTGTGGGTCTATTTCTGTTTTGTAAATAAGTTCATTTGTATCTCATACGCACAATGAAAATTGAGCAGCACTTTTTAGAGAAAGATCACTAAAAGAAATAAGGAAGACTTTTTTTTTTTTAAGATGGAATGAACTCATGCTTACAGAGTTACTGAGAGGAAGAATCTGTAAAGGGGAAAGAATAGAAAGTATAAGACAGAATGTCATAATTGGTAGGACAATGTCCCAGAAGAGGTAGGAGGGATAGAATTGGCAGCTGGGAAAAATGAACTTTGAAAAGAAAAGGGAATTTGTCTTCTTGGGACACTGGAAGGAAGAGGGAGTGAATGATAGACTTGCAGGTAGGTTTGAATTGTGGGGGAAACTGGAAGTTGATGGTATTGTCACCTGATGGCCTTTGTTTTCTGCTTTCCCCAGGGAAATAGGAGGAGAGGCCCTCTGTGAAAAACGAATGGGGCAAAGAGGAATAATGGCTATTGAAGCCCTACTATGTGCCACAAGGGGTGTTACATACAAAAAGCCTATATACTCCTTCCAATAGCCCTAAGACAGTCCTATTATACAGACGGGGAGATCAATCCTCTGCTGGCTTCTCCTTCACTCAGTCTCTGCACATCTATCCTGAGGTTCCCTCTCTATTTCTTCATTCCTTTGGTGACTCACTCAGTCCCCTGACTGTGAGTGTTATCTACATGACTTTGCCTGCAAAGTCCCCCCCGCCACCCGCTCCCCACAATCTACATTTCTAGTCCTGACCTGTGTTGTGAACTCCATCCAGTTGTTTACTTAACATTTCCATAGCATGCCTGATAGAAATCTCAAACTTATCATGGGCAAAAGACAACCTTTCCCAAACTTGCAACCCTCCTCCATAGCCCACTCCCTTAATTATAATAATGCCCAAACCCAGGACTTCTGGCAGTGTCTTCCCTCCACCTCCCTCCATCCCAAATCACCAAGAAGTCTTGTCAATTTTATCTCCACAGCATTCTGAGTCCATCCACTTCTCTAAGATCTCCACTTCCACTAGTCCAGTCTAAGCCACCATCACCTCCTACGTGGACCACTGCACCACTGCAGTAGCGTTCTACCTGCCCTCTCTGCGTCTGCTGCTGCCGCCCTGCAACCCAGTCTCTGAATCTCAGCCAGACTGAGGTATACACACATGGTGTATACACATGGCAATTTTAAAACATATAAACAGAGTAGTATCACGAATCCCCTTAATCTTATCATAGCAACTCCAAAAATTTTCAATAACTTGTCAATCTTTTCTAATCTCAACATTTTTCTTTTTTAAAAAAGCATTTAAAAGCAAATTTAAGATGCCATATTATTTATTTTATTTTATTTTATTTATTTATTTCTTGCGGTATGCGGTCCTCTCTCTATTGTGGCCTCTCCCGTTGCGGAGCACAGGCTCCGCACGCGCAGGCTCATCGGCCATGGCTCACGGGCCCAGCCGCTCCGCGGCATGTGGGATCTTCCCGGACCGGGGCACAAACCCAAGTCCCCTGCATCGGCAGGCGGACTCTCAACCACTGCGCCACCAGGGAAGCCCCAAGATGCCATATTATTTCAACCATGCATATTTCAATAGATATCTCTAACAGAGGAGGATTTTAAAAATTAAAACCAAAATGCTCATTACATTCTCAGTGCTGCACGGGTTTATATATTTTATCTCATTTAGTCTTCGTAATAGTCTTGAGGGGAGGGTGTTGCTAGATGATTTCACCTACAGGAAAGTGTAGATTTAGAGTGTCCTGGCCCAAAGGGCTGAAATTTGAAGTGGGACTCCTCAAATTCCCTGTCTGCTGTGCATTCCACCCATTATGACTTCTCTTTCCTGTAAGTGTGAGGTCTCCTCTACACATTCCTTAGTGCCTTACATCTAGTGATCTTGCATCATTTTAAGAAAAGAGAAAATAAAAATGGGAAGAATCTATATTTTCAGATTTTCCTGCTTAAATTTTTCTCTAAAATTTAGGGAAAATATCATTATACTGCCATCTTCTGGATCTTTTGAATGCTAACACATCAATGACAATATAGATCTTTAAAACCACATCCGTCCAACTCTAATCTAGGGCTGACGTATTAAACTTTGTATAATTAAAATTATTTCTTTAGTTAATTGGAAAAATTTTCTTTAAACAACTTAATACATATTAAATATAGAGGCTAAAAAGTAAATGTATTTAGAGGTCAGTTATTTTTGTTTCTAGGGGATGGAGGCAAACGTACATAGTTAAAATTTACAAATAATTCAACTGTCATTCAACCAATGACAGTTTTAAAAATTAATGTTAATAGAGGTATTGGCTAGAAAAGCATTTCCACTGCTGGTGAGAGTATAAATTATCTTTTGGGAAGGCAATGTGATTGCTTATTTAAAAAGTAAAAATAAACTATCTGTAACTTTTGACCATGTAAATTTACTTTAGGAACTCATCCTACATATATTCTTGTTAATGTATGCAAAGATGTATATATCTTTGAATAAGATGTATAATCTCACCTTGTTTATAAAGGACTAGAAAAACCCAGCATGCTTAAGTAAATGATGTTACAACATCGATGCAATGTGGTTCTTTGAAGGTGCTTAAAAATACTGGTGTAGTTCTAAATACACTGGTAATAATAACTAATAATGACTGATATTCTAAGAGGTTTGTTTAAAATATTTTAGCCTAGAACTGGAAGATGCTATGCAAATTAAATACTCTTTCATATTTTTTACTAACAGATACTTATGTAGCAAAAAACTACATTTGGATTTCTGCCTCTAAAAGAGTGATAAACTCAGCTTTTAAAAAATGGAACATGAGGCAATAAAGTCCTCAATCTTAGCTTCATAATCAATGGTACAATAAATAAGATAAAGATTGTTTGAGTGTAAGTTATATTTTGTGGTTTCTACTCAAGAAAAGTTTAAACTAACGGGGAGAAAAACTTAGTACTCCGTGAAATCCATGCCATGAAGCCAAATTTACAATGCAATGTCTTTTTACTTACCTTTATTATTTAATAATAAAAGATTGACTAGGCACAGTAATCATGACTGGTATTTGTCAAGTCTTTTCTATGTGCTAAGTGCTGTCCTGAGTGCTTAGCATGTGAGAAGTCAGTTGGTCTTCTCCATGACTTTGGAAAGACAGTATATAGACAATATTTCTATTTAATGAAATTGAGAGTGAGGAAAGTTAAGTGAGGAAAGTTAAGCACATGGTCAAATCAGGAAATAAGTCCAAATATTCTGAATTTGGATGCAGTGCCTTTTTTTTTATTACACCAAAATGCGTCAAAAGGGAAAAACATACAGGTGTATATGCCTATATTAGAATGCTTGGTAATACATATGAAGTGCCAAGTACACTGCCTGGCATATTATATTGATAAATACTCAAAAAACGTTGACTATAACTCTTGTTATTTTTATTATGTTGAGAGGACAATAAAGGCAGGTCTCTGACCAAGTGACAGAGGCAAGCATCCTTCCCACTCAATACTTCCATTGAAAATTCTCAATTGCGTTGTAATGTCTTCACACTCATATGAAGCGTAAGCCCCGTGAGGGCAGGAGTTTTCTCTATTATGTTCACTGTTATCTCCTGAGGCCTATAAGACAGCTCATATTAACTTCTCAGCAAACATTTGACACCTAGATTGAGAGACCAGAAGATTTTCTTGCTCCTTTTTTCTTCTTTTTGACTGTGCCATGTTAGCTTACTATTGTTTTGCTCTTCTGTATAATTTGTACACTTCAGAGTAGTGCTTCCCAAGTTTTAGTGGTTATGAAACTTCCTGGGATCTTGCTAAACATGTAGATATCCCCCAAAAAAGTAGATCCTCAGAAAGCTCCATTATGTATTTACATACCCTCATAAATGGACCTCCACCCAAAAATTTGGTTTGGACATCAAAACTGATGATGCATACACATATCAAGAGAGTATCGGAATACGTAATGAAGCTTTCTGGGGGAAAAGAGACCTGGGCAGGCTTTCCAGCTGGTCCAAAAATGGCTTGAGAGAGCAGGGAAAGAGAGGCTTGGGGTTTTGTTGTGTTTAGGGGGAGGGGCTGGAATAGGTCTCTTCCAGGAAGTTGCACGCACCACCTTTGCTAATATCACTTTGGCCAGAAGTTAGCAATATGGCCTCACCTAAATGCAAGGGAGATTATAACATGTAGTCTTTATTTCAAGTCATAGTGTGTCCAGTTCAACATCAGAGTTCCACTGCTATATAACAAGGGGAGAACGAACATAAAGGGACCAGAAGCAGTCTCTGATCCAGTTACTAAATAGACATTAGGTGGAGTAACATCAATTATTTCAAGTCATCTGCGTATGGTTTACTACTCATAATTTCTAGTTAGTGTTCCAAAGGTTGCTATTTTTGTAACTTACTCTGGGTTTTATTATGTTCCATAGCAATGTTCGGTGAGCTGAGGAGATAACGCTTAATGGAAAAGAGTATTTATTTATTTCTGGCAATGTGCCAGGCACCTGAATGGATACTCTCACATATATTTTCTCATTTGGAAGAGCCAAGAGAGAAATAAGAAAGAGTTCTCTCATCCAAGGTCAACTATAGGCAAAATGGTAAGTAAAGTAGCGTTTCTTTTCTTTATTCTTTTTCTCCTTTTGCATTTAATAATATTTTATTTATTTATTGAAGTATAGTTAATTTACAATATTGTGTTAGTTTCAGGTGTACAGCAAAGTGATTCATATATATATATATATATATACATATATATTCAGATTATTTTCCATTATAGGTTATTATAAGATATTGAATATAGTTTTCTGTGTTATACAGTAAATCCTTGTAGCTTATCTAGTATATGTACAGTAGTTTGTATCTGTTAATACCATACTCCTAATTCATCCCTCTTTCCTTTTCCCCTTTGGTAACCATAAGTTTGTTTCCTATGTCTGTGAGTCTGTTTTTGTTTCGTATATAGATTCATTTGTACTATTTTTTAGATTCCACATATAAGTGATATCATGTAATGTTTGTCTTTGTCTGACTTACTTCACTTAGTATGATATTCTCTAAGTCCATCCATGTTGCTGCATATGGCAATACTTCATTTTTCTATGGTTGAGTAATATTCCATTATATATATATATATATATATATATATATATATATATATATACCACATCTTCTTTATCCATTCATCTGTTGGTGGACACTTAGGTTGCATGTCTTAGCTATTGTAAATACTGCTGTTATAAACATTGGGGTGAATGTACCTTTTCAAATTAGGGTTTTCATCTTTTCTGGATATATGCCTAGGAGTGGGATTGCTGGATCATAAGGTTGCTCTACTTTTAGTTTTTAAAGGAATTTTCCATACTGTTCTTCATAGTGGCTGCACCAATTTTTTCCACATCCTCACCAGCACCTGTTATTTCTTGTCTTTTTGAGAATAGCCATTCTGACCAGTGTGAGGTGATAAGTAAGGTAGCTTTTCTTTTATAACTTGTGCTTTCCTTTTCAATAGATGTTTTCTAAAGTGTGTTCTGTGTATTTATTTTTCTACAACAGAATGTCCAATGTAGAGCATAACTGAAAATATTCAATTGTGCAAAATGGTATGTAGGACTTAAGTTCAAATGGAAAACATAATTTGTCGAGATAAATACTTGAACATAATTTGAGGTCTTACAGAATAGTATTTCAATTAGATTATCTTTAAATCCAATTGGCTGAGCGGCCTTATATCTAGACCCCAAATTACAGTTATTCTTTCCCTGCCTAAACTGAAATAGTCAGTATGTAGATGCATCAGAGCCAGTGGTTGGGTGTGATCATAATTGATTCTTGTTTCTAGAGCTTTCCCTAGCAACCTGCAAATATAACCTGCCTTGGATAAAAAGGCACCAGAAATTTGTCAAAGGCCAGTGGTTCATATGGTAAGTATGATGAGTACTCTACATGATTCCCTTGGTTTCCATTTCTAGTTAGACAGCATCTAGATGGCTTTCTTCAATTTATCGTACAGGACAAACACAGGGGCTCCATGCAGCCCCTAAGAATTTTGAATAAAGCGCCTAGAAAAAAGCTTATGTGCCTGCATTTTTCTTTTTAAAGAACTTTTTATTTATTTATTTACTTATTTATTGGCTGCGTTGGGTCTTCGTTGCTGCACGTGGGCTGTCTCTAGTTGCAGCAAGCAGGGGCTACTCTTTGTTGCCGTGCGCGGGCTTCTCATTACGGTGGCTTCTCTTGTTGCAGAGCACAGTCTGTAGGCGCATGGCTGTCAGTAGTTGTGGCACGCGGGCTCAGTAGTTGTGGCTCACAAGCTCTAGAGCACAGGCTCAGTAGTTGTGGCTCACAAGCTCTAGAGCACAGGCTCAGTAGTTGCGGCGCACGGGCTTAGTTGCTTTGTGGCATGTGGGATCTTCCTGGACCAGGGCTCAAACCCATGTCCCCTGTATTGGCAGGCAGATTCTTAACCACTGCACCACCAGGGATGTCCCCGCCTGCATTTCTGAAAATCTTCCTCCAGTATTCAAGGACCCCAGGAGACACAACATCAACTCCTTTGTGCCCACATTACAACATCAACCATTGACTCACAGTATCACGGGGGTAGGAAACCACCTAGGCTTTTAAATTCTGCTGCCTTGGCAGATTTTCCAACATCAGATACAAATTGGGTTCTGGGAAAATCTGATGAGGGGAAGAAGAAGAGTGAAGTGGCTACAGCTGTTGCACGAAGGACCAAAATGCCTTGGCGCTGTGTGTGTTTGTATTCCTCCTAAGAACCCTTGCTTGTAGTTATCCTTAAAGCAAAGTGAAGGGCTCAAGTAAGGAAACATCTGTTGACACTTGTCATCGTGCCCTTCCAGAAGGAACATACTCCTACTCTTTGGGAAGGTGGAATATACAGTCCACTCTGCCTTTGTAGAAGGAGTTAGCAGTAACCTCTCTGTTCCCATGCTGCAGCTTCGCCCACTTGATCGGACCACTGCAGCCTTGGAGATGGCAGCGGTGATGCTGCAGTCAAGAAACCCCTTGTAAAGTAGATGACCTTTCAAGTTTTAACCTTTTTTTTTTTTCCGGCCGTGCTGTGTGGCATGCGGGATCTTAGTTCTACGTCCAGAGATCGAACCCGTGTCCCCTGCAGTGGAAGCGTGGACTCTTAACCACTGAACCACCAGGGAAGTCCCAACTTTTAACCTTTTTTTATTCCAGTTTTATTGAGACATAATTGACATAAGGCACTGTATAAGTTTAAGGTGTACAGCATAATTATTTGACTTATATACATTATGAAAAGATTATCACAAGTTTAGCAAACATCCATCATCTCCTAAAGATACAAAATAAAAGAAAAAGAAAAAAACTTTTTTTTCTTGTGATGAGAACTCTTAGAATTTACTCTTTTAATGACTTTCATATATAACACACAGCAGTGTTAATTATATTAATCACATTGTACATCACATGTCTGATACTTATTTATCTTATAACATGAAGTTTGTACCTTTTGACTGCCTTCATTCAATTCCTCCTCCCCCATCCTCTGACTCTGGTAACCATAAATCTGATCTCTTTTTCTATGAGTTCTTTTGTTTGTTTGTTCTTGAAATATAATTGACCTATAACACTATGTTAGTTCCTGGTGTACAACATAGTGATTCGATATTCTATACATTTCAAAATCGTCACCATGATAAGTCTAGTTACCATCTGTCACTATACAAAGACAGGAGCTGACTTCTTTACTCATGGCGGCAGAATGGGCTGGAGGAGGTTGTAAGGCCAGAGTGGGAGCTTTGAGATCCAGGAATGTTGGTATCACTGGCTCAGCCCTGACACAGACTGAAAGGCTAATATGCTTAATTTCTTTCTTATATCTTTTCCTTACCTTTCTTTTCTCTTTCCCTCTACATAGTCAGTATTCTTTCAAGTAGGACTTTTAAGTTGTCCAGCCTGGGGGAGGATGGTTTGAAGCAAAGAATAAATTGTTAAAGTTGTAATTTCAGGTGTCATGAGAGATAAATATTGGGGTTAAGGGTATCTGGAAAATATGCCTGAAAATTGACATGGGGGAATTTTTTTGGGTTGAAAGAGAAGTGAAAAAAAGAGAGGGCAGATGACAGAGGCTGGGACACATGGAAAAGTTTTTTCAATGACCTCATGTTGCCACTAATTCATGAGAAATACTGCTTTAATGTCTTAAATTTATCCTAGAAGAATTAGGCTCAATAGCTCCTTTCATTACATCTGGGAGCTTAAATCATGAGTGGCATCTTTTTCCCATATATTTTTGAAAGATGATTTCACATAGAATATAAAACGTTTTAGAAATTCAATTTTATTTATGGGCAGCATCATATTTTTTATACTCTTGCTGAAGAAACTTAGGGTAAGTAGAGGGTCAATTTTATCTTTTCTTTTTTTAACCAAAGGGGCGTATCACTCAGCAGAGTGCTTAGTTGTTATGAGAGTGGAAAAAAGTTCCTCTGGTATAAGGTGTGGGGAACCTATTGGATTTAAAAGGATAATAAGCTTTCTTCTTGAAATAGGCCTAATCAACATACTTTGTTGTACTTTATTGGGGGCATTCATCAATAATGAATCAAACACTAGGCAAAACTTTTCCTGAGAGAGTTAGAAACTCTCTGGCTGGAGTTGAACCCTGGGATCTGGGGTTGTGTCTGTGAATGTTATTCATTCTGCAAAATGCTCTGAGTACCTACCTTGGGCCCAAATGCAGAGAATCATTGGGTCTTGGAAATGTACTTGTTTGGGGAAACACTTAAATATCTCTGCTGGAACAAGGGTCACATAATCACTCCACCATGCAATGTTTAATGGTAAAAGAGAGTCGGGATGTGATCTCACTGAGTGCAGGACTGTTTCTAAGCAGAGTTTTTAAGGGTAATGAACGCTGGCTCTGCAGGTTCTAAATGTGAGTGAACAAGATGGAATTTGGTCAACAGTTGGAGGAGTTGGCCTCAGTAACACGCAGAGTTCACCTGTGGTAACAAAGGGTAAGACAGAGAGTATTTGGGCTTAGATGCTGGTAGGTGCATCGTTGCACAGTGGGAGTGTGTGGAAGTCCTTTATAATTGATTCATTTTTTCAATGAAATAAGAAAGCAGTTGATTAAGAACAAATGTGAGATAGTAGATCTTGAAACTATGAGGGGGAAAGTAAGTATGAAATAGTTATCAACAAGTCAGTGTAAGAATTCCTGGATTTTTTCAGTCTAAGTTATACGCACCAGCTTTCCCCATTGCACCCCCTACCTATCCCTAGCATCCCAATTTATCAATATTAAGTAAAAACCAGTAAAGAAAGATTCATGACAAGACAAATAAGAGAGGAATGTCATAGGGCATAGACATGCAAGACAAACACTGGTTAAGCCCAGTATTGATTCTACTAAGCCTTGTGGGGCTAAGAGAGAGCTCTGTTCCTGCCACTTAAAATCTTGTTAGGCTTTTCAGCTGGAACCACCATCTTCCCGTAATACGCCAAAATGACCAACACAGAGGGAAAGAGGAGGGGCACCCGCTACATGTTCTCTAGGCCTTTTAGAAAACATGGAGTTGTTCCTTTGGCCACATACATGCAAATCTACAAGAAAGGTGATATTGTAGATATCAAGGGAATGGGCGCTGTTCCAAAAGGAATGCCCCACAAATGTTACCATGGCAAAACTGGGAGAGTCTACAATGTTACCCGGCATGCTGTTGGCATCATTGTAAACAAACAAGTTAAGGGCAAGATTCTCGCCAAGAGAATTAATGTGCGTATCGAGCATGTTAAGCACTCTAAGAGCCGGGACAGCTTCCTGAAACGGGTGAAGGAAAGTGATCAGAAAAAGAAGGAAGCCAAAGAGAAAGGGACTTGGGTTCAACTGAAGCGCCAGCCTGCTCCACCCAGGGAAGCACACTTCGTTAGAACCAATGGAAAGGAGCCTGAACTGTTGGAGCCCATTCCCTATGAATTCATGGCATAATGGGTGTAAAGAAAATAAAAGACCTGGACTGTATAAATGTTTCTCTTAATTGAGTAGAAGTGTGTGACCCCCTTCCCCAAACAAATATTTAAAGCACAAAAAAAAAAAAAAATTCTTGTTAGCATCAACTCACCCGTCTTCACATCCATCCCATTGCCCCAAAAGACACCAGTTTAGTTCCAGAGCTGAGGTTGGGGCAGAGGCTCCTTTCTTGTTTAGAATGCATGCCTGAGAGTATTCTGAACCAATGTTCTCTGATAAGCATCTCAGGGATTCTAGAGATCAGAAAAGACTCAGTATGAGTCCAAAGTTATCTTTCTTCTCTTCAGGACTCTAGTAGAGAAACGTGAGGTAGAACTTCTAGCTACTGAGTTAGGACTATAAAGAAGCAACACACTAACCAGAGAGAAAATACATTGGTTCAGTGAGGGTATGTGGAAGCTCTCTCTTTTGGTTCAGTTTTCTCAGGGAGGTAGAGAAGAAGGTTATGACCAGAGAGTGAATTTGTGGAAAAAGGTTTAGAAAAAGAAGTGTGAAATAGTCAGGATGAACAGTTGAATGGACTAGGCAAAGTAGTGTGATTACCATTTAAAGGCCCACTTGAGGTTCATAATTGTCACTTTAAAGTAAGACCAATCACAGGGTACAGGAAGAGAACAGGCAGACTGAATTTAATAAGCGTTACGGTTTTGACATATATATTAGGGATAATTGACAGGGTGGAATGGGGAGAATTGGCAAGGGTAGTTTTGACTGTAAGAATCCAAGATTTCTTACACTGAAAGACTTGTGGATAACTGTTTCATCTTTCTTCTCTCTTTTCATCCATCCAATCATAAGAACATATATTTGTATTTCTTATATTTGCATGAAAGAAACACTGGAAAGACACCCCAAACAAACACAAATGGTTACTTATACAAATGTTTACTAATAGGAGGGTAAGGTGACAGAGATGGAGTCCTTCCAATCCTTCACAAAATTTTCCCAAAAATAGAAGAGGAGGGAACATGTTCCAACTCACTCTAGGAGGCCAGTATTACTCTGACATGAAAACCAGAGAAAGATATAACAAGAAAAGAAAGCTACAGAACAATATCCCTTATTAGTATAGACACAAAGTTCCTCAAGAAAATACTGGTAAACTGAATCTGACAACATATAAAAAGGAGTACATACCATGGCCAAATGAGGGTTTATTCCAGGAATGCAAGGTTAGTTCAACATATGAACATCAGTTAAAGTAATATATCATATTAAAGCAATAAAGGACAGAAAGCCCGCAACCATCTCTGTAGATGCAGGTGAGATGCACCATTTCATGATATAAATACTTAACAAAATAGGAGTAGAAGGGAACTTCTCCAACATGATAAAGAGAATTTATGAAAAACCCACAACAAACATCACATTTAATGGTAAAGGAATAAAAAAAGTTTTCCTCCTAAGATGAGGATTTTCAACAAGGATGTTGAGACAATTCAGTGGGTGAATAAAAGTCTCCTTAGGGCTTCCCTGGTGGCGCAGTGGTTGAGAGTCCGCCTGCCGATGCAGGGGACATGGGTTCGTGCCCCGGTCCGGGAAGATCCCACGTGCCGCGGAGCAGCTGCGCCCGTGAGCCATGGCCGCTGAGCCTGCGCGTCCGGAGCCTGTGCTCCGCAACAGGAGAGGCCACAACAGTGAGAGAGGCCCGCGTACCGAAAAAAAAAAAAGTTTCTTTAACAAGTGGTACTAGGACAACTGTATATCCATAGGCAAAAGAATGAAGTTGGACTCCTACCTCAGACCATATACAAAATTAACTCAAAATGAATGAAGACCTAAAAAGAGCTATGAAACTCTTTGATAAAATATAGGGCTAAATTTTCATGACCTTGGATTTGACAGTGGATTCTTAGCTATGACACCAAAAGCAAGGGAAGAACAAAAAAATTAGATATATTGGACCTCATCTAAACTAAAAGCTTTTGTCCATGTAAGGACACTATCAAGAAAGTGAAAAGATGACCTATAGAATGGGAGAAAATATTTGTAAATTATATATCTGATAAGGGTCTAGTAACTAAAATATGTAAAGAACTCTTACAACTCAATAACAAAAAAACAAGAAACCAAATTAAGAAAATGTGTAAAGGACATTACTCCAAAGAAGAAATACATATGGCCAAAAGGCACATGAAAAGATGCTCAATATTATTAGTTATTAGAGAAATAAAAATCAAAGCCACAATGAGATACCATTTTGTACCCTTTCAGATGGCTGTAAGTAAAAAGTTGGACAGTAAGAAGTGTTGCTGAAGTTGTGGAGAAATTAAAACTTTCCTACATTGTTGGTGGGAATGTAAAATGGTGCAGCTGTTTTTGAAAACAGTTTGGTAGTTCCCCAAAATGTTAAGCAAAGAGTTACCATATGACTCAGTAATTCTGCTCTTAGGTATAGTCTCAAAAGACATGGAGACACGTGTCCATATAAAAACTTCTATACGAATGTTCATAGCAGCATTATTTATAATAGCCCCAAAGTGAAACAACTCAAATGTCCATGAACTGATGAATGCATAAACAAAATGCAGTACAGCCATAGAATATTATTCATCCATGAAAAGGAATAAAGTACTGATACATGCCACAACATGGGTGAACGTTGAAAACATTGTGCTAAGTGAAGAAGTCAGAAACAAAAAGCCACTTGTTGTATGATTCTATTTATATAAAGTGTCCAGAAGAGGTAAATTCATGGAGACAGAAAGTAGATTAGTTGTTTCCAGGACCTAGAAGGCTGTGGAAAATAGGGAGTGACTGCTAAGGGTTACAGGATTTCTGTAGATAGTGGTGATGGCTTCACACTCATGTGAATATTTTTAAAATCACAGAATTATACATTTTAAAAGGGTGAGTTTTATGCTGTGTGAATTATATCCCAATAAGCAAATATACCAGACAGAAGATAAGGAGTAAAAGATATGGAGGGCTTGGCTCTACACTGACAGTAGAACAGAGTGAAGGGGTATATAACTCGAAGTATGTTCTACAGAACTTGTTGACTAATTGGGTGTGGGAGGTAGTGAGAAGGAAGATAAAGTCAAGAGTGATTCTGAGGTGCCTCATCACCTTGTATTGCACGGATTCATTTATGTATGTGCCCATCCTGTTAAAATATGTGTTTCTCAACCTTCTACCTAAAAACATAGGGTCTATTCTGGGGGAAAAGTAAGTGCCAGTTTTAGACACACTTCAGAGCAAACATTAAGTACGTCCATTTTTGTGGGTCTGTTTTATACAATTCAAGAGAGTTGCTCAATTTCCCCTGTGAAGTGAGAGGTTACTTCCTGTGTTTGGACAGTGTTGAAAGGCTACTTCCCATTTTGAGGTTTCCCCACTTTAGTTTTGATGGGAGAAGCCACTAACCTCTACTGACTCTTAAGTGCTAAATGTTCTGCCAAGTTCTTCCTGATGTTTTCACAAATGAGGTGCCCTCTTCATTTCACCCTGCATTGGGCCACAGGTTTTGAAAGAATTTTTGACAATAAAAGCATTTATTAACATAACTGGTTTCACTGTTTGCCTAATCAAAGTTACAGTAATGCAACTGTCAACTGGCCTTTCCCATTGCGTGAACTGTACCATCACTATCGCAATGCTGGTTGATATAATTTCAGTCTAAAGAAAAGGGTCTTGATACTTTGATAAGCCTGTACATTCTCATTTTAGATCATATAAACTTAGACCAGTAAAACAGCCCTAGGTTCCCCGGCAACTATCTTCACAGACTCATAAGAGTCTAATGTCAGATAGTCGGTAATCTCCCTGGTAATTATTAATTAGGTTCCTTCTGGACTTATTGCCCATGGGTGGGGAGGGTGTGGAAGCCTATATGTGTTCAAGATGCTGCAGTGTGTATTTTATATATCTTGATTTCATCGACCCTATAAAGAAGGTTTCATTATCCTTTAAGTAAGAAAATTGACGCTTAAGAGTGTAACTCAGATAGCAAACAGTAAAGCCTACCTTTGAGACAAGATTTGTCTGATGGTCTTTCTGGCAAGCCACATTTTCTCCCAAGAAGCAGGTTCATACTAGTAGAAGCTGAAGAAGGAGAAAAAAGAGAGTGAAACTAATTTCTTTACGAGTACAAGTAACTTATTACATCTATATGTATATTTAAATACATACCATCAGTGCACTTCACTCATATGCTCACTTTTTTTTTTAACATCTTTATTGGAGTATAATTGCTTTACAATGGTGTGTTAGTTTCTGCTTTATAACGAAGTGATTCAGCTATACATATATCCCCATCACTGTTTTTTTAATAAATTTGCTTATTTATTTATTTATATTTGGCTGCATTGGGTCGTCGCTGCTGCCCGCGGGCTTTCTTTAGTTGAGGTGAGTGGGGTCTACTCTTCGTTGCCGTGCGCGGGCTTCTTATCACGGTGGCTTCTCTTGTTGTGGAGCACAGGCTCTAGGCGCGTGGGTTTCAGTAGTTGTGGCATGCAGGCTCAGTAGTTGTGGCTCGCAGGCTCTAGAGCGCAGGCTCAGTAGTCGTGGCGCACGGGCTTTGTTGCTCCGGGGCATGTGGGATCTTCCCGGACCAGGGCTCGAACCCATATCCCCTGCATGAGCAGGCGGATTCTCAACCACTGCACCACCAGGGAAGTCCCATATACTCACTGTTAAAGAGCATACATTGGAAACACGGTCACGTAAATATCAAGGACCTATACCAGCAGTGCATTAAAGTGAAGATCTATGAATCACCGGACCTACCTTGCATCCAGACCATCCTTTTGCCCCTGGTGCCCATGAAGCATTTCAATAAGATTCCTGTTTCTATCATGGCTCTGTGTATCATCACAATATACTCCGGTTCCTTCAAACAAAAGAACCAACAAACAAGCAGACATACAAAAGACAGAGCATCTTTAGGATGCTTATCTTATTGCACTGTGAATAAAAAAGTAATAGCTAACAAAATAAAATTAAATAATTTAAAATTTCTTTTGCGAATAAGTAATGCATTCGTTAACATATTAAAAATATAAGAAGTATAAGGTGTAAAGTCTTAGTTCCATCTCTTTTTCAATCTAACCTGTTTCCATCTTTTCACCTTGTGGGTGAAAAATGTTGTTATCAGTAAACAAAGGATGTTGCAGCCACCAAGCCAGCAGCCACTGCAGCCACCTCCCAACTGTGTACCCTGAGGGGACTCAGGATGGAGAAAAGCAGGATACTGGCCCTAGGTAGCTAAGGTGCATGGCAAAGGAATGATTTCAGTGAGCCCAGACTCTTGCATCTTCCCATACACAGAACAGCGCTAAATTCAATAACTTGAGATGTCTGGTTTTCTTCATTAACAGTAATCTTTTGATGTTCCAGCTGTCTGGTGTCTGTTGCAAAACTCCTGTATATCCTGGCTCCCCTCTGCCTCCTTGGAGCAGTGCCTGAGAGTGCTCTGGGAGGCTGTCTTCCAGGCTTAAGCCCTTAGAAGATCCTCTGAATAAAACGTAATTCTCCACTTCTGGTTGTGCTTTTTTTTTTTTTTTTTCAGTCGACAACCTAGTCCCCTTCTCCATGTATCGCCTGTCAGATAATAATTTTTATTAGTTTCTCATGTATCCTTTCAGAGTTTTTTCATGCAAATACAAAGAAGTATGAAAGTATTCTTTTTGAATTAATTGCTTAAACTTTTTTCTTCTGTTTTATTAAGATATAATTGATACACAGCACTGTATAGGTTTGAGGTGTACAGCATAATGATTTGACTTACATACATCATGAAATAATTATCACAATAAGTTTAGTGAACATCCCTCATCTCATATAGATACAAAATTAAAGAAACAGAAAAAAAATTTTTTTTCCTTGTGATGAGAACTCTTAGAATGGACTTTCTTAACAACTTTCATATAAAACATATAGCAGTGCTGATTATCAAAGGGGATAACTACCCAAGGTGGATGAAAATCATCTGGGTACATAGACCAAACTGAAGCACAGTCCGCTTCCACAGCTGGTGCAGAGCTGTGCTCCTGACTTTCCCTGCGCACTCAGTGAGCCCCACAAACCCAGAGAAGCACCATTGCACCTGGGGATGGTGCAGAGACCCCCCCTGCCCCAAATGTATTCTTATTCTCCTTCATCCTTTTAACTCCAAAGTAACTTATTGGTCTGTATCTTTCTTTTTCTTCTTAACAGTGTATTTTGTAGATCTTTCCATATCAGTGCATAGAAAACTTCTTCAGTTTTTTTTTAATAGCTGCAAAATATTTCTTTTAATGTGTATACTGTACAAGTTACTTAACCAAGCCACTGCTCATGAATATTTGGGTTGTCTCTAATCTTTTGGATGCTAGCTCACATTTATTGGACTAAGCTTACTATATTCCAGGTGCTGTCTAATTGCTTTACCCGGGTTCATTAATGTAACAACCCTTTGAGTTAGATAATATTATTTCCACTTTTCCCATAAGGGAACAAGAGGATCAAAGAGGCTAAGCAACTTTCTCAAGATTTTGAACAAAGACTGTCAACCTTTAGAGCACATATTTGTACTAGTGAAACACAAACTAGTACCCTTTATTGCTTTCGGCGAAAGTCCTACTTTTAAGGAAAAGTCTCTAGTTGTTGTGTTTACAACTGTTTTCCATTGGTTTCTAAGATTTTATCACAAACATTTGAAAAATTTGTACAATTCAGGATTTTACTCCTTTCCACCACTCATTCTTTACTCTTTCTTGACCTGTGGAGTATGTAATGATGAACCTGATATCAAAATATATCTGTTTAAAGACGGTTTAAGGAGGTAGTGTTTAAAATTATGGGATAGATTGACATTTTCTGAAAGTGACTGATTTTCATTTTAGGGTATAATATGCTGAAGTCTTAGTCTGAAAAAAAAAAAAAAAACCACCTTTTTTTACTTGGGCACCACAAGTTTAAAGTGAAGAGCAAATAAATGACCTTGCCCTTTGATATTCACACTTCCTCTGCAGGATTTTACCCAATACAGTTGTAGAGCCATGGAAATCTTTGCATTTCGTATCTGCTTTCTCAGAGCTGTTTGACTTCATTCAAATATAAACCAACTGAAATGTTTCTTAGACTTGCAGGCTCCTGCCACGTACTGCAAAGAACTGAAAAACCCAGATGATAGCTAGAAACCCAAACAAATCCGGGTCCTCTCCTAAATTTAGCAAGTGCCTGCCACTATTGAAAACCATCATGACAAAATGTCTTATCGCCTTCTGATTGTCATTTGATCCTTGCCATCTGCAGCCATCAGGACCACCAGGGCAAAATGTGTCCAGTGTTGTAAAGGGCAAGGATATCTTACCTAAAAGGGAAGTGTGAAGCCCTGTTCATACTACTTAATATTTAAACCTAAAACAACATTCTTATGAAGGACTTGATGCCAGCAGAGAATACTCATCTAGTGACCTCACTTTAATGCACAAGGGTAAGCTGTGACAAAGTGAGAGAGTGGCATGGACATATATACACTACCAAACGTAAAATAGATAGCTAGTGGGAAGCAGCCACATAGCACAGGGAGATCAGCTCGGTGCTTTGTGACCACCTAGAGGGGTGGGATAGGGAGGGTGGGAGGGAGGGAGACGCAAGAGGGAAGAGATATGGGAACATATGTATATGTATAGCTGATTCACTTTGTTATAAAGCAGAAACTAACACACCATTGTAAAGCAATTATACTCCAATAAAGATGTTAAAAAAATAGAAAAGTAAAAATTATACAAATAATATTGGAATAAAATGTCTTATTAGAAAAAAATTAATGCACAAATCACAGTATTTAGGTGTAATGATAAAGGTGTAATGATAAAGCATTAACAATAATTATTTTGCTGAAATCTTCCTTTAGCTAAGTCATTGCCTAGCAGCCATTTTTCTTTCTCAAACTATTCACACAGTGACAATTTAATGGAAAAAGAGATACCATCTGGAGTACTTATTAGCTTAACAAGCCCTTGACTGGGAGTCTAAGAAGATTCCATGTTTCTCGTTCCCTCTGAGTGGTTTAACTCCAGAGCCTAACGCTATTGTCTAACTCTAGGGACTGGAGCATTCTTGCCACTAGGGGGTGCTGTTGCTTCTTTACTCCAGCCTCTAGCGGTTTCAATTCTGACTTTATCAGACTTAACAGAAAAAAGGAGGTTTTATCCTTCCCGAGTGTGTTCCTCGTATGTCCCAGAGTAAGTGGAATATGTTGGAACAATTCAGAACAAAACAAAATAACTAGTAAATGAAATAGGCTTGTTAAAATGTTTTCTAGTATCTCTCCGAGATGGACCAGAACAGCTTCTTGATATCATCAGTGGTCTAACAGTTTCATTAGGGTCTGGGGACAGTAACAGTTTTTGAATTGCTACTTCAGGAAGTGGGGACTAGTGGGGAACAGGGAGTGTGTCTCTGCAGCAGAAGGGGAGAGGACTGGGTCCTTGCAGACTCTTCCACAGTCTGGCAGAAATCTGCTTCCCCTTCTACTCATTCAGTGTTGGCTCAGACACAATTTGCCAAAGCCTGTCACATGTACCAGTTTTGGGGGTTGTTAAAAATAAAAGTTCTGGGACTTCCCTGGTGGCACAGTGGTTAAGAATCTGCCTGCCAATGCAGGGGATACAGGTTTGAGCCCTGGTCTGGAAGAGCCTACGTGCCATGGAGCAACTGACCCCGTGCGCCACTCCTACTGAGCCTGTGCTCTAGAGACTGTGAGCCGCAACTACTGAACCTACGTGCCACAACTACTGAGCCCACGTGTCACAACTACTGAAACCCGTGCACCTAGAGCCCATGCTCCACAACGAGAAGCCACTGCGATGAGAAGCCCGCGTATTGCAGCTAAGAGTAGCCCCCGCTTGCCGCAACTAGAGAAAGCCTGCGCGCAGCAACAAAGACCCAACGCAGCCAAAAATAAAAAATTAATTTAAAAAAGAAAAAGAAAAAAAAAGGTCTGTGGTCACATGAATTTGGGAAATTCTGGTTTGAAAAAGTTTTAAAAAGTTTTACTTGCTGTAGAACTTTCAGAACATTTAATTGACATTACCCTGTGCATTGCGCTTTGTGAATCTAAGGCTGGGCATTTGCTAGGGGTAGATACTCTAACAGTGGTTCTCAGTGGAGGGTGGTGATTTTGCCTCCAGGGGACATTTGACATTGTCTGGAGACTTTTTTTTTTTTTTTTTTGCGGTACACGGGCCTCTCACTGTTGTCGCCTCTCCCGTTACGGAGCACAGGCTCCGGACGCGCAGGCTCAGCGGCCATGACTCACGGGCCCAGCCGCTCCGCGGCATGTGGGATCTTCCCAGACCGGGACACGGACCCGTGTCCCTTGCATTGGCAGGCGGACTCTCAACCACTGCGCCACCGGGGAAGCCCTGGAGACATTTTTGATTGTCATGACTGGGGAAGGGTGTTATAGCCATCGAATGGGTAGACACCAGTGATGCTGCTGACCGTCTACGCACAGAACAGCTCCCCCCCACCCCACCCCCACCCCCGCCACTCCACCAACAAAGAATGATCAAGCCCAAAAGGTCAGCAATTCAGAGATTGAGAAACCCTGCTCTATAACATACACAGCTTGTTATACTCATTCAACCACGAAATTAATTATCTCTTCTTGAATTGTCTTGTAGGACTAGAGTGGAAAATCTGTGGGGAAACTTTGCCTTCAGCTTATCCACAATGTTTTAATTGCTGTGTGGTGTGGACTTCCCTTAATACTTCTCTTTGACCTCCATGTGGCACTTGTCTATGTTGACTGGCCGTTCCTTGAAATTCCCCTCAATTGGCTTGACAATGAATTGTTTTGGTTTTCCTTCTTCTGTAACCTCTTTCCCTCATGCCAAGATATTTTGTCCCAAAGAGATCTACATTTCCAGTTATGTGTTGGATATTTTCTTCAAAATAAAAATGTCCCGTTTCTAAAACTACCTCTTTCTCATCAACTTCCTATTTCCCTCCTTCATTGATTTGTTCTTAAATTCTTCCAATTTTCTCAGTCAATCTGATATGTGATTATGTTTAATCACTAAGTCTGGTGAACCCTCTGGTCCTTCGTCTTTCTTTTCTCAAATGAGGCCTTGATTGCCCCTTGTCTGATTACTGAAATAAAATCCAAATCACACTTCCTGTTTCCTCTCCTTGTCCTTTCCATGTAGCCTGCACACTACCAGTGTGTAAATCATCCTAAAACATCACTTTGATTCTTTCCTTAAAACTTCCAGGGAGCGAGTTCCCATTGTCCTTTGAATAAAGTCTACACAACTTTTTTCGGCAGTCAAATTTCCCACAGTGTGGCTCCCACCTATATTTGAAACCTTTGTTCCAATGGCTCCTCCGTTGAAATTCCAGAAAGAAAAAACACTGTTCATATGAGAGCAAAGCTGTGGAGAGGGGCAAGTGCAAAGCACTTGGTGAAAGGAAGTTTTTGTAAACTTTTTAGATTTAATTTCTGGCATACAATCTCTGGAAGCCAAACAATGCAAGTTCTAAATTATCGCAGATACATCTGTATGTGTGTGACTCATCCTCTAGACTAAGGAAACTCTATAAATGGGCTACTATGACCTTTACAGCATGTAAACGATGAAAATAAAGAAGGATGTTGCTCAAGCCTCCCATCTGTCAAAGCCCCTAGCCTATCATATTATGCAACCTTTGTAAATATTTGTTGAATTTAGAATGAACAAATTAATGAGCGCATGCATGAATGAATGAAAAAACTACTGTGGCAGGTGCTGGTGGTGTCCTGCCTCTATCTTGCAAATACTGAAAATACCTGCACCTTTCTACTGGAAGTCTTTTTTTTCTTTCTTTCCTGGCTACAGTTGTGTTCTCAACCTACCCCCAGTTCAAGCTGGAAGTGTCAAAGAGGTGATGAGTCCAGAAGCCACCCTTAACCAATGATAAACAGGGTGGTAAATATAGCCTTACCCCCTCGTTGGAGTAACTCTGAGATGTGCTCTTCAATGTCTCCCAGATTTCCTCATTGGGACTGAGCTATAATTGCCTCAGTATCTTGCATGTTAAAGTACCTTGTATTGACTTCCTTTCCTTCCCAGTCTCACTTTCTTATCCCTCAACAGTGCTTTCTAGGATCACTTCACTTCACAAAACAACCCCCAAAACACAAGAAACCCCCAAACCAAAAAAACTAAAAAAAAAAAAGACGACTTGCAATTGAATTCTTGTCTCAGATCTGCTTCTGGGGGAACCCAAACTAAGACAGCCACTGAATGTGGAATTGTACATTGAGTGCTTAAGGAGAGCCCATGACATCTGGAATTCATGCAACTGGAGTTGAATTAAAAAAAAGAACTCTTTCAGGAATCAGACATCATCTTCTCTGTGGCAAATTTTTTTCCCACACAAAGCACTAACAGTTTGAACAAAAGATGTGGAAGTTTTTCCTCTGGAAGACCACCATTAATTTATAAATGGAGGGTGGGGGTCGTTCTTTATTATTCAACTTTTTTGGATATAAAAAGAAAAAATATTAAAACTGGAAAATATTCACGAATGGAATGTTTAGTTATAAAATTACTCTCAGTTCAAATTTCCTTTCCTCCTTCACACTTATGTCACTCCTACCCATAATGCCCTAACAGCAAGTTTCAGAATATTTGGCCAAGCCATGCAAATAAAACTGTAGCTCACAAAAAACCCAAACCAAACCAAAAAAAAAAAAAAAAAACAAAAACTGTAGCTCAACTTTAATAGAAAATCTGAAATCTTGCAAAAATGCAGCCTTTTGTGAAATCTATGAAAATGATGTTGGAGAGGTGCTAGAATCAATGCAAAGCCATGGAAAGTGAAGATCTGGCAGAATAAGACAAGGCAACTGAAGAAGAGAACATAGACATGGTTGATGACTGTGACAAGAATTTTCCAACAGAGTGATCTGAATATCATAGGATTAAGGGCTGTTCTTGGGGAAATTAGTGATGCCTTTAAATATGTTTGCAAAAAAAGATGCTCTTTTTCATCATTCAATGATCATTTGATCATTGAAAGTCAAGCATGAAGGGATGTGCATTATATTGTGTTAGGATATATATATTTTGGGGGGATTCCACTCCAGAATGTTCCATTTACATTTTGAGTGACAGAATTGCATTTAAATTTTTTCTTCCACAAAGTGTTTAATCTCAAAGTCTGTTGTATAACACCCTTTTAGAGAATCATGAAAACATCTGCTTGGCATGGTAGATTGAAACGGGAAGGAGGCTTATCCCTTGCCTTACACAGAGTCTCCTTTGGTTGAAAATCACTTAAACACTGAAGTGAGAACATTTGCTGCTTTTCTCGATTTACAGATGTTTTCTCAGAACTACACTTCCAAACAGTCCCAGCTGACTGTAGCTAAGGCCTGGGTAAATTGATGAGATGCATCTGGTTTCAAGACACAGACTAAGTACAGGGCAGGCTCTCCGTGTCCCCAGAGAACCTGACTGGGGTCACAGCTAAGTCCTGGAACCACTTGCTCTATATATGAGTGCCAAGTGAATCCCCAGCAGGGAGAGACAGGCGAGGAGTAGACTGCTGGGCTCTTCCTCCTGTTGAAAATTCACTGGGCACTGGAGGAGGAAATTTTCCTTCTGTCTTCTGCCCTGAATGTTTTCCCAAACATGAAGGTAAGATAACTTCATTATTTTTGTGAACGAAGCTAACTCAAAAGGGAGTAAGGCTTAACTTAAATAACTCAAAAAAAAAAAAAAAAAGAATACATGGGAAAATAGGAAAGAGAAATCTCTGAGGGTGACTTTAAAAAAATCCTTAATTAAGTATAGTCAACAATTCAGCCAAAGTGAATTTGTTTTTCTTTTCTTGCAGTTAATTTATTGGTTTAGAGGTCTGGGAATCAGAGATTGGAGACAATGTTTATGAAAGTCCCAAGAAAGCCATTAAGAAATAAAATACAATAATACAATTGTTATTCCTTAGGGAAAAATTCCCTCCCACGGATTTTGTTTGTTTGATTTGGAGTCACGCAATGAACCCCAATGATCTGACTTATCTAACAGCTTTATAGAAAAGTGAATTTGGAGACTTGCAACTTTAGAGTTTGGAATCTGGATGAGAAGATAAGGCTTGTGAGAGTAGAAGATACAGATAAATGGAATGAAACTAAAGGTTTACCAAAAACACATATTGGTCTAATGGAAAATGGCCAAATGTTAAGGATAAAGAAATGCAGGGCTGAAGACAGAAATCACTATCATAGACTAGAATTCTGGGATGCAAAAATAAGTTGAACCTGCTATTACAATTTTATTATTGCAGAGGTTTGTATTTAAACTTTAAAAATTTTACATTATAATGTTGGAACAATAATTTCTCAGCCCTGTCAGCTGCTAGATTGCTTTTGTCATCACTATGCCACCGATTTGCAATACTGAATCTACGCTCACTTTCCAGGGGCTTTGGAGGCGGAGTGAGAGGCGGGTCTTGAGTAACTCATGGGTGAAATTACATTTAATTAAGTTATTGAAAATTACATACAAATCATAAAGATAATTTGTTTAATGTTATGATGCTAGAACGTCAAGTAACCATACAAAGTTAGAATTATGATATAATCTAATCTCTATCACTCTATCTTGTATTTTTATTTAAAAATTTAAAATGCTTGTTAGCTCAAAAAGAATAGGATGCATTTCCTAGAGTCATCTAGCTAGTATACTTTCACCTAATATTTGTATTAACCATCAATCAATTTCCTTACTTATTTTATGATGAGACATCTTAATAATTGTTTTGTGCTTAAAGATGGATCATTGATTATTATGACATTTTTCTGCTGGGGTAACATATTTACTTTTATCTTTCAGTTGGTTGATAAAATATCGACAAATAAAGACATGATTTCTTTGTGAGTTGCATGCAGAGTTCTCACCTATATTTGAAAGTAGAGATTCATATTTTTACAGTAAATCTGAAGGGTATGCTTTTGTGATACATTTCAGAGAAGGTAAACTTAGGCTATGAAGACACCACTAGAAATGGTTTTCAGGTCTGGCCTTTTAAGAGGAAGTATTCTTTTTTCTCCCCCGCGGCCCGCCCCCCCCACCATTCATGTGAACTAAATTCAGAGAGGTGGTCCTAGAATTCTTTTCATTCTCTTTGTATCCCTTGGATAGGAGATAACTGGGTCTGAAGTGTTTCAGGGCTTTAGAGCAAAAAGTGTTTCCCTCTGAGCTGGCTGTGGTCCAGACCTTCACTTTCTCTTCCATGGACTGAGATGAACCTGGGGGTTGTAAACCTAAAGCATGATTCACATGGTGCTGGGATGTGGTCAGGCACAGAGATGTCTCAGATGAGGGCTTTTCTGCTTCCTCGCCACACCCCGAGCTGATCTGACGTTATCAGCTGTCTTCTGTCAATTATACTGTGATGGTGTTTGTGCCTTTAAAAAAATGTCTTTTTCCAGATTCTAATACTACCATCTTGGCAAAAATAAGTTCAAAGAGAAGATAATATCGATTATTTCTCCACTCAGAGATAACCACTATTAACATTTTAATCTATTTCTTTTCAGACTTTTATATGAGCATGTACAAAATATATTTTATGAAATTGCTATCAATCTAGATCTGAATCTTTTTGCTCACTATATCATAAGCCTGTTCTCCTGTCATTGTTCAATCTATAACGTGCTTCTAATGGCTACAAAGTACTCAAATCATATTATTGTGCCCTTTTGCATTTCTTTATCGCTAGAAGTGTTGCAAATTGATGTCTATTTCTGATAAAGATGTAAGTAAATTGATTTTAAAATCTACCTTCTTCTTCATCTGTTTGGTGCCCTATGTTCTAAATTTATTGATCAAGATATTAATCAGGGCATGCTAAGAAATTAGATTTGATTTTTCCATACTTTTTTCTCTTGGAATTTGGAAGCCAGTGTATGCTACAGAAATTAATGTTTTATTTTTTTTACCTCAAATGGGCTCATGATTCAACAGACAAATGTAAAAGACCAGATGTGGAGAAATTAGAAGCATAGAGACAATGGTTGTAGCTGAAACACTTTAGAGGAAGGAGGTAGAGCTAATGCTCATTCAGTCATAAGAAAGAAGAGAAGAGAATTCTGGGAAATGTAGTCCCAGCTTAGCTACATTACACACTGCAAAGATACGATATCTTTTCAGCTAAGCAATTCTTTTATAGAGTTAACTCAGATGTATGTCTATATCTGTCATTAATTTGTTTATTAATTTATAATTGTTCTATCTTGTCCATTTGATGAGATACTCTTTCCAAAGGCAAGGAATGATAACTGCTTCATTTTTCAGGTACTCAGCTAGCAAATTTTCAAGACATTCTTTTGGTTAAGAGATTCAGCTTGTATAACTCATGAACTTGTGATAAGCAGATCTTCATGGGTTATAATATATATACAAGGAAGATGGTGGCAAGGTTATCTTTTCTGATGAAAAAGTATATCCCTTAAAACTTCGTTGACATTTAAAAAAATATGTAATAGAATGTTAAAAAGGATTTTTTCATGATGCCTGTTTTGCCTGAGAGTCAAAGGCCAATAATAATAGGTGCTCAGTACCCTCACATTTTAAAGTGAGATATTGTACATTCAATGTGGTATTATTGCAATACCAATTTGCAATACCCTTTGGCCGTCTCCATCCTCAAAAGTATGCAATATTGTGTCCCTTGGAGCATGAGGGTGTATAGGGAATGATACCCTACTCACGTTTGAGAAAATCTAAAGGCATAGGCTGGTTCACTGCCCTGTGGTTAGCAAGTAAGTCAACACAGCAGTATTGGTTACATCCTGACATCCAGAGTTTGACAGGGCAAGGATGTGTGCAGGTATCCCATGGACCAGATGTGGACCTTTAGAAAGGGGCCAGACTTGGGTTGTCAGGGACTCTGCCTGGGAGACGACTGCAGGATGAAGCAACCCCAGCAGACAGCATCAGGAAGCAGGCACTGGTGAGACTCAAGAGAGCTGAACAAAGAGACGAATCATTTGTGCCAGAGAACAGTGGTTGTAGATTCCCAAAGGAGGGATATCCAAAGAATGACAAAAACACCATGAGAGATAAAGAATTGGCATTCAAGCATCCAACACACCCTGATTTACCAGCACTGGACTCCAGCTGCGTCGGGCAAGCAAGATCCTTTTGGCTTTTGCCCCTCTCACTCGTGCTGCGCTGACTCTGGAGAAGACAGGCATCCTGGGGAGGTGGGGAAGAGAAGAAGGAGAATAAAGCAGAGGAATTTTGAAGTAGACCCCACCCCTCCCGCAGGACCTGGGAGCAGGATAGACATTTAAAATTGGATGATACATTGAAATTTGACTGTTAGATTGTTCCAGAACACCTGGGAGTGACAAAGAGCTATGAGATAGGCTGGCCCAAGGGCAGGAAAAATGAGTTGACATAGTACAAAAAAAGACATATTGTTGAAAAGAAACAACCCACTGCAGTTTATAATTAAAAAATAAAAAACCCAACGTTTAAAAGGTGTTGCTTTCCATTATGTGCTTCATGTGTTTGTTGAAAAATCAGAAAAGTATCCATAGCCTCTCCCACCATTGTTCACATTTCCAGGGTGCCCACAGCTGTTGGAACCTCTCTGTCCTTTTGGTTATATGTTAATCAGATTATAGGCTAAAAACTCTGTAAGGCTGTAAAAGGCAGAAGTAGGCAACTAGGATTTTACAACTGAAAAAAAGATACCTAATAAGAGGATGGGTGATCTAGGAAGGTGAGTAGAAGCATCTGGAAAAAGTGTTGGGAAGCCATTCCACAGCTACCCTGAGAGAAAAGAGGTTTGGGGAGATCAAGAGAAGAGAAAGAACATTGGCCTGGTAAAATGTGAGGTAAGATGATTTAAGGACTTTTTTTACTGGGTTATGAATTGAATGTGTTTGGTATTTTTAAGGTGTCTCCAGTACAGATTTGAATTGTATTTCCTTTCACCTTCAGTTGTCAAAGTAGGAAAGTACATAGAAATGAAAATAAAATAATAAAAGTCATCTATGATTTCACAACCAGAAATGAACTATTCTCCTTTGTTATGTTTCTTTGTAGATTTGTTTTCAATACACGTTTGATTTTCAAACAAAATGTAATCACATTTTACATACAGTTTCATAACCTGTCAGATGCTCAATATTTAGGCTGCTGCTATCACATGAATGTGATTATAAAAGGCCTCTGTGGTGTTTTAAAGACTGAAGGAACCACCCGCGGAGCTAAGGATTGTGATGAGTATCATGGCATCTCTGGCTAGGAATGTACCTCCACTTTTGATTTTTCCATTTAGGAAGCTATTTCTCTTTTAGCTTCTCAGCCCTTGAAACTGTTCTTCTTTCCAGGCATTCTCATCTCTGGTGTCCTCATGGGTACCAAAGTTAGAGAAGAGAGTGGAGTAAGGAATTAAAAGATGATGGGACCCTAAAGAAATGTTTGTGAACTTTTAACTCTGGGGAGTCTTTTCAATTTATTTGTCAATGACATCACCTAGCCCCTAGTTGTCTTTCCAGAAATGAATAATGGGAGGTGAACTCAAGAGAAATGTATTAGAGACTTCCCTGGTGGCGCAGTAGTTGAAAATCTGCCTGCCAATGCAGGGGACACGGGTTCGAGGCCTGGCCCGGGAAGATCCCACATGCCGCGGAGCAACTAAGCCCGTGCGCCACAACTACTGAAGCCCACGTGCCTAGAGCCCGTGCTTTGCAGCAAGAGCAGCCACCGCAATCAGAAGTCCACACACCGCAACAAAGAGTAGCCCCTGCTCTCCACAACTAGAGAAAGCCCATGTGCAGCAATAAAAGACCCAATGCGGCCAAAAAAATAAATAAATAAAAAAGAGAATTGTATTAATTTTTTATGTAAAATGAAAACTTAAAAGTCAAGCAGAATCATCAAGGCTTCTCCATGGTTCTTTCACTCTTTCTATTCCCAACTCACAAATCTTGACTTGTACAGATGTATTCACTTTTGACTCATTAAAGCAATGCTAACTAAAATATTGCTTTATTGTTTTTTTTCCCCCTCCTAGGCAATAAGTTTATTCTTCTTGGTGGGATTTATAGGAGAGTTCCAAGTTTTTTCAAGGTGAGAATTTTTTGGATTGTGTGTGGAAATCATTAACAATCATTTCTTTTATTTTAAGGAAATTCTTAACTATGGTCTGATTTTTACATTGCAGCCTGAGCATGTTTAACCCTTCAACACTTTTTTTCTTTCCCTTTTTTAGAAAAGGCAATTATAGAGAAAGTGTGTTTTATTCTTATTCTTATTTTACTTTATTTTATTCCCTATAAGGAAGAAACCTGAAGACTAAAAACACCTCAAGGTTTCCTGCTTCTCCCAGTACCATGGTTTTACCTGCAATTCAGGGAATGGCAGCTGACTTACACATCTTAGAGCAGAATTTGATTTTTAAATGTAATCTTTGCAAAATAGTCTTTGGGATTTTAAAAGTTGAGAGTTTTTTTAAGAAAATGGGTTTATCGGCTCTTGAGACCTGGAAAAAAGCCAGCATCATTTACTCACGGCCTTGCTTTGCTTTCACTGTCTGATGGGAGAGGACCAGGTCGGTTTACCTCATCGAACTGTCAGAACATGTGTCTGGAGATGTGCCAGTGACTGGGACACAGAGGAGCCAGATGGTACTGAGAGTAGAGGGGGTGATTGAGATCTTGAAAGAGTTGATTTCAATGCAGGTGTGATAAGGGCTCTGTGAGGGGACTGGACATGGTGTACAGAGGAGGTGAGGCCAAGCGAGCTTCCCTTCCCAAGCCTCGGTGTTTGGGGAAGGCCTCTGCCTGTCTCTGGGAGACAAAATAGACACATAGCATTAAGTTCAGATTGTTTAAAGGTCAAAAACACTAAGGCATTTGGATCACTGATGCCATATCAAGACGACAGGTTAGCAAGATTAGCCCCATAAGGGCACCTGAGCCACAAATGGCACTCCTTATCGGCAGCACCTGGCAGTGCTATGCTTAACTAAGCAGGAATCACCTTGACCTGAGATGTCTCCCAGGTTAGGAATGTACTCAAAGTCCAGAAAGCAGGAGTCCTGGTTCCTCTACCCCTTGTAAAGTGTGGTTTTAGGTAAGGCTTCCTTAATCTCTTTGGACTAAGCAACATGACCTCTTGGACACAGCCAGAGTTAAGCATTGTAAGAGAGTCAGCTTGCCATCTTCCACATGTATTTTATTTGGGTGGAATTCTTTGAGCTCAACTTGACGCTACTGTACTTGGGTGTGTGCTTGAGAAGTGACCTAGATAAACAGGGGGAGCACGTAAAACTCAATTCTCGTCCATTTAGCCTTTGCCAGATTTTGGTTTCCTACTTCTCATACGGTCGTTTTAGAGCTTGTCTCTCAGTTAAACTTCTGTATAGCTCTTCAATTCATCGTCCAAAATCCTGTCAAAGGCCATAATACCTTCGTTTTATATGTTCTCACTTAGCCTCCCAACTTTAGACACTCTCTTATGTGTATTTCCACAACGCATTATACTGTACACATTTCTGTTAGGAAATCTATCTCATTAGCTATACTGTACAAAGGATCATGATTATTGTGTTATGATTCTTTGTTTACACATCTGTGTCTTCATCCTCCCCTGTACCAATTGTCTGTATCCTATCTCTTTTATGTATATAGCTCTAGTGTCTAAATAGTGCCTGGTACATTCTAGATATTTCATAAATGAAATTTAATAAATCTCTGAAAAAGTGAGTCCTTCTCACATATATTTTTATATATTTTGGGATCCTCTTGGTGCCTCTTAGGAAAAAAATTGTGAAGCAATTTTTGACTATTCTTGCCAATTTTTTGTCTTCTCTCCTACCTTTCTGTCGGCTTTATGATGGACAATTTGACACTATGACAGTGCCTCCTCGCCAGTCAATTGCCAGTGGGCTTCCTATGCCCCTTGGTCAGAATGCAATGGTTGTACCAAGACTCAGGTAGGACCATGTGAAAACTTTGTATTTACTATTTATATGTAGAAATAGCTTAGGTGTGGACACAATGGCATTAACTTTTGAATGTTGTTATATTGTTTGAAAATGTAATTAGTAATTTTGAAGGGAAAAAGTATGATTTATTTCATACTTAATATTGTAATAAAAAATTTCTGCATTCTCATTTTTCTTGCAGGACTTCTCTAAATCTTACATTTGAGCCTAGAAATATACATAGGAGAGACACTTAAAGCAACTCACAAACTCTTTCACTATCAGAGAAATAAGAATAGCATGAAATGAAGTTAGTAGATAATTCAAAATTTCATATTTACTGGATTCAACTTTTCATTTGAAACAAACACTAAAGAGTAGCAAAATAGCTGCTTCGCTTTACCTAACTAATAGTGAATGAGCATGGAAAGTCAAACATTTTTAAAGTTTAATGCAAAAGTAATATAAATAAAATACCAGACTTGACTGAGAGATTATAGAGTACTTCTAAAAATGTCCATTTTTTTCCTTATTATAAATTAATCATTGGAGAAAATGATTTATAGTTTTATAAATGAAATAAAATGGTTTATTTCTATATAAATAAAGAAAACACTACTTATAATTCTACCATTTAGAAGAAACCAATATGTCAGCATTTTAGTATTTACTCTTTCAATTTCTCTTCTTTTTTATTCCATGTAAGCACAGATCTGCTTTATTCTTTTTGAATAGCTACATGGCATTTTATTGTATGAATGTACATTAAAATAATTTAATTAGAGTTCTACTGACTGGCATTTGGGTGTTTCCTTAATTTATTTTCTTTCTATGTGCTTATGATTTTTAAAATAGGATTATTTGATCATGATTTTGTATTCTATTTTAACTTAACATTATACTATCAGCATGAATTTTGACAGCTGAATTATGTTCCGTTATATGTATATACCAATCTTATTTATACACTTCCTATTGTTTGAGATTTAGGTTATTTATATATTTTGTTATTATGAATAAAACTTTAGTGAACATTTTTGCACATAGATATGTCTTTTTTATGATAATCATCTTAGGATAAATTCCAAAAATACAATGTTGGTTTCAAAGGTTCTGAACATTTGAATGGCTAAATTTTTTTTTTTTTGTATTGAGATACAATTGACATATAACATTATATTAGTTTCAGGTGTACAACATGATTTGATATTTGTAAAATATTTTAAAGGTGGTTCAGTTTAGATAAAAATGTGCATTTAAAATCATTTTAAAATTATTAAAATAACAGAACCATATTATAGAAGATAACTTGTGTTTTGAAGCATCATCATTATCCTCATTTTTCAGCATTTATTTAGTATCTACATGAGGGGTATTTACAAAACAAGTTACACAAGTAACTAGGATTTGGTTTCTGGCAAATATAATATTAGATGACAACTCTGATTACAGGCAAACAGGTACATGAATAACAAAACAAAAGTCAAACAAACACCAACTTCAGAAAACATTTTTATAATTTAAAAACAAGTTAAGAAAGAACGTTAAATAGAGGTAGATCGAAGGTATTTTTCATGAGTAATTTTTTTGTGTGAAGGTCATCATGCTTAGATTATAAAAACAGAATTTTCACCCAGAAGAAGACAAGTGAAAATGAAAAAGGGGTCATAAGATCAGAATTTGGTAGGTGAATGAGACCCTGAGAGCAGACAGCCATCAAGGTCATCCTGGTGTCTATGGAGAAGGAAAACATTACTTATACGACAACGCAATCTATGCTTTGGAACTTCAGAAAAGCACAATGTTACTAAGCCACGTATAAGAGGTGTCTTCATCAATTAAATACAGAAACTAAAAACTTACTAAGAAACTGTACTGAGTTCCATTCCTCACTCATACCCCTCTATGACTCCTCTGCTTAGACGCAATGAAAGCCCCAGGCTGTTGCAAACCTGCTCAGAGTTCAAATTACATATCTGTGACCCTTTGTTCCAATTTAGGATGAATGAATAGATTCAACTTTGGTTTGTATACCTAGCCTTCCCTGTTGCTAAAGGTTTAAATTCTCTGGAATCTCAGATTTTGTCCATTTTTATTAACTGGTAAGAGTTGAGTATAGGAAGAGGCTTAAAAGATGCACCTTTGATTGCCTTTGGGGAGGAAAATGATTTTGCAGATCTTTCTTTTTGTTTAAACATTAGATACATGTCTTCATATTGAGTAAATGAATTTTAGAATGAATTAGTTTTCTCATTTGCCTTAGAGATTTCCTCAAAATTTTTTCTACCCCCTCCTACCTCACCCCACCCTAAGATAGGCCTTTGACATCTTTCCCATTTCAGAGGTCAGTAATTTTGGTTGTCCAGTAAAGTATCATTGTAGATGTACCTTCACCTGTGGACCACTTAGGCTTCTGTTTTGTAAATTTGACTTCCATGTTAGCATATATGTCTCTCTGGATTGTTTTGCCTCACCTTGCCTTCCTGAAGAAGGCTTAAGGTTCAGCCCAAATTAATTACCACCGCTTTTCTAAAGGTTTCCCTTACTCCTGTTCATCTTAACTTCCCTTCCTAATATGCTTACTCTTTCTCCAGCAAAATTCACTTCACCTTTTCTAATTAGCTCTTGGTACATTGCTTTGGCAAAAAATTAGTCATTTTGTGTTGTGATCTGGTCTATCCAGCATACTTTCTTAAAGATTCACTAATTTTCTTTTTTCATTCAACCCTAAGAGTAAATATATAACTGGGAGTGCTCTATAAATAATAACCCAAGTGTCACTGTACTCAAAGACAAGTGGGTTTCTGGGTGCATTGATTTTGTAGGCTTTACTTCTGTAGTACACCAGAACAATTTTACAAACATTATTTCTCCAATTGTATTAATTTATCCCAGATTTTATTTCTCAGATAAAGGAAACTGGAGATATTGAAAAGCTATTTGGTTTGTATTTAGACTCGCAGGCGGTCAGTTGCTGTTTATGGGCAGTATGGCGGCCATCCCTGTGTTGGAAGTGCTTTTGAACCACAATCGTGTGAACCTACACGAGGATGTCCAACAGAAGAGGGATGTGGAGAACGTTTCAGGTGTTTTTCAGGTATTTGCTTCCCATAGGTTCGGCACGCAGAGTGTAAGTTCAAATGCTCTTTGTTTAATTTGCTCAGTATGTATTTGTTGAATTGTACTACATTTATATTAGCCTATAAATTAATTTTCCCCCAAATCAGTTGGATTTTTATTGGCATATTAGTTACACACTCAACTGTCATTCTTTTAAATGCATGGGTGTTATCTGGTAATAAAGGTGGGGATACTCTTTGCTTCTTTGAAAAAGAAATATGGCTATTGACAGACCCATTGTTCTTGACATTGCATTTTTGGTGAAGATATGGAATAAGTCTGGAATGAAGACTGAAATTGGGCAAAAACAATATTACTGCCCAAATTATTTTTATGTTTACAAGAAAAGCAACTCTAATTAGTTAATCAAGGAGCAATACGGGTCATCTCTATGCATGGGGAAATGAAACAGTTTTGTATTGAATAATATTTGACCTATTGTCTATGTTGCATTTGTGCAGAAAGGTTAATTCAACAACTTTTAGCAAACATTTTTTATTCTTGTTATGTTCCAGATACAGAAATGAGGGTTGTGGATGTAGAATGAAACACATAGCCTCTTCCCTCAAAATTCTTAAAGTTTTATGGGCAAAATAGTACATAAATATTTCCTGTGTTAGACATGTTTCTCAACAATACCTGTGAAACTCCTATTGTACTTTCAAAACCCAAATCAGATGACGCCGCCTTAGGGAGACCTACCCTAAAAGCCCAACTGATAGAGCTATTTAACAGATTACTTTTCTGTGTTCTCTGTGTGCATTGTATCATCTGTAATCTGAAGTATTTGTTGCCCTGGATATCTTTTGGTAGACTGAACTCCTTGAAGGTGTGTATTATATTTCTTTTATTTTTGCATCTGGAGTGTGTGGTACATAGTAGACTCTCAACAAATGTTTGCTGCATTGGATCAAGTGACAGCATAGTGGTATGTGCTATCAGGACAGTTTTGTGCCATGCATACTATAAGGGCACAAATGAAGGGCATACATTGTAGCTTGTGGGGCAAGGGTGGTTTCTGAGAGGAAGTAATGTGTGATTTGATTTTTGAAGAACTGTAGGTGCAAAGTCAGTGGAGATGGCAAAAAAGGTTGGTCTTTGATTTATGTACATGATCCAGTATGACTAGGGCGTAGGAAGCTAGTAAGAGAATGGTTGGATATAATGCGGAGGGAGGCCGGGGCTAGATCATCTGGTACCCTCTAGTGCTTCCTCGTGCTTCTGGTACCCTGGGCTTATATCTATCACAACAATTACATTGCTGAATTGTAATGATCTAACTTCATACTTTTTCCTATTAGATTGTAAAGTATATGAAAACCCTGGTGAATACGCTTTTTATTCATATTTGTATCCCAACACCCAAGAGTGTCCTGAACAGAGAAGGTGCTAAAGAAATGTTGAATTTTAATCTTTTAATCCAGTTCCCATGCTCTCAAAGCATATATATCTAGATCACCAAGAAAGACAGCGCTTTGGCATCTTGGTCAGTGATTACAGAAGAGAAATGGAAAGTTGAAGGGCAGGAAGTCAATCTGTCTTCCCAGTGATTGGCATTGAGTGATTTTGGAGAATTCAGACAAAGTGCTTGATGGCTATGGGTGAGAGCCTGGAATTTGAATTCAGGTTCTATTTTCAATTTTGTGTCCAGCCAAGGTCAGAATCAATTTGCATGTTGAAAAATGAGGACCAAAATAATCAGCAGTCCTTCCCTGGGCACTGAGGGTTTATCTCAAACTCACATTAGAGTATCAGTGTTGTGTTGAGGGTCCAGGGTGAAATCTCTTGATCCCAGGTAGCGTTTTCCTTTTCACCTCTTTTATTTTTGTGTGGTGGCTTTTCTTGTGTTCAGGTCAGTGCATCAGCAGATCTTTGGTTTGCAATGGGGATTCTGACTGTGAAGAGGACAGTGCTGATGAAGACAGGTGTGAGGACTCAGAAAGCAGGCCTTCCTGTGACCTTGATAAACCTCCTCCCAACATAGAACTTACTGGACAGGGGTAAGGTGTTGGGTGTCTTCCTGTACACATCGCTGGGTTGTAGTTTTTATTTTGTTGTGTTTTATTTTGTGGTTTGGTAAGTCTAATAACAAATCACCTAATAGTCAAGACTTTGCTTAGAGCTCTTTGCCACATCCTGAAACAATTTAAAAATTCCTATCTATATACCTGTAAATATATGTGGTAAAGCATAGAGGGACAAGTTGTCCCTGGACTGTTGGGTTTAGCACTGAAAGTCCTGCATCTAAGGAAACCCTTCAGACCTGGGAAAACCTGGCCAGTCAGTCCCCCTATGGGAGGGAAGGGGGGAGAACTAATTCAATGATGTGGGGCTACTTAAGGGAACAAAGAGACAGCAGAATGAGAGCAGCGGAAGAAGAGAAAGTGTGTTGGAACACTCAGACTGAAAAGTAATCACCTAAACTAGCTGGGAACTTTCAAGTGAAGTTGAGGCAATCCTGTTAGCCTTTTTAAAAAGAATTCTGAAAAACTTTTAACGGTCAGACCCAAGTTAAAGTTTCAAGGTTTTAAGATAATCTCTTTGCTTAGATGTGATTTTTCTATACTACTATGAAATTCATTAATGGAAAAATGGTAAAGTTACTTTATAGAGTATACCAGTTAGCATGCTAAGAGGCCGACTAGTTGTAAATCATTGTAGAGAGTTCTCTCTCTTCAAGAGTAATCTTAATTGTTTGGTTTTTTCTATAGATTCAATTCAAAACCAGCTGTTGCCATAGATACAAAAGGGCTGTGTGTTTCCTAAATAAGTTCTTAGGCTAAAAAGATGTTGGGTTTCCCCAGCTATTAGTTTTAACCATTATAGCAAGCAGGGGGAGTTGGGTAATGTATAGTGTGCTTTAGGAGGCTTTTTATTTGAGCTCTCCCAGAGATGTTTAACTGTAATGTATTTCAAGAATATCTAGAGTTCTCTAATGATGCCTGTTTCAGCAAGTGGTGTTTCTGGTTTTTAACAGCCTTTTCTTCTTTCATTTTTTAAAAAACAGTTACAATGCGCTCACAAGCCAGTTTAGGAACAAAGTCCTCAACACTAAAAGTTTTGGTGGTCAATGCAGAAAGGTGTTTAGCGGGGATGGGAGAGATTTCTACAGACTGAGCGGAAATATCCTCTCCTATACATTCCAGGTACTTAATTACATTGATTTGATTTCTTTCTAATCTGTGAATTGTTGCCAGAGATCATTATTTATATGATATTGATTTTTTTGGTATTTTGTTGAGAATTTACTTGTGGCCTCATATGTGGTCAGTTCTTAGAAATGTCTTATATAGGCTTAAAAAGAATACATTTTCTTTTTTTAAGAAATGTTTTATTTATTCTTAAAAATTTTTAATACAATTTTTAAAGTTTACTTTCCATTTACAGTTACTGCAAAATATTGGCTCTATTCCCCGTGTTGTACAATACATCCTTGAGCCCATCTTACACACAGTAGTATGTACCTCCCACTCCCTCACCCCTATATTGCCCCCCTCCTTTCCACCAGTTTGTTCTCTATATCTGTGAGTCTTCTTCTTTTATGTTGCATTCACTATTTAGGAATATATATTCTTTAAATCTGTGTTATAGCACAGTGATACTTTTAATTTATGTCATTCAAGCTGAAATATCCATTGTCTCATTTTGAACTCCATACTCCATGTGGGTCCAGAACCTGATGGTCTGTCCCTGTGTGGGTGTTAAAACCCAAGGCCCTGCTCGTGACTGGTTGTGATAGTCTCCTAACCACTGCCACAGTGTCGCCTTACTTAAAAATGTTTTTTTTTTAATTATGAAATATTTCTATGTACAAAAGGCTGTGAATAACATATACTTGCAGTTTGGAGAAAACTAATAATACAAACAGGACTATATATGCCCACCACCCACCTCAAGAAATAGAATATTACCAGTGACTTAAAGGCTCCTCTCTACCTCTCTCTGTCACATCTTCTCTACCTGTACTGCCCATACAACCACTATCTTATATTTTGTATTAATCATACAAATGAGCTTCTCTAGTGCAGACACCTGGAACTCGAATTGCTGCTTTGTAGGCTATGTTTAGGTTACACTTCACTAAAGTTTCCAAAACCTATATATGACCAATCTGTACCCCACCAGCAGTGTGGAAGAGTGCCCTGTGTTCCACATCCTTGCCCGCATCCATACTGCCAAACTTTAAAATTTTGTTTATGGTCTCAAGGTTTCCTCTGCAGGCTTCTGCTTCTTGCAGGCTGTTTCTGTCATACACACGTAAACTCATCCTGTTGATTGATTTCAACACAAAATCTACTCACACAAAACAGTAATGGCTTTAGGGGAAATTCCTGAAGATTTAGAGGGAACATAGAGGAGAGATTGTCTACCTCATAGTGCCAATGCATCCGACGAAAACAGTTGAGATCCTCTATCTTAAATTGTCTGTCCTTCCACAACCTAAGCCAAAAGAAGTTTCTGGTCTCATCCTGTTTTAGCCTCTTTCTTGCTCATCTCTTCCAAGATCTCCTCTCTCATGCCTTTCCTCCCATCTTCCCAGAACTCAAAAATTTCCAGTTCAGCCCTCCTTACTGATTACTCCCAAATTTGTAAACCAAAACTATTAGGATATTCAGAAGGAAGGGGCTTTAGTTTACCAACATTAGTCATCTTCAGAAAGCTGTTCTGATTATGAGGAGCAAACCCACCAACCTTCGACTTATAATGGAATTAAATTACATTTAAGAGTTACTGAATCATGAAAGTAGAAAATGGAACTGACTTGAAAAATAATCATAGCTACCAATTTTTGAATATTTCCTGTGGCATCTGCACTATTTTAGGCAATTTGTGTAATTTGAATCCTCAGGACATCTGTGGAAAGTAAGTAATATTTTACTGTTTTATATATATAGAAATCGAGGCTCAGAGGACTTCAGCAGACTTGCTTCAAGTCACCAAATTAATAAGCAGTAGAGCTTGGATCCAGTCTGTCAGATTTCACAGCCCTTCATTTTTCTAGTATATTTTACTCTCCCAATGTGTTGTATTAACTGCTTTTTTGACTCTAAATTCTGCTTGGTGAAAAACCTATATTGTAATTTACCCTTTGGCCAGAAAGGAGAATGTGAGATAGGCATATAAAGAGAATTTTTTCTCCTTATATTACTAAGAGGATGTGTTGATAATTCTTTCATAATTATAAGGGGGAGAATTGCATATATGTATATATATATATGCACATATATGTGTATATGTGTGTGTGTGTGTGTGTGTGTGTGTGTGTATGTAGCCAAATTTAGAAAGTTACAGAACAGAGGAAGTAATAAGGGAGAGAATTTCTGACATGGTTGGAAAGGAGACATGCTGGAAACCTGCAGCTTCCGAAGAAGAAGAATAATTTAATAACAGCATAATTCTGACGTTCGTTTTCTACAGCATGGCTTGGTTTTTGGATTGACATCTGAAATGCTTTGCCAGTCACTGAATGTGAAGGTGTTTGTCAGAGGTAGAGGGAAATTATAGCCTGTTATTTAGGATCCAGCCGAAGGGAAGTGAGGTGGAAGCAATAGGCAGTGAGTCAATCACTGCAGCGGGAAACCCAGGTGCGAATATGGAGGCGGTCAATGTCCTCCTCAGTTCAAATAGAAGGGGAGCCACTGGGGATTCAGGCCTCTACAGGTGGAACATGACTTTTGGCTTGTTGGAACATAAATGTTAGTAAATAAACATAAAACAGAAAAATCAGTCCATCTCTCTTCTAATCTCTGTTTTGGAAATCAGCATGGTGGTTTACCCAGGACAAACCCAAAACCAAACAATTAAGATTACTTATTGAGTAAGCCACTTACTTTGATGCCGTGCACACTCTCTGTTTGCTCATACTTTTCATACCACAAGGAAGCCTTTGAAACATAAGCACATTCCAGCTCCACGGTCACTTTGGGAAGGTGCCACCCTGCTTAGTTTAGCCTGGGAGATGCTGAAAGACTGTCTTGTTTATTCTCAGCATGTAATGAGTTGCAGATGGGAGTGAGTAAAGATTAAGGTGGAGAAAATAACTTCCTGGATCCTCCTGTTTTGATCTTGAATGTAATTCATTATATTAAAAAATTTTTATTGGAGTATAGTTGATTTACAATGTTGTGTTAGTTTCTGATGTACAGCAGAGTGATTCATATATATATATATATATATATATATATATTCTTTTTCATAGTCTTTTCCATTACAGTTTATTACAAGATATTGAATATAGTTCCCTGTGCTATACAGTAGGACCTTGTTGTTTATCTATTTTATACATAGTAGTGTGTATCTGCTAATCCCAAACTCCTAATTTATCCCTCCCTCTCCTTCCCCTTTGGTAACCATAAGTTTGTTTTCTATGTCTGTGAGTCTGTTTCTGTTTTGTAAACAGGTTCATTTGTGTCCTTTTTTTAGATTCCGCATATAAGTGATATGTGATGTTTGTTTTTCTCTGATTTAGTTCACTTAGTATACTTCATTATATTTTTTAAAGCAAGATCCTATATGTATATCAAATGAATAACAAAAACATATTCTAAAGGCAATTTTAACTAATGCTTAGTTATCTGATCCTCTGCTTCCTCTGTTGGTATGTGTCTAGATATCTGAGACTTCTAAATCTACTTTGTTAACAGAAAATAACTTGAATGATAATAAAAGTAGCTCACATATATTAAGAACCTTTTATATACTAAGCATGTTTCAAGTGCTTTAAATAGAACTTTTTTTTATAATAACCTAAGTATGTAGGTACTGTCATCTACTATTTTTACAGATAAGGAAACTGAGACAAAGAATGCTGAGTAGGGGCTTCCCTGGTGGCACAGTGGTTGAGAGTCCGCCTGCTGATGCAGGGGACGTGGGTTCGTGCCCCGGTCCGGGAGGATCCCGCGTGCCGCGGAGCAGCTGGGCCCGTGAGCCATGGCCGCTGAGCCTGCGCGTCCGGAGCCTGTGCTCCACAACAGGAGAGGCCACAACAGTGAGAGGCCCTCATACCGCAAAAAAAAAAAAAAAAAAAAAAAAAAGAATGCTGAGTAATTTACCTACAATCACAGAGGTAGTAGATGACAGCTATGGGGTCTGAACCCTAGAAGTGTGGCTCAGAGCCCTTGCAGCACACTGTACTTAGGTGGGGTTAGAATATGTATAAGCGTTGATAGGAATGAGCCAGTAGAGAAAGAAAAGTTGAAGCTGTAAGACAGGGAGTAATCAGTCAATTTAATTAGTCCTTTGAAGAGGTGAGAGGGTTAAGAAAAAAAAAATGTCATGAAGAACCTAGGGGTAAGACAGGAATAAAGACACAGACCTACTAGAGAATGGACTTGAGGATATGGGGAGGGGGAAGGGTAAGCTGTGACAAAGCGAGAGAAAGGCATGGACATATATACACTACCAAAGGTAATAAGGTAGATAGCTAGTGGGAAGCAGCTGCATAGCACAGGGAGATCAGCTCTGTGCTTTGTGATCGCCTGGAGGGGTGGGATAGGGAGGGTGGGAGGGAGGGAGACACAAGAGGGAAGAGATAGGGGAACATATGTATATATATAACTGATTCATTTTGTTGTAAAGCAGAAACTAACACATCATTGTAAAGCAATTATACTCCAATAAAGATGTTAAAAAAAAAAAAAAGAGGTGAGAGGGAATGCAATACAGAAAAAAGACAGAGAAGTTAGCCTTAGACAGGGGGAGGAACACCTGCACAGGAAAGGAAGCGAAAGACATTCGTTAAGTCTGTAAATTTGTTAGCCAGAAGTGTAAGAAGTCTGTGTCTGATAGTGGGAATGTTTGTAAAGAAAGAAGTTAAGTTTATCTTCTGAGAGTGAAGGAAATGATTGTAAGATTGGGGGATTGAGATGGGTGCAGAACTTTTGAAATAGATACTGTAGGGAATGGGAGAAAGAATTGGCTAGACATTTAGGGTTGCTGGAATGTATTGAGGATTCCACTGAGGTTGGAAATTATGAATGGACTTACAGTAACACCAATCGATAGTTGTGTGATTTTTCTATAGCAGTGCTAAGGTGCCTGGCTGCGAGCACTGAACAAAGGTTGAGTTTTTGCCTGGCAAATATGGTGGCAGAATATACCTAGGCAAGGTTCATTGGCAGGAGTTAGGTTCATTGGCAAGAGAATAATAAGTCATGAGCCATGAAGCGTAACTACAACATGAAGGAAGTGACAAAATGAAGGTGCTGATAGGGAAAGAGAAGGGAAAGTAAGTTGAAGGGCTGTCTCTATGAGGTTGAATAATAGATATGGCAATAATAGAATGAGTGTCAACAGAGTAAGAGATGTCAGAGTGTAGGATGTTTGAATTTGTGACTTCAGAGGAAGACTCGGTCTGGGGAAATTTCAGGATCTTAGCTGGAAGGAAGAGGGTATTAAAGAAAACTTAAGATCACACTACCTTGAGAAAGGATTCTTGTGGCTATGTGTAGAGTACATGGGAGTGAGGAGACGCTGAACTAAAGTTCTTAAGAGGCTTATCTGCATAAATCATGAATCAAGTATTTGAATTGTACACCTGAAAAAGAGAAAAAAATAGGCTAATTTTTTTTTTTTTTTTGCATTGAAAGAAAGGTAGGTAACTTTTCTTTCTTGAGAGAAAAAACTAAATTCTGTGTCTGTCCAAAACCAAATAGGACTGAGACACTATCTAGTGACTCTAGAAATCTCTAGTACATTTTTATTTATTTATTTATTTATTTATTTATTTTTTATTATTATTTTTGCGGTATGCGGGCCTCTCACTGAGGTGGCCTCTCCCGTTGCGGAGCACAGGCTCCGGACGCGCAGGCTCAACGGCCATGGCTCACGGGACCAGCCGCTCCGCGGCATGTGGGATTCTCCCGGACCAGGGCACGAACACGTGTCCTCTGTATCGGCAGGCGGACTCTCAACCACTGCGCCACCAGGGAAGCCCTCTAGTACATTTTTAAATAATGTCCTTTTTGTATTCAATAATAATAATGTCCTCTGTAGTTAAGAATAATAATATATTCTTCATTTTGACTTGAGCTGAATTTTTGCGTTTGACTTTTAAACAAACCAATTTCATAATATAATGAAAATAATGTTGGAATAAAAGGTATGGTTAAATCTATTTTTTCTTCTCTTCTGTCTTGCTTCTAGCATAAATGCCTAATTTTTAACATGGGTAGTGATGAAAGTATTTTTAATATTTTCTGGCATTTTGTTGAATTTCCTTCTAGTCTTTTTTTGACTGGGCATATACTTGCATATTTGTGGTTAATAGGATTTATAAATATCACATTTATACTTGCTTTTTCATTTAACATGAACAATTTGTCCTCACACTCATCCTTTATGATGGCTGCATAATATTCTATTTGCTTTTTAGCATTAAAAAAAAATTTTTATTGGGGTATAGTTGATTTACAATGTTGTGTTAATTTCAGGTGTACAGCAAAGTGAATCTGTCATACATATATCCACTCTTTTTCAGATTTTAGCTTTATTTTTAAAATGTATCATATTCATCATTTAAATTTTCTCTGTTTATTATACTTGATCTCAAATACAGATGTGTATGGACATATAATAAAAACACAAATACTTGTGAAAGGAGAGTTACTGATCTGAATATTTATATAGAACAGACTGAGAGTCATATTTCATGTTGTTTTATTCTCATGGTGACTGACATTTTTAGCAAGATAGTTGCCTATGATTTAAAAACACTAAAGATTTTTTCATGAAGATTCAGATATATCTCTTTTCTTGAAAAATCAGATATCTGTCAGTGCTAGAACCTGTAGAAATGTATAGGACTGTTGGATGGATTTGAGTGTTGGGTACCTTTTAGACCCTTTTAGACAGGGTGTGTGCTCACTTCTTCATTACCCCGCCTTCCACTGGATGCTTCCAACATTTATATTACTTGCCAGTCCTCTGTGGGCATTTCATTTTGACTCTTGATCTAGGACAAAATAAAGGATAAAGAAATAGTAGTCTTCATGAATGCTGGAGCTGTCCCTTGTCAACCACATGTGACTATCCTGTTGTCTGTTTTTAAATTTGTTTGGGATGACTTTTTCTTCTACCGTCTAGCATAGGAAACACAATTCCAATCTTAACATTTGTTCAAGTCGAACAGAATTAGAAATTTAAATCCACTACTGGATCACATAGAACATTTCAAAAACAAAGCCCCAGAGATCTAACTTTTTCATTTTCTTTATAGGTGAAAATAAATAATGATTTTAATTATGAATTTTACAATAGTACCTGGTCTTATGTAAAACATACATCAACAGAACATTCATCATCTAGTCAAGGACGCTTCCTCTTTTTTAGTTCTTCATCTTCTTCGTACAGCTACTCTTCAGATACTGAAAATATCCTTAAGGAAAAGGTTAGTATGAAATATATTAGTTAACTTTTCCATATTTTACTGGTTTAGGTATTTCTAACATTAACAGAAGTGCATTTACTAAAAGAATCAGCTTTCATTTTTTAATTAGGGCACAGTATCTTCTTCAAAGAGATAATCCAATATATTTCTTTAAAAGGTATGGTTTTTGTCTTGTTAATTCTCTTTGATAATACATTTAGTTACACTTTTTATTTTCTCATTGAAGTATTTGTTCTTATTTAAAAATCTAAAAAAAACTTATTACTTTCAAATCTTCTAGTTAAAACTAACCTAAATTTCTAATTCATGATTACTGATGCTACTATTTTAAGTATTATATACAATTTCAAAAATCCAATGAAATGTGCTTCCGAAACACTAATACTAGAGTTTTTTAAAGAAGGTGCATGAAAATAAAAGATGTTAAAATACTTTATTACTTTGGAGATACCAACATTTTCATCTGAGGAGGTTAAAAGACTTAATTTTAGATACTCTGTTGTATTGAGATACTAAAACTTTCATCATGGGCAACCTGAACAGTTGAAATGAATTGTTCTAATTGATTCACACTTACTGCTGAAGAATTTTTCAGGCTGATCATCATTTATAATATACATAATTCATCTCATTCTTAAAGTCAGTAACTTGATTAATAGATCACATAAGCGAGGTATAAAGGAATATAATTTTGTTTTATGACTAAGAAGTTAATTGTGGAAATATGAGCTGTAAAAACATTTATTATACCCATATTATATTGTTCACATAAGTGAGGATTTGGTGTAAGGTAGCTCTGTCTTGGACGTCATGAAAAGATGCTTAGGAAGGGTTTAAAAGACCTCGTTATAAAGTAGCTTACCCTGTAAATACTCCAGTATGGGAGATAAATTATATGGTCACCTTACCTATAAGTCATTGTTACGATGTGGACTCTAGGGATATTATATCCCTGTTTGTGAGATTATTTAGCAGTTAAAAACGTTGAATCTTTTTTCCTAGTTGAGGAGGGCATAACAACTTGGTCTTGGGGGTTTTAAAAGGTGTGTATAAAACCAGTTACCATGTCATCACTCAGATGTTATTTCTGTTTGGGATTCTGAAAATTCCTTAGATTGCTTCAAGTGGGTGGGCCCAGAAGAGACCTCATTATGCATCAAAAATAAAAATTCATTTAGTCTGCATTGATGGAGGTGGCTATTGATGGAGACATTGGACAAGGAACTACTTCCATTGCCTTTTAGTCTTCATCCTAAAACTCCTTTTACTCTTTCTTCTTCCTATAGAGTTATCAGTTGTTGGTTCTTCAGAACACTGTTGAAGTGGCTCAGTTTATCAATAACAATCCGGACTTTTTACAACTTGCTGAGTCATTCTGGAAGGAACTCTCCTACCTTCCCTCTCTGTATGACTACAGCGCCTATCGAAGACTGATCGACCAGTATGGGACACATTATCTTCAGTCTGGGTCCTTAGGAGGAGAATACAAAGTTATCTTTTATTTGGACTCAGAAAAAATCAAACAAAGCGGTAGAGTATTAAAAATATTGTTATATACAAGTATCGCAGGGATTGTAATTAGTAGTTAAACTTTAGAGCTTTGAAATATGACAAATAGAGATTAAATTGCAAAAGAATCAAAACTTGCAAGAATCTGTTATACTCTACTCAGAATCTTCCAGGGTTTAAGAAAAAGCCTGCCTACTCTTTTGGATAGTACCCTGAAGTGAGAGTTAAGCCATTATCATTATTGCTCTCTCTAGAGGGTGTTGATTGGATTTTTAGAATACTTTTTAATCTTCCCCGTTTCTCAGATTAAGTAATATTCCTCGAGGAAAACTAATGAGGAGTTTACTGATATTGCAGAAATCAAAACGTTTCAATGAAGTCTTTTCTTATTCACCTCTGTTCTTTACCACTCACATTCCTTTAAAAAAAATCTGCTCTGGATATCGTGAGTTTGCTTACTACCTAAAAGTTGTAACAATAGCTTAAATTTATTGGATGCCTTCTTCTAGACAGGCAGGTTGCCTATGTTAGCAATAATCCTCACTGCTACCGAGTGAAATCCAAGGGCATACTGATTGTAAGCCGGTCTAACTGGCTCCAGCATCAGCTTAGCTTTTTCCTTACGCTATGTTGCTGCAGGAATTGCCTGCTTTTTGTTAGACTCAGGGCATGCTACTGAGTTCATACTTGGTTGACTTCACAGTGAGGGGATGTTCCTCACCAGCTGCTGCCATGTTGGAGAAGAGTGTGTGTCCTAGTATCCATTCCTCCTTTCCAGAGACCTTTTGGCTTATTTACGTTCCAAGTCCAACCTGCTCCTTTCCAACTTTGTCCTGAAGCTCGTGGCCACACTTGCTTCTCCATCCCAAATCATCTTGTTAGCATCTTACTCTTCAGTCAAGACTTTCTTACCACCTTGAAGGAGAGTAAGACTGCTTACCTGAGATTCAGAGGAGGTCTTGTAGCCTTCTTTTGTGAGTGAGCTACAATATTTTTCTGTGTTTCCATTGACTATTTTTTTTTTCTATTGGGCTTAATTTTTACCAATTAAGATTTAATTAGAATGTGAGCTTTTCCAACCTCAGCAGGTTGGAAATGAATGCACAAGCACAGGTTTTTGTAGCAACAACAGAGGTAATATTTCTTTGAGGAATTAATCCAGAAAGGGGCTTGATCTAAACTCAGTTTCATGACCATTTTTTTTTTCTTTAACGCTTAAAAAGAAACGAAGAGGATTTTTTTTTTAAGCTTTCTGAGTTGGTAAAAAAATTTTGAGTAAAAATTTTACTCTTGAGCAGTTTTTATTCTTAAAAGTTTTAAGTGAAATTAATCAAGGATTCTGGGATATGTTATATGCCCCCAATTGTTCTTTAAGAAATACTGAGTTTGTTATAATATAGTTAGTAAAATTATATAAAAATATATTTCTACCCTTTATTATTTTCTATCCTCTTTTAAAAAAATGCATTGGCAAAACTCCATTTGATAATGAGTAGAAATTGTAACCATCTAAGATTATATGTCATAGGAAGAAAATGTAGAAACCAGAGATGTTAAAGATGGAGAGACTGAGGCACTAGAACTAAGATTTTAGGAATTAATTGCTGTAGAACCAGAACCCAGCTTTTGGGGTCTCCAGTGGGTGGGCTGGAGGCCATTGCACATCTACTTTTACCTATTTGCCTTATGCCTGAGAAGCTGACTGCAGTTGGGTAAAAGGTATCACTCTGTGAGGTGCTCAGTTTTTGCTCCCTCCACTGTTTCACCCACCCCCACCCTCTGGTCAAAGTTAATAGAAGCCAAGAGCAGCTGATCCATTTGAATGTAATTTTCAGACATGTGATGCTTTACCCCTAAATATAATGCATGTATCTTATTTTGTTTATAACAAACATCAAATATCACTTTTTCTGCCCCTTGACCCTTCTAGAGCACTTGAAAATGTACGTATAGTATATTTTTGATTATATGGCCCCAGTGATAGGAAACAACCTCTTATGCCACTCTCACACCTGGCCAGCATCTCAAAGGAGATTTTCAACAAATGTGGAAACTAAGCACCTTTAAAATTTTTCCCCCCAGGTTTTAGTTCAGAGAAGAAGAAGAAATGTGCTTCCTCACATATCAAGTTTTTGTTTAAATTATCAGAGCACACATGCAAGGAGATGGAAGAGACCTTAAAATTGGCTGCAGGTAAATGAGAAGGGGGTAATTTTCATTACAAACTTACTTCCATCCCTCTTTCTTGTGGTTAATTCCTGGTCTCCAAGGGCCTTTGAAATTCTAGCGGGTGTTCTATTTTGTGTTTTTGAAATACTTGGTTATTTTTACCTCTGATCTCTCTGTCATATGTCATGGCAGTGATCCATCATGCAGAGTGGAAATTTCACTGGGCATCTCTGTGTACTGTAACTATGTCCTCAGTGAACACCATCTTTGTTTCCTATGAGGAAGGTTGACAAACAAGCCTAGAAAAATGACAGCAAGAGGAGAAGCTTCAGTTTCACTCTGTGACATGGATGCTCAGTGCAGTTAAAAGTTTTTGGTGCATGGTGGTGGTGGTGACGGTGGTGGCAGAGTGCGGGAGGTGGTGTGTTAGTCTTGAGTGATTGAAGAAGGAACTGGAAGGGTAAGCTGATTTAGACTGTGTCTAGATGCCATGTTAAGGAGTTTGGGTTTCATCCTGATGGCAAGGGATGCCGTTAATACAGGGAGTGATTAAATGAAAGATGACAAATATAAAGTTGTAGCGAAAGAAGAGGGACTGAAAAGGAATAATCTGATAGGATAAGAACCAGAAAAGATGAGTAACATGGAAGGTAGAGGAGAAGAAATCAACAGCGAGAAATGCTACAGTGAAGTGACGTAAGAGGAGGTCTGAAGACGTCATTGGATTTGGTGATTAAGACTTAATTGCCTTAAAATGAAGAGATTCTTAGTGTAGTAGGGATGGAAATGAGACTGTGGTGCATTGTGTGAAGCCATGGAGCAGCATTAGAGCTCAAGTTCTCTTGGGGTGATGGCAGAAAATGGGATGAAGGAGAAGACTGACCCAGGTGCTAAAGTCCTCATCGAGGAAGTGAGGATCCTTTAGCAGATGACTGCAAGAAGGAGGGAGACAGAGTGTTAAGCCAGGCTTAATTCCTCATTCACTTACTTTATTCATCAACTATTTACGGAACCTATAGTGCACGCGGAAATTGTTCTAGGCACTGGTGATACAGCAGTGAATATGCCAGGAAAAGTGCCTGTCTTCTTGGACCTGATATGACAAAGGAGGAGGACAAGTTTTTGAACAACATGGAAATACACTGATCTGGAAATAGAAATGAAAGTGGGAGCTTTGAGAAGTTGTTGACATCAGTTATCAGTTGGGCTGGTGATTGGAAGCTGCTTTCTGATTTTATTTTATTTTAATTTTGCTTTGTTTTATCTTATTTTATTTTATGTTTAACAAACATGTAGCACTTATGATGTGCCCAGCACAATTTTAAGTGATTTACAAAAATTAACCAATGTACTCCTACCTAAGAACTGGGTATTATTCATATTTCCATTTTACCGACAGGGACACTGAGGCACAGAAAGGTTGCCCAAGACCACAGTTGGGGTCAGGCACAAGATTCCAATGTCTGGCTTCACAATCTGGGCCCTTCACTGTTGCCCCAGGCTGATTGTCTAGGGGAAGAGGGCCAGCTGGAGCACAGAGCTCACTGAGGTGTAGAGAGAGAGGCTACAGGCTTAAAAATAAATATAAAAGCTGATTTCTTAGACTCTGTAGTTTGTAAACAAGCATGTCAGTTTAGGTGGTGATTCTCAAATTTTGGTATGCAAGAGGATTACCTGGGGCAGCCTGTTCAAATGCTGAGTACTTGACTTTTCTCTCAGCTACGTCCTTCTATGTCTTGGCTGGAGCTCAGAAATCTGCAGTCATTCTAGGTGATTCTGATTCCAGTAGTTCAGGGACTGAACTTGGCAATACACTGCATTAAAAGTGTGACTATTTGCATTTTAAAATGTAACTAACAAGGAAGATGAGGAAGCACTCAGGCAGTTCTTTAAAAATATGAGACTTTAATAACTTCTGATGATAAAAGTGTAATTTTTGAATTTGCAAAATTTTATGAAAGTGTTATGAAATTGCAAAATTTAATTAAAAAAGGAAATGAAAATCAACGTAAGTCTGATCAGCAAGTTAGGAACTTCCGGTCATGACCAGTGTGGAAATCAATTAGACACGGAGATGAAAATATTTCTGAAATTATAAGGCACAGAAATGAGAAAAAGGATTTGATTAGTATTCAAACTTTTTAGAACACTTTTTATGTGTTAATATATGCCTGTTAATAGCATTTTGGTTACTGTTAGTATTCCAGATGCAATGAACTTTTTCCTCCCAACATTTTCTTATGAAAATTTTCAAACATACAGAAAAGTTGAAAAAACATAGTAAAAAATGCCAACGTACCCACCTCTTACATGCAATAATTATTATTTTGATGTTTTGATATATATATATATATCTACATATAGTATTTATAATGTTGACTGTTTAGCAATGCATAAATATATATTTAAAATATTTGTGATATTTGCTGAACCATTTGGAAGTTTCAGATGTCATGATGTTTCATCCTTAAATACACACATGTATCTTCTAAGAAACAAGATAGTCACCTGTATAACAAATTTTCTTCTTACACTAAGAACATTAAGAATATGAATAATAATTTCTTAATAATCATCTACTGTTAGGTAATGGTTGTGCCTCTTTTCTTTTCTCTCTTAATAGATATTATTTTTTTGAGTAGTTTTAGATTCACAAAACAATTGAGCAAAAAGTACAGAGAATCCCTATATCCCTGCTGTCCCCGCGGGCACAGCCTCCTCCGTTATCAGCATCCAGGCCTTAGTGGTCCATTTGTTACAACTGATGAACCTACATTGACACATAATAATCACCCAAAGTCCATAGTTTACATGAGGGTTCACTCTTGTACATTCTGTGGGTTCGGAGAAATGCATAACGACATGTATCCATAATAGTATACAGAGCAATTTCACTGCCCTAAAAGTCCTCTAAAGATCCTAAAAATCCACTAAAAATATTAAAAATCCCTCCTACCCCACTTTCTGGCAATCACAGGTATTTTTACTCTCTCCATAGTTTTGCCTTTTCCAGAATGTCATACAGTTGAATGGGTTGTGTTACTTCATTGACTTTCAATTTCATATGCTCATTCTCATTTCATTTGTGCATCCAGACTTATTTCGTTTGATTTCTCCTTGAGTAGGAACTCAGGGCAATGTGTTACGAGGGGTCCCATTTGTCAGAGGGGGACGTCCTGGCCTTGTGTCTGGCCTTAGTTACCTGGAACTGGACAACCCTGCTGGAAACAAATGGAGATATTCTCGCTGGGCAGGATCTGTGACTGAACTTCCGCAAATCATAAAACAAAAGGTATGTGACACTCTGTTGAAAGCACCAAAAAGCAGTCATATTTATTTGCACTGGGAAAATGAGATTAAATTAAGGTGGTTAAACAGAGAAGGCTGTAATTAGCGTTTTCTGTATCCCAGTTATGTTTTGTATAGTAAAATGAATGCATACATAATAGGAAACAAGTTTCATTATCTTGTATGTCCATATTTCAGTTGTAAAGGTTAAATGTCTTGTAAATCCCAAGAGAAATTAATGCTAAAATTTGCATTTCAAGCTTTTGACCTAAATTTGATTATGTTTTCCTTGGTCCCTGATTCAGAGGAGTTATAGATTCTTGCAAGAGGAAGGCATTTAAGGGCTTGTCTAGTGTTACATTTGTCAGATCACCTTTCTCCCTGTGGCCATGGCTTGTAGGCTCCTGGTCATGCAAATTAGTTCTAAAAAGATAGAATCAATTTGGCTGGCAGAATTTTAGGATGTTTTATCGGCACAGTCAGTTCTTTTATAACACAACATATGTGTTCCTAAAAATCAGAGAGCTAGGCAAAATTGCACAATAAAGACCACAGGGCTTATGGGAAAAAATGTGTTAGGAACACAACACTCAAAAACTTTTGTGACACTCATTAAAAAAAAAAAAAGAGGCTCCAATAAAAACAGTAGCAGTTTTATACATGTTAAATTTTTAAGGAATGCACGGACTACAACAAAGGTGGCACATTACCTAGAAGAGGATCTGAAGCTTGCTGGGTGATGGGAGGGTTACAGATTGTGAATTATTGTGAAGTGGTAGAAGGAGCGCTATCAGAAATGACAGACAGTCGTAACACCATTTGTGGTTGGTGTGGTTTATTATACAGGTGGTGAACTAGATGGGTGTTTGAGATGTGTGCTTGTGTGTGAGTGTTTTGTGTATTCTTATGCAGCTTGGTTCAGTTGTGTGCAGTTTTCTGTGTTCACCCCATGTTTCTTATGGACAAAATTGTACAGAAGAAAACACAAAATTTGTGATATACTCATTTTATTTTTTAATATCTCAATCTCAATGGAACAAATTCACATTTTCAAAATACATGTTATAGCAGAAGTGATTCTATAATCTATTCCCTGCCACAGGAGTCAGGCAGTGTCCCAGGTCCAACCTGACGTGTTTTTTTTTTTGCGGTACACGGACCTCTCACTGTTGTGGCCTCTCCCGTTGTGGAGCACAGGCTCCGGACCCACAGGCTCAGCGGCCACAGCTCATGGGCCCAGCCGCTCCGCGGCATGTGGGATCTTCCCAGACCGGGACACGAACCCGCGTCCCCTGCATCGGCAGGCGAACTCTCAACCACTGCGCCACCAGGGAAGCCCCAACCTGACTTTTGAGATTAAGAAACTTGGACACATTTATAAACTCAAAAGTTACGAGTGCTCCTCAGGTACCCTCCTGACACCATACTGAGCCCAGTTGCCTCCCAATAACAGTGACAGTGGGAGGGGCAGTTTTTCCTGGGAAGTCTTACCTTAAAGTGTCATTCATTAATATTCAAAATGATCTATTTTCATTGTCAGTATCTCATACAAATCTTTAAAAATCCTAAATTGTTGTTTAGGGTAAAAAACAGACATTCTTTTCCATTCTCAACTATGTGCTTTCCCACATAGGACTGTAACTGTCATAGCTATGTTAACTTATTAGTTGGACAGGAAAGGGACAGAGAAAGAAGAGACATGTTACAGGTAGATAACCATGCAATACTGTTCAGTTCAGAAGAGCTTGGGCAGAGATGGAGGGCAATGTGACCCTCTGAGCTAATCTCCGTACTCGCAGTGGTGCTCTAGCCAACTCACTCTGACTCTCTCAAGAGCCAATGGTGCAGATCTCTTCCCAGCTCCGTGCTCAGGGACATCATGGTGGTAGCCTGAAACTGGCCATGGTAAGAGTAGTTACACAGCAGAAATTGGCAAAGGCTACAAACGAGAGCCTTTTTGTTCCTGGGAGAGCAGATTGTTAGAGCTTAGCCAATCCATCTCCGGTCTTGAAGTTGCTCTTCATCAGAACTGTCCAACCCAGAGCGATAATGCCTACCTGTTTTAAATTTCTTCAGGGATAGAGAATCATAGTCTCCATTAGAGAGATATGTTAAGTATCTCAGAGTCAGGATATTTAATCTCAAATTTAATTGCATTTGCTTCTTTACTGTAATTTAAGTGCATTTCCTTTTCTTCTATCCTCTGCAGGAGTGGAAATGTGTTGTCTTCAAAATAATCTTTCAGTAGCTAGAAAATGAACATCCTGTTGGTTTTTTAAAATTTTATGTATGCACACAAAATACAAAAAAATATTCCCTCCCTATCTGTTTCTAATTTTCCCTAGGTTTGTCTTGTAAAGGTAGTGAATTGCTTTCTCTTTTTATTTGAACAAGAAATATTTGGAATTAAGATAAGAGTGGCTTTTGATTTTGTTTTAGTGGAGATTGAGCCAAAATGCTGAAAGGAAAATATTCTCGCTCCAAACCCTGATTACTGACCGTGATGTCTTTATCTGTGTAGCTGACACCTTTGTATGAGCTGGTAAAGGAAGTACCCTGTGCCTCTGTGAAAAGGCTATACCTGAAACGGGCCATTGAGGAATATCTCGATGAATTTGACCCCTGTCATTGCCGGCCTTGTCAAAATGGTGGCATGGCCACTGTGAAGGGGACCCAGTGTGAGTGCCATTGCAAACCATACACGTTTGGTGTGGCGTGTGAACAAGGAGCCCTCGTAGGGGATCAAGCAGGTCAGTGTGCTGCATTCTCTCAAGTTATGCTGGACACAATGAAAAGGGAATTACCCTTTCCCTCTGGCCCCTGAGAGTGTGCTTCCTCGGGTATGGAGAAGGGGAAGTCTCATAAGGCTTTGAATTTGTCTCTCCCTCCCTATTCCACCTCCGGGTTGTAGCTACTGAGGTCGGGCCCTTTGCTATCTCTCTATTTTCCCATCTGAACTAACAGAACTGCCTTCTACTCTCCACTCTCCATTAGAACAGATTTATGCCTGAAACACCTTCCATCCTTCCATAGTCATCTCAGTAAGGTTTTGTCATAACTTAGGTCTACAGAGCTTGTGTCTGCACTGACTAACCTTTCTGGTGGCAAGCTATTGGAAACACCTCTACTTCTATTTTGTGTTATGTCCCACCAATCAATCATTCACAAATATTTGTTGAACATTGGCTGTGTGCTCAACAGTGCATTTGGTGTTTTAGGTATTTAGTATGTGAAGTTCACTTTATGAGTAGGCAAAGTATGAGATGATTTGTGTATATTTATTTTTATATTCATTTGTGTGTCTCTGTCCTCTAGAAAGCTTACTTCTTAAATTCGGAACTGTTTGATTCCTTTGTTTATTCCCACAGCCTGACATAGTGCTTGATTCATAAAGTCACTTAATAAATGTTTGATAAATGAATAAGTACATGGCTAAACCACGGCTACTTATAGACAAGCATCAAGAAAGCATCCTTGCCTCCAAATGTCTCCCCAAGTGGCCTGTCCTGGTAAACTAAAATGCCACCACTGCGATTCATTCCTTTGAGGCTTAGATTTACAGCTATTTGATAAAATGGACGCTCCCCCTGCTTGTGAGGAGTGGAGTAGCAGTCATAATACCTCAAGCTCTTATTACCTATTATTAACATACTCAGGGGACTATATTATTAACTCGATTTCTAATTGTGGAAGAAAGGGTAAGGAAGATCATGGGAAAAATTATACAAATTATTTTAGTTTTTTTGTGTGTGATACTGAGGAGTGGCTGTGGAGGGAGTGGAGGGAAGAGGGATGTAGGTCACACAGTAGAAATAGCTAAGGAGCAGTAAACACACCCATCTATTATCAGAAGTAATGCTTTGGGGGAATAGTTCCTGAGATCAGTTTCTAACTAGGAAAGCAAAGCTCTTAGAATATGCTTCAAATTCTCTCTAATGTCCTCCAAGGAATATGATGGGAAAAATACTAAAACCTGTGAGCTGTGAACCAGCCCTGAGGTAGAAGGTGGCCAGAGCAAGTTGAGGAGGTGCCTGTAGATTGAAGAAGGGTGCTGACAGGAGGTAGAAGCATTTTTCCTACTTACATATTTCCTCATCTTGTACAGCACCAGCCCTGGGGTTGGCAGCCTGGAGTACCCAGTAGACCAGGGGTCCCCAACCCCCGGGCCATGGACCAGTACCGGTCCATGGCCTGTTAGGAACCGGACTGCACAGCAGGAGGTGAGTGGCAGGCGAGGGAGCAAAGCTTCATCTGTATTTACAGCCGCTCCCCATAGCTCTCATTACCACCTGAGCTCTGCCTCCGGTCAGATCAGCAGCGGCATTAGATTCTCATGGGAGCGCAAACCCTCACAGCATGAACTGGTGCATGTGAGGGATCTAGGTTGTGCGCTCCTTATGAGAATCTAACGCCTGATGATCTGAGGGGGAGCTGAGGGGGAGATGCTAGTGCTGGGGAGCGGCTGCAAATACAGATTATCATTAGCAGGGAGGTTCGACTACACAGAGACCATAATAAATCAATTGCTTGTAGACTCAGATCAAAACCCTATCAGTGAGTGGCAAGTGAGAACAAGCTCAGGGCTCCCACTGACTCTGCATTATGGTGAGTTGTATACTTATTTCATTATATATTACAATGTAATAATAATAGAAATAAAGTGCACAATAAATGTGATGCTCTTGAATCATCCCAAAACCGTCCCCTCCTCCCCAGTCCATGGAAACATTGTCTTCCATGAAACCGGTCCCTGGTGCCAAAAAGGTTGGGGACCACTGCAATAGACTATGCTCTTCTCATGCCCAATCACTGCTTTAACATTAGGAACTTATTTGCCTTACTAAGAGACTGTGGGGTGATAAAAAGAGCCTGGACTCAGCCATAAGACCAGGTTACAGTCTGGATATGGTTCTTGCCCACCAGTACAGCATTGTGCATATCATTTAACCACTTTGTCTTGGATTCCACACCTATCAAATGAGAATGTTAACAGACCTCTTGGTCACCTCCATTTGTTCTTGTAAGAAGTAAATGAATGATAAAATGCATGTGAAAGTGCTTTGAAACCGTTGTAAAATAATAAATTTAAGGTAGTATTGCAAGAAGTTTGTTAATGCGGCCTTAATACGGGCAATCCTAGTCAGTGTGCAGAGACAGTCTGGCCACTGTGGAGACCTCAGTGAACAGAGTGAAGGTAATAAACCCCAGATCGTCCCCTCCCCCAATAACCACATAGTAGGAAGCTTAGCTCACTGAACTCTGAAATCTTCCTCTCCAAGTACTCTCTGAACCATGTCTCTCTTATTTACAGGAGGGGTTGATGGAGGGTGGAGCTGCTGGTCCTCTTGGGGCCCCTGTGTTCAAGGGAAGAAAACAAGGAGCCGAGAATGCAATAACCCACCTCCCAGTGAGGGTGGGAAATCCTGCATTGGAGAAATGTCAGAAACCAGACAATGCGAAGACCAGGAGTTGGAGCATTTGCGGTAATAGAGACCAGACCTCCTGGCAATTATGTAAAACTCAGTGCCCTCTGCAGTAAGCACGGAATACATGATTGCTGCTATTGAAAGATTTAAACCTTAAATGGTGATTTTTATCAGGGAGTGCTGTGCTCTTAGCATTGGGGTCAGTTGAAGGAGAGGCATATTGTGGCCAATTTGCACTTGTGTGCTTCAAGCTTTCCTGACGCAGGTGTTACAGAAGGCTGGGGAACTGGAAAGCAGTCTGGCTCAGTGGATGCGAGCAGCAGCTTTGGCATCAGGCAGACCTGCCACCTACTTGCTCTGTGAACTTGGGCAAGTTAGGATAAAAATAGTAGATACAATGATAATAGGATATTGCCTGAGATTAAGAATATAAAGTGATTTGTACTGTGCCTGGCATATAGTAGGCATTCACTAATAGTTGCATTATTTTTCAGATATACCACTCCCTTTTTTTTTTTTTTTTTTTTTTTTTGCGGTACGCGGGCCTCTCACTGCTGTGGCCTCTCCCATTGCGGAGCACAGGCTCTGGACGCGCAGGCTCAGCGGCCATGACTCACGGGCCCAGCCGCTCCACGGCATGTGGGATCTTCCAGGTCAGGGGCACGAACCCGTGTCCCCTGCATCGTCAGGCGGACTCTCAACCACTGCGCCACCAGGGAAGCCCCCACTCCCTCTTATTTATTTACTTTGGACTAAGCATGAAGCATACATTTGAGACAGCAAACATCTTCACTGATTAGCCCAGGTGTCTGATACTAACTTCCTGTTTGCCAGGACCTTGCAAAAGCTATCTTCAAAAATGCTTCATTGCTGGACTTCCCTGGTTGTCCAGTGGTTGAGAATCCGCCTTCCAATGCAGGGGATTGCGGGTTCAATCCCTGGTCGGCAACTAAGATCCCACATGCCACAGGGCAACTAAGACCCGACGCAGCCAAAAATCAATCAATTAATCAATATTAAAAAAAAAAAAGCTTCGTTGCTGAATCATACCCCTGGGTTAGAGTTGTTTATGCCACACCCCACTCTTTAATACTGTCCTTATTAACCTCTTCTGGTCAGGTATTGGCAAAAATTCTAGAAAGATAATTTGAAGGTCAAGTGAGTTGAGGAAATATGTAAGATGATTGGGTATCTGGTATTAGCATAGGGAGGTGAGATGCCTTATTCCTTGGGTGCTTTGTAATCCAACAATAACCAATATCTCTTGGCTGAGGAAGCTGGCAAACGTATGGGATTCTGGTAGGAGGGACCAGAGAAGCTCATCAAGATTAGGAGCCCGGGCTTGCCTGGTGGCGCAGTGGTTGAGAGTCCGCCAGCCGATGCAGGGGACACGGGTTCGTGCCCCGGTCCGGGAAGATCCCACATGCCACGGAGCGGCTGGGCCCGTGAGCCATGGCCGCTGAGCCTGCGCGTCCGGAGCCTGTGCTCCGCAACGGGAGAGGCCACAACAGTGAGAGGCCCGCGTACCGCAAAAAATAAAGAGAAAAGATTAGGAGCCCGACTACTGGAGACGAGAGAGGACAAGCCCTGCACACACTCTGATCTTGTCAGAAACCCCACCCTTGGACTGTTGTTATAAACCCCCTCATCAAATCCTCTGGCAGGGAGTGGGGGGACACACATAGTTTTTCAAGGCAGGAGCCCGCTGTGTCCCCCTTTGCCTGGCAAAGTACAAAAGCTATCCTTTTCTACTTCACCCAGAACTCTGTCTCTGAGATTTGATTCGGCGTTGGTGTACAGAGATGCCGAGATTCTGGCATCATAATCATGATAACAATGACATCTATCATTAAACAGTGATTTTCAGCAGTGCCTCTGAGGTCACTCTACACCAGTATTATCTCCACTCCAGAAACAGGAAATCTGAGGGGAAGCCTTACAAATAGCCTGTGAATGTTGCCGCCTTCCGAGCTGAGTTCCTTATATTCTTGCCACACACTGAGGAAACTCAGATGTGAAGTATAAGCATAATTTTCCTTTTTGTACTAAGGAAGAAGAGGATATTTCCTCTCCTCTGAGCGCCAAGAAGAGTGAGAATTCTCTCAGTGCTTCCCTAGGATGCTGCTGTCCATCCAGCTTTATGTCTACAGGCAGAGGAAACACGCCCACGGAGGGAGAGGTCTCCTCAGAGACCCTCATATTCCCAGAGATCTGTGCTCTTGAAGGCAACATTCTCCTCCTACCAGAGTCTCATATGTTTGCCAGCTTCCTCAGCCAAGAGATATTGGTTATTGTTGGATTACAAAGCACCCAAGGAATAAGGCATCTCACCTCCCTATGCTAATACCAGATACCCAATCATGTTACACATTTCCTCAACTCGACATTCAAATTATCTTTCTAGAATTTTTGCCAATACCTGATCAGAAAAGGTTAATAAGCAGAGTATTAAAGAGTGGGGTGTGGCATAAAGAACTCTAACCCAGGGGTATGATTCAGCAATGAAACATTAAAAAAATTTTTTTAAAAACATTTATTTTTAAGTTTTATTTATTTAATTTATCCTTGTTGCACCAGGTCTTAGTTGCAGTGTGTGTGCTCCTTAGTTGCAGCATGTAGGATCTAGTTCCCTGACCAGGGATGAAACCCAAGTCCCCTGCGTTGGAGGGCGAATTCTTAACCACTCTACCACCAGGGAGGTCTCTCTGGTCCCTTTAATCTTGCCTCAGGTGGTTACTTGGATGCTTCTCCCTTGATTAGCAACTGTTCAAATCTGCCCTTTGGAACTCAGGGAAGGTCATGGAGGCTGGAGTCTTGCCTACAAGAAATGGGGAACGAAAAAGGCCTCTGTACCTTGGAGTCCCACAGGGCCCTGCTCGGTTTCAATTACTGTGAGCTCCCCTAGAGATTGCCTTGTGAGAGGTAGAAATAGCATGATTTTAGGAGCTTAACTAGACATGAATCCAGCCCTGGTATTTTTTACTCTATAACCTTGGACAAGTTATTCAAACTTCCTGAGCCTTTTCTCCACCTATCTCATGGGGTTACTGTGAGTGTGAATTGAGCTGAGGCACATTTGTTGAACATCTGTCAAGATGCCTAGCACATGGGCTTGCCTGGTAGCGCAGTGGTTGAGAGTCCGCCTGCCAATGCGGGGGACGCGGGTTCGTGCCCCGGTCCGGGAGGATCCCACATGCTGCAGAGCGGCTGGGCCCGTGAGCCATGGCCGCTGAGCCTGCACGTCCGGATCCTGTGCTCCGCAACAGGTAGAGGCCACGACAGTGAGAGGCCCGCATACCGGAAAAAAAAAAAAAAAAAAAGATGCCTAGCACATAGTAAGCACTCAGTCAAAAATAGTTATTATTTTGTGTTACCTCTCGCAGGATCACAAACTTGAATTACCTTATTTTCAATACAGAATTAATTTTGTATTAAAGGTATTTAAGAACCAAATAGCAGGAGAAAAAGTGGGTGTGAGACAGGTGACCTCTAGGAATCCCATAAATCATATGTGTTGTCCAATGGCTTTATTTCTTTTTCTTTTCTTTGTTTGTTTTCCATACTACTGATCTGGTAGTTATCTTTTGGAAGCGTGAGTTGATATTTGTGTTTTCTATCATGGGATGTGATCAGATATTTTATTCTGAGAATGACAAAAAGATCACATCACAGAGCAGTGTCCACTACTTACTTGATGGAGTCCCTTCAGATGCAAATGAAAAATTCACTGTGCTGTAAAATATTTGTTAGATTGTGGAAAGTCCATCATGTTAATTATGTTTTCTTTCCTTTTCCTTTCAGATTGCTTGAACCACATTGTTTTCCTTTGTCTTTGGTTCCAACAGAATTCTGTCCATCACCTCCTGCCTTGAAAGACGGATATGTTCAAGTTGGTTATAAAAGATACTTTTTTCCTTTACATACACTGTTCATTCCAAGTTCTAGCTCTCTACTGATGTCATAATCTATTTCCTCCTTCCATGATGAAACAGTGCTAAAAACATTTTATGTGTGCGTTTTAGTTTAGCAGTGAGGGTTTTAGTTTGTGAGTTTTCTTCTTTGGCCCAAGGGGGTTAGAATTCTTCAGGAGGTAATATATCTCCTGTGGTAAAGGAAATATCGCCACCCAATGAATTAGAAATGTAATCATGCCAGAGGGTAGATAAACATTTCCATTCTGAACACAAAAGTAGGGATCTATAAGCAAGTTTTTCAGCATAGAGAACTTACCTGGTTCTTTTCACTGCAAGGAGTCTTTTTAAATTTTTCATAAATACAAGGGTTGGGGTAAAGCATTAGGTTTATTCCAGGGGCCAGTAAGACATTTAGCCAGTGTCTGGTGAGATATGGGTCATTGTATTATACTTGAGCAATTTTCTTGTTCAGGAAGGAACACAAGTCATCTGCCATTTGTCATTCTGGGAAATTAATATGGCTTTGGGGCCATATTAATTCGTGTGCTCTCCTCACTACTTCTTACGATGAGGCTTTGGCTCCAAACATCAGGAAGTATCTCTTCATGGTACATAGGAGCTATTGTTCATCAGGATTTTCTCAATGCCACCAGCCTTGGTTTCTCCGTGAAGAATTTGCCTCTCAAATGCCAGACCCTTGAACATATGCTCACTGAGTGTTTGCTGAAATTTCCCCAAATGTAGGTACTGTTGGGAGATGTGTATGTGTGTGTGTATGGAGAGAGAGAGAAAGCGAACCTAGACTCTCTAACACTCATATTGTCCCACTACAATCCATGAAGTTCCTGAAGGAAATATGCTTATAGAATGAGGCCAGGCAGACTCATAGACTTCAGCAAACCACGAAGCTGCTGTCTTCAACTGTAGTGCATGTGGTGTCCTGTAAGGAGCTGGGGGTTCCAAACACTGTCCCGTGGACTGGCTACATCATAGGCACCCAGGAAACTTAACAATAGATTGCTGCTTGCCCATTGTTCTTTTTTTTTCTCATTTTGTAAGTTTAGTGTAGAGCCTGAGAGTTTTGTTTTTTTTTTTTTAATTGTTACTAATGGTTTTGACAGAGACGGCCAGGTTTAGACACTGTTGAGTTAGACTTTCTCATATAGAAGTCCCTTCTGTAAGGCAGTGGAAGGCCTAGGGGCTAGAACCAAGGCAAATCAAATATCTTTCCCCATTTTCTTCAAATCACAATGCCAATCTGGGTACTCTTTTTCCTACCAACTCTCATGATGGAGCCAGACTGGGCCAGGAAGAGCAAGACTGTCTGTGAGAAGAAGGCGCCACAGAATTTTATTCTATTGCCTACAGCAGAGCTGGTCCAGCTCCACGCCCTCTCCCAGACCAGTTTTCTTCCCCATCTTCTTGAGTAGCCGAGAGCTAGATGGATAAGGAAAGGAACCAAGAGAGACACCAAACAAGAATGATGACTCCCTCAAGGCTCAGACTTCAGATTCTTCCTTGCTTCACAATGAAATCTCACCTCCTGGCATCATAGGCTAATGGCATGTCCTTGAATCTGACTCAGCCTCAGCATCACTTCCCTTACAGGATGGGGCTGGGGAGGGTAGTGGGTGAAGATCTACATCATGCTTCCCCTGAAAGTCATCAATGGGAACCTCAAACTTTCGTGAACATGTTGATAGGACATTTGAACATTTCTGCCTGTTCATAATGACATTGGGCAGTATTGCCAATGGACAGCCCATAACACCTCACTAGGAAGAGCTGACTGACGAGGACATTTCCAAAATCCGATGCTTTCCTGAAAGTATAATAGAAGTTACTTGAGCAGTGACCACTAAAGTAATTTCAGTAAAATATTTAGTATAATGCTTGGTTTTGGGGAGCTGCCAATAAATTATAGTACAGTGGCATTAATAGCTTTATTTCAATTAATAGTGGTACCAGTGTTTTGGCTAGACTCTACAGGAAAAAATAATTTTACAGACAATTTTCAAAATGAGTTATTTGAATGTAGATTGCCTGATGATTAAAGAAGTCATGATTTATAGGCTGAATATATCTAAAGAAACATTTTGTTAATGCAAAAGAGATAGTCTTCCTCTCTCCATCTTTTATTTCTGTTTAGGATGAAGGTGCCATGTTTCCTGTTGGGAAAAACATAGTGTATACTTGCAATGAAGGATACTCTCTTGCTGGAGACCCTGTTGCCAGATGTGGAGAAAATTTACAGTGGCTTGTTGGGAAAATGCATTGTCAGAGTGAGTGGCCTTGATTATAGTATATAATTTAAGATGAAAGAATAGTGTGGAAAGGAATAAATCAGGATATATAACTGCTTACCATATGCCCATGTCTTGATCTCCTTTTCCTGAAAGGCTTATATGATCCTGTCCAAATTTCAGGAATATCTTGAAAAACCCCTCAGCTTTCTCTAGTTGTTAGTGCTCCTGTTAGGTGAGGCACATTTTATTGCAATTGTAAATTTTCTGGTGCAAATTAGAATAGGTCAGGGAGCTCAGTTCTGGTTAAGACCATCAGGATATTCTTTAGAGTTTAATTAGCAGGGATTTACCCAATCTACTTCTTTAATGCTTTTGATCCTATTTTGTTTAGATGTAGGCATCTGAGTAAGTGCTTCTGCATGTTGTATCACCCTAACGCTATTTTCTGGTTTCTATCTCAGCTGTGCTACAATATAAGATTCTTCAGCAGATGGATAGACAGCACTACAGGGATGTATTTATCCTATATCAGTTGGTCTAGGCTATGTGAGGAAAGTCCTAGTGCACACAGGTACATTTTATTCTCTTGAGTACATACATATTAGTAAAAGTTCTGAGTTGTCAGGTATACATACATTTAGAGTTAGTAGATGCTACCAGTCTTCCAAGTGATTGTACCAATATACATCCTGGACAGAATCTGAGAAGTCAAGATTGCTCTGTATCCTCACCTACACTTGATATTGTCTATCTTAATTTTTTTTTTTAGCTATACTGGTGAGTGTGTAGCAATACCTTATTTTTCAATTTGTATTTTTCAATTTGTATTTCTTCTGATGACTAATGATGTTAAGCCTGTTTTCATATATTTATTGGGTATTTGGATACTTTTTTTGGTGAAGTGGCTGTCTAATCTTTTGGGCATTTTTTCTGTTGGTTTGTTAGTCTTTTTCTTACTGATTTGTAAAGGTCTCCTCTTGTTCTCTCTCTTTCTGTCTGTCTCTCTGCCCTAGAGTCCTTGGGAATAAATAAACTATCAATATTGCCAAAATAGAATATAAATATTCCCTAGCTAAGAGTATTAAAGCCAAACTTTAGTTCTTTTAAAAGATTAATAAGACATTTCTGCTTGAGGAGCTTCTTTTTCTTTATTGTGTATCTACTGGTGAAAAGTTGTCCCAGTATTTGTTCATCTAAAACGTTTTTATTTTATCTTTACTTTTGAAGGATAGTTTTACCGGATAAGGAATTCTAAGTTAGAAGTTATTTTCTTTAAAACCTTTAAAGATTTTATTACATTGCCTTCTGACTTCATTGTTTTTAGTGAGAAGTCAACTTTCAAGTTTATTGTTTCTCCTTTGAAAATTGTATTTTTTTGGTCTGGCTGCTTTTAAGATTTTTTTTTTTCTTTTCCAGAAGCAACTCTGCTCCGATGTGCCTAGGTGTGATTTTCTTTGTCTTTGTCCTGGTTGATCTTCAAAGCACTCTTGAACCTGTGCTTTAATGTCTTTTGTCAGTTTTAGAAAATTCTTCACCTTTGTCCTCAAATACTGCTCTGTCTCATTCTTGCTCAAGTCTCCTCATGAGACACAAATTATACATTTTTTAGAATGTATATACATATACATATGTGTGTGTGTGTGTGTGTGTGTGTGTATATATATATTTCTTTGTTTTGTTTTGGTTTTTTTTGCCATGCCCTGTGTCTTGCAGGATCTTAGTTCCCCAACCAGGGATCGAACCCAGGCCCAAGACAGTGAAAGTACCGAGTCCTAACCACTGGATTGCCAGGGAATTCCCTACATTTCTTTGTTTTACATCAATTTTTCTCTCTCTGTTTCATTTTAAATATTTTCTATTGATCTATATTCCAGTTTATTAATTCTCTTTACAGTTGTGACAACCTGCTTTCAAGAACTCTACTGAGTTCTTTTTTTTTTTTTAATTAATTTATTTTATTTGTTTCTTTTTGGCTGCGTTGGGTCTTCATTGTTGTGTGCAGGCTTTCTCTAGCTGCAGCAAGCAGGGGCTACTCTTCCTTGAGTGGGCTTCTCATTGTGGTGGCTTCTCTTGTTGCGGAGCATGGGCTCTAGGCATGTGGGCTTCAGTAGTTGTGGCACATGCGCTCAGTAGCTGTGACTCGCAGGCTCTAGAGCGCAGGCTCAGCAGTTGTGGTGCATGGGCTTAGTTGCTCCACGGCATGTGGGATCTTCCTGGACCAGGGTTCGAGCCCATGTCCCCTGCATTGGCAGGCGGATTCTTAACCACTGCGCCACCAGGGAAGCCCGTCTACTGAGTTCTTAATTTCATTTTCCAATTCTAGATATTCCATTTGTCTACTTTTCTATACTTTCTAATTCTTTGTTGATAATCTCCATCTTCTAATTTCATTTTTCCAACATATTAATCATAGTTATTTCATGGTCCATGTCTGTTAACCCCATCATCTGGATCTGCTGTAGATGTTTCTATTGTGGTTTTTTTTTTTTTTTTTGCGGTACGTGGGCCTCTCACTGTTGTGGCCTCTCCCGTTACGGAGTACAGGCTCCGGACCGCAGGCTGAGCGGCCATGGCTCACGGGCCCAGCCGCTCCGCGGCATGTGGGGTCTTCCCGGACCGGGGCACGAACCCGTGTCCTCTGTATCGGCAGGCGGACTCTCAACCACTGCGCCACCAGGGAAGCCCCTCTATTGTATTTTTGAATGTTAGATTAGTTTTGGTTGAATGCCAGATTTATATGTAAAAAAAAATACATATGGATGGTATTATCTTCCTCTAGAAAAGATTTAGGTTTGTTTCTGGCAAGAACAAGGCTTGTTTATGTCTGCTTTACCTTTATCTTAGGTTGTATCCATTAAGGGATCATAAGGGAAAGTATGGGATTTCTACTGAGGCTCCTCCTTTGTAACAGGACTGGACTCTAATTTTTGGTCTCCTAGCCCTGTGAGACTGCTAAAAACTCTATGCAGCTATTCAGCCTCTGAGTTGCAGCTTTCTCCTTAGTTTAGCAGCCCTTCAGCACATTAAAAAAAAAATGTTTTTTTTTCAAATTTACAAATAACCTCAAGGACAGAAACATTACCAAACGTTGTAATCACTACTTTAGATTTCCCTTTTTCTAGAGCCTTGGGCCTTCAAATTTCCATTGCTCTGATTGTTGTCTGTTGCTCTCAGAAATACTTTTTCTAACTTTGTACAGCCTTTCTATATGTCTTAGTGGGAGCATTCATGTGAAACCAGCAAATGTGTCATGGCCAGAAATAAACAAATCTGAAGCTAAATTATTAGCTTTCTGAAGGCAGATTATGTGACTAGTGTTTTGTGTCCCTAGTAGCACACAGCATATTTGGCAAAATATAGACACTCAATAAATGCTGATTTTGAATGAATGAATGGATTGTCTGATTAAAATGGTGCAGAAATAAAGCAGTACTTTGTAGAATATTGTCCAAAGTCCACTAGAGAGATTGGCAAGATTTTTTTTTTTTAATCATGAATTCTGACTCACCTTCCATGACTATGCATGTTTCTCGTTCTTCTCCTTGTTGTTTTTTCAAGTAGAAGATTTGAGCTAATGAATGTGATGGAATAAGAAAAGATAGAACTGGGAAACCAAAAATGATTTAACACTTTTATGGTTGCAAGGTTAAAGGTGGTTCTTTAAAGATTTCAGATAGCAAAATATCTAATTGGGTACATGCTAATGATATGCAAATGAACACAGCTTTTGGGAAATTTCTGGTGGGACTTCACCAGACAAGAAGTAGCAGCTATAAAAAGTCTGGTTTTAACAGCAGGCTGGACTTCAGGACTCCAAAAGGCTTATCCATTTTAAGTTGTCACATGGCTTTGAGGGCAGGGGTGAGAGAATGGGAACTGTTTTGGCCTTCAGTCATTCATGTCATTAACATGCCAGGCATGTTGGGATATGTCTTTCAGGGCATCCTAAGAGTGAACTCACCTCTTCCTCCTTGTCCTCTAATTAGAAAAAGCAGAGCAAGTGTATCAGCACCATTCAAGGCTGTCACTTTTCTTTTAAAAGATGGTTTAGGAAAGCAGTGACCCTTGTATTCTTCTCTCTTTTCTCTCTAGAAATTGCTTGCGTTCTACCTGCACTGATGGATGGCATACAGAGTCATCCCCACAAACCTTTCTACACCGTTGGTGAGAAGGTGACCTTTTCCTGTTCAGGTGGCAGGTCCTTAGAAGGTCCTTCGACATTTCTCTGCGGATCCAGCCTTAAGTGGAGCCCTGAGATGAAGAACGTCCAGTGTGTGCAAAAAGGTGAGTGACTCTTGGGTCTGTCCAAGGACACGTACACTCAGGGAATGAGAGTCCTTGCGGCAGTTCTGCAAGGCACTGAACCTCCATAACGGAGTCACTCCCTCCATCCTTGCCCTGCTACAAGAAGGAGGTCAGTTCATAGAGTGGGTAACAGACTTTTTTGCACATGGCACAGATAGACTCACAGAATTCAAGGAAAGGCAAGAATAGCCCTGGTGATTCTGAAATTTTAACTTAAATCCTTCATATCAAAGATTAGCTTTATATTTGTTAAGGTGCCAAGAAAATAAAGAATTTCTAAAAGCTGATTTCTGGTTTCCTCCTGATTTTTAAAAATGTACTTTTATGAAGTATAGAGTTGAGATCATAATTTATATAAAATTCTGTATGTTTCATTTTTGGGCTCTTAGAGTTTATTAGTGGTATTGAAATTGAAAATATAAAAGCACTTACATATAACCCTGCAAAGCAGAGTTATTGAAGGAAAAGTAGTGTGGTTTGTGAAGTTGTTCTTACAGGTAGAAATCCAAATGTCCAGTATTTTGAACACATGGCAAATTAAAATAGTTTTTAAAAAAATTTTTTATTGGAGTATAGTTGATTTACAATGTTGTGTTAGTTTCAGGTGTACAGCAAAGTGAATCAGTTATACATATACATATACCCACTCTTTTTTGGATTCTTTTCCCATATAAGCCATTACAGAGTATTGAGTAGAGTTCCCGGTGCTGTACAGTAGGTCCTTATTTGTTATCTATTTTATACATAGTAGTGTGTACATGTCAATCCCAGTCTCCCAATTTATCCCTCTCCCCCCTTTCCCCCTGATAACCGTAAGTTTGTTTTCTACATCTGTGACTCTATTTCTGTTTTGTAAATAAGTCCATTGGTATAAAATGGTCTTTTAAGAAGCTAAGGCAGGAAGAGATTTAGAAAGCCAAACTATTTCTTTTAGAGATACTTAAAATGGGATAGATTTGTTTTCAGAATAACCTCCTCTTTCTTTACATTTCTTTTAAGAAATGGAAAATATTATGTTTGTACAATTAAAAACAAGAGGAAAATCACACTTGCATTCTATTTTATATGATATTCTTATTTCTTGAGTATATAATTTTTAATTCGATGCTGAAATTTGTCTTCTATGGTGAAGATGAAGTAGTTGATTCCATGAATAGTAATATTAGGTGAATTAGATCTTCACAATTGAAAAGAGAGCACTCTGTGACTGATTGTGTTAAATAGATCACAGAGGACAGAATGGGAGGGCTGCGTGTCCAGTGGAATGTCTGCCCTGCCTGTTCTCACATGTTCTGTAGCTGTCAGAGCAGAGACAGCTGCTTTGTTTTCTACATGCACTGAGGTATAACTATGAGTTTATTTGGGATAAAGTAATGGACCTGTACCAATAATGCTAAAATTAAGGAGAACAATGTACAGTTGATGAGGTTGCTCTTTTCTTCCAAATGAGATTATATACTTTATATACTTGTTTTTTTCTGAAATGTCTCTTTCAGTCACTTTATAACACATTTGGTATGAATTTTCTCCCACTCAGTAGCAAATCCTATTAAGGTTTTAATTAAGGGTGTTTTTCAGATCTGTGTGTTTTTCAGAAGACTTAGATAACAATAACTACCCTTAAAATAAGCCTGTAACAAACCAAAAGTTCCAGGTTTGTCAGCCTCCAGAGTTTTAAAATACCTGATGTACAAGTATTTAGTCTTTTTTATATTGTGGTAAAATATACACAACATACAATTTACCATTTAAAAATGTGCAATTCAGTAGCATTAAGTACATTCCCATTATTGTTCAACCATCACTGTCACCCGTCTCCAGAGCTTTTCCATCTTCCCAAACTGAAACTCTGTATCCATTAAACACTAGCCCGTTATTTATCCGCACCCGCATCAGTACTCAGTCTTGATGGGAAGATATTTGATTTTAAAATAGTAAACGTACATACTGTAGGTGGGTCCTAAGAGTGTGTTTACTTGGGTTAGTCAAGCCATGAAGATAACAAAGCTATATTCTTTTTAAATGCAAAAGTCTTTGGTGTAGGTAATTCTACAAGCGATTTTCCGCAAAGAAATTATAATAACTTTTAGAAAATATTTAAAATCTGAAATTCTATCCTTATGAACGGTTAGCAAATAAACTGCTAATAATAATACAGAACTAATGTACATGGCTTAATCACTGAACTTCAGTTTTGATCCATTTAGATCAGACTTTCCCAACCCCAGCACTACTGGAATTTGAGCCCTGATAATTCTTTGTTGTGGGAGCCTGTCCTGTGCCTTATCAGATGTTTGGCAGAATCCCTGGTCTCTGCTCACTAGATGCCAGTAGCGTCTCACAGGGGTGACAACCAAAAATGTCTGTTGACATTGCCAAATGTCCCCAGGGGCAAACATTTGCCCCTGGTTGAGAAGCATTGATCTAGATAATACCGTTAAAATATTTTATTTTGGAATTACTTAGGATTTCAGAAAATTTGCAAGTATAGTTTCCATATACCCTTTACCCATCTTCCCATAATATTAACACCTTACATACCTTGACACAATTTAGTTGGTCAAAACCAAGATATTAATATTAAATAGTACCATACTATTGACTACCCTACAGACTCTATTCATACATCACAGTTTTTCCACCGATATCCCTTTCATGGTCTAGGATCCAATTCAGGATACTACGTTGCATTTAAGATAATACCATTTCAAATTGGGCGATTGGGATTGACATGTATACACTGATATGTATGAAATTGATGACTAACAAGCACCTGCTGTGTAAAAAAAAATAAAAGATAATACCATTTCAAAGAAAAATGTTTAAAGAATAAGTACTTGCTAGAGACCTTGCTGGACATGGCAGGCATACTTCACCTTGCTACCATTTTCACAAGTTTATGCCTTCCTTGTTCATGAGATTTTCCTGTCATGTCTAAAGCTCTTACGTTTTCCGAAGTAAGGAAGTATTCCATAGTTTGTGCACCCATACAAACACATCCTTCAGACAAATGACCTTTATAGATATATCCAGCAGGTAGCTAGTTTTATGATGCAAAAGTATATGCCACTGAATTCCATTGTAATGAGGCTGGCAGGAGGTGGAAATTGCAGGGTGGTGTAGACTGCTCACATTATAAGCAGGCATAGCCTAGGCCGCGGCAGATTATGCTCTTGTAAGTTGGACCAAAGTGTTTTCCTGTCAAAACTGGAATGATGATTGGCTTTCTATCAGTTTGTAGGAAACATAAAATAAAGGAAAGGATTTTATTAATGTAAGTACCTCCAGACATTCAGTCACTGTTGAGGGGAGACCACTTGGACATTTACATGTAAGAGGTTATTATAGTTGTCCTTGAGATACTGAGAGTTCTTCTTGTATAGGTCAAGTGAGGGTATGCTTTCTGTCTCATTATAGGCGCACTGGGCAAAATACGTCCACATACCAAACAGCTTTTAAACCCCCATGTACTTGATGAAAGGGAGCCTACTCTTTGGGCCTTCAATTCAGACAAACATGGACTTCAATCCTGGCTTGGCCAATTTGTTAACTAGCATGAATTTCCTAACTTTTCTGTCTCTTAGTTTCCTCATCTCTTAAACGAGCACTTATTAAGGGGATTAAATATCACAATGTATAAAAAGGGCAGGGCCAAGAGTAAATGCTCAAGAAATGGTAGCTATTATGACCAATAAAATTGGGTGGTCCTAGGAATGCTCTAGCTCTTGTAAAATGCTTTATAGCTTTATTTTTTACTGTACAAACTTGTTGCAGTTGAGAATATTACAGAGCCTGGTTCAACAATTAAAATAATACCTTGTTTGCTATGAAGAAGCTTTTCACCTAATAATTGCCTCTCCATTATCGTTTTCTTTTAGATGCCCCTTTGGCACCGGAAGTGCCTGAATGTCAGCGCTGGGAGAAACTGCAGAATTCAAGATGTGTTTGTAAAATGCCTTATGAATGTGGGTAAGCTCTGTCTTCTTCTCTGTTTTATTTAAAATAAATGGGATGATTTCTTAATGCCATTTGAAGCAACGTGGATGGACCTAGAGATTGTCATACTAACTGAAGTCAGTCAGACAGAGAAAGACAAATATCGTATGATATCACTTATATGTGGAATCTTAAAAAAAAAATTGATACAAATGAACTTATCTACAAAATAGAAACAGACTCACGGACTTAGAGAACGAACTTATGGTTACCGGGGGGAAAGGGTGCAGAGGATGGATAGTTAGGGAGTTTGGGATTGACATGTACACACTGCTATATTTAAAATAGGTAACCAACAAGGACCTACTGCATAGCACAGGGAACTCCGCTCAGTATTATGTAACAACCTAAATGGGAAAAGAATTTGAAAAAGAATAGATACATGTATATGTATAACTGAATCACTTTGCTGTACAACTGAAACTAACGCAACATTGTTAATCAACTATACTCCAATATAAAAGAAAAAGTTAACAAATAATAATTAAATTAAAAAAAATAGATGGGATGATTTCTTAGATGCTAGTCTCTGTTAGCTCGAAGGTGTTACTTACCATGGGTTAAGGGTCTTTGCATTTCAGTCCAGTCCATTTGCTGCTTGTTATTTGCCTGGGTCACCAGGGCTGACCATTGGTGGTGTTAGGCAGTGTTCTAATCTGGCTGGTGAGAAAGGCTGAAGGACTGCTTGAGACCGCTTGTTCTCTACATAAAATCGGGCAAAATGACAAAACCGTCACCTGAAATTCCCATGAGACATAAACTCTTAAAGATACCAAGAGAAACAAAAGCAGCCGCTTTTCTGATTCTTGAAATATGTTTATTTCTAGATTTGCATTCTAAGAACACCACCGCACTTGAAATCACTCCACTGTAGAAAGATATCTGGAGTAATTACTGGTTGTTGGATACAGAGGGCATGATTAAATTGAGACAAGAGGAGGTTTACTGGTGGAACTATTTACAGAAATGTGGACAGAGTAAAGAAAACTGCAAGCCACGGGGCAGTACCCCTGGACTGGTAGCAGCTCGGGTTTATAGTATCTCAGTGCCCAAGCCAGAAGGTGTGAGAGAGGAGCACTTATGAAAACCTGTTGACAGAGCGCTAGTTGAGGAAGAGCTGAGTGCCTCATTTGGGGACCTCAGAGATCTCCAGCAGTGAGCCAGGGAAATAAAACCCCCCATTGTACCCTCTTCTCTCCCTCCAATCTCTTGCTAGACTCCCCCATTGATCAAACACCCCTGAAGCTAGAGGACAAGGAAGTCTATTGATGTGGTCCATACGTGTCAGCCTCCCAGGCAGGGTGGAGAAGAGTGGAGGGTGAATCTGGAGAGGCAAATGGAAGATATCCAGTCCCCAGGACTTGCTGACCATCTTTAAGGTTAAGAATCAAAACACAAATTATTAGCCAATTACTTGGCTTTCAATTAGTATGGTCACCAAAACACATCTCCTTGAACACCTACATTGGGTAATGATGACTATGGTGGTATCTTATAAGAAGTAACTTCTCATGTGAAGGAGAACATAAAACTGAATAGCATAAGTGGAAATGGTCAGCCCAGAATCTTCTGACTGCGCTGTTATTCTCTATTAATCATTGTTTGCTTTGACTCACTTTCATCCTCTTTCCAACTTCTCTGATTCATTGAGTTTATCTGCAGCCTGTTTATAAATATGGTAAGAGTTTTAACGTCAGATACTGATAACAAGATAGATGGCCGTGTAAGTTCTCTGCCCTTTAAGCTGTTCTGCGTACTTCTATTTAAAGTTTAAATAAACAGATAAAAAAGAAATACTAGGATTTGTTTCTGTTATGTAAATGTCCAAATAAATTTAACTCTTGGTCAGAGAAGTAAACATTAGAGCTAAATATATATAAGTAAATATAGATTCTGTTTACTATTCAAAAAAGCCTTGCTGTCTAGGGTTTCACTACAGTAATTGTTTTCTTACCCATCAGCATTCAGAAATGTGGTTGTTTTTATTAGTGACATTTCAAGTAGTTGGCACTATTTTAACACCAATGCATACGAAAAAAAGTAACCCATTTTATGGAGATATTTCTAAACTATTCTGTAAACGTAGATACTCTAAAAATAGCATTGAAAAATAGAGTTCATTTTCCCTTGAGGATTCAGTCATCAGCTGTGGATAATGCTATAATATGGACCTGAACTCTCAGGGCTGCTGGCTTGGGAGGAGATACTTTCTTCTGCAGCCAGTGGTCCCATTTGACTCCCATTCCTCTGAGTGTTTTGATCTTTGCTAATTTTCTGTCTCCTTCTTTGTCGTCAATCTACCATCTGTGGCTAGCAGACATTGCCTTCTCTTCTAATTTGCTGTGTCTGATCTGTTCTAGATGAAACCACATTGACACTAGATATCTAAGCTTGTAAAACTTGTGAGTAAATAAAGAGCAAAATATGTTCATTTTGAAGATTGGAGGGGGTTGGGCCCTAGTAATGAGGGGCATTTGCATTTCTGTTCCATCTTTTTGCTGTAGGTGACAACATCTGAGGCATCGAACCCAGAGCCTCACCTTTCACTTCTCATTCTCAGCTTTGAAGAAAGAAAATCTTGTAAATAAAGTAATTTAAAAAATTTGTTTCAGATCCTCCTTGGATGTGTGTGCTCGAGATGAGAGAAGCAAAAGGATACTGCCTCTGACAGTTTGCAAGATGCATGTTCTCCAATGTCAGGGTAGAAATTACACTGTTGCTGGTAGGGAGAGCTGTACTCTACCTGCCTCAGCTGAGAAAGCTTGCGGTGTGTGTCCACTATGGGGAAAATGTGACGGTAAGGGGCATTTCATATTTGTAGCTACAAAAATGCTCAAGTAATAGGAGTGAAGTTTTCTAGTTTAGCGGCAGATCAAAGCACATCCCTGAGGATATCAAAGACTCCGACTGGTCTGAGCATGAACTATCCTCCCTGACTGCCTTCCCTGGGGAGGGGGTCGATCAAGAACTCTCCCTGATGGTCTGAATGTCCTCCCAAACATCACGTTCCACCTTCATGATTTTTGCTGTGTCCTTGTATTAGCCATATTATGTACTCATTCAAAAAGAAACAGACTCCCATAAAAATAACAATTTTTAAAAGAAGAAACGTTATATCACATCTTTAATAGGAAACGTCCCTTGCCATAAATATTAGGTAACCATGAAAATACATACAATGAAACAAAACAAGGTAGGAGATTCTAGCCAGATGCTGCTCAAAGCTTGGAGGATGAAGCTTCCTTGTGATAAAGGGTGTTTAGCAAGTGTCAGGGGCGTGTTGAAAGCACACCCGTGCCAAGCTGACACTTTCTCCTAGAAGCAATCAGAAGGATGTGAAGAGAATAGAAAAGGAGGTACTACATTCTCAAGCTGTGATTCCGTACTTGCTGGTGCTGTGTCCAGGTAGCACTTAACAGCGATCTTGACAACCAGCACTGGCCAGCCCTCCTCCGCGGGGGGGGGGGGGGAAGAGTTGGGTCGCCAGAGCCAAGTCACCGTCCTCAGTTTCCCCATCTGTCAAGTTGGGAGCCGGACTGTGCGATCTTGATCTGTAAGGTCTCTGCTAGATCCTCAGGCCCTCCTTTTCCTGGCCGGTACCCGCTGGGCACCTTTCCCCTCACTCCCATCCCATTTGCAGCAGAGACGATGACACATATAGCCACGTCTGGGTCACTTTCGGTTTGGCAGTCACCACAGTGGTCTGGCAGACCTGGTTACCCTCCTTCTGGGGACGCCTGGCTGGTGTGTTCCAGCCTCGCACCTTCAGCGCACACACGGCTTTCCTCCCCGACTCGTTTCTGATGGGTCTTTATGGGGCATGAGGCCTTTTGCATCTCATACCCTCTCTCTCTCAAAGCAAGTTAATTCTTCTTTTGTCTCCCTCTGTTTGAGCCTTGCAGCCCGGCGTTTTGCTGAGGTCTCTGCATTTGGTCTGGGCGTTGAGGGGTCACACCGGGGGTTTGGGTCCCCCCTGTGCAGCGCGTGGAGGAGAGAACCGCTCCGCGGGGGTCCCATCGATAGGAAGCCTGGCAGCAGCCTCAAAACCTGCTTATTCTGTCGGAGTGGAGTGAAATGCCTCCCTTGCCCAATCCTGCAGCTTTTCCTGGGGGTCCGGGAGAGGGGAGGGTAATTGATTGCATCACGCGAGGCAGGAGCGTCTACAGCTCTCCAATTACCAAACATCACGACTTTGGACGTGATGTGCCTTGTCTTCTCCACCTCCACCATGGGCCACCAAGCCTCTCTCGCTTCTTTTTCCAGCCCAGAGCAGCAAATGTGTCTGCAGAGCCGCCTCGGAGTGCGAGGAAACAGGGTTCAGCGTCTGCGTGGAGGCGAATGGCAGGGAGCGGACGATGACAGAGTGTGAGGCCGGCGTCCTGAGGTGCCGAGGTCAGAGCATCTCCGTCACCAGCATCCGGCCCTGCGCCGCCGAAGCCCCGTAGCTCCCTGCGCCGGTGGGCCTGTTCGCGATCCTGCAGCCGCGTGGCCGAGTTAAAACCTCTGCACGCCCGGCCCTGTAGACAGATTCTCAGCACGCAGGCCCATTCTTTCTCCTTCCACTCCAGGTCCACTTCTCCCAATCCCCAGGCCCTGCATAATTACACAACCCTTTGTTCTCCCAAACCTGAATCCAGATCCTCTTTTTATTCTCTTTTTAAGTGTCAGTCAGGCTGAAGGATATTGATGAACCTTTGAAGGAGCTGTATGTTCTTGGAAAAATTGCTGACTTCTCTGGACCTTGACTTTTTTTAATCTGAAAATTAGAGGGTTGGACTAGAGAAATCTGAATGCTCTATGATTCTTTTTAGTATGATTAAAAGAACCGACCAGAACACACTCTACAAATTGATTATGAAAACAGAAAGATTAGAGAGGCTGGCTTCGGCTCAGTGAAACTGAATACAAAGGGGACCTTGAATGGAAAAAGGCAGATACAATTATTCCATGCCAAGCACCACACCTAGAGATCCCTAATCTTGTCAGGAGGTTGAATCACTGCTATCAGAGTGGAATCCATCATGTTACGGTCACAGGGGCACCTTCTACCTTCTTGTCTGAGAACAAGTATTTACAATTGAGGCTTCTCTCTGGAGCTTTTCTTGTGTTTTCCAAACACAAGACCTGTAATTTGTCCCCCTCCTCCCCTTTCCTTTTGTAGGAAGCATCATTCATGCCTGAGCTATTGGGTGATTGCGTATTTGGGAGAAGTGTTCTCTAATGTGGATACATACTTAGATTTTTGAGGGGGCTCTACAGGTAGATCCATTTGAGGCATTAGCCTTCTGTTTATTCCCTATTCATCTTTCATCAAAACAAAATAAAAGCTGTAGTTGATGAAATGAGTGGGCTTCAATGGAATTTAAAATATGCTTTTATATACAAATAATATCTCTGTATTTTTCTGATACATTTCAATGAAACTTTAGTTTAAATGACAATGATTAAAAAACTCATTAAAGATACTATACTTTGGAATTTTAAAATCTGTGTTATGTTTAATTTTAAAGACTTTCCATGAAGGATGGCTAATGTGCTCTTTTTTATATTTTTAAAATTTTCGAACTACTTTATTGAGGTATGATTGACATGTAAAGAGCTGTACATGAGTTTGGGGATAAGTATACATCTGTGAAACCATCACCACCATCCAGACCATAAACATATCCAGCATCTCCCAAAGTTTCCTCCCACCCTAATTATTATTATTATTATGGTAAGAACACTTAACATAAGATCTTTCCTGTTAGAAAATGTTAAGTGTACATTATAGCATCGATAGCTACAGGCACTGTGCTATACAGTAGATCTCTAGAACTCATTTACCTTGCATAACTGAAATTTGATATCTTTTGACCATCACTTCCCCATTTTCCCCTGCCCCTAGCCCCTGGCAACCACCATTCTGCTCTGCTCCATGAGTTTGACTGTTTTATATACCTCCTAAAAGTGAGATTATACAGTATTTATCTTTTTGTATTTGGCTTATTTCATTCAGCGTCATGTCCTCCAGGTCTATCCAAGGGATGAGTGAATAGTTGGTTTAGAAGGAGGGGACCAGTGAATGAGGTTGCAGAGAGCTGCTGTCTTGAAATACGAAATTTCATGCCTTTTTAAGTTTTCCGAACATCCTTATACTTGACCTTTCCTCTAGTTGGACAGAGACCTTCACAATTGTCTATGCGCGAATTAGGATCGTGGCAGCAGGGCTGCAAGAAGAAAGTAACTTTCAACATTAAGACTTCAAACACGTTTTGAAACTTCCAAAATAAGTTCTTGAACACCTGAAGAGAAGACTTTGAGGAAAGCTGGGAGGACTGTTTATGCCATGAAAATTGACTGCAATGAGAGCAGAGGGAGTGTGAGACTGTCCCCATCTGCCCTCCCTCTGCCGCAGACCAGGTGAGGGACACCTGGGCTGGGATGGGATCTAGCCTTGGAAGAGAAGGCAGAAAGTGCTGAAGTTAAAGTCATCTGGACCTAGCAGGGGACAGAGGGAGAGGAGGGAATCAGCTGGTGCATCGACCAGTTTCAGGGAGCTCCATGGGAGCTCAGTCACATCCTGCTGGCCATCACTCACATTTTAAGTGGACACTGTAAGTCACCTGGGCAGAGACGCTGTTTTGGAAGGTCTCCTAATTGCGTCAGAGTGTGCCTTCTTGTGACACTCTACACATTTCCTGATAATTGACCAACAGAAGTGCTGCTTATCAATGCCCTGAGATTTACTGAACCCCATCCTGACTGCTCTGTATGGAACCTCCCTCCCAACAGCAACAGTCCAGGGTGCTTGTAAGTCCCTTGAAACAGAGGGAATTTTCTTGGTATTCAGGTGGGGTACAGTGGGGACGCGAAATCTTGAGCTGGAACTCTTGAGTTGCCTAGCAACAAGCCAGGTAACTGGCTCATTTGATTGAGAGCTCCCCCTCTCAGCTAGGCAGGTCATTGCTAATCTCAGCTTCATATGGGACTTGTGCGTCCATCCTGTTGTTAAGTAGTCACTCAGAGCTGCAGGTGCTGAGCGGCTGGTTTACTCAACATTCCCTGAAACAGCTGCACATAAATTATTCATCACTTTTCCTTTTGGTTAAGATATATGGATTCATCAATATGTTTGGACCGACCCCACAGTTTATCATTTGTTCTATATTTTTTTCTATACCTACCAACATTTCTTACACCCTCATACTCACACACATACTGACCCACCACAGGCGTTTGGATTATTTGTAAGATGAGCATAATAGCTAGTGAAGGTGGTCATCGTAAATTTGAAGATAAAGGAAGATGTTACATACTTAGGGTGTTCAGGTGTATCTACGACTCTTGCTTTCTCTGAGGTAGGAGAGGAGGAGGAGACACAAGAGGAGAGAAGAGAAATGAAAAGAAGGGAGGGGGGGGAAGATTGGAGCATCCTTAGTACAGGAGTGGCAGAATTGAACCGCTGCATTAGTCCTGAAACCTACCAGTCCACTGAGACTTTTCTTCCTTGATGGACTAGTTAAAGTGTATTCAATACTTTAGGTAGAAATGGAATGACCTGTTCTGTTTCAGATCACTGGGCCAGAAAGCAACCGCAGTAGGAGGCAATTTCCGTTAATATCTGAGAAGCCCGAGGTATATGCATGCTTTTCAATTACCTTGGTCTTTCAGGCAGTTCACACATTTGGGGACAAGGAAGCTGATGGCATGATAGGAGTCCCTGCTGTGACCACCAAAGCGCCTACAATTTGTCTTTTTATTTATTCCTGTCAGGCAAAGCTCCAGCTTTATCCTCAAAACATCAATCATGTAAAAAAATTTGCTTTTTTCATCCAAGGGTTAACAAGACTAGATGGGAAGACTGTCGTTTCAGAAGGGGTGGGCTGTCGTTTCAGAAGGGGTGGGCTGAAGGTGAAAAGGTGGGCACAAGAAGGAACAATAAAATGTTCTTTTTGATTCACAGGCTGAGGACAATTTCCTGTGAAAGGACAAACATTAAGAACTACTCTGTTATCACTGTTATTTCCGTGCATCCCTATGAGAGGGGGCTGGTACTGAATCCCAGGGGAGGGGCCTCAAGTACATAACAGATCAATGATGCTCAAGACAGAGAAGCATTGATTGAGAGAATAAAGCAGATGTGCTGCTGGATGGGGGTCTGTTGTGCAATAATCAGCTGACCAAGTGGGCTGGGAACACAGACAGGTCGAAGGAACTTTCCGTAATAGTGAAGTGGAATTTTCTCATCGAAGGAAAGTTTTACCAGACACCCTCAGGAGAAACTGGTTAACATGAAAGTCTCAGGATTGGTGTATTATTAGATCATATGCGTCCCCAGTGTGTACCATAACAGTAGTTCATAAAGGGCCCCCACTGAACTCTAAGTCCAGAAACTCTTCTCTGCACAGACACTGAGCACCGGGGTGTTGAGGGGGGAACTGCTGAAGTCAGGTGTGATGTAAACCTGGACAAGATCTCTAACGATTGTGGATGATTGTGGCCCCGTAGGATTAAATACTTTGGTAGGATGATGAGGAGGCTTCCTAAGTGTCTGGAGTCTCTTAAAAATGCAATGATTGGCTGTTTCCCACGGATGTGGTGCGCAGATTCATTAAATGTGAGAGAAAGCCACCTTTGAGGAGAGCTGGTCCCCAAGCCTCCTCTGGACTAGTGAGGGCAGGGACTTGACGATATGGCTCTGTGCCCGCTGTGACTCAGGACACTGGCTGTATATACTCAATAAAACGGCCATTTTACAGTTATTATCCATTGTGACATAGCTGGTTTACTCTAGAAATGGCTCTTCTGCCTCCCAGGGTGGTGCTCATCTCATTTCACTATAGTGCTGGCCCCTTTACTGTCCTGTGGACACGTGGCTGTTATGTTTGTGTCTTGCCAGGCAGGGGCAGGTTCACGTGCAGTGTGGGAGTGTTCTCTTGAGACACCCACAGGGCAGGTATTCTGAAATACTAATCTTTTGTGCCATGGAAGTGTGGGCCTCTTAATTCTCTCCCTTTTTTCTTTTGAATACAGTTAGGAGATTTTGTCTCATGTCCCCTGTGGAAGATTGATGGAGGGTGAGGATGCTCGCTCTCAAGAATTGCAGTAGAGAATGAGGCAGAGGACTTAAGGAAGAAACAGAAATTCCTGAGATCCAAACGATATTGACAAGCAAGGCTAAGTTCTGGAAAAGTTGATCTTGGGATGCTGGCTTATTAAGAGATTGTTTTTCCTGCTTCTAACAGTGGGGGTGCCTGCAGCTGATAGGTCGCTGGAACGCAGACCGGGAATTCTAATCTGTGATCAACAGTCTTTCCCATGTTGGTGGGAGAGAGAACAAGAATGTCTTAGTTCTGGCTGCTATAACAAAACACCACGGACTGGATGGCTTAAACAACGTTTATTTCTCACAGTCCTGGAGGCTGGGAAGTCCAAGATCAAGGTCCCAGTAAATTGGGTGTCTGGTGAGGGCCTTCTTCCTGGTTTTCAGACAGCTGCTTTCTTGCTGTATCTTCACATCGTGGAAAGAGAGGGAGCTCTGGTCTCTTCCTCTTATAAGAGCACTAAACCTATCATGGGGGCGCTACCCTTATGACTTCTGACCTCATCTAAACCTAATGACCTCCCAAAGGTTCCATCTCCAAATACCATCACCTTGGGGATTAAGGCTTCAACATATGAATTTTGAGGGGACACATTTAGCCCGTAGAAGGGACCATAAGTTACTTTAATTTATTGGTCAAACCTGTTGCTTCATCCAGTGGGTTGGTGAGGAATCTTATCTCACGAGCTTGCCCTTTGGCAATCTTGGCAAATAATGTAAAGAGAGCAAAGTAAATTTATGGAACGTGATATATTCTCCCTACATATTCTAGCAGACATTTTTCTCTCACATTATAATTACAGTGTTTTAAATGCCTAATACAAGTCCCAAGCAACTCAGGCTAGGATATACCATCTCTTCTGAGCAGGAACATTGGAACTTAGTCTTGGGCTGTGGATTGCAAAGACACAAATACAGGAAAAGAGCAACATTAATATTTAAACCTAAACCTGCTGGGAGCACTTTACCTATATTAACTCATTCAATCAGCTCAAGGACACTAGGAATAAGTACTATTATTAGCCTTGTTTTACAAATGAGGAAATGGAGGCATAGAGAAGCTAAGTAAGTGATTTACTCAACTTCACACAGATAACAAATGGAGGAAACAGGATTCAAATCCAAGCCCTTTGGTTCAGTAGATCATACTCTTAACCACTATTCTGATATGTTGAAGATGGTAATAGAACTTCTTGTTGATATAGGACGTTAACATGTTCTAAATTTTTTGTAATACTTGGTCCTATTCAAAAATAAGCCAACAGACCTACTAGAGAATGGACTTGAGGATATGGGGAGGGGGAAGGGTAAGCTGTGACAAAGCGAGAGAGTGGCATGGACATATATATACTATCAAACGTAAAATAGATAGCTAGTGGGAAGCAGCCGCATAGCACAGGGAGATCAGCTCCATGCTTTGTGACCACACAGAGGGGTGGGATAGGGAGGGTGGGAGGGAGGGAGATGCAAGAGGGAAGAGATATGGGAACATATGTATATGTATAACTGATTCACTTTGTTATAAAGCAGAAACTAACACACCACTGTAAAGCAATTATACTCCAATAAAGAATTAAAAAAAAATAAACCAACATTCAAGATAAAATTTGGTTACTGAAATAAAAACACAGTAGTTAATTTCCATAACTTTTCAGAAAGATTCAGCTGTATAAATATGATGAATTTCTCAAACTGATATTTTTAAATGGATTGAAATAGATTTTTAAAGCTCTCATGCTCCATGAATCTACTGTGTGTGTGTGTGTGTGTGTGTGTCTGTGTGTGTGTGTCTGTGTGTTTGAATGGGTCTAGAGGTGTACTCACCTAGGAATGGGACTTCCAAGATTTTGATCTTGAGGATATGGAGCTTTAATAAACACTGATTTGTTCTTTATTGAATAACATTTAATTCTCTAAATATTTTGGAGATTTCAATATATCTTCCTGTTATTGATTTCTAGTTCAATTCCACTGTGATTAGAGAACATATTTTGTATGATTTCAATCCTTTTAAATTTGTACAGATTTGTTTTATGGCCCAGAATATAGTCTATTTTGGTGAATGTTCCATGTGCACTTGCAAAGTAGTTGCTTTCTGTTGTTCAGTGGGGGGTTCCACACATGTCAATAAGTTCAACTTGGTCGTGTTGTTCAAGTCTTCTGTATCCTTATTGATCTTCAGACTGCTTGTTCTATCAGTTACTGAGAGTACTGAAATCTCTAACTTCGTGTAGATTTAGGTGAATAAACTTTTAGGATTATTATGTCCTCTTGATAAATTGACCCGTTTGTTGCCAGTCAAATGTCTCTTTGATATATTCTTTGTTTTGAAGTCTACTTTGTCTGGTATTAATGTAGCTACTTCAGTTTTCATTGGATTTTAGAAGTAGTGTATATAAATATTGTACATATAAGTAGAGTGTATTAGTTAGGGTTCTTCAGAGAACCCTATAATTATATATATATAATTTATTATAAGGAATTGGCTCATGTGATTATGAAAGCTAAGAAGTCCTATGATCTACCATTGCAAGCTACAGATCCAGAACACCCCTGGTGTAAATTCCAGTTCAGCTCTGAAGGCCTGAGAACCAGGAGTGCCAATGGTTTAAGCCTCATTCCAAGGTCAGGAGGAGACCAGTCTCCGCTCAAGCAATTAGGTAGAGAGAGAGAGAGAGAATTCAAACTTCCTTTGTTTTTTGTTCTATTTGGGTCCTCGATGGATTGACTGATCCTTACCTACATTGGGGATGGCAATCTGCTTTACTCAGTCCACCAATTCAAATGTCAATCTCTTCTGGAAACACCGTCACACACACACTCAGAAAAAATGTTTAACTAGATACCCGGGCATCCTACAGCCCAGTCAAGTTGTTGACACAGAAAATTAATCATCTCAAGTCCACCCCTTATTAACTTGGCTTAACTTATTAACCCCCATACACATCTCTATAAACCATACTTAATCTCCAAATAAAGATAATAATAAGGTCAGAATTCCATCTCACATGATACAACTATCTTACATACAACTGATAACATACTAACCCTTTCCCCAGAAGAGGAGGTTGAGAACTTGAGGGATGTTTACACTTCCCCTTGATATCCTGTAACTTAAATACTATGATGTAAAATGAACAATACTTAAATACTATGATATAAAGTAAATAATCTTATGTTGCATGATAAGGAAATAAGAGAGGAAAGAAAAAAATGATATTTGCTTAATATACACACACAAATTCATAACAAAATAAAGAGGAAATATTCAGGACAATTACTGTCCTCGTTTCTAAAACTGGTCATGTGGTTGTACCTGGTATTTTAGCTCTCTTCTTCAGCTACCAAATCTGTATTCCCTTTGCCTTCAGCAAGCACCTCAGCTACTTGTGGTTCTTTACATGATGCAGTGACCCACACCTTCATTCCTGAATGGTCTGGTCCATTAGTAGTCCTGCCTGGATTGAGATGTTGTTGTTTTCCATTGACCTTAATCACAGGGCGTGGTATCACTAAGAGAGGCCCTAAAGGATCTCCTGTATCCCAGACATGCTCTTCCTTACCTCCACTATGGAGTAGTAGTCTAATTTCTCCTCGGTAGTCAGGATCAGTCACTCCAGTCAGCCCAGTTACTTCCTTCCTTGCCTGTTGATTCAGAGGCCTGAAGAGCCCAATGCGGCCAGGTGGCAGTCTTAACTTCCCATTCAATGGAATCATTTTTGTGTCGCCTGGTGGAAGCATTCACCCTCTGGAACTAAGACTTCTAGGCCAGCAGAGCATGAGATCATGGGAGCAGAAAGCAAAAGTTTTGCTAATGGATTACTAGGGATAATAACAGTGGGTGATGCCAGTGGGTGAGTGACGCCACTCGCATTTCCATCCCTTGGTTCTTGGATTTCTGAACAGTGGATGGGAGAAAGAGCACTATACATTGGGTGCTGATTCAGAGCACAGACAATCTTCTGCAGATTCTTGCCCCAGCCCTGCAAGGTATTGCCACCTAGCTGGCACTGTAACTAAATCTTCAAAAGGCCAGTCCACTATCCTGTCAAACCAGCTGTCTCAGGATGGTGAGGAACCTGGTAACACCAGTGGATTCCATGAGCATGTGCCCATTGCAGCACTTGCTGTGAAGTGAGATCCTAGATTGGAAGCGGTGATGTGTGGATAAGACATTCTGTAAGTCCACAGATGGTAGTCTTAGCAGAAGCATTGGATGCAGAGAAGGCAAATCCATATGCACGCTTAGTGTCAATTTCAGTGAGAACAAAACACTACCCCTTCCATAATAGATGTTTTGTTCAATGTAATCAATGTGCCATCAGGTAGCTAGCTGATCACCCTGGGGAATGGTGCTATATTGAGGACTCAGTGTTAGCCTCTGCTGCTGGCAGACTGGTCACTCAGTGGTGGCCGTGGCCAGGTCAGCCTTAGTGAGTGGAACTCCATGTTGCTGAGTCTAAGCGTGACGTCTATCCCTGCCACGATGGCCACTTTGTTCATGAGCCCATGGGGTTATGATGGGAATGGCTGGGGAAAGAGGCTGACTGGTTCCACAGAACAAGTCATTCTCTCTACTTGATTATGAAAGCTCTCTGCTGCTGGGGTCACATTTTGGTGAATATTTACATGGGACACAAATATCTTCATATTTTTTGAAAATTCAGAGAGGTCTATCCATGTTCCTCTTCCCTATATTTTCTTGGTACCAATTTTCCAATCACGTCTTTCCAAGTCTCTGACCATCCAGCCAAATCATGGGACACAGCCCAGGAATCTGTATATAATCGCACGTCTGACCACTGCTCCTTCCAAGCAAAGTGGACAATGAGGTGCCCTGCTCAAAGTTCTGTCCACTGGGAGGATCTCCCTTCACTGCTGTTTTCAGAGAAGGGGCTGTAGTGTCACCGCTGTCTGCTCATGGGTGGCGGCTGCACATTGTGCAGACCCATCTGTAAACCAGGCATGAGTTCTCTCTTCCTTCGTCGGCTGATCATGGGGCTCATCGTGTACCATGGGGCCATAGGTGAACATGGGTGAGAGAGGGCAGTGTAGCAGGAGTAAGGATTATAGGCATTTGCATCACTTCTTCACATAACTTATTTATGTGCTTTGGCCTGCTCAGGCCAATCACACATACATCACTTCTATTCGATGATGGAGTGCCGCTGTGCATGCCCAAATTTCTGGCATGGTGGGTCAGATAACACCCTGTTCATGATGGGCAGCTCAGCTCACATGGTAACTTGGTGGCCCACAATTAAGCGTTCAGTCTCTACTAAGGCCTAGTAGCAAGCCAAGAGTTGTTTCCTGAAAGAAGAGCATTTATTTGCAGAGGATGGCAGGGCTTGGCTCCAAAATACTAAGGCCTGTTGCAGCACTTTTTTTTTTTTTTTTTTTTTTTGCTGTGAAGTGAGAGGCCCACTAGACGTTGTGCTTTTCTTGGTTGTAGGAGTGGCAGGATGCAACAACTTATCCTTCACTGTAAATGGGATGTCTCCACATGGCCCCACACCATTGGACCCCTAGAAATTTCACTGAGATACTCTCAGTTTAGTCAGATTTATTTCCCAACCTCTAACATACAAATATCTTACCAATAAGTCTAGAGTAGTTGCTATTTCTTGTTCACTAGGTCCAATCCGCATGTCGTCAATGCAATTGGTTGACATGATATTTCATAGAAGAGAAAGTTGATCTAGATTCCTATGAACTAAGTTACGCCATAAATCTCACTCAAGCATATCATGGTGTATGATCCTTTTAATATAATGTTGAACTTGATTTGCTAATATTTCGCTGAGGACTTTTGCATCTATATTCATCAGGGACATCGGTCTGTAACTTTCCTGTCTTGTAGCATCCTTGTCTGCTTTTGGTATCGGGGTAATGCAGGCCTCATAAAATGAGTTTGGAAGTGTTCTAGTTTTTGGAAGCTTTTGAGAAAGATTGGTATTGACTCTCCTTTAAATGTTTGGTAGCATTCACCGGAGAAGACATCTGGCCCTAGACTTTTGTTTGTTGAGAGGTTTCTGATTACTGATTCGATCTCCTTACTAGTAATTTACCACCCTGTCATTTCTTTTTATAATAGCTCCTGAGTCCAAAAGTCTATCACCTACTGTCTGACTTACCAGTTTATCTAATCCGGTAATTACATGCTAAAATACTAAGTTATTATTTTATTACCTTGTTCAAGAACTTCTTCTGGCTACCCAGTGTCTTCCAGATACAGTGTAACCTGATTTGTCATTCAGTATTTGGCCCTTTGCTACTTAGGCGTCTTCATCTCTTAGTAACACCTTTCCGCTATTGTCACGGGGCTCCATTCCATCCTCTATGGAAGTTACAGACTGGATAATGGCCCCACAGGCCTGTCTACCTCCATCCACGGGTCTGGCACATTCTTACCATCCCAGCCCTAAGCAGAGTCACTGAGGGTTGGATGTGGGATAATTAATGACTTTCTTATAATTCCACTGGACTCAAGGTAAAGATAAATTTCAACTCCCCCATCTTTCCCAGAAAAATTTTAAAAGTCCTGGTTAAACTGTCCTGCAGACTAATAAGCAATTCTCTAGGTTTCCCATTTTTAAGATTGAGCTTCTTTTTGACCAATGTTCAATTGAAGTATTAGGGCATTGGTCAATTTAATCCTCAAGATTTACCTCAGAATATTTGGAGGAAGTGGTAGCTAAGGTAGAAGGAAGGATTTCTTATCTTGTGTTTTTCGGTGGCTCCCAAATTGAAAAAGAAACTATGAGTCACATATATGTAGAAAATCGTGCTCTCCAAATTTATCTTGCTTTCAGGATAACCACATAATTCAATAAATAAAATCTGGGACGGTGTGTCCAGAAGGAATACAAATCAGTAAGATTGTTTTTTTTTTTGGATAAATAAAGTTTGACAAAGTAGAGTTAAGAAGTAAACGCCATTTCTCTTGGTGATTTTTATATGTACACAAACACATGTACATTTTTGTAATGAACCCCACTGTCTTTCCCTCATGTTGCTCCTGACTCTATCCATGTTTTCTACTGTCCCAGTCTTAGGGATACCTGCAGTAAATTAGAAAGAAAGAGAAATTCCAAGAAATGATAATTCCCAGACTGCAGCTATAGAAGATTGCTTGTCAGAGAGTTGCTTTCTGTCAGGGGTGTAGATCAAAGCTCCTGATTAGCTCACAGGATGCTACCATGTGTGACTGACATGCATTCTCTAGTTTTATACTTAGGTAATCTGAAGGAGAGTGGCAGAGTTGGGGACTAAATCAAGTGATAATAAAACACTTTTAGAAAATAATTTGCTGCAATCTTGGAGTCTCTTGAGGTCTCCAGAAGAAATGCCTGGTCTTGATTTTAACTTTTAAAACTATGGCGGCAAGGGGACAATTCCAAGAAGCAATCCCCCTGGCTTCTTTCTTTGGAAGCCTATTTCTTTCTTCCCATCTGTGATTTTTTATTTTCCTCTTTTCTGGTAAAACTGCCTTCTTAGCAAGGTCAGCCAAGCTAAACGTCCCTGATTTACCAGCAGAACACTGGCTCTCATTGTTGGGTTAAAGGGCAGAGCGCTGAATTGCAAAATAATGTGATTCAGAGCGCTTCAAAGTAGCGCTGGCCCATTAAGCAGTCTGTGAACATCGTTGAATCTCTATCCTAAAGTAAACACAAGTTGAAAACCAATTACATGTGCAAATAATAGTGAGGCAAGCAGCAGAAGTAACAATGGTAAACAAATCTGTAATTTCTTCACGAGTTCTTGAACATAATTTTTCTCTGGAACTCTCTTTCCCTAAGACCCTCAGTAAGTCTCTCTGCCCCAAGTAACATGGCTGTGTTTGAACCATAGAGATGAACCATGGAGGCCAGTGGAGGACTGACGGAAAGAGAGGCATCAAGGGGGGCGGGGGGTAACTCTTTGAGAGCGGAAGGTAGGGGTTGGGAGGCATTATGAGAAATAATTGCTGGGGAGAGCAAATAGGTCTAAATTTCCCCTGTCACACACCCTAACTGTGGCTTATTCTGTATGATAAGACAGCAAGTAAGAAGGCTGCGATGGGGAATTGCAGTCAGTAAGAGGCCGCCAGAGCAGCTGAGCTGGGATCCTCTGACTAGAGGGGCCGCCTTGTCTACATCCTCTCAAGAAGCGCAGCAACGTTCGCCGAGCCAGGAACGTGGCCACGTGGGGTAAGGATAATCACCTGGCTTTATGCAAGTCGCTGAGTTTATGTTAAAATTTGTGATTCTAATAATACGTTTGTTACTGTAAGGAACGGCACCAAGAAACGGAGGAGAGCTTAAACAAGCTTTATTTGGGAACGCTCCCGGGCGAGGTTCACTGGTCCGAGAGAAAGGGGCCAGAGAAGTCGCGCCCGTTTGAGGGTTTGGGCAGAATTTATAGGAGAAGAAGGGAAAGGGGTGTGGCGAATCCGAGAGGGCGCAGGGTATTCCTTATTTGGTGGTCTTTTCGGGTATCGTTGCAATATCTGGTGCCGGTTGCATCAGTCTTGGGACCGTTAGTCCCGCCCCTCGAAAGGCGGGAAGGCTGGGCCGGGTGGAAAGTCCCCAGGTCAGTTCCTGGAACTGGGTGGTCTGGAAAGTCTCCAGGTCAGTTTCTGGAACTGGGTGGTCCGGAAAGTTTCGGTCTGATGCAAGCTGTGAGTCTGATTGCGTTCCCCTGCCGCGCCTTACAGTTACTATATACATTGTATAGTTAACATTTGCTTAAAAATGATTCTGTGCGGGGTTTCTAAGTGCTTTACATGTACATTAATACATTTAATCTTCACAATAGCACCTTGAGGTAGATAATTATGATCCCAATTTACAGATGTGGAAATTGAAGTACAGAGAGGTAAAATGATTTTACCAAGTCACACAGCTAGTAAGGGGTGAAGCTGGAATATGGTAAAAAGAGACTCGGAAATTCTTGTCAGGGTGAATCTTTCCAAGATTAGGGTTTAGACAAAGATTTAGCTGTGATGCGTGTTCCGTGGGGCCATTCTACCTAATTTCCACAAATCAATGATAAGGAAGGCTCTGCTGGTTGCTAGGATGGGTGGAGAGTAATAGTGGGGATGGATATATAAAGAAGTATCAGACAAGGTCTTGTGTCAGTGAATTTATACTTTTTGAGAACGTCCTATAGTTCTGGGTGGCTCAGCCCAAATTCTGTTACGACTCTTTGCCCCATGTTCTGATATCGTCTTGTGCAGTACTGTAGCTACTAGCTACATATGGCTACTTAAACTTAAAATTAAAAACTTAATTCCTCCGATGCACTAGCCACATTTCAAGTGTTCAGTTGCCACACGTGGCTAGTGGCCACCATATTGGCCAGTGCAGATATAGAACATTTCTGTCATTGCAGAAAGTTCTATTGGAAATGTCATTTGACTTAACCCTCCAAAGAGGTCAACTAAACCTGCGTCTCTTGCCTTCTTTTTCTTGCTCTGTTTCGTGTATGTTATGCTTGGGAATAGCTTCTGACTCCATTAAGAATTTAATCAAAGCCATTACCCAGAAAATATACCTATGCAATTCTGCACAGAAATTTGCATACAACTTTGAGTGGAATCACAGACTTTCTGTGTAATAGTTATCCACTGGTGCGTAGCAAATTACCTTAAAGCTTAGTGCCTTAAGACAACATGGATTTATTATCTCATACAGTTTTGTGGTTCAGGAATTCAGGAGTGGTTTAGCTTAGTGATTCAGGCCCAGGACTCCCGTTAGACTGCACTGGGGTTGCTTGATTTAGCAAATAAAAATATAAGATGCTCAGTTAAAATTGAACTTTAGAAAAATGATAAATAATTCTTTAGTAGAAGTGTGCCCCATGCAATAATCAGGGCATACTTTTACTAAAAAAATTACTCATTGTTCACCTGAAATTCAAATTTAATTGGGCAGTCTGTCTTTTATCCCATAGTCCAGTCAGTGTGTCAGCTGAGGCTTCAGTCATCTGAAGGCTTTACCGGGGGCTCATGGATCCATTTCCAAGATGGCTCATTAACGAGCCTAGTAAGTTAGCTCTGATTGTTTGCAGGAGGCGTCAATTCTTGGCCACATGGACCTCTCTTTGGGCCGCTTGAGTGTCCTTATGTTGGCAGCTGGCTTCCCCCAGAGTGAGTGATTCAAGAGAGTGCAATACGATTTATAACCCTGGCTTGGAAGTTACACTGTTATTTCTGAACTGTTGTATTGATTGCACAGGGCATTTCTGTTCACTGTGGGAGGGGGGTACGTAACCATCAGGAGGAAGGAATCATGGCTGGCTCCATCCTCTGGAGTTTCTACACAGATGTCATAGAGTATAAGCTCCATGAGGGTAGAATTTTTCTCCTCAACGATTGTAGCCCCAGTGGCTATAACAGTGCCTTGTAAATTATAGGCAGTCAACAAATATTTGTTAAGTGAATGAATAAATGGGATTCTGGCCTAAAATCTCTGACCTAAAAGATTCCTTTGGTTCTTAAAATGTTTTGTAGAAACAAAAGATGCCTTTCCAAAGAGCTTGGGGATGAAGGGGTTAGAATATAGGTAATAGGGATTTATAAAGAGGAACATCAGTTTAATAAGTTGCCGCTGTTTGAATAAAGCATCCTAAAACTTGTTTGGAAAACTGGGGATCTTTGAAGAATGCACTAACCATTCTGTCTCTAGACTACTGTTCTAATCTACAGATCCTGGACTTGAGCTGCAACGTTTCCAGCCTCCAGCTAACCCTGCTTCCTTCAGACTGGCCTCCACAATCCCAACTGGCCAGAGCCAATTCCTTAATATCCTGTTACTGTTTGTCCTGAATTCAGTGGTTTTTGTATACTGACAGACTCCTGGTTTTTCTCAAGTCTGAAGTTAAGGGGAGATTCTGTCAGCAGCCAAAGGACCTCTCTGTTCGGTCCTGAACAGGTCTTTTCCTCCAATTGCATGGCTTGTCCGTATACTTGTGCTACTAAATGTATAAAGGTATATAGTTATGCCACCCCTTAGATTTTCTCTAATTATTTAACGTGCAGTGTTAAATACATTGCACCCTTAAAGCTGTCTGTCCATTTATCTTTATTTCAAAAATCTGAACAAAGGGCCAGTATATACTTGGGTTCAGTGTTTGAACTTTAAATGTCAATAAGATAAAAATAATAGCAAAAAAATAATGTTGCTCATGAATGATCCTGATAGCGGTGGTGTTAAATGAGTCCCAGGCTCTGTGTTAGAAACTTCTTTGTCTGTACATGATTTCCTGTATGTAACCTTTCAGGTGTGCATTGTGAAAAAAGAGTGAAGAGTTATTATTCAGATGCTACGAAGGTTAACACATGCGCACCCGCATACACACAGTTCAAAGGGATCAATGTTCTAGGATAAAAATGGAAAGGAAACTATGAGATTTAATAGAATGTCAGAAAGGGGCTTTTGTAGAAAAGTACCTGGCACAGTCTCGACACGTAAATTACAACTTAACAACAGACAGGTTAAAGTTTGTCTTAAGAGAAAAGAGCGTGAGTAGCAAGCCAAAGCTGGCAAAGATATGAGACAAAAGGGCTCCGTGTGGGAAATGGCAGTGGTTCTCCTCTTAATGGCGGCAGAATTGTTTCATGTTCTGTCATTTTTTGATATCTGCTGGGATGTAAGCTTCCCAAGGTAGAGGGCTGTCGTATGCAAAGCCATGGGGCTGTCACCGCTCAAATCACAAGTTATTCCTCAAGTGAATTGGTGGGCATGGTTTTTGCTAACAGAAGCCACCAGGGAGAGCCTGGAGGGTAAGGAAGATACACCACTTCAACATCCCCACACTAGGTGCCGTCTCTTTCCTCAAGATGTTGCAAGTTTGTGAGTTATGAGGATGAAGACAGGAGTCAGTTATAGAAAAGGCCTAGCGGTTTACTTCCTGATGGTTTACGGATGGATGCTCATCTTTTTGCACCTTCTCGAGAGGGTCTGCAAGGCAGCTTCGGCTGCTCTCTGGACACTCATGCAGGGGCCTTTTCGAAGTGCTTGGAGCCCTGAAATGGAGAGAATAGCAATGTCCAGTGAATGAAGAAAGCCAAGGCCCAAGCTGTGCAGCACAGGAAGGCTCCCACTTAGGGTCAGTGCTGGGTGGGGCTCAGGCCGCCATGCTCACGTTTTACCCTAAGAGGTAGGATTTGGATCCACAAATTGAGCATTTATTTTAACACTGAAATAAGGGAAGAGAAGATCCTGACCTTGTGAGCAGTATGTTTATAAACAATTGGAAAATCGAAGTCTTTTGGGAATGATGCCTGCAGTGGGATGGAGCTGGGGGTCACCTTACACTCTGGAGAAATTCCAGTGTCTAGGGAGCATCAGAGACGATTGATAATGGGGTGCACTACGATTTTACACTATGATTTTACGGCTGACATGGGACTTGGAGCAGCATTAGTTTCTCTTTCTCTAAGAATGTAACAGTGCTCTGGGCAGAAGCTAGGGCTGGTACTCGCGTGTGGTCAGCTGTTCTCTGTCTATTAACTCCACATATTGGTAGGTCAAATTGAGAACAATGGCATCTAAAATCAACAGGAGAGAAAGTTACTGATTTCACTGTAGAGGAAGAGGCCACAGAAAGCAGGTCGGGGCACACTGCACCTGGTAAGAAGTTAAGTGATCTAGCTAGTGAATGCACAAGCTATAGACTCCCTTTGCACCCCCAGGATGATGTGAGGGTGATGTCTATGGGGTCTTGAGTGCCACGTCTGGAAGTGGTCACTCACCCACCATGTATTTGGGAAAACTCACACCGTGTCCTCCAGGGGGCGCCAGTTGTCAGGGTTTCCAACGTGAATAAGCTATGGTCCCTGTCTTCCAAAAAGTTACAGTGTAGTTAGGGGGATCCTCTACATGATCCAGTAAGAGTCCTTAGGTTTTAACTCAGTCTTAAATGTAGCCAACCAAGTGGGCCTATTTGCTGGGGGCTGGATTAGTTGGAATGGGTTTCATGATAAGACTTAGAATTTCCTAATAGAAGGATCCTCAGAGATTCACTTACTTTCCTCTTTTATTTTATAGATCAGACAGAGAGGCAGCACAGAGAAATTAAGTGACTTGTCCAGAATCACACAGCAGAGCCAAGGTCCGCTGGTCCCCACGCCCACACACTTTCCACTAGTATCACATTGCTGCTAAAGCTCTCAGCTCGAACTGAGCTTAGAAGGTTGACTATGGTTTATACTAAGGGATGATGCAAAGGAAAACACTTAGGCAGGGGCAGCAGGCTTGGATCAAAGACTTGGGGAAAAGAAGGAGCAATGACTTGGAACCAGAAGAAGCATGAAGGACCCAGTAGGGAGAATGGTCTGATGGAAAGAAAGTGAGTGTTGGCAATTCAGAAGCTGTTACTATAAGTCTGCAAAGAGAACAGGTTCTTCTGAGGGAAGATGTTGTAAGATGTAAAATGAATTCTTTCTGGCTTTCCTGTTTTTCTTTTTTTTTTTTTTCGGTCTTCCCAGTCATATCGGCATTCACGCTGGGGTAGCTTCCAGGCAAAGCAAAACTGGATGGCAGAGAGCAGACCTGTGAGTGGAGAGCGTGGACGTGCCCTCACCTGTGAGTTTGGTGGCCACGCTCGTGATCAGCTCCCAGCTGCTGCTGAAGAAGGTGAATGAGTGTGTGTGGAGGATCCACAGGATTTTTTGGTTTTTCTTTGCCTGGAAGAGATGTGTGTTACAGAGGGCAACTGAAAGGGGGAGGGGGTAGGGGAGGGAAGGACTGGAAGTTTGGGGTAGCTGATGCAAACTCTTATATACAGGATGGATAAACAACGAGGTCCTACTGTGTAGCACAGGGAACTGTATTCAGTATCCTGTGATAAACCGTAACGGAAACGAATGTGAAGAGAATATATATATGTATAACTGAATCACTTTGCTGTACCGCAGAAATTAACACAATAATGTAAAGTATAGTTGTATACTTCAGTAAAATTAAAAAAGAACAGAGGGCAACTGAGAAGCGACACTTTACGAAATTCAGCATCCTATAGGCCCTTTAGATGTGTGCTCACATCTAAAGGAGTGAGCACGCATACAGCCATTAATTGTTCTGTTGGAAGGTGTGTTATGGCTAGTTCATTCTAAATTTAATCAGGGTGGCACTGGGGCTTATAGGGCTAATCAACAGATGAGTTTCAGGAATCGAGAACAGATCCCAGTTGGGACTTGGGGACAGAGCAGAAGGTGATGTGACAGGATACCCAGAATCACTGCTGTCCTTCCCAGATGGTTCTGGCTCTGGCTGGGATTCCTTGCTATTGCTCTTTGCCTTCTGGGATTTGCCTGGACTCTTGGCCTGCATTTTTTTGGAAGCAGCACCTACTGCACACTCCCCAGCTTCACACAGAATTGCCTATAGAAATCCCTGGCCCTTGGTAGATCCTGACCATCAAGGAGATGATCTAATACCCCATAGAGTTCCTGGAGGCCCAGAAAAGGAACGCAGATGATCAGGACCTCACGGCGAGCCTGGAAAACAGTTTCCTGCAACACAGTCCATAATGTTGGCTCGCCTTCCAGATGGGAAGACACACTGACTGGTTGTGTGTTGGGAAAGGAGCAGTAAAAGTCAGTGATGTGAGGGCTTTACAGTCAGCGCTGCCACCTTCCCAGTTTCAAAGATGGAAGCGCAAACTCGGGAAGTGATGGCAAAAAAGCACCCAGGATGGGAAAATTGGTTTTCAGGTTCATTTGCGAGTGGTGCCTTCAGACCTGGCTTCCGGTCCAGCTAGACCGGGCTTCCCGGCACCCTCTCGGCCATGGAGAGAGGAGGAGGTGCAGGTGTCTGTACAAGGGCCGCTTACAGTTCTAATCCTGGGATTGGGATCCCAGAGGTGGAGAAGGAACGAAATCATGCTCTTTTTTATTTCTTCAGCAAAAAAAATCTTCCACCTTCTTCCTGTTAGGGATGCCAGATTCTCAAATAAGAGGACGGCAGTCAGCCTCACCTCATCCTGCTCCTGTGCTGACAGATACGTGTTGTGGGTGGGTCCTCCACACAGGCCATTCCCAGCTGGTACCCCTACCTTACCCGCCCTTTCCCACTTCCGTAGAGGCAGGCTGGAGCCCTGGCGCACCTTTGGCATAGCCCCTGGGTGTCCCAAGAATGCCTTTCGTTTCCCAGCAGCTCTCTACCCACACGACATGAATTTAGAGCTGGAGACTTGGTTTCTGACTCTGACGAGCTAGTGGGGAAATGTGACCACAGGAGTAATAAACAGGGACTGCTGGCAGCACAAGGCCGGGGAGGGCGCTTGTTTGTTCTGTGCTTTGTACAAATTAGCCTGATTGCGTCATTAGCCTGGAGTTATGGGGCCTCTGATCTAAATTGCCCAAGGCCTAGGACTCTTTTCCAAGATCCCAAATACTTTCCAAAGGGATTACAGGAAGCTCAGAAATGTGGGCCTTGTGTCTGAGAGAGAGAGAGCAGATAAACAAACAAGTGCTTAGCCCTACTCTTGTATGTGAAGTTATGGAACTGCCTTGCTTGTTGTCCGGGAGGGTGGGCAGTGCTTTTTAGTAAAAGATGAAGGATGTATGCGATCTGAAGAGGAACCAGAGTATGGCAATGCTTTCTAGAGCCAAAGGGTAAGGTGGTGGAGAAAGATGGCCTTCTATTATCTCAGACACTTTGTTGATATGGTTCAGAGTTCTGGTGAATTTTCTGGAAGTATTCTTTTTTGGGGGGGGTATCTAGAAAACTAGTTTCAAATACCCATAGAAAGGCAGAGGGATGAGAGGAAAAGCCATTCTGAGTAGCAGAATATTATTTATTTATTTAAAAAATTAAAAAAAATTTTTTTGGCTGCGCCTCGCGGCATGCAGGATCTTAGTTCTCTGACCAGGGATCGAACCCATGCCCACTGCAGTGGAAGCGCAGAGCCCTAACCACTGGACCACCAGGGAATTCCCCAGAATATTATTCAGATTAGCAACAAACAAGGGCCAATAAAAAAGCACTCCTATGAATATGAGGGGGAGAAGATAGAGGAGTTTATTTCGATGGCAAAATAAAATGTGTGAGAAGTGGGCACATACACAAAAATGCCATGAAAAAGGAAGTTAACAAAGATCTTCCATAAAAGAATAAAGATGGCTTGTTAGGAAAAGGCTAGAAAAGTTAATTGAATAACATGAGATGTGACCTCATAGAAGGGAAATGTAAGTAGAACTGTTCTTTAAATGTACTAGGAGTAAGGTCAAGGTATATATTTTAAAGATCTCTTTTTAGAAAAAGAAAGCAAACCAGTAACAAAGTATCTAAAAGGTAGAGAGGTATTTACTTAAAAAGAGTCCTCTGAATTTTCTAAAATCAAAGACCTGATGATAGGTCAAGGGAGAATCAACCAATTGGGATGATGAAAAAACAGAAAAAAGAAGGGGTAAAGCGTTTTGGGTGCTGGGAGAGATATTAAAGTTTTACTCAGGTGCCAGCGTGGGAAATAGCAGTGAGCAGATCCTAGAGCATGGGACAGCAGCCAATATTTTCTGTTCTACCGCTTTTTCAAAGTGTAGCCATATTTTTAGACTTTCAACAAAGTACTTAAATATTGAAGAGAAGAAAGGGAAAACTTAGAGATTACAGAATTGTATGCTTAATCTACAGAAAAATATAGGGGCAAAGTATCATAGTTGAATATACTTGCAGAAAGAGAGCGTTATAGGACTGTAAATAGCATGTCATGACTAAGACTCAATTTTTGTCAAACTTTACGTTTATGCAAATGTGATGAAATTGATACCTATTAGGAATGCGAAAGGTCTAACCTAACAACCAGATAGACTTTAGTTGTTTATTTTTTTCTTAAGCATTACGACTGAGAAATATTCTCTTGACCACAAAACTTGTAGATTGACTTGTGATTATTGGAGGCTCAGATCCAAGAGAGTTACTATCATTGAATCAGCAACAGTCCAGGGAAACCTAACAGATGGGGGCTCTGTAGGGCTGACTTTAACCCTTTGTTGTTAAAGATTGTCATCAATTATTTGTGTAATGAAAAAAGAACATCTTCATTATTTTACAGAAGATACTAAATTGAGTGAGAGCCCAGTAAGTATTTTTGGGGACAAGATGAGAATTAAAAGTAAATATTGGTACACTGGAGAAAATAGTTGGAAACCAGCAGATAGCTGCTCTCAAAGGCCAGGTTTAGGCTAGTACACAAACAAGAGAAACTGAAAAATACAACGCTGGAGGACGATTGACTGAGGGCGAGTGTTGCAGACTGCAGTCTGGAGGTTGGTGTAGTTAATAAATTGCTAAAGAGTCAGGAAGAAAGAGCAAGATTAAAAAAATTTGGAGTGAATAAATAGGAAAAGATTGGATTTGAGAGGCAATTTTTCTTTAGATTCTATTTAATACTTCTCAGGTCTCATTTAGGGATACAACACAGTCACTGGCTTGTAAAATATTTAAGGAGCTGAAAAATTAGGTTTATGGTAAATAATGAAGGAAATAAGGACTTTTCAGTCTGGAGACTATCAGGTGAATAGGTAATTTAATAAAGCCTTAATGTTTAAGAAGGATGCATTGGAGGAGGCAGCCAGAAATTTCCATCTCCTCTGACCACATAACAGGAGCAGGCAGGTTTAGATCACAAAAAATAGGTTTAAGTTAGATATGAAATAGATTTTTTACATTGATGTCAGTGAATAAACCAAAACGAAATAATAAAATCTGGTTTCCCAGAAGGTATAAAGAAAAATACCTTCCTTTGCCTAGGATTGTTGTTGACTGATCTTTTTTTGCGGTACGTGGGCCTCTCACTGTTGTGGCCTCTCCCGTTGTGGAGCACAGGCTCCGGACACACAGGCTCAGTGGCCATGGCTCACAGGCCCAGCCGCTCCACGGCATGTGGGATCTTCCCGGACCAGGGCACGAACCTGTGTCCCCTGCATCGGCAGGCGGACTCTCAACCCCTGCGCCACTAGGGAAGCCCGACTGATCTTTTTTGAAATGAGGGCTATAAACCATGTCAGGGGTTGACAAATTTTTTCCGTAAAAGGCCAAACAGTGAATAATTTAGACTTTGCGGGCCACACGGTTTCTGTAACAACTAATCAGCTCTGCGGGACGAAGTGTGAAAGCTGCCATAGATAATATGTAACCAATGAGCATGGCTGTGTTCCAATAACACTTCATTTACAAAAAGATGCTCCAGGTCGAATTTGGCCGATGAGCCATGGGGCAGTATACTGACTCCTGGATGAAATGAACTGTGCCAGCATTTTGAGTCTTTGAAATCTTGCACGTGGAGAAGGTAGTGTTGGAGGCAATAACATCTAGCCCTGTAGGGAGTACTGTCATAAGCTGTGTACCGCCAACAGTGGACTTTCTTTTTCCTTTTTTTGAATTTATGAACTTTATTTATTTTTTATACAGCAGCTTATTAGTTCTCTATTTTATACATATTAGTGTATATATGTCCATCCCAATCTCCCAGTTTATCCCCCCGACCCCCTGTTTCCCGCCTTGGTGTCCATACGTTTGTTCTCTTCATCTGTGTCTCTATTTGTACCCTGCAAACCGGTTCATCCTAACAGCAGACTTTTAGATGGGGATTTAGGTGTAAGTCACTTATCTGGGAGGTGGGCCCAGGAAGCATGATAGGCAAGAGAGGAGAGCTACGAAAGGGAACATTAGTGAGTGTGGTACCCCTATGGGCAAGTGGAGCACCGTCCTCCTGAGAGGTGAGGAAGCCAGGGAGTTTATCTACAAACTTTCTTTTCTTGCTGTTTGAGGGTCCTTTCCCAACACATCCGGCCCACCCTGCTCAAACCAATCATGATTCCTGGGCCAGAGAATACCCTCAGGCAGACACACAGGAAGCCAACAGGCTGCACAGGAATTGAACAGGTGACTTCTGGGGCAGGTGATCTCCAGGGCAGGTGATCTCTAGGGCAGGTGACCTCTGGGGCAGGTGACGTCTGGGGCAGGTGATCCCTGGGACAGGTGATCCCTGGGGCAGGTGACCTCTGGGGCAGGTGATCCCTGGGACAGGTGATCCCTGGGACAGGTGACCTCTGGGGCAGGTGATTTCTAGGGCAGGCCAAGGCATGCAAATGGACACCAAACTGGTCTGCTACAAGCACTACCTGAACCTCTTTCTGCTACAAGCACTACCTGAACTCACTTCTGGGGAGGGAAGATTCCTGAACAGGCTCACTTACGTCTTCAAAGAAGGTTCTTGTTTGCAGCACTATTTCTTTGAAGTAGAAGCTTACATCTCGGTCTGTGAGCAGCTCCAGGATCTTTTTTAGAGCCTTCAAGCTTTCACAGACGACCTTGGTGTGGGCCAGGTGATAGAGGCCTCTGACGATAGATTCTAACTTTATCTGCTTGTGCTTCTTTACTATTTTGAAATAAGGTCTCTTAATCTCGAAAATTGTTCTGTGTGTATCTGGAATAGGGTAGGAGACCCCAGATAAGGGGATTGACATTCTCTTAGGGTCACGTGTCCTTCAACCCAAGAGCCACCACTTCAGCGACTTAATTTGGATTTTCACTTAATTTCTATGCAACCACAGGGTGTGGGTTAGTAAATAATTATTTTAAAACTCTACTTAGATGAACTATTTTGCGAGCCCCCCCAAACTCCTTTTACCTTGTGAGGGGCTCCAGAAGCACTATTACCGAGGGCTCGGATGGCCATTTGCCTCAGAATGGCGTTGGAGTCCCAGGCAGTCTGATCCATCAAGATCAGCACATCCTGTAGATTCCCGTGCTTCCAAAGGATTGGCTCCTTCATGAGCTGAAAGTGACACACTCCTCCCCTTTAGTTCAGGGAAGGGCCTCCCTTCAGGAGAGTTCCAAAGGCATTATAGCTGTGATTAAAGAGTAGGGCCCCAGCTGCTTGTGGGGCAGAGGAGGGAGCCCTCGGGTGAATTCAAATGTCTGGCAGCAACTAAGCTGTAGAAGTGAGCACCCCACAGGTCAAGGTTATGTGGTGATGAGAACCAAAATACCTAGTCAAGAAGGTATTTCTAATCTAAATGGAAACATGGAGCAGGGAAAACAAGAGTTACTGACAATTTCCTTCTTTGCATTGGCTGGGTCAGCCTTTATCCCAGAGTTTGAAAGGACCATAATATATTTGTTGGTTGCATTTTGTTTTGTCCCTTCCAGGTTGATTCTCTACCCTTCTCTGTCTTGAGAGTTGATGTCTGCAGACCACAGGGCAGGAAGAGGATGAGGCTGGGTTCTTTTTCCTCTCTCTTTCTCCCTCTCTCTGCTCAGGTACTGTGTCTCTGGCAATAGCTGGATCTCTCCATTGCCAAAGATCCCAGAGACGGTCCCTCTTCCGTGGCTCAAATTCCCACTGAACTCCTGAGAGAAATACCCCACTGGGTCCCAATGAGCCTGCTGGGATGGCTGTGCTCCCTTGCCTCAGAGAAGAAAGCTGCGCCCGTTATCCGGTAGTTCTCCGAGGAGGAGGTCAGGGATGGGAAGAGTTGTTCCATGATGTCCAGAATGAGTCTGTGTTGCCACGCTGCCGTGCTCCTAGAAAACCAAGGCTCCCACTGTAGCAGAGGCTTTTTGCTTTCTAAACAGTGGAAGACACTTTAGTCTATTTCTCTATCAGGAAACTAAATTATCCAAAAAGGAATGTTAAAAAGGAAAGAGCACCAAGGCTTAACTTTATAATAGCCTATCCAAGTGCCAGACTGAAGTGTAGTTTGCCTAAAAGTGTTCATTGTATCACTATTTTCTGTGGGGTTGGTGAGTTTGGGGCTGATCCTGCTGTCTCTTCCCAGCCCCTTTGCTCTTTCTTCCCTGTTTTTTTCTCCTGGGCTCTAAGTCCTTACTGAATCAATTGCTGTCAGTGAAGTTGCCTGCGTTGCATTTTTACTTTGTCTTCAGTGTTTTCCTTCGTATCCAGTTCTGGAGTATCTGCACATTACCTGGCCAGTGCACAGACTCCTATGTGGTGCCTACTGGGACTGCTGAGGAGGGTCCACATGTTGTCCCCCTCGTCAGATTCTTTGGCCAGCCCTTCTTTCATGGCCTGGGCCTGCACACACTTCAGAGTTGTAGTCGAGAGCCTGAAGGAGACAGTTGGCACCACAAAAGTAAGTCAGTACCATGCAAGGAATTGTGAATCCCCAAGTCCTTAATAAATAACATCAAGCTGTCTGTATTCTGTATTTTCATTTATTATGTCTTGGGGCTCTATATTGATATGTGTGGATCTGGTCACTTGTAAACACTGTATTCTACAGAATAAATATAGCACATTGTGTTTCTTTTTAAAAAAAATGTTCCCTACAATGCTCGCTCACTCCTGGATGAATGGAGGTTGCTTCACTGGTTCTAAAACAAAACAGCACCTTGGAAATCAGGATGCATCTCGCAATGGGTAGTGCGTTGCAGTTGTTGGCCAGACAGTAGTTGTGATGCAGTTGCTATTGCCTGTGTATACAATGCGTGTACATGCATGGATTTAGGTATGGCTCTTTGAGCTGTGGGCATTTTAGTAAAGTTACATGTACTATTGGAACTACATGTGCTGAGCCTAACTGCTATTTAAAATGTCTTAGGTTGATTTGGGGGCTTCCCTGGTGGCTCAGTGGTTGAGAGTCTGCCTGCCGATGCAGGGGACACGGGTTCGTGCCCCGGTCCGGGAAGATCCCACATGCCGCGGAGCAGCTGGGCCCGTGAGCCATGGCCGCTGAGCCTGCGCGTCCGGAGCCTGTGCTCCGCTATGGGAGAGGCCACAACAGTGAGAGGCCCGTGTACCGCAAAAAAAAAAAAAGGTTGATTTGACATCGGAACAAAAAGTTAATGCAAAAAAACAGGAAAGCAGAGCAGTGTGATAAAGGGTAACTATACCTACTAATCCTCAAAGAGCTTTTTGGATCAATATAAAATGCAAATTTAATAGTATAAGAAAGCACTGATTCATGACTTAATTGGGACTCTTTTTTTTTTTCCTTTCTCAATGTTACACGAAATAATGTTGCTTCCTTCAACTGGAGAAGTCTTAGATTTGAGGAAATGTGGTATTTATTTTTATTTTATATTCTTTCCTTGGTGGCCTTGAAAATCACAGAATTCCATCTTTCCTTGAAAGGTCTCAATGAAAGAAAACAAAGGAAGTGGATTGGGCCCTCTAGGGAAGAGGACATAACTGCTTATTCATTGTATGACCGTTCTGGGCAACTATGCTGGGTCCCCAGGGAAGAAGAGCTACGAGGCTCAAGGATGGAGGCGTCTTGTTTCTTCACGGGTAGTTGAGGCCACGCCAGCCCCTTCTGGAGTCGGGTCAGGACTGCTCTGGAAGTCCCTCTCTGCCTGGCTGTTGACCTGCAGGGGTCTGCGATCTGCTGCCGCTCCCCTTGCTGCATCACCCGCCGGCAGCGGTTTAGGGTCGACGTGGGCATCTTCTGGCCCAGTGTGCAGCTGACCAGCTTCAGGAAAAGGGCGAACAGCTTTGGGTACAGGCCTGCGACAGGGGTGCCTGTTGACACCACTTCATGAATTGCACAGGCCACCTGAGGGGAGAAAGGACCCTGTGGTCAGGCAGGGCTGATCTTCCAGTTTGTTTTCTCTACAAAGGATTGCTTTCCAGGTTGACCACATTTGTGGTGAAAGCACATAGAAAAGGGAGGGTTTATTTGTCTGGAAAGTTCTCAACTCCTGCTGTGTTTCTCTCTCAGGGCTGTCATGTGGGGCGACTCCAAACTCCAGGGGGCACCAGTATTGGGGTCTTTCAATAACAAGTGGATATCTTGAAGACTAACTTGGAAATACAGAGAGACAGATTTTCTTTGGGCTGATGAGAAATTTCCTTCTGAACGTGATCAGCTGCAGACAAAATCACTGCCATATTTGTCCAATATAAACTGGAATTGATTTAAAAACCGGGGTATGAGAGGGGAAGAAGTGCGATTAATGCTACATCACCCAGTGCCAGGTGGGATGGAGTGGGGCAGCATCCCGGGCGGGTGGCAGGTTGTCCAACTCACGGAGATCGCCTCTGTCCCCGCGAGGTCATCTTCTAACTCATTCTCCAGTTAGTCTATTAAGGCTTGCAAGAGTTTGCCACTGGAGGCTGGGTTCTCAGCCAGAGCCTTCCACAGTGTCTTTGTGTCCCTAGGGAAGCACGGCAGGAAGCCGATAAGGCTCTACTCCTTGGGATGTGAGCTTTTTCATCTGATCCACTCTAAAACCACATTATGACTAATCACAGTTGCAAGGACGGATGGACATGCCAACATGCCTGGGGATAATAAGGATGTTTTATTTAACAATCTAGCATTCTGGCCTTGGGTTGCTGAGGTTTGTTAATGTCCATCAAGACAGAAACCTCTCATATAGATTTGTTTTAGGCAACCAGAAAGGGAAGAAATACTCACTTTCTAATACTTATTCCTATTAAACACACACACACACACACACACACACACACACACACACTCCTAAAACTCTCATCATCCAATGAGGACATATATTTGAAAAATACTTGGAAAACCATTACCTGTGATTCAAACACCATTTTTGAAATTATTCAGGTGAGATGTTTTCAACTTTTGTTTGCTATCTTTCTCTCAAACCACAGATTCTTCCCCAATACCTTACAGAGTGGCCTTTCCTAGGAAAAGGGACCAACTCAGTTAGAATCTCCCTGTCAAAGGGCAGAGGCTTCTGTAAAAGGTTGGCAACAACTGCATCCATGTGAAAGCTGGCTATTTGGGAGATGGCTTCCAGCATAAACTGAAAACTTTCCTCCTTTTGTCTGAGGACCGGCATGTGATGGTAAATTATGCCCAAGATCTCCAACAGCTAAAAAGAAAAAGCCAAATCAAACGCTGAGTTGCCATTTTTCCTCTACATGGATGGCTTAGGTCACGTACGGTCAGCATATTGTAGGCGGTGGTTGATGAATTAGAAATAATGTTAAAAAAGCAGTTGATTCTACACATGGCCTATCTCTTGCTCAGGACGATTATCGATAAATTGGGCATTTATTCTTAAATCAATTTAGCAAACATTTAGCGAAAGGCTGCATTATGCCAGGTGCTGTGTTGGGCGCTGTGGGGCATTTACCAGGGATGAATAAGATGTAGCCCTTTCTCAGAAGGAATGGGTGGTCTCATAAAGGACATCAGCCATATACCCAAGGGCTGTGCAGAAGGCTCTGTATGGCAAATGGTGTACAAGAGGTACAGGACTGATAGGGGAATCCAGAAGTAACTGAGGTTACTGTGGAGGGACATCTGGTCTGGGCCTCAAAGGATATATAGCAATTCCAAAAGGCAAGGTGGAGATGGTGGGGAAGGTCATCCTCATCAGAAGGAAGAGCACAGGTAAAGATGTAAAATCAGACACCATGAGAATAGAGCACAGAGGGTTTAGAGAGCAGTGAAACTAATCTGTATGATACTACAGTGGTGAACACGTGTCATTATACATTTGTCAACACCAAGACTAAACCCTAACGTAAACTAAGGCTTTTGGGTGATTATATGATGTGTCAATGTGCGTTCATCGATTGTAGCAAATGTACCACTGTTATGTGGGATGTGGGTAGTGTGGAGACAGGAGGTATACGGGAACTTTGTACCTTCAGCTCCATTTTGCTGTGAACATGATGGCTGTAAAAGCATAAAATCTATATAGAAAAGTGGCATGAGAGCATGGTAGAGGCAAATGTGGAAAAGGTTTATGGAATAGGAGAATGGTCCAGTTTGGAGCAAAGAAAGAACAAAGGTGATAAAAGGAAGATAACTTGATAGGAAAGATGAAGCCAGGTGCTAAAGGGCATTGAGGGCCACCTTTCTGAGTTTGGGTGTTAATCTGTGTGCAGTAGGGAATGATATTACACACCTGGCTTTTGACATGGGTAAGGGCATGTCTCCATGCTAAAGAACGTTGGCTTCTAGTGGAAATTTTTCCCGCTTACTTTGGATAGACACTTTTAGGTAAATACAATATTTTCTTAGAATTATAATTCCTTAATCATAAATATCCTGCAAACATGAATACCACACGGTCCCATTTCAATCATTCTTGGAGAGGATTTAGGTCCCTATTGTAAGCCTTTACTTAGTGTGTGAGCAACTTCCCCTTTTATGCTAAACACACAAATACATGGACATTCCAAAGTTATTAACCTTTGATTCTCTCATGACTGGCACATAGTATGTACTCAATGAATGATTTTGAAAAAAGCTGATTGGACAGTAATTAGCACAGAGGTCACCTCTAAAAGTCATGCTTTGGAAAAATTTTAAATTTAGGGTGGATGATTCTGGGCTATGGGGACCATAAGTTCCTCCTCCTGTTCCCCTTGGAAAGCCTTTATTGAGTTAAAGATTCTTTTCCTCCTCAATCTCTGAATTGCTGGTGTTCTGTTTCTGACTTTAAGAGAGAGAATAGAGTATCTCCATTTGGAGCTCTTAACCAGGCTTCCTGAATTTAAATCCTGTTCTCTCTGCTTAACTTTCCAGTTGGGAGGAGGGACTGAGACTTTTCTTTTAGTCAATTCCCCAATGACAGCCTTCTTTACCAGAAAATACCTAAGGGGTGTTCAAGAGCAGCTCGCAGAGTGGCAGTGGGATTAGAAAATTCTCTTGGCCCTCAGTGGCCATCTTAAAGGCATTCGTTCACAAGGTCACGCTCATCCTTGCAGACCTCACAACCCAGTTTTCCATGATCCACATGCCTCTGACCAGAGAGTGGCAGTCTGTAAAGTTCTTATCATCACAGACTAGAGAAGCAATTGAGTCAGGCTAGACAGGCACTCAGTGTGAGCCTGGCTCTTCACACGCAACTTGGGTCTCTGTTGAGGCCTCTTGAGGCCGTGCGCACTCCCGCCTGTGGCCCATCAGAGGACCAACTGAGAAGTGGCGACCTACTTCTGGTATTGGCATTTCAGAAGTGTTAGAATTCTGCTCAGTTGTCCGATTGGCTCTTGGTTCACCTGATCTTCTAAAGCAGCTCCCTGCTCCTTCAGGGCAGCGATCATGCAGATGCCACATGCCTTTGTACACGTGGGGTTGAGGCTCTCCAGACCATCCAGGGTTTCCCCCAGGAACATGAGCATTTCTTCACTTGGGATGAGTCTGCTGATGATCTGAGAATGAACCAGAAAGACTCATGTCATCAGCCACCTCACTTCATATCTGGACACCTATTCTTGGTTTTAGGATGTTAGAAACCACTGGGCTTTCCACAAAGTTAGCATGTGACTGGGGCCATAGAAACCAGAGAGAATACTAAAATAGGACATAGACTCGACCTTTCAACTTCAAGTAAACTTTCCTTGAAGTTGTCTCTTGATCATTTCATTATTTATTAAATTTCAGGCCTGCCAAGGCAATTTGCTCTCCAGACCTGAAGTTACATCATACCCCATAAAGGAAAAATAATGCATAATGTTTGTATGCCATTTTATGTGTTGTAAAGTACTTTCACATACATTTCATGAATCATAGAAATAAGTCTTGTGTCTGCCAAAGAATAGCTAGGCTTGAAAATTCAGGAAATCTATCACTGTGTACTAAGTGCTGTGCTAAATACTCGGTGCCTCACAGTATCCATACAGAGGGTGAATTATTATTATTATTTTTAACATCTTTATTGGAGTATAATTGCTTTACAGTGCTTGGTTTCTGCTGTATAACATAGTGAATCAGCAGCTATACATATACATATATCCTCATATCTCCTTCCTCTTGCGTCTCCCTCCCACCCTCCCTATCCCAACCTTCTAGGTGGTCACAAAGCAACAATCAAATCTCCCTGTGCTATGTGGCTGCTTCCCACTAGCTATTTATTTTACATTTGGTAGTGTATATATGTCCATGCCACTCTCTCACTTCATCCCAGCTTACCCTTCCCCCTCCCCGTGTCCTCAAGTCCATTCTCTACATCTGCATCTTTATTCCTGTCCTGCCCCTAGGTTCTTCAGAACCATTTTTTTTTTTTAGATTCCATATATATGTGTTAGCATATGATATTTGTTTTTCTCTTTCTGACGCACTTCACACAGAGGGTGAATTATTATGAACGCTGTCTTTTGCTTTTGCATGTTTCAATATCAAGAGTAGTCAATAATAAAAAGTGAAGAAAAGAAAAACTTTGCAATTTTGGTCTCTAAACAAGAACTATACACAATGTTTGGTTGTATATGTCTCTCCGTGTGTATGAATGAAAAGGCAGGCAGGGGAGGTGAAAAGTTAGAAGCTTGAATAAAGTCCAGGAGCATTATCTGGGGCTTTAGCCAAGCAAGATGGTCATGATTATGAGTTTGTGGGTATGAAAACATTCCTATTCACAACCGACTTCCTCCAGTATTAAATGGCCCGATGATGTTTGGTAGAACCATCTTTGAGAGGAAATGGGTTCCTTTTCATGAGTAGTTGCATATCCCAGCCGGTTTCTGAGTTACCGTGGCTCCAAGATCAAGGCCTAGACTCGTGCCTCTGTTCTGTATAACACGAAATGCTTGCCTGGGTCCAAGCTCAACAGTTACGGTTTTTTTTTTTTTTTTTTCCATATTGGGATGGATATTGGTTTAGGAAGAAAGGAAGAAAGGGAATTCATGTTTTTGAGCACCTCTCATGCATCAGACACTTTCTTAGGCATTTGACATATGTTCCCTCCCTGTCCCCCACGGGCTTGTCTCCTATGTCCTCATCACCTTCTCATCCCCGCTGCTGCCTCCTTAGTCCAGCCCACCTAATCTCATATGTAGATTCTTACAGTTTCCTTCAAACTAACCTCACTAGTTTCACTCTTGCCAGCCTATAGTCTAGTCTCAACATGGCAGCCCAATGACCCTTCAGAAAATATAAGTCCAATCACATTCCTCCTCGCAGAACCACCACTAGCCCATAAGGAGCTTTTGCAAATTAGGAAAAGTGCCCTGTTCTCAAGAGAGTTCTCTGTTATTGTCACAGTGACTGAGTTTGTTGGACCCTTTACTGCCCTCTGTGGATAACTGCCATAATACACATATAAACCTATAATGTCCACGTTAGGAATGATGCCGCCTCACACAAGGGTGCCCTTGTACATTTCACAACTGCCACAGTGTACCTAGTGGTCTTGACTCTTCTGTTCAAAACCCTCTGCTGGCTTTTGATTCCAATTGGAATAAAAGCCAAGATCCTTAACGAGTCCCGGAAGGCACTTCAATCAGCTCTGGGCTGTCTCTTGGATCTCATGACCCACTTCTTTCTCCACCTCAGGGCCTTTGCACATGCTGTTTGCACTCTGCCTGGAATGTTCTTTTCTAGATGTCTTCATGGTTCTCCCTTTCAGAGAGGTCTTCCTAGGGGATCACCCCTCCCGTACTCTTTATTCCCTTCCTTGATTTTATTTTTCTCAGTTGTCACTACCTGACATCATATTTATCTGGCTGCTCCATCTACTAGGATGCAAGCTCAATGAGGGCAGGTGTTTCTATCCTTAGAGCCTAGAAAAAAGTGTGGCATGTGGTAGGTGCACAGGGCATATTAGGCGAATGAATAAATGAATGACTTGATCGACCAGTCCTCACAACAGCTCTGAGAGGAAGGTTATGCTTTTTTTTTTTTAAGATGAGACTGATCACCCAGTGCACACACTTCAAACAGTGCACACAGAGTGCGTCTGATCGACCCCAAAGTCCTGTTCCTTCCATTTCACCCCACTGCCTCCCTCACCCTGGAGAGGGCCACTTGGTTCCCCAGGTTTCCCAGAGTTTGAAATGATCAGTAGCAGGTGTTGCCTGTGCACATGGACCCAGAGTTAATAAATGAGTGGACAAAGGTCTTCCATTCAGGTAGAATGGCTAGGCTGTTGCCCTCCTGGGTAACGGGGTGTACACAGATGACTCATTTGGAAATCAACCCGGAACCATCCTTATATCCCTTGGCCAGTCCTCTATATCTTTTACCTTTGCTATTTTGGAGGAAATCTTGATCTGGACCTGCACATCATCACATTGCAGCCCTTCCTGCAAATCCTGTAGTCTTTCCACTTCCAGGCGAATGCCTACAATCAACAAAGGGTGACATAGGAGTTCAAAGAGCTGACAGGGGTTGAAGAAGCTGTCTGTATTTTGATGTGACACTAATTCAGCTGCTGGATGCCTTTAACAAACCCACTAAAGCCTGTCTGATTAGGTGGTGAGCATAAGATCAAACACTGATTGAGTAGTTTCTGCATGCCAGCAGCATGCTAAATACTCTGCACGTAATGATCTCATTGCTCCTAAAAATGATCTGAGGTTATTTGCAGTTGAGAAAGCTGAGGCAGAGAGGTGTAAAGCCATTTGGCTGGATCACGCAGTTAGTAAAGATAGGAGAGCTGGAACCTGAACCCTGGTCTGACACCAATGCCCAGGCTCTTACTGCTCTGCTATACTGCTGTCTCTGTTGGAGCTCCATTCTGCACTGAGCCACTTTGGAGGAAATGGTAAGGCAACCATTGTAATAGGAACATCAGCAGCTGTGTTAAGTGACTGTTGATACCAATTTGTAAATGCAGACCTAAACGGTAATGATATTCTGTTTGTTGTTTGAATGGAGTATAGTAATTGTGGAAACTCACACCTGAACCACTCTGGAAGGCAGCCTAGCCAATGGGCAGACGACCTGGGCTCAAAGTCCAGCTCCGCTGCTTTCAATTGTCCAAGCAACTGGTAAATTTCTTAACCTTAGATCCCTCATCTGCTTTAACAACTGACTGAACAACACCCATGAGTATTAAATGGGTATTTAATTTAGTGTCGCACTAGTTACTTGTATCTAGTAAAAAAAATAATCATCGTTTTTCTCTCTCTCTACCATATTTATTTGGTCAACCAAGAAAAAGAGTTAACGTGAATAATGAAGTATGGGATTTCTTGTTAACAAAGAATATTTAAGGACCTGAACTTTGCATGTTTCAGGAAAATAAAGGACACTAAAGGGAGAATGGGTAGAACAATAATAGAATTCTAATTCCTTTCTTCCTATGAGGTCCCCCTCTGGCACATTTCTTCTCTTATTAAAATGGTCCTTTAGTTATCACTTGCTTAATTCATTTTTTTTTTCCTGGCTTTGGTAAAAGCATATACCCTTCATGAATTATCTTCCCATATCCCAAGGGACTGTCCCATAGCCCAAGAGACCTATTCGGGCTCTGTTGAATAGTTTGGCCTTTTTGACTAACTCTACCCTCTGCCCCCAACCAAATTCCACCTTTTGGCTCAAAAGCTTTTGCACAGCAAACCTAACATACTTTTCTTATGCGAATCTTAGAATTATAATATCTCTGTGCTTCCAGCATCAGAACAGTGCCTGACACATGAAAAGTCACTCAAGAAATGTTTACCGAGTACCTAAGAGAATGAAGAGCCGAGGGTGGGCATGAGCTGCAGTCAACCTGGCTGAGTGTTCCTGGCTGCACCTGGTCTGCAGAGAACTGTGCATACGATGCAGGGCCCAGCTCAGCGAAACACCTGCTTATTTAACCTGGATTTAATCAGGAAGCCCTGAGTGTTGGTTTCAGCCTGAGACTGATGTTTTAAAATTCCTTATATTTCCTGACATTGACAGTTACTCACGTGTCCTGGCAGAGCAGACAGAGGTCCAGCTATGCAAGCTGGAAAAACCTCCACAAAGTTATCTCTCTTAGGAAACTCTGAAAGGCACTTTAGCACCATAATAATAGTGCAATTTCCTCTGGAAGAAAGCCGTGTGATAGAGAAAGCTTTGCTAATATGCCCAATTGCTGTGTGATTTAAATCGGACTCTCTCAAAACATTTTACCTGCTTTAATGACTCTTTATCATGCTCTGGTGTTATTATCTTTATTTTAAAAAACCAGAAGGCAGAGCCACTGAGGAAAAAGGATCTAAAAGAGAGACAAATTGTGTGACATAATTAAGGTATCAGAACTCAGAAATGGCTGAACTGGGGGAGGAGAAAGAGAAAGAGAGGAGGAAGGAGAGAGATATAGATGGACGACGAGAAAAGCTGAGAACGAAAGAAAACAGGTATCTTCTCTGCATCTGTGGGTTTCACATCCTTCCCTCACCTTTTATGCAGAACAGACCAATAGCTGAGCTAGCAGCCGCCTGGCGGATGGAGGGCAGGGTGTCACAGGATTGAGGAACCAGGAGGCCGAGGAGTGAGCCGATTTTAAAGTTCTCTGGTGCCTGCAGGACAAAGGGGGACCCCAAGGTGACGGGGTGGCTTGGCGATGTCCCAGGATAGTCCCAACACTGGATATTAAGTCCCTTGTTCCTTCCATGCAGGCCCTTAGAATAGAATGGAATCTCAGACTTTAAGGGCGGTGGTCAAGTAAGCGAGCAAGCGAGCAAAGACGCTCTGGGTTAGGACAGACCTCGCTGGTGGTTCTCCGGAAAGACCCCACCCGGGACTGGAGATCCGTCACGCACGAGTTTTGGATTCCAGCGGCCTCAGGGGTCCCTGCTGTTAGCAAAGCAATGCCATCCATCCATTTTAGGGGCTTCCTTACCTCAATATCATTTGTCAGCGCTTTCGCGGTGATCTGGAAGGCTCTTTCCCTTTCCCACTCTTTTTGTGAAACAAACCACATTCGGAGAAGCTGTTGGTCAAAAAGTAGAAGTCTTTCCTTAGTATCCTCGTATTCATTCGCTCTCGTTCTCTCGCTCTTGCTCTGCCTCCTCCGGAACGGCGTGCTGGCCTCCCCACAAACCCTTTTTAAGTGGGCTGGCCCTACATGGTGGGCCACGTGGGTTGGGCTGGACGAGTCCCTGTGACAAGGATGAGGCAGAGTTTGGAGGGTGCCTTGGAGCACCGATTAGGGACTATGGGAGTCAGTTTGAGCAGTGGCCCTACTCACATTGACCATTTCTTGACAGTCCTCTGCTTTCACGTTATCCCACATCATGGTCCTCAGCAGCTTCCCCAGAGCATCCATGGATCGTTCGTAGAGAAACTGAAATCAAAGTGAGTGCGAGGGTCAAGCCGAGGGGAGCAAGTTCATTCATTCTACTCCACTCTGCACTCCCCTCGGGCCTCACCCCCTCGTACATGAATGTGCTCCGTGTCCTTGTCTGTCTTGCCCTCATTTTTGAGTTTTTCCAGAGGTGGAAGGGGCAGCAGCTTCCGGATGTTCTCCTCAAGAATATTAAGATGGTCATTCAGTGAGAGCTGAGGTTTCAGTTTACTGAAACGAGAACCACAGGGAGGAGTGGATATTATGTTGACAAACAAAACATAACCCAGTAGAATTCCCAAGAACTGCCAGTCTGAAGGGACTGAAGGGGTCAGGTACATTTCTGATGGGCTGGGATGTTGAGGGAGGTGGTGATGGAAGTAGAGAGAGATTGGGGACATAGAACCAGACTGTAGCAGTGGGCATAGTCCACACGCTTCGGGTCTAATTTATTAGAGTGATAAACAAACCATCACTTGCTTTGCATTACTTTACCCTTTACTATATGATCTAACATTAATCTACTTGTTTTCTTCAGCACTTGACTGTGTGTGCGTGTGTGTGTGTGTGTGTGTGTGAGAGAGAGAGAGAGAGAGAGAGAGAGAGATTGATTCTAAGTTTGGAGCAGTGAGTTTTATAAATTTCATATGTCCTCTCATGTTATATGTAATGTCACACATGCTATAGGTTCTTATAAATGCACAAGTGAATAAATGATAATGGAATCTTCCTTCTTTTGTTCCTTTCTTTCCTTCCTCTCTCTCTTTCTTTCTTTCTGACATATAGTATAGACATTACGAGGATATAAACAAACTTGGAAAAATGTAAATGTTCAATAAACATGAAAAACTCCATTTGTTATTAAATAAGTGTAAATTAAGACAATACAATACCACTTGTCAGCAACCAAATTAACAAAGAAGTTAAAAATGATGACACTCTCAGAGAAAGGTGAAATTGGTTCTCTCACTGGAGAATAAAAGTCAGTAACAGCTGGGACAACTCTATTGAGTGTTAAATGTGTTGATAGATGCTGAACAATCTTCTCATCCTTACCGTCTGGCTGGCTGTTTAAAAAAACTTATTGAGCTATAATTTATGCACAACCAGCTGCATCCATTAAAGTGTGCAATCAAATGAGTTTCATACTCATGGAACCACCACTATAATCAATATAGAACATTGTTATCATCCCCCAATTTTTCCTCATGCTTCTTTGCAGCTTGTCTCTTTCTCTACCCTGGCCCAAGGCAACCACTGATTTGCTTTCTGCCATTAGAGATTAGTTTGCAAGTTCTACAGGTGTCCTGTCCATGTGAGGATAGCCATTAGCAACATGTGGCTATTGAACACTTGAGTTGTGGCTGGTTTGATTTAAAATAGGCTGTAATTGTAAAACACACTGGATTTTGAAGATTTAGTATGAAAATCATGTAAATTATCTTATTACTTCTTTATTTTAAATACTTGAAATAATATACTGAATATATTAGATTAAAATTAATTATTAAAATTAATTTAACTTGTTTCTTTTTACATGTTTAAAAGTGGCTACTAGAAAATTTTAACTGACATATGTAACTTGTATTATACTTTATTTCTACTTGACAATACTGTTCTGGAGCCTGGTTAATTCTTAATTGATCTTCAAGATTTATTTGCACTTTCTTTAAACCTCCCTCATCTTTGTAAACATGGCAACTTGTGCCTTCCCTTATTTTGCTTCTTATCGAGTTTTAGAGAAATTATGTGAATGTGTTTTGCATTTATTTCCCCTAGCTGACTAAAACTCCTTCAGAGCAAGGCTGTATTTTGTTCGACATTGTCCTTTTAGAACCTAGCTCAGTGTCTGATACATGGATGCAACTCAATAATATTTATTGAAATGAATTGTCAACTTCTGTAATTAGAAGTTCAGAGAACACTTTTTGCACAAGGGTGTTCACCAAAGTATTACTTATAGTTTTTAAAAACAAGAAATAAATGTGGCAATAGGAGGTTGATTAATAATTAAATGTAACAATATGAGGCATATCTATGTACCAAGATATTAGGTAGCCATTAAAAATGATGTTTTTTACCTTAACATAATAAATGCCACATATGAAAAGCCTACAGCTAACATCATGCACAATGGTGAAAGACTGAAAACTTTCCCTCTAAGATCAGGAACAAGACAAAGATGCCACTTCTATTTAACGTAATACTGGAAGTTCCAGCCAGAGCAATTAGATAAGAAAAATAAATAAGGGCATCCAGATTGGAAAGGTGAAGTAAATTATCTCTGTTTGCAGATGACATGATCTTATACATAGACAATCCTAAAGAATCTACAAAAAATATTAAAACTAATAAGCAAATTCATCAAAGTTGCAGAATACAGAGACTTTCCTGGTGGCTCAGTGGTTAAGAATCCTCCTGCGAATGCAGGGGACATGGGTTCAAGCCCTGGTCTGGGAAGATCCCACATGCCGTGGAGCAACTAAGCCTGTGTGCCACAACTACTGAGCCTGTGCTTTAGGGCCTGAGTGCCACAACTACTGAGCCCATGTGCTGCAACTATTGAAGCCTATGTGCCTAGTGCCCGTTCTCTGCAACAAGAGAAGCCACTGCAGTGAGAAACCTGTATACCGCAACAAAGAATAGCCGCCGCTTGCCGCAACTAGAGAAAGCCCATGCACAGCAACAAAAACCCAACGCAGCCACACACACACAAAAAAAGTTGCAGAATACAAAATCAACACACAAATATCAGTTGCATTTTTATACACTTAAACAATGAACCATCAAAAAAAGAAATTAACAATTCCATTTACAATAACATCAGAAAGAATAAAATACTTAGGAATAACCAAGAAGGTGAAAGACTTGTACACTGAAAACCACAAAATGTTGCTGAAGGAAATTAAAGAAGACACAAATAAAGAGAAAGACATTCCATGTCCTTGGATTTGAGTATTTATTATTGTTAAGATGTCCATACAAAGCAGTCTACAGATTTAATGGAATTCCTATCAGAATCCCAATGACACTTTTTGAAGAAATAGAAAAATCCATCCTAAAACTCACATGGAATCTCAAGTGACCCCAAGTAGCCAAAACAATCTTGAAAAAGAACAAAGTTGGAGATCTCACACTTCCTGGTTTCAAAACGTATTACACAACCACAGCAATCAAACCAGTATAGTACTGGCATAAATAAACAGACATACAGACCAATGGAATACAATAGACAGCCCAGAAACAAACTCTAGTATATATGGTCAGATGATTTCCAAGAAGGGTTCCAAGACCATTCAGAGGGGAATGATATTGGATTTGGCAATGATTTCTTGGATATGACACTAAAAGCACAGATGATGAAAGTACAAATACACAAATGGGCCTACATCAAAATTAAAAACTTCTGTGCATCAAGAACACAATTTAGAGTAAAAGACAACCTATGGAATGAGAGAAGATATTTGCAAATCATATATCTAATAAGGGGTTAATAACCTTATAGAGAATAGAAAGAATATAAAATACATAAATAACTCCTACAACTCAACAACAACAAAAAGAAAGAACCAAAAAAAAAAAAGGACAAAGGATTGAACAGACATTTTTCCAAAGAAGATATACAAATAGGCAGTAAGGCTATGAAAAGAGGCTCGAAGTCATTAATCATTAGGGAACGGCAACTCAAAGCCACAATGAGATACCATCTCACACCCATTAGGATGGCTACTGTAAAAACAAACAAACAAAATAACAAAGTGATGGCAAGGATACAGAAAAATTAGAACCCTTGTGCACTGCTGGTGGGAATGTAAAATAGTGTCACTGCCAGAGAAAACAGTATGGTGGTTACTCTAAAGATAAAAATAGGCTTGACATATGATCCAGCAGGCCTACTTATGGATATATACCCCAAATAATTAAAAGCAGGGTCTGGAAGAAATATCTGTGCACCCATGTTCATAGCAGCATTATTTACAATAGCCGAAATGTGAAAAACACCCATCAGATGAATGTCCAACAGATGAATGGATTAACAAAATATGGTATACACGTAGAATGGAATATTGTTCAGCCTTAAAAAAGGAATGATATTCTGATTCATGCTACAACATGGATGGACCTTGAAGACATTGTTCTAAGGGAAATAAGCCAGGTGTCAAAAGATAAATACTGTATGATGCCACTTATATGAGTTACCTAAAGTATAAAATTCACAGAGACAGAAAGTAGAATGGTAGCTGCCAGGGCTGGTGGAAGGAGGGAATGAAGAGTTGTTTAACGGGTACAGAGCTTCAGTTTTGCAAGATGAAAAGAGTTCTGGAGATTGCTTTGCACAACAATGTAAAAGTACTTAACACACCGAACTGTACACTTAAAAATGGCTCAGATGATAAACATGTATACTTTACCACAATCAAAAATTAAAAAAATTAATAAAAAATGACTGATGTCTGTGAAGAGTTGGTAATAACATGGGAATATGTAAGATGAGGTGAGAAAAAAAAAAACAGGATAAAAAGTCATATGCAGAGTAGAATCTCAACTCTGTAACCAACATGGAAGACTAGAAATAAAGACCTGGAAATATACCAAAATGTTGATAATAAAGGGGGGAGGATTGGGATGATTTTTATTATTTTTAAAAACTTTCTATAGTTTCCAGGTTTTAACAGTGAACTTCTATTTCTTTTACTGCAGGGGAAAAATATTATTTTAAAAACGTGCTTAAAATTATTATCTTCTTCAGGCTTATTGCTGCTAACCAAACTAGGATGTGATTAAGGGTTTCATATATTTCTAATGGGACGATTAAAATTTGCCTACAGGCCAAGATAAATTATTTTTGCACAGAAGTTTCAGTCCTCATATATCAATAAGTCTGACTCTTGTAAGCAGCTCCGTTAGTCCCTGTGAGTCAACAAATGATCAGGCTCTCAGTCAATTCTGTCACTCTGGAAAGAGAAAAAGCCCCCATTTGAAATAACCTGTTGATGAACTGTGTTCATGTTTGATCCGTGCACTAGAGTCTGCACAGATCGATAAGTCAGTTGATCAGAATGAGGATATGGGGGAGGAAATATTTTTTCAATGAGAACAAACAAAAAATTCTCTACCTGAGGTATCTGATGGCAATTAAGACTTTCCACCGAACAGGGCTAGCCAAGGAATCCAGGGGCTCATCCCTGATGAAGTCCTGCAACACAGAAAAGGAGGTAAACTGTCTCAGGAAGGACCAGGGGAGTTTCTAGACACAAAGAGGTGGAAACCTCATTGGACCGTTGGGCACCCTCAGGCGGAAATACGCCCAAGGTCTGTTCTTCCGGACTGGCGAGTTTTACCCATTACCTGCACTCTTGGTAATGAACTTCTCAGGGTTTTGCCCATGTCCTCCCTGCACACTCACCAGCATGTAACTCAGCAGCACCTCCTTGTAGGAAAACTTGAACTTCTCATCCTCAGCATCTTGGACAGCAATGCCAGTTTCCGTATACTTCTTATAAAACTTATCTGCAGATCCATGTCCTAAAGCAAAATGACTCACAGTGCAAGCCAGGGTCTTAGGCACCACACCCGGTTCTACAAATAGGGTTGAAATATGTGCCCAGACAGGAGTGACACTCTGCTCCTTTTGCCATCTCCACCTTAGTCTCGGATCCAAGTTGCAGGGAAGTTGAGAAACTAAGGTCAATCTCCAGCCCCTCCAGCTCCCATCATAAACTGAGGTTTCTCTAGAGCAGTGGCTTTCAAACATTTTTGATCAGAAATCAAAATAGGGAACAGTTTACAATTCTACCCAGTACTTACATGCACAATATAGTGAATATATATATATAAAATACATAACTGAAATAAAAGTTTTATGATATTTATTATTGCTATGTGCAATGTACTCTTCTATTTCTCTTTTATTTCATTACAAACATTTTGCTGGTTTTGATCTATTAGATATATTAAATTGATTTCATGATCTACTGGTGGTTTACAACCCACAGTTCTAAGAACAGTGTTCTAGTTTACAGTCTAACTTCCAAACCACCTAGAACCAAATACAGCTCCTTGTTCTGTCTTAAATTAGGTTCAGGGTTCCTGGCTTCAGAACTGGATTAATTAGTTATATTTTGGGATCTTTTCCTGTGGAATCAAATCAAGAGAACATTTATGCTTACTGTACTTCCACAGAGCATAATTTGTATTCAGATATATTTATACTCAAACACAGGTATTCAAATATATCACATATGCTGCATACTTTGTTCATCACAGCCATGCCCAGAACCTGAAAAAAATCAAAGGCAGAAGCAGACACCAGAGCAGCAGTTAGAGTTCCCTCATCCCAACAAAAAGACCGACCCATCAACCTGAAGGACAACAGTGCCGAGTCCTTCCAACTGGTGGGAGCTGTTGCCTCCCTCTCCCAGTTTCAAAGGGAGACCCTGTACACTGGTAGATTCTTTGCCCTGGGTGAATCATGACTAAACTACAGAAAGCAGCATAAAGATGTCAAGCCTTTGGGCTTCAGCCTTCTCATTTTAAAGAGGCTCTATCAGACTTTGGTAAGAAAAAGGGTATTAAAGCTCTTGGCAGAAAAAGTGGTGAAAAGTTATAAAATGAAAGTTAATAGGGCAGCTGACTTTGGAATTGAGATATAGTTAGTTCTGTGACCACGCCTGTGTTGAAAATGCAAATTTGTTTCAACGAAATTGATACATGAGGGAATACTTTTAGCATATTCTGAATTTTGAGTTTGCTTATGAACAGTTTTGTCCGTGAGAGCAAAAAGGTGCAACAGTTGAACTGAGCCGCATAGGAAGACTTGTGCACATACCTCGAATATCCGTCAGCTGCCTTCGTTTACTGGGTGTGATGAGCTGCTCTAATTCAAATCTGGCATTACAGCTGTTTGTCAGATTTCAGATAACCCTCTTTCCCACCACCATTTCATAGTAGCTCATAAATTGCACAGCTGACTTCAGGTGTTTTTCAAGGAAACGTGCCGTCATTCCTTGGTAGTATTTATATATTTCCTAAATGTTTTTTAAATTACTTTTGAAAATTTAATTCCGTTTTTTTTTTAATGTGTCATTGATGGGGTATTTTTGAATGTTGTTCCCCTCACCCCATTTCCCCCATAATCCCTGTGGTTTTTCTGGTACTATCTTGTGCAAATGTTGCCTTATAGCAGAACTGACCTCAAAGTGTCCAGTGATCTTTATCTGAAACATCTTTGTCTCTTTCCTTTTTTATTTTTATAATAATTTTCCTCAATGATGGACTAAATATTAATGTAACATAAAACATCTTTGAAAATTTTGTTTTCAGTTCTCATCATTGCTTATCAAATTTTGGGTATGTCAGAATCACTTTTTGAGGAAGGTGTTAAAATTACAGATTCAGTGATCCATCCCTGAAGACTGATTCATTAGGGATCTCCATTTTTAACAGGCTTTCCAGGTAATTCTCATGCAGCTGAGGTGTGAGGATCACTGCCCTACATCCTTCCACTAGCATGTACCTTTATCTACAATACCGTGAGCTCCCTATGAGTCCATTCTTCTCACCTACACACATGAATAAATGTCAAGAGCACAGATTTATCAAATAGGTGGTTTGTGGAGGACACAGAAGAGGAGATAAAGGAACATAGTGTACAATACCTAACATCAAGGTGCTGTCAATCTAATGGAGAAGCAGATGTGCAGGTAATCAACGAAAACCCCTAAACCTGGCTGTGAATAAGAATCATTCATAAACCTTTAAAAAATACAAATGGCAGACCCCACCCCAGACTTACTGAGGCAACCTCCCTGGATAATGACTCTGGGAAGCCATATTTTAAACTTGATTGCTAGGTGGGTCTTAGGTGGCTGACTTGGTACTAAATCAGCAAAATGGCTGAACTGACAACCTGTAGAAAGCATTTTATTAAAGATACAAAAAGTGCTATGGGGGACAGAAATGATTGGATGAATTCCAACTCGGTTTTGTGGTTCCGAGGCAGAAGCATCCTTGGCATGTTGAGGAGTGTCAGGGATGGTCAGCGTGGCTGGGATGATGGTGGAGTGGGAAATTAGTACAACTTGAGGTGGATTGAGTAGATTGACAAGTGATGCATTTTATTCACTTAAAAATACATAAATGGCTCTTACTGTTTGTGAGACACTCTTTTAGATGGCTTATAAGTATTACCCTATAAAAGGTTAAACAGCTACCATTAGCAACTCATCAGAGACTATTACAGGGAAGTAATAAGCCAGCTGCCCTAAAGTAGTACAGGAGTCACTGCTTTAAGTTTAAATGAGGGTGAGATCATGGTGGGTACAACTGGTCTAGGAAGGCAATGCGGGAGTGGTGGTATGTGAACTGCCCAAGGTCTTAAGAAAGAAACAAATCACTCAACTCTGTTTCATAATAAAATGTTCTCTTTCCGTAAGTTCTCATCCTCCAAACATACTATACCATACCCTATCTTGCCTTTGGTCTGTGTCCTTTGAGCATGAAGATTTCCAAGAGCTGAGTCCCTCCAAGTTTTGGGAACCCCAGCCTTGGAAATCGAGGTGGCCCTGTGTTGGTTGTTACCTGAGAGCACTGGCCATAAAGAAATGACTTGGGATGCAATGTCTTGATCAAGCCTGGGGAGGAGCTGCCTCTTGGGAGCATGGAGGGCCATGGCTCCATAGATTACCATGACGTCAGTCTTGGTCAGGCTCTTTTTCCCAGAGAAAATACCCTGAACAGGAGGAAAGAGAGACATAAAAAATATGACTGAAGGAGTTTCTTTTTCTCTCATATTTTTTCTTAATTCTATGGGCCACTAGGGAGTTAAGAAATGGGACTGAGATTATTACAATTAGTCTAAAGCTGACACTCTTGCCTATATAAATTTAAACACACAGGACGGTGTTGTGGATCTATCAGGCGTTAAGAGAGGTACCTGTGAGAAGGCTTGCATTAATTTTTACTCATTAAATTCTTCTCCTTTAGGGGAAGCAGAGTGTACACAATGGAAACTCTCCATGAGGCCTGAGCAGCTGGGACAAACCTAGGCACACACGGAGCTCCTTAGGGCCTCCCAGGTCATCATTAGTGACAGAAAGTGGAGGAGACTTGTTACCTAGCTGGTCATTCTTCAGGGCCTGGGTTCAGACAGTTCTGACCTGGAATAAAGACCTGGGGCCGGGAGCAGGTATAATATGGAGAAAGGATATTCACTGAAGCAGTCAGTGTCATTTGCCTTTGCAATGACCAAGGGCTTTGGAGGAGAAAATTCTTCTTTTTACCTTGCATCGATTCATGAAAAACTTTTCCCGATCTTGGAATGTTTTAAGAACTTTTAAAACAATTTCAAAGTGGTTCTTGGCACAGTATCCTAAGATAGATGTTATTCCCTAAAATCAGAAGAGATAGGGCATTTTGAGTTTATTCATCTATTCAACAAATATATACTGAGCACCCATTATGTGTCAGGAACTCTTCTAGGTGCAGGGGATACAGGATTGAACAAAACACATCAAACTCCCCAACCTTTTGAGTGTGCAGCCAGGGGAAGTGACTGAGAAGTGACATAAAGTGAACACATACATTTGGTAAGCATGTAAATGTAAATGTATAGTATGTCAGAAGGTGATAAGTGCTATGGAGATAAGAAAAGCAAAAAAAAAAAAAAGAGTAGAAGCTGCACACTGGGGGGAGTTGGCAATATAAATAGGGTGCCCAGAGAAGGCCTCAATACAAGGGTGACATGGAGAAGAGTCCTGAAATAAGCAAGAGACTGAGCCATTGGACTACCTGGGAAGCAGAATTCTAAACAGATAGAGTAAGTGCAAAGGCCCTGAGGTCCATCGAGGAGGGCAGAAGGAACAATCAAGGGGAAGTACAGGATGAGGTGAGAGAGGAAGTGGGGGTTGGTCTGGGTAGGGCCTTTCAGGCCACAGCCAGTAATTTGGATTTCTAATCTTAGACTAGTGGGAAGCCAGTGGAGGTTTTTTTGAGCTAGAGTTGACTGTCATTTCTATAGGATCCCTCTCCTGCTGAACGCTTACTATATCTCAAGTGGCTAAAATGTTGAAAGCTGGTAGCTCCTGTTTCATGCTCTGTGGTCATATTCCCCCCTTGCCCACATTCTTCCCACCTCTCTTGCTCGAGGCTCACTTCACCACTGTACCTTCATGGCAGTTTGTTTATGAGTCCTGTTACATTTCATCCGATTGCATAACCCGGCTAGAACCACCATGACCACTGTCACCAAGGTCTCAACCAGCACTGTTCTTAGTCCTCAGATACCAGGCCACATACTCTCCATTATCAGAAGATGCTTGGAAGAGATCTTTAAAGGCTGTGCCTGATGTCTCTGTGTTCCTTGGTCATGGCCTAAGATATAAACCTGTGTCTTTCAGCCTCTGGGTCCTGTCACGCCACAGTGCTCTGTGTTTCTCCTCTCCCAACCCATCTTCCTAATGTCTTAACTCCTTCCCCTACTTTTCCACCTATGTCCCACTGTCTTTCTATCACGTAAGTCTGGCAAAGCCCTGGATAAATCTGACTCCCCATTTGCCGATCACCTATCCCTACACCTCATCTGCAGGAGGCTACTGGAAAAATAAGTGACCCCACGGAGAAAATAGGTGCCAGTAGAAGATGATTTCAACCCCCAATGGGGCCCTCAAATCTGCACAGATGTCCTTCATCTTTCCCTGAGTCCATTTTCTCTCTCCAGTTCCTCACAGTTGCAACCTCAGCTCTCTTCTCCTAAAACTGTTCACTAAGCACTCTCCATGAATAAGAACTTTGAGAAGGGTTCTATTTTCCCTTATTTTACTTGGAAGAACCTGAGGGATGTAGGTAGCATGTTGTAGAGGCAAGATTTGAATCCAGCTAGTCTGACATCAGAATCAGAGCTCAGGTGTCACCTGAGGGAGAGAGTCATGCTCGGGAGATGGAAGGCCAGCAGGCTCAGTGAGACTAAGAAAGTTACGCGTTAAACACCTTACCCATCCAGAGTTCATTCACTAAGTGACTTGAGTGTGTGGGACACACTCAAGAACTTGAAGTAAAGTTAAGTAAGAGAGGAATTTGAGAAGCTCAAATGGATGTCACAAAGTTCATCTTTTAAAGTTTGTGAACCCCTCAGACGTTGAATGACGGCCATATTGTATGCTTATATCTGAAATAAACTGACATTGTTTCCTAGCCTAGAGCAGAACTAAAAGGGCAATTAGGATGGGAAAAATGGTGCTAGGAATAATGCCAATGAGAAATGTGATGACTGAATATCTGAGAAGGAACAGTTTGAAAAGTTCGGTAAGTCTAGTGGTTTCTAGCCATTTATGATGGGGAAAGGACCCTAAACATCTGAGAATTTCTGAGAAGAGTATATAACAAGACAGACTATGAAAATTTAGTTTTTACTAGCTGGTCTTTATTAGCCTTGCAGAGTTTTGATTTTTGTTTTTGTATTTTTTTTAACAGACATCCTCCTTTTTCTTCCACATTCACATATGCTCTCCAGCTTAGGCTATGGTAGGGAAGAGGCAAAAACACTTTGCAAAAGCTCTCCAGGTTATACTTATATTTTCTCTAGGTGGAAAACCAATCGTATATAAGCTTACTTTCAGCTTACAAGTTTAATGATTTTGATACTTACAATCATACTCTTAAGTTATAAAGCCAAGGTCAAAATATATTTAAAATACTCTTGTTAAGTGAGTGATTAAAATTCATTTTTCAATATTTTCACAAACCTGGTTAGATAATGCAGCATTGATATTTAAATAAGGAAGTTTCATTTTTCTGAATAATTCTGTTGGACTCTCTTGAATGCATGGATAATTCTGAATAAGTAAGACATTAACATAAGAACTGTCAAGAGGTTTTCCAGAAGGAATTCATTATCATTATCATGAGAGGAAATTGAAAGAAAGGGGTCCCACCTGGCGTTGATCCCCCAGGTGTTGGGAGCAGCCAGAGCTTCCTTAATCTGTGAGCTTACAAAGTCTGTGTCTTGGCAGGATGCTAAGGTGGTTCCCAAGGCTTTCCAAAGAAATTTCTGGAAAACAAAGGACAAGCAACACAGTTAAAGGTTGGAAAGCAAGACTGATGAAAAATGCAAAGAGTTAAAACAATCATTTGAAGAAAAGACATTGAGGTAACTTATGACTGCTTACTAACCATGTACTTTCCTATACTGTCTCTTCAAAGCGTTCCCCCCCACACCCCGCCAAGGCTCTGTCCTCTACCTGTGTTCTTCTGCTCTCCTCTATGCCATGTGCTCCACCATCATAATACCTTTCACTCTCTACTGTAATTTTTAATTTTCTTATTTATCTCTATGCTCAGAATTTCAGTTCTTGGTTGCAGAGGGTCTTATTATTTCCAGTGGACAGTCACTGGTAGCTAATAAGTGCTCATTGCATTAACATGCTCAATAAAATTGGGTAATTTTGAAGATAATGTCATCGGATATTCTCAAACTCCACAGTATATTGGCTTAGTTTATAGTTTAGGAGATTTAGAGTATAGTAATTTTGAGAATAATACTTTGTGTGCTCTACTATTATCTCTCTCCCAGGAGTAGAGTGAGTTGTCTGTCCAGAAGTGCTGCCAGAATGGTATTAGGAGTGAAAAAGAAAATTCACATAGGAACTTTTACACACGCATTGTGTCTTTAGTACGGAACTCTAAACTGGGGAGGGAAAGCACCCCACGGAGGAACACTGGAGGCGGAGCATGTGGGGAATCATTCTGTGGCTTCCACCTCCCTTACAGGTGGTGAGAATGTTGGATTCATTATGTATGCCAGCCCTACCCTGGTTACTTCTGCAGTGTCGGGATGGAGAAAAGGCAAGTAGGAAAGTCGTGTCTTCCTGTCATCTTTCGTTAGAGGCCATGTGTGATGTAGAGCTATGCCTGGAGGTGTGGGGCAGCCCCTCAGTGGCTTGTGTTTGAACAGTATAGCACACTCCTGGATGTAAATAGGTATATGAACATGTGTGTATATATAGCTATATAATACCAGATTGGCATCTCTTTAGACTGTCCATCTTGTTACACACAGGAGAGTAAAGTGGCCAGTTGGAAGTCCACTCTAAGGACCCTGCAGAGCTCCGAGGATTGTAGCTATGGAGTGGTCATTATTGATCAGAAAGGATGTATGGCACAGGAGGAAAGGAAAATCTAGTAGTAACAAATGAAGTTAAATTAGTACATTCAGGAGAAATTGTACACATTAGTCTGACTTGGGATGAGAGGGGGACCTAAGGTGATAAAACAGGTGGAAGAACTACCAGAGTAAGAGTAAAACCAGAGTAAGAATCTGACGAGGTAGCAGCCACTTCACTCTCGGTTGTCCAGGCAAAAGACCCCCATGATCATGGAATCATAATGAGGAAAACTGTTTACAGAACTGGAGTAAGTATTAATTGGGGTCAAAGCTGCTAGAGTCTATTTAACTCCATCTTGGGAGAAGGACAGGAAAGAGTCTGGAAAAGTCTTGTGCTGAGAAAAAATTTATTTGATCAGGAGGAAATGTGACTTACGTGTGAAGGGCTAGCTAGCCTCAGTGGCCCCCAGTACTGCTGATCTATTGCTTCTCTGCTGAATTTGGTCAGATTCAATGTATAGTGCATTCTTACTTGGGGACTTGGCTAGGAATCCCAGAAATCAGAAACCCAGAATTGGGGAAAAAAATGTCATTGATTGCAAAAATAGCCATAACCTTTCTATCCCACCTCTATCCACGCCTCCCTGCTTTGGGAGTTTGCAGCTCCTATCAAGACGACTCTATTTCTCCATTCCTTGCATCTGGGCTGGTCTTGTGACTTGCTTTTGTCAATGGAATTGGTAGAAGCAATAGTATGCCCCTTCTGAGCTTAGACCTCAGGAGACATTGCATACTTCATTGCCCCCACCATGAGAGCAAGCCTGGGCTAGCCTGCTGGAGGATGAGGGACTGCAAGTAGCAGAAAAAAGCTGTCCTAGTTAAGATCATCCCAGACCAGCCAATCCCCAGTGCACGGCAGTGAGGCTGGTTGAGATCAGAAGACTGCCCAGTTGAGCCCAACTCAAACTGTCAACTTGCAAAATTATAAGCTAACTAGGTGCGTATTATTTTAAGCCACCAGGGGTAGTTCGTTATGCTTCTAAAGCTAGCTGGTACACTTACTTTTCTGGTGTTAAGTGTAAAGGTTTAGAGCCATCTAAGCAGCTCATTGCTTGAATTGCTCTGCCTACTCATACAACCATTATCTTGGACTAATCTTGTGGGTTTGGAAGCTGTTGGGTGAATGGTACTACATGAGATGCACAAGGCTACTTCGTGTATAAGAAGATGAGTCATTGCTCACCAAATTTTTCTGATGGGTGTGTCTGCAGGCTGGATAGACCAATTTGGAGAATCAGTACTCTGTACCAAATTAGAGAGTCAGTCAGTGAGAGGAAGTTTGAAAATTACATGGAAGAGTTAGAGGTTGCTAATAAAGAATTTGGGGAAAGAGACACTTAATACTGGGAACACTTAATGACTTAGGAAATGTTTTTTCGGAAAAAAAAATTAGGAATAATATAACCACAATGATAACCACCATCTACTTTTTATTAAACACATGCCATGTGCCAGGCACTTCACTTGGGACTTTATATACTTTATCTCATTGAACCCTCATAACACTACAATCCTCAGAGGTAAATAAAATTTCCATTTTGTTGGTGAGTATACTGAGGCTCCAGAGAGGTTAAAAAATTTACTTAAAGCTACATAAGCAGTAAGTAGCAGAAGCTGGATTCAAACCCCATTTGGAATGGATGGTTACAATGTGGAGGGTTTGGTAGAGGTCATGTGGAGAGAGAGGAATGAAAGAAGTGGCCTTTGAGCATTCTTTTTTTTCAAGTTTTTAAAAAATTGTAGTAGATTATTTCTCGTAGCCAGACTCACAAGACTGGCCCAATGTAAACCAAGGCATAAGCTGCATTAAACTAGTGCTATGGTAGGGGCTGCTATTTGCCTTCCAGTATCCATTTTTCTTCCTTCTCTAGAACAGAACCCCTGAATTTTAGTTAGGCATGTATTTATCTTGAAGGCACTATACTTGGCAGTTTTCCTTGCAGATAGGTGTGGCCCTGTAACTTTTGGTCAAATGTAGGGTGAAGAGAAGGGAGCATTTTTCTAACCATTTCTTCCTCCTTTTGGTCATAAAGTAGAAGCTAAGGTCTCTGAGCTAAAAAACCAACCTTCTCAACAGAGGTGTTGCCGTAACTGTCCATTTGCTGGTTGAAATCCCGACTCAGTTGAATGGTCCAGGCTACGTCATTGATCTTCCAATAACGACTCTTTGAGCAACTGTTGTAGGAGGTGAAAGTCAGATACTAATGTGACGGTTTAATGTGCTTTCTTGGTGCTTTTTTGTTACAATGTATTCTAAAAGCATAAAGTATATATTACATGGGATTATTCCTTTTCTCATAACAACGTGTTCCGAATTCCCATTAAGAATTAGATGCACAGGAAGGGCAAGTAACTCCGTGTAAGTGCCTTCCTTTTTCCTTTTGAATAAAAATTGCCAAAAAACGTAAAATAGAAACTCATCCAATCTGAAACTTAAAATTGAAGTTAACATCTTTCAAGGTTTGGGTAGATTTGGAAAAAAACTCCATTTGTCAAAGTTAGTTTGCTTTACACCATACTAAGAAAGAGGGACATTTTTGGAATAGTGAATTAAATGCCTTGAAGAACCAATTAGATATACAAACACAAGTTGCCAACTTCAACTCGAGTCGTGAAATATTCCTCATTTCATCAATTATTTTGAGCCAGAGCCGCAATCAGTTGTCTGAACCCATGTCCCTCTTCATTGAACAGTACACAAAAAGGTGTTTTTGTCTTTTTGGAGGACAAAATCCATTTGCAATTTCTAAAATCTACAATTTCTCCTGTGTTTTCTCTACCTTAAGCTTGGAAAGAACACAATGTCAAAACCAATGAAAATATTTGTATTCATTTTCTTAATAGAAACTCATTGAGTGGATCCTTTGAAGAGAAAAAAATTGTACAACCTTGGCAGTATAAGGGAAGAAAGCAAATGCAGACAGTTTGGAAAAAGAAGCCAAGAAGTATACTCAAGATTGGAGGAAGGAAAAGAACTGTTCTCAAGGCTTCTCAAGAAAGAACCTTCCTTCCTAGTAAGAACAGTTATTTTAAAATGGTAGCAGGGTGGCTTCCCTGGTGGCTCAGTGGTTAAGAATCCGCCTGCCAATGCAGGGGACACAGGTTCAAGCCCTGGTCAGGGAAGATCCCACATGCTGCGGAGCAACTAAGCCCGTGCGCCATGACTACTGAGCCTGTGCTCTAGAGCCTGTGGGCCACAACTACTGAGGCCATGTGCCACAATTACTGAAACCCGTGCGCCTAGAGCTGGTGCTCTGTAACAAGAGAAGCCACTGCAATGAGAAGCCTGCGCACCACAACAAAGAGTAGCCCCCGCTTGCCGCAACTAGAGAAAGCCCGCACGCAGCAACAAAGACCCAATGCAGCTAAAAATAAAAAAAATTAAAAAAGAAAAGAAAAAAAAAATGGTAGCAGGGGAAAATAAGATAAAAATTTTGAGAGAGGGAGGGGAAGATAAAAGAAGCCTGAATATAGGAGGAGAGGTGGATCCAAGAGCTAAGGACCAGGAAGCATAGAGCCGTTGCTTTCAAACCTCATATGGGATAAGATTCACTGTGGGTATCATTAAAACCTGTGAGCTCGCAGGTACCCCACCTAGAGATTCTGATTCTGGAAGGGGGGTGTTGGGGGTGGGGTGCTGTGGAGAGGTCACTGAAATCTGACATTTTAAAGAAGCCATAGTTCACATGAAAAGATGCTCAACACTGCTAATTATTAGAGAAATACAAATCAACCCTAAATGTCCATCAACAGAGAAATGGATCAAGAAGATGTGGTACATATATACAATGGAATATTACTTAGCCATACAAAAGAATGAAATAATGCCATTGGCAGCAACATGGATGGACCTAGAGATGATCAAACTAAGTGAAGTAAGTCAGACAGAGAAAGACAAATATCATACGATATCACTCATATGTGGAATCTAATTTAAAAAAAAGGTACAAATGAACTTATTTACAAAAGCAGACTTATATATATCAAAAACAAACTTATGGTTACCAAAGGATTTGGGGGGGGAGGGGGAGGGATAAATCAGGAGATTGGGATGAACACACGCACACTACTATATTTAAGATCGATGACCGACACGGACCTACTGTATAGCACAGGGAACTCTTCCCAATATTCTGTGATAACCTATATGAGAAAAGAATCTAAAAAAAGAATGAATATATGTATACGTATAATTGAATCACTTTGCTGTACACCTGAAACTAACACAACATTGTAAATCAGCTATAATCCAATAAAATTAAAATATTTTAAAAATCTAGCAAATTTTATAATCAAATTCTTCAAAAACATTTGACAGGTATTTTTTTAAATATAAATTTAAAAACCATTAAAAATACCCTGAGCTTTCTCTAAATAAAAGAGTTACCTATTCTATAATAAATACAGAAAAACCCCACAAAAAACCAGAAACAAACTACAATGAGGTACCGCCTTATGCTGGTCAGAATGGCCATCATTCAAAAGTCTACAAATAACAAATGCCAGAGAGTGTGTGGAGAAAAGGGACCCTTCCTACACTGTTGGTGGGAATGTAAGTTGGTGCAGCCCCTATGGAAAACAGTATGGAGGTTCCTCAGAAAACAAAAAATAGAGTTACTGTATGATCCAGCAATCCCACTCCTGGGCATATATCCAGACAAAACTATAATTCAAAAAAATACATGCACCCCTATGTTCATAGCAGCACCATTTACAATAGGGAGGTCATGGAAGCGACCTAAACGTCCATCAACAGAGGAATGGATCAAGGAGATGCGGTACATATATACAATGGAATATTACTCAGCCATAAAAAGGAACAAAATAATGCCATTTGCAGCAACATGGATGCAACTAGAGATGATCATACTAAGTGAAGTCAGAAAGAGAAAGACAAATAGCATATGATATCACTTATGTATGGAATCTAAAATAGGACACAAGTGAACCTATCTATGAAGCAGAAACAGAATCACAGACATAGAGGACAGACTGGCTGTTGCCAAGCAGGTGGCGCTTGGGGGAGGGATGGAGTGGGAGGTCGGGGTGAGCAGATGGAAGCTTTTATATACAGAATGGATGAACAACGAGGCCCTACTGTACAGCACAGGGAACTATATTCAATATCCTATGATAAACTGTAACAGAAAAGAATGTTAAAAAAAAGAATGTAGGGGCTTCCCTGGTGGCGCAGTGGTTGAGAGTCCGCCGGCCAATGCAGGGGACACGGGTTCGTGCCCCGGTCCAGGAGGATCCCACCGCGGCTGGGCCCGTGAGCCATGGCCGCTGAGCCTGTGTGTTCGGAGCCTGTGCTCTGCAACGGGAGAGGCCACAACAGTGAGAGGTATATAGGTGGCTTATGAACCAAAACTCTGCTGGATTAAAAGCTCCCTGCCCATGGGTTTCTTGATCTCCTGTGGGCTCCTGAAATCAAAATGCTCTCTGTAAAGCCACTGTCCAACTCCTGTCTGCAATTTACTCTTTTGGGGATTTGACATTGTCTGTGGCACTGTTTGGTTGTCAAGGTCCAAAAAGTTATGGATGAGAGAAAGATTCTTTTCTGGAGAAGGGGTACAACATGGCCTTTTGGTGTTTAGACATCAGGAAAAAGATAGTGAGAAGCAGATAGAGGAGGAGATGGAGTTGTATTTAGGACCAAAGAAGTGGAAATTATGTTAATCTCTGTTTCTTTTTATGAATGGTGAAATAATGCAATTGCAAGGAGAGGAAAAAACTGAAAATTAGAGAAGATTTAAGAAAGACGGAAAAAAATATTAGTAAGAAAAATATTAGTAAGTGATACCTTCAGAACTGTCTTAAATTCTGAATCAAATTGAAGACTAAAGATTATTGTTCAAATTGTGATTTAAAGAGTGTAAAATTCTTATATGATCATGTCTAACAGTCCAGTGATTTTCTCAAGAAAAGGAAATGTTGTTTCCTGTCCTTTGGAATCTAATTCTTTTTCGTAAAGATGGGTAACTTTTGGTGATTTCATCACCCCATGATCAACAATTAGTCTAGGAGCCAGCTTTACCTGAAGCAGCATGGTCTCCCACAGCACGATACTAGTGTTCTTTCCTAGAAATAGAAATTGATGCAATAAGTGCTAAAAAAAAAAAAAAAACCCAGCCCAGTATCCAGGTCAGCACTGACTGCTACTGTTCCATTTCAGGCTTTCTCCCTATGCAGGATGGTTATTTCAGATTAAATTTACTATGTTGGCAATTCTAAATTGCTAGTCAGCTGGACAGAGGGTCTTCAATCCATGATAAAAATCCAGGCTTTTTGCCAATTTCAACAGTAACTACTGAATTACCATATCTTAATATTCTAGCATGGATGAATAATAACTTTTTAGAACAATACCAAAAGAGAACTTCTCTAAATACAAAAAAAAGACCAGAGCAAAAGTAAAAGTTCCTGCTAAATATGTAACACACCTGGTCCTCTTAAAATATCAATATAAGTATTTGGTAGAGAAATAGAACATAAGGAGTCCAGGACAAAATAGAGCTGTCTACCTTGCATGTCAAGTTCATTGTTTTTATTGCCTAATGTGAACATTAATGGCTTAAGACATAGAAGTGGTGCCTCATTTCCTTGTGTTCTTGCCTCCTTGGATAAAGACCTGATCCCACTCCCTTGTATCTTCCAGAGGCTGCAGGAGCTCAGGTATGCGTGTTTTCCATAGCTCTACCAAATTTGGGTGAATTATCTCAGGCAATATCTTCAAAAGTCCTGTTGCACCAACCCCACGTAATTTCCCTAAACTGGCGAGCATAGATATTACCTGGAGGAAGGAAGAAAAATTTTTAATCAACTCAGGGATACTTAGAAGGCTCACCTACCTTTTCCTTTTTATCACTGTTCTGGATTCTCTTGAATCCTTCATTAGATAATCTTTTAACAAACCATCACAGTCTATTCTTACTTATTCTAGATCAAAGCTAATACTTAGACAATCCATCTGCCCAATTTTATTCTGAGGATAAAGGTGTAAAAATATATGGAAACCATCAACCAAAAATAAATGAAACATACCAACACTTAGATATATCTATTAATTAAATAAGGGCATGTGGAAATAGTGCTCAAGCACATATGTGGCCAAAAAGAGAGAGAGAGAAATCTAAACAACAGATGTGGAATTTGTTTGAATGGTTCTTATGGATCAGATCCAGTCTATGTTTATTTAAAAAATCATAAATGAAGTTTAACAAACATTTCAGAGTGAGAACATAATCTTGTGAATAATAAACCTTCATCAGAGTCATTAGTATAGCAGAACATTTATTATGCCATTTTAGTGTTTCTTTTGTTTTGGAATATCTATGTAATTTTTATTATCATTTATTTGGAGCTGAATTGTCTATATTGGTTTAAATTCATACCACATTGGTTTTTCATAACTCACTCACCAGAAGTCTGGCCAGTAGCTGTTGTGGTGAAGGAAGTTTCACTAGAAAGACAAAGCAATTTTCATTACTGCTATGGGGCCTAGAAAAAATCAGATGGGGCTTGGGTTTACAAGCAAAGCCCTGTAGCCTTTCCGGAAACTAGTCTCTCATAAGAGAAATGTTTTGCTTTGTTTTTGAATGTACACACCAGCTCCTGTAGAGATGACAAGTGCTGTTGACTCCTTGGCATTATTCTTCTTCCTCTCTGCCATAAACAGAATTCTGATGGTATTAAACAGGTATTTCAGCGTTCCCGTATATTCTGCAGGTACCACAAAAGTCAGGATTCTTGGCCATAGCACCTGTGGAAAACATAAGGCAAGATGCAAGGATTGCTTATTCTTTTTCATTATTCCTCTTTGGTCCTCTCTGTGTGTTTCCCTCTAATTTAGAAAACTTTCTCTCCCGTGTTATTATTTTGCTCTTCAGGCCAAATCAAAATGAAATCATGAAACACAGTCTCTGCACAGCACATTCACTTTCAGGTGCCACTTGCAGTGAGTGTTGGTCAGTGTTTCTCCGTGAGGTTGCTGCTGGAATTTGGGACAGGACAAGTCGTCATTGTGGGTCACTGCAGGGAGGGCTGGGCTCCACTCACCAAGTGCCGTTAAACCCCTTGTCAATATGACAACCAAAAATGTCCCCAAATATTTCTCCAAACTCCAAGACTCGAGTGGAACTGTCCAGAGTGAGAATGATGGGGAATGGATGGCGACTGCGCTGCTGCTGCTGGCTGTGCTCCAGGTGCTGATCTTCTCCTTCTTCTTTTTCAATTAATTAATTAATTTATTTTTGGCCATACCACATGGCTTGCGGAGTCTTAGTTCCTTTACCAGGGATTGAACACAGGGCCCCCGCAGTTAAAGCGCCGAGTCCTAACCACTGGATCACCAGGGAAGTCCCCAGGTGCTGATCTTCTGCTGATCACCTAATGGAAACTTAGGTGTCCACTTGGATTCCTCCCTTTGTCTTGGCATCTGTATTTAATCACCAAGCCTAAGCCTAATCCTTTTCTTTTTTTAAAAAAACAATTTTATTTTTTTACTTATTTATTTTTTGGCTGTGTTGGGTCTTCGTTGCGGTGCGGGGGCTTCTCACTGCAATGGCTTCTCTTGTTGCGGAGCATGGGTTCTAGAGCTCAGGCTCAGTAGTTGTGGCGCATGGGCTTAGTTGGTCTGAGGCATGTGGGATCTTCCCAGACCAGGGCTCGAACCCGTGTCCCCTGCATTGGCAGGCAGATTCTCAACCACTGTGCCACCAGGGAAGTCCCAAGCCTAGTCTTTCTTTTTTTGTGTGGTATGCGGGCCTCTCACTGTTGTGGCCTCTCCCGTTGCGGAGCACAGGCTCTGGACGCGCAGGCTTAGCGGCCGTGGCTCACGGGCTGAGCTGCTCCGCGGCATGTGAGATCTTCCCAGACCGGGACACGAACCGGTGTCCCCTGCATCGGCAGGCGGACTCTCAACCACTGCGCCACCAGGGAAGCTCCCTAGTCTTTCTTAAATTGTAAGATTTCTCACGCCCTTCCTACCATTATGACCCAGTTCCAGTCCCTATGAATCTCATCTCATCTCATATATAGACTCTTTGTGCTTAGTCTACTCTAAAATCAGTGTCTACTCTTAAATCAGTGTCAACACACTGATTTCCTACAGTTATCATTTAAAATGTTTAGCCTTTGCTTAAAATTTTCATTGGCTTATCAAGGACAAGGAAGGAATTTGGCATTTCAGACCCTTCAGAGTCTGGCCTTAGACTACTCTTCCATCATTTACTACTAGATCAGAATTCCCCTAACTTTAATATGCATCAGAAATGTTGGAATATATTGCATGCAGATTTATGGGCCCCATGCCCAGATACGCTGATTCATTTAGGTCTGGCACGTGGCCTGAAAATGTGCATTTTAAATAAATAGCCCTGGTAATCCAAAACCCACACCTTAAAAAACCATCCTAGATAAAGCCTGTGATCCCCTTAAACTGGCCTTCTGATTGTCTCCTGGCTGTGCCATGTATTTCTGGCCATTAAATCCTTTTCCAGGTTGTTTTGCTTAAGCAAAATGCAGATTCTAAGGCTCCTCCCCTTGAGGTTCAGGTTATATTAGGCCTCAAGTGAGGTCTGAGAGTGTGTGCTTTTAACACCTTCCCAGATAAATGGGGAAAGTTTAGCATTCACTGTGTTAGAATCACCACTTACAGTATGTGTCTAAGTATGTCAGGGGAAGAAGAAAAATAATATATTAAGATGCTTATAAACTGCCATTTGCCATCCAGATATAAAGGATTATTTAGCTAATTTTACACCTGTTTTTGAGGAACTATTATGTGCTGGCACTGAGCATCCCAACATACTTCCTCTAGTCAGAGCATCAAAAAGCTGATGACACATGGAGTACCAACTCGTATCTTTACTCCTAAATGTTCAGAGCTTTAGAAAGGTGATCAAATTAACTATGAGTGGTGACAAAAGACCCCTTACCTGAGGCATTCCAATGATCAGTGGGTCCAGGGTTTTTAAGACCTCCAGGCTTGTTTCTTGGATACATTTCTCTGCCTTTTTGGCCTCCTGGGAGTTAGGTTTTATTGGTTTCTCTTTAAGAAAGATGAAATAGGTGACTTGTTCATAATCCCTGCTGTCGGTCGCCTCTGACCTTACTTGGAGGTGTTCTTAGCCTCTGGGGTGGAGGATGCAGTCACTCAACTTAAAGGGCTTGTGGAATCCAGCAGTCTTGGTCTCCAGTATCTAATCCTGTTATAAAGTGCTCTTTGGAGGAATGGGCTAGAAAAAAACACCCCTGGCTGAAGCAGAAAAACAAACCTTGTGAGGATCCTTGGACTGCAGTTACTCCTTTTCTCCCTCAGGCCTTTCCCCTTTTTATCTCTGGGGCAAAAATTTCCAATGACACTGCTTCCTAGTGGAGTGGACTGTAATTTCAGCTGCAATGAATTTGCTGAGATTACTGAGATCTTAAGCACATGTTTTTCAGGCTCTTCATCCCAAGGAACTGGTGTAACAAGTATGGATGTTTCTTGTTTTCTAGAAACAATTCACTTTCTCTGCCTGTCTCCAAACCACCCCCAAGCTTTTGAGGCCAGGTTACCTCCTTTTTAGGAAAAACTGATTTAACCTACCTTGGGTTTATTATAAGTTAAAAAGGATATCACTGAAAGAAAACCGAGAATACTAGAAGCTGAAAAATTTATTAGTGAAAGTGATAAGGCTGAAATATAACCTCTAAGTCAGTTTCTAACTTGGACCACAGATATTTTTTTTAAAATCCAGTTGAGTCAACTGAACTTGCTACAGGGCAGCACTCAAAATGGCACCCTCTACGTACCAGATTCTTGTTGGACATTGCAAACTGCGAGAAGATGTAGTCAGTCAGTGGCCAGCCTTCCTGGGCTTCGATGTAGCATTTTTCACACATGGTTTGGATGAGGAGAAGGGCGGAATTCCTCACCTAGAGTAAGGAAAATGCATTCACAACATTTTACTCTGAATAAAAATTTAGATTCTCCTATTCTGTAACCTTCATGGATCATTCAGTGGAATCTTTCCAAAAAAGAGTATAAATTGAATGATGTTACTGTAATATATGGAGCAGGAAGTAATCTACAGGTTATGATTTAAGTGTCACTGGCAAAGCTCTCTTTAACCAAAATCTTTCTTCCTAGTTCCCAAGACATATTCTCTATTACTATATATTATGAAACATTAGTAACTTTGGGCTAAAACATGGCCTCGCTTTAAAAATCCTCAGTGAAAGATACCACACTGAAATAAAGTTCCACAATTCCTTATCCACAAATTCAAACTAAATGACTCTGAAAACTGGAATTTTGTTTCTTAAATTTGGTGCCAACTAATTGGTAGCAAAACCCAAACTGAACTGTTTTAAAGCTATTTGTAGTCTTTACCTCTTATTTATTTATTTTTTAGATTTATTATTATTTGCGGTACACGGGCCTCTCACTGTTGTGGCCTCTCCCGTTGCGGAGCACGGGCTCCGCACGCGCAGGCTCAGTGGCCATGGCTCACGGGCCCAGCCACTCCGCGGCATGTGGGATCTTCCCGGATCCCTGTCCCCTGCATTGGCAGGTGGACTCTCAACCACTGCCACCACCAGGGAAGCCCTACCTCTTTTATGTAGTGTGATATGCCTACATGTTCTTGAAAAAATATTAATAGGTTTGATTGTGGGCTACTGTCACAGTAATGTTTTTCTGAAATCTGGAAAGTTGTGAATTCTGAAATAAGTCTGGCTCTACGGATTCGAATAAAGAATTATGAACCTGTGTCACAGGTTTTTAATAATTTGGCTTCAATTAATTTATTGGATTGCTTCCCTGGAGGATAGAAATCTCAGATCTAATTCCTTAGTGAACGGGTCTTTTAATGGAGGGTGGGAAGAAAATAATTTTGCACAGGGAGGAAGGGCCACAAGGTGGCAATTAACAATTAGCATACAGGGACTCAGTAATCTCCCTAATTAAGGAGAAAGAGATATATTTTCTCTTTATTTTTGCCTGATTAACTGGCCTTCCTTAAAGTTTCTGTGCTCTTTTATTCTACCCTAAATCCTAGCAATTCTTTGATTGGCTTGGTCAGTTACTGGGTCAGGTTTTTATATATAATCACTCCATTGTTACTTATTGCATAGCTTTGGTTATTTTAAACATAGTTATTGGTGACCAAAGCCTCTTAGAGGAATTTTTTCCTCTTCATTGGCTTCTGTGTAGGGCTTTGATCCAAACAAAATATGGTTTTCATACAAATAATACTACAATTGCTAATTTTAAAAATTGTTCCCATTTAAGTTCTATGTCTTTTCCAACGTGGAATACTTTAATCAAATAATCAGGAAATAATGACAAATCTATTGTGTGCAAGACTTGCTCTAGGTGCTCCCTGATTGGAAAATAGGATGTCTCTGCTCAGAACAGTGTTCAGGGGTTATTATTTTTTGGAGGAAGAAGTATTATATTTATAATTAAGTTTTCAACTAATTAAATTTAAAACTTTTTGAAGAGCATGGCAGAGTGATGCTCTGGGCAAAAATCTTTTGTTTTTCTACTGAGAAGCCGTTGAACTGAATGTGCTTTAGAACTTTACTTCGATAGAGTTTATCTTTTGGGGAAAGATGGAGTTCTTTTAAAAGTAGAATTGATCACTGAATTCTTTATAAAGCAATCTCATAAGCAGATTCTTAAACAGTCAAAACCATTTCATTTACTCCTAAAACTGTCATTATCCAAATAAAAGTCCCCATTAATTCTCTTACTTTAATACTGAGGTCGCCCATGACGACTTTGACTGTTTTTTCAATTGAAGTGATGTGATCCCTCAACTTGGGCTCTGAAAGATAGAGGGAGAAATTGAGAGACCCGCTTCAGAAGGACTACAGTATGTTCTAGAATTGATGAAAACCCATTAGAGTTATGGTACATAGTTGCAAAGTCTCTGGTCCTTAACATTTTATGTTATTCAGTTCCCTCCTACATTCTCCTTTTCCAACTCTTTACACATGTTTATTGCTTTTTTTTGTTCTCTATTACATTTTGTTTCACCTTGTTTAAAATGTTAGATTCTTAAGTGGATTTAATACATCATGCCTAAAATGGATTGGCTTTAAATTTCGTAGACGACTTCATGTTTCTTCTGCCAAGCCTTCGGTAAATCCCAAGGTAAACTGAATTTTAAAAAACTATTATAATGATTCACTTTGTTATAAAGTGGAAACTAACACACCATTATAAAGCAATTATACTGTAATAAAGGTGTTAAAAAACTATTACAATGCTGTGCAAAAATGAATTGTCATATTTTATTGAATCCAAGATATAATTTTATGAGGCATCATTATCTCATATTGTGCCAAGTGAAAAACTCTAGTGGCTGATGATAATTAAAGATGCTATCAATTATAAGATGCATTCTGATACTGTGAAAATATGTGCTTTTTGGAATTAATGAAATATGAAAATTTATTAAATTCTCCTCTTTTCTAAATGTACTAATTTTTAGAATATTGTACATTCTTCCCACCCACTCCCTGTTTATCAGGCTACTTAACCAGTTTACTAGCTCTTTTAAATTCTAGATTCAATTCTCAAATATTCTACTCATGTAGTGGGTGCATCCATAAATATCATGAAAGAAGAGAGGTAACTAGAAATGCCTGTTTAGAAGGAGTAGGTTGTAGACAACTAAGAAAACCAAGCTCCACCTGAATATGATGCTCTATAAATTTCCCAAAGACATGGGATAGAATTAGAGACAATGCACAAGTTTCAGTTTGCTTTTTGGTACAAAATAAACCACTCTGCTGTCATTTTTACTGCTTACCTTCAGCACTGATAGCCAATCTTAACAAAGTCAAGATTCCCATTCGAGTGGCTTCATTATTACTTCTCATTTGTTCATCAAAAAATTCTATCAGGTCTGCAGGGCTGGAATGGGCTGTGGGTTTAAGAAATACTGGAGTCATAAGAACTCCTTTTCACCTTAGGTAAAATACTTGTGAATGGGAAGAGGATCATTCCATTGAGGATTGTCAAAGTCACTCTTTGGTTGGTAACCAGATTTTATTATGTCCATACTTCTTTAGTATCACAGAATTAATTAAACAGTTTGGTCACTAAGAGAGCTAGACCCATTTCTGTTCATACCTGTGAAAGTAACCTTACTTGGAAATTAGATTCTTTGTAGATGAAATCAAGTTAAGATGAGGTTGTCTTAAATCAATATGACTGGTGTCTTTATAATAAATGGGTAGAAGATACAGACAGACACAGAGGGAAGCCTTGTGAACATGGAGGCAGAGATCAAAGTGATGCTTCACCAGCTGTGCAGCTGGAGACTTGCAAGGGTAAGAAGGAAGCAGGGAAGAGTGAAGAAAGACCTGGATGGAGTAGAGAGGTTTGGGTTGGAAATGTTAGAGATAAAGTGAAGAACTTTATTAGGCTGAGGCATAGAGAAGTGGAAACTATAGAAACAGAGGTGGTCAGTTAGGAGAGAACTAGACCATACTAGAAAGGTATGCAGTGAAGTAGAGGAAATGACATATTTTGGGAGGGTGCAGGTGTGGGAGGTCTAGGATTGCTCTTGTCTCTTGCCCTGAGGGACCATATTAGAGTATAGTTTTGTATCCTGACTCTGGGAACTTGGTGCTTCCTTGACAACCTGTGTCTGGTATTCTAACCAGGTGATGGGCAGGATTGTGACGTGAAAGCAAGAACAAAAGGGAGAGAGTGAAGGAGGGAGAGAGAGACAAGGGATAGATACAAAGAAATGACAAGGAGGAAAAAAGATGACTGGGGTTTGATAGAGTTTCAAATAATCTCAAATGCCAAGAAAAAAGCATTTCCTAGCCTTAGGGTTGCCAACTCTTACAGGTTTGCCTGGAAATAAACCCATGCATATATAGTCAATTAATTTTCAACAAAGGAGCAAAGAATAAACAATGGGGAAAGAATAGTCTCTTCAATAAATGGTGCTGGGAAAACTGGACAGCCACATGCCAAAGAATGAAATCGAATTCCTACTTTATACCAAACATGCAAATTAAAGCAAAATGGATTTAAGACTTGAACATAAGACCTGAAACTGTAAAACTCCTAGAACAAGACATAGGAAGAAGCTCTTTGACATTGGTCTTGGCAATGAATTTTTTTGAATTTGATACCCAAAGCAGAGGCAACAAAAGCAAAAATAAACAAATGGGACTACATCAAACCAAAAGGCTTCTTCTCAGACAAGGAAACCACCAACAAAATGAAAGGACAACATATGGAATGGGGAAAAATATTTGCCAACCTTACATCCAGTAAGGAGTTAATATCCAAAATATGTCTGAGACTTTTCTGGTTTTAGAACTGAAAGTTCTATTTTCCTGGAAATCCTTTAGTCCCGGGCAGATCAGAATGATTGGTCACCCTACCAGCTGCACTCTTCTTGGGAGCAGGGAGGATAGGGAAAGGCACAGAATACTTTGAGTTGAAGAAACATTTTGTGTGTAGGTGTGAAAGTAACAGATGTGACAGTTTGCACGCACTTCATCCTTGTCGTCATCATCAGTTGGAGACATTTTAATTAAAAACCCTCTGGATGCTGGGTCCTACCTAGAATGAGGAAACAGTCTGAAGCTTTGATTTCATTTTCCTTTACTGGAGGATCTAGAACTCTGCACACCTGAATGAGAAGAAAAAACTCAGGTGTTAGATGTTAAAAAGAGAAACCTGTTGAAAATGAAACAATCAGGTCTGACAACATGGTCTTCTTACCTGGTGGAGTAAATTGATAAAGATGGTCTTCCTCAAGGCCTTTGGAAGGCTAACGTCATAAAGGACTGCCGCGGTCAATATCTGTCTTAGACTCTGGAATGGAAGCTCTCTAAGGTTAGCTGGAGGCTGCCTATGGAGCAACAGCACAGGATGTGGAAAGCAAATCATTACTCATTACCTTTTGTGAGGAGAACAAACCCATAACCTTTCTGTGGTTACCAGTTGTCTTTAGTGATTCTGCTCCTCTACCTTGTTTAGTTCCCCAGCAGCTTGAACAGAAATTCCTTTCTGGAGTTTCCACCATCCAGCTATGCCACCGACCGCTTCTCTACCTCATATTTCCCAAGAGGTATTTAAGTTCGGCTGCCCAAACACGTGTTTGAGTTCCTTGACGCCCCCCCCCTTGAAAATTAACATCCTCCAGGATGATTGCTGATCAGCTATCAGAATCGGTTTCTTTAGGGTGTGGCTCTCACCTGAGTGACGTGGAAATCAATCTCTTTGTCTTTATACTGCTTCAGGAGCCAAGGGACCTGGCCCAGGGCGTATTCACAGAGGTCTTTCCGATGCAGCAGCAGGCTCACTGTGGGGCCGTGAGCCTTAATGATGGCGGAAATCTGCAGAGGCAGCAAACAAATACTGTTTCTCACACTTCATTATGCTTTTTGTACATTTCTCAGTATACCAGAAGCTTTAGATACCCCCCAAAAAACTTTCCTCACTGCTTTCAACCTAGCAAGCTTTCTTCAAACAATGTTTAGGTTAAGATCATTGTATGAAGGAGAGTTATATTTGTATCTACATCTATATTGATGCTCATTTCAATATTTGTCCCGCTCTTCTATTTCTTTAACCTCTCTCTAATGGTCACTTTCTTTTACTATATTAACAAGTTTAAAATTTCCCTTATATTAAAAAAAATTCTTTGATTCCATATCATTTTAGCCCCACTGTTATCCTCATCCAATTCTGTTTCTCTTTCCTTTCTCGCAGAGCAAAGTTTTTGGAAGGAGTGGTCTACCGTTTTTACCTCCACTCCCCACCTCCCCTTTATTTCTCAATCCACTGTCATCTGGCTTCTACACGACATGAAAAATGAACCAGTACAAAATATAAATGCAATATATTGATGATAAAAATGTAGAAATCATGGGCTTCCCTGGTAGCACAGTGGTTAAGAATCCGCCTGCCAATGCAGGGGACATGGGTTTGATCCCTGGACGGGGAAGATCCCACATGCTGCAGAGCAACTAAGCCTGTGCGCCACAACTACTGAGCCTGCGCTCTAGAGCCCGTGAGCCACAACTGCTGAGCCCATGTGCCACAACTACTGAAGCCTGCGTGTGTAGAGCCCGTGCTCTGCAATAAGAGAAGCCACCGCAATGAGAAGCCCACGCACTGCAACAAGAGAAGCCCCCACTCGTCGCAACTAGAGAAAGCCCGTGCGCAGCAGTGAAGACCCAACGCAGCCGAAAATAAATAAATAAATAGATTTATTTAAAAACATGTAGAAATCACAAAAATTAGGAGGAAGCAGAAAACACAGTACCCACAGTACTCATAGCTAAGCACTGTCTGGTGTATATTTAATAAGTTATTTCTTTATTTGACCTATTCTTTCCTATCTTTTTCTTATGTATTTTAATTTCTTAAAAATTGACACCATTCTTTATAGTTCTATATTCTACTTTTTCTACCTAATAAATGCTTTTTTTCTATTAGCTAAATTTCGCTATACAGCAAAACACGTCAAAACTTAGTGGCTAATAACAATAACCATTTATTTCACTCAACACTGTGTGTCAGCTGGAAGGTTCTTCTACCACATTTCCATGCAGTAGACATGTTTCAAGATTTTTCTTTCTTGAGCACCATAGCAATGTCCTCTGTAGATCTGTCTCTGCTTCTTGAAAATCACTTCTTTCTTAGTTTCTAAGATCTCATTCTTCTTGCTTAAGCCCTTCTGAGGTTTCTTTTCTTTTGGTTTTTAAAGATTTTTTTGATGTGGACCATTTTTAAAGTCTTTATGGAACCTGTTACAATATTACTTCTGTTTTATGTTTTGGTTTTTTGGCCGCGAGGCACGTGGGATCTTAGCTCCCCAACCAGGGATCGAACTTGCACCCCCTGCATTGGAAAGTGAAGTCTTAATCACTGGACCACCAGGGAAGTCCCCCAAGGTTTCTTATTTCTTAAAAAAAGTACTGTGTAGCATTCTTTATTATGTGGCCAAGACCCCCTTCTGGGTTTCTTTTCTTTCTGCCTCTTTATATCCCCTCTCCTCTCCCCACTTCCCCTTCTCCCGCTGGACTCACTCAAGCATCACGTTATCCCATCCCTAACCTGTGCTTCAGTGGGTTTCATCCCCTCTTTAGGGACTGCATGTCTCCTGTAGTGATGACTCCATGGGTTGCAAGCTCAGTTCCAATGTCGTGGCCTTTCCAGAGCTCACCAGGGCTTAAGTGCTTCTCTCCCTGTGCTCCCTTATTACTTTGTGCACCTTCTTGTTACTTGCCTAACTTCCTGTGGGAGGCTAGGAAAGTAGTCAGCAAATTTGCGTTGAATTTTGTTTTTCAAGTGGCTTGAAGAAAAGACTTCCTCGGAATATTTTAAAAATTTCGTGTTTGCTAATGATTTAACTATCCCAGCATGTTAAAAAATGACTGCTTTAAAAGTTCAAAATGTAGAAAAGAAACTGAACTAGAGAAGGTAGCTAAGTGTTAAATCTTTTATAATATAGCAATAAAGAGATTGAAACAGAATATAATTTCGCCTACTTTAAAAAATCATAGCGGGGGCTTCCCTGATGGCGCCATGGTTGAGAGTCTGCCTGCCGATGCAGGGGACATGGGTTCGTGCCCTGGTCCAGGAGGATCCCACATGCCGCGGAGCGGCTGGGCCCGTGAGCCATGGCCGCTGAGCCTGCACGTCCGGAGCCTGTACTCCGCAACGGGAGAGGCCACAACGGTGAGAGGCCTGCGTACCGCAAAAAAAAAATCATAGCAATTAAGCAAGATAAGGATGGGATTATATATGTGAATGCACTTTGTAATCTATTCTTTATAAGTCATTACAGTATTTTGAAGCAGACACGCTCCTTCTTTAGATATCATTTTAATTCATTGCGATATTCACAGACACAGGAAATTTCTCTGGACTGGTGTTTTTCCTAATCAGTGACAGCCCAAATATGGGTTATGATATAGCTAAAATTCCATATATTTTGCTCATTTTAGTTAGTTATTGTTCTCTGCACACTTTGGCATGTCCATTCCATGAGAGTGGGGATTTGGGTCTGTTTAATCTCTGCTGTATCCCCAGTATGGGAATGATGTCTGGCATGTCATGGGGACTCAATAAATATTAGTTGAAATAATGAGTAAATAGTGATTTGAAACAGGAAAAACAAAAGATTTTATAAACCTGATAAGGTACAACCCACAGATTTCCAAGAGAACTAAGGTGAATTATCATGTCAAAAAGAGAAGTGGAAGTTCAACCATTATGCCAGGAGAGCTAGCTGGAGGCATGCTGAACCCCACTCACTTGTGTGGGCAAGGTCGTGGCAGCCCACTTGTCCATGATATACCGGAACAGCATGAAGATTTTGTCAGAGAGGCGATTGGCATCCAATCTGGGGTAGGGGAAGTCTCTCCAGTGGTTGACATACTTGTAAATGGCTCTGCTGAACTTCTCAAGGGCTGCATTTAAAAAACAACCACAGACTGAGAAAAATATCAAGGTAGGTAGGACCATAATGTAATTTGAGAAAAATGTACTGATGGTTAGCAAATGTGTAATAGTTTCCATAAAATCTTTTGACTGCACCAAGTAAATATATAATAAGTGTTCAAGCCACTTTAGTGAACTGTAAATAAAACCATAATGAGATACTACAGCATACTATCTGGAATTGCTAAAATTTCAGGTAGTCAATGTCAAGTGTTGACAGGACGAAGGGGCAGCTGATATTTTTACATTGTGCTGGTGAGAGTGTGAATTGATTACAAACACTTTAGAAAACTGTTTGGCATTATCAACCAAAGTTGAATATGCTTTGTCTATGACCCAGAAATTCCACTCCAAGGTATATATATGGGCACTAGATATGCATACATATGGGCACTAAAAATCTTGTACAAGAATGTTCCTATTCAATTATTTTTGTAATAGCCTCAAACAAAAGAAAATGATCCAAATATTTGCCAACAGGTAGAATGGAAAAATTGTAGTGTAGACATGTAATAGTATACAGAAATGAAAATGGACTGCAGGTACACAAAACATGTATGAATCTCACAAACAGGCAAAGCTAATCTACGGTGTTAGAATTCAGGATTGTGGTTACCCTTGGAAAGGATGGAGAGGTGATGACTGGGAGAAAAGATGGGGGCTTCTAGGGAGTTAGTAATATCCAAATTTTTTCCTGAGTTGTGGCCAAATGGATGAGCTACTTCATGACAATTCATCAACCTGTATATTTTTGATTTTTATGTTTTTCTCCATGTATGTTTTACTTTAATAAAATTAAAAAATCTTAGGCCTGCAAAATATCATATATATCACATATATATTTGCATCAAATGCATTAAATAATATTTTTTCCTTCAGCCCCTCATGCTATTCCTTTCATTAGATAGTAAAAAAACTGTAGTTTACTCTCTCAAGGATACCTCATCTACAAATAACTTTATGGAAAATACCCCAAGTATCTTAGCTTTAGAGCTGGTCAGTTTTGGTTTATTCCTATCCCCTCCAAACTCTCTCTCATAATCTCATGTTACATTTTGTCAAATCCATTTTGTGCGCGTGCGCGCGCGCGCACATGTGTGTGTGGGTGTATGTGTGTGTGTCTTGCACTGCCCTATAATGAGAAGGGATGGTGCCTGGTTCGTTGATGGTATCTGAAACAACAAGCACAATGTCTGTTTATTTGCTGATTCATTGAACACATAGCTAGATGGATGGCTATTAAATTTTATACCTTTTCTTTACTGGCAGTCAGGCAAAGTTGCTTTAAGACTAAAGCACACTTAGATAAATTTATAACATACAAATGAGAATTCCCTTATTCATTGCCACGATGATTTCTGATTTTATTTTCTTTTACCTTCTTGGTTATTAATATTGGAGGTAGAAATGCACTTAGTGGCACCAACATTTTTTTGCTGGGACACAATGTTAGCTGTGATAGTAAGTAGGGAAAGTAAAATATATTGAAAAGTGGGCTAATCTAGTATAGTAGTTTGAGTCCTTGAGTCTGACTGTACGTGTCTCTGCCACATACCAGCTGTGTGATTGCAGGCAAGCTGTTTCACCTTTCTAAGCCTCAATTTCTCATCTGTAAAATGAACAGAAAATGTTAGCCACCTAATGGGGTCGCTATAAGGGTTAAATGAAATAATAATCTTAAAATACCCAAGGCAGTGCCCAGGCACATGGTAAATTCTCAATATTTATCAGATACAAATATTACCTTTATTGAGGACAGACAAGAGGAAATGGGTAAAATAGAATAGAAAAGACTTGGTTGATAGATAAAGAAGATATTCCTAACAGTATAGGCTTTAAAACATTATAAAAGAGTAGTGCTGGGGATGTCAGAGGTGGAAGGGGTCTTAGCAGTCACTTCATTTGTTGTTTTTAGAGGTGAAATTGAGGTTGAGAGAAGGGCAGACACCTGATGGCTCAGTGACTGATCAGAGAAAAGAGTCCTGGTCTTCAGACTCATCCAAGAAGTCTCTCACTGTGCTGAAAATGCTTTTTCCAGGAACTCAAGGGCATGTTTTTCTCTGTAGATTGTTGATTACCGTAGATGTATTTCAGTTTTGGGGTAGAGGGATTTGTGACCATAGCTTGTTTACCCATTTTCCTTGATTGTATAATTGCTTGTATTTTGATTAAATTGTTTACTTATCACTTTCACAATATTGCATTACAAAGAGATGCCAAAATTGAGCCTATGGCTAAGAGCTCATAAGCTCTCATAATCGTTGTTGAAAAGTGTGATCCAATTGAAGAAGGAGGCTAGTATAAATGGACCTGGTGTAAGACAGTGGGAAGAATATGGACTGGGTGGTCATGTAGACCTGGATGCCACCTCTCCATCTCACTGACTGTCACCACCCTGATAAAATTGCTTAACCTCCATGACCCTCAGTTTCTCATCTGTAAAATGGGCTAATAGTACTTTGCAGAACTGCTGTGAGGATTGACAGAGATAACTCCTGAAGAAGACCTTCCATGTGGTAGGCACTCAGTAACTGGTAGCTACTATTACTAGAAAGGACAAGACTGAAGTAAAGGGAAAAATAAGACATTTGCTCCATTCATAGTCTGGTCTTAACAAAGAGGAAACCACAGGGATACTCACCGATACAGAAAGCTCCCTTCATCCTTTCCTCCTCAGCTAGCCTGAGCATGGTTTGCATGGTGAGCAGGGTCATCATCATGAAGGGAATGCTCTGGGACACTGCAGTGAGGAATCGATAAGCATTTCAAGGCTTCGTAGGGGAGGCAGATGAGGTGCAGCGGGAAGTTGTTCTCTATCCCACCCCTACTGTAATGCCAGGCTGTAGTTAGAGAATCAATCTGTAGTTAGAGTACCTTAAAATAAGGTACTGGCTATACAGCCATCTGTACCTGTTGCTTAGTAGCAATTACTTACTTGAATAATTATTTTATTTATGTTCGTCCCTCCCACCAGAACTTGCCTGTATCCCCAGGGCCTAGCACAGGTGATAGGTGCTCAATAAGTATCTGTTAAATAAAGTGGTTTAGAAAAGAACATCCTAGGAAACCCTTACTTCATGTAGGAGTTGAGTGGTTTGCAGAATACGGCTTGTGGAAAATGTGCTTCTGCAAACACAAAGCCAGACGAAAGGGAAAATGAGGGTGGGAGAGAGTCCAGACAAATTCAGAGCAGTGTGGACCCGTGACTGGCCAACAGGCTCATCTATGCTCATAAACAACAGCCCAAATGCTGCTATCAATATTCTTTAGTATAAAAGAAGGGAGAGATCCTCTCCCTTCTGCTGTTTGCTCCCATTTGGGTTTACACAATTAGAATGATTGTTTCCCAGGGAAAATGTGGACGCTATTCCCTCCGTACCGTAGCTCGTTGCCAGTTCAGCCAGGGCAAGCACAACGAATTCATTTGGTAGCTCCAGGATCCTGAAGTTACTTTGTACTTCATAGAGTTGAAATCATGTGCAGCGAGAGACACCAACACCTCCCCAGCTAGCATTCTGATTTCTCTAAGGATCTGAGGAAGAAAAGGAAAATAACAGTAACAGCTAGGAAGAACGGAACGAGTCAGCAGAGGGGAAATATTGATAGTTTACATAATATTTATAAGTTCCTTACCTTTTCAATAGAGGGAGAACAGGCTGTTACAAACCCAGCGTGTAAGACTCTAGGGTAGGTGTCAGTAGCTGGGAAAGCAGAGGTAATTCAAAAGCACCTCAAAGGCAGGTTTTAATAGGATTCTTGTAAACTTGGGGCAATACATGTTTTCTTGTTAATTAATCAGGTACCATGAACATAAGATTTACGTTTTATGTTGAAGTGATATGAATTACTGAAGGGAATGGAGAATGAAGAATGGGCTAGGATTTGGGCTAGAAAAACCCAAAGCTAGCTAGAGATTTGGGTTTTAGTACTGTCCTGATCTAATTATCCTTGATGTTGGAGATATTTAGAGGGACTTCTGCTTTTGGTAATAGTGAACAAGGTCAATTTGATCAACTTTCCTGCTCAGGAAAATAAAAAGTGCTGGGCAAGATATTAAAAAATATACTCATAGGAACATCAAAGAGATCACAATATAAGGTGGAATGAATTACTCAATTGAGAGCTGGACAAGACTGGAAATCCAGAGAGATAAGCCCTGCTTTTGAGGCTGCTTTGTAGCCAACCAATGGTGAGATCCTGGTTATCTCACCTCTTATCTTTTTGGCTAAGACCTCAAAGGGCTGCATTGATATGAAAGGTTAAATAGGCTCTCCATAGACTGTAGTACAATGTTGAGTCACAGAAATTGCCCGGAAAAATCTCAAGCCCTGAAATTAATCATAGATTGTGCCCTTGGCAGGTAAACAAGTAAAAATTCTTTCTGGAAGGAAATAACATTATTTTAAGACTCAAATTATTTCTACAAATAATTTTTCAGATACAATGTCTAGTAGATATAGACAAGTAGGCATGAGAAGAGATAAGAATTCATACGGGAGCCAAGAAACTTTGGTTCTAGTTATTTGTTCTGTCAATAGATAGCTGTATTACTTTGCAAACAATCTCTCTAAGCACCAACTTCCTCATCTACAAGTGGATGGAATATTACTCCTAAAGACTTTCTTAACTCTACCTCGGTTTCCTCATCTGTGTCGGGGTAAATAATATGTGCTGTAACTGTATCCAGGTTACCATGAAGAACTAATAAAAGTGACCTGTGGTCCTGGCAGTGATGTAGAAAAGTTTATGGGTGTCTGCATGGGTGCAGTTGGGTTAGGTAAAGACCTGTTGCTGGTCCTGACACTGACTCATCATCAAGGATCAAACTTACATTGTCGTCTCTCATGTCCTTAGAAGCGTAATAAATCAGCCTTTGGACAATTGCATCATCCAAGATGTCAGTATTCTGAATAACGGAAGTGAGATGACCATAAATGTCTTCCTGTGAACATACAAGGTTACACACAGAAATTTGAGTTGCAAAACTAAAGGAGTCAGATAAAATCCAAATGAATAACACCGTTAAACTAAGCAACATATCTCTACTACACAATGGATTTTATATATCCTAAGTGGGACTTCCTTAACATAATATTTAACTTTAGGAATCAAAGGCTTACAGGTAAAGCAAAGTTCATTCTAAAACCTATTTTAATTTGACTACATTTCTATGGCAAAATCTAACTGAAGGTAGGGGTGGGCTACCCAACATACTAAAGTCTCTTGAAATTCACTGTTGTAGGGCACTCAGGGCAATGGAAAACCCAATTGTTGCTCTTACTACCAGAGAGTGACTATGGCATTAAGGAATGCAATGCGATTCCCAAAGAGGCTGCTGAGTTATGAAACTTGTTCCTAAAGGGGATTTATAGGCCCTTCCTTCGTTCATGCCTTTGTGGAGAAGAAGTTGTAAATCCTTTTCCACAGAGCTGCAGCTTCTGGCAATTATATGGCTTGGCAGATGCTGGTGTGTGAGGGCTCTTCTCAGTCTCTTAGGTGGCCACATGGCGTTTGGAAGATGAGAGACTGGTGTTCTGAAATCTCCAAGAGCCTCAGGCATGCTACCTTGAGGTACTATGCCTATGTTTAACGTGTGAAATAACTCACTTTGCATAAGGGATTCTAATACGGAGTCAGGGTTGAGAACCACTGGATTAAGGGATAAAGGTGTAGGCACTGCCCTTCACAGGGAAGCTATGTTGAATAATGATTAGGAGCATTATTTTGGAGTCAGACAGGCTTGTGTTTGGATTTAATCCTGCTGTTCTTAGGCATGTAACTTCTCTGGGCCTCACTTTTCTTAGTTGTCAAATGGAAATAACAATACCTACATCATAATGTTGTGAGGAGTGAACATAATACAACGCACTATTGTTTAGGAAGCATCTAGCTCTCTCCAGCCTTAGGTAAGTGTTCAATGAACAGTAACTGTTGTTATTTTACGAAAGGTTTTTGAAGCCAGAAAAGCCTTCAAATTCAGAGAAATAAATCTCTAATTGTGAAACAGCATTACAGATGAGTAGGGGGAGATACTTGGGGATTTTCATAGGAGCCTTCAAATTCCTTACAGGACATTTGGTCCTGTCCAAAACGTTCATAAGACATTTGGTCCACACCAAAAAGTCCTTGACATGTTTTGGACAGGACCAAATGTCTGCTAACCCTCAAATTCCACAGGAGGAGGCTCTAATCCACATGGTTGTAAGTCTGACATCTCCCTTTTGCCACATCTATCTGTGTAAGGTTACGTAAGGGGGCATTCTTTTGCTAGCTTCTACAGTTGGATACTCTGAATCCTCAAATGCCAAATATCATTGTTTAAACATTACAATGCCTTCCATTAAAACTGCATTTTCTGAAAAACTGAATGCCACTTAAGTGGGAGAGAAAAGGGGAAGTTGAAGCAAAGAACGATGTAGATGAAATGTTGCATTAACTGGATTAGAAAAAGCGAATGGGGAAGAGACTTTTCTCTATTTTCCTTACCTTGCTAATATTATCTTCCTTGTTCAGCATGCCGAGAGTGAGGTTAATCTCTCCAAAAATCTCTAAAATGGGCAGGAAAAGAAGAATTAAGAACATGCTGAAATGCCCTCCTGTGAATTACTATGCTATGGTTACCTCTCTCTCCTTCTCATTCTCTCCTTCTCTCTCTCTCCTCTCTTCTTTCCTTCTCTCTCCTTCTTTCCTCTCTCCCCTTCTCCCTTTCTCCTACTCTTCTCTTCCTCTTGACTGCCACCTCTTTGATGGCAGGAACTGTGTCTTATTCATATTTTTTATAATTGACATACTTGAAAATAGAAGATGCTTAGTATGTTTCAAAACCTGAATTAAATGTGGAGGGGAAGATAAAAGATGCTAGATCCCTGTTTATCTCTCCAGTCATGTAGGCATCACCCTATATCCTCTTGAGACAGGCTCAGCTCTCAGATTCCATGAACTGAATTCCTTACACCTGACTTGAGTAGGGTAGGGCAAGAGTGTAATAGAGCTTGTTATTTTCCACCTCCTTCCTCATTGCCCCCACCCCCCAACTTATTTACTCACATCCTCTTTCTCTCTGACTTCCCTTCTGGCCCTCTCAGGTCCCTCTTCTGGTATCATGCTCATGCAACCTTGTTCTTTTCTGATAATGATCTAAATATTTTTGACTTGTACCTTCCAGGAATTATTTGAATAAAGCTTGTTGGAAAACTGAAAACACATATTTGAGTCCAGGGAATTGAGCAATTTCACACCACATGGCAAGTTGGTAGAAGAGATATTTCTCGATGTAGTGATTTTCCACAAGCCTCCAAATCAAACAACATAACCCTTTAGAACAGTCTTTTTTGGCAAAGCAGAATATTTCCAAAGGACTCTGCCAGTATTGAAGATTAAATAAGAAACTGCCTTTCTTTGTGTTGTAGCCCCACTTTCTCCTCGAGTAGACTATACATTTTTAAAGAAGGTAGGACACAGTCATCATTGGTCCTTTACAATCCATGTGATTTTATTATTTTGGAATAAAGGGAGAGTAGAGAGAAACAATCTTACTGTAGCATAGCTTTTCATAAAACCTTTTAAGGTGTACAGATCTCCCTCAATGATGTACACCATTCCTCACCTCACATATGCATATCGTCACACAGACACAAAACACCTAATTCCTCAGGATCCGACGATGCTCACCTACAGATTCCTCTGTGTCCTTGGCCATGTCTTGGCTGTTTCAGGCTCTCTAAGAGACAGCACCTAAGTATCAGAAATAATAAGGCTAACAAATCGAAGAAGCAGGTTGGCAACTTTCTCACATAAGGTTCACATAAGGGTCTTTAAATGAAAGTCCCTCCACCACTTGATTGGCACAGTGATCTGGAAGCTTCCAGTGATGGGCTGCTGCTGAGAAAGATGATGCTGTATTCTACCACTAGGACATTTTCTTGCTTCTGAGCTCCTGCTGACGAACAAAATGGCTTCATCTCACTGAATAGTGTCCCTTTGGTGGAGACCAGAGTATCTGAGAAGGAAGAAATTAGAGACTGAAACTCAAACAATTTTGGTAGACCGAAGGAGTTCTTCTCCCTAAGCCTGGGTCCACTGATCACACACAGACTTGGGAATGGCTTTCAGTGGTCACTTTACTGGGCTGGTGTTGGTCAGGCCTTTATGGTGATCTTGTTGATTGTTCTACTTGGTGAAAGTCAGTCCACAATCTGGGCATGCTCAGTGGACCGGAATGCCCGTCAGGGGCAGTTGAATGGAACCTCCAACTGACAGCAGCAAAGCAAGACCTTCTCAGCCCCCCTCGCCTTCTCAGCCTCCCCCGCCTTCTCAGCCTCCCTTGCCTTCTCAGCCTCCCCCGCCTTCTCAGCCTCCCCCGCCTTCTCAGCCTCCCCCGCCTTCTCAGCCCCCCTCACCTTCTCAGCCCCCCTCGCCTTCTCAGCCTCCCCCGCCTTCTCAGCCTCCCCCGCCTTCTCAGCCTCCCTCGCTTTCTCAGCCTCCCTCGCTATGTCCCCTATCACTGATTTGATCTGGATGCTGCCCTCACTCCAGGCTCAGGCTTTTTTCTCTGACTCCATTCTCTCTTCTTGTTTTCAAATCATTCTTTATCTAGACCTCTTGGCTATAATGCTTTCAACTTTACTAGTACTTCAATCTGTTCTCAACTCCCCCCCCCACCCCAATCCTAAATCTATATACAATTTCCAATGTATGTCCAGATTGTATGTTAAGGTGGCAGATGTCAGAGAGAGTAGGAACTGGGTACCAGCAATCTATAGGTCTGGGTGTGAAAGGTGCCAAGGAGAGGGGCTCATGACCGTTGTCAGCTTCTGCTGCTTCTCCAGCTGTCATCTTCCCTTCATTAAGGATATTTCCGATTCAGAGGTTAACTGCTTCCAACTAAACCTTTGGACTCATCTTCCTTTTCATAGATACTTTGCTCTGGATCTATTACAGAGGTCTTCAGTAGGCTGGTGGTTAAAAACATTTTCAGCTTCCCGAGCCAGCATCACTGTTTCTCAGAGTGTGACCCACAAGTGTCTTGTAACAGTTGTCCTTATTTAATCTGGTGTCTGTATTTAAAATATCCATTCCCAGGTATACCTCACCTGGTAAATTACAGCGGGGTTTGGAATTTGTATTTTTAATGAGTACCCCTAGTGATCCTTAGGTTCATTAAAGTCTGAGAGGCACTGGCCAAGATCCTTGTGCAATCACCCACTAGTGGATAATTGAAAATTTAACACTTACTTGAAGGGTGTTCATTGTGTTTTGGCAAGAACAGCAGCTCCTCATCTCCAGAACCGTGACTCACTCACCCACTGGAGAATAGACCACGAATTAGTGGGTCAGAGAGGTAACGAGGTGATGAGAGGCAACCCGAATCTCTTAATGTCTTATAGGGAAATAAAAATGTTGGAAATGATGTACCCTTAGAATCTTAAACAATGTACAGTAGAATCAATACTAAGAAAGCCAGCCATGTAGGTGATTGTTATAATCAATTTCTTACTCTTTTCGTGAATTGTGACAAACGATTTTTTCGAGTGTCTGTACATAAAGATTTTCTCAATTTCATAGAGATTTGGGAAGCTAGGAGATGATTGATTTATACTGACTTTGTAATTTATTCATCAGGGCAATCAAAACATCTTTTTTGCTAAATATTCTTTCAGATAAAGCAATTTACCCATCAACCTCTCTTTTCATAAGGTAATATTGCAGATAGATATTTTTAAAGTCATTTTCCCATTATTTCCTACTCTTTATGCTAAGCTAGCACAATATGGGTTTGATTTCTCTGAAGCCCTAGAAGCGTGCTAAACCCTAATTCTCAAAGCTAATAGGATGGCAGGTGCTAACTAATGAAGTATTGTTTCTAGATATATGATTGCAGGGGAGTTGATATTCAACTTGCTAAAGAACTGAGGTGTCTCCCTGGGTATAGTGTAACCACTTGCTTTCAGTGTGACTTGTCAGACAATACTACCCAACCCTAGGAGTACTATGTTCCCAAATGCAGTGTTATCGGAAAAGAATATTAATAAGGCAGTAAAGGAAAAATATAAAACTATGGGGGAATAGATATATGAAAATACTATCAAAATATAGAAATTTAAATTTTGTGAAAATAAAATTTAAAATTTTTGCGGTTTTAATGGTTTCATCATAGAGTACAATTCACTTAAACCTTAACATGAATCTTTTTATTCTTTAGAAGAAGTGCTGGATTTTATAAAAGATATTAAAAATGAAATTAGGCTCTGATTTTTTGGGTTTGTTTCATGATATAAGCCTACTTCCTTGTACTCTAGTACATAAACAGGCAGTAAATATGAGGTGGCAGTTTCATACAGAAGTAGATTAAATATGTCTCTGTTGTAAGTGGGCGCCCATTTTCCTCTTTTTATTTTCCCTTCCTCTTTCCTTCCTCCCTCCTCCCTCTCCTCTCTCTCCTGTCTTCTCTTTGCTTCTCTCCTCCTCTCTGGTCTCTCTTCCTGTTTCTCTTCCTCTTTCTTTGCTTTTTCTTCTTGTAGTAAACAATAACAACAAAAGAATGATGTCCAGTATAGTTAAGTGTGGTTCAATTCAACACACATTTACTGACTACTTGTTGGGCAAGAAGCCCCGTGATGGAGGTGCATGGATGTACCATCATGAGAGGTCACGTGCTAACCTCAAGGAATTTGCAATCTATGGGGAGAAGGCAGTCCACTGACACAACTAACTGAGAAATGATCCAGAGTAGTGATAATTATGCTAAGGCATAAACAAAGAGCATAACGAATTGTGAATTCTGTCCACAGAACACAAGGGTAGTGCTTGAGATGGTCTTTGAAAGTAGAGATGAGGCCTCTGGACAACATACAGAGAAACTCATCTTCTTTCTCTAAGTAGAAGACAGCAGACCCTCTAATTAACCTATTTCTTCGTCAATATGAATAGTGAACATAAATAATAACATTTTCTTGATTTTTTCTATTTATTTACCAAAATTTAGACTGCTATCCAAAGCAAATGTACAGTGTTCAGCCATGATACTATGATAAAATATATATTCAAAATACTTTTTTTTTCTTCAGAGCAGAATTCATATAGGAAACAAAAATAAAATGAAGAAACAGTATGAGATTTGGAGTTCAGAAACTTGGATTGTGTATAAATTGTGCTACAAACTAGTTGTATTACTCTGGGAAAAATCAGTCTCTCTGGACGGAGTTTGAGTTTTCAGTTGCAAAGATGAAACAATCAGGTTAGTTAACATAAAAATCATTCCCTGCATGAAGCAACTTTGTTTTCACTTTCTCAGTGATACCAAAACCAGGTATACTGTTGTTTTTGATCCCTAAACAACAAACTTATAAATGAATTGTATGGACTGTGCCCTTCTGTGGATAGGGAATTTCTGATACTCTTCCCCACATAAACCCAGCATGGAGACTTCCTTCTTCCTTGCACTGATAGCAGCAGCCAGTGATGTAGGGAGAGGAAGTTGGAGGAGCATCTAGGGATTGAATACAAGGCAACCAGCACTGTGGACAGCAAAGGAAGACACGTGAATGTACTTTCACAAAGCCTCATAAAATGACTTGAGCCTCAGTTAATGATTCTTGATTAATAATCCTCAAGAGACATGAGCTATGAATTGCTAATCTGAAACATGTATAAACAGCAGTTACTCTCCTGTATATTATTAAGCATGCTGCATTTTAAAATTGAGGCTATGGTTTTCAAGTCACCCCTCAGGAATTCAGAAGAAGCTTAAGAATTTAGTCTTGACAAGGGAACTTGCTGATGGATTTATAAAGTGGTTTCACTCTCAAGTGATAAATAATTCAAGCCTCTGCAGATGGGTAAGTAATTTTCTAGCAAATCGTTTCCCCAAAGCCTCTCATATCAGGCATTTCTAGCTTCATTACTAACAGGTGTCAGGAGAAGAACACAGCCTGACTTTGTAATTTGGAGTAGTGAGAGAAGCGACAGGAGACCTTTGTACCGCTGAACACCATGCCTGGTGGCCTGGCATCATGAGAGTTGGTTTTCTGCTTTCTGAAGCTTATTCAACCCTAGTCAGAGATTTTAGAAGGACTAGATCTTAACTGTCTCAGTGACCTCTTGGACCCTCAGGCTGCATCAGTGAGAAATGAAACATCAACTTTTGGGCTGAGGAGTTCACCTTTAATGGTTTCTAGAAAATTCAAAGGAAGATTCTTTCATTACCACAGCATTTCAGAATGAATTACTTGGGTCCTGTAACTGCATACAAATCTTAGAAGAAACAATCATCAGTATATTTTTAAGGAATAGAAAAATAGTTCTAGAAATACAATATTGTTTTCAGCTGTTTCATTCATTGTGCTCTTATAGCTCCAACAAATATTTCTAAGTTTTGCTGTATTAATTTTTGTAATGATTATTTTTTACTTCAGAGAAAATAAATTAAAAATACTATAAAAAAGAGACAATTCCATTGCCTATGGGTGATTATCTTATATTTAGAAAGAAAAATCTTTTGTTTTTGAAGAAACAATCACGTTTCTGTTGTTTTTTGTAATAAGTAATCTTATTATTTTTATAAGATTAAAAACACATTTCTAATTCATGATTTTGATGGTTTCAGTGGCTTCTAGGTATGCTGTAAAAATGTGGATATCTTTTTTTTATATCTTTATTGGAGTATAATTGCTTTACAATGTTGTATTAGCTTCTGCTGTACAACAAAGTGAATCAGCTATACGTATACATATATCCCCATATCCCCTCCCTCTTGAGCCTCCCTCCCACCCTCCCTACCCCACCCCTCTAGGTCGTCACAAAGCACCGAGCTGATGTCCCTGTGCTATGCAGCAGCTTCCCACTAGCAATCTATTTTACATTTGGTAGCGTATATATGTCAATGCTACTCTCTGAAAAATGTGGATATCTTCACATTAGACTAAGAAACTTTAAAAATTCTACAGTTGGGCTTCCCTGGCGGCGCAGTGGTTGAGAGTCTGCCTGCCGATGCAGGAGACGTGGGTTTGTGCCCCAGTGCGGGAGGATCCCACATGCCTCGGAGTGGCTAGGCCCGTGAGCCATGGCCGCTGAGCCTGTGCGTCCGGAGCCTGTGCTCTGCAACGGGAGAGGCCACAACAGTAAGAGGCCTGCATACCGCCAAAAAAAAAAAAAAAAAAAAAAAATTCTACAGTTGTTCAATTAACTTTTTAAAAACAACTTATTAAATAAAACTGTTCAAAACATTTTAATCAAGTGATAGTAAACTGTTAGGTAAAATTTCAAATAATAAAATTTCTGGTTACAAGTCACACTCAAATATGAGTAGGAATTTTTGCTGGAAAGAAGGCAAATCACAAGACCATACTCTGGATCCAGGATTGAGAAACAAACATAACTTTCATGGCTGGTCCTTGTGTTGATGTATGTAATTCTTCCTCTGCTTCTGTAGTGCACAGAGATGAACACACAGTTCAAGTAGAGGAAACTGGAGCCCATGACAGCATTTTGTGCTGACTAAAATAGAAAAGCAGATATATTCATTAATGAATATTGGAGATGTTTAGCAATAAAGTTACTTGACCTACCCAAGGTTCACTTTTATCTTCTATAAAATGGTTAAGTGAGAAGATTAAATGGGTAATGCAAGGGAAAGGCATGGCACCAAGTTTTCATTAAGTTATTGTTATTTTGTTTGTGTTGTTCTTGTTCTTGTTGAATTTATAACGTAAACAGAAAACAGACTAATCAGGCCACATTATTCCAGCAGCATTATGCTTATTGAAGTTTTAAGAGTATGGTTTCTGATTTTAAGAAAATGTGTTTTTCCAGGACTCTTTATGAAATAATCATACTCATGGTATAATCAATCTAATTGTTACTCAATAGTAGTTACTTCTTAAGCATTTCTCATTTATATTATATTTTGTCAAATAATATTCCTTAAATCCTCACTGCTTCCTGATAGGTTATTAATTCAACAAAAGCAAATACACAGATCATTTTACAACCTAAACTATGTGATTTCTAAGTCTGTTTCTCTTTATTGATTATTTTTATTTCTCTTATCGGTCATATTTTCCTGCTTCTTTGAATGTCTTTTTTTTCCCATTAGATGATGGGCATTATTAATTTTTTTCTTGTCAAGTGTTGAATATTTTTGAACTTTGTTCCGTGACACAGCTAAGTCACTTGGAAACAATTTGATCCTTTCTGAGCTTGCTTTTAAGTTTTATAAGGTGTGGGGACCAGGCAACCTTAATATAGGTCTAATTTGGCCCCATTACCGAGGTGATGCCTTTCTGAGTACTGAGTCCCATGAATTATGAAGTTTTCCACTTTGGCTGGATTCTCTGTTCAAGAGTTCAATCCACCTCTAACAATACCTACCCAAAGATAGCATCAGATTCCACAGGTAAAGGGTTCAGTCCCAAAAGACTGCCCCACACCCCACTCCCCACTTTACATGCCAGTCACAAGCCCAGGTTATCACCTGTGCTTCTGACCTACCAGCTACAGACTGGAGGTTCCCATGAACCCCTCCTCGGGTTCCGCTAATTTACTAGAGCAGCTCACAGAAACTTAGTGAAACATTTTATTACTGGATCACCAGTTTATTACAAAAAGCTATAACTCAGGAACAGCCATATGAAAGAGATGCATAGGGCAAGGTATGGGGAAAGGGCACGGAACTTCCATGCCCTCCCCAAGTGCATCATTCTGCCCACATCTCCCAGTGTTCACCCACCCGGAAACTTACTGAACCCTGCCCTCTTGGGTTTTTATAGAGGCTTTATTGCTTACGCTTCATTGATTAAATTGTTGACCAATGGTGATTGAATTCAATCTCCAACCCCTCTCCCATCTGCAGAGGTCATGGCCTGAAAGTTCAGATCTTAAGCTGGCTCTATTGGCAACTAGTCCCATCCTTTGATGCTTTCCAAAAGTCACCCTTATTAACATAACAAAAACTTCTTTATCACTCTTAATACTTAGGAAATTCCAAGGGTTTTAGAAGCCCTGAGCCAGGAACCTGGGTGGAAAACAGACATATATGACAAATATGTTTTGATCATCTGAATGATAAAAATATATATTTTTATATATAACAATATTGCATATGATTTTAAGGCCAACATGAATCAAAATCTGCTACTGCCTGCTGTAACTGAACAACATGTGGGCTCTATCAGGATAATTGTTTTTCCCAATTTACAAAACATTAGTGCATTAGAAAAGACAATACTAAGGAAGAGAAGAGAAAATAAGCTTAAAGACAGCAACACTGTACAATTTAAACTATAAACATTTGCTTTATAAAGATAAACTATACAACATAAGAAGGCATACTTTTAAAAGCATGTGTGTGTGTCTACGTGTTTGTCTGTGTATGTATATACCTTATTTGCATTAAAAATTGGCAGAGTATCTCATTCACAAGTTATAGTATTTAGACAGATTTGTAGCTCTGAAGTTGGAACTTAAACATTTCCCTTGCTTGTCAAGAAATGTCACTTATAAGATTTATTAAATGAGTACCATATGCACATCTAAATTTAGACAGTTTTATTTAAGCGACTGAACTAGAAATTCTCACAAGGGCCATTTTGCCTCAATTTGTGCTGACTGCATTGTTGTTAGATTTAGCTTTCTCCACTGCAGGAGGATCATCGGGCTTCGCTGCGTATTTTGCTAATGTCTGGGAATATCTCTCCTTCCTTTGGCATATGGTGGAATAGCATGTATGTATGAGAGGACCTTATAATTGGAAGGGATGTTAGGTGGTTGTACAGGCTCACCTACGTCTACTGCAGGACTCCTACTCTCCTCCTCACTCTTTCAGTTCTTATCAGGTGGCAACTTGGCCTCTGCTGGAAAATGTGCAGGGACAGGAACTTTACTGCTTCCACACAGTTAGACTATACCATTTTGACACAACTCCAAATCATTAGAAAGCCCATCTGATGAGTCCATTTCTTCGGTTTTGGAAAGCCTATGTTTGCTGCAGATCTGTCCTTTGTAGTAGGAAAATTCTGTTCTTGCTTCCATATGATAGTACATCAAATATTTGGAAAGGTTTCCAGAACCATTCTACACCTCACAGATTTTCTGTTTTCTAGGAAATTCTCTAAATGTTCTCTTAAATAGTTCTTCCAATAACATGGTTTCCACCTTTCTTACCATCCTTCTCATTTTCTTCTGAATACTTTCTAGTGTTTAAAAGCCCCTCTTTACTGTCTGTAACTGATAACAATATTTCATATTGATGTGGACATTGAATTTCTCTTACTTCAGCATAAGATTTAAGGATTTTTTGTTTTGTTTTGTTTTTTGGTAGTTGTTAGCAGCTCCATTACATTGGGTTTCTATGCTGTAATTAACTCACGGAAGCTTTTTCACTTGAACTGCCAGCATACCAGATCTTCCCCAACTTACGTTTGTGCAAAGGAGTTTTAAAAGCCAATCCCCAAATGTATTACTTTGTTAAATATAGTCTTATTTATTTTGGTTTATCATTATAATTTACTTTGATCATTTTGTCTCCTAACTTACTGAATATACCTCCTAGTTTTTAGAAAAAAATTAAATTAAATATATCTACCTTAAATGAGGGCAAGCAATTCTACTTGCTTATTCATTTCTCTGTTTCTAGTTCCTAAAATGGTGCTAGGCATATAATAAATGCTCAATAAATATTTGTTGAATGAATAAATTAAAATAAACATTTAAAAATATTTTAGAGCCTATAAATTGGGTATCTCCCCCACAGGAATATTTAGGAATTGATAACACTGGCCAGCCAGTAGGGAGAGAATATTAAGGGACCAGAGACATATTTATTGAGATGAAGGATAAATATTTTTAGAGAACTAAGAAAATAAGCTTACACTTACCCAGGTAGGTGAGCTGACTTCTGGATCCTGGGATTTCAGGTGGCATACAAATATAGCACAAATCATAGCTACATATGATACGAGGAGAGACATACTTGTCAGCAGGAAGGAGAATTGAGTTTGTGAGGACCAGGGACTGTCCCAGAGAGGAGCACAGCAGGAGCCTGAAGGCCTCAACAACCCCAACCCAATGGACAAAACTCAGCTACTAGAAGGAAGAGAGCAGAATAATAATTAATGGAAAACAGGATCATATAGGTTTACAGATGGACTGCATGGGGAAGGGAGTGGGGCTAGCACTGCATTTTGAGGACTGCTACCCTGGTGCCCAAGATTTACTCCTAGTTCTTGAGATCTGGGTCTAATTGGAAGAAGACCTTGAGGGATAAGAGTGTCAGTGTTATGGACTGAATATTTGTGTTCCTTCAAAATTCATATGTTGAGGATGGACCTAGAGATTATCTTACTAAGTGAAGTAAGTCAGAAAGGGAAAGAAAAATACTGTATGATATCATTTATATGTGGAATCTAGAATATGACACAAATGAACTTATTTACAAAGCAGAAATAGAAAACAGACTTGTGGTTGCCAAGGGGAAGGGGGATGGGAGGAAGATGGATTGGGAGTTTGGGATTAAGATGCAAACTATTATATATAGAATGGATAAACAACAAGGTCTTACTGTCTAGCACAGGGAACTATATTCAATATCTTGTGGTAAACCATAATGGAAAAGAATATGAAAAAGAATATATATATATATATATATATCTGAATCACTTTGCTGTACAGCAGAAATTAACACAACATTGTAAATCAACTATACTTCAGTAAAATAAATTTTAAAAATTCGTATGTTGAAATTCTAACCCCCAATGTGGTAGTATTAGGTAGTGGAGCCTTTGGGAGGTAATTAGGTCATGAGGGTGGAGCTCTCATAAATGGTATAAGGGCCCTTATAAAAGAGACCCCAGAGAGGTCTCTAGCCCTCTTTCTGCCATGTGAGGTTACAACAAGAAGCTGGTGTATATTCTGCTGTCAAGATTGGCTTGGGAAAGGGGTCTGGTTCTGGACTGCCTATAGGGAGAATTTGGAGAGTCACTTTCTAGAAATGGGACAGATGGAGCAAGGAAAATCACGCAGGAATTGAAATTTGAGGCTGGACCCTAGATTATTCTGTTTTTATTGACATTAATGAACCACCTATTTGAGGATTGATTCTCAATAATTCTGTGAATTTTTCTCCCTGTATGTATCCATTACATAGTTTTCTCTCTTGACTATATGGTTGTGAGAGTTTTTGTTAATTGCTCAGTTGAAATAAAACTATGCTGTTTAAGGCACTCCTAATGCTTTTGTTTTGTTTTATAAAGATTGTACATTTATTTATGACTGTCCATATCTATCAAAGTGATTCTCTATGAGCCTAGTTCTCACTTTCACTTTTTCTTTTCCCCTTTATGCTCATTCTTCCTTCTGCACCCCTGATCAGAACATCAGACAGTAAAATTTCACAGAGCATACAAGGGGAGGAAAGTAGGTTTATTGAGCACATACTAGATGCTAGATACAATATCTTGGTGCATTTAATTATTTTAATGTCTAATCCTCCAAGAAAACTATAAAGTGGGCATTACTGTTCTTATTTCACAAATGAGGAAACCAAGGCTGACAGAGGATATAATGAAAGGGACCTGGAAAGAAAGATAATTAAATTTCAAAGGCAAACTTGGTCTTTATGATCTAGAATTGAGTCAAGTGGTTAAGTAGGGAAGTTTCTCTATAGTACTGCCTTCACATTTTCCTTTTGGGACCAATTCTAATGTCTGTCCTCCTTGTGTCCTACCCAAGCACATAAGTAGTTCAAGCTTGAATTCAGTCCAAATTTACTTATGTCATATCCCATTCTCTAAGGTATGTCTTCCACTTGGCAAGATCAGAATGGAATAATCCAATAAATTTCTCTCTGCATCTACCCTCGAGGTTCAGATGTTACCAATATGGGGTAGATCTGTGTATTTTCAGGGGGACTTCTTGAGACCCCTGAAAATGACAAGTGTGGGAATTTCAGGTATCATGATAAGCTGGATTATTCTGAGATTTGAGGCAGGAGTGAAGTCATGAAGACAGCAAGATTTTCAGAGTCTTTAAAACATCCCACGCCCAGTGTGTTCAGGGGATACCTTGCTTCTCATGTCTTTGGCTTATATAGTGTACGCTGTCATCTTTACAATGCTTACACATACCTCATCTCATCAAAGCCCCACAAGGTAAAGAAGGGCATCTATTTTTAACTACATTTTACTGTTGAGGAGACCAAGGCTTCCACTGACATGGCAACTTTCTCACATCTCCTGACTTCAGGAAAAATTCCCTTCCTTAATTTCTTTAGTGAAACCAGCAGGTGCTCAACATGAGTTGGAAAATGGACTGATTGTTTAAAAATTTTGTTGACTGGGCGCCTTCAAGATGGCGGAGGAGTAAGACGTGGAGATCACCTTCCTCCAACCAAATATATCAAAACTACATCTACATGTGGAACAACTCTTACAGAACACCTATTGAATGCTGGCAGAAGACCTCAGACTTCCCAAAAGGCAAGAAACTCCCCAAGTACCTGGGTAGGGTAAAGGAAAAACAGAGACAAAAGAATATAGATGGGACCTGCACCTCTGGGAGGGAGCTTTGAAGGAGGAAGAGTTTCCACACACTAGAAGCCCCTTCGCGGGCGGAGACTGCAGGTGGCGGAGGGGGGAGGTTCGGAGCTGCGCAGGAGAGCACAGCCACAGGGATGCACAGGGCAAAACAGATTCCTTCAGAGAGGATGGGTGCCGACCAGCACTCACCAGCCTGAGAGGCCTGTATGCTCATCCGCTGGTGCAGGTTGGGGGCTGGGAGCTGAGGCTCCAGCTTTGGAGGTCAGATCCCAGGGAGAGGACTGGGGTTGGCTGTGTGAACACAGCTTGAAGGGGGCTAGTGTGCCAGAGCTAGCCAGGAGGGAGTCTGGGAAAAAGTCTGGAAATGCCTAAGAGGCAAGAGACCATTATTTTGGGGTGTGCAAGGAGAGGGGATTCAGAGCACTGCCTAAACGAGCTCCAGAGACGAATGCAAGCTGCGGCTATCAGTGCAGACCCCAGAGACTGCATGAGATGCTAAGGCTGCTGCTGCAGCCACCAAGAAGCCTATGTGCAAGCAAAGGTCACTCTCCATACCTCCCCTCCCGAGAACCTATGCAGCCTGCCACTGCCCGTGTCCCATAATCCAGGGACAACTTCCCTAGGAGAAAACATGACACGCCTCAGGCTGGTGCAACGTCACGCTGGACTCTGCCGCCGGCTCGCCCCGCACTCCGTGCCCCTCCCTCCCCCCGGCCTGAGTGAGCCAGAGCCCCCAATCAGCTGCTCCTTTAACCCCGTCCTGCCTGAGCGAAGAACAGACGCCCTCAGGCGAGCTACACACAGAGGCGGGGCCAAATCCAAAGCTGAACCCCGGGAGCTGTGCGAACAAAGAAGAGAAAGGGAAATTTCTCCCAGCAGTCTCAGGAGCAGAGGATTAAATCTCTGCAATCAACTTGATGTATCTGCATCTCTGGAATACATGACTAGACAATGAATCATCCCAAAACTGAGGTGGTGGACTTTGGGAGCAACTGTACACTTGGGGTTTCTTTCTGCATCTGATTTGTTTCTGGTTTTATGTTTATCTGAGTTTAGAATTTAGAGCTTATTATCATTGGTAGATTTGTTTATTGATTTGGTTGCTCTCTTCCTTTTTATATATATTTTTCCTTTTTCTCTTTTTGTGAGTGTGTATGCTTCTTTGTGTGATTTTGTGTGTGTAGCTTTGCTTTTGCCATTCGTCCTAGGGTTCTGTCCTTTTTTTTTTTTTTAGTATAGTTTTTAGTGCTTGTTATCATTGGTGGATTTGTTTTATGGTTTGGTTGCTCTCTTCTTTCTTTCTGTCTTTCTTTCTTTAATTACTTTAAAAAAATTTTATAATTTTTTCCATTTTAATAACTTTATTTTATTCTTTCTTTCTTTTTTTTTTCTCCCCTTTCTTCTGAGCTGTGTGGCTGACAGGGTCTTGGTGCTCCGGCCAGGTGTCAGGCCTGAGCCTCTGAGGTGGGAGAGTGGAGTTTGGGACATTGGTCCACCAGAGACCACACAGCCCCATGTACTATCAAATGGTGAAAGCTCTCCCAGAGATCTCATCTCAATGCTAAGACCCAACTCCACTCAATGACCAGCAAGCTACAGTGCTGGACCCCCATGCCAAACAACTAGCAAGACAGGAACACAATCCCACCCATTAGCAGAGAGGCTGCCTAAAATCATAATAAGTTCACAGACACCCCAAAACACATCACCAGACATAGTTCTGCTCACGAGAAAGACAAGATCCAGCCTCATCTACAGGAAAACAGGCACCAGTCCCCTCCAAAAGGAAGCCTACACAATCCACTGAACCAATCTTACCCACTAGGAGCAGACACCAAAAACAACGGGAACTATGAACCTGCAGCCTGTGAAAAGGAGACCACAAACACAGTAAGTTAAGCAAAATGAGAAGACAGAGAAATATGCAGCAGATGAAGGAGCAAGGTAAAAACCCACCAGACCAAAAAAATGAAGAGGAAATAGGCAGTCTACCTGAAAAAGAATTCAGAGTAATGATAGTAAAGATGATCCAAAATTTTGGATATAGAATGGAGAAAATGCAAGAAACATATAACAAAGACCTAGAAGAACGAAAGAGAAAACAAACAATGATGAGCAACACAATAAGTGAAATTAAAAATTCTCTAGAAGGAATCAATAGCAGAATAACTGAGACAGAAGAATGGATAAATGACCTGGAAGATAAAATAGTGGAAATAACTACCACAGAGCAGAATAAAGAAAAGAATGAATAGAACTGAGGGGAATCTCAAAGACCTCTGGGACAACATTAAACGCACCGACATCTGAATTATAGGGGTCCCAGAAGAAGAAGAGAAAAAAAGGGGACTGAGAAAATATTTGAAGAGATTATAGTTGAAAACTTCCCTAATATGGGTAAGGAAATAGTCAATCAAGTCTAGGAAGCACAGAGAGTCCCATACAGGATAAATTCAAGGAGAAAAATGCCAAGACACACATTAATCAAACTATCAAAAATTAAGTACAAAGAAAAAAATATTAAAAGCAGCAAGGGAAAAGCAACAAATAACATACAAGGGAATCCCCGTAAGGTTAACAACTGACCTTTCAGCAGAAACTTTGCAAGCCAGGAGGGAGTGGCAGGACATATTTAAAGTGATGGAAGGGAAAAACCTACAAAGAAGATTACTCTACCCAGAAAGGATCTCATTCAGATTCGATGGAGAAATTAAAAACTTTACAGAGAAACAAAAGTTAAGAGAATTCAGCGTCACCAAACCAGCTCTACAACAAATGCTAAAGGAATTTCTCTAGGCAGGAAACATAAGAGAAGGGAAGACTTACAATAACAAACGTAAAACAATTAAGAAAATGGTAATAGGAACATAGATATCGATAATTGCCTTAAAAGTAAATGGATTAAATGTTCCCACCAAAAGACATAGACTGGCTGAATGGACACAAAAACAAGACCCATATGTATGCTGTCTACAAGAGAACCACTTCAGACCTAGAGACACATACAGATTGAGAGTGAGGGGATGGAAAAAGATATTCCATGCAAATGGAAATCAGAAGAAAGGTGGAGGGCTTCACTGGTGGCACAGTTGTTGAGAATCTACCTGCTAATGCAGGGGACACGGGTTTGAGCCCTGGTCTGGGAAGATCCCACATGCCGTGGAGCAACAGGGCCCGTGAGCCACTATTACTGAGCCTGCGCGTCTGGAGCCTGTGCTCTGCAACAACAGAGGCCGCGATAGTGAGAGGCCGCACACCGCGATGAAGAGTGGCCCCCGCTTGCCACACTAGAGAAAGCCCTCACACAGAAATGAAGACCCAACACAGCCATAAATAAATAAATAAATAAATTTAAATCATATGGGCTTCTAAGAAGACCTCTGCTTAAAAAAAAAAGAAAAGAAATGTGGAGTGGCAATTCTCATATCAGAAAAAATAGACTTTAAAATAAAGACTATTGCAAAAGACAAAGAAGGACACTACATAATGATCAAGGGATCAATCCAAGAAGAAGATATAACAATTGTAAATATTCATGCACCCAACAGAGGAGCACCTCAATATATAAGGCAAATGCTAACAGCCATAAAAGGGGAAATCGACAGTAACACACTCATAGTAGGGGACTTTAACATCCCACTTTCACCAATGGAGAGATCATCCAAAATTAAAATAAAATAAAAAGGAAACACAAGCTTTAAATGATACATTAAACAAGATGGACTTAATTGATATTTATGGGTGTCATGGAGGAGGCAGCAGTGTAGAAAGGGAGCAACTAGCCCAGGAGGCAGGGGACTGAGTGAGATTTTGTGAGAGCAATAGCCATAAGATATTAATAATATTAATAATAAAATAAGAAAAAAATTAGGGTTCAGAATGGAAACCCTAAAAATAGAAACCATAGTTCACTAAAATATCCTGGATCATGTATAATCCAGAAATGCTACTTTATTTTGGACCTTACTCTCCTTCAGGAAAAACCTGCTGCTTTTAATTTACACCCAGCATCTTGGCACAGCAGTGGTAATTTCCCAGCATCCTCCTGTTCAATTTCTGCTGAGCACTGACTGTTGGGATGCTCTTGATGAGGTCTATTATCATTTTGGCAGCTCAACAAGACTTTCATGAAAGAAGCAGAGAGTATGGCTTGGGACAAACACATCCCTGAGCTATTTTCTATTCATATGGACTACACAGCTTTTCTGGTAGAGAGCTAGACTGGTGTAAAGATTAATTGGTATATTAATAGAGCAGGCCTAAAAGTCATAACTGTGGTGCCAGGAAGCTAATAAGCTACATTTCCGAGTGGCATATTCTTCGGAAATCCCGTAGTGTTTCCCTCAAAACAAAAGATACCCAAAGAGAGCTAGGGTTGGTGCTTGAGTATTAAAGGAGAAGCTTTTTGTCTTTAAATTTATGGCCAAATGTTTTAGTGATATTTCAGGTACAATAATGTTGGGTAGAATACAACCTGGAAATCTCATGGACATGCAACCACAAACATCTATGTTTCCTGCTCCTGAGTCTGCAGGTCAGCTGGGGTGGTTCTGCTTTAGGTTGCAGGTCAGGGGTTTCTTCCATGTGTCTTTCATTTTAAGATCAGGGGCTACAGTGGCATGTTTACAGCTCTGGTTAGACATGGAATACAATGATCACTAATTGGAGCAAGCCACATAGCCAAGCCCTTCCTCAGTGGGGATAGGAATTACACTACACCACAAGGCAGTTGGTGTGTAATTTAGATCCATAATGAAATCTCTACCACAACATTTAAAGTCGGTGATTTTCACATAAAAGTGGACAAATTTATAGAAAAATCTGGATTCTCAAATCTTAAATTTGATAGATTTTTCTTCTGAGCCTATATTTCCCTATTGGCAAAAATTAAGTGGACCCGAGTATAGCTTCCACCCTTCAGAAGAGATGTGCTCTTTCAGATAGCCAGGAACTCCACCACCCAGAATTGCCATTTGTCAACTCTCTTTACTCATCATTACCCTTCTGGTGTTTGGAGGCAATTCAATTTATGACCTGTTGTATTGCAGATGGGTCAAAATGCACAAAAATACCTCAAAACCCAACTGGAAAGTATCAAAAAACTACTAAAAAAAGTGCAAATAAATTACCAGGGGAGAACTTTTGGCTAGTTGGCAAGTCATTAGGCTAGAAAGAGAGAACAATCTATGGAACTCTTTATTAAAGAGCAAAAATTGGAGTTGAGTCTCAAATCATGGGTAAAAAGTCTTATCCTAATAAGTGGCCTTCAGACACTAAAGAGTATGCAAAATAAAAGCATGCCTGGGTGTTAGTATAAGGGGCAATAATAAGCAAAAAGAGAAAATATAACTAATCTGTTTATCTTCACATAGTCATTTTTCTCTTACATAAAGGAGAATTAAGTAAGTTCTTTGGAGGAAGAGAGACTCTATGAAACTGTAGGGATAAAAGATAAAAACTAGTTAAACTTTCCCTACAGTTATTATATTTAAAGTGTGATTTTCATAGGTTGAAATTTTTACATAACCCCTGCTTTCAGAGTCATAGCTGGCCAGTGTCTCTTAGAAACACATCACCCTTATCCCTGGAATGTTGATTACATTCTGTGAAGTCAAACGACTGCTGATCTTGGTACTTATTATTTCATAGTTGCTTAACTGTGTAGTGTGGCTAACATTTTAACATTTTAAGAACTCTTAGGGAATATTTCTAGGAATACTTGTTTGACTGAAGGATTTTCCTTCATTGTGCATAGAAGCAACATTCACTCTTTTGTAGGTTTTGCAACCTGCAGGATTAAAAAGAAAAATACAACCCAATTCCTGTGCTATGTTGGGACAGGTTTGGGGGGTAGATTAGTCAGCTATTGCCACAAAAATGCTGTGTAACAAATCACCCCAAAGCTCAGTGGTTTAAAACAATGGGATTTATTTTCACAGGTCTATAGGTTGGCTGAGGGTGGCTGAGTTAGGCAGAGTATGACTGGATGGTTCTGCTTGTCTTGGCTACGTTTACTCATGTGTCTGCAGTTTGCTGGGTTCAGCTGATCCAGGCTGGGTGGATTTGTTTCATGTTTTTCTCATCCTCCCTCTGGACCAGTGAGTCTTTCTCATGGTTCTAGCAGAAGTACAAGAAAGCAAACCCTATCTTGCAAATGCTTTAAAGTGCCTGCTTGCATTATGTCTAGTAATATCCCATGGGCCAAAGCAAGTCACATGGCTGAGACCAGACTTGAGATGTAGAGTTTACTCTCCATCTACAGTGAGAGGGCCCTATAAAGTTACCTGGCAGAGGGTGTATATGCAGGAAGTAGTAAAAAACTGGGAGCTACATGGCAAAGGCTGGTTGTACAGGAAGCAGTGAAAATTCGGGAGCATTAAGGCAATCTATCACTAAGAGATAGATCACACTCTCATTCTCAAGGCTGAAAAAATAAATGGTTTTGGAATTTAAACAGACTTGGATTCACACATTGGCTCTGCTCTTTATTTGCTCAGTTTGGTTAACTTTAAAATGGGGATGGTAACAATATCTACTTATGCTGTAGAAAGTGCTTGGAACCTGGTAGGCACTTAGTAAGTGCTAGTTCCTCCCTCTTCAAACATGCTTTCTTTCAAATATCTCTTCATCTTGCTTTATGGAACTGTGGTTTATTTATCAGATTCATTTTATAATCTCTATCTTTAATGAAACCCTCACCTGATATTGTTTGGTGGCATGAATTAACTACCTAAAAGGACTCTTTTAATCTTACAAGAGGGATGTAGAGGAACATATTCTACCATCATCATATCTCCCCAAGAATAATTCCTTCAATTATTTTTCAAAGCCTGCTCACTGAAAACTGTCCTGACAAAGAACACTTTTTTGTCAGAACACAAGTCTAAACTGGGTTAAGATAGATTTGTGATTTCTAATGAAAGCCATATAACTCTAAAAATAAACATGAATTACAGACACACCACAGTGTTCTCTGATCCTGCAGCAGACTGAAATAACAGAGAGATGCTGCATGCTGGGAGTGCATGAGGTGGTATGCTTGCAACCAAACTGACATTACAGAACAGGATGGAATCAAATTTGTTGTCATGGCAGAATTGTCACGGGCCGTATCAAATTCCCATCAAAGAAACAAACAAAAGAATATATTAGTTTCTAGCAGGAATATTTTCAGTGCTAGGAAAATGGGCTTTGGCTATGAAAGGATGCCAGTTTGTACAGTTGAGGCAGAATGGAAGGATGAGCCCAAATGAAAGTTCTGCTCAAAGTGAAAAAATAACTCTGGGGACATACATCCTCTCTACTAGAATCATTAGATCTGTTATCATATTTTCCTTTCCTGGAGCACTGCAATTTTTATTCCAGTGCTGAGCAGGAGTAATACAATCATTTTTATTATATTAGAGGTGAAAATTATCCATGACATTTTGTCTAAACTCATCAGTACTTGGAAATTATTTACGTGTATGGAAGAAAAGTCATCTGACTTTAAGGATGGTAAGGCCATTATCTGGTTAAAGTCAGAACTTGTTCTTAGTGGCTTTTTTTTGGTAATATCGAACTTAAGCACAAGCATGAGAGTAAAACTTCAGCAACATTCATTTAAAAAGGGTTAGTATTGATCCACATATATATACAATATTATATCAAGTTGAAATCTGTGGAATAAGGAGAGTGCACATGCATTCACAAGGCCTGTTTTAATCTCAGCTACATAGATTATTAACTGATAGGTTTGGAACACATTACCAATGGTAATATCTTCTACAGAATTGTTTTGAGTATGAAATGAAACAATATATAATGAGAAAGTTCTTTTTAAAGGTTAAAGTGCTGTATCTATGTCAGGAAAACCCTCATTCGGGAGTCTCACATTTTCAGGATCTTTTAGCCTTTGAGGTTCCTTTGTTATATAAGTTTCTTTTCAAGTCAACCCAGTGCCATATTTAAATAGCATCACCAAGGTTAGAAAGCATATACCAAGGGCTTCAGCATTGTTCATCCTTGTGTGACCTAGTCACAATCTCCCAAAGAAGCAGTGAAACAAAGATGCTTACCACGGTAATATTTACAAAATAAAAATATTAAAAAATTGTTAAGAAATAAGGGAAAAATTGAATAAATTATGGCATGACCACAGCATGGACATTATAAACATTTTTAAAATTTTATAATCCTACATGGCATGGTAGAAGTATAGTATGGCACAAATGCTACTGGTACGGCACAAGTACTAATGTATTTGTGCTGCAGTAGAGTTCTGGAACCCTCTGGCAGTGTCAGACACATTCCTCTAGTTTCTGAAATGTGAGGGAGTCTGAGTAAGTTCTCGGGTGGAGCCACACCAAATTCAAGAGGGGCATATGGAAGCCTCGGGGTAGCAACTATTTCCAACCACTATGGAAATATTTCAATATTTTAGTAACTGAAATGTTTGTACTGTGCATTCCAGCTTAATATCAACTCATATGTAAACTCAGAAGGACAGGACATAAAACTATGTGTAGTATTATCCCATTAAATTGTGTTTATACATAGGAAAAATACTGAAGACAATGTAATTATGATTTTTCTTTATTTTTGCCCATATTTTCTAAATCTTTTACAATGTTTTTTTTTAGTGCCCTGGCTATTTCCAGGGTTTTTTTTTTGTGTTTTTTTTTTAAATTACAACCCAGAAATGATATGAACTTTTTTCATGTCTTTAGGTAAAATGTGCAGGAATTTCTCCTGGTTACAACCCTAGGAGTGGAATTGCTAGATAGTAAGGTATATGGCTGCTCAGCTACCCAATATAATACCAATGTATTTTCCCAAGTGTCACAATTATACCCCATCAGCAGTAGATAAACAATCCCAATGATATAGCTATTCTTTCACATTCAGTATTGTCGGAGTAATTTTTCCTAACAATATGAGGTACATTTGTTTATCATTGTGCTCTTGATTTGCATTTTCTCATACATTTAAAAAAATTATTTATTTTTGGCTGCGTTGGGTCTTCGTTGCTGCATGCAGTCTTTCTCTAGTTGCGGCGAGCGGGGGCTACTCTTCGTTGCGGTGCACGGGCTTCTCATTACGGTGGCTTCTCTTGTTGCAGAGCACGGGCTCTAGGCGCGCAGGCTTCAGTAGTTGTGGCATGCGGGCTCACTAGTTTTGGCTCGCGGGCTCTAGAGCGCAGGCTCAGTAGTTGTGGCGCACAGGGCTTAGTTGCCCCAAGGCATAGTTGCCCCAAGGCATGTGGGATCTTCCTGGACTAGGGCTTGAACCCATGTCCCCTGCATTGGCAGGCGGATTCTTAACCACTGCACCACCAGGGAAGTCCCTCTCATACATTTTTGAAATGCCCCTTTCTGTAACCTTACATAGGCATGTGTGGAAAGAGGAGGATGTCAGACTTAGAACCATGGGGGTTAACGCCGCCTCCTGTGTAATTTGAGGGTTCCTATGAAAACCCCTCAAAGGACTTTCCTGCTGGCGCAGTGGTTAGGAATCTGCCTGCCAATGTAGGGGACATGGATTCGAGCCCTGGTCTGAGAAGATCCCAGATGCCACGGAGCAACTAAGCTGGTGCGCCACAACTACTGAGCCTGTGCTCTAGAGCCTGTGAGCCACAAATACGGAAGCCCACGCACCTAGAGCTCATGATCCACAACAAGAGAAGCCACTGCAATGAGAAGCCCTTGCACAGCATCGAGGAGTAACCCCCGCTCGCCACAACTAGAGAAAACCCACGTGCAGCAATGAAGACCCAACTCAGCCAAAAATAAATAAATAAATAGATTTATTTAAAAAAAACCAAAACAACCCAAATCTCCCCTACTCATCTGTAATGCTGTTTCATAATTAGAGACTTTTTCCTCTGGAAATTTGAAGGCTTTCTGGCTTCACGAACCTTTTGTAAAGTAACAATGCTACCCTTCATTGAACACTTATCTAGGAAGTAGAGTTAGATGTTTTTCAAACAATAGCACATCGTATTATATTCACTGCTCACAACTTTATGAAGTAGGTATCACTATTTATACCTGACAACCAAGAAAAGTGAGGCCCAGAGAAGTTACATGACTTGCTAAGAATAGCAGGATTATATCCAAACACAAGCCTGTCTGACTCCAAAATAATGCTCCTGATCATAATTCAATGTAGACTCCCAGTGAAGGGCAGTGCCTACACCTTTATCCCTTAATCCAGTGGTTCTCAACCCTGACTCCAAATTAGAATCCCTTATGCAAAGCGAGTTATTTCACACGTTAAACATAGACATAGTACCTCAAGGTAGCATGCCTGAGGCTCTTGGAGGTTTCAGAACACCAGTTTCTCATCTTCCAAAGGCCGTGTGGTCACCTATGAGACTGAGAAGAGCCCTTACACACAGCATCTTCTCAAGGCATATAATTCCCAGAGACTGCAGCTCTGTGAAAAAGGAATGTCCAATGGGCAGTGTTTAAGTTACATTTAAGTTTTGGATCTCCGTCCCCTATTATATGTCAGATTTCCCTTCCTCCCTCTCTGTCTCTTCCTTCTCCTCTTCTCTTCCTTGGCTTTCTCCTTCTCTCTCATGTTGCCCACTTCCATTATATTTAAACCTTCCTTCCTGCCTTCTATAAAAAAATCCAAAAATGTTTTCACCTTGAAACCCCATAGGAAAATAAAAAATCTGAAGCTCTCAAATTCCTTTTTGCTGTTTATCTTTTTATTATGGAAAATTTCAAACATACTCACAAAAAAAGAAAACATGTAATAAGGACCACACATAGGCCTTCATAAGTCTATCAACCAGCTTCAGTACTTATCAACATTTTGGTATTCTAATTTCATCTATCACTTTCCACACACACATTTTATTTCCTTTACTTTTCTATTGAGTGTTTTAAAAAAATTCACAGGTGTCAAACCATTTCAGTTGTAAGTACTTTATTTTGTAGCTGATATATTTTTAAAGGTTTTAAAGTGTTATCCCTTAGGGTTTTTGATCTAGTTGTTGGAATGTAAGACAACATAAGCAAGAATTCAGTGTTTTAGGAGCACTTTCTCAAACATGGGATTTAACACCCTGCTAAGGACCCCAGAAAATGGGGGCAAGTTAACTGCTGGATTGGTTATTAGAAGCCTGGAGAAAGTAGTAGCTCACGCTGAGTGAAACTGAAATGCTTGAGTTGCTGAGGCAGATTGTAGAGGAAGCAAAAAGGCTGAGGGAGTTATGCATGCTGGAGGAGATGTATTATGTGAGGTCAGCAGATCCACCAGAAGATTGCATTGCATAGGTGGACCCAGAGGACACTCCATTCATTAAGACCATCTGCCCAAGAGGGGCAGCCAGTGAGGGTGCTGCTTCATTCTACTATCAGAAGAAGGCAAGAACAGAGGAGTACTTCTAGCAAAGGAGGGGAAATTTGATCCATGTGGAATATGCTCACATGATGAATGTAGCCAATGTGTGAGCCCAGGCAAGACCAATGTAGAAACCATCAAGCCAAACTATATCTTTGTGGGAAAAATACAAGTGATTATTGTTTGAAGTCACTAAGTTTTGGAATGGCTTCTCATGCAGCAAGTAAAAGCTGATATGTGTCCTCACCTCTCTTCTTTCTCTGAATCTTCTGGAGCATGAACTTTTTTTGACCTGTAATCTGTTGTCTCAAGAGAAAAAAAAAATCCTCCCTTCTTTATTTACTTCAGGTTTTATCAATGGGTTTTGAGTTTGCTTTATTCTTTTATGAAGTAATCCTATGTTTAAAGAAGTTTGAGATGCACATAAAAACTAAAAAACAATAGAGGAGCAAGAGGGTGGGGACAGTTGCCCAATAAAATGTCATGATTCCTTGCTCAGCCAACTTTTCCTTGATGAGCCCATTTTCAGATCCGGAACTCGATGAATCAAGGGATGGTCAGGTCAAAAGGAAGGAACTTACAAAGCCATGGCAAATGCATACTATAAAAGTACCTCTAGTCCTTCTCCAAAGGACTTACAGCCATTTATTCGGGTCACTATACACTGTGAAAATAGGGATGTCAAATATTTTGAGGACCCTAGGACACAGGGTCTGAGTTGATACAGAGACTCAAAGCACCATTGAATCTTTCTTGTTAGAGTGGAGACATGCAGGAGCTAAGTAATAAATGGAGTCCTGGCCAAAGCCTGCCTTACAACAGGTCCATTCCTTGTCACTGATTGGAATCGACACACTTGGCAGTTAGAGTAATCCTCACATTGAGTTTTTGGCCTGTGGGTTGACAGCTACTATGATGGGGAAGGACAAATTTAAGACTCTGAATTGTGTTAAACCTTGAACAAGATGTTAAATATAAAATCCTGGAAGGGGGGATGGATATTCATGTTGGACATAAAGATCTAAAAGATGCATGGGTGGTTGTACCTAACCTATCCCTCTAATTAGCCAGTCCAGCCCCTGAAGAAATCTGATGGATGCTTGTGAGTATAGACTACTGCACTCTTATCCTTGTAGTAGTCCCAATTGCACCTGCCATGCCAGACATGACATCATTTGTAGACCAGAATAATAAAGTGTCAGGTACATACTATGTGGCCTTTTATTGGGTGAATGTGTTCTTTTCCATTTTCAATGGAATAGAAACAATTTGCATCCATGTAGACAATTCATTTAAAGTTTTGCCTCAGGGCTATGTAATTCTCTCATCTTCTGTCACAACATACTTCAAAGAGATCTGGACCACCTGTATCATCTGAATATCTCACAGAACACCACACTGATGATGCCAAGCTGATTGGGCAAGATGAGCAAGAGGTAACTAGCATGCTTGAAGCCTTGGTACTTCAGAGAATGAGAGATAAATCTTATAGAGATTCAGGGACTTGACACTTCAGTGAAGTTTTTAGAGGATGTAGTCAGAGATGTGTCAGAATATCCAAAGTAAAAGACAAGTTAATGGACACTACCTGATGGTCATTTTCAGGCTCTGGAAGTACACATTCAGTACCTAGGAATTGTGCTCTAGCTCACATACAGTAACATGGAAGGCTGACAGCCTTGACACAAACACCTTTGTCCATTGGGCCATATGATCTAGTCAACACTATGGTATTGAAGAGTCTAAGGTAAAAACGATTCATTATGGAGTTTACGGCAAGCCCCACTGGAAGAATTACAATCCAGGACTCTGGTGTTCTAGAGAAAGACAAAGTCATGTGTGGTGGAGAATTATACTTTTTGAGAAACAGCTCCTGGAGTGTTACTGAGTCCTGGTAGAACACTTGACCATGGGTACCGGGTGACCATCCCTTATTTGCTGTTATGATCTAGGTTCTGTCAGACCTGCCAAATCTAAAGCCAGAGAGACCCAGAAGCAGTCCATTATAAGATGGGAATGATACATCCAGGATCGAGACTGTAGGGATCAAAATGATACAACTGGGATCCAGTAGGTAGGGCTGCTTATACACAGTGGGGGCAGGAAAGAATATATATAGAATCCAAGTGATCCAATTGGGTCCATTTTGTTACTCCCTTACCCAACTGTAATTGTGAATTGACAAAAGTAGCAATCCTGAACAGGAAAGGTGACGATTACCAGGGTCTCAGACATTTCCAGAATGAGGCTTTGGGTAATATTACTACATAGCACTAAAACCTGCAGGTGATGGCTGAGGGTGAGGGGAATTGAAAATGCAAAGCAGAGCAGAGAGACAATGAGTGTCAGTTGTCACCCCCAGATCAAAAGTAATGACAGGGGCTGTAGTTCGTCTTCTTCCGTGTTTACCTCAGGACGAAAGGCCCACAAGAAGGTGGTCTTTGAATAAGTGTGGAAGTGGATCTGCACAGGACAGATGGGGGACTGTGGCATCTGAGAGGTATGTTGTCGGATCTGTCTTTAAAAGAGAAGCTGCCACAAGGAGTGTAATTAGCTGACAGCCTCCAACTACTTTGGGTAGATCCAATTCCCTGCCTTCAGCCCAAAGTCATCCTTACTTGGGCTGCTCCCAGCAATAAGTAAGCATGGCAAGGGTAAAAAAGCCAAGACTTTCTGTCCATATAACGGACAGTCTTTGCTGTGGGCTCCACATCAGCCTGGCTGAGACTCTCGCCGAGCTGCACTGCAGTCTGAGGAGCTTCTTCTGCAATCCTTCCTTCCCCCTACTTTTTTCACAGGTGTCAGATCTGCATTGTGATCTGAGATTCTCTCTGCATACTGTTTCCTCTCCTCTTTTATTTTTGTCAATGAATCTTTGTACCTCTCATTCCATCTTGGTGCCTGCTTCCAGGAAGACTCAAACTGACAGAATATAGTTGTTTGAAATTTAATGTAATTACTGATATACTTTTAAATTTATCGTGTTATTATCTTTCTCCTTGTCTTAACTATTCTTAATTCCTTTTGCTCCTTTTGACTTTTTTAAAATTGTATTTTTAATCATGATACCACTTATTACCTTGTTAGTTATATATGTTTTTACTATTATTTAGTAAATGTGGGTTTAGAGATTACAATCTGCATCTTCAAGTTATTAAATTATATTATAAATTAATACTTTTACCACTTTCTAGACAGTACAAGGACCTTAGAACATTTTAACCTTATTTACCCTTTTCTCCAATTATGTAGTGTTGTTTTCATATATTTTTCTCTTTATTTTTCTTCATGTTTTATTCAATCCTCACACATGTTGATTATGTAGTCTATATTCACTTACCCACATATTAGCTTTTCCACCTCAATCATTTTCCTTCTATCTAAAGAACAGCTTTTTTAATTTCTTTTAGTGTAGTCTGCTAATGATGAATTCTCTCAGTTTGTTCCTTAGAAAATATAATTACATCATTTTATTTTCAAAAGGTATTTTTTTGTATATAGAATTCTATATTAATAGGTGTTTTCTTTCTGTCGTTTCACAATTCTCTTGTCTTTGACTTCCGTTATTTCTGTTTAGAAGTAAACCGTAAGGTTAATTGTTACTACTTTGAGGGTCTTTTTTTTCTTTCATAATGACATTAAAGATTTTTTCTGTCTTTAGCTTTTAGCAGTTGGACCATGAGGAACTACATGTGGTCTAATTCAGCATTGTTCTTAGGGTGTAGCTCTTCACAGGCTCACTCAAAAGCCTGGCATATTTAGCAGTGCTCTCTTTTTTTGTGATCCCTGAACTCAACTGCAGTAACATCACAAATTGCTCTAAAGTTTTGCTCAGCTTCTCAACCCCTCAGCTGCCATTTTCAGAGTTGGCAGTTATCGTAACGGGAGGAGCTGGCTTCTGTGCCTCTGCTCTTTGCATGGATCTTGATACCACAGATCCTCATCCCCTTGGTAGCTCTCTGATGCTTTCATATAAATCTTGTTAACAAATTATCCAGATTTCCCGGCTGTCCTCATTGCCATTGCTAGAAGCAGAACTCCTATGTGAGACAGTGCAGTGTGCAGTGCTATAGAAATGTCACTCTTATTATAATCAAACTCATAGGCGTAGGCTTGTTATGATTTGTTCTGTTGTGCACCAAGAGTTTTCTTTCTGATAATTTCTGTCTTCCTTTAATTCAGGAAAATTATTAGCCGTATTCTCTAGTCTTTAATTTTGGAAAAATGGTCAGGTATATGTTGGAGCTTCTTATCTATTCTCCTTCTCTCACATCTTCTAAGTTTTTATCTTTGTTTATGCTCCTCTACATTTCATTCCAGGAAAATTCTTGACTGTTATCCTCCAATTCCCCAGCTATCCTGTCAGTTAGATCCTTATTCTGTCTTTTCTTATTTCAGTGATTGTATTTTTCATTTTTGTGATTTGTTTTCCTCTTGTTCTACTAAATCTTGATTCCTATCTTCCGGTCATTGTTTCATGATGATTGATTTTGTCTTATAGAGGTGAGAGCGAGATTCAGGGGAGAAAGTTCACAAAGGAGTGTTCAGTATTTGGCAACATTTTTGTTTTCCTTGAGGTGTTTGCTGATTCCAAAGTCAAGAGGTTGAGAAGTTAAGCATTGCTTTTAGTGGAAGAATGGGGTCCAGGTAAAAATTGTATTTTTTCCTTTATTTTCCTCACTGATTTGTTATAGTAAATAAATCAGTCCACTTGAGAATTGTGGCAGAGGTACTCAATTCATTTTAGCTACTATTATTATTTGTTGTTGACTTTATTATTATTCTCCTCTCCCCACTCCCCTCCTCTTTATGGAGGTTTTAAAGTCCTTTGAAGAATGTTTTAATATTTGCTATTATTTTAGAGTAATTTCTTGTTTTGTTGAGCTCTATGATGTTTATTATTCTCATGTGCTTTGACGTTTTTACTTGCAAGTTTAACTTGTATAGGATGTATGTGTATGTGTGTATGCACTTGTTTGTGTTTTCTTTCTTCCTTGCCTCACACATATCTCTATGTTAATATTTTCCAGTTGGCTTTACCCAGTATGCTGGATCCTCATTGTGGAACCAGACCTTACTTTGGTAACATGGATCTACTATGCTGGGAGAATATCAAAGACCCATTTTGTAAGCCAACAGGCTAGCTTGACCCAAGTTTGGGGCCTCAAATGCTACTACTCTCTCCAGATAGGATGGGCTTTAAAAAAAAAAGACTTTGTTGAGACAAGGAGCCTCTGCTGGTCTTTGAATTCATGCCACAAAACTAACCCTGGTTGTCTAAAATGTATGTGACATTATAATTAATAATCAACCAGAAATTGATGTAGATGTTTGGTTTGGTTCCATCCTCAAGTTTAGTAGGTCTGGGTCCTAACCCAGTGTAATTCTCTTTCTGGTTCATGAATACCTGGTTAATATCATTTTAAGCACAAATACAACTTTTTTTACATATGCAAATATTTTATTTATCATTGTTATGTGTTTATTTTAAGGTTGTTTATTTAATGGAAAATCTTATATACTACCTTGACTAGAATAAAGTATTGTTGTTATTAGCAGTGGTAGTAATAGTAACAGTAGAAATAATACTAGTAATTAGTGCTGTGTAGGCTCCCATTAAGATTGTCATCACCTAAAATTCTTAGATTTTTTTCATACAAACTGTCGGCAAGACAGCTTTTGATTTTCTACACGCACAGCAATACTTTTGATGTTCATTCATATATTTTTGGAAGCAGATGAAGGGAAACAGCCATGTTTATATAATCACACTAAAGTTACTGTTTATAACAAAACAGCAGAAGAAATAGATCAATCAAATTGCTCACTTTTATTAATGAGTGGAAGGAAATAAATTCATCAAGTCACAACAGATATATTGAGAGCTCCCCCGAAAAGATAAAATGTTATGAAAAAACAGATGCAAAAGTGATAATAAAAATTCTAAAATATTAACTTGATAATGACAATCCTGTGGGTCATATGCTTTCAAGATGTTTCATTTTTATTTAATTATTTTGCTTTATGGATTATATAATGAATTGAATTTTTGTCCTTTCATTAAATACATTTTCAAAAATTAAACATATAAAAGACATTCAGGAATTTTGTCAAAAACACACTACACTGATATCCTGCCAAATTTGGTTCTATATAATGAGTTTAGAAATTATAAAACTGGCTAGAAACATTTAAGCTGAATGTCTTCCCAGTTGAAACATACAAAAATTAAACATTTTCTGGAGGCATTAAACAATTTCATGAAATAGGTGCAAACTAGGTTTTTTCATGTCACAATTTTTTCCCATTGCTTTCTTATTGAATACCCATATGTTAGTACATCACTGGCAGCTTCCATTTTGTAATCATGCTTTTCTTCCTCTTTCTGTTGTCTGTTCCTAGGTGATGAGCTTGAGGGTTCCCGGTATCATATCTCAAGAGAACAATAAGTGCATCAGGCAAGGTAATCCAATTAACTGATTTTTGGATTTTGGTTGTAAAAGGTTGGATTAATCATGGTCGCTGGATCACGATACATTATCATCACTGGTTTAGGCGTGGCCTTCTTTTAGTTCTTTGTTTGTTTATGGAATAAACCTTAGAATTCTATTTTACATATAAATATTCATGCAATTAGAAACACGTTGTCATTTCCAATAAGTGGCTAGACAAGAGTAAAGTCCTTGAACGGAACTCTCCTATCTTTTGCTCATGTTCAAAGGCAAAATAAGGTGTTACCAAAAATATTTGCATCTAATTAGCAGAAGTTGGTAAACTGCATATAAATATGTTTTCATTGGCATGAGGGTAATTAAAAATATTTTAAAAATTGAATTTGAATGGCTGTAGGTGGTGTATATGCTGCAGGTTCATCAAAAGAGCCCTCCCCCCATTCTCTATTAGCATAAAACCCAATCTTTACCCATCTTATGTCCTGGCTCTGAAAGCACTGGCATTTTCCACCCATGTTTAAAGCTTCAAAATTAATATTTGACTACTCCTGGACACTAGACTTCTGAACACACTCTTCACTGTCTATGTAAAACAGGCAGACATCATAGTACTGAAAAGAATTCCTAGAGGAAAGTAAGTTCACTATGGTAGAAAGTACTGGAGTAAGAATCAAGAGACTTGGATTCCAGTCCTTGTTTTGCTACTAACTTGTTGGTAATCTTAGGAAAGCCTCCCAACTTCTATGGAACTTCCCTCTGCTCCCTAACCTATTCTACTGTCATTCTACTCCATCTTGCTCAAGTCAGAAACATGAGAGATCTTTGCTGTCTTTCTTTCTTTGATCCATTACATTCAAACCATGAGCAAGTCCTGTAGCTTCTACCTCCAAAATATATCTTGAATCTAGCTCCTTCTCTCCAGATCTTCTACAGCAATCCCAGTCGAAGCTACCATCATCTCTTAGCTGGGTTAGAGCTATAGCTTTTTAGATGATTACCTTGATTCTTCTTTTTTAAATGCAAATTGGGTTGTTTTCCTTTCTTACTTAAAACTATGACTTAGAATAAAATTAAGACTTTCTACCATGGCCTAAAAGACCCTGAATGATCAGCCCCTGCTTGTATCTTCAATCTTATATTTCATTCTCTTGTATGGTCCAGCCACATTGGCCTTATTTCTCTATTTTAAAAGTATTTTGTTGAACATAATGATCATACTTATTTAAATGTCCTATGTCCTAACTTCAATATCTGGGTCACATGACAGTCTGTATTTATTGTCTACTTTTTTCTCTTGGTTATTGGTTTTATAACCATTATACGATCCTGTCTAGTAATTTTTAGTTAAATATTAGACGGTGTATATATATACATATATATATATATATATATATATATATATATATATATATATATTTTTTTTTATTTTGGCCGTACGCGGGCCTCTCACTGTTGTGGCCTCTCGCGGAGCACAGGCTCCGGACACGCAGGCTCAGTGGCCATGGCTCACGGGCCCAGCCGCTCCACAGCATGTGGGATCCTCCTGGACTGGGGCACGAACCCGTGTTCCTTGCATTGGCAGGTGGACTCCCAACCACTGTGCCACCAGGGAAGCCCAGTATATATATATTTTAAAAAATGTAGAGGCTCCAGTTAATGCTATAACTCATCAAGGAACTTTCACTCTTTTCTTTGCTAGGGAGATAGAGGGCAGCACTGATGGCCTTAGTCTACTCATTGACTGAGCTTGGTTGAGGTTGGATTGCAGCTTATCCCAGGTCACCCCTGTTCTTAGGACTTGGTCTTCTGGGGCTTCTTAATGAGTGTCTTGTGGAACTGCATCTTCTCAGTGGAGAGATATGGTGTGGAATTTCTACTCTGATTTTGAGAGTTTTTTATTTAATAGCTTTTTTGAGCTATAAAATTCACCCACATTAAGTGTACAGTGGAATTCAGTATATTTACAGAGTTGTGCAGCCATCACTGCAATCTAATCTAGGCTATTTTGAGAGGTTTTGGGCTTAGCTCTTTAGCCTCCTACCCCATGAAGCTTCGGAATTGACAGATGTCTTGAGGGAGAGACTTACTCTGTGCTGAAGCCCATAAATCTCCATTTTTGTCACTCTCCTAGCCTACAGGACTGCTGAAAGTTCTGCTGGCTTTTCCATACCCCACCTGTGACACTGCCAGGAACCAGCCTGGATTTTCAGTTTCTAGAAGTGCTGATGTTTCCGTATTGGCCCATGCCCTCATGTAAAATGTAGTAAGATATTGCCAGGGTCATCTCATCATTCCCTCAAGGGCTCCTGACTCTTACTTGTTCTTTTCCTCCCAGGTCTTTTGCTCCTAAGCGCTGGGAGACTGCAAGAAATCCCTCTGCTTTTCTAAGGTCTCAGTTTAATGTTTTAGCCTCCTGTTCTGTATCTTTGGAATGTCAGTGTTTTGAGGGAGAAAGTGGCCATGTGCCTGAGGCCATTCACTTCTCCAGTTTTATCACCATCCTGCACAACCAAAAGATCCCACTGGTTTCTCTGTCTCCCAGCATTGGCCCCCTGCCTGTCCTCGCCCTGATTTTTGGCATGTAGCCAACGTCAGGATCAGCATGTGTCCCCAGGGACAGAAGCAAATCCTCAGCTCACCTCTTGAAAGTTCCTTCTCTGAAATGTTATCCCGTTTGGTCCTTGTTGCTTCTACAGCTTTCTTACGCCTTAATATATAATTTAAAATTTGTCTGGCTTTTCTTTTGTTTTCAACAGCATATTGGCCTCCAACCTACTTGAAAGCAAAAGTTAAATTAGCCTCACCTCTTGGAAAGGCCCCAGTGCCTTTCTCGTCTCAGGGTCTTTACCTGGGCTGTTCCCATTGTCTGCTCCACTTGCCCTCTGACTTCACGTGCTGTGTGGCTTCTTCCAGTTCTTTGGATCTCATCTCAGTTTGTAATAACTTACTTATTAGTACTTAATCATTTATTTTCTGTTTTTTCCATAATAATTTATGCTCCATGAGTAAGAGTCATGTTAGTCCCTAATAATGCTTCTAGTAAGCTCTCAATTGAATGAATAAATACTAAAAAGAATTAGTGGATGAATAATTCAAAAAAGAAAATTGGGCTTTATTCTCTTAGGGAAATTTTTACTTATATGGTTTTTTTGTGTCACTGGTAGATAACTTCTAAATTTATATTTCTAGTCCAACATTTTCTTTATTTCTCTTATGCTTTTACTTTATTCAATTAAGTATATTTTGATCACTTGCTGTATCAGTAGCTCTGTGCCAGTTATTTTGAGGTTTACTACGAAGAATTTTAGTATAGCTCCTTTCCTCATATATAGTGCTATCAATTTTAGTAGACAACTCATAAAACTTACAATATATATAACACTGAAACATGTAGTAAACATTCAGTATATTATTATTGTTGTTGTTGCTGTTATTATTTAAACAAGTACCCTAGGTCAAGTATACTTGAAGTGCCTTCTGAGAACCGATTTTTGCTGGTTTTCATGGGACAAGGAGTCTACGACAGAATGCATGTGAACTTTATTACTAATTACACTGCTTAGTTTAGCCTACTTTTTTATTTTATTTTTTTTAAGCAAGACTTTGTGGATAAAGGAAGCAGTTTGTTGATTTACATTTTGGTGCTAGCTCATTATCTTCTTGGAGACCACAATAAATAATTCACAGACAAGCATTTTGAGTAGCACTACTTGAGATGATTTCAGTACAAGTGATCTTGGCACCAACTTTTGAGTTAGAGGATAAATTGCCTACCTTTTTTCCCCCAGATTACCAGCCATTTACTAGACAAGAAAAAATGAAATAAATGAATCCAGCAGTCAACTGAAGAAGTAAATAATAAGAAATATAAACCAAAGGAAAGCAGAAGAAATTCATTCATAAGTATAGAAAGACATTAGTAAATGAAAATGCAGAAAAAAATTGTGTTTTCCTAAAAAATGAGAAAGAATAGATGATCCATTAACTGGTCTAATTAAGAAAAAAAGGTGAAACTCAGCAAACAAAATTAGGAATACAACAGGAGCATTATATATACAGAGGAACAGAAAAGAATTATACAAATATTCTACATACTTCTATGTTAATAACTTTTAAAATTTAGATAAAAAGGAAATAATTCTAGGACTACATAGTTGTAAAAAGATGATGCAGAAAGAAATGAAATGTTTAAATAGCTCAGTAAGCATAGGAGACACTGAAAAAAAAAGTTTTCAAAGGTACATTTTTTTCATATCTTAAGTTTTAAATATTCCTAAACCATTGAGACAGTTCCAGGGAATAGTGAAAAAAAGGAACATTTCATCTTTTTACTCTAGCCAGAAGCTAGAGTGACGCTGACAAGCACTCCTGACTTTCAAAAAGATTTTTACAGGCTGGAGAGAGCAAAAGAGCAGGGGAGGGAGAGAGAGAAACTGGCAATTTCACAAGGACTTCACAAAATGGATCTAAGGAAAACTAAATTTTACTATCCAAGTGGGGGGCCAGGAATAGGCCTTAAGCCTTCTAAAACTCCTGTTGCTGAGGAATGAATGGCCTGGGGGATCAAAGTTATTTCCTTGATTCTAAATCTCCATTAACTGTAAAACCATTATTATTATTATTTTTTTTAGTAGCAGCGTGAATCAACATTTTATTTAATTTGAGAACTTACATTATACTTATGATTTTTCTTGCCATAATATATTTTAAAAAGACAAACAACTGTCTTCACACTTGGTTACTAGTCTTTATTATTATTGATAGTGTGGAAGTTAGCAATGCCTTTTTTGTGGCTGCTCTTTTTTCTTATTTAACATCTTTATTGGAGTATAATTGCTTTACAATGGTGTGTTAGTTTCTGCCTTATAACAAAGTGAATCAGCTATACTATACACATATCCCCATATCCCTTCCCCCTTGCGTCTCCCTCCCACCCTCCCTATCCCGCCCCTCTAGGTGGTCACAAAACACCAGGCTGATCTCCCTGTGCTATGTGGCTTCTTCCCATTATTTATTTTACATTTGGTAGTGTATATATGTCCATGCCACTCTCTCACTTCGTCCCAGCTTACCCTTCCCCCTCCCTGTGCCCTCAAGTCCATTCTCTACATCTGTGTCTTTATTCCTGTCCTGCCCCTAGCTTCTTCAGAACCAGTTTTTTTTTTTTTTTAAGATCCCATATATATGTGTTAGCATATGGTATTTGTTTTTCTCTTTTTGACTTACTTCACTCTGCATGACAGACTCTAGGTCCATCCACCTCACTACAAATAACTCAATTTTGTTTCTTCCATTGTATATATGTGCCACATCTTCTTTATCCATTCATCTGCGATGGACAATTAGGTTGCTTCCATGTCCTGGCTATTGGTAAATAGAGCTGCAGTGAACATTGTGGTACATGACTCTTTGAATTATGGTTTTCTCAGCGTATATGCCCAGTAGTGGGATTGCAGGATCATATGGTAGCTCTATTTTTAGTTTTTTAAGGAACCTCCATACTGTTCTCCATAGTGGCTATATCAATTTACATTCCCACCAACAGTGCAAGAGGGTTCCCTTTTCTCCACACCCTCTCCAGCATTTATTGTTTGTAGATTTTTTGATTATGGCCATTCTGACTGGTGTGAGGTGATACCTCATTGTAGTTTTGATTTGCATTTCTCTAATGATTAGTGATGTTGAACATTCTTTCATGTGTTTGTTGGCAATCTGTATATCTTCTTTGGAGAAATGTCTGTTTAGGCCTTCTGCCGACTTTTGGATTGGCTTGTTTGTTTGTTTGGGGTTTTTTTTGCGGTACGCGGGCCTCTCACTGTTGTGGCCTCTCCTGTTGCGGCGCACAGGCTCTGGACACGCAAGCTCAGCGGCCATGGCTCACGGGCCTAGCCGCTCCGTGGCATGTGGGATCTTCCCGGACCGGGGCACAAACCCGTGTCCCCTGCATCGGCACGCGAACTCTCAACCACTGCGCCACCAGGGAAACCCTGTTTGTTTTTTTGATATTGAGCTACATGAGCTGCTTATATATTTTGGAGATTGATCCTTCGTCAGTTGCTTCATTTGCAAATATTTTCTCCGATTCTGATGGTCGTCTTTTCATCTTACTTATGGTTTCCTTTGCTGTGCAAAAGCTTTTAAGTTTCATTAGGTCCCATTTGTTTATTTTTGTTTTTATTTCCATTTCTCTAGGAGGTGGGTCAAAAAGGATCTTGCTGTGATTTATGTCATAGAGTGTTCTGCCTATGTTTTCCTCTAAGAGTTTGATAGTTTCTGGCCTTTACATTTAGGTCTTTAATCCATTTTGAGCGTATTTTTGTGTATGGTGTTAGGGAGTGATCTAATCTCATACTTTTACATGTACCTGTCCAGTGTTCCCAGCACCACTTATTGAAGAGGCTGTCCTTTCTCCACTGTACATTCCTGCCTCCTTTACCAAAGATAAGGTGACCATATATGCATGGGTTTATCTCAGGGCTTTCTGTCCTGTTCCGTTGGTCTGTATCTCTGTTTTTGTGCCTAAATTGCCTACATGACACATTCTTTTCTCTTTCATCGCAGTCTGTCATAGTACTTTCATTTTACTCTCCACCATTTTTCTCTCCTCATTTTTCCTCCATTCCTTGCTATTTTAGAGCAGTAAACATTCTAGGGGTAATGGGTAGGAATGAAATAGTTCCCTTAACCAGTGGGTGTGGATTTCTGTGATTCCTGAGCTTAAAGCTAGAGTCAGCCAGTGCGTCCAGCCAAGGTAGAGGACTTGAGCACAATCTGTAAAGGAACAAACTTTCAGAGAAAGGTTCAGGTAGCCAAGTGATCTTATTGCACTGGTACAAACCTGGGAAAGGTGTGGAGGCTTTAAAGTGGGTGTAAGAAAGTGGGTGAGGGATAGAGTTTGGATTAGCCCCAGTGTCCAAGGACTCAGAACAGGTAGGTAATATGATTCCTGTTATGAATTGCCTGCCTCAGCCCAGATCTGAAAGAGTTTTCCTGATTGGGCTTTTAATTGAATGTGTGCTTTTATTTAAGTTCTGGAGATTCTATTTTAGTAGATGGGGGTGGGACTTGGGAGTCAATATATATATTTTTAAATTAATTTATTTATTGTTGGTTGGGATGGGTCTTCATTGCTGTGTGTGGGCTTTCTCTAGTTGTGGTGAGCGGGGGCTACTCTTTGTTGCAGTGCATGGGCTTCTCATTGCGGTGGCTTCTCTTGTTGCGGAGCACGGGCTCTAGGCACACGGACTTCAGTAGTTGTGGCACGTGGGCTCAGTAGTTGTGGCTTGCAGGCTCTAGAGCACAGGCTCAGTAGTTGTGGCACGTGGGCTTAGTTGCTCCATGGCATGTGGGATCTTCCCAGACCAGGAATCGAACTGGTGGCCCCTGCGTTGGCGGGCAGATTCTTAACCATTGCGCCACCAGGGAAGTCCTGGGAGTCAATATTTTTAAAAAGCTCTCCAAATGATTTTGATGATTACCAGGTTGGGGAACCACTGCTAGGAGATTTCTTATTGTGGTAACAGTGTCTCCACTTTCTGAGGGAGGTATCGTTTTTGAAGCTTGTTGTGACATTGCACTGCTGTATTAGTTATGGTATCCAATCTCAAGGGGATTGTGCCCCTACCCCCCCACCTCTCTCTCTCTCTCTCTTCCAGAGTGTTAGTGCCAGAGCTGCTTTGCTCTACATGACCTTGCTCTTTGATCACAGTTGATTGGTCTAGAGGTAGCCATCTTACTGTAGCAGGATTTATTTATTTATTTATTATTTGGTTGTGCCAGGTCTTAGTTACGGCAGGCAGGCACCTTAGTTATGGCATGCATGTGGGATTTAGTTCCCTGACCAGTAATTGAACCTGGGCCCCCTGCATTGGGAGGGTGGAGTCTTAACCACTGCGCTACCAGGGAAGTTCCCTGAAGCAGGATTAATGAGAGTCTTTCTTGGGGTTTTAACTTGAGACTCAGAGAGCCAAGTTTTATCTACTCAATATTTCCTTAAAATCTGGCTATCATGTTTTCTACTATGGGGTAGAGCTCATCTGTGGAGATAGAGAATAAAGCAGAATGCTTATAGAAACTTAAATATGAGATAGGGAGACAGTCTTGATAATATTCAAATCCAAGTATTTTGGAAGGTTCTAGCAACTGTGGTCCCTTGTTATGGGGTCAGGAGCAAAGAGGGCAGGATATCCTTACTATTTGCAGGAATGATGTTGGTCTTCTGCTTTGTAAAATGATTTTTTTAATTAAAAAAAAACCAACAACTTCCAAGTTCATGGAGAACTCTGATCTGTTATGGCTAATGACATGTGGGGGTATACCAGATGTGGCAAACAGAACTATGACTCCCCAAAGCTGTCTGTCCCGATCTCCAGAACCTCTGACTGTGTTACCTTACATGTACAAAGGGACTTTGCAGATGTGATTAGGTTCAGTATCTTGAAATAGGGAGATGATCCTGGATTATCTGGGTGGGACTAATGTAATTACAAGGGTTCTGATAAGAGAAAGTGAGAAGAGAAAAGAGAGATAAGGAGGAGAATGTGATGACAGAAGCAGAGGTTGGAGTGATGAGATTTCTGGGTTTAAAGGTGGTGGAAGGGAACCACATGCCAAGGAAGGCAGATGATCTCTAGAAGCTGTAAATGACAAGGAAAGGGATTTGCCCCTAGAGCCACAAGAAGGAATGCAGACTTGCTCTTAGCTGAGATCCGTTTTGGTCTTCTGACCCCCAGACCATAAAATAATAAATGTATGTTATTTTAAGCCACCAAGTTTATGCTAATTTGTTATAGAGGCAGCACCTGGTGAAAACAAAGGCACAATTGAGACTTTCTTAGTGTTATTGGCCAATCCTGTGGTGCTAAGGGGATGGCTTCCAGTGACTGAGGACCCAGAAGCCACACTCCTGAGTTACTCTCAGTTCAGTTGCCCATAGCTCCACGAAAACATGTCTTATGGTCATTGATTCTGGTGCCCTTGCATTAACAGACAGAAGATACTGGGCTTGGACCCGATCCTCCTTCTTTGCTCCTGCCCAGCCACTCTCTTTGGGAAGAGAGGCAAGCAGTAAAGTCCTCCAAAGACTACAGCCATTGTTTAGACGGAAGGGCAGAAAGTCACAACAATCTGAAAAATGAGATCTCTGGTCTTGAGTAAAATGGGCATATTGATCGGGTGAAGAATACAGCGTCCACAAAGTGAAATTCAACCCCAGAGCTCTGCTCTTTCCCTCTGCCTACTCAGGCCCCATAATGAGAGGCTTGTGAGCAATCAGGGCTGTGATCGCTAATGCTCAGTGTGGAATGATTAGCTGCCATCAGCCAGGCAAAGAGTACTAACTGATTCTTGTTTATAGTTAAATAGAATCCAGCTCTTTTTGTTTGCTTTTTTAATCTGCTCTCACCTAGGTTTTTGGCTTTATAAGAGCACCCAACTCTCCTTTGGAGAGTGGGAGACCCTACTCAGTTTCTTAGGTGCCTGTTATCTTTTAAACACTTATTCAAACAAACATTTTGGAGAGCACACCATAATTGCATGTTACAGTTTTACAAAGCCATATTTTGGATAGAAAATGGGTACATGTTAAAATACGTCCTATGCTCCAGATCAGACCACAATGCTGTGTTCTGCTTACGTGGTTGTCTCTTACTCTGAGGTGAAAAAGAAGCTCTATTTTACTTCTGAATATCTCCCTTCCAGACTGAGATTGATGTGCAGAAATGGAATGAAGTGGTTTGTATCACGTGACAACAAAAAATTAGATATTGCTTTGGGTTTTTACTATGATTTTATAAGGTATGATGTCTCATACGTGTAATGGTGGCAAGCCCATGGCTTCTCTCTTTTTACATTTATTTTTAAACAGTTTCAAACTTACAAAACATCTCAGGAATAACACTAAGAACTCGATACCCATTTCACCAACCAGATTCACCAATTGTTAACATTTTGCCACTTTTATAATTCTTTAATATATATATGAGAAAATATATATATTCTATATTCATATATATATTTTGCACCCCTGAACCATTTGAAAGTAAGATGTGGACGTCATGTCCTTTCTTCTTATGTACTTCAATGTATATTTCCTGAGACAGAGACATTCTCTTGCATAATTATTCTAGTTATCCACTGCTATATAACAAACCGGTTCCAACTTAATGGTGTAAAACAACAGCTATTTTGTATTGTTTATGGATTCTGTGGGTCAGGAATTTGGCGTGAGAACAGTGGAGATGGCTTGCCTCTGCTTTATGCTGTCTGGAGCCTCAAGTGGGAAGACTCAAACCTCTGGAGATGTCTTAAACACTGGAATCTGGAACTACCTAGAACTTTCTTCATTCACATGTCTGGTGTCTGGACTGGTTATCTCAACATCTGGGTTAAGTTGTGACTGCTGACCAGGACCCCTACATGTGGCCTCTTTGTGTCTTGGTTTCCTCACTGGGTTTCCTTACTTGGGTTGCCTCAGTGCTGTTGGGCGTCTGCTATGGCAGTTCAGGGCACTAAGAATGAGTGTTTCTGTGAACAATGTGAAAGCGTCAAGGCCTTTTTTGGACAGCCTCAGAGTCACATAACGTCACTTTTGCTCTACTTCCTTAATGAAAGTAGTCAGAAGTCTGCCAAAATTCAAGGGTAGGGAGATTAGAACCCACATCTTTTTTATTTATGTTTATTTATTAATTTTTGGGGTAAGATATGCAAAACGTACAATTTACCATTTTAACTATTTTTAAGTGTATGGTTTAGTGGCATTAAATACATTCACATTTTTGTGCAACCATCACCACCATCCACCTCCAGAAATTTTCCATCTTCCCATCTCAAACTGTGTACCTGTAAAACAAATAACTCCTTATTCCTTCCTCTTCCCAGCCCTTGGCAACCACTATTTTACTTTCTGTCTCAATGAATTTGACTATTTGAAGAAACTCATATAAGCAGAATCATACAATGTTTGTTTTATTTCACTTAGCATAATGTCTTCAAGGTTAATCCATGTTGTAGCATATAGTCAGAATTTCTTTTCTTTTAAAAGCTGAATAAGGGTTTCCCTGGTGGCGCAGTAGTTGAGAGTCTGCCTGCCGATGCAGGGGACACGGGTTCGTGCCCCAGTCCGGGAAGATCCCACATGCCCAGCGGAGCGGCTGGGCCCGTGAGCCATGGCCGCTGAGCCTGCGCGTCCGGAGCCTGTGCTCCGCAACGGGAGAGGCCACAGCAGTGAGAGGCCCGCGTACCGCAAAAAAAAAAAAAAAAGCTGAATAATATTCCATTGTATGTAGTATATACTACAGTTTGTTCATCCACTCATCTGCTGATGGACAATTGTAGAACCCATATCTTAATGGAAGAGTGTCGAAGATTTGCAGCAATCTCTATAACCACTACAATAACCACAGTATAGTTATAAAATCAATACATTTAGCACTGATACAGTACCGTTGGCCCCTGGTTCTTGAGTTAGACTGCCAAGTTTGGAGTCTGTCTCTGCTTTTTATGAGGTATAGACTTTTGGTAAGTAGCTCTGGCCCCTAATCTTTAGTCTCCTCATCTCTAAATGAGGCCAATAATACCTATGTCTTAGGGTGGCTGTGAGGCCTAATAAAATACTTACGCGATGATTCTGGCACCTGGTAGTGGCTTAGTAAGCTTTAGGTCTCCCTTTCACCTCAGAGAATTAAACATGTCACTGAGTGCTCAATAGGCCTACAGTTAATTACTGGTCGGTTGGGAAGCTTTAGAGGCGACTTTGGTTTTCTAAGAAATAATGAAGAAATTTATTATACACTTAAATTGTTGCCTTATGAGTTCCCATTTCTGAAGGTTCATCTTCTTTTTGTTAGATGCAGGTTAAGTATCATCAACCAAGAGAGAGAATTCTCCATTTTTTAAAAACAAGTTATAGTCATTTAAAAGAAAAACGTATTATCAATCTACCAGCACCATGAAGGTACAACAAACCTAATTTCTGAATCAGGATACTTTTGGCTACAAGTAGCAGAACACCCAATTCAAAAATAGCTTAAGCTATAGAGAAATTGTATTATTTTATAACAGGAAGACCAGAAGCATGAATGCTCCAGAGTTGGGTAATTCAGTGGCTCAGTGATCTCACAAGGGTCCACAAAGGTTTCGGTCTAAGAGACCACAAAAGCCTCTATTGGAGCCTCTTCCATAGGTTGGCCTAGACCACAAATGGAAACCTTCTCATGGTGGCAAGATGGCTGCAGTAGTTTCCAGCATCACATTCAGACATGGCAACATTCAGAAGAGACCATCTTTTCCTGTGAACTCTTGGAGAGTGAGAAACTCCTTCTAAGAAGCCCTCCAGAAGATTCTCCTCACCGCTTATTCATCAGATTTGCATCACTTGCCCATGTCCAAACCACCTGTGGAAGGGAAATGGAACCCCCATTAACTGACTTAAACCAGTTGTGGTTAACTTCTTGGGTCTGGTGTTGGGACTGGCACCAGCCTCTCCTGAAATACTGGCCATTGGCCGGGAGCTGGGGCAATAAATACCACCTGCTACAGCAGCGGTCCCCAACCTTTTTGACACCAGGAACTGGTTTCATGGAAGACAATTTTTCCACGGGGTTGGCGGACAGGGAATGGTTCAGGCGGTAATGTGAGTGACAGTTCAGGCGGTAATGCGAGCAATGGGGAGTCATGGGGAGCGGCAGATGAAGCTACCTAGGCTCCCTTGCCTGCCGCTCACCTCCTGCTGTGCGGCCTGGTTCCTAACAGGCTGCGGACCGGTTGGGGACCCCTGTGCTACAGTATACTAGTTAGATTTTGTTATATCCAAGCATTAGAAATTAGAATGAAAAATCCATGTTTGTATATCTGCATCATTAGCAAATGCCTGAAGTTCTTTAGAATGTAGTTTTGATAAGCAATTGACATGAAGCATAATAGTAATGATTTGGTAATCAAGAAAGATGAAGTAGATTTAATTAACTTTGAAATGCTTTTTAAAATAATAAGTGTTTCTAAGAGTCTAAAAAATTTCCCAAGTATACTAAGGAGTTTGTTAAAAGTGTGTTCACCATTTTTGCATTTATGTTTCTTTATAGTCCTAGAAGGTAAACTCTCTATGTAAGGATTTATTTTCTTTCAATTTTAATTTTCCACTAATCAATTTCTCTATAAAATGATGGATGCAATTAAGAATGTATTTAAGGGGCTTCCCTGGTGGCGCAGTGGTTGAGAGTCCGCCTGCTGATGCAGGGGGCATCCGGAGCCTGTGCTCCGCAATGGGAGAGGCCACAACAGTGAGAGGCCTGCGTACCACAAAAAAAAAAAAAAAAAAAAGAATGTATTTAAGAGCTAAGTATAATCACTCCCTTTCCTAATTTGTTCTGTATTTTTGTCCCAAGCATACTACTGATTATAGGCCATGTTCACAGCAGTACAATTCCTATTTACTCAGTAATGCCCATAGGAGAACCGAGAGTCCTGGGATGCAATTTGTGCAGCTTGTGCAGCTTGTGCAATTTGTGCAGATGACCAGCTTCCCAGGTCATCATGTCATCTGTTACAGTTAATATCAGACAAGTAGGCTAGATAACAGTGTAACAAATATACCCCCCCAACCCCAATCTCAGAAACGTTTCTATTTTGTTCATGCCATATACCCATAGAAGTTCAATGGAGTATAGAGGACTCTGCTCATGTTACTGACTCAGGGACTCAGGTTGACGGGGGAGCCAGCATTTCAAATGTGCCACAGGGAAAAGGGGGCTTGGGGGAAACTTCATGCCAGCAATTACACGTTTTGTCCAGAAGCTACACATGTACTTCTAGTCATTTTATTGGTCAGAACCAATTACGTGACACCCTAACCCATGGGGGCCAAGAAGTATGTTCCTGCCAAGTCCCTGGGAGATGGAGAGCCAGCAACACTGGTGAGCAGTATTTTTGACAACTGCAACAATGTACCAGTGTGTATCACTGTCTTTCAACGGAAGGGGAGACATGCCCTAAGGAACAATTAGTCCTCAGTTGTTATAACCAAAATGGAAGTGCTTCAGTTAGGGTGGTGCTCTATACCCTGGTATGACTACAAATACAGCTTCAGCAAGGACAAAAAATCTCATCTCATGACTTGAACTGCAGTATGGCTTTTCCCTCATGTTAGGTAAAAATGTAGCCTTTTTCAAATCTGTTGTGTCACTGCATACTGGAAGGGTGGTATCAAGCAAGTAATCCTTGGAGTGTATTTCCAGCTGCCCAGTCTAATTTCCTCTTCACTTTCTAATCATGGGTCTTCTGTCCACATTGCTTGATATCATAGATTTTTAGGTTTTTGATTGTAAATGTTGGGCCATCTCCATTTATTTGGTATAAAGGGTGATTCATTCTAAAGAGAACTTAAAACCTTTATTGCTGATTTTGATAATTGTGGTCATGCCTGTGCAAGCACAGTGAACAAGTACATTTAATCAACTTAGTCTGAAAACTTAGTCTGAATATTTAGTCTGAATACTCCAGCCATTTCTCGCCCCTGAACAATCTAAGTCAGTCCATGGACTCTTTAATAAATCAAGCTTCAGTGGCAAGAATGGCAATAGGGGAAGTGTCTCATGTGACAGGAAATAAAGGGAGAAGTCCAGCCACTCTTCTCCATTGGTGTTAAATAATAATAGTAATAATAATAATAGTATTTGAATAGTTGAATGCACATTTCATTCTAGGCTCTTTAGTAGTTGCTGTGTGTGTGTGTGTGTGTGTGTGTGTGTATATATACAAATATATAGTACACTCTAGCCAATCCTCAGCACAAATAGAGTGAGTTGGCTGGTATCGTCTGGTTTTCATATGAGGAAACAGTCTCAGATGTTTGTCCAAGTTCAAACAGCTACTCAGTGTCTCCAACTTTGAGAATTTAGGCTTGATTTTATTTTATTAACTGTCCAGTTTTCTTTTAATTTCTTTTAATTTCTTTTCTTTTAATTCCCTAAAGATGTTATTTATACCTGTAATTTTTAAATAGCTTTCTATTTTGTATAATACTGATTTAATTATATCTTTAAAATCTTCCCAGTGTACTGTAAGTACGTCCAAAATCTTTGCACAATTATAGGTCTAACCCTGTGACTTAGCAGGTATTCAGACAATGCTTTGAATGAATGAATGCATCCGTGTGAGGTTCACATGTCTGGCTGAAAGCTACTACCTGCTTTACGCACGCCAATCCAGACCAGTTGAGCTGGCTTGAACTCCAAGGCCTATTTGCTATCAGTTTTCTAAACAAGCAGAACTAGCTATGTGTTTTTTCTACCTAAGTAGAAGAGAAGATTTAAGAATGATTTTCATGACTGATTATATTAAAAAATGCATGCTGAATAATATATTCAACAACAAACAACAACAAATAATAACAAATGTGTGAGCGCGAGAACAAATCAAAATGAAAATAACTTATTAAAGAATAAATTTTGTACTGTATTTTCTAAGGTTTTTGCAATAAGCTTGTGTTACCTTCATGACTGGAATAAAAACAAAAAAGATTTCTAAAAAAATGCATGCTGACTGTAGAAAATCTAGCAAATGCAGAAAAACATAAATAAGAAAATAAAAATAACTCCAAATTCCAGAGATTCGTTCTCCCAATCATTGTTTTTAAAGGCATGTGTATACACACAATTTACACAACTCTCAGTATATATAGTATTGCAGCCTGACTTTTCACTTTATTATGTCCTTTAAAATCTTTTTTGAAAGATGCTTGTCAGTGGTCTCATATTGTTCCATCATATAAAGGGGGTATAATTTATTATTGGACGTTTAGGCTCTGTCATTTTTTTGCTATTATAAATAATGTTGTGATGAATATCTTTCTATATAAATCTTTGTGAGCATGATTTTCAATGTACCGTCCGTCCTTTGGAGTCCCTTGATTGGTGACACGTACCTCTGCTAACTGATATTTGACACATGGGGCTGAAGCTGTGTAGCTAGAACTTGTTAAGAAGACAAATAGTGTAGCAGTGGCCTGTCTCACGCTCATAAAATAAAATGGATACAAGTATAATTTTGCAGGCCATTTATTTGGTTAAAAACTGGATGCCTCATTGATTCCACACACAATATATCCCAAAAGAATGAAGGTGACCTTGGAGACAGCCAGTCATTCAGAATCCAATTAATCAAGCCTCAGGGTATTTGGTTCCCAACACCAACCAGAGCCATCATGATCTGTCAGATTCTTGTTACTCAGAATTTAGGAAGGGATGTGGGTTCTGTTTAGCTTGTGGGTGGTCTTCTGGAAACAACAGAAGATCTCAGTCTTTAACTCTAAGGAATGTTGGTTGTGGGAGTTGCAGGCTTTTGTAGAAAGAGTAAAAATTTAGTCTAAAATTTAGTGAACTTTACTGAAGACCGCCAAAAAGAGGAAATCATCATTTAAACGTGAATATCACCCCACCAGAAGACTGGAAAAAAGCACAGTCTTAGAACTCTGTGCTTCTAGGACATCTGAGATATATAGCACGTCTATTTATAAAGTTCTTTAAACTGGGGTCTCATTTATTTTGTCAATATCTTGCAGAATCAACAAAAATTAAAATCCATATTAAAAAAAAGACCTGAGTTGGTTTCCAGTTATTTAAGCTACAGGCACCAAAGCTTAGCATTCATCTCTAATAGCCTAAGAGGATGAAGGTTTTACCTTTGATCTAGAATTTGTTTTATCTTCTAGGACAGTGCAGGAGATTCTAGGTCCAAATTCCAGGTATTTAATATGTTTCAGTTTTGCACTCTGCTTCATGATGACAATTTTATCACTAGCTCTTAACACTGTACTAAATTGCTATATTAATATTAATGTCATATAGCTGATTCACTTTGTTATATAAAAACTAACACAAGGTTGTAAAACAATTAAACTCCAATATAAACGTTAAAAAAATATTAATGTCAAAGTGTGAAAAATTCAACGGGTAAATGGTATGTAAATTAGCCTAATGCAAACTTTAATGGATTCCTGCACTCAAAAAATCCTTTGAAACAAAGGTGACTAAAGTGGTAAAAAAGACCAACCAATGACCATTAAAAGGGAAGGTTGCTACAAGTTAAAGAATAAAATACTTTAAGGCAAACAAGCAAGCTTGACTGATTTTAATCAAACAATATGAATGCAATAGCTGGTATAAACCTTTGATTATATTATGGGGCGTAAACAGGAAACATTTTTTTCCCAATCACAGTGCTGTGAGTTGAATGGTGTCTGCAGTAAAAGATAAGTTGAAGTCCAAACCCCTGGTACCTGCGAATGTAAAACTATTTAGAAATAGGGTCTTTGCAGATGTAATCTAATTACGATGAGGTCATTAGAGTGGACGCTAATCCAACAAGGCTGCTCTCCTCATAAGATGATGCACATTTGGGCAGACAGACATCCACAGAAGGAAGGCAGTGAAGGTGGTGATGAGGTGATGGAGGCAAAGACTGGAGTGATGCATCTACAAACCAAGGAATGGCAAGGATTTCTGGCAAACACCAAAAGCCAGAAGAGGCAGGGAAGAATCCTCTCCTAGAGCCTTCAGAAGGAACGTGGCCTGGTGGACAGATTGATTTCAGATTTCTGGCCTCCAGAACTGTGAGACAATATGTTTCTGTTATTTTAAGCCATGCAGGTTGTGGTACTTTGTTATGGTAGCCGCAGCAAGCTAATAATAGTCATGGTTTTCTCTAGGTTCTGCCAAATCTCTGTCTTCCCTTGCCTCAATTAAGTCTGAGACAGATCACATGGATTGCTGGTCAGTCACTATTTTAAAAATGCAGTCCAGTTTAAGTCTCTAATGTTATATCCAATTTACATCTCATCTCTTTCCCCACCTCCAGTGTCAGCCAGGCTTCTGGGTCAGAGGACTTGGGGTCTTGATGAGGATTGTTCTCGCAAATTTCCTACCCCTCATAGAAGTGATGGAGAGGCATGTCTCATTCTAGGACACCTTGTCCCCTGCATCTGCTGGATCTGGTGTTGGAAGGAAGTGAACTCAGAGAGACGGCAGGAGTCAGTGATGGGGTGTCCCCTTTGGTCTTGTTCTCAATGAATCTGGTCCTATGTTATTGGTGGCCCCTGTGTTTCCCTGGGGTGATGTTTGCTTTTCTCCTACCAACAATGTCCCCCAGAACTTCCTGTGAGAGAGACAGCTAAGTCTCCATTTGGTGCTTCCCATAGGTTCATGTCCAAGATGCAGGGTGGCCTCAGAGCGCCTGCTTTTCCTCTTCTCTCTGCTCCTTCCTAGGGAGCCATGGGAACCACCAAAGTTCTCCATTCTTTCCTTACACCCTGGGACTGAGATGGAGAAAGGGCTGCATCCATCTTTTTCCCAGTCATGCCACAGCACTCCCTTGTCACTATGGAAACAGTGCAGACCACTCTGTCATCATCCTGCCTTCAGCATGCCCTAGGCAGGAAGTGGTCTTGTGCTCCTGTAAGAGAGAACTCTCCCGGTGTGAATCCATGCCTCCCAGAAACTCCTCCAGCAACCTGCTCACCAGCGGCAGCTCTGATTCCACATCCTCCAGCCGTCGAGGGCAGCACTGTATATCCTGGATGTCGGTGCCCTAACAAATGATTCTTTCAAGGCTTTGGTTGCCTGGCTTCAGTGGATACTTAGAGCATCCTCCTCCTCCTCAGCAAGGAGAAGAAAAGGACTTGAGGGAGATAACAGGACTCTTACTATGAGCACTGCCTTCCTGCGCCTGCAGCTCCCTATGGCTCCCCTCCCACCCCTAGTCTTGCTGTACAGCCCGGAAAGGTGTGAAGCTGGTGTGAGAATCGTCAGTCCTGAGCAAAGTGTCTTGACTCAGTTGTTGGTGGTTCTCCTTTGAATGTGGGAATATTTCATGCCTAAACTTTGCCCTCACTTTGGCGTCTTGGGAGTGCTGAAGGCGCGAAGCTTACAAGAGTGGCCTGCACCATTTTTGTAGTGAGAGGGGTGTAGGGTGGCATGACTGGGGAAAAGATGCGTCACTGACTCCTGGGCAAAGATCAATTCCCACTCAATAGCCGTTACACCAGGAAAATGTGTTTTCTCTTTCTTGGTTTTTCCCTTCCTCATACTTAGCCTTTGATATTCCAAGATGTTTTATATTTTTGCCAAGATCTTATGATTAATGAGATGGAGGAGTGAGATTTAATGTATAAGGTCTAAAGAGGGTGCTGCCAGGTGGCTGTGACTCATAGACCCCTTCCATTAGCTGGGCATCCCAGTGAGTTTTAGAGGAAGGGAATCTGCTTCCACTCACCTGCTTGGAGATTGGCTGGCTAAGGTTTTGAGGTCATTATTTCAGTAGTTGTATTAGCTGTTTGATGACTCCATTTCTAGGCTAAGTGTTCTCACAGTGCAACACCCCTGATCATCATGAGCAGTCCCACGTGGAAAGTCGTTAGAAATACAGATTCTCAGGCCCCACCCCAGAACTATTGAACCAGAAACTGGGGCTAGGTCGCAGGCATCTATATTAGCAAGTGCTCCAAGCGATTCCAATGTGCACTCATGTTTGAGAACTGCTGTTCCAAAGATGTTTCTCTTCCCCAATTCAAAATGATACTCTAAGAAGTGGGTGTCTACTTGGTATGGCCTAATACAAAAGATATGCCTTACCTTAAAAATTATTCCTTTGAAATTCTCTTATGATTTTCCATCCATCACACACTTTAGCTTAAAAGCTTTCTGATGCGCTTTAGCTGAGGCAAAGAGAGTCTCCTAAGGAGAAAACTCCAGAAGTTTATTAACTACTTTAAGCAAGGCAACTTGCACTTGAGTCCAATCATCCTTACTGTGATGCTTATTAACTATAGAATATTTCCTCGTGTAAGACGAGGATTAAGGATGGGACTCACCTTTCCCTGCATTATCTTCTCCATAGCAATTATCACCATCAAACATACCATATATTTTATTTGCTTATTTTATGTTCTGTATGTCTTCCTTCACATGAATGTGAGCTTTATGAAGGCAAGGGCTTTTGTGTGTTTTAGTCACTGCTGATTCCCCAGCACCTTAAACAGTACTGGGAACATTGTAGACATTCACAATTATTTGTTGAGTGAATGCATGAAGGTTGGGTTTCAAGAATGTGTCATACAAGTTGTTGTAGATTTCTATGCTTATTGATTCATTGAAGAAAATTACAGTTTTTGTTCTGATTTCTACTTGTCAGGATGCTTAATACCACAGGCTTCATAAGGTCCTCAGAAGTCCCATCATTTTAGTGCAACATGAACAGAAGAATTTATTAGATTGATGTGGGCGTTATTACCTAGGGGTATGCTACAGAGCATCATGGATGGGAACTGGACAGGGGAGAAGACACGGGAGGCAGGGAGAACAATAATGTGAAATGAACACAAAAGGAGTTATGTTGGTAACTCCTGGATATGACAGTCTGCTGTTGGTTCAAGAGTGTCCTTTTGTAGGGATTATTTGGGGGCAGTAAATCTGTTTATCAGTAACTGTGTTAGGTCTTACACCTCCCAGGATGCAGTATTTCCACTTTCCTGTTGGCACACCTGACAGCTCCTACTTCACAGATGTTCACTGTTCTCTGGCTCATTGATGATCCCATTTTGACGCAGAAGAGCTGGTTTCCACTCTTGAAGCACTGGGAGGGCAATAGGCAGACACACTTGGAGGTGGCAGCTGCAATGAGAGAGACAGTGTGACTCACCACAGTGCTTTAAGGTTTGATTTTACCTAACTTGTCCCCAGAGCAGTGAGCACTTTGGTGGCAATGAGTGAGAATGCTGGAACAAAGGCAATGACCCAACTGTGGCTGAATGGAGTGATCTGGGTATAAGAGAGGAGAGGGCACTGGTAAGTCAGTAAGGTGCAAGAGCTGGGCTACCTCTGACACCTCCCTCTCACTCACTGCCCACATCCAATCAATCCATTTACACAATGTCTTCAGTCTGTCTTTCATGTTCTTTTCTCATTGGTACCACCTGGGAACAGTTATATAAGGTATCATTTATTGAGCCTGCACCATGAAACCACACACTATGCCAAGTGCTTTGTGTGATTTATTCCATTTAATTCTCACAATAAACATATGAACTATATGGCATTATACTAATTCTACAGATGAAGAAACTCAGCTCAGAGAGGTTAAGTGATATGCCTATGGTCCCACAATTAGTAAGTGGTAGAGGCATATTTTAAATCATGAATGACTCGCAAGCCTGAATTCTTTTAACATAACTCTGTGTCACATTTTAAATTTCTTTCTAGAATATTCCTGGGTTATGACTAGGGATCTGGATTTTTAATAAGCAGTTAAATTGGGTGATACTTTTATAAGGCCTGGTTTCAAAACCACCCCAACACTTCATAATTCATATAAATCTTGTGTTCATGAAAGAGTTTTAAAATGATCATTTAGGGGTAAAGTTACCAAAGCCAAGCATATTAAACCAGTTTTAAGTAAATGGATATAGGCTCATTTATACACACGCATGTTTTAGTCAAAGTTCAAGGTCCTCCACAGATGGTCTCAACATCCCTTCACAACATTATCTTTTCTGCTTTCTCCATCCCAGGTAGAGTGACTCCCTCTCTTTCCCAAGCAAGACCCCGAAAGTGTTCCAGGTTGTGTCCTTTGCCCACACTAGCCCCTTCCTTTGCCGGACTGATGTGTTCTTTCCAGTTCCCCACACGTCTGATGTCTACAAGCCTCACCTCTTTCATGAAGCATTTTATAGCCACGTACCCCCACTGATGTTTCCTTTAAATAAACTTTAATGGTGTAAATTTGTCAGCACTACCTCTGATATTTTTATACTTTCTTGTCAGTTAGCTTTTCATATGTCTTTCTCTCAAGACAGTTACAAGTGCTTTGTTAGAGAGCAGTAACTATGGCTCCTCCATCTGTTTATCCCATTCAGTTGTTAACAAGGTGCTCAATTAATTCTGCTTCATCAATTGATTTCAATTCCGAATTTGAGGGTGCAGGTATAATTATTCAAAAAGAAATGTATTTGGTGGATCTGTGATAATTTGTTGCCAAAATATCTGAGTCAGCCTGAGAATCAGGCTGTAGTCTCTTTGGGGCAGGTATCAGTTCTTTCCCACGTGTCTCAACTGATGGGAGAAAATAGGGAAAGGGAATGGGGAGATGATCATTAAGCGTATAAGCTTCCTGTCCTCAGTAGGAAATAGTTCATGAAAAGGCGTGAATTTCCCTTTTACACTTTTGCCAACCAGCTAGAGAAATGCTAGTTGGGGAGAGTCTTGTTTGTTGTTGGAAACTATAGGGTTTGGTGAAGAACAGGAGACTGTTTTACCTCTAGAGAGGATGTCAGTTCCCCAGGCTTGTGGAAAGGCCATGGTCACAACTCTTGTAGTATGGTTATAGCTTAAATACTCTTAGCAAGATGATTTTCAGATTATTAGCATGAAAAGGCCCTTCCTGTCACTTCCACTAATTCATGTTTCCATCCTTATGAAACCCTTCCTGGCCAGAAGGTATTTATCTCTCTTACCACTCTTGTCACATACTGTCTTGTATTAAAGTTATTCATGTAATCATTTGAAAAACTGTGAAAATTAACTCCCCAAACTGAACAATTTGAGGGTACAAAGCTCCTTTATCGTCACACCTCTCACCTTACTATGTACAGTGACTTTGGCGTATTGGATACTAAATGGATGTTTATTGAATACATTTTCCCCGCCTGTTGGTTGATGCTGGATATTTTTGAAATTCAGATAAAACATTTCATAGCTATAAAAGTAGGCTCCTTGGGGAGGCTTCTGTGTTCTAAGTTTTGCAAAGTGAACTTCATGTTACTTTGGAGTTCCATTTTAAACTTTTTATCATTTCATTTTTGATAGGGAAGGAAAAGAGTAACAAAGTAGTACAAAATGTAATCAAGAACACAATTTAATCAAGGTGACATTCAATTCAACCCAAAATTAGTAATATCCCAATTTTCCATGAGTGGGTTGGGTATAAAATACATTTTTAGTTTCCTCTCTTTATAAATGCAGTGGTTTGTACATTGACTCTGTTCTGTAGTGCTACAGGAACAGAAATCTCTGTGACACTGACTTTTGCTCACCAACTAAGAAGGCTGGCACAGGCAGACCATAACTTTAGGGGGAAAAAGGCTTTCAGTTTTCTAACTGTGTGTAGGATCAAAGGATATTTTATTTATTTATATATTTATTTATTTTGCGGTACACAGGCCTCTCACTGTTGTGGCCTCTCCCGTTGCAGAGCACAGGCTCCGGACGTGCAGGCTCAGCGGCCATGGCTCACGGGCCTAGCCGCTCCACGGCATGTGGGATCTTCCCGGACCGGGGCACGAACCCGTGTCCCCTGCATCGGCAGGCGGACTCTCAACCACTGTGCCACCAGGGAAGCCCCAAAAGATATTTTAAATGACTTAAATCTCTTATTAAGAAATGTTCATGTTTTAGTATGATAACCCCAAGACATTCTGCTAACTTGACCAGTATTGGTAAGTATTCAAACTTTTTATGTTCTTTTATTTTTTTTTCTAAAGGTAACAGTAGTTTTTTTGTTTTTTAATTGCACACATGTCTATAAACCTAATAAATAGGTTTTATCTTTTTTTTTTTTTGCGGTATGCGGGCCTCTCACTGTTGTGGCCTCTCCTGTTGCAGAGCACAGGCTCCGGACGCGCAGGCTCAGCGGCCATGGCTCACGGGCCCAGCCGCTCCGCGGCATGTGGGGTCTTTCTGGACTGGGGCACAAACCCGTGTCCCCTGCATCGGCAGGCTGACTCTCAACCACTGTGCCACCAGGGAAGCCCTATTTTTTTTTATATAGTAGGTTCTTATTAGTCATCAATTTTATACACATCAGTGTATACATGTCAATCCCAATCACCCAACTCATCACATCACATCCCCACACCCCCGCGGCTTTCTGCCCTTGGTGTCCATACGTTTGTTCTCTACATCTGAGTCTCAATTTCTGCCCTGCAAACTGGTTCATCTGTACCATTTTTCTAGGTTCCACATATATGCGTTAATATACGATATTTGTTTTTCTCTTTCTGACTTACTTCACTCTGTATGACAATCTCTAGATCCATCCATGTCTCAACAAATGACCCAATTTCTTTCCTTTTTATGGCTGAGTAATATTCCATTGTATATATGTGCCACATCTTCTTTATCCATTCATCTGTCGATGGGCATTTAGGTTGTTTCCATGACAGGGCTATTGTAAACAGTGCTGCAATGAACATTGGGGTGCATGTGTCTTTTTGAATTATGGTTTTCTGTGGGTATATGCCCAGCAGTGAGATTGCAGGGTCATATGGTAATTCTATTTTTAGTTTTTTAAGGAACCTCCATACTGTTCTCCATAGTGGATGTATCAATTTACATTCCCACCAACAGTGCAAGAGTGTTCCCTTTTCTCCACACCCTCTCCAGCATTTGTTGTTTGTAGATTTTCTGACGATGCCCATTCTAACTGGTGTGAGGTGATACCTCTTTGTAGTTTTGATTTTCACTTCTCTAATAATTAGTGATGTTGAGCAGCTTTTCATGTGCTTCTTGACCATCTGTATGTCTTCTTTGGAGAACTGTCTATTTAGGTCTTCTGCCCATTTTTTGATTGGGTTGTTTGTTTTTTTAATATTGAGCTGCATGAGCTGTTTATGTTTGGAGACTAATCCTTTGTCCGTTGATTCATTTGCAAATATTTTCTCCCATTCTGAGGGTTGTCCTTTTGTCTTGTTTATGGTTTCCTTTGCTGTGCAAAAGCTTTTAAGTTTCATTAGGTCCCATTTGTTTATTTTTGTTTCTATTTCCATCACTCTAGGAGGTGGATTAAAAAAGATCTTGCTTTGATTTATGTCAAGGAGTATTCTTCATATGTTTTTCTTTAAGAGTTTTATAGTGTTCCGTCTTGCATTTAGGCCTCTAATCCATTGTGAGTTTATTTTTGTGTATGGTGTTAGGGAGTGTTCTAATTTCATTCTTTTACATGTAGCCATCCAGTTTTCCCAGCACCACTTATGGAAGAGACTGTCTTTTCTCCATTGTATATACTTGCGTCCTTTGTCATAGATTAGTTGACCATAGGTGCATGGGTTTACCTCTGGGCTTTCTATCCTTTTCCATTGATCTATATTTCTGTTTTTGTGCCAGTACCATATTGTCTTGATTTCTGTAGCTTTGTAGTATAGTCTGAAGTCAGGGAGTCTGATTCCTCCAGCTCCGTTTTTCGTTCTCAAGATTGCTTTGGCTATTCGGGGTCTTTTGTGTGTCCATACAAATTTTAGGATTTTTTGTTCTAGTTCCGTAAAAAGTGCCATTGGTAATTTGATAGGGATTGAACTGAATGTGTAGATTGCTTTGGGTAGTAGATTCATTTTCACAATATTGATTCTTTCAATCCAAGAACATGGTATATCTCTCCATCTGTTACTATCATTGTTAACTTCTTTCATCGGTGTCTTATAGTTTTCTGCATACAGGTCTTTTTTCTCCTTAGCTAGGTTTATTCCTAGGTATTTTATTCTTTTTGTTGCAATGGTAAATGGGAGTGTTTTCTTAATTTCTCTCTCAGATTTTTCATCATTCGTGTATAGGAATGCAAGAGATTTCTGTCCATTAATTTTGTATCCTGCTACTTTACCAAATTCAATTGATTAGCTCTAGTAGTTTTCTGGTGGCATCTTTAGCATTCTCTATGTATCATGTCATCTGCAAACAGTGACAGTTTTACTTCTTCTTTTCCAATTTGTATTCCTTTTATTTCTTTTTCTTCTCTGACGAGGCTAGGACTTCCAAACATATGTTGAATAATAGCGGTGAGAGTGGACATCCTTGTCTTGTTCCTGATCTTGGAGGAAATGCTTTCAGTTTTTTACCATTGAGAATGATGTTTGCTGTGGGTTTGTCGTATATGGCCTTTATTGTGTTGAGATAGGTTCCCTCTATGCCCACTTTCTGGAGAGTTTTATCATAAACGGGTGTTGAATTTTGTCAAAAGCTTTTTCTGCATCTATTGAGATGATCATATGGTTTTTATTCTTCAATTTGTTAATATGGTGTATCACATTGATTGATTTGCGTATATTGAAGAATCCTTGCATCCCTGTGATACATCCCACTTGATCATGGTGTATGATCCTTTTAATGTGTTGTTGTATTCTGTTTGCTAGTATTTTGTTGAGGATTTTTGCATCTATATTCATCAGTGACATTGGTCTGTAATTTTCTTTTTTTGTAGTGTCTTTGTCTGGTTTTGGTATCAGGGTGATGGTGGCCTCATAGAATGAGTTTGGGAGTGTTCCTTCCTCTGCAATTTTTTGGAAGAGTTTGAGAAGGATGGGTGTTAGCTCTTCTCTAAATGTTTGATAGAATTCACCTGTGATGCAATCTGGTCCTGGACTTTTGTTTGTTGGAAGATTTTTAATCACAGTTTCAATTTCATTCTTTGTGATTAGTCTGTTCATATTTTCTGTTTCTTCCTGGTTAAGCCTTCGAAGGTTATTGCTTTCTAAGAATTTTTCCATTTCTTCCAGGTTGTCCATTTTATTGGCAAAGAGTTGCTTTTAGTAGTCTCTTAGGATGCTTTGTATTTCTGTGGTGTCTGTTGTAACTCTCCTTTGTCATTTCTAATTTTATTGATTTGAGTCCTCTCCCCTTTATCTTGATGAGTCTGGCTAATGGTTTATCAATTTTATCTTCTCAAAGAACCAGCTTTTAGTTTTATTGATCTTTGCTATTGTTTTCTTTGTTTCTATTTCATTTATTTCTGCTTTGATGTTTATGATTTCTTTCCTTCTGCTAACTTTGGGTTTTGTTTGTTCTTCCTTCTCTTGTTCCTTTAGGTGTAAGGTTAGATTTTTTATTTGAGCTTTTTCTTGTTTCTTGAGGTAGGCTTGTATAGCTATAACCTTCCCTCTTAGAACTGCTTTTGCTGCATCCCATAGGTTTTGGATCATCGTGTTTTCATTGTCATTTGCCTCTAGGTAGTTCTTGATTTCCTCTTTGGTTTCTTCAGTGATCTTTTGTTTATTAGGTAACTTAGTGTTTAGCCTCCATGTGTTTGTCTTTTTTACATTTTTTCCCCTGTAATTAATTTCTAATCTCATAGCGTCGTGGTCAGAAAAGATGCCTGATATGATTTCAATTTTCTTAAATTTACCGAGGCTTGATTTGTGACCTAAAATGTGATCTATCCTGGAGAATGTTCCATGTGCACTTGAGAAGAAAGTGTAATCTGCTGTTTTTGGATGGAGTGTCCTGTAAATATCAATTAAATCTATCTGGTCTATTGTGTCATTTAAAGCTTCTGTTTCCTTTTTTATTTTCATTTAGGATGATCTGTCCATTGGTAAAAATGAGGTGTTAAAATCCCTCACTATTATTGTGTTACTGTCGATTTCCTCTTTTACAGCTGTTAGCAGTTGCCTTATGTATTGAGATGCTCCTGTGTTGGTTGCATATATAATTGTTATATCTTCTTCTTGAATTGATCCCTTGATCATTATGTAGTGCTCTACCTTGTCTCTTGTAACATTCTTTATTTTATAGTCTATTTTATCCGATAGGAGTAGCGCTACTCCAGCTTTTTTTTGATATCCATTTGCATGGAATATCTTTTTCCATCCCCTCAGTTTCAGTCTGTATGTGTCCCTGGGTCTGAAGTGGGTCTCTTGTAGACAGCATATATATGCGTCTTCCTTTTGCATCCATTCAGCAAGCCTGTGTCTTTTGGTTGGAGCATTTAATCCACTCACGTTTAAGGTAATTATTGATATGTATGTACCTTTGACCATTTTCTTAATTGCTTTGGGTTTGCTTTTGTAGGTCCTTTTCTTCTCTTTTGTTTCCCACTTAGAGAAGTTCCTTTAGCCTTTGTTCTAGAGTTGGTTTTGTGGTGCTGATTTCTCTTAGCTTTTGCTTGTCTGTAAAGCTTTTGATTTCTCCCTTGAATCCTAATGGGATCCTTGCCGGGTAGAGTAATCTTGGTTGTAGGTTCTTCCCTTTCATCACTTTAAATATGTCATGCCACTCCCTTCTGGCTTGTAGAGTTTCTGCTGAGAAATCAGCTCTTAACCTTATGGGAGTTACCTTCTATGTTATTTGTCATTTTTCCCTTGCTGCTTTCAATAATTTTTCTTTGTCTTTAAGTTTTGCCAGTTTGATTAGTATGTGTCTCGGCGTGTTTCTCCTTGGGTTTATCCTGTATGGGACTCACTGCACTTCCTGGACTTGGGTGGCTATTTCCTTTCCCATGTTAGGGAAGTTTTCAACTATAATCTCTTCAAATATTTTCTTGGGTCCTTTCTCTCTCTCTTCTCCTTTTGGGACCCTATGATGTGAATGTTGTTGTGTTTAATGTTGTCCCAGAGGCCTCTTAGGCTGTCTTCATTTCTTTTCATTCTTTTTTCTTTATTCTGTTCTACAGCAGTGAATTCCACCATTCTGTCTTTCAGGTCACTTATCCGTTCTTCTGCCTCAGTTATTCTGCTATTGATTCCGTCTAGTGTATTTTTCATTTCAGTTATGGTATTGTTCATCTCTGTTTGTTTGTTCTTTAATTCTTCTAGGCCTTTGTTAATCATTTCTTGCATCTTCTCGATCTTTGCCTCCATTGTTTTTCCGAGGTCCCGGATCATCTTCACTACCATTATTCTGAATTCTTTTTCTGGAAAGTTGCCTATTTCCACTTCATTTAGTTGTTTTTCTGGGGTGTTATCTTATTCCTTCATCTGGTACGTAGCCCTCTGCCTTTTCATCTTATCTTTCTGCGAATGTGGTTTTTGTTTCACAGGCTGCAGGATTGTAGTTCTTCTTGCTTCTGCTGTCTGCCCTCTGGTGGATGAGGCTATCTAAGAGGCTTGTGCAAATTTCCTGATGGGAGGGACTGGTGGTGGGTAGAGCTGGGTGTTTCTCTATGTTCTTTTTAAAAGGCAAACTTAGGCTCCTAGGAATTGTGGTATTTAGATATACGTCCCACAAAGGGCTAATGGTAAAGGTAGATTTTGACTAAATCATAAGCCACATATTGTTAGACAGGCTTGGAAAGAATTATTTGTGGGAAAAGGAAAAGAAAAAAAAAAAAGAAACTCTTTGCAATAGAAGAGTTCCATGAAGTTCTTTCTCCATGATAATTAAGGAAAACAAATGCTAACACTAAACACATCCCCAAATACGTGTACTACCTATTGTGGTACAGACAGGAACCATTTATCCTCCCTGTTGTCCAAATCCCTTTTATTTTCTGTATGTATATTTGACAATAATGTTTGTACATTATAATTTTTAGAGAAAAAGTTATATTTTAAATACACTATTTAAATAAATACATAGTTGCATAGTATTTTCAGCTCTTGTCTACTGCAAATTATTTTCTCTGAGAGAGATGTCAGTTGGATAATGGTGTTGGTCAGGCAGCAAAAAAATGAGTAGTAATGTTTACCTACGTGATGATTTAATGATGATTAGAGTTGGGCACTGTACATGTCTGGCACTAGTTTGCAGTCTCTTATATGAAATTGCCTTGTTTTGATATGGTTGAAGGTCAGAACCCCCAGACACTGACCTGCTGAGTTGCCACCATCAGATGGCCTGCCGACTGTGCCACCCATGGTGACCCTCTGTCATGGATTCAATCCCACCACCCGTCAAGGGAGCTGGGTCTTGATAATCAGTTTTAAGTGGATCAGGAAGAACCTAGATGTGGGTTATAAGGTCTCTCCCCTTTTCAAGGACTGAGTTGAAGAATATTGGTTTGAAAAGTGAAAGAGAAGCTAAGGGTAATAATAAGATTTTTGTCTTTGTTTTTGAAAAGTAACGTGGTTTCGGCAAAAGTTGGATGTTAGCAATTCAATAATTTTCCATTGCTTAATTTATGCCTTGATTTCAGATGAGTTTTTGAAGATGTGCCATAAGGGAAATCTAGCTGCTTATTTGAGTTCTGTTAAATCCTAATCTTCAACCCATATTTATGTATTATATGAAGCTTAATTTTACTATTTCAGGTTCCAATTTCATCTTAGACAAATGTACTGCTGTGAAGTTTCTGTTTTTAAGCAATTCACAAATGAAATGCCAATAGGCAATACACTTACAGAAAATGGAAAGGTAATGCTACCTCTTAAGTATCAAATAGGCAGAGCTATAAAGGGGTAACAGTTCCAAGTTTTGGTGAGGGTATGGAAGGCAATCTTTATGACACATGGTCAATATGAATTTAATATGATAAAAACGTTTCTAGAAAGCAAGTTGATACATTGTACCAAGAAAGACTTTATATTTTAAAATAATATTTATCTAGAAATTCCATTTTCTAAGGTATAGCCTAAAGAAATGGTCTTAGAGTATAGATCTATCTGTGATAGATTTGTCTATTACAACACTGCTTATAATAGCAAAATCTTGGGAAAAATCTGAAGGACTAACAGGAGACTGATTAAGTAAATCGCAGAATGTCCATATAGGCTTTTGCAGACATTGAACATTATGTGGAAAGAGGCCAGTCACAGGTTTGTTCAAGATGGCGAAGTAGAAGGACGTGCTCTCACTCCCTCTTGTGAGAGCACTGGAATCACAACTAACTGCTGAACAATCTTCAATAGGAAGACACTGCAACTCACCAAAAAAGATACCCCACATCCAAATACAAAAGGAGAAGCCACAGTGAGATGGTAGGAGGGGCGCAATCACAATAAAATCAAATCCCGTAACTGCAGGGTGGGTGACTCACAAACTGGAGAATACTTATACCACAGAAATCAACCCACTGGAGTGAAGGTTCTGAGCCCCACGTCAGTCTTCCTAACCTAGGAAACGAGGAGAAATTCCTAGAGAATCAGACTTTGAAGGCTAGCAGGATTTGATTTCAGCACTTTGACAGGACTGGGGGAAACAGAGACTCCACTCTTGGAGGGCACACACAAAGTAGTATGCACATCAGGACCCAGGGGAAGGAGCAGTGACTCCTTAGGAAACTGAAGCAGACCTACCAGCTAGTGTTGGAGGGTCTCCTGCAGAGGTGGGGGGTGGCTGTATCTCACCATAAGGACAGGACACTGGCAGCAGAAATTCAGGGAAATACTCCTTGGTGTGACCCCTACCAGAGTCCGCCATTGGCACCAACAAAGAGCCCGGGTAGGCTCCAGTGTTGAGTTGCCTCAGGCCAAACAACCAAGACAGAGGGAATCCAGCCCCACCCATCAGCAGACAAGCGGATTAAAGCTTTACTGAGCTCTGCCCACCAGACCAACAGCCGGCTCTACCCACCACCAGTCCCTCCCATCAGGAAACTTGCACAAGCCTCTTAGATGGCCTCATCCACCAGAGGGCAGACAGCAGAAGCAAGAAGAACTACAATTCTGCAGCTTGTGGAACAAAAACCACATTCACAGAAAGATAGACAAGATGAAAAGGCAGAGGGCTATGTACCAGATGAAGGAATAAGATAACACCCCAGAAAAACAACTAAATGAAGTGGAAATAGGCAACTTTCCAGAAAAAGAATGCAGAATAATGTTAGTGAAGATGATCCAGGACCTCCAAAAAAGAATGGAGGCAAAGAACGGGAAGATGCAAGAAATATTTAACAAAGACCTAGAAGAATTAAAGAACAAACAAACAGAGATGAAGAATACAATAACTGAAATGAAAACTACACTAGAAGGAATCAATAGCAGAATAACTGAGGCAGAAGAACGGATAAGTGACCTGGAAGACAGAAAGGTGGAATTCACAGTTGTGGAGCAGAATAAAAAAAAAGAATGAAAAGAAATGAAGACAGCCTAAGAGACCTCTGGGACAACATTAAACACAACAACATTCACATCATAGGGTCTCAGAAGGAGAAGAGAGAGAGAAAGGACCCGAGAAAATATTTGAAGAGATTATACTTGAAAACTTCCCTAACATGGGAAAGGAAATAGCCACCCAAGTCCAGGAAGTGCAGTGAGTCCCATACAGGATAAACCCAAGGAGAAACATACTGAGACACATACTAATCAAACTGGCAAAACTTAAAGACAAAGAAAAATTATTGAAAGCAGCAAGGGAAAAATGACAAATAACATAGAAGGTAACTCCCATAAGGTTAAGAGCTGATTTCTCAGCAGAAACTCTACAAGCCAGAAGGGAGTGGCATGACATATTTAAAGTGATGAAAGGGAAGAACCTACAACCAAGATTACTCTACCCGGCAAGGATCCCATTAGGATTCAATGGAGAAATCAAAAGCTTTACAGACAAGCAAAAGCTAAGAGAAATCAGCACCACAAAACCAGCTCTAGAACAAAGGCTAAAGGAACTTCTCTAAGTGGGAAACACAGAGAAGAAAAGGACCTACAAAAAACCCCCCAAACAATTAAGAAAATGGTAATAGCAACATATATATTGATGATTACCTTAAACGTGAATGGATTAAATGCTCCAACCAAAAGACAGAGGCTCACTGAATGGATACAAACACAAGACCCAGATATATGCTGTCTACAAGAGACCCACTTCAGACCTAGGGACACATACAGACTGAAACTGAGGGGATGGAAAAAGATATTCCATGCAAATGGATATCAAAAGAAAGCTGGAGTAGCGCTACTCCTATCAGATAAATAGACTTTAAAATAAAGAATGTTACAAGAGACAAGGAAGGACACTACATAATGATCAAGGGATCAATTCAAGAAGAAGATATAACAATTATACATGCACCCAACACAGGAGCACCTCAATACATATGGCAACTGCTAACAGCTGTAAAAGAGGAAATCGACAGTAACACAATAATAGTGAGGGACTTTAACACCTCACTTACACTAATGGACAGATCATCCAAACAGAAAATTAATAAGAAAACAAGGGCTTTAAATGATACAATAGACCAGGTAGATTTAATTGACATTTAGAAGAAATTCCATCCAAAAACAGCAGATTACACTTTCTTCTCAAGTGCACATGGAACATTCTCCAGGATATATCACATCTTTGGTCACAAATCAAGCCTCAGTAAATTTAAGAAAAATGAAATCATATCAGGCATCTTTTCTGACTACAACGCTATGAGATTAGAAATCAATTACAGAGAACAGAATGTAAAAAACACAAACACATGGAGTCTAAGCAATACGTTACTAAATAACCAGGAGTTCACTGAAGAAATCAAAAAATACCTAGAGCCAAATGACAATGAAAATACGACGATCCAAAACCTATGGGATGCAGCAAAAGCAGTTCTAAGAGGGAAGTTTATAGCTATACAAGCCTACCTCAAGAAACAAGAAAAATCTCAAATAAAAAATCTAACGTTACACCTAAAAAACCTAGAGAAAGAAGAACAAACAAAACCAAAGTTAGCAGAAGGAAAGAAATCATAAAGACCAGAGCAGAAATAAATGAAATAGAAACAAAGAAAACAATAGCAAAGATCAATAAAACTAAAAGCTGGTTCTTTGAGAAGATAAACAAAATTGATAAACCATTAGCCAAACTCATCAAGGTAAAGAGGGAGAGGACTGAAATCGATAAAATTAGAAAATGAAAAAGAAGTCATAACAGACACCGCAGAAATACAAAGCATCCTAAGAGACTACTATAAGCAACTCCGTGCCAATATAATGGACAACCTGGCAGAAATGGACAAATTCTTAGAAAGGTATACTTTCGAAGACTTAACCAGGAAGAAATAGAAAATATGAACAGACAATCACAAGTAATGAAATTGAAACTGTGATTAAAAATCTTCCAACAAACAAAAGTCCAGGACCAGATTGCTTCACAGGTGAATTCTATCAACCATTTAGAGAAGAGCTAACACCATTCTTCTCAAACTCTTTCAAAAAGTTGCAGAGGAAGGAACACTCCCAAACTCATTCTATGAGGCCACCATCACCGTGATACCAAAACCAGACAAGAATACTAGAAAAAAAGAAAATTACAGACCAATATCACTGATGAATATAGATGCAAAAATCCTCAACAAAATACTAGCAAACAGAATACAACAACACATTAAAAGGATCATACACCATGATCAAGTGGGATTTATCCCAGGGGTGTAAGGATTCTTCAATATATGCAAATCAATCAATGTGATACACCATATTAACAAATTGAAGAATAAAAACCATATGATCATCTCAATAGATGCAGGAAAAGCTTTTGACAAAATTCATCACCCGTTTATGATAAAACTCTCCAGAAAGTGGGCATAGAGGGAACCTACCTCAACATAATAAAGGCTATATACAAAAAACCCACAACAAACGTTATTCTCAATGGGGGAAAACTGAAAGCATTTCATCTGAAATCAGGAACAAGACAAGGATGTCCACTGTTGCCACTATTATTCAACATAGTTTTGGAAGTCCTATCCATGGCAATCAGAGAATAAAAAGAAATATAATGAATCCAAATTGGAAAAAAGACATAAAACTGTCACTGTTTGCCGATGACATGATACTATACATAGAGAATCATAAAGATGCTACCAGAAAACAACTAGAGCTAATCAATGAATTTGGAAAAGTAGCAGGATACAAAATTAATGCACAGAAATCTCTTGCATTCCTATACACTAATGATGAAAAATCTGAAAGAGAAATTAAGGAAACACTCCCATTTACCATTGCAACAAAAAGAATAAAATACCTAGGAATAAACCTACCTAGAGAGACAAAACACTTCAATGCAGAAAACTATAAGATACTGATGAAAGAAATTAAAGATGATACAAACAGATGGAGAGATATACCATGTTGTTGGATTGGAATAATCAATATTATGAAAGTGACTATACTACCCAAAGCAATCTACACATTCAGTGCAATCCCTATCAAATTACCAATGGCATTTTTCACAGAACTAGAACAAAAAACCTTAAAATTTGTATGGAGACAAAAAAGACCCCGAATAACCAAAGCAGTCTTGAGGGAAACAAATGGAGCTGGAGGAATCAGACTCCCTGACTTCATACTATACTACAAAGCTAAAGTAACCAAGCCAATATGCTACTGGCACAAAAACAGAAATATAGATCAATGGAACAGGATAGAAAGCCCAGAGATAAACCCACTCACCTATGGTCAACTAATCTATGAAAAAGAGGAAAGGATATACAATGGAGAAAAGACAGCCTCTTCAATAAATTATGCTGGGAAAACTGGAGAGCTACATGTAAAAGAATGAAATTAGAACACTCCCTAACACCATAGACAAAAATAAACACTAAATGGATTAGAGACCTATATGTAAGACCGGACAATATAAAACTCTTAGAGGAAAACATAGGCAGAGTACTCTTTGACATAAATCACAGGACGATCTTTTTTGATCCACCTCCTAGAGTAATGGAAATAAAAACAAAAATAAGCAAATGGGACGTAATGAAACTTAAAAGCTTTTGCAAAGCAAACTACAAACAAGATGAAAAGACAACCCTCAGAATGGGAGAAAATATTTGCCATCGAATCAATGGACAAAGGATTAATCTCTCAAATATATAAAGAGCTCATGCAGCTCAATATTCAAACAACAAATAACCCAATCCAAAAATGGGCAGAAGACCTAAATAGACATTTCTCCAAAGAAGACATACAGATGGCCAATAAGCACATGAAAAGCTGCTCAGCATCACTAATTAGTAGAGAAATGCAAATCAAAACTACAATGAGGTGTCACCTCACACCTCATAGCATCATCAGAAAATCTACAAACAAGAAATGCTGGAGAGGGTGTGGAGAAAAGGGAACCCTCTTGCATTGTTGGTGGGAATGTAAATTGATACAGCCACTATGGAGAACAGTATGGAGGTTCCTTAAAAAACTAAAAACAGAATTACCATATGACCCAGCAATCCCATTACTGGGCATATACCCAGAGAAAACCATAATTCAAAAAGACACATGCACCCCAATGTTCATTGCAGCAGTATTCACAAGAGCCAGGTCATGGAAGCAACCTAAATGCCCATTGACAGATGAATCAATAAAGACAAGTGGTACATATATACAATGGAATATTACTCAGCCATAAAAAGGAACGAAATTGTGTCATTTGTAGAGATGTGGATGAATCTAGAGACTGTCATACAGAGTGAAGTAAGTCAGAAAGAGAAAAACAAATGTCGTATATTAATGCATATATGTGGAACCTAGAAAAATGGTATAGATGAACCAGTTTGCAGGGCAGAAATTGAGACACAGATGTAGAGAACAAACATATGGACACCAAGGGGGGAAAGCGGTGTGATGAATTTGGAGATTGGGATTGACTTATATATACTAATATGTATGAAATGGATTGCTAATAAGAACCTGCTGTATAAAAAAATAATTAAAATTAAATTTAAAAAAGAAAATTGTGTGGCAGAATAACATATTATGACATGGAAATAGTTTCATGATATATTTAGTGAAAAACAGCAATATATAAAATAAAATGTAGTAGATGATCCTATTTTTTAAAAACTTGTAATATAATCAATGCCACCTCTGAGGTGTGTGAGGCCCCAGGGACATTTTTTAATGGGGTGCCTCTTTATATAAATGATTAAAGTCACTTCAAATTAGTGTCAGCACCATCCTAGCTCTCTGATCTCAAGCAATTTGGAGAAAGACTACCTTGCTGGCCAGTGGCTCACCAGGCTTCTCTCTGGGAACGAGGTCTAGCTGTGAGTGAGGTATGACTCTACAGGTGGAGTCCCAGAGCTCCTTGGAACATCTGGTTGACCCCATGCCTGGTGGGGGAGAAAAGCAGGAGAGGGTAGGAGAATGTCCCACAAAGAAGAAACAGGGCCTTGGCCCATGAGGGTCTATGTGTGGGCTCAAGACATCCTGCCTATCTAACCCTGCCAACCTGGGGTGATTCCAGGCACTGCAAGAGGACTTCAAAAAATTTGAGGCAGATGCTTCTGGTAATTGGTATCCATGTCTAGGCTCAGGGCACTGTACCTGTGCTGGACCCAGCTGGTTCCAACTGCCAGAGGAAACTTAGCCAATTTTGATAAAGGCCCTCCAAAGCTGGGGATGGGGAAGAAGAGTACCTAAAGCATAGGTCAGGATGGGTGTTCTTCTTACTGGGGTCTAAGGGTGGGACTGATTATGTATGTGCAGAAAAAGATTGGAGAGATTTACACCAAAATTGTGGATGGGCTGGGTTCTACTTTTCCCTTCTATTTCAATCAATTCATAAATTTTTTTTACAATGAAAAGAATTATTTTTGATTAAGGAAAGTTATTTTAAAGAAAGAATGTATAAATGCAAGTAAGATATACTAGTTGAGATGAAGGTTAAGTGAGAGCTTTTCTAGTATGGGTCACTGCTGGAGCTTACCTGAACATTTTTCCCAGTCGTAGCAGGTGTCATAGCCACAGGATTCTTTCTTTGTGCTACTGGATGAAAGTTTTGTCCTTTCAAGACCCCATTCTAGCTGTGGACCATCTTGGCATGAACCAATATGTAGAAAATGGAGTTGCTGATTGTTTAAACAGTTCTCGGCCAAAAACTTACAAGTGGTTGAAGTAAAGTGATGACTGGAGTGAGTATCAAGCACACAGATATCTTCTGAATAAAGGCTGTCCAAGAGAGGAAAGCAAGCATTTATATATGAAGACTAGAAAAGAAGAGATGGCGTGTAGCTAACTCACATGTTAACTTACCACCCAGCTATTCTTTCCCCCAATTGCTCTCATTTTATCTGGCATGCATTGGGATTCCTCTTTCTAAAATTTCACTTTAAGCATGGTACTACTCCCAATTGCCTTCAAATTAAAGTCTGAATTATTAAATTCTGATGATCAAAATCTTCCATATTTTGATCCAATCAACTTTTCTTTCTAGAATCATTTTTCCATCCTCCTTAATCCCTCTTTATCATCTGAAAAATTGACAATTTTCTAAACTAATAAGATTATTGTTCCTTTGCTACCATGCCAAGCCCTACTCAATCAATGTCGTATTGTGTCTCCTCTCTGCCTATCTGCATCCAGATCAATTCCTGGCTACATTTTGAAGCTAATCCTGATCGACCTAGCCGATGGTAGCCTATACCTCCTCTGAACACTTTTTAACACTTATTAATTGTAATACAAGAGTCTTATATATAATTTTATATATATATATATATATATAATTATATATTATATATAATTATATAGCTTTGTAAGTGTATTTGTATTGTGGTTAAGAGCATGAGCTTTTAAGTCAATTAATCCCTGGGTAACTTGCTAAATCTAAGTAAATGGATGGGTCCTGCTAACAAAAGGTTAGCCATAGTCCTTCTCTTGCTGAGAGGACAAGAACGCCTTGATTACTCCAAATATGAATTTCTTCTCTAATGTCAACTTGAGAGTTAACAATCAGTGCACCAGTATGTAAAATTGTTTCCGGGAACTGAAGCCCATAGCTGAGAACAAAAGGCCACTTTCTGAGAACTTAAGCTGTGGGGTCAGTCACTCTCAGAAACATCCTCAATGCCATATAAAAGAGGACTGAGGAATATAGAAAGGGGCTAGAGAGGTAAGACTGAGCTGAAATTCAGACAGTTCCAGAGGACAGTCTGTATTCTCATGGTTGGGTATTGCAAAGATAAAGATAGAAGTTTCCTCTGGGTTAAATGGACAATGGGAACATTTTAAGTACTCCCTAGAAGGCCATTTGCTGGGTGAGGGGACCCCAGCTGCAAGAAGCTCATACAAAGTGGACCACTTGTGGTTAATACTGAGGAGGGTAGATAGAGCCATCCTTGGGTTGAATTCTATCAGTGGAATGTTACAGAAAAAGACCCTGTAGTGTTCTTATAAATAAATAAACAAACAAATTAATGTGTCCCTACAAGTGTTTGTTCACTTGTAGCTCAGAGGAATGTGGGAGTGAATCAGTGTTAAAAGTGAAAAAAAAAGTTGGTGCAAAGAAATAGAAGAAAAATTTAAAAGTAACAATTATGGACACACAGTTTTAAAGATGAAAATTGCCTTAGAACAGTCTGCATTGTTTAAAATATATATTTCAAAGTAAAAAAAAAGTGAAATATCACAGCTAGGCACAGTCTGTTGGCTTCCTACTCCGTTATTCATTGTCTCCCTCAGTCATGTAACTCTAATTTTATTCAAAAACGCTTTTGCTTCTAGCCAAAGAACTGCATTTCATAGCCTCCCTTGCAGGTCCACCGGGCCATGTGAATAAGAGAAGAGTAATGAGATGGACGCCATGATAATTTTCCCAGGAACTCTCCTTAAAAAGAGAGACGGTGTCCATTTCTGGTCTTCCTTCCTTTGTACTCCAGCAGGGAAGTCTTGGATCATGAAATAAATTTAAGAATGTCAGAAGAGAAAACTTTACTTTGATAAAAATAAATAAGTAAAGTATCAGTTATACTTCAATAAAAAATAATTTATGAATATTAGATTTTTAAAAAATGAATGGCAGAACAGAAAGCAGGAAGGAGAAGCAGTCCTATCTGAAATGAGAGAATCACCAGACCATCCCTAGACTGCCTTCCCCTGCATTTATTTTGTGAGATAGAGAAACAAAACTTTACCTTAAGCTAATGTTATTTCGGATTAAATTCCCCTGAAAGTATCCCTTAAATTAATAAGCACCCTCGACATGCCAGGGTTAGTTCATGTAAAAAAAGGCAGTTATAACAGCAGAGAGTCGTGGCAGCCATATAAGGATATATCATTTTTTGTCAAGCTCTCTGCCACCACATGAAAGACTAATCTCACAAAGGGATGTGTGTGTGTGTGTGTGTGTGTGTGTGTGTGTGTGAAGTCCATGCTCACGCCTCTTTCTCTAAGCTTTTGGAGGCACAAACTTGCCCTATATTTAGGGGGAAGAGAAAGCCTTTGATATACATGAGTTTGATTTTAAACTGGACAGGAATGAGTCTTTAACATCAGAATGAGACTTTTTTTTAAACATCTTTATTGGAGTATAATGGCGTTACAACGTTGTGTTAGTTTCTGCCGTATAACAGCGTGAATCAGCTATACGTATACGTATACCCCCATACCCCCTCTCTCTTGCCTCTCCCTCCCACCCTCCCTATCCCACCCTTCTAGATGGTCACAAAGCACAGAGCTGATCTCCCTGGGCTATGCAGCTGCTTCCCACTAGCTATCTGTTTTACATTTGGTAGTGTATATATGTCCATGCCACTCTCTCACTTCGTCCCAGCTTACCCTTCCCCCTCCCCGTGTCCTCAAGTACATTCTCTACGTCTGCGTCTTTATTCCTGTTCTGTCCCTAGATTCTTCAGAACCTTTTTTTAATTTAGATTCCATATATATGTGTCAGCATGCGGTATCTTTCACTTTCTGACTTACTTCACTCTGTATGACAGACTCTAGGTCCATCCACCTCACTACAAAAAACTCAATTTCATTTCTTTTATGGCTGAGTAATATTCCATTGTATATATGTGCCACATCTTCTTTATCCATTCATCTGTTGATGGACACTTAGGTTGCTTCCTTTTCCTGGCTATTGTAAATAGAGGTGCAATGAACATTGTGGTACATGACTCTTTTTGAATTATGATTTTCTCAGGGTATATGCTCAGTAGTGGAATTGCTGGGTCATATGGTAGTTCTGTTTTAGTGTTTTAGGACCCTCTATACTGTTCTCCATAGAGGCTGTATCAATTTACATTCCCACCAACAGTGCAAGAGGGCTCCCTTTTCTCCACACCCTCTCCAGGATTTATTGTTTGTAAATTTCTTGATGATAACCATTCTGACCCGTGTGAGGTAAGGCCTCATTGTAGTTTTGATATTCATTTGTCTGATGATCAGTGATGTTGAGCATCCTTTCATGTGCTTGTTGGCAATCTGTATATCTTCTTTGGAGAAATGTCTATTTAGGTCTTCTGCCCATTTTTGGATTAGGTTGTTTGTTTTTTTGATATTGAGCTGCATGAGCTGCTTGTAAATTCTGGAGATTAATCCTTTGTCAGTTGCTTCATTTGCAAATATTTTCTCCCATTATGACGGTTCTCTTTTCATCTTGTTTATAGTTTCCTTTGCTGTGCAAAAGCTTTGAAGTCTCATTAGGACCCATTTGTTTACTTTTGTTTTTATTTCCATTTCTCTAGGAGGTGGGTCAAAAAGGATCTTGCTGTGATTTATGTCATAGGGTGTTCTGCCTATGTTTTCCTCCAAGAGTTTTACAGTGTCTGTCCTTACATTTAGGCCTTTAATACTTTTTGAGTTTATTTTTGTGTATGGTGTTAGGGAGTGTTCTAATTTCATTCTTTTACATGTAGCTGTCCAATTTTCCCAGCACCAGTTATTGAAGAGGCTGTCTTTTCTGCATTGTATATTCTTGCCTCCTTTACCAAAGATAAGGTGACCATATGTGCGTGGGTTTATCTCTGGGCTTTCTATCCTGTTCCGTTGATCTATATTTCTGTTTTTGTGCCAGTACTATACTGTCTTGATTACTGTAGCTTTGCAGTATAATCTGAAGTCAGGGAGTCTGATTCCTCCAGCTCCATTTTTCTTTCTCAAGTTTGCTTTGGCTATTCGGGGTCTTTTGTGTTTCCATACAAATTGTGAAATTTTTTGTTCTAGTTCTGTGAAAAATGCCAGCGGTAGTTTGATAGGGATTGCATTGAATCTGTAGATTGCTTTGGGTAGTAGAGTCATTTTCACAATGTTGATTCTTCCAATCCAAGAACATGGTAAATCTCTCCATCTGTTTGTATCATCTTTAATTTCTTTCATCAGTGTCTTATAGTTTTCTGCATATAGGTGTTTTGTCTCCTTAGGTAGGTTTATTCCTAGGTATTTTATTCTTTTTGTTGCAATGGTAAATGGGAGTGTTTCCTTAATTTCTCTTTCAGATTTTTCATCATTAGTATATAGGAATGCAAGAGATTTCTGTGCATTAATTTTGTATCCTGCTACTTTACCAAATTCAATTGATTAGCTCTAGTTGTTTTCTAGTACCATCTTTAGGATCCTCTAAGTATAGTATCATTTCATCTGCAAACAGTGACAGTTTTGCTTCTTCTTTTCCGATTTGGATTCCTTTTATTTCTTTTTCTTCTCTGATTGCTGTGGCTAAAACTTCCAAAACTATGTTGAATAATAGTGGTGAGAGTGGGCAACCTTGACTTGTTCCTGATCTTAGAGGAAATGGTTTCAGTTTTTCATGATTGAGAATGATATTGCCTATGGATTTGTCATATATGACCTTTATTATGTTGAGGTAAGTTCCCTCTATGCCCACTCTCTGGAGGATTTTTTTTTGTCATAAATGGTGTTGAATTTTGTCGAAAGCTTTTCCTGCATCTATTGAGATTATCGTGTTGTTTTATCTTTCATTTTGTTAATATGGTGTATCACATTGACTGATTTGCGTATATTGAAGAATCCTTGCATTCCTGGGATAAACCCCACTTGATCGTGGGGTATGATCCTTTTAATGTGCTGCTGTATTCTGTTTGCTAGTATTACACTGAGGATTTTTGCATCTATGTTCATCAGTGATATTGGCCTGTAGTTTTCTTATTTTGTGACATCTTTGTCTGGTTTTGGTATCAGGGTGATCGTGGCCTCGTAGAATGAATTTGGGAGTGTTCGTCCCTCTGCGATATTTTGGACCATTTTGAGAAGGATAAGTGTGAGCTCTTCTGTAAATGTTTGATAGAATTTGCCTGTGAAGACTTCTGGTCCTGGACTTTTGTTTGTTGGAAGATTTTTAATCACAGTTTCAGTTTCAGTGCCTGTGATTGGTCTGTTTATATTTTCTATTTCTTCCTTGTTCAGTTTTGGGATGTTGTGCTTTCCTAAGAATTTGTCCATTTCTTCCAGGTTGTCCATTTTATTGGCATATAGCTGCTTGTCATAATCTCTCATGATCCTTTGTATTTCTGCAGTGTCAGTTGTTATCTCTCCTTTTTCATTTCTAATTCTTTTGACTTGAGTTTTCTCCCTTTTTTTCTTGATGAATGTGGCTAATGGTTTATCACTTTTGTTTATCTTCTCAAATAACCAGCTTTTAGTTTTATTGATCTTTGCTATTGTTTCCTTCATGACTATTTCGTTTATTTCTGATGTCATCTTTATGATTTCTTTCCTTCTGCTAACTGGTTTTTTTGTTCTTCTTTCTGTAATTGCTTTTGGTGTAAGGTTATGTTGTTTATTTGAGTTGTTTCTTGTTTCTTGAGGTAGGCTTGTATTGCTATAAACTTCCCTCTTAGAACTGCTTTTGCTGCATCCCGTAGGTTTTGGATCATCATGTTTTCATTGTCATTTGTTTCTAAGTATGTTTTGATTTCCTCTTTGATTTCTTCTGTGATCTCTTGATTATTTAGTAGTGTATTGTTTAGCCTCCATGTGTTTGTATTTTTTATAGTTTTTTTCCTGTAATTGATATCTAGTCTCATAACATTGTGGTAGGAAAAGATACTTGATATGATTTCAATTTTCTTAAATTTACCAAGCCTTGTTTTGTGACCCAAGGTATGGTCTATCCTGGAGAATGTTCCATGAGCACTTGAGAAGAAAGTGTATTCTATTGTGTTTGGAAAGAATATCCCATAAATATAAATTGAGTCCATTATGTTTAATGTGTCATTTAAATCTTATGTTTCCTTATTTATTTTCATTTTGGATCATCTGTCCATTGGTGAAAGTGGGATGTTAAAATCCCCTACTATGATTGTGTTACTGTCTCTTTCCCCTTTTATGGCTGTTAGCATTTGCCTTATGTATTGAGGTGTTCCTCTGTTGAGTGCATAAATATTTACAATGTTATGTCTTCTTATTGGAGTGATCCCTTGATCATTATGTAGTGTGCTTCTTTGTCTCTTGTAATAGTCTTCATTTTAAAGTCTATTTTGTCTGATATGAGAATTGGTACTCCAGCTTTCTTTTGATTTCCATTTGCATGTAATATCTTTTTCCATCCCCTCACTTTGTCTGTATGTGTCCCGAGGGGTGAAGTGGGTCTCTTGTAGACAGCATATATATGGGTCTTGTTTTTGTATCCATTCAGCCAGTCTATGTCTTTTGTTTGGAGCATTTAATCCATTTACATTTAAGGTAGTTATCAATATGTATGTTCCTATTATCATTTTCCTAACTGTTTGGAGTTTGTTATTGTAGGTCTTTTCCTTCTCTTGTGTCTCCTGCCCAGAGAAGTTCCTTTAGCATTTGTTGTAAAGGTGGTTTTGTGGTGCTGAATTCTCTTAGCTTTTGCTTGTCTGTAAAGGTTTTAATTTCTCCATCCAATCTGAATGAGATCCTTGCTCGGTAGAGTAATCTTGGTTGTAGGTTTTTCCCTTTTATCCCTTAAAAATGTCCTGCCACTTCTGGCTTGCAGAATTTCTGCTGAAAATTTAGCTCTTAACCTTATGGGGATACCCTTGTATGTTATTTGTTGCTTTTCCGTTACTGCTTTTATTATTTTTTCTTTATATTTAATTTTCGATAGTTTGTTAATATGTGTCTTGGCATGTTTCTCCTTGGATTAATCCTGTATGGGACTCTCTGTGCTTCCTGGACTTTATTTCCTTTGCCATGTTAGGGAAGTTTTCAACTATAATCCCTTCAAATGTTTTCTCAGACCCTTTCTTTTTCTCTTCTTCTTCTGGGACACATATAATTCAAATGTTGGTGCATTTAATGTTGTCCCAGAGGTCCCTGAGACTGTCTTCAGTTCTTTTCATTCTTTTTTCTTTATTCTGCTCTGTGGTAGTTATTTCCACTATTTTATCTTCCAGGTCACTTATCCGTTCTTCTATCTCAGTTATTCTGCTATTGATTCCTTCTACAGTATTTTTAATTTCATTTATTGTGTTGTTCATCATTACTTGTTTGCTCTTTAATTTTTCTAGATCCTTGTTAAATGTTTTGTATTTTCTCCATTATATTTCCAAGATTTTGGATCATCTTTACTATTATTACTCTGAATTCTTTTTCAGGTATACTGTCTATGTCCTCTTCATTTGTTTGGTCTGGTAGGTTTTTACCTTGCTACTTCAACTGCTGCATATTTCTCTGTCTTCTCATTTTGTTTAACTTACTGTGTTTGGGGTCTCTTTTTCCCAGGCTGCAGGTTTGTAGTTCCCGTTCTTTTTGGTGTCTGCCACCAGTGGGTGAGGTTGGTTCAGTGGGTTGTGTAGGCTTCCTGATGGAGGGGACTGGTGCCTGTGTTCTAGTGGATGAGGCTGGATCTTGTCTTTCTGGTGGGCAGGGCTGCTTCCAGCAGTGTGTTTTGGGATGTCTGTGAACTTAGTATGATTTTAGACAGCCTCTTTGCTAATGGGTGGGGTTGTGTTCCTGTCTTGCTAGTTGTTTGGCATGAGGTGTCCAGCACTGGAGCTTGCTGGCCGTTGGGTGGAGCTGGGTCTTAGGACTGAGGCGGAGATCTCTGGGAGAGCTCTCGCCTATTGATATTACATGGTGCTGGGAGGTGTCTGGTGGTTCAGTGTCCTGAACTCAGCTCTCTCACCTCCGAGGCTCAGGCCTTACCCCTGGCTGGAGCAGTAAGACCCTGTCAGCCACATGGATCAGAAGAAAAGGGAGAAAAAAAGGAAACAAAGAAAAAAATAAAATTAAAATGTTTTAAAAATAAAAAATGAAAATATTAATAAAATTTAAAAAGTAATAAAAAAAGGGAGCAACCAAACCAATAAACAAATCCACCAATGATAACAAGCACTAAAAATTATACTAAGATAAACATAAAAATCAGAAACTAGTCAGTCACATACAGCAATCCCGAAGTCTACAGTTGGTCCCAAAGTCCACCTCCTCAATTTTGGGATGATTCCTTGTCTATTCAGGTATTCCATAGATGTAGGGTACATCAAGTTGATTGTGGAGATTTAATCTGCTGCTCCTTAGGCTGCTGGGAGAAATTTCCCTTTCTCTTCTTTGTTCGCACAGCTCCCGGGGTTCAGCTTTGGATTTGGCCCCGCCTCTTCATGTATGTTGCCTTCTGGCATCTGTTCTTCACCCAGACAGGACGGGGTTAAAGGAGTGGCTGATTATGGTGCTCTGGCTCACTCAGGCTGGGGCGATGGAGGGGTACAGAATGAGGGGCGAGCCTGTGGTGGCAGAGGCTGGCATGATGTTGCACCAGCCTGAGGTGCACCTTGTATTCTCTTGGGGAAGTTGTCCCTCGATCATGGGACCCTGGCAGTGGCGGGCTGCACAGGCTTCCAGGACAGGAGATGTGAATAGTGACCTGTGCTTGCACATAGGATTCTTGGTGGCTGCAGCAGCAGCCTTAGCGCTTCATGCCCATCTCTGGTGTCCGCACTGATAGTTGCAGCTCGTGCCCGCAGAATGAGACTGTTTTAGTAACAAAAGCCATGCAAACTTAGTGGACAAGGGTGAGAGGCAATTAAGAAAGCTTGCTACCAAGTGGGAAGGAAGAATTCAACAGAGCATAAGGAGTATCGGTTATGTGAAGAATTAATATGCTTTGTCTTCATGGCTCAAGAAGCCCAGCTCCTCCATTAAGTTGGTTACACTAGACTGGTTTTCCATTTCTAAACAGAGTCCATAGAGTATCTCTTACCCACAGTCTTCTTCTGGAGACATGCAAATGCATTCAGATCCCGACTGTTTTTGTCCTGGTTGACAATGGCCTTTTAAGAGTGCCAAGGTATCTGAAACAAAAGAAAATGAAGATAAGAACAATGCACACCGTGGATTTCAAGTGATAAGTTTGAATTTAGGAGAAAAGGCAGTGGTGAAAAGTTCTCATTTATCTTTTGGAGTTAGAGCATTCATTTTGGCTTTTCCAAATATGTTGTCATGAAATAGTCCATCTGAAAGTTCCTTTCTAGCTCTAGGAGCTGTCATTTTCCAACCTAGAACTGCTGCTAAGTTCAGAGAACTAAAGAAAATGGAATTGGTGAAATTTTTGCTCATTTGTTATTCAAACATTTATTGAGCGACTGTGATTTCCCAGCACCGCCGTAGGTTCTGGGGATAGTGGGTTGAGAAAAATTTGACCCATATCCCATGCTCTCAGAGCTTCTAGTCTTGTGGAGCAGACAGACATTAATCAAAAAAACACACTGTACACATAGAATTGTGGCTGTTATTAGTGCTATTGAAGAGAAAGCATATAATCAAGAAAATTGATGTAGCCAGGAAGGTTATGAACAGTAAAATGGGAAGAGAAAAGGGAGTGTGTTTGAAGCAAAGGCAATAGCAGGCATAAACATGGTCAAAAGAGAGGTAATGTGTGACTTTCTTGGAACTGTAAGAAAGCCAGGGAAACAAGGACATGGAAATGGTACAGCCAGAGAGATGGCTGTGTGGCAGACTGTGTAAGGTCATAAAGGGCTTTCAAAGGATTTTTGTCTTATTTTGTAAGCAGTGGCAAGTCTTTGATAGGTTTTAGCAGGGGGTGGTGTGACAAAATCAGGTCTGGATTTGGAAAAGAAGTTAATTTTGGTTTCTCTGTGGAGAATGAATTTGGAGAGGCATGGTGGTCAAGAGAATAGACAATTTATGAGGTTATTATAGTAGTTTGGGTGAAAGAGAATGGGAATTTTGACCGAAGTGCCAGAGGTAGAAATGGAGAGAAGTGGATGAACTTGAGACATTTTAAGCACATAAAATGGATGATATTGCATATTGTGGGTAAGTTATGAGAACTGCCAAGTATAATTCTTAGGTTTATAGTTTGCATGAGAGAATAGATATTGGTGCCTTAACTGAAATAGAAAATACTAGAAGATGTTAGTTGTAGGGAAGCTACGGTGATGACTCAAGAATTCCTCTCTGCATATGTTGAATTTATAGTCTCTTTAAGACAGCCAAACAAAATAGACACATAGGAATTTGAATATTGAAGTCTAAAACTCAGTGGAGAAGTCTGTGATAAAGATTTAAATTTGTTATTAGCCTATGGGGGAAATCATTGATGCTATGGGTATGGGTGAGATTCCCCAGCAGGAGAGCGTAGCATGAGGTGAGGGGACAGATCTGAGCCTTGAGGAACTACATTTAAAGTCCATGCAAAGGCAGGAGCCTGCCAAAAATAGAGGGCAGCAGCCAGAGAGGTAGAAGCTAAACCAGACAGCGCTGTGTCTTGGAAGCCAGGGAAAGAACGAATGTGCAGAAGGTCAACACTGTTGAATGCTGCTGGGAGGGCAAGGCAGATGAGGACCAAAATATTGTCTATTCTGTTAAGCAATATGGATGTCAGTGACGACAATCATGTGAATAGATTTGGGGGGATGATGGCTTGAAAGTCAGATTTTTCTTATAAGAATAATCAATGAAGAAATGCAACTCCCAAATGTGGCTATTTATCCCTATGATATTCTAGATATTAGGATGTTATGTGGAAAAAAAAAATAGAATGAAAACAGCAGTAGTCCCCTAATAGTGGGAAAACAGACATTAATCAAACAATCACAGTGATGGGTTTATAATTAAAGGCAGAGATAGGTATTTTGAAAAAATAAAGTTCCAGGAGATCATATCACCAAAAAAATCCAACTGAGAAATGTAAGGAAGATCTATAAGGAAATGATGCTTGACCTAAGATGAGCAATTGAATAGTGTGTACGAGAGGAAGGGAGATTAAAATAGAAGGAAGAACACTTGGATGTATTATATGGAAGGGGAAATCTTGGTTATCTTTGCTTTTGTTCAGGCTCATCCACAGAAGCTTTAGACTGGTTGAATTAAACCTGGAGCTGACATCCTGAGGCTCCTGGATGAAACACAGTCTAGTCCCTGGACTGGATCTGACTAATCAGGCATCCACAGAACCACAGTGGCCTCTGTAAGCAAGTAATTGTCAAAGGAGGGCTGTAGGCAGGTATATCAGGCAAGAGGTTTGGTAGGGAAGGAAGTTTATATTAGAGGCAAAAATAAAGATTTAGAAAATTGGTAGGTTTTCTTCTTTGCTGCTATGCATTTCCATTCCCTATTATTACTCTCTGTTAGGACCCTCATTCCATCTGGTGAAATTTGGCTCAGAATTTTCATGAACATGGAGACCTATAGCTGATGGTAAGGTCTCAGATACTAAGATTTCCATTGACATGGGCTCGTTTTTCTTTGGTTTCTGTGTGGCCTTTGGCTTTTGTAAATAAATCCACGCTTAGGTCAAGGAGGGACCCTAAGCTATACATTGTTTCCAAAGAGCATCAACTCTCAAGCACACAGAGCATTGTTCCCTCCCTACCGATTTGACATCATCAATGATCACCTGCAAGGACTCTTTGCTCCCTCACTAAGCGTCAGGTGGAAGCCCAAACTGGCCCTCAGCTGCCCATGCTGCCTGCCCTGCACAGTTTTTGAGAAACACGGAAATGAGAACATTGTGATTTTTAAGTGCTGAGGGCAAGGGGATATTCTGGAGGTGTTGATTTCTCAGAGGAAGGGAAAAAACTAACAGTGGAGGTGTGCAGCATCTCATTTCTTCAGGAAGCAAAATTCTTTTTCACATTGAAAAAATTAAAAGTCTTCCTGGCCAACAAATGACCTGAAGTCTCTTTATCACACAGCTCCTCCCACATTGACAGGAAAGAGTGCTCAGTTTTATTGATGATTTTCTTTCTTTTTCTGTGACTCCCTTCATTGATCTTCCTGCCAACGTTGTTGAGAGAAAGTATATGAGATGGGATATTTCTTTCCTTTATCTCGATGTAGAACATTTTGTTATCTCTCAGTTTGGATTATAATTTTAATTTCTTTTCCAAACACAGAGATGTGTGTGCATTTGCGTGTGTGTGTGTGTGTGTGTGTGTGTGTGTGTGTGTGTATACATATGCTGTTATTTTTATAAAGAGGAGGATGCTACCTAAGATGCCCAGAGGATCTTAACTCTCTAAACCCTGTGGTCCCCAAATGCATTCATACCTCTGACATATATGATCAGGAGTCGAGTGAAACCAAGCTACAATACTAACCTGAAGTTCTCACAAATTTCCATGTGGTCTCTTTATCAATAGTTTTAAGGTTTTTATAATAGGTTAAGCTTCCCCTTTTCCTTCACACATGGTAAAAGCCCAGAAGAGGATAAAGAAGGCAAGATGGCAGAGAGCTTGAGGAATTATCAGAGCTGCTGCACAGTTCTTGTTTGACCCAAACTGTCTGACTTTGGGTCTAATTTAGCCTCTCTGTGCCTTTGGTTTTTCCTTGACAAAATAGGCTCAATCATGTCTGAGCTCAGAGAGATCATCAAGAATTCTCTGATTAAAAATGAGACATTATTTGAAAAAGCATGTTGAGAAGTTTGGAAGATATGAATTAGTAGAAGCTCCCTTAACTGTCCTCCAAGTAACCAACAGGCCAGACTAACCAGGGATTTCAGCTGCTCCATGCCAGCTGCCTGTCCAACACTGAACTGCAAGTTTTATAGGCTCCTCTCTTCCACAGCTTCACACTTCTGCCCCTACCAGTCCAGCTATAGACTTACCAAGAGTCAGTTTTGTTTGTTTCCAAGTCTATTTATGCTAGTTACTATTGTAATTGTGTAAGTTGATTAAACATATCAACTGATAAAGGAGGAAAAAAAGTTATTTTTATAAAAACTAAGTTGAAAATGCTGAATAATTGAAAGTGGTTTGCAAAAATTTTGCTTTGAATTAATGTGGATCAGACTACTATAAAAGATTAAGGAAAAATAAAAGCATTTTGTAGTCAAATTTGATGCAAAAGTTGCCTTTAATCTTTCACCTCTCTTCCAAAGAGAGATAATTCTCAACTTTGTCTGTATCTGGATTAACTCAGAGAGATTTTATACAAACACAAAATATTGGGCCCTCCCAGCTCAATGGCATCAGAACCAGGGGATGGGACTTAAGCAGAGGTGTTTCTTAAAGAAGTGCCCCACTTGGAGTTAAAAAACCCATTGTTTTAGAGAAACTGATATGGGATAACATAGATGATGAATTATGTATTTGTTTTATTTGAGGAAAATCTTGAAACTCAAATCAGGAGACCCTTTAGGAACTAAGAGGTTGGTCCTATGTCAGAAAATTGGCGAATATTTGTGTATTTCTATGTTCTAAGTTAAAATAAAATGTTTAATTAAAAAGCAGTGTGGACTACTTTTCTATGGCTCTCCACTTGAACTAAATTTTCAGTTAACCATCAATTCTGATTTTTTCATATGAGAGCACTTGCACTCCCTCAAAATCGTGAAGTATTAAATTGGAAAAGAAAACTGACCTCACTGTCTAATATTTGAAGATATCCACTTGACCAATAGCTACTTATGTGCTGCCTGACCTCATCATCGACACGGGGTGAAATACAACCCAGCCCGCCAGTGAAATCTTCTTAAGAAATAGCTCCTCTGTAGATGCTACACGACCAACCACAAAGGACCTTAGCAGACCCCAGTATCCTGAGCAGCTACTCACCTTTTTCACAGGCGAGTGAGCTTGAAATGGGAGGTGTCCAGGAATCCCCACTGCATGTGTACCTTGATGGCCCAGCAACAACAAAGCCTCTGGGGCAGGTTAGCTCAATGGATTCACCAATTTTATATAATGTCTGAAATGGTGACAGTGTCAGTACTTCCTGCACCACTGGCTTGAGGCACTCTGTCCCTGCAGAGAGAGAAATATTTCAGATGTATTTGGTGGAGCAGAATACTCAATGGATACAGGCAGATTTTGTGCAATCCAAGAAGTGATTTTAATATGATTTACCACATTGGTTCAGCTTTAATGCTGCCTTTTGATGAGAAAGACTGGGGGTTGAGGATCCCAGTTTGGAAAGTGGGAAACTGTCTTTAGTTCCATTAACTGAAGAACTTGCTAAGGAACTGGCTTCAGATACTCCTTTCATTATATCATTGGGAGCTTTTCAAGAAATAATCTTTTCCACTCTTCTCCCCAGTGAGTCTTCCCCAAAGCAAGTCACCACATTGTGGGTGACACAGAGACAGGATGTTCTAATTGACACTGGTCTCAACTCTGTGTCATGATATTCCAGAATAACTCTTTGGAGTCCCCATCTGAGCCTTGTTTAATCGCATTTTGACTTTCCTGAAGCATGGGTATGTGGGGAGCCTGCGAACTCCTCCTCTCTCTTTGAGCAAAAGATGTGGATGTGCTCCAAGGAGAAAATTGCATTTCACACAAAAAATCCCATCTCTGATACATAAAGAGTGTAAGTATCAGCTTCCTGGGACTCATTATTTCGCATCTCTTTGTACATCGGGCAAGGCAGATGCCTGTGGTTAGATGCAGTTAGCAGACTTCCCAGATTTCTTCTTAAACACATGCCTCACAGTCCTGCTAATACTCAGGGGCAGGAAAACTAAAATATGAAGATAGTTTGAAATCTAATTTGAGCAGATGAATTCTACTTTCTGCCTTACTAAACCTTTTCACTAGAGTTACTAAAAAAATAGTAAAGTGTACTAATCTAAGGGTGTGACTTTGCTCTATTTGGGGCACATCCATTCTCTAGCAGAGTCATGTGGAAGGCCTGCCCAGTTCTCACGTCGGCATTCCACATCTCCTCGCCTCCAGGTTCTGTCTGGTAAGCAGCTGAAGTACTGGTATCCAACAGGTTTGAAACCAGTAAGGCATATGATTTCAACTTCTTCCCCAACGGAGTACAGTTTCCTTTCATTCTAGAATTAAAACAGAAATCAGCACATTGCTAATGTTATGAATAATACCTTCAAACACCTCGGGGTCCTCCTGGATTCTTTCTGTTCCTTCACTCTTGTATCTACTCAGAGTCTGCTCAATTTCTACTTCTAAATATGTCTCAAAATTCTCTCCTTTCTTTTGCCATCATCATTGTCTTTGCTTACAGCATGTATTATCTCTTACCAGGACAACTATCTAATTGGTCCCTCTTCTAATCCATCTTCCATATTGCTGCTTAAATTGATTAGAATATATATACTTATTTTAATTAATAACTTGCTCTCCTCTGTATATGAGATGGCTTACTATTGCAAGAAAAAGAAAACTATATATGAATCCTGTAGTGGCTATAAATGGAATAAAAAATGTATCCTGCATACGCAGCAAATATAGGCAGATGCTGTGGTAACACACTGACTACAAATCATTTGAAAGTGTTCCTAATAACCTATTTATCATCATATACTTTCCCAGTTAATGTGTAATTAAAGTACAACTCCTGGCATTTGGGGTTCACTAAAAGATTTTAAAGATAAGATGGGTTTTATATTCTTAGCTTGGAATATGAGATTTAACCCACTTTCCCATCCTCACCTCTTGCCATTTCTTCCAATAGAACCTATCATCTAGCAAAACAAAGCCATCTGCTATTCTTTGCACATAATACTCTCTTTCATGCCTCCCTGTCTTTACCTGGCTGTTCCCTCTATCCTCAACATCTTCTCTCTTCTGTTCTCTCAAGGCCCAACTCAAATAGAACTTCCTCTGTGGAGAATCTCTTTCATTTCCCCAGCTTCATCAGGTGTACCATCCTTTCAGTTTTGGGGGGAAACTTGTACAAAGCTCTAATTTATGTTTATCACATTTATCATCCCCACCCCTACACTTGAGTGGCACTTCTATTACCAGGTCTCCCCTCACAAACCTTTACACGGGGCTTAATAACTCTTTGCTGAAAAAATGCAAAACACTCTCCTTCTTAGGAAGACAGTAATGTAATAGCAATGTAACTCTTTCCTTACCTAGTGGGAGACAAGTACAGAGAATTGACTAGGAAATTATTCTCTGAGAATCGAAGTTGGGAATTTTGAGGGAGGTGAAAGCTCAATCGTCAACATTTGTTATTACTTGGCCATGTGATTCAACTTTTCTCCTAGAAGATGATTAATTTCCTGAATACAAAAAAGAGCATTCCATCTTTGGTTATTATGGGTGTGGCTGTGTTTCCAAGGGAAATGGCATGATGAGTAGTATTAATGATCTAGATGTTTTATTCAAAGGCTGCACATTTTTCCTGCACATTCATCCTGAAGTAAATTATTGTCATAAACTTCTGCTTCCATTTCTTTTATGAAGCTATAACATGTAAGTGTATGTTGCAACCATCAAGCTTTGTCCGACATATCTGCTAGACCGACTAAACAAGAACTCATAGTCACTGTCACTTGCCAGTGGGGGTAGGACTTGTGTCTTGGTCACTGAAAAGATATCTTCACGTGCAATGACATGATTGCTCTAGCCTGAAATGAGGCATACCTGCCTCTGTTTGACTCCATATAAGGAGCATTTTGCTACTAGGAATCTAGAAGGTACTCATTAGGAAAATTTAAAATTGTATTACTTTTGTGCAAAAGCTATCATCAGGTAGGAATTAGGCCTTTAATAAAGAACAAATTAAAACAAGGAGTGAACTTATTCATGGAAATGGAAACATATAATCTAATTTTGTAAAGAGTCATTAGAAGAATGAACCACTGTTTAAACCCTTTGTGTGTTTTTAAAATTAGAATGTCAATCATTTTAATACTTTATTTAAGCAGCTGGCACAAACAGGTTAAAAATTATTTAGGTATCTGGATCTGATAAAATGTAATTCTGAGGATACTGTTGTAGGGCAGGGACTGGAAAACTTTTTCTAAAAAGGGCCTTGATCATCAATTGCAGGTCAGGCAGTGTCTGTCACCTTGTGTCACAGTTGCACAAAACAGCTATGGTCATTATGTAAACAAAGGAATGTGGTTGTGTTCCAATAAATTTCATTAAAAAAAGAAAAGAAAAGAATACAGAGGGCAGGTCAGATTTGGTCTGTGGGCCATAATTTGTTAACTCCTATTCTAAAGGATTCGTTTCCAAAGTGTGACTTCTGAACTAGCAGCATCGGTATTACCAGGGATCTTGTTAGTTATGGAAGTTTCTGGGCCCTGCTCAAGATTAGCCTCTAGTGCATCTGGAGTGTGAGAATCTCTGGTTCTAGAGTAAAGACTAATCGACATTACTCCCCCTCCAAAATATTTCCTCCCCCTCACAACTTTAGGCCTGGTACCTTATACATGAACAGAAGATGAATGAACAGGGAAGATACATTAGCCCAGACTATGCTCCATCGATATTTATTTGCTGGCTCTGGAGAATCGAGGGTATTGATTTTTCATCATAAATATGATACAGTTGGAAACAGATTAAAGGCCTTACTGAGTTTAAGAAAGGTAAACTTTTTTTAATAAAGGTAAAATTGATTAGGGCATATGCCTCCCGTGATCAATTTTAAATATTATCTATCTCCTGAAAGTTTATATCTAAAGCCACAGAACTGTCTAACAAAAAGTATTTAGTTGTTTTTAATCATAGGAACATATAGTGGTTTAATGAAAAATGATAAAATTAAAAGGTATTAAAACTGTACTGACTGCTTAAGAGTTCTATAGGTTTTTAACCTAAGAAGCCATTACAGACTCAACACCTCCTATGTTACAGTAAAGACTAGTTTGTTTCTCTGATAACGTGCCTTAGATAGGGGGTTACTTTGCTCAGATTCAGAAATAAACAGTCAGATCTTAGTTGCAGATTCCTACAGAAGTCATCCAAACCATTCTCCACTCACATAAATGTACCACCACACGAGTTAGTAGTGCAGGCACACAAAAGTGTGTGTGTTAGTTTGGTCTAGCAACCAGGTATGAGGACACCTCCAGGGAATTCACAGTGAAAAGTGATGGAGACTTTCTAAATATTCCTTTTTTACTTTTTAAGTCAACAGGTATTAAACTAAGAAAAAAATAACTGTAAATAAAAGAAAGTGTATGTTTCCTAAGTTCTATTTTTTTGGATTCCAAACCTAAAGTAAAGGTCAGGATGCTTACCCGGATAAATGCATTTTCTGGAGGGACTGGTTGAGGACACCCTGAATCTGATTCTAATTCAGGGAGGTCTATTTCTTTCACTTCCTCATCATCACTGATGCATGGTTGTCCACTAAAAGGGAAAAATAAACGTGTGTATAATACAATAAATATGTGTGTGTATATATATATATATATATATACACATTTACATGTTTGTGTATACACATATATGCATGCATATATACACATTATATATGTGTGTATATATATATGTATATAATACATTTAAAAAAGAAAACAGAGAGAAAAAGGGGTAGCAGCCGATCTAACACCTCACTGATATGTTGTGTTGGAATAGGTAAAATTCTAATCATTTCTTTACATAGCAGTAAGAAAATAAATATCTTAACTGTCTAGTTTAGTAGTGGTGTTGGGGGAGATGCCCTGCTCTCTCCCCGTATCCATCCTTACTCGTTCTGCATTATGGAAAATGTGCAGTGCTCCACTTGCCGCCTCTCCCCCTCACAGCTTTTCCCTCCTTGCTGGGGGGCAGGGTTGTTGCATTCTCGGGTTCTTGATCTCTTGTAAGTAGCATCACACGTGCTCCAGGAAGACCAGCAGCCCCAGTTCCCGTCTACAGCATCTGGAACACAGGAAGACCCATCCACCGATCATGGTGCCTCTGGGAGAATTGGGGCTTTGAAGCCAGGTCAACTTGGCTTCCTCACAGTTTAGCTGTGGGAGCCTTTGTGGAATATCATAGGGTTATTGTGAGGATTAAAAGAAATTATCTGTGCAAAGGGCCTGACATATCACCTGATTTCCCTTTCCTGTTCCCACAGCCTGAATAAAATGGCAACAACTATGAATCATTTTCAACTATCAGCAACATATCTCACACATACATATATACATAAATATATGTATACATGTGAACTTCTTCCAAATAGAATATATATAAAATTACATTTTTAAAGGTAATAGACTATATTCTTACTCCCATGACAAATCCTCTTTCTAAGGAGGGTTAGAGGTATGAACATTGCTTGGTCCTGTATGAAAACTTTGGTTGTGTCTTAATTTATCCCTTATTACAAGCCACCCTCATTCTACATTATAATGCACAAGAGGTTAACAAGAGCATCACATATTTTACTTTATAGTGTGTTTTATTATTTTATCTATTTTATGTTATAGGCATTGTGCTGTATATTTTATATATATATACACATATATAATTTTTGGGTATATAGTGGCATTATCCCCATTTTATGGATGAACAGACTGAGGCATAGAGAGGTTAGGTGACTTTCCCAAGGTCACAAAGCTGGTAGGTTACAGCTGAGATTCACATCAGGACTGTTTGACCTTTGAGTCTAACTTTCTCCAGGCCTGTTTTCCTTGTGAGTTTGCATAAGGTGGAAATTGCTTAAGCAGTTCTCTTATGCAGAGAAGTTTTGTTTTGTTTTGTTGTTTTCATTGACCAACCTACAATACCTTTGGGAGGGGAAAGCTTCCTACCTCATAGCAAGTTACTGACACTTACTAGATTTGTAATCCGGAGAGCGCCTCTCACAGTTCTCACCGTAGGTGCCGCTCTGGCACACGCACAGACATTCAGTCCCTGAGAGCGTGGGGTGGCCGTTATTAGGGCATCGAGCACATTGGCAGGGGTCAAACTTGGCTGCATATTCTCGATAAGCTCTCATGAGGTTGTTCCGTCTTGTCACCGCACAGGGGATATTTCTTACCAGGTCTGTAATGGGAGCAAGCTAAGAGCAGATGGGAGAGAGGAGGTCCAGTCAGAGTCACATCTCTTTGGCATATGTTGCCATCATCGCCCAATTCCCGTAGAACGAGAGGCAAGGTACGGAAAATCCCACACTTCAAAGGGATTGTTGTAGAATATGGTATATCTGTCGATTGGACTAGCGGAGAAAAGCCCTTCCCATGAGGGTGGGGGAGCTTCTTTCCCTTCTACAGTGGGTAGAGCAGCTATCTGCAAGGTTAGCTGGCTTCTGTTGTCCCTAAAACATGGCAGGTGTAAAGTATCTGGAGCTTACTTTCCCCAGAATTCTACTATGGAGGAAGCCTCACATGAGGTGTCTCTTACTTGGATTTACATCGACTTGTTTATTAAGCATCAAATGCATGCATCAAAGTACTGAGAAAAGTGACCAAGAGTTAGGCAGCTCAGGAATGCTTTGCTGAAGGCTCATCAAGTTTGACTCAAGGAGAAAAATCTGGAAAGTGTGAAGAGAGGCTTTCAGTGTTCTTTGTTTTTCCAGGGACACTACTACTGGCTTTTGATGGAACCAGATGAGAAAATGTGGAGAGACAAAATAGAGAAATGAACTTGCTGGTAGGATCAATAGAAGAATTACAGTAACAAATATGGAGCTAACACAAAATCGGGGTTCATTTTTTTTTAACATCTTTATTGGAGTATAATTGCTTTACGATGGTGTGTTAGTTTCTGCTTTATAACAAAGTGAATCAGCTATATGTATACATACATCCCCATATCCCCTATCCCACCCTTCTAGGTGGTCATAAAGCACCGAGCTGATTTCCCTGTGCTATGTGGCTGCTTCCCACTAGCTATCTATTTTAAATTTGGTAGTGTATATATGTCCATGCTACTCTCTCACTTCGTCCCAGCTTACCCTTCTCCCTCCCCATGTCCTCAAGTCCATTCTCTTTGTCTGTGTCTTTATTCCTGTCCTGCCCCTAGGTTCTTCAGAACCATTTTTTTTTAATTCCATATATATGTGTTAGCATATGGTATTTGTTTTTCTCTTTCTGACTTACTTCACTCTGTACGACAGACTCTAGGTCCATCCACCTCACTACAAACTCAATTTCGTTTCTTTTTATGGCTGAGTAATATTCCATTGTATATGTGTGTCACATCTTCTTTATCCATTCATCTGTCGATGGACACTTAGGTTGCTTCCACGTCCTGGCTATTGTAAATAGTGCTGCAATGAACATTGTGGTACATGACTCTTTTTGAATTATGGTTTTCTCAGGGTATATGCCCAGTAGTGGGATTGCTGGGTCGTATGGTAGTTCTATTTTTAGTTTTTTAAGGAGCCTCCATAGTGGTTGTATCAATTTACATTCCCACCAACAGTGCAAGAGGGTTCCCTTTTCTCCACACCCTCCCCAGCATTAGTTGTTTGTAGATTTTCTGATGATGCCCATTCTAACTGGTGTGAGGTGATACCTCATTGTAGTTTTGATTTGCATTTCTCTAATGATTAGAGATGTTGAGCATCCTTTCATGTGTTTGTTGGCAATCTGTGTATCTTCTTTGGAGAAATGTCTATTTAGGTCTTCCAGGGCTCATTTTAATTAACATTTTAAAACCTCAGAGGAATGACTCTCTAGTGAAGTGTATGACTCACAAGTGCCGAGATGGGCAGCTGGACCTCATTTTCCTACCATAACCTGTAGAGCTCCAAGTATCTTCATGCTACATGTAAATCATTCTGCCTTCATGATGATTGAACTCCTTTATTTTCATTTAAATGAAATGAGCAGAATAGCTCCTTAAGGAGCTTTTTAAAATGTGCTTATGTTTTAGGCAAAACTGGCTCAAAGTGGCATATGACTGATTTGTGGACAAAGTATTTCATACCTAATAAAAATCACCCTTTAATGTAATTACAACAAATATAAGACTGGTAAATTTAATCAATGGTGATAGAAACAGAAAATCAAATGGGTCTAAAATCCCATTTACCCCACAGAGCTATAAATGAAGATTTAGCAGGGCTTATTAAATATAGAATTGCAAGAAAAGTACAGAAATCAAATTTATTACATACATGGGGAGTAGAACACTACTCCAGGTAAGTTTAGGCATTTTCATGCACTAAACTCCCTCTTCTGGTATTTAATGTGTGCTGGGAATTCTAAATGCTGTACTACAGAATGCTTGTTTGAACAGCATAAACAAGAGATGTTTAATTTAATGTTTTTTAAAAAGGTATGTTGTGCATACACACTAAAGAAAGACATTTCTTTTATCATCTGAGAAGAAAATGGAAAAGGAGTTGTGTGATGTACAGTTTGGGCTGCCAGAGAACTGCCTTAGCTCTTACCCATAATGCTTTTCAATCTTACCTTAAAGTCAATCACAGTAGGATTTTCCTTCACTGATTCTAACCACTCAGAAAATATCTTCTCTTCTGGACCAGAACTCCCTTTCTCCCACGCCAAAGCTGCTGCATACTCACTCCTCCCTCCTTGAACCAGGGATATGGATTTCTCTGATCCCTGAATAAATGAACCTGCAAGGTATTTCAAGAAAATTACTCGTTTAATTTTATTGCAAATTCAAACTTGAAAGTAAAGCCTATTTGCACAGGAGAAAGAAGCAGATGGCAGAGTCATGTAGCTCAATTAAGTAAACTAAGTGAAAAGCAAGAGAACACGTCTCTTGTCCCTATAGGGAGTTTAATAATAGAAATGATAATAATAGTGCCAACAGCTACCATTTATTAAGCAACACATGTATGCCAGGCACTCTGCACTCATTATTTATGTAATTCTCTTAACAACCCGGAGCAGTAGGTGTTACAAACATGGACATTGAAGCCAGAAGTAATTTGGCCTGGAACACATGGATACTAAGGGGGCGGAGTGGGGCTGGGATGCAGATGTAGCCCAAGGCCTGAGGACTCTGTCTCCTGCTCTTTGATGCCAAGCCTCCCACTTTTGACTTATATGGGCATATGTCTTGGGCCCCTGGAATAACGTAAACCACATGGTTTCTGGTACCCAATCAGTTGACTGCCATGCCATAACTGACTACAATTACAGAAAAATGTTGATAGAATACCTTTAAGCTTAAAGACAGGAGTAAAAGTACAACTAACCAAAAAAAAAAAATCTCAAGTTAAAAGTTGGCACAATGTTGCTTTAGAGGTACTGGCGTTTACTCTATACAGCACAGATCTTTCATATAAATTTTCAAAACTATTCCTCTTAACTAATGGTGTCTTTAATATGGGTAGGAACTGAGTAATAAGAAATTATAGTGAGAAATAAAATCAAATGGGAAAGAGGCTAGTGATATGGGTAATAGTTAATGGCATTAATCTGGTGTCTGTTCTGGAGTGTCAGTAAGGATCAGCTATGCCCCCAACTGTTTAGAAATTCTACAGTAGGAGAGTCTAGGTTGATTAGAACAATGGGTGAAATACTGTCTCTATGAAAAAAGTATGGTCCTTTTCAAAGTGAGCTGCTTAAGAGGGGTATAAGAAGAAATTTTTAGAGTTTTTTTGCATTTAATTTTCAAATAAAATAAGGGAGAAATTATTATTTGCCAATATATCATATACCTATTGACGGTGACTCTGATATGCAGATTGATATATGTCATAAATGGATTGACACTGGTAAGAGCTATATATGCTAAGAATGGGACCCTGAAGAAAGAACTAGTTAAGTCTATTTACTATTCTATTAGCTACTTTGAACAGAACGCTTACAAGTGAATAAATTGCTTAAAAGGATTCCAGAAAGAAAATGCAGACTGAAGATGATACCAACAGTGCAAACATAAGGAAAACAACTAATAGAAGGAAGAGCAGACACTTCTATTTCTTCCACAAGCTTCTCATCAATCACAACATGAGTTTGACAGCAAGCCACTCTCAAAACATATCAAAAATTTTAAGGAATTTTATGAAGTATTATCATTATGATATGAGCAAGACAAGGAAAATTCTGTTTATTTCATATAGATTATCTTTTGATATTTTCTATTTTGCACACTTGTATATATTTTTGTCCATAATGTATTTTTAGAAATAATATATTTATAAACATTTGTTAGTAAGTATACATATATTAGGGATATAGCCTCAAAAAAATTTAATGGTACCATTACAGATTATAAAAATTTGGAGTCAAATGATTTAATCAAAGTAGCTCAGAGTTAGAAATAGACAAATCAAAGCTCTTTTTTAAATTTTTATTTCTTTTATACAGCAGGTTTTTATAAGTTACCTATTTTCTACATATTAGTGTATATATGTCAATCCTAATCTCCCAATTCATCCCCCCCCCCAGCGCTTTCCCCCCTTGGTGTCCATACGTATGTTCTCTACATCTGTGTCTCTATTTCTGCCTTACAGACTGGTTCATCTGTACCATTTGTCTGGATTCCACATATATGCATTAATATACGATATTTGTTTTTCTCTTTCTGACTTACTTCACTCTCTATGACGGTCTCTATGTCCATTCACATCTCTGCAAAAGCCCCAATTTTGTTCCTTTTTATGGCTGAGTAATATTCCATTGTATATATGTACCACTTCTTCTTTATCCATTCGTCTGTCGATGGGCATTTAGGTTGCTTCCATGACCTGGCTATTGTAACCAGTGCTGCAGTGAACACTGGGGTGCCTGTGTATTTTTGAATTAGGGTTTTCTCTGGGTATATTCCCTGTAGTGGGATTGCTGGGTCATATGGTAATCCTATTTTCAGCTTTTTAAGGAACCTCCATACTGTTCTCCATAGTGGCTGTATCAATTTACATTCCCACCAACAGTGCAAAAGTGTTCCCTTTTCTCCACACCTTCTCCAGCATTTGTTTGTACATTTGCTGACGATGCCCATTCTAACTGGTGTGAGGTGATACCTTTTTGTAGTTTTGATTTGCATTTCTCTACTAATTTGTGATGTTGAGCATCTTTTCATGTGCTTCTTGGCCAACTGTATGTCTTTTTTGGAGAAATGTCTATTTAGGTCTTCTGCCCATTTTTTAATTTTTTTTTTTTTTAATATTGAGCTGCATGAGCTGTTTATATATTTTGGAGATGAATCCTTTGTCTGTTGATTCATTTGCAAATATTTTCTCCTATTATGAGGGTTGTCTTTTCATCTTGTTTGTAGTTTCCTTTGCTTTGCCAAAGCTTTTAAGTTTCATTAGGTTCCATCTGTTTATTTTTGTTTTTATTTCCATTACTCTAGGAGGTGGGTCACAAAAGATCTTGCTGTGATTTATGTCAAGGAGTGTTCTTCCTATGATTTCCTCTAAGAGTTTTATACTTTCCGGTCTTACATTTAGGTCTCTAATCCATTTTGAGTTTACTTTTGTGTATGGTGTTAGGGAGTGTTCTAATTTCATTCTTTTACATGTAGCTGTCCAGTTTTCTCAGCACCAATTATCGAAGAGGCTGTCTTTTCTCCATTGTATATCCTTGCCTCCTTTGTCACAGGTTAGTTGACCAAAGGTGTGGGGGTTTATCTCTGGGCTTTCTATCCTTTTCCATTGATCTATATTTCTGTTTTTGTACCAGTACCATACTGTGTTGATTACTGTAGTTTTGTAGTATTGTCTGAAGTCAGGGAGTCTGATCCCTCCAGCTCCATTTTTCCCCCTCAAGATTGCTGTGGCTATTTGGGGTCTTTTGTGTTTTCATACAAATTTTAAGATTTTTTTGTTCTAGTTCTGTAAAAAATGCCATTGGTAATTTGATAGGGATTGCATTGAATCTGTAGATTGCTTTGGATACTATAGTCATTTTTACAATATTGATTCTTCCAATCTAAGGACATGGTATATCTCTCCATCTCTTTGTCTCATCTTTGATTTCTTTCATTAGTGTCTTATAGTTGTCTGAGTACAGGCCTTTTGTCTCCTTAAGTGGATTTATTCCTAGGTTTTTTATTCTTTTTGATGCAGTGGTGAATGGGATTGTTTCCTTAATTTCTCTTTCTGATGTTGCATTGTTAATGTATAGGAATGCAAGAGATTTCTGTGCATTAATTTTGTGTCCTGCAACTTTACCAAATTCATTGATTAGCTCTAGTAGTTTTCTAGTGGCATCATTTGGATTATCAATGTATAGTATGATGTCATCTGCAAACAGTGACAGTTTTACTTCTTTTCCAATTTGTATTACTTTTATTTCTTTTTTTTCTCTGATTGCCGTGGCTAGGACTTCCAAACCTATGTTGAATAATAGTGGCAAGAGTGGACATCCTTGTCTTGTTCCTGATCTTAGAGGAAATGCTTTCAGTTTTTCACCCTTGAGAATGATGTTTGCTGTGTGTTTGTCATATATGGCCTTTATTGTGTTGAGGTAGCTTCCCTCTATGCCCAGCTTTTGGAGAGTTTTTATCATAAATGGGTGTTGAATTTTGTCAAAAGTTTTTTTCTGCGTCTACTGAGATGATCATATGGTTTTTATCCTTCAATTTGTTAACATGGTGTATCACATTGATTGATTTGCATATATTGAAGAATCCATGCATCCCTGGGATAAATTCCATTTGATCATGGTCTATGATCCTTTTAATGTATTGTTGGATTCTGTTTGCTAGTATTTTGCTGAGGATTTTTGCATCTATATTCATCAGTGATATTGGTCTGTAATTTTCTTTTTTTGTAGTATCTTTGTCTGGTTTTGGTATCAGGGTGATGGTGGCCTCGTAGAGTGAGTTTGGGAGTGTTCCTTCCTCTGCAATTGTTTGGAAGCGTTTGAGAAGGATGAGTGTTAGCTCTTCTTAAATATTTGATAGAATTCACCTGTGGAGTCATCTGGTCCTGGACTTTTTTTGTTGCAAGGTTTTTAATCACAGTTTCAATTTCATTCTTTGTGATTAGTCTGTTCATATTTTCTATTTCTTGCTGGTTCAGTCTTGGAAAGTTATACTTTTCTAAGAATTTGTCCATTTCTTCCAGGCTGTCCTCTTTATTGTCATAGAGTTGCTTGTAGTAGTCTCTTAAGATGCTTTGTATTTCTGCCATGTCCATTATAACTTCTCCGTTTTCATTTCTAATTTTATTGATTTGAGTACTCTCCCTCTTTTTCTTGATGAGTCTGGCTAAAGGTTTATCAATTTAGTTTATCCTTTCAAAGAACCAGCTTTTAGTTTTATTGATCTTTGGTATTGTTTTCTTTGTTTCTATTTCATTTATTTCTGCTCTGATCTATATGATTTCTTTCCTTCTGCTAACTTTGGATTTTGTTTGTTCTTCTTTCTCTGGTTCTTTTTGGTGTAACGTTAGATTGTTTATTTGAGATTTTTCTTGTTTCTTGAGGTAGACCTGTATAGCTATAAACTTCCCTCTTAGAACTGCTTTTGCTGCATCCCATAGGTTTTGGATCATCATGTTTTCATTGACATTTGTCTCTGGGTATTTTTTTATTTCCTCTTTGATTTCTTCAGTGATCTCTTGGTTATTTAGTAGCATACTGTTTAGCCTCCGTGTGTTTGTGTTTTTTATGTTTTTTTCTCTGTAATTGATGTCTAATCTCATAGTGTTATGGTCAGAAAAGATGCTTGATATGATTTCAATTTTCTTAAATTTACTGAGGCTTGATTTGTGACCCAAGATGTGATCTATCCTGGAGAATGTTCCATATGCACTTGAAAAGAAAATGTAATCTGCTGTTTTTGGGTGGAATGTCCTATAAATATCAATTAAATCTACCTGGTGTATTGTGTCATTTAAAGCTTGTGTTTCCTTATTAATTTTCTGTTTGGATGATCTGTCCATTGGTGTAAGTGAGGTGTTAAAGTTCTCCACTATTATTGTGTTACTGTTGGTTTCCTCTTTTATAGCTGTTAGCATTTACCTTATGTATTGAGGTGCTCCTATGTTGGGTGCATATTTATTTATAATTGTTATATCGTCTTCTTAGATTGATCCCTTAATCATTACATAGTGTCCTTCCTTCTTGTAACATTCTTTATTATAAAGTCTATTTTATCTGATATGAGTATTGCTACTCCAGCTTTCTTCTGATTTCTGTTTGCATGGAATATCTTTTTCCATCCCCTCACTTTCAGTCTGTATGTGTCCCTAGGTCTGAAGTGGGTCTCCTGTAGACAGCATATATATGGGTCTTGTTTTTGTATCCATTTAGCAAGCCTGTGTCTTTTGGTTGGAGCATTTAATCCATTCACGTTTAAGGTAATTATTGATATATATTTTCCTATTACCATTTTCTTAATTTTTTGGGGTTTGTTTTTGTAGGTCCTTTTCTCCTCTGTGTTTCCCACTTAGAGAATTCCTTTAGCATTTGTTGTAGAGCTGGTTTGGTGTTGCTGAATTCTCTTAGCTTTTGCTTGTCTGTAAAGCTTTTGATTTCTCCATCGAATCTGAATGAGATCCTTGCTGGGTAGAGTAAACTTGGTTGTAGGTTTTCCTTTCATCACTTTAAGTATATCATGGCAGGTGGATTCTTAACCACTGTGCCACCAGGGAAGCCCCTGCCCTTTCATTTCGTCTATCTTTCTGTCCATGTAGTTTTTGTTCCACAGGCTGCAGGATTGTTGTTCTTCTTGCTTCTGCTGTCTGTCTTCTGTTGAATGAGGCTATCTAAGAGGCTTGTGCAAGCTTCCTAATGGGAGGCACTGGTGGTGGGTAGAGCTGGCTGTTGCTCTGGTGGGCATAGCTCAGTAAAACTTTAATCCGCTTGTCTGCTGATGGGTGGAGCTGAGTTCCCTCCCTGTTGGTTGCTTGGCCTGAGGCAACCAAGCACTGGAGCCTAGAGGCTCTTTGGTGGGGCTAATCTGGAGGACTCCCACCAAGGAGTACTTCCCAGAACTTCCACCGCCTGTGTCCTTGTCCCCATGGTGAGCCATAGCTGCCCCCCACCTCTGCAGGAGACCCTCCAAGACTAGCAAGTAGGTCTGGTTCAGTCTCCTGTGGGGTCACTTCTCCTTCCCCCTGGGTCCTGATGTGCACACTACTTTGTGTGTGTCTTCCAAGAGTGGAGTCTCTGTTTCTCCTAGTCCTGTTGAAGTGCTGCAATCAAATCCCGCTCGCCTTCAAAGTCTGATTCTCTGGAAATTCCTCCTCCTGTTGCCAGACCCCCAGGTTGGGAAGCCTGACATGGGGCTCAGAACCTTCACTCTGGTGGGTGGACTTCTGTGGTATAATTGTTCTCCAGTTTGTGAGTCACCCACCTAGCAGTTATGGGATTTGATTGTATTGTGATTGCGCCCCTCTTACTGTTTCATTGTGGCTTCTCCTTTGAGTTTGGATGTGGGGTATCTTTTTTGGTGAGTTCCAGTGTCTTCCTATCAATGATTTTTCACAGTTAGTTTTGATTCCTGTGCTCTCGCAAGAGGGAGTGAGCACACATCCTTCTACTCTGCCATCTTGAACCAGTCCATCCAAATCTATGTTCTTAAGTGTGCTTTGCTTTTAGAAAACAACATAAATGTGTCTCTTTTTTTAGGCAAATTGTCATTGTGATTAATAAGCATTAGTTGAGAATCTGCTATAAGCCAGGCACTAAAAACTTGGGTTGGGGAGTTGACACAATTCAGGAATATTAGCAGTGTGTCAGCTGGGCAGGATTGATAGTTGATTAACCAGTTTGGAGACTATTGCAGTAGTCTCTGATTTTGCAGTGTCCCTACAAGCTGAAAACTAGAATTCATATTTGACATTTTCTCATCTCTATGTTGGATGGATTTTATAGTCGTTTTTTTTCAGTAAGTATTCAAGAATGAATATTACCAGAATTCTCTCATGTTTTGAGACATCTTTCTGTTACCTCTACATATGAACACATTTTCTTTTCTCTTTTAGAAATTTGTGGACATTCCTCTATCATCTTGTAGTTTTGCATTTTGTCAAGAAGAAGTCTGACGCCAGCCAGATTTTGTTGTTATTCTGTAGGGAACTTGTTCTTTCAGCTAGGATACTTGAATTCATTTTAAAAATCTTTGTATTTAGTTAATTAACTAGAATTTGTCTTGAAATTGTATATTTGAACAATATTTCTGATACAAATAATGAAGACAAATTTCTTCCTTTATTTCAGGGGCTTTATATATATATATATATATATGTGTGTGTGTGTGTGTATATTTATTTATATATATTTTTAATAATAGTTTTTCTGTTTCATTTCTTGGGCTCTCTATTTCAGGAACACTAATTCCCATCTATAGAATTACATTTGTCATTCCATTTCCATTAGATATTCTTTAGTAATGGTTAATATCTGGATTTTTTTCTCTGCATTCATTATGAATTACTTTAGATTTTTCTTTATTAATTTTATCTTCAGACAATTATATTTTGAAGTTGCAGTGTCTATTTATAACTATAATGGCAATACTTTTCAATATTTGCTGTCTTTGTATCTTAGCTTTGAAATCTTCCTTTTCAATTAATTCTTATATTTAATGTTTTTATCTCTGAGCTTTTGATTTACTGAATTCACATTCTTATTAAATTATTCTATTGCAAGACAAACTGGTATAGAATCTGTACATTGTTTGGTTTATATTACTAGATTGATTGTTTGCATACTGTTCTTTTTTGGGGGGGTATAATACAAATGTGTAGTTGTCATGTCAACTCTCATTTTGCTTATGCTCAACATGGGCATCCACATGTAGACCATTGATAGGCTCTGACATTTAAAACTACCTATTTATTATTATAGTAAATATGATATTATTATCTGTTCCTTGGCTGTCCTCCCATGACCATATAAATTTCATATTTTGGGAGATTTTGTGGTTCTGATTTCCTTTGTTCTGAGCAGAAGTAGCAATCAGTCAGGAAGAGTAAGGAAATAAGAAAATTTTACACAGAGGAAGGAGCTATTTATAATGGCAAGGCACAGAAGAGAGCATGACTTATTTAAGAGACTGCATAAAGTTTAGCTAGGCAGGGAGAGAGGCAGGAACCTATCTTCAAGGCTGTGTGAAACCATGACAAGTTTAAGGCATGAGTGTTTCATAAGATTTGCCTTGGAGAATATTCCTTTAACAGAAAATGTGTAGAATAGATTGGAAGAAGGCAAGACCAGAGGCAAGGGAATGAGTTGGGAGGCCTCTGTGGTAATCCAGGTTGGAAATGATGAATGGAAGGCATGTGTATGGAAATGAAGAGCTGGGGAGAACTGGGAGAAATATTAAGGAGGAGGAATGACTACTTATTGGATGTAGAGGCTAGAAAGAGGGAGGGAGAAATCAAAGAGAGCACTCAGGTTTCTGGCTTTGTTGCCTGAGCTTTTTTAATGTACTTCTCTTACAACTTATTTGTCTTTTTTTTAATTGAAGTATAGTTGATTTACAATGTCTTGTTAGTTTCTGGTGTACAGCAGAGTGATTCAATTTTTCATATATATGGATATATATACACACACACATATATAATTCTTTTTCATATTCTTTTCCTTTATGGTTTACTACAAGATACTGAGTATAGTTCCCTGTGCTATAGAATAAGACCTTGCTTATCTATTTTATATATAGTAGTTTGTATCTTCTAATCCAAAACTCCTAATTTGTCTCTACCCCCCCTTCTCATTTGATAACCATAAATTTGTTTTCTATAATATGTCTATGAGTCTGTTTCTGTTTTGTAATAAGTTCACTTGTATCATATTTTAGATTCCACATAGAAGTGATATCATATGGTGTTTGTCTTTGTCTGACTTACTTCACTTAGTATAATAATGTCTAGGTCCATCCACATTGATGCAAATGGCATTATTTCATTCTTTTTTATGGCTGAGTAGTATTCCATTGTATATATGTACTACATCTTCTGTATTTTTAATGGTTGTCTATATGTATCCTTACTTTGTAAGTTCCTTGACTGGAAGACCTAGTTCATGCCCATCTGTACAATGCTTTACAATGCTTAATACTGAGTTTTGGCCGATAGGAAGAATCAATAAATAAATAGGAAGAATCAATAAATCAATAATAATTTATTAATTATTCAGTTAAATAAACTAAATAGGAGATAAAGAAAATCTTAACCATGTCCCCTTTTAAGCAGTACTAATATTTGATTTGCTCCCTTCCCCCACCACACATAGGGCTCTGAGGCAAACAAATGAAGCTAATGAAAAGTGAAAAATAGTGTAGTCACAATCATGTGCAATATGGTACTTAAATTATGGCCAGTCAGGACGCACTGGGTAAGCTGCTAAGAGAAAGCATTGTTACCTCCATATTTCTCTGACAGCTTGTTAGTGGTGCACCGGTGTTCCACTTTTGTTTGCTTAAAGAAGAGGTAGCGTTTCTTTGTTTCAACCCGGATGCAGTTTTGGGCTTCTGCCTTCGTTAGACCTAGGAAATGGAATACAAGCAAAAAACCCTGAGAATGTACCATGGAGAATTCAGGGAAGAGGAACATGAGGCTCTGGGCACTTGGGGAGCTACAGGTACTCCATATCAGCACACAACTCCTCCACTTCCCGTGAGCTCAAAAGATTAATGGCTTTTACTACAGAGGCAGTCCTTCACAGGCCCTGGGACGTGCTGAAGAGAAGAGGTATATATGAGTCCCTGCCGTCTCCCCCATGGGGATCATGTTGGCGTCTCCATGTTGCCTACACACAATAAATCTCTAAGCTTTCCTGTCCTGCTGGCCACTGCCCTTGTATAGCCTCACAAGTCAAGAGATAAACACATGCTCTGTTTGGTGCCCCGCTGACAGGCCTTCTTTTGGGGCCACAGCTGATTCTGTGAGAACTGAGTCCATATCCCTTCTTCCCCTGTTCACCACCTAAAATGTAGATCTCATTGGTCACCTCTCCTTCCCGGAACACTCATTCTCATACTTGGCTATGCTTCCTCTCCCTGACTTAGCTGCTCACTCCACCTCTACCTCCAAAACGCTTTCATTTTACTATCAGAAATTCTGACTTCCTGACTCATGAACTCTTCTTTTATGTCCTCGATGACTGTTCACTCTTTCTCCTCATCTTAATTCAAGCCTATACTTGATATATTTCCACTGTTGTCTCCAAGGGAGGTTGATGCTGCCTCATTCCCAGCCTCTTTAGGAGTTGGAGCTGGGCTTGATATCTTCCTACTTTCCCAGTGCTGCTTTCATAGGATGACACTCCACAGTTTTATAACTCTTCTAAAAGTCTTGTTGCTCTGAAGCCCAGGACATCCAATTCTAATTCCTTTGGTCTTCATTGTTCTTATCTTTTAACAAACTTCGAAGCATCATTTGTTAAAGATTTTGGTATCTGAATCAGTCTTTTCCACCCCAGTGCCAGCTATTATTCTTAATGACTTCAAAACCGATGGGGATGTCAGGGATTGAGTGGGACAGAGCACAGAGAAACAGGCCTGGCTGTTTGGAGGCTAAGTTGTACTGCTTATCTGGGGTAATTTGAGGAGAATAAATGTTTCCTTTTTTTTTTTTTTTTTTAACAGCTTCCCAAGTCACCTGGTACCCCAAACACCTAAACTAGAATCCAGTTTTTTTGATGTTTAGTTAAAAATTGCCTTGAAAAATACAAGCTCATGAGAGATAGAGCTGTTATGTGAGCTCTTAAGCAACTTAAAGCAAAGTAGTTTATCAGATACTGATTCTTAGGGTTGCAGGTTACAAGAGGCAGGGAAGAATGTTTTCAGAGCTGGATGTGTCATGTGAGTATGATGCTGAAATTTAAACCTGAGGGCGCAGATCAACGAGGAATGAGGCTGAGTAGATGGGGATGGGGCTTCCTACTTCACCGTTCTTTCAATAGTTTGACCCATTCAAAGAGATGTATTACAGGTTGGAGTAAAGAATTCTTGGTTTGATGGCTGTTTTGGTCAGACTGAATAAACACAACTCATTTTTCTTCTGGTAGTATTGTTCTTATAAGTGGGTCAGGCAAATGTTTAGGCCACATGAGGAAGTTAATACGTCTGTGGTTCACAACTCTTATCCTTTCATTAGGTTTCTATGATTTATAAGTGAAAATTAAATTGTATGTGACCAATTCACTAATTATAACATAATTAATTAACTGTAAAGTTAATTACATTTGCTGAGGGTTATAGGAGAATGCTTAAAGATTTGAATGATGAATCTCTCTTATGAGTTGTGGTGTTGGTCATGCAGTGATCAAAATATCAAGGCTTTATCAGTGAATTTCTGTGCCGGCCTTTTCTTCTTCACAAGATGTCCTATAGCTTGTGCCTGACCCATATCCACACTGACACAGGAGTTTCTTGATGCTGAAGCACTTGCCCTCTCAAGCCTGAGTGTCCCTCTGATGTGACACAGAGATGAGTATTTCAGAAATGTCCTCAGCTACTCTGACTGGGCAAAGGTCAACAGTGTCAATCAAAAATGTCATACTGATTGACGCAGTGGTTGAGTCCACCTGCTGATGCAGGGGACACGGGTTCGTGCCCTGGTTTGGGAAGATCCCACATGCCACAGAGCGGCTGGGCCCGTGAGCCCTGGCCGCTTAGCCTGCGCGTCCGGAGCCTGTGCTCTGCAGCGGGAGAGGCCACAATGGTGAGAGGCCCGTGTACCAAAAAAAAAAAAAAAAAGTCATACTGATAAATAGTGGGGTGTACAGTTTTTCTCCTCTAATTCAGAGCAGAAAATGACTTCCCAGTCAAAGGACTTTAAAATTACCATCTTGTATAACATGATATTTTAATTGTTTAATGTTGTCTCTGTATTCCTGAAATTCTTTTTACGTTGCACGCTGAAGCAATGCCAACTTTTATTCAAGGTTTTAAATTGACTATGGGACACTGTGCAGTAGAGGAATAAATCAAGGGATGCAAATAAAAAACAATTTAATTTTGTTTTATTCTTCTTGCACTGGAGAAAGTACTATGAAGTATTCAAGTCATTTAAAAAAATAATGACAAGGGATATAATTCTTATTGAATAAAGCAAATAATTCTTATTGAATAGAGCAAATAAAAACTAAGCCTAAACTCTAACTCTACATTATTGAGAAGTAAGGGGAGAAGGACTAAAAGAGGGAAAAGGGAGGAGGCCAGAATATGTATTCATCTGAAGAGTGGGCAAAAACAGGTAAGCACACCCACCGGAGAATTCCATTTTATTGAGATTTGTTTCTGTCTGAGTGAGCTTCATCTTAACCACAATTAAAATTGAGCTCCAATATTATTATTGTGACTCAGAGAAGTATATATATACATGGAAATGCACATATTTAATGGCTATAAGAATATATATTACATATAAAAATATTGAATATAAGGATATATATCTTAATATATTAAATATATATACACATACTAAAATACTATGTATATATATAGTGTGTGTGTGTGTACATAGGTGTGTATGGTTATATATTTCCAGTTTTATATCATATCTCAAACTCCCTTTCTTTCTCTTATTATGTGTGGCTCTGTGTCTGAAGTCTCTATTTTTATTTAAAGAGAAAAATATGGAAGGTGAGAATATTTCAGGAAGTATAGCTCATCACTCTTCATTTTTGTTATGGGGCTTCAACTATTAAAATGCTGGATGGTTGATTAAAGATTCACATAGTTCTTTAACTGACCTGAACTCTAAGCCTTTAGAGGCTTTGCTGTGAATGCATGATGAGTATAGCTTATCAAGTGAGAAATTATTCTTGGCTACAGCAGCAGTGACCAGAATAATTTTATCCCAAGGGTGAGATGAAACCAAGTCAAGGGCCAGAGACTTCCCCAAACGATTTTTGCTCATCATAAATTTTGATGAAATTCATCAAGCAAACATTGCTCCAGTGGAAAGGATAACTGTAAGGAGACATAAGAGGCAGGCAGTGTGGAAAGCCCATCACAGCATAAGTCTTTTGGATTTCAGTAACTCTGTCAGGCAAAAAATTTTGAAGACCTTCTTACTGAAAATCTTTCTCAAAGACATTTATCCCATCTCCTGTCTTAAAAAGCAGATCATGATGGACATCTGATCAATTAAGGTTTAGAAGGACTCAGGGAAGCCCCATTAAACATTACCATTTGCCATAATGAGATATTAAGAACAGAAGGATTGAAACTCTATTGACCTCAGAGTTGGCTTGGTGTCTTTTAAAATAAATTCTTAATTTCTTTTGTATAAAAGTTAAATGATCAGGGCTTCCCTGGTGGCACAGTGGTTGAGAGTCCGCCTGCCGATGCAGGGGACACGGGTTCGTGCCCCGGTCCGGGAAGATCCCACATGCCGCAGAGCGGCTGGGCCCGTGAGCCATGGCCGCTGAGCCTGCGCGTCCGGAGCCTGTGCTCCGCAACGCGAGAGGCCACAACAGTGAGAGGCCCAAGTACTGCAAAAAAAAAAAAGTTAAATTATCAAGAATTCTGATTTATTTAGGGGAATCTGTCAGTTGGGTTCTGGTTATTATACAATTTCCTAACCATGTTCTCAAGATAGAAGCATCACAAGGATGCTGTGTCATTTCACACAGGAGCCTGAAAAATTTCACACAGGAGCCTGAAAAATTTATACAAAGGTACTTAAGTAATAGTAATTAATATTGGCAATCTAGGATAATAAGAAACCAAGATTTATTTTTTATTAAAAAAATTTTTTTTTTTGCGGTACGCGGGCCTCTCATTGTTGTGGCCTCTCCCGTTGCGGAGCACAGGCTCCGGACGCACAGGCTCAGCAGCCATGGCTCACGGGCCCAGCCGCTCCGCAGCATGTGGGATCTTCCCGGACCGGGGCACGAACCCGTGTCCCCTGCATTGGCAGGCGGACTCTCAACCACTGCGCCACCAGGGAAGCCCCAAGATTTATTTTTTAAACCAAGGTTTATATTGTTATTTTATATGTAAGCAGAAAAATATCACTGATTATATCCCAAGATATAAAATTGCAATCTTTCTTCAAATGAAAGTGCTTCCCATCTGGCTTCAAGTTTTGTCACCAGTAGGTGCATATCTGGCCCATATTAACTTAGTCCCTTGTCAAGTCCTTAATCGCTTTTCATCCTTTGCCCTTGACTTTCAGTTAAAATCATTAAAAGAAAAAGAATTAGTCCAGTGGCTAGGACTTTGCGCTTTCACTATTGAGGGCCTGGGTTCAATCCCTAGTCAGGGAACTAAGATTCCAAAAGCTGCTCGGCCAAAAAAAAGAAAAAGAAAAGAAAGAAAGCAAGAAAAAAGACTGCCAGTGGATTTGCTGTAATTACAGTTTTATAAAATTATTATCTCCTATAAAATTGCTATAAGTAAATTATCTTTTAGAGTTTAGTTCCAAGACAAATTTTGTTTTCCTTGAGGTGATGGCATGCGTCTCTCTTTAGTTTACCACTACTAAGCAGCTTATGATGTTCTTAATGTCAGGAAATTCTGGGTCAAATCTGATGCCCAAAGAGGTGAAGCCTGTTTATTTTTCCTTCTTCTTTTTGTCTGAATTTTCTATTTCTATTTTATTTCCTTGAGTGTACTTTTTGGGTTTTCTTCATATCGTTTTGGAAATAAAGCAGGGTCGAAATAAAGTCAATAAAGAAGAACTAAAAGGATAGAGAAAGAGAAAAATGTATTGCACACTATCTTATCAGTTAAAAATGAAGGTTGAAGAAAGCGAACCTGAGTTCTTTAGTTCTTCCTTGCTAAACTGATAGAGGAGATCATACACGCCTCCCAGGGAGCCAGAGGTGAAATAGTGAGTCCCGAAGTCATCAAATATCCGGCTGTATAAAGCAGAGTTGTATTCTAGAGGCAGGTGGTTAAGTGCTTTCAAAAAGACATCAGAAAGCTGCAGATCTTTAGTTTTCATTGTGAAATTTAAGACTTTTATCACTTTATGGATCCTAATAAAACTGGAATCCTAAATGGAAGAGGAGAAAGGATTTAAAAAAAAGATTATTAAAGGTAATGAAAGCTTGAGGGATCAAGCATTAAATGTTTACCATCAGCTTCATTCTAACCACAGCATTACAATAATTGTTAACTCTCCATTGCATGTTCCCACAGACAAAATGATAATTTTCATTTTATTTTTTTCCAGTACCTCTTCCTCAGATGTTCAAAATGGTAAACAGATTAAGATGACCTCAATCATGTAAACTGTGTGACTGAGGCATGTGCTGTCTACCAAAAAGAGATCTAAGTATCAAAAAGTAAATCTTTCTTTCTTGATGGTCAATTGTGGGTGCACCCCTACCACGTTATTATTTAGAAAGCCTAGCTAATGCAAATAATTGAACAAAGATTGTGTAAATTTTCGACTGGAAGTTACCCAATGAGATTCAAGTCATAACTTTGTCATATACTCAGGAAAAGCATGTCAATTCTCTGGGCCTCAGTTGTCTGGGAAATGTCACCTGCTGCACAGCCTTCATCTGTGACATTTCACACCCCTTTCAACTCCAAAATGTTATGACTTAAAATTACATAAGGAGTAAAATTAAACAAAATTATTTGTATTCTCTCTCTATCCGTAAACGGAAATATTTGTTTGGAGGTTCTTTTTTCTTTAATTGTCTTTTGTTATGTCAAATTAATTTAGGATTAGGTGATTGGTATTATGCCCCAAATTTCATTTCATTATACTGTCCTTCTCCATAGCCACTGTTTTATGTGTGTATCCATGTATACTGTTCTTTTAAAAAAAATTTATATACTGTAACTGATTTCTCAATTTTAGCAAATTGTAAAGTTTAATAAAAAGAGAGAGGGGCATATTTTAGCCAAAGGTCTTTATTAGTTAAATTGTTAACTTTATTAATTAAATTATTATAGCTGTAAATTATTAAACAGCTATCTTTCAGTGTGCTATAATTGTGGAACAAAATGACTATTAACACAAAAGAAGAAAAACCTCACAAGGCTTGAGGAAGAGTCAATATTCATCTACCTCTCTCTCTCTTTTCCTCTCTCTTCCTCCCTCCTTCTGTCCCTTTCCATACTCTTTCCTATCTGCTTACCTTCAATACATTTATCTCTCAGCTATCTCATATGCAGTGGACATAGATGTGAACAAGGAAGAAAAAATTCAGGTCTTTATGGAGCTTACATTTTAAGAGTCCATTAATTCTAAGTTTAATACTTGAATTTTGTCATGGAGGTGTGGCTTTGGAAAAGTAGAGGGACATTGTGCTTTTAGAAAGAAGCACACTTAACTTCCTGAATAACTGAAACGTGCCTGTTTGGATATGCGCATTGAAATGGGTTGTTAAAAATTTCCAGGTTGCTTTAAAAAATGAAATTGTGGAAAATACAAGTGAAATTTTGGTAACTCAACTTAGCACAAGCACCTCCTTGGTGCCCCACTTGTCAGTGCCTGGTGGCTAGAACTGGCTATTCTGGACTAAAAAATTATGTGACAGTATGTTATTAACCATGTGTGGTCTATTTCAACATTCTGTGAGAGCTTGCTTTATTTTAACCATCTTTTTGTTGGTTCAATTTTGTAAAAAAATTCAAAAAACACTGAATCTTGCTGAGATAACTGGTATTTTGACTTGAAACAGACTATCTGCCCAACAAATGTTTAGTCAGACCTTTTAGTGACAAGATAAATAAAGCATTAAACTCCACTTAAGGGCTTGGATTGATTTTCAAGTTTGTGGGATGTTATTTTATCTATTTGAAGATTAAGAGAGTTTGCAGTAGCATTTTCTATTTAACCTGAGATATCCTTATTCCGCTCAGATCTAATCAAAGATGTTGGGTTGAACCACACAAAGTTGACAATCTTGTAAGTCAAAAATGGTTGAATATCAGCAGTTTCATATGTTCGACCCTGATACTGTGAATAGCCTGAAATGTTTCCACTTTGGCTCAGACTATTAGAGATAAAATAACAGCTGTTTACCTACAGATAAGGGTTTTACAAGTGTTCTCTAGCATGTTTGAAACATTTATAAACAAATTCTGTGAAGCAAACCTTAATTTTGAGACTGGTATATATTTATAAATAATAGATTTGCTTCAGAGCAAGCTGGGGGGCTTATTGAAAAAAAGCCAGACTCACATGCCCAATCCCAGACATGCTGAATCAATAAATTAAAAGAAGGGTCGGGGAGGTGTCTTTTTACCTCCTGGTAATTCTGACACTAACTTGTCTTAAGAATATAATTTGGTAAGTGTGAGGGGAACAATATGACCCAGAGTCCATTCAAAAGTGAACTAACAGTCTGTGTTACAAAAGGAATTTATTTTATTCTTTTTCAACATGCTCATATCACCAGAGCTATACTCTTTCCAGAGTTTGGTGAAATGATGAATAAAGGAATGAATGAATAAGCAAGTAGCTTGAGATATAATGTGGTAGATGTGATAGTGGGCAAAAATTAGACAATTGATTTTAATTCCCAACTCTGGCATTTACTCATAGTAAGATCACGGGAGTGACTTGACTTCTTGGACTTTAGTGTAGTGCCTGACACATGGTAGGTATTTGATGAATTCTGTTGAATTAAAAATAAATATATGGACTTCAATTTACTCATCTGCAAGATGGTGTTAAAAACATCTACTACTGAGGGGGAGGAGTCAAGATGGCAGAATAGGAGGATGCTGGATTCATCTCTCCTCACAAGTACATCAAGAGGGAGGGGATATATGTATACATATAGTTGATTCACTTTATTGTACAGCAGGAACTAACACAACATTGTAAAGCAACTATATCCCAATTAAAAAAAAAAAGAATACATCTACAAATGGAAGAATTCTCACAGAGCACCTGCTGAACATTAGCGGAAGACTTCGGACACCTAAAAGGACAAGAAAAATCCCCTCACGACTGGGTAAGACAAAAGAAAAGAGGAATCAAAAAAGGGACCAGTACCCCTGGTAGGAAGCCAAAGGTGAGGAGAGGTTCCTGCACTCAGTAAAACCCCCTCATGGTGGGGAAATCAGCTGGGACAGAAAGGGACCTTCAGAGGATCAAAGGGGAATGCAGCAGACCATCTGTGGAAGGCAGGACAAAGTAAGAGCTGTGCGCATGGTCTACAACACAGCTCTGCACATCCCAGCCTGAGTCGTGTGTCTCCTGGTGCAGAGGGGGGCTGGGTGCTGGAAAGCGGGGTTTGGAGCATGGACCCAGGGAGGGGACAGCTGTTGGCTGTGAAAGGGACAGGAGTAAGGAGATCCACAACCGGAAAAATTTGCAGAAGCCTGGGACACCATGGAAGCAAGATGCCATTGTTAAGTGGCACACAAGGGGTGGGGCCACCATTGCAACCTCCTTCCCCACCCAACTGTTTTGGCCTCCATGGGCACTGGGAGGAGCACCCATCTGAGCAGGCTCACCTGCCCCTCAATCCAAGGCCTCCTTTCCCTGCATAGGCTCCAGGTTCCTGAGCGTTGCCCATGCCAAAGCCTCCTCAGGAGTCAGCCCTGGGTGCCCCTGCCTGAGATGGGAATCTGCCAGTGTTGGCAGGGGCTGAGTGCTAAAGTGTGGGGTGAAGAGATTATATCTGGGGAAAGGACCACTGTTGGCTGCACGGATACAACAGGGGACAGGAGTGAGGGGCTCTGAGGCCAGGAACGCCCCTAGAGGAAGTGTGGTCTGCCTAGGAAACAAAGTGCCATCTTTGAGTGGTGTTCAAGGGGCAGGGCCGCCACTGCCCCCACATGCCAGCCCCTGTCTCTGCAGCACAGGGAAGGACTCCCACCAGAGTGAGTGCATCCCAGTCTGTTGCAACTGCCTGTTGGTCTCTGCTGGCACAGACACTTCACACACACCCCAGTTGTGGCTGCCATACCCCTCCCTGGCCTGATAGAGTAAGTGTGCTCCAATCAAGTGTGGCTTTTGCTCCCTCTTGCCTTGGCAGGGAACAGATGCTGGAGGGGGGCACACATGCAGAGGTGGGGCCAAAGCCAAAGCTGAGCCTCAGTGGTGGTGTGACTAAGGAGGAGGAAATCACTCCACGCAGCTGTACAAGCCGTGGATTAAACCCCCATTATCAGCTTGGTAAATCCCGCATCTGTGGAATACCTGAATAGACAATGAGTGTTCCCACAACAGAGACCTGTCTAGCTTTAAAAGCAGTGGACTTTGGGGGCAAGTACACATGCAAGCTGGGCCAGGTTGGAGTCTGAGCTGACCCTACAGAGCCCACAGAGGGTTGAGACCTACATAGAGGTATTGGAGGGCCTCCTGGGGAGGTGGATTTGGGCTGTGGCTCACTGTGGGAGCAAGGACACTGACAGCAGAGTCCCCAGGAAAATATTCTTATCACTATTATTCTTTTTTGTTTGTTTCATTTTGTTCAGTTTTTGTTGTTTTTATTATGTTTTATATTTTATTTTTTAATATTTAAAAAATTTTTTCTATTTTTACTTTACTTTTTTGTTGTTTGTGTTTATTTTTCTTTTTTGTTCTTTTTTAGTCATTTTGTGTGTTTGTTTTATAGTTTCTTTGCCTTTTATTTAGTTTGCTTTCTTTTTTTGTTTAGCTTTTTATTTTTTGTTTTTGTTAAATTAGTCTTTAATGGTTTTCATTTTTGAGCTCTTTTGTTTGTTCTCCTGTTTTTTTGTTTTCTTTGGCTTTTTTTATTCGTTTGTTTTTATCGTTTGTTTTGGGTTTTGTCTGTTTTCTTTTTTCCTTTTTTTGTGTTGTTTGTTTTTGTCATTTGTATTGGGTTTTGTTTATCTGTCTGTTTTCTTTTCCTTTTTTTTCCTTTTTCCTCTGGACACACTGTGCAGCTTGTGGGCTCTTTGTTTCCTGCCAGGGATCAGGCCTAGGCATCCAGGGTGGGAGTGCCAAGTCCAGGATGCTGGACCACCAGAGAATTCCTAGTGCCAGGAAATATTAATCGGTGTGTGCTCTCCTGGAGATAACCATCTTGACACCAAGACCCAGCTCTGCCAAACTGCATGCAGGCTCCAGTGCTGGACACCTCACACCAAACAACCAGCAAGACAGGAACACAACCCCACCTATTGGTGGACAGGCTGCCAAAAGTTGTACTAAGTTCACAGAAACACCAAAACACACCAACTGATGTGGTCCAGTCTATCAGAAGGAAAAGACTAAGCTCCACTCACCAAAGCACAGGCACCAGTCCCTCCCACCAGGAAGCCTACACAAGCACCTGGACCAACTTCATCCACCAGGGAGCAGACAACAGAAGCAAGAGGAACTACAACACTGTAGCCTGCTGAAAGGAGACCACAAACACAGTACGTGAGACAAAACAAAATGACATTGAAATATGTTGCAGACGAAGGAGCAAGGTAAAAACTCACAAGACCAAATAAATGAAGAGGAAATAGGCAATCTACCTAAAAAAGAATTCAGAGTAATGATAGTAAATATGATCCAAGATCTCGGTAATAGAATGGAGGCAGGGATTGAGAAGATATAAGAAATGTTTAACAAGGACCTAGAAGAACTAAAGAACAATCAGTGATGAAGAACACAATAACAGAAATGAAAAATACATTAGAGTAATCAGTAGCAGAATAACTGAGGCAGAAGATGGGTAAGTGAGCTGGAAGACAGAATGGTGAAATTCACTGCTGCAGAGCAGAATAAAGAAAAAAGAATGAAAAGAAATGAGGAGAGTCTCAGAGATCTCTGGGACAACATTAAATGCACCAACTTTTGAATTATAGGGGTTCCAGAAGAAGAGAAAGATAAGGGTCTGAGAAAATATTTGAAGACATTATAGTTGAAAACTTCCGTAACATGGGAGAGGAAATAGTCACCCAAGTCCAGGAAGTGAAGAAAGTCCCATACAGGATAAACCCAAGAAGAAAAACACCTAGACACATATTAATGAAATTAACAAAAATTAAATACAAAGAAAAAATATTAAGAGCAGCAAGAGAAAAGCAACAAATAACATATAAGAGAATCTCCAGAAGGTTATCAGCAGATTTTTCAGCAGAAACTCTGCAAGCCAGAAGTGAATGGCAGGATATATTTAAAGTGATGAAAAGGAAAAACTTAACAATCAAGATTACTTTACCTAGCAAGGATCTCATTCAGATTTGACAGAGAAATCAAAAGCTTTACAGACAAGCAAAAGCTATGAGAATTCAGCACCACCAAACCAGCTTTACAATAAATGTTAAAGGAACTTCTCTAGGTGGAAAACACAAGAGAAGAAAAAGACCCACAAAAACAAATCCAAGACAATTAAGAAAATGGTAATAGGAACAAACATATTGATAATTACCTTAAATGTAAATGGATTAAGTGCTCCAACCAAAAGACATAGACTGGCTGAATGGATATAAAAACAAGACCCATATATATGCTGTCTACAGGAGACCCACTTCAGACCTAGGGACACATACAGACTGAAAGTGAGGGGATGGAAAAAGATATTCCATGCAAATGGAAATCAAAAGAAAGCTGGAGTAGCCATACTCATATTAGATAAAATGGACATTAAAATAAAGAATGTTACAAGAGACAAGGAAGGACACTACATAATGATCAAGGGATCAATACAAGAAGAAGGTATAACAATTGTAAATATTTATGCACCTAACTTAGGAGCACCTCAATACATAAGGCAAATGTTAACAGCCATAAAAGGGGAAATTGACAGTAACACTATTATAGTAGGGGACTTTAACACCCCACTTTCAACAATGGACAGATCATCCAGACAGAAAATTAATAAGGAAACGCAAGCTTTAAATGACACATTAGCCCAGATGGACTTAATTTAAATTTACAGGACATTCCATCCAAAAACAAAAGTATACACTTTCTTCTCAAGTGAACATGGAACATTCTCCAGGATACATCATATCGTGGGTCACAAATGAAGCCTCAATAAATTTAAGAAAATTGAAATAGCAAGCATCTTTTCCAACCACAACACTATGAAATTAAAATAAATTACAGAAAAGAACTGTAAAAAACACAAACACATGGAGGCTAAACAATACGTTACTAATTAACCAAAAGATCACTGAAGAAATCAAAAAGCAAATCAAAAAATACCTAGAGACAAATGACAATGAAAACACGATGATCCAAAACCTATGGGATGCAGCAAGAGAAGTTCTAAGAGGGAAGTTTATAGCAATACAACCCTACCTCAAGAAACAAGAAATATCTCAAATAAACAACCTAACCTTACACCTAAAGCAACTAAGGAAAGAAGAAGAAGAACAACAACAACAAAAACCCCTAAAGTTAGTATAAGGAAAGAAATCATAAAGATCAGAGCAGAAATAAATGAAATAGAAATGAAGAAAACAATAGCAAAAATCAATAAAACTAAAAGCTGCTTCATTGAGAAGACAAACAAAATTGAGTCTTTAGCCAGACACATCAAGAAAAGAAGGGAGAGGACTCAAATCCATAAAATTAGGAATGAAAAAGGAGAAGTTACAACTGACACTGCAGAAATACAAAGGATCATAAGAAACTACTACAAGCAACTATATGCCAATAAAATGGACGACCTGGAAAAATTGGACAAATTCTTAGAAAAGTACAGCATTCCAAGACTGAACCAGGAAGAAATAGAAAAGATGAATAGACCAATCACAAGTAATGAAATTGAAACTGTGGTTAAATCTTCCAACAAATAAAAGTCCAGGACCAGATGTCTTCACAGGCAAATTCTATGAAACTTTTAGAGAAGAGCTAACACCTATCCTTCTCAAACTCTTCCAAAAAATCACAGAGGGAGGAACACTCCTAAGCTCATTCTATAAGGCTGCCATCACCCTGATACCAAAACCAGACAAAGATATCACAAAAAAGAAAATTACAGGCCAATATCACTGGTGAACATAGACGCAAAAATCCTCAACAAAATACTAGCAAACAGAATCCAACAACACATTAAAAGGAGCATGCACCATGATCAAGTGGGGTTTATTCCAGGGATGCAAGGATTCTTCAATATACGCAAATCAATCAACGTGATACACCATATTAACAAATTGAAGGAGAAAAACCATATGATCATCACAATAAATGCAGAAAAAGCTTTTGACAAAATTCAACTCTCATTTATGATAGAAACTCTCCAGAAAGTGAGCATAGAGGGAAACTACCTCAACATAATAAAGGCCGTATACAACAAACCCACAGCAAACATCGTTCTCAATGGTGAAAAACTGAAACCATTTCCACTAAGATCAGAAACAAACAAAGGTGTCCACTCTTACCACTATTATTCAACATAGTTTTGGAAGTTTTAGCCACAGCAATCAGAGAAGTAAAAGAAATAAAAGGAATCCAAATTGGAAAAGAAGAAGTAAAACTGTCACTGTTTGCAGATGACATGATACTATACATAGAGAATGCTAAAGATGCCACCAGAAAACTACTAGAGCTAATCAATGAATTTAGTAAAGTTGCAGGATACAAAATTAACACACAGTAATCCCTTGCATTCCTATACACTAACAATGAAAGATCAGAAAAAGAAATTAAGGAAACACTCCCATTTACCATTGCAACAAAAAGAGTAAAATACCTAGGAATAAACCTACCTAAGGAGGCAAAAGACCTGTATGCAGAAAACTATAAGACACTGATGAAAGAAATTAAAGATGACACAGACAGATGGAGAGATATACCATGTTCTCAGATTGGAAGAATCAATACTGTGAAAATGACTATACTACCCAAAGCAATCTACAGATTCAGTGCAATCCCTATCAAATTACCAATGGCATTTTTCACAGAAGTAGAACAAAAAATTTTACTATTTGTTTGGAAACACAAAAAACCCTGAATAGCCAAAGCAATCTTGAGAAAGAAAAATGGAGCTGGAGGAATAAGACTCCCTGATTTCAGACTATACTAAAAAGCTACTGTAATCAAGACAGTATGGCACTGGCACAAAAACAGAAATATATATCCGTGGAACCCACCGCCTATGGTCACCCAATCTATGAAAAACGAGGCAAGACTATACAGTGGAAAAAAGACAGTCCTTCAATAAGAGGTGCTGGGAAAACTGGACAGCTACATGTAAAAGAATGCAACACCATACACAAAAATAAACTCAAAATGGATTAAAGACCTAAATGTAAGGCCAGAAACTGTAAAACTCTTAGAGGAAAAATAGAGCACTTTTTGACATAAATCACAGCAAGATCTTTTGTGACCCACATCCTAGAGTAATGAAAATAAAAAACAAACATAAACTAATGAGACCTAATGAAAGTTAAAATCTTTTGCACAGCAAAGGAAACCATAAGCAAGATGAAAAGACACCCCTCAGAATGGGAGACAATATTTGCAAATGAAGCAACTGACAAGGGATTAATCTCCAATGTATAGAAAAAGCTCATGTACCTCAATATCAAAAAAAACAATCCAATCAAAAAATGGGCAGAAGACCTAAATAGACATTTCTCCAAAGAAGACATACAGATGGCCAAGAGATACATGATAAGTTGCTCAGCATCACTAATCATTAGAGAAATGAAAATCAAAACTACAATGAGGTATCACCTCATGCCAGTCAGGATGGCCATCATCAAAAATACCTACAAACAGCAAATGTTGGAGAGGGTGTGGAGAAAAGGGAACCCTCTTACACTGTTGGTGGGAATGTAAATTGATATAGCCACTGTGGAGAACAGTATGGTTCCTTAAACAACTAAACATAGAACTACCATATGATACAGCAATCCCACGACTGGGCATATACCCAGAGAAAACCATAATTTAAAAAGACACATGCACCCCAGTGTTCATTGCAGCACTATTTACAATAGCCAGGTCATGGAAGCAACCTAAATGTCCATCAACAGAGCAATGGATAAAGAAGATATGGTACGTATATACAATGGAATATTACTCAGCCATAAAATATTACATCCAGCCATGTGGATGGACCCAGAGACTGTCATACAGAATGAAGTAAGTCAGAAAGAGAAAACAAATATGGTATATTAATGCATATTTGTGGAATCTAGAAAAATGGTAATGATCTTATTTGCAAAGCAGTAATAGAGACAGAGATGTAGAGAACAAAGGTATGGATACCAAGGGGGAAACGGGGGGTGAGATGAATTGGCAGATTGGAATTGACATAAATACACTACTATGCATAAAATAGATAACTAATGGTAACCTACTGTATAGCATAGGAAACTCTCTTTGGTGCTCTGTGTGACCTAAATGGGAAGGAAATCCAAAAAAGAGGGGATATATGTATACGTATGGCTGATTCACTTTGCTGTACAGCAGAAACTGACACAGCAGCGTAAACCAACTATACTCCAGTTCAAAAAAAAAAAAAATGAAAGGAAGGCAAGCAGAAATCTTGGGGGAAAGCTTGTAGATGGAACAGCTTGTGCAAAGGTCCTGGGGTAAGAGTGTGGCCAGCCTGTGTCTGAGGAACAGTGAGGAGGCATTATGAGCTGAACTGAATGAGGACAGGGGAGAATAATGGGGGATGAAGGCAGAAAAATAATGAGGGGTCTTGTAGGTCAGTGGACAGACTTAAGCTTTTAATCTTCGAGGGTTTGAGCAGTGGAATGGTATGATTTATAGCCAGTATCCAGTCAGTATCACTCTGGCTGCTCTGTTGAAAATAGACTGAAAGACAGTTAAAGAGGAAGGAAGAAGACCCCTTGGATATCTATTGGTATTATCCAGGCCATAGTGTCTGGATAGTGATAGAACATGGTCTGAATTTGGATGTATTTTTAAGGCAGAGCCAGTAGGATTTGCTGATCGATTGTATATAGGGATGTGAAGAAAAGAAAGGAATCAATCATGTCCTCAAGGTCTTTACCCACAGCCACTTGCACAGTTAGAATTGCCTTTCCCAAGATGGGGAAGACTGGGAAAAGGACAAGTTACAGCAGGAAGAAAAGTCAAGAGCCCAGTTTTGGACATGCTGTCTTTGAGTTGCTTATTAAAATCCAAGTTGAAATGTTGAACAAGCAGTTGGAATAGAGTTCAACTGACAGTGCTGGAAACATAAATGTTGGCTTCATCAACATATAGATAGTATTTGAAGCTGTGAGTCTGGTTGGCATCTCCAAGGTCCTGAGACAGCTAGAGAGAAGAGGCCAGGAACTCCAAGGCCTGAGACAGCTAGAGAGAAGAGGCCAGGAACTAAGTCCTGCATTCCTCCACTTGGAGGTTGAACCTCTGCTATGGATATGGTACATTTGGATTTCAGCAAAACAGTGATCAGTCTCCCATTCAAAGAACACTGGTATCAAGTTGACTTCACCAGTGACACAACTGGACTCTACAGTACATCAAAAAATTATTATCCAGAAACATGGATGGACCTAGAAATTATCATACCAAGTGAAGTATGTCAGACAGAAGTAAGTCAGAAAAAGCCAAATATCATATGATGTTGCTTATATGTGGAATCTAAAAAAAACAACAGTACAAATGAACTTATTTACAAAACAGAAACAGATTCACAGACTTCGAAAACAAACTTATGGTTGCCAAAGGGGAAAGGTAGGGGGAGGGATAAATTAGGAGTTTGTGATTAAGAGATACACACTACTATATATAAAATAGACAACCAACAAGGTCCTACCATACAGCACAAGGAATTATATTCAATATGTTGTAGTAACCTAAAATGGAAAAGAATCCAAAAAAGAATATATACATGTGTATATGTATGTATATATATATATATATATATATATATGTATATATATATATATATAACTGAATCACTTTGCTGTACACCGGAAACTAACACAATATTGTAAATAAACTATACTTCAATTATAAAAATAAAGCAAAAAAAATTCACTATTACCTTTTAGGGTTCTTTTGAAGATAAATGAAATGCTTGGAAAGATTATCTGTGTAGTGCTATAAGTTCTTATATTTACATAAATGTATGGTTAATAAATAAAAAATATGAGGGGCACTACGGTAAAAACAGGAGAAGCCATAAAATGGTTCCCTCCAGTGTTGGTGCCATTGGTTCTGGTGTTGGTACCTCTGTCTATTCTTTTCACCTCTCCCCTCAGGTTCTATGATTCAGGGCTCAGTCTCCCCATTCATCTCTTTCAAAAGAACAAACCCTACTTAGAGTGGTGGTTGTAATGAGCAACAGATACCATTTTAAAAGACACTTGTAAATGTCTAAAAATGTCTAATAGAAAATGTCTATCCCCTAAATCATTTAAGAGTTGGAATACATATCTAGGAGATTTTATAAGCAAATAATAAAAGAAACAGGAACAGATGAGGAAAAATTAATGGATGAAGATGCATTTTTATATATTGAAAGAGTTCCATTAGTTTCTGGCAAGATTAGTGGAAAAAGTTCAATACTTAGAGTACAAAAAAATTGTAAATTTCCAGAGAGAAAACAAAAGAAAGATCAACTTACATGTAATTTTTCCTATGTAACAATAGAAATTAGAAGATAGTGGAATAACATCCACCAGCTATCAAGAAAAGAAGACAATGTTCCAAGATTCCTTTATCCAGCCATAATGTTCTTTATCTTTATTGCTCAGTGAAAAGGTAGGCATTTGTAGATACATAAGGATTTAGGGTATATACTTTGCATGTATCCTACCTGAAGAAAATACTAAAAATATGGCTATTGAATGAGAACAGGATCTCAAGAAAGGGAAGATGAAAGAAGAGGAAACAGTAATGAGTATATGGGATGGATATATACATATACATATATATATGTATATATATACACATACATATACACACATATATAAAATATAATGCAAATATAAAATACAGATTATGAACTTGAAATTTATAAGTGTTATGTGGGGAATTGTTAATTGGGAAGACAAGAACCAGAATAAATTACAAATGAACATATATAATATATAAATGAATACAAAACAATCCCTAGGAATCCTAGGAATAACTTGAAATACAAAGATTTTGAACCACCTCAATAAAACTGAGGTTTTGGAGCCCTGTTATTATAGTGTTGGGAAAAAGACAAGGAAATATGTTTTCAAGGAGATCTTTGGAATGGGATATGGGGAATAGGTAAATAAAACATCCTTTGGGAGGATACAGATATTACTTCAAGGGATAAAAGAAAAACATATGTTCAATTATGCTTGTTAACTAGAGAAAGGTAACTACCAGCAGAATTTAAAAGTTTAGTAGAACTTCCAAAATAACCAAAAGGACAAAAAGGAGTCAACAGAAATGTGACCAGACAAAACAAAAGTAAAGAAATAGGAAACCAGCAATAAAGTTGAGTACAAAAAATTAAAGATGGAAGAAATATGATCAAATATTTCAGGGAATATACTAAATATAAGTTGGCTGAATTTCTCTAGCAAAGACCCTAGACTGTCAGATCACATTTAAAAAGGAACATTTTGTGGCATGTGATTTGTAAGAAATACACCTAAAATAATGAGAAAAATGTTAAAGAGAACACAACCGTAAACACAGCCAAATGCATGCAAAAAAGAAGCATTATTATACATATTATCTCTATAACTTTTGAAGTGGGATATAACCACAAAAATGTAAGTCTATTTAAATCTGTGTTAGAAATCCTATTCATTTGATATTAAAAACTCTCTCCTCCTTGAATGATTGCTGGAATTGGTGTTAATTTTCAGGAAAGAATAAAAAGATCAGGAACCATTTCTTTACCTTTTTGTAAGAGGCTTGAATGGCTTGTTTGAAGGCAGAATTATGGGTGCTGCTTTGCTTTCTCTTTGAGGAATAAAAAATTGGTACACGAAAAGAGCTCTTCTCTTGGCCCATAGCTAAACTTTGTTGATCTTTATTATCATCAAGAGAAATTAAATCCTCGTAGAAATCTGTTTCCAAATCATCTTCTTCAGTTTGTACCTGGAGAAAAATCCATGTGAAGTAAGACATAATTTAGGAAATATTGGAGTTACTTGTGAACACTTAATGCAATGATCATTCATTCATTTATGCATTCAGTAAATGGTTTGTTGAAGACCCATCTTGCTAGAGAACGAGGTATAGTGTTAGTCCCTGTCTTCAGGGAGTCAAAGTTTAGTGAGGAAGAAAGATAATCACAGACACTTAATTCAATGTGGGTAGTGTTGTGTTGCCAAGGGGAGTGCCACAAATAACTATAAAACTCAGAGAGGCAATACCAGGGAAACCTCTATCAAGGAAATGACTCCATAACTGAGATTTAGTGAGGTGATAAGAATAGAGAGTTATTTTTAATCTGCCTGTGAATTTGATGCCATTTGCAAGCTAATGGAAGGTATCTTTCAGAAAAGTGAGGCCTAGAAAAGGGGAGGGCAGATCCTGTCCTACCCTGCTCTGGCTCCATCACCAACCTTTTAGTCTCATTCATATGTTGGGCATTAGCACTCCACTGGCCAAGTCTGCAAGACAGAGGACAAATAATCAAATAATCCATTGGTTCTGCCTGGTGGGTGGTTATCAGTTTTCACCTGACTGGGTCTGGGAAGAAGAAAAAAAAAGCCAGTGGGACTTGAATTATGAGTGGAGCAGGTATTTGCCAAGTCCAAGGTAAATCTTTGTTATGGTTATGCTGGTAAGAAGAGAACAATGGACAATTTTTTTAAAGTTGCAAAGTAAATTGATTGAAGAGTACTTCTTTATGTTAAAAATGCTTGTCTGTACATCTGAAACTAACACAACATTATAAATCAACTATATTCCAATAAAAAAAAATGCTTGTCTGGTTTGCAATGGAAAAATCCCTTGTTTTAAAATATTCAATATTAAAATGCACTGTGAGGCAAACCACATGTCACAATTAAATAGCTTGCACAATTAGTCAAGGGAAGAAATAACCCAGCTGTAAGAGAATCTTGCTCAACAGTAAAATACAGTCAAAAGTTCAGTGTTCTTTTGAGACATTGCAGGGCCTGCTAGTTAGCATTTAAAATGTCCACAAATGAGGCTCATCTGTTAACAAAGCAGTACAACCATATTTAAATGTAGTTGCTGACATCTCTTTACCATTTGCCTAAAATAATTCAGACTACAAATATTTTATTTTATAAATTAACTCTTACACAAGAAAAGATGCGTCAGCCTAAAGAAAACAATATTTGCACGTAAAGTAGGGGCATTGGGTATCCTGGGCAGAAGCTCAGAGAAAATCTGACCACCTATATTGGCTTGGTGGGAAGGCGGTTTTATAGATGAGCAGTGCTGGAAAATTAGATTGAACTGGGAAACTGGGGCCTGGCCTTGTATGCCCTGCTAAAGCATTCGAATTGACGTCTAAATGCAAGATTTTGCATCTGATAAGTTCTTTAAAAATATTATTTGAGTGACTGAAAAGTTGAGAATGTTGTCATCACATTTGTTTTGTAAAGATCATGTTAGCTACAGATAACTAAAGTAGAGGCAAGGAGAGCAGTTTAAAAAACTGTTGCAATCAGCCAAGTGATTCAGGAGAATGGCCAGGTATAGGGGAATGGTGGCTGGGTAGAGAGAAAGTGGTGGATTTGACAGATATTTAAGAGGTAAGTCAACAGAAGTTTTTGACCAAGTAAATGTGTATGTGTGTGTGTGTGTGTGTATGTGTGTGTGTGTGTGTGTGTGTGTGTGAGAGAGAGAGAGAGAGAGAATGAGTGAATGAATGGGAATGCTGTTTGATGAATGGGAATATGGAAAGCCAAGACAACATTTGAAAGGAGAAAGATGAGCTCTTTTCGTGAGGTGTAAGGAGCAGCTGGTGGGCTCTGATTAGCTCCATCTTCCTAGCTTTTTCCAGGAAGAGATGTTAAGCAAACTCTGGGGAAAAGGTTTAATCCTCTTTTACATCTTATTCTTAGCCCTCCTGACTACCTGTGGATCTTGTGGGCTGATGACCTCCTGGGGATCGATATGTGTTGACACTTTCACTTTTGTGTTTGAAGAAAGGAGCTGGGTTTGTAGGGAGGGGCAGAAGAGAGTTAAGAGAGAGTTGGGGAATGGAGGGGGCAGGGTGACACCTACTTTCTGTGGTGTGAGGGTTAGAGACAGAACCTGAAGTTGTGAATTTCACAAGGGATTTAGGGAGGCTTTGGGGGCATTGCAGATCTACAAAGGCTTGAGGCTTTGGGATATAGCAAGAGACCTTGTCTAGGTAGGTCAGTATATTGGTAAGAATCAAAAGTCTAGTGGTAACTGCACTCTGTAGTTTGCTGGTGACAGCAAGTGCTTTAGCGTACACCCAGTAGCGAGCAGCAGCTCCAAAGAAACGAGAGGAGGATTCCTGAGACACTGATACAACTCTGGGGACTGGTGCAGGGATCTTATGATATTTAGCTCTGCATTTAGCGTTTGGAAGATCCCTGAGGGGCAGAATTCTTCCTATGGTCTTCCATTCTGACTTCCTGTCCAATTGCCTTCCTTTCAGGAGCCCCCTCTAATCTTTGTGTGCCAGCCAGCCCATGATTTCATCTGTCTCAATAAGCTCTGATACTGTAGAAGAAAGGAAGTCAGATGCCTGCTGAATTTCTCTTCCTCTACTGTTTTCAGTAAGGAATAGCTTAGATTTGCACAGCTGCCTGTTAACGGTATGAACAAAGTAATAAAGAGATCAGTGGAAAGTAAACCAATAGCTGTGACCTTGGGTCTGGTCTTTTCCAAATCTTTGTTTGAAGAAATATCACTATGACCTTCCTCAGCAATTGAATATTATCTAAAATTCAATGACGTATAGTTAGAGATCAGCTCAGGCAGCTTCTTAAGGTTGGACAAGTTTCAGAACTACACGGATAATGAAATGAATCTACTTTCTTCTGAATGAGGATTTTTCAGGCTGTATTTCCTGATATAACTTGCCATACACGCTTGGGTTACTAAATTATATGGGTGGATCCAACATTCTGCTGGTAAATGTTTAACAACCAATTCTCTGAGAGGGAAAAAAAAATCTGTGATTTACTACAGCGTTTGCCTTTTCTTGTGCCATAAATATTCCTACTATAGCTGATTTCAAGCTACCTATATGATGCCCCTGAATTCAAACTTGGGAAGAGATGCACAGTAGCAAATTATTAGTATTTTTTTGGTGGGACAACTAATGGTTTATAATGTTTAGCAAGGACTGACAGTTGGCTTTGATGGTTAAGTGTTTTGTCCTGCAAATTATTATATAGTATTTTTAAGATACAATAGGTGTAAGTAACCTCAAGGGCATAGTATCATATAAGTGTAAAGTGTTATCTAAGCCCGTGTTTGCTCTCTTGTGCTGAGCTTAATTAACATTTGTCACTTGTAAAACTGTATAAAAGGGATGCTTGCAGAGAATATAGGCAGTATGTTTCTTTGGAGATTATTGTATTTTGAAAGTAAGCTTATGGATTGGTTGTTTAGGAGTTAGAAAGCATCCTCCAACATAATGATATTATATGTAAATGTCTGGGTTTTAGCTCTGTCTACAAAGCCTACTCAATACATCTTAAGAATAGAATACATCTTCCATCATTGACAGACTTTTTGATGTTATTTTTTCTTTGGAAAAAGGTCTCTTTTGAGTTCCTTTTCAGCATACCAGCAAGACCTTTTCTACCTCCCTTGGTAGTGGTGGGCCCTCTGGGGTTAGCATCTTCTGGATCTGTGGGGAGATAGTGAGTATTCTCTTTACCTGGTCAGAGTCACGTGTTACTCTTGTCGCATCTACCTCCAGGCAGGGATGGGACTTCTCAGGGCAAGTCTCCCCAAACGTGTTTGAATTTGGCAGTTGGACCCCAAGGACATTTTCCCACACCCATTAGCATATATTAGATGGTTTTTAAATTGAGTTTGTCAAATGCCTGTATTTATATGAATATAAAAGTTTTTTTTTATTTTTAAGAAGGGATTGAGTGAATTTTGCTGAACACATACTATCTGTAAAGTGGTCTCAGAAATCATTAGATTTTCTGAAATTCTCTCTAGTATGTCAAATTTGTATGCATGGATGTAGCCATTAAAGTCATGTCTTTCCTGTTTCTCTTATAAATTAAAAGAAACAAATTGTTTAGTTCAGCAAGTATGGAGTACTTATCATGTGTAAGGCACTGGGCTGGATTCTGAGAATATATAGTATGCTGCTTGTTACCTCTCAGGAAAACAAACAGAAAACCAAACCAACTAATAAAATGGGGTGGAAGGTAAGCAGAAGTACCCCCATTATACTTAAGTTTATCTTAATTTTTGTTTTTGGAAGCCAGGCCCTCTTTTATGTCTAAATTTTGTGGTTATCCGAGAGAACTATGGTAGAAGAAAATTCTGAATAAACCAAGTCATTTATCTGAGTGGGGACATGTTACAGCTATTTGTTCACGGGAGAAAGCATGGACTCTGGAATTTGGAAAAGTTGTGCTTAAATCTCTAATCCACTACTTACTAGCTGTTTAACTTTGGACAAATTAGTTTCCTTATTTTCCATCTGTAAATTGATGATAATAACACTGACCTTACTGGGTTGTAGAAGGATTAAACACCAACACATAAAAGGTGATGAAAAATGTGCATTACCTTTTTATTCTGTCCCTTCCTTCATGACTCATTTTTCATTGGAAATTTAGCTTATAATCACCATTGGCACTTGGAATGCCCCATGATAAGCTGTCGTACCTCGAAGTTGACATTTTCCAGATTGGCCGGGAAACGGTATGGATTACTTGCTCTACTGCTTTTGACAGTTTTACATATTCCTCCAGTGAAAGAGTTATCGAGGACTTCTCCTCTGGCCTCTCCTGCCAGAAAATGAAACCTATAAACAAAGTAATTTTTAAGAATTCAATAGATGTAGAGCAATCTTTAAAATTTACTGTATATGAAAGAAATTATTCTCTTAGACGTTCTTGACTCATGACAAATGGCTTGAAGGAAAGCCCATTTTTTGTAGTTTATGGTGAGGTATCCAAAAAGGGCTGGAAGCCAAACTCAGCCCCTCTGGCTCTGTTAGGTTCTCCCTATTCCATTTATTTAATTGTTCTAGGCTTTCATCATGACATAAAATTTGAGTTTATAATTATTTCATGAGTTACAGAACCAGTACAAACTTTGGAAGTAGATTATGAAATAAATTATTACATAACTAATGCCAATCTGGGTTCTCTTCCTTCAGTATGATCCAGTAAAAGAATTCTTATAGAGAGCTAATAATGAAATAGTAATAGCAATCTTTTAATAGAATTGTAATCACATTATTATAGTTTTTATTAATAACCATAATGATATTTAAAATTTGTTTAACAAATGCTTACATAATATTTACTATAAGTCTAGTACTGTTTGATCTGTATTTAATATTAATATTATATTTACTTAATATTTATGATAACCATGTGATATAGATATAATTATTATACCCATTTTACAAATGAGGAAACTGAAGCATAGAGAGATTAATTAGCTTAGTACAAATCAAGTATTTAAGAAATTGTTTTGTGGTAGATGAAAATTTTTTCGGAATGCTAATTGTTTTCCAAGTTCTTATAGATATTAATATGTATTCTGTGAAAATAAAAGTTTTGTGTCAAAAATTTGATGATGCTGGATTACATAAGATGAGATAATAGAAAATACGTATACTGGTCTCTGCCCCCATTTCCTGGACCGGAGCTCTCAAAACCCTTGTAATTTCCTGCATGATGAGAGCACTAACAGCATCTTTTCTTCTAGTATTTGTTCTTTGACCCCAGTTTTTGACACTGAGCTCCTAAATCCCTTGGAATTTCTTGTGTGACAGCACTTGTGTGTCTTTTGTTCCAATGAGGTGACTCTTGGTGGGCTCCTGGATGGGGGCTGGTCACCAGAAAGATCATGCCATGATTCAAGGCTTGGAATTTTTTGCCTTACCCTCCATTCTCCAGAGAGGGGAAAGAGGCTAGGAATAGGAGTAATGATCTATCACACGTCTGTAATGAAGCCGCCATAAAAATCCCCAAAGTATGGGCTTCAGAGAGCTTCTGGGTTGGTGAGCATATGGAGGTGTGGGGGAGTGGTACCTAACCAGGGCATGGAAGCTCCTTCCCCTTCCCACATCCTTGCCCTACCCATCTCTCCCAATAGGATGTTCATCTGTATCCTTTATCATATCCTTTTATAGTAAACTGGTAAATATAAGTAAGTTATTTTACTGATTTCTGTGAGCAGCTTTTGCAAATTAATCAAACCCAAGGATGAGTTCTTGGAAATCTTCGATGTGTCAGAGGCACAGGTGAGAACCTGAAGTTGCAATTGGCATCTGACATTGCAGGGGGCAGGGGCAGTTTTCCAGGACTGAGCCCTTAACCTATGGGATCTGACACTATCTCCAAGTAGATTGGGTCAAAATTCAGTTAAACTGTAGGGCTCTTGGCTGGTGACACAGAGAATTGCTTGGTTGGGGGAAACCTACCCCACATCTGGCATCAGAAGTGTTGTGAGTGTGGCAGTAGTGTGAGAATAAATGAGGTACACAGCAGGAGGACCCATATGTGAATCAGATCTCAGTAAAGCTGTTTTTTAAAAAAAGAGTGATTCTTCTGGGTTCTGTAAGTTGTATCTCTTAGTCAAATTCTCACCCTTATTGAATTTGTATCAATGGGTACTTGAGAGAGGAAATAAGAGGAGCTGGTCTGGAAAGAACTTTCCAAAGTACTTAAAGTTGCATGACAAACACGTGTATTTAAGACTCTTTCATTTTCTGAGTTAAGAGGGATCAATGAGGAAAAAAGAATTGTTTACCTTTAACTGCCTTATACCATGTACTATAAATTTGTCACAAACAAGAAAGGGCTTGAGAAGAATGGTTCCCAGGTCATGAGGAATCTGTGAAGGTAGCAGCTGCTGGCAGAGAGCCTGAAGGTAGGATTCTTGTGGAGGTGACTCTTTCAGGGTGCGTCTGAGGAAACTTTTAGGAGTGAAGCCAACTATGCAGCAATTTTGAGCTCTATTCTTTCTCCTCCCCTCTGTGGCATTTAAGTTGACTTTAAATATTTTGGTGTTTCAAATACATTGTGGCTTTTAATATTTTAGGTTTCTAAAGTGCTTTATCTAATTTGGCTTTAATGTTATATTTTGTAACTTTTTGAATTTAATTAAAAATTTCATATATACAGATACATAAATATGCATGTGTGTTCATGTATTATACGTGTGTGTGTGTGTGTGTGTGTGTGTATGTATACGCGTTTGTACTTTGGATGAGCCTGAGAAAAAACAAACAGCATACTACTATCGCCTGATTCTTGCTTCAGATTTCAGACCTTGTGACTGATGTTGACGAAGTAGCAATGTTGGTATGTCTTATTAAATTCCTTCTTGGAGAGATGCCATTTAAAAAGAGGGATAGCTACCCCGGAAACTTCTTATTTTGGGTAGAAATGTGTTGGAGGGAGGCAGAGATTCTAAGGCCAGCAGGTTAGAGAGATTCCAGTAAGCAGCTCTCAAAACTCTCAATCTCTGGGGAGGCGAGGAGAAGACTGGCTGTCCCTGAGCCAGTAGGTTTTGCTCATTTCTGAGAACTCTTGGGACAACAGCTCTGGTTGGCAGGGGCCCACACAGTCCTTCTGCCAAAGTACACAGAGCATGTGGTCCTCCCCAGCTGTAACTCGAGAGTCTCGACCAACTGAACAAGAGGTGAGTTTGTAATGTCATCCCTAATCAATCAGAACATTAGAAAATGTGATTATCAGTGGGAGTTTCTGGCTGAGTTTTTCTTCCAAAGAAAGGAAAAAAAGAAACCATTTCTGTACCCTGATAAGATGCTGTTGAAACATTCTCGATGAAATCAACTCTAATTAGGAGTTCTTAGGACAGAACCTCAAATCAGTTTGTAGTCATCCAACATACAGATGAGGAAACTACAGCCCAGAGATGTTCAATTACTTGGTCATGATCTAGTGAATTAATACAGAAGTAGGTCTAGAACACGGCTCCCCTTATTTCCAGACTAATGGCTGTTCCATTGTACTGCTGTCCTTGAGTTTGTTTCAATAGCTTCTAGTTTTTATTCTAATCAAATGAGGTTGTATTTGCAATTTCTGTTGTTTGTCTTTGGTGCCTCAAGGTTTCATTTTATGCAAGTCTGGCCATACAAGTAAAGACAAAAAAAACCCCACTACAAAGCAGTAAAAGTTTGTAGAAAACTATTTGCTTTCTGGGCAAAAATTGAAAGAAGAATTCTTTACCATGAGAAAAGGAGAGTACAAGAGATTACTGGGTTTTCTTATGCTTCCAACTAAGGCTTAGCTCTTGTTTTCAATTTTTCTTGTATTTCCTCAAGTTTTCTCAGACACTGTCTCAGTCTAATGAATTTAGAATCCCTTGCCAAACCTCCAATGTCCTCGTGACCTAAAAGAGGAACATTAGAATTTCTGAGCACTATTTAAAGATCAGGAGGAGGGTGGCGTGGCCCACCGAGGTTTCTTCCATTACGTTCTCATCTCTAAGGTGGATATTGTCCCAAATCAGAATGAAATGGTAGAAATAACCCAGGTCTTGGAGTTTGGGTTTGAATCCTGTTCCTCCATTTACTAGCTGTTAAACTTGGACAGGTTAGTTAATCTCTCTGAGGCTCCTTTTCCTGGTTTGTAAGTTGGGCAAGTAGAACCAGATGGTAATGCAGGTCTGACCTTCTGCCTTTAAACTGTACTGACCTACCCATACATCACATAGTCCATGTAAGAGGAAGTTTTGGACGCCCTCGCCATGTTCATATCTCCTCTTACTCCCCTACTTTTTCACATCATTGTTTTTTGATCACCCTATCTTTTCTGTGTTTGCCTGACTCCTTTCCTTCTGGCTCTGTCTCCACTATTGGCTCAGGGCTTGCCTCTCATGCTTGAAAAATGGTTTTGCTATTTTTAACAGTGTTTTCACTTTCAGTACACTCACAAGCGTACTTTTTGATGCCCTTTTTCTCCATTGTCAGTAGGCGTTTTTGGCTGAGGTTTTCTTCCAGGGAATGGAGAAGAAGGAAACGATTTCTGCACATCGATAAGAAGATGCTGTTGAAGCACTCTCATTGAAATCAACTCTAATTAGGAAATTTTAGGACCTAACCTCAAATCAGTTTGTAGTCTTCCAACATACAGATGTGGAGACTGCACATTTCTGAGTGGGTCCTCACCCTTTCAAGATATAGTCCCGGGAATCCACCCTGGTACCTCCCAGCTTGGCTGGCCTCCCACCGGTTTCCCCCGATCCCCTCCAGAGCTGTCAGAAGGCTATATAAGAATTAAAATAAACTATGTTTATGAAGTACTCACAGCGTTGTCCGCTACGAACTAAATGTGAAAATGCTAAATTCTTTTATTCCTTAGGAATGAGGATTATGGCCTGCGTGAGCTGCTTGAGCGTGGTAGCCTAGTGTCCGGGACAGGGCTGGTGAGAGGAGTAAGACATTCATGAGGAATGTAGACAGTGGTGGGTCTCATTGCTTCATTGTTGCTTCCAACTCATTAGTTCTGAGATGGTCCTACTTCCCAAATGATAAAAAGATGATACATACCCAGTGCCCATCAGCTGTACACTAGGGATGGGATTATACTGCCGTGAGCATACTGATTTTTTTCTCCCACAATTCCTTTCATCTGAATTGTCTCCACAATCATTTTCTCCATTGCATTCCAACTTGCTGGCAATGCAGCGACCTAGTCAAGAAACAGCAACATTGACAACAAATGATCATTTAAGAAAGTATTTGCTGATTTGAAACATGAGTACTTTAAATTTCAAGGGAAGGTTGAAGGCAAGTTTTCATTATTTTTGATAAAAAATTAGGAAATATGGAAATGGAATGACAAACTGATGTTTTCCCTTATTTTTTAGGATTACAAGAGTCAGGATATAATTATTTAGTCACTGTTGAGCTCATTGTCTTAAATAAGGGAAATAATTCTAGAATCCCATTACCATTACAGTGAGCTTGCTGCAGAAATCATCTTCTGTAGGAGAAAATTAACAATAGGCTCAGAATTTTTTTTGATTCAGGATAACAGACTCAAGGTCACTGTTTTTTTCAAAAAAACTATAATTTCACACACACACGTCTACTGGTACACATAACAACGTGGCTGAATGTCTGAAATTTTATGTTGGGTGAAATAAGCCCGACACAGAAGAGTCATGCCGTTTGAATCCTTTATCTGATGTTCAACAACAAGGAGAGAGATTAACTGGAAAGAGGAAAGCAGGAACTTTTTGGGTTTATGGAGATTTTCTGTACCTTGATTGGGGATTGTTTACATGGGTGTATATATTTGTCAAAATCAAATGGCACACTTACTATCAGTGTATTTTACTATACATAATTATTACATATTTTAATGTAGATATTCACTGTTTATGATTACTGTTAATAATTGTTTCACTGCATATAATTTACTATATCTAATTATTTTTTTTGGACAAATTAAATGCCTGTGTACTACAGTATTAGGTAGCAGTTTGAGTGAATTTAGATAATAGTACCAACCCCATGTACCCAGACAATTCCCTTCCTTTTTAAACTTGATGAATTTCATAAGGATCCTAGGAATCAGTATGTGCCTATATATTACTGAAATTGAAATGGTTTATGTACAATGACAGATAGCCGCCTCCTGCCCCTCAGCCTCTTGCCTATAGTCAGGGATGCTGGCATCTGTACCATTACGTACAGGTCTCACTGACAATGATTAAATGTTTTACTCAGGATTATCTGGTTACCTATTTTAAATTGTGATCAACATCTCACTACAGCTATGCATGACTATTTGGACTAACTGAAATGCTTGGGGAAATTGGGTATTCTATTGAATTAAGTTTTTGTACTAATAGGGAGTTCCCCAGAAAGTACTTAGTTTTTTTGTTAATAACATTCAGTAAGAAGGTAGAATGTAATGAAAGTAATTAAGTCCTCCTTTGATTATTCAAAATCTTGTATTGAGACCATTATTATAGTTCTGAGCATCATAAACATACAAGACTGAAAATACAGAGGGAATTGAATTCCTGTCATTCCCAAGATATAAACTGAAAGATGCTCTGTTTTTAAAACAGCACATCTCTAGTTTTTCTGTTTGTTTTTCTTAGGGCAGAGCAGAATGGGTAATTTAGTATGCAATAGAGATGCTTTTCCTAAAGAAAAAGAAAGGACAAATATGATAGTTTTTAAAAGTTTTGAACCTAGCACTTACAAATTTGAACAAAAGCTAATTTTTGATACCGTTACATTAAAAAATCTCCCATTTTATCAGGTGGAGATAGGGGTACACATGTAAGGTACGGTTCTCATTAACCTAGGTTTGTGAGCAGGGTACCAGATATGTTAGGAATTCTATTCATTTGGTACTTCCAGGGATATTAGAGAGGATTTATTAACAAGGGTAGGGATGAAAGCAAGAGGAATTCTCTTCAGTGATGTTTAGGAATGGGTGGCAGGAGTGATATAGGTCTGTGACGGGACACAGCTGAGAATGATTCCAGGACTTGGAAACACAATGGAATAGGAAGCACAAGGGGAGAGAGATTGTAAGCCATAAATATATCCTATACCAAAGAAGGAATGGGAAAAATGAAGGGAAATTCGGATAATACAGGATTTGTAGAAGTCAGCATGCTTTAGCCAGCACATGCCTATATATACTTACACCTGGAACTATGTAGTCATTTGAATGGTACATGATTTTCCTATTTACTTGAACTGATTTGTGTTACTACAATGGTATATTATTTTTATAACTAGTTGCAAATTCTCATCTTTATGCTTAAAGTTACAACTTTGAGAGAGGAGTTGGCATAGTGCATGGGGATTACCCTCATGGGTACTTCTCAAAGATCCATGTATACATTAAAGTAATATATTCAGTCTTGGGGGACTCTGAAGATGAGAGGAAAGGAAAGATAGACATTTTTTGATGTTGTTGTTAACTGAGCCAAACATCATTCTGAGTATCCTGAGTCAGACAAATAATGGTCCATTCAACATTTTATTCCCTTTCAGAGTGGCATTAGTGGATGTTTCTAGGAGAGCACAGTGGTATATCATCTTCAGTGGAATATTTAACAACCAATAGGCCATGGCACCACTCAGTCAGAATGGATTCCAACCATATTTGTGCCAGGGATTAGCTGGTTAGTGGTTGGATCCTAGGAAGATCTAGATTCTTGGTGAAGGGATCTGGACAGTAGGGCAGAGGTCACTAAGAGACCTCAGGGTAGCAGTTGCTTACCAACCATTACAGATGTATTTCAACAGTTCAGTTTCTATCACTAGTTATGGACATATTGCTGATGAACTAGAGATCAGCTGTGCCTATACCACTAACTTTCCTGAACTCCCTCATTATGAATTGTTAGCTCATGGATGTATCTAAAGCCTTCTCAAACTTGTGGATATTTCTGGCCTAAACAAAGCTCTTTTGCAATAAATCTCACAGATTTATCATCTGTTGAATAAAAGAGCTCTTCCTGGTAATCTGTTCTAAAAACTACCCTTCAAGGTTCAAATAGTTGTGCTTCAGTTCTAAATTTTTATCTTAATATTCTGGTTCTAATGTTAAGGTCTGCATTCCCCTGAGCCATTGCCATCAAGATTTTTCTTATATTCCCTCTTTTGTCAATATGTGACATGACCTTATTTTTGTAGGCATAATGTCTATCTCCCTACCCATGTCCCACCCTCACATCTCAGGTTTGGGGGATGAGGTACAGAGGGAAAACCCTGACACGAGCATTCCTGCCTGACACTCAGAAAAGACTGGCAAAGCTGAAGGCAGCAAGCAAGGAGTAAGAAGAGAGAAACATTAGACCCAGGTCTGGGGTCAATTTTCTATAGGAATTTGAAATCTGCTATTTAGTTCTAAATACTTTTCAGTGTATCTCAGAGTACACAGAAATGATGGGATTTTATTCATCTGAACTCTAATTTTAACTTTAAATTGACTATTTATATAAGAAATCAGTGAACTATGGCCCATGGATGAAAACTGACCTGCCACTTGCTCTTGTAAATAAAATTCTGTTGGAACACAGCCATGCTCAATTGTTTATCTACTGTCTATGGCAGCTTTGATGCTAAGATGCCAGAGTTGAACAGCTGCTGCATAGACCGTATGGCCAGCAAAGCCTAAAATATTTGCTATCTGGACCTTTCCTGAAAAACTGTGTAGAAATCTCATCTAGACTGTTCAAAGTGTTGAGCTTTGGAGAGCCATTAATTAGCAAGAGAATACATAGATTAAGTGGTATATTCAAAATTTGATTATAATCTAATGATACTTAAAAAATTTACAATTTTCTGAATGAGAATTGGACTTGAAGGGAACATTGCCACCATTTAAATCATTTTCAACCTCCTCTTCTGACAATTACCTTTGGAGTCATTCAATGGACCACACCAGAAAATTTGTCACATCATCTCTAGTCATCCCCTTGACATACTATCTTAGCTTTAATATTCTTATCTTAATAAACTATATTAAAATTTTAAAACTCTGTCACCCCTTTTCAATTGCTTATTCTGATTCTAGATTTGTGCTTCTTAATAACCGATTTTTTTTTTTTTTTTTTGCGGTACGCGGGCCTCTCACTGTTGTGGCCTCTCCCGTCGCGGAGCACAGGCTCCGGACGCGCAGGCTCAGCGGCCATGGCTCACGGTCCCAGCCGCTCTGCGGCATGTGGGATCCTCCCGGACCGGGGCACGAACCCATGTCCCCTGCATCGGCAGGCGGACTCTCAACCACTGCGCCACCAGGGAAGCCCTAGCCAATTTTTAAAGGTATCTGCCTCTTCCTCCGTTTCCTTCTCCTCATTCTCTTCTTACTGCTGTATCACAGTGTGGGAACCTGGGAGTCGTACTTGATGAGCAAATGAATCAAGTAAGTGGTCAAGATGATTATAGCTTGAAAGCTGTAATTTTACACATGAATAGCATGTAATTGGTAGCATAACACCCCTGTCCCCACAGGCTTAAAATATGGTGGGACTTCTCTATCATGACTTTCACTGGGAGTCAATTGGAATAAATTTATTTAGCCATTTTTAATGAAGACTGAACATTTTCCAAAAGTACATTACCACTGTCACAGTGGAACTTATTCTTGCAGTCAACCTCTTCAATTTTGCAGAGCTTAGAAGGGATGCATGGTTGAAAGGTCATGAGGGGCTCAGTACATGGTTGTCCTCCAAACTGACTGGGGCGCAAGATGGACCTAACTTTAAACTGAAAGAAAAGGAGAGAAAGGTGAGTAACTGAGGCTGGGTCAAAGCCAAAAACTATCTAAGAAAACTGGGCTTCTCAATCACAATAGTGATTTTTCCTATAGTGGCGTTTGCTGAATTAAATAATGACTTTTTCCAGTTCTATTATTGTGTGTCCTTAGGGAAGTCAGTACTTTTTGGGTCTCACTTTTCCAACCTGTAAAATGAGGAACTGGGACAAAAGATTTCTTAAGATTTCTAACTCTGAAATCATATGATTCTAAATTGAATAGAAATCAAATGCACACATATTTACTGAGCGTGTCCTGAGTGCAATAAATCTTCCAGGTAATAACAGTAGCTCTTTTATTCCTCAAAGATAGTGTGACGTGATAAATGTGAAAGGATTTGGGGGCTCTTTTGCATGAGGAAGTCACCATGGAAACCAGGGCTGACACATTCTCCTCACTTTAAAAGATTTTAAACAGGCAGTAGTAAAACAAAGAGTCAGAGACGGAAAGAAATAGGACAGGATTAAAAAGTACTGACTTTGAAGTCAGAAAAATCCAAGTTCGAAATGTAGTCTTCTATTCATTAGTGGTGTATTCTTGGGCAAATTACTTAACCCCTAATGAGCTGTCACTTCCTCATCTATAAAATGGGTAGAAAAACAATGTGATGTGAAGTTTGAATAAGGTGATGTACATAAAGGGCGTAGAACAATTTCTCTCAGAGAGTGGGTGCTCCAATAATGAGTTCTTTCCACTTCCCTAATGTCTGAATGCTTAGCCCCTGACCTGACTGGGGTTCACATGGGCCAGTGTCCTTACAGGAATGAGCTTGAGATGGGTAAATATTGCAGCTGGGAACAATAAACAAATAGAGGGACTTTCCCATGGGGAGAGGGATGTTAGAGGAAAGGCAAGGAGTCATTTTAATTAATGCCCCTCATTTCTGTCTGATTTTAAACCTTGGACTGAAATCCCCATTTTTTAGCACTTGTTTTTGCTTTGTGAGCTCTCAGAGGGCACAGGCAGTGGAATTCAGAGCTGGGCGAGTGCAATACCAATTCTGGGGTGTAGAACATTGTTTTTGGTGTTCACATGACAATAAACCATGCAAAATGAATCCTCCTTCCCCCCCAACATGTTGCTAAATGGAATTTTCCTTCAATGGAAGCTGGGACAGTTCATTTTCAAATATTGAAGAAATTCAGCATTTCTATGACTGTTGAGTCTGTCAGGGAATTCGAGAATTTTACTGTGATTCCGACTTCCTGAATACACCCACATATCACCTACCTGTTTTTCAACACAAGGGTCACAGTCTGACCATGGTCCATAATCTCCCAGAAGGCAATTGATAGGACAAGTTTGCCAGTTACATTCTCTGGTCTCCTGCTTGTTGCAAAGCTGGTCGCAAAAGTTTTCCAGATAGTACTGATTCACAACGATTTGTCTGTAACAGTGAGGAAAAAGCTGCTCAGAATGAGTGTATTCATTGTGGCTCCAGCTCCATAAGAAAAAGATCATTGACTCAATTACAGTGAATACAAGGAAAGAAGGTTTTCATGGAAAATCAGGCAGTGTGGCATATGTGCAATTCTTACCACTTACTGGAACTCAGCACTGGGTCCATAATTTGTTGGGCCCTGTGCAAAATGAAAATGGGGGGGGCTCACGTTCAAAGCTTATTAAGAATTTCAAGAAAATGACTGCAGAGCATTAAGCCAAGCACAGAGCCCTTCTCAGTGTGCGGTCCTGTGTGACTGCACAGGTCACACGTCCATGAAGCTGGCCCTGACTGAATTCCTGGAAGGGACTAAAAGGGAAAGAAAAGGAAGAAGAAAGTTTCTGCAAATTGCTTAAAAGATGACAACACAGGGTGATAAATACAATGATTGTGATAGAGCCAGAGTGCCGTGGGCCCAAAGAGTAAGGGAGAAAGTGACATGAGAGATACATTTTGAAAAATTCATGTGAATTTCCCAGGCAAGAAAGGGAAGGGCATTCAGAAGGAAGATCATGTGCAAAGATTAGAGGTGGAGAGTATGACACGTCCGTGGAGGGACTTGTGGGACGGACCTGAGAAGTGCATAATTGAGAGGGATGGAATATATTGTGGTACTTTATTTGGTAGGCAGTAGAGAGCTACTGAGGGACTCTTGAGTAGAGAAGTATTATAAACAAATCTGTTCTTACATCCTTCGTGGATGGTTTATTGGGGCAGTCAGTTGGTGATTTAATGACACACTACATATGTAAAAATAGTTTTCTAAAATAGATCTCAAAAAAGTGCTATAACAGTTAAAACACATTAAATATATGCCTTTCTCCTCCAAGTCATGTGTGCATCTTCATGGACTAGAAATATCTAACAGATTTAAAGAAACTGTGGGGGATGGGTAGTCTGAATTGATGAAAAGGCTGAATTATTAAATGTTATCAAGTAAACACAGTTTCTTGCCTACTGGTCCATGACAACAATCAAGCTAATAGCTAGCAGTGCTGATCAATTGAGGTCCTGTTAGACTGAGTAGAAAATTCTCTATAATTAACTCTCTAACTGTAGGCAAGCAGAGTTATGTGCTGATTGAAAAAAAGCCTGAGTAGTGATTCTAAGTAAGTTAGTCAACTGAAAATATTGCACAGATTCTTAATTAAATTTCTTTGAAACACCTCAATTTTCATGGAGAACAAAAGTAGACTCCATTTCAACCTTATGTGGAAAAGACCTCAAATTCCATCCAAATTCATGAATTCTTTTCAGAATTAAAAAAAAATTGTGGATTATAGTCTGCAAAAGTTATACTTTTAGATATATTTTTTCCCATCACTTAGTGTGGCACTTTTGATTTTGCTAACCCTGTCCTTGAGGTTTTACAGGGCACAAAGAAAAGCTACAAAGTCCACACCCACCTCTGTCTGGTCTGGGTTCCAGAATTGCAGGTCTTTGAGCAGCTGGACCACTGAGTCCATGGGTAATGATCACAGAAACAGGCTTGGCCCTTGTCAATCAGAGCACTCAGCAGGATGAAATATAAGACGGAGTGTCTGGCCATGCCTGGAGAGCCTCCAGATCCTGAAAAGAAATGATATAAAACATACCAAACATCTGTGAGGTAAAACTTTACAGGTCATTCTCAGTTACAACCTCAAATATGATCTTAGAAAACATCTTGCCTTTCTTAAGGCAAAGTAACACCTGTAAATTCACATGCTTATGAGTATAAATGTTATTTCTAAAGATTTTTAGGGTGGACATTCCCATAGTTACAAACCCCAGTACTAGTAAGTTTCTCTGAACTGTCAGTGATAGGCTACAAGACAAACTATGTAGTATATATTTGTATCTCATTTCATTCCTAAATGGAAATTTTTATGTAATCTTATACTTTTCAAAATAACTGCTTATTGTTTGTGGACAGTGCCCTCAAGTACTGCCTAGTACTACCTTTCAGTTTTTCATACTTTTCTGGGCCTGGGGAAGGACTTTGGAACCCTTCTTTTTGAAGCTCTATTTACTTTTCTGGCACCTTGGAAGCTTGTTAAAGAGAGTTCACTGTCCAACTATCTCTAGTTTTAGAGTCATAGAAGTTAGAGCTGGAATGGATCTTTGAAACCTTCAGATTAAACTCCCTCATTTTATGGATGATGAGACGGAGGCTTATGCAGGAACAGTAAGGTTGAGACTACATGACAAGTAACAGCCCAAGACTCCTCATTCTTGGATGAGATGCATTCCTTCGTTGAATTTCTAATAACGCTAACTAGTGTTCCTGGAGCATCTAGATGCTTGGAACTCCACTACCCAGAACACGAGAGGATTTATTCAGATGTGGCTGAATGCCAGAGAAAACTTGGACCAGTGGTTCCTCATGTGCTGTGGAGCCTTGAGGATCTGTGTGTTATTGGATGGAAATTGCAAAACTGTTATCTGCCCTCCCAATATTGCCATTTTGATTTTTGTATCTCTAACAAAACACACAACATGGTTAAATATGTACAGAAAATGCTGCTGTAATTAGTATAGTAACTTCCATTTAAAGAAATATTAATAGAATGCCATTCACCTAATTTCTCTGTGTCTCAGTTTTATTATCCATAAAATAGGGATAATACTTTTACCTTCTTCATAAGACTTCTGTTAGGATTCAGTAAGAAGAAAATTCATGTAAAGTGCTTAGAACAATCCTTGGTATAGAATCATCACTCAATAAATATTAGTTTTTCAAAAGAGTAGTAACACTTGAGTGTTTCAAAGTTAATTGTAGCTATCGGTCATGAATTTTTCAAAATAATGGGCTCCTCAAATTACAGCAAGAATCTTGTGAAAATTGAAAATATGTTTTGATGTTAAATAAGACTATCCATGTTTAACATGATTTAGAAATACGGCTTTAGTTACTTTTCATCTTACAAATAAAATCAGATCCCTGACCATCTTTTTTGAAATTACAATTTCCCACCAGTGTTTCCTATCCTCCTTCACTGCTTTATTTTTCTCTGTTATTCATACCTTCCTAATATATAAAGTACTATGTAATTTAAATAAATATTTCCTCTTTCCTTTCTCCTTCTTCACTAAAATATGAACACCATGACAGTTGATCTTTTTTGTCTGTTTTGTTCATTTCAGCATTTAGAAGAATGAGAGCAAGCATACCACGCAATGAATAAATGTTGTAGAATTGAGTCTAGGAAACAGTTTAGAAACGGGTTTTGATGAAATCTGAATAATGTAATTTAAGTCCATAATTACAGCCACTTCTGTAATATTATTCTCAAAATTTCTGCCAGATTAAGTATATTTCATAGACTAGAAATGAACTTGTCTGTTCAGTTGTCACCCATTGTTTCAGCAAGAGTGATAGTTTGTAGCATAACTGGTTTATTTCTAGTTTGTTGTAATAGTTGATTGAAATAAAAAACTAGATCTCTTGAGATTCAAATTTATTTTTAGAACACCATAATATATTAAGTTAGTCTGCCTCTTATTTATTTGATAATATTTATTGTGTTCTAAAATATATAGAAATGCATGAAGAAGAAAATTAAGATGATTTATTATATAACCAACCAGAAAAATTCTGCTGACATTTAAAAAATACGCCTGCATTTGAAAAGTTTAAAAAGAACAGAAAGAAAAATGTAACACCTGAGGTCTCTTCTACCTATAGCCAGAACCTCTTCCTACACATAATCACTTTTCTCTTTTTATAGGTAGAAAATGGAGGGAAAATTCTTCCACACATTCCCTTACACATATACATGTATGCATGTTCTTTAAATATATACACAAAAAAGAAGTATGATGTATATTACTCTGTACTTTTTTCACTTCACATTATACTTTAAAGATATTTCCATATTAATAGATGTATATCTACTTCAATTTTTTTCCCTTAGCATTCCTTTTTTTTTTTTTTGCGGTACGCGGGCCTCTCACTGTTGTGGCCTCTCCCGTTGCGTAGCACAGGCTCTGGACGCGCAGGCTCAGCGGCCATGGCTCACGGGCCCAGGCGCTCCGCGGCATGTGGAATCTTCCCGGACCGGGGCACGAACCCGTGTCCCCTGCATCGGCAGGCGGACTCTCAACCACTGCGCCACCAGGGAAGCCCCCTAGCATTCTTTTTTTAAAAATTTTATTTATTTGGCTGCATTGGGTCTTTGTTGCTGCACTTGGGCTTTCTCTAATTGTGGCGAACAGGGGCTACTGTTTGTTTCAGTGCATGGTCTTCTCATTGCGGTGGCTTCTCTTGTTGCGGAGCACGGGCTGTAGGCATGCGGGCTTCAGTAGTTGCTGCATGTGGGCCCTAGAGTGCACGGGTTTCAGTAGTTGCAGTGTGTGGGCTCAGTAGTTGTGGCACATGGGCTCAGTAGTGGTGGCTCACAGGCTCTAGAGCACAGGCTCAGTAGTTGTGGCGCAGGGGCTTAGTTGCTCCATGGCATGTGGGAATCTTCCTGGACCAGGGATTGAACCCGTGTACCGTGCATTGGCAAGCATATTCTTTTTTTTTTTAGATGTTGGGGGTAGGAGTTTATTAATTAATCAATTTATTTTTGCTGTGTTGGGTCTTCGTTTCTGTGCAAGGGCTTTCTCTAGTTGTGGCAAGCGGGGGCCACTCTTCATCGCGGTGCATGGGCCTCTCACTATCGCGGCCTCTCTTGTTGCGGAGCATAGGCTCCAGACATGCAGGCTCAGTAGTTGTGGCTCACGGGCCTAGTTGCTCCACGGCATGTGGGATCCTCCCAGACCAGCGCTCGAACCCATGTCCCCTGCATTAGCAGGCAGATTCTCAACCACTGCGCCACCAGGGAAGCCCTGGCAGGCATATTCTTAACCACTGTGCCACCAGGGAAGTCCTATCTACTTCATTATTATTATTATTTTTTGCGATACGCAGGCCTCTCACTGTTGTGGCCTCTCCTGTTGCGGAGCACAGGCTCCAGACGCGCAGGCCCAGCGGCCATGGCTCACGGGCCCAGCTACTCCGCGGCATGTGGGATCTTCCCGGACCGGGGCATGAACCCGTGTCCCCTACATCGGCAGGCGGACTTTCAACCAGTGCGCCACCAGGGAAGCCCTACTTCGTTATTTTTAATGACTGCATAGTTTTATACTGTATAGATGTATTATACTGAACTTAACCATTATTCTAACTGTAGACTTTTAGTATACATACATAATGCAATAAACATCTTTATATTTTAGCATACTTTTGTAGTATATCCATGGGACCAACAAATATTCCTAGCAGTAGAATGGCTCAGTCAAATGATATAAATTTTAAAATGTTGATAGATTTTGCCAAATTGCCCTACTGAAATATGGCTCCCTCAAAAGTCTCAGAGGATGAGTTAAAATTATATTTTAATGTGTTTACTTTGTTTTTTATTTGGATGAAAGGGTACTTCAGTTAAAAAAATGAGTCTCCTCATTTTATAAATCTTCATTCAAGCCAAGAGTTTGAGATCAGATATAAGAATTGTTTCCCCACAAAAAAATTTTTTTCTCCAATATGCTCAGAAGTTAGAGCATTTCTTCATAATAAATCAGTAAGCATTTAAAATTTTTTTTAATTTTTAATTGAAGTATAGTTGAACTACAATGTTGTGTTAGTTTCGGGCATACAGCAAAGTGATTCAGTTATACATACATAACTGAATATATATATATATATATACTCTTTTTCAGATTCTTTTCCATTATGGTTTATTACAGGATATTGAGTATAGTTGCCTGGGCTATACAGTATGACCTTGTTGTTTATCTACGTTATATATAGTAGTTTGTATCTGCTAATCCCAATTTCCTAATTTATCCCTCACCTACCCTTTTTCCCCTTGGGTAACCATAAGTTTGTTTTCTATGTCTGTAAGTTTGCTTTTGTTTTGTAAATAAGCTCATTTGTATCATATTTTAGATTCCACATATAAGTGATATCAAGGGTATTTGTCTTTTTCTTTCTGACTTACTTCACTTAGTATGTAAGTCAGTAAGCATTTTTAAACTGTCTTACAAGCTCAGAGAAAACTGCTAGAATAAAAGCAACTAAATCCCCTGACATATGGCTGAATATACCCTTCAATTTAAAATGGAATTGACACACATTTGAGTATCCATTGAGTGAAATAAAAAGAAATAGAATTCATTATCATTGTCTGGGGAGGGTAGAGAGAAACTGAAGATGCTCCCCATGATTTTTATCCAAGCTTTTTTATCCAACTCATAGATAAGCTGCTACGGTCCTAAGCTATTTCAATCATAAAAAAGAGAGGCTCCTTTAAAGACCACTGCACTTGCCTGCCAATTTTATTTCACTGGTATGTAACTCACCTTTTCTGGCTTTCTTCAGCAGCACAGAACCATAGACTTTGGGACAAGAGTGTCCAGAAATTAGGCTGTGATCAGACCAAATACATAGTATGAGTCCTATACCCTATACATCAGACCCAAGTTGAGATTGGTTTTCAACTGTCTTCAGGGCCCTTGGCAGCTGAGGCTCCTAAACAATGTGAAGTTTCCCTGTTAATCACTAGACAGACCACCACCCCATCCTTCCACCCTCAAATTGGGATCTTCTCATATAGAAAATGCTTCAGCAAGGAAACTTAAAAGAGGGGGTTTTTGTTGTTGTTCTTATTAAATTTTGAACAGATAGATATTTTCCAGAATAATTCAACTGTAGAGAAAACAAATTCTTAAAGTATTTTTTGGAATCAGCATGTAAACAATAGGTAGAAGTTGAATTACAAGAGATTACCAGTTCTCAATTCTCAGCAGATGCTATCTGTTTTAACGTCGAAAAGCTTGAAAAATATAGGTGGATTTTATTCCAATTATAATCAAAAACTGTAAGAACAGAACTCATGTAAAATATTCTGATCTCTTCTTTGGCTATAGTATTCTGAGACAATTTGGAAAATGCTAAAATGAAGATGGTAATGCCAAAGCTTCTTATTTGAGGAGATGCTAATAAAAGAGCTAATTAGTAGGTTCTCTTTTTATAACATTTTATTGTTATAAGGAAAAATTGTTTTATGTTAAAATGATAATTTTAATTCAAATAAAGAGAATTATTTCTCTTATTTTTTTATTAGCATAGCCCAGCATCTAATATCAAATGCTTCCTTATTTATTAATTTTCAACATCTCTAGGCATTTTGGAGATATCCAAAATTTCATGCAGGCATTATACCCATTACCATACAATTTTCTTATAAACATGGAACAAAAAGAATGTTCAGTGAATAGAGGAAGATAGTTATGAAAAATCTTCCACTGCAGTAACATAGTAGAAGAGCAGCAGTCTGCAGTTTTCTCATAATTGTCATCCCCTCTTGAACTCTAAAAATTAGTGATCCCATTGAACAATTGAAGATGGCTTTTGTGAGCATTTGGGGAATTCTAGCACAGGATGAAATCCATTTTATTCTGACCTGTCACCTTCCCAGGTCCTTGACTTACATGAATGATTTGTCCCTAAGGCAGTTCAACACATCTTACCCGACAGGTTCAGAGGATGCTCTAGTTTGCCCCCAACTGCAGGTTCTTCCTTTCCATCTTCTTGTAAATGTCTTGAATCTCTTTTTTCTTATTTTTTCCTTCCACACATGCCCTGGAAGCTCAAGAAATTATGTTTACCACTGCTAGGGCCGGCTGGGGCGTTCTGGCACATGACTAGTCTTTGGCTAAACGGTATGTTTGTTTTACTTTTAACTGTAGATTAGCTCATAGAAAAACTTGATTTCACCAAGGCAGCTCTCTGGAAAGACACTTCTTTAAGAAATATAAATATTTTGGTTCTTTTGAGAATTAAGCAAAATCGTTATATCTTATATTAAAAGAAAGACAAATGGCTGTAAGCGCTTATGTTTTTCATGCATGAAAGGGTAAGTTTGTTAGAAACATGATATATGATTTTGAAATATTAAGAATACAAAGGAGATCATTATGTCACTCACCTTAAACAGAGTTTGTGGTATCCAGGGAACTAATCTGCGATGGCTAAGGAAACAATAGGTACTCACAGTGAAAAGGGTTTATAAGACAATCCAAACAAGTCTTTTTTCCCCATCGCTAACTAACACAAGGTCATGTCCCAGAGATATAACAACACCTAGAGTGCTGTTAAAATAAACATTCCCTAGAAACTCTGGACTTTGCAAATGATCACTTAAATCAGCAGTAACCCTGCAACCCTTCAGAGTGAGATATTGCACAGGGTCCTGATTTTTCAATGATTTTCCCATTCAAGTAATGTAATGGGTATTGCTACTGAAAAGTTTCTGACTTCATTTCGAAAAACTTTTAGAATAAATTGTTTAAAATTGCCTTCCCCCTTTAGGAATTTGTCCATTTAATTTAAAAAATATAGATTTTTTCTCATTATATAATATTTATTGAGAAAGATTTAGAACATGTGGAAAAGTATGAAGAGGAAAAGTAAAATCATTTTTTATAAACAAACAAAACCACTATTGATATTTGGAGTAAATACTTCCAGTCATATAATATGTATGTGTATGTGTCTCTCTGTGTAAGTATACACATTCAAAGGAATGTGTGTATATATATATATATAACGTGGTATATAATTTTGTGACAGCATATATTTACATCTTTATTGGAGTATAATTGCTTTACAATGGTGTGTTAGTTTCTGCTTTATAACAAAGTGAATCAGTTATACATATACATATGTTCCCATATCTCTTCCCTCTTGGGTCTCCCTCCCTCCCACCCTCCCTATCCCACCCCTCCAGGCAGTCACAAAGCACCGAGCTGATCTCCCTGTGCTATGCAGCTGCTTCCCACTAGCTATCTACCTTACGTTTGGTAGTGTATATATGTCAATGCCTCTCTCTCGCTTTGTCACAGCATACCCTTCCCCCTCCCCATATCCTTTGGGTCTCTAGTAGGTCTGTGTCTTTATTCCTGTCTTACCCCTAGGGTCTTCATGACATTTTTTTTCTTAAATTCCATATATATGTGTTAGCATACGGTATTTGTCGTTCTCTTTCTGACTTACTTCACTCTGTATGACAGACTCTGGGTCTATCCACCTCATTACAAAGAGCTCAATTTCATTTCTTTTTATGGCTGAGTAATATTCCATTGTATATATGTGCCACATCTTCTTTATCCATTCATCCGATGATGGACACCTAGGTTGTTTCCATCTCTGGGCTATTATAAATAGAGCTGCAAAGAACATTTTGGTACATGACTCTTTTTGAATTATGGTTTTCTCAGGGTATGTGCCCAGGAGTGGGATTGCTGGGTCATATGGTAGTTCTATTTGTAGTTTTTTAAGGAACCTCCATACTGTTCTCCACAGTGACTGTATCAATTTACATTCCCACCAACAGTGCAAGAGGGTTCCCTTTTCTCCACACTCTCTCCAGCATTTGTTGTTTCTAGATATTTTCATGATGGCCATTCTGACTGGTGTGAGATGATATCTCATTGTAGTTTTGACTTGCATTTCTCTAATGATTAATGATGTTGAGCATTCTTTCATGTGTTTGTTGGCAGTCTGTATATCTTCCTTGGAGAAGTGTCTGTTTAGGTCTTCTGCCCATTTTTGGATTGGGTTGTTTGTTTTTTTGTTATTGAGCTGCATGAGCTGCTTATAAATTTTGGAGATTAATCCTTTGTCAGTTGCTTCGTTTGCAAATATTTTCTTCCATTCTGAGGGTTGTCTTTTGGTCTTGTTTATGGTTTCCTTTGCTGTGCAAAAGCTTTTAAGTTTCATTAGGTCCCATTTGTTTATTTTTGTTTTTATTTCCCCTTTCTCTAGGAGGTGGGTCAAAAAGGATCTTGCTGCGATTTATGTCATAGAGTGTTCTGCCTATGTTTTCCTCTAAGAGTTTGATAGTTTCTGACCTTACATTTTGGTCTTTAATCCATTTTGAGCTTATTTTTGTGTATGGTATTAGGGAGTGATCTAATCTCATACTTTTACATGTACCTGTCCAGTTTTCCCAGCACCACTTATTGAAGAGGCTGTCCTTTCTCCACTGTATATTCCTGCCTCCTTTATCAAAGATAAGGTGACCATATGTGTGTGGGTTTATCTCTGGGGTCTCTATCTTGTTCTATTGATTTATCTTTCTGTTTTTGTGCCAGTACCATAGTGTCTTGATTACTGTAGCTTTGTAGTATAGTCTGAAGTCAGGGAGCCTGATTCCTCTAGCTCCGTCTTTTGTTCTCAAGATTGCTTTGGCTCTTTGGGGTCCTTTGTGTTTCCATACAAATTGTGAAATTTTTTGTTCTAGTTCTGTGAAAAATGCCAGTGGTAGTTTGATACGGATTGCATTGAATCTGTAGATTGCTTTGGGTAGTAGAGTCATTTTCACAATGTTGATTCTTCCAATCCAAGAACATGGTATATCTCTCCATCTATTTGTATCATCTTTAATTTCTTTCATCAGTGTCTTATAATTTTCTGCATACAGGTCGTTTGTCTCCTTAGGTAGGTTTATTCCTAGATATTTTATTCTTTTTGTTGCAATAGTAAATGGGAGCGTTTTCTTGATTTCACTTTCAGACTTTTCATCATTAGTGTATAGGAATGCCAGAGATTTCTGTGCATTAATTTTGTATCCTGCTACTTTACCAAATTCATTGATTAGCTCTAGTAGTTTTCTGGTAGAATCTTTAGGATTCTCTATGTATAGTATCATGTCATCTGCAAACAGTGACAGCTTTACTTCTTCTTTTCTGATTTGGATTCCTTTTATTTCCTTTTCTTCTCTGATTGCTGTGGCTAAAACTTCCAAAACTATGTTGAATAAGAGTGGTGAGAGTGGGCAACCTTGTCTTGTTCCTGATCTTAGTGGAAATGCTTTCAGTTTTTCACCATTGAGGACAATGTTGGCTGTGGGTTTGTCATACATGGCCTTTATTATGTTGAGGAAAGTTCCCTCATGCCTACTTTCTGCAAGGTTTTTATCATAAATGGGTGTTGAATTTTGTCGAAAGCTTTCTCTGCATCTGTTGAGGTGATCATATGGCTTTTCTCCTTCAATTTGTTAATATGATATATCACGTTGATTGATTTGCGTATATTGAAGAATCCTTGCATTCCTGGAATAAACCCCACTTGATCATGGTGTATGATCCTTTTAATGTGCTGTTGGATTCTGTTTGCTAGTATTTTGTTGAGGATTTTTGCATCTATGTTCATCAGTGATATTGGACTGCAGTTTTATTTCTTTGTGACATCCTTGTCTGGTTTTGGTATCAGGGTGATAGTGGCCTCATAGAATGAGTTTAGGACTGTTTCTCTCTCTGCTATATTTTGGAAGAGTTTGAGAAGGATAGGTGTTAGCTCTTCTCTAAATGTTTGATAGAATTCACCTGTGAAGCCATCTGGTCCTGGGCTTTTGTTTGTTGGAAGATTTTTAATCACAGTTTCAATTTCAGTGCTTGTGATTGGTCTGTTCATATTTTGTATTTCCTCCTGATTCAGTCTTAGCAGGTTGTCCATTTCTAAGAATTTGTCCATTTCTTCCAGGTTGTCCATTTTATTGCCATAGAGTTGCTTGTAGTAATCTCTCATGATTTTTTTTATTTCTGCAGTGTCAGTTGTTACTTCTCTTTCATTTCTAATTCTATTGATTTGAGTCTTCTCCCTTTTTTTCTTGATGAGTCTGGCTAATAGTTTATCAATTTTGATTATCTTCTCAAAGAACCAGCTTTTAATTTTATTGATCTTTGCTATCATTTCCTTCATTTCTTTTTCACTTATTTCTAATCTGATCTTTATGATTTCTTTCCTTCTACTAACTTTGGGTTTTTTTGTTCTTTTTTCTCTAATTCCTTTAGGTGCCAGGTTAGGTTGTTTATTCGAGATGTTTCCTGTTTCTTAAGGTAGGATTGTATTGCTATAAACTTCCCTCTTAGAACTGCTTTTGCTGCATCCCATAGATTTTAGGGCGTCGTGTCTCCATTGTCATTTGTTTCTAGGTATTTTTTTATTTCCTCTTTGATTTCTTCAGTGATCACTTCATTATTAAGTAGTGCATTGTTTAGCCTCCATGTGTTTGTATTTTTTACAGATCTTTTCCTGTAATTGATATCTAGTCTCATAGCGTTGTGGTCGGAAAAGATACTTGATAGAATTTCAATTTTCTTAAATTTACCAAGGCTTGATTTGTAACCCAAGATATGATCTATCCTGGATAATGTTCCATGAGCACTTGAGAAAAATGTGTATTCTGTTGTTTTTGGATGGCATGTCCTATAAATATCAGTTAAATCCATCTTGTTTAATGTATCATTTAAAGCTTGTGTTTCCTTGTTTATTTTCATTTTGGATGATCTGTCCATTGGTGAAAGTGGGGTGTTAAAGTCCCCTACTATGAACATGTTACTGTCGATTTCCCCTTTTATGGCTGTTAGTATTTGCCTTATGTATTGAGGTGCTCCTATGTTGGGTGCATAAATATTTACAATTGTTATATCTTCTTCTTGGATCGATCCCTTGATCATTATGTAGTGTCCTTCTTTGTCTCTTCTAATAGTCTTTATTTTAGAGTCTATTTTGTCTGATATGAGAATTGCTACTCCAACTTTCTTTTGGTTTCCATTTGCATGAAATATGTTTTTCCATCCCCTTACTTTCAGTCTGTATGTGTCTCTAGGTCTGAAGTGGGTCTCTTGTAGATGGCAAATATATGGGTCTTGTTTTGTATCCATTCAGCCAATCTGTGTCTTTTGGTGGGAGCATTTAGTCCATTTACATTTAAGGTCATTATTGATATGTATGTTCCTATTTCCATTTTCTAAATTATTTTGGGTTTGTTATTGTAGGGCTTTTCCTTCTCTTATGTTTCTTGCCTAGAGAAGTTCATTTAGCAGTTGTTGTAAAGCTGGTTTGGTGGTGCTGAACTCTCTCAGCTTTTGCTTGTCTGTAAAGCTTTTAATTACTCCATCAAATCTGAATGAGATCCTTACTGGGTAGAGTAATCTTGGTTGTAGGTTTTTCTCCTTCATCATTTTAAATATGTCCTGCCAGTCCCTTCTGGCTTGCAGAGTTTCTGCTGAAAGATCAGCTGTTAACCTTATGGGGATTCCCTTGTGTGTTATTTGTTGTTTTTCCCTTGCTGCTTTTAATATGTTTTCTTTGTATTTAATTTTTGACAGTTTGATTAATATGTGTCTTGGCATATTTCTCCTTGGATTAATCCTGTATGGGACTCTCTGTGCTCCTGGACTTGATTAACTATTTCCTTTCCCATATTAGGGAAGTTTTCAACTATAATCTCTTCATATATTTTCTCAGTCCCTTTCTTTTTATCTTCTTCTTCTGGAACCCCTATAATTCAAATGTGGGTGCACTTAATGTTGTCCCAGAGGTCTCTGAGACTGTCCTCAGTTCTTTTCATTCTTTTTTCTCTATTCTGTTCTGCAGTAGTTATTTTCACTATTTTATCTTCCAGGTCACTTATCCGTTCTTCTGCATCAGTTATTCTGCTATTGATCCCATCTAGAGTATTTTTCATTTCATTTATTGTGTGGTTCATCATTGTTTTTTTCATCTTTAGTTCTTCTAGGTCCTTGTTAAATGTTTCTTGCATTTTGTCTCTTCTATTTCCAAGATTTTGGATCATCTTTACTATCATTATTCTGAATTGTTTTTCATGTAGACTCCCTATTTCCTCTTCATTTGTTAGGTCTGGTGGGTTTTTATCTTGCTCCTTCATCTGCTGTGTGTTTTTCTGTCTTCTCATTTTGCTTATCTTACTGTGTTTGGGGTATCCGTTTTGCAGGCTGCAGGTTCGTACTTCCCGTTGTTTTTGGTGTCTGTCCCCAGTGGCTAAGTTTGGTTCAGTGGGTTGTGTAGGCTTCCTGGTGGAGGCGACTAGTGCCTGTGTTCTGGTGGATGAGGCTGGATCTTGTCCTTCTCTTGAGCAGGTCCATGTCTGGTGGTGTGTTTTGGGGTGTCTGTGGCCTTATTATGATTTTAGGCAGCCTCTCTGCTAATGGGTGGGGTTGCGTTCCTGTCTTGCTAGTTGTTTGGCATAGGATGTCCAGCACTGTAGCTTGCTGGTCGTTGAGTGAAGCTGGATGCTGGTGTTGAGATGGAGATCTCTGGGAGATTTTCACCATTTGATATTATGTGGAGCTGGGAGGTCTCTTGTGGACCAGTGTCCTTAAGTTGGCTCTCCCACCTCAGAGGCATAGTACTGACTCCTGGCTGCAGCACAAAGAGCCTTTCATCTACACAGCTCAGAATAAAGGGAGAAAAAGTAGAAAGAAATAATTAGTAGGGAGGGATGAAGGAAGGAGGGAGGGAAGGAAGGAAAAAAAGAAAGGAGATAGAGTAAAATAAAATAAGGTAAAATATAATAAAGTTATTAAAATAAAAAAATAATTATTAAGAGAAAAAATAAAAAATAAAAAAACAACAACCCCCCCCCCAAATGGACGGATAAAACCATAGGACAAATGGTGGAAGCAAAGCTATACAGACAAAATCTCAGACAGAAGCATACACATACACACTCACAAAAAGAGGAAAAAATCATAAATCTTGCTCTCGAAGTCCACCTCCTTAATTTGGGATGATTCATTGTCTATTCATGTATTCCACAGGTGCAGGGTACATCAAGTTGATTGTGGAGCTTTAATCCGCTGCTTCTGAGGCTGCTGGGAGAGATATCCCTTTCTCTTCTTTGTTCTCACAGCTCCCAGGGGCTCAGCTTTGGATTTGGCCCCGCCTCTGTGTGTAGGTCCCCTGTGGGCGTCTGTTCTTCGCGGGTTAAAGGAACCGCTGATTCGGGAGCTCTGGCTCAGCACGTAGTGCGGGGCGAGCCTGCCGCGGCAGAGGACGGCGTGACGTTGCACCAGCCTGAGGCGCGCCGTGCGTTCTCCGGGGGGAGTTGTCCCTGGATCCCGGGACCCTGGCAATAGCGGGCTCCCCGGAAGGGGGTGTGGATAGTGACCTGTGCTCGCACACAGGCTTCTTGGTGGCGGCAGCAGCAGCCTTAGCATCTCATGCCCGTCTCTGGAGTCCGCGCTGTTAGCCGCAGCTTGCACCCGTCTCTGGAGCTCCTTTAAGTGCGCTCTTAATCCCCTCTCCTCGTGCACCAGGAAACAAAGAGGGAAGAAAAAGTCTCTTGCCTCTTCGGCAGGTCCAGACTCTTCCCTGGACTCCCTCCCGGCTAGCCGTGGCGCACTAACCCCCTGCAGGCTGTGTTCACGCCACCAACCCCAGTCTTTTCCCGGCGCTCCGACCGAAGCCCGAGCCTCAGCTCCCAGCCCCGCCCGCCTCAGCGGGTGAGCAGACAAACCTCTCGGGCTGGTGAGTGCTGGTCGGCGCTGATCCTCTGTGCGGTAATCTCATCGCTTTGCCCTCCGCACCCCTGTTGCTGCGCTCTCCTCCGCGGCTCCGAAGCTTTCCCTCTCTGCCACCCGCAGTCTCCGCCCACGAAGGGGCTTCCTAATGTGTGGTAACCTTTCCTCCTTCAGAGCTCCCTCCCACTGGTGCAGGTCCCGTCCCTATCCATTTGTCTCTGTTTATTCTTTTTTCTTTTGCCCTACCCAGGTACGTGGGGGGTTTCTTGCCTTTTGGGAGGTCTGAGGTCTTCTCAGCGTTCAGTAGGTGTTCTGTAGGAGTTGTTCCACGTGTAGATGTATTTCTGGTGTATCTGTGGGGAGGAAGGTGATCTCCGCGTCTTACTCTTCCGCCATCTTCCCGGAAGTCTGAGAGCATATATTTTTAAAAAGATTTAACTGCACAGAATTTATCACATTCCACAGTTTATAGAACCATATCGTCATTGGTCTGTGAAAGATCTTTTACCTTTTTTTTTTTCTTTGGCGGTACGCGGGCCTCTCAGTGTTGTGGCCTCTCCCGTTGCGGAGCACAGGCTCCGGACGCGCAGGCTCAGCGGCCATGGCTCACGGGCCCAGCCGCTCCGCGGCATGTGGGATCTTCCCAGACCGGGGCACGAACCCGTGTCCCCTGCATCGGCAGGTGGACTCTCAACCACCGCGCCACCAGGGAAGCCCAGATCTTTTACTTTATTTCACTAATTTCCTCCATGATCTTGTTTAATTTCTTTTCCCAGATTAGTTATGTGTTAGTATATTTCATGTTTGTCGTTACATATGATTATTTAGATATATGTGTTTATATCGTAAAAATACAAAGATTATTTTCCATGTGCATTTTTGTAATTTACACAAATGGTATTTTGCTAAAAGTTTTATTTGGTTTTTTACTTCCTTCATTCAACATTATGCTTCTGAGCCTTATTCAGTGTAAATCTACTGGAACACAGACATTCATTGTATCAACTACATTTTATTTATCCACTCTTTTAGCAGGTATTTTTGTTGGCTTCAACTCTCTGCAGTTATAAACACAATTTGCTCTTTCCTTGTGAACCTGTGAGAAAATTCCTAAAGACTTCCAGGTTGCTCTTCAGAAAAACTATACACGTTTACACACTTACCAGCAGCCTATGTGGACTTCTTACTAGCATATTTTGTTAGCCAACCTACTGATATTACCTCTGATGCATGTAAAGTGGTATCTCAAGATGGTTTAAGTAGCATGTCTCTGATCAGTAGTGAACTTCAGTAAACCATGCTCGCCAGACATTCTGGCTATCTGTGAATTAACAATTCATATTCTCTGATTATTTTCCTATTGTGCTCCTTTATACTTTTGTTGCCTGATTTTCAGGTGTGCCCCATACATTCTAGATATTAGTGTCTTGTAAGATTTGGATTTTACAGATCTCTCTTCTCTCAGTCTGTCACCTATGTGTTAGTTTTATCTATGGTATCTTTGATTGATGAGAGAATCTTAACTTTAATGTAATTTAATTTGTCTATTTTTCCCTAATAATTTTTGCTTTGGATAGTTTTTCTTTCGCTTAAGAAATCATTTTGTTTAAGAAATCTAAAGTCACAGATATAGTCCTAAATTTTCTTCAGTTAATCCTATAGTTTTATATTTCAGAAATCGTCTTTAGTTCTCTATAGTTACACTATAATTTTATAAATGATATGAGGTAGAATAAAGTAAATGAAACAAAACCTAAAACACTTGTAGTTAATATCATAGTTAGTGGAAAAATATTGAACCTTTTCTTCCTAAGGGCAGAACAGAGATGCCCGTTATCACTACTTTGGAGCACAGGCTCTGGATGCGCAGGCTCAGCGGCCATGGCTCACGGGCCTAGCTGCTCCACGGCATGTGGGATCTTCCCGGACTGGGGCACGAACTTGTGTCCCCTGCATCGGCTGGAGGACTCTCAACCACTGGCCACCAGGGAAGCCCCTATCACCACTTTTATTCAATACTGTACTGGAGATCTTATCCAGTGCAAGAAGGAAGGAAAAAAAAGGTATTATACTGAAAAGAAAGTAAGGAAAATGGTATTACTTGCAGACAGAATGATTGTGTACATAGAAAATCCAAAAAGAGTTACAGATACATATTAGGATTAACAAATGAATTTAATAAGATTACTAGATACAACTTTATTACAGAAAAAATTATTTCTGTATCCCAGCAAAACCAAATAAAATATTTAATCTGGAAAGACTTAAAATAGCAATGGTCAAATGTGCTCTTTACATCTAATGACAATTATGATTCTATGAAAGGTTCACAGTATAGCTTGAGAGTTGCTAATATGGGTAATTATGCTAAGGTGAAGTGAGACAAAATAGTGCAATAGAAAAAAAAAAAGAAAACTAGGGATTGAGAATGTGGAGACATATTTTACTCTTGAATCTGCAATAACCAGCTAGGTGACTTTCAACAAGTCACTTTACTTCATTGTAACTGTTTCCTTATTTGTAAATTAAATGTTTTTCAAACTTTTTTTCAAAATAGTAGAAAATTTCTTTAAAAATACTAATTATATCCTTAATATGAAAAATGGCTAAAACAAATATTCTTCAGAAAAATTAAACTTTCACCAAGTGACAGGGAGTGATTATTTCAGTGGGTATAAAGATTCGTAGAAGCACAGCAAGGAGCCAGTACTCCAAGATAACATGCTTTAACATGCATGGTAGTAACTTATCCAAGACCAAAGCAAGTCAGACCGAGAATACAGGTCTGTTTTCTTTCTCCTATACTGTACTGAGACTTTAAAGACTGAAAATTTAAGCTAGGAAGGAAGAGTGGTATGCTGCAGACCTGTGCTGAAGACACTTGGGGCTGGTGTAGCAATTTCACCCATGAGTATCTGAGACAATAAAGATGAGAGAAAATATTTTAGGACTGAGCAAGAAAATATATCCTTTAAATGTGTGTACTTCTTCTAGTTGGTTCTTTAAAATTTAAATACATTTTCCCTCAGGTCAGGGTGTTTGGAGTTAAGGGAAAATGCTAAAAGTCAGACCCTGGAGAGGCAAGAGTCAGGAGCCAATAGGATGAGGCTAAATAGGGTTGTTAATTAACCTGGCCTATGAGAAAGACAGAGAAGTGAAAAGGTGTGTGTCATGGCACAGGAAAAATACAGGTGGAAACAGCTGAAGGCCGTATAGAGGAATTCTTGAGAGGGAATGCAAATGTCTGTGACCCAGAACTGACCTGGCATCAAAGGAGAATCTAGCATCCAAATACATCCAAATGATGTATTTGGATTCTCCATCTTGGGTCCCCATGAATGGTTAAATGACACATCCCACTCAGGATCCTTTTCTAGAGTAGGGATTGGCAAACTACAGTCAGTGAGGCTAATCTAGCCTGATGCCTGTTTTGTAAATAAAGTTTTATTGGAATAAAGTCACAGAATTAGTCATTGTCTATGGCTGCTTTTGCACTTCAACAGAAGGGTTGAGTAGTTCCAACAGAGACTGTATAGCATGCAAAGCCAAAAATATTTACTATCTGGCCCTTTACAGAAAAAGTGAACCCTACAGCCCAAAAGGGAGAGATTTCTGGTCTGATCAATACAACCACAATATCCAGTTGGCTTTGGGAAGCAGAAGTAGTCTTACTTGGATCTGATAAATGGATGATTGTTCCAGAGCTAGGAACTGAATGCTTGTGTACAATTGTGTTCAGGTCTGCCTCTGGGTGAGAATATGAGTGCTCTCTAAACAATATTTGGATGCATGCTGCTGAGAAACAAAGCATATAATGAAGTTTTCCAGAGCTGTTTAAGCAATGGCAGACTTTCTAAAATGTTGGCTGGTGACGTGGAATACCTTTTCGTACAAGATGCTCCGTATTTTCATAATGTAGAACTTTGCTAGTGAGCTTAAAGGTAGACTGATCGGTAGAAAAGGCTTTAATTGTAAAGGAAGAGAAGAGTGTGGGAAGGACCCACAGGAGGAGGAGCCAGGACGTGGAAAGTTAAAATGGAGCAATTATCATTTTTCCAGAAGGAGAATATGTATTCTGTTAAAAATATTTATGCCTGTCTTAATGATGACAGATTCACATCCAAATGGTATTTTCAGCCACGAAAATAACACCAAACGTAAGATTACGATCAGTGGAAGCTGCTGATTCTCTGAGGCTTTTACATATGCTAAATAGTCACATGCCAACTTTTCATTATAGCAAAAATACTATAATTTCTCATTAGAGCCAAGACCAATGATCCCATCTATTTCACAAGTCCTTTTGAGTGTACTTTGTCAGTCAATGTGTGCATCGATAAAGTGAAATTGCAAATTAAATTATTTCACTCGGAGAATCATAGATCAAAAGTCTCAAGTGGAGAAAATAGAAGTTTGCTTTGGACCTCAGGCTGCCACGATCTTTTTCTCTTTTCCTTTGCTACTAAAATTATTAGAATAGTCTAAATTAACTGCATCTAATTTCTTACCATCTACTCCTTATTAATTTCACTACTTGCAATCTGGGTTATAAATACAACCAGCCTAAAGAACTATTCTCTCAATGACCATCAGTAACCCCCTAATTGCCAAACTGAATAACCACTTCTGAATCCTCTATTGGCTCCTGGACATGGTACAATACATCTTTTTCTCAGGAAATTTCTCTCTTTCCTCTCTTTATGATTCTCTTTCTACTCCCACCTGGAACTATATCCTCAGCCTCTTTTCTTTCATAAGGCATTTTATCTGCTTCCATGTCATTACCTATCACCTTTGTGTTGATTGGTTCTTGTCCACCAATCTCTGTATTCTAATATTCGTTCACTAATAGTATCCAAATAGAACATCCTATCACAATGGTGACATTGACATTCTCTCTCTCCCGCTTCGTCTATTCTACTACATGCTAACTTCTGTAACTCTTACCTCTGAAGTGTCTCTTGTCTATGCATTTCCCATCTTTTCCACCTCTTCACCATGTCTACAGCTACAGCTCCACCTCGAGCAACAATGAACTCATACCTTGAAGATCGCATCAGTGGCTTAATTGGTCTCTGAGCCTTAGGACTCTTCCTCTAATTCCTTCTGAACTACCCTCTGCCAGGTTAGTCATTCTATAGCTCACCTCCCAGTGTCACAACACGACTCAAAACCTCAATGTTGCTCTTTTCCAAAGACTCTTGTAATACCTAATTTTTAAAACCCTGAGCAATTTGATCCTGCATTACCTCTGTAGACTTATTTTCTCTCCTTTCATTCGTATTCTCCATCATCCAGCTATATTGGATAACTTGCTCTTCCTTCAAAATTGGGTACAGTTTCTCCTACCATTGTATTTCTTTCTTGAAACTTTTTTTCCTCAATTCCAAATTCTGAAATATTAGTGTATTGTGCATCTGTTCTTCTAAGGCCATTCCAAATATGTTTCCTTCTTAAACGTTTCTACATTTTATAGACATTTTTGCCCTTAAGGTCAGATGCTATACGATTCCTTCATCCTTTTTTGTAAGCTCTTATATGAAACTCATCAGATATTGCCAGGTATTATGATTATTTGTATGTTATCTCCTAGTCTCCCTTACTCCATACAATATATTCAAAGCTCCTTAATGATGGGACCTGAATAATATTCATCTTTGTAATTGATTAACATAGAAGTTAATTGTTAATTGAGTTAAGTTGTCTATACACAATGAGTTTGCAAGAAAATTGTTGAATTTTACATTATGCCTTTAGATACATGCCCTTAACTAAAATTCACCATGTATGTTCTCACTCTTTTGGCATAAGAAGCAACAATCTTTCCTGCAGCAAAGTGCTCCAAGAATTGTTTTTATTTACATGCTGAATTATTCAGTGATGCATAATGATGATATTAAATTGAATAAAACTTTTGATGATTCTTTGGAATGTAAAAAAAAAAAAATGTTAGTTAGGCTCCTAATCTAAAACTGGTTTAACAGACTTGTTGTTGCCAAGGGGTGGGGGAGGGTTGGATTGGGAGTCTGGGGTTAGCAGATACAAACTTTTATGTGTAGAATAGATAAATAAAACAAGGTCCTCTTGCATAGCCCAGGGAGCTATATCCTATATCCTGTAATAAACCATAGTGGAAAAGAATATGAAAAAGAATTTAAAAAAAACTGGTTTAACTTACAGATATCTATGTAATAGATATGTATTTTAAGATAAAACAACTCAAACCTCTGCAAGCTTTTGCCCCTTCTAGGATTATAGAGAAACCTGGGTTAGATTTCAATGCAGGGCCGTCTGGAAAAGGGCAACAAAAAAAGCTGATTGAGATCAAGCAGGTCTTGCCTAAGCTTTTGGGTCAGCTTCCTAGTTTTCTTCTTGACCTCTAGTTGCCCCATGCATCTTCACCACTGTTACCAAGATAATTTTCTGTCTTATTTGGTTTGGGCTGCTGAAAAATACATGGGCTGGGTGACTTATCAACAACCGAAATTTATTCCTCACAATCCTGGAGGGAAGTCCAAAATCAAGGTGCCGGCAGACTGAGTGTCTGATGAGAGCCCACTTCCTGGTTCATAGGTCGCCGTCTTCTCTCTATAACCTCACATAGTAGAAAGGGCAAGAGAGCTCTCTGAGATCTCTCATAAAGGCACTAATCCCATTCGTGAGGGCTCTATTCTTATGACCTAATCCCCTCCCAAAGGCTCCACCTACAAATACCATCACATTGGGGATTAGGTTTCAACATACGAATGTTGTGGGGACCCAAACATTCAACCTACAGCATTTTCCTAAAGCTCCACTATGATGAAAATAACAATCTAATATTTGAGTAGTATTTTATGTCTTGCAAGATACTTTTCAAAGTACCATAAGAGTAATATTATCTATTCGCTTATTCCAGTCAATCCATAAATACTGGGCACCTGTTATACACCAGACATTATGTTGAGACTTAAAAAGATAAATAAATTTGGTTAATTCTTTCAAGAACTTTAGTTGAAAGAAAATGATAGTTGGTTAGAAAAAAAGGAATATGAGGAGTATGGAAGATTATAAGAAGCCTGTAATCAGAGAAATCATAATCCCCCTTGCATATGCATTCACTTTTTCTCTTGTCTTTAAGTCATATACACTATAATTACCACCATTATTATTATCTAAAGCCTTTTATTCACTCATTCAGCAAAAATTTACTGCAAGGCATTATTCTAGGCACTTGAACAGTGAACAAATCAGAAAAAAATATCCTTCCTTCATGAAATTTGCAATCTATTATGCAGAGGATAGAGGAAAAAACCAAAATATATATGCAAATTATATAGCTTTTTAGAAGTATTTATTTAATATTTATTAAAATATTGTAACTTAAAAAAATGCAGGTCATTCTCTCTGCCACTATTTTCTCCTTCTCCTATGCTTACTTGGAGAAAATCTGTCCATTCTTATCTCAGAATATCAAATTTTCTGGGGCCTGCTGAGTTGGCTGCAGGTCTCATAATTCTGCCTCTTAGACACGGCTGATGGGCTATGATTGGGCATGAGTCAATTGGATTTCACGTACCAAGGCTGGGGATTGAGACTCAGAAACTCTAGTTAGATATAATGGGAAGCTTACTTAAAGCAAGAATGTCCTTCTGCAGTGATGCAGAGAGTAAGAAGAATGAAGTGGGAACTTGAAAAAGTGTGCCCAGGGAGTGTAAATATTGTCTGTCATGAGGCTCAGCACTTCCTTCCCTTGAATTCCATAAAGTACTCCTCTTCCTTTCAATAAATTATATATTTTTTTGCTTATGATACTTTGAACATACTTTTGTTACTTATAAACAAGTGATCCTTAACTAAGATAAATTTTGTGATTTTCAAACAATTGCAATTTCCAGCAATTTCAAAAAAGATATTTGAACAACTATATGACATACACTGCACAATCAGAATGAACCCTGTCCAGTTCATCTAAGCCATGTATCCCAGTTGATGTCAACCCTGAGCCCTGTCCACAATTAAGTCAGTGGTGCATATTGCCTGCTTTCTACAACCACCAGCATTGTAGAAATTAATAAATCCGTTAAATATTTACTAAAAATGATTTACTCTATTTCCTAGGGTAGCATGGAAAGAGGAAGCTAGAAATTGGATAGCTTCCTTCAGGTAGAGCCATCTAGACTCAACCTACAAGATGGAAGGGAAGAGGCTAAGAAAGAAAGGCCATCCAAAATTCGGGTATGGCTGTTGAGAGAGCTGAGTGGGCTGTATTGAACACTGTTTATCTTCAGGGTTGTGAGTAGCTAATGATTAAGGCAATAATAACGAAGAAAGACGTGAGGTCCTTGAGATAGTTCTGACAAAGCACTTTGAGGGAATATTTTTATTCTGAACACTGACGCTGTGGAAAATTACTGAAAAGCTAATGATATCATCGATGTGATCCTCTGGGCGTAGGGCAATAGCTGAAGCATGGAACAAAGAAAGAAATAAGTCCAGGTAAGAGATCACTGGGATCACTTGTCTAAGTTTGAGGCTGCGAGGCAAAGGAAGAAATATTGTGCTGGGGCATGTATAAACATTTCCAATTTTTAACAACAGCCTAAGATAAAAGGCAATGAGAGACAGAGCACATCCTCTCTTTGCGATTTGGATCACACAAATAAATATCAGTTTTCTTCAAGATCTTTAAGGGAGAAGTTGTTTTAATCAAGTGCTTGGAAGTCTAACAAGGCCATTAACAGGACACACACAGTGTTTTACCCCAGCAGTGGAAGACGGCAGTTCCTTATTGCCCTTCTACATATCACTAGGTCTGTGGCCAAAGTAGAGAGGAAAATGAAAGAAATGGAATGAATTGAAGTGTTTAGGGAGATATTGTGTGTCCGAGTCCAATTACCAATGTTGTGGCTGGACCAACCTTGTTGATCTTATTATGACTGCAAGATGCCCTTCAGCAATAACCATCAGGAAACTTTGAAAAAATAAAGGCTTATTACTTACAGAAACTGGAAATCTCACAGCACCACACCTGGAGCCACACAGTGAGGTCTTGGGTAGAGAGAAAGTGCAAGTGTGAGTGATCAAGCACCTGGGGTTCTTCTTTTATTGGGGTCAAGGGTAGGGGCCTAAGGTTTCCCCGGCTCACTCTTTATTGGTGAATTTAAACCATAGGCTCACTCTTTATTGGTAAATTTAAAACATAAGAGCGGGAACTTAAAGTTTGGGGAGGGAAAAACAGTGGCCCAAAACAAAGGCAGCTCAGTGGGGAAGGTGACCTGCCTCTTTATCTAGTCATGTGACTGGCAATGTGTTTATTCAAGATAGCTGTCTTTGAAGTCCACCACTTTTGCGGTGGATGCCTTGGCAATCAAAGCTTCAGTCAGGCACCTGCATTACAAAAAAGAAAGAAAGAATGAACAAAAAACCCCCCACAACTGTCAGGGTTTGCACTACAGGAGGTCACTTTTTAAAATAACTGAACTCTGATGAATACTTGTATTTTTTTAATAGATAATGACAAAAGACAGCCTTACAGTGACAAAAAAACTCAACTTCTTTTGACATGGGATACTATGTGATACAAAGACAAAGAAGTTTCTTAAACACTTGAGAAAGTGAAACTGATCATTTAGCTGTGTTTATTCTTTCTATGACTCAATAAAAGGCCACTTTTTCTTGCCAGTCTATCAAAATTTGATTTTAAGAGGGTTGATAATGAAGTCAAATTATTTCCAAACCCATCCTCAATTTGGAAGTATTTTAGAAAGCCTGTTTCCAGGTTCATTTTGGAAATATTCCTGGAGTGCCACCTACATGTTAGGGAATGGGTTCAATCCTGAATATGATTGTAACTAAAACAGACATTGCTCTCATGTGCTTACTTATAGTATACTAGGCAAAACTGATATTAAAAAAAAAATAGACACACACACACAAAGTATATAACAACTTAAAGTATATAATTTTCTAAAGTAATAACTTTAAAAGTATGCAATGAAATATGAAAAGTACCATAAAAATGATAGTGTGCTATGAGAAAGTATAAAGGGTACGGAATTTAGATTTGGAGGCCAGGAAAGGATGGAGGATGAACATTTGAGCTAAGACGTATTAGATGAATAAGGGTTTAGTAAGTAAAATGGAGGGAGACAGATAAAAAGTGGGTGTTTCTTCAAGCTAGAAAAGGTGTTGAAAGCTTCACTGTGACAGCCCTCTTTGTTTTTTCTCCAGCTTTATTGAGATATAATTGACAAAACTGTAAGATATTTTAAGTGTATATTGTGGGGATTTGATGATATAAACACACATTGTAAAAGGATTCTCACCATACATGAACCCCAATGTTCATAGCAGCCCCATTTACAATAGCCAAGGCATGGAAGTAACCCAAGTGGCCATCAACAGATGACTGGTTTAAGAAAATGTGAGATATATATATATATATATATATATATATATATGATGGAATATTACTCAGCCATAAAAAAGAATAAAATATTGACACTTGCAGCAACATGGGTAGACCTAGAGAATACCATACTAAGTGAAGTAAGTCAGAGAAAGACAAATATTACATGATATCACTTATATGTGGAATCTAAAAAGTAATATGCATGAATCTATATACAAAACAGAAACAGACTCACAGACATAGAAAAGAAACTCATAGTTATCAAAGGGGAAAGGGGGGGAAGGATAAATTAGAAATATGGGGTTAACAGAAAGAAACTAATACACATAAAATAGATAAGCAACAACATGGCACAGGGAACTGTATTCACTATCTTATAATAGCCTATAATGGAAAAGAATCTGAAAATATATATATAGCTGAATCACTGCTGTACACCTGAAAGTAGCACAATATTGTAAATCAACTATACTTCAGTTAAAAAAAAAAAAAAGAGTCCAAAGACCATTGCATTGGCTTCGCTATTTCTGTGAATGGTCAGCACTGACCTTACAAAAAAAAAGCATTCTCACCATCTAGCTAATTAACAAATCCACCACCTCATATATTTCTTTTTTTCTTTTTTGGTAAGAACATTTAAGTTCTACTCTCGTAGCAAATTTCAATTATAATCATATAATACAGTGTTATCAACTATAGTCACCATGTTTTAGACCACATCCTCAAGCCTTATTCATCTTACAGCTGAAAGTTTGTACCCTTTTACTGACCTCTCCCTAATTTCCCCCACACCCCCAGCTCCTAGCAACCACTTTTCTACTCTCTGTTTCTAAGAGTTTCACTTTTTTTTTTAAACAGTCCACATGTAAAAGATACTGTATAGTATCTGTCTTTCTTTGTCTGGCTTATTTCGTTTGCATAATGCCTTCCTTCAAGGGTCATCCATGTGTGCAAATGATGGGATTTCCTTCTTTCTCATGGCTAAATAATATTCCATTATATATATACACCATGTTGTATCTGTCCATTCATCCATTGATGGACACAGGTTGTTTCCATATCTCGGCTATTGTAAATAAAGCTGCAGTGAACATGGGAGTATAGGTATTTTTTTGATATCCTGTTTTAATTTCCTTTGGCTATAAACCCACACATGAGATTGCTGGATCAGACTGTAAGTTCTCTTTTTAACTTTTTTTTTTTTTTTTAAACATCTTTATTGGGGTATAATTGCTTTACAATGGTGTGTTAGTTTCTGCTTTATAACAAAGTGAATCAGTTATACATATACATATGTTCCCATATGTCTTCCCTCTTGCGTCTCCCTCCCTCCCACTCTCCCTATCCCACCCCTCCAGGCTGTCACAAAGCACCGAGCTAATATCCCTGTGCCTTGCAGCTGCTTCCCCCTAACTATCTACCTTACTACGTTTGTTAGTGTGTATATGTCCATGACTCTCTCTCGCCCTCTCAAAGCTCACCCTTCCCCCTCCCCATATCCTCAAGTCCGTTCTCCAGTAGGTCTGCGTCTTTATTCCTGTCTTACCCCTAGGTTCTTCATGACATTTTTCTTCCCTTAAATTCCATATATATGTGTTAGCATACGGTATTTGTCTTTTTCTTTCTGACTTACTTCACTCTGTATGACAGACTCTAGGTCTATCCATCTCATTACAAATAGCTCAATTTCATTTCTTTTTAAGGCTGAGTAATATTCCATTGTATATATGTGCCACATCTTCTTTATCCATTCATCCGATGATGGGCGCTTAGGTTGTTTCCATCTCCGGGCTATTGTAAATAGAGCTGCAATGAATATTTTGGTACATGACTCTTTTTGAATTTTGGTTTTCTCAGGGTATATGCCCAGTAGTGGGATTGCTGCGTCATATGGTAATTCTATTTGTAGTTTTTTAAGGAACCTCCATACTGTTCTCCATAGTGGCTGAACCAATTCACATTCCCACCGACCAATTCACATTCCCACCAGCAGTGCAACAGTGTTCCCTTTTCTCCATACCCTCTCCAGCATTTATTGTTTCTAGATTTTTTGATTATGGCCATTCTGACCAGTGTGAGATGATATCTCATTGTAGTTTTGATTTGCATTTCTCTAATGATTAATGATGTTGAGCATTCTTTCATGTGTTTGTTGGCATTCTGTATATCTTCTTTGGAGAAATGTCTATTTAGGTCTTCTGCCCATTTTTGGATTGGGTTGTTTGTTTTTTTGTTATTGAGCTGCATGAGCTGCTTATAAATTTTGGAGATTAATCCTTTGTCAGTTGCTTCATTTGCAAATATTTTCTCCCATTCTGAGGGTTGTCTTTTGGTCTTGATTATGGTTTCCTTTGCTGTGCAAAAGCTTTGAAGTTTCATTAGGTCCCATTTGTTTATTTTTGTTTTTATTTCCATTACTCTAGGAGGTGGGTCAGAAAGGATCTTGCTGTGATTTATGTCATAGAGTGTTCTGCCTATGTTTTCCTCTAAGAGTTTGATAGTTTCTGGCCTTACATTTATATCTTTAATGCATTTTGAGCTTATTTTTGTGTATGGTGTTAGGGAGTGATCTAATCTCATACTTTTACATGTACCTGTCCAGTTTTCCCAGCACCATTTATTGAAGAGGCTGTCCTTTCTCCACTGTACATTCCTGCCACCTTTATCAAAGATAAGGTGTCCATATGTGCGTGGGTTTATCTCTGGGCTTTCTATCCTGTTCCATTGATCTATCTTTCTGTTTTTGTGCCAGTACCATACTGTCTTGATTACTGTAGCTTTGTAGTATAGTCTGAAGTCAGGGAGCCTGATTCCTCCAGCTCCTTTTTTCGTTCTCAAGATTGCTTTGGCTATTCGGGGTCTTTTGTGTTTCCATACAAATTGCGAAATTTTTTGTTCTAGTTCTGTGAAAAATGCCTGTGGTAGTTTGATAGGGATTGCATTGAATCTGTAGATTGCTTTGGGTAGTAGAGTCATTTTCACAATGTTGATTCTTCCCATCGAAGAACATGGTATATCTCTCCATCTATTTGTATCATCTTTAATTTCTTTCATCAGTGTCTTATAATTTTCTGCATACAGGTCTTTCGTCTCCTTAGGTAGGTTTATTCCTAGATATTTTATTCTTTTTGTTACAATAGTAAATGGGAGTGTTTTCTTGATTTCACTTTCAGATTTTTCATCATTAGTATATAGGAATGCCAGAGATTTCTGTGCATTAATTTTGTATCCTGCTACTTTACCAAATTCATTGCTCAGCTCTAGTAGTTTTCTGGTAGCATCTTTAGGATTCTCTATGTATAGTATCATGTCATCTGCAAACAGTGACAGCTTTACTTCTTCTTTTCCAATTTGGATTCCTTTTATTTCCTTTTCTTCTCTGATTGCTGTGGCTAAAACTTCCAAAACTATGTTGAATAAGAGTGGTGAGAGTGGGCAACCTTGTCTTGTTCCTGATCTTAGTGGAAATGCTTTCAGTTTTTCACCATTGAGGATGATGTTTGCTGTGGGCTTGTCATATATGGCCTTTATTATGTTGAGGAAAGTTCCCTCTATGCCTACTTTCTGCAGGGTTTTTATCATAAATGGTGTTGAATTTTGTCGAAAGCTTTCTCTGCATCTATTGAGATGATCATATGGTTTTTCTCCTTCAATTTGTTAATATGGTTTATCACATTGATAGATTTGCGTATATTGAAGAATCCTTGCATTCCTGGAATAAACCCCACTTGATCATGGTGTACGATCCTTTTAATGTGCTGTTGGATTCTGTTTGCTAGTATTTTGTTGAGGATTTTTGCATCTATGTTCATCAGTGATATTGGCCTGTAGTTTTCTTTCTTTGTGACATCCTTGTCTGGTTTTGGTATCAAGGTGAAGGTGGCCTTGTAGAAGGAATTTGGGAGTGTTCCTCCCTCTGCTATATTTTGGAAGAGTTCAAGAAGATAGGTGTTAGCTCTTCTCTAAACGTTTGATAGAATTCACCTGTGAAGCCATCTGGTCCTGGGCTTTTGTTTGTTGGAAGATTTTTAATCACAGTTTCAATTTCAGTGCTTGTGATTGGTCTGTTCATATTTTCTATTTCTTCCTGATTCAGTCTTGGCAGGTTGTGCATTTCTAAGAATTTGTCCATTTCTTCCAGATTGTCCATTTTATTGGCATAGAGTTGCTTATAGTAATCTCTCATGATTTTTTTTATTTCTGCAGTGTCAGTTGTTACTTCTCCTTTTTCATTTCTAATTCTATTGATTTGAGTCTTCTCCCTTTTTTTCTTGATGAGTCTGGCTAGTGGTTTATCTATTTTGTTTATCTTCTCAAAGAACCAGCTTTTAGTTTTATTGATCTTTGCTATTGTTTCCTTCATTTCTTTTTCATTTATTTCTGATCTGATTTTTATGATTTCTTTCCTTCTGCTAGCTTTGGGGTTTTTTTGTTCTTCTTTCTCTAATTGCTTGAGGTGCAAGGTTAGGTTGTTTATTTGAGATGTTTCCTGCTTCTTAAGGTGGGCTTGTATTGCTATAAACTTCCCCCTTAGAACTGCTTTTGCTGCATCCCATAGGTTTTGGGTCGTTGTGTCTCCATTGTCATTTGTTTCTAGGTATTTTTTTATTTCCTCTTTGATTTCTTCAGTGATCACTTCATTATTAAGTAGTGTATTGTTTAGCCTCCATGTGTTTGTATTTTTTACAGATCTTTTCCTGTAATTGATATCTAGTCTCATGGCATTGTGGTCGGAAAAGATACTTGATAAAATTTCAATTTTCTTAAATTTACCAAGGCTTGATTTGCGACCCAAGATATGATCTATCCTGGATAATGTTCCATGAGCACTTGAGAAAAATGTGTATTCTGTTGTTTTTGGATGGAGTGTCCTATAAATATCAATTAAGTCCATCTTGTTTAATGTATCATTTAAAGCTTGTGTTTCCTTATTTATTTTCATTTTGGATGAACTGTCCATGGGTGAAAGTGGGGTGTTAAAGTCCCCTACTATGAATGTGTTACTGTCGATCTCCCCTTTTATGGCTGTTAGTATTTGCCTTATGTATTGAGGTGCTCCTATGTTGGGTGCATAAATATTTACAATTGTTATATCTTCTTCTTGGATCGATCCCTTGATCATTATGTAGTGTCCTTCTTTGTCTCTTTTAATAGTCCTTATTTTAAAGTCTATTTTGTCTGATATGAGAATTGCTACTCCAGCTTTCTTTTGATTTCCATTTGCATGGAATATCTTTTTCCATCCCCTTACTTTCAGTCTGTATGTGTCTCTAGGTCTGAAGTGGGTCTCTTGTAGACAGCATATATAAGGGTCTTGTTTTTGTATCCATTCAGCCAATCCATGTCTTTTGGTGGGAGCATTTAGTCCATTTACATTTAAGGTCATTATTGATATGTATGTTCCTATTCCCATTTTCTATATTGTTTTGGGTTCGTTATTATAGGTCTTTTCCTTCTCTTGTGTTTCTTGTCTAGAGAAGTTCCTTTAGCATTTGTTGTAAAGCTGGTTTGGTGGTGCTGAACTCTCTCAGCTTTTGCTTGTCTGTAAAGGTTTTAATTTCTCCATCAAATCTGAATGAGATCCTTGCTGGGTAGAGTAGTCTTGGCTGCAGGTTTTTCTCCTTCATCACTTTCAGTATGTCCTGCCACTCCCTTCTGGCTTGTAGGGTTTCTGCTGAGAGATCAGCTGTTAACCTTATGGGGATTCCCTTGTGTGTTATTTTTCCCTTGCTGCTTTTAATATGCTTTCTTTGTATTTAATTTTTGACAGTTTGATTAATATGTGTCTTGGCATATTTCTCCTTGTATTTATCCTGTATGGGACTCTCTGTGCTTCCTGGACTTGATTAACTATTTCCTTTCCCATATTAGGGAAGTTTTCAACTATAATCTCTTCAAATATTTTCTCAGTCCCTTTCTTTTTCTCTTCTTCTTCTGGAACCCCTATAATTCAAATGTTGGTGCATTTAATGTTGTCCCAGAGGTCTCTGAGACTGTCCTCAGTTCTTTTCATTCTTTTTTCTTTATTCTGTTCTGCAGTAGTTATTTCCACTACTTTATCTTCCAGGTCACTTATCCGTTCTTCTGCCTCAGTTATTCTGCTCTTGATCCCATCTAGAGTACTTTTAATTTCATTTATTGCATTGTTCATCATTGCTTGTTTATTCTTTATTTCTTCTAGGTCCTTGTTAACTGTTTCTTGCATTTTGTCCATTCTACTTCCAAGATTTCGGATCATCCTTACTATCATTATTCTGAATTGTTTTTCATGTAGACTGCCTATTTCCTCTTCATTTGTTAGGTCTGGTGCATTTTTATCTTGCTCCTTCATCTGCTGTGTGTTTTTCTGTCTTCTCATTTTGCTTATCTTACTGTGTTTGGGGTCTCCTTTTTGCAGGCTGCACGTTCGTAGTTCCCGTTGTTTTTGATGTCTGTCTCCAGTGGCTAAGGTTGTTTCAGTGGGTTGTGTAGGCTTCCTGGTGGAGGGGACTAGTGCCTGTGTTGTGGTGGATGAGGCTGGATCTTGTCTCTCTAGTGGGCAGGTTCACGTCTGGTGGTGTGTTTTGGGGTGTCTGTGGCCTTATTATGATTTTAGGCAGCCTCTCTGCTAATGGGTGGGGTTGTGTTCCTGTTTTGCTAGTTGTTTGGCATAGGTTGTCCAGCACTGTAGCTTGCTGGTCGTTGAGTGAAGCTGGGTGCTGGTGTTAAGATGGAGGTCTCTGGGAGATTTCTGCCGTTTAATATTATGTGGAGCTGGGAGGTCTCTTGTTGACCAGTGTCCTGAAGTTGGCTCTCCTACCTCAGAGGCAGAGCCCTGACTCCTGGCTGGAGCACCAAGAGCCTTTCATCCACACGGCTCAGAATAAAAGGGAGAAAAAGTAGAGAGAATTAGTAGAAGTATGAGGAAAGAAAGAAGGAAAGGAGGAAAGAAAGGAAGGAAGAAAGAAGCAAAGAAGGAAAGAAAGGAGGGAGGGAGGGAGGGAGGAAGGAAGGAAGGAGGGAAAGAAGGAAAAAAGACAGAAAGAAAGAAGATACAGTAAAAATAAAATAAAGTATAATATAGTTATTGAATTAAAAAATATTTAGAAAAAAAAAAAGGGACGGATAGAACCTTAGGACAAATGTTGGAAGCAAAGCTATACAGAGAAAATCTTACACAGAAGCATACACATACACCTTCACAAAAAGAGGTAAAGGGGGAAAAATCATAAATCTTGCTCTCAGAGACCACCTCCTCAATTTGGGGTGATTCGTTGTCTAAAGGAGGGAAGGAAGGAAGGAAAGAAAGAAAGAAGGTAAAGTATAATAAAGTTATTACAATTAAAATTAATTGTTAAGAAAAAAAAATTATTAAAAAAAAAAAAAACCATGGACGGACAGAGCCCTAGGACAAATGGTGGAAGCAAGACTATACAGACAAGATCTCACACAGAAGCATACACGTACACATTCACAAAAAGAGGAAAAGGGAAAAAAATCATAGATCTCGCTCCTAAAGTCCACCTCTTCAATTTGGGATCATTCCTTGTCTATTCAGGTATTCCACAGATGCAGGGTATATCAAGTTGATTGTGGAGTTTTAATCCGCTGCTTCTGAGGCTGGTGGGAGAGATTTCCCGTTCTCTTCTTTGTTCTCACAGCTCACAGGAGCTCAGCTTTGGATTTGGCCCTGCCTCTGCGTGTAGGTCGCTGGAGGGCGTCTGTTTTTTGCTCAGACAGGACGGGGTTAAAGGAGCCGCTGATTCGGGGGCTCCGGCTCACTCAGGCCGGGGGTAGGGGGGGGAAGGAGGGGCACTGCGTGCGGGGCGGGCCTGCGGCGTCAGAGGCGGCGTGACGTTGCGGCAGAGGCCGGCGTGACGTTGCACCAGCCTGCGGTCCGCCGTGCGTTCTCCCGGGGAACTTGTTTCTGGATCCCGGGAACCTGGCAGTGGCGGGCTGCACAGGCTCCGCGGAAGAGGGGTGTGGAGAGTGACCTGTGCTCGCACACAGGCCCCTTGGTGGCGGCAGCAGCAGCCTTAGCGTCTCCCGCCCGTCTCTGGGGTTCGCGCTTTTAGCCGCGGCTCGCGCCCGCCTCTGGGGTTCGCGCTTTTAGCCGCGGCTCGCGCCCGTCTCTGGAGTTCCTTTAAGCAGCGCTCTTAAACCCCTCTCCTCGCGCACCAGGAAACAAAGAGGGAAGAAAAAGTCTCTTGCCTCTTCGGCAGGTGCAGACTTTTCCCCGGACTCCCTCCCGGCTAGCCGTGGTGCACTAACCCCTTCAGGCTCTGTTCAAGCCGCCAGCCCCAGTCCTCTCCCTGCGCTCTGTCCAAAACCGAAACCCGAGCCTCAGCTCGCAGCCCCGCCCGCCCCGGCGGGTGAGCAGACAAGCCTCTCGGGCTGGTGAGTGCCGGTCGGCACTGATCCTCAGAGGGAATCTCTCCGCTTTGCCCTCCGCACCCGTCGCTGTGCACTCCTCCGCGGTCCCGAAGCTCCCCCCTCCGCCTCCCGCAGTCTCCGCCCGCGGAGGGGCTTCCTAGTGTGTGGAAACTTTTCCTCCTTCACAGCTCCCTCCCACTGGCGCAGGTGCCGTCCTTATTCTTTTGTCTCTGTTTTTTCTTTTTTTCTTTTGCCCTACCCAGGTACGTGGGGAGTTTCTTGCCTTTTGGGAGGTCTGAGGTCTTCTGCCAGCCTTCAGTAGGTGTTCTGTAGGAGTTGTTCCACGTGTAGATGTATTTCTGGTGTATCCGTGGGGAGGAAGGCGATCTCCGCGTCTTACTCTTCCGCCATCTTCAAGGTCCCCCCCTCTTTTTAACTTTTTGAGGAACCTCTGTACTGTTTTCCGTAATGGCTGCACCAATTTACATTCCCACCAACTGCGCACAAGACTTCCCTTTCTTGACATACTTATCAACATTTATCTCATCTTTTTGATGATAAGTCATTCTGATTAGTGTGAGGTGATATCTCATCGTGGTTTTGATTGGCACTTTCCTTATGCTTAGTGATGTTGAGCACTATTTCATGTACATGATAGCCATTTGTACAGCCCTCATCTTTATGCAGGTAAAGTATTATTAATAAAGGAGAATCTAAGGCCATGTGTACTTTAGCAATTAGCCAAGTTAATGCAACAAATATATGGTGAAAAAGGAATTAGGGGTGTCTGTTCTTTGGTAGAACTTGTTTTACTTTGTTCATTATTATCTTACAGTATTCCCATGGCCACTCCAAATCATTCTGTTATGCTTATTTATTTATTTATTTATTTTCGGCTGTGTTGGGACTTCGTTGCTGCGCGCGGGCTTTCTCTAGTTGCGGTGAGCAGGAGCTACTCTTCGTTGCGGTGCACGTGTTTCTCATTGCGGTGGCTTCTCTTGTCGTGGAGCATGGGCTCTAGGCACGCAGGCTTCAGTAGCTGTGGCACGTGGGCTCAGTAGTTGTGGCTTGCAGGCTCTAGAGCGCAGGCTCCGTAGTTGTGACACACGGGCTTAGTTGCTCGGCGGTGTGTGGGATCTTCCCGAACCAGGGCTCAAACCCGTGTCCCCTGCATTGGCAGGCGGATTCTTAACCACTGCGCCACCAGGGAAGTCCCTGTAATGTTTCTTTTCCTTGAACAGACTTACTAATGTTTTGAGTGTAATTAGAACAGAGTTCCTTTTATAAACTAGATTTTTTTTAAAAGACCAATGATCTAATAAGCATTCTTGAACGTTTGGTTTTAAAATTTTATTAAAATATCTTCTTTATTTTATTAAAGTGATCTATTTATATAGTTAAAAAAAAATAGAAAAGTTTTAAGACAGCAAACCAAAGCCAGTACTTCACCATTTCCTATGTTTTCAGTCTCCTCTCCAGTACCAGTCACTTTCAAACTAGAACTTGTAGGGCAGCAAAATTTGCCACCCCAAAATGTGTCTCTTTGGCACAAGAATTAATTTAGGCTGATTATTCTTAAGCAACCGAAGATTCAGGAAGTTTTTTTTTTACCTTCCCTTTAGCAGCCTAAAAGAATTTAAATAGAGAAACTAGAAAGGTAAAGGAAAATTTCCTCTTCTCTGACAGGATAACTGGCGGGATTCAACTTTAGTGGCTGGACACTACTCACCCTGAGGCTGCTGCAGCTAATCGATCCTGGAACAACTGACAAAAGTCAGCAGAAGGTAAGAATTCTTACCGTGTCAGTCAATCTCCTGGATCTCTGACTTCAGGGTCTTTTGGGAATGAGCCCTTTCTCTTTCTAAAATTAGATTAGCAGGAGAAAATATTTGTGGAGTTAGTTCCTTGGACTTAGCAACCTTTGGTGATCCTTTTCTTCCCAGAGATATCACTGTTTTGCTTTGTCTCTCTTTTCTCTGTGTCATTTGTCATAAAGAGGAAAACCTTTGTTCTGATTAGTTTTTCCTTTTATCTTTTACTATGTCTTGAGGGCTTGGCATTAGGACCAGTGAGAATATTCCTTTTGGTCTCCACCATCTGGAAGGTGCATGTACCAGTGTGCATTTGGTGGTCAGTCAAATAGACTGGGATTCCAAGCAACTATGGCTAATTGGTCAGAAGTGCAGGTAACAACGTGGACTTGCAACTGGCATTCTTTGTCTGGCTCTGCCAGCTTTCAGGGGAGTTTGTCATAGGGAGTCCCAGTTCATAAGGGACATTTGTAGTCTCAACCTTCATTGCTTTCTTAGTGCTGGCACTTCTTACTGCTTATACAACAGAGGACTTTGCTATCCGAGACTGTCTTTGACAGTGAGCTTTCTTGATTTTGTGATGTCTGCATACTTTGAACTCTCTTGCGGCGGTGCCTCCTGCATCCATGTTTAAGTCATAAAAGACTTACTGATTTGAGTCAATATTGAGATCCTACCCATCAATGGCCAGATGATGGGTCTTTTGAACTGGAAAAACTTCTAAATTTGTAAATTTTTAGAGAGCTCTTATTTTAAATAGCTGTTTTATTGGTACCTATGGAAAGACCAAGTTAAAATGTGGATACAAGGAAATATAATGGCTAACCTTAGGAACTTCCTTAAAAAATGGTTTGGGAAGCTTTATCAAATTTGGTGTTTCAGCTTCCCCTCACGGGTCTTGTAGACACTAGTAAAAACATTAGGTTTATTAACAATGGAATGGGAAGAAGCCAAGAGGAAAGTCAAGGGACTCTTCCCAACAAGGTAGAAAACTTTAAAGGGTTATTAAGAAATGAGGTAAATAAAGTAGATATTGAAAGAGGAACAAAGAGGAATCGGAAAGGGAAGTCACGGGACTTGTCCCAGCAGGGTGGAAATTTTTAGATGCTTATTAAGAAATGGAACAAATAAAACAGACATGGATGGGGTTAAAACAAAGTTTTTAATTCAGCGCTACCTAGAGTTGAGTGGGCCAAAACACCCTGCATTTCCCCCATTATTAAATGGCCCCCAACAATTACACTCTGTTTACTTCAGTTTGCAGAAATTTAAAAAGCCAGAGGACAAAAAATTACAATGAGAAATCTGATCGGTAATCACTTGGGGCAACAGTTAAGCCAATTAATCACATTAAAAATTGACAAAAAGACCAGAGTCCCTTGGCTTGACAGCTCACTGGGTACCCAAAGCATATTACATAGAAATGGAAAAAACAACTGGGAGATGGAGAGAAGTTTCTGGGACTCCTTGAAGTGACAGCCCCACAAGCTGTGGTACCAAAACCCACTGGTAGGACCTTGACTTGGGCTATAATTAGATTGAGAATATGTAAAAGTGCAAAGCTTGACAGGATTGTAAAGGTTGGAAAGTTTGAGCAATGTTATGTGAAGAGGTTATGTCAAAATTACCTGAGTGTGTTTTGGGAATGTATGATATATCTGGCCAGGAGTGCTTCCCCTACCCAGAACTGTAAGAACAAGAGTTATTAGTGAGGTCGTAGTGGAGGCTATGGTTAGAGGTATAAGAGTTGATGAAAAAGTTTGAGGTAAAAGTTTGTAGGAAAATTGGTGTATTTGAATGGGCTTTATGTAAAGTGGTTACATTTGTCTCACCAGACTGTATTGTGGAATAGGCATTGTGTCTCACTGGGGAAACTTTGCTCTGCCTAGTGTTGTAAAACAGGGCATGTAAACCTGTTCTTTGGGCAACGTTAACTGAACATGCTAACGGGGGCCAATAGCCTGAGCCCACACAATGTGAAATGGAAGCTGAAGGCCAGTATTCAAGGGCTAACAGAAGCAACAGTCTTTGTGTGGCAAACCTCTACAAAATCAGAAATGTAAGCATAACCCACAATCACCTGAGACTGAGCCCAGTTAATTCAATTGGTAGAACCTGAAAGCAAAGGAAAAAAATAAAAGAAGAAAAGAGGCTTTTCAAAAAAAAAATTATTTATTTTTGGCTGCGTTGGGTCTTCGTTGCTGTGCGTGGGCTTTCTCTAGTTTTGGCAAGCTGGGGCTACTCTTTGTTGTGATGCGCGGGCTTCTCACTGCAGTGGTTTCTCTTGTTGTGGAGCACGGGCTCTAGGTGCATGGGCTGCAGTAGTTGTGGTGCACGGGCTTAAGTTGCTCCATGACATGTGGGATCTTCCCAGACCAAGGCTCGAACCCATGTTCCCTGCATTGTTAGGCAGATTCTTAACCACTGCACCACCAGGGAAGTCCCAGAAAAGAGGCTTTTTCAAAGTACAAACTTCTGGGAAGTCTTCCTCACCCAAAATCTAATTTACGGACTCTTTAATTAAGGTTGTTTGTCAAGGGCAAATAGAGATCTTAGAAGTCTTCTCCACAAAGATATTATAGATTTTTTTTTTCACTTTTGGATAGTATCGTCAAAATTAATTGATAAAAAGAGCTCTATTTAATTGGCTAAAGCAAACAAGTGCTTATCTAAAAATTCTCAAAAATATAATAGAAACTAATCCAAATATTTTTCAAGTTCACACGATCTAGGATTAATCTTTAGTAAATAAACACAAGTTTAAGGTTATCGGTTTAATTAAAACAGGCATGTCTTTAGAGTTATCAGCACTAAATATAAAACTTCTATTTTACCTAGGTTTACAAAAAGTCAAATAAATTCATGTTATCTGTTACAAACTTTGTCAGCAAGAAAAATAGTTTGGCATGATGGCTGACTTTGTCTAATGTTTCATGAAGTTTTCATGAGTACTTTAAACAAAATTGTTGAGAATAAGGGATTTAGATAGAGGTGAATGAGCTAAGACTTAAAAATATCTTCCAATACTTTTTGGTGACTTAAAACTTTAGAGTTTTGCTGAGTTAACTTAAATGATAGGAATTCATTGAATGTCTAGATTATTTCCATATAAGATAATTATAGCTGAATAATAATTCTGAAACATTTATTGTTAAACCAGTCTATGTTTACCTACTTTTGTCTTCTTATTACAGAAAAACTAAAGATATTTGGGTCTTTTAGTAAATATGTTGTACTATATTGAAAAAAAATTATGCTGTAAGGACATGTTTTCTAGAAATTATGAAGTGTAGTCGTAAGTTTGTCAGTCAAAAAATACTTGTATAACAAACAGTCACAATTGCTTACTTCTTAGTTTTCACTAGAAATTAAGGTGTCTAAAGGTTAAGAATTATAATTAACATATGTAATTAAAACTACTAAAATTAATAAGGAAAAAACATCTTTGTATGCAAGGAAATTTTTTAAAAAGTAGAAAGAATGGAACTGCATTTTGTTCAGGAAAAAGAAAGTAATTTTTTCCTAAACAGATGTTAGAGAGAGAAAGGGAAAGAGAGAGAGAGAGAGAAACTAGGAGGAAATCTGAATGTAAAAAAGAAGTTTTATAGAAAAGGAACCCAGAGAAGAGTTTTGTGTGTGGTCAGTACTGCCTAAGATTAGATTGAATTTAATTGAGTAAATAAATTTTATTCATTTATTTATTAAGTGAATGAATTTTAATGTTAAAAGTAAACTGGCGGGCTTCCCTGGTAGCGCAGTGGTTGAGAGTCCGCCTGCCGATGCAGGGGACACAGGCTCGTGTCCCGGTCCAGGAAGATCCCACATGTCACGGAGCGGCTAGGCCCGTGAGCCATGACCGCTGAGCCTGCGCGTCCGGAGCCTGTGCTACGCAACGGGAGAGGCCACAACAGTGAGAGGCCCGCGTACCGCAAAAAAAAAAAAGTAAACTGGCATAAAACTAGAATTTGGGGTTTCTCTCTCTGGTAAGAGGATGGTTTTCTTGAACAATTGATCTGCTTTTGAGAACAGTTTATAAAAGTTTCTTTGCCCTTTTCTGAGAGAGACATTAACTACACTTATTGGGAATGTTGAATTACATGGGAAACATTGTCAAATAAGTGACAATAAGCCTTCTTAGGTTATATTTTATTGGTAAATGCTATTAATATACATGTTCTAAATATTATAGAAGGGCTTCCCTGGTGGCACAGTGGTTGAGAGTCCACCTGCCGATGCAGGGGACACAGGCTCGTGTCCCGGTCCAGGAAGATCCCACATGTCACGGAGCGGCTAGGCCCGTGAGCCATGACCGCTGAGCCTGCGCGTCTGGAGCCTGTGCTACGCAACGGGAGAGGCCACAACAGTGAGAGGCCCGTGTACCGCAAAAAAAAAAAAAAATTATAGGAAATTCCTAAAAATCTGATGTGTCCTGGTAAAAGTTTATGTCGTAATTTTAGTTATTATCTTAAATATTATGTGTCACAGAAATGAGCAAATTTATTTGTCAATTGCATTATAATTTATCAGATATTTAATCATGCCATTTTACGTCTTTTGTCATTTATAGACAGTTATTTTACTCTGATGCTTTTGCAAAAACGCTTCATTTTCCAGAAGATTTATAGAAAGGTTTCTGATAACTTTCAGATCATACCATTAACCTGAGTAATAAATTATAAAACTCTAATGGAAAACCTGATGGCTTCATAAAACTGCTAACCAAAGGTCAAAATTAACAAGAATTAATTACATAGGACTGAATGAACTGATGAATATGATTATGATTTTTATGACTTTTTGTCTAAAGTATTACCGGTATTTTAATATTTGTTCCACTTATAAATAAACTTTTTCTCTCAAGCTAACTAAGATTTCAGCAATTTGGTAAATTATACTTTTGTAAGCAGAATTGAAGCATTTATCTTTTTCTCCTTATCTGATCCCTCCAGAATTTGGAGACTCTTAGTAAGCATTCTGATTTTCATGGCAATATAGTTATTTACATAAGTTCACTAAAAAGCTGTTCTCCTTGTAATAGGACACAATTGGAGACATTGGTTATATTACCAAAACTTTGCCTGGAATGTCAGATTTGTGAATGTGCTTAGAATCAGATATAACCAGACCCTTTTAAGGAACTAAGATTAACTTTATGAAGCCATAAAACCCCTTGGAAAAACAGCCTGGTACCTTACTTACAGGGCTCCCAGAAGCCTCACCAGGTGAGTATGAAGGTCACTTCCTGTCAGGCATAAGAACCTCAAGATATTTTGGGGATCTTAATAAGGGAAGAATTCACCCAAATTTATAGATATCACAGGCTAAATCTGATGGCAAATATTCACCTTGGCTTCTTAGCCTTGAGAGGCTATTAAAAATTCAGTCTGGAGATTCCTTATGAAAAGTTTCAGTAAAAGAGACTTAAGAGAGCCTATATGGTCAATTGCTATAATTGCTGGACTTAATGTAAATAAGGCCAAGTTTAATGAAACTAAACTTCTTTTTCAAACAAATCAGTCTTATTTTGGCTATCTTTGATAGAAATGAGGTGATTTTAGAGAGAAAAAATATGTTTCAATATAAACTATAACACACCCTTGTGGACCTTAGATTCTAGTCCTGTTACTTATTTTTAAGGTTTTTTTTTTTCCACCTGTAAACTGGACTGGATCCTGAATTCTTCTAGTTTCCTCAAATGTTTGGCTACAACTCTCTAAACTTACATTTTCAAATTTTTCCCTGATTTTGGCTTTGAATTGAGAACTAAAGCTGCCCTTTTTCTGAAGCCTTGCAGACTGAAGCTGAACAACTTGGTATAAACTTAAGAGGGACAACCGCAATAGTCCATGTTTAGACAATCTTTATGTCTGTTGTGTAAGCCACTTAGAAAATTTATCTCAACATTCAATGACATCATCAAAGACATTTCGAACTGCGGAAGATACTTTGACACTGACATCTAGAAATCTTCTTGACTTCCTGCCCCCTAGGCTAAGAAACTGGTTTATAATTTTCTCCAAACATTAACATTTGTGGGTTTTTTTTTTTTTTGGTCTGCATAGAAATGTCTCTTATTAAATATCTGATTCCTGTACCTTGTAGGCATAACTTTGAGAGCCCACCTGCATCACCTCCTCCTGAAATGAACTTAACTGGACTAACCTATTGTCAGGACTATGAAACTGGTTCAGTGAGATGGAGCAATCTACTAACTCAGCTCCTGCACTGTGAAACTTCTCTAAGAAATCGACACTGTAGAGGAGCATAATTTGCCACCCAAAAATGTGTCTCTTTGGCAAGAGGATTAATTTAGGTTGATTATTTTTAAGAAACAGAAGATTTGGGAAGTTTTTCTTGTTACCTTCCCTTTCATTGCCTAAGAAATTTTAGATAAAGGGCCTGTTCCCAGAATAGAGCTATCACTAGATATATCTGGAAAGAATATGGGCTAGGTGTGGTGGGCAGACTCTGCAGGGCCTAGAGAGCAGATTTCAGCAATTTGGTAAATTATACCAAATGTGCCATTATCTCTTCATGGGGAATGTAGTGTACAGATTACCTATTTCTTGTGTTTTGATGTTTTTGTTTTTCTAGGAATTTGTTCATTTCTCTTTCTTTCTTCTATTTTTTGGCATAAAGTGGTTCAAAATATGCTTGTATGATAATTTTAGATTCTGTAGGCTCTCTAATCATGTCTTTTATTATTCCTAATATTAACATTTTTGTTATTAATATTCTCTCTCAATATCAGTATTGATTAAGTTTTCTCAATTGTATTGGTCTTTTCAAAGCTCCAATTTTTGGTCTTATTAATTTTCTCTTTAGCATGTTTGTTTTCTGTTTGATCAACTTCTGCTCTTTATCATTTCATTTCATTTGGGTTTAATTTTTTTAAAGTTTTAATAAACTTATATCATTTGTTTTCAGTCTTTTCCCCCTTAACACATATATTTAAGGTTTTAAATTTGCCTTTAAACATTGATTTAGTTTTATTCTACAAGATTTGATATGTTTCATTTGTTTTTCAAGTTAAAATGTTTTTTAATTTCCATTTTTATTACATCTCCAATCCATGGACAATTTAGAAGTGTATCACTTAGTTTCCAGACACTTTAGAATACACATATGTAGCTAAGTCCCACTGTTGTTTGAGAATATATTTACATATTACCATCCCTTTGAATTGTTGAGACCTGTGTTTTGACCCAATAAAAGATCATTTACCAACATATGGTAGATGTTTCACATATACTTGAAAAATGTGTCTGAAAAAGTTTTGTAGTCTTTTGTCTATTTCAATTAGGTCAAATTTATTAATAGTATCTTTCAAATCTTCTACATCTTTACTGAATTTTTGTTGGTTGTTCTATAAGTTACTACTGAGCAGTGCATTAAAATATTCCAACATCATTGCCTATCCCTTGAGTTCTGGCTATCTTAGAAGTCCTACTAGCTTTGGGCTCCCTAGGACTATGAGACAGCAGAAAGCTCTGATCTCCTTTTTGTTAGGACTCTGGCCCATATATCAGACAACTCCTTAAAAGTAAAAGTGACAGAGAATTTGTCTTACCACAATGGATTTTTCTTTTCTCAGGCTTCTTGATTGTTAAAGTATTTCTTGCCTTGGTTATTTGCCCTCTTTTTAATTTTAGAGTTGTTTTTTAAAGAGGTTTGGTCTGATGGGAAGTACTCTGCCAGAGAGAGAATCAAAAGTCACACATGCAGAGTTCCTAACTGGTAAAGTAACCCTCATGTTTTGTAGAAATTTGGAAAGGCAGAAAAGTAAAAAAAAAAAAAAAATTTTTAATCATTCAAGATTTTCACCTGGTTAATTCCTAGTCATGTTTCTGCTTACAACCTCAATGAATTTCTTCAGAGTCTAATCAGCCCTTATTTATATTCAATTAGATACTCTTCGTAGCACTTTGCTTTTTTGTTAACACTTTTCACAATGTGTTATTATAGATTTATTTTTTATTTCTTTGATTAGCATTTGTCTCTTTCATTGAATTATTAGTTCCATTGTGGTAAGGACCATGTCTGCTCCTCTCTATAAACATAGTATCTATCACAGCCTAGAACATAACAGATATTTTATATTTATAAAATGTGCTTCTCTACCAGCATTATTTCTTTGTATATATATATATTTTAAATTAATATTCTATTATACATATCATTTTTATCTGCATTTTTCTATTTTCTGTATTTTTAAAATTTATTTAACAATGTCATAAACATTCATCTTTACAAAGATTTTCTTCTAATGCCAGCTCAGTCACCGATTATTTGACCTTGGGAATGTAAATTAACATGTTTAGGGCTTAGTTTCCTCATTTTAAATAAGGAAATGATAACTGCTCTAACTACTCATTCTGATAGTTGGCAAAAGTAAATGAAACCACTGATATGCAAGGAAATTGTGGCATAAAAGGTATTGGATATGAAGTAGTTAAACAATGATGCCTTAAACGGTTGCTACCATTGTTACTTGGTGGATGGCCTACAAAAAGTGTAACTGAGCTATCAGATGTGAGAGATCCGTGATCACCTCAGATCTCTAAAGAAGGTGTAACTCTTTCTACTGACATCATAGATGGAGAAGCTCTGCACACGTAGAATATTCACATGATGGGAGAGGGATGGGTGTCATACAGCAGTAATGTAAGAAAAGAGCATAGAGCTAAAACAAGATGCAGCTATTCCTGTTACAGAAAAGTAGGCAATTAACTTTTTGTAGTGCACTGTAGAGGGAGGCAAACACATCAGCAGAAATGTGATACTCAGTTGCTTCTAAGTAAGTGCATGAGCAAAAATAAATCATTGCATTTATTAATAAGGGATAAGAAGGAAAAAGAGCTCTCCCATCTTAGAAGATTTGAAAGAAGAACACTGTGAAAGAAACAGCAAAATCCAGGTGAGACCAGATCATTTTCTTCTAGCTATGCTGGATTATCATCAGGTGATATGAGAACCTTACCTGTGTATACATTTACAGTTTAGTTAATTTTTTCACTAAATTAATTTGTTTTCTTTTGGTTATAGTATGCATATGGTAGTATTATCACCGTTGAATATTGCTTCAGTAATTGCCACAAATACTTCTGTTTTCTTGATAAATCCCTGAGACTAAATTAAACCTTCAACTATCACTATGTATGATACCTGGATGGGTAGATTTTGCTTAACCATTAGAGTTAAGTTTTGGTAGCCAGAGTTTACAAAACTAGGTGAACAATATGGAAAGCTCTTGCACAAGGATTATTCTTCCCAGGTGATCTTGGCAATATATCTTTTTTTGGAGCACCCGGTTGGTACCAAATAAATTAGACCAGACACATATTTAAAAGTATCCCTATAGAAATACCTACTTAAATATAAAGAATACAGTAAATAGAATCACTTTGCTGTACAGCAGAAATTAACACAACATTGTAAATCAAATATACTTCGATTTTTTTAAAAAGAAAAAAATACAGTAAATAACTTTTGACTCAGAATTTTAGTCCAGAATGTTCTGAGTATGAGTAAAATTGTTTATGCATAGGAGACATGCCAACTGGTTTTTACTGAATATCAATAATTACTGTCATTGAGGTTTTATTGACTCTGACTTCTCTTTTTAAATTTTTTTTAACATCTTTATTAGAGTATAATTGCTTTACAATGGTGTGTCAGTTTCTGCTTTATAACAAAGTGAATCAGTTATACATGTACATTTGTCCCCATATCTCTTCCCTCTTGAATCTCCCTCCCTCCCACACTCGCTATCCCACCACTCTAGGTGGTCACAAAGCACCGAGCTGATCTCCCTGTGCTAGGCAGCTGCTTCCCACTAGCTGTCTGTTTTATGTATGTTAGTGTATATATGTCCATGCCACTCTCTCACTTTGTCACAGCTTACCCCTCACCCTCCCCGTATCCTCAAGTCCATCCTCTAGTAGGTCTGCATATTTTTTCCTGTCTTGCCTCTAGGTTCTTATGACCATTTTCTTTTTTTTTTTTTTTTTTAGATTCCATATATGTGTTAGCATAACGTATTTGTTTTTATCTTTATGACTTACTTCACTCTGTATGACACTCTCTATGTCCATCCACCTCACTACAAATAACTCAGTTTCATTCCTTTTTATGGCTGAGTAATATTCCATTGTATATATATGCCACATCTTCTTTATCCATTCATCTGTTGATGGACACATTGGTTGCTTCCATGTCCTGGCTATTGTAAATAGAGCTGCAATGAACATTGTGGTACATGACTCTTTTTGAATTATGCTTTTCTCAGGGTGTATGCCCAGTAGTGGGATTGCTGGGTCGTATGGTAGTTCTATTTTTAGTTTATTAAGGAACCTCCATACTGTTCTCCATAGTGGCTGTATCAATTTACATTCCCACCAACAGTGCAAGAGGGTTCCCTTTTCTCCACACCCTCTCCAGCATTTATTGTTTGTAGAATTTTTGATGATGGCCATTCTGACTGGTGTGAGATGATATCTCATTGTAGTTTTGATTTACATTTCTCTAATGATTAATGATGTTGAGCATTCTTTAATGTGTTTGTTGCAAATCTGTATATCTTCTTTGGAGAAATGTCTGTTTAGGCCTTCTGCCCATTTTTGGATTGGGTTGTTTGTCTTTTGATATTGAGCTGCATGAGCTGCTTGTATATTTTGGAGATTAATCTTTTGTCAGTTGCGTCATTTGTAAACATTTTCTCCCATTCTGAGGGTTGTCTTTTGGTCTTGTTTATGGTTTCCTTTGCTGTGCAAAAGCTTTTAAGTTTCATTAGGTCCCATTTGTTTATTTTTGTTTTTATTTCCCCTTTCTCTAGGAGGTGGGTCAAAAAGGATTTTGCTGTGATTTATGTCAAAAAGGATCTTGCTGTGATTTATGCTGTGATTTATGTCTGCCTATGTTTTCCTCTAAGATTTTGATAGTGTCTGTCCTTACATTTAGGTTTTTAATCCATTTTGAGTTTATTTTTGTGTATGATGTTAGGGAGTGTTCTAATTTCATTCTTTTACATATAGCTGTACAGTTTTCCCAGCACCGCTTATTGAAGAGGCTGTCTTTTCTCCACTGTATATTCTTGCCAATTTTATCAAAGATAAGGTGACCATATGTGCCTGGGTATATCTCTGGGCTTTCTATCCTGTTCCATTGACCTATATTTCTGTTTTTGTGCCATTACCATACTGTCTTGATTACTGTAGCTTTGTAGTATAGTCTGAAGTCAGGGAGCCTAATTCCTCCACCTCCATTTTTCGTTCTCAAGATTGCTTTGGCTATTTGGGGTCTTTTGTGATTCCATACAAATTGTGAAATTTTTTGTTCTGGTTCTGTGAAAAATGCCAGTGGTAGTTTGATAGGAGTTGCATTGAATCTGTAGAATGCTTTGGGTAGTAGAGTCATTTTCAAAATGTTGATTCTTCCAATCCAAGAACATGGTATATCTCTCCATCTATTTGTATCATCTTTAATTTCTTTCATCAGTGTCTTATAGTTTTCTGCATACAGGTCTTTTGTCTCCTTAGGTAGGTTTATTCCTAGATATTTTATTCTTTTTGTTGCAAGGGTAAATGGGAGTGTTTCCTTAATTTCTCTTTCAGATTTTTCATCATTAGTGTATAGGAATGCAAGAGATTTGTGCACATTAATTTTGTATCCTGCTACTTTACCAAGTTCATTGATTAGCTCTAGTAGTTTTCTGGTAGCATCTTTAGGATTCTCTATGTATAGTATCATGTCATCTGCAAACAGTGACAGCTTTACTTCTTCTTTTCCGATTTGGATTCCTTTTATTTCCTTTTCTTCTCTGATTGCTGTGGCTAAAACTTCCAAAACTATGTTGAGTAATAGTGGTGAGAGTGGGTAACCTTGTCTTGTTCCTGATCTTAGTGGAAATGGTTTCAGTTTTTCACCATTGAGGATGATGTTGCCTGTGGGTTTGTCATATATGACCTTTATTATGTTGAGGAAAGTTCCCTCTATGCCTACTTTCTGGAGAGTTTTTATCATAAATGGGTGTTGAATTTTGTCGAAAGCTTTCTCTGCATCTATTGAGATGATCATATGGTTTTTCTCCTTCTATTTGTTAATATGGTGTATCACGTTGATTGATTTGCGTATATTGAAGAATCCTTGCATTCCTGGGATAAACCCCACTGGATCATGGTGTATGATCCTTTTAATATGCTGTTGGATTCTGTTTTCTAGTATTTTGTTGAGGATTTTTGCATTTATCTTCATCAGTGATATTGGCCTGTAGTTTTCTTTCTTTGTGCCATCATTGTCTGGCTTTGGTATCAGAGTGACGGTGGCCTCATAGAATGAGTTTGGGAGTGTTCCTCCCTCTGCTATATTTTGGAAGAGTTTGAGAAGGATAGGTGTTAGTTTTTCTCTAAATGTTTGATAGAATTTGCCTGTGAAGCCATCTGTTCCTGGGCTCTTTTTTGTTGGAAGATTTTTAGTCACAGTTTCAATTTCAGTGCTTATGTTTGGTCTGTTCATATTTTCTATTTCTTCCTGGTTCAGTCTCAGAAAGTTGTGCATTTCTAAAAATTTGTCCACTTCTTCTAGGTTTTCCATTTTATTGGCATAGAGTTGCTTGTCGTAATCTCTCATGATCTTTTGTATTTCTGCAGTGTCAGTTGTTATTTCTCCTTTTTCATTTCTAATTCTACTGATTTGAGTCTTCTCCCTTTTTTTCTTGATAAGTGTGGCTAATGGTTTATCAATTTTGTTTATCTTCTCAAAGAACCAGCTTTTAGTTTTATTGATCTTTGGTATATTTTCCTTCATTTCTTTTTCATTTATTTCTGATCTGATTTTTATGATTTCTTTCCTTCTGCTAACTTTGGGCTTTTTTTGTTCTTCTTTCTCTAATCGCTTTAGGTGTAAGGTTATGTTGATTATTTGAGATGTTTCTTGTTTCTTAAGGTAGGCTTGTATAGCTATAAACTTCCCTCTTAGAACTGCTTTTGCTGCATCCCATAGGTTTTGGGCAGTTGTGTTTTCATTGTCATTTGTTTCTAGGTCTTTTTTGATTTCCCCTTTGATTTCTTCAGTGATTTCTTGATTATTAAGTAGTGTGTTGTTTAGCCTCCATGTGTTTGTATTTCTTACAGATTTTTTCCTGTAATTGATATCTAGTCTCATAGCATTGTGGTCGGGAAAGATTCTTGACACGATTTCAATTTTCCTAAATTTACCAAGGCTTGATATGTGACCCAAGATATGATCTATCCTGGAGAATGTTCCATGAGCACTTGAGAAGAATGTGTATTCTGTTGTTTTTGGATGGAATGTCCTATAAATATCAATTAAGTCCATCTTGTTTAATGTATCATTTATAGCTTGTGTTTCCTTGTTTATTTTTATTTTGGATGATCTCTCCATTGGTGAAAGTGGGGTGTTAATGTCCCCTATTATGATTGTGTTACTGTCGATTTCCCGTTTTATGGCTGTTAGTATTTGCCTTATGTATTGAGGTGCTTCTATGTTGGGTGTATAAATATTTACAATTGTTATATCTTCTTCTTGGATTGATCCCTTGATCGTTATGCAGTGTCCTTCTTTGTCTCTTGTAATAGTCTTTGTTTTAAAGTCTATTTTGTCTGGTATGAGAATTGCTACTCCAGCTTTCTTTTGATTTCCCTTTGCATGGAATATATGTTTCCATCCCCTAACTTTCAGTCTTTATGTGTCCCTAGGTCTGAAGTGGGTCTCTTGTAGACAGCATATATACGGATCCTGTTTTTGTATCCATTCAGCCAGTCTACGTCTTTTGCTTGGAGCATTTAATCCATTTACATTTAAGGTAATTATGGATATGTATGTTCCTATTACCATTTTCTTAATTGTTTTGGGTTTATTATTGTAGTTCTTTTCCTTTTCCTGTGTTTCCTGCCTAGAGAAATTCCTTTAGCATTTGTTGTAAAGCTGGTTTGGTGGTGCTGAATTCTCTTAGTTTTTGTTTGTCTGTAAACCTTTTAATTTCTCCATCTAATCTGAATGAGATCCTTGCTGGGTCGAGTAATCTTGGTTGTACGTTTTTCTTTCATCACTTTAAATATGTACTGCCACTCCCTTCTGGCTTGCAGAGTTTCTGCTGCAAGATCAGCTGTTAACCTTATGGGGATTCCATTATGTGTTACTTGTTTTTCCCTTGCTGCTTTTAATATTTTTTCTTTGTATTTAATTTTTGATAGTTTGATTAATATGTTTCTTGGCTTGTTTCTCCTTGTATTTATGCTGTATGGGACTCTGTGTCCTTCCTGGACTTGATTAAATATTTCCTTTCCCATTTAGGGAAGTTTTCAACTATAATCTCTTGAAGTATTTTCTCAGTCCCTTTCTTTTTCTCTTCTTCTTCTGGGACCCCTATAATTCGAATGTTGGTGCATTTAATGTTGTCGCAGAGGTCTCTGAGACAGTCCTCAATTATTTTCATTCTTTTTTCTTTATTCTGCTCTGCAGTAGTTATTTCTACGATTGTTTCTTCCAGGTCACTTATCCATCCTTCTGCCTCAGTTATTCTGCTATTGATCCCTTCTAGAGAATTTTTAAGTTCCTTTATTGTGTTTTTCATCACCGTTTGTTTGCTTTTTAGTTCTTCTAGGTCCTTGTTTAACGTTTCTTGTATTTTCTCCATTCTATTTCCAAGATACTGGATCATCTTTACTATCATTATTCTGAACTCTTTTTCACATAGACTGCCTATTTCCTCTTCATTTGTTAGGTCTGGTGGGTTTTTGCCTTGCTCCTTCATCTGCTGTGTGTTTCTCTGTCTTCTCATTTTGCTTAACTTACTGTGTTTGGGGTCTCCTTTTCGTAGGCTGCAGGTTCGTAGTTCCTGTTGTTTTTGGTGTCTGTCCCCAGTGGCTAAGGTTGGTTCAGGGGGTTGTGTAGGCTTCCTGCTGTAGGGGACTAGTACCTGTATTCTGGAGGATGAGGCTGGATCTTGTCTTTCTGGTGTGTAGGTCCACATCTGCTGGTGTGTTTTGGGGTGTCTGTTGCCTTATTATGATTTTATGCAGCCTCTGTGCTAATGGATGAGGTTGTGTTCCTGTCTTGCTAGTTGTTTGGCATAGGGTGTCCTGCACTGTAGCTTGCTGGTCGTTGAGTGGAGCTGGGTCTTGGCATTGAGATGGAGCTCTCTGTGAGATTTTCATCGTTTGATATTTCGTGGAGCTGTGAGGTCTCTTGTGGACCAGTGTCCTGAACTTGGCTCTCCCACCTCAGTGGCACAGACCTGAAGCCTGGCTGGAGCACCAAGAGCCTGTCTTCCACATGGCTCAGAATAAAAGGTAGAAAAGAAAGAAAGAAGAAGATAAAATAAAATAAAGTTATTAAAATAAAAAAATAATTATTAAGAAAAATATTTTTTAAGTAAAAAAAAGGACAGAGAGAACCCTAGGACAAATGGTAAAAACAAAGCTATACAGACAAAATCACACACAGAAGCATACACATACACACTCACAAAAAGAGAAAAAGTGAGAAAAAAAAAATCTTTGCTCCCAAAATCCACCCCCTCAATTTGGGATGATTCGTTGTCTATTCAAGGATTCCACAGATGCAGGGCACATCAAGTTGATTGTAGAGATTTAATCCGCTGCTCCTGAGGCTGCTGGGAGAGATTTCCCTTTCTCTTCTTTGTTCGCACAGCTCCCGGGGGTTTGGCTCGGATTTGGCTCCGCCTCTGCATGTAGGTCGCCAGAGGGCATCTGTTTTTCGCTCAGACAGGACGGGGTTAAAGGAGCAGCTGATTCGGGGGCTCTGGCACACTCAGGCCGGAGGGAGGGAGAGGCAAGGAGTGTGGGGCGGGCCTGCGGCGGCAGAGGCCAGCGTGACATTGCACCAGCCTGAGGTGCGCCGTGCGTTCTCCTGGGGAAGTTGTCTTTGGATCGCGGGACCCTGGCGGTGGCGGGCTGCACAGGCTCCGGGAGGGGAGGTGGGGATAGTGAGCTGTGCTCGCACACAGGCTTCTTGGTGGCGGCAGCAGCAGCCTTAGCATCTCATGCCCGTCTCTGGGGTCCGCGCTGATAGCCGCGGCTCGCACCCATCTCTGGAGCTCCTTTAAGTGCGCTCTTAATCCCCTCTCCTCGCGCACCAGGAAACAAAGAGGGAAGAAAAAGTCTCTTGCCTCTTCGGCAGGTCCAGACTTTTCACCGGTCTCCCTCCCGCTTAGCCGTGGCGCAGTAACCCCTTCAGGCTGTGTTCACGCCACCAACTCCAGTCCTCTCCCGGCACTCCGACCGAAGCCCGAGCCTCAGCTCCCAGCCCCTGCACGCCCCGGCGGGTGAGCAGACAAGCCTCTCAAGCTGGTGAGTGCTGGTCGTCACCGATCCTCTTTGTGGGAATCTCTCCGCTTTGCCCTCCAAACCCCTGTAGCTGCTCTCTCCTCCGTGGCTCTGAAGCTCCCCCACTCCGCCACCGGCAGTCTCCACCTGCAAAGGGGCTTCCTAGTGTGTGGAAACCTTTCCTCCTTCACAGCTCCCTCCCAGAGGTGCAGGTCCCGTCCGTATTCTTTTGTCTCTGTTTTTTCTTTTTTCTTTTGCCCTACCCAGGTATGTGGGGGAGTTTCTTGCCTTTTGGGAGGTCTGAGGTCTTCTGCCAGTGTTCAGTAGGTGTTCTGTAGGAGTTTTTCCACGTGTAGATGTATTTCTGGTGTATCTGTGGGGAGGAAGGTGATCTCCGCATCTTACTCTTTTGCCGTCTTGAAGCTCCCTTTTTCTCTTTTTAAATTAAAAAAAATTTTTTTGGGGGGGTTAGGTTTTTAAAGGATAAAGTAGAAAGCACTATATAATTGCAAGGTATTGATATTGATATCCTCCAAAGTAACTAGATACTTTGTACTGTCTCAATAATAGAAATTCCACTTTCCCATTGTGTTCAGGGAAATATTCTAGCATTTTCCCATGAATGAAACTTTGTTATTCTGTTTCTTTGGCTTAGAAAATATTGCATAACTCAGGGAAATGGGATCATTTTATCAGAGAATTTGGCATAAATATATTTACCAAAAGCTTGTTCTTTTAAATTCTCTCTGGCAAAGTGGGCATTTAATCAACAGAGTGAGAAAATAGAGATTTAGTCTAGAACTTAATTGGACTAAGATTGAGGGTGGGAGCTGGAAGAATCTGAAACATTCATTAGTCTGTGGTTTCTCCAATTTTATAAATAATTATTATTGACTAATGAAGCTATCTCTTAACTTCTCTATTCCAGTTTTGGAAACAGAAACACAGAATATCCACTGCTTTAAGATTGCTGTTCTAAGGTGATTCTATTTGGTAAAGATGCCAAGGGAACACAATTAGTCATGTTCATGTGTTACTAGTTAAATCAAATAGGCTTGCCTACCATAAGAAACTAAGAAAGTTATGAGGAGCCAAAAACGCCAAGGTGGTAAAATATGGAGGCACATTTGCAATTGTGAATTATTCAGAACATAAATATACAATTTATTGCTGCTTGTTGCTGTAATAAATCTTTACTAATGGAAGTCTTTTAGTTTGAAGTTTGGAATAATTTGGAGTCTTGGCTGAGATTTGTCCTTTTTTTCATTATGAAGATAGGGCTTGCAAAGCAAGTTAGTGGTCACACAATGAGGATAATGTTTTTGAAAGTCCAGGTCCTCTGCTGCCTTTCTTTTTAAATAAATAATAAATGTCATCATCACATTTTTTATCCCAGAAAAAGAAGAGAATACAAAGGCAGGCCTTTCACACATGAAGCAAAAGGAATAAAACCCTAAGACCACTGGAAAGAAGAGAAGAGATGAAGAATTCAAGGACATAATGGGCAAGAGGTGAGTCATGAGCAATGAGCAAACATGCTGGTAAATGTTTACCATAGTATTTGCCAGTTTCTGTTGTGTAAAGACATTATGGACAATTTCAAGCTACCAATCTGAAGTCACTGAGTGGAGAGTTGGAAAGATACATTACACATAAATAACCTCAAGGACATAGATATTAGTGAAGTCGATTTTATTAGAAAAATACTAATAAAACTAGAAAAAATGTATTAAAATTATTAGGACATGATGAGTTGGAGTATTTATTACCTTTGTTCTTAATGTAATTAAATGTAAGTTCAGTAATTTAATTAAAAATGATGTCTGTGTTTAACAGCTAGCTGGCAACATCCCTGAAAATATAATGGTCAGCTTTCATGAGCTGGTATAAGCTGGCTCCAGTATACCACTGGATCTTGGCTACATTCTCTCTCCCAAAATTGAGACCCTGGGGGACAGCAAAACGTACCCAAATAAATTTTGGGGAATCCAAAAATATCGGGTTTTGAACTCCGATTTCCTGGATTCTGAAGAGATTATACAAATCTTTCGGGGAAGCCCTGAATTCAGAATGGTGTCATGAACAATATGGTTGGGAGCATAAAAGCCGTGATGTTCTTAGAGGAATTGAATGGACCAGGGATAATTTTCTCAATTGTGTGAAGCCTATTTGTGGTATCCATAAGCTCCTGTGTGACCAGATAGTGTGCCAAGGAAATGTTGAGAAAACTGATAGAACAGAAGGGGCCTTGACTAGATGCTATGACAGGAACACGTATTTCATAATGGTTGTTAGCATAAAGCCTCAAAAGACCAGATGGAAAGATTGGTTGAAGATGAATACCTGTTGAGGATGCTTAGTTACTCACTAGGACAAAGCATATCACAGTGGCAGCCAGCATGATGTGAAATGGTAGTTTCTGGATCAGTGGCACCACCCTACCACCTCTATGAGTATTTGGATGGATCTTGAAATGGAGAAGGTAGAATAGAAGCCCTATGGCAGAGCAAAAACTGTCTTGATAGGGAGTTTACATTTTGAGCTACTGAATATTTAACTCAAATAATAATATTAATAGGAAAGTTCAAGATATTTTTCTTTAGTCATTGAATTAGGGGCAGGAATGCAAGAAGAACTCATAGAAAATAAAGTTACATTTTTGCGGTATATCTGAGTTCTAGCAGGTAAATTTCAGTTCCTCTATAGTCAGCACCTGTTTGTAAGGAGAATGTTTCCATTAAGTCATTCCTCAAAAATCTCTGTACAAATTATGTATTTGAAATAATAATTTGTAAATTTTGTTTCATGTCCAAATAAATTTCTGGCCAAGATTTCCCATTACATTTCTGTCTTGTGTTTGTAAAAGCCTTGAAAAATCCCAGGTTTATGCTTTCAGTCACCTCCAGAGCAGTGTGTCTAAATCTGAACTTCTTATTCTCCTTTTTTCCCCACCATCTGATTTCACAACTAATTCTTCCCTATCTAACAGGGTGCCAGAATTGTTCCAGTTCTCTTGGCTTACAACTTTGATGTAACCATTTATTTCTTCCTTTCCCTAGATCCACATGTCCAGTCAGTCAACAGGCTCTTTCAATTCTGCCCACATGGTGACTCATATCTCTTTATTCCTTCGGATTCCTCCTCTCTTAACTGTAATCCAGGTCCCTTTCACCTCATGTTTAAATAACTGTGGTAGCCTCCTAGCAGTTCTCTCTATCTTCAGCCTCTGCTGTTCCTTCATCCTGCTAAAAATAATGCTTGTGTGATCTTCCTAGTGACCTTCATTTACCACCCTGCGCTTAGTCCGCAACGACTCTCTACCAGCTCTTGCATTAGGCCAAATGCTCAGCGCGGCAGTCACCATCTTCCACCAGCCAGTTTGTTGTTTTTAACAGAACATTATAATTCTTTCCTGTCACAAGCCGTTTTTTATGGCAAGCAACTTGCCTTTCTGTTCTATTCATTCCCTACTTGTCACTCATTTCTCTAGCCTTCCCTGTCCTTCTCCTAAAATTCCCTTATCTCTACTCATGAAAAGCCTATATTCTCTCAGCTAAAGTCACCTCTTCCTCTAAACTTTCCTGACTTCCCCAGGCCTCAGGAAGAAGTCCCACTCGGAATATCTAAAACATTATAATATGCATCATACGAAATGTCACTTGATTAGAGATTTTCTTTTCTGTCCATTATTTGTCACATATGTCAAAATAAATTGTGAAGTCCTTAAGAACAAAGTTTAGATCTTCTCTTTCTTTTATAGTCTCCATAACACTTAGCATAATCTTGGGCATATGTATTGATATTTTCAAAATTATTGGAAAAGCAAATTAATAAACCAATAAATAAATATCCATTAAGCAAATCTTATTGACTTGGTTTATTGAAATATACATTTAAGTAAAAAACTTTTATTTCTTTAAGGACATTTCATTAATTGAACCTGGCCTTCTTCTAACCAGTCTAAATTGAGATATTTACATGCAAAGGAAAGTTTTACAAAGAAAAATCTAGAAACATTATGTGCTATAAATTACTACTAGCTAGTTTATTTTTGTGGTTCCATTTTGGTCAATATGCTTGATTTTTATCATAGGAAAATAAAACTACTGACCCATCACCAACCTACTGACCATCCCTTAAGTTGTTTTACCATACAAGATTAGATATTGACTGGTTTATTCATTCATTTATTCAGCAAATATAAATCAGACACCTGTTTGTGTCAAGCATGGGTCTAGAACCTACCTATGTGGCAATGTAGATATGATACCTATTTTACAAAGCTTAGACTTTTTCAAGAAGATAAATAGTAAACAATAATGAAAAAAACCAAAATACTGTGGAGGCAGTGGAGGAGTAAGGTGGAAGAGCAAGTTCTGGAGTTATGCTACTTGGGTTTGATACTGGACTAGTTCAAGCCTTTCTAATTGTGTGATACTGGCAAATTTTTTACCTTATCAAGCCTCACTTTCATCATTTGAAAACTTGGAATAAATTTAGTCATGAAAATCAAATTTAAAAAATGTAAATTGCTAGAACTTAGAGAGCCATCTAAAGTAGTGACAGTTAATTTGTATAGATACAGTTGGAATTTTAATAACAATCACTGAGTGTAATGAAGGAGAAGTACAGGGCAACAGTGAAGGGGCAGAGAGAATCAGGGAGGTTTCCCTTAGGAAGTGAGAAAAGGAGTGACTTAAAAATGAAATAATGGGATTGGAGGTTGAATTAATCCACAGAAGAAGATAGAATTTTACAAGAAGAGCAAGAGTTATGACCTGGAAGAAGAAGGGAGCGGGTCAGGAATTCAGGAGAGAGAGAACACTAACTTCTATTTTCTGACCTTCTGGGAAACTGGTGAGTAGCAGCTACAGCCAGGGAAAGTTCAGGAGAGAGCCTGGTTTTATTAAGGACAGCAGATAATGAAAGTGTTAAGGCCATAAGAGGGCTTGTTTAAAGTGGGACATATTTTACCTACAACATACGAAGGACTCATCTTTGGGTACGATGTGTCAGCGAGTGATATAATAGGAAGCTACTCAGGCTTTAGGCAAACAACTAGACTAAATGTCATTAAAAAAATATATGGATGGAATGCCTTTTATGTTGACACATCTTAACGATTTATGGGTGCATTGTTTTTCTCCTATTTTGTAGCATTACAGGCATTACAAATAACTTCACTTGGTGATCCGTTATGTTAAAAAAATTCTTGTCCTTGGCCCTTTTAAGCTTGTATAGTGCTTTATAACAATGCATTAGGCTTTTAAAGTAAAATTTCTTGAATTTAGTTTCTTTATATATTTTTTAAAACTTCTTTTTGATTTATAAAGCTCTTTTGGTAACAACAGGACTAGTTTCCATTAGACCATTATTATTATACGATTATTATTTAGAATTAGACCATTTATTATTTAGTATATTTCCTATCTGGAGTGTAGGTGTAGCAATAGCTATGGGGGACATGCCATATCCCTTTAGCTCAGCTCTGCACACCAAACCCTGCTTAATGAATTCTCAGCTACTTTCTGCCTGAGGGCTTTTTACTGACCCTGGGAAAAATCTTAGCTTATGCAAAAGGCAAGTCAGAAATGCCAGAAAGTTAATGCTGCTAGAGTAGCTCTCTACCTTGGACAGTTGGGGAGGTGATGGAAAGATATTTCTCACTTTCTCTGCTGTCAGGTGGAATAATTCCGAGATATGTTCCACATTGTCTCCTAGAGGTCCAAGGTGGAATTAAGTCACATTTGTCTACCCTGCTAACCAGGGTGATAATCCACATGATATAGGCTTAATTCCTTTCCCCGTCTCATTCCCAACTGCCCTACCAATGTTTCTTGGGATCACCTCCCAAGTAAATTACATGCACTCAACTCGCCTCTGGATCTGCTCCTGAGAGAACACAATCTAAAATGGTGGGGAAGTAAAAACTGTAGAAAAGATACTTTTGAACTCAACATATAAAAGACAGAGTTTTATCATAAAGATGCACAATGTTGTAAATATGAAAGTTCTAAATCAAAGAACTTGGTTTCAGATCCTCTCCATAGTTTTCCTCTATTTTCTTTCTCTCAAAATAACAACAGTAACAGCAAAAACTAAAATTTGTAGAAATTTTTAAATTATAAAATTATGAAGTTAGTACAATATATGCCAGGACATTTTCTAAATATTTTACACATAAAATTCCCTCAATTCTCATAACATCTTTGTAGTGTACCATCAAGTAGATGTATCATAATGGTTGGTATACCAGCATCCCAATTTTAAAGAAGTAAAGTGAGAAGTTGAATTTCTTACCCAGAATCATAATGCTAAAGGGTAGGTATAACTCAAGCAGTGAGATCTCAAAGCACATGCTCATAAACACCATGCTATGAAGCCTCTGTGCAAATGTATCTGTAACTATCGCTTCAATAACCTCCTGCCAGCCATGACTCCTGCATCATCACATTCTATTCATACCTGTCTATAACCTCCAGAACTATCAACCAACTGTCCCCTTGGAATCTCTTCTTAGATGTCCTCCAAATCAGAGCACTTCAAACCAGATGTATTCAAAATCAAACAAATGATTTTTCACTCCAAATCTGACCCTCTTCTATATACTAAATTTTGGTTAGTATTGCCAACATTCAATCAGTGCAAACACAAAAAGGTTGAGGGTATTACCTTCTATTCTTATTTTTCTGAGAGTTTTTATTATGAATTAATGTTAACTTGTTCTTAGATGCTTTTTCTGCATCTAATGCAATGATCATATGGTTCTCTTCTTTATTCTGTTAAAATGGTGAATTACATTGACTGATTCTTTTTTTCAAATGCAATATAGTTGATGTACAATGATATGTTAGTTTCAGGTGTACTACATAGTGATTTGACATTTGCATACATTATGAAGCTGTCCCCACAATAAGTCTAGTAACCATCTGTCCCCATGCAAAGTTATTACAATATTATTGACCATATTCCTTATGCTGTATATTAGATTCCCATGGCTTATTTATTTATAACTGGAGTTGGTACCTCTTAATCTCCTTAATCTATTTAACTCACCTCCCACCCCTCTCTCCTCTGGCAACCACCTGTTTGTTCTTTTTATCTGTGAGTCTCTTTTCATTTTGCTTCATTTGTTTGTGTTGTTTTTTAGATTCAATGTATAAGTGATATCATACAGTATTTGTCTTTCCCTGTCTGACTTATTTCACTTAGCATAATACCCTCTAGGTCTATTCATGGTGTTGCAAATTGCAAAATTTCTTTTTTTTTATGGGTGACTAATATTTCATTGTATATAACACATATTCTTTATCCGTTCATCTATTGATGGACACTTAGGTTGCTTCCATGTCTTGGCTATTGTAAGTAATACTGCTATGAACACGGGGTGCCTATTTTTTCAGATAGTGTTTTTATTGTCTTGATTTGCACTTATTCAGCTACATGTACAGAGCTGGTCTCCTTTTCATCTTGTGGTCAGCAGCTTTTAATCAGGGACTAATTATTCTTAGTTAATGGTAACAGGGACATTTAATATATGGATCTGGCTTTTTTAGCATTCTTCCCTATTTAACAATACATTCCAGAATGGAAGATTTCCACTCCTGCTTACACCCCAGGCTTGGGGTAGAGGGGTGACCTGAAGTTATGCTCCCTGATAGAAAAACCGTCAACATAGGCACAAGACTAACTGAAAACTTGAATATATGACATAAATTTATGGATCTCAGCGTCCCATTCTTTAAAATTAGCTGGAAGGATTCGGTGACTTCTAAGAACCATTTTAGAGCTGTTGTCTATCCATTAATAGCCCTGGCATTCATGACTCCACTCAGCAAATACTCTTGAATCATTTAATTTGTGTCAAGTCATATCCTAGACTCTGAGATAAAAAAATTAAAGGTATTGTCTCTACTTGTTGGTAACTGTGGTAGATTGTATTATTATTCAGCAAATATCCACTTCCCCTTCAACCGCTTTGTCTAAGGAGGATACTTCCCCATCCCATTCATGTTGGGCATGGACAGTTGTTGGAGGAGGTCATTGAGAGGATGTGATCACTAGTTAACCTATGAGCAGGATCCAGGCAATCAGAGGCTCCTCAACCCCCTCTTTTGTCCCTGGAATGTGCATTCTGCCCACCAGTCCCACAGTGGGAGCCATTTTCAAGGATGCAGCCTTGAGAGAGCAATGTGTTGTTGGGACCACCTGGATGGGATATGTGACTGAATGCAGTGAAAGACTTTATATAAACTCTTAAGATTTTTGTGGACAGATGTGGAGATTGACTCATCTTGCAGCCACCTCTAGCAAGCTTCCTATGTAAGTTCCCTTGCTTATTAAAGCTGCTGTCTATTAATCTGGATAGCCTGCCTCTTTTTTTGGTTTATCCTGTTCTCCAGGTACAGGGGCCAGTTTGTGTACCCATATCAGTAGAATGTGAACTGACCTGAAGTACACAGGCTTTAAATATCATCCATTATTCAAAGAGAACCACTGCCCTCTAGCTGGACACCAGAACTAGAGCACATGGAGAATTACTGACCCTGAGCCAGATGACCCTGGTGAACCCAGCCAAGGCACAGTCAACGCTCAGACCTAAGAGAGAGAAATAAATATTTGCTGTTGTAAGTCATGAGATTTTGTGTTTGTTTCTAGCTGCAGCGTAAGCTGGCTAATACAACAGTTTATAATCTAGTAGGGAGAAATATCATCTTCCCATAAATAATTTTAATGTAACGTGAAAAGATTTTTCATATGTAAAGGCTTCAAAGATCTTAATCTAGACTGATTTACTACTTCATTATTTTATTTAATTCCTGCAATCGTGCTATTATGCTTTACTTCTTCTTTATATCTGAAGAACTTGAGACTCAAAGAAGATGCATTATTTGTTCAAACTTACCCAATTAGAGTGGGTAGAGCTTTGATTCAAATCTAGGACCTCTGAATTTTTAATTCAAACTCTGAGTTCATGTGATATATCATTCTCTTACCTCTGGCATAAGTGTTTTTGTTGTTATATAGTCAGTCAGGTTTTTACATGCAGGCTCTTAGAGAAATTAACAATGGCTGATTTAGGTCAAAGCATATTTATTTTTAAAAACCTGGAGCATCTCAAACAACCAATGAACAAGCTAAACAACCAAGCCCAGAGCAGCCTGGATCAGTACTCTAAATCATCCCCAGAACTACATTTTTTCTACCAAGCACTAGGTGCAGTAATTTGGGCCAGGACACCACAGCATCAGACACTGAATGCTATTGCTGTTACTAGCTCTGCAGGCATACTGCCCCTGAAAATTTGATCTTGTTGCAAACAATCCTGCAGCCACGACCAAAGAGAACTCTCCATGACATTCTCTTTTTCGTGTTCTTTGCTCCAGAAGCAAAGTCTGGGACAGTGATGATTTTTAACTTAAGCACCTAGGTCCCAGGATTTTCAGCTTTATTCATACAAGAGGGAATTTCTCCCAAATAAGTAAATATTTCTGATTATAGGGATCTAAAATATTGACAAATAAATGCTTAGATGAATAAAAATAGAACTATTTTTGCAAATGTTCTTCTTGAAGCTGCAAGGTAGGAGAGGCTACCCTGTGTGTGCCTTCCTTTCCTTCTGGGATATTAGGTGGCTTAGGGCTCTTACCTGAGCTGGAGTCTCTAGAGCGAGGCTGGATATGGGAGATGTAAGTTTCACCTGTGCTTAGAAACATGGAGTAAAGCATAAGTCTGTTCTAAGGGAGGAGAGCTTGGGAAACAAACGGACTGTCTAAAAGCATCAAATTGAAGCAGAGAGGCTGGATGTTTAATCCATACCTTAAGGCAAAATATTTTATAGTGTGCCAGCCTTTTCTAGATGCCTGGGCCACCTGTGTGTTTGCAAAGACATTTGTTATATAATATAATATATAATTATATAATATAATATATATGTTATATATGTTATATAATATAATATATAAATATATAATATAATATATAATATATGTTATATAATATAATATATAATATATAAATACAGATAACTAAGATCATTTAAAGGTGGTTTTAAAATATTCTGTGTTGACTTTCAAACTTGGTCTTCTTTTATATGTTATAAATGGACATCCTAAATTATTGGAAAGCACAAGCATAAGATATTTAAAGGAGTGTGGTCTATTATATATAAAATAGATAACTCGTGAGGACCTACTGTATAGCACAGGGAACCCTACTCAATACTCTGTAATGGCCTATATGGGAAAAGAATCTAAAAAAAGAGTGGATATATATATATATATATATATATATATATATATATAAAACTGATTTACTTTGCTCTACACCTGAAACTAACACAACATTGTTAATCAATTATACTCCAATAAAAATTTTTAAAAAACACACAAGAAAAACCAAAAAGTCCTTTTGTTAAGATCCATGAGGATAGAGACAATATCTGTGGTTTATTGTTATTCCCAGTACCTAAAAGAATGCTCAAGAAATATTTGTCAAATAAATGAATGAAATAAATAAATGAGTAAATAGATTTAAAAAAAAGAGTGTGTTAACTTGCTTTGGCTGGGATTCTGGAATGGGAAAAGGCATGACCATGGATGGAAACAATTATATGCAGAGACTAATATGTAATAGTTTTAAGTAGGTGATAATAAACAGCATTTCTGTTTATTCTGACCACGCACCTATGGTCAACTAATCTATGACAAAGGAGACAAGGATATACGATGGAGAAAAGACAGTCTCTTCAATAAGTGGTGCTGGGAAAACTGGACAGTTACATGTAAAAGAATGAAATTAGAACACTCCCTAACACCATACACAAAAATAAACTCAAAATGGATTAGAGACCTAACTGTATGACCGGACAGTATAAAACTCTTAGAGGAAAACATAACAAGAACACTCTTTGACTTAAATCACAGCAAGATCTTTTTCGACCCACCTCCCAGAGTAATGGAAATAAAAACAGAAATAAACAAATGGGACCTAATGAAACTTAAAAGCTTTTGCACAGCAAAAGAAATTATAAACAAGATGAGAAGACAACCCTCAGAATGGGAGAAAATATTTGCAAATGAATCAACGGACAAAGATTAATCTCCAAAATATATAAACAGCTCATGCAGCTCAATATTAAAGAAACAAACAATCCAATCTAAAAATGGGCAGAAGACCTAAATAGACATTTCTCCAAAGAAGACATACAGATGGCCAAGAGATACATAAGTTGTTCAACATCACTAATTATTAGGGAAATGCAAATCGAAACTACAATAAGGTGTCACTTCACACCGGTTAGAATGGGCATCATCAGAAAATCTACAAACAACAAATGCTGGAGAGGGTGTGGAGAAAAGGGAACCCTCTTGCACTGTTGGTGGTGGTGGTGTATCAATGTAAATTGATACAGCTACTATGGAGAATAATATGGAGGTTCCTTAAAAAACTAAAAATAGAATTACCATATGACCCAGCAATCCCACTACTGGGCATATACCCTGAGAAAACCATAATTCAAAAAGACGCATCCACCCCAATCTTCATTGCAGCCCTATTTACAATAGTCATGTCATGGAAGCAACCTAAATGCCCAATGACAGACAAATGGATAAAGAAGAAGTGGTACATATATACAATGGAATATTACTCAGCCATAAAAATGAACAAATTGGGACATTTGTAGAGATGTGGTTGGACCTAGAGACTGTCATACAGAGTGAAGTAAGTCAGAAAGAGAAAAACAAATATCATATATTAACACATGTATGTGGAATCTAGAAAAATGGTACAGATGAACTAGTTTGCAAGGCGGAAATAGAGACACAGATGTAGAGAACAAATGTATGGACACCAAGGGGGGAAAGCGGGGTGGGGGGGTGGATAGGATGAATTGGGAGATTAGGATTGACATATATACACTAATATGTATAAAATAGATAAGTAATAAGAGTCTGCTGTATAATAAATAAATAAAATTCAGAAAACAAAAAACAAAACAAACAAAAAAAGAGCCTTGGTGTACTTTTTTTTTTTTTTTCATGATCTTGTGCTTGGATTTTTCCTCTCTGGTTGGTAGGAATACACACACATCCAGCCTGTGTGAGGTCTGTGGGTTGTCCCTTCCAATCCTCTTAGTGGTTCGTCCCCTCCAATCCTCTTAGTGGTTCTTTGTTTGGCCTCGGATGGTTCCCTCACATACATGAGCTGATCAATACTCAGCCACAGACTAGAGAAAGGCCCTCTGCTGGTTACCCTCTCAGACTCCTCTCCCTCTGTGCAGGTCTCTCCTCATCAGTACAGGACCCAGTGAACTCCAGCTGGCTTCATTCTCTGGATTCCCGACTCTGTTTCCTTAGCCCTGGGAGACTGCCAGTCTTCACTTGAGTTTTCCTCTCTTTCCCAGGCCAGAAATTTTTTATCCCGGCTGTAAACTGGGCCCACCTCATTTATTTTCCCTCTCTCAGTAATCACTGTCCTACCCTGCCCAGGATCCAATGTCTGAAGGGCTATTGTTTTATTTAGTTTGTCTGTTTTTTTTATTGTCTCGCAGAGTCCCTGTTACTCCTTCTTGGCCCCAAACAGAATGTAATCGTAATTGTACAAATAATCTGTGTTATTATCTTTAACAACAACAACAAAAAGTGTGTGTTTTAAAAATACATTGTTGGGCTTCCCTGGTGGCGCAGTGGTTGAGAGTCCGTCTGCCGATGCAGGGGACACGGGTTCGTGCCCCGATCCGGGGGGATCCCACATGCCGCGGAGCGGCTGGGCCCGTGAGCCATGGCCGCTGAGCCTGCGTACCGCAAAAAAAAAAAAAAAAACGTTGTTGTTTCTTCAAAGCTGTAATTAAATTGATGTGCTTCTTGATGGCATTTTAGACTTGTGAAAATACATTGTATGCAGCAGCGAAAAAATATAATTGATGATTATGCCCAAAGGCAATGTGTGATTAAGGATTTTATAACATTTTTAGTTATCTAAGTATAGACACCCCCCACCATCACCCTTAAAAGTTGCAATATGGGCAAATTTCACACAGTTGGCTTTATTTGGCAAATGTTTCTAGGGATGCTTGGTGTATGCGAGTAAGTCTCTGTCTATATTACGTAAAATAGAAAGAATAGCCTTATGATTTTTGTCTTTCTCTCAGCCAGTAAAATTGTTTCTGAAAAAGTACTTAAATTTATAGCCTCAATTTCTTTTTTAAAAGTTTTTATTGAAATATAGTTGATTTACAATGTTGTGTTAGTTTCAGGTGAACTCCAAAAAGAATACATATATTCTTTTTCCGATTCTTTTCCATTATAGGTTATTACAAGATATTGAGTAGAGTTCTCTGTGCCATGCAGTAGGTCCTTGTTGGTTATCTATTTTATATATAGTAGTGTGTATATTTTAATCCCAAACTCCTAATTTATCCCTCCCCTCCCTTCCCCTTTGGTAACCATAAGTTTCTTTTCTATGACTGTGAATCTAATTCAGTTTTTAAAATAAGTTCATTTGTATCATTTTTTTAGATTCTACATATAAACAATATCATGTGATTTCACATGTCTGGCTTATTACTTCACTTAGTATGAAAATCTCTAGGTCCATCCATGTTGCTGTAAATGGCATTATTTCATTTTTTCTTATTAGCCTCAACTTCTTAAGTTTAATTAAGATATTACTTATAGATTATATCTCCAGCCTCCTTGTATATCTACCAAGGGCAGATAACCTTGATTACTCCATTCACCACACCTTTAGAATTATTTTGATCATTGTCTGATGGATCAGAGATTATCACTGCATATTTTAGCTCAGTATGAAGGTTAAGAACTTCCCTTTAGTGAGACAATCATAACATAGTATTGGAATAAACTTTATTCAATTTAATAACATTAAATTTTTAAGAATTTTTGACTGAATAACAGCTGCAATCTAGAAAGAAAGTTATGTCGGGAGCAAACAGTGAGGAGTCCTGTCATGGGCTTATGTAATTTCTGCTACTCTGGGTCTCAGTGACAGCATCTTAGTCTCCTAGAATAATTTTACAACAGAGTAGACAGGTATAGAAAGATTGGGTCACTTCAAATTTTATAGGAAATTGGGGAACACCTGTAGTTTCAATACACAGATATTTTTCTCCTGGTTGTCTATATCATTTTTCCAGAGAAGGGATGCTCTGAGGGGCCAGTTACCCTTAACAAGGAATCAATGTCTTGAGATGGTACCAAAGGATACACTTTCATTATTTCACCCTCTTGGAAGAAGGGAAGTTTGACTCTTTGGGCTACAAGTAACAGAAACAATGGCTACTTAAAGGACATTGCATATAATGGGATGAAACAGTCAATAGCAGCCATAAACCCAGTGCACATTTCCTCTTCTCTTTGCCTACCATATGCATTCTCATATCTCCACTGACTGGCTTCCCCTGTGTGTAGTCTATGAAGGAGAAGACAGCATTCCACAACTGACTTCATATGCTACAAGTCACTCAAAGGTAAGGACGGATTGGCAGTCCCAATTCTTAATTCCCAGAGGAGAGAATATGAGTAGCCAGCTTGGTCAGGAGTTCAGTTATGGTCAAGTGGGGTATTGCATTACTGTAAAGAGCCCATTCTTACCGATTATTATCTGCAGAGGGAGCAGGTCCCAGAGAAGGAAAAATCATTGTGAAAAAAATGTCTAAGCATCTATGAAATGAGATGTGTTCATGGAAAGGGAGGAGAAGGGGATATATTATCAATTTGAAAAGTTAATACCATGAGGATGCTGTGCAGTTAAAAAAAAAATCTGTTAAATGTGATTTGGGGTTAAGAATCTGAGAATTCTTTAAAGTCCTCAGACTGGACTGTATTATCCAGACTGCTAAGCCCCTCTCAACTCTAACCCCTTCACTGACTGAAATCAGAGAGCCTCTCTGCTGATGAAATGTTGTGGTTTGGCAGCAGCTAATTTGTATGTCATACACGGGGGGTTCTCAATCTTGAATTCAAATTGTCTGGCATTAAGCTTGTCTGGTTTTATGCTAAGACCTCATGCCTCTAGTGACATTGATAATCTTACCAACTGTAGCATGCTCCGTACCAATCTTCTTTTTTTCCTTGAACTTCTGCACCTATGAGCTGTTATTAGAGAAGCTGAAGGCCAATCTATTCCTTGATAAAATGGAACAGGTTTGACAAGTGGGTAAAGGAACAGTTGTCTTGTGATGTAGTATAAGTGGGAGGTTCCTATACTCCTTCCCTCCCAGTGCATCTTCACTTTTTTGTTTTATTTTTTGGTTGTCTTGATGAGCTAGGCTTTCTGCAGTTTAAATGAAAGCTTTCACCTTTGTTACCCAGCAAATACTACAGCAGGTAATACTTCAAACTTTTAGTGTTATTTATACTTTCATATAAGTAAAGTGTCTGAGAGCAGGCTTCTTTAAGTGTAAGGCAGAGATACCACTAAGAAAGTAGAAGTCACTAGCGCTGCATGTCCACAAACAACTACCACCTCCTCTACCCATCTATATGTATCTGTGTGCACATACTCAGCCCTCCCTGCTATTGTTGGTTTTAACAGTCTATTCTCCCAATCTATTCTCCTAACATATGTACCAGATCTCATCTGCTCTTGCTTAATCAGGAAGGTTCCTCTGATTTATCTCCCTTCTTTTTTGTTAATCATCAATTTCTCTCTCCCTGTTGGGTGGTTCCTATGAACACATATGCAGGCTCTCATTTTCCCCATCTTAAAACCAAAACAAAATAAAACAATCACTCTCATTTTAACCTCCAGCTACTCTCCAATTTCTCTGCTTATGTTTTCATCAAAACTTGAAATCACCTACTTTTATGCCAGTTTTTCTCTTTTCATCATTTAATCTCCTCTTTTTCTTTGACAGATACGATGATTAAAAATGAAAAAAAGAATACTGTCAGCATAAAAACTTTTTAATCAGATTCAAAACTTCATATAGAAAAACATTTTTACATAAACACTAGCATTTTTTCTATAAAACACCATGTTTCCACCAAATTATAAAACTTGATATGATTTTGAAAAAAAATGAAGAAAAACACCAGAAATATGGTCCTCAGAAGCAAAAATTTAAATTGCTTTAATTCCCCTGATCACTCTATAACATATTTGTGGTATCATCCAAATCTTGATCAAAATTCTTACTAATGCATTATGATAAAAACAAAGATAAAACAAATTTGAAAACCATTATTTTTGTATTGCCTTACAAAGCCTAAATATCCAAAGGAGATCTGTAAAGTCAATTTTTACAAATTTCTTTATTCCATGTGCAATGGAGAAGGATTTTGTTCTTTATTCAAATTTTTTTAGGTTCAGGTCTCTGCATTGTAGCAGTTTCGTGATGTTATTAAATGTTTTTATTAGCTAAAATATGAAGCACTCACATTTAAATGAAAGTGGGAAGGTTATATACTATTGTAGGAAAAGCTTCAGAGTGGAGGGCTTATCTGTCCCTTTCCAATGTTAGACCTTGGGACCCAGTCGTTCAAGTGCTCCGGTGCTGTAGTTTGGAAATACAGATGATTGTTGTGAGGATTAAGATAATGGCAAAGAGTTTTCTAACAAAAAACTAAAGTATATTTCAACGAACTGTAATGTAATAGCCGAAACGCAGTTCAAAGCCAAATAATTATTTTATCTAATTTACTTTCCAGCATAACTCAAAAAATTGAGAACAGAGAAATACACAATGAAACTCAATTTCACCATAAAGGATTTACAAAAATATTTTTGAAAGCTCACATGGATCTATTTATATGAAACAGTTTTAAAGCTAGAGACTTGTTGGATGGAAGTAGCAATATCTAAACATAAACAGTGAAATTAACCAAGATGTTCATGAGTTTTTTAGTTCAATCGTAGAGAACTGAATTCTGGGTCACTCTCATGGATGAGAAATTACATCTTAAAAGCTTTAAAAAAAAAGAATGTAATAAATTGATGTTGCCTTTAGGGGATAGTGCTCTAATGGACTTGAAGAGGTTAGTTACTTAGTCGGTTTGAAAAATCATTAAATCAAACATTTGATGAAATTTAAAAGATATGAGTCCAGCCTTAGTTCTTCTCCATGCAGGAAAGAAATGATAAAAACGTTTACTTGGTCAAGACCAAACTAAATAGATGGTTTATTTTACCCTCTGTTCCTTGATATATGTATGGCTTTTCAGTCTGATATTTATTCCATCATCAGTGTAAACAATGATGTCTGGGCTCTTAACGGGGCTAAGGTTAATTTTCAATCCTATTTTTCAGGTTCAACACTATTAACCCTTCACAGTTGTCCCGATGCTGAGCACTTGGAATCGTAGAAACTCTTTTGTTTTCTGGGATATGTTCACAACTTTTAGTTGTAATGAGGTGAGCAGTTTCTAGCACACTGCCACCTTACATAAAGCCAGCAGGCCCCTGGGCACAACCCTGGAGAATTTAAATTACAGTTGCTTACATTGGGTGTTAGCTATGATTTTAGGAAGAGAAAGTTTCTGAAGTTTCTGTTTCCTAATTAGTTCACTTTATCTGCCTGTGATTGCACTGAAAAAAAAAAAAGTTATGCATTCTAGTTTCCTAATATCTCCCATATGTCATACCTATACAGAAGAGGGACACCATTGGTTCTCAACAGAGGTGCTGTTGACGTTGTGATGTGACAGTTCTTCATCAAGCCAGAATGTGTTGTATGCATTGAGGGTTATTTGGCATCACTGGCTGTGCTCACTAAATGCCTGTGGTTGTCCCCAGTCACTATGACAATCAAAAACCTCCTCCGCATATTTCCAAGTGTCCTCTAGGGAGCAAACCACCCCCAGCTGAAAAGCTAAACCTCAGAGGGAGAAAAACTAGTTTTTTTTAATGTATCGTTTATTATCCTATCCACTTATGAATAATGATTTCTAGGTTATTCACAAGTTATAGCCGAAGTTTCCTACAGTTTAATATTTTTTTTTTGGTAGTAACTCAGGCTAACAGTTTGTTTTTATTCTACTATGAGCTTAATATAAACTCTAAACTCAAGTTGAATATCTTTTAAATTCTCAGTCTTGGCAAATGAAGTGGCTACTAAGTAGTAAACTGATCTGGCACACACAAAAACCCAGTTCTGTGACTCAGTTACATAATACTTTTCAAATTCTATGTTTCTGACAGGCTTTTGGAATACATAAAAATTGAATTTAAAACATCCCATTGAATGAAATATGCTAAATGCTGTAAGAAGCAAGACACCTTCTTTTGGGATGAGAAAAACTGCTACCAAAAAAGAGTTCTGTCTGTATATGATAAGTGAGCAAGCAAATTCTTTCTTTCTCTTTTTTCTTTTTCTTTCTTCCCCTCCCTTTCTTCTTTCTTCCCTTCCTCCCTCTCTCCCTCCCTCCCTTCTTCCTTTTCTTCCTACCTTCCTCCCTTCCTCCCTTCTCTCCCTCTCTCCTTTCTTCTATTGTCCTTCCTTCCTTTCAAAATCCACTTTTCCTAAAGTATGTTTCACACAACTGGAGTTGAAGGACTATGGTGAGCAGGGAGGAGGAGGAAAGTACAATCAGAAAATAAAAAGGGATAAAATTGTAGCAAACAAGACAATTTCTAAAGTTTGCAGTCATACTCAAGGTGGTAGAAGGTGCTTGAAATAATTTAAACTGGAACAGGAGCTCAGGTTCGTACTGTGGGTTTTGAAGACCAGGGAGGAATTCATCCCCTGAAAGCAGGTTGCCTTCTCATTCCACTTCCGGCTTCCTGCTGCACTCTCCACAGGAGGGGCCTCTGCTTCACTCTCTTGGAGTGCTTCCAGGCCCTCGTAGAGAGCAGGAAGTTTGAGTTTTCTGGGATAATTTAAAAGACCATTTTTAAGATGGTGTGTGTCTGTGGATAGTGCCTATATAACTCATTTTCCAATTTGGGGATGAAATTTAATCATTTTTTATGTTTCCTTTCTTAGTAATCTCCAAAAACTTGGAAGGCATTCTTTGATTTAGGAAGATTGAAATTCTCAGAAATTTTACTCTTCTATATACTGCCACCCATTTCATGACTGAACTTCATGTTACTGCGTTTGGAGTCACTCTGAAACCAGGCATTAAGACATTATGAAAAGACTTAATTGAGTAGAAATATCAATATGTTAGAACATCCAATAGAAGGTATAAACACAAAACAAATTAGTTTCACCCACTCTCTGTAAAGCATTCCTTCAAACAGGGGGATTTTTCTAATATACTTGATTCTTTTTTTTTTTTTTTTTTTTAGGTACATGGACCTCTCACTGTTGTGGCCTCTCCCGTTGCGGAGCAGAGGCTCCAGACGTGCAGGCTCAGCAGCCATGGCTCACGGGCCTAGCCGCTCCACGGCATGTGGGATCTTCCCGGACCGGGGCACGAACCCGTGTCCCCTGCATCGGCAGGCGGACTCTCAACCACTGCGCCACCAGGGAAGCCTTAATATACTTGATTCTTTATCCATGGTTCAGGAGGTAAAGTAACCAGTTTTATTTGTCAAATGATTTTGGCTAAGGTATTGTCATCTTGGCCACAACCTAAGGAAGAAAGTTATTGCAATAAGAAATGCTGGAGCATAAAGGTCAGTGTTGCCTTTGTTTTTGTTTTTGTAATTGGGATTGGATTGAAGCATAAGTCATTAACAGCTGTGTGAAGTGACCAAGATGGAAAAGTAGCAGTGGCAAAAGGCTATTTCATGGAGGTGGCTCCCTAACACTGACCATGGGAAGCAATGATAGTTCGTGCAGTGACCAATAGAACAAGTGAACATGTACTGGTAATTTATAGGCCAATAGTCCCATTCACTCTTCCATTTGAAAAGGATGAATCCAAACTTCAGGTCAGTTGGCTGCAAGATGTTTGTTGTTTTTAGTTTTTTCGACTTTTTAAAAAGTCTATATACAAATTTCAAGTAATATATCTGAACAAGATTTACTCTTCTTAAGGTCATTTGAATTCCTCAAAGTTTACGTTCAAATCAAAGGTGAGTTTCACTCAAGCTTTGCCTGTGGCACTATTTTACCTTATCCGTCATCACTGTCATCTCTCCCAACTTTCTCTATGGTTTCCCTCCTCCTGGACTTCTAGTCGTTTCTCTCTAAACATCACCGAGGCACTCAGATCTTGAGTGATAGCCCCTGAATGTATAGTGTCCTTAATTTACAACTTACAAAGACCCGAACTTCTAAGAAATCTTTCTTAATTTCCTTCTCTATCAAAAAATCTTGTGTCTTTGGATGCAAGCTACCTAACCGTAACTAAACCTGCTAAATTGCTCTTCGGGGATCAAAGCGTCAGCATGTCTCCCTTCCAGGTAACATTTGTATGTTTTAATAGAGGTCACCTGGAGCCATACATATAAACTTAAATAGAGATGGGACTTCCCTCGCTCAATATCATGGCACATATGCATACCATTGTGGTATTGTGGTGGTCAACAAGAAACAACAGAGGTAATATACATGGTTCTATTATCCATCTCCATTACTGGAAAACAGTATGGAACACCTGTATTTTTTGATATATGGTTGTGCAGTTACGGGGAGGGGCTCAGCAAATGTACTCATACCCAAGAAAAGCAGACCATTCATTTTCCTTTCATAACATCAACCAGAATCAAGTCTTTGCAAGCCAATTTTGAATTTGAGGCAGATAATATTTCCTGTATCCTGCTATTATTTTTCTCGCCAGAATGTGCTCAGTGAAGATAAGTCCTGTGAATAATTATCTGACTGCATAAAACCATTAGGCCAGGTTCCAGTGAGGTACCACAGCTGTGCTAGGGACCAGATAATAGAGGAAAAACAGCACTCAGAGCTTTTCATATCATCTGTCTCCACCATGAATAGTGTAGTGAAGACAGGACCCAAAGTGGAGTGTTCCCAACTTCCCTGAGGGTAGACTATGAGACACATGGGGTATGGGAGCCAGCAAGTGAAGAGAGCCAACAGACTGTTCTAGGCTATGTATCTCCTCAAACCTGGAGCCTGGGATAGTTCTGTCTTTCAGTCTCTCCTCATGCAGAAGGGATGCAACCAAGATGTTACAGTTAACTTTAGCCTCTAAGGTAAAGCCCAAATGCAGGATAAGTTCAATGATTCAGAAGCATATACGCTGAAGTTCTTTCTCTGGAAGTGATTGTGGAGGGTGAGACCAAACCAAGTCCTTGGAATATGTGTAATTCCTTCCTAGAAAAAGCTGGGAGTTGGCTAACTGCCTGTATTGCCTCCTCTGATCAAACTGTGTTGTTTGTTTATTCAATTAATGCCTTTCCTTCTCATTAGGCTTGCGGCCACAACCAGATGGAGATGTCTTAGTCTGCCAAAAAGATGAGTCTGGCCTCTGTTTGCCTATATCCTTGAGGCTAGCTTTTTGCTTTCTCTGTTTAATTTTTTAAAAGCTGTCTTAAAGACATGACTGCTGGCTACATTAGAACCAGAGGAAAATATCAGCAAATCCCACTGAGAAGAGTAAGTGAATAGCCTCCAGCATTTGTACCCCGAAGGTCAGATTTGAATCCAAGAGCATTTCTTTTATTTATTTGTTTGTTTGTTTATTTATTTTTGGCTGTGTTGGGTCTTCGTTGCTGCATGTGAGCTTTCTCTAATTGTGACGAACGGGGGCTACTCTTCACTGCAGTGCGCGGGCTTCTCACTGCGGTGGCTTCTCTTGTGGAGCACGGTCTCTAGGTGTGCGGGCTTCAGTAGTTGTGGTGTCTGGGCTCAGTAGTTGTGGCTCTCGGGTTCTAGAGCACAGGCTCAGTAGTTGTGGCGCACGGGCTTAGTTGCTCCGCGGCATGTGGGATCTTCCCGGACCAGGGCTCGAACCCGTGTCCCTGCATTGGCAGGCTGATTACTAACCAGTGTGCCACTAGGGAAGACGCCAGTAGCATTTCTGCCTGGGAGTCAGAATCGGATATTTTTGAAAGATCTAAGTGTTTTCTTCATAGTTAGGTCAAGAGAAATGAACCTACTCACTGGAGCCTATTCTGAAAATAAACCAAATTCTTCCTATCTAACTCAAAATACAGGTAGAGTCATAAGAGGTCTATATAACATCCATACATAGAGAATAAAAGTGAACTATTGATTTTTTTCTCTCAGATGATTGGTTTATGTGATATAAACTCTTGTGATGCCTGAACATTGTCCTGTCTTAGATTTATGCTGATATCTGAAAAACGGAAAACACAAGAAAGATCACAGTAAGATAAGGAGTATAAGTTTAGAGGGAAGAGTGCAGAAGAGTTAAAAAGATTTACACAGGAAGATTTGGTGGTCTTTGGGGGCTAAATGAAGAGAAATAGCAAAGAGACCAATATGCCACCACTGGGCACAAATGTGCTCAGCACTGCTGCAAGGCCTGGCTGTCTCCCAATAGTTTCTGCCCCGGTTTATAGTGTGTCCACACTCATCTTGGCTGAAGTTGAAGGAAGACCTAATTTGCATAAATATTTATCTTTAAAATATAATGTCAACAATTTCTTAATTTGAAAAAATTTGAGGAAACCATCTGTAGGCAGAAAACAATGGCTCAAGGAATTTCCATAGCCAACCATTTTGATATCAACAAAACATTATTGAGGCAAATGTGAAAGTCTCCTCCCTTTTGTCGTACTTGCCTTAAGGCAAATTGCTGTTTGCCTATCATTCAGGGCCTATTATATAGACCGATTGAGCCACCTGAGAAGAAAATGTCTTTGTGAATGAGAGAGAAGGATAGATTTCGAAAGCATTTCTCTGATGTATAGCAACTATTAGCATTTCTTTTTGGAGGAGAATAGCTTTACTTTCATTTTTTGCATTCCTCCAAAATTACAATATAATTTTCTGAGGATGCTCCAGCAAAGCTCCTTCATTTAGACACAGGCACTGCTTGGGAATGAGAAAGCTGGACTCTAAGTTCTGATGACTGTCTATGGGACCTAGAAAAGCCTGTTAAGCCCTGGTCTCAGTTTTCATATCTGGAAAATGTGGAGACCGACTTCAAGGTATTCTAAGATCAATTCCAGTGCCAGTAGTCTGGACATCTATGCTTCTCCCTGACAGCTCAGAGAAAGAAAAGAGGTTCAGAAAAGCTGTGTCTCTAGTGCATGTCTTGTTGATTATGAGTAATAAAAAACTAGTCTAATACTATGGCTTGAGAAATGAAAATTTTTACTTTTGTGAACAACTATATTTTCTAGGCTCACCCTAGTTAGGAATTATAGTGCAAGTGAAAGTAGAATTGGTAACCTTATGTCTTAGTGTGTACATAGTTAGGGACCTTCCCCCATGGCCAAAGAAGTGTTAACATATCACCATATGAATTCCAAAATTTGTGAAGTAGAGAGATTCTCTTCATCAAAACAGTACAGGAATTCTGGAGAAGGTGAACAAGATGCAATAAAACTGGCAGAGCTCTAGAACTTAGCATCTCAGTGGGCAAAGAGATAATGGACTAAAGTGTGTTTAAAAGCAAGCAGGTCTGTGAAGTGCAGAACGCATTGGTGTGGCCTCCTTTTCCAGTAACAAGCTGTGTGATGTAAGCCAAAGTTCCTTAACCTGTGTCTCAGTTTTTTTGTCTATAGAAGAAGGAGTGAATGCATTCCTAACCACTTTCAGTTCTAGAGTCTTATGACTCTGTAAGAAGAGATTAAAATGCAGTCAATTACAAATTAATAACGTAAACAAATTGTACAGATGCATATTTTAAATCCTTAACAGAATAATTTCTTCAAAGACACTCATTTACATATAAATCATGTATAAGTTAATCAAAACTCATAGAGTCACACAACTTTAGACATGAAAGAGACCTTAGCAATCAGTACTAACTGTTGTAAAACTGTACATTATACTTACATATGAATGTGCCCCTTTCCTTGTGAGTTCTTTGAGGCATAAATAGTCCTGTGTTTCTTTGTATCATTAGTACTTAGACCAGAACAGATATAGAGTAGATACTAAGACTTGTTAAATAAATATTGCAGATAAAGAAACAGAAACTCTGAAAAGTTCTGCTAAGTTGCCCCAAATCACACAGGTAGCTAGAATGAGACTTTGCTTCTTCTGAGACTCAACCCAGGGAGGGCTGGGTTTTTTTAAGGCCAAATTGAGACGGTTTTTCCAGGAAGCAATCATCAGCAGTAACATCTATCGTGAAAAGAGGCCTTCTAAGGGCTTTAAGGCAGGCCGGATAAACTGAGCAGAGAGTAAGGCCCACAATACATACTCCATAATTATTCATCGACAGATTTAAACCTGAATCAAGTTACCCACCTTCTTAAAAGAAATAAAATTTTATTTCCATCGTAGCTGTCCTTAGGATGGCCACCTTTCTTTCTTCTCTGCTTGTATCACAAGCTACTCCCCCCATCAAGAGATGAAGTCTATTCCTCAACACCCTTGAATCTAGCCCAGCCTGTCACTGCTTTGACCAATAGAGTTCAGTAAGAGCAACACTGCATCAGTTCGGGTCCTGATCTTTAGGAAGACAGCAACTTTTGCCGTGGTCTCTTGGAAGCTGAAGCTGTCATTTACAAAGTTCAGCGTCACTGGTGAAGCACCGCCCCCATGCCCCCGCCCCCAGGCTACCAGGCATGTGAGAAAGCCATCTTGAACTCTCCACCTCAGCTCAGCTTCTAGCTAAATATCGCAAAGTGACAGCAGTCGATGACATGTGGAGTAAAGGACACAGCTGAATCCTAGTTGAATTCGCGGCAGAGAAAACCTTGAGATAAAATAAATGATGGTAGTTTCAGGTCACTTGGTTTTGGGATAGCTTATTTGCAGTCATAAATAACTGAAACAGTTCCTTGTTTTAAAAGTATATAATTCTACATTTTCCATAAATGAAAAATTTTCTCATCTCCTATTCTTATCCCAGATTAACACCATTTAGAAAGATTTAATAATGCTGATCAATTCCAGGTTTTGCTATTTTAAGAATTTGCCCAGGATGTCAACATTAAGAAAAGCTACTATTTATTTTATAGAAAAGGAGTTTGAAAATGGTATTCATTGTGTATATAAGCTATAATATCAATTTCTTTCCCAATAAATGTAGGCTTACCTTTTATAAAGAAGTCAATTGATGCAGTACAAACTTGCCTTGCACAGGTGTATTTGTTTGGCAAAAAGTATTTAAAGAGGACGACTGTCATTTATAGCCTGAGTACTATCGTTTTCTTTCTTCCTCTTTTACTGACCCCTGATTTACTGTTTCTATTTTCTCTCCAAATACTTCATTCTCTTATATACGGATTCTTTCAGAAAACGTTTATTGCCTCCCTACTGCATTCCTGACACAGTCCTAAGCACTGGTGAAAAAGCCATGATGACTAAAGAGCTAGACGTGTCCCTCCAGGGGCTCACATTCTATTAGGGAAGACGAGTTAATAAACAGGGCCCATGGAGTATAGTAACTATGAAAATGTACTAAAATGGAATAAATACAAAGGAGAATGGGAACCTAGAGATGACAACAGTGCCTACAAGGGTAAGGAAATTATTCCAGAGAAGGTGAATTTGGATCTTAAGAAATAAATTTTGCTGACAAAGAAATGGTAGAGGACAGTTCAGGCAGACATTTGCAAAAGCTTGAAAAAGTATGGAAAAAATGGTAAAACTTCCATTGTGGATGTAGCAAAAGTGGGGAAGGCAGGGAATAACAAGAGATAAATAATGGATTATGGTAGAGACGAGCTGACGAGCTGGGGGCACAGAGTGAAGAACTCCTATGCCATAAACTTACAGTCAGTTGGCCTTTGCCCAGTGCTCCCTCTGGGGCTTTCTGGCCGGGTAGCGTACTTATCACCGTCTACAGCTGATTAGACCAGAGCGTGTACCTGCTCAAAGTCAGTCCATCCTTTGGCTCCGTTGTGACCAAGCAGATTCTCTATCTCAGACATTTGTCTCAAGATATATGGTCGGTGACTCTGACTGACCATACAGTATTATACACGGGATCAAATGATCACGGAGACATGTGGTCAGCTCTGATCTCATGACAAGCTAAAGCCACAAGTAAGTTAATGATGCAGGGCAGCAGAAATGCTGCAGGCCTAGCAAAGTCTGTGGATAAGAAAATGGAGCTGTGAAGCTCAGAGAGGCGGAAGTGAAGGAGCAGGCAGTCAGAGTGAAAGTGAGAGTGAGAGAGGCATTGACCCACAAAGAGAACCACGGGGAGAAGATCATTTCTGAGAGGAGGGTGCGGGACTGGACAGTTAGGTCAAATATAGTACAAACGCCAGCCAAATGAGGACTCGGTTTTATCCATTGGGTTTGAGAATTGCTACTGACCTCAGAAAGAATGTAGTTTCAGGGGACATGTGGCCAGAATTCTAGGCTTTACCATTAGGAGTTCCGAGTTTACATGGAGGGTCTATGAAATAAGGCAGATGCAGTATGATGGATGCCGATGACATTCTATCAACTGGTGAGGCCGTGGGAAATGGCTGCAAGAATGAGGGGATTCAAAACATGTTCAAAAAGGCCACCCCTCTCTAAGGGGTACGACGATCTTCCCTTTCCTCCACTCTATAGCTCCTAATTGAGGAGGAATTGAGCTCTGCATTCTGCTTTGCATTCTCCTGAGATCTGTTGCCTTCTTTTTTGTTCATGGTCACAACTAATGTGGGTAAGCCTGATGGATCAACTTCATCTATGTAAAACTAAGCAAGCCCCCACTGTAGTCTGACTACCGTTCACATATTGAAAGATTAGGTGCAGGACCTCAGAAAACTTTACCTTTCAGAGAAACTTGTGTAGCCTGGGGCTGTGGAGAGATGGAGTGCCATGAGCTGTGTTCTGTATTGTGATTTTTCTACCACTGGGATCCTTAGAGTGTGGTTACGTTCCCTCTAGGCTGTGGCCACATATCTAGTAGAACAAATGTTGACAACATAACGAGACTTATTTTCTCGTTGCTGATACAGCAGTTGATGCCTTATTTATAGCAATTCTTGGTTCCTCTTTCCTCTGGTGATATTGTTCCCCAACAAGAGCAGGAAGAGTGAGTGTGACAAGTAATCTATATGAGCACCAGTTATCCTGAAGAGGGTCCACAAGCAATTTGAGAACTGCTGCTTGTTTTAATATCACATTCCATTAGTTACCCTCAGAGAATCTAGGAGCTAAAATCTTTCAGGGAAACAGCTCTTGGTTTTAGAACAAGAAGTATAAATCTACTTATTTTCCATCTCAGTTGTGCAGGAGAAATGAGAAAAGAAACAAAACAAAACAAAACAAGCAAGGAGTGATGATCAAAGAAATGAAAAAAACAAAACCCAACAACAAAAGAATGTCCTCTGAGAAAGCTTGGAGTTGAGTTTTATTTGTTTGTTTATTACTGGCTGAGATATAAAGGAAGTTAAAAAAATAGAGCTGCCTTCTTTCATTAATATATTAGCCAAATATAGCAAGTCTGACTGTCCTTTGCTAACCACCAGGCTGCACCAATGCACACACTATTCCAAACTTCTAACAAGATCAGCGGTTGTCCCCAATCAAAACATGGGCAGAAGACCTAAATAGGCATTTCTCCAAAGAAGACATACAGATGGCCAAGAGGCACATGAAAAGATGCTCAGCATTACTAATTACTAGAGAAATGCAAATCAAAACTACAGTGAGGTATCACCATCAGAAAATATACAAACAACAAATGCTGGAGAGGGTGTGGAGAAAAGGGAATCCTCTTGCACTGTTGGTGGGAATGTAAATCGATACAGCCACTATGGAGAACAGTATGGAGGTTCCTTAAAAAACTAAAAATTGAATTACCATAGGACCCAGCAATCCCAATACTGGGCATATACCCAGAGAAAACCATAATTCAAAAAGACACATGCACTCCAAGGTTCATTGCAGCACTATCTACAAGAGCCAGGTCATGGAAGCAACCTAAAAGTCCATCGACAGATGAATGGATAGAGAAGATGTGGCACATATATACAATGGAATATTACTCAGCCATAAAAAGGAATGAAATTGGGGTGTTTGCAGAGACGTGGATGGACCTAGAGATTTCATACAGAGTGAAGTAAATCAGAAAGAGAAAAACAAATATCGTATATTAACGCATATATGTGGAATCTAGAAAAATGGTACAGATGAACCAGTTTGTAAGGCAGAAATAGAGACACAGATGTAGAGAACAAATGTATGGACACCAAGGGGGGAAAGCAGGGGGTGTGGTGGTGGTGGTGGGATAAATTGGGAGATTGAGATTGACATGTATACACTAACATGTATAAAATAGATAACTAATAAGAGCCCATTGTATAAAAAATAAATAAGTAAAATTAAAAAAAAAGATCGGAGGTTGTCACTTCTGAAAAGAATACAGTGTGGGGAGGGGGTTGGACTTTTGAGGCACTGTTTATCATAGCAAAATGCTCAACTCCTTTGAGTTTTTTTTAAAATTACATCTACAGTCTGTTCTGCTACAGCACATATTTTAAAATACAAATCAACTCACATTCAATTGGTAATTACGGGAATGATGTCAGCATAACACAGAAAACAAATTGGACCAAACATGATTTTTTGTAGTGTGACCATTCTTGGAGGTGATCAAGGTTCAGCTTTTTCACAGTTCAATAAAATACAAGCTTTAATGATATTTGAAGAGATTCAAAAAAAAAAAAGCTGAGAAGTCTCCAAATGTTTGCCTTTAGTGCAAACGGTGGCTGGTTCAATAGTGTGGAGACCTGCTCTATTGTCCATTATGCTAAACTACCTGAGAAAACTGTAAATACAGATTAAGAACCTGGGCACTTTCCTGTGTTAAAACAAGAAAATAACCCTGAGAAAACCATAATTCAAAAAGAGTCATGTACCAAAATGGTCACTGCAGCTCTATTTATAATAGCCAGGAGATGGAAACAACCTAAGTGTCCATCATTGGATGAATGGATAATGAAGATGTGGCACATATATACAATGGAATATTACTCAGCCATAAAAAGAAACGAAATTGAGTTATTTGTAGTGAGGTGGATGGACCTAGAGTCTGTCGTATAGAGTGAAGTAAGTCAGAAAGAGAAAGACAAATACCGTATGCTAACACATATATATGGAATCTAAGAAAAAAAAATGTCATGAAGAACCTAGGGGTAAGACAGGAATAAAGACACAGACCTACTAGAGAATGGACTTGAGGATATGGGGAGGGGGAAGGGTAAGCTGTGACAAAGTGAGAGAGTGGCATGGACATATATACACTACCAAACGTAAAATAGATAGCTAGTGGGAAGTAGCCGCATAGCACAGGGAGATCAACTCGGTGCTTGGTGACCACCTAGAGGGGTGGGATAGGGAGGGTGGGAGGGAGGGAGACGCAAGAGGGAAGAGATATGGGAACATATGTATATGTATAACTGATTCACTTTGTTATAAAGCAGAAACTAACACACGATTATAAAGCAATTATACTCCAATAAAGACCAAAAAAAAAAAAGACTGCTTGAAGTCTTCTTTTAAAAAAAAAAAAAAAAGAAAAATAGAAAATAACAACAAAAGAACCCCCCAAACTTCTGAATCATATATTTTATTTTGGATGTAACTGTCTTTTTGTAAAGTGGCTCTTGTTAAAGATCTGTATCTCCAAAGGGAAGCTTGAGTTCCAGGGTCTGAGACCTCAAAGGGTAGACTGGCTCAGATTGTGGGGCAAAGACCGGTGGAGACTTAACTCTTCTAGTATCTTCCAGAATCTTATTGTTTTTGTTAGTGTCCTGGTTAAAAAGTACCCTAGGTTTTGCAGTGTCTGCTCCTGACCCTATTTTTCCCATGAGTGCTCTTATGTTTAGTGTGTGATTTTGCAAAAAAGTGAAGAATGGATACATATGGTGGTATGGCAGAAACGCCTGTGCCTAGTATTTTTCTTGAACAACATTTGTATAAGACTTACAAAAGACCAGACATTTTACTAAACATTTTACATTCCTTATCTCATTTAATTCTCACAACTGAATGAGGTTGGTTCTATTACTATGCCATCTTTACAAATGAGGAAACTGAGATCCAGAGAGAATAAAGAGAAAGCAGAAGAAAGAGTGTTTTAAATGGATATGCATCTGGATGGGGTGGGAGGGTGAGGTCCTATTCTTTAAATTATAAAGAAAAGGAGTGGGAGGGCAGTCTTAAAAGGTGAATTTGCTGGGGTTTAAGGTTCTGTCAGAATGATGCTATCATGTAAAAGTGGCATATAACCTTATTGATGAAAACTGGCTTTCAAGTTTTGCCAAAAGTTTATATGCATAACCAATTCCCCTTTTAATTCAGCTTTTCAAGCTTTCCTTCAACTTTTCAGTAGATAGTTCATATGAAGCTATGCTGTGTATGATGACTATAGTCATTGTACAGGCTCATATCACTAAAATTGGTTATTCTGGTCCACTGGAGTTGATAAACTGCAATCTCTCATTTCTACCTTCTTCCCTCCCTCCCTCCCTCCCTCCCTCCCTCCCTTCCTTCCTTCCTTCTTTCCTTCTTTTTTTCCAAATTAGTTGGGTTACCTACCGAAGTTAGCTCAGCACAAACTCAGGCCGGGCATGGAATATGGAGTCCCCCATAAACCTCTTGTATACAAGCTCTTGAAAGGCTCAGTTGCTTATTTCTCCACATATGAAATTGCTGCTAATAGAGAAATTCTTTCAGAAATCGATTTAATGGGAGTAAATGAAATTTTAATGGTAAACAGGCATTGTGCGAGATGCCTAAGGCACAGGCTTCGGGCAATAGCAGAATGCAGTAGGTGATATTATCTTCAGCTGCCTTTCTGTGCATCTGAATATTGGTAAAAACCATTCTTGTTTTCATAATGTGTTCATAATGCAACGAAATACTATAGGAGCTTGTTGCATCACTTGCTAATTGTATTCTGGGGCTCTGAAAGGAGAAAATGTCATCATTGAATTGACATTTTATTTGAATTTCACAATGAGGAGAGTATGTATTAAATTGGAGTAAATAATGCCTGTAAATTTATAAGGAAAGAAAAATGTGACTGCTTTTTGTAACTCTCCCTGCCATTGCTTTATAACAAAAATGCTTTTCTGTTTTTTTTTTTTCAAATTTTGTTTCTGATGCCAACTCCTCCGGCTTAGGTGTAGTTCCTCTTTTGAGAACAAATTTGAATTTTAAAGCATTCCAGTAGATGCAGATCAGTGTTTAGCAAAGTGTGGGCTGAGGACCACTCCTATCAGAATCACCCGAAGTGCTTTTCAAAAAAAAATGTGAATTCTTGGACCCAAGACCCAATATTTGCTGAATTACAATATTCGGATGTGGGGTTCTGGGCCTCTACATTTTTAACTAAGTCTTCATGACTATTATACACACTAAGGTTTAGTGGGTATAAAATTTAGGTTTAAATCACTGATTTAGAAAATTCAAAGAGTTCACAGTAGGTGTAATTGTTTCAACCAGGCAAAACAGCCGCTGGTTCATTGATTGATTGATTAGTATAAATCTCACATTTTTCTCTGACACTTTGAACAGGCTTTGTTTTTTCATTCAAACTGAGTCAAAGTTAAATAATCTGCTCAGTCAGTCAAAACTGAGGACCAAGTCAATAAATCAAAATCCAATCATGTAACCAATCTCAGAAATCTTATTTGACTGAAAAATGACATTGAAAACGCCCCCCACACAAAGTTTGTCAAAATAGTTGAATTGGTTTATGAGTGCAGAAACAACCTCAAAACAAGATCCTAGATATATTTAGGCTTATTCTAAAATCTTCAGTTGCAAATATTGATACATGCAGGTCACTCAGGACCTATTGGTTGCTAAATCTGAGAGTCTCTTTCCAGTATTTAACTTACTTGATTTCTCAGCCATCAGTTGACATTGTTGAATGCCCCCTCCTTTTTGAAATGGCCTCTTTCCTTGGCTTCTATGATTCCACACTGTAGGAGTGAAGGCAATGCTTCTGCTGCAGTAGATATACCCCTAAATCTTGGTGGCTTAACACAAAAGAAGTTTATTTCTCACTCTGTAAAATCCAATAGTGCTTTCCCTCAGGGGATGAGGAGCACTTCTGGCTTCCTCTGGGTGTTGACATTGAGCCACTGGATGGTGAAGAGAGATCATAATGGGAGGTTTTTAAGCATCAGCTTTGAGAGTGGCCTTCAACACTTTTGCTTCCATTCCATTAATCAGAGCTTAATCATATGGTAAGACCGAACTTCCTGGTAGGCTGGGAAAAATAGTCTAGAAAGAAGAAGAAGCAGATTGATGCTCAGATAAAAATCTCTGCCAAATAAACTCTTCTTGTTTTCTTCCTAAGACTTTGCATGCTCTTTTCTCAGATGCATTTGTGACTTTGTTCTTGGCCCAGTCCTCGAACATTGATTTTCCTCCTGGCTCAGTTTTAAGTCTGCTACTCTTTTTGGTCTCAAAACTATCCCTGGTCAGTATCGTTCTGTCTCATGGCTTTAATGTACATGTCTAGCCCAGGGAGGCCCCAAAGCAAAGTCAAATTGCTACTGAAACTCTACCCCTCAGTATCTCAAAGCTGCTTCCCACTAGCTATCTATTTTATATTTGGTAGTGTATATATATCCATGCAACTCTCTCACCTTGTCCCAGCTTACCCTTCCCCCACCCCGTATCCTCAAGTCCATTCTATAGTAGGTCTGCATCCTTATTCCCGTCTTGCCCATAGGTTCTTTATGAACATTTTTTTTTTTAGATTCCATTTATATGTGGTAGCATATACTATTTGCTTTTCTCTTTATGACTTACTTCACTCTGTATGACAGACTCTAGGTCCATCCACCTTACTACAAATAACTCAATTTCATTTCTTTTTATGGCTGAGTAATATTCCATTGTATATATGTGCCACAACTTCTTTATCCATTCATGTTTTGATGGACACTTAGGTTGCTTCCATGTCCTGGCTACTGTAAATAGAGCTGCAATGAACACTGTGGTACATGACTCTTTTTGAATTATGGTTTTCTCAGGGTATATGCCCAGTAGTGGGATTGCTGGGTTGTACAGTAGTTCTATTTTTAGTTTTTTAAGGAACCTCCATACTGGTCTCCATAGTGGCTGTATCAACTTACATTCCCACCAACAGTGCAAGAGGGTTCCCTTTTCTCCACACCCTCTCCAGCATTTATTGTTTGAAAATTTTTGGATGAGGGCCATTCTGACTGGTGTGAGATGATAATATCTCATTGTAGTTTTGATTTGCATTTCTCTAATTATTAGTGATGTTGAGCATCCTTTCATGTGTTAGTTGGCAATCTGTATATCTTCTTTGGAGAAATGTCTATTTAGGTCTTCTGCCCATTTTTGGATTGGCTTGTTTGTTTTTTTGTTATTGAGCTGCATGAGCTGCTTATAAATTTTGGAGATTAATCCTTTGTCAGCTGCTTCTTTTGCAACTATTTCCTCCCACTCTGAAGGTTGTCTTTTTCTCTTACTTATGGTTTCCTTTGCTGTGCAAAAGCTTTTAAGTTTCATTAGGTCCCATTTGTTTATTTTTGTTTTTATTTCCATTTCTCTAGGAGGTGGGTCACAAAGGATCTTCCTGTGATTTATGTCCTAGAGTGTTCTGCCTATGTTTTCCTCTAACAGTTTGATAGTGTCTGTCCTTACATTTAGGTCTTTAATCCATTTTGAGTTTATTTTTGTGTATGGTGTTAGGGAGTGTTCTAATTTCATTCTTTTACATGTAGCTGTCCAGTTTCCCCAGCACCACTTATTGAAGAGGCTGTCTTTTTTCCACTGTATATTCTTGCCTCCTTTATCAAAGATAAGGTGACCATATGTGCGTGGGTATATCACTGGGCTTTCTATCCTGTTCCATTTATCTATATTTCTGTTTTTGTGCCAGTACCATACTGTCTTGATTACTGTAGCTTTGTAGTATAGTCTGAAGTCAGGGAGCCTGATTCCTCTAGCTCCGTTTTTCTTTCTCATGATTGCTTTGGCTATTTGGGGTCTTTGTGTTTCCATACAAATTGTGAAATTTTTGTTCTAGTTCTGTGAAAAATGCCAGTGGTAGTTTGATAGGGATTGCATTGAATCTGTAGAATGCTTTGGGTAGTATAGTCATTTTCACAATGTTGATTCTTCCAATCCAAGAACATTGTATGTCTCTCCATCTATTTGTATCATCTTTAATTTCTTTCATCAGTGTCTTATAATTTTCTGCTACAGGCCATTTTTTTTTTTTTTTTTTTTTTTGTGGTGCGCAGGCCTCTCACTGTTGCGGCCCCTCTCGATGTGAAGCACAGGCCCCAGATGCACAGGCTCAGTGGCCACGGCTCACAGGCCCAGCTGCTCCGCAGCATGCGGGACCCTCCCAGACCGGGGCACGAACCCGTGTCCCCCACATCGGCAGGCAGACTCTCAACCACTACACCACCAGGGAAGCCCTGCCTACAGGCCTTTTGTCTCTTTAGATAGGTTTATTCCTAGATATTTTATTCTTTTTGTTGCAATGGTAAATGGGAGTGTTTTCCTAATTTCACTTTCAGATTTTTCATCATTAGTGTGTAGGAATGCAATAGATTTCTGTACATTAATTTTGTGTCCTGGTACTTTACCAAATTCATTTATTATCTCTAGTAGTTTTCTGGTAGCATCTTTAGGATTCTCTATGTATAGTATCATGTCATCTGCAAACAGTGAGAGCTTTACTTCTTCTTTTCCGATTTGGATTCCTTTTATTTCTTTTTCTTCTGTTTGCTGTGGCTAAAACTTCCAAAACTATGTTGAATAATAGTGGTGAGAGTGGGCAACGTTGTCTTGTTCCTGATCTTAGTGGAAATGGTTTCAGTTTTTCACCGTTGAGGACAATGTTGGCTGTGGGTTTCTCATATATGGCCTTTATTATGTTGATGTAAGTTCCCTCTATGCCTACTTTCTGCAGGGTTTTTATCATAAATGGGTGTTGAATTTTGTCGAAAGCTTTCTCTGCATCTATTGAGTTGATCATATGGTTTTTCTCCTTCAATTTGTTAATATGGTGTATCACATTGATTGATTTGCATATATTGAAGAATCCTTTCATTCCTGGGATAAACCCCACTGGATCATGGTGTATGATCCTTTTAATGTGCTGTTGGATTCTGTTTGCTAGTATTTTGTTGAGGATTTTTGCATCTATGTTCATTAGTGATATTGGCCTGTGATTTTCTTTCTTTGTGACATCTTTGCCTGGCTTTGGTATCAGGGTGATTGTGGCCTCATAGAATGAGTTTAGGAGTGTTCCTCCCTCTGCTATATTTTGGAAGCATTTGAGAAGGATAGGTGTTAGCTCTTCTCTAAATGTTGGATAGAATTCGCCTGTGAAACCATCTGGTCCTGGGTTTTTGTTTGTTGGAAGATTTTAAATCACAGTTTCAATTTCAGTGCTTGTGATTGGTCTGTTCATATTTTTTTTCTTCCTGGTTCAGTCTCGGAAGGTTGTGCATTTCTAAGAATTTGTACATTTCGTCCAGGTTGTCCATTTTATTGGCATAGAGTTACTTGCAGTAATCGCTCATGATCCTTTGTATTTCTGCAGTGTCAGTTGTTACTTCTCCTTTTTCCATTCTAATTCTATTGATTTGAGTCTTCTCCCTTTTTTGTTTCATGAGTCTGGCTAATGGTTTATCAATTTTGTTTATCTTCTCAATGAACCAGCTTTTAGTTTTATTGATCTTTGCTATCGTTTCCTTCATTTCTTTTTCATTTATTTCTAATCAGATCTTATGATTTCTTTCCTTCTGCTAACTTTGGGCTTTTTTTGTTCTTTCTATAATTGCTTTAGGTGTAAGGTTAGGTTGTTTATTTGAGGTGTTCCTTGTTTCTTAAGTTAGGATTGTATTGCTATAAACTTCCCTTTTAGAACTGCTTTTGCTGCATCCCATAGGTTTTGGGTCGTCGTGTTTTCATTGTCATTTGTTTCTAGGTATTTTTTTATTTCTTCTTTCATTTCTTCAGTGATCTCTTCGTTATTAAGTAGTGTGTTATTTAGCCTCCATGTGTTTGTATTTCTTACAGATTTTTTCCTGTAATTGATATCTAGTCTCATAGCGTTGTGGTTAGAAAAGATATTTGATATGATTTCAATTTTCTTATATTTACCAAGGCTTGATTTGTGATCCAGGATATGATCTATCCTGGAGAATGTTCCATGAGCACTTGAGAAGAATGTGTATTCTGTTGTTTTTCAATGGAATGTCCTCTAAATATCAATTAAGTCCATCTTCTTTAATGTATTAAAAGTTTCCTTATTTATTTTTATTTTGGATGATCTGTCCATTGGTGAAAGTGGGGTGTTAAAGTCCCCTACTATGATTGTGTTACTGTCGATTTCCCGTTTTATGGCTGTTCGCATTTGCCTTATGTATTGAGGTCCTCCTATGTTGGGTGCATAAATATTTATAATTGTTATATCTTCTTCTTGGATCGATCCCTTAATCATTATGTAGTGTCCTTCTTTGTCTCTTCTAATAGTCTTTATTTTAAAGTCTATTTTGTCTGATATGAGAATTGCTACTAGTGCTTTCTTTAGATTTCCATTTGCATGGAATATCTTTTTCCATCCCATCACTTTCATTCTTTATGTGTCCCTAGGTCTGAAGTGGGTCTCTTGTAGACAGCATATATGCAGGTCATGTTTTTGTATCCTTTCAGCCAGTCTATGTCTTTTGCTTGGAGCATTTAATCTATTTACGTTTAAGGTAATTATCGATATGTATGTTCCTATTACTATTTTCTTATTATTTTGGGTTTGTTATTGTAGGTCTTTTCCTTGTATTGTGTTTCCTGCCTAGAGAAGTTCCTTTTGCATTTGTAATAAAGCTGGTTTGGTGGTGCTGAATCCTCTTAGCTTTTGCTTGTCTGTAAAGGTTTTAATTTCTCCATCAAATCTGAATGAGGTCCTTGCTGGGTAGAGTAATCTTGGTTGTAGGTTTTCCCTCTTCATCACTTTAAATATGTCCTGCCACTCCCTTCTGGCTTGCAGAGTTTCTGCTGAAAGATTGTTAACCTTATGGGGATCCCCTTATGTGTTATTTGTTGTTTTTCCCTTGCTGCTTTTAATATTTTTTCTTTGTATTTAATTTTTGATAGTTTGATTAATATGTTTCTTGGCTGGTTTCTCCTTGGATTTATCCTGTATGGGACTCTCTGTGCTTCCTGGACTTCACTAAATATTTCCTTTCCCATATTAGGGAAGTTTTCAACTATAATCTCTTCAAGTATTTTCTCAGTCCCTTTGTTTTTCTCTTCTTCTTCTGGGACCCCTATAATTCAAGTGTTGGTGCATTTAATGTTGTCGTAGAGGTCTCTGAGACTGTCCTCAATTATTTTCATTCTTTTTTCTTTATTGTGCTCTGCTGTAGTTATTTCCACTATTTTATCTTCCAGGTCACTTATCCATTCTTCTGCCATAGTTACTCTGCTATGGATCCCTTCTAGAGAATTTTTAGTTCCATTTATTGTGTTTTTCATCACTGTTTGTTTGCTTTTTAGTTCTTCTAGGTCCTTGTTAAACGTTTCTTGTATTTTCTCCATTCTATTTCCAAGATTTCGGATCATGTTAACTATCATTATTCTGAATTCTTTTTCAGGTAGAGTGCCTATTTCCTCTTCATTTGTTAGGTCTGGTGGGTTTTTACCTTGCTCCATCATCTACTGTGTTTTTCTCTCTCTTCTCATTTTGCTTAACTTACTGTGTTTCGGGTCTCTTTTTCTCAGGCTGCTGGCTCGTAGTTCCCGTTGTTTTTGGTGTCTGCCCCCAGTGGCTAAGGTTGGTTCAGTGAGTTTTGTAGGCTTCCTGGTGGAGGGGCTACTGCCTGTGTTCTGGTGGATGAGGCTGGATCTCATCTTTCTGGTGGGCAGGTCCATGTGTGGTGGTGTGCTTTGGGGTGTCTGTTGAGCTATTTTGATTTTAGGCAGCCTCTCTGCTAATGGGTGGGGCTATGTTCCTGTCTTGCTAGTTGTTTGGCATAGGGTGTCCAGCACTGTAGCTTGCTGGTCTTGAGTGAAGCTGGGTGCTGGTGTTGAGATGGAGATCTCTGGGAGATTTTCATCGTTTGATATTACCTGGAGCTGGGAGGTCTCTTGTGGACCAGTGTCCTGAAGTTGGCTTTTTCACCTTAGTGACACAGCCCTGACACCTGGCTGGAGCACCAAGAGCGTGTCATCCATGTGGCTTGGAATAAAAGGGAGAGAAAAAAGAAGGAAAGAAAAAAGAAGATAAAATAAAATTTATTAAAATAAAAAATAGTTATTAAAAATTTTTTTAAGTAATAAAAAAAAAAAGAAAGAAAGAAGAGAGCAACCAAACCAAAAATCAAGTCCAACAATTGTAATCAGCACTAAAAACTATACTAAAAAACAAAGAAAAAAAACCCGGACAGACAGAACCCTAGGACAAATAGTAAAAGCAAAGCTATACAGACAAAATCACACATGGGAGCATACACATACACATTCACGAAAAGAGAAAAAGGGAAAAAAAAAAAAAAATATATATATATATATATATCTTTGGTCCCAAAGTCCACCTTCTCAATTTGGGATGATTCGTTGTGTATTCAGGTATTCCACTGATGCAGGGCACATCTAGTTGATTGTGGAGCTTTAATCCGCTGCCCCTGAGGCTGCTGGGAGAGATTTCCCTTCCTCTTCTTTGTTCGCACAGCTTCTAGGGTTCAGCTTTGGATTTGGCTCTGCCTCTGCATATAGGTTGCCTGAAGGCGTCTGTTCTTCGCCCAGACAGGATGGGGTTAAAGGAGGAGCTGATTCCGGGGCTCTGGCTCACTCAGGCCGGGGGGATGGAGGGGTACGGATGCGGGGCGAGTCTGCGGCAGCAGAGGCCGGCATGACGTTGCACCAGCCTGAGGCGCGCCGTGCGTTCTCCCGGTGAAGTTGTCCCTGGATCATGAGACCCTGGCGGTGGCAGGCTGCACAGGCTCCCGGGAGGGGAGGTGTGGACAGTGACCTGTGCTTGCACACAGGCTTCTTGGTGGTGGCAGCAGCAGGCTTAGCGTCTCATGCCCGTCTCTGGGGTCCGTGCTGATGGCCGCGGCTCGTGCCCGTCTCTGGAGCTCCTTTAAGCGGCGCTCTTAACCCCCTCTCCTCGCATCCCAGGAAACAGAGAGGCAAGAAAAAGTCTCTTGTCTCTTCGGCAGGTCCAGACTTTTTCCCGAACTCCCTCCCGGCTAGCCGTGGTGCACTAGCCCCCTTCAGGCTGTGTTCACGCCGCCAACCCCAGTCCTCTCCCTGCGATCCGACCTCCGAAGCCCGAGCCTCAGATCCCAGCCCCGCCTGCCCGGCGGGTGAGCAGACAAACCTCTCGGGCTGGTGAGTGCTGGTCGGCACCAATCCTCTGTGCGGGAATCTCTCCGCTTTGCCCTCCGCACCCCTGTTGCTGCGCTCTCCTCCGTGGCTCTGAAGCTTCCCCCCTCCGCCACCTGCAGTCTCCGCCCGCGAAGGGGCTTCCTAGTGTGTGGAAACCTTTCCTCCTTCACAGCTCCCTCCCACTGGTGCAGGTCCCGTCCCTATTCTTTGTCTCAGTTTATTCTTTTTTCTTTTGCCCTACCCAGGTACATGGGAAGTTTCTTGCCTTTTGGGAGGTCTGAGGTCTTCTGCCAGCATTCAGTAGGTGTTCTGTAGGAGTTGTTCCACATGTAGATGTATTTCTGATGTATTTGTGGGGAGGAAGGTATCAACACGTCTTACTCTTCCGCCATCTTGAAGCTTCTCCAGCTGTATCTTTCGTACTCACTACTGTATCTCCAAGGTTCTTAGTGGGCCCTCAGAAATTTGTTGGTGAATGGATAAAGTAATTAAGTGAGAAGCTAATATCTCTTCTATTAGTAATTAAGCTAATAGAAGCTAATATTAGAACCAGCTAATATCACATTTCTGCATAGTCTAGAATGAAAATGGCTGCTTATGTACCATAATTAAATCCTCTATGAAACAATTCTCCCAAAGTCCACCTTCTGCTGGCATCTTGACTTTAGCACCTCCAATCATTTTTTCTGATGAAAAGAGCAGAACTGCTCTTTGTTCTCCTGCTCTTGTTCATTTCCATTATGATCAACCTCCTCAACGAACTCTGGCAAAGTGGAGGAATGATTTCCATAACACCTCCCGGAAGAACAAAATAAAGGAAATCAGAGAGACATCTGTGCATTGTTTATACCTCCATTAGCCTTTCCTGAGTTGTAAATTACTTAGCAACAGCTGGGCAAGAAAGAAGGGCAAGCTATTCTATTTGAAAATGGAGGTATGAACATACCAACCAATTCAGCGCTTTTAAGTTTTATCATCCACAAAGTTATAGTGTCTTTATTACTTAGAATTGGTAATTATAATACTAATCAGGAGACATCAACATATTGCATACATGCATAAAGCAAGTAAAGTAAATTCTAAAAATATCAAGCGACTTTAGAAAACTTAAATGGAGAAAATGTGTACCCTATGTGGATGCTGGTTTGTGCCACTCTGATCCCCCTCCGGGATGAAAGATTTATTCTCCAGCTGGGGAGAGCTGTCTGCCTGTCTGGATATTGCCTTGACTGAAGAGCGCCAATCTTGCCTGAGGTCACAACTCTTTCGCAGGGCAGCTTGCTCCACTGACTGGTTGACTTGGGGAAGTAACAGCCTGGGCCTATTGACCCAACGTGAAACAACTCTTAAAGACTCCCAGCTATATTTGCAGCTTCCAGGGTGGTTGGTTGAGGCCTTGATTTGAATGCATCAAAGCCCCAATTCTCCCTCTGTCCAATACTGGTCCCTTTTCTCTCCCCACTATTGATCCCAAGAATACTCCCTAATAAACTTCCTTCCTGCAACTTTGTTGCAGATTCTGCAACACAAGCTTTCTATTATTAGGCTGGAAATTTTGTCTTAGATGTGAATTTGCTTCATTGTTATCCAGTGAGTTCTGGAAGGTATACTTGGGAGATTATACCTGGGAGATTAAATATGATTTGTTTTATGAGAATGGCAAGGGGGTAAGATTGGTTTGCAGATGGGGGTGGGAAGTGGAGCACAAGGCAGCGGACAGACTGACTCTGATAAACCTTTAGCTTCCTAAGTGGCCTGTGAGTTGTGCTATTAGAAGAAACCCTCTCCTGCCTTGGACCTATAAGAACCTGTGTGGCAGTTCCTATAACTTTGCTTTTATGTTTTATCTATACTTTGTTTACTGACATGTCTGAGCACAATAATCTCCATTTAATATAAAACTGATTCCAGTTATGAGAACTTATTATGTTCCAGGGACTGGGCAAAATGATCTACGAGCAATCTTGACATACTTTCTGGATCTTGAAAAAAATATTTGTACAACATGTTTTTTTCTATTTATTATATTTTGTTGTATTTAAATTCTTTGGAAATTGGCAGTTCATTTAAGGACTAATTAGACTAATCTTTCTTAATTAGAATAATTGACTAATAACAAAACTCATGCCATACACTCGCCATGTAGCAGGATGTCAAGTGCATCAAGGAGTCAGTGTTTAGGCTCTAGAGCTCAGCGATGAGACCAGGTCTCATGGGAGAGAGCCGTCTATGCCGGCCTGCTGAATCTTTGGTATTCTAGTTAGTATGCCCTGGGGTCATTGCTGTTGCAACTACTTCTGGTTTATCAGTGAAGGAGAGAGTTAGTTGCCCACTCATAAAGGGAGGGGAGCAGTCAAAAGACCAAGAACCACATCAAACGAGGAAAGAATAACATAATTAAACAAACACGAATGGCTTGGAGAGCAGAATGTAGAGGTGATTGCAAATCTTCAAATAAAAGAATAGATTAAGTGTGGGTATGAGCAGATCTCTCTGTGAAGAACAGGGAACTGGCAAGAGGGACTCAAATTAGCAACTCACTTCATTTTGGCATTTGTGGAGTCACCACTGTATGGATTCCTGGCACTGTGCTACAGTCCCTGCCCTAGAAGAGTCAACAGTGGGGACCGATGGATACAGACATGGCATCACTATCCTAAGGCAAGTACTGACCGAGGAGTGAATAGAGGGGGTCAGTACAATTCTGGAAACTAGGACCTATGTCCAGGAGCAGTTGAGCCAGTTCTCTCTCTGGGCTTTTAAAAGGTTATTTCAAGATATTTCTTAGGGAAAAATATTCCCTTACACTGATCTATATTGAGTTATGTTTTCCAAATAATTTGCTTAAGAAAATCTTTGTGTTTTAAGTAAGAGATTGCTGGGAGGAAATATAACTTTCTTCTCCTATTGACAGCAGGTTTAGCAAAATCATCTACTGTGAGCACAACTTTATCCACCCACAAAAGAGACTGCAGTCAGAACTATGTTTCAATAAAAATAAGGCTTCTATTTTTTTGCACATATTTGTATAATGTGGTTGAAAATCACCCCGCACTTCTCTCTTATGTATTTATACCTGTAGCAAGTCCCTGAGATCTGAGAAGTTTCCACCACGTCTTGGAGGAAGCAGGAGAACAGGTAGAAGAGGGGCAGGAGGAAATAAAGTTACTGATTTCAAGATGCCCGCACCTCAGACAGGAGGCAAAGGTGCAACTGTGGGATTTGTGTCACCTTATTTTCTGTTATCTGTTCTTCTAATTAAAAAAAAAAAATCTTTGGAGAGGGTAGGAGATGGCTTAGCAGATTAGCTTTTTTTTTTTTTTTGAGACTGTGCCTTATAAATAATAATATTTCCACATGTAGGAATCAGTATGAACAGAGAGCAGAGGCTTGAGATGTACACAGTCTTGGGTTTAGATCCTGGCTCTGCCACTTACCAACTATTGCTGTAAAAGTTCATATCCAACACCAATTAATTTAGTACCTGTAAGTAGCCATGTATCAGGTTCCTGAGTTCTATGTGTGCAAAGGAAGCAATGGCATAAGAACTATATTTATTTATAATCTGTATTATTTTTGTAAATATATACATATTGTAAGTATATATTGTAAGTATATATATATTTACTACATAAATGTTTTTATATATATAGATATATAGATATAGATATAGATATAGATATATAGAGAGAGAGTTTTTAGTTTTTGTTTGGCTTTGATTTGTTTCAAATAAGAACGACTAAGTCGTTTTAGGATTTAAATATCAATGATTTAAGTCACAGTTGCCCTTTCCTATATTAGTCCTTTTTTAAATGCATTGTCACCTAATCAGCAGACTATACTAAATCCTCTGATTATGTTTTTTTAAAAACACTTTTCAAGAAGTTTATAAAGATATGCAACTGGACTATTCAAATGGAGGTAAACTACCAGAGATGTGGGAATGGGTCAGGCTGGGGGTGGAGGGAGGGGATGGCAATCATTATACCAGCAGTCTAGGACAAGTGTCATTACTGCAAACAACCACTAAATCCATCTCTGCTTATCCTAGTAGACCAGGCCAAAAAGAGCAAAGAGAGTGAGATATGAAGTAAACCTATTAGGGAAGAGGTAGTCTTTCTTGTTAACAGTGCTACAGAAACTTATGATACATATCCTAATATAAGAGACAGGCAGTTAGATTTGCTGTATAAAACAGGAGAAACTCAAATAAAAATGGTTTAAACAAATTAGCAGCTATTTCTCTCTTATGTAAAGTAAGGTCAGACATAGTGAATCCCAGGCTTACTTGGAGAATTCTTATGATGTCACCAAGGGCTCAGGTTCCTATTTTCTGATCCATCATCCTCAAGATGTATGGTTTTCATCTTTTGGTCCAAGATAGCTGCTGGAGCACCAATCATCACATCTGAGTTTCAGGCTGTCAGCAAGAAGGAGTAAGGCACAAAACACATTTGTCTCTTCCCATTTACGAAAGCTTTCTGGAAGTCTCACCAAACACTTCCTCATCTATTTTATTGGCTAGAATTTAGTCACATGCCACATCACATAGGAAGGTAGGGTTGGCTGTGAAATGCAGTCTTCTTCTGGGTAGTAATGAATACAACTAAAAATATCTGATAAGCAACTGGTTGTCTCTGCCACAGACAGAGAATAAAAAAATGCACAATGTCTTCAACGACCATTTTACAGAAAATTCAAATAGGGTTTCTATAGAAATACGTCACCAGAGACAAGAGAACATAATCCTTTGACCCCAAAATATTGGTGCATGTACACCCCCTTAGCCCAGGTCTCTGGGAGTTTAGGAGAAATGAATGCTGAAGCTCCAGAGAAATAATTACGTATATAATGTGTTATTCTAGTTCAAGAGATCAGTTCTCTAGGGACCAAACTACTTAAAAAAAATGAAGTTCTTATAGGGAAAACAGAAATCTAGTTTTTATTCAGGAGATGTAATCAATACATAGCCTTCTAACAGGCAATAGACACACAAAACTTTTGCCTGCGGTCTGTGTAATAACTTAATTGTAGGGAAAGTGCTTTGTTCAAAGTAAATATTTATGTAGTCTGTGTATCTGGAGTTCTTCCTATCCTTTTAGATCTAAAAAGGATTGATTTGGGCCCCATTCCCTGGACTGTGGATGACCAGAGCCCTTTCCAAGATAGTCATGAGCCCCAGAGGGACTTGTGCTCTCGTGGTCACTTCTGGCTTTGGACATGTGCTTCCACTGTTGGCCCTGATTTTATGAATTGGATTGCTGTCTTGCTCATGTTGTTCCTCTCCTACTGTGTCGACTCTGAGGTAGGACACGGATATTTCCCTTATTTTCCACATACACGAAAAAATGCAATCCCCCACTTCACAAAATGAACCAACAAAAATAAGCAGACTCCCATACAAGGTAATTTTGTGTAGAAGACTTTCCTGAATTATATCAGAGTATACATCACATACAATAAACAAGTTCACATTAAACTGTAGACATCTTTGGGATAAAAGTCCTTAAGCCACCATGCCACTGGGGACAGTTTCTTGGCAGCCTCATTCTCATTTCTACTTCATCTAATCCCTTCTCAGCCCCATACAATATTGCTGGCTTCTCGGCTCTCAAATACAGAGAGGTAAAGCTCTCTTTGGTCCTTATTCCCAAAGTTACCCTTGCATATTCAAGGTGAACTTGCATATTCAAGTTCCACTGAACAGCACAGCTGGATGGCAGTTGTGATTGCATGTAGCAGGTTTTGAAGGCATCATACCTGCATTGGGCTACCTTTGGCCCATGGTCTGTTTTTAGGATCGTAGCAGTGAAAATGAGATGATGAATGTAAAAGGCAAATCACAGCATCTATAAGTAAATACATGGTAGTCATTTAATAAGTGTTAGGTATTATTATTATTATTAGAGTAACAATCTTCAATTGATACTGCTTCTCTCATTGAGAAAAATGTTGAGTTTTTCCATTCTTCTAGTTCAGAATAGTCTTAATTCGAACATAGAAGCCTCCAGAATCTGGATTTGGGGAAGGAGCCTGTCAGGGGTCATGGACAGCTAGTTCTCAGGATAGGTTGATTCTTGGGGTGATTTCATAGGAATGCCTGCTGTGTTTCTCCGTTACCATATTTCAGTGGTGGAATGCCACAGCTAACCATGCAATAGTCAAGCACATGAGCACTGAATATCAGTCAAAGAACTAATTCATCACTAAGGAAATGTAAAAACTATCATTTAAAGTATCAAAGAGCTTCCTAAGCTGATTAATAATAATTTACCCTGAGCTTCACAACCCAAAATAAACAATAAAAACGTACAACCAACCAACATCTTGGAAATCACACCCCTTTGAATCTTCACTTCTGTCCTTCACACTCTTGCCTCTTACTCCCTTCATTAATTTTCTCCCTTAATCTGTCCTGCTTTTTTCCCCCTTATTTTTCCTTTCTAAAAATTCTTCTGCCTCCTTAGATCCGTTGCTTTAATTGATTATGAGTTGAGAACTACAGTAGTTTACTTTTCCTTTGAACTAATTATGCATATTTAATAAATAATGAGTTTCACTTGTCAAAGTAGCTAGACTATTTTCCTCTGTAAATAAAGTGAAACTTCTTAAGTTATTTTTGACAGTCAAGTGATTTTCCATTGAGGATACTAATCCTTAAGAAAATGGTTTATTCGTACTGGCCCAAATGTTTCTCCTCCAGGCTATATCTTTCTCCCTCCCTGTGGTTTCTTGACTCTAGTTTTTCAAGTTATTTATTATTCAACCATTTCTTGAAGACACTGAGGCAGATGCTGTGGATTAAATAAGATTTGGCGTGTAGCATATTTTGAGAGACAAGATATAAAAACACACAATACATATTTTAAGTAAGAGTTCAAGACATTCTATAAAAATGTCCTATGGTATGTCCTGTTAAGAGTTTTAACACTTAAATACAACAGACCCAGTTTAGTGATAAATTATATTGTCCTTAATTTCCTAGCAACAGACTAAATTCTAACAAAAGACACCAACCAACGCTCTTTCAAAGGAAAGCATCAAGTATAGGACAAGATCTGAAAAGGTGACACAGTCATGGATTATTATAACAGATTTACTCTGTATTCTAGATTTGCTATCTCTGGCACTCACTCAAAATAGAGTATCACTTAAAAGAAAAGTAATTCTTTCTTGAAATATATGACTAATATTTCATATAAAATGTCATTTTAGATGTAACAGTTAAGTACCTGAACTCAGTCAGGCAAAGATAGCAGTATTCTTTATAAAAGGAACTTAATGAAGAGAAACGTAGGTACTTTTTTTAATGTAGGAAGGAAAAAAATACTTTCTTAGGTTACTCTCTGGTTGTTGGAAATCGGGAATAAATTACATGGCCTCAGAAAGTCCTTAACCAGGAAGAAGACAGCATCTTTCCTTTCTGACATCTTGGGGACAGGTGGGTGAGGCCGACCTCACTTCTCAAGACAATGTATGTTTTTGTCACCTTTGCACCTGGGAGGCTCACAGATCTGTGACCTCCTCTGAGATCACAGGTCATTGTGGAGATAGTCAGACAAGAATTGACAAACTTACATATATTTTTCATATAGCCACTTGAATTTTAACTTATTTTATTAGAAAAATATATTTCTATATGGAGAGCAGGGACAGGAATACAGAGTAGAAGTCAGTGTTCATAGATCACCTGCAGTCCTCAAAAATATTGTTCCCCTGACTTAGTTAACAAAGGCAGTTTCTCAGAGACTTTGAACTACCTTGGGCATGAGGAGAGAGGGGGTAGGGGTAGAGGGTAGTGGCAAATAGAAAGTTAGAAATTGTCGGCATTTAAGATGCTGAACAAGATGGTGCAGAAAAGGAAAATGGAATGAAGAAGAGAATGCTGGCTTGACCGGGGAGAGGAAATCATAGAATTTCAGGACCTCTGGTTTAGAGAGCCACATCAATGATGGGTCCTGAAACTAAGTGAGAATATTCTGTTTAGTGGGGCTGAGAAGTTTCTAATCTCTAGCATTTCTGTGTGTGTATGTGTGTTTAAATATGTAATACATGCACATTTCAAATGTTTGAAAGGCTTACAAAGATATATAGTGAAAATGTTCCTACAGTCACTGCCTCTAAGCCATCCAGGTCCCAATCTTGGAGGAAATTGATGTTACCAGTTTCTTGTATATATTTCTAGAGATATTTGATGCATATATAATATGACTATATTTATTTTCTTCTGTTGCCAATATGGAGGAAGGGTTTTTGAGTCTACTGTGCTGATGATTTTGCTTATCAGTTAAGCCATCTGGAAGTTATGTGCACCCTCTGTAATAAAAGGCAAGCTCAGGACCGTTATAAGAATTGACTAGAATGCCAACTCATTTTCCTGAGAGATAAAACACAAAATGGAGAAGTAATTTGCTGAAAATGTAGCAATACGTGCAATTATTTTTTCCTGAGGATCACTGTTAGGAATCTGTATTTGTCTATATTATGGAAAGTATAAGGGCGCTGTGCCTTGCCTCATGTTATAGGGGAAACATCACTGAATACAAAGGTAATGTGGCCTAAGCAAAGAGGGACCTTCAGAGCTATGTTAGATTATAGTTTAGGTACATTTTTCAAGAATTATTGTGTAATATTCATTTTCAGAAATTCAGGAACTTAATTTCAAAGTCATGTCTGGAAAGAAGAAATGAGTAGCCTTGGACCTACTGAGCTCTTGCTCAATATGGCTATGGCTATGGTATAGCCTGTTCCCACCTTAAATTCCACTCCTCAAAGCCAGAAACTGTGCTTTATTTATCCTTGTATTTCTTACCTAGCCTAATGCTTAGAACTTGGTAGCTACTGTATAAATATGTGTTGAATGAGTGAATAGACGAGTACCTTTATAAATAAATCAACGACCAATCAAACAATCTATGTTTAATTTCTGCACTTTTCAACAATGAGTATTTATGTTTGAGCTTTGATGAAAATAGAAAAATAAGGTATAACTGTCCAGTTTTTAATAGTTCTTTATAGGAACATTCCATGAAGTATAAGGTGCAATTCTGATGTCAGTTTTGCTAAATTCAGATGTTAATGAAGAAAAATTCATGAGCCTTGAAATTCCTTTTTTAGCTGCCCGACCTTCATTTTCCAAAAGGGCAAATGGGCATCTGTGTGCCTGGAACAAAAGACAAATTAAAAATAAGAGCTTAATTAAGGATTGGATAGACATTTTTTAACACAAATTTTAGTACTATAGAAGTGGGGGAAATCAATCATTTCAAATGTGCTAAATTGAGGGGGGTTGGATTTTATTGATTAATTTACTTAAAAGCTGACTCAGGGCTTCCCTGGTGGCGCAGTGGTTGAGAGTCCGCCTGCCGATGCAGGGGACACGGGCTCGTGCCCCGGTCCGGGAAGATCCCACGTGCCGCGGAGCGGCTGGGCCCGTGAGCCATGGCCGCTGAGCCTGCGTGTCCGTAGCCTGTGCTCCGCAACGGGAGAGGCCACAACAGTGAGAGGCCCGCGTACCGCAAAAAAAAAAAAAAAGCTGACTCAGTCTGAACAATTAGAATATCAGGCAAAGAGCACAGGCTTTTGCATATGAGAAACAAGCTTTGGAAGGATTGTCCATTAAGTACTATGATTGATGCAAAAAAAAAACCAAACAAAACAAACAACAACAACAAAAAAAACATGCTTTGCACAGCTTTGTTATCAGGAGCCTTTACACTTGACATTTTGGAAACAAAGAAAGTGAATGGCCTGAGAAGTTGAAGAGCCAATTCATCATGATGTCTGACATTTGAGAGCTGATATTATTGTCTGCAATTTAAAATTCAGAATTTATAAAGTGCCGTCGTATAATACAGCCCAGCAAACAAAGGGTCTTGCTGAAATGTCTGTACTTATCTGGGAAAGCAACATAATCACAAAAAGTTGATGGTTTTGAATTTGAATATTTATTCCTCCCCCACCTCACTCCCCAATTTTAGAAAATAACAAACTTCTACCTTCTGCAACCAACAAACTTCTATGTACAAGAAACTAATTTTATATAGGGAAATTTAAACATCTACTACATGGTCTCTGTTATTATGGTTAAGAAACTTTTCTTGAATATGCATCATGTGATGTTTGTTGATCATCGTTTGCTTTATTTCTGCTCAAAATATGAAGCACATGAAAATATGTTCAAAGCTACTCTGGGAATTCTGCTTAGAATACCAATGGTAGTTGTGCTGCTTCTGTGTGATTATGAGTAAGATTTCCTAGTCCAGAGATTACTGTACGGTAACAGCAGAAGGTATTTTCAGTAATGTCTGCATCAGAATACATCCAGTTGGATATATTCAGTTCAGCTTTGGAAACCATAGTCTCAAGTCACAGAAGGTGCCCCTCGGAGTTCTCGGGCCCAGAACCTGATCATCTAGTTTCCTTTTCATCAAGGGAAACAGCATTAGGATCGAGAGACGGACACGAACCATTTTATGCTCACTCCTTTCCTTGTCTGGCATTGACAGTCTTGCTGCTCTCTCTCCTTAAGATTGGTTTGCTCTGTGTACTGTGCTCGGCTTTCCTGCAGTTACGCTTAGATCAACAGAGCAATATATTCCCTTTCTTCTTTCCTTACAAATACTTCAAGAAAAAGCACCCGGTGATTTGTACAATTGACAACTGCAACCACTGCTTCAGGGCAGATGGAGAAAAAGTCATATTCTCTCTAACATAACCCAGAAGTGCCTGTTCATCTACCTTATGGCGGAGGCATGTGTTTCATTGCTGCTCTGTGATCTAATTCAGAGGAGAGATAGCTGCTGCATTTTCAGTTGATACATAAAAATAGCTGGTTGCACTAGACACCATCTGACGTCAGTGGAATCATTAAAAAGCAGTGACCAGTCTAAAGAACGTCTCCACGGAAGCCACTGCAACTCGATGTGCAGGTACTTAAGCCATATCATTTTTTCTTTTGACAGACAGTCATCCTCTGTTGTAAGGTAATTTTCATCAATCACTTAGCTAAATATGTGGTCAAAGCTCAAGTTCTTTCCACTACACCATGGTGCATAATCCTGTGTTAAAGTTCAGCTACATTTGAGAAGAGTTCATATCCTGTGGAGATGGAGAGAATGGATAGTGAGAACCTCAGGAAATATCTTTTTAGACTCCTAAATAAACTTGAGCCCACAGCTAAGCTCTTTTTGTATTGGTTTCCAACTGTAGGCTGTTGTACTAAAACTAAAGGTGACTGATGCAGGAGGCCACTGGACAATAACAAGTATGGTGCTGAGGCCACTTACAAATTCTTTCCAAGAGATGGAGCTCATACCAGGAACCAGATATGAATATCAAAATGCCGGATGGGGTCAGGCTTGAGTCTGCCAAATCTGCTCTTCTGGAAAAAGTTCTGCTGTCCTTCCCTCCTGTATGGAGTCCCTTCTCCATTCTTCACTGTCAAGCTAAAGTCTACCCACCCTGCAAATGACCTTGAAGTTTGAGCAGCCACCCTGGCATCACATTATCTTTCCCCTTACTGATCAAACTACTCCTGCTCATGGACATTGCCCTAGCTCAGACCTTCATCAAACTCTCTTTCACTGTCACGAAAGAATGCTTTGCTGACCCCTGTTTACTATATCTCCACTCTGTCTTTCACCATGCCCCAGTGCAATCCTTCTAAAATACCTTCTGATTATGCTAGGCCCTTGCTCAACAACCATCAGTGTCTCCCTGTGTGAGAGCTCCCCCATCGGGATTCCTTTTAACCAAGGCAACTCATCCATGTCCTAGCCAAAAACCAACAAATCGTTGATTCTCCAGGCCTTGGGACCCTTGATTTTACCGTACCCCTGCTTTTTGTTATTCACCTGTTCCTGCAACCACTTGACTTATGATACTTTTGACTTCATTTAGAGCACTTACCCCTCACACTTGACAGATTTGCCTTTGTAGCAGTTGTGTTCTCTTTTGAACATAATTTGTTATACTCCTATGACTACTCAGGTAACATTCTGTTCAACCAGTATCCAGACCTAGGTCTCCTGATGGAATATGGCTCATCTCCCTCTTGGGAATAGGTCATATCCTCGCTCATTACCTGCAAGATAAACCCCATGGCACAGTACACAAAGCTCCAATCCATCGTTCCAGACTCTTCTACCAGTTTCCACCATACACCTGTATATCGGTCACTGAACCCACCACAGTCTTTCATTCTTCGATCCTTCCATTCTTTTGTCATGCTATGTCTTACATTTGTCAAACCTCTCCACCATTTTCCATTTGGCATATTTACCTTTTAATATTAACCTCAATCGATATCCCTTCCCCCACTAATTTGATTCTATCTACATGTTCCCATGGAAATGTGTATTTATTATGCTTGTAATTATTTGATATTCATCTGTTTTCCCCTCCAAACTTGGCTTTCCATAATGAAACTAATATTTTATTCATCTTTGTATCCTCAGATATAGATACAATACAGAGTCTGTCAAATGGTTACTCAGCGAGTATTAATTGAACAAATAAAATACACCATATGTTTGAGCATAGCCTGATTTTTAAATCTATACCATTTAATACTTAAATATCTTTCATCTATGTTTAATTACCTTTGATTAATAATAAACATGATGTATAGCAAGTATTTTAAAAATACCCTATATACTGCTAGGTCAGTGTTGAGAATTTATACTTGAGGAACTATGTTCTCTTTCTTGATATTAGCCTCTGGTTTCTGTTTAATCTATATTGTGAAATTTTCATCTATGAATATATTCTTTTATACTTGAAATTTTAGCCTTTACCATTTCTTAGGGGAATAAAGTTCTTGACAATGTTCCTTTCACTTCTTCACTCCCATTTGTTGATGGCTCAAATCCTATCCCAATAGAACTGAAACACAAGGAAGCCACTTACATGAGATTGGATTAAAGTTGGCCAGGAAAGTTAACTTGAGGTCCCACATAGGAGGAGAATACTTGTCACAAAAGATAAAAGTTAACTTGAGGTCCCACATAGGAGGAGAATACTTTTCACAGAAGATATCCATTAATGGTATCTCATTTGCTCATGTCTGTGTCCTGCTGTCATCATCCTATATAGCCTTAATAATTGAGAGGGGGCCTTGTTTCAATCCAGGTTCTCTTCCTAAATACATCTAGAGAAGGTCACTTTGTTCTTCAATTTTTGTCTTCAGCCAGTTCACCCAGCTGCCTACTCAAGAGCTACCCACCCCATCACAGAGTATCTAAAATTCATTATGTAAATAGTGCTGCAGTGAACATTGTGGTACATGTCTCTTTTTGAATTATGGTTTTCTCAGGGTACAGTAGCCAGGACATGGAAGAAACTGAAGTGTCCATCAACAGATGAATGGATAAAGAAGATGTGACACATATATACAATGGAATATTACTCAGCCATAAAAAGAAATGAAATTGAGTTATTTGTAGTGAGGTGGATGGACCTAGAGTCTGCCATACAGAGTGAAGTAAATCAGAAAGAGAAAAACAAATACCGTGTACTAACGCATATATATGGAATCTTAAAAAAAAAATGGTTCTGATTAACCTAAGGACACAACAGGAATAAAGATGTCAATGTAGAGTATGGACTTGAGGACATGGGGGAGGGGAAGGGGAAACTGGGACGAAGTGAGAGAGTGGCATGGACATATATACACTACCTAATGTAAAATAGATAGCTAGTGGGAAGCAGCTGCATAGCACAGGGAGATCAGCTCCATGCTTTGTGACCACCTAGAGGGGTGAGATAGGGAGGGTGGGAGGGAGGTGCAAGAGGGAGGAAAAATGGGGATATATGTATATTTATAGCTGATTCACTTTGTTATAAAGCAGAAAATAACACTGTAAAGCAATTATACTCCAATAAAGATGTAAAAAAAATAAAATTCGTTATACCCAAAGTTTGAACCAATGATCCATCTTTCCAAATGTGTGCATCTTGGAATCTCTTCCATTTTCATAGTTAGCACAACAATTTCTTGATTTTCTCAAGTTACAAACATGTGAGTAATCTTAGACTTCTTTCTTCCTGACCCTCCTATTGAGTCAAAGACTAAATTCTGTGTTTTTTTTTTTTTTTTTTTTTTTTGCGGTACGCGGGCCTTTCACTGTTGTGGCCTCTCCCGCTGCGGAGCACAGGCTCTGGACACGTAAATTCTGTGTTTTAAACCCACTTACTTATCTCCACCTCCACTGCCTTTATTCTAGTCCAAACGATCATCATCTCTTTCCTGAATTTTTGCAAAATATTTTTATTTGGATCTTCCAATATATTCTCCATATGGCGTCCAGGGAAATCTTTTAACAAAAATTATGATTACTTGCCTCTCATGCTTAAAATCCTTTAATGGCATGAGACTGCCTTTAAAATACAGTCTGGAATGCTTCTCACAGTCCACAAGACCTTGTATAACCTCTTCAGCTCCATCTCAACCGCCTTCCTCCTCAGTCTTCATGAGCCTCACTGGAATTCTTTCTGATACCCAAGCATTCCATGCTTCCACTTAATGCTGCTCCCCAAGCTCTCCCTGAACCTTCCTCCCTCTTTCCCTAGCTAGCACCTACTTACCCTTTAGAACTCAATTAAAGTATCACTTCTTCTAGGAGCCTGCTACGATGCCCAGATTAAGTCAGGTAATTCTTTTGTATGTACATTCACTTAAAATCGTGACTTTCACTTCGTATATCATATCACATTTGTGATTATGTAACTATTTGTGTAATAATTAGTTCTACTTTTCCTGGCTATAATGTAAGTTTTTTTCTGGGAGGACAAGCATGTTTATATCTGGTTCACCTCTATATCTATAGGATATAGGGGAGTACCTGGAAAAGAGGGGTGTTCAATTAAAAAATTAATTCAATGAATGTATGACTGTCTCTTCTCTTTGAGAGTTCAGCTATTTCTTGAGATTCTGAATTTTTAATTTAGGCTTGGGTGTATGATTGACATCTCTATGGCTAAACTGATGAAAACAGGTGAAACATTGAACTACACATTTTTCTTTGCATTGGACTACACATTATTCTTTTTGGCAAAATTGCCTTCCTTTTAACTGCCTTGGTAAGAAGTTCTTCACACTTGAAAACAGCACATACAGGAAGACAGCAGTCTCTACTGAGCTTTTCTCAAGACAGGAAGACATCTTGTGATTCTAAACTTGTGTTCATTAATTGTCTAGGTTGGCACATCACTGGCAAGTCAGACCTTGTCCTTTTGTTTGAGTGCTTCAATAAATATGTGTTTATAACTTGTTGGGCAGACACAGGTTATAGCTAATCACAGAGACACCACTAGGCAGCTGCCAATGGAAAATGCAAGACAATCAAACAAATTCAATAAGGATGGCTAAGAGAAATTGCATGAAGAGGTACCAAAGTTAGACTTCGTATTGTCTGGCCTGTTTCAGGGCACGTGGAATGTGTTTTTAACTTACATATATTTATTGTAACCATGTTGTTATTAGCAAGTATTTCAGGACTCTTGGGAATAGAATACACTTTCTACTTTCTCTCTTACACCTTCTATTTTACTGCAAAGAACATGAACTTTGGTGTCAGGCAGCCCTGGGTTGAAATCCTATTTACAAATTTTGCAATGCTTTCAACATTATTATCCTTTGAGAGGTCCTGATTCTTCAACTTCACAGCTGCCAAGGTTAAAAATAACATGCATGAAAAGGCTGGCAGGTAATAGAAGTTGGATAAATGTTAATTTTCTCTTCCCACACTCCATCCCTTATTTCTCTCTTTCTTTTTCTTTACTTCAATTCCTTTGTCTTGGTCTTCCTGGTCTGTGAGGCTCTTTAATTCCTAGGATGTTGGCTGGCTAGAATATTGACTTGCAGATTCTCCAGAATTCTATACCTTAGAAAAATTTAAGCCTTCCTTAAGCACATTAGTAACTAGTGGAAAATTCTTCTTCTCTGTTTTTAACCGATGAAGGGTCTGTTTCCATTGACTGAAGAGTTTAGGATCTTTCTTCTGTATGCTATATGTGTGCAGTTAATCAGTTTAAAATTTCCTGGGGCATAGCCATTCTAGCTCATACTTCTCTGGTAGATGCCCTGGAGGGAAGGAAGAAAACTTAGGATTAATCCTGCATCATCAAAATATCCAGTATCCCCTGAATGTCTACCAGAGAAAAATTGCTTCATCTTTTTCTCAGGCAGGCATTCCAAGCAACGAAAAACGGTATGCCCGATCCCTAACCCACAGAATTGATCTGATATCTATTGGTCCACTGGAATTGGACATAAAGATGGATGAGTTGTTGCTAAAAACATTTTAAGTGATAGAAACAGAACGCACTTTTAGCCCCATCCCAGTGGCCTATAGAAAATAGAGGAATTGATTGGGCAGAATTGTTTACCTCACCAAGTTCTGCTCTCTATGATACCCCTCCCTGAATACTTCTACTCTGGTTTATTCTGGTTACCATTCAACATTGCTAGTATTGGTAGCCAATACTTCATTACTTCAATCCCCTGTATTAGTTAATTATTTCTCTGTTCAAATTATTCTGTGGTTTCTGTCCCCTTGTTTGATCCTGATGGATGCACCAGGGTTTATTATTATCTATATGGGACCACAATACAATAAACCTGTTCTATTTGGATATCATTCTATAAGCCTATTAATACAGGGCTCAGTCTATTATATCTCTTGAAGTGAAACATTTCAAAAAATGGTAGATAAAAAAGGAAAACAGGATTATTGGTCATGTAATCATTCTACTTGAGAAGAAGTCTACAGAGACCTGTAATGGGAGAGTTATAGAAAAAAGACACACTAGTTGAGCAGAGTGTGCTAGAACATTTTTCTAGTTACATAACAATGTAAAAAGGTCGATTTTTGGAGTCCAGGTCATGTAGTTCTTTGTTATATTGTCAGTATATGAGAAAAAAGTGTTCCAAATGGGTTTTTACATACTAGTAATTTGAATTTTATTTTACACTGTTTTGATATAAATTATATTTACTGAACAACTAGCCCACTGAATTATAGAGGAATCTTTCAAAAGAAAGATGGATGATATGCTAATATTTTTTAACACACAGTGGCTAATCCAGCATTTCTTTAAGATATGTACTGATTGGTAGTGGTTGAATAGTGTCTGCTAGAATCTCAGAATGTGACCTAGTTTGGAAATAGGGTCTTTGCAGTTGTAATTATTTAAGATGAAGTCATACTGGATTAAGGTGGGACCTATGTCTAATGATTGGTGTCCTTACAAGAAGAGGACAACACAGACATAAATATAGAGAAGGCAATGTGAGCTAGGAAGAAGAGATTGGAATTATTCACCCATTAGCCAAGGAATGCGAGAGAATTTCCTACAACTACCGTGATCTAAGAGAGAAGCATGAAACGTTTTTTCCTTGTAGCCTCCAGGAATTAACCAACCCTGCCGACACCTTCATTTCAGACTTACAGCCTCTGGAAGAACTGTGAGAGGATAAACATCTGTTGTTTTAAGCTATTGTGTTTGTAACGGCAGGTGTTGGTAATTCACAGGTAATAAGACAAAAATCACTTTTGTCCCCACGGGCTGCTAATTATTTTTGATATTTTCAGTGTTAGCTTAAAAACTTATTTTTACATGGTATTTTCAATTTGGAAGGGCTTTTTCTTCTTACAGCGTCATAAGAAATTGCACCTGCTAAAATGGCAGCTAAAATTTGGAAATATGGCCTTGTGGAGGATCTTATTACATGTGGATATCTCTAAGTTTTCAACTCAATTATTAATAAAAGTTTTAAGATGATATTATGCAGAAAATCCAATGGAGCACCTAAATATTAACACACACACACAAACAGGCACACACACCACTTTATCCAATTCCTTAATTCAGAAATGCTTTATCTCAGGAATCAGGTAGATTAGGTTTAGCTAATGGTTTTAACTGTTACCCCAGGAATGAGCTGATGACTTCCGGATCTCCTGTGATTATCATTGATTAGGGAGAAATAATTTGGTGCTACCAAGGCTATAAATTTCTCCCAATATTGAATTAATTTGACTATGTTGCCCCCTTGTTCTGAAAATAGTCTCTTTCAGAAGAATTGCCTGTCACTTCCCCCACGGTAAAAACTCCACATCTTATCCAGACAAAACAGCATACTTAACATCCTGCAATATATTATACATTTTAGAGATGTACAATTTATACATTTTCCTTCCTCTTCTTTTTATATGAGCCATTGGCTTTATTTTTATATTCCGTGTGGTGCTTTGGAATATTGTGCATTTTGAATGAAGACCTACTTTATTATATGAATGTTTTCAATGATACAGATTTTTTTAACATCTTTATTGGAGTATAATTGCTTTACAATGTTGTGTTAGTTTCTGCTGTATAAAAAAGTGAATCAGCTATACATATACATATATCTCATATCTCCTCCCTCTTGCGTCTCCCTCCCGCTCTCCCTATCCCACCCCTCTAGGTGGTCACAAAGCACTGAGCTGATCTCCCTGTGCTATGCAGCTGCTTCCCACTAGCTAGCCATTTTACATTCGGTAGTGTATATATGTCTATGCCAATCTCTAACTTCGTCCCAGCTTACCCTTCCCCCTTCCTGAGTCCTCATATCCATTCTCTACATCTGCATCTTTATTCCTGTCCTGCCCCTAGGTTCGTCAGAAGCATTTTTTTTTTTTAGATTACATATATATGTGTTAGCATATGGTATTTGTTTTTCTCTTTCTGACTTACTTCACTATGTGAAGTATGGACTCTATGTCCATCCACCTCACTACAAATAACTAAATTTCATGTCTTTTTATGGCTGAGTAATACTCCATTGTATATATGTGCCACGTCTTTTTTATCCATTCATCTGTCGATGGACACTTAGGTTGCTACCATGTCCTGGCTATTGTAAATAGTGCTGCAATGAACATTGTGGTACATGACTCTTTTTGAATTATGGTTTTCTCTGGGTATATGCCCAGTAATGGGATTGCTGTGTTGTATGGTAGTTCTATTTTTAGTTTTTTAAGGAACCTCCAATACTGTTCTCCATAGTGGCTGTATCAATTTATATTCCCACCAACAGTGCAAGAGGGCTCCCTTTTCTCCACACCTTCTCCAGCATTTGTTGTTTGTAGATTTTTTGATGATGGCTATTCTGAGTGGTGAGAAATGATACCTCTTGGTAGTTTTGATTTGCATTTCTCTAATGATTAACAACGTTGAGCATCTTTTCATGTGTTTGTTGGCAATCTGTATATCTTCTTTGAAGAACTGTCTGTTTAGGTCTTCTGCCCACTTTTGGATTGCGTTGTTTGTTTTTTTTGATATCGAGCTACATGAGCTGCTTCTATATTTTGGAGATGAATCCTTTGTCAGTTGCTTCCCTTGCAAATATTTTCTACCATTCTTTTTTTCTTTTTTTTGAATTTTTGAATTTTATTTTACTTATATTTTTTATACAGCAGGTTCTTATTAGACATCCATTTTATACATACTAGTCTATATATGTCAATCCCAATCTCCCATTTCATCACACCACCCCCTCCCCACTTCTTTCCCCCCTTGGTGTCCATACGTTTGTTCTCTACATGTGTGTCTCTATTTCTGCCCTGCAAACCAGTTCATCTGTACCATTTTTCTAGGTTCCACATATATTTGTCAATATACGATATTTTTTTCTCTTTCTGACTTACTTCACTCTGTATGACAGTCTCTAGATTCATCCATGTCTCTACAAATAAACCAATTTCATTCCTTTTTATGGTTGAGTAATATTCCATTGTATATATATACCACATCTTTATCCATTCATCTGTCGATGGGCATTTAGGTTGCTTCCATGACCTGGCTCTTGTAAATAGTGCTGCAATGAACATTGGGGTGCATGTGTCTTTTTGTATTATGGTTTTCTCTGGGTATATGCCCAGTAGTGGGATTGCTGGGTCATATGATAATTCTCTTTTTAGTTTTTTAAGGAACATCCATACTGTTCTCCATAGTGGTTGTATCAATTTACATTCCCACCAACAGTGCAAGATGGTTCACTTTTCTCCAAACCCTCTCCAGCATTTGCTGTTTGTAGATTTTCTGATGATGCCCATTCTAACTGGTGTGAGGTGATACCTAATTGTAGTTTTGATTTGCATTTCTCTAATAATTAGAGATGTTGAGCAGTTTTTCATGTGCTTTTTGGCCATCTGCATGTCTTCTTAGGAGAAATGTCTATTTAGGTCTTCTGCCCATTTTTCGATTGGCTTGTTTGTTTTTTTGATGTTGAGCTGCATGAGCTGCTTTTATATTTTGGAGATTAATCCCTTGTCAGTTGCTTCACTTGCAAATGTTTTCTCCCTTTCTGAGCGCTGTCTTTTCATCTTGTTTATGGTTTCCTTTGCTGTGCAAAAGCTTTTAAGTTTCATTAGGTCCCATTTGTTTATTTTTGTTTTTATTTCCATTTCTCTAGAAGGTGGGTCACAAAGGATCATGCTGTGATTTATATCATAGAGTGTTCTGCCTATGTTTTCCTCTAAGAGTTTGATGATGTCTGGCCTTACATTTAGGTCTGTAATCCATTTTGAGTTTATTTTTGTGTATGGTGTTAGGGAGTGTTCTAAATTCATTCTTTTACATGTAGCTGTCCAGTTTTCCCAGCACCACTTATTGAAGAGACTTCTTTTCTCCATTGTATATCCTTGCCTCCTTTGTCGTAGATTAGTTGACCATAGATGTGTGGGTTTATCTCTGGGCTTTCAATCTGTTCCATTGATTGATAGTTCTGTTTTTGTGCCAGTACCATATTGTCTTGATTACTGTAGCTTTGTAGTATAGTCTGAAGTCAGGAAGTCTGATTCCTCCAGCTCCATTTTTTTCCCTCAAGACTGCTTTGGCTATTCAGGGTCTTTTGTGTTTCCATACAAATTGTGAAATTTTTTGTTCTAGTTTTGTAAAAATTGCCATTGGTAATTTGATAAGGATTGCATTGTATCTGTAGATTGCTTTGGGTAGTATATTCATGTTCACTATATTGATTCTTCCAATCCAATAACATGGTATACCTCTCCATCTGTTTGTATCATCTTTAATTTCTTTCATCAATGTCTTATAGTTTTCTGTATACAGGTCTTTTGTCTCCCTAGGTAGGTTTATTCCTAGGTATTTTATTCTTTTTGTTGCAATGATAAATGGGAGTGTTTTCTTAATTTCTCTTTCAGATTTTTCAACACTAGTGTATAGGAATGCAAGAGATTTCTGTGCATTAATTTTGTATTCTGCAACTTAAACAATTTCATTGATTAGCTCTAGTAGTTTTTTGTTGGCACCTTTAGGATTCTCTATGTATAGTATCATGTCATCTGCAAACAGTGACAGTTTTGCTTCTTCTTTTCCAATTTGTATTCCTTTTATTTCTTTTTCTTCTCTGTTTGCTGTGGCTAGAACTTCCAAAACTATGTTGAATAAAAGGGTAAGAGTGGCCATCCTTGTCTTGTTCCTGATCTTAGAGGATTTTTCACCATTGAGAATGATGTGTGCTGTGAGTTTGTCATATATGGCCTTTATTATGTTGAGAAAGGTTCCCTCTATGCCAGTTTTTATCATTAATGGGTATTGAACTTTGTCAAAAGCTTTTTCTGCAGCTATTGAGATGATCATATGGTTTTTATCCTTCAATTTGTTAATATAGTCTATCACAGTAATTGATTTGCATATATTGAAGAATCCTTGCATTCCTGGGATAAACCCCACTTGATCATGGTGTATGATCCTTTCAATGTTCTGTTGGATTCTGTTTGCTAGTATTTTGTTGAGGATTTTTGCATCTATGTCCATCAGTGATATTGGTCTGTAGTTTTTTTTGTGTGTGTGTGACATCTTTGTCTGGTTTTGGTGTCAGGGTGATGGTGGCCTTGTAGAATGAGTTTGAGAGTTTTCCTCCTTCTGTTATATTTTGGAAGAGTTTGCGAAGGATAGGTGTTAGCTCTTCTCTAAATATTTGATAGAATTAACCTGTGAAGCCATCTGGTCCTGGGCTTTTGTTTGTTGGAAGATTTTAAATCACAGTTTCAGTTTCAGTGCTTGTGATTGGTCTGTTTACAATTTCTATTTCTTCCTGGTTCTGTCTCAGAAGGTTGTACTTTTCAAAGAATTTGTCCATTTCTTCCATGTTGTCCATTTTTTTGCATAGAGTTTCTTGTAATCTCTCATGATCATTTGTATTTCTGCAGTATCAGTTGTTACTTCTCCTTTTTCATGTCTAATTCTGTTGATTTGAGTCTTCTCCCTTTTTTTCTTGATTGGTCTGTCTATTGGTTTATCACTTTTGTTTATCTTCTCGAAGAGCCTGCTTTTGGTTTTATTGATCTTTGCTATTGTTTCTGTCATTTCTTTTTCATTTATTTCTGATCTGATTTTTATGATTTCTTTTGTTCGGCTAACTTTGGGTTTCTTTTTGTTCTTCTTTCTGTAGTTGCTTTAGGTGTAAGGTTAGGTTGCTTATTTGAGATTTTTCTTGTTTCTTGAGGTAGGATTGTATTGCTATAAACTTCCGTCTTAGAACTGCTTTTTCTGCATCCCATAGGTTTTGGGTCATCATGTTTTCATTGTCATTTGTTTCTAGGTATTTTTTGATTTCCTCTTTGATTTCTTCAGTGATCTCTTGGTTATTTAGTAGTGTATTGTTTAGCCTCCATGTGTTTGTATTTTTTACAGTTTTTTTTTTCGTGTAATTGATACCTAGTCTCATAGCGTTGTGGTCAGAAAAGATGCTTGAGAAGAAATTGTATTCTGTTTTTTTTGAATGGAATGTCCTATAAATATCAATTAAGTCCATCTTGTTTAATGTGTTATATAAAGGTTGTGTTTCCTTAATAATTTTCTGTCTGGATGATTTGTCCATTGGTAAAAGTGGGGTGTTAGGCCCCTAGTATAGTTGTGTTACTGTTGATTTCTGCTTTTATGGCCGTTAGCATTTGCCTTATGTATTGTAGTGCTCCTATGTTGCATGCATAAATATTTACAATTGTTATATCTTCTCCTTGGATTGATCCCTTGATCATTATGTAGTGTCCTTCTTTGTCTCTTGTTATAGTCTTTATTTTAAAGTCTATTTTGTCTGATATGAGAATTCCTACTCCAACTGTCTTTTGATTTCCATTTGCATGGAATATCTTTTTCTATCCCTTCACTTTCAGTCTGTATGTTTCCCTAGATCTGAAGTGGGTCTCTTGTACACAGCATATATACAGGTCTTGTTTTGTATCCATTCAGCCAGTCTATGTATTTGGTTGGAACATTTAATCCATTTGCATTTTAGGTAATCATCAATATGTGTGTTCCTATTACCATTTTCTTAATTGTTTTGGGTTTGTTACTTCTCTTGTGTTTCCTGCCTCAGAAGTTCCTTTAGCATTTGTTGTAAAGCTGGTTTGGTGGTGCTGAATTCCCTTAGCTTTTGCTTGTCTGTAAAGGTTTTAATTTCTCCATCATATCTGAATGAGATCCTTGCTGGGTAGAGTAATCTTGGTTGTAGTTTTTTCCCTTTCATCACTTTAAATATATTCTGCCACTCCCTTCTGGCTTGCAGAGTTTCTGCTGAAAGGTCAGCTGTTAACGTTATGGGGATCCCCTTGTATGTTGCTTTTCCCTTGCTGCTTTAATATTTTTTCTTTGTATTTAATTTTTGATAGTTTGATTAATATGTGTCTTGGTGGGTTTCTCCTTGGATTTATCCTGTATGGGACTCTACTTCCTGGGCTTCATTAACTATTTCCTTTCCCATTTTAGGGAAGGTTTCATCTATAATCTTTTCAAATATTTTCTCAGTCCATTTCTTTTTCTCTTCTTCTTCTGGGACCCCTACAATTCAAATGTGGGTGCACTTAATGTTGTCCCAGAAGTCTCTAAGACTGTCCTCAATTCTTTTCATTCTTTTTTCTTTATTTTGCTCTGTAGTAGTTATTTCCACTATTTTGTCTTCCAGGTCACTTATCCGTTCTTCTGCCACAGTTTTTCTGCTATTGATTCCTTCTAGAGAATTTTTAATTTAATTTATTGTGTTGTTCATCGTTTTTTGTTTGCTCTTTAGTTCTTCTGGGTCCTTGTTAACACTTCTTGTATATTCTCTATTCTATTTCCAAGATTTTGGATCATCTCTACTATCATTACTCTGAATTCTTTTTCAGGTAGACTGCCTATTTTTTTCTTCATCTGTTTGGTGTGGTGGATTTTTACTTTGCTCCTTCACCTGCTGCGTATTTCTCTGTGTTGTCATTTTGCTTAACTTACTGTGTTTGGGGTCTCCTTTTAGCAGGCTCCAGTTTTGTAGTTCCTGTTGTTTTTGGTGTCTGCCCCCAGTGGCTAAGGTTGGTTCAGTGGCTTGTGTAGGCATCCTGGTGGAGGGGGCTGGTGCCTGTGTTTTAGTGGATGAGGCTGGATCTTTTCAGTGGGGTGTTCAGCACTGGAGTTTGCTGGTTCTTGCATGGAGCTGGGTCTTAGCATTAGCTGGAGATCTCTGGGAGAGCTCTTGCCCATTGATATTACATGGGGCCAGGAGGTTCTGGTGGTCCAGTGTCCTGAACTCGGCTCTCCAACCTCAAAGGCTCAGGCCTGACAGCTGGCTGGAGCCCCAACACCCTGTCAGCCACACGGCTCAGAAGAACTGGGAGAATAAAAAGAAAGAAAAAATAAAATAATTAAAATAAAAAAAATTAAGAAAATATTATTAAAACAAAAAAATAAAGTAATAAAAATAAAAGAAGTGAGCAACCAAACCAATAAACAAATCCACGAATAATAAGTGCTAAAAACTATTCTAAGATACACATAAAAATCAGAAACTAGTCAGTCACATACAGCAAACTCCAAGTCTACTGTTGCTCCCAAAGTCCACCACCTCAATTTGGGATGATTTGTTGTCTATGCAGGTATTCCACAGATGCAGGGTACATCAAGTTGACTGTGGAGACTTAATCCGCTGCTCTTGAGGCTCTGGGAGAGATTTCCCTTTTTCTTCTTTGTTCGCACCGGTCCTGGGGTTCAGCTTTAGATTTGGCCCCACCTCTTCATGTAGGTCACCCTCTGACGTCTTTTCTTCCCCCTGACAGGACAGGGTTAAAGAAGTCACTGATTAGGGGGCTCTGGTTTGCTTAGGCTGGGGGGCGGGAGGGGTATGGATTGCGGGGTGAGCCTGCAGAGGCAGAGGCTGGCATGACGTTGCAACAGCCTGAGGTGTGCTGTGTGTTCTCCCGGGGAAGTTGTCCCTCGATCATGGGATGCTGGCAGTGGCGGGCTGCATAGGCTCCAGGAGGGGAGGTGTGGATAGTGACCTGTGCTTGCACACAGGCTTATTGGAGGCTGCAATAGCAGCCTTAGCGTTTCATGCCCATCTCTGGTGTCCGTGCTGATAGCCGTGGCTTGTGCCCATATCTGAAGCTCATTTAGGCCGTGTTCTGAATCCCCTCTCCTTGTGTACCCCAAAACAATTGTCTCTTGCCTCTTACACAGGTCCAGACTTTTTCCTGGACTCCTTCCTGGCTAGCTGTGGTGCACTAGCCCCCTTCAGGCTGTGTTTACGCAGCCAAGCCCAGTCCTCTCCCTGGGATCCGACCTCCAAAGCCCGAGCCTCAGCTCTCAGCCCCTGCCCATCCCAGCGGGTGAGCAGACGAGCCTCTCGGGCTGGTGAGTGCCGGTCGGCACCAATCCTCTGTGCGGGAATCTCTCTGCTTTGCCCTCCGCACCCCAGTGGCTGCGCTCTCCTCCATGGCTCCAAAGCTTCCCCCCTCCGCCACCCGAAGTCTCTGCCCGCAAAGGGGCTTCCTATTGTGTGGAAACTTTTCCTCCTTCACAGCTCCCTCCCACTGGTGCAGGTCCCCTCCCTATTCTTTTGCCTCTGTTTTTTCTTTTTTTTTTTGCCCTACCCAGGTACGTGGAGAGTTTCTTGCCTTATGGGAGGTCTGAGGTCTTCTGCCAGCGTTCAGTAGGTGTTCTGTAGGAGTTGTTGCACATGTAGGTGTATTTTTGATGTATTTATGGGGAGGAAGGTGATCTCCATGTCTTCTCCGCCATCTTAAAGGTCCTCCCAAGGATGTAGATTTTTAAAGTTTTCAGTTATGACATCTTAATTGCTTCTGGAATGTGAATAATACTTTAAAACACACTATTTTTAGAACATTGAAAAAATATTAATCGACAAATGACTCTGAGGAAAGTGTACATGGAAGTTTTCTCCATTATTTTGGCAACTTTTCTGTAAGTTTGAAATTATTTACGATAAAAAAGATTTTTAAAAAGACCCCAAAACATAAAAGTTAAAAATATACTTAGCATTAATTGTTGCTCTCTCATCTCTGGAATTCAGACTGAAAGCAATAAAGGCCAACATTTTGAATAAAGGAAAGCAGTGCACCCTACAGGACATGATTTCAGGGTATTGGGAAAGTCTGTAAAGAACATCTGTGTTTGTACTTGGCTAGAGCAACTTCTCACATCTTCTAGTCCAGAACTGCAATTTTCCTTGTAAGCTGCCATTTCCCCATTCTCCATCCATTCTCACAATTGGGAATTGACGTGAAGCCCAACTCAGACCAATGAGACTCAAAATTTTCTTTCAGTTCAAATTATTGAGAAAAAGAAATTCTCTTTGATCATCTTGCCTTAGTGTGAAAAAACCCAACTTAAATATAGTCAATGCAGAGGCAAGTAAAACTGAGAGATGGAGAAAAATCAAGCCCTAATGATATTGTATGAGAGCACAGATACAGTTATCCCCAAAGCTACTTCTTTTTCAGTTTCAATTAGCCTGAAAAGTACCCGCTTTTTTTTTTTTCTTTTGGCTTAAATTAATTTGGGTTGTATTTCTGTCACTTACGAACTGAGAAATTAAAAAAAATAGCTTGGACTAAGAAAGTAAAATCTGCCTGGCCATTCATTAGGCTGGAATAACAGGCATAGATAAAGTCAGCTCTTCAAAGTTAACAGGAAATACTTCTCTCAAGGACACACTGCAGCTCTAAAGTGTCATAATAACCCCCTTCTTGAGTAATGAAGGCTATTGGAAATTCTATCAGTAAGAATGAAACATCTCACTCATGCATGCAGGATCTAAGTCACTTTGATACAGGAAATCAGCTTCAATTCACAACCTGAGAGCAGAAGTTCACATCCAGGGTTTCTGCACACAGCCTTCCTCAGCTATATTAACTTTGAAGGGCCAAGACATTAGGCCTGTTTTGCAGCCCAGACCCTTTACACAGCCTTACTTTGCTTTGAGCCTATCATAATAGACTTAAATTTCATCTAAAGCCCACCCCTGCACAGAACTCTGTAACAACTCTGTTTTCCTTAGTTTGGTGAGATAATCCATGTTTCATCTTCCGCCTGGTCTCTCTTACTGCGATGGGTAAATAAACCTGACTTCATAAGACCACAAGTAGTTACTGGTGGCTTTCGGTTGACGAGGCTTGGTTTTCTTCTTTCCTATAATAATTCCTCCACTCAAACTGTTTGTTTTATAGTTAAAGATTTGGTCATTTACCCCCCCCCCCACCAAATAAATCTCATGGAAAAGTCAAGACTTAGCAGTTGTTCTAAAGTTGGGCTCCATAGCCTGGCTACTCAAAGTGGGATGCCTGCCATAGCAGGATCAGCATCATTTAGGAGCTTGTTTGAAAGTCAGAATCTGGGGCTCCATCCTCATTTTCCTGAATCAGAATCTGCATTTTATTAAGATTCTGGTAATTGTAGGCATAATAAAGTTTGAGAAGTACAGCTCAGGGGAGTCCTAGGAATTTCTGTAGGAATACCCAGGAGAACTCATAGAAGGGGGGCACAGAGCCATTGGCCTTTCCCATCTGTAATATGCTGTTTTGTGAGTTTAACCTTTCTGTAAATGTGTCTTTAAAGTAAAAAATGTTTGAAAACCACTATTTTAAGCCCTGGTAATATCAATACTTCATTGTGAATAAGTTCATCAGATTGTTTGTGAGGGAATAAGTTTTCTTTGTGGTGGACAGGGGAAGGAGGAACCCCAGTAAGGAGAAGCTAGGTACCTGTACACAAAGTCCCTTACTCAGTTTGCTCATTTGCCCATCTTGTAGAGATGGCTATGGGCAGGAGCTGCTGGTCCTTTTAGGCCACATGCATCTGTGGAATGTAGAATGAAACTAAATAACAGAATTGGGAGGGTGGGTCTATCAGAGGCCTATTGTATAAGAACTAAGGAAATCCCTAAGATAATTTCTTGAGAGAAGGAAAAACCAGGAAGATAAATTTGACCAGCAAAAAAGCCTTGGTCCTCAGAGGGGAGCAGTGATTTTCAGAATGACATGGTGGCTGTCACTGGAATTGATATCTGTCCCAAGCCCATAACGGGGAGAGAAAGAGAGGTGGGGGGGGGGGGAGTTGAATAAGCTCTTTGCCTCTGATCTTGGTTAATTAATTATTTTGGGACACAAGAATATAACATAAAGAGAGAAGTATTTCCTCACTTCTATTCACTTGGCACTAGACTACTCATCCCTTTGGCACCTGAGGACTTTACCTCTGGAGTGATGCTCAGCTGGGGGTAAGCAGTGCCAATTGGGCAGGTTGCTGGTTCTGGTGGAGAAAGGGCAATGACTGGAGACCACAGGGGGCATTGAGATGAGAGTGCAGCAACAGCCAGTAGCCAGAGGCCACGGAGTTTTACTCGGCACAGAAAACATCTGGGGATGCAGGAAAGTGTGGTGAAGGGGACAGTCTTTCCAAAGGGTGTGTGAGCAGAGCTCTTGTGTGGAAACAGGAGCCTGTGGAATTTTAGTTAATGTATTCACACAACCCCACTTGTATCTGCAAAAGGATGAGGGATGGGAAAATTTAACAAGAGATTTGTTGAAGCTCAGAATGGAATCCCCTCTCGTACCCTTTCTCAGCTCCTTTTAAATCAATGCATCTTAACGCAAGTTCCCCTGGGTGCATATTCTTCACAAAGATTTAGAGTTGACTTTACAGCTAAGAGAAGAGGCCTTAGTGTTTGAAGAGAACACCACGCAGTGTATTTTCCCCTAAATTCTCCCAATATTGTCAATATTTCTCCAAGGAATGCAAGAAGTGGAGGATACTGCTGGTACTTTTCGGAACACTCACCAACATCCGACTGTGCTCCGCATGTGCACAGCCCTGATCAAGCACTTGTCTACCGCTCGATTGGGTCATAACCTGTCACAATTTCATTTCATTGTTTCCAAACTGTTTTAATAACTGCTATGCCCTGGGAATACAAAAACAGCGAAGATGTGCCTCTAACTTTAAAGCTTAAATCAAAGATTCATAACCTTTTAGTCCAATGAGAAAAGAATTATTGGTTCGAAATTAATATTGTCTGCCTTTTCCCCATGCCCAAATAGAAACCAGTCTGCAGGCACATTTTTCTTTTTCCATAATGAAAGAGTACAATTTAATAATAGCTGAGCAGTTGTGTTGAGGCAAGAGATTTTTTTCCTTCATTATTTCTCAGTAAAACCCCAAGGGGTCAAGCTTACATGTTCCTCTGAGGTGAAAAGTGTGAGTAGAGGATAAACGTTCTGCCAAGGAAAGCTTGGAGCTGCCAGCCCTGGAGTTCTCCGCCACCCTCCTCTGCTTCTCACTCAGGGCACTAAATCCCACTTTCTAGAATTTAATGTGGTTCACCGTTGCCTAAAGCTCCAGATGCTCCCAGGAATATTTCTATCCACAGGACTGAAAGATGAATACGGTAGAAGACGCCCAGTTACATTTAGGTTCATGTCTTGCCACTTAATTCAGGGCGGTTATTATGACGGACAAATATTAAACCACCTGTTGACATCCAATGTTGAAATGCTCCATCGTACCACAATATTACTTTCCACTAAAAAAGAAATATTTCCTCCAAAGCCAGCTGATATGTGGACTCCTTTGGTCTAGGAGGTATCATCATCTTTACCCCATGGGAGGGAGACACTTCTTTATGGGGTCTGCTTTACTTTAGGAGGTCAGCCTCTGCTGTCGAGAAGAAGAAGTTTCATCTGAAGCTCTGGAAGTGGGGAGCAAAGAAAAGGGACGGAGCCTCTGGTTTTGCTGTTTTGGAGCTATGGATAGAATATGGCACCCAAGTTCATACACAGCATCCTATGCATGGTGACAGGGATCATGGCAGGGGAGAGGGGGGATCCACTCTTCATGGTATGACCAACCTATTTCCCATTATACTTACTGTAGAAATTGTCCCTTTCTTCTCAGGCTTTCAGGAACAACTGTGTTCAAACAGTTTTACTATCTGGGGATATTTCTTTGAAAAGATCATTGAGAATGAATTTATATTTGTTTGTTTAGAGGACAAAATAATGCCACCTGTTATTTCTAATGATAAACTACCTGAGATGTACTTATCCACTGTCCTAAAGAACATCTTAGAAATGCTTTGTAGTGCTTAGCAGGGGACCTGCTGTATAGTAGGCATTTGGCAAATAATTGCTGAATTACTGAATAAATAAATAATGGCTGTGACAAAACTATAGCAGTGTTACGTTAAGGTCAAAGATATACTTACATGGAATATTATTTGCAGATATATATGATTTCATAAATGTAGAAATCATTACAGCTTTATAAATAGAATCCTCTAATATCATGAACCTACTAGTGTATATAACAAGCAGAGCCTTTTGGGGGATTTATGTCCAAATTCAACCTCAAAAATAATCTTGGACCACAATTTTTTGCTGGGTTTTTATAATACTATTACAATGCTTAAGTTTTGTTTTAAGACTGATTTGAACCCAACAAGTAGGGTTTATTTGGTGAAATACAATTTCACTTCTGACATAATGTTTCACGCATTGGACATAGTGGAGGTTCAGCAAAAGTAGATTTCACATTAAGCTTTTAACCTCAAGACACTGTTTTATAATATTAATATACTATATTAACATAGTATTGCTATACTGATATTGGCCTTTGTGGCAATATCAGAAGCTAAAAGCATCAGACTTCGGAGATACCTAACTTTGATGTAATGGAAGCACTCATGGCATTGCCTTTATTGGTGGAGAATACTATATTCTTTCACAGAGGAAATCCTAATATGGTGATTTATATTTTTAAAAAGGAATGATATTTCCTGTTGCTCTGAGTCGTGTCCTATTTAAGAGATCCACTTTGGGGCTATCATGAAGCACTGATGAATATGAAATAAAAATATTAAGACAACTGGTATCAGGACTTTATTAAGCTTTTCACTGGATACAAAGAAACTTTTCTAAACATTAAGAACACGATCTTATCAAAAAAAATTTCACATTTGCTAAACAGAACTGTAGGCATGTATTTTCTATACACCACATTTATTAAAGTATCAATGACCAGATCCTAAAAAGAGAAGGCACAGATCTGTCTCCCTCTGGTGAATTTCTAGTGTCCAATGAAGGAAATGTCACCAGCTCTGCAAATTCCCATCCTCTAGACATGAAGCAAATCAACACAAATGTGTGACAGCAGGGGCCATGAGATGGAAATGTTACATTAAGGGATTTGGATTTTCTTATCACTTACACAAATTTCAAGAGAGGAGGTAGCTATCCAAATGTTCTGAAACTCCATCCACATTCGGACTCTGTCAAGGATTCACCATTGGATACAACAGTATTTGAAAACTCTATTTTAGGAATGCCGACATGGTTCTACTCTCTGAAAAGTGTTCTAGAAACTGGCCTTAGATCCCACTGCTCTTACTCTGGGACGTGTTGGGTTTCCTCAGAAAAAGTGCTGGTTGTTATAATCTGCTTTGGCAAGCGTCTCTGTCAGGTGCTGGCTTCATTGTCAGGCACTACATTCTATCTCCCACCTGCTGCGCGAGTAGGCACCGACAAAGCTGTGTTCAGACCTCAGACTCCTCTCTTCCTCAGGCAGTCAAGAGAGTTCCTTTCTATGTCAAATTTTCTACAGTTCTGTAGGAGACCAGTTCTAATCTGATAAAAATAATCTGTGGTAAGATGTTAATGAGAAAAGTAAGGGATTAGTTTGTTACCTCTCTGAAAGAAAAAAATAATAAATTTTAAAAGAGGTCCTGGTATGGGTTGGAAGGTGCTACTATACTCCAGGGTCATTTTAAATGTCTGGGTGTGTTACTGGTTGTCCCAATTATTGAGAAATGTTACTTAAGGGATTAAGGGGGGCAGGTGGAGTGAGACTTGTATCTCACAACAGGCCAGTGAATGTGGCATTAATCTTATAAAAGTTCTTATATGATTATTCCTCCTATATTTGAGTTGGTCCTTCATAATGCATTTGTAGGACTTGGCATGGGCCAATATTTTCCTTCATGAAGGGTATTAGGACTATGGATTTTCGTGAAGTATCTTAACACAGGAGTGTAGAAAGAGGTAGGATTTTACCCCCTATAGGTAGGTAGCCCTGATGAAAAAAGTAGAAAGTCAGGATGGATAGGGATGCCAGATTAGAGAAAAATACAAACACAACCAGTTAAATGTGAATTTCAGATTAACAATGAGTAATTTTTTTGTATAAGTACATCTCATGAAATATTGGGAAAATACTTATACTAAAAATATTCATATGTATCTGAAATTTGAATTTCACTGGGTGTCCTGTATTCTACCTAGCAACCTTAAATATGGGACAAAAATAATTGAAGATGGAGAAAGAGAGGAAAGAAGATTGATTAATATTCCATACCAAGATCCCAGGCCCAAAGATTACAGAGTTTTGCTTTGAACATGGCCACCTGTGCAGATCCTCAAATTAGTATTTAGTTTTTTATTGCTAAACTGCATATAGGCAGATAGCAAAAATTTAAGAGTGTTGCATCCTGTTTTTTTGCAAAGGGTACCACCTAATGTTGATGGGTCTTTACTGACTCTCACAGGGCCAAGGCAGTTCATCTCACTTGAGAAGATCCAATTTTTTAAAAAGTAATGGTTTGGAGAAACAATTTTTTATGGAAAGCTTATCCTTTAAGCAAAATGGGTTCCATATTTGGAAGAACAGCTTTAGGAATGCACTGGTTCTGTTGTTGATGGAAATGAATCTGAATTTAGTTTCTTTGCATGTTAATGAAGTTAATAAATTAATTGACGTTTGAAACTTAAAGAGCATTGGGTGTTCCACAAGCTGGACTATTTGCTTGTGGAACTCAAATGAGTGCTAAAGCACATTTCTCATGTGATTAAAAAAAAAGCCCATTTTTAACAAAAATATAATTTCTTTTAAAATTTTAATCCCAAATTGAAACAATAACAAAAATGTCAATGAATTAAGGCTGGTCATAATGTGCCCTTTTTCTTTAGGATAAGTTTGATTTTGTATAAGATACAGTATACTTAATACACACATACAAGCACGTACTTCTGACTCATACAAATACACATTTAGGACTAATACCTACAAAAGAGTATCACAAATGAAATAAAAATTGCACAATTTTCAACTGACTTAACACGTTTTACAAATTCTACGGAACATTTTATCACTGTCATTGGGAAAACAAATAAGTTAGAGCATTATTTAAAACTGTATGTAACACAGGAGCCACCAGTAAGTTATGGCAAATACAGCATTTACACCATCGTGTCACTGAAATCTAGTTGAAAAAACTAAAGTGCTATAAAATAAAATACTTTTAAAAACCTTGTTTAGCATATCCTGAGGGACACTACGCATTATTTTCTATTAGCAATTCAAAAAGCCAGCACTCTACCTGTGGAGCTCTCATTTGGACTAGCAACCAAAGGTCAGAAGATTGTGTCATTGGATCATTAAAATTGTAGAACTGAAAAAGTCATGAAAACATACATTTCCTGAGACTTCCAAACTTCCAGTCTGGAATCCTAACAGGGGAGATCCTGAATGGGTAACCTTGGCTAAAACATGTTAGAACTCAAAGAACTTAAAACAACATTAAGCGAAGATGCCATGTCTGTCTGTTTGTGATTTATATTTAAGTCCATCCTTGATTCTCTAGCTTGAAGTGTAATTGACAGTGTAGTTAGACTATTACTGCTAGGCATTTCTTATTCATGAAGATCTCATTTTTCATTGGTTTTCTAGTGATTTTTCTCCTCTTAAATATTTAAATTATGTTTGTCCCTACTTACGTAGGAGATATTAATTTTAAGAGTTAAAATGACAATAGAATCAGGTTGAGTGATTAGAGTGCAGTTTCGGCTTGAATAATGTGTGAGATGTGCATGGTGTGTGTGTGTGTGTGTGTGTGTGTGTGTGTGTGTGTGTATGTGTGTGTGTGTGTGAGTACGTGTGTACACACACAGGTGCATACATACCAAATACTTTATGCTCTAGTACATTCATTGTTAGGTGGCACTCCATGAAACGTGAGTTTTCCCAGTATGGCTGAAAGTGAATATTGAGGTCATCATATAGAATATCCTAAGGCTTTTAAAAGTCATTCTCTGCATTCATATGATTGTGTAGTAATAAGGGAGACATAAAGAATAATGGCAGGAGTATCTAAATATTTGTCCTTCGAAATTACAGACAGGAAAGCAAACCAAAAAATGATACTCTTTGTATATTTTCCCTCATCTCAGCCACTCCTTTGAATTCCTGCTGTAAATTGGGTAAAAGTTGGATTTTGTTTCTGTTTTCTTTGCCTTGCAGGACCTGTGATGGAAAAGTCTTAAGAAATAAGCAGAACAAAAAATGCACCAAGATGTATCTCCTACCATTTGGGGGTCTGTTTGTAGCCCTTGTGCTCTAACTCTCTGGAAACTCAATGCCCAGCTAAGACAAAGGAGCTTAGGCTGATGCTAAGCTCTGATTGCATACCACTAGTCCTCACCCCCTACCTCTTTATTTAAGGCCCACAGCCTGCTCCCTAAGTGTGTCCCAGAGCAGGGCCAATGGGCAGAAGACAGCCAAAGGCATTTTCCCTCCATTCCCCTTGCAAAGGAATCCTTCCTAGTGAACTCTTCCTCTAGTGGAGGATGCATGGTTCACTTCTACCTGTTCCCTCCTTTCGAAATTAAGGCAAGTCCATTTACTCCCAGTGCCTGTTACATAGATACTGTACATCCACATGGACACCAAACATTGGCTTGGAAGTATCTTTTGTCAAACAAGGACTCTATGTGCATATCATTAATAGCAATTAAAAGCTTTCTCTAACTCAGAAACCGGAAAATTAATCTAATGCTTCAGCATGTTTGTTTTTTTCCAGCACCCAAATGACAGATATGACAAAGCTAATTCTAAGCAAACATAAGAAAGCATCTAAGTTCAAGAAAACACAACATAGTTACCTCTATATTTTATTCATTTTTCATTTGTATTGAATATGTTGAAAGATCTGTTTTCTCATACATTTATAAGTTAAATCCTTGTGTCATTGCAAGTGTGCTTGGCTAAAGATCCTCCTGAGGGATGAATAATGAATAGTCAGAGAAAACCTCCCCAAAAAACAACTTCACAGGACATAAATTTCAATAAGCTATAGTCCTTTAGAAAGGATTCATATTCAATTGCATATAAAGAGCAGGTGAGAGAGATAGAAAGGCAATAAAACTGCAAGGGGAGGGAAAGCAGAAAGAAAATTATATTTGTAGATAATTAATATCGATTTTTACAAAAATATTTGAACATGATCAGCTACTCTACTTTCAAAAATCTCATCAACTCTTTTTCATACATTGTTAAGGGTTTTGGTCCTAAAATTAAATTATTTAATATTACCTAAGTTTTCACTTGAAAAGAAGAATTTCACTGTGTCTGTCCATGACTGTGTGTGTTTGTGTGTATTTGTGTCTGTCTGCCTGCACAAGAGTGGGTGTATATTGATATATTTTGTCTGTTGAGACATATACACACAATTGGAATGGAGATCATATCTGTTGTGTGTATATGCATGCTACTTGGTCAACCACACACACCTGCACACTTTTCATAAATGTTCTCTTCAGTATAAACAATTTCTCTTCCTTCCCCACAGCTGCTAGTAAGCACTATTTTCTCATAGTGAGTATTTATAATCTTTTAATCAACTCTTGAATATTTATAATTTTGATGTATGTAACCTTGTAATTAAATCCCTTACCTAGGACTCAGAGATTAAACCACATGTCATACATCTAAATTAACTGAAAACTGAGAGCATGCTTTTATTTCTCTATGGCCCCATTTTACATGGACTGTGTTTTCCCAGGAAACTATTGAGGTGAGATTATTTCTAAACATGAAGATAAAATAATTCAGAATTGTACAAATTCAGCAAATTTTATAGAGTTTTATAAATGCCTCACAATATTCCTGTGAGGCATATTGGTAAGGGCTATCATGCTCTTTTAAGATTGTTTAGAGCTGTCAAGTATCACAAAGACACCAAGGCAGAAGCAGTGCTCAAAGTTGCATTACCATTTTTCTTCCTCATACACCTGGACTATCAAATGGTGGATGGCAGAAACTTTCTGTGAAACTTGGGCCTCTGCCTCAAACTTGACCCTGGGGTGGGACACAGAAGTGATTTTCAATAAGTCTGCCCAAATCACATGTATTTAAGAATCTCCTAAAAATGTTTCACTGATCCTTGAGAGTTCACGGTCATAGTTTCAAAAACATTGCTCTAATTCACTCTGCCACCCTTCCATTTTCCTCAACTTCAAGTAAAAAAACTCAGATTGAACCTTCTCAGAATATATTCCTCAAAATCTGGGATTTAGAATGACATATTTGGAAATCTCAATTTGTTAGGAAAGCTTGCTCAATCTTTCATTTCTTTCTTTTCTTCTTTTTATTTTTTCAGTCAAGATAATTGTTAGAAGAAATTTTATAAGATTTATTTTCAGAGTTTTCTGATTTTAACAACACTTGTCATAATTTTTCATTTACTGAGCATTTGTAGGACAATATTAGTTAAGAGATTTCTGAATTACAATGATATCCATCTCTTCCCCCACCCCCATTTTTCACTATGGAGTTGGCACTAATAGTTCTTCCACAAAAGTTTTTACTCTATATTTATAGCTGCCTTAAATAGAAATACTGTGAAACACTATTGTTTTTATATAACACAAAAATTACTGATTATGCCCACCAATATTACTTATGCAGGGAAACAGATTTGATGCATATTGTTTATGACCCAAAGTTAGTGAGATTGCAGACTACAGAATATTATACCAGGTCCCACAAAACAAGTACATTTCAGCACAACAATGTATTGATAATACACGTTATGTTGGGCATTTAATTATTTTTAAGTCCCATACAACAGCTGATTAAAAAGAGCGAGCTAGAGAGGGAGCAGAAAGGTTCATTTAGAGGATACACAGTGTAGGAGCCCTAGGTTGAAATCAGAAACACAATCAAGTAAACACTCATAAGTTACAAAAACTAATTCTGAGAAACGAAATGTACTAGTTTTTTTTTTATTCCTAACACTAGAAGTAGGTTTTGATCATCAAATGAGAAATGAAATATTTATAGTAATGTAGAGTATGATAATAATCACTGAAGAAATGGTTTCCCCCTTTTCCCACCCACTTTCAGCCCTTATTCCCTCAGAGACTCAGTGGAATAGGAAGATCAGAGTGTTTATAGATAATATGCCTAATACAGTGAGTTTTCTCTATCTTATTCACTGGCACTCCAAATGGTACTATCAAGTGTTGGCTTCCCCTTCATCAAAGACATAGTTGAGCTTTATGACAGTGCTGATGAAATCACCAAGTTCTACGAAATCGGCAGTGACAATATTGATGCCACTCTCTCCTGGCTTCTGCGTGCGGACCCACTGCATCATGGCAGGAAGAGCTCTGAGAAAGGAAAGAAAAAAGAGAAGTCACAGAAGGAAAGATATTATTTTTCGAGCTCACGATTCCCAGGACTTCCTTTAGTTTTTTAACTTATTAAAATAAATGCCCCAATTACAGACACAGAATGGAGAAAAAAGCTAAATGGACAATGGCAAATTCTTAACCTCTGAAGTGACTCTGCAGGAGAAATACAGCCATCTCTGGAATCCACGAGGGATTGGTTCCAGGAATTCCCACAGATACCAAAGTCTGTGGATGCTCAAGTGTCTTATATAAAATGAAGTAGTAAAGTCATCCTTTCTCATCCGCGGTTTCTGCATCCGTGAATTCAACCAACCCGGGATCAATTTTATGGATACGGAACCCTAGGATATGGAAGGATGGCTGTAGTCACTACCTTGGTCCACATTGGACTCCATCTTTGGAGATCTCAGATGCCATGAGAATTTATAGAGAAGCTTCTCTACTAAGGAAACAACATTCTTGAACTCATATTCTAGTTTGGTATAGTGTGATTGCAAACCCTGCAAAGCTATGGGGTAGTGAGGTCAGAGATGCATACATGCACTTAGCAAACATTTATTATGAACCCACGATTTTCAGCAAATATGCTGGATATTGTAAATAGATTTAAGGGCAAAACTCCCTGCATTTGACAAGTGCATGGTTTGGTGGTGGGCAGGTGGACAAGGAAGAAAATTTTAATACTGTATAGCACAATCAATGCTCATCCTTTAAACATATTTACTGATCACCTCTTCTGTTCCAGACACCCTTGAAGGCACTTGGAAAACTTGAGTGAACAAAGCAGATACAAATATCCACCTGTGTGGAGCTTACAGTCTAATAAGGAAAGACAAACGATGACTAATAATCATAAATTAATTATATCATTTGATAGGAAGGAATAAGTGCTATTAAAACGCAGCAAAAAAGGAGGATTTGGAGTGCATAGATAGAGAGGTGTGGAGCAGATCGCAACTTAAAATAGGTGCTTATGCAGGTCCATTGACAAGAGGACATTTGTGCGAGGGTTTGAAGGAGACAAGGGAGTTGTCATGTAGAAAGCTAGGGAAAGCGTTTCAGTTCCTGCCATGGCCCTGAAATGGTAGCATGCCTAAATGTGGCAAAAGAAAGAAGAAAGTCTTAAAAGATGAAGTTAGAGAAATAATAAGGAAAGGGAGACAGATGCTGTAGAGCACTGTAGGCTATTATAAGGGTTTTGAGGTTTACTCTGAGCAAAATGGGGCGTCTTTGGAGGATCTTGAGCAAAAGAGTGTTATGATCTGACTTAATTATAAAAGATGATTCATTACCATGACAGCATAGTGGAGAGTCACCTAGCCTAGCTTGCCAAGTCAGGAAAAACTTTTCAGAAGAGCGCTCCCTGAATGTTGAGGGATTAGGGAGATTTAGCTGGGTAAAGGTGGGAACAGGGTGATGCAGTGCATTTTCAGACAGAAGAAATAGCATTCCTTCATTCATTGACAGGAATAGGGCGTGCTTAGGAGTAGGGCGTGCAGACAGATCCAGGAGATGTTAGGAAAGATGCAATATCCTATGACAGCATATTGAAGAGAAACCACTATGACCTAAGGGAGCGGGAAGGGAGGTTGACATGAAAAAGGGATAAATGAACTGAGGTCTGAGAGATGGTAGTGCAATGACAATGAAAGAGTGAGGAAATACATGTGGACATTAATTTCCTGGATGAGATGGAGGGAGAGAGAGAAGTGAGTGGGTAGAGAGACAATGATGAAATTAAGAATCTCAGAGAAGTTACAAAATTTAAGGAAGTCTTAAAAATGTTGGAGAAATAAGAAGGAACCGGATGATAGAGGGCTTTCAGAAATGTAGACCAACTGAAAGCTGTTAACCAGGGAAATAATATGCTTAGACTTGTGATTCAGACAGAGTGGTCTGCCTTCATTGTGAACAAATGAATGGAAGAAAGCAAGACTGGGATCAGGGCTAACAATTAAGGAGCTGTGGAAGGAAGCCAGACCAGAGATAATGGTAGCTTACATCTCAGTGGAAACAATAGATATATTTGAAAGGAACTGAGGAGATAAAATGACAACATTTGACTGGTGTGGGATTGGATGTAGATGGAGAGGGAGAAAGAAGCCATGAATGATGCCTAGATTTCTAGCGGTATTCTGGCAGGTGAGCATCATTCGCTAATCTTGGAAAGACAGCACTGAAGGCTTTCCAGTGGATGTGCTAAGATCAATCTGAGACATGTTGACTTTGAGGTGACTTTGGGACATATGAGTTGAGATCTTAATTCACAGTTAAGTACAGTTCTGATATTCAGGACATAGAGCTGGTCAAGGGTCATTACATAGAAAGAATAGTTAGAGCTATGAGAGTGGATAAAATGACCTGGGAAGATAGTATAAAGAAGGACGAGAAGAGAAAATTTGAAAATCAACAACATGGGCAGAAAAGTTGATTCAATTAAAAAAAGAGAGAAGTAGGTATAGAAGTACGATGAAAATTAGGAGCAGGTAGTGTCATGAAAATAAAGGAGAAAAGAAATCCATGCTTCTTTTGGTTTGTGAGGTTGAAGCATAGAATGTAATATGTGTGTCTTTCTCCAGACCTCAGAAAGTGTATCCAGTCAAGCTTGACCCATCCAGGCAAAACTGAATCAACTGCCTTGGACTACATTCATCCTGTGAGTAATACCTTAAAAATTCAGATCCACATTTTTCAGCATACAGATAGAGGAGGATACAAGTGCTTCTAAAAGAGCATAACATTGATTTAAAAGGTCCATTACCAAAATAAATAAATAAATAAATATATAAATAAAAGGTCCATTGCCTTCAGAAAATAGACTGGCAGGTGGAGAAATTTGGTCTTCACAACAACAGCTTCAGAAGAGAATTCTATCTTGAAATGAAAAATCTGGATCCCTAGAGCACAGGCTCAGTGTTTTCAAGTTCGTTAGAAAGACAGATGCCGTGGCAATGTGTATGCAGCCACTTGGGTTTGAATTCCATTACTTTCTCTTCTGCACTTGCTAGGGCAGATGGTTATATCTCTGTTGTGAATATAGTATCACCTTGGCATTTTAGAAAAAGCAGACACTCTTTGGAAAAAGTATCAGAACGAGTGCATTTCCTGGGAAGAATAGTTCTCTAGCAGATATACTCACTTTGAGACGTGAGAGGTGGGGTAGAGAAGCGTGATGCTGATGTATTAAGTTTAACCAAGTAGCTGGCTTACCAGATCCCTAGGGTACTAGGTTTTGGGAGGCTCCTGAGCAACAGAACCCCCATTTTAGAACCATGACCATCACAGAAAGAGATACTCAGATGCCCACTACTGCTCTAAGACTGAAATTCCTGGGCCTGTATTTAGAACAACTAATCGTTATCCCCATGGAGCTATGTTAGGAGAATATGAGTGCTCTTCTCTGTTTCTCTATAAAATAGATTGCTTTGAGGATTGATGAAATATCATCTTGGAATAGCTTTTAGGCCTCAGGTGAAATAGGAGTTTTACATTTAAATGCTGTTTCTCTGAATCATGGGAATATTTCTCTTTTTCTGTTCAGATATAGTTTTGTAAGTCAGTATGATACCAAAGACAAAACAAGCAATAACACCAAGTTGAATATGAAATACTCAGACAGACTTAAGTAGAATTATGTTAAACAAAAAGACTCAGTATACTGGATTAAAACTAGCAAATGGGGCTTCCCTGGTGGCGCAGTGGTTGAGAGTCCGCCTGCCGATGCAGGGGACACGGGTTCGTGCCCCGGTCCGGGAAGATCCCACATGCTGCGGAGCGGCTGGGCCCGTGAGCCATGGCCGCTGAGCCTGCGCGTCCGGAGCCTGTGCTCTACAACGGGAGAGGCCACAACAGTGAGAGGCCCACGTACCGCAAAAAAAAAAACAAAAACAAAAAACTAGCAAATGCTACTGAAGTTATGATGATTATTTAGAGTGGCATTTCTTAAACTTTTAAAATTATTTCCCCCTTATGGAGCCTTTTAAAATATTTTTTCCCTCCTCACCCTCCTTCTCAATAAAATTTTAATACCACAGATAGACTCTAAATATGTTTATAAGTTGTTTGTATATACCTGTGCTTTTTACGTAAAAAGAGTAAATTTGCCCTCCTGAGAATCAATTTTTATATTAGGTAATTAGAGTAAATTGAAAAGCCTACTCTGGTGGTAATAAAGTATTGTCTCAGTGTAATAATTTTCATGGTATAAGACAAACTGGTTAACAAAGACCTACTGTATAGCACAGGGAGCTCTACTCAATATTCTGTAATGACCTATATGGGAAAAGACTCTAAAATTGAGTAGATATATGTACACGTATAACTGAATCACTTTTCTGTACACCTGAAACTAGCACAACATTGTTAATCAACCATACTCCAATATAAATTTTTTTTTAATTTTTAAAAAATTAAAAAGAAAAACTGGTTTAACTTTAATTTTAAAAAATCACTCATTCAACAAAGATATACTGTATCTGTGGAAGACAGCGTTCTAGAGCCATTTTGGGGTTCAGACCTTCCTCACCTCTCTCCAAGAAACGTTGCCACAGCCCTGCCACCAAACTGTTTTTTCGTGCCTTTTCTACACTACAGTCACAGCACTCTTTCTCTCAACCAAATGCATTATTCTTCTACACGAACACTGCAAAGTCTTCTGTCACCTACAAGATGCATAGGCTCTTGATCAGTATATATGAGTCCCTCCATCCTCCCTCACACATCCACCACACTCACCTCTCTTCGGCTGCATTTGTTGCTACTTCCTACATGCTCATTTTTTCTCTAGCAATACTGAAATGCTTATGTTTTCTCCCAAACATACCCTGTGGTTTCATGCCTCTTTTTTTTTTTTTTTTCAGGGCTTCTCTCTATATGAAATACCATTCTTTCTTTCAGTACCCTTCTTGGTCTAATTTCTGCTTGCCCTTCAAGACTTGGCCCAGGCAGCATCTCCATCCCTCAAGTCCAAATCTGGGTGAAGAACTCTTTTCTTGATGCTTTATCTCCATAAGCACAGTTCTGTAACTACACACTGCACATGGCATTCAGATTTTCCACTTCCATGCCTATTTCTATCAGCACCTGCACACTTTTCAAAAAACAAAAATCATATCATAGTCATCAAAATATCCCCTGTACTTGCCACAATCCCTGGGACCCAAAAGGAAAATAGCACATTTATTGAACTCAAATGTTACCTAGAAATCCTGGTCTCAGCTGTCTCAAAGTCTAACAAGTAAAATGGATGTGAACCAACCATGACAATACAATATGGCACAACAGACATGGGCATAGGATTCTATGGGAGCATGTAGGTAAAATAATTTATTTCACTTGGGAGAAATTATGGAGAAATTTAATGAGCATGTCACAAAATAGGTGACATATGAGCTTGGTCAAGACTTTTTAGATGAAGAAGAAGAAAGCATTTCAAGAAAAGGGAATAGCACATCCAATAGAATATGGGCTGTATAGTAGATCTCCAGAACTTATCTCTCATAACAGAAACTTTGTACACGTTAATCATCACCTCCCCATTTCTCCCTCTCTCCAGCACCTGTGAACACCATTCTATTCTCTGCTTCTATGAGTTTGACTGTTTTTGATTACACATATAACTGAGATCACATAGTATTTGTATTTCTCTGTCTGGCTTATTTCACTTAGCATAATGCCCTCCTAACAAAACTGTACTGTATACTAAGATTTGCTAAGAGGGTAGATCCTATGTTAAGTGCTCTTACCACACACACACATAAAAAAATAATAAAGGGGTCAGGAGGAAACTTTGGGAGGTGATGGATATATTTATAGCCTTGATGATGATGGTTTCATGGGTATGTACCTATCTCCAAACTCATCGAGTTGTATACATTAAAAATGTACAGCATTTTATATGTCAGACCTCAATAAAGTATTTTTTTAAAAAAAGCATATGGGCATGAAAGAGAGGACATGATTAGAAAAGACAAGGTGACCAGAGAGTAGGCGCCATGGAGGTGTGGGGACACTAGGGGGACTGACTGGAATAGGGGAGGAACAGGAATGTGTTGGGCCAGATGGTTAATGCCTCCTTTAACAACCTGTGAAGTCAGAGCTTCCCTTTATATGCACTTAGGTTTGCTGTTGATTTCGTCTAAAGAAGAGTTCTTTGATTTTCCCATGCAATGAAGAATCTAATATTAATTCCATACAAAGTCTATCATCTAATGGCACTGAAACTTGTATTCTCTTCACTTATAAATAAAGAGCTTAGGAAGTTCCCTTTGGAAGTTCTCAGATTGCTACGAGATCCTAAAAAGCCCTCATTTGCTCATTCATTCATTCATTTTTTCATATTAGTTCCACCTTTATAACCAAAAAGTTGCTAGCAGAAATTTGAAGAGCATTCACTAATATTATGAAGGAAAATATTTCTTAGTGAAATTATGTAGTCTGAGGAGATTACTAAATTCTCTTTGAATTTGTATATTAATATTTTAGTATCTATTTATGGAATAGTCTCCTTTGGTCTCCTATAGTCACATAGAAAGATGTGACTAAATAGGTACTGCAATGTTGTCTTTTAAATGCCCCTCTTTTTCTTAATCTCTCATTTTCATTAGATGCTGGATTTACAGTGTGGATTTAGTCTGTTTATTCACAAGACCTCACTGACTACCAGGAGAATCATTTCAAGATAAAGAAAAATTTAAATAAAATCCTAGCACTAGTGTCAAATCTGGAGCCAGACTGTTTCTGCTCAAGTCTCAGCACCGGCATTAATTATGAGCAAGTTAGTTGACACTCTAAGCCTCAGTTTTATCATCTATTACATTAGCATATTAATGAGGATTAAAGTGCTTAGATGAGTGCCTGGCTCTCTGTGAGTGGTAATGTATTGAATATCCACTGAGTGACAGCCCAGGCAATGCCCTGCTCCAGAGTCTCAAAGAAGGAAGGCAGCAGGGAATTCTGAGGGCAACACCCAGCCATAACACAGTTGTGATGTAAAAATGAGCCTGCGGGATTTCTTTCCAACCTTCACAATTTCCTATCAATGATAGAAAGTGGGTGGGGGGGATGTCCTTGTGTATAAGGGCAAGACCGGCAATGAAGCTTTAGGGAAGTATCCTTGGAAGGGTTTTTTTGGGGGGGCACATAATTGGGGCAAACGTCCAAATATGCTTTTCCCATCATAGATTCTAACTTAAGTTAGCAAAAGAGCAGGTCCAGAACCAAAATTTGGTACGTGAAACCTCAGAGCCCTTCTCCAGAATATGGAGCTCTCCTGAGGAAAGGCATCTTCAAACAGTTTGCAGGCTTCTTAGAGAAGAAACAGGCAAGTCTACAGGAATCAGAAAACCTTCCTCCAAGGAAGCAACAGGAGAGCAGCGATGTGGGAGCCAGGTCTTCTGATGTTCTAGCTTTGAGAAACAATTTTGAAAAGATTTAAAGGAAAAGATTTAGGAATTGGAAGTGCTGAGTTCAGTAACCCTCAGTGTGCTGACCCTGACTTATTAATTCATGTCAGTCTCCTACTTAGGATGCTTCAATCACCCCTCACTGCTTTTAGCGTAAAGATAAAAATTCTTAACTGGTCTATAGGCTCTGAACAGCAGCTACTAGCTGCTCCTCCAGTTTCATCTCTGGTCCCTCTCTCCCTCACTGAATTCTAGCCACATCCACAGTCTTACTCATTTTGACCAGCCTAATTTTCCTCAGGGAACATTGTAAGGGCTGTTGTTTGTTCGCTGTTTTTTTTTTTTTTTCTTCACCAAGAAAACCTCATCTTCCCTGCCCCTTCACTTGACCAACTCACTCACTTTTCTTTCAGGTGATAGTTTAAATGTCACTTCTTCAAAACACTAGTCAGAATTGTAATTATATTTACATGCTTGATCAACACCTGCCCCCTATCTAGACAGCAGTGGCTTTGAGGACAAAGACTGTCTGTTTTCTCATTGTTGGAGCCCAAAGGCTCAGCATAGCACTTGGCATAGACTGAGTACTCAATAAATTTGTATTGAATAAATAGATTTTATTTTTAGAAACAAAAGGTTGAGTTTTAGAATAAAAGTGCAGGCAGTAACATAATTCATGGAAAGACTGCTCAGTTTTCCTCACCGTGGCTATTGCCACAGATTTTAGTTTGTGAATTCACTGCTATTTTGCTGAACAAAAGTCTTTTAAAAATTAACTTGAAGGATTTTAACTTTTCTGTACTTGGCAGGTCTTACTGGCAAATTTCCAAATTGAACAGTCAATTTGCAAAATGACTTTTCCTGCATTACACGTAAAGTGTCCTGAGAGTCTGTGTTAATAATGACAATAGTAGTCATCATCTCTCTAAGAATAAAGTTTATTAGCATTAAACTTAATTAAACAGATTTCTTTATTTACTATCAATTTATTGTTAATTATAATTACCTATCATTTAATTAGAATTAAATTTATTAGGAACCCATGTCAAATTCATATTCAAGTGTGTGTGTATACCTAATACTTTATAAAAAATGCATTTTATATATGCTACTTCTCTAAATTCTCTAAACTGTTGTATTTTGTGGTTATGAATGAACAATGTGGATAATAAAACACTTGAATCTTTCAGTGAATTTTATTTGAATATATTTAATTTTCAATGAAATGTTTCTTTTGTTGAACGAAATAGAATCTTTAAATTAAATTAATTTTTACAGAACTCTCTGATGCCCTTGGAAATAAAGATTACAATGAAATGTCAGAGCCTTGTTACTGCCTTTCTTAAACCCAGCCTCTCCTGAGAAATGGAGGCTTCACTTGTCTGCAAAATTTAAAATAATGATCACAGGTCTTTCTTCCCTTGGGCAACTGAGTCACTCAGGACCAACTAATTCAACTCAAGTCTGACATATTTAAAATGTGATTTCCTGTCAATCTAGCCATTTCTGAAGGCTTAGAAATTTCACTTGAAAATGTAAAGGAGGGAAAGATGAAACAAAAAGAAACTCTTTCCCAAAAGGTTGGTATTTCATGCACTGAATATACAGTGATTGATAAAAGGCAGGGCCTTTGCATCTGTAGTTTTAAACCCCAGAAAGGGCTTCAGAATAACTTCAGATAGACAGATGGATGTATCTCAGAGATTGTAACTTGCATGAAGACAAGGCTTAGCATTTTTTGCTAAACCTGTTTCTGTTTAGAAAGGAGCATATCTGATTTATGCCTGATAAAAATAACTCATTTTTGGAAAAAAAAACCTTTTTCCCCTGAGATTGCACTCAGAGAAAGAATGAAGTCATGTGAATGATCTGCAAAACAAATGCCCTAAAATCAACTCTAGAGATTTTAGAGGACTTGGGCTTTCTTGAATAAGAGACTAAAGTCCTCCCAAGTCTTCCTATGACAAGCACTATGTACTTTCAGAACTAAATCCCCACAACTATTTAGGTGTAAAACAGAAAATAATGAAAGTTACAACTAAACATATAGCTGGTTTGAATTTTTCCCTCTGTGGCCATGAAAGGAAGAAATCCCTCTCTCCTTAACCTTCTCAGATTCTCTGCTCAAATCAAGTTCAAACTCCATCTGCAGCTTGATAAAGACATCTGTTCAATGCATATTTATAAAGCACCTCTTATGTGCTACATATTATTCTGTGTGCTGAGGACGCCAGGGTGCTCAGAAAGAGACCCAACCCTTGCCCTCTTGGTCTATACCTTCTAGTTGGGGAGAGAGAGAGATTTATTAAGAACAAACAACGAGCACCATTTATTGAAGAGGCTGTCTTTTCTCCATTGTATATTCTTGCCTCCTTTATCAAAGATAAGGTGACCATAGGTGCATGGGTTTATTTCTGGGCTTTCTATCCTGTTCCATTGATCTATATTTCTGTTTTTGTACCAGTACCATACTGTCTTGATTACTGTAGCTTTGTAGTATAGTCTGAATTCAGGGAGTCTGATTCCTCCAGCTCCGTTTTTCTTTCTCAAGATTGCTTTGGCTATTCAGGGTCTTTTGTGTTTCCATACAAATACCCTGAGAAAACCATAATTCAAAAAGAGTCATGTACCACAATGTTCATTGCAGCTTTATTTACAATAGCCAGGACATGGAAGCAACCTAAGTGTCCATCGACAGACGAATGGATAAAGAAGATGTGGCACATATATACAATGGAATATTACTCAGCCATAAAAAGAAACAAAATTGAGTTATTTGTAGTGAGGTGAATGGACTTAGAGTCTGTCATACAGAGTGAATTAAGTCAGAAAGAGAAAAACAAATATCGTATGCTAACACATATATATGGGATCTAAAAAAAAAATGGTTCTGAAGAACGTAGGGGCAGGACAGGAATAAAGATGCAGACATAGAGAATGGACTTGAGGACACGGGGAGGGGGAAGGGTAAGCTGGGACAAAGTGAGAGAGTGGGATTGACATATATACACTACCAAATATAAAATAGATAGCTAGTGGGAAGCAGCCACATAGCACAGGGAGATCAGCTCAGTGCTTTGTGACCACCTAGCGAGGTGGGATAGGGAGGGTCGGGGGGAGACGCAAGAGGGAGAGGATATGGGGACATATGTATATATATAGTTGATTCACTTTGTTATAAAGCAGAAACTAACACACCATTGTAAAGCAATTATACTCCAATAAAGATGTTAGAAAAAAAATAAAGACTATATGTAAAGTAAAAACAAAAAAATGAACAAACAAAAACTATCAAGTCAACTGGATTGGTGTTGAGAGAAATTTCAGTTCTGGCCCTGACTATAGTAATGTCTTTTATTGTGTTTTATAATCTTGCATAAATTATATTAACCCTGTGAGTCCCAATTTTTCCTATTTGGAAAATTAGGTGTGAGAACACTTGGGGTAGACACCCCCGCACAAGGTGATGATCTCTATGTGGGTACTATTCAGATGTAAGGTCGGGGTTGTTCATAACACCTCGGCCACAGCCATGAGGGCTGACATGCTCCGGGGGGCCACAAGATAAGGACACAAGAGCCACTGTCACACCAGGAATATCGGGGGACTGACTGACCCTCGCCTTCACCCTAACTATCCTAGCCACCTTCAGTTTTCAAAGGGACAGATTCCAAGTTCTCAAGAAGACATGGGAACAATCCCACCTCCCTCTCATGCCTGGAAGTTTGTTAGTTTAGTTTAGCTTTGTGTTTGTTTGACAAAAAGTAATGCAGTCAAATCAAAGCAAAAGACCCCATCTGTTTCCTTTGATGATGGCAAAAGTAGCCCTTTTTATTGTGGCAAGGAAGAAAACCATCAAAAATCCATTTTCAATTAAAATAAGATCAAATAAACTGCAAGAAGAATGGTGTTTAGAGTTCATAAAATGTGCTGTGTCCTCAGGCCCATCACTCCCTTCAGCCCCTGTTTCAGAATAAGCCATAAACCCTGGCAGGAGACAGAATATGAGCGCAGCCAGCCCTCGATGGGGCCTCCGCACTATTCTGTCTGCTGATTTTCTAAGCGAGAGAAGGAAGAAAGAAAGCTTCGTACATTCTAAACAAAGAGACCCTTCAGTGTATTAATAAGATTTAGACTGCCAATGAGGCAGACAGTGGGCTTTCTTTCAAGGGTAGAGTCTCAATATAATGAACACATCTGTGTGGGATCAAGTGTTCTCACCTCACAGTCTCTTCCTCAGTACCAAATAGCCGCTCACTCAGAACAAATGCTCCAGGAATCTGGGGACTCAAAGCTCAGAAGCAATTTACTTTACTCAAAGCATACAGTTTCTATTTGCTGGCACCTGCCTGTCCTTTCTCCTCTTTGGAAAGATTTCCATTTGCAGAGAAAGAGCTGCTGCTCACCTGTGCAGAAAAGAAGTTTTAACATTTCTGGTTTTGCCTGGAACAAACATGTCAAGGACTATCTAGGTTTATCCCTTCACTCTCAATTGTTCCTGACCTGGGGATCCTGGATCTCGGGATAGCAAAGGTAATAATGTTGAAAGTCACAAAAGAAATCAGTCACCCATGAACTGTGGTCACACAGCTTAACTGAAATGCTGCTCTTCTTAACAATGGGCAGAACCATTTTATCAGTTCAGGTTTAGTACTGACCATCTGTTGCTTATTTGAAATTCTAGTGGAAATCTGCATACTTTTAATTTTAACAATGGAGAGATAAATTATTACCTATAAAATATACATGTATTAAGAGAAGATGGTTTCTGTGAGGAAAAATGGTGTAAGAGATTCTTTGTTTAAACTGAATTATAGTTTCTGTACAATATTATATAAGTTACAGGTGTACAATAAAGTGACTCACAGTTTTTAAAGCTTATACTATACTTATAGTTATTATAAAATATTGGTTACATTCCCTGTGTTGTACTATATATCCTTGTACTTATTTTATACACAGTAGTTTGTACCTCTTACTCCCCTACCCCTATATTTCCCCTCTCCCCTTACCTCTCCCCACTGGTAACCACTAGTTTGTTCTCTATATCTGTGAATCTGCTTCTTTTTTGTTTTATTCACTAGTTTGTCGAATTTTTTAGGTTCCACATGTAAGTGAAATCATACAGTATTTGTCTTTCTCTGTCTGACTTATCTCACTTAGCACAATACCCTCCAAGTCCATCCATGTTGTTGCAAATGGCAAAATTTCATTCTTTTTTATGGCTTAGTAGTATTCCATTGTGTATATACCACATCTTCTTTATCCATCCATCTGTAGAGATTCTTGATGGTGAAATCCTGGGAACTGTTTGTCCCCATCATGTTCATATATTCTCTCTCACTTTCAATAGATTTTATTGAGTACTAATCATGTAGCAATTGTTGGGGTAGGTACAGGGATGAGTCAGACATGGCCCTTGCCTTAATTATGGGACTAATTCTGGAAATACTTGAATTGTTACAAATAGAAATTGTTTAATTGCTCTGAATAGAGTTGCATGAAAACATTTGACAATGATGTCCATGAAGCCTCTTTTGGCCTCATGAACTAGCTGCTGGCCTCTTTCTTGGCACACATTCCAATTCCAAATGGAAATATTCCATGGAATCTTATATATTTATGAGGCTAAATAAAGACTACTCTCTAAGTACTCATAAGTTAAGTGAGTATTTATTGAGTCTTAATGGACTGCCTACAATTGATACAGGGGCACTAGAAAGAATAAGAGCTTTAGAATTAGACAGAGCCCTATTTGAGTTATTAGTAATGTGTGACTTTGGGGAAGGTTGTTTTTCACTGTAAAATGGGGATAATAATGATATGTAAATCCTAGGGTTTTTGCAAGACTAAAACAAAACAATACAAGATGGATAGGTGGTGTAACATAGAGTTTAAGAAAGAGGACTTTGCAGCAGACTGAGTTCAAATCCTGGCACTCTCACTAATACTCATGTAACTTTAGGCAAGTCACTTAAACTTTTCTAGCTTCAGTTTCCTCACTTGTGAAAGAGAATAAAAAGAGTGAATTAATGTGGAGATTAAATGAAATAGCATGCATAAAATTTTAACATAATACTTGAGTGGTGATAACTCAATAAATGATAGCTGTTACTCCATTCTTAGTGTTCATGCTTGAAGTGCCTAGTACATAGTAGACAGTAAATAAATGTTAGCTACCTTCATTTTTCCTACTTTCAGATTACTTGAAGGCAAGTAACTCTATGAAAAAGTTACTCTCTATATTGATGTGTAGTGCCTGCTGTGAAGAGCTGACCAGATTTTCCCTTCCAGATTGAGAGCACTCATCTCAATGAGTGCTAGGAATGTTGTTGGCTGTCAGCTGTCAGCTGAGTTTCCGTCTGAGAATTGCCCTCAGCTAAAGAGTTAGTCACATCACTCAAGGTCACACACCCTTTATGGGGACAACCTGCATCCAATGACTGATCTTTGGGAAGGAGTGTATACAGGCACTTGCCTCGAGGTGGGACAACTCGGAAGGTTCATCCCAGCTCCAGAGCTTCCTATAGGCTTGGCTAAGACCTTTGTTGTGACTGCATCACAGCCGACTCCTCCCTCTACTCAATCCTGTTCCTGTGTCACTCTCCCATAGGCATGGATCCCAAGTGAACTCTGGAATAAAACTGCCCACAAATCTCAGAGCCTTAGAGTCTATTTCTTGGGAAACCCAACCTACAAGTGTTCAATTTAGATGGCAAGAAATTCTGTGATCAATGGACTTTCACCCAAGTAGGAATCAAGGGTAGCCTTTGGTAACCTTAATGAGATAGAGAAATTAAAATTACATTTCCATTTCTTAAATGCAAATGGGGTAGGTCCTATCGTGGTTTGAGGGTTGTTTTTCAAGAGGGAGAGTGGGAGAAGATCACCTGAGAAAAACCTCCTTTATGCTTAGTGCCGTGCACTATGCAGAATCATGTGGGTACCTCCACTTACTCTTGGTAGAAAGGCTACCAAGTCTAGACTACTTAGAAATAGTGACCACATAGTCTTACATTGGTCATCTGTTAGGATTTCCCTCTGGACACCATTATGCTATGAATAATGTAACAGAAGCTCAGAACATCTAAACCTACTTCTAAAGGAAACAATTGTCATGGCCACTCTGATGGGAGACTTTTCCAGTCCAAATTGCCCAGCAGAAGCTGGGGGTGGGGTGGTGGTGGCGAGGTGGTATTTATTCCATCATCACAGCCTCTTCTGTATAGTACTTTGTGCAACTCCATGTCCCTGACATGCTCTTTCAAAGCTAAATGTTGTTATAGCATCCATTTCAGATGTTCAATTGTTTTAAAAAGTCAAATTCAGAGATTTCCCATTCCTTAGAGAAAATGTTAACATGCAGAATGAATACAAACAGAATTTAATTTGATCATAATTTCCCAGGTACTAATGTGTCTGTGTGTCTCTGGGCCCCTGCAATCATGCATAATTATCAGGGGGTGATTTCTTTGGCCTTTTCCCCTTTAATCAGTGACAACTGCAGCTGCAAAGGGCAGAGGAACATGTCATTTGTTCTGCAAGAGAATAAGATTCATTATGCTGTTAATTCTATAATTTCCTCCTGACAATGGTCTTACAAAGTCAGAGTGTTTTAATAGTACCGAAAGAGTGCAAAATTTTAAGTCAGTTAGTATGAGAAGAGTGCTTTCCGTTGTGTTCTCTGTTGGTTATATTTTTGGGAAATCGTGTTACCTGACACTTTAAAAATATTCCACTTTAGCATTCTTTGACAACATGGAAAATTCCTAGGAACTTAAAAACGTACAATAAATATTGCCAAACCATATTGGTGCCATATATGTGTCTAATTTGCTAATGCATCCTCCCTCTTCCTTGTATATTTCCTCCTTGCCACATTTAGAAAAGCACCAGAGGCTATCAGGTTTGAAAATGTCTCTAAGATGTTTATAATCTGAGACCATATTCTCTAAAAAATGTTACCTAAACAGAGTTCCATGTTACAATGTTTCATGAGCTATTGAAAGAGATTCCTAAAACAAATAAATATTCCTTTGAATATTGGTTGAATAAATTTAGGTAACAGTGAAGCCTCTTTGATGTTCACAATACACATAATAGCATATTAAGCATATTGTCATATTGAGGACATTGAGATAAGTCAAGAACTTATTCCCCTGTCCTCAAACTGGTGTTTTCCAAACTTATTTGACCCAAGAATAGTCCCCAAACTATTAACGCATGGGCATGCACACACAAATACATCTTTTAAATTTCTTCCTACAAACAACCAACAGACATCTAGTGGACCTAATGTTCTACAGAACACTGTTCCGGAATTATTGTTGGAAAGCATCTTTTTCAGACTCAACTCTGTCATATGTTTCAAGGACTGAAAATTCTCACAGCCTCCTGAGTCAGACCCTCCCATCTTAAGACTGCTTCCACTGTTAGAAGGTTCTTAGGTTCCCCCAGAACAAGTTTGCTCCTCTTCAACATGATATTCTTTTAAATATTTGAAAATGATTGGGATTCTCCTACCCCACCATCTGTACCTGCCCTTCTCCATCTTAAACATCCCATTTGGAACATTTTGGTTGTCCTTGCCACTCCCTTCTGAACACTCCACTTTGTGTATATTCCCTACAAAAGAGTTACCTTTGGAAAATCATGCAATTTTCTAACTTAGGTATAGAGTATAATAGAGTATCTCCACCCTCATTCTGGGTACTATGCTTCTCTTATTATGGCCAAAGATTCTGACTATTTCTCTATTCTTGTTTCCCAGCCATTCCATTGCCATCTTTTCCTTGGAATTCTTTAACGGCTTCTTCTGAAGGAAGGAGGAAGGTATTAGGTGGTGCCAATGGAGGGGAAGCAGCTCTCCTTCTAGAAGCATCAACACTAGCTTGTTACCTTACACATTCTTCTTCCTCTTGAGTTCAGGGAATCTCCTCTCGGCCACCAAAAAAGGTACCAAGGGTGCAGGAGGCGAGGTCCCACCAGAAATTTAAGAAGAGCCTTCGAGAGTGATCTGAGGCTGGATAGTTGCTAGAGACTAAGAAGCAGCAGCAGACGAGAAATATGGAAGTTTGGTTCCTCTAGGAAGTAGCCCCAGCTGGCAGCAGCAACGGTATTGTCAGGGGATGCTAAACATCCAGGTGAGTCTCCACTGGGTTGTTTTAGAGTAAAGATAGCAATGAATACAGAGAAATCTAATTTTTTTCAAAACTTGGAATCATATATGCATGTGAATAGTTGGCCATGTAAATTATCTGCCTGCCTGATTGAGTCTGCACTTAGTGACTACAGAAGCAGGGTTTGGCAAAGTGACATGATGACAATAATGCTGCCCTTCCTCAGGGCTGGTGCTCACTGTAGTTTTAATTAAGTCATTAATTAACTAGCTATTGATTCTAAGAGTCATTGAGCATATAATGTGCCCTATGAAGGAGAAGCATTATTTGCAACTGTGTCTGGTTATGTTTTAGGGCAGTGTTTGAAAATGTGGTCCTAAAAAGACACTTGCTACCCTTTTTTTTTCTTAATTAAAATCTCCCTCACATTCATCTAGAATGCAATAAAAATGACTCCTAGAAAGGTGAAATAAAATGCTCCCTCATGGCAGACCCTATCCAGTCCTGGATTATCTCAGGGGAGGTTTGCAGGGATAGGTCTTTAAAAGTTGTTATAGGATTTATTCTGGCTGGAATAGAAGAAAAATCACTGGCCATAAAGAAGGTCAGAGAAGCCTTCAGGTGGGCACATGAAGACCTGTTGAAAATTCAGAAAAGAGGCGGTGTGTGTGTGTTTGTGTGTGTGTGTGTGTGTGTTTTCTGGGATCTCAATTAACTTCCAAAATTCTATAGAGTCACACCTACAATTGCATTAACTGCATGTTTTTATATAGATGCTGCTCTCTTGACATCTGTTAGCAGTACCTCTGTGAGATACTAAGAAGCAGTCTCATTCAGGGAACACAATGGCCAGCAGGCACCACAGTCAGCCTTACGTCAGGGTATTTGCCTACAACTGAATTTTGAAATTGACTGCACACAGTGTCCTGAAAACAGATAACATGATCTTATAAAACAATTTAATTAAATAACTAATATACTAAAATATCAAAATTACCCTAGAGGCAACAAAACATATGATATATAATTGATATTATATATCAGTTACCTGAAAGTCATAAAATAATGTGAATGCCAAGTGTTCTCAGTTTCTCTGTTCTAGACTAGAAGTACAATGATAAAAGAAATGCCATGTATTCTTTTTCACTCTAGACTGGAAGCTTTTCTTTCAAACAGCTCGAGTCCAAATTTGAAAAGGAACCCACAAAGGGAAGTCGGTGGAGAACTAGATGGCAGCCCCTGTGATGGGCACTGTCTCTGACGGCTGTATGGGCCAGTTTCTCAACAGCTTTACGAGGGAGAGGCAAGGACACAGTAGAATCTTCTCCCAAGGTGTAAAATTCTCTCTGATGGGGAACTGTTTCAGAGGGTCAGCGCTATTTTCAAGAGAAAAAAATTAATGAATACTTTTCAACTAAAAGCTGAAATCAGCAGGAAAGAACCTAAAGAATGTTGCTTCTAATTTTATTAGGAACTCATGTCCCACTGGAAGTCATTAAGTAGAAATCAGTTGAAAATATCTTCAAATGTGTGGCTTTTGAAGCTACTAATAATAGAATATATTTTATAACAGGTTTTATTGGTGGTATTCAGTTCTATTTTAGGGGATGAAAAGGGTCTGATATTTAAAAAACAAATAGAAACCTTTGATAATATCCTACTGAAGTATGACATTTCACATAAATGTAAAAGATGCTGCTCCTAAAATACTTTCCATTTTTGAATGACACTCATTACTATTTCCATAATGGTCCATAATGATGATTTACTTTTCTCAGCTACATTATGTTATTATATCTAGTAGAACTGAGTGGAAAAGAAAATCAGTAAGATTGACTTGAGAATTGTGAATCTTTGATTCTAAACCTGGTTCTACTACTAAGGGCTACCCATGGAAGACAACAGCATCAATTTCACATCTCTAAACTGCTACATCAGTGTCCACATGGACATCATTCTTCCTGACTGTGAAAAAGTCATTCTTGAAACCAAGACTGCAACCCTACTTAAACCATGTGTGCAAGTCACTGACCCTCTCTGTGCAATATACAGAATGGAAATATATCACTCCAACTCAGGGGTATTGGGAAGCTCAGATATAATTATGACTGTGAACACCCTTGAAAATTGCAACATACCTTACAAGTTTAAGTTGTTCCAATTAAATGAATTATGTGGAATTGTGTAAACTGGAAATCCTCGTGACCTCATCTGAACTTTTCACTTGTAAAAGGGTTGGATTGCCATTGGGTTTTCCATGTTTATTCATCCAACCTGCCTTGGCTATACATCATTCTTTTTACCTTATTAGAGGTCATAAAGAGTGGTGGAAAATAGTCAAGGTCATGGCAGAAAGTGAGTTTCTATCACTCTGTATTTTTACATTTCTTGGAGTCTTCCCCATGTTGCTAATCTCAAATGACTTGAATCTAAAACAAAGTTGGAGTCATCTAGTACTATGTACCTATACGTTATAAACTGAAATTCCAGCTTGCTGCTTTGGGACCAAACAACTCAACTGGGTGGCAAAGGAGCACATTTTTAGTCATGTTTTCTTGCTCAAGATAGTCCACAGCTCCCCTCAGTTGGAGTTTCTACCATCCACAAGAAGGTTTTCTTCCAATTGTAATAAATGAGACTTGATTATGGGGCTGAGGTCTCCTGTCTTCTCATCTATCTACTCAAGAATAAATCCAGGTAGCCTGGAAGAGATCTGTCCATTTTGTAAATGAGTACAGCAGCAAGCAGATGTGATTTTGAGGTCACCATCCCTTACAGGGTAATCCTTATATCCCCCAGTTGATCAAGCCATGGTAACATCAGCTTGAGCAGAGTATTTCACTTTAGGATCATTCTGGCTAATGATGCCATAGTTTTCTATTTGCTCCTGTTAAACCAAATACTACTGCCCTCCAGGTACTGTGCTAGGCAATGGAGGCACTGCTCCAGGTGTTGAAGAGTGAGCTCAGAAGAGTATGTGAAGATGAGACCTTAAAGCTTCTAGTTTAAACCAAACACTAGAACATCAACTCAGGAAATGGCCCTAGTTTCACCATCTGTGCAGTAGTTAGATGTTACTAACTCTGTCCACCAAACTCCTTAATGATGGTACAAAAAGTTTGGTAAAAGATTTGGTAAAACTCAAAGAGTTTGAGCCAAAATGCAGCTTGATGATTTAAGACGAAGGTTCACAAACTATATTTTATTGAACATACAAAATAAAATGTCCAGAATGCTTTGCAAATTTAATGTCAATATTCTATTATCAACTTCAGCATCTCATTCTTGTCTCTGTTTAATATATCAACAGTCACCAGCAACTGTGATAGGAAAAATTTCAAAACAGAAGCAAAACACCCTAGTGCAGCAAAAATGTAAAACAACAGGAAAGAAGGAGCTGATTCAGTCCAAAATTCACATATATAAGATCTTGTAATCTACTTAGTTATTTCAATAAGCTGATATCCTTGCTTCAAATACAGAAAATATGAGCAATGGTTGTTTCCTTCCCCCTTTTGGCGTTTTCTGCATTTTACCTAAGAAGGATAACATCTGGACAAAGCTAAGAATAGTGGTGAATGACTGGGTGGGTCCTAGAGGTCGCCATGTCCTTAGAGCTGAACATTTGACAGCTTCAAAGGCCTATACTTATCTGAATGTGAGTATAGAGTGAAAATGGATATTCTTTTCATTAGAAGCACGTACAATTTTAATGGTAACTCATTACCATCAACACGCTGTGCTATCAAAGCTGCTTCAACTTCACACACGCTGTCGGATCCTTAGAGTTAAACCAGGTGGCTCTAGCTTTTTCTGCCCTGGGTCCTTCATATACTGAGCTTCCGAGGGCATGGTACGTGGAGACTACTCAATACACCGCAATGATACAGGGAAATTGGACTAAAGGTATTAAAAACATGTTCTTTCCTTCGAACAGAGGGACTATCTTTTATTATGCAATCTGAAGACTATGTTTATTTGAAATCTATTGCTTTGCTTCAAAAATCTTTTATATAAACAGAAAAAAAATCCAAAGCCAAAACAAAATATCTCCAAGTATCCAAATGAATATTTTGAAAATGAATTACCATTAGGCAAAGGAAAATTAACTTTGTTTATATACAAAGTGCCTTCCTTTTGGCTAAAATAAATGGTCAATTCAGTTCGAAAGTCAAAATATCTAACCCAAGTAGGTGGTTCTATGTTGGACTACCGCAAAAATCACTAAACTCAGTGTGTAAGCTACAGCCTGACAATTGGATTGACATAATTTAAGACCATAACACATGTCTAGACTGAGTATATTTTTATTCACAATGAAAATCCAATATGCGTAAACCTGGAGAAAATAATGACTTCAGCTAATAGTGTATTCTGACATTTTTCTGATCTTAATGAAAATGTTTTTCAAGGTCAAGTCACAGTCATATTAAAGCATTTTTCCCTAAAGCCCAAGCTTATATATGTTATACACAAGGCAAACATTTTAATTGTGTTATTTACTTGCTTGAGCTGAACTGCATGATTCTTTTGTTTGAAAAATTCTTTCTTACACCTCAGGCATCTATTTCAATTTCAGATGAGTAACAAAAAACTGTATAGCTTTTTTACTATCTTGTATTTGTTCTGAGTTTTAAATGGCATCTGTGGTTCTCCATTTGCCATAGAACATTATCTTGGAGTGAAGAAATAATCTTTCTAAATTGATACTTTGAATTAATGGGCATGTTGAAAAGGAATGATTTCAGATGGACTTCTAAAACATGAATAATAAATTGGTCATAAAGGGCAAGAATTCAGCTGGCATTAAGAATCATCTCCATGAACACAGGATAGAAGAAGGCAAAAGGTAGTCTGTCCAATAGCTTATTGACATATTTGACCGAAAGAATAAGTGCCAAGTCAACCATCCAGAAGTGCAACTTATTTTTAGAAAGGGTAAATTAAATCTGAAATTAAGATTTCAGATTGCTTCAGCTCTTATTCAAGAAAAAGTAGGACATTTTGTATTTGTCAGTTACTTTTTCCACAGCAAAATGAAAATATAAACTCCAAATGACCAAATCATCAATTGAAGAAATATTTGAATCTAAAATGAAAAATCTATTTCCACTTTGTCACTTAAAATATTTTTGTTTTAAGTTTTATACTCAGCATACCTCTCATTAATTTTCTCTTATGACTTAATTTTAACTCATCAGTTTGCCTAGAAATTATTTTAGGTGAAAAATATATAAATGTAACTGATGCCCATGACTCACATTAATTAACAGTAAATCATTAATGTAAAGGAAATTACTATTGATTCCTAACAATTAAAATTCCTAAGTTCCTGTTGGAAAATTTTCAGCTTAAGATTGCAACCTATGTTAGATACCATTTAGGAAAAGCTTCCTAATTCATTCAGAGTAAAGCATGTGTTAAAAATCATAATTTTAGGGCTTCCCTGGTGGCGCAGTGGTTGAGAGTCCGCCTGCCGATGCAGGGGACACGGGTTCGTGCCCCGGTCCGGGAAGATCCCACATGCCACGGAGCGGCTGGGCCCGTGAGCCATGGCCGCTGAGCCTGCGTGTCCAGAGCCTGTGCTATACAGCGGGAGAGGCCACAACAGTGAGAGGCCCGCGTACCGCAAAAAAAAAAAAAAACTCATAATTTTATTTTACTTCACATAATTGAAAATTATATTTGTATTTCATTAAACTAATATATTTATCCATTCATTCATTTACTTACATATGTATTGCCTACCTACTCTGGGCTCCAGGGACTGGGTAATTAATGGTGAAAAAAATAAATTCATTCTCTACTCTCACATAACTCACAATTTAGTGGTCTGTGTGTGTGTGTGTGTGTGTGCAGGCATTAACAATGTAATCATAAAAATAAGGATGTAATTACAAACTGTGGTAAGAGATATGTAAGGAGGTTAAATGGCTCTATAAGTGCATATAACAGGGTGACTTTGACTCAGTCAGGGTAGTCAGGATACTGACTTGGATATTTTTTTTTTCAAAGTCCAAATAGTAATTGATGATGTAAGTCAACATTTGATTTGCCTCAAAATGAAACTGTCTCTGCAGACATGGCTTTTCTTTGAGATTCTCCAAATTATGTCTTGGCTAAATTTAACCAGACAAGACAAAAGAACTTGAGAGCAAAAGTGTAGTTCAGAGAGCATGTAGTCCAACCCTCTTATTGGATAGATGTGGAAATTATGCGTGAGGAAGATTGAGTAGCTTGCTTTGCCTTGTTTCCACTCAGTGGTAGAGATGAAATTAGAACCCCATTATGCTAAAGTCCTGTCCAGAGTGAATCCCTCTCATCTGTACCACTCTACGTCTGGTTCATCTAATGTTATCGAATGCACTAAGGCAATAACTGGAATAAAATGTGCTAAGAAAGCCAAGAAAATGAGAATATTCATGAAGGAACAATTGTTTTCTGAACACAACCTATCACTCAGCTCAAGCCACTGCTGAAAGAAAATTATAGCTATGCATACAACCAGATATCTTGTAAGTTTCCAATTACTTATCATGTTTAATCCTTTTCCCTAAATTATTTGTGTGTGTGTGTGTGTGTGTGCATGTATATTTTCAGGTTTAGAGCCACTAACTTTAATAGATTTTTACTCTTTTGCTCAAATCAAAACTGAAATTAATTCAAGCTCAATCTTATATTTCATTTTTCCTGTATACTTATTTGACTTTATCCAAATGGATATTTTTAATAGACTCTAGTTTTTAGAGAAGTTTTAAATTTACAGAAAATACACAGAAAGTATGGAGAGTTTCCACATATACCCTCTATCCCACTTCCCCTCATATTATTAATATATTGCATAAGTATGGCACATTTGTTACAATCAGTGAACCAATATTGATACATTATTATTAACTGAAGTCCATAGTTTACTTTAGAATTCATTCTTTGTGCTGTCAGTTCTATAGGTTTTAACAAATGAAAATGTCCCGAATCTACCATTACTGTGTCATACAGTTTCACTGCCCTAAAAATCCTCTGTGCTCCACCTATTCAACCTATCCTCCCTTCCCCTAAACCCTTGGCAACCACTGATCTTTTATGTCTATATAGTTTTGTGTATGTGTACATAACGTAAAATTTACAATTTTAACCATTGTTAAGTGTACAGTTCAGTGGGCACTAAGTACATTCACATTGTGCAACCATCAACCACTATCCAACTGTCTCTATAGTTTTTCCTTTCCCAAAATGTCATGTTGTTGGAATTGGACAACATGTAGCCTTTTAGACTGGCTTCTTTCACTTATCAAAATCATTTAAGTTTCCTCCATGCCTTTTTGTGGCTCGTTTCTTTTCATATTGATATTATTCTGTTGTATGGATGTATCACAGTTTGTTTACCCATTCACCTATTGTAGGACATCTTGGTTGCTACCAAGTTGTGGCAATTATGAATAAAGCTGCTGTAAACATCCATGTGCAGGTTTTTGTGTAGACATATTTTCAACTCATTTTGATCGACACCTAAGTATGAGATTTCTGGATCATATGGTAAGACTACGTTTAGCTTTTTAAGAGACTGCCGAACGGTCTTTCAAATAGCTGCTCCATTTTGTATTCCCACCAGGAAAGAATGAGAGTTCCTGTTGCTCCACATTTGGTGGAGCATTCGGTATTGTCAGCATTTTGGATCTCAGCCATTCTAATAGTTGTGTAGTGGTATCTCATTGTTTTAATAAATGGACATCTTAGAACTTTCCAAATTACAATGTTGAAGAGAGTCCTCAGCACAGTAAAAGAAAATGCTTCACTTATTTAAACGATCTCTGGTCCATTATTGGCAAAGCTAGACACTCTGTAGAGTTGGTCCACTCTGGATATTTACTAGATCAGTTTCTAGGTCTTTAGCAACCTTTCACTCCAAGATGAAATGATTGATCTTTTTTCTGAGCTCTCATAGCACATTGTTCATACTTATATTACTTGCTTATCACACTGCACTGTGACTATCTACTGCAATGCCAGACTTTCTCACTGAACTCTGAGGTTCTAAAGGCAGAAAGCTTGATGTATGTGAGACTGTGGCCCTGTGCTGAGCACAATGTCTATATGTGATGGTCGTCATCTTAGAGTTGTTCCTGATTATGACAGATATTAGTAGAGGACGTGTGAGCCCAGCTCACATCCATCCTGGCCTCAGTCTCCCTATCTTCTCTCTAACACTTTTGCCCTAAGTTGCAGTTTTGGCCTTTCCCTGTTCTAAAACTAGATCAAGTAGAGGCACTGTTACTCAAAAAATCAACAAGTAGGGACAAGAAAGAAAAGATAGAGAGAAAAAACAAAATAGTCCCCAAGGGGTAACTAGTCCATTAACAATGAAAGTTGATGGCTTTATCAGTCTTTCCCTTTGCTTCCCCACCTCTCCAGGTACAATGTCAATACCTACTACTCTAGTTTAACTAGTTAATTAACAAGACAAAGTGTCCTTTGCAAATATAATAACAAAACGTCTTCCAACTCTGAAACAGATTTTTTTTTCCAGAAATGTCATAACCATCATATAAAACGATGAATTGCAAATAGAGCAAATTACCAGGGGGTTTTTCTTTGATTTGGTTAGATCCCAAAGCCATGGGGCCAGAGATGATGTTGAATACATTAGGTGATTGGCAGTCTCTACAATGCAGGCTCACTACCTAGAAAGGCATTGGGATCGAGACCTGCAGTTTCTCCATGAGTAATAGGTAAGGAAAAAGAGAGACTTTTTTTAGTGTTCTTGTGGAAATCTTTACTCAAAATTACACTTGTAAAATGACAAATTACAAGATTCTTTTGTAATTTTGTATGATACTTTTGTGATTATAAATTATGTAACAAATTATTAATTTGCTGTTTGACCACGTGATTCCCAAGCACTTTTGGACTCTTTTTTCCAAGGATCTGATTGGTTCTTTTTTTTTTTAACTTTTATTGGAGCATAATTGATTTACAATGTTGTGTTAGTTGCAGGTGTACAGCAAAGTGAATCACGTATACATATATTCACTCTTTTTTAAGATTCTTTTCCAATATAGGTCATTACAGAGTATTGAGTAGAGTTCCCTGTGCTATACAGTAGGTCCTTACTAGTTATTTATTTTATGTATAGTAGTGTGTCTATGTCAATCCCAATCTCCCACTTTATCCCTCCCTCTCTTTCCCCCTGGTAACCATAAGATTGTTTCTTACATCTGTAACTCTATTTCTGTTTTGTAAATAAGTTCATTTGTACCATTTTTTAGGGTTACAAAAATGGTACAGAAGAGAGACTTTAAACTGCCTGAGAATGAGAACAAGCCTTCACTTTCAGAGAAAACGTAGAAACACTGAGCTTTGAAAAGTCTGCCAAGGGCCGTGAAAAGTGGTAGGGTTTAACAAGGTCAAATAGTAACCACACATCCAAGTACTTGCTCCACTTATCCAGTAACTGGATCTAAAACATATAATTCAAAATCCTTAGATGACTGTAATGTGATTTGCTAATCTTTCCTACGATGTATTGACAATATGCATCAACAGATAGTGACTATCAATGCAAAAGTATTAGAAAGAGTCTAGATACTTATATTTTACCAGTTCTGCATCTGCAAGAAGACTCCTAATTTTATCCAATAGTTGTTTAATTGGCCAGTATTTCCAAAGCAAGCTTTATTTCTTAAAAGGATAGCAGGGCTCATTCGAGGCTGTTAGAACACTAAACATGACTTTAGGAAAAAAGGAGCAATCAGAAGTTCAAAGTGTTATGTCTGGATGAAAAAATGTTTTGAGAATCAAACAGCTCCTAAGGAGGGCTGTCATTCTCAGGGAAATAACTTTTCCCACATTCAGAAATGTCAAGTCCTCTTGTTAGAAAAAGTGTATGGAATTCTTTAACATTTTGTTGTACTAAATTCTGTCACACAGTGTGATAAAAGGACATTATCCTGGAGAAATCAATGTTCTTTGAAGCAGCAGCAACCAGGGCATATCCCACTCCATGGTGGGTGTGGAGTTGGAGGTGAGGGGTTGTCAAAAACATCTCATACTTTTCCCACATGAAATGGTCCAAGGGTTTAAAGCAGTGGTTCTTGTCCTTTGGAGATTTAAATGACACTTTAAAATGCTAGAATTTTTTTGCTGCACACTTGAGGAGATTAAAAGACAAAAAAGCAATAAGCAGGTGAGTAATTATTACTACACAATCACATGTAACACAGTGCCTATATATCACCTAGGGTTACGTAGCACTAGTCCCTTGGTGGTCCTTTAGTACTATGCTTATTCTTTTTACAGCCCTGACTGTACCCGTGAACTCCCAAAGCAAAGTTGGAACGTCCTCGTAAAACACAGGTTTTATTATTTTTTTTTAACTGCTCTGCACCATCTTGTTGCAGAGAACTGTATCCAGCTCTACCCTGTGCTGCCTAAGCTGTGCAGTTGAGCTAATATCTGTTTTCAGATGACTCCACGATGGCCTGAGGTTGATGAAGACCCCACTCACTTCCCATGCCAGAAGTTTCCGCTGTCCCTTGTGTCACAAGATACCATAATCCTCACACATCTCCCGTTTGCTCAAGTTTTTAAGTAGTTCTGCATAGAACATTTTTAACTTCAAGGTACCGAGGAGCTTGGAAAGCCAAATCATGCTCCTCTGTGCTGAGTATCTGCTAAGTCTATTCTTCTTCATGTACTAAACATCGGGAGCAGTTTGCAGTCTGCTTTATTTTCACAACAAAGTCTAAATAAATTCTACACATTGATCAAAATTTGACAGCTCAGCATGCAGTTTTGCAACATGCTGCTTGAGTACCCTTACTTTAAAATACTCAAGGATGGGCTTCCCTGGTGGCGCAGTGGTTGAGAGTCCGCCTGCCTATGCAGCGGACACGGGTTCGTGCCCCGGTCCGGGAAGATCCCACATGCCGCGGAGCGGCTGGGCCCGTGAGCCAGGGCCGCTGAGCCTGCGCGTCCGGAGCCTGTGCTCCGCAACGGGAGAGGCCACAACAGTGAGAGGCCTGCGTACCACGAAAAAAAATAAAATAAAATACTCAAGGTCATTTCCACAGTGAGAATCCTAGAAATGACCGAGCTTGAAACACCTTACTCCTGGCTTCGCCTCTTCTCCACTTCCCTCCCTTTAAGAGCCCAGTTCTCTTACTCTTTTAGTTTCTCCTCTCTGTTTATTCATTGAAGATGCATGAGGCATATTTGATTTTAGGCAATTCTACAGCAGACCCCATAAGGGAGGTCCTGGGAGAGGTCTTTTTGCTACAGTTCTCACCACCTGACCCCACGTCTGCTGCACACCCCAGCTCTTTTTAAAACTCTCTCCACTTGCTCTTTTCCTCCATTTTTTCCTTTCTCTCCACCTGAAGCTTAAGTAAGGGAATTAATCTTAGGATATTAGGTCCTATCTCCATTATGCAGAGGACACTATGAATTTTCACGGGATTCTTTCTTCTTAGGGTTTAGATACATTCCATTAGAAAAACTATTCAGGCAATGGAGAACTGGGTAACTAAATAGAAAGTTCATCTTTCCTGAATCACACTTAAAGGAATACAATAAGAGCTACCTGAGCATATTGTATCAGAAAAATTAGGTGCAATCCTGTCCAAAGAGGAGGTCAATAAAATTTTTCTGGGTAGCCATTCTAAAATACTCAATATGGAAAAGTCCCAGAAATCCATGAAGTAGGGCAATTATAAACAATAGAATTTTTCCCAGAAAATTACCTCTTAAAGTATGATGAAAAACAAAAAAAATTTGCATAAACTAATAAAAATCTCAATAGTTGAATTCCTTTTTAGATCTTATCTTTTTTAAAATTGTGGAATATGGGACTAGTATCTATTTTTGGCAACTTTATTTATGCCTTTACCACCACCTTGAAATGAAAAGCTCTACAAAGAACTGATTCCTACTCTTACAGTGGGCAAAATTCACCAAACCATACTTTATACTATCGTTTGTGGCAAGGATTGGAAAAACATTAAATTAGGTGATGATATGTTTCATGAACTATCAAAGAAATCCCAAGAAATCAGAGCAGATACTTTTTTTGAAGCAAACTTGCTCTAATCTTCAGATGGCTTGGACTTCTAAGAAAACAACAACAACGACAAAATCAGGGTAAATAATTTGACTCACTAGGTCCCTCTGACAAGTGTTTCCATTGGGCCATACATCTTTCCACGTAGCACGCCTTGCAGCTTGCCGTTTCACATCAATGTGACTTCATTAGTACCACGCTAATATCTATTCCTGTTGAAGGCTAGTAGGGATGCTGTTTCCTTTTTCCATCATTGTATCCCCAGAACCTGGCAGGAGGTCTGAGCACACAGTAGGCTTCAATGAATACAAGGGAAATGAGGATCTCCCTCCAACTTCCTATTTGGGCTCCTTGCAGAACAGAGGCCGTTCAAACATTATCTCAGTGATGACAGGAGACATAGAGTGGAAAGAAGCCACTGGAACAGGAGTCCAAAGGCCTGAATTTTAGGACCAACTCTGCTAAATTTCTCTTTGATTTGTGGTCATCAGTTTTCATATATTTAAAATGAAGTTGCAATAAGGAGAATGGTTGAGATGTCTTCCTGTTTTCAAATTCCAGGGCTCTTTCTGCTGCCAGTGTAGTAAATTGTTTCTTCATTCATTCAGTGAATAAGCAATGTTAATGATATTACTACTGCCCATTACACTTTAAGGACCAATTAGATCTTGGTCTCAAGATGTTGAGTCTGTATTATTTTTCAATTAATTCATATCACTCAACTTCCATGCATCACTTTACTGCTTTGAAACATGTCAGAAATATGCCTTTTTTTTTTTTTGAGGAGACATTTGGGAAAAAAAAGAAAAATAATTGCAGTATTCTGGCATGGTGAATATTAAATTTCATGGTGACTCTTAGATTTCAGAACTAAGGCATTTTTACCTAATTTATCTACTGCAACATTAAGTTATGTGGGCTTAATGAGGCCAGAAATGGCCTCTTCCAAAAATGTCCACATTCTGAGAATTTTAAGCAATGAACTTGACTGATGATAAAACTGGTCACAGTATGGACTGTGGCCACAGATACATTCTCCCTATGCATATATGTATTTAAAATTATAAAATACAGAACCGTGTCTTCTTGTCAATCAAAAGGCTCGGCACACAAGGGAAACACCCCATTGTCTGACCTCTTTTAAACTTCTTGTTACTTCATCTGGTCCCTCCCACATGAACTTAGGTTCAAGACCCATTAAATACCTGTGTGTCTTGAATATGAACATTCTTCCCTATTTCACACCTCCTACAATTTATATATAGTAGTCCTTCTGCCTCAAAAATTCTTTTTCCTCACATTCATCTGGGAAACTCTCAGATCAAAAACCACTTTCTCTGTGAAGTTTTCCTGAAAACCTCTGGGTTCATGAAGGCAGAGACAGTGTCTTATTTAACTTTAAATGGACAACATCTAGCAAATTCTGGAAAAGCAGGTGCTTGAGATATGAATGAATGATAATTAACCCAGTATTAAATATCTGGCTATTTTTCTTAATTTTCTAATGTACTCGATTAGAATAAAGGTGTAATCCCTTATAGAAGCCACCTTTTCTATTCAGAGTTCTGTACTAGTAAGTCTGAAATGTTGAAGACCCAGGTGTCTTTGCTTTATTCAAGCAAATAACAAACATACCTCTGAACAATTCTTGACAGCTGAAAAATGCTTTGTTTAGAGAGCTTAAAATGAAACAAATGTTTTTTAACAAGTCATTCTTTTGGAGTTGTGGAATTTTTTTTTTAAGTTTCAGGTAATCTTCTAGGAGAGTTCTACACGAGTGGAATTAACTTGAAAAAAGACCCATAGTGTCGTCACTGGCTACGGAATACTTCCCAGAGTTGAACCTATCTGAAGGAGAATCCTCTTAATGAACATTTTAGAGAGCAAGATAATATGAAGATTTTCCCATATGATTTAAAGACGGTGCCCATCATGCTAAGAAGTCTTACTAGAGGCACTGAATAATCCTCATGACACAGTGAACTCTTGCTTAACTAAAGTCAGCACACTGGAAACTTCAGTCAAAACCAATACTTTGAGCATTCAGCTTTCAAGAGAAGAAGCCAAACACAAGAAAATGAATTCATATTAGTAGTTTTATACAAGCAGGATTTCCTAGATATGGTTTGAGGTTAGTACACAACCAGTCCAGATGTATGATTGACATTTTATTCACACATCAAATGTTTTTTGAGCATCTGCTCTATGCCAGGCACCATGCTAGGCACTGGGGACACAAATGTGATCAAAAGAGACAAAACTCTATGCCTTTGTGGAGTTTCAATTTTATCAAAGGGAGACAGATAGTAAACAAACTATCAGGTAAAATACAAAGTTACGCTGTGCTATGAAACCACTCCTTAAGTAAGCAATTGCTCAGGATTCTTCTACTTCTTTAGTTGGAAACTTAGGCGTAGAGGGACAGGTAGAAGCACTTTTCCTCTGGGCTCCAGCAATACTTCATTTCTCTACTCTGGGTGTTGGTGGCTCTGTATTATCCACTTGTCTCCCATCTCAGCAGACTTTGAACTTCTCCATGGATGAACAATGTTTCTTTTATCTTTATGTCTTCAGTGTATAAAATATGGGCCCCTTCTTGAGATCTTCTCCTTTGGCTTCTAGGAAGCCATACTCCTTGAGGTACTTTCTTCCAACCTTTGGCCCCTTCTCAGTTTTTCTGCAACCACTTTTCTTCTGCCCCAAACTAAAATGTTGGTGATTGTCAGAGTTCTGTCTACTTCTTTTGGGATTTTCATTCCCTCTCTCAACAATCTCATGATTCCCATAGTTTAATTCCCATCTGTGTGATGTAACCCCTCCAAATACTTTTGCAGCCCAGACCTCTCTCCAGAACTCTAGACCTTTCTATCCAGGTTGCCTAATGCTCCTCAGGATATGGATGTCCTACATACCACTCAAAATCCACATAGCTGATACATGAAAAGTATCATCTTCCCTCCCTCAACCTGCTCTACATCCAATGTTTCCGACCTCAGCGAATGGCATCATGGGTGATCCAAGCCAGAAAACTCTGTTTTTATTTTGATTCCACCAAATCCTCCCCTCTCCCTATAACAAGTCAGGTGTTCAACTCCTATAGATTCTACCTCATAACATCTTTAGAATCTCTGTCCACCTCTCCTCTTTCAATACCTGCTGTCATCGCATTAGCTTAGTCCATCATCATATGATATCTAAATTACTATCACAGCCTCATTCAACAACAAACATTTATTGACTACCTGTTATGTACCTAGATCCTGAGGAGCAAAAATAGACAAAGTCCCTGCTTCATTGGGGATTTTGGTCTGGTAATTTCTCTCTGGTCTCCAGGGCTGTAGTATTTTCCCACTCAAATTCATTCCCTCCACTAAATCCAAATCTGATACTATTACTTCCCTGAATAAAACACTTCAATTAGTTCTCAAGAAAATCCTCAAATTTCTTAGCATGAAATAAAAGGAAAGCCCTTCATAATGTGCACTGCTTTTTCCTCTAAACGTATCTCTTGCTTTAATCTCAAATGCTATATTACAATACACAGAACCCCTCTCTATTTCCCTAATGCACTGTGTGCTGTCTCTTACCTCCAGATACATTGTAGGTTTATATATCTAAAGAAAAAAACTCCTAGCAGAGTAAAGACAGATATACACCAAGCTTCTGATACCCCAACTCTGTCCATGCTTACTCCAAGACAGACCTGACTGTACCCCCATCTCTTCCTTCCCCTAACACTGGCCTGATTCCAGGTATCAGTCTACTAAGAGTACAGAAGTAGGCAGTCTCTTAGACCTATGACAGACAGAAAATACCCTTAGAGTTCTAGACATCACAACTCCTAACCCAACGTTTGATTGTGTGATGTAAATGATTCTTCTGTCTTTGGAGATTGTATTTTAAAATACACAGAGCTACAAAGAGCCACACAGCACCTGGGGAAACACCTTTCCAGCCAGAACAGGGATGATGTACTCTAGAACACTCTTCAGCTTGCATAAGTATCCCTCTAGGCAATAACGCACTTATCTAAAATAATAACATCACAATCCACATCTACTGCAACCTCCATGCTCCTGCTTAAGCCTGAAGCTCCAGCTCTTTTTGAACTCTTAACAGAGTCATGCCATGGACTGTCAGTGTTCATTGACACTCTGTCCAAACTCTCCCTGCGATGCCTGGAGAGGATGTCAATGTCAGCTGGGGAAGCTGGAAGACTGCCTAGGGATTTTTCTTGAATCCCTTTGACACATTGAAAGGAAATGTGTATCTTTGCATTGTTTCTATTCACTAAATGATGTCTTCCTCCCCATATACACTGCCCTACTCACAAGAGCGGGCTGCATATAAGACATGAAGAGTCAGCAGGGGGGAGTGTTAGTCAGGCTTGAGCTTGGATTGGGACAGGTGACGATATCAGGAGCAGAAAATAACTTCTGCTCACTCTACCTCAGGGCTTATTTATGTTCCAACTACTGTATCTTTTTTCTTTGGACATAAAATGGTTTCCTTTGGCTTCAATTTTTAACTTATATGAAATGATTGTTTGCAAAACTGGGTTGTTTATCTTTACTACGCAATCACTTCTTCTCCAAAAAACTGAGCATCTTGATGTCCTTGACAGATTTACTACAATAATGGGCATTATTACCAAAAGATGCTCCTGTGCTAGTGGGGAGAAAACTAGGCATGATTATAGAAGATGTTGATCAAGGCAAAAATTAGTAAATGACTTTGGGTAAGTCTTTTCGTGTGTGTGGATCTAAAAGCACAGGCACCAGCAATTACTGAGATACTACTACTATTGACTGACTTTGGGGTCACTCCTTTTAACTGTCCCTTCATTAACATAAGTGTTAAGTTTGTTATTATTGGACATATCAATAATTGCCAAATTGTGTGGATCCCTGTTTTTAAGAATGAAAATGGCATCTCACTTTAACCCAGTTTACATATAACCTAGTTTACAGAGTATCCTATCTGGACAAAGCTTTCTGCTATCAATGTATTTTGAAACACATGCTATGAAGCTTTATCAAAACCTCTTGGGGACACGCCTCCAGTGATAGGAGGAATCATCCTCCCTTCTCATCTTTCTGCTGATGGGGACAAAATAGGAAAGGCTCAGTAGGCCATGCCATCTGGAGGGTCATATGGTGTTACTGTAAGGTACATGGCAACAGGGAGAGCTGCATGGGAGTTTGGAAAATTCATACATCCCAGGGCTCCACATGAGCTCCCAGAATTAGCTGCACAATTACCCCAGTCACACCAAGTTGTCACCAAGGGTGACAGAGATCCTAGAATCAACTTAATGAACCATTTTCAGTTTTATTATCACAACACTATGTATGCAGACACGCTTGGCCTCACCCCGAGATGGACATATGCTTACTTGCAACAGAATCTGCTGGGTTGTTTTATGTATTTAAATAATGGCAATGTGATTAATGACAAAAACATGTCTTTCTCAGAACAGTGCTTTGTCAACATTATCCAGCCAGCCCAACCTGTCAACAGATCCCTGAAGAACAAGTATTTAAACTCTTCATTCATTGTGCCTAGTCTTTGCTCCTTGGTATAAATTGATATATCAATAGATGTCAGAAAAATACTAGAGACTGAGATTCTAGAAAACAATGTTGTCAATTAAAAAATTGTTATTGTCATAATTTAAGGTAGCATTGGCCAATTATGAATTTGTCAGATATTAATTCATTTCTTAAAACAAAAACTTTGTTTTTGTTCGGAATACATAACTCAAGTTCTCTTTTATTATCTTCTATGGTATCTGACTTCCAAAACTACTCACAAAATACATAATATATATTTTAAGCCATTTTAGGGGTACAAAACTGAAGAGGTGGTGGTCCATTTCTTCAAGGACACGTGTAGATTGTAAAGTCCCACTGGTAATTCTGATGCACAAAATCACTGTAACACACTTCAGCTTAGTTCTGAAAATGATTATAGCAAAATAAAAATAATGATAAATATAATAGAAATCTATAATATTAGTATTAGAAACAAAACCCCAAGATATCTGTCGCAAGACGGCCACAAAACATCTGACAATTAGGGTATGGAATTGTTATGTGTGCCCACATGTATTGAAAAATCCAAATCATCATGATAAACTCTACTTCAATGCAGTTCTATTTAAAGTAAACTTAATTAGTCTTATAACAAAATCTCTTCCTAGGAAATCAGGTTCTCAAAGAGGAGTATTTACTCTTTTAATTTAGCAGAGCATCATTGAGTGTCCTTACAAAACTCTTATTGTTAATAATAATAATGAAAGTCAACATTTATTGATCACTCACGGTGTGCCAGGCACTGAGGTAAACACCTTGGGTGATTGTCTCCTGTATGCTTCACAATAGTCCTATGAGACGGGTGTATTTTTTTTCCATTTTATGGAGAAGGAACTGGGCTCAGAGAGTTTAAGGAACTTGCCAAAAGTCACACAATGGCCAAGTGGCAGAGTCAGGACAAGCCCAGCACTGTGTCCAGAGTGAATGCTCTGAGCTACTTCATCTCTACTGGAAACATGAATGAGATTCCCTAATGGAATGAACATGAGACTCTGCCTCACTCATTCCCAGGAGGGAGAACAAATAAAGGAATGAAGAAATGAATGGACAGATGTTTGCTCTTTGTTGGCAGCCACATCTCAAGGCTGTCAGTTAATTTCTTGCCTTATAATTCTCTACAATTTTACATACTACAATATGACCCAAACGTAATATAGTTAAAATGGATATTTCACTTAATTGACTATTTTAATCTTGAACTAATTATCATGATTTTAATATAAATAAGTCTCTCACAGACAGAAGTTAAAAGCTAGAGACAGAGGTGGCTGCTCTTTGGACAAGCCACCAAACAGAACAGCGCACTTATTTTCATGTTAGCATGTCTGGTAGTACACCGATTGAAGGGATAACCTGCGGATTGGATTGCCTTTTCCCCTCTCCCTGAAGCATTGGGATTTTAAAATATTCTGGATAAGAACTAATGACACTCTTTGGAAGTCATTTTCACATGTTGGGGAAAGCTACCCTCCTGACAGGACTTTTAAGTTGTTGGCCATTTAAAATCCCTGAATTTGGAAGTAGATATAAACATTTTCTTCTCTTTTATTTTGCAGTTGTTAGTAAATATGTGATACTTTCACACTATCACTATGGGTTACTTGTGAAAAGAATTATATAATTTCAGAACTTAATCACAAACAACTCCAAAGGTGGAGGGATATATGGGGGTAAAGAAAAGAAACACAGACCCTGAAATCAGACAGACATAGGTTTGACTCCCAGCTCTGCCACAGACACTGTATAAGGTTAGGTGAGTTGGTTTACTTTGCTGAGCCTCATTTTTTCCCCCACATATAAAATAGAAGTGAAAATACCTGCATCATTCATTTGTTAGGAGCTCTAAAATAAGAAAATATATTATGTGTCTATAGTAGTCACTTAGAATATATTATTTCTCATTCCAAGCCGTTCATTTTACAGTTGAGAATGGAGAATTCTGTTGAGGTCAGAAACCGATGGCCTGAAAGTCATACAAACTTGAACCTAGGTTGATGGATGTAACTTACTTTGTTTTCCAATAATACATTAATTTAACGAAGAATTTGTGAATTATTTTCAATATAGACATTTTATTGTTTATATACTTCACTTCCCACTGCTTGCCATTTTCCTCAGATATAGCAACTTGTGGTCCACCAAAGCTACATATAGCTCATTATAACCCTGCCTAGTCCAGGAAGAAGAAAGTCAGGATAATTCACTTAGTTTATGATCATTCTTTAATAATGAACTATCAGTAACAGGTCACATCTCTCAACAGTTGCTCATGAACATCTAATGGGGCATTTCGTCCTGTTTTGGTAATGATTCAAATGGAACTAATGGTTAATATTTAGATACGATATGATTAGATTTCCCTTACAAAACACTTGTAATTCATATGCACTTGGGAATTGTCACTGTTGTCATAGGCTCAGAATATTGATGCTAGAAGAGAGGACAAAGGTTAGCAATGCCTTCTCTGTACAGGATCAGGAAACTGAAGGCAAGTAAAATTAACTGACTTCCTCCAGTTTACTCAGTTAGTTAGGAAGAGGCAGTGTTGGGTTGAGAAACCAGGTAAACACCTGCTTCTGATTTATCTTAGCACTTACTACACTGTTGGAATAAACTGTTCATGAATATGTCTCCCTACTAGAAAGTAACCTCCTTGAGAACCAGGGTGTGCGTCACAGTCAATCTGAAGTGCAGGAACTTAGCACAGACTCAGTAAAAGTTTTGTAAATATCTATCATTTTATCTAAGTAATACAAATAATAATAAATATATTTAAGGAAAGACTTTTTTTTTTCAAAAATCAAGAACATTTTCTCTTAATCTTATTCTATGAAGTATGACTCCCACGTAGTGAGGTTTTCTTTTTATAACAAACACCCCCAAACTTACAAGCTGAAAGTGAGCTGTCATTCAGAATTGTTACCTGTGGAGATGATTGTTCACTCAACCCGTCAATGGTAGGAGACTCAAAATCTTTTTATGACCCTTCTATTGAACTTGCCTTCAGAATATGTTCACAAGGCACATAAGAAAAATCAACCTCATTGTTGTTCCAGTTGGATTTGTCTCCAAACAGCATTCCTCGTCAGCTTTGCTCACCCACCTTATTTACTTGGCTCTGAATGAGTCAGGCTGTTTCAAAAACCAATTCACCTTGAAAGGATCAAGATTTACCCCTCGCTAAAATTATTCTTAAATTTCTTCAGTATCACTTGGATGGATGAATAAATTCCCAGGGTGACTAATCTGAAGGCAGCAGACACTGAAAACAGATACATTTTGGCATAAATTCATTTACACAAAAAACAAGCTATATAACTAAATATTTTATGTTTCCTTAATCCCTGGGAAGTTGGTACCATCTATCTAACAAGTAAAGAAACTGAGCTTCAGAAGTGATTATCACAAGACCTTCCGTGTGGGTGGCTGCCCTAGGCCAGTGGTTTTCAACCAGGGGGAGGGGGGGATTTTTTTTTTTCTCACATACACCCCTGAAGGGTGAATATTTGGCAATGTCTGGAGACATTTTCGACTGCCATGACTAGGGGGAGGGGAGGAAGTGCTACTGGCATCCGGCAGATGAGGCCAGCGATGGTGCTGAGCATTCTGCAGTGCACAGAACAGCCCCCCACCACAAAGAATTATCCTCTCCAAAATGTCAGTTCTGCTGAGGCTGAGAAAAACCCTACTCTAGGCTGAGAATTCTGACTCCCAGGCTCTTTGGTGGCCTTCACTAGTATCACTGTTAATATCCCCATGTCCCCGTTTCCATAATTGAAAGGATGCGCATGAATTCTTCTTTGGTGATGAAAGAGTAAATTTGTTCCATGCTATTTTGCCACTTGAACATTTCCCTCGGCCTTAGGCTCCTTTACCAAAGAGTACTAAATTGTCACAGAGGTTGCTGGAGATGTATTTGGCATCTTAAAACTCTAATTGGCAGGAAAATTAAAGCAACTTAAAATGTGTGTGCTCTTTAGAGAGATGTGCTATTCCCACCCTATATTATTAGCTCTCAGAGGCAGCTGGAGCGAGAACAGCTGGGACTTCCTGCTCTGCTGTTTTGTCAAGTTGCTATAAACTTGTCCCCCTCACTGAAAAACTGAGAAGAGAGGAGGAAAACAGGGTAAAGGTCAACCACACGTGTCAAAAGGTTGCTTCTCAACTGTCTTTCAGGTGTCCCAAAGGTGGCTCCCCTGTTGTCAATTCAATAAGTGAAGGAATGTACTTGGCTTGGTATGTAACTTTGAAAATAAAGCATACATTTTGGCCTATACATTGTATAGGACAGAATGTCAAGCCTAAAAGCATTCTTTTCCACCTCAGGTTTGTAAATTAAAACATGTAACATGTAGTTACCAAATTTTCTCAGAGAATTTGCTGAATTTTGTGGTCAAAAGTAATTACATCATGCTTTTGCTTTCCCCCTCTCTCTCATAAACAATTGTCACTGACACCAGTGAGGACACAAAGTGCTGAATGTCTGTGGCTGGGTCTTTCTGCTCCATGAAACTCTCCCTTGTTGGCCTAATCTGAACCTTATTGTCTGGAAATAGTCCCCAAACCAAGCATAATTTTCTACCTTAGAAAGGACGCTTTTTACTATTTTCAATGGTCAATGATTGGACAACCACAAAAGTAGATCACATTTAAGTAGAGAAAATAGACGTGCTCTTGATATTTGAGCAAAATATTACAATCGTTTGAGGAAAGGTAAATGGCAGGAAAGGTCAGGGTATTATTGTCCTGAGATATTAGAGAAGTCACTTTTGTCATCTTTCCTTTCTTTGAGCCCCTCCGGCATATGAAAGCTACAGGTCGAAATGTTAGTATGCAGCTGCACTCTGTCTTATACCATTCTGGAATTGTGTCTCATGTAAATCTCACACGCCAAGGAGATTGCCCTGCAAACCAAGGGCAAAGATCATGAGGCAAAATTTTATGACTCTACACCATGCCTCTCTTGTCTGCATGCCCAGCGCACTGCAGGGTCTTATTATGTTGTTGTCGAAGAACTGGCTGACTCAATAAATGGATGGATTCTTATGCTGGGACCCTGGGAAAAAATGCTTTGGTTCATTTTGAAAAAGAGAAATTAAAATTCTTTAATGACATAGAATAAATAACATCCTAGTCACCAACTGGTGATATTACTTTCTTTCCCCTCTCCACCTCACCATATCTAAGTTCTGTCTGAATTTTTAGCAAGGATTAGAGAAGAAAAAGCCCCCCAAATATCACAGAGATAAGTCATGCACTGTTGGGGAAGAGAAAAAGTTTTCCTGAGTACAACCACCAAAGAAACCCCTCAAGAAAAACACTAAAGAAGAAATGAGGTCTAGAGCAAGCTTAAAGAATGTAAATGCTCGTTCCAGGACAATTATGAAACTAGGTGAGAAAGTTCTATGTTAGGTATTCGAGCATTTTTTCCTCTACCCTCAATTGGAAGATAAGGAAACACTGGATGTAAAACTCTTCCTTCCTGAGACGTTGTACATATATACAATGGAATACTACTCAGCCATAAAAAGAACGAAATAATGCCATTCACAGCAACATGGATAGAACTAGAGATTATCATACTAAGTGAAGTAAGTCAGAAAGAAAAAGACAAATACCATAAGGTATCACTTATATGTGGAATCCAAAATATGACACCAATGAACATATCTACAAAACAGAAACAGACTCACAGACATAGAGAACAGACTTGTGGTTGCCAAGGGGGAAGGGGCTGGAGGACGTGTAGACAGGGAGTTTGGGATTAGCAGGTGCAAACTATTATATGTAGGATGGGTAAACAACAAGGTCCTACTGAATAGCACAGGGAACTTTATTCAATATCCTCTGATAAACCATAATGGAAAAGAATATTAAAAAAAGAATGTATATATACGTATAACTGAATCACTTTGCTGTACAGCAGAAATTAACACAACATTGTAAATCAACTATACTTCAATAAAAAAAAAAACCCTTCCTGCAAGAGCAGGAGTAAAGCAACGTACTCTCACAGGTGTTGAGAGAAGACTAGATTTCTACTTATTTTAATTACCTCTCACCCTTTTCAACACACACACACACACACATTTAAAGCCTAAAGCTGCCTACCTCGTGCTAGTTGGAGCAGAAAATGGTGGCTCACTGAAACAGCCTTTGTATGCACAGCCCATGGCATGGAAACATCAAAATGTCCCTGCCCATGGTTCACTGCTTTAAGGAGCCTTTCTTTATGATACAAGAGTCATTGGCCATATCTGGTTTGGAGGCTGCCTGGACACATGGGAAAAGTGCAAACACACAGTGGCAATGAGTTGTGTGTGCCTGAAAGGTGTGAAATTCTCCTATGTCTCGTAGAAGCATGTAGGTATGCACACGGCAGCCTGCTCTGCTTGTGAATGGCAGTAAGATTCAAGTTCATTGCATAACCCCCTTAACTGCTAACCAATAAATTGAAAACTGAGGTGGGAATAAAACTAATTTTCCTGGCTATTTTCTAGCAACAGATCCATCATGACTTTGCTGAATCCACATGTGGTCTCTGTTAACAGATTGAACTTAGACTGAACCTTGCACTCAACCAAGTTTCCCTACAATCTATTCATGACAAGCTACTTATTACAAGTATTTTTTATGGAGAAACAGGCAATATAAATTAACCCTTTCAAAATGAATCTAATAAAATCTGAAAGATGTACTTTCATGAATAACTTTTTATATAACATTATGGTGTTATTTATTTTCATGACTGGGTCATTTTTGAACCTGAGCTAAATCATATAGGCTTTTCTGTTTAGTATTCTAGATAAGCAGCAGCTACATGGTGAATTCGCTCAGTTTTACATTAGCCAAATCTCACATATATTTCCAAAGGGCAGTCTGTGCTTTTAGCATTCACTAATGAAATCACACGTTACAATCTCACTGCCACATACCGCTCCTTCAAGACAGGATGTCACAGCTCCAGAAACAACTTGTAAGCTTCTTCTCTTTTAATAGCTGAGGCCACAGGGAAATAAGTGATCAGGGGGTAGGAGGAAGGAATATTTTAAATGCAAAATTCAAACTATACTTGTGATTTCTGAAAAAAAAAGTCAATTATGACAAACAAGTCTCTAGCTATTCTTGTTGAATTACTTTTAGTACTTTGAAATAAGTTAATTAGCAATAGGCTACAATCCCAGACATACAGAGCAAGAGCTAGAAGATTTGTACTTCATATAGTAAAGCCAAATATTAGTGTCTTCAGTTGATACATGCAGAATTTTCTTCTAAAGTCCTCCAAGACCAGATATTCTGAGAAATTTTCATATACCCAGCATTTTTTTTATTGTTGTTATTACATTGAAAAGATTATGAAAGAAAACATGTTATCAACTGAACGTGATACATTAGAAGCTGAAATGTCATTGTGTAGAGTGGTGTTAGAAAGTTATTTGAGATTTTTGCAACAATTTTGTTAGGTGGGGCACACTTTTTTTATTTTATTTTTTATTTTTTATTTTTTTTGCGGTACGCTGTCCTCTCACTGTTGTGGCCTCTCCCATTGCGGAGCACAGGCTCAGGCCGCGCAGGCTCAGCGGCCATGGCTCACGGGCCCAGCTGCTCCGCGGCATGTGGGATCTTCCCGGACCGGGGCACGAACCCGTGTCCCCTGCATCGGCAGGCGGACTCTCAACCACTGCGCCACCAAGGAAGCCCAGGTGGGGCACACTTTTGACAGAGAAATGTTGGCTTATATCACCTCACTTAAATAAGCACTTATACTTATTGGAATCACCCTTGATAATTAATAGATCAGTCACCCAAAGCTGTGTCTTGCAAGTACACACAGCACAAACAAGTTTTCAGGGACACTCATTCAAACAAGGCCAAGAAAAATTCGTCTCCTGCTGCCAAAAAGGGCAAGAAAAAAAATTGGTTGAAAATATGATAGCTGGCCATCTCACCTCCTGCTCCTTTCTGCCTGGAATGAGTTGTAAAACCTTGGGGAAGGAAATTGGAATGTTTACCAATATTAAAGAATCAGCAATTCCCTTTACACAATGCTTTGTTTACACATCGCCCCCCCCCACCCCCGTCTCAACTCCTTTGGTCTCCACCACCCAGGATTCCCGATACTTGTCAGTCAATTCCAACTTTGCCCAATGAGATGGGCAGAAACTTAAGACCACAGAGAAAGTTGATTGTCTATATGACTCAATCTGAAGAGTTTGCATTTTAGTAGATAAGCCCTGGGCTAGGTTTTCACCAACTCTTTGATTTGCCTCATTGTCAACATGATCTGGGCTTCTGCATAGATACAGCCTCAATTGTTTTAATGAGAAAAAGAACAACAAAGAAAAAGAACATGTAAAGCCTAATTCACGTCAGAAATTTTCCAACCAAATGGAAATAAGTGCACTGAAAAGGGGTGAATGAAAAGAAATTTGAAAGCAAGTCCTGACATCTGGAAACTGGCCGGACTCTCACAACTAGGCCAAGTTCTCCTCCTGTTGGGCATAATCTCCCAGAATACCAACCTCTGACAAGATTACTTGAGATCATGAGAAAGTGAGATAAAAAAGGATACTTTGTAATTTTGTCTGAGCACAGAAACCGTATCACCTACAAAATACAAAACACTGACCTCTCTAGACTAAAATGAACAACTTTGATTTCTTTGCCAATTAGTTTATCATCGCTCTAGTCCTATAGATAAGACATATTGAGATACCCAATTATAGACTTGCCCTGACAGCATCCAATCTAAAGAGGACCTCTGCTTCCTTTAAACCTTCCCCCAAGTCACCAACCTAAACCTTGATTCTATAAGAAGTCCTTTCTACCCTCTCTCACTGGGATATCTCGTGGTTCCCATTGTGTGTGTCCTCCCAAAGGCCTCCTCTCACAGCCTTAGAACGTGGTCTGGGCTGTCCACATCTAGTCCATTTTACTTCTTGAATCAGAAAACTCTTACTTGTTCATCTACTTGGCAGTTCATGCCACAGTTCTTTTCAACCCAAACAAACCCCCCATTCCCTGAGTTGCTGGCTGAAGTCCCCACACTATTGTGTCATGACCTGGTTGACTAAATATCCCTGCTGCCTAGACACCTCATCTTTATGCTCTCTACCCCCATCGCCAGCTACATACTAGGTTAGTTCCTCTTCAGATATTAAGCTCCAGCAATTCCATATAAGAAAACTGAGATCCAGAGAGATTTACTAAAGTGAGTAAACCTCTATCCTAAACCATGCTTCCATGCTTTTTAGAAAAGTAGATGTATTCTCTCTCTCTCTCTCTCTCTCTCTCTCACACACACACACACACACACACTCACCAGGCACTGAATGGGTATCTGACCTCTCAATAGCTTGGCAATTCTCTCCGGTCTTTGACTCTCTTGCTACAGATAATGAAAGGCTCCTATCCGCATTTGCCTGTACTTTAATCTTACAACATTAGCAGAATGAAGGAGAGCAAGAGCTTTTATGCGTGTGCCTGCTTCAAAAATTCTTAGGTCAAAAGTTGTTAAGAGAGAGTTACAAGAAAACCCTCCCTCCTTCCATACCCCAGCATGACCCAGGCTAAAATCACTCTTCTGTCACATAGCCTCAGGGTTGCAAGCTATTACAGAATCTTTTTTTTTTTTTTTACTGCTTAAAATCAGGGCTGGGAGGCCATTGGGTTGCAAGGGGCTGTGATGTTAATTGGCGCTGAAATGTTTATTGGTTTTGGTGGAAGACACTGAGTCTGGAAGTTACTAAGGCTTCTTCCATGGGGTGTGCTTTAGAGCCCAGGGGAACAAAGAATCCCTCCCAGGAGCATTTCCCTGTGCTTCTGAAGCACAGTAATCCAAGGATCGAGCTATGTGACATGGGAGAGAAGATACATGGGAGAGAATAGCAGAGGACCATTATTTGGAAATCGATGATGGGCAGCTCTACCTTAGTGATAGGACAAGCAAATTTGAACTTAAATCTGGCAGGTCCTGTGGGTAGAGGAGTCATGGTTTAGATTTAAGGAAGAACTATCTGAACCTGGGGTGGGGAGGGGACTGATAAATCTTGGGGTTGACTCTCTTTCCAGATTTTTTAAAACCAACTTCATCTGTTGGTGGGGACGATTCAGGCATAGCTTGTTGGCAGACAGGAGCAGGGCTGCTCAAAGTGAGGCTCACCTGGGGTACGTTAGAAGTGAAACTCTTTGAGCTTCGATTCATGAATCATAGCCTCTGAGGGTGACATAAGCACTGCCCAGTTTGCCAAGCCCTGGGCTAGGGAAAAGAATGCTTTCTGGAGCTTCCTTCTGATTTACAAGCAAGACTCCTTGTTCTAGTGGTTCAAAAGACCTAGACTCTTTTTTTTTAATTGAAGTATAGTTGACTTACAATATTGTGTTAGCTTCAGGTGTACAGGAAAGGGATTCAGTTATATATATATACATTTTTTTCAGGTTATTTTCCATTATAGGTCATTATAAGATATTGAATATAGTTCCCTGTGCTATACAGTAAATCCTTGTTGCTTATCTGTTTTATATATAGTAGTTTGTATGTATTAATCCCATACTCCCAATTTATCCCTCCTTCCCTCCATTTCTCCTTTGGTAACCATAAGTTTGTTTTCCGTGAGTCTGTTTTGTATATAGATTCATTTGTATTACTTTTTAGATTCCACATATAAGTAATGTCATACAATATTTGTCTTTCTCTGTTGGACTTTCTTCAGTTAGTATGATAATCTCTAGGTCCATCCATGTTACTGCAAATGGCAGTATCAATATTTCATTCTTTTTTATGGTTGAGTAATATTCCAGTGTGTGTCTGTGTGTGTCTGTGTGTGTGTGTGTGTGTGTATCATATCTTCTTAAACCAATCGTCTGTTGATGAGCACTTGGGTGTTTCCATGTCTTGGCTATTGTAAATAGTGCTACTATGAACATGTATGTATGTTTTCCAATTAGAGTTTTCGCGAAAAATCTAGATTCTGATTTGATAGCAGCACTGGCTCACACCACCACCTGAACAAATTATTTAGCCTTATTGTCCTTTGATTTTCTAAATTGCAAATTGGGAATAACATCTGTTGAACAAAGGAAGCCTCTAATAGATATATGTTGAAAAAAAGAATCATACAATGAAAGCATCTTGTAAACAAGGATTATTCTAATGCTGGTTTTCCATAATGTCCTTGATATTCTTTCTCCTTAGGCATATGTAGCCCAAAGAAGCAGCTTTCCCTTTTACTGAATAGAATGCTAGCAGACCAGCTAATGTGCTGACCTATTTGGGGGCGTAGTCTAGGGGGCGGAGCCAGAAAGCTGTCCGTCATGAAGATTGATGTCACCTGTAGCTGTCTTTGAACCATTCTGAGTCTCACTCCCTCAGTGTGGTGTTTCTTGGCTCCCCAAAGCTGCTAGGATGACTGGTGCTGCAGGGGAACAACTTCCCAGAGCCCAGCCCCCCACCAGCTGGGTGAGTGCACTGACAGGGTAAATCAGCAGCACAAGTGTTGTTTGGGGAGTTGCTGTGAGCTGGGATGTGTCCCAACTGAAAGGAAAAAATAGCCTATTGTGCTTGTGAAGCAGAAAGAGATAGGACCCAGGGAAGTCTGCCCTGAACAAAATCTGTGGTCCATCCCCAGGCCCAACTTCTGACCACTCTAGTCAAGGTTACAGGGCACCATGTTATGCTGTGCACAGTGCAGTCTGACAGCTGGTTCGCCCTTCCACGTTGTTCCCTGCAGCCTGATGTTCCCTGGCCCCCCTGATCTTCCTGTCCATTTTCTGTCCTCATCCCTCCCTGAAGTATGGAGGGCAGAGTCTGCCTGCAAGCTGGGAGACCTGATTATGATTCCACCTTTGCTGCCGGTTAGCTCTGTGACCTTGGGCGACATTTTAGCAGTCCTCTGGCCTCAGTTTCCTTACTAAATGGAAAACAGTGACATGGGAAACAGGCACAAGGCAAGGAGGACTGAGTCAGGTCACGTCTAAGTTCCCTTCCTTTTTATTATCCAACAGCAGTGCTTCCCTAGGGGACCCCTGCCAGCGTTCTATCTTGAGGCAAAGCCATACACTTCAGATCTGCTCTTTCATAGCTTTTCCCACCCCACCTCCAGTATACTTTATCTTCCCAATGCCTAGACCTGACTTTGCCTTCCAAGATGACAAATAATGCATTACATGCACCCACTGCTAAGAAAGGTGAATTTCACCTAATTTGCAGGAGCAAGCATGGGACTCGGAGTCAGACCCAAATAACAATCCTGCCTTTGCTAAACTAATCTGGGACTTTTAAGCAAGGTACTAGACATTTCTCAGGCTCCATTTTCCACCTCTAATGGATGTAATGCCTACTTTGCAAGGCTGCAGGGAGGATTAAATGGATACAATTCATGTAAAGCACTTAGCACAGTGCCTGGCACAGAAAGTGGGCTCAACAAATGTAGTTGCCTCCCTTTCCCCAGTTGGATAAAAGGTGCTTATTAAAAACCAACCACATCCTTCTTCCTTACCCTCAAGGCAATGACTGTGACCATGAGAATAAATGGGCAGGGCAGTTAGCATAGTATTAAAAAGAGAGCACTTAATAAATCATCATTTTACTATTACCATTGTCATCATCATCATGAGATAAATTGCTGACTTGTATAAACATTTTCTAAATTAATTTGGCTTCAATTCACTTACAAAGATGCACTGCTCCTTAAATATCCTGACAGGTGGTCTAGCTGAATTTTTTTTAACTAAAAAAACCTATAATTTAATAAACTTCCACAAATTAGGGAAGGACTTGACTCAAGTTACACACCTTCTTTTTAAGAACGTGTGAATTCCGTGGGGGTGAGGTGCAAAAGCTGGTGTTTGAAAAATAAATTAAAAATAGGTCTTTAAGAAACTAAAATCTGTGTCTTTTGGCATTGCTAAAATGTAGAGAACGCATCTGCAGTATTTAGAACCGGTGGCCAGATTGAAAGTTACGGTACCTAAATCCAGGCTGGATTTAGTTCCCTGAAAGCCACCCGCATCTTCAAACACTGTTTTCTAAATTCATGTGCTTAGAGTTTTGTTAACCCAAATATAGACATAATGAAAAATTATAGTGAAACTAGTCAAATCCAGGATTGTAGGATTTTAGAACTGGAAAGGATCTTGGAGATAATTGAATTCAAACTCCAAATTTTGCAAATGAAAATATACTAAAGGTCCAGAGAAGTCTTAACATTGCCTAGTGACTTCTCCTTTGGTGGCAAAGGACTTTCTCAGTGAGCAGCTTTGGCACAACAGCAAAAGGAAAGTGACAGTAAAAGTCTTTTTTGTGGGCTTTATCACTTGGTGAGAAGAGAAAAATATATTTTGGGGGAGTCAAGTGTTTTTTCACTACCTGTATCAGGAGTAATAAGTTACCTTTGCAAGGCATTATCCAAGGATTGACAATGACCTTTCCCTATAGGCCTCACCCAGAAAGCTGAAATATGTCCAAACCAAACCAAACCAAACCTCTGGATTTCACATTAACACCATACACAGAATACACATTTTGTAACTGGTTTAAAAAGGGGCTTTCTAGTACTGAGACAAACTCCATTGAGAATGCTTATAGCACAAGTATCATGGCCAGGTTCAGATATATTTGCAAGTCATTTGCATAATCCTAGAGAGGAAATAGTTGACTCTACCTATAGGGTCTTCATTTCTACTTTTTAAATTCTTTTCCCACTCTCTCTTTTCACTGGTAAAACTCTACTTTTCCAGATATATAAGCCAGAGGCAAGTGAAAGGATCTGAATTAGAGCAGATGGCTGAGGACATTTTGTCAAAATTAATTCCATGGGCTGTTAATAAGTGTTATCTGAAAAAAAAAATCAAGTGCTTGGAAAACATTGTATTAGTTATAATTAAATAGGATTCTTCACTTAAATACTTGTTAGTGCCTTTTATATGCTAATGTGCATTGTGAATCTTTTGGGAGAGTTGTGTAGATATATATTATCATTTTCAACTCTCTCCTAAATTATCTGATCGTTATTCTACAAATCCTACTTTGGTAATGCTGTACTAAAGCATAAGTAACCAAAAAGCAGTTCAACGTATAACTTGCAAAGTCCTATTGCATGAAATTGCATAAGAGAGAAAAATGAAAGTCATTTATTCCTTGAGTAGATTTTCCTTCTTGACTTCCCAAAGGCTATTCCCTACACAGGTATGGAGTCAGGATATGGTTCTTGGCCAAATGCAAAGTAGGCAAATGGTACAGAAAAGTGTTTAGAACTATACAACATAGAACTAAGCATAGAACTATACAACAGAAGGTAAAGCTGGAAGGGAAGACTCCTTTCATGCCCAATATGTAAATGTTCGAAGTAAAGCTTTTTAAATTAAAGGTGTAGCAACAATGAACAGAATTAGAGTCAGCCATTCCCCAGACCCCTCCTGTCCCCTTCCCACCTCTACTGGGGATTCCTCAAAATCTGGAGGCTCTATGGGGTAGGTTTGGAAACAACACATTCTTACGTGTATATAATTCCCTTATTTTTAAGTATGTAAGGTAAGTTGTTATTTATGAGAACAATTAATTTTTATAGAAAGTGGTTCTATTAAAGAAAAAGTCTTCTTGTTCTGATGAATACATTGATGGGACTAACTGAATGTAGGCTTAGGGCCAGGGAGAGAGGTGAATAGTTTGGTGCAATAATCTAGAGGAGAGTGTAGCGTCTCCACCGCAATATGGGGTTGGGGGAAGAAAACAGATGAGGAAAGGACAGGAAGCGGGTGGAGGAGAGGATTCAGTCAGAGGACTAGAGTCTAGGGTGAAAAGTGGTACAGATGTCTCAGAAGATATTCCAGGTCAGGAGATTTGTAATTCCAGATGAGTCTAAAATTCAACTTTAAGGCATCTACATTATTATGATTATAAAACCTCCCTTTTATGCTCAGATCTTCAGTAAAGTCCAAATAAACCACTATATAGAAATTGAGCAAGAAGCAAGTTTCATGTCTCAGGTTATAGAGGGTGGGACGTGGATAGGCCACATGGAAAAATCAATCCATAAAATTACGTAATCCAGAAGCAACAAGGGCTCGTTCCACAAGAATGTAAGAAATCTAGACATCAGCAGAAATCTTAGGGAAGGCTTTACACTTGCATAGAGCATACAATGAGGTTCCCCAGTAAGGGCTGGGGATCTTACTTCAATTGAAAGAACAGGGAGATCCCAGCAAATACCTGAATAACAGAAGGACGTTACACTTTTGCATGGAGGAATACTTCCTCTCCAAGGACCTGTGGCTTTCATTGCCAAAAAATGCAGTATCCCCCAAACGAGTTAACCTATATTCCTAATGATCAACTGGATCTACTTGGATGCCTTTCTAGCACTTTAAATTTAGCATAATCCTGATTGTATCTTCTCCCTGTCCGCCCCAAGTCCCTGTATCTTTGTTTCTTGCTTCTTTGAATGCACCCATCACTCATTCTACTTCTCAAGAAGAAACTTTATTCTCCCCTCTTTTCTTTCATTCACACCACATAGCTAAATAGTCATCCAACTTTTGCTGTCGCATACTGTCCCCTTCTACATTTTCTCCCTTCTTCAGTTTAGTTTGCATATCCTTGCTAAAACGGTTCCAAGCACCTCTTAACTGCTTACTTTCTTCACTCCATCTACCCTCCATGCTCCACCAATTATCTACCCAAAATTCACATCTGGTCAAGTCACTCCACCACTAAATATCATTTGCTAGCTCCCCATTGCTCATAGGATGACGTTCCCTGTAGCCTGGCTTTTAGCCGTCCTCAGTGCCAGTTCCTAAGCTCTGACCAGTGCCGGCTACAACCCCAGAGCCCTCCTCCACCTCACCTGTGATGGTGACATCTTTTTCTCTTTTATATGTTATGATTTATTATATTTAATATGGTAAAATTTAGATTCATTATAATTTAATCTCTCATCACTTTAAGTTGTACAATTCATTAACTATGTCCTCTAGACTGTGCAAGAAGGCTTTTAGCCTTCTTGCAAATGTGTTCCTGCCCCACTACAAATTTCATCTGCCATTCTCCACCATATAGCATTTTCACCTCTAAAGGCCACCCACAGCATTTTCACCTCTGAATCTTTTCTCCTCCTTTTCTTGTCTTTCCCTACAAGACCTTGTGCAAAACATTCATTCTCTGCCTCTTTACCGTAATTCAAAATATCAGTTAAAGTTAAAAATAAAAGGTGTGATAGGAATTGTGTTTGTTCTTCAATGTTTGCCTTGTTTAATACTTTAACTCAAAAGAATAAATAATATGTACAATGCTACATGTTGTATCAGGGGAATGAGTTACAAAGATCTTTGGTGATTGCTAATTACACCTCACAGGTGACTATATGTATGTCTGGGCTTGACCAATGGAATGCCTACTCTCTGGAGATTGATTCTTGCTAACGATTGATTCTTGCTAACAATGTAGTGTAAAGGCATAGAATACAGCTTGAGAAAAATGGTGCTTGAGTCTTTGTTTCATCATTCATTGTCCAAGTGGCTTTAGGCAAAACATTTCACTTCTCTGAACTTTAATTTTTATCTGTTATACAGTATCTACTTCCCAGGATTGTTATGCAGATCAAATGGAATCAAGTATGTGAAAATACTCTGAAAAAGTAGAGAAAGGGCTTTGTAATCTATAAAATGCTATGCAAATGTGAAAAGGAGTGCTATGAAAAGATAACTGGACATGGGGTCAAAATGCATGGTGCAGGGATTCCCTGGCAGTCCAGTGGTTAGGACTCCATCTGTGCTTCCACTGCAGGGGGCCCAGGTTCGACCCCTGGTTGGGAAACTAAGATCCCGCAAGCTGCATGGTGTGGTAAAAACGAAACAAAAACAAACACAAACAAACAAAAACCATGGTGCTGTGGGTTGACCTGTGTCCTACAAAATGACATATTCAAGTCCTAATCCCCAGTACCTGTAAGTGTGACCTTATTTAGAAATAGGGCATTTGCAGATGTAATTAAATTAAGATGAGGTCACTAGGGTGGGCCCTAATCCAATATGACTAGTCATTATAAGAAGAGAAGACAGAGAAGCGGGGAAGAATGCCATGTAAATGTGGGTGCAGAGACTGGAGTGATGCATCTGTAAGCTAAGAACCACAATGGATGCCAACCATCGCCAGAAGTTAATGCAGAGGCATGGAAAAGATTCTCCTTCAAAGCTCTCAGAAGGAGCCAGCCCTGCTGACACCTTGATTTCAGACTTCTAGCTTCTGGAACTGAAGGATGGTAAATTTCTTTTGTTTTTAAGCTACCCAGCAGCCTGTGATACTTTGTTGTGGCAGCCCTAGGAAACTAACTCACATGGGTGTGAATTAACTCCATCACTAATTAACTATTTGAATTTGAGTTTAATTATTTAAAAATTTCCCCTGATAACTTAAGGACACTTACCTTTCTGTGATTGTTTCTCTGAGACCACTGGCCACCCCTTTGACCACGGTGCTAGCTTTGGGGGTCAGCACCACCTGAGATATAAAAAATGATCCCTTCTTCCTTCTCTCCGTGATGGATGCCTGAAGAAACTGGATCAGTTTTTCCGGGTCTGTGGTGTTGGCCCAAGGTGCTGGCATCATCTGCCCAGGCCAGAGAAAGGGTACTTCCAGAGCCACTGGACTGTGGTAGAAGACGAGCACTTGGTAGTCCTTCTCCCACAGGTACTTTAGACTCACTTCCTGGGCAAAAATCGCTGGGCACATTTTATTTCCATAGATGTCTTTCAGCATTTGGACGAGTTTTTCATGGTGATACTTCTGCATCCCATAAAAGTGGTTGAAGTCCAAGAATACTACCTCCTTATGGTGATCTGTGAGGAATGCATTGATCTCCTCAAGGCCTTCATTGACTTTGGCACTGAACAAACCATGAGCAAAGTAGAGTTCATTGTCGGGGTCTCTAGGCTTGGTGGAAATTCGAAGATCAAAATAACGGATCCCAGCTCCTAGCTGACCAGTAAAGTTCATGGTTTGAGTGGCTAGCCATTTCCGCATCAGCTTTTTCGCCACAGTTCCAAACACAGAGACAAAATTCTGGACAGTTTCTGGCTGTTCAGGCCCCACTGGAGAGGCTTCATCAATGTAGAAGCTGAAGGAATCATGAGATCCTAGAAGAATAACAAGGCACAATGTGGTTACATTTCAGTCCTTTGTCCTTCCCAACTTCTTTCCCTCTTGCCATGTCCATATCTCTCCCTCAAATGAGCCAAAGGAAATACTAAGGAATATTTACCTAGTACATTCGAATGTCTTAGAAGGGTCTTTTTTTATAACCTAGTGTAGTACATGGAGGACTTCAACTGACCAAATGGTTTGTAAAATGATAAGAAAAAAAATCCCAACTAATCAATTTTTTAAAATTCAAAAGATCATCTTCTACTTCTGTAAACCAAGAATTTAATATATTCATTAGGGTTGGTTTTCCATATAGGTGGCATAAGTGACCATTCATAAAGTACAATTTATAGGAACTCACCAGTTCCCAAATACTTTGTCTACAATCTTGCCCTTTCCCTCTATTTTGGGTTGATTGTAAGCCTAGAGGGCTTGTTTCAATGAATAAAGAAGACCTTTTCACAGGTAGATGATCAGTGTTACTTCCTGCACTTTGGAAAGCACAAGAGGTCACGGGAATAAAGGAGGGGAGAAATAAGGCAAGAGGACGGTACAATTTCTGATATTTTAACATCATTCTTGACCTACATTTGGGCAATTGTGAATGTAGATGAAGTCAGGTACTTTTTACATATTGAATAAACAATTTTTTTTTCTTGCAAATTAACACAACTGATGGTATTTAAAAATTAACTAGTAGACTATTTTCTTCACAGATATTTCCTGTCTACAGTGAATGCTCTCTTTGGAGTTGCTTCCAAATTTAGAAGAATTTCTTCCTAGGGAGAACTTATTTAATTATTTATTTTTGGCAGTTACAAATATCAAACCTCCAGAAATGTAGCAATGAACATGTGTATGATTTGCCTGTAAGTACAGAGTGCCATTTAAAATATCATTGGACACAATAAAGGAAAATTATTTCATTTTAATTTTAGAGACACAGCTGTAGAGAGCAAATGTATGGACACCAAGGGGGGAAAGTGGCGGGGTGTGGTGGTGGTGGGATGAATTGGGAGATTGGGATTGACATATATACACTAATATGTATAAAATGGATAACTAATAAGAACCTGCTGTATAAAAAATAAATTAAATTACATTAAAAAATTAAAAAAATATTCAGAAACATTACAGAGAATCTTCACTTAAAAGTTCTTTTAAATAATTTTTAAAGGTAAATGTAAGATTACCAGATCAAAATAAAGTTCTTTTGACTTTGAAAAAAAAAAAAAGCCTCCTTTACTTCTTGGTAAAATTAAATTAATATATTCTGGCTTTTTCACACATTAGAAAAGGCAGATGTCATTATTCCCCATCTGTTACTCAGGCTTCCTTACACCTTGTTGCTCACTCCTGATTTACATCCATTGAAGTACAGCTTTTTCTAGATTTTTCACTCTTCCAACCCAAGATGTGTACTTGTGCACGTGCACACACACACACACACACACACACACACACACACACACACACCCCTGTAAGTTTATTATCATCTCAGGGCCTTTAACTGTTAAGCTATTTGAAGCAAAATTTTTTAGTGATGCAATATTTATCTTTGTCTATATTCCATATCTATGTCAATCTATATCTCTATGCCTATAGAGATATATCTATTTATCTATGTCTAGCAGTAAACAGACCACAGTAATTACAAGAGTATGGATATTAGACACCATGGTGGGTTGTTAGAAAAAATAGTTTGAAACATACTTTGATACCTTGTAAATCATAACCTTTCAAGACTTGGAACAGATAATTCCTCAGAATTATTGGAATTTTTCAAACAATGAAAGGTAACCCCAAAATATAGAAATGCCACATTTACTTTCATCTGGAACTATCTGATCTATTTATCTTTAGTAGATGGTATGGGAAGAAAATGTCAGCACTTTCTGGATAAGGAAAACTGTCAGTTTGGATCTGGCATTGGCAAATTTTAATAGGGATTTAAATTGCTGCATGTTGATTTATTAGTTGCTGTTCAGTGAATGGCTAATATAAATGAAGAAACTAAACTGTACTATGGTTTAATATACAGCAAGATTATGTTTAAAGAAAGAAATAAAAAAGTGAGCTTAAGAAGAGTTATAATGGGCTTCCCTGGTGGCGCAGGGGTTGAGAGTCCTCCTGCCGATGCAGGCGACACGGGTTCGTGCCCCGGTCCGGGAGGATCCCACATGCCGCGGAGCGGCTGGGCCCGTGAGCCATGGCCGCTGAGCCTGTGCGTCCAGAGCCTGTGCTCCACAACGGGAGAGGCCAAAACAGTGAGAGGCCCGCGTACCAAAAAAAGAGAGTTATAATGAAATGATCTAGGATTGGATTAAAATAAGTATAAATAAATAAATAAACCCTCAAAATAAGGGTTAATTTATAAAATTTTAAATTAATTTACAGGCACGTGAAGAAAAGGTGAATGAAAGTAATTAGTTACTTCTGTAATCTAATAGAAGACATAATTGGAAGCACACAGAAAGGGAATTAAATATGACTAGACTTCTTTCAGAAATGAGTTGCTCCTTGTTTTTGACATGTTGCTAGAAATATTAATTTGTTATTAAGGCCAAAATAAGGTAATATTAAAAATAAAAATTAAAAACAGATAACACGCAGAAGAAGAAACCACTGATACCCCCACCAGTATTTGTTCTAAGCTTGATGAGCAGAATTATTCACCAGATGCAAATATTATTTGAAGAGAATTAAATTATCAATCAACATAAAACACTATCTATGCATTTTGGGAGAAAATACATAATCTAACATTGGCCAAGAAAGAATATTTTCAAGACTTTTAATTTCATTTGGAATAGTAGTTCCTCCCAAATTTCAAAATTTCCTCTAAACCATGAAGCTTTCTATTTGTTTGAACTTAAAACAAAAATACAGCACTACAACTTTATGACTTTCAATAACAGAGAAAGCCTCTGGCCCAGCCCTGTGTCTTTAAAATCAGGGAGCCTGCCCATGAGCAAAACAGTGCTAAACACTATTTCTTTGTTCTAAATCCACAACTTGTGTGCCTTATCTGGTCTAATATTTTGCTTCTACACTGGTTCAGTGTTCCTGTCCTCTTGTCCTCTTATTCTTATTTTATCTACCGCCCAAACTCGTACCTTGGACATGATACTTAAAGTTGCTCCTTTGATTCTGAACTTAAGCCTTTCAATTTTGGCTTTGATTTGTCCTCTCTACTTAGACAAGAGCTGGCCACTCCCATTATGAACCCAGGCCAGTCAAGTTCCTTTGCTCTGGCTCTGAATAAGTGAATGGAATGGAAGAGGTTATTTTCTTTCATTTCTTAGAAACAGCCACTTTTATTAGTTTCTCCTCAGTCGGCTACATCATTCCCTCATTCAGACAGTTGGCATACTTCTAAGCCAGACCTTAACATTCCCTGCCATCCTGACATTTACATCTCTCTGTTGAGTGTAGGTCCAATCTAGTGACTTTTTTCTAATAAATTAAATAACAAAAACATGATGGGATACCACTTCTGAGATTATGCTGCAAAAGACTGTGACTTCCATCATGCTACTCTTTCTCTTGCTGGTTTTGATGAAGCAAACTGCTGTGTTGCAGAGGTCCATGTAACAAAGACCTGGGATGGCCTCCAGCCAGCAGCAAGTTAGGAACAGAGCCCCTCAGTCCAACAGCCCTCAAAGATCCGAATCCTTCAACAGCCACTGAGTAACCTTGGAAGTACATCCTGCCCCAGTGGGATCTTGACTGCAGCCTTGTGAGAGATCTTGAAGCAGAGGATTCAGTTAATATTTGCCTAGACTCCTGACCCACAGAAACTGTGTGTTGTTTTAAGTGACTAAGTTTGGGGATAATTTGTTACATAGCAATAGTTAACTAATGAAAGCTATAACAACCCTTTGGAGTTAATGAGGTCTACAAACCCAAGTGCCTAATATAAGAACTTGAAATGTTAATGAAGAGAAATTAAATTTAAAATGTTCATACACACCTCTTTATGCTTGTAAATTATGTATCAGCTAAGAGAAAGAGTGAAAGAAATCAAGTTGGTTTAAAAAGTTTTCTTGAATGGAGGAGTTACTCCATTCTGCATTCTGGTATGGATGATCTTAGATGTCATATAGTCTAATTAGCTAGAATGCAGCATCCATTTTATTAACTCAACAGTGTAAGGGATCTGTGTGATCATCTCATTTTTATGGTCTCTTGTAGTACTGAACTTAACATCTCATCCTATAATTTGCTGTGGTAGGAAGACTTCTAGGATGGCTCCCCAAACTTCCATCCCCTGTTATAGATGTCCTGTATAATCCCCTCCACTTGAACATGGTAAATATGAGGGATATCATTCTCATGATTATGTTCCAGTATATGGAAGAGTTTTTTTTTTCAGATGTAATTAAGGTCCCTAATCAGTTGGCTTTGTGTTAACTAAAGAGAGATTATCCTGAGTGGACCTAACCTAAGCAGGTAAGCCCATCAAACAGACAACAGGCAGCAGCAGATGTTCTGTTGTCCTTAAGAAACAAAATGCAATGTGGTAGAGAGGACCGTGTGGCAGTTGAAGTGATTAATAGCCTACCAAAATGATATGAAAATTACTTTGAGCTGAATATATCTGAACAATCGCAGCCGCAGACAGAAACATTATCTAAATCTAAATAGAACCTCTGAAAATATAGTTACCATTGACTTCCCTCCCAGGGAGTTACTTGATTGGGGAAAAACAAAAACAAAAACAAAAACAAAAAGCGACACTTAGCACCAGAAGTGTGAATTCAGCTGCTTGTTAGAATTAAAAAAAAAAAATAGAACCTTCCATACTCTCCCATTGAAGCCCTATCTACCCCTCTTTTGTTAAGTTTAGTATGTAAGCCTTTTCTTTCTGGTTATTCCAGTGAGTTACTAGTCTCTGAGTGCTTCTGCATGTACACTGTGCATGCATAAATAAACATTGTCTTTTCTCCTGTTAATCTATCTATTGTTGATTCATTTGTAGACCACCAATCACTGGACCCAAGCTGGAAGAGGAAAAGATTTCCTTCTTATGAAGTGAAGAGTTGGCAGCTTCTAGGAGCTGAGGGCCACAGTGCTACAACTCAAAGGACTACATTCTGCCAACAATCAGCAAGCTTTCAAAAGGATCCTTAGCCTCAAATGAAATTACAGCCTTGGCCAATACTTTGATTTCAGACTGATGCAGCCTGGTCTTAATATTAAATTAGGCAATACAGTACTTTGAAAACAGCATTGAATGTGTTGGAAGACTAGGCTCGAATTTGAGCTCAGTTACTAACTCAAAGTTTAACACTGGAGGGTCATCAGATTGTTAACTCTTCTGGTTTCGGATTTTCCAATTTGTTCAATTAAGATACTCTCCACACCTACTTCATATGATTCTTACAAGGAAGAAATGAACCCATGTTCATGAAGGTTCCATAAAAGAACTATAAAACTTAAATTACAATTATTTTCATATGGTGATATACCTAGTCACAAAACATCTATTCACTTGTGGCTAAGAAAAACATTGCCTAGACAAACACACACTGGGACATCTGTGCAAGCAGGAATGGAAATGATTTAAGTTGCAGGATTTAGATTTATGTAAATATTTTTTGAAAATAAGATTCTTATCCATCACTTGTCTAAGATTTAGCAAATGTAGGACAATCAACATTATCACATTTCTTGTTGCTTTGAACAGCGGCTAAATATTTACATTCTGCCATGTTAAGAAAATTGATCTGTTATGTATATTAAGTACTACCTCTCTTCCATTCAATATCTTTCCAGTATTATTTATAAAAGCTCTTTGAGATGGAGTTCTGGTTGGTCTCTCAGTTTGGCCACAGTTCCATTTCAAATTCTGCAAAATTATGGGTTTAATAAACATCAAAGAAAATGCATCAAGTTCATTTTATCTGTGAACCTTCAGAACAAGAAGGCCCAGGAGGCTAAGGTTTGACATGCTCATGAGTGTGCAATTCTGATATCTATATCCTGATCTTAGAATTCAGGCTCTGACTCCATCAATATAAGAACTGCTCCTCTCCTGGTCTCTGCAGGGCACTAAGCTTGCTTGCAAAAGTTTATGCATGGCACTCTGTATTTCCCTTTCCTTGCCTGTTTTATTCCTGTTTTATTTAGCACAGCGCCAAGGTTTTTAAGATTCCTGCTTTCTGGGAACAGGTTTCCTGTGTATTTGATATCTTGGTACCTTTTGTGATTATAAGGCCAACACCACAGGAGTAGGGAAGCATATGTACCTGCAATCTGTGAACCGAAAGAAGACTGCTGGATGAAGGGGTGAAAGAGTATATTTAGCTTTTGACGCCCTTTTCTAGGGTAGAAGATAAGCAGGTGGTAGTATCTCCACTTTCCATGGGAAGAGACAGAGTTCTGGAGTGAAGTTTACCCACTGGTCTTCCCTTCATGAAAGTCTCAGTCCTAGTCTTCTTCTGCAACTTACATGTATTCCCTTCTCTGTGGCAAAGCCTTTGTTCACTCATGGTGGTCTTCCTTTCCCCTGAATTCACAGTTCGTCTAGTCGGCAGTTCCTTCTCATCAACCAGTATCAGTTATTAGATGTTGTAACTAATGCTCATTATGTTCATTGAATTTTTATTCAGTCTTTATATCTTGCTCTCCACCTGAAATCCCCCAACATACACATTGATTTTAATCTAGATTGTAAGCTTCCCCAAAAGAAAAAACTATGCCTTATAATCTCCTGTGCCCACTACTGTATCCAGCTTTATAAATATAAAAACATTTGGTTCAAGTCAATGGGTCAAAATTGTTCACATGGGATATGCTATAAAAGCAAAATCACTACTTCTACTAATAACCATTTTTACAGATTAGGCCATTATTATTGACCCCCTTTTTCTTTACTATTTCCTTTCAGATTTCTCAGAAAATTAGTCTACACAGCCTGGCTCTCTCTCCCCAACTTTGGTTCCATTTTTAACTGCTGTAATCACACTATCACGATTGTAACTCATATAAAACCTCTGTGAAATATCCTCAGTGACTACTAAAGAAACTCACCAGCCTTCTGTGATCTCATTCCTAAATCCTAGCCCAGAGCTTAGCAGCCATTTAAGTTAACATTGTTGAGTAAAGGAATGAGTGAATCCTGCTCAGCCTTGCTGGAACATTTGATACTGCTATACTTCCTTCTTGAAATATTTTCCCCCTTTAGCTTTTTAGCCATGACTCTTTCCTAGTTTTTCTACTTTCTTGTAACTGTCCTTTCTCAGTCTCCTTCTGCCGTCTCTTGCTGCTTTTCCAATTCCTAAACGAGAGTGTTACCCAAAGTTCTATTCAAGACTTCAACTTGCTCCATGCTTCTTCCTAGGGTGATCTCATTCATTTCTTTGGCCTCATGCCTTATAATAGATGCATAATAAATTGATCCCATCTAATCTGACCTCCATTACAGATTCCCTGTCTGCCTATCAGGTAACTAAATTTCATTGCTCCATGGGAAACTTAAACTTAAAATGTTTTAGATGAAGCATAGTATCTTCCCCTTCAAACCTGCTCCTTTATATGTGCCCCTATCATACTTATCTCATATTCCTTCCATCTCATCCTTGGATTCATCTTGAATTCTTACCTGCCCCTCAAACCTCACATTCAGTCAGTCTTAAAGTCGCATTGTACTGACCTCCAAATCCTCTCTCAGATATGGCCTCTTCTTTTCCATTCCATTGCCAATGGCCTGGTTTCCAGTTGGGACCACTGACATAGCTTTTAGGTAATGTTCCCTTTATCCTAGCTACTACCATTTAACCTTCCTCTTCAGGCATTATCCTGCCTCAGCCTCTAGAATGGACTTAATCTTAGAAAAAAAGCTATAGAATTGATTTCAGACAATAGAGTGGCACGTCTCATCAAATTCCTCTTGCTCTCTGTCTCACTTTCATTAACAGGAATCTGGCCTTGGTAACTTATCCAGTATTCAAGTCTTCTAAGGAAATTATTTTCTCTTATGACTCCATCCCACCCTTAGGATACTGAAATTTCACCACTAAATGTTAGGCTGGTAAGTAGAATTTAGTTATGTGTTGAGTCTCTCTGCCTGTTGGTGTTCCTTCAATATCGTTGACTCCAGAGTACTAATTAGTCAGCTCCATTCCCTGTTACCTTGTACTAAAATCCCTAAACACAACTCTGTGTGGACTCTGGCCTTGAGAGGGTACAAACCTGATTGATGGCATATAGGACTCTGACCTCAGCACATGATCATCTCTGCAGGTAGATCTGTGCTGCCCCATTCCTGGTAGTACTTAATAAACAAAACCTCCTATTGGTTTCTGACTGTAATAGAATAGGGAACATACACAGATTATGAAAAAATATTAATTCTCAAATCACTTTTACTTGATTTGGAAGTCAGTCAATTCTCTCCAATTGTAACTACACAGTGCTCAATCTGACAGAAAAAAATGTCAAATCAATTATTTGGTTATTATTTGACAACCTATAATTAATCTCATTAATTTTTTCCCCCATCGATTAAAGTGATCGGTTATTTGGATTTTTCAGAGACAAAGGTCAAACCTTGAGGAATAAGGATCACTCCTTATTCCTGTCATGTAGTCTTGCTTCAGTCCTCCAGCACATGATCAGGGCTTTGTGGACAATACAAGCGATTTCGTGTCATCAGAGATAATGCACAATATGTAATACAAACTAAAACACTTCTAAAACTGAACAGATAATTAAAAACTACACACTTGTAATTTAATATTTGTACTTCACTTGACATAAATGTATAGGACATACAATTTTTAATATTAAATTAAACCCGACACATCTTGTAGAACACTGAGATTAATCCTTTTGTAAAGGAAAAATCAAAATGACCATGCTGTGTTTTCTCCTTGGATAAATCTGTATCTTTCATATTGTGTAAAGCCTCACTCAGCACGTCTCAGAGACAGTAAGCTGAAGTAAAGGAGGTTGGTTTCTTTACTTTTAAGTCTTTTGATCCAGGATCCCAGATGCTAAATTTGAGAAGCCTTATTACATTAATGCCTCCCAGTAGAGAAGCTCAATATTCATCACAATTTCTTTAAACTTGCTGGGTCATTTCTTTAAACCAATAGAGGAGCTGACAGTGAATAGTTTAGAGCAGCAGCGTTTCAGTCAAGGGGCAGAAAAGAAAGCCTGCTCCAACTGCCACCCTTGGTGAAACTTATTAAACCTCTTTTTCATATAGATTTCCTTTCAAGGACTATCAATAGGGTGGTCTGAAAAATAATTAAAAGACACCCTAAGAAATAAAGAATCCCTAAATTACCGATAACTTCCCATAAACCTGCTCAGCTATACATTCTCCCTCTCCACTGCAGCATCTGCCTGTACCATTCTCAGCTGAGAGTCAAATGGAATCATTCCCTGAGGTTTTGCTGTGTACAGGAGCTGCTAAGCCAGGGATAACAGTATCCCAAACTTCTAAATCTGCCAGCATAGCATTGGTGAGGGCAGCTTCCTAAATGGGAAGGTCCTGAGACCAGGAAGAATCTATATATGAAACATAAAGTTTTAAGAGGGAAATCAATAGAGCAGCAATGCTGTTAGGTAATCAGAAAGACCAATAGACCCATCTGTTTCCCTAGAGAAGTGGTATTTAACCAGGGTTGATTTTGATCCAGGAAATATTTGACAACACCTGGAGATGTTTTGTGTTGTTATAAGTGAAGGGGGCAGTGCTACTGGCATTGAGTGGGTAGAGGGCCAGAGATGCAGCTGACCATCCTGCAATGCACTGGACACCTTCCACAACAAAGAATGAACCAGCCCAAAATGTCTGTACAGTAGTCCCCCTCATCTGCAGGGGATATGTTCCAAGACACCCAGTGGATGCCTGAAACCATGAATGGTATCAAATCCTATATATACTATGTTTTTTCCTATACGGACATACATATGATAAAGTTTAACTTATAAATTAGGCACAGTAAGAAACTATCTGAATTGCCAGCATCACTACTCTTGCACTTTCAGGCCTTTATTAAGTAAAATAAGTGTTTCTTGGAACACAAGCGCTGAGATACCATGGCAGTCTATCTGATAACCAAGATGGCTAAGTGACCAATGGGCGGGATACCCTGCTCAAAGGGATGATTCACTGCCAAGGTGGGACAGAGTGGTCAGCATGAGGTTTCATCACACTACTTAAACAGTGAGCAACTTAAAACTTATGAATTGTTCATTTCTGGAATTTTCCATGTAATATTTTTGGGCCAGAGATGACCCGGATAACTGAAACCTCAAAAAGCAGAATAAGGGGGGACTACTGTACTAACAAGGTTGAGAAAGCTTGCTCTAGTTGAAACTGTACAGGCAGATAAAGTAATTTCCAGAAGCAGAAACCAAACATGGAATTGTCTCCCTCCACCCACACACACATTTTCCCACAGTAAAACTCATCTCTCACATGCTTCTCATTGTGCCATTTTACTTGGAAGGTATTCTGAATACTTACAGCAAGTAAAACTATCACACATGAAGCACTGCTTTTTTTTTTTTTTTTTTTTGCGTTATGCGGGCCTCTCACTGTTGTGGCCTCTCCCGTTGCGGAGCACAGGCTCCGGACGTGCAAGCTCAGTGGCCATGGCTCACGGGCCCAGCCGCTCCGTGGCATGTGGCATCCTCCCGGACCGGGGCATGAACCCACATCCCCTGCATCGGCAGGCAGACTCTCAACCACTGCGCCACCAGGGAAGCCCTGATTTTTTTTTTTTTAACATCTTTATTGGAGTATAAGTACAATCTTGTGATAGTTTCTGCTGTATGATAAAGTGAATCAGCTATATGCATACTATATCCCTATATGCCCTCCCTCTTGTGTCTCCCTATCCACCCTCTAGGTGGTCACAAAGCACGGAGCTGATCTCCCTGTGCTATGCAGCTGCTTCCCACTATCTATCTATTTTATATTTGGTAGTGTATATATGTACATGCAACTCTCTCACTTCTTCCCAGCTTGCCCTTCCCCCTCCCCATGTCCTCAAGTTCATTCTCTACATTTGTATCTTTATTCCTGTCCTGTCACAAGGTTCTTCAGAACCTTTTTTTTTTAGATTCCATATATATGTGTTAGCATATGGTACATGTTTTTCTCTTTCTGACTTACTTTACTCTGTATGACAGACTCTAGGTCCATCCACCTCACTACAAATAACTCAATTTCATTTCTTTTTAGGGCTGAGTAATATTCCATTGTATATATGTGCCACATCTCCTTTATCCATTCATCTGTCGATGGACACTTAGGTTGTTTCCATGTGCTGGCTATTATAAATAGAGCTGCAATGAACATTGTGGTATATGACACTTTTTGAATTATGGTTTTCTCAGGGTATATGCCCAGTAGTGGGATTGCTGGGTCGTATGGTAGTTCTATTTTTAGTTTTCTAAGGAACTTCCATACTGTTCTCCATAGTGGCTGTATCAATTTACATTCCTACCAACAGTGCAAGAGGGTTCCATCCTCTCCAGCATTTATTGTTTGTAGATTCTTTGATGATGGCCATTCTGACTGGTGTGAGGTGATACCTCATTGCAGTTTTGATTTGCATTTCTCTAATGATTAGTGACGTTGAGCATCCTTTCACGTGTTTGTTGGCAATCTGTATATCTTCTTTAGAGAAATGTCTCCTTAGGTCTTCTACCCATTTTGGGATTGGGTTGTCTGTTTTTTTTGATATACAGCTGCATGGGCTGCTTGTATATTTTGGACATTAATCCTTTGTCAGTTGCTTCACTGGCAAGTATTTTCTCCCATTCTGATGGTTGTCTTTTCATCTTGTTTATGGTTTACCTTGCTGTGCAAAAGCTTTTAAGTTTCATTAAGTTCCATTTGTTTATTTTTATTTCCATTTCTCTAGGAGGTGGGTCAAAAAGAATCTCGCTATGATTTATGTCATAGAGTGTTCTGCCCATGTTTTCCTATAAGAGTTTTATAGTATCTGGCCTCATATTTAGGTCTCTAATCCATTTTAAGTTTATTTTTGTGTATGGTGTTAGGGAGGGTTCTAATTTCATTCTTTTACATGTAGCTATCCAGTTTTCCCAGCACCACTTATTGAAGAGGCTGTCTTATCCATTGTATATTCTTGCCTCCTTTATCAAAGATAAGATGACCATTTGTGCATGGGCTTACCTCTGGGCTTTCTATCCTGTTCCATTGATCTATATTTCTGTTTTTGTGCCAGTACCATACTGTCTTGGTTACTGTAGCTTTGTAGTATAGTCTGAAGTCAGGGAGCCTAATTCCTCCACCTCCGCTTTTCTTCTCAAGATTGCATTGGCTATTTGGGTACTTTTGTGTTTCCATACAAATTTTGTTCTAGTTCTGTGAAAAATGCCATTTGTATTTGATAGGGATTGCATTGAACCTGTAGATTGCTTTGGGTAGTATAGTCATTTTCACAATGTTCATTCTTCCAATCCAAGATAATGGTATATCTCTCCATCTATTTGTATCATCTTTAATTTCTTTCATCAGTGTCTTATAGTTTTCTGCATACAGGTCTTTTATCTCCTTAGGTAGGTTTATTCCTAGGTATTTTATTCTTTTTGTTGCAATGGTAACTGGGTGTGTTTCCTTAATTTCTCTCTCAGATTTTTCATCATTAGTGTATAGGAATGCAGGACATTGCTGTGCATTAATTTTGTATCCTGCTACTTTACCAAATTCATTGATTAGCTCTAGTAGATTTCTGGTAGCATCTTCAGGATTCTGTATGTATAGTATCATGTCATCTGCAAACAGTGACAGCTTTACTTCTTCTTTTCCAATTTGGATTCCTTTTATTTCTTTTTCTTCTCTGATTGCTGTGGCTAAAACTTCCAAAACTATGTTGAATAATAGTGGTGAGAGTGGGCAACCTTGTCTTGTTCCTGATCTTAGTGGAAATGGTTTCAGCTTTTCACCATTGATGATGATGTTGGCTGTGGGTTTGTCATACATGGCCTTTATTTTGTTGATGTAGGTTCCCTCAATACCTACTTTCTGGAGGGTTTTTATCATAAATGGGTGTTGAATTTTGTCAAAAGCTTATTCTGCTTCAGTTGAAATGATCATATGGTTTTTCTCCTTCAATTTGTTAATATGGTGTATCACATTGTTTGATTTGCATATATTGAAGAATCCTTGCATTCCTGAGGTAAACCCCACTTGATCATCGTATATGATCCTTTTGTTTTGTTTTGTTTTCGGTACACGGGCCTCTCACTGCTGTGGCCTCTCTTGTTGCGGAGCACAGGCTCCGGATGCACAGGCTCAGCGGCCATGGCTCACGGGCCCAGCCGCTCCACGGCACGCGGGATCCTCCTGGACCAGGGCACGAACCCATGTCCCCTGCATCGGCAGGCAGACTCCCAACCACTGCATCACCAGGGAAGCCCTGTATGATCCTTTTAATGTGCAGTTGGATTCTGTTTGCTACCATTTTGTTGAGGATTTTTGCATCTATATTCATCACTGATAATGGCCTGTAGTTTTCTTTTTTTGTGACATCTTTGTCTGGTTTTGGTATCAGGGTGATGGTGGCCTCCTAGAATGAATTTGGGAGTGTTCCTCCCTCTGCTATATTTTGGAAGAGTTTGAGAAGGATAGGTGTTAGCTCTTCTCTAAATGTTTGATAGAATTCACCTGTGAAGCCATCTTGTCCTGGGTTTTTGTTTCTTGGAAGATTTTTAATCACAGTCTCAATTTCAGTGCTTGTGATTGGTCTGTTTATATTTTCTATTTCTTCCTGGTTCAGTCTTGGAAGGTTGTGCTTTACTAAGAATTTGTCCATTTCTTCCAGGTTGTCCATTTTATTGGCATAGAGTTGCTTGTAGTAATCTCTCATGATCCTTTGTATTTCTGCAGTATCTGTTGTTTCTTCTCCTTTTTCATTTCTAATTGTGTTGATTTGAGTCTTTTCCCTTTTTTTCTTGATGAGTCTGGCTAATGGTTTATCAATTTTTTTTATCTTCTTGAAGAACCTGCTTTTGGTTTTATTGATCTTTGCTACTGTTTCCTTCATACATTTTTCATGTATTTCCAATCGGATTTTTATGATTTCCTTCCTTCTGGTAACTTTGGGTTTTTTATGTTCTTCCCTCTGTAATTGCTTTAGCTGTAAGGTTAGGTTGTTTTTTTGAGATGTTTATTGTTTCTTGAGGTAGTACTGTATTGCTATAAACTTCCCTCTTAGAACTGCTTTTGCTGCATCCCATAGGGTTTGGGTCATTTTGTTTTCATTGTCATTTGTTTCTAGGTATTTTTTAATTTCTTTTTTGATTTCTTCAGTGATCTCTTGGTTATTTAGTAGTGTATTGTTTAGCTTCTGTGTGTTTGTATATTTTACATTTTTTTCCCTGTAATTGATATATAGTAATTGATATCTAGTCTTATAGTGTTGTGGTCAGAAAAGATACTTGATATGATTTCAATTTTCTTAAATTTACCAAGGCTTGATTTGTGACCCAAGATACGATCTATCCTAGGGAATGTTCCATGAGCACTTGAGAAGAAAGTGTATTCTGTTGTTGTTAGATGGAATGTCCTATAAATATCAATTAAGTCCATCTTGTTTAATGTGTCATTTAAAGCTTGTGTTTTCTTATTTTCATTTTGGATGATCTGTCCATTGGTGAAATTGGGGTGTTAAAGTCCCCTATTCTTATTGTGTTACTCTCAGTTTCTCCCTTTATGGCTCTTAGCATTTGCCTTATGTATTGAGGTGCATAAATATTACAATTGTTATATCTTATTTTGATTGATCCTTTGATCATTATGTAGTGTCCTTCTTTGTCTCTTGTAATAATCTTTATTTTAATGTCTATTTTTTCTGATATGAGAATTGCTAATCCAGCTTTCTTTTGATTTCCATTTGCATGGAATATCTTTCTCCATCCCCTCACTTTCAGTCTGTATGTGTCCCTAGGTCTGAAGTGGGTCTATTGTAGACAGCATATATATGGGTCTTGTTTTGTATACATTCAGCCAGTCTATGTCTTTTGGTTGGAACATTTAATCCATTTACATTTAAGGTAATTATCGATATGTATGTTCCTATTCCCATTTGCTTAATTGTTTTGGGTTTGTTATTGTAGGTCTTTTCCTTCTCTTGTGTTTCCTGCCTAGAGAAATTCCTTTAGCATGTGTTGTAAAGCTGCTGTGGTGGTGCTGCATTCTCTTAGATTTTGCTTGTCTGTAAAGTTTTTAATTACTCCATCGAATCTGACTGCGATCCTTGCTGGGTAGAGTAATGTTGATTGTAGATTTTTCCCTTTCATCACTTTAAATACATCCTGCCACTTCCTTCTGGCTTGCAGTGTTTCTGCTGAAAGGTCAGCTGCTAACCTTATGGGGATTCCCTTGTATGTTGCTTTTCCCTTGCTGCTTTAATGTTTTTTCGTTGTATTTAATTTTTGATAGTTTGATTAATATGTTTCTTGGCTGGTTTCTGCTTGGATTTACCCTCTATGGGACTCTCTGTGCTTCCTGAACTTGATTGACTATTGATTAACTTGTGATCGTCTTGATTGACTCTGTTTGTGGTCTCCTTTTTGCAGGCTCCAGGTTCATAGTTCCTGTTGTTTTTGGTGTCTGCCCTCAGTGGGTAAAGTTGGTTCAGTGGCTTGTGTAGGCTTCCTGGTGGAGAGGACTGGTGGCTGTGTTCTAGTGTATGAGGCTGGATCTTGTCTTTCTGCTGGGCAGGACCATGTCTGGTGGTGTGTTTTGGGGTGTCTATGAACTTTTTAAGATTTTAGGCAGCCTCTCTGCTAATGGGTGGGGTTGTGTTCCTGTCTTGCTAGTTGTTTGGTGTGGGTGTCCAGCACTGGACCTTGCTCATCGTTGAGTGGAGTTGGGTCTTAACATTGAGATGGAGATCTCTAGGAGAGCTCTTGCTGAGTGATATTACGTGGGGCCAGGAGGTTTGTGGTGGTCCAATGTCCTGAATTTGGCTCTCCCACCTCAGAGGCTCAGGCCTGATACCTGGCTGGAGTACCAAGACCCTGTCAGCCACACAGCTCAGAATAGAAGGGAGAAAAGAAAGAAAGAAAGAAATAATAAAATAAAATAAAATGTTATTAAAATAAAAATATGTTTAAAAATTATTAAAATAAAAAAATTTTAAGTAATAAAAAATAAGGAAGAAGCAGCCAAACCAGTAAATAAATCCACCAATGATAACAAGCACTAAAAGTTATACTAATATACACATAAAAATCAGTAACTAGTCTGTCACATACAGCAAACCCCAAGTCTACAGTTGCTCCCAAAGTGCATTGCCTCAATTTTGGGATGATTCGTTGTCTATTCAGGTATTCCACAGATGAAGGGTACATCAAGTTGACTGTGGAGATTTAATCCACTGCTCCTGAAGCTGCACAGAGAAATTTCTCTTTCTCTTCTTTGTTCGCACAGCTCCTGGGGTTCAGCTTTGGATTTGGCCCCGTCTCTGCATATAGGTCACCCTCTGGCATCTGTTCTTCACCCAGACAGGAGGGGATTAAAGGAACGGCTGATTAGGGGGCTCTGGCTCACTCAGGCTGGGGGGAGGGAGGGGTATGGATGCAGGCTGAGCCTGCGACAGCAGAGGCTGGCGTGACGTTGCAACAGCCTATGGCGCCATGCGTTCTCCCAGGGAAGTTGTCCCTGGATCCTGGGACCCTGGCAGTGGCAGGCTGCACAGGCTCCTGGGAGGGGAGGTGTGGATAGTGACCTGTGCTTGCACACAGGATTCTTGGTGGCTGCAGCAGAAGCCTTAGCATTTCGTGCCCGTCTCTGATGTCCATGCTGATACCTGTGACTCGCACCCGTCTCTGGAGCTTGTTTAGGCGGTGCTCTGCCTTCTGTGGGCAGACGGGGAAGGAATCCCCTCTCCTTGTGCACCCCGAAACAATGGTCTCTTGTCTCTTTGGCGGCTCCAGACTTTTCCCGGACTCCCTCCCGGCTAGCCATGGTGCACTAGCCCCCTTCAGGCTGTGTTTATGCCACCAACCCCAGTCCTCTCCCTGTGATCCGACCTCCGAAGCCAGAGCCTCAGCTCTCAGCCCCCGCCCGCCCCGGCAGGTGAGCAAACAAGCCTCTCGGGCTGGTGAGTGCTGGTCGGCACTGATCCTCCGTGCGGGAATCTCTCTGCTTTGCCCTCCGCACCCTGTTGCTGCGCTCTCCTCCGCAGCTCCGAAGCTTCCCCCCTCCGACACCCACAGTCTCCACCCGCAAAGGGTCTTCCTAGTGTGTGGAAACCTTTCCTCCTTCACGGCTCCCTCCCACTGGTGTGGGTCCCGTCCGTATTCTTTTTTCTCTGTTTTTTTTCTTTTGTGTTACCCCAGGTACGTGGGGAATTTCTTGACTTTTGGGAAGTCTGAAGTCTTCTGCCAGCGTTCAGTAGGTGTTCTGTAGGAGTTGTTCCACTTGTAGATGTATTTTTGATTTATCTGTAGGGAGGAAGGTGATCTCCATGTCTTACTCCTCCGCCATCTTGAAGGTCCAGCCAAAGCATGGTTTTGAGTTTGTTTGAAACCCAACAGAATATGTGGCTTAGGCACTTATTTCTACCAATCTCTTGATTTTTACCTCAAACTTTCTTTCAATTGTTCTGACAATTCTCAAGATAATCAGTAAATTTTTCAGGCTAAAATTAAACCATGCAGATAAGTACCTTTTATTCATTGATCTCCATCTCCACTCCAGGAACTTCTGTGTGGCACGAGTTTTGCAGGGACTAGATTTGTCTGGTTCGTATTTAACTTATTTAATAAATAAAGTGCCTGTTGTGTGCAAGACACTGTGATAGGAGTCTGTGTGTGGCTGAGAAGAGGTGGGCAGTTGGGAGATTAAAATAACAGCACTTATCAAGTAAAGGAAGGGAAGGTGGTTCCTTCTATTAAGTATTCCTTATGCCTCATGTCCTGCTCTGGACTATCGAGCATTTGGTAGACATTTATTGAGTATCTATTACATGCCATGCATTGGGTCAGGGATATGGAAATCAAAGAGTACACAGTTGATCCTTGAACAATGCACATGAGCTAGGGGTGCCCACCCTCTGTGCAGCCAAAAATCTGCGTATAATTTATAGGTGGCTCCCTGTATACTTGGTTCCTCTATATTCGTGGTTCTGCATCTGCCTACTCAATCAACCATGAATCACGCTATGCTGTAGTATTTACTATTGACAAAATTTACATATAAGTGGACCCAAGTAGTTCAAACCCATGCTGTTCATCCTTGTGGAATTCATATCATAGTGGGGTGAATTAGGCAAGAAAAAAATCACCATTATTATAATGTATGACAAATGCTGTAATAAACTATATGTGATACTCTTTGATAAAATAGTTGTTCAGTCCTGAGCTGGACATGATCTTCTAGAGATCCTTGATGACCAAAGATAAAGTGTGAGAATAATACCCAAGCATACGCAATCATTAAGGCTATACTTTTTCAATGTTAATGTGCATACGGATCACTTGAGGATCTTGTTAAAATCTGGGATGGGGCATGAGATTCTGCATTTCCAGTAAGCTCCCAGGTATTATCAATGCTGTTGATTGAAGGACCACACTTTGAATAGTGAGGAATTAAGGTAATATTGGCATCTCTTGCTCATAGACTACATACCCATTACACCGTCTTCTCTCCTCAGTTTCCTATGCTTCTCCACTCCCAGTTCCCCCTTTCACACACACACACACACACACACACACACACATGAATACATACATACACATTGATTCACATACTTCTGCTTGTGTGATTTCCAAGTTTGGAGAGATGTCATAAACACTGTGTTGTGGGTTATGAAAGAAATGTGGCAAAGATCAGGGAGAAAACGGCATATTTTGTTGACAATGCTGGCCTTGGCTATTTTAGCAGAGCCTAGAGAAGAACTCCAAAGGGATCTTTGTTGGTAAATAATGTGGGAAAGAACCAGAAGAAAACCACACTTTCTCTGGTATTCTGCTCTGCTTCAACTCCCAAAGGTCCTGGACAGCCCAAGAAAGACAAGACAGTCTGTACCTAAGAGAGGGATATACTTTACCTAAGAGGAAACAAGAAAATCTGTTTTGCACAGCACTCTCTGGTTCTTCCTCCATTCACTGCCCCCAAAGATGCTCCATGAAGTCGAAAGAAATCAGACTCCCAGGAGCCTTTAGTAACATGTAGCTCAGGGTCCTAAGGCCCCTCAAGATGGGACTCCCTTTGCTTGCTGCACCCCAGCTACACCAGCCTTCTTTCTGCTAACCAAATACCTAAGCTCATTCCAATTTAGCCCTTGTGTGCACTCTTCCTTCTGCTCTGCCCTTAGTTGTCTGCATGGCTGACACCCTTTTCATTCAAGTCTTAGCTTAAATGTCATCTTCTTAAGTTGACCTTCCTGTATCTAAAGTATCTAACTCAACCCACCCTCCCTGTTAGTCTTCAGCACATGATCAAGTTTGATTTTCTTCATAGTATTATATTTATCACCAACTTCAAGTTTCATACTATTTAATTGCTTATTTGCTTATTGTCTACCTCTCACCCACTAGAATCTAAATTCCATGAGAGTAAGTGTCTAATCTGTCTTGCTCATTATTGTATCTCTAGCAAAAGGCACAGCAATTGGCACATAAAAGATACTCAAATATTTGTTGTATGAAATAATATCTTTCCATCTCTGTAAACCTCAATATCTTAATCTATAAATGGACAGATGATGCGATCTACATATAAAAGTATAAAGTAAAATAAATGATAAGCACTGGACATGGATCACGTAAAATACTCCACAAATATTGGCTTTTATCATCACTATTAATTATTATTTCTGCATTATTAACTCTGAGCACTAAGTGCCTGGCACATAGTAGGTTCTCACCAAATACTGGCTCAGCAAACGAATGAGAACTGCACCGAAAAGTTATAAATACTATGGCTGCCCAAAATTCTTAGTACTACTCAATGGAAATATTGTCACAGCATCCAGGAGTGCCTAAGATAGATAAATGTGTTTTAAAGTCCTCTCCCTTATTGATTCCCTGGACCATGAGTTCCCTTTCCTGTACCAGATGCAGCAATGCCAAGAGCCAGCATCTCTGGAAGGCTCTGTTCCTTACCGACATGCCATTCCAGATTCTTACAAGTATAGGTTCTCCTAAAATCCAGAGCCAGAACCCACCTGTAGGGGGCTCAACTGTAGGGTAACTTACTCCATGACCATCTCTTCTCCCCGTAGTTTTATCCTTGGGACAGCTACCTAAATCTAACTGTGCACGGCAGGCATTGAAAGAGATGCAAAGAAGATTCAGTCATATTCAGGGAGTATGCATCATAAGGGAAAGGAAAAACGTTGGGAAGGCAGATGTGGTTGTCACACAGTCAGCCCTGTCTTCCCACTCCTCTTTAGGAAATGACTGTTTAAGACGCTGATGTCTTTTTAATGCCACTTCCTTCCCTGGATTCTACCTCCTTCCCTGGATTCTCCACTAAAACCTCCCTGTAGTGTCAGACTCCAGAATTTGGGGCAGCTTTGAATATTTGTAAGCACAGGAGCAGCTCTGGTTACCTGGACAGACAAAAGAAATGTACTGGGGAAAGGGAGGGACCAGAGCAGATAAAACCAAATCCCCATCACTAAAAGCAACTATTCTGAATGAAGAATATCTACTGTATTTTTCCCTCTAAGAAATCAAATATGAAACACGGCAAATAAACAGTCCAATTATTATATTCTCTTAGATTCGAGAGCCAGAAGGTCTCTGAAGCCTATTTAGCTTTGTTCTTGCACGTCTGACACTATTGGTTTTCCTTTTATGAATAACGAAAATCTGAAATAACACAACATTATCCTTAATCATGTTTGTGCCACAGAAATAACATCTCCTTGAAATACAAGCCTTTGATTCTACGATGCCCTCACAAAACACCACTTGCCAACAGTTGGATCTTTTTTTCTTTTATCAAAGAAGTGTTTGAGGCATGGGGATTATTTATTCCTCCTGTCTTCCTTCCAATCTCCCTTCCTCTTCCTCCAGACTTGAGATCTGAGATCTGTATGTGTAGAGAAAAGCATACCTCATCTTACTTTCCAAACTCATGGCAAAACTAAAATAATAAGCAATGTCTGTAGATCTGGTGCACACATACACACTGGTTTATAAAAACTAGAACATAGGTACCATTATTAGACCTAAGAAGATTCTGAATAGCATCACCTTAATGTTACATGATATTTTGTTCCATAAATCCAAGAACACACATACGTATTACATGCTATATAAACATTCCCAAACCACTTAACCCAAAGTACATATTTGTTATAAAGCATTATTTCTTGCAATAGTATTGGTTATATAGAGTATTGATCAGGGATATACAGTATTGTCTTACTTTCAAATGAAAAACCCATGACTCTACATTGTATCTAAAATGGGTAATGGATGTTGCTGTTTGTGAAATGAAAATATTGCAACGACACTCAAAATGTATTAACTGAAAACTAACTTAGTATTTCACAAACACCTAGTATGTACCCTGTACCAGGCTAGCAGTCAATAGAAAAATAGACAGCCGTTCTCTGCCATCAAAATCTTTCTTAATCTCTCATGGTAAAAAAATAAGACAACAATGGAAACTTGGGAAAAATGACACCAACAGTCTCATCTAGGGCCTGGTGATCCACCAGCTTCACCCTCCTGCCTCTTCCACATCCCAACATACATATGTTGACTTTATTGGCTGCAAAGCAAATGTGGTAACATTAAGGGATAGATTAAAAAATAAAGAAGATATGCAATTTTCCTACCTTTAAGAGAGCTTCCCTAGAGAAAACTATCCATTTACCCATATATCCTTTTAGTCTGTGTTCATATGCATTCATATTTTACATAGATTGATTGGTGTGTACCAAGCACATTGGATTGTATCATCAATGTTTTTCGATAGTATTACATAGTCTTCAAATATTGTTTAAATGATTGCATCATATTGCACATGCTAATACATACTTTAACAATTCCTCTATTAGTATGCATTTTTGAGTTTCCTCTCATATAAATTATATAAAGAAAAGTTCTTCCTTTCTTTTTTTTTACAAAAAATTGTCAGAAATTCAGTAGACACATTTTTGGGATGATTTAACAATCTTTCTTCCTCTACCACTTCTTCCTGCATCCTCTCAGAGTTGTGTAACTACCTTAAGAGAACTAAAGGACACTAAAAGCTGGCTGTGGAAGTCATGGCAGTTATGAGTGGGGAAAATTACAGTGACAATGAACTCCTTTTCCACTCACTTCTGATAATGACCCTCTTCTAATCCCATACTTTTCTCAGTCAGCTCCCCCCAGGACACAGGCATTTCTTGTTTCAGTTTTGATGCCTCACACCTCACACCTCTATTTCCTCATGTATATTCTTTTTTGCCAGTCCTTAAAGTGTCTAGCCACTCAAGACCATACCTCAAAGACTTCCCCATGCCCAAAAGCCTAGATATTATCTGGACCTGGAGGCACACTATTTAGAGCACACACAGAAACAAATATATCCCAAACAGCTGTTTTACTTCTTAAGGAAATTCTTTTATTTGAAAAATCTTTTTTATTGAGCCAGACTATTTGTATTGTCTTCTGATAGGAACTGTTCGGATTGGATTTAAATTGTGGTCAAGTATGTACTTCATGTTCTTATTCACTTTTGGTGAATGAAAGTTAGAATGATCTGCCATGGTAACCAGTCATTTTCTAGTGATCCCAGGTTGATATAAAAACAAAACAAAACAAAACAAAAAGTAATAACAATAAACCCTGTTATTTACTGTATTACACTTGTTAGAGTTTAAATTTACTTAGGGAGTTAACACTTGATCACACAAGATTGCAAATAATTAAAAAAACAACTCCCTAATTAGAAGTTACTTATTTTATACAAGCCAAGCAAATACTTTGTAAGTGAATAAGCCCAAGATTAGATCATGAAAGTCACAAACTCTGTGCAAACATAAGGAAGGGATTGCTGTGAGCTGGCTCTATTTCTGTGTCAGAACAGGCAGAACAAGAGGAACTATTACGGCCACTTTGTTTTGCATTGGACTTGGAAGAGTCAATTCAAATCAGCAAATATATTTTGAACACCTGCAATGTAAAAGGAAACAAGCTAAACACCATGAGGGATATGAAAATAAATAAGACAAGTTCTAGCTCCAATAAACTCAAATGAATGTCTTTAAAAGAATGGTCCTGGGCTTCCCTGGTGGCGCAGTGGTTGAGAGTCCACCTGCTGATGCAGGGGACGCGGGTTCGTGCCCCGGTCCGGGAAGATCCCACATGCCGCAGAGTGGCTGGGCCCGTGAGCCATGGCCGCTGAGCCTGCGCATCCGGAGCCTGTGCTCCACCAACGGGAGAGGCCACAACGGTTAGAGGCCCGCATACCACAAAAAAAAAAAAAAAAAAAGAATGGTCCTTACCGTTAAGGAATTTTAAATTAATAGTTCTATAGAATACTGCCAAGAAGGCTATTATTTTACTTTCCACTATTCATTTCTCACTGCCAATGTACTTGAATTGCAGCATATTTGAATTCGCTGAATTAGCTTCTTGGTCATAAAAGTTTTTCTCAATACATTTGAGGTTACTAGTCCTATGGAGTGACTTGCCCCAAATCACACAGTGTATCTGTCAGAGTATCAACAGAAAACATACGGAAAAATCCAATTAGGATAATTCAAGGATAGTTTATTTACAAAGGGAACATGTGGACGGGGTAATGTATAGTCTCAAGGCTAGTAACAGCTGAAGAACTGTTGCCACTTCTAGGCTGCAAAGAATAAGGATAAGGAGTGTTACCAGAAACTGGTAGAAGAGGGCTGTAATGAAGGCTGCCTTGAGAGGGACAAGCAACTTCAGTGAAGGGACTCACCTGTCTCAAAGCAAGCTCAGAGAGGGATGCAGAGCAATAAATGCCCCAACATCACTTTCCTATAGCCACTTGAGGTACCTCCACTGGTTAAACTGAATTGTAAACCTGAGAACACAGAAACCCATTAATTAATTCCATAGTAGTGAGCCTTCTGAAACCAAGGGCAAGGTGAAGAACAGTGGAGAGATCTGGAGGGGAAAAGAAACACTATCTGGGCATATAGCTTTGGTTGTAGTAGAGTTCTCCTAACTCTAAGTCCACTGTCAACTAGAACATAATTCTTCTCATATTACTCAAGATGCTTAATGAATTGAGTTGAGTTACTGAATTGAACGATAACTTCCCAACAGGAAGGAAGCACTGGGCATGTAATGTTGAGTCAGGGCCCAATGAGCGTGGGTCTCAGACCATCTCCTACTTTTAGAATTGGAATCAGATCAAAGAGCTGTACTCGGAAGCAGATGGGAAGCCAGCGTAGTGCCCAGGGCCAAGTGAGTAGAATGTTCAAAACGACCAGATCCATTCAGTATCCTCTTTTGCTAAACAGTGACACAACCCAGCATATGACAGGCCAGACACTGTGTGAAGTGTGGGACCATTGCCAAAGACAGATCTGGTTTGGCTTAAAAGAGACATGGTAGTTTTCAGAATTTGAGAGTTAACTCTGTGAAGTGTCTTTCCATGTGAGAAGAGATCTGGCAGGGTGAAAAAGTTTAAGAACCATTGGTCCTTTGCACACACCTAAGACCCCTGCTCTAGTCAGAGGTGGAAGTGAACTCCAGAAGACAGGAGTAGATGCACATCTCTTTGTGGGTTTAAAGGCAGCTCTCTTAGAAAAAAGAACCCTCCTACACTGTTGGTGGGAATGTAAATTGGTGCAGCCACTGTGGAAAACAGTATGGAGGTTCTTCAGGAAAACTAAAAATAGAATTATCATATGACCCAGCAATTCCACTCCTAGGAATATATCCAGACAAAACTATAATTCAAAAAGATGCATGCACTTCTATGTTCATAGCAGCACTATTCACAATGGCCAAGACATGGAAAAAACCTAAATGTCCATTGACAGGTAAATGGATAAAGAAGATGTGGTACATATATACAATGGAATACTACTCAACCATACAAAAGAATGAAATAATGTCATTTGCAGTAACATGGATGCAATTAGAGATTATCATACTAAGTTAAGTAAGTCAGAAAGAGAAAAACAAACACCATATGATGTCACTTACATGTGGAATCTAAACTATGACACAAATGAACCTATCTATGAAACAGAAACAGAGTCAGGGACATAGAGAATAGACTGCTGGTTGCCAAGGGGGAAGGATGTGGAAGAGGGTTGGATTGGGAGTTTGGAATTAGTAGATGCAAACTGGTATATATAGAATAGATAAAGGACAAGGTCTTACTGTACAGCACAGGGAACTATATTCAACACCCTGTGATAAGCCATAATGAAAAAGAATATATCAAAGTGGCTGAGTCACTGTACAGCAGTAATTAACACAACATTGTAATTCAACTATACTTCAATTAAAAAAATAATAATAAAGGCAGCTCTCCTAAACCTCCACTACAGCAGAATCCCAGAAATAACAATTAATCTTATATGAATAAAAGACACTTCCCAGGACCAGTCATCAGACTGGGAGCACTGACATGTGTGGGCATGACAAGAACAATGGTGGGGCCATTTTAGGATGATATACTAGATATCTTACTAGACCTCTCTCTTTCCTTCTTGAATCTGTATTTAATAATAATGGTGTCCATTATTCCTTTGTACACATATCTCATTGGGGTATTATGATAATCAAGGGAAAGAGTGAAATAGCACTTTGTAAATTATAGAGCTTTATACATATCACAATTTTTATTATTACCCATTGTGGGCTGTCTAAGCATCCCAGGAAGGAATACCTATTTCTACTCCTTACGATGGCTATTATCCTGAAAGATGGTTCCATTGCTGATACCTGCATTACAAAGAGAGTTTTCCCATTGTAGCTGGGTGGATAAGGTGATGAAATCTGCCTTCTCAGGGGCCCCAGCTGAACTCTTGGGTCAGCTTCCTCCTTCCCACCCCAGGAACTAGTAGCTAGAAGAAGATGATAACTCTTAGCTCAATACCAAGAGAGGGGCTGAGGGTGCTGTTTGATGAGACCATGAAAAAGTATTCCCTTGCTTCTTGTTCTAACTAGCAAGGCAAAAAGACAGCTGGTGACTGAAGACTCAACAGAGGAGGGGCAATCAGGCCTCTGAGAAATCCTTGGAGAAATCCCAAGGGAAGAAAAAAATATCCTGGAATGGAATAACACATTCATATTAACTACTCCCTGATTAGTAGTTAATTGTTGCAAATGAGTTTCCCAATCTTTTCCCTGACTATTAGGAAAGTGTGACCACCACAAAGCTGTCAAGCTATGGCACAGATCTGTATTGTACAAACCTTTGATGACCGGAATTCTGTGAGGAAGCCACAGATATTCGGGCAAGGTGACTCTGGTTACTAGGGGAGGGTAGCCAAGGAAATCTGCCTACAGTGGAGGCTGATCTGGTGCACCTCAGACTGGCTGAACAGACTGGGCAGGTTTTCGGAGATTAGGATATATGGGATAGAGAAAAGAAAATAGCCTTAAATGTTGTTTCATCTCACTACTTACTAACAGTTTGGAATTATCTTTGTATTGTTTTTCAGGATTCAAATGAATATAGGCACATAGTAGCATAGTGTTCTAGAAGCCAATGCATAAGCATGGTATCTATTTCTAAAACATCATTTTTTCCTGATATTTGAAGAAGGAATAGATTATTTTCATCAAACACATACACACATACATACACATGAGGGAGAAGAGGACTTTCTTCTTTGTGGCAAGCTACTCTGAACAACGCACAGCCCCACACACCCCTGTCTGGGGGCTGCTGTTCATATACAGCCATTAGAAGTATTTGGATGGAAAATTCCAAGGAATTCTACTGACGTAAAGCCCTACATGGTAGCAGAGGCACAGGCAGTAGAAAAAGCCCTTAAAGTCTTTTATAAACTTAGAAGTTGAAGACAAAAAATGAGTTATATTAAATTTTTGGTAAACAATATTTAACATGTGCCTGGTGATATCCTAGGCAATATACTGAAGTCCTCCAGGTTATGACTTAAACTAGATCAGGGGCTCCTAAAGTGGACATAATATCTTCTTGTTCCCTCTCTTCTTCCTGCCACACCCCCTCCCCACATCTTCCGCCCCAGTTTCCAGCTGAAAACACATTCACTCATAAACTATCTGAATCATTTGTTATTCCAACTGAATCACTCATCATTTTTTGGAAGACTATGACCCTCAAATATTTTTTCATTTCTTATGATTCACAATGAAATGATGAACCATTACACCCCAAAAGGTTACATTGTTCACCATAAAGTCACCTTGTGAGTGGAAAGCAGTAGAGTCAGAGAGGGGCCAAGACTGAGCTGCAGGCAACAGAGTTCTGGGTTCTGCCATTTTGGAGGAGTGACTGAGGCCACAGCCCTTGACTGATGGCAGTGGGTCTTGCTTTACATCAATATTAGTTCCCTCTTCTCCTTCTTTGTGATTAGAAACATGAAAGTTGGAAGTTTGGAAGGATAGGCATTGGGGAGTAAGCATTTAGAAAGAAAATGCCCTCTAATGGGGTTTCCAGTGAGAAGGAAATTGGAAAATGCAACTAGTAGCAAGAGTCCCTCCCTTCCCAGTTCAATATTGTGGCTCAAGATTTTACAGCCACAAGTCTCCCCCAAATCAGATAATACTCCCTACCCTCAGGTTTCATGATAATAAAGATAACCTCACAAAAAAAAGAGGGCTTATGTCCTATACAATGCATTCATTATCTAGAATAATTTCCCAGAATATTAGAATCAGAGCTAGAGGAAGATTTAAGAGATTTCTTAGGATATGATATTTTCTTTCCAATAGACAACATATATGGCAAGTCAGACAAATTTCCATGATGCCAAGACATAGTTGGAGTTTCGGGAAAATAGTAGGTAGCATTTTGCTCTATGTTCACCATGAAGTAACTCTTCTTCTTAGCTACTTGGCTACAGGTTAGATGAGGTAATCTCATTGTGCTTCAGTTTCCTTAGCTGTGAAATGGGGAAAATACCAGACTAACCTCACTCAATGGGCTGTTATGAGAATTAAGTGAGGTAATGCATGTAAAGCACTTAGCACAGTACTTAAATGGCAAAGAATTAACTGTTATAATTATGATTACTGTCAGAAAATTATTTCTCTGAGCTTCCTTCACAAGCTCCTTTAGTAGCTTGATAATTCCATGTTAGAGGTACATGGTACTTCCTTTTTTCTCTTTATCTAAATTGCTAACTCCCTTTATTTTTATTTTAATTCCTCTGTGTCAGATGTGTTATTGCCATAATACACTCAAATATTTTCAAAAAGTATGTGGGGTATAAATTATAAATAAAAAATTAAGACCATACCAGACAAAGATACCACAAAAAAAGAAAATTATAGGCCAATATCACTGATGAACATAGACGCAAAAATCCTCAACAAATTACTAGCAAACCAAATCCAACAACACTTTAAAAGGATCATACACCACGGTCAAGTGGAATTTATGCTAGGGATGTAAGGATTTTTCAATATCTACAAATCAATGTGATACACCACATTACAAAACTGAAGAATAAAAATCATATGGTCATCTCAATAGATGCAGAAAAAGCTTTTGATAAAATCCAACATCATTTGTGGTAAAAAAAAAAAAACAAAACACAACTCTCCAGAAAGTGGGCATAGGGGGAACCCATCTCAACATAATAAAGGCCATATATGACAAACCCACAGCTAACATCATACTCAATGGTGAAAAGCTGAAAGCATTACTTCAGGAACAAGACATGGATATCCACTCTCGCCAGTTTTTTTTTTTTTTGCGGTATGCGGGCCTCTCACTGTTGTGGCCTCTCCCATTGCGGAGCACAGGCTCCGGACGTGCAGGCTCAGCGGCCATGGATAACGGGCCTAGCTGCTCCACGGCATGTGGGATATTTCTAGACCGGGGCATGAACTTGTGTCACCTGCATCGGCAGGCAGACTCTCAACCACTGCGTCACCAGGGAAGCCCCACTCTCACCAGTTTTATTCAACATAGTTTTGGAAGTCCTAGCCACAGCAATGAGAGAAGAAAAAAAAATAAAAGGAATCCAAATTGGAAAAGAAGAAGTAAACTGTCACTGTTTGCAGATGACATGATACTATATGTAGAAAATCCTAAAGACGCTACCAGAAAACTACTAGAGCTCAGCAATGATTCAGTAAAGTTGCAGGATACAAACTTAATACACAGAAATTTGTGGAATTTCTTTGCACTAACAATGAAATATCAGAAAGAGAAATTAAGGAAATAATCCCATTTACCATCACATCAAAAAGAATAAAATACTTAGGAGTAATTCTGTCTAAGGAGGCAAAAGACTTATACTCTGGAAACTATAAGACCCTGATGAAAGAAATTGAAGATGACACAAACAAATGGAAAGATATACCATGTTCTTGGATTGGAAGAATCAATATTATCAGAATGACTATACTACCCAAGGCAATCTACAGATTCAATGCAATCCCCATCAAACTACCAATGGCATTTTTCACAGAACAAGAACAAAAAATTTTTAAATGTTTATGGAAACACAAAAGACCCTGAATAGCCAAAGCAATCTTGAGAAACAAAAGCGGAGCTGGAGGAATCAGGCTCCCTGACTTCAGACTATACTACACAGCTACAGTAACCAAAACAGTACGGTATTGGCACAAAGACAGAAATATAGATCAATAGAACAGGATAGAAAGCCCAGAAATAAATCCACACACCTATAGTCAATTAATCTATGACAAAGAAGGCAAGAATATACAACGGAGAAAAGACAGTCTCTTCAATAAGTGGTGCTGGAAAACTGGACAGCTACATGTAAAAGATTGAAATAAGAACATTCTCTAACACCATACACAAAAATAAACTCAAAATGGATTAAAACCTTTTCAGATTGACTTCTTTCATTAATATGCATCTTAACTTCTTTCATGTCTCTTTATGGCTTGATAGCTCATTTCTTTCTAGTACTGAATAATATTCCACTGTCTGGATATATTACAGTATATTTATCTATTCACCTGAAAGTAACATTTTGGTTGCCTCCAAGTTTGGGAAATTATAAATGAAGCTGCTATAAATATCCATGTGCAGTTTTTTTTGATGGACATAAGTTTTAAATTCCTCTGGGTAAATACCAAGGAGCACAATTACTGGGTCACATGGTAAGAGTATATTTAGTTTTATAAGAAACTGCCAAACTCTTTTCCAAAGTGGATGTGCCATTTTGCATTCCCACTACCAATGAATGAGAGTTCCTGTTGCTCCACATCCTCACCAACATTCAGGATTTTGGCCATCCTAATAGATATCTCATTGTTGTTTTAATTGCATTTCCCTAGTGACATATGATGTGGAGCATCTTTTCATATGCTTATTTGTTATGTGTATATCTTCTTTGGTAAGGTATCTGTTAGGGTCTTTGATGTACTTTCTAATAGAGTTGTTTCTTAATTATCTTTTGTTTCTATCTGTTGTTTCAATGGATCTGGGTTTGTTCTTGCCATCTTATTTGTGCCTTCTATTTGCTAAACATTTTCTTTCTGTCTTATTTTATTGTTTTCTGTATTCTTTTGTATTAATCAAATTTGCTTTATTTCCCTCTTTTTCCTATACTGGTTTGGAAGTTATGCATTTGATTTCTATTTTATTCTTCATCCTTAAAATTTTAACAAACATACTTACTCTACAGCCTAGCATTGATGTTTCTATCCTCTTGAAAAACATAATATTAGAAAACTGAGTATTCCTTTCCACGTTATATGTCATTATTGTCAAAAATCTTATTTCTACCTTGATTTTAATCCTCTGCCCAAATTAATAATCATTGTTATTATTGTTTTGCATTTAATGTTCATTTAGATTTACTTCTGGCATCCTTGTCCTTAAAGTTTCTTTCTTTTTAAGGTAGTTCACTGATGAGGGTCTTTGAGTAATCAGGTGTGGGTGGGAGGGAGCGAGTGAGCCGCAGGGGTACAATGAACTGGGCAGTTCGGTGCTGCAGCCACTTTTAGGTGGGCATCTCTGCAACTCCAGCTGCAAGGAGAAGGCAGGATGCCAGAGCCAGGTGTCCCGGTGCTCTAGGGCCCCTCACAGTCAGAAGTCCCCGAACTGGTTCTCGTCTTGACAGCAGGCTACCTGTAGATTTTGGCGGGATGTGTTTTGTGAGAGAACTGAGAGAACGTTCAGTTTTTGCTTTTCTGAGAATGTCTTTAATTTTGTTCTCATTTAAATAACGTATCTTAAAAGAGAATTCTAGAATGACTATTTTGGTACCAGTATTTTGAAGATATTACTTCACTCTTTTCTGATCACTAATGATATTATTGAGAATTCTCCTAATAGATTTTATTCTTTGTAACATATTAATCTTTCCTGTCTTGTTGCTATTAAGAACTTTGTCTTTGTTGTTTTGCAACTATACTACATATGCTTGCATGTAGATTTTTTGTTTGTTTGTTTTCCTATTCAGGATGCATGGGTTTTTTTAAATATGGGGATTCATGTTGCTAATCAAATCTGGAAAATTCTTAGCCCTGATTTCTTTGAATATTGCCCACTCTCTACTCTCTTTACTTCTTTCAGAAATTCTATTAGTTTTACTTTTTACTCTTTAAACAGCTTTAGTGAGATACACTTAATACCATACAATTCACCCAGTTTAAAGTGTATGATTCAGTGGTGTTTAGTATATCCCCAAAATTGTGCAGCCATCACAATATTAAAGCAATTGCATCCCTCATAAAAGAAACACCATAGCCGTTAGCTGTCATCCGCCATTTTCTCCCACAATTCTTATTCCCCTATCTTCAGCTCTAAGCAGCTACTGATCTCTTTTCTGTCTCTATGGATTTGCCTCTTCTGGATATTTCATATAAATGCAGTCTTGCAATATGTGGTCTTTTGTAACTGGCTTATTTCAGCTAGCATAATGTTTTCAAGGTTCATCCTTGTTGTAGCTTGTATCAGTACTTCATTACTGTCAGATAATATTTTATTACGTGGATAGATATACCAATTTTGTTTACTCACTCACCAGTTGATGAACATTTGAGCTATTTCCACATTTTGGCTGTTATGAATAATGCTGCTGTGAACAATCACATACAAATTCTTGTGTGGACATATGTTTCATTTCTTTTGAATATACCTAGGAGTGAAATTTTTGGTTTACATGGAACTTTATGTTTAGCTTTTTGAGGAACTACAAAACTATTTTCCAAGGCAGCTGCACCTTTCTCCTTACCAACCCTTGTTGTTTTCCATCTTTGGATTTTCTTGTTCTATCCTCCATGACTCTTACCCTATCATTCATATTTCCATTTCTTTCCTGTGGTGTTGCAATCTTGTTAATTTTCTCAGGTCTGTTTTCTAGTTCATCAAATTTCTTCAGCTGTTCATAATCTGCTATTACCCAATATCCTGTGCTTTAAATTAAGTGAAGAATCTTATATACACAGAAGTTTTGTTATATTTTTCGTATTTCTCTTATTCTTATAAATGACACCTTCCACTTTCCTTTTGGCTTCCAAATCTTATTTTAATAATCCAAATAATTATTCCAAATCTTATCTTTAATAATTTTAGCTATACTTACATGAATTTCTCTTTCAGATGATTTGTCTATCATCTCAAGTTTTCTGGATGTCAGTCCTCCAGCCAGCCTTACAAATTAATTATTTGCTGTCTCATGTTTATGGTAGATAATTTACAGGTGTGTTTAGGAACTTTTTTGGGAGGTCATTTTAAGCAAGTATTGTTTTTCCTAAGGGGATCTTGACTCTCTTTCTTCGGGGAGTCTGGCTTGTTGAAGTGTTGCTCTCAAACAGTTTGGCGTTTTCTTCCTCCATTCACCCCACAAGTATAATTCACATGGGAACAACTTTTATGCCAATTTCCTCAGCCTAGGGTTTGAAGTAGCACTTAGGTAGGATAAATTTGGGCTCCAATCCCACTAAGGGAATATGGGAAACATTTTCTGATCCACTCAAAACCAGAAAAGGAACAAACATCTTGCACTTTTCCCAAACCAAGTGGTGAGTCCACTTAGTCGGGTTTCCTTGGGGTAGTAGTCCTTCGATATTTTCATCTCTCATCAGAAGCCTCAGTATCTATTTTCCCCTTCTATGGGGTCTCTTTGGATCATATATTTAGTCTTCTATCTCTGGGAAGATGTTCAAACTTAAGATTTATCCCTCCCCCCCACACCTTGTACCCCAATCTGTCATGGCTTAAATGGAAGATAGGTCCTCTAGCCTTTATCTCCCTCTCCATCTCTGGCTCACAGGAATTTCTATATCTTTCTTCTAAGCTTAGACATATATTTAAAAAATTATATTTCAACCAGCATTCCTAGATGTTTGTTATGGACTGAATTTTGTCCCCCACAGAATACATGTGTTGAAGCTTGAACCCCCTAAACTCTAACCTTAGAATGTGACTGTTTGGACATAGAGCCTTTAAAGAGGTGACTAAGTTAAAATGAGGCTATTAGGGCTATTAATTCAATCTGATTGGTGTCCTTATAAGAAGAGGAAATTTGGATTAACAAAAAGAGACACCAGGGGTGTGAACACACAGAGAAAAGGTCAAGTGAGGACACAGCGAGAAGGTGGTCATCTGTAAGCCAAGGAGAGAGACCTCTGAAGCAACCAAATCTGATGAAACCTCGATCTTACACTCCCAGCCTTCAGAACTGTGAGAAAATAAATTTCTGTTCTTTAAGCCCTCAGTCTGAGGTAGTTTGTTATGGCAGATAACAAACTAATATAGTGTCTTAGCACAAGAGTCTTCATCCTTGTCTACTCTTATTTTTTTCAGAAATTGCTTAATTTTTAAAATTATTATCACCACCTTCCCTACTTCCACCTCATAAAAGTTAGTGCACTTTTCTACACAAGGAAAATGCTTTATAGAGGTTTCTTATATTATTTAAAAACAAACAGTTGATGAGGAAAGGTAGTTTTTAAAATTTGGTGTCACAGTAAGATAAGTAAGGTGGGGTAAAACAAATGCTGGTTTTACTGATACAATATTTCAAAGACTCCCTGAGTTCAGGCTATTTCCAGAAACTGGAATAGACAGACTATGGACAGACTTGGGAGAGCTGGAAGATAGTGTTTCTCCCCTGGGGAAGTACAGAATTATTCCAGCTTCCTAGAAAGTCTCTCTATATCCATATTACTCAGGCTACCCAAGCAGCCCAAACTCTGGGATTTCATTCAAAAGGAAAATGACTCATTCTATCTATCATGCTAGGCATACTGTCAAACACCAAAACACATATGCAATATTACCTAATGAAAACTTTCACCACTCAAAGAAGCCACTGGACTCATGATCAGTTTTCTACTACGGCTTGCTTAGGAAAGACCAAGTGATCCTTGAGTGAAGTTAGGAATGGATAAGACTGAAAACTAAATAAATGAAAGAGGACAAAGAAGACACCACTACTGTGGGTGGGGGGATGGACACATTGAATATCTGGAGATAATCCACTGCAGGGGTTTGCGGGGAAGCATGGAGGGATGGAGGGAGGAAAGGAGGAAGGGAGAAAGAGAGAGGACACTAATGATGTTATCTCTTGTTACCTTAGCAACTACCTGGTCAAACTGAATTGCAAGGATTGATTAAACAAGAGTATATACCAGATGATTTAAGGAAAATTTTGTGGATTTGTGTCTTATAGGACTGGGATTTCTAATATCACTGAATTTGGACTCCCAATCATCTTGAACATGAATATGTTCATATGATTTCAAATAATAAAAAAGGCATAGTCAAGTTTATTGGGAATGGATGCTGTGAATATGTGGGTGCTTTGGGAAATAAATGCCCATGAAAAAGAGAAACAAGGAAATATGATAAGGAAGGAAGATGAGAAAAAAGGAGAAAAAGGAATGAGAAGGAAGTCAGATCTGAGACTTTTCTGTAAGAGTTAATATCTATTCACATCCAAATTGATCCAAAATTCATTTGAGGAGTCAGATAATTTAAAGTTTTAACTTATGTTTAATGTTCTTATTTAGCACCAATTAATTATAAGTGTCATAAAGGTAGAAAAATATGCAGTGTCTCATCAACCTTGATGCCAATATCAGAGGAAAGCAAATGTCAAAGATGGGGCCCAATGCCAAGTTGGTAAGGCATCTCCCAGTGATCTAAATCAAGAGAGAAGACTCTAGAGCAAGACTGTCAGAGTTTGAATCCTAGATTGCCACTGTGCAGCCTTGAGCAAGTTACTTAACTTCTCTGTGCCTTAGTTGCCTCACTTATATCATATGACTAATAATAGTATTTACCTCATGAGGTTGTTATAAATTAAATCAGTTAATCTTTGTAAAGCACATTTAACAGTTCCTGGCATATAATGAATGCTATAGAAATGTTTGTCAATAAAGTAAATACACACATTTAATTAATTTGTTTTCCATGAGAGAGCAATGAACCCAAAAAAGGTTTGCGGAATTGAAATGAATAGTTGCTTAGAACTCTGATAGCTTTAGATTACAGAACCAAAATAGTGAACTCATAAAGAATTGGCCTGTCTATAGTTTTCCAAAGTTAAATATGGAAACAACATGAATTCAGTTTGTTGAAAATGCTGTATCTTGAAGCAGCAAAAATTTCTACATCTTACGTCAGTAATGGGGCTTCATGAGGCAAGAAAATATAGGAAAGACATAAAATGCTCCACAAGCATGGTTGGGTTTTCACTTGCCTTCTCTTCTCAGCCTTTACCTGTCCAAAATTAACTCAGCAAGACTGCAAGAGAATTCTCTGACCTGGATGGTGTGTGCCGTATGCTGAGGGACAGTACTCACTTATCTGTTCAGTGACCTTCGCTGGTTTCTCTCCAGGACACCTTCAAGGGGGCCAGAGTGGTCCCTGGGGCTAACATAATTTGAAGATATTAATTACCCAAAGTCTTTGTGAGGGAGAATGAAATACTTAAATTATAAAATCATCCTTAAAAATGTACTATCAAGTGTAAAGAAAATAGAAATGTTTCCATGAAAGAGAGGGGAAAATTTTGGCACATCAGATATCTGTCCCCTCAGCCTATCACAATGTTTCCATCTTCTGCTTATCCAAGCTGGCTCTAAGAACAACTATTTTCCCCCAGCTTTGGCTGACCAATTGGTTGTCCTCTAATGGATATTTGACCAAATTGCCTTCACTTGGAAATATGCCAGAAAGGAATTCTCTACTGAGGAGATAATTGTACCATGGGCAAGAGTCACGGAACAGATGCACGAAACATCAGAATTAGAGGAGATTCATGCCAATACCCTGGACTGGAAATCATCTATTTCCATGTAGGGATTTAATCTCTCACTCATAATGTCCTGAATTCCAAGCATGAGATTTGGGATTACTACCTAAAATTTTATTTAATTAAAGAATAGCCATAGATAGAACTCCTGGCCTATTCTCTGGTTTGAATAGGAATGAGAAAAATACTTATTTAAGTATATTCTTCTCAGTATATGAGAGACTGTGCTAAGAGTTTGTAAAGGTAAAAAGCACACCAAGTATATAAAACATACTTCTTTTATATGATCTTTCTTTTTTAAACCACTCTATTGAGGTATGATTGACATACAAAAAGCTATACATATTTAACATCTACATGTTGATGAGTTTAGAGATTAGTATACATCTGTGAAACCATCACCACAATCTATGTCATAAATGTATCCATAAAATTCTTGATATTTAGACTTATAAATTTTTGCACATTACTTGGTGGTGACATTTGTATTAGGTTATAGATTTATTCATGTAATATAATCACTTTAGTAATAAATGTATCCAAATTTTCTTGCCAAGGTAGATAATTTCGTAGATGTGTTCTAGAAATTATGCAACATGAATTGGGAGGGAAATACTCACTAGATTTTACATTAAAGGGCTGGTTGCCTGTCTGTGTATTTCACTTTTCTGTTCTTCACTTAAAAATAAAACTAGCAGAACAAAATCCAATCATCCTTTTTGTTTGTTTTCTGACTAAATGGGAGTATTTTACATTAAAGCCCAGAGAGGGAGGTCTCATTGACCTGGCTGTCTTGCTGACCCATTATTAACAGATCTTCAGTAGAAACAAGATTTTTGAAGGTAAGAAGCAGATAATTTCAGATTTCAGATGACACTTTGCTTTTAGAAATTTAGGAGGGGAATAGTAATGTGATTACCTCCAATTTCAAGTCACTCTCTTACAAATGGTCCATGATGGGTGCCAGGCCCATGAGGCTTGTTTTATGCCAAGAGCCCAGGGCAGCTGCATGGGACCTCAAACAAGATGAGCAAGAGAGAAGCCAGAAAGATGGAGCAAGTAAGATGAAGCAGAGGTGAGAGATCCCTGTCTGCCACATGAGAGGGACTTCCAACTACCCAGTGTCCACCCAAAAAAGACACAGCTTTCCCTGGTTTCCTGCCCTCGAATGCTGTGAAATTGTTTAAATTGACTTTAGAATCCAGAGAGGATATGAATACCTGTTGAATATAATCCAGACTGAATATTACAAGGCCCCCTTCCCTTACTTTGTAATTTAAAATAAAAACAATTTTAACAATTGAATGCAGAAAGTGCAATTCTCATACTGGTAATAAAAGTAGAGGAGTTTCTTTCTAAGTGTTCCAATTGTGAAATTTGGGTAAGTTTATCAAAGCTGAAAAACTCTAATTTCTTTGGCTACCACTGCTTTTCTCGTGGCCAGTATCAGTTAATTCAAAAGGTAAAGGAAAGTAAGAAGGGAAGAGAAGGAAAGGGGAAGGAATGAAGGAAAGAAGAGGGAGAAGTTGTACTGAAATAAGGTCATTAATTCCTTATTATAATAATTAATTCCTTATTTATCTTATAAGGTCTTAAAATTTTCAGGGGTAAACTGCATGCCATTTTTTCAATGTCTACTCCCCCAGTAATTACTTTAAAACTGTCCTTTCCAAAGCACACCTTGCCAGAGAAAAGCAAGTGAGAGAACCAAGTTCCAAGAGGAAAGAGATGCTGTCAGTGGTGTCTGAGCACCCAGCGCAATCTGCCACAGTCAGTGCATGAAGGGCATTGGTTGAGCAAATAAATGGGAGCCAGAAGATGCTGCTTATTTTCATATAATAACTCAACTCACCGATGAAAAGAAAAACATGTAATCAATCAGTTGTTGTATCTTAAATAAATAGCCATGCTCCAGTGGCTCTCTCGACATTTTTGTTGAAGTGACCTGCTTATAGGTTGAATTGACTGCTGTATCTTTTCCCGTAAAAGGACAAAAAGGGCTGTCTACTCTGCCCACATCTCACTCTGTAGTTTTCTTCTGGGCCAGAACCATTTTCTTATGTCACAAGGAACTTGACCTTATTTTCAAGGTCCTGGAGCAGCAAGCTAGTGCTGACGTTGAGGTCAGAATATTGCACTCCTGAAGCTCTGTGCAATCATCCTTGCAGAGCGCAGCCTGCTCTATTCAATCAGCAGTGCTCTCACCATTTTATGAAAGAGGAACTCGGAGGTAACCTGCACAACACCAGCCTGCTCTCTGCCTTTGTGGCCGCTCTCCTCTGCTGGAGTCAGATTGGGATGAGAATTTGGACTCTGCTGCTTACCAACCAGGTAACCTTGGGTAAATCTTTGCTTCTCTGAGCCTCAGAATCCACACCCTAAGTGGAAATAATCAAACCAATCTCATCGCCCTGTTTGAGGATTATATGATAGTAAATCCCTAATGCTCATAACCTGGAATATGCCCAGTTTTTGTTAAGTGATACTTATCTCTTTCCCTTTTGCCCCCTTTCCCACCTATCATGTACCTAAATGATGCTAAAGAGAAAGTCAGAAAAATGGCCTGAGGTTGGCTCCCCCAAACCTCCCTATTGTAAAAAATCCCACTCAATCATTGCCAAAACACCTTTCCTCAGTCTCAAGATCGAGGTGGCTAGATTAATTGCTCAGTGACCTCTGAGAGCAGTTTTATAGATTTTTCCATGTTTGCTCAGGCACAGAAGAAACAAGACCTGAGCTCTTGGTGCCAAAGTGGTTTTCCTATTACTGACACGAAAAGATGACAGTAAAAATTAGCAAATAAAATGCTCATCCTAGGAATGATTAAAGCGGTGTGAACACAGCCCTGCATTCTAATCAGCACCGTCACAGCAGGGAGAGAAAATTGTTGCAATATTAAGTTAAAACTTCGTGAATCAATTCTTAATGCACAGAAACAAAAATATAAAATGACTCCTCTCCATTGAGGTGATATGATTTTTCCCTCTCCTCTAATCTCCTTCCATCGAAAGCCTGGAGGTGGAAAGGGGAAATGAATGGATCACTTGAGTAGCTGCGATGTGATATGATCTGATTGGAGCCAATGGGATGCAGCGTTTCAGCACGGGTGATGTACGCATGCATGGCAAACACATTCAGCAGCAGCGCCTGAGCCATTCACTCCTTTCCTACTGCACAGGGAAACAGCAGGAGATGCTCTCACAGCCACTGCAGAAAAAATCCCAGGGCTGCTTGCCCAAAACAGTGAACCCTATGGTTCTTCCACATGACTTTGCTTACCTCCATTTGCCCTGGTGGCTGCTACCCACATTGCTATAGTACAAAGCACCCCCGGTTTGATTTCTGTGTGTGATTTTGGCCAAGTCACTTGACCTTTCATTCATTTATTAATTCATCCGATGAATATTTATTGAGTACCTTCTGTGTGCCAGACACTGTATAGGGGCTGGGGATACAATGGTAAGCAAAAGCAGATCTGGACCCTCTCCTCATTGGGTTATGAAGAGATGGGTATGGATAATGTATGATTATCCAGTGGTACATTATCCATATGCAACTGGGACAATGACTAATAACAGAAGGACGTGACCTAGTTAAGGAGGTCAGGGAGCAGTCTTGTAAAAGCAGAATAGGAACACAACCGATAGGATGATTTCAAAGGCATCAAGAGTCTGAGTTATCCAGGATGAATCTTGGAATGGGCCTTGAAAGATGGATAGAATTTTGGTGGATGGAAGTAATATGGTGAAAAGAGAAGAGGTGGCATCGTGTTCAAAAGTAGGAAAGTGATTATCAAGGACCTGGGTGAAAGTGAGGCTGGTAAGAGTGTGGGCAAGAGGGGCTGTCCCTAGAGAGCCCTTAGGGTTGTGCCTATAGCTGGTGTTACAGGTATTTTGGAGGACTTGGAGAAAGTAGGTAGGATTAGAATTGGTAAACCGGGGAAAAAGGGGTCTAATGTTTTATTTTTCTAAATGAAAACAGCTTCATAGCTTTTTCCTCTTATTTTAACTGTAGTACACACACCTTGCAAAACATTTTCAGCAGTATAAAAAGTACTGTATATGAAGACAACAGAATTTATATATAATGCCTCTATTCAAAGAATTGTCTATTAGTATTTTGGCATATAGGATTTTAGATATTTTTCTTTACATACAGACATGCATCCACACGCACAAGGGCACATATGGTTTTAAATTATGCCGTACTGAGAATATTACTTTGTAAGCTGCCTTTATCACTTTTTGATATTCCCTGGGCATTTCTCCAATTCAACAAGTGTACGACTTTTTCATCATTTTTATAAAAATGGTAGATGCCACTATATGGCTGCACCACAACTTATATAATTAGCCCCATGGTGATGGATATTATTTTCCAAGTTTGGACTATTGTAAGTCACCTTCTGATAAACATCCTTCGAGAAGCCAGAGTATGCAAAAAAAATGCCAGCCTGCCTTTGAAACCCAAGATTACTGTCTAGATTTATCATCTGACAGAGAGGAATGTTGTGGAAAGTGCACTGGGCTAGATTGTAAAGATGTTGAAAACTTAACATCTCAGCTCTTGCCTGAGAAATCTTAGAACAGTCACCTGGCCTCTCTGAATCTGAATTTCCTCATATGTAAACGAGAGAGGGGGGTTGGTTGGGGTGGGGGTGAGGGGTTGGGGGAGACGAGGGCATGTTAGATCACAAAACACTTCCCAAAACTCTAATTCTGAGCAAAATTAATAGCTGTTCTTTGGTAAACATAATGGTTCTGCTGCAGAATACGTTTCAAAACACTGGATAATGTGTTGTTTCAGAGAATGGGACCTGTTATATTACTAAATTGGGTTCAAATCCTGGCTTTGTCTCTTACCAGCTGTATACCATTTGTAAGTTACTTAATGTCTCTAAGCCTTGGTTGACTCAGCTCCAACCAGAGGCTTGGTGAAATAGTTAAATTACACCCACAAGTACAGAGTTTTCTACTTAACATGTTCAATAAATGTTAACTATTACTCTTCCTGAATTATTTGAAAAGTTACTGGCATCTCCTTGTAATAGCATTAGCAAGCATTCTACTAAGAAATCCCAAAAGTAGAAGGTTGTGACCGTCCAATACTACCTAGCATAACACGCAGCCATGAAATCTTTCAATTCAATACTACAGCCCCTTACTAGGCACTTGCTTAGCAGGTGCACAATAAGAGGGTACGGGTACAGAGGGCCAAATCAGAGCTTTCAGAAAACAGACAGCTACTTCACATTTCTGTGGGCTGTGTTGGACAAAAGATAGAAACCTACCTGAGAACAGATTTTTTAAAACCAAACTTAGTGTATTAAAATCCAAAATAATTTATTTATAGAATTCAACTAAAGTTCTGCTATTTGATGTCACTGATTCTGTACTTTGGGGTATTTAGTATAGTCAAGGAAAAAGTATGAGCTTAAAGTGTCACCTTAATTCTTCCTGGAAGCTCTTTTACTTAAGCAGTATATGGACAAGTCTTGTCATAGAATCTCATGAGGTTAGAAAGGGGAGTGGTGTAAAAATCTGACCTTCTGATTTTGTCCTTAGAAACTTCTGTATTTTTTCCCTTTTACCTTTCATTAATTAGACTCACCCTAGTGGGAATGTAAAGATAAAATTAAATTAGAAGACATCACCCCTGTCTTTGTGGAGTTTGTAATCTAAACACGGTGACAACTTACATAAAATTAATGGAAATATGAAATATTGAGACATTGGGCCCACTGGAAAGAATTATGAGCCAGTCTGATAGAGGCTCTGGCCACAATAAACCTTCATTCTATTAAGTGGTGATAAACAGCGAATAAACAACCGCTGTAAATAAGTAAATGCATAAAGAAAGGATATTCCAGAAACTACTTATTAAAGAAGACCATAATGACAGCCTTGTGATAGTAACTGGTGGCAATGGGAAGTGTTTGGGGAAAGCCTGCTTTCAGAGGTGACGTTTGAGGAGAAAGTGGGCTGATGAAAAGGAAGCAGAAATGTGAACATCGCAGGGTGCTCCTTCCAGACCCAGGACACAGCACATTCACACACTTGAGAGTAGCAACGAGCTCGGTGAGGTCAATAAATAGAAAGAAGCCACTGTGGCTGAACCCAACTGATGCAAGAATGGAGGGGGTGGTGTCAACAAGAGTCATTGGCCAGATAATGTCATGTCTGGTAGATACTGGCAAAAACTTGGGACTTATTCAAGTGTTAGGGGCAGCCATTGGGGAGATTGGATCAGAAGAGTAGTATGATATAATTTACTTTTTAAAAAGACCTCTTTGGCATTGGTGGAGACTAGATTATGAGGTACAGAGCGTGATAGAAGGGAGACTAACTATTGTCCATTAATGAGTGATAAATGCTGCTAGCTGGTCATCCAAATCCAATTTTTCCTTCTTCCTGGACACAAGGCTATAGGATATTCCCCAGTTTCTCTTGTAGCCATGTGTAAGGCTTATCACTGGAATGTGAGGAAAATAATGTGTGAAATTTCATTCTCATTTGTTTGGAAAGAAGCCCCTAACCCTGGGCCTCTTATTTCAGCGACTTAATCATTTTACCTTAATTAATGCACAAGGCAATAAGAGCAGCATGCTAACACATGTGAAAGTCTCTCCATTAGAAACGTCCAAGGTTTCAATCTGGGCAGTGTCCTTCGGAACTTATTTAGTATTGAGACTATGGTTAGAAAAGCAACTTTACAAATTATTTATATCAACTAAAATCAGAGCATAAAAAAAATCTAAGTGATCAGTCAAATGTTTTTCTCCTTGAAAAAGAGCCAAGGAAAGCAAAGCTTTATATGTGTTTATTTCTTTAACCATAAAATTACATTTATCCAGGTAAATTTCAAGGCTTTTTGTTTGTTTTGATGCAGGAGAGCCCCCATTTTTAACAATCTAAGCAAAGGATAACAGCATGACTGGTGATTTACAATGGTGCTCAAGGATGTGTCCTGATATAGTATTTTCATAAAAAGGAGACCAGGCTGTTCTCCAGGTGTCCTGAACCTCCCAGGAGCCACCCAGAGCACATTTTAATTTCCTGCATGGATAATGAATGGGAAATTTGTCCATGAAAAATTAAAAGTAGTGAGAAGAAACTAATAGATTATTTCCATTCTTTATGTGGCAAAACTTACTAGCTGCTTATCTAACATGTCATCTTCCCTTCCAACTTACTACTAAAACCTTGATTTTTAGGTGGGTACATTGATGTGCTAAATAAAGGACTACATTTCCCAGCCACCCTTGCAGCTAGGAGTAGTTGTATGAAAAGTTCCATCCAATGAAATGTAAGCTAACGTATTATTTGAGAACTCCAGGAATTCTCCCTAAAAGAAGGTTTCCCATTGAGGAGTGCACTTCCTCTTCTCTGCTGACTATAATGCAGATATAGTATCTGACTGAGATGACCTTAAGGGTGGATGCTGAGAACTAAGGATGTCAGAGCACAAAGATAAGCGCCTTCATCTTTATGATGAAGATATCATAAAACTACCATTTCAACCCTGGACTAACATCTTCCAAACTTCCTTCAGGTGAGAGGAAAAAAAAAAAAATCATCTTATTTAAGCTACTATTATTTGTATTCTGTTATATACAATGAAGCTCACTTTTTTTTTAAACATTTTTTTAACATCTTTATTGGAGTATAATTGCTTTACAATGGTGTGTTAGTTTCTGCTATAGAACAAACTGAATCAGTTATACATACTCATATGTTCCCATATCTCTTCCCTCTTGCATCTCCCTCCCTCCCACCCTCCCTATCCCACCCCTCTAGGTGGTCACAAAGCACCGAGCTGATCTCCTTGTGCTATGCGGCTGCTTCCCACTAGCTATCTATTTTACGCTTGGTAGTGTATATATGTCTATGCCACTCTCTCACTTTGTCCCAGCTTCCCCTTCCCCCTCCCCATATCCTCAAGTCCATTCTCTAGTAGGTCTGCATCTTTATTCCCATCTTGCCCCTAGGTTCTTCTGACCATTTTTTTTTCTTTTCTTAGATTCCACATATATGTGATAGCATACAGTATTTGTTTTTCTCTTTCTGACTTACTTCACTCTGTATGACAGACTCTAGGTCCATCCACCTCACTACAAATAACTCAATTCATTTCTTTTTATGGCTGAGTAATATTCCATTGTATATATGGGCCACATCTTCTTTATCCATTCATCTGTCAATGGACACTTAGGTTGCTTCCATGTCCTGGCTATTGTAAATAGTATTGCAATGAACATTTTGGTACATGACTCTTTTTGAATTATGGTTTTCTCAGGGTATATGCCCAATAGTGGGATTGCTGGGTCGTATGGTAGTTCTATTTTTAGTTTTTTAAGGAACCTCCATGCTGTTCTCCATAGTGGCTGTATCAATTTACATTCCCACCAACAGTGCAAGAGAGTTTCCTTTTCTCCATACCCTCTCCAGCATTTACTGTTTGTAGATTTTTTGATGATGGCCATTCTGACCGGTGTGAGGCGATACCACACTGTAGAAACTCATTTCTAAATTGATAGTATCTCATATATTTAAACCTAATATCTAAAACCTTCAATATCTCAAGTTTCCATTGACTTGTATATTGGTCCCTTATCAAGTACTAGATTCTCCAGAGACACAAAAGAACCATAAAACATTGTCTCTCTTTAAACATTTCCTTACGCTAGTTGGGCAGGCAGAATAAAAAGTGAAAACAATAGCAACTGTGCTAAATTGGATAGAAGTGACTGTGAATTTTAAAAAGTGGAAAGAAGTCTACAGCATGTGTAGAAGGGGGAGGATTCATAGACAGGTGGGATGTGGGCTTGGTTTATATGATGGCCATTTATAGAGTAGTAGAGGGTAGTGATTAAGTCTATGGATTCAGGACCAGACCATCTGGGTTCAGATCCTCTTTCCACTGCTGTTAACTCTGTGTCCTTGAGCGTATTATATAATCTCTCATGCCTCAGTTTTACAATCCATAAAGTATAGGAAATAATATCTACTTTATAGAGTTATTGCAACGAGTCTATTTGTTGATATGTATGTAAGTACACAGAGGAGTGTGTGGCATATAATAAGTGCTCTCTAGAATTTAGCTGTTATGATTATGATTCCGATTCAGACTCTTTCTGGTAACACACTCTCTTCACTTTGGGAGCTCTTGCTCATACTTCATTATAATCACGGCACTCCACTCCCCCACCACCTCACAGGTGAATAAAAGGGCCCAAATTAGGCCAAAGAGTAACTCACCCACGGGCCACTTTGATTATTCCAGGAAGTTGACATGTGCCCTAATATAAGGCAGGCAGAATGTTCCCTAGAATCTTTAGAACTGAAGCTGAGGAAGAGGAATTCTCCCCTTTTAGGGGGACTGGAAAGAGATGGACCTACAAACTATGGGTCCAAACTCACAGAAGAAACTGGTTTAAGAAGAAATCACTAGTCCTGAGTGAGCAGGGCCCTACACTTTGAAGGGCCTTCCTTGAATATGTTAAAGCCCCCTCTGGTGTCTGGGACAAGCTGGGTTTGGCAGTGACATCTGTATGGCCTCTGAGCCGAGATGAGGACCTCTATGTCCCTAGTCCCTGTTTCTTCCCTTTGGCGTGCTCTCAGGCCCACTATTCCTGCACATAGGGTTGACCAGATGCTCTGAGGAACTCTGGGATTTTTGCCTATATGGTCATCGCAAGACCCCATGCCCAAACCCTGATTTTATATTCCTTCTGCCCAGTGTGGTATTTCTTTCACAGGATATTGGCTGAGGAGATTGGGAGATTGGGCTGTCAGAACAGGATGCCTAGGGGTGACCCTGAAAGCCAGTGTATAGGGAGATGCAGAAAAAAAAATGGAGACAGTTCTGATGGTATTCCAGGTCCAGAGAATCAGAGCTGTCTGATTACTGCAGCCCTTCCTTTAATTTTGTGAACTACCCAAATATCATGCCACTAATTTCTGTCCATTTGTCTACTCATTCATTCATTTATTTATTTAATTTTTGCTTAAAATAGTTCAAGCTGGGATTTGGGTACCTGAAAAGATGACAGACCCCAAAAATACAGTCTTAAAGAGAAGTACAGTGAAAGGGGAGTGGATACCTGGCAAAAAGGAACAGCACTAGCCAAGACACAGAAGAGAACTGGATTAGAAAACTCACTTATGCCATGTCAGTGTCATTACTCACTAAATGTGCTGCAACTCTAGCAGAGACAAGGCATCCCTTCTGCCACCATTTGCAAGATCATTACTTCTCACAGGGAAGAGTACAAATGCATCCGAACCCATAAGTATTGCTCTGATTTTCACCCTTCTCCTCAATCTCATGAGAAGTCAGTTTCTCTTTTTATGGCCAATAGAAGTTCCTCACCTGCGATAGCTCCTCTAAGCATCCTCATGGAGAAACCTCTCTCCAGGGAGGAGTTCAAGGTGGACCCAAGAGGTTTCTCCAGAGCCTCTCATTTGTCCACATGCACCACCACTTCTTTAGGTAGATTTATATATTCTGGACCTCATCATGCACTTTTAAGGTAGTTTCTTGATTCTTTTGTCTCCCTGTGTGTCTTGCATATCACCTGCAGGAGAAGTCCAGGCCAAATCTTAGGGATAATCTCAATTTGTCAAAAGAACATGAAGGGATCATCTCACCTCCTTATATTTCAAGTTCCCTGCCTGTAGATGAAAATAATAACATGGTCCATGCTATAAATGCAAATATCTAGAGTGTCTCCACACATAGGTCACAGATGCTTGCTTTGATCACCTCTAAACACTCAGAAAAAAAGTTTAAATCTATATGAGAGCTAATTTTTGTGGAAGTCTTTGTGTCTGGATTTAAATCATTCTTTTTAAAAGTATTACTATGTTTGGAAAGCAAAATTTATATTTTGAGTAACAGACCATTTTAGATTCTACCCTAAGTCGACTCAAGTGTTGCTGTCCATTAAAGTACAGTATGTAGATCAGCAAAGGATTCCAGAGTCTTATTATATGATCATATTGAAATTTTAATCATCCCATGGAAAGAAATCATTCCATCCTATGGAAAGAAAATAATTACTATTAAAAAGAGCAAACTTTTCGTATTCCAAGATAATAATGAATTTCTTTTCTAAATCCATATGTAATAATGAATAAAAAACTCAAGACAGGTGTTAACTGACAGGTAAGTGAGTGCACAAAGTAGGCATGCTGTATGACTTAGCTGACAATATTCTACACTCTTCCAAGTTCACTGGAAAGTTTCCAGTGCCAAAGAGCTTCTTTAATATGTTCTGGCATGTTGGTGCATCCCAACCCTTTACATGTCATGGCACACCTTAAAATAATGGTAAATATATATGAGGACTAGGCTACTGCCACCTTGCCCAAATCACCTTGTTTCTAAACCACCGTTTTCTTATTTATGAGTGGAAGAAAAATAAAAGTCACCACTGTGAGGATTAAATGAGATCACGAATGTGTTAAACCACACATAATATATCATGGAGGTATTTTATGGTTTGCCTGAGCAGAGTCACACTGAGCAGTGAGACTTTTCCAACATCCAAAAATAGTTAAACTAAGCAAGCTCAAATAAAGTGTGTTGCAGTGGCAAAACAATGCCAAAGGAGACTGCCACTCACTACACAGGAGAAATTTCACAGTCTGCTTTCCCCACCTCATGAGCTGCTACTAATCCATCTTCCCTTACACAAACACCTCAAATCAAATCTGATTGGATGACACTTGTCTTCCTTGTCCTTCCTCTCACCTTCTCTATCTGTATCTTCTAATGTGACTCAGTCAACTTGTCATGGTTTGTTTTAGTCCTTCCCTTCACCCTTCGCTCCAACCCACACAAGTCACAAAAAATGAAGACAGCAAATTCAGAATTCTCCTTATTGTGAGGAGGAAGAGAAGGAGTAGATCCAGGGATCCCCACACATTAATATTTGCCCAGTAGAGAGATGATACATAGGTAAGTAGACAGATAAAATCAGTCATTACAGGACCTAGGATTTAGTAAACATTCAATATATTGTCATTACAATGATGATGATGACGATGAGAGGCACAGTCTAGAGCATGGAAGAAATGGGCCGATCGTTGGCAAGAATGCCGAGAAGGGTAGCAGTCTAAGGGAAGAAATCTGAACTGAGTCTCCCCTTTAGGAAACTTGGGATGCGTTGTTAAAACAAAATAATTACCATTTTTGAGAAGCATTTCAGGGCAAGCTGGGTGAAGTACAGACAGACCAGACTTAGCTATAAGTATAAGGACAACCTATGAGTTGCTAAAAAATAAGAAATTCATCTGAGAATCCATGTATACTATTCCTCAGCTACTGGGTTTTTTTAACCCTGTTCTGTCTTGATACAGAGCTATTTTTTGGTAAGAAGCTGGAGTCTGCTTTTTTTCTAGTTAAATTATTGTGGTCACTCTTTTTTTTTATACTGCAGGTTCTTATTAGTCATAAATTTTATACACATCAGTGTATACATGTCAATCCCAATCTCCCAATTCATCTCACCATCACCACCCCCCACCACTTACCCCCCTTGGTGTCCATACGTTTGTTTTCTATCTGTGTCTCTATTTCTGCCCTGTAAACCGGTTCATCTGTATGATTTTTCTAGGTTCCACATATATGCGTTAATATACAATATTTGTTTTCTCGTTCTGACTTACTTCACTCTGTATGACAGTCTCTAGATCCATCCATGTCTCTACAAATGACCCAATTTCAGTCATTTTTTTTGGCTGAGTAATATTCCATTGTATATATGTACCACATCTTCTCTATCCATTCATCTGTTGCTTCCATGACCTGGCTATTGTAAATACTGCTGCAATGAACATTGGGGTGCATGTGTCTTATTGAATTATGGTTATTGCTGGGTCATATGGTAATTCTGCTTTTAGATTTTTAAGGAACCTCCATGCTGTTCTCCATAGTGGCTTTATCAATTTGTATTCCCACCAACAGTGCAAGAGGGTTCCCTTTGCTCCACACCCTCTCCAGCATTTGTTGTTTGTAGATTTTCTAATGATGCCCATTCTAACTGGTATGAGGTGATACCTCACTGTAGTTATAATTTGCATTTCTCTAATAATTAGCGATGTTGAGCAGCTTTTCATGTGCTTCTTGGCCATCTGTATGTCTTCTTTGGAGAAATGTCTATTTAGGTCTTCTTCCCATTTTTTGATTGTGTTGTTTGTTTTTTAAATATTGAGCTGCATGAGCTGTTTATATATTTTGGAGATTAATCCTTTGTCCGTTGATTCATTTGCAAATATTTTCTCCCATTCTGAGGGTTGTCTTTTCGTTTTGTTTGTAGTTTACTTTGCTGTGCAAAAACTTTTAACTTTCATTAGGTCCCATCTGTATATTTTTGTTTTTATTTCCATTACTCTAGGAGGTGGATCAAAAAAGATCCTGCTGTGATTTATGTCAAAGAGTGTTCTTCCTATGTTTTCCTCAAAGAGTTTTATTGTGTCCGGTCTTACATTTAGGTCTTTAATCCATTTTGAGTTTATTTTTGTGTATGGTGTTAGGGAGTGTTCTAATTTCATTCTTTTACTTGTAGCTGTCCAGTTTTCCCAGCACCACTTATTGAAGAGGTTGTCTTTTCTCCATTGTATATCCTTGCCTCCTTGTCATAGATTAGTTGACCAGAGGTGTGTGGGTTTATCTCTGGTTTTTCTATCCTGTTCCATTGATCTATGTTTCTGTTTTTGGGCCAGTACCATATTGTCTTGATACTGTAGTTTTGTAGTATAGTCTGAAGTCACGGATGCTGATTCCTCCAGGTCTGTTTTCTTCCCTCAAGATTGCTTTGGCTATTCAGGGTCTTTTATGTCTCCATACAAATTTTAAGATTTTTTTTCTAGTTCTGTAAGAAATGCCATTGGTAATTTGACAGGGATTGCATTGAATCTGTAGATTGCTTTGGGTAGTATAGTCATTTTCACAATATTGATTCTTCCAATCCAAGAATATGCTATATCTCTCCATCTGTTTGTATCATCTTTAATTTCTTTCATCAGTGTCTTATAGTTTTCTGAATACAGGTTTTTTGTCTCCCTAGGTAGATTTATTCCTAGGTATTTTATTCTTTTGGTTGCAATGGTAAATGGGAATGTTTCTTTAATTTCTCTTTCTGATTTTTCATTAGTGGATAGGAATGCCAGAGATTTCTGTGCATTAATTTTGTATCCTGCAACTTTACCAAATTCATTGATTAGCTCTAGTAGTTACCTGGTGGCATCTTTAGGATTCTCTATGTATAGTATCATGTCATCTGCAAACAGTAACAGTTTTACTTCTTCTTTTCCAATTTGTATTCCTTTTATTTCTTTTTCTTTTCTGATTGCTGTGCCTAGGGCTTCCAAAACTATGTTGAATAATAGTGGCAAGAGTGGATATCCTTGTCTTGTTCCTGATCTTAGAGGAAATGCTTTCAGTTTTTCACCATTGAGAATGATGTTTGCTGTGGGTTTGTCGTAAATGGCCTTTATTATGTTGAGGTAGGTTCCCTTTATGCTCACTTTCTGGAGAGTTTTTATCATAAATTGGTATTGAATTTTGTCAAAAGCTTTTTCTGCATCTATTGAGATGATCATATGGATTTTCTTCTTCAATTTGTTAATATGGTGTATCACATTGATTGATTTGCATATATTGAAAAATCTCTGCATCCCTGGGATAAATCCCACTTGATCATGGTGTATGATCCTTTTAATGTGTTGTTGGATTCTGTTTGCTAGTATTTTGTTGAGGGTTTTTGCATCTATATTCATCAGTGATATTGGTCTGTAATTTTCTTTTCTTGTAGTATCTTTGTCTGGTTTTGGTATCAGTGTGATGGTGGCCTCATAGAAGGAGTTTGGGAGTGTTCCTTCCTCTGCAATTTTTTGGAAGAATTTGAGAAGGATGGGTGTTAGCTCGTCTCTAAATGTTTGATAGAATTCACCTGTGAAGCCATCCGGTCCTGGCCTTTGGTTTGTTGGAAGATTTTTAATCACAGTCTCAATTTCAGTGTTTGTGACTGGTCTGTTCATATTTTCTATTTCTTCCAGTTCAAGTCTTGGAAGATTATACCTTTCTAAGAATTTGTCCATTTCTTCCAGGTTGTCCACTTTATTAGCATAGAGTTGCTTGTAGTAGTCTCTTAGGATGCTTTGTATTTCTGCGGTGTCTGTTGAAACTTCTCCTTTTCATTTCTAATTTTATTGACTTGAGTCCTCTCCCTCTTTTTCTTGATGAGCCAGGCTAATTGTTTCTCAATTTTGTTTATCTTCTCAAAGAACCAGCTTTGAGTTTTATTGATCTTTGCTATTTTTTCTTTGTTTCTATTTCATTTATTTCTGCTCTGATCTTTATGATTTCTTTCCTTCTACTAATTTTGGGTTTTGTTTGTTCTTCTTTCTCTAGTTCCTTTAGGTGTAAGGTTAGATTGTTTATTTGAGGTTTTTCTTGTTTCTTGAGGTAGGCTTGTATTGCTGTAAAGTTCTGTCTTAGAACTGCTTTTGCTGCATCCCATAGGTTTTGGATTGTCGTGTTTTCATTGTAATTTGTCTCTAGGTATTTTTTGATTTCCTCTTTGATTTCTTCAGTGATCTCTTGGTTATTTAGTAACGTATTGTTTAGCCTCCATGTATTTGTGTTTTTTACTTATTTTTCCCTGTAATTGGTTTTTAATCTCATAGCATTGTGCTCAGAAAAGATGCCTGATATGATTTCAATTTTCTTAAATTTACTGAGGCTTGATTTGTGACCCACAATGTGATCTATCCTGGAAAATGTTCTGTGTGCCCTTGAGACGAAAGTGTAATCTGCTGTTTTTGGATGGAATGTACTATAAATATCAGTTAAATGTAGCTGGTCTATTGTGTCATTTAAAGCTTGTCTTTCCTTATTAATTTTCTGTTTGGATAATCTGTCCATTGGTGTCAGTGAGCTGTTAAAATCCCCCACTACTACTGTGTTACTGTCAATTTCCTCTTTTATAGCTGTTAGCTGTTCCCTTAAGTATTGAGGTGCTCCTATGTTGGGTGCATATATATTCATAATTGTTATATCTTCTTCTTGGATTGGTCCCTTGATCATTATGTAGTGTCCTTCCTTGTCTCTTGTAACATTCTTTATTTTAAAGTCTATTTTATCTGATATGAGTATTGCTACTCCAGATTTCAGCATATATATGGGTCTTGTTTTTGTATCCATTTAGCCAGCCTGTGTCTTTTGGTTGGAGCATTTAATCCATTCATGTTTAAGGTAATTATTGATATGTATGTTCCTATTACCATTTTCTTAATTGTTATGGGTTTGTTTTTGTAGGTCCTTTTCTTATCTTGTGTTTCCCACTTAGAGAAGTTCCTTTAGCATTTGTTCTCAAGCTGGTTTTGTGGTGCTGAGTTCTGTTAGCTTTTGCTTGTCTGTAAAGCTTTTGATTTCTCTGTCGAATCTGAATGAAATCCTTGCTGGCTGGAGTAATCTTGATTGTAGGTTTTTCCCTTTCATCACTTTAAATATCTCATGTCACTCCCTTCTGGCATGTAGAGTTTCTGCTGAGAAATCAGCTGTTAACCTTATGGAAGTTCCTTTGTATGTTATTTGTCATTTTTCCCTTTTTGCTTTCAATAATTTTTCTTTGTCTTTAAGTTTTGCCAATTTGATTACTATGTGTCTCGGCATGTTTCTCCATGGGTTTATCCTGCCTGGGACTCTCTGCGCTTCCTGGACTTGGGTGGCTATTTCCTTTCCCATGTTAGGGAAGTTTTTGACTCTAATCTCTTCAAAATTTTCTCGGGTCCTATCTCTCTCTCTTCTCCTTCTGGGACCTCTATAATGTGAATGTTGTTGCATTTAATATTGTCCCAGACGTCCCCTAGGCTGTCTTCATTTCTTTTCATTCTTTTATCTTTATTTTGTTCTGTGGCAGTGAATTCCACCATTCTGTCTTCCAGCTCACTTATCCATTCTTCTGACTCAGTTATTCTGATATTGATTCCTTCTAGTGTGTTTTTCATTTCAGTTATTGTATTGTTCATCTCTGTTTGTTCTTTAATTCTTCTAGGTCTTTGTTAAACATTTCTTGCATCTTCTCCATCTTTGCCTCCATTCCTTTTTTTTTTTACGGTACACGGGCCTCTCATTGTTGTGGCCTCTCCTGTTGTGGAGCACAGGCTCCAGACGCACAGGCTCAGCAGCCATGGCTCACGGGCCTAGCCGCTCTGTGGCATTTGGGATCTTCCCGGACCGGGGCACAAACCCGTGTCCCCTGCATCGGCAGGTGGACTCTCAACCACTGCACCACCAGGGAAGCCCTGTCTCCATTCTTTTTCCGAATTCCTGGATCACCTTCACTATCATTATTCTGAATTCTTTTTCTGGAAGGTTTCCTATCATCACTTCATTTAGCTGTTTTTCTGGGGTTTTATCTTGTTCCTTCATCTGGTACATAGCCCTCTGCCTTCTCATCTTGTCTATCTTTCTGTGAATGTGATTTGTGTTCCACAGGCTGCAGGATTGTAGCTCTTCTTTCTTCTGCTGTCTGCCCTCTGGTGGATGAGGCTATCTAAGAGGCTTGTGCCTGTGGTCATTCTTTTAAATGAGAAGATTAATGAAGTACAAATCAGTCTGTAGATATATTTTCTTCTCAGGTTTTGTTACTCATCTCTAGGCCAGTATCTTTAACTAAGTTTTGCCCTATAATCAGTGGCCTTAATTTAAAGTGAACAGTGATGATGACCGAATTTCTCACATAACAGTTATTTGGTGATTTGGTATTTTAATGTTATATCCTCAAGTCTACCCATGGGTATCACCCTCAGGTTAGGGTTTCTTCCTACAAATCCCCAAGATTCCTCAAGGTTTTTTAGGAATATCAATATTGTACCCATTCTCTCTGAGGATGGCAAAGTTAGAGTCAAAGAGAAGAAATCCTAAGGATAGCACTTCAGGTGCCAGGAGTAACAGAGTCACAATTTTGGTTGGGTTAGAGGAGCTCATTCAATGCTTCTCAGAGAGCATCAGCCAATATCTTCCACCTGAGCAGTAGTGTCAACTTTGCCAAGAATAGCCTGTTTGTCTATAATTGAACTAAGTTCCTGCTGCTGAAATGTAAGCCCAATTCTTGTTCTGTCCTAATTACTTAAACAAATAACTCAGGTCCTATAATATTAGTTAAGCTGCATTACATGCTGATAGGTTAACAATACATGAATTAATAAAAGAGGACACATTTTAAGCAGTGATTTCATAGCTGCAGATAACGATATTAATAAAAATGAATAATCAAATGTCCAGTTCCATTTTAAGTAGGTATCATAGGCTGAAGACCACTAAGTATGCATCAAAGCAAACAGACAGAAGCAAATTACTCATAGCAAAGGTGTGCCAAAGTTATTTTATTAACACCTGGTAGACGTTTTGATTATGGTAGCATATATAAGGGTTTGCTATTAATATGGATATTAATTTTGGCATTAATTAATGAATAAAATTAGTAGAGTACTTTGGGATATTATATTTTTTAAAAAAGGGAGAGAGGGAAGTAAAAATTGGTTCATATTCTTGAAGTGAACAGAAGAGAAAGAGCTTGTTCAATAAGCTTTTGTCACATAGACAGCTTGTAACAACATGTAAATATGTAATATGCTCTCCCTGGATGAAGCTCCAGAAATAATTCTCCACTGATGAGACTCCCATGTCCCTGAAGAGAAACCTGTTTCTTTAATGTGCTGAGCATAGTCGACAAGGGGGAAGGTCAATTTCGATTTGTGACTTTGAGGCTCCTGCCAACTGAATTCATAACAAGGCTGGTTTATTGCATCGTGGGGAGTAATTCCTGGTGACAGACTATTTTCAAGTACCAATTCATTTATATCCAGCGTTCAGGGTCTCTCATTAAGGAAGGGCATATCATGGCTCCCAACCTAGGAATTATGCTGATTGGGACATCCCTATTATGCCACCTTTTACCCAGTGAGTCAAAGGAAAACTAGTATCACACCTCAAATGCATGACAGAATTTCAACAAGCAAGTCATTCAGATGGGAAGACTTATTAAAGTCTTCAAGTCTCCTTCTATGGGAATATGGCAATGATGTCATGAATTCTCACTAGGAAATGAGACTTCAGTTCAATGAGGTAAGACTTCCTTGAATCCCTCTCTGAAACTGATTAGCAGAGTCTTCTCTGGGGAAAAGATCAATGAAATAATTTCTCCAAAAAGTTAAATGCAAGACAAAGTATATTTTGGGGGAGAGGGAGGAAGGTGAAACTATTTTTCAGAGAATAGTGTATGGCAGGGAGGACAGTACTATTGTTTGGTTCCTTCCTACCAGTGAATTAGCACCTACAAGCTATTTTAAGGCCTCCTTGGCTTTAGAGGCTGGATTAGCCAATCACATTCATACCAAAGCAATTAACCAGTAATGGAAAGTATGGCTTCTATCCAGCTGGCTGTTCATTCTAAAATTTATTGGATTGTGATCTGACTCAACTAGTAAATTCTGAAAAAGAACTTCACATGGGTGTTTCATACTGGCAAATGAAGCCTGTGTAAAGATCCCCATGGGATGAATAAATGCTAGTTTCAACTGAACAAGCTTTTTAATTTGAAAGCCAGTCTTCCAAATAAATGCTAAATTAACTGTAAAATTACTTTATTCTGAACCTAGCTGGAGCTACATGTAGGGGTGCTCTAATAATTGCTCAATAGTTGAAAAAGCTATTAATGTTCATAAATAACTTCCACCTACATGCCACCCATGCCAAAAGCTCTTATACAGTGGTTGTATGTGTGGGATGGAGGTCAGAAAACCTCATGAAGTTTGGTTTGGAAAATGGGCTGGAGAATGATTCTATTAACCTTTAGTGCTTGTAAAACTCTTACCCAGTTCCTGGTTCATGACTGATTATGGATCAATTTGTGTTAATAGACCTGTTGCCCTTTTCTTCTCATTGCTAAGCATTAGTAAGTTACCAGAAAGGAAGACTGGGAAAGAGGTGGTTGTTAGCCAGGGTTAAAGATTCAGTGGTAATTGAAGTGAATGGAGAAAAAGAATTTGAGAGAAAAAGGACAAGGCCAAAGTATTTGAAAAGCTAAAGCATCATGTTAATTTCTCTTTCTTTGGGAGGTTTAGGTTTTCATGTCATATTATTTCCAGGAGCCTAAATCCTGCTGCATTAAAAGAGAGAGGAAAGGAGGGAACAAAGAGGACAAGGAGGAAAGAGAGAGACAGAGCCAGTACACTTGCAGACCCTGTTTGATAACAACATATCAGAATGAAGATGCAACTCCATGGATTATGTGACTTGAGTAGCTTCTTCATCTAACACATGGGTGAGCATCAGGGAATGTTGTATTTAGTTGCCAAGAATAGAGAAGGAGAAAAGTCGAAATGGCCCAACGAACATAGCAGCAGGAGGAGGTCATAACATCTGTCTTTCTCTGCAAATGGACCTGACAATACGTCAGCATAAAGCTACAATTTTTTCTTCTACCCACTTAGGTAAGACTGACAAAACTAGCATAAACCTTCAAAACTGGGTGGCAAACAGTTATCTAATTAAGGCAAAGCCCATTAACTTGCTATTATCATCTGGCTGAACACTGTGCTGTGAATAAATTAAACATGGATTCAGAAACATTCTGGCTGTTGCTGGTTGACATGCAATATAATAGTACGGACACAACCGATCATTCACATACAGAAATGATGGTGCAGAAAGGAGGAGGAAAGAGAAAAACTGGCCTCAGACACTCAGACACTGGTACAGCTGTAACTGAAAGCCTCATCAACAGTTCTTAAAATGCCATAAAGAGTTGGAACATCAACTCTATAGATCATATTTCTCTGGATCTCCAGGACCAAAACAGACATCAAAGGCTTCATGAAATCAATGCACCTGACAAGGTTCTCTTGGCTGGCACCTGGAGCCCATTTCTCCCATCACTCCTGGAGCCTGCAGAGCTGGTCCAAGCCAGGAACTCTTTTGAATTCTATGAGCCAAGAAGGATGAAAAGACCACCTGCCCTTGAATAGAGGAGGTCTGGGGCCAAGCTTGGGGCACATTTACCTACTGGGCTGGAGTCTTCTTACTTCCCACATCCCAAACTGGCCACTAGTCAGTACAGTAATCCTTTGAAAAATGCCTTGAGAATTGGTACCAATTAGGTTTTCCAAAAGTAACTGAGAAAATGGTTAGAATCAGAGAGCAAGATAAAATCTGTAACATGTCTCACATTGTAAAACTATTCAGGGCTGGTATATGGGTTCTGTGTGTGGCCTGCCTTAAATCTTTCTAGAGAAGTTAGTGAATAACTAAATACATAATTTGTCTAAAACCAAACTCATTCTCCCTTAATTTTCCTAACCTTTCAATCATCCAAGGTCTGAGTCATCCTCTTCTCCTTTTCTTTGTCTTCTTTTCACCAGGTAACAAAACCCAGTGTATACCTTTAAATAGAGCAGAATCTCAGTATGTGTTTAATGAAACAGATGAATGAAAGAATGAATGAATGCTAGTACTTTGTTCAAAAACAGAAAAAGAAAAATTATATTTACCTTCCAAACTCCTTAGCCTGACATTCAGATTCTTTTTAACCTCATATTTTTAACTTTAGTGCTTCCCTAAAAGAATCTTCCATTTCAGGCAGATCCAGAATGCCACACATACACACTTTATCCTCTCTGTTCCTGTAAAACTCCTCTAGCACATCAGGGATCCTATTTCATGAGATTTTCCAGGACACTTTCCATACACATGTCTTCCTCTCTGAACGCCTCCAATATGTATCGTCTCCATTTTCATGTTATATTTTGACATTGACTCCTTGGCATCCTGCATATTATTTTATCTATTATCTTTTAACTTTTTATGTTTTCCCCTGTTCTCCTCAAATGTGCTAATATTCTTATAAATAGAAAAAGATATTACATTTACTGATATCATCATAGCAATTTGCATTAATGCCTTACATATCAGAGCTCAGAAAAATTTTTTTAAATGAGTGACTAAACAAGATTGTGCTGAGATTATAAAGCAGAAATCTTAGAGCATAGGCCCTGGTCTAATTTCAGGATCACTTTCTAATTTTCTAAACTACATGCAGATTTTTCTATTATTATCAGTGACACCATAGATTTTCATGTTCAAAGAATAAAATATATTATTTCTGTTTGTGGCTTCGTTTGGCTTTTGCCCAAAAGCGGATGCTGAGCCTAAGATTTTAATGCAAGTAGTTTATTTGAGAGGTGATCCCTGAAGCACCAGCCGGATATTGGGCAAGTGACACAGGGAAGGGAAAGAAGCCTATGCAAGGCTTAATGAGCAGGATATCATTGTGAGACTTGGGGCTCTATCCCACTGAGAGCATCTGGGATATAATATTGAATATGTCTCAGAGTTGTTTCACCAGGGGTTTAGGAGGCTGGGATATTTATTTACCAACTTCTTTTTGTTACTGGTTAAGCCTCTGCCTGCACTTCACCCCTCAATCAACCTTTCATTAAAAAGCCTTGCATTTAGAAGCCATTGGTAAGCACAGGAATGGGGAGTGCCAAGGACACCAACGGTGTCTGCTGTACCATATATCTCAAAGCATAATTATAAGCCTAACCAGAGAAATGGTATTGACACCAAACACTTTTATAATTTTAATCCTAAAAGAGATGTCATTGGCATGCTTTGGAGAACTACACAAGAGAGCAACAATGTAGTAAGTATGTCTACGTACAGAAATGGTACCCTGAAAACAAACTGAAAGACAAGAAAATGATTCTGCCCTATGGCACCCCATCTTTTCTTCCAACTTCAAATCTGCCCTTGGTCTTAGCTTGATTGCCCCAGGATCAAGATGTTGAGGAGCCTGGTGAAAACAGGGACAAAGGACAGCCTGGAAAGACTCCGTATAAAAAAACTGATGCAAGGAGAGCAGAAAACCTGCTGATTTTCTTTGCAAGTTGCAATTGATAGGAAATTAACATTTATAGCATCTTAGGCACAAAAGCTTCAAGCCAGGTGGTAGTTATGTTATCTCTAGACAAGCTTCTACACTCCATTTTTCAAAGGTCTCTAAGATAGAAGAACGTGGAATTTTAATTAGCAAGTTTCAATTGACAGAGAATTAAAATTTAACCTATTCATCAATAATTTAAAGATGAAGTTCCTTTGGGCAGTGCTTAGGAAAGGTGGCTGTCAGGAGAGGGGCTGGTAGTTTACACATACCTCACCGACAACACTGTCGAAGCAGGATGCAAGTTTCTTGCAAAGAAAGAAACTTCGGGTCTCTCCAGCAGTAAAGAGAGAGGCTAATTTACCGTTTTCCCATTTAACTCTCGTCTTCCTAAGAATGCTTTACTTGCTAAGATTTTCTATAGAAGTTCCTTATCAGTGACATATTTTCTATATGCAGGTCTCTTGAAACTTTGGGCTGCCTCTAATGCCTACACACAGATCCTCCTCCATGAGAAAAGTAGAGGGGTTAGCCACAATTGATTCCCTCCTCTTTGTTCATGGGATTCACCAGATGGAGAAGGACAGAGAGAAGAGGGGCAGTAAGAAGAGGGGAAAGGAGATGGGTTGCAGCACAGACTGTGGGGAGGATGCAAGCAGAAAAATGGAGGAAGAGGAATAAGGTCAACTAGCAAAGCTGGAGCTGGAGTCTCCTGCTGCCTCTATGCCAAATTAATGAGACCCTGCAGTCAACTCTGTGTCCTCATCTCTGGTCTAGAGGAGACCTCCACATCAGGAGAAGATTCTCTGTGTGCACACTTCTGATGAGATAAATGGAATCTGGAAAAACACCATTCTTTTGGTACATTTTGAACAAAGAGTCTTCCTCTGGGGGGACTTCATAAGATACTGAAAGCTCAAGGATTCCAAACACCTTAAGGTATCCTGAGACATCTCAGTTAAAAGCAGAAATGTAAATCTAAATTTGTTTTATTATTTTTTGGATCCTGAGATACCCATGTAGAATATTTTGAAAGCTAGTGAATTGCTTGATAGAAGAAAGGTATGTATAGAATATTTGCCCTATGATGATCTTTGGAGAATGTTATAAAGATCTCTGCTTGAGGGGGAAAATGGTGGGATTGTATTTACAACTCAATTTGATAGACCTCCATGTACCTATTATTGCAAAAGTGAGCACAAAACCATCACTGATGCCAGCAAGATCAGAGTCTAGCAGAAAAGATGAGTATAGACCACTGAGATAATAAAGGTGGCATGCCCCAAATACTTATGCAGGGAGGAAAAAGCACTGCTTTGCCAAAGACATTTGAAAGAAACACCTCGGAAGAGGAATAGAGTGATTATTTTGTCAGGTAGACCTGGGCTCTGCTTACTTTCCACTGGGTGTCAACCCCAAATCCTTGTTTTCAACAAAGGACCAGATGACTCACCTAACAAAAGACATTGGAGGGAGTCTGTGCCCTAGGAACTGGCTCTCCATGGGGGTTCTTCCTTTATTCACATTTGTCACTTTATTCTAGAGCCTTCAGATAGCAAATTTCTTTAAACAATGTAATCAACTGATTCACTGAACAGTGAGATAAAATATCATCTTGTTGGTTTGGAGGCTTCCCAACACCTGCCTGACACTTGGACACTTGGAGTATAATATTTACCCAGTTTTCCAATGAAGACAATTTTGTGGCTATGCTGAGCAACGGTGATATCTTGATTGCCACACTGTCAGCCAAATCTTGCTTACCTCTCACGGAGATTATGTTCCTTATTGAAATATAACCAATACCCCAGGTACTGGTGCCTGAAGGAGGATTTTGATGGGAAGATCAAACTGAGCTGCCCTGATTTTATCTCCCAAGTTTGTCCTTCCCTTGGTGTTCTCTTCTTTCTAACTTTGCAGCTGTTGTCTCCTGCTAAATCGTTTGTCCGAGTTTGGACACGACCACCTTCCTTTGATTCTCTTTAGCACTGTACCACCAAGATCTCAAAAGTGCAGAATTTTACTAAATACTAAGGAAGAGAAAATGGGAAATGATTTAAGAAAAATATCTATCTACATAAAATGTAGCTGATTAGATTTTCACCATATTTAGAAGGCATGCTTGCAATGGTCTAAACTTTATAAATAGAGGCTATAAGGTTTTCATCCAGGGCAGCACCTAAAATAAGTAGGCAATGATCTCCCAGACCAGGTGAAACCAAGTCCAAGAGTCCTGTGTAACTGCTGATAAGGAGACATGCCATAGATTACAGAGCAAACAGAACAAACAACAACAAAAATAGTGTCAAATATGACCTCCAAATGAAAACTCTCAAGAGCAGACATACAAGGCAGTGATACACACTCAAGCTGCGCCCCACACAGAGCATCTCTGTGTAGTCTACTTCAAGGTCAGTGTGGGCAGAGACATATTTATTTAAACAATGGTTAATGGTTTTCTTGAACAATGCTGGCAAGCCCAGGTAGTAACAGAAATTTAAAAGCATTTACACTTAAAGGAACACACTTCTCAGGCTCCCATAGCTAATTCCAGTCTCAAAAACCCTGAGCCATTCCATTCTTTTTTGCCAGAGAGTCTATCAATATTCTTATGCCAAAGAACCGATACAAGTGTCACAGATTCTTGGCTGGATACTTTGCTACTATGCTCACTATTTTCTATTTTCTTTTCTCTGCCACATGGGAACTAGTCTACTAGATATCCTTATTCTTTCATAAGCATGTCCCCTCATCCAGCCACTCACCTGGGGTGTGTCCATTTGGTTTTGCTTCTGTTGTATGACATAAGCATAGACAATTCAAATTCTGGCTCAATGACTCATTAGAACTATGTATCTTGGGCAGATTTTTTAACTTTCTTAATATCTTTGCCTCATCTGTAAAATGGGGCTAATAAGTATCTTACACTGCAGTTTTGAGAAATAAATGAGTTACTTATGTTTAACAGAGAATCCATCATAGCACCCAGCATGTGGTAGGTGCTAAATATATTTCTTCAATGGAACACAGATGCTTTTCTGCACAGAATTGTATAACCCCAGGTTCTAAGGACAGGAAAATATGTTCACATGTAGGAAATTTTTGTCTCAGTCACTTTTCCTCAGAGAGGCACATCCACTGAATTGCCCAGAGTCATTCAGCTGGTCTCTGGTTTCTAGAGGCTAGCATCACATTTCCTGACTCACTCTATGTGCTGATGTTGGCAATGGGAAAATTCAGTTATAACACGCAGGGCTTGATTTGATTATGTGCCCTTTTAGATTTTATCCAAAACAATGATCATGACTTTTAGGCTTCTATGTTCCATATTCCAAATAACTAAATCTGCACAAGTTATTTCCATTGACAAGAGAAAAATATCTTTATTGGAATGGGTTTAGACTTTCCAGGCATCTGCTCAATCACATACAAGAACACCTCATAATACCAGCACTCCTTTGAAAACTAGAAACAGATCACAAGGTATACTGGGTTAGATAATGTACTCTCCCAAATTCACGTTTACTCTGAGCCTCAGAATGTGACCTTATTTGAAAATAGGGTGTTTGCAGATTTAAATCATTAAATTAAGGTGACATCACACTGGATTAGAGTGAACTTAAATCCATGACTGGTGTCCTTATATGAAGACACAGAGACACACACAAAGGGAAGAAGTTTATGTGATGATGGACTCCGAGATTCGAGTGATGTGTCTACAAGTCAAGGAACACCAAGGATCTTCAACAACCACCAGAATATAGGAGAAAGATATGGAAAAGATTCTCCCTCAGAACCTCCAGAAGGAACCAAACCTACCCACACCTTGGTTTCAGGTTTCTAGCCTCCAGAACTGGGAAAGAATAAATTTCTGTTGTTTTAAGCCACTCAGTTTGTGGTAATTTTTTACAGCAGCCCTAGGAATCTAATACATGAAGTCTTTCACCTTTCTTCATTTTTCCATTGACTTGACTCTCTCTTTCCCAGTATCCACAGCCTAAACCATCAGTTTCTCAGTTTGAATATGACTGAAAACTGCAAGGGACATCAAATAAGGATGCCCAGTTGGGCTCTTCCTGAAGGACAATGAGATCAGATGTCAGGCAGGAGTAAAGGGACAAGCCTTAACCACAAACGCAATGGCTGAACAGCACTGGAGAAGCTGAAAACAGAAGAGAAAACGCAATGGCTGAACAGCACTGGAGAAGCTGAAAACAGAAGAGAAAACGCAATGGCTGAACAGCACTGGAGAAGCTGAAAACAGAAGAGAAAAGGAATAGAACTCTGATGGAAAGAGGAAATGGGAAGGAGAAAAGTTAGGTGTAGAGCCATGTGGTTTGAAGTACAGGAACACAGACTCCAGAAAATAAAACAAAGTACAAAAGGACATAATCCTGCCATATGAGAGTTCATGCATTCTAAAAAGATACAATGCCTATCTTAAAATATCTGCTAATATTTTTAGAATATTTGTTTTTAGCAGATTCTCAAAAACCTTTTGAATCATTATCAATCCTGTAATAAGCTCACAAGAGGAATTTCAGGAACTATATTGCCTCTACCACATTTTCAAGTATGGCAACGCAGGTCCTGAGAGAAAGAGAAACACATACGGTTACTGTTCCATATCATCATTTTAAAAATAATACATGTGAAAATTTGTTGCAAACTATAAAAACATTTAAAATATAAGATATTACTACTGATACTGCCCAGTCCTTTATTCCTAGGTAACTAGGCAGCATGGTACATGGTACATGGAGTCTAGAGTCAGGGAAATAGAGATTCAAATCCTACTGTACACTTATTAAGCTATGTAGAGTGGCATAAATGGAATTGGTAAGTACTGAGGGAGAGTGGTTCAATTTTATATGGGATGGTCAGGGAAAGCCTCATAAGGAAAGTAATATTTGAGCAGAGATCTGAAGGAACTATGGGATTTATCCCTGTAGCTAGATAACAGGCAGTTGTTTATTATTCTCAATAATTCTAGAATTCTCCTGGCATCCTAGGTTCTGTCTAGTTTTGTGGAAGCTGTCTGAATTCTGTGTATGATCTTTGTACATAGCTACATAGCAAACAAAAACATAGCTATCCATTAAGACCCATTGTTCCAAAACATTCTATGTGTTTCTAAGTATGAAATACAGTATGCAATTGCTGATTTTTTTCTAAAAGAGATAAGTTCAGGATGTAAAGACCCCCATAAGGAAAAATGAAAAATAAAATGGCCATTCATGTTGAAAAAAGAAGTTCTCAAACTCTGTAGTTATCCATTTTATTAAGGAAGATCACTTTTTTGTTGTCTTCTTACGCTTTTTAGACTGGATGGTGTATTATGAGAGCACATCAGCACTAATGAGAAGATGCACATACCCAGCACATACAAATCAATAGGACACAAGAACTTTCTGCAAAAATACATTTGGGGAATGCTTTTGCCATTTCAGAAGCATGAAAGTAAGTCAAGCCAATATAAATACTTGAAATATATAATTCAATTTCATTGGATTACCAACTTAAGGGCCTACTGACACTTGTATATCCTGGTAACCACACTTGTCTGCCCCATCAGACAGCTGTTATAAAGTGAATGGCATGAAACTGTCTGAGAACACTAGGCTTTTTTTTAATGATAAGGAAATTAAATGTAACTATGACAATAACCTACTAATAATAGAGGGAGATATTTATACATTTAAGTGACTATGGTGGATGTAGTCAGCTATCTACGTGAAGCTCATGCTCCTGGGAGTTGGCAAGTCACTCAGAGAAACAGACACGAGGGTTTAGTCTTGGTCAAGGGAGTGCCCAGTCTCCTCTCAGATGACTGGAAACCAGGAGGGTGCCTTCTCTGGTACAGCCTATTCCTGGGGAACTTGTATTTGTTCCTGGGTATAGTACAGGCAGGACACTGATACCCAAGCTGACTGTGTTCAAGTAACCTTTGATCCCAGAAAAGTATGACTATATTCAAAATGGTGCCCTTTCAAGTAAGTCACATAAATTCCTTTTGCTTATTTTTGTTTCAGAACACTCTCATGGGACAAGGTCTCTTAGGAGGCACATGAAAGCTCATAATATAACAGGTTACACCTTGGGACAGGGCAATGGAGGGAAAGGAAATGCAAGAAGACTGGGTCACCCCCATCCTCTGTGGACCATTGTATTTCAGCTCCCTCTCCTTGCCTGCCATGATGTTCTGTAGTTCTAAGAAAGAAAACAGTTCAAAAACCACAGAAATATAAGGCTCCTTGTATATGGATGCTAAGAAAAACTGTGTATCTATTTGAGTGGAAAGAACCAACAGAAGCAGCAAATTTAACTTAGGAAAGAATCAACCATCATTATATACAATGTGTCTGAGACACAACAATGATTTTAAAAGGGAGAGAACAAAGGTGAATTGTCACTGGAATGATGTTTCACCAGCATGCATAAATTGTTTTTCCTCCTGCCTCTCCCCATTCTATATAACATCCATGGTGGTAAAGATAAGCTTTGTCAGAGGTGACAGGGTAGAGGGTGGTCAGTGTCATATTTTAGAAAACAGATTCAGATATGACCCAAGTAGATGAAGCTTTAGGGATTTAATCTTTAAAGAACTGAATATAGAAGGATAAAAAACATAGTGAACAGCCTGAGAATCTCCAGTGGAAATTACAGGTTAGAAACTGAAACTAAAGTTGAAAATAAAACCAGAAGTAATGAAAATGTAATTCTGGGTAGTAAGAGAGAAGAAGCAATGTGACCAGGATGAATAAGAAATATAAACAGTTATTTACCTCGAAGAGTAAAAGTTTTTCAGTGACAAGGAAAGTTGGAGCAAATATTATGAGGTCTAATAATTTTCACTTAGTAAATATTAACTGAATGCCAATCCTGTGCCAGGCACTGAGCTAATTTCTGGGAATAAGTGGTGGACAAAACAGTGGATTTAAAGCATATAGTCAGGGCCGAGGGTCAGGTCATTTCAGAGTAATGCTGAACTGCCCCCAAAATCGGAATGCTTTTCTTTGTACTGTGAGGCCAGAAAAAGCTAAAGTTGGAAGAATGGGCTCAAGCGAAAAACCAGGGTTCTGAGGAAGAACATCCAAAGGCATCTACATAAATTGCATTTATTTCAGGAGCTACACAAACATTTCACAGGGAAAGTACCCTATCAGACCCTGTAAGATAATTTACACAGAAACATTGGGTGGTATTATGCACACATATGCAACATACAGCACATTTTAGCTGTTCACAAAAAAAGGTATATTTATATTTTTTCAGTGTCTGTCCTACAACTTATTTCCTTATGAAAAACATCTTTTGCTTAGACGTTTCCATAGAGTATTGCTTGATTTTTTTTCTTTCTTTTATATTATTTTTTCCTAAGAAAAATATTTCCCTTAAATGCCAAGTACTTTTTCAAATGGTTAAATAGAAGAACAGTAAAGTTATTGATTAAATGTTCTCTTCTCTTTCTGAGTCTCTTCACTTAGGTTCGAGACTATAAAGAAAATGTGGCTTAAGAAGACAAATGACAAAAATACATTTGCAGCCACTTTCATGTCTGAACAGGTTAGGAGGATTTTGTGTCTTGATTCTTCCAAATGTAAATGGCATTCAGACTAAAGGAAGAAAAAAATAGTCTCCAGGATTTCAGAAATGCTGTAAAAAATCACCCACATCAATGTGGCAGAGTAGCTTGCTTAAAAGCCCTTCAATTAGATTCCATTGCTATAAATGGAGGTGAGAAATCAATCACCACAACCTGGGACCAGAAATAATGTCACAATGAATAAATACTATAAGTCGAGCTTGATATCAATAATTTTGAAAGAATGGTAAGTTCATTTAAATGAATGGAGCATGTCCAATTAGCATCACAACTCAAGCCCTTTTAGCACACCAATGTCAAGTTAATATTCCTAAAATACCACATTTGTAAGGTCAATAACAAAATCTCATAGCCCTGTCTTCAAGACTGCCAACTGGTTAGATGGCCTTGTCTCTTACTGCTTCCTAACACATTCCACTGCATTCAATCAGATAGTCCCAGGGCTTCCCTAGTGGCGCAGTGGTTGAGAGTCTGCCTGCCGATGCAAGGGACATGGGTTCGTGCCCCGGTCCGGGAAGATCCCACATGCCGCGGAGTGGCTGGGCCCGTGAGCCATGGCCGCTGAACCTGCGCGTCCGGAGCCTGTGCTCCGCAACGGGAGAGGCCACAACAGTGAGAGGCCCATGTACCGCAACAGTCCCAGGTCAAGGTCATATGTAAGAAAGAGCTTAATTGTGCAATGCAAAAAGAAAAGGAACTACAATTTTGAAGACTTAATTAGCTTATATTTTCCAACAAGATATGTCTATATAAAATATGTCATAATGGTCCCCAGTCTCCTCTAAACGGTGCTTTTATGGGTGCTTTATCTTCCCATTTGTGTGGTAAATTTTTCAGAGATAAAATTTTCATTTTTAGCACTCCAATGCCTACCACAGTGATGACCAAGTTGTTAGTTCTCAATACTGTTGGCTGAATTTTAATATACTACACATTTGCTCCTGCTGAACTGTACTTAAAACATTGAAAATGTGGACAAATGTGTCAGGTGCACAGGTAGTACACATGTGTCTTTCATCTTCTGTTAGTATATATGCTATAGACTGAATGTTTCCGTCCCCACAAAATTTGTATGTTGAAAACTAATCCCCAATGTGATTGGAGGTGGAGTTTAGGGGGTGATTAGGTCATGAGGACAGAGCCCTCATGAGTGGAATTAGTGCTCTTATAAAGAGGCCCCAGAGAGTTCCACCGTGAGGACACAGTGAGAAAACAACCATCATGTAAGAACCAGGAAGCGGCTTCTCACCAGACATCAGATCAACACCTTGATCTTGGACTTCTCAGCCTCCAGAACTGTGAGAAATAAATTTCTATTGTTCTAAGCCATCCAGCCTACAATATTTTGTTATAGTGCCCCTAATGGACTAAGACACATAGATCATTAGATTTACTTTTTTTTTAACTTAAAGAAACTTTGGAGTGACGGCTATGAAATCCCAGCATGGAAATTCCAGGGTTTATTCCAACTCATCAACATTTAGAACAAAGTGCCTCCCAGCACATTGAAAAAAACCAAGCAGTTTACGTATGCTTCTACTTTAATGCCATTGTGCTCTGGGTAACCAAGAAACTGAATGTGTTTCCACACAAATAATTCTACCTAGTGAGTCCTCATTACTCTGCAACAATTGAAAGATTCACTGCTATATTTATGACAGACTTATAAGATAAAATTTTATAATGTATTTATAAAATTTTATGTATTTATGTATTTATAAAGTTTCATTTGAAATCTTTGATAATTAGATTTTATGTATTATCATTAACAAGTGGCTTACAGTGCTGGCATCCAAAATAAAGCAAATTTTCCTTTCCACCAACTTGCCTCTTTATTGGCTTTTGAGCGGCGAGCAGCCAGACCTCACTTTCAGTTACAGCAGGAGCGTGCTTGTCATATTCAAGGAGTGGCAAGCAGGCCAGGGTGGTCTAGTGGAGTGAGCAAGGGGGAGAACGATACAGAATGGAAGAATAGGAGATGAGGTCAAAGGGGTGTGGGATGGGAGGAGGCAACCATGCAAGGCCTTGTAGGCATTAGAAGGACTTGGGCTTTTACTCTAAGTGAGATGGGGAGCCATTGTAGGATGTCAAGCAGAGCAGTGACCTGCTCAAACTTAAATTCTTAAATCCTATAAAGTGTTCTGCATCCTGGAAGTAATTTAGAATTCTTGCTTATGAATGTGTAAAATTATTTTTTTTAATAAATTTATTTATTTTTGGCTGTGTTGGGTCTTTGCTGCTGCATGTGGGCTTTTCTCTAGTTGCGGCTAGTGGGCTTCTCATTGCGTGGCTTCTCTTGTTGCAGAGCATGGGCTTTAGGCACGCGGGCTTCAGTAGTTGTGGCTCGCGGGCTCTAGAGCACAGGCTCAGTAGTTGTGGCACATGGGCTTAGTTACTCCTCAGCACGTGGGATCTTCCCAGACCAGGGCTCAAACCCGTGTCCCCTGCATTGGCAGGCGGATTCTCAACCACTGCGTCACCAGGGGAAGCCCTGTGTAAAATTATTGAAACTATTCTTTGATTGTTTAGGAATTGTCAAGTTTTTTCCTTGTTGCTATTGTCACTGCCTAAATATTTTGTCTTTGATCAAAGGGATTATAACAAGTTCTGGGTTCCATTTTCAGTATATGATTAATTTTTTAATATTTTATCAGCAAATGCACTTAAAATATTCTCAGTGGTATCAAATCTTTGTCCCCTAACAATTGGTTTGTTATTTTCTGAAAGGACCAAAAGTTGTCTGGACTACACCTACATTATCCATTTGAAATGGAAAGTCAAATTATATAATACAGTTTGGTATTATATTGGTTTATTGGTAAATAAACTAAGCAAAATATTCCTTCCAGATATTGGAACAGACTTTGCTATATAATCCATAAGTTGATTCAACAGACAAAACCAGAAAGGATACATTAGTGTGTTATGCATTGAGAATGAAGAGATTAGGATTCTGTTAGAGAAGCCTGGAGGAACTTTGTAACACACGACTGAAATAATTTCCTTTTTTTTCTGTATCCTACAAAAGATCAGGAAATTATCACTCCTACCTCAAAAACCTGTAAAACAGGAGGAGGAATAATGTGCTTTTTAAAAGTAATAACTCTCCATTAAATCACTGCAATCTGTTTCACATACATTTGAGGATTAATTTTCTCTCCTCCATAAAATGTGCAGCAAAACCATGGTAGTTTCTTTCTAAGACACTGGGTGACAGGAGCATTTTTCATCACTGCCTCACTTGTTAACCTACACTGATATTTCTACTTTCATGCTTATTTTTACAGTATTTCAGGGGTGTCTGATCATCTTTCAAATGATTAAGTGATAAGACAATCGAGAGAGAGAGAAAGGGACGTTGACACCAGTCACAGCGGTTGGTTGAATGTGGGAGAACGAAGCAGCTTCTGTTCCCAAATCATAGCAGCTGACCAATTCAGTGTCATGGTCAGAACCCAACTGGCTTCACACCAACACCCAATTAGGTTCACACCAACACATTAGCATCCCACTCCCATCAGAGGGACAGCTCTTTAGAAGTTGAGTCATGATAATTTAGTCTCCCATATTTCTGTTTTCCATTAACAAAATCAATTTTAATTTAGGTATCAAATCCACTGAAGAAGTAGGTACCTCATATTTGATAACTTTGTTCCATCCACAGCCCTGAGAAACTCCCAGGAGCCTAAGAGAGCCTCAGGGTCACATATGGTGACTCCAGGCAGTAGGTGTCACACCCTGCAAGAGACACATCTAGTTACAAGAATCACCATATTCAGGAAAGCCCAAAGATTTGATGTCCACCTCAGGTACGTAGAGTTTCCACTAGCAAGATCCAGTTTAGAAATCCAGGGTCATTTTATCATAAGCAATTCTCCTTAAAAACATGGTTGACATTTTACTCTGATCAGGTTTGCGGGGGAACAAAGCAGTCAAGTTAACCAAAGGGCAGATCCTGACATGGCAAAGGAAATGGGGTATGAGCAGAAGTGCGGTTTTGAACATATTTGCAACACCTGTGAGACAATCTAATGGCATATTGGCAGTTGGATAGTCCTGGAACGCCGATGAAAGATCTTGACTGGAAATATAAATTTGGGAGTTATTTGCATATAGGTAGTGTCTCGTCTAGAGTGAGCATATAGAGTGAAAGGAGAAGAGGGTACAAGACAAAGCCTAAATCTAATATTTAGAAATCAGAGTAGAGGAGGGCTGAGGAAGAATGGCTCAAGAGGTAGGAGGAAAATCCACTACAGTATCATGTAGCAGAAGCCTGCAGAATAAACTGTCTTCTTAAAGAAAGATGATGTGCTCAACTTTGTGAAATAATGCTGAGATGCTGATTTTAAAATTTATGGTGAACTTGAATGAGCAGTTTTAGCAGAAGAGTGAGGGCAGCAGCCAGCTGATTAGAGTAGGAAAAAGAATGGAAAGTGAGAAACTGGAAACAACATGCATAGAACTCTGAGCAAACTTGGCTTTGAGGAAGGTTTATATATTGTGTATCTTATAACCAATTGTATAAAACAGTTGTGGTCTCATCTAAACACCAGTCCCACCTAAAAAAGAACTTGTCATATTGTACTTGCTTCTGCTGCTACGAGATTCACATTTCTGGTATTTGTCTTAGTGTTACCTTTCTATCTCTAATACGTGTTTGCAACTTCTTAGGGATCTTTCCAGGGCTTGCTTTCTGGATGCCAAGGCTCCATGTTTTCCCCAGAATTTAAATAACCATAACACAGGCTTATATTCCTGACCATGGCAGGTGTCCCTGTACTGCTGTAGCACTATTAGCTGTAAGCTTCTCTGAATTGTGCATTGGCATTAACCACTATTAGGCTTGGTTTTCCTTGGGCTTCCTTCTTTTCCACCCATCATAGCATTCACTTTCAGAGCTACCTTCCTCTTTGGATACTTGTCCTGTCAAAGAGAATTAAGCTTTCTAAATCCTTGGGAATGCAACAAAATCAGCGACAACACTTTTTAATGTAAAATTTTTATTAGCAATTTTGCTACAGGCCTTGCTCTAGACACATGCTAAAAATAGCAGTGAGATGATGAAATAAAATGTTTGGGTAAAAATTATATTTACTTCCAGTCTCCACTTTCAAAAGTTTCTCCTTTAGCTTCCACTGGTCATCATTTTTCTAGCTCAGTACACAGAAGGTGTTCCCAGTCTTAGATTTATGTCTTATGTTTGGGGGAATTCTCAACCATAATCTTTTTAAACTCTGTTCCTCTTCCATTCTCTGTATTTCCTCCTTTCTGAATTTGTAGCACATGTATGTTGGACTTTCTGAATCTTCTATGTCTCCTAGTTCTTTTTTCACATTTTTCTTTTCTATATCTTTGGGCTATGTTCTTCTAGTTCATTAGTCTCCCCTCAACTCTTTCCAGTCTTCTACTCAATGCATGTAATTGTGTTTCTCTTTATTTCAATAACTACTAAGTTCTAAGAATTCTAACGGTAATTTTCAATACATCTGCTTTTTTGTTTCATTATCTCTTATTCTTGTTTTATTATCCCCTGTAATTTTCTGGTGTTCCCATTCAATTCTTTATGTTTTAAAAGATATTAAAAGTATTTATTTTATTCTTTTTTTTCAGATTCTTCAGTGTTTCCTAAGTTGGGGGATGTAAATAAATTCCTAAGCCTGCTAAACTTATTGCATGTTTTTCATCATATTGACATTCTCAGGACCCAGGGAGGTCATCTTTTATGTAAATCCAAAGTAGTTTCATGGAGGCCCCAGCACTGGTGGTGCAGTGCTCAGCATTCAGGCCCTGTTAGGGAAACTCAGACGATGTAATGTTCCTAAACTTCAGTTCCTACTTATGCCCATGGGTTTCTCTCTTTTTTCAAAAAAGGATTTCTACTTGTGGTCTCCAGAGACTGCCCTTTCCCAGAGTTTGAAATATTTATGTGTTTTCTAAATTTTTATAAGTATTTATCCAGTATTTTTTTATGAGTTTGGACCAGATAGGAGAGGATTTGACATGTGCTCAATTCTCAGTTCACCCTTTGAATCAGGAGCCTTGTGTTTGGTCTTTGCCTCAGCTTTGCTTTCAACCCAATAATCAACCAGGGAAATAAAAAAGAAAATTGAGGTTGAGTAGGGAAGTGACTCACAGTCTCTTTAGAGATATTCAACCACTGCATATTCTAAAATGATGCTCTAAGCAGGTGTGGGGACCAGGGAGCATTTGTCTGTGGTCTGAAAACTGGACTGGCCATTACAAACCTCTATTCTTAGCTCTGCTCTTGACGTTTGGAATAGTTTGGGGTAAAAGCTGCTGTCTCAGCTCCCTTATTGATGTTTCTTACTAACCTCAAAGGAACATTCCCCTCAATTCAATTTGAAAATATATCTCTGCTATGAAATTGGCTAAGAGTTTTTAAGCCCCAGATTTTCCTATCCCACAAAAACAAGATCTTGAATTAAAAAAACTACCCAATTAAGTTTTTCCTTCCTTTTCTCCCCTTATCCTTCTACAGACACAAAAGGAAACCCATTACTTTCATGTTTCTCCTTCGATCTCATTAACTGACACTTAAAACAAGTATTGCTCTCTTTCATGCCCTCTTTTTCTAATCTTCTAAAGTGTTGTAGTCTCCAAATAGAATGAAAATTTTAAAAAGAATATGATCTTAAAATACTATGTATAGAATTTAAGGGTCAGAAAATTGTTTTTAAAAATTTCACAGAAAAGTATTTTCAAATGTGTAAGAAATTTGAGCACTGGACAGAAAAAGCACATCTAAAAAATGCTTATAAAGTTCATAATTAAATCGGGCAATGTGGGAAAAAAAATTACACATACTAGAAAAAAATTATTATAGTTTCCTTTTTATAAAACTGCAATAATAATTTTTTTAAAAAAACTTACTATCGATTAAATAACAAGTGAGAAGAAATTAGGGTATATTTTCATCTGTGCCATATTAATATATCATTTTGGTAGGAAAATGTTCTTTCTGTATCATATGTTGTTTTCATTACTTTTCTTAGTGATGTGAGTCATAAATTCACTTACCATATTCTTCTACTCAATTGAAAGGTCTTAGGTGCCAACAGTTTATCCAGAGTTTCTATTTTTTTAAAGGCCTTGCTTCTCTTGGGTGAGATGAAGAATGAGAATGGTAGGACAAAAAGTGATGATGGGCTGATAAGAGCTAGTCTGGAAAGATCTCAACAATGGCCTCTTTGGTGTGATCAAGACAGGCAGCTCTGTCCAATGATATCACTAGCCAAGGCACTTAAAAATACATGATGAGGAATGAATTTAGATTAAATATGTGTGTTTATCTCTATTCCCAATCAAAACTAAAAAAAAAAAAAGAGATGTAAAAATTATAAGAATAATGAGAATATGAAAGGAAACAGAGATATCAACAAATATCTGGAAAATGAAAAGTAGATGAATTAATTAATTATAAATAATTTAGAAGAGCAGAGGGAGCCGAAACCCAAGGGCCTGAAGAGAGTATACTGATAAAAAGAAAGATGACAGTGGGGGAAGATGGCGAAAGAGTAAGACGCAGAGATCACCTTCCTCCCTACAGATACACCAGAAATACATCTACACGTGGAACAACTCCTACAGAACACCTACTGAACGCTGGCAGAAGAACTCAGACCTCCCAAAAGGCAAGAAACTCCCCACGTACCTGGGTAGGGCAAAAGAAAAAAGAATAAACAGAGACAAAAGAATAGGAACGGGCCCTGCACCAGTGGGAGGGAGCTGTGAAGGAGAAAAGGTGTCCACACACTAGGAAGCCCCTTCGCGGGCGGAGACTGCGGGTGGCAGAGGGGGAAAGTTTCGGAGCCGCGGAGGAGAGCGCAGCAACAGGGGTGCGGAGGGCAAAGCGACGAGATTCCTGCACAGAGGATCGGTGCCGACCAGCACTCACCAGCCCGAGAGGCTAGTCGGCTCACCCGCCGGGGCAGGCGGGGCTGGGAACTGAGGCTCGGGCTTCGGAACGCAGGGAGAGGACTGGGGTTGGCGGCGTGAACACAGCCTGCAGGGGGTTAGTGCACCATGGCTAGCCGGGAGGGAGTCTGGGGAAAAGTCTGGACCTGCCGAAGAGGCAAGAGACTTTTTCTTCCCTCTTTGTTTCCTGGTGCGCGAGGAGAGGGGATTAAGAGCGCTGCTTAAAGGAGCTCCAGAGATGGGCGCGAGCCGCGGCTAACAGCGCAGACCCCAAAGACGGGCATGAGACGCTAAGGCTGCTGCTGCCGCCACCAAGAAGCCTATGTGAGAGCACAGGTCACTATCCACACCTCCTTTCTGGGGAGACTGTGCAGCCTGCCACTGCCCGGGTCCCATGGTCCAGGGACAACTTCCCAGTGAGAACGCATGGCGCCACTCAGGCTGGTGCAACGGCCCGCCGGCCTCTGCCACTGCAGGCTCGCCTGGCACTCTGCACCACTCCCTCCCCCAGGCCTGAGTGAGCCAGAGCCCCAGAGTCAGCTGCTCCTTTAACCCCGTCCTGTCTGAGCGAAAAACAGACGCCCTCAGGTGACCTAAACGCAGAGGCGGGGCCAAATCCAAAGCTGAGCCCCTCGAGCTGTGCGAACAAAGAAGAGAAAGGGAAATCTCTCCCAGCAGGCTCAGAAGCAGTGGATTAAAGCTCCACAGTCAACTTGATGTACCCTGCATCTGTGGAATACATGAATAGACAACTAATCATCCCAAATTGAGGAGGTGGACTTTGAGAGCAAGATTTATTTTTTTTTCCCCTTGTCCTCGTTTTGTGAGTGTGTATGTGTATGCTTCTGTGTGAGATTTGTCTGTATAGCTTGCTTTCACCATTTGTCCTAGGTTTCTATCAGTCCGTGTTTTTTTTTCTTTAAAAATTTTTTTTTCTTAATAATTACTTTTTTATTTCAATAACTTTATTTTTTCTTACTTTATTTTATTTCATTTTATCCTCTTTCTTTCTTTCTTTCTTTCTCCCTCTCTTTCTAATTTTTCTCCCTTTTATTCTGAGCTGTGTGGATGAAAGGCTCTTGGTGCTGCAGCCAGGAGTCAGTGCTGTGCCTCTGAGGTGGGAGAGCCAACTTCAGGACATTGGTCCACAAGAGACCTCCCAGCTCCACATAATATCAAATGGCGAAAGTCTCCCAGAGATCTCCATCTCAACACCAGCACTGAGCTTCACTCAACGATCAGCAAGCTATAGTGCTGGACACCCTATGCCAAACAACTAGCAAGACAGGAACACAACCACACCCATTAGCAGACAGGCTGCCTAAAATCATAATAAGTCCACAGACACCCCAAAACACACCACCAGATGTGGACCTGCCCACCAGAAAGACAAGATCCAGCCTCATCCACCAGAACACAGGCACTAGTCCCCTCCACCAGGAAGCCTACACAACCCACTGAACAAACTTAAGCCACTGGGGACAGACACCAAAAACAACAGAAACTACAAACCTGCACCTGCAAAACGGAGACCCCAAACACAGTAAGATAAGCAAAATGAGAAGACAAAAACACACAGCAGATGAAAGAGCAAGATAAAAACCCACCAGACCTAACAAATGAAGAGGAAATAGGCAGTCTACCTGAAAAAGAATTCAGAATAATGATAGTAAAGATGATCCAAAATCTTGGAAATAGAATATAGAAAATACAAGAAACATTTAACAAGGACCTAGACGAACTAAAGATGAAACAAGCAACGATGAACAACACAATAAATGAAATTAAAAATACTCTAGATGAGATCAATAGCAGAGTAACTGAGGCAGAAGAACGGATAAGTGAACTGGGAGATAAAATAGTGGAAATAACTACTGCAGAGCAGAATAAAGAAAAAAGAATGAAAAGAACTGAGGACAGTCTCAGAGACCTCTGGGACAACATTAAACACACCAACATTCAAATTATAGGGGTTCCAGAAGAAGAAGAGAAAAAGAAAGGGACTGAGAAAATATTTGAAGAGATTATAGTTGAAAACTTCCTTAATATGGGAAAGGAAATAGTTAATCAAGTCCAGGAAGCACAGAGAGTCCCATACAGGATAAATCCTAGGAGAAACATGCCAAGACATATATTAATCAAACTGTCAAAACTGGTCCCGCCTCCCACAGGTGGCAGCCATGGCGGCCTGGCAGGTCCCGGGGTCCGCGGGCACTACGCTCGGGAGGCAGCCATCCCCCGCCCCACCGCCACAACTGCCCCGGGTCGGAGAAGCGTTCCGACAGCGCCTCAGCTTCACCCTCTGCTCCTCTTCACAGGGAGACCGCGGCAGCTCTGGGCCCGACTCACAGGGCGGACCAGAGGGAGCAGTGAGGCGTCCGGCGAGCAAAGAGTTAACAGCGGCAGAGCGGAGGGTCTCGGAGCTTCATGCAGCTGCCTCCGCGGCTGGCCGGCTGAACTTTGTGGACCCAGCTACCGGCTACATGGTGCTCACCCGGCTGGCCCACTTGCAGAGAGGCAGATGCTGCAGGCCTACCTGCAGACACTGTCCATATGGTCAAGTCAATGTTAAAGATCCATCCAAAAAGAAGCAACTCAATTCACATTTTTATGTTTGAGAAGAATTTCATTTCTGTTCTCCATCTAATTCAGCCTTATTAAAAAAATAAATAAAACCTTAATCCAAAAAAAAAAAAAACCTCAAAAAGCAAATACAAAGAAAACATATTAAAAGCAGCAAGGAAAAACAACAAATAACACACAAGGTAATCCCCATAAGGTTAACAGCTGATCTTTCAGCAGAAACTCTGCAAGCCAGAAGGGACTGGCAGGACATATTTAAAGTGATGAAGGAGAAAAACCTACAAACAAGATTACTCTACCCAGCAACGATCTCATTCAGATTTTTTTTTTTTTTTTTTGCCGTACGCCGGCCTCTCACTGCTGTGGCCTCTCCCGTTGCGGAGCACAGGCTCCAGATGCATAGGCTCAGTGGCCATGGCTCACGGGCCGGGCCGCTCCACGGCATGTGGGATCTTCCCAGACCGGAGCACGAACCCGTGTCCCCTGCATCGGCAGGCGGACTCTCAACCACTGCGCCACCAGGGAAGCCCTCATTCAGATTTGATGGAGAAATTAAAACCTTTACAGACAAGCAAAAGCCGAGAGAGTTCAGCACCACCAAACCAGCTTTACAACAAACGCTAAAGGACCTTCTCTAGTCAAGAAACACAAGAGAAGGAAAAGACCTACAATAAAAAACCCAAAACAATTAAGAAAATGGGAATAGGAACATACATATTGATAAATACCTTAAATGTAAATGGATTAAATGCTCCCACCAAAAGACACAGACTGGCTGAATGGATACAAAAACAAGACCCACATATATGCTGTCTACAAGAGACATACTTCAGACCTAGAGACACATACAGACTGAAAGTAAGGGGAAAGAAAATGATATTCCATGCAAATGGAAACCAAAAGAAAGCTGGACTAGCAATTCTCATATCAGACAAAATAGACTTTAAAATAAAGACTATTAGAAGAGACAAAGAAGAACACTACATAATGATCAAGGGATCAATCCAAGAAGAAGATATAACAATTGTAAATATTTTTGCACCCAACATAGGAGCACCTCAATACATAAGGCAAATACTAACAGCCATAAAAGGGAAAATTGACAGTAACACATTCATAGTAGGAGACTTTAACACCCCACTTTCACCAATGGACAGATCATCCAAAATGAAACTAAATAAGGAAACACAAGCTTTAAATGATACATTAAGCAAGAGGGACTTAATTGATATTTATAGGACATTCCACCCCCAAACAACAGAATACACATTTTTCTCAAGTGCACATGGAATATTCTCCAGGATAGATAATATCTTGTGTCACAAATCAAGCCTTGGTAAATTTAAGAAAATTGAAATTGTATCAAGTATCTTTTCCAACCACAACGCTATGAGACTAGATATCAATTACAGGAAAAGATCTGTAAAAAATACAAACACATGGAGGCTAAACAATACACTACTTAATAACCAAGTGATGGCTGAAGAAATCAAAGAGGAAATCAAAAAATACCTAGAAACAAATGACAGTGGAGACACGATGACCCAAAACCTATGGGATGCAGCAAAAGCAGTTCTAAGAGGGAAGTTTATAACAATACAATCCTACCTTAAGAAACAGGAAACATCTCGAATAAACAACCAAACCTTGCACCTAAAGGAATTAGAGAAACAAGAAAAAAAAAAACCTAAAGTTAGCAGAAGGAAAGAAATCATAAAGAGCAGATCAGAAATAAATGAAAAAGAAATGAAGGAAATGATAGCAAAGATCAATAAAACTAAAATCTGGTTCTTTGAGAAGATAAACAAAATTGATAAACCATTAGCCAGACTCATCACGAAAAAAAGGGACAAGACTCAAATCAATAGAATTAGAAATGAAAAAGGAGAAGTAACAACTGACAATGCAGAAATACAAAAGTTCATGAGAGATTACTACAAGTAACTCTATGCCAATAAAATGGACAACCTGGAAGAAATGGACAAATTCTTAGAAATGCATAACCTTCCGAGACTGAACCAAGAAGAAATAGAAAATATGAACAGACCAATCACAAGCACTGAAATTGAAACTGTGATTTAAAATCTTCCAACAAACAAAAGCGCAGGACAAGATGGCTTCTCAGGCGAATTCTATCAAACATTTAGAGAAGAGCTAACACCTATCCTTCTCAAATTCTTCGAAAATATAGCAGAGGGAGGAACACTCCCAAACTTATTCTATGAGGCCACTATCACCCTGATACCAAAACCAGACAAAGATGTCACAAAGAAAGAAAAGTACAGGTCAATATCACTGATGAACATAGATGCAAAAATCCTCAACAAAATGCTAGCAAACAGAATCCAACAGCACATTAAAAGTATCATATACCATGATCAAGTGGGGTTTTTCCAGGAATGCAAGGATTCTTCAATATATGCAAATCAAACAACGTGATACACCATATTAACAAACTGAAGGAAAATAACCACATGATCATCCCAATAGATGCAGAGAAAGCTTTTGACAAAATTCAACACCCATTTATGATTAAAACTGTGCAGAAAGTAGGCACAGAGGGAACTATCTTCAACATAATAAAGGCCATATATGACAAACCCATAGCCAACATCATCCTCAATGGTGAAAAACTGAAAGCATTTCCACTAAGATCAGGAACAAGACAAGGTTGCCCACTCTTACCACTATTATTCAACATAGTTTTGGAAGTTTTAGCCACAGCAATCAGAGAAGAAAAGGAAATAAAAGGAATCCAAATCAGAAAGGAAGAAGTAAAGATGTCACTGTTTGCAGATGACATGATACTATACACAGAGAATCCTAAAGATGCTACCAGAAAACTACTAGAGCTAAGCAATGAATTTGGTAAAGTATCAGGATAAAAAATTAATGCACAGAAATCTCTGGCATTCCTATACACTAATGATGAAAAATCTGAAAATGAAATCAAGAAAACACTCCCATTTACCCTTGCAACAAAAAGAATAAAGTATGTAGGAATAAACCTACCTAAGGAGACAAAAGACCTGTATGCAGAAAATAATAAAACACTGATGAAAGAAATTAAAGATGGTACAAATAGATGGAGAGATATACCACGTTCTTGGATTGGAAGAATCAACATTGTGAAAATGACTCTATTACCCAAAGCAATCTACAGATTCAATGCAATCCCTATCAAACTACCACTGGCATTTTTCACAGAACTAGAACAAAAAATTTCACAATTTGTATGGAAACACAAAAGACCCCGTATAGCCAAAGCAATCTTGAGAATGAAAAACGGAGCTGGAGGAATCAGTCTCCCTGACTTCAGACTATACTACAAAGCTACAGTAATCAAGACAGTATGGTACTGGCACAAAAACAGAAAGATAGATCAATGGAACAGGATAGAAAGCCCAGAGATAATCCCATGCACATATGGTCACCTTATCTTTGATAAAGGAGGCAGGAATGTACAGTGGAGAAAGGACAGCTTCTTCAATAAATGGTCCTGAGAAAACTGGACAGGTACATGTAAAAGTATGAGATTACATCACTCCCTAACACCATACACAAAAATAAGCTCAAAATGGATTAAAGACCTAAATGTAAGGCCAGAAACTATCAAACCCTTAGAGGAAAACATAGGCAGAACACTCTATGACATAAATCACAGCAAGATCCTTTTTGACACACTTCCCAGAGAAATGGAAATAAAAACAAAAATAAACAAATGGGACCTAATGAAACTTCAAAGCTTTTGCACAGCTAAGGAAACCATAAACAAGAGCAAAAGACAACTCTCAGAATGGGAGAAAATATTTGCAAATGAAGCAACTGACAAAAGATTAATCTCCCAAATTTATAAGCAGCACATGCAGCTCAATAACAAAAAAATAAACAACCCAATCCAAAAATGGGCAGAAGACCTTCATAGACATTTCTCCAGAGAAGATATACAGATTGCCAACAAACACATGAAAGAATGCTCAACATCATTAATCATTAGAGAAATGCAAATCAAAACTACAATGAGATATCATCTCACACCAGTCAGAATGGCCATCATCAAAAAATCTAGAAACAATGAATGCTGGAGAGGGTGTGGAGAAAAGGGAACACTCTTCCACTGCTGGTGGGAATGTGAATTGGTAGAGCCACTATGCAGAACAGTATGGAGGTTCCTTAAAAAACTACAAATAGAACTACCATATGACCCAGCAATCCCACTACTGGGCATATACCCTGAGAAAACTATAATTCAAAAAGAGTCATGTACCAAAATGTTCATTGCAGCTCTATTTACAGTAGCCCAGAGATGGAAACAACCTAAGTGTCCATCATTGGATGAATGGATAAAGAAGCTGTGGCACATATATACAATGGAATATTACTCAGCCATAAAAAGAAATGAAATCGAGTTATTTGTAGTGAGGTGGATGGACCTAGAGTCTGTCATACAGAGTGAAGTAAGTCAGAAAGAGAAAGACAAATACCGTATGCTAACACATATATATGAAATCTAAGAAAAGAAAAATGTCATGAAGTACCTAGGAGTAAGACGGGAATAAAGACACAGACCTACTAGAGAATGGACTTGAGGATATGGGGAGGGGGAAGGGTAAGCTGTGACAAAGTGAGCGAGTGGCAGGGACATATATACACTATGTAAAATAGATAGCTAGTGGGAAGCAGCCGCACATCACAGGGACATCAGCTTGGTGCTTTGTGACCACCTGGGTGGGTGGGATAGGGAGGGTGGGAGGGAGGGAGACGCAAGAGGGAGGAGATATGGGAACATATGTATTAGTATAACTGATTCACTTTGTTATAAAGCAGAAACTAACACACCATTGTAAAGCAATTATACTCCAGTAAAGATGTAAAAAACAAACAAACAAAAAACAAATACAAAAAAAAAGAAAGACAGTCATTCCACAGAACGCTGAAAAAGCATAAGATTTAGAAGCACAAGTATTATGGAAGATGCAATGAGGAGACAAGCTGGAAATGAAGGTAACATTAGTCAAAACTCTATGAATCAGAGTAGTTAGGTCTCTTCCTTCCTCCGATATAGCTGGGCAAGGTTTCCACCCCACAGTGGAGGAAGAACAAAGACTGCTCTGGAGGAATGGATCTAGGAGGGGCATGCGTACGGTGGAAACTGAAGGTGGGAAAATGTCACTCAACAGTGGGAATCCCAGCTCCCTTACTGGTCTAGTTCCCCTAATGTTAGAAGCCTAAACAGACAAAAGACTAGAATATTCTTTTCTGGATAACCTGCAGAGCTTCTGAGAAAAAAAGCAATAAATTCTTCCACAAAACGAGCAGGGAAGATGTCTACCTCGGTGAACAGACCTGCTACCATCTGATCACCTTGGAGTGAATCCTAAGAGTTGATAAATGAACTTCATCCCTAAGCCTCCAACATATATCATCATCATCATCATCATCATCGAACTTACAATAAATCCCTTTGCTCTTTCATTCGCAAATATGAGTGCACATCCAAGATCACCAGGTATTTGAATGAAGCCTCCAGCATGAAAGAGAGGGACTCAAAACAAATGAGAAAAGGAATCTCTAAGGACACAGACTAATAAGACTTTATATTGTAAAGAAACAGATAAACAAACAAACAAAAAAACAGGAAGGAAACTAGTAAAAAAGCAAAAAGGAAAATTTTGGAGTCCTAAAAACATAAAGTTTATAGATTGAAAGGGCCACCAATTACCCAGCAAAATGAATGAATAAAAGGAAATCATCATCAGAGGTCAAAACTCTAGAGATAAAGAGGAGTTCCTAAGAGGTTACAGAGGTTATTTACAAACAGGTCATACACAGGAAGTCAAATGACATTTTATTTCTTTTTTTTCTTTTATAACATTGATGCTAAAAGATAATGCTTCCAAAATTCTGAGTTAAAACAAAATTCCATACCTAGCTAATATATCAATCAATCGTGAACATAATATAATGACATTTTCTGACATGCAAGGATTCAAAGCTTTACCCTCTAAATAACTCTTTAATATGTAATGAAGACATATCTTGAGAAAAAGAGGCAGTATATTAAAATGATTAAGGCACAGATCCTGGAATCAGAATCCTGGGTTTGAATATTGACTCTTCCACTGTCTACCTGTGTGCCATTAAGAAAACTAACTGCTACTTACCTCAACTTCCTCATCTGTAAAATGGAGATAATAATAATACCTAACTCATGAGCATTCAGTGAGTCCTTGCATGTAAACAGTGCCTGGCACAAAATAAATGCTACATATAACATTATTATCTTTATAATATCATGGAAGATATGGACTTAGTACACAGGATATAGGAAGTTTATCTATCTATATATCTATCATCTATCTATATATATAATATATATTTATATATATATTTATATATATATTATATATATTTATATACATATATATATATATATATTTTTTTTTACACAGGTTCAGAAATGGTAAGTCCAGATAACAGCTGCACATCAAATCTACAGAGTAATCCATACTAGGGCATGAGGTTGGAGGGCTCAGGAATGAGGTGTCCAGGTAAAACTGGACCTGATGCACTGTTTGGAACTGTGAGCATTTAGAAAAAATATTATAAGCAAGTGACAAATCTTTGTATTTGGAACACAATAGCCATAAGCATAAAGAAAACAAAAACTTTAAAAAATGCAACCTTTAACTTTAGTAAAACAAAAAAAACTTTATGAAATATAATATTACTTGGCTTAGTAGTAAAAAATAGTTACCTAGTCATAGGAATGTAAATAGCAGCTAATCGATTTAACCAAAAATGGTAATATAATTACAATGAGAGAACAAGGGGTGGAGATGGGAGTCAGTAGGAGTCAGTGAGTAAGTAGTCCTCAAGTATACTATACCAAAAAAGTCAAAAGATGGTGACTAAAACTGACAAATCAGTAAGTATCAATATAAGGTTATTATTTAGAGATAAGGAGGTAAATATCATAAAGTGTAGCTTAAAAGAAGTTAAGAGTGGTTTTTCTCTACAAAAAGGGACAGGGTGGGGACAGCAGACTTCCACTTTTCAGTATAAGCTTTTGTACTATATAATTTTTAGCTATTACTTTGTTTACAAAATTATCATAAAACGATAAAGTAAAAATTGAAAACAATAAATGAAGAGAATAATGGCATATAAAAATGCATATATTCATTCAAACATTATTGAACCCCTACCACAGGCCAGACATTTTAGATCCCGAGTGTGTTAAAATGCATAAAATGATCCTAGGCTTAAGAAGCTCACACACTAGCAAGGAGATTCAACAGAAAATCCTTAACAGGAGACCATTTGATAAATGTGATGATAGGAAATGAATAAAGTATTCCAGAGAATAGGTGACAAGTCCATTGCTCTTCCCAGGCAGGTGAATTTTTTAAAACAATGTTTTGAATAGATAATACACACACCTTACAAAAGTTGAAATATCTAAAATGACATAAATGGTAAAATTTAAATCTCCCTCTCATCCCTGGTCTCCAACAAATTTTCACCTCCCAAGGGCTAATGATTGTTACCGATTACTGTGTATTTTTCCAAAGATAACTGCATTCTGAGCATATATATAAATATATATTCATACATAAGCATTAAAAATATTCTTGAACACAAATGGCTGCACATAATACAGATTTCTTCACGGTAGTTTTCATTTAAAATACTGTGAAGATCATTCCACATTGGACATATAGAGCTGTCTTAGTATTTTTTTAATGCCTGCAGAGTATTTCATTGTAACATAAACTATTTAAACAGACCCCTCCTGATAGGCATTTAAGTCGTTTCCAATGTTTTACTACTGCAAACAATGCTGAAACATCTTAGTATCAATACATATATCACTTTGCAAATGTACAAGCATATCAGTAGGATACATTCCTAGAAGTGGACTTCCTAGGTAAAAGCAAGTCTCAAAGTGAGTTCATACTGAGAGTGACAGTTAACCTAATGTCAGATTTTAATTGGATAACTTAAGTGAACACCTGCAACAAACCTACATGGACTTCAATAAAATGAGTCTGATCTTGAATCTAGTTGAATCAATAAGGTAGGAACATTTCGTAAAGCACATCTTTGAAGATAAATGAAACCCATCTCTATTTCACTAACCAAGGTTTTGATATTGAGATTGACCTTCAACTTGCCCACGGGATTTAATCTCTCAGTTATAACCCAGGTTAAATACCAATATGATTATTTGTCAGACCTAAACATGGTCTTTCCTATTACTACATATAGAAATATTTGTCAGCAAAACCAAAATGAGGTAGGGCACTTCCCTTTCACATTGCTTTACTTCTTGTTGCCCTCTCTATATAGCTGTGTTTGAATGATTATCCCATCTCCTTCGCTATTCACGTGACAACCAAGACTCCAAGCCCCCAGGCTAATCTCAGAACAATGTCACAAAATTAAAACCTGGATCTACTTCTCACTTAAAATGTAAGTTGCTAAATATAATGAGCTCACAACTGAAAGTTTCAAATCAAATGATATACTTAAGCAGGCCCCTGCATAAAGGATGCCTTATCTGGTTACAAAAGATTTACTGTTGAAGCAGTTTGTTTCTTACTTTTTCAAACTCAATGCTTCTGCCATTCTGTACAGTTTAGGAACAGGCAGTTAATTCTGTAAGCACCACTGACTGCATCCAAGCTGCCCTGACTGGTTTCTGAACCATTTGGTAAGTAGAGTGTGGTCTAAGAACTGAATAAAGCATTTATTCTCTTCATTGTCTAATTAAATACCATTTTTCTTATGACCTAAGATTTCCTTGCCTACAAAACTGAGTAAGAGATTTAAGATCATGAAGAAGCATATAAACTATGTTAAATTGTACATGATAGAATTGGAAATGGCTATATTACTGAGTTTTCACCCAAGTGGATTTCTTTAAAGTCCTCAAATAATTAAAGCAGATTCTTAAAAAGAAAATAATTAAACAATCTAGACCATAATTGCTATATAGTAAAATAACATGAATCTCATTCCAGGATAGGCAGGCCGTGTCACTCTCTTTCTGAGAGATGACATTGCAATGGCCCAAAGCTCTGCCTTTTAAGAAGCAGTGAAGGTTTGGAGGTTATAGTTTTGTCAGAAAAGCACCGCATTATTAGAGAGTTGATGATCTTTAGCTTGGTACCAATTTCTCAATACTCAGGAGATTCATTAGCTGACCAAAGAAGGAAAAACTGTTCATTGCAGATACTAATGTATTCATAAGTTACATCTCCATTATTAAGAGATAATTGGTTTATTAAGTGTAAAGAACAGAATAATTTTTTTGTTTTCCTTTAAGAACACATGTGTTTAGAAAAAACTCACGATTGACCCAAATATCAGCATCAAGATTGTGGATAATCCAAAAAAATAAATGAAACTATAAGCCTCTTCTATCTCCTTCACGATTTGTATGATATTTTATGCCAAAAATTTATTTTTAAATGTTTTACTTTCTAAAGCATTTTCTATTGTCTAAAAAAATCTGCACATGAAGGAAAATATTCTGGATGGCTGGAGAAAATCTGCCTGGTATTAAAAATTAGCATCTAAAGTAGCCATAAAGTGGAAAATGCATTGGCGGGTAATTGAAGATTAACAATATTGCAACAGAATAAAAGAGGAACTTTGACGTCTTGGGTATTTAATGAATCAATTTAGAGACATTGGGGTTTCTACAGCACAAAACAAAGTAATGACTTACTCCCTCATACAAAGACAATAAATGTGTGATAGTAAATTTATCATCCTTTCTTGGTGCCAGTTGTGAGCAATACAATGACGGAACTGGTAGTAGAACCATTCCATATTCAGCTTTCCTTAGTAGGGAGAAAGGCACATAATGAAAAAGTCCACAGAAGTAAACTTGTCAACTACTACTGTACAATAATTTGGATGTCACCTTCAGTGGAAACTTGGAGCAAAAGTCCCTTCTTCTTTGTTAATTTCAAACAAATCTGCAAAGTTTTAGAAGTACATGAGTATGAGTATCCTCCACTATCATGGGAATTCTGTACATCAGGATGACATTGTCTCTTGTGTGTGGACCTCTCTAAGTATCACCTTTGGCCAATAAGGCATAACACTCAAGAGATTCCTGGGAAGATCATATTCTTAATTGCTACAGCTTGACAGATGGAATTAATGACATTTTCCCATGTGGTTATATGGCTGTGTAATGATTCATAACACACAAATATATCCACAAAAGATCATGCCATTTCTGCAACCCTCTGAAACTTTCTCTTTATCCCGCTTTGCCTCCTGGTTAATCTGCCGAGAGTAAAATATACTGTTTTGTGGGCTCATTCTCTGCCAAGAATTATGTAAGCCTAATACATTATCTCACTTTAATCTGCCCCACTTTGGGAGAGCATGCAGAAAAGAGTTAACTAGGCACCTTGAATTTTATTCTTTGAAAGGCCTACCTACAAATTTCACACTTGACTGGTATCTAGGAACTTGGATTTCAGGAGGGTTCCCACCATTTCCAGAATTGATAAGAGTAGCTCCCTGTGCCTGAATTGTTTGTATAAACAATACGGTTTATGTTGAACACCTGCTTTCCTTCTGGGTGTCTAGAGCTTGATACATGCCAGGCAGAGGACACTTACATGATCAGCCTCTAATCAAAACCCTAGGTACTGAGTCTCTTATATACTGCCCCGATTGGCAACATCTCACACGTGTTGTCATGACTCGCTGAGAGAATTAAGCGTGTCCTGTGTGACTCCAGTAGGAGAGGACTATTGGAAGCTTGTGCCTGGTTTTCCTAGACTTTGCTCTATGTGCCTTTTCCAGTTATGATTTTTAGTTTGTATCCTTTCACTGTAGTAAATCATAGCTGTGAGCATCACCATATCCTGAGTCCTGGGATTCTTCCTAGTGAGGCATTGAACCTGGGGTTAGTCTCAGGGAACCTGACACAGAGAATAAGTATTATTATTATCCACATTATACAGAGGAGAAAACTAAAGTACAGAAAGATTAAGGAAATCTCAAAGTTCTCATCAAGGCTTTTAGTAAAGGTCAAAAATTATTCTGCAGGACATAACAACGCATAATACCTCAATCTTCCACTGATTCTGACATGGATACAAAATGTAGTTTCTATAGATTTTCCTATTTAACCAGTATTCAGTGACAATGTTCTTTTCATTTCCTGCTACAAAAATTTAATTAATTCATTAAACATATGCATATGTATACAAATGTACTACTAGACACTAGACCAGGAATCAGCAAACTACAAACCACAAGACAAATTTATCCTGCCACCTGTTTTTGTGCATCCTGCATCCTAAGAATGGCTTGGTATTTTTAAATAGTTTAAAAAGACAAAATAATAATATTTTGTGAAATTAAAATTTTGAGAAATTCAAATTTGGGTGTCCATATATGATGTTTTAATACAACACATCCACGCCCATTTGATTACATATTTTTATGGCTGCTTTTGTGCTACGTGGCAGAGCTGAGTAGTTGCATCAGAGATCATATGGCCCTCAAAGCCCTTTACAGAAGAAGTTTGAGATCCCTCCTCTAGACCCGTCATGTTCAAGGCCTCCTCTCCTAGTCAAACTTATGCCACCTGTACTGTTCTCATCTCCCACATATCACTTTTCTATACCTGTCATCCTGAGAAAACTCCCTTTTCTAAAAGCCAGAGCCCATGTTTTATATTTCTGGTCCTGTGAACTTGGAGAAAAATCACTTTTTTCCTCTGGGATTCAATGTCCTCATCTGAAAAATGGGAATAATATTATTATCCTTACAGTAAAATTATGAAAATTAAATGAAATAGTATAGATTAAAAAATCATTTAGTTCAAAGTAAGAACTCAAGAAATGGTACTTGTTACTGGTATTAGTTGGAGTTTCTGTTATAGGTAATAATCCTTTTATCTCTTAGTACAGTACAGTGCTTGTTATAGCTGATTAATAAAAAATCAACAACATACTTCATTAGCATGGCATTATAGAAAGTAACAAGGATGCACTGGGTAGTAGAGAGAATTTGGGCCAGTTATCTACTCTGAGTTTCGGCATCCTTGTTGCTAAATGCACCTGTGACAGTACCCGATTCTTTCTGAAGCACACTTCAAAGAATCAGGTACATCTTTTCTCAGATCCTTGGCCTGAAATAGTACTCAGGATCAAGATGTCTCTTCCAAGATCCCTAAGATCCAGCCTCCTTGTACCACAGCAACTTCCAAATTCTGGATTTCTCAGCATTGCTGCTTGCTCAAAAAAACCTCATGTAGGTATTAGAAGTCATTTTGAAGAGGCTGTCCTATATCTCAGTGCAGTTTCCTAATTATCCACTACAGACTATCCCTTGCTTTTATCATATTGTAACTGACCTAATTTATAAAGACTCCAGTGAAAAGAGTCTCATTAAAAGCCTTCATCTCTTTAGCAGTCTCTCTTTTATCCCCCAAATGATCTAGGACAAAATGGCCCAATACAACCAGCTGGGAAAATTACAAAGTCACTTGAGAACCTTCTGAAGGGAGCTTGCAAGGAGTGGGGTCTCTAAGGACTGGTGACAGACATGCACTGGCTAGAAGTGGGGTTGGGTGTAGTTGCAGGATTAACAGCACTTTAAGAAATGTCTGGCAAAATATAGCACTGGGTCACTACTACTCCACTTTCCCTTACAGAAAAGTTTTAAGAATCCCTGGCCACTGCACTTTGGATTGATGATAGCTGTGATTCAGAGACATTTTATTTTGACCCTTGTGCTTCATGCAAAACAGGTACAATAAAACAATTCTCAATAACAGCATCATTCAATCAATATTTATCAAGTCTGCTATGTGTAAAACGTTGCAACCATGGAGGCTGAATCAGTTAGGTATTCCCATAATAATACTGCGTAACAAATGACTTCAAAATCTCAGTGGCACACAACGAGGCTTTACTTCTTCTTCACAAATTTCAAGTGGCTGAGAAGGCTTGACTTCAGACAGCAATGGCTTGTGTTGTTCTACTCCACATATCTCTTGGCTTCCTCTTGGGGCTGGCAGGCTACCCAGAGAAAGCTACTATCACAACAATGGCAGAAATGAAAGAGGGAGACCTCTTTAAGACTCAGAACTGGCATACTGTAACTTCTGTCCCTATTCTCGGCAAGTCATATGGCCAATTCTGAAATCAAGAGGTAGGGAAATATCCTCTGCTCATAATGAGGCTACGCCAAGTAGATACAGGAGGGATGAAGGTATTTCAACATTTCAAGCTGCTATAGAGTCATAAGATAAAACAGTCTCCAGGATCCTGGGAAGCATCTAGTCCAACCCTGAAAGTTCAAAGACAAGAACTCTGAACATAAGAAAAGTTCAATTACAGCTAGCCCAAGGAAACAATTTTTTTTGTACCATGGTGAATCATACATACCACGATCTGCCCTCTAAAGGAATAAGAGCTTAGAAAGATTGATTGAAATCACCCATCATAAACAATACTTGGCTGTTAGGCTTTGTTGGCAGGTTAGGTAGCTGAGACAAACCCAGAAGGCAATTGGGGGAAGTTTAAATAGAAAACAAGGAAAGAAAGCTGAGACAGGGGCAGTATCCTGGTGTCCAATTGGATAGCAGGATGGATCATAGGAACTATGATTCAAGGCATAACTTAAGTCCTTTGGAGGATTATGGGGAAAGATAAAAGCTCAAGTCCTATAGACACTTGAGCAGAGAGTATTTGAGGGGAGAGAACTTCCTCCCTCACTCCTGATGTTTCTGGCCTATCTCCACATACTTCTGCAGTCCTCCCCATGAAGGGTGCAGGAAGGACTATCACATTTAGCTTGCCCGTCTCTCAGTAGACACCCTGCCCTACCAGGGAATGTGTTATGTTTTCCTCTCTGCCAGGTGGTGGCAGTTAGAGTCCCTGAGGTTAAGCCAGTTTAATTCTGGGATTTTGTATTAAGAAGCTCATTTGTACCTCATATAAAAAGTTGGAGTAAGACCACCAATTGGATTGAGAAGCTAATCCAAAGCCACTCTTACATTAAAAATTTAGTACACAAGAAAATGAAGCTAAATTAATACTAAGTAACTAAGCCATTGCTCAGAGTCAGCCTTTTATGAAGTGCCTGGAGCTGGGGACCCTATAAAGGGAAACCTGAGAGGTCCCAGTTCAGAAGATCAAGGAATGCAGTGATATGGGATTCCCCAGACTTACTGCTACTCCAATATGAAGTCTTACTTGGCAGTTCTTCTCACCATGTGATATTTTACATTCACCTTATAATTGTTCACTAGGCATAGGTGAAAAGATGGCTCCAGCTGAAACTCTCATTCTCCTAGAGCTCTTATTCACTGCTCTCTCTTGTCTCCAAATATGTTGCTTTGTGTCAAACAACTAATGATTCCTTGACTGTGCCATATTACTTGATAATGTGATGCTTTTTGCATGTATTGACCCTTCTGCCTGGAATTGCCTTGAACTTCCTTTCCTGATAAGAAAACTAATTCTTTGAGACTCAATTTCAGCATTACCTCTATGGTAAATCTTCCCTGTCTACTCCCCTCACTACTTATACATTCCACAGAAGCTAAGCATATCTCTACTTTGGTTTTGTTCATACTGTATCATTATTATTTTAAATATTTGTGCTTTCTCCAGGAAACTATGAACTACTTAAGGATAGAGACTATCTTATTTTTTGTGGGCACAGAACCTAGCAGTGTCTAGTAAATTCTATAAGGTAAATGGTCATTGAATGAGTATAAGGAGGGAGGACTTACTGATTTCTTATGACTAATCCTCAAAAACAGTAGCTTCTCCATTTCAGGAGAAGGAAGTCTTTTACATTTTGGTTTTGCTTTCTTTGAAGTTTCTAATGAAGATAATTCTTCCTATTTTAGTTTGCAGAGGTCTATTTTTCTCTCTGTCATCAAGTATGAAAGGCAAGTGGAAATGGGAGATAAAGCCAAATGGGTCAAAATCCAAGTAGACTTTGGATAGAAACATGGACCCAGAGCACAAGTGGGAGTGTAGGAAAATAGCCAGGAGCCAAGATAAATGTCCTTACCTGAATTGGAATATGAGGGACCTAGTAGTGGCTGGGTGGTTTGGCTGGCCTAGAAAAGGCAAGGATTCAGGGAAGATAATTTGCTGAAATGCTGCAGTAGTTAGAAATGGTAATCCCTCAAAAGTCTGAGGGTAATGTTATGTCATAATTCTAGTTATTACTTTAAAATGTATATCTCAGAAGTAACTAAATTTCCTTGTCAATTGCATTATTATGAGCTTTCATCAAATCTTTAACCGTGGTCACTTTTAAGTCTTTTGTCATTTACAGACAGTTCTGGGTGTGCTCTGATGTTTTGCAAAAATGTTCCTATAAAAGGGTTTCATCTTCAAGGAATTCATGGAAAAGACTCTGACAAGTACAGGTTTCTGGTAACTGACTATGCTGCTGAACTGAATGAATGAGCATTTTCAGAACTCTAATGGAAAACTGATGAATTCATAAAAGTGCTAACAAAAGATCAAGATGAAAACAAAATTAATTACATGGGACTGAGTGAACTGATGAGGATGATTATAATTTTTGTGACTTTCTGTTTGAATTTTTTTAAAAAAGTAAAAAAAATTCATTCCAATATGCATCAGGTGCAGACAAATACTGGTTGATTCCACTTATACGAGGTACCTAGAATAAACAAATTTATAGAGTCAAAAAGTAGAGTGGTAGATGCCAAGGGGTGGGGAGGGGGTGGGGTGGGGAAGAGGAATGGGGAGTTAGTGCTTAAAAGGGACAGAGTTTCAGTTTAGGAAGGTGAAAAATTCAGGTGATGGATGATGGTGAGAGTTGCACAACAATGTGAATGTACTTAGTGCCACTGAACTGTACAGTTAAATATGGTTAAATAGTATGTTTTATATAATGTGACTTTTACCACAATAAAAAAACATTAAAAAAAAAAAGAAGTGGCCAAATCAGGCAGCTTTTATACTTTTTAGACAAAGAAACAATAAATTTGAGAGGAACTGACAGGACAAAGAAATTGAGGTTTCGATGCTTAATTAGGTGCTTTATTAGTAAAGAATTTAAGCAAAGTTTGGGCTTGGGTAATAAATTAGTGAAGAATCAACAAGGTTTGTTTGTAACAAGGATGTCTTTCTACCTCCTAGTACAGGGAGGGCAGCTTTCACATGGGAGAAATATATGCCACTGAGGCATATTTTGGGGGCACCTGCCCTGGGCCCTAACAGTAAAGTCTATCAACTACTTAGCACAGCGTCTAGTACATAATAGGGGCTCAATACATGTTAGTTGTTATTACTAAAAAAAAAACAAAAAAACAAAAGACCACACCATTGAGAAATTATCTTAGGATGACTTGCATATATCATGGCTAAAGACAATATTTAATAATTTAATAATCATGACAAACTGATTATTATTATATTCCCTCTCCATGTGGCCATGTCATTTATTGGTAGTTATTTATTTTGAGTGAGATCACTGGCCATTATTGAGGCCATTTGTACCACCAGTCAATGATGTTTTGTTCTGGTTTTTGGCAGGTGCACAAAGCCTTATATTTGCATTTTATACTCAACATCTGGACTAAGTATTTCCTCACGCTAATCCAGACTTGAGCTTAGGGACTGACACAGATAGATAATAAGCATCCATAACTAATAATAATTCATGAATTTCCAAAAAATAGTTCTGCTATGAATATCATCCAATGTTTGGTCCATTACCAGAACATAATCACACACAGTTAATATCTAGATTAAGAAATCTGAATTCAAATAACTATAATATTTTACTTATCTAGAAGTCACTACTCCTATGAACTTAATTATCGAAAACACCATCAATAACACTTTCAGTTATATACCCTGAAAGTACATAAAATAAAAGAACATTTCAGTGATAAAATAAATATAAAATTTATATACTAAAGCTGATGAACTTTATTTAATTAAATGTCCCTCAGAGTCTATTTACTTCTATTCTAAACACAACTGTAATCAAATTAGCTAAATCCCTCTTCAGCTAAGAGAAAATAAACAGCAAAGTAGAAAGAGGTATAACTAGGTGGGGAAAGTTTCTTGAAAATAGGCATAATGAAAAGGCAGCAAGAGAGATCAAACTACAAGAATAAGATTCCTCAAAAAATTAAACATAGAACTAGCCATATAAATTAGCAATTCCACTTCTGTGAATAGACTCAAAAGAAGTAAAAGCAGGGGCATGAACAGATATTTGTGGAACAATATTCATAGCAAATTATTTACAATAGCCAAAGGTGGAAGCAACACAGGTATCCATCAACAAATGAATGGATAAACAAAATGTGATATATACATCCAAAGCAATACAATTCAGCCTTAAAAAGGAAAGAAATTCTGACATGTACTACAACACGGATGAACCTAAAAAACATCATGCTAACTGAAATAAGCTATTCAAAAGAGGAAAAATATTACATGAGTCCACCTATATGAAATACCTAGAGTGGTCAAATTCATAGAGACAGTAAGATGAATGGTGGTTTCCAGGGAATGGGAGGAGGGAGGAAGGGAGAGTTAGTGTTTAATGGGTTTCACTAGAGGAAGATAGAAAAGTTCTGGAGATGAATGGTGGTGATAGTTTTCAGAACAATGTGAATATACTTAATGCAACAGACTATATACTTAAAAATGGTTAAAATGGTAAATTTTATGTTGTATGTATTTTACCACATTAAAAAAAACTAACAATAAAACACAAGAACTTAGAAACATAGATATCTGGTCCAGCAAGTATATGTACAAACAGCTGTGAACATACCAATGCTTTTCCAAATATCTCTTCATGATATACAGTTTAATAATTCATGCTACTAATAATTATAATCGTGTATAATAAAATGGTTAAATTATATTGGTCCTTAGTACCCTGAAAAAGGAGAGAGAGAGAGAGAGAGGGAGGGAGCGAGAGAGAAAATATGGTCCTTAAAAAATTATGCAAAATACTTGAAATTAATCATGGTATTGTCCTTATTTTTTGTAACATCTTTATTGGAGTATAATTGCTTTACAATTGTGTGTTAGTTTCTGCTTTATGACAAAGTGAATCATCTATACATATACATATATCTCCTCCCTCTTGCATCTCCCTCCCACCCTCTGTATCCCACCCCTCTAGGTGGTCACAAAGCACAGACGTGATCTCCCTGTGCTATATGGCTGCTTCCCACTAGCTCTCTATTTTACATTTGGTGGTATATATAAGTCTGTGCCACTCTCTCACTTCGCCCCACCTTACCCTTCCCCCTTCCCGTGTCCTTAAGTCCATACTCTACGTCTGTGCCTTTATTCCTGTTCTGCCCCTAGGTTCTTCATAACCATTTTTTGTTTTTTATAGACTCCATATGTATGTGTTAGCATACAGTATTTGTTTTCCTCTTTCTGACTTACTTCACTCTGTATGACAAACTCTAGGTCCATCCACCTCACTACAAATAACTCAATTTTGTTTCTTTTTATGGCTGAATAAAATTCCATTGTATATATGTGTCACATCACCTTTATCCATTCATCTGTTGATGGATACTTAGGTTGCTTCCATGACCTAGCTATTGTAAATAGAGCTGCAATGAACATTGTGGTACATGACTCTTTTTGAATTATGGTTTCTCAGGGTATATGCCCAGTAGTGGGATTGCTGGGTCATATGGTAGTTCTATTTGTAGTTTTTTAAGGAACCTCCATACTGATCTCTATAGTGGCTGTATCAATTTACATTCCCACCAACAATGTAAGAGGGCTCCCTTTTCTCCACACCCTCTCCAGTATCTATTGTTTGTAGATATTTTGATGATGGCCATTCAGACAGGTGTGAGGTGATACCTCATTGTAGTTTTGATTTGCATTTCACTAGTGATTAATGATGTTGAGCACTCTTTCATGTGTTTGTTGGCAATCTGTATATCTTCTTTGGAGAAATGTCTATTTAGGTTTTCTGCTCATTTTTGGATTGGGTTGTCTGTTTTTTTTATACTGAGCTACATGAGCTGCTTGTGTATTTTGGAGATTAATCCTTTGTCAGTAGCTTCATTTGCAAATATTTTCTCCCATTCTGAGGGTTGTCTTTTCATCTTGTTTATGGTTTCCTTTGCTGTACAAAAGCTTTGAAGTTTCATTAGGTCCCATTTGTTTATTTTTGTTTTTGTTTCCATTTCTGTAGGAGATGGGTCAAAAAGGATCTTGCTGTAATTTATCTCATAAAGTATTCTCCCTATAATTTCCTCTAAGAGTTTTATAGTGTCTGGCCTTGCATTTAGGCCTTTAATCGACTTAGAGTTTATTTTTGTGTATGCTGTTAGGGAGTGTTCTAATTTCATTCTTTTACATGTAGCTGTGCAGTTTTCCCAGAACCAAGTATTGAAGAGGCAGTCTTTTCTCCATTGTATATTCTTGCCTCCTTTATCAAAAATAAGGTGACCATATGTGCGTGGGTTTATCTCTGGGCTTTCTATACTGTTCAATTGATTTATATTTCTGTTTTTGTGCCAGTACCATACTGTCTTCATTACTATAGCTTTGTAGTATAGTCTGAAGTCAGGGAGCTTGATTCCTGCAGCTCTGTTTTACTTTCTCAAGATTGCTTTGGCTATTCAGAGTCTTTTGTGTTTCCATACAAATTGTGAAATTTTTTGTTCTAGTTGTGTGAAAAATTCCAGGGGTAGTTTGATAGGGATTGCATTGAACCTGTAGTTTGCTTTGGGTAGTAGAGTCATTTTCACAATGTTGATTCTTCCTATCTAAGAACATGGTATATCTCTCCATCTGTTTGTATCGTCTTTAATTTCTTTCATTGGTGTCTTATAGTTTTCTGCATACAGGCCTTTTGTCTCCTTAGGTAGGTTGATTCCTAGGTATTTTATTCTTTTTCTTACAATGGTAATTGGGAGTGTTTCCTTAATTTCTCCTTCAGATTTTTCATCATTAGTGTATAGGAATGCCAGAGATTTCTGTGCATTATTTTTTTATCGTGCTACTTTACCAAATTCATTGATTAGCTGTAGTAGTTTTCTGGTAGCATCTCTAGGATTCTCTATGTATAGTATCATGTCATCTGCAAACAGTGACAGCTTTACTTCTTTTCCGATTTGGATTCCCTTTGTTTCTTTTTGTTCTCTGATTGCTGTGGCTAAAACTTCCAACACTATGTTGAATAAGAGTGGTGAGAGTGGGCAACCTTGTCTTGTTCCTGATCTTACTGGAAATGCTTTCAATTTTTCACCATTGAGGACGATGTTGGCTGTGGGTTTCTCATATCTGGCCTTTATTATGTTGAGGTAAGTTACCTCTATGCCTACTTTCTGGAGGGTTTTAATCATAAATGGGTGTTGAATTTTGTCAAAAGCTTTTTCTGCATCTATTGAGATGATCATATGGTTTTTCTCCTTCAATTTGTTAATATGGTGTATCACATTGATTAACTTGCGTATATTGAAGAATCCTTGCATTCCTGGAATAAACCCCACTTGATCATGGTGTATGATCCTTTTAATGTGCTGTTGGATTCTGTTTGCTAGCATTTTGTTGAGGATTTTTGCACCTATGTTCATCAGTGTCATTGGCCTGTAGTTTCCTTTCTTTGTGACATCTTTGTCTGGTTTTGGTATCAGGGTGATGGTGGCCTCGTAGAATGAGTTTGGGAGTGTTCCTCCCTCTGCTACATTTTGCAAGAGTTTGAAAAGGATACATGTTAGCTCTGCTCTAAATGTCTGATAGAATTCGCCTGTGAAGGCATCTTGTCCTGCGCTTTTGTTTGTTGGAAGATTTTTAATCACAGTCTCAATTTCAGTGCTTGTGATTGGTCTGTTTATGTTTTCTGTTTCTTCCTGGTTCTGTCTTGGAAGGTTGTGCTTTTCTAAGAGTTTGACTATTTCTTTCAGGTTGTCCATTTTATTGGAATAGAGTTGCTTGTAGTAATCTCTCATGATCCTTTGTATTTCTGTAGTGTCAGTTGTTACTTCTCCTTTTTTATTTCTAATTTTATTGATTTGAGTCTTGTCCCTTTTTTTTGTGATGAGTCTGGCTAATGGTTTATCAATTTTGTTTATCTTCTCAAAGAACCAGCATTTAGTTTAATTGATCTTTGCTATCATTTCCTTCATTTCTTTTTCATTTATTTCTGATCTGATCTTTATGATTTCTTTCCTTCTGCCAACTGTTTTTTGTTCTTCTCTCTCTAATTGCTTTAGGTGTAAGGTTAGGTTGTTTATTTGATATGTTTCTTGTTTCTTGAGGTAGGATTGTATTGCTCTAAACTTCCCTCTTAGAACTGCTTTTGCTGCACCCCATGGGATTTGGACCATCGTGTTCTCATTGTCATTTGTTTCTTGGTATTTTCTGATTTCCTCTTTTATTTCCTCAGTCATCTCTTGGTTATTAAGTAATGTATTGTTTAGCCTCCATGTGTTTGTATTTTTTATAGATATTTTCCCTGTAATTGATATCTAGTCTCATAGCGTTGTGGTTGGAAAAGCTACTTGATACGATATCAATTTTCTTAAGTTTACCAAGGCTTGATTTGTGACCCAAGATAAGATCTATCCTGGAGAATGTTCCATGTGCACTTGAGAAGAAAGTATTCCATTGTTTTTGGATGGAATGTCCTATAAATATCAATTAAATCCATCTTTTTTAATGTGTCATTTAAAGCTTGTGTTTCCTTATTTATTTTCATTTTGGATGATCTGTCCATTGGTGAAAATGGGGTGTTAAAGTTCCCTACTCTGATTGTGTTACTGTTGATTTCCAATTTTATGGCTGTTAGCATTTGCCTTATGTACTGAGGTGCTTCTAGGTTGGCTGCATAAATATTTACAATTGTTTTATCTTCTTCTGGGATTAATCTCTTGATCATTATGTAGTGTCCTTCATTGTCTCTTGTAATAGTCTTTATTTTAAAGTCTATTTTGTCTGATATGAGAATTGCTAGTCCAGCTTTCTTTTGGTTTCCATTTGCATGGAATATCCTTTTCCATTCCCTCAATTTCAGTCTGTATGTGTCCCTAGGTCTGAAGTATGTCTCTTGTAGGCAGCATATATATGGGTCTTGTTTTTGTATCCATTCAGCCAGTCTATGTCTTTTGCTGGGAGCATTTAATCCATTTATATTTAAGGTAATTATCGATATGTATGTTCCTATTACCATTTTCTTAATTGTTTTGGGTTTGTTATTGTAGGCCTTTTCCTTCTATTGTGTTTCCTGCCTAGAAAAGTTCCTTTCACATTTGTTGTAAAGCTGGTCTGATGATGCTGAAATCTCTTAGCTTTTGCTTGTCTGTAAAGTTTTTAATTTCTCCATTGAATCTGAATGAGATCCTTGCTGGGTAGAGTAACCTTGCTTGTAGGTTTTTCCCTTTCATCGCTTTAAATATGTCCCTGCCACTCCCTTCTGGCTTGCAGAGTTTCTGCTGAAACATCAGTTGTTAACCTTATGGGGATACCCTTGTATGTTATTTGCTGTTTTTCCCTTGCTTTTTAAAAATATTTTTTCTTTGTATTAAATTTTTGATAGTTTGATTAATACGTGTCTTGGCGTGTTTCTCCTTGGATTTATCCTGTATGGGACTCTCTGGACTTCCTGGACTTGATTAACTATTTCCTTTCCCATGTTAGGGAAGTTTTCAACTATAATCTCTTCAAATATTTTCTCAGTCCCTTTCTTTTTCTCTTCTTGTTCTGGGACCACTATAATTAGAATATTGGTGCATTTAGTTTTGTCCCAAAGTTCTCTGAGACTGTCCTCAATTCTTTTCATTCTTTTTTCTTTATTGTGCTCTGCAGTAGTTATTTCCACTATTTTATCTTCCAGGTCACTTATCCGTTCTTATGCCTCAGTTATTCTGCCATTGATTCCTTCTAGAAAATTTTAAATTTCATTTATTGTGTTATTCATCATTGTTTGTTTGCTCTTTAGTTCTTTTAGGTCCTTGTTACACGTTTCTTGTATTTTCTCCATTCTATTTCCAAGATTTTGGATATCTTTACTATCATTACTCTGAATTCTTTTTCAGGTAGACTGCCTACTTCCTCTTCATTTGTTTGGGCTTGTGGGTTTTTACCTTGCTCCTTTATCTGTTGTGTCTTTCTCTGTCTTCTCCTTTTGCTTAACTGACTGTGTTTGGGGTCTCCTTTCCACAGGCTGCGCAGTCCGTAGTTCCCGCTGTTTTTGGTGTGTGCCCGCAGTGGCGAAGGTTGGTTCAGTGGTTTGTGTAGGCTTCCTCATGGAGCAGACTGGTGCCTCTGTTCTGGGATATGAGCCTGGATCTTGTCTTTCTGGTGGGAAGGACCATGTCCAGTGGTGTGTTTTGGGGTGTCTGTGACCTTCTTATGATTTTAGGCAGCCTCTCTGCTAATGCATGGGGAGGCGTTCCTCTCTTGCTAGTTTTTTAGCATAGGGTGTCCAGCACTGTAGCTTGCTGGTCATTGAGTGGAGCTGGGTCTTAGAGTTGAGATGGAGATATCTCGGAGAGCTTTCACCATTTGATAATACGTGGATCTGGGAAGTCTCTGGGGGACCAATATCCTAAACTTGGCTCTCCCACCTCAGAAGAACAGGCCTGACACCTGGCTCTTGGCCAGAGCACCAAGACCCTGTCAGCCACACGGCTTTTCCTCCTGGCGTTTCCTGGGTCATCAGAACCCCAGCTCCTGTCAGCATGGACACAGCCCCATGTTGTTCTGAAGCCCAAACCCCAGTGAGTCCAAAGAAGACTCCGCTCCTGTCAGCAGAGACAGTGACCCTGGCATCCCAGCCCAAGCTCTGGCAGTGCCTGAGACAGAACTTCTTCAGTGGCGCGCAGAGCCAAGCATGGTATTATCTTTAAAAGGGCAAATTCTATAACTTAAAAAATGACCCTATGAGTGCATTACATATAAATGTTAGCTAATATTTACCAAAATATCTAACACACTCCCTAGAATTATAGAAAGCAATTGTTAAAGTTGTTTCCACATGCTACTTTTTTTAGTGAAGAAAAAATAATCTAGTAAAATGTATTTCTTTCATTTAATTTCCTATTAAAATATTGTCAAAGTTTAGGAAAGTGCATGTGTTATGACTGTCAGCAAATGTCACAGTGCAATCAAATCATTTTAGAGAGACTGGAGCCAAAGCTTTGTCATATTCTATTCTGAACTTTGGTAGAAAAGAGATTTTCAGCAGGAATAAAAATGGTTTTTGCCCAGACATTAGCCAAGAAAAATCCCTTGAAAACAATATTCTGGGAATGGCTCTAAATTCTCGATAGAAAAGCAATCAAAATCAAAATGCCATCTCCCAGGGTCAAAGGCCAATGTGTCAACCATTGGGAGACTCTCAGTAGTGTCCTTCTGAATATAACATTGGGATTCAAAGTTCCATTAGGCCTTTGTGAGGCTAATGTAGCTGCTCTCATCATTTTTTTCATTTATAACATTTGCTTTTTTCTCATCATAGAAGATGGTATGATGACATTTTGCAGGGGGTAGGGTGTGAAGGGAAAACACAACTTGGGGTTTAAGGCATAAAGCAAACTTTTAATCTCACTCTTGCTGAATTTAATTCCATTAGCTTTGGTGTTTTACTAGTTTAAGTATTTAAGAAAATATCTGAGTACATTTTTAAAGTGATAGCATAATGGAAAAGTAGGTTAAAACATTAAAATACATAAATACTGATTGTTTTTGAAAGGGCTTAAATAAATATGCACTTAAAACAACACAGAAAAAGATCATTTATAATTGTCAATGAAGATAATCCTGGAAAAATGGTGAAGACTGCTACTCAAGACCTAGGAGCTTTATTCTGGATATAAGACCTAATTTTAAAAAAAAAACAAAACTTAGACTTTGAAACTTGACAGCTCTCTGTCTTCATCACCTGATACCTCTTTGAGTACAAGTATTCAATCTCTCTGTTTGCACATCTGTGAAATGGGAATAGTATTGACTGCACAGGGTTACTACAAGGGTTAGAGTTAAAATGTGTAAGTGATTGTCAGAAGGCAGGCCCTTGATAAATGGCAGTTATTACTATGATCTTTTCCTATGATATTGCTGCAATAGTACTTTTAGCTGGATCTCCTTAAACTGTACTTCTGCCTGTGGGAGAGCTTTCCAGCCTACTGAAAATGAATCAGTTTATACTTTTGGAATCACATATAAGAAGAAAAACCAACAACTGTCTTTAACCTCTAAAACAATTTCCTTCAGACTCTTGGGATGCAGGGTGCCCCTAAAGCTCAGCAAATGCTCTCCAACTAGAACAACAGCTTCCAAAAGGGCCAGGCAAAAGGAAAGATAGTACTTTATTACTACCCTGGTCAGTGCCTGAAATTGAGGATGCAGGCAAATAGTGTAATATGATGATTGCAAGCAAATGTGGCTGGAAGGAGGCTGTAAAAGAAACTGAGATTGTGCATGTGGGACAAGGTTAAAGAAAGAGAGAACAGCTTCTAGGATGAGCGCCTCAGTCACAGCCTGCCCTTCTCCTGAGTTTTGGCATGAAGAGAAAGGAATGAGCTCACAAAAACATCCCTGTGAAAGATGGAAAGGTCAGGCCTTCATCTAGATATTGGAACTATCTAAAATAAAGCCTGAAATTTTCACTATTTAATTGGCTATGCAGGGCCAAGACATGTGAACAATAATCTAAGAGTACTCATGGGAGCATGTGACGGGTCCCAACCATTGTGCTCATTTTCTTCATTTTAAAGTGAAAACAAAAAGTGAAGTCCTCCAGAAGAAATTGTTAGGACCTGGAGCTCAGATATTTTAACAAAAATCCACGTGATTCCCCTGGTTTAGGTGAATTCTTCCAAAGAGTCTTTTTCTCTGTAGTTGTTTATGGTCTCCTTGCTACTACTAAAATGGAATTACCTAATCTAGCTTGTCTACCTCCATTTCCAGCCCCTAGAACAGCCTGGAACATGTTTAGTATGTAATTTCTGAATGAATGAATACTGATCTTGTCCAAGTTATAATATGGTGTCACCAACTTCACCCAAGAAGAGAAATTGTCCTTGGGAGGTAACTCTGGGTGATGTGAATCCTAAATGTTCACAAACCCAGGAATATGTTTCCAATACAAGGAATTTGAAAGCATCCCTATATTATTTCATTAACCCTTACCAGCACGGTACTTAAGAGGACAAACTACATTAGTCTGATAGTACACTAAAGAAACAGAGACCTAAGAAGGTAATGTAATTTGGCCATCTACAATCAGTGAAATCATGAATGAAATAAGAAGAGGGAAAAGGAAGGTTATTAGCCTCATAGCCAGAAGCAATGCTGAAGAAGATGCCTTTTCTTGGTGTTACAGCCTCAAAGAATTACAAACACTGCAGAAAACTGTATAGCAAGCCTCCAGGAGCTTATTTCAAAACCCATAAAACTTGATCTGACTGGGCAAATTTTTTCTTCCCACTTGTGGTTAAAAAAAAAACTATAGTTCCCTCCGCCATCACGGAACTGCCCCGGAGCCCAAGGGGAGGTCGGACTCACTGAGGCTGCCGGCTCTGGGTGGGCCACGGTGGCCGAAGCCGCGACAGTCGTGGGGACGGCGGGCCGGTTGTTTCCACAAGTAACTTAAAGACAAAATGGAAAAACAAGGAGGTTTGTGCCTGAGATCATATTGATGTGAAACCACGGATGGCCACCTTGTACCAGGTGTTAAGATTCTGGGAGGACGAAGGGAAGATGGCGGAAGAGTAAGACGCGGAGATCACCTTCCTCCCCACAGATACACCAGAAATACATCTACACGTGGAACAACTCCTACAGAACACCCACTGAACGCTGGCATAAGACCTCAGACCTCCCAAAAGGCAAGAAACTCCACACATACCTGGGTAGGGCAAAAGAAAAAGAATAAACAGAGACAAAAGAATAGGCATGGGACCTGCACCAGTGGGAGGGAGCTGTGAAGGAGGAAAGGTTTCCATACACTAGGAAGCCCATTCGCGGGCGGAGACTGCGGGTGGCGGAGGGGGAAAGCTTCGGAGCTGTGGAGGAGAGCACAGCAAAAGGGGTGCGGAGGGCAAAGCGGGGAGATTCCCGCACAGAGGATCGGTGCCGACCGGCACTCACCAGCCCGAGAGGCTTGTCTGCTCACCCGCCGGGGTGGGCGGGGCTGGGAGCTGAGGCTCGGGCTTCGGTCGGAGCACCGGGAGAGGACTGGGGTTGGTGGCGCGAATACAGCCTGCAGGGGGTTAGTGCGCCAAGGCTAGCCGGGAGGGAGTCCGGGGAAAAGTCTGGACCTGCCGAAGAGGCAAGAGACTTTTTCTTACCTCTTTGTTTCCTGGTGTGCGAGGAGAGGGGATTAAGAGCGCTGCTTAAAGGAGCTCCAGAGACGGGCGCGAGCCGCGGCTAAAAGCGCGGACTCCAGAGACGGGCATGAGACGCTAAGGCTGCTGCTGCCGCCACCAAGAAGCCTGTGTGCGAGCACAGGTCACTACCCACACCCCCCTTCCGGGGAGCCTGTCCAGCCCGCCACTGCCAGGGTCCCGGGATCCAGGGACAATTTCCCCGGGGAGAACGCACGGCGCGCCTCAGGCTGCTGCAACGTCACGCTGGCCTCTGCTGCCGCAGGCCCGCCCCGCACTCCGTGCCCCGCCCTCCCACCGGCCTGAGTGAGCCAGAGCCCCCGAATCAGCGGCTCCTTTAACCCCGTCCTCTCTAAGCGAAGAACAGACGCCCTCCGGCGACCTACACACAGAGACGGGGCCAAATCCAAAGCTGAGCCCCGGGAGCTGAGAGAACAAAGAAGAGAAAGGGAAATCTCTCCCAGTAGCCTCAGAAGCAGTGGATTAAAGCTCCACAATCAACTTGATGTACCTGCATCTGTGGAATACCTGAATAGACAACGAATCATCCCAAAATTGAGGAGGTTGACTTGGAGAGCAAGATTTATGATTTTTTCCCCTTTTCCTCTTTCTGTGAGTGTGTATGTGTATGCTTCTATGTGAGATTTTGTCTGTATAGCTTTGCTTCCACCATTTGTCCTAGGGTTCTAGCTGTCATTTTTTTGTTTTTTTTAAATTTTTTTTCTTGATAATTATTTTTTATTCTAATAAGTTTATTTTATTTTACTTCATCTTTCTTTCTTTCTTTCTTACTTTCTTTCTTTCTTTCTTTCTTTCTTTCTTTCTTTCTTCCTTTCTTTCTTTCTTTCCTTCCTTCCTTCCCTCCTTTAGACAACTAATCATCCCAAATTGAGGAGGGGTACTTTGAGAGCAAGATTTATGATTTTTTCCCCTTTTCCTCTTTTTGTGAGTGTGTATGTGTATGCTTCTGTGTGACATTTTGTCTGTATAGCTTTGCTTCCACTATTTGTCCTAAGGTTCTGTCCATTTAAAAAAACTTTTTTTTTTCTTAATATTTTTATTTTAATAACTATTTTATTTTATTTCACTTTATCTTCTTTCTTTCTTTTTTCTTCCTTCTTTCCCTCCTTCCTTCTTTCCTTCCTCCCTCCCTCCCTCCCTCCCTCCTTTATTTCTTTCTTTCTTTCTTCTTCTACTAATTCTTTCTTTCTACTTTTGCTCCCTTTTATTCTGAGCCGTGTGGATGAAAGGCTCTTGGTGCTACAGAAGGAGTCAGTGCTGTGCCTCTGAGGTGGGAGAGCCAACTTCAGGACATTGGTCCACAAGAGACCTCCCAGCTCCACATATCAAACGGCGAAAAACTCCCAGAGATCTCCATCTCAACACAAGCACTCAGCTTCACTCAACGACCAGCAAGCTACAGTGCTGGACACACTATGCCAAACAACTAGCAAGACAGGAGCACAACCCCACCCATTAGCAGAGAGGCTGCCTAAAATCATAATAAGGCCACAGACACCCCAAAACACACCACCACACGTGGACCTGCCCACCAGAAAGACAAGATCCAGCCTCATTCACCAGAACACAGGCACTAGTCCCCCCCACCAGGAAGCCTACACAACCCACTGAACAAACTTTAGCCACTGGGGACAGACACCAAAAACAACGGGAAATACGAACCTGCAGCCTGCAAAAAGGAGACCCCAAACACAGTAAGATAAGCAAAATGAGAAGACAGAAAAACACACAGCAGTTGAAGGAGCAAGATAAAAACCCACCAGACCTAACAAATGAAGAGGAAATAGGCAGTCTACCTGAAAAAGAATTCAGAATAATGATAGTAAAGATGATCCAAAATCTTGGAAATAGAATATAGAAAATACAAGAAACATTTAACAAGGACCTAGACGAACTAAAGATGAAACAAGCAACGATGAACAACACAATAAGTGAAATTAAAAACACTCTAGATGGGATGAACAGCAGAATAACTGAGGCAGAAGAACGGATAAGTGACCTGGAATATAAAATAGTGGAAATAACTACTGCAGAGCAGAATAAAGAAAAAAGAATGAAAAGAACTGAGGACAGTCTCAGAGACCTCTGGGACAACATTTAATGCACCAACATTCGAATTATAAGGGTTCCAGAAGAAGAGAAAAAAAAAGGGACTGAGAAAATATTTGAAGAGATTATAGTTGAAAACTTCCCTAATATGGGAAAGGAAATAGTTAATCAAGTCCAGGAAGCACAGAGAGTCCCATACAGGATAAATCCAAGGAGAAATATGCCAAGACACATATTAATCAAACTGTCAAAAATTAAATACAAAGAAAACATATTAAAAGCAGCAAGGGAAAAACAACAAATAACACACAAGGGAATCCCCATAAGGTTAACAGCTGATCTTTCAGCAGAAACTCTGCAAGCAAGAAGGGACTGGCAGGACATATTTAAAGTGATGAAGGAGAAAAACCTGCAACCAAGATTATTCTACCAGCAAGGATCTCATTCAGATTTGATGGAGAAATTAAAACCTTTACAGACAAGCAAAAGCTGAGAGAGTTCAGCACCACCAAACCAGCCTTACAACAAATGCTAATGGAACTTCTCTAGGCAAGAAACACAAGAGAAGGAAAAGACCTACAGTAGTGAACCCAAAACAATTAAGAAAATGGGAATAGGAGCATACATATCGATAATTACCTTAAATGTAAATGGACTAAATGCTCCCACCAAAAGACATGGATTGGCTGAATGGATAGAGAAACAAGACCCATATATATGCTGTCTGCAGGAGACCCACTTCAGACCTAGAGACACATACAGACTGAAAGTAAGGGGATAGAAAAAGATATTCCATGCAAATGGAAACCAAAAGAAAGCTGGAGTAGCAATTCTCATATCTGACAAAAATAGACTTTGAAATAAAGACTATTAGAAGAGACAAAGAAGGACACTACATAATGATCAAGGGATCAATCCAAGAAGAAGATTTAACAATTGTAAATATTTATGAACGAAACATAGGAGCACCTCAATACATAAGGCAAATACTAACAGCCATAAAAGGGAAAATCGACAGTAACACATTCATAGTAGGGGACATTAACACCCCACTTTCACCCATGGACAGATCATCCAAAATGAAAATAAATAAGGAAAAACAAGCTTTAAATGATACACTAAACAAGATAGACTTAATTGATATTTATAGGACATTCCATCCAGAAACAACAGAATACACATTTTTCTCAAGTGCTCATGGAACATTCTCCAGGATAGATCATATCTTGTGTCACATATCAAGACTTGGTAAATTTAAGAAAATTGAAGGTGTATCAAGTATCTTTTCCGACCACAACGCTAGGAGACTAGATATCAATTACAGGAAAAGATCTGTAAAAAATACAAACACATGGAGGCTAAACAATACACTACTTAATAATGAAACGATCACTGAAGAAATCAAAGAGGAAATCAAAAAATACCTAGAAACAAATGACAATGGAGACACGACGACCCAAAACCTATCGGATACAGCAAAAGCAGTTCTAAGAGGGAAGCTTATAGCAGTACAATCCTACCTTAAGAAACAGGAAACATCTCGAATAAACAACGTAACATTGCACCTAAAGCAATTAGAGAAAGAAGAACAAAAAAACCCCAAATTTAGTCGAAGGAAAGAAATCATAAAAATCAGATCAGAAATAAATGAAAAAGAAATGAAGGAAACAATAGCAAAGATGAATAAAACTAAAAGGTGGTTCTTTGAGAAGATAAACAAAATTGATAAACCATTAGCCAGACTCATCAAGAAAAAGAGGGAGAAGACTCAAATCAATAGAATTAGAAATGAAAAAGGAGAATTAACAACTGACACTGCAGAAATACAAAAGGTCATGAGAGATTACTACAAGCAACTCTCTGCCAATACAATGGACAAGTTGGAAGAAATGGACAAATTCTTAGTAATCTACAACCTGCCAAGACTGAATCAAGAAGAAATAGAAACTATGAACAGACCAATCACAAGCACTGAAATTGAAACTGTGATTAAAAATCTTCCAAAAAACAAAAGCCCAGGACCAGATGGCTTCACAGGTGAATTCTATCAAACATTTAGAGAAGAGCTAACACCTATCCTTCTCAAATTCTTCGAAAATATAGCAGAGGGAGGAACACTCACAAACTCATTCTACGAGGCCACCATCATCCTGATACCAAAACCAGACAAGGATGTCACAAAGAAAGAAAACTACAGGCCAATATCACAGATGAACATAGATGCAAAAATCCTCAACAAAATACTAGCAAACAGAATCCAACAACACATTAAAAGGATCATACACCATGATCAGGTGGGGTTTATTCCAGGAATGCAAGGATTCTTCAATATACGCAAATCAATCAACGTGATACACCATATAAACAAATTGAAGAAGAAAAATCACATGATCTGATCATCTCAATAGATGCAGAGAAAGCTTTCGACAAAATTCAACACCCATTTATGATAAAAACCGTGCAGAAAGTTGGCATAGAGAGAACTTTCCTCAACATAATAAAGGCCATGTATGACAAATCCACAGCCAACATCATCTTCAATGGTGAAAAACTGAAAGCATTTCCACTAAGATCAGGAACAAGACAAGGTTGCCCACTCTCACCACTATTATTCAACATAGTTTTGGAAGTTTTAGCCACAGCAATGAGAGAAGAAAAGGAAATAAAAGGAATCCATATCGGAAAATAAGAAGGAAAGCTGTCACTCTTTGCAGATGACATGATACTATACGTAGAGAATCCTAAAGATGCTACCAGAAAACTACTAGAGCTAATCAATGAATTTGGTAAAGTAGCAGGATAAAAAATTAATGCACAGAAATCTCTGGCATTCCTATACACTAATGATGAAAAATCTGAAAGTGAAATCAAGAAAACTCTCCCATTTACCATTGCAACAAAAAGAATAAAACATCTAGGAATAAACCTACCTAAGGAGACAAAAGACCTGTATGCAGAAAATAATAAGACACCAATGAAAGAAATTAAAGATGATACAAATAGATGGAGAGATATACCATATTCTTAGATTGGAAGAATCAACATTGTGAAAATGACTCTACTACCTAAAGCAAACTACAGAGTCAATGCAATCCCTATCAAACTACCACTGGCAGTTTTCACAGAACTAGCACAAAAAATTTCACAATTTGTATGGAAACACAAAAGACCCCGAATAGCCAAAGTAATCTTGAGAAAGAAAAACGGAGCTGGAGGAATCAGTCTCCCTGACTTCAGACTATACTACAAAGTTACAGTAATCAAGATAGTATGGTACTGGCACAAAAACAGAAATATAGATCAATGGAACAGGATAGAAAGCCCAGAGATAAACCCACACACATATGGTCACCTTATCTTTGATAAAAGAGGCAGGAGTTTACAGTGGAGAAAGGACAGCCTCTTGAATAAATGGTGCTGGGTAAACTGGACAGGTACATGTAAAAGTATGAGATTACATCACTCCCTAACACCATACACAAAAATAAGCTCAAAATGGATTAAAGACCTAAATGTAAGGCCAGAAACTATCAAACTCTTAGAGGAAAACATAGGCAGAACACTCTATGACATAAATCACAGCAAGATCCTTTTTGACCCACTTCCTAGAGAAATGGAAATAAAAACAAAAATAAACAAATGGGACCTAATGAAACTTCAAAGCTTTTGCACAGCAAAGGAAACCATAAACAAGAGCAAAAGACAACTCTCAGAATGGGAGAAAATATTTGCAAATGATGCAACTGGCAAAGGATTAATTTCCAAAATTTATAAGCAGCTCATGCAGCTCAATAACAAATAAACAACCCAATCCAAAAATGGGCAGAAGACCTAAATAGACATTTCTCCAAAGAAGATATACAGATTGCCAACAAACACATGAAAGAATGCTCAACATCATTAATCATTAGAGAAATGCAAATCAAAACTACAATGAGATATCATCTCACACCAGTCAGAATGGCCATCATCAAAAAATCTAGAAACAATAAATGCTGGAGAGGGTGTGGAGAAAAGGGAACACTCTTGCATTGCTGGTGGGAATGTGAATTGGTACAGCCACTATGGAGAACAGTATGGAGGTTCCTTAAAAACCTACAAATAGAACTACCATATGACCCAGGAATCCCACTACTGGGCATATACCCTGAGAAAACCATAATTCAAAAAGAGTCACGTACCACAATGTTCATTGCAGCTCTATTTACCATAGCCAGGAGATGGAAACAACCTAAGTGTCCATCATTGGATGAATGGATAAAGAAGCTGTGGCACATATATACAATGGAATATTACTCTGCCATAAAAAGAAACGAAATTGAGCTATTTGTAATGAGGTGGATAGACCTAGAGTCTGTCATACAGAGTGAAGTAAGTCAGAAAGAGCAAGGCAAATGCCGTATGCTAACACATATATATGGAATTTAAGAAAAAAAATGTCATGAAGAACCTGGGGGTAAGACAGGAATAAAGATACACACCTACTAGAGAATGGACTTGAGGATATGGGGAGCGGGAAGGGTAAGCTGTAACAAAGTGCGAGAGAGGCATGGACATATGTACACTACCAAACCTAAAGTAGATAGCTAGTGGGAAGCAGCCACATAGCACAGGGAGATCAGCTTGGTGCTTTGTGACCGCCTGGAGTGGTGGGATAGGAAGGGTGGGAGGGAGGGAGATGTAAGAGGGGACAGATATGGGAACATATGTATATGTATAACTGATTCACTTTGTTATAAAGCAGAAACTAACACACCATTGTAAAGCAATTATACTCCAATAAAGATGTAAAAAATAAAAAACTATAACATAAAACTTACCATCTTAACCACTTTTAAGTGTACATTTCAATAGTGTTAAGCATATTCACATTGTTGTACAAGAAATCTCCAGTAAAACCTCGGAGATCTTCAGCAAAACTGAAATTCTAATCACACTAAACAATTCTCCAGTTCCCCCTCCTCTTCACCACCTCCTAGTAACCATCATTCTACTCTCTGATATTGATTGTTGCCAAATTCTATACTGTACCCCCATTAAATTGTTGAAATGGTCCTTGGATGAACTGCACATTAACATAATGAGATGTCTGGAGAGTTAGCTGGCTTTAAGGAGAAAAACATTCTTCAAAACATTTTGAACTCAAAGTTGTTGTTTTCTCTTTCAAGAACTTTGCTTGAAGTCAGGTCCTTAGGGTCATTCTGGCATCTTGACTTCAGGAAAGGCCCAGGGAATCCCAATTTGTGCGTGGGTAATGGAATGATTGCAGCTGGGAAGCTGCATGTCTTCTATCACAGGTGGTCAGTTTCAATAATTACATTGACACAGAGAAAAATAAATTCTACCTACTGATACAGCAAAATATTATTCTTAATCTAATAGCCCTGGAAATAATATTCAGGTCTTAAATTAAAATGGGCCTTGTTCCTGGGGTACTCAATTTTCTGTTCATATCCTGCCTGCTAGAAGAGATTGCTAAATTCTTCCAGGCAATTAAACAATAAGTAAAACTTTATAAAAATGAAGGGAAAAGAAAAAAACATGCTACAGATGGAGGACAGGTTAAGGCAGAAAGAGTGATCAGTGAATTGATTTATACAACAATCATATGAAGATGGGTACTATTTCTACCCCCATTTTAATATAAGAAACTGATGTTATAAGACAATAAGTAACATATCCAAAATCACAGTGTCTTAGAAGCAGAAAAGGCCTTAGAGGTCATCTGGATCAAATTCTGTGTAAATGCAGATGTTTTGAAGATAACCATTCAGCTCTCTTTACACATTTCTACTAGAGAGGGTAAAAATCACATTGATAAAACGTTCTTCCTTGCTTTCAGCTTGCCAAAATCTTCATCCCTTTAAATTCTTTTTTTTTATTGCTTTAATTTAGAACTTCATAGATTTCTCCTTCATGTGTGTGAAGAGAGGTGGCTATATTCGCATGCAAGTTGGCTTCCAGAAACTTCAGAGTCAATGACTCGGTAAAGCCCTCCCCACAATCCACAATCCCTTGTTCCCCCTACACCCTGCAGCTTTCCAAAATCTCCGTGAAAGTTTGAAGCCCAGAACAGAGCACCATGTTGCAGATGGCTCTGCCCAGCACAGGGTCAGCCAGGCTATTATACCCGTTGCTCTGCTAACTAAATCTGGCGCTGCAGCCCACGTGTGCATACACATTGTTGCTGCCATGTCACCCTACTGACTTACAGCCAGCTCCCAGTTGGCTATGTGCCCTAGATCCTTTTCTCACAAACCACAGTTAAATCAAGTTTCTGTCGACCTGCTTTTACATATTTTATATTTTGATTTTTTGTTTGACTCTTGTTAAAGCTTGTCAAAATAGCTCCAATTAATCTTCAAATTTATAAATCATTTTAAAATTTAGCCTCTGTTACCTAATGTATCAACTTGTAACAATCAGGAGTTTTCTCACAAATCACAGTGAAAGAGACCTCCGGCAGGCACAAGGTATTCTGGAACTGGGTGGGACTGGGAAGAATCATACAGAACTTTTCTCATCCTAGGATATGGGTACAGCCTGGGGCTGAAGAACTTAAAGAGAAAAATCTAACCATCTAAGGTGGTGTCCAAAGCTCCGACTTGGACAAGTAAACTTCCTGTGAGCAAGTTCAACCTGGCTGAAGTTTCCCTGTGTTTCTGGGAAATCTGCTTGTAGGTTTCTTATTATCTCTGTCCATGTATTGGACCCTGTTCTCTGTGCTGGACCAGAACTATTGCTGGACCCTGTCCTCTCTGGATATGGATATTCTTCTAATCACTTGCCACTGGGTCTACCTGGCCAATATCTTTATCACCAATGGGAAGCTCCGTTCCCCTCTCTGAGCTACTCATGTGTGCCCCTCCTACAACAGTTCATTGTTCTCTACGCAGCTGCATTAGAAGCTGAGTACTAGATGCAGTAAGGAAACTGGTGAAATGGCCCTCTTTACATTCCCTTGTTTATGGTGGGACGGGTTCTGGAGCCTATGGCAGGGCTGAGCCTGCAAAGGGAAAAGAGAAAAGTCAACAGGATTTGACTGAGGGGAGACAAGGGAAAAGGAGCTACAAAAGCAAAGAGCCAGGTAGGTTCCACCAGGGACCCTGTTAGCAAAGTAAATGAGCTTAATTAGACATGATGGAATGAGAAAAAGAGTTACATTTATTGACCATTTATTCTGTGACAGGTATGCTAGATACTTTATTTTATTGAATCCTCACCATAAAGGATGTGAATTTGGTACTGTCATTATCTCCATTTGGGAGCTGAGGAAATTGTAACTCAGAGGGTTTTTAGTGGCTCCCCTGAGTCAGCTGGTAAATAGCAGAGTCATGGTTTGAACCAAGTTTGTCCACAACATTAACTGCCAAGCAGTTTTACAGATGTAACACCACAGACCTAGTAGAGTTAAGTGACTTGCCCAACACTTGGCTGCAGATCCAGGACTGCCATCAGGGCCCCATGTCAACCAACTGATTCACTTTTCACAGTACAAGGTGATCTCTTACCATCACTTCCTTTTTTAATCACTTACAAATCATTCAGGTATTACCATATGAAGTCGCTGGGATTTATTTTTCCTCTTTTGGACATTGTGACATTTGCATACCTTTATACCTCAGTTTTCACAATCTCTAGAAATGATTCCTTGATTCTATAGTATTTTATCATTTTTCCCTCTTAGTACCCAGAGATATACATTGCCTTGGCACAAAAGCTTGAACACATTTGAAAACATTTTTTCTTACAATCCCCTCACTTTTCTTCTGAAGATTATTCATCCTGATTGAAAATCACAAGTGAAACATGAGTAGGTAATATCATGTACACCAGGCCTTCTTAGCCACTTTACACGCATCCTCATTTAATCCTTACAACAACCTAAGAAGTATTATACCTATGAAGTACTCATAACAGTCTATGAAGTATTATTATTATCCCCACATTTTAATTGAGAAAACTGAAGCACAGAGCTAATAAATGGCAAAGCCACGCTACAAACCCCAGGTGTTTGAAACCAGAGCCGGCATTTTTAAACTATATCTCCTCTGCCTGAATTACATAGTCCTTATTTCTTTTTATCATTTGTTCATTTCACACCATCTGCCCTAAACAATGTTCTAACCTTTCCTTATACTACTTCTAGTTCCAAGTATAGCAAAGAGAGATCTTAGTATTGTATTGTCTTCATTGTTTTAATCTCAACCCTTTCTTGACTTCACCCATGTTAACACATTCTTCAGTTAAGTGCCAGCTCTTACATCTTTTGTACATGACATTTTAAATCCATTACATTGGTTTTGTAGATGGATCCTCTTTTTTGCCTTGTGGCTATCATGTATACTTTTGTTGTATTTTAATAGAATTCCTCATATTCCTTTACAGAGGCTAATAAAAGCATTATTCAAAATAATTGTGGAGTTGAATATTATTACTATACTTTGGTTCAATAAGTCACTATACAGATCATACTTGAATTACCAACTTATAGATAACTGAAATACAAAACTTTAAAATCAAAGCAGTATTAAAGATAGCAAAGTTTTTTTTTTTCCTTGAAGGATCAGGCTAATCTAATATTTCTTCAAAGTCTTTATTATAACAATTATTAAGTATATAAATTATAAGAAATTGGTTGAACATTCAGTGCCATAATGGCTAAAAACTGCTGTATAAAACAAATTTCTATTTCATTTTGTTCAATTATCATGTGTCTCATTCAAAAAACATTGAGCCCAGCATAGTCTTTATTAAAGTTCACTGAGATCATCCCTTTACTGAAATTAACGCATTTTTTATCCAGACTTGTTAAAAATTTTGAATAATGGAGCTGACTTAAATAAGTTCTTTAGGTTGGCTTGTTCTCAGATCAACAGAACAGAATCTTTTGTGCAAGATCAGAGTCCCTCTATACTGGCTTTTTCATTTGTCAACATACATATACCACACAACTATAGGCCAGGCATATTTTGGGCACTAGAAAAGATTCAAATAAGGTCCTGCCTTCAAGGTGCTTATATTCTACCCAGTTGACAGACAATAAGATATAAATAAATTAATTATTGTTACCCAAGCACTATGAAGAAGATAAGCCAATCAATTGTTAGAAAAAATGATGAGGGTGGAGGTGAACTGCATTGGCTAACACAGTCAGGGAATATCTCCTGAGCAGAAGGCATCATACTTGAGGCCATAAGAAGAAGGCGGCAGGCTGTTGATAATCTGGAGGAAGATTCCAAGCAAAGCTCTAAGACAGGGAGGAATCTGGAGGGTATGAGGGCCAGAAAGAATAGCTGGGATTAGTGAGTAAGGAAAGGGTAGAAAGAGTCGAGGTCAGAGAGATAGGGACCAGTAATTTTAGTAAGTAAATGCAGAGGGTTTTAAACAAGTTAATGATGTACCTGATTTATACTTTTAAAAGATACTCTGTGTAGAAAGGCAAAAAGAGGTCAGGGAACCTGGTTAGGAGGCCTTTGGAGTATTTCATGTGGGAGATGACAGTAACTAGATGACTAGTAACTAATAATGATTAGTGACTTTGTGCATCTTTTAATGTACCTGTTGGTCATTTGTATGTCTTCTTTGGAAAATGTCTATTCAGGTCCTCTGCCAGTTTTTATCAGCTTATTTGTTTTTTGCTGTTGAGTTGTAGGAATTCCTTACATATTTTGAAAATTAACCCATTATTAAATATATGGTTTCCAAATATTTCCTACCATCCTTTAGGATGACTCTTCATTTTGTTGATTATTTCTTCTGCCATGCAGAAGCTTTGTAGTTTGTTGTAGTCCTACCTATTCATTCTCAGTTTTGCTGCTTGTGTTTTCTGTGTCATATCCAAAAAATCATTGCTAAGACCAATGTCAAGGAGATTTTCCCTATGTTTTCTTCAAGAAGTTTTATAGTTTCAGCCCTTATGTTTAAGTTTTTAATCCATTTTGAGATAATTTTTGTGTATGGTATAAGAAAGGGGTCCAATTTCATTCTCTTGCCAGTTTTCCCAACACCATTTATTGAAAAGATTATCTTTTTCCCATTGAGTATTATTGACTCCCTTGTCAAATAATAGTTGACCACATATTCACGGGTTTATTTCTGGACTCTTGATTCTATTCCATTGGTCAACATGTCTGTTTTTATGCCAGTAGAAAACTGTTTTGATTACTATAGCTTTGTAGTATAGTTTGAAATCAGGAAGTGTGATGCTTCAGCTTTGTTCTTCTTTCTCAAGATTGCTCTGGCTATTCAAGTCTTTTGTAGTTCCATATGACTTTTAGGATTTTTTTTTCTATTTCTTTGAAAAATGCCATTGGAATTTTTATAGGGATTGCATTGAATTTATAGATGGCTTTGGGTAGTATGGGCATTTTAACAATATTAATTATTCTGATCCCACAACATGGAATATCTTTCATTAATTTCTGTCTTCTTCAATTTCTTTCATCAACATCTCATAATTTTCAGTGTACAGATATTTCACCTCCTTGGTTAAGTTTACAGGTTTCCCTCACTCTCTGAAAATAGAGTGTTTCTATGAAACCTTTTGTAAGCAGAAATGGCATAAATCAAAGAAGCAATTAGGACAGATGTTGTTAATTGATGTATAAAATAAATCAAGATAATGCAAAGATGCTCACAGACACAGTTCAATGTATGGTGGCTTGATGCTGAGACACTGAGCATAGCCCCCAGGGATGGAGCTTAGAAGTGCCACTCTGGCAGCTCAGGGTGAGTGCTGCCTTTGTAATGGCTCACTGCAAAACAAATTTGAACACTTTTTGCCTTTTGCTTTTTTTCGTAAAAGTGAAAATCTTCTTCAGATTTTTTTTTGGTTAGAAAAATAAGTACTAACGTAGGTCTTTCATAAAAGCAAAATGGCATAAAGCGAACTTTCAAAAATTGAAGGGTACCTATAGTCCTAAGTATTTTATTGTTTCAATTTACTATTGTAAATCGGATTGTTTTCCTTTTTTCTCTTTCAGATATTTTGTTTTTCGTGTATAGAAAGGCAACTAATTTTTGTATATTGATTTTGTACCTAGCAACTTTACTGAATTTGTTTATTAGTTCTAGCAGTTTTTTTGGTGGAGCCTTTAGGGTTTTCTATATATAAGATCACGTCTTCTGTAAATTGAGAAAATTTACTTCTTCCTTTCTGATTTGGATGACTTTTATTTCTTTCCTTATCAAGTTGTTATGGCTAGGTCTTCCAGTACTAGATTGAATAGGAGTAGTAAGAGTGGGCACGCTTGTCTTGTTCCTGTTTTTAGAGGAAACTCTTTCAGCTTTTTACATATGAGTATGATGTTAGCTGTGAATGTGTCCTATATGGCCTTTATTACATTGAGATATATTCCCTCTATACCTAATTTGTTGAAAGATTTAATTATGAAATGGCATTGAATTTTGTCAAATGTTTTCTCTGCATCTATTGAGAAATCATGTGATTTTTATTCTTTACTATATTAATGCTATGTATAACATTTATTAATTTGTGTATGTTGAACAATCTTTGCATCCTAAGGGTAAAACCCACTTGACCATGGTTCATGATCTTTTTAATGTGCTGTTGAAATAGGATACTCACTTTAGATTTAAGGACACACATAGATTGAAAATGAAAGGATAGAAAAATATATTCCATGCAAATGGAAACTAAAAGCGAGTAGGAGCAGTTATATTTATATCAGACACAATAGACTTTAAGTCAAAAAACTGTCCAAGAGTCAAAAACTGTCACAAAACTGTCACATAAGGGTCACATAACAATGGAGATATATAAATTATAAATAAATATAGACACCGAACATCAGAGTATATAAATATATAAAGCATACATTGACAAAACTGAAGGGATAAATAATAACTCTATAATAATAGGAGATTTCAATACTCCACCTTTCATAATGGATAGAATGTTCAAACAGAAGATCAAGGAAACAGAGAATTTGAACACAACATTATAGACCAAATTACACAGAACATTCCATCCAACAGCAGCAGAATACACATTCTTATCCAGCACACACAGAACATTCTCCTGGATAAATCACATGTTAGGTCACAAAACAAAAGGATTAAATAAATTTAAAAGATTGAAATCATACCAAGTGTCTTCTCTTTACATTTTTTTCTTTCTTTCTTTTTTTTTTTTTTTGTGTTACGTGGGCCTCTCACTGTTGTGGCCTCTTCCCTTGTGGAGAACAAGCTCCGGACACGCAGGCTCAGCGGCCATCACTCACAGGTCCAGCTGCTCTGCAGCATGTGGGATCTTCCCGGACCGGGGCACGAACCAGTGTCCCCTACATTGGCAGGCGGACTCTCAACCACTGCGCCACCAGGGAAGCCCCAAGTGTCTTTTCTGACCACAATAAAATTGAACTAGAAATCAATAGAAGAATAAAGCTGAAAATTTCTTTAATATATGGATATTAAACAATATACTCTTTAATAACAAATAGGTCAAGTAAGAAATCAAAATGGAAATTAGATAATACCTTGAGACAAAGGAAATGAAAACATGCCATACCAAAACTTATGAGATGCATCAAATGCATTAGTAAGAACAAAGTGTATAGCAATAAACACCTTCATTATAAAAAGAAGAAAGATCTCTTTTAAGGCAAAAAATTTCAAACAAGTACAGTATGTCTTTTCTGATTTAAAACATTAAAAAAAACTTAAGTGAACAACCTAATTCTATACCTCAAGAAGTTAGAAAATAAAAGAACAAATTAAGCCCAATGTTAATAGAAGAAAGGAAATAATAAAGATTAGAGAGGAAATACATAAAACTGAGAATAGAAAAATAGCTTTAACAAATCATCAAAACTAAGAGTTGGTATTTTGAAAAGATAGACACAGTTGACAAACCTATAGTAAGACTAAGAAAAAAAGAGAAGACTCAAATAAATGAAATCAGAAATGAAAAAGAGACATTACAACTGAGGCCACATAAACAAAAAGGATTAATAGAGACTACTATGAACAATTTTATGCCAATGAACTGTATAGCCTGGAATAAATGGATAAATTTCTTGAAACATACACTCTACCAAGACTGAATCATGAAGAAATAGAAAATCTGAACAGACCCATAACTAATAAGGCGATTGAATCGGTAATTAAAAATCTCTAAGCAAAGCAAAACCCAGGACCAGGCAGCTTTAGTGCTAAATTCTAACAAATATTTAAAGGGTTAATGACAATCTTTCTTAAACTCTTATAAAATGTTAAAGAGGAGGGAACACTTCCAAACTCATTTTTGAGACCAGCATTACGCTGATACCAAAGCTAGCCAAAGACACTACAAGAAAACTATAGTCCAATATCCCTGATGAATATAAAGGCAAAATTCCTCAACAAAATACTAGCAAACCAAATTCAATAGCACATTAAAAGAATCATACACTATGACGAAGTGGGATTTAATCCAAGAGTGCAAGGAACATTCAGCATATGAAAATCAATCAATGTGATACATCATTAACAGAATAAAGGGTAAAAATCACATAATCATCTTTATAGGTGCAGAAAAAGCATTTGACAAAATTCAACACCCTTTTATGATAAAAATACTCAACAAACTGGGACCAGAAGGATATTTACCTTAACATAAAAAATGAAATGCCCACAGCTAACATCATAGTTAAAGCTGAAAATGATTCTGCTAAGATCAGGAGAAAGCAAGTATACCCACTGTTACCACTTCTATTCAGCATAGTACTGGAAATCTAGCCAGAGCAATTAAACAAGAAAAAGATATGAAGGACATCCAAATAGGAAAGAAAAAACTAATATTATCTCCGTTTATAGATGACATGATTCTATATGTAGAAAACCCTAAAGATTACACACATACACACAACAACAACAACAAAATCAACAAAAACCTGTTAGAATAAATGCTTTTAGTAAAGTTGTGAGATCAAAATCAACATACAAAAATCAGTTTTGTTTCTATATACTAAAAATCAACAATCCAAAAGGGAATTTAAGAAAACAATCTTATATATAACAGCATCAAAAAGAAAAAAATATTTAAGAATAAACTTGACCAAGGGGGACTTCTCTGGTGGTCCAATGGTTAAGATTCCACACTTCCACAGCAGGGGACACGGGTTTGATCCCTGGTTGGGAAACTAAGATCCCACATGCCGCATGGCATGGCCAAAAACAAACAAACAAACAAAACTTAACCAAGGATGTAAAAGACTTGTACTCAGAAAACTGAAAAACATTTGTGAAAAATTAAAGAAGACTCAAATAAAAGGGAACACATCCCCTGTTTGTGGATGAAAGACTTAGTGTTGTTAAAACACCCAAACTACCTAAAGTAATCAGATTCAAAGCAATCCCTGTCAAAACCTCAATGGCATTTTTTCTACAGAAATAGAAAAAACAATGCTAAAATTCATATGGAACCACAAAGGACTCCAAATAAACAAAACAATCTTAAGACAGAAGAACAAAGCTGGAGGCATAAACCTTTGTGTTTCAAAACATATTACAAAGCTAAAGCAATCAAAGCAGTATGGTACTAGCACAAAGACAAACGTATAGACCAACAGAACAAAATGTAGAACCCAGAAATAAACCCACACATATACAGTCACCTGATCTTCGACAAGGGTGTCAAGAGTACACAACGATGAATGTTTAGTCTCTTCAACAAATGTGTTGGAAAAATGGATATCTACATGCAGAAGAATTAAACTGGACCATACGTCATACACAAATAAGCTCAGAATGAACTAAAGATCTAAATGTAAGACCTAAAATTGTAAAAGTTCTAGAAGAAAACATGAAGGGAAAGCTTCTGGACATTGACCTTGGCAATGATTTCTTGGTTACAACATGAAAAGCACAGACAACAAAAGAAAAAGTAGACAAGTGGAGCTATATGAAACTAAAGAACTTCTGGATAGCAAAGGAAGCAATCAACACAGTGAAAATGCAACCTATGAAATGGGAGAAAACATTTACAAATCATATATCTGTAAGGAATTAATTTCCAAAATATATCAACTCCTACAACCAAATACCAAATAACCTGACTAAAAAATGTCAAAAGACTTAAATAGGCATTTCTCCTAAAAAGACATACAAATGGCCAACAGGTACATGAATGGAAGTTCAGCATCACTAATCATCAGGGAAATTAAAATCAAAACCACAATGAGATATCAACCCACACCTGTTAGGATAGTAATTATCAAAAAAAACCCCAGAAATAACAAATGTTGGTGAAGATATGGAGAAATTGGAACCCTTGTTCACTGTTGGTAGGAATGTAAAATGACGCAGCTGCTACAGAAAACAATATAGCATTTCCTCAAAAAGTTAAAAATATAACTACTATATGACCCAGCAATCCCACTTCTAGGTATTTAATCAAAATAATTGAAAAAGGCTATTAAAGAGATATTAGCCCTCCCATGTTCATTGCACCATTATTCCCAATAGTCAAGATACAGAAACAACCTAAATGTCCACTGACAGATGAATATATAAACGAAATTGGTATATATACATGCAATGGAATATTACTCAGCTGTGAAGAAGGAAGGAAATCCTGACATATGCTACAACATGAATGAACCTTGAGTACGTTATGCTAAGTGAAATAATCCAGTCACAAAAGAACAAATACTACATTATTCTACTTACATGAAGTAGGTATCTACTTCATCAAAGTAGAAAGTAGAATGGTGGTTGCAGGGCCTAGTGGGAAGGGAAAATGATGAGTTGCTATTTAATGGGTATAAAGTTTCAGTCATGCAAGATGAAAAAGTTATAGGGATCTTCTATACACCTTTGTGCTTATAATTAATAATACTGAACACTTAAAAAACCATTAACAGGGTAAATCTTATGTCATGTGTTTTTTAACCACACACACACAAAAACAGTGTCTTAAGAAACCAAAGGAAGAACATGTTTCAAGAAGAGGAGTGTGGTCAGTCACATCAAACGATGCTGAAAAGTCAAATAAGATGATAGAGAATTATCCATTAACTTTAGCAAAAAAAAAAAATCTTTGGCAACCTAGATAAAAACTATTTTAGTGCAGTGGTGGGGAAATAATGAGATTAGTATGCAGTAGGCAGAGGAAAGGAAATAACCTGAAGACAGAGGGGATATTTTTACAACTATCAGAGAAATAGTGCAGTGGATAGAGACACAGGTGTGGAGTCAAGGGGGATTTTTATTTCTTTAAGAGAGGTAATATTGATAGTAATATATGTTTGTATAGCGACTGAAATGATCCAGTAGTGGCAGGAAAGAGAGGGGGTAAATTTGAGATCAAACGTAGATTTGAATGAATGGGATCCAGACCATGAGTAGAGAAGCTAGACTTAGGTAGGATCAGGTCATGACTTCTTCTTACCTAAAGAAAATACAGAATATGCAGAAATAGATGCAGGGGGGTGATGGGTTAATTGTGGGAAACTGAGAAAGTTCTTATCTGTTTGCATCTATTTTTTTCCTGTAAAATAAGAGGTGAGGTCATAAGTTTAGAGTGAGGTGGGAGGGATATATTGATTTGAGAAGCAGAAGAGTGTGAAGTTATTATCTCAGAGAATAGGAAAATGAATTTACTAGGTATATGCAGTCAGATTACTAGGGATATGCAGTAAGATTACTAAGGATGTGCAGTAAGATTCATGGTCAAAAATGTCTAGTTAATGGAGCCATCCAGGCTGTGTACCCTTTCTTCAAAAATATTTAGCCACTGAAGTTTTCTGGGATTGGAAAATGTAGAAAGATGAGTTTAACTGAGTTGGAGTTTCTTCCAAGTAAGCAGAACAAGAAAGAGTAAGATGAGAATTAAGGACATTTTCAAGAGTGAAACTCTAATGCTAGACCCAAGGAATTTGAACTGATGCAAAGAGAAATGAGGACATGAGGGGTGACAGTTCTGCAGCCTTCCTTTCTAGCAACTTTCAAGGTGATACCTTTATATCTCCTTGACCAATTTTTTTTTCCTGAGAAAAGCCCAGAGCAGGTCATGGCAGGAGTGTGTTTAGGGCTAATTCTGTACTGAGACAGCCCTGTTCCTCCTTCTTCTCATCTTCCTCCTCCTCCACATGGCAACAGAGGAGTATAGTCAGAGTTGTGTATTGAAATAGGTTCCCATTTGCCCATGAAGGCCCCTTCAAGTACATCTTCCTCTTCACCAGCCAACAAGACAGAGGGGACCTCCAGGGAAGCCTACAAGGCAACTAAGATTGTCATTCATTCATCAGAGTCCACTTACCTTCATGAAGAACAATTCTCCAAGTGAATCAAGGAACACAACCATCATTTATAATGTTGACCAAGGATAAACATGGCTGCTTCATAAAAATTAATTCACAAGAAGAATTCTTCTATGTGAAACGTAACATTAGCTGACATTTAAGATAGAGTGGTGTAAGAGTTGTCCACTCCCAGGATCTATAATGAAATATAGGAACATAACAAGAGCACATCTAACAAATCAATGGACCATCCATTTCAGTACCTGATCTCCAGAGGTGACTAATCCTGGCAGCTTCTCAAGCATGTTTAACTGTCTCCTTCTGACCCATTTTCCTCTCTTAATAGAGCATAATAAAAGCATATGGTGCTGTAGAAAGCTTCTGGTTGCCGAATTTCATTTGAACCATGGTAATTTTCTCTCTCACTTTCCCCTGCCTTCTAGAATATATGATTTTTATAATTTTCTGGTCCCCAATCTTCTGAGACTGATCCTAACCCTACACAGAGAAAGAGAACTAAGAGAATCTATAAGCTTCTTGAGGATAACAAATTCCATGATTGTACCTAGAAGTTCCTTGAGTGCCCATGGGTAATGGTTATGGATAAACCTCATCGGTGGTAATAGGTAAAATTTCCAGATTAACAGAGCTGACCCCTTTAACCAACAATAGTTAAAATGTGTGCATATGTGTGTATGAGATTTAACCTTCTCTTGAAGGCTCAGAACACATCAATTACTCTATTAATGTGCTTTAAAGCAATGAAGGTGTTAATAACTACCTTAGGTCTATCAGATTATTTGGCTCTATTTACATTGTCCCAGGCTGTTCACTGGGAACAGTATGGACCCCAGCTTCTGTTCCTACTCTGGGCCTGTCTGGAGGAATGATTAATTAGGTAGCACCAGAGGTCTACTTAATGGAAATATCAAGAAGCTTCTTGGAAAAGCAGTTATCTTAAGAGAAAGTTGATACACCTATGGGCATGCACACACACACACGCACATGCACATGTGCATGCAGAGAGTGAATGAACATTGAGAATGATGCAGAGTACAGAATAAAACCTATTGTCCTCTGTCCGGCCCTCATACCTGAGTCCTAGGGCAAGGTGGCAACACCAAAAGAATCAACATAAATTCAAAGAGCTCTTTTGTTGGCATCCACACAAAAAGCAAAAGGACTGAAAGGATCTGGCAGTGTTGGCACTCATGGCTTAAGCAGTGACAGCGTAAGCAGTAGAACTGGCATCAGCACCTTCCACAATGGGGGAAACCCAGTTCTGAGAGCCTTTGACCATAGTGGAATCCAAGGCCCTTGTTACTCATTAACATCCTCAGTGTTGGGCCTCTGCAGACTTAGCACAAGCCCTGGTGGGTCTGCCAGCAGCAGTGGTGTTTTGGGTATAAAACTATGGAAGTACAGTTCCTCTACATGTCAAAGCAGCAAACATGACAACTTCCCATAGGTTCCCCCAAAACAGGAAAGAAGGAAAATTGCTGATACTATGTGTGTTAGCCCACAAAATCGGTTCATAAAACATATTTAAGAATTTTTCCAGAGATTTCTGGAACTATTTGGGGTTTTTAAATTATTTTATTTATTTATTTATTTATTTATTTATTTATGGCCACGTTGCGTCTTCATTGCTGCTCATTGGCTTTCTCTAGTTGCGGTGAGAGGGTCTGCTCTTTATTGCGGTGCGTGGGTTTCTCATTGCAGTGGCTTTTCTTGCTGTGGAGCACAGGCTCTAGGCACAAGGACTTCAGTCATTGTGGTGTGCGGGCTCATTAGTCGTTCTAAAGAGCAGTCGTTCTAAAGAGTGGCCCACGGGCTTAGTTGCTCCGCGGCATGTGGGATCTTCCCGGACCAGTGTTCAAACCCGTATCCCCTGCATTGGCAGGCTGATTCTTAACCGCTGCGCCATCAGGGAAGCCCTCTAGAACTATTTGGAAGTCCATGAAGGAGGTACTTGAGAGCGGTCAAAACTGACAATGAACATGACTCCGATTTTACTTTGGGGCTGATAGAGTTTAGGGACCATTACATTTTGTGTCCCTGTATCCTCATTTATTAGTCTTTCCTCATAAATATTTCCTATTTTTATTGCTGATGTATGTCACTCAACAGTTTTACTCCTCCTCTTTGTAACTTATTCTTTCTATTTTCATTAGGTAGGGTTGGAATTAAATAGGATACAAGAAACTAAGTAATGATATGAGAAATCTTCATATGAGTAAAGTGTGTGAGCCTTAACATATAAACGTATCTATTTTAACAACTTGAAGGTTCTTTTTAAAATTTTAACTCTTTTAGCACACTGATTATGCTAAAATAACTAAAATTCAAGCAAGTGAGTTATAACCACATTTATGCATGTTTCTATTCCATATAAACCGTGATTTAAATAAATGAGGTATGGTTTGCAAATACGAAGATTGATCTTCTTTCCATCAAAACTCAAGTTACTGTTGACCTTTGTGTCTGAGATCTTTCTGATGCTGATTATTACTACAGTTTGCAGTTATGATGCCACTATTACTTCAGAGCAATATTGAAAAGTTTTAGTTTATAGATAAGGTGAACAAATCTGTGACCTATAAATATAACAAAAGTAGCTGGTCCTGTAACACGCACAAAAAAGTGGGATTAAATGGACAAGAAACCAATATGGAGTGTCTCCTAAATTGTCATTAGTGACCAGTAGCATCACCAGATGGTCTGATTTTAAGTGCTGTTGACGGCTGGTATCAATGAGCATCAGGACTTTAAGGAAATGAGGGGGAAGATTTTACATTTATCACAGTGACCTAATTTGAACACTTAGGTAGCAATTAAATCACTTTTATTGTGATTTTATTGAACTGTAATGTCAGTTATCAGAAATGTTCCCAACCTGGGCCATTAGCCTTGAGTCAGATATGGGGGCTCTGGATCTAAGCCTGATTGTAAATTTTAACACTCACAGATAGACTGCATGGTCCATTAGAAAGAACTTAGTCAAAGATGTATATTTAAATTTGGTTCTGCCACTTACATAAAGGTTCCTCTTAGAGATACCCTAAGCAGTGTTTCTCAAACTAAATGGGTATATAAATCACCCGGGGACCTTGTTAAAATGCAGACTGTGATTAAATCGGCCTGAGGGCTGGGGTCCAAGACGCTGCATTTCTATCAAGCACCCATGTATGCTGATGCCGCTGGTCCCTGGATCAACGTTGAGTAGCAAGGCCTGAGGACACTATTGATAGAACGTGTGAAAAGCATGTGTGTTCATGAGAAAACACTCTGTAAATTGTAAAATGACGGAAGTGTCATTTTATATTGATTAGTAATAGTTGGTGATTCCGTTCAATTCATCAAGAAAGAGCCCCAGTACGATAAATTATGTTCCAGATATTCAATTTTTTTCTTTTTAGCAAAATCAAAAACAAAACTGGGAATTGGAAAGGCAACACAAGAAAGATAGTCATTCTAAACAATTTTGTTGTTTTTTGATTGCTTTGAAAAATTAACTTCCATATCACTATCAGAACTAAAATGATGAAAAAGAATGCCCTGTGTTTTAAAAGAAACTTGTACAATTAGACCCAGTCCCAGATTTGCTCTGTAGATTGTCTCATCCTAATCAAAATAGAAATAGTAAATTATAAGGAAAAGGAAGATAGTTGGCTCCAGGAACAACAAGAAGAGATCACTGTGAGGGAAGAAATTTAAAACTAATAAAAGCCAACACAAGAACACAGAAACCGGAGCTATATAAACATCTAGTTTCCCTAAGTAAGACGGTTCTTTTTCATTGGTGTTAGCATTTTCTGGAAGAGTGTACAAAATCTACAAGAACAGTGATCGATTTCTAAAGCATTTCTGTGTCCCTTATCTAAAGTACAATTAACAATTCCTGTTCAAGTTTTGATTTGAAAACTGGCAAGGGAGAGACCAAAGAAAGGCATATCACTTCCAGATTGGTAGGTGGCAAGTTTAATAAGCAGGGAACTTACCTAAGAAGCTTGTTTTAAGGCAGCTGCAAGATGACTGGATCTCCGCACCTACCCGCCAGAATCTTAAAAGTTTATATAGAGGCCTTAAAGAGGTTCAGCCACTTACACTGTCCAGATGGTCTCAGTAACACATTGCTCTCTCAAGGCTGCATCCTTGAAAATGGTTCCCACTGTGTGAACAGTGGGCAGAAAGTACATTCCAAAGACAGGGGATGGGGTAAGCAAACTCTGCCCGGGTCCAGCTCGAAGGCCAACTGGTGGTCAACTCAGTAATCAACTCTGACACCAAGGAAACATACACTCTTTCTGAGATTCTAGTCCCACAACATTTTAGCCAATCTTTCATTATTACATGGTCAATTTACTGTATTATGTGAAGAAGACTTTCATCACATATCAGAAAATGCATAACGGACCCCTCCCATGGAGTAAAAACCCTTCCTGATCTTTTAGATTTTGGACAGAATGACTCCCTGTCATAGATCCAGATCACCAACAAATTACAAGCAATAGCTTGCTTGCTCCCATGATGGATCTTTTTACAATGGTTCTGGCAGCACTCTGATTATAGAGTTAGAACTCGGCTTCAAAGATGCCAGAAATTCATCAGACCTCACCTGAATTTGATACTTTGTCTCCCTGCTTCCATCCCTGTTTATCCTCTCTCAACTGTTTGTGGTGACAGGACACATTATTCATAAACCAAAATGCCAGGATATTGTTAAGCAAACATGTATGAATGAAAACTTAGCTTGGTGTCATCAGAGATAGGAAGAAAAGACAAATGAGACCGAAATCCGAATAACTGTCAGTGTGTTACAACACTACCATTCCTTTGAAAAATAAAGTGAAAGTAAAACTACTAATACCGATTACTAATTTAATTCCTTAGGCCAGTCAATACCAAATCATGAGGCCATTTCAATGCAAAACAGCCACTGAGAAATTTGGTTATGAAAGCAATCAAGATGCAGACACTTGAGAAACATTTAAAGATGCCAGAACTGCACACCTGGTGGGGAATATCACACACCTGCAGATTGTTCTTTGCACTAGCTCTGGGTGATCCAGATCAGCTGCCCCAGGTGGATGGCTTCATAATTAGACAGCTCTTCTCTCTCCAGTTGCTCCACCTAAGAAAACCTGAAGCTTTGAGGATGACCGAGCAGCCGTTCCCTTCTACAGAAAAACACTTGTGTGGTACATCAGGAGTGGTTTTAAATGGTGGAGATAATTACTTAATTCAAGCTGTAGCAACTGGCCAAGTAAACAAGCAGCAGCCAGGAAGCTATTAGCATGATTTTAAGGCAATTATTCCATTAGTGTTTAATAGTCTCCAATTAGTCTTCCCTGACTATCGAAGTTTGAACGTCTTTTTTCCTCCAAAAATTCTCACAAGTTGAGTAATGCGGAAAGGTACCAAGCCCATTTTTAAACCTGGATTTATATGTGCGGATCTGCCAAATGTACATTACAGAATCATGGAGAAATTCAGGCGTGTAGATTGGTGAAATAGGGGTTTATTTTTTCTCAGAAGTATTGAGGGTGAGAATGGAAGGCTTTGCAGGGGATCCACTTTGAGTATAAAACTAAGAGGAGTTGGGAAAGCAGTGGAAATTCCCACTGCATCCAATGCCATCATCAGTATGTCTCTGCTGTAGGACTATCAGAATATCAAAGCCTCTGACCTCAGGTTTTCACTTTGTCCTGTGGAAAGAAAATTCATCCTGTTCCTGCTAATGCCTATTCCCTTGTCCTCTCACCCTGATTAGTACTTGTTGTTGCTGAATCATCCAGATACAAACCCCAAAGCATTTCCCTCCAAAATTCCTAGGAGATTTTTTCCTAAGGACCATTTTAAGGGTTATATCACTGAACTGATTGTAGGTCATTTCCCTTCACTGAGGTGCAATTTTCACATCTGTGAAATGGAGTTAATACTTATCAGCATCGACTGCTTCACAAGGTTTGGGGAAGGATTATGTGATCTGGGTTACATACTAGGGCTTTGAAAAGTGAAGTATTATAAAAAAGTAAGTTAGGTTCAGACATAGTATCATACCATCCCTCAGAACTTGCAGTGTGAACTTGCGCTTTTAACCTCCCTGTGTCTCTGGAAAGTCACCTATCAGGAGGCTGGCAACAGAGTCCTTGCCCTTCTTACCTTTTATGTGAACACAAATTCTCAGGTGAGACCATGTAAAAGTAACCTTCTAAAAACCAAAAAATAAAAAGGAAGGAAGGAAAGAAGATAGGAATGCCTGTGGAAGTGAGAGTGGAATTTTCCCAACAAAGTTCTGTGCTTTCTATGGTCTCCTTCAAAAGAGCGATCCCCAGGCTCACCCAGGGAGCAGGGTAAGTGCAGAGTGGAGAAGCTGTCTTGTTCTTGTCCTTGGAGACACCTGGGCTCTTGGGAAACTACCTCTTGAAGAAGGACAAAAGTAGATGAACCCTCCCCTTCCAGGGTTGGCTCTCAGAGTGTAGCCTGTGCCTATAATAACCACCAAACATCCACTTGATGAACGACCATTGATTTGAGTTACTGATCAATTCCAGGGCTACTGGTTAGAGACTCTTGGGATTTTCAAGAAAACCCATCTTTTCCTCTTTTTTTTTTTAAGTATGATTTCCCCCAGTGGCTGAGAGGGGGCGCCGGATAGGGCAGATCTAGAGAAGGCAGGCCAGAAGGTTGAACCTGATAACACGGCACAGCTTGGGGCAGGGTATTTTGCCCTCTAAGCTGAGTCCTGGAAGGGTCAGGCACCTGCACCCTCAGCCCAAGCGAAAAGTCAACGAAGTATGGCTGTGTCCCCAGCTGCCACCGTGGTACACCGTCCTGAAACGACCCTCCCTCCTGCACATCCGAACTAGGGTCTGCTGCGCTGCCGTCCCAAAAACCTGCCTCGTCCTCTGGTCCCAGTCGTGCGCGCTATGCTGAAGCCTCTGGATGCCTCCAGTCTCTTCCTCGCTTTGCCCAGGCTTCCGTCCTGCTAGCCTGTCCGGACACCGCCGCAATCATCTTTTCCCTAAGATTTGCCTATTAATCCCACCCCTCCACCGCAGCTCACGCAGGTTCCCCTGCCCAGCTTCTGTCCCGAACAACAAATGCACGGTCCACGAGGGTTTGCTTTCCTGACCCGCGCGCTGTAGGCTGCTAACAGCCCTTGGACCAAAATCCAGACGGCGGCCACCCGGCCAGGCCCTCTATGTCCACGCAGATCAGGAAACTGCTCCCTCCTCTCCTCTCCCCCTTCAGCTCCCGGTCAAGGGCAGCGATCACGCCGCCGCCGCGGGTCCCTGAACTTTCATCACTCTTCGGGAAGCGCTTTGTCTCTTTAAAGGAGACTAGGGACGAATATTAATGACTCGGGTAAGGTTCTAACAGAGAAATCCACCAGATCCGCTTGATTCCGTGACAGGGATGGAGTGGGAGGTCCACGGGCCGGAGCCGAGCCCTTAGGACAGCAGCTCGCTCTCGCCGGTCACTATCACCCCACAGCCCCAGAAATCGCCCCCAGCCCCAAGTCTTCGGGGAAAACGTGGCAGGGGGGCACGAGGGGCCGTCCTGGAGCCAAGCCTTTCCCCTGCCCCAGCCCTCTCACACAACCTGCTTCAAAAACCCATGGGAAATCAGTCACCTTGACTCCCCGCGCCGCGGTCCCCAGACGTTTGGAAAACGCCAGGAGCCCGGAGGCTCCCAGGTACGCACTCTCCTGGCCGAGACCCACCCCTGGAGACGAGTTTCCCTCCCGCGGGCATCGTGGCAAGTTACCACTTCGTGGCAGATAAAGCAGGGCGGGGCAGGTGGAGCGGACGCCGAGCGCCCCGTCGGCAGCCTCAGCGCGCCTACCTGGGATGGCTAAATTGGTGAGGGGGATGCTGTGGATGCTCTCGGGCAGAGTGGCCATCCAGTCGGCGAATTTCAGCTCGTTCTTCCCTTGAGACGAGGCCATCGTGCGGTCGCTGTGCCGCGCGCTGGTCCTCACGCTCCTCGGGCAGGCTGGCAGGCTGCTGCCGCTAATCGAATGTTTGCTCCAGCCCCGCTAGAGTTTACACTCCGCTGCGCGCCACACCCACAGGATGGCGCAGACACATGCTAATTTTAATAATTATTCAAAACACCCCATGCTCCCTTAGTGCCTCCGCCAGACTCCGCTGGAGCTTTTGTTCCTGACGTCCGCGCTCAGCTTTCTCCTCTCTCCCCGCCCTCCCCGACTCCCTCCTCCTGTCTTATCCCTCCTATGCGTCTCTGTCTTTTCTCGCCATTTCTGCAGCGTTCCTTGGCTTCTTACTGTATATTTTTTTCCTTTTTCTTTTTTTAACTTGGGTCACACAGCTGCTTTGCCCATGACCTTGCACGGTCCTCTGATGAGACTTCCTAGCCCTGCTTGTATAAAAGACAATCTTGTGGCTGACCCTAAAATCCTAGTAGACTTTGGGATGCTATCACCTCCTGGGGAGCTGACTCTCATACTGGCTTTCAGGACTTTCCATTCTTACAGAAGAGCTTTTCTTTTTGTAAGCTACAACAGGTTATTTTCTTTCCTCAGTCGGGACCTAGAGCCCTGCTTATAACAAAATGGTGGTCTTTCTTCACCACTTTGCCTCATTTTTGGAGAAGTTGACAAGTGTGCTGTCAGCAAAGAACAGTAAGTTCCAGGTGGTTCCTACTTAATCCCTGGCACCCTGTTCTAGACATTTCAAGGTAAGGAAGCACATCAACCCCTTCATTTCCCTGATTATGAGAACTGTATGCTATATCTATGGAGAAAGCTGTTTATGTCCTCTCTGTGTCATTTTCGTGGCACCCAGGACAAGGCTGAAGCCTGATGCCAGAAGAAAATCACCACATTTCCCAGTGACATGTTGTAATTATTGCCAGTAGCATTTGGTGGAATTTACTTGGCAGCATTCAAAATGATCTATGTGATTGTCTGAATTTTCATTCCTTGGCAGACTAGAGAGGTGTGCCTCTCTCAAGAGAAATCACTTGTCGAGCCTCCAAAGAACTGTCTTGGTCCACCTGCTCTCAGATGAGAAAGAGGAGAAAAATCAAATCTCACAAATGTGATGAGTCCAGGGATGGCCTGAATAGGAATGATAAGCAACGGACTGAAAATGTGCAGGGTCTTTGCAGCCCAGTGAATGTAGATGCAATAAAGGTGCCTCTGTTCTTTGCGCCAGTGATGTAAAATCCTTTTCCTAAAGTAAATGCTGTTAAGTTGGGAAAATGAAACCCAAGGTAGGAGAGAGAGCTGTAAAATATGGGGATTTTTTTTTCAATTCAGTAAACCATATAGCATTTTTTAAAAACAACCACAGCTAAAGCCTGCTTATTGTACAAGGATGCAGAACTCAAAGAATATTCACTCCAAATAGGGAGCACTGTGGGAAAGGTGGAGAGAGGAGAGAGAATACCTTATCCATGTGATCAAACTTTCTGTTCTCCCATAGAATCAATTCATAATTGCAAAAGAGCATGGTAGGGTTATATTTAAGAATGAGAAAGGATGTACTGGGATTTTTTTTCCCAAGGTAAATCTTAATATTCCTGTTAGCACAGTAGAACTCACATATCCTTTTTTTTTTTTTGTAGTACGCGGGCCTCTCACTGCCGTGGCCTCTCCCGTTGCGGAGCACAGGCTCCGGACGCGCAGGCCCAGCGGCCACGGCTCACAGGCCCAGCTGCTCCGCGGCACGCGGGATCCTCCCGGACCGGGGCACGAACCCGTATCCACTGCATCGGCAGGCGGACTCCCAACCACTGCGCCACCAGGGAAGCCCCACATATCCTTTTGATTAGGGTGAGAATTCAGCTCACTATAGGATTGTTGGTCAAGAGACCTACAAACCACCCTCTGGCTAATGCTGGTGCTCTGTGGGCATCATTGCAGGGCAATGAGGAGAGCTCAGATCTGGGAATTGGCTGCTCTGTCTCTGAGTCATTTAGGCAAGTCTTCTAGTCTCTGTCAGCCCTGGTTGTCTCCATCTTAAAATGGTGAGAGTAACTCAGAGATTTGTGGTGAAGCTTCCGGAAAAGAGTGTAATGAAAGAGCTTTGTTATCAGCACAGCATCAGACAAAATGTGAGACCTATGTTTATTAAGATAACAATGTGTATTATCTCTCTTTGTCACTTCTATCTTTATAAAATATTCATTTTCAAGAGGATGAAATAATTATTGAATCTTGGGATTTTGTTTTTTAGTAAGATGCACTTTAAAAACATGCCCTGTTCAATTGTGTTGAACCTATGTGTCCCTGAAAGTTTACAAAGCATTTTTAAAAAATGAAACCACCTTAAATGTTGAGGAAATATGCCTCTCTAAAGAATAGTACACTTTATCTTTTGGTAAACCAGCAAACAATCCCTCCCCTGTTTTATCTGCTTTGAACTTCAGATTTTTTACTGTATTGGTTTTTCATGAAACTTTACATTTCTCTGCATGCGAGCCACTAAAAAGGACGGTGCTGAAAGTGGATAGTTTATGAATTTCTTTCCCAGAATTATAATCAATATTTTAGGCAATTTATGACCCGGTTTCCCCATCTTTCTATTATAGCTTGGTCACCATTTACTAAATGATATTAGAAAAATCATATAATTTCTCTGGGCTTTAGTTTGCCCACTGTATTAGTCAGGGTCTCCCAGAGACACAGAAATATGGATATAAATATAGACATATAGAGAGATTTATTTTAAGAAATTGGCTCATATAATCATGAGAGCAGGCAAATCTGAAAGGCAGGCCAGCAGGCTGGGAACCCAGGTAGGATTTCTGTGTTGCAGCCTTGAAACAAAATTCTTCTTCGGGAAACCTCAGTCTCTGCTCTTAAGACCTTCAACTGATTGGATGAGACCCACCCACATTATAGAAAGTAATATCTGCTTTATTCAAAGTCACATAATTACATATGCTAATCACATCCACAAACACCCTCACAGCAACATCTAGACTAGTGTTTGACAAAACTATTGGGTATCATAGCCTAGCCAAGTTGACACATAAAATTAACCATCACACTATTATTCTACCTTTCTGTTTCCTTTATGATTATTTCTTAACATATAGCTGCTGGCAATAGCAGGAGGAGGAATGAAAATATTTAGTTGTTTTACTCTATTCAGAGAATTCAAGGTATGGATCAACATTTTTATCATTACAACAGAGATGAAAAAATACTAATGATTTTTAATTGTGCTGTTGAGAAAAACTTAAAAAAACTTATCCTTAAAAAAAATTTTAAGCATAAATGGAAAGAGGAGAAGGACTTATTGCAGTGGTTTCCTGCTCCTATTAAAACTTACTCATGTAATCCTCAGCTCTCGATGAAAATGACACTATACACAGTTTATAAACATTCTACTCATTTGGAACATTTCCTTACTTCATATCCTCCTCCACTCAAAAATACATGGCTCTTTACTACATGTTTTCTTTCATTAGTTCATAATATTTCTCAATTGTTGGAGATATATACTTTTATTTTTTATATATTTTTTATTTTTTCAATTAAATTGATGTTGAATTATGTTCCGAAAAACAAGGATTCTTATATTATAGCTCAGAAAACTTTAGAACACATTTCAGCTGAATAATATTTTTAAAGAGGAGCTCTGTTTAAAACAACTCAGCCAAATCATTAAAAAACATGGTGTTCATAAATATGTATTATAGTCAAACTTAAAGAAAACGCATACAAAAGGGGAATAAAGAATCTTTGTAAAAACTAACTACTAATAATCAATGCTTTCTGATCATTCTCTGCAACCTCTACCCAGATCTTACATCATAAGATGGAATTATTGTATTTTAAGCATATAAAAATGCTTTTTACACTTAAATTCAAAGTAGAAAAAAGTGACAACTTCCACTTCCCTCCACCATTTTAACCCTGCAGAGTTTTTGGTTGTACCCCTCTCTCTTCCTCTACATCTACATCTTATATACAAGTCCAAACTAAGCTAATTAATACTCACTAAATACAATCTAGTGGTCGGAATCATAAGCTATGGAATCTGAAGGCCTGGATTCAAATTCAGGTTTCCCCAGTTAACTATTATGTGTTTTTTGATTTCCTTAACTGAAGCATGAAGAATGATTATTCCCTCCTGAGGGTTAGGAAAACCGAAGGTGCTATGAAGCTTAAGTCAAGTGAGACTTTAAAGTTTATTGAACAGAATGGAAGCTCTATAAACTATAGTTCATCCTTATGCTTCTTGCAACCACCAGGCCTTGCTCATGCTATTAACTCCACATGGAATATACTTTCATGCTTTCACCTGTAAAAATCCTTTCCATTCTAATTCATCTTTGCAACTTCTGTCACTATTCATAAGCAGAAGTAATTTTTCCTTTTTCTGAACACCCATTACAGTTTGTTTATAGCTGTCTTGTAGTGTGTTTCTAATTCCCTAGTTAGCCTTAAAGCATTATGTGGACAGTGATGGTGATATTTGATACCCAGTCATGCCTCTCACAGTGCCTAAGACATAATAAGGACTCATTATTATCATTCATTTACTTATTTCATAAGTATTTATTGAGTGTCTATTATGTGCTCTGTCCTAGAGAGGGAAGATAGAGCACAAGTCCCTGAACTCACTGAGTTTATGTTTCAGGCAGAAAGTGGCAAATGATAGCTTAATGTCTGAATAAATAAATGACTTGGCTGTATCTCTCACCTCAATGTCAAAAGCCCTCCTTTAGCATGCTTGATTTTTAGTACTTCACTATGTAGCAAACAACTTATAACTTAATTTTGAAAATATATTTTGAAAGAAAAATTGTTTTAGAATTGTTTTGCCTGTCTATACTGGCTCTTCTAATTCTTTCCATCCTATTGCTATTTTGGTAAAGTCAGTGATCACACTTGGAAATAACATGGTGTACTCTTCCAGATTTCCAGAGGTCATCACTAGCAAACTGTTTGATTTCTCAGAGCATGAGGATTCCTGTGGGTGGAGGTTAGCCAGGGAAGGAAGAAGGAAAATGTTTTAGGTTTACTTGTAGAATCAGAAAAATCCTGGAACTATTCTACTTCTCATTGCTAAAAAAATTATGACCAGGGCTTCCCTGGTGGCGCAGTGGTTGAGAGTCCGCCTGCCGATGCAGGGGACATAGGTTCATGCCCCGGTCTGGGAGGATCCCATGTGCCGCTGAGCGGCTGGGCCCGTGGGCCATGGCCGCTGGGGCTGCGCGTCCGGAGCCTATGCTCTGCAGCGAGAGAGGCCACAACAGTTAGAGGCCCGCGTACAGCAAAAAAAAAAAACAAAAAAAAAACAAAAAAAACCTCTGACCATAATTATACCAGTGCTCATTATTCACAATGGCAAAAAGGTGGAAACAACCCAAATATCTATTGACAGAAAAATGGATAAATATAATGTGGTATAATCATACAATGGAATATTATTCAGCCTTAAAAAGGAAGGAAATTCTGATAACTGCTACAACATGGATAAACTCTGAAAACATTGTGCTAAATGAAATGAGCCAGACATAAAAGGACAAATATTCTATGATTCCACTTATGTAAAGTACCTAAAATAATCAAATTCGTAAGGACAGAAAATAGAACAGTGTTATGAAGGGTTGGGAGAGTGAAGAATGACATTTTAATTGATGCAGAGTTTCAGTTTAGGATCATAAAAATTCTGGAGATGGATAGATAGTGGTAGTAGTTGTACAATAATGTAAACATTATTCAGTGTCACTGAACTGTACACTTAAAAATAAGATGGTAAATTTTATGTTATGTGTATTTTGTCACAATTTTAAAAACTAATGACTCAATTGGACAGAAGAATCATACTTGTTTTATCAATTATAAGGCTCCCATTGTAACCCTTTAGTACTAGTTTATCCTCCAGCCAGTGATCGCCAGAAACACACCTGAAATTATACAAATTGGATTTATCACTTTTTGTAGCAAAAGAGAATGCAAATCATGGGAACCCTGGGCCATATCAGTAAGAAGATGTTAGCAAGACATTATTATAGGATTTGCCCTTATGTTTTGTGATTTGGGGAGGATTTAAGGAAGTGGGGCTTTGCTCTGATTTGGATGCTGTTAGGAAGTGGTATAAGGGGTAATTCAATGAATATCTTCATAAATCTTATCTAGAAGGAGGAGAGACTATACTAACGCTAGAGCTATAAGAAGTAAAGAAGCAGGAGTCACTCATTAGAGTGGGGTATATAAGATCATTTTTGTGGCATGGACAATACTGATGTTTTGTCCATTTTCAGCCATGATTACAGAGGGCTTATGTTGTTTTTTGTTGTTGTTGCTCAAGGTCTTGGGGTGACCTTGTATAATGTTGATGTTCCATGTGTTTATGTTCAACAGATGAACACCAAGGCCTGGCTGATAATACCAGAAATCCTAGATGTCAGGGGCTATTTTTCTCTTTCCCACCAATAAGTAGAAGGACACAGCCCAACCTAAGTTTTCTGGAGCTCCAAGAGTCCTAGCCTTGTAGACCTTTGCAAATGATAAATGTCATTGGCAACTTTGATATGTACACCCCATCAATAAGATTTTCACTTACATTTTATGGCATGAACAGATTGGCGCAATAAAGCAAATGATACACCTGCATGTGCCACCTCATGAGTGTTCATGCACAGTTATGCCCTGAAAAACCATTTGTGTCCTGCCATTCTCAAATACTTCCCAAGGTACACAGAAACAATGATAATCCTTGTTGCAGAATAACTCACTCAATTTGCATTTCTTTTCAGTCTCTTCTTGCAAACCCCAAAGGCAATCATCTGTAACTAGGGCTGTCTGACAGGCAAAGATAATGCTGTGGTACACCACTAACACCTTAGAGAAAGAGATTCTGAGAAGAAAAGTCAAATAATGAGCTCTCAGTCTAGCCGTAGCCCTAGAACTGCAGATCAGCTGTGGAAGATAGTGTCAGAAATCTGGACACAGTGTGTGAGGCAGGACAAATATCTGACTGTTCAGGGAGCTTTGAGCAATGCTCAGCACAGAAAAACAAAGAATTAGATACAATGACTATTTGTGCTTATTCATCTTTCTGACTACCATTCTAGCATCATTTAAGACTACACCTTTGTCCAAATCCTGCATTTGTCTTAGTCAATGCATAAATTTAGGGGATCCTGCATCTAAGCCATAAACTACATTCGCTCAGAGTAGCTGTCCGTAACTTTAGTGCTGAACATGAACAGATGCATCATTTGCTCTGAGTGTATGTTTATGATGGCTAGCTGTTGTAAACCTGTGACTATACTGTTCTGGTGGTAAATAACAAACATTTTTTGGTAGTTTACAGCCACAGCTATCTTCTCACTTGGTTTCTTTTAAAACATTTCATCATAAAAAATTTCACACACTTGCAAAATTGGAGAGAACAATTAATAAACCTTCACATACTCATCCCTCAGACTCAATAATTATCTGCTAATGGACAGCTTTTATTTTTACACACTGCTCCTTCAAATTGAATGATTTTAAGTAAATTCCATATGTGATAATATTTAATCCATAATATTTTGATATGTTATTATCTAATATAGTCAATCAACCACTCAATTCAGATTTTAAAAGTCACCAATTAATGAACGAATTAACTGAGATTTTTCTCAACTCACTGATTAGTAGCCTAGATACAATATAAATTGGATGCTTTAAATTCTGTTATTTAACTCAAGTTGTATGTAGGGAAATATATATATGTATTTGTTTATACAACTTGTAGGGAAATTGTAAAAAGTAAAATTAAAACTTTACAAACATAGACTACCTTAAGTTAAAGGTAACCACACCCTCTGGTTGTATAATTACTATGTGAATACACTGTTGAAGAGAGAATTAATTTCCTTGAAACTATATGTGCTGTAATCACTGCATTTATTCTTTATAGTCTAAAGACTTTATCTTTTTAAATGATTGAAGTTTGTGTATTTTTTTATCAAAATGTTAGTCTTTTATTTTGAAAAAGCTAAAGAAAATGCATATATCTCTAATAAAAAAGTCAAGCCTAAGACCTAGGCCTCATTTTGTCCACTACACACAAAGTAACCCAAATGACTACTAAATTATTTTATTATGTACCACATTTATATAAGACATATTTTTTTACCTTCCCATAGAGGCAATACAATAATATAATTTCGGGGGTTCCCTGGTGGCGCAGTGGTTGAGAGTCCGCCTGCTGATGCAGGGGACACGGGTTCATGCCCCTGACCTGGAAGATCCCACATGCCGCGGGGCGGCTGGGCCCGTGAGCCATGGCCACTGAGCCTGTGCTCCGCAACGGGAGAGGCCACAACAGTGAGGCCCGCGTACCGCAAAAAAAAAAAAAAAAAAATAATAATAATAATAATAATATAATTTCATTTAATTATTACATATAGTTTGAAAATACCATTTGACAAAAATACTAAGAACACTTTCAGATGTCTCTGCAAATACATATAAAGACTTTTACAGCTACTATTGAGAAATAACATAATTCTAAGATATAAGAACTCTTTCTATTTAATAATTATCTAATATTTGCACTGAGTGCTAAATGGCTATGTATGGAGTCAGAGTATCTTTGAAAGCTTATATACAGAGCTTGTAAATAAACATGACTTTACAAGCACTGGAGAAAGTGTTACAAAATTTACACTACATAAAATAAGGACAAATTATCATTAATACAAAATGGCTAAGGAGCAGCCTTCCTGGCCCAGCAAAGACAATTGTGGACCTGGAAGAGATGAATGCCAAAATCTATAATAAGTCACATAACAACTGATAAAAATTTCTGGAAGGAGACTGCAAATGCCTAAATGCCTTATTTCCCAGGCTGAGTGATTCTAATTTGTAAAGCACATGGAAGAGAATAGGAGCTAAAGAAATATAATCCAAGAGGACACCCACACATAAATATCACTGGGGAATGAGAAATTATAGTGCTACCTTCCTAAAATAGAAAAATTAGTAAGCATGCAGCCTCCAAATTAATGGACTTGGCAGAAAACCTATGTGGTCAGGACACTGAAAAATGGCCCAGTTCTCAAAGTAAATAATACTGGTTTGCAGACACAAAGAGTCACAAGACTAATTTTGATTTTGTGTGGAAATTCAAAAATGCAATATTAAAAGTTATGGCTCCATTGTATATTCTTTTTTTTTTTTAAGATGTTGGGGGTAGGAGTTTAGTAATTTATTTATTTATTTTTGCTCTGTTGGGTCTTCATTTCTGTGCGAGGGCTTTCTCTAGTTGTGGCAAGCGGGGGCCACTCTTCATCGCGGTGCGCGGGCCTCTCACTATCGCAGCCTCTCTTGTTGCGGAGCACAGGCTCCAGACGTGCAGGCTCAGTAGTTGTGGCTCACGGGCCTAGTTGCTCTGCGGCATGTGGGATCCTCCCAGACCAGGGCTCGAGCCCGTGTCCCCTGCATTAGCAGGTAGCTTCTCAACCACTGCGCCACCAGGGAAGCCCTCCATTGTATATTCCTGCCTCCTTTGTCAAAGATTAATTGACCGGTGCTGTGTGGGTTCTCTATTCTGTTCCACCGATAAATTTAAAACCTCTCTCCTTTGAGCCAGAATCAAACCAGTGACCCAAGGATGGCCACAGACAGGCATCTACAGTCCTTCGCTTTACCAGCTGAGCTACCAAAGGGAACACACATTTGATTGAATATATAATGAATATACTATAGAGAAAAGACAGTCTCTTCAGCAAGTTGTACTGGGAAAGCAGGACAGCCATATGTAAATCAATGAAGTTAGAACACTCCCTCACACCATATACAAAAAATAAACTCAAAATGGCTTAAAGACTTAAATATAAGACATGGCACCATAAAACTCTTAGAAGAGAACATAGGTGAAACATTCTCTGAAATCATAGCAATGTTTTCTTAGGTCAGTCTCTGAAGACAATTGAAATAAAAACAAAAATAAACAAATGGGACCTAATCAAGCTTATAAGCTTTTGCACAGCAAAGGAAATCATAAATGAAACGAACAGACAACCTAGGGACTGGAAGAAAATATTTGCAAACAATGTGACCGACAAGGAATTAATTTTCAAAATATAAAAACAGCTATAGGGCTTCCATGGTGGCGCAGTGGTTGACAGTCCGTCTGCCGATGCAGGGGACGCGGGTTCGTGCCCCGGTCCGGTAAGATCCCACATGCCGCGGAGCGGCTGGGCCTGTGAGCCATGGCCGCTGAGCCTGCGCATCCAGAGCCTGTGCTCCGCAACGGGAGAAGCCACAACAGTGAGAGGCCCGCATACCGCAAAAAAAAAAAAACAAAAAAAAAACAGCTATACAACTCAATAACAAAATAACTAACTAACTAAATAACCCAATAAAAAATGGGCAGAAGACCTAAATAGACATTTCTACAAAGAAGACATACAGATGGCCAAAAGGCACATGAAAATATGCTGAACATCGTTAATTATTAGAGAAATATAAATAAAGACTACAATGAGGTATCACCTCACACCAGTCAGAATGGCCATCATCAAAAAGTCTACAAATAATAAATGCTGAAGAGGGTGTAGAGAAAAGGGAACCCTCCTGTATTGTTGGTGGGAATGTAAATTGGCACAGCTACCGTGGAAAACAGTATGGATGTTCCTTAAAAAACTAAAAATAGAGTTACCACACTCCTGGGCATATATCTGGAAAAAACTCTAATTCAAAAAGATACATGCGCCTCAGTGTTCATAGCAGCACTATTTACAATAGCCAAGACATGGAAGCAACCTAAATGTCCATCAACAGATGAATGGATAAAGAAGATGTTGTACTCATATACAATGGAATATCACTCATTCATAAAAAAGAAAGAATGCCATTTGCAGCAACGTGGGTGGACCTAGAGATTATCATACAAGTGAAGTAAGTCAGACAGAGAAACACAAATATCATATGATATCACTTATATGTGGAATCTAAAAAATGATACAAATGAACTTATTTACAAAACAGAAACAGACTCATAGACATAGAAAACAAATGTATGGTTACCTAAGAGGAAAGAAAGATGGAGGAAGGATAAATTAGGAGTTTGGGATTATCAGATGTAAACTACTATATATAAAATAAACAACAAGGTTTTACTGTATAGCACAGGGAAGTATATTCAGTATCTTGTAATAAACTATAATGGAAAAAAGTATGAAAAAGAGTATATATACAACTGAATCACTTTGCTGTATACCAGAAACTAACACAACATTGTAAATCAACTATACTTCAATAAAAATAAATAAATAAAGTTATGGCTAAGTAATGTGGCCACCTGCAGGCTGTTAAGGAAGAATGTCCCAGTATGCGCTGGCTAATAACAGGGAAGTAAGTTACTTTCTAGTTAAAATTATTTATAGCACAGAAATTATTATCCAGCATAATCTTATACTCTTTGTAGTTATAAAACTTAAATTCTTCATACATGACAATTGTTTGTATAATTTTCCATAAGATATTACTCATTATTCCTCATTATTAAATTGATTAGTGAGATTAAAAAGAATACATCCATTATGATTATTCATGCCTTTCTTATTTTGTTTCACCAATATTTTAAAAAGCTGAGATGTGGCTCCTGGCTTATGCCTAAGAAACCCAGGATTTGGAAAATTCAGCATTTGAAAAGAATGGGTTTGAACTGACTAAAGTTTATTACAATGGCTCTAAAGGGGATTGGGAGGCCTTCACCTAGTTAAAAATGATTTTAAAATAAACTATACAAAATAGCTGTTGGAAACGATAGTAAGGTAATATGAAATAAACACATTTTCACCTGTAATGTATTTAGTGGTTTGATTTGATGGTAGGACATTTGCTGAAGTTAATAGTTATAGGAGTAATTGAAATATAAACAATTTAAAAATTATGCAGACAGATGCCACGTGAAGCAAATATTGGCAGGTCAGCTAATTGGTCACATGGAAAAATGGTTTCAGACTAACAAAGGATGATTTTAAGTATCCGTCACTGATAAGTATTAACCATTTGAAGATTAGGCTATAGACAAGTCTGTATAATCTATTCTGCAAGCAATGAACAAAGAAGGAGAAGAAAAGCAGAAACCATCATGGGCTGAAAGTAGGGAAAGCTAAGAAGAGAAACAAAAACAAAAGTTAGATGAAATTTGGAAATTATCCAGTTAATACAATTACTGTAGAAAATTTGACTGATTAATTTGGATGAAGATACCAAAATTGGCACATCTAGACTCTTGTTTATTTGACAATACTAATTAGCTTGTTCCTCTTCACTTCACTTTCTATTGCGTAGTTGTGCCTAAAGCTACCCTCTAATACAACACCAGATGAAAACGGGGTGATTTATTCAATTATTCAGATGTTTTGTCTATATTAGTGAGGTTTGATTTTTTTCTTTTTTCATTTAACTATTTTTGCAGTGTATATCATTTCAATAGAAATTACACCCAAGTGGTAGATTTTTGTTTAATCCCCAGGGACATAAGCCAGGCCAAAAGATAATGAAAAATAACATTTAAAAAATAATTTAAAAATTTTTAAAAATAGTGTTGGAAAATACATCTTCATCTGACAATGATTAAAAGAGAAATTAGGGATTCCCTGGTGGTGCAGTAGTTCGTGCCCCGGTACGGGAGGATCCCACATGCCGCGGAGCGGCTGGGCCCGTGAGCCATGGCCGCTGAGCCTGCGCGTCCGGAGCCTGTGCTCCGCAACGAGGCCCACGTACCGAAAAAAAAAAAGAAAAATTAATAAGCCACATTTCTCTCAGTGACTCAGACTCCCTACCATCTATTCCCTGAAAATCACTCCCAGAGAAGAGGGCAGGCACAGTAATAATATTAGGTACAGTTGCTGGGTCGTTAGTACATACTGTAGGCACAGGGATAAGCAACACATTATGTATATGATTCTATTAGATCCTCACATGAGGATTAAGATGCATTAACCCATTAATGCCCAAGGACCCCTCTTTAGGTTTGAACTTTCAGTTGAGTCATCAGAGAAATGCAAAGGTTCCAATGAATAAATATATATCCATTCAAACTGATTTGTCATTTGGCTCACTGTAGCCATATTCTACGTCTTTCTTCTGCTGATGTACTAAGTATCCTCAGATCTTCTCTCCACAACCATAGCCTTTTTATATCCCTTAATATATGTTATTCCAATAATTCCACTTTTCCCATGCTCACTGTCCTGTGACATTAAGGTGAAGGACTTATTGGAGTCTGGGCCCAGCACAAAGGTTGCCAGTTAGACCTTTGCCCATAAATTTGAATCATGAATCTGGTTTATAAAGTTAAATTTAATTTCTAATGGGTTTTGCTCTTCTGTCATTTGATTCCTCCTTTTAATCCAGATATCTTTAAGTTTGATATTATTCCTCCAGAATTTAAACTCCAAGGACAATTCTTGTTCTTACTTCTATATTTTCAAGTTAAAATTACTATTTTTTCATAGAATTTCTCTTTTCTAACTAGCATATATTTGAATCTCTTATATTGCACAATAATTCAGACTGTTAAAATAATTTCTATGGTGGGTCAACGTATTGGACAATGGCATAACTAATTTTATCATAAGAGCCCATTAAGTTCTCAGTAAACAAGCCTTTCTCAGGGTAAGGAGAGCTCTCTGTTAACCCTGAGGCTCTGTGCTTTAAGAAGGAGGGTACAGCAGAAGGATGGGCAATGACTCACTCAGCAGCCAGTAGGAAAGAATCTATACATCTGAACCTCTATTACAGTCCCTGGGCTTCTTACTACTAGCGCTAGACATCAGATTGGAATGCAAGAATATTATCCACCTTCTACACCACACACACACACACACGCACACACAAACACACACATCACTTCAGTTTTTCCTTCCAGGAAATATTTTTCCCTTTAAACTCCATTGTTCATGTAACCCATCTTTAGATATATGGTAACTTTCAGTGTGACTTGCTGTAGGTTGCAAACTCCTTCTACCCAACCCCCAAGGTGTTGTCTTTTTATTGCATGTACACTTGATTGTTTTGACTTCTGGTAGACTGATATCACATCACCTCCTCCCAGTGTCTTGATGACCTTAAAGAGCTCTACAGACCACTGAGGGTGAGCAAGGGGGTGGGGAAGAAGGGGATTGTGGTCAGGATCTGGACATTTGTAAAATAATTATATTAAGTCCATTAAGAGAAGTGCACTCCTAAACAAACATCATTCCTATCTGATGAATAACCTCTTCAAAGACTGGGTGTGGAGGTTTAGAAGGGGCTCTGGGTTGCTAATTAATGTCAGAGTATAAAAAGCAGACTTAAACAGGATTAAGATCACATTTCCATGATTGAAACATTACTATTTTATGTCGAGTGCATTTACTCTCTGGCAAGAGTGTAATCGAAAGGATATTCAAACATGTAACAAATGAGGTCATAAATTGTGAGTGTGGTTTTACTATAGCACACACATCTAGAAATTCAGATGGATTGCTTCTGTTGGCAGCTTATTTGAAGACTGTAAGGTTTTATGACATAAATCTCCCCCTCTCTCTCTCATACACGTGTGCACACGCACACATGTGCCTATGAAATTTTATTAAGATCTTCACTGAGATGGACTATTAAACTACTGGTATTAAACATTACATAGTTGAGAGTCCGCCTGCCGATGCAGGGGACGTGGGTTCGTGCCCCGGTCCGGGAAGATCCCACATGCCGTGGAGCGGCTGGGCCCGTGAGCCATGGCCGCTGAGCCTGCGCGTCCGGTGCCCGTGCTCCGCAACGGGAGAGGCCACAGTGGTGAGAGGCCCGTGTACTGAAAAAAAAAAAAAAAAAACAAAACATAAATATTGAATTAAATCTGGCCAAACTAAACCATTTTTTGCATATTTTTAACTTTAAGATGGATTAAGATTTTCGAGTAAGCCAGTATCTTATTCCTTTAAATGATTTTTCTGTTTCCAAAAAAAAAAAATCAAAACCAGTGTGAATGTCTTTTGGGTTTTTGTTGCTTCACATTAAGAAGAAAAATTTAACCTTATAATCCTGTGAAATGATTTTGTTGGGAAGATAGATTTTTCTTTCCATACCATAATGTTTCCTACAAAACAGCCAGCATCAGACAGGCTTGATATCATTTGTCTTCCCTCACAGCTATTCCTATTCATTTCTTCAAAGGCTATTATCACTCTTTAATTTCATACCCATTTGTTAGGAGATTTGAAAAACTGATCACAGTGCAAATATGTCGGGGAACCAAAAGTGTACTGGGTATTCCAAACAAGAGATTTTAATGTAGGGAAATGGTTAAACAGATGTTGGAGAACTGAAAAGTCTAAAAATGAACACTGTAGTAATTATTGCAAGAAGTACTGTCATCTCTAGGGTTGGAGAAACAAAGAAAATAATTTGAGGTTATCAGGGAGCCCAGATGCTTGGAGCAGTGGCTCTGATGAGTTGAGATTTGAATCTATGAAGAGGTCCATTGCCCAGCCTCTGTGGGTAGTCTGAGGGTAATGAGACTGATTCTGAAAGTGTGGCCATTCTGGAAACGTGGAAAAAGGCTGTGATCCTCACCATCTGCTGCTCCCTGTAAGGACCATTGCTGGAGCAATGCCAGTAAGAGCATCAAGCTGTACAGAAAGAATTCAGTCCCTTCTTCTTCTTGCCTTCCGATATCTTTTAATGCCCCCCATTGGCATAACCTAACAGAGAACCAGCTACTAAAGCAGAAATATCGTGTGTAAAGTCCATTATCTCAAATCGGCGAAATAGAAAAGTGGGTTTGTCACCAAGGAAAAAGCTTAGCAACTGGCATATCGGGTAGACAGACTAATGGCTCCCGCGAGGTTATCCACATCCTAATCCCTGAAACCTGTGTGTGTACTACCTTATATGGCAAAAGGGACTTTGCAGATGTAAATATGTTAAGGACCTTGAGATGAGGAGATTACCTTGATTTATCTGAGTGGGCTCAATGGAATTATGAGGGTCCTTACAAGAGGGAGGCAGGAGTACAGGAGCATCAGAGTCAGGGAAGGAGATAGGAAGACAGAAGCAGAGGACAGAGAGAGCTACTTAAATATGATGTACAGTAATAGATATAGTGTTGGATTCTTTTTTTAAGTTTTTTTTTTTCTGATGTGTACCATTTTTAAGGTCTTTATTGCATTTGTTACAGTATTACTTCTGTTTTATGTTTTGGCTTTTTGGCCACAAGGCATGTGGGATCCTACCTCCCCAACCAGGGATCGAACCCACACCTCCTGCATTGGAAGGCGAAGTCTTAATCACTGGACAACCAAGGAAGTCCTTAGTATTGGATTTTAAGTATACACTTATGAGTAGTGAATAAAGTTTTCATTCTTTTAAAAGCATATTTGCTCTACTAACAATTTCTCTAATATTTTGTAATCAATCAGAGTTTTAACCCAAGACAATTTAGAAAATAATACTTTCCATTCTCCTCTTCAAAGACAGGCAGTATGAAGCTTAGAGAAAATTGTACAGACACTGTGCGTCAAGTGCTCAGTAAATATTGTCAACTAAATAATACCACTTTTTACATTGCCATTACTTCCTCTAAGAAGGTTGAGTTTAATGGATTTTTTTTTTCAGGAGAGTTCTGCTCACTAAACTCAGTAACATTGTTCCCTGCTGTTGGGAGAACAGAAACATATCCATCATAATCCTTCAGTTCTGTCGCTTGTGTGGGCTGATCCTTGAACCAACTCTAGAGTCAGTTCTTAAAGAGAAAGGAGTAAACAGTCATGTGATGGCTTTTAACTTTGAAAAAATGTGCCTGTATAGGAAGTAGGAGAAATGCAAGAGAAGTAAAAAAAAAAAAAAAAAAAAAAGTTACATTGAATTAATTCTAATTGAGGAGTTGACTGGTTTGTCAGCAGTCTATGTCTTTTACAGGAGATGTTATTTCATGTTGTTGGCACTATGTTACTTTCAGCCAAGATGGTAAAAAGAAAACAGGATACTCTAGATTCCTCCACCCAAAGAAAACAAAAGGAAGGAATCTTGCTCTATATTCCTTTTCTCTCTTTTCGTCCTGTTCCCCTACCACTGAAGTCCCAAGTAAAGTTCCCAATGAATATTGGGTCAATTTTCACAATCTGATATGGACCATCTGGAGTCTGAGAGAGATTGGGCTTTACTGCATTCACGTAGGTGGTCTCCTTTAATATTTTAAATTAGTTTTATAATTATCAATATAAATATTACATTCACAAAGCAACAACAGGGGACTCTACCCTGTGGAGTTAATTAAATACCTATAAATTAGCTCAGCTCATCAGCTAAGTCTGCATAACTTCATACTTAAGTGTGTGCTTTAATTGCAAATGGAATTGAATTCCTTTGAGTTTTACTTTCACTATAAATTTCTATCTCCTTTTTCTTCTGATATCCAATGGATAACTATAATTTTCATTTCATCATTGTTATCATGTAACTCTATCTTGGATCTAATGGAAATATTTATGTAATCTATGGTTCCAAGGAGGAAAAAATGACATTAAATCTAACTTTCAGAAAAATTTACTGTATTTTTAATGGACAAGGGACGGTGCCTCTTGGCTACTTTATTAGCACTTTATTAAGTATTGTGCGGTATGCTTTTCTTTGAACTCTCAGCGTGTCACTGCAGATTCAGGAAACAAGAGCGGACCCCACAGCATCATCCCTTTAAAAGGGAATTTTTATTGACTAACGTTCAATCAAGGCGAGTGTTCCCAGCATGTTAAAATATAATGATGCTTGCTCTACACACAGTTGGAGGATGCCAGAAGCAGCAAATTCTTACTTGTCCGATTAATCATCCCTTCTTCCTCTGTGGGGTTTCAGTCCAGGATAGCTTGCTCATTGATAAAATTCACATCCCTTACTTTATGGCCAAGTTGCAGCTAGAATCATAGAATTGTGGAATTAAGCATTTCTACAAGTACAGCACAGTTCTGTAAATTCTGTTCTGTAATAGATTTCTCCTGTAAATCTAAGAGCAGTATTCATACAGGGGAGAAAAATCTCACACTGGGCTAAGTCAAAAATTATTGATGAAGGGTTTGTGTTGTTGTCAAAGAAAAGAAGAGCAATATATTATTTCCTTATAGCCAGGGAGCTGGAGTCCACCTGCAGCAGGTTCCACTTTCCTGACAAAGGGTCTTTCTTAGTTCTCTCTCTATAGGTTAGGGTATTCCTTAGCTTTATAGCTCCAGACCTCAACCATGTGTACCCTGGAATAATGGTAAGAGTTACAGAGTCTGACAGACATAGCTCCACACCACTTAGGGAAATTATTTACATATTTAGCATATGCACACATAGCTTAACTTCTGTTACTGGATTTCATGGTTTGTCAACACATTTTAGGTAATTGTAGAAAGTCATAAAACATACATGATATAGGACTTTAGGGGGTGATAGCATTATTCTATATCTTGATCGGGTGGTTGTTATAAATTGCATGTGTTAGCCAAAATTTGCAGAACTGAACACTAAAAAAAGGAGGAATTTTGCTAAATATAAAATTATACCTCACTAAAACAATGGAGAAAAATAACATGGATAGTGTAGGAAATAGTGACAGTTCATGAATTGTATTTTTAGTCATTTCACATGCTGAATGAACTTACAGAGCGCTTAATTTTTCTAATTAGCCTTCTTCTTAGAGTTAAGTCCTATATGTTACACTTTGTAAAAGAAATTAGGGACACTTATGTGTTTGAGATGGCAGCTCTGCATTTGTTTGCCTGCTCTAATGATTTAATAAAATTTTGTCTGACACTCTCTAAACCTAAAGCAAAATGTGAAGCTTTGTTTATCTTTTTTTTACAAGCTCCCTACTTTCATCACAGTGTCTATTTGTTTGGGAAAATATAACAAGATCTCCGTGTGGTCCATGCTCCTTGCATGACCTACTTCAGAGAATGGTGTGTTGAACACCTCCTGCATAAATGTCAAGAATTGAAAAGTTTTGTGCTAATATGAGAAGAAAAAAAAAAGGGAAAAGAACACTTGCTAGATCAACCTCTCAAGTTTGAGAGCTCAAGAGCAAAAGACCTCACTTGTGAAAGTCCAGCCTTACCAATCACAGAAATTGCAGTAGAGCAACTAAAATATATGCATTCTAATTTCATCTCCACTCACTTGGTGACCTTGAGTGGATCCCCAGTGGATATGGCACCTATTTTATAGAAATTTATGAGGATCAAATGAGACAATCTGTACAGAAGCATGTTGAAATTTTAATGTCTTATATAAATAAAGATAATATTAGTAAGTATGAATGTATGCTGGGCAAAAGAGCTACCTATTACAATGCTATATCACTCTTTCCAGTACCTCATCTCTAAAAATCATTTTTTACTTACTTTTGAAAACAATCTATGAGATTTCAGTTGGTCAACATACGACCACAAATACTAACTGTGCCTCCCTTTACAGCTTGTGATGAATAAAAGGCTGAGATGGTCACTATCAAACAGAGCTCTTACTTTAGTCATTATACTTTATGAAACCAAAGACTAGAAGTTTTTGGTCCAGCTCAGCATCTGGGCCAGCATCTACACAGAGCAAGCTTAGGGCAACAGAAAGCAATGATTTAGACAGAGCTCTTTGTTAATCTCAACTATTTTACACAGAAAAGTTTGAGAATATGATAAGAATTCCAAACATCAGGATTGAAATAGTCTTTCAGTTATTGAACAAATTTTTCCATCAGAATGGATTACAAGTAGTTTTCCAATGTCCTAAAATAGATTACCTAGTGGTAGTCTACTGACAATGCCTAAAAACCCATCATGAGAAACAAGGATGGAACTACTTTTTTGTGGATAATGGACAAAAGGCAAAGGATGGTGACTGTACTCCAGGGGTATACTCCAGGGGTCTGCTGGTGAGAAAAAGAAGGTCTAAATGCCAAAAATTCTCTTCTGGTTGCCACAGGCTACTGGACTGCAGACAGTTCAGCTGGGTGCCTGAGGCTGCTTAGAGCCCTGCTCTCTTTGAGGTGTTAATGCCTGTTTGGTACCAGTTGACCCATCCACAGGAGCCAAAGGGCTGGTATCTCTGAAGCCTGATGCTCAGAGAATTAGCTGACCTCTAGTGAACCTAAATTCTGCACAGACCTCAGTATACACTGCCTGCTGTTTCACTGCAGGGAGCTGTAACCTAGTGGTCTGCTCCAGAGATGTGAGAATTTGTGACCTGTGTTCTCCTAGTTGTTGCCTTACCTCTTATTATTTTATCCTATTTGATTATGTTCTTTTAACTGATGCCTTTTACTTTCACCAAAATCTAATTTTTAATTTTGCTTACTTTTGAATTTGTACTATAACATACATAGAGTGCATTCATCTTAATACAGCCGGATGTGTTTTTGCCTATGTATCCACCTGGGTAACCACTACTGAATCAAGGCATAGAATAGTACCAGCACTGGAGGAATTTCTCTCATGGTCTCCCAATAATTGCACTCCCCCAAGATAAAAACTATTCTGACTTCTGTCACAAATACATTGGTTTTACCTGTTTTGGACCAAATGTAAATAAAATCAAAACTATGTACTTTTTTTGTCTGGTTTCTTAGAGCATAATTATTTTGATTTTCACCCCTGTTATTCACCAGTACTTGATTGCTTTTTATTGTCTGTATTAATTCCATTGTATGAATGCACAATGGTTTTTTATCCATTCTCCTGACATTTTGTGATTTCTTGTTTTTAGCTATTATGAATAGTAATTCTGTTAACATTCTTGTAGTGGTTTTGGTGAACATATGTATACATTTCTATTTCTTATGTAACTAAGAGAAAAATTCCTGAATTATAAGAATGTAGATTTCATAGAAACTGTAAGTTTTCCAAAATGTTTGTTTACCCTTCCACCAGCAGTATTTGACAATAAGACTTCATACTGTAAATCCTCTAACTTTTTGCCATTTTAGTGGATGTAAAGTGGTATTTTATTGTGGTTTGAATTCACATTTTTCTGGTGAATAATAATATCGATTAGATTTTGATATGCTTATTGGTTATTTGTATATACTATTTCATGAAATGCCTGAAATTTTTAAAAATTTGTATGGTTTGTTTATGTCATATTAATTTACATGAACTCTCAATATATTCAGGATACCAGTCCTTTGTCAGATATATAAATTACAAATATCTTCTTCCAGTACGTGACTTGTCATTTTATTCTTATAACGACTGATATCTTTCGATGAATCAGCAGTTGTAATTTTATTGAAGTCCAGAGTATCAGGGTTTGAGGGATTTTTATTGAAGTATAGTTGCTGTACAATACTATATAAGTTACAGGTGTATAATATAATGATTCACAATTTTGAAAGGTTATATTCCATTTATAAAATATTGGCTATATTCCCCATGTTGTACAATATATCCTTGTAGCTTTTTTTTTTTTTTTTTTGCGATACGCGGGCCTCTCACTGCTGTGGCCTCTCCCGTTGCGGAGCACGCTCCGGACGTGCAGGCTCAGCGGCCATGGCTCACGAGCCCAACCGCTCCACGGCATGTGGGATCCTCTTGGACTGGGGCACGAACCCATGTCCCCTACATTGGCAGGCGGACTCTCAACCACTGCTCCACCAGGGAAGCCCCTTGTAGCTTATTTTATACCTAATAGTTTGTACCCTTTACTCTCCTACCCCCATATTGCCCCTCCCTTCTTCCCTCTCCCCACTGGTAACCACTAGCTTGTTCTCTATGTCTGTGAGTCTGCTTCTTTTTTGTTATATTCATTAGTTTGCTGTATTTTTTAGATTCCACATATAAGTGATATCATACAGTATTTGTCTTTCTCTGTCTGACCTATTTCACTTAGCATAATGCCCTCCAAGTCCATCCATGTTGCAGCAAATGGCAAAATTTCATTCTTTCTTATGACTAAGTAGTATTCCATTGTGTGTGTGCATGTATATATATACATATATATATATATACACACACACGCACACATACCACATCTTCCTTTTTTAATTTTAATAATACATTTTATTTAATGTACATATAAAACATGGTATTTCAACATATATCAACATAAAAAATTATTAACAGTACGTTTTATATTCTTTTTCTCATTTGAAGTCTTCAAAATCTGGTGTGTATCTTACACTTTCAGCATCTCTCAGTTAATTCTGGCCACAGTTCAAGTGATCAATAGCCACATGTGGCTAGTACCACATCTTCTTTATCCATTCATCTGTTGATAGACACTTAGATTGCTTCTATATGTTGGCAATTGTAAATAATGTTGCTATGAACATTGGGGTGCAGGTATCTTTTCGAATTAGTGTTTTTGGTTTTTTCAGATATATACTCAAGAGTGGAACTGCTGGGTCATGTGGCAATTCTATTTTTGTTTTTTTGAAAAAACTCCATACTGTTTTCCATAGTCGCTGCACCAATTTACATTCCCACCAGCAGTGTACAAGGGTTCCCTACATCCTTGCCAATATTTGTTGTGTTCTTTTAGATGATAGCCATTCTAACAGGTGTGAGGTGAGATCTGATTGTAGTTTTGATTTGCATTTCCCTGATGATTAGTGATATTGAGCCTCTTTTCATGTACCTGTTGGCCATCTGCCCTTCTTCTTAGGAAAAATGTCTATTCAGTTCCTCTGCCCATTTTTAAATCAGGTTGTTTGTTTTGGGGTGTAATTTGGTTTGATTTTTGTTTGGGGTTTTTGGTGAGTGTTTTATGTATCTTGTTTAAGAAATCTATGCCTACCCTAAGGTCAGAAACATATCTTCTATTTTCTTCATGAAGCTTCATTTTTCTATCTTTCACATATAGACCTATACTCCATCTTAAGTTACTTTTATTGTATGCTGTAATATAGGAGGCGAGGTTCATTTTCCATATGGATATTTAAAACTATAGCACCATTTAATGCAAAGGCCACCCTTCTCCCACTGAACTGCAGTGGCACCTTTGTGATAAATCGAGAGACTGTATACATGTAAGTCTATTTCTGGACTCTTAATTCTGTCCAATTAGTCTATTTGTCTCTCCTTGCATAATTCCATACTGTCTTAATTACTGGAGCTTCATAGTAAGTCTTGAAATCTGAGAGTGTCAGCCCTCCAGCTTTGTTCACCTTCAATATTATCTAAGTTTTTTAAGGTCCTTTCATTTCCATATAAATTTTAGAATCAGCTTGTCAATTTCTACACAAAAACGTGCTAGAATTTTGATTGGGATCACATTGAATTTATAGATCAATTTAGGACAAATGATACCTTAAAAATATTAACTCTTCCAGTCCACAAAATTGATATGTCTCTTTATTTCCTTGTCTTCTTTAATTTCTTTTAGCAACACTCTGTAATTTTAATTATAGATGTCTTATACATCTTTCGTTAAATTTAATCCATAAATACAGTTTTACGGTGCGATTTTAAATGGCATTGTTTTTCTAAATTTTTTCTTTAATTTTCAGCTGATGTATAGAAAAAAGTACTTTTTCTCTATTGATTTCCCATCCAGCAAATTTGCTAAATTACTCACTAATTCTATAGTTCATAACTTCTTTTGGAATTCTCAAGTGGCTAATTATGTCATTTGTATATACAGGCAATTTTATTTCTTTTATTCTTAAATATGTTTATAATTTTCACTCCTTTCTTCCCTATTGACTGAACCTTCAAAACTACATTGAGTAGACATGGTAGCAATGGACATTCCAAGACTTAGGGGGAAAGAGTTCAATATTACACCATTAAACATGTCAGCTCTAGATTTTTGTAGATGCCTTTTATCACATTAAGTTCTCTATTTTCCCAATTTATTCATATTTTTAAAAATCATGAATGGTGCTGAATTTTGTCCAATAACTTTTTTGTATCCATTGAGATATGATTTTCTCTGTTTTACAGTTATTTTTGAAATTGTATCGACTAATTGATTTTTTTTTTTTTTTCGGTACGCGGGCCTCTCACCGTTGCGGCCCCTCCCGCTGCGGAGCACAGGCTCCGGACACGCAGGCCCAGCGGCCATGGCTCACGGGCCCAGCCGCTCCGCGGCATGTGGGATCCTCCCGGACCGGGGCACGAACCCATGTCCTCTGCATCGGCAGGCGGACTCCCAACCACTGCACCACAAGGGAAGCCCCGACTAAATGACTTTTAAAGATTAAAACATCATTGTATTCATTAAATAAACCTTACTTGGTCATGAGGTATTATGCTATTTCTATATTGTTGTATTCTATTTATTAATATTATGTTTAGGAATTGTGAGCCTAAGTTCATGGAAGATAAAGGAATATAATTTTTACCTATAATGTCCTTATCATGTTTCAGTGTCAGGGTTATACTAACCTCACAATGTGAATTGGAAGTGTTCCCTTTCTTTATTCTCTGAAAGAATGTGTGTAAACACAGCATTATTTCCTCCTTAAATTTTGGAGAGATTAGCCAGTGAAGCCATTTACACTTGAAGTTTTCTTCATAGGATTTTCATCATGGATGCAATTTCTTTGGCAGATATAGACCTATTCAAATCTTCTATTTTGTGTCAGCTTTGATAAGTTGTGCTTTTAAAGAATTTTTCTACTTCATCTAAATTGTCAGCTTCTTCACATAAATTTATTTACAATATTCTTATTATCATTTTATTGTCGGTAGGGAAAATCTTTAGGGCTTATTAGGGATGTGGATTTCCTCACCTTGGGAGCAGATATCAGAATTGAGTCCCCTAAGACCAGAGGAACCATGTACAGCAAGTGCAACATCTTAGACTGGAGGAATGGGGAGAAAGAGAAGGAGGAAAGAAGAGAGGAAAAGATAAAGGGAGAGAAAACTAACAAAAAACATAGCACAAAACCATAGAAACAAGTTTATGGGGGGCCAACACCTGAGGCTATATTTAAATGAAACAAAGTTTGACTTAGCAGGCATAACTTACCTAATATAAACATATTTTTTAAAATTTATTGCCAGCTTTATAAACGTTTTCACACTATACTGAAAGATATATATATATATATATATTCATTTTTTAAAAATCTTTATTGGAGTATAATTGCTTAACAATGGTGTGTCAGTTTCTGCTTTATAGCAAACTGAATCAGTTATACATATACATATGTTCCCATATCTCTTCCCTCTTGCATCTCCCTCCCTCCCACCCTCTCTATCCCACCCATCTAGGTGGTCACAAAGCACAAATTGATCTCCTTGTGCTATGCAACTTCTTCCCACTAGCTATCTATTTTACGTTTGGTAGTGTATATATGCCCATGCCACTCTCTCACTTTATCCCAGCTTCCCCTTCCCCTTCCCCATATCCTCAAGTCCATTCTCTAGTAGGTCTGCATCTTTATTCAGGTCTTCCCCTAGGTTCTTCTGACCATCTTTTTTTCTTTATTTTTTTAGATTCCATATATGTGTTAGTATACGGTATTTGTTTTTCTTATTCTTACTTCATTCTGTATGACAGACTCTAGGTCCATCCACCTCACTACAAATAACTCAATCTCGTTTCTTTTTATGGCTGAGTAATATTCCACTGTATATATGGGCCACATCTTCTTTATCCATTTATCTGTTGATGGACACATAGGTCACATCCATGTCCTGGCTATTGTAAACAGAGCTGCAATGAACATTTTGGTACATGAATCTATTTGAATTATGGTTTTCTCAGGGTATATGCCCAGTAGTGGGATTGCTGGGTCGTATGGTAGTTCTATTTGTAGTTTTCTAAGGAACGCCCATACTGTTCTCCATAGTGGCTGTATCAATTTACATTCCCACCAACAGTGCAGGAGGGTTCCCTTTTCTCCACACCCTTTCCAGTATTTATTGTTTGTAGATTTTTAGATGATGGCCATTCTGATTGGTGTGAGATGATATCTCATTGTAGTTTTGATGTGCATTTCTCTAATGATTAATGATGTTGAGCATTCCTTCATGTGTTTGTTGGCAATCTGTATATCTTCTTTGGAGAAATGTCTATTTAGGTCGTCTGCCCATTTTTGGATTCGGCTGTTTGTTTTGTAATATTGAGCGCATGAGCTGCTTGTAAATATTGGATATTAATTCTTTGTCAGTTGCTTCATTTGCAAATATTTTCTCCCATTCTGAGGGCTGTCTTTTCGTCTTGTTGATGGTTGCCTTTGCTGCACAAAAGCTTTTAAGTTTCATTAGGTGCTATTTGTTTATTTTTGTTTTTATTTCCATTTCTATAGGAGGTGGGTCAAAAAGGATCTTGCTGTGATTTATGTCATACAGTGTTCTGCCTATGTTTTCCTCTAAGAATTTGATGGTGTCTGGCCTTACATTTAGGTCTTTAATCCATTTTGAGCTTATTTTTGTGTATGGTGTTAGGGAGTGTTCTAATTTCACTCATTTACATATAGCTGACCAGTTTTCTCAGCACCACTTATTGAAGAGGCTGTCTTTTCTCCACTGCATATTCTTGCCTCCTTTATCAAAGATAAGGTGACCATATGTGCGTGAGTTAATCTCTGGGCTTTCTATCCTGTTCCATTGATCTATATTTCTGTTTTTGTGCCACTACCATACTGTCTTGACTACTGTAGCTTTGTAGTATAGTCTGAAGTTTGGGAGTCTCATTCCTCCAGCTCCATTTTTCTTTCTCAAGATAGCTTTTGGTGTTCGGGGTCTTCTGTGTTTCCATACAAAGTGTGAAATTTTTTGTTCTAGTTCTGTGAAAAATGCCAGTGGTAGTTTGATAGGGATTGCATTGAATCTGTAGATTGCTTTGGGTAGTAGAGTCATTTTCACAATGTTGATTCTTCCAATCCAAAAAAAAAGTATATCTCTCCATCTATTTGTATCATCTTTAATTTCTTTCATCAGCGTCTTATAATTTTCTGCATACAGGTCTTTTGTCTCCTTAGGTAGGTTTATTCCTAGATATTTTATTCTTTTTGTTGCAATGGTAAATGGGAGTGTTTTCTTAATTTCACTTTCAGATTTTTCATCATTAATGTACAGCAATGCAAGAGATTTCTGTGCATTAATTTTGTATCCTGCTACTTTACTAAATTCATTGATTAGCTCTAGTAGATTTCTGGTAGCATATTTAGGATTATCAATGTATAGTATCATGTCATCTGCAAACAGTGACAGCTTTGCTTCTTCTTTTCCAATTTGGATTCCTTTTATTTCTTTTTCTTCCCTGATGGCTATGGCTAAAAATTCCAAAACTATGTTGAATAATAGTGGTGAGAGTGGGCAACGTTGTCTTGTTTCTGATCTTAGTGGAAATGGTTTCAGTTTTTCACCATTGAAGACGATGTTGGCTGTGGGTTTGTCATATATGGCTTTATTATGTTGAGGTAAGTTACCTCTATGCCTACTTTCTGGAGTGTTTTAATCATAAATCGGTGTTGAATTTTGTTGAAACCTTTCTCTGCATCTATTGAGATGATCATATGGTTTTAACCTTCAATTTGTTAAGATGGTGTATCACATTGAATAACTTGCATATATTGAAGCATCCTTGCATTCCTGGGATAAACCCCACGTAATCATGGTGTATGATCCTTTTAATGTGCTGTTGGATTCTGTTTGCTAGCATTTTGTTGAGGATTTTTGCATCTATGTTCATCAGTGTCATTGGCCTGTAGTTTTCTCTCTTTGTGACATCTTTGTCTGGTTTTGGTATCAGGGTGATGGTGGCCTTGTAGAATGTGCTGGGGAGTGTTTCTCCCTCTGCTATATTTTGGAAGAGTTTGAGAAGGATAGGTGTTAACTCTTCTCTAAGTGTTTGATAGAATTTGCCTCTGAAGCCATCTGGTCCTGGGCTTTGGTTAGTTGGAAGATTTTTAATCACATATTCAATTTCAGTGCTTGTGATTGGTCTGTTTAGATTTTCTATTTCTTCCTGGTTCAGTGTCGGAAGGTTATGCATTGCTAAGAATTTGTCCATTTCTTCCAGGTTGTCCTTTTTTTTTTTTTTACATCTTTATTGGAGTATAATAGCTTTACAATGGTGTGCTAGTTTCTGTTTTATAACAAAGTGAGTCAGTTATACATATACATATGTTCCCATATATCTTCCCTCTTGGGTCTCCCTCCCTCCCACCCTCCCTATCCCACCCCTCTAGGTGGTCACAAAACACGGAGCTGATATCCCTGTGCTACGCGGCTGCTTTCCACTATCTATTTACTTTACGTTTGGTAGTGTATATATGTCCATGCCACACTCTTGCATTGTCTCACCTTACCCTTTTCCCTTCCCATATCCTCAAGTCCATTCTCTAGTAGGTCTGTGTCTTTATTCCTGTCTTACCCCTAGGTTCTTCATGACATTTTTTTTCTTAAATTCCATGTATATGTGTTAGCATATGGTGTTTTTCTTTTTCTTTGTGACTTACTTCACTCTGTATGACAGACTCTAGGTCCATCTACCTCATTACAAATAGCTCAATTTTGTTTCTTTTTATGGCTGAGTAATATTCCATTGTATATATGTGCCACAGCTTCTTTATCCATTCATCCGATGATGGACACTTAGGTTGTTTCCATCTCCTGGCTATTGTAAATAGAGCTGCAATGAACATTTTGGTACATGACTCTTTTTGAATTTTGGTTTTCTCAGGGTATATGCCCAGTAGTGGGATTGCTGGGTCATATGGCAGTTCTATTTGCAGTTTTTTAAGGAACCTCCATACTGTTCTCCATAGTGGCTGTACCAATTCACATTCCCACCAGCAGTGCAAGAGTGTTCCCTTTTCTCCACACCCTCTCCAGCATTTATTGTTTGTAGATTTTTTGATGATGGCCATTCTGACCAGTGTGAGATGATATCTCGTAGTTTTGATTTGCATTTCTCTAATGATTAATGATGTTGAGCATTCTTTCATGTGTTTGTTGGCAGTCTGTATATCTCCTTTGGAGAAATGTCTATTTAGGTCTTCTGCCCATTTTTGGATTGGGTTGTTTGTTTTTTTTGTTATTGAGCTGCATGAACTGCTTGTAAATTTTGGAGATTAATCCTTTGTCAGTTGCTTCATTTGCAAATATTTTCTCCCATTCTGAGGGTTGTCTTTTGGTCTTATTTATGGTTTCCTTTGCTGTGCAAAAGCTTTGAAGTTTCATTAGGTCCCATTTGTTTATTTTTGTTTTTATTTCCATTTCTATGGGAGGTGGGTCAAAAAGGATGTTGCTGTGATTTATGTCATAGAGTGTTCTGCCTATATTTTCCTCTATGAGATTGATAGTTTCTGGCCTTACATTTAGGTCTTTAATCCATTTTGAGCTTATTTTTGTGTATGGTGTTAGGGAGTGATCTAATCTCATACTTTTACATGTACCTGTCCAGTTTTCCCAGCACCATTTATTCAAGAGGCTGTCCTTTCTCCACTGTAAACTCCTGCCTCCTTTATCAAAGATAAGGTGACCATATATGTGTGGGTTTATCTCTGGGCTTTCTATCCTGTTCCATTGATCTATACTTCTGTTGTTGTGCCAGTACCGTACTGTCTTGATTACTGTAGATTTGTAGTATAGTCTGAAGTCAGGGAGCCTGATTCTTCCAGCTCCATTTTTCATTCTCAAGATTGCTTTGGCTATTCGGGGTCTTCTTGGATTGATCCCTTGATCCTTATGTAGTGTCCTTCTTTGTCTCTTGTAATAGTCTTTGTTTTAGAGTCCGTTTGTCTGATATGAGAGTTACTACTCCAGCTTTCTTTTGATTTCCATTTGCATGGAATATTTTTTTCCAACCCCTCACTTTTACTCTGTATGTGTCCCTAGGTCTGAAGTAGGTCTCTTGTAGACAGCATATATATGGGTCTTGTTTTTGTTTCTATTCAGCCAGTCTATGTCTTTTGGTTGGAGCATTTAATCCATTTACATTTAAGGTAATTATCGATATGTATGTTCCTATTACCATTTTCTTAATTGTTTGGTGTTTGTTATTGTAGGTCTTTTCCTTCTCTTGTGTTTCCTGCCTAGAGAAATTCCTTTAGCATTTGTTGTAAAGCTGGTTTTCTGGTGCTGAATTCTCTTAGCTTTTGCTTGTCTATAAAGGTTTTAATTTCTCCATCAAATCTGAATGATCTCCTTGCTGGGCAGAGTAATCTTGGTTGTAGATTTTTCTCCTTCATCACTTTAAATATGTCGTGCCACTCCCTTTGGGCTTGCAGAGTTTCTTCTGAAAGATCAGGTGTTAGGCTTATGGGGATTCCCTGATGTGTTATTTGTTGTTTTTCCCTTGCTGCTTTTAATATCTGTTCTTTGTATTTAATTTTTGATAGTTTTATTAATATGTGTCTTGGCGTGTTTATCCTTGGATTTAGCCTGGACTTGATTAAGTATTTTCTTTCCCATATTAAGGAAGTTTTCAACTCTAATCTCTTCAAATATTTTCTCTGTCCCTTTCTTTTTCTCATATTCTTCTGGGACCCCTGTAATTCGAATGTTGGTGCATTTAATGTTGTCCCAGAGGTCTCTGAGATTGTCCTCAATTCTTTCCATTCTTTATTCCGCTCTGCAGTAGTTATTTCCACTATTTTATCTTCCAGGTTACTTATCCGTTCTTCTGCCTCAGTTATTCTGCTATTGATCCCTTCTAGAGAATTTTTAAGTTCATTTAATGTGCTGTTCATCACTGTTTGTTTGCTCTTCAGTTCTTCTAGGTGCTTGTTAAACTTTTCTTGTATTTTCTCCATTCTATTTCCAAGATTTTGGATCATCTTTAATATCATTATTGTGAATTCTTTTTCAGGCAGACTGCCTATTTCTTCTTCATTTGTTATGCTTGGTGGGTTACTGCCTTGCCCCTTCATCTGCTGTATGTTTCTCTGTCTTCTCATTTTGCTTAACTTACTGTGTTTGGGATCTCTTTTTCACAGGCTGCAGATTCGTAGTTACTGTTGTTGTTGATGTCTGCCCCTAGTGGCTAAGGTTGATTCAGTGGGTTGTGTAGGCTTCCTGGTGGAGGGGACTAGTGTCTGTGTTCTGGTGGATGAGGCTGTATCTTGTCTTTCTGGTGGGCACGTCCACGTCTGGTGGTGTGTTTTGGGGTGTCTGTGGCCTTATTATGATTTTAGGCAGCCTCTCTGCTAATGGGTGGGGTTGTGTTCCTGTCTTGCTAGTTGTTTGGCATAGGGTGTGCTGCACTAGAGCTTGCTGGTTGTTGAGTGGAGCTTGGTTTTGGCATTGAGATGGAGATCTCTGTGAGATTTTCACCGTTTGATATTACGTGGAGCTGGGAGGTCTCTTGTGGACCAGTGTGCTGAACTTAGCTCTCCCACCTCAGTGGCACAGCCCTGACGCCTGGCTTGAGCACCAAGAGCCTGTTCTCCACACATCTCAGTATAAAAAGGATGAAAAAAAGAAATAAAGAAAGAAGAAGATAAAATGAAATAAAATAAAGTTATTAAAGTAAAAAATAAATATTAAGAAAAGAAATTTTTAAGTGAGAAAAGAAAAAAAAAAAGGACAGACAGAACCCTAGGACAAATGGTAAAAGCAAAGGTATACAGATAAAATCACACAGAGAAGCATACACTTACACACTCTCAAAAAGAGAAAAAGGGAAAAATAAATGCATATATCGTTGCTCCCAAAGTCCACCTCCTCAATTTGTGATGATTCGTTGTCTATTCAGGCATTCCACAGACGCAGGGTACATCAAGTCGATTGTGGAGATTTAATCCACTGCTCCTGAGGCTGCTGGGAGACATTTCCCTTTCTCTTCTTTGTTCTCACAGCTCCCAGGGCCTCAGCTTTGGATTTGGCCCCGCCTCTGCGTGTAGGTCGGCCGAGGGCGTCTGTTCTTTGCTCAGACAGGACGGGGTTAAAGAAGCAGCTGATTCGGGGGCTCTGGCTCACTCAGGCCAGGGGGAGGGAGGGGCACGGAGTGCGGGGGGAGCCTGCGGCGGACGTTGCACCAGCCTGAGGCCGCCGTGTGTTCTCCCGGGGAAGTTGTCCCTGGATCCCGGGACCCTGGCAGTGGCGGGATGCACAGGCTCCCGGGAGGGGAGGTGTGGATAGTGACCTGTGCTTGCACACAGGCTTCTTGGTGGCAGCAGCAGCAGTCTTAGTGTCTCATGCCCGTGTCTGGGGTCCGCGCTGATAGCCGTGGCTCGTGCCCATCTCTGGAGCTCCTTTAAGCAGCACTCTGAAGAAAAAGTCTCTTGCCTCTTTGGCAGCTCCATACTTTTTCCCGGACTCCCTCCCGTCTAGCCGTGGCACATTAGCCCCTTCAGGCTGTGTTCACGCCGCCAACCCCAGTCCTCTCCCTGGGATCCCGCAGTCTCCGCCCACGAAGGGGCTTCCTAGTGTGTGGAAACCTTTCCTCCTTCACAGCTCCCTCCCACTGGTGCAGGTCCCGTCCCTATTCTTTGTCTCTGTTTTTTCTTTTGCCCTACCCAGGTACGTGGGGAGTTTCTTGCCTTTTGGGAGGTCTGAGGTCTTCTGCCAGCGTTCAGTAGGTGTTCTGTAGGAGTTGTTCCACATGTAGATGTATTTATGATGTATTTGTGGGGAGGAAGTTGATCTCTGTGTCTTACTCTTCCGCCATCTTGAAGCTCTATTTTACTTAATATTTAGTACTCAGTTATTTTCCTGAGTCTTAGCACTGTCTAGAGTGGGTATAAATAAAGATTTTCAATCTTCTTACCCCATGAAAATACAAGATGGTACAGCTTCCTGTCCTGGAGGGACTATACCCATGACTGCGACCTAGTCTGGTGGGACCTCAATCTCCAGTCTCCTCTCTGACACCCACTTAACAGACAAGCAAACCAATTTCAGTGACGTTAATGAATAGTCCAAAGTCGCACAGTTAACAAAGTGTTGCTAATCTCAAAATATCTACGTTCCCTTCCAAGAATCTGATTGCATGATAATGATGACATGCTTTATTGAGACCTTTGCTTGTTTTAAATTATATGACATTCCAAAATATGGCTCCATTCCCTGGATCTCTACAGTTACAGAATAAGACAAGGTATGCTCAGAACTCTGGCATCAGGGAACTTTTCCTAGACCTGTGTTTGATAAATTTGCTTTCTTCATGCTCATTACAGCATTTGAAGTTTCTTCCATCCTTAATACTGCCTGGAAAAAAATCAAACTGGAAAAAAATTTGTAACCAACCTTTCAACCACAGATAATGGGCAGCTCATTCAGTAAATAAAAGAACAAACTATATTTTAACGTCCCTGTCCCTTAGCTCCAAATCTTATATTTCACTTCTACCAGAGGGAGTCATCTGCTATCCCACTAAGAAAGGCAGAGGGAAAGAGAGATACTAATATGGAAGAAAAGCAACAAAGGAAGGCCTGAATGAGGTTTAGGAGTGAGAAAGGAAAGTAGGAGTCATGGAGAACAGGGGAGCAAGTCAGTTGCCAATGCATCAGGCTATTGTCACCAGCCACCTGAGAGAAAGCCTCGACACTGCCACTCACACCTAGCCTTCGCCAGCCCCAACACAGCCTTCCCTCACTCTCTGATGCTCACCTAGCTCAACTCTTCTCTCTTCTGCCTGGGGTCAGGGAAAATGATGCTCGAAGCTCTTACAAGTAGAATTAGGTTTTTATAAAAATTCTTTGCAATTAGGACCAATAGCTCCCAGCTGGGAGTTGTGCTCATTTCATCATTTTACACCACGAGTCTTTAACTACATTTTCCCACCACGTCTTTCAACTCATTCAACTTTCATTCAGCCATTATTGACTAGAGGTGAAGCAGTGATCATCTCAAGTACCTGCTCTTGTAGAATTCATGTTCCAGTTGAGGAAACAGACTATAAATAACCCTACCCAAATATAAAATGCAATGAGAAGTTTGGAATATGTGCTATAAAGAAAGATAAAGGAGGGGGCATTTGAAGAGAGACCTAAGCAAAGTGAGGATAATACCACACATTGACGTGTGAATTCCCTGCTGAGGGCACAGCAATGATCTCACACTCCATTTCTAAAATATTTCTGAAGAGGGGTAATTTTTCTGTAATTTCAAAGAATCTGGTTATTTTCTTAACCACTGTACAAGCCAAAGAAGATAGCCCATTTTCTTTCTCATCATCTTCCAGAATGGCAAAAGTCAAATTCTGATGAAAGTCTCATAGCAGGAGAGCCTCCCTAAGCATCGAAAATAAAATCTACAGAACCACAATGTCTTTACTCTCTGTGATGATGTAACAAAAACTCTTAATTAAAACATGCCTCATTTGTTGACAGCCAAGCTCCCTGCTCAGATTGCCAGCCAAAGCTCAGCTCCAATCAATTCCTGGTTCATTTTCAAATTGATGTTTTCCTTTAGCCTGGTAGTTTTAAATTCACAGTTATCCAATAACCAGTTCCACCTAGTTAAGAGGAAAATGAAACACTCAGCTAGATCATTATTTCCATGGTATGAAATAAGAAAAGTGAAGGTAATGCTGGGGAACCAGAATCCCCATGATACCAGGCCTTAAAGAGGAAGATAATTGAAATACGGAGGCAAAGTTTCCAAGAGGTCGAATTGTCATGCTATGTACTGTGGTCAATTCATGCATTTGAGAAAAGCTTTTCATGGGAACTTGCAAAGAAACATTAGTAAGGCAATAGTAATAAAGTTAAATCATTGTGGAAGAATTTTTCTCCTCCTCTATTGTGACGTTTTGAAATTTGTGAGGCTGTCTCTCTGACTTCTCTGGAAAAATCAGGGGGAATTTCCTATTCCCCAAAGTTCTTCAAGTGTCTCAGTGATAGGCTCTACAAAAATGGGTGGATTTGTCTAATTAATGAGAGGCTAAAAAGTACTTTGAAAATCCCATCATCAAAGGAGTGATTTAAGTGAAAGGATCATTAGATTATATATTTACAGTCAAGTAAGATGAAAAGGATAATGATGGGAAGTGATACAGTAATTAATCAGGAAGACTGTGAATGATTCCTTTTCCAGAGTAATAGTTACTGTCAACAAGCACATTCAGATCATTTCCTGAAAGGAGATTCTGAGCAGCTCTACAGCAGTGAGCTGAGTCTCTTTCTCAATAGATGTTTTTTCATAATGTGTTAAAATAAATCTCACCTACAGGTAGTAGTTGCATTGGGAGACATAACAACAATGGGTACCATTTTCTGAGGACTGAACTAAATATTTTCCATGTGTATTTCATTTATAACCCACAACAACACTCTAAGGCAGGTATTATCCTGGGAAATTTAGGACTAGTAGTGACCATCCACAGCTATTGAGTCTTGGAAACAGAATATAAATCCAGCTCTAACTCCACAGTCTATTCCCCCAAACACTGTACTATATTGCCCTAAGAGTCCTCCTTTTCTTTTTCAATTCCTTACTTTTTGTCCCCATAAAATTTTCTATCAGACCAGGGACAAAATATAGGGCATATCCTGGGTGATGGACAACATTTCTCTTTGGTGTCATTCTAAATGCTTTAAAACATTCTAGAGAATGTTTTGTACATTGCTTTTCTAACATGCTAGTTTCAGAATTCAATAATGCATACAATATTGTGTTACAAAGAAAATACATTTTCCTTTGGGGCATAGTGTTATTGAGACACTTTGTTGTGAAAAAAATTAAAAGCTATTAAAACTAACAAAATGAGGAGAAAATAGAGGCAAGTAAATTTTTGGCAAGATATTTTCATAACTGTCAGGAATTCTCTGTGATATGTGCCCTTCTATGTTCAACAAACTGATCAGCATTTTCTTCACCTAGTATGCAAGCACTTATGAAATCCTTTTCACCACTCAGTCTGGGCACATGATCAGTATTAGATGCGAGTCCAAATGGATGATTTCCTATGTGGTAGCACCACAGTTCATAGAGTCTCCAAGTTCTATCTAGTGCCAAATTACTCTTTTACTATCTTTAGCTGGAACTAGAGTGTCACTTTTTGTTTTTAGCTCTTATTTTCATGAGATTCCTTTGCAGGTTCACACATGAAGGACCAATCAATCTTTAGACCAAAGTCAGATTGGGTAGAACCCAGCAGAGATCAGAGCAGTGTGGAACAGAGTCAGAACTGCTATATCCTCCCTGGAGCTTGCATTACAGCATTGGGGAGACAAACAATAAACACAAAAACTATGTTGTAGTATATCAGATGGCATGAAATATTCTGTATTCACTTTCTAGGGCTGCCATAATAACATACCAGAAACTGTGTGGCTTTTAAGAACCACCAGAAATTTGTTCTCTTATAGTCTAGAGGTTGCAAGTCTAAAATCAAGGTGTTCCTTGGCTTGCAGCTGCATCACTCCAATCTCTGCTTCTGTCATCACAAAACATTCTTCCTGTGTGTCTCTGTCTTCCTATGGTGCCTTCCACTTCTCACAAAGACACAAGTCATTGGGTTAGGGCCCATTCTAATGACCTCATCTTAATTTGATGAAATCTACAAAGACACTATTTCCAAATAAAATCACATTCATAGGTACAGTGGACTTTCAATATATCCTTTTAGGGACACAATTCAATGCATAACAGAGGCTAGGAGAAAAATTAAGCAAAGAAACTCATTATGACGTGTGTGTAGGTGGGGAATAGGGAATAGGGAATAGATGCATTATTAAATAGAGTAGCCAAAAGAAGTCTCACTGAAAAGGAGATTTTTGCATAAAGATCCGAAGATGAGGGAACAAGCTAATGGATGATTGAACAAGAACACATGCAAAGGCTCTGTGGAATGTAGCAGACATGTTCAAAGAGCAGCAAGGAGGCCAGAGTGGCTGAAGCAGAGTGAACAAGGGGTAAAGTAATGAGAGGAGTTTTGAAAAGTAACAGGGGAGCCAGATTGTAAAGACTTTGGCTTTTATTCCAGGTGAGATGGAAGCTCTTGAAAATTTTTGATCAAAAGATAACACTTGTATCTTAACAGGACTTTTCTGACCACGGTTAAAAGTAGACTCTAGGGGAGCAGGTGGAAGCAGGGATCCAGTTTAAAATGCTATTGAGAGATGATGGTGGTTTGACAGTGGAGATGGTCAGTTTCTGAATATTTTTTGAAGGTGGAGCTAACAAAATTTGCTGACAGATTGGTTGTGGGGTGTGAAAGAAAGAGAAGGGTCAAGGATAACACAAGATTTTTGGCTAGAGTAACTGAAAGAAGACAGTTGCAAATAACTTAGATGTCCAAAATAAAAAAAGAGCTGTACGAGAGGGAAAATCAAGAAATCATTGAACATACCAAGTTTCAAATTTGGGTGGGGGGGTTGGTACCCAAATGGAAATGTCCAGTGGAGAGTTGACTATGAGTCTGTATGTGTGAGAAAAAACCTCCCTGTTCCACATCTCACCTTGGCAGGTGCTGCGGCAAAACTGGCCAATGCTATAGTGTGAGCAGGAGGCTGAACAGAAAGCTCCGTGGTTTGTTTGGAAAAATATCCCAGAGGAAAAGTGGAGGAATTATAGTGTTTTCTCATGATACAACTTCAGAGTTTATTCATTTATGTAATAAAAAGATATTCATTATATAGCTTGGCAGTTTTTAGAACTATATATTACAAGGACTTCCAAAAGGTGAGAGGCCAAATTTGCAGATCTAACATAAAATAGGTTGGTCTCTTATTAGTAAAAGACCCCATAGATAAGAGAAATGATCTAGCCAGAAGACAGAAACAGACAAGCCCAAACATTCATGGAGGAGGGAGGATGTATGGTCCTTCATTATGTGGTGTCAGGAGGCTCACCTTTAACCCTTCCAAAGAAAAGGGCTACCATAGGCTCTGGGAGGGAAGGATCCACAAAGCACCCAACCCAGGCCCCATGTGGGACCCATCCTCAGTTTGGGACAGAGTGAAAGTGTTCTCTCCAACTTTGCCTGGGGAGCAGCTCTTTTGACAAGAGGAGATGCACCTACCAATTCATGCTCTCCAGGAAGTGCATTCCAGGAACTCCAGGAAGTTCTCCAGGCAGCACTGATGATCACATGACTCATTCTGCCAGGAAATGAGGCAAAAAAGTGTGTTTTTGTAGGTTTGTAAGGTGGAGCTGAAATTCAAGTACTTAGCCCAGGAAAAAGCTTCAATTTTCAGATTTCTTCCCATATTTTCATTTTTTCTCTTCCAGGCTAAGATGCCACTATAGAAATGTATCGTGACGTTGAGGTCCAAAGCTGGGATCCAGAGGTATTTTCAACCATGGCTATGTTCCTTTTCTCTCTATTCAACCTCTGGTTCTACACCACAGACACAACGAAGTCATATGGTGTGGACACACAGCTCCTCCAGAACACATTCTGAGTTGTTAAGAGACGCTGTGAAGCTCTAAGTGATGCAGGAAAATGTAAATTGTTACACAAATCTTAGTTAACTTCTTAATTAATGCTGCAGATTAATGGAAGGCTTTTACTTCTTTAGAAGAAGTCATGTAATCTGTCTATAAAAATTTACTAATTTTACAGAGGAGGAATAAGAGGACAAACTGGCTCGTGGCTTGCTCAAAGCCTTAAACTTTGTTACCCATGGAAATAAAGGTAGAATACTAGTCTCTCTTGACTTCTTGACCACTTTTTCATACACTACTCAGTATTTAACCATAAATAGTATGGCTGCCAGGATCTGCAATATTTGGCAGACATACAGCATCAACTTACATCTCTGCAAGGATCTCCAATGGTCCTCTCACTCCAGGCAAATTACAGTCAAATCTTCTTAAGATCTTAAAAATCTTTCCAGACACTCTGAGGGAAAAGGTTGCCTGATATAATGGGATGGCCGCAAATTTTGAAATCAGGCAGCTGTCTATGAACCCAGGCTGTCATTCACTAACTCTGTGACTTAGAGCTTCTAGGAGCTTCAGTTTCTTCACTACACAATGAAGACAATAACATTTATGCCAAAGACTTGTCTTAATGATTAATTGTGATACTGTATTTAAAGGTTGTAACAAGGCACAGAATAGTAATAACTGCTGAATAATAATTATTGTTATTAAAGGAAAGCTGCAAAGTAAAGTGCACTCAAGTTGACAAACAGGTAGGATGCAGTTATGAACTGCTAGGTAAAAACAAATGAGCAGACAATATACACAAATAGGTAAGTAAATATGATAGTGAATAAATAACTAGAGGCTTCTGATTAAAACAGTTGGCAGAACCAGTGATATTACAAGCCTGGAACCTTTTCATATCTTATTTTCATGAGTATCTTTAGCACATAGTACCAAGAATTTTGAAAATCTATCATTAACAAGAATAAGTTAGAAGAAGAAGCTGAGGAGGAGGAAGAGAAAGGAGGGATAGGAGGTGATGGAAGATACGCAGTATATAGAGACATATGTGCCCCTCAGAACTACTTGTACAGTACATAAGGGAGTCTTTTGTAATTGAAAAGGAAATACAGACACACTACTTTGTTGGTGTCTGTAAAATCACCCATTGGTCTTCTCATCCCTGCAGAAAAAAATATCTGAACATCAGTGCTTTTGCATAGAGGAGGATCTTAGGGGGATGGTAAGAAGAGCCTGGAGAACACTCAGGCCAGACACATCCCCTCTGCATGTCCCACGCACCCAGCCCCATTCCACCTGTGGAGAAACTGAAGCAAAGTATGACTTCCCATCACCATTATGGTCAGTGCTAGGAGCAGCCAAGTAGCAAACTTTTTGATCCTTTGTAGTCAGAAAGCTCACCAATATTATTTCCAAATACATGAAGACACTTATGGTAAAGGGGCCACTCAGGCAGTGGTTTTCTTCTAGACTCTTGTTGAAGCTTTCTTTCCTTCCAATTAATGCTCCTTCCAGCCAAAGAAAATCTAGGGTTCTCTCTGAAACGTTTCCATCTCCCTCAAGTTTTCATCCGTGGTGGCACAGTTGGCCTTGCTAATGAGGCCCTTGTGGGAGAGTTCATGGTTGCCAGTGCCTCCCTCGCCCTGGCTGCTGATTACAACCTGGCATCAAAGCTTCCGAGAGTTTATTACCATATGTTCCATTTCCCTTTTTAGCACTGTTTGGGCTCTGTGTTCAAAGACAAGGTACTTCCTACAGTCGGGCTACAGCAGTTTTTAGAAGATGATTTGAGCTATAACAAAACGCTGTGCTTTGTTGAAGACTCATCTGGAAGAGACCATTCTCCCTTTCGTGAGTAGCTGTGTTTCAGCACACGATTACATATACATATTAAAGGCTCTATCAGCTAGCCTGGGCAGGCAGGATTTTTCCTTCTATTCTAAACTTACCTTTCACACTGTCAGGCTCAATAATATTAAGGATGCCTGTCAGGGTTGGAATGGAAGGAAATCTCAGACAGGCATAAAATTTTCTTGTAGCTAGAGGATCAAAATAGATTCCTCAAATTAACTTCTTGTTTGTTTTTCTTGGAGGTAATTTTCCAGGAGGGTTGACATAAGCAAAGACTTGCTCCTGCAAATCCTGTGCTCTGATTGTGAAAGAGCGTTTGTAGAACTAAAATCCTGTCAGTGTTGTTCTTTAAAGCACCAAAGATTTTATTTTTAGCCTGTTCTATGGAATGTTTTACAAGTGTGGTTTGTGTTTTTATTTAAATACCCTGGCCACCCCCACATTCCATATAATGTGATCAAACTTACTGAAAAAAACTTATGTAGCAATATTTATACCAGAGGCAGAAAAAGGCTATGGAAACTTATACATATTACTTGTCAGTGTAGAAATACAATTAAACCATGTCTTACATATTTTCCTTCTTCTAAAACTCTTAATAGCTTTCTTTCCAGTTTGTAGTCACGATTCCCAAAGGAAAATTCCAAAGTTGCTCTGGTTACCCTAGTAATACAATCAGGTATAAATTGTGCTCCTATATTTCCAAACACCTGTATCCAAGCAACATATGAAAGTGTGCTGCCAGATGATGTATGTATAGTCAGTAGGTAAGCTTGACTTTACAGAAAAAAGTTGAGAGAAAAAAGAAATGAATAAAAAACAAAAGCAAAATAAAATCACAAGGAAAAGTAATACTGGTTTTCTTTTTTTTTAAATTTCTCTGTTATATCTGAAAAAAAAGATAGGCTATTATTGTTTAATAAATTACTAATTTCTGGGGGAATTCATAGTTTTGGATTAAATGATGTACCTTACTGGATTCTTCTATAGCTAGCCATTCTAGCCTGAAAAATATTTCAAGAAAGTTTCCCAGTGGTCATTAAAGGCCTTCTTACGTGGCAAGTAGAAGAGACTCATAAAGGCCCAAAGCATTTATCGTGACTAAAAGAGACTGTGGAGTAGGAAACTCATCAGCCAGTACTCTAAGAGTAACATGTTAACATTTTACTGGTCTCTTGTATTCCAGAACTCAGACTTACTTATATTCCTAGCACAATCCTTCTTACCTCAATGAATCCAGAAACTTAAGGCACAGACTGGCATTTCTGCCTGGAAATCCATATTCGCTCCAGATTAAACTCTTCTAGACACATAAATGCCAGACTCTAAACTTAAAGACACGTACCAGCTCTATGCACTTGGGAAATATTTATCACCTTCTTTAAGCCTATGTTGACTTATCTTCAAAGCATGAATAATAAGGGGAGGGGAATAGGGAGTTATTGTTTATTGGGTACAGTTTCAGTTTGGGAAAATGAAAAATATCTAGAGATGGTTGGTGGTGATGGTTCTACAACAATGTTAATGCACCTAATGCAACTTAAAAATGCTTAAAATGGACCAGGAAGATAAAAGAATGGAAATAACTACTGCAGAGCAGAATAAAGAAAAAAGAATGGAAAGAATTGAGGACACTTTCAGAGACCTCTGGGACAACATTAAACACACCAACATTCAAATTATAGGGGTCCCAGAACAAGAAGAGAAAAAGAAAGGGACTGAGAAAATATTTGAAGAGATTATAGTTGAAAACTTCCCTAACATGGGAAAGAAAATACTTAATCAAGTCCAGGAAGCACAGAGAGTCCCAGACATGATAAATCCAAGGAGAAACACTCCAAGACACATATTAATAAAACTATCAAAAATTAAATACAAAGAACAAATATTAAAAGCAGCAAGGGAAAAATAACAAATAAAACATAAGGGAACCCCCATAGGGTTAACAGCTGAACTTTCAGCAGAAACTCTGCAAGCCAGAAAGGAGTGGCACGACATATTTAAAGTGATGAAGGAGAAAAATCTACAACCAAGATTACTCTACCCAGCAAGGATCTCATGCAGATTTGACAGAGAAATTAAAAGCTTAACAGACAAGCAAAAGCTAAGAGAATTCAGCAACACCAATCCAGCTTTACAAGAAATGCTAAAGGAACTTCTCTAGGGAAAATACAACAGAAGGAAAAGATCTACAATAATAAACCCAAAACAATTAAGAAAATGGTAATAGGAACATACATATCGATAATTACCTTAACTGTAAAGGGATTAAATGCTCCAACCAAAAGACATAGACTGGCTGAATGGATACAAAAACAAGACCCGTATATATGCTGTCTACAAGAGACTCACTTCAGACCTAGGGACACATACAGAATGAAAATGAGGGGATAGAAAAAGATATTCCATGCAAGTGGAAATCAAAAGAAAGCTGGAGTAGCAATTCTTATATCACACAAAATAGACTTTAAAACAAAGACTATTACAAGAAACAAAGAAGGACACTACCTAATGATCAAGGGATCAATCCAAGAAGAAGATATATCATTGTAAATATTTATACACCCAACATAGGAGCACCTCACTACATAAGGCAAATACTAACAGCCATAAAAGGGGAAACTGACAGGAACACAATCATAGTAGATGACTTTAACACCCCACTTTCACCAATGGACAGATCATCCAAAATGAAACTAAATAAGGAAACACAAGCTTTAAATGATACATTAAACAAGATGGACTTAATAGATATTTATAGGACATTCCATCCAAAAACAACAGAATACACATTCATCTCAAGTGCTCATGGAACATTCTCCAGGATAGATTGTATCCTGGGTCACAAATCAAGCCTTGGTAAATTTAAGAAAATTGAAATCATATCAAGTATCTTTTCCGACCACAACACTATGAGACTAGATATCAATTACAGGAAAATATCTGTAAGAAAAAAAAACACATGGAGGCTAAACAACACACTACTTAATAACCAAGAGATCACTGAATAAATCAAAGAGGAATTCAAAAAATACCTAGAAACAAATGACAATGAAAACACAATGACCCTAAACCTATGGGATGCAACAAAAGCAGTTCTAAGAGGGAAGTTTACAGCTACACAAGCCTACCTTAAGAAACAAGAAATATCTCAAATAAACAACCTAACCTTACACCTAAAGTAATTAGAGAAACAAGAACAAAAAACCTCAAAGTCAGCAGAAGGAAAGAAGTCATAAAGATCAGATCAGAAATAAATGAAAAAGAAATGAAGGAAATGATACCAAAGATCAGTAAAACTAAAAGCTGGATCCTTAAGAAGATAAACAGACCTGATAAACCATTAGCCAGACTCATCAAGAAAAAAAGGGACAAGACTCAAATCAATAGAATTAGAAATGAAAAAGGAGAAGTAACAACGGACACTGCAGAAATACAAAGGATCATGAGAAATTACTACAGGCAACTCTATGCCAAAAAATTGGACAGCCTGGAAGAAATGGACAAATTCTTAGAAATGCACAACATTCTGAGACTGAACCAGGAAGAAATAGAAAATATGAACAGAGCAATCACAAGCACTGAAATTGAAACTGTAATTAAAAATCTTCCAACAAACCAAAGCCCAGGACCAGATGGCTTCACAGGCAAATTCTATCAAACACTTAGAGAAGAGCTAACACCTATCCTTCTCAAACTCTTCCAATGTATAACAAAGGGAGGAACACTCCCCAACTCATTTTACGAAGCCACCATCACGCTGATACCAAAACCAGACAAAGATGTCACAAAGAAAGAAAACTACAGGCCAATATCACTGATGAGCATAGATGCAAAAATCCTCAACAAAATACTAGCAAACAGAATCCAACAGCACATTAAAAGGATCATCCACTATGATCAAGTGGGGTTTATCCCAGGAATGCAAGGATTCTTCAATATACACAAATCAATCAACGTGATACACCATATTAACAAACTGAAGGAGCAAAACTATATGATCATCTAAATAGATGTAGAGAAAGCTTTCGACAAAATTCAACACCCATTTATGATAAAAACCCTCCAGAAAGTAGGCATAGAAGGAACTTTCCTCAACATAATAAAGGCCGTATATGACAAACCCATAGCCAGCATCGTCATCAATGGTGAAAAACTGAAAGCATTTCCACGAAGATCAGGAACAAGACAAGGTTGCCCACTCTCACCACTATTATTCAACATAGTTTTGGAATTTTTAGCCACAGCAATCAGGGAAGAAAAAGAAATAAAAGGAATCCAAATTGGAAAAGAAGAAGCAAAGCTGTCACTGTTTGCAGATGACATGATACTATACATAGAGAATCCTAAAGATGCTACCAGAAAACTACTAGAGCTAAGCAATGAATTTGGTAAAGTAGCAGGATACAAAATTAATGCATAGAAATCTCTTGCATTCCTATACACTAATGATGAAAAATCTGAAAGTCAAATTAAGAAAACACTCCCATTTACCACTACAACAAAAAGAATAAAATATCTAGGAATAGACCTATGTAAGGAGACAAAAGACCTGTATGCAGAAAATTATGAGACACTGATGGGGCTTTCCTGGTGGCGCAGTGGTTGAGAGTCTGCCTGCTGATGCAGGGGACGCGGGTTCATGCCCTGGTCTGGGAGGATCCCACGTGCCGCGGAGCGGCTGGGCGCATGAGCCATGGCCACTGGGCCTACGCATCCGAAGCCTGTGCTCCACAACACGAGGGGCCGCAGCAGTGAGAGGCCCATGTACCGGAAAAAAAAAAAAAAAAAAAAAAGGCACTAATGAAAGAAATTGAAGATGATACAAATAAATGCAGAGATATACCATGTTCTTGGATTGGAAGACTCAATATTGTGAAAAGGACTATACGACCCAAAGCAATCTACAGATTCAATGCAATCCATATCAAATTACCAGTGGCATTTTTTACAGAACTAGAACAAAAAGTCTTAAAATTTGTATGGAGACACAAAAGACGCTTAGTAGCCAAAGCAGTCTTGACAGGAAAAAAATGTAGCTGGAGGGATCAGACTCACTGAATTCAGACTATACTACAAAGCTACAGTAATCAAGACAGTATAGTACTCACAGAAACAGAAATATAGATCAATGGAACAGGATAGAAAACCTAGAGATAAACCCACGCACCTATGGTCAACTAATCTATGAGAAAGGAGGCAAGGATATACAATGGAGAGAAGACAGTCTCTTCAATAAGTGGTGCTGGGAAAACTGTACAGCCACATGTAAAAGAATGAAATTAGAACACTCCCTAACACCATACACAAAAATAAGCTCAAAATGGATTAAAGACCTAAATGTAAGGCCAGACACCATCAAATTCTTAGAGGAAAACCTAGGCAGAACACTCTATGACATAAATCACAGCAAGATCCTTTTTGACCCACCTCCTAGAGAAATGGAAATAAAAACAAAAATAAACAAATGGGACCTAATGAAACTTAAAAGCTTTTGCACAGCAAAGGAAACCTTAAACAAGATGAAAAGACAACCCTCAGAATGGGAGAAAATATTTGCAAATGAAGCAACCAACAAACGATTAATCTCCAAAACATACAAGCAACTCATGCAGCTCAATATCAAAAAAACAAACAATCCAATCCAAAAATGGGCAGAAGACCTAAACAGACATTTCTCCAAAGAAGATATACAGATTGCCAACAAACACATGAAATAATCCTCAACATCATTAATCATTAGAGAAATGCAAATCAAAACTACAAGATATCATCTCACACTGGTCACAATGGTCTTCATTAAAATATCTACAAACAATAAATGTTGGAGAGGGTGTGGAGAAAAGGGAACCCTCTTGCACTGTTGGTGGGAATGCAAATTGATACAGCCACTATGGAGAACAGTACAGATGTTCTTTAAAAAACTACAAATAGAACTATCATATGACCCAGCAATCCCACTACTGGGCATATACCCTGAGAAAACCATAATTCAAAAAGAGTCATGTACCAAAATGTTCATTGCAGCTCTATTTACAATAGCCAGGACATGGAAGCAACCTAAGTGTCCATCAACAAATGAATGGATAAAGAATATGTGGCAAATATATACAATGGAATATTACCCAGTCATAAAAAGAAATGAAATTGAGTTATTTGCAGTGAGGTGGATGGACCTAGAGACTGTCCTACAGAATGAAGTAAGTCAGAAAGAGAGAAACAAATACTGTATGCTAACACATATCTATGGAATCTTAAAAAAAAAAAAGAAAAAAGAAAAAAAATGGTCAGAAGAACCCAGGGGCAAGACAGGAATAAAGATGCAGACTTACTACATAATGGACTTGAGGATACAGGGAGGGGGAAGGGTAAGCTGGGATAAAGTTAGAGAGTGGCATGGACGTATATACACTACCAAACATAAAATAGATAGCTAGTGGGAAGCAGCCGCATAGCACAGGGAGATCAGCTTGGTGCTTTGTGACCAACTAGAGGGGTGGGATAGGGAGGGAGAGAGACGCAAGAGGGAAGAGACATATACATATGGGGACATATGTATATGTATAACTGATTCACTTTGTTATAAAGCAGAAGCTAACACACCATTGTAAAGCTATTATACTCCAATAAAGATGTTAAAAAAATTTTTTTAATGCTTAAAATTGTAAATAGTAAATTTTATGTGATGTATATTTTACCACAATAAAAAACAATAACAGGAATAATGAGTACCCCATAGGATTGTTTTGAGAATTCCATTAGATAATAAACAGTCTACATGGTGTCTGGCACACAGTAGGTGCTCAGTAAATGTTCCTTATTAGTGTTGTGATTCACAGTAACATTAATAAAAATTGACTCGAACTCCTGCAGGAGTCACAACCAGTATCTGTGGTTATCGTTCCCTGTCTCATCACCTTTCTCCTCCCCACTGCACTGGCCCACCTTCACCCTTTGGTCTCCAGTCCCACTCTTCACTATTTCCCTTTTCCAGATCTGCATTCTCTCCAACATCCTTATATCATCAGAGCTAGTCATCACAAAAGCCCAAAAAATGTTTGGGAGGGTCAAGCTCTTTTACTAAAGTTGCATATAAAAACAATTTTAAAAAGAAACTATTTTAAATTCAGCTTCCAGTTGGTCAAAAGATCTTTAAAGTGACCCTAAAGCTTTGACATTTGGAAGACTAACCCTGGGTAAAATTACACAATAAATTTTGATTTCCATTTCCTCCTATTCTTTCTTAGATGGGAATAGAACCAATGACCAGCACTTCAGGATTCAGAGTAATTTTCACAGGTTTCCATTCATTCATTTCATCCCCCTACAGCTGACATCCCAGGAACACAGTTACCCCAAAACTATCATTCTTGACCCTACATTTTGACGGTGTCCTGCAGCCTTTATGCACCCATGATGCCTAATAGGATCTATCCTCCAAATCCTGTCCCTTCCTCCAGACACCCCAAAACATAAATGGTTAGAGTTAGAAAGAACCTTGGGAATCTTCAGTCAATGCCCTTCATCTTACCAATAAAAACTTGAAGCCCAACATGGTCAGATAATGAGAACTACCTTACATATCTGCTCTGGATCCCACCGTCTTCAGTCTTCTTACAGACCTTGCACTATCAAGGATTCCCTCTCTTCTGTAACTGCCATTTTGCTTCACAATTTGTTCTTTCCAATTGGCATTTATATATGCACAGATGTTTCCCACCTTTTAAAAAAATCCCTTTCTCCATCTCTACCTCCCTCCAATTCCTAGTCTATGTCTCTTCTCTCACAGTCCAGGGTCTCAAAGGCACAAGTTGCACTCACTCTTCTCACTTCCTCACCTCTCACTCGACTTCTGGTGGTCTGGTGTCTATCCTTACCACGCTTCCAAAAGCGCTCTCTCAGGCCAACAACTGAAGTCTTCTAGGTCTTTATATTCACCTTTCAAACATCTTGTCTGATCTTTCAATAGCATTTGATACTGTTCAAATACTTCCCTCTTAAAATACTCTTCCCTGACTTCCTTGCTGTCACTCTGTCTTGGTTTTGCTGCAAATTCTCTGGTCACTCCATCTCAGTATTTTTGGCTAGCTGCCCATCTCTGTCCATACATTCAAAGTTAGAGTGCCTCGGGGCTTTATCCTGGACCTTTTTCTTTAGCTTTTTCTCTATAAAGTCTTCCTGGGCAATTTTTTCTGCTTCGGTAACTTTAGTGGCCAATAGTTCTGAAATCATTTGCTTCTGAGCTCCATATGAGTACCAACCCGATGGCTTCATTTTTATGATCTTTAAGAAACCTCAAATTCAACCTGCTCATATCATTTTCCTTCCAAAATGTGCTCTTTCTCTTATTTTTTATTTTAATTAATGGTCTTATTATGCACCCAGTGGCTAAGGAAAAAAAATCTAGAAGGCACCCTTTTCCTCCCTCTTCTTTAATCCCACTTTACACATTCATTCTTTTATTCATTGAGACAGTTGAGTTCCTACTAGGTACCAGGCTCGATTTCAGTCATCTCTAATCTATTCTGTTTAATTCATTCTGTTATCTAAATAGTGATCTAGTTTGCCAAATTATCTTCTCCACCACACGCTTAGTTTATGCTCCATGTCTTCCCTGAACTTCTGCAATAACCTCTTAACTGCCCCACATTCACTCTTTCTTTCTTCATTTGTCCTTATGTTATAATATTTAATCCTCTTTATTACCACTTTTAATCATCAAAACCTTCAAAGAAGTCTTACAATGAACAACAAGCATGCATATATGTGCTTTCCACTTATATTCCACAATTGTTAACACTGTACTATATTTGCTTTATTTTACTCTTTCTATATCATGCTTTTGTGAACATAAAAATATTCATATTTTTATCTGTATTATTTGAAAGTAAGTTGTAAATAACATGACACTTCACCCCATGACTTCAGTGTACATATCTTAAGAATATGGAGAATGTCCTATATAACCACAATACCATATCTAAGAGAATTAACAATGATATCCCATAATATCCAGTCCATATTCGCAATTTCCCAATTGCCCCAAGAATCTCTTCTCTTGTTCCTCCCTCCACCCTCAATCAGGATTCATTCCATTGTTATGTATCTCTTTTACATTTTAGTTTAGAATTACCCCCAATCATTTTTTTTAATGACATGAACTTTTTGTTAAGTTCGAGATAGTTGCATTGTAGAGTGTCCCATATTCCGAGTATGCTGGTCTATTTCCTCCTTATATAGAGATGTTACGTCTTAACATTTGGTGAAGGTGCTAACAGCTCTCTGCTCTCTTCATCACAACCATATATTTTTCCCTTTTCAATTAGAAAGTGATTTATCAGGTGACCCTCTGGCACCATGCTAATATCTTGTTCCCTAACAAGGTTTCACTCAATGTTTTAGCACCCATTGATGATCATTGGCTGCATCAATTACTAAGTTGGGGTAATCTTTTCAAACTGTAAATCTGATCATCATTCCTCCTCAGTCATTTTCTATTACTACATAATAAACTCCAAAACACTTAGAATGCCTTCCAAGTCCCTTCAAGGCCTGTTTACCCCTCCAAACTGTTATCTAGTTTCTCTCATCTTCACTCTACACGTTCTCTCCAAATTGGTTTTCTATTGGAAATATTCAAGTTAGATTGAAAGTTCACATATTCTGCCCTTAGCGATGCATTTGACCTTCTAAAAATCTGCTTTTCTGCCTTTTGTGTTTATTTTTTTGGGGGGAAAAAAACATATGACTTGAAGCAAAGCTGAAAGTCTCTGTGAAACCAGATAATAATGTTTTCTTTTAAGCTAATCTCTTTTGCAAAGCTATGGATTCCAAAGGCTCTTAGCAGGCAGTAGAGGGTCTGCTTCTTGGAAGGGATAAAATGTCTCAAACAGTTTCACCCTGATTTTCGCTTAAGGGAAAGGAAAAGTCATCTGATGCACTTTCTGTGTAACTACTGTTGACAAAAATGTTCGGCCTGAAATTTCTGCCCCTCTGTTTCCTCCAGAGAAGGATTAAAAGGGAGACAAATGATAACGTGCTTAATTTTTCTTCCAGCAGTTTCAACTTCCACTAAATTTCACTTTTCAAGTTCTTTAGCTTTCTGAAGTTATTGCTGTTAACAGAAACAATAATTGCTATTATTATTATGACAGTAATATAGCATCTGTACTTTTATTCTGCCATGTGGAGGACATCAAAACTTGAATAACCCATTATCATCTTTTTAGGTAAGAGAACACATCTGTAGACTAACTGTTCTGGCCAACAGTCAGGGTGTGTCCCTCGGAGGTCAGTACTTTGGACCACTCAATCCTGCATGCCCATGGGTAGCCCTCATCCATGTTAATAACAGAGTGGCATGCAACCTAGAAAGTGTTTGTTAAAGAAGAGAGTACAGTCTGAAGCAAACTTACAACTTTTCTAATAGGAGACCACGTCTATACTGTGTACATTAACAACAAACGACAATTTTGGTCAGGAATAATCAGGACGTTCTTCTACAGAGTTCTCACTTTTCCCAGGTTCCTATGAGTCTTGAGGATGGTGTTCCAGTTTCAGAGTTTGCTTATCCTCCCACTTCATCAGGTTCACAAAGAAGACTTTCTCAGTTCCTGTCACTCCTACTTCAGTATTGTCTTTCTCTGCCTCATGGTCTTCTAGGGCAAAAATCTCAGCCAATTTTAATCATGTACTTTATACAAAGCCAGCCTGTGGGGTAAAAAAGAACTTTGGAAGGCCAACCAAAATAAGATCTTGGTCCAAAACAACTGGTCTCAGTCTAGATGAGCATGATCCTTGAGAAGCAAGAGGTGGATGCCTGAGGGTAAAGGGGCCAGAGGTTGTTGGCTTTTTCTAGCGGCCACATTTCGGGTTTATTGTCATGGCCTCTTATTGAGCTCATGCTCTCTGCAGTCTCCTCATGTCCTCTGAGCTCCTCTTGTCTCCTAGGAGAAGTCACTCATTCACAGCTGGCAGGTACTAGGGTATCCCTACTAAAATAATAAAGCTCCAGTCATTTGGACCATGATATTAAACAGTCACACAAAGGATACTTCCTCCATCATACTATTTAATCAAAAGCCACATGTCAAAACCCACTGAAGACAAAATCTGTAATCAGTGAGTTAAGATATTACCCTTATGGGAATCAGGTAGGCCCAGTTGCCTTCGTTATCAAAGGTTGAAAGTATATGGGGAAGTATAGATGAACTGAGCATAGAAATACTCTAACTATATTCATTATTTAGAGAATACCTACTAGGTGTGCGCTTGACTCTAAGGATAACGATCCTCATTCATAAAGGACCAACAGTCTTGTGGGGACTCAGATACATCAACAATTTACCAAGTATTAACACAGAAATAACTGTGTAATAACTGATACAGGGTCAAAATGATAAGGCAGTTATCTCTCTGGGAGCCAGAAAATAGTCCAAGCAGAAGTACAATATCAAACGTGACCTTAAAGAATCACTATGAGGTGATTAGGTATAGCAAGAACAATGGTATTTCAGGGCAGAGGGAAATGTAGCAACACATCCAATTTTCTCTTGGTGATACTTCTCTGGGAAAATTTTTCATTTCAATCTTGTTTCCCTAACCACAGCATATGTCACCTCCCACACACCATCAGGTGATTTTGGCTACTAGATTGAGAATGAAGTTTTCATACTCATTTAAATGACATGAAACGGAGACAGAAGGGTGTTACTTAGGAAAGTAAAATACAGATAGTTTACTAGATGGCATATAACTGAACAAAATAATTTATTGTTATGAGCTTCTCAGTCTTTTCCTGACTTCTTTTGCCTGATTATTTACTTCCTCTTTTCCTCTTCTTCAAGGAGAGAAAGGATGAAATTTTCCCCATGGATCGTTTCTTGAGAACACAGGGCAGAAGGAAGATTTCTATACTCCCAGTATACATTCTATACTGGGAGATTTCTATAGTCCCAGAAATCTGACTACATCTGGGGGAACTGAAGTATCAGGAACATGTCCTGGGGTCACAAATGGCATCCACGAAAGAGCTGGTCTTAGAACTAAGATGACAGGGATTGGATAGCGTGGCTGGCAATGTTCTTTTAGGTCAAAGAATAAGAGATTCCTAGTTTTAAGGTACAGGGGCATAGAAGCAGATAGGACAATTTAAAGTAGCTGCTTGGGCTTGACTTGTTTACATATGACCCTCCTTTGACCTTGAGTCAGATGGGGCATAGCTCCAAAAGTATTTCATTTATAACATATATAATTCTTCAGGGTTGATCTATGCTTAGCAATATGAGAGGGGGACTGGGATGAGAATTTATGTTTATTAAATACGTGTCACATTTATCTTGTTTCAGGCATTTTATTGGATATTTTACATGTGTTTCTCAATACTCATATTGGGTTTCTTCACCTTTCTTTCGAAACTGCCCACTCTTGGGAGCCTCCAGCTGCAATTAGCTGTACGTGCTGCACCAGGTGTGTAGAGGGAGACTCCCAATGCCAGCTTTACCCTCCATGCAACACTCAGGCCATCAGACATATTGCACATTCTTTTAATCTCCATCAAAATTTACCTGTGTGCCAGATCCCAGCTAGAGAATGGATATGCAGTTCATGTATTAATGTTTTCCCATATACCACTCCTCACACACATGCAATTTTTCTTAACGTGGCTGCATATAATGAGTTATTCACTTGGCTAGGTTTGCCCCGCCCATGCAGTAGTTATCTGCTTTTGATCCCTCTCTACTAACAAATGCGGTGTTTTCAATGACTGAGAAAGTCCATCTGTATATAGTCAGATGCAGTGGCCTCATGGGGATTTGCGTCCATCTCAGACAGTTTTACAGAGTTGTTTGCTCTTTGTATTTGTTTCCTAGAGCTGCCATACAAATTAGTACAAACTTGGTGGCTTAAAACCACAAAAATTTATTTTTCTCCCAGTTCTGGAACACAGAAGTCTGATATCAAGGTGTCAGGAGGGTCACACTTGCTGAAAGCTCTTGGGGAAGATCCTTCCTTGCCGCTTCTGACTTTGGTGCTCCCACACATCCCTTGGTGTGTGGCAGCATGACTCCAATCTCTGTCCTTGTCTTCACATGGCTTTCTTCTCTGTGTCTGTGTGTATCCTCTCTTCTTCTTATAAGGACACTAGTCATTGAATCCCCAAATCCAGGATGATTTTATCTCGACACCCTTAACTAATTACATCAGCAAAGACAATATTTCTAAATAAGTTCACATTCTGAGGTTCTGGTTGGACATGAATTGGGAGTGAAGTGGGGACATTATTCAACCGACTACATTCTTTTACATGGTCAAAGCAAGGGAGAAGGAAGTGCAAAGGAAAGCAAATTCTTCCCTGACCCTCCAGGGAAATGCTTCTTATTTTTTCATCTACCTATCTCAGGAGGTGGCTTTGCATCACAGCAGTTACCTCTCCCCTGGTTGTTATCCCTTGACAGCTTGACAAGAGGCTGCCTCCTTACACGCAGCCCACTTTGCCATCTTATTGCCTTTCATCACCTGTTTCCATGAGTCTATTTTTGAGATGGCCAGCATACTCATGGATAATTTAAATTATCTTTCGACTTGTGCCCCTTTCAGGATGACTGATGTGTGAGTTTCTCACCCATTGAGAATTGCTGTTTACAATTATTTCTCCCTAGTCCAATCTGCATTTTAATCAGTTGAATTCTAGATGTGGCTCCAGTACTAGCTGTTGTATCCATTTTAAACATGTTCCTGGTGTTCTTTAAGTCATTTTTCACTGTGTGACAGTTTTCCCATTCCAGCCAATTTGAACTAAGCTTTCCAAGTGAAAATTGGAAAATTGGTAAAATCTACACCGCTCTTGCTGTCTGCATGTAATGTCCATGTTTTCTGAACACTAAGCCCAGACACGTGGTCTAACCTGGATGAGTGCACTCACTGGAACTACAGATTTGAAATCCAAACTTCTCTGGAAAGTCAGCTTGTCATAAATAGAGAAGAGCTCAATGAATACTAAGCCAGGTTTTGTGAAAAACATACAACAATAATGCCCTTGCCTTCTGTGAAGACAAAAATACTTCCACAAAAGAATATTTTCTCATGTCAAATCTCAAACTTTGTTTACATGATTTAGAATCAAAATTAAGATAGGAAATAGAAAAGGCACTTAAGTTTTAGAATAATCTGTCAACAAAGCAAGATTTGTCTGAATATGTGCAAACTAAGTATTTGTCTTAATACGTGCAAACATAGCACTATTCCAAGACTCTGTAGATGAGTTCCAAACTTAATCATCTTACCAATGAAGGCCGATATGATTCTTAAGCTTCAGTGGTAAGGATAATCTAGACAATCAGTTTAGTAATGCATTATGCAAATTCTCCAACAAAGCAGATAGAAGTATTCTAATTCATTGCAAAATTAAATATTTTTGGGTTTTTTTGGTTTTTATAAACCATTTTGCAACTTCTCAACTCCTAATTCATTTAAACATGTTCATTTTATTGTCTTAGTAAAAATGATATTTTTGAATAAGGTGATTAGGCTATCAATTCACAATATTTAATTTATTTCTTGTAAAAAGAAATTTTTTAAATGTTTGCCTTATTTCACAGTTATTTTATTTTTTATTTTTTAATCATTTTTTTAATTGAAGTATAGCTGATTTACAATGTTGTGTTAATTTCTGCTGTACAGCAAGATGATACAGTTATAAATATATACACATTTTAAAAAAATCTTTATTGGAGTATAATTGCTTTACAATGGTGTGTTAATTTCTGCTTTATAACAAAGTGAATCAGCTATACATATACATATATCCCCATAACTCCTCCCTCTTGGGTCTCCCTCCCACCTTCCCGATACCACCCCTCTAGGTGGTCACAAAGCACCAAGCTAATCTCCTTCTGCTATGCGGCTGCCTCCCCACTAGCTATCTATTTTACATTTGGTGATATATATAAGTCCATGCCACTTTCTCACTTCGTCCCAGCTTACCCTTCCCCCTCCCTGTATCCTCAAGTCCATTCTCTACATCTGCATCTTTATTCCTGTCCTGCCCCTAGGTTCTTCAGACCTTTTTTTTTTGAGATTCCATATATATGTGTTAGCATACGGTATTTGTTTTTCTCTTTCAGATTTATTTCCCTCTGTATGACAGACTCTAAGTCCATCCACCTCACTACAAATAACTCAATTTCGTCTCCTTTTATGGCTGAGTAATATTCCATTGTATATATGTGCCACATCTTCTTTATCCATTAATCTATTTATGGATACTTAGGTTGCTTCCATGTCCTGGCTATTGTAAATAGAGCTGCAATGAACATTGTGGTACATGATTCTTTTTGAATTATGGTTTTCTCAAGGTATATGCCCAGTAGTGGGATTGATGGGTCGTATGGTAGTTCTATTTTTAGTTTTTTAAGGAAGCTCCATACTGTTTTCCATAGTGGCTGTATCAATTTACATTCCCACCAACAGTGCAAGGGCGTTCCCTTTTCTCCACACCCTCTCCAGCATTTGTTGTTTGTAGATATTTTGATGATGGCCATTCTAACTGGTGTGAGGTGATACCTCATTGTAGTTTTGGTTTGCATTTCTCTAATGATTAATGATGTTGAGCATCCTTTCATGTGTTTGTGGTCAGTCTGTATATCTTCTTTGGAGAAATGTCTATTTAGGTCTTCTGCCCATTTTTGAATTGGGTTGTTTGTTTTTTTGATATTGAGCTGCATGAGCTGCTTGTATATTTTGGAGATTAATCCTTTGTCCATTGTTTCATTTGCAAATATTTTCTCCCATTCTGAGGGTTGTCTTTTGGTCTTGTTTATGGTTTCCTTTGTTGTGCAAAAGATTTGAAGTTTCATTAGGTCCCATTTGTTTATTTTTGTTTTTATTTCCATTTTTCTAGGACGTGGATCATAAAGGATCTTGCTGTGATTTACGTCATAGAGTGTTCTGCCTATGTTTTCCTCTAAGAGTTTTATAGTGTCTGGTCTTTCATTTAGGTCTTTAATCCATTTTGAGTTATTTTTGTGGATGCTGTTAAGGAGTGTTCTAATTTCATTCTTTTACATGTAGCTGTCCAGTTTTCCCAGCACCACTTATTGAAGAGGCTGTCTTTTCTCCATTGTATATTCTTGCCTCCTTTATCAAAAATAAGGTGACCATATGTGTGTGGGTTTATCTCTGGGCTTTCTATCCTGTTCCATTGATCTATATTTCTGTTTTTGTGCCAGTACCATACTCTCTTGATTACTGTAGCTTTGTAGTATAGTCTGAAATCCAGGAGCCTGAATCCTCCAGCTCCGTTTTTCGTTCTCAAGATTGTTTTGGCTCTTCAGGATCTTTTGTGTTTCCATGCAAATTGTGAAATTGTTTGTTCTAGTTCTGTGAAAAATGCCAGTGGTAGTTTGATAGGGATTGCATTGAATTTGTAGATTGCTTTGGGTAGTAGAGTCATTTTCACAATGTTGATTCTTTCAAGCCAAGAACATGGTATATCTCTCCATCTATTTGTATCACCTTTAATTTCTTTCAGCAGTGTCTTATAGTTTTCTTCACAGTTATTTTAAAACCACTTCTCATCTCTTTAACTACTTTTGGTGTAAAAAACAGAAAACATATTCACCTTCATTTATACTCTATTTCCAGTCAGAGCTCTCCTTCCTGAGTCTGCTAACAACTTGAATCAAGTCCCGCTACTATCCTTGGGGTACAGTATAAGTAAACAAACACAATACAAATAAAACAGAATTACCTGCAGGAAATAACTGTTCTAATATCAGCAACAAACAACTCAATTTCAAGTTTGTGCAGTCTTCAAATGCTTATTTTTTAATATTTTGTTCTTAACAGATCTCTATAAATGGCCATATGGTCAAGATATGGGCCTGTCTGAGAAGAGTCCATATTGCTCTTCCCATTTGCCCCATTTTCTCTGAACTTGGGCATGTGTCCAGATGGGCAAACTCCTGCTTTGCTCTATTCCCGATCTCCCATGTGCATTCCTCACCACTTCACAGTCTCTCTCACCTGTACCTCCTCAAGGTCACTTGTAAATGGGCAATCTCAGTTGACTCAGAGAATCAGGCAAGAGTTGCAGATGCAACTTGGGGTGTCTCCTTTGTTCAAACCCATTGCCTCAGAGACGTTGCTCATGTCTAGACTATGCTTGGTAACAGGCCTCTCTCTCATCACAGGGCTGGGCGGTGAGCCCAAGCTGAGGCAGCCATAGCCCTTTACCCTGCAATGATTGCTTCAACTGGGCACATGCAACGATACTAGCAAGGAAACTCTTTTTCTTTCTCTGGTTTCCTGCTAAAAGAATATAAGCCCTGAACTCTGTAGCTTTGTTTCCTGACACACATTTATAGCAAAAGGAAATGAGAAAAGCTGAGTCAGGATCAGAAGATAGTCTTGTGGATCACTCCCATGATCCAGTTCCCCTAGAGGATGGTCCCCTTCCTTCTGTTGAGTAAAAAAGTAATAATAAATTCCCCCTTTTAGACTAAATGGGATTTAGTTGTATGTTTATCTCTTACAACTGAAATAATCTTGACTAGTATAAAAAGGATGAGATTCTGGGAACAAAGTTGAGCATAAGCCTTAGCCACACCGTCAAGTGGGACCAACCGGAGATTTACCCTTTTGGAGAGTTGGTGAGGCAGTGGTAATAACTGGAGAGGGACAGAGAGTGCAAGGATGAGAGGGGGCCAGTCCAAAACTCGGGACGTTGTTGTAAGTAAAAGTAGGTCAAGCAATCTCCAAATCAGAGGAACTGCAGAGGCCCCAGGCAGGTAAGAGACATGTGGCAGCAGGTATCTCGGATTTGATCACTGGGAACTGGGATACCAGGTTATGATTTGGCACAGGAAAATGAGCCATGAGTAATTAGGAGTTGGTACACAAGAATCCTAGTAGGCTCAGGCAAAAGAACAACTGATACAGATTCCTTTAGCCATTATATCCACCCTACCTAGGGGTTTGATTGCCCCCGGAATATGGGCTGGAACAAAACAAGTTGCAAGGACAGGTATCATATAGCCTCCACCACTCTCTTCCACAGAACCACTTCAATTGTCAATATCTTTTTGCAGGCTTAATTTTAAGTCATACACCCTGAGTGTAATTTTTGCCACTTCTTCACAGATATGAGACTCTTTCTCTCCAGTCACTTTCCAGATTCCAAATAGGTCAGATTCCAAATATTTGTTTGTGTGAGCTGGAAAAGTAATTCTTCAGAATGTACATGAGCTTTAGTAGGCTTTTGAGGGCTGAAACCCAAACACAAAGGAAATTGATGTTATGGGTAAAAGGACTTTGAGCTGAGACTCTAGACTCCAAGCATACATCTCCCCACCCCAGCTTCAAGCCTAAAGCCACAGCTACTGCAGAGAGAACATGGCAAGATCCAGAATAATCCCTTCCCTACTTGGCATCTAGTAGTATGAAAATAATGAAAAGCATTGAATGTTCTGGTTATCTACTGCTGTATAACAAGCCACTCCCAAAATTAGTGACCATAAGTTGAATAGGAATAAAGACCACTCTACTGTGCCTCATGATTCTGGAGGCCAGAATTAGGGTAAGGTTCTACTGTGCAATTCTTCTGTTCACTTGAAGTCTACTGGGATGACTTGTGGCTGGTAGCCTGGTTCCTTACATTCTGGAAGATCCCTGAGGGCTTCACTCACATGTCTGAAACTTCAGCAAGAATAGCTGCTAGGCTGGACTCAGCTGGGCCCCTCTCCCTCTCCATGGAGTCTCTGAGCCCCTCGTTATAGTCCTTCAAGTAGGGTAGTTGGACTTCTCACATGGCATCTCAGGACTCCAAGAGAATAAAGTAGGAGCTGCCTATCATTTCAAATGCTAAGTCCAAACTGGCAAAGCATCTCTTCTATCATGTTCTATTTGCCAAATTGACGCAGGCCAGCCCAGGTTCAAAGGGAGAGGAGACAGACCTTCATCTTTTCATGGGAAGAATGTCAAAGAATTTTCAGCCATTCTTAATCCACCACAGTGTTCTTCTAGGACTCTTAAAAGGGCTACACCCTCAACTTTTGTGGTCTTTTGTTGTTTTCATCTTCAAACTACTTTTAAAATCCACTGCTACAGATTTCTTCATGTGAGTTCAATAAGCCTTTATTTATGCATTACTCACTGGGAGAGAATAATGTGCCAGGAACAGTGCCATGCCCTGGGAATATAATGATAAAAAAGGCAGACAGATTATTTCTTCCCTTATGCATATTACATTCTGATAGATAATATAAGAAAGTAAAAGGCAATCACCATATCCTTTAACAAGTTCTACAATAGGGTATTTGAGCATGGAACCTGTTCTAGAAGAGGTGATATTAAAGGGTGACCTAAAAGATGAGTAAGAGCTAGTCAGACCAAGAAGGGGAGAGTATTCAAGGCAGAGAGAAAAATTTGCAAAGGACTGAAGTTTTTGTTTTTTGGGGTTTTTTTTCGGTACGTGGGCCTCTCACTGCTGTGGCCTCTCCCGTTGCGGAGCACAGGCTCCGTATGCACAGGCCCAGCCGCTCTGCGGCATGTGGGATCCTCCCGGACCGGGGCACGAACCCGTGTCCCCTGTATTGGCAGACGGACTCCCAACCACTGTGCCACCAGGGAAGCCCAGGACTGAAGTTTTTATAGACAGCCTGGTGTCAGTCTGCTTCTCCAATAAAGTTGAAAAGGGGTAAAGGGAGAGAAAGTATACAAAGAAAGAAGTAGCAGAAAGAGAAGGCTGGAGAACTAATCAGGAGCCAAATCAAGGAGAACCTTATAATCACTTCAAGAAATCAGGACTTTATTCTTAATGTGGGAACCCAAGACTGATGGAGAACTGAAGGCTCTAAGCAGAGAAAAGGCATAATTAGATTTCTGTTTCCAGTAGACTGCCTGGCTGCAGTAAGAGGAAGGCATTGGATGATAGCAAAGCTGGAGGCAAGGAGATTATTTAGCAGATTGTGCAATAATATTGGTAAATATTGGTAAATATTTGGTAAATATTGGTAAATATTGGTAAAAGGTCATGTGGCCTGAATAGAGAAATAGCAGTCATATAGAAAAAAGTGGACAGTAATTTTAAAAGCTATTCAGAAAGTCATATCAACTGGACTTTGTGATTCGTTGTAGACGGTGAAGGAGATGAAAGAGGAAAGGCTGCCATCCAACTAGTGATTAAGGGGTAGACTGATGGTGCCAATTCACCAAGGCAGAGAACACAGGAGAAGGCTCAGGTTTAGAGATGGGAGTGAGTATATTTTGGATGCATTGAATTTGAGGTACCAATGAGACATCCACATAGAGATGTCCCGTATGTGGTGAGAAGAAACACTTCAAAGGAGACTAAAAGGGCATGGCCAGAGTTAAAAGAAAAGGGTAATGACACAGAAACCAACAAGAGTCAATGTTCAAGAAAGAGTGAGTGGAGTGACCAGTAGTTTCAAATGCAATCCCCATGCACCAGGCACTGAGCTAGATAAAGGAACACAAAAGACATTCTTCCTGCCCTTGGAAACATTACTGTGTTATTTCACTGTGTCTAATCCCTAACTCGACTCTCTTGGTCCTGAGATTTTTATCTTCCTCTCCACAATTTTCCTGGAATCTGGAGTTCTGGCCCAAATGCCAGTTTATACTGCATGGTACCTAGTCATGCTAACTCATTACTTCTTACAAAATATCATTGATGTGGTACTTGACTTCCCACTGCTAAAAATTGTCTATATTCCTTTCTCTACTTGATTGGGGTCTGTTGTGTCTATGCCCCTGTTATGATCTGGTTCATTTTGTTTCTAATTGAGTGCCAAGACCAATTCTCCTTCCCATTGTCCCTACCCAACATGAGCTACCTGTTCTAATACATATATGGAATGACACTAAACTGGATGTTCATAAGACAGATATGATCTGTATTCTTAAAGACAAGAGTCCAAGAGGCGTTTCAAGACTTGTTTTCAGCAGAGAGTTTTCACTTCCCTATAACGCTGGCAGTTCTTTTGTGTGTTCCCTTAAGAGAGGTACTGTGAAATATTTTACTTCTTTCAGAGGACATTTATCAGCAGGGTATTGACCCTGCGGTATCTTTGTGAACATGCAGGTTTTATTCAGTACAGGAGTCCTCATCATTTCCTCCTGTTATATCCTATATGTTAGACTCCCCGTGGGGTGGGGAAATCAGGGCAGACCATGGAATCATCTGTTCCTTGGTACTGCAATATCACCTGGCAGATGGAACTTTATGGCTGAGCTTTGGAGGAAGGCATTCTTTCCTGCTATTTGCAGGAATTTAGGGCAGCTTCTTTCTGGCTCATAAAGTTGTCCTTTGTAAACACTATCATTTTGGCTGTCTAGTCCTTTCTCAATTTTCCATGCTAAAAGGAGCTGAGCCTTGGCATAGATAATGCACAATATACTACTTGGATAATAATTGGCAAGCATATTATAATGGATGACTTTTTTGTAATAGATGTAATTTTTTCTATCTATGCTTTGCCTAGACTGGTATTAAATGGGCACACAGCCACTGCCAGCAGTTTTATGGGGAGAGGAAAGGACGTTGAGTAAAAGTCAGGCTACGATTTTTCAAATTTGTGGTGAAAAATTCACATATAGTTTATAAAGTGCTGATTGTGCATTTAACCCAACAATACACGAGGGAATTAAAGTGTGATTCAGCGTACATCAAATGTTTCAGAAGAGTAGTCACATCATACAGGAAGGTTACCTTCAAAAGAACATCCTATAAACCCAAATTTGCATATAGTCAGAACTATTCTTAAAACCTCTTAAATCTTGGCAACGTTTCACACTTTTGATTTGAATGTACTTTTAGTAAGTTCAGAACAGGCACTTTTTTTTGCAGACTTAATATAGATTACTACTCTTCTGGTAATCTAAACTATATTCCAACACTCGAATTCTCAGAGTTGGCTTGAATTTCCAGGTGTTGAACAAAAACAGAAACTTTTCTTAAGATTTAAATCTTAGAATAAATCTTAGAATAAAATTAGCCAGCAACAAATTGTACAACTTCAGATACACATAAGCTAGCAATCAGTGGGAGAGCATGAGGACCCCAAATATGCCTCCTTTCCAGGAGACATACACGGGAGTTTCTTCTACCCTGTTAATACAGCTCAAGGATGTCACCAAGTCCTGGCTTAGAGTTTCTCACTGGATGGAGGAATAATCATAGTTATGCCTATGCTGCTTCCATTTGACTTGCTGGTCAAGGAATGGCCTGTATCAAGGAGTTAGCACAGAAGTCCTAGTTCAAAGTGCAGGTAGTACATAGCTGGAAACAATTGGCAGTTAAGTGAACCTCATTTGAACTGAAACATGGTCTACATAATACACATAATTTTGTGAAATAATGGAATGGCGTACATAGTTGCACTACATATGTCGCATTCCAATAAGATGCAACATGACCATAGAAGGAGTCAATCTGGATCTCATTCACATCTTGAGTGCATTTTAGTTTATCAACTTACAAAGTAAAAGGAGCTTGCTTCAAATTGATCCTAGCAAGAACCACAGAAAGTATCTCTAGTATACCTCTTTTGTGCTAGGTCGTTGAAAAGAAAAATATGCTACATTTCAGAAAAGCTCCTTCTTATTCCAAATTCATCATAGACCCCCGTGACTACAGCAGTATCATATGACTGCTTCTCCTTAACATGTAGTTCTTAAGTTTCAGTGCAAAACTATTCAATTCTAAGATATTTCATTTTCCAATTGAACCTCAGTAGTATTTTAGATATTTTCACAGATGGTGCCAATTAGATAATGCACTAGAAGAATTTAATCCATATTCTTGTTTTGCTGTTGATGCTTGAGGCAGAAGAGCATAGTGCGGAAGTGTGGGCTTTAACGCAGACAAGTGGAGGTGTGAAACGTCATACTTTCATTTATGATCTATGTGCCTTTGGGCAATTCTCTTTGCCTCTCTAAGCTCCAGTATCTCTATCTGTAAAATGGAATTAATAATATCTATTTCAAAGGTTGTTGTGAAGAAAACATAATGTATTTTAAGTTGCTGATGTCAGCTAAGCCAGTAGTTCTCAAACTAAATTTGCATAAGAATCACTTTAGGATCTTGATAAAAATAGCAATCCATTCAGATGTTCTGGTTCAAAAGGTCTGGGGAGGAGTCTGAGAACCCACATCTATTAACAAACAACTCAGGTAATTCTGTTTCAAATTTCCAAAGAGCATTCCTTGAGAAACACTACACTGGACTCTTTTTTTTTTTTTAATTGAAGTATAGTTGATTTACAATGTTGTGTTAGTTTCATGTGTACAGAATACAGTTGCAAAAATCCTCAGCAATGTATTAGCAAACCAAATCCAACAGCACATAAAAAGGATCATACACCATGATCAAGTTGGATTCATCCCAAGGTCACAAGGATGGTCCAACATATGTGAATCAATTAATGTGATACACCACATCAGCAAAAGAAAAGACAAAACCCATGTGATCATGTCAATAGTTGCAGGAAAAGCATTTGATAAAATTCAACATCCATTCACTGTAAAAGCTCTCATCAAAGTGGGTGAGAGTGGAATATACTTGGCCTTCAAAATTCTAATTATTGTTTGCCGCTGTCTATTAAGGACTCCAAGCTCGCTGAAGACAGAGGCCATGTATGCTTAGCTGATCATTGTCTGACCAGCACCCAGTAGAGTACCTCGCACATAGTAGGTATTTCACAAATATTTGTGGAGTGAATGGATGAATATTTTAGAAAGATCATTGACAGCAAAGTAGAAAATGTTTTGGGGTAGGTATGGGGGTGGCAAGGCATGAAACACAGAGCCAAGCTGGGAGATGTTGTAATAGGTCCGGTGAATGATGATTTTGATCTGAACAGGGGCAGTGGAGGAGAGTATGGAGAGATGGGGACACATCTAAGAAATAGTAAAAAGATAGAATCAGCAAAAACTGCAGAATTTGCACTAGCTGTATTCGTCTATCTTTTGAATCCTGTACTTCCTTCACTCCATCCCTTCTAGATGCCTATAGTCCCTTCTCTTCGATTTTTATGCTTTGATTACTCCTATTCCTAACAGCCTGTTTTCGGCCTCTCCTATTTTTTTTTAATGGATGCATTTTCTCAGATGCTCAGGGCCATTCACCATAGGGATCTTCAGTGAAATTTCCTCACTGGCTCTTTCTTAATCTATAAGCTACAGTTTGGTTTTTCTGCCAAGAAGAAGAAGAATGAAACTCAACAGGAAGCTCATTTGTCCAAAAGCAGAGCATCTGACAAACTCTGGCCTTGCTTTTTCTGGAAATGTCAGATCTCTGAAGATAGAGAACACTTTAAAAGGTTGTTCCAAATACTTATCTCCTTTTCACTTACTCCTAATTCCACTACAACGCAGCAGCCTGAAATGAGGTAATGTCATTTATAACTGTATGTTTTTATAATGTCTTTTATATTATATGCTTTCTCTTTATTTTACCCTGCTTTATTACTCAGGATCTGCATAATCAACCAACCACATCAATCACTCCTCTCTCTACAATTCGATGGTCACCATAGATGAACCATACAATCTCACATTTTGCTAAACTACCCTCTATTACCCTTGCACTACTCCCTGTGTGCTTCTGTCTGAACTTACCATCTAATCAAGTGCTAGAAGTACCTGCCTCTGCTGTCTCCCTGCCCTCACTCCAAGTGCTTACATAAGCAAGCAGGCTCAGTAGTTCAGTCCCTGACGTTAACACATTGACTTGCTTTGTTTTCTTCAGAACACTTGCTAATTACCTAACCTCCCTGCATAGATAGGATAGCTATTCCCTGAAATAGCTACCCTATGAGCCCACTTAGATTTACTCTTTAACTTGAATATCCAGCCTCTTCACCATCTGCAAAAACCCTTCACATTTTGCTCATTTTGATACCCACAAACATACTTCATTCACTCCTCCTTATTCACCCACCTTGTACTCTTACTTTAAGATGGAGCTTCTTGGGGTTTCCATTCAAGATGGCAACATAGGAGGATCCTGGGCTCACCTCTTCACATGGACACACAGAATCTATGGCTAAATATGCAACAACTTCCACTGAAAAAACCTAAAAAACTGTCTCATCTACATATCAGGCAAATGACAGAAGGTCCATATCGAAGTGGGTAGGAGAAGCTGGGACACAATATCGCCATAAACCCCATCCCACTACTGCGACCCACAATCGGGAGGGAACTCAAAACCCAGAGCTTCTCCCTGAGGAGCAAAGGGTTTGAACCCCACATCAGGCATTTCAACTTTTAAGACCTGCACCTAAGAGATGAGCCCCCAAATCATCTAGCTTTGAGAATCAATGAGGCTCATGTTCGTGAGACCCAAGACTGTAGTGATCTGAGAAACAGCTCTTAGAGGCCTACACACTTGGATTCACACCCCCCCAGGGCCCAGTGCAGAGGCACCCAGACTTTGAGTGAAAGGGGATCATTTGCGATCTTAAAGTGTCGGTCTGAGGGGTAGGCATTTAACTCAGCACACATCTAGGGTCCTGCTGACTGGCAGGTAGATGCTTCCTCTGCCTTGTTCTAGCTAGCAGGTGCCATATTTTTTTTTAACACTGGCTTTTTTTTTTTTTCATTTTTTCTGCAGGTGGCATCTACATGCTCTCCTTCTGCCTCCTTCCAGCTGGTGGATGCCAACTTTGCACCCTCTCTCTGCCCATTCCGAAGTACCATTGTCTCCTAGAGGGGAGCTTTTATGCATGTCTTGTGCCCAGGGGTCACCTCTTGATCTCCTGGCTCTGGAAGACAGGGGAGCTTGTGATCCTGGGTCCCATGGGACTGTAAACATTGGAGAGTCAGTTCTTGGCAGGTCACCACCCCACGGCGCTGCACAGATAGCAGACAAACATACCTCTGGTCTGTCTGTGAAAGAGGCCTATTTGCTTGCCTTGGAGCTTCAGCCCAAGGGGTAGACTTCTGGTTTGACACACAACTGCAGGTCTACCGAGGTGCTCTCAGGAACAGAGGGTCTGCCTTTGGTACCTCATTGTCAGTCATTGGCCACTGGCTCTGGTGGAGGAGAAGTGCTTAGGGACAGTACAACCTCCACTGGGGTAGTTTCTTTTGACATAGAGCAATCCTCTAGAGAATCCTCCTATGGCAATCCTCGCAGCAGCTGGGGGGTAGGTACACCACCAGTGAAGGAGATCTGGTGGCGGACCAACAGTCTCCACTATAACTTGAATTCTCAATGCGGCAATGTTCCCTCAAGGGGGTGATATTAGCTCTTACAGGGTGTGGGAAGGGGAAATCTCAGACATTACAATGGTTTATGTCTCTCAAAAGGACCACAGTATATAAACAAATGTACAGTGTTAACTAGTCTTTCAAAGCTGAAAACTGGTTCTGCAAACTTGCATTTCCCAGTATTAAGCTACTTCTCCCAGCTCCAAACCCACCTTTCTGCACTCCACTTTGAGTTGCTGCCACTGGGACTCTGAACACATCTCACCTTTGCTAGATGGCTCCCAGTTTGGTTCTGGCAAAAGGGGCTCCCCTAACTAAAGGGATGCTGATGACAGGCAGAGGGAAAAGGGACATGCTCCTTCCTGAGTACTTGCTGTCCTGTCACTCTCCTCTTAGCAACAGCCCGTCACCTGGGCAGTGGCAGGTGATTCTGGTTTCCTGTATTTTTTCACACTCACATAACTGGCCTCATTGTGCCCTTCAGAGATACCAGAAGACTGCCCAGCACCATCTCCACAGCAGTGTGGGTCCCAGCTCTGTGACATTCCTTTGCCAGGGACAAGTTCCAACCTCTTCCCTGTGTCCCTCCTGTAGTTACTAGATCTATGTCATCTTAGTGCTTCTTTCTTGCCCTTTCAGTTCTCCAATTCCTTATATTAAATCCTCTCTATTCAAAAAGCTGGAGTGATTTCTGTTTTCCTGACCAGATTCTGGGTTCCAAATGTTAACATGTTGCCCTTGGCCTATCACTTCTCTGATTTTTAATTTTGGCTTTATTAAAACTGGGGAAAGATGGGAAACCTGCTTTAAGAGTACCTCAGAGAGAAAGCTGCTGAGAAGGGAAATACACAGCAAAGGAATAGAATCATACTTTGAGATCCAGATCACAGAATGATGTGCAAGTTCCACCCCCACCTCCCACCAGTACCTGTGAATGTGACATCGCTAGGAAATAGGGTCTTTGCCAATGTAATCAAGTTAATATTGATGTCATACTAGATTAGGGTGGGCCCTAGTATAATGATGTATCCTTACAAGAGGGAAACAGGGACACAGAGACAGACACACGTAGAAATGACCACGAGATAACCAAAGCAGAGACTGGATTGATTGCTCTACAAGCCAAGGAATGCAGAGGACTGCTGGTAACCACCAGAAGCTAGGAAAGAGGTGAGGAAGAATTTTCCCTTAGAAGCTTCAGAGAGAGCACAGCCTTGAGGACATTTTGATTTCAGAATTCTAGCCTTCAGAACTGTGAAAGTATACATTTGTGCTATTTTAAACTGCCAGGTTTATGGTAATTTGTTACATCAGCTCTAGGAAACTAATACAATTTTTTAAGCATTAAATCATTTATTTCTTATTTATGTGTGTGGTTTCAACATATCTATGCAAATAAGCCCTTTCTTTAATTTAGGAAAAAAGTTTCACTTAAACAGAAATGACAGTGAAACTAATATTAACCCCTGCCTGTCTCCTGGTTCTGAATGAATGATTCCTAACCATTATAACACTTAAATATAGGCCTTTTTGGCCCAAGTTTTTTATATCCTGGCATCAGACTCTTAGGCAATTCCTTAAGCGTAAATATTGAAAATGCACTTCACTAGTATTTCTCTATTTTCAGCCCCAAAGGACAATACAATATTTTACTTACACAGGCAAATAGACACAAATAAGCCATTTTTAGACTTTGATGATTGCTTATATTTCTTTTTTAATGACTTATTAAAAAAAATCATAATTAATATGCCAATGACCTCCTGTTAAGTTGTTGCTCTTCCTTATATAATGGACCCTTTTGGCAATAATAAGACAAGAAGAATTTTGACCTTAAATGCCAGAGAGAAACATGTTCCCAAAGTAATTTGCCATTGCTATTTAAAGGCAAAACTTTGGGAATTTTCTTCCATTTCAGTTGAACTTCAAATAGCTAAAAGCCAATGACTTCAGTCAGATCCTCAATTACACCAAGGCAAAAATGTATTCCACTCAGGATTCTGAGTCCATTAGAAGGTCACACACATGCCATCCCAGGCCACTTTTTCCCAGTTGTAATTCCATGGACTCTGGTTTCCAACCCTCGTTATGAGCTGAATTGCTGAAGCATCACTGCCTTTTTTCTTCCGCTAGATCTGTGGACAAGTCTGCCAGAATGGCAGACTAAGAGCACCGTACATGAAGACCATGGCAAACCCTCTTTGTCCTGGGAAATATCCTAGGAATGGTTGTCTTTTAAATAACTATTTTTCTTCCCATGTTCTCTTTATCACTTTCATTAAGGCCATGGCTAAAATTTGCCAAAACATTCAAGTAGAAGTTAAAAGTGTTTCAACTCTTTGTCACCTCAGCCCTCCCCTGCCCTCACCCTATGTGTTCTCCATGCCTGCTGGAGAGGAAGGCAGTTCATCTTTCTTTATGCTTCTTCATGTCACTCCTTTGTTTTATTCTTTCCCTTTTTGTGATGGAGAAGCACCACAGTATAGTAACTAAGCACATAGACTTTGAAGTAAAATGAAAAGATCTGGGTTCACATTCTGGCTTTGCCACTTATTAGTTGTGTGTCCTCAAGCGTATTATTTAAACTTTTATGAAACCTATTGTCCTCATCTATAAAACAGGAACAGTAGTATTTACTTAGGGTTATTTTTGAGAATTAGTGAAATTATATATATAAAGTGCTTAGCTCTCTTAATATAATAAGTAACCAAATAAATTGGCACTTGTCTTCCTCTGCTTGCCATTTAGCCATAATCACATTTAGATTAGACCCAATTAAACTGTGATACATTCTACATTCCAGTGGGGCTTAGCTACTAAGTCTCAGGGCAAATGAATACTCCAATTTTGTTCTATTGATTATAGCATATCAGTGCAAAGGCACTGTCAGTACATGGCAAATGAATGATCATCAAATGCATGGAACAATGAATAATTATAGTAGGTTGAATACCAGCTTTTCAAGTACACTGTATCTGTACAAAAGACAAATGAGAGGGAAAGTTTAAATAAATATATATCGCCATTTTCTGCTCATCTGAGTTGACAGCGAGTTTTGCCTTTATTTTATTTTTTTTCCTGTACAACAGTAAAGCTGGTGAAATTTGCTCTGGAAATTGAACAAGGAGAGGCAGAATTTGTTCCTTTTCCTCTGAGAAGTATTGTGCGTTATTGTGTTCTGTGAATAGTATAATTACTTCCACAATAACAGAAGACTGAACAGTCACAGGTGTTGGGTTTTGCATTGCACCTTGTGGGTGAGAGCATCATTAAAAGCTTTGTTCTCAGTGTCACCAAAAACAGGCATCACCATGTGTCTCACAGTTGCAAACACTTGAGTGCGTTCAGAGAGTCATACTCTCCCAAACTTCATCCTCTCCTGGAGGAAGCTATTCATTTTAGAATATAACTTTCCTTATGCTTTTCTCTCCCTCATCTACAGACCTGATGAGAGCAGCAGGTGTCTGGAACTATAGTACTCTTCTGGAAAGGCACACCCAGTGCTGAATATTCACTGTCAAACATCTCCTCCGAACATGCTTTTGAAGGCTTCTTTGGGCTTGCTGGGATGAGACTGGCTTCTACTTGATCTATGTGTGCGTTCCATCTTCCTCCTACACATCTGTCAGGCATTATGTCCTCTTTGCAATGATCAGAGAGAAGCATGACTCCAATAGTTTGGCCCTAAGCAAATGAAGGAGGCAAGCTGTCACTAACTTAGATGGGGAAGAATGCCTAAGAGGCAGGCTTCAGGAGAAAAGGAAATGAGGGCAATCAGGGTAGGAATTCAGTTTTGACCACCTTATGTTTGAAACGTCTATCATTCATCCACGTAGAGATGTCAAGTAAATAGTTCAATGTAAGACTAGAGTTCCCGGGAGTGGTTAGGGCTAGAGATATACATGTGGTTAGCACGTAGATGGTATTTAAACCATTAAGACCAGATGCAATGACCAGGGGAGTTAGTTAGGATAGATGAAAAAGAAAGAAGGACAAAGAACTAAATTTTTGTGGCAATTCGACAAGAATAGGATGTAGGAGAGATGAGGAGGGATAAGTAATTAGTATGTTTTTATTAAGTTCATTTGCTTTTCCAGGTAAAATATTCTCAGGTTGTCTAAATCACTTTTGTGGGACATGTTTGCCCAACCCTAGTACCATGTTTCACTTTCCTGGTGAGAAGTAAATGAACTTAGTACACCAAATGGAATAGAGCAAGTCGTGGCATGAACTGTACAGAGGAAAGAGGGACCAGTACATCTTATAATTTGAATCCCAGAATTTTATTATTGCAGACCATGTTTCATGTTTTCTTCATATCTGAATCATCGTAGGTTCAGTTCTCCGAAAAACAATACGTACCAGACTGAATTCTTGAAACCAGATGCAATAATTTACACGTTTTGCCTACAAATTTCATATTGTTGTATTTGCTCCTCGTTAGTCAAACCAGATATTTTTGAACGCAGGGCAAAATACTGACTGCATCACATTTGTTTAGCTTTGGTTACTTGAGAACCATGCTTTCTATATCTACCTATTTCCCCTTCTCCAGGCAACATTAAAATTGTCATTAGGAATTTTCAGGATCTCGAAAATTTTACAATATGAATCAACACTATTACTCTCAACCAAAACGTTCTTATTTAAAGACATTATCCTGGGCTTCCCTGGTGGCGCAATGGTTGAGAGTCCGCCTGCTGATGCAGGGGGACACGGGTTCGTGCTCCGGTCCGGGAAGATCCCACATGCCACGGAGTGGCTGGGCCCGTGAGCCATGGCCGCTGGGCCTGCGCGTCCGGAGCCTGTGCTCCGCAACGGGAGAGGCCACAGCAGTGAGAGGCCTGCGTACCGCAAAAAAAAAAAGAAAAAAAAAGACATTATCCTTTGTTCTGTTCACAGCAGAAAAATGAGAATTATTGAGACTGAATAGACTTGCTTGCCAATGAAATGTTTGTAGCAGTCAGAAATGCCAGATGAACAACTTTGATTAAAATATCACAAATTTTAGTTACTCAGTGGTAAGTTTATTATCTTCTTCTTTATTAATTTTTCTCTTATTAAACTTACACATGAACGATGTAAATTTTTTAACATCTTTATTGAAGTATAATTGCTTTACAATGGTGTATTAGTTTCTGCTTTATAACAAAGGGAATCAGCTATATGCATACATATATCCCCATATGATCTCCCTCTTGCATCTCCATCCCACCCTCCCTATCCCACCCTTCTAGGTGGTCACAAAGCACTGAGCTGATCTCCTTGTGCTATGTGGCTGCTTCCCACTAGCTATCTATTTTACATTTGGTAGTGTATATATGTCCATGTCACTCTCTCACTTCATCCCAGCTTATCCTTCCCCCTCCCCGTGTCCTCAAGTCCATTCTCAACATCTGGGTCTTTATTGCTGTCCTGACCCTACGTTCTTGGGAACCATTTTCTTTCTTTCTTTCTTTTTTAGATTACATATATATGTGTTAGCATACAGTGTTTGTTTTTCTCTTTCTGACTTACTTCACTCTGTATGACAGACTCTAGGTCCATCCACCTCCCTACAAATAACTCAATTTCGTTTCTTTTAATGGCTGAGTAATATTCCATTGTATACATGTGTCACACCTTCGTTATCTATTTATCTGTTGATGGACACTTAGTTTGCTTCCATGTCCTCCCTATTGTAAATAGAGCTGCAATGAACATTGTGGTACGTGACTCTTTTTAAATTATACTTTTCTCAGAGTAGATTACTGGGTCATATGGTAGTTCTATTTGTAGTTTTTTAAGGAACCTCCATACTGTTCTCCATAGTAGCTGTATCAATCTACATTCCCACCAACAGTGAAAGAGGGTTCCCTTTTCTCCACACCCTCTCCAGCATTTATTGTTTTTAGATTTTTTGACGATGGACATTCTGACTGGTGTGAGGTGATACATCATTGTAGTTTTGATTTGCATTTCTCTAATGATTAGTGATGTTGAGCATCCTTTCATGTGTTTGTTGGCAATCTGTATATCTTCTTTGGAGAAATGTCTATTTAGGTCCTCTGCCCATTTTTGGATTTGTTTGTTTGTTTTTTTTGATATTGAGCTGCATGAGCTACTTGTAAATTTTGGAGATTAATCCTCTGTCAGTTCCTTCATTTGCAAATATTTTCTCCCATTCTGACGGTTGTCTTTTTGTCTTGTTTAAGGTTTCCTTTGCTGTGCAAAAGCTTTTAAGTTTCATTAGGACCCATTTGTTTATTTTTGTTTTTATTTCCATTTCTCTAGGAAGTGGGTCAAAAAGGATTTTGCTCTGATTTATGTCATAGGGTGTTCTGCTATGTTTTCCTCTAAGAGTTTTATAGTGTCTGGCATTATATTTAGGCCTTCAATCCATTTTGAGTTTATTTTTCTATATGGTGTTAGGGAGTGTTCTAATTTCATTCTTTTACATGTAGCTATCCAGTTTTCCCAGCACCATTTATTGAGGAGGCTCTCTTTTCTCCACTGTATATTCTTTCCTCCTTTATCAAAAATAAGGTGACCAGGGCTTCCCTCGTGGCTCAGTGGTTGAGAGTCTGCCTGCTGATGCAGGGGACACGGGTTCGTGCCCTGGTCCAGGAGGATCCCACATGCCATGGAGCGGCTGGGCCCATGGGCCATGGCCGCTGAGCCTGTGTGTCTGGAGCCTGTGCTCCGCAACAGGAGAGGCCACAACAGTGAGAAGCCTGCATACCACAAATAAATAAATAAATAAGGTGACCATATGTGCGTGGGTTTATCTCTGTGTTTTTGATCCTGTTCTATTGGTGTATATTTCTGTTTTTGTGCCAGTACCATACTGTCTTGATTACTGTAGCTTTGTAGTACACTCTGAAGTCCAGGAGCCTGATACCTCCAGCTCCGTTTTTCTTTCTAAAGATTGCTTTGGCTATTTGGGGTCTTTTGTGTTTCCATACAAATTGTGAATTTTTTTGTTCTAGTTCTGTAAAAAATGCCATTTGTAGTTTGATAGGGATTGCATTGAATCTGTAGATTGTTTTGGGTAGTATAGTCATTTTCACAATGTGGATTCTTCCCATCCAAGAACATGGTATATCTCTCCATCTGTTGGTATTATCTTTAATTTCTTTCATCAGTGTCTTATAGTTTACTGCATACAGGTCTTTTGTTTCCTTAGGTAGCTTTAACCTAGGTATTTTATTCTTTTTGTTGCAATGGTAAATGGGAGTGTTTCCTTAATTTCTCTTTCAGAGTTATCATCATTAGTGTATAGTAATGCAAGAGATTTCTGTGCATTAATTTTGTATCCTTCTACTTTACCAAATTCATTGATTAGCTCTAGTAGTGTTCTGGTAGCATCTTTAGTATTCTCTATGTATAGTATCATGTCATCTGCAAACAGTGACAACTTTGTTTCTTCTTTTCTGATATAGATTCTTTTATTTATTTTTCTTCTCTGACTGCTGTGGCTAAAACTTCCAAAGCTATGTTGAATAAGAGTGGTGAGAGTGAGCAACCTTGTCTTGTTCCTGATCTTAGTGGAAATGGTTTCAGTTTTTCACCATTGAGAATGATGTTGGCTGTGGGTTTGTCATACATGGACTTTATTATGTTGAGGAAAGTTCCCTCTATGCCTACTTTCTGCAGGGTTTTTATCATAAATGGGTGTTGAACTTTGTCAAAGGCTTTTTCTGCATCTATTGAGATGATCATATGGCTTTTATCCTTCAATTTGTTAATATGCTGTACCACATTGATTGATTAACTTATATTCAAGGATCCTTGCATTCCTGGGATAAACCCCACTTGTTCACGGTGTATGATCCTTTTAATGTGCTGTTGGAATCTGTTTGCTGGTATTTTGTTGAGGATTTTTGCATCTATATTGATCAGTGATATTGGCCTATAGTTTTCTTTATTTGTGACATCTTTGTCTGGATTGGTATCAGGGTGATGTCAGCCACATAGAATGAGTTTGGGAGTGTTCCTCTCTCTGCTATATTTTGGAAGAGTTTGAGAAGGATAGGTGTTAGCTCTTCTCTAGATGTTTGATAGAATTCACCTTGAATCCATCTGGTCCTGGTCTTTTCTTTGTTAGAAGATTTTTAATCACAGTCTCAATTTCAGTGCTTGTGATTGCTCTGTTCATATTTTCTATTTCTTCCTAGTTCAGTCTCAGAATGTTGTGTTTTTCTAAGAATTTGTCCAATTCTTCCAGATTGTCCATTTTATTGGCATATAGTTGCTTGTAGTAATCTCTCATAATCCTTTGTATTTCTGCACTGTCAGTTGTTACTTCTCCTTTTTCATTTCTAATTCTATTGATTTGAATCTTCTCCTTTTTTTTCATGATAAGTCTGGCTAATGGTTTATCAGTTCTGTTTATCTTCTTAAAGAACCAACTTTTAGTTTTACTGATCTTTGGTATCATTTCCTTCATTTATTTCTGATCTGATCTTTATGATTTCTTTCCTTCTGCTAACTTTGGGCTTTTTTTTTCTTCTTTCTCTACCTGCTTTAGGTGTAAGGTTAGGTTGTTTCTTTGAGATGTTTCTTGCTTCTTAAGGTAGGATTGTATTGCTATAAAATTCCCTCTTAGAACTGCTTTTGCTGCATCCCATAGATTTTGGATCATCGTTTTTTCATTGTCATTTTTCTTTAGGTATTTTTTGATTTCCCCTTTGATTTCTTAGGTGATCTCTTGCTTATTTAGTAGTATATTGTTTAGCTTCCATGTGCTTGTATTTTTTTACAGGTTTTTCCCTGTAATTGATATCTAGTCTCATAGCATTGTGGTCGGAAAAAAAACTTGATACGATTTCGATATTCTTAAATTTACCAAGGCTTGATTGATCACCCAAGATATGATCTATTCTGGAGAATGTTCCATGAGCACTTGAGAAGAAAGTGTATTCTGTTGTTTTTGGATGGAATGACCTATAAATATCAATTAACTCCATCTTGTTTAATGTATCATTTAAAGCTTGTGTTTCCTTATTTATTTTCATTTTAGCTGATCTGTCTATTGATGAAAGTGGGGTGTTAAAATTCCCTAATATAATTGTGTTACTGTCGATTTCCCCTTCTATGGCTGTTAGTATTTTGCCTTATGTAGTGAGGTGCTCCTGTGTTGGGTGCATAAATATTTACAATTGTTCTATCTTCTTCTTGGATTGATCCCTTGATCATTATGTAGTGTCCTTTTTTGTCTCTTGTAATAGTCTTTGTTTTAAAGTCTATTTTGTCTGATATGAGAATTACTACTCCAGCTTTCTTTTGATTTCCATTTGCATGCTATATCCTTTTCCATCCCCTCACTTTCAGTCTGTATGTGTCCCTAGGTGTGAAGTGGGTCTCTTGTAGACAGCCTATATACAGGTCTTGTTTTTGTAGCCATTCATCGAGTCTATTTCTTTTTCTTGGAGCATTTAATCTGTTTACATTTATGGTAATTATCAATATGTATGTTCCTATTACCATTTTCTTAATTGTTTTGGGTTTTTTATTGTAGGTCTTTTCCTTCTCTTCTGTTTCCTGCCTAGAGAAGTTCCTTTAGCATTTGTTGTAAAAGTGGTTTGATGGTGGTGAACTATCTTAGCTTTTGCTTGCCTGTTAAGATTTTAATTTCTCCATCAAATCTGCATGAGATCCTTGCTGGGTAGAGTAATCTTGGTTGTAGGTTTCTCCCTTTCAGCACTTTAAATATGTCCTGCCACTCCCTTCTGGCTTGCAGAGTTTCTGCTAAAAGATCAGATGTTAACCTTATGGGGATTTCCTTGTATGTTATTTGTTGTATTTCCCTTGCTGCTTTTAATGTTTTTTATTAAATTTTTCATAGTTTGATTAGTATGTGTCCTGTTAGAAAATTGAAGTTGTATCAAGTATCTTTTCCGACCACAACGCTATGAGACTAGATATCAATGACAGGAAAAGATCTGTAAAAAATACAAACACATGGAGGCTAAACAATACACTACTTAATAACGACATGATCACTGAAGAAATCAAAGAGGAAATTTAAAAATACCTAGAAACGAATGACAATGGAGACACGATGACCCAAAACCTACTGGATGCAGCAAAAGCAGTTCTAAAAGGGAAGTTTATAGCAATACAATCCTACCTTAAGAAACAGGAAACATCTCTAACAAACAACCTAAACTTGCACTTAAAGCAATTAGAGAAATAAGAACAAAAAAACCCCAAAGTTAGCCGAAGGAAAGAAATCATAAAGATCAGATCAGAAATAAATGAAAAAGAAATGAAGGAAACGATAGCAAAGATCAATAAAAATAAAAGCTGGTTCTTTGAAAAGATAAACAAAACTGATAAACTATTAGACAGACTCATCAAGAAAAAAAGGGAGAAGACTCAAATCAATAGAATTAGAAATGAAAAAGGAGAAGTAACAACTGACACTGCAGAAATACAAAAGATCATGAGAGATTACTACAGCAATTCTATGCCAATAAAATGGAAAACCTGGAAGAAATGGACAAATTCTTAGAAATGCACAACCTGCCAAGACTGAATCAGGAAGAAATAGAAAATATGAACAGACCAATCACAAGCACTGAAATTAAAACTGGGATTAATAATCTTCCAATAAAAAAAAGCCCAGGACCAGATGGCTTCACAGGCAAATTCTATCAAACATTTAGAGAAGAGTTAACACCTATCCTTCTCAAACTCTCCCAAAATATAGCAGAGAGAGGAACACTCCCAAACTCATTCTACAAGGCCACCATCACCCTGATACCAAAACCAGACAAGGATGTCACAAAGAAAGAAAACTACAGGCCAATATCACTGATGAACATAGATGCAAAAATCCTCAACAAAATACTAGCAAACAGAATCCAACAGCACATTAAAAGGATCATACACCATGATCAAGTGGGGTTTATTCCAGGAATGCAAGGATTCTTCAATATACACAAATCAACCAATATGATACACCATACTAACAAATTGAAGGAGAAAAACCATATGGTCATCTCAATAGATGCAGAGAAAGCTTTCAACAAAATTCAACACCCATTTATGATAAAAACCCTGCAGAAAGTAGGCATAGAGGGAACTTTCCTCAACATAATAAAGGCCATATATGACAAACCCACAGCCAACATCGTCTTCAATGGTGAAAAACTGAAACCATTTCCACTAAGATCAGGAACAAGATAACGTTGCTCACTCTCACCACTCTTATTCAACATAGTTTTGGAAGTTTTAGCCACAGCAATCAGAGAAGAAAAGGAAATAAAAGGAATCCAAATCGGAAAAGAAGAAGTAAAGCTGTCACTGTTTGCAGGTGACATGATACTATACATAGAGAATCCTAAAGATGCTACCAGAAAACTACAGGAACTAATCATGGAATTTGGTAAAGTAGCAGAATACAAAATTAATGCACAGAAATCTCTTGCATTGCTGTACACTAATGATGAAAAATCTGAAAGTGAAATCAAGAAAACACTCCCATTTACCACTGCAACAAAAAGAATAAAGTATCTAGGAATAAACCTACCTAAGGAGACAAAAGCCCTGTATGCAGAAAATTATAAGACACTGATGAAAGAAATTAAAGATGATACCAACAGATGGAGAGATATACCATGTTCTTGGATGGGAAGAATCCACATTGTGAAAAGGACTATACTATGCAAAACAATCTACAGAGTCTATGCAATCCCTACCAAACTACAAATGGCATTTTTACAGAACTAGAACAAAAAATTTCACAAATTGTATGGAAGCAGAAAAGACCCCAAATAGCCAAAGCAATCTTGAGAATGAAAAACGGAGCTGGAGGAATCACGCTCCCTGACTTCAGACTATACTACAAAGCTACAGTAATCAAGACAGTATGGTATTGGCACAAATACAGAAATATAGATCAATGGAACAGGATAGAAAGCCTAGAGATAATCCCACACACATATGGTCACGTTATCTTTGATAAAGGAGGCAGGAATGTACAGTGGAGCAAGGACAGCCTCTTCAATAAGTGGTGCTGGGAAAACTGGCCAGATACATGTAAAAGTATGAGATTAGATCACTCCCTAACACCATACACAAAAATAAGCTCAAAATGGATTAAAGACCTAAATGTAAGGCCAGAAACTATCAAACTCTTAGAGGAAAACAGGTAGAACACTCTATGACATAAATCACAGCAACATCCTTTTTGACCCACCTCCCATAGAAATGGAAATAAAAATAAAAATAAACAAATGGGACCTAATGAAACTTCAAAGCTTTTGCATAGCAAAGGAAACCATAAACAAGACCAAAAGACAACCCTCAGAATGGGAGAAAATATTTGCAAATGATGCAACTGACAAAGGATTAATTTCCAAAATCTAAAAGCAGCTCCTGCAGCTCAATAACAAAAAACAAACAACCCAATCCAAAAATGAGCAGGAGACCTAAATAGACATTTCTCCAAAGAAGACATACAGATTGCCAACAAACACATGAAAGAATGCTCAACATCATTAATCATTAGAGAAATGCAAAACAAAACTACAATGAGATATCATCTCACACCAGTCAGAATGGCCATCATCAAAAAATCTAGAAACAATAAATGCTGGAGAGGGTGTGGAGAAAAGGGAACACTCTTGCATTGCTGGTGGGAATGTGAATTGGTACAGCCACTATGGAGAACAGTATGGAGGTTCCTTAAAAAACTACAAATAGAACTACCATATGACCCAGCAATACCACTACTGGGCATATAACCTGAGAAAACCATAATTCCAAAAGAGTCATGTACCAAAATGTTCATTGCAGCTCTATTTACAATAGCCAGGAGATGGAAACAACCTAAGTGTCCATCATCGGATGAATGGATAAAGAAGATGTGGCACATATATACAATGGAATATTACTCAGCCATAAAAAGAAACGAAATTGAGCTGTTTGTAATGAGGTGGATAGGCCTAGAGTCTGTCATACAGAGCAAAGTAAGTCAGAAAGAGAAAGACAAATACTGTATGCTAACACATATATATGGAATTTAAGAAAAAAAAATGTCATGAAGACCCTAGGGGTAAGACAGGAATAAAGACACAGAGCTACTAGAGAATGGACTTGAGGATATGGGGAGGGGGAAGGGTAAGCTGTGATAAAGCGAGAGAGAGGCATGGACATATATACACTACCAAACGTAAGGTAGATAGCTAGTGGGAAGCAGCCGCGTAGCACAGGGAGATCAGCTCGCTGCTTTGTGACTGCCTGGAGGGGTGGGATAGGGAGGGTGGGAGCGAGGGAGATGCAAGAGGGAAGAGATATGGGAATATACGTATATGTATAACTGATTCACTTTGTTATAAAGCAGAAACTAACACACCATTGTAAAGCAATTATACTCTAATAAAGAAGTAAAAAAAGTTATCAAATTATATCAAATAGAAATTGGAAAGAAATACTTTAAGAAATGTCTAATATCTCATCTTAGCACAATTATAAAGATTGAGAAGTTATTTTCATACACTTTTTATTGAATTATCCTCAAAAAGCTCTTCCTTTAGCATTTTATTTCTTCTGATATAAATTACATAATAATGCTCCATTAACGCTCTGGTGTCCAGGAGGTACTACGCATATATTCTTAGAGTATGAAGAGAAGGAGCATGTGTGTGTGCATCTTTGTTTCTAGAAAACCGTACTTTTGACTCAACTTAGTAATCTTCAAGTAAAAGCCCCTTATTTCCAATCCATTTTCCCATGGATGTTTACAATGGCAATCAAAAGCTTAGAAAATCTTCACTCTTCCTACGTGAGATATTCTGTGAAAAATGTCTCTAATTGAAATATTTTGGTAAAGACAATCATATTATCATTATCCAAAGAACACTGAGATGAATCTTTTATTAAAGTGAAGAGTTCTTTTAGAATGAAAGAGTAGAAATATTTCCCAGGCCACTTCAACCTTGGAGGGAAAGCAGGTGCCTAAGTGCACTCACAGGATGGTCATTCTTCCTCCTACAGTTGTGTCAATGTAATACCCCACCTATTTATGAACACTCTGGGTGTTTTCTGTGCTTTCGATGATTGGATTCAAACATACACATTTTGAACCTAACCATTTTCCTCCTCTCATCTCCCATCCAGACTCCAGATGTTTGTGGTGAGATCTTTCAACTAACTGGCAAAACGCCACCTTTGCTTGCTGAAGGTTCAAAAGTGAATACCTGCCAATGCACTGCCTCAACACATGGAAGCCTCCAATGCAACTGAGACACCACTGATAGCTTCTGAAAGGGGAGCCCTTGTCTATCTCCTTTGCTCCAGATGGAAGCTGGTTCACTCAATAATTCAACCTACTATGTCTATTCTATATTTGAATGTTCAACAGCAGTAATCCCTGTCAAAGTCTCCTTCTCCCATTTGAGCTAAATTCTTAACATAAGCTACAAAGCAACACTGCCTTGGGTTCATGAACTCTTGATAATTCACTGAGATCATTATAAAATAGCTTTAAAAAAATTCAAAGTCATCCTCACTTTAAGACTGGGGTCCAAACCCTTGCAAGGTGGGGCATTGTTGAGTGGGAAGACAATTTTCATGAGACACCCCGTGTTGTATTCAAATTACTGCTCCCCTCCAATCCTGTGGTATGGTTCTTTCTATAACCTTTGAGTCTCTAGCAGTTTCCTTTAGATGTATGCTTTCCCAGGAGACCACAGTATCATTCACAGAAATGGCTACCCAACAAGCCCTTTCCTATAGAAGTCTATATGAGGTCAGTCATGCCTAAGATCTAGAGAAAACACTGCTGAAGCTCAAGGTGGGGTCCCTGATAAACAAGAAATTATCTCCTAATTTATTTGTTTAAACAATATGAGGTATTTACCACCCTAAAGCTATACACGTAGGTGTGTGTGTGTGTGTGTGTGTGTGTGTGTGTGTGATTAGAGTCATTTAAATACTTACTAAATGTTGAGGGACTAGTTTTTAAGATATTACTTAGTTGACTGGATTTTTTATTTCAAATGTTGCATTACAGCTTTATTCTTGCCCTGAACTGGATTATTAAATATAAGAAATAACCTTGAGCTATCAACTGAGAATCTCTCATTGCCCACAAACAAAGGATAAATCAGGACAGTTATAATCATGCTGAGATGTACTCTTTGAATTCTCTGCAATTCTGTGTGACTCTATTGACAGTGACAAATGAAAGTGGTCTTCTCACACCAGTGGACTGTGTACCACCCTAACTGGGACACATTTAGTACTAAGTAGGTAAGGAAGTGGAATGTCCTCATGATTCTATATTAGCAAGTTTTTTATTTGTGGGTTTTTTGGGGTTTTTTTTTTTTTTTTTACTCTTAAGCTACAAATGATAACAAAGAAAAAGAAGCACATAACTGAGCACAAGTTCTTTGGATTTGAGTGCCAATTGTTCTTTGCTATTTCTTTCTCCTAAAATTGAGTTTCATGCTAATATTAAAGAAAGTTAGACATGGTGGCTCAGAGGGAGTTTCAGGTTATTAGGGAAAATTGTTTCATGCAAAGAAAACTGATACCAAAATGGTATTTATGCAGTATTCTGAAATGATTGTGACATTTGAGAAAAGCAGCTAAACACGACCTTCACCAGGAGTCAAAAGATTATACCATTTTCAAGAGAAGTAAGAGGACATTAATTATATCAAGGTTTCTTTTGGACTGCACTTTCAAATTTTATCTACTGACTAGCATTTCAATTCATGAGATAGTTGGACATTGTATCCTGAAATATTGGTCAGTGTTCAGTCCAGGTACAGAAATTGTTACAGTGATTTCTTCTACAGACACTAAAATGATGGCATCTGGCAATCCAAGGAAATGAAAAGCTATTTAGCTGATGAATAGCAAGACAATAGGTGAACTAGGATGTGCAATTCTCCTTTTCTCCTAAGTGACTCTTGGGATCTATAGTATGAGACTAAGTTAAAACTGAATGTGTCTCCTAATCAGGTCCCTCCAGCATTTCAGGAGCTAAACATTCAAGAAAGAACTAGAGGCAGGGCGCTCAATGAGGTAGGCAATATTATAACATTCTTATTATTCCTTGCAACAAAAACCTGATTTCTTCAAAATTACTTTGGGAAATAAAATGATTCCTCATCTTGTGACAACATGAAATCTAGCACTTTAGTTCCAAAGCCATTAATAACATAACGTTATGAAACTGGTTATGTTATTAATGGTTAGGAAGAGTCATGAAGAGGAGCAATCTAAGAAACGTGCCAACACAGACATATGTTTAGATGAATATGTCTAGCCTATGTCATATTTTAAACCTGAGCTCAGAACATAATGTTCTAGTCAATTACTTCTAGGATTCTCAATCCCAAATAGCTCTTTTCAACTAAGGCCATTTGCTCCTTAACCCCTAGGCATGTTAACATGGTCTAAATAGAAGCTGAGCAGTCTAAGCATGTCTAGGGGTCACCAGAGACCATAATCTCATAGAGAATCAATTTTCTTCCATTTTGATCTCATTCTATTTTCTTGTCTCCTTGCCATGCACGAGAGCTAGATTCTGAGGATGTAAATTTCCTGAGCCAGTTTGGCAAAAAGGTTACCTGACAGGGTGAAATCACACGACCAGAGTGAGGAGAGTATCTAGAAAGTGGGAGACCCTCAGCATCACTGTAGACTAGACTCCAACCTCTAGGTGTCAACTCTTCAGTTGCAAGTGACAGAAAACCCAACTCAGATTACCTGAGCAAATGAGGAATATAGGCTCGTGTAATATAAAATCAGAATGGCTCAATCCAATAAGCATTGTCAGCAGGACAAGCATCTCTCTGTATGTTGCCTCCACTTTCCTCTGTGTTACTCCCTTTTCAGAGAGGCTTTCTTCATGTTGGCAAGATACCCGTCAGCAGCTCCATGCTTACAGCCTCCCAGGTCTGGACCCATGGTTGAGAGAATGACTCAACAAGTGACACAAAAGGCCTGGAATTAGCTCTGATTGGAAAAAAAATTACCTTGGCTTTGGTCCTAAACCAAATCTCTATAGAAAAAGAAATGTGACGGGACTTTCCTGGCAGTCCAGTGGTTAAGAATCATTGCAGGGTACGTGGGTTCAATCCCTGGTTGGGAAAATAAGATCCCACAAGCCATGCGGTGCAGCCAAAAAAAAAGAAGAAGAAGAAATGTGATTCCCCAATCACCCAGTCTTGGATAACCTGCTGTTCCTGGAGCCAGAGTAGCTTCAGTTCTGCCCACAGCACATAGACCAAGAGTGAGTTAGGAGTGGTGTCCCAGGGTAAAGACACATCACCATGACCAGGAAAAGAGCCCATGAATATAGAGAGGCAAAAGCAAGAACTATCCACTAAGTACTATTCTGATGATTTTATCCTGGCTATATATAATCCACAGAGCTTTATATAAATATGTAAATATACATAGGCTTCATTAGTTCCAGGGTGGGGACAGGACACATGTATTTCAGAAAACCTCTGTAGATGATTCTGTAATCAGACAGGTAAATCACTACTATGGTGGTCTCAGTTAATTCATTTTTTAAGTAAGTGTGGTAAAATAATTTAGCAGTTCTCAGACTTTCCAGCTCTGAGCCACTTAAACAGTGCTAAAAACACCAGAGCCTACCTTCCTACTCACCAACTCATACTTGACTAGCGCCAAACACACCTCCCTCATCGAGGTTGTTTCAATAGGATACCACTCAAGAAAATCTTCTTTTTAAAGCATTCTAAACAGGACTCTGAGCTCTGCCCTACTTAAGTGTAATGTGCTTGTCAAGGTTTCCAGGGTTCCTTACAACATTTTTTAAGTGTATGGCTAATGGAAAAATTCAGCTTAAGCTAAATATTAAAATATATTAATATATTAAATTCAGCAAACAGCCTCTCCCTTCCTTGACCTTCTTACTTAGCCACTCTCTCCCACAGTTACACCAAGGATCTTGGCATTGCACGAAGCTCTGCTACCCTTAAACTTACAAAGTCATGCACCCCTCTCTGACCAGTCTCCTTTCCTTCTCACTAATTTTTTTGACCATTCTTTACCATCACGGAGCCTCAAATTCATTGATAATTCTGTTCTTGCCCTATCCATTGGCTTCTACCTGTCTTTATGTCCTTCCTTAGACTCTGGACCTAACTTAGATTCTAGAGTCAACAAGTTCAGTAACTCTGTGCTCAATACCTCTGTCTTTTCTTTGTACTTGCCAACCCACGTCCAGGACTTCCTCCAAGTTTGCACTCAGGCAGCTGAGATTTTTTAGGAAAAAATCCCAACATGCAAGATCTATCATGTCACTCCTCTGCTCAGAACTCGCTGATGACTTCTCAGCTCACTCTGATTAAAATCCAAATTCTATCACTTTTATATGGAATCTAAAAAATAATACAAAAGAATCTATATACAAAACAGAAACAGTTTCACAGACATAGAAAATAAACTTATCATTACCAAAGGGGAAAGGGTGGGGATAAAGTAAGAATATGGGGTTAACAGATACAAACTACTATATGTAAAATAACTAAGCAAAAAGGATTCATTGTATAACACATGGAACTATGTTCAATATCTTGTAATAACCTATAATGGAAAATAATCTGAAAAAATATATATACATAACTGAATCATTTTGCTGTATACCTGAAACTAACACAATATTGTAAATCAACTATACTTCAATAAAAAAATATCCAAATTCCTTTCCTTTCTCTAAAACACTCTGTGATTTGGCCCACATTTTCCATTCTGGTCTGTCTCCTCTTCATATCACTCCAGCCCCTCTCACCTCATTGCTGATTCTTCTTCCTGCCCCAGGGCATTTGCATTTACTTTTACCAGGTATTTCCTGACATGAAATACTCTTCTTCCAGATCAATAAGTATCACTCCTTCATTTCATTCATGTCTCTGCTTAAATGTCTCCTTCCCTGACTTCCCTATATGGAAGGACTATAACAGATGTCCTTCCATAACTGATTTTTCTGCACAGCGTCTATCACCACCTAACATATTTATGATACACTTATTTATTTAACTTTTGACTGTCTTCCTCTCTAGGAATGTAGGTTCTATAATGAAACTGATTTGGTTTTGTTTGAGGCTATATCCTCAGTACCTAGAACAATGGTAACATTCAATAAATATTTGTTGAATGAATAAGTAAATGAAGCAAGTATAATTGTACTATTATAAATTCATGGTCACTTACTTCATCTAACCTCTCTTCACAGCAGACAATCTTACTTGCAACTTTACTGAGAAATAGATTATCACAGACAAGAAGCTCCTATATGCCCTGTTACAAAACCTTACTCTCTCTTATATATACACATACTTTTCTAATTCCTCTTGTTATAAAAGAAAGGGTGCACTTCCTCCTACCTAAGCCAGTTGCTCTTTTTGTTAGACCCTATTTCCTCCTACCTTCTCAGGAACTCTCCCTACCTGAGTCTTCCAATAGCCTCAAGTCAATCCCATCTTAAAGCACAAAATCAGGACTTCCCTGGTGGTCCAGTGGTTAAGAATCCACCTGCCAATGCAGGTGACACGGGTTCAATCCCTGGTCCGGGAAGATCCCACATGCCATGGAACAAGTAAGCCCGTGTGCCACAACTACAGAGCCTGCACTCTAGAGGCCACGAGCCTCAACTACTGAGCCCACATGCTGCAACTACTGAAGCCCACATGCTCTAGGGCCTGTGAGCCACAGCTACTGAGCCTGCGTGCTGCAGCTACTGAAGCCCGTGCACCTAGAGCCCGTGCTCTGCAACAAGAGAGGCCACCAGAATGAGAAGCCCGCGCACCGCTACGAAGAATAGCCCCCATTTGCTGCAACTAGAGAAAGCCTGTACATAGCAATGAAGACCCAGCACAGCCAAAAATAAATTAATTAAATAAATACAATTTTTAAAAAAATAAAACACAAAATCAAAATACCCCCTTCAGCCACCTATAATCACTCAAACTCTCTCCTCCCCTTCACTGTCAAACTTTAAAAAGTAATTTTCTATCCTTGTTGGCTTTCTTCTCACTTCTCACCCACTCCTCAGGCCACTTGAATCTGATTACACACCCATCCTCACCAGAATGGCTTTTACGAAGGTTACCATTGACCTACTTCCACGTTGCTAAACGACACAGTCATTTTCCTGTTCTCATCCTTAGGTGAATCACCAGCAGAATTTTGCACTATTAAGTCCTTCTTTTTTTTTTTTCGGTACGCGGGCCTCTCACTGTTGTGGCCTCTCCCGTTGCGGAGCACAGGCTCTGGACACACAGGCTCAGTGGCCATGGCCCACGGGCCCAGCCGCTCCGCGGCATGTGGGATCTTCCCGGACCGGGGCACGAACCCATGACTCCTGCATCAGCAGGCGGACTCTCAACCACTGCACCACCAGGGAAGCCCTTAAGTCCTTCTTTTAAAAGTCCATACTGTGTTCTTGAAACTTCCTTGACATCACACCCTCCTAACTTTCCTCTTACCTGTCAGTTTCCTTTGTGAACTCAGCCTCCTCTGTCTGGCTTTCTTCATATAAGCATTAGCAATCCTCAAGACTCAGCCCTGGCCTCTTCTCTTCTAACTCTACTCTTTCTCCTCTGAAAATCTCACTGCCACCCAAGGCTTTAATTACCACTCACAAATCAGTAATGTTCAGAGTTAGACCTCTAGCCCTAACCTCCCGTCTGAGCTCCCAGCTTGACTCTCCAAATTTGTAATGTATTTTCTCCATTTGATCATCTTAAGGACACTTCAAAATCAACCTGTTCAAAACTGAATTCATCTTCTTCCCTTCCAATCTAGTCATTCATCCTTTTTCCAGTCTTAGGCAACAGAGCGTCCTGTATCCAATAATGAAAGCCAAAAAATGAGGAGTTAGCATGGACACCACTCTCCTCCTTAATTCTTTCATATAATCTGTCACCAAATTTTTCCAAGTCTACCTCTTGAATATCTAATATCTTCTCTTCTCCTCTACCTTTTCTCTCTAATTCCCTTGCTACCATCTCAGTCTAAGGTGTTATCCATCAACTTTTATTCTACTCGGTCTCCCCATTTTCCTCATGCCCACTCTGATCTATTCTCCACAAGGCAAACAAAGAGATCTTCTCAAAACACAACTCTGATTATTCCACATCTCTGCCTAAAATCCTTTAGTGGTTTCCCAATGCACTTAAAATAAGACGAAAACCTTCAACATGCATTGCAATGTCTGAAGGAGTGGGTCTCTGCATTCCTCTACAGACTCCCTACACTTCAGACACCTTGGTCTTTAGTGATAGAAAGAGCTAAGCCCCTCACTATCCCGTGGCCTTTTGCCATGCTGTTACCTTTTTATCCGAGGGCTTTTCTCACCTACCTTTGCCTAATTCATTCCTATTCTTTCCTTATTCTGCATATCTCAGTTCTCTACTCAAATTTTTTAGAGAAAATCATTCTGAGTGCTAGACTGAAAGAGGTTCTCCTACTATGTGTTCTAATAACTCCCTATATTTTCCTTTCTGGCACTTGTCACGGTAAATTATTATAAACGTATGCAATTATATGATCAACACTGGCTTAATAAGAAAGATCTTCAGGGCTTCCCTGGTGGCGCAGTGGTTGAGAGTCCGCCTGCCGATGCAGGGGACACGGGTTCGTGTCCCGGTCTGGGAAGATCCCACATGCCGCGGAGCGTTGGCTGGGCCCGTGAGCCATGGCCGCTGAGCCTGTGCGTCCAGAGCCTGTTTTCCGCAACGGGAGAGGCCACAACAGTGAGAGGCCCGCGCACCACAAAAAAAAAAAAAAAAGACCTTCAGAGAATGAATATACTTATCCTTCACTTAATCATTACTTTGCTAATTGATATCTTGGAGGTTCACGGTTTTTTTGCTATTATTTTCTAGACTTTATACAATGCAGATACATTACTTTTACATTGGGGGGAGGGAAAAATTACTTTTAAAATAAACACTCACTAATTAAGCAGTTGAATGATAGTATTTGTTTTCCAGAAACAAAATTATAGACACTGTCATTATCTAAGACACCATATTTTAAAAAACCAGCTAATGCCTAGGTCCCACCTCTAGAATTTTCTGATGTAATTGGTCTGGAATGAGATTTAGGCATTGATTTGTCTTTTAAACTCCCCAGGTGATTCTCATATGCAATCAAATTTGAAAACCACCGCAGAGAAAGATGCTTATGAAATACTTATCAGTACCATTTTCATAAATTGAGTACTTTGGCAATGAATGTACCATTGAGTATAAATACAGCAGAGACCATGTCAGTTAATAGCCTTGTATAGCACTGGACAGAGCACCATGTAATCATAGGTTCATGGTAATTAATAAGACTAAGTGGGGAATCATTTGAGTGAAATGATTCAAGGAGCATTCCTTGTTCCTCCTGATTTGGAATGTGACTTACATCTGAAAGCGAAGTTGTACAAATGTTCATCCCAAGCAACAGTGTTGGGTCCCTCCAGTTAAGGAGCCAGCAGCTCCATAGCTGGTAAGTCAGGACAATAGATACTTTCATACTACAGCAGTTCCAAGAAGCTGGCTCTGGGCTCAGGATGGCTGGGTTTCAGTCTTGGCTCTAACACTTGCTAGGCTGTGGTCTTGGTCAAGCCCTTCAACTTTTCTAATCCTCAGTCTCTATTTTTAATACTGGGGAAAGGATAAATGCATAATAACTGTATTTAATAGTAGCTATCTCAAACTCTTGGTTTGAAGGTTAAGTATTAAAATAATGCATGTAAAGCATTGAGCAGAGTGCTGGCCCATAGTTAACACAGAATACACATCAGTTATTAGTACTTTCTCAAGTTAAAGCTCGAAATTCCTACCCAAGGATTAGAAATTGTCCATTTTGTTATTTTAAAGCCTATTTGTAGATCAAAGACAATCAAAACAAATTGCAGAATACATAGAAAGTAATAGTATTATAAACAGAACTAAAGAATAACAGTAAAGCTATAGTCATATTCCTATACCTTTATTCCCATAATGAGAAAAGATTCCAATTGGTGAAATAAATATTTAACAACAAAATAAAGAAAGCAAAACAAAAGAGTTAATAGAGATAGTAGCAAAAATTAACAAAGTAGATAATAGAAAATTATAGAACTAAATGAATAAATTCAAGATCTAGTTCTTAAAAAAGACAAAATGGGTAAAACCTTAGGTAATCTAATTTTTAAAAAGGTCAGTGGGAGAAAGCAAACTTATGGAGATTCCTTAAAAAACTAAAAACAGAACTACCATATGATCCAGCAATCCCACTCCTGGGCATATATCCAGAGAAAAACATAATTCGAAAAGATACCTGTACCCCAATGTTCATTGCAGCACTATTTACAATAACCAGGACATGGAAGCAACCTAAATGTCCATCGATGGAGGAATGGATAAAGAAGATGTATTTATATTACTCGTATAAAAAAGAATGAAATAATGCCATTTACAACAACATGGATGGACCTAGAGATTGTCATACTGAGTGAAGTAAGTCAGACAGAGAAAAACAAATATCATATGGTATTGCTTATATCTAAACCATCTAAACCATCTAAACAATGGTACAAATGGACCTATTTACAAAACAGAAATAGAGTCACAGATGTAGAAAACAAACATGGTCACCAAGGGGGGAAGAGGAGATGGGATAAATTGGGAGATTAGGATTGACATATACACACTACTATATATAAAATAGACAACTAATAAGAACCTACTGGATAGCACAGGCAACTCTACTCAATACCTGTAATGACCTATATGGGAATAGAATCTAAAAAAGAGTAAATATATGTATATGTATAAATGATTCACTTTGCTATACAGCAGAAACTAATGCAACATTGTAAATCAACTATACTCCAATAAAAATTAACTTAAAAAAAAAAAGAAAAGGTCAAGGGGAGAAAGCAAATTTAGGGCTTGGAGGGAGACTAACTTTACATTTTTTACCTTTTTTTGTTTATTTTGAATTTGATATCCTTGACATAATTTGAACTGGTAGCATGAGATTTTTATTTTGTAAGTGTTACATTTACCTCTTTACTCTTGTTTTTAATAGTCCATGAATGGTCTGGGACATGCAACAGTGGCTCCTGGAGCTTGTGAGTTCCTAGGATATCACAGATTTCTTTGGCACTTTGGGAACTAGCTGCCAAAGCACCCAGTGAATTGTTAACAGCAAAACTTTTGCATCAGGTTAGAGTGAGATTAATAAATTAGTTTTTTGGTGTCTGCTACTGAGAAAAATCTCTCTATAAGCATAAGCACAGCCTCTAGAGAGGCTGATGTACTGAAAGAGACAGGGAGAAATAAAATTGAAAGGTATCTTTACCATGATGGCAAAGCAATGGAAAGGATGAAGTTCAAATTGCAACAGGCTTAAAATATCAACACTTACGTCAAACCACTGGGACTGGGGCCTGGAGAGAAACTTGGCAGAACACATTTTTGAGTTGAGAGTTATTAGATGGAGTACATGTTTCTTTAAAGTCAGGAAGTCTTCTCCTTCCCCTTGAAAAACAAAGCATGATAAACCACACCACAAAAGGGTCCATAACTAGGCAAGAAAAACTAGGGCTGTCTTTCGAGTCCTGCTGTGCAGATTTGTACTCTAGCCATTCAGCTTTCAGAACATTATCAGCTGAGCAATAGCTGTCCTACTCTGACTCACCTGCAAGCAAACCAAATTCAGGGACCCTAGGCATCGTCCTCTACCATGTTTGAGAAAGCACAGATCACTGGATTACAGCAGTGCTCTATATTAAATTTTTTTATTTGATTAAAAATTTGTAATTTTTATACTTTATGAGAACCAACTGAACTGACTTATGTTTCAAAGTTTGCGTTACTGATTTTTTGCACTTTTGACAGCCCTGTTTACAAGCTTTTTCCTCTGGGAATGGTAGAGCACACATCCCTCCATACTTCTCCCCTCCTTCACCCAATCTCTCATAAACACACACACATTATATCTGAGACTCAGTGACTGTGCTGGTAAATCATCTCTCCGGGGGGCTGGGGGGGAACCTCTGATTTGTAGTGTTTGCCAATCTCCACGGTGTAAATATTCCCACAGCAGCTGATTTCGAGCTATCAACCAGCTTTAACAACTGGCTTGCAAAATTCCTGAATATTTAAAATCAGCTCTCTTGAGCCAGTTCCATCCCACCTCCGCGTTGCTGCTGGGACTGCGTCTTCTCTGTATTATGCTCCCTATCCTTTAGCACTTAATCGTCAGGCAGTTTATGAGTTGGAAAAAATAGTACACAATAAAGTTTGGAACATAAAAAGATATAGGTAGCATCACCCTGCTGATCAAATAGATTAATTCCACAGGATAATTTTGTTTGGTGTGGAATTGGGTGAGGATTCAAATGAAAAATCTTCTCATACCCAAGGGAATTTGTGGTTACCTGTGACAAGACAAGGACCAACAAGGAGATATTAGTTGAGCAATGCTAGCTACACTTCATTGACAAGCCAGCTTTAATCTGTGAAAACCTAGGTGGTACAAGACCATTCAGAGTCCCTGAAGGTATACAACAACCATCAAGATCTAAAGAAAGAGTATTAGAAATAGAGTACACAAGCACTCTATAGAATTATTATGTAACACAAGAGAAAGGACATGGGGCAGAGAAACAGCTCAGAGCAGCTTTGGCATAACTGATATTGTGAGCAGTTCAGAAACTGCTGCTGTCTGAGGACATCAGCAGTAAAGACCAGTCCATGGATGTTAAGTGGTAAATGCACGGCAGTTTCTGAAATAAAGCGTCATGGCAGCAGATGAGCCCACTCCAGTTAGAGCCCACTCCAGGGATGTTGCAGTAAGTTTGTTTATGCCTGAAGTCTATATTTATCCTGATTCATCAAGTGAATCTGAGGCTTGCTGGCCACACATGTGGGAAAGAGGGCAGAAAGCAGGCAAAGGGGTCCAGGGCCATGTGCAACATCTCCCTAGAACCATCTGGCTTTATTTGAGCTACATCTACTGAGAACTCCTCAGGCCACAAAATACAGGGAATACTAATTATTCGCTAACTTCCACAGCTGCTAAGATGGCTCCATCTGCACCTCTATACCTGGAGCTTTAACCCAGAGACCTCTGAATTTCCTGGCATGTTAACAGATGGTGTTAGCTAAGGGATGAAGGATCTTAAGGCATTTTAGGAAGTTCTGTACTTCAGTGCTTGTTCCTTTGAACCCCTATCAGTGTTCTGTTCCTCTTTTGTTTCTATAAATGTTTATGTCATAGATTTAAAGGACTTGGTTAGAATATTCCTAGAGTCACTTCAGCTTCTTTTTATCTGCTTTCCTGTCCCCTGCACAAGGCATGAAAACTAAGGCACGAATAACATGCTGAGCGAGTTAACATGTAACAATAATAATGATCTTACCTATGCCAGAGTTATCGGGGGTGGGGACGATAACCAGCCCATATTACTAGAAACGTTAGAATAAGAAATCCTAAATTGAAACTTAGTGGAAATTACACGGTACAGAAACGCTAAGCGGAAGTGGAATTCAGCGAAAAGAGTCTTGGTGACTTTTCCTCAACTTGAAGGAAGCTCACTTGGTTTCCATCTCTGCTCCTCGTTTCCAGTTTGCCCCAGTTCATTTCTCATCCTCCCCACCTCCTGCACCTTCTTGAATTCCTCCCTCGTTTTTAATTTTCTTTTTCATTCTCTCCCAAGTGCAACCTTCTAGCTTCAGCTCAGAATTTCCTTCGGAGCAAGTCATTTCAAAGCCACTTGGATGTAAGGTAACTATGGTTACCGCTCTTCAGGATTGTCCATAAACAGGAGGTAGAATGAAGACTAGATGCCCATCATCTACTTAGGATGTACACACTGAAGGACCCCAGCACTCCTAGGTATCAAAGGAAAAATAACCCCCATCGAAACCATCTCCTAAGGAAAAACCCACCGCCAAAGTTGACATGACACATGATGCTAGAGGTCTGCTGTCCTTAGAATGCAAAATCGGCAAGCATTTTTCTAATCCCAAGATTGGCCCTGGGTAAAATTTTTAAACAAACACCACTTATATTTTTATTAATTTCTATTTTTTAAAGTAGCATGCATAGAATTTACAAATCAAATAGGAGGAGCAGTATCATTCTGTGGGTAAGAGCACAGACTCAGAAACGGACTGCCTGGTTCATGTTGCGGTTGTGTGTTTCTAACTCTGTGATCATGGACAAGTTACTTAACTGCTCTGTGCCTTCATTTCTCATCTATAAAATAGGAATAATAATAGCACATAGGGCTTCCCTGGTGGTGCAGTGGTTGAGAGTCCACCTGCCGATGCAGGGGACATGGGTTCGTGCCCCGGTCTGGGAAGATCCCACATGCCGCGGAGCAGCTGGGCCCGTGAGCCATGGCTGCTGAGCCTGCGCGTCCGGAGCCTGTGCTCCGCAATGGGAGAGGCCACAACAGTGAGAGGCCCGTGTAACGCAAAAAATTTAAAAAATAAAATAAAATAAATAATAGCACATATTTCACAGAGTTTTAACAGACTTCACATATGGGCTGAATTGTATTCCCCCAAAATACACTTGATTAAGTCCTAATCCCCAGTACCTTGGAATGTGACTATATTTAGAGATAGGGTTTTTAAGAGGTGATGAAGGTAAAATGAGGTCAAATGAGTGGACCCTAATCCAATATGCCTGGTGTCTTTATAAGAAGAGGAGATTAGAACACACACACACACACACACACACACACAGAGGGAAAGTCATGTGAAGACACGAGAAGGAGATGGCTATCTACCAGCCAAGGAGAGAGACCCTCAGAAGAATCCAATCCTGCCAACACCTTGATCTTGGATTTCTAGCCTTCAGAACTGTGAGAAAATACATTTCTGTTGTTTAAGTTACCCAATCTCTGGTATTTATTATAACAAATCAATAAAGAAAACATCTGGTGTATAGTAAATACTCTGTAAGGGTATTATTTTTTTTTTACATCTTTATTGGAGTATAATTGGTTTACAATGGTGTGTTAGTTTCTGCTTTATAACAAAGAATCAGTTATACATATACATGTGTTCCCATATCTCTTCCCTCTTGTGTCTCCCTCCCTCCCACCCTCCCCATACATTAATAAAAACAGCAGCCCTCTGCTCCATCTTTCCCCATCTCATAAGTCCATTTTCTTCAGGCAACATCTCAAAAATTTAACTCCTTATTTTCATATTTTCTTCATATTTCTCTCCTCTCTCCTCACCTCTACTTTCCCCCTTCTCCCTCCTATATTTTACCTTCTCCTCTCCTCCTTTTCCCCTTCCTTTACTCTCTCTCTTTCTCTCTCCCTCCCTCCCTCCCTTCCTCCCTCTCTCCCTCATCTATGCTTTGGAACTTTTTCGCACCCACCTCTTCCATACCTGCAGCAATATGGATGAGGTTCACAAACACAATCTGAAAGAAGCCAGAAGGCAGAAAAGTAACTAAGATATGATTCTATGTATATAAAATTCAAACACAGTCAAAAGAAAAATACGGTGTTAGCAATCAAGATGACAAACATCCTTGGACTGAAAGGGAGCAGTATTTCTGGGGGCTGACAATGTTCCATGCCTGGACCCAGGTGCTGGTTGTGTTTGTGGAAAGTCATTGAACTGTTATACTTATCACTGTTCACTTTCTGAATGTATACTTTGTTTTTAAAAAATGCCAAGGCTTCACAATCCAGGATCTTGGTACGTTGCTCAAAGCAGGACTTTTCCGTGCAATTCATTTATTTGTCCTCTTATTCAGTCCATTAGTCTCTGTTGTTTATTGAACATCTAATACATGATAGGCACTATGCTAAGCGTTGGGGTTAAAAATTATAAACAGTATTAGATGCTTGCCCTAGAGGAGCTCGGAGTCCAGGAACAGAAGAAATAATACAAAAAATGTATACTAAAATGAACACTCAGTTGCTTGAGCAAATTCATGGAGGCTTGATAGCACTCCCATTTTAGAGCATTGCCCACATCCTATTTCTTTTATAAAGCCTCCCCTAACTAACACTCCCCACATTGAGTTCTGCAAATGCCTTACTTTTTCCTGGTGGTAAGTCTTATCACCCCAACTAAATTGTAAGCTCTTTATGGGAAGTGACTATATTTTACATTTATCTTCTATGCCCTGCAATACCAGACACCCCAAAATAATAAACTAGCATTTGTGTTTGCAAGATATTTTCACACAAGTTACCTCATTTGATTCTCACAGCAACCCTATGGGGGTAATTAGGGTGAATATTATTATAATCGGGTTTTAACTTTGCTTTAAAATGAAAGAAACTGAAATCCAAGTAGGTTATGGACCTGACCAAGACCACACGAACCAGAATACACAACAGACACTGTGTCTTTGAATTCCAAATCCCAGTTTCTCCACGGTACAGAACTCCTTTTTAAAATTCGTATTGGTTTATCAATTGCACATAGAAAATTCAGTGGCCCTTAACAGAGCAAAGATGAACCTTTAATTCCTTAAGATGTTTAGAGAAGCAAGATTTCCCTATCCTGGGGGCCCATTGGCCCGATAATCCCAGCAGCATTCAGGAACCAAAAGGTGTAAACATACCACTGTCCTATGCTCTCCTTCCCCCAGTTGTAGACAGATCATTCCTAATCCTTCTTGGTACTCATTGCTATTTATTTTTTCCAGAAGGCCAATCCTCCCCTAATGATACGCTAAAGAAACAGAACTCACTGAATCCTTTAAGGCTTTAAGAGTTTGTCTCCAATAATCCTCCCTGTCAGGCTCCCCTTTTTTTTTTTTTAACATCTTTATTGGAGTATAATTGCTTTACAATGGTGTGTTAGTTTCTGCTTTATAACAAAGTGAATCAGTTATACATAGACATATATTCCCATATCTCTTCCCTCTTGCATCTCCCTCCCTCCCACCCTCCCTATCCCACCCCTCTAGGTGGTCACAAAGCACCGAGCTGATCTCCCTGTGCTATGTGGCTGCTTCCCACTAGCTATGTATTTTACATTTGATAGTGTATATATGTCCATGCCACTCTCTCACTTTGTCCAGGCTTACCCTCTTAAGAACTCCAACAGGGCATCTGAACAAGAAACGTGAAGTTGAAACTTGTTCCTCTACCTGCCTTCCACCACTGATCCCAGTAACAGAGCTTCTGAAATCAGAAGCAGAGCTGACACTACTCAGCTTCAAAGGGATGCCCAGGATTTTTTGTCGGTTTCTGCATGCACCTGACGCCTTAGTCTAGTTCTGCCTGTAAAAGACTTTACAGGAGCTTTCCGTCTGGATTTCATCTACTTGTGTCATCACGATTTGAGGAGGCTCTGCTCCCTGATTCCTGTCCCATGCCTTCCCAGCTTCCGGAGACAAGCTGGTGGATGGTAATGGCAGGAGCAGCCTGTGGGCTACAGTATCAAACTAGCCCCCAGAAGAAACTGAAAAATCTCTAACCTTTAAAGTGCACATGTAACCAGAATGTCCAGGTCTCACTAGTTTTCAAGTACATACAAGAATATACAAGCATAGTATGAAGTACGATGTACCTGGCACAAAATACAGTCTCATTATGTATTTATTGAATAAATAACATTTAATATTATTAGATACTTATCGAATCAATGAATCATCTGGGTGTGTGTGCACAGGTACATATGTGTTGAGACAGCTTACTTATTTAAGAGTTTCTCTTCCCTATTAGCTCCTTGAAGGCAGGGGCTATGGCTTTTTTTTTTTAATATTTATGTATCTTGTGCTTAACAGAGTCGGGAAGATAGTAGGGCTCAATACACATTTGTGAAATTAGTGCGTAAACTTGGTTCACATGTGCATCATTACTTTAATCTTGCTAGCTCCTAATCTTTCCGTTCACGCATTAGTTTCAGGCTTTTGCAGGGATGTCACACAAGTGTCTGTAAAACCATCTAGGCCACCAAGCCCCTTCTTCTTCTGTTCTTCAAGCCCAAGCACTGCTGCTGCTTTTGACATAAATGTCCCCGCTTCTGCAAAGGTGTGGCTCTTGGGTTCCACTGCCACTTGAAAAAGCATGTAGTGTTTGCTGATGTCTTCCTTTTCACAGCCAGCCTCTTCAGGACTCCACAACCGTCATCCTCAACAGCTCCTCAGAAGTGCTTCTCTAAGTAAAGCCTTGTCACCTCACTGACCTTTGGGCCCTGTCTCTTCAAATCACCACAACCAAAACTCAGCACTTCATGAAAGATTTGGCATGGACTTCATCACCACTGTCCCCACCAGGACTCAAATCTGTGTCCCTTAACTCCGGACACAGAAGCCCTTTGAAACTGAGAACAGTTTCCTTCTTCTATGTTGCCTCCTGTGAGAGGAATCTGGCTACAGGTTTCTTGGACTCCAAAGTGTTAAATAGTTCCAATGTGCGTACAACACATTTTCTCCCTGGGCACATGTATGTCCCAGGGCAGCTGGCTGGAATAAGGTCAAGTAACAACCACACATTCTACCCAGAGCTAATATGCCCCTCTGGACCTGAGTTCCCATCGCCAAGACTCTCTTCTCCATGGCAGACTTCTTTCCCTTTAGGGTGATTCCGCTTTCACCCTGCAAGCAGGCTTTCATTAGCCCTCTAGACTCCCACCATGACTGATCGGTCATCTCTGTTCTTCTCTGAACCCATACTCAAAATCCCCTGCCAAGGAGCTTCTTAGACCCCCTTGGAAATCAGTGCATGCAGATAGACCTTTGGAGTGAGGGGTAGAGAAGGGGTATGCTATTCCTCACCGTAGAACAATCCATCCCAGTCTGCACTCCAACTCATCCCAGTCCCATGAGACATGTATGGCCTCATTCTGGAATTTTAACTGAAGCTTCTGCAGAAGTAGGATTCTTTTTTTCTCTAGTCAAGACAGGAAGAGAACATAAAGGAGCACATCTCTCTCGGAAAGGCAATTCCACAACGCTGCTGTGATGCGTCTGACAGCTGCCTGACAACCGGGAGCGTGGTATACCCTCATCAATGAGCTGAGGTGGGTCACTTGACACAATCCCAGGCTAGCTGGGTCATGTACAATCAAACAAAAAGAAATACTTGCAACCAGAGTTTCCAAGGTGGAAGAGAGATGCTCTGTCCTGACTTGAACAATCAGGAATCAGACTAGTAACTCTCAAAGGGTGAAGCTTGGGGGGAATTCGAAGTATCAATAAACAGTCTGCAACTTATTGTCTGGCATGCTGTTTTCTAGTCATCACATATATTATTTGAGGAGTTGGGTGCTGGGGAAAGTGACTAATGTCCTGTCTGTTCTATGTGCTATAATCCAGTGTATGTGGAGGGAAGCTACAAATAATAACTGAAGAAACTGGGTGAGAGACTCATGGAAGAGTGTGCTCATGATGTGATTCACACACATTATCCCATATACTGATACCACTCTCTTCCACTCCATTGACCTGTCAGCCTTGTCTCACACAGGATGAGTTTGTGCATCAATCAATTGTAAACCTGGAGGTAAGCTAGGGACTAGGGTGTCACAAATACTCTGATATGATTCAGGAAACATTAGGGGAGGAGAAATAATTCTTCTTTAGAAGTACAGTACATTTCTACAAAGATGATATACAAATAGCCAACAAGCATACGAAAAGGTCTTTAGCATCATTAATCATCAGAGAAATGCAAATCAAAAACACAATGAGATATCATTTCATACCCAGTGAGATGGCTACTGAAAAGAAGGAGGAGGGGGAGGAGGAGGGGGAGGAGGAGGGGGAGGAGGAGGGGAAGGAGGAGGGGGAGGAGGAGGAGGAGGAGGAGGAGGGGGAGGGGAAGAGGAAGAGATAGGAGAAGAAACAGAAAATAGAAAATAAATGTTGGCAGGGATGTGGAGAAATTGCAACCCTGTGAACTGTTGGTGGGATTGTGAAAAGGTTTAACCACTGTGGAACAGTATGAAGGTTTCTCAAAAAATTAAAAATAGAACTAGTATCTGATCCAGTAATCCCACTTCTGGATATATATGCAAAAGAATTGAAAGCAGGGTCTTGAAGCAATATCGGCACACCTATGCTCATAGAAGCACTATTTGCAATAGCTAAGAGATGGAAGCAACCCAAATGTCCATCTATAAGTGAATAAACAAAATGTGGTAAATAGGGCTTCCCTGGTAGCGCAGTGGTTGAGAGTCCTCCTGCCGATGCGGGGGACACGGGTTCGTGCCCCGGTCCGGGAGGATCCCACATGCCGCGGAGCGCTGGGCCCGTGGGCCATGGCCGCTGGGCCTGCGCGTCCGGAGCCTGTGCTCCGCAGCGGGAGAGGCCCCAGCGGTGGGAGGCCCGCGTACCGCAAAAAAAAAAAAAAAAAAAATGTGGTAAATAAATACAGTGGAATATTACTCAAAGGAAGGAAATTCTGCCACATGGCACAACATGGATGAACCTTGAAGACATTATACTAAGTAAAATAAGTCAGTCACAAAAAGACAAATATTCTACTTAGGTATGAGGTACCTAAAGTACTCAAATTCACAGAAACAGAAAGTAGAATGGTGGTTGCCAAGGATTTGGGGGAGGGAGCAAAGGGGAGTTGTTTAACTGATACAGAATTTCAGATTTGCGAGGTGAAAATGTGCTGGAGATCTGCTTCACAACAATGTGAATATACTTAACATTACTGAACTGTACCATTAAAAATGGTTAAGATGCTAAATTTTATGTTACGTGTTTTTTTTTACTATCAGTAGACAAGCAAACAAAGATACATAGGCATTGAAAGAACAAAAAAGGATAAGTGGGATGCTCGCTGGACAGGCCATGAGCACCAGAGAGCCCCATAGTAGTACTATAAGCCTGAAAGGAGGGCTGGAAATGCCCCCAAATGATTTGTTGTCTGTGACCCGCTCAAGAAACCTTACTGATTTCATGGTTTTGCCTCAGGCCAGCCTTAAGCCTGGTTTTGCTGCTCTTGGGAGAAGTCAATATTCTGAGCGGGGACTTTCATAGTTTCACAGTTTATTCATCCATTCAAGAAAAAATTCCTGAGGCTCAACTACATGCCAGCCACTGCCTAGGCCCTGGGGATGTAAAAAGAAGACAAGGCCCAGATTTTAAAGCACTCTCAGGTCAGAGGCTGAACTACATTCCCAGTTGAGACATGAGACCGGTCTCCTGTGTGATTGATGGACAAAATAAGAGTAGCACTATAATACTAATGTGATGGAAAGCCAGAAGTCTGTTAATTCAGTTCTCCCCTGATACACGGCTCACTCCTCCAATCCCAAGTCAAAATGAACTAGAGTTCCGACATCTATAAACTCAGTAAGCCTAAAAGCTCATAAACAGTACTTTCCCATTGGAATAGAGGTCCATGGAATGTCGCTCTAGAATTGTGTACAGTTACTCACTAAACAGATTTCTGTAAAACCTCTAAAGCAACTGAAGCTTCTGAAAGTTGTTGCCATGGAGCTGGATCTTTTATCTCCATTGTGAATGAAAAAAGAACAAAGACTGTCACTCATCATTCAGCTATACAAGGGTTAAATTGCAACCCACTGTAATCGTCCACACCCACCAACAGTACGTGTGCCCTGAAGGAAATTCAAGATGAAAAACGAGATGAATCATTCTGTGCTTTGTACAAACTGGCCCTGAGATAGTTAAGACTCATATCTTAGGAAGAATATTAATGGTATTCTATACCCACCCTCACAAGTCATTTTTCCATCAACACTTCAGTACTCATTAAAATAACCAAAACCTGTATTACAACTGGTAGATGAAGAGGATCAGCTCTATGAGGCAAATTTAACAGAAACCATGGGATGAAAAGCAGTGTGAAGTGAACTTTGCTACTGACTAACTAGGAAATCTGCAAATCACTGAAAATGCCTGGATCACACTTGCCTCTTTTTTAAAACTGAGAGTTTTTATCCACTGATCTCTGCCATTCTTAGATTATATGTGAGGTCCTAGAAAAATGATCCATGGGAATCACCTGGTTAAAATAGTGACTTCAAAGTTCTGTCTACTCCTGAAGCAGTGGTCCTCTAAGTGTGGTCCATGGGCTAGCAGCAGTAACATGACGTGGGAGCTTGTTAGAAATACACTCACCCCAGACTTATGAATCAGAGTTGCTGGAGATGAAGGCTAAGGAAGGTGTGTTTCAACAAGCCCTCCAGGTGACTCTCATGCACACCAAAGTCTGAGAAGCATGGCTCTAAAGATTGATGGTAGCATAATTTGATACCTGCTTGGGTTTTGTACCTCGTGGGTTGCTGTTTCCAAGATACAACTTATCTTCTCTAAAGCTGACCCCAGATAGAATTGACTACTTCCACCGTTTTATTTACCACCCTATTCCCTGCACATGCATCTGTTAAGAATCACTTTATTTTGAGGAACTTGTCAATGAATACATGAATGGATGGATGGATGAATGGACAGATGGTCAGATTGATGCATACATGCATTTATGGGTGACTAAGTGCTTCAAAATCTATAAAACCTTGTTTGAGTAAAAGAAAAGGTCAGTACCAGGCAGCAAGAAACAGTGGATTTGGATTTAGTAATACAAGTCCACTATTCCTGTTCTTGGTCCCAAATAATTTTTTTCTGGTTGAAAAGTATACTGGTGAGAGTACTGATTCTAAGTAAACAACTGAGATCTCCTCTTGAGTCATCCAGTCCCCCTCAGAACAGCCTGGAAGCATCACATTGACGTCCAGTTCTCTCACATGAACAGGCAGATAACAGCACCTGCCCTGCGCCTGTCTCACAGGGACACTGAGCACATTAACTAATAATGACTGTGAATTGCTTTTGAGTTTCTGGGGGATGGCTGCTATGTAGGCATAGGACATATTAATTTAAAAGATCAAACATTTGGCAGTGTTTAAAATAAACCTTGCCAACTTTGCCAAGGTCATACAGGAGCAGAGAGGCTATCTTTCCCTTAAATAGTAATCAAAAATGATCTACATTCTGTGTCTGATTCTTTCCTAACAAAATTTGTGTGTGTGGCTCATAGAACTCTTTCCTTTAAAATGTGAAAGGAAATGTCACACTGAGAACCTGAGTGAAGGAGATAAACAGGTGAAGAGAGATAAAAATATACTATTAAATTATCAGAATGGAACCTTTTCTAGCATAATGTAGCAGGAGAGAAAAGTAAATTGTCCTGCTATGTACTTATGACCATTTTCAAAGACAATAACATAAAATTGAACTATATTTAACTATACTTCAGCTGCCCTACCTTTAAACCTGGCAAAATGAAACTCACCTCCCAGAGGTGTTGGGAAGATAACATGGCATGATATAGAGAGGACTGCTTTGGAGGGGGCTGCTTATCAAACAATACCTCTGGTTTTATGTCTCATTTGTTAACATTTCGCTCTGATAGAAAACTGTCTTCAGCATGATACTAATGGCCCCTTGAATGCAGAGTATATTACAGTTTATGAAGAGCTCTTACGAACATATTTCTGATTTGTCTAAACTGTAATGCTTTAAAGTGAATGTTAGCATTTCCATTTCATACATAAGAAAAGTAAGTGACTTAGTGAATAGCTCAAGGTAATGGTTAATGAGTGGCAAAGCTGAAACTTCCACCCAGAACTTTTGACTGACCTTCAAAGTCAGCTGCTCTTCCTACCACAACATAGTGTGATAGATAACAGGGAGGGAAGGAAAGAGAGAGAGAAAGAAAGAGAGAGAGAGAGAGAATCTCCTAAAATTTCATAAACCTACATTTACCTAGAACAATACTGCTAGGTTCCAGATTGGGTGATTCTAAATCCACCCGATTTAGGAGATCATTTCAATTCTCAACTTTGATACTAATTAGAAAAAATTCTAAAAATAATATTATCTTGCTAACCAGGTAATTCTACACAAGGTCTTATAAAAGTTCTCATGAAGTCTTAGAGCTAGAAGTGATTTTAATAATCAGCACGTCCAATTCCTTCATTGTACAGATGTGGAAAATGAGGTTAACTGATATCAAATGATTTGCCCAAGGAGGTTGCCGGTTAAGCAAAGAGCAGGTCTAGAACCAAATCTCTGAGTTTTCAATCCTTCCTTCAATCTACTTCCCCACAGTACCTCTCTCAACTTGTATTCTGGTAGATTGTGAGAGAGGAGAGGTATAGAAGGAAACTTATACAACCGTACGTTACAAATTACCAAAGCATCAGCACCAAAAATATCTAGGTTGGACTGTATTCCTCTCTACTGGGGAGGAATTATCCCTAATCACTCTGTATTCTGCATGGTAAGCCTGGGGCAGGAGCAGGAAAATGATATCAGCAGAAGGCCCCTCCCTTTCTCATTTGAATTTTTGACCTCTACGAGGGCTGCCATCCTCCAGTGCTGGGGGGCTCAAGATCCACATCACATTTAGACAATGCAGTGCCTTTGGGCAAAATAAGAAAAGGTGCCCCCCTTCCTCAAGACTCTTTCCTGCATCTTCTGGAAAATTGTCGAAATAAATACAAAATCTATGTGCATGATGGGAGCCCTAGAGTTGTGCAATGCATAGTGTGCGCAGTCACACACAGTGGTCCTGTGCTCAGGAAAGTGCTTCTTCCTTAAGCTGACCCATGATTCTCTTTAGGTCCATCTCATTCAGGAGCTCCGAGTCCTATTAGCGACCCTAACCTAGTCTTAACTTTGCTTAAGAGGTAAATGCCTTTTTCTTTCTGAGAGTGATCTGTAGCCTCTCTTCTCGCTCAATCTTATCTAGTTGGTCATGGCATTAAAATTTCATCAAAAACACACGTAATGCGTGAAAGAAAAAAAATCATTGTTATCAGGCAATTCTAGGTAGTAAAGAAGCCAAGTAATTCCGTAAGTGTATGTGGCGTTCAGAGGTCCAAGCAAGCCAAGCACTCAGTTGATAAGTTAGGCTTAGTTTTGAGGTTTTTCTCCTCTTTATAGATACCTATCTGCCTAGGGGGTCCTGGATGTTTTTAAATACCATCCATAATAGGCAACTTCCATATTTTTATGTCCTGGACCAAACTCACCCCTAAGCTACAGTCTCCTGTATAGAATTCCCTACTCAAAGTTTCTCTCCGTCTGTATAAAAAGCAATTCAAGCTTATTATGTCCAACACTGAATTTCCCCCCTTCAAATCTCCCTCATTCAATTTTTCTTTTCTCAGTAAATAGAAATCCCATTCTTCTAGTGTTTAAGCCAAAAAACTGGGGGTCATCTTTGACCCTTCTATTGACCTTCCACCACACATCCAATTCATCAGCAAATCCTATCAACTCTATTTCAAAATATGTCTAGAATGTGACCACTTCATAACACTTGTGTCCCTAACACCCTGCATAGCCATCCTGTCTCTCCATATTATGACAAGGGTTCCCTAATTTGATCTTTCTCCATCCTTCCTTGCTCTCCACAATTTATTCTTCACACAGCAGCAATAACAATGCTTTGAAAAACATGTCACATCATGTCACTCCTCTGCTCAACACATAAAATAGCTCTCTATTTAATCAGAACAAATTCCAAGCCCTTAGCCCTGGCCTATAACGGCCTGCATGATCTGGTCCCCAGCACCTCTATATCTTGTCTTTATCATCGTCCCTTCACTCCAGTGTATTCCATTCATACTTGCCTCCTTGCTGTTTCTTGAAGACATCAAGCCTGCTCCTTCAACCAGAATTTTGCAATTCAAATTTCTTCTGCCAGAATTTACTTCCTCCCAATCAAACGTTGATTTTGCCCCCTCAGTTTTGATGGGATTCTGCTCAAGTGCACTTTTCAGAGAGGCCTTCCTTCACACTTACATAAAAAGGCATCACACCTTCATCTCAACCTTCTTTCTAACCTCTTGCCAGGCTATGTTTTCCTTCATAGCATTTACCATCACTAAACATTTTTTGTCTATTTGCTTATTGTCTGTTTGCATCCTGTATACTGGCAATGTCCAATATTTGAGCTACTAGCCACACGGCTATATAAATTTACATAGGCATTAATTAAAGTTAAATACAATTAAAAATCCAGGCCCTCAGTCATATTACCCACATTCTTCCTGCTTAATAAACCCAACAGGGTATGATTTAGGATGCTCTTCAAGCATCCTAAATTTTGTATGTAATTGGAGTCTCTAGGGTAGTTGAAAAATGAGAAGTGACAAAAAAGAAACAATGGAATAAAATGTTCATATTTAATGTAAGCTATAAACCCCACAAGTTCAGTAAGTTCTATGAACCTCAAGTACAAGAAACATAAAGAAAACTATATCGAGGCACATCATAATCAAATTGCTTAAAAAAAGTGATAAAGTAGAAATCCTAAAAGCAGCCAAAGAAAAAATACACATTATATACATAGGAACAAACATAATGAGAATCACTCCAGATTTGCCATTAGAAACAATGGAAGCCAGAAGACAGGAGAACAATATCTTTAAGTACTGGAAGAAATTAAAAAAAAAAAAACTATCAATACTGAACTCAAAAGTGAAGCAGAAAAGACTTTTATCAGCTATCTGAAAAAATGTATCACCAAAAAGCTGAAAGAATTTATGACCAAAAGACCTGTGTTACAAGAAATGTTAAAGGAAGCCATTCCAGAAGAAAGATGATTCCAGATGTAAATCTGATCTGTAAAAGGAATAGAGAGCACTGAAAATGGTAATTCTATTTTTTTAAAAAAAGATATTTTTCTCTTTAAAAAATAATTGCCCATTTAAAGCACAAATAATGACAATGTGTTGGGGAGTTTATAACATGTATATAAACAAATGTATGACAATCATAGGAGAACTATTGGAAGTATTCTGTTGCACTGTTCTTATGCTGTATGTAAAATATCACATGAAGGTAAACTATGATAAGTTGACGATATATACTACAAACTAAAACAAACACTAAGATAGCAAAGCAAAGAGTTATAGCTAATAAGCCAACAGAAAAGGTAAGGTAGAATCGTTTTAAAATTCTCATTTAATCCAAAAGAAAGCAAAAATAGGGAAAACAATGAAGATGGGGCAAATGGAAAACAAATAACAAAATAGTGTATTTAAACTCAACCATATCAATAATTACATTAAATGTAAATGAAACTACAAACCAATATCCTTTATGAACACAGATGCAAAAATTCTTAAGAAGATGTTATCAAATCAAATCCAATAAGATATTAAAAAGACAACGTATCCTGACCAAGTGAAATCTATCCTAGGGATGCAAGTTTGTTTCAACAAATGGAAAATATATCAGTGTTACTGAACATATTGTTAATAGACTAAAAAAAATCAGAGAAGCACATGATCTTTATAGACACCATTTTGGAAAAACTTTGGAAGTTTCTTAAAAAGTTAAATATACCTACTTTATGACCCAGCTATTTTACTTCTAGGTATGTAGTGGTAGCAAAATGAAATAATATGTTCATGCAGAGATTTGTCCACAAATGTTCATAGCCCTATTATTTAGTCAAAAACTGGAAACAAATGTCCATTATCAGATGACTGGGAAATAAATTGTGGTATATGCTTACAATGCAATACAATTCAGCAACAAAAGGGAAATGAAATATTGATACAAGCGAGTGATTGTTACAATATAGATGAATCTCAGAAATATTATCCTGTGTTAAAGAAGTCAGAGAGCAATGAGTACATACTATGTGATTCCTTTATATAAAATTCCAGGGCTTCCCTGGTGGCGCAGTGGTTGAGAGTCCGCCTGCCGATGCAGGGGACACGGGTTCGTGCCCCGGTCCGGGAAGATCCCACATGCCGCGGAGCGGCTAGGCCCGTGAGCCATGGCCGCTGAGCCTGCGCGTCCGGAGCCTGTGCTCGGCAACGGGAGAGGCCACAACAGTGAGAGGCTCGCGTACCGCAAAAAAAAAAAAAAAAAATTCTAGAAAGTCCAAAACTAACTAATACTAACAGAGAGTAGATCCACAGTTGTCTAGGGATGTCAAGGTAGCTAAGGGTGGGAGGGAGTGATTACAAAGAGGTGATGAATATGTTTACTATTTGATTTGGATTATGACTTCACAAGCATGTGTATATGTGAGTGTGTGGTTGAAAACTTATCAAAATTTTTGCACAATTTAAATATGCAAATCTTGTATGCCAATCATACCTCAAAAAGCTGTTACAAAATAAACACAGAGGCCATATGCAGTATTCAGTTGTGCCATGGAGAGTCTGTCAGACAGCTACTTTAAGGCAGAGCAATGGATGGACTATATGATCATCAGATGACTTTCAATTTCTTGCCTGGATGATCTGGTTCCCATTGTATTTCGGTGGATAGAGTACGTGATTTCTAGAGCTGACAAAATTTGCTGATGAATGTTGTTGAGACAGACTCACACATAAGTCAAATTAGAGAACAGCTGAGTCTATGAATATATGACAGGATGAGAACCCTCAGCATACTCAACCTGGAGCCCATAGCTTATCCTCCATCATGCAAGAGACAGCCACTGCGTAATAGAAGGACCATGAGGTTCTGAATCAGATCTGGACTGAAATCCCAGTTCTGCTACCTACCAGCTCTATGACTTTAGGTAAGTTAATTAAACTCAATTTTTTATATTCTTAAAGTGAGGATAATAATAATACTCACCTGGTAGGATTTTGATGATTAAATAAGGCAGCAGACATAAAGACTTAGCTCAGGCTTGACACTCAACATGTCATTTCTCTTTGCCCTTCCCCAACCACCCCAGTAAGCTCCATCTCCTTTCTGTTCTCCAGATAAGCCATGCTCATCTCTATCTCATTTGCTCATGACCACAGTAATTTATGCAGGGCACATGCCCCTGACTTTAATAGAATACAGTATACAGATGACCACATTTATACATAGGCTAAATTAGAGAATGGCTATTCATGTTACCAAACTGGTGCTCACTTCACCAATAAATTGGTTACAAGTTTCCTCAAGATATCCAAAATCCTCAGGGTACTTAAAATGCCACTTAACTGGCAAACTTTCATTTACATGTGAAATTTTTAAGTCTAATGAATATCTAATTTACCAGGAATTTCTCAATTTTTCGACCAGAATAATATTTCCAAAAATCAAAATTTGTCCTCTGATGTGTTGGTGAAACTAATAATTTGATGTTCAAAGTGTCCATGAGAATAAACTCTACCATGAGGCTAGTTTATACCTTGACTGTGGAAAACCTGATCCAATGGGAACAAATAGATTCCTCTCTCACTGAAATGAAATAGGAGAGAAAGATACAGAGAAACAGAGGCACAGAGAGACAGAGACAGACCTCATAGGTGGAGAAAAAAGACTTAGTTCATAAGTACATGTTAACTGTTATCAAATGTATTTTATTCTATAGAATTTTAATATCAGAAAGGTTAACATGATAAAAACTTTCTCTCTAAAGTTTTGCTTAAATCCAATCTTCATCAGAATGAAAGTTTTGATTTGAAGTTGACATTTTGAAGTCATATTTGGATACATATTTTTATGTGAAGAATTCAGTCAAATACTATGATGATATAGTGGCAAGATTTTTTGACATTATGCATTTAGTTTGTTTTTGTTTTGTTTTTTAAAATCCTGAAATGGAAAAAGTAGAGAAAAGCAGTGAAGCTGAAAATGGATTCATATATTACACAATCACTGATAACTCATCAAATTTGAGCAGCTAAGGCTAAAATACTGCTCTCAGAATATGGGCTGAGAACTCCTGCATCACAATTGTCTAGGTTCTTATTAAAAATGATTCCTGGACTCACTCCAGATCTCCTGAGAGTAAGTCCAGAGATAAGTCCTAAGGTTTTAACCCAATACTCCATGTAATGTTTCATGCTGGATGTTTTGAGAACTTCAGGACTTAATATTGGAATGGAGGCCAGGAAGTAGGTAGCAAAGAGAAAGAAAAGAACTGAGAGAAAATGTCCTATAACTAGGCAAAAGAAAAATCAGATGAAGGTAGGTGAAGGACCCTTCTCCACAACCCAGGGAGATGCTATACTGAGCCTATTTTAAAAGGGCTATCAAGCTGGTTTTTAAAAATTCCCCAGAGCCTGCCGAAAACACAGTTCTCAAACACTACACTGTTGGATTAATGTCTCTGCTCTGTGGGTGCATGGTGTTTAGTGTCCTTCTATAGAAGCGAGATGTGTGAAAGAGCAGTCTCCATACTGGGGAGGATAAGAAGCTTCACAGGGTGACCCCAGGATACCTTTGTGTTCAGAGCACCCTGAGTGGGATCAACAGGGGTAGGGGCTGTAATACTGCCACTGGGAGCTAACAGAAGGTCATGCAAGGATTAGTCTGGAGAGAGAAATGATAGAAAAGACCTTCTCCAACAGGATAGCAAGATTCCTGTGCCCTAGGCTGGCCCATTTCACGGGGATCTGGACCACTTTTTCCTCATTTTCAGTTGACATTCTGTTCGTATCTACAAATGCCACTGTAAGTGACTGTGAATAGGAAAAGGACAGACAGATAAGAAGGTCTTCCCCACTGGAGACCCCACTGTTTATTGCCAACTAACACACATTTGCTCAAGTCTCCAGAATTCGAGTGAGCTTTCCTGCCCCTCTCCTTGTGGTCCCCATGCTAGCTACCCTACCTCAGGCTACTTCAGGCAGACACCTCTCCCCGTATGCCATCTTCCTGCCCTCACAGATAGTGGTTTCCAGAGACTAACAAACATAAATTCCCCTGTAACTCATTTCTCTTCTTTCTGCTTGAGAGAGTGAAGATATAAAGCAGGCACATTTTTTTAAAAAAGCCTGTTTTGATGCTCCGTGCTTGCACTGTGTGGGCAGGGCTGATAACTGTTAACTTGCTCTGGGAGTGCTGCCCTTGTGATGGCGGAGGTGGAAGCGGCAATCCAAACAACACCTGATTATGTTAGGAGATGATGATGCACGGTAAGAATGGTGGATGAACTCCATAAATTACAGCCTTCTTCCCTGGGAACTAGGACACACTTTGAAAGTGGAAAGGTCAGACTCCAAAGAGGAGACTTTTCCTCTCTTACAGGGGTCCTTCATCTCCCCCTGACTTAACATCTCCAGCCTAGAGAAGGCCTGAAGGCACAATCATTGCAGAATTTGAATATTCACTGCTATCTCCAGGCTGGTAACAAACAGGTAAGTTTGAATAAAAGAAGTTAACAAAGTTCAATGGAAATCTACAGGTTGGTTCCTATATTAGTTAGGGTTCCTCAGAGAAACAGAACTAATAGGATTGGGGGGAAGAAAGAGACAGAGGCAGTGATTGATTATAAGAAATACGTTGATGCAGTTATGGAGGCTGACCAGTCCCAAGATCTGCAGGGTGGGTTGGCAAGCTGGAGACCCAGGAGAGTCAATGGTACGGTTGTAGCCAGAAGGCTAGCAGATTGGAGACCCAGGAAGAGCTGAAGTTTCACTTCAAGTCCGAATGAAAGGAAAAGTCAATATCCCAGTTCAAAGGCAGTCTAGCAGGAGGAATTCTCTCTTACTTGGCAGTAGGTTAGTCTTTTTGTTCTGTCCAGGCCTTCAACTGATTGGATGAAGACTACCCACATTAGGGCAGGCAACCTACTTTACTCAATCTATCAATTTATATGTTAATCTCATACAGAAACACCCTCAGAGACATACCCAGAATAATAGTTGGTCAAATAACTGGGCAACCCATAACCCAGTTAAGTTTACACATAAAATTAACCATCACAGTTTCTGACAGCTGAGTGCTCATAAATCTGACTCCTATGAAATATAATAATAAGTGCACCATTAGGAAAGGTTACAGCAACCTTATTCTTTATCATTATGAAGTGCTATCTCAGGAGCTCTTCACTGGAGTTTGAAGAAAAATAGTTGTGTGACACACCACTGATCAGAGGTCATTCTCACAGTGGTATCACTTTACTGAGAGGAATATTGGTTAAATGGTAAAAAGGCTCCCAACCATAACATAAATGGGAATGATGGGCTTAGTTCCTTCTTGGAAATATTTGGAATTGAGCAGTTTTGCTATTAGAATATCTTTCTAACTTCCAGAGATCCCAGAGGCCTCCAAAGGCAAGGAATGGAGTAATAGACCCATCTTTCCATTTAATTCTTTTATTCCATGGCTCCTAATTGGTTATATTAAACTTGGACTATACCTCAGCTCAGAGCTATGATTAGTTTCACAGATTGTTCTGTAGTAAAAGTCCTCAGGACTCTCCTATTAATGGTGCCTTATGGGGAATACTGATCTTCATGTGACAATGCTTACATCCTGACAAATACCAAATTTATGGCTTTTATTTATTTTAATTCTTATTTATTTTTTTTTGAATTTTTGAATTTTATTTTATTTTTTTTTACAGCAGGTTCTTATTGGTTATCCATTTTATACATACTAGTGTATACATGTCAATCCCAATCTCCCAATTCATCCCACCACCACCACAACCCCCCCAGCCACTTTCCCCCGTTGGTGTCCATAAGTTTCTTCTCTACATCTATGTCTCCATTTCTGCCCTGCAAAACATTTTTCTAGGTTCCACATATATGTGTTAATATACGATACTTGTTTTTCTCTTTCTGACTTACTTCACTCTGTATGACAGTCTCTAGGTCCATTCACATCTCTACAAATGACCCAAATTTGCTCCTTTTTATGGTTGAGTAATATTCCATTGTCTATATGTACCACATCTTTATCCACTCATCTGTCAGTGGGCATTTAGGTTGCTTCCATCACCTGGCTATTGTAAATAGTGCTGCAATGACCATTGGGGTGCATGTGTCCTTTTGAATTATGCTTTACTCTGGGTATATGCCCAGTAGTGGGATTGCTGGGTCATATAGTAATTCTATTTTTAGTTTTTTAAGGAACCTCTCCATACTGTTCACCATAGTGGCTGTATCAATTTAAATTCCCACCAACAGTGCAAGAGGGTTCCCTTTTCTCCACACCTTCTCCAGCATTTGTTGTTTACAGATTTTCTGATGAAGCCCATTCTAACTGGTGTGAGGTGATACCTCATTGTAGTTTTCATTTGCATTTCTCTAATAATTAGTGATGCTGAGCAGCTTTTCATTTGCTTCTTGGCCATCTGTATGTCTTCTTTGGAGAAATGTCTATTTAGGTCTTCTGCCCATTTTTTGACTGGGTTGTTTGTTTTTTAAATATTGAACTGCATGAGCTGTTTATATATTTTGGAGATTAATCCTTTGTCCATTGATTCATTTGCAAATATTTTCTTCCATTCACAGGGTTGTATTTTAATCTTGTTTGTAGCTTCCTTTGCTGTGCAAAACCTTTGAAGTTTCATTAGGTCCCATTTGTTTATTTTTGTTTTTATTTCCATTACTCTAGGAGGTGGATCAAAAAAGATCTTGCTGTGATTTATGTTAAAGAGTGTTCTTCCTATGTTTTCCTCGAAGAGTTTTATAGTGTCCAGTCTTACATTTAGGTCTTTAATCCATTTTGAGTTTATTTTTGTGTATGGTGTTAGGGAGTGTTCTAATTTCATTCTTTTACATGTAGCTGTCCAGTTTTCCCAGCACGAGTTATTGAAGAGACTGTATTTTGTCCATTGTATATCCTTGCCTCCTTTCTCATAGACTAATTGACCATATGAGTGTGCATTTATCTCTGGGCTTTCTATCCTGTTCCATTGATCTATATATTTGTTTCTGTGAGTACTATACTGTCTTGATTACTGTAGCTTTGCAGTATAGTCTGAAGTCAGGGAGTCTGATCCCTCGAGCTCCATTTTTTCACCTCAAGACTGCTTTGGCTATTCAGGGTCTTTTGTGTCTCCATACAAATTTTAAGATGTTTTTGTTCTAGTTCTGATAAAAATGCAACTGGTAATTTGATATGGATTGCTTTGGGTAGTATAGTTATTTTCACAATATTGACTCTTCCAATCCAAGAACATGGTATATCTCTCCATCTGTCTGTGTTGTCCTTGATTTCTTTCATTAGTGGCTAATCGTTTTCTGAGTACAGGTCTTTTACCTCCTTAAGTACTTTTATTCCTGGGTATTTTATTCTTTTCATTGCAATGGTAAATGGGATTGTTTCCTTAATTTCTCTTTCTGATATTTCATTGTTAGTGTATTGGAATGCAAGAGATTTCTGTGCATTAATTTTGTATCCTGCAACTTTACCAAATTCATTGATTAGCTCTAGCAGTTTTCTGTGACATCTTTAGGATTATCTGTGAATAGTATCATGTCATCTGCAAACAGTGACAGTTTTATTTCCTCTTTTCCAATTTGTATTCCTTTTATTTCTTTTTCTTCTCTGATTGCTGTGGCTTGGACTTCCAAAACTATGTTGAATAATAGTGGCTAGAGTGGGCATCTGTGTCTTGTTCCTGATCTTAGGAACATTGAGAATGATGTTTACTGTGGGTTTGTCATATATGGCCTTTATTATGTTGAGGTAGGTTCCCTCTATGCCCACTTTCTGGAAAGTTTTTACTATAAATTGGTGTTCAATTTTGTCAAAAGCTTTTTCTGCATCTATTGAGATGATCATATGGTTCTTATTCTTCATTTTGTTAATATAGTGTATCACATTGATTTATTTGCATATATTGAAAAATCCTTGCATCCTGGGATAAATCCCACTTGATCATGGTGTATGATCCTCTTAATGTGTTGTTGGATTCTGTTTGCTACTAGTTTGTTAAGGATTTTTATGTCTATATTCATCACTGACATTGTTCTCTAATTTTCTTTTTTTGTAGTATCTCTGTCTGGTTTTGGTATCAGGGTGATGGTGGCCTTGTAGAGTGAGTTTTGGAGTGTTCCTTCCTCTGCAATTTTTTGGAAGAGTTTGACAAGGATGGATGTTAGCTCTTCTCTAAATGTTTCATACAATTCACCTGTGGAGCCATCTGGCCCTGGACTTTTGTTTTTGGGAAGATTTTTAACCACAGTTTCAATTTCATTACTTGTGATTGTTCTGTTCATATTTTCTATTTCTTCCTGGTTCAGTCTTAGAAGGTAATACCATTCTAAGAATTTGTCCATTTCTTCCAGGTTGTCCATTTTATTGGCATAGAGTTGCTTCTAGTAGTCTCTTCTGACGTTTTGTATTTCTGCAGAAGTTATAACTTCTCCTTTTTCATTTCTAATTTTATTGATTTGAGTCCTCTCCCTCTTTTTCTTCATGAGTCTGGCTAAAAGTTGATCAATTTTGTTTATCTTCTCAAAGAAGCAGCTTTTAATTTTATTGATCTTTGCTCTTGTTTTCTTTGTATCTATTTCATTTATTTCTTCTCTGATCTTTATGATTTCTTTCCTTTAACTAGCTTTGGGTGTTTGTTCTTCTTTCTCTTGTTCCTTTAGGTGTAACATTAAATTATGTATTTGAGATTTTTCTTGTTTCTTGAGGTAGGATTATAGAATAATCCTATAAACTTCCCTCTTAGAACTGCTTTTGCTGCATCCCATAGGTTTTGGATCATCATGTTTTCATTGTCATTTGTCTCTAGGTATTTTTTGAGATCCTCTTTGATTTCTACAGTGATCTCTTGGTTATTTAGTAATGTATTGTTTACCCTCCATGTGCTTGTGCTTTTTACGTTTTTTTCCCCCTGTAATTTCTTTCTGATCTCATAGCACTGTGTTCAGAAGAGATGCTTGATATGATTTCAATTTTCTTAAATTTACCAAGGCTTGATTTGTGACCCAAGATGTAATCTATCCTGGAGAATGTTCCATGTGCACTTGAGAAGAAAGTGTAATCTGCTGGCTTTGGATGGAATGCCCTATAAATAGCAATTAAATCTCTCTGGTCTATTGTGTCATTTAAAGCTTGTGTTTCCATATTAATTTTCTGTCTGGATAACCTGTCCATTGGTGTAAGTGAGGTGTTAAATTCTCCCACTATTATTGTGTTACTGTGGATTTCCTCTTATAGCTGTTAGCAGTTGCCTTATGTATTGAGGTGCTCCTATGTTGGGTGCATATATATTTATAATTGTTATATCTTCTTCTTGGATTAATCCCTTGACCATTATGTAGTGTCCTTCTTTGTCTCTTGTAACATTCTTTATTTTAAAGGTCTGTTTTATCTGATATGAGTATTGCTACTCCAGCTTTCTTTTGATTTCCATTTGCATGGAATATCTTTTTCCATCCCCTCACTTTCAGTCTGTATGTGTCCCTAGGTCTGAAGTGGGTCTCTTGTAGACAGCATATATATGGGTCTTGTTTTTGTTTCCATTCAGTGAGCCTGTGTCTTTTGGTGGGAGCATTTAATCCATTCACGTTTAAGGTAATTATCGATATGTATGTTACTATTACCATTTTCTTAATTGTTATGGGTTTGTTTTTGTAGGTCCTTTTCTTCTCTTGTGTTTCCCACTTAGAGAAGTTCCTTTAGCATTTGTTGTAGAGCTGGTTTGGTGGTGCTGAATTCTGTTAGTTTTTGCTTGTCTGTAAAGCTTTTGATTTCTCTGTCAGATCTGAATGAGATCCATGATGGATAGAGTAATCTTGGTTGTAGGTTCTTCCCTCTCATCACTTTAAATATATCTTACCACTCCCTTCTGGCTTGTAGAGTTTCTGCTGAGAAATCAGCTGTTAACCTTATGGGATTTCCCTTGTGTGTTATTTGTCATTTTTCCATTGTTGCTTTCAATAATTTTTCTTTGTGTTTGATTTTTGTCAGTTTGATACTATGTGTCTCAGTGTGTTTCTCTTTGGGTTTATCTTGCAGTGACTCTCTGCACTTCCTGGACTTGGGTGGCTATCTCCTTTCCCATGTTAGGGAAGTTTTCAACTCTAATCTCTTCAGATATTTTCTCAAGTCCTTTCTCTCTCTCTTTTCCTTCTGGGACCCCTATAATGCGAATGTTGTTGTGTTTAATGTTGTCCCAGAGGTCTCTTAAGCTGTATTCATTTCTTTTCATTCTTTTTTCTTTATTCTGTTCCATGGCCGTGAAGTCCACCATTCTGTCTTCCAGGTCACTTACCCGTTCTTCTGCCTCAGTTATTCTGCTATTGATTCCTTCGAGTAATTTTTTCATTTCAGTTATTGTATTGTTCATCTCTGTTTGTTTGTTCTTTAATTCTTCTATGTCTTTGTTAAACATTTCTTTCATCTCGATCTTTGTCTCCATTCTTTTTCCGAGGTCCTGGATCATCTTCACTATCATTATTCTGAATCCTTTTTCTGGAAGATTGCCTATCTCCACTTCACTTAGTTGTTTTTCTGGGGTTTTATCTTGTTCCTTCATCTGGTACAAAGGCCTCTACCTTTTCATTTGGTCAGTCTTTATATGAATGTGGTTTTTCTTCCACAGGCTGCAGAATTTTAATTCTTCTTGCTTCTGCTGTCTGCCCCCCTATGGCTTTTATTTTGATCCCAAGCCAATCAACCTTCACTATGTAAACAGGACAAATACACTTAATCACTTTGACCATTACCTTTCCTAGGTTGATCTTGGAGAAAATCTAGCCTCTCTGCAATCTTTCCAAAAAATGGGATCCACTTTCAATGACTGAAAAGTGTACATGGATCTCAACTTCCTAAAAGGGAGAGTAGAGGGAGCCACTTGAGTGCTTTTCTGGCCTCCTCCTGGCGCTGAGAAGGTCTGGATCACTTGGATGATTTTGCCTGAGTGTATATCAAGGATGCCAGTACATGAAGGAAAAAGAGAATGCCGCCCAGTGGTGGCAAAAGAGGCATCACCACACAAGCATGCAGCTCCCAAGGCAACCCCATCTACCAAAGACCATGCCATTTAACCCAATCAATCCAGAAAAGAAAGTAGGCAGCAAAGTTGCTTAAAGCCAACTCTGAGAGCTAAACTTAAGCTCAAGGGACATGTAAAGGCCTGGGCTTATTATAATCGCATAATAAAGTGGTACAATTGATTTATTTAAACATTGCCTCACTGGCAATAACAAATATTCTTATATTAAAAACATTAACCTGAAGAATGGCAATAAATTCCCTTCAGAAGGACAGGTTGTAGCCTCTTTGTTCATCAGTAAAACCATGCCATCCACTGTCTAATGTAATAACACACACCCAGACTTCCATCCACAAACACTTAAATTAATTTTGGAGCATATGAGGAGCTTGTCTTCCAAACAATCAGTCGATAAGATTCAGCTCTGAGAATCATCAGCATCCAGAAAGAACAGCTCAACCCTTTTGATTCAAGTCCTAGAGATTTTTAGAACAAGACCAAGATTCATTGCTTAGGTAGAGAGCTGTTTTAAGTTACTTTATACCCACTTTCTCTTTTAACTTACTTAAATGAAAAGTACCCATCCTTTTGCCAATATATAATTTTTTCAATTTAACATAAAAAATAAAGGATTAAATATCAAGATGCTTTTCAAGGATGTGAAGAAAATGGAACTTTTATACACTGTTGGCGGTAATATAAATTCGTACAGCCATTATGGACAACAGTATGAAGGGTCTTCAAAAAATTAAAAATAGAACTGCTTTATGATCCAGCAATCCTACTTTTGGGTGTATATCTGAAGGAAGTGAGATCAAAGTCTCAAAGAAGATCATTTTTGTTACCTTATTCACAATAGCCAGGATGTGGAAACAAACTAAGCGTCATTGAAGGATGAATGGATAAAAAAATATATACAATGCAAGAGTATTCAGCCACAAATGAATAAAGAAATCTTGCCATTTGCAACAACATGGATGAACTCAGAGGACATTATGCTAAGTGAAATGAGCTGTATCATCTCACTAATATGTAGAATATAAAAGAGTAAAACTCATAAGAAGAGCAGAATGGTGGCTGCCAAGAGCTGGAGGATTAAGGAAAAGGGGAGATATTGGTCAAAGGGTACAAAGTTTTAGTTGTAAGATGGATGAGTTCTAGGGACTGCCCTGGTGGTCCAGTGGATAAGACTCTGTGCTCCCAATGCAGGTGTCCCGGGTTTGATCCCTGCTCAGGGACCTAGATCCCACATGCATGCCACAACTAAAAGATACTGCATGCCATAACTAAGCATCAGTGCAGCCAAAATAAATAAAATAATTAATAAATAAATATTAAAATAATAAATAAATAAACCCTTATAAAAAAGATGAATGAGTTCTAGGATCTAATCTACAGCATGGTACTGTACTTAATAATACTAGATTGTACACTTGCCATTGCTAAGAGAGTTCGTCATAAGTGTTCTCACCTCACACACAAAAGATGGTAACTATGTGAGGTGATGGGCCTACTAATTCACTTGATTGCAACTATCATGTCACAATGTATATGTATATCAAAACATCATGTTGTATACCTTAAATATATACAATTTTGTCAATTATACCTTAATAAAGCTGGAGAAAAAAAACAAGATGCTTTTAATACCATTTTGTTATTGGACATCAGGCAAGAAAAAGTAAAACTCAGAAGTCTGCAGAATAAAGCAAAGACAGGGAAGGGCTTGAGGCTGCATGTGAGGTGAAGGTGTGCTACAAGAGTGAAGGGAATGAAGAAAGGTCCACTGCAAACAAATGGGTATGTGTGTGTGGAGGGGGCGGGAGGGAGGGGCAGAGCAGGGGTTATAGGAGGAAGAAGGAAGTATAGCTGGAAAAACTGAAAAAGGAAGACAAACACTCTAGGGGAAAAAAAACCCCACAGTGGTTGCAAAGTAGAGAAAAAAATGAGACTCAAAATGGTGAAGTGGATGTTATTACTTGAGCACTTCTGCTAATAAGAATTTACTCAAAAAATTTGAGTCTAGAAATCTAGTATTTGCTTGCATCAATCAAAAAATGAAACTGGCCCTGGTTTCTTGTCAGAAATGAATGTAATTTCAAAAATTCTGTCCTTCAGGGGCAGTACTATCCTAGCTATGTTGATCCACTAAAAGTAAAATCAATAAAACCCAAACTGAAAATGTCATTGGTGATGAAATCAGTCAAAAACTCCATAGGTTGAAAGCCACTAAATATGTCTGTTTAAGCATTTATGCTATGCTTAAACATGTTTGGAAAAATAAAATCTAAACATGGCTGAGATTTTACATCTAAATCCCTTCAACAGAAACATGTTGCAGAGAAGAGAGACATATTTTCTCAGCTAGAAGAAATTTCATGCAAATTAAATGTAAACCCCAGGAAGGACATGAGATACTTTGAGATTTAGTAAAGCAACCTTGAGATGCTCCAGCAATAAGAGGAAGATCATCTCAATAATTATTTCCTAAACCCTTAATCTTCTAAAAGTTTACATGCTTTAATGGGTATGTAATACTTATTTCAGCTTAACTGTCTTAATAAAGAGTTTTCTTGTTTTTTTCTTTTTAAATTGAGACTGCCATGTTCTACTTATGAATGTGACACTAATGCAGTGTGACATCTGGTAGCCACACACCTAAATTGCAGGTTCCATATTTTGGAGAAATGAGTACATTCATTCTACAAACTGAAGTAACTAGAAGAAGCAAGAGTAAATAGCATATATTACATCCAAAGAGGGGCCTCTGGAGTGTGGAGTTCCAGAGTTTGGAGCTTCTTCAAAACCTGGGCAGGATTCCATATATATGTGTTAGCACACTGTATTTGTTCTTCTCTTTCTGACTTACTTCACTCTGTATGACAGACTCTAGGTCTATCCACCTCACTACAAATAACTCAATTTCGTTTCTTTTTATGGCTGAGTAATATTCCATTGTATATATGTGCCACATCTTCTTTATCCATTCATCCGATGATGGACACTTAGGTTGCTTCCATGTCCTGGCTATTGTAAATAGAGCTGCAATGAACATTGTGGTACATGACTCTTTTTGAATTATGGTTTTCTTAGGGTATATGCCCAGTAGTGGGATTGCTGGGTCATATGGTAGTTCTATTTTTAGTTTTCTAAGGAACCTCTGTACTGTTCTCCATAGTGGCTGTAAAATAGGCCATGAAGAACCTAGGGATAAGACGGGAATAAAGACACAGACCTACTAGAGAATGGACTTGAGGATATGGGGAGGGGGAAGGGTAAGCTGTGACAAAGTGAGAGAGTGGCATGGACATATATACACTACCAAATGTGAAATAGATAGCTAGTGGGAAGCAGTCGCATAAAACAGGGAGATCAGCTCGGTGCTTTGTGACCACCTAGAGGGGTGGGACAGGGAGGGTTGGAGGGAGGGAGATGCAAGAGGGAAGAGATATGAGAACATATGTATATGTATAACTGATTCGCTTTGTTATAAAACAGAAACTAGCACACCATTGTAAAGCAATTATACTCCAACAAAGATGTTAAAAAAAAAAACCCTGGGCAGGAAAGAAGAATACTATTTACCATGAGCTGTCTCAAAGACTCCAACAAAAACTAAAAGCTTAGAAAGCCTCGAGGAACTGGGTTCAAAAAAACCTAGCATTGATTTCAGATTGATTCAAGATGGCGGAGTAGAAGGACGTGTGCTCAGTCCCTCTTGTGAGAGCACTAGAATCACAACTAATGCCTGAACAATCATTGAGAGGAAGACACTGGAACTCACCAAAAAAGATACCCCACAGCCAAAGACAAAGGAGAAGCTGCAATTAGATGGTAAGGGTGTGCATTCACAACAAAATCAAATCCCATAACTGCTGGGTGGGTGACTCACAAACTGGAGAACAATTATATCACAGAAGTCCACCCACTGGAGTGAAAGTTCTGAGCCCTACATCAGGCTTCCCAACCTGGGGGTCTGGTAAGGGGAGGAAGAATTTCCAGAGAATCAGACTTTGAAGGTGAGCGGGATTTGATTGCAGGACTTCAACAGGACTGGAGGAAACAGAGACTCCACTCTTGGAGAGCACACACAAAGTAGTGTGTGCATCAGGACCCAAGGGGAAGGAGCAGGGACCCCATAGGAGATTGAACCAGACCTACCTGCTACTATTCAAGGGTCTCCTGAAGAGGCGGGGGGGCAGCTGTGGCTCACTGCAAGGACAAGGACACTGGCAGCAGAAGTTCTCAAAAGTAATCCTTGGTATGAGCCCTCCCAGAGTCTACCATTAGCCCTACCAAAGAACCTCTGGGCCCCAGTGCTGGGTTGCTTCAGGCCAAACAACCAACAGGGAGGGAACTCAGCCCAACCAATCAGCAGACAAGCAGATTAAAGTTTTACTCAGCTCTGCCCACCAGAGCAACACCCAGCTCTACACACCACCAGCCCCTCCCATGAGGAAGCTTGAACAAGCCTCTTAGATAGCCTCATACACCAGAGGGCAGACAGCAGAAGAAAGAAGAATGACAATCCTGCAGCCTGTGGAACGAAAACCACATTCACAGAAAGATAGACAAAATGAAAAGGAAGAGGACTGTGTACCAGATGAGGGAAAAAGATAAAACCCCAGAAAAACAGCTAAATGAAGTGGAAATGGGCAACCTTCCAGAAAAAGAAATCAGAATAATGATAGTGAAGAAGATCTAGGACCTAGGAAAAAGAATGGGGGCAAAGATCGAGAAGATGCAAGAAATGTTTAACAAAAACCTAGAAGAATTAAAGAATAAACACCTAGGAGAATTAGAGAAAAACAGAGATGCACAATACAATAACTGAAATGAAAAATACCCTAGAAGGAATCAAAAGCCCAGGACAAGATGGCTTCACAGGTGAATTCTATCATACATTTAGAGAAGAGTTAACACCCATCCTTCTCAAACTCTCCAAAAAATTGCAGAGGAAGGAACACCCCCAAACTCATTCTATGAGGCCACCATCACCCTGATACCAAAACCAGAAAAAGATACTACAAAAAATGAAAATTACAGACCAATATTTCTGATGAATATAGATGGAAAATTCTCAACAAAATACTAGCAAACAGAATCCAACAACCCATTAAGAGGATCATGTACCATGATCAAGTGGGATTTATCCCAGGGATGCAAGGATTATCCAATATATGCAAATCAATCAATGTGATACACCATATTAACAAATTGAAGAATAAGAACCATATGATCATCTCAATAGATATAGAAAAAAGCTTTTGACAAATTCAACATCCATTTATGATAAAAACTCTGCAGAAAGTGGGCATAGAGGGAACCTACGTCAACATAATAAAGGCCATATATGACAAACCCACAGCAAACATCATTCTCAATAGTGAAAAAATGAAAGCATTTCCTCCAAGATCAGGAACAAGACAAGGATGTCCACTCTAGCCACTATTATTCAACAGAGTTTTGGAAGTCCTAGCCATGGCAATCAGAGTAGAAAAAGAAATAAAAGGAATACAAATTGGAAAAGAGGAAATAAAACTGTCACTGTTTGCAGGTGACATGGCACTATTCATAGACAATCCTAAAGATGCCACCAGAAAACTACTAGAGCTAATCAATGAATTTGATAAAGTTGCAGGATACAAAATTAATGCACAGAAATTTCTTGCATTCCAATACACTAAAAATGAAAAATCAGAAAGAGAAATTAAGGAAACAATCCCATTCTCCACTGCAACAAAAAGAATAAAATACCTAGGAATAAACCTACCTAAGGGGGTGAAAGACCTGTACTCAGAAAATGATAAGCCACTGATGAAAGAAATCAAAGACAACACAGACAGATGGAGAGATATACCATGTTCATGGATTGGAAGAATCAATATTGTGAAAATGACTGTACTACCAAAAGCAATCTACAGATTCAATGCAATCCATATCAAATTACCAGTGGCATTTTTTACAGAACTAGAGCAAAAAATCTTAAAATCTGTATGGACACACAAAAGACCCTGAGTAGCTAAAGCAGTCCTGAGGTGAAAAAATGGAGCTGGAGGAATCAGACTCCCTGACTTCAGACTATACTACAAAGCTACAGTAATCAAGACAATACGGTACTCACAAAAACAGAAATATAGAAAAATGGAACAGGATAGAAAGCCCAGAGATAAACCCACGCACCTATGGTCAACTAATCTATGACAAAGGAGTCAAGGATATACAATGGAGAAGAGACAGTCTCTTCAATAAGTGGTGCTGGGAAAATTGGATAGCTACATGTAAAGAATGAAATTAGAATACTCCCTAAGAGCATATTCAAAAATAAACTCAAAATGGATTAAAGACCTAAATGTAAGTCCAGACACTATAAAACTCTTAGAGGAAAACATAGGAAGAACATTCTTTGACATAAATCACAGCAAGAGCTTTTTTGACCCACCTCCCTGAGTAATGGAAATAAAACCAAAAATAAACAAATGGGACCTAATGAAATTTAAAAGCTTTTGCACACCAAAGGAAACTATAAACAAGACGAAAAGACAACACTTGGAATGGGAGAAAATATTTGCAAATGATTCAACAGACAAAGGATTAATCTCCAAAATAAATAAACAGTTCATGCAGCTCAATATTAAATAAAACACGCAACCCAATCAAAAAAAAATGGGCAGAAGACCTAAATAGACATTTCTCCAAAGAAGACATACAGATGTCCAAGAGGCACATAAAAAGCTGCTCAACATCACTATTTATTAGAGAAATGCAAATCAAAACTACTATGAGCTATCACCTCACACCAGTTAGAATGGGGATCATCTGAAAATCTACAAACAACAAATGCTGGAGAGGGTGTGGAGTAAAAGGAACCCTCTTGCACTGTTGGTGAGAATGTAAATTGATAGAGCCCCAATGTGAACAGTATGGAGGTTCCTTCAAAAACTAAAAATAGAATTACCATGTGACACAGCTATCCCACTACTGGGCATATACCCAGAGAAAACCATAATTCAAGAAGACACATGCACCCCAATGTTCATTGCAGCACTATTTATAATAGCCAGGTGATGGAAGCAACCTAAATGCCATTCAGCAGACGAATGGATAAAGATGTGGTGCATATATACAATGGAATATTACTCAACCATAAAAAGGAACAAAATTGAGTCATTTGTAGAGACGTGAATGGACCTAGAGACTGTCATACAGAGTGAAGTAAGTCTGAAAGAGAAAAACAAATATACTATATTAACGCATATATGTGGAATCTAGAAAAATGGTACTTATGAACTGGTTTGTAAGGCAGAAATAGAGTCTTTAAGGCAGAAACAGATGTAGAGAACAAACATATGGACACCAAGGGGGTTAAAGCAGGGAGAGGGAGGCATGGAGGTGGTGGTGGGATGAACTGGGAGTTTGAGATTGACATATATACACTAATATGTATAAAATAGATAAGTGATAAGAACCTGCTGTGTAAAAAGATAAATAAAAATAAATAAATAAATAAAAATTTTTAAAAAAAGAGTAAATAGCATATAAAGGTCCTAAAAATAAATATTTGCATAATTGGTTTTATCATAATGAAGGTTTTATTTTTAAATTTTTTTCCGCTTTATTAAGGTGTAATTAACATATTAAATGGTAAGCTATTTAAAGTGTACAAATTAACGATTTGACAAACTTATACATTGTGAAATGATTCCTCTCATTGAGTTAATTAACACATCCATCACTTCACATATTCACTTTTTTTTGGTGGGAACATTTAAGCTCTACTCTCTTAGCAAATTTCAGTCATGTAATTCAGTGTTATCAACTATAGTCACCATGTTATGCATTAGATCCTCAGACCTATTCAACTTATAACTGAAAGCTTGTACCTTTTTACCAATCTCTCCCCATTTCCCCCACCCCTGGCAACTACTTTTCTACTCTCTGTTTCTATGAGTTGAGTTGTTTTTTTTTTTTTAAGATTCCACATATAAATGATAATATGCAGTATTTGTTTTTGTTTTTGTTTTTATCATGCAGTATTTCTATTTCTCTGTCTGGCTTATTTCACTTAGCGTAATGCCCTCCAAGTTGTGAGTCTGTGATCAAATAATCACAAAAAGTACTTTCTTTCTGCTAATGGTTGGATCTCATAACCTTTTAGAAGTTGCTTGCTGAGCCAAGGATTAAATAAGCAACACTTTTATTTATTTATTTATTTATTTCTGTTTCCTGGGGCCCTACTTGGACTCAGTGGGAATCACTGAGGGCCCAGGAATCTGCTTTTTTTTTTTTGGCCGCACCATGTCGGCTGTGGGATCTTAGCTCCCCAACCAGAGATTGACCCCATGCCCCTTTGCAGTGGAAGTGCGGAGTCTTAACAACTGGACTGCCTGGGAAGTTCCCCCAGAAATGCTTTTAAACACTCAACTTTGTCCTGATTCATATTGGACCACCAAAAAAATAGATATTGTCAGCATTTCTCATAAAATCCATTTTAGTATTATTTTCAAGGCCTATGGCATCAGCTGAGGCCTATGTCCTACCTGTTCAAAAGCCATCTGATTCCTAAATTCCCATGATTAGAATCATTCCTCTGATGTAACCTATTGACCACTAAAAGAAAGAAATAAAATTCCAACTATTACACTAAGGACCATTAATGTAATGGCATCTGTTTATCATACTATTAGAATGAGTACTAGACCTAAAACCAAAGATTAGTCTTTCAATTCTTGCTCTACCATATACTAACTATGGAACTTGAAACAAACCATTTAATTGGGCTTCTGATTCTTCAGCTGTAAAGTAAAAACAACTTCTATAAGAATGCTAGAGGAATTAAGTGAGATGATATATTTTAAAGCATACAGAACAGATTTTCTGATGCCTCTTAGAGACTAAATTAATTGTTTTAAGAACAGAGCATTGAACAGTTCGATGTAATAGTGTGTCAGATACTACTATTTCTCTAACCAATAGTCATTTTTCTTTTTCTTAGTAAAGAGACTTAGCTCAGGGTAACAATGGGCCAGATTAAAATAATCCTTACTAGCCATGAACAACCTACCCCTGGACATGAGAAAATAGACCCACATTTGATCAAGCCAATACAGCTGGGGGTCTATTATCTCCAGCCAAATGCAATCCTGACTGATGGAGGGAGAGGACGCAAAGGGGTGCAGCTGAAGCACAAGTTGCTGGCTGGAATATAAAGGGTAATCAAAGCAGGATGCTAACGTGGCTAATGTAAAAGGGAAAAGGTGGAGGTTATTACAAAAAAATAAACATCTTGACTGTGTTCACACTTGTCCCAGACCCATCCTGGGAAGGCCTCATGGCTATTGACCATGGTAGGGATTGAACACGGGCTGCACAGCAAGAAGCAGCTCTGAGCTGCCTGCCTTCCTATAGACTAGATTTCCTATTTCTTTGCAGAAAAGTGTTACTAGCTGCCATGTTTCTATTTTATTAGGTGCAAGCTCATTTAATAACTCTTAAGTTATTTTTGAACCATTTATCATGTTTATGTTTCAAAAAGGCTTTTTCATTGCCAAACAAATGGAGGGTGATAAAAGTGCCTCAATTCATTTCAATCCAAGAGCAATGGCTTCTTTTTTTTTTTTTTTTTCAGTGCTAAATTGAAACATGACTGGGCTTGGTGTCTACTTTTAAAGAAATTCAACCAATTTTAACTAAACTTCATGTATAAAGATGCCCTTAAGGAGATGTCCAGTGCTTAATAGAATCAAACCCACAGAAATTTGGTGATTTCTTACCATCTCTTCTAGTCTCTGGGACAAAAAATGTCTGTCCTACACCACCTGAAGATGTCATTCTCTAAACTCCATGGGCACCCACTAGAGAAACATCACTTTGGGCTATTGCTGTTTAAATCATATCTTAAGATGAAGCAAGGATCAAAACATGGAACTTAAGTGATGCAATTAAGGCGCCCACCTCAGGCACAAAACTTAAGGGCATTCAACTAAACTCAGTAATCAAGATAAATAATATTTTATGCAATATTTTAAGAAAAGCAATCCCCCCCAAATCCATGCTGAAAAAACATAAAGTTTTAGATAAAGACAAAATCTTACCTTGCACTTGTAGGATTCACCTTGCCTTAATCCCAGCCCTTATGTCACATTAGATTGGAGAATCAAGAACACCTACTGAACGCTGGCAGAAGACCTCAGACCTCCCAAAAGGCAAGAAATGCCCCACGTACCTGGGTAGGGCAAAAGAAAAAAGAATAAACAGAGACAAAGAATAGGGACGGGACCTGCACCAGTGGGAGGGAGCTGTGAAGGAGGAAACGTTTCCACACACTAGGAAGCCCCTTCGCGGGTGGAGACTGCGGGTGGCGGAGGGAGAAAGCTTCGGAGCTGCGGAGGAGAGCGCAGCCACAGGGGTGCGGAGGGCAAAGCGGGGAGAGATTCCCGCGCAAAGGATCAGGGCCGACCAGCACTCACCAGCCCGAGAGGCTTGTCTGCTCACCCGCCGGGGTGGGCGGGGCTGGGAGTTGAGGCTCGGGCTTTGGTCGGAGCGCCGGGAGAGAACTGGGGTTGGCGGCGTGAACACAGCCTGCAGGGGTTAGTGCGCCACGGCTAACCGGGAGGAAGTCCAGGGAAAAGTCTGGACCTGCCAAAGAGGCAAGAGAGTTTTTCTTCCCTCTTTGTTTCCTGGTGCGCGAGGAGAGGGGATTAAGAGCGCTGCTTAAAGGAGCTCCAGAGACGGGCACGAGCCGCGGCTATCAGCGCAGACCCCAGAGACGGGCATGAGACACTAAGGCTGCTGCTGCCGCCACCAAGAAGCCTGTGTGCGAGCACAGGTCACTATCCACACCCCCATTCCGGGGAGCCTGTGCAGCCCGCCACTGCCAGGGTCCCGGGATCCAGGGACAACTTCCCCGGAAGAACGCACGGCACGCCTCAGGCTGGTGCAACGTCACGCCGCAGGCTCGCCCCGCACTCCGTGCTCCTCCCTCCCCCCGGCCTGAGTGAGCCAGAACCCCCGAATCAGCGGCTCCTTTAACCCCGTCCCGTCTGAGCGAAGAACAGACGCCCTCCGGCGACCTACACGCAGAGGCGGGGCCAAATCCAAAGCTGAGCCCCTGGAAGCTGTGAAAACAAAGAGAAAGGGAAATCTCTCCCAGCAGCCTCAAAAGCAGCCGATTAAAGCTCCACAATCAACTTGATGTACCTTGCATCTGCGGAATACATGAATAGACAACGAATCATCCCAAATTAAGGAGATTGACTTTGAGAGCAAGATTTATGATTTTTTCCCCTTTTCCTCTTTTTGTGAGTGTGTATGTGTATGCTTCTGTGTGAGATTTTGTCTGTATAGCTTTGCTTCCACCATTTGTCCTAGGGTTCTATCCGTCCGTTTTTTGGGTTTTTTTTTTGTTGTTGTTGTTTTAAAATTTCTTTTCTTAATAATTAGTTTTTTATTTTAATAACTTTATTATATTTTATCTTACTTTATTTTATTTTACTTTATCTTCTTTCTTTCCTTTTTTCCTTCCTTCCCTCCTTCCTTCCTTCCTCCCTCCCTCCCTTCCTTCTTTCTTTCTTTCTTTCTTTCTACTTCTACTAATTCTTTCTTTCTACTTCTACTAATTCTTTCTTTCTACTTTTTCTCCCTTTTATTCTGAGCCGTGTAGATGAAAGGCTCTTGGTGCTACAGCCAGGAGTCAGTGCTGTGCCTCTGAGGTGGGAGAGCCAACTTCAGGACACTGGTCCACAAGAGACCTCCCAGCTCCACATAATATCAAACAGCGAAAATCTCCCAGAGATCTCCATCTCAACACCAACACCCAGCTTCACTCAACGACCAGCAAGCTACAGTACTGGACACCCTAGGCCAAACAACTAGCAAGACAAGAACACAAGAACACAAGTACACAATGGGTGGCCATTAGCAGAGAGGCTGCCTAAAATCATAATAAGGCCACAGACATCCCAAAACATGGCACCAGACGTGGACCTGCCCACCAGAAAGACAAGATCCAGCCTTATCTACCAGAACACAGGCACTAGTACCCTCCACCAGGAAGCCTACACAAACCACTGAACCAACCTTAGCCACTGGGGACAGACACCAAAAACAATGGGAACTACGAACCTGCAGCCTGCAAAAAGGAGACCCCAAACACAGTAAGATAAGCAAAATGAGAAGACAGAAAAACACACAGCAGATGAAGGAGAAAGATAAAAACCCACCAGACCTAACAAATCAAGAGGAAATAGGCAGTCTACCTGAAAAAGAATTCAGAATAATGATAGTAAAGATGATCCAAAATCTTGGAAATAGAATAGACAAAATGCAAGAAACATTTAACAAGGACCTAGAAGAAATAAAGATGAAACAAGCAATAATGAACAACACAGTAAATGAAATTAAAAATATTCTAGATGGGATCAATAGCAGAATAACTGAGGCAGAAGAACGGATAAGAGACCTGGAAGATAAAATAGTGGAAATAACTACTGCAGAGCAGAATAAAGAAAAAAGAATGAAAAGAACTGAGGACAGTCTCAGAGACCTCTGGGACAACATTAAACGCACCAATATTTGAATTATAGGGGTTCCAGAAGAAGAAGAGAAAAAGAAAGGGACTGAGAAAATATTTGAAGAGATTATAGTTGAAAATTTCCCTAATATGGGAATGAAAATAGTTAATCAATTTCAGGAAGCACAGAGAGTCCCATACAGGATAATTCCAAGGAGAAATATGCCAAGATACATATTAATCAAACTGTCAAAAATTAAATACACAGAAAACATATTAAAAGCAGCAAGCGAAAAACAACAAATAACACACAAGGGAATACCCATAAGGTTAACAGCTGATCTTTCAGCAGAAACTCTGCAAGCTAGAAGGTACTGGCAGAACATATTTAAAGTGATGAAGGAGAAAAACCTACAGCCAAGATTACTCTACCCAGCAAGAATCTCATTCAGATTTGATGGAGAAATTAAAACCTTTACAGACAAGCAAAAGCTGAGAGAGCTCAGCACCACCAAACCAGCTTTACAACAACTGCTAAAGGAACTTCTCTAGGCAAGAAACATAAGAGAAGGAAAAGACCTACAATAATGAACCCAAAACAATTAAGAAAATGGGAATAGGAACATACATATCGATAATTACCTTAAATGTAAATGGACTAAATGCTCCCACCAAAAGAGACAGATTGGGGCTTCCCTGATGGCACAGTGGTTGAGAGTCTGCCTGCTGATGCAGGGGACACGGGTTCGTGTCCTGGTCTGGGAAGATCCCACATGCCACAGAGTGGCTGGACCTGTGAACCATGGCCGCTGAGCCTGCGTGTCTGGAGCCTGTGCTCTGCAACGGGAGAGGCCACAACAGTGAGAGGCCCGTGTACCACAAAAAAAAGAAAAAAAAAAAAGAAGACACAGATAGGCTGAATGGATACAGAAACAAGACCCATATATTTTCTGTGTACAAGAGACTCACTTCAGACCTAGAGACACATACAGACTGAAAGTAAGGGGATGGAAAAAGATATTTCATCCAAATGGAACCCAAAAGAAAGCTGGAGTAGCAATTCTCATATCAGACAAAATAGACTTTAAAATAAAGACTATTAGAAGAGACAAAGAAGGACACTACATAATGATCAAGGGATCGATCCAAGAAGATATAAGAATTGTAAATATTTATGCACCCAGCATAGGAGCACCTCAGTACATAAGGCAAATACTAACAGCCATAAAAGGGGAAATCAACAGTAACACATTCATAGTAGGGGACTTTAACACCACACTTTCACCAATGGACAGATCATCCAAAATGAAACTAAATAAGGAAACACAAGCTTTAAATGATACATCAAACAAGACGGACTTAATTGATATTTATAGGATATTCCACCCCAAAGCAACAGAATACACATTTTTCTCAAGTGCTCATGGAACATTCTCCAGGATAGATCATACCTTGTGTCACAAATGAAGCCTTGGTAAATTTAAGAAAATTGAAATTTTATCAAGTATCTTTTCCGACCACAATGCTATGAGACTAGATATCAATTACAGGAAAAGATCTGTAAAAAATACAAGCACATGAAAGCTAAACAATACACTACTTAATAATGAAGTGATCACTGAAGAAATCAAAGAGGAAATAAAAACCTACCTAGAAACAAATGACAATGGAGACACGATGAGCCAAAATCTATGGGATGCAGCAAAAGCAGTTCTAAGAGGGAAGTTTATAGCAATACAATCCTACCTTAAGAAATAGGAAACATCTCGAATAAACAACCTAACCTTGCAGCTAAAGCAATTAGAGAAAGAAAAACAAAAAAACCCCAAAGTTAGCAGAAGGAAAGAAATCATAAAAATTATATCAGAAATAAATGAAAAAGAAATGAAGGAAACGATAGCAAAGATCAATAAAACTAAAAGCTGGTTCTTTGAGAAGATAAACAAAATTGATAAACTATTAGACAGACTCATCAAGAAAAAAAGGAAGAAGACTCAAATCAATAGAATTAGAAATGAAAAAGGAGAAGTAACAACTGACACTGCAGAAATACAAAAGATCATGAGAGATTACTACAAGCAACTCTATGCCAATAAAATGGACAACCTGGAAGAAATGGACAAATTCTTAGTAATCTACAATCTGCCAAGACTGAATCAGGAAGAAATAGAAAATCTGAACAGACCAATCACAAGCACTGAAATTGAAACTGTGAGTAAAAACCTTCCAACAGACAAAAGCCCAGGACCAGATGGCTTCACAGGTGAATTCTATCAAACATTTAGAGAAGAGCTAACACCTATCCTTCTCAAACTCTTCCAAAATATAGCAGAGGGAGGAACACTCCCAAACTCATTCTATGAGGCCGCCATCACCTTGATACCAAAACCAGACAAAGATGTCACAAAGAAAGAAAACTACAGGCCAATATCACTGATGAACATAGATGCAAAAATTCTCAACAAAATACTAGAAAACAGAATCCAACAGCACATTAAAGGGATCATACACCATGATCAAGTGCAGTTTATTCCAGGAATGCAAGCATTCTTCAATATACGCAAATCAAACGAAGTGATACACCATATTAACAAATTGAAGGAGAAAAACCATATGACCATCTCAATAGATGCAGAGAAAGCTTTCGACACAATTCAACACCCATTTATAATAAAAGCCCTGCAGAACGTAGGCATAGAGGGAACTTTCCTCAACATAATAAAGGCCATATATGACAAACCCACAGCCAACATCATCCTCAATGGTGAAAAACTGAAAGTATTTCCACTAAGATCAGGAACGAGACAAGGTTGCCCACTCTCACCACTCTTATTCGACATAGTTTTGTAAGTTTTAGCCACAGCTATCAGAGAAGGAAAGGAAATAAATGGAATCCAAATTGGAAAAGAAGAAGTAAAGCTTTCACTGTTTGCAGATGAAATGATACTATACATAGAGAATCCTAAAGATGCTGCCAGAAAACTACTAGAGCTAATCAATGAATTTGGTAAAGTTGCAGGATACAAAATTAATGCACAGAAATCTCTGGCATTCCTATACACTAATGATGAAAAATCTGAACGTGGGCTTCCCTGGTGGCACAGTGGTTGAGAGTCTGCCTGCCGATGCAGGGGATGCGGGTTCGTGCCCTGGTCCAGGAAGATCCCACATGCCATGGAGCAGCTAGGCCCGTGAGCCATGGCCACTGAGCCTGCGCGTCTGGAGCCTGTGCTGTGCAAAGGGAGAGGTCACAACAGTGAGAGGCCCACGCACCGCAAAAGGAAAAATCTGAACGTGAAATCAAGAAAACACACCTATTTACCATTTCAACAAAAAGAATAAAATATCTAGGAATAAACCTACCTAAGGAGACAAAAGACCTGTATGCAGAAAATTATAAGACACTGATGAAAGAAATTAAATATGATACAAATAGATGGAGAGATATACCATGTTCTTGGATTGGAAGAATCAACATTGTGAAAATGACTCTACTACCCAAAGCAATCTACAGATTCAATGCAATCCCTATCAAACTACCACTGGCATTTTTCACAGAACTACAACAAAAAATTTCACAATTTGTATGGAAACACAAAAGACCCCGAATAGCCAAAGCAATCTTGAGAAAGAAAAACGGAGCTGGAGGTATCAGGCTCCCTGAATTCAGACTATACTACAAAGCTACAGTAATCAAGACAGTATGGTACTGGCACAGAAACAGAAAGATAAATAAATGGAACAGGATAGAAAGCCCAGAGATAAACCCACCCACATATGGTCACTTTATCTTTGATAAACGAGGCAGAAATGTACAGTGGAGAAAGGACAGCCTCTTCAATAAGTGGTGCTGGGAAAACTGGACAGGTACATGTAAAAGTATGAGTTTAGATCACTCCCTAGCACCATACACAAAAATAAGCTCAAGGGCTTCCCTGGTGGTGCAGTGGTTGAGAGTCCGCCTGCCGATACAGGGGACACGGGTTCGTGCCCCGGTTCGGGAGGATCCCACATGCCCTGGAGCGGCTGGGCCCGTGGGCCATGGCTGCTGAGCCTGCGCGTCCGGAGCCTTGCTCCACAACGGGAGAGGCCACAGCAGTGAGAGGCCCGTGTAACGCAAAAAAAAAAAAAAAAGCTCAAAATGGATTAAAGACCTAAATGTAAGGCCAGAAACTATCAAACTCTTAGAGGAAAACATAGGCAGAACACTCTAGGACATAAATCACAGCAAGATCCTTTTTTACCCACCTCCTAGAGAAATGGAAATAAAAATAAACAAATGGGACCTAATGAAACTTCAAAGCTTTTGCACAGCAAAGGAAACCATAAACAAGACCAAAAAACAACCCTCAGAATGGGAGAAAATATTTGCAAATGAAGCAACTGACAAAGGATTAATCTTCAAAATTTATAAGCAGCTCATGCAGCTCAATAACAAAAAAAGAAACAACCCAATCCAAAAATGAGCAGAAGACCTAAATAGACATTTCTCCAAAGAAGATATACAGATTGCCAACAAACACATGAAAGAGTGCTCAACATCATTAATCATTAGAGAAATGCAAAACAAAACTACAATGAGATATCATCTCACACCATTCAGAATGGCCATCATCAAAAAATCTAGAAACAATAAATGCTGGAGAGGGTGTGGAGAAAAGGGAACCCTCTTGAACTGTTGGTGGGAATGTGAATTGATACAGCCACTGTGGAGAACAGTATGGAGGTTCCTTAAAAAACTACAAATAGAACTACCATATGACCCAGCAATCCCACTACTGGGCATATACCCTGAGAAAACCATAATTCAAAAAGAGTCATGTACCAAAATGTTCATTGCAGCTCTATTTACAATAGCCCAGAGATGGATACAACCTAAGTGTCCATCATCGGATGAATGGATAAAGAAGATGTGGCACATATATACAATGGAATATTACTCAGCCATAAAAAGAAACGAAATTGAGCTCTTTGTAATGAGGTGGATAGACCTAGAGTCTGTCATACAGAGTGAAGTAAGTCAGAAAGAGAAAGACTAATACCGTATGCTAACACATATATATGGAATATAAGAAAAAAAAATGTCATGAAGCAGCTAGGGATAAGACAGGAATAAAGACACAGACCTACTAGAGAATGGACTTGAGGATATTGGGAGGGGGAATGGTAAGCTGTGACAAAGCGAGAGAGAGGCATGGACATATATACACTAGCAAACGTAAAATAGATAGATAGTGGGAAGCAGCCGCATAGCACAGGGAGATCAGCTCGGTGCTTTGTGACCACCTAGAGGGGTGGGATAGGGAGGGTGGGAGGGAGAGAGACGCAAGAGGGAAGAGATATGGGAACATATGTATATGTATAACTGATTCACTTTGTTATAAAGCAGAAACTAACACACCATTGTAAAGCAATTATACTCCAATAAAGATGTAAAAAAAAAAAAATTGGAGAATCTTCTTTGGCTCAGATTTGATCCTGCCCTGATTTTATGGGATGGGACAGTTGCAGAATAAAAGCACACAGAGAGAAAAAAAGAGCCATTGGGGGAAAACCTTGGGAAGGACACTGACTGCTCATGGAGGCCCTGAGGCCCCCCATGGATCTTGTTAATTGGCTTCCCCCGAGAACCAGCATCCCCTTCCATGGTTCCATCTCCAGCACCATGTTGAGGTCTACTTGGCTTCTGAGGGTTCAAGCATAGCCTGGGAGCTTTCCATACTATTGTGCTCTCCCTTGGATGGGACACCCCTGCCCCAGCTCCACTGAAATTGATGATCAATTGATCCCCATAGATTGATCAATTGATCTCCATCTATTGACCCCCATGGATTCCAGGCCTGGATGACATTCAGAGTTCCTGTCTGAACCCAGGCTTTGCTCATGTCCCATCACACCTTATGCTCCAGTCCTCCCGCTTCTAACAAAGTATTTTTTTTTTAAATCAAGTCAGTAAGCAAGAGTAAGTTAATATTTTTTCTATTTTTCTGTATTTGAAAAAACTTGACACTGTTTTTCTTTTCTATTTTCATAAAAGTAACCCAGTAATATGACTTCCTGTTAATTTGTGTAGCTAGAACTACCCTGGCTGAATTGGTCTTCACTGTGAAGCCCTCATTACTGTAAATAGCACAATAGGTATAAATGGAACTCCATACCCAAGCCTTGTTTTAAATATCATTGCCATATGTGCTCATGAGTCATGAATTATGCTTTTAGGCAATCCTGCTAGCGACAATACATGATTCAGGAAGGTGTCTGACATGAGGCATTAACTAGAGAAAATAATTTATTCCTTCAATTCTGTCCCAGCAGAGCTCTGCATTTTGAAAATGAAAACAATTCATGTGGATCATACAGAGCAGCATGCATTGCTACAGAAGCACACGTTTCCGAAAAATCTTGCAGACCACATTGGAGATGGTCTTCATCACCTCCTGGTAGTCGTTCTGAATGATACAATTTGACTGTCGCTAATGCCATTTGATTCAGGCAAAACTCTAATCCTCCCAGCCCAGGAGAGCCAAAAATATTCCTGAAGTTCCTTTTTTTTGGAGGTGAGACACCATGATTTTTTATAAATTCAAGTTGAAATGGACCTTAATTTGTAGTTTTCCTCCAACATCTTTTTATATGGGGCTTCTTAGGGTCAGTCACTGAACCGTATGTCATATTTACAGGGACCCTGAGCCCTTGTTTCATAGCAGAAATGGTTCCAGTGTTATAGTTTCCTTTATTTTTTATGATAAAAACAATATCTATTTACTTCTCTCATATTTCGATCTTCTATTTGCTTCTGAAAAACTGGACCAAATAGAGATGGAGAGGTTCATATAATTTAGCTCATCCCTTCTTACTTTCCTTATTCTGTACTTTTATTGTTTTCTACTAGAGCACCTCAAAGAGAGGCTGGCTTTGTGTGTACTGTAGACATCTGATGGAGGTCAGCTCTGCATATATGGCACTATCTCAGAGGGAGATCAGCTCTATACATACTGTGGTACCTCAGAGGGAGAGTGGCTCTGTATGTCCTGTAATGGTTGTACAGAGCACAGGAGGAAGGGAAAGCAGACCCTGAAGCTCACTGAGGGATGTGCACTTTGCTTATCCACCAAGCGCTCTGGGAACCTGATTGTTCTCAGTAATAGTGTTCCAAGGACTAGTGGTAATGAGATCAATCTTTTTTTCCTAGTGAAGTATAGTTGATTTACAAGGTTGTGTTAATTTCTGCTGTACAGCAAAGTGATTCAGTTACACATTTATATATTCTTTTTCATATTTTTTCCATTATGCTTTATCACAGGATATTAAATAGAGCTCCCTGTGCTGTACAGTAGGACCTCGTTGTTTATCCATCCTATATATAATAGTTTGCATCTGCTAACCCAGAACTCCCACTCCATCCCTCCCCCACCCCCGTGAGATCAATCTTGAGTATTGGGTGTTTGTTGTGAGGGTAAAGACTGAAATGAAGGAAATTTGATTGGCTGAGGTCAAGGGTATAAAGGAAAGAAAATAGTCTTTTGTTTTGCATGGGGCCTTTTTTTAAATATTTGGTTTTGCCCCAGGTATACAAGCCACTCAGAAACCTGCCTCATGTTCCATCCCTCCTTCTGCCCCTGTGCCCTGTTTTCCTCTTCATTTCTTCATCTCTGTCCATCTTTCTTTCTTCTCCCAGTTAAAATAGACAGTAGGAAAAAAAAGGCCAGTCCTCTCATGATCTGAGTGAGAAGTGTTTGGTTGGGGGGGAGATAAGGATGGAGTGGGGTAGAAGCAATCCTATGGTTTTAGCGGCTGAATCAGGTTCTGGGTCTGTTCCACAGGATGCCTGTTCTCTGTAACGTTTTCAGCAGGAAGCCTGAATACAGAACCTGAGAGAGCCTCCTGCTTCAGAAAGCAGACCTGACCTCTGATTGTCTGGAGCTCCAGGCTCACGAGTGTGCTCATGGCTGATACACAGACAGTCATTCAGGGTTTAGCTAAGGTAAACGCCTGCGTTCGACTGCAGTCAGCCTGGAGGAGACTGATCGCCTCGGTTGGCAGGAAACTGTCCTCACAGGCGGTGTCTGCTCTCACCCTGACCCAACTCTGAGATCAAATATTCCCCTGGAGCCAGCTTCTCATTCTATTCTCTCATTCAGCCCAAGGATCCCCACAGATATCAAAGTGTATTCCCACAGGGCACAATGAAAAAGGCCAGGCTGGCCCCTCTAATTGAGCTAGCAGGACCACAGGAGTGTGGAAGTTAAGACTCCTTTGAAATGTGCTTGTAACCTGTAGGCGAGCAGGGGAGGCGACACACAGTCATCTGGGCCTTGCCTTTGCCAGTTTCATTCCAGAATTTCTGCTCCAAAGAAAAGATGTATAAATAAATTCATTCATTTCATCAGATTTAAAATAAGGAAGGACACACAACATATTTTTTAATTTGATATATCACACATTTGTAGGCATTTTCTTGTTTCCTCTACCATGTAATGAAAGCAGCTTATCAATCTATTCATTACACGATTGTCCTCTTGATTAGATACAGCCTGATACTAATCAGGTCAAAGACTTCATTGCCAGAAGGACCAGTTAGTTTTATCTCATTTCAAGGCTTCATTACTTGTGAATCCCAGACAGCTTGGACATATCTGCCATTGTACCATGAGAGACAAGAAGATGAATGGTTTTGCATTTCCTTTCATGGGATCTACACCATCACCTTCACATCCAAGGGACAATATTGATTTGTTGTTGTTGTTGTTGTCATCATATCACAGCATCACATGATGCTCTAAACTGGCCAAGGAAAGTATCAGCCAGAAGTGGAAAGCATGAAAGATCCAGACTCTTCTTTCTGCCAGCTCCTAGGTGTGTGACTTTGGATAAGTCACTCTCCTTCGGCTTTTTCATCCCTAAACTAGGATGATAAAACTAATCCCTGTACTACCTTCTACACAAGACTGTTTTGAAGTTCACAATAGATCAAACATACAAAAGTGCTTAAATACTATAAGGTCTTTAAAAATTACTCAGTAGTTATTTTCAGTCACCATTTTGAGCTGTAATCCCCCATGAATCATGGGTAGAAGTTAACCAGGCACAGTCTGAGACAGTACATAATAACTCAAGTTTACTACTAGGACAATGCACTCATTGACTTGGAGTGGGGAGAACGTGGTCGGTCTCTCATATTACATACTCGGACTGGATTCAAAGAGCCCACTCCTTCCCAAAGCAGGTGAGCCAGATACGGAAAAAGAAAAGGGCACTCATCAGTGAAGTCAGAGTAGGAAAAGAATTGATGTTATGGGAAGTCATTATTACCAGCAGAGGCTTGAAGCTAAAATTAAGGGGCACCCACAGAATTTGTGGAACAGAGATGTAAAGGAAATACTGACTTGGGACAGATGGGACCGGGGTGAGACATTTCTGAGTGGAAAGATCTTTTCTCCATCAGCACATTTTTGTCACAGCACCCCCAAGTTTCTTTGAATTTTTAGAGGGATCCAAGTTGTTATCACTAACTCATTTCTTGTATCGCTATAGATACTTATCCCTCCGGATTGATAGAGGTTTTACAAAAAAAGAAGTGTGATGCCTGGGACCCTGGGGCTCTTGAATAGCCTATGCTAAGCTCCCCAAATTGATGATAGATGAGACACTGCCTGAGCCTCCAGTCTGTGGGATAGAGAGCAAGCTAAAACAGTGTGTTCAACAGACAGAATGGCTCATGTTCAGGAGGGAAATTTGGGAAGCAGAGGTAAGTGAAGAACCCTGAGGACTTCTGACTTTAGCTTAGAATGGTTTTACTTTGTGGGTGTTTGGTCCATGGTGCTAATTCAGTGCGTCCAGAGGACTCAACCTGCAGTACTTTGTTACGTATCTACTTACAACTTTACAAATAATAAATTTCAAATCTTTTATTAAGATGTTTGGGAAAAAAACCCATTAATCTGCTTCTCTCTGGGTGATTTCAAAGCACTTATCTCCATGCTATCCAAGAAGGCTGATGAAGGTAAATATAATAACAAGGGAGGAGAAATATCCTTGGTTCTCTGCAGAGAAGCCAGGTGAATCTGAACAAGCCCATGGGTTGAGTACCCTTCTGCCTGCCAAATACAATACTGAGACATGGTGAGGCAAGCTTTTCAGGATACTAAGGTTTTCTTTCCCTGGCTTTGGTTGTTTAAATGCAATTCCTCCACTCTACTGAAAACATTTGCTCAACTGAATTATTTCAATCTGTTGTTCATCAGACTGTCTGAATTTTTCGCAAGTTGGGGAATTTATCTTCCCCACAGCTTGACAATTGGAGGTAACTAGTCAGGTGCGAACATTTTGTATATAGGATAGAGACCTATTTTTCTTGTCTCCTTCTCTCTGAGCCCAACTCCAGCCATGTTAGGAACAGACAATATTAAATTTTATTGGAGAAATTATTATCTCATGAATATTTCAGTATGTCTAATGAAATCAAGACTGTACTGTCTGTACTCTTCAATTCTCACCACACAACTCATTTAACTTATTTGAAATCACAAAATATGGCATTTCACGTAAATGAATTTTCTAGGTAACCATAACTTATCTGATAGAGCCAGTGAACATGTTTTATTTGAACTATTTTATTTGAAGGTATTTCCAAAATACATTGAATGTTTCTTTGCCTCTCGAACAGAGGTTACCTATCATGATTTTGTCTCTTTATTTTGCCTGACAATTCAGGGTCAACACCATGAACATCCGATTACCCTGCAGGGCTATAATACAAAAATGCTTTCCAATAGGAGTGGAGAGAGCCACTTGCCCATACAAATGGTCTTAGGCTACTGCAGTGTTTGTTTATTTGTAGTTCTTGGATCTGCCTTTTCTCATTTCTCTGCATCCCCCATCACAATACGATTATTTTTGTGACTCTGGGTGTGCCCTTTCTGATATATTGTTTCTAATATATTATGAACTGGGAAACTACACTCCTAGGCTTGTTAAAGTTGTGTATCCTGCAAGAATATACAGGCACAGGTCTTCCCTGGTGGCGCAGTGGTTGAGAGTCCGCCTGCCGATGCAGGGGACACGGGTTCGTGCCCCGTCCGGGAAGATCCCACATGCCACGGAGCGGCTGGGCCCGTGAGCCATGGCCGCTGAGCCTGTGCGTCCGGAGCCTGTTCTCCGCAACGGGAGAGGCCACAACAGTGAGAGGCCCGCGTACAGCAAAAAAAAAAGAATATACAAGCACAAAATGAAGGTCAGAGGGACTATATAAAAAAGTACTTGAACTTAATACATGAATATAGAGAAATCCATTTGGTTGCTTGTAGGCTTTTTAAAATATTACTTTCTGGCAGTTAAATTTCAGATAGAATAAGTGACCAATAGAAAAAGGAAGCATTCCAACTTTTAGACATGTGAGCTGGCTTTGAGTCATATTTGTTCATGGCATATTTCTTGTAAAAACATATCGATAGTTCACCAGCCAGATTGTCGTTTTGAGTGTGAAGCAGATGTTGAAAAAGATTTCTGTATTAGAAAAGGTCACTTAAACACTATTAACTAGTCAATATACAGAGTCTCTGATAACTTGACCATTGACAATGTTTGACCTTTTTATTTATTAGGAGCCAGTTTAGCTCCAACACAAAGGGCCTTGATTAGGAAGGCTTGTTAATGTCATGCCTTGCAGTTCCCAAAATGTTGAAAGGCGAAAGTGGCTTTGATCTTGCCAAGCCTTGTTGTTCTTCACGATCTGGATGGAATGGCCGTGGATGGCCATATGCTCTGCGGGGGCAGCAGGGGGAGAGGAATGGGGGATTTGAGTGTCTGAGTAGAGTTGCTATCACCAGGGTTACCCAGAAAGATGGAAACTTGCCCTGAAATAAGTCAGAAGCAGCTAATTTCAAAGCTATTAGAGTGAGGGCTTCTGACTCTCAAACAGATGTCTCTAAAAACAGATCTTGCCTTTTCTCCCAAACATCTGATACTGCAGGAAGCTGGAAATTGGGGCAGCCAAGTATAGTCAAAGGACTCTCACAGAGAACCCAACAGAAAAGGAAGAAACGTCCTTGACCTAGCTCCCCCACTTCTCTTCCTAAATAGTTAAGGAGCTCAGGCCCCAGAAAGGAAATAAGTTAAATCTACTGTACCTCTAGTACCTGGAAAGCCTTCTAGTGAGAATGTTTATAGTTTAGTCTGTTCTGTTTGTATTTTTAGATAGAGCCTAACATTTTTTCTTAAATAATTTTTTAAAAACCCTCTTCTCAGCTTATGATAAGTTCACAAACTTTAAAAGTTTGAATATCTGAACCACACCCAAGCTCTCTTTTAGCTACTATATGGCCATCAATTCCACTCAGTCTATTTTGTTATCTGACCCTGAGCTTCGATCCTCTCATATTTCTATAAATCAGAAACAAACTGGAGCTCTAAAGAGGGCTGGGACAGATCAGAGCCACCCAGCTTCTTTTTAAAACATGGCCTCAGAGACCATAACATATTTCTTTTGACTATATATGTGATCCTTACCTCAGACCTAAACAGAGATTCAGCCTTTAAAATATGTTAATGTACAGCGAGGAAGAGCTCTTTTGTGGGGTGTGATAGCCATGCATCTATCTAGTCAATCAACAAACATTCAGTGAGCACCGAATGCTACTCAGACTGTGCCAGGATTTGAGACCATAACGAGGAGAAGAAAAACCCAGACTGGGTGCTTACAGAGCTTGAAGTCCAGTGGGGCAGACAAGCATCAACAAAAACTTACACAAATTAATAATTTAAATATCATTGTGGAGGGTGCCCTGAAAGAGATCAGGGAATTCTATAACCAGGGCCATAACCAAGCCTGGGAGTCAACAAAGGTTTCCTAAGGATGAGACATTTAAGCTGAGTCCTGAGGCGGAGCAGGCATTATGGTAACCTGGTGAAAATGGGGAGGAGACGGTCAAAGAGAAGGGCAAACACAGAGCCCTGGGAGAAGCTCTGTTCGAACAGACCCCTCATGTGAATCGTGAGTTGGCACGTTTGGAATCTGCATGATCATTTTATACTCTTGCTTGTGAGTTTTCAGCTTCTTCCTCCTCCCCCATCCCACTAAGTCCTGGAAGCCTTATCTGACCACCACAGATGCTCAGACCCCTCCCTCCTCTAAAATACTTATTACAGTTTTCATTTAGTGCTAAGCACTTACTACCTTGAGCTACTTCTTAAAATTATCTTCCTTGTATTATTCAGCTGAAGCTGCAAAAACAAAATACCATGGGCTAGGCGGCTTAAAAAACAAAAATGTATTTCTCATGGTTTTGGAGGTTGGGAAGTCCAAGATCAAGGTGCTGGTAAGGTAGGTTTTATTCTGAGGTCTCCTCTTGGCTTGTAGGTGGCCGCTCTCTATGTCCTCACTTGACCTCTTCTCTGAGGACACAGTGGAGAGAGAGGGAGCAAGGAAACTCTCTGGTGTCTCTTCTTAGAAGGGCAGTAATCCCACCACGAGGACCCTACCTGCATAACCTCATCCAACCCTAATTACCTCTCAAAGGTCCCATATCAAAATGCCATCACATTGGGGGGTAAGGACTTCAACATGTGAATTTGGGGGAGACATAAACATTCAGTCCATAACATTCCTCTATGCATATATACTTTGCCTCTACAACTAGATGTCAGCAAGAGAGTTTTGTGGACTTGTCTTACATATCCCTAAATCCCCAAAGCTTCTTATACACATCAAATGCCGATAGCAGTTAACAGATCACCATGAATTATTTCTGCCCCTATGTAATTAATCAAACACACAGAGCCAATTAAATATATCAAGCCTTATTTAAGTGACCCATGCAAGGGTAACTCTGTATGTCAAATGATTCAATATTTGACTAGAAATATGTACCTTTTCCCTTAGTTTCTTCCTCTCTCTCTCTCTCTCACGTGTGTGTGGTGTGTGTGTGTGTGTGTTGGGGAGTACATTTTTCTACCTGATTTTTTAGCTGCTTGTTACTGGCATGTTCTATTTCTTGCTGATATATTTATTTCCATATGTAATTAGGATTAGAATAATCAAGAAAAAGAACTCCTATATGAATGCATGTAAAGACATATAGTTAGATACAAAATTAGATAACAAGAATGTATAGCATGATTCCAATTTCGCAGTCTATGTATATACGATATATATACATATGTATCTCATATATGTATATACGTAGAGCAGAATGGTTAAGAATGAGACTCAAATCAGGTTGTGTAAATTTTAACGTGAGCTCCACCGTTCATCAGATATGGAACTCTAGACAAATTACTTAACCTCTCTCATTTATATGATGTGTATCATAATAGTACCTACTTCATAAGGTTGTTATGAGAATTACTGAACTAATATTTATAAAGCATGTAGAACAGTGCATGGCACAATGGAATCTCCACACATACTTTCATACATAAAGTGAAATAAAATAAAGTAGGATGCAACAGAATAAAATAAAATGTGTCATATAAAAGGCTATAAATAGATATGGAAATATATTGATAGAGGTGACCTCTGATGATAAAGTTATTTGATAATGCTTTCTTTGGGAAGGAAGGGGTCTGTATTTCTAAATTTTCTACAATAAACATATATTTTTGAGACAAAGTCAAGAATAAGAATATATTATATAAATATGCAATGTGTATATTAGATAGATATACACACATACACATATATATAATTGCTTCACTGCTTACAAGCCAGTTTCCTTTTATGAAAAACTGGAACAATAATTATCTTAGAAGGATAGTGTAAGGATTGAATACACAATCCATGCAAAAGACTCTATTTACCCTTCTACACATTCTCCCACCCATCTCTACCTTGACCAGTATGGACTACAGCAAGGGGCTCTCTTGACCTCTGGCTTCAGGTTGAATTTGGTCACTGCAGAACCCCAGCACAGGGTCCTAAGGAGAGGAGGATGAGGGCGTAGCATGTATTTGCTGAATCTGTCTGAGGTCACCAGGCAGGCTGGCTGCATCTCCTCCAGCTAAGGTCAGGCTCCATCAAGGCAGGCTCTCCTCAGAACTGACTCCTTCAGGTTTGGATAACAGCTCCTCTCTCCCCTTCACAAGGGTGATGACAGCCCCACTCTTAACTAGCCCAGGGGTCCAGTCCTATTCCTCCTGAATTCCATATACCCTGCCCACACCTTTGTGCATGTTCTTTTATTAGACCCTCTGTGATTTATCTTAATTGAGCCTGTTGTCTGTTTCCTGCTGGTTCTGCATGATATAGAGCAGACATCATCTGACCCAGGGTGACTGCTCAGTCATTGCGAGATGGGTATTATTGTATTGGTGAGAAAACAAATGCAAAGGCTGAGTCCCCGGGGCTGGAGCATAATGACCTGCCAGAGATGCAAGTTCTTTGTCCTTCCCAGAACCTGATGCCTAGCTTCAGAGGAAGAAGCATATGTAAATATATTTGCTCTAGGAGGTTAATTAGCCAGGTTAGTTAGGACTATTAAGTAGTGTCTGAACTGTCTGGGTCCAAAATTTATCCTCTTTACACATATTCCAGTGCTCCCTGGGCACAGGTCACCCAAAGCCAGCAGGGGCTTCAGCCTTTGAGTGGGCTTCTCAACTTCCAAGCATACTAGAGGAACATGAACTCCATCAAGAGCAACTGGCAAGGGCACCCCTGGTCTGGAAGAAGAATGCCATAGGCCATGGGAAAAGCATTTTGACGACATTGATATCTCTGGTTGTCATGAGCCAGTTTTCTTTCCATCGTGCTGAGTAATCGAGACAACCACTTTCTGGTGCAGAAGGGCGACAGTTCACAGTTCTTTCTATAGGTCTGGCTGGTCTCACCTTTGGAGTCTACAGAGTAGGTTTTATGCCTTTAGGGTTATCAGATCTTCCAGGGCAGGGCTGGAGCTCTTTGTCTGACCTAACTTCACCCCCTGTTGATCTGCTTATATATCATGACATTGGGAATAAATAAGCCATGTTTATTATAAGTATGATTTATTAATAACATGCAGAGCAGGCTTCCTACCCACATGTCTTAACCAAGCCTTCCTTTCTACATGCGCTATAATTTCATGAACTGGGTAATTTCCAAATAAAGAGGTAGGTGCTATAGCCATCACAGGGCAGCTGGTCTAGTGATTAGGAACATGAATTCTGAAGCCAGATTACCTGAGTTCCTATCTGATGCTATCACTTTACTACCTGTCCCTCAGTTTCCTCATCTGCAACGTGAGGATAATTGTGGCATCTCCTTGACAGAGTGGTTAAGGATGAAAGGAGTGAATATACAAAAAATGCTTAAAACTTTGTTTTGTATATGACACACGTGTGAACTACAGGAATATTAACAATAACTATATTTGACCAGAAACCAGAGGAATTGTTTTTGAAATCTTGACAAGGCAGGGAGGGAGGTGTCAGGAAGTGAGAGCATGAGGAGGCTAAAGTAATTGACTTTCTTGCAAGCTTTAAAATAGCTAAATCCTAAGAGGAATAAAATATCATGTCTTCTCAGATGATTCATTCATCAAATACTTTTGAGCACCAACTATGTGCCAGGCAGTCTTTATTAAGTATTGGAGATACAGCGGTGAGCAGAACAGGCAACTGGAGGAAGGTAAGCAAAAACTATATAATATTACAGAATATTAAATTATAATATTAAATAACTATTTAATAGTTATTAAATATCACATTGACTGTGTTCAGTTGAGTTCCTGTCCAGTCACTGGGATTAAGACATATAGCCCTATCTTATAAGACATTTCAGTCTCTTTGGAGACCCTGGGCAGTTACATGGAAAGGTCATGTTTACTAAAGGCCAGTGAGTGTTACTGCCAAGAGTTGTTAAAGATAGAGGTGAAAAGCCTGAGAAGTAGGCCTTCTAGATGCCAGATATTCACAAGGGCAGGACCTAGTGGGGTCAGCCTGCTCCAGGTTGTGGGCTTCGTGTTTGCAGATTCAGAAGCTCAGTTTAGTTATGGTGGCCAGTGCTGCTGAGAATGTAGGAAAATGACTCCCAGTAACCATGTTCACAAGAGATTGATGTATAAATCAATATATCAAAGTATTGACAAGGGCAGACTCTAGTCCTGTGCTAAAACCCAGTTGAACCAGATTGGGCAACCTCCTCCTGGTAGGACCCAAGATACCTGAGGAGGTGGGGAAGTGGGAGAGAAGCCTGAATTTATAGTCAGATGGGTACTTAGTGAGGTGGGATCAATGAAAAATGAGTTAGATAGTCATAGCACCTGCCTAGACAGGACCCTATATAGATTTTTCTGGAAATGTGAGCTTTGTTCATTCAGCAAACCCTCAGGTGGGGAGGCATCTTCCAAATTGATAATTATCTATAATAAATAATAAGAACCAGGCTTCCAAGAAATTGTAGCAAGCCCCCTGGGGGAGTGGCTTGAAGCTCTGTTTTTCTATGCATGTCTGGGGCAAGGTGAGGGCCAGTGAGTGAAACCCAGGCAGGATGAAGGGGTGAGCCATCAATCAGCTCAGTCCAGATGGTGCTGAACTGAATGGTGCAGGGAGGCTGCAGGCTCCAGGTCACTCCTATTCTTATAAACGTCTCTCCTTCTCCTATAGCTCATTATTATCCCATTTTCTCCCAGGGGGTTCTCAGAGCCCCAGCCCTCCTACAGTACTGTGATAGCAATTCTCTAAGCCATGGCTTCCTCACTGCACTGCCAACCCAAAAAAAGAACCTCAGGATGCTGAATAAAGATGTGAATCCAGTTTCTGTTAAACAGGAAATCTTTTTACATCTGTTTGCTTCACTGCAAAAGTTCCTCCATCTGAAGACCCAAACCTAAATATATAAAAGCCCCCATTTAGTGGGAGCTGAGTTATCTTCATGGAAATGTCTTTGTCACTGTTAGTTTTGAGCATACCTGAAAGCTCTCTCAGAAGTTAGAACTCTTAAATCGATTGTTTCTTTCCCATCACGCGCCAGTGAGGTTCTATTATGCAAAAATGAATTTCCATTTTGCGGACCTTGAAAGCCAGTAAGGGGGTTTGATTTTCTACATTATGTACCTCTATTTGGATTTGTTGAAAGCCATTCCTTTCCTAGATTATGACCTAATTTTGAACAGGTGGCCTTCTTTATTTAGTTCATTATAACATTAGTCCCAAACTGGCTAATAGAATCCTTGATGCCCTTCTTAGATGTAAGTGGCACAAATGTCTGCCTTAATAAAGCTGAACGTCTAGAGGTAGGGTTTTTTCCTTGAAAAATGCCATGTCTATGCTGAGTGCAACACATTTACTCCAAATTTCCTACTTCAGCCAAGAGAGACCTGTCACAATGTGACATGCTTTACATTTCCTTATAGCATATCAAGACTTTGAAAGATATATTACTTCAATTAGATGCGTCAAGCCATCTGCCACAGAAAATTCAAAATGTCCTCTCTGCCACCTGATGGAACACAGTTAATTTATTCAGGAGGTGGTTGGAAAGTTGGCAAAAGCTCAGTGCTTTATGGAGGGAAGAGTTGCTGTCATGAGGCTCAAAAACAAAAACCTCACTCATAATGAAAAAGGAATGCTGCTGAAGCCAACATGAAAGGGATCACAACAGATGCCCTTATTAAATAAGTTTAATTTACCATAGATTGCAGATCCCAGGTTGACTTAATATGAATGAATCTTGGCATAATCCATGGAACTTGGAAACTTCATCAATTATTCTGCAGCCGCTTTGCCACACCACCAGCATATTTTGTGTGCAGACGATGTGCAGCTTCTAAAAACCTCCTCATTAAAGGATAACATGCAAATTGCCACATACGGACAATCTACAATCCCTCATATATTTGGGTAGAGTGATTAGAAATATGATGGGAATAGGGCATGTCATAAATTGCTCTGGATTTCTTCCCTCCCTGCAGGATTATCAGGAAGTGGGGAAGTAAACACTGAATGCTTTAGAATCAGCAGTGAGGTATGAGCAATATTAAAGTAGTCCCAAAAGGAGAATGGGAGCCTTATGTCTTTCTCATAACAGGAATGCTCTGAATTAGACTTTATCACCACCAAATTGACTCTTTTTTCATAGCCAGTGTGGAGTGGATCTGACCCAGGCTTATGGTTCATTCTTCCAGTCCCCTACCAGCTGTCTGAAACTCCTTACCTCTAAAACAGGGTTTCTCAATCTCAGCACTACTGACTTCTTATATCTGATAATTCTTTGTTGTGGGGTGTTGTCCTGTGCGTTGTAGGATATTTAGCAGCATCCCTGGAGTCTACCTACGAGATGCCTGTAATTCCTCCCCAGTCACAGCAATCAAAAATGTCTCCAGACATTTCTAAGTGTCCCCTGAGGTGGAAGGGGTAAATTGTCTCCAGTTGAGAACAACGCTATTAATGGTTTTGGGGAGAAGGAATGACGGGGTTAACTGTGGCAAGTCACATGACAATTTTCAACCAATTGCAGCCTGTTGGCATGATCAAGATGGTAGCTGTCGCCATTACTAAGGAGTACCCATTGTTTCTTCATGCTGATAACGGAACTAGAGTGAGACCAAATTCTTGGACTTCAGTGATTCATGGATATACCATTATTACACTCCTGTTCCTTAGCAGTCATGATAGAGATAAATATGCCATTTTCATGAACTGGATTAAACTGTCCAAGGTCATGAGGTATCTTGCGGTCTTCCCAGCGAAACCAAGGCAAGACAGATCAAGAACTAATAACCTTAATGTGGTTTAGTCTACCACAACAAAAGCAAAGCATTATTCATCCAGATATCAAGTGATAGTAGTTCAGACTTTGGGTCTGTCTCCTGTATGAGTATGTTGGAAAGCAGTGAGTCGGGCTTCCTCAAGCCCATGAATGATGAGGGTGGTAAACACTATGACACTCGGGATAGTAAAAAGTTCACACAGCCAAATGATACTGTAAACTGACATGTGGAAAAAGTTCTTTAAATCAAGAAATAAAATGTTAAAGAAATTGGCATTGATCTTTGACAATCTCTCTCTCTCTCTCTCTCTCTCTTTCTCACCCACCCACCCATAAAACACAGAATTGCTCATGGCATATTTTAACCTAAGGTTTGGATTCTACTCTACTCAATAGAGAATAGGGCCTTGGGTCCTAAATAACTGGTGTTCGTGATCTAGAAGTTATCCTTTTACCATTACTCATAAAACTGATTAAAAACACTTTAAAGACTCAAAAAAAATCCTTTTCTAAAATTCTACTTCACTCTTTATGAAGTGCAAAACATATTTCTCCAATGGAAAGAGGTCCCCTTCATACACATCTATTGGATGCTTCTTAAACCCTAATTCTTCTAACACCAGAGTGTAATATCTCCAGCTAATAACAGCAGAGCCTTGCCTTTTTATAACACTGCTCCTTATAGCACTTAGCACTTTCCCACATAACATCTCAATTAATTTTTATAAATACAACCATCTTCATTTGACAACTAAGAAAACTGAAACTTAAGGTTTTTTACAAGATCATCTTGGGAGGGAAGGAGTGAGGAAGATTAAACACTGCTCCTCTGGCTTACAACAAAAAGAACAGCTTTAACTATTGTATTTTTTGCATTTGTTGGGATATAAAAGAGACATACTGGTTGCTGAAACTTTTCAATGCTGTAAGTTTAGATATCTGCATCCAAATGATGGAAGATGAAATGTTTAAAAAGAAATGGTAACAAACTGTACTATGACATTCTAGACTGGTTCTTTGAGAAGGCAAAGTGCTTGGGAGATCATATTCTTTGAGTACAGCAGTACCAGTGGTCAAGTATTGCAATACTATTGCAAAGAGATTACAGGCTCTAGACATATCACACACATGTTCATCTTCATCCTTCTTTCACTAACTTACTCAAGTTAAATCAGAGTAACATGAGCACCAAGGGTACCCCTGCAGTTAAAGGAAAATCATAAAAAACAAGAGAAGACATGTTACATGGCTAGGGAAGGAATCAGTTTTCATTATTGTATCTTGGTGATGATAGGAGGGCTTGTGGGCAGTTTATACCCTGTCATTTTTAGGTATTTTTTTTAGCACTAGCTCGCAGAGTTACCTCCTTTTTTCTCCCAAGCCAAGTGCCTTTTCAAGTCATTGCCTTTTTAGCAGCAAGCCCAGACCAAGCCCCACGATTATCACCCCAGTTCTCCATCCCCAACTGCTGGATCTATGGCAAATGCTCTTACCTCGGGATGGTATTGGCACTGGGAGAAGAAATTTAAAAATTGCTTCCTAATTCAGCACTTAGGGAATAACGAGCAACCAGAGTTTCATGGTCTCACCCTCCTCTTAGGAACTAATCTACTCTGAAATACGTTTTCATGTTCAGTGGCTTATAGGAAATTTGAGGCTCATAATATAAGCCAGTCTCCCTATGGTGATGTGAATAGCTCATAACAAAACAATTTTGACCCAGCCAATGTTCAGCAGATAGCCCAGGTGATGGGCACTGTAGAAACCTGAAACCAAATAGATTTAGGAATTAAAGCATTCAGAGCTTATCAGCTGCTCCCCATGTAACAACTTGTGGTCCTGCCAAACAGTGTTGTCCACGCTTGTCATCCTTTTGCAGTCACTGTGCACCAATTATCTCTGCACATTTATCCTCATTATCTCTGATTATAATAATGAGAATCTAAATTTTCGTGGAGCCTTAAATTACTTTCTGATACTGAGAGGGAGGGAACATTAACTCTTTCAAGTCTTTAGGGTGTCATTAAGGATACGGCATGCTAAATGACACCTATTTGGAAAAAATAATCTACCTCTTTTAGTGCTTGGCACAAAACCGTGAGTTCAGTTCAGGTGACAACATAATAACCATATCACATAAAATGGTGATATGAATGGTCATCCTAATTTGTGTATTGAGTTGCAGTGAAAAAATAGTCCTGGTATTTATGGACCTCTTCTTGGGTGCAGCTAAGAAGATTTTAATTTCTCCTGAAGAGTTTTTACAGCACAGTCATAGCAAAGCTGAAACTTTGATTTTTTTTTGTACATAATTCCATGGCTCTTACTAAACAGTAAAGTCTTGCGCCTCATAAGTCAGAGTCTCTTGAATCTGACAGCTCCAGCAAACACATTTTAAAGAACTCCAAGACCTTCATGAAGCCTTCCAAGAGAAGTAAGGTCTCTAAGATTTACAGACTATTTGCAGACTATAGAAAGATGTCATATTATGGATCTAGGAACCAGCTTCCCCTCAGTAAAAATTATTAAACAAAGAGTTGAAACAACACACCTGTCCTTCCAACAGGATCACTTGCCTTTCTTAACCAGTCCAGCTTCTTTCTCAGTATTCCTGGGGATTCCAACATCTACATAAACCCAGCTTGTATCATGGAACCTTTGTTTCAAAATGTTTTTCGTTATGTCCAATCCTCTAAACATAGCAGATGGCTTTTCAATTTGTCTAGATGTTTTTGCTCATTAGAATTGTTTTGTTTTAGACCCTGACATTTTGGCACATACACCATCATTGTAGTGTTTGACTATCTATTATTGAACCAGCACTATTCCTGTCCTGAAAGGGGACATGTGTTTATTTGCTCTCAAATTTGATGTTTGTATACCAACTGATAAAATACAAAATAACAGGATGAGAATTTTTAGCTTTTCAATTCAGTTTCTGGCCATATTGTCAATATAAAGGCTTATATTCCCATTGTATAAATAAAAGGAAATAAGGAAGTTTCTTCAACATAAGTAATGTTCTTCTCATTTAGGTTAGTAGATCTTTTTACATTATTATTGCAGTGTAAACTTGTATATCGTCTGAGACCATCTCACATTTCGAATTGAGATACTCACCTATCATATGTACAGGAATAATATCCGTGGCAACCTTCTTTCTCTTTAATTTTTTAGTATTGTCATTTTTAAATGTAAATTATCTGGTTGTTTGGTTGCATCTGTCAGAGGCCCCCAAAATGGGATTCATTAAAAGTGTGCAGAGGGCTTCCCTGGTGGCGTAGTGGTTGAGAACCTGCCTGCCAATGCAGGGGACACGGGTTCGAGCCCTGGTCTGGGAAGATCCCACATGCCGCGGAGCAACTAAGCCCGTGCGCCACAGCTACTGAGCCTGCGCGTCTGGAGCCTGTGCTCCGCAACAAGAGAGGCCGCGACAGTGAGAAGCCCACGCACCACGATGAAGAGAGGCCCCCGCTCGCTGCAACTAGAGAAAACCCTCGCACAGAAACGAAGTCCCAACACAGCCAAAAATAAATAAATAAATTTATTTTTTAAAAAAAGTGTGCATAACACTGTGGTCTGATGTCTTTAGAAATGAACGAATGTTCAATAAAAGCCCAGTTTTTCGTTACCATGTAGCTTTGTGCTATACTTTCTCACAGCTTTAACCTCTGTACCTTTGCCATAAAAGAAAAAAAAAAAGAGCCGGAGGTAACAAATACTTTAAAAGCTTAGCCTATCATCAAAGTAGTTAGTTTCCAATTCTTTTATCTTACCTTATTGTAGCAACTGAAATGGGACTCTAGAGAGTTTTACATTCCTGAAACTGCTTCTTAATAGATTTTAAGAGAGTCCCCAGGTTATTTGAAGAATCCTTGACAAATACTGCTAAAGGAAAAACACTCCATGAAATACATCATGCACTGAATCTAGACACATCCATATGGACAATTACAATTCTATTTTGAAGTTTGTTCATGTAGAATCCTTCTCACAAGAGAGTTGCACCTCCCAAAATAGCTCTTTTCCCCCATCCCTGCTTCCACCCATGCCTAGATCCATCAAACCATCAGGGAACAAGCCCTCCTGAAGCTTTCTTCCTGGGTATCCTGGTGTTACATTTGTGCCTGCCTTCACAGGTCATCTGCAAGAGCTCTCTATGCAACATGGATGGGTTTCCCAGGGCTTCTAAAAAACAGAGTCAGTGACTCTGGAATTTGTAAACCTCTTTTGTCTATATCTCTCCTAGAGCCGTGCAAGGTTTCCTCCCCAAACTCCATGCTTTAGAGAGCCCCACAGATCACAAACGCACACATAAATCAGAATTTTTAAAAACACATGGTGCCTCTGTCACTTAGAATCTGGTGCTTAACTATGGTATCATTCAAATCATAACCTTAAACATTCATGCCTGTAACTAACACAGTTCAGGCCCCAGGGAAATGCTTTTTCTCATCTCTTTCCCAATAGCCTAGAAACAAAAAGCTACTATATCCAAACACCACAGAGATTTTGGACTGTACCCCTATTGACACTGAAGATGGACACAACTATGGAGTCAGAGAAGGATTTAGGTTAAAAAAATTTTTTAAGACAAATTAATTAATTTGTTAAATCCTTCCACCCAGCATGGATGCAATGATTCTTACAGAATAAAGCACCATTTCCCAGTGCCAAACATCTTTTTCTTGATCTTCTTTGTGTTCCAATTCATGATTGGAGATATTCATGGATTAGTGCAATATTCACAACAATTGCACTTGGCTGAGGAATATTTTTGCAATATTAAAAAATTCATTTTTCCCTTAAAAGTGTACATCTAGGCATAACACCAAGAAGCATGATATCATTTCTTTACATTGGTAACTAATTTGAAGATGAATGATATAATTGCCAATACTTATATAAAAGTATTTACTGAAATTGAATAATATTTAAAAATATATTTAAATTTCAGCTTCATTTAAATTATATTTATTTAAAATGTGATATTCACTAATTACTGTTTATAGCTTTGCCTTTAAATTTAATTGATAATTGTGAAATTGTTTTATAAAGCTACATAAAAACAACAGCTTGATTCAAAATTTTCAATGTGTCATTTATGAAGGTGAAATTTCAAGGTAGGAAGATAGAACATATTTTATTTAACAGTTTGTCAATTGACCTATAAAAGCCCAGGCCACACAAATGTTAGGGGCAAACCTGTTCTTTGCCTTTTATCAAGAGTTCCCAATTTGTGTTCAGCTCTACCTTACCTGGATGACCTATCACCAGGCTCCTCTCTCTACAGTACTATTCTGGAATTTTCTTCAGAATTCTTGGAAGGGCATAAAAATGGACTAAAGTGATGAAGCTTCTCCAGCCTTCACCCAGGATTTTATCTTCCATGTTCTTCTCTTTCTTCCAGCATTCATAAATACCCAAAGACTTGAGCTCAAGGCTTAGGGAAATGAAAGCTATGAAATTCTCACCAGAATGTTGGGGAAACCACTCCCAAATCTATCCTAGGTTATGTGGCCAAATGAAAAGAGTTTCCTTCTTGCTCTTCATGTTATGACTTTATGATTCATTCTAAAGCTATAAAAGGTTTGTTTTCATCAAGTACATAATGCATATTCTGTGAACAAAGTAAATTTTTCTGAGGAGTGAGTCATTCTCTCAAAAAAAGAAAAAAAGGAAAAATTACTCATGTGGGCTACAATTATCTGGTGAAAGTTTCTGGAACATTACATTTTAACACTCATATTTTTAGATCTTTACTTTATGGTGTAAATTTAAGAAGTTAAACAGCCCTTTGAACTTTATTTAGAATAAACTACCCTTGTATCACTATTTTAGGGATGCCAGGATCCAGCTAATGCGGAGGAGGCTACTTCACCAGTCTGTGCCCTGAAGTCTGCTGGGATCCATCTCTCAAGGTGTGCAATACACATGTGAGCTGGTATTAATAATAATTTGTTGTGATTAGGGAAAAAATTAGGTAGTCCCTTGACTGTCAGGTTGTTACCCTAATGAAAAGCTGTCAAGATAATTTTATTTTACACTGAAAGGTCTCCATCAATTAACTTCAGCTGATTGCGAGAACATTAACCTTGGTTTGCCTTTCAGATCTGCTGTTCCCAGAATGTGTAAATAAAGATAGGATATCAAATATCTCACTGTTTAATGTTGATTTGTTGGACTTTTTTCTAAGCTATATAAATAAAAATCTAATGTCCTAACCATTTAAGTAATTTCCTGGGATTAAGAATGTATACCTGAAAGTGTCAAATGAACTCTACATCTTATGGTAGGTGCCGGTCCTACTCAGGTTTTTCAATGTCCATAGAACTACTCTATGATGATATGAAGTTGTAAAATAATTGACCAACAAGTGAATCCATTGTTATATTAGTACTGGAAGTGACACCTACAAGATCTCCCTGACAATGCTGGTGATAGCAGGCTCCCCAGGAAGGTCATACTCGTGGTTCACATACGTGAAACAGGTTCAGATAACAGGAGACAGCAGACTATATCAGCTTTTTAATGGACCCAAGAGAACAGAATTTACACAGATATTGAGAACAAACTAGTGGTTACTGTTGGGGGGGGTGCAATATAGGGTGAGGGAGTGGGAGGTACAAACTATTGGGAGTAAGACAGGCTCAGGACATATATAGCCAATATTTTTTTTCATCCTTATTGGAGTATAATTGCTTTACAATGTTGTATTAGTTTCTGCTGTACAAAAAAAGTGAATCAGTTATATGTATACACATATCCCCATATCCCCTCCCTCTTGAGCCTCCCTCCCACCCTCTCTATCCCACCCCTCTAGTTGGTCACAAAGCACTGAGCTGATCTCCTGCTATGCAGCATCTTCCCACTAGTTATCTATTTTACATTTAGTAGTGTATACATGTCAATGCTACTCTCTCATTTTGTCCCAGCTTCCCCTTCCCACCCCTGTGTCCTCAAGTCCGTTCTCTAAGTCTGTGTCTTTATTCCTGGCCTGCCACTAGGTTCATCAGTACCATTTTTTTAGATTCCGTATATATGCATTTGCGTACTGTATTTGTTTTTCTCTTTCTGACTTACTTCACTCTGTCTCTTCACTTCAGTCTCTAGGTCCATCCACCTCACTACAAATAACTCAATTTCATTTCCTTTTATGGCTGAGTAATATTCCATTGTATATATGTGCCACATCTTTATCCATTCATCCGTTGATGGACATTTATGTTGCTTCCATGTCCTGGCTATTGTAAATAGAGCTGCAATAAATACTGTGGTATATGTATCTCTTTGAATTATGGTTTTCTCAGGGTATATGGCCAGTAGTGGGATTGCTGGGTCATATGGTAGTTCTTTTTTTAGTTTTTTAAGGAAACTGATACTGTTCTCCATAGTTTTAGCCAATGTTTTATAATAACTCTAAATGGAAAGTAACCTTCAAAAATTGTACAAAATAGTTTTTTTAATTATATTTTTAAAAGAGAACAGAGTTTAAGCTGGTGGTAAAATCTTTGGAACCCCCATCTCCACCCTAGTTTTGTTCCTAAGTCCCCTTCTATTAAATCCCTGTTCCTTCGTAAGAACCAGAAGAAATTGGGGTGTTGATACAGAGAGTAATGATTCACAGGTTTCTTCCCACAAAGCTAAGTTCTTAATTACTTCAATTGCATTTGGGAAAAAGATAGGGACACTGCGTTATAAATAATGTTGAACTTCTCTACAGTTCAGAAAACTTTTACATTGAATAGTCTTCATGCACTTCCTCCTGAAATTGATTGCAAGCTCCTCAAGACAGGAATAATATCCAATGTATAATTGCCTCCCTTAAATACCCAGCACAGTAGTAAATGTAAAATAATTGTTTGCTGATTGAGAGAATAAATGAATGGACTTCTATTTATGATAAAATATTTGGCCAGGTATCCAACTGAAACCAACAAAAAAGACTGAGGAAATTAATGTTTAAGCCTCCTTAGTTGCATTGAAGACCTTGAAAGATTATAGGAATTTTTCAGGCCAAATTCTACTTCTAAGAGAAAAAACATAGAATTTTATTCTTATAGGAGAAAACTACTTTTTCATGAGAGTGTTTACTAACCTGGCAAACTCAAGCTTCAGTTTTCATGGCCTATTGATTACAGGAACAGAAAACAACGTTCAGAACTGCCAAGTGGGTAGTTTAGTAGCAGACCTTCATCTCATAAAGATAGATCTCAGTTTAAATCTGAAACAGACGTAAACCATCTCCTCTTCCAACATGAGGGCACTACAAGAAAAGTTGCTTTGGTGCTGAACCAAAAATAGAGAATTGTCCCTGAGAAGTTAAAAAAAAAAAAAAAAAAGCTTGTCATTATGCAGCTTTACAAACTAAATTTAAATTCACTAGGAAACTATAACAAATGTACCCCACTAGTACGAGATGTTGATGGTGGGGAAGGCTATGTGTAGGGGGAGATTGCAGTGTGTTGAGAACTCTGTACTTCACACTCAATTTTGTTGTGAACCTAAAAATTCTCTAAAAAATAAAGCCTATCATTTTTTAAAAATTAGGGTGAGTCCTCATAAACCTGAAACTGATGTTTCATTTTAAAAGGGTTGATGAGACATTGGTTCAAGATGGCAGAGGAGAAGGACATGCACTCACTCCCTCTTGTGAGGGCAGTGGAATCATAACTAACTGCTGAACAATCATAGACAGGAAGACACTGGAACTCACCAAAAAAGATACCCCACAGCCAAAGATAAAGGAGAAGCCACAACAATATGGTAGCAGGGGTGCATTCACAATAAAATTAAATCCCATAACTGCTGGGTGGGTGACTCACAAACTAGAGAACAATTATACCACAGAAGTCCACTTACTGGAGTGAAGGTTCTCAGCCCCACGTCAGGCTTCCCAACCTGCGGGGCTGGCAATGGGAGGAGGAATTTCCAGAGAATAAGACTTTGAAGGTGAGCAGGGTTTGATTACAGGACTTCAACAGGACTGGGGGAAACAGAGACTCCACTCCTGGAGGGCACACACAAAGTAGTGTGCACATCAGGACCCAGAGGGAAGGAGCAGGGACACCAAAGGAGACTGAACCACACCTACCTGCTACTACTAGAGGGTCCCCTGCAGAGGTGGGGGCAGGTGTGGCTCACCACAGGAACAAGGACACTGGCAGCAAAATTTCTGGGAAGTACTCCTTGGCATGAGCCCTCCCAGAGTCCATCATTAGCCCCACCAAAGAGCCTATAGGCAACAGTGCTGGGTTGCCTCAGACCAAACAACCAACAGGGAGGGAACTCAGCCCCACCCATCAGCAGACAAGCAGATTAAAGTTTTATTGAGTTCTGCCCACCAAAGCGAAACCCAGCTCTACCCACCACCAGTCCCTCCCAACAGGAAGCTTGAACAAGCCTCTTAGATAGCCTCATCCACCAGAGGGCAGACAGCAGAAGAAAGAAGAATGACAATCCTGCAGCCTGTGGAAAGAAAACCACATTCACAGAAAGACAGACAAAATGAAAAGGCAGAGGACTTTGTACCAGATGAAAGGACAAGATAAAACCCCAGAAAAACAACTAAATGAAGTGGAGATAGGCAACCTTTCAGAAAAAGAATTCAGAATAATGAGAGTGAAGATGATCTGGGATCTCAGAAAAAGACTGGAGGCAAAGATCAAGAAGATGCAACAACTGTTTAACAAAGACCTAGAAGAATTAAAGAACAAACAAACAGAGATGAACAATATAATAACTGAAATGAAAAATACACTAGAAGGAATCAATAGCAGAATAACTGAGACAGAAAATGGATAGTGACCTAAAAAACAGAATGGTGGAATTCACTGCCGCAGAACAGAATAAAGAAAAAAAGAAAGAAAAGAAATGAAGACTGCCTAAGAGACCTCAGGGACAACATTTAACGCACCAACATTCTCATTATAGGGGTCCCAGAAGGAAAAGACAGAGAAAAAGCACCCGAGAAAATATTTGAAGAGATAATAGTCGAAAACTACCCTAACATGGGAAAGGAAATAGCCACCCAAGTCCAGGAAGCACAGAGAATCCCAGGCAGGATAAATCCAAGGAGAAACAGCCTGAGACACATAGTAATCAAACTGACAAAAATTAAAGACAAAGAAAAACTATTAAAAGCAACAAGGGAAACACAACAAATAACATATAAGGGAACTCATATAAGGTTACCAGCTAATTTCTCAGGAGAAACTCTACAAGCCAGAAGGGAGTGGCATGATATATTTAAAATTAAACAAAGATTACCCTACCCAACAAGGATCTCATTCAGATTCGACAGAGAAATCAAAAGCTTTACAGACAAGCAAAAACTAACAGAATTCAGCACCGCCAAACCAGCTCTACAACAAATGCTATAGGAATTTCTCTAAGTGGGAAACACAAGAGAAAAAAAGGACCTACAAAAACAAACCCAAAACAGTTAAGAAAATGGTAATAGGAACATACATATTAATAATTACCTTAAATGTGAATGCATTAAATGCTCCAACAAAAGACACAGCCTTGCTGAACAAAAAAAAGAGCCATATATATGCTGTCTACAATAGACCCACTTCAAACTTAGGGACACATACGGACTGAATGTGAGGGGATGGAAAAAGATATTCCATGCAAATGGAAATCAAAAGAAAGCTGGAGTAGCAATACTCATATCAGATAAAATAGACTTTAAAATAAAGAATGTTACAAGAGACAAGGAAGGACACTACATAATGATCAAGGGATCAATCCAAGAAGAAGACATAACAATTACAAATATATATGCACCCAACATAGGAGCACCTCAATACATAAGGCAACTGCTAACAGCTATAAAAGAGGAAATCGACAGTAACACAATAATAGTGGGGGACTTTAACACCTCACTTACACCAATGGACAGATCTTCCAGACAGAAAATTAATAAGGAAACACAAGCTTTAAATGACACAGTAGACCAGATAGATTTAACTGATATTTATAGGACATTCCATCTGAAAACAGCAGATTAGACTTTCTTCTCAAGTGCACACAGAACATTCTCCAGGATAGATCACATTTTAGGTCACAAATCAAGCCTCGGTAAATTTAAGAAAATTGAAATCATATGAAGCATCTTTTCCGACCACAATGCTATGAGATTGGAAATAAATTACAGGGGGAAAATACCCGTAAAAACACAAACACATGGAGGCTAAACAACACGTTACTAAATAACCAAGAGATCACTGAAGAAATCAAAGAGGAAATCAAAGAATACCTAGAGGCAAATGACAACAAACACATGACGATGCAAAACCTATGGGATGCAGCAAAAGCAGTTCTAAGAGGAAAGTTTATAGCAATACAAGCCTACCTTAAGAAACAAGAAAAATCTCAAATACATAATCTAACGTTACACCTAAAGGAACTAGAGAAAGAAGAACAAACAAAACTCAAAGTTAGTAGAAGGAAAGAAATCATAAAGATCAGAGCAGAAATAAATGAAATAGATACAAAGCAAACAATAGCAAAGATCAATAAAACTAAAAGCTGGTTCTTTGAGAAGATAAACAAAATTGATAAACCTTTAGCCAGACTCATCAAGAAAAAGAGGGAGAGGACTCAAATCAGTAAAATTAGAAATGAGGAAGTAGTTACAATGGACACTGCAGAAATACAAGGCATCATAAGAGCCTACTACAAGCAACTCTATGCCAATAAAATGGACAACCTGGAAGAAATGGACAAATTCTCAGAAAGGTATAAGCTTCCAAGACTGAACCAGGAAGAAATAGAAAATATGAACAGACCAGTCACAAGTAATGAAATAGAAACTGTGATTTAAAATCTTCCAGCAAACAAAAGCCCAATACCAGATGACTTCACAAGTGAATTCTATCAACTATTTAGAGAAGAGTTAACACTTATCCTCCTCAAACTCTTCCAAAAAGGTGCAAAGGAAGGAACACTCCCAAACTCATTCTACAAGGCCACCATCACTCTGATACCAAAACCAGAAAAAGACACTACAAAAAAAGAAAATTACAGACAAATATCACTGATGAATATAGATGCAAAAATCCTCAGCAAAATACTGGCAAACAGAACCCAACAGCATATTAAAAGGATCATATACGATGGTCAAGTGGGATTTATGCCAGAAATGCAAGGACTCTTCAATATACGCAATTCAATTAATGTGATACACCATATTAACAAATTGAAGAATAAGAACCATATGATCATCTCGATAGATACAGAAAAAGCTTTTGTAAATTCAACATCCATTTATGATTAAAAAAAAATCTCCAGAAAGTGGGCATAGAGGGAACCTACCTCAACATAATAAAGGCCATATATGACAAACCCACAGCAAACATCATTCTCAATGGTGAAAAACTGAAAATATTTCCTCTAAGATGAGGAACAAGACAAGGATGTCCACTCTCGTCACTGTTATTCAACATAGTTTTAGAAGTCATGGCCACAGCAATCAGAGAAGAAAAAGAAATAAAAGGAATACAAATTGGAAAAGAAGAAATAAAACTGTCACTGTTTGCAGGTCACATGACACTATACATTGATAATCCTAAAGATGCCACCAGAAAACTACTAGAACTAATCAATGAATTTGGTAAATTTGCATGATACAAATTAATGCACAGATATCTCTTGCATTACAATACATTAACAATGAAATATCAGAAAGAGAAATTAAGGAAACAATCCCATTCACCATTGCAACAAAAAGAATAAAATACCTAAGAATAAACTTATCTAAGGAGGTAAAAGACCTGTACTCAGAAAACGATAAGCCACAGATGAAAGAAATTAAAGACAACACAAACAGATGGAGAGATATACCATGTTCTTGGGTTGGAAGAATCAATACTGTGAAAATGACTATACTACCCAAAGCAATCTACAGATTCAGTGCAATCCCTATCAAATTACCAATGGCATTTTTTACAGAACTAGAGCAAAAAATCTTAAAATTTGTATGGAGACACAAACGACCCCGAATAGCCAAAACAATATTGAGGGGAAAAAACGGAGCTGGAAGAATCAGACTCTCTGACTTCAGACTATACTACAAAGCTACAATAATCAAGACAATATGGTACTTGCACAAAAACAGAAATATAGATCAGTGGAACATGACAGAAAGCTCAGAGATAAATCCATGCAACCATGGTCAACTAATCTATGACGAAGGAGGCAAGAGTATACAATGGAGAAAAGACAGTCTCGTTAGTAAGTGTTGCTGCAAAAACTGGACAGCTACATGTAAAAGAATGAAATTAGAACACTCCCGAACACCATACACAAAAATTAACTCAAAATGGATTAAAGACCTAAATGTAAGTCTGGACACTATGAAATTCCTAGAGGAAAACACAGGAAGAACACTCTTTGACATAAATCACAGCAAGTTCTATTTTGACCCACCTCTTAGTGTAACGGAAATAAAACCAAAAATAAACAAATGGGATCTCATGAAACTTAAAAGCTTTTGCACACCAAAGGAAACCACAAAAAAGATGAAAAGACAATCCTCAGAATGGGAGAAAATACTTGCAAACGAATCAATGGACAAAGGATTAATCTCAAAACTATATAAACAGCTCATGAAGCTCAATATTAAAAAAAAAAACAATCCAATCAATAAATGGGCAGAAGACCTAAATAGACATTTCTCCAAAGAAGACATACAGATGGCCAATAGGCACATGAAACATCACTAATTACTAGAGAGATGCAAATCAAAACTACAGTGAGGTATCACCTCACACTGATTAGAATGGGCATCATCAGAATATCTACAAACAACAGATGTTGGAGAGGGTGTGAAGAAAAGGGAACCCTCTTGCACTGTTGGTGGGAATGAAAATTGATACAGCCACTATGGAGGACAGTATGGGGTTTCCTTAAAAAACTAAAAATAGAATTACCATATGACCCAGCAATCCCACTACTGGGCATATACCCAGAGAAAACCATAATTCAAATAGACACATGTGTCTTTATTCCTGTCCTGCCCCTAGGTTCTTCAGAACTTTTTTTTCTTTTTAAGACTCCATATATATGTGTTTGCATACAGTATTTGTTTTTCTCTTTCTGACTTACTTCACTCTGTATGACAGACTCTAGGTCCATCCACCTCACTACATATAACTCAATTTCATTTCTTTTTATGACTGAGTAATATTCCACTGTATATATGTGCCACATATGCTTTATCCTTTCATCTGTTAATGGACACTTAGGTTGCTTCCATGTCCTGGTTATTGTAAATAGACCTGCAATGAACATTGTGGTACATGACTCTTTGAATTATGGTTTTCTCAGGGTATATGCTCAGTAGTGGGATGCAGATGTAGAGAATGGACCTGAGGACATGGGGAGGGGGAAGGGTAAGCTTGGATAAAGTGAGAGAGTGGCATGGACATATATACACTGCCAAATGTAAAATAGATAGCTAGTGGGAAGCTGCTGCATAGCACAGGGAGATCAGCTCAGTGCTTTGTGACCCCTTAGAGGGGTGGGATAGGGAGGATGGGAGGGAGACACAAGAGAGAGCAGATACGGGGATATATGTATAGCTGATTCACTTTGTTATAAAGCAGAAACTAACACACCATTGTAAAGCAATTATACTCCAATAAAGATGTTAAAAAAATAGGGTTAATCATAAAAAAAAAAAGACACATGTACCCCAATGTTCATTGCAACACTATTTACAATACCAGGTCATGGAAGCAACCTAAATTCCCATCAATAGATGAATGGATAAAGAAGATGTGGTACATATATACAATGGAATATTACTCAGCCATAAAAAAGAGTGAAACTGGGTCATTTTTAGAGATGTGGATGGGCCTAGAGATTGTCATACAGAGTGAAGTAAGTCAGAAAGTGAAAAACAAATATCGTATATTAATACATATATGTGGAATCTGGAAAAATGGTACAGATAAACTGGTTTGCTGGGCAGAAATAGAGACACAGATGTAGAGAACAAATGTATGGTCACTAAGGGGGGAAAGTGTGGGGGTGCGGCAATGGGATGAACTGGGAGATTGGGATTGACACATATACACTAACATGTATAATATAGATAACTAGTAAGAACCTGCTGTATAAAAAATATATATTAAAAAAACTATTGAATTGTTAAAAAAAAGTGTTATGAATGTAAGTAAAAATCTTATTAAAAGCATGCTCAGTGTAACTGTAGTTAAGGATCTTCATGTTAGACATTTGTCAGTTATCACAACCTCTAAGTAAAGGAAAATATCCAAACTAAACAAAAGTAAATAGATAAATGAAAGGGTTCCAGAATGGGATTTCCCTGGTGGTCCAGTGGTTAAGACTCTGAGCTTCCACTGCAGGCAGCATGGGTTCAATCCTGGGTCAGGGAACTAAGATCCCACATGGCATGGCCAAAAAAAAAAAAAAAAATTTCCAGACTACTAATGCTCCATGCTCTCCAAGCAAATGAAAGTCCTCAGTGAAGGAATGCACCTTCATTTTACACCTCAAAAACTCCCACAAACACTTTTGTAAGGATTATACACATGGTCAAAAATCAGAATACCCAAGGAGACAAAACTTCATGAGTAAAATCCAGCAGAAATGGAGCCTTTAAAATGTCAAATATTAAAATAATAGCACTCACAATTTAAAAAATTTCAAGTATATGCTTAAAAATAGTTTCAAGAAATTTGAAATATGGTGTAAGAGATTTGAATGGCAATGAAATAGTTCTTTTAGAAATGATAAATATAATAATTGCAATAAAAAACTCACTATAAGGATTTATCAGCAGATTAGATACATCTGAACAAAGACATTGTAAAAGGAAAAGTAGACCAAAGGAAACAATTCAAAATGCAGCATGGAAAACAAAAAAAGAGAGAGAGAGAGAGAGATGAAAGGCAGCTAAGAGACAGAGAATATTGAATAAGAAGGTGTAACATATGTATAACTGAAGTTCCAGAAAGAGAAGGAAGGAACTGAGGCAATAGTGCAGGGAAAATTTTCCACAACCAATAGAAGACATTGATTTATAGATTTAGGAATTGTAAAAAATCCCAAACAGGAAAAATATTTTTTAAAAAACCTCATATCTAGTCATATCATAGAGAAATTGCCCAAGAAAGAGCATTGGGAGATTTAAGGCAGTCAGAGAGAAAAAGATGATTACTGTCAAAGGAACATTTAGACTAACGGCCACAATGGTAGTCATAGGAAAGTGGAATGATGTCTTCAATTTGCTGAGAGAAAATAATTGCAGACCAAGATAAAAGAGAAATATATCTATTTTTAGAAAACAGAGTTTGTCACCAGCAGACCCTCGCAAAAAGAAATTTTAAAGGAAAATAATCACAGGTAGATCTATGATAAAACCAAGGAATAAAATAACATAGAAAGTTATAACTACTATAAGCATATATAAATGAATATAATATTTAAGCATATATGAGTGATAGTAAGAATAGTAAAAATGTAAGCAAATCATGTTTAAATTACATAGATAACTTGACCTCTTCTCACTACTTCCATTGCCACTGCCCTGTTCAAAACCAACATCATCTTTTGCTTGGATTATTGCAGTGGTCTTTCTGACCTGTCTTTCTCCCCCTGCCCTCAGTTATATTGATCCTTTTTAAATGTAAATCAGTTCATGACACTCCTATGATCAAGACTCTCCAATTGCTCCTATATCAGAGTAAAAAAACCTACAGATCTACAAGGCCCACAGGAGCCCGCCATTTTGTTTCTAGCCTTATTTCAGAATACTTCTCCTCATTGTCTTTATTCCAGTCAAACAGGATTCCCACTGTCCTTGAGTACACCAGCATTGCTGCTGTCTCAGAGCCTTTAAAAGTTATGCCCCCTCTACTTAGAATGCTATCCTTCAAAAAACTCTTGACTCTCTCCCTTATCTCCTTCAAGTCTTTACTCAAAAGCTACCTTTCCAAAGAGACCTGACTGAGAAAAGATACTCTGGAGGGCAACTTCTAATCAACAAGCAATGTTATATTCCTTTTATTACTTCACTGTTTGACTTATAATCATTCTTTAAAATCATTACATACAGTTTATATACTTCTCTGTGTATTTCAACACTTTTAAAATGAAAAAAAAAATGAATGAATGAACTAACAAACAATAAACAATGTCTGTTGATTGGTAATTGTCTTTTCCAGAGGGCTCTTACCTTGGGCTTCATATGACATTGCTGCTCACATTTGGGGAAAGTTAGTTGAGCCAGATGCCATCCCTCTTGAAATTGCTAGCAGTCCTATGCTTCTTAAAAGAACATGGAGTTTCTCTTTTAAAAAATAACAATAGCCATTCGTAGAAACTCATTCAATAACATTTTTTAACAATCACTTTTTCCTTTTTAAAAGTTTTTTACCTTCAAAGTTCCCACTAAAGCTTTGGATTTTGGTTGCTTTTTGTTCCTAAGCCAAACAATCTGCATAACAACTGTATTCCACTTGAAAGTTCCATGCAGTTGTTAGAAGCTAGCTGCCTGCCCACTGTTTGTGGCATGATATTGGTACAGCTGAGGATTAGCCAACTAAAGTGATAGTTTTAATTATTTACATTGTATTTAACTCCTACTCCTTTCCCAAGCTTATGAACAAGCTTTGGAACTAAACCTGCCAATGGTCAAATCCTACCTTTGCCATTTACTAACTGTATAGCCTGGAGTAATTCTATTAATATCTCTGAACCTCTGTTTCTTCAACTTTGTAGGGTAGATATAAAGATTTGAAATAAGATAAGGTAATCTGATGCATATTAGATATTCACTAAATGGAAACAATAACTACACCAGAGTACATTTATTTGGCCGATTCAGAGCTGAAGAATATGAGAATGGGATTAAGAGAGTCTAAGAGGAAGACTAGAATCCATTTCAGTATTAGAGACTGTGTCTGTCCTGTTCACGAAATGTATTTTCAGTTTCCAGCATAATGTCTAGAATATTTGCTGAATCCATAAAATGCTTACCAGCTAGATGGTCTCTTGTGGTTTCAGTCTCTGTTCTTGTAATGTGAGGACCCAGAGACAGAATCAGTTATGATCTTCTCTTAATGTTCTTCTGATGGTACACAGCAAGGTAGAGTCCCATGGTGACCCACAGACAAGTTTTGGTTGATCTGCACAGCGACCTAAAATTTTTTAATTAAATGCTGAAAATCTGGAAATTCATATGTAAATTACACTTGAAAAATCAAAAAACATGAAAACATTGTGCCAAACAGTTTGCTTGCCTGATGTGAGTCAGTTGGTTTAAATGAGATCTGCTCTCTCCAGTGTGCTTCACTTCACATCATTCCCTAGTACTCACCACAGCTCATTTCATCCATTTCCTTTAACTCTCTGGTCCCTGTAGACATTTGACTTTGTGATCCCCTAAGTCTTTCCTAAAACATAACACCCTTCCCATTTAATATATGGGAATATAGACACCAAAACATTATGTGTGATTATATTCATTTTCCCATTAAAACATGAAAATGGAAGTCAAATCTACCGAAACTCCTAGTGTCCAAACCTTTATATATTTCTCCTAGCTTTGAATTTTTTTCACTGCCAAGACTTAGCTGTCTCTCACGTAAAAGCTTTCTCAAGACTCATCTGGAAAATAAAAAAATGTAAAACTCCATACAGTGGTAAAGTAGTTTTTGTAGAAACTGTAGCAGCATCTATATTTTATAGTTCTGAATCCATGATTTTGAAAAGATTAATTTTTCCATGAGTATTAGCTATACTTGGCCATGCCATTAAATTAGACAATTTCTCTCCCCCTGACCCTATAGAATATTATTTCTTGCATTGTTTGTAATAACCACTGTTAAGGGTCTAAGAGTCTTTCTAGTCCATTGTCAAAGCCATTGTCTACAGAAAGGCTGCTTTTGGAGAACAGTGGCTCTCCATGTTTTCATTGACAGAAGGGGAAAAGAGGCTCTCAAGGTCTGGGCACTTGCTTGTGGTCACAGAGCAGCTAAGTGGCAGAACTAGAAAAATAACCTGTATCCTTTAACCTTTATTTGAACTGTTTTTTCCATTCCACCATGCTTACCATGCTGCTCCCAACTCCACTCTTTCCTTTTCCATGCTTCAGGGAGAACTGTTACTTTCCAGAACAATGGTGGTAATACATTTAATCAGGGCCCATTCTGCCAAGCACAGAGATGTCAACAAAGTTGTGGAATTTCACAGTTGGCATGGTTTTTTGCTTATTTCTCTAGAATCCTTCCTGTCTAAAAATTGAACTGTCACTCCTGGAAAAAATACTGGTTAAAAATGGAATTTCATTGGAAAATTCCACTGCTTTAATGTTAGCCATGACTAAATTTTACTCCATATTTAGAGCATTCTCAAATCATTCTCAATCTAAGAAGCCAATAAATCTATTAGTTAAATTAAGATTAATTGCCCAGTTATAGACCATTCATTGTGTAGTGGGGAAAGGGTATTACAGGGTCTCTAAAACAAAAGCAAGTCCTAGGGAACAATTACTTTCCAATCTGTGTGAGATCAGTTGAAAATACAGTAAGAATTCAGTGAACAGACAGAGCAATCTGGATTAAACTGAACATGCTGCTTGGAAGAGATGGGACTCCGTCTGGATCTTAAAGCAGAAGTAAATTACAGGTAAATAAAAAGTAAGAAAGGTAGCAAAAATACATGCAAATTTATAAAACAGGAGCAAGCATAGAGTGTCTATAGATTGCAAACAAGTATCTCCTTAATTATTTTAGAAGGAATATGTGGGGAGTAGTGGGGAAAAAGTTAATAGGTAGAGTGGGACCAGACACAGTATCAAGGACTGAATGACTCTCAAGAAAGTGGCTGAGTAACTAAATCTAAAAATAACAAAACTGAATATAAAAATGAAATAATTAATTAATTTAAATTTAAATACATAAATTAAAATATTAAATAAAAATAACCAAATAGCAAAAATCTAAAATAACCATTATTTGTTCACCTTGTTTAATGATGGCTTTCCCTATTAATAACACTGTATTCCATTCTTAGGATAACCACACCACCACCACATATAATACATATTGTATTGGCCACTAAAACCTCAGCAATGCCTGCCTAAGAGAACCTACGTTCCTGTAGAAATTTTGTTTACTTTCCAGGTTTCGGAATACAAGACATAGGGATTACCGAGAGCCTTTTCACTCTTAAATTTCATGTGTGCCTTTCTGTAGACAGGGGAACGGTGAAGTGGACTTTTGCCCCATTTCAAGTAAATTGGCTGCAAATTCACAGACCTGTTTCTAGGGCAAGTTTCCTTATTTGGTTTGTTTTTAAAGGCTTATGATTTATGTTTATCAGTACTAACATTTTCTAAAAGGGAGAAAAACCAAATTCTATATTTAAGAAGGACGGTAATAAGAAATATATTTTAAACACCCAAACATGCAGATGCAGAGAAATAAGTGGCAAGAAAACTCTTTTCCTTCCTCCCTCCCTCCCTCCCGCCTTCCTTCCTCCTTTCCTTTCTGCCTTCCCTCCTTCCTTCCTTCATTCCTGCCTCTCTCCTTTCTATCTATCATCTATGTGTCATCTGTCTGTATCTATCTATATACTCCCTTATATTAGCTATTTAAACCACAATTGATTGCAGTGGCTTCATTTACCTTTGGGTAAATGAGAAGATGGGAGAAGATGGTTTTATGCTTGGTCAAATACTTTGATCAACCACTTTGGGAATGAAACATGAGGCTCCTAGATCATGATCTGGAAGGAAATAAATAAAAGGGTAATAAGTTGTTCTACAAATGCAAAATGAAGAGAAATTTGAAGGTGGAGCAGAAAATGGGAGTAGGGGGGGATTGAAGGGAAGAAGGAGCTGATCATCATAATAGCAGGAGGGACATCCGAAGCAATACCAGGTACCAAGAAATTTCCAGGGGCAAGGCTAGCCAGATGACCATATAGTATAGCTAAGTACCTCCCCTCTGTCATTCCAAACTTAAGCTAAATCTCTAAACACAAAAATTACTAGTTGGGAAATTAAGGAAAGCAAGCAGTATCTCACAAATGAACCAATGGAGTGAAGAGAACAGCAAGGGGATATGAGGCATGAGTGAGTTGAAGAGTTCAGAAGGAACAGGAAATTGGAGCAAGGTCTGACCATGAGAATGTAAACTCCATGGAATTTGAAGAAATCTTGGTGAGTACTTCAGAATTTCCATTGGATGGGAATAGGAGTTTAAAGCAAATTCAGTGTAATTCTCAGGATAAAATAATCTCATTGGCCATATAGTAAATATCTACACACTTGTCTATATGTCTATATCTATATCTTTACCCAAAGAAAGATATACCATCTTTGTGCGCATGTTCCTTTCTCTATGGATTGAGATCATGGCTTTAAGTACTTGTCAAGAAATTTAAGTTATCAATATACTAATCATCTCAGAGCCATTTACCTTGCAACTATGTTTAGTCCTATGGTTCTAAATGCCTACAGGGCACCTCTACCTCAGCAAATACAATTTCCCATAATTCTCTCTCCCTTCTCTCCTCCTCCTCCTCCCTTCCATTTTTCTGCCTCTGGTCATATCATTCTTCTAGTCTCCTAATTAATGGACTGAAGCCTTCCTTTACTTCTCTCTCTCTTTTTCCTTACATTCCTCAAGCAAACCTTTGGGTGTTTAAAATATATTCTATGTGTGTGTCCTTGCTTTCCTATTTTTATCACTAATAATTACAGGTTCTTATAACTTTTATTCTCAATTATTAAAATATCTTAACTAGTCATACCACCTTGAGTCTTGCTTCTTCAACAACCATCTCTGCTTCCAAGCCATCTGCGTTGAGTTTGTATTTAGATAAACTGGAAGCATATTTCCCTAATTCCTTTCCCTGCATGGTTCTGGGCTGGCACCAGAAGAAATTTGTATGAGATTGGGAAAGTGAAAGTGAAGCAGCTGACATGACATTCTGAAAGTTGGTATATAGTATGAGGTGCTTTATAAGGTCATGCATGTTGTCACTGATCTGCTGACTCACCTTTTGTTATAGGGAAATACCCAGACCTCCAACAGCTGCTAATTTCTTCCTCCAGCTTACGAGTCCTGGCCCAGGTGCATGGGAAGTTCCCTGATGACATGTGTATGCTTCTTCCACACCAATCATGTTAACAGATTGCAGATCATGAGAGACAGGTGCAGATTCCAGTTTGTCCTCATGGGTTCCAGTGAGTCCTTCCTCTCCCCTGCTTCATGTCCAGCTGGCCCTGATGACCTATAGTGACGTTACACTCATTTCCAGAGGTCTTCCATACGCTTTTTCACCAGCTCCCACAGGGTCTCAATTCTAATTTCTATAATAAATCCCGTATTTCTTATCTCTCAATATGGCTCTTGTCCCCTAAGTGATACAGAAATTGGTACCAGAAGTAGTTCTAGGAAAACAGAACTTTAAGGGTAGGTTCTCTGACTTAGTTCTGGCTAATCTGGAATTAGTTCTCTGATTTGGTTAAGTTTAAAGACACTAATGATTACATTGTCCAGTGGTAAAGAGGACACCAGTGGTACATGGCATGCAATAGCAGTAAGTCATACAAATTATCACTTATGGATACCTGCAATTAAGTGCTTAAAGAGAGTAAGGCTTTGGGTGAAAAAATAGCTGCTTTCATAAAATATCTTAGTGAAAATAAGTATAATGGGATGGATTGGTTGCTTTTATGTATGCTGGAAAACTTGAGGGAAAAAAATTAATGAGTTTAAAGCTTTAAATTCCCAGATCACAGTTCAAGTAAATGACCAGAAAGCTTTTATGACTGCCCTGAAAGGAACCCTTATCTCCTATAGCCATGGGGCTATGATTTCTGAAAAATAAAACCAGTCTAATCCTGTGGATGGCTGCATTACAGCACAAATTGAATTCAAATCTCACAGGGGCTCCTGTGTTAAAGTTAGAACATGGATTGGTAAGGAGGGGACCTAGAAAATTGGGGTTGGGACATATGAGCAGGTTCTATTGAAGTAGAAATGTTCTGCTTTTGGTGAAGAGAAGTCTAATTTGAATTGCCACAATAGAGAGTTGCATTCTTACAACCAATTCCCAGACCCCAGGCAGTTCACAAAATCAGAGTCCCTTGAAAGAAGGGGAAGTTGGTCCTACTTGAGGAAGGAACTTGCAACACAGCTTAAATTTTATACTATAAATCTTCCTCTAGCCATCTGCAAAGGGACATGCAGTTGTTTACCAAACTAACCATACTTGGGGGATTGCTGACCACTTGCTGTGAAATGACCATAACTCACATAGATCCAAATGCCCCTGTGGTCCCCCAGGTAGAGTAGAAGCTAATGGTGGGTAGGTACTTAAGGGCCCTTGGCTTGGTTACATCTCACCATTGGTCCAGTGGATCACCAAACTCATTCTATGATTATTTTTCTAGCTCTAGAATGCATCTTTGGAACAGACATACTCAGCAGGTGTCAGAATCCCCACAACAGTTCTTTGGCTCATGGAATGAGGGCTATAATGATAACAGATGATAGATGGATAGATAGATAGATAGATAGACAGATAAAGATAGAGATAGATAATAATATTATAATAATAATAAACAAAGTGGAAGCCACTAGAACTGCCTCTACCTACCAAAACTGTATACTCAAAGCAATACTGCTCTGCAGGAGGGATTTGAGAGATTTATGCTTCTATCAAAACCTTGAAAGATACACTGACAGTGATTTGTGCCACATTCCCATTCAACTTATCTATTTGGCTGACAGATCTATTTGGTCGGCAGGTAACAGACAGATCTTGAAAAAAGACAGTGGATTATCTTAAACATCAGGTGTTGACTTCAATTGCAGCTGTTGTTCCAGATGTGGTTCTTTGCTGGAGTAAATCAATACAACTCCTGGCACCTGGTGTACAGCTATTGGTCTGGCTAATGCTTTTATCTCTATATCTTTTGGTCAAAACCAACAGAAGCAGTTTTCTTTCAGTTCACAGAGCTCACAATAGGCATTCACTTTCTTACTTTAGGAGGTATATCAATTCTCCTGCCCTATATTGTAACATAATCTGCAGGGACCTCCATTAAACAGGACATCACACTGGTCCATTACATTGATGATAATATGCTGATTGGATCTGGTGAGCAGGAAGTAGTAACTAGTTTATATACCTTGTTAAGGCACTGTGTGTACCAGCAGGTAGGTAATAAATCCCCCAAACATTCAGGGGCCTGCCACCTTGGTGAAATTTATAGAGGCCCAGTGATCTGAGGTATATCAAGACATTCCTTTCAAGGTGATAGACAAGCTGTGGCATCTGGACCATCCTACAACTACGACACTTAGTGAGTCTCTTTGGGTTTTTGAGGCAACATATACCCAATTTGAGCATGTTCTTCTGACCTCTTTACCAAGTAACCTAAAAGTTTCCCAGTTTTGAGTGGGGCCCAAAATAAAAAGGCTCTGTAACTTGCCCAGGATACTGTACAAGCTACTCTGTCACTTGAGTCCCATGACAAAGATTCAATGGTGCTTTATGTGTTGATGGCAGATAAGAATACCATATGGAATCTTTTGCAGGCCCCTTCTCTGTAAGTCAATCACAGTACCAACCTTTAGGATTTTGAAGCAAGCTATCCCATCCTCTGTAGTTAACTCTTCTATTGAGAAACAGCTTCTGGCTTGCTATAGGCTTGCCAATTGCTTTCTTTTAGCACTTAAAAATATCGTTCCATTCTCTCTCATTTTTTTAAAGAAGTCACTCTCCAATTTATTCTTCCTCCTTTAAAAGTAATGTGTCATTTCTTTCCTTTGGCTGCTTTTAAGATGTCTCTTGGTCTTTGACTTTTGGCTATTGGCTGCTGATATGCCTAGGTTTTTGTCTTTGTTTTCTTTTTAATCCTGCTTAGGTTTGGTGGACCTTCTTTGAATCTGTGACTTTAGTTCTTTTGGCAATCTTTAAAAATCTTGGCCAATATTTTGTACATTAAAGCTTTAGCCTCATTATCTCTCTCCTCTTCTTCTTCTATAATATTTTTACACAGATATTAGATCTTTTTACTATGTTCTGTACAACTCTTACACACTTTTCAGTGTTTTTTTTTTAATCCTTTATTCTTTCTGTGCTTCAGTTTGGATATTTTATATTGTTCTATCTTCCAATTCACTAATTCTCTCCATCTCACCTGCTCTTACACTTATCTATTGAATTCTTAATTTCACTTTATCATATATTAGAATTTCTCTGGTTAAATTGTCTATCTCATCATCTATTTTCTTGAATGTATTCAGCTTTTTTAAAGATTTTTTTTTGATGTGCATCATTTTTAAAGTCTTTATTGAATTTGTTACAATATTGCTTCTGTTTTATGTTTTGTTTCTTTGGCCATGAGGCATGTGGGATCTTAGCTCCCCAACCAGGGATTGAACCCACACCCCCTGCATTGGAAGGTGAAGTTTTAATCACTGCACTGCCAGGGAAGTCCCTATATTAATCATTTTTAAAGTCTGTGTCTAATGATTCTGACACCTGGATCACCTGTCTGTTAAAAATTGTGGCAATAGGGCTTCCCTGGTGGCGCAGTGGTTGGGGGTCTGCCTGCCGATGCAGGGGACACGGGTTCGTGCCCCGGTCCGGGAAGATCCCACATGCCGCGGAGTGGCTAGGCCAGTGAGCCATGGCCGTTGAGCCTGCGCGTCCGGAGCCTGTGCTCCGCAACGGGAGAGGCCACAACAGTGAGAGGTCCACATACCGCAAAAAAAAAAAAAAAAAAAAAAAAATTGTGGCAATAATTTGAGCCTCTTTCTGAGGTCCTCTTGAGGGGAGTTTTCTTCTTTTGCGGGGGGTAGTCAGATTATGAACAGATCACCTTATTTCACTCATGGACTGAGATGTTTTGGAAATGAGTTTTCATCTTTACAGAGGCATGTCTATTTCTGGTCTACCCTTACTTCTGAGGTATAGCCCTTCTGGGAAACTAATTAGAATTCTAAGTTGTTTACTAGGACCTTTTCTCTTCTGCCACCTTGATTTCTAATTTTTGTCTCCCCAAATTCATAAGGTAGTTTAAGCTCTTCTATTCTTTTCAGACTCTTAGCTGTCACTTTATACTTATTTTCTCCATGTTTTGGCTCTTATAAATTAGCAAGTACCTCAAGGAGAAAAAATAACATGGAATGTCAAGCTTAAGAATGTTAAGGCTAACCTCACTGTGCCTCTTCTTTTACTGAAAGTGTCAGCTGCATTGCGTGCTCTTTGATACCCTCAAACATTTTTCCTGTGGTCGTGGTGGATGTGGGGTGGGAAGGGTATTTTATGCAGCTCTCCCAGTTGCTTTCTGTGGCCAGTTTTACCTATAGCAATCTACAGCACCATTACTGAAGTAGAAAATTCCCTCCTTGCTTTTTAAAAGAGTAATTTCTCATTTTACTTTAAAAAAATGCTCATTGTCTGCTTCATAGATGTAGATGAACCTGGAAACACACATAATTACTGATGGTGTAATTCTGGTTTTTTGTAACTTCTCATTACAAGGCCAGAACAAGCTCTCACTGAGCACTTTTACGTTTTTAAATCAACAAGTGTCCTTGGCAATAAATGAGAACTGATGAGAGACCTCCGTGAGAATTTATATTCATCTTTAATGGCCTAATTGTTCAGCATTTTAAATTGCCATTAATTTCAATGCCAGTAATTCTTGCTTTCATATGCTACACTTGGCTGGGAAGAGGATAGATAATTGAAAACCACAGATAATCCAATATCTCTTTTGACCATTAGTTTTAAGCTTTATCTACATGCTTTTTTTCTTAACCAGAGATTTTACTGTACATAAATGTTTTTCATGTTTCAGGGGACACAGAAACACATGAGAAAATTAGGCACATAAGAAAATCCCCAAAGACAAAAGGGAAAGCCAAAGTAGAAGAGTAGGGGTCCTAAAAAATCTACAAATGAAAAAAATTATCTCCAATGTGAAGGGGGATTTTTAAAATGGCTACTATGTATCAGGAACTTAAGATATATTTTTAATACTAACAACAGACCTGTAAGGAGATATTACATCTATTTACACTTTAGAAAACAGACCCATTTAACGAAGTGAGAGAGTGGCAGGGACATATATACATTACCAAATGTAAAATAGATAGCTAGTGGGTAGCAGCCACATAGCACAGAGAGATCAGCTCAGTGCTTTGTGACCACCTAGAAGGGTGGGATAGGAAGGGTGGGAGGGAGATACAAGAGGGAGGAGATATGGGGATATATGTATATGTATAGCTGATTCACTTTGTTATACAGCAGAAACTAACACACCATTGTAAAGCGATTATACTCCAATAAAGATGTTAAAAAAAAAAAAGAAAAGAAAGCAGGCCCTTTAACTAGTGAATGGCATTCCTAGACTTTCTATTATTAATAGGGAGATTTCAACCTTGTTTTAATTCTAAGTGATAAAAGAAAGTCAGAAAGAACATCCACTAAGGTTTTGAGTAGAGTAAAAAGGCAGTCTTTGAACTTTTAGTTATTTTGCACTTATTTTTTCATTGAAACTTTTATTGAGATAATTTTAGATTCTCATTCACTTGGAAGAAATAATACTGAGCTAATTCCCCATTATCTCTTTTCCTCCAGTAATATTATCTTGCTAAGCTGTATTACAATATCACAAGCAGGTTAATAACATTGATACAATCCACCAATCTTATTCGCATTTCTCATTTGTGTATATGTATGTGTGTATATATATATATATTTTGTTATATACAATTTTATCACATGTGTAGGTTCATACCTCCACCACCATGGTTAAGATACAGAACAGTCGCATCCCCACAAGGATCTCTTCTGTGATTCTGTTATAATCACACCCACCTCCCTCCCACTCTCCTTCCCAGGTCTCTATTCCCTGATAACCACTACTCTGTTCTCCATTCTTAAAATTTTGTCATTTCAAAAATGTTACATAAATGAAATCATATAGGATGTAATCTTTTGGTATTGGCTTTTGTTTCCACTCAGCATAATTTCCTGGAGATTCATCCAAGGTGTCACGTGTCTCAGTAGTTCATTGTTTTTTAATGCTGAGTAGTATTCCATAGCTTGGGTTTGCCACAGTTTGGTTTACCATTCACCCACTGAAGGACATCTGGGCTGTTCCTAGTTTTTGGCTTTTATGAATAAAATTACTATCAGCGTTCACTTATAGGTTTTGGTATGAACATAAGTTTTAATTTGGGGGAATAAGTGCCAAATAGTGCATTTGCTAGGCCATATGGTAATGCATATTTAAAGAAACTCCCAACTGTTTTCCACAGTGGCTGTACCACTTTACATCCCCAGCAACAGCAATGTAGGGCTCATTTAGGGTCTTCACAACCTCACCAGCATTTGGTGTTGTCACATTTTTATTGTAGTTATTTTGATTGGTGTGTTGATATCTCACTGAGGTTTTAAGTTGCATTTCCCTGAGGACTAATAATGTTGATTGTCTTTTCATGCTTTTTGCACTTGTTTTAATTCTATTTAGCACCAAGATTTGCATTATTAGTTACTGGAAGAATAAAAGAAAACTTGATTTTAAAAAATCCATCCTCATATTCTCTCCTCCATTGAGACTATAGTTCCTCTTGACTAAATTTCTTATCCAAAATCAAGTAGACCGTCACTAAGTACTCTTATTCAGAACTGTAGTTATTATAAAGATGCTGAAATGGATATTCATTTATACACTTCCTTTGGAAAACTTTTTAATGTGAAAAAATTTCAAACATACAGTAAAATGAATACTAACAATTATTTCATTGTAACCATTTTCATGTAATGATTGCCTCAAGCTTCATTAATTACCAACATTTTGCCAATATTATTTCACCTATCTTTGCAATTTTTATTATTTATTCAGAGTATTTTAAAGAAAATCCCTATGTCATATAACTTCACCCATGAATTAACACCTTTCCTGACAAGGTGGTCATGCGATTGCGTAAGCTGGAGGACATAAGTTCATTGTGGAGCAAAGGTTCAAAATGCTCTCTTTTTGTATTGTTGAAAAAAAATCAGTGCAGAACATGATCAATTAGGCAGGTGTACTTTTTGGAATGTTTAACTGAATTGCTTTTAACATAATTACTCTTTTTCTGTACTGAACACCACTGTTTTATACATATAGTAGACTGATCATTTTATGCTATGGTCTTGATAAAATAAAAAAGATTTTCCTTAAAATGGAAGGTTATATGAGATAAACAGGAGCATCTACTCCATGTACAGGACAGTTGTTTCTCTGACTTTAAGCCTTTGTCTTTTTCCTTTCTACCATAAGAAATGACTTTTAAGTTTAAGCCTCAGTTAACTTTTGCAAACATGTCCAGTTCCACCACAAATTCTGCTGTCTTTGGAAGATTTCTGCTTCTCCATGATACTGTAGATGACAGTGAGGTCATTTCACAATTGCTTCTTTTCTGAAAAACACAGCTGGCTCAGTTTGGTCAGCAACATTCTCATTGCTGCATTTCCTAAGTCAACATGGTATTTCAATTGACCTCTTCAGAACAGATTGTATCTATGTAATATCCTTCCACAATAAAACCTGCATAATCAAATGACTACAATAGCCATTGAGTGGTACGTCCCTTACTCTGGACCAGAATTGTGCTATTCCATATCCTTTCAATAACTCTAGATCACTGAAACTTTAAAGTTCAGATTTTCTCAAACCAAACATGAGTGATGGTTGTCTTCCACCCACTCCTTACCAAGAGTACTGCATTGTTTGTGACAGAATTCCTTTTGATTTTGCATAGATCATAATAATTCATAAATTACTTGATTTCCCTATTGTTTTGTTTTTGTTTGTTTGATTTTGACTGTTGAGTCACTTTAGCTCCTTTTTTCTAAACATGGTTACACATTTTATTGAACAACTTGTTGTATATTTAAGGATGTGCTGAACACAAGCAAGTATGTTCAAGACCCCTCTAAAATAATCTCTCATGGAACACATATTTTTCCTTCACATGAAAGGAATTTTAAGTTTACTCTTAATTGTGATTATTTGATTGAGCTATATCTCTCCCTATATTGCTGTACTGCTGTATCCCCAGAACTTAGCAAACCACTGGCTCATAGCTGTTGCTATGCCAGCTATCAACTTATTGCATCTCAGCTCCAAATATACACTTTACTGTCTGTCCCATGATAATGGAGATGGACCTAGCAAACAGGACTCCTTGGCCAACTGGCACAACGTTAACCCTTGTCAATAGAAAGTGCTGTATAGGGGCTTCCCTGGTGGCGCAGTGGTTGAGAGTCCGCCTGCCGATGCAGGGGACGCGGGCTCGTGCCCCTGTCTGGGAAGATCCCACATGCCGCGGAGCAGCTGGGCCCGTGAGCCATGGCCGCTGGGCCTGCGCATCCGGAGCTTGTGCTCCGTAACGGGAGAGGCCACAGCATTGAGAGGCCCGTGTACCGCAAAAAAAAAGAAAAAAAAGAAAAAGAAAGTGCCGTGTAGACACTGGAGGATGAAGAGGTTTCTCCTCCTGCTGTGGTGTGCTTCTCCTCAGGGTCCTACAGCCCAGTTTTTCCACTGTCCAGCCCCTGCGGCACACACAGCTTCTCCACACCCAGAAACTGCAGCACAATTGACTTCTCCACTTCCTGGCTCCCGTGGTGTGTGATGGCCAGTGGGACCCAGTGCCAGAAGCTTCCCCCAGCACTTCCTCAGGGAGCTGAGCAGTGGAGTGAGATATCTTCTGTTTCCCTGGCATCTCTTCAGGTGGGTTTCTGGCAACTTCTGAAGTGTTGCACTCCCCACAACAGCTGTCTCGGGCACCTCAGAGGCAGATTTCCAGCAAGTTCTGCTGGCATGACACCATAGTGACTTCTCTGTCATCCAACAAGCCACAGCTGCACACTTTCAAACAACGTCTGGATCACAGTCCCGGAGGCCTCTCCTTGGATGCCCTATCTCAATCCTAGGGGTAGTGGTTCCTCCTTATATACACCATTCCTATGTTGTTTTGAGTTTTCTTTCCTTCTTACTAGCCAATTCCTCATCACTCCAGTCCCTGTTACAGTTACTAATTCTTCATATTAAACTTTCCCTGTTCAACTTACCATGTAGTTTCTGTCTCTTGATTAGACCTTCACTGATAATGTGCTGAATAAATATCTGTTGAAAGAAAATAAGAAAAGAAGGAAAAAGAAAACGGAGGGAGGTAAGTAGAAAAGAGAGAGACAAGGAGAGAGAGAAAGAGAGAGCTCTAAATTATTACTATCATATCCCCAAACCAGCTGTGTGATTATTTACTATTATTATTTGGAGTTAGAAATTTAAAAAGACAAACTGAATTTTTCTTTTTAAATTTTTGGCCTTGCTGTGCAGCATGTGGGATTAGCTCCCCGACCAGGGATTGAACCCACTCCCCCTGCAGTGGAAGCGCGGAGTCTTAACCACTGGACTGCCAGGGAATTCCCCTAAAAAGACATACTGAATTTTGTGAATATAATCTTGAGCCACTGAATTACTTGTAATTAATTTATCCACTCCTTATTCATTCCTTCACTAAAACTTTTAGAGAAACTATTTTGCCAAGCTTATGATAACAGATTTCTTAGGTTAATGAGAGAATTGATAAATTGGCCAAGAGAATCCAGACTATAAAGCCAGTAGAAATTTCTCTGAATATCATATTTCAGGACTGACTTTAAATCAACTACATAATACTTCTCCTGTCCCTCTCCCACTCTCAACTCTTACCAATAAAGGAAATAATGAATGAATAAATAAATAAATAGGTAGGTAATTTAATTCCTGTTCTTTAAAATCTGTCAGGAAATGCTGCTTAACATCTAAATTAAATTCCTTACCCACCTTTTCTATTCTTTTTTTTTTAGACCAAGGATATCCTTCATTAGTTATACATAGCCGTTCTTTAAATTCTTATTAAATCACTCCTTTAGCTTCCCTTCTGCAAGTTAAATATTCCAATTTTATTCTCTCACCATAGTTTTATTCTTCTTAATTCTGTCTTCCTGACCTTTTTCCAAGTTTTTCACACTTGTCTCAGTCAGTTCAGGCTGCAAATACCATAGACTGGGTAGTTTAAACATTAAATATTATTTCTCACAGTTCTGGAGGCTGAGAAACCCAAAATCAAGCTGCTGGCAAATTCAGCATCTGACGAGAGCCCTCTCCCTGGTTTGCAGACGGCTGCCTTCTTGCTGTATCCTCACATGGAAGAGAGAGAGGATGGGGGACTCTGGTCTCTTCCTCTTCATATAAGGGCACTATTCCCACCATGGAAGCTCCATCCTCATGACCTTATCTAAAGCTAATCTAAACCTCCCAAAGACCCTACCTGCAAATACTATCACAGTGAGGATTAGGGTTTCGATACATGAACTTGGGTGGAGAGGCAGAAACATTTTTTCGACAGCAACATTCATCCTAAATGGCACTGTACTTTCTCCGGCAATCTCTTGTCAAGTTTGATACTCCTGACTTAATGCAAGTGCCTTCTCAAATGCTTTGGCCTTCTATATGCTTGTTTGTGTATTTGGGTATCAGTGATATGTTAAACACCTTTAGTTACAATATTAAAAACTTTTCACAGGTTTAAAACTTTTCACAGGTTTAAAAATTAACAACTTTTCACAGGTAAACCTGTGTATACCTAAGATAGAAATTGTATATATGGAAAAGACGGGAGTTAGTGGAGAAGGACAGGAGGACCTAGAGACATACCTGGAAGGCAAACTGTGATGGAAACATTACATAATAAGCACTTGGACTACTTGGAAGAACTGTTTTAAAGACTATTTACAAACACACTAATAAAATTATTGACTCTTTTCTATCCATAAAGCAACTCCCTAAGAGTCTTTTCCTATGCAAGCAGTTCTGTGTGTACTTGAAAGTCATAAAGACAGGTTTCTTTAAATTATTCTTAAATCAGACACTATGCTAATTCAGAAAGGTCTTAGAGGACCCTTTCAATTCATTGATCCCAATATGAATAATTTCCCCCATTTTATGTCTTTAGAATTGGGATGCATTTCACAAGTGATGGTATCCTGCTATTGGCTTGGCTCCTTCAGCTCCTGGCAGCCCTACTCCTCCAGGAGAAGCTGAGACAGGCACCTCAGCTCCCTCTCACTCTAATCCTGACCTGATGTCCACCCCCAATCTGTTCCTTGGACAACTTGATGTCTCTTGTCGGTGAGAAGCCCTTGATAGTAAATGCAGACTTCAAGAAGGGTGGATTTCCTTGGGCTATTAACTGCTTATGATGTCTATCAGCTGAAGAAAGCATCCATTAATGACCCTTCTTTTATTTTTAAAATTTATTTTACTAAAGTATAGCTGATTTACAACGTTGTGTTAGTTTCTGCTGTACAGCAAAGTGATTCAGTTTTATATATATATATATTCTTTTTCATATATAGTTCCCTGTGCTATACAGTAGGACCTAGTTTTTATCCATTCTATATATAATAGTTTGCATCCTCCAATCCAAAAAGGGAATACTAGGCACACTCACTTGAGACTGAGGGAAAGTCTAAAAAGTATCTTAATGTGCAGACAATAAAATAAGTGATAAAAAAGCAAACAAAGTCATTAAAAAATAAGCAAACAAAATCACAATGAATTTTTAAATTGATGGTGTCTTCACATATATAGACCAATGGAAAAGAACAGACAGCCTAGAAATAAACTCATACATGTATGATCAACTGATCTTCAACGAGGATGCCAAGAACACACAATAGGGATATGATAGTCTCTTCAACAAATGGTGCTGGGAAAACTGAACATCCACATGCAAAAGAGTGAAATTAGACCCTTATCTTACACCATACACAAAAATCAACTCAAAACAGATTAAAGATTTAAACGTAAGACCTAAATCTATAAAAACTCCTAGAAGAAAACATAGGGCAAAATCTTCTGCATATTGGTCTTGGCAATGACTTTTTAGATATGACATCAAGAGCACAGGGAACAAAAGCAAAAATAGACAAGAGGGGTTGCATATATATAAGAAACTCCTACAACTCAGTAGCAAAATTTATATAAACCAATTTAAAAATGGGCAAAGGTTCATGGTTGGTGGGAATGTAAATTGGTGCAGCCACTATGGAGAACCATATGGAGGTTCCTTAAAAAACTAAAAATAGAGTTACCATATGATCCAGCAAGCCTACTCCTGGGCATACATTCAGAGAAGATGAAAGCTCTAATTCAAAAAGATACATGCACCCCAATGTTCATAGTAGCACTATTTACAATAGCCAAGACATGGAAGAAACCTAAGAGTCTATCAACAATGAATGGATAAAGATGTGGTGTACACACACACACACACACACACACACAGGAATATTACTCAGCCATGAAAAAGAACGAAATAATGCCATTTGCAGCAACATGGATGGACCTTGAGATTATCATACTAAGTGAAGTAAGTCAGACAGAGAAAGACAAATATTGTATGATATTACTTATCTGTGAAACCTAAAAAATTGTACAAATGAACTTCTTTACAAAAGAGAAACAGACTCATGACATAGAAAACAAATTTATGGTTATCAAAGGGGAATGGGGGATAAATTCAGAATATGGGATTAACAGATGCAACTACCATATATAAAATAAACAACAAAGACCTACTGCATAGCACAGGGAACTATATTCAATATCTTGTAATAAACTATGATGGAAAAGAATAGAAAAAAAGAATATAGACATATAAAATATATACGTATAACCAAATCACTTTGTTGTACACCTGAACTAACACAATATTGTAAATCAACTGTATTTCAAAAAAAAAAAAAAACATGCGCAAAGGACTCAGTTGTTTCTCCAAAGAAAACATACAAATGGCCAATAGATATATGAAAAGATACTCCTCATCACTAATCAAGGAAATGCAAATCAAAACCACAATGAAAAAAAAAAAAAACCACAATGAAGTATCACCTCACACCTATTAGAATAGCTATTATCAAAAAAAAAAGATAGCAAGTGTTGACAGTATATGAATAAATTGGAACTCTTGCACACTGTTGGTGGGAATGTAAAATGATTCGGCTGCTATGGAAAGTAGTATGGAGGTTCCTCAAAAAATTAAAAATAGTGTGAGCATATGATCAGCAATCCCCTCTTGGGTGTATAAATAATTGAAATAATTGAAATCAGGAACTCGAAGAGATATCAGCACTCCCATGTTCACTGCAGCATTCTTCACAATAGCCAAGATATAGAAACAACCTAAAAGTCTACAGGTAGATAAATGGATAAAAAAAATACGGTGTACACATACAATACTATTTGGCCATAAAAAAAGAAGGAAATCCTGCCATTATGTGATGATATGGATGAACCTAGAGGACATTATACCAAGTGAAATAATACTGCATGATTCCAAAACTCATAGAAACAGAGAATAGAATGGTGGTTGCCAGAAGCTTGGGGAGGGGGGAGGAAATGAGGAGTTACTGTTCAACAGGTATAAAGTTTCAATTATACAAGATGAATAGTTCTAGAGATCTGCCTACTACCTTTCACCTGTACTTGACAATACCATATTTAAGGTAGATCTCATGTTAAATATTCTTACTATAATAAAAAAGATGGTGTCATATTCAAAGAAATACGATAATAACAGTTAAACATTCTCATATGGTGTGTATCTTGATGGCCCTAATGCCGTCCCACCCCTACACCCACCCTCAATAGCTCCACAGGCTCCAGTGCTGTGACTCGTTTTCCTCTTTCCAGGACCCAGTGAATGGAATGGCACTAGATTTCACCAGGCGATGCTCTCTCTGTGTCACCAATAACATATATTTTTAGGCTCCTAAAATCAATCTTATCTTTGGGGTTCTACTGAGTCTGAGCCACAACTCTGACTTTGAACATGGGTTAAGATTAATGCCAAGAAAACCAAATTTCAGAAGGTGTTCAGCTACAAAGATAAAGCAATGCCCATCAGCCCCTCCTGCTGGTGTCAGTTGAGCATCCTTACTTGTGTGGTTGCCTACACAGGGCCTTTTATTACAGCAAACCCAGTAATTGTCAATTTTTCACGGGGACAATTTGCATCGTGGGTGCCATTATCCTTTTTTATTTTGACAACTACCCATTTCTTTATGAACTGGGTTGTGTACAAGAGCTGTGTAGACAGGAGGAACAAAACCTGAAGACATGTCCCATTAGGTTGAAAGGTTTTGAACTCTCTGTTTTGTAGCTTACCAGAGAGTAACAAATCTATTCTATTCAGGAATTTAATTCACATCTCATTAAGTACCTTGGCAAAATCCAACATTAGCCCTGAAAGGCTAATTTGATTAAAGAATTGATGGACATTACTTCTCTCAGACTAAAGAAGTTAATTTTAACGGAGGTAATAATATCTCCCTGGCAGATTATTATGAGAATGAATTAAACTAGCTAGTATATTCTAGGTGTTTTATATAACAAATGTACTTAAGCAAATGTAGGTAATTATCTTTATTCTTTTGTTATAGCCTCCAGATTCCACCTCTTATTTGTTTCCTTTTCTTTTTCCTACATCTTCCTCAGAGGTCTTAACCTAATTATTTAGCTAAGGGAAACCCTCAGGCCTGGCTTACTGTCACCTCATGTTTTCAACTAGTAAATTGGTTTAATAAACACATTTGGAAAGCTACCACGGGCAAGTCACGGAGTTGTTATACTAATATACAAGATGTTAAAAACAGCACACAGACACAATGTATGCTACATTCCAAAGTGAGGCCACTATGCGCACATTTTGGAATATCTGGCTAAGAAACAGACAACCCTTAAACCCTTACTTATATTGGGTACATAAAAGGGCTGGGAGCTGGAGATTAAAGGCGTATTTGTGGAGCTTTGGAGAGCTATTGGGCACTCTAACCCAAGAAGGCAAAGTAGGAGATGCTACCTCCTATCCCCAAATCAAGAGAGAGAAGCTTCAAATACAACATCAGGGTTTAAATGTGAGCCTGTGTTTTGCCGAAAGCCTGCTTTCGGTTAGGTTCGTTGGATTCGCTGGCAAAATAACTACTCTCTCACACAAATAAACAGCTTCAATCAAATCTTTAATAGAACGTGATTTAACTTAATTTCAATATACAATCATTAAAAGGAAAGGAATAAGAATATTAACAGAGTATATAAATTTCAATATACAATCATTAGAGGGAGAGGAATAAGAATATAAACAGAGTATATAACAGAGCATACATCACCGAATCGGGCCGACACCTACTTCCAGATCCAAGCAGCAGCTGGGAAGTCCCGAGTAACAGTAATCTGGAGCCCCAGTTGGGAAGGGTCCAATGTTCGCTGATCCCCGGGAACTGGCCAGATTCCCAAGGCCCAGGAAGCTTCGTGACTTACTCCCTCCTTTATCCGTTGGTTCCCAGGACTTGCTAGCACCGTTTCTGCTGAGCCGCATGCAGTCTAGCAGTTCGGCATGTAGCTCTTTCAGGGTCCTTGTTTAGTCAAAGGCCTATTGTTGCCTCTGAAGCCTGAACAAGACTATTTTACTAGCTTCCCCAATTATAGACAGCCTGGTCTATAATTTTCTCTTGAAAAATTTAAAGGGTAGCAGATAGAATGCCTAGGAATGAGCCCAAAACATAAAATGACTGCATTAGGTACCTGGGCTCCCATGGTTCGTCAGTGGAAATAGGATCCTAGGTGATTCATGCTACAAAAAAGCCAGGGTAGCTGCCTGAGGTCGTTTCCAAGTGGACCACCCGGAGTGGCACCCCATTAAAGGCAATGAGGACCATGATAATCAAGCATGCTTAACCTCCACAAGCAAATATCATTTTGTGTTTGATTGTGGCTTTGAGGGAAGGAATTGTCTTATTAATTACTTACCTGGATTGGTATGGGCATCACTCCCATGAGACTTGCTATGTGCTACATGAAAGGTGCCTTTGGATGATTTCACACAGACATATTTAATATTATGGAACAAGGACACTTCAAGTATATGTCACACAGTCATGCACTTAGACCACATGACATTTATTGATATTTATGCGTAAATCCACTTTGATATTCAGTATGGCAGTGGGAAGTGGGAAGGCAGTGTAGAAAATAAAAGGACAGGAACAAGAGACGATTCTGGTAGTACTGACAGACATTTTTAAAAGATCTGTCAGTATTTTTGCAACCAGATGTATTAATTATATTTTATTGAACCATGGTGGAAGATAATATATTCTCCCCATCTTAAAAATGAAGAATCTGAAAATAAGCTGAAGAAACTCAAGGTAATGTTTTACGAGGAAAGGGAAAAGGTTAGTGCAAGGAAACCCATCCATTGAATAAATCTCTGCTTACACTTCCACTAGAATAATTTTCAAAGTTGTGCTGACTATACTGCGATGTAGGAGAAAGAAAACCTCTACCCACAACCTTTCTACCCACTGGGTAACACCTATAAATGTTCTTACATATGTTCTCCGGGCCCAGGGACAAACAGTTTTGCTTGTATTCTGCATACCTTCTGTAGGAGACCAGATCCCTCCTAGGACTCAAGAATTACCAAAGCTGATTGAGTTCACACTCTGGGTGCAAGTGACAAAGGCATCTGCTCAATAATACATCTGCTCAAGCAAAAAGGGGAAATTTTGGGCTCATTTACAAGCATGGATGGAGAGAAGTTGGCCTTCGATATGTGCAGAAACGGGAACTCAAATACCACCAGGATGCCTCCTCCCTACAGCTGCAGTGTGTGTTTCCACTTCTTTCTCTCCAACTGGAGCTCAGCTTGTAGCGTGTGTGTATTGGGGTGGGGGTGGGGGGCAGGATGTTGGTGCCAGAGTCACATTCTTCTTATGGCTTAGGGAACAGGAGGAATCAGAAAATTGGCTTCTCTCTCATCTCCAGTTTGTAAACAGAGGATAAATAACCTGAATGGTACATTTTGGGTCATACATCCACCCCCGGGTATAATCACTCTGGACAAAGAAGAGCTACCAAAAGAGGCATATCCTGAGCACAGGCCCAACTCCTTGGCCAGGGGGTGAGTCTGTTATGAGAGGGGCAACACAGGTGCTGCGTAGACATCACCAGAGCCACTTCAAAATGCAAGCAAACGCAACACCCCACTGGGAAATTACTGATGTATGTGTATCCTAAAGGAATGTTACATAAAAGCAAAGAAATATTAACATGTGAAATCTGGGATAATCAATTTTTATAGACAGATCATTGACTTTGACAAGGAGCAAAGCCGGAATTCATCTAGGTAAACATTTCATTTGTTCTTTCATGAAGGATAATAGCTTTTCTTTGGTAAGATCAAAAGAAAAAGCTGTAACTCGATTAGAAGTGGTACAGTGTGCTAACTTTATTATTGGCTATTCCACCAATCTCTGTTGTATTATTCCCATGTTTAGGCATGCCATTCCCAAATGAGAAAAAGGACAATCACACCAATCTATATCAATTTGGAATACTTATTGTACATCTTAATGCATTTCTTAACATCCATGGTACTCTTTTTTTTCACGGTACGCGGGCCTCTCTCACTGTTGTGGCCTCTCCCGTTGCGGAGCACAGGCTCCGGACGCGCAGGCTCAGCGGCCATGGCTCACGGGCCCAGCCGCTCCGTGGCACGTGGGACCCTCCCAGACCGGGGCACGAACCCGTGTCCCCCACATCGGCAGGCGGACTCTCAACCACTGCACCACCAGGGAAGCCCCATCCATGGTACTCTTTAATCAAGAATATAAAGCCATCTACTTAGGATTTGCCACTCAAAGTGAAGAACATTCTTAGAATCACAGAATAAGTAAGTTTACAAATATAGCAACCATCAATATCACACACTTTCCGAACCATAACTCTAACATGGATGTATATCATTTCTCCAGACCTGGCAAATTCTTTAAAAAGTCCATTTTACCGGTACTGGGAGAGTATGCTTTCAACCATGCAGCCAGCCAGAGGGACCATTTTATATATGGAGTGTGCTTCTCACAAAAATACCCTCTCCTTCCTCTGAAATGACAGAACTGTAGCTATATCTGAAGAGAAAGTGAATTTCAGCGGCAACCATCAGCTAAGAACATGCATAAATTCCTATATCTGGTATGAGAGAAATGGTGTATCGCACTATGCCTACCTCTGTCCAGAGGACAGCAATCTGGCCTGTCTTCAGGGTGCCTAGACTTTTCTCCCATTTGATATTCAGGATGTTTGGTATACTCCCTGGGGAACTGTTTGATACTGAGGATACCTCTGAGGAGAAGGTCCTTGCAAAACCTAATCCATCATGTTTATTTTCTAAGAATGAAGTTCACTGCTCTTCAAATCCTGGATTTGCTCATCAGTATTTCCCTTAGTTTGATAAAGCTGAATTAAAAGTACTTTGTTCAAGGAACAAGCCTGGGCAGAAGAAATAACACTGTTCTTCAGAAAAAGGCATTCAACATTTAGAAACTTTTCTGAGCAGAAAAAAGAGGCCCTGAAAAGCAAGGATTTTTTTTAACTCTGCTGTCACTATTACTATGGGTTCACGATGAATTACCGCACAGCCCCTTTTGGTCTAAGAGGTGGTGTTGTATAAGAAGCCCACAGTAACATAGAGAAAGACACTTAATGGTCCCTCTGGATACACACAAATACTGTACAGTTTGAAAATGAGAAAACTGACTAGGTCAGTTAGGCTTATAGCCCTCTTGCTAAAAGCAACTTTAATCTTTGGCAAAGCACAGATGGTTATTTGGTTTGTTTATAAAGGCAACTTCTCGGTTGGATGTCAGCACCAATAGACCCTATACCCTTCGGTCTCTCCCACAAACCAGGTTACTTCTCCCACACAGAGATGTTCCTGTTTGCCTTCTTGGGCATCTACTTAGTTACAAAAAGTGGGGGGGTTAGGAGGGGTGGGAGAAGGGATGCTCTAGGGAAACAAGATGTAATCACAAAATCAGAGGCTCCAAAAAAAAAGACAGAGGAGGCCGAAGGAAAATCATAACCCTTAAGACAGCATTTCTCCTGATTAAAATTCACACAAATGTTATCTTTCAGGACTAGTACGATGCTCCCCTGGGTATACTCTGGGTGGAGTTCATTTTCTCCCTCATTTTTTTTTTCTATGTGTCATGATTTAGTTAGGAGGGAAAGTACATCAATGAAACTCTTCCTAAGTAAGGGCCCATCTTGGTACAAACTGCACACAATTTAATGTACATACCACAGAAGATGAAGATAAACCCAATGTGAGCAGCAACTGTAAATATGACCTTCTCAGCACTTATAAAGCAAATAAGATAATATTTTTTTTCTTTTTGTTTTTCATTAAAATGTCACAGTACGCTTGAGAGAACAAAGTCTACATGGCTGTATAAAGCATTAAGATGATAGAAAACTAGTCAAAAACTGCTTGTTAGATATACAGTTATGATTACTGATGTCCTTTTAATAAAATCCTATGTGGTTAAAATGAAAAACACACAGCTTGGGACAAAAGTCTACTCCACATTTCAAATTGCGATCTGCTGCATTGGTATGAGTTTTGGTGAAACCTGGTAAAAGAAAGAGAAATAAATAAGCAACTTATGAAAAAACCTCATGGTATAAACATCTCTACTTTGAATTTCCAAACCTGAGTCATGTTTGGAAACAAGCAGCCTTCTCAGGAACCTCACCAGGAGTTTCCTCGTTATTTTCCATTCTGAACCACTGAGAAAAAGAACACCTTTTCCGTTTACATTTTGTATATTTAGTAGTTCTCAACCTTCTTGCATTATAGCTCTTAAATTAAGGATCATTAGGCTTCCCTGGTGGCGCAGTGGTTGAGAGTCCGCCTGCCGATGCAGGGGATGTGGGTTCGTGCCCTGGTCCGGGAAGATCCCACATGCCACAGACATGCCGCGGAGCGGCTGGGCCCGTGGATCATGGCCGCTGGGCCTGCGTGTCCGGAGCCTGTGCTCCGCAACGGGAGAGGCCACAACAGTGAGAGGCCTGCATACCGCAAAAAAAAAAAAAAAAAAAAATTAAGGATCATTAAGACTCGCAACTAGGAGGAGGTAGGGGAGGAGCCGCGGGAGACAAATAAAGGGTCCAGAAAACCAAACTATCTACTGAAAGGACCACTGGGCTCTGAGATTGATGAAACAGAGACACAGAGCAAGGCACAAGTTTCAAAATCCTCAAAATAGGTCCAGTCATTCACAATTTTGTTAAGAGATACTTAATGTAGTCTTTGGATGACAAACTTTTATCAGAAATTTCATAATCAGAGTGGAAATGATATAAAGGCAGTAAAAAGATACCAAGTTATTACAAAAAGGAGGTAACAGCATTAAAAATATTAACTATAATTATGTTCAATGTACAAAATAGCAAATATATTCCTAGGAGTCTTGAAGCAGAGAAATATGAGGACAGATCTACATTTAATGGTAAAGGTGGTGGAAGAAGAAACCTAAATATAAGTAGTCTGGCTTAATTTTGACTGATTTTTCACGGTGTAATGGCAGGTACAGATTTCTTCATTTAATCTGGCAAATATCCATTAAGTCCGAGTAACAGGCCCCACGGACAGCACAGTAAGGAATACTAAAATTTAGGTGATTTTTGAGACCTTCAAGGATGTGGCAATTGAAGTGGGTCTAATTTGCCTTCCAAAATAAACACTTAATATTTTTTTAAATGAATGAATGAGTGACTGGATTAGATAAACTTCCAGGAACTAGAAGAAAGGTTTCTAATAGAGGTTAAGTCGGTATTAAGAATAGAAGAAGGCAATCATTTGGCTTTGATGAAGTTAAATATTCCTAGTTCATTTGTAAATTGTTTATAAAGTCTTCACAGTGTCGAGAGTTAATGCCCCCTTCTCCATTTTTCTACCTAAAGAATGACATGTCTAGAATAAAAAGGATAGGAATGGCTTGGTACATGTCCATATCTTAGGATAAATGAGAGCTCATTCAGACTTGCCAGCTCCGAGAACAGATATATCATAATAGACAAAGTAATAGACATTAATAGACAAAAGTCACAGCCCACATTTGCAGAGATATTCAACTCTACTGGAAAGAATAAAGATATATGGGCTCCGAGTATTTAGAAAGTGTGTCTCACAAACTATCGATTTTCTTTTTTTAAACAACAGAGCAACTGTGGAAATAATTTAATGAAATAAAACTCTTTTTTGACAACAGATCAATAGGTGATTAATGCCATAAAGCACTAATAGGTGCTTTATGGCATTACCTTTAAAAGGAAACTGGACACCTTGATTCTTTAAACTAAACATCTGATCCTTCTCCTTGTCATGTTGGCCCTATTTTCAGCTCTTAGTATCATTTATATCCTCAGTGTGGAACTTGGCTTTTATCAGAAAAGAAGATGAACCTTTATGTAGACTGACTTGGCCTGTCTATTTTTGTACAGAAAAACATCTACTGAACCTCCATTTTTCATCTGTTCTCTCACAGTCTCATCAACATTGTAAGTCCATGTAAGCTGAAGCGGATTATCCTTCCAAAGTGATCTACAGGCTATGCACAGGACTATATGATTTAAATGCATAAGATAAGCTAACGAGTCGTCTTCCCAGTCCATTGAAATCCAAAGAGTATACTGTTTAATTCTGGTATAATGCCAGTTCATAATAGATATTGAGAGTACAAATTTATTCAACTTGGCAAAGAATGCTCACAGCTGGCTTCTTTCAGATTCCACTGCAAACATATAAATAGGCAGGATTCTTATTTGATGTTTTGCCACTGGTGGTTTAGGTGTATTCCTACCTAGAGAACAAGACCAAGGCCCCTAGGAGGAGGAACTATACCAATTTGTTCTATTTTACTCACATTTCATAGCTCAATATGGGACATACACTTGGTGTTTAATAAATAATCATGGACGACTAATAACCTCTGGAAGTTTATTCTACCACATGATGTTCAACTATGGATTCAATTTATTTAAAAATTTTTAACTTAAAAAAGAAACAAATATTCTAGTTTAAAAAGGTCCACAGACATACATAGTAAAGAAAAACTTATGTAACTCAAGCATGCATCAGAAAAGAAAGAAATGAATAACCAATTGAATTAACTACTCACTGAAAAAGATACTTTGCAGATCATGGAATTTAAGTGGTGGAATGTCACCTTTCTTTTTTCTTTCTATTTGACCCATCAAATAGCTGGCAGTAACACACTAAGTGATGCAAGTATAGCCCAAAAAATTTAAAGAAATTTAACATTTTCATTAGCTTGTCACAGCTATAATATGAGGAACTGTGCAGTATCACTTTGACTCTTTGAAAATGAATTATTACTGGATATTTATTTGAGAGACAGAATATTTTCAAAATGTGAGTGCCCTGGGAAAAAAATAAACCAAAGGACTCCTTAGTTATAAAAATGTTGGGAGCTAGTAGCATTAAAGAACAACAGAAAAGCATTTCTGCACAGCATCACAATCAAGCATGTGTAGAGGGTGAACATGTGTGTATGGCTCTACCCAGCAACAGTGCTGGGGTGGAGCATTTATTCCCACTTCTCACATTCCCTTCCATGTGGAGGGATACCTATTAGTGTAATACTCTGGCCTCAAGTGTGTCCCTTAATGGCTCAACTAAATGATGATTTGGGCAGAGGAACTGGGGTATGTGAAACTCAGCCCAACTCTTCTTCCTCATCGGGATCAGCCTTCTGTAGGCAGCACGTGCTCTATTTTGCTCTCAGTCACGTGGAAAGAAGCTCAGCAGTAAAGACTTGCCCTTGTGTAGAAGGCCTATGATTTTCCATGGCTGCCTGTAACTGGGAGCTGAAGTCTTCCCCACTTCAGGGGCTCGTATCTGGGAAGGCTTTTGTGGCTGTACACCAAAGCCCCATCCTTCATTCTGGGCTTTATAATGATGATGTTTTTAACCTCAACTTGCCCAGCTCCCTTCTCTCTCTCAATAGATTCGGAACTCAATCCCCAAGAAATATAGAGGGAAGTCCCTTTCTTTATAACAACTGCATTTTGAAGGAGAGTGATGGTATGGAGCAAGATCTCTGTCCATTATGGGTTGGCTTCTCTTGCTGTGAACTACTCTTGACCAGAATTTTATTTTAGAAGTGTGATGAAGGTTCCAGAAATATAGTCAATATCTGCTTTTTTTTTTTTTTTTTTACAAGATTTCCACAGCTTCCTTTGGAGTTCTAGATATAACATGACCCTTAAGAGAGTTTCCTCCTAATTGAAAAGAAAACTCTTTTCAGCTGGCACTATGGTTACTACGAATTTTTTAAGAAGCTATTTCAGGTGATACCTAAGGGACACATTTTCCTTTCACACTTTTTGTTGTTTTTGTTAATTGCACTGTGGCACACAGGAAAGTCTTAGTGATTCTTTTTTTTTTTTTTAATGCCCAAATAGTTCATTATAACTATTATTTTTAATACCCTGAAACAACAATTTTGTCATGCCCTGTTATCTGATGCTGTCATATCTTGTCTTTTTCTTTGAAATTCTCAGGATTTTCTCAATCAGCTTATATCCACATTCTGTATCCTTTGCCCATACACTTGCCCATATTCTTAAGTATAGAGGACCTTTACCAACACATTTTCACAATTACTTTGACCTAGGTTTTTACTTTTTTTTCTTTATGCAACAACCTAACTGTTATGCAACAACCTGTCTAACTATTCTCTTCTAGAATGTTCACTTCTCGGTATACAGTGAAGGCTGAGAAACAGAAATCCTTTCTCAAACAGAAATCTTGAGCAAGTTGTAATGTAGTCAGATATAGAGTAAAATGCTACCTATGCAGTAATAATCTTATGAGATATCTTCTGAATTTTGACATGGAATACCTCTGAATTATCAAATAAAGAGATGTTATCCCAATGTACTTTTATTATTAAATGTATCTTACTGATAACCCAGCTATTAGGCAAAACATCTTATTAATTAGAACACTCCAGACCCTAGCCTTACAAAGATTTTGATACACATGACTTCATCTGTCAGGGTCTAAAGAGATGCCATTGATCAACAGATCCTCAAAATCCAGTTCTTCTGTCAAGATGGTTTAGCTGATACTACACCTTTTCAGGGCAACACTGACATAAAAATTAACATTTCATTTCAACAGCCTAATTTGGAGGAAACAAGATTACATGTCAATGTCAAAAGAGAAGGAGGGGTGGTACTGTGATAAAAGAGGGGCCATAGAGATATTTTTCAATGTATCAAGACATGGAAACTAGCACTTTAAGAAAAAGCAAAAACAGTAAAAAATACATCTTTTTCATTCCTGATTTACCTACGTGACTAAAAAAAAAACCCAAACCTGATAACAATGAGGATCTTTTTTGCAATTCCCTTTTGCAGCAGAGACTGGAACATTCTATAGATCTCAAAAATGCTATCTGCTGAAGAAGAGACTAACTCATCCACATAGGGAAAAAATATAAATAGCTAATTAAGTAAGAAGAACTGTTTACTTTTATCACTGGAGTAAGGAATTCTAAACAGTTAAACTATAAACAAATCCCATTTTTAACCCCCTGGGGTCATTGAAAAGTTAATTAAAGATGAGCTTTTCATGTAAGGTATTGTTGGAAAGCTTCTTTTTTTCCAAAGGGAAATTGAAAAAAAGGTTAATAGACAAAGACCTTCATATAATACCAGAAACAATTATATGTGGATAATGAATTATGCAGCAAAATTGTTTTTACAGACATTTGTTACGCACTGACAGGTACCAGCCAAGCATGTAGTACCTATGGAAGAAATGTATGAAATACATGCATGATTTATCAAGTAAGTTTTATTAAATTACCTTCTCCAGGATGGGTAGCTGCAATATTTCTTCTCATTATAAATATATTTCATTTTAACACATAGAGCTGTTCTTAAAAAGTTATGTGAGAAGTAAAGTCTATTTCTTCATTTTCTCAGACACATTTCGACTTTACATTTGATTAACTTCAAATGGACTGAGCTGTCCTCTCGACCCCCATTAGGTAGGCGATTGGTGATTCATAAACAATCACTTATATTAAAGGGCGATTATTTATATTACAGTATTATTCTCTTAGTTTTAAAAAGGGATTTGGAGATTTCTTAAGTGGATACTCCCCTGATGTTCTTATTTGCTTTGTGAGTCAGAGTTTTAATGCACTAAGTTTTTCTCCAAATACAGAGAACACCTATTTTGTGACTATAAATCTGGTGGTGTCAAAAGCTCGACATTCTAATATCTCCAAGGGATGGAACAATCAGGCAAAGAAGTTAATCAAAGAGAAAGTCATAAGTCATAGATGGGTTTAAAAATAAGGAAGTACCGTTTCTCTGAGTGTGGCTCGCATTTTTTAGTTAATTAAGTTTGGCCACAGCTGATACGTAACCCAAGAACAGAGGATTGCAAGGGACTTGACAGAAAGTAGCTTCGAGTTGAAGCTCAACCTGCTGTTTCCAGCAGCTCCTGGTGTTTCCTCCCCCTTCTGACTCCTGAGCCAGACCCTGGCCCATGAGCCACATCCTGTTCCTGCTGCCACCTGCTCTCAGCGGAGGCACCCTTCCTTCCACTCCTGTTCTCTGCTAAGGTCAACTCCAAAAATGATCACAAATTAATGGTTCATGTCGCATAAACACCCATTAATCAAGCTCAGGATATAGGACAAGTGGCTGGATTTGTTCACAGCAACACTTACTGCGAAATCGCACCCAGTGCTCTTTTTTATGTCATCCACTGTCAGGCCTTCCCAGAGTTCAATCAGAGTCAGGCCTTTCTTGTTGTCCACGTCAAATACAGCCTGTAGAAGTCAAGAAAATGACAATGACAATTTCTATTATGGTAATTATTTTATAGCACAAAACAGAAATAACCTCTCAAGTTCTTTAAGGAGAGAAAAGACTCAGGATAAAAGACTGAAAATCAGCAATGAAAAAATGTAAACCGTAACTGCTATATTTTGGTGAGAATAAATGCCAACTCCCTAACTGGCAGTTAGGGAGCTCTGCTGATGCCAGAAAATAAGTGAGTGTTGACTATTGATGGCATTTGCTACTATAATAACCAGGTTTTTTTAAACTTTCTTTTTGTTAGATCTAACACTTTGGGTCAAAATTTCAATTTGATGATGAATAATGATTTGAAGAAAGAAAAGAATGAAGAAAAGCAGGGAGGGAGGAGGTATTTGGAAGGTGAAAGCACAGGGATGATGGGGGGAAGCTGATCAATGCTTCTGGATAAACTACAGGAAACAAAAGAAGGTGCTCTGAAGTAGCTAGGAGTAATTATAAAGGGATAGCTGGCCCTGAAAGACCACCCCCATCCCCAGGTAAATAGTAAAGCTTTCCCTTTAAGTCCTATGAAAACACATAGATCCAAAAGTAGAGCATGAGAATCTCCCTCTGGTATGGAAATCAAATGAAGATGCTGATGTTTAGGACAGCATGAGAAGGCTCACCTCACCCTAAATATTGCATGACAACATTCTGGTTGGTAACACTAAGTGATGGTAGTACCAACTGGTATAGCTTGACCCAAGCAACCTGTCATGTCTGATATAGAACGCACATGGTCACACTCGGTAATATGACAACTTGAGTGGAAGGGACCAACAAAATCATGTAATACAACCTCCCACCCAAGAATTCTTTAAAACATTCTTCTGAGATGGTCGCTAGGGCTCTGTTTAGAAACTTCCAGTGGTAGGAGGCTCACTGTCTCAGGCAGATTGCCTGTTGATAGGAAGCTCTAACTGCAAGAGCCATAACTGCTTCCCTGTGACTTTCACTCACGGGCTCTATAGTAAGTTGTCCTCCCATGCAACAGGCACTGTTCCCTCTTTCAGTTGTCATGGTTAGTCTTCCTCAGACTTAAATATTATTCTTTCCAGATTGCTCCTCTCCTCTGGGTTTACCTTAAATTCAACTATTATTTTCAGGCTTAGAATCTTTATTTTCAGCTAGCTTGGAAGTCAAACCCTAAACTGTCATTTTTAAACACACTCCTGGTTAGGAGGCTATTAAGAAGACACAGCAGTGTGTACTCCAATATAAAATTTTAAAAAATGTTTAAATAAAAATAAAAAAGAAGACACAGCAACATGCAGAGCAAAGAACCCTGGCTTTCAAGGTGGACTGGAATTCCAGCTCTGCCAACACTAGCTATGCAATCTTTGGTGAACCTGTCTTCAGGTTCACCTGCATGTGTAGATGGATGTCAAACAAACCTACTTCCCAAGATTTTTATACAGGACAAATATAATAACAAACCTACTCTGAGCAGCAGGCCTCATGCCTGGGACATACAGCAAGGGCACCATAGAGGCATATGCTTTTCCTTAACAGCTTAACTTACTGTCACTTGTGCGTGAACCCAAATCAAAGTCCCCAAATGCTTATTTGCATCCAGTTAATTGATATTTCTCCTCAGGAGGAAAACATCAAGGGGACCAGTGATACTTGCCTTCTCTGTTTGTTTGATGAATTCATAGATAACCTGGTTGATTCTACTGGAAAAGATTATTTAAATTTAGGAGGAAATATTTCAGCAAACTTCTTTTTTGTTTGCACATTTTTATGTTCCTAAAGAAACGTTTTTTAGCAGAAATGTATTTTGAGGGGGAAAAAAATGATCATCTAGGAATGTCCGTATGCTTCAGTACGTCATTCAATTCCCAAATGACAATTACAAATTTTTTGTGGTACGCGGGCCTCTCACTGTTGTGGCCTCTCCCATTGCGGAGCACAGGCTCTGGACGCACAGGCTCAGCGGCCATGGCTCACGGGCCTAGCCGCTCCGCGGCATGTGGGATCTTCCCGGACAGGGGCACGAACCCGTGTCCCCTGCATCAGCTGGCAGACTCTTAACCACTGCACCACCAGGGAAGCCCACAATTTTTTTTTTAATTGGACACTTTTCCTTTGCAGAAAGTGTGTCTGGAGCATCATTCATACTGATTTTCTTTCCCCTGTATTATGAACAACTACAAATTTATCAAAATGGAACAAATAAGAGAAAAAGAGCCTTTGGGGTGTGTTATTAAGAACAGGCAGGAAGAGGATTTGGGGAGAAGACAACTTTGGTATCATGAATATAAGACTTCAGTGATTGAGAAGATAAAATCTATGGCAAATGACTTACTGCTTTTAAAAACCTTTAATGAACACCTTTATCAATCCCTAATTAGCTCTCAAGGTCAAGGTCCCTAATTTCCTCTCAAGGAAAACTAAGCATCTATGATTTGTAAAAATGGGAAATTTACTTTTGAAATATTTAGGAAGATTTCCATTTAGCGGTATAAAGTGTAAACAAAAACTTGATAAAAATGGACACTAAAACCTAAAAGCTACAATCAATTGTTCAACTGCCAAGAATAATATTTCGACTACTCTGTTTCACAGATGATACTTTTATTATTTTTTCACCACCATAACAGGCTGCATTACGGATAAAGCAGTCAGTCACAGCCCAAGTACTGGTGAGGAAGGCCTCTTTCATCACATCATTCTAGCAACACGAAACCAAGAAATCAGGGTCATAACATCTCCAAAGCCTCTTTCAAATGGCAGGCAACTAATGGAATTTTCCTTAAGAGCTGAAAATGGAATTCTAGTCCCATATCACTCTGGCAGAGTGTCCAGAGTCAATGACCTTAATGGCACTGCAAAATTTATTAAACACCTACAGGATACGGCACAGGGGTAAACGCACCACTCCTTTCCCTGGGGCACTCGAAGTTCCATATGTAGCTGCCTTTCACTTTACTCCTTTTTGCTACACAACACCATCTGCCGTTGCCGTTAAGCCTCCAATTATCCCCGTCTGCTAATGAGTTCACACATCCGTTCCAGTGATGACTTCTCTGAGCTCCAGGTGCCCGCGGATGTTCCGGATGTTAACTTACTCCGGAATATCAAATTGAGTATGTTCAAATGGCACCTATTCTTTTCCTGCCTCCCCTTGCTCCTCCCTTTCTCTTCCTACAGACCCAGCCTTCATTAAGGATACAACAGGTCGACCATGCCTCTAGCCAGAAAATTCAGGAATCACCTCTGCCTTAGCAACCACGTCCCATTCATCATCGAGTTAGGTTGAGTCCATCTCCTAAATCTCTTTGAAATCTCTCTTTCTGTCTTGTGGTTAAGGACCTTGATATTTCTGGCCAACATAACTGAAGGAGTCTCATCTCTTCTCCCCCTACTCTACATAAAAGCCACAGGGCTCTTTGTAAAATGCAAATCTAATCAATGGTGTCCCCAACTATTAAAAATCACCGAAGGGCTCCCAAGTGCCTTCCAGATAAAACCCAAATTTCTTAACAAGACATTCACACTCCTTTATAATTTGGTCCCTTACTGGCTTTTCACCTTCAGCCTTCAGAATCTCTGGCCATGCCCTCACTCCACATTATCCCACTCACGGGTCCTTGAGTAAACTCTGTTTTCTTAATTCCTCGAGGACCCTGCCAATGTTTCTTCCCTTTGCCTAGAAGGGCCTCTTTGGTCTTATTCTCACTTATAAAACTACTTATCTTTCAAGGGTCCTCACTCAATCTATTAATTTTCTCATTGAGAAAAGTACAGTATGTATTCAACAGGCTTTCACTGTGTATGGGTCAAGCATTATCCTAAGTGTTGGACAAATAGTGATGAGCGAGACAGGCAGAGAGCTCAAAGGTTATTTCAATACAGTGATCAGTGCTGAGTTAGGGTAAGTACTAAGACTCATGGAAGCACCCAGAAGACTTGGGGAGGGATATGAAAGACTTGCCAGCGAAGAAATTATATAGCTGAGACATAAAAGATGAACAGGAATTAGCCAGACGGTTGGGGTGGGGAGAACATGCCAGGGAGAGAGACAGGATGTGCCAAGTCCCAGAGAAGCATGGCGGGGGCGAGGGCAGGGGATGCAACATAGTGCGCACAACATTCAGCATGGCTGAAGTAGGGAGAATGTTAAGGCAAAATGAGAGAAGCTGAGACTGGAGGAGAAAAGATCCAGACTGGGAAAAAGTTAATATTTGACACCACTCTCCCCAGGCTGTTAAGCAGCCTTCCTCTACGTTCTCAGCTCAGCATTTGGCATGTCTCTCTCTCATGGACTTTATCAGTGTACCTCTAATACAGGCTGGTGCTGTTGCTGTCTACTCTCCTTGAATGTGCTCCTTGGGGGCAAAGACTGTTCTCCTTTCTGTACCCACTGTTGGCAATAGTCGGCTTCAGAGAAGGAGCTTAAAAATGCTTATTAAATGGATAAATGTATGAAACAACAATGTGGATAGAAAGGGTAGAAGATTTTTTTAAATGGCAGCAAAGTTAAGTAATGTATGAGTAATGGCAAGTAATGTATGAATAATGTCATGAGAAAATGTAGGTATTAGATGGTAAGTGCCAAAATGAAAGGTGGACCACTCTGAAGATGAAGTTGTGAGTGCTAAGCTATCTGAAGCCTCTTCATGATGAAGATGGAAATTGCATTAGACTTAAGGGATGGATAGGATTTGGACAGGTAGAGTTGAGTGGGAGCTGTTGCACGTAGAAGCACTAAACTGGTAAGAACAAGGTCAGGGCATATGTGGAGTGGGGATGTAGGGAGAGGGCTTACCTGGGGGAAGAGGAAGATCAGGGGTAAAATGTTGCTGGAATTATCCTTAGAAGCTGTACCACCTTACTTTATTAAAGAAAACAGGATCAAGGACTGTCTTGTCTTTGATTTCAAAGTAATGGATTCTTTTCAACCAGTCCTGTCCATGGTTTTGGAGGGGTTTACGAAATGATAAGACTCAAGGAATAAATGGTGAGATAAAATATTCTGCACTTTTGTCCACTTTTTCTTCTCTACACGTCATCTTTATGGATTCCACATAAACAACCCTAGAGGAAGGCACCATTTAGGACAGAACTCTCCTTAAAATGTGGCTTCTGAAAAGTATTATGAGCCTTCTAACCTACTTCAAAAGGCTGCTTTAGGGTGCTTCATACCATACCTGAATGAGGGTTCTAAACCAGATTAATGCCAAAAGGAACAGCATCATTAAGAGAAAACAAAGGAACAAATGCTGATCTAGCGAATTCTGTCTTGTGGTTCATCAAGATACTGAATCAAGAAAATGACACCCTTCTAGCTCATTTATGAGAACTATGTCATTCCAACATCTTAGGTTCAAATCTGGGTCAGAAAGGTGACTGTAGCAACCAACAGTGATGTTTCTCTCTGATCTGAGCAGTTTCAGTTGTACCATTAACCAATATTTTCTATTTAGGAAGATAAAATCTAGAGGTGCACTAAAATGTCTGGTGCGTTCTAAAGTCTGCTTTATAAAAGAGGGCTGAACGCATGCAAGAACCAAAGAATAGATTTCTTGGTTCACTGTGGGGCCTGTATTGCAATTTGCACCTAAATGATTAAAACCTAATTTTTACTGAGTTTCCTAAAATGAGATCCAACAATTTGTACTTGTGATTTGGGAAAGCAAAGAAGAAAGGTAGTCTTAACTTTGTATATATCATCCATTTTAATAGCCCAAGTATAAGGATCAGTACAACTTTTATTATATCACACTGTCAAAGTTACCAAGGACAGTATTTCAATATGTATATGCATATTTCCAGAGAATTTCACATTAAGAATTTTACATCTAGAAACATTAAATTGATGAATCTTCCTATTAGGTCTACCCATGGATTAAATTAATCCTATGACTACCAATATAACACACTTTTAGAAGGTAACAAAAAAGTTCTAAAATGCTTATTAAAAAAAAAAAAAGGTGGTAGACATTTAGAGGAAATAAAAGAGAAAGGCACTTTACCTTTTCAGTAATGATGCGGTTGACACATTGTTTTCCTGTCAGTGGTAACGTACATTTCTCCATGATTTTATGTGCATTGCCCTGTTTGAAAAAAGAAACATTAAAAACAGTAATTACGAACCAATTATTATTTAGAATTGGTATAACACAGGACAAACAGGAACTGTCAGATAAATCGTCTCCTAAGTACAGTCTGTTTGAAATCTTTGCCCAGTCATGCTTTTACTTTCTTTCTGGAGGCAGCTTGTGTCCCTAAGGTAATTTAGGGAGAGTGCCAAATGAATAGCCAAAGGCATAACTGATTTAGTTGGGAAACATCCTGCCGCAGATCTGACCCCTCAAGCCTCAGCCCTTAGATCATATGATGGAGAAATTTCACTTCTAGCATCCTGCTAATTTTTCTCTTCCAGGGAATGGTCTCCTTGACGAACGACCTATTATTTACCAAGGGTAGGAAGCATACACAGAATGCAAATGCATAATATACCTTTTTAAAAAAGTTTTAATTTTATTTGTTAAAAACATAACATATTCACAGAAAACAGCAGTTCTTGCCTCCCTTCTGTATGCTTAGACCTGCTCTGAACAGAAATCAAAATTCAATTTTTTTAGCATTTACTTATGTACTATTTTACATTTTCTTCCTACCTCTGCATTTAAAATTTTTTTTAAGTTTATAATAAATTTTACTTTATTTTCCATTATGGTTTATTACTGTATATTGAAATATAGTTCCCTGTGCTATACAACAGGACCTTGTGGTTTATCCACCCTATATGTAATAGTTTACATCTGCTAGTCCCAAACTCCCAATCCAACCCTCCCCTGCCCACCCCCCTTGGCAACCACAAGTCTGTTCTCTATGTCTGTGAGTCTGCTTCTGTTTTATAGATAAGTTCATTTATGTCATACTTTAGATTCCATATATAAGTGATATCATATGGTATTTGTCATTCTCTTTTGACTTACTTCACTTAGTATCATAATCTCTAGGTCCATCCACGTAGCTACAAATGGCATTATTTCATTCTTCTTTTTATGGCTGAGTAATATTCCTGTGTGTGTGTGTGTGTGTGTGTGTGTGTGTGTGTATGTGTATACCCCACACCCTCCTTATCCATTCATACACACCCACACCCACATCATCTTTACCGATTCATCTGTTGATGGACATACAGGTTGCTTCCATGTCTTGGCTGTTGTAAACAGTGCTGCTATGAACATAGGTGTGCATGTATCTTTCGAATTAGTTTTGTCTGGATATATGCCCAGGAGTGGGACTGCTGAATCATATGGCAACTCTACTTTTAGTTTTTTGAGGAACCTTCATACTGTTCTCCATAGTGGCTGCACCAATTTACACCAACAGTGTAGGAGGGTTCCCTTTTCTCCACACCATCTCCAGCATTTGATGGCCATTCTGATTGGTGTGAGGTGATACCTCATTGCAGTTTTGATTTGCATTTCTCTAATAATTAGCAATGTTGAGCATCTTTTCATGTGCCTATTGGCCATCTGAATGTCTTCCTTGGAAAAATGTCTATTTAGGTCTTCTGCCCATTTTTTGACTGGGTTGTTTGTATTTTTGTTATTGACTTGTATGAGTTATTTGTATATTTTGGAAATTAAACCCTTGTTGGTCTTATTGTTTGTAAATATTTTCTCCCAGCCTGAAGATTGTCTTTTCATTCTGTTTAAGGTTTCCTTTCCTGTACAAAAGCTTATAAGTTTGATCAGGTCCCATTTGTTTATTTTTATTTCTATTGCCTTGGGAGACTGACCTAAGAAAATGTTGCTAGGATTTATGTTCTCTTCTAGGAGTTTTATGCTGTTGTGTCATATATTTAAGTCTTTAAGCCACTGTGAGTTTATTTTTGCGTGTGGTATGAGGGTGTGTTCTAACTTCATTCATTTACATGCGGCTGTCTAACCTTTCCAATATCACTTGCTAAAGAGAAGGTCTTTTCTCCATTGTATATTCTTGTCTCCTTTGTCAGAGATTAATTGACCACAGGTGTGTGGGTTTATTTCTGGGCTCTGTATTCTGTTCCATTGAGCCTCTGCATTTTTTAATACTATGTTGACCAGACTATTTATTTCCTAATTAATCAGCTTTAGATATTATCTACTAACTTCTTATTGGGGTGTATGAAGACTTTCTTACAAACCCCCATCCTTCATTATGTTCAGTTCTCCCAGCATAGCTATATCACAATTTGTAGGTAACTCAATAGTCAGAATTTACACCTGCTGACAAAACGGCTATGTAAAATGGCTCATTGCTGGGCCAGGCAGTGTAGAAAACCATGATTATATTCACTTTCTCATATAGTGATTTGCTTTTCCTGGAATTTGTCTGAGCCTCAGTTTGCTCATTGGTAAAATGTGTGCATTGGTCTACAGTCACATTTTTTCAAAGTTTCCTTTAGCCACGGTACACTTTTTTCAAACATAAAAAAGGGACTGAGAGTGGAAAGCAGGCTTTCGCCCATTAACCCCCTTCCCCCACCCCCTACCACCCCCCAGTATAGAGGTGGCCTCTGGGTCACATCTATGGAGCACAGTGGAAACATTAGCTCTGATGATCTGATCTTCAGATCATTTTCTCCTGATTATGATTCAGCTCCTTTCTAAGTATCAAGCACCAGGAGCCTAAATTAATATTTCCCTTGAGGCTGAAGGCTAATTTATCACATTTTAGATCTATTAAAAATGGTAAAAATGCTTCTATTGCTTCCTTTTGGGGTATGAAAGCACCACACGTGATGTCATCATCATCTTTAGCCATCTCAATGTTTTACCTTCTGAAATATGCACCACTACCTGGTTTACTTCTCTCTCAAAACTGCTGCTATACCAAGTACGATCAGAGGCAAGAGATTTCAAATAGCTGGGCTTAATTAAGATTTTACTGCTTGTAATAATCTGTCAACTCACCAACATACTAGTAATTAAGAGGTTTTAGTATACTTAACCCAGTGTATGGCATAAAAGATACTCAACAGTTTTTGAATGAATGAATGGGAAGGAAAAGGGAAGTCTATTGGGAATCTTGGGTAGATTTCAAAAGAAGACAAACTCTATTACTTTAAATTTAGTCAAAAGTAGTGCTAAATACACATAGAGTAGACAGATGTTATACCTTTAACAACAAGTTATATGCTTCTGGGTCTTAATTTGTAAGACAATTTATAGCTGTAGAAATGAAACCTCATTTTTGCTTCATTTTTAATGATCCATTTTCATTCCCAGATTTCAAAGAAAGCTTGCACGTGTCACAGAAGCTTAACTAAAGAGCTGAAATTAACGATGAACATTCGAACTTCAATAGTTGTCAGGACTCCTTACACTTAATATAACTCAAATAAGACATGTCACAATGAATTCCAGGTTTGCCTGCGAACAAAGTGAACAATCTGTGGGCCTCCAAAGAACATTTTCTGCAGGGAGCTCTTACTTTGTTCTCATTATTTGAGCAAGATCTACACCTGGTGTGAAAGCAGCCACCTGGATTTCAATGAACAACCAACGCTGGTTTAGGATCAAGCACGTATTTCAACTGACGGAATTAACTGTGCCCTACCAACAGAGACCTTTTAGAGACCCTTTTCCATGTAAACAGTATAGCTCAGTGGTTCAGAGTGGAGCCAAAGGACATGAGTGCAAAGCCTAACTCTACTCCACACTAGCTGGGCAAGGTTCCTGTGTCTGTGCTTATCCATCGCTTTACCTCAGGGGTTATTGTAAGTGTCCAGTACTTAGCAGGTGCTCAATAAGTTTGCGCTGTTTTTATAACCTATATTTAACATTCCTACAATCTACCAGGGAATTCTTCAGGAGCTCTTAAGTTCCTAAACGAAGTTGGACATAGAATTACACAGAAAATGGCCTAAGCAGAATTCCTGAAAGCCACAAAACTAATGAAATGGCAACACGTATTTGGGGGCAAACCATATGGCTGGCCTAGGAAGCTGGCACAGTGCAGCTAGATGACTCCATTCACTCTGAGCTTCAAGACATAACACAGATCAAAGATAAAGAGAAAATGGGATGCAAAGAGAGATTAAAGGATGTCGCAATTTCAGTATCCAACAACAGGTTAGCTATGAAGCCAAAATATGACTAACGCCCACTTGAGCATTCTATTCTAACCATGCCAGGCTGAGCCTTACCAAGTTCTATGATTCACAAAGGAGGAACAATCACTGCGTTTTTAGCATTTAAAAATAAATCCTGAAAAAGAGATGCAGTGTAGTGTGGTAGCAAAGAACACTATATTAGGAGTCCAAAGACCCGGTTTTGAATCTTAACTCTGCCACTTAATAGTCATTTGGTCCCTTAAATTCTTTGTGCTGTAGTTTTCTGTTCGATTGCCTTGTCTTCCTCACCTGATCACGGTAGGAAGAAATGTTCTGCAAGTGCAGTAAAGTAGGAGGGGTTGAATCTACATTCCAATATTTTGGGTGAGTGGGGTCTTGTTCATCCTCATCATTCTGCTTCTTTCTTTCTCCACGAAGAAAGGTCAGAAAAGGCAGAGGAACGGACACCAAGTGTAGCATTAAAAATTCTCTGACTGGACCCGAGGGCTCCTGATTTTGATATTTCCTTATTTCCTAATTTCATCATAACCTTGGTGAATAGCTAAATCTCTTTCCTCCACCTGCTTCTCCAGCTCCTCTTTTCCCCACTGCATCACTTACAGGCCTCCTGCAAAATCTAGGAATCCACCGTTTTTATTTTGCATGACCGAAAGCGTTAATACTTTCTATTACTTGCTTCATGGTGATCTCTTTTTAATTCATTAGATATCTGTGTGCAATTTATTACTAAATTCTTCAGTAATAAACGACTCTGGTTAAACGATAATAAATTCCCTTGTTATCATTACAATAAGCTTTGTGTTATCAAAATAAACTTAATCCCAAATAACAAGCTCTCTTTTTTACAACATGATGATTTTTACATTTGATGTCAACATTTCTTTCACCTGAGGCAATGGAGCATTCATGTAAGATTTTGCCTTACATAAAACCCCATTTTATGCCCATCTTTTTTGTTAAGTATTTCTCCAATGTGGCTGCAATATATTTCTTCTTTGGGAAAGCCCTAGTGATCAAGTACAAAGAAGGCAAAGTCTAGAAGTTGGTTGATCCTTAAGGGACCGAGTCTTTACGGGTGTATTCACGCCATCTGAAACACACACCACCCTGTACTCCTTCATCCCACGTTCGAATGGCAACACCCTCCCTATTCTTCACGACTTAGCTCAGGTGTCAGCTACCCTGGAGAAACCATCTCCAACAACCCCTATCCAGTGCCGCCACTCCAGTGTCCCAGGGACTTTCCTAGTCTGGTGCACCTCATAGGTGCTCCTGTGTCTCCTCTACTCTCCACACATGTTGTAATTGTTGCCCTCTCTTTCCCCACCACTGGACTCTGAAACAATTTATCTTTGTATCTTCTGCAATGAGTAGAGTACTAGACAAACCACAGCGATCAATAAATGCTGTCTGACTATTATAATTCCGATCCAAGGAACTCCAACAGCATAGGAGCTGTAAAATACCATGTGACTGAGTGGCTATGGACCACTGGAGGCTGCTTTTAGTCCTAAGAAACGTACTTGTACATTCCCAGCATCTCTGAGCTCACTAGGAGAAGTGCAGCTAGCAGAGGTGTGCAAAGGGGCTTACGAAACTTGGGGAGGCAGATAAAGGCATGAGCAAAGGGAGTAACAAAGACACCTCAAGACTGCAGTATGGGGAGTTCCCTGGTGGTCCAGTGGTTAGGACTTGGCGCTTTCACTGCCGTGGTTCAGATTCAAGCCCTGGTCAGGGAACTAATATCCCTCAAGCCATGCAGCGCAGCCAAACAAAAAGAAAAGACTGCAGTATGAAACATACAAATGTATAAGTAAAGAGAGAAACTGAGTGAATTATACAATACTTATTCTACCTCTTCTGCTTGCTCTCTCCTACAGCTGCAAGGCTTGCATTAATCTGTTGAAAAGCGGGGCTACAAAGGCTGACCTTGGCAAGGGAATACTCCATACTTTGTCTGGTGGCACAATGAAAGCAAGGACAGGTCTCTCTTAGGGCTTGCCAAAATGCCACGGAAGAAGCTGGAGTGCTACAGCCCTTGCCCCTTCCTTCTATACACACACACGAACACACACAAAACAGATGATATAAAAATCGGGGAACGCTGTATTACAAGACCCATGACTGTCACATCGCTATGATGATTGATGTGGTGCCCAGAAAAGAAAAATGGGATTTGCTAAAGAAAAAAATTCAAGGTACACAGAATAAAAGGACAAGATGATGATGATATTACTCACACTGAGTTTATCCTCATGGGATATTTTTGGCCTTTACACAGCACCTATTTGGTAGGGATCCCAGCAATCCATATAGGACTTCAGTGGAAAGGCTCGGCTAGCTCTGAAGCAGAGAATGGTTGCTGTTACAAATGGCTTTTATATGTGGATATAATAACAGTTTGTGGTTACACAGGCACATCCTCAGGGGAAGCCTAGCCAAATGAGACAATAGATACAGCAAGCCATTTCCCTGAAAATAGTCTTCAGGGCTTTGAGATCTTAGAATAGAAGGCCATTTTTCTTCAATATAATACAAAAATCTTTATCATGGCCTTTTATTTTCTCTCTAAAGACTGCATCCTATGGTCTCTAGACTAAGGATGGCAGAGCCTAGGACTGAGCAAGAATTATTTTCTCTTTCCATCCATGAATTGCTGTGATACCTTAGAAAGCTGCTCTTAGTGTCAGCTTTCCTATCAAGAACTATGGGTGCTCAAGGTCACAGAATTTAAAGTTATTTGCTTAATTAAATTCTGTAAGACATTTTAAAGTGTTTATTGGTTGATGGACTGTGTTCTGCTATTTTCTTCCATTATAACATTTTTTTGCAGGTATGTCCATCATTAAAGGACAAATAAAAAAGACAAAACCATGTAAGGATTTCTATTTTTAATGGTGAATATCGTTTTTTCCCAAACAATCCTAGCCACGAAATAGTTTCATTAACAAATTATAAAATACTGACAAGCTTTTATGAATGGAAAAAAAAATTAAACCAGATGAAACTATGTTAATTACAAATTATCCTAACAAAAGAATACTTTATCTTGGGATACCTTTCAGTGCTGCTGAAAATTATCTCAAGGATGCTTCCAAGAAAGCATTTTTAGAAACTCTTTTATATTTGCTGGCTTTTGGTAACACATTTGGTCCAAAATAAAAAGATTAATAAATCTCATTTACTTTTTATAATTCCTCTGCACAAAAAGCAAAGACAAGGTAAAACAGTATTCAAGATTTCTAGGGCTTCCCTGGTGGCGCAGTGGTTGGGAGTCCGCCTGCTGATGCAGGGGACACGGGTTCGTGTCCCGGTCCGGGAGGATCCCACATGCCGCAGAGCAGCTGGGCCCGTGAGCCGTGGCCGCTGGGCCTGCGCGTCTAGAGCCTGTGCTCCGCGGCGGGAGAGGCCACAACAGTGAGAGGCCTGCGTACCGCAAAACAAAAAAAAACAACAAAAAAAGATTTCTATATGACACTGCTATCAGATATGAATTGGACTTAATAAAAATATTATTCACAAAGATTTATTCTCAACTTCATAACAAAAAAATGATACAAATGAACTTATTTACAAAACAGAAACACAGACTCAGACCTAGAGAATGAACTTATGGTTACCAGGGGGGAAGCCTGTGGAGGAGGGATAGATTGGGAAGTTGGGATTGACAGGTACACATTGCTACACTTAAAATAGATAAACAATAAGAACCTACTGTATAGCACAGGGAACTCTGCTCAATATTTTGTAATAACCTAAATGGGAAAAGAATTTGAAAAAGAATAGATACATGCATACGTGTAACTAAATCACTTTGCCGTACGTCTGAAACTAATACAACATTGTTAATCAACTATACTCCAATATAAAAATTAAAAAATAAATTACATTTTTAAAAAAGCAAAGACAAGGTAAAACAGTATTCAGGATTTCTATATGACACCTTCGCTATCTGATACAGATTGGACTTAATAAAAAATATTATTCACAAAGATTTATTCTCAACTTCATAACAATATAATTATGACTCTTTTTATCCTTTAGAATCCAGACCTCCTACTGTAATACAAATAAAAACTAAGCCTGTTTTAGAAATAGCACTCTCATTTATGTTCTCAAAAATAGGTACCAGAGCTTTGCCTGTTTCCAATAAATGACAACTATGACTGAATTTCTTTGTTTTTGTGCTCTGAGAGTTATACCCTTAGGAACACATTTCCAGTACACAATACTAAGAACAAAACACTTTCCTTTATATTGTTAGTGGTGATGGTATTTGCCAGACAGAAAAGTTTAGTAACAGAAAACGGAGGGGCTGGATACATAGGCTCTCAGTTTGCTTTTGCTCTTAATTTTCTACTTGACTTTTATCAGAATGTTTAACCCCTATGAAATTTGGTTGGTTTACCTCTGGAAGGGGAAAAATAAGACCTACCTCACAAGAGTATTGTAATGATAAAATAAAGGCAATAAACATGTAACTGCTTGGAAAAAGTTAAAAGTGCTCTATATGTTCAAAGTATCATTATTATTTGAAGAACTAATGAATTCAACAATTATTGATTCCTAATATGCACCAGGCATGATTTTCCTTAGTTGTTATGATAGAAAGAGACCCTGCCCTAATGGAACTTCCATTCTAGTGAAGAAAGGAGATGAAGAATCATCAGAAGAGGGGGGAATTCTGTTTTTATAACAGTCAGGGAAAGCTTCTCTGGTATCCTCAGCAGAGGCCTGAGTGAACAGAGGAAGTGAGCCATGTAGCTATCTGAGGAAGAGCTTTCCAGACATAGACAATAACAAGTGCAAAGGCCCTGAGGCAGGAGGATGCTTGGAATGTTCCAGAAACGTACAGGAAGAGAGTCTGGCTGGAGCTCAGTGGGCAAGTGGGAGAATCCTAGTAGATGGAGTCAGAGAGGTACTGGGATTGGAGCTGACAAGCCAGGGAGGGCCTTAGAGACAAAGTATAAGGAACTCTGAACTTGAATCTAAGGGAGATGGGAAGCTGTGGAGGGTTTCTGAGCCCAGGAAGAAGTGCTATAACATGATTTGTATTTTTAGAACATCATTCCTACCACTGTGTGGAGGATAGACTCTGTGTGTGTGTGTGTGTGTGTGTGTGTGTGTGTGTGTGTGTGTGTGTATTTCCACCCAACTCTTCTCCCTCTGCTCTCTGACAACAGGGACCTAATTGTAAATCCCTCAGCATGCACTGCCCTTTCACACCCCAGTGCCTATTCCCTTGACCTGAAACACACTAGTCCCTTCAAACCCTGCCCCATCCTTCAGATCTCCATGCAAATGCTACATCTCATGGGAAGCACTCTGTTTTGTACACTCTTTCTATTTTAAGTATTGGTTTCTATGACTCTATCCCCATGAGACTCTGACCTGCGTAAAGGAAGGACTATGCCTTTCTATTTTTCATTTCCTCAGACCCTATCATAGTGTCTGACACATAGTAGGCCCTCAATAAATATTTGATGCCTGCATAAACAAGTAAATTAACATACTCACATAAGATAATTCTGCCAAATTTCAAGACAAAGCCTCAAAGAATATACATTTAGTCATTCATCATGTCTAGAGGATGGAAGACGTTAAGCCAGCAAATTCACAAAGTGTTGGCTCATTTATATATGATGGTGTAGAGGTAGGAGTGAGTCAGATAAAGGGGGAAGGGGAACAGAATGTGGAAACACCTGAGAACAGGAAACAACATGAATGTGGAGATCTTAGCAGAACTGAAGCCCTGGAAACAAGGATAAAGTAGGTTGCTGGGGAGCTGATGACAAAAGGCTGGCAGGCTAAGGTGAACTAAATAATGTGGACCTAACTCGATCCAGCTTTAGTTTGAGACCAGTCACTTTGGCAGTGGTGTGCTTGATTACCAGGAAAGAGGGTCAGTCTGGCAGGAAGAGGACCTTTGGGATGCTGCAACAGTGACCCATGTAGATGTGACAGGGACCTAAACAAGTAGAAATCCACAGGATGGAGCAGATTACAGGGGTATTGTAGATGCAATATGTACAGTGGCTGGTATAGTGGGAGGGGCAGAAATTCCATGAGTACCTTTCCAGAGGGGGGCTGGGAGATCATCACTTCTCCAGTTGAGCTAGCAGATGGAAGATTTTTAGGGGAAACAATGATGATTTCACTTGTATAAGTGTTGTGGTTGAGGTAGCTATGGAACAACCAGGTGGAGGTGTCTAATAGGGAAAAAATATAGTTATAGAGCTCATTAGAGAATTCCAGTGAGGAAATAAGGATTAGGGAGCCACTGAGTGAAAAATAATAGCTGGTGCCAAAGATTTAGAAAGCACCCAAGAAAGGTGCAGAGGGTGAGAAGTACAGAGGGCCAAGGATGAAGTTATGAGGAGTCCTGGAAGGAACTGATAAAGAAAAGATGGGGCAGCTAGTGATCTAGGTTGGTGGGGCAGCTCTGCAGGCCTCAGCACGTGGTTTACAACTTTGGTTCCAAGGCTGATGTTGCAGTTAAGGCCTTTCTCAGAAGGCTAGAGGAGGACAAAAAATAGTCCAATGAAATCGGCTTTCTCTTTAAGGACATGACCCAGAAATTGCACAAATGCTCAAATCCCATTGACTTAAACTTGGTCACATAGATGAATCTACACGCAAGGGAATCTGGGAAATGTAGTCCGTCACTGGGCTACTCTGTGCCCAACTGAAACATGGGAAGATTCTAATACAAAAGGGAAGAAGAGGAGATGGGTAGTAGGGGGCACAATTCTGAGACTGTTTTCTTTTAAATATTTTGCTGATATCTATCTCAACAAGGACAGCTTTGACCAGGGAAAATGAAAAAGGGAAAGAGGTAATTCTGAAACCTAAAGTTTTCAGAAAAGGGCAGGTGTGGATGGGAACATAGGTGAGGATGCAGCATGGTATGATATGATGAACATGACTAGACCAAACTGAGGGCAACTCCTAGCTCTGCCACTTACCTGGACAAGTTTCTTACCTGCCTACATTCCAGCCTTACATCGGAGAGTCGCTGAGAGGTTTATAGATCCAGTATGTACAATGCCACCCACAGGGCCTCGCACCCAGTAAAGACTCAAACTCCTACTCCTTTCCTTCATTTCTCCCAATTTTTAGAGGGCAAAAAAAGGACACGCCAAGAGATCAAAAGAAGCTTAAGTAAGAAGGTGGCTAGACACCAAAAACTCTGCCTACTTTGCAATTTTGCCTGGAACCCTGATGTCTAAGCTTAAATGAAAGCCACACTCCAAGGCCAGTCTGGCGCCAGTGCCTGCCACATGTCTCCAGAGGCAGTTTTAAGGCAAAGGAAATGTTATGCCGGTTACTCTAGAGCAACACAAGCAGGCAGCCAGGTTTCAAATACCAGAAGCTGCTGGCTGCTTGCAAAGACTTGCAAGGAAAGAGTTTCCTTTGTCTGATTAAAGCAACATTTTTAAAGGTCAGGTAATACTATATTTATAAGTGACCTGCAGCTGTAACCCTATAGAGAAGAAAAGGAGCAAAAAGAAAAGCTGTACCTGAAGGCCAGTTGATGGCTCCACCCACTTACTGGGGAAAAAAAAAAATCAGTAGCACAAGAATACAAGATTATATTTCTTTTCTCAGGTTTTAATCTTTCACCGCAAACTTTCTATTCTGTGTCTTAGAAAACTCTGGGGATTCTCCCCCTAGGCTGTTCACTTACTCATAAGGCAGCAGAAGTTACCTGGCATATCTAAAAGAACAGGTCATTAACTGGAGAGGCCACCAGGAGTGAAAGACCTCGCCTCTCTATTTCCTTTCCAACCTCTACCAACCTTCAGGCAGACGAAAGATGCAGGAAAGAAGTGGTGAGGTCCCCGTGTTCCCTTGAGTTGGGCCAATAACAGTAAGTCCAGGTGAACAATGTACAGTAGCAACCACATTCTGGGACCAAGAGTACAAAGTGAAGATGGCAAGAAAAGAAACTTCTGTTGGTTAGTTTTCAAGGTTATCTATTAAGTATAAACAAATCACTATTATTATTTTAATCACAAATATATTTTTTGTTAGTTTGTCCAAATGAAAGTATGTAGGGAAAAATATCTAACTTCAGTTCTGGTCTAAAACTTAGTGCCAATTTCCCCACTGAGAGAAGAAAAAGAAGAAACGCTAAAAAACATTCTCTTACTTCTATGAAAAGCTTTAATAAGGGACTTCTAATTGGAAGTTTGAAGCACAATTTTTCCTCTGTCAGAAATTCCAGCTGAGGAGAAAGAAAACACTTTGGGGGAAAAAAAGAGAGAGAAATACAGGCCCAATGTTTTGAAAACAAATGCACAAAAATAATCTGAAATGAGTCGGACTTCAGTGCCTATGTGTCAACATTAAAGTAACAACAAAAGGAAAGTCGGAAAGAGTTTTCTCCAAATGGACATTATGTTCCAGAAAACCTTTGGATTTGATTTGCATGCGCGGCATCCTTTTGCCTCTGAAATGAAGTATTTTGGATGCTTTTGCCAGGCATCGCTCAGTAGTCACCTGTGTTGGTTTCATTTCTATTGTCCCATATTTATGCTTCACTGCTCACTTCACTGTTTACTAAGCAATTTATGATAATTTCATATTTATTACAGTTTTCACAATGAAACTGTTTCATGGCACCCATCACTCTGTAACAGAACTCCCTATGGGAAGCAAGTCGGATGCAAATCTTCCAGATCCACACTCTCCCACAATGCTGCATCACAAAATAAAAAAGGGCAAACAACTACCACTTCCACTCAAAATAGCAGGTATCAAGGTGAGAACAGGTAGCTTTTGTTTTAAAACTAAGAACTACAAAGGAGAATGAGCAAAGGTATAGAGGGTGAAGAGGGTACCTGACACCCAATATCAACTTTGCAAATCATCAGAAGCCCAGGGATTCAGGTGGGGAAGGCAATTAAGCTCAGTTGTTTCAAAGACAATGACTTGGAATAGGAAGAAAGTCATACTGATAACTCGGTATTTAGAAGACTAGGCTTTGGAGTCAGAGGTATCCAGGCCAAATCTCAGTTCCACTAGTTGTGTGACCTCAGGCAAGTTACTCAACCTCTCTGAAGCTCTGTTTCTGGACCCACAAAAACACTTATATCAAGTTCATGGGCTTTTACAGGCAAACATACACAGAGAGCTTAGTGTACTCTTCGTGCACAGTAAACTCAATGAATGGGAGCCATCACTATTATAGGCTGATGATATCATCATTAAATGTAAGTGCCATGCGGTCAATGATTCTTGTCTAGTTTTGGTCATTGCTAAATTCCAGCAGTGCCCAGCACATAATAGATATTCAATAAACACTCAACGATTTATCAAAATAAAAGTATAATATTCTTCAGAATAGAACACTTGCTATCACCAAGTCCATCATTTTCTAACACTGTCTCAAAACGGCACCTCCACAGACTTGGTAAGAGGCCATATTGTCCACTTGAAAATAACTGCTGTTAAAAACGCACATTCTGCTGTGTTTTTCATTTTGCACAGAGGTAGCAACCACTATAATCATCTTTAAACCTGAATCAGAGAATTCCCATGTGGTTCAGCGGTGATGACTCCGTGCTTCCACTGCAGGGGACACGGGTTCGATCCTTGGTCGGGGAACTAAGATCCCACATGCCACTGGGTTTGGCCAAAAAAATAAAAATAAAATAAAAATATCTATAAACCTGAATCAACACATCTGCCCTAACATCTTTTCACTGCTTTTGAAGACATTATAGCTTTTACTTAATGTGTGTGTGAGGCAAATAATCAAAGAACACCCTGATGTTTGCTTCAAAGTTAAAACAAACATTTAGCTGAATGATAATAAATAATGGTCTTTATTTGTAACGTTTTTCTCTAAAATATAAACGTTATCAAGCTGAGTGATCCAGAGAAAACAATAAAAACAATGGTCATATGACCTGGTGTACAGGGTTTCAGTGTAGTGTGAATTTCCAAAAGCAGCTCTCATTACCTTTGCAGAGTGCTCCATGGTGACCACCACTTTGGTTTTGGCACTGGACACTAGATCCATAGCCCCTCCCATTCCTTTCACCATCTTCCCCTGCAAAACAAACAGAAAATAAGAAGTACTTCTTAGGACTTCCCTGGTGGTCCAGTGGTTAAGAATAAGCCTTGCAATGCAGGGGACACTGGTTCGATTCCTGGTTGGGGGAATGAAGATCCCATGTGCTGCGGGGCAACTAAGCCTGTGTGCCACAACTAGAGAGATGCCCGTGCACAACGAAGAGCCCACGTAACGCAACGAAAGATCCCGCGTGCCTCAACTAACACCCAACACAGCCAAAAAATAAATAAATATTAAAAAAATAAAAAGAAGTAATTCTCTTTCACCTTTTTAGTATGTGGCAGAACAAAATTAACTTGCAAGAAGAAGCCGCTGGAATAATTAGTGAAAAAAACTCATTGACCTTCATTGCTTAGTACTTGAGCTTTATGACCTTAATATCCTGTTGTTCTATTATTCTATGGCTGAAGAATAAGTTCAGGATAAATATTATGATGTTACACTCACTGAGTATGGCTAACATTACTTTGTCAATGCTATATTAGCAATATGTCAATCATTGGATAAGAAAAAACTCAAGAACCTTTCCAAAATTCTGGGCACATTACTCTTATTACAATAATATGAGACTGAAATCCACATGCCCCTGACATTCATTTCTTTCTTTTTAAACATATACTTGGCACCACTGAGTCTTCAATCACAGACACTTTCTAAAGCACTTTCTTGGATTTCCTGCAGATTAAAATACCATTAGGTAATAAACTAAGGCATTAGTGGTGTTTCCCTAGTAATGATTAATATGAAAGGTGGGTCTGTCTTTCTAAAACCTGGCACTTATCTTGCTCTTAGAAAAATACATCAAAACAAAACAAGAAAATATATTTCTGTTAAGCAAAAACAGAAGCAGACTTCAGGATCCTTTCACCAAGACCATTCTATTTTTGTTCATCTATCTATCTCCTCATTCATTAAACATTTACCAACCACCTTCTCTGTGCCACACACTCTGAATAATTCCCACTGTCTAGTCTGTCTCCTGGTTACAGAGTTTTGGAAAAAGCAAGTGTCCCCAGAGATGATGAAATAAATTCTTACTCAAGTAGATTGAAAAGAAATGTTTCTAACATTGAAACCTCCTGAAAATTTAATTTATTTTTTTCCTCTTGCTGATTTGGCAGGAAACTCTTCCAGGGCTTTCAGCTCCTTTCCCATAATTTCATACCTTTAAGGAAATCAGGCAATACACTCACACCTGGCTTTAAGACACGGTCTCAAATCCCCTGATTTCAGAAACATTTTAGAGGTCAGTGCAACACTGCACGAACATGAATTAGATGGGCAGTATAAAACAAAGGAGTAAGTAGTCAGGACATCTTCATGGTTTGGAGCTTGCCACTAAATGACATCGGGAAGCAGCTGGCAATGGTTGGGAGGTGGTGCAAGAAAGGAGTGGAAGGGACAAAATGAGTCTGTCTTCAGACATGTAAGGTTGCCATGAAGCAGAATATCCATGTGGAAATGTGTAATTTTATGCTTCTATAAGCCACACCGTCATCCTTAGCTGTAATTTTAATAAGTAAAGCACCAGGTCATAACATTTCTGAAGAGAACGCTGATACTTTATGGTACAAAATATGGATAAGTTAGAGATGGAAGCAATAAATGTCTATCATAAACTCCAATACTAAGGAAGTTTGGGATTTTTAAAACATCAAAACACACTAAAGCTATTCCATTTTAAAATGTCTCAACATGTTCTTGCTGTGGTGAGAACAACCAGCCAGTCTGAGCTTCCATAGATAGTGTCCTTGGGCAGACCAAGAGTGTAAGTGCCAGAAGAATGAGGAAGCCAAAGAAAACCAGAAACCAAGCTAGTGTGTTAAACATTCCTTGAATTAAAAAAAAAAAATTCCTTGAATTAGAATATACCACAGGCAAATTTTGTCCCCTGTGACACAATGATACTGGTAAAGCTTATGACAGCTTCTAACAGGACGCTTGTCCATTTTAGGTGAATCTGATGTACATATTTGAAATCATCGTCAGTTATTTAAGAAAGATTTATAGAGCACCAGCTGGGTACATAACACTGTGCTCGCAGGAATATAAAGTGCTATAAAACAAGTTGGAAAGAACCATCTCTTTGTGTCTGTTAGAAAGAACTGTATCTCTTGACTCAATGTAAATGAACAGTCTTCATCACTCAAAGAGATTCAGGTGGTCTCATGTCTTGTCTTCAAAGCACACGCTACAAATTTCAAAGCACTATTTTGATACTTACATGTTTGTTTCCAAGAGTAAAAAATGCACAAGATTAGGTGCAGAACACCTGAGATCTATTAACCCACTGTGTGACATTTGCAAAACACCAAATCTCTTTGTATTTAGGCTCATTATCTATAATCCAGGAATAAGAATATCTGCCCTATCATAAAGTTGTTATGAGGAATGGATGTGGAGTAAACAGAAATTTATAAATTTATTGCCTTACATCTTCAGTCAATTCATTTTAGTGAGTGTCTAATATAAGCCTGTACTGTACTGGGTGCTGGACTTAGAGATGATCAAGATAGGCTTCTTTTCTCATAAACTTCATCACTGGGGGAAGGGAAAGCATCCACGAGTAATTAAAGAGACTTGAACCAAACTTCTTCCCTCTAAAAGAAGCATTCCCCACCTCTTCCTCATCCCCAAGGTAGAGCTAAGTGCCTTTTCCCTGTATCCTTGGCACTATTTGGTATGTAATTCTGTCACAGTGAATTTCAACTCTTTTCTTTCTTTCACCGTATTATTATTATTGTTATTGCATTATAAGTGCTTAGATGAATGAGTGGATGAATGGCTTCGAGTAACATAGGTACGTTCAAGTTCTAGCAGAGCACTCAGGATGCAACTGCTAACTGTGCCTGGAGAGGCAGGAATGGGAGGAAGAGGCTCAGCAGGATGTCACAGAGGAGGTGTTTCACAAAAGTCTGCCAGATGGGGAAGAGAACAGCAGTGTCTCCTAAGAGAAAGCATTTCTAGCAGGTTAACCGGAAAACCTCCAAATATTTGGTTTTTGTATTTTTTAAGTAAGTTCATTGTATTAGAAAAAGAAATGAAAACATTTTCTTCCATTTCAATTCCCAAGTGATTTCTGAAACAGAATCAATTACTAAAGGAAAATAATTTATTCTATCTATACCAGAAGAAAAAAAGAGATATAAGACACCCTCTCTGAAGCAAGTGGGAAATTCAACGCCACCTTTCAGCCCGGCTCAGCAGGCACTCTTCTGGGAATCAACTACTTATATATCCCAGTTCTCTACTGCAGCTGGGGTAGCCATGTGCCTGAGTGCTAGACAATGGAAGAGAGGGAGGTGCTACCTGTGGTTTCAGGCTCTGGCCCATAAAAACCTCTCACGTGTAATCCTTTACACTCCTTCACCTTCTGCAATGTGGACACTGACATCCAAGGTGTCCTCACAGATGACTGAGCTTCCCTCAGGCTGGGTCCTTAAATGACCACGTGTAGCAGAGCCCACTTACTCAGAAACACACTGCACTGCTCAATATGAGTGAAAAACACAGGGTGCTAAACCACTGAAATCGGGAGGCTTATTTGTTACAGCAGCTGGTGTGACTAATACAGTGGTGTGTTGCCCAAATGGATTCTATGGAAGGGAGAGAATTGTGTAGAATTAGAACTGTTACAGCTGCATAACAGAGGGGGGACCTGAGAAGGCCTCTTAAGGAAATGTTTTACCACTGCTCTTTGAGGGAGGTGACTATGCCAGATACTGTCCTCGGCACTGTTATCTACCTCTTTATCCAAATGTCCAGCACACTGCTTGACATTTGATAGAGCTGAGATACAGATCTTACCTCCGTCTTCATCTCCCTCCCAGAAACCCAACATCCTAATCAATATACAAAATAAAAAGCTGATAAAAGAGAGAAGTTAAGGAGCTAAAAATATACCTTTAAATAAATCACAAGAGAGAGAAGTGATACGGAGAAAAAATAGGCCTATAATGAAGAGATTATGGTCATGATTGAAGCACTGGGCCAGGGTCACACAAAGCGTGGCTTTCTTTTAAATCTCATCAGCAAACATACATTTCTTGAATGGGGCAACTTTAGTTCTAAAATGTATTCTGGCTAGCATAATGGAGAGATGATTGCTGGATACTCATTTCATAGCCAACTCATTTTTTTGCAGTTAAGGACTGACTCTGACATCAAGTACGGAAAGAATACTGCAATAAAATGCACTAGAACGCTGCACAATTACAAAACTTTTCTAAAAAGAAACTGACTCAACTGTTATCCTCCATTCACAAATATTTTCAGGATCTATTATGAACCAGGAACTAAGGTAAGAATTAGGAATAAAAAATGAACATGATCGGGCTTCCCTGGTGGTGCAGTGGTTGAGAGTCCACCTGCCGATGCAGGGGACGCGGGTTCGTGACCCAGTCTGGGAAGATCCCACATGCCGCGGAGCGGCTGGGCCCGTGGGTCATGGCCGCTGGGCCTGCGTGTCTGGAGCCTGTGCTCCGCAACGGGAGAGGCCGCAGCAGTGAGAGGCCCGTGCACCGCAAAAAAAAAAAAAAAAAAAAAAATCTACCTTTTTTCTAGAAAATATATTTAAACCAAAATCAATATTTTAAATACATTTTTATTTACTTCGATCCTATTTCCTAATATCAGAATTTTAAAGAAAGTGAAAGAAATTGTTAAAATGCCATTTAAAATAAAACATAAAACATACTGAAAATGATTCTTGCCATCATTTTTATCATAAGTATATAAATAGTAATGGCTTATTTTCAGATTTGTTACCTCTAAATATTCTGCTCTTAAGTGAGAAACAATGTACAATCTACAGAAACAATTTTTAAAGCATTTTAAACTAATGCTATGTGCCCCACTGGAAAATGTGAATCAACTGTAAGAAAAAGGGAAAAATAGCTGTGATTTATTTATAAAACTAGGGCTTGTTGTTTAATATTAAACACCAGAGCATTAAGTATCCACCTCAATCCAAATGTAAGCCTCTTTATTTCTATCTCACTTTCCCATTATTAAAAAATGTTCTAGGAAAGAAAGCGGTCTCTAAACATGTTCCTAGCTAAAGAGCAGGAGAGAGGGAAACTAAAAACATGATATCAACATTTGTTTAAATACAAAGAGAGATGTTATAAAAGATTTTAAAAATTTGCCTTAGTTTAGCAAAGTTATAACAAAGGTACAGCAGAATATTTCTCTTTTCTGTTATACTTTGTATTCAAAACCAAGAAAAATGTGATTTTCCTTTCCAAGTTTAATTGTATTTCCCAGGACAGGTGAACTGATCATGTAAACCAATTAATATGTAACTAGAAATATAATAATATCTTTATTGCTAAGTAAGTTAACAAAATTGCTTATAACAAATATCAGTTATCAATCATAATATGGGCTAAAAAAAAAGCATGTCGGGCTTCCCTGGTGGCTCAGTGGTTGAGAGTCCGCCTGCCGATGCAGGGGACACGGGTTCGTGCCCCAGTCGGGGAGGATCCCACATGCCGCGGAGTGGCTGGGCCCATGAGCCATGGGTGCTGGGCCTGCGCGTCCGGAGCCTGTGCTCCGCGGCGGGAGAGGCCACAACAGTGAGAGGCCCGCGTACCGCAAAAAAAAAAAGCATGTCAGAAAAGCAGCACTTGGATAAATTCAAAATTTCATTTTAGTAAGCGCTGTTGCTCCTGTTCTCTCCGAGATGTTGTTTAAATTATCCCCTCTTCACAGCTCCTCCACCCTCCCCCTCTCCACAGCCCCTCTCTATAGATTCTTCAACACATTGAAGTCCAGTTTCTCCTTGACCATGCCCTTGAAGTGAGAACTACTCAATCCAGTCTCTAATATTTAATCATTTGATTCAGTACACACTTTGTAGGTTTACTTTATACATTCCTGAAACTTTCTACTACATTTTACACTGTATTCCATCAACATCTGTAAATCCTCTATACTCATCAGCTTCCATGGTATAATACCTCCTACCTTGAGGCTTTCAGGCTCCTTTCTAGCATCCTTTTCCCACACCAGCTTTGTGTTGGCCAACTTAAAGCTCTGCCCTTGGCCTCCTGCTCTTATTGACACTTGCTCTCCACGAGTGACTTCATCTATACACTTATGATATAAACCGGCCCTGTCTCTGATGCTTCCTAAAGCCACATGTCTAGCTCAGATCTTCCCTGAGTTTCAGATTTCAATACCCAAAAACTTCCCAGTCACCCTGTAGCACAATCCGCTGGCTGATTCCCCAAATTGTTTCCTCTTGTTCCTGGGCACAGAGGCCACATTTCCCAGCCGTCCAAGTTAGGACTAGTCATATGAATAAGTTCTGACCAGTGGAACGGGGTGAAAGTGATATATAACACTTGCAGGGCTGGACCATAAAAACTTCAAGAACAATGCTCCATGCCCTTGTCTTTTCTGCAAACTACATGTTGAAGATGGTGCAGCCACGGAATGGAAGGAATCTCAATCCCTGAATTACTGCACAGAAGAGAGCTGTCTGCAAATCAGGGATATTCACTTTGGTTCTATGTGAGTGAGAAATAAAAACTTCTGTTATCTTATGTTAATTATTCATGCCTCAACTCAGTATGGTCCAAAGTAAATTAAGCATCTTTATCAAGGCAAATCTCATCTGCCCACTGATTTCCTATTTCAGTTAGTGGCCAATCAACCATCTCAGGATCCAAATCAGAAACGTCTTTATCTCTTGCCTCTCCTTCATTATCCGTGTACAATCAATGATTCATTCAATCACAAGGAACTTCTATTTTCCCAATATTTCTTGAACTTGACTATTTCTCACCCTAGCTAGGATCCTTATGACTTCTCCCTGAGTGGTGTAACATCCCTCCGGTTAACCTATGTCCAGCCTTGTCCCTCTCAAATCTTTCCAACTCATAGCCACAAAAATAATCTTCTTAAAATGAGCATTTTATATCATTCCTCTGCTTAAAGCTTTTCACTAGTTCCCCAGTGGTTCAGGGTAAAGTCCAAGCACCTCACTCAGTCTGGCATACAAAACCTATGACAGTGTGGCCTGGACCCTCCTCACTGCCTTACGCTCCAGTTCCCATTTCTATCCCAGGAATAGTGAGTTGCTTGTCTACAGCGTATGGCTTCATACTATGCTGTAAGGTCCCACCCTCATTCTATCAGGTGTGCTCCAGCTCACCCTTAACACATCAAATCATGACTACCTCTCCCAGGAAGCATCCGCATGCCCCTGCCCCCACCCCATCAACAAGAGAGATGAGGGGCCTCTCTTGGGTGCTCTCACAGCATCCTTGCTTATCCCCACTATAGAGTTTGCCCCATGACCTGCATTAAGATCAGGGCTGATGTTTCACTGGCCAGCAGTGACAAGGCCATCCAGGTAGTTATAACTGAAATTCTTCCTCATGAGAGGCATCCCATCCCCCCTCTAACAAACCATGTCCCACCCACTACTGCCATCTAGCAACTTAAAACACAAGAGCAGGCCTCCAAGACCTATCCAGCTACGACGACCATGTGTTTTTTTTTGTTTTGTTTTTGTGGTACGCGGGCCTCTCACTGCTGTGGCCTCTCCCGCTGCGGAGCACAGGCTCTGGACGCGCAGGCTCAGTGGCCATGGCTCATGGGCCCAGCTGCTCCGCGGCACGTGGGATCCTCCCGGACCGGGGCACGAACCCGTGTCCCCTGCATCGGCAGGCAGACTCTCAACCACTGCGCCATCAGGGAAGCCCCGACCATGTGTTTTGATCGATCACATCTATTCTGATTCATCAGTACCTGTGCACTTAAGAAATCAATTAACTTCAAATGGGACGAATGAACCCTGTTTCTAGCTATTAACGACACTGATGCTCTCCTTTTGCAAAAGTGTAAATACCGCTCAAGAGTGTCTCCGTCATTCACTTTTGAAACCTCAACTGCTCCAAGTAAAAAAAAAAATCCCAATGTGCGTAAAATTGATTACAGGCCATTAACTCCACCTTTGTGCAGGAAATTACTAAGAATTTACTAAGTGAATAATTAAAAGTATAAAACTTTCACATTGCCTTTTCCTAAGGTATAAGCAATGTATGATGAAGCTTCTTTTGGTTATAAATGAGGCACTTTGGATAGGTTAGCTTCTTTGTACAAGGTCAGACAGACTGACTGATTACTTTGTTTGCTGGATTAATAAAATGGACAGCAGGAGAAAAACCCTATGTTATTCTTAGCTCTGTTGTGAAGCTATAGGTTCAGTTTTCATAGAGTCTATTCATTATTCTTCAAAGATGAAAACAAACATCAAATAAACTGGCTAGGTGAGTTTGCCTTGTTTTATCAGGCCTCCTACAGAAATAGAAAGAGTTTGAGCAAATGCTCCAGGACAGATATAAGGGGATTTGTTTTTATTTAACATGATTAAGTATTATTACTTAATAATATTTCAGTAATAATTATATATTATGTATAAATAAGTTATTTAATTTATTAAATACAACTAAGCACCGGTGTTTCTGGCCCTGTACATTATCCAGAAACAGGATAAGCACAATATTTAAAAATCCAAGGATAAGTTATTTTCTGCATTAAGAGCCTCTTCTTTCCACTGGGTCACCGAGAGAAATGCATTGGAATCATATGCAATTGCCCCCATGTGACCATGTATGACCTACAAATACAGGAATTTCACATGGTTGGTTCAAACTTATGTTCTAATGGTGGGAACACAGATCCCATTTACTATCACACAGAATTTTTTTAAGGGCTTATATTATTTTTAGGAAATCCCAACAAAAATGACAGCTAAAATACAAACGGAAGAATAACAATCATTTTTATGTGTCTGCATGTACTAAAATATGTCAACATCCCTCAACAACTCACTCACATGGAATATGAAATTATTACCATTCCTTTTGGAAACAGGAAATAGTCTTTCTCAGAAATTTTATTTTCCGATTCTTCAAAGGGGTGTGGATTGTTTGGGATGAAGAGCGGGGGCAGTGAGCATAGAACCATGGGCAGAAGCAGACTTGCTCCATCACCTACTCCCACTGTCTGCAAAGCTCTAAAGAGCACAATTACAGAATTATTATAATTACACAGCCATCTCTGACAGCTGGATGGAATTTTCAGAGAGAGAGAAAGACAGTGACTAAAAGAACATTATTAAGGAATACATCAGAATCATTACCAGTGTTTTTAGCCACAGTAGAAAAGATTAAAAAATGTAGAAGATAATTTAAAAGCTAAACACACACACACACTTAAGAACAATTGTGAAAGAGCATGTTATGAATACTAAATGTAGGTGCTATATTAAGCAAGTTAGAGGGCTAGGTGAAAAAACATAAAACCATTTTGATTCTATACCAAACTAATAAGTACTCTGTTTATTCCCAAGGTGTCCTCTAGATTCAGCTGATGACCCAGTTTAATGATTGCTAAGTACCCACTGAGAGTTAACAGCTATGAACATTCACAGCGAATTGATAACCCTTTGGTCATTGGTGGAAGTCTTTTAATTTCTTTCCTCCTAAGCCAGTCCTAATCTGTAAAATGGGTACCCAGTGCCTCTCAGATGTGAAGACAGTTCTCACCTCTGGTTTGCTAAGACAGCATACCTCACCTTCGGGATTGGGAGAACCATGGGTAACATCATTCCACAGAGATTCAGATCCTGGGACTAGTATGAGGTCTGAGCCCCAAGAGGGAGAAGCATAGCATCATTGTGAGAATGACCCACTTCTGGGGGCAATACAGAATGCTAAGGAACCATGTCACTGTGGGTGGGTCCTAGCATCACAGGCATAGGATGGTTTTAGAAATCAATGACACAATTTCTCCTCTGAAGACCTTGGAACTGCAAGTGCATGGAAGGTAAAAATGGCTCCTCCTCAAACTGGGGAGAATGAGGTGGAAACCCAAGAATTTTTTCAAACACTGAATCAGGTTAAAAAAATTACTTTGGGGGGGCTTCTCTGGCAGTCCAGTGGTTAGGACTCTAGGTTTCCACTGAAGGGGGTGCAGGATCGATCCCTGGTAGGTGTGGCCAAAAATTTTTTTTAAAAGCCTCTATTTAAAAAAAAATTACTTTGGGGAATTTGCCACAAATATTTTTGAAAGATACATAACGAGGGAAATTGAGGAAGCATTAATTTCTATCTTCTTATCTTTTTTCTTTCTTTTTTTTTTTTTTGCGGTACGCGGGCCTCTCACTGTTGTGGCCTCTCCCATTGCGGAGCACAGGCTCCGGACGCGCAGGCTCAGCGGCCATGGCTCATGGGCCCAGCCGCTCCGCGGCATGTGGGATCTTCCCGGACCGGGGCACGAACCCGTGTCCCCTGCATCGGCAGGCGGACTCTCAACCACTGCGCCACCAGGGAAGCCCTATCGTCTTATCTTTTAAAGTCAACTGTGCCAGAGCAAGCTCTTAGATGGTGGGAGGGAGATGGGGGGGGCTGGAGTGGGGGAATGGTTCTGGGACTAAAAGTGAAAAGTGAAGTGTCTTTAGAGAAAAGTAACAAGTAAAAAAAAAAAAAAACACCTTTTTGGTGAACATCTTGATAATATAGAAATCAAAACACCAAGAACAGAATTAAAAAATAAAAGATATTCTTTTGAAGTAAAATACAAAGAAAAATCAGAAGAGGGTAGAAATATAAACTTTAACTTATTTTTTGATATGCCAGTGCTTTAACTCCTTATACTACATAAGTGACCTTTTAAGTTTCTGATCTTGATGGTTTCAGTAACTTTATCTCTGTCTATAATACCAGAGACATAACATATATGACAAAACAGTATTAAAAATCAATGTGTTAGCAAAAAACGTGATTATTTCAGACCCATTTTCTATGGAGCCTAAGTTAAGGTACATTTTAAATCTAATACATTCTCAGGTGAGTAGCAAGAGCTACAGTAACTGAGAAGAATTTTATTTCTTTTACTGCTATAACACCCTGTGGCAGAAATGACTTCATTCACATTCATCTGGAACTCAGGCATGGCAAATATTTGGAGCTGGGATGTACTAGCTAAAAAATCATTTTTATTCCCTAGAATGCCATTTTTAGGCTCCACATTTAGAAGGAAACACATTCTCTTGATAACCACCTGAGAAGGAAGGAGTTGCTTTTTCCTCTAACCAAAGTGAGCAGGTCTAAAATGCAAAGTTGTTTATCTTTATTATTCAAAACTGTACAAGTGTGGGTTCGCATGCATACATACATTACTTAGCTCTGTCCATTGAGGTTTAGAAGCAATGACGTCCCAGTAGCAATAAGCACACCCAACACCCAGATCTTGGTTTCAAATACCATTCTCATATAAAAGAAACCAGGGCTCCCTGGAGAAATAGCTGATACTAGGAACATCTTGTAGTAACAGAAAGGAAGTACTCAATGAAAAATAAAAATAATGGAGTTGTATAGGAGCCAACATGAAAAAACTCCCAATGGCCATAGTAGGCACAAGTTGAGCATGCAAATAAATAACATGGTATTGGATTATAACTCAAAGTATAAAATATACATTAGCCCATACTGCCATAAACAAATAAATGGTAGAGAAGAGATAAATCTTCTCTCTGGAAGAGCTGCAAATTATACATAATACCCCTCTTTTAAGTGATCTTTGAGGGTGGGCTGAATCTACTGACATGCTTCTAAAGCATAAAGTATGGAAAGGGAAAAATAGTAACTTTATAGTGAACAAACCTGGTAAAGAGTACCTTAATCAAGTGATAAAGGTCAATGTCAACAGTGATATCATGTGGATAACCTAAATTCCCTAACTTGTGTGAAAAGGACACTTTACAATATAGTAGTCTTCTAATACTATTCTAATACTATTCTATAGTATTCTTTCCAAAAACTCATAACCTCAGTCTAATGATGAGAAAAACATCAGGCAAACCCAGACTGGGGAACATTCTGCAGGACTTCTGGCCAGTACTTCTCAAGACTATAAAAGTCATGAAAAACAACTGGAAAGACTGAGAAAGTGTCACAGACCAGGGAAGACTAGGGAGGTGTGACAACTAAGTGCAATATGGTACTCTGAACTGGATCCTGGAAAAGAAAGAGGACAAATTAATGGAAAAACCTGATAAAATCCAGATAGAGTCAGGAGTTTAATTAATATTAATGTACCTGAAAGACCTGTACACTGAAAACTATAAAACATTGATGAAACAAATTTTAAAAGGCACAAATAAATGGAAAGAAACTCCATATTCATGAGTTGGAAGACTTAATATTGTTAAAATGTCCATACTACCCAAAGTAATCTACAGATTCAAATCAACATCTATCAAAATATCAATGGCATTTTTTAACAGAAATTTTTAAAAATCCTAAAATTTACATGAAACCCCAAAAGACCCTGAATAGTCAAAGCAATCTTGAGAAAGAATAACAAAGCTGGAGGCATTATATTTCCTGATTTCAAAATATATTACAAAGCTACAATAATTAGAAAGGTATGATATTGGCATAAAAACAGACACATAGATCAATGGAACAGAATATAAGGCCCAAAATAAATCAACACATATACAGTCAATTGATCTTCAACACAGTTACCAAAAATATACAACAGAGAAAAGACAGACTCTTCAATAAATGGTGGTGGGAAAAATGTGTATCTGCATGGAAGGAATAAAATTGGGATCTTATAAGGATAACAAAAGGCAACAAAAGCAAAAATAGACAAGGGGGACTACATCAAACTACAAAGTGTCTGCACAGGAAAGGAAACAATCAACAAAATGAAAAAGCAACCTAAGAAATCGGAGACAATATTTGCAAACCACACATCCGACGAGGAGTTAATACCCCAATATATAAGAAACTCCTTAACTCAACAGCAAAAAATCAAATAATCCAACTAAAAAATGGACAAAGGACTTGAACAGAAATTTCTCCAAAGAAGACATAACAAATGCCCAACAGGTATACGAAAAGATGCTTATAATCACCAACCTTCAAGGAAATGCAAATCGAAACAACGAAGTATTACCTCATACCTATTATCAAAAAAAAAAGTGGTGACAAGGATGTGGAGAAACTGGAACCCTTGAACACTGTTGGTGTGAATGTAAAATGGTGCAGCTGCTAGTGGGAAACAGTATGCAAGTTCCTCACTATAAAATAAATAGAACAACCAGATGATTCAGCAATCCCACTTTGGGGTATATATCCAAAAGAATTAAAATCAGGATATTGAAAAGATACCTGCACTACAATGGTTATTGAATCATTAATCACAATAGCCGAGATATAGAAACAACCTAAATGTCAACTGACAAATGAATGGGCAAAGAAAACATGGTATATACATACAATAGAATATTATTCAGCCCTTAAGAAGGAGATCCTACCATACGTGACAATGTGGATGAACCTAGAGGACATTATACCGAGTGAAATAAGCCAGTCACAGAAGGACAAATACCGCGTGATTCCACTTATGGGAAGAGTGGGAAATGTAGAGTTGTTCAATGGGTATAAAGTTTCCATTATACCCGGTGAATAAGCTCCAGAGATTGCTACGCAACACAGTGCTTATAGCTAACAATACTGTATTGTTAGGAGGGTAATCTCACATTAAGTGTTCTTACTACAATTAAGAAAAAAAAGCTTATTAAACCCCTCCCCCCTCAAATAGTAATGTACTAATGTGTATTTTTTAGTTTTGACAAATGTACCACAGTAATAAAAGATTGTAATAATGAGGGAAATCAAGTAAGGCGGATATGAAAACTCTTTGTACTATCTCTGCAACTTTTCTATAAATCTAAAATTATTCCAAAATACAAAGTTTATTTTTTTTTAACTTCAGTATATGGCTTGCTCCTGTGGTTTTTGTTTCTTCATCAAAATGAAAACAATACAGATTGGTTCTCAGATTTCCCTCTGTGAGGGCCTCTCCTACTAACTCTTTTAGCCTATTGCTAAAATGTTTTGTAAAATCTAGACTCTAAAAACAATAAATTTATGACAATTAAATGAATCTGTGCTTTGTTTTTAGGTATGACCTGTTTTCTTGTAAGTGAACTTTATTGCAATACAGAGTACACTAGCTTAACAAAGTCACAATTTAGTATCTGGATAAAGAATAAGAACGATAGTTCTGAGAACTGTATATGTGGGTTTTTCTTTGTTGTTGTTTTAATTTTCTTTTTACTTTTTGACACCCATTTCTCACACCTCCCACCCCCAGCCTCTAGCAACCACCAGCCTGTTCTCTATATCTAATAAGCTTGTTTTTTGTTTTTCATTTTTTAGAGTCCACATGTAAGAGTGATCATACGGTATCTGTCTTTCTCTGCCTGACTTATTTCACTTAGCATAATGCCCTAGAGGTCCATCCATGTTGTCATAAATGGTAAGGTTTCATTCTTTTTTATGGCAGAGTAATATTCCATTGTGTGTGTGTATGTATACATACCACATCTTCTTTATTCATTCATCCATACATGGACATTTAGGTTGCTTCCGTATCTTGGCTACTGTAAATAATCCCTCAGTGAACATAGAGGTGCATATATCTTTTCTAGTTAATGTTTTTGTTTTCCTCAGATAAATACCCAAAAGTAGAATTGCTGGTTCATATGGTAGTTCTATGTTTAATTTTGGGGGGAACTTCCATACCATCTTCCACAGTTGCTGCACCAATTTACATTCCCATTAACAGTGCACGAGGATTCCCTTTTCTCCACATCCTCGCCAGCACTTACTTGTCTTTTTTTTTTTTTTTTTCCCACTCCGCATGACTTGTGGGATCTTAGTTCCCCAACCAGGAATCGAACCCAGGTCCACAGCAGTGAAAGCACCGAGTCTTAACCACTGGACTGCCAGGGAATTCCCTTTCTTGTCTTTTTTATAATAGCCATTGTAACAGGTGTGAGGTGATAACTCATGTGGTTAATTTGCATTTCCCTAATGATTAATGATGTTTAGCATCTGTCCATGTACCTGTTGGCCATCTGCATATTTTCTTTGGAAAAATGTCTATTAATATCTTCTGTCCATTTTTAAATCAGATTGTTTTTCTGCTATTGAATTATATGAGTGCTTTATGTATTTTGGATATTAGCCCCTTATCAGACACATGATTTGCAAATAATTCCTCCCATTTGGCACGTTGCCTTTTCATTTTGTTAATGATTTCCTTTGCTGTGTTTTATTTTTCCCAATAAATAAACTTTGCCATCCATGTCATCATTATTTTGAGAAGCCTGTTCTGATGTTAGATAGCTTAGGTTTCTGATAGAACACTTTTTTCAAAAAATTAAAACATGGTAATGAGGACCTGTTAAAACAATGTTCGGCAACCATATTATTGCAAGTTTGAAAAAGTTAGGACTGGACCTTTGTTCTATGATATATAATTACCATTTCTACTTTTTACTATTGCTATTTCATTTTACCTGTTATGGCTTACTTTTTCCATGCTGAGCCTCTTTTAATAAACACAATTTTATGAAGATAATTCCTCATTATGTAAACAGTGCTTACAGAAAGTAAGTAGATATTATTTAAGTTTCCCTTACACAAAAGACAAAATACAACAATGAAAAGTTAAACAAATTACCTGAAGTTATAAGAACAAATCAGAAAAGAACTGAAGTCTTTCCCTAACTTCTAGAAAAAGGTAATTGAATCACCATAGAAGACGCTTCCTATTTTAAAATGCCCATTATGTTGGACTTATTGCACTATTTTTCTTTCTTATTGTTCCTAATCTGATGGATGGTGTTAATTAATTTAGTTAAGAGACAGACAGCAAGCCTAGAGATGCCCTGTGTAGTTTCAGTTTAGACAAAGTCTAAAAATACAGTTGGATCTTTTAGGACTAAAATTTAAAAACTTTCCAAATGTGCTCATCAACAAACCATTTATCTTTCACCAACCTGAAAGCCATGATTTAAGCAAATTAAATTTCCTAAAAACTACATGATTATGAGAAGTCACATTCAGGATGGAAAATGTTAGCTGAGTAATAAGTTTATTTTTCATAACATCCTGGCAGTAAGAAAAATGTTGCATTTTTTAAGGGAGCTAGTTTGTTTGTGGATTAGTTTTTCAGGGTCTGATTATTTAGATGATATGCTTATTTTTCTTCATTTTACTGCGCCTTTATTATCTGATAGCCTTTATTATCTGATAATAAGTACATGATCTCTACCAGAAGGTGGTGTTTCCAAAAACAAAAGACCCAAATCATAATAACAATTCACCAATCAGAAATTGCCTTATCGAAGACTGTTAAGGTTCAAAGCTATAACTATAATCCATAAATATGCAAATCAGATGAGAGGCTAAAACATGTCAAATCTCAGGAACTTGAGTTAAAGCTTATGAGCCTGCCTCAAAGGACTCTGGGACTTCCTGGGTGGCGCAGTGGTTAAGAATCCGCCTGCCAACGCAGGGGACACCGGTTCAGTCTCTGGTCTGGGAAGATCCCATACGCCACGGAGCTACTAAGCCCAGGTGCCACAACTACTGAGCCTGTGCTCTAGAGCCCGTGAGCCACTACTACTGAGCCTGAATGCCACAACTACTAATGCCCGTGCACCTAGAGCCCGTGCTCCGCAACAAGAGAAGCCACCTCAATGAGAAGCCTGTGCACCGCAAGGAAGAGTAGCCCCCGGTCGCCACAACTAGAGAAAACCTGCGCACAGCAGCGAAGACCCAACACAGCCAAAAATAAATAAAATTAAAAAAAAAAAAGTAGAATTTAGCATTAAAAACAAAAAGGACTCTGTGCCAGGTCTTCATGCAAAACATATTTACTCTTTTTATGCATGACTGTAACAAGACTGGTAATCTGGTTTTCCATCCAAAATTATAATTAGAAATTGGTACTTATACAGCTAAATTTGGATAATCTGAAAAGATATATGGAATATCTTATTCTCTGCTAATTCTCAATAAATAATTATTACAAGTATTCCAATGAGCTACTAAACGATAAAATGGGCAATGTTAATTTTATTGCATACAATAAAGTTCAAAAACTCTATCCCTTTTACTTAAGAAAATTCCACTATACTGACTAAGAAGGGAAAAGAAAGGAGAAAGAAAGCTTAAATGTAAAATGCTAGTGATTTTGCCTGGTATTCTATTTAGACACTGAAGGTCTGGAAAGAGGATAAGATGGGAAACATATTCATTCAGTCTCAATCCCATATGCCTCTAGTAATGTGAATTTACCAAGATAACTCTAGGGTTTAAAGATACATGTTGTCATATCATATGACCTCCTCCAAATAAAAGCCAGCTGATCTATCTGGTTCTTAACAATAACCATGATCTAATTTAGCACTGATCCTGAGGGTCTTACCAATACACATCGCACCGCTAATATGATCAGATAATGGAAGTCCTTTAACATTGCCCTGGTGGCGCAGTGGTTGAGAGTACATTTGCCGATGCAGGGGACATGGGTTCGTGCCCCGGTCCGGGAGGATCCCACATGCCGCGGAGCGGCTGGGCCCATGAGCCATGGCCACTTGAGCCTGCGAGTCCGGAGCCTGTGCTCCGCAACGGGAGAGGCCTCAACAGTGAGAGGCCCGCGTATCGCAAAAAAACAAACAAACAAACAAAAAAAACCAAGAAACATTGCCACATCATATGCATTACACTGGTAAGGAATGCAAGGAAGCCAGAAGGGTCAATGCACAGTATCTGCAAATAATAGAAGCATTTTTGGCTCTCAATTTTTTTCTGAGTCTAATTTTAATTATATTCCACAAGCTTTGACATAAAGTTTTATTTTCATTTATTTCTAGGTAATTTATAATTTCAATTTTGATTTCTTTTTGATTTAATGCCCTACAGGAAAAGAATATGTAATAGATTTTATGGGTTTCCCAACCTTTAACAAAGAAGTAAAACACACTCTTAAGTGTAATTTGAATAATGTGATTTTTCACCTTAGAGTTTTTTTTTCATTTTTAAAAATAAATTATTTTATTTTTATCTATTTTTGGCTGCATTTGGTCTTTGTTGCTGCACGTGGGCTTTCTCTAGTTGTGGCGAGCGGGGGCTACTCTTCATTTCGGTGCGTGGGCTTCTCAGTGCAGTGGCTTCTCTTGTGGAGCACGGGCTCTAGGCACGTGGGCTTCAGTAGTTGTGGCACACAGGCTCAGTAGTTGTGGCTTGCAGGCTCTAGAGCGCAGGCTCAGTAGTTGTGGAGCACGGGCTTAGCTGCTCTGCGTCATGTGGGATCTTCCCGGACCAGGGCTAGAACCAATGTCCCCTGCATTGGCAGGTGGATTCTTAACCACTGTGCCATCCGGTAAGTCCCTTAGAGTTATTTTAGAAGCTAACCCTCAGTACAACTTTCTGTATTTCAAAACCTTTGGATCACCAAAGACTCAATTATTTAATGTTAGAAGCTTGAACTGGGTATGAAAAATTTGAAATTTTACCACCTCTCAGCTATTAATTTTTCTAAGCATTCAAATGTCCCACTATATATCAGAGCATCTTCAGAAATATATAAATCTACAGCTTGAACGTTAAAACAAAATTTTATAGTTGGGTTCCCTAAGGATTTACTGAGTCCAAGACTTTGATTTAATAGATTATACTTGCACTGTCCAATAAAGTAGACCAGCCACATGTGGTTATATAAATTTGAATTAAGTAAAATTAAAAATTCAGTTATTCAGTCATACTAGCCATATTTCAAGTGCTCAAAAGCCACATGTTGCTAGTGCTACCATATTGTACAAAGTATATACAGAACATTTCCTTCATCACAGGAAGTTTTTTTGGCCCACACTGGATTAGACCAAAGGAGAGAAAGTAATTTGTTTAGGATCACAATTTGTTAGTAGCAAAGCTAAAACTAGAATTCAGATCATTTAAATTCTATTCTTATTTGCTTTCTACTAAACCACACACTGTCCCTAAGAACTAATGAATAAAGGATTTGACCACAACAAGCAATAAGTCGAATTTAATATAAAATTACCCTATTTCCATGCAAGGTTTAGAAAAATGAATCATGTACTTGGCCATGAAGAAAACCTAATTAATTCCAAAAATACAAAGAATAACTCCCTCAAACCTCTGAAGAACAACAACAAAAAATTCTCCTAAAAAATTATTGCATCAAAAATGAAATCAAAAGCTGAAATTAAAAGCTACCTAGAAATTAATGAAAATACAAACTTTACATCAAAATTTATGGTATACAATTAAAATTATACTACAAAAATAGAAAGCCTTAAGAGGTTTTATCATTAAAAGAGAAAGATTGAAAATTAAGTAAGCACTCAATTTGTAAATCTAGAAACTAGTATAAAATAAAACAGAAGTTAAATAATGAAAAGGATAAAATTAACAAATACATATATTTCTTAAAGTAAACTTGATTAATTAAAAAATGATTAATAAGACAGGTTTCTTCTAAGCCTAATTAAAAGAGAAGAGAGAAAATGAACATCTACAGAATTAGGAATAAAAAGTAGATATGTTTTTGAAGATATTAAAGAAATTATATAAAAATATTACATGTTATTTTGGACCAATAAATTTGAAAATCCAAAAGAAATGAATGCTTTCTAGCAAAATACATATTAACAAAATTGCCACAAGAAATATCACAAAATTTGAGGTGACCAATAACCAAAAAATTTTCTTACAGATTATTAAAAACTGATGATCTGTATTAAAAGAGTAACAATGATTCAACGTCTATCAATTTTTAAAATGACATTAACAAATTAAAGGTAAAGAACTGTGTGATTAAATCAACAGATTAAAAAACACATTGGATAAAATTCAACAGCCATTAAGTTTAAGAACTATAAGCAAAAGGAAACTTCTAGATCAAAAACAATACAAACAGCAAGAATAATATTAAAAGTTAAAATTCTAAATGAATTCTCATCAAAATCAAGAAAGTCCTCAATCACTACCACTCACTCATATTGGTTTTGGATATTATGTTAAGTAAAGAAAATAAACTAAGTGGCATGCATCTTAGAAAAGAAAAATTATTATTATTTTCAGATAAAAAAATTGTGTAGAATAAGAGAATTCTAAAAGAATTATGATAGCAAATAAAAGAATTTAATAAAATAGATACAAGCTAAGTATACAATAACCAATAGTTTACCTTTATATTAGCAATGACCACTTAGAAATTGAAATGGAATATCCAGCTCAAAATATTGACAAACACTTGAAAATAATTAGGAATAAATATAATGCAGGAGATAAAGGAAGACCTAAATAATGACTAAGTATACCATATTCCTTGGACAAGGAGACTTCACTATTGTAAACCTATCAGTTCTTCCTAAATCAGCATATTTAATGTTTAGTCCACAAGGTTTCACACAGTACCATCTCTCACCATTTTATCATATTCACTCCAGAAATAAGATTCTTCATAAAGAGGAGAACTGTATCAGGTTTGCTCACTGCTCTACCCACAGTGCCTAATACAAAAGGAGGGGTGGGGACCTAATAAATTTTGTTAAATAAAACCTATCCCATTCATCCAATTTTAAAAATAAAAAGCTGAGGTCTAGAAAGTTAAGTGCCTTCATAGAGACCCAGAGTTGCTTCTTAGTGTACTTGGAGAAAAATGGAAGGTTTTTTAATATGGGATTTTATATTTCAAAAGCAAACTCTTCCTCATATAGCATCCCTGCAAGACTATGAGACGGGAGTGATGAGTTCCAGTATTGGCTTAGCTACTAACTAGTTTTGTGACCTGAGTCAAGCCACTTCATTTCTTTGAATTCAGGTTCTCCATCAGTAAAAGGAGGGTGCTGTATGGGTAGATGACATTAAGGAACTGTATCCTAAATTCCTTAGCCCAGCGGCCATGGCTCACGGGCCCAGCCGCTCTGTGGCATGTGGGATCCTCCCGGACCGGGGCACGAACCCGTGTCCCCTGCATCGGCAGGTGGACTCTCAACCACTGTGCCACCAGAGAAGCCCCTAAATTCCTTACTGTTAATGGAATAACACAATTGTGGTTTATAAAAGGAATCTTTATCTTTCAGAGATAATGTAAAATATTTATTGATAGGATGATGTGATGTATGGGATTTGCCCTAAAATAATCTGGGGAGGGGGAAAGTGACTAGGAGTATACATGAAACACGACTGGCCATGAATGGATAACTGCCTAAGCTGGACATATGCATTTTACTCTTCTATCTTTATACATATTTGACATTTTCCCTAATAAAACATTTTTTGACTATAAAAGTACTGATCAAAAACTGTCCCTAAACCAAAGGAGTAAAGTAAGAAATAAAGCTTTCACCAACTGGAAATGCTCAATTCAGTCACTTAATAACATTTACTCTTCAAGATTCATTACCCTTGGGCTTCCCCGGTGGCACAGTGGTTAAGAATCCACCTGCCAATGCAGGGGACACGGGTTCAAGCCCTGGTCCGGGAAGATCCCACATGCCGCAGAGCAACTAAGCCCGTGTGCCACAACTATTGAGCCTGCGCTCTAGAGGCCAAGAGCCACAACTACTGAGCCCACGTGCCACAACTACTGAGCCTGCGTGCCTAGAGCCTGTGCTCCACAACAAGAGAAGCCACCACAATGAGAAGCCTGTGCACCACAACGAAGAGTAGCCCCCGCTCGACGCAACTAGAGAAAGCCCTGTGCACAGCAATGAGGACCCAACACAGCCAAAAATTAATTAATTAACTTAATTTTTTAGAAAAAGAAAAAATTCCTTTAAAAAAATGCATTTAAAAAAATTCATTAGCCTTTAGCTGCAGGGTCACATTTTTTTCAGCCCTTTGGCTTCGTTCCCTGCTAAGTCATATCAGAAGCACCATTATTTATGAAATTACTAGTAATGGTTTTCTAAGGAGACCTCATCTATCATTTTTAATGTTTCCTCCCCTTCTATTAAGTGGGCTCTTTAATGAGAGGGGCTCATACAAATACATACTGCTGCAGTCATAAAAATACATCATTAGCCAAAGAGATAATTGAAAATATCATTGTTCATTCTCTCTATAAATAGAAGGAGAAAGGAGAGAGAGAGAGGGGGGACTGATTTTAATAAAAAGGACCAAACTCGCATTTCATGCATAGAAGTCTGCCTTCCAATACCAGAGGAGGTGGAGAGCATGATCAAGTTCCTACAGAGCCACTAGGAAGCCAAGTAGCATCATGGCCTGGAACCAATCAGATGTCTAGCTCACCTTTGTTTCAGTGTCTGGCTTAAAAACATCTGAGTTCCAGTGAACAAAGTTCTTAGAACTAAGCAGCTGTTCACAAATGCATCATATGCAACCCCAAGGAGGAAAATATTTCCTTTCCTTCAGAGCAAAAAACAAACCCAGACAACAATCAAAAGACAAAATCTCTTTAAGATCACTGAAAATTGAGATATTCCAAAAAGAAAAATCTATTTCATATTCTCACGTCCCTTTGGTGGGGACCTAGGCTGAGTGACCTGACTTGCTAATGAATTTGCTATCGTTCCTTCCTGATCTTAATTTTAATCTTTTCTTTTAACCTCTATTTAGGATTCCCCTTTTCATTGATTCCCATATTTCTATAGTTATGTCTCAATGTTTCCCATTTAAGAAATACTGAAAGCTAAAATTATAAAAATCCTAGTAGAGGACATGAACTCTTTCAAAGAACTCTTCAACTGATAGACTATAAAAAACAAAATGGGTAGATAATGGATAAAATACTTCATACATGAGATTAATATTAATTACATGTGATTAGGCAGTGGAGACTTTAGAATTCGAGTGAGGGCTTAAAAAGGTAAGATGCGGAAGAAAGAAAATGCAAATGGTCAACCCACTGCTTTCCAAAGCCTGAAGCTTGTACTAGTATTACACGTACAGCATGTATCCTTCCAACTGCAACAGCCTCTACCCCACACAGTGAAACAATACTTTATCAAGTTTATAGAAATGTTATAAATATATTTATTTTTCAGGTAGTTTTGCCTCCATCACAAAAGGCATTAATTAAATACATCCCAAAAAAACCTTGCGGCAGAATGCAAAGTACATAAAAGCAGGATACTGTGATTAAATCCCCATTTCATAATTTGCTACATAGGTAAACTTGAATAGTTAACTCTCCTGGCTTGAATCTCTTCATCTATAATAACAGGGATTGTTATATTTAACTCAGAGTTATAAGGATTAAGTGACAATAAATATCCAAATAGTACCTGGCTAATGGCATGTGCTTAATTAAGAGCTCTTAGCTCCCTTCTTGTAAAAATATTAGATTTATAATTTAGCTGTGGCTTTTAAACCCTAATCACAACTTTTAATCATCAACAGGACCCTCCAAGTAAGAGGAATTTTCCTTATAAAATTAATATGTCAATATGTTAGTCAATAAGTACTCTTAGTCTGAAAAATATTGGATGTGAATAATAAAACTAAGGAGTAGTTTTCAACATAATGTTTTCCAGACAGTCACAGATTAAAGTATTTTTGGATAGCCAAATATAGTTTCCAAGTAAAGAACAACAATAAACAGCTTATATTCCTAATAACACCCTAAATTCATAAATTTCACTAATACTAGGTTGTCTTTTTTTAAAATGTATGTTCACTTATTAAACTGCAGTACAAAAATAAATCATTCTTTGCTCTCACAAATTCTGCAAGCATTAAATGGGTCTCTAACTGGCACAGGAGGTAAAGGTCTCTCCATTGGCTCAGTGCAGTTTTTATTCACTGGAAGAAGGAGTAGAGCTTGGCTAGGTTCTTCCATGGTCCTCTATTCCGTCCAGGGCAACTGGGAACAGAATAAGCTGGGGGGAATCGCCCTGATGTACAGGAACCATAGATAGAAGATACCCCAGCATATACGGAGGCTTAGCTGAATATGAGCTTACAAGGGAAAAGTAATAACGGCAGCAAGGAAACAGCAGACCCACAAGCCAAAGCGGCAGTAACTGAATGTTAGATTGGGACTTTTTTGGTCCTGCTTTTGACTGATGTTCAAATGTGACCACTATGAAATACCAGCATGTGAGACATGTTCAGAAACAGAATTTTCAGAGAAAATGGTCAAAAACAAGTTCTAAGATTTTGGGGTCCACTGACAAGATCAAGGAGCAGAGTATGGGCCATAGCAGAGGATTCTGTATAAAAGAAAAGTGGGCTGTGATCCTACCCTCTCCGTCCCAGCAACCAAAAAGAGGGGTTAACTGCATGCCTACCCCTAAATCGACATCTCACAGAGCCTGGATGACAACGGGAGAGCATTCTACCCTCCGGAGAAGAGCCAGGATGCAACTAGGGAATGGCGTGTCTGACTTCTACCTTAGAAAGCAGAAGTAATCATTCTGGGGAAATACCTACACTACTACTGCAGGCGGGACAAGAAATGTGTGGATGCTTCCCAGATGTGGGCCATGTGGGAGAGGGCCAGCATGAAGACGCTTTAATATTTTCTCAACAAGATGCTCTGGAAGGAAGAGAGGGTCCTATCAGTGAGAATCTATGTCCCTTAAACATCTGAAAGGACCAGAGAGCACGGAGACAGCTTGTAACATTACCAGTCACCAGCCATGTAAGAACTTTCCTGCCCTACTTCCTCACTTCCCATTCTCCTGAATTTTGACCTTGTGGTGCCAAACTGAGTTGGTGGAGGAGTGAGTGGAGAGAAAAAGCAAAAGAACACCAAGCAACCTTCCCCAAATGTAGGCAGTCTGTGCTGCCTATAGCTGGGAAACAGTAGTGAAAGGAGATGCATTGCTTTTGAATTCAAATTGAAGCAATGTTCACTAGTTTGGACTGGATCCTTTAATTCTACACTCAAGACTGAGTTTGTGAATTAAAGTGACCCACTGACAGTTTATTATCTGAGAATGAGCTCATGCAGAGGGAAAGCTTCCCTAACTGAATGAAGTTAAAGGCACCACAGGAGATAAAAAATGTTGTGTTTTGATTTCATCCCACATGTAGAACTTGTTCAATATATCGGAAACAAAATACACACACACACACACACACACACACACACACACACACGTTTGCTTGTTACAGCTGGTCTCTTAAGACACATTCCCTAACAGAGAATAGTCACCATAAATGCTGCTTTTGAAAATGACCAAAGATAGGGACTTCCTGCTGGCCCAGTGGTTAAGAATCTGCCCTCCAATGCAGACGATGCGGGTTCAATCCCTGGTCAGGGAACTAAGATCCCACATGCCATGGGGCAACTAGGCCCGCGCGCCACAGCTAGAGAGAAGCCCACAAGGAAGAGCCCACACGCTGCAACAAAGACCCAGCGTAGCCAAAAAAAAAAAAGACCAAAGACAGCAGTACTGGAAACAATATTTAATAAGAGATAATGCTAAAAAGCCAAAAGGAAGACCTTCAGAGCAAAAGAGAAGAGGATTCAGTGCCCCTCCAGAAGAATAAGGCACTGCCTGCTCTTTAAATAGTCCCAGATGGCAGTTTTTAAAGAAATGCAAAATAACAGACTAGAATAACAGACTAGAAAGAAAGCAGATACCAGTGTTGGTAATAGAGTGGAAACAGTGTGAGTGCAAATGGGATAATTTTTTTGACAGCAACTCAATATGTATCAAAAACCTTAAAAAATTGATATTCTCCTACTAGGGATTTTTACTAGAAAAATCATCCAAGAAATAGGAACCTAAGTTCAAAAATATTATTAGTAGTATCAAACAATTACAAAATCAGACAAAACAAAGGAAAAAGCATATTTCAGACATTAGATAACAGGCAGTGCAGGACTGTGATCTCTGAGAAAAGGGAAGCCAGTGAGGTGGGCCTACAGTTACCCCAGGCTAATGTCTAGAGTTTACAGGCTGCAGTGCAGGGAAGGGAATCCAGGAGAAATCCAGCTGTCTCATTTGTGCTCAGAGAGCCCAGCTAGAATATGACTTCAGATCTCAAAATAGCAGAGAGGTGGCTGCTATACAGAGAGAGAGCTCAGAAGATTTGCAAAAGGTTAACTCAAGTTGCTGGTGGAGTACTGATGTGTGTATATTACAAGAAAAAATTATCCAAGGCCTGGTGAAGAACCACTAGGAAGTATTAGGCAAAAAATGTCCAGAACTCACTCAGGCCTGGGAATAATTCACGTTCCTCCTAACCAGAGGGAAATACCATGGGGCATCAGGTAGAATCCTCAGAAAGAAATTGCATTAGTAGTGGGGCTAATTAGACTGAAAGTAAAGGCTGCTCTCAACTGACCTCAAAAAGCTTAAAAGCAAATATTGAAAGAATCAATCTAAGTGACAGCTATAAGACTTGCACCACAAGAAACATCAAAGGATGTCCTTCAAGTGGAACGAAAATAACATCAGATGGCAATCTGAACTGATGTAAAGGATAAGTGAAGGAAAGGGCAAATATATTGGGAAAATAGATAAAATATACAATTTATATATATAAATTATATTTTTAAAATATGCAATATTTTTCTCATTTTTCAATCTCTTTAAAAGAGAGTTGACTGTTTTGAGCAAAAATAATAAAGTATCGCAGGTTTGTAATACGTGCAGAATAAAACATATGACTAAATATTAATAGCAAATAGGATAAGAGCATAGAATATAAGTTTACAGTTGTATGGTTCTTTTATTATATGTAAAGTGATATAACTTGAAGTAGACTGTGATAAATAAAAGATGTGTATTGTAAAACTTGGAAGAACCACTAAAAATATATATATATAAGAAAATAAGTCAGGACTTCCCTGGTGGTCCAGTGGTTAAGAATCTGTCTTCCAATGCAGGGGACATGGGTTCGATCCCTGGTCGGGGAACTAAGATCCCACATGCTGTGGGGCAATTAAGCCCACTTGCTCTAGAGAGATATAATTTTAAAAAGAGGTCAAATTGTTAAAAGAACATAACTATCTTAAGTACTACTACTACAACTAGTTGTACTACTGCAACTAGTAATGGAGCTCTAAAATATATGAAAAAGTGATACAACTGAAAAAGAGAAATATACAAATGCACAATTATAGCTGAAGATGTCAATGCTCTTCTCTCAATAACTAATAGAAAGACACAGAAGACTTGAACAACACCATCTACCTACTTGACCTAATTGACAGTTATAGAACACTCTAGCCAACAAGAGCAGAATACACATTATTTTCAAGTGCAGATGGAAAAGTCACAAAGATAGACTATATTCTAGGCTGTAAATACATCTCAAACTTAAAAGGATGGAAACCATATAAAGTATGTCCTCTGACTTCAAGAGAATTAAACTAGAAATTAGCACAAAGTTTTGTGGAAAATCACCAAATATTTGGAAATTAAATAACATACTTTTAAATAATCAGTAGGTCATGGAAAAAAATCACAAGGGAGATAAGAAAATATTCTGAAGAAAATGACAATGAAACAAACAAAATAAAAATTTGTAGAATGTCACTAATACAGTGCTTAGAGAGAAATTTATAGCATGGCCCTTAATACATGCCTAATAAATATTTGCTGAATGAGCTAACTTAATCCCCAGATCAAGCATATGAGTTAAATATTCTCATTTTACAAATGAGTATACTAAGGTGAAATAATTTGCCACACCATCAGAAAGTAACAGAACACTATTTAAGCACAGGTATATCTAATTCCAAGTTCTGTACACTTTCCACTACATTACATTGATAGAGAAGGAACACTACTGAATAACTGTAAAAGCATCATACCATCACATACATATTGTCCACCTATCCTTTTTCCTTACCCATGGTTTGTGGTTACCGGAGTGTTGGGACCAAATGGACAAGACACCAATATGTTAAAATCATATCTGTATCTGTATGTTTATATCTTTTTCTATACCATAATCTTTATATTTCTATATCTGTATCTACAGATTTAATATTTGGAGTACAACTGACAGATCTAAATCACTAGATTAAATCTTGAACACAACCCCCGGCCCCAGCTGTACAAGTAGGAAGACTAGAGAGAGAGTTAGCTTATTTAAAACAGACATCGTAGATAGAAGACCAAATTAACTTTATGTACTCATACATGTAAGCATACATGAATATGACATTGATTTGGATTTAATCTTCTAAATGCACAAAGAAATGAAAAATATTAGGGAAAAACAAACACCTAAACATTCTATTTTCCTTTGCCCCAAGAATCTCTCATTTCAATTCTCCCCACGTAAAAGGAGGAGGCCCTTGGCTGCTATGTTGCTCATATACAGCAACATTGCCCAGCAGGCGGCTGTTGCATGTTTTTAAAAAACAGCTCCCATAGTTGATCATACACATCAACTTCCCTTCACAAGTCAATCATTTATGACAGCTGTTTCCCAAAAATAAGCATTAGGAAAGCCAGAGCAGCTCTGAATGGAGAGTCAACGGATTGCACATCTTACCACATTTCCATAGCTTGCCTGGGGTTTTACCATCATCACAATAATCACAGAACTCGAAGAAGCCAACTACTGTTTCGTCACATTTTCTCTCTTTGGATGCTCAGGGCAGAATTTTCAAAACTCTGTGAAAATGGGACCCATGCTGCATACTAAGAAGCTATTAAAGGATAAGACAAATAGCATCCACACCATTTGCCTGCCTTAAAAGCTTAATGTTTCTTATAATCTGACATGGTAATAATTCATGGGGATGCCATGATGCAGAGAAACTCAGGGCTTTACAACCATTGAAAGATTATTAAACTCAGTAAAAAGATAAAAGTAAGTGAAAAATGATACAATAAAACTGAACTTTTCATCTCCTTGACTGCCAGACCCTGCAATAAAAATATATCTGAATTTTATAAATCAACATAAATCTTTGGGGCAAATAGACATAGATCACTCACTGAAACTATATAAGGAGGCTAGGCTGTATCTTATCCATAACGAATAAGAACAAGAAATGTGTCTTCAGATTTGGTACTTGAATATGAACTTTGGATACACAGGCTGTACTAGTTACTGTACAATATAGTCTTGCTTATGCCAGTGTATTTTAAGGCAAATACTCCTTCTTTAAAGTTAAGCAATAGCGCATTGAAGAAGATAAAAATAATAGCCACTATTTATGGAGTGCTTGGAGTCTTCACTTTTCATTTTCTTCTCATTTAATCCTAACAAAAACAGGTACTAAAGATTGTGTAATTTGTAAGCGGCAGAGCTGAAATTCAAATCAGATCTCTTCCAAACTAGAGCTCACAGTCTTGACTCTTAAGCTATCCTGTATCCAAAGGAATCAAAATATATACTGTGCGTCACATATAAAGAATCCAAGAAGTGATTATCAGTTACTAAAAGAACAAAAATGCTCATTCAGAAATGACACTACCAACTTCCATGACCAAAAGAGTGGAACCAGACACAAGAACACTTTTTATGCTTAATTCTCCTCCATGTCCCTTCAGAACTCCAGAGTTCCCTATCGCTGCCCCACTAGATCCAGTCCTTTGGAAACTCATGAGCTCCAAATTGTATTAAGAAATTTATAAAGTAATTAACAGTGATGTTTTAATCATTCACAGGAATCTCCATAGGATATGTAAAATTGTGATACATGTTGGAAAATCTTTCCTACAAATGACAACTACATAATGCATACTCTCACTATGACAGCTTCCAGCCTCACTGTGTGCTAAACCATAATAAAAACAAATCATATACTAACTTGTTAAAGATGCCCAAGTTCCCCAAAAGCAAAAATGTGTTGGACACGTTTCTGCTCCACACCTAGAACCACTGTGAAATTTGATTTCAAAACTCACTAATAGCTCAGAGAAATAGACTCTATTTAAAACTCTGTTGTTTCTGTTCATGGTAACCAATCCTATTCCCTTCTCTGTCAGGCATCTCCAACTTCTTCTTAATTTATCAAATAATAACAACCTGTTTATCTAGCATATGCTGTGGGTCAAGCTCTGTGATACATACTCTGTATGCATTATATCATTTATTCCTTTATATAGTCCTATAAATTAGATACTATTATATCATTCCCATTTTACAGATGAGGAAAAATGGCAACTGCCTCAAGTTACACTGCTAGTAAGTGACAAAAATTGGATTTCAACCCAGGTCTGTCTCACTACAGGATCTTTGCTCTGAACTGCTAACCTGTGAAAGCCAGACGAGACCCCTGAAATTATCTATTCTCAAATCTTCATTTTATAGATGAGGATGTTTTAACCCAAAGAGCTTAAGTGACATGTTCAAGGTTACACTTTGATTACTGGTAGAGTCAGGGCTAAAACCCAGGGCTTGCTTTTCTATGCTCCTTCTACTACTTCCTATAGCCTTTTTCTAAAATTTGAAAAAAGAAATGCATTCTTTCTACACAAATAAACATTCCTATAAAGTTATCAATCTGACTTACTATATACAATGCTCAGGAGACCCTCTCTGATTTCTTTGAAGCCTCCAAAAGCTGCTAACTCTTATCCCTATGGCTGATTTAGGATGATGAACATTTTTTTGTTTTTTGTGGTACACGGGCCTCTCACCGTTGTGGCCTCTCCCACTGCGGAGCACGGCTCCAGACGCGCAGGCTCAGCAGCCATGGCTCATGGGCCCAGCCACTCCGCGGCATGTGGGATCTTCCCAGACCAGGGCTCGAACCCGTGTCCCTTGCATTGGCAGGCAGATTCTTAACCACTGTGCCACCAGGGAAGTCCCTGATGATCATTCTTTAATACACACAAACTCGGTTCTCAAACTTGGTTACATATTGTAATCACCTAGGATTGATTTTAAAATGCCCAATTCCCAGGCTATATCTCAGATTAATTAAATTGGGATCATTAAGGGGGGGCACCGAGGTATCACCAGTTTTTAAAATTCCCAGGTGCTTCCAATATGCAACCACGTTTGAGAACCAGGTTATAATAAAAATTGAAAATTTAAAATAATGTTTTGGGAGATCATAGATCAAAAAAGCTAAACTAACACAATCTCTAACATTGTTATAAACTATATTAATCCACCTTCCTCAAAAAATGAGTAGAGAAAAATCTAAGAAATTTCAAAAAACAAAAAACTCTCATCATAGAACATCAGCCTCAGTTACTTAAATTCCTTGTAGTTGATAATTCAGAGAAACACGCAGAAATCCTTAAACACACACATTAAAAGAGTAATCTGAGGGCTCCCCCCGCCCCCCCTCCCGCTGGCGCAGTGGTTTGAGAGTCCGCCTGCCGACGCAGGGGACGCGGGTTCGTGCCCCGGTCCGGGAAGATCCCACATGCCGCAGAGCGGCTAGGCCTGTGAGCCATGGCCGCTGAGCCTGCGCGTCTGGAGCCTGTGCTCCGCAACGGGAGAGTTCACAACAGTGAGAGGCCCGCGTACCGCAAAAAAAAAAAAAGAGTAACCTGAGCTACCAGCCAAAATGAGCTCATAATCGTAGACACACATTCATTGTTGTTTCCATATACACGTCAGGAAGCACCAATCAGGAATGTAAAGAACCACACTCATAAATCAACTGATGACAGTCCTTTTTCCAAAGCTAATTCCAAGAGGCTCCTTCCTTGACCTAAGTCATTAGTAAATGAACACTGTTTGCATTTCACAAGCATGTTTAAACATCACAGGTTTTGTATTCCATAATAGAAGAAAATGTGATTGATTACTCATGGGGTCACATGACTAATCAAGAGAGGATTTTAATCACTGTGAATAAGAAAATAATAGAATTAACATAAAATTAATGAACTTAATTGTACTTTCTAGTTATAAAAATTGAGTTATAATAAATATTTGTATTTCTTACTTTTATCAGAGTATAATTAACCCATTCTTTTTTACCTTCCTCAGTTTTCTATTCCTCCATGGAAAATTATGCTTTGACTCTGATCTTACCTATTTTTAGTCCCAACTACACAGTAAACTGGCAAGGCTAAATATTTTCAGTATTTCCTTTATTAGAATTTGATTGAAATAAGAAATACATATCAAAATATTTATTTTTGTAACAATTATATTTGCACTCAAAGCAATTTGACAAGATTTTTCTTAATACTTCAAGAATAACTATTCTGACCCAGGCATAATTCAGAAGAAAACATGTCTACTTACTGGTATCATCCAGTTAGCCAGGTCACCATATTTGGAAACCTGCATGGCTCCTAGCATTGTTAGATTGACATGTCCCCTGAGAAAGATAAAGAAGAAATATAAAGCAAACTTCACAAGCTTTATGTCCCTTTTGCTTGAGATTGCCAGCAATGAAAATAAATAATTCTAACCTCCCCCCCCACCAAAGTACATTTGCTCTCCTCCACTCAACACCTGATTTCCAAATAGATTGGCTCAAGCTAATGTAGAGAAATAACCATTAAGAGTTCTTTTTAAAAAATTATAGCCTATACTGTCTCCAAAAACAAATTAAAAACAGGTGTACACACAGTGAGTTTGTTTCCTTCAGTGAGGGAGAATATGGCTAGATTTGAAAGCAAACACTAGCTAGAAAATGAAAACACAGTTTGTAGAAAATGTTAGGATCCTCAGAAAGAGCCTTAAAAGTGTTTACTTCAGTTTAGTTGGCACAGATATATATTCCATTTTGAGGGTTCCTTTGATAATAGCGGGCTGGAAGTTCCAACTGCCAACATTCAATGTGAATAATTTCACATCTTGGTGCAGCCAAACAAGCCCATGATCATTTTCTGGCTGGGAGAGATGTCTATGTTTCAGAGTCTTGCTAACAGACTCAGGGAATGACTCAGCTCATTAAACGTCATGTGAAACATGAGGGGCTCCGTTATTACATACCCTCTAATCATCGCAAATGATTCATCGCTGGAGAAATAAGAGGCTCCTGGAAGAACAGTAACTGTTTCCTTGCCTACACAGACACACACACACAAACACACACACACGGGAGAAAAAGAGGAAAGAAAAGGCTATTAGATTTCTAAGAGTGGAAATCATGGTGGAGACAGAGGTCTATACCTTCTCTGTTTCCTACAGAACTAAGGGTCCCTTAACCAAAATGTGGCAGCAACAGGGGTATGGGAGACACAGTGGGAACTGTTCACCTATGAAGAAGAGCATTTTGTCACTAACATTGTTCAGATTTGCCCTTGCATGGTGATAATAAAAAGCAGCCCAACTTTTAATTTTATTATTGCTTTGAAATTCTCTACAGACAATGCACCCCTCTACTGCCTATTATTATGTAACCATCCCCGCCTCCCACCAGACTCAGTCCCTTCACAAGTCCCTGTTAAATGCTAATAGGAGTGAGGAGGAAAGGAGGTGCTGGGATGCACCTGTCAAAACCCATGCTACTGTAAGTCACTAGAGCAAAGATATTGTGGAACAGACATGAAGGAATACAACTTGAAGGGAGTGACACAGGAGATGCTCCTCAGATATTTCTTAAAATTCAGTAAATAACCTAGAAAGAAAGGTCCCACCTAATTCCTTAACATCACTGGGACTGAATCTCTTCTTCCATCTCTCTCTCTGCTTCATTTTTCTTCCCTTGCTCCTATGTTTCTATTAAAACCAAAGAAGGTCCTCTTGGAAGGACCTCTCACAAAACTTACATCTCATAATAAAAGTCCAGAACTGGAAAAGTTCTTCAAGGTCATCCAGTCCCCACACAACCTATAATATCACCTGACTCAAACTTGAGCTGCTTTTTTCTTGTGACCTGTCTGTGCAGGAGCTTTAGGTGCCTAGGAGAAGCTTCTGGTCTCAGTAGAAAAGTGCTCACATGCCACTTTGCCAAAGGTAAGTCAACTGTCTGATAACACCTCATGCCATGGTCCCAGTGTGACAGGGCAGACAAAAAGAAGGGGAAGAAAAGTGATTCCAAGATTAGAACAGAGAGAAGCTCTTGGACACAACAGGACCAGACCGATCTGATTGTGCTCAGCTGTGTAACAACAGCTATAACCTCAACTTCTCAAGTCTTCCCTGAGAGCTAACTTCTCCACCAGTACCCTGCTCCATTTGAGCTCAACTGTAAAGCAAGGGTAAGACTATATCATGCTGAATTATTTATTGGCCAAAAAAGTTTGATTCTAAACAAAGGAAACATTTTCACATCTTTTAAAGGACCACAAAGCTGAAAAGCTTTGGAAAATACTTTCTGGTGCGGTTAGTAGGGGCTGGCTTTTGGACAGCACATAATATTTGAAGAATTAAATGAAATGGTGCATGTGAAGTCTTTAACTCTAGTACCTGGCATAGAGAAAGGACTCTGTAAACATTACTTTTATTATTGTCATTGTTATTATTCCTCACTGCAAACCTGCTTGTGGAAAAGACAGTGCCATCACCCCTTTAGGGATAAATGCTACAGGGGCAAGCAATTCACTTTTATGGTGGGGTTATACACCAGCCCGTGAATTCCAGGTTTCAGGACAAGTGTAATACAACTAGACCTTATCCTAACACAACTTTCACGTCCAGCAAATACAGTTCCTCACCAATCCTGTGAGGTGGAGAGGCAAGGAAGAACTTGCAGGCTGAAAATGCAGAGAAACAAAAAATTCTCAATTATTTGTTCTCTATGTGATAAATCACAATGACTTCCAAAAGGCCGTCTCAACCAGCTGGTAGTACATAGAAGGCATTATTTACCACTTTATAGGAAACTTTGAGATCAATGCAGAGAGCTTCAGCTCTCCCCATGTGATTTATGAAGGATGGCTTTATTAAAGAGCCCAGAAAATAATTCTTATGAAACAAAGTTATTCTCAGGCCCCTGCTAACACATTCTGGCATCTTATAAATACATTCTTTGGAAGCAAAGTTAATTTTCATCATTTTTAATATCCAAAATCTAAACAAAAAAAGGTATCCTAAAGTTGAATCCATGCTTTTCAAATGCAATGTCCAAATTTAGTCAAGAAACAATTATCATCAATAACACAATCAACATCTTAAAGAAAAGGGTCTTTCTTATTTGATTTTTCCTAATTGATTTCTGTCTCCTCCAAATTTGCTCTGTGTATGTCTATATCCTCTAATGATATTCAGGCAATAGTTACTCAATTTCATAGTTTTGAGTCCTTTGGCTCATGATATAACATGTCATTCACTCAATATCAAGTAAATGTCTACTCTGTGCCTTGAACAATGTTACACACAAAATGCAGATGCCCTAAACGAATGGTTCTCAAACGTTAACACCCATCAGAATCACATGGAGGGCTTATAAAAATGCAGACTGCTGAGCTCAGCTCCCTAGAGTCTGAGAGTTTCCATCGCTAACAAGTCCCCAGTGATGGGGATGCTAATGCTGTGGCTCTGGGGACCACTTTGAGAACCACTGCCCCAAGAAAAGGGAACATAATACCCAGCAAGAGAGATGAATATACACAAATAATTACAAGGCAAAATATGGTATGCTTATGAGACACTAGATGTGTTGTGGGTTTGAAGGAGGAGCACTTCTGAGCCACAGAAGGATCTGGAGAGGACAAATGAACTGGGATTTCAAGGATAGGTATAATGCATTTCAATAGGACATTACCAATAAAGAGACGGGGATAAAAAAGGAAGGGATAGAACAAAACAAAAAATGAAAGGCACAGCAAGAGCAGTCACAGAGAAAGGAAAGCACGAGTCATGGTCAGAAAAGATCCAGCAGTTCAGTATGGGTGGACTCAGAAGACCTTGTAGGGCGTAGAGAAAGATAAATTTGAAAAGGTCAGTCACAACCATTAGATAGATCTTGAATGCCATACTATTTGAACTTTAATGTTCAGGCCTGTGATTCTTCAGATGTGGCACACAGACCTCTAGAGCAGGCACTATTGATGCTGGGAGCTGGATAAATGTTCTGGTTATTGTAGGATATTTAACAGCATCCCTGGCCTCTACCCACTAAATGCCAGTAACACTGGCAATCAAAAATGTCTCCAGACATTGTCAAATGTCCCCAGGGGAGAGCAATCACCCCTCTTTCCCACGGAAAACCACTGCTCTAGAGGTACATGGCAGGAACCACAGATATTCAAAAGCTGTGAGATTAACACGGTGGTTCTTTCTAAGTAGTTTTAATCAAAAGGAAGTCATTTAAAACATTATTTTGATATTAAAGAAAGTAATATTAAGAAATAGGAAAGAATGCAAAATGCACATTAATATGAAAGCTAACGTGAGATTTATTAGAAATTTCACAATTCCATTGGGATACTGCAAATCTTCCTGGGACCTTGGAAATGTTCTAAGCACTGCCTTATGCACCTCTGTAAAACTCAGGTTATCAGTGGATATAGCTCAACGTGCAGAAAAGGCCAGGGGGCCAGGAGCAGGAGACCCTGTGTTAGTCCAGTCCCTAGCAACGTGATCTTGAGAACATCACGTCACTTTTCTGGGCTTGATTTCCCAATCTGTACAACAAGTTTTCACTTGAGGTTCAAATGATTTAATATATTTGAAAAAAGTATGCTGTAAACTATGTAGTACTATACAAGTGGTCATTCATTGTTATATAACCATATGAAATTATTATTTAGAAAAAGGGATCCTTAGAAATAGCTGTATTATTTTAAAATTTTAATACACTGATTATGCCCAGAAACATAACTCTTTATATTCCTTCCAAGGGATTTCTATAGAAATAATTTCAAATTAACACAAACAATGGGCTGATCTTCCTAGTAATTTCCAAACTTGGGGAATTGCGGAACCACCAATTTAGATTCTGGGTTCTCAAGTTCAAAGTATTTCCTCCCTAACTTAGTTCCAAAGTCAAAAGCATCATAAGTTCCAAACAGGACTTTGATGAAAATGATAGGATATTATTAAACTATTCTGCAGCCTGGCTTCCCCAAAGCAATGAATTCTTGTTTTACAAAGTAGTTTAAGATTATACGTGATATCTCAGAAGTTGACATCTAAAACTGGTGGCTTCATCAGGATAGAGCTAAAGCTCAATGGAATCAGAAATGCCTGCTGTCCAATGATGTCATTGAAAAGATTAGCTACTTTTCCAAAAAAAGTGGGTTTTATGAGCTCAAGCCTGATATTTGGAAAATGGAGTTATTCATTTTGCAAATAACTCACTAACATTAATTAATTAAACCAAGCAGCAAATATTTTCACAGATCAACGAGCTATTGCTAAAGGGTACAGTACAATTAAATTACAGCCTTGGTTAAATGTCATTGCTTTACCACAGTGGGCCTTTCAGAGTTGAGTTGTGTTAACTAACTCAACTATTCAACCAGAAGCTGTTTTACTTTCAAAAATCCTAAGCATCAAACATCAATTCTACTTGGCAGCTGGCCTTTATGTTCAGCTCTTACTTCTCTTCTGAAATTTACACACACTGTTTTTGAACATGAAGCAACAATAATACTTTTGCGGGGGTAGAGTGAACAGGAGTAGAAGAACAGTAAAGAAAAACATGCTAGAATATAAAAATTAGCTTCTTATGGACAGCCCCATTCTAAGGATAATCTTTAGCCCTAACATGGTGGCAGTGCTGCCTCAAGCATGGGCAAAAGGTCTGACCTGTTTTTCCTCCTCTAGGCTGCTGCTACATGTGACCCTATGTCCCAGTCAAATAAAAGCTAATAATAAAAGGCAAAGCATATGAATGCAGGAATAAAGGAGAAGACAGGCTAGAGTCCCCAGTACAAAGAAACTCTGTATTTATTACTTACATCACTGGGTTGCACTGAGTGGCAGAGTACATCCTTAAGCACCCTTGAACCTTTGAAGGATGCTCTCCTAACTCTGATGTCGACTAGAGGACAGTAATTATTAACCACAACAAAAACCTCAGTGCACCAGATCTTGATTTTGGCCACTATGGATCCACTCCCCACCTTCTCATCATGAGAAAGCAGACCTATTTCAACCTGGGATTGGTCAATGGGAGGCACAAGCAGGAGACCCAGCAGAAAAGACCTCCATTCTCACCCTCACCCAGGTTTCTGCAAGATGGTCGTGTTCCTCTACAAAGACCCTGCTTCCTGTTAGGTGGTCCTCTCCCACAGCTGCCCCTTAGGGCCTAGGAGTGATAAGAACTCCCTGTGGTGCTTCAGCATCCTTTCTGGTTTCCCTTAATCTTGTCTGCACCCTTGTAAACTGTCCCTTCCTTTAATTCTCCTCGTTACCCCACCTGAGAGTGCTCTCAGGACGCTGACTGATTGACCCACCAAAGCTCCTACCATTATATGTAGCCCCTCCTGCAATTTCTCCTTTATCTTACTCTGCCCTAAATAGGGGAGACCTCTGACAGGCAATCCGGACCAAGAGGGCACTAGGAAGGCTTCTCTCTCGCTTCCTCCATGAAAAATACAGTGGCATACTCTCCAGGAAAAGACAAAGAAACAAGCCCAACTCTTTGCTATTACTTGGCAGAGAACTAAATCAATAGCAAAGGAGAAGGCTGGAAAAACATGTAATGAGTGAGTTTACCTGCATTGATTAGATCTGCATCAACTTCATTTTCTAATGGGTAAGGACCCTGTCAAATAAAGCACATGTTCAATTAGGAAAAGAAGTTTCTCACTGAATCACACACTAAAACTGAAATATAAGTAACTTTGCTTAAAACCCTAGGAAATCATCAAAAGACTTGAGGTGAACCTTTTCAAAATAATCCCAGTGTTTTCGTGGCTCTGTTTTCCACGTTGATTTGTCTTTTCTATGCTAAAAACTGTGCTTGGGTAAGTGAAAAATATTTTCTAAAAACTACCAAAGTCTGAAAGAAATGTTAAGCTGTTGGAAACACAGGTCAATAAAAAAGTAATTATTTAGTACCTACTATGCAGCCGATGTTATTCAGAAATCTTCCTGGTAGTATATCAATGAATACAAACTAAATGGCTGCCTTATTTGGCTAGAAGGGTCTGGAGAAGCAGTTTCAGCTTTTTGGTATGTAGCACCTAAAGGCTCGGATTTGCAGTTCTAACCTTATCTCTCAGTCCATCTAAGTTTTGATACCTTTATTTTCTTTTTGCCTGGTAATTCTCACTAAGTTTTTGATTTTTAATTTTCTATGTATTCTTATAAACCATCTCTAATTACTTGGAGTAGTTTCATAACATAACATTTATTAAACGAAAAGGGAGGAAATGGAAAAGAAAAGGTCTAAATTAGAGCCAAGAATGAGGAAATATTGGCTGTGAAATTTTAACATACTTTCAAAAAAAGGGACCAAAAATTTATTCTTTGAATAAATTGAAATGGCAACTAATGTTTTAGACCTGTGTAAATTTTTCTTTAAACAGTGACCATGGGTAATTCATATTGACTTATTTCCCTTGTCTTCAAAATGAGGGAATTGGTCACTCTAGATAATCTTTAAGGTACCTTAAAAATTTATGTCTTTGACTGCAATATGAATCTGCTTTTATCCAGACTCACATCATTTTTGTGTTTCTGAAAGTGATCACAATTATTGCCTCAATCAGTATCAACTACACTCTCATGACCATTATTTATATTTTAAATACTAGATATACATGTTCCATATGTACAATTTGCACTGCATTAACAGTTAAGAGCTACTGAAAAACAATAAAAGATTAGGAATATTATAAATTGTCAGACTATAAGTAATCTCTGCCATAATTAATAAGTAAATAAAAAATGTTACCCAGGAAGCTTAAGTATTTCTTAATTTTATTATAATATTGAATAAAGAGAATGGCCAAATTCTATGAGAATATCGAGCCCATCTGGAAGGTTAATCTTGAGGAAGGGAAAATTCTACCCTTTTGAACAACGTGGCCTCAAAACGAGTATTACATGAGAAGTTCTTGAATCAATCAACTGTCAAAAAATGTCCTGTCCTAAAGTAGAAATGTTACTCTTCAGTTTCTCATGCTGAGACTTACTGATTTTTATTTAATGTAGAATTGTTAATGACCTTCATTATCTTGTTCAATCACACAAAGGTTAAAAGTAACTACCTAAATATGATGGTGTGAGATCTCTGAAGCAGATGCAATAGGGGAGACGGAAGCTGATACAGGGACAAAGGAGGAGCAGTCGGAAAGCTCATAGTCAGGAAACCACCATCTACTCCAAAAAACACAACACGACGTGCTCACAAGTACCACCATTTTATGGGAAAAGTTAAATATTTTATCATGAGGATAAAAAGAAAGAAAAACAAGATTGGGAACTTTAAGGTAACAACTCTCAGTTATAAGAAGATTTCACTATATAAAATATCTCATTCTCCATCAAGATTGAATAAATAAAACTTTAATTTCTATCTTACCAAACCCAGGACTCCATTTTCACTTTGCAGATGGACAGTCATGCTGGGGCTGATAAAGTTGCTGGCCAGAAGCGGTATTCCTATGCCCAAATTAGCTGGAAAAAAAGAGGTTAAGGTCCAGCATATAAAAGATAGATTATGTCATAAATCTTCTACATGAATAAATCTGAACATAGGCCTTCTTTAAAGGTACTTACTCTGAATGTAATCACTGAATACATTCTCCCACCACCCTCTAGGTATTATTTTGTAATTTTTTCAAAAAGAAAATCTCTTAATCACAGCCTTCCCCATAAAGATATCAAAGCAGTGGCTTCAGAAAACTAGCCAAGAGGTCATTTTTATTGTAAGACATAGTTAGCAAATTTGGACTGTATTATGATTTATTATGACTGATGTCTGATATAACATGGCCTGACCTTTGTTTAAAAGCATTTTTCACTATTCAAAACTGCAACTGAAAATAAAGATGATTAAAATATTCTAAAACGGGGTACCATTTTTGAATTTTAAAAAAAGTTTTATGACAACACCAAAATGTCTGCCTAAATTGTATAGATTCCTTTGGATCACTGTGATAACATCCATTGGTAACTGAACCTTCCTTAAGACATAAACAGGATGGTGGGGATGTTTAAGCTTCAGTGAACACATTTGAGACCATATAAAAACAAAAGCTGTGTTACAGCATCAAAGAGCTAACTGGTTGAATTAGCAAACTATTATATATAGAATGGATAAACAACAAGGTCCTACCATATAGCACAGGGAACTATATTCAATATCCTGTGACAGACAATAATGAAAAAGAATCTGAAAAAGAATCTATGTATGCATAACTGAGTCACTTTGCTGTACAGCAGAAGTTAAACACAACATTGTAAATCAACTACACTTCAATGAAATTTTTTCTTAAAGAAGAGCTAACTGAGGGTATTAAATCTTCTTCCTTGGGTGATCAAAGTTCTGACTTGTATGCAGTGGTGTGGATTCGACCTTGCCTCTCAATACAAGCAGGCTGACCAGATCAGAAATACTAACACTGTCTGTGGGAATTCCCTGGTGGTCCAGTGGTTAGGACTTGGCACTTTCACTGCTGTGGGCCTCGGTTTGATCCCTGGTTGGGGAACTAAGATCCTGTAAGCTGTGCACTTTGGCCAAAAAAAAAAAAACAAACAGAAACTGACGCTGTCTGGAATTGCTGTCCACTACCACTGCAAACCACAGACTTTGACAGAATTAGTGCAAAGAATGATGGCACTCTGATGAGATTCTAATAACAGTGAGTGCTTTGTGAATGAAGTCCAGAAAAGATAAAGTTTGTATATGCTGCCATATTATAGACTACAAAGGCCAGCAGGACAACTCAATGTGCCAGGTCACCTCTTGTGAATACAGTAAGTCTATGAAGCTATGAGGATAGCTTCTTGGTTCACCTCTTACCAAATCACAATCTAGTGTAGACTTATTTGTACTTCATTTCTCACAGTGATGCATGGAACACACTGAGGTATTAATTCCATTATAATTATAAGCAGGCATTTTCAGGTAAGGGCAACCCAAATTACAAGTTTTATACCCCCCCTCTTTCAACATATGCTATAATTTTCTCAGTTCTTTAGTATTTTTTAGTAAGTCAAATACCAGGGAGAAAAAAGCCTATGTAATTTGGGTTGAAAAAGAGTAGGTGCTATGGAAAGGACCATTTATATGAACTGACTTGCAAATATTTTTCATAGGCAATACAATGACAGTGAATAAAGGATACCTAGAATCCATTATATCTAAAAATCAGCGTTATCATAGAGTCAGTGTTAAAATATCAATGGTAAACCAACTGACTGGACTGTAAGAAGAAAACCCAGAGACTAGCTTTCACCTGTTCAGTTCACTTGGTTGACTCCATATCTTGCTGATACTGGCGGTGGAAGAGGAAGCACTATTATACTCTCTTCCCCTATGTGAATTCCCACCATAACCCAATGTATAAACTGAAAGATAAAGAAAAATGAAGTGGTGGAGGTAAAAAGAAAGTAAAAAAACAGTTCTCCTGTCAATATCAGTCTGAAAGAAGATTTTTATGGACTAGGGGAAGCTCAGAGAATGGAGACACATGTCATGTTTCTACTACTTCCTGTCCCAGGCCTTTAAGTATGGCTTTACTGGATTCACCATTCAACAAATATTTATCTTATCATACTATTTGAATTTATATGTATTATTTGTATTATATAGTTCAACAGTTGATGTCTTGAAAATCAACAAAATGGTGAATAGACTCACTGTTATTTAAACACATTCAAAATCCAAACACTAATTGCACTAAACCATCTTCACCTACCTCTTTTTTGACAAAGTATTCAATATCTACAGCAGAATTTGAATCATTCATTGAATACCCTTACAAAACATCAGACATAAAAGGGTACATTCACAGAATCTTTGTCAGGGGAAACAAGAGGTTGTTAAGAAGTTGGATCTTACGTTTCAATGAGTATGTAAATGTCAGAACACAGAGAAAGTAAATAGCACTGGTTATAAGCAGTACCTCTGAGATTTGAAACCCTCACCTTGGGTAATCTTTTCTCCCAATTACCCTTAGCCATATGCCAAATTATAATGAAATTCCTTATATATTAGAGAACAGCTAAGGAAATTTTCAGTCACCATTTTGTTTCAAGAAGGCAAAAGGATTATAATTCTAATTTCATTTATCTTGATACCTTTAGGTTATATGCCACATCTGTAAAAATTGATCAATTGCTTTAGAAGTTACAATGGACTAGAAAGGAATCACTATGCAGGAGGCCTAGTAACTGATGAATATGTAAAAAGTGAGGGCTACGTCTTTGCCCAGCCCAGGGGGCAAGGAATAAAGGATACCATACATGCCATCCTCAAATTCAAGAGCTGCCCGCTTGATGATACGTTCCCTTACATTATCTCCAGGTTTACCAGATGTGGTTTTTACATCTTCCTCTTTCCGGATTGATAAACGCTTTAAAATAAACAGAAATCAATTATTCATGGTTGAGGTATACTTTGTATTTTAACACTAATGAAATACAAAACTCTCTCCCATTACTACTATAAGGCAAATCTGCAATATAATGTAGAGAATTTTTAAATTTAAAAAGAATACTATGGATAAAATTTGATGACAGAAATAATTCTTTAAAATGTAAGTGAAAAGACTTCCCTGGTGGTCCAGTGGCTAAGACTCTGCGCTTCCAATGCTGGGGGCCCGGTTGCAATCCCTGGTCAGGGAACTAGATCCCACATGCTGCAACTAAGACCCAGTGCAGCCAAATAAGTAAATTTAAAAAATAAATAAAACAAACAAATAAATTAATTAATTAAATAAAAAGTAAGTGAAAGAGGTCAGATGTTTGAAGAGGAAGATATAATTGTTCTGTCTCCTTGAAGCAAATAATTCCTCTGTTGCTGTCACACTGAGTGCCACTACTGTTACTCTAAGACTCCTGCAACTGAACTCTCCTCAGGTGCTCTGGGATGAAGCCAGAATAAAGAAAAGGAAATAGACCTTGGGACTTTATTTTTGCAGGGCTGTGAGAATGTGTTTACCAGATATTGCTGCTGCCAACTGCCTATTTCCACATGCAGAGTCTAGACTGGTTTTGCTATAACTGAATCATAGAAATATCCAGAAACCAGCCAGAAAACTATTTCCGTTACTAAATCTCCTTGATACAGACTCTGGTTTCTGTTTGCAAATGTCCCATTTTTGATCCCTGGCCCCTGACATTAGTTTTAGATTGCAGAATGCCTTTCTGTTTGATGTCCGCGGGTAGAGGGTATCTCTGAATCCACGGTATCTCTTACTTCACGTCTATTCTGTTGCCGATCCCTAGACACTTCTGAATCTTGATATCAATTCTGGTCCAGCTGGTCTTCATGCTCTCAGTAGCCTTAGAGTACCTCCAATGCTCCCGGTACCCACTCCTTGCCATGATCTCATACCCACCAGCTGCCCAGAGCCCAACACTCATGGGAAATGATGTTCTGTCTGGACTCTATAATGTGCAAAGACTTCAAGATAGATAGATAGTTCTGAACACTCAAACACTAAGAGTCCAGCAGGGGTAAAGCCACCGAAGACCTGATTATCCTCCTCTACCCATTAGGACAGCCAGCCAAAACTATGCATCATAAATTAGGACAGTTACAAAAGCCTAGAAGACACAGCCTAGAGAAGCATGTAATTTGATGATATACACAAGGAACTGTTGAACTGGACAATTACATAGACAATCATGTCCCCTCAAGATAGACACATGAGAAGCTCCTATTAAGATTCAGAGCAAGACTTCCTGTTCAGCTCTAATTCCTTATCATCTAGAATAGCCCCAGGGACACATCTCTGACAGTCAGATCCATAAATACTGACAGACAAGCTAAGTCAATTACCTCAATTCTTTTCTCATATTTTTCTCCCTTTATAAGGCGATGTACATAAATCTTAGGAATATGAATGTCTTCTGGGGCAAATGATCCAATATCCACAATTTCTTCAACCTAGGCAAAAAGAAAAAAAAATTTAATTATATAGTGAGAGCTTAAACTGAATATTTTTTATTAAAAAAAGATGAAGTATATGCATCCTTACAACCAACTTAGGCTGGATGTACAATGTAAGTATACATATACACATACACACACACATGCACGGCACAAATATACATATAAATCAGAGAGAGAGAAAGAATAAACACATGCAAACATACAAACTTCTAGATCCACAAAAACAGAAGAAATTCAAATACATGTGTCTGAACATAAAATACAAAACATAAAGCTCTAAAACTTTGCTTAAAACAGCCTCAGTTACAAATTTGTCAAATGGTTTGTCAGAACAGCTGCTTGAACTTTCACAAATTGCAGCTCAACTATGCAAAATCTGAAAGCACATCCCTTAAACCCAGATTTTCAAAATTAATGGGAAATTTATCATATCAAAGACAAAAATCTGTAACAACATCTGCTTGGTCAATTGCTTTTTAAATATAGATACAAATGCTATTTGTAACCATTTTTATTTATTCCTGTAATTAGCTTCCTAGGATCGTGATAGAACTGCAGTTGCTGAAATAATTTTACTTTAAGATTGATCATTAATTTCAATATGGAAATTTGAAAAAGGAATTATTAACTAATAACTGGAAATTCTAAAAATCAGAATTAAAGTTATTCACAGAGCAAAAGGGAATTTTATAGCAATACTGAATGCCCCAAGTTAGTCTGCTATTTTAGAATTCATTTTTAAAGAAGATAAATCATTTTTTTACATCAACATAAAAAAAAAAACCTCAGAATAACAAGGATCAAGAAAAACTACAGTCAACATCGTTGAGATCAAAAAATTATATTTCTGGGAACTTCCCTGGTGGTCCAGTGGTTAAGAATCTGCTTTCCAGGGCTTCCCTGGTGGCGCAGTGGTTGAGAGTCCGCCTGCTGATGCAGGGGACATGGGTTCGTGCCCCGGTCCGCGAAGATCCCACATGCCGCGGAGTGGCTGGGCCCGTGAGCCATGGCCGCTGGGGCTGTGCGTCCAGAGCCTGTGCTCCGCAACGGGAGAGGCCACAACAGTGAGAGGCCCACCTACCGCAAAAAAAAAAAAAAAAAAGAATCTGCTTTCCAATGCAGGGGATGCAGGTTCAATCTCTATTCAGGGAACTAAGATCCCAACATGCCATGGGGCAAGTAAGCCCGTGTGCCATAACTATTGAGCCCATGCTCTGTGGAACCCAAATGCCACAACTAGAGAGAAGCCCATGTGCCGCAACTAAGACCCAATGCAGCCAAATTAATTAATTCAAAATATTTTTTTTAATTAAAAACAAAATTATCTTTCTGGTGCCAAGAAAAATATCGTCTTGAAGACTGAGAGTGCTCAGCTTAATAGATGTCATACCCAAAGCAAAGAACTATCTTCAAATGAACTGACTTGTACAAGGAGAGGTGTATTATACCGTCTCCTTAAACTAGTAACTGAACTCTCCAGAAGTTTTTGAGGTTAAGCACCCCCTTCCTTTCTGCTATTCTACCATGTATGCCCACACCACACTCCCTCCACAATGAAAGAATAACAGGGATTAGCGAGTCATTTTCATTACTGTGCACTACTTCTAAATAGCTGAAGAAGAACAGGACATAATGGATAAAAGCTGTCTTCTCTGATAAACAGAAGGATCTTAACAAAAATAAAACAGAAACTCCAAAGAAGAGTCAATAAACATGTGGGCATCCAAGTTGAAATAGTGGGTAGAGATGTCCATCTATACTCATATGAGAATGAGTCAGAAGGCAAGAGGACTCCCCATCACTGTACTCCAGATCTTCTCCTCCAAACTTCTCTATGCTCTGATATATCAAGAGCATAGCCTTCACTTTTTTACTTATTCATCAGGTTACTAGGCCTCCTGCATATTGATTCTTTTCTAGCCCAATGCAACCAAGGTGGTGACCAGGTAAACAGGAGGTGGACACAGGAAATGCAGAGCAGCTAAGCACTACTTCTACCTCTTCAACTAGTTGGAAATTTCAGCCATTAGGGCTCATTCACATCTTTACACTTATTCGATTCAAGCCTTCAAAGAAGTTCTTGACTTTAAAAACTTATCCTGAGGATATATGTGAAGAATGACTATTCATGAAAATATTGGCCACGGCATTTGTTAAAATAACAATGAGTTGGAAACAGCCTGAAGGATCAACAATAGAATAATGGTAAAATATATATGGTGCATCCACATGATAAATCAGTATTATGGCTCTCATAATATTTAATGACATCTCATAACATAATGCTTCATAAAAATGCAAGATTCTATATAAATATTTACAGATATGCTCTTCGGCTCAATTATTTCTATATCTACAAAAAACTGAGAGGAGGGCTTCCCTGGTGGCGCAGTGGTTGAGAGTCCGCCTGCCGATGCAGGGGACACAGGTTCGTGCCCCGGTCTGGGAAGATCCCACATGCCGCGGAGCGGCTGGGCCCGTGAGCCATGGCCGCTGAGCCTGCGTGTCCGGAGCCTGTGCTCCGCAACGGGAGAGGCTACAACAGTGAGAGGCCCGCGTACCGCAAAAAAAAAAAAAAAAAAAAAAAAAAAACTGAGAGGAAAAACATATAGGAAATTAACACTGAAATGTTAATCATTTTTATCCCTGGGTGACAGTGCCAAGTTATTTTTGTTTAATTTTACTTTTATAATCAAGAGGTAAAAAACCTACAAATATTTTTTAAAAGCTGAAATAGACATCAAGTAGATAGTTTCCAAAACTAGGAAATACAAAAGTGGAGGATGTGATAAATTGCTTAGTTAGCCATGTACCAAAAGCACATGTTAAAAAGAAAATAGAGACTTAAGAAAAACTGTGATTTCTAAACTCTAAAAGCACTTACAACATTATGAAATAAGTTATGGAAACACTTTTTGTTTACATTTTTGAAGATAATGCAAATTATTCTCCATACCTAATGCTATTTCAAAAGTTCAGGCCCTTCTGTCTCTTGCTTGAATTATTGCATCAGCTTCCTAATTGGTCTCCCTACATCTACCCTTCAGCAGGAGCGAGAAACATATTGGAAAAGAAAAAAAAGTAACCCTTTTCACTTAAACCAAAACTGTTGATGGTAACCAATAGCGATTTTCTTCTGGTTCCACCGAAGAAAGTTTTGACAAAACCCACCAAATTAAGACCAAGTTTCTTTACCAAGGGCAATTACATCATGACTTTCACAACAAATGGAGTGGAAGAATGTGTCCTGCTAAAACAACTCTGATGAAAAGCAAGAATCTGGTTAAACATAATCAGTTTCAGGCTTTGTCATCCTAATAGGAATGATTTTCATATTGTCAAAAATGCATGGGCAGTATTTGTCAACACAATATCAACACTCAACAGTACTGAAAATTTCTATACAAAAATCAAAGCTTTCTCAGAGCTGGTTAGCAGAGTTAATTGCAGAAGAAGAAAATATTTGAAGTACAAACCAAAAGAAGAAAACATATGTTTTCAGACAATCTGTGAAAAGATTTTACAAAAAAAATAATAAAAAAATTAAAAAAAACTGAAGAGGCAGAACTACCTTAATGCTAGCTATTGAAGAAATTGAAGGCTTCTGTGCTGGTTTTGGGTGATCTTGAGAAATAACAGTGAGAAAGAACCAATGTAGTGGGGGAGAGGGGGGATCTGGTGAGATCAGGCAGTAACATGAGAGTCAAAGGAAATCTGAAAAGAAAAAGATGAATAGAACAAGTTCGTTAAGGAAGAAGTAAAAATAAAAGATGAATAGAACAAGTTCATTAAGGAAGAAGTAAAAATAAAAGCTCGCAAGAGCACTCACTAAGCATGGCAGAAATGTACCTCCTGAAATCAGAAATGGGTAAGATAGAGAATAAAGAACAAAGAAAAAGCCTCAGTGCAAAGCACTGGGCATGTTTAAATGTCCTCGGACAAGGTCAAGATGTAGGAGAGGTGGTAGCTAAGAGCAACCCAGGCTTCTCCCTGGCACGATGCATAGTCCTTATGCAGCACCATCTGGTACGTCCAGAAATCCAGACACTTGAGGCTTCTCTAACTAGTACTTGTCTTTGGTTATTAGCAGGAAAATAGAGGCTAGGAAATGTTAATTATTATTGATTTGAACTTTGTTTTAAAAGGTTGCTTTCTCTACCCTGCACCCTTCCTACTTTATAATTCTGAAAAGTTGTACTTTAAAGTTCAGAGAAGGATAAGAATTCATCCTCAGGTGACAAGTGTTTTTGTTTTTACTTGGCGAACATTATATCTCAGGTAAGGTAACAGAGGAGCAGCAAGGCAATAACCTTCTTATTTTTTTATTTTATTTTACTGACAACCTCAGTCCGGTATAGCCACAAAAATGGGCCCAGCCCTGAAGGTTGTTAGTGGAAAAAGCTGCACACCTGCAAACCTCGCTGTGTAATACAAAGTGAGGCCTGTGGTGCGAGGAAGGGGAGGAATCACACTGTAGATATTTTTCCTGAGTCATTTTAATCTTCAAAAAGCCTTAGGATGAATATTCTTCTTTTGTCCAGAAATTTTCAAAGCAGACAATAACAGCAATAATGGCTAGAATCTTATAACACTAGGTAATCCCAAATTAGCAAAAAAAAAAAAAAAACCTTGGAAGACTAGAAAAATGGAAGAGGGAAGCAATGAGCAATAACAGAAAAAGTTACAAGCTAGATGCAGAGGTGCTCTGGATACTAATTTAACCCAGAAAAATGGGGAAGAGAAAGAGGAAATGTGGAGCAAAAGGGGAGGTCAGCATGCAGGGCATCCATCCCAAAATATCCAAAGGAGCAAGAAGGTGCACATCTTCTTAAGCTTCATGCTAAGGGGTAATTTGACTAGTACAAAAATATAGGAGAAAATGGCATGAAAGCTAAAAAGGCCTGGGTCAAATACATAGGGTCTGAGATGTCTCTATAGAAAAGCACAAAGACTGAAAAGATTAGTGGCTATTAATGAATTTTCAACCTTATAAACGATTGTAACTACAATTGCATAGTCATTGAAACCTTGTAGATTGGATCTCATGCTAATGGACATTCTCCAATGTCCGGTGAAAATAAGCTGACAAAAGAACAAGCTATGTCAAGAAAATATGCACATGCCTGGGAAGCCACTGACCTATGATGAGATGTGGTAAAATATATTTAAAGTGACTTTAAAAGGAGAAAGAACATCACACTAATGGCCATATAATCAGAGTGCTCACCAAACTAAAGATGTAGATGGCTTATCTTTAACAGAAATGACAAAACTAACTCAGAAACAAGATAGTGATGTAAGATGGTGATATCATGGGAGATGCCAATTATTTGAACATCTTCTGTTCATCATATTCTGCTGATAAATTCTATATTGCCTTCTGACAAGTTCTAGTTTTCAGAATGAAACAGTGAGAAAAACCATGATTCAGGACTTCTAACCAATAAGGATAAACTGCTTGGTAAAGTAGAAATGATGGAAACCCTGAGGGAAAGTAACAATGTAAAACTGGAATTTGTAATAGACCAGGAACTGAATACATACATAGAAATGTATCCTGTTCTTTGAAAGAAAGCAGATTTCGAAAAGTTGAGAGAAAAAAATAAGGATCAGGATCAAGTGGTCAGAAACTCTGAATGACAGATGGATTCACGAGGGATGTGAGGCTCTCAAAACCCCCATTCTGACAGTATGAAAACGGATCATCTTGACGATGAGAGAATGGTATATACAGAAAGAATATAACAACATGGATAGCCATGTGTTTCCTCATATTTTAAAAGGGCTATCTACAAAACAGAAACAGGCTCACAGACATAGAGAACAGACTTCTGGTTGCCAAGAGAGTGGGAGAGGGAGAGGGATGGACTGGGAGTTTGGGGTTAGTACTATAGATGCAAACTATTACATTTAGATGCAAACTATTACAACAAGGTCCTACTGTAAAGCACACGGAACTAGATCCAATCCCCTGGGATAAACCATAATGGAAAAAGAATATAAAAAAAGAATGTATAAATGTGTATAACTTAGTCACTTTGCTGTACAGCAGAAATCAGCACAACATTGTAAATCAACTATACCTCAATTTAAAAAAAAAAGAGCTCATACAAAAGAGAGACACACATGACCTAGGACAAATGGAAGTCACGTGAAACTTTAACAGGTAGGTCAAAGGGTAGAAAACTGTAATGAGATCAGTCCTGTCCAAATACTGAAGATGATGAAAGAGTGGTTTCTGGGGTGATTTTGTTGTTGTTGCTGATGGGGAGTTCAGACATGGTCATCATGACCGCTAGAGAGAGAGGACAGAATAAAGCACAGCAGTTCAATTCCCTGTTACTCCTGACTTCACCATCAGGGAGAAGAAAAGGGCAGAAATAATATGGCTAAGGAAGAACTGAATTCCAAGAAGAGATACCTAGATTCTCCAAATTAATTCTAGGCTGTACCCACAAAAATTATATCCCAGGATTCTTAAAGAGCCTGAAAATATGGCCACAGAATTACAGTCAAGTAAAAAATGGTACAGATGTCAGCAGATGGAGAGAGGCAAATACACAAATATACTCCTTTTCAAACTGGGGCTTGATTCACAACAGTGTCTTAAAATGGATTATTGGGACTTCGCTGGCGGTCCAGTGGTTAAGACTCTGCACTTCCACTGCAGGGGGTACGGGTTTGATCCCTGGTTGGGGAGCTAAGGTCCCACATGCCGTGTGGTGCAGCCACCGCCCCCGCCAAAAAGGATTATTGAACAAATGGTGTATAAGGTCATAAGCAGAGAAAAGAATACTGCTAGATACCAATACAAGTCTTTCCCCACACCAAACCCTGCCAAATGAACTTCATTAACTTGCAGATCTAGCTAGCTCATTGGTGGGCCAAGAGAAAAGCACAGGGTAAGATTTCACAACGCACCTGACCAACTCCCTCAAGTTAGAGTTTTATAGACATACTGGGAAAATGTGACTTGGTTTCATTCACTTTAAATCAACAAATATTAATTAAGCACCTACTAGATACAACAGAAGAAAACAGGGAGCCCATTCTGATGTACAGATAGGTAGATAACAGAAGAACCACAGAAGTACTTGATGGCTTGACAAAGTCTTAGAGGTCTCTGATGCTGAGGTTTTTAACTTTGGGGGAAACATGTACTTCTTTAAGAATCTGATGAAAGCTACAATATCTCCTCACACAAAACTGTTTCCTGACCTGTAAAGTCCCTCTTAAGATGACAGGGGATTTGTCCATAACCATGGCCCATTTCTACCCTCTGGCCTCAGGGAGACCCCAGATTAGAAAAGAACCCCTGTGCTAGTGCTTTGATGTCTTTGGTCCTATCCTGTTCAATGTCTTTATCAAGGCCTTAAATGAAGACAGGGAACACATCCTGAGTTCATTATGGTTAAGGGGCAAGGGTCTGGGTGCAACAGGCAATTCTGAACAGATATATTCCCATCTGTGTCAGAGAAGACAATCTCAGGCTCATGACCTTCAAGTATTTAGCAAAAGTTTGGGTAAAAAAACAATGATTTAGGAGCCCAACCACTCTTTTAATGCTCCAAGAAGAGTATGCTCTTAGAGAAAACCTGTATCTTTATACCATAGTTATAAAGAGCTCTTTCTTGCAATTAAAACAGTGTCTAAGATAAAATTCTGTCTAGTTTTAATAGCAAGAATAGTTGTACTTCACTTAATCATTAGTTTCCTTTAAATTTTATGTACTATGGTGGGAGAGAGGGATAAATTAGGAGTTTGGGATTAACATATACACACTACTATATATAAAATAATAACCAACAAGGACCTACTGTAGAGCACAGGGAACTCTACTCAGTATACTGTAGTTACCTACATGGGAAAAGAATCTGAAAAAGAATGGATATATGTTTATGTATAACTGAATCACTTTGCTATACATCTGAAACTAACACAACACTGTAAATCAACTATACTCCAATATAAAATAAAAATTAAATTAAAAAATTATATGTACTATCAACTATATAAATGAGTAAAATTTAAAAATTTATTTATTTTATTTATTTCTTTTTGGCTGTGTTGGGTCTTTTGCTGGCGCGTGGGCTTCCTCTAGTTGCGGAGAGCGGGGGCTACTCTTCATTGCGGTGTGTGGGATTCTCACTGCAGTGGCTTCTCTTGTTGCGGAGCACAGACCCTAGGTGCGCGGGCTTCAGTAGTTGTGGCGCATGGGCATAGCTGCTCCATGGCATGTGGAATCTTCCTGGATCAGGGCTCAAACCCATGTCCCCTGCACCGGCAGGTGGATTCTTAACCACTGTGCCACCAGGGAAGACCCTAAATGAGTAATTTTTATTTGACATCTTTTGTTTGCCATTACAGTATAATTTTTCATCTCGTCCTAGCTCCATTTTAAAGCCCAACCATTGCTTTTCTTTCTTCGTAGAGCCCTACTTTTTTTTTTTAATTAATTAATTTATTTGTTTGTTGTTTTTTTGGGGGGGTCTGTGTTGGGTCTTTGTTCTGTGTGTGGACATTCGCTAGTTGCAGCGAGTGGTGTGCGGGCTTCTCATTGTCATGGCTTCTCCTGCTGCAGAGCACGGGCTCTAGAGTGCAGGCTTAGTAGCTGTGGCGCACGGGCTTAGCTGCTCCATGGCAATGTGGGAATCTTCCCGGACCAGGGATCCAACCCGTGTCCCCTGCATTGGCAGGCAGATTCTCACCCACTGCGCCACCAGGGAAGCCCCCTACTTTTAATTGATGTTATCTTGTATATTTTCTGTGTCTTATAAGCTACTTTACATCGTCTCTGGAATAAAATGTATAAAAATCAAACAGTACACTTATCAAATTGGAGAATGACACAAGGCCAGAAAGAATAGTTGATATAATGAAGATAGAAAAGGGCCTCTACTGATTAGGAAAATAAAATGAGCTAATTAAGTGAATGAAATTAAGCACGGATCAAAGTTAATATTGTAAAATAATACCTGGCCTAGTAATATTTTCTAGGAAATAAAAGGGTTTAGTTAACCACCAGCAAAAAAACTATAATGTGACAGAGATACCCAGAGAACAACAAAAGACTCTTCCTTTCTCCACTTGTCCAACCTCAGAGTTGATGATAATCACCTTCCACCTCATGTTCCTCATTACAAAACAAAAGCAGTTCTTCCTCCCTACGATGTCTCATTTAAAAACATGGGATGAGAAGGAAAATGGATGAAGCAGTTTGAACTCATTAGAAGAAAAGCTTTACCTAAAATAACCTAATTTACTAAAACTGTGCCTAGCAGCAAAATAGGACATACGGATTTAAAAAAAGTATTACTCACTTCATGGATTATCCCAATAGTTTATGTAGAATGGAAGAAGTGTTTTTAAACAAATTCAAAAGCAGTTAATGGTATTATTTCCATTTCCACTGACACTAATACGACATGCAGTCTAGTCCATGATGGCATTCTGTCTTCTCACTTTTTATTTAACCAAAAAATGCCAACCTTCACTAAGTATGTGATTTAATAACATGCAGCCAGTATTATAAATATCCAATTTTATTTGTCCTATCTTTTTCTAAAAGAAAATCTTATTAAGGCTGTAGCAAATCCAAAGAAGTAATTAAAATGAGTACATCTACCCAAAGGAATTAAAATACTTCTAACACATTCATTCAAAGCACCAGCCTTATCTATAATAGTAAGAAAAAAATTACACCATTAACACATAATCCAAGAAAAACAGCAAGACATGATATAATTAATAGAATTAACTAGGAACATTTTTTAATGAAGAGAATTATGGAGAAACAAGGAGAGAAAAACGTTTGTGTTGGGTTTTACAGCCACAGAAAAACTGCCTATTAGAGATGCTAAAACTTTAAAAGGTTACTTTCTAAGACTGTTTCCTTCAGTTGGGGGCTGTTAATCATCCTTGGAGCTTTTTATAATTCAAGAACACAGTACTTAACGCACAAACTGCAAAGAAGACTTGGGTTAAACTCTAACATTTCCAGAACACAGATAATAGTTGCTTAACCCAGCAGGGACTGTGACTCGAATTCAGTTTGTGAATGGCTCAATTCCTAAATTTAAAATCGTTTAGCATGTGCCACTTTGAATAAGAGTTTTATTTGTCATTTAATCTTCTAAATGTTCTCAGTATGTTTGCATTTCTAGGAAGCAGTAAGCAAAGTTGAATCCTATTTATTTCATTAAGAAAATTAAAATGCCATGTTTGTTTTCCCTGATTTAGTGTAATAAAGTAGTCATAAGATGCAAAAATAAATAAACATCAAAACAAAATACTTTCTTTCCTCTCTCTGTAGCTCAATTTCTAAAACTAGACCTTTAAGTCCTAAAGACATTCAAACATATTCATCACATTCTCAACTGTGATTTTAGCATTAAGATCAAATGACTCTTCCCTTAGGACAACTGGCAGAGACACACAATTAGTTTTACAGTTGGCATCACTTGTTTTGATACCGAGCAGGACCTGTGGGGCTCCTGGGCGCAAAAGTCTTTCAGTGTTCCCCATTTCTTGATTACAGGAAATAGGTTTCAGCCTCCAGGACCTTCCCTGCGTTCCAAAAGGCAGGTTCAAACAGTTGATAATTAGGGAAGGGAGGGGATGCAGAGACAAGGGTGGAAACAGTCAAGAGAGACAATAATGCAGCCTTGGGGCGGGGTCCTGGTTCCCCATCAAGGGATATCCATAACAGTATTTTTGAGCTGTTTTGCAGATACTAAAACCCCCACTAGAGGGGAGAAATTAATGATATGCTGCTCACAAGCATGTAGACCCCAGACCAGTTGGAACCAGAAGGTTGATAATGCTGAATCCCACTTACCTCACCACCAACCAATCAGAAGAATGTCCACAAGCTGATCATGCCCTCTTTGAACCATTACTACAGAACTTCTCAATACCCCCCCAGCTGGGGACACATGGTTTGAGGACATTAGCCCACTGTGGCCCCCTTTGCCTGGCAAATCAATAAAGCTATTTATTTCTACTTTACCCAAAACTCTGTCTCCAAAAGTTAATTTGGTGTTGGGTACAGAGGCCTGATTTGGCTTCAGTTTTCAGTTTTTTCCAACAAATTGAATTTCAGCCTCTAGTCATCACTAGGAAACCAGTCCTAACTCTGAAGTTATCATTCACAGCAATCACTGAAACCTACAGTGAATAAAGCTGATCAAGGTCCCGAATCTAAAATGTCTTCTGAGAATACATAGCTCATCCCCAAAACTCAACGCCATATTTGAAAAGTTAAGAATGACAATTAAAAGAAGCATGCTGGGGATCGAACCCACGACCTTGGCATTATTAGCACCACGCTCTAACCAACTGAGCTAACATGCTATGCAGCTCAATATCAAAAAAACAAACAACCCAATCCAAAACTGGGCAGAAGACCTAAGTAGACATTTCTCCAAAGAAGATATACAGATGGCCAACAAACACATGAAAGGATGCTCAACATCACTAATCATTAGAGAAATGCATATCAAAACTACAATGAGGTATCACCTCACACCAGTCAGAATGGCCATCATCAAAAAGTTTACAAATAATAAATGCTGGAGAGGGTGTGGAGAAAAGGGAATCCTCCAGCACTGTTGGTGGGAATGTAAATTGATACAGCCACTATGGAGAACAGTATAGAGGTCCCTTAAAAAACTAAAAATAGAACTACCATATGACACAGCAATCCCACTACTGGGCATATACCCTGAGAAAGCCATAATTCAAAAAGAGTCATGTACCACAATGTTCATTGCAGCTTTATTTACAATAGCCAGGACACGGAAGCAACCTAAGTGTCCATCGACAGACGAATGGATAAAGAAGATGTGGCACATATATACAATGGAATATTACTCAACCATAAAAAGAAATGAAACTGAGTTATTTGCAGTTAGGTGGATGGACCTAGAGTCTGTCATACAGAGTGAAGTAAGTCAGAAAGAGAAAAACAAATACCGTATGCTAACACATATATATGGAATCTAAAAAAAAAAAAAGTCATGAAGAACCTAGGGGCAAGATGGGAATAAAGACGCAGACATAGAGAATGGACTTGAGGATACGGGGAGGGGGAAGGGTAAGCTCGGACGAAGTGAGAGAGTGGCATGGACATATATACACTACCAAGTGTAAAATAGATAGCTAATGGGAAGCAGCCACATAGCACAGGGAGATCAGCTCGGTGCTCTGTGACCACCTAGAGGGGTGGGAGGGGAATGCAGAGGGAGGAGATATGGGGATATATGTATATGTATATGTATAGCTGATTCACTTTGTTATAAAGAAACTAACACACCATTGTAAAGCAACTATACTCCAATAAAGATGTTAAAAAAAAAAAGAAGCATACTGATCTTTTAGACAGAATTTCCCTTCTCCCGTTAAAGAAAAGGTGGCTGTGATTGATAGAAGAGAGTAATTTACGATGTCAGTAGTTTGTAAGAGAAGGATTTTTGTCCGCATGATTCTAATGCCATGTATTTCACTGACTTCTGCTATCCTTAAAAAATGAGATAACAGGGCTTCCCTGGTGGCGCAGTGGTTGAGAGTCCGCCTGCCGATGCAGGGGACACGGGTTCGTGCCCCGGTCCGGGAAGATCCCACATGCCGCGGAGCGTCTGGGCCCGTGAGCCACGGCCGCTGAGCCTGCGCGTCCGGAGCCTGTGTTCCACAACGGGAGAGGCCACAACAGTGAGAGGCCCGCGTACCGCAAAAAAAAAAAAAAAGATAACAGAGTATGATATAGAGAACTGCATTTGAGGTCAAAAGATGTAGATTCTGGGTTTTAGGTCTATTATCTTCTTGTACTGTGTTCTTATGAGAACCACTAAAAGCCATTTCATCTCTAAAATGTGAAAGTTGAAATTTAAGTGACGTCTAATATTCTTTCTAGCCCTTACATTTTATAAGTCTACATCAGTTGCTGGATGGTCCACAACAAAGACCTCAAAGTACACACATTAACCTACAGCATCTTTCTAATTATTCTGGATTATTGAGCCCTGGATCGATCCCCTTTTACTGGGTGTACTTTGTTAAAGGCAACACATGATTTTAATTCCATGCCACTTAGTATACCTTCAGCACTCCTCTGCACTTGTGTATATGCTATGCCAATTCTCTCCTGACTAACCAGGCTGTTGCATTTACAAGGCCAGTTTATTTGCCACTAATTTATCATCTTTTGCAAAGCTAGTTAACTACCATATGGCTTGTTCTCCTTTAGCTGAGCAATAAAAGCCTATTGAATCAGACACACTATCTATTCCAGCCAGCATTAAAAGGCACACCATGAGTTAGTGATCCCAGAGAAATCAGAGGAACCTAGTCACTGTAATAAGGAAGGGAATTACAGAACACCTGGTGGCAGATTATCAAGCCTCTCAAAGCAAGGCCCAACAAAGACCTCAACTATAAAGCCATCAGGAAGAACCACTGAACATAAGGCATTTTTTACTTTCTTATAGACTACAGCAGGATAATGGCAATCAACTAGAACGAACAGAACATTTCTAAGCCTGCAAAGTGACGCTTATATTTTAACCTTCTGGCTAAGTGACTCAAACATCATTCAGTGAGCACCTATTATGTGCCAGGCATCGTGTGCCTGTACTGGGGATACAGAGATGAATAGGACAAGGTCCCACGAGGTTCTTGCTCAGTCCTACTGGAGGAGACAAGCGAACAGCTAACCACAATATAACAAAGTAATAAATGCTACAACAGAGGAAAAGCTTCGGTGAGAAGGCAGAAAATGAGCCACAGAAAGAAGGACGGGGAGGGCATTCCAGGCAGCCAGAATGGCCAGGGCAAAGGCCTGGAGTCAGGGAAGGATGTGTTCTATGGAGGAATGTGGAAAGATGGTACCTGTGAAAGAATTTCGTGTACCTAGGAACAGGAATGGCAGAAAGAAGTGTGAAATGTTTATTTTATGGAACGAGGAACCTAACTTTGGAAGAGCTATCAGAAATGGTAACATCTAACCTGAACAAAAAAGAAATGTGATTTCCTTCATACTTCAAAAATCTCACATGAGAGTCCACCTTAACTGATGTTGCTAGGGCAGTTTCTTTTGATTACAGTGGCTTCTCATCAGAAAGAAATTTTCAACACCTTGGCAATTACATTCTCTCACTTTTACTAATTTTTGGTTGTGCACCTGGCTTTTCTAGGAGCCTGATAAAAGGCCATTGAGAAATTTGAATATATTCTAATTTTGGGAGGCTGACATATGCTAGATGCGCAAGCTACAATAATGATACATGCAAAAATGCATTTAAAAGAGATACAACCAGTAACACAAAAGGGGTCAATGAGTAATGTTTTTCATTTTTCCTCTCACACATTTCTTACTTAAATCATTTATGTAAGCCATGACTTTAAAATACCTTCTTTTTTTAGCTATACTCTCAAACTAGAAAGATTTGGAAAGTAAAACTTTAAAAAAAAAGCAGCTAATATTTCAAGTGAAACAATCTTGCATAAGCCCTAATTATCGCTTCAGTATTTGTAGGCTAAATCTATATTTGAGGTGGAAAAAATAACATTTTTTGACAAGGTCTCTGGAAGGAGTGAGGAAAGCCACTGCTATTTTAATAGGAATGACTTTAAAATCACAAGCTAAATTCTTATGACCAACATGGAATAAATTGATAAGTAGGTCAAAAATTGTTAGTTAAAATAAAGGTGAAGAGGCAAAATTAATAAATGGAATTTTTGGCCTTTTTTCCAATAAGACAATTCATAAGAGTGCATCTCCTCAATTTATGTCAGGCATACTGTGCTTTATTATTCAATAACCTTTTGAGAGAGAATATCACAGGTAAAGATTCCAAAACCATTAGATTATGTTAGAAATATCCTCTTACCCTTTCTTCCCTTCTCTTTTTTTCAACAGGATCTATGTCTTCATTTGCAATGAGGTGATTTTGTGGGAAACCATGACTGTAAGTTTTAGAGAGCTGTCTCAAAACAGTGAATCAACAGAGCACTTGACTCACACCTTATTTTAGGAAGGGGTTCTGGGGGTAAGCTGCCAGCCATGGTTACTTTCTTTCTGAGAGCCTTATCCATCTTTACTCCTGTAACTCAGAGTTAAGATGCTCCTCCTTATATATTCTACTAGCTATAGCCAATCAAGTTCTTGCCTGGAGACCAGCAGCTGGGGGATCCCTCAGGAAGCTGGGTTCAAATCCAAAAAGCCTAATTCCAGAGCTCACGTGTCAACCACAATCCTGCACATTTTCTTTCTCCCTCTTATATAACTCATCACCAAAGAACACTTGGAAATGAAATACTAGACATTCCCATTCAAATAATGATAGTAATACTTATAACAACACATAAAATCACAAAAAATACAAACAACCAATAAATATTCAACTCCCTTCTCATCAAAGATATGCAAATCAAAACCAGGACAGGACAAAAACAGGACAGCTTTTTTCACCTAGCAGATTATCCAAAAAAAAAATTAAGTATATATCCATATTGTCAATAATGGCTGAAAATGATACTTTTAAATATCATTATAGAGTTATAATTGAAATTACCTTCCTAGAGAACAATTCAGCAATATCTATCAAAAGCTGATAAAATGCTGAGGCACACACCCCAAAAATCCACTTCTAGGAATTTCATCAAATCATCATACATACACTGAAACAAGGATATTCACTATAGCATTATTAATAATAGCGAGGGAAAAACAACATAAAAGTATAACAATAGAGTTATTAATATAAATTTGAGTATAACTACTAAAATATCCTCTTGGGGAACATTTAGTGACCTCCAAAAACATTCTTAATGTTTTACATAATGAAAAAAGAATATAAAATATGATCCTAATTTTATAAAAGCAAACATATAAGTAACAAACAGGAAGTAAGGAAATCAAACCAAGAGACATCCATTCCATTTCTTCCCTCAAGGCCGTTGGTTCTATGGAAGATGTGTCTCCACACCCCATTTTGGCCCATCCCCACTCAAATGTCCTTAGACCTGTGAGCCAAGACAGAGTGTAAAATACCTGAAGTCTTATTCTTCATTTACAATCCACCATATATAAATATCTACAGAAACAAGGCCTTAGCCTTGTTAGAAAGGGCGTCTTTGAGGTTAGAGCCACAAACCATGCAAACAACCATCAGAATCCCATAGCAATTACTATCTTTATCATTAAATTTAGCACCCATTGCTCTATATACAACTTCTAATTTCAGGTTAGTCCTATCTCAGCAACTATATTGTGGGATCATCTAAGATAATCACTGTGTCTCATATAGCAATCTTTATCATTTGTAAACTTAACAGTCACGTTTTAACTATCTTCCCAAGCAACTCTGAAGGGGGTAACTTGTAGATTTCATAAGCTATGAACTTGACCCAGTGTGCAGTTAGAATGGCTTTCTAGCTAATTGTCCATTTTCCACATTTAAGTGAAATATTGTTTGTATCTATACATGGTCACACATGCAGTAACTTCTTGAAAGAATGAAACTTTTATTTCCTTGTGAAAGTCAGAAACACAGGACTAATAGTTCTTGGATATTTGGACAAATACAAGAAATCAAATATGAAATTCAACAATGGCTCAGATTCAGAGTGTGAACAAGTCCACTATATATTCTATATGAAAACAAAAACAGGCAATTTGTTAATCTTCCAAGTGTTCCAACCAGGAGAGCTGGTTAATGCCAAAGAATGCAACTGCTGGATTATGTGGTAATAGTATGTTTAGTTTTATTGGAAAGTGCCAAACTGTCTTCGAAGGCAGCTCTACCACTTTACGTTTCCACCAAAAAGGAAGGAGAGTTCTTGTTGTCCACATTCTCACCAGCATTTGGTGATGCCAGTGTTTTGGATTTTAGTCATTCTAATAGGTGTGTATTGCTATCGAATTGTTTTAATTTGAAATTCTCTAAAGACATATGATGTTGATCATTTTTTCATCTGCTTATTTGCCATATGTATATTGTCTTTGGTGAGGTGTCTGCACAGATGTCTTGACCATGGATTGTGCTTTTGGTGTTGTATTTAAAAAGGCATTGCCAAACCCAACCAAGTTCACCTGGATTTTCTCTTATCTTTTAGAAGTTTTTTTTTTTTTTTTTTGCTGTACGCGGGCCTCTCACTGTTGTGGCCTCTCCTGTTGCGGAGCACAGGCTCAGGACGCGCAGGCTCAGCGGCCATGGCTCATGGGCCCAGCCGCTCCACGGCATGTGGGATCTTCCCGGACCGGGGCACGAACCCGTGTCCCCTGCATCGGCAGGCGGACTCTCAACCACTGTGCCACTAGGGAAGCCCCTAGAAGTTTTATAGTTTTGCATTTCACATTTAAGTCTATGGTCCATTTTGAGTTAATTTTTGTCAGTTATTTTAATAAAGGAAATTTAAATAAGGAATTAGAGAACTAAAAATGCAAAAAAGAAGCACTGAGGTGACACAGATACAGTAACTGCAAGAGCAGCAAAAGAAAGTGGTTGAACTGATATTTAGGAAAGGGGCTGCACAGAGCTGGGACCCAAACTGCTGTGAAGATGGCATGGGGCAGCTGGTGCTGGTATCTCAGAAGGTCATAATGAGTGTGAAAAAAAAAAAAAAGAACCACTGTCACTGCATGCACTTTAAGGATTCTTATGTCTTTGTTAAGAATTGGTCCTTTTATCATCATGGAATGTCTTTCTTTATCTCTGGTATTTTCCTTGCTCTGAAGTCAGTTTTGCTAAGATAGCAGATCTTAAATGTTCTCACCATAAAAAGGAAATGGTAATTATGTGAGGAGCTGGAGATGTTAGCTAACACTATAGTGGTAATCATTTCATAATATGTAAGTGTATCAAGTCAACATGTTGTACACCTTAAACTTATACAATGCTATATATGTCAATTATATATATCAATAAAGCTGCAAAAAATATATATAAAAGCAGGTTTCTTATAGACAACATATAGCTGGGTCTCATTTAATCCCGTCTGAGAGTCTCTGTCTTTTAACTGGTATATCTTAGACCATTAATATTTAAAGTGACTATTGATAAAGTTGGATTAACATCTACCATAGTTGTTACATTTTCTATTTGTTGTCCTTGTTTCTTTTTTGTCTTATCTTTTTCTGCCTTCTGTTTTGTTTTTTTTTAATATTTATTTGGCTGCGCCAGGTCTTAGTTGTAGCACGCAGGATCTTCATTGACGCCCGCAGGATCTTCAGTTGCGGCATGCAGGATCTTTTTATTATTTTAATTGCAACATGCGGGATCTTTAGTTGTGGCATACAGGCTCCTAGTTGTGGCATGAGGGATCTAGTTCCCTGACCAGGGATCAAACCAGGGCCCCCTGCATTGGGAGCGTGGAGTCTTAACTGCTGGACCACCAGGGAAGTCCCTCCTTCTCTGGTTTTAACTAAGCTTTTTATATGATTCCATTTTTTCTCCTCTCCTAGCATGTTCATTACAACCAGCCCTCTGTATCCATGAGTTTCACATCAGCAAATTCAGGTTGAATGTGTGGATGTGAAACCCATGGATACAGCTGACTGTATACCTCTCTTTTTACCCTTTTTAGTGGTTATGCTTGAGTTGGCAATATACATTTACAACTAATCCAAGGCTTCTTTCAGAAAACACTATACCACCTCACGGGTAGTGCAAGTACCCCATGACAGAGTACTCTTATCTCTCCCTCCTGTCCTTTAAAACATTGCTATCATTCATTTCATTCATCCATAAGCTATAATTATGAAATACATTAAAACTATTATTATTGTGAACAAATTGTCTGTTGATTTTCAGTTTGTTCACTTTCTTATTGTGAGAACAGGAGTGGTGACTACTAAGCTACTTAGATGCCAGAACAGAAACTGGAAGTTCCTATTTTTTAAGTAGATAATCATTAGCAGTATTTATTATACAGAATCCTAAAATTTCTATCTTGGTTTCAAACTACTGTATAATATCATCTACATCATTTTTAACTGGGGGGAACCATTCTACCTTCTCAAGTGTGAAGACTCTCATTTCACAGCTTTCAGGAGATTATCCGATTTTATAAGTTTTAAGAGGTTAACATTTCTGAATGATTTTTAATTTTGTGTTTATGGAAGTATTAACATTGTGCTGGAGCTATACTTGGCTGAAAAATTCAATTAGCTAAAGGTCTAAGCCCCTGCCCTTAAAGAGGTAATAAATTATATTTTAAATGTTAACACTACAAAGTATAAAACAAAATACACCTATCATTCTTCACTTGTACTTAAGAACATGGCTTTGGAGGTAGAAAGAAATGTTTTTAGATCTTAACTCTCCCTTATTAGCTTTATCATAAAGCCTCTCCTTATCCTCATTTCCTTCCTCTAAAGAATAAGGATAATAAAACCTACCACACTGGGTTATTATAACAGATGACCTTATGTGCTTTGCACGTAAGTTCACAGTATAAATAGTACTTGCTGCTGCTGCTGTTGTTTTTGTTGCTTTTATCATCATTAGGCTATATCTCCTTTATCTGCTATTGCCACAGTTGAAAACATTTCAATTATGGAGTCTACTCCACTTTGTGTAGGCATACCCTAGCTGTATCTATTCTATTTGGACCATTTTACTGCCCCTCCTATTTCCTGGGAATGAATTTTATGAAGAAAAGTTTTCCATTCTATTTTGTTCTCTCCTTATAAAATCTAGTCCTCATTAATCCACATATAAAATGCTACTTTGTACATTTAAAAATATGAACCACGGGCTTCCCTGGTGGCACAGTGGTTGAGAGTCCACCTGCCGATGCAGGGGACGCGGGTTCGTCCCCTGGTCCAGGAAGATCCCACATGCCACGGAGCGGCTAGGCCCATGAGCCATGGCCGCTGAGCCTGCGCGTCCGGAGCCTGTGCTCCGCAACGGGAGAGGCCACAACAGTGAGAGGCCCGCGTACCACAAAAAAAAAAAAAAAAAAAGAACCAACAAAAAGGAAAAGTAAGTGAAAACTTTTTGGGTGCAAACATAATGCCAAAAGCATTGGGGAAATATATCTATAAATGAAACAGCAGCTAAACTACTTTTATAGCAGGAATTGGTTTATGGAACTGGCTTTAAAATACCATTTAATACTTCCTTTCTTTCTAAAGGTCTAATTCCACTTCTGAGATGCCAATTCTCAAAATGAATGAGCTTTGTAAATTCCTCAAATTGAGAGAAATTTAAATTATACCAAAACTTTCAAACTCAACAGCCTTAATCCTGTAGCTTTTTGTAGGTAACCTGTATTTGTCTGAGTTTCGTAATATTGAATTTTTCTTCCCTGAGTTTTGTGTATGCCAGCAAACCTTTTCCAAAACTTAAAAAGAAATTCTAAACTGAAAAGAACTTTTTCAGAATGCAAGGCAAAACTTGTATCCTTTCCCATAGTTATTAAGGAAATTAAAATAGCTTCTTTAAATTAATAACCCAGAGCTCCTTTTCACAGCAAGCACAGAAGAGATACTAAGTTCTTCAGATTCCTGTTTAACTTCTCTCCCATGGGATTTGGATTTAAAATTCTCTTCAAAGAAATTGAATGTGGGCTTAGTTATTCAGTGACAGAAATTAACATTAAATTTCAGATGCCAAATCGGAGAGAAGGCGACCTATACTCCTGGACATGAGTGGTCTTGGTTTCTTCACGGAATGAAGAACAGAAGAGAAAACCATTACAGGAGTGCCTCCTTATCCACACGGGATACGTTCCAAGACCCCCAGTTGATACCTGAAACTGTGGATAGCACCAAACCCTATATATACTGTTTTTTCCTATACATACAAACCTAGGATAAAATTTAACTTTTAAATTAGGCATGATAGGGACTCCCCTGGTGGTCCAGTGGGTAATACTCCACACTCCCAATGCAGGGGGCCCGGGTTCGATCCCTGGTCTGGGAACTAGATCCTGCATGCATGCCACAACTAACAGTCTGCAGGCCGCAACTAAAAGATCACACACCACAACTAAGACCCAGAGCAGCCAAAATAAATAAATAAATATATTTTTTTAAAAATTAGGCACTGGCTTGTAGAAGGACTGGGTAGAACACAAGGGAAGTTGGCTGCATGAAGATGGAGCTCTTTGCAGATGCAGCGCCTAAGATGGCTGAGAATTTTAGGCAGTTCTGCACTGGACAATTCAGAAAAGATGGGGTTCCAACAGGATACAAAGGGATCAGCTTCCACAGGGTCATAAAAGATTTCATGATCCAGGGTGGAGATTTTGTTAATGGAGATGGTACTGGAGTCACTAGTATCTACTGGGGGGGGCTGTTTGCAGATGAAAACTTTAAGCTTAGACACTCAGCTCCAGGCCTGCTTTTCGTGGCAAACAGTGGTCCCAGAACAAATGGCTGCCAGTTTTTCATCACCTGCCCTAAATGTGATTGGCTGATGGGAAGCACGTGGTGTTTGGAAAAATCATTGATGGACTTCTGGTGATGAGAAAGATTGAGAATGTTCCCACAGGCCCCAACAATAAGCCCAAGCTGCCTGTGGTGATCTCACAGTGTGGAGAGATGTAGTCCAGAGGAAGACTGAATCGGGCCTTCCCTTGCTCGGGGTGATGCTCCTAGTAAGATAATCTGGATTGGCCCCTGTGTTTGCTTCCCTGCCTGCTGCTGCCCCATTTGATCAAGAGACCTCACAGATTCAGAAGCCAAGATTTTGTGCTTAGGTTTTCAACTGTAAATAAAGTTGTTCATTTAAAAAAAAAAATTAGGCATAGGACTTCCCTGGTGATGCAGTGGTTAAGAATCTGCCTGCCAATGAAGGGGACACAGGTTCAATCCCTGGTCCGGGAAGATCCCACATACCGTGGAGCAACTAAGCCCATGGGCCACAACTACTGAAGCCCGTGTGCCCTAGAGCCCACGCACCGCAACTGCTGAGCCCACGTGCCGCAACTACTGAAGCCTACGTGCTCTAGGGCCCACATGCCGCAACTACTGAGGCTGTGTGCTGCAACTACTGAAGCCCAAGTGCTGCAACTACTGAAGCCTGTGCGCCTAGAGCCTGTGCTCCACAACAAGAGAAGCCACCGCAATGAGAAGCCCGCTCACTGCAACGAAGAGTAGCGCCCACTCGCCGCAACTAGAGAAAGCCTGCACGTAGCAACAAAGACCCAACACAGCCAAAAAAAAAAAAATTAGGCATGATAAGAGATTAACAACAGGGCTTCCCTGGTAGCGCGGTGGTTGAGAGTCTGCCTGCCAGTGCAGGGGACACGGGTTCGAGCCCTGGTCTGGGAGTATCCCACATGCCGCAGAGCAACTGGGCCCGTGCGCCACAACTACTGAGCCTGCACGTCTGGAGCTTGTGCTCCGCAAAAAGAGAGGCTGCAACAGTGAGAGGGCCACGCACCGTGATGAAGAGTGGCCCCCGCTCGCCGCAACTAGAGAAAGCCCTCACACAGAAACGAAGACCCAACACAGCCAATCAATCAATCAATAAATAGAAATGCTGTAGAATTATTTTAAAAAAAGAGATTAACAACAATAACTAATAATAAAATAGGACAATTACAACAATATACTATAATAGAAGTTATGTGAATGTGGTCTTGCTCTCTCTCAAATTACATTACTATCCTGTGCTCCCACTTCTTCTTCTTGTGACCATGTGAAATGATAAAATGCCTGTGTGGCGAGATGAAGTGAGGTGAATGATATAGGCACTGTGACGTAATGTTAGGCTACTACTGACTTTCTGACGATATATCAGAAGGAAGATCATCTGCTCCATGTCATCCTGGATCATCAAGCCACGTTGATGGCTTGATGTTGACGGCTGGGGATCCCAGGCGGGACAGAATTGGAGCGGGTGAGATTTCATCCACTACTCCGAACAACATGTAATTTAAAACCTATCAATTGTTTATTTCTGGAATTTTCCATTTAATATTTTTGAACCACAGTTCACTACAAGTAACTGAAGCTGTGAAAAGTGAAACCCCAGATAAGGAGGGACTACTGTACTTTCTAACAATTAAGTCATTCTTGGTTTCTCATCTTTCATTATTTCTCCCAAATTAACCGTTTGTTTCAAACCATTTCATCTAAAAACAAACTAAATAAAACATACCTTTTCCTGAGTCTGTGAAAATTCAATAAGGCAAAGCTTTCATAAGGAAGCAGTGAAAACACACCTGAAGACTAATTTATTTATATGTAACCGTGTGCTGCATCCTAAAGAAATAAGGGTCTATTTCTTGACCCTTAGTCTCTCTGACGTTTGCAGGTAGTGGTGTGCACTTAGTTGAACATGAAGCATCAATGAGTATCTGAGGCCCTCTTTATTCATTTCATTTCTCTTACGCCCCCTAAAACAATAAATGTTACTTTCAATGAAAAGAATTCAAGGTGGATATTCAGTTCAAGCATGTTTCATCAGGGAACAAAGGTTAGTTTTCATCCCAAACCAGAATATCTGAATCTTTTGCGCCAAAGTACAAAAAGAGATAAATAGGTCATTGGCTAATCCTCCATTTAAAATATGACAGCAGAGAGTGGCCATCAATTTTTGACTGCATGCAACTTATAAACCTGTCATTTCATAAGCTAATGAAATGACAGATTTATAAGAACCTTCCTTTCTATATATAAGGGGTCCATAATGCTCACCTTAAAAGTCATCACTGCATTTGCTCAATGTAAGGGATCAACATATTTAGGTTGATTTTGATGAGCTTTAAATATTAGGTAATTTACTGCCGATTAAAGCTAACAATATATTTAAAAAACAATCTAGATTAGTTTTTTGATAATGTCCTGAGATTTTAGAAGTCGGTGGTATTATGGAATTTTAATTCCCCTACATCTCAAGAACTCTGGATGACAGGGAAAGGATAGGGAGGGTGTGCCTTGCCAGCTGGAACCCACGGGGTGGTCCTATAGTCACTGTCACTGGGCCAGTGAGGACAGTCATCTGAGGTTCATTAATCAAAGCAGCAGGAGGGATCAAGGTAAGAACATAGCACTTCAGAGCTTTAGAAAACACATCCAAATGACCTAACCCACTGACGCTCAAAACAGACCCGTGAAATAGGCAAATACACAGGAGATGCTATAGAGAAGCTGGGATTCTAAAGTACTTATTTGTCCAAGGTCACAATGCCAGTGGGAGGCAAAGATGTGATTGGTTTTTTTTTCTATTTCTTTTTTTATTTTGTTTTATTTTTTAACATCTTTATTGGAGTATAATTGCTTTACAATGTTGTATTAGTTGCTGCTGTATAAAAAAGGGAATCAGCTATATGTATACATATATCCCCATATCTCCTCCCTCTTACGTCTCCCTCCCACCCTCCCTATCCCACCCCTCTAGGTGGTCACAAAGCACCAAGCTGATCTCCCTGTGCTATGCGGCTGCTTCCCACTAGCTATCTATTTTACATTTGGTAGTGTATCTATGTCCATGCCACTCTCTCACTTAGTCTCAGCTTACCCTTCCCCCTCCCTGTGTCCTCAAGTCCATTCTCTGCATCTGTGTCTTTATTCCTATCCTGCCCCTAGGTTCTTCAGAACCTTTTTTTTTTTTAGATTCCATATATATGCGTTAGCATATGGTATTTGTTTTTCTCTTCCTAACTTACTTCACTCTGTATGACAGACTCTAGGTCCATCCACCTCACTACAAATAGCTCAATTTCGTTTCTTTTTATGGCTGAGTAATATTCCATTGTATTATATGTGCCACATCTTCTTTATCCATTCATCTGTCGATGGACACTTAGGTTGCTTCCATGTCCTGGCTATTGTAAATAAAGATGTGATTCTTAATCTCAGATACTGTTCACAAAAATAAAGAAAAAAAAAAAAAGAAAGAAAGAAATATACTGAGACTCCTAGAGCTTAGTCCCAGGACTTTTTCGCTAAGTGTTCTTTTCTATTCCATGACTCTACTTATCAAATATATGTGGATTATTCCCAATTGTTTAACTCCCTTCTAGACCTCTCCTCCGAGCACAACACATACATGTCCATCTTCACCTACATCACCACTTGAATGCCTAAAAAAGCCAATCAATCCTACCAGGGCTCTTGTTACTCCTCCTTCCAAAAGCTGTTCCCAGGCTTCCTCAGCTTGGTAGGTGTCACACCATTGCTCAAGTCAGGTGGGAATCATTTTACTCTCTGCCTTTCCTCTACCCCAGCATTCCACATCCAAGGCATCGACAAGTCTGATAAGATTCCTCTTCCAAGATACTGTATATCTCAATTCCACCACCTCTCCCCACTTCCACTACACCACTCAAGTCCAAGCCACCATCACCTCTTGCCTGGACCACTGCAATAGTCTCCTCATCGGCTACCCTGTCTCCCTTCACAGCTCCATAAAAATCCATTCTATACACAACACCTAAAATCATGACCCTTTCCATTTGCACTTAAAATAAGGTGAAAGCTCCTATAAAAGCCCACTTAGCTATGCCAACATTTTCAGAAATGTTCAGTATCTCAGAAATAAAGCCTCAGTATTGTCATGGCAGGACAGTGGCAGAGGAAACATGGAAGTCAGGACTTAAACCAAGTCTTTCAAATGTCCTTTTCATTAAGCCGTTCAACTTCCCAATGATCTATTCCCAGAAACTGATTTGTTTCTCAGTTTTCTCATTTGTAATATTATAAGAAAACTGCTTCTCCTCCTACCTCACCTGGTGATTAAGAGGATCAAATGAGATAATATATGTAAAAGCACTTTGAAAACATAAAGCATTACAAATATAAAGTAATATAAAACGCCTACTAATACACAAATGGTGCTCAAGCATGGGGTTTTCTGGGCCTTTGCTTACAAGAAAGAGGAGTTAAGTGAGTCTAGCTAAAATAATTGACTTTTGGGAATTCTCTGGTGGTCCAGTGGTTAGGACTTGATACTCTCACTGCCAGGGCACCAGGTTCGATCCCTGGTCGGGGAACTATAATAAAATCCCATAAGCCGCACAGCACAGCAAAAATAAATAAGTAAAAAATTGACTTTTAACTCTCATCACTAGAATACAGTTTGGCTGGTTGGAGCCCTTTGTATTGCTTAAGAAGACTAATGCCAGATTAAAAAAACACACGGCTGCCCTGGTTAACTTCCTGATTTCAGGCTTTACCTTACCAATAAATAAGAAATAGCCAGATAACTCTTAGAAACACATTTTTGACTAAAAAGAGAATAGGAAGCTAAAAGCCCTGGTTTGGAAGGCTGAGAAAATGAGCCTCACCTTGCCCAAAGTCTGTCCACAATTCTTCTCCGGCCCTCTCTCCAGGATGTGGGGGGCACAGCTCCAGAGGAGATGAAAACCCAGGGCTGCAGGGCCCTTCCAAAACCCAGGGACACAGGATGACTCCAACTCTGGACCACTTCCGTAGCTCCTGGAAATTCTTCCAGACAGCAGGAGCTGCAGCTGAGTGCCAGACCCAGCTCAAGTTGGAGAAGTCCTCACCCCATCACCCCAGGATACAGACATTGTAGGTAAGAAACTGGCCTCAAGTATGACATAAAGTCTAATGGGCAGGAAAAAGCAAAATGCTTCTAATAAAGTGAGTCTATCACTATACAGTTTTATTAAAGTCAGATTTATTGACAAAGGCATTGAGTTAGTAAAGAAATTGTAAAAACTGTGGCAAGATAAGCAAGATAAACAAGTTGCTACATGTAATCTTCCTTTCTTCATGGTTGCCCCCAAAACAGACCCACCAAACTGCATAATCATTTCACTACTTCTTCACAAATTCATATTATTCAATTTAATTTTTTCATTGATTCTCTTCAAACCAGTTATCATTATTTTATTTCAGTTCTACTTAAGTTCACTGGTCCTTTAAAAAATAATACTTAGTGACATTTAATATATTCAGACTATAGAAATGGAAACTATGCCATAAATCAAGGGTCTGCAAGTTTTTATCTGCAAAGGGCTTTATAGGCTCCACACTGTCTCTGTCACATACTGTTTTTTTTAAACAACCTTTAAAAATATAAAAATTTCTTAGCTCTTAGACAATACAAAAACAGACCACAGGCTATAGTTTATCAACCTTTGTTGTAAATAATAATTGTGAACTAACAGCATATAGAACATATATAGTATATGCAACATGAATCAGCCTTTCACTTAAAACAAATCACACTGGTTCAACAGGCTTCCTTTTTCTAAAGCAGGTTCTAAAACTAGGAATGCTCTATATTAGAGAAGGATGAGGTATGTGTCCTATTTTTATGAAAGAAAAATTCTGCCCAGATATTTTTTTCTCCCTTCTTAGGTGGTCAAGGATAAAAGATGTTCACTAAGAACTAATGAAGAATCACTTAGAATGTACATATTTACAATGAAATTCAAAAGCCTAGGTTGATGCTGTACAGACTGATAAAACACAAATTTGTGAAACCTCAGAAATTACAGACACAAAGCCGAAAAGCCAAAAGTAGCTAGAATAAAATTCACCAATCCATCAAAGAAGGAGGATGTATTATTAAAATGACTTTCTTTTAGGATCTCTGCACTAACAATAAAAAATAGCAACAAAATTCTGGAAGGATAATGCCATACAAATGACTTGCTGCAGTTGGTATTGCTACCCCACAAGGCAATGAAGTCCACTGTAGCTGAGATAAAGGAACTCTTACAGAGTTGCTGCACTGTTACCAAGCAACGAGAAATAAAATGTCAGGATTAGCACTTGATTTAATTTTTACCATCAACAAACCATACTGCTATTCTGCTATTCTTCTGGATGTAAATGGTCATTAGGCTAAGAATTATTAATCTATAAGAGTACACACACACAAAAATATGCAGTGAAGTTAATACCTGGCATTCACCAAGTTCATGTTTTTTATATTTACTGCTTCCTTGGTAGAAACAGCAAATAATAACAGAATAGTAATTCTATTACTGAGAAGGTTATTTTGTCAAAATATTCAACTAAATCTTCACTAAATACATCTTCATTAGCATTGAAATATTCTCAAATCAGTGTTGCATTTTACGAAAATTCAAGGAAATGAATGAATTATCTTTAAATACTGTAATACTTCAAAATAAGTAGAGTCAATCACTTCATTTAGTTTAGTTGTGTAAGGATATTATCATCTGTCAAAGCAATGTACATCTGGCTGAATTTGTAGCATAAATTTATAGATATCTCTTTCAGAGTGGTATAGCAATCACTTTTTAAAAAATGAAATCTAAAAGCATTAATAAAATCCTATAACTGAAAAACTAAAAAAGAAAAAAAATGTAAATTAAGGATATTATATAATTTAACAGACTTAAAAATCAATCACTGTAAATGACATCCATAGCTCACCACATCATCCCCAAAGTTAACACTTGGGAAGGTGACCGTATTATGCCTTAGGATCATGAGGTCCCAGGGTTCATGGGGAGTTGGTGGGAAGAGGGTGTTCCTTCTTTTTGTATTGTATCAAATAGCTCTCTTACCTGCCTGTGTTTTTAAAGAACTTGTGTTGAGTGTTCAACTCAGCTGGCCTGTGTGAATGAAGTAAAGAGGATTAGGATTAAACAGGTTCTTGCTGTCCTTATCTTCTCGCTAAGGAAGAGAAGTAGAGAGCATTACCAGGTAAATACTACAGTGCAGTGAAGGGCATTGACTATATTACGCTTCACACAGTGAATGTCAAATTTGACATTTCAGCCAAGTTCATAAATATCATGTCTCCAAGTCAATCAGCAATTTGTGCGTGGGCATAAATTCCATACAGGCATGGAGCAGTGGTCGCCTGTGTATGCATGTGTGTGCTTGACATTGCATCTGTCTCATGAAGTTTCTCAACATGGTCACATGTGTTTCTCTTGGGTGGATGGAACCTTTAGGTTTTTTCCTGTTTAGACCTATTTCTTTTTCCTTTTTACCGTCTCTTGGAAAAATTATGAGTTTCTCTGTAATATCAAAAGGCATTAGCAATCTTAAGATTAAGAATAAAAGAAACTTAAGAGGAAAGGAATTATGTTTATCCCGTGCGCAGTTTCATTTTTCCTGAAGCAGGACGGAAGATAACCAGTCTCTAAAACATCGATACACTAATTGGGCCTGCTTGGTGGAGATTAAATGTTCACAGGATCCGCTGAAGTGATTAGGTCGAATGGTTAAAATCCACTGTATTCCCACATCCTAGTGTAAAGTGAGCTAACCACCAGTTTGACTTCTTCTGCAAAGGTAATTCATGAGGTGTTGTCAACACAAAGTTCTCCAAACAGGGCCAGAGAGTCACAAAAGTCAGGAGGCTCCAATCGCAAATTCACATTCTCCATTCATCTCAGAGTTTTAAAGTCAGATTTGGGCCTAGTCATCTTGTGAACTATTACAAATGAACTAAAAACAGAAATCACACTTCACACAGCCTAGGAAGAAGATACTGCCATGATTCTCAAGACACCTACCCTCATATAAGAGTCCTCGGCCCACCACCTCAGACGGAAGAAAGGGAAGTGTGTCGTCCCCAGTCGCCAGGTCCACCAGGGAGGCTCCACTGCTCCTCTTTCCACCGCCCAGCTTCCTCACCTCCCGGAGGCCTCTGCTCAACTGTCATCTCAGTGGGGCCTTCCGTTACTGACCAACCCATTCAAACTTCCACTTTGGGGAACTCCTTGGCGGTCCAGGGGTTAGGGCTCCACAGTCCCACTGCCGAGGGCCCGGGTTCAATCCCTGGTCAGGGAACTAAGATCCCACAATCCATGCAGTACGGACAAAAAAAAAACAAAGACAGGGGCGCTTCCTTGGTGGCGCAGTGGTTGAGAGTCCGCCTGCCGATGCAGGGGACATGGGTTCGTGCCCGGGTCCGGGAAGATCCCACATGCCGTGGAGCGGCTGGGCCCGTGAGCCATGGTCGCTGGGGCTGCGCATCCAGAGCCTGTGCTCCGCAACGGGAGAGTTCACAACAGTGAGAGGCCCGCGTCCCGCAAAAAAAAAAGGGGGGGGGGAAGCAAAGACAAAAACAAAATTTATCTTTCTTCTCCTGACATTTCATGTCCCTTTTCATGCTTTGTTTCATCTCCTTAATATTTATCAATATCTAATATAATATATATTTTACTTATTTATTGCACCTATTGTCAGTCTTGAGCATTATAATGTAAGCTCATGAGGGATACAATATCCGGTGATTATCTCAAAATACTACAAGAGGAGGCAGGAGATGGGGATGAAGAAGGGGCAGGAGTGATCGTGGGTTGACAGTCATTGGAGCTGGAGGACGAGCTCAGATGGTTCATTACACTCTTCTGTTTACTGTTGTGTATGTCCATTAGCCTTCATAATAAACATTGAAAACAAAATTTGTGATACCATTTACACTGCTATTTTCACCTTTCCTCATCCACCAATCAGGAACAACACATATCTTCTTGGCAGGATGGCAGATGTACCCCTAATCTTTTCCTCTAGTTAACCTCCTCTGGAGACACGGCATGTACCAGGCACTAGTACAGGACGCAGAAGTCACAGGTCCCAAAGCTTGGCTCTTCTAAACAAAAAGTCTTAGGATATCTTTGGAAAATAATCTTCCATATGTCCATACCTTATGACTTAGAATTATTTTTAAGGGACTGATAACCACAATATTCCTGACAGTGGCTCTCTCTGCAGGAAAGGCAGGCAGATGAAAATGAGAATAAGCAATCCGCCAATCCTTACCTTAGGTGGGTTCGTAGGTGTTCAATTTATTATTGTGCTTTATCACCCACAAAGGCTACATGCATATAATACTTGTATGCATCAAATATCATGTAATATGAACAATTCTTTCATAAGCAAATACATAAATATGCCATAATATAAAAATAATAAAAATAACTTTATTGAAGTCATGGTAATGAATGTGTTTGTCTTAACTAAAAGCTGAAATTAGCCAAAATAGCTGAAGAGGCCTTGCATAAACCTTGCCATCTTCCAACACCAGCCAGGGCACCCACCTGAAGAAACTAGGTGGGTTATTTTGTTCACAGGTAACCTCAATAGCCTTCGGTGGCTGAGTCAGATGAGCTTCCCTGACAGCACCGGCACGCCAGGCTGCTTGCAGGAGACAAAGCATCAACAGGTTCCTGAGTGAAGCACTTGCGCCCCTCCCCCTGAGTTTTCTATTATAAGCTGCTTTAAAAAAAAAAAAAAAAATGTAAAGAATAGTAACTTCCCAGAGAAACACAGCCTGATTGGATATGCACCCAGGAGACTGGCTGAGGGGCTCATGGGAAGTTGAAGGGTTAACAGACCCCTACAAAAGCCAAATGAGTTCCACAGTACTGCTGTTACTCATACACATGGAACGCAATGCCAAGAGTTGTTCCCTGGCTGGTCTTGCACTTAAACTTGTGAAGTTTATCAGGGAAGATTCCACCCACTCAAAGAGGAGGTCCAGAAATAACACTGTCTGTCCTAAAAAGAGAAATATCTTTCTGGCATGTATGCCAATATGTGCACCCACTTGTACTATTTTCCCCAAGTAACTACCCCCAGTTCCTTAAGAGACGGGGAAAGAGACAGCCAGCCTTCACTATGTCACAACTTTGTGGCGAAACATGCAAATGGCTGCAGGTTTTAAGAATGCAAATGCAATATTCATATCGGTTTTGTTAAAGGGGAAAACAGACATAATTGGTTTTCCACAACTCATAAGTTTGTTTAGAACACATTTGAAAGGCAAAATTTTTCCAAAAAGGAGCAATATCCCACTTTTAGAGAAACCAGAAATAATTCATGTCAAGGGCCAATTTGGTATTCTCTTCAATTCAAGATAAATATACTGGTTTACCTCTTGTCAATTGGAGGAGAAATTATGAACCAAAAAAGCAAGAGACAGCTTTATGTTCCTTTGCCACCCTGCTTCTTCTTCTTTTTTTTTTTAAATTTATTTATTTTATTTATTTATTTTTTTGGCTGCATTGTTGTCTTTGTTGCTGTGCACGGGCTTTCTCTACTTGCAGCGAGTGGGGGCTACTCTTCATTGCAGTGCGTGGGCTTCTCATTGCGGTGGCTTCTCCTGTTGCAGAGCATGGGCTCTAAGCGCGTGGGCTTCAGTAGTTGTGTCACATGGACTCAGTAGTTGTGGCTCGCGGGCTCTAGAGCACAGGCTCAGTAGTTGTGGTGCACAGGCTTAGTTACTCCGCGGCATGTGAGATCTTCCCAGACCAGGGCTTGAACCCGTGTTCCCTGCATTGGCAGGAGGATTCTTAACCACTGCCTCACCAGGGAAGTCCCCTGCCACCCTGCTTCTACGTGCAAAAAGACTTTAAGATATCTGAGGGAATTATCATTAATATTTTAGATATTTATAGTTCTACCCCTCTCTTTACCTCCCATAAAACTCAAGTTATAGGGGGTAACCAGGGAGAAAGGCTGAAACGATTCAGCACCAGGGGGTGGAGTGGTGCTTTAGGAGACAGGCTCTAACCCAGATCCTGCTACTGAAAAGTCCTTCATGTCCTCATTTATAAGAGAAAGGAGATGAACTAAGAGTTCTAAAAAAAAAAAAGGCTTTGTTTGAAATGTAGGGTGTAGTCATTGTTAAAGCTCCCACTGCTTAAGATACTGCAGTACAAGAATAGACATTCAATCACCATGTTCAGGGAAGTCTGTGAAAAGCTGCACAGTTCAGAGAGGCGACACAACAGAATGAACAGAATCCAAGAGGAAGACTGAATGAATCCACAGGGCTTTTGATCACAGGATGATGCTTTTCTCAAAGCCCTCTTGGAGGCAGATGGTGAAGGAGGCAAAAAGACCATAATTGGAATAACTAGCAAGGAAAGCTGGGGGTAGAGGAGTATATTGGCCCAAAACTCCCAATCTGCTTGATTCTAATAGTTAGCATTGAAATGGACTACTTCCAGAAATCCAATACCTTTCAAGATTTTGAAACACCATTCATTGATGATGATTTGAGAATATTTCATAAAATAGTGGAAAAGTGCAGACACCCCGGAATCAGTCATTCTGTGGTTCTATCCTAGCTCCATCTAGCTGTGTGACATCACATCAGGTATATAACCAAACCTCTCTGTGCTTTTAAGTCCTTATCTGTAAAATAAGGATAATAATGATTCCTACCTCATAAGACTATTGTTAACATTAAAAAAATTAACAATAACCATGAAGAATATGACTAAAACATAATAAATACTTGATTAATAGTAACTATTATTATTGTTAATATTTAACAGGCAGGAAAATACGCAGGTAATTTAAGATCTCTGAAGACTCCTGTTAAACCAGCTCATAATCATCCATCTCACTAGGACCACTGCACAATAAAGTAGGATAGGGCTACAGGAAAAGAATTACAGAGTCCTAAAGGCCAATGCTGTTAACAGAGTACACAAAACATAGCACAGAAGAGGAGCTGGAGGTCCAGGGTAGTCACTAGACTAAGAATAATACAAAACTCATAGTCCAGATAGATTTTTTGTTATCAGAAGACACCCAATCTATTCATCATCCCCAATTCCAAATTATCTTCTACATCCAAGAGCACAAGTTCTTACAATTCAACCTAAAGGCATGTGGACCTCTTCTACTATGAGCACGCAGAGGGAGCAGGCTTGCAATACTTTATTGTCTAAATTGCTGTTTTGCTTATATTCCTAAACTAGAATGACAAATTATACTTCATCTTGATCCTTCCAATTAGGCTCTGTCCAATCAAACTTTCTCCAGTGATGACAATATTCTTTATCTATGTGGATCAACACAATAGTCACTAGCATATGTAGTTACTGAAGAGAAACTGAATTTCTACTTTATCTAATTTTAATTAATTTAAATTTTAAAAGTCACATGTGGCTAGTGGCTACCAGATGGACAGTGTGGGTATAATCAATTGGGAGTGGCCATCAACAGCACTATATTGAAAGGGATCCTAATGTGAGTCTGTGTCTAACAGGACAGAATGCTGTGAATCAGAGATGTCTGTTCTAGGACAGAGGGAGGGCAGCTTTTATCATATTTGCACGATCAATTAAAGGATTTTATCTCCTCTTCCCTTATGCCGACAGAGAACCTCTCTTTCCTAATACCTACATTAATTCTCAGACAGTAGAGAGTCACTTCCTGCTTTTGGAAGAGATAAGATTGGCTGAAAAGAACCAGATTATAAAAGAAGGAAAAAAAGAAATTCACCCAGGACAATGCATACTGCCCCATGGTACTCAGAGAAAATATACTGGTTTGTGGCAGTTTTACAGAAGTACATACAATCAAGAGAGGGTTAAACTATCAATTATTTTAAGCTATGCTATAGGCTTTTTTTCAGTACTGTTACAGATGTGTGCAATGGACAGGTCATTAAGATGATTCGATTAAAAAAAAAAAAAGATCGCACAGAGAGAGTAAACCACATTACTCATTTTAAACGCAGAAAATATACTGAAGCCGTTGCAAAAGAAACTACCCTGCCAGTGTTGAAAGTACCACATTCCCCAGCACTGTAAAAATAATACACTTCAAACACTGTAAATTAACTATACTTCCATAAAAGAGGAAGAAAACAAACAAAAAAATGAAGCCAAACTATGGCTATCTACTAAAAATAATAATAATAATAATAATAATAATATACTTCACTTTCCAAGAGAGAAACAGAATTCTAACATTTGATTATTTCAAACATATGGCAGCGCTGCCTCCATGAAATACCATCTTGGGCAAGCATATGGATGAATGAAAAAATGCCAGGTAGAATACTACCATCACAAGAAAAATTAAGAACATATATACTCATTTCCAGATTGCAGAAGGGGTTCCTATAAAGCCCTCCCATGGGAAAGCTATCTCGAACACCCAAGAAAATCTGGTTCCAAAGTGATCCTCAAAGCCTAAATGAATCATTTTGAAGTCTCCTTTCAGGTTCAAATATGTATAAACAAAATGGCAAGATTTTGGTATAAGCACCTATTTCTGTCCCAGAGCTTGAACTCTGGGAAGGTTCTAAAATTATTCTAGTCTCTCCCAAACCCTGAGATGTCCAAAGGAGAGTCAGTTAGTGCCTTAATTCAACTGTTCTGAAGAGAACCACATCAAAGCAGTGAGCTGTACTAGCCTCCTTCTTCCTTAAAGTAACACCAGTAACTAACAGTGAGATAAGGAACTTCTCCTAATACAACTTACTATTTTCCTAGGATTCTGCATACACGAAATCATCTGGAGACAAACTGGAGAACATTTATACCACAGAAGTCCACCCACTAGAGTGAAGGTTCTGAGCCCGGCATCAGGCTTCCCAACCTGGGGTCCAGCAACAGGAGGAGGAATTCCCAGAGAATCAAACTTTGAAGGCTAGCAGGATTTGACTGCAGGACTTCAACAGGACTGGGGGAAACACAGACTCCACTTCTGGAGGGCACACACAAAGTAGTGTGTGCATCAGGACACAGGGGAAGGAGCAGTTATCCCATAGGAGATTGAACCAGGACTATCTGCTAGTGTTGGAGGGTCTCCTGCAGGAGCAGGAAAGGTGGGGAGGTGGGGGGGTGGGGCGGGGGCTCACCTCTGGGACAAGGACACTGGCAGCAGAAGTTCTGGGAAGGGACTTCCCTGGTGGCGCAGTGGTTGAGTCTGCCTGCTGATGCAGGGGACGCGGGTTCGTGCCCTTGTCCGGGAAGATCCCACATGCCGCAGAGCGGCTGGGCCCGTGAGCCATGGCCACTGAGCCTGCATGTCCTGAGCATGAGCTCTCCCAGAGTCCACCATTAGCCCCACCAAAGAGCTTCTAGGCGCTAGTGCTGGGTTGCCTCAGGCCAAACAACAAACAGGTAGGAAAGTCAGCCCCACCCATCAGCAGACAAGTGGATTAAAGTTTTACTGAGCTTTGTCCACCAGAGAAACACCCAGCTCTACCCACCACCAGTCCCTCCTATCAGGAACTTGCACAAGCCTTTTAGATAGCCTCATCTACCAGAAGGCAGACAGCAGAAACAAGAAGAACTACAATCCTGCAGCCTGTGGACATTCACAGAAAGATAGACAAAATGAAAAGGCAGAGGACTATGTACCAGATGAAGGAACAAGATAAAACCCCAGAAAAAAACCTAAAAACACCTAAAGGAGATAGGCAACCTTCCAGAAAAAGAATTCAGAATAGTGATAGTGAAATTAATCCAGGACCTCAGAAAAAGAATGGAGGCAAATATCGAGAAGATGCAAGAAATGTTTCACAGAGACCTATAAGAATTAAAGAACAAACACCTAGAAGAATTAAAGAACAAACAAACAGAGATGAACAATACAATAACTGAAATGAAAAATACACTAGAAGGAATCAATAACAGAATAACTGTGGCAGAAGAACAGATAAGTGACCTGGAAGACAGAATGGTGGAATTCACTACTGCAGAACAGAATAAAGAAAAAAGAATGAAAAGAAATGAAGTCAGCCTAAGAGACCTCTGGGACAACATTAAATGCACCAATATTTGCGTTATAGGGATCCCAGAAGAAGAAGAGAGAGAGAAACGACCAGAGAAAATATTTGAAGAGATTAGAGTCGAAAACTTCCCTAACATGGGAAGGAAACAGCCACCCAAGTCCAGGAAGTGCGGAGAGTCCCAGGCAGGATAAACCCAAGCAGAAACATGCCAAGACACATAGTAATCAAACTGAGAAAAATTAAAGACAAAGAAAAAGTATTAAAAACAAGGGAAAAACGACAAATAACATACAAGGAAACTCCCATAAGTTTAAGAACTGATTTCTCAGCAGAAACTCTACAAGCCAGAAGGGAGTGGCACAATATATATAAAGTGATGAAAGGGAAGAACCTACAACCATGATTACTCTACCCAGTAAGGATCTCATTCAGATTCAATGGAGAAATCAAAAGCTTTACAGACAAGCAAAAGCTAACAGAATTCAGCACAACCAAACTAGCTCTACAACAAATGCTAAAGGAACTTCTCTAAGTGATAAACACAAGAGAAGAAAAGGACCTACAAAAACAAACACATAACAATTAAGAAAATGGTAATAGGAACATACATATCGATAATTACCTAATTACGTGAATGGATTAAATGCTCCAACAAAAGACACAGGCTCACTGAATGGAAACAAAAACAAGACCCATATATATGCTGTCTACAAGAGACCCACTTCAGACCTAGGGACACATACAGACTCAAAGTGAGGGGATGGAAAAAGATATTCCATGCAAATAGAAATCAAAAGAAAGCTGGAACAGCAGTACTCATATCTGATAAAATAGACTTTAAAATAAAGAATGTTACAAGAGACAAGGAAGGACACTACATAATGATCAAGGGATCAATCCAAGAAGAAGATATAACAATTATAAATATTTATGCACCCAACATAGGAGCACCTAAATACATAAGGAAACAGCTAACAGCTATAAAAGAGGAAATCGACAGTAACACAATAATAGTGGGGGACTTTAACACCACACTTACACCAATGGACAGATCATCCAAACAGAAAATTAATAAGGAAACACAAGCTTTAAATGACACAATAGACCAGATAGATTTAATTGATATTTATAGGACATTCCATCCGAAAACAGCAGATTACACTTTCTTCTCAAGTGCACACGGAACATTCTCCAGGATAGATCGATCACGACTTGGGTCACAAATAAAGCCTCAGTAAATTTAAGAAAACTGAAATCATGTCAAGCATCTTTTCCGATCACAAAGCTATGAGACTGGAAATAAGTTACAGGGAGAAAAACGTAAAAACCACAAACACATGGAGGCTAAACAATACGTTACTAAATAACCAAGAGATCACTGAAGAAATCAAAGAGGAAATAAAAAATAACTTGAGACAATTGACAACGAAAACACGATCCAAACCCTATGGGATGCAGCAAAAGCAGTTCTAAGAGGGAAGTATATAGTAATACAAGCCTACCTCAAGAAACAACAAACATCTCAAATAAACCATCTAACCTTACAAGTAACTAGAGAAAGAAGAACAAACAAAACCCAAAGTTAGTAGAAGGAAAGAAATCATAAAGATCAGAGCAGAAATAAAAGAAATAGATACAAAGAAAAGAATAGCAAAGATCAATAAAACTAAAAGCTGGTTCTTTGGGAAGATAAACAAAATTGATAAACCTTTAGCCAGACTCAACAAGAAAAAGAGGGAGAGGACTCAAATCAATAAAATTAGAAATGAAAAAGGAGAAGTTACAACGGACACCACAGTAATACAGAGCATTGTGAGAGACTACTACAAGCAACACTTTGCCAATTAAATGGACAACCTGGAAGAAATGGACAGATTCTTAGAAAGGTATAACCTTCCAAGACTGAACCAGGAAGAAATAGAGAATATGAACAGATCAAACACAAGTAATGAAATTGAAACTGTGATTAAAAATCTTCCAACAAACAAAAGTCCAGGACCAGATGGCTTCATAGGTGAATTCTATCAAACATTTAGCAAAGAGCTAACTCCCATCCGTCTCAAACTCTTCCAAAACATAGCAGAGGAAGGAACACTCCAAAACTCACTTTATAAGGCCACCATCACCCTGATACCAAAACCAGAGAAAGATACTACAAAAAAACAAAATTACAGACCAATATCACTGATGAATATAGATGCAAAAACCCTCAACAAAATACTAGCAAACAGAATCCGACAACACATTAAAAGGATCATACACCATGATCAAGTGGGATTTATCCCAGAGATGCAAGGATTCTTCAATATATGCAAATCAATCAATGTGAAACACCATATTAACAAATTGAAGAAGAACCATATGATCATCTCAATAGATACAGAAAAAGCTTTTGAGAAATTCAACATCCATTTATGATAAAAGCTCTCCAGAAAGTGAGCATAGAGGGAAACTGCCTCAATATAATAAGGGCCATATATGACAAACCCACAGCAAACATCATTCTCAATGGTGAAAAACTGAAAGCATTTCCTCTAAGATCAGGAACAAGACAAGGATGCCCACTCTCACCGCTATTATTCAACATAGTTTTGGAAGTCCTAGCCACGGCAATCAGAAGAGAAACAAATAAAAGGAATACAAATTGGAAAAGAAGAAGTACAATGTCACAGTTTGCAAATGACATGATATTATACATAGATAATCCTAAAGATGCCACCAGAAAACTACTAGAGCTAATCAATGAAGCTGGTAAAGTTGCAGGATACAAAATTAATGCACAGAAATCTCTTGCAGTTCTATGCACTAACAACAAAAGATCAGAAAGAGAAATTAAGGAAACAATCCCATTCACCATTACAACAAAAAGAACAAAATATCTAAGAATAAACCTACCTAAGGAGGTAAAAGACCTGTACTCAGAAAACTATAAGACACCGATGAAAGAAATCAAAGACAACACAGATGGAGAGATATACCATGTTCTTGGATTGGAAGAATCAATATTGTGAAAATGACTATACTACCCAAAGCAATCAATAGATTCAATGCAATCCCTATCAAATTACCAATGGCATTATTTACAGAACTAGAACAAAAAATCTTAAAATTTGTATGGAGACACAAAAGACCCAGAATAGACAAAGCAACCTTGAGGGGAAAAAACGGAGCTGGAGGAATCAGACTCTCTGACTTCCGACTATACTACAAAGCTACAGTAATCAAGACAATGTGGTACTGGCACAAAAACAGAAATACAGATCAACAGAACAGGATAGAAAGCCCAGAGATAAACCCATGCACCTATGGTCAACTAATCTATGACAAAGGAGGCAAGGATATATACGGAGAAAAGACAGTCTCTTCAGTAAGTGGTGCTGGGAAAACCAGACAGCTACATGTAAAAGAATGATATTAGAACACTCCCTAACACCATACACAAAAATAAACTCAAAATGGATTAAAGACGTAAATGTAAGACCAGACACTATAAAGCTCTTAGAGGATAACATAGAACACTCTGACATAAATTACAGCAATATCTTTTTTGACCCATCTCCTAGAGAAATGGAAATAAAAACAAAAATAAACAATGGGACCTAATGAAACTTAAAAGCTTTTTCACAGCAAAGGAAACTATAAACAAGACAAAAAGACAACCCTCAGAATGGGAGAAAATATTTGCAAAAGAAACAATGGACAAAGGATTAATCTCCAAAATATATAAACAGCTCATGCAGCTCAATATTAAAAAAACAAACAACCCAATCGAAAAATGGGCAGAAAACCTAAATAGACACTTCTCCAAAGAAGACATACAGATGGCCAAGAGGCACACAAAAAGCTGGTTAACAGCACTAATTATATTAGAAATGCAAATCAAAACTGCAATGAGGGGCTTCCCTGGTGGCGCAGTGGTTGAGAGTCCGCCTGCCAATGCAGGGGACACGGGTTGGTGCCCTGGTCCGGGAAGATCCCACATGCCACGGAGTGGCTGGGCCCGTGAGCCATGGCTGCTGAGCCTGCGCGTCCAGAGCCTGTGCTCCGCAACGGGAGAGGCCACAACAGTGAGAGGACCGCATACCGCAAAAAAAAAAAAAAAACAAACTGCAATGAGGTGTCACCTCACACAGGTCAGAATGGCCATCATCAGAAAATCTACAAACAACAAATACTGGAGAGGGTGTGGAGAAAAGGGAACCCTCTTACACTGTTGATGGGAATGTCAATTGATACAGCCACGATGGAGAACAGTATGGAGGTTCCTTAAAAAACTAAAAATAGAATTACCTTATGACCCAGCAATCCCACTACTGGGCATATACCCAGACAAAACCATAATTCAAAAATACAGATGCACCCCAATGTTCATTGCAGCACTATTTACAATAGTCAGGTCATGGAAACAACCTAAATGCCCACTGACAGACGAATGGATAAAGAAGATGTGTTACATATTTACAATAGAATATTACTCAGCCATAGAAAGGAACAAAATTGGGTCATTTGTAGAGAGTGGATGGACCTAGAGACTGTCATACAGAGTGAAATAAGTCAGAAAGAGAAAAACAAATATCATATATTAACGCATATATATGGAATCTAGAAAAATGGTACAAATGAACAGGTTTGCCAGGCAGAAATAGAGACACAGATGCAGAGAACAAACGTATGGACACCAAGTGGGGAAAGCAGGGGGAATGAATTGGGAGATTGGGATTGACATATATACACTAATATGTATAAAATAGATAACTAATAAGTACCTGTTGTATAAAAAAAATTAAATTAAATTAAAAAAAGAAAAAAGTGAAAAAAAAAATTCATCTGGAGAATTCACCCAAGAAGGTCCACTTTACTCAAGTACCAAAAGACTTTTATGAGCTGGTCAGCCTGATAGCTTGATTCCCAAACAGAGTGTTCTAGTGAGACCATAGCTAACCAGAAAGCTCACGTTCCAGCAAACCTTCAACTATGATATATTTAAATAGAATCCTTCAACATCCAAAATGAAAAAGTGGTTACTGCTTGCCCTCCTTCGTAAAAACAAATGAACCATTGTACTTTTTCTTGAACTAATACATAACATCAACTTTGAAAATTAACAACAGGAAATCAGAAATAACCTCTTCTCTTACCTCCACCACTGTGGTTTCTGCAGCTTTGCACATGGGCAAGTTGAAATTCCTTGCACTTTTCCTACATTAGAGGAATAAGGAAGTGGAGAAAGAAGGGCAAAAATAAGTGTCTCTCTCAGCTTTAATTATAGATTAAAAGAATTTCTGTAAACCAAGACTTCCTGAATCTTTTTAAAAGAGTGTATCATATTTTCGGTAAGTTCTATAGCCATTTTATAAACAAAAACAATACGATGGTCACTTCATTCAGTTATATAGCTTTTTATGGGGTTAAGAGAAAGAGGGAATATTTTTCATATTCAACATAGTTATACACAGAAAAATAAAATGGATATTAATAAATCTACTCTAAAACTAATTTCTCTAAGTCTTTTACCTGAGATGCCACTTTGTTTTATAGTTAAATATTTCACTAAGCTTGCTCTTGTTAAAATATTAAGAAAAGTAGCAAGTGCTTTTATATGAGAAGGTATAGTAATTATACTCCTATTAAAGAAACCTATTGCTGAAATTAACTGAAACATTCATGGGTGATTTGTGAGTCGTAAAGATCAGTGTGGAGAACCAACTTCTAATGAAATTTTTAAAGCTACAACCCCCCCATCAGACCCTGAAGTGAAAAATTTTAAGAAGCGGCCAATTTTGCTGATGGTTCTGCATTCCCAAGTTCCTAAATTAATGCACTTCCTCTAATTATAAAAATTTTAATGTATTTTTGTTTCTGAGAGTGTAAATTGATAGGGAAAATTCTTTGGTAAAGAGAAATAATTCACAGCTATGCCTTAACAGCTCTTTGTGACACCAACGTTTCTTTCACTTGGATTCAAGGATAGGTGTGTCCTCAAGAGAGGAATCTTTGTGTACTTTGACAAGTTACCGTGTTGGATTCCACCAGACATCCAGCATCAAAAGCTCCAAGGGCAGAGTGGCCTGAGGTGCAGGCATGCAGAGCCTGCCCACTCTAACAATGGCCTAGACAGACCTCTGTACCAGTTGTCCCACTAAACGTGAATGTCAGCCTAGAAGTCAGTATCTTAAGAATCTAGGCCACCTGACCACTGGGGACAAGCACTCTCATTTCACATCAAAGCTCAATGGCTACTGAGCAGAAACTACAGGCATAAGGTCTGTACTCAGAATAGCCCTTGTGCAGTCTTTAGATAACAGGCAATAAAGCACGGGATAAACTCATGGAAATACTTTAAATAATTCATTTCCATTTGCTACTATACAATTTCATTAACCTTTAAAAAAAAACAACTAAGCTTTGCAAGCATTACATCAAGGTGTCAAATAAGGTAGACATCATTCAAAATGTCCTCTGTAATTGCCAAAATTAGTTATAATATCAAAAATTGGCTAAATCCCGGGACTTCCCTGGTGGTCCAATGGTTAAGACCCACACTTCCACTGCAGGGGGCACGGGTTCGATTCCTAGTTGGGGAACTAAGATCTCATACACTGTGGCCCGGACAAAAAAACAAAAACAAAACAAAAACAAAACAAAAACAAATGAACCAAAAAATTGGCTAAATTCAAGAAATCAAATACAGTATTAATGTCATAGAAGATCTTCAGAAATGAACAAAAACATGAGAGTGACCACTGGTAATTTAATTGTGATCATACCAAAGCTGCATTTGGTAAAGATAAAAAATATCACTAACTAAAAGCAGGAAAAGGCCAATATTATGAGAAAGACAAGTATTTCTGTAACCTAACAGGTGACGTCTTCAAGACCAAACATTTTGAAAAACTTTTATGAGTATATTCAAACGTGGCACAATTTGCAAAAACAACTATATAATCCCTAAATCCAAGATACTAAAACTAGGTATTTAGTATGCTTAGGGTAATCAAAAGGTATTTAAATCTATTACGTGGCTTAATATCTGTGGCTATCTAGATAACGAGAATGAAAGTTGAACATTATTAAGGGTAACCAACTTTCCAGACATAATCTTTATAAGCACTTCCTAGAAGACACTAATAGGCCTGGAAAAGAACTGACCTAAGTGATTATTAGCAATATTTTTCCATAATATCAAGTAACAGGCATTTTAAGACAATTCATATAAATAACACTGTCAAAATTAAATATAATTGTGTGCTTTAGTCACATTTTTTAAGCATGTCACAACACTGTAACTAGTTTTGGCAACTAAAGTACACGGGCAAAAATAATTTGTATGTGACTATATACAAGGATATACAGATTCAAATAGTTAACAAACAGTGCACCATGGGTACCAACCAATCAGAACAGATGTCCTCAAGTGCATCAAACCAGCATGACTGCACAGCAATGGTTCTGCACCCACCTATATGCACACACACACAGGTGTGTTTGATTTTAAGCCATTTTTAAAATAAATTTTTAAATACCAAACACATCAAGATATCCATTTTGTAATCATAATTTCAGAAATATAAAGTTGCTGAAATGCATTACATTTAACATTTTTTAAAACCATTATATTACCTGAAAATCACATTTCCTGCTCGGTCTGCCTTCCAGGCTTTCACTAAAGCGAAATCCCCTGTGATTGCTTCCTCCAAAATAAAATGTTGACCATTAAACTCCCTCACCTGCAAGAGACAAAGATAGCATTGTCAGGATCTGCAGAGGTCTTGTTTGGTTGTGCTCCCTGCTCTGATAGAGGCAGATAATAAGGATACAAGCCTAGTTAGAAAAGAGGGAGAGATCTAAACTGAAACTTCAAGGAAGAGTAGTGCAGGCAACCAGGCCTTCGTCAAAATGGTGAAGAGTGGCTTCCCTGGTGGCACAGTGGTTGAGAGTCCGCCTGCCGATGCGGGGGACGCGGGTTCGTGCCCCGGTCCGGGAGGATCCTACATGCCGCGGAGCGGCTGGGCCTGTGAGCCATGGCCGCTGAGCCTGCGCGTCCGGAGCCTGTGCTCCGCAACGGGAGAGGCCACAACAGTGAGAGGACCGCATACCGCAAAAAAAAAAAAAAAAAGTGGTGAAGAGGCCACTGAGGGAGTAGCATGTGCAAAGGCTCAGAAGCAAGAGGAAGCTTGGCAATTGTGAGGAACTGAAAGCTCCATATGCTTAAGGCATAGACTGTGTGTGTTAGCACTCACTTTATTATTTGTGTGAATAATTTACATACTGAACACGAAAAAGAGCCCCAGAAAACCATGTAAGTTGCATGAAACGGGCAATGCACTGTTTTCCTACCTAAAATAGTTATAAAAATCCATTCATCTCTTCTAATGAATCCTCTGTTGAGATTTTAATTGGGATTCCTAAAATTTGTAGAGAACTGACATGCTATATCCTCCCACCTGTGAGAATATAGGCCTACTTTTTTTTTTTTTTTTTTTTTTTTCCCGTACGCAGACCTCTCACTGTTGTGGCCTCTCCCGTTGCGAAGCACAGGCTCTGGACGCACAGGCTCAGCGGCCATGGCTCACCGGCCCAGCCGCTCCGCGGCATGTGGGATCTTCCCATACCGGGGCACGAACCCGTGTCCCCTGCATCGGCAGGCGGACTCTCAACCACTGCGCCACCAGGGAAGCCCTAGGCCTACATTTTTTAAAGTCTTCTTTTACCTCCTTCAATAGTTTCATAGTTTTCCCTCAGAAAAAGCTTTGTATATATTTTCCAGCTTTATTCATAGGTGCTTCTTGGTTTTTGATACCACTGTGACTGTTATATTTTATTCTATTATACCTTCTCTCTGTCATTACTGGTCTAATGGAAGGCTATTGATTTTTGTATGTTTATTTACTTTTAATTCTACTCCAAATGGGAGGGGAGGGGAGAAGACGCATAAAGCAAAAGTATGCCGCGGCATTTTGTTCCTTTTTTCTTCATGGGGACTTAGCTCTGGGAATTGAAAGGGAGAGGGGAAACAACGTCAATACCTCTCTCCATCACCACACAAGATGGGAGCCATTTGAAGGCCAAACTCCATTTTCATTACTACTGCGCCCCCTAGTGGACAAATTACATGCATTTTATAGAAAGCTGGAGAAAGCTTCAGTACATTTACTTTTCTTTAACTGTGGTTTAAAACAAGAAATTCTCTTTTTTTTAAATTATAGTTAATTTACAGTATTGTGCTAGTTTCAGGTGTGCAGCAAAGTGATTCAGACATATATATGTACACATATACATATATATTCTTTTTCAGATTCTTTTCTATTATAGGTTATTACAGATATTAAATATAGTTCCCTGTGTTATACAGTAGGTTCTTGTTTATTTATATATATATAGTAGTGTGTGTATGTTAATCCCAAACTCCTAATTTATCTCTCTCCCTCACTTTCCCTTTTGGTAACCATAAATTTGTTTTCTATGTCTATGAGTCTATTTCTGTTTTGTAAATAAGTTCATCTGTATCATTTTTTTAGATTCCACATATAAGTGATATCATATGATATCTGTCTTTCTCTGTCTGCCTTCATTTAGTATGATAATCTCTAGGTCCATCCATGTTGCTGAAAATGGGATTATTTCATTTCTTTTCATGGCTCAGTAATATTCCACTGTATGTATGTACCACATCTTTAACCATTCATCTGTTGATGAACATTTAGGTTGCTTCCATGTCTTGACTATTGTAAATAGTGCTGCTATGAACACTGGGGTGCATGTATCTTTTCGAACTAGAGTTTTTGTCTTTTCCAGATATATGTCCAGGAGTGGGATTGCTGGATCATATGGTGACTCTACTTTTAGCTTTTTAAGGAACCTCCATACTGTTTTCCATTGTGGCTACACCAATTTACATTCCCACCAACAGTGTAGGAGGGTTCCCTTTTCTCTACATCCTCTCCACCATTTATTATTTGTAGACTTTTTGATGATGGCCATTCTGACCAGTGTGAGGTGACACTTCATTGTAGTTTTGATCTGCACTAAAACAGAATCATTTCTTAAAGAACAGTTTCCTTAAAGACATTATCCCACTTTCCTGTTAGAAAAGCTTAATAAATTTAGGGAATCACTGATGAATGAGGATCATATTAATATGAACTTAGACAAATTATATGCAAGATATTTGTAACCTATACATCAATATAGTTTAAGTCTTATGTATTTCAGCCATCACCAGAGATGATAGCTGAGGCCTTTACATACAGATCTAGAGAACTACATATACATCTAAATATATGCTAAGCCAGGGCAAAGTAAAAACATTGGCGTTTCTTTCTATTCCAGTTATCTAGTTTCCTGAAGAGTCTACACATCAGCAGTTGCTAAGTGTTCACTATTCTAAAATTTTAAAACAGGCGAGGAATTGGTTTTGTCCAACTAGCTGTTATATTCACTTGAAAGAGTTATGCACGTCAGAGTCTCCACTTCCCCATCTTTCAGTCCTTTCTTGAATCCACTCCAGTCAAATTTTCACCATTCCAGAAAAATCCTCTTCTCCAGAAAAATCACTGTTTAAGGTCACCAATGACTTTCACGTTTCCAAACCCAACAGTCAATTTCCAGTCCTCTTACCCAACCTCTTCATACTCTGACACTGTTGACCACTCCCTCCTTTGTAAAAGTTCCCATCTTCCAAATCACCGGACTCCTCTGGGTTTCCTCTCCACTCACTAGACACTCTTTCCCATCTTATTTGCTGCTCCCTTTCCTCTTTTCAACCTTTCAATGTCAGGCCTCTTCTAAACCCTTAAAGGCAAAAGAGCTGTGCTCTGTCTACACTTCAGCCCCAGTCCCATGGATTTAAACACCACGTGCTGATGCCTCCAAAGTTCCTACCCCAGCTCTCAACCCTCTCAGAGCTGAGCTCGAGCCTACAGAACACCTCCTCTTGGAAGCTAATGAATGTCTCAAAAGCACCAAGTCCAGGCAGAGCTCTCTGATTACCCCCATGCTCGGCCCTTTTCAATAAGCAGCATGCTTGATTCTTGTCTTTTCTTACTCAGTAAATCCTGTTGGCTCTACTATCAACATATTTCCCAATTGCAACCACTTCTCACAAATTCCACTGTTACCACCTTAGTCTAAACCACCTTCCACTCCCACCTGGATTAATACAACAGCCTCTTCATCCGTCTCCCTGCTTCTGCTGTTGGGTCTCCAGCAAAAACTCTCACTACCCAACAGCCACAGTGCTCTTTCCAAAATGTAACTCAGATCCCATCACTGTCCCACCATATTCAAAACACTCTGTTGTCCTCTCACCACACTCAGTAAAGGCCAAACTCGCGTGGTCTGGCTCCTGCCTCTCTTTAACCTCCAACCCTACCACTCTCCTCATCCATTCTGTTCCAGTCTCACTGTCCTGCTGTTCCACACATGAGGCAAGCCTGCCCTGGGACCCTGTCCTTCCTCTTCCTTCTGAGTAGAGCACAAACCTATAATCTTCACCCAGCTCATTCCCTATTTTATTCAGGTCTCTACCAAATGTCACCTACTCAGAGCGGTTTTCCCTGACCCAGCCTGGAGCACACCCTCCTGACCACTCATCATCCTCTCTGCCTTTGCCCTACTTGAGCACTTCCAGCACTGACATTGTGTGTTTGTCTGTTTGCTCCCTGTCAGGGGGACTTGGTCTACAACACCCCTTTTTCCACCACACTTCGACCAGTGTTTGACAAACAGAAGGTCCTCAATAACTGTCACTGACCTAAGGAATTCACTCATTTCCTCTTCCCACCGTAATCAAGGACAACGAAGAGCTAACAAGAATCATTTCAAGAAATTACTGTTGTATCCCTAGGGGATGCAGACAAAATGACAAAACTGCTAGATTCCTACACCTCCTGAGATGAACCCAGGCATTCGGAACAGATTCTAGTCTATCCTATGTTTGCACCAGGAGAGTTAATGCTGTAACTTCTAGCAAGCTCTCAAAGCATTCACCCGATTTTGCCAGACATCTTTATCTATATTAACCAAGATCCATCTTAATAATTAGGTTCCTGTCCTTTACTTTGTCAAAAACTTTTTAAACCTAATTAGGCGGTAAAGAAAGAAGCAAGATAGCGTATGAAAAATTTTAACAAAACCTTTGGGTCAATATAGGTCACTCTAATCAGAAAGGCAAAGCTCCAGATGGAGGACGCTGCTGGATAAACACTGGACAGCAGGGGACAAGGGCATGACCTTTATCTTCCCTCAAAACACGGACGTGCAGAGCTAACATCCCTATAAGCAGAAAGGTGATAAAAGCCCTTGATTTACTAAATTTTCGCTTCCCTAGAGATAAGCTCAGCGTTTCTGCAACATTTGTTAACGCTCATGAGCCATGTGGGCAGGGAGAAGGGAAAGACACTAAAAATACAGCTGGCATGTGTCATTTTAAAAACTGCCTCAAACCTGAGTATCTCAAATACCTATATCTAGAGTTCTTTTCTTTTCTTTTTTTTTTTAAAAAGATTTTTTTGATGTGGACTATTTTTAAAGTCTTCATTGAATTTGTTACAGTATTGCTTCTGTTTTATGTTTTGGTTTTTTGGCCGTGAGGCATGTGGGATCTTAGTTCCCCGACCAGGAATCGAACCCACACCCCCTGCATTGGAAGGCGAAGTCTTAACCACTGGATTGCCAGGTAAGTCCCTATTCTTTTCTAATATGTGAGTGAAGTTACCCAGTATAAAGATACCCCATCCTATCTAGCACTTTAAATAAAACTAAGTTATTCAGTTATTCAAATAGGTCCAGTATACAAAATGAAGGACAAAGGAGATAATATGAACTCTCTGTTCCATTATATAGTTATAATTGCCCCCGCTTTTTAAGATTGTAGACAAACTTGTGATTTCTTTGGCTTTTTTCTCCCCCTTCAATCACATCCAGAAGGGGCCTGAGCATGAAGAGTTTAATACCATATATAGCATACATCTACTCTATTTTCCACATAAACATAATCAGCAATTATAAACGCTCCTAAATTTCTTAAAACTTACCATAAAACTAATCTTGACTTGTACCTCTTCTATAGATTACAGATTCTTTTCTTCTCATTTATTTATTCTGGTCTCTCTATGTGATTTAAGTTACTAGCAGATGCTCAGTTTTAGCTAGAAATTTTACCTAACATGTTTACATTACGGAATGAATGACGGTGTTCTCACACAGATGTGGTTTTTTTTTTTTTTTTTTTTTGGCTGTATGCGGGCCTCTCACTGTTGTGGCCTCTCCCGTTGCGGAGCACAGGCTCTGGACGTGCAGGCTCAGTGGCCATGGCTCATGGGCCCAGCCGCTCCGCGGCATGTGGGATCCTCCCAGACTGGGGCACGAACCAGCGTCCCCTGCATCAGCAGGCGGACTCTCAACCGCTGCACCACCAGGGAAGCCCAACAGGTGTGGTTTTATACTTAGTTACCCAACGAGTCCACCTGGAATCCTGTGCTAATAGAGATATCCAGCTTTCTTACCTCTCTTGGCTTACTGGCAATGGCAATGCTGCCATCTTTGTTGTACTTGATCGGTGACCCTCCTTCTTGCACTAGGGTCCCATACCCTGTGCTGGTGTAAAATGCAGGAACTCCAGCCCCACCTGCACGAATCCTCTCTGCAAGCGTGCCCTACAAGTGAAAAAACAACACTGCATCAGAAGTCCACTAAACACTTCTGTCTGCAGACACAGAAAAACTTACAGGCACCATCCCTGTTTTCTAGGTGTTTATCAATCTAAACCACACCCAGCAGTGCATACTGGTTTGTCTCGCTGACACCGCAGGCTAGAATATCAATGTAAAACAGTTACTATCTTTCTAGACAGCAACCTCTCTATCCTTAATCCTTAATTCTTAATGGAACTGCTTATTTGTATGTTAGTGCTTTCAGCTTCCATGTCTCCACTGGTTTCTTGACATCACATTCTACATCAGTCTATCTGTAATATTTTTAAAGAAATTTCCAAATGTGAAGTATGTAACTTTAACTGTATACATTAAAAAACATACAGTTAAATTTTGTGTTTTACTATGTGCTCTATGTAGGCATGGCCTGAACCTTATCTTTAATAACAATGTTATGATTATATAATAATAATGTAAAACGTTCAAACCTATCTAGAATTTATTCTAAACCATTCTCATAAGTATTTTATCTACTACATTATTTAACTAAGGAAAAATTCAAGATAGGCAAAGAGTACAACATACAGGTAAAATGGTTTTTAAAAAGCCAAGAGAGATTCAAATTTTGTTTCAGAGTAGGAACAGCTATATGTAAAGTTTTTTTGTATCTTCTTCTGATCATCTTTGTCCCCTTTCTAGGGACCAGTGATTTCAAACCTAATTTCCCCAGCTCTTCCACCACCACCTGCCTTTCCACCTGGTTTTCCCACAGGGTAATAACTCTGGACCCGAACGTTTCCTGACACGCTCCCTAATGTGAAACATCTTGTTACGGTCTAGCTACATCATATTCAGACTAGATAACTGACTAGCTAACCAGTAGTAAGAATAGGTTCAGATTTTGTTGTTTTGTTTTGTTTTGACTGTGTCACGCGGCTTGTGGGATCTGAGCTCCCCGACCAGGGATCGAACCCGTGCCCCCTGCAGTGGAAGCACGGAGCCCTAACCACTTGACTGCCAGGGAATTCCCTAGGTGTAGATATTAATGATGGTGTGTTAATATTGTCCCAACCTGAAAACAAGTTTCCACTTGAACTGGGGCCTTTAAATACTAAACTCAAAGAAGGGACTAACAGCTGGGATTTCAGACACTGAGTCATTTGGAATAGGCAGTATATTCTGAGGAAGGATGGACCTGTGACATAACTGAAAACCTTCCAGATACCTGGTTCTCTGTTCTAACTGATGGACAGAGGTGACTCTTCCCTGCACTTCGGGTATTTTAAGTTAATAACATCCACAAAAATTAAATCATCAAAACGACCATAATAACACTCCCTACCTTAAAATATTTTTTATGTCCACCCTCCCTGAATACTATACTCCTCTTTGTCCAACTGGGCAAAGGCATGAAAATCGACTATTGCCACATACAGGCCCCTTGCAGGTACCACCAAGACCCCACATCCAACCCCCAAGGGAGTCCTAATCCCTACCACTTCATCAGCACTTCCTCCCTGGCTCTCAGGCTGCAAAACGAGTTCCCAGAGCCAATGTTTACTCATGCACCACTAAGTTGGGGCAGGAAATTCTGACTTCTTTCAGCTTAAAGGAAGAATGTGAAAGAAATATTAAGGAAGTTCCTTTCCCATGTATATGCCCTCTGACAAAATAAGGGATAATGCAAAAGATTAAAAAAAGGCAGGGATTTCCCCGGTGGTCCAGTGGTTAAGAATCCACCTTCCAATGCAGGGGACGCAGGTTCAATCCCCGGTAAGGGAACTAAGATCCCACATGCCACAGGGCAACTAAGCCCATGCACCACAACTAGAGAGAAGCCCGTGTGCTGCAACTACTGAGCCTGTGCACTCTAGAGCCCGTGCGCCACAACTAGAGAAGCCCGCGTACTGCAACAAAGACCCAGCACAGTTAAAAAAAAAAAAAAGATAAAAAAGGTAATTGAAAAGTTAATTTTCAATAGCTCCACAACTCAAAGTATATATTACCTCAACCTATAATGTGAAGATGAAAACTATATGCTATGGACGAATTTGTGTTCCCCCCCTCCCAAAATTCACATGTTGAAGCCCTAACCCCCAACGTGCAACAAGGTTAAATGAGGTCATAAGGGTAGGGCCCTGATCAAAGAGGGTTAGTGTCCTTATAATAAGAGACCCCAGAGCACTCACTTGCACGTGCTCTCCCTCTCCCTCTCACTGTCCCTCTCCCTCTCTCCCCTCCCCCCACCAAGAACCAAATCAGCCTGTACCTTGATCTTGTACTTCTCAGCCACCATAACAGTGAGAAATAAATTTGTATTTTCTAAGCCAACCAGTCTGTAGTATTTTGTAAAAGTGGCACAAGCGATGAAGATAGTACACCTTTTGTTATTCTCAAAAAACTTTAAATGAAGATTGGATAAATCAAGCATGTGTAATGCTATGAGAGACACAGGTGCCAACACTGTAGAGTGATCAGGTGCGACTTGGAAAAACACTGTTAAACTTCGGGTAGAAAAAACAGTTCTCCCATGCCTGCTCTCTCCAGATAAGCATATACAGTGATTTAATGATTGAATTTTTAAAAATTCTGCTATATTACATTATTACCAATTTGATGAAGTTAGTGGTAATAATACATTCTGTTGACAAAATAAAGCAGTGTGGTGGGCTCAGTTTCAGAGATGAAGGCAGACCATGTCAAAATGGAAGAGTAATGTATACAACCTGTAGACCCTTGTTTTACTCATAAGGCTTCAAAAACTTTGCTCAGTGACAAACTCTTCAATCAGTTAGGAGAGGAAATGGTGTATAAAGTGAGCAGAAACTTGCTAGATTAATTGCAATCACTGCTTCCTTTGTAATGGCGTCAGCTCTCTAGACACCTGGGCTCTGATCCCAGCACTTACTCTGTGATGCAGTCCCTCCATGGCCTTTACTTTCCTGTTTCAGCAAGACCAGATTCCCCACAAATTTCTAATTCTATGATTCATAGGAATTGACTTTTAGGACAATCATCAAACATTCCAGCAATTTCTTTTGCATGCTCCAATGAAATATACATTATAGTGCCAAACTTAAAATTTTATCCTGAAGCCTAGATATTTTCACTTTCTTTTTCAGTGCACAGCAACAAACTAGTTCTCTAGCAATCAAGAGGTGTGACCTATAAACACAATTCCTTGGTTTGGCAAAAGAGCATTCTGCCTTACCTCTCTTACACAATGAAATTTCTAGGAGGAAAAAGATAAATTTTAAAATAAATTAGTATTGTAAAAAAAAAAAAAAGAATTTTTTTTACCTGAGGTGTCAGCTCTACTTCTAATTCACCAGATAAATACTGTCGTTCAAATTCTGCATTTTCACCCACATACGAAGAGATCATGCGTTTTATCTGCTTGGATCGAAGTAAAAGGCCCAAACCAAAGTTGTCAACCCTAGAAGGAAAATGCAAGCAGCTTACAATCAAGGGATATTTGATAGAACATTCATATCACTTACTTTCAAAAACTTGAAATTTTATATGACAAACCACTCACATTTCTCCTGACAACCTCCTTTTCTCCCAACTTCGACTTCACTCTCCCTCCTCATTCTCATGCCCACAAATGGCCATTCCCACTCAACTAACTCTTTCCTAATTCTCAGAATGCACTTCCAAGCCTCTAACCTCCCCGCAACTGTCCTGACACACTGAATACCTTAAAGTAGTTCAGGTAACAGGTAACTGTCAACCTCCTGATAGACTTGTTTATAGTCCTAGATTCCAATATTGAATCTAATAACATTTCCCACCCACCATGAGTGTAAAAGAAATACCTGCATGATTTATTCTTACTTGGTTCAAAAGAAGACTAAAGCCTAAATAACAAGTATTTTCAAGAGTGCATTTTTGAGATGTGAAAATTCCCTGAAGATTGATAACACACTTGTCCACTAGAGGGCTACAAATCACTAAAAAGTCAGTCTTGCAAAACATTACACAAAACGCTTTATGTTTTTTGTTTGTTTTTTACTTACTGCTAATTACTATCTAGCTAGGCCTTCAGTTCTTCAGGTAAACAATTCTGTTCCCCTCAATTCAGCTCCATCTGCAGCCTTCCTCATCTCACCTGATGGCAGCCCCATCCTCACTACTTCAGAACAAAATTCATGGTGTGATCTCTGACACACACATTCCACAGCAACTTTATTGGAAAATCCTGACTCTATCTTCAGAATCTATCCAGAATCTGAGCATTTCTCACTCCCTCTCTGGGACCGGCCCATCTCTTTCCCAGATACTGCAGTAACCTTTCTTGTTTCTAATCCTGCCTGCTACGATCTACTCATAAAATGACAGCCAAAAATACATGTATAAAATAAAATATGTCAGATCATGTCACTGCTCTGCTCAAAACCCTGCCTTGGTACCCATTTATTGCTTTTAGAGTAAAAGCAAATGTCTCTAGAGTGGACTGCAAGGCTGGGATGGAATGCCCTTTCACACCTCTGACCTCACTCCTCCCATTTTCCTTTTTGCTCACTTCTCTACCTCTGCTGGCCTCCTTACAGTCCCTCAAACATACCAGACATCCTGTCTAGGGGCTTTGAACTGGCCTTTCCATCTCTCTCGGAAACTCTTCCTCCAGATAGCATTCTACATAAACATCTGTTGACCATTTGTCAAATGAATTTATTGCTTGATTTCACTTTCCCGCTCCTCACTGGCTTCTTTGTAATAAAAATGAAAATCATCAAGTCTTCATGCTGGATATTTGCTATGTGTCCCTCCGGATCCATTCTCCAACCTCTAGCCTGGGGCAGCTGCCCTATGTAGACTGAATCATGGGGTGCCCTGCCCTCTGGCTTCTGATTGGGCCCATCCATTGCCGACTGGGTTCAGCCAGTGTAAGGCACCACCAGGGGGGTTGGGGGGGTGTGTGGGGGGAGAATGGTAGCAGGACATCTATTCCCTTGGCTCTCTCCCTGGCAGGCTGCAGCACATTGGATAGCCCTCTCCATAAGGCTTTCTTCTGGGTCCAAACAGCCCCCTCCCCTCATCCCATCAGGCCCAGGGCTGGAGGAAACAGCTCTCCACTAATAATAATCTTGCACTTGGGGGCCATTATTAAGTAAAATAAGGGTTCCTTGGACACAAGCACTGCGATACAGATCATGGATCTGATAACCGAGGATACGGCAACAGTGGATCTGATGCATGGATCTGATAACCGGTGGCTACTAAGTGACCAACTGGAGGGGTACACTGCACAAAGGTATGATTCACATCCAGGGCAAGACAGAGCAGGAGGGCCCGAGACTTCATCACACTACTCAGAATAGCCTGTAACTTAAAACTTATGAATTGTTTATTTCTGGAATTTTCCATTTAATATTTTCAGACCAAGGTTGACCATAGATAACTGAAACCACGTAAAGCAAAATCATGGATATGGGAGGAGTGCTGCACATATTACCTGTTAGTATTTATTAGTCTTCTACATGGAAGTGGGGCTGCCCTTGGAGTTGTCTAAATCCCCACCTTCAAGAACTGTAATCCAAAATTACCTTGTCACAAGGAAATGAAAATAACTAATATAGCACACCTATTCTTCCCTGGGCTCTGTGATTTAACTGGTTGATATATAGCATATCATGAAACTTTTGGTTTATACAGGCTTATAATTCATATGTCAAAGTCTTCCAAAAACCAAAGGAACATCTGCAATTTTCCTGCCTTCCTAATCAATCCATATCAAAGTATTAATTCATCTGAATGATCCTAAGGTAGGGTTTGTCGTATCAAGACTAACAGTTAATACTCCATAGCAAAGTAAGTGGTACCTCAGGCCAACAGGTCTTAGTGATCATTAAAAGCAAATAAAACAAAAGTAGACAATCAGGAATCCTGAGCTTTGGAAAGACTTCCAATTCAGGCAGAACTTATATAGATGGAGTCTTAGGAGAAAATAGTCATTACTTCTTTTTTTTTAAATTTAAGTATAGTTGATTATAATGTATTAGTTTCAGGTGTACAGCAAAGTGATTTGGTTATATATTCATATACATTCTTTTTCAGATTCTTTTCCATTATAGGTTGTTACAAGGTATTGAATATAGTTCCCTGTGCTATACAGTAGGTCATTGTTTATCTATTTTACATATAGTAGTATATATCTGTTAATCCCAAACTCCTAATTTATCCCTCCCCTGCCCCCTTTCCTCTTTGGTAACCATAAGTTTGTTTTCTATGTCTGAGTCTATTTCCATTTTGTAAATAAGTTCATTTGTATCATTCTTTTCGATTCCACATATTGGTGATGACCATTACTTCTAATTCCATGTTCTCTACATTTACCCAACAACTCAAACCATGTCGTTGGTTCTCCAATAAAGTGATGCTAAGTTGTCCTCATTTATCTGACTCTAAGGATCAAAACAAAGCCCTCATCCCTATAGACCTCAAGGATTTAAACTCCTCTAATTATGAGAATCAACTTCCAATGAGGGTGTGCAAAGTGCCTTCTTTGAGTTCAGCGAAGTAGGTTATCAGTACCTACTCTGCACCGAAAATTTACATTGATCTACACCACTCCTTGTAAGCACTGAGCTAACAGGAAAACCCAACCAAGTACTGATAATCAAAAGTATTTTTAATAAATATAAAGTCCGCTCAAAGGGCACAGGATGTGTTTAAGAAATATCAAGTGCTCATGAACAAGTTACTTCCCGGATTACAGATGAGTTTCCCCTGTTAAATGAGGGAACTGGAACAGATGATCTCTACAGCTCCAACTCTCGGTGATTCTGAGACTATAGGCTAAGCATAGCAGGAAATAGATAACTACTCTAGGGACTTCCCTGGCGGTTCAGTGGTTAAGACTCTACGATTCCACTGCAGGGGGCGCAGGTTTGATCCCTGGTGGGGGAACTAAGATCCCGCATGCCGCGTGGAGCAGCCAAAAAATAAATAAAAAGAACAAAGAAAACTACTCCAAGTAACAGGATTGGCCTGTAATATACATCAGAGATAATAAATACAATTCAGTACACAAAGAAAGGCTAACCATCTCCAAAGGCATTCAGAAAGGGGAAAGATCAATGAAGGCTAGAGCAGTTCTACAATTAGATAGGGCTTCTTCTGTAAGATGGGAAAGATGTGGATAGGCAGAGAAGTGGAGAGCCTTCCAAATGAAAATAATAGCATAAATAAACTCAGCAAAGGAAAAAATGAGCACAAATGTAGATCAGTTTTGTTTCCTAAGTAATCTGTGCTATTTCTTCTAAATTGCATTTATGATAACAGACTAAACTAACTGCCAATTCGGTTAATTTCTTTAATTTTTAAGATCTTTAAAGTCCTTCATTATTAAAAGAGATCTGACAATTTACCATTTTGCACAAAAATAGCTTTTTCCTTGATAACTAAATATATCTTAATATGCAGGCCATTCATCATTAAAATGTTATGGCTCATTTTTGACCATTTTGATATGTGAGCCTACTGGCTTAAGTGCCAGCTGCATACCCTCCTCCTTTTACCAAGAACAGCAACATTTGTAATGACTGATGGTATTCTTTATATATCATCTAGGGTAAGGGCATAACCAAAAGAAAATACTTGAAACAGATTTCAAATAGATGTCCATCTTCCTTTATAAATAAGGATCTACAATAACATACAACATAAAGGAACCTCTTTAAATTTTAAAATGAAGGACTCAATTTGAACATACTTTTTTTTTTCATTGCAGGATCTTGGTTTCCCTGATCAAACCCATGCCCCCTGCAGTGGAAGCGTGGAGTCTTAACCACTGGACTGCAGTGGAAGTCCCAATAAACATTATCTTTTGATCCTTGAGCATATTGCTCTTGTCAATAGGGAAATTTTTCATTTCACTGATAGACTTCATTTCAGTATCATGGAGGACTGTCATTTATTTCAAGCCAATTGTTTTAAAAATGCACGCTTACCCTGCGTTGTTGCTGACTGCAGTTAGTCCTTTTACTCCAGTCTTTAGCAAAGCTCCTATAAGATTCTCTGGAATTCCACATAACCCAAAACCTATAATGAGCCAAAAAGATAAACAATTTGTGTAGAGGGTAATGTTCTTTTAGGGAAATGTGTCATTCTTTTTAATAAAAAGAAAATATACCAACACATTATTAGACCTACTAAGCAAAATGCAGAGGCATATCTCAGCAACTTAATAAATACACAATAAAAAGATCAAATTCCTGGTGCCAGGAATTTGAGGGGAGGGGGTAGATGAATACACAGAGTACATAAGTTTTTATGAGCAGTGACATACTTTGTATGACATTATAATGATGGATATATGTCATTATACTTTTGTCCAAACCCATAGAACATGCAATACTATTCACTTCGTTAAAGTGAACCTTAAGATGAACTGTGGACTTGTTGATTATGATGTGCCAAGGCAGTTCATCCCTGGTTTAAAAAAAAAAAAAAGCTACCACTCTTGACAATAGCTATGCATGTGTGAGGAGGGGGGTCATGGGGAATTTCTGTACCTTCCTGTCCAGTTTGTTGTAAACCTACAACTGCTTAAAAAAAAGTCTCAAAAAAAAAAAAAAAAAAGAATTCACACTCAGGATAGACATTTTTGGCAAAACTTTTGTTTCACTTATAAAAGCACAAATTAACCTCAGAAAAAATAAAATAAATGGTCATACAGCTGTATCCAAATGTTTTACATCATTATATAATACCAGACATCACTGTCAAGTCTTGATTCATAAGTATAAGGCCAAGTGCAACGTGCTAATACGGCTACACGTTGTTCTTCTTGCACTTAACTACATATCTATTATTTTCCCACTTTAAAATTGAACCTTTGTACAGTCACTTTTTCAAGCATGTTTCTTTTATATGCCTGAGTTGATTTTGCAGATCCAGAAGCCTAAGCCAATGACTTTCATTTCTTTACATCTTCCACAATTCCTCAAATGGTATTGGGTCTAAAGTGCAATGACTGCTGAGTTGAATGAATGAATGAATGAAGAGCAGCCTTAAAAATAAGCCTTGATTTTTGTGACCAAGGCCAAGAAATCCAAAGAAATGTACAATATAAGAATCAGGATAGAGAGAGGGGGAAGATGGTGGAAGAGTAAGACGCGGAGATCACCTTCCTCCCCACAGATACATCAGAAATACATCTACACGTGGAACAACTCCTACAGAACACCTACTGAATGCTGGCAGAAGACCTCAGACCTCCCAAAAGGCAAGAAACTCCCCACGTACCTGGGTAGGGCAAAAGAAAAAGAATAAACAGAGACAAAAGAATAGGAATGGGCCCTGCACCAGTGGGAGGGAGCTGGGAAGGAGGAAAGATTTCCACACACTAGAAGCCCCTTCGCGGGTGGAGACTGCAGGCGAAGGAGGAGGGGAGCTTCAGGGCCGCGGAGGAGAGCACAGCAACAGGGTTGCGGAGGGAAAAGCGGGGAGATTCCCGCACAGAGGATCGGTGCCGACCAGCACTCACCAGCCTGAGAGGCTTGTCTGCGCACCTACAGGGGTGGGTGGGGCTGGTAGCTGAGGCTCCGGCTTCTGTAGAATCAGCGTGAACACAGCCTGCAGGGATTTAATGTGCCACGGCTAACCGGGAGGGAATCCCGGAAAAACTCTGGGCCTGCCAAAGAGGCAAGAGACTTTTTCTTCCCTCTTTGTTTCCTGGTACGCGAGGAGAGGGGATTAAGAGCGCTGCTTAAAGGAGCTCCAGAGACAGGCGTGAACCGTGGCTAACAGAGCAGACCCCAGAGACGGGCATGAGACGCTAAGGCTGCTGCTGCCGCCACCAAGAAGCCTGTGTGCGAGCACAGGTCACTCTCCACACCTACCTTACGGGGAGCCTGTGCAGCCCGCCACTGCCAGGGTCCCGGGATACAGGGACAACTTCCCCGTGAGAACGCACGGCGCACATCAAGCTAGTGCAACGTCACTCTGGCCTCTGCCGCCGCAGGCTCGCCCCGCACTCCGAGCCCCTCCCTCCCCCCGGCCTGAGCGAGCCAGAGCCCCCGAATCAGCGGCTCCTTTAACCCCGTCATGTCTGAGCGCAGAACAGACGCCCTCCGGCGACCTACACACAGAGGTGGGGCCAAATCCAAAGCTGAAACCTGGGAGCTGTGCGAACAAAGAAGAGAAAGGGAAATCTCTCCCAGCAGCCTCAGGAGCAGCAGATTAAATCTCCACAATCAACTTGATGTACCCTGCATCTGTGGAATACATGAATAGACAACAAATCATCCCAAATTGAGGAGGTGGACTTTGAGAGCAAGATTTATTATTTTTTCCCCTTTTCCTTTTTGTGAGTGTGTATGTGTCTGCTTCTGTGTGAGATTTTGTCTGTATAGCTTTGCTTTCACCATTTGTCCTAGGGTTCTATACGTCCGTTTTTCTTTGTTTTCTTTTTTACTTTAAAAAAAATTGTTTTTCTTAATACTTTTTTATTTTAATAACTTTATTTTATTTTACCTTACTTTATTTTCTTTTATCCTCTTTCTTTCTTTCTACTTTTTCTCCCTTTTATTCTGAGCCATGTGGATGAAAGGCTCTTGGTGCTGCAGCCAGGAGTCACTGTTGTGCCTCTGAGGTGGGAGAGCCAACTTAAGGACACTAGTCCACAAGAGATCTCCCAGCTCCACAAAATATCAAACGGCGAAAATCTCCCAGAGATCTCCATCTCAACACTAGCACCCAGCTTCACTCAATGATCAGGAAGCTACAGTGCTGGACATCCTATGCTAAACAACTAGCAAGACAGGAACACAACCCCACCCATTAGCAGAGAGGCTGCCTAAAATCATAATAAGTCCACAGACACCCCCAAAACACAACACCAGACGTGGACCTGCCCACCAGAAAGACAAGATCCAGCCTCATCCACCAAAACACAGGCACTAGTCCTCTCCACCAGGAAGCCTGCACATCCCACTGAATCAACTTTAGCCACTGGGGACAGACAACAAAAACAATGGGAACTACGAACCTGCAGCCTGCAAAAAGGAGACCCCAAACACAGTAAGATAAGCAAAATGAGAAGACAGAAAAATACACAGCAGATGAAGGAGCAAGATAAAAACCCACCACACCTAACAAATGAAGAGGAAATAGGCAGTCTGCCTGAAAAAGAATTCAGAATGATAGTAAACATGATCCAAAATCTTGGAAATAGAATAGACAAAGTGCAAGAAACATTTAACAAGGACCTAGAAGAACTAAAGATGAAACAAGCAACGATGAACAACACAATAAATGAAATTAAAAATACTCTGGAAGAGATCAATAGCAGAATAACTGAGGCAGAAGAACAGATAAGTGACCTGGAACATAAAATAGTGGAAATAACTACTGCAGAGCAGAATAAAGAAAAAAGAATGAAAAGAACTGAGGACAGTCTCAGAGACCTCTGGGACAACATTAAACGCACCAACATTAAAATTATACGGGTTCCAGAAGAAGAAGAGGAAAAGAAAGGGACTGAGAAAATATTTGAAGAGATTATAGTTGAAAACTTCCCTAATATGGGAAAGGAAATAGTTAATCAAGTCCAGGAAGCACAGAGAGTCCCATACAGGATAAATCCAAGGAGAAACACGCCACGACACATATTAATCAAACTGTCAAAAGTTAAATACAAAGAAAACATATTAAAATCAGCAAGGGAAAAACAAAAAATAACACACAAGGGAATCCCCATAAGGTTAGCTGCTGATCTTTCAGCAGAAACTCTGCAAGCCACAAGGGACTGGCAGGACATATTTAAAGTGATGAAGGAGAAAAACCTATAACCAAGATTACTCTACCCAGCAAGGATCTCATTCAGATTTGATGGAGAAATTAAAACCTTTAAAGAAAAGCAAAAGCTGAGAGAGTTCAGCACCACCAAACCAGCTTTACAACAAATGCTAAAGGACCTTCTCTAGGCAAGAAACACAAGAGAAGGAAAAGACCTACAATAACAAACCCAAAACAATTAAGAAAATGGTAATAGGAACATACATATCAATAATTACCTTAAATGTAAATGGACTAAATGTTCCCACCAAAAGACACAGACTGGCTGAATGGATACAAAAACAAGACCCATATATATGCTGTCTACAAGAGACCCACTTCAGACCTAGAGACACATACAGACTGAAAGTGAGGGGATGGAAAAAGATATTCCATGCAAATGGAAACCAAAAGAAAGCTGCAGTAGCAAATCTCATATCAGACAAAATAGACTTTAAAATAAAGACTATTACAAGAGACAATGAAGGACACTACATAATGATCAAGGGATCTATACAAGAAGAAGATATAACAATTGTAAATATTTATGCACCCAACATAGGAGCACCTCAATACATAAGGCAAATAGTAACAGCAATAAAAGGGGAAATCGACAGTAACACATTCATAGTAGGGGACTTTAACACCCCACTTTCACCAATGGACAGATCATCCAAAATGAAAATAAATAAGGAAACACAAGCTTTAACTGATACATTAAACAAGATGGACTTAATTGATATTTATAGGACACTCCATCCAAAAATAACAGAATACACATTTTCCTCAAGTGCTCATGGAACATTCTCCAGGATAGATCATATCTTGGGTCACAAATCAAGCCTTGGTAAATTTAAGAAAATTGAAACTGTATCAAGTATCTTTTCTGACCACAAAGCTATGAGACTAGATATCAATTACAGGAAAAGATCTGTAAAAAGTACAAACACATGGAGGCTAAACAATACACTACTTAATAACGAAGTGATCACTGAAGAAATCAAAGAGGAAATAAAAAAATACCTAGAAACAAATGACAATGGACACACGACAACCCAAAACCTATGGGATGCAGCAAAAACAGTCATAAGAGGGAAGTTTATAGCAATACAATCCTACCTTAAGAAACAGCAAACATCTTGAATAAACAACCTAACCTTGCACCTAAAGCAATTAGAGAAAGAAAAACAAAAAAAGCCCAAAGTTAGCAGAAGGAAAGAAATCATAAAATTCAGATCAGAAATAAATGAAAAAGAAATGAAGGAAGCGATAGCAAAGATCAATAAAACTAAAAGCTGGTTGTTTGAGAAGATAAATAAAATTGATAAACCATTAGCCAGACTCATCAAGAAAAAAAGGGAGAAGACTCAAATCAATAGAATTAGAAATGAAAAAGGAGAAGTAACAACTGACACTGCAGAAATACAAAAGATCATGAGAGATTACTACAAGCAACTCTATGCCAATAAAATGGACAACCTGGAAGAAATGGACAAATTCTTAGAAATGCACAACCTGCCAAGAATGAATCAGGAAGAAATACAAAATACGAACAGACCAATCACAAGCACTGAAATTGAAACTGAGTAAAAATCTTACAACAGACAAAAGCCCAGGACCAGATGGCTTCACAGGCGAATTCTATCAAACATTTAGAGAAGAGCTAACACCTATCCTTCTCAAACTCTTCCAAAATATAGCAGAGGGAGGAACACTCCCAAACTCATTCTACGAGGCCACCATCACCCAGATACCAAAAGCAGACAAGGATGTCACAAAGAAAGAAAACTGCAGGCCAATATCACTGATGAACATAGATGCAAAAATCCTAACAAAATGCTAGCAAACAGAATCCAACAGCACATTAAAAGGATCATACACCATGATCAAGTGGGGTTTATTCTAGGAATGCAAGGATTTTTCAATATACGCAAACCAATCAATGTGATACACCATATTAACAAACTGAAGGATAAAAACCATATAGTCATCTCAATAGATGCAGAGAAAGCTTTCGACAAAATTCAACACCCATTTATGATAAAAACCCTGCAGAAAGTAGGCACAATGGGAACTTTCCTCAACATAATAAAGACCATATATGACAAACCTACAGCCAACATCATCCTCAATGGTGAAAAACTGAAAGCATTTCCACTAAGATCAGGAACAAGACAAGGTTGCCCATTCTCACCTCTCTTATTCAACATAGTTTTGGAAGTTTTAGCCACAGCAATCAGAGAAGAAAAGGAAATAAAAGGAATCCAAATCGGAAAAGAAGAAGTAAAGCTGTCAGTGTTTGCAGATGACATGATACTATATATAGAAAATCCTAAAGATGCTACCAGAAAACTACTAGAGCTAATCAGTGAATTTGGTAAAGTAGCAGGATACAAAATTAATGCACAGAAATCTCTGGCATTCCTATACACTAATGATGAAAAATCTGAAAGTGAAATCAAGAAAAGACTCCCATTTACCATTACAACAAAAAGAATAAAATATCTAGGAACAGGGGCTTCCCTGGTGGCGCAGTGGTTGGGAGTCTGCCTGCCGATGCAGGGGACACGGGTTCGTGCCCCAGACCGGGAGGATCCCACGTGCCATGGAGCAGCTGGGCCCGTGAGCCGTGGCCGTTGGGCCTGTGCGTCTGCAGCCTGTGCTCTGCATATGGAGGGGCCACAACGGTGAGAGGCCCATGTACCACAAAAAAAAAAAAAAAAAAAAAAATCTAGGAATAAACCCACCTACGGAGACAAAAGACCTGTATGCAGAAAATTGTAAGACACTAATGAAAGAAATTAAAGATGATACAAATAGATGGAGAGATATACCATGTTCTTGGATTGGAAGACTCAACATTGTGAAAATGACTCTACTACCCAAAGCAATCTACAGATTCAGTGCAATCCCTATCAAACTACCACGGGCATTTTTCACAGAACTAGAACAAAAAATTTCACAATTTGTATGGAAACACAAAAGACTCCGAATAGCCAAAGCAATCTTGAGAAAGAAAAACGGAGCTGGAGGAATCACGCTCCCTGACTTCAGACTATACTACAAAGCTACAGTAATCAAGACAGTATCATACTGGCACAAAAACAGAAAGACAGATCAATGGAAAAGGACAGAAAGCCCAGAGATACACCCACGCACATATGGTCACCTTACCTTTGATAAAGGAGGCAGGAATGTACAGTGGAGAAAGAACAGCCTCTTCAGTAAGTGGTGCTGGGAAAACTGGCCAGGTACATGTAAAAGTATGAGATTACATCACTCCCTAACACCATACACAAAAATAAGCTCTAAATGGATTAAAGACCTAAATGTAAGGCCAGAAACTATCAAAGTCTTAGAGGAAAACATAGGCAGAACATTCTATGACATAAATCACAGCAAGGTCCTTTTTGACCCACCTCCTAGAGAAATACAAATAAAAACAAAAATAAACAAATGGGACCTAATGAAACTTAAAAGCTTTTGCACAGCAATGGGAACCATAAACAAGACCAAAAGATAACCCTCAGAATGGGAGAAAATATTTGCAAATGAAGCAACTGACAAAGGATTAATCTCCAAAATTTACAAGCAGTTCATGCAGCTCAATAACAAAAAAACAAAATGGGCAGAAGACCTAAATAGACATTTCTCCAAAGAAGATATACAGACTGCCAACAAACACAAGAAAGAATGTTCAACATCATTAATCAATAGAGAAATGCAAATCGAAACTACAATGAGATATCATCTCACACCATTCAGAATGGCCATCATCAAAAAATCTAGAAACAATAAATGCTGGAGAGGGTGTGGAGAAAAGGGAACACTCTTGCACTGCTGGTGGGAATGTGAATTGGTACAGCCACTATGGAGAACGGTATGGAGGTTCCTTAAAAAACTACTAATAGAACTACCATATGACCCAGCAATCCCACTACTGGGCATATACCCTGAGAAAACCATAATTCCAAAAGAGTCATGTACCAAAATGTTCATTGCAGCTCTATTTACAATAGCCAGGAGATGGAAACAACCTAAGTGTCCATCATCGGATGAATGGATAAAGAAGCTGTGGCACATATATACAATGGAATATTACTCAGCCATAAAAAGAAACGAAATTGAGATATTTGTAATGAGGTGGATGGACCTAGAGTCCGTCATACAGAGCAAAATAAGTCAGAAGGAGAAAGACAAATACCATATGCTAACACATATATATGGAATTTAAGAAAAAAAATGTCATGAAGAACCTAGGGGTAAGACAGGAATAAAGACACAGACCTACTAGAGAATGGACTTGAGGATATGGGGAGGGGGAAGGGTAAGCTGTGACAAAGTGATAGAGTGGCATGGACATATATACACTACCAAACGTAAAATAGATAGCTAGTGGGAAGCAGCCGCATAGCACAGGGAGATCAGCTTGGTGCTTTGTGACCACCTAGAGGGGTGGGTTAGGGAGGGTGGGAGGGAGGGAGACACAAGAGGCAAGAGATATGGGAACATATGTATATGTATAACTGATTCCCTTTGTTATAAAGCAGAAACTAACACACCATTGTAAAGCAATTATGAGTGTGAGACAGTGGTGCTAAAAGATATTCTAAACAAAGAGAAGCAAAGACCTTGGGAGACTCACTAACAGATAGAGGCATATGCTCTCAAACTCATAAAATGAGGAGAAACAAAAAGAGTGACTAGCTGTGGGCTGATGAGATCAATGAATTCCCAAGAATCTACGGATTTTTCAAAACTACTAATAAGATACCACCATTTAAGGCGTCAGCTTTTCAAAATAATAGAAAAAGAAACACAAAAGGAAAGAAAAGGTAAAACATAAAGTGCTAAACCTTGCTAAGCTTTCAGGAAGGGGACACTAATAAAAAATAGATAATATGTAATTAATAAATAAAAATAATATAATAAATAATAAAATAATTGGCATTTCCAATATTTGGCATTTATTAACTAAGCAGGAAAATAATTGGCATTTCTAATCTACATACTTTGCCATTGTAATTTCCCTGCTTTGCTAAAAACATAAGGCTGTTACCATAAAAAGAAAAACAATACTATTACTCACCACCAACCAGTACTGTTGCACCATCAGGGACGTCTTTTACCGCTTCCACTGGATCCATATAAAATTTGGTATGGCGACGTGTGCTGGTTGAAAAGTAGCAAACACATCCCTAAAACATTAAAAAACATTTTTAAGTGAATAAACATTTGGAAACATGCATTTGCTTTCCATGTATAGCAATGTATTCAATTTTTATCTATACAATTTCACTAGCTCATCTTTGAAAGAGTTGGGCTGTAAGTAGTTCATCTTAGGAGTAGGATGGACATACTCTATCCACAGATTATCACCAGAATCCCCTTATGATCCATATCTTTTATTATATAAGGAAAACTCTGTGTCATTTGCGGCCCCTCGGAAGAGTGAAAGAAAGTAGATAACCTGTATACTGGAACTCAAATTCATAATATCGGTGTCATCAAGCATCAATTTCTGATAGCAACACAACCAACAAATATTTACTGTGACAAAATTTATGTGCCAAGTTCTGCACTATTTATTTCAATATATCGATAGTAAGGATTAAGACACAACTGTTGCTCTCAATACTACAAATACTACATATTTGGACCCTGATCCAATCTTGGGTGTCAAAGAATGCCTCCTGAAAGGACAAGTAAAGAACAGCACACCAAAAAACTCATTCCCCTAAGGGGCCTGAAGTTTATGGATGCTGGAGAAAAGTAGCAAACTGTTATCTGCAAGAGAGGCATGGTTAGTCTTACCCCAGTGTACTATTTGTTGCAAATCAGGCTATCTAGCGAGCATTCACCATCAGTTTTAAACTGTTTCCCTCTTTACACTTCATCCACAATATGGACAGGAAAAAATGATAAAGTCGATTGTGTTGTAATCAATCACTCATACTCAACATCCTCTCTCCTTTATTCTCATTATATAGTCAACGTAAAAAAGAGAGGGAGTAGAGAGAATGACACCTGACTCCTGAGATGCTGTCCCTTAACCAGTCCACATCCACGGCCTATCAGTCTCCCAGACAGAACCTGAGGGGGTCCTTTTAGCAGCAAAAATGAGCTGTCATTCTTTTCTTCCTCCAAAAACTCCTTTCATAAAAAGTGTCAATTAATACAAAAGAAAATTTAAGAGAACTATACTGAAAGTCAAATGAGACCTGCAAAGGTATAGGTTGCCCAAATGACCTTTGGCCTTTTAAACTTCAACCTTGGTCAAGGTCAGATGAGGAGGCTGGTATACTCTGGCATACTGCCCAAACACAGGGAAATAAGTAGAGGCGGGGATAGAAAGGAAAGGGCTTGAGTTACAAACAGCTTTCTCCTCTTCCCTACCCTCAAGTAGCAAGGAGTTATGTGATTCTGTCTTAACACACACATACACACAAAAACATATTTTTAATCTTAGAAATTAAAAGTTTGATAGTCTGAATAAGTAGGCTGAGAAATTGAATATTTCCTGCCATATTAGTAAACAAAGAATGTCACCGTCACCAGCGATTGCAAGCCCTCCAATGTGAGCTGATGAGCCCTGAAAAAACTCCGGGCTGAAAAGAATACCCACCATCTAGCAGCCATCAGACTGCCGCCACTCCCTGCAGGGAGCCCTGAGGAAACTCAGGATGTAAAAATACAGGCCCCAGATAGGTGCATATCAAAGGAGTGATCTCAGTGAGCCCAGACTCTTGCATCTTCCCATACAGAGAAAAAAAGTGCTAAATTCCTTAACTTGAGATATCTGGTTTTCTTTATTTAACAACAATCTTTTGACGTCCCCAATTACCTGCTCTTTGTTGCAAAACTTCTAAGTATCCTGGCCCCTCCCCTGGCCTCCTCCGAGCAGTTTCAGAGTTATCTGAAACGCTGTCTCCTGGGCTGCAGTCCTCATTTTGCCCGAAATAAAACTTAACTCACAACTCTCACGTTGTGCATATATATATATATATTTTTTTTTTTAAGTCAACAGTCTATTTTAGTCGAAGTCAATGGCAATGGCTCTGAAAGTGCAGTCCTCAGACCTGAAGCATTATCAACTGGGAACTTATTAATGCAGAGTATGGGGCTCCAGCCAGGACCTACTAAATCAGAAATTCTGGGGATGAACACAGCAATCTATTTAATAAAGCCTCCAGGTAATTCTGATGCAAACTCAAGTTTGAAAGACATGTTTATCATAAATAAAAAAGAAACCTATCTCATTTTACCTGTTGGGTATGTTTAGCAGAAAAATTCTCAAGGTTACCACATAAGTTTCCCACAGCGTTCTCTCATCCACCTATGAAACATGTTGAATGTCTATTCTATGCAGGGTAGTGTGTAATGTTGAGAGAGACAGAGAATAAGGCATACAATATGGTCTCTGCAAATTTCATCTGGTTATGAAGACAACGTACACACATTCAAAAAGTTAAACAAGTACACAAGTGTCACAGTTAACGCAAGCAGGAGGTAAGGATTTAAGGGCTAAATAAGCAGTAAGAGCCCTAAGTGCCAAGCACCGAAGGAACACAGGGAAGCTGGAGTTGGACCTATGATAATCAAACCTGAAAGGAGAGATGAGATACAGAAAAACCCGTAATTTGTAGCTCGGCCATCTAAGAAGAGGTTTGCTGGGTTTCGGGAATAGTTTAACAATATACTGAAGAAAATGAGGAAGTTACACTTAGGCAAATAAGTAACTGTCAAAAGAAGGAATGATATTGACCTTGGCCCAAGGATATCGCTGTGTCCTGATTTGCATTAGTTTCAGCGCCCACAGCAATCTGACTGAAGGTCAAGTTCCCTTTTAATAATGCTTTACATATCCAAAGCTATCTGCAATTATCAAAATGCTTCCTAAGAAGCATTTAAGAGTAAACCGTTCCAGGTCTAAATCATCCTAGCACTTACCTACGGGGCTTGGTGGCCCCTCTGCGTTCACCGCTCTCAGAGAGTGGACGTGGGGAAGAAGGGAGAGCAATGGGACGGGGCAGGAGTTCCCTGAGTACTCAAGTGTGCAAGGCACGCTTTTAAGCTCGGAACTATTATTCAAAACGCTGCTAAGTAAAAACATCACTTTTCCTTGTCTCTTCCAAGTAAAGGCTCCCGTGGTGATGGACGTAGCCGAGGTAAGCCACCCTCCAAGACTCAGAGCTCTGGTCCTGTCCGAGGACTCGGAATAGGAACCGCACCGGGACGTGGGCTTACAGGCGGGGACAGCATGGGGCAAAAAAAGACCACACATCAGCCAACAATCGCGCCGCGAATGCCTCAGGATACTACCACTCGTAACGTGTTTGCAGTGAAGGCGGAACAAGGTTTGCAAAAGGCTTTGAAATCGGAAATCCCGAGGAGCCTTGGAAGAACGGACGCCGGCGCCCAAAGCCCGCGCTCTAGCCACCGCCTATCCTCTACAGGCTCCTCCGCGTGGGGAGGTAAAAAACGCCCAGGCAAGGGCTCCAGTCCGGGTTCCCCGTCCCACCGCAGAGGTGCGGCGCAGCTATCCGGGAGGTGGGGCGCAACGTTCCATCCCCTTGGCGGTGAACTCAAGCCGACCCCTGACTAGCCCAGCGCTGGGTTCCGGGCCTCTAGAGGCGCCCCTGCCCCGAGATTCCCATATCGGAGCGCAAACCTACCAGCTACAGCCGTCGCCCCTTGCCCCCTTTAAACAAGCGAACCCTCCTCGTCCCGTTTCGGCCGCCAGAGCCCCCTCCCAGAAGGCTGCCAAGGAAGCGGAGACGCGTGCCGGGAAGGACGCGAGCGAGCCCCGAAGGGCGCGGCGGCGCTGCCAGGCGTCCTCCTGCCCCTCAGCCTCTCTGCGCGCTTCTTTGCCTCGTTTCGCCCCATCGGGAAAGCAGGTGCAGAACCAAGCCAAGGAGGCCATGCGGCAGAGCGGCCAGGCAAGGAAGGCGTCGTCGCGTCTCGGGGCCCTGGATGCCGGCTCCCGGACTGGAGCGGGTGGGTACGGGCAGAGGAGAAAACGCTGGCACCACTCGGGGTTTCGTCCGCACTCGTTCGACACGCGGCCTTGCTCTTCACCCGCACTTTTACCTTGGACCAGGCGCCCCCGGGGCGGCGGGAGGAGGGGCAGAACCGCAGGCGGGAGGAGAGGCGTGTGAGTGCCGCCATGGTTGGGCTGGGGGGTAGTCGCAGGCCGGGCCGAAGCGAGCGTGTGAGTGTGTCAGCAGGCGCGGCCCCGGCCTCCGCGTCACCGAACGGGAGGAAAAGGAAGGCGCGCAGGGGGCGGGCTGGAGCCTCGAACGCGCTTCGGTGACGTCCTGGGACCTCCGGGGCCGGGCTCCGGCTGACGGAGAAGAGATGCTGGGAGGGGCCGGCGGCCGGGGCGGATCGCGGGTAAAGTGCCGTTCCGGCCGCGCTCGGATGCTTCCTCGCGTCGGGCGTATTCCAGACCGTCGTGTTGAGCGCCCTTGCCGCCGCAGCTCCTCGGCTTTGAGCTGTCGCGGGTATCTGTCTATATATACCAAGGTCAGGGATAAGCCTTGGCCTAGCGTTCGGGCGGCGCAGGAGGGCCTCTCCCGGAGCTCGCTGCTTTTTCATGTCAGTGTCTGGCACCTGTGTGGGCTGCAAAGGGGTACCTGCCTGGAGGCCCACCGCCTCTCTTCCCCCCGCCTGAACAGCGTTCCCACGTTTTCCATTTCTTAGTCCCCTCTTCCCACACCTGTCCCTGGCTTGTGTAGAGTTAAGTTTGCTCTGAGAACCTGCCACGAGCCATATTCCTTGAAGTGTGATCAGACAGGCCTGGTCAAGATTGTCCCTGGTCAGGAAGGCAAGATTAGGACTGAGCCTCTGGGACCTGATTTTAGCACACCTTCTTTTCCATCCCTATCATCCAAGTCTGCATTTTTCAGGATCTTTCTGGCACTGGAGTCCCAGAAACCCCAGCTATTACTCAGCAGATGCAAACATACAGCTGTGTATCCCTTTGACTGACCTGAGACAAGTTTCATAACTTTCCTAAGCCTGTGTCCTTATCTGCAAATTAAAATTGCTTATAATACTCAGAACTGTCCTGAAGATTACATGAGGTAATTCATGCAAAGCTTCTGGCCCCATTTATAAACACTCAATAAATCTTAGGCGTTACTCTAAGTTTCTTCAAGTTGGCAGTGGTGCATTGATATGACACATACATTCAATGAAAGTCTGATTTCTTCAGAACCGTCTATGTACTTAGCAGCTGAGTGGAAGGACCAAGTGGGGAATCAATAAACATTTTATTTGATTAAGGGCTGGCCATGTCCTGGGAATGTGGCTGTTAGTTGTTGAAGCAAAGCTAACATGAAAATTAAATGAGCCCTTAGCTTCCTTAGCAAGTATACTGAGACGGTGGACAGCCAGTCCAGTTTAACTTGTTTCTATAAAAGCACTGCCCTTTCATGGTATTCTTTTTAACTCCGAATTTCTTTTTTTCCTGTGAATACTATATATATATATATTTTTTACATCTTTATTGGAGTATAATTGCTTTACATTGTTGTGTTAGTATAATTTTAATTAAAGTCATTGAGAGAACAAAATACCAAGTTAGACTGTCCAATGACATAAGGAGAAATTAACTTCACAATGCTCTCTATTTTCAACACATTTTAAGAACTTGGATAGAGGGGAAATTTAGGTCTTAGAACTAAAGTCCCATTTCTAGTCCTAATACAACATATAACGCCATCATAGGGTAGCTGGCAGAATGTGAAAAAGCTAAACTTCACAACTGGGTCTGCTTTTCCACTTTCGCCCTTCCAGAGGACACATGAAATGGAAAACAGCATTGGCAACTGTGTCAAACTGTGGTCATATGACTCACTCTCTTGGCTGGTCTCACTCTGTTGCTCCTGGCTGAGGAAAAGACACATATTTTTAGTCTTATACTCTATGTGACTCTTAAATCTCGTGAAAAAAATCAGCCTCATTACTCAACGGTCAAAACACACTATTATTTTTTGGTGACTCTATGACTCCATTTTGTACTTTTTGAATAAAATATGAGAATCTTCAGCTTGAACAAATTATAGAAAAGTTTTTCTGTCGGATTTTCCTTCTGGTTCCACAACCATTTCAATTTTAATCTCTGTAAAATCTACTTTTTAAAAACATCTGGAACTCTACTCGGTACTCTGGAATGACCTGTTTGGGAAAAGCATCTATAGAAGAGTGGATATATGTATAATATATGTACAACTGATTCACTTTGCTGTACACCTGAAACTAACACAACATTGTGTATTAACTATACTCCAATAAAAACTTTTTAAAAATAAAAGTAAAAAACCCCAAAAATATCCAAATTTTCCTGAACTAGTAAGAATAGCTCCCCTTTGTTTTAGGGGCAGTTTGTGACAGATATATATCATATTCTGGAGACTTTTCCTCATGTAATATTGTAGAGTTTAACTTCCACATTCTTAAAACTTGGGAGAGGAATTTCCCTGGTGGTCCAGTGGTTAAGAATCCATCTTGCAGTGCAGAGGACGCGGGTTTGATCCCTGATTCGGGGAACTAAGATCCCACATACTGCAGGGCAACTAAGCCCACCTGCCGCAACTACTGAGCCAGCGCCTCACAACCAGAGAGACTGCGTGCTGCAAACCACAGAGCCCACACGCTCTGGAACCTGCACACTGCAACTAAGACCCGATGTTGCAGAAAATTAATTGATTGATGGATTTAAAAAAAAAAACTTGGGAGAACTGAATTGAATTCAAAGCCCTTAAACAAAAGGTCTGATTTTAGACAGGCAATAGGAAAGTTTATTTTGTATTATGTTATTATATATATAATATAGCATATATTATTTTAATATATTTTTTAAATTCCAAGATCGATTTTATTGCAGCCAAAACAGTGGCATTAACTGTACACAATAAACTCTTATGTACATACATATTTTAAGTTATGGGGTTAAAGTTTATTTTGGCAGACAGTGTTAAACAAAATTAAAGTTGCACACATTAGTAACATAAGTCAACATCCTTAATTTGGTATAAGCGTGAACACATTTTCTTGCTTTCCTGTGTTCTGCTAAATCACCATAACTTAAACTGCTTTATAAAACTGATATGCGGAAATTTAGAGTTTTTGCTTATGCTGTAATTGATATATTATGTGATATATATATATATATATATTCCCCTCCCTTTCTATCAAATGAATGAAAACAATGTGTCAGAGTTGGTTAGACTGTAAGTTGTCATTCTCTGTTTGAGGGATTTTTATTTAAATTCTCCTAAAATATGCGGTAACATCATCCTTTCTAATTACTGAAAGATAGGACATTCTGCCATCACAGTTGGAGTATTCAGACTGATAATCAGGGGCTTTAAAACTTGTTTTCAAAACCAGTTGTTTGACTGGTTTAGCTAGTAATTGTAGTTTTTAAGTAGGTCATTTGAATCTTAAAAAAAATATATGGGGCTTCCCTGGTAGCGCAGTGGTTGAGAGTCCGCCTGCCGATGCAGGGGACACGGGTTCGTGCCCCGGTCCGGGAAGATCCCACATGCCGCGGAGCGGCTGGGCCCGTGAGCCATGGCCGCTGAGCCTGCGCGTCTGGAGCCTGTGCTCCACAACGGGAGAGGCCACAACAGTGAGAGGCCCAGGTACCGCAAAAAAAAAAAATATATATATATATATATATATACATATATATATGTGCTTCATTTTATACAATGATCCTTTAATATATGGAAAACAAATCCATTCAGACAATTTTCCTCTAGTAGATTTGAAAGACATAGATTTGAAATTTTACAAATTTATAAATACAAGTATTGTTTTATGCAAATCATTATTCCCTAGTTTACCTTTTTTGTAAGCTTCTTATTTTCGTAGATTCTTTGAAATAGTGTTTTTTAATTAACTAATGTGTACTAATATTTGTTCAATGGATAAAAAATGAATTTTGCTTAAAGTGTAGTTTTTTCTTAGGAAAAAATGGTAAACAACTAAATGCATGCGATGGTTGGAGAAGGCTCAACTACTGGAATGAAAGTGAAAATTATGTTAAAGTGCAAAGAAAACTCAAAAGAGCAAAACACACCAGAGGTATCTTGCATGCATTCAAGTCTGATCATGTCACTTCTGCTTAAAAAATTTCAGTGGTTTTCCCCATTGCCTTTAAGATCCAAAGTCCACGCTTCTTAACTTGGCATAGAAGGGTATCATCTCTTTTGGTTTTCCTCTCACCTGTATATCACCTTTATACAGTATTCCAAACTGTATTTGCCTCTTGATTTTCACAGGATGAGTCCGCAGAACTCAGAATCAAATATTGATAGCAGAGTAGTAAAGAACGTGGACTCTGTAGCTAGACTGCCTGTGTTCAAATCTCAGCTCTGCTGTTCCCTAGCCATGTGGCCTCCTCTGGTCAATAGTTAAGGAGAGCTGCAGAACTGCAAAATGAAAGGTCATGTCTGGACCAGTATCTGTTTGTACTACTCTGGTGTTAAAAGTTTATACCTTGTAAACGTATATATTTCTCAGATACTTTCTATATTTTCATAAACTGGGAAACATCAGACAGGATTCAAACCCTGTACTCTATGGTGTTAAAGACTATTTATGCCTCCTTCTTTATGGGATATCTTTGAATCTGACCCCACCTCCCCAATTTTACTCATTCTGCCCTAGTGCAGGACTTCAATTTCAGTTTCTCTCACCTGGATTATTGCAGCTGCTTCCCAAATGAAGTACTATTCTCCCCTAAAGGTAACCGCTTTTTAAATTATCATTTCAAATACAGATGTGATCTTCTCATATGCTTTCCTAAAACGCTTTGAGAAATCCTCATAGGCTACAAGTTAAAGTTCAACATCCAATTATAGCCAATATCTTTCTAAACCATCATACCTTAAGAGCTTTGCAGAAGTGAAACCTTATAACTCAGATTGGGACTTGAACCCACGGGCTTTTAATTGTGATCACACACCTGGTCTTAGGACTTAATGAAGCTCAGGTTCTTGATGTTGTCTTGTTGCAGAAAGAATTCAGTGAGAGACAAAGCGGTAGGTAAGAAGTGGATTTATTTAGAGAGAAACACACTCCACAGGTGGAGTGTAGGCCATCTCAGAAGGTAAGAGGCCCCAAAGTATGGGGTGGGTTAGTTTTTATGGGCTGGGTAATTTCATAGGCTAATAAGTGGGAAGATTATTCCAACTATTTTGGGGAAGGGTTGAGGATTTCCAGGAATTGGGCTACCGCCCACTTTTTAACCTCTTACGGTTGGTCTCTGAACTGTCGTGGCACTGGTGGGTGTGTCATTTAGATGCTAATGTATTACAATGAGGCTCAAGGTCCACTGGAAGTCCAATCTTCCGCCATCAGGACCTAGTTGGTTCTAACCAGTTTTTGTCATGTCCTATGACTATGTCATTCTTTGAAAGGTTGTGCCCCGCCCCCTTCCCTCCTGTTTCAGAAGTACTTCAGGGGTTCCACAAACATTGAATCTTGAAATTAAATTTTTAATTATATTTTAACTTTTCTGTCAATTCTAACATAGTAGCATATATACTCAATTGTGGTATAACTCTGATTTTAACATATTAAAAATTACAAGATCATGCAGTTAGGAGGCAGAACTCAGAATAATATATGGCAAAGATGGTTTTTTTAATTAGCGGAAAAAGATGAACTAGTCCCTGAACTGGGTTAGGAAAATTTGCTGTAAATTTAGAAAAAATATAGATTGCTATATCTCAGCATATGTATAAAATACAACACAGGTTGATTGAATTACTAAATACATTTTAAAAGACTATTATACTGAGACAGGAAGGAAGGGGGAAGGACACAACCATTAAAAGAATGCCACAGCCGTTGAGGATATGACATAAACTGGTTAGAACCAACTAGGCCCAAGGTGGTGGAAGATTCAACTTCCCATAGACTTTGAGTCTCATATATACGCTTATTGTAATATATTAGCATGCTAAATGACACGCCCACAGACACCATGACAGTTCAGAGGCCAACCTAGAGGTTAAAAAGTGGGCAGTGGCCCAATTCATGGAAATCCCCTCCCCGTCCCCAAAATAGTTGGAATAACTCCCCCACTCCTTGGCATTTGAAATTACCCAGCCCATAAAAACTAACCACCCTCTCACCTCAGGGCCCCTCTCACCTTCTGAGATGGACCACATTCTGTCTGTCGAATGTATATCTCTCTAAATAAACTCCCTTTCACTTTACTATGGCTCACTCTTGAATTCTTTCCTGCATGAAGCCAAGGATGCTCACTTGGCGGCCCATCCCAAACTCGAGCCCAAGGGGGCCCGAGACCTGGGACATGACTATTCTCTCACATCCCCTTCTGGAACACTGCCACCACTAAAAAGTAAAAACTTTAAGTATGTGTTTCGGATAATTGTAAAAGGCAGAATTCAATGTGTACTATATAATGATCACAGTCATGTGTTAAATATTTTTGCATAAGGCTCAAAACTGAAAAGGACCACCCAAAAAATGAGAAAAAAAAAATGTGATGAGGGCAGGACTTTAGGTATGTTCTCTCATTGTTTAAATATTTTAAAACTTTTAATTAACTCTTAAAAGTACTATATATATATAGTTTTAGTGTGAGAGTTTAAAATATATTGAATTTAAAATACATTTCAGTATCTCAAAGAGATATTTTTACACCTGTGTTCATTGCAGCATTATTCACAATAGCCAAGATGTGGAAGCAACCTAATGTCCATCCACATATAAATAGATAAAGAAAATGTGGTATAGAAATGTCAGTAATCAGAAAAACAAATAGCAAGCTAATGTGTAAATTTGGGGGGGGGAATAAAAAGAACATTTCCCATTACATGTAGGGGGGGAAAGAAAAAAAGACCTCTAATTCCACATATTTTGTAGAAGATCCTAAAAACAAGTTAAAGTGACGACATCATTTCAAAGAACAATAAGCTTTATGCCAACTCACCATCACAAAACATAGACCTGCTATATAGAAAGAAAATATTATGTGATTGAAATCTAAAAGTGACTTGTGTCTATCTTGTGTCTATCAGGCCGACAGAATACACCAGCAAATTATTTCTTTTATGGTTATACCCTGTAAGAGTTAATGCAGAAATGTCTCAGGAATTATGTAAATTTATATATATATGCATATATATACATATATATATATAATCAACAAGAAATTATTTAATTGTCCTAGTTACTTTAAAATATAGAAAATATATAAAGAGTTTATTACTTTTGCATAAAATGCCAATTTTTTAGGATGCATTTTGAATTCTTAAAAACTATAGGTTTTCAATTTTTGGCAGTGACCATGGTTATTTACATGTACAATAATTTTTATTTAAAAGACTTCATGATTAAATTGCATCATTTATTTGGCATGCCACATTCTTAAAATTTCACTTAGCTATAAGAAGAAAATACAGTAGCTTTTTAAATATTAGAATGAGGAAGATCATTATAAATGTATCACAAACCCAAAAGCCATAAAACAAAAAGTAATAAATACATTTTTAAAAAATTCACACCAGTAAAAAAAGCCATAAACAAGGTCATGAAACAAATGACATATAAAGAGCCTCTGCAAATCACTAAAACTGACCAATAAAAAAAGAAATACAAAAGGTTGAAAACAAGTGTACAAGGCTCTCTACCTCACTGATAAATTTTAAATTGCAATTATATCTATAATGGCATATTTTTCACCAAAATATAGGCAAAAATTGTCACATGCTGATTTGGCAAAGATGTAGGAAAGTCTCCCTAGTATATGTCACTAATGTATACTTCCTCTATGAAAGTAAATTTGGCAATACTTATGAAAATTTAAAATACACTGACAATTTCATCCCTAGAAAATTATCCCAGAGATATATTCACACATGTGGGAAATGATACATGCATTAAGATATTTATCATAGTATTGTTTTTAATGGCAAAATAATTAGAATCAACTTAAATACCCAAAAATGTGGTACTAGTTAGAGAAATTACAGAACATTCATAAAATGGGGTATTGTACAGCCATTAGCTAAAAGGGGAAATGGGGTAAAGTCATACCTTACAAAAGAAGGAAATCCTGCCATATGTGACAAAACAAATGAACCTTAAGGTTACAAATACTGTATGATTCTCACTTATATGTGGTATCTAAAAGAGTCAAACTCATAGAAGCAGAGAATAGAATAGTGGCTGCCAGGGGCTCAGTGGAAGGGGAAAATGGAGAGTTGCTATTTAACAGGCATAAAGTTTCAGTTATACACGATGAACAAGTGAATAAGTTGTAGAAATCTGCTGTACAACACTGCCTATAGTTAATGATTCTGTATTGTACAGTTAAAAATGTATTAGGAGGTAGACCTCATGTTGTGTTCCTACCACAATATATATATACATAAATATTATGTTTATATATATTATATATATCCAATTTGATTACCAACTTTTTCCTTCTCCAGTCTCAACCTGGAAACCTAGGGGAGTGTTTCAGGGGACTAGATACTATGTTCCATGCACATCACAAACTAATTTTTCCTTTGACTGCCCAGAATGGAGTAACAGTAATAATCTTCCAGTATGTACTTCTCTATAGATGAACGAGTGTGGCAGCCTTCAACGAAATAAAGCCATTTAGTTGGGAAACAAGAGAATGAACAAGATAAATATCTCCTCATAATAACGTAAATCACTATTGGACATCAGCCAGTTCCTAGTAGTCTTGAGTTGTGACTTGAAACATTGCTATCTCCATGTCTACATGTGTGGATTTTCTACCTACCTCAGGCTTGTCCTGCAGCTCTATTTGTTGATTTCTAATGAAACACCCCTGAATTTTAAAAGAATGGAACTGACTAATCTACTGCCTAGTCCTGGAATATAATAAGTCTAAAAGCACGGAAGTACAATTCCCTGGAATGTAGTAGGAAAAGTACTGGGGGAAAATCAGGGTCACAGAATGTATAGCTTGCTTTCAGTGACCACATGTGGAGGAAAGGCAGCGTAGATTTTAACAGGCAAGCTTCATGTCCCATTTTGGATAAGAACCTTGGAAGAAAAATTCGTTTGATATCAGTATCTTATGATAATTATTATTTTCACTATCTTTATTCTCTGCATATTCTAGAGTAGTGGTCTACAAACTTTGTGTGATCTGTATATATAAATTTTGAAGTTGTACCCTATATATACATACAGTTGACCCTCTGAATCTGCGGGTTCTGCATCCATAGATTCAACCAGCCTCAACAGATGAAAAATATTCGGAAAAAAATATTCCAGAAGGTTCCAAAACACCAAAATTTGAATTCGCCACACACCAGCAACTATTTACATTGCATTTACATTGATTAGATATTGTAAATAATCTAGAGATGATCTGAAGTACATGGGAAAATGTGCGTAGGTTATATGCAAATACTACGCAATTTTACATAAGGGATTTGAGCATCCACGGATTTTTTTTATCTGCGGTGAGTCCTGGAACCAATTTCCTGCAGATAACGAGGGGCATAAACATACATGTGTATGTGTATGTGTTTATTTCTTTGTAAATTATAAAAAGCAATTTTTATAACAGCAAAAAAACACTATAGTTAAATGTGTCAATAAGAGGATAGGTCTGTAAAAGTACATTAGTCTACAGACTAATTCATCTACGGACTAATCATTAAGTTCTTCCTTCCATGTGGCACTGTGCTAAGGGCTAGGGATTCAGTTGTGAATAAGGCAGACGGACATGGTCCCAGGCCTCATGGAATTTACCTCTTATCGGAAGATTAAGACCGAACAATGCATTTTTGTTCTGGGTCTTGTCAGTGAGAAGTGCAGAGTGCTAACAGACTGTATAACAGACTGACATAAGAGGAAGAGGGGTGTCAGTGAACACTTTTTGTAAGAATTGTCTTTAAATCAGGACCTTAAGGATCAGCAGAAGTTAGCTAGTTGAAGGGCGATGATGCAAAGCCCTAGTGGGTATAAGAAATAATCCAGCATGAGTAAAGGTGGACAAGAGACATGTCATGTAGGGCCTTGAAAAGTGTGCCAAGAATCACGGTCCATTTTGTAAGGGCAAAAGGAAGCCACTGAAGATTTGAATCAGAGGGGTAAAATGATCAGGTTTTTTTCTTTAATATTTATTTATTTATTTATTTATTTTTATTTATTTGGTTGCACCAGGTCTTAGTTGCGGCAGCCGGGCTCTTTTAGTTGCGGCTCGCCCACTCCTCAGTCAAGACATGTGGGCTCCTTAGTTGTGGCATGCGAACTCTAGTTGTGGCATGCATGTGTGATCTAGTTCCCTGACCAGGGATCGAACCCTGGCTCCCTGCATAGGGAGTGTGGAGTCTTGACCACTGCACCACCAGGGAAGTCCCAAATGATCAGTTTTGAACTTTGTAAAATATCACTGCAGTTGGGGTGTGAAGAATTTATAAAGTTGTTATCAATTTGGGGGATTTTCTTCATTAACATGATTAAAGCGGTGATCTATATTTATTGACACAGAAAATAGTCCACTATTCAATATTGAGTGAAAAAAGGGTTATAGAAGAACATGTATGGTATGAGTCCATTTATGTAGAATTACTAAAATGTATATGTGTATATATACATAGAGATATTCATAAAGGTATGTTTGAATATATGTTTAAATGTGTACATGTATATGTATATATATGTGTGTATATTAAATATACACAAACCAAAATGTTAACAGTGGCTATCTCTTGGTGGCAGGAAACTGAATGAAATTTGCTTTCCTCTTTGTACATTTCTGAATTATCTTTTTCTAAGCACAACTCAATTTACAAGGGCAATAAGTCTATTTTCTAAGAATGTTTACCTAAATACCTCAAAAAAGGGTAGGGACTGTGTTTCTTCTGTGTCTTTCTAAACCCATCCAATTTCTAATACAGTACTTAGGCTTCCCTTAGAGTGATGTGAGCCAACTTCCAAGGTAAGTCAGGAGAATTTACTTGACAAGAAGTGCTTTTGGAGCTGTTATGACAAGGTGATAGTCTAAAAGCTCAGGTCATTTGTATGAATGAATATTGGTTCAATGACAATAAAAATCAACTACCTCAGATATCAGCTAATGACTTTGTACATGGAGTGTTCTTAAAAACCCCTGTGACACCTAATCGAAACACAGCAAAATATAAAATAATAATTTGATCCATGTGTTCTGATAACTTTTTGTGTATGGCAAAAACTATGGAAGTATTTGTAGTCAAAAATGAACATGTCCTATGAAAATAGTGTAGTTCAAGCTGTGGGAAATTGCTTACCAAAGATATCCTATGAAATGAATGTCAGTTTTGCACATGACGACTTATGCCTAGTGAGAACTGCAAAGAACTCTTAGCATGTAACAACTCCAACTCCATCCAAACCCCTTCACTAAGAAACCTTACCGATTCTAGCATGGCTTCTAGCAGCCTAAGGCCAGGTCCCAGGGATGACCCAGCCCCCTTTTGAGTTCCTGTCTTTAAAAAATCAGGACTGTCAGAAGAATTTATTGATACTAGCCAATGTCTGGCTCCTGACCTCCCTTACTCAGAGCATTCACTTACAATTATGAATCCTTCCTCTGTCCCTTTGAGATGTATACATACCTCCTACTACTCAGAGGTGTCCTCTCCAGGACCTGAAAACTATTCCTTGGAAATATAATTATCAGGAAGAATTGGGCCTTTGTCTCCCAGTCTCAATGGGAGGATAGATTTCTAATTTCCTTAATTGCCAGCTAGCAGACACAGGTAGCCTAATCACTTTGATACCACCCTTTGTAATTTTTCACTTCCTTTCCTACCTGAGCCCCGCTCACTCCTCCCTACTCCTTCATTCTTCCATTAAAATGCCCAGTCATCTCTGCACTAATCAGATGGACCTCAGCTCTTGCCCCTACAGTCAGTAGTTACTGAATGAAATCTGTTTTCAGCACTTTAATGTCCAGCTTTGTTTATCTTTGACACTGATAATATAGGAACAGAATTTTCCACATAGTTCCAATGTCGTCACGTGCTTAGCAAACTAAATATAATTTCTGTAAATATGCTTTAAAGACAGATTGTATGTAAGAAGATGTAAGAATGTAAGAAATGTAAGAATTTGTATGTAAGAAAATGTAAGAATTAAACTTCCTAAACAACATGGGATTCAGCAATTCATATGCATGTGAATTTAATATGTGTCAAAGTTGGCCCTTTTAATCAGTAGAAAAAGATGAACTAGTTCCTAAATTGGTGTTAGTATGTATGAAGTAAATGAAGTATGTAAAAGTAAATGTAGAGGAATTATTTTATAATATTAGGATGGGAAAGGCCTTTCCAACAATCATAAAATCCAGAAGCTATAAAGTGAAAGATTGATAGAGTCAACAAGACCACATAAACTTTAAAGTTGTAATCTCACACTCGTGACCAAAATTAAAAGACAAACAACAAAGTGGGAGAAAGTATTCTTCACATGTAAATCTGACAGTTAATAGGCATAATTCTAATACCTACAAAACAAAAAAGATAATCACCAAAAAAAGAAAAATGAACACATATAATGGAAGGGTAAATGTAAATAAGCAGTTATTATATGAAAAGATGGTCTAACCAAGGAAATGCAATTTCAAATAATGAGATGTCACTTTATGTTTATTAGATAGGCAAAAATTAGAAAGATTAGTTATAAACAATGTTGTCAAGGATGTAGAAGAAATAATCCTCTCATATTTTGTAAGGCAAAATATCATTTTAAATTTCCACCTCCTTCAACATTTCCACCCCTTCTGTGGGATACTACACAGCAGTAAAAAAGAATGAGAGGGATCTTCACGTACTTACGGTAACACTTCACCAGGACATAGTTAAATAAAGGAATCAAGGGGGGACTTCCTTGGTGGCACACCGGTTAAGAATCCACCTGCCAATGCAGGGGACACAGGTTCGAGCCCTGGTCTGGGAAGAACCCATATACCTCAGAGCAACTAAGCCCATGTGCCACAACTACTGAGCCTGCACCCTAGAGCCCGTGCTCCGCAACAAGAGAAGTCACTGTGATGAGAAACTCGCACACCGCAACAAAGAGTAACCCTCTTGCCGCAACTAGAGAAAGCCCATGCGCAGCAACAAAGACCCAAAACAGGCAAAAATAAATAAATAAATAAATAACACCTTAGGAAAAAAAAAGGAATCACAGGACTTCCCTTTTGGTCCCTTTTGGGTAAGACTCCACACTCCCAATGCAGGGGGCCCAGGTTCAATCCCTGGTTGGGGAACTAGATCCCACATGCATGCCACAACTAGGAATCCCCATGCCACAACTAAGAATTCTGCATGCCACAACTAAAGATCCCACATGCCACAACAAAGATCCAATGTGCCACAACTAAGACCCGGCGCAGCCAAAATAAATAAATAAATAAGGAATCAGGATAAATAAGTTTTCAGGATAATGTGCATGATGTGATTCCATTTATGTAAAAAAGAACAAATCAAAATTATATGTTAGTGATATTTGTATAGCAATTAAAAGAAAAGTAAAGGGAATTTAAAATTTTCCACCTGTATGTGTTGCATTGTTTTAATTTGTATTATATTTAATACATATTATTTGTGTAATTTTTAAAAGTGAAGAACCATTAATTATCTAGTAATTTCTTAAACTCAATTTTATAAGCTCAGCAATATTAAAAAGAATGACACATTTCAATATCTTCAAGACATTGACATGTCATTAAATCAGGTTAAAACCCTATAGTTTTGTTCCATGAAAAAAGTTTTGCTTTTGTTTATGCATAGATGTCTGGAAGGATATTTATAGAATTTTAATAGTAACCGCTTTTATTTCAGGTGATTTTGACTTTATTTCTTTTTGTTTGTTTGTTTTGGCTGCACCCTGCAGCTTGTGGAATCTTAGTTCCCTGACCAAGGATTGGACCTACACCCTCAACAGCGAAAGCACGGAGTCCTAACTGCTGGACCGCCAGGGAATTCCCTTGACTTTATTTCTTATGTTCTTATAATCTATGCCTTTTCTTTTTTTTTAATATTCAGTTATTTATTTTAGTTTTGGCTGTGTCGGGTCTTAGTTCCGGTACATGGGATCTTTGTTGCGGCATATGGGATCTTCCACTGCAGCATGCAGGCTCCTCATTGTGGTGTACAGTCTTCTCTCTAATTGTAGCATGAGGGCTCCAGAGTGCATGGGTTCTGTAGTTGCGGCACTCGGGATCTCTAGTTTTGGCCCAAATGCTCAGTAGTTGCAGCACAGGGCTTAGTTGCCCCAGGGCATGTGGGATCTTAGTTCTCCGACCAGGGATCGAACCTGTGTCCCCTGCATTGGAAGGCAGATTCTTAACCACTGGACCACCAGGGAAGTACCAATAAATGCCTTTTATAATTTCATTGTGGATAAAAAGGCATATCACCTGAGAAGTGATAAACATAGTTTTAAAATTTCAAGTCATCAGATATTTGTTGTAGAGCAGGCTCTCTTCTACACAGTAGAAATACAAGAAAGAATGAGATCTATTTCCTTCTTTCAGGGACCTAGAAGTCTAGTTTTTGTAAGAAATATTTTTTTGATGTTGCCTAGGAAAGAACTAGAACTTAATGATTTGGAAACAAGGGTCACATTCTTGCTGTTTATAATAATGAAATGCACAGAATAAAAAATGTCCTTTGTATTTTAGCATAAATAATCTGTGGCCCTCCTTTCTGACAATGATTGGATAGCTGTGCCAATTATCTACTGAAAGCCAATCCTAGTAATAAGAAAACCAGACTCTCTGCATGTAGGAGAAGGCTTATTTTTACCTCCTTTTAATTGAGGGGGAGCAGAGAGGGGAACAGGGGCATTCCCCATAGCCAGGTCATTCATAAGTATACCCACCAAGTCATGGTAAAAGGAAAATCCATCAGGAAGATTTAACAATTATAAACATATATGCCCCTAACATGAGAGCACCAAATACATGGAACAAAAACTGACAGGAATGAAGGGAGAAATAGATAATTCAATAATAACAGAGATTTCAATATTCTACTTTCAATAACGTATAGAATAACTAGGCAAGAAGATCAAAAAACTTCCCTCGTTATGAATTAATGCATTAATTTCAACAAGGGTGCCAAGACTATTCAATGGGGAAAGAAGAGTCTTTCCAACAAATAGTGCTGAGACAACTGGCTATCTACATGTAAAAGAATAAAGTAGGACCCTTTCCTCACACCATATGCAAAAATTAACTCAAAATGGATCAAAGACCTAAACGTAAAATGTGTTAAACCATAAAACTCTTAGGAGAAGACATAGAAGTAAATTTCATGACCTCAGATTTGGTGATGGATTCTTAGATATGACATCAAAAGCATGAGCAGCAAAAGAAAAAGTAGGACACCATTAAGAAAGTGAAAAGTGACCCACAGAATAGGAGAAAATATTTGCAAACCATACATCTTATAAGGGATGGGTTAAAGAACTCTTACAATTCAATAATAAAAGTATTAATAACCCAATTTTTTAAATGGGCAGAGATTCTAAATAGACATTTCTCCAAAGAACATATACAGCTAGAAAACAAGCACATGAAAAGATGCTCAACATCATTATTTATTAGGGAAATCCACATAAAAATACAATGAGATACCACTTTACACATACTAGGATGGTTAGAATCAAAAAGTGAAATAATAACAAGTGTTGGTGGAAATGTGTAGAAATTGGAACCCTCATACGCTGCCAGTGGAAAAGTAAAATAGCACAGCCACTTTGGAAAACAGGCTGGCAATTTCTCGAACAATTAAACATAGAGTTGCCATATAACACAGCAATTCAACTCATACCCAAGAGATATGAAAACATATGGCCACACAAATACTTGTACAGGAATGTTTATAACAGGCTTATTCATAATACCCAAAGGTGAATACAACCCAAATGCCCATCAACTGATAAATACGTAAACAAAATGTGGTATACCCAATCAATGAAATCTTATTTAGCCATAAAAAGGAGTGAAGTATTTGATCCATGCCATAAAAATGGATGAACCTTAAAGACATTATGCTAAGTGAAAGAAGCCAGTCACAAAAGACCATATAGTATATGACTCTATTTATATGAAATGCAGAACAAATATAAACCGTATCCATTATCACAGAAGGTTCTATTGGACAGTACTGGTCTGTTGAATAGTAATAGAAAGGCTTGTTATCCTTTATGTATGAATAGTTTCTAAGAAGTCTTGTAAGAGTTGGAAGAACTACTACAAGTTAAATTCCTAGGTAAGAATTTGAGATGTAGAGAGATTTGACTTTAGAGAGAAGGTGATGTGATAAAAGCATAAAGAGATTTGGTGATGCTACACTGCTAGCTTTGAAGACAGAGGAAGGGGCCGTGAGCCCAGGAATGCAAGAAATGCAGCCCTAGAAGCTGGAAAATTCAGGGAATGGATTCTTCCCTAGAGCTTCTGGAGCGAATGTGGGCCTGCTGACACCTTGACTTTAGTCCAGTGAAACTGATTTTGGAACACTGACCTCCAGAACCATAAGAGAATAAATATGTATTGTTTTAAGCCACTAATTTTGTGACAATCTGTGACAGAAAGTAGTAGAAAACTGATACATGGAGGTTGTAGCGGAGAATCAGTTTCTTGCCTTTCCAGCTTCTAGAGGCTACCTACATTCCTCAGCTCATAATCCCTTCTCTATCTTCAAAGTTAGCTATGACAAGTCAAGTCCTTCTCATAAGGCATCACTCTGATCTCCTCTCCCCCCATCTTCCATTTTTAAGAACACTTGTGATTACATTGGGCTCACCCAGATCATGCAGGATAATATCGTTGTATTAAGGTCAGCTGATTAGCAACCTCAATTCCATCTGCAACCTTAATTGTCCTTTGCCGTGTAAGGTAAAATATTCACAGCTCCAGAAATTAGGAAGTGGACATCTTTGTGAGGCCATTGCTCTGCTCACAATGGGTTAATCATTCTCTTAATAAAATTGAATATGTTAATCAACACTCTGGGTTGGATAGTTCCACACCTCTATCCAGAAATGGAAAGAAAGTAAAATATTCAGGTCTCTGTCTGGTTGGATTGGACTGGAATGGGGCTGAGTGAGTGATAAGATTCAAGGATGACTCCACAATAGGAACTGTGGATGCACAGAAGAGCAAGAGATTGGGGATGATGATTCTGCGTTTGGACATTTTAAATTTGAAATGCCTATGGCATTTGCAGCTGAAAATGCCCAGTAGGCAGTTTTCTGTGAGTATATGGAAGGGTGATGCTCAGTTAAGAGGTTTGGGTTGGAGATGGATTTGGGAGTCATTAGTATAGGTGGTAGCTGAAACCATGCGAGTGAGGTATGTTGAGCAGAGCAGAAGGAGAGTAAGAAGCAGAAAGAGCAGTGAGCTGAAGATGGAATGGGAGGGAACTTCCCACTGTAGAGGAAGCTATACTGCACTGTCACAGTTCCCCCCTTCACAACCAGGGCACTCACTTCCCCAGCTGCTGGGACCACTGCCTACTGATGGCTCACAGCTATATGACATCCATATCACTTCTCTAGAATTGCCCTCCGCCCAAGGGAGATGCTTTGCCCTACTTTGAGCCCATTCTCTGGGGAAATCCTTCATCCAACGAATGATCAGTGTGGAAATACAAAGCCTTGGCCTCTTTGCCTCAGTTTGTGACATCGATTAAGAGCTACCTTAATTCAAGAACTCTCTGTAGGATCAGCTGAGGCCTCTGTTGCAATTGCATAGCAGTTCAACTTCTCCCCTGCCCAGTCCCACCTCTCCCACAGATAATCTTCCTGAGAGCACTCCAAAAAAACCCACCTGTACACATCTCCATTTTAGTGTCCATTTCCAGGGGATTCTAATGCTAATACACTCACATTCAGTGGGAGGGTAGAAAAAGTTAATTCTGTGGAAGGGACAGTAAAGTAATGATTTACAACAGAAGAACAAAGAGAATCAAGAGAGTATAGAGTCTTTGAACCAAGGAACTGTAGAGAGTTCCCAGAGGAAATTGTGATAAACAGTGTCACATGCTGCAGAGATGTTCAGTGAGATAATGACTGGAAAATGATGAGGGAAGAAGCCAAACTGAAGTGTGTGGATGACTCAATAAAGGATAAGAAAGAGGAGACAGGAGTCAGTGACTGTAGACTACACTTCTGCAAAGTTCGGACGTTGGGGCTGGATTCAGAATGGAAAGGAGCCAGAGAGGAACACAGGGACAAGAGATGGGGGAAGCTCAAGCATTTTTAAGGTACATTCATTCGTTTTTTAAAAATAAATATCTAATAAATTAATTAACTTTTAATAAGTTAATATTTGTCTACTTTCTGTAAGTCAGGGGTATATGCAAGGGATGCAACCACCCATGAGGTATTCAATCTGCCGTCAAGGAGCTTGCTGTCTGAGCGAATGTCACCAGAGGAAGCTGACTAAGGACAAATGATTAAGGACTGCCAGGCAGCATGAAGGCTCCAGCTCATTTTATAGTGGAATCAATCTGCATGGCAATAAGTCTGTTGTGCTTCAGAGCTTAACATCTGAGAGGCAGGGCAGAGGAACATTCATTAAAGATTGGTTGGGTTTTGTAGAGTGAAATGTTCAGTTGACCAATCTTGTTATCCAGGGGGAAAAGGCCAGAAAGGAGCTAAAAGGATTGAGAGAAAATTTCACCAAAGGGTTTTTCTAGATCAAAAATCTGCATTGTTGGGCTTCCCTGGTGGCGCAGTGGTTGAGAGTCTGCCTGCCGATGCAGGGGACCCGGGTTCGTGCCCCGGTTCGGGAAGATCCCACATGCCGCGGAGCGGCTGGGCCCGTGAGCCATGGCCGCTGAGCCTGCGCGTCTGGAGCCTGTGCTCCGCAACGGGAGAGGCCACAACCGTGAGAGGCCTGCGTACCACAAAAAAAAAAAAAAAAAAATCTGCATTGTTGTGAGATCATGAGAGAATTGTAAATGATATATGAGACGTAATCAGAGACTGAGTTTTGGAGTTTAAGGCTTCTGAGGTCTATAGCCTGGTTCATTGGTCTACCAGGATGTTGGGCTATTTTAGCATTATGGCAGGGTTTAAGGTGAAGATAAATGATGTAAATGAAGACTCAGTGTCTTTACTGAGTGTGAGAGAGGGATCCAGAGGTCAGTAGAGGGGAAGAGGGGAATGATCAGGGAGCTTGACCTCAAGCAGATGAAGTGTTAATAGTTATGTCCACCGAAATAAATAGATGAAAATTTGGAGGAGATGGGGGCCTCTATTAACATTGGAGCAAGAGTTCCAGGGTGCACAGTGAAAAAGATGGGAGGAAGGTGATTGTTCGGAAGAATCTTGGGAGCAGATGTTCAGGATAGTAGGGAGATGAGGGCATAAAGGCAGGTTGGAGCTTGTGGAACTTCCCTTTCCTGAGGGCCATAGAGCTTAGAAATATGGTTGAAAGTGACCGACCTCAAATGAGTTAACTTGGGACAAGTTGTCTTGAGCCAGGAAAAGTAAACTGCATTTGCCAGAGGCAATTAATTATTATAGCCGGTAAAGTCAAAGGGAGGTTTCTGGATCAAGTACAAGAGACGAAAGTGTATTAAATTTTGACGATGGACGAAGTTGAATTTTTTAAATTAAAAATATTATGTTTTCTTTTATATTATATTTTATTGTCTGTTAATTTTTGTTGATAAATTGAAAAGAAAAACTAAAAAACTTTGTGCCTGACCAAAGTACATTAAAATCATTTTTTTTAAATCTCTGAAGTTAATATAAACAATATTATACAGTGGGATAGGGAGAACTTTTACTTCAGTAGATTAAATAGAAATTAAATAATGGAGTTTTCTTATTAACAGGCCCAAATTAATGCTCTTGGGCTTTAACTTTGTGCTAAGTTAATGACCAATTCTTGATCAGAATCCCGATTTTGTACAGATTTCCATTTTCACTCTCTTCAACACACTCCTCACAGGTTTGGAAATGGAACCTGTGATGGTTAGTTTTATGTGCCAACTTTGGTAGGCTGTAGTATAATATTCAGTTATCTAACCAAGTACTAATCTAGGTGTTGCTGTGTAGTATTTTGTAGACGAGGTTAGCACTATGACTTGATCTTAAGGGGATTATCTTTGTGATATATGTGTATATACCTATATCTATATTTCTCTCTAGATATATAATCACTTCTTGTGATTATCCTTGTAATGTCTATCTGTCTATCTATCTTCCCTATCATTTTAACCTTGTGTCAGTAATTGACCGTCATGTGACCCAGATTGAACGAATGAAGTGTGAGGAAATGTTTGATCTGGAATTCTGGAGAAGTTCTTTGTTATAATTCTGTGAAAGTTTCCAGTAGTACCTGCTTCTTTCTTCCTCTGACAGTATGAGCCTTGGAATGGCAGCAGCCCTTTCACCGTCAGGTTGAGCATGAAACCAACAGACAAAGAAGGCAGAGCCAGGACGCTCGCAGAGACACGGAGCTGGGGCTGCTGGCTTAAATCAGCCCTGAAGCCTGTCTTGCCTCTGGGATTCATTTTCCAAACCATGTGTTTCCTCACTGTTTACATTGTAGTTCAGTTTTCTGAGATCTGCAGCCAAAATTATTCTACTTAATACAACGCTTTTCCTTAAGGTAAGTTCTTTAGGATATTAAGAAGCTAGTGTGTCTGGTCTGTCAGTTGAGATTCATGTCCTGTGTGGATGTTTTTACAATATTTGATTATTAGGGATTAAAAAACTGGTAATATAAATCAAAGTGTAGCTTTTAATGGAATCTTTGCAAGTTAAATAACAGTTATTTGTAAGGTTTCAATGTGTTCTGTTAATTTGTTTTAGAAGTATTAAGATTCTTAAGGACTTCCCTGGTGGTCCAGTGGTTAAGACTCAGCGCTCCCAATGCAGGGGGCCTGGGTTCGATCCCTGGCCAGGGAACTAGATCCCACATGCTGCAACTAAGAGCCCGCATGCTGCAACTAAAGATCCTGCATGCCACAATGAAGGCCCAGTGCAGCCTAATAAATAAATACATATTAAAAAAAAAAGATTCTTAAGATTCCAGTGGACTTATAATAATGTACCCAATCTTTAAATGTCATGTCACCGACAAAGCACAGAACTTGGAAATTATTTGATACTGTAGCAATAATGCACACTTATTAGAATTAGTTTATCTGGCAGATATATCTTGTAGGTAATATGGATATCATTAAAAATGCTAAAGGAAACAGCAAAATAGGGCTGCCCCCAGAATAGGGAAAACGATTAATTACCTTGGAGAGTGGAGGAGAAGAAACGGTTTCCTATAACATAAAATGAGACCTAGAAAACCTAAATGGCACAGCAGTCTTTCTGCTCTGTTCCAGAATGAATTTAATCTAGAGCTTAAATTATATGTTTAAGTTCTTATTATTCAAGGTCCCTTTAATTATCATGCCTTTAACATTCCCAGTCATGGACTTCCCTGGTGGCGCAGTGGTTAAGAATCCGCTTGCCAATGCAGAGGACACGGGTTCGATCCCTGGTCTGGGAAGATCCCACATGCCTGGGAGAAACTAAGCCCGTGCGCCACAACTACTGAGCCCATGCACCGCGAAGACTGAAGCTTGAGCGTCTAGAGCCCATGCTCTGCAACAAGAGAAGCCACCGCCATGAGAAACCTGCACGCAGCAATGAAGAGTAGCCTCCGCTCGCCGCAACGAGGACCCAACGCAGCCAAAAAATACATCTATATTTCAAGTCCTTTTACACAGCAGCTCTTAATTACCAGTATGCCTGTAGGGGATGTTGCTCTCTTTCTCTCTCTCCCTCCCCAAGGTAAACTTCAAAAATTAATTGTTGATTGTTTTTTTAGATGAATGTAAAAACTTATATTAGATGAAAGTTTTATTCAGCTTGGATTTGCATAAAGAACTCTAGAAATCAATAAGACTGAATTGATTCTTGCTTTCCCTCACCAATCTTCTCATACTCCAGATTCATCTGAGCCAGCAAATGTCACTGCCTTTGGCCAAGTAGCTCTCTGCAGAAACCTGGAAGACATCTTTGACACCTGTTTCTCCTTCCCTCTCACATCCAATCCCGTCACCAAGTCCTGTCAATTCTACTTCTATAGTGTGTCAAACGTAATCCTCGCTATTTTCGCTGTGCTCATTCTGACAGGAATTACTTAATTTTCTTCCAAAGAACTAGTCTCCCAACTAAACTACCCAATTCTCTCTCACACTTCTGTTATTCCATTCTCCTCAGCAGCCAGAGTGAGTCATTAAAATACAGTCTGATCATATCAATCCCTTGCCTAAAGTACTTCAATAGCTTTTTTCCCGTTTATGATAAAGTCTACAATCTTTAATATGGCATCAGAAGCCCTGCCTGATCTGCCTCTACTGTTCTATACATAAACTCTCTTATGTTTTTGTTTTCTGTTTTTTTATTGCATGCAACAGAAACTGAATCTAATTAGTTTCTAGATACAGACACAGGAGACTATCAAGGAAAAGCTGAGCAAACAAGACTCAGGGAGGTAAAGAAACCAAGTCCTCCCCCAGGAACCTCTGCAGCAGCAGGTGGATTTGTCTCACTCGAGTGCTGACATTGATGTGATTAGTTTTCTCTCTTAAATGTGCCAAATGACCAGGAGAAAGAATCTGATTGGCTTGGCTTCTGTCAGGCTTTCACCCCTGGATCTATCTATCCCTGAATCTATCTCCACAAAAGCAGGTCTCTCTTGTTTATTACCGTATTACATGTGCCTGGCATAGAGTAGGGGCTCATTAAATATTGAACTAATTTATGTCCACCTAATTGAATAAAGGAATTGGCCATGGTCAGAAGATAGAGACAATTGATACAGACACAGCTGATGGGGGCTCACACTGGGGTGTGGAGTCCATTTCCATGGTTGAGGGTGAGGCATCCACCTCAGGAGATAACCTCTACATGTGCTCTTCAGCCTCACCTTGCTCTACTTTCCCCTCGCACCAGGAGCCTTTGGCCTTCTTTCATCCCTCGAAACTGCCAAGCTCTTTCCAAACTCAGAGTCTTTGCATATGCTATTCCCTGTGCCAGATATGTTCTTCTCCACTGTGCTGGTTATATATTTATTGCCTCTCAGCTCCAAATTTGTCCTTTTTTGTGAAAAAATATATGAGCCCTTTAAATAATTTTTGTCAGCTGATATATTAAACTTTGTCAGTAGAGGGAGTTAGAGAGACATTGCAGGAGACAAAAGTTTTCCTTCCTGGTTCTGTGCTTGGCAGGCTTCTGCAGCAAGGCCAGCGGCTTCTCCTGGTGCCCATCTTGGGCAGTTTTGTAGCACAGTGCCTCCTGTGAGATACCTCACCGTGAGCAGCTTTCCCAGCACCTTGGAGGGCGGATTTCTAGCAAGTCCCAGAGGGTAGAGTTCCAGCAAGTTCCACTGGTGTGAACTACTCTACTAGCCAGCTACCCACAGCCAGAAATTCTCCAACAAGGTCTAGGTCTCTATCCCAGGAGCAATGACTGCCCATTATCTCTGCTATTCCTCTATTCTTACTTCTTACTAGCCAATCCATTGTGACTTCAATCCCGTTAATAATTCTTTTGTTTTGGCGGTGCCTCACGGCGTGCAGGATCTTAGTTCCTCAACCAAGATCGAACCCACGTCCCCTGCAGTGGAAGTGCGGATTCTTAACCACTGGACCACCAGGGAAGTCCCTGTTAATAATTCTTTATATCAAACTTTCCCTGTTCAAATGACCATGTAGCTTCTTTCTCTTGATTGGACACAGACTGGTATGCACCCCTTCTCTTCACCTGTCTAATTTTATTTATCCTTTAGGTGATAATATCATTTCCTCTGAGAAGACTTCTCTGATATCTCAAACCAAATTATCCCTTTTCTTTTCCTTCATAACATCTTCCACAGTTTTAAAATTATGCATTCATTTGTGTAATTATTATGTCTCTGTCTTCTCCCACTAGGTAACAGGCTCCAGGAGGGCAGTGATCATGTTTATTTTGTCTACTGCCATAAATCCAGTGCTTATTATAGTGCCTAACCCAATAATGGGTCATTAAATGAAAAAGACCTCCTTTATTGAGGTCCTGTTACATTCAAGTCACTGGTGGCAACTAAAAAAAAAAAAAATAGAACTCAATCCCTGTTCACAGGGGGTTGACAAATTTATATGAAAGAATAAGACCCACACAAAAAATGTAAAGCGGTAAAGGGAAGGTTTCAAAAGAATGGTACAAGTTGTAAGTACTAGTAATTCAGAGGCAATCAAGAATTTATTCTTAGAAGACTTTGTATTTTGGGGGGGCTTCCCTGGTGGCACACTGGTTGAGAATCCGCCTGCCAATGCAGGGGACACGGACTCAATCTCTGGCCTGGGAGGATCCCACATGCCGCAGAGTGGCTGGGCCCGTGCGCCACAACAGATGAGCCTGGGCTCTGGAGTCCATGAGCCACAGCTGCTGAGCCTGCATGCCACAACTACTGAAGCACGTTCACCTAGAGCCCGTGCTCTCCAACGGGAGAAGACACGACAATGAGAAGCTCATGTACGGCAACGGAGACCCAACACAGCCAAAAAACAAAAAAACAAACAAATTAATTAATTAAAAAAAAAGACTTGTATTTTTTATAAAATCCCTAGAAATTAATTTCTTCTTAGCTAATTGGATTTTATCTGTTATATATCAATTGAGAGAGAAATGGTCCAAATGAGATCAATTATTTATTTTAGAAGGTACTTTTTGGTAGGTTCATAATGAGTTATTAATTTCAATGAGTTTTTAAAATCTAGCATTATATTTGTATTTGTTCTATGCATTGTAGGTTTCCTAAAGTAGAAATAATTAACTATAAAATTGGAGAAATTACTCACATTTCCTCTTTTCTAGGACTGGGTTTCTGGCTTTAAGCCCTTTCTTCAGTGTGCATTGGTGAGGGCCGGTTGTTAGCTGTTTATATCTATGGTGAGGGGCTTCTACACATGCTTACTTTGGTATGATTTTGGACAAATCACAGTATCACGTATTCTAGGATTTGGAGCAGTTAATAGTTAAATTCTGTCCAGTTTCTTCACCCGGAGATGAGGGGCTGTACTATATGTTCTCAGATCCCTTCCAATTCTCTCTGAAGACATGCACACACTTACTATCAGTTGAGCAATAATTCCCAGTGTCAGGTATGTTTCCCGCTGAAAGTCCATGGTTGTTTAATGAATCTCTGGAATTGTAAATTTTATTTAATACATATACTTAGTGAGGTTTGGCATTTTGAGATGTCAAATGCTTATAAGAATTTTGATTCTTTAGCCCACATTGATCACATAATGTAACCTTCCTGGTCTTCAGCTTCCTGATTAGAGAGTAATATATTGACAAGATAACATGAAATTTTTGTTTAATTAATAAACTTTTCCTGAGTATTTATTGCGTATCAGGCACTGTAGGAATCCCTGAGGATACAAAATTAATACCTGATTCCTGCTCCCTATGTTTAGGGAGAATTGAAGGAAGAAGAAACTGGTGTTACAAAGGTCAGCTAGAAAGTCATTGTGGTCAATTACACTATTTCCTTATGTCAACTGCAAAAAAAGTGCACAACGTGAGAGTTGTGAGTTAAGTTTTATTTGGGGCCTCATGAGGACAATAGCCTGTACTATAGATAGCTCTGAGGAACTGTCAGTGTATATATGATTTTAGTGAAGGGGGATATGTGCAGTCAAGTACACATTTTGGCAGAAGGTTGCTGCTAGTCACGAGGAGCAGATGTCTCCATTAATGATTTTACTGGTTTTCTAGAAATGAGAAGACACAAGAAATTGGGCTCACAAAACCTTCTCCTGAAAATATCTAACTATCTGAAGGTCTGTTCTGCAGTTTTTCCCAGAGTACAGTGTGCCTCGTTTCTGATCTCTACCCTGAACTCCTTTCAGAGTGTGTTGAAGGTCAGCGACTACAGTGGCTAGTGACTTCATTCTTGTAGAATGGCAACAGATGACAAGCGACAACTTTTAGTTGGCACCTATTTTTAGTATTTTCTATTCAATAAAAAACTATCTTTCATAAGAAAGAAGATAGGATGGAGATTATTCAGGATAAACTATGTCAAATTGAAAAATGAAAAAAATGAGTTAAAGATTTGTTTGACCAGAGGCAAGAAAATAGGGACTGCAAAGTGGAAGTTAGACTCCTGAGTGCTTTGAAACTCACAGTTGAGAGGATGAACTTTTCACACGAAGGGCTTTAAGGCATGGTCTTCAGATGTATGGCAATAGAAATTTTTGTAAATGCAAAATTTTTGTACTATTGGACGTGAGATGGTGATGAATATGTTAAATATGAGCTGGACAAAGCAGACCAGAAATAAAACAAACCCAGCTGCTAAAATTAAACTTTAAAAAAGCGACCCTCAACCGCTTGGACTGGGAATTTCCACCAGTGTTTGGAGGTCCCCACCTAGACGCACAGTAACCTCTTAGAGACTTGGATGTTCTCCAGGAGAGCTAGTCCTTTTTTTTTTTTTTTTTAACCAGAGAAGGAATGATTTATTAGTTGCAGCAAGGAGGGAGAATACCAGGGATCTTTCCCAAAGCAGTGTCTCCCAGGCTTTGCATATTTTAGGCAACCAAAACCAGACAGTCCTATTTTCAGACTTTCCTGTCTGCTCTATTGACTGCGGCTGCAGCCCTGGAAACAGGGCAGACACCAGCCAGCCACTTCGGCACTCTCTAGTCAGAGCCCCCGCCAAGTCCCCTCCCACTCGCACCCAGAGATCTGGCTTCTCATTGGATCAGCGTGGGGACATGGGCGGCTTCCGATTGGTTTAGAGGAGGGGAGGTGCGTGCTGACGTCACGCCCGCCCTAAAAAGTCGGCCTGCTGCTCAGGGCTCTGGAGAGAGAATTCCGAGAAGAAAATAACCCGGAACAACCTGTGCGGGCCTGAGCCTGCTCTCTTTTGGAGCTGGGGTCCCCTCCCACCCATCAGGAGAGCTCCACCCCCGCACTCCCCGCCAGCGCCGGGGTATCAGGTGACCTCAGGCCGGCGCAGTCACGTGACTAGGCGCGCCCGCCCGTTGTGGCCATGGCGGCCTTAGGCTCCGGTGTGGTGAGGCGAGTGGAGGAGCTCGGGGACCTGGCTCAGGCCCACATACAACAACTTAGCGAAGCCGCCGGCGAAGATGGTGAGGGAGCCGAGGAGAGGGAGGGAGGTGGGCGGGCGGACGGTTGTTCAGAGCTGGCGGTCTACGGCCGTAGGGGCCGAGGCTGCGGCCTGTTGTCCGTGTGGATCCCAGGCCAGGACTGCCGAAGGTGTTGCCCTTCTGGCCCGCGCTGCGGGGTCGCTGGTCCACTTCCAAGAACTCACAACGCCTAAAGGCAAGGCGTTTGCTTCCAGACCCCATTTTTCATAACCCGTGAAAAGCGCTGAAATCCCAGTCATATTAGTGCTGCTTGTCTTTAACTGTCTCGGTAGCAACTGGGAAAAGGGCAAGATCTGGATGGAAGTACACGTGGAAGTTTAAAAGAGTTGTTAAAGTTGGATGATGGTACGCAAATAAGTAATGGTTTTGCGTGTAGTAGAGATAGCTAGGCGTGTATAACAGTTCGACTTTTTCATTGCTTCGTTGTGAATTTCTGTGTTATGTTTTGGATTCTCAACTCAGCTGTAAACAATACAGAAGAGATTTACATTGGTATAATTTCGATAATTCTCTCACATTCATCACCTCAGGTCTCACAAGGGCCCTGTCAGTACTAGAATACTTTCTTGGAAATGTCTAAGCGGTTTCCTTTGAAAAACTGACGGAGAATTACTTGGACTTTTGTTCTCTTTCAATACTTACCAGCTGCCTCTACGTTTCTACATTATTTCCTTTTGAGTTTTGCACCTTTACTACAGATAGACAGTTTTAAAAATTCTTGTGGACTGTCTCATTGTCATCAAACTCATAGGAAAATAGTAGTGGAACGTTTTCCCAAGCGATTGAGTAGTTGGTGAATTTATTGAATAGGGTCCATGATAAAATGGCTCTAGTTCCAGTGAAGATTATTTGCTGGATTTTCTTTTCTTAGGCGTATGTTCTTAAAAACCCACAGACTACCCTGAGCTGTTTTCTTTTTCGGTTTGTGGTAAGTGAATCACATGAATAGTTAGTTCATGGACAGTAGTAGCTGTACCTGGAAGTGTATCTAAGTTACTTCTAAGTAAGCTATTCAGTGATCTCCACCCCATTCCAACTCCATTAGAATCAGTCTAAAGAGATCAAAGAATGTATGCTATTCACTTACCATTGAAACCAAAAGCCATTGTCATTTTCCAATGGACGAGTTCTTTAATCCAGTCTAGAATGAGGGCTGAAAATTAAAGTGGTATATATTCTTGTTTGGAGGCTTTAAAGTTCTGAAGTGTACTGGAATTAAAATAATAGTGGTCCACCTAATGAGCTATTCATCAGTATTACTAGCAAGATTTTCTTATATTTATGAAGTTTAATTAAAACATGGTTGCATGTATTTGAATTGAACTTGTATTTTCCCATAGCACAAAAATAATATGCACCTAAAATTTGTCCTTTAATGATATTTATATTAGGTTATAGGGATTGATAGTTCCTGTTGTCTTTAAATTAGATCAGATACAACCAGACACTAGTCCATCTAAGAATACTCTCCTTTTTACCTCTGGTAAATTTTTGTTCATTTTTTTCTCATTGTACAAGCATAGTATGTTTACTTTATGGAAATATACCATGAGAGGGACCTTTTCCAGGGACTATGTAAGAATCACTTGTCTTTGCCTTGTCAGTCACTACCTTGAATGGTTAGGAAAAATACTACATTTCATAAAAATTTTCTAAAATTGTGAGCCATTATCCCTCCACCTCTGTAATTATGTCATGAATTCATATGAGATACTCCTTCAGCAGCGGTTCAGTGAACTAAGTGCAAGTCTTTACATTTAAAATAATCCTGCAAATTAAGAAGAAAATATCAACTCAGTGTTTTAAGAAGTACCTAAGGAGTACCATGTTTCATACAATTTAGTTCACAATAGAATATTTTTTTCTGAGCTGTGTGGATGATACTTCTGGGCTGAGGAGAGATAGGAGGGCAGTGCTAAAGAAGTAGTTTTCAATTTAGGTGAATAGTGGATCTTAAAGCGTTCAGAATCTGGTTTAGATACAGGTTAGGCTTTACCAGGGAAAACTTAAAGTCATCATATTATTGCCAACAGATGCAGCTTAAGCTGGTGGTGCTTTTGTTCCAATGCTGAGCAGCTTACGTACCTGTGTAGGTGCTGAGGCTGGATCAGATGGACCCTCACCAAGTGCTACATTTTCTGTCCATTTGCCAGTGAGGGGAGAAGGATATATATTTCAGGAGGAAGCCACAGAGGGGCATACTTAGGAACTTAAGCGTCTTGATGGTGGGCATATTTAAATTTGACTACGTGAGGTGATGCAGAAGTGTGGATGGCACCTTGGTATGGACACTTTGTAGGTTAGGCAGGAAAAATCCATAAGAAAAAGTGAAGACGTCGAAGCAAAGAGAATATGACATAAGAGAAAAGGAAGAAATTAGACCATGTAGAGGGGAAGTGAGGGGGAGTTGTTTTTAGAGGGTATATCAGAAGTATTTAGTTTAATTTTGTCTAGGTTTTGAAGGCATTAAGTAATTTGTCCCATTTCTAGGTTTTTAAAGGAGTAAAATATTTAGGTAGTTTGTGTAATTTTAATTGTAACAGCTATTTGCATACATAAATACATAAACACAATTATAAAGTTATAATTGCTCAGAGTGCTTACATTTTATGAGGCATTTGATTTAATCAATCATGTTATTTTTTGGAGAATATATTTATGAAGTTATAAGTTAGTGGAAGTCCTTTCTGTAGATTTATGTATATTATTTGTACTATTCCAATACAGGTTTTAAATTTATTGCTTAAACATTTTGAGTATGTCAACATCATAAAAGAAGCATTATGAAAATACAGATTGCACTTAAGAAATGGCAGCTGAACCTAGAAAGTTTTCAGTCCAGCTTTCAAGAATAAATTTCCATGATACATTTAAGTAGGATTAGGCATTATGATGTACTTCATGTTTTACGAAAGATATTATTACCATGCTGTAATAATTTCATTTCATCATTTTAGATATGTAACTTTTTTCATTTAAATGACACTCTGAAACTATGTGAAGTAATCATGTTTTTTTTTTTTGAAGAAAAATTAAGTCTTATTTATTTTTAAAACCAAACCACTAGGAAAATATATCACAGTCTTGAAACAGCAAACAGACATTCTGTATTATCATTTCAAGTAATAAGTTGGTAAAAACACAGCAAGGTCCTTAATAAAATGATAAGGTGCCAGAACTGGGGCAAGAACAACGCAGGTCGCAAAACTGGTATCTGGTAACGGAGGGCTGTCCCTTTTTCTGCCCTAAAGGAGTCACAGCTCGCCCCTGAGTTGCTTACTTTTTCTCCTTTGACCTTCGTGTTGCCAGGGGATTGTCTCAACAGAGCTCTGTTATTACAGGGGGCAAAGTAAGCAATACTGGGTTTAGGCTTTCATTCTGTTATGTTTTATGAAAACAAGATTTTTCCAAGGCCAGTACTTCATAACTCTCTTAATTATGCAGCTAACAATTCCTCTTTTGCTGTTCATTCCTGAATACTAGCATATAGCACAATCAAAATCCCCCCTTTCCCTTCAAGGGTATCACTGCAAGATTGTCTTGTCACACAGCTGACTCTGCTGCAGACACCCTCAGGGCCCATTATGGCTGCCAGTTAGGGGGAAGGTTTGCTTCCCCTACCAGTGTGATAGCGCTTCTTATATTTTTGCAGGGTCTCCAGGCTGAAAGATGTAATGTGTGAGAATTTTAAGAAATGTGCATCCACATCTTGATGGCCAGAAATGAATATCCGCAAGGACCCTTTCAAAGTTTTTATCCAAACTACCTCTCCCAACTCTACATCTTAAAGTAACTTCATGCCCTTGTATATAAAACAAAACCAAGCAAAACAAATCCCCAGAAGCCCCCCTTTCCCCTTCTAAATTAGTGACCTCATGGATTTTGTTTTATTTCCAGTTTGTGGAAAATGTTGTAGTGATCCTTCTGGTAAACAGGAGGTTGGCAACAAACAGAAACACCTCTCCTCACACTCCACCAGCTCATAAGCAGGTCAGATGAACCTGCCAGCCTGTTGATATCTGTGTACTAAGAGAAGCTGGTACCTTGGAGGGCTCTGGTTTGGTACAAGGGAGACTCCCTGCTGCCAGGATAAGCACTTGCCACATGAAATTCAGGCTCACAAAAACTCTCCTGTGCTATCTCTGACCCAAACTTTAGCACCAGGTTTTTTCACTTTCTAGGATTCAAACACAAAGGAACCAGTGTCCAGAGGCAAGTGACATAGGCCTTAAACTTGCTGCCATCCTTAATTTCCTCATTCATAAACTTTAGAAAACCCAAATCCCCATTCCTCTTTTTAAATAGATTCCTGCCTTCAGCCCTGATGGCCAATAGCAGACATCTATTTCCCAATGGATGAGAGAGACTCCTTCATCTTGGTCATGGTTGGGATGAGGTTTATGTAGTCATCCACACACTTGGTCACGCAACTCTCCAGCTGCCGCTTCACCTGAAGCTCTTTACTCCCCGCATCTATTGAATCTTTGGCTTTGTCGTTGCAATGCATAGTGCACTGGGCCAGGCGGTCCTGGAACTTCTCTAGCTCGCTGGTCACCAGGGCCTGGGCTTGAGCCAGGGGTGCATGGCAGCGCTCAATGCACTGGTGCACTTGCTGCATGGACGCCTGGCTGTCCTCACAACAGCTGGCGCTGCACCGGAAAATGAGGCCCTGCATCTTCCGGATGTTCTGTCTCTCCAGACTCTTCACCATAGAATCCACTGCCTCCTGCACCCGGAGCTGCTGCAGCTGTGCCATGATGACCCCACGCTGCTCCAGTAATCATGTTTTTATCTCTTATAGATCACTTTTTAATTCGGGCCTCTGCAGCTCTAGAAAAATTGAAACTTCTGTGTGGAGAAGACAAAGAATGTTCAAATCCATCAAATCTTCTTGAACTTTACACACAGGTACTGAAACAGATGTGGTTTCTGACGTTGTTGAGGCAGTTTGCTTATTTAAGAGGGTTACTCCAAAATTTAGGTGTGATGAAAGCAGTTTATTCTCTATTTAAAGTGTTTGTGTTAAAAAACTATGTATAAAGCATATAGACTTGAAGCTGTAAGGCAGTAAGTATCCTTACAAAGAAGAAAAGTTTATTGGATGTGTTGATAAAAAAGGAAAAAAATCTTGCAGATAACAGTATTGCTTCCCTTTATAGATAATTAAGCAAAACTCTCAAATGGGGCTTCCCTGGTGGCACAGTGGTTGAGAATCTGCCTGCTAATGCAGGGGACACGGGTTCAAGCCCTGGTCTGGGAAGATCCCACATGCCGCGGAGCAACTAGGCCCGTGAGCCGCAACTTCTGAGCCTGCGCGTCTGGAGCCTGTGCTCTGCAACAAGAGAGGCCGCGATAGTGAGAGGCCCGCGCACCATGATGAAGAGTGGCCACCGCTTGCCACAACTAGAGAAAGCCCTCGCACAGAAACAAAGACCCAACACAGCCAAAAATAAATAAATTAATTAAAACAAAACAAAAAAACACTCAAATGTGCAATTTCCAAGGTGTGAAAGGTTAGTCAGAGGGAATGGAGGTTTCTATAAGGGCTCTGATTATTTTTTTTTTCCCTGAAATTCACCTTTCCTTTGGATTCTCAACTTGACTACCTGTGCTTTTGTTATGCAAGTCCATAAGATTTTTCTGTTCTCCCCTTTTTTTACTTTCAAATTCAGACCTTTCTACAGATAAGATGTGTTTTCTCAGTTTTCTCAAACACTGCTGAGGCAAGTGGACACTAAGAAACATAATTTTGAGGGACTTCCCTGGCGGTCCGGCGGTTAAGGCTCTGTGCTTCCACTGCAAGGGGCATGGGTTCGATCCCTGGTCAGGGAACTAAGATCCCGCAGGCTGTGCAGTGCAGCAAAAAAAAAAAAAAAACATATAATTTTATCATAGTAAGTAACATTTGTATAGCACTTTATAGTTGACAGAGTGCTTCGTATGCCCTTACTTGATTGCCAAGGGATAATAAAGATGAAGTGGTTTATAGGAAATAGAGTAAACTTAGTGAAGTTTCCAAAATGCACGTTCATAGCACTTAGGTGCCTGACACTCTGCTTTCTGTTAGGAGGTACATGGAGATGCTTTCTGCCTTCCGATGTGGTTGAATGAGCCTGTAACAACTACCCACAAACCCCCGAGAGCTGTTACAATTTGGGAGAAATTTACCTCTCTTTTCTTTCAGAAGGTTCCTTGCTTGTCTTGTTTCTTTCACATGGGAGAGTTCTAAACATTTTAACTTATTTCTAAGAATAAGGCAAAAGAATTAGAAATATAGATTAAAATTCCCCAAACCCCTTTGGATCTTACTTATGGTTCTCAATCACCAGGTCATTTTCCTTAGGATGATAATCTCTCCCTTCCTGGCTTAGACCTTCTACACGAGAGCACTCAACACTTAAGTAGTGCTGTTTGCTAGGTAATGTTCGAAGTGTTTGCATATGTTAATTCATTTTACCCTCAAAGCAAGGGACTTTGAAAGGCATTTGGATCAGTTTCTTCATTTTGTCAATGAAGAAACTGGCTCCAAAACAAAGATAAAATATGACTTGTCCTTTGTTAGAACTCAGTTTCCTTAGTCTTAGTCCAGTAGATTAAACAAAGAAAAAGGATTGGGTAGTTTTAAAGTGCTGGTGCTTCATTTGAGAAACAGGTAATCCTTTGAAGATTCAGTATACAAAACTAGAGGTAGTGACCTTGTCTTGATATGGCAGGCATTTAGAAAATGTTCAGGAAGTATATATGTACAAATAGCAAAGACTATAATAATTATACTTTTCATAATTATATTGTATATAGTTAGCTTATCTGAATTAAAACATAAATACCCATTTTACTTTTTGAGGGAAACTAGATTATCTTAATTCAGTATTTTAGTAAAATCCTATGAAGTTTACTATAAAGTTCATCTTAGATTATATTTATAGCTAGATAGTTTGACTACTTAAATACTGTGCTAGAAGATTTAAATGTCTAATAAAGTATATATATGTAAGATTAAACTATAAGAATTATTTATTCGAGTTGAAATCATTTATACTTTTTTTTCTCTTTTACTTCAGGCTATTTTGGACATGACATATTTTGAGGAGAACAAGCTAGTAGATGAAGATTTTCCTGAAGATTCTTCACAAAAAGTAAAAGAGTTGATCAGTTTTCTTTCAGAACCAGAAATTTTGGTTAAAGAAAATAATATGCATCCAAAAGTAAGTTTTGCACAACTATGAATTATGGTGGGATGCTGCTGATTACTGTTATATTACCCTTTAGAATCTGTATTTTTTTTTCTTAAATGTATCTTTGTTTTAAATTAAGATTGAAGGAGGGACATAAGAGTTGAACATTTCAGACTGATGTCACAACTCAAGTATCATATTTTTGTAAATATGTTTCAGAATGTTTGTTTGATGGAATTATATTGTAACTACAGTGCCTAGTAATTTTCTAAACATACACATTTGCTGTTTCTGCTCCCTTTACTTTTACAGATGCTGTGTTTTCTTGAAGGTCCCTAGTAACCTAATACCACATCTCTCGTCCTTTCAGTCTTCTTCTGCCTGGACATTTGTTGCCTTTCTTACCAATGATCACCCCATCCCTTGGAGGCCCTGCATGCTCCTCTTCATCTCTAAGAAGGCTTGCTCTTGCTCTTTTTCAAGCATCTCCCCTCTCTTCCAATCTGGAAACATAGGCACTCCCCAAAGATATCTCCTTAATCCTCTGATAGTCTGTAGTTTGTCTTTGCTTGACAACTTGTTTTTACTGCTGTCTCTGTTTAGATGATTCCAAGATTTTTGTCTCTAGCCCTGGCTACTCTTTCAAGCAAATGATTTCTCATCTTGAACTGTCCGCTGGCTTTCTCTACATAGATATCTTTGTTGCTCTTTGTGTTTATCAGGGAATGCTAACTGTGGAAACAAATAATCCCAAGTTTTAAATGATACCACATAGTAGAAGTTTGATTTATTAAAATTGTTTTTGTGTATATCTTTTCATTGTTTTATTTTAGCAGTAGTAGAAATTGTTTCAAGTAACATATTTCTGAAAACTTATTTTTTCAGTCAGATTATGGAATACTTATATTTCAAATGTATTAGAGAATTGGCTACTAAAATACTTGAACATTAATTTTCTAGAAATATTTGTAAATTGGAGTAGTTATTTTAATTTTCACGTAGCAATAGATTTCTATATTTCTAATTGATTCAGAGTAAGGCATTCCTGTGTAGGTTGCTAAAGTAAAGAGCAAATTTTGTGAAATGAGTATTTTTTAATTGCTCAATATTTTGAAATTTAATTTTGATTTTTACAGACACGAAGTTTCTCTTTTTAGCTGTGTCTTTGTTGTATTTCAGCACTGCGATTTGCTTGGGGATGAACTCCTGGAATGTCTCTCTTGGAGACGAGGAGCCCTACTCTACATGTATTGTCATTCTCTGACCAAAAGGAGAGAATGGCTCACAAGAAAATCTAGCTTGCTTAAAAAGGTGAAAAAGCATTCCTCATACATGTTTTATTGTTGACATTTATAGGTTTCCAAAAGCTGTTTAGTACAGGATTAAGAGTAGAGGAATCAAAGGGCCTGGGTTGGCATTCTAGGCCTGTACTTACCAGCTATGTAATCTTAAACAAATTGGAATTACGGCGAAGATTAAATAAGATAACATGTAAAAGCCCTTTGTAAACTGGGAAGTTTTATATGTTTTTTTTTTAAGTTCTGGATTTTTATTTTTTATTGTACAAGATAGATAATCTATATTAATTTCTAAGCATATTTTTGGCCTGAAGAAAACAAACTTGGTTGTGAGCCTCTCTCTATCAGCAGATCACTCCTAAAGATCCCACGTGACCCTCCTCCTAGGAAATTGTGGCCCTCTGATTTTTCTTGACTCTTCTGACCAAATTAGTAAATCCAAAGATCCTGTCTTAATATTTGTATCACTAAGGATCCTTCCTAACTTAGGTTGATTGTACACATGGTTTATGTGGGCCTGCAAATGAGAGGTCACACTTTCAGATGTAAAAGTTTGATCATAATATTTCTAAATTGTAATAAAGTACATCCATATTTTTAACAAGTTTTTGAACACATCTTTATTATCTTTAACCTCTTCTTGCTCTGATGACATTTTTGACAAGTATATTACTGAATCATGTGTTCTTGGTTAATGATTTCTCTTTTTTTCCCATACTCTTTTACTAATTAGAGGGTTATACTTATAAAAGTTTTTGGGTAGTAGGTCCTTATATTGTAATGTAATAATCATATGATATATCTGTATATTAGCCAATATTCTCTTGAGTAAAAATATTAACATTTGAAGTTTCTACAGTTCTGCATCTAATACTTGGATTCTTTATCTTTGACTTTCATTTAGTACCTTGTTGATGGAATCAGTTATTTGCTACAGATGCTGAATTTTCGGTGTCCCATCCAGTTAAATGAAGGAGTTTCTTTCCAAGACCTAGACACAGCTAAATTACTGAGCGAAGGTAATGTGATCCTTTTTGTAGTTTTCTAAGTGTTTTAAAGCATTTTTAAATTTTAAGAAGTTTACTAGATTTAACTTTGATTGAAATAACTTTCAGGTTACATTATAGACAGAAAAATAATAAAAGGGCTTTTTAAACAATTAAAAAAAAATCTTCTCACGTAATATAGAGAAATACTGCTAATCTCTGCTTAGTAATTTAGGGACAGTAATATATCATGTTGCTTTTACTTACTTTGCATCCCCACAAAGCCCTGATCCTGCTCTAGGTTCAGCTAATTGTAACAGAGACTGGAGGTAACTTTTATTTTATTTTTATTTTTTAAAATTATTTTATTTATTTATTTGGTTGCACCAGGTCTTAGTTGCGGCAGGCGGGCTCCTTAGTTGTGGCTGGCGGGCTCCTTTGTTGCGGCATGAGAACTCTTAGTTGCAGCATGCATGTGGGATCTAGTTACCTGACCAGGGATTGAACCCAGGCCCTCTGTATTGTGAGCACGGAGTCTAAACCACTGCACCACCAGGGAAGTCCTGAGACTGGAAGTAACTTTTAAACAAGGAGAAATTTACTGCTTTTTCACTTCAAAAAGGTCTAGAGCTGGTTATGGTGGCTTCATGGCATCATTAGGTTCCTATCTTTTTCCTCCATCGTCTTTCAAAGTGGAGCGCTACAGCTTCAAAAGGAGGCGAGTTATATAGAATGCGTGTAAACAGTACTTGCCAGAGTTGTGCAACATGCATCCCTGTTGAGGACATTGCTTCCATTCTCAGTGTCTCAAGATGCTGGTGGAGCTCCTTCCGTCTCACCTGTGTTCCAGTCCATAGGAATGGCAAAAGGATGTTTCTTTCAGCCAAGTCTTTCTTTCATCCTTCTCAAGTTTGTTACAACACTTAGAACACTTCTACCTACATTTCACTGGCCAGAATTTAATCACATGGCTTCATATAGCTACAAGGGAATCTGGGATGTATAGCCCTTTACATGATACATTGCCATCCCAAATAATGTCTCTTTACTAAGAAAGAAAGGAAGAATGAATATTGGGTGGTAACTGCTAGTTTCTGTCATAAACTTATATGCACTTAAAAATGTTAGGAACTGGATATAGAGCATCATTTGGGTTTTAGACTGAGGTTTGAGAGGGAAGAACCACTTACTTTTAGCGTCTCTTTACAAATGGAAGAACTGAGGTCCAGATAAGCCTGATAAGGTCACATAGCTAGCAAGTGATGTTAGGTTCTTTGTGTAAACTTTCTTTTATGCTTCATCTGAAATTTTGGGGAAATTTTGATGGGGAAAATTCAAACATGGGGAATAAGAAGAAAACTTCTTAGGGAAAATTCTGTGTTTTAATTTTATAAGTGTATTTTAATTCTTTCTTTGTTAGCTTCTATAGGCTTTTCCTTTCTATTAGATAACATCACACAGAAAAAAAACACCATGATTTAAGAGCCATTAACATATGACTGTCCAAAAGTTGTTACCTTCAGTTTATTCAGGCAAGTAGCTTGTCCTAAAAAAACTTGTGACTATAAGGTGCTCCTTCAGTGGGCATGATGTTTTGACAAACATGGGGTGTTTTGATTTATTTGTGGGAAGTATTTATTCCAGGTAACTAGTGAACCGATTACCTGCATTAAAAATGATCTTTCTAAAATTTCCTCACCCACATGGATTGATTTAAAAGAAAAAGCAGAGATGGGCATTAAAGCTTATTTAGAACCAAAGAAAAGAGCACAAGTCACCAATTTCCCTTATTCTCCCATTTCTAGTCATAAAGTCATATATTCTCATGGCCTAGAATTTTTTTATCACGATGCTTGTGATACTGGTGTCTTCTCTTGGATTATAATTGATTACACTCGCCTCTATCTTCCATTGCTTCTTCAACAGGGGAATCAAAGGCACAGAAAGGGTCTCTTTTTTCCAGGAAACAACAAAACAACATCAACTCCCTAGCGGTTTTGCCACAGGCATCAGTCCTCTTTTGGTGCTGACTTCTTGCTCTCATCTAAAGCAGTTTGTTCCTCCATACTTCATTCCTCAAGATGTAGATTAGAAGCCAGGAAGCCTACTTTTCATAGGCTAAATTACTCTTAAGGCCCTGGTGGAGTGGTTCTAATTTTTTTTTAAATTTTTTGTTAGTCAATATAAAAAACATAATTCGGAATAATTCTTAGTACTAATTAGAGAGAAAAGTTCTATAGGAGTCATCAAAATATTTTTGTGGCCAGATCTTAATGATAATTTGCCTGATTTTACATAAAACTCAGAACAGTGTATACTTAGTATGATTTTTATTTCGTTTTCCAAGGTGAGATAATCATTTTGTCCTTTGGTCATTACCTGTATGCCATTAAATTTTCAGCTTTTAAAAATTACCAGGTAATGTATTCAGTAAATCTTTTTATCTCATTTCTATGGTTCATTCTTCTGTGGGCCCTTATAAAAATAGCCTTGTCAGGATAACTCTGGAGTTAACTAGGTTAAAAGATTGTTCAGCTGTGCACATCCTTGGGTTATGCCCTTTTTATGCCACTGAAGAGCCCCCTTCCCAGCAGCCTTTGGCTCATAGCTTAGCCCAGAACCTGGATTTCAGATGGCTTAAAGGAGCAGCTCTGAATTGACATCACTAATTGCTTGGGTAGCTTGTTTAAAAATAGATTTCTTTTCTTTTCTTCTTTTTTTTATGTTATCTTTTTTTAAAATTAAATTTATTTATTTATTTATTTATTTTTGGCTGCGTTGGGTCTTCGTTGCTTTACGCGGGCTTTCTCTAGTTGCAGCGAGCAGGGGCTACTCTTCGTTGCAGTGCTCAAGCTTCTCATTGCTCTGGCTTCTCTTGTTGCGGAGCACAGGCTCTAGGTGCGCAGGCTCAGTAGTAGTGGCGTGTGGGCTCAGTAGTTGTGGCTTGTGGGCTCGAGAGTGCAGGCTCAGTAGTTGTGGTGCACGGGCTTAGTTGCTCTGTGGTATGTGGTATCTTCCTGGACCAGGGCTCAAACCCTTGCCCCCTGCATTGGCAGGCAGATTCTTAACCACTGTGCCACCAGGGAAGTCCCCAAAAATACAGATTTCTGTGTATCACATTCAGGTTCTGATTTAATATGTGGAGTTCAGGAATCTGTTTTTATAATCTACCGTAATTATGATGCAGTCAGATTTAGACATCAGTGCTTCTAGAGAATGCCAGTCTGGCCACCTTTTTTTTCTATGAAGGTCATCTTTCTGCCATCACTTTTACTTCACGGGTTATTCACTCTCTTCCTCCCTGCACCCCGCACTCTCTTGATGTGTTCGCCAAGGATATAAGCAGTGCAAAGTGAAGTATTTTATTGAAAACAATGCTGAGCATTAGCAGAAAAAATACCAAGGAAAATTTGTATCAGCAAAAAGACTATAGCTACAGAGTAATGGATTCCTTGGGGGAGTAGAGAGCGAGAATGTGTAATTTTTACGTTGTTCATTTCTTCCTTTGGTATTTTAATGCAGTACAGTAGTTTAGCATAGTCTGTGGACCAGCAGCCTCACCCTAGGTCCTAGGACTTTGTTAAAAAATGCCGATTCATAGACCCAATCCCATACCTGAATCTGAAAGTTTTGGAGGTGGGGGCCCAGCAATCAGCATTTCAACATGTCCTCCAGGTAATTCTAATGCAGGCTAAAGTTTGAGAACCACTCTTTAGCATATAGCTATTCATTCTCTCCTCAGAAACACCTTTCCAAAGGATATCTGTGTACCTTGTTTAACCATCACTCCTTGTTAATATAAAGGATGAGGCTAACTTAGAGTTGGGCACAAATTGAATGCCAGCTCTCCCTTAAGCAAACACTTCTCATCTTTCCCAAGTGGCTTCACTTTGTGGGACTTACTTCAGCTCCTCCTCCTAAGGCTCTAGTCTGCTTAAAAGTTAACCTTCTTTTCATTTTTGCTTCTATCTCCTTACTCCCCTCTACCAGTCTTTTGAGGAATAATTAGGGTGTAGGATCACAAAAATGAAAGAGGATATAAATTCAGTGAAATGTCCTATCTAATATGAAATATAATTCTGCAGTGAAAATCGTTAATTTGGAAAAAACAGCAAACTATTCCTTAAGAAAATTCCATGAAATTAAGGAGGGCATGTGGAATCTTGATTTTTGCGGACTGGGTCTTAAAGAGCTTTGGTGAGTTGCACAAAGTCAATAATTTACACCCAGATCCTCTTGATTCTAGGTCTGTTTCTTTTTATATTCTAAATAACATCTAATGCTATTCCAGCTTTTTCTGTGAGGTTTATGACCTTTTAACTATGAAGAAATGAAGTGAAAAGAAGTGATTATGGGTAATATGCATTGTACTTACTGAGTTGTCTTATACATAGAAAGCATAATTTATAGAGTGTAGCCCATCGTATGTTCATGAATGCAAGCCTCAGATTCTGCTCTTAATTATTTCTTTTGTTGATATAACAGTGTAATGAATCAGTTCGTCTGCTAAGCTTATTCCTTCTCTTGCTACTATTTATAAGCTGAATTGGAGGTGAGGTGAAGGGTTACCTATAGGGACAAACTCTGAGACTGCCAAAAACTTGCAATAGATTCAAGATAATACAAACGGTAACAGTTTTGGAAGCTGAATTTTTCTTGTATTTTTATATCTCTAGTACTATCATAGTCATTTCTGATGAGCCATATTAGGTGAGCAACTGAGATTATGATGCTCATTTATTTGAGGTAAACTTTTCTAGTCACACAAGTACCTGTCTAGTAGAATAGATCATTTATTTGTATTTTATGACTTGAAAAAGTTAAATAGTCATATAATTTAATAGCACTTTATGGTTTATGCATTTTTATTTTATGTGTTTCTTAAGAAAATTCCATGAAATAAGTAGGGCATGTGGAATCCTGATTTTTGCAAACTGAGGTTTAAAGAGCTCTAGTGAGTTATACAAAGTCGATAATTTATCCCCAGATCTTTACAATTCTAGGTCTTTTTGTTTTTATATCAAATTAATATACGTTGTGTGTCATAAATGTTTAATTATATAATCACCTTCTTCCATAATAAGCACGCTTTTAACTTTTGATGGAAATCCTGCAATGTATTCCTTTTTCCTGGGAACATAAAGCATCTTGGATACAATTTAACATCTTTGGTAACTTAGAATCATATGGCCTCTAAGGGACATGATTATGCAGGATCATCTCTGTACACTGCTGTAGAAATATAGGAACTGTATTATTGATCCTGAGTATACCCCTAAGTAAAAGCTGTGTTCATGGATGGGATTGAGGGAATCTCTGAGTGCTCTGAAATTGTATGCGGAATATGGGATGTACGTTCTGGGAGAGGTTCCATCGATTTAGATTAGATTCTCAAAGAGATCCTAAAGAGAACACCAGAAAGATTAACACACTGACCTATATGATTCTTTAAAAATAATTCTTTTTTGGGGGAGGGTGGGATTGGGTCTCTTTTATAGGTAAAATAGAGATAGAAGTGCCTATGGAATGAGGATTGTGTTAGTGATATTTGGCTTTTCTAAGTACAGCTGTTAAATGAGAAGGGAAAATGCTTAATGATGTAAAAGGATTTTATTAGAGTCTTAATCACCAGGGTTTCTTTTTAAATTCTAATCTCTCAACTTAAATGACTTTCCCAGGAATATTTAGTGACATTCATTTGCTGGCTATGATGTACAGTGGAGAAATGTGTTATTGGGGATTGAAGCATTGTGCAGATCAACAGCCAGAAAATCATGAAGTGGATACTGGTGTTTCTGGAGCAAGCTACACTACACACAAAGAACCTTTGGATTTCCGAGAAGTAGGAGAAAAAATTTTGAAAAAGTATGTATCTGTGTGCGAAGGACCCCTGAAAGAGCAAGAATGGAATACAACAAATGCAAAACAAATTTTAAACTTCTTTCAGCATCACACTAACTAGTAAGTTCATCTACTTCTTTTCAAACAGGAAAAAAAAAAGGCTCAGGAAATGGAAGTTCCAGAAAAGAAGACATATTGATACTGAATTTAGGAACATTACACTACATAAAGATAGCCAGCATGGTTATTACCCCTTTTTAAATGCCATCACCATCTTTCACTATATATTCTTTTTATTTAAAAAAAAAAAAAAGATTTTTTTTGATGTGGACCATTTTTAAAGTCTTTACTGAATTTATTACATTATTGCTTCTGTTTTATGTTTTGGTTTTTTGGCCGTGAGCCATGTGGGATCTTGGCTCCCCGACCAGGGATCGAACCTGCACCCCCTTCATTGGAAGGCAGAGTCTTAACCGCTGGACCACCAGGGAAGTCCCTCACTATATATTCTTAAACCTGTGAAGGAATGATTCTTTAATATCTAAAATGGCATTTATGTTATTCTAACTCACTCTGAACTACAGATATCCTGTAACTAATACTAAGGAGAAATCCAATTTATCTCTATAAAGAGTTTTTTTCTATTACTTTAGATTTTTTTTTTATTGTGGTACAATATACATAACATAAAATTGAACATTTTAACTGTTTTTAGATTATTTTTTAATCTCCCTGTCTTGAAGTTTGCTGCACTTCAGAGATTAAAATCAAGTCCCCTCTTTGCTTTGTATATATGCTATAGATATAAAAATTGGCAAAATGAAAAATTGTGACCAACATCCATATACCATTTCCAGACTAAGATAAATAATGAAAGACTCCACAAAAGAATTTTTGTTTGTTTCACCACGTACTACTAATGGCATTTAAAATTTTTAGTCTATTAGGCATTTTATAAAAATTTCAAAATGATTTTCCTATTTTGTTTAAAAGAATATGCACGGTTTATTAAATGAGTAATGAAGATAAAACCAAGTTAGGTTAGTCTGCCATTAGTCTTATGTCTTTAGAGCACATCTTTTCATGTTTTGAAATTTTAATAGTTTTTGTCTTTAATTGTAGGGGTGAGTGTTAAAGGCCAAGAGCCCCACCTGGTATCTTGCTGATAGTCTTTCTGTCTACCTCAGTTTCTGTTGTCGTCTTGGGATGATCTGTCTGATACCTTGCCAATATCCTTCACCTCTGGGCCGTTGACTTCATCACATTCCAGGAACTTAACTCCCACGGCCTCAACATGAATATCACCATCCTGAGTTTCTCTTTCTGAAATCTTAAATTTCAATAGCTAGTGACATTCTTATCTTTCCAGTTTTTTACTTCCTCATTTTGATTGATTCTTCTCTCTCTTATTTCTTTTGTATCTCTTGAGCCTTCCTCATAGCCTCCTCCTCTTGCTGCCCCCTTTTCTCCTCACCATCAGCCTCTTTCAGATTTTCTTCCTTCCCTGTCCAGCCTTGGCCTTATGGGGCACCATATGACGTGCTCTCTGCAGTCCCTTCAAATCCATCTTCCCCTGGTCTTTCAGCCTAATCATTCTGCAGTCCCTCAACATTGAATTAATCCTATCGTTCCACCTTCTTTTTTTGGGATGCTGAGTTCCATGTGAAGTTCCTGCAGCTTCTTCAAAGTGGAATCACTCTAAGTATCTTGCCTTCAGCTTTAGAAGAGCCCTCAGTGTAAGCCTTGCGTCTGTTACTAGTGTGGCCCCTGTCCCTTTCCCACTGTGGCTAATCCAAACCTCTAACTTGCCTCATCACGCTCCTCTGGCCCTTTGTCCCCTCCCCTAGCGCATGGCTGTTGGTCCTGTCTTAAAGAAAATAGAGACTATGAGGAGGTCAGTGTTTATTCACCCATTTTGCCCTGCTCATGTCCCCCCTTTGAGGAGGAAAAGAGGTATCCTGCTTCGTGTTGAAGACTAGTCTCCACGTTTCCTCTCTGCCGGCTCCCTCATTCCCCCGAGGCTTCTCTTTTTTCTGCCAATATCCTGTACGTATTGCTCTTTTCCAGAATACTGTTTTTTTCTTTTTCCTCCCTCTTCTCCCATTTTTCCTTCCTTTCTTCCTTTCTCCCTTTTTTCTTTTTTACTTACTCTAATTACAGTTGACCCTTGAACAACACAGGTTTGAACTACGTGGGTCTACTTATACGTGGGGTTTTTTTCAGTAGTAAATACTACAGTACTACACAGTCAGTGGTTGGTTGCATCTCTGGATACAGAGGAATTGCAGATATGGAGGGCTGACTAAAAGTTATATGCAGTTTTTTTTTTGTTTTTTTTTTTTCTGGTACGCGGGCCTCTCACTGTTGTGGCCTCTCCCGTTGCGGAGCACAGGCTCCGGACACACAGGCTCAGCAGTCATGGCTCACGGGCCCAGCAGCTTCACGGCATGTGGGATCCTCCCGGACCGGGGCACGAACCCACGTCCTCTGCATCGGCAGGCGGACTGTCAACCATTGCGCCACCAGGGAAGCCCTATATGCAGATTTTTGACTGCCAGGAGGATTGCACCCCTAACTCTGTCATTGTTCAAGGGTCAACTGTGCATTTATGTGATGTTATTGATAGCCACAGCTTCTATCACCTGTAATGCTAGGCTGACTCCCAAACCTGTAGCTTGAAACCCAGCTTCTGCTTTCTAAACCTCCTTTCTAACTGCCTATTAAATATCTTCACTTAGACATCCCATAGTAATTTTAAATTCGATATGTTCAAACAACTAATCCTTACTTTTCATCTAAAATCTTTTCCGGTTCATGTTTTCTCTTTTTTTGATCTTCCACGAAGCAGGGCAACACAGAATGCTGTAACCTACTTCTGCCTACCTTGCCAGCCACATCTCTGCAGCTCTTCCTGTGTGATCATTTTCTAGTCCAGTTCCTTAGGCTCATTTTTGATCAACATTCTGATGGAGCTGCTTGGGACAAGGAGAGTCTCTCCCTATCTCTGCCTTTGTCTCCTTGTTTATCCTTACACAGCTAAGAAGATTTTTATTTAACTTAGCTTTTACAAGTTTTGCTACGAAAATAACCTTTGTGCTTTCTAAGTATAAAGGTTTAAATCACTGACTGCCCACCCTCACCCCACCATTTTTGGAGAATCACGATCAATCACAAGTATACTAGTTCCTTCCCCAATGTGCTGTGTGTATTTTTTCCTCAATATCCTCATTACTTCTGGCTGGAACACTTTGCCCTTCTTTGTAGTCAAGTGAATACCTATTTATCCTTTAGGACTCAGCTCCAGTGATATTGGATCCATAAGGCTTTTTCCAGCCCTTTTCAGTCCAAGTTACATGTCACTCTGCTTCTGCTCCCTGAAACTTCCCCAACCCATGTTATCACACTGATCACATTGCTTTATAGTCATTTTTATGAGTTGGCAAACTCCATATTTTAAAAATTTATCTTTATGCATAGTGCTTAATGAATAGTAGGCCCTTAGTAATGTTTTTTGAATTCATAAGAGGCATGATTCTTAAGTGCTGAAGTCTGCCACAAAAGGGTTACTGCTCTTGGATCCCAAACTGCCCTGACCTCTGTACCAGTGGTTGACAAGGCCAAGAGGGAATTACTCCTCAGAAGAGTAAAGTATCATTTAGATCTAGAACCAGAGAAAAGTAGAGAGCTTTCTCTTCAGAAGCTGGGAACTCCATTTTGTCTTCATGACCCTGTGAACCACTTGGGTCTCTCACTGGTTGGTACACTAATGGGGCTACTGTTGGGTGCTTTTTGTACAACTTTTTCATCCCCCACACAATTGGAGAATAATTTGTAGACCATAACAGTTATAATGCTTTTTACTGTGATGTATTACAAAACAATGGACAGTACATTTTTGTATGTGTTAAAGCCTGCTATGTAAATTGTTTCATTTAGAATGGATTAACTTCAAAATACCAAATACTCCACATAAGAAAAGTACTATAATTACTGTAATTCACTCATCAACAACTATTATGTGCCTATTACATGCTAGGTTTTATCCTAGGCACTGAGTATATAGCTTTGTAAAACACCAGAGTTTGTTTTCTAGTGGAGGAAGTTAACGCATTTTAAGAAATACATGTGTAGCTTGGTGAGTGATGAGTGCTATGAAGAATAAAGCAGGGCATGGGGCTAGTGTGACTCAAGAGGGGTGCTGTTTTATTTAGGGTGGTTGGGAAGGCACCTGTAAGCACCTGTCCACTTCAGCATTTGGGTCTACCCCTCTGGTTGAATACTGTTCAGTGTGCCATTGCACATTCAGTATATTCATGAAGTTTCTCTTTCTTATGGAAGTTTTGATGCTGAATTAAACAATGAATCACTACCTAAGAACTTCTCATTTTGATCCCATTTAAAGGGTTTCTCTCCAGTGTGGCCCTTACTAATGGGTAAGTGATAACCTAAAGACCTTGTAGCATTTATTACACTTGCAGTTTCTCTCCATTTTGAACTCTTTGATGGTTACTAAAACTTAAACTCTGTTAAAGGATTTTTCATAATCCTTAAATTTGTATGGTTCTTTTCCATTATGAATTTTCTCATGTTATCTAGGCTTTGAGACTTAGTTAAAGGCTTGTCTGCTTTGCTGCATTTATAGGGTTTCTGGCTACTGTGAATTGTTTGATGCTGATTAAGGTGCAGATCATGAGTGAAGACTTTCCCTTACTTGTTTGCATACAGTAGAGTGAGGTGAGAGTCATTGGCTAAAACCCCACAATGAAATTTACATTCCTGCCTTTACAGTCAGTCCCACTGGGAATTCTCTGATGTTCATTAAAGTGGGAGATTCATTTTAATGCCATTTTTTAAAAACCCACAGCTGGCTTATATGCTAGTTTTAGATTGCTTGTCACTTTTCTCTCTCCACCTTCCAGGGCTCCTTTTCTGACTCGCATAAGGATACCCCTTCTACCACAGAATACAGGATTCCATAGTTCTCTAGTATCACCTCCTTGTATTATTTTTTTTTAACACAATATGAGCTATCATGGAAGTATTACATTAACATACATTTAATGTATCCACAGTTAAAATATGCATTATGTATTCGTGCTGCTGTTCCTTACTGTTTTTTATTTTCCTACTTCTAGTGAAAATTTCCAAGTTAAATGTTTTGGAGCATATAAAATTAAAAAAAAATAAAACCATAGTCCCATATTTGTATCTTTGTTTTCTTTTATATCTGAGTGTTGTGTCAGAATGAAAACTTTTATCATGTTAGTTTACGATTTATAATCAAGCAGGACCCTATGGGGCCTTTCTGGGACAGATTCCTCCCCTCCCCCCATGTCCTCCACCTGCCTCTTGTTTATAGAAAAACTTTAGCCTCCTAGGCTTTCCCCAAGTTCCAAAAATAAATTTAATCAGAGAAGTGAGAAAATGCAGAAACAAAGGAAAACAGTCAAACAGGACAAAATAATAATGGTTTAACCATTAAACAAAGTCAAGGACCTTTCGTTCCTCCTGAAGGGTTATAGATAATATTCTGAGCCATATACCCTTAGAGCTGTTTTGCAAATACTGAAAATCCCACCAGGTGGAAGAAGTTAACTATATGCTGCCCACAAGCACATAGACTCCAGACTGGTTGGAACCAGAAGGTTGATGATGCTGACTCCTGATTACCTCACCACCAACCAATCAGGAGTGTCCATGAGCTGACCATGCACCCCGCAACCCTCTCCCTCACCCTGTCTTTAAAAACCTTTCTCTGAAAGCCGTCAGAGAATTTGGGTCTTTTGAGCATTATCTGTGCATGCTCCTTGTTTGGCGCCTGAGGTAGATGCTGCACTTACCTTCACCACAACCTAGTGTCAATAGATTGGCTTTACTGCATAAGGGCAAATGGACCCAAGTTTGGTTTGGTAACATATTGACGATATTATTTCTTCTGGTCCTGATAACTTTCAGACAGGGTGGTTTAGTGGTTAGGAATATGGGTAGAGGCCTGATTAAATCCCAGCTCTCTTGTTTCCTAGCTGTGTGATTCCATATAAATTATTTAACCTTTCTGTGCCTTAGCATTTTATTAACACAGGAATAATAATAATATCTACTTCACGGGTTATTGAAGAATAAATGAGTTAATATTCAGAGTGCTTAGTTCAATGCCTAGCACATGGTAAGAGCTCAAAAGTTATTTTCCTTAATGGCCAGTTCTATGTATTGGCACACCTCACTCATCATGCTAAAAAATACCATAATACTCATGAACCAGAATAATTGAGTGACAAACTCTTGTTCTGACCAGTGAGCACTCACTGCCCTTTGCTCAGTACAAGTGGTGGTGGCCATTCTAAATGGGAAGAAGTTTTCACAGAAGAAATCACTGGCTGTATAGGCATCTTAAATGTTTGTAATAAGTGTGGCTGGGAGAAAAACTACAATTCATTTTCAGAAGTTTTCAGCCTCAGACTCCAAATGTATATATACCGGCTGTATACGAACTTCCACATTTACCAATCAGCTTGACTGACTTGGCTTCTGGTCTCACTCTTACCTTTTGGTCTCTTATCTCACAAGTCAGATGCATTTAATTAATATTAGTCATCTAAATATTATGGATACCCTATTTAAAAATAGATTAAACTGGTAAATCCACATGATTGAGTAGCATGTAGCTTTAAAAACCAAAGAGGAATATTTCTGTAAAATGCTATGGAGTGGCCATATTAAGTGAAAAACAAGGTGGAGAAGGTGTATAGTACTATTTATTTAAGAAAGAGTATAAATGTGTGTAATAATCTTGTTTGCTTATATTTAAAAAAAAAACTTTAAAAAAATGGTTACCTATGGTGGAAGTGGGAGATGGGGGCAGAGGAACCAGTTGGAGGGGATCAGGATGGAAACTAGACTTCTCTGAATATATGCTGAACTTTGTATTTTTTACATCAGAATGAAAGAAAACCCCTAAAAATCCAAAACAAAATGAAACAAATGAGCTGTAATTATGTAGCAAGTTGGTGGCTTCAACACACAGGAATGTATCAGTTATCTTTAAAGCACAAGCTTTTCACACCCCTAGTGGGATATCCCCAAGGGCAAAAGGAGCTGGAAAGAAATCAAACTCCTCGGTACTTATATTGTTAATAACTATGAAAATCAGAAATGTATTGAGGATTTTCAGTGTAAGAGAAAAGAGACATGAAACTGAATAAGGTAAGTAAAAATTCTGTAATTCTAAATTTGAATGGGAAATAACAGTATGAAGACCATTAAATAATGTCTAAATACCATTACCCATTAAAACGAACTAGGGCTCCTTAGAGATAAGGCCGATGCAGATCTTGGGCAGGGCAGTCAAATGGTTGATGAGGGACAATTTTTCTTTAATTCATCTAATAAAAGGAATTACAAAATTTGAAAAGCAACATTTTGCACCTTCTAAACAAAAAACAATCATTGGTAACTAGAATCTTAGCTAGTAAATACAGTTTATTTCATTTTATTATTCACTCATATTCCTATATATATATATTCAAATTTTTCCATAATAAAAAATTATTTGAACACATTATTTTACAAATGTCTCTTTCTAAGAAAGCTTAGAACCATTTCAGTACTTCATACTTAAACTGATTTTTTTTTTTCTTGTGTTAGTTCTTTCTTGTTCCTAGAGACGTAGGAGAAATGCCAATTAATTCATGGCTCTTTTTCTGGTCTGGACAGCCTCACAGAACTAAGCCTTCAGTTGGGTTGGTTATTGGCCCCTGGCAATGGCATGCAAGATAAATAATGAAACTAAATTCAGATCTCACAGAACCTCAGTTATTGGGCTTTATTGAGTTTCTGTTATTTGACATTTAGATCCCCAGATATTTACTTTTGAAGTGCAAATACAAACCGATAAGCCCTGTGTCCGTTAAGCATTATGGCACTCTGCTATGTGGAATATAGATAAAATATGGATATAGATACAGATAGGGAGAGAGAGGCAGAGAGGTGAATATATATTATGTTAAATATATGTATGTCTTTAAATATTTGTACATACACACAAGGTATGTATATGTTCCCTGTAGCCTATCATGATCCTTAAAGACCTGAATGGTTTTATGAAGTTGCTGATCCTGTCTTCTATTTTGAAGACTATTAAAAAATGGGATTAATTTCCCACTCTTAGACATATATCTGGACAAAACTAAAATTCAAAAAATACTGCACTCCTATGTTCATAGTAGCACTATTCACAATAGCCAAGACATGGAAACAACCTAAATGTCCATTGGCAGATGAATGGATAAATAAGATGTGGTACATATATATACAATGGAATATTACTCAGCCATAAAAAAGAATAATGCCATTTGCAGCAACATGGATGGACCTATAGATTACCATACTAAGTGAAGTAAGTCAGGGAAAGACAAATACCATAAAGATACCACTTATATGTGGAATCTAAAATATGACACAAATGAACATATCTACAAAACAGAAACAGACTCAGACACAGAGAACAGACTTGTGGTTGCCAAGGCGTGGGGGAGGGATGGAGTGGGAGTTCTGGGTTAGCAGATGCAAACTATTATATATAGAATGGATAAACAACAAGGTCCTACTGAACCGCACAGGGAACTATATTCAATAGCCTGTGCTAAACCATAATAGAAAAGAATATAAAAAAGAATGTATATATGTATAATTGAATCAATTTGCTGTCTAGCAGAAATTAACACAACACTGTAAATCAACTATGCATAAATAAAAAAGTTGCAACAACAAAAAATAGATTAATTTTTTTAAATGGGTGATTTGGGTAATATGTGAGAGAAGATTTTGACAATTGACATAAGACAATGGTGGACGGAGGCTGATTCCGAAATTTAGAAATTTCCATATTTGAATATTCTCACGAAGAGAAGGGATAGCTGCATGGCCTGGAAATTGCACTCAAGTGCTGGTTGACAGTTTAAACCAGATTACGTACAGATACTAAGCCCCAGATAGTGGAAGAGGGCCACCATCTTTTGCGTAAGTAAGAGTCTCCCAGACCCAGGCAAAGTGGAAATGGGACCCACCTTGGGTGAAGTAACGAAGTTATAAAGGGTCAAAGGGCGAGAGATTTTATACCAACGGGTGAGGTCAGCGCGCCTAAGGTTGAGGCGTGGAGTGAGGGGAGCAGTGATTGTCGGCTGGAACCTCAAGCTCAACTGGGAACCACGCTCAATCGGGCCATCTCTCAGTACTGTCCCCGTCTCTGGAAGCCTCTCCACCGGGGGTGCGGGGGCTTGGGGGGATGGAGGCGGCAACGGGGGGTGGGGGAAGGGAGGGAGCGGAGGCGGGGCGGGGCGGGGAGCAGGGGACGGACACGCCGGCGTCACCTTGCGGCGCGTCACGTGCGGCGTCGGCAGCCATGGCGGGAAGCGAGCCGCGCAGCGGAGGCGTCACCCCTCAGCCTCACCACAGCGACTGGGGCCGCCTGGAGGCTGCCATCCTCAGCGGCTGGAGGAACTTCTGGCAGTCGGTGGGCAAGGAGAGGGCGGCTCCGAGGTCCTCCCCGGAGGAGGCGGACGAGAAGGCCAGCTCGCTAACGCGGCTGCCGGTGAGCGTCGGCCGCTACCCGCGGAGGACCGCGGGCCGGGCCGGGAGGGGCGCTCGCCGGGGCGGCCTCTGGGGACCGCGGCGTTGGGGGGAGCCTCCCTGGGCTCGGCCTGTGTCTGGCCCCGTCCCTGCAGCCATTCCGGGCAGTGTCGTCACCTGGGGGCAGCAGTTGAGCAGAAACGCCTTGGCGTTGACACGTGGTGCCCCGCAGCTGGGCCGAAGGTCGCCCCTAAACTCACCTGCGGGTTGTGCCCTGGCAACCAGCCAGGTCACCCTCCGGTCTTCTACCCCCAAAACAGGTCTAGGGACTGGGGCACCCTGAACATCAGGTTAAGGAAAAGCGGAGACCATGCCAGACGTTCTGGAAATCGTGGAAAGCGTCCAGTGTCTGGTGTTCTCAGCATCTATCATCCCAGCTTCCGTGTACCGAAACACCTGGCGGTCCCGCAAAACACACTCTCTCCTAGGATTTTGCGACTGTTACCTTACCTGTATTTCAAGTGACAAAACTGACAATTGAAAGTAAATGACTAGGGATTTCCCTGGCGGTCCAGTGGTTAAGACTTCACTTTCCACTGCAGGGGGTGCAGGTGGATCCCTGGTGGGGAGCTAAGATCCCACGTGCCTCTGGCCAAAAAACCAAAACATAAAACAGAAGCAGTATGGTAACAAATTCAATAAAGACTTTAAATATGGTACACATCAAAAAAAAAAATCTTAAAAAAATGCGGGAAAGTAAATGACTAAGTTACAAGGGCCTCAAGTTACAGCAGGCCACGAGAATTACACACATTTTTCATTGTTAAACTTTTCAGGTAGATAGGAAAACGGAGAGAGGAGAATTTCTTAGAAATTATTAAAATGCTGTATCTCAGCTGGACTGTTGACTCTGAGGTCCATCAGAAATTAAAAAACTGCAGGCTTAGGTTGCCTCCATGGTTCTCCTTGCAGAGGTTCTCTGAAATAACAGATTTTACAGAAGAACTCAGGTGACAGATTTACTCTTTGATTTGATGTAATGATAAAGTCAGAAGTTTGTCCGCTTGATAAAGATTTTATTTTGAAGAATAAATTATTTCATTAAGCAGTTCATTCAAATAAATGGTGGAGCAGAATATCCATAAGGAAAAATTAAATGAAGTGCTTATTTTACTTGAAAAATACCAGAACAATGGGAGGTATTTCAGGAATGTTTCAATGTGTCAAAAATGAAATATTCATTATGGTTCTGTCCTGAGACAGGAAATAACTTCAGCATGATAGATTTCATCATTAAAAATAATGCCTGTTGAATTCCCTGGTGGTCCAGTGGTTAAGACTGCTTCCACTGCAAGGGGCACAGGCTCCATCCGTGGTCAGGGAAGTTCCACATGCCGCTGCAAAAAAAGAAAAAAAGACTGTTAAGTTGATTTTTTGTTATTTAGTATAAAAACTGTTAATTTTGTCATTTATCATGATAGGTTTAATTATTCAAATGATACACTGTTTAGTTGACCTTTGGTTTCCTAGTATAATATAATTATTTATTTGTAATTTATTATTTATTTTTTTAATATAAATTTATTTATTTTTGGCTGCATTGGGTCTTCGTTGCTGTGCCTGGGCTTTCTCTAGTTGTGGTGAGCGGGGGCTACTCTTCATTGAGGTGCACGCGCTTCTCATTGCGGTGGCTTCTCCTGTTGCGGAGCACGGGCTCTAGGAGTGACGGCTTCAGTAGTTGTGGCTCGCAGGCTCTAGAGCGCAGGCTCAGTAGTTGTAGTGCACGGGCTTGGTTGCCCCGCGGCATGTGGCATCTTCCTGGACCAGGGCTCGAACCCGTGTTCCCAGCATTGGCAGGCGGATTCTTAACCACTGCACCAACAGGGAAGTCCCTGTAATTTATTATTTTTAAAAGTCTCTGTAATGTATTATTTAAAAAAACTTTTTACCAAGATAAATTATTCATCCCTTTAACCTACTTGCTGCTTCCCTCTGTTTCAGATTGATGTACAGCTATATATTTTGTCATTTCTTTCACCTCATGATCTATGTCATTTGGGAAGTACAAGTCATTATTGGAATGAAACTGTACGAGATGCAATTCTGTGGAGATATTTTCTGTTGCGGGATCTTCCTTCTTGGTCTTCTGTTGACTGGAAGTCTCTTCCAGATCTAGAAATCTTAAAAAAGCCTATATCTGAGGTCACTGATGGTGCATTTTTTGACTACATGGCAGTGTAAGTATCTAGTTTTACGAATTAAAAAGAAGATATTAAATTTGACTATATTACAAGTCAGTAGTCTAAGTTAGTCTTGGCCCTCCTACTAATTTGTTGCATGAATTTTGAGTCTGAGTGTCCTTTTGTAAAAATTGGGGGTTAGGTAAAATAACTTCCTTCATAGAACCCTTTTAGCATTCACATTTTGTTATTTCCCTGTAGTACCTAAGTAGAGTATTTGAATAATTATAGATAGTTTATATGGCAAGAAGTAAAACACTTCTTAAAATTTTCATTATCTTTAGAACACTTGTCATTTTGTTAAAATAAATACTTTTCCATGTCCAGAGAAGGAAAGGCCAGAGTTCAGACAGGAGTTCTTTTGCATGGAAGAAAACCATTCTTAAGTTTCTGGGAAATAAGCTTTTGTTATCACCCAAATGCATTGACATTTTCGAATATCATGTATTAGAGAGAATTTTGTTGAGCAACTATAGTGTATTGGATTCTATGATGGATGTTTTATGTATGTTTACTTATTTAATTCTCACGCAATAAGAAGGTATTTTCCTTGTGTTACGGATGTGGAATGAAGGTTCTGCATGGTTATGGATTTGTCAAAGGTCGTATAATTTGTAAAGGACTGTAATGTCGTTAGTTCTGGATATAACCTGTTTTATTAAGAGCCCCAAATTTAAGGCATTGTAAGTAAAATTTAAAGAATATTTGTGCGTTAGGTAAGAATTGTTTTCCTGTGGTAGATTTAATAGCTACATGTGGGACTTTTTTTCATATTTTAAGTTATTCAGAATCTTTCCTTATTCCAATACAGATGCCATTACATCAAGTCTTGTGAGACTACTTGATTAAAATATACATGTATGTAATTTTAACAAGTGCTACTGTACTCTCACTTGCTAGTGTTACCTCTTCATTGTCCCACAGCCAACCATAACATCAAGTCAAGTGTTTCTGTGTGCTGTGGAACCACGTTTTCCTAGGGATAGTAATAATCGTAATAACGACCATTTGTGATCATATAAATTATTTCTGATCCTTACGACCCTGGATTGATTGTTATTGTTCAAATAATGCAGATGAAAAAACTGAAGTTTAGACTATAAGTGGCTTATATGACTAATTAAAGTGGTGAGGCTTGGCCAGATCTACATAGCTGCAAAGTTGATTTTTTTTTCCTTCTTGAATTACAAGGTTCCTAAGTAAAGATGATTGTCATGTAACGTTAGTTGTTGTCTTAACCAGCTCGATTTAAAGGGCTTTAGGTTTTATTTTGATTTGAGTAACTTTGTTTTAATTTTTGATAACATGTTGAATTGCTAGTTTAGAAATTTATAGCTATTGAAAAAGTTGAGTCGTTTCTTTCACATGATTCTTAGTTTGCCAGGTTACCTATAAGGAACATTTGAGCTGCCCTGTGATTAATACTTATTGAACTGTTACTGTTAATAGAAGTACCCTAAGAAATTTGGTTATATTGGTAGCTTTAGTAATTTCTTTTTTATCTCTAGGGACATTTATACTAACTATGTAGTTTATGTTTAGTACAGGGTTTCTCAGTCTTGGCACTATTGACATTTTGGACCAGATGTTATGGGAACTGTCTTTTGTGTGCATTGTACGATGTTTAACAGCATCCCTGGACTCTAGACCTTAGGAAATGTTCCTTGGGGTTGCAAAATCTCCCCAGGTTGAGAATCACTGCTTTATGTAGTGAATTTTAAGCATTGAAACACGTGTTAGACCAAGTGTTTCATGAGAGAATCTAAATGAAAAACTAGAAAGTAAGTAACTGATTCCCAAGGAAGACCTCCTCAGCTACTAGACCACTACTACTCCCATAGCATCTTGTGCTTTTTTCTGTCATGGAACTCGGCATACGTATTATAATGGTGCCTCTCCTCCACTGCCCTCCATGAGGATTGGGACTGTATAATCATTATATCCCTTTTGTCTAGCAAGTTCTCAATACATTATATATTGTTGAATGAATAACTGGCTAAGTAAGTGTTTGTGTTAATTTTCTAATTGTGACAATTTTATACAGCTATAAAATGTGCTGTCCATATACAAGAAGAGCCTCAAAATCTAGCCGTCCTATGTATGGAGCTGTCACCTCATTTTTACACTCATTGATCATTCAGAATGAACCACGATTTGCCATGTTTGGACCAGGTTTGGAAGAACTAAATACATCTTTGGTGTTGAGCTTGATGTCTTCCGAGGAGCTTTGCCCAACAGCTGGTTTGCCTCAGAGGCAGATTGATGGTAATTTTCGTGTTAATCTATAGTACATAATAATTCAAACACTTTGAGCTTGACTCTAATGTTAAATAGAAAGAAATTAGTTTTTAAATTAATTAACTCTTTGTTGTAATGAAATATACTAATTTGGTGCATGGGAGCCCTCAGGTCTCTATGGACTGAAAGAGTTAATTTACTTTTTATAAGAGGTAAGCTTTCTCTTACTTTCTCAGTCCAGAATATGAGATTATGTGAAAGCAAATTGTATGTTGTCAAAATGTTATATTTGTTTGCTATAAAGCAGAAACTAACACACCACTGTAAAGCAATTATACTCCAATAAAGATGTTATAAAAAAAGTTATATTTGTACATTTACCATATTTTAAAAGAATGTTAACAGCAAAATCCATTCAGCACCTACTATATGCAAAGTACTTTGATATATATTGGAATTTCAAAAAAGAGCTAAATTATCACCTTACCTTTATTTCTATGATAAACAATAGCAACAACAGCCATGGAGTTAGTTTCGTAAGCAGGATGTATAATAAACATGCATAACAGTGTAAACTAGCTTGTGCTTTACTTATTCATTTATTGAGAGTACCCATTAGATACTAAAGATGCAGAGATTTAAAGCAAACAACATCAAAAATCTCCTGTTTGCCCTGAAAGGTACTTGGTCTAAAGGAGGGCAGAGACATGTATACAGGTGATTAGAATGTGGTGTAATTAGCTCCTGTGTAGAAAAGTAAGGGTCAGAGAAGGCTCTGCATTGAATCTGATGCCTTACATGAGTCAATAGGATAAGTAGGGGTAGGCCATCAAAAAAAAGGGTAAAATATTCTAAGCAGTGAGAACTACATTTCTAAAATCCCAAAGTTCTGAGTGTGCATGACACACTTGAAGTAGCTCTGTGTGTCCAGAGTGGGGCCAGGTGAGAAGACGCTTGTATGTCAAGCATTTGTTGAAGGATTTTAAGCAGAGAAGTAAGATGATCAAGATGGCATTTTGGATAGATCACTCTGGCTCCTGAGTGGAGACTTGATTAGAAGTTAAGAAACCACTACAATATTGTGATAAAAATATGAAGGATATAGAATTGACTCAATGTGTGTTAGCAGTAATACGGATAATTCCTGGTTTTTGGTCTGATTTTCATATTGGATGATGGTGCCATTCACTAGGTTAAGGAAACACAGGAGGAAGAGAAACTTTTGATACAAGTAGAGATGCCTGCTATAAGCTAGCCACTTGAATGGAAGCTCCATTAGGGCAGAAAACTTGTCAGTTTTATTCTTAGCTGTTGTGCCAGGCACATAGTAGGCATTCAATGTACATTTGATGAGTGAATGAACGAATGACTTTATGGATTACTTTATGCATCCATATCTCAAGAGAAAGATCTGGGCTAGAAATGAAGATTTGGGAATCATATGAAGTCCACATGGACTTGGAAGTTTCTGAGGATAGAGAGGAATATTGTGAGCCAGGTGCTGAAATCATCAGTGAACGTTTGGAGGAAGGGATTATCAAAAGGAGATTCATAAATGACAAGGTTAAGGACAGGAGATGGTATTACAGCTAAATGGTGTGCGTGTCTCAGAGAAATGGCGTTTTTTCAAGAGGGTTGGTGAGTAATGGTTAAGACATGGCATTGAGGAGTAAAGAGACCATTCACCTCATCTCTTTACCCTGAGATGTGAGAGAATAGGTAACTTTGTTACTTGAGGCCCCACTGTTAAGTGGCACCTAGGGACAGGCTAGTTTCAGGTAGGGCCATGAGGTGGAAGGAACCCTTCAAGAAGAGGTTGGGGATATGGGGAAATTTGCTGATTGTGAAATGGCAATTTCATTCTCCAGACAGCAGCTGGAGTGATTGTTTGAAATTGCCCATCTAATTGTGCCTCAGACCCTGCAAGGTCAGGGAAGAGTGGAGGGATGAATCATTGGCAAGGTGGGGCAAAACAACATGAGAATCATACTGGGCTGAGGTTAGATGTGTTGAGAGGGTAATTTCTGGAAGTTAAACTGATGTAAACAAAGATTAGAGACATGGTAGAATTTGTTTCTGTGATCTCTCTGGGGAGGCCCCTGGTGGCGGGAGGACTAGGGCCACTTTGCCTGGGATGCTTGCAGTCCCAGCCACCAAGATCTCTATATATGTGTTGCCCAGAATGGTGACATAAGATGGCACGGCATAGCTGCTTTAAATACCTAGAGTGGTTATGCAGGGATTAAGGATATGAAAGATGGAGTTGTCCTAATGAGGTAAGTAGAGGCCAGATTATATTAAAATTTTGTTTATCTGAAGAGCAGGGTCTTTGAAGGGAAGAGATGTAATTAAAAGCATTTTAAAGCAATCTCTCCAGCTGCTGTCATAAGAATGGATAGTAAGGGGCAGAAGTGGATTTAGGAGACTAGTTAGAAATGATTACATAAGTCCAGGTGAGAGATAATAATTTAAACTAAAAGGTGGGGGTGAGGATGGAGAGAAGTAGACAGATCTAAGAGGACATTTATATAGCAAAAAGAGGTAAAGCCAAGGAAGAGGAAAAGGATCTTTCCAGGAGGCAAGAGGAGAATCAGCCCCGTAGTGTTAACACAGCCAAAGGAGGGAAGGAGTTAAGAAAGAAGGACAAATGACAATGTTGAATGATTTAGATATAAAATAGTAAGAAGCTAGTGTTTAGCACCTGTTACTTACCAGTCACTCCGTAGGTGTTTTACATATGTGATCTCATTTAATGCTTACAATAACCCTAAAAAGTGTGTATTATTTCTATATTTTGATGTCAAAGCAGGCTCACAGAAACATGGGCATATGTGGCAAATTCAGGATTCTAGCCCAAGTCCCATTCAAAATTTCAGTGTCTGCCATATTTCCTAAGGTGCCATGAATTTAAAAACAGCTTTTCAGAGTGGGGGAAAAAAGCCATTTGGTTGAATGTGTACGTGGAGTGTAAGACTAATGAGAAACATAAAAGAAGTGAAACTAAGCCTTAGTCTTGAGGATAAATAGTAGTAGCTGTTACGATGCAGCTGCTACTGAGAGGATGATGATAAAGTTAATGATGATAGTGATGATGGTATAAAAAGGAATGTTAGGGCTTCCCTGGTGGCGCAGTGGTTGAGAGTCCGCCTGCCGATGCAGGGGACACGGGTTCGTGCCCCGGTCTGGGAGGATCCCACGTGCCGCGGAGCGGCTGGGCCCGTGAGCCATGGCCGCTGAGCCTGCGCGTCCGGAGCCTGTGCTCCGCAGCGGGAGAGGCCGGGAGAGGCCGCAGCAGTGGGAGGCCCGCGTACCGCAAAAAAAAAAAAAAAAAAAAAAAGGAATGTTAAAGCCTAGCAGTTTTTTCTTCTATATCCATAGTTTATTACTATGTGAATGAAAATTGCTTACGGAATCTTTTCTTCAACACAAACATTTCATTTTATTCCAAAGCTATATATATCACTTGTCATAGTTTTTCATTTACTCTTTTTACTTATACCAAGTAATTTTTTTCATTCTCATCTTTTGCTGTCTTTATTAATGACTTGTTTTGATAACTGTAATTTTCTCCTTTAGGTATTGGATCAGGAGTCAGTTTTCAGTTGAGCAACCAACATAAATTCAACATCCTAATATTATATTCAACTACAAGGTAAGGCTACCTACTTGGCAACCTATCTGAGACATCAGTAATGGAATATTTTAGGGGGGTGAAGTCTGTTTAGTGTCTGTTTATTTTCTGTATTTACATTTTTCTTATAGAAAGGAAAGAGATAGAGCAAGAGAAGAACATACAAGTGCAGTTAACAAGATGTTCAGTATACAGAATGAAGGGGATGATCAACAGGGAAGCCGGTACAGTGTAATTCCACAAATTCAGAAGGTGTGTGAAGTTGTTGATGGGTTCATCTATGTTGCAAATGCTGAAGCTCATAAAAGTAAGTATTATCTTATTTTGTTTTTAAAAGTTTTTAAAAGCAAAGCAAATAAGAAAGTATGTTTTTAGGCTTTACTGTGGCTTGTTAAGAATATCATGGCTAATTTTATCAATGTGATTCTGTTATTACTGTTAATATTGGATTCCCAGAACTTGATGTGCATTAGGATCGCTGAGGGATCTTGTTAAAAACGCAGCTGCCTGATTCCTACCCTGGTGGATTATGACTCATAGATTTGGGCTGTGTCTTGGGCATCTGTTTTTTTAACAAGCTTTACAGAATTCTGATGCACACCGAAGTTTGATACTATAACTACATAGTGTTTTTTTGTTGTTGTATGCTTCTACACTTTTTGTTATTGGTGTTTTGTCTGCTTTTGGCCCTATTCAAATAATTTATGCAGGTAAATGAAAAATTTTACCTTTATTTTAATTATCCAGATAGTAGAGAGATGTGTGGGGTGGAGTGTTTACTTTAAGTAGATTAGTTAAGAACACTATCCATATATTCTGAATAATTGCCATTCACAGTGTGATAAATAGCATGAAAATAGAATATTATTGGGCCACAAGCCAGTATTGTAATTTCTTTCCCAAATCCTCTGTGAATAAGGTAGGGTATAAATATACAATATATTATTCTCACTTGGAACAAGATAGCAGCATCCCACTGCTGAAAGAATTTACAGTTTATGGTGCACTGAAATTAACTATAGCAACAAAAGCCAAATCCAGCTCAATTACTGACTAGCTGGACTCATCCTACTGCATTAATGGCCTAACAGAAGAATCGTGTCCATTTCTAGAAGTAAATCCTTTACCTCAGTCTCTTCTGTTCTTCCACATAAAATATCTGGCATTAAATTAAAAATTATAAGATACAAAAAAATATCAAAATGAAATGACCCATTGTCAAGTGATAAAGCATTCAATGGAATTAGACACAGAGATGACCTGGATGTTAGCCCTCTCAGAAAGAGACATTAAAAGAACTATGATTAATATGTTAAAGAATCTAGTGGAAAAGATGGACAATATATGTGAACAAATAGGGATTTTCAGCAGAGAGAAGGAAGCTATGAAAAAGTAAAATGGGAATGCTAAATATGAAAAATATGATAACAGGTGAACAGTTCCTTCAGTGGACATATTAACAAAGGAAACCTTTTGTGAATGTGAAGATAGATCAATTGAAATTACCCAAATTAAAACACAAAGAGAAAAAAGAGTAGGGGTGGAGGACAAAACATTCAAGAGCTGGGGGAACCTATTAAGTGATCTAACTCAGGGGTTGGCATTTTCTTAAAGGTCCATATAGTAAATATTTTAGACATGTGAGCCATACAGTCTGTCACAGTTACTCACCTCTGCTATTATAGTGCAAAAGTAGCCATAGACAGTTTGCAAATGAATGGACATGGCTGTTTCACAAAGAAATTTATTTATAAAAACAGATCTTCAGAGTGTGGTATGCTGACCCCTGATTCAATTTATATGTGATTGGAGTCCCAAAACATGAAAGGAGTAAGAACAGGGAAAAAGAAATTTCTGAACAGATAATGACCAAAACTATTTCAAAATTACCGAAAGAGAATAAACCACAGATCCAAGATTCACAAAGAACTCCAAACCTGATAAATAAAAAATACAGATACATCATAGCCAAACTGATGAAAACCGAAGGTAAAGAGAATATCTTGAAGGCAACCAGAGCAAAACAAAACATACATATAGAGGGCCAAAGATAAGGACAGAGACTTTCTGACAGAATTTTGCTGTAAGCCAGAAGGTAATGAAGGGAAATCTTTATAGTATTCAAGGGGGGGGAAATCTAATATCCAGCAAAGACATCTTTCAAAAATGAAGGCAAAATCAAGACTTCTTTCAGGCAGACAAAATCTGAGAAAGTTCAATCAGCAGATTTGTATAATAAGAAATATTAAAGGAAACTCTTCAGGCAGAAGAATATGATACCAGGTAGAAAACTGCATCTACAAAAAGAAATGAAGAGCCTTGGGATATAAACAATATAGCTATACATAAAATATTTTTTTCTAATTTTAATTTATTTATCATTATGTAAAGGATAAACAGTAACAATGTATTATGGGCTTATGATATTTTTTAAATAAAATATATTGTAACAATATTACACAGCATGGAAAGGCAGAAATGGAAATATAGTATTATGAGGTTCTATATGTGAAGTTATATAATACTTTTAAAAAGTAGACTGTTAGGGACTTTCCTGTGGCACAGTGGTTAAGAATCCACCTGTCAATGCAGGGGACACGGGTTCGAGCCATGGTCTGGGAAGATCCCACATGCCATGGAGCAACTGAGCCCGTGTGCCACAACTACAGAGGCTGCGCTCTAGAGCCCACGAGCCACAACTACTGAGCCCATGTGCCACAACTACTGAAGTCCACATGCCTAGAGCCCATGCTCTGCAACAAGAGAAGCCACCACAATGAGAAGCCTGCACGCCGCAACGAAGAGTAGCCCCCGCTCGCCACAACTAGGGAAAGCCTGCGCGCAGCAACGAAGACCCAATGCAGTCAAATAAATAAATAAAATAAAAACTAAAAAAAAAAGTAGACTGTTATAAGTTTAAAATATACATTGTAAATCCTTGAGCAACCACTAAAAAAAAGTGTAACAGAGGTATAGTTAAATAAGCCAGTAGTGAAGATAAAATGGAATCATTAAAAAAGTCAGTTCAAAAGAAGGCGGGAAAAGGAACAAAGAATAGATGGAACAAGTCAAAATTCAAGAGGTATATGATAGATTTAAATGTACTGTGTTGATAATTACATTAAATGTTTATTTGTTTTCTATTAATATGTAACAAATTACTGCCAACCTAGTGGCTTAAAACAACATCTGTTTATTAGCTCAGAGTTCTCTATGTCTGAAGTCTTGAGCACGGCATGGCTGGGTTCTCAGCCTAGGTCTCAGAGGCTGAAATTAGGGTGTCAGATGGGTTACATCCCTTTCTGGAGGCTCTAGGGAAAAATCTGCTTTCTAGCTCACTCAGTTATTGGCTGAATTCAGCTCCTTACTGTTGTATGGCTGAGATCCCTGTTTCCTTGCTGGCTGTCAGCTTGGGGCAGCTCTCAGCTTCACAGGCCATCGTCATTCCTTGTCATGTGACTCCCTCTGTCTTCAAATCCAGCAATGGAGAGTCTCTCTCACTAGGTAGAATCTCATCTGTTTTAAGGGATCACCTGATTAGGTTAGGCTCACTGAGTTTAATCTCCCTTTCTTGAAGTCAGCTGTGTCTTATAGTATAGCCTAATCATGTCAGTGATAATCCCACTGTATTAACAGATTCCTCCCACACTCAGAGGAGAAGGGATTATACTGGGGTATGAGTCATTGGGGTCATTTTAGAATTCTGCCTACCACAAAATGTCAGTGATTTACACTCCAGTGAAAGGCACAGATTTTCAGTTTGGATAAAAAAGCTAGACTCAATTATATGTTTAAGTTTTGGAAACTATGGCCTTTGAAAGAAAGGGTAGTGACAGCTACAGAATTTGTGAGAGGAAAATATCTATATCAAAGTATTTTTGCTTTTAAACCATAGAGACATCTGAGTGGTACTGTTTTTGTTCTCTCTGATTTCACCTAAATTCCTGTCCTTGCAAGGCTGATTAATGTAGTTTTATGAAAGATCAGTAAATGAACACAGCAATAGAGGCAGTTTGTTACGTTTGGATCCTGGTAATTTTTCGCTTCCCTTGTTTTGTTAGTTTTTAATTTTGTTTTATTATTTTTTAAGTCATTACAAGTAATGCAAATTAAGGGTTTTGACTACATTCCTTAGGACATGAATGGCAAGATGAATTTTCTCATATTATGGCAATGACAGATCCAGCTTTTGGATCTGCAGGAAGACCAATGCTGGTTTTATCTTGTATTTCTCAAGCTAATGTAAAAAGAATGCCCTGTTTTTATTTGGCCCATGAGCTGCGTCTGAATCATCTAAGCCACCCATGGATGGTAAGGCCCTATTTTCTCTGGTGAGAAAAATCTCATTTTATTTTTCACTCTACTTTCTAATTGATTTTTATTTTTAAAATTCTTTTCTACTCATTCTCTTTAATAAAATAACATTCTAAAAGTTAGTTTTAGTAGCTTAATTGGTGGGAGATATTTGGTATCAAAGCTGACCTCTGAGATAAGTAATAAACCTCATATTGGTAGTAATTATAAGACAGAAGAGAAGATGATATTTTTTAATCTAAGCTCTCTAGAAGACCAAACTTGAGTGATCACCTAAAGTCTATTGGGATCTTTTTAGTCCTATTCTTTTTTGAGTGTCCAGGAAAATGTCCCACTTAATTATAAGATTTTTCACTCAGTTTCTTATTGACAGTAATGTCTTTTATTTGCTCATAGGTCCAGGATACAGAGGCTGAAACTTTAACTGGTTTTTTGAATGGCATTCAGTGGATTCTTGAAGAAGTAGAATCTAAGCATGCAAGATGATCCTCCTTTCAGACCTTGGGAACTGAAAACATTTGGAACTTGTTACTAAGGTCGTGATGTGGATATTTGCTCAAGTCAGCTTATTCTGCCCTGCCTTTTTGCAGGTAGGGTTTATATTGGACAGCTGTAGCTACTCTATTTTTAAATATAATTTTTATTTTTTACCTTAATTACAAGAAAAAAGTTTCAGTGCCAGCATTTGGCCCCAAAATGAACCTTTTAATATTTTAAAATAACATATATACATATATATATTTTTTTTAATATTAAATTCTGGAAAAACAAGTTTATGCCTCTTTCATTCTTTGTGGTTTCTCTTCTTTTTGTTTCAAAGATTGCTATAGTGGGGAATAGCAAATTTACTAAGCTTTCAATAGGTTCTTTTCAAAGGTCCTTAACTGGTTATCAAAAAATAAGTTTCTATCTGTTTTTAATAAATGTACTATTTAAAACTGAATATTCACTGGAATTTCATTTACTATTATGGCCATACAACTTCTGTTTCTTTTCTGAAACAGGAATTAACTTTGTATCATATTCAATACTAATTCAGTGAAAGTAACTGGAAATTCTTGCTCTTTTCAAATAACTTTGAAAGCTCATGAGGTGCTAAAGCCAAATTTTATTCCTTACTCAGAGAAAATATTCCAGAGACGCTCATGATCATATGACCTCCTATTCACTAATTGCTTGCACTTTGCAGAGGAAACATTACAGTCCTCCTATCCCATTGGAATTGAAGAATTTTTAAATTATAATTTAAAAAGCATAATATTCTTAGTGGTGCTGCACCCAAGATACAGCCTCCATCCTGCGAGCAGGTGCCGTTTCAAAGAAAGGAGCTGTCACATCTTGGGTGCACTTATCCAGAACTTAGCTTCAGCACTTGTATAGTTGGGGGCAGAGTGAGAAATGCTGACATCCTGCTCCTCCTAGGAAGGTTGCCCTCTGACTTGGAGAGAGAGTGCTGTTTCCTCGGCTGCCCCAGTCTAGAATGGAGTTTCTTCTTTCTGAGCTGGAGGAGGGAAGGAGGGGAGTGGGTCTTGGTTCAAATCCCACAGACTCTTACTGTTCTTACTGAGTTTTAGTATATATATATATTTGAATAAATGTTTCTTCATTTGCTGTATGCTCTTAGGACCATTTACAGAGATTTTAATGATTTTTTTTGTAGTCCATTTTTGTCTTTATTTTATTTTTTAATGATTTTAAAAAATTAATTTTCTCCAGTTTCTCTAGGCAGCCATTACATGGAACTCTTCATTCTGTTATGCCAAAAGTAGATCTACTCTCCCCTTTTTTTAATTATATGTAGTTATGTTACCTCATTCATTCCTGATGTTGGTAATTTATGTCTTTTTCATGATCAGTCTGGCTAGAATTTTATTGATTTTATTATTCTCAAGAACTAGCTTTAGGATTTATTGATTTATTCTATATTCTGTTTCATTGATTTATGCTCTAATCTCTATTTTTCTGCTTTTTAAATGTAAAAAAAATTTTTAATTTCATCTTCCCTTTTATAGATTATTAAGGTACAAACTTAGGTCACTGATTCTATTTCTTAAAAAAAAAAAAAGAAAAATTAAAGCTATAGATTTTCCTCAAGACCTCTTTAGCTGCATCCACATGTTTTTTTATATTTATTATCATTCAGTTAAAATATTTTCTAATCCCGTGTGATTACTTTTTCAATCCAGTGATTATTTAGTAGTATTGTTTTAGTGTTGTTTAATCTCTATTTCCTAGATAATTTATTGACATCTAATTCAATTATCTTTTTACATACTCTGTAAAATTTCAGTCTTTTTAAATTTATTGAGACTTGCTTTATGGCCCAGCTTATGGTCTGTTCTGGCAAGTGTACTCCATGCACTTGAAAAGAGTTTACGTTTTATAGTTTTTGGGTGTAATATTTGGTATCTATCTATTAGGTCAAGGTAGTTGACAATGTCCAGATATTTTTATATGGCTATATTGCTTTTGTACAGTTGTTTTATCAATTACTAATAGAAGGGCATTAAAATCTTCAACTGTGATTTCCTATTTTTCCTTTTAATTCTGCCAATTTTTGCTTCATGTATTTTGATGCTGTTTCTTTTTTTTTTTTTTTTTTTTTGCGCGCTACACGGGCCTCTCACTGTTGTGGCCTCTCCCGTTGCGGAGCACAGGCTCCAGACGCGCAGGCTCAGCGGCCATGGCTCACGGGCCCAGCCGCTCCATGGCATGTGGGATCTTCCTGGACCAGAGCACGAACCCGTGTCCCCTGCATCATCAGGCGGACTCCCAACCACTGCGTCACCAGGGAAGCCCTTGATGCTGTTTTTAAATGCACACACATATATGACTTTATCTTCCTGATGATTTGGCCTTTTTACCATTATGAAATGTCCTTTTTGCTGATAATACTCATTGTCTTGAAATCCATTTTCTAGTATTAATATAATCAATCCAGCTTTTAAAAAATATTGTTCTCATGGTATATCTTTTCCATCCATTTACATACAACCTAAATTTGTTTTTATATTTTAAGTGTATCTCCTATAGTTAGAATATAGTAAATCTTGCCTTTTCCTTTTCCATTCTGGCAATACGTACATTTTAATTAGAATGTTTAGATTATTTACATTTAATGTGATTATTGATATGATTGGGTTCAGATCTACTGTTTTTTTATTTTCTTTCTCATTTATCCCTTCACCAATGTTGTTTCTCTATTCCTTCTGTTCTATTTTGAATTATTTTATTTTTTTTTAGAAATTGATTAAAATTTTTCTAGTAGCTTTTCTCTTTGCATTTTTTAGAGGTTGCACTAGTGATTACAACATATACACCTTCCAAAGTTTTCTTATAATTAATATTGTACCAATATGTGTAATATGTCAAAATGTAACTGTTTATGCCCTATTATTCTCCTCACCACTCTTTTTTGCTAACACCTATTGAATGTATTACACTTACCTGTGTTATAAATCCCAGAAGACAGTGTTACAGTTTTTGATGAAACAGTCATATATATTATAAAGAAATTAAAAGAAGAAAAAAAACTGTTAAATAATGAAAGTATTCTTTTATTTTTTTCAAGACGAAAGCATACCTCGTTTTATTGTACTTTGCTTTATCGTATTCCACAGCTACGCATATTTTACAAATTGAAGGTTTGTGGCATCCTTGCACTGAGCATCTCTATCAGTGCCATTTTTCCAGCAACATTTGCTCACTTCATGTCTCTGTGTCAGATTTTGATAGTTCTTGCAATATTTCAAGCTTTTTAATTATAATTGTTATGGTGATCTGTGATCAGTGATCTTTGATGTTACTACTGTGACTTGCTGAAGGCTCAGATGATGATTAGCATTTTTTAGCAGTTAGGTATTTTTTAATTAAGATATTTACACTGTATTTTTAGACAGTGCTGTTGCACAATTAATAGACTACAGTATACTGTAAATATAACTTTAAAAAATTTTTTATTTATTTATTTATTTATTTATTTATTTTTGGCTGTGTTGGGTCTTCATTTCTGTGCGAGGGCTTTCTCTAGTTGAGGCGAGCGAGGGCCACTCTTCATCGCGGTGCGCGGGCCTCTCACTGTCGTGGCCTCTCTTGTTGTGGAGCACAAGCTCCAGACACGCAGGCTCAGTAGTTGTGGCTCACGGGCCTAGTTGCTCTGCGGCATGTGGGATCTTCCCAGACCAGGGCTCGAACCCGTGTCGCCTGCATTGGCAGGCAGATTCTCAACCACTGCGCCACCAGGGAAGCCCTAAATATAACTTTTGTACGTACTTGGATACTAAAAAATTTGTGTGACTCACTTTATTGCAGTATTTGCTTTATCGTAGTGGTCTGTAACCAAACCCTCAGTATTTCTGAGGTATGCCTGTATATAAAATCATGGGTTGACAATTTTATTCTCTCAGCCATTTCAAGATGTTCTTTTGTTCTCTTCTGGCCTCTAATTTCTGATAAGAAGTCATTCACTAATTGCATCTTCATTCCCTTGAATGTAATTTTCTCTCTGCTTTCAAGTTTACTTTTTGTCTTGGTTTTCAGCACTTTCACCATAGTGTGTCTAAATATGGTTGTCTTTATATTTATCCAACTTGGGGGTTAATGAGCATGTTGAGTATATAAATTCATGTCATCCACCAAGTTTGGGAAATTTGGGGTCATTATTTCTTCAAATATGTTTTCTTCCCCATTCTTTCCTCTTTTCATCCGTCTTAGGCCTCCATTGTGTAACACCATTAAATGTGTTGGTATTTAACCTGTCTCTGAGGCTTTGCTCATGTTTTTCAGTCTTTTTTCCTCTGTTTTTCAGTTTGGGTAGTTTCAACTGATTAATGTTCAAGTTCTCAAACTCTTTCCTCTTTCATCTCAATTCTCTTGTTAAATAAATCCCGTGAATTTTTCAGTTAGATATTGTGTTCTACAATTTCCTTTTGTTTTCCCAAATTTTATTCTTCTTCTCAGATTTCCTTTGTTTCATTGAGAGCATATGTTCCTTTATATCACTAGAAATGGTTGTAATGGCTGCTTTAAAATCCTTCTCTGCTAATTCTGAAATGTGAAAGAGTTGATTTCAGTTGATTTTCTTTTATGAACGGAATGAGTGTCATTCTCAGTTTTCTTTGTAATGTTGCAGAATTTTGTATTGTATTGAAAAATATAAATGCTAAGTTGTGGAGACTCTGGATTCTGCTATTTTTCTCCAATGGATGATGTTTCTTTCGTTTAATCAGTTAACAGGTTTAGACATAAACAAACTCTGTCCCATGGGCAATAGCTCCACTCTCCGTTCATATCTTTTTTTTTTTTTTTTTTTGCGCAGTGTGTGGGCCTCTCACTGTTGTGGCCTCTCCCGTTGCGGAGCACAGGCTCCAGACGCGGAGGCCCAGGAGCCATGGCTCATGGGCCCAGCCACTCCGCGGCATGTGGGATCTTCCCGGACTGGGGCACGAACCCGTGTCCCCTGCATCGGCAGGCGGACTCTCAACCACTGCGCCACCAGGGAAGCCTCATATCTTTTTTTTTTAAGTGAGCAGCTTGAGTTGGTTTTGCGCTCAAGATTCAAAGATACAGACAGAATTTGGGGATTCCCTTCCTAGATTTTTCTTTTCTAAGACTCCTGCTTTTCTCTCTAATGGCTGCAATTGCCCCGTGTCAGTACTCTCATTCACCATGCCAGAAAGGCTGTGATTATTCTACCAGTTCCCCATGCTACAGTGTATACCAATGCCTACCCCCAATCTACAAGTTAAAAAAAAAAAGTGGGAAATTACTCTGTTGAACTTCCCAGAGTATATACTCTCCACCAAAATTTGCCTGCTTCTCTTCACTATTCAGCGGTATCAGGTAGCTGCCTTTTTTGTATTAATATTACGTTCTCTGCAGAAGAATTATTCCAGTAGGAAGTTGTTGGGCCAAAAATCATTTGACATTTTACCTATATCACTTTATATTATTTTTTAGTAGTTGGTCTAGGAATTATAATATCCATCTGGAAATAGAATCCTGGGTTGACTTTTTTCTTTCAGCACATTAAAGATATAATTCCATTACCTTTGGCTTCCAATGTTTTTGACAAGAGTCAGCTATTTTTGTTCCCTGAATTGAATGTGTTATACTTCCCTGGCTGCTTTAATTTTTTTTTCTTTATTTTTAATGTTCAAACAGTTTGATGTGTCTGGCAGTGATTTCTTAGTTTTGAACTAAACTAAAGAACTGAAACTCTTTGATCTCTGGCTGACTGACTATATGCCATCAGCTTTGGAAAATCTTTAGCCAATATATTTAAATATTTCTGCCGTCCAGTTCTTTCCACAGCTTCTGGAACTCCCAGTTACACATATATTAGATCATTTGATATTTTGTCCCACAAAATATTATTTATTTATTGATTTTTTATATCTTTATTAGAATATAATTGCTTTACAATGGTGTGTTAGTTTCTGCTTTATAACAAAGTGAATCAGTTATACATATACATATGTTCCCATATCTCTTCCCTCTGGTGTCTCCCTCCCTCCCACCCTCCCTAACCCACCCCTCTAGGTGGTCACAAAGAACCGAGCTGATCTCCCTGTGCTATGTGTCTGCTTCCCACTAGCTATCTATTTTACGTTTGGTAGTGTATATATGTCCATGCCACTCTCTCACTTTGTCACAGCTTACCCTTCCCCCTCCCCATATCCTCAAGTCCATTCTCTAGTAGGTCTGTGTCTTTATTCCTGTCTTACCCCTAGGTTCTTCATGACATTTTTTTTTCTTAAATTCCATATATATGTGTTAGCATACGGTATCTGTCTTTCTCTTTCTGACTTACTTCACTCTGTATGACAGACTCTAGGTCCATCCACCTCATTACAAACAGCTCAATTTCGTTTCTTTTTATGGCTGAGTAATATTCCATTGTATATATGTGCCACAGCTTCTTTATCCATTCATCCGATGATGCACACTTAGGTTATTTCCATTTCTGGGCTACTGTAAATAGAGCTGCAATGAACATTTTGGTACATGACTCTTTTTGAATTATGGTTTTCTCAGGGTATATGCCCAGTAGTGGGATTGCTGGGTCATATGGTAGTTCTATTTGTAGTTTTTTAAGGAACCTCCATACTGTTCTCCATAGTGGCTGTACCAATTCACATTCCCACCAGCAGTGTAAGAGTGTTCCCTTTTCTCCACACCCTCTCCAGCATTTATTGTTTCTAGATGATGGCCATTCTGACTGGTGTGAGATGATATCTCATTGTAGTTTTGATTTGCATTTCTCTAATGATTAGTGATGTTGAGCATTCTTTCATGTGTTTGTTGGCAGTCTGTATATCTTCTTTGGAGAAATGTCTATTTAGGTCTTCTGCCCATTTTTGGATTGGGTTGTTTGTTTTTCTGTTATTGAGCTGTATGAGCTGCTTATAAATTTTGGAGATTAATCCTTTGTCAGTTGCTTCATTTGCAAATATTTTCTCCCATTCTGAGCGTTGTCTTTTGGTCTTTTTATGGTTCCCTTTGCTGTGCAAAAGCTTTGAAGTTTCATTAGGTCCCAATTGTTTATTTTTGTTTTTATTTGCATTTCTCTAGGAGATGGGTCAAAAAGGATCTTGCTGTGTTTTATGTCCTAGAGTGTTCTGCGTATATTTTCCTCTAAGAGTTTGATAGTTTCTGGCCTTACATTTAGGTCTTTAATCCATTTTGAGCTTATTTTTGTGTATGGTGTTAGGGAGTGATATAATCTCATACTTTTACATGTACCTGGCCAGTTTTCCCAGCACCACTTATTGAAGAGACTGTCCTTTCTCCACTGTACATTCCTGCCTCCTTAATCAAAGATAAGGTGACCATATGTGTGTGGGTTTATCTCTGGGCTTTCTATCCTGTTCCATTGATCTATATTTCTGTTTTTGTGCCAGTATGATACTGTCTTGATTACTGTAGCTTTGTAGTATAGTCTGAAGTCAGGGAGCCTGATTCCTCCAGCTCCGTTTTTCATTCTCAAGATTGCTTTGGCTATTCGGAGTCTTTTGTGTTTCCATACAAATTGTGAAAAATGCCCGTGGTAGTTTGATAGGGATTGTGTTGAATCTGTAGATTGCTTTGGGTAGTAGAGTCATTTTCACAATGTTGATTCTTCCAATCCAAGAAAATGGTATATCTCTCCATCTATTTTTATCATCTTTAATTTCTTTCATCAGTGTCTTACAATTTTCTGCATACATGTCTTTTGTCTCCTTAGGTAGGTTTATTCCTAGATATTTTATTCTTTTTGTTGCAGTGGTAACTGGGAGTGTTTTCTTGATTTCATTTTCAGATTTTTCATCATTAGTGTATAGGAATGCCAGATATTTCTGTGCATTAATTTTGTATCCTGCTACTTTGCCAAATTCCTTGATTAGCTCTAGTAGTTTTCTGGTAGCATCTTTAGGATTCTCTGTGTATAGTATCATGTCATCTGCAAACAGTGTCAGCTTTACTTCTTCTTTTCCGATTTGGATTCCTTTTATTTCCTTTTCTTCTCTGATTGCTGTGGCTAAAACTTGCAAAACTATGTTGAATAATAGTGGTGAGAGTGAGCAACCTTGTCTTGTTCCTGATCTTAGTGGAAATGGTTTCAGTTTTTCACCATTGAGGACGATGTTGGCCGTGGGTTTGTCATATTTGGCCTTTATTATGTTGAGGAAAGTTCCCATTGTGCCTACTTTCTGCAGGGTTTTTATCATAAATGGGTGTTGAATTTTGTCGAAAGCTTTCTCTGCATCTATTGAGATGATCATATGGTTTTTCTCCTTCAATTTGTTAATATGGTGTATCACATTGATTGATTTGCATATATTGAAGAATCCTTGCATTCCTGGAATAAACCGCACTTGATCATGGTGTATGATCCTTTTAATGTGCTGTTGGATTCTGTTTGCTGTCCTTCTGAAACTCTTCCAAAATATAGCAGAGGGCGGAACACTCCCAAACTCATTCTATGATGCCACCATCACCTTGATACCAAAACCAGACAAGGATGCCACAAAGAAAGAAAACTACAGGCCAATATCACTGATGAACATAGATGCAAAAAGTCCTCAACAAAATGTTATTTATTTTTTGGCCACACCATGCAGCTTATGATTTTTTTCTAATCTGTCTAGTTTCTTATATCCATTCATTTTTTAAAAATTTAATCATATTTTTTAGTTCTAAAATTTTCACTGTTTTAGAGCTTCCCTTTTTCTGCTAAAACTCTCTCTCTTCATTCATTCTGTCTTTTCCACTACATTCTTTAACATATTTAAATACTTTTTAATAATCATTTTTAACTAATTTCAACTTAGGTCATTTGTGAGCATACCATACCTCTTTTGAGTATATTTTCTCTTGATTTGGGGCCCTATTTCTTTATATGTCTCCTATTTTAAAAAAATATTTATTATAATTATTTTTTATTTATTTTGGCTGCAGTGGGTCTTAGTTGCGGCATGCGAGATCTTTAGTTGCGGCATGCGGACTTCTTAGTTGTGGTGTGCGAACTTTTAGCTGCGACATGCATGTGGGATCTAGTTCCCCAACCAGGGATTGAACCCGGATCCCCTGCATTGGGAGCACAGAGTCTTACCCACTGGACCACCAGGGAAATCTCTATATGTCTCCTGTTTTGAAAAATTATACACAGGGAGTTTTTCCTTAAGAGAATAGTAGATTGTGAAGTAGATAATACTTTTTATTTTGTCTTTTGTTTTTCAGGCAAGTTCAGCCATCCTTTCTTTTTTTTATCAGTCAGCTAGGTTGACTTGGAGCTGGACCATATCTTTATTTAACTTACCTCTTTTACAAATCTGATCATATCTCTTGTTTCCTTTTGTGCCAATCCCCAATATGTTATGCTACCACCAAGGAGCTGATCTTATTATATTATCACCTGGAAAGGGGTTGGGTTGCCTGTATAGTCAGTTTCAGTTCATCTCTAGATGTAATTCCAGCAGGGTCCTGAAACCTAAGCACTGAACAAAAATGTGAGACATTTTTCTGCCCTCTTTGTTTCTTGCCAAAATTCCTGTGGGGGAGAATTGGTGGGCTCAACAACTTGTTTTCACATTTGGAGTTCTTTCATTTACAATATGTTGTGCCAGTCATTTTGTAATTAAAAGCTTCAGTGGTATTTTTCTCATCCCAGCATAATCTCTCTTCCTATGACAGAGCTGGTATTCCATCCACAGATACCCAGAATAGGCAATTGGTCCCATAAAAGCAGTGTAGCTCTTTGATCACTAAAATAGCCTGATTCTCTTTGGAATTTAGTTTATTTAGATTTCTTTGTATCTTCTACTCTTTGCTGGCTTCAAGTATAATTTTCATTTTATCCTGTGTTTTCTTGCTGCAATAACAATCTTTTGTGACCTACATTCTGTCTGAAAACAAAACTTTTAGTGGTTTTTACACTGTTTTAAACACCTTATCATCTATGATCTCATATATTACAATGTTCATTTGTTAAAACATTTTTAACATTATGTCTACACCCATTATCTGAATTATTATTATTATATGTTGTGAAAAGTTCTCACAGTCTCATTTTCCTCATGATTTTCATCATTATTTCATTTTTACTATATAGTATGATGACTTTTTACTGTTTTTTTTTTCTTTTTTGATGGGGTTGTGTTTACCTTCATATCCTTTGATCCTTGGAATAAGTACTAAGCAAATTTGCATAACATACGAGATCTGATTCTTGCTACCAGTCTCATCAAATTAAATTTCCTGTATTTAAAAATCTCTAGCTGCTTATTCTTTGTACACATCTGTATAAGAAGTTGTTAGAAGTAGCATAACTAAGTTATTATGTGCAAAGACCCTAAAACCAGATTGGTCTGGGTTCAAATCTTAAATATTATTTTATGATCTTGGGCAAGATTCTTATCTTCTATGTGCCTGAGTTTCCCTAATTTAAAATGAAGATAAATAATAGTAGTACCTACCTCATAGGGTTCTTAAGAGTTTTAAATAAATTAAATATTCCTTTGCCAAATTTCTATTTTAACTAAAATTTCTATTTTAAACCTAATAGCCCCTCTTAAGCTGCTACCCCTATTATGCTCCTCCCCCTTTCCTCTCCCCATTGGTAACCCTAGTTTGTTCTCTATATCTGTGAGTCTGCTTTTTTTAAAAATAATTATACTATTAAATTAGAAATCTAGACTAATAATTTACTAAATGAAATAGAAAGTAGTAACTGGTAATAAATCATTTGCTACATTGTATGGACTAGTATTATTTCAGCCTGATTTTTTGAGGTTATTTTTATGAACATTATTAGAACCATTTGAATTTTTTCTCCTTTGAGCTTTCTGTTCATGCCTTTTGCCCACTTTTATATCAAATTGTTCTTTTTTCCCCTCAAAATTTAAAGGGCTGGGTGTATCAGGGAGACAAATCTATGTCTATGATGTATGTTGGAAGTATTTTTTTCCCCTGTTTATCATTTGTCTTCTGACTTATTGTATTTTGGATGTGCAAAGCTTTTAAAAAATGTAGTGTAATTTATTAACATTTTCTTTTGTTATATATATATTTTGGTAATAGTTAGAAATTCTTTACCAACACCCAGGTTATAAGGGAATTTACCCATATTTCTACTTGTATATATTTGTGTGGTTTCATGTATTACACATAAATCTTGGATCCATTTGGAGTGTATTCAGGTATATTGTGAAGTGTGATTTCAGTTTTGGCTTTCTCCAAATGAATATTTGATTGTTTCATCATACAGTTGACCCTTGAACAACATGGGGGATGCGGTGCTGACCATCCATGCAGTCAAAAATCCGTGTATTACTTATAGTCAGCTCTCTGTATACACTATTCCTCCAGTATCCACGATTCCACTTCCATGTAGTAGTAGTAAATACTTTTGAAAAAAAATCTGCATATAAGTGGATCCATACAGTTCCAACCTGTGTTGTTCAAGGGTCAACTGTAATTTATTAAAAGTGACCATATTCCCCCCAGTGTTTTGAGATACCATCTTATTAGACACTAAATTTGTTCATGTAATCTAGTTTAGCCTTGCTTTTCTGTCTGTTTCTGTGTTCCTGTTCTAATGCCACACTGTTAAACTTATAGAGGGGTTTTAACATTTTTGAATATCTGATAGAGCTTGTCCTCCATCATTCCTCTTTTGAAAGGTTTTCTAATATATTCTTAAATATTTATTTTTCAATATGACCTATAATATCAGCTTATTTAAAAATTTGTATTTTTTATTGGAAATTCTATGTATACCCATGCATAAATATATTACACATATATATAATAACTTGGAGAGAAATTACGTAGTTAGGATGTTGAGTTGTCCCACCCAAGACAATGGATGTGCTTCCGTTTATTCAAAACAGAAGTGTTTTCAAGTTTTCCTTATATATATATATTTTGCACATTTTTTGTTAAGTTTATTTTTAAGAATTTTATCTTTATTGTTCCTATTATAAATGGAGTTTTCCCTTAATGTTCTATATTCTAGTTATTATTTGTATATGTGAAAGTTATTGATTTCTGTTTATTAAATTTATATCCTACTTTATAGTTTGATTTAGTTTTTTGATTCCTTTGATTTTCTAGATATAAAGGCATCATCTGCAAATAGGGAGGTTTTACTTATTTTACAGTGTTTAATCTTCTATGTGATTTTGCTTTGCTAATACTTGTAGTATGTTAAAGAGTAGTGAGACAGTGAACCTCCTTTCTTGCCTTGTTCCTCATCCTGGTGGAAATACCTCTAGTCAGAGGTTTCCCACTATGTAACATATTGGCTTTAGGAGTGATGGTTTAGTAATCATGTTAAGGAAGTATGCATTAAATACTATGTTACTAAGTGCTTTTTTAAAATGAGGGATGGGTGACAAATTTCATCAGAGGTCTTTTTAACACCTATGGTGATAATCATGGTATTTCTCCTTAAATTTTTAATAGGGTGAAATATGTTAGATTGATACTGAACCATTCTGACACTTCTGGGATAAATCTCTCTTGCCTCATATTGTATTAATTTCGTGTAGTGTTAAAATCTTTTGCTAATATTTGCTTAAAACATTTTACTATGAATGTATGTAAATTCATAAGAATTTTTGAAAGTGTGATATCTTTTTTTTTTTTTTTTTGCGTGGTATGTGGGCCTCTCACTGTTGTGGCCTCTCCCGTTGAGGGGCACAGGCTCTGGACGTGCAGGCTCAACGGCCATGGCTCACGGGCCCAGCCGCTCCGCGGCATGTGGGATCTTCCCGGATAGGGGCACGAACCTGTGTCCCCTGCATCGTCAGGCGGACTCTCAACCACTGCGCCACCAGGGAAGCCCAGAAAGTGTGATATCTTTATCAGGTTGAGGTATTAGTGTTACTCTTGCTTCATAAAAATGATTATAAAGTTTTTCTTCTTTTTTCCATTCTCTGAAACAGTTTAGGTAATATTGGGAACATGTGGTTTTTAAAATTTTGGTAGAATTTATTCTCTGAAAACATCTGCTTCTGATTCCTTTATTACAGGATAGTTCTTTGATGACTTTCTCTATTCTATGGAAATTGCTTAATCTATCTCTGTAGGGACCAATTTTTCCTAAGAAATTATTTATTGCATCTAGGTTTTCCAGTTTATTTGCATAGATATTATACTTATGATTTTTAAATAGATCCTGTTTCAGTGATTAATTCCTCTTGATCATTTCTTATTTTGTATTTGTGTGCTGTCTCCTTTGTCTGTATTATTAGTTATTTTTCAAGAACTAGAGTTTTGATTTATTTTGTGCTTTGCTCTTCTCTTTTATACCTCATTAATTCTGCTGTTATTTTTCCCTTCTCTCTTCTACTTTCTTTCTTAGGAATTTGATTATTTTATCACTGCTTTTATTGTATTCCATAGATTCTTTAATGTGGTGTTTTTATATCATGATTCTTTAGAAATTCTGAAATTTTTATTTTTATTTTCTTTTCCAAAGAACTGTTTAATAGAAAGTTTTAAAATTTTCATTGAACAGTCTTTTTGTTTTCTGTTTTAATTAATTTCTAATTGTTGTTTTATAATCAGAAAATGTGGTATTACTTTTACTTTGTGAAACTTACAGAGGTTTTGTGATGACCTCATAGACGGTCAGATTTACTGAATGTGTCATGTACATTTGAGAAGGTATGTTCTTTTTGATAGGTGTCAGTAAGAGCTACTTTATTGATTACGTTATTTGGGTTGTATATATCTTTACTTTTTTGTATATATTTTTACTTTTTTTACGAATTTTTTTGTTCTTTTGATCTTTTTTGAGAGAGAGTGAAGTATTGAAGTCACCTGTTATTACTGTATTCTGTCTATTTCTGCTTGCTTTATTAAGGAAGTTACTGCGTTATTTGGTGAAAATATATTCATAGCCATTTTTTCTTTACTGTGGATTGGATCCTTCAGTATTATCTAGTAAACTCTTTGTCTTAATTAATACTTTTAACCCTAAAGTCTCCCTTATGGAATATCAGGATTTTTTATTTACTTGTATTTACCGGGTCCAGCTTTTCTGAGTCACTTTGTTTTAAGTGAGTCTGTTTATTTAACAGTTGGGTTTTGCTACATGAGCCAATTAGAAAATTTTTTTTATTTAATAGGTCATTTAAGTCCATTTTTATTGATTGATATGGTTATTGCTTTTTTTTTTTTTTTTTTTGGCTGCATTGGGTCTTCACAGCATGTGGTATCTTCCCGGGCCAGGGCTCAAACCCATGTCCCCTGCATTGGCAGGCAGATTCCCAACCACTGAGCCACCAGGGAAGCCCCTATTGCATATTCTTTTAAGTAATATTTACTATGTATTATATATTATATTTCTTTTTAAAAATTGATTTATTTATTGTAGTATAGTTGATGTACAATATTATATGTTATAGGTGTACAATATAGTGCTACACAATTTTTAAAGGTCATAGTCCATTTATAGTTATTATAAAATATTGACTGTATTACCTGTGGTGTTCAACATGTCCTTGTGGCTTATTTTATACATAGTAGTTTGTACCTCTTAATCTCCCTACCCCTATTTTGCCCCTCTCCCTTCCCTCTCCCCAGTGGTAACCAGTAGTTTGTCCTCTTTATCATCCAGTCTGCTTCTTTTTTGTTATATTCACTAGTTTGTTGTCTTTTTAGATTCCACATATAAGTGATAACATACAGTATTTGTCTTTCTCTGTCTTATTTCACTTAGCATAATACCCTCCAAGTCCATCCACATTGCTGCAAATGGCAAAATTTCATTCTTTTTTTTTTTTTTAAAGAAGATGTTGGGGGTAGGAGTTTATTAATTAATTAATTTATTTTTGCTGTGTTGCATCTTCATTTCTGTATGAGGGCTATCTCTAGTTGCGGCAAGCGGGGGCCACTCTTCATTGTGGTGCACGGGCCTCTCACTATCGTGGCCTCTCTTGTTGCAGAGCACAAGCTCCAGACGCGCAGGCTCAGTAGTCGTGGCTCACGGGCCTAGTTGCTCCGTGGCATGTGGGATCCTCCCAGACCAGGGCTCGAACCTGTGTCCCCTGCATTAACAGGCAGATTCTCAACCACTGCTCCACCAGGGAAGCCCTCCTTCTTTTTTATGACTGAGTAGTATTCCATTGTATATATATACCACATCTTCTTTATCCATTCATCTGTTGATGGACGCTTAGGTTGCTTCCATATCTTGGCAATTGTAAACAATGCTGCCATGAATATTGAGGTGTATATATCTTTTCAAATAAGTGTTTTTGAGGGTTTTTTTGATATATACTCAGGAGTGGAATTGCTGGGTCATATGGTAGTTCTATTTTTAGTCTTTTGAGAAACCTCCATACTGTTTTCCATAGTGGCTGCACCAATTTACGTTCCTACCAACATTGTATGAGGCTTCACTTTTCTCCACATCCTTGCCAACATTTGTTATTTATGTTCTTTTTGATGATAGCCATTTTCACAGGTGAGAGATGATATCTCATTGTGGTTTTGATTTGCATTTCCCTAAGGATTAGCAACATTGGCTTCTTTCCATGTGCCTGTTGGCCATCTGCATTTCCTCTTTGGAAAAATGTCTATTCAGTTTTTCTGCCCATTTTTTAATTGGGTTGTTTGTTTTTTTGGATATTGAGTTATATGAGCTGTTTATATATGTTGGATATCAATGCCTTATCAGTCATATCATTTGCAAATATTTTCTCCCATTTAGTAGCTTGTCTTTTCATTTTGTTTATGGTTTCCTTTTCTGTGCAAAAGCTTTTAAGTTTAATTTAGCCCCATGTGTTTATTTTTGCTTTTATCCTTTGCTTTAGGAGATAGATCCAAAAATATTGCTACAATGTATATCAAAGAGTGTTTGCCTGTGTTTTCCTCTAGAAGTTTTATGGTTTCTGGTCTTACATTTAGGTCTTTGATCCATGTTGAGTTTATTTTATTTTATTATTATTACTTTTTAATTTATTTTTGGCTGTGTTGGGTCTTTGTTGCTGCGTACGGGCTTTCTCTAGTTGTGGCGAGTGGGGACCACTCTTGATTGCAGTGTGTGGGCTTCTCATTGTGGTGGCTTCTCTTGTTGTGGAGCGTGGTCTCTAGGTGCACAGACTTCAGTAGTTGTGGCACGCAGGCTCAGTGCTTGTGGCTCGCAGGCTCAGTAGTTGTGGCGCACGGGCTTAGTTGCTCCGCGGCATGTGGGATCTTCCCGGACCAGGAATTGACCCCATGTCCGCTGCATTGGCAGGTGGATTCTTAACCACTGCGCCACCAGGGAAGTCCTGAGTTTATTTTTGTATATGGCATTAGAGAACGTTCTAATTTCATTCTTTTACATGTAGCTGTCCAGTTTTCCCAGCACTGCTTATTGAAGAGACTGTCTTTTCTCCATTGTATATTCTTGCCTCCTTTGTCATAGATTAATTGACCATAGGTGTGTGGGTTTATTTCTGGGCTGGCTATTCTGTTCCATTGACCTATGTGTCTGTTTTTGTGTCCATACCATGCTGTTTTGATTACTGTAGCTTCATAATATAGTCTGAAGCTTCATAATATAGTCAGGGAGCATGATTTCTCCAGCTCCATTCTTCTTTCTCAAGATTGTTTTGGCTATTTGGGGTCTTTTGTGTTTCCATACAAATTTAAAAATTATTTGTTCTAGTTCTGTGAAAAATGCCATTGGTATTTTGATAGGAATTGCATTGAATCTGTATATTGCCTTCGGTAGTACGGTCATTTTAACAATATTAATTCTTCCAATCCAAGAACACAGTATATCTTTCCGTCTGTTTATGTCATCTTTGATTTCTTTTATCAGCATCTTATAGGTTTTTGAGTATAGGTCTTTTACCTCCTTAGGTAGGTTTATTCCTAAGTGTTTTATTCTTTTTGATGTGATGATGAATGAGATTGTTTCCTTAATTTCTTTTTCTGATAGTTTGTTGTTAGTGTATAGATATATAACAGATTTCTGTGTGTTAATTTTGCATCCTGCAATTTACTGAATTCATTGATGAGCTCTAGTAGTTTTTTGGTAGCATCTTTAGGATTTTCTATCTGTTGTATCATGTCATCTGCAAACAATGACAGTTTTACTTCTTCCTTTCCAATTTGGATTCCTTTTATTTTTTTTTGTCTGATTGCTGTGTCTAGGACTTCCAATACTGTGTTGAATAAAAGTTGCAAGACTGGGCATTCTTCTCTTGTGCCTGATCTTAGAGGGAATACTTTCAGCTTTCCCCATTGAGTATGACGTTAGCTGTGGATTTGTCCTCTATGGCATTTATTATGTTGAGGTATGTTCCCTCTATTCCCACCTTCTGGAGAGTTTTTATCATAAATGAATGTTGAATTTTGTCAATGCTTTTTCTGCATCTGTTGAGGTGATCATATGATTTGGTAATATGGTGTATCACATTGATTGATTTGCAGATATTGAAAATTTGAAACTGTAGTTTCCTTTTTTGGAATCTCTTTGTGTACTTCTTTTTCTTCTATTTTGATATGTTCTCTAGATATTTTTAATATTACATGTCATATATAAAATATTATGTATTTTATATGTTCTATATTTTAATTTTTGTTCTAATGGTTAGCTTTGTACTAATACCTTCTTTTTTTTTTTTTTTTTTTTTTGCGGTACGCGGGCCTCTCACTGCTGTGGCCTCTCCCGTTGTGGAGCACAGGCTCCAGACACACAGGCTCAGCGGCCATGGCTCACAGGCCCAGCCGCTCCGTGGCATGCGGGGTCTTTCTGGACCAGGGCATGAACCCGTGTCCTCTGCCTCGGCAGGCAGACTCTCAACCACTGCCCCACCAGAGAATCCCGTGTACTAATACCTTTGTTAATGCCCATTTCCTTACTTAGATTTTTTCCCCCTACCTTCTCTGTCACTTTTTTACTGACCATTTTTACCTCTCTCTTTATTTCATTTTCACTGTTTTATCTGTTTTAATTTTTGCTTATGTCCCTCATTATATTCTCAGTCTAAGCTGTTCATTCCTTGGTTGTCATTCAAGGAAGGATGATTTTTTTCTTTATCTTCATTTTTATCCCCTGTGTTGTTAACTCTCATTTTACATCTTCCTAACTTTATGTTCATTTCTATTTTGAATTTTTAAATATATTCTTTGAGGTTTTTTTCACACCTGCAAATGCTTGTTTAAAGGTAATTAATTTTGTCTGGCATATTTTGTTATAGTTTTTCTGTGCTTTGTGGTTGTTTTTTGGGAATAATTTTCGTCATCTGAAATGTTTTGATTTTCATTTTTTTGTTTTCTATTACAGTACTTTTAATATAGATGTTATCTTCTATATTCTGTTAATTTTAGGAATATCTTACATTTTTCTAGGCCAGCATTAACAGTTGTGTGAAGAAAAGGATGAGTTTGGTGGCAAATTAGATTTCTTAGCTCAAGAGAGCCCTCTTTGGTTGGCATGTTGAAGTGCAGCTTGTTTCATGAATGTCTACGTTCTTTGGGTGGCAAGGAGAGAGGATCATGAAGTCTTCTGATGTTTCTATTTTATGTTAATGTTGAACTTTAAATTTTTACCGCTTATTTCCTTCTTCTCTTTCACCCTCAAATCCACATGAATCCTTCCCCTTAACGCTATTCCCTTTCCAAGTCTTTCCCACTCTTTTCAGGAAGGGGTACAACTCCCACCTCTGATTGCAAACAATTTCAAGGCTCTCCCTCTCAATTCCACACAGCCAGTACTCTGAATATCCAGGTGTCAGACTTATTCTCAGCATTTATGCTCTAAGGGTGGGACTCTGTCTTTTAGAAGATAATTATATGTGTATTCCACACCTCAAGTGCCCACTTGCTGCTCTACAGTGGGCTCCAGAGGTGGCTCTGCTTGCTTCTGAATGTTTATTTCCCTAGTTACTTGTAAATTGAAGTATTATTCTGTTTTAGTCATGCTGTAAACATGGGTTATTGTGGTTTTATTTATTCTCTCTGATTTGTATGATATTCAGAAGGTGTATGGAGGTTCTAATTTAATGACCCCATTATCCTGTGGGATTCTAAAATCAGATCAGTTTAAAATGTAATCGTTAAGGAGGTCTTCTTTTTTTGAGCTGCAATTTCCTCCTTATAATTTTCATATATCAATTCTAGTTGTGTCTTCTGAGGCAACGTAGAATGAATCAAATTTCTCTTTTATGTTCAAACACAAACTGTTTCACAGCCCATAAAACCTTTTCTGTGGAATAATCATCCATTGATCCTTCAACCACTACTCAGGTGGTAAAACTTCAAGTCACCCCTCCCTGCATCTGATCACTCTCTTTATCAAAGAAACTAACTTCTCAGGTTCATTGTTTCCTATACTGTATTTACCAGCATAACTTGAGGACATTATTACTATTGGAAGAAGCTAACAATAGCGATTTAAAAGTTCACTCTTAGAAGAATTACTTTCCTTCATCCAAATGTAATGATTTACATAAAGCAATAAAGGAAAATTGAAAATGGGAAAAAAACATGTTTTATATTTTGCTTTCAAGAAAGGACAGTCATCAGTTGGCTTATCCACAAACACAGCAAGTATTTATTTTGACTGGAAGAACAGTTAATGTGTCTAAATGTTTCTAACCAAATTAGCAAATAAAAAGTAGAATAGCCTGAATGAATATGAATACTTATGAATCTCTTAATTAGGAGTCTAGTGCTGCAAACTGAATGCTAATGAAGTAAAAGAGCACTGCTTTGCTTGTTCTCAATTTATGTAGCACTGGCAGCTATGATTTTTATGTAATGATGCTAGCACATCCTAGGTCGATAAAAATTTTCAACACAGAGCACAGTATACTTAGAGTGTTCAAATAGGAAGATGATAGGAGAATGTGGGGAAATTGCATGGGGCAGTGGCAGTTGAGAAGGTAAAGTGAATGTAGGATTTTCTTACCAGCTTTGGGAGTGGCTGTTGTTGAAACTGAAAATGGAACTGAATGAAGCTAAATGATGCGTTTTCCCTATGTGACTTCCCTACCTCAACTTCCGATGTGATCTAGTATCTTTATTAAAGAGCAAAGAAATAAACCTGAAGATTTGGATACAGAAAGAAATATCAATTTAAGTCTAGAGGATATGGGAGCTTTGCACTTGGAGTGCTAGTTTTCTAGTTCAGAGGTGTTCAACTTTTGTTCAGCTTTGACACATGAAGGATGACGTTCCTCTGCATAACACAAGGCATTTGTGTTATTTAGACTTGCCCTCTGTAATTCTACTTCTCTTTCTCTTTGGAAATATTGGGAGGCAGGTGAAATAAAGTGACTTTATTGTGGGATTAAACTTGAATCTTATCAAATTTTTTTCAAAGTAAATCATCATCATGGTAAGAAATAACTTGATGTATGGTAGTCTCCAAGTACTCTACTAGGCAGGCTCTCCCAGACGTAATAGAACAGAAGGGCTCACAGACCAAATCAAGATAATTTAATCATTCAGTTAGTTGAATCAATTGAAAATATACAGCAAGAAGCAAGGGGAAAGAAATGAGGTAGGTTAATATACCTAGGATAGGGTTCAAGCAGGATAAAGGCACTATGCTACCTAAATCCTGTGTTACACATGTTCATAAGTTCTCTTTCTATCCCTCTCTCCCTCACTCTCCTTTTCCTTCTCCCCTCTTCTTCTCCCTCCTTCTCCCCTCTTCTTCTCCCTCCTTCTGCTCTATCCACCTCTCTCTCTCTCTCTCTCTCTTTTCTCTCTTTTCTCTCTCATATATGAATTTCAAATTAAGATGCTTAGTAATTGGGGCTGTATAACCACTCTCCTTAAAGCATCAATCCCTGAGCAAAGCACTGAATCATATAATCATGGTGCATCATCCACATCTAGCCAATCCCTCTATTCTGGATTTTCAGTAAAAGGCTTTAGTTATTTGAACACCAGCTGTTGGCCTGTTCCCAATACTGCAAATAATAGAAGCATTTATAAACCACTCATGTTGCCTTTTTTTTTGGCCACGCCACACGGCATGCGGGATCTTAGTTCCCCAACCAGGGGTCAAACCTGTGCCCCCTGCAGTGGAAGCGCAGAGTCTTAACCACTGAACTGCCAGGGAAGTCCCAAAGTTACCTTTTTTCAGTGTACTTCAGAAGACAGGATATTACTTTTTATTTTAATCACTTCATATCTTTGATTGTGACAAATACGTTTGTCTGAAATCTGAGGGATATCCAAAAGAGAGACATCAGAGATTAATCTCAATTACTTAAATTCTTAAATTACATTTCTGGATGAAAGCTAAAACACAGAAACTAACTTAGTATAAAATTGATAAATGTGTGGTGTGAGTTGCATATGTTTATTTTTCTTCTAGAGAAATTCTAGAGAAAACGGGCAAGGCTACATTACCTAGATAAAACAGAGTGTGCAAATTTGCAAAATTTTTTGGCAACTACAAGAGTTTTTAGACATCCTATGTTACTTCCTCTCCAGAGCAGAAAGTAATCATAGGGAATACAGGAACATCTGGTCCTACAGGTAAGCAGTGTCAGAGAAGAATTTTAAAAAGGAGGAGAAAGTAGGTAAATAGGGGTAAATATCATAGGGTCAGTGCCCTTTTGTATGCCTTTTCTTTTTTGTGTGTGTGTGTGTTCCTGCTTATGGATTGCTTTGCCCACTTCAAAGTCCATACTTACTATTTATGTTATATTCTAAATTTGATATCATACAGGACCTAGAGTATTCCTACTTGAGTGAGTCTGAAAGGAAAAATCAGCATTTCAGTCATGTGCAGACTACATAGATTCAAAATATTTTTTAAAAGCATGATACAAAGATTTCTGTTTCTAATCAAGATGGAGAGTAAATTCAGAGGATCATAATTTATTTTCCTGCCTAAACAACAAAAAACTGGATAAAATACATGAAAGAATAGTTTTTAAGACATTGGACATTGGGCAGTAAAGGGTAGTGATTCCCTTCGCTATATGAACAGATGAGATGAGACCTATAATTGTCCCAGCTTATTGCCTGCAGATTTCCCAGGCCAAAGGGAGAGAGATCCCAAAGCATGGAGGTCTCCCTAAGTTGCAAAGATGAAGCTGGAAGTCTGGGGAGACCAAGGAACCAAGAGCTCGGAGGAAAGAGCGTAACAGAGGAAAGAGCTGTTCAGAGACAGGGAGAGAGATCTCTGGAGATCTACAGAGTCCTCCTCCATGAGTCTTCAGCTGAGTACTGATCACTGCATGAGGGTGAGGAAACTGCTCAATGCAGAAAGGATTAGAGGGAATAATACCCAGTGTTTACAGGGGGTACCAGCCAAAATGGAAAACCTCATAATTTGTGGAATGTTGGGTAGAGTACTCAGAAGTGTTTTGCCTCAGTAGCAGCAAAATCATTCCTAAACTAAATGCTGCTCTGGTTCCTCCTAACAGTGCTTGTAAGGAAGAGCTGAATGGCTCAAACTGTTCCTAAATAACAACAATATCACAGAATAAAGCTCAATAATATTTATAGGAATTCAAAAATATACAGCATTCAACAAGATAAAATTAGTAATGTCCAATAAAAAATTATCAGCATGCAAAGAAGAAAGATACTATGATCCATACGAAGGGGAAAAATAATCAAAAACAATCCAGATGGGACACAGAAGATAGTAAATGAGAACAATAAACAGTTATTATAACTATATTCCTTAAGTTTAAGAAGCTGGAGTAAATACTGCACAGGTTAAGTAAAGACAGAAAATGTTAAAAAGACTCAAATTGGCCTTCCATGGATTAAACCTGCAATGTGTGAAATGAAAAACATACCGGGTGGGATTAATGATGGAGTAGACATTGGAGAAGAAATGATTATTGAACTTCAAGACAAAGTAATTGAAACTATACAAATGAAGCACATTAAAATGACTGAAAAAAAACCCCCAGAGCATTAGTGAGTATTTAATATTTCTTACAGTGCAGGTCTGCCAGAGATGAGATGAATCCTTTCAGTTTTTGCCTGCTTCTAAATGGCTTTATTTTGACTTCATGTTAAAAGGATATTTTTACTGGATATAAAATTATAGATTAACAGTTTTTCTTTAAGTACTTCAAAGATGTCGTTTAATTGCTTATCCCCTTTATTTTTTCTGATAAGTCAACCATCATTCTCATCATTGTTCATTGTATGTAATATATCTTCTCTCATTTTAAGATTTTATCTTTATGCTTTAGACTTCCTTCAGACTTCAAGAAACCCCCTATGCTTACACCTCAGGAAAGAATCTCTTTCAGCTTCCCTGTCCCTCTCTCAGTCATAAATTATCATTGCTGTTACTCAGTGTACAGCCTGGAGAACTTATAGAGCTTGTCTCAGTCCTCCTTTCCTGTCCTCAGAGTTCATGAGGTCCTGCACACTGTACCTTGGTAGAGCTGGTCTCTCTCAGTATTCTTGCCCCTCTTCACCAAAGTTAGGTGCCTGCTGCCTTGTATCAATGTAAAGCCTGAGTGCTTGAAAGTTTTTTTAAGCATTCCTACTCTAGCCCCAGTATTTCTCATGACTACTCTGTGAAGGCTATGAAGAGTTGTAGGCGGCTGTACTCTGTGTTCTGAGGATTTTAAACCATCATGCCAGCTCACACTTAGTCTACAGAAATTTGTTAAAATTTCAGAAGTTTAATTCTTGAGTTATCCCAGTTTTCTTCTTACCTTTCTTCTTGCTCTGACAGCTTTCTCCTTTTCTACTGCTTCACCAAGGATGAAAGAAGCTATTGGGTTGCTTTGCTCCCAAGAGAGGTATGTAACTTTCTGAATTTTAATTCATTTCATATTTTTTCTCCATCCTTAGCTCTCTGATGACTTTTTAATAAATTATGATTTTATGGGTTATCTGGATTGTTATTATTGCTAGGGTAGGAATGACATTCTTTTGCAACTTTCTACATTCTAGGCAGAAGCTGACACCCGACAGTTTACATATAAATGATTGTTTTCCCTTCCAATATATATATATCTTGGAATTCCTTTTTCAAAATTTCTTAGAATCATTCATCATATTCTTTCAAATACCTTTGGTGGTGGAAAATCTTTAGTTCCAAAAATCGTATCTGCTCTAAAATAAGAATGACATTCAAAATTGAGTTTCTAAGTAATGCTGATGATGAAATTTGGTAATGTTATTAGCAAAAAAAAATTATAAAATAGTCTGATTTTCTTGTTTCTTTTAAACAATTTTTTTTTTTTTTTTTTTTGCGGTACGCGGGCCTCTCACTGTTGTGGCCCTCTCCTGTTGCGGAGCACAGGCTCCGGATGCGCAGGCTCAGTGGCCATGGCTCACGGGTCTAGCTGCTCCACGGCATGTGGGATCTTCCCGGACCGGGGCACGAACCTGCGTCCCCTGCATCGGCAGACGGACTCTCAACCACTGCGCCACCAGGGAAGCCCTCTTTTAAACAATTTTGAAGGCAATTTTATGTAAACAGTTCAAAACTGGTTTTGAGTGATGGCAGCATCATTGAAATAAGAAACTTCTTTCTTATGATGGCTGTTTAATTATAGAATAGCAATTTAAGCCAAATATATTTTTTAAATATTTGTTTATTTAATTATTTTGGTTGCTCCAGGTCTTAGTTGCAGCATGTGGGATCTTACTTGCGGTATGTGGATGTCTTGGCTGCAGCATGCAGACTTCTTAGTTGCGGCATGTGGACTCTTAATTTTGGCATGCATGTGGGATCTAGTTCCCCGACCAGGAATTGAACCTGGGCCCCCTGCACTGGGAGTGTGGAGTCTTACCCACTGGACCACCAGGGAAGTCCCTACGCCAAATATTTAAGAAGATGTAATCTTAAAATCCATTTTCATTGCTCATGAGATATCACCTCACACCAGTCAGAATGGCCATTATCAAAAAGTCTACAAACAATAAATGCTGGAGAAGGTATGGAGAAAAGGGTGTTTTCCCACTGTTGGTGGGAATGTAAACTGGTATAGCCACTATGGAGAACAGTATGGAGGCTCCTTAAGGAACTAAAAATAGTTACCATATGATCCAGCAATTCCATTCCTGGGCATATATGTTATCCAGAGAAAAACCTGGTTCAAAAGGATACATGCACCCCAGTGCTCATTGCAGCACTGTTTACAATAGCCAAGACATGGAAGCAACCTAAATGTCCATCAACAGATGAATGGATAAAGAAGATGTGGTACATATATACAATGGAATATTACTCAGCCATTAAGAAGAATGATATAATGCCATTTGCAGCAACATGGATGTACCTGGAGATTATCATAGTAAGTGAAGTAAGTCAGACAAAGACAAATATCATATGATATCACATATATGCAGAATCTAAAAAAAATGATACAAATGAACTTATTTACAAAACACACACAGACTTAGAGATTGAATTTATGGTTCCCAAGGGGAAGGGTGGGAAGGAGGGATAGATTGGGAGTTTAGGATTGACATATACACACTGCTATATTTAAAATAGATAACCAACAAGGACCTAATCTATAGCACAGTGAAATCTACTCTATATAATAACCTAAATGGGAAAAGAATTTGAAAAAGAATAGATGCATGTATATGTATAACTGAATCACTCTGCTGTACACCTGAAACTAACACAGCATTGTTAATCAATTATACCCCAATATAAAAAAAAAATCCATTTTCATTGCTCATATATCTAGCCTTGAATACCTGTTTTTAAATTACTTTAAAATATTTCAGATTTTATTTCTCCTTATACTGAATAATGCAATACAATTGATAATACATATTTTCTCCATTTTATGATTTTCTTTGTAAATACAAAAATAGATTTTTTTCTTAGTTTAATTGAAAACATATCATAGCCATCTTTACCTTGTTTACAACTGACTGTAATTTCAAATGAAGTGTTTCAGGAGGAAGATAGACATTCCATTCATGAAAACGAAAGTGGAAATTTTTCCAAAAATTACCAGGGAAAAGTGGAATCAGATGTGACACAGCTCTCCCTGAAGAGGGCAGCACTCTATGGGAAATCGGAAGTCATAGGAGAATGCTTCTGAACTTTTGCCTCATGTACCAGAGCCTGGTCAAAGCATTGAGAAACATTTATTTTAACTGAATTTTAAACAGTCATAAAATGATTGAACGCTTTCTTCTGAGGCTGAATATTCTGGCTAGGTGCTTATTTGGTATTTTTTTCTGTCAATACCAAAGTTTAAGCACATGTAATAATTATGACTTATTGTATATTTACTGCTTTCTGTGTAAGAAACAATTTCTTTTAATTATTGAAAATGATTTCTTTTGAATTTCTTTGGCATCCTCATGTCTTGAAAATTGCAGGATTTATTGCACAAAGCCATGTTCACGGTATTCTTACATTTTATGATTTTATGAATGCCTATTATGTCCCCATGAACGTGTTTAGTTCTTGTTTTATTTTTAAATCTTGTAGACTGTTGGTTTTTCTTTTTGGCTGCGTTGGGTCTTTGTTGCTGTGTGCAGGCTTTCTCTAGTTGCGGTGAGCAGGGGCTACTCTTTGTTGCAGTGTGCGGGCTTTAGTTGCGGTGGCTTCTCTTGTTGTGGAGCATGGGTTCTAGGTGTGCAGTCTTCAGTAGTTGCAGCACGCAGGCTCAGTAGTTGTGGTTCTCAGGCTCTAGGGCACGGGCTCAGTAGTTGTGGCACATGGGCTTAGTTGCTCCGTGGCATGTGGGATCTTCCCGGACCAGGGCTCGAACCCATGTCCCCTGCATTGGCAGGCGGATTGTCAACCAGTGAGCCACCAGGGAAGACCCTAGACTGTTTCTTTAAGCCGTTTACATATATGGAAGTTTTCTTTTTCCATTCATCAAATTCCAATCCAACAAATGTGTTGTTTTTGAGCATTTTCTAAGTGCAAGCTCCTTTGCAAATGCTTCTGTGTCTGGCTTATTTTAGTTGTCCTTACTTTTATCTTCTGCAGTTCAATTATACATGTGTTGACACTTGGTCAGATACAGCAAGCAGAGGTTGGTGCCTGCCAGCAGCATCTTGCAATTGTACCTCCTATATAATGCCTAATCTAACTTTTTCCATTCATCTCTTATTCTTTTCTTATTATGAAATATATGTACTTACAGAAGAATTTATAAAATATATCTGTACTGTCTAATGAATACTTATAAAACAAGCTCTGGTATAACCCAAGTCAAAAAATAGAAATTTTGCAACATCCAAGAACACCCACCTTGTTTGTGGCTTCCTTCCTAATTATAATTCTATCCCTCCACTCTGGAAGTATCCACTATTCTGGCTTTGTGATAATCATACCTTTCTTTTCCTTTATGCTTTTACAACCTATATGTGCATCTCTAAACAATGGCCTGGTTTAGCCCGCTTTGAACTTAATATGAGTGGACTTTATACTGTTGGAATTATTTTTATCTTTCTTCTTTTGTTCAATATTGTGTTTGCAAGGTCATCCATACTATAGCATTTTGCATACCATTTTCTTAGTGATATACTCTTCCATTGTATGCATATTTCACAACTCATTCATACTATTGTAAGTGGACATTCAGGTGTTTGCAGTTTTTGGTTACCATAAATAACACTGCTACAAATATTCTTACACATGTATGCTAGTGCACATGTTTACATGTTTTTAGGGTACTACTGGCATACTTTAACATTTCCCTCGTGAAACACCTCTTGGACTTTGATATACAAATTTTAGAATGTAAGTGTCCTTGCAATATACTTGTTAGCTGATTTATATGAAAAAATTGTATTTATGTCTCGCAAACTCAATACTACATTTTAAACAAAACAATGTGTGTGTGGGAGGGGAAGTCTGGGTTATATTCCAGGTAGAATTGTTAAGTATTAATGTTTTGAAAGGTGTAGCTAGAATCACTGAACACATATGTGATGGTTAATTTTATGTGTCAACTTGACTGGAGGCGTTGCCCAGATATTTGGTTAAACATTATTCTGGATGTATCTGTGAGGGAGTTTCTGGACGAGATTAACATTTGAATAGGCAGAGACTAAGTTCAACAGGTGGCCCTTTCCAATGTGGGTGAGCCTCATCCATTTCACTGAAGGCCTGAATAGAACAAAAGGCTGAATAAAGGAGAATTTGCTCTCTCTGCCTATCTTCTAGCTGGAACATTGGTCTTCTCCTGCCTTCACACTTGGACTTGGACAGGAACTACACCATTGGCTTTACTGGGTCTTCACCAGATTTCTGGGTTCAACTGCAGATCTTGGAACTTCTCAGTCTCCATAATCACGTGAGCCAATTCCTTATAATAAATCATGTATGATATATTACATCAGTTGGATATTATATATCCAAGTTTTACTTCTCTGGAGAGCCTAGACTAGTACAGCATGTTCTGCATACAAAGAAACAATTTGAAGTAACTATATTAGTCATTTAATGAATACTTTATATGCATTTTACTCTGAATTAGTTATGTTTTAGGAAATTGGTGGATGTTTTAGGTTGATATAAAAACACTATAATTTTCCTTATTTAAAATATTAAGAAATAGACTCTCAATTAGCATTTATTTTTAAAATGTCTAATTTACAAAGATAAATTTCTGATCTTAAGTGAAGAATACCTAAAGTGGGAAATGCTATACCTAAAATGGCAGTGCTGGGTAAAAGATTGTGTGTATCTTCAACTTGGCTAGATAATGCCAAATTGTTTTCCAAAAGTGAAGTGTGAATATTCCCACCAGGTGTCTATGGTACTTCTGTTGCTTACATCCTCACCAACAGGGTAACCAAATATCCCAATTTTTGAGGAAGCATGCTGTTTTACAGAAAAATGCATAAGACATAGAAGGGACTGTAGAATTAGAGAACAATAATTTCACAGAAATTACATTAATAGATTGAGGGAAGGATTATTAATCGGTGTCAAGATCATTAAGTAAATGGCTTATGGAAAACTGGCCATTGGTTAATCGTTAAAAGAAAACCTCACACATTATTTTTTAATCACAAGGGGAAAATTTTATCTGTACAGTGGAGGGGAAAACAAAATAACTTAGTATAGGAATCAATCAATCATAGTGTCGTTAATGTTTGTTATTCAGATATTGTGTGCCAGATATAAAGCCACATGAAGTACACACCAAGGCCTATGAATTATTCTAGGCAAAAATATTTAAATTGGGTTTATTAAGCCTCTAATATAATGTACAATTTATAAGAAATGCAGGATAGAGACTGACAAGTTAAATGGTAGCATAGCAAAGAAACCAGAAAAATCCAGGGATATTCTACAATAGGTAATTGACCTGGTTCTTTAAAAAGTCATGATTGTGAAAAAGAGATTATAATCTATTACAAGAAACTTAAGGGACATAAAAACCAGATGAAAGTTTGATCCTACATTTGATATTTGAATGGACAAACCATCTGTATGTGATATTTTTGGATCAAATGGGGAATTTTGAATATAGTATAAGTATTAGAAGAGATAAAAGGTACTGAAAGAGAAAGTAGAGATTACTTACTGAAAAAAGTAGGTTGAGGAAGAGTATGTACAATACGATTTTATATTGATATGTAACTACAAAGGTGTGTGTGTGTGTGTGTGTGTGTAAAGACCTGGAAATATATGCGTTAATTAGTAGTGATGGTCTCTGGTGGTGAAGGATTGATTTAATTATGCTTTTCTAATTTTCTACAGTGCACATGTGCTGCTTTTCTAATAATAATTTTTAACTAAGTTATACTTAACTTACAACTTAACATACAATGTTATATTAGTTTCAGGTGTACAGCATAGTGATTCAATATTTTTATACATTATGAAATAATCACCCCAGTAAATCTAGTTACCATCCATCACTACACATGTAATAATAATTTTTGAAAAACACAAGCTAGATAATAAAAAGTTACTCAGTGTAATAGATCAGTATTTTTTAACCGATTAATTTTAATGGAGTGTATTTCCTGGTAAAAATTAAGACATAAAAGCTAAGTATTTTCTGTCTAATAATAATTCTGTGCATGACTAGCATCTTACATGCTAGATAATCTTCTTGGAAATAATGAGTACCTTGATTATTATTAAAAAGACCACTCTATAGGCTCATAAGTCATCTAGTGTCTTCCCTGTTGATTATGTGCATTTTAATGATTTTAAAATAGGTAGAACATGTCTTTCTCTATCCTTCTAGCAATTTATAGTTTTGGTTCCGTCATTTTCATCCCTGTTATATTTAGTTTATTAAAGCAGAAATAAATTGATTAAAATAACTTATGAAGAGTTTGCAGATAGCTGTCTATAATTATGAATAGAGTTTTATGCTCCCGTTTACTTCATTTTACATATATATGTTTTAAAAAATGCACCTCTTCTTTCTCCCACTGACTCTTGAAAGCCTGGATTATAATCTGTCAGTTTTAGTACATTCTTATCTACATGAGAAATTCTTTTGTTGATTGATATAATCATAAAACAATGATCAGAAAATTTTAGTGCATTATTCACTTTTTATTCATAAAAGTGAATAAATAAGGTTTTTGTCCTCAAGGAGATCCCAATCCAGGAGGGAGAAGAAGAAAAAAGGTGCTATATGGATCTATAAACAAAATAATTTCCAAAGCAATAGAATTTCATTTATTTTCTTCAGCAAAATATAAGTATTTATTAGGTTCCAGGTTCTGTGCTAGAAATTGGGCTTCAGAAAGAAAATATACAGTTTCTTCCTTTGAATTGCCAATAGTCTAAGATAGACTAACAAACAGATAAACAGACTGATCACAATCAGTATAATTAGTAGCACTTAATCAGTGGTTCTCAAATAAGGGAGTATTTTGCCCCACAGAGGACACTTGGCAATGTCTGAAGACATCTTTGATTGTCACGTCTGGGGTGTGTGTGCTACTGGCACCTGGTAGGTAGAGGCCAAGGATACTACTGATCATCCTACAATGCACAGGACAGCCCTGTACAACAGAGTTATTAGGTCAAAAATGTCAATAGTGCTGCTCTTGAGAAACCCTACACTAATCATTGAGTGTTTTTGGCTTATGTAAGAGAACTGTCTAACCCAGTGAAGGTAAGTAGGGGAGAAGGACATGGAATGCTTTTATGGAGCCTGCAGCTGAAGTTTGAAGGACAAGTAGAGGTAACCAGGCAGAGGACACCAGATGTGTCACCAGGGGTATGTGAAGAGAGCTATGGGAACATGCAAGAAGGAAAGTCTAATTTGGGGGAATGATGAGGAGTGGGCATGCATAGACAACTGTCAAAGAAGGCTTCTCGGGGATGTTTGAGCTATGTCTAAAAGAATGACTAGGAGGTTGTCATGTGGACATAGGTATATGGGGGATAGTGTTGGAAAAGTTCTTGGATTTCAGTTTCAGATTGAGGTTTGTAATTCTGCCAAGAGTCATTTTGAGAAGTGGTATATTTAGTCCTATAAAATAACAACAAAAAACCTCTGCATATGACAATAGTAATTCATTTGCATCATAAGGGGTCATCATATTTTAAAGATTATATATTTAAGAAAATAATAGAACTCAGTTGCAATGATGAATATATGAGAATATTCATTGCAGCTTTAGCTTCCAAATATTTGGGAATTTTCCAGATATATTTTAAAAAATTGATTTCTAGTTTAATTCTATTATGATCTAAAGACATACTTTTAATAATTTCTATTCTTTAAAATTTGGCAAAGTTTGTTTTATGGCCAAGAATACTGTCTATCTTGTTGAATGTTCCACATGCACTTGAAAGAAATGCTTACTCAGATGTTGTATGGAGTGTTCCATAAATGTAAATAATATGATATTATAGTGACATATTGGTTGATAATGTTGCTTATGTCTCCTGTATCTTTACTGATTTCCTGTCTTTTGTCTAGCAATTACTGAGAGAGGAATGTTGAAGTGTCAAACTGTAATTGTGGATTTATCTATTTCTCTTTTTAGCACTATCAGTTTTTGTTTTGTGTATTTTGAGGTTTTGTTATTAGGGATGTACACATTTAGAATTCTTAGGTCTTCTTGGAGAATTGACCCATTTATTATTATCTAATTTTTCTTTTAAACATTGATAATATTCCTTGTTCTGAAGTAACTTTGTGTGATATTATTAAAGCCACCCAAGCTTTCTTTTGTTGGTGTTTGCATGGTATATCTTTTTTCATCATTTTCCTTTTAACCTATCTATGCTTTATATTAAGGAGATTTCTTATAAATAGCATATACTTTTTAAAACTCCAGTCTGGCAATCTCTGTTTTTAATTGGCACATTTAGATCATTCACATTTTGTCAATGTTGATGTGGTTGAATTAAATTCTACAATCTTGCTTTCTATTGTTCCATCTGTTCATTTCTTTCATCCTCTTTTTCTGCCTTCTTTTTGGTTAACTGAACATTTTTCTTATGATTCCATTTTATCTTCACTATTAACTTATTATTAATACTTCTTAAAAATTGTTTTAATAGTTGCCCTAGGGTTTATGATGTATGTCTTCAGTTAATCAGTCTGCCTTATATAATATTCTTGTTCATGTGTAGATTTTGGTTTTTTCATTATAGAGCACTGACTTTGAGTGTGTGATCATGCTTACAACTAATTACATTATTAAAAATTCTGAAATCTATACTCCTTTGTTTATGTCTAGCAAATGCTCAACAACTGCCTATCAGGAAAAAAAAAGTCCTAATCTGTAGTGTTTGATAATTTCTGTGACTTAACCTCTCCAACCATGGCCTATTTCTAGCTATTATTGTGACATCGCTGAATGTGGAATTAGGAAGAAATGAGACAATTTTTGCACTGAGCCAGGGCAAGCTGGCTCCAATACACACTTCTGAGCCCATAAGGTCCCCTGGTGTTGCTAAGACATGTCCTTGGTTCTTGGTTACTATTTATATTTCTAGGGCCTAAAGCTTCAAATTCTCAGACCTACAAATTCAAATTCCAATATCCAAGGAGTCTGTAACTACATTTCATCCTCTTGTAAGTTTATCTTCTCGTATTACTAAAGAGTTCAGGTTCATTAAATATGATCATATCCCCTTCATAGAATTTCTTTCTACCTTCAAAAATACTCACCAGTGGCTCCCATATACCTATTTGTATTAACTATGTCTGAAATCAATCTAAAGACAAAACAAGGAGATGCATCAGGCCATTCTGTTTGTGCCGGCTACTCAGGAGTTGGCTGCCCTAGTGTCGGGACTTACAACAGACTTAATTTGGGGAAAGGATCCGGGAGGGTTAGAGAGCAGGTTTGCATGTTTTCTTACCAAAAGATTGTGAATCATTGGATTGATATAGGTTAGCCCGAAGGTCTGTGTTTTGAAGACCTAAAAATAGCTGCCTTGGTGCTCACTCATAACCAGCTACTGACTCTCCCAGTGGAAGTCAAGTGGTGACTATGGCCTAACAAGATGAGATCTTATTTACAATAGAATTGGGGAAATGAAACAAATGTTGAACATTTCGAACCTCCTGGGAGGGTCTGCTATGAGACAGTCTTAAGAGTATTTCAATTCCAATGTCTTTATAGAAGGCAGAATCTGAGCCACTCATGATAATGTTAAAATAAAGATTTTGGGGGAGGAGGTGGGTGTGTGTTGAATAGAGAAATTACAGAAGCTCAACACTTTTGACTGAAACTCAATGCTAGGAGACTGGGAAGTGTCTTAAAGAGACTACAGTATATATTCAGGAAAACATTTTGAATAATTGTGAATTTTACTGCACAAACACATAGGTTAATACTTTCTTGTGTTATCGTTTCTCCACATTCCAGGATGAAAATAGTAAAAAAGGGTTGAAAGAAGCTTGAATCTAATTTCTCATTTCTTAACTCCCTTTTCTTTAATTTCTGCATAACACACCATCACCAATATATCAACATTCTTCTAAAGGAGGAAATTGGAATATAAAACACATCTTTATGATAAATAAGAGCATATAGGCAGGAGTTGTAAATCATTTAAATTTCCTCTGGGATAGTGATTCCAAAACATTACTTAGTGAACTGCAATTGCTATTAATCACCTTTATAGCCGAGAAATTCAGATTTTTCCCCAAGTGTATGCATTTCTTTTTCTATGAATTAAAGAATATTTACTTAGATTTATCCTCATAATAACATTTTAAATACATGAGAACCATTTTGTTACACTATAGCTACATCCATGTTTTTTTTTTTGTTGTTTCTTTTTAAATCATGTGTTTTTTCTAAGATAAAAGGAATACAAACTCATTATTTAAAAAATTGGAAAATGTAGATAATACTTATAAATAAAACAGAAAAATCAACCATAAACCCAACACTCAGAGAGAACCTGTCAATATTCACAGAATTTCATCTACATATTTTTATGCACATATTTTAAAAAATTGGAATTATACTATATATACAGTTTCAAATACTAACATTTCCACCAAGAATATATGAGAGCCTTTTCCTATCCTATCAAATATTTTGACTCTATAATTTCCATTTGCTGAATCATATTGGATGCTTCATAATGTAAAGCTTCATAATGCAATGATGTTTCAAGTATTCCATCAATATAGTTCCCTTTTCTATAATTTCAAAATCCAGACATTTTATCTTTTATCTTCTAATCTGCTAAATTTTGGTTCATGGTAGGAAAAATTAGCTCTGGATGATTGCACTCACTTCCTCTTTCTTGTCCAGCTTTCTTCTGGGCATGAAACCCCAAGTGGGAAATGTTCCTAAGCTGTAAAAACTTCTGGAAAAACTTCTGTCCTAAAGAGGTATTTTGCATCTTTCCTTTTCACTATCAATGCGGGACTTCAGTCTAATTTTCTCCAAGTTGTGTTCTCTTCAATAGATTCTCTATCTACCCTTCTTCTCAATTCCTCTTACCATGATTATAGACCAATCTTCATAATTTCCTGCCTGGATTGAACAGCAAAATTCTCCTAACTGATTTCCATGCATCCAGTCTCACTCTTTCCTAAACTCTTTCCCAAACTTCCACCTTTGTGATTTTTTTTATCATCAAATCAGAGTATGTCATTACCCTACTAAATATTCTAAATGCCTCCCATTGCCTGCAAAAACATAGTTTGGCAAGACATGTAATTTCCTTCACAATCCAGTACTAACACATCTCTGTATTTATTTATTAATTTATTCAACAGAGCTTACAAGATTATATTTGATACATGAAAGTTTTCATATAGTAGTAATAAATCTTTGTGGATGTTGCCAATGATGACGATGGGTGCAACATTGAAAGAAATGGTCCTGGGAGGTAAAGGCAAGCAAAGCTAGTAATAAAAAAGCAGCAACATCAAAAGCTATCCTTCAGTTTATTTACTGGAGTTTCTACAATTACTAAAGGATGATACATATTTAAAGTTTAAAGAATGACAAGAGAAAAATTCTAGGCTTAATGGGTATTGCAAAGGAAGGAAATAGGCTTAATGTTATGAGCTATACAGGAGAGAGGTTAAGAGTGCTCCTGAGAAAGTCAGCCTGGATTATAATTTTGGCTTTTCTACTTACTAACTTGGGAGAATTACCTGACTTCTTTGTAATTTGGTTTCTTTGGCCAAATGGATAATAGTAGTGTATTCCTTATAAGCTTGTTGAGAGAACTTAGTTGATTTAAGTAAAGAGCTCGACAAAGTAAGCTTTGAATGAAACTTAGCTATCATTGTTATTATTATTATTAACCATATTTATCTAAAAAGAGAAAATAGAGCCTTTTGCTAACTAGGTATAAGAGAGTTAGATGACATAAACCATCGGCTGCTCTGTAGTTTACAGGAAAGCTCCAACTATTAAAAAAACGAATAGGAAAAATAAATATGTTGCCACCTGATTCTTAGTGGAACTTTTCGTTTCCTCCATCCCCTACTCAATTATTTCAAATGTTCTATTTAAAATTTCTGACTCTTTCTTTAAGAGTAAAAGGCTACACATTTGATTCATAACATATATTTCAAACTCAGCATTCAGTTATGGTAGTAATAATCCTTGAAATTATAACTTTTTTGGGTTAAATTTAGAAAGCATTGCACAAGGTTGTATGAGAGCAGTCCCCAATCCTGAGAAAATTTAGAGAAAATTTTAGAACATGTTCAGGTTAAGCTGTGATATAAAAGCCCTAATTTAACTTGAAATGATTTTCTTGTCCTAGTGTCAATTTCTTTTACCTCTTGGCTCCATTGCTTAGCATAACCACCCAAAGCAAGGTTTACTCTTTTTGACTAAGAGCATAAAAAAGCTATTGGCAGAAACTAACATGACATTGTAAAGCAATTATACTCCAATAAAGATGTTAAAAAAAAAAAAAAGCGATTGACTGTAAGATTGCTTTCATTTAGGGGGATGTGTATGTGGAGTGGGGGAGAGAAAAAGGAAGATATAAAAAAAAGGAAGGACAGTCATTTTCAGGGAGTTTACTTGAGTTATTTTAAGGACAAATGTAGCCTACTATTCATTTTCTTTCATCATTCTGTAATAAAATTGAACTTTGATGAGCTTAGGTCCAGGGAACAAAATGTGATGCTACCACTTGTAATGATGTATTAAATTCATAGGGTTCTACAATGGAATGATCCCTTTCTCGGAACTGTGTTTGTTTGGGATGTTTGTGTGAACTTTTTGAACTCTACTCTTTTACTCAAGTAACCCTAGGCAAGATAGTACCCAGACCCGATGTTATTATTAACTCTCAGAAGGCATAACACCACAAAAATGCAAATGTTCTAAATACAAGGTGGAGGTTTTTGAATTCTTAAGTACTTCTGTTATTGATTTTCTCAAGCAAGAAAATAATATAGCTTTTGGGTGGACAAAATAATAAAATTCTAATATTTATGTAAATTGTTTTGATTTATTTTTTTCATTGCTCTTTGCCTTAATATGGAGATGCTACAGTCTTTCTGCTGTTTATAGGGAAAAAAGTCTCCCAGTTTAAATCCATTTAGCTTTAATTCCTGAGTTTAATTTCATGCAAGTAAATGCTATATTCTCTCTAAAAATAAATGAAACAACACACAGGAGTCTGTTTATGAAAACAGTGTAATCTAAGAATGAGCAGTGTTTTTATAGAAAAACCAGACCTTTATGACTGCAATCTAAAAGGGAAGCAATTAGGCTGTTTTTTATTAGGGATTAGTACATCATGTTAGTTTAGAAAGCTTTTTTAAAAATAAAATGGAAATCATAAATATCAGTTCCATCTCAAAACAAAGCAACCATTACTTCTCCCAACCTCACTTTGTTTGCGGCACATCACAGATTCCTTGAATTACCAATGATAGCCTGGCGTCTCCTGACCTGGGGTGTCGAGTAACTTTTTCAAAGGATTTTACCAAATATCTGTCTGTGTATGCTTACGTATATTCATTTTTCTTGTTGTTGTTGGAGGGTCCTTATATTTCTGAGTCCAGTTTAGGCACTGAAATACTATAGAAATGAAAAACTACACATGTGTGTAAGTTCCTTGTAAGGGCTATTTTTGTAGAGAAATGACCTTGAAGCTTTTTGACATTTATACAAACATGAGTGACATTTCATTATAATGTCTTTTGCAGCATCCGTGGATTGAAAAGTATGGTATATGCAACATTCAGATAAACTAATGAAATATTTGCTTATGTGCAACTTTACCATCTCCATATAAAAAAATGAACCATGTTTCTGTCAGAAGATTTTCATGAGCCATCGTGCAACTCCCTCTCACTTCTCCTGGGTCTGATAGAAAATTACCTTCTTTGATAGGCCACATCATGGAACAGCACTGTGAGAGGGGCAAAAGGGAAATTAGGGTACTTCTTGTGTGTTAGCTTATCATATAACATAGCTATATTACTGTGTTTGCATGTTCATTTGGCATCAAGTCCTTCAGGGTGTGGGGAGGAGGGGTGGGGATTGAGGAAGAGACAGTGACGACTGATGTGCAGGAGGATGTAAGTCATGTGCGATAACTTTTTTTCCTTTCTTTCTCCTCCTCATTTAATTACCACTTGTCCTATTGCTCAGGCCAAAAATCTTGGAAACAACCTTGAGTACTCTCTTTATCTCACCCCCACTACTGATTTCTTAGAAATCAATTGGTTCTAGTTTTAAAACATATTTTTCCAACAGACAAAAAAAAAAAAAGATATAGGACATCTGAACAGATCTTAACTACTAAACAGAGTGTAGAACACTGAACCAACAATGACAGAATTTATCTTCCATCTAATGCACATGAATGTTTAACAAAATAGACCATGTGATGCATCATAAAGTAAGTTGAACACATTTCAAAGCATTGAAATCTTTCATTGTATTCCCTGACTACAGTGGAATTAAGTTAAATGATTTAAGAAAGTAAACAATGAAGCCACCACGATGCCAGCATTGAGCACAATACTAGTGAACCTGTTGAATCTCCTTCATGCCAAAGAATTTTCAGTTTGCATTATCAGGGCTTGTGATTTAGATAGATATTATCATTGGCTACCCTTAATAAGAAGTGCTTATGAGGGCTTCCCTGGTGGCGCAGTGGTTGAGAGTCCGCCCTCCGATGCAGGGGACACGGGTTTGTGCCTGGTCCGGGAGGATCCCACGTGCCGCGGAGCGGCTGGGCCCGTGAGCCATGGCTGCTGAGCCTGCGCGTCCGCAACGGGAGAGGCCGTAACAGTGAGAGGCCCGCGTACTGCAAAAAAAAAAAAAAAAAAAAAAAAAAGTGTTTATGAAAAAAATAAATTTAAATGTCAGCAGTGAAGAAATAGCTTAAGAGGCTGACTGATTTTTGTGTAAATAAACACGTTAGATATGATTAGTGTAATTAAATTTGGAGTGATATTTTAAAGCCAAAATAACTATTCAAAATTTAGCTCAGAACCCAGCATTCTAAATTCCCTTAAGACCTTACTTAGTAAGCTGCTGTAGAGACAAATGGGAGGACATTAGGTTGCTAGGTGATTACTGTAATTTAGATAATTTTCTTTAAAGCGCTCTTTGCATACATAAAACTATATTTACCTTGGGGGCGTATTGTAACCTGACCCAATTAAACAATTTGAAGATCACAACCAGTTAAAATAACAGCAGGAGTCAGGTGCTTTGTTGCCCTGTGTTATTTCTTTATTGTATTTCTTGAATTGCTCAAGTCAGAGATGTCTACTCAGTGATGATTTACTAATTCCAGAAGCATCTCTCCAAAATACCTTCCCATTACCTCCTTTGTCAGCACTTGCTCTTCATTCATCCTAGCTTAAACATTCCACCTTTGATTCAGACTAAAGATTACTATAAAAATGCATATACCCAGGAAGCTTATTTATTAGCTTCGTGACTCCTCAGTCTTGGCAATCTAGGTTTTAGCATCAATTTCTTCAAGACTAGGGGAGAGGAAATATGGCAGGGACAGAATGTGTTTGCCTGGCAGGTGCACAACTGCTCCAAAGGGACCTACTAGGTTACAGTAGTAATGTCTGAAGTGGGATTTAGATCTGGGCTAGCATTGTGATTCCTTCCTTTACTTGGTGTAGCAGTACCATCATCATAAAAGTGTACTTAAATTTTTAAGATATTATAAATAATTTTAAATATTACACAGTTAAGTGGCTAATTTCAGTGATCCTCCCTTGACCTTCCCACTCCTTCTGTGATTGCATTTCTCAGATTCTGTATGTCCGAGGTACCAAATCTATCCCTTTGGCATGCTATCTGGTTTTGAAGGTTAACACCTGGTTTGGAATGTTAAAACCTGGAATACTGTCCTAAGGGAATTTTGACACATACCATTCATTAATTCACTCAGAGAAGTTTTCAGTGTGATAGGCAATCTGACAGACATTGGGAATATATAGAATAGAGATTTCAAATTCACTGCTTTATGGCACTTACAGTGCAGTGCAGGGGTGGGGACATTCATCAAAGTTCAAACAAATGTGAAAGAGCAATATGATGACTACTTTGAAGAAGTCTTGGTGGTGGGAGGTTCAGAAAAGCCTACTCTGAGAAAATAATGTTTGAGCTAGATCTGAAAAGTAGGTGCTAACCAGGGAACCCCCTCAATATCTGACTAATTCTCCAGGAATAGTACCAATTACTTAATACTCTGATGGTTGCAATTTTAGTTATCATTATTTTGAACATGCATTTTACAATATTTTCTCTTTCTATGATTATTCTTAGTTGAGAAATAACATTATTTTAATAGTATTTTTATTGAACCATGGAAAGAGAAGCACAGGGGGAAAATAGAGAAAATGTATGAATGGGTACTCTTCAATCTCCTGGCTTTTGGACCCATTAGTTTTAATATCAGGCCAGGCAAATTTCTTTAACCTTTTATGGAAGGAGTAGGGATCAGCCACCAAGGAGCACATATTTTCTGCCCCCACTGAATATTCTTCCCTTTTCAAGTCTACATTTATATTATCTTTTCTCATTTCCATTGTCATGAACTCTATCCTACCACATCTCTAGCACAGAACCCCAATTTTAGATGAATTAAATAGGTTTCTCAGAGTGTAGCTCTCTGCCTCATCACCATCCTGGATGAGTCAACATTCATGCTAATGTCCCTTCTGATATCTGACCTTTAGAGTTCCTCAGCCCCTGTTAAACCCCTGACCTTTGGTTCTACATAAGCCTCCCAAGATGACACCCTGGAGCTTAACATCACTGAAACTCTCTTGCAGTGTCTTAAACTGTAAACTTTGTAACTTTGACCACAACCTACTTAGTGTCCACCAACTCCCTTACTCCTATAGAAGTGGCAGTTTAGTTACTATCCCTTTATGTTCTCCTAATTACTAATTACTTTAGTCTACTCCTAGCCTAGGATTAGGTTGATGTTATCCCCCCAGAACCTCCTAGTCTTTTCCCTGCTTGACAGTATTTTGAGAGCTCCTTGCAAAAGCTTAGACCTTATTAACTTACCCCAAATATATAATTGTTTGCTCTTCTGGGTTCCTGAACACTGGTTGAGAAAGTAGTAAACCATGCTGATTGGTCTCTTCAGATTTCTGCTGTTCAAACTCAAATGGATCTTCATTGCTACTTGACAGTTCCTGTATTAATTCCCTTTGGACTCTGGTATATTTCTAGTTATTCTAGACCTCTAGTTATTCTAAACCTTTTGCTCTCTCCTGAAATCCTTAACCTCAACTTCAGCCGTGCCTTCTCACTCTCAGCAGGTAACTGTCTCCTAATTCATAGCATATTTAAGAATATACATTGTTTTATCTTTCTAAATTAAAAAAATATTCTACATCCCTTCATTTTCCATTTCCTTTTAAAAAGAAATATCCCTCCTCTTTTTTTAAAATAAATTTTTATTTATTTATTTATGTCTGCGTTGGGTCTCTGTCGCTGCGCGCGGGCTTTCTCTAGTTGTGGCGAGTGGAGGCCACTCTTCACTGTGGTGCGCAGGGGCTGCTCTTTGTTGGGGTGTGCGGGCTTCTCACTGTGGTGGCTTCTCTTGCAGCGGAGCACGGGCTCTAGGCACGCGGGCTTCAGTAGTTGTGGCTCCCGGGCTCCAGAGCGCAGGCTCAGTAGTTGTGGCATACAGGCTTAGTTGCTCCGTGGCATGTGGGATCCTCCTGGACCAGCGATCGAACCCGTGTCCCTGCATTGGCAGGCAGACTGCCAACCACTGTGCCACCAGGAAAGTCCCTCCCTCCTCTTATAAAATAAATACACACACTGTTCTATTTAGATTTTTCTCTAGCTCTTTATGTGTTATTGGAACTTAGTACAGAGTTGTTTTATTTGAACTAATATTAGGTTTAGCAGTCAATTCAATCCCTACCTGTGAAATGAAAGTATACTCTTTGTTTATGTGGGGCACATGAGTAATGATGATTTACAAACTTTTAGTGGGTCTGAGAACTTAGGAGCTGAAGTCAAGGTTCTGCTGTGGCTCTTTTGGACTCTTGGTGAAACTATACTATCTTTTGCCCTTACCTTCCACCATTGAAGAGGAAACTTGAGGAGGGCAGAAGAGGCAGAGTGGGGTCTCCTACTCAATACTGTGATCCTGGAGCAAACATTTCTCAGCTCTATTATTATGCAAAGGAGGGATTGGTGAAGCTGTTAGGAGCCAGCCTCGGTCTCTGCGAAAACTCTTGATAGGATAACCAATCAAAAGTTTACATGAAGAAATTCATTACAATGGCAGGTTGATTAATTGGGGGAATGTTTTCAGATTTGAACTGAAAGTGTTCTGGAGTTGTTTCTTCTTTCTTTTCTGTTTGTTTTCAATTTACTGGAACTTTTGAAGAGCCTTCATAAAATAAGTGGTTTCTAGAATGGAAAACTGCTCAAGGTGAAGTATTTACAAGAAGTAGGGTGCCCCACTCTTTCTACTGCAAGATTTGAAGACTTCCAGTTATATAATTCTACCAGCTACTAAATTTCTACTGTGTTTATTTTTTAAAAACAAATGCTGTGAATTGTGTCCTTGTAAGTGAAGAACACAAGAAAATTGAGAGAAGAAAATTGTGTCACACTATAAACACTACTTCATAACTTGATTTTTAATTTTTTTATTTTTAACAACTTTATTGGAGTATAATTGTTTTACAATCTTGTGTTAGTTTCTGCTGTATAACAAAGTAAATCAGCTAATATACATATATCCCCATATCCCCTTCCTCTTACATCTCCCTCCCACCCTCCCTATCGCATCCCTCTAGGTAGTCACAAGCGCCGGGCTTATCTTCCTGTGCTGCGGGGCTGCTTCCCACTAGCTTTCTGTTTTACATTTGGTAGTATATATATGCCAATGCCACTCTTTCACTTCGTCCCAGCTTAGCATTATCTGTCCCCGTGTCCTCAAGTGCATTCTCTTTGTCTGCATCTTTATTCCTGTCCTGCCCCTGGGTTCTTCAGAACTATATATATATATTTTTAGATTCAAAATATATGCGTTAGCATACCATATTTGTTTTTCTCTTTCTGACTTACTTCACTCTGTATGACAGTCTCTAAGTCCATACACCTCACTACAAATAACTCAATTTCGTTTCTTTTTATGGCTGAGTAATATTCCATTGTATATATATGCCACATCTTCTTTATCCATTTATCTACTGATGGGCATTTAGGTTGCTTCCATGTCTTGGCTATTGTAAATAGTGATGCAAAGAACATTGCAGTACATGACTCTTTTTGAATTATGGTTTTCTCAGGGTATATGCCCAGTAGTGGGATTGCTGGGTCATACGGTAGTTCTATTTTTGGTTTTTAAGGAATCTCCATACTGTTCTCCATAGGGGCTGCATCAAATTATATTCCCACCAACAGTACAGGAGGATTCCCTTTTCTCCACAGCATCTCCAGTATTTATTGTTTGTAGATTTTTTGATGATGGGCATTCTGACCGGTGTGAGGTGATACCTTATTGTAGTTTTGATTTGTATTTCTCTAATGATTAGTGATGTTGAGCATCCTTTCATGTGTTTGTTGGCAATCTGCATATCTTCTTTGGAGAAATGTCTATTCAGGTTTTCTGCCCATTTTTGGATTGTGTTGTTTGTTTTATTGATATTGAGCTGCATGAGCTGCTTGCATATTTTGGAGATTAATCCTTTGTCAGTTGCTTCAGTGGCAAATATTTTCTCCCATTCTAAGTGTTGTCTTTCTGTCTTCATTATGGTTTCCATTGCTGTGCAAAAGTTTTGAAGTTTCATTAGGTCCCATTTGTTTATTTTTGTTTTTATTTCCATTTCTCTAGGAGGTGGATCAAAAAGGATCTTGCTGTGATTTATGTCTTAGAGTGTTCTGCCTATGTTTTCCTCTAAGACTTTGATAGTTTCTGGCCTTACATTTAGGTCTTTAATCCACTTTGAGCTTATTTTTGTGTATGGTGTTAGGGAGTGTTCTAATTTTATTCTTTTACATGTAGCTGTCCAGTTTTCCCAGAACAACTTATTGAAGAAGCTGTCTTTTCTCCATTGTGTATTCTTGCGTCTTTTCTCAAAGATAAGGTGACCGTATGTGCGTGGGTTTATCTCCAGGCTTTCTATCCTGTTCCATTGATCTATATTTCTATTTTTTGTGCCAGTACTATACTGTCTTGATTACTGTAGCTTTGTAGTATAGTCTGAAGTCCAGGAGCCTGATTCCTCCAGCTCCGTTTTTCTTTCCCAATATTGCTTTGGCTATTAGGGGTCTTTTGTGTTTCCATACACATTGTGAAATTTCTTGTTCTAGTTCTGTGAAAAATGCCTGTGGTAGTTTGATAGGGATTGCATTGAATCTGTAGATTGCTTTGGGTAGTACAGTCATTTTCACAATGTTGATTCTTCCAATCCAAGAACATGGTATATCTCTCCATCTATTTGTATCATCTTTAATTTCTTTCATCAGTGTCTTATAATTTTCTGCATAAAGGTCTTTTGTCTCCTTAGGTAGGTTTATTCCTAGGTATTTTATTCTTTTTGTTGTAATGGTAAATGGGAGTGTTTTATTAATTTCACTTTCAGATTTTTTATCATTAATGTATAGAAATGCAAGAGATTTCTGTGCATAAATTTTGTATCCTGCTACTTTACCAGATTCATTGATTAGCTCTAGTAGTTTTCTGGTAGCATCTTTAGGATTCTGTATGTATAGTATCATGTCATCTGCAAACAGTGACAGCTTTACTTCTTCTTTTCCGATTTGGATTCCTTTTATTTCCTTTTCTTCTCTGATTGTTGTGGCTAAAACTTCCAAAACTATGTTGAATAAGAATGATGAGAGTGGGCAACCTTGTCTCGTTCCTGATCTTAGTGGAAATGATTTCAGTTTTTCAACATTGAGGAGGATGTTGGCTGTGGGTTTGTCATATATGGCCTTTATTATGTTGAGGAAAGTTCCCTCTATGCCTACTTTCTGCAGGGTTTTTATCATAAATGGTGTTGAATTTTGTCAAATGCTTTCTCTGCATCTATTGAGATGATCATATGGTTTTTCTCCTTCAATTTGTTAATACGGTGTATCACTTTGATTGATTTGTGTATACTGAAGAATCCTTGCATTCCTGGGACAAACCCCACTTGATCATAGTGTATGAACCTTTTAATGTGCTGTTGGATTTTGTTTGCTAGTATTTTGTTGAGGATTTTTGCATCTATGTTCATCAGTGTCATTGGCCTGTAGTTTTCTTTCTTTGTGACATCTTTGTCTGGTTTTGGTATCAGAGTGATGGTGGCCTCGTAGAATGAGTTTGGGAGTGTTCCTCCCTCTGCTATATTTTGGAAGAGTTTGAGAAGGATAGGTGTTAGCTCTTCTCTAAATGTTTGTAGAATTCGCCTGTGAAGCCATCTGGTCCTGGGCTTTTGTTTGTTGGAAGATTTTTACTCAATAGTTTCAATTTCAGTGCTTGTGATTCATCTGTTTATATTTTCTATTTCTTCCTGGTTCAGTGTTGGAAGGTTGTACATTTCTAAGAATTTGTCCATTTCTTCCAGGTTGTCCATTTTATTGGCATATGGTTGCTTGTAGTAATCTCTCATGATCTTTTGTATTTCTGCAGTGTCAGTTGTTGTCCTTTTTCATTTCTAATTGTATTGATTTGAGTCTTCTCCCTTTTTTTCTTGATGAGTCTGGCTAATTCTTTATCAATTTTGTTTATCTTCTCAAAGAACCAGCTTTTAGTTTTATTGATCTTTGCTATCATTTCCTTCATTTGTTTTTCATTTATTTCTGATCTGATCTTTTTGATTTATTTCCTTCTGATAACTTTGGGTTTTTTCGCTCTTTTTTCTCTAATTGCTTTAGGTGTAAGTTTAGGTTGTTTATATGCGTTTTTTCTTGTTTCTTAAGGTAGGACTGTATTGCTATAAACTTCCCTCTTAGAACTGCTTTTGCTGCATCCCATAGGTTTTGGGTCATTGTGTATTCATTGGCATTTGTTTCTAGGTATTTTTTGATTTCCTGTTTGATTTCTTCAGTGATCTCTTGGTTATTAAGTAGTGTGTTGTTTACCTGCATGTGTTTGTATTTCTTACAGATTTTTTCCTGTAATTGATATTTATTCTCACAGTGTTGTGGTCAGAAAAGATACTTGATACGATTTCAATTCTCTTAAATTTACCACAGCTTGATTTGTGACCCAAGAAGTAATCTATCCTGGAGAATGTTCCATGAGCACTTGAGAAGAAAGTTTATTCTGTTGTTTTTGGATGGAATGTCCTATAAATATCTATTAAGTCCATCTTGTTTAATGTATCAGTTAAAGCTTGTGTTTCCTTATTTATTTTCATTTTGGATGATCTGTCCATTGGTGAAAGTGGGGTGTTAAAGTCCCCTACTATGAATGTGTTACTGTTAATTTCCCCTTTTATGGCTGTTAGTATTTGCCTTATGTATTGAGGTGCTCCTATGTTGGGTGCATAAATATTTATAATTGTTATATCTTCTTGGATTGAGCCCTTGATCATTATGTAGTGTCCTTCTTTGTCTCTTGTAATAGCCTTTGTTTTCAAGTCTATTTTGTCTGATATGAGAATTGTAACTCCAGCTTTCTTTTGATTTACATTGGCATGGAATATCTTTTTCCAGTCCCTCACTTTCAGTCTGTATGTGTCCCTAGGTCTGAAGTGGGTCTCCTGTAGACAGCATATATACAGGTCTTGTTTTTGTATCCATTCTGCCAGTCTACGTCTTTTGGTTGAAGCATTTAATCCATTTTTATTTAAGGTAATTATCGATATGTATGCTCCTATTACCATTTTCTTAATTGTTTTGGGTTTATTATTGTAGGTCTTTTCCTCCTCTTGTGTTTCCTGCCTAGAGAAGTTCCTTTAGCATTTGTTGTAAAGCTGGTTTGGTGGTGCTGAATTCTCTTAGCTTTTGCTTGTCTGTAAAGCTTTTAATTTCTCTGTCAAATCTGAATGATATCCTTGCTGGGTAGAGTAATCTTGGCTGTAGGTTTCTTCCTTCATCACTTTAAATATGTCCTGCCAGTCCCTTCTGGTCTGCAGAGTTTCTGTTGAAAGATCAGCTCTTTTCCTTATGGGGATTCCCTTATGTGTTATTTGTTGTTTTTCCCTTGCTGCTTCTAATATTTGTTCTTTGTATTTAATTTTTGATAGTTTGATTAATATGCGTCTCGGTGTGTTTCTCCTTGGATTTATCCTGTATGGGACTCTCTGTCCTTCCTGGACTTGATTAACTATTTCTTTTCCCATATTAGGGAAGTTTTCAACTATAATCTCTTCAAATATTTTCTCAGTCCCTTTCTTTTTCTCTTCTTCTGGGATCCCTATAATTCGAATGTTGGTCCATTTAATGTCCCAGAGGTCTCTGAGACTGTCCTCATTTCTTTTCATTCTTTTTTCTTTATTCTGCTCTGCAGTAGTTATTTCCACTATTTTATCTTCCAGGTCACTTATCCATTTTTCTTCCTAAGTTATTGTGCTATTGATCCCTTCTAGAGAATTTTTAATTTCATTTATTGTGTTGCTCATCACTGCTTGTTTGCTCTTTAGTTCTTCTAGGTTCTTGTTAAACGTTTCTTGTATTTTCTCCATTCTGTATCCAAGATTTTGGATCATCTTTACTATCATTATTCTGAATTCTTTTTCAGGTAGACTGCCTTTTTCCTCTTCATTTGTTAGGTCTGGTGGGTTTTTATCTTGCTCCTTCATCTGCTGTGTGTTTCTCTGTCTTCTCATTTTGCTTAACTTACTGTGTTTGGGGTCTCCTTTCCGCAAGCTGCAGGTTCGTAGTTTCCATTTTTTTTGGTTTCTTTCCCCAGTGGCTAAGGTTGGTTTAGTGGGTTGTGTAGGCTTCCTGCTGGAGGGGACTAGTGCCTGTGTTCTGGTGGATGAGGCTGGATATTGTCTTTCTGGTGGGCAGGTCCATGTCTGGTGGTGTGTTTTGGGGTGTCTGTGACCTTATTATGATTTTAGGCAGCCTCTGTGCTAATGGATCGGGTTGTGTTCCTGTCTTGCTAGTTGTTTGGCATAGGGTGTCCAGCACTATAGCTTGCTGTTCATTGATTGGAGCTGGGTCTTGGCTTTGAGATGGAGATATCTGGGAGAACTTTTGCCGTTTGATATTATGTGGAGCTGGAGGTCTCTTATGGACCAGTGTCCTGAACTTGGCTCTCCCAGCTCAGTGGCACAGTGCTGATACCTGGCTGGGGCACCAAGAGCCTGTCCTACACATGGCTCAGAATAAAAGGGAGAGGAAAAAGAAATAAAGGAGAAGATAAAGTAAAATAAAATAAAGTTACTAAAATAAAAAATTATTAAGAAAAAAATTTTTTAAGTAATAAAAATCCCCAAGAAATGGACAGACAGAACCCTAGGACAAATGGTAAAAGCAAACCTATACAGGCAAAATCACACACAGAAGCATACACATACACAGTCACCAAAAGAGAAAAAGTGAAAAAAAATGTATATATCGTTGCTACCAAAATCCACCTCCTCAATTTGGGATGATTTGTTGTCTATTCAGGTATTCCACAGATGCAGCATACAGTAAGTTGATTCTGGAGATTTAATCCACTGCTTCTGAGGCTGCTGGGAGACATTTCCCTTTGCCTTCTTTGTTTGTACAGATCCCGGGGTTCAGCTTTGGATTTGGACCCGCCTCTGCGTGTAGGTCGCTTGAGGGCGTCTGTTCTTTGCTCAGACAGGACGGGGTTAAAGGAGCAGCTGATTCAGGAGCTCTGGCTTACTCAGGCCGGAGGAGGGAGGGATATGGATGCGGGGTGAGCCTGCAGTGGCAGAGGCTGGCGTGACTTTACACCAGCCTGAGGAGCGCCATGCGTTCTCCCAGGGAAGTTGTCCCTGGATCACGGGACCCTGGCAGTGGAGGGCTGCACAGGCTCCCGGGAGGGAACGTGTGGATAGTGACCTGTGCTCGCACACAGGCTTCTTGGTGGCTGCAGCAGCAGCCTTAGCATCTCATGTCTGTCTCTGGGGTCCGCGCTGATAGCCGCGTCTCGCGCCCGTCTCTGGAGCTCGTTTAAGCGGCGCTCTTAATCCCCTCTACTTGTGCACCAGGAAACAAAGAGGCAAGAAAAAGTCTCTTGTCTCGTCGGCAGCTCCAGACTTTTTCCTGGACTCACTCCCAGCTAGCTGTGGCGCACTAACCTCCTTCAGGCTGTGTTCACGCAGCCAACTCCAGTCCTCTCCCTGGGATCCGACCAGAGCCTTAGCCTCAGCTCTCAGCCCCCACCCATCCTGGTGGGTGAGCAGACAAGCCTCTCGGGCCGGTGAGTGCTGGTTGGCACCGGACCTCTGTGCGGGAGTCTATTTGCTTTGCCCTCTGCACCCCTGTTGCTGTGCTCTCCTCTGTGGCTCTGAAGTTTCCCCCCTCTGCCATCCGCAGTCTCTGCCCCCAAAGGGGCTTCCTCATGCGTAGAAGGCTTTCCTCCTTCACAGCTCCCTCCCACTGGTGCAGGTCCCATCCCTGTTCTTTTGTCTCTGTTTTTTCTTTTCTTTTCTTTTTTTTTGCCCTACCCAGGTATGTGGGGAGTTTCTTGCCTTTTAGGAGGCCTGAGGTCTTCCCCCAGTGTTCAATAGGTGTTCTGTAGGGGTTTTTCCACATGTAGATGTATTTCTGATGTATTTGTGGGGAGGAAGGTGATCTCCGCGTCATACTCTTCCACCATCTTGAAGCTTCTCTGTTGGAAGTTTTCAGTCACAGTTTCAATTTCAGTGCTTGTGATAGGTCTGTTTATATTTTCTATTTCTTCCTGGTTCAGTCTTGGAAGGTTGTGCTTTTCTAAGAATTTGTCCATTTCTTCCCGGTTGTCCATTATATTGGCATATTGTTGCTTGTAATAATCTCTCATGGTCCTTTGTATTTCTGCAGTGTCAGTTGTTACTTCTCCTTTTTTATTTCTAATTGTATTGATTTGAGTCTTCTCCCTTTTTTTCTTGATGAGTCTGGCTAATTCTTTATCAATTTTGTTTATTTTCTCAAAGTGCCAGCTTCTAGTTTTATTGATCTTTGTGATCATTTCTTTCATTTCTTTTTCATTTATTTCTGGTCTAATCTTTATGATTTCTTTCCTTCTGCTAACTTTGGTGTTTTTTTTTTGTCCTTCTTTCTCTAATTGCTTTAGGTGTAAGGTTAGGTTGTTTATTTGCAATGTTTCTTGAGGTAGATTTGTACTGCTATATACTTCACTCTTAGAACTGCTTTTGCTCCATCCCATAGGTTTTGGGTTGTTGTGTTTTCATTGTCATTTATTTCTAGGTATTTTTAAATTTCCTCTTTGATTTCTTCAGTGATCTCTTGGTTATTTAGTAGTGTGTTGTTTAGCCTCCATGTGTTTCTATTTTTTAGTTTTTTTCCTGTAATTGATATGTAGTCTCATAGCGTTGTGGTCGGAAAAGATACTTGATACGATTTAAATTTTTGTAAATTTACCAAGGCTTGATTTGTGACCGAAGATGTGATCTATCCTGGGGAATGTTCCGTAAGCACTGGAGAAGAAAGTGTATTCTGTTGTTTTTGGATGCAGTGTCCTGTAAATATCAATTAAGTCCATCTTGTTTAATGTGTCATTTAAAGCTTGTGTTTTCTTATTTGTTTTCATTTTTGTTGATCTGTCTGTTGGTGAAAGTGTGGTGTTAAAGTGATTATGTTACTGTCGATTTCCCCTTTTATGGGTATTAGCATTTGCCTTATGTATTGAGGTGCTCCTATGTTGGGTGTGTAAATATTATAATTGTTATATGTTCTTCTTGGATTGATCCCTTGACCATTATGTAGTGTCCTTCTTTGTCTTTTGTAATAGCCTTTATTTTAAACTCTATTTTTTCTGATATGAGAATTGCTACTCCAGGTTTCTTTTGATTTCCATTTGCATGGAATATCTTTTTCCAGTCCCTCACTTTAGGTCGGTATGTGCCCTTAGGTCTGAAGTGGGTCTCTTGTAGACAGCATATATACAGGTCTGGTTTTTGTATCCATTCTGCCAGTCTATGTCTTTTGGTTGGAGCATTTAATCCACTTACATTTAAGGTAATTCTTGATATGTATGTTCCTATCACCATTTTCTTAATTGTTTTGGGTTTATTATTGTAGGTCTTTTCCTTCTCTTGTGTTTCCTGCCTAGAGAAGTTCCTTTTACATTTGTTATAAAGCTGCTTTGGTGGTGTTGAATTCTCTTAGCTCTTGTTTGTCTGTAAATGTTTTAATTTCTGAATTCAGTCTGAATGAGATCATTGCTGGATAGCGTAATCTTGGTTGTAGGTTTTTCCCTTTCATCACTTTAAATATGTCCTTCCACTCCCTTCTGGCTTGCATTGTTTCTGCTCAAAAATCAGCTGTTAAGCTTATTGAGATTCCTTTGTATGTTATTTGTTACTTTTCCCTTGTTGCTTTTAATGTTTGTTCTTTGTATTTAGTTTTTGATAGTTTGATAAATATGTGTCTTGCCGTGTTTCTCCTTGGATTTATCCTGTATGGGACTCTCTGTGCTGCCTGGACTTCATTGACTATTTCCTTTCCCATATTAGCTAAGTTTTCAACTATAATCTTTTCAAATGTTTTTTCAGTCCCTTTCTTTTTCTCTTCTTCTTCTGAGACCCCTATAATTTGAATGTTTGTGTGTTTAATTTTGTCCCAGAGGTCTGTGAAACTGTCCTCAATTCTCTTCATTCTTTTTTCTTTATTCTGCTGTGTGGTATTTATTTCCACTATTTTATCTTCCAGGTCACTTATCCATTCTTCTTCCTTCGTTATTCTGCTATTGATTCGTTCTAGAGAATTTTAAATTTCATTTATTATGTTGTTCATCATTGTTTGTTTGCTCTTTAGTTTTTCTAGGTCCTTGGTAAACGTTTCTTGTATTTTCTCCATTCTGTATCCAAGATTTTGGATCATCTTTACTTTCATTACTCTGAATTCTTTTTCAGGTAGACTGCCTGTTTCCTCTTCATTTGTTTGGTGTGTCGGGTTTTTACTTTGCTCCTTCATCTTCTGTGTATTTCTCTGTCTTCTCATTTTGTTTCACTTACTGTGTTTGGGGTCTCCTTTTTGCAGGCTGCAGGTTCATAGTTCCTGTTTTTTTTTGGTGTCTGCCCCCAGTGGGTAAGTTTGGTTTAGTGAGTTGTGTAGGTTTCCTGGTGGAGGGGACTGGTGCCTCTGTTCTGGTGGATAAGGCTGGATCTTGTGTTTCTTGTGTGCAGGACTGCATCTGGTGGTGTGTTTTGCGGTGTCTGTGAGCTTGTTATGATTTTAGGCAGCCTCTGTGCTAATGGATGGGGTTGTGTTCCTGTCTTGCTCATTGTTTGGCCTGGGATGTCCAGCACTGTAGCTTGCTGGTCATTGAGTGGAGCAGGCCCTTACCGTTGAGATGGAGATCTCCAGCAGAGCTCTCACTGATTGGTGTTATGTGGGCCTGGGAGTTCTCTAGTAGTCCAGTGTCCTGAACTTGGCTCTCTCACTGAAGAAGCTCAGGCCTCCCACCCAGCCGGAGCATCATGATCCTGTCAGCCACTTGGTTCAGAAGAAAAGGGAGAATAAAAAGAAAGAACGAAAAAGAAAAAATAAAATAAAAAAGTACTTAAAATAAAAAGAAACATTAATATAAAAAAATAAAAAAGTAATTAAACAAAAGAAGAGAGCAACCAAACCAATAAACAAATTCACCATTGATAACAAGCTTTAAAAACTATACTAAAATAAACATGAAAGTTGGTAACTAGTCAGTCACATACAGCAAACCCCAAGTCTACAGTTCCTCTCAAAGTCCGCCATTTCAATTTTGTGATGATACATTGTCCATTCAGGTATTCCGCAGACGCAGGGTACATCAAGTTGATTGTGGAGATTTAATCCACTGCTCCTGAGGCTGCACAGAGAAATTTCCCTTTCTCTTCTTTGTTCGCACAGCTCCCGGGGTTCAGCTTTGGATTTGGCCCCACCTCTGCGTGCAGGTCGCCTGAGGGCATCTGTTCTGTGCCCAGACAGGAGGGGGTTAAAGGAGCAGCTGATTAGGGGGCTCTGGCTCACTCAGCCCAAGGGGAGGGTGGGGTATGGAATGCAGGGCAAGCCTGCAGTGGCAGAGGCTGGCATGATGCTGCAACAGCCTGAGGCGTGTTGTGTGTTCTCCCACAGAAGTGGTCCCTGGATCTCGGGACGCTGGCTGTGGCGGGCTGCACAGTCTCCCAGGAGGGGAGGTGTGGATAGTGACCTGTGCTTGCACACAGGCTTCTTGTTGGCTGAAGTAGCAGCCTTAGTGTTTCATTCCTGTCTCTGATGTCTCCGCTGGTAGCGGCAGCTTGCACCTGTCTCTGAGGTTCGTTTAGGCAGTGTTCTGAATCTCCTCTCCTTGTGCACCCCGAAACAATGGTCTCTTGCCTCTTAGGCAGGTCAGAGTTTTTCCCAGACTCCCTCCTGACTAACTGTGGTGCACAAGCCCCCTTCAGGCTGTGTTCACTCAGCCAGCCCCAGTCGTCTCCTTGGGATCTGATCTCTGAATCCCGAGCCTCAGCTCCCGGCCCCCACCCGCCATGGCAGGGGAGCAGACAAGCCTCTCAGGATGGTGAGTGCTGGTCAGCATTGATCATTTGTGTGGGATTCTCTCCACTTTGCCCTCTGCCCCCCTGTTGTTGCACTCTCCTCTGTGGCTCTTAAGCTTCCACCCTGCCCAGCCCCCGTCTCCGCCAGTGAAGGGGCTTCCTAGTGTGTGGAAACATTTCCTCCTTGACAGCTCCCTCCCGGAGGTCCAGGTCCCATCCTTATTCTTTTGTCTTTTTTTTTTTTTTTTTTTCTTTTTCCCTACCCAGGTATGTGGGGAATTTCTTGCCATTTGGGAAGTCTGAGTTCTTCTGCCAGCATTCAGAAGGTGTTCTGTAGGAGTTGTTCCACGTGTAGACGTATTTCTGATGTATTTGTGGGGAGGAAGGTGATCTCCACGTCTTACTCCTCCACCATCTTGAAGGTCTCCCTAACTTGCTTTTTCAAATGTAAATACACATTGTGAAAACTTTTTAATGGATTTTAGTTTTATTTAGTAGCATTATTTTTAATGGCCACATTAATACTTTCACTTCATAAATTTATTCAAAAATATTTTTTGAACATCTACTCTGTGTCAGGTGATGAGGATAAGGCAGTGAAGGGGAGAATAAAACTTCTCATCTTCGTGAAGCTTACATGGTATTTCTTTATACAGATGTATTATAACTGTCTTAATCAATCATCACTTTTTTGGTCTATTAGATTCTTCTTTTTTGTTATTATAAATTATAAATCATGTTTAATTGAACATTCTTTTATTATAGCTTTATGCAGGTCATGATTGTGTTATCAAGCTAAGTTCTTCAAAATGAAATTATTAATTGATGGCAATTATTAATTGCCAATTTCTGTCTAGAAGAGCTAGGTCTTCCCAAACTCTTACCACTGGTTGTTATCACTTAAAATTATTTTTCTATTTCTTTCTTAATTAAAGAAAGCACTCTTTCTTTCTTGACTTCCTATCAGATGAAGGACTGTTTATATCCTGTATATCCCATATATCTCCTGTATTTTTAGTTACACATCTCCACAAGATAGTAGCAAACCCAACCATAGCCTTAGTTGAAAGAGCAAACTGCTAAAAAAGTAATTTGTGTCAATGGCTTTAAACTGATAGTATTTGTTTCTGTATCACTAGAAACTGGCACAAGGCCTGGTATACTGTGGGCATTCAGTAAGTGTTGAATTTAGTTTTTAACCTGCATTCTTATTATTAAATATTGGTTCTGCTTTAAATGAAAGAAACTCGCAGTGTTTAGTCTCATTCTTTTGTTTCTTTACTTAGGAATGATATATGAATAGAGTTTGATATTACAGTTCATTACCATGGTAACAATCATAATCTCACAAACACCAGTCTTTTAAAATGACAATAACTGACAAAAGGGCTGAAAAAGCTTTTCATTTGTATAGTATCATTAGCAGTGATAGAAAAGGAAATAATGTAGATATTCAGATAAAAATATGCAATTTTGGGCTCCCCTGGTGGCGCAGTGGTTGAGAGTCCGCCTGCCGATGCAGGGGACACGGGTTCGTGCCCCGGTCCGGGAAGATCCCACATGCCGCGGAGCGGCTGGGTCCGTGAGCCATGGCCGCTGAGCCTGCGCATCCGGAGCCTTGCTCCGCAACGGGAGAGGCCACAACAGTGAGAGGCCCACATACCACAAAAATAAAATAAAATAAAATAAAATAAAATAATATGCAATTTTGACTACTTTTTGAGCCATGGGAGATTTTTTGAATCACTGGATTGCAGATATATTTGACTTATCTTCAATCGATAAAACATTGTATGATAAAAATGGCACAGGATTTAGAATCGTGAGACCTGAATTTTAGGTTCCTCTCTGCAGTGAATTAATGCCATCATTTAATATTTCTGAGATTTAGTTTTCTCATTTATAAAATATGGACAGTTTTCTCCTTATTACAGCATAGGGTTTTATTGGGATTACCTAATGAACTCATTGATGTGAATGCATACTTTAGAGTATGATACAAATTATAAGATATTACTGTCCTTCTTATGGAAGCTGATTTACTGTAATTTTGCATGACCTAAGTATGATGGAGATTGGATCCTTGGTTTGCAAATATATGTCACTCTACCTTGAAATGCAGTTTTTAATAAATGTTTTAAAATTGATTGTGGTTATCATTGTGCAGCTCTGTGAATATAATAAAAATCACTCAGTTGTACCCTTTAAGTGGAGAACTGAGTGGTATATTAATTCTCAATAAAGCTGTTTTTTTTTAAAAAAGCCCATCAGTACACCTGCCACTGAAGAATTTTAGCTGGACATCTTTTCATGTGGAGCTCAACTGTCTGGTCATAATAATGTGTTTCCATTCTTAACCTTCCCTTTTGCTGTCTTTCAAAAAATCAGACCCTCCAACTTGATAAAACAAAAGGATTCTGCTTCCTTTAGCCCCTAAGAAGGCAATCCAATGTACTGGTTAAAAGCAAGGGTGTTGGAGCCTGGGTTCAAACCCTAGCTTTGTCACTTAAAGCTGTGTAATGATGATGTTCTGGTTACTCTCTCTGTAGTGAGGATAATAGGAGTAACTCTTCCATAGGGATGTGGTGTGCATTAAATGAGTTAATATAGTACAGTCCTTAGAGCACTGCTTGCCAAATAATGGGTATCATTTAAGAGCAGCTCTTACTATGATGATCTTAATCTAAACTGTGGCCCTACTTGTCGTATCCTCAAACTCATTAAGGTGTTCTGGTAAATAAAGAGCTCTCCCTTGAGAGCTCCATCATTTAGTAGTAGAAAACATGGATAGACAATTTGAAATGAAAACATTTCCTTTTATGTTTGCTCTGATTTCCTTTTCCTTTCATGTTTCCTCTTATGTTTGTTCAGATTTTCTTTTATGTTTACTCAGATTTTTATTCAAGTATATCTTTCTCTGATCCAATGTTTCGTATAGAAGGAAGAAACAGCTATAGTCCTTTAGTTGTTTACTTTTGTGTATGTGTGATGGGAGAATGTTTGTATGTGTTAAATAACCATATTTTCCTTTTTGATACATAATACATATTATATGTATAAAATCTGCAGTGTAGACTTTGTGTGTACCCAAATGAATGTGCCTGGCACACAGTGGGGTTCAATAAGTCCTTGACAAACTAAGTGGATGAATGGACTCAGATAATGTGAAGTTATCTTCAGTTTCACTGAGTTCATGCCCTGGTCCTTCGCAGCAAACTGGCTGTGATGTTATCACCATCACCTTGTGTTTATATATTGCATTTTTCTTTCCAAAGCACGTTTATATCTTATTTTGACAATAGCATAATACACATAACTACGTATTTTGTGATTCCAATTATACATATTATAATTGAATATGCTTTTGTAATGCATCTTGCTTAGAAACATTTCCACAAGTTGTGTATTAACTCATTTCATCCTCAGAACAATTTTATGAGATAGATTGGACAGGTAACACAGACTTTCTTTTCAAAGGAGAAAAAAATTACTGCACAACTTTAAGGAACTTAATAAAATAATTAGACAAGTTGTGGAGTTAAGACAAGAATGGAGACTTAATGCTTCACTTTGACTTGGGTTACATACCCATTCTGGTACCAACCTCCACGGCCTAAAGGAGATAATGTTTTAATTGTCCAGACCTGGCACTTAGGCTCTCTGTGGAACTTTTGAACTACATAGACTAAGAGCAGGAGGGAGAATTCTTCAGATGAAAGTGTGGTTCTGTTTTCAGAAGAGGGATGGGAGGCTGGGTTGGCAAAAACAATAGCTGAATGTTGTGACATCTATCCAGCTTTTTACCACAGTTGCCTGTTATTTAGCTTTCTATATTTCTATAAACACTTGTTAGTGAAAAGGTCAGTTCCAAGTTGTTTTATCACCCATTCCTTTCCTCTAATGTCCCTGATGGACCATATCCTGACTATACAAAACATTCTCATAGATTTGGAGCAGTCATGCTTGCTGAAACCTTTTCTTAAAAAAATTGAAGTATAGTTGATTTACAATGTTTTAAGAATGAAATAATGCCATTTGCAGCAACATGGTCATTGATGGAACTAGAGATTATTATACTAAGTGAAGTAAGCCAGAAAGAGAAAGACAAATACCATATGATATCAATTATATGTGGAATCTAAAATATGAAGACTTTTTTAACTTAAAAAAATTATTTTAATATCTTCAGCAAATTTAAATTTTGCAACCAGTAAATTTGTTGTTTTTCAATTAATAAACAAACAAAATAACGTGTGAGAACAAGTGGGTAATTTTTTTAAATGGTGAATAGAGTAGAAGTACAATGGCTGGGATCTTTGAGACGTAAAGAGAATTCCAAGTCTGTTTAAGAGAGCTAAAAATTCTCAAATAGTACATGTTATACTGGATTGAATGAGCAACAAAAATAGCAGAAATACTTCACTACATAAGATCATAAAACTCACATATATGTTTAAAAATCATTAGGGCTGGCTGCCTGGGCGGGCTCCCACCTGGGTGGGCTTGTGCGCCACAACCATCAGCTTGACTGGCTCTTGCACCCCAGCTGCTGCCTCTGCACGCTTCCGTGCCAACCACTGCCTTGCGGGCCCCAGGAGCAAATGCCCTCAAGTTGCCCAGTTGCAGAGGCAAAGATGAAACCACAGCTGAACCCCAGGGGTCGAGTGACTTAGGAAGCAGGGCTGAAATCTCTCCCCACACCTGCATGAGCCACAGATTTATACTTCCACTGCCGACTTTGTAAATACAGCACCCGCAGGGCATTTGAACAGCCAACGGATGCTCCTGCAGCTGAGACAGGTTGGCCTTAGCATCTGGGGGCTTTGTGGGTGTGTGCATGTGGGGGCCAGGCCAGGCCAGGATCTGAACTACCTCCATAGCTCTCACAGCAGGTCCAGGTGCATGACCGCTGTGGTCCTGGGACCTGACTTCAGTGGATCTGCACTGGTGGCCTTGTGAAAACAATGCCTGAGGGACACGTGGCCTTGTGAAAACAATGCCTGAGGGACACCATGGCTAGTTGTTGGCATTCCCACAATTGAGGTGGGGCTGAGGGCAGTGCCAACAGCAGTGTACTTTGTGAGCCAGCACAAAGGGTGAAAGGTGATACAATAGAGCACACTCACCAGTGAACGGCTCTGGCAGAGGAAAATTTAGTGGCTCTTCTCCCAGTGGGACTGTTCCATTTCCACCTACCTCACATTGCAGCTCAGAAATGGGTCTGGGGGCTTCTGCTCCAACAACTAGGGAGCAGACTCTGCCCCTAATAGGGCAGGGACAACCACAGAGCAAAGAGGAGGCCCTGCTCGATATCCAGTGCAGGCTCTGGTCACCACAACACCAGTCACACCCCCTATCAAGGGGATAATGGCGAGCATATACTAAGGAAAGAGACGGCAGGCATCCATACTAAAAACAGCCCTTGCACCAAAAATACTAAACCCATACAGGCTACACAGGGACAGACACTCCCACATAAAAATAGCCCTCCAAGACCACAGTAGATAGTTGTTTCTCCTAAACTCATAGAGCAAGAGAAATAAAGGTAAAATGAAGAAGCAGAGGAACCACTTCCAATGAAAAGATCAAGAGAATTCCCCTGAAAAAACAAACAATGAAACAGACTTCTTCAGTATAATAGACACTGAGTTCAAAAAGGAGACAATGAAAATACAGAAGGAATTACAGAAGGAAATTATGAAAGGCTATCGACACAAGTGCAGATTACTGTAAAAAGGAACTAGAAACTATAAGGAAGAACAAAGAAAAAGTAGAAAATTCATTTGCAGAGATGAACGCTGAACTAAAAGCAATGAATAGCAGAATGAATAATTCAGAAGAACGAATAAGTGATCAGGAAGATAGAATAATGGAAATCACCCAATTAGAGCAGCAGACAGAAACCCAAATGAAAAAAAAAAAAGAAAAAGAAAACAATATAAGAGATCAATGAGGTAATATAAAGCATGCCAATCTATGCATAATAGTGTTCCCAGAAGGAAAATGAGATTGAAAATATATTCTAAGAAATTATGACTGAAAACTTCCCAAACCTAAAGAAGGAAGCAGATATCTGTTTACAGGAAGCATAGAGTGTCCCAAATAAGATAAATAAAAACAGACCTAAACCAAAACATATTATAATGTAAATGGCAAACGTTAAAGATAAATAGAGGATTCTAAAGGCAGCAAGAGAAAAATAAAGTGTTAGTTACAAGGGAACTCCCATAAGGATATCAGCTGATTTCTCTACAAAATGTTGCAGGCCAGAAGGGAGTGACAAGGTATATATTGATACAAAGTCCTGAAAGGGAAAAATCTGCAACCTAGGATACTCTACTCAGCAAGATTAACATTTAGAAAAGAAGGAGAGGTAAAGAATTTTCAGACAAGCAAAAGTGAAAAGAATACAGCAATACTAAACCTATAAAAAAGGAAATATTGAAAAGTTTTCTCTAAATAGAAAAGAAGTAAAAATCTATAGGACAGAGAAAATCACAAATGAAAAGTAGATCACTTAAATAAACCAGTATGCAGATTAAAAACAATTTTTTGTGTGTGTGTGACAGCATTGATAACCACAATGAACACCAAAAGGTTGAACATGAAGATATAAACGAGGGCATCAAAATCATAAAATGTGGGGGAGAAGAGTAAGAAAATGTAAATTTTTTTTTTCTAGAATGTGTTTGAGCCTATATGACTACCAGTCTAAAGCAAGTATTTATAGAAAGGGTTTAACATACTTGAAAAACAGGGCAACCACAAATCAAAAACATACATTAGATTCACAAAAACCAAAAAGATGAGAATATATATAAGCATAATACAAAAGAAAATCATCAAACCACAAAAGGAAAAACAACAAAAAAGAAAGAGACAAAGAAGAAATATAAAATCCAGAGGAAAACAAGGTTTAAAATGGCAATAAACACATATCTATCAATAATTACCTTAAATGTCAATGGACCAAATTCTCCCATCAAAAGACAGAGTAGCATTGGATAAAAAAACAAGAGCCTACAATATGCTGACTACAGGAGACCCACTTTAGGGCAAAGGACACACATAGATTGAAAGTGAGGGAATGGAAAGAGATATTTCATGCAATGGAAATGACAAGAAAGCAGGGGTAGCAACACTCATATCAGACAAAATAGACTTTAAAACAAAGGCCATAAAGAAAGATAAAGAAGGACACAATATAATGATAAAAGTATCAATACAAGAAGAGGATTTTACACTCATCAACATATATGCCTCTAATATAGGAGCACCCAAATACATAAAACAAATACTAACAGACATAAAGGGAGAAATTTACAGGAATACAATAATAGTAGGAGACTTTATCACCCCACTATCATCAGTGGACAGATCTTCTAGACAGAGAATCAATAGTGAAACAGACATCCTAAATGATACAATAGAACAGTTACACTTAATTGATATTTTCAGGACATCACATCTAAAAACAACAGAATACACATTCTTTTCAAGTGTACATGGAACATTCTCTAGAATTGACCACATACTACAGCACAAAACAAACCTCAACAAATTTAAGAGTATAGAAATTATCTCAAGCATCTTTTCTGACCACAACAGCATGAAACTAGAAATCAACCACAGAAAAAGAAATGAGAAAAAAATAATTACATGGAGACTAAACAATATGCTACTAAAAGAACCAGTGGGTCAACAATGAAATTAAAAAATACCTTGAGGCAAATGCCAATGAAAACACAACCATATAAAATCTACGGGATGCAGCAAAAGCAGTTCATAGAGGGAAGTTCATAGTGATACAGGCCTTCTTTAAGAAACAAGAAAAATCTCAAATAAACAACCTAACCCACCACCTAAAAGAATTAGAAAGAGAAAAACAAACAAAACCCAAAGTCAGCAGAAAAAAGGAGATAATAAAGATTAGAGAGGAAATAAATAAAATAGAGATTAAAAATCATAGAAAAAAATCAATAAAACCAGGAGCTGGTTCTTTGAAATGGTAAACAAAACTGACAAACCTTTGGCCAGGCTCACCTAGAAGAAAAGAGAGAAGACCCAAATAAACAAAATAAGAAATGAAAGAGGAGAAATCACAACTGACACTGCAGAAATACAAAAAACCATAAAAAATGCTATGAACATTTATATGCCAACAAATTCGACAACCTAGAAGAAATGGACAACTTTCTAGAAACATACAGCCTACCAAACCTGAATCAAGAAGAAATACATAACTTTAACAGACTGATCACTAGAAGTGAAACAGAACCTGTAATTTAAAAAAATCCCTATAAACAAAAGTCCATGACCAGATGGCTTCACAGATGAATTCTACCAAACATACAAAGAAGAACTTATACTGATCCTTCTCAAACTCTTCCAAAAGACTGAAGAAGAAGGAAACTCCCAAAGACATTCTATGAAGCCACCATCACCCTTATAACAAAACCAGATAGACACTACCAGAAAAGAAAATTATAGGCCAATATCTTTGATGACTATAGATGCAAAAATTCTTAACAAAATATTAGCAAATAACAACACATAAAAAAAATCATACACAACAACCAAGTTGGATTCATCCTAGGGTCACAAGGATGGTTCAACATATACAAATCAATCAATGTGATACACCACATCCACAGAAGGAAAGACAAAAACCACATGATCATCGCAATAGATGCAGAAAAAGCATTCAATAAAATTCAACATACATTCATGATAAAAACCCTTATGAAAGTGGCTATAGAGGGAATATATCTCAACATAATAAAAGCTATTTATGACAAACCCACAGCCAATATAATAGTCAACGGTGAAAAGCCAAAAGCCTTCCCACTAAAATCTGGTACAAGAAAAGGATGCCCACTCTCACCATTTCTCTTCAACACAGTATTGGAAGTGATAGCCACAGCAATCAGACAAGAAAAAAGAAATAAAATGTATTCAAATTGGTAGGGAAGAGGTAAAATTGTCATTATATGCAGATGATATGACACTATATAGAGAAAACCCTAAAGACTCCACACAAAAACTTAGTAGAACTGATAAATGAATTCAGCAAGATAGCAGGATAGAAGATTAACATACAGAAATTGGTTGCATTTCTTTACACTAACAAGTGTCAGAAAGGGAATGTAAACAAACAATCCCTTTTAAAACCACGTCAAAAAAAAAAAAAAAACAACAACTTAGGAATAAACCTCACCAAGGAGGTGAAAGACATATCCTGAGAACTACAAAACATTAATAAAGGAAATTGAAGATGACTCAAAGAAATGGAAAGGTATCCCATGCTCTGGGATTGGAAGAATTAATATTGTTAAAATGGCCATATTACCCAAAGCAATCTACAAATTTAATGTGATCCCTATCAAATTATCCATGACATTTTTTTAACATCTTTATTGGAGTATAATTGCTTTACAATGGTGTGTTAGTTTCTGCTTTACAACAAAGTGAATCAGTTATACATATACATATGTTCCCATATCTCTTCCCCCATGACATTTTTCACAGAGCTGGAACAAATAATCCTAAAATTTATATGGAACCATAAAAGACCCAGAATTGCCAAAGCAATCCTGAGGAAAAAGAACAAAGCAGGAAGCAAAACCCTGCCAGATTTCAGACAATATTAAAAGCTACAGCAATCCAAACAGCGTGGTATTGGCACAAAAACAGACATACTGATCAATGGAACAGAATAGAGAGCCCAGAAATAAACCCACACACAATTAATCTTTGACAAAGGAGACAAGAATACACAATGGGGAAAAGACAGTCTCTTCAGCAAGTGGTGTTGGGGAAGCTGGACAGCTGCATGTAAATCAATGAAGTTAGAACACTCCCTCACACCATGCACAGAAATAAACTCAAAATGGCTTAAGGACTTAAATATAAGGCAAGATACCATAAAACTCCTAGAAGAGAGCATAGGCAAAATATTCTCTGACATAAATCGTACCAATGTTTTCTTAGGTCAGTTTCCCAAGGCAATAGAAATAAAAGCAAAAATAAAGAAGTGGGACCTAATCAAACTTATAAGCTTTTGCACAACAAAGGAAACCGTAAACAAAATGAAAAGACAACCTATGGACTGGGAGAAAATATTTGCAAGTGATGCAACTGACAAGGGCTTAATTTCCAAAATATACAAACAGCTCATACAATTCAGTAACAAAAAAGCAATCCAATCAGAAAATGGGCAGAAGACCTAAATAGACATTTCTCCAAAGAAGACATACAGATGGCCAATAGGCACATAAAAAGATGTTCATCATCGCTAATTATTAGAGAAATGCAAATCAAAACTACAGTGAGGTATCACTTCACACCAGTCAGAATGGCCATTATTAAAAAGGTAGACTTTTTGGACTTCGCTGATGGCTTAGTGGTTAAGAATCCACCTGCCAGGGCTTCCCTGGTGGCACAGTGGTTGAGAGTCCACCTGCTGATGCAGGGGACACGGGTTCGTTCCCTGGTCTGGGAAGATCCTACGTGCTGCGGAGCGGCTGGGCCCGTGAGCCATGGCTGCTGAGCCTGCGCGTCTGGAGCCTGTGCTCCGCAATGGGAGAGGCCACAACAGTGAGAGGCCCGCATACCAGAAAAAGAAAAAAAAGAAAAAGAATCCACCTGCCAATGCAGGGGACACAGGTTTGAGCCCTGGTCCAGGAAGGTCCCACATGCCACCGAGCAACTAAGCCCATGCTCCACAACTACTGAGCCTGCGCTCTAGAGGCCAGGAAACACAAGTACTGAAGCCTGCGTGCCTAGAGCCAGTGCTCTGCAACAAGAGAAGCCACCGCAATGAGAAGCTCATGCACTGCAGTGAATAGCCCCTGCTCACCACAACTAGAGAAAGCCCGTGCACAGCAATGAAGACCCAATGAAGTCATAAATAAATAAATAAATAAATAAAATTTTTTTAAAAGATAGACTTTTTAATAACTAATAATAAATGCTGGAGAGGGTGTGGAGAAAAGGGAACCCTCTTACACTGTTGGTGGGAATGTAAGATGGTGCAGCTGCTGTGGAAGACAGTATGGAAGTTCCTCAAAAAAATAAAAATACAGTTGCTATATGATCCAGTAATCCCACTTTTGGGCATATACCCAGACAAAACTGTAATTTGAAAAGATACATGCATCCATATGTTCTTAGCAGCACTATTACAATAGCCAAGACATGGAAACAACCTAAATGTCCATTGACAGATGCATGGATAAAGATGTGGTATATGTACACAATGGAATATTACTCAGCCATTAAAAAGAAATAATGCCAGCACTTCCCTGGTGGTCCAGTGGCTAAGACTGCATGCTCCCAATGCATGGGACCAGGATTTGATCCCTGGTCAGGGAACTATATCCCATATGCATGCCACAATTAACAGTTCACATGCTGCAACTAAAGAGCCTGCATGCCACAACTAAAAAGCCCTCATGCACCAGTGAAGATCCTGCATGCTGCAACTAAGACCCAGCACAGCTTATATAAATAAATAAATAAATATTAAAAAAAAGATATAATGCCATTTACAGCAACATGGATGGACCTAGAGATTATTATACTAAGTAAAGTCAGACAGAGAAAGACAACCATATGATATTACTTATATGTGGACTCTAAAATATGACACAAATGAACATATCTACAAAACAGAAACAGACTCATAGACATAGAGAGCAGACTTGTGGTTGCCAAACGGAAGGGGGCATGGTGGAGGGAAAGATTGGAAGTTTGGGATTAACAGATGCAATCTATTATATATAGGATGGATAAACAACGAGGTCCTACCGTATAGCACAGGGAATTATATTCAATATCCTGTGATAAAACATAATGGAAAAGAATATGAAAAAGAACATATAACTGAATCACTTTGCTGTACAGCAGAAATTAACACAACATTGTAAATCAACTACTTCACTAAAATTTTTAAAAAATCATTAGGACTGGAAAAAATTATTTAGTTTTGGAAAATTGGTCACATATAGATTCAAAGCTCCATCTGAATCTCTGAAATGTAGGCTGGCTTTTTACTACTTCAAATAAGAAGAAATTAGAATAGAGCAGAAATAACCATAAGCAGCCAAAAATCTTGATTCCAGTTCAATTCCTCCCTCTTGGCAAAACCACAGAAGTTTTCTGGGCTTTGAATGGATGGGGTTGGGTAGAGTCGGCTCTCCTTGAACTCTGCAATTCTAAGTAGTGCTTTTGAATTTACAGTTGGAAAGGATGTTAAAGACCATGTATTTTATCCTCTTCATCTTACAAATGTGGAAATTGAGGCACAGAGGCATTAATTGACTTATCTAAGTGAGTATGTAGCTGGTTATTTTTAAAACTGGCCAGCAAATTGCCAAAAACAATTGACAAAGACTTGATACAAAGGGGAAGAATAAAATGCTTCTCTCTCACCTCTTCTGCCCCAAACGTTCAACCATTTATGTCTTGTAGAGAAAAGGGATCATGTAAAAAGGAAGTGGAGGGCAACCTAAGCAGAAAAGACACAGCACGAGAATGTGAGGCCTGCTGGAAAGGGCTCATCCCCTGATGTGATAAAACAATGAAGCTCTTTCCAAGGAATTAGAATAGTCTTACCTTGTGCCCCTTGGTCAAGATTCAAACTGTAAGCTTTATTTGCCTCATAAGTATACTTTCTGATGGCGCTATATAAATAGCTCTTAGGAGATACTTTGAGCTGTATTCTCATATAATGCTTCCTTATCTTGGAAGCCTATTGGAGTGAAAAACTATAAATATATTTCCAGAACATCTTCAGATTTTTGAAGCTGTTTGAAATGAAGATTTACACTTTTCTTTTCTCCACAAGTTACTGAATCACTGAGCTAATGTTCTTTAACCACTGGAGAAGAAATCTCTCCTCTTGTTCGCAGCCCTTCATCTGAACTTTTTGTTGAGTATTGGCTACTTTTCAGAGAATAGTTCTCTCAACTGTTGGAGAATTTTGCTTTAGGATATTTTTATTATTGCATCTTAAGGAAGAGTATTTCCTCCACAGTCATTCCAGCTGCAGAGAAATTGATCAAATATTCTTTCTGTGCTGTCATCTCTTCCTCACCAATAGGGGACACCTGAGGATTTGAACCAAACCTTTTAATCCGCTTCTGTTCCAAAAAGTCATTGGCCAAGTTGTATCTAGTTTTAACCCCTTTGGATTTCTCATTCAAAAAAAAATCAGCATATAAAATATATATATATATATATATATATATATATATATAAATATGACCCTCTGTTTCCTATCAGTAAATTCTCAACCCCTTAGCTTGGAACTGAGGACCCTCTGTGATCTAACATTTCCTGGTGAAGCCCTGCTTCTCTACTTTTCCATGCTTATCAAGTGCTGTCGTGTAACGAGTGTTCCAAATATTTGGCACTTTTTTTTTTTTGCACTTCAGTGTCTTTTACCTTGGCCTGAAGCACTTCCCTGAGTTTTCATGAAATTGAGTCATGAAATCACAGTTCAACTGGTACTTTTCTATCATCTCTCCACTGAGAAGTACTGGCATCTGTACTTAATGTCATAAACAATTTCTAAGTCAGAAGCTCTGCATGAAAATGCTAATCCAGAGTTTATTTTCCATTACATTAAAGGAGAAAAATTGTAATGTGTTTTATATCACACCCAAATCCCCCAATCAATTTTCTAAAATGTTGCTATAATATAAATGCCTATGTATAAGCAAGAAACTATATTAATATTTAAAACACTTAAACCGAATAGTAGTTACTTTATATGAAATAACATGTGTAATATACTGTGATCCAAACACCTTTACAATATGGAGGGGCAAATAACACACAGCAATAAATAAATTTGTTATAAAAGTACAGACAAAATGTACACAGAAAACCAGTCAACTTCCTGTGTGAGTTGATATTTACCAAGTGATGTATAAATATAGCATTTAAAGAAAGTTGAGAAGGAAGCAAAGAAGAAGGATTGTAATAGCCATTGTTCAGCACCGGTTGTACAAAGTGATAGTGCTGACAAATTGGGTAGTGATGGAGAAATTTCAAATAAGCCATCAATGTCAGAGAAATTAACTGAATCCCACTTATATTGGTTTTGCTGAAGAAACACAAAGCAATGCTTTGGTAAATCTTCATAAGAGGTTGGTCAAGGCTTTAAGGTTAAACATTTGCAAAATGGAGCTTTGCTTACACTCCTAAAGTTTACGTTGATAAAGTTTTTTTTCTATTTGTTTGTTTGTTTTGTTTGTAACTTGTTATGGGTTGAATTGTTTCCCTTGCAATTCATATGTTGAAATCTAAACCCTCAGTACCTCAGAATGTGACATTATTTGGAGATAGGTCTTTACAGAGGTAATCAAGTTAAAGTGAGGTCATTTGGGTGGGTCCTAATCCAATACAACTGGAGTCCTTATAAAAAGGAGAAATTTGGACATGCGTAAAGAGATATGCATAAAGGCAAAATGATTGTGGTGAGACACAGGAGAAAGATGGCCATCTACAAACCAAGGAGAGAGGCCCCTTCCTCACAGTCCTTAGAAGGAAAAAACCCTGCCAATAATCTTAATTTTGGACTTCTAGCCTCCATAAATGTAAGACAGTAAGTTTCTGTTGCTTAAGCCACCTAGTTTGTGTTACATTTTTACAGCAGCCCTAGAAAACCAATACAGTGCTCTAAGCTAGTTTAAAACAAAAAACTTCTTATCATCTTGTCATATCAAATATGACACTGTTGTGTCTCTCAGGCACTATATGTAGATGTGATTCTGAGGCCCTAGTTATTGTATTTGAAAGTAACTTGAGATTTTTTTCATGCACATCCTTCTGTTAAAAATGTCATTTCGAGTTTTGAGGATGTAAATATGAATGAATAGAAAATACAAATATTTTCTGGAATAGAGATTGGTAAACATTTTCCCTAAAGGGTAAGATAATAATATTTTAGGCTCTGTGGCCATAAGGTCTCCGTTGCAACTACTCAGTTCTGCCACTGTAGCATGAAAGCAGCCATAGATAATATATAAATCAATGAGCCTGCCTGTGTTCCAATAAAACTTTGTTTATGGACTCTGAAAGTTGAATTTCTTATAATTTTCATGTATTCTTATGATTTTTCCCCTATTCATTTAGAAATATAAAAATAATTAATTTTTAACCTGTGAGTTATACAAAAACAGATGGCAGGCTGAATTTTGCCTGTGGGCTATAGTTTGACTATGTTTCCTATAAAAACCATCTGTGAAGTTTGGTGGTAAATTTTATGTGTCAACTTGGCTAGGCCTTGGTACCCTGATATTTGGTCAAACATTATTCTAGCTGTTTCTGTGAAGATATTTTTTAGATGAGATTAGCTTTTAAATCAGTAGACTTTTAGTGAAGCAGATTGTTCTCCATACTGTGATTGGGCCTCATCCAATCAGTTGAAGCCCTGAAACAAAAAAAATACTGAGCCTCACCCACCCCTCTCTAAGAAGAGAAATTCTGTCAGCGGGCTGCCTTCAGACTTGAGCTCTAACTGTCTCTTGGGTCTCCAGCCTGCTAGCCTACCCTGAAGATTTTGGACTTGCCAACCTACACAGTCATGTGAGCCAATTCCTTAACATAAATCTTTCTTTCTCTTGATATATATATATACATATATGTATACACACACATACACACACACACACACACATATCCTGTTGGTTTTGTTTCTCTGGAGAACCTTTACTAATACATTTAGTCACTAAAAAAAAAAAAAAGCAGGTATTCTATCAGGAAAATGTTTATTAGAGATGGTTTGATGGGTAAGTCCTTCTTCCTCTGAATTTTTATAGCTTGTACCTATTTTATGACACGAATTTCCTAGAGTAGTGTTGTATTACACTTTACACAAGTCATTTACTTTACACAAATTAATGGGCATAGTTTAGCAACAGTTTCACAGTAAGAATTCAACAGATCACTGTAAAAGGGCTTGTTTGCTCTTTATTATATTTCATATATTAATGTTATATTGTGCATTTGAAAACACTGCAATTAAACTATGTATGCTGTACCTTTTGCATAATTTAAGAGCCTTTCAAGATATATTTTGACTACATTTTTATTTTCACAATCTAGGAATTGACTTTAAATTCTAAGCATCATGTGAGTTGTAAAGAGCTGCAACTGACTTACATTAAAATTATTTTAAAACTATTATCTATTCCCTAAGATTATAAATTTGCAAACTCCTCAGGAGTGGAAATCTATATTATTCTTTCTATTCATCATATGAAACATTCAATAACTATTTACTAACTGAATATAATCCATGGATAAGTGTTACATCTGAGAGGAAATTTTTATATTGTAAATATGCCTACATTGAATCCCCAATCACTTTCTTTATCTACTTAGCTTTCACAGGTGGGCAATACAAATAGTTTTAATGCAACATTCATTTATACCTAGAGCTAATGAACATGATTCTTAGGTAGTCTAACTCATTAGGCATTAATAGTCTTACTTATAATATATTGGATTGGCCAAAAAGTTTGTCCGGGTTTTTCCATAACATCTTACAGAAAAACCTGAACGAACGTCTTGGCCAGCCCAATATTTAAATGTTATCATGAAATTATATAATATTGTATCTTTTCAAACTTAAATAGCAAATCCATCCCACTGGGTGAGAGGAATCAATACACAGTAGACTTTCTTCTATGTGGTCCATTTATTGGCATATACTTGTTCATAGTAGTCTCTTATGACCCTTCGTGTTTCTGTGGTGTTGGTTGTAACTTCTTTTTCATTTCTGACTTTACTGATTTGAGCCCTCTTTCTTTTCTTCTTGATGGGTCTGGCTAAAGGTTTATCAATTTTGTTTGTCTTTTCAAAGAACCAGCTTTTAGTTTCATTGATCTTTTCTATTGTTTTTTTTTTTTAGTCTCTATTTCATTTATTTCTGCTTTGATCTTTATGATTTCTTTCCTTCTACTTATTTTGGGTTTTCTGTGTTCTTCTTTCTCCAGTTCCTTTACGTGCAAGGTTAGGTTGTTTATTTAAGATTTTTTCTTATTTCCTGAGGTAAGTGTGTATTGTTATAAACTGCTCTCTTAGAACTGCTTTTGCTGTGTCTGGTAGGTTTTGGATCATCATGTTTTTGTTTTCATTTGTCTGTATGTACCTTTTAATTCCCTCTTAAATTTCTTCAGTGATCCTTTGGTTGTTTAGTAGCATATTGTTTAGCCTTCACATGTTTGTGTTTTTTGCAGTTTTTTTCTTGTAGTTGATTTCTAGTCTCATAGCTCTGTGCTCAGAAAAGATGCTCAATATGATTCCAATTTTCTTGAATTTACTGAGGCATGCTATGTAACCTAGCATGTGATCTATCCTGGAGAATGTTCCATGTGCACTTAAAAAGAATGTGTATTCTGCTTCTTTTGGCTAGAATGCTCTCTATATATCAATTAAGTCCATTTGATCTAATGTGTTACTTAAGGCCTGTGTTTCCTTTTTGATTTTGTTTCTGGATGATCTGCGCATTGATGTGAGTGGTGGTGTTAAACTCCCCTACTATTATTGTGTCACTGTTGATTTGGCCTTTTATGGCTGTTAATACCTGCCTTATATATTTAGTTGGGTGCATATATATTTACAATTGTTGTATCTTCTTGGATTGATCCCTTGATCATTATGTAGTGTCCTTTTTTGTCTCTTGTAATAGTCTTTATTTTAAAGTCTACTTTGTCTGATGTAAGTATTGCTACTCCAGCTTTCTTTTCTTTTTTTAAAAATTTATTTATTTTATTTATTTTTATTTTTGGCTTTGTTGGGTCTTTGTTGCTGTGTGTGGGCTTTCTCTAGTTGCAGTGAGTGGGGGCTACTCTTCATTATGGTGCGCAGACTTCTCATTGTGGTGGCTACTCTTATTGCGGAGCATGGGCTCTAGGTGCGCGGGCTTCAGTAGTTGTGGCATGTGGGCTCAATAGTTGTGGCTCCTGGGCTCTAGAGCACAGGCTCAGTAGCTGTGGTGCACAGGCTTAGTTGCTCTGCGGCATGTGGGATCTTCCCAGACCAGAGCTCAAACCCGTGTTCCCTGCATTGGCAGGTGGATTCTTAACCACTGTGCCACCAGGGAAGCCCCTCCAGCTTTCTTTTGATTTACATTTGCATGGAATATCTTTTTCCATCCCCTCACTTTCAGTCTGTATATAACTCCTGATCTGAAGTGAGTCTCTTATAGGCAGCATATATATGAGTCTCATTTCTGTATTCATTCAGCCACTCTGTGTTTTTGGTTGGAGCATTTAATCCATTTATATTTAAGGTAATTATCAATATGTATGTTCTTATTGCCATTTTTTCAATTGTTTTGGATTTGTTGAAATTAGAACACTGTCTAATACTATATACAAAAATAAACTCAAAATGGATTAAAGACCTAAATGTAAGAATAGATACTATAAAAGTCCTAGCGGAAAACATAGGCAGAACACTCTTTGACATAAATCACAGCAGTACTTTTTTGGATCCATTTTTTAAAGTAAAGGAAATAAAAGCAAAAATAAACAAATGGGACCTAATTAAACTTAAAAGCTTTTGCACAGAAAAGGAAACCATTGACAAAATGAAAAGGCAACATACTGAATGGGAGAAAATATTTGCAAATGATATGACCGATAGGGGATTAATATTCCAACATATATAAACAGCTCATACAACTCAACATCAAAAAAACAAACAACCCAATTAAAAAATGGGCAGAAGAACTGAATAGACATTTTTTTCCAAAGAGGAAATGCAGGTGGCCAGCAGGCACAAGAAAAGATGCTCAACATCGTTAATCATCAGGGAAATGCAAGTCAAAACCACAATGAGATATCATCTCATACCTGTGAGAATGGCTATCATCAAAAGAATACAAATAACAAATGTTGGCAAGGATGTGGAGAAAAGAGAGCCCTCATACACCACTGATGGGAATTTAAATTGATGCAGCCACTGTGGAAAACAGTATGGAGGTTTCACAAGAGACTAAAAATAGAGCTACATTATGACCCAGCAATTCTACTCCAGGGTATATATCAAAAAAACCCAAAAACACTAATTTAAAAAGACACATGCACCCCAATGTTCATAGCAGCATTATTTACAGTTGCCAAGATATGGAAGCAAGCTAAGTGTCCATCAATAGATGACTGAATAAAGAAGATGTGGGATATATATATATATATGCAATGGAATACTACTCAGCCATAAAAAAAGAGTGGAATTTGCCATTTGCAGCAAGGTGGATGGACTTGGAGGGCATTATGCTAAGTGAAATAAGTCAGACAGAGAAAGACAAATACTGTATGTTATCACTTATATGTGAAATCTAAAAAATACAACAAACTAGTGAATAAAACAAAAAAGAAGCAGACTCAGATATAGAGAACAAACCAGCGGTTACCAGTGGTGGTGTGGGGGAGGGACAATATGGGGTGGAAGAGTGGGAGATACAAATTAAATTATTGGGTGTAAGATAGTCTCAAGGATGTATTGTACAACATGGGGAATAGAGCCAATATTTTGTAATAACTGTAAATGGAGTGTAACCTTTAAAAACTGTACAAAAAATTTAAAAATTAAAAAAAATTAAATTAAATTAAAAAACAAAGTAAACTAATCTCAAATATTTCTAGAATTGGGTGGTGATAAGGGCTGCTCTCTGGTTAGTATTCACACATGAAACAAGATCCACTCAAGCCAGTTTCCTGTTTCTAGTCATTTGCCTGTATTTGGTACTGTAAGAAACTTAACAATTTGGAGTAGCCATTGAGAAGGGGAAGAACAGCCAGAAGGAAAGGAAAAGAGTGAATAATGGACTTGAGAAGATTCACATGAAGATGACTTTAACTAGAAAACAATGAGACATTGTGGTGTTACTGCTAAGTTATTGCTAAGAGATTTAGAATTCCAAGAAGCTGGAGTCGACTGGGTAATGTGTGAATAATAAGAAAGAAATTGGTCACATATTGGCTCAGGGGTAATTTCAGTTAATGATGCAACAAAGTCAATAGGTCATGGACATTCCATTATTTTACATTCAGCTGACCTCTTTTAATGAAGAGCTAAGTATTGACATAGGCCTAATCAAGGATGCATGACTGATCTTTTTTTAGAGTTTTTGGGACTAGACATACCAGCTTGATTTCTTTTTGTTTTCCCTCCTCATCCCAGAATAGGCAAGTCTGTGACTAGAGCTACTAGAAGTAAATTTGGGCAGACTGATTGAAAATCTTTTCAGAGAATTTGTTTTGATAATGCAGTATGTTCAGGGCTGGATCCCTTTCCAGACCTCTGGGCCCCAGTTATTTGTCCTGATTTCTTCCATCCCCTTCATGATACTGACTGTGATCCCTAATACTCTGTGCCCTGGGACTTTGTGTCTATAGATGTATCTAACTAAGTGAGAGTCTCATAGGAGCCATGAGCATGGTCCTGGTGATATTGCTTTGTTGCCGGGCGTGGGGGGGGTGTCTCTTTTTGTCCTACTGTCGAAAAGAGCCTTGGATTCCTAGCGTGGATTTTATTATTCAACATTAGTATTGTTATACTTTTTCTAAAAAAAGTTGCCACAGAATTTCTGCTCGAATTTCTGATGTGTGATACTCAGCATTTTTGCTTTTAGCACTCCAAGTTTCTAAACATGTAGTAGTAACTATAGAACTAAGCTGATCTCTGTTCCTACACTGTCTCAGATTGATGGGAGATCCTGAGCTAGCTCCACTTATAATGTCCTACGTCAGACAGGGGCTTTCTTTCCTTCCCATATTACTATCAGTTGTGCAGAGCTCTGCCCTTTATTCTAGGGAGGTACAAAGATCCTGAGCTGCTGAAAGGGAGATTATTCTATTTAGAATAGTCTATACAGAATAATCTATTATAGAGTATAGATTATGGGTTGGATGGGGATTGAGCAAGTTTTGAAAGCATCTAGGTATCATTCTTGCTGGATTTCCAGTGGGTAGCCTGCTCTCTACTATCAATCAGAAGAGCAACTAAAGCAGTGCTTCAGGGCAGGTGTTGTGCCGTTCTGAGAACATGCAGACTATATTGTTTTCCAGCACTTAATGCCTGATGTGGCAACTGACTCTGCTTCTAGCTGCTTCCTGTTCTCCCAGTCCATGTGACAATCTATTCCCTGCAAAGCATTGCCCAGGCCAATCGTTCAGTGTCTACACTTCAACTCCTGTACTCCCATCCCTTCCCGTCTCTCTATCCTCCACCCCGTGGAATCTTTACCTAGTTTGAGAATCTGTGTGTGTTGGAGAGGAAACTTGAACCTTTTAAATATTTTCTGCCCCTCTTTGGTACTTTGACTGTGGAAATTGAAAGCCAAGAATTTGTTACCTTTCTTCTCTGATTCCGAACTGCCAGGGCTAGGGGTACAAGTGACTGCATCGTAGCAGGCTGAATGGTGCTCAACAGTTAACATTTCAAAATGGTAACACCTTCTTTATTTTCAGACTTTAAATAAAGAGACTACTATATTTAATTGCTTGCTTATCATTATTCCTCCCACAACAGACTAAATGTTTCTTTCTTTAAAACTACAATTTTTAAAGTTGTGGTAAAATATACATAACAGAAAATTCACCATTTTGCCCATTTTTAAGTTGCATTTCAGTGGCATTAAGTAGATTCACATTATTGTGCTACCATCACTACCATCTCTCTCCAGAACTCTTTCATCTTCCTAAACTGAAACTCCATACCAACTGAACCGTAACTCCTCATTCCTCCCTCGCAGCAGTCCCTGACTACCATCATTCTACTTTTTATCTCTATAAATTTGACTAGTCTTAGGCAGTTTTTATAGGTGGGATCATATAATATTTGTCCTTTTGTGACTGACTTATTTCACTTAGCATAATGTCTTTAAGTTTCATCCATGTTGTCACATGTCAATTACCTTGCTTTTTCTAAGGTGGAATAATATTCCATTGTATGTATAAACCACACTTTGTTTATCCGTTCATCTGTTGATGAACACTTGGGTTCCTTCCACCTTTGGCTATTGTAAATAATGCTGCTATGAACATAGGTATGTAAATATCTGTTTAAGTCCCTGTTTCAATTTGTTTGGGTATATACCCAGGAGTGAAATTGCTGGTAAGTCATTTTTAATTTTTTGAGGAACTCTACCATACCATTTTCCACCAGTGGTTACACCATTACACATTTCTACCAGCAATGTACAAGGATTCAATTTTCTCACATTCTTGCAGCACTTGTTTTCTTCTTCTTTTTAAAATAATAGCCATTTTAAGGGGTGTGATAAAATGATTTTTGATGGCTGGAATAATGTCTTCATCTTCATACTCCCACCATTTGGCTCATGTGCCTGACTCATATAGGTATTAAATAATTTTTTATCAAATTATTATTAGAAGATTATAGCTGATATTCATTATAATAAGAAACTATATTATTCATGGATTTGGGTTAACTCTAAGGAAGGATGTCCTGGGTTAACTCTAAGGAAGGATGTCCTAATAAGCTTTCTGACATATTCTCACCTCTAATTTAAGTTCCATTCCTAGGTAGGATGTGTACAATAAGGGAAAATTTTAAGATTTGTTAATTAAAGATATGACCATGTCAAATTTGCCAATGGCTTCTTTCACCTATGGGTATACATTCTTTGTTTTGGGAAGGATCACTTAAATTCTTTCTTTTACATATGTGGACGTGAAACAATTAAGCACTTTCAGGAAGCAACAAATATCATTTTTCTCAAATGACTTAATATGCTAAGCTCAAAATAAGTTGGGGAGAAATTCAGAAAAGTTAGTAAATTTACATAGGAGTCAAATAGGCCTCAGGAGGAAAGGTGTAGAGACATTGGATTGCTTTTTCCTTGAAGTTCAACATAATTGGAAACTCTGATGGGTTCAGGAACTCTAACATAGAGAAACTGTCAAGAATTAGACACCAGGGTCTTCAAAAGGAATTCATGGCTCTGTCTTTAACAGGTGGTCTGGGCATAACTCCAGGGACTAGTCTGTCCTGGGAGAAAGCTGGAAACCCTGGCTCTACAGATGCTTCTTGAGTAAAATGTCTGAGAGTGTGTGCATATGTGTGTATGTGTGTGTGTATGTGTGTGTGTGTGTGTGTATACATGTGTCTGTGTGTCTGAAAGATCCATGTTACTGAAGAGCTGTAACATTGGATGCCCAGGCTTGATGCAGAGAGATACTCTGAGAAATTTGTGTTTTTCCAGTGAGAGTGGAGAGGGGAATCTTTTATTAGGCACTGTGTTCAGTGAGTTGGGACTCCTCTATGATCTGAGCCCCTAGACTTTGGTGGCAATGAATGCCCCAGTCATTATGAGTTTGGAGAGCAAACCAGGACTGTGTTGGGTTTCTACAATGTTGTGTCGGGGGTCAGGCACGCCTTATGTCACCACTGGACTTCCAGCAGAGAAAAAGGGTTGCAGTGGGTTGCTTCACTGCTTGTTCCCAGCAGCATCACCAGATGCCAGAGCTGTCCATAAGGACAGAGGCATCAGGGTGCCAGAGACAAAGAAGGAAAAGGTCTCTAAATCTAGGTGAGTTGTGTGTAATTTATGACTCTGGACTTTGGTGTCTTCATAAGCAAAATTGGTATGATGATAACTCCTTCTCATAGGTTTGTTGTGAAGATTAGATACATTAATGCACGTGAAAGGCTCACAATGGTGCCTGTAATAAAGCAGTGCTCAGTAATGTTAGGTAGGAGAAGCAAAGAACAGAAACCCTATAGGGAATTGACTAAATTTTCCACTTTTTCTCCATAAGTATCTAGAGTCACACCTGAGACTGAATGGTTTATTATGGATTCAAGATTGTGAGGGGAGAGAAGACTGTAGTTACTTGATTCAAATATTAAAAGGAGGACGAATGCCACTTTTTACCCTAATTTGTTGAAGTTGAACATATACTTTCATATTTCCTCGTAGGTGTCCTTATCAGTTCTTCTAAAGTACTTCTCCTCAAATTGTCTTGTTGGCTGATATTTCCTTCAAGTAATAATAACCATTCCCAAACTACTCAGGCTAAAAAATTTGGATCTTGCGTTAAGTCCTTTTTCTTCCTTGGCATCCACCCAGTCAGTCCCCATACACTCTCAATTTTTCCTTCATAATGCTCCTTGAATCTGTCCTTTCCTCTCCATTCTCACCTTTATTTGTCCAACTAGTCCAGAAAAATTCCCAATAAGCTGCATATGCTCAAGTGCCACAGGACAGAAATAGGTTTTATAAGCTTGTGCTGAGTTGGGAGCAAACAGGGCTGTACCCTGGCAAAATGTGAAGTAGGTGAGGTTTGGCTTTGGCACCTCACTCTTTGCCAGCCTTTCCCCAGAGGTGAAGAAAGCTGACGTGGCTTCTGGCCAGTACCGCACATCAGCAAGGGAATTCTCCATGAATTCAATGCTAGCTAATGACTTCCTACTCAACTGCAGAAATAAGGCAAGAATCTAAGATTTGTCTGTAAGCTTCCCTCCAAGACCATATAGCTTTTTTTTTTTTTTAACCACTGTAGCCTAATCATATTATAGGATAGCTAGATGGAATTACAAGGAAGACAAAAATATCAAGACTGCCAGTGTCTTCAGAAAGACAGAGATTTGACTTACTTGGCTGAGGCAAGTGTGGTTTCTTTGTTAAGGAGACTTAATGAGGAGACTTCTCCACATCACCCTCACCCTGCTTCTGTACCCTCACTTCTCCATGCTTGGTTCTAGGACTTTTGATTTGTTCATTGCGATTTTTAATATTCTGGAGAGAACTAAACTTATTACTTCCTGAAGCTTCTGACCCTACATATACTGACATTCTCCTTATCTGTGGGTATAATATTTGAGAATCATTTTCAGTAACTTGTCCTATAAAAAAGTATATTTGTGAAATGTGAATATAAAATAATTTTATATTGTTGAATATGCTTTTAAAAATTCCCATCCTTTCATTCTGCATATTCTGACATATATCTCTAACTGAGAACAATTTCTTTAAATCACATAGGCATTTTAGGTTTCAAATAGGTCTGAATTAAAATCCCAGCTCCACAATTTTGCTGGAACTCTAGAGTTCCTTCAGCATGTTATTTAACCTCTCTGCATCTGTTTTCTCCCCTACTTCACTAGGTTTTGCTGTTGTTAAACAAATAACATATGTAAAATGCTTTAGTTCAATGCTTGGCACATAAAGAGCACCCAAAAAAGAAAGTTCAATGTTTTAGCTAAAATGGATCTTAGTTATCAGTTCACCTAAGCCTGCCCTTTTTCAGATAAAGAAAATGAGGTTTGGGACTAGAATCCACCTTATAACTCCCTACAAGCTAGTTGGTATTCATCAGAGAGCATGGGTTGGGAACCTGAAGGATCTGAGTTTAATTCTGTATTTTTCTGATCACCTCACTAACTTTAACTTTTCTCAGCTTTAGTTCCTTCATCAATAAATAAGGAATAAAAATATCTCCTCTGATATGTCATATAAAAAGCACTGAGATAATTCTTGGCACAATGTGAACATACAAAAATCTTAGTTTTCCCCAGTGACATACCAAGGATGGGGCAGTAGACATGATGTGCTCCAGGTACAGAAAATAAGGGGTGGGGGAGTATTATCTGTAGAGGATTTAGAAATGGGAATAAAACCAACTAAAAGTGGTCTTATTTTTATTATCATCACTATACATAGCAACACTAAACAATGTGATACTATCATCAATAAATATTCCTCTCTGAAAAAAATCTTTTGTTGGTCTGAGTTCTAAGCAATTGTTGAAAATACTGTTGAGATTAATTTTGTGTGTACAGACTTCAAACTGGCATGTTTTATTACTTTTCCTTAAAAAATTGTATTCTACATTGAACTTAATTCAGAGAAGAGCTGGTCCTTGAGACGTACAGGTGATGTTACGATTGTTCATTTTGAGAGTGATTTTGTAATGAAGTAGCCTTTGCCTTCTTCATACTCAAATCAACCCATACCTTCAGGTTGATGATGCTCCCAATTTATTAGATACAGTCATATTTATCTGAATCTCTTATCTAAGCACGAGTGTGCTAATATGACACTCTCCAAATGTCAATTCTACTACAGGCAGAGGCTGGGAAGAAGATTCAGTTCTTGACTCTTTCTACTCTGGCAGGCTAATGTTCGGAAGGAATATGACTAAACTGATATTGCCAGAGGGAAAAGTATGCCATGGAAACATAGGACTAAAGTGTGTTTTTGGAAATAATAGGAGAATGGAGAGTCTGATCTCATGAGAGTCTGTTTTGAAACAAGTGACTGAAAACATCTCAAGTGTGATAAACCATTTGGAATGTGGTGACCACCTAGTATTTATATTAGAAACAGAGACTGACTTGTCCTCAAAGGGATGGCACAAAACAAAGCCAAGGAAGTTAAAAGGGAAAGGGAATGGCTAGGATGCACTCAGTGAATCAGGGAAAACATCAAAAGTGTGTTTGGATAGAAATATTAAGTCCCTTTAAGGAAGAACTGATATCATCTTGGGGAGCACAAAGGAAAGATGGAAAAAAGCAAATACATTAATCAACTAAAATAAAAATAGAGCAGTGAGCCAGGGAAGTGTTAGTTTACAATCTATTAGCCATTCCCAATCCCCTTTTCCATTGCCCACCTCCAGCTATAGAGGCTGAAAAAGAGATACTTTCTTCACCTTTCTTGCAGCCAGAGGTGGCATATAACCCAGTTCTGAGTAATGGGATACAAATAGAAATATGTTGGGGGTTCTGCAAAAGATAATCCTCACTGCTGAAAGGAGAGAGATCTAGGAGGAAAGCTCTGTTTCCCCCCATCTTTATCTTTTCTCACTGGTATGCTCTTATAGGTTTGCATGATGCTTAGAACATCAATAGCCATCTTGCATCCGTAAGAAGAGACATAGTTGAAGCATCAAGGGTAGCAGAGTAGAAAACTAAAAAGTTCTGGGTCCTTCTTGGCATAATCAAGCTACAAACCCACTTTGTAATCACCTACCTAGGGACTTCTTTTTATATTTTTATATAAACAATATTTTTATTTTGTTAGTGATACAGAAACTTTCACTAATATGTTAAAATGTTATTAACACAAAACATTTTAAGAAAATTTGAACATGCAACTTTTTTTGAAATTCTTTTTTAAACATTTTATGATACAAAAATTTAATGGTCAGGTGGTAAAGTCATATTATTTTAATATTTTGCTATAATGGCTGTTATATTTGAAAAGGATAACAATGGAAGAACTTTACAGTTGGCTCTGGTTACTAAATAGTGACACTCAAACCTTTTCTTTTTTATTCAAACTTCTTCACTGAAATAAAGGTCTTTATATTTCAGGAACGTTAGTCAGATAATCTGTTACTTGCAGCCAAAAGTATTCTAACTGCTAAAAAGACCAATAAGAAATCAAAGCAGGAAGTTTATTAAGCAGCAATGTTTAGACAGTGTTTGAAATGATACTATTCTTTTGCTCTACACTCCAAGCAATAGAAAGGCCAGGAGGAAAGTTGTCTTTTTTGTTAAAATTAATTAATTAGTTTATTTTTGGCTTATTGGGTCTTCATTTTTGCTCGCGGGCTCTCTCTAGTTGCGGCAAGTGGGGGCTACTAATTGTTGCAGTGCATGGGCTTCTTATTACAGTGGCTTCTCTTGTTGCAGAGCATGGTCTCTAGGCATGTGGGCTTCAGTAGTTGTGGCACACAGCCTCAGTAGTTGTGGCACATGGGCTTGGTTGCTCCACGGCATGTGGGATCTTCCCGGACCAGGGATCAAACCCGTGTCCCCTGCATTGGCAGGCAGATTCTTAACCATTGCGCCACCAGGGAAGTCCCTGGAAATGTGTCTTTTATCTCTAGTTCATACTGGGAGACATGAAGAAAGCAATTTAGGATCTTCCTATTCACCAAAAAAAAGAGAAGTAGTTTATTCTAATTTATTTATGTCCACTAGAGACTGAAAATAGCTGTGCCATATATGCCTGAGGGAAATGGAAGCAACCACCCTAGAACACAGTTTGTCACCATACTTCCACCTGGCATGGGGCCTTAGGCCATGCAATTCTTAAAAGTCTGCAAATGGTGTCAGGACAGGCATCAGATGCTAAAAACCAAGCATGTGTGACACAAAAAAATAAAAATATAAATAAGTGCAAAATACTGGTAAAATATTAGCGAATTAAACTCAGAACTCCATTAACGAATAACATAAAGGAATAAAAGTAAAATGTTAGTAAAATTCTCAATGCAATTAACTAGGTTAACAGTTAAACAGGGGAAAATTGTATGATTATCTTAATAGATGCCAAAAATAGATGTGTATTACTTCCACTTTCTGTTGTTTTAAAGTGTAGCAAGAATTTAAAGAAATTTACCAGGCAAAGGAGTACAGAATTATTCCATAATTTTATAGTATTTTTCCAAACATTTACAGTCATCTTGCCCACCTGTAAATCAATAGGTTTTTTTAAAGTGATTTTCCTTTATAAAATTTTCCAAAACAATGAACATTTTCATGTTTATTTTTCATTGTTATTTTGTAATGTTGATTGAATTGAACAATTACAATAATAAAAACAAAGATCAAACAGATTTTGTAACAATACAACTTCATCTTTGTAAATATAAGACTCAACTGGTGGAAAAAATGCTGCTACTGCTAACAAAAGGTAGCTTTTTAGCTGTATTCAACTTCTTGTCAGTCAGTATGGTGAATAGAGAGAATAGAAAGCTTTGGTTAATCTCATTAATTTATATCTATGCTGTCCAAAGCCTTAGCCATTAGCCACATGTGGCTTTAGAGCATTTGAAATGAGGTTAGTGTAAGAAAGGAACTGAATTTCTTATGTAATTTAATATAAATAAATATAAAGTTATATTCAAAAAGTAATACATGATTCAATCACTGAAAAACTTTTAAGTATATTTGGAACAAGTTGGGTATTTGAATCTACTTTTACAGCTACAAATATATGAACTTTAAATATAGATCAAGTATTTTCAACAAAAATTTAATGTCTATTCAGGGTCTTTTGAGTTTCCATACAAATTTTAAAATGACTTGTTCTAGTTCTGTAAAAAATGCCATTGGTATTTTGATAGGGATTGCATTGAATCTGTAGATTGCCTTGGGTAGAACAGTCATTTTGACAGTATTGATTCTTCCAATCCAGGAATATTGTTTATCTTTCTATCTGTTTGTGTCATCTTCAATTTCTTTCATCCGTGTCTTATAGTTTTTGGTGTACAGGTCTTTTGCCTCCTTAGGTAAGTTTATTCCTAGGTATTTTATTCTTTTTGATATGGTGGTAAATGGGATTGATTTCTTAATTTCTCTTTCTGATACTTTGTTTTTAGTGTGTAGAAATGCAACAGATTTCTGTATGTTGATTTTGTATCCTGCAATTTACCAAATTCACTGATGAGCTCTAGTAGTTTTCTAGTAGCGTCTAGGATTTTCTATCTGTAGTATCATGTCATCTGCCAACAGTGACAGTTTTACTTCTTCCTTTCCAATTTGAATTCCTTTTATTTGTTTTTCTTCTCTGCTGTGGCTAAGACTTCCAAAACTACCTTGAATAAAAGTGGGAAGAGTGGGCATCCTTGTCTTCTTCCTGATCTTAGAGAAAATGCATTCAGCTTGTCACCATTGAGTATGATGTTAGCTGTGGGTTTATCATATATGGCCTTTATTATGTTGAAGAATGTTCCCTCTATTCTCACTTTCTGGAGAGTTTTTTAAAATTGTAAATTGATGTTGAATTTTATCAAAAGCTTTTTCTGCATCTATTGAGATATTATTCTTCAATTTGTTAATGTGGTTTATCACTTTGACTGAGTTGTGGTTATTGAAAAATCCTTGCATCCTGTGATCTCCACTTGATCATGATATATGATCCTTTTAATGTATTGTTGGATTTGCTAATGTTTTGTTGAGGATTTTTGCATCTATGTTCATCAGTGATATTGCCTGTTTTTTGTTTTGTGTGTGTGGTATCCTTGTCTGGTTTTGATATCTGGTTGATGTTGGCCTTACAAATGAGTTCAGAAGTGTTCCTTTCTCTGCAGTTTTCTGGAATAGTTTCAGAAGAATAGGTGTTAACTCTTCTCTAAATGTTTGGTAGAATTAACCTTTGAAGTGATCTGGTCCCATACTTTTGTTTGTTGGGAGTTTTTAAAGTACTGATTCAAATTCATTCCTGGTAATTGGTCTGTTCATATTTTCTATTTCTTCCTGGTTCAGTCTTGGGAGATTGTATCTTTCCAAGAATTTGTCCATTTCTTCTAGGTTGTCCATTTTATTGGCTTATACTTGTTTGTAGTAGTATCTTATAATCCTTTGTATTTCTGTGGTATCAGTTGTAACTTCTCCTTTTTCATTTCTGATTTTATTGATTTGGGCCCTCTCCCATTTTTTGATGAGTCTGGCTAAAGGTGTATTAATCTTGCTTATCTTCTCAAAGAACCAGCTTTTAGTTTCATTGATCTTTTCTATTTTTTTTTTAGTCTCTATTTTATTTATTTCTACTCTGATCTTTATTATTTCTTTCCTTCTACTAACTTTGAGTTTTGTTTGTTCTTCTTTCTCTAGTTCCTTTAGGTATAATGTTAGATTGTTTATTTGAGATTTTCGTTTCCTGAGGTAAGCTTGTATTGCTATAAACTTCCCTCTTAGAAATGCTTTTGCTGCATCCTGTAGGTTTTGGATTGTCATTTGCAAATGATATGACCAATAAGGGATTAATATCCAACGTATATAAACAGCTCATACAACTCAACATCAAAAAAACAAACAACCCAATTAAAAAATGGGCAGAAAAACTGAATAGACATTTTTACAAAGAGGAAATGCAGATGGCCAACAGGCAAAAGAATGATGCTCAACCTTGCTAATCATCAGGAAAATGCAAGTCAAAAACACAATAAGATATCACCTCACAACTGTCAGAATGGCTATCATCAAAAAGAACACAAATAACAAATGGCGGCAAGGATGTGGAGCAAAGAGAGCCCTCATACACTGCTGATGTGAATATAAATTGGTGCAGCCACTGTGGAAAACAGTATGGAGGCTTCTCAAAAAAATAAAAATAGAACTACCATTTGACCCAGCAATTCTACTCCTGGGTATATATCCAAAAAACCCCCAAAACACTAATTCAAAAAGATACACACAGCCCAATGTTCATAGCAGCATTGTTTACAATTGCCAAGATATGGAAGCAACCTAAGTGTCCAACAACAGATGAATGGATAAAGAAGATATGTTATATATATAGACAATGGAATACTACTTAGCCATAAAAAAGAATGGAAATTTGCCATTTGCAGCAAGATGGATGGACTTAGAGGGTATTATGCTAAGTGAAGTAAGTCAGACAGAGATCACTTATGTGTGGAATCTAAAAAGTACAACAAACTAGTGAATATAACAAAAAAGAAGCAGATTCACAGTTATAGAGAACAAACTAGTGGTTACCAGTAAGGAGAGGGGAAGGAGGGGCAATGTAGAGGTGGAGGAGTGAGAGGTACAAACTATTGGATGTAAGATAGGCTACAAGGATGTATTGTAAAATATGGTATAGCCAATATTTTGTAATAATTGTAAATGGAGTGTGACCTTTAAAAATTGTATAAAAAGGGGGCTTCCCTGGTGGCGCACTGGTTGGGAGTCCGCCTGCCGATGCAGTGGACACGGGTTTGTGCCCTGGTCCGGGAGGATCCCACATGCCGCGGAGCAGCTAGGCCTGTGAGCCATGGCCGCTGGGCCTGCACGTCCGGAGCCTGTGCTCCGCAACGGGAGAGGCCACAGCAATGAGAGGCCCACATACAAAAAAAAAAAAAAAATTGTATAAAAAAATTAGCATCTGAACTAAGATGTAAATTAAGTGTAAAATACATATAAGTGTATGTAAAATACATATAAGTGTAAAATACATATAAGTGTAAAATACAATAAGTGTAAAATACATACTAAACTTGGAAGATTTAGTATGATAAAAGGATAAATATAAAAATACCTCATTAATAATTTTTATGTTGGTTACATGCTGAAATGATAATATTTGGGGCACAATGGGTTCAATAAAACATGCTGAAAATTAATTTTACGTGTCTCTTTTTTTATTAATTTATTTGGCTACATTGTGTCTTAGTTGTGGCATATGGGATCTTCATTGGGACATGTGGTATCTTTCGTTGCAGTGTGTGGGCTCTTCATTGCAGTGCGTGGGCTGCTCTCTAGTTGTGGCGTGCAGGCTCTAGAGCATGAGAGCTCAGTAGCTGTGGCATATGGGCTCTCTAGCTGTTGCATGCAGCCTTCTCTCTAGTTGTGGCATGTGGACTTAGTTGCCCCGTGGCATGTGGGATCTTAGCTCCCTGACCAGGGATTGAACCCATGTCCTCTGCATTGGAAGGTGTATTCTTAACCACTGGACCACCAGGGAAGTCCCTTTTATCTGTTTCTTTTAATTTTTTGATGTGGCTACTAGAAATTTTAAAATTATATATTTAGATTTCATTATATTTTTTTGCATAGCACGAAACAGAATTTTAGCTGGGAGAGTTTCTACTATATCTTTTAACATGTATAATGCATTTATATTTTGACTAGAGAATTGTTATCCTACAGAAAAACTTATGTACCTTTACAAATATAACATACTCGGTATTTATTTTACTAATGTTATGGCAAATGATAGGAAATGATCTCAATGGTCTTTCAGTCGGGTTAAATAAATGTTGTTTCAAACACAAATGGAATGCTAATCATCAATTACAGAAAATAAAATACATATATATACAGAGAGATGGAAAGATGGCCATAATACCTCAAGAAGAAAAATGTCATGGAACAATATATATAATGAAATATTATTTCTAGTAAATAATTAAAACTCTATAAAAAGAATATGTACATTGTCACTATTTTCTATTGATTTCTATGTTCTTTGCATTTTCAAAAAGCATGTATTATAGTTAAAAAATTATTAAGTATATAGAGGAGATTGGTTCAAGATGGTGGAGTAGAAGGACATGCGTTCACTCCCTCTTGCAAGAGCAGTGGAATCACAACTAACTGCTGAGCAAGCATCGAGAGGAAGACACTGGAACTCACCAAAAAAGATACCCCACATCCAAAGACAAAGGAGAAGCTGCAATGAGACAGTAGGAGGGATGCAATCACAATAAAATCATATCCCATAACTGCTGGGTGGGTGACTCACAAACTGGATAACACTCATACCACAGAAGTCCCACTGGAGTGAAGGTTCTGAGCCCCACATCAGGCTTCCCAACCTGGGGGTCTGGCAATGGGAGGAGGAATTCCTAGAGAATCAGACTTTGAAGGCTAATGGGATTTGATTGCAGGACTTCGACAGGACTGGGGGAAACAGACACTCCACTCTTGGAGGGCACACACAAAGTAGTTTGCACATCAGGACCCAGGGGAAGGAGCAGTGACCCCATGGAAGACTGAACCAGACCTACCTGCTAGTGCTGGAGGGTCTCCTGCAGAGGCGGGGGGTGGATGTGGCTCACCGTGGGGACAAGGGCACTGGCAACAGAAATTCTCGGAAGTACTCCTTGGTGTGAGCCCTGCAGGAGTCAGCCATTAGCCCCACCAAAGAGCAGGTAGGCTCCAGTGCCTCAGGCCAAAGAACCAACAGGGAGAAAACCCAGCCCCACCCATCATCAGATGAGGGGATTAAAGTTTTACTGAGCTCTTCCCACCAGAGCAACACCCAGCTCTACCCCCACCACCAGTCCCTCCCATCAGGAAGCTTGCACAAGTGTCTTAGATAGCCTCATCCACCAGAGGGAAGACAGCAGAAGCAAGAAGGACTAGAATTCTGCAGCCTGTGAAAGGAAAACCACATTCACAGAAAGATAAACAAAATGAAAAGACAGAGGACTATGTACCAGATGAAGGAACAAGATAAAATCCCAGAAAAACAAATAAATGAAGTGGAGATAGGCAACCTTCCAGAAAAAGAATTCAGAATAATGATGTGAAGATGATCCAGGACCTCAGAAAAAGAATGGAGACAAAGATCAAGAAGAAGCAAGAAATGTTTAACAAAGTCCTAGAAGAATTAAAGAACAAACAAACAGAGATGAACAATACAATAACTGAAATGAAAAATACACTAGAAGGAATCAATAGCAGAATAACTGAGGCAGAGGAATGGATAAGTAGCCTGGAAGACAGAATGGTGGAATTCACTGCCACAGAACAGAATAAACAAACAAACAAAAAAAAATGAAAAGAAATAAAGATAGCCTAAGAGACTTCTGGGATAACATTAAACACAACAACATTCGCATTATATGGGTCCCAGAAGGAGAAGAGAGAGAGAAAGGACCTGAGAAAATATTTGAAGAGATTATAGTCAAAAATTCCATAACATGGGAAAGGAAATAGCCACCCAAGTCCAGGAAGCACAGAGAGTCCCAGGCAGGATAAACCCAAGGAGAAAGAGGCCAAGACACATAGTAATCAAATTGACAAAAATTAAAGACAAAAAAATTATTGAAAGCAACAAGGGAAAAATGGCAAATAATAAACAAGAGAACCTCCATAAGGTTAACAGCTAATTTCTCAGCACAAACTCTACAAGCCTAAAGGAGGTGGCATTATATATTTAAAGTGATGAAACGGAAAAAACTACAACCAAGATTACTCTACCCAGCAAGGATCTCATTCAGATTTGACAGAGAAATTAAAACCTTTACAGACAAGCAAAGACTAAGAGAATTCAGCACCACCAAGCCAGCTTTACAACAAATGCTAAAGCAACTTCTCTCGGCAGGAAGTACAAGAGAAGGAAAAGATCTACAAAAACAAACCCAAAACAATTAAGAAAATGGTAATAGGAACATACATATCGATAATTACCTTAAATGTAAATGGATTAAATGCTCCAACCAAAAGACATAGACTGGCTGAATGGATACAGAAACAAGACCCATATATATGCTGTCTACAAGAGACCCACTTCAGACCTAGTGACACATACAGACTGAAAGTGAGGGGATGGAAAAAGATATTCCATGCAAATGGAAATCAAAAGAAAACTGGAGTAGCAATACTCATATTAGATAAAATAGACTTTGAAATAAAGAATGTTACAGGAGACAAGGAAGGACACTACATAATGATCAAGGGATCAATCCAAGAAGAAGATATAACAATTGTAAATATTTATGCACCCAGCATATGAGCACCTCAATACATAATGCAACTGCTAACAGGTATAAAAGAAGGAAAAAAAGGAAATCAACAGTAACACAATAATAGTGGGGGACATTAACACCTCACCTACACCAATGGGCAGAATAGAGAGGAAGAAGAAAAAGGAAGAATTAGGGAAGGTTTTTAATATGAACACCCAAGTAGATCACAGTGCCATTTACAGAAGTTGGGGAGACTAATTGGTATGACTTAGTTTATTTTTATTTATTTTTTAATTTATTTTAACATATTTATTGGAGTATAATTGCTTTACAATGGTATTAGCTTCTGCTTTATGACAAAGTGAATCAGCTATACATATACATATATCCCCATTCCTCCCTCTTGCGTCTCCTTCCCACCCTCCCTATCCCATCCCCCTAGGTGGTCACAAAGCATTGAGCTGATCTCCCTGGGCTATGTGGCTGCTTCCCACTAGCTATCTATTTTACATTTGGTAGTATATATAAGTCCATGGTGCTCTCTCACTTCATCCCATCTTACCCTTCTCCCTCCCTGTGTCCTCAAGTCCATTCTCTACGTCTGTGTCTTTATTCCTGTCCTGCCCATAGGTTCTTCATAACCATTTTTTTCTTTAGTTTCCATGTATATGTGTTACCATGTGCTATTTGTTTTTCTCTTTCTGACTTACTTCACTCTGTAGGACAGAATCTAGGTCCATACACCTCAGTACAAAAAACTCAATTTCGTTTCTTTTTATGGCTGAGTAATATCCCATTGTATATATGTGCCACAGCTTCTTTATCCATTTATCTATTGATGGACACTTAGGTTGCTTCCATGTCCTCACTATTGTAAATAGAGCTGCAGTGAGCATTGTGGTACATGACTCTTTTTGAATTATGGTTTTCTCTGGGTATGTGCCCAGTAGTGGGATTGCTGGGTCGTATGGTAGTTCTATTTTTAGTTTTTTAAGAACTTCCATACTGTTCTCCATAGTGGCTGTATCAATTTACATTCCCACCAAGAGTGCAAGAGGGTTCCCTTTTCTCCACACCCTCTCCAGCATTTATTGTTTGTAGATTTTTTTATGATGGCCATTCTGACTGGTGTGAGGTGATACCTCATTGTAGTTTTGATTTGCATTTCTCTAATGATTAATGATGTTGAGCATTCTTTCATGTGTTTGTTGGCAATCTGTATATTTTCTTTGGAGAAATGTCTGTTTAGGTCTTCTGCCCATTTTTGGATTGGGTTGTTTGTCTTTTTGATATTGAGCTGCTTGTAAATTTTGGAGATTAATCCTTTTTCTGTTGCTTCATTTGCAAATATTTTCTCTCATTTTAGGGGTTGTCTTTTTGTCTTGTTTATGGTTTCCTTTGCTGTGCAAAAGCTTTGAAGTTTCATTAGGTCCCATTTGTTTACTTTTGGTTTTATTTCCATTTCTCTAGGAGGTGGGTCAAAAAAGGATCATGCTGTGATTTATGCCATAGAGTGTTCTGCCTTTGTTTTCCTCTAAGATTTTGATAGTGTCTGGCCTTACATTTAGGTCTTTAATCCATTTTGATTTTATTTTTGTGTATGGTGTTAGGGAGTGTTCCAATTTCATCCATTACATGTAGCTGTCCAGTTTTCCCAACACCACTTATTGAAGAGGCTGTCTTTTCTCCATTGTGTATTCTTGCCTCCTTTATCAAAAATAAGGTGACCATATGTGTGTGGGTTTATCTCTGGACTTTCTATCCTGTTCCATTGATGTATATTTCTGTTTTTGTGCCAGTACCATACTGTCTTGATTACTGTAGCTTTGTTGTATAGTCTGAAGTCCAGGAGCATGATTCCTCCAGCTCTGTTTTACTTTCTCAAGGTTGCTTTGGCTATTTGGTGTCTTTTGTGTTTCCATACAAATTGTGAACTTTTTGTTCTAGTTCTGTAAAAAATGCCATTGGTTTTTTGATAGGGATTGCAATGAATCTGTAGATTGCTTTGGGTAGTATAGTCATTTTCACAATGTTGATTCTTCCAGTCCAAAAACATGGTATCTCTCTCCATCTGTTTGTATTGTTTTTAATATCTTTCATCAGTGTCTTATAGTTTTCTGCCTACAGGTCTTTTGTCTCCTTATGTAGATTTATTCCTAATATTTTATTCTTTTTTTTGCAGTGGTAAATGGGAGTATTTCCTTAATTTCTCTTTTAGTTTTTTCACCATTAGTGTATAGGAATGCAAGAGATTTCTCTGCAGTAATTTAGTACCCTGCTACTCTACCAAATTCTTTGATTAGTTCTAGTAGTTTTCTGGTAGCATCTTTAGGAATCTCTATGTATAATATCATGTCATCTGCAAACAGTGACAGCTTTACCTCCTCTTTCCCAATTTGGATTCCTTTTATTTCTTTTTCTTCTCTGATTGCTGTGGCTAAAATTTCCAAATCTATGTTGAATAATAGTGGTGAGAGTCGGCAACCTTGTCTTGTTCCTGATCTTAGTGGAAATGGTTTCAGTTTTTCACCATTGAGAATGATGTTGGCTGTGGGTTTGTCATATATGGCCTTGTTATATTGAGGTAATTTCCCTGTATGCCTACTTTCTGGAGGGTCATAAATGGGTGTTGAATTTTTTATGACTTAGTTTAGGGTAGGAAATAGAGTGGAATCTAGAATTCTATTTTAGAAGTGTTAAGTTTGTTACACATGCAAGCTTGGAAGCTGGCTTTATGAGACCATACCTCAGTCAAGAAGTCATGAATAGAGTTAAAAAATTTGGAGTAATCAACATAAAGACAGTTCTCCAAGCCACAGATTAAGCTTATCATTTAGAATTGTGGTGATAACTTCCAGAAAATTAAAAGCAGAATTTGTAAAAATTATTTTCTCCTTGGAAAGAGATTGGCGTTTGTGGGATTGGGTGGGACACTTTAACTTTTTATTTGGTACTGTGTAATTTTTTGTGTGTATTTTAGTTTCATACATATATTTTTAAGAGAAACAGAATGTGAAAGAACAGCAATTGAAAAAGAATAAAATGGGACACAAAAATCAGATAAAAATATATGCTTTGGTGTATTAATTTCACCCTTTTCCTATGTTGATGTAAATCGTCATGCTGGTGGTGGGAGCCACTTATTTCAGAAGGACAAAGTAGATTATTTGGTTTTAACAAAAGCTAAAGAAAACTCATAGATATTTTAGTATTCAGTACCCTACAATTAGCAATTTGGTTTCTTTCACAGTCTGGGTTAATTTTGGAAACACTTTGGCTACATCTTTCTGAACAAGAAATTTTTGTTTACTTTTAAGTGATCTCAGTGACACAAAAGGTTTAAATGAATTCTATGGAGGCTTGGGTCCACTGTGTGCTTCAGACTGTCTCAATACACTCTCCTTAAATGCCCTTCCTTTACCTTCTTAAAGTGAATCCCCCAAACCCTCTGGAACTTCTAAGTAAATGGTTGTAGTCTTTTGGGAAGAAAGAAAATTGATATCTGAGGGAATACCTCAATTATAAATATGGAATTAGCTGATTTTATTATTCAGCACAGCAAATACCAAAATGCTTGCAGGTAGCCAGAAAGCAGTTACAAAGCTGTAGAGGATTTTTAGCTCTTTTTATAAAGAATTAAAGCTATAGCTTTTACACATAATCCTACTTTTAGTAATAATCAGCTAGTATTCAATTTGCCTCAGCAGTTACACTGAGTTTACTCTGACGTCCTGTAGTTCATAATTCTTTATCATGTTTACTCTGACATTGTTTTTTTCATAATTCTTTATCATATTTTTTTCTGACATCCTGTTTTTCATAATTCTTCATCAGTACCTCCTACGGTTGTCCCTGACAGCAAATCTTACACATATGATTAGTCACATCCTTCAGTATTCCTCAGTGAGCTTAGATTGTTCTGTTTACCCACACAGAAAAGCATGGGGGTAGCTGGGGAATAAAATCACACAGTCTTCTGACACCCCCCAGAATGTTTTGGGTCATTGGGATGGGATAGATAAACTGTGAACGGTATGGGAGTGTGTGGATGAGGGAGCGGAGAGAAGCTCAGGTTATTTGGATATTCTCCTTTTAGTTTCTCCATGAGAAGAACATAAGCAAGCAAACAAGACTCAGATTATTTTGCAAGTAGATAATTAAAAGCAAATACAGGATTTAAAAAATGAAATATACATGTCAGTTTCCATAATGGTATCCAAGTAACTGGCAATATCAAGTATAAATATAACAAACTCTGATCTTCTTATCTATACGGTAAGTCCCCTACATATAAACCTTCAAGTTCCGAACTTCCAAAGATGCAAATGTGCATTCCCATCTCCAATTATGTAAGTTAGTTCACGTGTCTGGCACATATTGTCACATGTGTGCGTCATCTACAAGTGGTTGTGCTTTTGTGTACTTTACAGTACAATACTGTATACAGTGCAGTAGTGCAGTATCTTTATTTCAAGCCCAGGATGTCCAGAAGCAAGCGTAAAAGCAGTGGTGATGAGAAAAAAGCTGTGGCCCAGAGAAAGGATGAAGAGAGACAAGAGGAAGAAGAAGTAACTGAAGAACCAAAGAGATTCACGATGCAGGAAATGGCAAGGGAATTTTCTTCATTTGAGGAGGCACTGTTAGTTTTTGAGGAAGAGGACCCGAATGTAGAACGGTACACGAAGTTTGCAGCAGCCGTTCAGAATACAATCCGGTTCTTCCGTGTCATCTATGACGAGAAAAAAAGAACTATTACCCAGACATCACTGGATTGTGTTTTTCAAGAAGGTAGATAGAATTGAATCCAGCAAGGAGCCAGAATCTGTGCCATCAACGTCAGGCGTGAGTGAAATGGCAGCTTGCCCTCCATCTCCTATTGCTAATGATCCTTCAGCTCTACCATCTCCCACCTACCTCCTCTCCCTCCTCCAGTCAGTAACTCTTCTTGCCTGTTCACTTGATGCCAGTCCCTGGATGCCAGCTGTTGTACTGTACTACCGTACTTTTCAAGGTACTGCACTGTAAGATTAACAATGTTTTCTTTATTTCTGTTTGTTTTTATGTATTATTTTTGTGAAAAGTATTATAAACCTGTTACTATAGCCGATAGTATATAGCCAATTGTGTTAGTTGGGTACTATAACTAACAGTACTATATGGCCGATTGTGTTAGTTGGGTACCTAGGCTAACTTTGTTGGACTTACAAACAAACTGGACTTATGAACGTGCTCTTGGAATGGAACTTGTTTGTATGTAGGGGACTTACTGTACTTTCAGATCCATTGTCTGAATTTGAATGTCTTCCCAGCTTTATTCCCCTATAATAGTGATTTGGGGCTGTGGAGAGAGGAGGAGAGCGTGAACCCACCTTGTAGGACCACATAGCTGAATATCTTAAGGGACTTTTCAGAGTTTCAGACATCTTTCTAGAAATTGTCATACTAGGATTGAATTTTATAGTTCATAGATGGTATGTATAGTGTTAGATGTAGTATACACCTCAAATATTTTGCTCTAATAAACCCATGGAAAAGGTTGAGATCAATTTTTATAAGGTAGTCTGCTATTTTATAGCATTTCTGTTACTTTTGAGGATTAGCCCCCTCCAATTCCTGTGTACCTCTTCTCCACAAACATCACAGGATGTGGGTACATGCTGAGGGCAGAAGATATTATAACAGCCTTATCCCTCTGGATACAGTAGTTAGTTCATTTGGGTACATGATCTATATTAAGCCAATTACTCTTCTTCCCTGAATTGACATTCAGGTGCTGTGAGAAAGAAGTACTTTCTTTCCATGGACTTTCTAAGCTAAGTGTATATGAATATGGTAATGTCAGTGGCCATTTTTGCCATCAGGCATAGATAGCGAATTTACAGATTGAAGTCAGACCACAGAGAGGAGCAAAGTGGAGAGATGGAGAATGACAGAGAGCCCTGAAATAATAACACCAGCCTGTAGTCCTAATCGTGTCTGAAGAAGCGACTTCTACCACTGAGTTTATAGTTAACAGTATTCATCAGTCCCCCATTGGAGTTGGGTTATGTGTCCCTTGCAGTCAAAAGAATTGTGACAGGGCTTCCCTGGGGGCGCAGTGGTTGAGAGTCCGCCTGCCGATGCAGGGGACAAGGGTTCGTGCCCCGGTCCGGGAAGATCCCACAGGCCGCGGAGCGGCTGGGCCTGTGAGCCATGGCCGCTGAGCCTGCGCATCTGGAGCCTGTGCTCCGCAACGGGAGAGGCCGTAACAGTGAGAGGCCCGCGTACCACAAAAAAAAAAAAAAAAAAAGAATTGTGACAAATGCTGCTGTGCTACACACACAAACCCTTTTCTTCAGTTGGGTTTGCTTACTGTTGTCTGAATATGTACATGCATTCTTTGCTTATGTGGTGACCTTACTGGTCCCTCAAATTTATTGGAAACCCCACAGGCTATTTATCTAGATTCTATTAATTCTTTTTTTAATATTTATTTGTTTATTTATTTATATTTTTGGCTGTGTCGTGTCTTAGTTGCAGTGCACGGGCTCTTTGTTGCAGCGTGTGGGCTTCTGTCTAGTTGAGGCACAGGCTCAGCAGTTGTGGCACATGGGCTTAGTTGTCCCACAGCATGTGGGATCTTAATTCCCCGACCAGGGATTGAACTGGTGTCTCCTGCATTGGAAGGCGGATTCTTTACCACTGGACCACCAGGGAAGTCCCTAAATTCTATTAATTCTTTATATCTAGGGTAAAGTCCTTTCTCCCTCAGTCTTCATTGACAACCTACACAGCCTTCCTCTGAACTCTTTGCATTTATTTTTTGTGCCACTATCTGGACATTTAATCCAATATTGCCTTATCATATTTCTTGAATTACAGTTTGTACTGTTATTTAATTTGTGTGTGTGCTTCACCAATTAATTCATAAACTCATTGAGGAGACATATATCACATTTTTCTTTCTCAAAGTTCCCCATAATGATAGGCACATCATAAGAACTTGGCAAATATTTGTTGTCTGCTTGACAGAATAAACTGGAACAGTGCCATACAACAAATCTAAGCAGAGGCTTTGGGGTGAGACCCAGATCTATGAAATAATCAAGTCCTCCTTGGTATAATGATGCTATTTCATGTGTTTCTTGCTTGTCTTTTGGTGGGTATGTAGGGGCAAAGGATAAGAGCAAAGTTATGTCTACAGGAGAAAGAGGACATTAGAATATGAGATTAGTCTATGTTACTGAGAAGAAAATAATGCTTTGATGAGGCGCCAGTAAACTATACTCGTCTGTCACCTATTTTAATAAATAAAATTTATTGGAACACAGTGAAGAAACCATATGGCCTGTACAGACAAAAATGTTTACTGTCTGGCCCTTTAAAGAACAGTGGTTTGCTGACTCCCGGCTCAGATAAGTGTGCTTACTTCTCAACTGAAACGGAGAAAATCAGCCACAACAATTTATTGTGGGAAAATTGAATAGAAATTTATACATCTACCAACAGCCTTTGAGTAGCCTCCGTTTGCATCTCACCCTGACATGAAGCACTCAAGTTATAACATATAAAATGGCTCAAGGGGCTTCCCTGGTGGCGCAGTGGTTGAGAGTCCGCCTGCCGATGCAGGGGACACAGGTTCGTGACCCGGTCCGGGAAGATCCCACATGCCGTGGAGCGGCTGGGCCCGTGAGCCATGGCCGCTGAGCCTGCGCGTCTGGAGCCTGTGCTCCGCAACGGGAGAGGCCACAACAGTGAGAGGCCCGCGTACCGCAAAAAAGAAAAAAAAAAAAAAAAAAAGGCTCAAGGAGGGGTCAGGACCACCTTCTTGGGTGGGGAAAGTTGGAGTTTGCACAGAATAGAAGTGAGAAACTAGACTGGAGAACAGGAAAAAGGGATTGGAAGAGATAAAGAGGAGATGGAGGTACAAGCAAGAAACTAAAATACAGGCCAGTAAGCTACTTCTATCACGGCTAGATAAAGTTACAAGCTCTTTTTTTTCTTTCCATATTGTAATTCTTTTTGAGATATACCTCATCCTTGAGTAAAAAATTTCATCTTTCCAGGGTGGTGGTCTGATACATCTTGGGTCTGGGGAATATTTGGGAGGGAGAGGGTAATAAAGAAAAGCTAATCTTACTCATCTATCGTCATTTGATTCTGCTGGCTGTGAAGAAGCAACCTACCCTGAGTTCTCCAGCTGCAAGGAACTGAATTCTGCCAACCTGGGAGAATTCTGAGCTTGAAGAGGACCCCAAGTGTCAGATGAGACATCAGCCCTGGCCAACTCCTTGATTGCAGCTTTGTGAGATCCTGAGCAGAGGACTTTCCTAAGCTGTGCCTGGATGATGGATGTAGTTTCAAGTTCCTAAGTTTTTGATAATTTGTTATGCAGCAGTAGAACACTAATATACCTCCCTGACTACACACTCTGTCCCCTGTCCCTGCTTTGTTTTCTTCCATTACCTATACCTGTTTTGAATTCTAAATAACTTGCTGCTGTGCATGTGTTTTCATCATCAGTTTCTCCCACTTAAGTGTAAGTGCTGGTATTTTGGTCTTATTTGTTTACTGCTCTGTCACCAGTATTTAGAAGAGAAACTGGAACATAATAAAAATATGTATTTGTTCAATGAATGTTCTTCTGACTTCTTTATTCTTGCTTTCATTCAACTGACTTCCATATTTCCAAGTTTCCCAAAGCAAAACTTTTATCTCTTCAACTTCTATCTTAAGAGGAACTTATCTCTCAGCAAAGGAGAAAAATATGGCAGTCAATTTCTCAAAGATGGAGGTTCACAAATAATCTCATTTCCCAAAGGGCAGGACATAAGAATGAGATTGAGATTAATTACGAGTGAGATCAGGTTAATTACTACCCATGCACAGAATTAATTTTTAAAGAATAAAGAATCAGAGTGAATAAACTCTACAGTTTCAATTTTTTAATGCTTTTCCCAGAACGAACGGTTAAATAATTTCATACACAAATGTGAAATCAATTGCTTATGCTTTTAGCAAGTTTAATGCATGAAAAAGTTAAGGACTGGTTTTCCTTTAGATATTCTAAGAGGCATATCTGGAAAATATCATGAGAATTGGTGTGTGAAGATATCAGTAACTAATCAAAGGTATTTACCTAAGATACATGATGTGTGGATCTAAGATGGTGGGAGATGAAGGGAGATGAGGAAAGAGTAGGAATAGGTACCGTGTTAGGTATGGTTGTGATCTATGCTGAGGAACTCTTGCCCTGACTTCAGGTTTTTCTAGTCAGTGGGCCTATCAGATGAATGCATATTAGCAACAGGTGGTAAACATAATAAAGCAATTAGTGAGTGAATATTTTGGGGCCTGCTATTCAGTTTCATGGCTGGATGACTGATCTTGTTCAAGATGACAAAGCACTCCAGGGTTGTGCTAATTTTATATTAGGGTCATGCAGGCGGTATTGTCCTCAGCCTAGGGCAACCTGGGGACTTATGCTTTAGAAGACCCGCTTTGGCCCTCCTATGTCTGGATTCCTCAATACAATTTAAGACACTAGGAGGCTGAGAGGACATGCCTAACTGGAACCTTTAAAAACTTGCACTCTACTGCCACCCCACCAATATCACACCATCAAAGCTGATATGGAAGGAAAAACGAAAGAAGTCTAATATTGTTTAGTATTGACTGGACTGATCAGTCCTCCCTTAGATTTTATGAAATAATGGGAAAGCTTTGACCACTCAAATAATTTCAGCCAATAAACAGCTGAATCCAACATGAATCTAGAATGACATTTGAACTTGTGATCCTCCTAGTCCTGACTGAGGAGGGAGATGAGGCAGCAATTAAGAAACTCTCATTTGGGAGCCCTCTTGCACTGTTGGTGGGAATGTAAATTGATACAGCCACTATGGAGAACAGTATGGAGGTTCCTTAAAAAACTAAAAATAGAACTACCTTATGACCCAGCAATCCCGCTACTGGGCATATACCCTGCGAAAACCATAATTCAAAGAGTCATGTACCACAATGTTCACTGCAGCACTATTTACAATAGCCAGGACACGGAAGCAACCTAAGTGTCCATCAACAGATGAATGGATAAAGATGTGGCACATACATACAATGGAATATTACTCAGCCATAAAAAGAAACAAAACTGAGTTATTTGTAGTGAGGTGGATGGACTTAGAGTCTGTCCTACAGAGTGAAGTAAGTCAGAAAGAGAAAAACAAATACCGTATGGTAACACATATATATGGAATCTGAAAAACAAAACAGGTCATGAAGAACCTATGGGCAAGACGGGAAAAAAGACACAGACCTACTAGAGAATGGGCTTGAGGATACGGGGAGGGGGAAGGGTAAGCTGGGACAAAGTGAGAGAGTGGCATGGACATATATACACTATCAAATGTAAAATAGATAGCTAGTGGGAAGCAGCCGCATAGCACAGGGAGATCAGCTCAGTGCTTTGTGACCACGTAGAGGGGTGGGATAGGGAGGGTGGGAGGGAGACGCAAGAGGGAAGAGATATGGGGATATATGTATATGTATAACTGACTCACTTCGTTATAAAGCAGAAACTAACACACCATTGTAACGCAATTATACTCCAATAAAGATGTTAAAAAATAAAATAAAATAAAAAACAACAAAAAAGAAACTCATTCACATGCTGGCAGCAAGAAATGTGGCGCAAGTTGAGGTTTCATTTATTTTAAGAGGTGCCTTGGATCCAGGATGCTGCATGATAATGATTTTAATCTGACAAAATTGGTTAATTCTGCTATACCTTAACTCATAGGATTTATACCTGTCAAACTGTGATTGACTTGGGAGATCCAACATTGTACAATCATAGTATCCTATATTATAAAATCCAAATGACTACATTTTCTGTAACTCCAAGAACTTGTTAGGATATACATCACAGTGAATAATCTCTTATTTCTGTATGATAACATTGTGTTTTATAATACACACACACACACACATACACACAGAGTGACCCTTATTTTCAAGCTTCTTTATGTGCTCAACAATACAATTAGGTCTGGACAAGTTGAAGATATAGTTTTGCTGATCTCAGTTAACATCCAGATGATATCTTCTGAATTTCCTGCACAATAGTAATGAGAACAAATGCACAGAAAGAGTAAGTAGAGAAACAGAGATTCAAACAGGGCTCTTCACCTCTGTTATTCTGCTTTTCATAGTAGAGTTTCCTGATTAGAAACCAAGGGGCAGCAAAAGAGCACTGGACAGTTGCCAAGGGAAGGGAAGAAAGGAGAAGGGAAGAGAAGTCGATAAATGAAAGAATGAGGTATGCAGACAGGAAAAGATGGTGCACTGCGGAGGTGCAATGAGACAGATTTTTTAATGTTATAAATTCATACATGACTAACCCTATGCACTGGGTTATAGGAATATGTCTGTTTATTGCCATGTGTTCATTCAATAAATAATTACTGAGTAACTACTATGTGCTAGGCACTATTATGTGTGTATTTCCACCATGGACCAAAGAGGAAAAGATGGTGCCCTCAAGGGTCTTATATCTGAGTGGGGGAATATAAAATGAATAGGGAAGCCAAATAGTAGGTTAAAGTGCTGTGGGCAAAAAAGGTAGAGGAGGGTAAGGAGGATCAGGATGACTAGGATCAGAGAAAGGATCAGGTTGCAGAGTATTAAATAAGGCAGTCAGGGCAGGGCAGGATGCCTTAGGATGGCAATATTTAAACAAAGACTGTAGGAGGTGAAGAGGTTATCCAAGTAGTTCTCTGGGGCTGGGGAGGGGTTTTCCAACAAAGGGAACAGCTAGAGCAAAGGCCTCTGTGGAGGAACAGGAGGAGTTCAGTTTTGAACATGCCAAGTTTGGCACGCTATTGGACATCCAAATAGAGATGGCAAAGCAGCAGGTGGATATATGAGTCTGGAGTTTGGGGAGCAAGGTCTGGACTTGAGACAAGAATTTGGGAGCATTAGCAAAGAGAAGGTATATCAAACCGCAAGCCTGAATGAAATCACTGAGAGTGACTGTAGCTAAAGAAGTCTGAGGCTGTCCCAAAATGCTTTAAAATTAAGAGGTTTGGGAGACTCTGGAAAACAAGCCAAGGAGACAGAGGAGAGGTTCACTAAGGGAAGGAGGAGGAGCACAGTTACTTTCTTCTCCCCATTTGTCAAAACTGGCTCATGTTGGTGAGTTTCAGACAGTACTTACTCTACCTAACAAAAGTCATCCCCTCCCCTGTGAGAGGTAATAGAAACCATGGGACTCCGGCCAAAAAAAAAGAAAAAAAAAAATCTTGCTCTCCAGAAGTGTACCAAAGAAAAGACATGTTTTAAATGTGCCTAGAAATTTAGAAACATCTTTTGATTATTATCCTAGGGATACTATCATCAGAGCTCTTTACCTGAAAAACCCATTTTACTTATTTTTAAAGCAGTAATCTAATTTCTAATACTTTTAGTAATAGCATGGCTCTGGCAGCTAATGTATTTTTTTTAAATTCTCAGATTCTAATGAAAAAAGGCATTTGTCATCTAATGACTCTGTTAAATTAGCTAGAAATGAAGGCTGACCACTTCTTTTATGCTTGACAGAAACGTGCGCATAAAATTAGTAGTAACTCAATTTCACCTATTGGTAAAAGTGGCTAATAATTTGTATTTACATGTCTTTTAAATGGAAAAGGCTAAGGTGTGTATAAATGCAAAACCAGTCATTTTATTGTACCAAGTATCAAAAGCTTAGATTAATTACAGACAGAAGCTTTCAGCTCACTGCTAATAAGAGCTATTTCAAATGATTAGCATAAACTAGATAATGGAAATTATCTTGATTTACCATTGCTCAAAAGAGAAAATATTATCTCAATTTTTCTTGATTTATTTGCCCAAATTTTAAAAAGCTCACAGATTGCTTCAGTTAAACAGTTTTTTTGTGTGTGCAGGGTAATTTCTATACATATTTTTAGAAATCTACAGCAAATATCCCAAGGTACTATAGGATTATCCTTTTATCCTAGTTAATTAGACCAAATAAACATATCTACTCTTTGCTGTGAAGCAACTCATGATCAAATGTGTCTAGCAGGTTGAGTATAGTTTGAAGTTAGTTTGGAAGAAAGCCTAGCAAAGATCAGAGAAGCTGACCTCATTAGACACAGTAATATGTTTTGAGAAATTTAATTTAGGTTTAACAGTTATTCTATGTATAAATGTCATAGGAACTCATAAGATTGTTTGTAATAAGCAATAACCAGAGGAGAATTAAGAATAAACTATAAAAAGATGTTCTTCATTAGATTTTCGAGCAAGAAAAATATTTGACCTGGCAGTCAACATAGTCAAACAGTTGTGAGTGACTGAGGAGTTGCTGAGAGATCCCTGATGATTGCTAGTGAATGATATTCTTGGTCAGTTCTTGGTTCTGCATGTTTATTAACATTTGAGGAGTAATACCCATAGCCAAAAGCACTGGTAAATTTTTTCCAAGGTGTTTGTTGGCTCAAACTGTAGATGGCTTTGCTTAGGAGGCTTGTTCTCTGATATTTGTTGAAATACAAAGACAGCTATTTCATAGATAATTGTCCTGTGTTTATTTACATGACATGTTTCCATGTTTGGTTGCTATTGATGTGTTTACTGGCTCTGAGCTGATTTTTCATTCATATTTTTAGCACTAAATAAAATACCAAAACCAAAACAAAATAAGTAAAATAAGGGATGCTTTTAATTTTGGACTCTGACTAAACCAGTTTAAGAACAAAAAGTCTTGCTTTGTTTTTATTACATGGGAACAGGGCCAGGAGTAGGGTGAGGTGAATGGGGCACTTGCTCAGGTACAAGATTCAGGTTGGCTGGGCCAGAGAATGAAGGATCCTTCTCCTATGGAATCTGAATGTTACTCTATAGATGAGGAGTTAGCTAGGATGTTTGAAACAAAGTAGTGATGTGATCAAATCTTCCTTTCCCAAAACCTGCTCCTTCTCCAAAACTTATTGAAATAATAAATAAATAACAAGAGTAGGGAGTAGTAACAATGGTATGCCATGAATGTAATGTCAGTGGATTTCTAGTAGATAGAGGATGGATGAGACCAGATTAAAGAAGCCACCAAAGACTCTTAAACTTCCTAAGAAAGTAGTGAGGTGTTACAGCCTTTGCAGGAAATGAGGAAATGCTGGCCTACTCCTTTAAGACTTCCTACTTTGGAGGGGTTAGAGTTAGTTGGTGCCAGTGATGAGAAGGGTCAAGACAGGGACCATTCCTTTAGGTTCCCCTAACCATAAGAATCACTTGAAGACAAACTCAGTCGAACAAGAGATACATCTAAATAAAAACTCATCATCTATATCATGATAGGAAAGGAACTGATGTTTAGCCCTGAAACTATTTAAATAAACAAAGTATCAACAACTGTTGTGTGTTTACAAAATGAAACATACTTTTTGAAATTGATGATAACACTTAAAATTAATCCCATACTGTTCTCCATAGTGGCTGAACCAATTCACATTCTCACCAGCAGTGCAAGAGGGTTCCCTTTTCTCCACACCTTCTCCAGCATTTATTGTTTCTAGATTTTTTGATGATGGCCATTCTAACTGGTGTGAGATGATATCTCATTATAGTTTTGATTTGCATTTCTCTAATGATTAATGATGTTGAGCATTCTCGGTGCTTTGTGACCGCCTGGAGGGGTGGGACAGGGAGGGTGGGAGGGAGGGAGACGCAAGAGGGAAGAGATATGGGGAACATATGTATATGTATAACTGATTCACTTTGTTATAAAGCAGAAACTAACACACCATTGTAAAGCAATTATACTCCAATAAAGATGTAAAAAAATAATAATAATCCCAGATAATAATAAAAACATTCTAGATTATAAACAAAAAACAAAACAACACTAAAGAGAAGATATGGGTGTTAAGGAAGGTACAGATATGCTAATTATTTTGTCTATCATTGAAAGAGCAAATAAAGGCTGTTTTTCATTCTTGACATTAATGATTAGAGACTAGTGATTTGATTGTAAGACTTACAAGTAAAACAGCATGTTTACCTTCCAAGTTACTGGAGCTAAAAGATATCAAAGAATATGTGGACTATATATAGCACAAGACTAAAAACAAACAAACAAGAAAGGCAAGGAGGCAAAGCATAACATGACACTTAGGATATTACATGTAAATGGGAACACGCAATGAGATAGGATGGGGAAGAGGCAGTAATTAGCAAGTCCTGTATCAGACTTGCCCCAAAGCCCAGATACTGTGTCAGGTGAAATGTATAATTTCCTTTAGGTTCATCTGTGGACACTCACTCTTTTATGAAGGTAATTGAAGGATGCTCTGAAAAATGATTTCCTTCTCATGATTCAGTTTCTGAGGCCCAAAAGTCCACCAACAGAATATACTCCCTCTTTCCTTTAGGTTAGAAGTTCTTTCTAGAAAGCCATTAGACATTTTCCAATTTCATCATAAATCAATCACCCAAAGTATTATTTTTTTGCTTTCAAATAAATTTTAGTGTTTTTATCCATTTATCAACTACCAATGCCTTAACTGAAGCAGTTTATCGTAAAGTTTCTCAAGATTAAGTGCGAATAAGATAACATTCTGGCATGGCTCAGATAAGTGTTGACAGCCAATATATTTGGAGTAATGATTTCCTTGCTGAAGTTTCCACTAGTATGAAATAAGAAAATATAGTGAATTTCTAGAACAGTTAAATATACTCATTTGTTTCTGATGTAATGGATTATTTTTATTTATTTATTTTTATTTTTTAAAATTTATTTTAACTTTTTATTTTATATTGGAGTATAGTTGATTAACAATGTTGGGTTAGTTTCAGGTGTACAGCAAAGTGATTCAGTTATACATACACATGTATCTATTCTTTTTCAAATTCTTCTCCCATTTAGGTTATTACAGAATACTGAGCAGAGTTCCCTGTGCTATAAGTAGGTCCTTGTTGGTTATCTATTTTAAATATAGAAGTGTGTATATGTCAATCCCAGCCTCCCAATCTATCCCCACGCTTCCCCCTGGTAACCATAAGTTTGTTCTCTAAGTCTGTGAGTCTATTTCTGTTTTGTAAATAAGTTCATTTGTGTCATTATTTTTAGATTCTGCATATAAGCGGTATCATGTGATATTTGTCTTTCTCTGTCTGACTTACTTCATTTTGTATGATAATCTCCAGGTCCATCCATGTCACTACAAATGGCATTATTTCATTCTTTTTAATGGCTGAGTAATATTCCATTGCATATATGTACCACATCTTTATCCATTCAACTGTTGATGGACATTTAGGTTGCTTCCATCTCTTGGCTATTGTAAACAGTGCTGCAATGAACATTGGGGTGCATGTATCCTTTTGAACCATGGTTTTCTCCAGATATATACCCAGGAGTGGGATTGCTGGATTCCACTGGGTTTCAGTGTTAAAGATTCCTTTGTTTTAGGCAATGAGTCACTATTGGGTAGCAATTTTTAAAGTGTCCATACTTGGCAAAATAGACTATTTCTATTAGTAACTCTGCTAGTTTACCTTTATTTCTTTTAATATTTTACTGTTAATTGAGGTCAGAGAGACTCCCACTCATTTTTTTACTTAAGCACCTGATATCTATTGAGGTCCTGCTATGTGTCAAGCACTGGTCTCGGTCCTGGGAACACAGCAGAGAATAACAAAAGTGTTTACTCTCATGGATCTTAAATGCTGCTGAGGGTGGAGTCAAGCTACAAGCAAATAAATATATAATATATCGAATGGCCATAAGTTCAAAGAGAAAAGTGAAGCAGAGTAAGAACACAGTGAGTGGTGAGGTACCATATTAGATAAGGCATATTTGAGTTAGTATCTTAATGGTAAGAAAACATTCTAGAACAGGGACAGGGGTGTTGTCTGCTTTGCATATTCGAGGAACTGTGAGGTGGTCTTTCAGGCTGGAACATAGTGAACTAGCAGGTGGTAAATTAGATGAGATTTAAGGAATAGTTCACATCTGTTAATACAATGCCTTGCATACAATGTAATTCAATAAATTTTTGTTTTTCTCCCATACTCTATACCTGTTTTCGTGTATTGATAGAAAACCCAAATTATAAGAACTTTGGACAGTCAGGAAAGAGGCAGTAGGATGACTGTGCTAATTAGGTTATATGACAGACATTTTCCACAACTTGAAGAAGTTAAATTTATAGTGCTAACATTTTGACAAAAATATATATAAAACTCATGATAAAATAAAAAATAAGTAACTAAAAATTATATTGGCTAAGATATATTGAAGATAGCAATACTTTGAATTTTTTCCAACTCTTTTTGAGTTTATCAGTTTGAATAAGTTGCTTCTGGGTAAAAGAGTAAAAGATACAATTAACAGTCATTTTGGTCTTGATAAGTCCATCCGGGCATACTTTACAGAAGTTGACAAATACATTGCTCTCTCGACTGTGTAACAAATTCCTTTGCAATTCAGGTCAATTCTTCTGTCTCAATGATACTGAGGAGCACACATTGAGTGTCAGACAAGAGATCATCAAAAATAACTTTTGATGATGGATGAGTGTGACAGTTTACTAATATAATCAGAATGTGATTTTTACCATATAACTTGGAAGGAGTTCAAAGAATTGAGTGATATTGGTACACAAAACTCCTTCCATTTCTATTCATATAATTTCTCAGCAATTATGTCTATCAAAAATGTGTAATAGGCATGGAGTGTCTGTTACACCCTGTCTCGTCCTAGAAATAAGCAATATTTATCCATAGTGAACCAGTTGCAAAAAACAACTATACCCGCTAGCTTATATTTTCAATAAAGTTTTACTTTTCTATATCTAATAATTATCAATGTGTTAGTCATACTGATTGTTTACTGATAATTGTAATAATAAATGAATTAAGAAGAAATATTTTAACACAGCTTTATGGTCTTAATAAATTTTAAAACAGCATTTTAATTTATATACATATTTTTGTGCCCCCAAAGCAAGATAGACTGATTAACAAAAGAATTTCAAATATAATAGATTGGATTAGGGTAAAATTCTATGGGGAAAAGTGGAATAGAAACAGAGTTTCAAGCAGAAAAGGAAGCAGTGTAAAATTTCTGCTTGTAAAGAAGAGCTAAGTCAAATATTTAATTAAAATGGACAATGATGTTTATCCTTTTGGACATATTTAGAAGAAAGACTATAACAATTTTATTTACATGTCAATATTTAAATATACCAGAAATTATATTGTTTGCAAGTATTTAAGCTTATGATAAAATATTATAGTTTTTACGTTAAAAATGTGCAAAGAGTTACACAGTTTGCCAAAATTCTTTCTAGTAGTACAAAGGAAAAAAAGAAAGTTGGAGGTCATTGTCCTGTGATATTTCTTGATATAGCCCTTATATGTAAACACTTTCCAATTCTCTCCTGTCTCCCTTGCAGTAAAGGAGCTGAAATAAAATCGAATCCTAAGGAAACTCCAGCAGTTATAATAAAACTAAAAAGGATTTCCATTTCCTATCATTGACAATGAAGTCAAGCAAGCTATGTGCTCTTGAAATCCTGGCATTCTCTAAGTTGAAACAAAATGTTGTGAGGCTAAAGCTGAATAATATCAATTTTCTCACTTTTTAGAAAAAAATATCGTAATCAGTAGACTTTTTCTATTTTTTTTCCCTCCTAAAATTTTATTAAAACCTTTGGTGACAGCTGGTTTTAGTCTTATTAGTGACGTTTAGCTATTGAATTACCTTAGTATTATTTATTATACTATATAATAATATATAAATTTATTATTTATTTCTTATAGTATATAATATATGTATATATTTATTATTTATATATTTATTATTATAAGTAGAAAATAAATATTTATAGGAAAACTTGGAAACAGTTCATCATATTTTATTTGTTAATTCATTTTTCTTTTCAAAGATTTTATACCAATGATTTTTACTTTATATTGTGTGTATGATTTTTTTTTTTTTTGGCTAAGAAAGTAGTTTTTAATTTGTTTAAGTGAATTAAATGTCAAGATTTCAAAGTGTGGTACAAAGATCATGGTGTTCTGAAACGATCTCCATGAATTCTCTACCATCTGAACAAATCTGAGAACCATTAAGATGGATCATTGTTTGTAAATTATTAAACAATCTAAAGAAACCAGCTAGTTTTATTTAGGGTGTCAAAATGACTAAAGTTTTGTCCATATGCACAATACATTTAGTTTAGAACAATACACATTTCTTTATAAAATTATTATACACGTGGAATTTCTCCAGGAGGACTTAGTCTCCAAACATGATTCTTATTTTCTTAAATAATTATAAAGACAACTCAAGATGAAATTCTGGATTTTCAAGGACCTCATTAAGTAGTGTTGTATAGAATGAAGTTTCCTATAATAATGAAGAATTATTAAACATAATTTCCTCTCACTAGTAAAAAACCAGAATTATATTACTTTATGTCCCCCCAGCATGTGCTTTTTTAGTTCTGCCTGTGAATCAATAGTTTTGTTTAAAACTTCATGTCCATTGACAGGTGTTCCTGACAAGCTAGTTTTTTGCATTAGCCTGTTCCAGGAAGCCTCTCCTTTTCTACTACATTATCATATCTTTAGAGTTGACTCAGTGTATCAACTGTATATAGCTTTATAATGAAGATGAGGTGATTTGAAATCACTTAAGAAAAAGCCTGCTTATGGAATTTATGGAAACATCCCGTGTTCCAATTTTCACTTTCTCATGAATCCCGAGAGAAATGTCTTCTTATTTGAGTTACAGATGCAGTTCTTTTTTTTTTTTTTTAAACAATGTGTCAGGTCAGAGATGGATTTCAATGAGTCTTACATTTCTTCTCAGCTTTCATTAATGCCCAAGTTGTACATTTAAGAATTTTTTTTTAGGTGTAACACACATTTGATGGCTCAATCTTAATAGTACAGCTTGATCAACTTTTATGTATACATGTATATGCAGAGACAGAACATTTTTAGCCCCTCGAAGGTGTTCTTCCCAGTCAATATTGCAACCCGAGTAACCACCTGTCTGCGTCTGTCACCATTGATTAGGTTTACTTGTTCTTGAACTATATAAATGTTATCATGCAGTATGTCATCTTTGTGTCTGTTTTCTTTCACCCCATGTAATGGCTGTACAGAGTATAGTTCATCTCTTTAAAGGCAAACATGAGGCTAGTAAATGAGAGAAGATTAAAAAGATGTTTTTTTTTTTTTCTTAATTGGAAAGAAGGTAATCCCCTAGACAAGATTCTGGAGATCTGTCAAGGCCTGCCTCTGGAGGAGTTCGTCTTGGGGTGTGGCAGCTTGTGCTGGCTCCCCAGCTTCTGGTCACAGGGCAGGATGGCGCTGTGTGCCCCCTTGTGGTTACCCGGGCCACTGACTAGTTTTGGAAAATGTGTGTCATGTACAGAAATGACACGTGTCACTTTTAAGGGGGAACATTTAGTTGCTGCTGCCTGACTCTCCAGAGCTTCTCTCTCTGTCTGCCAGGGTAACCAACGTGTTCCAGACAGGGGATGCTTCATTAGCCTGGGTCTTTAATGAGGATGGTGCAGAGCAAAACCACCAGCTGGTGGACATTCATGTGAGAAAGAAAGAAACGTTTGTTGGTTTAGGCTGCTGGAGTTTGGTGGTTCTTTGTTACCAAAGCATAACGTTCTATGCTGACAGATTCCAAAGGTGAGAAGGAAAAGTTGGGTAAGACCTCAGCTTATATTCCTGGCTGATAAAAGTTTCAGACATGGTATTGGGACTTACGAACAACCCCTGAAGGGGTCCATGTCTCTTCCGTTGCTTTGTGTACAGTTCCTTAACAGACAGCTGTTTAGCAACCACTTTATTCAAAGCTCAGTGACATTCTTGGGCTGGTTCTTTTATCAGCACCGCTCTCTGATACTCTCCTCTGACTTGCCCTAAAAAAATAATCCCCCAAGAGGAGAGGTTGAGATGACGGTTTGGGGAACACTTGCTGGTGGACTGATTCACATTCTCTAAGTTCCCTTAATGAACTGTTCTCACTTTTCTCCAGGATGCCGTAGCCAGGCTGGTCCCCACATATTACTCTCTAACTGTGTAACACTGGTGTTTTCCAAGTGATTGCATGTTACAGATTTTTGAGTCTTATTACTGATGAGGATAATTGCTCCTGCCTTTCCATGAATTAATTAAATAATTTGTTCCCTGGACATTTATTGAATGCCCTGTGCCAGGGACTGAGCCAGGGATTGTGGATTCACCCATGAATAAATTACAGACTGTGTTCTAAAGGATCTCACTTTCTGGGAAGTAAGGTCAGAAGGTAATAAAAAGACAGCGGAATGTGATAAGGACAATAAAGGCCATTTGCAGAGGGAGTGATTAACTATATTGTTAACTGTGGTAGTGTGGAGGTCAGGAAAAACATCACAGAGTTGGTGGTTTTTTTAACTAAATCTCAAAGTTATGAACAGTTTTGTCAGGAAAACAAGCATAAATAAGCATTAAATTTGACACAAGCCTCAATATTGGCAATATAGCACAACTCAATATCTCAAAATTTTCAAATTATCAAAATTGAGTAAGAGATAGACTAAATATTTCTCAAGGAAGACATTCTTAAGAACCTCTAGTTTTGTCTTGAATTACTTTTATTGTAATAATGCTAACATATATTTAAAATTTAGAATAAACTACTTATAGTCCTTTTACTGCTTCAAAATCAAAGCAAATTAAAAGCTTGTCATCCTTTAATAAAAAGTTTTAAAAATTCGAGACAAATTTGGGGGTTCTATGTGAGTTCATTAAGTTGCGAGAAATAATCATATTACATAGTCTGGTTAAGTTTAAAGTTGTTTTCACTAAAAATGTTTACCAAAATACCCAAATTAATCAAAGGAAATTCCCAAACTAATAACATTCAAATTAATATGATATAACAAACACTTTAATTGCTAAAGTTGAGTTCAATGGTAGAAAAATGTGCTTGGATATTTTCTGTGTCACTTGTGGTTAACTTGATTTCTTAAGTTTTGTTTATGGTGAACCACTTTGTAAGTCATTGTCATTAACACTGCTGATACCTTTTTCTTTTAAACAGTAAACTGTTTCAAAATTACTTTTACATTATTTTAGCAACCCAATCATTCTAATGGTGTGTTCCAAATTATAATACTGAAAAGGGTTTAACAATCTATTAACAAAATATTCTCCATATTCTTATTACTACACTTAATGCTAATGAATGGTTTGCAAGTTGGTATCTATACAGATAGAATCAGTATAGTGTATCTAGTCTTAATATGTATATGGATTCAGTACCATAAAATCAGTCTTTTTGAATAGAGCTTGCTTATGTTCCTCTGTGTCCTCTCATCACTCAATTCTCCTTTGCTGAATTCTACTCATCGCTGTTTGAAATATTCTGAAAACATTGTTTTCACATTTGTCATTTCATTTATAAAATACCCCTTAACGCATCAAGGTCACCTCTGCTTTTTACCCACTAACCTGACATAATTAAGATAACACATTATTCTGCTGCATTTGTTGATTCATCACAGCAATCAAAGTCTAAAGTTATTAAATCCTAAGCAAAACTTGTACTCAATGAAAATGTCTTTTAATTATAAATTATCACTACAAGAGAGAAGTGTAGCATTTATAACTGGGAACATGTTTCAATATGAGTGCAAGGTCAGCTATGGAGTGTTTATTGTCATTTTCACGTTAGGACAATGTCTACTATTGAAAGACTTATTGGGGCTAAAATTCCAATCATATAAATTAGTATTTGGTCACACTGGTAGCTTTGTCCCTTTGTCTTTCATTGCTAAGCAACCAGAGAAAGGGGTCAGGTAACCTTAAGAGTATGGTGTAAATCTGCCTGATTTTGTTTTATTTTAATTATGCTAGGAAATTACATATGTGAACAAAATAATTATGGTTACAAATTAATTAGCATATCACATATGCCAGAACATTTACGTACATTATTTTATTTAACTCTCACTTTACTTATGATGGTCAAATCCCACATTGACATCTTACTAGGTATTTTTATGTTCAAAAGTATTTAACAAGGCTTAGGAGTCCTGGTTGACCAATGTAGAGGATGCTATAGTGTACCACCAAGGTTCCCTTTTAGGACTGAGGCACTTCTCTAATATTCATTGAAGCAGATGTGGGGCAATTCTGAAGAGCCTTCACAGCTCCAGAACTCCCCAGTGAATCCAGTGACTACATCTATTTTAATTGCAACACAGTTCTACTTCTTTCTTAAACCAGTGCTTCTCAACTGAGGGTGATTATGCCCCACCCCTTGACCAGTGGGCATTTGGCAAAGTTTGGAGACATTTCTGATTGTTACAGTTGGGGGAAAGTTTTGCTACTGGCATCTAGTAGGTAAAGGCCAGGCATACTGCTAAACTCCCTATAATCCACAGGACATTCCCCCACGTAAAGGATTATTTTGTCCAAATATGAATAATGCTGAAGTTGAGAAATCCTGGCTGAAATCCACAGGTTTTGTTCCTATTAGCCTTTTTTGATAAACCTTCTGCCCTCAATTCTCAGAGTCTCAGAATCTTATAATCAGATATAAGCCAACTTATATCTGAGAACTGTGAAGCAATTCCAGTGTCCTGGTTGGTATTTGTGTTTATGATACCACTAGCATCCAGTGTTCTAAGCATATCTGTCTGGTAAGGAAGAGGTTTACTATTGGAGTCCTTACTAGTACTTCCTAGGTGCTACTCAAAATAAACCAGAAAAAGAATAAATCAAAGAGTAATGCTATACATCAAGGCCCTGAGTACATTACTTGTATGCCTTTGAAACCTTAAGGGAAAAAATTCTGCTAAAGATTAGCAAGGAGAAACTGTTTTAAACACTTAAATGTAGCAAAATAACATAAAGAAGGACAAATGGGAGAAAAGACTCTTTATTGTTCAGTGAAACTAGCATGTAAAATAACTCCTTAGTCCAAATGGTTGAAGAATGTGTGCCAAAACCAAGGGAAAGAGGACACTGATTGCAGATTATTTATTTTTCAGATCTTTGAGCATATACATGGGGAAAATCGTTGTTATTTGGCTCTGAAGAACCTAACCACAAATCCCCTGCTTGAAATGGCAAAGTCTGAGGCTGTGCATGGGCTGTATGAGAGACCTTGGGCCAGTTTCTCTATTGCAGAGTAACACAAATGACAGGATGGAGAAACTATGCAAACAACTAGAATTTGAAGAAGCAGGCTGCCAATGGGTTAACAAAGAGGAGAGATAGTGGTAGCAGTCAACCTGACAAAAGTCAGTTGAAGAGAAATAAATAAGTTAAATCACTACAACTACCCTTCTCTTCCAAAGAAATAAAAACAAAATTCTATGACATGTAGTTCTCCACAGTAAGCCAAGAAAACTTCCTGTTCACCTTGAGGTGGAGAGCGTGTATATGTTTATACTACGTTGATTGCTGAGGACAGTGTCTTCATTGCTGTGGACAGACAGCTGAGATGTCCCAGGGCAGAGCATACAACCAAGTTGAGGCAAGTGTTCCAAGATAATATACCTGAATTTAACTTGCCTTCTATCCTGTCTCACTCCCTGTCTTCCTAACACTATTTTTCAGGTATTGACTAACCAAGAAAGAATAGCTCCCATTCAAAACCAAGTAATAATCAGAAATTAACTAAGATATGAAAGTGACATTGTAAATAGAGCAGAGTCAAATGTTTTTTCTTTATGAAGTTTTCCCCCTTTTTAGGGGAAGGCAAATCTTTCCCAAGAACTCATGTCTACTCTTATTGGCCAAAGAAGTGTCAAATGTCCACCTCTACATGTAAGAGAAGTTGAGAAGTTAAACCTCCACTCTAATGGAAGGTGAGGGAGAAGCGAATTAGAACAAGTACATGTCTGCTGCACAAATCCAAACACGACATGGATAGATCAAGTTCCAGCTCTGATATTTACTAACTCTGTGACTCTGGACAAGTTACTTAACCTCTCTGTGTCTCAGTTTCTCCATCTTTAAAATAAGGATGATGATATTAATAGTGTGTACTTCAGAGGATGGTCATCAAGATTAAATGAATTATTGCATACCCAGCACTTAAAATTATTAACTCCTAACAGGAGTTAATAGTTATTGTTAGGAGTTAACAATTATTGTTTTTTGTTGTTTTACTTTTTACATCTTTGTTGGAGTATAATTGCTTTACAATGGTGTGTTAGTTTCTGCTTTATAACAAAGTGAATCAGTTATACATAGAAATATGTTCCCATATCTCTTTCCTCTTGTATCTCCCTCCCTCCCAACCTCCCTATCCAACCACTCTAGGTGGTCACAAAGCACCGAGCTGATCTCCTTGTGCTATGCGGCTGCTTCCCACTAGCTATCTATTTTACATTTGCTAGTGTATATATGTCCATGCCACTCTCTTGCTTTGTCACAGCTTACCCTTCCCCCTCCCCATATCCTCAAGTCCATTCTCTAGTAGGTCTGTGTCTTTATTTCTGTCTTATCCCTAGGTTCTTCATGACGTTTTTTTCCCCTTAAATTCCATATATATGTGTTAGCATACGGTATTTGTCTCTCTCTTTCTGACTTACTTCACTCTGTATGACAGACTCTAGGTCCATCCACCTCATTACAAATAGATCAATTTCGTTTCTTTTTATGGCTGAGTAATATTCCATTGTATATGTGTGCCACATCTTCTTTATCCATTCATCCAATGATGGACACTTAGGTTGTTTCCAACTCCGGGCTATTGTAAATAAAGCTGCAAAGAACATTTTGCTACATGACTCTTTTTGAATTATGGTTTTCTCAGGGTATATGCCCAGTAGTGGGATTGCTGGGTCATATGGTAGTTCTATTTGTAGTTTTTTAAGGAACCTCCACATTGTTCTCCATAGTGGCTGCACCAATTCACATTCCCACCAGCAGTGCAAGAGTGTTCCCTTTTCTCCACACCCTCTCCAGCATTTATTGTTTTTAGATTTTTTGATGATGGCCATTCTGACTGGTGTGAGATGATATCTCATTGTAGTTTTGATTTGCATTTCTCTAATGATTAATGATGTTGAGCATTCTTTCATGTGTTTGTTGGCAGTCTGTATATCTTCTTTGGAGAAGTGTCTATTTAGGTCTCCTGCCCATTTTTGGATTGGGTTGTTTTTTTGTTATTGAGCTGCACGAGCTGCTTATAAATTTTGCAGATTAGTCCTTTGTCAGTTGCTTCATTTGCAAATATTTTCTCCCATTCTGAGGGTTGTCTTTTGGTCTTGTTTATGGTTCCCTTTGCTGTTCAAAAGCTTTGAAGTTTAATTAGGTCCCATTTGTTTATTTTTGTTTTTATTTGTATTTCTCTAGGAGGTGGGTCAAAAAGGATCTTGCTGTGATTTATGTCTTGGAGTGTTCTGCCTATGTTTTCCTCTAAGAGTTTGATAGTTTCTGGCCTTACATTTAGGTCTTTAATCCATTTTGAGCTTATTTTTCTGTATGGTGTTAGGGAGTGATCTAATCTCATAATTTTACATGTACCTGTCCAGTTTTCCCAGCACCACTTATTGAAGAGGCTGTCCTTTCTCCACTGTACATTCCTGCCTACTTTATCAAACATAAGGTGACCATATGTGCGTGGGTTTATCTCTGGGCTTTCTGTCCTGTTCCATTGATCTTTCTGTTTTTGTGCCAGTACCATACTGTCTTGATTACTGTAGCTTTGTAGTATAGTCTGAAGTCAGGGAGCCTGATTCCTCCAGCTCCGTTTTTCTTTCTCAAGATTACTTTGGCTATTCGGGGTCTTTTGTGTTTCCATACAAATTGTGAAATTTTTTTGTTTTAGTTCTGTGAAGAATGCCAGTGGTAGTTTGATAGGGATTACATTCAATCTGTAGATAGCTTTGGGTAGTAGAGTCATTTTCACAATGTTGATTCTTCCAAGAACATGGTATATCTCTCCATCTATCTGTATCATCTTTAATTTCTTTCATCAGTGTCTTATAATTTTCTGTATATAGGTTTTTTGTCTCCTTAGGTAGGTTTGTTCCTAGATATTTTATTCTTTTAGTTGCAATGGTAAATGGGAGTGTTTTCTTGATTTCACTTTCAGATTTTACATCATTAGTGTACAGGAATGCCAGAGATTTCTGTGCATTAATTTTGTATCCTGCTACTTTACCAAATTCATTGATTAGCTCTAGTAGTTTTCTGGTAGCATCTTTAGGATTCTCTATGTATAGTATCATGTCATCTGCAAACAGTGACAGCTTTACTTCTTCTTTTCCGATTTGGATTCCTTTTATTTCCTTTTCTTCTCTGATTGCTGTGGCTAAAACTTCCAAAACTATGTTGAATAAGAGTGGTGAGAGTGGGCAACCTTGTCTCGTTCCTGATCTTAGTGGAAATGCTTTCAGTTTTTCACCATTGAGGACGATGCTGGCTGTGGGTTTCTCATATTTGGCCTTTATTATGTTGAGGAACGTTCCCTCTATGTGTGCTTTCAGCAGGGTTTTTATCATAAATGGGTGTTGAATCTTGTCGAACGCTTTCTCTGCATCTATTGAGATGATCATATGTTTTTTCTCCTTCAATTTGTTAATACAGTGTATCACGTTGATTGATTTCTGTATATTGAAGAATCCTTGCATTCCTGGAATAAACCCCACTTGATCATGGTATATGATCCTTTTAAACTGCCGTTGGATTCTGTTTGCTAGTATTTTGTTGAGGATTTTTGCCTCTATGTTCATCAGTGATATTGGCCTGTAGTTTTCTTTCTTTGTGACATCCTTGTCTGCTTTTGGTATCAGGGTGATGGTGACCTTGTAGAATGAGTTTGGGAGTGTTCCTCCCTCTGCTATATTTTGGAAGAGTTTGAGAAGGATAGGTGTTAGCTCTTCTCTAAATGTTTGATAGAATTCGCCTGTGAAACCATCTGGTCCTGGGCTTTTGTTTATTGGAAGATTTTTAATCACAGTTCTAATTTCAGTACTTGTGATTGGTCTGTTCATATTTTCTACTTCTTCCTGATTCAGTCTCGGCAGGTTGTGCATTTCTAAGAATTTGTCCATTTCTTCCAGGTTGTCCATTTTATTGGCATAGAGTTGCTTGTAGTAATCTCTCATGATCTTTTGTATTTCTGAAGTGTCAGTTGTTACTTCTCCCTTTTCATTTCTAATTCTATTGATTTGAGTCTTCTCCCTTTTTTTCTTGATGAGTCTGGCTAATAGTTTATCAATTTTGTTTATTTTCTCAAAGAACCACCTTTTAGTTTTATTGATCTTTGCTATCGTTTCCTTCATTTCTTTTTCATTTATTCCTGATCTGATTTTTATGATTTCTTTCCTTCTGCTAACTTTGGGGTTTTCTTGTTCTTCTTTCTCTAATTGCTTTAGGTGCAAGGTTAGGTTGTTTATTCGTGATGTTTCCTGTTTCTTAAGGTAGGATTGTATTGCTATAAACTTCCCTCTTAGAACTGCTTTTGCTGCATCCCATAGATTTTGGGTCATCATGTCTCCATTGTCATTTGTTTCTAGGTATTTTATTTATTTCCTCTTTGATTTCTTCAGTGATCACTTCGTTATTAAGTAGTGTATTGTTTAGCCTCCATGTGTTTGTATTTTTTACAGATCTTTTCCTGTAATTGATATCTAGTCTCACAGCGTTGTGGTCAGAAAAGATAGTTGATACGATTTCAGTTTTCTTAAATTTATCAAGGCTTGATTTGTGACCCAAGATATGATCTATCCTGGAGAATGTTCCATGAGCACTTGAGAAAAATGTGTATTCTGTTGTTTTTGGATGGAATGTCCTATAAATATCAATTAAGTCCATGTTGTTTAATGTATCATTTAAAGCTTGTGTTTCCTTATTTAATTTCATTTTGTATGATCTGTCCATTGTTGAAAGTGAGGTGTTAAAGTCTCCTACTATGAATGTGTTACTGTCAATTTCCCCTTTTATGGCTGTTAGTATTTGCCTTATTTATTGAGGTGCTCCTATGTTGGGTGCATAAATACTTAAAATTGTTATATCTTCTTCTTGGATTGATCCCTTGATCATTATGTAGTGTCCTTCCTTGTCTCCTGTAACATTCTTTATTTTAAAGTCTATTTTATCTAATATGAGATTTGCTACTGCAGCTTTCTTTTGGTTTCCATTTGCATGGAATATCTTTTTCCATCCCCTTAGTTTCAGTCTGCATGTGTGTCTAGGTCTGAAGTGGGTCTCTTGTAGACAGCATATATATGGGTCTTGTTTTTGTATCCATTCAGCCAATCTGTGTCTTTTGGTGGGAGCATTTAGTCCATTTACATTTAAGGTAATTATTGATATGTATGTTCCTATTCCCATTTTCTTAATTGTTTTGAGTTTGTTATTGTAGGTCTTTTCCTTCTCTTGTGTTTCTTGCCTAGAGAAGTTCCTTTAGCATTGGTTGTAAGGCTGGTTTGGTGGTGCTGAACTCTCTCAGCTTTTGCTTGTGTATAAAGCTTTTAATTTCTCCATCAATCTGAATGAGATCCTTGCTGGTAGAGTAATCTTGGTTGCAGGTTTTTCTCCTTCATCACTCTAAATATGTCCTGCCACTCCCTTCTGGCTTGCAGAGTTTCTGCTAAAGATCAGCGGTTAACCTTATGGAGATTCCCTTGTGTGTTGTTTGTTGTTTTTCCCTTGCTGCTTTTAATATGTTTTCTTTGTATTTAAGTTTTGACAGTTTGATTAATATGTGTCTTGGCGTGTTTCTCCTTGGATTTATCCTGTATGGGACTCTGTGCTTCCTGGACTTGATTAACTATTTCCTTTCCCATATTAGGGAAGTTTTCAACTATAATCTCTTCAAATATTTTCTCAGTAGTCCCTTTCTTTTTCTCTTCTTCTTCTGGAACCCCTTTAATTCGAATGTTGGTGTGTTTAATGTTGTCCCAGAGGTCTCTGAGACTGTCCTCAGTTCTTTTCATTGTTTTTTCTTTATTCTGCTCTGCAGTAGTTATTTCCACTGTTTTATCTTCCAGGTCACTTATCCGTTCTTCTGCCTCAGTTATTCTGCTATTGATCCCATCTAGAGTAGTTTTAATTTCAGTTATTGTGTTGTTCATCATTGCTTGTTTCATCTTTAGTTCTTCTAGGTCCTTGTTAAATGTTTCTTGTATTTTCTATATTCTATTTCCAAGATTTTGGATCATCTTTACTATCATTATTCTGAATTCTTTTTCAGGTAGACTGCCTATTCCTCTTCATTTTTTAGGCCTGGTGGGTTTTTATGTTGCTCCTTCAACTGCTGTGTGTTTTTCTGTCTTCTCATTTTGCTTATCTTACTGTGTTTGGTGTCTCCTTTCTGCAGGCTGCAGGTTCGTAGTTCCCGTTGTTTTTGGTGTCTTTCCCCAGTGGCTAAAGTTGGTTCAGTGGATTGTGTAGGCTTCCTGGTGGAGAGGACTAGTGCCTGTGTTCTAGTCGATGATGCTGGATCTTGTCTTTCAGGTGGGCAGGTCCATGTCTGGTGGTATGTTTTGGGGTGTCTGTGGACTTATTATGATTTTAGGCAGCCTCTCTGCTAATGGGTGGGGTTGTGTTCCTGTCTTGCTAGTTGTTTAGCATAGGGTGTCCAGCACTGTAGCTTGCTGGTCGTTGAGTGAAGCTGGGTGCTGATGTTGAGATGGAGATCTCTGGGAGATTTTCGCCGTTTGATATTATGTGGAGCTGGGAGGTCTCTTGTGGACCAGTGTCCTTAAGTTGGCTCTCCCACCTCAGAGGCACAGCACTGACTCCTGGCTGCATCACCAAGAGCCTTTCATCCACACGGCTCAGAATAAAAGGGAGAAAAAGTGAAAGAAAGAAAGAAAGAAAGAGAGAGAGAGGAAGGAAGGAAGAAAGAAAGAAAATAAAGTAAGATAAGATAAAGTTATTAAAATAAAAAATATTAGGAAAAATAATTTTTTTTAATAGAAAAAAGAAAACTGGATGGATAGAACCGTAGGACAAATGGTGATAGCAAAGCTATACAAACAAAATCTCACACAGAAGCAGACACATACACACTCACAGAAAGAGGAAAAGGGGAAAAAATAATAAATCTTGCTCTCAAAGTCCACCTCCTCAATTTGGGGTGATTCGTTGTCTATTCATGTATTCCACAGATGCAGGGTACATCAAGTTGATTGTGGAGCTTTAATCCGCTGCTTCTGAGGCTGCTGGGAGAGATTTTCCTTTCTCTTCTTTGTTCGCACAGCTCCCGGGGCTGAGCTTTGGATTTGGCCCCGCCTCTGCGTGTAGGTTGCCGGAGGGCGTCTGTTCTTTGCTCAGACAGGACGCGGTTAAAGGAGCAGCTGCTTCGGGGACTCTGGCTCACTCAGGCTGCGGGGCGGTGGGGTACGGAGTGCGGGGCGAGCCTGCGGCAGCAGAGACCAGCATGACGTTGCACTAGCCTGAGGCACGACGGTGCTGCATTCTCCTGGGGAAGTTGTCCCTGGATCCCGGGACCCTGGCAGTGGCGGGCTGGACAGGCTCCCCGGAAGGGGGGTGTGGATAGTGACCTGTGCTTGCACACAGGCTTCTTGGTGGCGGCAGCAGCAGCCGCCTTAGTGTCTCATGCCCGTCTCTGTGGTCCGCGCTTTTAGCCATGGCTTGCGCCCGTCTCTGGAGCTCCTTTAAGCAGCGCTCTTAATCCCCTCCCCTCGCGCAGCAGGAAACAAAGAGGGAAGAAAGAGTTTCTTGCCTCTTCGGCAGTTCCCGACTTTTCCCGGACTCCCTCCCGGCTAGCCGTGGTGCACTAACCCCTTGCAGGCTGTGTTCACGCCGCCAACCCCAGTCCTGTCCCTGCGCTCCGACCGAAGCCTGAGCCTCAGCTCCCAGCCCCGCCCACCCCGGCGGGTGAGCCGACAAGTGTCTCGGGTTGGTGATTGCTGGTTGGCACCAATCCTCTGTGCGGGAATCTCTCCGCTTTTCCCCCTGCACCCCTGTTGCTGTGCTCTCCTTCGCGGCTCCGAAGCTTTCCCCCTCCGCCACCCGCAGTCTCCGCCTGCGAAGGGGCTTCTAGTGTGTGGAAACCTTTCCTCCTTCACAGCTCCCTCCCACTGGTGCAGGTCCCGTCCCTATGCTTTTGTCTCTGTTCTTTTTTTCTTTTGCCCTACCCAGGTACGTGGGGACTTTCTTGCCTTTTGGAAGGTCTGAGGTCTTCTGCCAGCATTCAGTAGGTGTTCTGTAGGAGTTGTTCCACGTGTAGTTGTATTTCTGGTGTATCTGTGGGGTGGAAGGTGATCCCCGTGTCTTACTCTTCCGCCATCTTCCCCTCCAACAATTACTGTTATCTGCACTCTAAGGAACTCTTTGGCACTAGAATCTTGTAATTCCGTAAATGATTATTTGTTGATAAAAGATAGGATTTACAAGAATTACAAATGATTTAGCTTTGCAGTTAGATCATGTGCTTAAAAAATATTAAAATGCTCGCTTCTCATAGCGGAGAACTAATGCCAGTAAATATTTTCATTGGCTAAAAGACTTTTTATTAGAAAAGAAATATGACTTGTGTAGTTGGATGAACTCTTGAACAAGGGGACTAGTGAACATTGAATGATTATAAGGCTTTACTTTAAAAACATCTGGAAAGAATCTCTTTAAGGGAGTCGTTCTACCTTATTTTCCTTCAAGTTTGTAAACTATATTTAAGTTTTCCTAAGCAAGCAGCAATGTGTCCTGAGGGGAATTGTCATGGTTCCCTTCCCCATCAGCCAAAGTTAACTCACCATGAACTGCAAATTTATGAAGACTCTCTTTGTCCTATTACTTAAAACTAAGGTTTATCCTAAAGAAAGACGTCAGCTAATAAATAGAAAGGCAAGTTCATTCTGGATGAGAACTTACTAATGACTGAAATGAAAGCTCATATCTGGGTTAAAAATTTGTCTTTCAATGTGCTTATAGTTCACTGAAAGGAGAAGGTAATTCACAAAAACCAAAAAATATAGCAGTTAAAGCCTTGAGAGAAAATAGAGCAATATAGGTAGCCATGTTTTGAGAAGGAGAGATTACATGCTTTGGGATGATCGAAGAAAGTTCTAAAGTTCAAATAGACAAGCTCTATTTGAGCTTGTCGTTAATGGATAAGCTGATTTTGGACAGGTAGCATTGGGAGGAAGTGTATTTACGTCAGAGGGAAAGAAAGAGCAGGCATAGGGGAAGGAAATTATAGTACAGATATTTCATGAGACATCGGGAACAGATTAGGATCATGAGCAAGCTATGAATAGTCCTTCTCTCAGGGAGTTTACCTTTCAATAGGAAAGACAGAAAATAAGTAAGATGACAACTTAACACCAAAACCGAATGAGGGTTGTGAAGCAAATAGAGTGATGGAAAAGTTGGTGACTGGGTACGGGTCCAAGCTGGTGCAGAGGTGGAAGTTGCTGTTTTATATAGAGTTGCCATCACATCAGCCTTTCTGAGAAGGTGACATATGAGAAAAGACCTGAAAGAATTGAAAACTGGAGATCTAGACTTCCCAGTTAAAGGGAAGAGCAAGTATAAACGCTTTGGAATGAGAAGAGCAGGAATACCTGCGGTGCTGGAACACAGTGAAGCATGGTAGAAGATGAGTTTAAAGAGGGAGGCTGGATCCAGATTACCCAGGGCCAAGTGAACCAAGGTCAGAGTTTGGATTTTCTTCTAAGTGTAATGGGAAACTGCTGAAGAATTTGAAGAGGCAAGCAATATGATCTGATTTATGTTAGTAATAATAATAAAAATCACCTTGTTTTCCTATGTAACAGACAGCAGAGGGTAAGAATGGTGGCAAATGAAAAGACAACCCTTAGAATGAGAGAAAATATTTACAAACGAAGCAACCAACAAGTGATTAATCTCCAAAATATACAAACAGCTCATGAAGCTCAATATCAAAAAAACAAACAAACCAGTCAAAAAATGGGTGGAAGATTTAAATAGACATTTCTCCAAAAAAGACATACAGATGGCTAAAAAGCACATGAAAAGATGCTCAACATCACTAATTATTAGAGAAATGCAAATCAAAACTACAATGAGGTATCACCCCCCACCAGTCAGAATCGCCATCATCAAACAATCTATAAATAATAAATGCTGGAAAGCGTGTGGAGAAAAGGGAGCCCTCCTACACTGTTGGTGGGAATGTAAATTGGTGCAGCCACTATGGTGAACAGTATTGAGGTTCCTTATACAACTAAAAATAGAGCTACCATATGATCCTGCAATCCCACTCCTGGGCATATATCTGGAGAAACCATGGTTCAAAAGGATACATGCCCCCCCATGTTCATTGCAGCACTATTTACAATAGCCAGGACATGGAAGCAATCTAAATGTCCATCAACAGAGGAATGGATAAAGAAGATGTTGTACATATATACAATGGAATATTACTCAGCCATAAATAAGAACGAAATAATGCCATTTGCAGCAACATGGATGGACCTAGAGATTGTTATACTGAGAGAAGTAAGTCAGACAGAGAAAGACGAATATCATATGATATTGCTTATATGTGGAATCTAAAAAAAGGGTACAAATGAACTTAGCTACAAAATAGAAATAGAGTTAAGGATGTAGAAAACAAACTTATGGTTACCAGGGGGTAAGTGGGGGGAGATTGGGATTGTCATACTACCATGTATAAAATAGATAACTAACAAGGACCTACTTATAGTACAGGGAAGTCTACTCAATACTCTGTAATGACCTATATGGGAAAAGAATCTAAAAAAGAGTGGATGTATGTATAACTGATTCACTTTGCTGTACACCTGAAACTAACACAATATTGTAAATCAACTATACTCTAGTAAAAATTAAAAAAAAAAAGAGTGGTGGCAAGGAGGCTGCTGCAAGATATAATGTTGCATTGGTCTAGGGAAGATCTAGGTTCCATATGTTACAGGTATTGACTCTCAAGGAGCTGGTAGGAGCCCTGCAGTGCCAGATGTTAACTGTTTAGATTCTATATCAAGGGCAGTCATGGGACATCGCAGAAAAGGGCTCAGAGTGGCTGGCAGGGGCACCTGGCAGGCTCAGTGTAATGGCTAATGTACCAGCTGGTCAGAAGTTGTTCAGTATTTTAGCAACCGGTACAGTTGTACATGTGCATGCTGGCTATCTCAGCCCTGGTCTTGGGTGAAGGTTATGGAGATGGTGAGGAGCGGTTAGACTCATGATTTATTTTGAAGATAGAAACTATAAATAGGTTTGTTGATGAATGTTATAAATAGGATCTATGCCTTTTAAAGGTAAGTGTGATAAGACTTGGTGCTTAACATTTGTTATAAATTCTAAAATATATTGCTTCACTTTACAGTCTCAGTAAAAGTCTATAACATTTGTTATAAATTCTTCTAAAATATATTGTTTCACTTTACAGTCTCAGAAAAAAATAGTTTTCCTTTGTTGAGCTGAATGTTTACAGAGCTTCAGGGTTATTCTCATTGTATAATCATGTAGGGGTAGAGATACATGATACTGGGATAAATAACATTGCTTCAGGACAAAAAGTACAACATCATTTTAACTAAATCCTGGTTATTGACTCAATTTCTTCTGATTAATCTTTTTCTCTTTAAGTCAAATATAGGAAGGAACTTTGTTTACTGAAGATTCTAGCTAATTATTTTCTGATTAAAAGATAGGATGTGAACTCCTGAATCTAAAGAACTTTGAAAATGGTAGTACTAGTCTTCCTATATTTCCTAACTTTTGGTAAACCACCATTTCTTTAGTATTCCTTTTCTCTTCTTTGATTTAGCATGCATTTTCACATTGCAAACCACACAGCCCCAGAGTGTATACAAGACCTTGGCAATGAGTTAAAGGATATAAATCAATCTGTAAGCAGAACTGAAAAGCTTCAGAGCTTCATAAAGAAGCTATTTTTCAAGCTGGGCATTTTTAAAGGCACTTTTTTGAAAAGCACTATTAAACAAACTCTCCTCCTTCAAACTTTTCCCCCGTTTTAGTTTTAACACTTTAGTCATTGAATTTCCTTGGCAATATTAGATCATGAAAGCAGGATACCTAGCCACGATAAGTAATTCCATCTCAAATTAGTCACAAAATTCCCCTTGCTTGAGATATTGAGAGAACTCTAACCAGTCAGAATCAGATCTTGTTTACCAAGTAGATATTTAAGAGAAATCGCATTACCAGCTTTATTGCTATAACTTAGGGGTCAGTGTCCACAGCAATTTGAAAATGTACAGCCTGTTTGATGTTTGCTAAGAAAAATTTTGAAAGCCTTTTAATAGTTGTGTCTTGTTTTATGTTATGGATGTACACCTGAAAAGTTGCATGTAAATCAAACTTAATATTAATTTAGTAATATTCAGAATAAGAAGGGAAGAATACTGTTCAAATATAAATGCTGATCAGTTCTTTCTAAAACAAATAGACAATCTCTAGTTCAGTTATTCTGAGTTTGTGTAAATCCTGGTTTGGCTTGAAGTGGAGCACACCTCTAAGAAATGGTAAAAATCCCCAGGAGGTCGTTCATGAAACACTATGACATTGTAATGTTTGAATAACCAGTTAAACACAGTGTAAAGCAACTAAATAAATCATTTAATATCTTAAAGATAAAAATAATTTGGGTTTATGACAATTCAGATTTTAAAAATTTATCTTAGGTCAGATTGAGTTTAGGAGTCTATTGTCTCTTATTTTGTTTTGCTAAAAAATAAAGTATTTACTGGTGCCATGGGATGACAACAAAGGTCACCATGCTAATATCTTGGGTTCAGGGAAAAGAACAGTATTGAGGTTTCCATTATAAATCTCAACAGTGGGAAGAGGGTAGAGGACATACACTTCTGGGTTTTTTTTAATTCTCGATTTTAAATCTTACCTGTTGACCCATGGTCTAAGCAATACATCTAGAAATGTGCATACTGGTTATAATTTGTTTGAAGTGCAATAACTATCTATTGAGCATTTACTATGTGCTAGGATGGTAGAATCATTCATTCATCTTCAAATATGAATTGAGCAAAAACTTTGTATAAGTCATTGTTCTACAAGGCAATACAGTATGTGAACAGGTCACATTCTCTATGAATGTGTTGCGGAAGGCAGACAAGTAACCTGGAAGTTACAAAACAGCAAAATAAGGACTTCGATAGAGAAAATCCAAGGCAATGAGAATCTCTAAACTAGTTGTAGGTAGGGGTGGGGTTGAGGAATATGTCAGGGTAAGCTTCCTAAAGAAAGTGACAGCTAACTTATAACCTAAAATATGAATAGGAATTAGCGCATTTATGAAAGTTCAGTGAGCCCCCCCCAAAAAAATATGATTTTGGTGATTGAAAATTATAGCAGTGAAAATAAATATTTCATGTTTGGGGAATTATAATAAGTTTAGTATGAATGGACTGTGATGGGAAGAAAGGTGAGGTGGATTTTGGAAATTGTATAATAAACAATGATCTTGTATGGGTCATCTGAGGCAATATCATAAAGGGTATTAAATACTTTGTGTGGATTTTATTCTGAGCACTGGGGAGCCATAGGAGTTTTTTTTTTTTTAATCATGATATATTAGGTTTGCACTTTAGAAAGATTCCTCTGGCTGCAGTGGAGAAAATAAATTGGGGGTAGAAGAAGACTTCAAGATCAGAGACCAGAAAAACCTGCTGAAAAATTATATCAGTCATTCCTATTAGAGATATTGGTAGCCTGAACTAAGGTAATAAAAGTAAAGATAGAGAGAAGTGGATGGGATGGAGAGTCATTAAAGAGATTGGATCAACAACTGTTCATTTGGATGAGGCATAAGAAGGAAGAGTTAGAAACAACGCAAGAAGAGAATTAGCCTTCGGGGCAGGACATTACACCACGTGTGAACATGTTGCATTTGAGTTAACTCTGGGACATCTGTATAGTGATGTTGAGGATGAAGTTAAGTAGATGAGTCTGGAATTTACAAAAGGAGTCTGCATTAGAGGTATAAATTTGGGAGTCATCAGCATTTAGTTGGTAACTGAAGCCTGGATATGGACGACCTTGCCCAGGGAGAATGTGTAGACTGAGAGAGGAGCACCTAGCATAAAACTCTGAGGAACACCAAGAGTTAATCCTGGGCAAGAAACGTGAAAGATGGAGGAAAACCAGAAGAGTGTAATTTCAGGAAATACAAGGAAAGAAGAGAGGAGAGGATGGCAGAGTCAAATGCTACACACCAGTAAGAAGAGATAAATAAGGGAAATTAAAACAAGGAAGTGATTGGTGAGTTTGGAACCAGCAGTTTTAGAGAAATGGTTGTGGGGGGGTCGGTGGGTAGAATCAAGATTCCAGTGGAATGAGAAATGCTCAAGAAGTAAGAAATGGTGTGGCTTCTCTTTGTCTGGTGGAAATTCTTCTCTGAAGGAGATAGCTGTGAATTAGTATAAGACAAAATTCACACAAGCTACGGGAAGAGTGTGCTAGCCCAGTAAAGGGGATCCAATAGCAGCCACCTCATTTGTGAAGGGAAAGAGAATGGCTCAGTATCTCAAGGGAGATCTGGCTAAAAATATTTTTGGTTTATCATTTTTGTTTGTTATTGTAATTGTCATTTTTGTTGATAGTAGGTGTGTGTGCATGTGTATGAGTTAAGATGGTAATTTTTATGCAATTGTTCTCAACTTTAGATGTACATTAAAATAACTTAGGAAGCTGTTTAAAAAACATCCCAGAGATTGTCATTAAATTGTTCATGGGTATGGCCTGAATATTTTGGTGATTTTGGTGTACACCAAAGTTAAGAATCACTGATCTGAGCCTGTATAAATACTGATGAGAAAGAGTAAGAATAGAGGGAGTGTTTGTAGATAATTGGGAGGGTAATTAATTGAGGGCTATCCCTGGGAATCAGCTGAAATACACAATCAGGTGGGGAGATGGGGCACAAAAAGGAAGAGGGAAGGCAAGGAAGGATGGAAGGCAGAAAGAATAGGTGATTATTCTGGCAACTTTGAAGGTCTGATGTCAGAAGGTTGACTGAGTTCCTTTCTAATGTGTTCCATTTTCTCTATGAAGTAGAAAGGGTAAGTTATGGATGAGGGTTTTAAAAAGAATCCTTCAAGGAAAAACTGGATGACTTAATTTAAGAGTGGAAAGTGGCAACTTCTGTTTGCTTTGAGTGCATGCCACCTTCACTGTAATCAAACTCAATCAAAGATGACTGACAGGACAATGGCTATGTAAGAAGACTACCGACTACAGAGCATTGACCCATATAATTAGGACCTTTCTAAACAAACTTTCTGAACTAACAAGCCACAGCCAGTTCTCTTTGAATTTCACTAGAATTGATGATTGCCTATAACTCTCATAGATACTCTTGTACAAAGCAAAACCTCTTTTGCATTACACTACTATTTTTATCTGAAACTAATTTGATACCAGTTTTTCTAGAAAAGGTACAAAGTATAGTAAAATCTATCCAACTTAGAATTCCCAAGTTTTCAACAAATCATTCCTTCATGAAGAAACATAAATTGTATTTACTTTGGAGATATTATAGCTTGCAACCTTAAAAGACAGAGGCAGTTTAGGATAGGCTGAACTTGAAGCAGTAGGGTTCAAATCCCAGCTGTGCCCATTACTAGTTATGTAACATTGGGTAACTTCTCTGTACCTCAGTTTTCCAATATATAAAAATGATAAAAATAATGCCTACCTCCTGGGTTGTGATAATTAAATATAATGAATACATTCAAGGCACTTAGAATAATACCTGACACATATTAAAGACCCTATAAGTGTTAGCCATTATTTTCTACCAGAATGTGGCAAATACCTTCCACGTGGCTATATAATCATGATGTATCTCAAATCAGTCACTTTTACGTTTCACGAAGACATATAAATTGGGCCTCAGGACTTATAGGGAGCATCAGCATCAAAACGTTTACCCTTGGAATTAAGGCCCAAGAGTGAATTGCTAGGGGTTAGAGCTTCCAGAATGGTAGAGTAAGGAGCTTGGCAGAAAGTCTAATCAGCAGAACAATTTAACTGGTGAAAATTATAGGATAAAATTATTGAAGGTCTCTGAAAGTTGTCCTAGAGACATAAAGCAAATGGAGAAACATTCATTCAAGAAAATCTGTTAATTTTTGGTAATAACAAGGTTCTATGGAATTTGAGCCATGACCTACTCCCTTATCCCACCTCCTCCCCCAGCTCCATGTTATAATAGCTTTTTTACCCTGGACACTGTACTCCAGGTATGGCTAAAAACCAGGGGTTCCCTGCTCCCAGCTTGCATCTGGGGCTCTGGTTTCAACTGGAGATGGGGAGGCTACCGGTTTTTATCATCCCCCCAGCCTTGTGTTGCAGCCCTGTCGCAGGCAGGCTTGACTGAGAGGATCTGGTCTCTGCCCTAACCCAGCTCCCAGTTGTAGGGTTGGAAGCTCTACTCCAGGCATGGCAGGCTGAGAAAACTGGGACCTCAATTACCCCAGTTCACTCAAAGGTAGGGGCCCCATGCCAGAGGGCAAGCCAAGAAGACCAGGGGATGCCACCTGCTAATATCTTCTTGCTGAGCAGGGCTCTCCCTCCGGGAAAAGCAGGTCCCCTCCCCTAGCTCTGGTGCAGTGGCACTGGAGTTCTGCCTGGGGGAAAGGCAGAACTCCGTATGTATGGATGAAGAGCTCCAAAACTGCCTGAAAGGAATGACTTCATTTGGAACAAAGCTTGGAGAACTCCATGCCTAAAAGAGTTGTCAAAAACAATGGAGATGTTGGTGAATAACAATTAAAAGGAGGGTGATAGCTCCGTGATGTGAGGAAAATGGCACAGCAAGCCAGAAGCTTAACAGAACCAGAGAAAGAGACAGCCTTTTGGGATCACTGCTCTATTAGTTTGCTAGAGTGGCCATAGCAAAACACCACAGACTGGGGGGCTTAAACAACAGAAATTTGTTTTCTTACAGTTCTGGGGACTAGAAGTCCTAGATCCAGTTGTTGGTAGGTTTGCTTTCTTCTGAGGTTTCTCTCTGTGGCTTGTAGAGGGCCACTTTCTTGCTGTGTCCTCACATGGTTGTCCCCCTGTTTGTGTAAATTTCCTCTTCCTATAAGCACACCAGTCATATTAGATTAGGACCCACACTAACAACCTCATTTAACTTTAAGTATCTTTTTAAAGGCCTTATCTCCAAATACAGTCACATTCTGAGGTACTAGCGAAGGCTTCCACATATGAATTTGGAGTGACATAGCTCTCCAAATGCTCAGCCCATAACAACTGCCAACCTTGGGGTTTGGGAGGCCGTGTGCATGCCCTAGACTTCACCCACTCAGGAGAAGCTGAGCACAGTGAGGGGCAAACAAGCTAGCATTCCCAGAGCCGCACACAGACCTATTTATTGACAAAGGGGGAAACTTTTCTGGCAGAAGGAGCTTAAACACAACCTCTGACCAAACACTGACTTAACAATAAGCTCCTTGGATGCAGGGACAGTTCCCAAGAAGCCAGGCTCAAAATTAAACTCACAGTCTCCTGGCAATCTGAAAAACTGTGTGCAACTCCTTCTCAGGAGCAAGCAAAGGGGGATCACCTGAACTCCTGGTTCCTGCAAACAATGTTTGCCAATTACCAATTGAATTATATCTCAATAACACTATTATTAATAATGTGAATTACAAAATAACACACAAAATGTTTCAATATTAGGGTATATATCAAGACTTCAACTCCCTTTATAAAACTTACTTATACATTTGCCCTCTACTTTAAGATAAGAATACCTTAGTTTTATTTCAAATATTATACTAAAATGCCCTCTCCAACACAAATAAATTTATTTCTTATGTTTGAATGCTGACATTTCCATTCTTCCAATGCGTAGAAAGAATTCTGAAAGAGTGGGTATTTTAGCATCATAATTAGAATGCTGATTATCATTGAATTGATTGTTAAACAACCTAGTCCAATAGAGTAAGATTATTGGAGTCTATCCATACTGCAACCTATTGCTTATGTAGTTTTGGTCTAATAGTGACAAAAACTCTCCATGCTTGTTGCCCAATCAGTAAATCAGGTACCATTCAGACTGGGTTCAGCATTATGATTCCCTTGTGTACTAAGTCAAATGGGCACCTCGTTTTTTAGCATGTTCATATTACAGGCCCACCATTCTGTGAACATTTACTTCCTGCATTTTAATAGCTGAAGGCTTAAAATGAATTTAACCTTGGAAGCAGCCATTAGGGTTAAGTGAACCAGTTCAGTTCAACAAACAAGATGTACAAACCATTAAATGTCCAAAATCAGGGTGATGTTGACCAGCTATTTGTTCTGTTTCCTGGTAAGTTAACCAGCAATGTTCCCTGTTTAAAACCCAAAACAAATAATAATGATTTTAACCGTTATATCTGCCCTGCTCCTGAGATCATTTTTCACATATAAAATTTAGCTTTATTAGCTATTAGCTATCAGCAAGAAGCTTCCCCTACCATGCTCTATTCATCTTAAAGAATAAAGTCAGTCAGAATCTAAACAACTCAGAAAAATTACATAGAAAGCAGAGATTTAGTTTGCTATCAAAACTAATGAATGATTTAGATGTCATAGTCTTTCTGTAGGAAATGGATAAAATACAAAAAACAAACAAAAATGACCAGGACCTAGTAATGACCCTGCGAGTATGTGAAGTCATGCCAGTATCATCTAAATTGATACACAGAAAAGGAATAAATTTTATTCAGAAAATAATGTGCTGATGCTGAGGGAAAAGATGTGAATAGACGTTGAATTAAAAGGGATATATGTTCCCATTTTTTCTCAGATATAATTTGTGAGTCCCAGAAAAAGAACAGTGTGCTTATTTGATGTTCTTGCCTCACAGATCATAAAATATCTCTGCTAGAGAAACAGAGAGGTCTTCTGTGAGTTTCTGGACAAACTAAGTCAATACCCAGACAGGACCAATCCTTGGCAAAACTATGAAGGACTTATAATTTGTGTTTGCCTTCCTCCCTCCTTCTTATTGTTGCCTTCTGTTGTGACCTTCTCCTTGCCTCAAAGAGACGGACCAGCCTGAAGACCCTCTGATATGCTGTCACTGCCACCAGAAGTATTGCTTTACCTTCATTAAGATGTACATTTATTCTTTCAGAACTTGATAATCTCTAGAAGTTGGAAGTGATTTTTGGATCCAAAGTGAAAGACTAAACCTAAGAGATCCTGCATTCGAAAAGAGTAAATTTGTCCGTGGCATGTAGTGAATATTTAATGATTTACCCATCAATAATTGAAATGAGGAAGAGGGTTGATATTGGAGGAAGAAGATCTGCTTTTACCCCAAGACAGCTCTCTAGGAGGGAGTGTGGACACCGTTTCTGTGAAGTTGGGCTTTGAGCATTTCTCTCAGTTTAGTCCTTTTTATGTCTAATTAACGAATGTACTTTAGAGATCATCTAGTCCTATGGGTTTTCATACGTTTCTCTATGGACAGAGACCTAGTATTTCAAGGTTGTTCCTTAGGGATCATTTTGGTTGCCGAGAAACTGAGAGACCAAATCGGTGGAGCTAAGAGGTCCACCTGTGCTTCAGACACTTTGATCCAATAAAAAAGTGAATTTATTATATTGACAACCTTAATAGGATTTATTTTGAGCAAAAAGTTGATAGGTATTCCTGCCAAAAGACTTGAATCTGAGTTTAATCAAACTTCTAAATCATGAAAGAAACCCTAAGGATACTATTAGTCAAATTTAGAATGTGGAAATTCTGTGACAAAAGAAGATTCAGATTATTCAGCAAATAATATGACATGAAAAGGGGAAGGTCAGATGTTAGAGATTAAAAGAGACTTAAAGAGACAATTGTAACCAAATAAATATATGGACCTTGCATGGATTCTGATTTGAATAAGTCATTAAACCTCTATTTGAGATAGAGGAAAATTGCACAGACTGAACACTATAAAATATTAAGGAATTATTGTTGATTTTTTAAAGGTTTTGATACTGATATTGTGGCTTTGTTTAAAAGGAGTCAGTTAAATATCCATACCAAAGTATTTTTCGTTAAGTAATATGATATTTGGGTTTTGCTTTAAAATGCTTGAATAAAAAACCTGCAGGGGGATAGATGAAAAAAGAATGGTAAAATAGTGACAATCACTGAAGTTGGGTTGTGGTACATGAGTGTTCATTATGCTATTGTATTGGTTTTGAGTATATTTGAAATTGAAAATTTCCATGATAAAAAATAGTGATAGTACCATTCATTGTACAATAAACAGATCTGAGGATTATGAAGTCTTAGCTCACAAAAAAAATATATGTTAGTTTTGTTATTCCAGTACTTTGGTTTTAGACATCTGCAAAAAAAAAATATCGCAGAATTCAAATATATGTTTTGAAAGACCTTGCTTCTTGTTATTTGAATTGTTTTTAACTATAAATTTAAAAGCATTTCCATCATAGTATTTCTAAATTTACTATTTGTACTAATATTTCAATTTACTTCAGTTTGTAAATAAGAATAGCTTGGCAGTATGGAAAGTAAAATAGCTCTTCTACTTAAACTAACTAACAATTGAATTTTTTTTAAAAAAGCATAAAATGGTGTGACAATGTTGAACTTTATCTGAGCCCTGTGCTCCCACCCTTTTGTGTTCTGAGAAATGGCTAACTTCAAAGAACCATTCTGCCCTCACAGAAGATAACACTCATCTCCTTCCTTCCTCAGTGACTTGGATAGGACTTAGCTCTAACCTTCCTGAATCTTAGAACTTGCTGATGACTCTCTTGTTTACCTGCCTCTATTAAGCTGCAGGCCCTCCCCCACTTTGCTTTTTTTTTTTTTTTTTGATGTTTCTCATTAATGAACATTCTCCCTATTGCAACAGCCTGAATAAACATTTCCTTAATTGTCCCCTGCATTTTGCCTTTCACAGGGTAGATCTCCATTATCCTGGGCTCTCAAGCTATTTGCACATCAGTTCTGGTTATTATCAAATGAAAGAAAGGATGGAAAGCAAACCCTCTTTGTGACCCCATCAACAGCAATAGCATAAAAAGTGTCCAGGTCCTTTCCCCTTTTTCCAGACCCACACACTGTTGATAAATTATAATGAATTAAACTTGTTCAAGCAAACTGAGCCAACAGTGTGAAACATTTCTACTTAGAGATTATGGATTGTTTTATCTGATTCAAAGCAAATTGATTAGAACATGGTGGAAATTTCAGTAAAAAAAATTGCTTTTACTGTATCTGAGCTTTAGTTTTAAAGCATTTCTTGTTTTGATGGGCAAACATTGACCCATAGGCAGGGTTCTAAAGCATTGTTAATCTCTTTAGTTCTTTGGGTTGACTAATGGAGCTTTTACAAAGTTCATAAAGAAGTAAAATTTAGAAATACCTACATGGTCCAAATACCTACATGGTTACCTGACCCTCTTCCCATGTCAATTGTTTATTCTGCTTTTCCTCTCTCCAGTAGTCCCCCAAAGACCCAAATCGCATTTGTTGAGTGATTTATCTGAGAATGGTTTCTCTTAACACAGTAGGTTTGCTACACAATTGCTTTGCTACATTATTAGAATGATGTGGACTTGTATGAATCTGTTTCTATTTTGAGTAGTAATCAGCTATATACATAAGCTTTTGCTTATTTGTACTGTGCACATATTGTTTAAATCTTTCATTTCCATGCTATGCTATGCTGTGCATTTGTCCTAGATTTTCATTACTAAATTCTGTTCACTTGCGTTGCTACACAAATTAAGCCCAGACTTCAAAGGGTAACTTTTTTGGACCAATCTTTTGGGTTTTTAACAATGTATAAGGAAGAGGCATTTGATTTTTTTCTGCATTAACCTAAGTCTAGAACTAGGTATCACCTTAGGTCCTCACTGTTTTTAGCTGAGGCTAAACTGATCTAATACAACTATTTTTTTCCTCTAAGTACAAGTGTCTTCTAGATTGAGCTCAGGAAAATTCTTAAATAGCTCTGTCTTGGACGCGATATTCTCCTTCTGGGGAGCTCCTCCTTGAAGACTCAGATATTCAGAAAGAGGGTGCACCTTTGACAACTACAGCAGTTTACCTCAGTCTGACCAGAACTATGGCCAGGCCCTATTTTGTTCTAATTTAGACTTTATATCTTTTTTCTGCCATTGTAATTGTCAGTCCTGGCTGATGAGGCACTCTGACAGTGCATGAAAATCACCAGTTTTGCTCACCATGGCTGATATCAGACTCTGTACTTCTAGCCCAGGTTCATTACCACACTGCCATTTATGTTTCAGTCTAATTTGAACCTAGTGGTGCACCTTGTCCCTCACGCTGAACCTCTGTCAAATGACAGAGCACCTTGTCCCTCACGTCTGAATGTCTGTCAAGTGACAGAGACGCTCACCTGATATATCTTCTACCTGGACTTCTTTCTACTTCTTCCTGACTCCCTTCAGTACCTCTAAACCCTGAAGCTTCACACTTCTAGGTTTTGAGGCTTACCTCTGAATTTTTAGAAGGCATCTAGCATGGTAATAATCCTATCCTTTACATGTTTCATTGATCTTTACGTGTATCATCACCAACTAAGATGCCAACTTCACGAATTAGGTATGCTCTGACAGGTTCCTGAATATAAGTATAGCTCATGAATACTCTAGTAGTAATATTTCTTAGAAAAGTATCAGGAGGAAATCCAGATTGCCATCAGGTATAAATGAACGTGAAACAAGTGTCCCACGCAAGAGGGTTCTCAACAGTTGTGTTCCTGTCCACAAGGTATTAAAGGCTAATAGTAGCAGCTAATGATTATCGGGCACTTGCCTAGCATTAGGGCACTACATCCTTTGCCATGTTTGACCTTTGTTAACAGCCCTGTGATATGGATATTGTTATCTTCATTTGACATATGAGGAAACTAATAATTAATTAGTTAAGTAACTTGCCCATGGCTACCCAGAAGGGATAAAACTCAGATTTGGAATTTGGCTCATCTCAAGTCCATGTTCTTAATGCCATACTGCTTCGAAAGAAGATAACAGGGATGAAAATTTCATCTTGTTCATATACGAATCCCCAGTCAGCATCTAGCATGACGCCTGGTTCAAGAAGTTTCCAAATGACTAAGAATTAATTGCAGTACAACTGGACTAGGATATAAAGCCCTTTAACTGCTGTGAGTGGCTATTCCTTATAATATCATTGAAACCACAGTTTCTCACTCTACTCACTACCTTAGAATATGCTCTGGTCTTTAAGAGTGTTATGACAATGTACCTACAGTAGCACTTTCTGCAGTAAACTTGCTACCTGGAATTAAATATGAGGACTTGCATTTCCCATGAACTATTACAGAGCTAACAAATTCTGTCTATCCAGAAGGTGTTGGTCATTTCCTCCAGCATCAGCATATTGGAGAATTACTCTAAGCAGGTTCAGTGTCAGTTCTGTTTCTCTGCATCAGGCAGGGCCACTGTCCAGTTAAATCTGTGCAATTTTATGCTCCTAGCTCTACACCTTAGGCTCTGCTATGTGAGGTCAACAGCCCTGTGACTCCCCATCACCAACCACAGTTTCAGACCCAGCACTACTTCCTTAGCTTCTCTCTCACACCACTTGATTAGCCTTTACCTTCTGCTCTGGCGTGGACCACCTTCCCTTTTGGATGATCTGAGGGTCTTGCTGCCACCCCCGTGCCACTGCACTTCGTGCCCTAGTAACCTAACAATCCTCTCCTTGGGTTTTTGTCCTTTGTGTCTGCTTTTTTTTTTCTTCTTCATTCCTGAGGCTTATATCCATTCTAAGAGCTTTTAGTTCTTTGGGGGATGAGGCAGGGCAAAAATATCCAAATAAATGAAATGTGTCCATTCCATGGATGAATTATGTATATCATGAGTATCAGTTCAGTTATAGCCTAACTGCTTAGCACAGAGCCTAACTCATACTAATCATTCAGAAAATGTTGAGGAGTAAATGAATGAATGCAGAATTTCTATGTAATAATAAGCCTATTCATCTTATGTGCAGAGGAATGGAACACAGATTCATGCAATCACAAGTGGCCTGCTTCTGTGTTATTTCTGTGTGTCACGCAGGTAAAATTCTTCTCAGTACTTAAAATATGTACTTTCTTTTTTACTTGCTGATATCTGAAATGTCCTTGATGCAAAAATCAGAGTTGGCTGTAAGTCCATGATATCATATTATTTCCTGGGAGCAGATATTTCGTTTCTTTGAAAGAGAGAGCATAAGAGGCCTAGACACCTGTAGGAAAGGGTAACTAATTCAGAAATGAGTTTCTTGGGGAAATCAAAGTAGATTTTGCTTATTAGTAGATTCTGCCAGTGATTGGGGTAGACAAAATTCTCCCCTTCTGTCCTTGGCAGCATTTGAGCGAAACTTCGACAATGACAAATGCCAGGAACTTTTAAAGTAGGGCCTGGAGATGGAGGTGGAAGGCAGGGGATAACTGAGGAATGAAACCATAGAGTCTAGTGAACTTCTCTTATTTAAGTCATGTGGTTCTTAATGAGGTCAATTTCTGATAAAGCGTATATCTAGTTGTTATACACAAACACACAAATATTATTATGTTAATCAATTTTTCTTTCCAACTGAATTATACTGGGCCTTTTTTCTTTATCATTTACTTTCCTTATAGAACACAATTATTTATAATTCAAAGTTTTTTTATGGCTTATGAAAGCTTTCGCATAGGATTTAGCGTATTCATTATTCCTTATTACCATTGCTATGGGGGTCAAATTATTAGTTTTAGACTCATCATGTAGCTTATAATTTGGAACATGTCTGTATTAGGGAAATCTTATTTGATGTGCTCTTTATGAAATCAGTAAGTAATAAGGCCTAGTCTCTTTTGAATTTTTATATTTGTTAGCATATTTACTGAGTCTATTTACTCTTTTACATAAAGTGAATGGAGGAATATTTAAAGTAGAACATACTCTTGGGAAATTTTTGAATTTATTATGAGTTTCTAAAGTTCCAAATAATAGAAAAAGAATTTCTTTAAGATGTAGACTTTATTTAGCATATTGATGAAGCTCTGTTAATCCCAGATAGGATAATGAAAAGGGACACACAGCTAGACCTATTTCTAGTAAAATTATTGTATTTCTAAATTTAAAAAGAAAATTTCACAAGCTTTTATTCAGAAAAAAGTTATAAAAGTGAAAAGTCAAAATGGCTGAAAGCTAGTGAACAGTTAAATAACACCTATACACAACAGAGAGGAAGTGACTAGGATGTGCAGTCCTGAGTCACCCCAAATTTCAATCCCCTGTTAGGATCAGGAGGAGCATTACTCGTTTACCTTTACAGATAAAGAAAATAGTCACAACAGGGGTCTGACTGAACAACAGATTAAGCACAACAGAGATCTCTAATGGAGAGCAATGCCTATGCATAAGTTAAACTTAAAAAGACAGTGTTAGAGTGACTGAGAGTTTGCAATATAAATGCCAAACAAGTATTCTTGGAGTAGAAGCAACACTGTATTACCACTAACCGGATCACAACATGCTAAACTGAGAGCATATCCTGTGTTTTAAGATGGGTGTCAGTGAGGGTGGGAGGTGAGGAGTACTGGGGGAGATAAACCATTTTCAAGGGCTCATTTTTGGGGTAGGGAAGCAGGCAGGGAATAGAACACGTTGCTGAGAAGAAAACAGAGGGTTTCTTTTCTTTTTTTTTCTCTTTTCACCATTTTTATTTGTTTTTAGTAAGTTTCCTATTCTTGATGACATTTTCCTTTAGTGTGAGAACTTGCTTTAGCATTCTTTGTAGTGCAGTTCTGCTGGCAACAAATTCTCTCAGCTTTTGTTTATCTGAAAATGTCTTTACTTCACTTTTATTTTTGAATGAAAGCTTCAGTAGATATAGAATCCTAATGTTCCCCACCCCAGCACATTTCCCTTTGGCTTTAAAAAATAATTTTTCCCCTTAGTCTTTGGCTTTCAACAGTTTGCGATGTGTCTAAGTGTGTAGTCAATATTCATGAATGTCTCATGGCTGCATGAGAGCAATAGTTTATCCCTTCATTGTTGGGAGCAGTGTTTTATATATGACCACAGATATTTTCCTCCATCCAAACAATTACCAAAAGAGACAAGCTACCTTTTTAACTCCTTCCAGCAGGATTATTTTTTTCACCTTTCACTGAGGCGTGGTCTTTCAATGTTTTCAGCTTATATTGAGAACTATACAACCTGTATGGAGCTTTTTCTCTGATATCACAGAGCCAACAAAACCCAGGGCTCTAGGTTCCTTTTATCAGATAATATCCTCAAGGGATAGATTCAGCTGTTATGTATCCCTCTTGTTTTCAGCATCTGAGGAGTTCCTTTTCATTTTTAAAACATAATTATGCAATTAAAATATTTGCTGTTATTTTATCCAGCACTTCTAGGTGTTTTTCATCGGGAGGTTTTTTCAGAAAATCTAATTTATTTTTTCCCCTCCCCCTCCCAGTTCCTGTGTAGTTCTCTCTCATTATTTAGGTCATAGATCAAAATTTACCTCCTTGGCAAGGCCTTCCTAAACCACCCTAGGAAAAGAAGCCAACCCGCTTCATCCTACACACTTCATTTTCTATCACTTGTTGAAAGTAAATTACTTATATATTGATGTGCTTATTAATTTATTTATTAAATTTAGTAAGTATAAAAACAAAATAGAGATTTATTAAATTGTTAATTAATTTATTAACATGACCATTTTTTGTCACTCTGTTCTACTCAGAATCCTCAAAGTACAGGACTTTGACTCATTCGTGTTAGTATCTTTAGGACTTATGAAAGTGCCTGATGCATGTTGGTATTCACTAAATACTTGTTTAATGAAAGAATTACCCAACCAAATAGATGGTTGTTTATCAAGGGCTTTGCTTGATATCCTCAAATGAGACAGATCATTAACTATTTGACAAATATTAGACTAACATAAAGATTAGGATTATGGCTAAAATGTTAGGAATAGCTTTATTAATAATTTAGAAACAAATATGTCAATCAGCATGAAGGAGTCAACCTTAAAACCATGTGGAATTAGTACCAAGCAAATGAAATATCAATAAGAGGCAAAAGTATGGTGGATCAGAAATTGACAGCCTTTCAGAGGACATCAATCTGCAAAGAAGTGAGTTGAGCAAAAGCACAGAGAGAAGCACCAGCGAGACATTACACGGAGAGAGGCTGAGAGAAGATAAACAGAAATACCAGATGACCTTCCCTTGTCCACTGGACATGGCGTTGCTTCTTACATGTGGGTTCCATAAGTTTTCCTAGTATGTTTTCAGTAAAGGTACTTTGAGAGTTTTTGTTTCTTTCACAAAAATATCCTGTATTTTATAAAAATTGGGAAAGTTACATAGTTTGTGAAATGGCTTCAGATGTCTTTTTGTTCTCAGGGCTGACTGACATAGCTTGCACTGCTTGGTAAAATGTCACTTACTTGTAGCAAACTACTCAACAGAGATGGACCTGCCCTAGCAAGAAGAGAGATGTGTTTGTTTCTCTGTTCTTGTGTCCTTGATTAAGATCATGAGCCCAGTTTCTACTCTGCAAGAAATGTAATAAATGGAAATGAGATAAGTGGACTAAAATTTTCAGTTGATTTCAGTGATATTTTAATAGCTCTTCTGCTGTTTAGGTGGAGCCAAATCATGCAATGCTTTGTAAGGCATGGTGAAGACTAGATTTTGTCAACTTGAAATGAAACACCATTGAAGAGTTTTAAGTTGGAAGTGACATGGTCTGATTTATTTTGTAACAAAATTGCTAGAACAGATTGGAGGAAGGCAGGACTAGAAGCAGTGAAATCAGCTGGGGGAGTCTGCATGGTCAACGCCAGTGCTATAGTTTAGACTATGACAGTAGCAGTGAGATGGAGTTGTATTATGGAGGTAGAACCAAGAAGACTTGTTCTAGAATTGGATGTGAGGAGTGAGGGAAAGAAAGGAGACAAGGATAGTTCTCAGGTTTCTAGCTCTAGGAACTGTGAATTATGTGGTGTTTATTAAGAGGGGAAGGATTAGAAGACTAGCTTGGGGGAGAAATAGTTTCAAAGAATCAAGTCAGTTATATAGGTGGTGTGATGGTTAATTTTATGTCAACCTGACTGGGCTAAGAGGTGTCCAGATAGGAGGTAAAACTTTATTTCTAGGTGTGTTTGTAAGGGTGTTTTCGGAAGAGACTAAGCATTTGAATCAGTAGACTGAGTAAAGATCACCCTCACCAGTGCAGATGGGCGTCATCCAATCCATTGAGGGACTGAATAGAACAAAAGTGTGGAGGAAGGGCAAATTTATGATCTGCTTGAGGTGGGACATCCATCCTCTCCCATCCTTGGACATTGGCTCTCCTGGTTCTTGGGCCTTTGGACTTGGACTGGGACTTACACCATTGGTTCCCCTGGTTCTCAGGTCTTCAGATTTAGACTTGAACTACACCACTGGCTTTCCTGGGTCTCCAGCTTGCAGACAGCATATGGTGGGACTCCTTAACCTCTATAATTGTGTGAGTCAATCCCTCATAATAAATCTCTTTCTATATATCTATATATAGCCTTTTGGTTCTATTTCTCTGGAGAACTCTAATACAATAGGCAAGTGGATATTCAAGTCTAGACCTGAGATACCATACCTAAACTGGATAAATCTTTGGAAATTATTGGCATATAAATGATACTTAAAGCCATAGACTGGATGAGATCACCTGAGAGTCAAATCTAGAGAAGAGTAAAAGACGCAGGGCAAGACCTGATGATAGTACTCAAATCTATGTTATAGCTTTCTTTCCAGTTTCATTAATCTTATTTTTATATTAGTAAGATATTATTTTAATTATAATAGCTCTACAATAAGTCTTTATACCTGTGAAAACAGGTCAGTACTTGTTACTTTTTTTTGTTTTTTGGATGAGATACTTTTATTTTTATATTGTTTAAATTGGTGTATAGTTGTTTTACAATGTTGTGTTGGTTTCTACTGTACAGCGAAATGAAGTAGAGTTCCCTGTGCTATACAGCAGGCTCTTATTAGTTATCTATTTTATACATATTAGTGTATATATGTCAATTCCAATCTCCCAATTCATTCCACCCTCCCCCCCCACCCCCGCTTTCCCCCTTGGTGTCCATACATTTGTTCTCTACATCTGTGTCTCTATTTCTACCTTGTAAACCGGTTCATCTGTACCATTTTTCTAGATTCCACATATATGCGTTAATATACAATATTTGTTTTTCTCTTTCTGACTTACTTCACTCAGTATGACAATCTCCAGGTCATCCACGTCTCTGCAAATGACCCAATTTCATTCCTTTTTATGGCTGGATAATATTCCATTGTGCATATGTACCACATCTTCTTTATCCATTCATCTGTCGATGGACATTTAGGTTGCTTCCATGACCTGGCCATTGTAAATAGTGCTGCAAGGAGCATTGGGGTTGCATGTGTCTTTTTGAATTATGGTTTTCTCTGGGTATATGCCCAGTAATGGGATTGCTGGGTCATATGGTAATTCTAGTTTTTCAAGGAACCTCCATACTGTTCTCCATAATGTCTGTATCAATCAGTACTTATTACTTTAAAATTTTGTTTTTGCTTCTTCTCATCTATATTTTCTTACATAGAAACTTTATATCACTTTACAAATTCAAAACTTCCTTTTGATATATGACACTAGTTATAATTTAGTGAACGTTGGGTATAAAAAACAATAACATTGATATTTTATTTGATATCACTGATTTAAATGATTTTTGAGCTAGACAAGTTATTAGACTTTGCCTGGCCTATCCAGATGTGGATTATTATGAGTCCTGGGACTGGGTGGGTGGTCAAGACATGGCCCAGAGAGAGAGAGATTTGGTTCTGGGATTGGCAAAGGTGGAGAGGCACAGGGTCACACAAGGCAGGAGCCATTGGAAGGACATCCTGGCAAATCATTGGCAGTTAACACTGCCCCATCTCAGATGGTGCCAAAGCAAATGGAATATTCAGCACCATTAAGGGAAAAGTCCATAATTTACATTTAAATTACGAAGAACTTGATTAAATTTGTACCCTATTTCTGATAATAGGTTTCAATTTATACTCTTACCATTTAAAAGCCCCAAATGCCATCCAAACTCAATGGATTTGAAAAAATTCAAGCTCTAGAAAAGTGATATGTGGTCAACTTTTAACTCATTATTCTTGATGTGTAATATTGTGTTCAGGTTAACTTCTCTGCTCTGATGAGGGAACACTCCCTTTCCCACCTCATTTCTCCCAACTTGAAATTTGGAGCATGATGTTCAAAGAGCATGAAGCTATCTGTAATTTTGCAAGTTCTTCTTGCTCTCCCTTTCATTGTCTCTGTGCTTGCATCTCTCTGACTGCTTTACTCCATTCTCCTGTTTTTTTTATCTGGCTAACACCTACTCGCCTCTCAAAATCCAGCTCATAGATCACCTTCTTTAAGAAACTCCTATGCTTCTCTCTATCATTTTTGTGTGCTTCCCAACTGTCCTGTACTTCTCTGTATCATAATATTTATGACAATTTATTGTAATATATCTGTTATTTCTGTGTCCTTCATTAGAGTGTGACCTCCTAGAAACTCCAGGAGAGTCTCTTTGATCTCTGCATCCCCAGCACCTAGTATTAGGCCCAGCACAAATTAGACATCCAATAAATATTTGTTGAATCAATATACAGCCAATCTACCTTCTTAAGAATAATTCCACTTGTAAGAAGAAAGAGTTAAAGCACTCTCCAAATTTCACACTTCACTAGAAATGTAACTCTGAAATATGAAAAAGATTTATGAATGTAGGGGTTGAATACATTAGCTTAAAATTCATTTTCTCTTGTCATCGACATGGAACCATTTCTAAGAGAAAGGGATGTCAGAAGCTTATGGAGTGTGACTAGGACAGCCGTATAAAAATTCATCAGTTTTTCCAGATTCTGAACATGATGATAGATTTTAGAGGTGAGAAGCATGGTGCAGTGGAAAGAGTGCCATGCTCTTCAAGTAGAGGTAGCTCAAAATGTTGCCCCTGGGACATTTGCAACAAGAGACATCTCTTTCACAATCTGGAAAAGATGTTGTAAATAATCAGAGAGGCAAGGGTGTGAAAAAGAGCCTTCAAAACAGGGAAAATAAATGATCTGTTCCACTGTTATGTCTAGTGTTTTCAGGAACTCGAAACTTGAATTTTGTCTAAATATAAAACACATGGCAGAGCAGGTTTTCTTGCTTTTTCTTCTCTGGCTTTTTGTCAGGTTGTGTTGGAAGACAGCATCCTACATTACATAACAGAATTTCCCCTAATGGAGCCTGGTACAAAGATGAAACCATACCTTGCTATACTAGAGAAGAACAGAAACAGTATTTTTTTTCAGAAAAACTAATACATGTTCCAATTAAGTTCATAGAGTATCAAAGCTAGAAGGAAATTTCAGTATCTTTTCATTCAATTTGTTGATTTTACAAATAAGGACACATATTAAATAATAGTGAAGTAACTTGGTCAAGTTCTCAAAAACCTTGGTATTCTGAGGGTGTCAGATATGTAAACAAATAATATAAAGCATGATAAACATATATAATTGATTGAAAATATATCAGTGTTATTTACTAGCACCGTACTTTTATTTCGGAGGGGAAATATCTCCCTATCCATGAAGGCAATCATCAAAATGTCCTTATTCATTAATGATAAATGATATTTTGGCACATGTATACCTGGAAAGCAGGGTTCTATTGAATTGCACGTTTAATCTCTTTAAAAGTAGATTAAGAGAGTGAGTTAGAAAATGGGGAAAATATCCAGATCACCAAATTGTAAGTTCCATGGGGCACTGAGAAGTCCTCATGTAACTTCTGCTTTGGGGCTGGATGATACTTCAAACACTCTCTGAGAGTGACACTCTTGTTATATTTCTGGAGCAAATGTCATAGCCCCCTCCAATCAGGAAATCCTCTATGTATTCACCATGTATACATGAAGCCATTTTGCTTAAAGGTAATCATATAATTTCTATACAAAGCAAAGTAACATTAATGAATAATGATGATAAAACTTAATTCTTTTGCTTTATAAAACTCTTTCACATAATTGCTCTGTTTGATCCTCATGAAAGCCCGGTACAGTACTTATATTTTCCTCATTTTACGTGTGGAATCCTAAGGCTGATAAGTTAAATGACTTGCCTTAGAGTTGATGAGGGCTAAAGTCATTGGCAGTGGCAAAGAGGGAGGGTGGGTTAACAATACTTGCCCATGGGAAGGGAGCCTTGGATTCCAGATGAGGACTGATGTTTGGAAACACTGACTACTAACTCTCCTAAGATGAATTTTTTAGAAGGAGGAACAAATATTTGCATTTAATTACAGAGGCTATTATATACCTGATATTCTCCTAGGTATTTCACATGTTATTTTATATATTTCGACAGTGAACATTTCCTGTGATTAAAGCAAGCTGGTACAATTTCAACAATAGTTATTGGCCTAAGCAACCATGAATTGAACAGCTTGGTTCCATACAGGTTTGGGTTAAGTAGAAAGTTAGTTATTTGTTTACACACACACACACACACACACACACACACAATATGTATACATATAAAGGCAGCCTAATGAAGTGGTTGTGAACAAAGGTTCTGAGTCAGGTAGAACCAATGTAAATCCCAGCTCGCTGTTTACTAGATGTTGGACCTAACCAGCTGTGTGAACTTGGTCAATCTCTGAGTCTCAGTTTCTCTATCTACAAAATAGGAATAAATATAATACTTTTAAGATTGAAGTGAGAAGTAAATGAGATAATATTTATAAAGTGCTTAGCATATTTTCTAGCACAGAGTAGTCTCAATAAATGTTATCAATGATAACATATATGATATATGGTTCCAAAAATAGATTTGAGGCAGCTGTAGATAGTCATTAAATAGTGGCTTACTCATACAGCTTAATAAGAAGAAACTGAGGGAATGGGAAATGAGGATAATGAATAACATGATGTTGACAATAAGATTAGTACATAATATTTGTGACAGTATGCCCTGTGCATTGCTCTGTGTAAGCCAGAAATATTGTTTCAAGCTTCCTAGCAATTAATGCAGAGGAAAACAAAGTTAGTTAGATTTTGCTATGCCCCCCAAACAAAAATAAAACAGTATTTCAGGAGAAGACTAGGTTTTTTGAGGCTGAACAATTCAGTGGCTTTCTTCATTTGGTAGACATTGTGACATTGTAAACAATGTCTTCAACATCTTCCCAATAAATAAAAAAATAAATTCTGCATTTCTTATACATTGATGTAGGCAAAGGCCTAAAACCAAAGAATAATTCAGTAAAACAATTTCATGAGTGAGGGGAGGGGAACATTTGACATATGCATAATTCTCTGATGGCCTGGCTTAATCCAATCTTGGCTCCAAATTTAAGGTACCTAGAGATATAAGTGAACTCAACTCAGCAAATCTTCCATAAATATTATTTATTAAAACCAACTTTTTGAGAATTTATTGCCCAGAACAGATTAGAAATTATACTTCCTGAGAAGTATCTTGGAATTAATTTTTTTGGCCTAATTATGAAAGATCCATACAGTTTAATTGTTAAATGAGCTGGAAGTTAGGTTGACATTTACTTACTAGGTGTCTAGTCACACTACATGTTGACATAAATCAAACCACCTAATTAGAGAGGGGCATTTTGTTTTTTGGCTCAGATTTTCCAAAATCATAGAAATCTTTATTGAAAGAACAAATGTGATAAAAGTGTAAGCTCCATGAGGGAAGGAACTCCATCTTATTTAGGGCTTTATCCCCAAACTTAAAATATTCCCTGACACGTGGTAGTGATAAACAATGACTTACTTTTAAATAATGAGGGAATCAATAGATGGTACAACTGGTTCAAAGGAGAATCTGAAGAGCAGACAAATTTATATGCATCAAGACCTGAACGGAATTTACAAGTAAATGCAAAACTGAGGACGCTGGTCAATATCTACAGGGAAATAATTGATTGTATTCCACCAGACACAACTGCATTTCTATGAATAAGAATCATTTGTATTACTGTCAATTTTCTACAACTTTGTTGTAAAATAGTTCAAAGATAGCAATAGGCTGAGATAACCCTGGAGTATGTTCCAGACAGGAAAGCCAGTAATCATTTTTGTGTGTTTCACAATTTTTCCCCTATAGTCTGCACTCCAAAATATTTTTAAAGACCTAATCATACATACTAGTTAGATAATACATTTAAATTGAATGTATCATATAGAGAAATATTTAAAGAAATACAAAGGTATGATTGTTACCTTTCCTCACTCTTCTTAGCACTGTGAATATAAATTCTTTTCTTAATTTGGCTCTAAATAGATAAGCTCAAGTCCTTCTTTTGCTTATTTGTGTCAAAATCTTTTGTGCCTATAGCTATTTCTTTGGGCCTTCAGTGTCATTTCATTTTTCTGCTGCAGGTGCTCTCCTCAGAGGAGTATATTACTATTTATTATACACTTTAACTTCAGCTCCCTTGCTATCTAACTACTCAATTTCTGCTTACCTCTTTTTCCGAGGGAGAAAAATGTCGGAAGTATGGGTGACCACGGACTTACAATTGGTGCCTGAAGTGGGGCAGTCTTGCTGGACTGAGCTCTCAAACTTGGGGAGTCTGACGCTAACTCCAGGTAGTTAGTGTCCGAACTGAATTGATCACTGGACACCCAGTCAGTGTCCAGAGAACTGGAGAACTGGTTGTTGGTGTTGGAAAACACCCTAGATACCTGATGAGCAGAGAGGGCTGTGGAGAAGCCAAAGGAGTTAGAAGAAACTGGGGAGATAATTGTGTGGTGAAAACTAAGAGAATTTTCTTGGAAATGGTCATGGGCATCAGTGCTGCAAAGAAATCAAGTAATGAAAGGCTAGAAAAGTATGAAATAATTTAGTACCCCCTTCTGAAAGCACTTCCAGGGAAGAGTCAGGGCAAGAATAAGGAAAGCGTGAGGGGAGTACTCAAAAAGGGGCTTGAGGAAAACCAGATGCAGTGAATGTAAAAGAGAAATGAGGAAGTGAAATAATGTGGAAAGTGCATATAAACTTTTTGACTCTTCATGTGCCAAGCAGCAATTCCAGGTTGTTTACACACTTTGTCATCCTCAGAAAGCTCAGTGTTTTATTCTTGGCTTTGTAGATTATGGTGACAAAATTACACAAATAGCACAAGGTAGAGAAGATAGGATATGAACCTAGGTTTGCAGGACTACAAATCTGCTCTGTTTTTAACCACAACAGAAAAGCTGAGTTTCTCTGTATTAGAAAAGTCTCTAATTCAGAACTTCTTATTCCCCCAAGATACTGGACAACTGAGATAATTATATAGGGGTCTCTTGGGTCTCATCACAATAATCCAATTTAGCTAGATCTAAAGTGTGGCACCTTTATATTTGTGACTTTGTGACCAATCCTTTTCTTCAATCACTTCTTGTAATGCTATTTTTGAGTTAGGTCTGAGAAGAAAATTGACTCTAAATGCCTAATGTAGTTTCAAAATGTCATAAACCTTTTTTTGCGGTACGCGGGCCTCTCACTGTTGTGGCCTCTCCCGTTGCGGAGCACAGGCTCCGGACGTGCAGACTCAGCGGCCATGGCTCACGGGCCCAGCTGCTCCGCGCTCCGCGGCATGTGGGATCTTCCCGGACCGGGGCACGAACCCGTGTCCCCTGCATTGGCAGGCGGACTCTTAACCACTGTGCCACCAGGGAAGCCCTGTCATAAACTTTTAATAAGACTTCTAAAAACAGTTTTATTTTAAAATAAATGTTCTGTCCCTGAGATCACAAATGAAAGTTTAGATACAGCTAATGCATTAAACACAAAAGTTTGAGGCAGAAATCATTTAATGAAGAAAACTTTTTATAGGCACTATAAATTTAGTGGCTTATGGCTATGCACAAGTTTACTATGAGAAGACATAAAAACACCAAAATAATTCATTTCTACAATTTTCTTATTTTTCTGAATTCATCTTCATGTACCAGAGTTGGCAATTAATGCAGAAATCACAGAAATTGCCTATTAGATGGCAGCTCTCCTGCTCTTTGAGCTAATTAATTGTTAAAAAAAAATTTTGACATCCATTCTTTACAAATGTCAAGTTAGAACAACCATTTTAATTGTATTCAAGTCATCCATTCACAGAGCCACTTGAGATGGAGAAGATATTTTCATTCTTTATTTTTTCTTGCTAATTGATATGAGTTGGTACTATAAGGTAATGAGGTTTATTTAGGTAAAGGATGCATGTTTTTCTTAGAAAGAAATGTTGTGTTACCATTTTAAACCAAGATTCAGTTTCATCTATAAACCTTTACTACTTGGAAAGAAAAAGAAAACCTTAAAATTCAATTGAGAATAAGTCTCCAAAAGGCTGGGTACTACTATAAGAGAAAACCAGTAATTGTTTCACCTCTGTTGAAGCACAATCAGTGTGTTGCAGGGGGACTGCAAAGGCAGCATATTCTATTGGCTAAGGCAATTTTTGTTTTTGAGATGAACCACCACCATTCATGGCAGTTTTTGACATTGGCAAAATTCATATAATTTTAGAGTAGAAAATATTTCATAATCTTTTTAGTGCATTGCTTCCTAAAATAAAGTATACAAACTGAGGGGGTAGTGTATAGGGTATATGAATTCTCTAAGAGAAAATTTTAACTGTTTATTTTCATTTTGTTGCTATTTTAGAATGTGACATAAGCATATTTGGGATCATGATAGGGCCTTCTATATAGCTGCTTAATTTCAGTGATCATATTTGCCTCTATGTTTCCAATAGTACTCCCACAAAAGAAATTTCAAATGATGTCATGGTGTACCCCATGAATGAATGTGGCATAGCACATCAAATTGATAAAAGTAAGAGCATTGGATCTTCTTGAGGCACGCAGAACAGATGAACCAAACTCAATAGAGCCTGCATCATTTTATTCTGAACCATTACCTAATAAGGGAGAAAGCTTTAAAAAGTTACAAGTAAGAACTTGTTACCATTGCTACTAGAGAATTTTTTTGCTAGCTGAGTTTTAATTAAGAATAAGAACTGATTGTCCTGAACTAGTATAAAAGCCTGGAAGTTATTAATGATATTTTGTAGAACATACTTAAACACTAGCAACAACAACAGCATGCTCTGAATTTGTATTGTTGAGGTTAAAATACAGGAACAGACTAAATATAGAACCAAATCTGGGGCTACATCTTTGTGTTTTTAAATCCAACATCAGCAATTTAGCTTCAGAAAAATATAAATCTATCACATTACATTAATGTTGTAAATTAAAATTTTATTTTTGCTTTGGTTTTTTTTGCATTTCTCTATTTTATAATAATATATAAATCTTATAGATTAAGATACTAGATTTTTCAAGAAACACTTTGGAAATATGTCACTTATTATAATCGTTAAAATAGAAGCCCCTCTATTAATGCAAAAGTCTTTATTTTCATTTGCTTTGGTTATTAATCTAATTGGCAAGTTTGTTTTGCTTTTATAGTTTTATTAGATCCAATCACATAAGAAATCTATAAGTACCTTTACATCTAAGCATATTTAATTAACAGTAAAATAAAAGTGATTTCGTCAGCAACAAGAGTCTGGAAGAAATGTTTTCATCTTAAGGGCATCTGTGGCTGAGAGGATTGTCTGCCAAATGATCCATTTGTTACCTCTCTTAGATGGGGTTTCCTACAAGCAGAGCCAGGGCCTGGGATTCTTGTGCAGTGATTTATTGAGGAAGTGATTTCAGGAGAAGAGGAGGAGTGAGAGAAGGATAGGCAGGGGGAGGAGCTAAGCAAGGATGTGGTCTCAGCTGGAGACCAGCTGGAACGAGTTTGGTTCCACTGGAAGCTATGAAGCATGAATTTCACCTCAGTTTGTCCAGTGCCAGCATGGGTTGCTACCCCTGGGGTTATTATAATGGCTTCCATTAGGAGAAGGGAAATAGCTGTGAGCTCCTAACAGTTGCTAAAGTGTGACTGCTGGGGTATGGGTGTTCCAACCCAGTTAAGTGGATCTAGGCAGGGCAACCATGGGGTCCACTATAGTATCTGCCTTGCAATACTCAGACACACTTGCCTCTCAAATTAAACTAACTGCATCCAGGCACGGTTTTTCCAGGGTTCCGAATTTTCTGGGAACACTTACAAGAAGAAGATTATTTAGACAAACTACAGCTCCCACTGTTGCAATTGGTCCCAAGATACCATTATCTGCCTCCTCTACCGCCTATTCTAGACTTCCCTCTCCCTTGGCTAGCACTTTTGCTGGGCTAGTTGGGTTGACCTGTGGCACCCAAGACTCTAGTTACCATGCTTTTATTAGCCCATGGTTATTAGACTTGCTCATTATAGTAAAATTGGTCATGGAAATACAAAGAGACATCCCAATGAGTCACCCTGCTTGCATTAGCTAGCAGTACTTTATTTCCTTATGATCAACAGGGTCAATTACCCCTGCCAGTATGGTAACTGCTCTTTGTCTGATAGTCTACTGGCTTGAGGAGCCCAAAGTGACCAGGAGTTAGTCATATCTTTAAGTTTATGGGGACTCTCCTTGTATCTCCTGGAGGGAGCATCCACCCTCTAAGAATCAGGACTCACAGAGCCTAAAATTGCAGGAGGGAGGAAACACAAATTCTCTGAGGGTGACTGGGAATGATGCGTGGGCACACTCCCACTTCTACCCCTTTGTTTCCTACCTTGCATTCTGCTTACTGGGGACACAACACTACTAAAGTCCATTAGTTTAGGGTATATACTACATGCTGAAGAAGAGCTCTTCATCCTTGCCCTGAAGAGTAGAGGGTAGGAGAGGACTTTCTACCCATCTATCAAGTCAGCAGCTTCTGGATGATCCAGTATATTGTGGGATCAATAAATAGATCCCATGACTACATGCCACCATGCCATAAAGTTTGCCTCTTGGTCCCAAGAAATGCTATGTGGGATTTGAAGTCTTAGATTAGACAAGCTGAACCCTTGGAGCAGTGCTAGCTGGACAGTGTGAGCAGGGACTGAGAGTTGATTGACAGTCTGGATGAAATATTGCCCCCTGTAATGTGGAATAGGTTCAATGTAGTCAGCTTGCCTCCAAATAACTGATTGGTCTCTCTGAAGGATGATACTGTGTTCTCAGCGTTACCTGTTGATGGCATATTGGACATTCAGTGGTGGCAGCAGCTGATCAGCCCTTGTGAGAGGGAACCCATGCTGTTTGGGCCATTACATAGCCTGCATCTCTGCCACCATTACTTCTCAATTCTAGAGCTCATTGCATGAACAGCGAGTTGGCCAACAAGATACTTGTTGCCATCTACTGGTCAAGTCACCTTTGTTACTTGGTTCTTCTTCCAGGGCGGATGTTCTCTTTGAGCACTGACTGATGATGCAAAGATCATTATATGTTGTACTCATTCCTGAAACTCCATCCAAATGCTTCTTTCCCAAACTTCCTTGTCCCTAAATCTAATCTTGCTCCTTGCAGGCTTCTAACTAACCAGAGAAACCATTTACCACTGAGTCAATTTTTACCCTTACTATATACTACTTCTTTGTTGATAACAGATGCACTTCTCTGAGTTCCCTCCAGTGGAGGATTTCCACTCATCACTGTCTTTCAGGACCATCCCAGAGTGGACTGTGGTTCAGTGGCAGTTAATATTTGTAAATTAATTTTTATTGGAGTGTAGTTGATTTACCATGTTGTGTTAGTTTCTGCTGTACAGCAAAGTGAATCAGTTATACATATACATATATCTACTCTTTTTTAGATTATTTTCACATATAGGTCATTACAGAGTATTGAGTAGAGTTCCCTGTGCTATACAGTAGGTTCTTATTAATCTATTTTATATATAGTAGTGTGTATATGTCAATCCCAGTCTCCCAATTTATCCCCCACCTTTCCCCCTTGGTAACCATAAGTTTGTTTTCTACATCTGTGACTCTATTTTTTTTTGTAAATAAGCTCATTTGTACCATTTTTTAGATTCCACACGATATCATATGATATTTATCTTTCTCTGTCTGACTTACTTCACTCAGTATGACAATCTCTAGGTCCATCCATATTGTTGCAAATGGCATTATTTCATTCTTTTTTATGGCTGAGTAATATTCCATTGTATATATGTACCATATCTTCTTTCTTTATCCACTCCTCTGTTGATGGACATTTAGGTTGCTTCCATGTCCTGGCTATTGTAAATAGTGCTGCAATGAACATGGGGGTGCATGTATACTTTTGAACCATGGTTATCTCCAGATATATGCCCAGGAGTGGGATTGCAGGATCATATGGTAGCTCTATTTTTAGTTTTTTAAGGAGCCTCCATACTGTTCTCCATAGTGGCTGTACCAATTCACAATCCCAGCAACAGTGTAGGAGGGTTCCCTTTTCTTCACACCCTCTCCAGCATTTATTCTTTGTAGATTTTTTGATGATGGCCATTCTGACACATGTGAAGTGATACCGCATTATAGTTTTGACTTGAATTTCTCTAATAATTAGTGATGTTGAGCATCTTTCAACATGCCTCTTGGCCATCTGTATGTCTTCTTTGGAGAAATGTCTATTTAGGTGTCCTGCCCTTTTTTGGATTGGGTTTTTTGTTATTTTGATATTGAGCTGCATGAGCTGTTTGTATATTCTGTAGGTAAATCCCTTGTCAGTTGCTTCATTTGCAAATATTTTCTCCCATTCTGTGGGGTTGTCTTTTCATTTTGTTTATTGTTTCTCTTGCTGTGCAAAAGCTTTTAAGTTTAACTAGGTCCCATTTATTTATTTTTGTTTTTATTTTCATTGCTGTAACAGGTGGATCAAAAAAAGTATTGCTGCGATTTATAGAGAGTGTTCTGCCTATGTTTTCCTTCAAGAGTTTTATAGTATCTGGTCTTACATTTAGGTCTTTAATCCATTTTGAGTTTATTTTTTGTGTATGATGTTAGAGAATGTTCTAATTTCATTCTTTTATGTGTAGCTGTCCAGTTTTCCCAGCACCACTTATTGAGGAGACTGTCTTTTCTCCACTGTGTATTCCTGATTGGCAGTTCATTTTTAGCTTGCAGCCACATACTGAGCCAATCCACCTGTGAAGGAGGCTCAGGCTTTTTTCTTCACCACCAGCGGTAAATAGACTCTGCCTCTGATCCCCCTTTCTATGGGTTGGAAACTAATGCTTTTGCAGATAACAGGCACATACTACATGCTATAATTTGTGTTAATTTGTTCTAGCAATTGTACCATATCTGGTATATTTGTCTGACACAAAAACTGCATATGGGGCTATTCTTGGTTAAGCTCTGGTAGTCCTCCGTCATATGTCTTGGTCTATGTAGTTTTTGCAAGGGTCACACTAGTGAATTAAATGGGAAATTATGGGGATCATCACCCCTGCATTTTGACCTTTCCCACTACAAATGCTCTTAACGCCACAGTTTAGGGCACCAATGTGGAGATTCTGCCAATTGCCAAGAATGTCCATTTTGATGGTATGGCAGAAACCAGGAAAATAACACCAGGTGGGACCATTGACCTAGTGGTTCTACTGTGAGATGGACCTGGGAAGGGCTTTATTTATTACCTGAGTACCATATGCCCTTACTGCAATGGGGCTATGATAGTTCCTTGGGTCCTTAGATATCAGTGTCAAAACAAATGCTGTATTCAACAGATTTCTAAAGATCTGGATATTCCTCTCTTTGCAGGATACAATTACAGGCATCACTCATTTTATTGCTCTCCACTTTATTGTGCTACTTGGATATTGCACTTTTTACAAATTGAAGGTTTGTGGCAACCCTGAGTCAAGCAAGTCTACCGGCACCATTTTTCCAACAGCATTTGCTCACTTAGTGTCTCAGAGTCACATTTTGGTACTTCTCACCATATTATAAACTTTTTCATTATTACTATATTATGGTGATCTGTGATCAGTGATCTTTGATGTTATTGTTGCAAAAAGATTATGACTTGCTGAAGGCTCAGATGATGGCTAGCATTTATTAGCAATAAAGTATTTAAAAATTTTTAGAAATAAAACGTTTTAAAATTAAGGTACATACATTGTTTTTTTAGACATTAATACTGTTGCACACTTAACAGACTACAGTATAGCGTAAACATAATTTTATGTGCACTGGGAAACCAAAAAATTTCATGTGACTTGCTTTATTGTGATATTCAATTTATTGCAGTGGTCTGGAACTGAACGGGGGATATCTCCAAGGTATGCTGTATTCAGATAAATGGCCTTAGCTCTCTTTTAAATCTCTGCCCAGTCATATCATGTTGGTACTTATGGATTTTGTGGCCAGGAGGGAAGGTGAGGGCAGATGCAGAGGAAGGCAAGCATTGTTTTACTAGGCATATACCTAGGTAATATTTTCAGATAAGGTGAGAGCCTTTATTTTCTAGCAAAGGAGAATGGATCACTTCGAAAGGCCCAGAGATTTCAGGGAAATATGGAGGTTCAAGATTTTTAAGTGCATCTACCCAGCTATCCCCATCTCAAGACTAAGGGTTATATTTCTTCCTTATCGGAGCCCAGACTTATCCAGGCTGAAAGTTCAGCTTTCTTTGATGTTCAGCCACTCTTACAGTAAGTATTGTGTGTGCTATTAGCTCTGTCTGCTCTCAGCTGAAAAAGATGAACCAAAAAGTCCTCTAATTCTCACATTTTGCTTTATATTGTGTTTTTAAGCCAACATCCAATACACTAATACATATATATGCATTCATACATATGACTCAAGTCTTTTTTAGGTACTATTGATGCCAAAAGCTCGGCCTCTGTGCTGTGGTGCCAAATCGAGTCTCGGAGACAGTTTTGTGTGAAGCAGAAAAGGATAGCTTTATTGCTTTGCCAGGCAAAGGGCAGCAGGCTCCTGCCTCAAAAAACTATGTGTCCCAACCCGGGAGGATTTGATGAGGAGTTTTATAACAATACTTCAAGAGTAGGGTTGCTGATAAGATTAGTGTGTGTGCAAGGTCTCAGGTGGTTGGTCTCCTAATATTGATGAGCTTCTCTGGTCCCTTTAATCTTGCCTCAGGTGGTTTATTGGCTCCTCCTCCCTTGATTAGCAACTGTTTGAATCTGCCTTTGGAGCTCAGGGAAGGTCATGGAGGCTGGAGTCTTGCCTACAAGAAACAGGGGACAAAAGAAAAGGCTTCTGTGCCCAGGAGACCACAAGCCCCCATCTCCCCCCCACCGGTTTCACTATCACATGGGAAAATTGTCTTTCTATTTACTTTTCACCTATGCTTTCACCTGCAACGAGAGCAGGTGATAGGTCATTGACATGAACTCAGCCTGCAGCTTTGCACATTATTTAATACATTTAGCTGGGTTGTGAGTCCTTCTATCTCAGTTAAATATCTGCATTTTTTAAAGTTTTTTTTAGCGTTAAAATTTAGACGTCACTTTATTGGCGCTAACTTCCTGGCATTCCAAAGAATATACGTCTCAAGTTGACTAAGGGAAGAAAGCCACCTACTAAAAACTCATTTAAAAATTCCTCAGGCTGCAAATCAATCAACGTGATACACCATATTAACAAATAGAAGGAGAAAAACCATATGATCCTCTCAATAGATGCAGAGGAAGCTTTCGACAAAATTCAACACACATTTATGATAAAAACACTGCAGAAAGTAGGCATAGAGGGAACTTACCTCAACATAATAAAGGCCATATATGACAAACCCACAGCCAACATTGTCCTCAATGGTGAAAAACTGAAAGCGTTTCCACTAAGATCAGGAACGAGACAAGGTTGCCCACTCTCCCCACTCTTATTCAACATAGTTTTGGAAGTTTTAGCCACAGCAATCAGAGAAGAAAAGGAAATAAAAGGAATCCAAATCGGAAAAGAAGAAGTAAAGCTGTCACTGTTTGCAGATGACATGATACTATACATAGAGAATCCTAAAGATGCTACCAGAAAACTCCTAGAGCTAATCAATGAATTTGGTAAAGTAGCAGGATACAAAATTAATGCACAGAAATCTCTGGCATTCCTATACACTAATGATGAAAAATCTGAAAGTGAAACAAAAAGAATAAAATACCTAGGAATAAACCTACCTAAGGAGACGAAAGACCTGTATGCAGAAAATTATAAGACACTGATGACAGAAATTAAAGATGATACAAATAGATGGAGAGATATACCATGTTCTTAGGTTGGAAGAATCAACATTGTGAAAATGGCTCTACTACCCAAAGCAATCTACAGATTCAATGCAACCCCTATCGAACTACCACTGACATTTTTCACAGAACTAGAACAAAAAATTTCACAATTTATATGGAAACACAAAAGACCCCAAATAGCCAAAGCAATCTTGAGAATGAAAAATGGAGCTGGAGGAATGAGACTCCCAGACTTCAGACTATACTACAAAGCTACAGTAATCAAGACAGTATGGTACTGGCACAAAAACAGAAATATAGATCAATGGAACAGGATAGAAAGCCCAGAGGTAAACCCTCGCACATATAGTCACCTTATCTTTGATAAAGGAGGCAGGAATGTACAGTGGAGAAAAGACAGCCTCTTCAATAAGTGGTGCTGGGAAAACTGGACAGCTACATGTAAAAGTATGAGATTAGATCACTCCCTAACACCATACACAAAAATAAGCTCAAAATGGATTAAAGACCTAAATGTAAGGCCAGAAACTATCAAACTCTTAGAGGAAAACATACGCAGAACACTCTAGGACATAAATCACAGCAAGATCCTTTTTGACCCACCTCCTAGAGAAATGGAAATAAAAACAAAAATAAACAAATAGGACCTAATGAAAATTCAAAGCTTTTACACAGCAAAGGAAACCATAAACAAGACCAAAAGACAACCCTCAGAATGGGAGAAAATATTTGCACATGAAGCAACCAACAAAGGATTAATCTCCAAAATTTACAAGCAGTTCATGCAGCTCAATAACAAAAAAACAAACAGCCCAATCCAAAAATGGGCAGAAGACCTAAATAGACATTTCTCCAAAGAAGATATACAGACTGCCAACAAACACATGAAAGAATGCTCAACATCATTAATCATTAGAGAAATGCAAATCAAAACTACAATGAGATATCATCTCACACTGGTCAGAATGGCCATCATCAAAAAATCTAGAAACAATAAATGCTGGAGAGGGTGTGGAGAAAAGGGAACACTCTTACACTGCTGGTGGGAATGTAAATTGATACAGCCACTATGGAGAACAGTATGGAGGTTTCTTAAAAAACTACAGATAGAACTACCATATGACCCAGCAATCCCACTACTGAGCATATACCCTAATTCAAACCATAATTCAAAAAGAGTCATGTACCACAATGTTCATTGCAGCTCTATTTACAATAGCCAGGACATGGAAGCAACCTAAGTGTCCATCGACGGATGAATGGATAAAGAAGATATGACACATATATACAATGGAATATTACTCAGTCATTAAAAGAAACGAAATTGAGTTATTTGTATTGAGGTGGATGGACCTAGAGTCTGTCATACAGAGTGAAGTAAGTCAAAAAGAGAAAGACAAATACCGTATGCTAACACATATATATGGAATCTAAGAAAAAAAAAAAAAAAGGTCATGAAGAACCTAGTGGTAAAACAGGAATAAAGACACAGACCTACTAGAGAATGGACTTGAGGATATGGGGAGGGGGAAAGGTAAGCTGTGACAAAGTGAGAGAGTGGCATGGACATATATACACTACCAAACGTAAAGTAGATAGCTAGTGGGAAGCAGCCACATAGCACAGGGAGATCAGCTCGGTGCTTTGTGACCACCTAAAGTGGTGGGATAGGGAGGGTGGGAGGGAGGGAGACACAAGAGGGAAGAGATATGGGAACATATGTCTATGTATAACTGATTCACTTTGTTATAAAGCAGAAACTAACACACCATTGTAAAGCAATTATACTCCAATAAAGAAGTTAAAAAAAAATTCCTCAGGCTGTTCTTATGACTGGCACTCCGTCATTACCATCATTCATCTATTGATTCCGTTAATACATAATTAGCATTTATAGAACTCTAACTCAGCTACAAGCTGGGGATAATGAAGTGAAAAATAGACATGGTCACTGTCCTCATAGACACCTTACAGTCAGGTGGCATAGATGGACATTAGTCAAATAGTCACACAACTTAATGAGAAATGTCAACCAGGGGTGATCATGTGTTGATCACAATCATGCATATGGTTATCGCCATTGTCAGCAGCAGCTTCAAACATGAGAGATGTTGAACACTATCTCTTATTTTCTGTAGATTCTAAAGTGCACATCTTTTCCATATTTCAACATCTCTGAAGTAAGGATGCACCTTCTGGTTTATAGAATCTCGACATGAAAAAGTTTTAGGAAAACTTTAGCCAACTTACTTTATTTGATATTGATGCCGAGCAGGGCCCTGTGGGGCTCCCAGGTATGGAGGCCTTTTTGTTCCCCATTTCTTGTAGGCAAGACTCCAGCCTCCATGACCTTCCCTGAGTTCCAAAGGACAGATTTGAACATTTGCTAATCAAGGGAGGAAGAGCCATGAAACCACCAGAGGCAAGATTAAAGGGACCAGAGAATCTCATCAAGATTAGGAGACTGACCACCTGAGACCCTGCACATACCCTAATCTTGTCAGCAACCCTGCCCTTTTGAAACTTTGCAGAAGAAAGAATTCACAAGTGTTACTGCCTTGATCCTTATCACATACCTCTGACCACTATCCTTGACTATATAACCTCTCCCTATTCCCCAGTGGCAGGGGTGGAGGGGGGCACAGTTTTTGAGGTGCTAGCCTACTGTGTTCCCCCTTTGCCTGGCAAAGAAATAAAGCCACTCTTTCTTTCTTCTGCATAACTCTGTCTCCGTATTTCTGTTTGGCATTGGTGCACAGAGAGCCAACATTTTGGCAACAATATGAGCAATGAATGAAAAATCTAAGCCTCATACAGCTTTTTCACTAGGAATAAACCATTGGTTTAATTGGCAGTATTTTTTTCTTCCTTAGTGGTATATGAAATAATGGTGCATTAGGATACAGGAAGGGGGAAGGGTAATCTGGGACAAAGTGAGACAGTGGCATGGACATATATACACTACCAAACGTAAAACAGATAGCTAGTGGGAAGCAGCCACATAGCACAGGGAGATCGGCTAGGTGCTTTGTGACCACCTAGAGTGGTGGAATAGGGAGGGTGGGAGGGAGGGAGACGCAAGAGGGAAGAGATATGGGAACATATGTCTATGTATAACTGATTCACTTCGTTGTAAAGCAGAAACTAACACACCATTGTAAAGCAATTATACTCCAATAAAGATGTTAAAAAAAATAATGGTGCATTTTAAATCAGTAGCACCTTAGAATATATACAGCAGGGCCTTTCACCTACTATGTGCTGGGATTACAAGGATATACCTCACAGCCTCCATCCTTAGAAAAGTCACTTAAACTTCAACTAAATTTAAACACTATCTGGAAGAAGTCATTGAGTGTTCTTAGGCTGGGGTCCCAAATATGAAATGGATAATAGCACTATTTCATGTGCTAAACAGGATTACCTGCGCTTATGTTTTTGGCCCATCTTCATTTGCTAAGTGTTCACCTTTTTTCCCAGTTTTCCTAACATCTCTGTAGCCAAATAATGCTTTAAAACAGCAAATATCACAGGCTGATTTGGTTTATGATAGTATTTTAGTCGCTTCACATAATTAAGTAACACTGTCTGAGATGTTAAAAGCCAAATGGGAGATAAGGAAAAGAAAGGACACTATTTGCAAATATTGCTGTGATAAAATGAACCAATTTGGTCAGAAGCACATTAGCCCAATACTTGGTAACACCCCTTCAGAGATGACAGCTTGAATCCTTGATTCTGGTTAGAAGGGAGGCTGACCAAGAGGAGAGGAAGAGTGTTTAGTCTGTGGACAAGTTTGTTAAATGTGAAGAAGATGAAAAAAAAGAGCCTCTGTGTGTGTATGTGTGTGTGTGTGTGTGTGTGTGTGTGTGTTGCAGAGAGGGGGGCATGTGTATGACTATGTTTGAGCATTTGATCCCCAGACTTTTTAATTAGCTTCTGAAACATAGTATATCCTCAATGAAGTTTTATTTAATGTGTGACTGATAATGCGAAGTCTGAAATACCCTTCTGAAACCCAGGTTATTCTTTATTGTTCACCAGTCTAGACAGAATACTTGGTAATGGTAAATTTTAGGGACAGAGAAACCCTAAATGATTTCATCTTCTTACTTTCATTGAAGGTTTTACTCTGGAACTTCATCATACACTTGTTTTTTCATTCTTGCTTTCCTTGGGGGATTCACATTGTGAAAAAGCCTAATAGCTAAAGCTAGCTACTGATAAGATAGTTCAGGCATGTCAACAAATAAACTCTCTTGACTTCAAGCCAAAATGGAATTTTCTACTGTTGTCTACAGTGTTTGAGAATATATCCCATTATTTCTGTTAGGTGAATGCAGTGGTGGTCTGAATACACAATTTCTGGTTACTAAGGGGTTACCTTACCAACCTACGTTGGTTAAAAGAATTGGCAATTTAATGGATTTGGATAAGCAATTGATTAGGAGGTGTCTTCCCACCCTGTTACAATTTAGGAAGTTTGGTTTCTTTATTAGCTTTTGAGACAGAATTCTCCTCATGAAATGATTTCTTTCTTTGAGATCAAAACAAAACCAAACAGACAGGTATCAAAGGGAAGAGAAAATATTTGGCATTCCAGAATTCTACCACTGTGAAAAAGAAACACCCTGATTCCAAGTCAGCAATGCTATCTCTGGAGTCTGGAAATGGTTCCTGAACCAGCATCACACACTCTTTAACACAAATAATAATATAATGCAAAAAGCTCAAGCCCACATTCTCAAGGTCCAATTTGTCATTGATTTAAGGAAAAGAGAAAGATTTCCATGAGAAAGAGTATTGTAAAAGGCTCGTTTCTAATCTTTTATGAATTAGAAAAACATCTGTAGGGAGGCGCCAGGGAATATGGGAATAAACATTCACTAGAGACCTATGATCTGGCCCTAAAATTCTACCTCTCACCACCAATGTGACCCCTTGATCAGGTCACATCGCACCTCTGGGCCTGTTTCCTTTTCTGTACTTATATCCCACTCACTGATGAATATAAAACCATTGAAGGTTGGAGGAGATACTCTCTTAAGATATTCTTTAGCTCTAATATTCTTTGATTTTACAAAAAGGATGATGGTTGAAATTAAAGAAAAATTCTTTGAAAAGATTTGTATGGGGGTGGTAAATGGTAAGCTGTTGATAAGCCCAATAGTTATAACATAGTAGGAGAGAATAACTAGTATTTATTGAGTGCCAGCCATGTGCTAAACATTGTGCTAAACACTTAATATCTTAAGATTCACAACATAGCCAGGCAGGGTTTTTATCTTTATCTGATAAATGAAGAAAATAGGTAGCAGTTAAGCAACTTACACAGCCAGTAAATGGAGGAACCAGAATTTGAACTCAGGAAAAGTTCACCAAAGCCACTGTTCTTTTTAGAAAGCAAGGAAGAAGGAAAGAAAGATATACCTGTTAGATAATAACTAGGCTATTTGGGGGGAAACAATTTCCTGAGTGAATTTATAATATAGGAGCTTCAGTGTTGTGCTGCTGGCTTCTGAAACCCTTTGCAAAGTGCACATTTTGTTTGGGCAATAGAATCTATGTGATAGCCATGCTGTTTATTTCTGCTTGGTAATCTTCACAAAGCAAAAAAAAAAATGCATTCACCCTTTTACTCATTCCACCCACAGGGGCTCTTTGGTTATTTCTTGTTATTTCTCTTCAGAAGGGAGAAGATAAATATTCTTTTCTTGATGATTAGCATTTTTTCAGCAATAAAGTATTTTTATTTATTTTTAAACTTTATTATTTATTGAGGTATAGTTGATTTACAATATTATATTAGTTTCAGGTATACAACAAAGCAATTCAAAATTTTTATAGATCATACTCCATTTAAAGTTTTTGTAAAATAGTGGCTATATCCCCTGTGCTGTACAATATATCCTTGTAGCTTATTTTATACATAGCAGTTTGTACCTATTAATCCCCTACCCCTACCTTGCCCCTATCCCCTTCTCTCTCCTCACTGGTTCTCTATATCTGTGAGTCTGTTTCTGTTTTGTTATATTAATTTATTTTTTAGATTCCACATATGTGATAACATACAGTATTTGTCTTTCTCTGTCTAACTTATTTCACTAAGCATAATACCCTCCAGGTCCATGCATGTTGTTGCAAATGACAAAATTTCATTCTTTTTAATGGCTGAGTAGTATTCCATCACACACACACACACACACACACACACACACACACACACACACTATTCACAGTGAGAAAATGGAAAAAGAGCAAAGCTTCAGCTCTGAGCCCATTACACTGCAGTACTGTCTCTTTCCCAAGAAGCCTTAAGGGCCCAGAAGTCCTACATTCTGCCTCATCTTCTATATATATTACAGGGTCTGCCAATAGTAAGCACTCAATAAATGGAGTCTCTTTCTACTTACAAACTAGACTCATATTTTAAATAAAAAATAAAAAATGGGGATAATAATGGCCCATGTACTTCTATAATTCAGTAGCTGTGCAAAGGTCTTAAAATTAAATATTATGAATTATACAAATATGAACATAAAAACAAATCATGTAAGTTTGCATTTTATGTACAGCATACTTCTGATATGAAAACATATGTGCCAATTTTAGCACCTGGAATTTTCAGGCAGGCTGTAGCCTATTTGAAATTCCTCAGCAGTGTTAACCAACACTGAGCACCCCTGTAAATTGCCAGGGTTTTATTCTCCATTAAAAGTCAAGAATAGCTCCCTGAGTTATTTTCTTGGCTCAGGTTTTGAAAAGAGACCAGAGCAGCTGCACAGGAGTGTTGGGTGTCCACATAGTTCACCCCTTGAGTGATGTTTCTTCCATTTACTGCTACTTGTTCCTATTTTTAAATCATTGTCAGTATTTTTTCCTTGGCTCTTCTCATTGTTTGCACTTTCCTGGCTTTTCTACACAAATGGTTTCATGTCCTTTTTCTCTTGGATTTAGCATTAGTTGAACTGATTTGCACAGTTTTAGTCAAAGGTGAGTAAAGATTTTTTTAAAGCATACAGCAGATGTAGATCCTAATTGTACTCTTTTGGTTGCAAACAATGTAAAATATTCCATATATTAAACTCTTGGATGTTGTATTCCAAATTTTCTTTTTAATTTGTGTTCTTCTTATAGCAACAACACAGCATTCTTGGAAGGATTTCTTTTAATATTTTTCCTCCCCCTTCTTTCATTAGAAAAATTTATATCTTCAGGGAATACTTTCTTTTCTTTTGTTTCAGTACTGTCTTGCATTTTGTGAACTATGAATACATTAAGGACATAGAGACCTTTCTCCTTTGAGCTATTTAAGTTGTAGATTAGGGATAGCCCCCTCAGGCTGGTGTTAATTGGGAGCAAAGTCATTATTAAGTTAATCATTCAAAGGTTTAGAAATTAATCAAGTGAGGCATTCACTTACGGGCCTTCTTAATACCATCCATTTTCATGATCTCTTCCTACTTTCATCAGAACCTAAGACTCTTTCTACACCCAGGGAACTTACAACTTTCACTAAACTATTTCTACCAAATCCAAATTCCAGTTGGGCCTTCAGTAACAGTATCAATCTCAGAAAAGACCTAAGACTACATAGCTGGACATGAAATAGTTATGTAAATAAGGAACAACTAGTTTCTGTTTTTGAAAGATTTATTTTGAAGGTTTAGTTTTGAAACCAGAGGAAACTGTAAGTCACATTAGTATATTAATTACCAAATATGGTCCATTTTATCTTCTCAGTTGCAGATAAAATGGACCATACTTGGTAATTAAGGTTCACATGTTTTATGTATTGAAGACCCAGAAACAGATCTTTTTGGCATAGGGCTAGAAGGTAATCTTCTCTAGAGGTTGTATGTTCTTTTGTGAAAAGGACCTCTCACTCATCTGTGTTCTCCTATCACTTATTCTATTTCCTGGTGTATAAGAAAGTTCAGGAAGTGTTTGATGATTGAATGAGTAAAGCAAAAGAGAATCAATGTGTAACCTGAAGTGTTTGCTTTTTTACAGAAAAAAAAAAGGGGGAGCCAAACATTTAATAGGTGGCCATTTAAGAAATTATAATCACAGTAGCTGATATAATAGGGGTGTTCTGAAACAGCAAACCCACATGCAGAACCTTGATTGCTATGTGTTTTAAAGCCAAAATTATATCTTATCCTTTTAAATGACAGAAAGCCACTGTGAATATAATCTATCAATTTGAATATTTATTCAAACCAGCAAAAGTAATCTGAACTTCATTTTAGTTTACAGAGAATCTAATATTGACCAAACAGACAAAGTTTTAATTTCATGCTTAAGGTGTATCAAAATAGAAAGCTATGATCACATTAGCAGTTAGACTTGTTGGTATGTGACTTAGAAGATATTATGAAATTTGTTCAAGAATCCCAGAAATTGTTGAATTATTCTTTCAGCTACCATTGCCTCACTTCAGGGTCACCACCTAGCAAATGAAGCAAGAAAAATGTTACACTTTATTGCTAGCAGAAGCCTTGGTCCCAAATGCCAATGGAAAGCCCTGGAGAGCACATTAATTTTGATGGAAAATGTGTTATCTAATCTTGGCTTGCCTCAATTGATTTGAATGAAGTGGCAGAGAAACCTGCTTATCCTATTTAGCCTCTATGCAAAGTCTGATGTTTCTACCCTTGGAAGGTCTTGAAGAAGTAGAAAAGAGTATAAGAGACAAAGGGAATTTGTCCAAATGTGTGGGTGGTGTGGAGGTGCACACCCAAAGTGAGAATGACCTCCATTCTGTCTGCCTTAGATGAGTGTGAGAAGAGCAAGTATCTCAGTATTAGTGGAAAAGGGAGTTCAACTGAGATCCCACACTTCTGAATTCTCTATTTTTAACTTGCCTGTAACTCTACCCACTCAATGACGAATTAATCCAAATTAATTGGTTTGTCTTCAATCCAAACCAATCACAGCCTATTCCCTCTGGATATAAAAGGAAAAAGATGGAAGAGATACCCAGAAGTCCTCTTAGAGACCAACACTAAGCCGAACAAGTTGCCTTCTGCAATGCTTCAAATGCTATATTGGAAGAATAATCAACTTGCAAAGAAATAAAGTATCTGTTCAATATAATTCAATATAACAAAGGTATTCCTATGCCCTGCTGCGAAGGACATTATAACTGCATTCTTGTCATATTGTTCTAAAATTCCAGTTAAAAGAGTGTGTTATTGGTGAAAGAATAGAAAAATAGATCAAAGGAGAGAGCAAAGAAATAGATTCACACAAATACCGTTAACCGATCTTTGACAAAGGAGCATAGGCAACACAATGGAGCAAAGATAGATTTTTCAATAAGTGGTGCCAGAAAAACTGGACATCCACATGCAAAAAGTGAATCTGCACACAGACTCTATCACAAAAATTAACTCAAAATATATCATAGACCTAAATTTAAAATGCAAAGCAATAAAACTCTTAGAAGATAAAATGGGGAGAAATCTAGGTGATCTTGGGCTTGGCAATGGCTTTTTATTTTTATTTTTTTTTGCGGTACGCGGGCCTCTCACCGTTGTGGCGTCTCCCGTTGCGGAGCACAGGCTTCGGACGCGCAGGCTCAGCGGCCATGGCTCACGGGCCCAGCCGCTCTGTGGCATGTGGGATCCTCCCAGACCGGGGCACGAACCCGTGTCCCCTGAATCGGCAGGCGGACTCTCAACCACTGCGCCACCAGGGAAGCCCCTGGCAATGGCTTTTTAGATACAACACCAAGAGCACAATTCATGACATGAAAGATTGACAACTTGGACATCATTAAAGTTAAAAACTGCTCCGTGAAACACACTGTCAAGAGAATGTAAAGACAAGCCACAGTCTGGGAGAAAGTATGCGCAAACCACATATTTATTAAAGGACTGGCATCCAAAATATACAAAGAACTCAAAATCAACAACAAGAAAACAAACAATGTGGAGACTTTCCTGGTGGTGCAGTGGTTAAGAATCCGCCTACCAATGCAGGGGACAAGGGTTCGAGCCCTGGTCCGGGAAGATCCTACATGCCGCGGAGAAACTGAGCCCGGGTGCCACAACTACGGAGCCCACGTGCCACCACTACTGAAGCCCGCGCACCTAGAGCCTGTGCTCTGCAACAAGGGAAGCCTCCGCAGTGAGAACCCCGTGCACCGCAACGAAGAGTAGCCCCCGCTCACTGCAACTAAAGAAAGCCCGCACGCAACGAAGCCGGCGCAACGAAGACCCAACGTAACCAAAAATAGTAATACTAATAAAATAAATAAATAAAATTAAGAAAACAATCTGATTACAAAATGGGCAAAAGGTATGAATAGATCCCTCTTCAAAAAGATGTATAGATAGATGGCAAATAGGAATTCGAAGAGCTGATCAAAATCATATGTCTACAAAAATGGTACAAATGAACTTATTAACAAAACAGAAATAGAGTCACAGATGTAGAAAACAATCTTATGGTTACTGGGTGGAAAAGGGGGGAGGGATAAATTGGGAGATTGGGATTGACATATACACAGTACTATGTACAAAATAGATAACAAGGACCTACTGTATAACACAGGGAACTCTACTCAGTACTCTGTAATGACCTATATGTGAAAAGAATCTAAAAAAGAGTAGATATATGTTTATGTATAACTGATTTACTTTGCTGTATAGCAGAAAGTAACACAACATTGTAAATCAACTAAACATCAATAAAAATTTTAAAAATCATGTGTCATTAGGTAATTGCAAATTAAAACAATGAGGCCAATGAGATAGACATATTTATTAGAGTGGCAAAAATCCAAAACACTGACACCACCAAACGCTGGTGAGGATATGGAACAACGAGAATACCCATTCATTGTTGGTGGGAATGCAAAAATGGTACAGAAATTTGGAAGACAGTTTGGCAGGTTTTAACAAAGCTAAACATCAACTTATGACTCAGCAATCAGACTCCTTGGCACTTACCCAAATGAGTTGAAAACAAGCTGACACAGAAACCTGCACATGAATGTTTGTAGCAGCTTTATTCATAATTTCCAAAAACTACAAGCGACCAAGAAATGCTTCAATAAGTGAATGAATAAACAAACTATAGTATAACCATTCCATGGAGTGTTATTCAGTGATAAAAAGAAATGAGCTCTTAAGGTACCAAAAGACATGGAGGAACCTTAAATGCACATTATTAAGTGAGAGAAGTAAGTCTGAAAAAAATATAAACTGTATGATTCCAACTCTATGACATTCTGAAAACTATAGTGAAAGTGAGAAGATCAGAGGTTACCAGGGGTTCAAGGGGAGGGAGGAAGGGAGGGATGAATAGGTGGAGCACAAGGCATTTTTAGGGCAGTGAAACTATTCTACATGATACTGTAATGATGGATACATGACATTTTGCACTTGTCAGAACAACACAAAGAGGGAACACTAAAGTAAACTATGGACTTTGGTTATTAGTAACATATCAATATTAGCTTAAATCGTAACAAATGCAACACACTTGTACACGTACTAATAATGGGAGAAGCTGTGTTGTGGGGAGGTGGAAAATGAGTTAAATGGGGACTCTCTGTAAATTCCGAGCAGTTTTTCTCTGAACTTAAAACAGCTCTAAAAAATAAAATCTAGTAAAAATATCTCTCAACACACATTATATATTTTGCATCAGTCCCTGCAATAAAGGCATCAACTTCACATTCATATTCGTCACTATTTAGCTGTAAAACAATGTGCTGTTGTGGAAGGAGCAGGAAAGAGAATCAGACAGGCCTGGCCTTCAATTCCCAGTTATACCATTTACCATCTACGTGATATTTAGAAAATTGTAACACTTCTCTGAGATGCTTTTCCTTATGTGAAAAATAGACATCATATATAATTTATAGGGTTATTGTGGATATTAAATGAGGTATGTGCAAAATTACCTAGGAGAGAACCTGGCATACATCAGGTACTCCAAAATGTTAGTTATCTTCCATAGATTTTGAAGACATTGTTTTACGATCTGTCCTAAAATCTTAAATCCTTCAAAAAGTTGGTGTGCTGATTTTCAGAGTTGGGAATTAATAGTACTTAATGCATTTAAAATGGTACATTTTTATTGAATGAAGGAAATGGAAAGACTCTTCATTCTCAAAGAAACAAAATTCGACTCTCTCAGGGTGGAGAATATGGTGATTATTACAGCCAGCAGGAGAAAGTGTGAGAAAGAGGCACTTCTTCAACCAGCTCATCTGAACATAAGCAGTAATTAACTGAGCAGGAAAGCTGGTAGGTGAAGGAGAGAATAGAATCCCAGCAGGGTTCTTCACCTAGAAATAAGCAACAGAATAAGAAGTTAAATCTATAATTCTATCGTCCTTTGTATGATGCCTGAGAAGACCTGCACATCATCAAAATTCAAATATGACTAAATAGTTTTGTATGCTGTGAATACAGTCAAAAGAGGTTCTCTTCATAGCAGAGGCTGGAAGATGAACTTTCTCCAGACTGAGCATCTTTTCCACCCCACGCTCAGGTTTCCTCTAAGTATCTTGAGGTCCTAGAAGCACAAACCCAGACTTGAACACGACTATCTCCCCAGGAACTGAAGCCCTCTCAGTTCTCAAGGTTCTCTCTGATTATATCATCATCATCATTATAGTTTAATATAACTGGAATAGGTCAAGTACTGCTCAGATGTTAGGGATAATGAAAGAGAAACAGGAAACAGTCTGAAATTTCCCCTCTATTGGAGGAAAAATCCAGGTTAAATTTTTTTAAATACTAATAAGTTCCTTTATTCTGAAAGGGAAAAGGGAAAAGAGACAGAAGATATCTAGATGAATATATTAGTTTCCTACTGTCGCTGCAACACATTACCGCAAACTCAGCGGCTTACCACAACACGAATTTCTTATTTGACAGTTCTGCAGGTCAGAAGCCTGAAATGGGTCTCACTGGCTAAAATCAAGGTGTTTGTAGGGCTGTGTTACATTCTGAAGGCTCTGGGGAAGGAGTTTCCTTGCCCTTTTCATCTTTTAAAGGCTGCTGACATCTCTTGGCTCATAGCCCCCTTCCATCTTCAAAGCCAGCAATGCCAAGTCAAGTCTTCACAGTGAAGTGCGCTGACACTTACTCTCTGCCTCCCTCTTCCACTATTAAGGAATCTTCTATTACATTGGGCCCACGAGTAATCTAGGCTACACTCCCTTTTTTTTTAACTCCCCCCCATTTTATTTTATTTAATTAATTTATTTATTTTTGGCCACGTGGCATGTAGGATCTTAGTTCTCTGACCAGGGATCAAACCTGCACCTCCTGCATTGGAAGCATAGAGTCTTAACCACTGGACCACCAAAGAAGTCCCACTACTCTCCCTTTCTTAATGTCAGCTGATAGCAACCTTAATTCCATCTGCACCCTTAATTTCCCTGCCATGTAAAGTAATATATTCACTAGATCTGTGGGTTAGAATGTGAGCATCTTTTGGGAGGTTGGAGAGGCACTATTCTGCTTAACCACAGTAAATAACCAGTCAGGAGTTGCTGCCCATATCAGTAGAGATGAGTTATGCTCTAACACCTCAGCTCTTCACATTATTCTCTAATACCTCAGAACTTCATGGGAGCAGTATAAATGATCTCATTAACTTGATTGAGGTAACTAGTAAAAAGGTCATTTGGCAAACCCTACTTTGAAATTCTTTCCACAGAAGTTTGTGGCAGCAGGCTGGGGTGGACATTGCTTTTTGACATCAGCTTTTACCTACTGATCTGCTTATACCTCCTAGTGAATTTAATGTCTTGCTTTAGCACTTTTTTTTCTTTTTTAAAAATGAAGGACATGTAAAACAAAACAAACTTTATTTTCAGGAGGCAGGTCTCTCCTTTGCATAGACATTGGGAGGGAGTAAAAATAGACAAGAAGACATAGAAAATATTCTTACTAATTATCTGATGACAAATGAAATATTTTATTTATGGCTACAGATCTATTCCCAACTTCCTTACAAATGCTTTCGTGTGAAAACAGTCACCAGCTGAGAAATATCTGAGCCTGAGCTCTAGGCAGTGACAATTTCAGAGACTAATGAAAGGAAAAGGATAAAAAACAGAAATGTTTTGTTTCTCTTGGGACTGACCAAATTGGGAATGGATTCCCTTGTCTCACAGACACACCCTTCTGAGAACAGTAATCCACAATATGTGAAGTCGCCACCCTCCCTAAGGTTGCCTAGACCAGGGGCTTGACAGGCCCACTTCTGAACATTGTTTATCAAGCAGAGAACTTTAGAGGTGGAATTTGAATTGCCCTATAATTTTGAAATTTATCCTTTCATACTTAGGTTGAGTCCTTTTTGTTGAAAGGAGATATTCATTGGGATGTTTCAAATGTAGAATAATGAAGTTTTAAGATTTCCACCAAAGACAATGGTGTAATATGTTTCCTAATTGTGTCCAGGACAGAATTTTTATGATTATGCAATTGTTTTCCAATTCTCAGCCTCTGAAGTAAACATCTGGATAGGATTATAATACTCTCTGGGTAGAGAGTGGGTCCTTACTTGCTATTTAGGCTCCCGGCTCAATAGCACTTCCTTCTCTGTTCTATAATCTTTATCTTTATGTAAAGATGACTCAGGAGAAATGATGCCCGGAGAACTTTAAAACTTTAGAATGTTTCACAGTCACTAATCTCCTCAATACTTGTTCTAACTGCCGATTCTCTGGCTCCATCGCCAGTGATTCTGATTCTTAAGGTCTAGAAGGGTACAGGGAATTGGCATTTTTAACAGGTTTCCTGAGATAACTCTGGTCATGCAGTTTTCTCAGCACACTTTGAGAAACACGGCCCTAGTCCCTTGAACCATTCTGGATGGGTGCTGTGTGCATCCACTTTGCACAGCCACCTTCATTGAAGAACACACTCTCACACCACACTCTGGGCCAATTAATCTGATTTCTCTAATCATGAGTGTTTTAATCGTTCACTCTTCAAAGTGGCGAGATATTTCTCAGAAACCACTTTGGTTTTTGGAGAAGAGAAGTAACTCCATCGACACTGATTTTGTTTTTGTAATGTGGGCAGAGAACAAAATTAACCTTTTGTTTTCTGGTTTAGGGCAATAATTTTGTCCAAAAAGGAAAGCCATTAAAATATTCATTGTATCATTTTGTTTGTGTACCCTATTTGTGTTTGTACTTATATTTTTAGTAATTGAGATTCTTGATGAGTGTCATTGTTCAAAATCCCAATGTCCAAGCTGGGAAGAGGTGTTGCAGGGGAAGAAAGGGAAGGCATGAGAGTGGGTGTGGGGGTTATTCAAGACATTTTATTTTGGGGACACCTGCCAATATTGCTGACATCAACTCAATTGTTCATTCCATGAACAAGCGGTTCTTGACATTTGCGGGGGAGTCATGAACTCTCTTGGGGATCTGATTAAAGATCTAAAGCTCCTCAACAGGAACATGTATGTAGACACACTTACAAAAATTTTCAAACAATTGTAAGTATGTCATGGGTCCCCCTCTCCCAAAGCTCATCTAGAATTAGAACTTGTATTCTGAGAAGATTGCCCCGTGACCCTTCCTTTAGGGGAATCTTTTTGCTCCTACCACAGACATTCTTGCATTAGTCCTTATTAGTTCTATAAATAAGGATCACCTGGGGGTAACTGTTTGGTGTGTAGATGTCTGGCCTCCACCCTCAGATATTGATTCATCAGGTCTGGGGTCCAGCCCAAGACACTGAAGTTATTTTTCAAGCCTCAGATGATACTGATGCAGGTAACAAATAATCACAATTTGAGAAATTGTCACAATTGAGAAACTGGGCAGTGACTCAGAAAGAGGTGGCTCAACTAGTACAAAAATATAGAAAAAACAATCAGACTACTTCCCTCTAACAGAGAGAAACCTAGGTGAAAAGAGTGGGGCTGGCTTTTCCCGTACCAGACCCTACTCTCTATCTGCCCTTCTGTTCAGCTTGGCTATCCTAGGACATTGTAGTTATTTTTTCCAGTGAAAATTGAACATAATGCCCATTTTAACTTCATATTTTCTGTATAAAATATTGAGAATGGGGATGGGTAGGCATAAAGATTTTTCTCTCACCCCAAACTCTTACAAGAGGGGCCTTTGGACACATTCTTTTTTTTTTTTTAATGGCTCATTTGTATTTATTTATTTTATTTTATTATTATTATTATTTTCTGCGGTATGTGGGCCTCTCACTGTTGTGGCCTCTCCCGTCGCAGAGCACAGGCTCCGGACGCGCAGGCCCAGCGGCCATGGCTCACGGGCCCAGCCGCTCCGCGGCATGTGGGATCCTCCCGGACCAGGGCACGAACCCGCGTCCCCTGCATCAGCAGGTGGACTCTCAACCACTGCGTCACCAGGGAAGCCCTGGACACATTCTTTCTCTTAAAAGGGACTTCCTTGTCTCTGTGTTCATGGAGCTGTACTGCTTACAACTCAAAGGAGATACAGGCGTGTTGAATAGAAAGGCTGTAGAGACTCTTCCTCACCAGCCCCTAAATGTTTCCAGACAGTGACTTGGCTGGATATTTTGAAACAGTGCAGAAGACCTGTAGTTTGGCAGCAGCCACTGGTGAGCAATTTTCAACATTTGTTGAGAGTTACGCTTGCGCCAGTGGATAAGAGTACTATAGAAGGAAACAAAACAAGTTTCGATCCTGTCCTGCCTTAGAGGGCAGGCTCATCACTGATGTATCAAAACAGCGGTCAGAATACAATACAAATCCATCCACCCCACTCTGATCAACCAGGACACATAGCTGAAAATTCTATCAAAATAGCTAAATATCAAATTTTAATTTTTCCTTTCAGAGAACAAATGCATGCTGTTTCTATGGCATTGACCTCAGGTAACTTTCACAACCCAGGCTTGTCAAACTCCCCTCTTTCATCCCTCACTGTAAATAAAGATTGCTTTCAGATCGTGTGAGAAGTAATGAGAGAAAAGATTGGCACTTGTGCTCTGATGCAAGAGGACATTTCAGTGGCTCTTCTGAAGGCAAAAGAAAAAAACAAATCTGATGGATCTTTTATTGTTGACTCAGTGAGATGGTTCCCTTGGCAACTAACATGGGAGGTGATAGAGCTGGAAGAGCTGAGCACTCCTATCCAACTTCACCCACAGCTGATTAAAAGGTTTTCAGACAACAGTGTTGATGGCACAACTGTGTTGAATGCAATGGTACGGAGAAGTAGGGGTAGCAGGTTGGGGAAGCAGGACACCTGCTTAAGTATCATCAAAGTCTAAGTGAAACAAAGCATAGAGGAGGCACTGTTCCATTAACATTCAAATCAATTAGATTCAATCAGATCTAATTATTGTATGTTGCTGTTTGTCTCCTAAGTGATCCTTGAGATGCAAAGAACAGAACATTCTTGATTAGAAAACAACGAACACATATTTTATTAAACACCTAATGAGAGTTGCACTGTGGTAGGCCATGGTGCTTCAAAGAACAAAAAAGACAGTGGGGGCTTTGAAAAACTTGGGTAATATGAGCTTCCAGTGGAAGTGGTATGTGAGAGGCTTTAACACTCTCAGCTTGGCGTTGGAAAACTTGAACTCATGTCTGGCTTCTCATTAATATGTTTCTGAGGAAAAAAAAAACAATTAAGTGTAGATGTTCTGTGAGGTAATAACAGAGTAGAGATGGAAATGCTCAGATGCCTCCATTCCCTCTGTGTCCATGATAGCCATGAGAATTTGAACATGAACTTTCTTCTTGCTTTTCCAGAACTCTTTCCATAAGCTTAGCACACAAATCTAAGTAAAGCTGTCAATTCAAATTCACATTCCACCTTGTCCCTTGATTGGAGGCATTGGCTACACTCAACTTCATCCTTGAAAATATGCACCAACAATTCCACTGTTGGGTTTTTGCTTAGAAATATTAATTTAGTGAGTTAAATATGAGTTTCCTGTGTATAAAGACAGAACCCATTAAAGTGTACTCTTTTTTTTTTTTTTTTTTTTTTTGCGGTACGCGGGCCTCTCACTGTTGTGGCCTCTCCCATTGTGGAGCACAGGCTCTGGACGCACAGGCTCAGTGGCCATGGCTCACGGGCCCAGCCGCTCCGCGGCATGTGGGATCCTCCTGGACCGGGGCACGAACCCGTGTCCCCTGCATCGGCAGGCGGACTCTCAACCACTGCGCCACCAGGGAAGCCCAGTGTACTCATTTTTGATGGAATTTAATGTCATATCTGTGAAGTCATAACAACCTAGAGAAATTGAATGATTAAAGACTTACGTGCAGCAATGCTCATCACAATAGTGTGATTTATAATATTGTAAACTTGAACATGATATACATGTCCAACTGTACAAAATTGGGTAAATAAATTATGACCCCTCCATTATAGCTATTGAAAGTCACGTTTGCAAATATCAAAGGATACAGAAACATGCTCAATATTATACATACTGTAGAATGAAAAAAAAAGCAGATGTAAAATAGTATAAAAATAGAAAATAAATGATATATTTACTCATAACAACCTGGAAGGACGTGCCATTTAAAATTTTATTTAATAGTAATTATCTCTAAGTAGTAGGATTAGGGTAAATTCTGCTTTCCATTTCATGTGTCTAAGATTTCAAAATATTTGACAATAAGCATGTGCTATATTTGCCCATTTTAAAAATTGAGTTGTTTTCTTATTAATGAGTTCTTTATATATCCTGACTCAAGTCTTCTATCAAATACGTGTTTTGAAAATATTTCTTCCCAGTTGATTCATTTTCATTTTCTTAGTATTGTCTTTTAAAGAGCAAAAGTTTTTAATTTCAGTGAAGTACAATTTCTGACCTTTTTTTTTTGGATTATGCTTTGAGTGTTGTATCTAGGAAACCAAACATATAGTGGAAGGGTATTCTATTGTGCTAATTTTAGCAAAAAGCCTCCAAATCAACAACTTATTCTTAAATTTTATTAAACTTATGTTCGTAATTTTTTGTCATATTTCAAGCTAAAGTTTTATAAAGCCCTTTTAAAAAATAATTTTGGTTCCCTTTTGAAAGTGAATTCACTTAAAGTGTTTTTTTTTTAAAAAGAACCAATCCTTGGATAACGAGGACTCTCTGTACGGAGAGAGAACCTAATGAAGTGTCTTCATGAGGAAGACGGCAGGCATCACCAACAAGGAGGAGATTTTCTCTGCCTTCCTGGCATCAGTTCCAGCCCCTTCTCTGTCACAACATTAACCTTAGCCTCACCATTTAGAGATACTTGCCATTAACAGGGAGCTCTCGACCCCTCCCTAACATAACATGAAAACCTATATTTTTGATTTAGTCTGTTTGAAGTGAAAGGGAAACATTTAATAGCCTTTTAAAGCACTTGGAAAGAGTGTAGTTGAGAATTCACCAACATTTGAAAACAGTCCTGGAGAATTATGGACTGGTTTTTCCTTCTTTAGTAGATTAATGATGTTCTAAAACTATTAGGGGGACTTCCCTGGTGGTCCAGTGGTTAAGAATCCACCTTCCAATGCAGGGGACGCGGGTTCAATCCCTGGTCAGGGAACTAAGATCCCACATGCCACGGGGCAACTAAGCCCACACGCTGCAACTACTGAGTCCGTGCGCTCTGGAGCCTTCGTGCCACAACTAGAGAGAAGCCCTCACACCACAACTAGAGAGAAGCCCTCGCCCCACAACTAGAGAAGCCCACACACTGAAACAAAAAGCCCGTGCACCACAGTGAAGATCCCACGTGCCACAACTAAGACCCAATGCAGCCAAATAAATAAATAAATAAAAATATTAAAAAATAGAATAAGTATTAGGGCCATTTCCTAAAGTGCCTCAGACTTCTCAACACTCTAAGGCATTTGGCTCTGGAATTCTGGTGTTGACAGGAAGCTCATCACTCCATCTGCTTTCCCCACCACCCTCCATGATGAAAAATTAAGACTGGTTTTGATTTTTTTGGAAGAGAAAGCAAAATCAGCACTAGAACAGAAAACATTGCTGGGCTCCACCCCCTTTCTACTGATGATAAAAGGGAAAGCCTAGCGAAAGAAAAATTCACATATTCCACCAAGACAAGGTAGCATGGCCGCTGGAATGCTGTACATAGCACAAAATGGCTCTGAAATGTGTCTTGGTTGGGTCTTAGGACAGTGTCAGTAAGACAGAGAGGATGCTGTACACATCTCAAACTGAATAAAACAAAGTTAAATTTATAAAAACCACCACTTTTAAATTTCATTGCATATTTATTGTTTCCTAGATAATAACAATTTAGTCAAACAGTAAGGTTACAGTTCCTGTAACCTTTAACCAGTTTACAAGTACTGGTTAAAGCAAGTACTTGTTTTACTCTTCTCCACCTCTTCATTTGGAAAATGTTCAAACTCACCCAAATGTTGGAAGAATAGTGCAATGAACATTCAAATACACTTGTTTAGATACACAAGTTTGCCACATTTGCACTCTCTCTTTCCCCTCCTCTTACTCATTCTCTCTCCAAACTCCTTGAAAGTAAGTTGCACGCAGCATAACCCATCATCCCTAAAATTTTAACATGACCTCATTAAGATTAAGGGCATTTAGGGAATTCCATGGCAGTCCAGTTGTCAGTACTCCTCGCTTTCACTGCCAGGGCTTGGGTTTGATCCCTGGTCGGGGAGACTAAGATCCCTGCGCATCACAGGGCAGCCAAAAAATAAAAATAAAAAAGATTAAGGGCATTTTAAAAAGAGCCATAGTTCCATTTTTACATCTAGGTTTTTTTTTTTTTTTTTTCTCAAAGATTCAGTCCAGGTGCAAAAATTACATTTAGCTGTTTTTGCCTTTTAAATTTCTTTTAATTTAGAATAGTCCTCCTGCTTTTTGATTTTGCTTTTTATGATATTGATTTAAAAAAAAAGAATCCAGGCCAGTTGTCTTGCAGAATGTCCAACATTATGAATTTGTCTAATTGTGTTCTCGTGCTTAGATTCAGGTTAAACATTTCTGGCAAGATTAATATATAGGAGATATTGTGTACTTAATGCATCACAGCAGAGGACATATAATTCCAGGTTGAACTACCACTATTAATGCTAAGTTAATTACTTGGTTAAGGTGATGACCATTTGCATTCTTTATTTATAGTTCCCCTTTATATTTAATAAGTAATCTATGAGTGATATTTTGCAACTGTGTGAATATTCTTTTTCCCTACAATCCCACATCCCAATTTTAACATTCATTGATGATATTTACCTAAATAAGTTATTACACTGGAGATGGCAAAACAGCTAATCCTATCTGTTAACTGGAATTTTTCTCAAAAGAAGAACTACCCCTCCCTCCAATTCTTGCTCCTTTTGAGTATCACAATGGACTTATTATTTTAAAATTTAATTTATTATAATGTATCACTATCTTTATACTTTTCAGTGCTCCAACTATATCAAATTTAGTCAAGAGGAAGCCTTTAAGTATGTTCCTCTGTCCTTTTGATATGACCCCATTAGTGTTTGAGTACTTCTTTTTAGTAGGGTGCCATTTTTTCTGGGCTACTCTAACAGATGGAGCTAAGAAATATACTTTTAAAATGAATTCATGTTGATATTTCCAATTCAAATTTAACATTACATAATTTTTTCTTAGCTCTTTAAATGCTATATTTTCTTTTTCTTTCATAGTGAAAATCTTGATCCCTTATAATAATATATTCACTTATTTGTCATCTTATATTGTAAATTCAGCAGTTTAAGAATTAAAATAGTATTACAACTAACAATAAACCAATTAGGTAAAGTTTAACATTTCTTTGCAGTTCTCTTTCTTCTTAGAATTGATCCCACTAAGAGTTTTTAGTTAAAACACTGTTTCCAAAGGTACTTGAATTAATTCCTCTTCCTGTGCGGCTATATTATCAAGTTAATATACAGTTAGATTAATTTGTTTCTCTTTGTATTAAATTTTAGGGTTTTCTTTTTACTTTTTAAAAATTAGCTTAATTTTTGAATATACAGAACATTTGCATAGCTCAGATTACAAATTATATTTAAAAATTCTTTATCCTTCTACCAATTCCCATTTACATCCAATAGGTAACCATTTTCAGTAGTTTCTGTCTATCCTTCCTATGCTGTTGGTTTTTTGGTTTTTGCAAAAATAAGCAAATATGTGATATCTATTTCTATTCCCCCTTCTTTCTTGTACAAAAGGTAGAATACTATATACAATTTGCACTTTGAATTTTTTTGCTTAAAAATATACCCTGGAAATCACTTCCTGTCAGTTCATAGACATGTTCCTCATTCTTTTTTATGGCTTTATAGAAATCCATTGTGTGGATATACCACAGTTTATTCCACTTTTTCCCACAGATAGGCATTTTAGTTGTTTCTCATTTTGCTATTACTAACAATGTAACATTGAATAATGTCCATTTCCCTTTTATACGTATTTCCCTCTTCTATTCTCAGGATAAATTTCTAGAAGTGAGATTGCTCTGAACTATGAGCTTCACAAGGGTTCCTCAGTATTTTTTCCTCCCTGCTTAGGTGGGACAGGATAGCTAGAGTAGGCTGGAGCTGGGTATTTCCTTTCTTCCAGGTCAGTTAGGCTCTGATAATACCCCAGTAGGTTAGGCTCTGGTTAACTAATTTCTCCTGAGGGCAGGCCTTGTTAAGAACAGAGTGGTCTGGTATATTTCAAAGTGGTTCATTTTCCTCTTCCTCTGCCAGAAGCATGAGGGGATTTTTCTCTGACATTTACTATGAGAATCTAGTCAAGCTCCTGGAGATAAATCTATAAAATTGTTGGTGACCACCTATGACCAAGCTCCCCTAGATTTTTTAATTCTCAGAGTTGTTCACACTGAGCCTCCACAATTCATCAATTACAGTTCAGACTGTACTCTCTGTTGTGCTTCCTTGATCTATATTTCTACTTTTATCCCCAATACTATACTACTTGATTTTGTTAGCCTTATACTTAAGTATTGAAAGCAAGTTATGTAAGTAATTCAATTTTTTTCCTTCTTTTTCAAAATTGTTTAAGCCATTCGAGGCCCCTTGCATTTTCATATACACATTGAGATCAGCATTTCAATTTCTTTTTTTTTTGGCAGTGTGCCTTGTGGGATCTTAGTTCCCTGACCAGAGATTGAAGCTGGGCCCTCGGCAGCAAAAGCACAGAGTCGTAATCACTGGACCGCCAGGGAATTCCCTTAATTTCTATTTTAAAAGTCTCTGAAATTTTGTTTGGGATTGTCTTGTATCTATAAATCAATTTGGGGAAAATGTGTATCTTAACAAAATTATGTGCTCCAAGCCATGAGCTAGGTATATCTCTCCATTTATTTATTTATTTATTTATTCATATAAATTTATTTATTTTATTTTTGGCTGCATTAGGTCTTCGTTGCTGCGCATGGGCCTTTCTCTAGTTGCAGTAAGTGGGGGCTACTTTTCATTGAGGTGCATAGTCTTCTCATTGCAGTGGCTTCTCTTGTTGTGGAGCATGGGCTCTAGGTGTGAGGGCTTCAGTAGTTGTAGCACGCAGGCTCAGTATTTGTTGCACATGGGCTTAGTCGCACTGCGGCATGTGGATCTTCCTGCACCAGGGATCGAACCCGTGTCTCCTGCACTGGCAGGCAGATTCATAACCACTGTGCCACCAGGGAAGTTCCTCTCCAATTACTTAGATGTTCATTAATTCTCTCAGTAATATATTATAGCTTTCAATGTAGAAGTTTTACACATCTTTTATTAAATTTATTCTGAAGTGCTTCATGTACTGTGTGCAATTGTAACTGGTATTTTGTTGCATTTTCGAAATGTTTGCCGCTAATATAGAAACAGAATAATTTTGTATAATGACTTTGTACCCTGCAAACTTTCTATATTTATGTTGTCAATTTCTCTCTCTAGATCTGATAATTTTTGGTTTATGGAAAAATTTTTTAAATTTTATAATGGAGTACAGTTTATTTACAATGTTGTGTTACTTTCAGGTATACAGAAAAGTGATTCATTATACATATATCTATTCTTTTTCAGATTCTTTTCCCATTTAGGTTATTACAGAATATCGAGTAGAGTTCCCTGTGCTATAGAGTAGGTTCTTGTTGATTACCTATTTTATATATAGTACTATGTATATGTTAATCCCAAACTCCTAATTTATCCCTCCCCCCTCACCTTTCCCCTTTGGTAATCATAAGTTTGTTTTCTAAGTCTGTGAGTCTGATTCAGCTTTGTAAATAAGTTCATCTGTATCATTTTTTTTAGATTCCACATATAAGTGATATATATTTGTCTGTCTCTGACCTACTTCATTTACCATGATAATCTCTAGGTCCATTCATGTTGCTGCAAATGGCATTATTTCATTCTTTTTTTATGGCTGAGTAATATTTCATTGTATATATGTGCCAATTTTCTTTATCCATTCATCTGTTGATGGACATTTAGACTGTTTCCATGTCTTGGCTATTGTAAATACTGCTGCAGTGAATATTGGGGTGCATGTATCTTTTTGAATTATGGTTTTCTCTGGATATATGACCAGCAGTGGGATTGCTAGATCATATGGTAGCTCTATTTTTAGTTTTTTAAGGAACCTCAATACTGTTCTCCATAGTGGCTGTACCAATTTACATTCCCACCAACAATGTAGGAGGGGTCCCTTTTCTCCACACCCTCTCCAGCATTTATTGTTTTGGGTTTTTTTTAACATCTTTATTGAAGTATAATTGCTTTACAATGGTGTGTTAGTTTCTGCTGTATAACAAAGTGAATCAGCTATACGTATACATATATCCCCAAATCTCCTCCCTCTTCCATCTCCCTCCCACCGTCCCTATCTGCCCCCCTAGGTGGACACAAAGCACCGAGCTGATCTCCCTGTACTATGTGGCTGCTTCCCACTAGCTATCTATTTTACATTTGGTAGTGTATATATGTCCATGCCACTCTCTCACTTCGTCCCAGTTTACCCTTCCCTCTCCCCGTGTTTGTAGACTTTTTGATGGTGGCCATTCTGACTGGTGTGAGGTGATACCTTATTGTAGCTTTGATTTGCATTTCTCTAATAATTAGTGATGTTTGCATCTTTTCCTGTGCTTTTTGGCCATCTTCATGTCTTCTTTGGAGAAATGTCTATTTAGGTCTTCTGCCCATTTTTTGTTTGGTTTGTTTTTTTGATAATGAGCTGCATGAGCTGTTTGTATATTTGGAGATTAATCACTTGTTGGTTGCTTCCTTTGCAAATATTTTCTCCTATTCTGTGGGTTGTCTTTTTGTTTTGTTTATGGTTCCCTTTGCTGTGAAAAAGCTTTGAAATTTAACTAGGTCCCATTTGTTTATTTTTGTTTTTATTTCCATTACTCTAGGAGGTGGATCAAAAAAGATATTGCTGCAATTTATGTCAAAGAGTGTTCTGCCCATGTTTTCCTCTAAGAGTTTTAGAGTATCCAGTCTTACATTTAGGTCTGTAATCCATTTTGAGTTTATTTTTGTGTATGCTGTTAGAGAATGTTCTAATTTCATTCTTTTACATGTAGCTGTCCAGTTTTCCCAGCCCCACTTATTGAAGAGGCTGTCTTTTCTCCATTGTATATTCTTTCCTCCTTTGTCATAGATTAGGTGACCATAGGTGTGTGTGTTTATTTCTGGGCTTTCATCCTGTTCCATTGACCTATATTTCTGTTTTTGTGCTAGTACCATACTGTTTTGATGACTGTAGCTTTGTAGTATAGTCTGAAGACAGGGAGCCTGATTCCTCCAGCTCCTGTTTTCTTTCTCAAGATTGCTTTGGCTATTTGGGGTCTTCTGTATTTCCATACAAATTTTAAGATTTTTTGTTCTAGTTCTGTGAAAAATGCCATTGGTAATTTGATAGGGCTTGCAATGAATCTGTAGATTGTCTTGGGTAGTATAGTCATTTTGACAATATTGATTCTTCCAATCCAAGAACATGGTATATCTTTCCATCTGTGTCATACTCGATTTCTTTCATCAGTGTCTCATAGTTTTCGGAATACAGGTCTTTTGCTTACTTAGGATTAAGTAGGTTTATTTGTAAGTATTTTATCCTTTTTGATACAATGGTAAATGGGATTGTTTCCTTAATTCCTTTTTCTGATCTGATCTTTCATTGTCAGTGTATAGAAATGCAACAGATTTCTGTGCATTGATTTTGTATCCTGCAACTTTACTGAATTCATTGATGAGCTCTAGTAGTTTTCCAGTAGCATCTTTAGTTTTGTTCTGGAGAAATGTAGAACAATTATGAGCAACATTTTTGATGAATTGTGAGGCAATTAACTACCTTTTTTGCTTTACCTTACTCTGTAGAGACTTGGGAAAAGTCTTGCCATTCCTCATATCATGTGAGTGATTTTGATACAGGAGGTAACTCTGTCAAAATTTTTGTTTCAAAAAACTTCCCAACTAGGTAGATCTGGTAAGCTAAGTTTCAGCTCAAGAAATAATTACTTAAAACAAAAAATAATTTTAAATATATGGTTAATATAATTGCTTATAAGAGCCTTCCTGGATTTATTTATATTTCAGTTTTTTTTGTCTCTGGAAAAGCAGCCAAAATGCCACAAAAGAAGTTTAAAAACATGACTTTCAGTGGCCAAACTATCTGTTTTAAAAAATAAAGAAAATTGTGGGAAAAATAAACAAAACAAACAAAACATTACCTCCATCCTCTCTTATGTTCCACACTTTAAACACCCAGTGCATTCATGTTTTTCCTTTATCAGGACAATGCTCTCTTCAGAGAATCTGGCACCTTAGTTCCCAAAGGCTGGAAAATCATTTTACCTACAACAGCAGTGACACCAAACTGTAAGGGCATGGGGCAGTCAGCATTTCTGTCTTGACTTTGGCCTTTGTAGCACAGACCTGTCCAAAAGGCAGTCCTAAATGTCAAGTTTTTAATGTGAGTGTAAAGCCTCATTCTTGACCCATGCGTATTGCTGTGAGAACTTTACAAAGTTAATGAGCACATCCCACCCCAAGAGAAATGAAAAATCTTTCTTACACGAAGAGATCCTACTCAGGAGGTGGCCTCCCTCTTTCCTGACTGGAATTTGTGTTTGTCTGCCAAAGCTACTGTGCCTATATGAAAGCCAGATTAGGCCCTCATGGGGGAGCTGGGGTCATTGTTCACATCAAATACTACCTCAGAGCTGCACTCACACTTTTCCCTCTGGGTGGAATGCTTCTCCTGGCTCCTCATGACTAACTTCTCATCCTCAGGTCTCCATTTAAAGGTTACCTCCTCATAGGTGTCTTCTTCAATCACCCAATATAAATGGATTCTCCAGATGCATTCTCTTATAACTCCATGTTCTTGTTCTTCAAAACATTTATCACACTCTGCAAATATGTCATTTATGTCTATTTGTTTACTGCTTGTCTCTTCCACTGAACTCTATGTTTCATGAGGCCAGGAATCATTTCTATTTGACTAACCACAGCAAGTACGGTACCTAGCCTAGAGCCTGGCTCATAGCATGCATTCAGTGTACATTTGTTCACTGAATGAATGAATCACTTTCTTTCACTCATACCCCACACAGGGGACTATGGCAGACACATGGAGACAGCTATAGCAACCAGGCAGAAGCAAGGGAAAATTCATCTTATTCAAAACTATGCAGAAGATTCTCTAAAGCACCCCATGGCAGGGGTCAAAAATGGACAAGGTGACTTGTGAAAAGCAAGGTCTCTATTCTTTGCAGCCTACTAAGGAAACCAGAATTCACACAGGCCACATTTAGATAGGCACTTTGTACAAACCCAGAGGAAAGGGCAGGGCCTTTATTGCTTATTTTATAAATTGAAGTTTTTAAAACTTTATACACTGGTATTAATATCTTCCTCCCTGTGGGTAGAATAGTGAAAGTAACTAGCACAGGGAAAAGTAAAACCAAAGACAATCAGCTTACTGGGATAAGAGCTTCCAGAGCTGGGGCACAGAGTAAAGCATTTGACACCATCTCTCGGCCAAGTGGGGAAATAATTGTCTGAGTAGGCTCAAGTGAAAATTGAGTATTCAACTAAAATGAATGTATTAAACAAAAATATCACACCATCTTTCCAGTGCAACAGAGAACTTTTGGAAGCAGTATTCTAATTTTGATCCAGAGAATTAATTCTTTAATTCACCTTTAATTCTAATCCAGAGATAGCAAAGAAATTGTATCCGATGGGCTAAGTTTGATCTTTTGGCAATGGTGCCCAGAGTGCTAGACTGTGACAAATTCTAAGGCTAAGTCTGGGCTTGGTGAGGAAATGAGCCATGACCAGGTAGTAATGTCTGATGGGCAGAGAGTAGGGGATTAAAATATTCATGCCATGTTGTTGTCGTTACCAGTTAAATTGAAAAAAGAAAAACGGAAAAAAGATTCTAATGATAAAAGAGATTCCTGAGTTGGATTGTGGATGAGGGTGACAAGAGGGCCAGCTTGAGGGAAATATTAACCAATAGGCAGAGTCCAGTGGTAACATTAGCAACAAACCCAAAGAAGTGTCATTTTTCCCTATCCCATAAAGAACCGGCTTCATTCAAGGTCCATGGCCTTCAGAATGTCCCCTTTTCTCACCCTTCTTGGACCTGCCTTTCATCTGTGTGATCCTTGCCCCCCAGTCCATTCTAGGTCTAGATCAACCAGTCCATTCTAGGTCTTCTGCAAACCCCTAGTGTAACTATATACAAAGCATCACTACTCTAGGCCTCGGATACAATGGTCAGAAGAGAATATGGACTCAGATAACCTGTGAAGTCCCATCCTCAAATACTAAATTCTTTGACTGCAGGGCTCTCATACCTCTAAGGCAGGTGTAATTTAAGAAGTGTGGAAATCTCTCCCTTTTTTTCCTCAGGAAACCAGGACAACTCCAGAATCTAATTCTAACAGAAGCAGAGTCATATAAAGGCTGCTACTTTTCATAACACCAAGAGGAAAATCAGCTGCAGGAACAGGGCTCAGTTCATAATTCCTAGTCTGAGGCCAGGAAACTAGAACACTCATACTTTTTAGGAAAATAAACTTCTTGACTTTTAAATAAAATTTTTGAAAGCTAACAACAAAGCAATGAAAAAATGCAGAGATTTCTTTTTGTTTTTGTCTTGTTTGATTTGTTTCTTTAAATATAAAGGCATGTTTCACAGAAATTGAAAAACACTTTGTCCCTGTTTAAACTGTATCCCCAAAGGAGATATATTCATCCTTCATTTTCTAGACAAGCAGTTGAACAATACCCATAGGCTTTTACAACCACTTGCTTGCTGCTATGACATAAGTAAACCAAACCCAAATCTTGGTAGAGGGTAAACAGGAATCATCTGTCATATTAAGGACATTTAATCATGCCCTTCTGAATTTTCATAAATCTTTCATCAATGAGGTAAAAGTTGAGGCTTTGACAAAGGGATTTACATAAATTTCATAAGGTTCCTATTTATTTTTTAAAAATGAAAATATTTTCCATAAACCTGACAGAATTTTTATATGTACTTAGTAATGTATAGTAGAGTACAGCATAGCAATGATGTTACTAATTACACTACACATTACCCATGCCCTGCTTTAAACTCTTTGTTGCATCTCCATTGTCTGTACAGATTAAAGTTCAGCCACCCAAAATGGCTTACAAGACCCACTATAATCGTTGTATCCTATCTCCCTAATCTCATCTCCCCTTTGCCTTTCACTATGATCTCTGAAAGCACCAAATTACTAGCAATTCCTGGCACACCGGCCTTTCCTTGCTTCCTTGACTTTGGCCATGTGGCCTTCTCTGCCTGAAATTACCCCTTCTCCCTTCTTTGCCAGGTAATTTCAATTTATCCTTGAATAATGCCACATCCCCGTCCAAGCTTGGGTAGGCGCACCTCCTTTACCTCATAAATTGCCAAGTTTCTATCTCTATCATTACACACATAATTGTAAGCATTTTAAATGTAAGTTTCTGCCTCTGGAAAGTAGGCACTTTCAGGGCAGTGAACAGTGTCTGGTTGCACTTTGCTTACTCAGTGCCATACCAGTGCTGATGTTCAGGTCATTGTCAGCCCACAGGAGATGTAGCTAGTTGGATAAATTAATCAGTGGAGGAAATTCATCATCTCAGATAATGAAGGAGAAAGTGCACAATAATTGTATTTTGTTGTGATAAGCCACTAAAAACCCTTTTAAAAACCCTCCAAAATGACATGATTGCTTACTAATGACTGAATAGTTTATAGGATGGAATAGGATGAGTGACTGTCCAGGCAGATTGTAGAAGACAATTGAAGCTGGTTTGATGTCACTTCTGCTCCTTGATTCACTCTCCTCTTGTCCCCACTGCAGCCACACCACCATCCTCCCTTCCCTAATCCTTTCCCTGATAACCAGATCATCATTTCACAATAACCTTTGCTTACAGCTAATATTCCTTCCTCTCAACTTTTACAGCATTTTCTGCCTACTCTACTGACTTGGCACTTAAATATGACCTGTGCTCTTAGACAGATTTTCTGTGTCCTCTTTCTTCTATTAGGTCATCATCTCATGGAGACGGAAACCATGCTTCCAACATACTTGTTCCCCTTATAAATCCAGCAGAGTGCCTTGCACATGGGCACTGTTTTGCACAACATACAGTCCATTACGTAACAGTGTGGGAGCAGAAATAGCTTGAGTTGAGAATCGGGAAGCCTGACTTGAGAACCTAAGCCTTCACTTAAAAGCTTTGTGACTTTGGGCAAATTACTTAACTTCTCTTAGCTTCAGCTTCAAGATATGTAAAATCGAAGAAATTATATTTCTGTAATAGAGTGGTTGAAAGAATAGCCTGAGATTATGTCTACAAAGTCCTTCGTCAACTGGGAAATATCCTTCAAATATTGAGTAATATTATTGTTTTAGAGGGAACACCTCATTTTTCAGGATCACTTTTTTTTCTGTTAACTCCTATGTCTGTTCCCTGTAGCTATGCATAATATCTTGGTTCCTGGTTGTCATTTAGTTTCTCAGGGAGGAAGAGAGCCATTTACCTCCGCCAACTTTACTTTCTCCTCCAAGAGTTCCAGAGGTGCTTGTTTCCTGCTTTTTTTCTGGGTCCTATATCAATGTGTGAACCAGTAACCACTTCAAGAGAAACAAGTCTTTATAACATATGAGGTTTATGACAAAAATATAGTTTTTTTTGTTCCAACTTTTAAAAACATGCTTTTTTTAAATTACAAAAGTAATACAAGTGCATGAGAGATCACTTGGAAAAAAAATGGAAAGAAAATATCAGACTAAATTTATCCATAGTTCCATTACAATCACTAATAACACTTTGGCATATTTATTTCCAGAGTTTTTTCATGCATATATGTTTTAATATAGCTTGAATAATTAACCATTAATTAATTATTATTCCACAATAATTCAAATGTTTGATAAACCAACAGTCTAATGGTTACAAAATTTTCATGTGGGGATTTTCCTTAACCTTTCCCTAATTCTTAGACCTTAAGTTTATTTTCAGTTTTCATCATTATGAATAATGCTAAGGTTAGTATTGTATGTGTCAGTTTTGTAAATTTCTTTTTTTTATCCACATAAGATGACTTGAGGAAATATCAACAAAAATGGCATTCCTGTGTCAAAGGCCCAAACATTTCTAAGCCTCTAATGGCCTGTTCTAATTTGATTTTTCTTGAAGGATCCTACCTTACACTGAGCAGGGCAGCTTTGATGGAGGACATATAATACCAATAGTTCAACAGTTCACTGTGATGATGGTTAATGTCAATAAGATGAAAATAGAGAAGTGGGCAGAACTGAGGTCACATTATTTAGAAACAGAAATGGCTGTAGTTCTACTCTCCAGTATAGAAGATTATATGCCAAAAGACATGTTAGGCTCTTCGAAGCATTTTTCCTTACTTAAAAGCTATTGGTTAAATTGAATTGAATATGATTTCACTTTGCTTCCCTAAACCAGAACTCTGACTTAAAAGCTCTGTGTCAAATCCATGCATGAACTTTAGGAAGTGCTGTAAGAAAGAAGAACCAAAATCCAACTGGATTTGAGTTTCAGAGCCAAGGAATACAAGGCAGGGTGATATTTTCAGAGAAAGACTAAGTTGAATCTTAAGGAGAGGAGGCCAGTAACCAAGCTATATCACTGAAAGTACTTCTTCATTGGAACTTTCTCCACAATCTGGGAAATAGTAAGGTCCTGACATCACTAACCCAGCACATTATTTTTGGTTATTTGTTTAATTAAAAATGGAGGAGAAGCAATTCTACCATTACATGCAGTATTTTGATAGAGATTTTCTGCTGAAAAGCAAGCAACATGCATTTTATTTGGACTCACTCTCAAGATGTTTGGAAAGGAACTTTCCAAGAAAATGGTGTTTTCTTCCTTTACCCCTCCAAAATGGTGGAGTTCTAAGCCTTCCTCTCTTTTTCTTCCAAAATAAAATTTTTGACAGATACATACAAGTCACAGTGAGGTTTGGGGATTTGCTGTGGTTGTTTTTGTTTGCATGTTTGTTTCTTAAAATGAGAGCTAAAGGGGTAAGGAGAGAGAAATTTGGTATTTTTCTCAGCAGTGATTTGGAATTGTGCCTTCTGCCTATCCTTTGTCTCATCATTCTGGAAGAGCCAAAGCAGCTAGCCAGGAAGACGTGCATCCTAACTCAGTTCAGGCAGTGGCTGCTGCAGGCCCCAAGCTGAGAGGCATTTTCATTTCTACACTGAATCTTGATTCAAGGAAAAGTGAGACCATCTTACAATCAGGGATGCCATGAGAGCTCATGGATGGGTAAAAATTTCTCTTTAATTATATTCTGCGAAGGATTTAGGTGTTTAGTTTGGTATGAATGAAACTGTTTTATTGTTCTCTTAGCCAGTAATTTGTTAGGACTAAAACCAGAAACTAATAAAGCATCCTTTTCTTTGAGATCCTCTCCCATGTTTTTCCAGCCTTAGTGGGATATTGAAAGACTTCTGCATGGCCAGCTGTTAGAAATCAGCTCAGCTGTTTGAGGGTTCAGGTGAGAAGCTGAGTATGAGGCTCACTGTGTATTACATAAATCTTCTTCCCTGTATCTTTTAATTATCATGTCTCCTTCAAAATCTTGCTAATGAGATTTTCTTTTTAGTTCTTTACTTTGTCTTTAGTGATTTTCTCATTTTGACAATAGCCGACAGCCAAAGTGAGCAATAAATGATAAATCACCTTAGAGGGAGGTTTTCTGCCACTGGTTTCTTATTATGAATGTTTCTCCTCTTGTCATTATGGCTGTTTTGTTTCTTAACCTATCTAATTATTTGAAAAATAAAAGTAATTATATGCATATGGGAAAAATTCAATTAGTAGAGTATGTTGAAAAACGAAAAATCTTCCTGCTGCCTTACCCAAACCCCCATTCCTCTCTTCACAGATAAATTCTTTTCTGGAAGTTGTTTTCCTAAGTGTTATTCTAAGTGGCTTTGATGACAATTAAAACAGAGAGGGGACACCTTTGAAAGCAAAGGTCAATGTGGAAGGTGATGAATTTTCCTGGACACAAACACAAACAAAAAGAAACATGAAAAGATGTTCAATATCATATCTTATAGGGAAATGCAAATTAAAACAACAATAAGGTACTACTACACACACCTATAGAATGGCTAAAATCCAAAACACTGACAACACCAAATGCTGGTGAGGATGTAAGCAACAGGAACTTTCATTCATTGTTGGTGGAAATGTAAAATGGTATAGCCACTTTGGAAGACAATTTGAAAGTTTCTTACAAAACTAAACATACTCTTACCACATGACCCAGAAATTCCACTACTGGGTATTTACCTAAATGAGTTTAAAAATTATGTTCATGTAAAAACCTGTACAAGAATATTTATAGCAGCTTTATTCATAATTGCCAAAACTTGAAAGCAACAAGATGTTCTTCAATAGGTAAACAGATAAGCAAACTGAATAAATACCCAGACAATAGAATATTATTCAGTGCTAAAAAGAAATGAGCTATCAAGCTATGAAAAAACATGGAAGAGCCTTAAATGCTTATTACTAAGTGAAAGAAGCCAGTCTGGAAAGGCCCCATACTGCATGTTTCCAACTATGACATTTTGGAAAAGGAAAACCATTTTCTTTTTTTCTTCTTCCAGTTTTATTGAGATATAATTGACATACAGTTCTTTATAAGGTTAAGGTGTAAAACATAATGATTTGACTTACACACATCACAAAATGATGACCACAGTCAGTTGAGTGAACATCCATCATCTCATATAGACACAACATTAAAGAAATAGAAAAAAATTTTTTCCTTGTGATGAGAACTCAAGATTTACTCTCTTAACAACTTGCATATATAACATAGAGCAGCATTCATTATCTTTATCATGTTGTACCTTACCTCCTTAGTACTTCTTTAGCCTATAACTGGAAGTTTGTACCTTTTGACCACCTTCATCCAATCTCCCCTCCCCCACACTCCACCTCTGGTAGCCACAAATCCGATCTCTTTTTCTATCAGTTTGTTTTTTGAAATATATTTGACCTACAACATTATGTTAGTTCCTGGTACACAACTCAAAATGGATTAAAGACTTAAATTTAAGATCTGAAACCATAAAAATTCTAGAAGAAATCATAAGAAGTATTCACTCTGACATCAGTCCTCATAATACTTTTTTTGTATATGTCTCCTCAGGCAAGGGAAACAAAAGCAAAAATAAGCAAGTAGAATGACATCAAACTAAAAGGCTTTTGCACAGCAAAGGAAACTATCAACAAAATGAAAAGCCCGCCTATTGAATGGGAGAAGTTATTTGCAAATTATATATCTGACATGAGGTTAATACCCAAAAATATACAAAGAACTCATAAAACTGAACATCAAAAAAACAAACAACCCAACTAAAAAATGGGACAGAGGACCTGAATAGACATTTTTTCAAAGAAGACATACAGATGGCTAACAGGCACATAAAAAGATGCTCAACATCACTAATCATCAGGAAAATGCAAATCAAAACCACAATGAGTTATCCTTCACACCTGTCAGAATGCCTAGTATCAAAAAGATAACACATAATAAGTATTGGCGACAATGTAGAGAAAATGAACACTTGTGCACTGTTGGTGGAAATGTAAATTGGTGCAGTCACTATGGAAAATAGAATGTAGGAGCCTCAAAAAATTAAAAATAGAACTACCATATGATCTAGTAATTCTACTCTGGGTATTTATACAAAGAAAATGAACACATGAATTCGAAAAAATATATACACCCTATATTCATTGCAGCATTATTTACAGTAGACAAGATATGGAAGCAACCAAAATGCCCATCAGTAAATGGATAAATAAGATGTGGTGTGTATACACACACACACACATACACACACACACTGAAATATTACTCAGCCTTAAAAAGAATGAAATCTTGTCATTTGTGACAACACAGATGGACCTAGAGGGTATTATGCTAAGTGAAATAAGTCAGACAGAAAAAGACAATACTGTATGGTTTCACTTATATGTACAATCTAAAGAACAAAACAAATGAGCAAATATACCTAAACAGAAACAGTCATAGATACAGAGAACAAACAGGGGGTTGCCAGAGGGGAAGGGGGTGGGAAGTGGGGAGAAATAGATGAGGGAGATTAAGATGTACAAACTTTCAGTTTCAAAATAAATGAGTCGGGCTTCCCTGGTGGCGCAGTGGTTGAGAGTCTGCCTGCCAATGCAGGGGACACGGGTTCGTGCCCCGGTCCGGGAAGATCTCACATGCTGTGGAGCGGCTGGGCCCGTGAGCCACAACTACTGAGCCTGCGCGTCTGGAGCTTGTGCTCCGCAACAAGAGAGGCCGCGACAGTGAGAGGCCCGCGCACCGCGATGAAGAGTGACCCCCGCTCGCCACAACTAGAGAAAGCCCACGCACAGAAAAGAAGACCCAGCACAGCCATAAATAAATAAATAAATGAAATTTTAAAAAATAAAAAAATAAAAAAAATAAATGAGTCACTGGTATGAAATGTACAGTGTGGGGAAGATAGTCAGTAATTACATAGGATGTTTGTATGGTGACAGAAGACAACTAGACTTATGGTGATAATTTTGAAATGTATATACTTCTATTTCTTGGTTTATCAACTTTAGACAGTATCTGTTAATTCCCAGTAAGAAATAAACAAGCATTCTAATATGTATCTATTACAATATTATTTTTGTATTGTCTGGGCTTATAGGAGTTATAGCCTGTGAACTTTTCCCTACCACTTTGTAGATCAGTTCTATATTTCACTGGAGTCTGTGTTCCACACTAGTTCTTCTATTTTCATGTCTCTACTGGTGGGAGACATTAGTTGGCAGGGAGTTCGTCAAGCAGATTTTTTTATGAACAGCTCATGCCTACTATATTCTCAGAGTTTTTGTCTTTATAATGTCTATCTGTTTCTTTATATATGAACAGATGTATAGCTATACAAAAAAGTCCTTGAATTATATTATCTTTCCCTTAGAATTTGAGAGATATTACTCCATTGTCTTTGGTATTTACAGTTGCTGGGGAGAAACATGAAACCACTTTTCCTCTTTAGAGATGACTTAACTTTTTCTACCTAGGTAGCTAAAGATTTTTTCTTTATCTTTAAGATTTTGTTAAATTACAAGGATATGTCTTAGTGTTAGTCATTTTGAATCATACTTTCCTTGGACACAATTTTCCCTTCAGATCTACAAATTTTCTTCTACCTTAATTTCAGAAAATGTACTAATTATGGCTTTACACATTTTTGTCCTTGGGTTTTCTACTTCATTGGAAGCAATTATTTTTTGATTTATCCATTTGTCTATCCTCTCTCCCCACTAAATGCTTTAGCTTTTATTTGTCTTTTTATTCTTCTTTCACTATGTTTCTCTTAAGTTTTCCCTCTATATCATTAACTCGGTTTTCAGTTCTTTCTGTTCTTTACTTGCTGATTATTTTTCTCAAACTTGAAATGGCATATCCTTTGTTCTTAATTTATTTCCTTGGCTCTTTTGTCTCCTTTTTTATTTTATTAGTTAAAAAAATTTTATTGGAGTATAGTTGATTTACAATGTTGTGTTAGTTTCAGGTATACAGCAAAGTGAATCAGTTATACATATACATATACCCACTCTTTTTCAGATTCTTTACCCATATAGTTCAATAGAGTATTGAGTAGAGTTCCCTGTGCTATACAGTATGTCCTTATTAGTTATCTATTTTACATATGGTAGTGTGTATATGTCAATCCCAATCTCCCAATTTATCCCGCCCTCCTTTTCCCCCCTGGTAACCATAAGTTTGTTTTCTGTATCTGTGACTCTATTTCTGTTTTGTAAATAAGTTCGTTTGTACCATTCTTTTTTTAGATTACACATATAAGTGATATCATATAATATTTTTCTTTATCTGACTTAATTCACTCAGTATGACAATCTCTAGATCCATCCATGTTGCTGCACATGGCGTTATTTCATTCTTTTTATGGCTGAGTAATATTCCATTGTATATATATACCACATCTTCTTTATCCATTCCTCTGTTGATGGACATTTAGGTTGCTTCTATATCCTGGCTATTGTAAACAGTGCTGCAATGAATATAAGGGTGCGTGTGTCTTTTCTTTTATTTATTTATTTATTTTTGGCTGCATAGGGTCTTAGTTGTGTCACACGGGATCTTTTGTTGTGGTGCGCTTGCTCTTCCTCGCGGCGAGCAGTCTTCTCTCTAGTTGTAGCGCGAGGGCTCCAGAGCGTGTGAGCTCAGTAATTGTGGCACATGGGCTTTGTTGCCCCACTTCATGTGGAATCTTAGTTTCCCGACCAGTGACTGAACCCACGTTCCCTGCATTGGAAGGCAGATTCTTAACCACTGGACCACCAGGGAAGTCCCTGCATGTGTCTTTTCAAATTATGGCTTTCTCTGGATTATGCCCAGGAGTGGGATTGCTAGATCATATGGTAGCTTTATTTTTAGTTTTTTAAGGAATCTCCATGCTATTTTCCATAATGATTGTACCAATTTACATCCCCACCAACAGTGTAGGAGGGTTCCCTTTTCTCCACACACTCTCCAGCATTTATTTTTTGTAGACATTTTGATGATGACCATTCTGACCCGTGTGAGGTGATACCTCATTGTAGTTTTGATTTGCATTTCTCTAATAATTAGTGATGTTGAGCTTCTTTTCATATGCTTTTTGGCCATCTGTGTGTCTTCTTTAGAGAAATGTCTATTTAGATCTTCTGCCCATTTTTTGATTGGATTTTTTTGTTTTGTTTTTGATATTGAGCTGCATGAGTTGTTTGTATATTTTGGAGATTAACCCCTTGTCAGTTGCTTCATTTGCAAATATTTTCTCCCATTCTGAGAGTTGTCTTTTCCTTTTGTTTATGGTTTCCTTTGCTGGGCAAAAGCTTTTAAGTTTCATTAGGTCCCATTTGTTTATTTTTGCTTTTATTTTCATTACTTTATGAGGTGGATTGAAAAAAATATTGTTGCAATTTATATCAGAGAGTGTTCTTCCTATGTTTTCCTCTAAGAGTTTTATAGTATCCGGCCTTACATTTAGGTCCATTTTGAGTTTATGTTTGTGTATGGTGTTAGGGAGTGTTCTAATTTTATTCTTTTACGTGTAGCTGTCCAGTTTTCCCAGCACAACTTATTGAAGAGACTGTCTTTTCTCCATTGTATATTCTTGCCTCCTTTGTCATAGGCCTCCTTTGTGACCATAGATACATGGGTTTATCTCTGGACTTTCTGTCCTGTTCCATTGATCTATATTTCTGTTTTTGTGCCACTACCAAGATGTTTTGATTACTGTAGCTTTGTAGTTTAGTCTGAAGTCAGGGAGCCTGATTCTTCCAGCTCCATTTTCTTTCTCAAGATTGCTTTGACTATTTGGGTTCTTTCATGTTTCCATACAAGTTGTAAAATTGTTTTTTGTAATTCTGTGAAAAATGTAATTTGATAGGTGTTGCGTTGACTCTGTAGATTGCTTTGGGTAATATAGTCATTTGACAATATTGATTCTTCCAATCCAAGAACATGGTATATCTCTCCATCTGTTTGTGTCATCTTTGATATCTTTCATCAGTGTCATAGTTTTATGAGTACAGGTCTTTTGCCTACTTAAGTAGGTTTATTTTTACTCTCTTTGACGCAGTGGTAAATGGGATTGTTTCCTTGATTTCTCTTTCTGATCTTTTGTCGTTAGTGTATGGGAATGCAAGAGATTTCTGTGCGTTAATTTTGTATCTGGCAACTTTGCCAAATTCATTGATGAGCTCTAGTAGTTTTCTGGTAGCATCTTTAGGATTCTGTATGTATAGAATCATGTCATCTGCAAACAGTGACAGTTTTACTTCTTCTTTTCCAATCTGGATTCCCTTTGTTTCTTTTTCTTCTCTGATGTGGTGTCTAAAACTTCCAAAACTATGTTGAATAAAAGTGGTGAGAGCAGACATCCTTGTCTTGTTCCTGATCTTAGAGGAAATGGTTTTAGTTTTTCACCTTTGAGAATAATGTTAGTTGTGGTTTTTTCATATATGACCTTTATTATTTTGATTTAGGTTCCCTCTATGCCCACTTTCTGGAGAGTTTTTATCATAAATGAGTGTTGAATTTTGTCAAAAGCTTTTTCTGCATCTATTGAGATGATCATATGGTTTTTATTCTTCATTTTGTTCATGTGGTGTATCACTTTGATTGATTTGTGTATATTGAAGAATCTTGGTATCCCTGGGATAAATCCCATTTGATCATGTGTTGTTGCATTCGGTTTGCTAGTATTTTGTTGAGGATTTTTGCATCTATGTTCATCAGTGATTTGGGCCTGTAATTTTTTGTTTTTGTGGTATCTTTGTCTGGCTTTGGTGTCAGGGTGTTGGTGGCCTCATAAAATGAGCTTCAGAGTGTTCCTTCCTCTGCAAATTTTTGGAAGAGTTTCAGGAGGATAGGTGTTAACTCTTCTCTAAATGTTTGATAGAATTTGCCAGTGAAGCCATCTGGACTTTTGTTTGTTGGAAGATTTTTAATCACAGTTTCAATTTCAGTACTTGTGATTGGTCTGTTCATATTTTCTATTTCTTCCTGGTTCAGTCTTGGAAGGGTGTACCTTTCTAAGAATTTGTCCATTTCTTCTAGGTGGTCCATTTTATTGGCATATAGTTGCTGTAGTAGTCTCTTACGATCCTTTATATTTCTGTGGTGTCTGTTGTAATTTCTCCTTTTTCATTTCTAATTTTATTGATTTGAGGCCTCTCCCTTTTTTTCCTGATGAGTTTAGCTAAAGGTTTACCAATTTTGTTTATCTTTTCAAAGAACCAGATTTTAGTTTCATTTTTCTTTTCTTTTATTTTCTTTGTCTTTTTTTCATTTATTTCTGCTCTGATCTTCATGATTTCTTTTCTTCTACTAACTTTGGGTTTTGTTTGTTCTTCTTTTTCTATTTGCTTTAGGCGTAAGGTTAGGTTGTTTATTTGAGATTTTTTTGTTGTTTCCCAAGGTAAGATTGTATTGCTGTAAACTTCCCTCTTTGAACTGCTTTTGCTGTGTCCCATAGGTTTTTTGTTGTTGCTGTTGTTTGTTTGTTTGTTTTCAGTGTGAGCTTAGTTCCCTGACCAGGGATTGAACCTCTGCCCCCTGAAGTGGAAGTTCAGAGTCTTAACCACTGGACTGCCAGGGAGGTCCCTGTGTCCCATCGGTTTTTTTTTTTTTTTTTTGCGGTACACGGCCTCTCACTGTTGTGGCCTCTCCCGTTGTGGAGCACAGGCTCTGGACGCGCAGGCTCAGTGGCCATGGTTCACGGGCCCAGCCGCTCCACGGCATGTGGGATCTTCCTGGACCAGGGCACGAACCCATGTCCCCTGCATCGGCAGGTGGACTCTCAACCACTGCGCCACCAGGGAAGCCCATTCTTATGGGTTTTTATCTTGTTCCTTAGGCTGCAATTTCTCTGTGGTCTCATTTTGTGTAACTTTCTGTGTTTGTGGTCTCCCTGCCACAGGCTGCAGGATCATATTTCCTCTTGCTTCTAGTGTCTGCTCCCTGGTTGGTGAGGTTGGTCCCAGGGCTTGTGTAGGCTTTCTGTTGCGAGGGACTGGTGCCTGCTCTCTGGTGGGTGGAGCTGGGTCTTGTCCCTTTGGTGGGCAAGGCCATGTCAACTGGTGTGTTTTGAGGTGTCTGAGAGCTCAGTACGAGTTTAGGCAGCCTGTCTTCTGATGGGTGGGGCTGTGTTCCTATCTTGTTGGTTGTTTGGCCTGAGGCTTTCCAGCACTGGAGCATGCAGGTTGTTGGGTGGGGCTGGGTCTTGGTACCGAAATGGGGACCTCTGGGAGAGCTCACACCAATCAGTATTCCCCGAGGCCTCTGCTACTGGTGTCCTTGCCACCACAGTGAGCCACAGCTGACCCTTGCCTCCCCAGGAAACTCTCCATGACCCCTAGGTAGGTCTAGTTCAGGTTCCTATGGGGGTAGTGCTTTGTGCTGAGTCCCAGTGCATGTGAGACCTTGTGTGTGCTCTCCAAGGGTGGAGTCTCTGTTTCCCCCAGCCCTGTGGAACTCCTGTACTCAGGCCCCACTGGCCTTTAAGGCTAAATGCTGTGGGGGTTCTTCCTCCCAATGCCAGACCCTCAGACTATCTTGGAGGGTATTTTTATGTGGGAACATCCCTGTGTAGCATGCGTGGGTTTAATATATTTTGGTGCAGGGCTTTTTTTTAGTATAGATGTCTGCCTCATCTTTCCTCAGTGTATGCTGGCCTTTATCCCCTTGATAGGAGGTGTGACTGATGTTGTGGGGACCAGAGCTTGCACTGAATGTTGAGCAAGGCCTCCCCTTTGCTCCGTGGTTGTCACTGCCCTGTCAGGGGCCGGGTTTGCTCCCTGGTTGTTGGAGTAGAGGCCCTCACATCTGTTTCTTACCTGTGTTTCTGATATTCGGTGCAAAGTAGGCAGGATTGGAGCTCTCCCACTGGGAGAGAAGCCAGTGAATATTCCTCCTCTGAAGCTGTTTCCCTGTGGATGTACTCTGTTGTGTCACCTTTCACCCATTGTGTGAAGTCTCAGATCACACTGTTGTTGGCACTGCTGTCAGCCCAGCCTTAATGGTGGCTGTGCTGGCAATTGGCCCTGGTGTCTCTCAGGTGTTGTTTTCACCAGGCCACCAGCATAGGTCCACTGAAGTCAGGTCCCAGGATGGCAGTAACCAAGGATCTGGACCTGCTGTGGGTGCTATGGGGGCAGCTCAGGCTCTGGCCTGGCCCAACCCCCATGTGTATGTGCCCACAAAATCCACAGCTGCTAAAGCTAGACCTGTCTCAGCTCTGGGAGCATTCATTGTCTGTTCAGATGTTCTGCAGGTGCTGAGTTTAGAAAGCTGGTTGCGGGCATGTAAATCTGTGGTTTGCACAGCCAAGAGGAGAGATTTCAGCTCTTCTTCCTTGGTTGTACAGCCCTGGGGCTCAGCTATGGTTTCAGCCCCACCTCTGCGTGTGGGCCACACAGAGGCACTCCCGAGGCTGCCGCAGAGCACAAGAGCCCATCACAGTGGGGTGTGGAGGAGGCAACGGCCTGGGATGCAAGAGCCTGCCCTGGCAGGCGCCCTTTCTAGTGCCCAGAGAGGCAGGGGCCAACACGTGGGGAGAGAGGCTGCAGTGGCAGCCCTGCCCTTTGTGTGTCACTCAACAATGGCGCTTCACTCCTATGGCAGTATGGGCTTCCTCCATGAGCATTCCTGGTTGCAGAGCTCCTGTCCCCTCAGGTTGTCTCCTTGCAGCCTACAGCAGTCCTCTCCCCAACCTGCTCTCCAAACCATAGACACATGTCTCAGGCTGGGACGCACAGGGCTGTGGCACAGACCATTTGCGTAGATCTCACTTTGCCCTGCCTGCCACAGACCAGTTGCTGCCCTCTCTTCTGAGCCCCCAAACCTCCCCTTCTGTCCCAGATGATCTCCCTGCCAGTGAGGTGGTTTCCCTGGATGCAGGAACCTTTCCTCTCCTTCAGGTCCCCCCCGAAGGGCACAGGTCCCATCCCACTTCCTCTCCTCTTCCTTTTCCCTCCTTTCTTTCATCCTACCTGGTTATGCGGGGATCTTTCTTCTCCTTTTTGATGTCTAAGGTCCTCTGCTAGTGTGCACTGTGAAAATTGTTCTGTTTGTAGATATATTCCTGCTGCATTTGTGGGGAGAGGTGAACTCCACGTCCTCCTACTCTTCTGCCATCTTGACTCTCTATCTATTCTCCATCTTTAAAAACTCTCATTCTGGGCTTCCCTGGTGGCACAGTGGTTGAGAGTCCGCCTGCCGATGCAGGGGACACGGGTTCGTGCCCCGTTCCGCGAAGATCCCACATGCCATGGAGCGGCTGGGCCCGTGAGCCATGGCCGCTGAGCCTGCGCGTCTGGAGCCTGTGCTCCACAACGGGAGAGGCCGCAACAGTGAGAGGCCCGTGTACAACAACAATAACAAAACTCTCATTCTGTTGTTTTGTCATTTCATTTTTGATATTTACTGTATTAAGTTTATATTTTATTTTAGGTCTTCTATAGAAAAAGACCAGGGTGTATTTTTCTTTAGGGATTAATTTTGTTTTCCTTTGCTTTCCTTTTTTTTGCAGAATAAATTTTCTTTCTGTCTTTTTCATTCTTTGTTTCTTCTTTCTTTTTTAATTTTTTTTAAATTTTTGGCTGGTTATTTTGCTGTAGTAGTTTTGCATAGGGTCACACTTTTTTTAAACCATTAATGTTTAAAGTAAGTAGCTATGTTAAGACCTTGGTTTGCTCTGATATAACATGGGTGAATTTTTCAAGTCAATTTTAGTTTTAGAAAGACACATCAATGATTTAGGTCAGAAGACCATAGCCCACCAGAGCTTGAAAGGACAACAGAAATAATGTTTTTAAAAACTCAAGCTCAGAGAAACAAATTTCACAGTATTCCTGACTTTAATATACTTTTCTTCTCATTTTAGTAGTGCTTCTCGACATGTTGAAAGGTGAGTAGTTCAAAATTTTAAATGTACGAAAGAGATTAGCGAGACATTGATCTCAGGTGATGTGTTGACCAATACAACCGTTGAGCTTTGGTTTGTCCTATCCCTAAAATCACCCATCTAAATCCAGATTTATCACCCACCAAATGTCACTTATTTCAAGGAAAACTTTTTCAATTCCAACTACTCATTTTAAGGAAAACTTGTTAAACAGCAGCCATCCTCTTGTCCATATCTAGATTTGGATACTCTAGTTATTCTCACATTTGTTTCGTATTTACTCAAGCAGTGATTATATTAATAGTAGTAATAATAAAAGCTATTATTATTGTTGTAATTGATAGTATTTATTGGGCACATGTTAAGTACTGGCTGTATACTTTACAAGTATTATTTTATTTAAACCTCATGATAACCCTAAAAGGGATATACTATTATTATCCTCACTTTACAGAAGAGAGTTCAGACATCTGCTAGAGTGTTGGAGCTGTAATTGAGGTATCTAACCATTAAATTATGTATTCCTAACCACAGTGTTACTGGTCTCCATGCATGATTATATGTGGGAATAGGCTGTGCAGATAGCTTACATAGATATGTAGAAGGGTTACTTTGTCTACCTGGATATTATTCTCATTCCCTCTTTCTTTTTCTCTTTGTGATAGCTCTAGTGTTCAAAAAGTTACACAATTACTAAACAGCTCCCCAAGCACTTTAAATTGGTCATCTCCTCAACAGTCTTTATTTCTTTGCATGAAATCCAGGTAGTGGCCACTATTAGTCACCTGCTCACAAATCTCTGATGACTTCCATTGTCCACATGGGTCAGTCTCCAATCTAGAGACGACATCCTCTAGCCTATGTTCTTTCTCCACCCTGGAATCTCCTCTTTCCTCTTTCCTGTGCTCTCATTATAGTCATAGTGCATTTATGTTTCATACATCTATGCCTATTTATTGCCTATAAAGTTTCTCTGACTACTTGGCTTCTTGAGATTAATTCTCAAGACACTAATTTTATCTTTAAGCAAATAAATGGAAGGTCCATGAGTGATTCATAGAATTTTTAAAACATTTTTATTGGAGTGTAATTGATTTACAATGCTGTGTTAGTTTCTGCTTTATAACAAAGTGAATCAGTTATACATGTACATATATCCCCATATGTCTTCCCTCTTGCATCTCCCTCCCTCCCACCCTCCCTATCCCACCCTTCTAGCTGGTCAAAAAGCACTGAGCTGCTCTCCCTGTGCTATGCGACTGCTTCCCACTAGCTATCTATTTTACATTTGGTAGTGTATATATGTCCAAATATACACGACCACACTCTCACTTTGTCCCAGCTTACCCTTCCCCCTCCCCGTGTCCTCAAGTCCATTCCCTAGTAGGTCTGCGTCTCTATTCCCGTCTTGCCCCTAGGTACTTCATGACCTTTTTTTTTTTACACTCCATATATATGTGTTAGCATACGGTATTTGTTTTCCTCTTTCTGACTTACTTCACTCTGTATGACAGACCCTAGGTCCATTCACCTCACTACAAATAACTCAATTTCTTTTCTTTGTATGGCTGAGTAATATCCCTTTGTATATATGTGCAACATCTTCTTTATCCATTCATTTGTCGCTGGACACTTAGGTTGCTTCCATGGCCTGGCTATTGTAAATAGAGCTGCAGTGAACATTTTGGTACATGACTCTTTTTGAATTATGGTTTTCTCAGGGTATATGCCCAGTAGTGGGATTTCTGGGTCATATGGTAGTTCTATTTGTAGTTTTTTAAGGAACCTCCATACTGTTCTCCATAGTGGCTGTACCAATTCACATTCCCACCAGCAGTGCAAGAGTGTTCCCTTTTCTCCACACCTTCTCCAGCATTTATTGTTTGTAGATTTTTTGATGATGACCATTCTGACCGGTGTGAGATGATATCGCATTGTAGTTTTGATTTGCATTTCTCTAATGATTAATGATGTTGAGCATTCCTTCATGTGTTTGTTGGCAATCTGTATGTCTTCTTTGGAGAAATGTCTATTTAGGTCTTCTGCCTGTTTTTGGATTGGGTTGTTTGTTATTTTGATATTGAGCTGCATGAGCTGCTTGTAAATTTTGGAGATTAACCCTTTGTCAGTTGCTTCATTTGCAAATATTTTCTCCCATTCTGAGGGTTGTCTATTGGTCTTGTTTATGGGTTCCTTTGCTGTGCAAAAGCTTTAAAGCTTCATTAGGTCCCATTTGTTTATTTTTGTTTTTATTTCCACTTCTCTCGGAGGTGGGTCAAAAAGGATCTTGCTGTGATTTATGTCCTAGAGTGTTCTGCCTATGTTTTCCTCTAAGAGTTTGATAGGGTCTGGCCTTACATTTAGGTCTTAATCCATTTTGAGTTTATTTTTGTGTATGGTGTTAGGGAGTGTTGTAATTGCGTTCTTTTACATGTAGCTCTCCAGTTTTCCCAGAACCACTTATTGAAGAGGCTGTCTTTTCTCCATTGTATATTCTTCCCTCCTTTATCAAACATAAGGTGACCATATGTGCGTGGGTTTATCTTTGGGCTTTCTATCCCGTTCCACTGATCTATATTTCTGTTTTTGTGCCAGTACCATATTGTCTTGATTACTATAGCTTTGTAGTATAGTCTGAAGTCAGGGATCCTGGTTCCTCCAGCTTCATTTTTCTTTCTCAAGATTGCTTTGGCTATTCGGGGTCTTTTGTGTTTCCATACAAATTGTGAAATTTTTTGTTCTAGTTCTGTGAAGAATGCCAGTGGTAGTTTGATAGGGATTGCATTGAATCTGTAGATTGCTTTGGGTAGTAGAGTCATTTTCACAATATTGATTCTTCCAATCCAAGAACGTGGTATATCTCTCCATCTATCTGTATCATCTTTAATTTCTTTCATCAGTGTCTTATAAGTTTCTGCATACAGGTCTTCTGTCTCCTTAGGTAGGTTTATTCCTAGATATTTTATTCTTTTAGTTGCAATGGTAAATGGGAGTGTTTTCTTGATTTCACTTTCAGATTTTACATCATTAGTGTATAGGAATGCCAGAGATTTCTGTGCATTAATTTTGTATCTTGCTACTTTACCAAATTCATTGATTAGCTCTAGTAGTTTTCTGGTAGCATCTTTAGGATTCTCTATGTATAGTATCATGTCATCTGCAAACAGTGACAGCTTTACTTTTTCTTTTCTGATTTGGATTCCTTTTATTTCCTTTTCTTCTCTGATTGCTGTGGCCAAAACTTCCAAAATTATGTTGAATAATAGTGGTGGGAGTGGGCAACCTTGTCTCGTTCCTGATCTTAGTGGAAATGCTTTCAGTTTTTCACCATTGAGGAGGACGTTGGCTGTGGGTTTGTCATATATGGCCTTTATTATGTTGAGGTAAGTTCCCTCTATGCCTTCTTTCTGTAGCGTTTTTATCATAAATGGGTGTTGAATTTTGTTGAAACCTTCTCTGCATCTATTGAGAGATTATGTGGTTGTTTCCTTCGGTTTGTTAATATGGTGTATCACGTTGATTGATTTGCGTATATGGAAGAATCCTTGCATGCCTGTGATAAACCCCACTTGATCATGGCGTATGGTCCTTTTAATGTGCTGTTGGATTCTGTTTGCTAGTATTTTGTTGAGGATTTTTGCATCTATTTTCATCAGTGATATTAGTCTGTAGTTTTCTTTTTTTGTGACATTTTTGTCTGGTTTTGGTATCAGGGTGATGGTGGCCTTGTAGAATGAGTTTGCGAGTGTTCCTCCCTCTGATATATTTTGGAAGAGTTTGAGAAGGATAGGTGTTAGCTCTTCTTTAAATCTTTGATAGAATTCGCCTGTGAAGCCATCTGATCCTGGCTTTTGTTTGTTGGAAAAATTTTTTTTTTTTGGTGGTACACAGCCCTCTCACTGCTGTGGCCTCTCCCATTGCGGAGCACAGGCTCCAGTCGCGGAGGCCCAGCGTCCATGGCCCACAGGCCCAGCTGCTCTGCGGCATGTGGGATCCTCCCGGACCGCGGCATGAACCCGTGACCTCTGCATTGGCAGGCGGACTCCCAACCACTGCGCCACCAGGGAAGCCCATGTTGGAAAATTTTTAATCACAGTTTCCATTTCAGTGCTTGTGATGGGTCTGTTCATATTTTCTATTTCTTCCTGGTTCAGTCTTGGAAGGTTGTGCATTTCTAAGAATTTGTCCATTTCTTCCAGGTTGTCCATTTTATTGGCATATAGTTGCTTGTAGTAATCTCTCATAATCCTTTGTATTTCTGCAGTGTCAATTGTTACTTGGTCTTTGCTATCGTTTCCTTCATTTCTGATCTGATCTTTATGATTTCTTTCCTTCTGCTAACTTTGCCACTTTTTTGTTCTTTTTCCTCTAATTGCTTTTGTGTAAGGTTAGGTTGTTTATTTGCAATTTTTCTTGTTTTAAGGTAGGACTGTATTGCTATAAACTTCCCTCTTAGAACTGCTTTTGCTGCATCCCATAGGTTTGAGTTTTCGTGTTTTCATTGTCATTTGTTTCTAAGTATTGTTTGATTTCCTCTTTGGTTTCTTCAGTTATCTCTTGTTTATTAAGTAGTGCATTGTTTAGCCTCCATGTGTTTGTATTTTTTACAGATTTTTTTCTGTAACTGATATCTAGTCTGATATCAATGTGGTCAGAAAAGATATTTGATACAACTTCAATTTTGTTAAATATATGAAATATTGATTTGTGACCCAAGATATGATCTATCCTGGAGAATGTTCCATGAGCACTTGAGAAGAAAGTGTATTCTGTTGTTTTTGGATGGAATGTCCAATAAATATCAATTAAGTCGATCTTGTTTAATGTATCATTTAAGACTTGTGTTTCCATATTTATTTCATTTTCGGATAATCTGTCTATTGGTGAAAGTGGAGTGTTAACGTCCCCTACTATGATTGTGTTACTGTCGATTTCCCCTTTTATGGCTGTTAGTATTTGCCTTATGTATTGAGGTGCTCCTATGTTGGTGCATAAATATTCACAATTGTTGTATCTTCTTCTTGGATTGATCCCTTTATCATTATGTAGTGTCCTTCTTTGTCTCTTGTATAGTCTTTGTTTTAAAGTCTATTTTGTCTGATATGAGAATTGCTACTCTAGCTTTCTTTTGATTCCCATTTGCATGGAATATCATTTTCCTTCCCCTCACTTTCAGTCTGTATGTGTCTCTAGGTCTGAAGTGGGTCTCTTGTAGACAGCATATATATGGGTCTTGTTTTTGTATCCATTCAGCCAGTCCATATGTTTTGGTTGGAGCATTTAATCCATTTACATTTAAGGTAATTATCGATATGTATTTTCCTATTACCATTTTCTTAATTGTTTTGGGTTTGTTATTATAGGTCTTTTCCTTCTCTTGTGTTTCCTGCCTAGAGAGGTTCCTTTTGCATTTGTTGTAAAGCTCATTTGGTTGTGCTGAATTCTCTTAGCTTTTGCTTGTCTGTAAAGGTTTTAATTTCTCCGTCAAATCTGAATCAGATCCTTGCTTGATAGAGGAATCTTGGTTGTAGGTTTTTCCGTTTCATCACTTTAAATATGTCCTTCCACTCCCTTCTGGCTTGCAGAGTTTCTGCTGAAAGATTAGCTGTTAACCTTATGGGGATTCCCTTGTATGTTATTGTTTTTCCCTTACTACTTTTAATATTTATTCTTTGTACTTAATTATTGATAGTTTGATTAATATGTGTCTTGGCGTGTTTCTCCTTGGATTTTGGCGTGTTTCTCCTTGTGTCTTGACTTGGATACAGAGTCCTGTATGGGACTCTCTGTGCTTCCTGGACTTAATTAACTACTTCCTTTCCCATATTAGAAAAATTTTCAACTATAATCTCTTCAAATATTTTCTCACTCCCTTTCTTTTTCTCTTCTTCCTCTGGGGCCCATATAATTCGAATGTTGGTGCATTTACTATTGTCCCTGAGGTCTGAGACTGTCCTCATTTGTTTTCATTCTTTGTTCTTTATTCTGCTCTGCAGTAGTTATTTCCACTATTTTATCTTCTAGGTCACTTATCCATTATTCTGCCTGAGTTATTCTGCTACTGATCCCTTCTAGAGAATTTTTAATTTCATTTATTGTGTTATTCATGATTGTTTGTTTGCTCTTTAGTTCTTTTAGGTCTTTGTTAAACCTTTCTTGTATTTTCTCCATTCTATTTCCAAGATTTTGGATCATCTTTACTAACATTATTCTGAATTCTTTTTCAGGTAGACAGCCTATTTCCTCTTCATTTGTTAGGTCTGGTGGGTTTTTACCTTGCTCCTTCAGCTGCTGTGTATTTCTTTGTCTTCGTATTTTGCTTATCTTCCTGTGTTTGGGGTCTCGTTTCGCAGGCTGCCAGTTCATAGTTCCCGTTGTTTTATAGTGTCTGCCCCCAGTGTCTAAGGTTGGTTCAGTGGGTTGTGTAGGCTTCCTGGTGGAGGGGACTAGTGCCTGTGTTCTGGTGGATGAGGCTGGAACTTATCTTTCTGGTGGACAGGTCCACGTCCAGTGGTGTGTTTTGGGTTGTCTGTGACCTTATTATTTTAGGCAGCCTCTCTGCTAATGGTTGGGGTTGTGTTCTTGTCTTGCTAGTTGTTTGGCATAGGGTGTCCAGCACTGTAGCTTGCTTGTTGTTGAGTGGAGCTGGGTCTTGGCGTTGAGATGGAGATCTCTGGGAGATTTTCGCTGTTTGATATTACATGGAGCTGGGAGGTCTGTTGTGCACCAATGTCCTGAACTTGGCTCTCCCACCTCAGAGGCACAGCCCTGATGCCTGGCTGGAGCACCAAGAGCCTGTCATCCACACGGCTCAGAAGAAAAGAGAGAGAGAGAGAAAGAAAGAAAGAAAGAGAGCGAGAGAGAGGGAGGGAGGGAGGAAGGAAGGAAGGAAGGGAGAGATAAAGTAAAATAAAAATTATTAAAATAAAAAACAAAAAATAATTAGTAAAAAAATTTTTTTTAAGTAATTTTTAAAAAAGAAAGAGCAACCAAAGCAAAAAAGAAATCCACCAATGATAATAAGCGCTAAAACTATACTAAAAAAAAAAAAAAGGACCGACAGAACCCTAGGACAAATGGTAAAAGCAAAGCTATACAGACAAATTCACACACAGAAACATACACATAAACACTCACAAAAAGAGAAAAAGGGAAAAAATATATATATATCGTTGCTCCCAAAGTCCACCTCCCCAATTTGGGATGATTCGTTGTCTATTCAGGTATTCCACAGATGCAGGGTACATCAAGTTGACTGTGGAGATTTAATCCGCTGCTCCTGAGGCTGCTGGGAGAGATTTCCCTTTCCCTTCTTTGTTCGCACAGCTCCCAGGGGCTCAGCTTTGGATTTGGCCCTCCCTCTGCGTGTAGGTCCCCGGAGGGCGTCTGTTCTTTGCTCAGACAGGACGGGATTAAAGAAGCAGCTGATTCGGGGGCTCTGGCTCACTCAGGCTTGGGGGAGGGAGGGTTACGGAGTGCGGGTCGAGCCTGCGGCGGCAGAGGCCGGCATGACATTGGGCCAGCCTGAGGTGCGCCATGTGTTCTCCTGGGGAACTTGTCCCTGGATCATGGGGCCCTGGCAGTGGCGGGCTGCACAGGTTCCCGGGAGGGGAGGTGTGGATAGTGACCTGTGCTTGCACATAGGCTTCTTGGTGGCGGCAGTAGTAGCATTAGCGTCTCATGCCCGTCTCTGGTGTCTGCGCTTTTAGCCGTGGCTCGCGCCCGTCTCTGGAGTTCCTTTAAGCAGTGCTCTTAATCCCCTCTCCTCGCGCACCAGGAAACAAAGAGGCAAGAAATAGTCTCTTGCCTCTGCGGTAGTTCCAGACCATTTCCTGGACTCCCTCCCGGCTAGCTGTGGCACACTAGTCCCTTCAGGCTGTGTTCACGCTGCCAACCCCAGTCCTCTCACTGGGATCTGACCAAAGCCAGTGCCTCAGCTCTGAGCCCCCGCCTGCCCCAGCAGGTGAGCAGACCAGCCTCTCGGGCTGGTGAGTGCTGCTCGGCACCGATCCTCTGTGCGGGAATCTCTCCGCTTTGCCCTCCGCACGCCTGTTGCTGCGATCTACTCCGCGGCTCTGAAGCTTCCCCCCTCCACCACCTGCAGTCTCCGCCCACGAAGGGGCTTCCTAGTGTGTGGAAGCCTTTCCTCCTTCACAGCTCCCTCCCTCTGGTACAGGTCCCGTCCCTATTCTTTTGTCTCTGTTTTTTCATTTTTCTTTTGCCCTACCCAGGTACGTGGGGAGTTTCTTGCCTTTTGGTAGGCCTGTGTTCTTCTGCCAGCGTTCAGTAGGTGTTCTTTAGGAGTTGTTCCACATGTAGATGTATTTCTGATATATTTGTGGGGAGGAAGGTGATCTCTATGTCTTACTCTTCTGCCATCTTGAAGCTCCTCCCCGATTCGTAGAACTTTAAAGTTGAAACGACTTTAAAAGTTTTCTTGTCCAATATTTCACTTTACAGATTAGAAAAACGAGGCTTAGAGAAGTTACCTGATTGGTTCAAGTTTGCATACTAAGTTGTATCATGGTAACTGCCTTTCAATGCAACCCCTCAATTCCTTTTAACTTTAAGTATAAAGAATATCTGAAAGTTTATCTTAAAACCCAGAAACTATATAAAACTTTTAAACAATTCTCAATATTATTTACTATTTTGTATTGCTTCTCCATTAATGCAATGTCTAATATTCAATGTCTGGAAAGTATGACTGACTGACTAAATGAACGAATTGTTGAATATTCAAGTAAGGAATTTCCATGTACCTCATAGAGGTATCTTATCATCCTGATATTTTTAATAATGGCTTTCTCTCAATTTAATGTCCTTATAAATATAATGTCTACATAAAATATTGTTTTATTTCAAATTATAATGTTATACATTTACTGAAAACTTGACAATCTATAAATTATGCCTTATTAAATTTGTATTTCTCAGGAAACAAAACAAATTTTAGATGATAAACTTAAAAGTTATGATTTCACTAACAATGGCAAGTTCTTCCGACCTACTTCAACAGTTCTACTTCTAAGTAAACATCCACCAACTGTGTCATTTATGTTCTCCCCTTTCTTGCTTTCTCTTCTGAGTTGACAGTGATGACCTTCCAATGAAACAATAGCTAGCAGTAAAGTCACTGAAGCCTGCTGGCTTCTTGGCAGCCTAGAGGGCATAGACATATTCCATGCTGAGGTCTTGCCCTTTATTTAAGACATTTGTTAGGCTGATGGGACAACTGTAAGCATACTCATCTGTAGCACTAAACACTCTTCAAAGGTTTGAATGTCATGGGTGGAAGGGAGAATAACCGTCGGATATGGAGAGCGTTGCTGTTTATAATACAGAGCTGCGGTGCCACCTGTCTCCACAGTGCACTATGAGGGTTCCACTCTGTAGATGCAAGTTGTGGTGTCTTTTGAATGAACCAGAGGCAGTATGGCATGGCAGTTAAGGGCATGCACAAGCCTTGCACTTGGATAAGGCTGGAATTGAGTCCTGGTTTTGTCACTTCGTGTTGGCAACAACTTGGACAAACTTTAAGCTTCCTTTCCTCATTTCTAAAATGAGGATAATTAGGAGTATGTACCTTACAGGGAAGCTGTGAAGATAAAATGAGCTGATACATACACAGTGCTTAGGGCACTGGCCCACTCCCAGTAAACCCTAATTAATAATAATCAAATCGTTGAGGCTAGAGAAGGCCCTAGTTGGGTGATCCTGCATTAATTCCTGCCCCTGATTTTAAAGGCATGGCTTCTGATGAAAGGCTAAGCTCTTATCATTGATCAGCAAAGCACTGGGTTGCTTGCTACAGATACACTGAGGCGAGGTCTATGAATATGAACACTTCTCAGATTGAGAGCCATGCCCTGAACATCTGCAGATCCCAGATGGGGTGGCATGTTTTTCAAATCAGGTATTTAAATAAGTGAGTTGACATTCAAAATGCCCTACAATGAAGTCTAGGAACTACATTAACATACAGTGACCAATTCAGAGGCATCATGGCAAAATGTTTTCATTTAACAGTGTACTTATGCCTCTGCTCTTGAGCCCTAACAGATGGTATGTGGTGTAGCTATTTGCATGTCTGTGTCCCTCCACCATGAGCAGGGCCTGTGTTTCATTTATCACTGTATCCCTAGTACATACATAGAACCTAGAAGCTGCTTCATAAAGGCTGGTTGACTAAATGAATTAAAATATGAATTCCAGCTATGTTATTTTAATACTCCCTAGATAATTTCCATGTTTTACCACACTGTCTTTGCCTATATGATAGAGGCTGCTAACTAGTCTTCAAGGATAGATCAAGCATGAGGTTTGTATTCTGTAGAGTAAGATTTCAAATATGCAGAGACACACTCCCCCTACCCCCCTTGAAAAGGTAATGTAGTATGCAGGTGGGAGCGTGATCCCCAGAACGAGCCTACCTGGGTTCAAATCCTGACATTGCCATTTGCCAGCTTGTGACTTTAGGCAAGTCACACCTTGCCTAGCACCTCTGTGCTTTAGTTTTCTCATTTCTAAAATGGAGATAATTATTGTACCTACATTACTAAAGTCATTGAAAGGATTAAATGAGTTAATATACATAAAATGCTTAGATTACTGACTACCACATAGTAAGAACTGTATATAGTGTGTATTATTAATATTTTTATAGAATAGTTATAAGTTCATAATGCTAGCCATAAGACACTAAAATAGCCAGTTAGCTCTCTGAAAGAGTAAAGAAACATAAAGTGATGGTTAAGCTGGAAGAAGCTCTTACTTGTCCCACATTTGGACTGTATGGTATTCTGTATTTTATTGTATTCTGTTTCCTTGAAAATGAAACATTCATGTGACATTTGTGTTTATTAAATTTGATTAAGCAAAATACTCCCTTATACAACTTTTAGGATAATTCCTTGTCTCATATACTAGTCTTAGGTAGTCTATGACAGATGCTAATTTAACACTAAATTGTAAATTTTGGATACTAAATTTTGGATACATTTAGGTACCAAATAATACCTAATAGAATCAAAAATAATAGAATCAAAAGATATATATAAAGAATATACATTAAACAAGTTATGTGCTCAATCAGGATGATATGTAAGTTTGCTGTGGAAATAGAAATGCAATATTATCAACCTAGCTTCCATATCAGTGCTGGTTCTACTGTGCCCATTGTATTTAATTGAAGGATAAAATTGAATTCCATTTGTATGCTTAAAATATCTAATGGAAGTACTCTTCTTAAAAGTATATTCTGCAAATATACTTTTGCAGAAGTATATACTTTGTATAACAAAATTAAGAACTTTAATAGGCATATTTTGCTTAACAGTTTTCTTAACTTTAATTTTAAATAAAGAAGGGATTTTCAAAGTCTGTAAATAAAAAGGAAAAGAAAACCCCAACCTTCGGATGGAAGATTACATGACACAATATTGAACACAACAGAAAGAAGGCAGTGGGAATTGATGTCTTTATAATCTATGGCCAAGCAAATGTCAGGTACAAAAATCAGTGAACCTTATGTCCTATGACTGGACAAAACTTGGTCAATAGATAGGTGGATTGATAGACAGACTGATGAAAGATAAATAGATAGATAGATGATAGACACTCAATCTATAGTAACACTTAACTTTTCTAAGTTTCGTCTTCTTCCAGCCTCAACAGAGCCTCCACCCAGAAGTAAATGAAAACATCCTCTTAGACTAGGGAAATGTTGCTTACAGCAGTTATAAAGGTGATATCATTTTATTCCTGTTTAAAAAAATGCAGTTGCTATACTAGGTTAAATAGTGTCTCCACAAAATTCATGTTCACCCAAAACCTATGAATGTGACCTTTTTGGAAACAGGATCTTTGCAGATGTAATTAAGATGAGGACATACTGGATTAGAATAGGCTCTAAATCCAATATGACTGGTACCCTTATAAGAAGAGGGAAATTTGGATACAGGGATATAGACACACAGAGAGTATGTGTTGATGGAGGCAGAGATTGGAGTGACGTTTCCATGAGCCAAAGAATGCTAAGAATTGCCAGCAATCATCAGAATCTAGGAGAGAGGCAATAGATTCTTTCTCTGGGTTTCCAATAAGGAACCAACCCTGAAGATAATTTGGTTTTGAACTTCTGGCCTCATGCACTGTCAGAGAATAAGTTTCTGTTGTTTTAAGCCTCCTACTTTGTGTTAATTTGTTATATCAGGCCTAGGAGATGAATACAGTTGCTTAGTTACCTGCTTTCCCATGTCATGGCTGACTAAAGCAGCTAATGAGAAGGGGTAAGAAGGTATATTTTGAAACAGCCTTTAATGCTCTAAATGGTTTAACAGTTGTCCCAGTTCAGTAAAATGAGAATTCCCTTCTTGGCTGTTGGGACTCCCTAAGAATCTATTTGCAAGTTGATATGAATGAGAACGTTTGATTTTGGCTGACAGAAAAATTAGAATAATCAGAGCAAATGTTTGTGGGGAAAAGTAAGAGAGAGGTGGACGATGGAAGGGACTGACATGGTAATTCTCCCTGACTCCTGGCCTGCTGGGCTGTTCATCAGTGCTTCTGGAGGGAGGGGTTTAAAAGCAGAACCCAGGGCTTCCCTGGTGGCGCAGTGGTTGGGAGTCCGCCTGCCAATGCAGGGGATGCGGGTTTGTGCCCCCGTCCGGGAGGATCCCACATGCCGCGGAGTGGCTGGGCCCGTGAGCCATGGCCATTGAGCCTGCGCGTCCAGAGCCTGTGCTCCACGGCAGGAGAGGCCACAACAGTGAGAGGCCCACATACAGCAAAAAAAAAAAAAAAAAAAAAAAAAAAAGCAGAACCCAAATCAACTGTTTTCATAAGCAATTTCATGGAACTTTGGTGTTTCTAGGATCAGCTAACAAAGTAGAAATCAAGGTGAAGAAAAGTCTCTTCTTCCACATTTGGTATGCAGCTCTTCTACTATAGTGATTCTGAGGACAGCATAGATGAATTAATGTACATTAAGTGCTTAGAACAGCTCTGACATGAAGTAAGTGTGTGTTTTCTAAAATTTTAGAAGAGAAGAACATAGACTTATTTCCAGGTACATGGAAGACTTCCCTACAGATACCCCCAAATAACTGGTCATGTATCTATAAGTAGAGGCAATAAGCCAGAGGACTTTGTGTTATTAATTAACATTTATTTATTTATTACATATGTGTTGAGTACCTTCTTAATCAATAGACACAATGAAGGGAGAGACCGTGTTTAGTCACTGCTACCCCAGTGATAAAGCAGACAGTAAGTGGTGACTAACTGAGTACTGGGTGTACCATGTATGCCACTAAATGCCAAAAATACAGAGGAACAAGACATCATTATCCCACAGGCCAGCAGAGCTGAGAGGTGTTCAGGATAAAATGATGAACTTGATCCAAGTGGAACATTTTTTAATAAAATTTTAATTTTTTCCCAATATGACCAAAATAAAGTTTTGCTAAAATTACCTAGAAAATTAATTGATGTGGAAATGCTCGTTTCTGCCAAACTCTCAGATAAATCAAATGAGAATGAAATTAGGAAAAGCAACAGAAAATTAGTCATGTCAAACAAATGCACTGAAATGAATGCATTTCCTTTGAAAACTCTTGGAACATAAATCCTTAACCGTTAAAGTAGGTTTTCCTAAATACAGGCAAGGCATTTCACTGTTAGAGCTCTCTGAATATAGAAACACATTGTAGCACACCCAGTCACAATATTTTTGTTAAAGGAGCCAACAAGGGATTTATTTCTTCCTGTAACTTATAGCAGAAATAAGGTCATTTTCCAAGCAATGTGATTAAGAATATTACTTTGAAAAAGTTTAATAGCCACGTCTGATCTTCCTCAGACAGAAAGAGAGTAGAAAACATCTACTATACTATCCCTTGGGCTTTTGGTTCAATTCAGGATATTTTGACAATCTCTCTTTCTGATCCCCCCACCCTGTAAATATTTAATGTTACCAGTTTCCTGTAATGTAAATGCATCATTAGAACAACCCGACAGCTGTGTGTACAGAAAATTCTGACAGAGCTGTGCCAATGGAAGAATTCTTTGAACAAGGGAGATGAAGCCAATAGAGTTTTAATGATAAATAGAAGGGGACTGAGCCTCTCAACTCCCATGCCAACTAATAATAAATTTCCTTCCAGACTCACTACAAAACAGAGCTGAGTTCTGAGGTCTGGGAAGGGCGTGCCCAGTGCCAATCCTTATCTTAAAGAAGGGAAGTCCGTTGCCCTAGAGGAAAGTGTGACTCCAACTGATTTCATTGTCCACCTTCTAATGGGGATGTGATCTTAGTAAGGTCATGCTCTAGACTGCAGCAACGCGGTAGCTTGCCGCGACACTGCTCAGAAGTTAGAGGGACCATCGCATAGTTCCAGAGTGAAGACCATGATTACAACAAACAGTAGAAAAAAGATTTGTCACACATCTAACATAGTTGCTTAAGCAAAATACTTGATATGTATCAGCTCCTTTCCCTACTTCTCCTTATCCTCTGTCAAGTTTTCAAAGTGGGAGTACTTACTTTCAAGCTTTAAAGCAAACAAACAAAAAAACACAAACTTTTATTCTCTTTTGTACCTGAGAAGTAAAGGAATGATGAAAGGGACACCATTAGGATTAATGCCTGACAATTATTTTGGAGGAGCTCACTAGGTAGTGGGACAAGTAAATAATGTCCTGAGTGTTAGAGCTGAGTAGGAAGTTTAGTGGGAACATGAAGGAGGAAATAGTCATGAACCTCTAAGAGTAGACTGCTATTTTAACTATAGTGTTTCATGGAGGAATGAGTCTTTTAACATTTATGATCTCTTATTAGTTAAAAAATAAAAACAAAAAACCCCAGTGATTTCCTTTGCTTCTCCTTTTCCTTTCCCTAGATGAATACGCTGTCTTTTGTTGGTTTCCCTTAATTCTCCTGACACCTATGTAAATAAGCTTTTTATTAAATTATTCTCAATTAACCTGTTTGAGTGGCCATCTGTTTCCTATCAGAACTTTGGTACATCCATCACTTTTTCTTCCTTTTGTTCAAATCTATTTCAGGAATTTGGAGGTAGATGTATATACCATATGTATATCATATATCTTACAATTCTACGAGCTGACATTGGTTAACATTCACCATTGACACGATATGAAGAGTAAAGTGGGAAACAGAAAATATTTGATTTTTAATTCAAGTTTTTATTAAACACCAATACTTCATAGAGAAGCAGGGCATGACCACACTATATTTCCATATTTTCCACAAAAGTGTGAGGGACCATGTTTTGCTTTTTGCCTCCCATTAGTGAATTATTTTTACTCCCGTATCATCTTTTTAGCCTAGCCCCATAATTTAGGTGAAGGTCTAGTGCTGGCTGTGACTGAACACAGCATACTATGGCAAAAAAGATGAGTCCAGTTTAAATCAAGGACACATATGTCCCAGGGAGGAAGGAAAAAATCATGGGAAATGGAAAAGCGCAAAAGTAGTGTCATGCAAATCTCACTTATCCATTCAGGAGGTGTGTTGTCTTTCTGAAATGAATATTCACTCCAAAAGGCCAGATGAGATTTACCCATCTGACAATTTCTACTCACTTTCACTGATTCATATGAGGATTAATAATAGGAGAGAAGAAAAGGAGGAAGCTCCCTTCAGCACTGGGAAATCTTGGGCAGAAAAGTGAGGGACTCTTAGGTGCTTAAGTGCTGCGTTTCACTCTTTCTTTCAATTGAAGAATGAGCCTACTTCAGTACTCATGATCCTCAACAGTGATTGGGGATTGTGCTATGTGCCAGGAACCAGACCAATTACTTTAAATAAATACATTACCTCATTAATTACCACAATAACTCCATTTATGTAATAGGAACCCTATTCCCTTTCTACATGAGGAACATGAAGCACAGTGTTTAAGCAAGTTATATGGAGTTAAAGCGAGAATGCAGAAAACCCAGGATGTAAACTCCAGCCACCCTAGTCCCACAGCTGTGCTCTAGTACTGCTCCCAAGAAGTGGGAGGATTTATGAAGAAAAAAAAAAACAGCCAGAGGATAAAGTTCATTAGAATTTATGGAAATTATGAATATGCCTATTTTAGTGAAAGGAGTGTAGTTGATTTATATTTGAATGACACATACATGACTTAAAATCTAATTCATGGACCAAGTATTGACTAAAATATTGTGACTAACTTTGTTTCTCCATGATCTGAGAGTATTGAAACAACACACAAAATACTAAACTGGACAACCATGAAACTAATGGTAAATTTTTATTTTAAGATTTTAATTGCTAGAAGATTAATCTTTCCTTAACTACACAAACAACAGCTCCATCTTCCCACTCAGAAGAATAATGGGTCATCACATTGGCTTTTTTCCTGTTCAGAAATGAGAGGAATTCACCCTGCCCAAGAATCTGACTTGGTCCCAAATATAAAATGAGTTTAATCTGAAAACTTCTGCTCTGTCTGAAGAGAGGGATGACTACTCTCTTAACTTGGAATGCCCGGAAGCAGATCCTAAGACAAGGATTCAAGTGCAAGTAAATCATTTGGCTGGGGATCCCAGTAAGCCCTCCTAGGGGAATAGGGACGTAAGATGGTAGGAAAGGTGGTTAATAAAGGGTAGATTACCACGTCAGCTACCACTGAGGCCACCAGAACTTAGGTCCATGAAGGAATTTTGAAAGACGGCAAAGAACCCTCCTTAAAGTAATCCATCCAAGCTGAGGTATTTATTCACCAAATCTTTGTCAGTCAGGACAAAATAAGCCTCCTGCAGAGAATCACTGGTATTTACATAAAGCACTTTTTGGGCTGGGCTACAGTCATCAAAGTTAGAAGTCACTGGAATTGTCTGTTTTGTATGTAGTGAAAGGTTCATGGGTACAATATGAAAACAGGAGGATAAACAAAGGAATACTCTTACCCCTGTACATTGTGTTGTCAAGTCCAGGGACAACTATACCAATTATTTTATAATTAGTAAAATGTTTCTTTATTTCAATAAGGATTTATATTATAGTCTTTCTAAGAATTAATGTTTATCCTAGGAAGATGTTTGTGGATGTGTGTTTTTGATTCATTTGGATTATCAGGAAGGATAAGGAGACATGCTTACAACTAACGATTTTGGAGAGCCATATCCCATTCTCAACCCCCAACTCTTCAATCCTTCTGGTGTTGCTTTAAGCTGAATAACTCAGAATTTGGGATTTACACTACTGGTGGTTTATGGGATCCACAGACTTCCTGAGGGTAGGAAGTGGGTGGTTTCCAGGTTCATACCAACCTGTGTAAATAGGGAATGGGGTTGCCCCCCAAGGGAGGTAGAGATCTCTTTTGGGAGGTTCCTGTAAAGAGTTTAATACTCCAGTGTTTTATTGTTTTGTCTTTTTTTTTTCGGTAATGGAAAAAGCCCTATTTGGTAGACAGTTTTAAATGCACCTGAACCCCATTGTATTGATGTGCAATCTTTCAGTAAAAGCTGATACACCATATAGACTTCTATGGCAATCATGGGGTTGCCCCCCAAGGGAGGTAGAGATCTCTTTTGGGAGGTTCCTGTAAAGAGTTTAATACTCCAGTGTTTTATTGTTTTGTCTTTTTCTTTTCGGTAATGGAAAAAGCCCTATTTGGTAGACAGTTTTAAATGCACCTGAACCCCATTGTATTGATGTGCAATCTTTCAGTAAAAGCTGATACACCATATAGACTTCTATGGCAATCATGGGAAGTATACAACATCCTGTATTTATTTTGCCACTGAAAACTGCAAAGAGAACTGCATCATTTATTTCACCACAGAGAATGGTACAAGAACTGCATCTCCTTATGGATGGGAGATTTTAGTCCAAGGGTTTCAGGGCAGGACTAGCAGCAAAAGGAGGGACAGCCCATGGGAGACCTGGGACCAAGTAGAGGAATATATGATAGGATGAGTGACTCAGGGTGGATATGAAACAAACCCACAATTTTTTCTAAATATACCAGAGAATGGAATGAGGGAGTTTATAAGGGGGGCTTATAATTAGCAAGCAAGAACAACTAGCAATCATGACCAGCTCAAGATCCAGTAATGATGCTGCCCTGATAGCTAATCTTGTTATTGTCTTCATTGCTAAGCTTTGCATGAGAGCTGGCTCTATAATTGAATACTGAATTAGAGCTCAGGAAACTCAAGTAATGAGTTAATTTTGGCTTTTATATGTAAAGTTTAAGAATCTATAATCACTCCCTTAGTACTTATCTCAGTAAATACTCCCTATACATGGATACAAAATAACTCCCATGGAATTGTGTGCCATTCTCTTGTATGATATTGAGAAAGCATTAACTTTATGTGATCACTTCTCAATCAAGCAGCAACCTAGGAGACATGGCCAGATTTTGACAAGCACTTATAAGTTAGGAATCAGTTATTATAACCAACACCTTCTAAAACATGGAAAAGAAGCATAAGGTATGGGAGGTAGTATGAAAAGATGAATATGTCAAAATATTAATGTATTTGGAAGCCACAGATCCTAAGAAATATGTGTTATACTATAGGATAGGAGAAGTAAATGTAATAAGTGGGAATATGAATTGTAACAGTGTAGTAAATAGTATCTCATAACTATCACTACATATTATGATGTATTATGTAGAATTGTTTGGATAAAATAAAAATGGTGGGCTTCCCTGGTGGCGCAGTGGTTCAGAGTCCGTCTGCTGATGCAGGGAACACGGGTTCGTGCCCCAGTCCGGGAAGATCCCACATGCCGCGGAGCGGCTGGTCCCGTGAGCCGTGGCCGCTGAGCCTGCGCGTCCGGAGCCTGTGCTCCGCGACGGGAGAGGCCACAACAGTGAGAGGCCCACGTACCACAAAAATAAAATAAAATAAAATAAATGAAAATAAGAATGGGAATATAACAAGGAAGGTCTACCTTGTTCAAAAGAGTCAGATCAGTTAGAAATGAAGATAGAATAGCATTATATGTCAAGAAGATACAACTCAATATAGCTTTATTACTTTTTCTGTTTATTAAAGTAATATATGGTCTTGCAAAAAATAAAAAAAAGAAAAACACAACAACCAGCTAGGTGACTAGCTGGTACCTAATTGATATGAGGGCTGGATATAAGGGTTGACAGTTCACAAGCTAGTAGAGGCAAGATATAATAGTAATGGAAATAGTCACAGAATAAGTAATTGAAATTGTAATGACAATAATAATGGCTACTATTTTGAACAGACTAACTCTATTCCAGGCACTATACATGTATTATCTCTTTTAGTATGACAGACCAGTGAGCTAGATACTATATGGTTTACATATGATGCTAAGTAATTTGCCTCTGTATGCACAGCAGGTAAATTATATTAGCCATCAAGGACTTCGACTCCCAGATATGTACTAGAAGTTTCATTCAGCACAGCATATTAAATGTTCACTAGACTGCTGACAGTCTCATGACCCTTGTAGCTGGGGAAATCATCAGGGACTCTTTTTACCACAGGGAAGGAATTAGTTGTTGAAGTGATGGAAGAAATAGTGACCTTGGAGAAACGGGACATTTCTGAATTGCTCTTGTACCCACTATAGTAGCTTCTCCACTACATCTGCTTCTCTGGGTCATGAGCATCCTACATCTTATTCTGAGTTGGAGATACTATATCTGGCTGCTGCCAAGACTGTACTCTACCCACCAGAAGCTTGGGAATGGAGTATCTGACTTGTTTGGCTGTTAGGCGAGTGCCCACCTATGCCTCTCACCACGGTACAGAGTGAAGGGCTCCAAACACCAGAGGGAGGTCAGCTCCTGGGCTGCCAAAATACAACAAATATCCAGTAGACATGCGGGGTGGGGGAAGGCTACTCTCGTTAGAGGAATACTCCATGGAGGGAGGAAATAAAGCGAGGAGAAAGACTTAAAAGAAAATAAAGTAAAAGGTCTGCCATATATCAACTCTTTCTTCTTATAATTTCTTTTGTTCTCACTTTAACTTTTTAAAATCTGTACATAGTCATTTATTTTTCACGTATTTTTTCCATTTCAGCACAGGTAGTCCCTGACTAACAAATTTAAAATGTGTTGACCTGAAAAAAATGTATGAAAAATAAGTGACTTCTGTCTCTTTATAGCAGTGGTTTTCAAATTGTCCTCTAAGGAGTTCCACAGGAGTCCTGAAGAGGTTCCTCAGGACATGAGAGGGCTCCAGGCCATTTGATTGATTGATTGATTTCAGCTTTACTGAGGTATAATTGACAAATAAAATTGTAAAATAAAGTGTGCATTGTGGTGATTTGATATTTGTATACATCGTGTGAAAGGATTCCCACCATCTAGTTAATTAACACATCCATCAGTTCCTATATTTATCTTTCTTTTCTTTCCTTTCCTTTTCTTTCAATCTTTTTTATTCTTTTCGTGAGAAAATTTAAGTTCTACTCTCAGCAAATTTAAATTACCCAATACTTCCTTTTTAAAAGTTTATCCAGATGACTCATGTAGGTGGCAACTCTGTAGAAGCAATAAAATATTGCTCTGAGGGTGCAGATAGGAAATAAGCAATTAATTAGTTAAAAGGGTTTAGAGTCTGTTGGGTCTCTGCAACCGGAAGACAATGGCACGGTGTGTCTTTGAACTCCAAATCTCTTCAAAATGAGGCATGGTAGGAAGAGGGAGGACCATAAAGATTGGGTTTATTTGTTTTTGAAGGGGTTAGGATCCAGGTGGAACTATGCAAGGAAGCTAATTCTTATAACAGCAAACCAGAGGAATAGATCATTGGCCCTCCCATCTTAGGTCAGTTAGAGCTATGAATTCCTGATGGGTTTGTAGGGAGGAAGTTACAAATTTAGGATTAAAACCCACCTTCAATTTGTCACAGTGTCAAAAAATGCTTATAGACATTCCCAGGTCTTTCATTTTCAGCTCTTCTTATAGCTATTAATGTGTCTAAAAGTCATTAACATTTTAAATAGATGAACAGTTTATATTTTACTCAAGCTATATTTCATTGTTTTGAGGTAAACACACACACACGTACACGCACACACACATATGTATATACATATATCTCTGTGGAAGATTTGACATATTCTTCAAAGCTGAAACTTAAACCACTGTTTTGTTCCTTCTCTAGTCATAGCAATATAGTAGTTTTTCTCTTCATTTTCCACAAACACCTACCATACCGTCAAGCAATTTTACATAACAGTGCTGACTCAAAGAATGGGCATGTAATGAAATGCCTTTACACTAGGAAATAACCTTTCCAATAAAAATGGTTCTATTCAGGTCTTTTTTATACTACTGAATTCTCCAGTGTTTGGTTGGTTTTGTTTTTCAGATAGCAGAGCATTAACGCAGCTATGGGCCATTCTACACTGAAAACTCTTTTGACTTGGGTCTCCCACTGGGCCAAATTCACATACTCTATTTTATTTCCTTTGTAACAATAGCACACATTTACAGTTTACTTGATTGGTGCCATACACTTTTTGGTATATCACTTAGTCTCTATGGAAAATATCTTTAGTGACAGCAGAATTAATGTCATGTTTTTTGCAACAGCTTTTCTCCCTGGTTGTTCTAACACCAGCCTTATTTTATGAGTATGGCAACATTATTAAAACATTTTTAGGATTTCAGCACTAGATATTCATTTGAAGAACATAAAAACATGCATTAGAAAACATGCATGTTTCTTTTTTCATATTCACAAATAATATATTCCTTTAAAATATGGTAGGTTACGTGGAATTACAAATTACATTCTTATTTCTTTCTGTTCTTCATATTTCTGTGAGGCTCAAGTTCAGCTGACTTGTGGGATATTAGACTGACATCAGTGTTTTGGTGAGTTCAAGTTCATTGGTGAGATATTTCTTTTGTTTATTAAAAAGGGCCAATATTTCAGTGACACAACTATTTCAGGGACAGCTGAAAGCATTATGATTATCTCAGCCATCTAAATAAATTCCAAATCATTGCTAAAACAGCCCTTTTAATATAGCCATTTTAATGTATTAATCATATAACACGAACGAGTGTCCAGTAGATTCTAGCCATGTAGTTTGGTAGTGATGATATGGAAATTGATTAACTATAAACAATTAAGAAATTTGCATTGCAAGTTAATAAGGCAAGTTTCTAGAAAGATAAAACCTCTATTCTTCCCTATATCTCAGGATATTTTAGAAAGTAAAAGAGAGGAGGGTATTTTTATTTTGAAAGTCTAACTTCAAGGTAAGAACTGAAAGGAAATGAAATTTTATTTAGAAGTAAGCCAAACCAAAATCAAATTATAAAAAGCACACATATAGTGGAATAGAAAAATTTCCACACTGCCTAGAGGCACATAGTGAAAACATTTTTAAGAAAAAAAATCCACTGGCCAAGCTCCTTATATCATCAATGGCTTTTGCCAGCAACTTGCCACTGGCACCTATAGATTTGCCACTGGCATGTGTTTGTTTCACTCTGTCTCTCCCTTTAGCTGCCAACTTACACATACCTCATCTTTCTGTCTATGTCATACTAAAAAGGATGAAATGAACCTCATTGTCAATGCTGACTATCAAGTTATATTTTCTTATGCAGAGAGTACAGAAATAATCTGATGCATATCTTATTTATCCTAATCCATGACATTTACATTGGAAATGTTCTTTCTTGTATCAGAACTTTAGTGTAAATGGCAAAATATTTTAAATTTCTCTTTCTAAAAGTGTTGAAATTTCAAACAATCTTTTTTTTGCGGTACACGGGCCTCTCATTGTTGTGGCCTCTCCCGTTGCGGAGCACAGGCTCCGGACACGCAGGCTCAGCGGCCATGGCTCACGGGCCCAGCTGCTCCGCGGCATGCAGGATCCTCCCCGACCGGGGCACGAACCCGTGTCCCCTGCATCGGCAGGCGGACTCTCAACTACTGCACCACCAGGGAGGCCCCTTTACAGATATTCTTTTCCAATACGCCACCCAGAATGTTTCTCCTGGAATGGTTTTTCTTCATCTGAATTCTCATTCTTTGAAACAAAGCAAAGCTTGATTTCGGTTCCCAATTTATGGCCAACTTTTTCGATGACATTGAGCAAACCATTTTGGTTTTATTTGTTTTGTTTCTTAAATAGCAAATGACTTGGAAAGATATAATGAGAAACAAATTACAAAAAAAACTTGTAAAAGCAAAATAACACTATCCTATAATTTTATAATAAATCTTCTACATCTAAAATCCCAAAAGGATTTCCTGAAGTATTTTTAATGCCACATCTTTTGTATCGTAAATGGATACCCAAAACATTAACTTTTTTTTTTTTTCAAAATATAGCACCAACGTTTTTTATCCACTTTTAACTGTGGACTAATCCCTTTGGGTAGACTATCATGAAGTTTCCAGGTGGTCTTTACCACTTTACCACTTACAGGGTACTGGGTGGCTAGTGGAGAAATTTGGCAACATGAAAAGTTAAGAGAATTCTGTATTGCTGAAGTTGGAGAGCTGGCTTTCATCCTTGACTGTGTCTGTAATTATGTTGTAATGACTCAGTCAAGTCTTCTCTGGATCTCTGTTTCCTCACCTGTTAAGTAAAGGATTTGACTTTATGATTCCTAGGATCCATCCAGTTTTTTTTATAATTTAATTTAATCTTGATATAACATTGTCTTTGACGATGCAAAAAAATCAGAGGGAAAAAGTATTATGGGGATAAAGGGGAACACGATATTTATATGTAATTATCTATACACTTAATCAATTGGTGACAGGGACCTTCTTATGTATATACCGGTCAAGAAGGTATTATCCTCATTTTCTTAAATGAGGAAAACAGCAGCCTTAAGAGGCAAAGAACTGGTTTAAGGTTACAGTCTTAAATTCTGGAATGAAGATTTCATCTCAGTTCAGACCCCACTATGACATCTGCCTCTAAATGTGTACACACTCCTGGCTGTTAACCTTTATGTGTCACAGACCTCTTTAGGCATGATGATAATTATGAACCATCTTCCCCAGAAACATCTCACATGACACACCATAACTTGCATATTCACCACCTTCTAAGAGTAGGATCATCGAATACCATGGTTTATGTCTATTGTTCTGGAGTAAATATTAACAGAGCCACCTTTCACTCTCAAAATTGTTCTGCTTGGGACTATAAATTATATGGGTATCTTTAATTAAAGGCCAGACTTATTCTCTCCTTTGTTCTCTTTTTCACAATCTCACTGGTTTACCCTTAAACATCACCACTAGTTTGACTTCTTTAAATAAAGCAACCAAAATGGAGCGTTTTCTCTACCTACACAGTGTGGGCAGGGAACTCGTGCCCCAGTGACTGACCATCTACCATCAACCGATACCCTGTCTGATACCATGCAAGCAGCTCACCTTGGGAAGTTGAAAGTGGAGCCCTGAAAAAAATTGGACAGCAGGCAGTGGATAGGTTTTGGTTGGGTAAGGGAAAGTTCTGGACATATGTACAACCTCTGGTCAGAACTCACTAGCTGCTGGCAGTAGGACCCTGAATACCTGGTGAGGGTTAGGAGAAGGTGAGTCCTAAGGTGACAGGGCAAGCAGTATGGCACTCAGAGAAGGGCACCCCCCAAAAGGTAAAGTCTTCATAGACACTCCAATCATGCTCCATGTCCACACTTAGTCTCCCTTCAAAGTTGTCTCTTTATTGCCTTATTCCATCCCTTCATGATGATTTGGTAATATTCTCAGTCCAGATTCAGTAATGAGTCTATAAGGAAACTACAATAAAATATTGTTCAAAAATTTTTCTGTTTTAATTTTTATATATTTAAATTCTTGCCACATTTTGTCAAATTCTCATAATACATTAAACATGTATCATCAGCGAGTTGAATAAAATTTTGATATATTCATTCCAAAGAATGCTAACTACAGCTACACAGAACAACATGGGTGAATCTCACAACAATATTCAATAAAAAGAACAAGACACAAAAGAATATTTATAGCTTTGTTCTTTTGTAGAAATTTTAAAACCAGGAAAAACTAAATTGTATTGTTTAAGGAATGCATATGTAGGTTATAAAACTATTTTTTTTTAAAGGCAAGGAAGCTACTATTCCAAAGGTCATGTAGGAGTAAGAAGTAATCTTCCATGAACACTTTTGATTTAGTCTGTGTGGTATCTGTGGGTTATGTCCACTCCTAGATAATATTGTTTATTTTTCTGGGAACACTGTACTGGCTCACCTAAGGGTATATCAAATTAACTTGGTCTGAGTAAATGAAACAGAAAGAAGTAATCCAATAATCAATATTAGCATTGATATGTCTATTAGACTCTGTCTTTCCTTACAGGGAACAGACACTAATTTTGAAGTCTATATTTTCCTAATTACAATCTGATGATTTCATTTGGAAGATAAGAGAATGTAAGTTCTGTTTGATTAGGTAGGGATAACTCAAAGCAAATTTATCTTATCAAGATTTTTGGTATTGACCAACAAAACATATTGCAGTAAAGATATATTTAATCTCAATGATCTCATATTATATAATGTGAAAAGGAACATTATAATTTAATCCCTCTTTTCCTCCCTCCTTTCTCTCTAAAGGATAAATATAAGTATTAGAAAGTGCAGAGAAAATAAAGGCAGCTAACAAATTACCTATGGGATGCTTATATATGGGACCTTATTTGTAATTTTGACAAAATGATGACTAAATTTTCACCTTTTCTCATGTCTTCATGACTTTAATAAAGCCATTAAATGATGGCCCAGATTCTCCATTGTGATATTTTACTTGTCCAGGTGGGTCTATACTTCTATTCCCACCCCTTAAAAATTAATATTCTAAATTCCATTCCATAAGGAACCTGATGTCTGCTAAGACCATATGGCCAGTTAATTTGCACAAAGGTGTTAATGGATAAATAATTATATGTCATTCCATTTTTCCCAGGTCACATTTCTATTTTGATAAATACCTTCTATATGCAAACCAAAGGATACACTAATTTTGGAAATTTCAGCCTCTGAGGCTGGATGGTAAGAGAAACACTTTTACCAGGATTTGGAGATGGTATTCTTTGCTCTAATAGCCAAAAATTTTAGTGGATCTTTTACATAATTTTAATATATATAGTCCATATATCCAAAGCACTATCCTACTCAAAACTTTCCTCAGTGTTGACACCACCTAAATTTTCATTTATGCAATAAAATTTTATTTAGTTCATTTTTGCTACAAACCCTGAGTTAGACACTGAAGACATTAAGATATGATCTCTGTATATTAATTTTGTATCCTGTAGCTGTACCAAATTCATTGATGAGCTCTAGTAGTTTTCTAGTAACATCTTTAGGATTTTCTACATGTAGTATCATGTCATCTGCAAACAGTGACAGTTTTACTTCTTCTTTTCCAATTTGGATTCCTTTTATTTCTTTTTCTTCTCTGATTGCAATGGCTAGGACTTCCAAAACTATGTTGAATAAAAGTGGCAAGAGTGGGCATCATTGAGTTGTTCCTGATCTTAGAGGAAATTCTTTCAGTTTTTCACCATTGAGAATGATATTTGCTGTGGGTTTGTCATATATGGCCTTTATTATGTTGAGGTAGATTCCCTCTATGCTCAGTTTCTGGAGTTTTTATCATAAATGGGTGTTGAATTTTGTCAAAAGCTTTTTCTGAATCTATTGAGATGATCATATGGTTTTATTCTTCAGTTTCTTAACGTGGTGTATCACATTGATTGATTTACATATGTTGAAGAACCCTTGTGCCTGGGACAAATCCCACTTGATCATGGTGTATGATCTTTTTTATGTGCTGTTGGGATTTGGTTTGCTAGTATTTTGTTGGGGATTTTTGCATCTATGTTCATCAGTGATATTGATCTGTAATTTTCTCTTTATTGTGGTATCTTTGTCTGGTTTTGGTATCAGGGTGATGGTGGTCTCATAGAATGAGCTTGGGAGTGTTCCTTCCTCCGCAATTTTTTGGAATAGTTTGAGAAGGATAGGTGTTAACTCTTCTCTAAATGTTTGATAGAATTCACCTGTGAAGCCATCTGGTCCTGGACTTTTGTTTATTGGAAGTTTTTAAGTCACAGTTTCAATTTCAGTACTTGTGAATGGTCTGTTCGTATTTTCTATTTCTTCCTGGTTCAGTCTTGGAAAGTTGTACCTTTCTAAGAATTTGTCCCTTTCTTCTAGGTTGTCCATTGTACTGGCATATAGTTGCCTGTAGTAGTCTCTTAGGATCCTTTGTATTTCTGTGAAATTCACACGTAACTGCAATGAAGTATAAGTACAACTGTACAAACAAAGCAAGTACTGTAAGAGCTTTGAAAGGGGAGCACTAACAATCTGGGAGAGTTGGGAAATAAGGCAATCTGTAAAGGGCCTCACTGTGCCTGCCTATACCTAATAGACCCTCAGGCTACCCTTCATCCCACTTTCTCCCTGTAATTAATTTGCTGAGAGGCCTTGGGCAAGCAAATTTGCAACCTTAGGCTTTAAGGTGCACATATATAAAATAAGGGAATTGGAAAAGCCATCTCTGAGGTCTCTCTCTATTCTAATACATAACATAGTAAGGTTTAAACGGGAGGATTATATGAACAGTAATAAACTTTATTTTGTAAATCTTAACCTACTTGTTATTTATGTAGCTATAAAGTCTCTAACGGGTATTCTAAGTATCTCTGCAAATGTCTCATGGACACACTTCATTGACTACCATGTGGCATCTAACCTTTTCTTCCCTTCTATTGGTATAATCTCCTTATTTTAGTCAGGCTAAGGAAAGTTATGCTACAGTAACAAACAAACTCTGAAATCTTAGTGACTGCACATAAAAGTTCACTCTTACTCAAAAATCATGCCAAGTTCACTGGGGATATGACAGCTTTCCTCGGCAGTTCCCCTTCAAGTTGTGACTTGGAAATCCAATCTAATAAAGATTCCACCATTTATCATGTTTCCAGCTCAACAAGTGGCCTGAAAAGTCATAAACATAGGAAAAGAAATACTGAAAGATCTTGCAGTGGCTCTTAAATGCTCTATCCAAAAGTAAACAGACCACTTCTGCTTACAGAGTATTGACCAGAAGTAGTTACCTAGTCTCACTTAATTGCAGTGAGACTGGATTATGTGGGGAGCACACGACAATGTGGGATGAAGTTAGTGTTTCTGCCTCATTCTCCATGATAATTTCCATGGCCATTGCTGCCATGAATTCTTTGCAGTCTAAAGGTGCCAGAGTGGTGCTATGTATTCTGGAGACTCAAAGCACTAGAACCAGACAGTATGCTATCCTGCAGTATAGAGCACCCTCCTCCCGGGTTGTGTTACACAGTTTTCCTGGACACCAAAGCAATGCTACTTGCGAACCAACCCCACAAAGCTTTTAATGGGAATATTTTTCAGTTTCTTCTTGTAAGCCCTCAGAGATGTAATTAGCTGTTGGTTATCCAGAAGAGATAGGTCTCTCTTCTAGCTCTTATATTCCTTCAACCTCTAACTTTTCTTTTAGTCATCCTCCTTCTTCTAGAGTCCCACATTCAGGCCCTCTGGCACAAGGCTTGTGTTTCCCTCTAGGGTTCTGCCAATAAAAATATATCAAGGTTTTATTAAAGGCATGGACTGGAAAATACATAGCAGCCCTTAGTCCAGTTAAAGGTTTAATTCAGACCAATTCAAGGAGATGTGAGCATGGAGAACAGTGTTCTCACTATTTCTAGGCACAATATATTTGAGGAGATCAATGTAAATAATTTCACAATCAATTTGTGCCTGGGAGGGATATTACATCTTAGACATTTTTTTCACTCTTACCAGAACTTCTCACAAGGCATTAGAAGGCAATCCACTTCCTCGTGCATAGGGAGAAAAGAGTGAGGGCTACATGCCACATCATTCTACCTTGGATGATTTTCTCCCCATTATGTTTCTCTCACCAGGGCTAAATTCACCTTCAGTGTTCTTTGAAAATTTCATTCCAACTATAACTATTAAAAGACTGTTAGCAAGAATGTTAAATAACCATGCTTTATGAAGCATTGGATACGTTTTCTTTCTTTTTCTCTCCACTGTGGAGCTTTAAGTCCACTGGACTCTAGTTAATTCATGTCAGTCTGAATTAACTAACATACCAGCTGTCAGAGATGGGTTTATAGCAACGCTGCCTCTGGAAAGTTCCCGTGCTGTAGATCACAGGGCAGCCTCTGGTCTCCTGTCTGTTTGAGACACTTTCCACATGGGAAGGCCACCCAAGATGGGACTGTTTGTCACTAGGCCTGAAAGAGGTGGAGCTGGGATGAGCCAATTCCCCAAACTGCCAATTTAAACAATGACATGATTTTACATGCCAAAAATCTATTTGTATGCAATCAGGAAGAGAACAGAAAAGGAAACTATAATAAGAATAGTTTCTGCTGAGTGTGAATCCATGCCTGTCCATGTTTGTTTATCCTCTTTATCCCTCTATTAACTTTTAGAACATTAGCTCTTTGAGGAGAGAACAGAACTTTTCAATATTATATACACAATCCATCCTGATGTGACTACTTAATACATGATTATGCCAAAATTGTCACTATAGCTTTAAAATGAAAAGCAGGTCTCTGTGTGAATAGCATAGTCCTATTTAACAAAAGGAGAGAAAGAAAAATACTTTTACATTTTCTTTCAAATAATCATTGGTTTTAGCTATGGTGTGTGTGTGTGCGTGCGTGTATGTAAACTCAATTTTGTTAGTACGGATCAATTGAGCTCTCTCCTAAGTACTGATATCATTTCTAAATAAAGCAGGTAATAAAACTAAACAGAAAATTATTATTAAAATTTAGTGTTTTCTTTTTTAAAAAATTCATTTATTTTATTTTTTAAATTTTTGGCTGCATTGGGTCTTCATTGCTGCATGTGGGATTTCTCTAGTTGCAGCAAGTGGGAGCTACTCTTCGTTGAAGTCTGTAGGATTCTCATTGCGGTGGAGTGTGGACTCTAGGCACGTGGGCTTCACCAGTTGTGACACGCAGGCTCAGTAGTTGTGGTTTGCGGGATCTAGAGCACAGGCTCAATAGTTGTGACACAAAGGCTCTGTTGCTCCATGGCATGTGGGATCTTGCTAGACCAGGGCTCAAACCCGTGTCTCCCGCATTGGCAGGTGGATTCTTAACCATTGTGCCACCAGGGAAGCCCAAATTTAGTGTTTTCAATGGTAGCAGAAACACCCTCGATTTGGAGAAATTTAAACATTTAAAGATATACATAAATATATGAAAATAGGAATTTGGGCCCATATGAAGCAAAAGATCTTGAAAAGGAGAAGAGGATCTAAAGAAGGGAAAAATATTACAAATTTTTAGTAGTGACCAGGATAATCTTAAGAGTTTACAAATCAGTTAATTACACTAGCCTAGCAATAAACTCAGAAACTGTCAATCAGAGAACATTCAAATATTTTGACCACTTTGTCTGAAGGTGGTGTGAATTTTTATCCTTTTTTGTTCCCCTCTCTGTTTGTGTGTGAGTTAATGTATGTTTGTTTTATTTTATTTTTAAAATTTATTTTATTGAAGTATAGTTCATTTACAATGTGTTAATTTCTACTGTACAGCAAAGTGATTCAGTTTTATATATATACATATTCTTTCTCATATTCTTTTCCATTATAGTTTCTTTTTTTACATCTTTATTGGAGTATAATTGCTTTATAATGTTGTGTTAGTTTCTGCTGTATAACAAAGTGAATCAGCTATACGTATACATATATGCACATATCCCCTCCGTCTTGAGCCTCCCGCACACCCTCCCTATCCTACTCCTCTAGGTGGTCTCAAAGCACCGAGCTGATCTCCCTGTGCTATGCAGCTGCTTACCACTAGCTATCTATTTTATATTTGGTAGTGTATATATGTCAATGCTACTCTCACTTCGTCCCAGCTTCCCCTTCCACCCCACCCTGTGTCCGTAAGTCCATTCTCTACGTCTGCATCTTTATTCCTCTCCTGCCGCTAGGTTCATCAGAACCATTTTTTTTAAATTCCTTATATATGTGTTAGCATATGGTATTTGTTTTTCTCTTTTTGACTTCACTCTGTATGACAGACTCTAGGTCCATCCACCTCACTACAAATAACTCAATTTCATTTCTTTCTATGGCTAAGTAATATTCCATTGTATGTATGTGTCACATCTTCTTTATCCATTCATCTGTCAGTGGACACTAAGGTTGCTTCCATGTCTTGGGTATTGTAAATAGAGCTGCAATGAACATTGCGGTACATGACTCTTTTTGAATTATGGTTTTCTCAGGGTATATGCCCATAGTGGGATTGCTGGGTCATATGGTAGTTTTAATTTTAGCTTTTTAAGGAACCTCCATACTGTTCTCCATAGTGGCTGCACCAACTTACATTCCTACCAACAGTGCAAGAGGGTTCCCTTTTCTCCACACCCTCTCCAGCATTTGTTGTTTGTAGATTTTTTGATGATGGCCATTCTGACTGGTCTGAGGTGATACCTCATGGTTTTTATTTGCATTTCTCTAATGCTTAGTGATGTTGAGCATCCTTTCGTGTGTTTGTTGGCAATCTGTATATCTTCTTTGGAGAAATGTCTGTTTAGGTCTTCTGCCCATTTTTGGGTTGGGTTGTTTGTTTTTTTGATATTGAGCTGCATGAGCTGCTTGTATATTTTGGAGATTAATCCTTTGTCAGTTTCTTCATCAGCAAATATTTTCTCCCATTCTGAGGGTTGTCTTTTCATCTTGTTTATGGTTTCCTTTGCTGTGCAAAAGTTTTAAGTTTCATTAGATCCCATTTGTTTACTTTTGTTTTTATTTCCATTTCTCTAGGAGGTGGGTCAAAAAAGATCTTGCTGTGATTTATGTCATAGACTGTTCTGCCTATGTTTTCCTCTAAGAGTTTGATAGGGTCTGGCCTTGCATTTAGGTCTTTAATCCATTTTGAGTTTATTTTTGTTTATGGTGTTAGGGAGTCTTCTAATTTCATTCTTTTACATGTAGCTGTCCAGTTTTCCCAGAACCACTTATTGAAGAGGCTGTCTTTTCTCCATTGTATATTCTTGCTTCCTTTGTCAAAGATAAGGTGACCATATGTGCGTGGGTTTATCTCTGGGCTTTCTATCCTGTTCCATTGTTGTATATTTCTGTTTTTGTGCCAGTACCATACTGTCTTGATTACTTTAGCTTTTTAATATAGTCTGAAGTCAGGGACCCTGATTCCTCTAGGTCCGTTTTTCTTTCTCAAGTTTGTTTTGGCTATTCAGAGTCTTTTGTGTTTCCATACAAATTGTGAAATTTTTTGTTCTAGTTCTGTGAAAAATGTTCTTGGTAGTTTGATAGAGATTGCATTGAGGCTGTAGATTGCTTTGTGTAGTACAGTCATTTTCATAATATTGATTCTTCCAATCCAAGAACATGGTATATCTCTCCATTTGTCTGCATCATCTTTAATATCTTTCATCAGTGTCTTATAGTTTTCTGCATGCAGATCTTTTGTCTCCTTAGGTAGGTTTATTCCTAGTTATTTATTCTTTTGTTTGCAGTGGTAAATGGGAGTGTTTCCTTAATTTCTCTTTCAGATTTTTCACCCTTAATGTATAGGAATGCAAGATATTTCTGTGCATTAAATTTGTATCCTGCAACTGTACCAGATTCATTGATTAGCTACAGTAGTTTTCTGGTATCATCTTTAGGATTCTCTATGTATAGTATCATGTCATCTGCAAACAGTGACAATTTTACTTCTTTTCTGATTTGGATTCCTTTTATTTCATTTTTTACTCTGATTGCTGTGGCTAAAACTTCCAAAAATATGTTGAATAATAGTGGTGAGAGTGGGTACCCTTGTCTTGTCCCTGATCTTAGAGGAAATGCTTTCAGTTTGACACCACTGAGAATGATATTTGCTCTGGGTTTATCATATATGGCCTTTATTATGTTGAGGTAGTTTCCTTCTGGAGACTTTTTATCATAAATGGGTGTTGAATTTTGTCTAAAAACTTTTCTCTATCTATTGAGATTACCATATTTTTTTACTGACCAGTTTATTAATCTGGTGTATTGCACTGATTGATTTGCGTATATTGAAGAATCCTTGCATTCCTGGAATAAACCCCACTTTATCATGGTATATGATCCCTTTAATGTTCTGTTGGATTCTGTTTGCTAGTATTTTGTTGAGGATTTTTGCACCTATGTTCATCAGTGATGTTGGCCTGTAGTTTTCTTTCTTTGTGACATCTTTGTCTGGTTTTGCTATCAGGGTGATGGTGGCCTCATAGAAGGAGTTTGGGAGTGTTCCTCCCTCTGCTATATTTTGGAAGAGTTTGAGGAGGATAGGTATTGGCTATTCTCTGAATATTTGGTAGAATTCACCTGTGAAGCCATCTGGTCCAGGGGTTTTGTTTGTTGGAAGATTTTTTTTTTTTTTTGCGGTACACGGAGCACAGGCTCCGGACGCGCAGGCTCAGCGGCCATGGCTCACGGGCCCAGCCGCTCCGCGGCATGTGGGATCTTCCCGGACCCGGGCGCGAACCCGCGTCCCCTGCGTCGGCAGGCGGACTCTCAACCACTGCGCCACCAGGGAAGCCCTGTTGGAAGATTTTTAATCACAGTTTCAATTTCAGTGCTTGTGATTGGTCTGTTCATATTTTCTATTTCTTCCTGGTTCAGTCTCGGAAGGTTGTAGTTTTCTAAGAATTTGTCCATTTCTTCCAGGTTGTCCATTTTATTGGCATATAGTTACTTGTAGTAATCTCTCATGATCCTTTGTATATCTGAAGTGTCAGTTGTTATTTCTCCTTTTTCATTTCTAATTCTGTTGATTTGTGTCTTCTCCCTTTTTTTCTTCTTGTGTCTGGCTAATGGCTTATCAATTTTGTTTATCTTCTCAAAGAACCAGCTTTTAGTTTTATTGATCTTTGCTATTGCTTCCTACTTTTCTTTTTCATTTATTTCTGATCTGATCTTTATGATTTCTTACTTCCTGCTAACTTTGGGGTTCTTCTTTCTCTAATTGCTTTAGGTGTAAAGTTAGGGGTTTTTTTGAGATTTTTCTTGTTTCTTGAGGTAGGATTGTACTGCTATAAAACTTCCCTCTTAGAGCTGCTTTTGCTGCATCCCATAGATTTTGGGTCATCCTGTTTTCACTGTCATTTTTTTCTATGTTTTTTAAAATTTTCTCTTTGATTTCTTCATTGATTTCTTGGTTATTTCATAGCATATTGTTTAGCCTCCATGTGTAGTTTTTTTTTTAACTGTTTCTTTTTCCTGTAATTAATATCTAGTCTCATAGCATTGTGGTCAGGAAAGATACTTGATACAATTTCAATTTTCTTACATTTACTAAGCCTTGATTTGTGACCCAAGATATGATCTATCCTGGAGAATGTTCCATGTGCACTTGAGAAGAAAGTGTATTCTGCCACTTTCAGGTGGAGTGTCCCATAAATATCAATTAAATCTATCTGATCTATTGTGTCATTTAAAGCTTGTGTTTCCTTATTTATTTTCTGTTTGGATGATCTGTCCATTGGTGAAAGTGGGGTGTTAAAGTCCCCAATTATTATTGTGTTACTGTCGATTTCCCCTTTATGGCTGTTAGCATTTGCTTTATGTATTAATGTGCTCCTATGTTGGGTGCATAAATATTTACAATTGTTATATCTTCTTGGATTGATCCATTGATCATTATGTAGTGTCCTTCTTTGTCTCTTGTAATAGTCTTTATTTTAAAGTCTATTTTTTCTATTATGAGAATTGCTGCTCCAGCTTTCTTTTGGTTTCCATTTGCATGGAATATCTTTTTCCATCCCCACACTGGGTCTGAAGTGGGTCTCTTGTAGACAGCATATATACAGGTCTTGTGTTTGTATCCATTCAGCTAGTCTGTGTCTTTTGGTTGGTTCATTTAATCCATTTACATTTAAGATAATTTTTTTTTTTTTTTTTTTTTGGCTGCATTGGGTCTTCATTGCTGTGCATGGGCTTTCTCTAGCTGTAGCAAGCAGGGGCTTCTCTTGCTTGTGTTTCATGGGCTTCTTACTGTACTACCTTCTCTTGTTGCAGAGCACAGGCTCTAGGTGCATGGGCTTCAGTAGTTGTGGCACATAAGGCTCAGTAGTTGTGGCACACAGGCTTAGTTGCTCCGCAGCATGTGGGATCTTCCTGTACCAGGGCTTGAACCCATGTCCCCTGCATTGGCCGGCAGATTCTTAACCGCTGCACCACCAGGGAAGCCCTAAGGTAATTATTGATATGTATGTTCTTATTACCATTTTCTTAGTTGTTTTGGTTTACTTTTTGTAGGTCTTTTCCTTCTCTCATGTTTCCCAGCTAGAGAACTTCCTTTAGCATTTGTTGTAAAGCTGGTTTGGTGGTGCTGAATTCTCTTAGCTTTTGCTTGTCTATAAAGCTTTTAATTTCTCTGTCAAATCTGAATGAGATCCTTGCTGGGTAGAGTAATCTTGATTGTAGGTTTTTCCCTTTCATCACTTTAAATATGTCCTCTCACTCCCTCTGGCTTGCTGAGTTTCTGCTGAAAGATCAACTGTTAACCTTATGGGGATTCCCTTGTATGTTATTTGTTGCTTTTCCCTTGCTGCTTTTAATATTTTTTCTGTGTACTTAATTTTTGATAGTTTGATTAATATGTATCTTGGTGTGTTTCTGCTTGGATTTATGCTGTATGGGACTCTCTGCACTTCCTGGACTTGACTGACGATTTCCTTTCCCATATTAGGGAAGTTGTCAACTATAATCTCTTCAAATATTTTCTCAGTCACTTTCTTTTTCTTTCCTTCTTCTGGGACCCCTATAATTCAAATGTTGGTGCATTTACTGTTGTCCCAGAGGTCTCTGAGACTGTTCTCAATTCTTTTCATTCTTTTTTGTTTATTCTGCTCTGCATTAGTTATTTCCACTATTTTATCTTCCAGGTCACTTTTCCGTTCTTCTGCCTCAGTTATTCTGCTATTGATTCCTTCTAGAGGATTTTAAATTTCATTTATTGTGTTGTTCATGATTGTTTGTTTGCTCTTTAGTTCTTCTAGTTCCTTGTTAAACGTTTCTTGTATTTTCTCCATTCTATTTCCAAGATTTTGGATCATTTTTACTATCACTACTCTGAATTCTTTTTCAGGTAGACTGCCTATTCAGTATGGTGGCTTTTTACTTTTCTCCTTCATCTGCTGTGTGTTTCTCTGTCTTCTCATTTTGTTTAACTTACTGTGTTTGGGGTCTCGTTTTTGCATGCTGCAGGTTTGTAGTTCCCGTTGTTTTTGGTGTCTGCCCCCAGTGGCTAAGATTTTTTTGGTGTGTTTTGTAGGCTTCCTGGTGGGGGGGACTGGTGTCTGTGTTCTGGTTGGTGGGGCTGGATCTTGTCCCTCTGGGCAGGGCCATGTCCTGTGGTCTGTTCTGGGGTGTCTGTGAACTTAGTATAACTTTAGGCAGCCTCTCCACTAATGGGTGGTGTTGTGTTCCTGTCTTGCTAGTTGTTTGTCATGGGATGTCCAGCACTGGAGCTTACTGGCCGTTGGGTGAGTTGGGTCTTAGTGTTGAGATGGAGGTCTCTGGGAGAGCTCTCACCAATTAATATTACATGGGGCCTGGAGGTCTCTGGTGGTCCAATGTCATGGATTCAGCTCTCTCACCTTGGTGGCTCAGGTCTGACACCCAGCCAGAGCCCCAAGAGCCTTCCAGCCATATGGCTCGGATGAAAAGGAAGAAAAAAAAAAAAAGAGAGAGAAGCCCAAGACAAATGGTAAAAGCAAAACTAAACAGACAAAGTCACACAAAGAAAGATACACACAGACAGTCACAAAAGAGGGGAAAAAAAGGAAGGTAGCAACCAAACCAATAAACAAACCCACAAATGAAAACAATCACTAAAAACTAAACTAAGATAAACATAAAACCAAGAACAAATCAAACACAGTAAGCAAACCCCAAAATCCACCCCAAAATTGCCCCCCAAATCCACCACCTCAATTTTGGGAACACTTGTTGTCTGTTCCAGTATTCCACACCTGCAGGGTTTACCAAGCTGATTGTGGGGATTTAGTCCACTGTTCCTGAGGCTGCACGGAGAAATTTCCCTTTCTCTTCTTTGTTTGCACAGCTCCTGGGGTTCGGCTTTGGTTTTGGCCCCACCTCTGCATATAGGCTGCCCTCAGGTGTCTGTTCCTCACCCAGAGAGGAGGGGGTTAAAGCAGTGGCTAATTAGGGCTCTCTTGCTCACTCAAGCTGGGGAGAGGGAGAGGTACGGTAGTCTCAATTGGAATGCGGGGCATGCCTGCGGCGGCAGAGGCCAGAGTGACGTTGCAACAGCCTGAGGCATGCTGTGTGTTCTCCTGGGGAAGTTGGCCCTGGATCATGGAATGCTGGCAGTTGTGTGCTGCACAGGCTCCCGGGAAGGTGGCAGTAGTGACCTGCACTTGCACACAGGATCCTTAGTGGCAGCAGTGGCAGTGGTAGTGTTCCGCACCCACCTCAGGGGTCCGAGATGATAGCCGTGGCTCACGCCTGTCTCTGGAGCTCGCTTAGTGGGTGTTCTGTCGTCTGTGGGCACACGGAGCAGGAAGCCCCTCTCCTTGCACACCCTGAGACAATGGTCTCTTGCCTCTCCGGCAGGTCCAAACTTTTTCCCGTACTCCCTCCCGGCTAGCTGTGGCGCACTAACCCCCTTCAGGCTGTGTTCACGCAGCCAACCCCAGTCCTCTCTCTGGGGTCTGACCTCCAAAGCCGAGCCGCAGCTCCCAGCCCCGCCCGCCTCAGTGGGTGAGCAGACAAGCTTCTCAGGCTGGCGAGTGCTGGTCGACACCGATCCTCTGTGCAGGAATCTCTCCACTTTGCCCTCTGCACCCCTGTTGCTTCACTCTCCTCTGTGGCTCCGAGCTCCACCCTAACCATCCCTGCCAGTGAAGGGGCTTCCTAATGTGTGGAAACTTTTCTTCCTTCACAGCTCCCTCCCAGAAGTGCAGGTCCCGTCTCTATTCTTCTGTCTTTTTTTTTCTTTTTTCTTTTGCCGTACCCAGGTACGTGGGGATTTTCTTGCCTTTTTGGAAGTCTGTGGTCTTCTGCTAGTGTTCAGTAGGTGCTCTGTAGGAGTTCTTCCACATGTAGATGTATTTCTGATGTATTTGTGGGGAGGAAGGTGATCTCCACATCTTACTCCTCTGCCATCTTGAAGGTCTCCCTCCATTATGGTTTATCCTCTCTGCTTTTTCACCGTGAGTTTATTTCCAAGAGAAGTAGTTTCCAAATATTCCTTAAATTAGAAGCTCTGATGAAGAGATTAACCAGTTCTTAAGGATATAATGCTGAAGAACACAGTTCTTGAAATTTAGGAGCCAGTCAGTGTTAGAAGACAATATTGCCCAAAGACCCTGGGCCTTGAACTTTAGAAGGCCTTGCTAGTCTTCTCCCAGCTATTGCCCTGTCCATCGACTGAGAGTCTTCAAGGTCAAGGGGATACACCCATCTGTACCTCCCTTAATCTAGGCCATTCACTGTGTACCTGGGAGCCTGGAGTTCTCTGCCCTAAGGCACTAGGCCCATGAGGGTCTGTGCAAACATCTCCAACAAGTCTCCCATGTGATGGCTCATTTTATGTGTCAATTTGACTGGGCTAAGGGATGCCCAGATAGGTGGTAAAACATTATTTCTGGATGTGTCTGTGATAGTATCTCCAGAAGAGATTAGCATTTGAATCAGGAAACTAAGTAAAGAAGATCAACCTCACCAGTGCAGGTGGGCATCATCCAATCTGTTGAGGACCTGAATAGGAAATAAAAGTGGAGGAAGGGCCAATTTGCTCTCTTATTGCTTGAGCTGGAAAATACATCTCCTCTCCTCAGACATCTATGCTTCTGGTTTTGGGGCCTTCAGACTGAGACTGGGATTTACACTCTTGGCTCTCCTGGTTCTCAGGCCTAAGGATCTAGACTGAAAGTATACTGCTAACTTTCCCGGTTCTCTAGTTTGCAGATAGCAGATCATGGGACTTCTTAGGCTCCAGAATGGCATAAGCCAATCTCTCATAATAATCTATCTATCTATCTAGATAGGTAGATAGATATAGATATGCTATTGAGAACCTTGACTAACACAACATTCAATAAATATCTGTTAATGGATGTATAGATCTATAAAAACATGGGAAGAGAAGTGGTGCAGGGCATAAACAGACTGAATACTTAGAAAAGAAAACAATGTTCTGAGGTACAAATTTAGCTAAAGAACTCAAAATATACTTCAGGGCCTAGACTGAGACAATGGATGGCAAAGGAAGGTTAAATAAGGATATTGATCATGAATGTGTATGTCATACATCCAGGTAGCTGAGAAGACAAACTTGGCAGGATTTGATAACTTTTCTGCTTAGAGGAAGGAGTGATTGGAGGAGGTCTGCCTCTGTAACTTGGACTGTGATAATTCCCAGGTTCTTTGCTCCCATGACCTGGCAAACTGACATAGAAACCACAAGAATCAAATAATAATAATAAAAGTTAACATTTATTGGGCACTTATTTTGTGCTAAATGCTGTGCTAAGTTCTTTAAACACATGACTTTATTATTCTTTACTGCAGCCTAAAGATGGTCCATAATATAATTAACCACATTTTTACAAATGAGGAAATAGGCTTTTCAAGAGCTGACCAAGATCCTGAAACTTCTGAATCTCTTTGCACTCAGAATAAAACAGGTGAATAGAAAAGTTTACATTACATTTACGTTTAACTTTTATATTCTACATTTTTATATATGCGAGTATTTTAAAAAGATAAGCTGGTGTATAGTTTGGAGAAACTAGAAGCCAAGAGGCCAGTCACAAAGACTTGGCAAAATCATATGGAAGCCCTTGGCTTGAATAGTACCTATAGAAATTAAATGTAAGGAACAAGTGTAAGAACTATCACGAAGGGAGAATCATCAAGGTTTGATTGAACGTGCAAGATAAAGAAGCCCAAACAGAAAAGAGCCCAGACAACCCAAGATATAAAGCTTAGGGAACCATGATGAGGTTGTTACCATTGGCAAAGGTAGAGAGGTTAAGTAGAGCTCACTGAGTGAGGTAGGTGGGGGATTGGTGTGTGTTTATTCTCCCATAACTCCATGGAACTTATTCAAAGACTAATAGTCATTATGAGACAGCTAGTGGTCTTTCCTAAAATTCCTATTTTTCTATTTGATTTGAAACTGACCTCATTAAAGATGTTTCATTGTCTTGTGTAGTTTCTAACAAGAAGTCTATGATTACTCTTATTTTTTTTCCACAGTATTTAATATCTCTTTTTTTCTTTGACTGCTTTAAAAATGTTTCTTTTTATCACTGGTTTTCCCCAATTTGACTATTGTGTACCTTGATGTGACTTCCTTTATGTTTATTCTGTTTTTCTAAATTGTTATTTTTGGATCTTAGTTCATAGTTTTATCAAATTTGGAAATATTTCAAAAAGTATTTCTTTAAATATCTTTATGCCACCCCTTTTGTGGGGGGACTTAAAATACATATACGGTAGCCTTGATATTGTGCTGTAGGTCACTGAGGGTTTGTTAATTTTTTTCCATCTTTTTGGGTCTCTGCTTCAGTTTAGAGAGTTTTTACTGTTAGGTCTTCAAATTTATTGATATTTTCTTCAATGGAGTAAAAGCTATTGTTAAACCCTTCCTTTAATTTTTATTTCAAATATTGTATTTTTTACAATAATTAAATAATAATTCTAGTTCCATTTTGTTTCTTTTTCATATTTTTCTTTTACTATCCATATATATTCATATTTTTCTTTAAATCTTTGAGCATATTTCTCATCAATGTTTTAAAATTCTTGTTTGGTGATGATATTATTTCTGTCATTTCTGGGCTTATTGCTATTGTATGATTTTTCTCCTTTTTGTGGGTCAGTTTTCCCTGCTTCTTTACATACTTAATAATTTTATATTGGATGGGGTACACTGTCATGTGCTATATTGTGGAGGAACTGGATTTTATTATCCTCATTTGAAGAGTATTAACTTTTTCAGGGCATGCATTAAAATTACTTGTGAAGCAATTTGATCTTTTAAAGCTAGTCTTAAGCCTTTTAAGGTTAGGTCTAATTTAGTATTACTACTAAAGTGTGTGTCTACTGGGTTCACTACTGAGTGTCACAAGTCTTCAGTAAGATCTTCTTACTCCAGCTATTCAGAAATCAAATGTCTTCCATCCAGGTATAAGTTCTGGAAATTGTTCAGTGTATAGATCCCTGGTAGTTCTTTGCCTTGTCACATGGAGTTTCACCATATATATACACACCTTAATATTCACCAATAGATTAAAGAGTCCTATGAAGATTTCTAGAGGTTTTTTTGGGGGGGGGGGGATTGTATAATTCTCCTCTCTCATTTGCTCTAACCCACCAATTCCAGCTGCCTCAGGCTCTCTGAAATCTAAACTTGGTCTCTTTAACTCAGCAAGACTACCTAAGTCTGCTTCAGTTTCCCTTCTCTGAGCTACAGTCCAGAGAGTCCCTCCAGGCAAAAACTAAAGTGAAAGGATGTTCTTCATTTAACTTCCTTCTTTCAGAGATCAAACCAGTGCAACCTTTTGCCCAGTGTTTAAAAACTTAAAAACAAAATTGTTTTTCAAGATGATAAAGTGTGTCTACAACAAAATTACACAGTTAACATTATAATTATTAGGGAAAGATGAAATGAACACCCCTCATCCCCTAGAATCAGTAATAAGGCAAATATATTCATGTTTACTACATCTATTCAACATTATACTGAAGGTAGCCGTTGTAGTAAGATAAGAATTTTTAAAAAGACATAAGATTTGGAACAAAAGAAATGAAACTGTCTTTATTTTCTGATAATATGATCATGTATAGAGAAAATCTTAATGAATCTACAAGATAAAGCTCCTGTAACTAATGAGTTAATTTAGAAAGATTGTAGGCTATAAGGTTGATATACAAAAACAACTATATACTACCAATAAACACTTGGAAAACAAAAATCCAAAGCAGTACCATTCACAGTAGCATCAAAAAACTGACAAACTTGGAGAAAAAAATTTTTTAAATGTGCACTATAAGCTGTGAAACATTGCTGAGAGAAATTAGACATAAATGTAGAGATATACAATGTTCTTGTATCAGATAACCCCAAATTGTTAAACTGTCATTTCTTCACAAATTGTTCTACAGTTTCAATGCCATTCCAATCAAAATTCCAAAAGTCTTTTCTCGTAAAAATTGACAAGCAGACTCTAAACATCATATGGAAATGCTAAAGATCTAAAAGAGCCAAAATAATTCTGAATAAAGGAAAAATAAATAAATCTACAGTATAAATCTACAGTAATCAAGACTGTGGTATTGGCATTGGCATAAGGAACGTATATATATATATTTGATCAATTGAATTTTGGTTTCTCAGTTGGGCTGTAAGCATAACCTGTCTTTAATGTGTTTCCTAGACACTACCAGTTTTGTTGAGCTTAACCTATGGTAGAGCATTTAAAAAGGACAATAAGAGAAATAAATGAATACTTGCCCCAGATTTCTGATTGTTTTCTACCAACAACATTCCCTAACAATGTGTTCATTGACATTCCTTCCCAGAGACACTAAATATAATAGGGAAGAAAATGCAGACTTTGCAGAACATTCTATTTTTGTGGAAGGCAAATGATTGGAGGTCCAAGTCATGCCATTTTCCCTGGACTCACTTTGCTCTGAATTGCACCTAAACTACCAATGAGAAAGTAGTGAACTTTATACATTCTGTGGGTCACTCTGTCAAACTCATGAGCCCTGCTGTGATTTCCTTCAGCTCTTGCAATTCTTTCAGTTGGATCTGTTTTCACTTTCCCTTTGGCAACTTTCTGTCCTGAGTCACATTGACCTCTGTTTGCCCTGAAACAAGGAGGCGTCCAGCTCGGCTGTTTGGACTCCTGCTATGAACATGTGGGGTGGAAGAGGTGACATACTTCACAGGGCCTAGTTTGCAGCCTCCCTGAAGCATAATCTATACACAAGAGGTCACCCACCAACATCTTTGTGTTCTCTCTTCCTTAGGCCATCATTTTTATCTTACTCTGGAGAGAAGGTATTGTACAAGGAAATGTTTCTTGGTTTCAGCGGTTCCCTGATATTTCCTTAGCCCTTCAGAGTGTGTGTTCTCCAGTTAAGGAGAAGAGTTTATAGCCTGGCATTTGACCAAATTCTTTATTCTATAGATCTGATAACCACCTCCAGTATGCTCTATAACATATCAGTATCTTGGTATCCTTTGTATTTGCTTCTCCCTTTGGCTAAGCCTTCTGAAGGATTTAGCTAGGTCACCAGCTGTTCCAACTATGCTGTCAAACCACGATGGCTTATATAAACAAAGGCTTTTTTCCTTTCCTTTTAAAAATGGTTTTCTAGGGGGGAGAAATGATGACAAATAAGGGTAGCTAAATCACTAAACTATTTGTCTCTTTATTCATCCCATATGTTTGAAAGAAAAAAAGGAAGTTGGTTGGTCTTGGGCTCTGAATTCACAAAATCACAGCCATTCTCTCCTGTAACAAACGTCTCCCAAGTTCACAAGCAAACTGCAGTTGCCTTCTTCTGAAGGATCATGCTCCAATTTGCACAGAGGCCAGACAAAAACCAGCTGATCAGGAGGGAGATTTTCAAATGAGCGATCTTTGCCCAGCTCACAGGAAACAGCCTGTGAAGTGTTTCCAAACCAAGACTACCAGGGAAAACTTTTGCCAGCTAGTTGTGGTCCCCTGGTGTCCAGGATTCTCAAGGTCTCCCCCTCACAGCTGACTAATTGCACAATAAAACCCCTGAATATTCCAGGGGCAGGTTTTGGCATACACAGGATGGGGTATGGAATAGAAACAGGAAGGAAAGAGGAAGACAAAAAATAATGTAAAAGCGCAGGAAATTCCAGACTAACTAGAAAGTACTGCATAGATGTAAACAGTTTGGGACATAAAATAAAACTATGTTAGTTATATTTGAGACATATTTAGGTTGAAAATGGAGCAGAAGTAAGGGATTCCAAAGGTTAATCTTGCAGGACAATGTAGGCTGGAGAGTCTTTAGGTGGAGATTATATCTTTATGGGTGTGAGGTGAATGTCAAAGAGAAGTAATACAAGTAAGAGAAACATTATAGGTAAAAGAACCCAAAGTTCTTGGAGTTTCATTTGGATACAGTTTGAGGGGATGAGTCAAGAAAGATTTAGGTACTAAGCAAATGCAACAGACAATGCTGGTTTCAGTGGACTCTCCTCTAATTTAGGTTTTGAAATACATGAATGAAAGTTTGTCTAAAAACCATATAACTTTGAATTTCCATCAAATTAGTATCATTTTAATGCAGACTGTTACACTATATTATATGATAGTTAACATTCCTAAGAAACCTTATGTTTTGAAAATAGTAACAATGGAGAAAGGGGGGGGATAAAAAGTATAGTTTCCATTCTTTACCAGCTGATATTTCTAATGTATTTACTATTGCTTTTTACACTAATCTGTATATATACTTAATTCCCTCCTTATCCAGTTTAGATCCCATAATCATTACTTTAATCACTCCTCTTCATAGACTCCTAATTCTGCTGCTTTTCTCTCCTGTCGTCATACTCACTGGCAAAGCCCAATCTTGGTTAAATCCAACTGTCTGCATTCTCTGCCTCTGGCCGAATGGTTGGAGATGGCGAAAAGAAAACCCAGAACCAAGCTATAGTTCCCAAACACCATATGGCAACACTACAATTTTCCCTAGTCAGTTCATTCTTCCTCTTTCCAAGACCACTTTTCACACCTTTCTCTTCTCCAGGCTCCAACTTCCCAATCTGTCAAATCGCTCTGATGCAGTTTCTTCTCATTTCACTAACAAAATAGGGGTAAGCGGTATAGACTTTCCTCGCCATTTTACCACTAAAGTTTACAAAATTATCTGCTTCTATGCTGGTGCTCCTTACTTCTCTCCTATTACAGTGCATGAATTTTCCATGCTTCCAACTGTGGTCAATATATAGCTTGTACACTTGATGCCATTAAAAAAATTTTTTTTATTGCAGTATAGTTGATTTACAACGTTGTGTTAGTTTCTGCTGTAAGGCAAAGTGACTCAGTTATACATATACATATATCCACTATTTTTTAGATTCTTTTCCCATATAGGTCATTACAGAGTATTTAGTAGAGTTCCCTGTGCTATACAGTAGGTCCTTATTAGTTATATATTTCATATATAGTAGTGTGTATATGATGCCATTCTTTAACTCAAGGACTTTGCTCCTGTAGTTATTCCTTCTTGTTTCTGTACCAACAGTATTTCTCCCTCTATTATATTATTCTCAATAGCATACAGACATGCTGTACTATATCTCATGTTTAACAAAGCAAACAAACCAAGTTTATCTAAACAAGTAAAACCAAACAAAACCAAAGAGCTTGATCCCATATGCCCTTCCAGCTACTTTTTATTTGTTTACTTCACTGTTTGACAAAAGTGCTAGAACTCATTGTTTACCCTCTTTCTTCAATTTCTCATTTCACATCTCTTCTCAACTCATTTCAATTAGAACTTTATGTCCAATAGAAATCTCACTTTGCACAGTCATTAACGAACAGCATGTTGCAAACCCCAATGATCTAGTCTTAGTCATCTTATTAGAATTCTTGGTAGCAGTTGATAGATTTGATCATTATTTTGAGAACGTCTTGAAATGCTTTCTACCCTTGGCTTCTGGGGCACTACACTGTTTTCCTACTTCCCTGACTGAACCCTTTTTTTCCTATGGGATCCTATTGACTTAGTGCTTCCAATTCTTAGTCCTCAGAAATCTTCTCAATTGCACCTTCTATCCAGTGATCCCGTTTAGTTCCCTGCCACCCACATTTCTATCTTTGGCTCTGATCACTTTCATGAGTCTTAGTCTAAGATATGTAATTGTTTATATGATATCTCCACCTAATGAATATTAGGCACCTTAGGCTTAACATTTTCAAGATCAAATTCTCTGTATTTCATTCCCATAAACCTGTTCTTCCTGTATTTCTCATCTTGGGAAATGATTCCACATTCACCCTGCTGTTCAGACCCAAAAGTTGGGATTTAGCCTCTTTTGCTGATAAATTACCTACATAATTTATCAGCAAAACCAGCCAGCTCTACTTCCAAAGCATATCCTAAATCCAATCCCTCTCACCATCTCCATGACTACTACTAGTAACCAGCTTTGTGTTCATTTGTAAACAGTATATTCTAGGGAGAGCTGTCTGACAGTAGGATGTTATGTTTTTCTAATTTTCTTTGCAAGACTGTATCCATCTATTTATTTCAGTCTCATTTGTTTCAGAGTTAAATGATATTTTCAAAGACTATCACAGGTGAAAATTTAAAGTTTAAAACTACTAAGAAAAAGCCCATCTTCGCTAATCAGGGCTTTTAGTCATTAGGAGAAAAAGGTGAGAAATTCTTCGTCACCACATTTTAAGGACCTAAACCAATCCATGTGGTGATCAATGTTCGTGAATATCTTAGTGATTAGTAATTAATATTGTTTGGTAGCAAAATGGTCTTAAGCTACATGGTGGGAGAATCAAGTGGCAAGTGACAGAGATTCTAATTCTGTTCCTGCTAAGCAGGCAAGTCATTTAACCTTTGTATGTTTTTCTTTCTATGCCCTGGGAACAGTAACTGCCCTTTATTACACAGAACTATTGTGCAGATAGATAATGAATATGTGTGGAAATGTTTTGCACTTCCTAAAGAAAAGGAGAAATTTAAAACCTCAATTTCCTGAAACACAGCTAAATGTTACCCAGCTATTTATTTATTTATATTATTTTTCCTTCTTTTTATAAAGAAAAATGTACAATAATATTAAAAACTTTATAATAGAAAAAATAAACTGGGTTGAAAATAAAGGAAATCTTCAATCACTTAGTAGTCTTTCTGCATTCTACCTTACAATGGATAGACCACTCATGACATCTGTACTGCTGCTGACTGTACATGCACAGAGCATTTTCACTGTGGGTCAGACACTATACTGAGTGTTTTACAGAACTGCCTGTAAATTTCTTTCCTTAAAAACACTTACAGTCATAACATTTACGTTTTGTCAAATATTTTCCTCTTACTACACTGCAAATTGATACTTGGCATATTATATTATAGGCACTTTTAGCTGCAAAGAGTTGAAACAAAATGTACTAATTGGTGAACTCTTAGTTAATAGAAAACATTTAAAGCATTGAATGCAATTATTCCCTAAGAATTCAGATCAGTTGAGATTTGGGAGGTTTTAGTTTTACTTCTGCAATGGTCTATATAGATCATATGGAAACTTCCAGGCTATGAAGTAGTTTTAGCTGAGGCTACGTATTATTGATGTTTCACAGATTTCCAAGGAGAAAAATTTAGAGTTGATAATTCCTGCATTAAGTGACAAAGTTCTAATCTAGTTAAGTACCATCTGATGTATTTATTCAGTTACTTTTTATTTACTCTCACACTTTAGTTTTTGCATTTTGTAAACTTTTTATAATACCTTATTTTACAAAAAGTTACATAAATAAGAATAGTCATAGCCAGTATGAACTTTCACCTTCCTATTTCCCAACACCAAGCATTTTGCTTTTGCTATGTAAGGAAATGGTTTCCTTGGCATTCTTGGCCACTCTTGGCCTCCTTCTAATGGACTGTGTGCTTTTCTAAATTTATAAATCAATCTGCTGTGTTTTGTCACATTCTCTTACTCAATAATGTTTTATTTCATGTCTGTTGACCTACTTTGTCATATATTCCTATACCACGACATGATATGGAGTATTATTTCCATCTTCCCCACATTGTTGTTTGAAATTTATACTGTGCCTACTTTCAAAGAGGAGGCTTAAAATATCAAATCTATATTAAAGCAGACCAATTAAATATTGAAAGATGAAGTGCCATGTGCAATCCTTATACAGATAATATTTTATCAGAATCTAGGAATAAAATTGTTCCCACTCTTGAAACTAAATTTAGCTTTATGCCATTGAACACTTAAGTCACAAAAGGAAGCATGATGGATATTTTGGCCTCTTTGATAAAACGAGGCATCCCAGGTCACCATGTGGGATTTACCTTTTCCTTCAGTTCATTTGGCCAAAACGAATAATATATTGGTAAAGATTTATTATCATTAAAAACATATTAATTTTTTAATACATTTAGCAAGAGCTAAAATGTGATTTGATGTGGCACAGCAAGACAAGAGTCCCCATAACAATAAGAAGCAGCCCCGGGCTAGTGACTCAGCTCCCTTCTCAGTCTCTACAGAATTCCTGCCCTGACTCTATGCCCAGTCATATACGGGCACGATTCACCCTCTCATCACCTCCTTTCTCTTTCCACTTCCATCTATTGCTCCCGTTCCTATCCTTTGAAGCCTTCTGCTTACAGGCTTCTGTCTGAGACTCTCTGACTTCTACTCTGACTCTGTCTCTTTTGTCACATTCAAACATTGTGATTCGATTGATTGGCCAGTATTCAGAATAGAGCATCACTGGATAGATTTCTCATCTAATGCCTCTGATAGCCTACTGGCCTTCCTCATGTCTGGACTAGAGAGAGCTGCCTTTGAGTCCAGCATTAATTCTCAGTGGAGTCAGTTATGAACAAAGTTGTAGCCTAAGACAACTTAAAGAGAATCTGTGTTTTTCTTTTTTAACTAGGTAAGAAACTCTAGAGCTTTACTGAGTGGGTTCAAATCCCAGTCTGCCATTAACCGTGTAACCTTACCTTCTCTGTGTCTCAGTTTCTTTGTCTGAAAAAGTAAGAGTAATAATAGTATCTCTATCATGAGGTTGTTATAAGGATTAAATTAGTTAATACGTGAAAAAACCCTTATGGGAGATGAATGCCACACAGTGTGCACCACATTATCATCATCACCATCGTTATAGCCTATAATGATAATTATTCAGGCCATGATAGACTGCACAGTATGTTTCCCCTAGAACTAAATTATAGGAGAAACTTAACCCATGGTACTTATACATGGGTGCTGCAGAGGCTGTTGTAGCCAAGCTCAGATCTCAGGAATCTTTTTTGCTGCTTTGATAGTCCCGATATCTAGCTGTTGTAGATGTTGCTGCTAGCAATTTTTTCTGGAGGGCTGATCATGGGCAACTGGACCCATCATTCCTAGGTTACCTGAGAGTCTCATGCCTCCCCCTAGGAATGGCTGTATCCAATGACTGACAGATAAAGGGGTATAAAATCCCAGCCTCTTTGTCTCTAGGCAGAACAAGCTCTGTTGTACAATGACCCTCTAAATATCCCATTGGGATCAGGCTGAGACTAAGATTTATCTGAAATCACCTCTTTGCTAATTTGCTTTTCTTCACTATCCTGCTTTCCTCACTCCCACATAGTATTTTCCTGAGAGTATTCTCTCAATAAATGACTTGCACGCAAATTCCCATCTCACACTCTGCTTTTAAGGAACCTGACATAAGAGAATGGATAACATAAGAGACCCTGTCTTCTTTGGTGGTTTTGTATAAGCTGTTTTATTCAAACTTAAAGTATATTATCAATTCTTAATCAAATCAGTGCTTGTGATACTAGATTTTTTAAAATCTCAGTTATATATGGTTATATTCACTTTTTTGTTTCTTTGTTTTTTAACATCCTTATAAGAGTAGGATTGCTTTACAAGGGTGTGTTAGTTTCTGCTGTATAACAAAGTGAATCAGCTATACATATACCTATATTCCCATATCCCCTCCCTCTTGTGTCTCCCCTCCACCCTCCCTATCCCACCCCTCTAGGTGGACACAAAGCAACGAGCTGATCTCCCTGTGCTATGCGGCTGCTCCTCACTAGCTATCTATTTTACATTTGGTAGCGTATATATGTCCATGCCACTCTCTCACTTCGTCCCAGCTTACCCGTCCCCCTCCCCGTGTCCTCAAGTCCATCCTCTATCTGCGTCTTTACTCCTGCCTGCCCCTACGTTCTTCAGAACCATTTTTTTTTTTTAAGATTCCCTATATATGTGTTAGCATATGGTATTTGTTTTTCTCTTTCTAACTTACTTTACTCTGTATGACAGTCTCTAGGTCCATCCACCTCACTATAAATAACTCAATTTCATTCCTTTTTGTGGCTGAGTAATATTCATTGTATATGTGTGCCACATATTCTTTATCCATTCATCTGTTGATGGACACTTAGGTTGCTTCCATGTCCTGGCTATTGTAAATACAGCTGCAGTGAACATTGTGGTACATGACACTTTTTGAATTATGGTTTTCTCAGGGTATATGCCCAGTGGTGGGATTGCTGGGTCATATAGTAGTTCTGTTTTTACTTTTTGAGGAACCTCCATACTGTTCTCCATAGTGGCTGTATCAATTTACATTCCTACCAACAGTGCAAGAGGGTTCCCTCTTCTCCACACCCTCTCCAGCATTTATTGTTTGTAGATTTTTTGATGGTGGCCATTCTGACTGGTGTGAGGTGATACCTCATTGTAGTTTTGATTTGCATTTCTCTAATGATTACTGATGTTGAGCATCCTTTCATGTGTTTGTTGACAATCTGTATATATTCTTTGGAGAAATGTCTGTTTAGGTCTTCTGCCCATTTTTGGATTGGGTTGTTTGTTTTTTTTGATATTGAGCTGCATGAGCTGCTTGTATATTTTGGAGATTAATCCTTAGTCAGTTGCTTCGTTTGCAAATATTTTCTCCCATTCTGAGGGTTGTCTTTTTGTCTTGTTTATGGTTTCCTTTGATGTGCAAAAGCTTTGAAGTTTAATTAAGTCCCATTTGTTTATATTTCTTTTTATTTCCATTTCTCTAGGAGGTGGGTCATAAAGGATCTTGCTGTGATTTATGTCATGCAATGTTCTGCCTATGTTTTCCTCTAAGACTTTGATAGTGTCTGGCCTTACATTGACGTCTTTAATTCATTTTGAGTTTATTTTTGTGTGTGGTGTTAGGGAGTGTTCTAATTTTATTCTTTTACATGTAGCTGTCCAGTTTTCCCAGCACCACTTATCGAAGAGGCTGTCTTTTCTTCATTGTATATTCTTGTCTCCATTATCAAAGATAAGGTGACCATATGTGCATGGGTTTATGTCTGGGCTTTCTATCCTGTTCCATTGATCTCTATTTCTGTTTTTGTGCCAGTACCATACTGTCTTGATTACTGTAGCTTTGTAGTGTAGTGTGAAGTCAGGGAGCCTGATTCTTCCAGCTCCGTTTTTCTTTCTCAAGATTGCTTTGGCTCTTCCCAGGTCTTTTGTGTTTCCATACAAATTGTGAAATTTTTTGTTCTAGTTCTGTGAAAAATGCCATTGGTAGTTTGATAGAGATTGCATGAATCTGTAGATTGCTTTGGGTAGTTAGTCATTTTCAGAATGTTGATTCTTCCAATCCAAGAACATTGTACATCTCTCCATCTGTTTTCATCATCTTTAATTTCTTTCATCAGTGTGTTATAGTTTTCTGTGTACAGGTTTGTTTTCTCCTTAGGTCGGTTTATTCCTAGGTATTTTCTTTTTGTTGCAGTGGTAAATGGGAGTGTGTCCTTAATTTCTCTTTCAGATTTTTCATTATTAGTGTATAGGAATGCAAGAGATTTCTGTGCATTAATTGTGTATCCTGCTACTTTACCAGATTCACTGATTACCTCTAGTATTTTTCTAGTAGCAACTTTAGGATTCTCTATGTATAGTATGTCAACTGCAAACAGTGACAGTTTTAGTTCTTCTTATATGATTTGGATTCCTTTTATTTCCTTTTCTTCTCTGATTGCTGTGGCTAAAACTTCCAAGACTATGTTGAATAATACTGGTGAGAGTGGGCAGCCTTGTCTTGTTCCTGATCTTAGAGGAAATGGTTTCAGTTTTTTACCATTGAAAACAATGTAGGCTGTGCGTTTGTCACATATGGCCTTTATCATGTTGAGGTAAGTTCCCTCTATGCCTATTTTCTGGAGGGTTTTTATCATAAATGGGTGTTTAATTATATCAAAAGCTTTTTCTGCATCTATTAAGATGATCATATGGTTTTTCTCCTTCAGTTTGTTAATGTGGTATATCACATTGATTGATTTGTATATAATGAAGAATCCTTCCATTCCTGGGATAACCCCCACTTGATCATGGTGTATAATCCTTTTAATGTGCTGTTGGATTCTGTTTGCTAGTATTTTGTTGAGGATTTTTGCATCTATGTTCACCAGTGATATTGGCCTGTAATTTTCTTCCTTTGCGACATCTTTGTCTGGTGTTGGTATCAGGGTGATGGTGGCCTCGTAGAATGAGTTTGGGAGTGTTCCTCCCTCTGCTATATTTTGGAAGAGTTTGAGAAGGATAGTTGTTAGCTCTTCTCTAAATGTTTGATAGAATTCACCTTTGAAGCCATCTGGTCCTTGGCTTTTGTTTGTTGGAAAATTTTTAATCACACTTTCAATTTCAGTGCTTGTGATTGGTCTGTTTATATTTTCTATATCTTCCTGGTTCAGTCTTAGAACTTTGTGCTTTTCTAAGAATTTGTCCTTTTCTTCCAGGTTGTCCATTTGATTGGCATATGGTTGCTTGTAGTAATCTCTCATGATCCTTTGTATTTCTGCAGTGCCAGTTGTTACTTCTCCTTTTTCCTTTCTAATTCTATTGACTTGTGCCTTCTCCCTTTTTTTTCTTGCTGAGTCTGGCTAATTTTTTATCAATTTTGTTTATCTTCTCAAAGAAACAGCTTTTAGTTTTATTGATCTTTGCTATCATTTCCTTCATTTCTCTTTCATTTACTTCTGATCTGATATTTATGAATTCTTTCCTTCTGCTAACTTTGGGGTTTTTCTGTTCTTTCTCTAATTATGTTAGGTGTAATGTTAGGTTGTTTGTTTGAGATGTTTCTTATAACTTGAGGTACGATTGTATTGCTATAAACTTCCCCTCTTAGAACTACTTTTGCTGCATCCCATAGGTTTTGGGTTGTCAGGGTTTCATTGTCATTTGTTTCTAGGTATTTTTTAATTTCCTCTTTGATATCTTCAGTGATCTCTTGGTTATTTAGTAGTGTATTGTTTAGCCTCCATGTGTTTGTTTTTTGTTTTTTTGTTTTTCCGGTACATGGGCTTCTCACTGTTGTGACCTCTCCCGTTGTGGAGCACAGCCTCCGGATGCACAGGCTCAGTGGCCATGGCTCACGGGCCTAGCCGCTTCGCGGCATGTGGGGTGTTCCCGGACCGGGACACGAACCCGTGTCCCCTGCATCGGCAGGCAGACTCTCAACCACTGCGCCACCAGGGAAGCCCCTATGTGTTTGTATCTTTTACAGTTTTTTTTTTCCTTTGATTGATATCTAGTCTCATATCGATGTGGTCAGAAAAGATATTTGATACGACTTCAATTTTGTTAAATTTGCAAAGGCTTGATTTGTGACCCAAGATATGATGTATCCTCCAGAATGTTCCATGAGCACTGGAGAAGAAAGTGTAATCTGCTCTTTTAGCATGGATGTCCTATAAATATCAATCAAGTCCATCTTGTTTAATGTATCATTTAAAGGTTGTGTTTCCTTATTTATTTTCGTTTGGATGATCTGTCCATTGGTGAATGTGGGGTGTTAAAGTCCCCCACTATTGTTGTGTTACTGTCGATTTCCTCTTTTATGGATGTTAGCAGTTGCCTTATGTATTGAGGTGCTCCTATGTTGGGTGCATAAATATTTACAATTATTATATCTTCTTCTTGGATTGATCCCTTTATCATTAGGCAGTGTCCTTCTTTGTCTCTTGTTATAGTCTTTATTTTAAAGTGTATTTTGTCTGATATGAGAATTGCTACTCCAACTTTCTTTTGATTTCCATTTGTATGGAATATCTTTTTCCATCCCCTCACTTTCAGTCTGTATGTGTCCCTAGATCTGAAGTGGGTCTGTTGTAGACAGCATATATATGGGTCTTTTTTTTTTGTATCCAGCTAGCCAGTTGATGTCTTTTGGTTGGAGCATTTCATCCATTTACATTTAAAGTAGTTATCGATATGTATGTTCCTATTCCCATTTTCTTAATTGTTTTGTTTTTGTTTTTGTAGGCCTTTTCCTTCTCTTGTGTTTCCTGCCTAGAGAAGCTTCTTTAGCATTTGTTGTAGAGTTGGTTTGGTTCTGCTGAATTCTCTTAGCTTTTGGTTGTCTCTAAAGGTTTGTGTTTTTTTTGTTTTTTTTGCGGTACCCGGGCCTCTCACTGTTGTGGCCTCTCCCATTGCGGAGCACAGGCTCCAGACACGCAGGCCCAGTGGCCATGGCTCACAGGCACAGCCACTCCGTGGCATGTGGGATCCTCCTGGACCAGAGCACGAACCCGTGTCCCCTGCATCGGCAGGCGGACTCTCAACCACTGCGCCACCAGGGAAGCCCTCTCTAAAGGTTTTAATTTCTCCAGCGAATCTGAATGAGATCCTTTCTGGGTAGAGTAATCTTAGCTGTAGGTTTTTCCCTTTCATCACTTTAAATATGTCCTTCCACTCCCTTCTAGCTTCCAGAGTAACTGCTAAAAGATCAGTTGTTAACTTTATGGGGATTCCCTTGTATGTTAATTGTTCCTCTTCCCTTGCTGCTTTTAATATTTTTTCTTTGTATTTAATTTTTGATAGTTTGATTAATATGTGTTTTGGTGTGTGTCTCCTTGGATTTATCCTGTATGGGACTCTCTATGCTTCCTGAACTTGATTGACTCTTTCCTTTCCCATATTAGGGAAGTTTTAAACTATAATCTCAAATATTTTCTCAGTCCCTTTTTTTCTCTTCTTTTTCTGGGACCCCTATAATTCGGATGTTGGTGCATTTAATGTTGTCCCAGAGGTCTCTGAGATTGTCCTCAATTCTTTTCATTCTTTTTTCTTTATTCTGCTCTGCAGTAGTTATTTCCACTATTTTATCTTCCAGGTCACTTTTCTGTTCTTCAGCCACAGTTATTCTGCTATTGATTCCTTCTAGAGAATTTTTAATTTCATTTATTGTGTTGTTTGTCATTATTTGTTTGCTCTTTAATTCTTCTAGGTCCTTGTTAAACGTTTTTTGTATTTTCTCCATGCTATTTCCAAGATATTGTATCATCTTCACTCTCATTACTCTGAATTCTTTTTCAGGTAGACTGCCTGTTTCCTAATCATTTGTTTGGTCTGGTGGTTTTTTACTTTGTCCTTCATCTGCTGTGTATTTCTCTGTCTTCTCATTTTGTTTAACTTACTGTGTTTGGGGTCTCCTTTTTGCAGGCTACAGGTTCATAGTTCCCGTTGTTTTTGGTGTCTGCTCCCAGTGGGTAAGGTTGGTTCAGTGGGTTGTGTAGGCTTCTTGGTGGAGGGGAGTCGTGCCTGTGTTCTGGTGGATGAGGCTGGATCTTGTCTTTCTGGTGGGCAGGACCACATCTGGTAGTATGTTTTGGGGTGTGTTTGAACTTAGTATGATTTTAGGCAGCCTCTCTGCTAATGGCTGGGGTTGTGTTCCTGCCTTGCTAGTTGTTTGGCATAGGGTGTCCAGCGCTGTAGCTTCCTTGTCTTTGAGTGGAGCTGGGTCTTAGCATTGATAAGGAAATCTCTGGGAGAGCTTTCGCCATTTGATATTGCAAGAGACTGGGAGGTCTCTGGTGGACCAATGTCCTGAATTTAGCTCTCCCACCTCAGAGGCTCAGGCCTGACCACAGCTGGCCACAGCACCAAGACCCTGTCAGCCACATGGCTCAGAGGAAAAGAGAGAAAAAGAAAAGAAAAGAAAGAGAGAGAGAGAGAGAGAGAGAAAGAAAGAAAGAAAGAGGAAAAGGAAGGAAGGGAAAAAGAATAAAATAAAGTTATTAAAATGAAAAAATTATTAAAAATAAAAAATTTAAAAGTATTAAAAAAAGAGAAAGAGAGAGGGCAAGAAGAGAGCCACCGAACCAAAAAACACATCCACCAATGACAACGAGCACTAAAAAGTATACTTAAAAAAAAATAAGGACAGTCAGCACCCTAGGACAAATGGCAAAAGCAAAGCTATACAGACAAAATCACACAAAGAAGCATAAACATACACACTCACAAAAAGAGAAAAAGGAAAAAAAAATGTATAAAAAAAGAAGAGAGCAACCAAATCAATAAACAAATCTACTAATCATGATAAGCTTGAAATACTAAACTAAGATAAACATAAAACCAGAAACAAATTAGATGCAGAAAGGAAACCCCAAGTCTACATTTGCTCCCAAAGTACACTGCCTCAATTTGGGATGATTCGTTGTCTATTCAGGTATTCCACAGATGCAGGGTGCATCAAGTTGACTGTGGAGATTTAATCTGCTGTTCCTGAGGCCCCTGGGAGAAAATTCCCTTTCTGTTCTTTGTTCCCACAGCTCCTGGGGTTCAGCTTTGGATTTGCCCCTGCCTCTGCGTGCAGATCTCCTGAGGGCAACTATTCCCTGCCCAGACAGGATGCGGTTAAAGGAGTGGCTGATTAGGGGGCTCTGGCTCACTCAGGCTGCAGGGAAGGGAGTGGTACAGAATGCAGGGTGAGCCTGCAGTGTGACGTTGCAACAGCCTGAGGCACGACGTGTGTTCTCCCAGGAAAGTTGTCCCTGGATCACAGAACCCTGGCAGTGGCGGGTTGCACAGGCTCCCAAGAGGGGAGGTGTGGATGGTGACCTGTGCTTGAACACAGGCTTCTTGTGGCTGCAGTAGCAGCCTTACCATCTCATGCCCGTCTCTGGTGTCCACACTGATAGCTGCGGCTAGCTCCCATGTCTAGAGCTCATTTAGCCGGTGCTCTGAATCCCCTCTCCTCCAGTACCCCAAAACAATGGTCTCTAGCCTCTTAAGCAGTTCCAGACTTTTCCCCGGACTCCCTCCTAGCTAACTGTGGTGCACTAGCCCCTTTCATGCCGTGTTCACGCAGCCAACCCCAGTCCTATCCCTGGGATCTGACCTCTGAAGCCCGAGCCTCCGCTCCCAGCCCCCACCCGCCCCAGCAGGTGAGCAGACCAGCCTCTCAGGCTGGTGGGCGCTGGTCGGCACCAATTCTCTTTGCGGGAATCTCTCCGCTTTTCCCTCTGAACCCCTGTTGCTGCGCTGTCCTCTGTGGCTCTGAAGCATTCCCCCCACCCACCCCCCCATCTCAGCCAGTGAAGGGGTTTCCTAGTGTGTGGAAACTTTTCCTCCTTCACAGCTCCCTCCCTGAGGTGCAGGTCCCATCACTATTCTTTTGTCTTTGTTTTATTTTTTTCTTTTACCCTACCCAGGTACGTGGGCAATTTCTTGCCTTTTGGAAAGTCTGAGGTCTTCTGCCAGCATTCAGTAGGTGTTCTGTAGGAGTTGTTCCACATGTAGATGTAGTTTTGATGTATTTGTAGGGAGGAAGGTGATCTCCAAGTCTTTCTCCTCTGCCACCTTGAAAGCCTATTCATTTGTTTTTACTTTATTTTCCCCTTATATTTGATTTTAACTTTTTTGTTTTTTATATATTTTTTTATATCTTTATTGGAGTATAATTGCTTTACAATGTTGTGTCTGTTTCTTCTGTACAACAAAGTGAATCATCTATATGTATACATATATCCCCATATCCCCTCCCTCTTGAGCCTCCATCCCACCCTCCCCATACCATCCCTCTAGGTCGTCACAAAGCATTGAGCTGATCTCCCTGTGTTATGCAGCACCTTCCCACTAGCCATCCATTTTACATGTGGTAGTGTATATATGCCAATATACTCTCTCACTTTGTTCCAGCTTCCCCTTCCCTGCCTGTGTCTTCAAGTCCATTCTCTACATCAGCGTCTTTATTCCTGCCCTGCCACTAGGTTCATCAGTACTGTTTTTCTAGATTCCATATATGTGTGTTAGCATATGCTATTTGTTTTTCTCTTTCTGACTTACTTCACTCTGTAAGTGATGGACTGTAGGTCCATCCACCTCATTACAAATAACTCAATTTCATTCCTTTTTATGGCTAAGTTTTAACTTTTTCAAATATTTAGAATAATAATAAGATTCAAAATACCAAACTATATTAAAAGGAATACTTGAAGAGGTTACATTCCCTTTTCCTTTCTTCTCATCTCCACACACTCCATGTAGATAACCAATTTCATTAGTTTCTGGTTTAACATTTTTTTCCAGTTCTCTAACCTTTTGTTTGGCCATGTCCTTGCATCCATCTATTGAGTTCTTAATTTCATTTATTGTATCTTTAAATTCCAGTGTTTGTGTGGACATTTTAAAAATGGATTCTACTTCTTGGCTGAAATTTTTCATCTTTTCCTGTGTTTTCTTGAATGTATTAATAATATTCAGTATCCCTGTGTAATAACTTCAATATCTGGATCTCCTATAGATCTTTCTCCTAGCTTTCAGTCATTTGGTCTTGTCGTCTGGCATGTCCAAAGTGATGAACGACATCAAACCAGAGATTAAAGAGACACTAAGAAATAAAAATAAAATCACACTTTAGGCACATCATAGTCAAACTGCTGAACAACAAAGATGGTTTAGATTGAACGCAGGACTTTGCTTATAAAAATTCATTTCAAAGTCAGAGATCCTATCTTTCTCCAGAGAGAATTTGCTCTTATTTCTGGGTTGCAGCTTATCTAGGGCAAGTTACTGTAATCCCATCAGAGACTACCATGCTTCAAGGCTCTATTTCAGTTTTTTTGAGGGCTGATCTATCTCTGATTCTCCTACTCTTAGGATCCAGTCTTCTGGGGTCTCAAATGCAATATACTGAGGTATTTGCCAAGGCTATCCTATCTTGGCAAAACTTGAACTCTAAAATTGTGTCACTAAAACTCTAAGACTGCCAAAAACTCTACTCAGCTTTTCAACTTCCCAGTTTTAGGAGAAAAGAAAGGTCACATGGTTTGGTTAACTTCTTTTTACTTACCTTCTATATCATATCTTGGCTTCTTAAGTCTTGATAGTGGTAGTAGTAGTTCTCTAATGCCTTCAAACATTAAACAAAAATTTTTTACCCAGTTTTTCTAGTGGTTCTCTTCAGGAGGGTTAGTCTTTTATAAGCTAATCCAGCAAGATCATAATGAGAACCCTTAAGACAATATTTTAATGATGTGAATTCTTTCCAAGTTTAATTTTGTATTAAATATTAACCAATTAATATAGTACTAAGAATTTTTTATGGTGGGAGAATCAAAGGAAACTTTACAAAATAATACTGGGAATTATCTGGAAGATTAAACACCTGAGAATTGATGTGAAAAAATTTTAAAGGAGGCAGTAACAAACTTGGGATGTAGTTTATCTAATCCTGTCATATTTTAAATATTTTGATGGAGTTAGAAAAATGGTAGCAGTTTGATACTGGAGATCAAACAGGTAGATTAATAGAACAGAATTCAGAAATAGATCTAAAATAAAAGTAGAAATTCTGATTTTATATTCCTGTTGGTTCTGTTTCCCTGAAGAACCCTGACTAATACAGATTTTGGTATCTGGAAGTGGGGTGCTGCTGTAACAAATACCTAAAATTGTGAAAGTGGCTTTGGAACTGGGTAATGGTTAGAGACTGGAAAAGTTTGAGGTGCATGTTAGAATACAACCTACATTCCCTTTAAAGGGCTGTTGGTAGAAATATGAATGATGAGCTCTTCTGGTGAAGTCTCTGATAGAATTCAGGAACATGTTAGTGGAAACTGGAGGAAAGAGGATCCTTGTTATAGAATGGGAAAGTACTTGGCTGATTTGTATTCCAGTGTTTTGTGGAAGGTAGAACCTGTAAGCGATTATATTTGGTATTTAGCTGATAAGACTTTTAAGCAAAGTGTTGAAGGCACTGCCTGGTTTTTCATTGCTGCTCATAGTAAAATGTGAGAGGAATGAGGTAAATTGAAAAAGAAATTGTTATGAAAATGGAACCAAAACTTGAAAATTCTGTGTTTCCTTATTGCAAAAATGGATAAAGTGTGTACTAGAGGAAAAATCAAGGGTATGGCTGGATAATCATTTGCTCTAAAGAGATTATGGGTGTGATTTATGGAACCAATCAATCAGCCATCTCAGCAGAAATGCTGCCAGCTTGGAATGAAAGGGAAGGAGACAGGACAGAACGAAGTTTTCTGTGGCTGCCTCGGCATCCCCTTTGACCTAGCATTTACAATACCAGGAACATACACTCTAAATATGAGAAAGAGAAAAGCAGCTCCTGACATCCCAACTGACATGTAGCTAGAACTCTGGGTTGTTAGGAGTTGGCCTGATGCTCACAGCTAGATCATGTTCTCCTGTGGGACATACACATTCTCACAAAATACCAAAGTTGGACAAGGTCATTCTGAGAACTTGATAAAATGAGGCAAAATAAAGCTACTTTATAATTTTGTGTAAGTGTAGACGAAAACTATCACTGTGCAAAATACCAAATATCCCCCTCTCCCAGCTAATGTAAGTGACTGCTGCTTCTTACCCACCTATAGCTTTAACTTCTTTCCAGTAAGCCCCTTCTGTAGATAAGATTTGTTGAGATACCCAGCCACAGAATTATTCATGATTTTTGACAGCACCCAATCTAGAGCTGATCCCCCTTCTTTGGACCTTCTACAAAATCACCCATGGTGTGTTTTCTCCCTGACTGCAATGAATAATAAACCCAATTTTTTGACCTGTATATATGTTCCTGGTGGTCTTTGGCTGGAGGTAAATGACAGATATTAGTCAAGAGTACATCAAGTAGAATGATATTCACTACAGTAATGTTTATAAAGCAAAATACTGTAAAATAAACTAAAGGTCCATCAATATGGAACTGATAAAATAAATTCCAGTACCCCTTTTGAATGGAATATCATGCAGCTATTTAAAAGAATGAGGTAAATCTATGTGTGGTGATATAAAAGATCTCTAAGTTATCAAGTGATAAAGCCAAGTACAGAAAAATGTGGACATTACGGTTCAATTTTAGAAAGTAATTGTTTCAAACACTTATATACATGATAGCATTTACTGGTTCCAGAATCCTTGAAGTGCTCTCATTTTTGTGTATTATATCAAATAATATTTGCCATTTTAGAAATTAGAATTGCAAATTTTAAAAATCTATATATTATTTCATTTAAAAATAACAATATAAAACCCAACACATTAACATACATATTTTATGAAAAATAATTATTTTTCCAAAACAAATAAATTAGTGAGAAGTGTCATTATTTTACATGTTTGTAAATTATATTAATATCTGTCTTAATAGAAGACAAGTTGGTTCAAATATCTGCTTTTGTATTAAATTTGTTGCAATATAATATTTTGTTTGAAATATTGGAAGAAAACTTTGTCCCATAGAGATATGTCATTTGAAATAGGGCAGAATATTTTAATAACCATTTCAGATAGTTATTATATTCTTTTTTTTAAATTTAATTTTATTTACTTATTTTTTATACAGGAGGTTTTTATATGTTATCTATTTTATACATATTAGTGTGTATATGTCAATCCCAACTCCCAATTCATCCCACCACCACCACCACCCGACCCCACCCCCACTTTCCCCCCTTGCTGTCCATACGTTTTTTCTCTACAACTGTGTCTCTATTTCTGCCTTGCAAACCAGTTCATCTATAACATTTTTCTAGATTCCACATATATGTGTTAATATAAGATATTTGTTTTTCTCTTTCTTACTTCTTTCTGACAGTCTCTAAGCCCATCCATGTCTATACAAATGACCCAATTTCTTTCCTCTTTATAGCTGAGTAATATTCCATTGTATATATATATATATATATATATATATATATATATACCACATCTTCTTTATCCACTCATCTGTTGATGGGCATTTAGGTTGCTTCCATAACCTGTTTATATTAAGTAGTGATGCAATGAACATTAGGGTGCATGTGTCTTTTTGAATTATGGTTTTCTCTGGGTATATGCCCAGTAGTGGGATAGCTGGGTCATATGGTAATTCTATTTTTAGTTTTTTAAGGAAATTCCATACTGTTCTCCATAGTGGCTGTATCAATTTGCATTCCCACCAACAGTGCAAGAGGGTTCCCTTTTCTCCACACCCTCTCCAGCATTTGTTGTTTGTAGATTTTCTGATGATGCCCATTCTAACTGGTGTGAGGTGATACCTCATTATAGTTTTGATTTGCATTTCTCTAATAATTAGTGATGTTGAGCAGCTTTTCATGTGCCTCTTGTCCATCTGTATGTCTTCTTTGGAGAAATGTCTATTTAGGTCTTCTGCCCATTTTTGGATTGGGTTGTTTGTTTTTTTGATATTGAGCTGCATGAACTGTTTATATATTTTGGAGATTAATCCCTTGTCCATTGTTTCGTTTGCAAATATTTTCTCCCATTCTGAGGGTTGTCTTTTCATCTTGTTTATAGCTTCCTTTGGTGTGCAAAAGCTTTTAAGTTTCATTAGGTCCCATTTGTTTACTTTTGTTTTTATTTCCGTTACTCTAGGAGGTGGATCAAAAAAGATCTTGCTGTGATTTAAGTCAAAGAGTGTTCTTCCTATGTTTTCCTCTAAGAGTTTTATAGTGTCGGTCTTACAGTTAGGTATTTAACCCATTTTGAGTTTATTTTTGTGTATGGTGTTAAGGAGTGTTCTAATTTCATTCTTTTACATGTTGCTGTCCAGTTTTCCCAGCACAACTTATTGAAGAGAGTGTCTTTTCTCCATTGTATATCCTTGCCTCCTTTGTCATACAGTAGTTGACCATAAGTGCATGAGTTTACCTCTGGGGTTTCTATCCTGTTCCATTGATCTATATTTCTGTTTTTGTGCCAGTACCATATTGTCTTGATTGCTCTACTTTTCTAGTATAGTCTGAAGTTAGGGAGTCTGATTCCTCCAGCTCTGTTGTCTTCCCTCAAGATTTCTTTGGCTATTTATGGTCTTTCCTGTTTCCATACAAATTTGAAGATTTTTTGTTCTAGTTCTGTAAAAAATGCCATTGGCAATTTCATAGGGATTGCATTGCAGTTGTAGATTGCTTTGAGTAGTATAGTCATTTTCACAATATTGATTCTTCCAATCCAAGAACATGGTATGTCTCTCCATCTATCTGTGTCATCCTTGATTTCTTTCATCAGTATTTTATAGTTTTCTGAGTACAGGTCTTTTACCTCCTTATGTAGGTTTATTCCTAGGTATTTTATTCTTTTTGTTGCAATGGTGAATGGGATTGTTTCATTAGTTTCTTTTTCTGATCTTTCGTTGTTAGTGTATAGGAATGCAAGAGATTTCTGTGCGTTAATTTTGTATCCTGCAATTTTACCAAATTCATTGACTAGCTCTAATAATTTTCTGGTAGCATCTTTAGGATTATCTATGTATAGTATCATGTCATCTGCAAACAGTGACCGTTTTACTTCTTCTTTTCCAATTTGAATTCCTTTTATTTCTTTTTCTTCTCTGATTGCCATGGCTAGGACTTCCAAAACTATGTTGAATATTAGTGGTGAGAGTGGACATCTTGTCTTCTTCCTGATCTTAGAGGAAATGCTTTCAGTTTTTCACCATTGCAAATGATGTTTGCTATGGGTTTGTTGTATATGGCCTCTATTATGTTGAGGTGTGTTCCCTCTATGCCCACTTTCTGTAAAGTTTTCATTAGAAATGGGTGTTGAATTTTGTTGAAAGCTTTTTCTGCATCTATTGAGATGATCATATGTTTTTATTGTTCAATTTGTTAATATAGTGTATCACATAGATTCATTTGCATATATAGAAGAATCCTTTCATCCCTGGGATAAACCCCACTTGATCATGGTGTATGATCCTTTTATTGTGTTGTTGGATTCTGTTTGCTAGTATTTTGTTGAGGATTTTTGCATCTATATTCATCAGTGATATTGGTCTGTAATTTTCTTTCTTTTGTACTATCTCGGTACTAGCTCTTCTCTAAATGTTTGATAGGATTCACCTGTGAAGCCATTGCATCCAGGGTTTGTGTTTGTTGGAAGATTTTTAATCACAGTTTCAATTACAGTGCTTGTGATTGGTCTGTTTATATTTTCTATTTCTTCCTGGTTCAGTCTTGGAAGGTTATACCTTTCTAAGAATTTGTCCTTTTCTTCCAGGTTGTCCATTTTATTGGCATAGAGTTGCTTCTAGTAGTCTCTTCAGTTGCTTTGTATTTCTGCAGTGTCAGTTGTAACTTCTCCTTTTTCATTTCTAATTTTATTGATTTGAGTCCTCTCCCTCTTTTTGTTGATGAGTCTGGCTAAAGGTTTATCAATTTTATTTATCTTGTCAAAGAACCAGCTTTTAGTTTTATTGATCTTTGCTATTGTTTTCTTTGTTTCTATTGCATTTATTTATGCTCTAATCTTTATGATTTCTTTCCTTCTACCAACTTTGGGTTTTGTTAATTCTTCTTTCTCTAGTTCCTTTAGGTGTAAGGTTAGATTGTTTATTTGAGAATTTTCTTGTTTCTTGAGGAAGGATTGTATTTCTATAAACTTCCCTCATAGAACTGCTTTTGCCACATCCCATAGATTTTGGATCGTGTTTTCTTTGTCATTTGTCTCTAGGTATTTTTTGATTTCCTCATTGATTTCTTCTGTGATCTCTTGTTTATTTAGTAAAGTATTATTTAGCCTCCATGTGTTTGTGTTTTTTACATTTTTTCCCTGTAATTAATTTCTAATCTCATAGTGTTGTGATTGGAAAAGATGCTTGATATGATTTCAATTGTCTTAAATTTACCGAGTCTTCATTTCTAACCTAAGTTGTGATCTATCCTGGACAATGTTCTGTGTGCACTTGAGAAGAAAGTGTAATCTGCTGTTTTTGGATGGAATGTCCTATAAATATCAATTAAATCTATCTGGTCTATTGTGTCATTTAAAGCTTCTGTTTCCTTACTTATTTTCATTTTGGATGATCTGTCCTTTGGTGTAAGTGAGGTGTTAAAGTCCCCCACTATTATTATGTTACTGTCGATTTCCCCTTTTATAGCTGTTAGCAGTTGCCTTATGTATTGAGGTGCTCCTATGTTGGGTACATATACATTTATAATTGTTATATCTTCTTCTTGGATTGATCCCTTGATCATTATGTAGTGTCCTTCTTGTCTCTTGTAACATTCTTTATTTAAAAGTCTATTTTATCTGATATGAGAATTGCTACTTCAGCTTTCTTTTGATTTCCATTTGCATGGAATATCTTTTTCCATCCCCTCACTTTTAATCTATATATGTCCCTAGATATGAAGTGGGTCTATTGTAGACAGAATATGTATGGGTCTTGTTTTTGTATCCATTCAGCGAGCCTGTGTCTTTTGGTTGGAGCATTTAATCCATTCATATTTAAGGTGATTATTGATATGTATGTTCCTATGACCATTTTTTAAATTGTTTTGGGTTTGTTTTTGTAGGTCCTTTTCTTCTCTTGTGTTTCCCAATTAGAGAAGTTCTGTTAGCATTTGTTATAGAGCTGGTTTGGTGGTGCTGAATTTTCTTAGCTTTTTTTGTTTTTAAACATCTTTGTTGGAGTATAATTGCTTTACATTGGTGTGTTAGTTGCTGCTGTATAACAAAGTGAATCAGCTATATGTATACATATATCCCCCAATCCCCTCCCTCTTCGATCTCCCTCCCACCCTCCCTATCCCACCCCTCTAGGTGGTCACAAAGCACGGAGCTGGTCTCCCTGTGCTATGTGGCTGCTTCCCACTAGCTATCTGTTTTACATTTGGTAGTGTATATATGTCAGTGCTACTCTATCACTTCACCCCAGCTTACTCTTCCCCCTCCCTGTGTCCTCAAGCCCATTCTCTACATCTGCGTCTTTATTCCTGTCCTGCTCCTAGGTTCTTCAGCACCTTTTTTCTTTTTAGTTTACATATTACGTATGTGTGAGCATATGGTATTTGTTTTTCTCTTTCTGACTTACTTTACTCTGTATGACAGACTCTAGGTCCATCCACCTGACTACAAATAACTCAATTTCATTTCCTTTTATGGCTGAGTAATATTCCATTGTATATATGTGCCTCTCTTAGCTTTCACTTGTCTGTAAATCTTTTGATTTCTCCATCAAAGCTGAATGAGATCCTTTCTGGGTAGAGTAATCTTGATTGTAAGTTCTTCCCTTTCATCACTTTAAATATATCATGCCACTCCCTATGGCTTGTAGAGTTTCTGCTGAGAAATCAGCTGTTAACCTTATGGTAGTTCCCTTGTATGTTATTTGTCTTTTTTCCCTTGTTGCTTTTAATAATTTTTCTTTGTCTTTAATATTTGTCAGTTTGATTACTATGTGTCTTGGTGTGTTTCTCCTTGGGTTTATTTGTCCTGGGACTCTCTGTTCTTCTTGGAGTTGGGTAGCTATTTCCTTTCCCATGTTAGGGAAGTTTTCCACTATAATCTCTTCAGATATTTTCTCGGGTCCTTTCTCTCTCTCTTCTCCTTCTGGGACCCCTATAATGCAAATGTTGGTGCATTTAATGTTGTCCCAGAGGCCTCTTAGGCTGTCTTCATTTCTTTCCATTCTTTTTTCTTTATTCTGTTCTGCGGCAATGAATTCCACCGTTCTGTCTTCCAGGTCACTTTTCCATTCTTCTGCCTCAGTTATTCTGCTATTGATTCCTTCTAGTGTATTTTTCATTTCAGTTATTGTATTGTTCATCTCTGTTTGTTTGTTCTGTAATTCTTCTAGGTGTTTGTTCTTTAATTCTTCCAGGTCTTGGTAAACGTTTCTTGCATCTTCTCGATCTTTGCCTCCGTTGTCTTTCCGAGGTCCTGGATCATCTTCACTATCATTATTTTGAATTCTTTTTCTGGAATGTTGCCTATCTCCGCTTCATTTAGTTGTGTTTCTGGGGTTTTATCTTGCTCCTTCATATGGTACATAGTCCTCTGCATTTTCATTTTGTCTATCTTTCTGTGAATGTGTTTTTCATTCCACAGGCTGCAGGATTGTAGTTCTTCTTGCTTCTGCTGTCTGCCCTCTGCTGGATGAGGCTATCTAAGAGGCTTGTGCAAGCTTCCTCTTTGATATTTTTTTTGATACTATTGTAAAGCTTGATAAATTTTTCCTATTCCATTACATTAAAGTCCTCCAGTCTACCTCTCACTCTGAGTATATCTTTTATCCATGCATGATTCTGTCAATCAAGCACTGGTCATTTGAAAAATACTCACTGTGTCATGCAGATCTTCCAAATGTTGACATATTTTATACAATACAAAAAATTGCTGCATTTATTATTATCAGCACTGATTTCATCAAAAATTCTTTAAATATTGGTAGGCTATTATGCTGATAGTGGCAGACAGATATTTTGCAAAATTCTAATTTTCTCTTGTAACCTTGAATTTTATCGCTGGCAATAAATATTGTCAGTTGTTTTCTGTTAAGTGATAATCTGAATTACCATAATTTGTTTTAGTCTTTTTTCAAGTAAAAGTAATTGCATGAAAAAAATTGCTTGTTTATCTCAAAGTTCAAAAATTGTACTTTCCTTGAATAGTCATCAGTTTTGGTATGTGATAGAGGTGCTTTATGTGTAATGTCCATTTTTTTCACATAGAATAGTAAAAAATTGTGTGATCATAGGTTAAGATTTAATAAATTATTTTGTTTTTGTTTTTTACTACTTCATCAAGAATATTCTTAAATAAAACTTTTTTTTTCCTGTGAATACATGGCAATGAGGAATATAATTATTAGTTTAAGTACTTCTGCCTGATTCATGCTGAAGTGCCAGCAGTTTTACTGACCACTGTTTTTGCACTATCAGTACAAGTGTAAACACAGTAACAAAGGTAAATAACATTTTAATATCATCATGAAAATAGGTTTAATCTAAATGGGTCTTGGGTGGAGTTCCCATAGGGGTATGCGACAATACTCTCTGAAATGCTACATCAGAATATCAATTAAAACTAGGGAATAGACACAGTTATATCACACCATTTAAACTGAAGTATTCAAAAGTAAATAATAGATTATAAATTCGATTAAATGGGTAGAAAATTATACCATACACAGAGCTTCTTAACTTTAGTGAACCCCTGAAAATACACACAGATGTAAAATTCGCATACAGGCTCCTGGAAATGATCTGTGGATCCCAGGTTAAAAACCTGTCCATAAATGCTAGGCACTACTCTTCATAATTTTTGTCTCTCTCAATTTCATTTTAGCTTAGCCCGCCCTGCCTCTGTCTAAAAGTTAAAATCTCAGTGTTTCATAAGTGCTGTTGAAAACATACTCAACTTTTGCAATTTCTTTTTTTGTTGAATCAACTTCAAGCAGGGAGATGCAGGCTCCTTTTGTGTTCTCCCAACTTTGCTTCAGTCCTCCTTACTTAGCAATGACCCTGTGGTGCCTTTCTTTACTGTCATAATCACTGAAAAGGGCAGTTTCACACTGCCTCAAATTGTTACAATGCTTGTTGTCAACACTTAACACTAATCCCTAAGTTTCATTTTTCTCAACTGCCTACCATTTCACGTCAATACCTAAATCCACTCCATCAGGGTTAAAGCTGGCAAACAGTAAGTCCGTGTTCAGCCTAAGTCATAACTGTAAATTAAGAAATAACATTTTCTAAGAAAGTCAGTAGTGCAGGAGGCATAAGCATTTGCATTAGAAAAGATTACAGAAAGTACACGTATAAAAGTTAATGGCTGTGCATTGTGCCAATCCTTTTCAGTTAAGAGGACATATTATAGAGTCTAAAGCTTCCACAAGGTTCTCAAAAATAGTGGGGAAAAAGTAAAATCAGAGAACTTTACATACATATGAAGGAAGATCAAGACTTCAGGATGAAACAAAGTTCATCAGATATGGCTCTTTTCCACTTTTCTCTATTTTCCAAATGTTTTATAAACAGCATTAATTTTTACAGAAAGTTGCTTTAATTATAAGATACCATTTTTTTGGTAAAAGATTGAGATCTTCATTCAGACTATTTGGAGTTTTCCAGAATAATATAATAATATCTCCCCAAATAGCAGGAGGTTCTTATCTGGACTTCATGTGGCATATTTCTTCTTTAAAATAAAGTTAATCTTTAAAAATATTAGGGGACTTTTGGATTCTGTCTGCAATGTTACATAATACCTTTTCTGTTCTCTGATGCCTTTTTTTTTGAGCAAAAAAAAAAAAATCTTTAAAAGAAAGGAAACAAAGGAATGTATTTGACCTTTTGTTTTCTACAGAAGCCTGGTGTTAACATGATTCAATAAGAACTTATGAGACTCTTGCTAGACACAAGATACTTGCCTAGGACCCATAGGAAATGAACAAGATTCCTGCTATGTAGGTCATAAAATCTGGAAAGAGAGACATATATGTTTAAAAAAAGTATGAGGTAACCTGAAATATCAATTTTAATAAAAATGCAAAGTTCATGGAAACAGAAAGCATCAGATAAATTCTGTTTGAGGCATCGCTGAAAGATTCATGGAAAAAATGGAATTAGGGGAGAAAATTCTAGGTGAAAGTAGTGGATGTAGGGAAAGTGTTGGGAATGTTAAATGAAGTCTTTCAGTTGAGAGAACTGGGTAAAGGGAAAATCAGAGAGGGTAAGACGATGTGTATGAGGGGAGCCCTCCTCACCTTGCCTTCTCCTATCTTCTCAGCCTTATCTCTTGTTGCTCTTCCTCTTGCTCTCTCATTCCAGCTACTCCAGGCTTTTTTGAGTTCCTTAAACTCAGATGGTCCTCTGGCCACATGGACTTTTCCCATGCTGTTCCCTTTGTTGCATGTTTTTGCCTGGCTAAATCCTACCTATTTTGCAGATCTCAGCCCACTTCCTATCCTTAAGGAAGTGTTTTCTGATTCATCTAACTAGGTTATATTATACCCACTCATAGTATGCTATCATTTTCCTTTGTAACACTTAACACTTAAAATGCAACTTTATAAGGATGTATGATATTTTCATTAATGCCTGTCTTTCACCAGACTAAGAATTCCAAGAAGTAGGAATGGTGAGCACTTGTGTTCACCCTTTTATCTCCAGGTCAGAACACAGTACCTGGCACATAGCAAACATACAATAAATATTTATTGAATGAATGATGAATGAAGGTGGAAATGAACTAATGAAGTACAAAAAGAGGGAAGGTATGCAAGGTGACACAGTTTGCCCACTCCTACAAAAATAATGTGAATATGAAAAACAAAACACTTGCTTTTGAGTTGTGAATTTAACTATGTGTTTTTCAAGTGTTTACAACTGGCTTCCAGTGTTCTCTTGAAAAATTCATAGTTTGCAATTTTGAAATCGTGCTACCATGCAAGGAATTTGGATCAAATAATTAATGAGTACCCTTGGGCGATAAAACCCTGTGGCATAATTTAAAACTTTCACTTATTTTGAGGAAAGTTTAGAATCTCCTGATTTACAAGAAAACACAGGTCAAATCTTTCCCACCTACCCCAGAAGAGCACAGGGCAGGCACACCATGAATGCTTGATATTTGTCAACTGGAAACATCCTCCTGTATGAGCCCCTCAGCAACTCTGATTCTTGACCTGCCTGATTCTTCACCCATTCCATTTTGCCCCCATCAGATTGAGTAACACTGCCTCTTTAGCTATGTGCTCCCTGACCCCTGGCATGAGGTGGGGAACTTCTGCATGCAGCTCAGACCTGGAGAATGGGCTTGTGGAACCAGAAGATTTAGTACTCCAACCCAATACTCCAAATTGCCAGTATAATCCAAGACCTATAAAAATGTGATTAAAAGTGTCTTGATTGGTCTATGCTGGACCACCTAACAAGAGAGGAGGGGAAGAGATATGACCCCAGTCCTTAAGAACCATTTGAATATGACAGACAAGAATGCAAGAGAAACAGCTGGGAACTTCTAAGAGCTACACTTCCACAGTTTTAGGGAATGAAATGTTTTGAAAACATGTATCAAGGCAAGCCTAGTTACCCATTTAGTGAACCTGGGCCACACTCAATTTGTTTAGAAACTTAAGCAGTAGCTCTGAAATGTGGTTATATATGTAAATAGCCTGGAGTTTTTCCAATTATACATGCTTGGGTCCACCCAGAGAAAGGAGTCTGATTCTATGGCGATGGGGGCTAGGTAATGTGTGTGTGTGTAAATATATATATATGTAGATACATACATATGCACATATATATTTTATTAAATATTAAATTTATTTTATTTCTTAGAAATAATTCTACATCAAATATCAATACATAGGGCTTCCCTGGTGGCGCAGTGGTTGAGAGTCCGCCTGCCGGCGCAGGGGACACGGGTTCGTGCCCCGGTCTGGGAGGATCCCACATGCCGCGGAGCGGCTGGGCCCGTGAGCCATGGCCGCTGAGCCTGCGCGTCCGGAGCCTGTGCTCCGCAACGGGAGAGGCCACGACAGTGAGAGGCCTGCGTACCACGAAAAACAAAACAAAACAACAACAAAAAAAAATATCAATACATAATTTGTCATTATCATGAAAAGTTATTCTGGAATAAGAGGGAAAGACAATCTCAAAATTCACTGATCAGTTATCAGGATGTTCCAATGACCAAATCAACCTCATGTTCACCTTGCTCATCTGCAGAACTCAATGATATTAATATAGCCAAATTTGCCTCACAACTATATATATATATATTTATTTAAAAGTTATCTTTGAGATGTGATGTTGGCTTATTATTATTTTTATTGAAGTGCAGTTGATTTACAATGTTGCATTAGTTTCAGGTGCACAGCACAGTGACTCAGCCATATATATATATATATATATATATATACACACACATATATACATATGTATATATATATTTTTGAAAAATTTTCTCAGGACATCTGAATATTATCCCTACTTAAATACTAGGCTTGAACAAATTAGAGGTACTGAATATAAATCTCATCCATCTGCCCAAGGAAAATAGTCTAGATTGTATTTACCAATGGGGAAAAAGAAGATCTGTATCATTTGGATTGTTATGTAAGAGACTAGGAAAGAAGGAAGAAAAGTAGTGTTACCATTGAATCCCCTGAGTGGGACCAGGCATTGAATGTATAAGTCTCTAGGTCCAGATATTTCTCTTGTGTGAGGGTGTGGAATCGGGGAGGTGGTGAGAGGCAAGGGAATGACCTTTAGTATAGCCCCCCGTTTATAATTCCTTTTGGATAGCAACGGTAAAGAAAAGGTCATTTGAGCAGTTTGGGTGGGACAAGGACTTTCTTTATGGTGGTAGCAGCAGGGATACCATAGCCATCACTGGTGACAACAAAAATTTGTTAACAGAGTACCTGTTGTTTTCCCATGGCCACTCCTGGTCCACAGATCTTAGGGAAACTAAAGTAGCAGTCACAGCTTCTATACCAAAGAAGCTGTTATTGGGAAGCAAGGCTCTACACTGGGCATTGGGGAAGTGATTCACTGGAATCGTGGTATTATTGCAAGCTTTCCCAAGCAATTCAGTTTTCTTATATTCTTCTTGGTAGAAGAAAGCATCCACCAATAAAATTTGAGGAAAGGGCTAATCTCCCACAGTCTTGCTACATGTTTTACTATGAAAGCCAGTGTCAAATAAAACTTTCCACACATATAACATTTATTAGATAAATATTTATTAAGAAGGCAATTACACAGTTAATAAATATATTCTGTAAGCTTGATGAAGTTCCATTTCTATGTCCTTTAAGTTACTTAAGCATACTTGGTATTAGAGATTCATATGAGGCAGATTCCCAAGTCTGTGTCCTCTAGTGGGCATGAGGCAAACAGATATACCCAGCCAGACAGCTGGATATAGGATCTATTAGGGATCAAGCCACGGGTGATGTTCTTAATGGGTACAGGATACAGACCTTGGTGAATCCTTCTGTCTAGATAATGCAAGATTGGGAATGCCTCATTTCACCAACAAGAGCTACATATAACATCCATTATGTTATTTAGCAAGACGTTGGTTTCAGCAATGAAACCTATTTTTTTTACATTCACTATGTTAAACATATCGATAAATTTATTGATAACCAGCGTGGCTTCTGGTACTTGACACAATGCTGGCTGACCTCTCCTAAACAGTACATTCTTGATCACATGCTAACTGACTACCTCTAGATATAAAATTTTAACTGGTCCCTGTATAATATTATACTGTCTATAACAAAGTATTTTAAAATAAATTTCCTATATTGATTTAGGAGTCTTTTGTTTTTCCAGTGAGGAGTAAACATAAATACCTAAGATGGAGGCTTATTTTATTTAGGATACTGATAGACTCATCTCTTCTATAAAACCATATGATAAAAAAATTAATAATAATAATTATAACATTACTTAACATTTATCAACAATGTAATATATTCCAAACACTGTGCAAAATATTTATACCTACTTTCTAGTTTTAATCCTTATAACAACCCATAAGGTAGGTATTATTATCTCCATTTTGTAGATGAAGGAATTGAGGCAAAGAGAGGGTACACAATTTGACTAAGATCATGCAATGAGTATTTCACAGAATGGCTCAGTGTTCAGAAGTTTCTGTATTTCTCTGTCATACCAAGGAAGTGAGTGTTATTCTCCTTTAAAGAAGATCTATTTTCTTCATCTAAAACAGCTCTCAAACCTGGTCATTTCTCTGGGTCTCCACCACCACTGGCCCTATTCAAGTCACTATTTCTCTTCCCTTCAATCCTTGAACATTCCAAGTTCTTTACCCCTCAGGATCTCTGTAACTCACTGGGCCTCTAACTAGAAAACGCTTCTCCCTCCCCTTTGGATGCCAAGCTCCCTCTCCTCCTTCAGGGGCCAGTACAGTGAGGCCCTCCATGAATATCCTATGCAAAGTAGACACCTGATTCCATCCCCACCAAACTACTTTCTATCATCTCATCCTGTCTGTGTCCTTCATGGCACTTATCCTAACGTGTAATTGTTTGTTTGTTTGGGCTGTTATTGTTCTACCTGCTGCCCCCCACCTTCCAGAATTAAGTACCACAAGGACAGAGATTGTGTGTGTGGTGTTCTGTTCTCTATCCCCAGTGCATGTGACAGTGCTTGTCATAAAAAGGCCTCTTGGTGAATTCTTGAATGTTAAATGAATGAATTCAGTCAAGGCTTAACTGACATATATTAGATCTACTCTTTCTCTGAGATGTTCAAGATGAGACAGTCCTTTGGTTAACTGACTTTAATGGTGAAAATCTCTTTTAAAATGTTCAAACTGAGCTCTATAGCAAATCTTCTATGTGATTGATTTTCTAAAACTTCACAGAGGCAAAGATCTGAAGGGAGTCTTAAAGATACTCTGATCTAATCTTCAGAGGAACAGACTGGGGCTCACAGGATTTTAACAGCTCTGAAATAGACAGGAGTTGTTACATTTAAGCACTCCTAAATAGACAGGAAGACAACAAGGGTCCTTTTCCTAATATTTCTGGAACTTTCAAACTGGGGAGATCAAAAGTGGAACTTTTCAAGATATGAATTCCTGTCCCCACTCCACCCTCAGCAGATTTGGGTCTGTGGATATGTATGATTTAAAATCTTCCCAGGTAATCTGACCATCATTCTGGTTTAAAAGCCTATCTCTCCAATATTATTTATCTCTAAAGACCACACTATTCATAATAAAACACAGGGAAGAAGGGAAGGAGCAGTATCACCCTCTCACTCCCTGTCACAGTAAGATTATTGTACTTCACAGAAGCACCAGTGCTCTTTCCCAGAACCAGTCTGAGGTATAGTTTCCAGCTTCTATGCCCAACACCCAGGTGCATATTTCTACTGCAGCTTTTAGCATGAAGCAATAATCACTTTCTCTCAGCCTTTCTCTTCTGAACACTTCTACTTAGTACTTTCTAACTGCCTACTTTAAGTGTCACTGCTTCCCAAATATTACTTGCTGTTCATCACTGATCCATTTCTGGACCTTAAATATGATTTCCAAGCAAATCCCATGCATTACACCACAGCATGACTTAAATGCACATCACAAGAAATTACCTAATTTCCAAAGACTGCAGTAAACATGAGATGACTTTGGATAGCTTAACCTATCATCTTTCTTTAAAAGCTTGCATACTTAGTTTCCTTTTGTGTTACTCACTTTACACCCTCTACATGTATTCTGATTTCATTGCTCTTATTCTCCTTTTCACATAGAATTAAACATAAATGCTAATATCATTTTTTTCATTTGGCACTTCGAATTTTTAATTCATCTAATATTCCATTTTATCCCATTGGCTATTGTATGAGGTGAGTAGGAAAGATTTTTTTCTCCCCCTATTACAGATGGTGATACCTAGAGGGGCTCCTGCACACTTCATCTAGAGACACCATCTGGAGTCCTGGCTGTTGTGAAAAATATAAAATAAGACTTGTATAAATAGAGTGACTTTTCTTTCTTTTTTTTTTTTTTTTTTTTTTTTTTTTTGCGGTACGCGGGCCTCTCACTGTTGTGGCCTCTCCCGTTGCGGAGCACAGGCTCCGGACGTGCGGGCTCAGCAGCCATGGCTCACGGGCCCAGCCGCTCTGCGGCATGTGGGATCTTCCCGGGCCGGGGCACAAACCCGTGTCCCCTGCATCGGCAGGCAGACTCTCAACCACTGCACCACCAGGGAAGCCCAGAGTGACTTTTCTTAATGGAAAGACTACATCACAAACATGAGGGTACATCCCCACTAATGTATAAATTGTAGTAATTTTACTTAAAATCTTCACAGTTTTAAGATTATTGCTAGTGGATAATAAAACTTTTATTACCCTTGAGAATGGTACCTTTTTTGCATAATATTTTCTAGTCAGCTAATTAATGAGCTACAAGAAAGTGTTTCTTTTTTGTAGTTGCCTATAATCTTGCATTTTACTGAACTTTGTCATCAGTGCTAGTACTTTTCTTTTCACTGATTTAATTGGACTTCCTGAGTAGACAATAATATTACATTTTTTTCTTACCAATTTTAATATATTGTTTCATTTAAAGAAAAATCTTATTGTATAGGTTAGAACAAGTGTCAGCAACCTTTTTCCGTAAAGAGCTAGTGGAATATGTAGGTTTTGTTGAGCTATATTGTCTCTGTCTCAACTATTCAACTTTGCACTTGCAGTGCCAAAGTAAGCCATAAAAAATACATTAATGGGTGACCATGGCTGTGTTCAAATAAAGCTTTATTTGTAGTGTGGAAGTAGCACCAGATTAGAAATATCAGCCATTGGAAGAGAATAGAAGACCCCCAGAAACCCACACACATATAAACACTTGACAGTGGAGACACTACAGAGCAAAGAGTAAAACATGATATTTTATTCATGTACTGGGACAATTCCCCTATAGCAAAAAGAAAATGAATCAGATAAATCAACCTCTGCCTCATACCACCAGAAAAAACAATTCCAAGTGAGACTTGAATGTGAAAACCAGCAAAATAAAGTTTTTAGAAGTTAATATAGGGGAATAGTTTCATTATACCAGGTAGGAGAAGATTTTATTAAAAAGGGCACAAGAAAGACTAACAACAAAGGAAAAAACCAATATATTTGATTACGTTAAATTTTAAAACTTCCTTTCATCAAAAGAAAGTGAAATGGTAAACCAGACAGTGGTAGAAGATATTTGTAACATATATACTTGACATAAGGCTTCCATCATATGTTGTATTCCTACAAATCAATAAGAAGACAGATACCCAGTAGAAAAAAAAATGGCAAGGGAATTTAAAAGGCATTTCATAAATTAGGAAAACAAAACAACCAAGAATGTCACTTGAAAAGGTGCTCATCCTCATTAAACATCAGGGAAATTCAAAATAAAACCACAAGAACAGACTGTTACTCATTCACCAGAATGGCTAAAATTAGAAGACTGAATATCAAGTGTTAGTTGTGAAGCAAGATTTAATACAGAGAAATGCACATGTGTACCTAGGGACATGTGCAAGAATTTTCATAGTAATATTATTCAAATAGTAAAGAACTGTAAACAATTCTAATGTCCATTAGAAGTATAAAAAATAAATTTTGCCAATTGAATTTTATTCAATATATAAATGAATGAACTATAGCCATATGGAACAGCATGGGAAAAATCTCATGAACAATACAAAAGAAACCATAAAGCATGATTCCATTTACCTAAATTTCAAAATCAAGTGATACTACACTGTAAGGTGTTTAAGGATGAGTATTTGGATGGTAAAAGCATAAAGACTAGGAAGCAACATGATATACCTAGACCTGAATCCTTTCTCTCCTACTTACCTGCTACTTATGCTACTGAAATTCTCATTATCATTTGTAAAATGAGAGTAATAATATCTACCTCTCAACGTTGTTGTAACAGTTAATCAGGATAATGCATGTGAAACTCTGAGAATAGAGCCTGGTGTTAAGGGTTTCAGCCTTTGAGAGGTAATTTTACTGTTGTCCCTCACAGTTTTGAACCAACTGACATTAGAAAAGAATAAAAATAGGGACTTAATGACTGATAAATCTGATAACCATGGTTAAACCACAATGATCTTTCATAATTCCTCTTGGAGATGGAGTCTCCATAGGCAGCTTTAATGTCCTTAGAGCTTTGTAAGTGGAAATAGAACAAGTGAGGACATGTATTTAGGGGTCTGACAACTTCACTCCATCTAATGAAGAAACATTATCCAAAAGATGTCAGAATCGTTCCATCTCAACATCAGATAGATGCGTACTTCTCCCATAGAAGAGGACTGTGTTATCTCATTAAGGTTCCCTCCTCACCTCATGGAAACAGGAGGGCAGTTTTCCCAAACATATGACACATACTGAAGACTCAAAACATGAACATAGTCATCATGGTTGTGAAAGTAGAAGTAGCGATTATTTTTGCTAGGATGATGATGAGACTGATAATAATTTTAAAAGTAAAATAACAGGCCACCGTTGAATAAAAGATATATAAGTTATAACTCTACAAAGTAATGAAAAAACAATGTTAGGCGCCAAACTGGCAGCGTTTCACAAGCATAAATATTCAAATCATACCTTAAGAAAGAGCTTTACACAACAGGTGTAAACAGTCATCTGGTGGCTATGACCTGGGAGCCCCAAGAAGGGGTCCTCCTGAGAATTGTCTCCTAAGCTCCTTGTCCAACAGCATATTGCTGTGTGGGGCATACCCTTTCAAACGTCCGTTTCTCTGAAGACCATGGCACTAGAAAACTCCTGTTGAAAGGGTGACTAATAGCATGCATTCTTTGTTGTTCTTAATTAGACTTGAAAGTTTGATCAGTGTACCAAGAAATTAGCCACCATTTTAGAAAAAAAGCCAAAAATGAGCCATGTCCAGGAGAATGGTAAACCTGTAACTGCATTCTGATAAGAGGAAGGAGTAAGAAGAGTCTGGAGCTTGGGAAGTTGACTGTTGGAAATAGTATCAAATGTGGTGCCCAGGGGAGGACATCCTTTGGGTATCTGAGGCAAAGGGGAGATGAAGACAAATTTTGTATACTTCGTGATTTGGCCAAGGTCTATTCCCATTTTGAGTTATTAGTTTTTAATGCCTTGATGTTAATAATGGTGTAATCTGTACATAGATAATAAATTCTGTATGAATGTAAGGAGGCAGAAGTTTATAGCATCACTGGTTTTTAATGTGCACTGCTGGGAAATACATGGGACCCTAGAGACCAAATACTTCATCTTTTCCAGAGATGCTTAATGGAATGACTGAGTGGGTTGCATGTGTATATAAAGCCTTTCTTTGCTATTATTCTTCCTGCCTCCTTGTATTCCCCACACTATGCCCTATCAGAACAGTTTACTAAGCATCACCGACACAAACCTGACAAACTCTTCAGCATTTCTGTCATTCTTAATATTGTGGGCAGTTGAGAAGACTTCTCATTTCACTCAAAAGAGACATTTTGAAACACATCTAATGGATTTAAAATACAAAAAGCAAATAGGAAAAGTTACTGTTGTGCACATTACACAACTTCACTCAACTCATTGATTTGTTGGTACAAGAATAAAAACGATACAGCCACTATGGAAAATAGTATGGAGGTTCCTCAAAAAATTAAAAATAGAACTACCATACGATCTAGCAATCCCACTTCTGAGTATTTTTCTGAAGGAAACAAAAACACTAATTTGAAGAGATTGTATGCACCCCTATGTTCATTGCAGCATTATTTACAATATCCAAGATATGGAAGCAACCTAAGTGTCCATCAACAGAGGAATGGATAAATAAGATGTGATATATATATATACATATATACACACATACATATAAGCACACATATATATATAGCAGAACATTATATATATAGCAGAACATTACTCAGCCATAAAAAAGGATGAAATCTTGCCATTTGTGATAACACGATGAACCTAGAGTGTATTATACTTAGTGAATGTCAGACAGAGAAAAACAATACCATATGATCTTACTTATACGCGGAATCTAAAAAGCAAAACAAACAAACAGACAACAAAACAGAAACAGACTCCTAGATACAGAAGACAAACCAGAGAGGAGGGTGATGGGGAGATGAGTGAAATAGGTGATGGAGATTAAAAGGTACAAACTTAGAGTTATAAGATAAATAAGTCACAGGGATGTAATATACAGTCAATAATATTATAATAACTTTGTATTGTGACAGATGGTAGCTGGGTTTGTTATGGTGAGTGTTTTGTAGTGTATAGAATGTTGAGTCACTATGTTGTACACCTGAAACTAACATGATATTGGAAGTCAGTTATACTTCAATTAAAAAAATAAGTAAAATTTTTTAAAAAAAATAACAGGAAGTAAGTCAGAAAGAGAAAAACAAATACCGTATGCTAATGCATATATATGGAATCTAAAAAAACGGTACTGATGGCAGCACCTAGTGGCAGGGCAGGAGTAAAGATGCAGATGTAGAGAATGAACTTGAGGACATGGGGGCGGGGAAGAGGAAGCTGGGACAAAGTGAGAGAGTAACATTGACATATATACACTACCACATGTAAAATAAATAGCTAGTGGGAAGCTGCCGCATAACACAGGAAGATCAGCTAGATGCTTTGTGATGACCTAGAGGGGTGGGATAGGGAGGGTGAGAGGGAGGCTCAAGAGGGAGGGGATATGGGAATATATGTATATACGTAACTGATTCACTTTGTTGTACAGCAGAAACTAACACAACATTGTAAAGCAATTATACTTCAATAAAGATATAAAAAAAAGAATAACAACAACAGCAGCCACAACAAAGCAAACGAAACAAAACTAAAAAATCAAAACAATAGCTGAATGTATTTATTTGCCAGGGAACACACACTGTGAAGAAATTCACTCAGTAGTACTCTAAAAGCAAAATGTCAATGTAATTTTAGAGTTGAAATATAGGGGGCATTCATGGCACTTATGCCAATTAATTAAAACTAGTACTCTGGATAGACTGAAATGAATCCCTACCTCTAATTGTAATTGTTAAAATAAGTCTCATTTTTTACTTGTCAAGAAAAAGTCTTCTGTTAGCTTCATTGAGAATCTAGTTTGCTGGGGTAGCTCAACATTCATAGTCATTTATCAGCTTCAGCTAGTCAGAACCGGTTGTGTGAACTACAGCATTGGTTTTGACATCTAGGAAAGCACTGCTGTAGGTAGGTAATTTTCCTTGCACATGTATTGGGAAAAACAAATCTGACTCCATATTGGATCTGTTTCTTTTGCTGTAACCTTTGTATTCTAGTGCTTTTGCTACAAGTTAATCACTAAACGGGTGTTACCTATAGTTTAAAGTATACATAATGGCCCATCTCTGGGAACCCTGCCTCCCATGCCTGAACATTAAGCTAAAATACCTTGGTTTAGCTCACAAAAAAACATCCTGACCAGGCCCACGTATGAATGGCTGCAGGAAAGAAGAAATTAACAGAGGTTAGGAGTCTGGCTGGAACCAGGAGATATTTGCAACAATTTTTCCCCTTTGTACTTTACCTCCTCACTTCCCCCCTCTTTGTTCTATGAAAAAAGTTAGCATCCAAACCGAGGCAAGATGGTTCTTTGGGACACTAATCCACCATCTTCTCAATCTGCAAGCTCTCCAAATAAAATCACTATTTCTTGCCCCAGCAATTCATCTCTTGATTTATTGGCCTGTCATGTGGCAAGCAGTATGAGCTTGGACTTGGTAACATACACAGGGAATTTTGTCTTTATGTTCCTTTTAATCCTCCCTTAAGATTAGCTCCAGACTAAATAAAAATGTCTGCTCTATTTGTTATCCAAGACACAATTCTTGAAAGCCTGCTTCCCACTAAAGAACCTTTCATTTAACTAGGGCATACTTTCCTATAGTCCCTTCCTTCCAGTACTGTTACATCCCCAGGGGTTGGTCCCATTCCCAGTAATTCCACCCTGTTCCTGCTGTCTGCCTGGGGATGTGGAGACAAATATATGATTAAAACCACCAATAAGGGCTTCCCTGGTGGCACAGTGGTTAAGAATCTGCCTGCCGATGCAGGGGACACGGGTTCGAGCCCTGGTCTGGGAAGATCCCATGTGCCGCGAAGCAACTAAGCCCGTGAGCCACAACTACTGAGCCTGCGTGTCTGGAGCCTGTGCTCCGCAACGGGAGAGGCCGTGACAGTGAGAGGCCCGTGCACCGCGATGAAGAGTGGCCCCCGCTCGCCGCAACTGGAGAAAGCCCTCGAACAGAAACGAAGACCCAACACAGCCAAAAATAAATAAATACATTTATATAAAAAAAAAAAACCAGGCTTCCCTGGTGGCGCAGTGGTTGAGAGTCCGCCTGCCGATGCAGGGGACACGGGTTCGTGCCCCAGTCCGGGAAGATCCCACATGCCGCGGAGCGGCTGTGCCCGTGCACCATGGCCACTGAGCCTGCGCGTCCGGAGCCTTTGCTCCACAGCAGGAGAGGCCACAACAGTGAGAGGCCCGCGTACCGCAAAAAAACACAAAAACAAAACAAACAAAAAAAACCCCACCAATAAAACAAATTTAGAAAATAGACTATTTCTTGGTTTCAAGAACATGTACAAATGTTTTGGTATAACATAGAGTTAAGAGTAAAAGAAAATTTTTATCAATAGGATAATGTTAACTATATGAAAAAATATTACTTGGTAAAAAAATGGAAGGAATAAAGCCCTGAGATTAACAATGTGAAAACTAGTTTCTTTGTGGTGGTAGGATGATATATGATTTTCTCCTACTTTTTTTTTTACTATTTTTTCCTGAAATTTGTATTTCCTTTCTTTTAAGGTATTTTCAGTACTCTGATAATCAGGAAGGAAAAAACAAAAAACAAAAAAAACTGATTCCAAAAGGCTAATGTCAGTGCAGTAAACACAGGTTAAAATAGTATAATTCAGAATTTTCAGTCTCATTTAATGATATTTATACTACGTAATAGTAAAATAATAACAGAGGAAATTAACATTAATAATTCTTCTAAAAAAATACATTTATGCAGCCTTCTAAAGAAAAATTTCTTGTTGTTTTTCAGTGTTTTTAACAAATAAATATAAAGAGGACTTTGCAATGCAGATTTTTACAGGTATTAAAGGATTTCTAGAGTCTTATTTGTTTTGGTCATGATTTCATACCATGGTTGTTCTTCTTTATAGTTGTCTATACCTGCCTTACTTTGGATATTTCACTCTGTAAAATAAACATTTTAGTCTTTCCAACTTACCACAGCCTCTCATGGACTCTCTGTATCTGATATTCTACTGTTACTGAGTCCAAGCTCTACTGGTCACCCAACGACAGGCCAATAAATCAAGAGATGAAGCGTTGGGGCAAGGAATAGTGACTTTAGCTGGAAAGCCAACAGACTGAGAAGATGGTGGACTCGTGTCCCAAAGAACCACTTTATCAGAGTTAGAATTCAGGCCTCTTTTATACTAAAAGGGGAGGCAGTGAAGCTGGCTGTTGCAAACTTCTTTGTGCAGGAATCTTTTGTTCTTGCAGCCATCCATGCTATAAACCTCCAACAAAACAATTATTTTCTGCTCTGAAACTTTTTATTTCTATATGAATGGAAAATTATTATACCTTTAAAGGCCAGAGCCCTGAAAATGAGGTATCATATATATTTCAGGCTCTAGGCAACATTCTTCTACAAAAGTGCAGAGCCAGCATGGCTAAGCTCAGCCAACAGAGCACAGGGATTAGAGCTAAAGAAACAGATCCAATATGGAGTCAGGTTTGTTCTTCTCTGTTACACTACCACATATTTAGTTCCACTTTGACCATTGGAAACACTCTCCTTTCCATACCATCCCCATCTCTCTGGGAATACTGAGACCTAGAAATTATAATATCCCAAGCTCTTAAAAGTGCAGTTGTCTTAAAGGTGTGAGCTATTTGAAGAGTCAAGCATAGCCTTAGGGTACAAGAGGACTTTACTCCTACTGTACAATCAATGGGTGATGGGTTACTGTTGATTGGCAGCTCTCATTAGATGGAAACAAAAGATTCAGGTCACCACAACCCTGACTAGTTAGATTGGACTCTCAGTTCTGTTTTACATCCACTTAGTTCCTTGTCTCTGGACCCTCCTGGTATCTTCTTGAGGGTTGAAGCTTTCTTCTCTCTACTTGGTCTCCCTCCTCTCCCTTTCCCCTAGCAAACAGTTTTTATCTAGATAAGGAACAGGAATATTCTGTCTGTACATATGCATCTGAATATTTCATGTTTACACCTAGACCAGTGGCTTTTAAACTTAAGAGGCAGGATTTGTCATCTTTGCTTACTTGGTTATTCAGTGATCCCTTTTCCCCAACATCAGCAAGTAAAGGCTAAATAGAAAGAATAAATGCAGGTAAATTCCTCATTGTTTTGAGCCATTAGAAACTGCATGATGCACTGGTCTGGCATCCACTTGCCTTGTAGCTTCACTACTAACTCTTATCCAACCACACTGGACCATTTGCAGTTCCAGGAATATGCTATGCTGTGTCCTTCATGCTATTCCTTCTTACTTGCTCTTCTCTTTACCAGAATGATCTTCCCCTTCCTCATTTTGCTAACTCCTTCAGAACTCAATACCAACATCCTCCTCCAGGAAGCCTTCTCTGAATCTCCATGCTTTTCTCTGCACTTCCAGAACAAGAAGCAAGTTCAGATGGCCCTTGAGGTTAATAGCCTTCTCCTTTGTAGTTTGGCAAGTTGCTGGCTCAGCAAGTATGAGTAACTCCCCTGAAGAACAGATGGATGTAGTGCCCTATCTTTGTATGCTGCTCCTTTATAACAAGGCCATTCCCTTATAGAATAGCCCACTGTTACCTAGTCACCTAGAGAGTCCCTCCCTTTTTAAATATGAAGAGTGTTTCAGGGGCAGACTCCCATGGTCTGTCCTATCACACTGGGCTGGCCTAGGCACACCACCCCACGACACAACTAGAACCTAGAGGATCATGTGGTTCTGCCACTTCTCTGCTAGTAAATTTGTCAGCAACAAGTTCTGTTTTATGTTTCAACCACGTGATGGCTGTGACATGGTCTGCATGCTCATTGTGCCTAGGTCTATTAGGTGAGCACTTTATATGTTGTAATAATTTATGCATTTGAATTTCCCACTAGACTGTAAATTTCTTGGGGGAAGATAATGCTTTGTTTGTTTTTGTATGCCTAGGATTCAGCACAGTTCTTGCACATAATTGACGCTCAAAAAGAGATTAATGAATATCTCCTTTTATTCATTAAGCCCCATATACATGACTATTATTTTATTGAGCTAATGATTCCCCAGTGCTTCTGTTGAATACAATTCTTGAATGAAGAGTGATAATCCTTAATTGAGGAGATTAAGGCCCTATATGTAGATAATAAGGGATGACACTAAATCAAACTGAAAACTTCAGAGATGTCTCTGATTGCACACAGTTAATATTTATTCCTCATATTTTTTTATGCAAGAGCCATTTCTTCTTAAAATTAATTACATGGTCCTGGTTCAACCAAAATGACCTCTGTAATGACTCATGGATCATTCATCACTCTTGTTTATGAGCTCTCAGAGTAATTTTAGGGTTTTATTTAAACCTATAAATTGTGTGTGTGTGTGTGTGTGTGTGTGTGTATGTACTTGTTTTCTTTTGCTTTATTTCAGACTGAGACTGCTAAAAGTCAAATATTTTCATCTGAGATAAACATTAAGATAAGTTGTGTCTACACAACTTGGCATAACTTGACGGTTGTGTCAGAGAGAGTACAGTACCAACTAGGAAAACATCTAAATACCCATTATTTAATGGGTCACAGGAATCCACAGGAATTCTGATTCTTATAAGTTTCATTCTAATCTAATGGTACACAGGTGTGGTTTCCTATGTTGTAACATTGTTAGTACTGAAAATAATTTTTCTGTGGTATTCACATATGTTTTTGAATATTGGAAAAAATAATATGCAGCCCTTCTAAAGATCAGGGCTCTCCAAACTGCTATTTCATGCCTTGGAGAAGGACCCAGAGAAGTAAATTAAAATTATATACAGAGATGTCAAGCACATCTGCTTGGTGGAATCTTGTGAGAGTAAATTAACATATGTAGTAGGGGACAGTAGCGGGGGAGAATAATGTTAGGAAGAGAGACAGCTAACACTTATAAAGAGCTTAGTTTGTAGCAAGACTTTATGTCTTTATTTATTTATTTGTTTATTTTTTGAGGCTTTGCAATAATTTTTTAATGAAGCATATTAAGTTTTTGTTTATGACTACAAGAATGCATATTCATAATAAAAAATCTTGGAGAATACAAGGGAAGCATGAAGAGGGGCAAAAGAAAATCACCCTTAGTTTACAACCAAAGACAATCAACGTCTATATTTGGTATATTTTCTTTTATTCTCTTTTATATCTTGCATTGAAGTTTTTGGCTTTGATTTTTATTGTTCATATTATTTCATGAATAGTAAAATGCTAATCATATTTTATTGATTGATAGATAATTTGCATCTATTGATACTGAGTCTTTTTCCTGGACAGAGAGTCTGTACTACTGTAACAGTGAACAACTTACAGATCTGTTTGCATATTTTTTCTAAATAATATAATTTAGTTATCTATTTTATATATAGTAGTGTATATATGTCAATCCCAATCTCCCAATTCATCCCACACCTTCCTTCCCACCTTGGTAACCACAAGTCTGGTTTCTACATCTGTGACTCTATTTCTGCTTTGCAAATGAGTTCATCCGTACCATTTTTCTGGATTCTACATAGAAGCTATATTATATTTGCATTTCTCTTTCTGACTTACTGCACCTCTGTATGAAAATCTCTAGGTCCATCCATGTCACTGCCAATGGCGTTATTTCATTCCTTTTAATGGCTGAATAATATTCCATTGCATATATGTACCACATCTTCTTTATCCATTCCTCTGTCGATGGACATTTAGGTTGCTTCCATGACCTGGCTATCTTAAATAGTGCTGTAATGAACATCGGGGTGCATGCATCCTTTCGAATTATGGTTTACTTCTGATATATGCCCAGGAGTGGGATTGCTGGATCATATGGTAGCTATATTTTTAGTTTTTTAAGGAACCTCCATACTGTTCTCCATAGTGGCTGTACCAGTTTACATTCCCACCAACAGTGTAGGAGGGTTCCCTTTTCTCCATACCCTCTCCAGCATTTATTGTTTGTAGATTTTTTGATGATGGCCATTCTGACCAGTGTGAGGTGGAAATAACTGCCAAGGAGCAGAATAAAGAAAAAAGAATGAAAAGAAATGAGGACAGTCTCAGAGACCTCTGGGACAACATTAAACCCACCAACATTCAAATTATGTCATTATTTAAATTAATTGTCACAAGAACCGGAAGTATAATACGCATATCATTGTCTTCACTTTACAGGTGAGGAAATTGATGCTAAATATTACCTAGCTAATATGTGGCAGAGCAGAGATGTAAATATAAACTGATGATTGTTCTTCTACCCTGTAAAATTATTTTACTTACACTGATATGTAGCCTGTAACATGGATTTTGAAGTTAGGCAATTCCAGATTTACCTTTCTTCTCTACCACTTACTAGCTAGCTGCAGGATCTTGGTTAAATTGCTTACCTCAGCTTGCTTGTCTGTAAAATAAGAATAATAATACTCATTTTACAGCATTGTTTAAAGCTTTCATGGGACGGTATAATTCAAATCCATGGAGACATCTTTTAACCTCTCTTTGCCTATACATGGAGATAATAATAATACCTGTCTCTCACGGTTATTGTGAGGGTTAAATGAGGTAATCAATGTAAAGTACTAAACATACAATAAGTGCCTTGATAATTATTAGCTAACATCACCATCAACATCGTCTTCATTACAGTGATCAATAAATTGTAATAAATGAATCTAGCCATTCTTAATGAAATAAATGGTTGAGTAAGTTATTGTTCGGTAGCAGGGCACTGATGGGGTACCTGACTAGGGTTAAGAAGCTTATATTTCTTTCTTCTCTTATGCTAGAAAAAAACAGATATTTATGTGCCATTACAAACGGCAGGATTATATTTTAAATAAGATACACCAGTTGGAATGCTCTTTCCTGTATATGAATGTCTCACCATCATTTGTATACGGAGAACTAACTGAGCAGCTGAACTGAGGATCGCAGAGGCAACCGTCCCATGGAAGCATAAAGAGCTGAGCTGAAGAGTTCGACATTTGTTAAGTGTGGGAATGTCAGAACCTTCTCCTTTTCATCCCATGCTGATCAAACTACCAACCTTGCTCTGATTTCCTCCACCTCTCCTTCCTCTTTGCCTTCTCTTATATCAAGCACAGATACTTCTCTCTTTCCTACTTCAGAGATTTCTTCGCTCCCTCTCTGGTACTTTGCATTACAGTTTACCTTATGAGTAGTAGCCTCCTGTGTGGCATGATTCCTGGAATGGCAGAAATGCTTCCTGCTCCCAAATGCTTGCCTGATCAACCATGGAGCCATGTATTCCAGGGTTAGAGCTCTGTTCCCTTTTCTGACCAAACTGGGGACTGTTTAAAAGTTCCAAAAGATGTGACTCATTAGTTCTTATCAGAAACCTATAGCAGTGGTGTTCCCGTGGTGCTTCAAAAATTGATAGGGCTTCCTCAGCAGTCCTCAGATGTAGCAGGGGAGAATGGATTTGAAAGTGGAGGTAACTCTGGGCTTTCCCTTGCGCTGCCTAAATCAGAATGTAACATTTCTATCCACTGGGTATCCCTATAAAATTTTGTCGAAAAAATACTCTTCCAACTAGATGTACACTATCAGATACATTCTTAGGCTGAGCCTGTCAGAAGTTGAGACCGGTCCTTTTGTTTTCAGGGCCCTATTACATTAAAAAATGAAAAAACTGCTCAAGATATGGTTCAGTTTTTATTAAATGTTTAATTTGTCAATGTGACTCTATATATACTGTCATTTGGAGAGAACCTCAAAATGCTAAGTTTGAAGACCATTGTGAATGTCTCACTTTCATAGGTCCTCATCCTAAGTAAGATTTGATGCTGTGAGTTTGGGGCTTATAAAGTGACTGCAAGTTTTAAGATGGGATGAGGAAAGGAAAGAAGAGTCCTGAGGTATCTAAGACAAATCACCACTTCTAACTATGATTGTATCTGGTTGACCCTGCTTGAGGTTGCTCTCCAAACCAGGACAAACTTCTCCTGTATTTCCAGATTGTTTTTGAAAAAGCCTTAGATAATCTAACCCTTATTACTGCCCCATCCTGTCTCATCAGGCCTATTAAAACAATTCTTCTCGATACATTGTGGTAGATTAGATTATTCCCAACTATTCTCTCCCTCCCTGTGATAAAATTATTCACCCACACCTTTTTCTGTGCCTTCCAGTGGGTTGAATATGCATCCTCATCCATTGACTTTGAGCTTGGCCATGTGACTTGCTTTGACCAATAGAAAGTAGGTAGAAATATCAGTGTGTGCGTTCTGAACAGAGGCTTTAGAGGCATCACAAGTTTCTGCTCACCCTCTTCCATAACCTTCCCCCCATGAGAATAACACTTCCTAGGTGATAGCTACTCTTTTAGCCAGGGTTCTAGGAGGAGAAAATGCATGAAGCTAAGCCCAGCCAAGCCTGCCTGTAGCCCATATGTGATGAGAGCAAGAAATAAATCTTTGTGAGTTGCTGAGATCATTTGTTATTGCAGCAAAGCTGACTAATATGTGCATTTTCTGCTATAAGTGTTTCTGAGCCAACTCTCGGTTTCTCTGTCAGACTTGGAATATCTTTCCACTCTTGTATATTCATTCAAGGTTCTCTTTAAAATTTAAGCCTCTCACAAATAACAGGAAAGGAAGAAACTGTCCATAAGTTTTCTACTATTATTCAAGCCAACAATTGCCCATCCACCTCCAAACTCCCATTGATGACATCACATAATAGAAACACACTATTGGGACTTCCCTGGTGGTGCAGTGGTTAAGATTCTGTGCTCCCAGTGCAGGGGGCCCAGGTTCAATCCCTGGCCAAGGAGCTAGATCCCACATGCATGCCACAACTAAGAGTTCACATGTTACAACTGGGGAGCCCGCCTGCGGCAACTAAGACCCGGCACAACCAAATAAATAGATATTAAAAAAAAAAGAAACACTATTTAATAATGGGCATATTCAATATCTGTACAAATGACCTTTCATGTCTTTCTGGATCTATACTAATCTATTTCCATTTGCAATCCTGTGGGCTATGAGATGACATATTTTTGTAACGAATTGATGTCAAAACTTGTGTATGGATGGTAAATACATTACTTATTCAGAAGTGAATTTACCTCCCCAACTGTTGCCACTCATTTATTTCTTCTACCAAAAAATATCTGGCACTCTTTGTGGAGCATACTGGATTCCAATTATATGGCAGAAATTTTGTCTTGTGTTCTGAGATAATACCATTGATAATGAGGCTTCCAAATTCTCAGTTGAATGGAATGAGTTCCAACAAATTGGATTAGCAAACAGAATAGTTAAGATTTATTTTTTTAAAGTTCAGCTCATCTTGTGTTCCCAGAGGCTCAAGAAACTGACAATTTAAAAAAAAAACAACAAAGTAATCTTCCAGTGAGGTTAGTATTCCTAATCAAAACATTCTTTTAGAGATTGGGTCAAATTTTGAAGGATCAATCAGCCAAAAAGTGACTGAATAGAGACAACAGGTTTAAAACAGAGGTTTGTGTGATTAGGTGGTTGACAGATTTTTAAACATGTATACTTAGTTCACAGCAGAAATTATCTACAAATTCAGCACTAGAATTTTCCTCTCTATATATCTTTTCTTGTCTTTTTCCTTTCCTTCCTTTTATATTTTTGAGCAAATATATTTAAATTCTCTTCAGCTTCTGAGTTCAGTAGATAAACCCTGTTCCCATCTGGAATGCATTCAGATCTACATCATTCTTTGCTGAGAATCATTTTAGACATTTTAGATATGTTATCTGCATGGTGTTTGAATAAAATCCAACCCAGGATAAGCATATCCCTTTATATTATTTCCAAGTCTCACTTGATGTACAGGACTGTGATGTTATCATCTCTGGTGGATCTCCTAACTTTCCCTCAGAAGAGAACCTTGTGACCAGGAAGTCTTCATTGACCTTAGAAAAGCTTTTTCAGCTATTATTTTTTAAACCACCTCTAACCATGAATGATAGGAACTTCATGTAAATTCATCTAAGTTGGGACGACCAACAGTGATAATTATAAAGTATGCTTATTATTTTAATTTAGAAAATATGCTCCAGGTTAACCAACAAACAGCCCCCCCACCCCCACAAAATACAAAGGTGCCTGTTTAACTAAACAATGTCATTAGAAAAACTTTATTGAATTCTTATGTATATGCAACACCACTGCTAGTGAATGTCTCCATTAATGAAACAGAAAGCCATCTAGACAGAAGTCCTTCCATTGCACCATAAAGGGCATCCTTTGTGAATGTGATGAGTCTGAGAAAGGAACACACTTGAGAGGGCTGCAGGTTGGGGGTTTGACTCAGGCTTCAGATAGGGGGTTTCAAAGAATCAAGAGAAACTCATGATGAGGTTTCATGGCCCAGAACCAGTCTCTTAGGCTCCATTATTTTGTGCTTTGAATAGTCATGCTCTGTGCAGAGGTCTTGAAGTTGTTGTGGATACCTCCTGAAAATGAGAGTTAACTGCTCTGGAAGCTCCAGGGACCCCTGAAGGGAGCCCTTTCACCACAATGAAAGTGGTTCTAATGGTTGTAAAGGGATGGGATCTCTGTTCACTGTGCAGTAGAGACCTGGCTGATGGAGAGTTTAAGTGGTGTGCAGTGGCAGCATGGTTTTTACTGGAATAGTTTCTTGTCTAAAAGGCATTTTTCCTGGCTTCATTGTTCCTAGTTGTGTAGCATACAAATTGTGTAGCATACAAGCCTCTAGTCTTCCTGGAGATTATATGAGCTAATTAATAGTCTGCAGTAAATTCCTTACTTCTTAAACCTGCTTAAATCAGACAGAATGGATCTTATTGTTTGGAAACCAGAACCTTGACCTATGAAGGGCTCCTCTCTTCTACTCAATATTCTCAAGCAAATAAATAAACAAACAAAAAACCCCCATGTATTTCTTTAAATCATGTTTCCTTGAATAGAGGACGATGAAAGATGAATGGTTTTTGCAGAGAACCCCAAGGACCTCACTCTAGTATATAGACACAAAAACAGGAGAATGACAAAGATTGTAGCTTATCCAAAATGTCTGTGACAGGTATGTACTGAAAAAGGCTTTTGCCCAACGCATTGTACTATATCAGAAAGCCAATATGAAGAGGGACCATAAAGGCACATAGAGTTCAGTCTCTGATATGAGCTAAAAAAACCTCTGGGCTGGGAGTCAAGAGTACTGATGTTTAGGATCATCACTGTTAGGAACCAATTATGTGACTTTGAGAAAGTTGCTTAACCTTTCTGAGCCTCATTTTCCTCATTGGTTCAATGTAGTGGTTGGATTAAATGATTGCTAAGACCGCTTTGAGCTATAAAGCTCTACAATCTAGACAGAAAGAGGTACAGGGCGTAGAAGATAGAGACATAGAAGCAGACATTTCCAAATTAGCTTCACAAACATTTCCCTTTAATCATATACTTGCATATGTTATGTACACACACGTTTTAAATTTTTCCTCAGCTTGAATTTTGAGACTCTAAGAAGAAATACTGGGCTGCACACAGTTTTTTTTTTTTTTTGCATCAATCATAAAAGCATCCTTCAAAAAATATACATCTTAATTAGCACATAGTCCTTCCCCATTCTTCTACCACTGCCCCTTGGGAAGAAAAATCTTCCCAAACATTTGGAGAGATGAAGGCGAACAACTGCTTGCTGAAATGCTGGTGGTTCACACTTGGTGATGATTCCCAAGGTAGCATCAATATGGCTTTCAATGGCTTTATCTGATTGTGGAAAATCTGCGCTCATCACATCGTCACTGCTTGTTTCCAAACCTAGGTCTTAAAACTGATAACATTTTGGAGACATGTAGATCTTTCACTCTTATAACCCACCTGAAGTTGGAATTCTTACCACAACATCCATGCCAAAGGGTGGACCAACTTGTACCTAGACATTGATAGTGGAGAGTCCTTTCAGGAGGATTTTGTATCACCAAATCAAATTATTTCTCTCCATGGTTTCTCCATGTTAATAACTACCTGTTAGTTCTTTCTCTGAAAACATTTGTATTTGCATCCAGAAATTCCAGGTGTGGTCTTTAGAGCACATAGGGACTTCCTCATTTTGACATTATTAATACAGTCTATTGTTTTATTAAATTCTGAAGTACACTCATTAAGCTCACTTCTATCTATACTAAAAGTATTTTTTAAGCTTCTTAGCTTTCACTTCCTATTTTTTCTTTTTTTTTTTTTTTGAGCAGAGAAAGGGTTATTGCAGGGCCATTCAAGGAGAACAAGTGGCTCAAGCCCCACAAAACCCCAAAGTTCTTGTAGCTATGAGATACATTTTTGACCCAAATTAAAAATTTTACATAATCTCATTACATTTATTTCAATAAATTTTATTTGCTTTTAAAAAATAATAATTCTTATTAAAAATAGAGATGCACATGACATATATATGAAGAATATAAATAAATCACCAAAAAACAGCTACAAATTATACAAAATCTCAATACTCCAGAACAACATTATGATATTTGTTAAACATGATTCCAAATATAGCTCTGTATATGTGCAGTTGGGTAAATGAATAGCTAGATATATTCAGAAAAAAATTAGTAGAAATATAATACTATGCATACTATTTTAAAATTAACAATATAAAAATATATTTTGACCTTTAAAAAGGAAAATAATTAAAACAAGTTAATTGTGAACTTCAAATAAGTATTTCTTTATGCAAGACAATTTTTTCTTTTTTCTGTTTTTTTAAACATTTTATCAAGAAGGCACATTTTCTTTTTTTATACAGCAGGTTCTTATTAGTCATCAATTTTATACACATCAGTGTATACATGTCAATCCCAATCTCCCAATTCATCACACCCCCCAACCCCCCACCCCCGCCGCTTTCCCCCTTTGGTGACCATATGTTTGTTCTCTACATCTGTGTCTCAATTTCTGCCCTGCAAACCGGTTCATCTGTACCATTTTTCTTGGTTCCACATATATGCATTAATAAACGATATTTGTTTTTCTCTTTCTGACTTACTTCACCCTGTATGACAATCCCTAGATCCATCCATGTCTCAACAAATGACCGAATTTCGTTCATTTTTATGGCTGAGTAATATTCCATTGTATATATGTACCGTATCTTCTTTATCCATTTATCTGTAGATGGGCATTTAGGTTGCTTCCATGAGCTGGCTACTGTAAATAGTGCTGCAATGAACATTGGGGTACATGTGTCTTTTTGAATTATGGTTTTCACTGGGTATATGCCCAATAGTGGGATTGCTGGATCATACGGTAATTCTATTATTAGTTTTTTAAGGAACTTCCATACTGTTCTCTATAGTGGCTGTATCAATCTACATTCCCACCAACAGTGCAAGAGGGTTCCCTTTTCTCCACACCCTCTCCAGCATTTGTTGTTTGTAGACTTTCTGATGATGCCCACTCTAACTGGTGTGAGGTGATACCTCATTGTAGTTTTGATTTGCATTTCTCTAATAATTAGTGATGTTGAGCAGCTTTCAAGTGCTTCTTGGCCATCTGTATGTCTTCTTTGGAGAAATGTCTATTTAGGTCTTCTGCCCATTTTTGGATTGGGTTGTTTGTTTTTTTGATATTGAGCTGCATGAGCTGTTTATATATTTTGGAGATTAATCCTTTGTCTGTTGATTCATTTGCAAATATTTTCTCCCATTCTGAGGGTTGTCTTTTCATCTTGTTTATGGTTTCCTTTGGTGTGCAAAAGCTTTTAAGTTTCATTAGGTCCCATTTGTTTACTTTTGTTTTTATTTCCGTTACTCTAGGAGGTGGATCAAAAAAGATCTTGCTGTGATTTATGTCAGAGAGTGTTCTTCCTATGTTTTCCTCTAAGAGTTTTATAGTTTCTGGTCTTACATTTAGATCTGTAATCCATTTTGAGTTTATTTTTGTGTATGGTGTTAGGAAGTGTTCTAATTTCATTCTTTTACATGTAGCTGTCCAGTTTTCCCAGCACCACTTACTGAAGAGAGTGTCTTTTCTCCATTGTATATCCTTGCCTCCTTTGTCATAGATTAGTTGACCATAGGTGGATGGGTTTACCTCTGGGCTTTCTACCTTGTTCCATTGATCTATGTTTCTGTTTTTGTGCCAGTACCATATCGTCTTGATTGCTGTAGCTTTGTAGCATAGTCTGAAGTTAGGGAGTCTGATTCCTCCAGCTCTGTTTTTTTCCCCTCAAGACTGCTTTGGCTATTTGGGGTCTTTTGTGTGTCCATACAAATTTGAAGATTTTTTAGTCTAGTTCCATAAAAAATGCCATTGGTAATTTGATAGGGATTGCATTGAATCTGTAGATTGCTTTGGGTAGTACAGTCATTTTCACAATATTGATTCTTCCAATCCAAGAACATGGTATATCTCTCCATCTGTTGGTATCATCATTAATTTCTTTCATCAGTGTCTTATAGTTTTCTGCAAACAGGTCTTTTGTCTCCCTAGGTAGGTTTATTCCTAGGTATTTTATTCTTTTTGTTGCAATGGTAAATGGGAGTGTTTCCTTAATTTCTCTTTCAGATTTTTCATCATTAGTGTATAGGAATGCAAGAGATTTCTGTGCATTCATTTGGTATCCTGCAACTTTACCAAATTTATTGATTTGCTCTAGTAGTTTTCTGGTGGCATCTTTAGGAATCTCTATGTATAGTATCATGTCATCTGCAAACAGTGACACTTTTACTTCTTCTTTTCCAGTTTGTATTCCTTTTACTTCTTTTTCTTCTCTGATTGCCATGGCTAAGACTTCCAAAACTATGTTGAATAATAGTGGTGAGAGTGGACATCCTTCTCTTGTTCCTGATCCTAGAGGAAATGCTTTCAGTTTTTCTCCATTGAGAATGATGTTTGCTGTGGGTTTGTTGTATATGGCCTTTATTATGTTGAGGTAGGTTCCCACTATGCCCACTTTCTGGAGAGTTTTTATCATAAATGGGTGTTGAATTTTGTCAAAAGCTTTTCTGCATCTATTGAGATGATCATATGGTTTCTTTCTTCAATTTCTTAATATGGTGTATCACATTGATTGTTTTGCATATATTGAAGAATCCTTGCATCCCTGGGAGAAATCCCACTTGATCATGGTGTATGATCCTTTTATTGTGTTGTTGGATTCTGTTTGCTAGTATTTTGTTGAGGATTTTTGCATCTATATTCATCAGTGATATTGGTCTGTAATTTTCTTTTTTTGTAGTATGTTTGTCTGGTTTAAGTATCAGGGTGATGGTGGCCTCAGAATGAGTTTGGGAGTGTTCCTTCCTCTGCAATTTTTTGGAAGAGTTTGAGAAGGATGGGTGTTCCCTCTTCTCTAAATGTTTGACAGAATTCACCTGTGAAGCCATCTGGTCCTGGACTTTTGTTTGTTGGAAGATTTTTAATCACAGTTTCAATTTCATTACTTGTGATTGGTCTGTTCATATTTTCTATTTCTTCCTGGTTCAGTCTTGGAAGGTTACACCTTTTAACAATTTGTCCATTTCTCCCAGGTTGTCCATTTTATTGGCATAGAGTTGCTTGTAGTAGTCTCTTAGGATGCTTTGTATTTCTGTGGTGTCTGTTGTAACTTCTCGTTTTTCATTTCTAATTTTATTGATTTGAGTCCTCTCTCTCTTTTTCGTGATGAGTCTGGCTAATGGTTTATGAATTTTGTTTATCTTCTTAAAGAACCAGCTTTTAGTTTTACTGATCTTTGTTATTGTTTTCTTTGTTTCTTTGTATCAGATTTCTGCTCTGATCTTTATGATTTCTTTCCTTCTGCTAACTTTGGGTTTTTTTTGTCTTCTTTCTCTAGTTCCTTTAGGTGTAAGTTTAGATTGTTTATTTGAGATTTTCCTTTTTTCTTGTGGTAGGCTTGTATAGCTATGAACTTCCCTCTTAGAACTGCTTTTGCCACATCCCATAGGTTTTGGAACGTCATATTTTCATTTTCATTTGTCTCTAGGTTTTTGTTGTTGTTGTTGTTGTTGTTTTGCAGTAGGCGGGCCTCTCATTGTTGTGGTCTCTCCTGTTGCAGAGCACAGGCTCCGGACGCGGAGGCTCAGCAGCCATTGCTCACGGGCCTAGCTGCTCTGCGGCATGTGGGATCTTCCTGGACCGGGACATGAACTCGTGTCCCCTGCATCGGCAGGTGGACTCTCAACCACTGCGCCACCAGGGAAGCCCTCTAAGTATTTTTTGATTTCATCTTTGATTTCTTCAGTGATCTCTTGGTTATTTAGTAATGTATTGTTTAGTGTCCGTGTGTTTGTGTTTTTTCCCTTGTAATTCACTTCTAATCTCATAACGTTGTGGTCAGAAAAGATGCTTGATATGATTTCAATTTTCTCAAATTTACTGAGGCTTGATTTGTGACCCAAGATGTGATGTATCCTAGAGAATGTTCTGTGCGCACTTGAGAAGAAAGTGTAATCTGCTGTTTTTGGATGGAATGTCCTATAAATATCAATTAAATCTATCTGGTCTATTGTGTCATTTAAAGCTCCTGTTTCCTTATTTATTTTCATTTTGGATGATCTGTCCTTTGGTGTAAGTGAGGTGTTAAAGTCCCCCACTATTATTGTGTTACTGTCGATTTCCCCTTTTATAGCTGTTAGCAGTTGCCTTATGTATTGAGGTGCTCCTATGTTGGGTACATATATATTTATAATTGTTATATCTTCTTCTTGGATTGATCCCTTGATCATTGTGTAATGTCCTTCCTTGTCTCTTATAACATCCTTTATTTTAAAGTCTATTTTATCTGATATGAGTATTGCTATTCCAGCTTTCTTTTGATTTCCATTTACATGGAATATCTTTTTCCATCCCCTCACTTTCAGTCTGTATGTGTCCCTAGGTTTGAAGTGGGTCTCTTATAGACAGCATATATATGGGTTTGTTTTTGTATCCATTCAGCAAGCCTGTGTCTTTTGGTTGGAGCATTTAATCCATTCAGCTTTAAGGTAATTATCGATATGTATGTTCCTATGACCATTTTCTTAATTGTTTTGGGTTTGTTTTTGTATGTCCTTTTCTTCTCTTGTGTTTCCCACTTAGAGAAGTTCCTTTAGCATTTGTTGTAGAGCTGGTTTGATGGTGCTGAATTCTCTCAGCTTTTGCTTGTCTGTAAGCTTCTAATTTCTCCATCGAATCTGAATGAGATCCTTGCCGGGTAGAGTAATCTTGGTTGTAGGTTCTTATTCCCTTTCATCACTTTAAGTATATGCCACTCCCTTCTGCCTTTAGAGTTTATATTGAGAAGTCAGCTTTTAACCTTATGGGAGTTCCCTTGTATGTTATTTTTCGTTTTTCCCTTGCTGCTTTCCGTAATTTTTCTTTGTCTTTAATTTTTGCCAATTTGATTACTATGTGTCTCGGCATGTTTCTCCTTGGGTTTATCCTGTTTAGGACTCTGTTCTTCCTGGACTTGGGTGGCTATTTCCTTTCCCATGTTAGGGAAGTTTTTGACTATTATCTCTTCAAATATTTTCTCTGGTCGTTTCTCTCTCTCTTCTCCTTCTGAGACCCCTATAATGCGAATGTTGTTGTGTTTAATGTTGTCCCAGAGGTCTCTTAGGCTGTCTTCATTTCTTTTCGTTCTTTTTTCTTTATTCTGTTCCGCAGCAGTGAATTCCACCATTCTGTCTTCCAGGTCATTTTTCCATTCTGCCTCAGTTATTCTGCTATTGATTCCTTCTAGTGTAGTTTTCATTTCAGTTATTATATTTTTCATCTCTATTTGTTTGTTCTTTAATTCTTCTAGGTCTTTTTTAAACATTTCTTGCATCTTCTCAATCTTTGCCTCCATTCATTTTCTGAGGTCCTGGATCATCTTCACTATTTTTATTCTGAATTCTTTTTCAAGAAAGTTGCCTATCTCCGCTTCATTTAGTTGTTTTTCTGGGGTTTTATCTTGTTCCTTCATCTGATACATAGCCCTCTGCCTTTTCATCTTGTCTGTGTTTCTGTGAATGTGGTTTTTGTTCCACAGGCTGCAGGATTGTAGTTCTTCTTGCTTCTGCTGTCTGCCCTCTGGTGGATGAGGCTATCTAAGAGGCTTGTGCAAGTTTCCTGATGGGAGGGACTGGTGGTAGGTAGAGCTGACTGTTTCTCTGCTGGGCAGAGGTCAGTAAAACTTTAATCCCCTTGTCTGCTGATGGATGGGGCTGGGTTCTCTCCCTGTTGGTTGTTTGGCCTGAGGCACTGGAGCCTACCCAGCTCTTTGGTGGGGCTAATGACTGACTCCAGGAGGGCTCACACCAAGGAGTACTTCGCAGAACTTCTGCTGCCAGTGTCCTTGTCCCCACGGTGAGCCACAGCCACCCCCTGCCTCTGCAGGAGACCCTCCAACACTGGCAAGTAGGTCTGGTTCAGTCTCCCCTGGGGTCACTGCTCCTTCCCCTGGGTCCCTATGCGCACACTACTTTGTGTGTGTCCTCCAAGAGTGGAGTCTCTGTTTCCCTCAGTCCTGCAATCAAATCCCACTAGCCGTCAAAATCTGATTCTCTAGGAATTCCTCCTCCCTTTGCCGGACCCCCAGGTTGGGAAGCCTGATGTGGGGCTCAGAACCTTCACTCCAGTGGGTGGACTTCTGTGGTATAAGTGTTGTCCAGTTTGTGAGTCACCCACCCAGCAGTTATGGGATTTGATTTTACTGTGATTGCAGCCCTCCTACCATCTCATTGTGGCTTCTCCTTTGTCTTTCGACGTGGGTCATCTTTTTTGGTGGGTTCCAGTGTCTTCCTGTCTATGACTGTCCAGCAGCTAGTTGTGATTCTGGTGTTCCCACCAGAGGAGTGAGAGCACGTCCTTCTACTCCGCCATCTTGGTTCAGTTGGGAGACAATTTTTTCTAAAGTTAAGAAAAAGAAATGAAAACTCTTAGGGATGGAGTCATATGAATTTTTTACTATATGTTTCAATTTTAGACAGTATCAATTAAATTGCTACTTTAAATTATGTGAAAAGGCAAAACTATGGAACATTAAAAAGATCAGTATTTGTAAAGTGAGCCAGGGGATGGAGCGGGGAGGGAAGAATAGATGGGGCACAGGAGATTTTAAGGGCAATAAAACTATTCTATATGATCCTGTAATGGTGGATACATGTCATTAGACATTTGTCAAAACCCATAGAATGTACACCAAGAGTGAAGTCGTGTGTAAATTACAGACTTTATTTAATAATAATCTGTCAATGCTGGCTCAGTTGTCACAAATGAACCACACTAATACAAGATGTTAAAAGTAGAGGAAACTGTGTTTAAGGGGAGGGGTATATGAGAACACTCTGTACTTTCTGCTCAATGTTTCTGTAAACTTAAAACTACTTTTTTTTAAAAAGGCCATTAATTAAAAACAAAAACTAACAAAAGGGCTTCCCTGGTGGCGCAGTGGTTGAGAGTCCGCCTGCCGATGCAGGGGACACGGGTTCGTGTCCCGGTCCGGGAGGATCCCACATGCCATGAAGCGGCTGGGCCAGTGAGCCATGGCCACTGAGCCTGTGCGTCCGGAGCCTGTGCTCCGCAACGGGAGAGGCCACAACAGTGAGAGGCCCGCATACCACAAAAAAAAAAAAAAAAAAGAAAAAACTAACAAAAATAGATCTAAAACATTTTAAAAATGAAATAGATTATTCAATTTACAATTATGTATCTTTTCCCTAATTCTAAATGTTTATAAACTATTTTTTTAAAGTCTAAAGAGTTTATAACATTTATATTCTATTCTTCATCCACCAATGTATTATTCATAGGTTTTATGTTTAAATGAATTCAGTGCTCAAACTCAGTCCTTTCTTCATACATTCCCAAGTAGAGTTCTTTATTTTAAATTATCCTTTAGTTGAATATTTTATTTTCAAGGAGAACTCAGAGGTGTGAGTTTTCTTAACATCATGCCTCAGAATGAAGCTTCTGCCTTTATTCTTTCTCAGCAATTTGGCTGACATTAAGATTCTTGGGTCACTATCATTTTCTCAAATTTGGGGACAAGTATCCTTTGTCTTTGAGATGTGAGCATCACTAGAGAGAAAACTGAGCCAGCCTGATTCTTCCCACTTGAAGATGACTTACTTTTTTGAAATTCAGTAACTAGAATATGTTTTGATATCTAAAATTCTTTTGAAATTAACCTTGACATTCAGTAATTAAAATGTGTTTCAGTGTCCAACTTTCTGCTTCAGTTTTTCCTGGCACACAATGTAAAGAAAAGTTTAGCTCCCTGTTTCAAAAAATGAGCTATAAAATTTAGCTCTACACATATTTCTTTTTACACTTATTACAGCTTCTACTTTGAGAATAACATTATCCTTATGTTAGATAATTTTAATCTGTTATCCACATCGTTCATCTTCTTTCTAATAGCTTTGATCTGTCTGTTTCCTTACAGCCTGTGAAAATCTTTGGAGCTCCTGAGTCTGTCATTTGATACTCTCTAACCCTCCATATTTGATTTTCTTCATCCTCAAATTGGATGAGCATACCTTCTATATCTTCTCCAAGTCATGATAAACATTGGCTAGGACAGAACCCTGTTATAAGCTTAGAGACTTTGACTTTTTTAAAAAGTTGATTCAATTGAATTAATTGTACTTTAAACAGTACCATATTATCCCATTGTTTGTTTTTACACAATGTTAGAATGATAGATTTTGTCAACTGTCTTGTTAAAATTTAGATTTCAATTGCTTTTCTCTTTTCTGTTAACCAAGTAACCCTATCAAAATAGGAATTCATCACTTTTTGGTGAATCCCTAGTAATCTCTGCTTTTACTTCTAGGTGCTCACCAACTATTTCTTCAATAATGCTTCCTAAAAGCTTAATTGAGATTGACATCACCTTACTAGTTAATATTTTATAGAAATGACATCTTAGTCTTTTTGAAAACCTGAAGATATTTCCCTGTCCTGAGTCTTCTAATAATATTCCCATTCTCAATGATCCTTGAAGGTCACCAGCAAGGCTAACAGTCTCACAAGTTTGTTCTCCATTTTCTCTAAAAAGCAATGAGCTTGGGCCAGGAAGTAAAGACTCAGTTTTGATTAACCATGCCATAAAGATAAGAAGAGAAGATTCAGATTTTGAATCTGCCTCTGAGACATAGTTTACCTTATTATTCCCCAGTTGTCTGGTGCTTGTTGTCTCCCCAGTAAACTGTAAATTCTTTGAGGACAGTGGCAGTGTTTTACTCATTATAGAGTCCTCAGAGCTCAGCACAGTGCCTGGCCCACCGCAAGTACTCAATAAGTAGTTGTTGATTGAATGAATTACTGAAGTATTGATAGTTTGGAAATATAAAAGGTAGGCCTTTGTGGATGGGGCTAGCTACTGACCAACCAACCATCACAACATTATTTCTCTAAATGAATTATTTTCCCAGTTATAACTAACCAATTTTCATAATATGAGTCATTTTTCTTTTAAATATTTTCTCAGATTTGCTTGGGGGATTTTCACAGGGGAAATTTTGTTATTTCATAATCTTCACCTGAGCCCAGGGACAGACCTGCAGTATAAAGACAAAAAGGATGAACAAGTGACAACAGAGGAACTAATGAGAATCAAGAAAATTACTGGGCATTATTTGGTGAAAGATTATTCTACTCACATGGAGCATTATGCTAAATTTGAAGACAAACCAAAACATAAAACTGCACTGCTAAACAGACTTACATCAAACTCCCTCAGACCAGGGATCTTGGGTTGTGTGTGGCTTTTCAACATCCAGTGTTTCTTTTTCATGACCTTTAATCTTGGTAGTATTAACCTTGGCCTTGTTAAAAACAGGACCCCATATAGCATCCTTGAGTGCCTTTTGGTGAATACAAATTGCAGCCATGATTCTAAAGGGATGTAGCTGTGGGTACCACAGGCATGTCTTATTGTACTGCTAATTGCAGCCATTTGGAGAATAAGAATTCAGATGAACTTCATTTTGTCTAGAAACTGAGGTTGCCTTCCTTCTGTCTGGTTTCTAAGAAGAGGGAGTAATCTGGAATCTTCATCATTTGTATCTCCTCTAATGATACTATACAACTTATAAGCTCCAAAATTCTGTCTTGACAGGCATAAGAGAAGAAAATAAACCATAGAAAATTAAGAACACATTCCTAATTTTTAATACCTTTCACTAGAAAAAGGTTACTGACTGGTAATTCAATAGAAAAGCTGCAGGACATAACTTTTCATTCCCATTCAGGTACTCACACATTTCTCAGTAACAGATGGAAAATAAACTTCACACCCATCCTCAGATCACAGCTCCTTCTTGCACTGAAACAACCTGTTTTGCTTCTTAGAAAGCCAGATAGCTGCTGTAGGCTGTCTGCTATGCCAAATACTGAAGAGTATTTTAGAGTCTTAAGAATCCACTGTTAAAAGGGAACCTTGCAGCCAGCCATGGGAGCCTTCATTATGTCATTCATGGGAGGCCTATTTCCAAACCTGAGAAATCAGAAGCCACATGTGGAATCCAGTGAATGGATGGAATTATTTGGAAATGCAGCTGCAAGGAAAAGAAATCAGCCTGATGACACCACAAAGGCCCAGTGTGGGAGTGTTAAATCAGTTGAAAATGCTGAGAGTTCTAGACAAGTTGTTGAAAGAGGATGTCCACAGATTCTGCCAAAGTGGCATGAAAAATAAAGGACAGTTTGGAATATCTTTATTAATAATATTATTACTATTTTTGTATGCTGGGAAGGGAAAAAAGCCAAAATTAGTGGCAAAGTTGATGAATTATAGTATATGCTTAAAGAAACGAAGCTTTATTTCTTTCAGAACATTTAATTTTATAGCTGCCAGACTTGCTGGTGTGAACAGATGTGGCCGTATACCATTCCCAGATGAAGGCACCATGAGCTTCCTAATGAGAAGCTCATGAAGTACGTGCATTGTGACTCTTCATTGGCTCTGCAAGCCATTCTTTCCTATCAACAGGGATTTTTCAATGTCTGAATGGTCACAACATCCAAATAAAGAAGGCCTAAAGCATGAGGTGAAGCATTATCTATATAAGGTATCATTGTTGCCAATCCTTACATATTTTAAGTCTTTACAGGACAAGTGTTATAAGCCTGATCTTCCATGAACTTGCTTTGAATTATTATAGTTAGATTGAGATCTTATATTTGGGAGATGCCTTAATTCAATCTTAATTCAAACAGGTACATGATGCAGGACTACACACTCAATCCTAAAAAGCAGATATCCCACTTCTGTTCATATTTCTATCTGTGCCAGGAAATCTACTTTTCTTTTTTGATGGTTACCACTTTTCCTCACATTGAGCCAAAGTATTACTTTTATAAGCAAGGTGTGGATTCTAAATAGTTTAGAGATGGCTCTTTGGATCCTCCCAACACTATGAGGTAGATAGTAATAGCTCCATTTTATTGAAGCACAGTGAGGTTAAGTAACTCATCAGAGCATACACAGCTAGTAAGGGGCGGTGCTGGGATTCAAAATGGGCTGGTCTTGCCCCACTTGCTATGCTTCCAAGCACCATGCATATTGCCAAAATTTATCACTCTCTAGCTTTGAGATGCATTGCCATGCTGCTCTTCCTGTCAACACCCGGCATTGCTTTTAATGGATTCTGTAAATATGCAAATTAAGCAATTCTGTAAGAAGTCTGAGAAGGAGCAAGCACAAAAGAACATTGCTTGTATTTTTGAAAACTATACACCACTTATTTTCTTCCATTTATAGGATGGAAGTTAGCAGGAGGAAGATTTCAGCTCAACATAAATGAGCAAATGAAATTTACCCTTATTAATTAATATTAATATTCTCTGCTCTGCCAAGGTACAATGAATCACTTGAGGTATCTAAGCAGAGACTTCGAAACAATAGGTCAAGGGCTGCTGTCGAGGGAATCCCGGGATTTGGCCGTGAATTGGGCTCAGTGACCTCAAAGGTTCATATGATACAGTTTTCACAGATACACGCACTCATTGGGTAGCTAGAAGGTATCTCTCATTTATCATCGTGCTCTAAACCTGCCAGATTTGACCTGGCCTCTGTAACATTTTGTCATTTAGGGTTTGCTGGGATTCCGATGAATGAAAACAAACCAAATTACTCCTCAAGTTACAAAAAGGTGAAGGCAAATTAACAGTGTAGTACTTTGGTACCCCTTGAGCACAACAAATTGGGCAGACTTTAATAGTATCTTAGATTCACGAGGCCTAACAAAACTCTTTTGCAATTGCATTTTTAGGAACCACTACTGCTGACTCAACTGCAATAGCTAATGTGTCTAACTGGGCATCTAGACGTTTTAGTGGCACAGGGCTCTATTTCAGAAATTTTTCATCTAGGTTTCAAGATCTTTCCAACTTGCTGAACTTTTGGCAAATTATTGTCTAAAATGCATTCTTATTTTTGCCTCCATGTGTCTCTCAAAGAGATGGCTTGGGAAAGTTTTGGGATTACTAGAGGGTGTTAGATTTAAACCAGGATTTGACTCCAGGTTCGATATGTTCCAGCGTAGAAAGAGCTATTCCTGTTACTATGGATTTAATTTAGAAATGTCAGGGGTAATTCAGCCAAAGGCACAAATTCCTATCTTTAATTGAAATATTTCTGCAAAGGAACGCTAAGAATCCAACCCTCTGTTGAAATTAACCTTTGAAAAGAAGGATATTAAAAGGGAAGTCCTGGATTTCCAGTAGCAGGTTTTGATCAGGTCTTATTTAAATGCTAGGATTAATTTTTAATTGCTATTATTCCTTGACTGCTCACAAACATTTTCTATTTGCTGAGCAATTAAAGAGGGGAATTCAAGCCACTTTTTCTCAGGGGCAGCATTCTTCATGTTATGATCAAGATCAAACAAAAAGTCTCATTTATTTTCTTAATTTTCTCTTGGTAGAAATTGTCAAATTGTGTTACTTTTAGATTTGGAAACTATTTCTTCTTCTTGTACTTTCTACCTATGAAAAGATTTCAGTTTGCTAGATTTATAGCAGCAGTGAGTCTAGCTACATTTCAGGATCTAAAATGTCATGGTGTCAACAGCATAGATGATTTGCAGAATCTTCTTTGATAACCAGAAACATCATAGTCTCCTTAGGATCCTATAAAATGGCCAAATTTTACCTAAGTTCTAATTTTACCCTATAAGGGACTGTAATGGCTACTATTGTCCAGAAGCCTAAAAGAGATATTTCTTGTGCTACTAAAAAGAGACCTCTGGGGAGATATTCATGGGTAATTAGGTGCAGCTTTTAAAATCCAATGTGTATTTCATTTAACTCCATCTCTTATAATTTTATAGACTTCCACCAAATGGCTGAATGAGGATGACTAGATGGCATTTATGAAAGGATCTGAGACTATCATGCCTCTGAAAGAAATCATGTACTGAAAGGTCTAGGCATCAGACTCATCCATTTTACAACATATAGGCAACAATAAGACTCGGCTCTGGTCCCTGGATACAAAATACAATGTTTTTATTTTATTTTGTTTTTTCATTTGAATTTTATTTTATTTATTTTTTATACAGCAGGTTATTATTAGTTATCTATTTATTCATATTAGTGTATGTATGTCAATCCCAATCTCCGAATTCATCCCCTCCCCCCCCCACTTTTCCCCAGTGCAATTTTTTTTTGTTTTTGTTTTTGTTTTTGTTTTTGTTTTGCGGTACGCTGGCCTCTCACTGTTGTGGCCTCTCCCGTTGCGGAGCGCAGGCTCCGGACGCGCAGGCTCAGCGGCCATGGCTCACAGGCCCAGCGGCTCTGCGGCATGTGGGATCTTCCCGGACCAGGGCACGAACCCGTGTCCCCTGCATCGGCAGGCGGACTCTCAACCACTGCGCCACCAGGGAAGCCCCCCAGTGTAATGTTTTTATTTCTGGAATCAAATGGCAATGCTCAGTTCTTAAGCTCCCCATGGTCACATCACTGTAACTGGATGCTAGTTGCAATAAAAACGACCTAAAAGCTAAATGCCTTTGCAAAGACAAGTAGCCTGGCTCACATTTCCCTCCAGTTCCCTTATGCCAGCTTGCCTTTCAAGTCCCAGCATCCACTGAGGCTGAGGTTACATGTGTTCCCACAATGACAAAGTCAGCTATAAATATTGCTCTCTCCTGTGCTATAATTTAGAATTAGGAAATGTTTACCTAGCCATGGGAATGAGGAACTTGGATAGAATTGTTTTTAATTTAAAATTTCTTTGCAAAATTGATATTTAAACTGGATTAGTCTTCATCCATGTCATCAGTACAACATTGTCATTATTCTTAAAAGAGAAGAGATTTGGATTTGAAGTGATGGGGGTGGAAGCCTTGAGAGAGCTAGTGGTAATGCCACTCTGATGACCATCTGGAGTCTTGAACTTTTTTCCTCTTTTTACCATGCATGCAGCATTCCAGAGTGTTTTACCCAATTCCTCCATCTTTTCCTTTCTTCTCCTTTCTCCTCTTTTCATTGTCCTTCACTGCTCAAACATAGTGAAGTTTAAACAAAAGAGCAATATAAAATATTCCACTCTTCAAGTCCCTGGTTTTATCTTTCATAATAAACCTTGGACAGGAGCTTTTCAAAGGGTGTGGATCATAGAGAAGCTTTCAGAATTTTAGTCTCTGAAGTACATTCATATATATGTTCATGCATTCATGCTGTCAAATACTTTTGAGTATCCCATTAGTTCCTGGGGATAGATAAGGATACATGCTACTGCCTCTAAAGGACACATTACCTAACATCCCTTCCATAAAATGAAAACCAGGACTTAAAATGAGGAACAAATAACAACAAAATAGAACTGGAATGATTTCTTATTTCCTCTCACCTCAGATATCAGACCACACCATGTCACTATCTAAGATCTTAAAGTTCAGGGGAGACTGAATAGGTAGACAGATGGATGGATGGATTAATGGACATTGACTGAGGCCTGAGTTTTAAAGTCCTTAGCACATAGTCATGGGTCTTCCAAAGAGAGAGACTGAGCTTACAAAGAAATCATATATAAAGTTTGGGCTTTTTGATGGCAAATTATATACATAACACCCACTATATATACACATATATACACACATACTTTTATATACACACATATATACATATATGTATATATACTCATATAATAAGTTCTAACATTCTATAGTTTATGGAACCAGTTCAACTCAATTTTTCAGAAGTTTTAGGTGACTGTGTCCAAAAAGCAGCATTAATGTCACAGATGGGACTCGGCTCTGGTCCCTGGATACAAAATACAATGTTTTTATTTTATTTTATTTTTTCATTTGAATTTTATTTTATTTATTTATTTTTTATACAGCAGGTTATTATTAGTTATCTATTTATACATATTAGTGTATATATGTCAATCCCAATCTCCGAATTCATCCCCTCCCCCCCGCTTTTCCCCAATGCAATGTTTTTATTTCTGGATGTTTCACCTTTACCCCTTTAGATACATTTTTCCTTACTGCATAGTTGAACATATTTGAGATAATTTAATAATTATCATTATTCTAATCTGGCCTCAGAAAGCCAGCCACTGATTTTTCTCAAAGGGATACAGACAATGTAGTATTAGAATTTCTCACCATGGAAGAAGTGGAAAATTATTTGTCATAAAGAGAGAAGACCAGTGGCTACAACATCTTCACATTTTCACAAGTCTTTGCTATGTCTCAAAAGGATTCACTGTAGAATGTGTGCAGAAAAAAAATCTGTCATACTGAGATATGGAAATGCTGGCATCATATAGACCTTTTCCAACCAGCTACAAAAGCTATGAAGAGAAAATTATATAGATCTACTGAACTGTACCCATAAAAAGTCATTTTTATGTTAGCAAGATTTGAGAGACCAAAGCCATCAGAGTGTTGCAATTGGCAGAAGGGAACAGAAGCATAGTCTGAAATCACACATACTTACCTGAATTCCACAGAATAATTAAATAAATAATTATTAATTAAATAATTAAATAACTAAATAAAAAGATCTATCAAGTTGTTTGCACAGACCTAATCCTAAGGTATACAAATTTGTTGACATATAGGCCACAGTGGGCTCTGACTGTCTTCTTGAGTCTCAAAAGTATCCTGTCCAGATATCAGGGGGTTCTAGCTTTTTCTCTGAATTTCTAGCCAGGTCACTTTCTCTGTTTCTCTCGTGTGCCCCAATGTGAGATGTCAAGCAAAGTTATCATGTTCCCAGGTGAAAATTAATGTGTATGTAAGTGGTTCAGTTAAAAAGAGAAAGGCCCAAACATGTTTACTCTGGCTGTCTCTTGCTCACCCTCTGTGGTTTAAAGAAATATGTCTCCCGCTTGCTTCCCAAGAAGAAATTTTGAATCATGTGGCTGCCCCCCTACTCCATATCCCCACCATTTCTCACCAAATTAATTAAACCAGTGATGGCAAACTGATCCACAGAATGACCAACTTGGAGAAACAAACACAACTGCCTTAGCCAGTTGGATTCCCAGTTTGAAAAACTGAATGGAAATCAAGGAAAGAAATACTCATTTTAAGCAGAAAAGCTAGAATGCTCCAGACAGGTCGAGAGCAGCTGAGTGTTGTTAATGGCAAAGCACCAGTCTTTAAGTTTCTGTTTGTAGGCATTTAAAGCCTCCTTTAATCCAGAAATACCATCATCCGTCTCTAAAACTGAGCCCTTACATTTTTGTAGATTTCATCCACTTTTCACTCCATAAGCATCCTTACAGTAACCTTCCCTTTGTTCAAACTAGCCTGAATGGTTCTCTACTTTCAAACCAAAGAGCTCTGATTAAGAAAATGCCAAGGAAGATATCTCACAAAAGTCCTCTCATTATACTGTGACTAACCTCTGACTCTGAGGGTGAGCCCTGCAGTTCTTGAATTCATCCTTCTACTCAGAACACAGCCCTTAGAACTCCCCAGAGAGACCCCTGTGTCCTCTTGTGATGCTTCTCACCGATTCTCACCATTTGCCCTTTGCTCTTGTGTTACAGACTCTCAAATAAGCCTGTCCCTATTATACTCATCTAGTATGAACCTGGCATCCTGCTGGTCTTCATACTCTGCCTGATCAGAATCTTTCACATACCTCCTGATAGGACAGCCAGTCCTATAACTGTGTTTACTTTAGCTTTGATCTTTTGTTGTTTTACCAGGAACAAACTTAGTTTTCCAGGATATTCTCAAACAACAAAGATAGAGCTAGCTAAAAATTGTCTTTTTATAGACCTCATCCCAGAGAATTTGAGTTCAATGAGCCTGAGAAGGAGCCCAGAAATCTATATTTTATCTAGCTCCCAGGTTGTGCTGATACAAGTGATTTTTGAACCAATTTTGAGAAACACTACTCTGGAGCACTGGATTCCAAATCCAACAGGAAACTAATGGATTATTATAACCCCCTGGGTAGCATTTAAAATGATCTCTTTTGGGATCACACCCATGAATGTTCTGATTCAATATCTCTGAAGAAGAGGATGGAACCATGCTAACTGACCTGAAAAATTGAACGGAAAAGCAAAACAGACACTCTTTATACTGTTTACACCAGGTAGAGTTTCTTCTGGTGTGACTCAGACTGTGGACCATTTGCATCAAATTCATCTGCTGTGCTTGTTGCATGTGGATTTGTACTTCTGTAGACATAGTGGTCACAATTTCTGGCAGAAGGTGGGGAATCTACTCATTTGAAAAATTCCTCAGGTGAGACTTATGTGTTTCTGCCTTTCCCTTCTTCTAATCATTGATCATCACTGATTAATGTAATGCATGAGCATTACAGTATTTTATAGCTTGTTTCCAAGTTTGAAAATGCATCCCTTGTTAAAAATCACTGGAACTGAATTAAGCTTTCTCATTTCATGAGGTATAATTCATGAACTATCCATCTGGATCCTCAGAAAATTTTCCATTTAAATGCTCTTATTGACATGAATAATGTGTAAGTAGCCCTGTCTGGTTTGGAAGGATACTTCAGTATTTCACAAGAATCTCTTAAAAGTGTATTAATTTACTGTGTCATTGTGGATCCCTTTTCTTCTGCCCAAGCACCAAACACTACTGTATAAATCACCCCCAAATAAAATTTTTGTGTATCCCTCCCTTCCAAGAAGCTCCAAAACCTGCCCAAAGTCAGCAGAGGAAAGGAAGTAATAAAGATTGGAGTATCAATAAATGAATCAGAGAACAAAAAAACAATGGGAAAAAAATCTATGAAACTAAGAGTTGTTTTTTTTTAAATAATTGATATCAACAAACTCTTAGCTAGACTGATCAAGAAAAAAATGAAGGCTCAAGTAAAGAAAATCTGAAATGAAAGAGAAGACATTATAACTGATGCCATAGAAACAAAAATCATAAGAAACTATTATGAACAATGATACACAAGCAAATTGGACAACGTAGAAGAAATTGATGAATTCCTAGAAGCACACACCTACCTAGATAGACTGAAGAAGAAATAAAAAGCCTGAATTGACAAAGGCGACAAGAATATACAATGGAATAAAGACACTCTCTTCAATAAGTGGTGCTGGGGAAACTGGAAAGCTACAAGTAAAAGAATGGAGTTAGAACATTTTTTCACATCATATAAAAAAATAAGCTCAAGATGGATTAAAGGCCTAGGTATAAACCCAGAAACCATAAAACTCCTAAAAGAGAACACAGGCAGAACCCTCTTTGACATAAATCGTAGCAATTTTATTTTTGGATCTGTCTCCTAAGCAAAAGAAACAAAAGCAAAAATAAACCAATGGGACCTAATTAAACTTAAATGCTTTTGCACAGCAAAGAAACCATTGACAAAGTGAAAAGACAATCTACTGAATGGGAGAAAATATCTGCAAATGATATGACCGATAAAGGGTTAATATCCAAAATGTATAAACAGCTCATATAACTTAATACCCAAAAGCAAACAACCCAATTAAAAAACGGGCAGAAGACCTGAATACACATTTTTCCAAAGAAGATATACATATGGCAAACAAGCAACAATTAGCATCACTAATCATCGGAGAAATGCAAATCGAAACCACAGTGAGATATCAGTTCACACTGTCAAAATGGCCATCATCAAAAAATCTACAAATAACAAATGTTGGTGAGGATGTGGAGAAAAAGGAGCCCTCTTGCACTGTTGGTGGGAATGTAAATTGGTGCAGCCACTATGGAAAACAGTATGGAAGTTCATCAAAAAAACTAAACATAGAACTACAATATAATCCAGCAATTCTACTCCTGGGCATACATCTGAAGAAAACAAAAACACTAATTTGGAAAGGTACGTGCACCCCGATGTCCCAATGTTCATAGCAGCATTATTTACAATAACAAAGATATGGAAGCGACCTAAGTATTCATCCAGAGATGAATGGACAAGATGTGGTGTGTAGTAGTATGCACAATGGAATACTACTCAGCCATAAAAAGAATGAAACTCTGCCATTTGCAATGGTGTGGATAGACCTAGAGGGTATTATGCATAGTGAAATAAATCAGACAGTGAAATAAAAATATGTTACCACTTATATGTGGAATCTAAAAATTTTTTAAATAATTGTATATAATAGAAAAAGAAAGCCTGAATCAATAATAAATAAGGAGATTCAATCAGTAATCAAAAACCTCCCAATAAAGAAAAGCTCAGGACCAGAGGGCTTCACAGGTGAATTATACCAAACATTTAAAGAAGAATTAATATTAATCCTTTCAAAACTCCTCCAAAAACTGGAAGAGGGTATACTTCCAAACTTATTTTATCAGGCCAGTATGACCCAATACCAAAGCCAGACAAAGACACTACAAGAAAAGAAAAGTACAGTCCAGTATCCTTGATGAACATAGATGCAAAAATCCTCACCAAAATACTAGCAAACTGAATTCAACAGCACATTAAAAGGATCATACACCTGACCAAGTGTGATATATCACTGGAAAGCAAGGTTCAACATAGGCAAATCAAGAAACGTAATACATCACATTAACAGAATAAAGAATAAAAATTATATGGTCATTTTCATAGATGCAGAAAAAGCATTTGACAAAATTCAACATTCGTTTGGATAAAATCTCTCAACAAAGAAGGATGTCATACCATTTGTGACAACATGGATGAACCTGGAGAACATCATGCTAAATAGGTGAAATAAGTCAGACATAGGAAGACAAATACTAAACAGTACCACTTATGTGAGAAATCTAAAATAGTTAAACTGATAGTAGCAGAGAGTAAAATGGTGGTTAACAGTGGCTGGGTGGAGGGGTATATGGGGATGTACTAGTCAAAGTGTACTAAGTTCCAGTTATGCTAGTTGAATAAATCCTAGATATGTACTGTACATCATAACCTATAGTTAACAATGCTGTACTGTATTCTTAACATTTTGCTAAGAAGGTAGATCTTATGTTAAGTGTTCTTGTCATACATAAAAAGTAATAATAAATAAAGAGTCAGGAAGAAACTTTTGGAGGTGATGGATATGTTAATGGCATGGATGTGGTGATGGTTTCAAGGGTGTACATTTATCTCCAAACACATCACATTGTATATATTAAATATGTACACCTTTTCATATGTTAATTATACCTCAATAAAGTGCTTTAACAAGTGAAATAAATTAAATGAGTGGAAAAATAAAACAAACCAGTCTTTAACTCTGAAAACCCTTACTAATTGACTGTTACGAGTTTGCTACTATACAACTCATCAGTATGGTTTGAAAAACATGATTTTGTTAAGCTATAATGTGAGAATTAAATTTTTCCTTGGTCACAGGAATGTTTTCTTCTATGATTAAGAGAAATGTAACAGAAAGGTGAAGGATAAGAAAAGAGTGAAAAGATGTTTGAGGAAGCGGAGCAAGCCAAAGAACTATGTGTACTATTCCACTTTTATTTAGGGTAAGTGTGTATTTTATAGTCTTTTTTCCTCAGTTTTCACCAGAGTTCCTATCCTGTAGAGAACAGTTTTTATTAATAAAACTAGTGTGAGAGTATAAATATGTGTCATTGTCTGGAAGAAGATGGAATACAGCGATTGGGATAATAGTGAGAGAGGAGAGAGGAGGGGATGAGCATGGACCAGAGAGCGAGGAAACAGAGTAACATGGCAGGTGACTAGAACCCAAGGAGAAATGTTATTCGGTGAGAAATTCCCCTTGTTAGGATGGCAGAAGGACATTTAAGAATGAAAACATATTAATATCAAATTCAAAGTGTCTGTGTTTGTGAAAAGCATAACCCCTCCCATATCCCAAACCCTCATTAAAACCGTTACCATTTCTGTAGGTCCCCACAGGGTGAACCATGGCATGGAAAAGGGACAGTATTTGAGGACAAGGCAAGATAATTTTCAAACTCAATTGATTTAGCAGAAGCAGGAACTCAGAGCCAAGAGACTCCAAGAAACGTAACCCTCCTTTCATTCAAGGAATCCTTGGAGAGAATAGGAGGAAAGTTGAGTCTCTTAATGCACATGTGATTCATTTGAATCTTAAATTATAAGGTGGTGTCAGGGGCTTCCTTTTATCTGGGCATTATCAATTTCTTTCTCTTACTTCCCTGTGCTCCATGTTCTCTAAATCTCATTCCTCTATTCCCATACCCTCCATCTAAGAATTCTGTACAAAATTTTGCAAGTTTGATAGTTTTTGGTACCTATCCCAACAATGGACATAGTATTCCATTGTTTAACCAGGTCATTTAACCAGGTCACAGATAACCAGCAATATTAATTCACTTTGATTTTCTACATTTAATAATAGGAGGAAGAGGATACTCATAATTAAGGCTATACAAGCCAGGGATTTCATTAGAAAAGCAATTCTTCCTACTGTATGCCATGCACTGTGCAAAACCTTAGGGAAAAGTTGTGAATGTGATAGATCTGGTATCTAGACACGTGAAGTTCTCTGGCCATCCCAGAAATACTCATCCTGGTTTATACATCTTCAAACCTATGATTATAACCAATACACACAAAGTCCTCCATCAACCAAAAAAATTCCCTTTTATATCTACTAAGACAGACAGAAAAGTAGTTGAATGCATTTAGCTCAAAGAAAGTTAAAAAAAAGTGTTAGGGATCAAGTCTCAACTAACATCCCGATTCTCAAGCATTCTTTGATTGAAGTTATACAAAAGAAATACTTTTAATATTTATTAGAATTGTGAAGGAAAGATAAGAATTTGATGGTTTTCAAATTACTTCTAAGTAAGACTAGCTCCTTAATTTGTGGGATCCAGTGCAAAATTAAAATGCAGGCCCTTGTTAAAGTATTCTTAAGAATTTTTAAGAAAGTGACAGCAGAACATTGAAACAAGCACATAGCGTTTCTAAGCCTGGGACCATGCAAATACAGAGGTCTCATGCCATGAAGGCAGCCTGTCTCTAAGCTTACAATTCACTTAGTTTGTTCTAGAATTTTATTTAATATTTGACAAAGCAAATGCCCAATGGAGGAGAAAATGTAATGGTAACCAAGAAAGCAAGTAAACAAATTTTTTCACAGTATCACCTAAGAAACTGCTATGGAAACTTACATTATAATATTTTTTTAAATGTTTTCATCTAATATCTACAACTGTTAATTACCAAAACATTCCAAAGATCAGATTAGTAATCCATTTCATTTAGGACTTTAAGGTTTAGATGGTAATCAGTCTGCAGAACTTACTTTAAAGCAGGAAGAAATCATCAAATTTTCCCTTAAGTGTGAATGAATCTAAGATATTTTACTTTCTACTGAAAATAGAAAAATGATTTAGAAAATAGAAGTTTATCAGACAAGATGTATAACTACAAGAAGACATCCTATAAGATGAGGTGCCTTTTAACAAGCAAGGTTCCTTAATTAATTATGGGCAATTTACTTTCTAGTCAGATGTAAGTAATTGCACAAAAACGGACTGGAAATAAGTCATATCTGAGTTCTTACATTTTCTCATTTTAATTAGTGCATATTATGTGCTTTGCCTCAGTTAGCCCTTCCATAAATAATTTATTTCCTACTGCTCAGAGCTTCAGTTTCTTCATCTCAAAAATGAGAAGTTTCAGCTAATTGAGTTCTGAATGCTCTGCCAGTCCTAATTAAACTCAGCATTACTTATTGTTAACATACTGCCCACAAATTCCTATGCAGGAGACTTCAGAATTTTAAAAAAAGAATAAGCCACAGTTCCTGACCACAGAGTCTACAATCCAGAAGGCAAGGCAAGCCAGACAGTCAATAAGTGTAATGTAAGACAGCTCCAAAATTCTAGACCTTTAATTCTAAACAAAAATCTTACCAAAGAAGCACAGAAACTTTTAAGGTTGAGATATGATGTAAAATTAATAGACTGGAAGCTTGTAATACAAATCAGTCTCCTTAAACATTAGATGTAGATGCTAGAGGCCTGAGTGAGTTTTTAAGCTGTCTTATAGCCAGTACTGGGGGAGTTCTGCTGCCATGCCAAACAGCCAAATGCCTAGGGTGATATTTACCTTATAAGTGCGCTTCCTCCATATTCGGATGTGTTGACCGAATACATAACACGGACACAATTTCAGACCACATTTATCTTCATCACTGACTATTGCAGTAAAGTGTCCATGAGACAAAACTTGGGCTTCATTATTCCACTTGTTTTGTATTCTGGGAAATCTTATTTGGTTGGTAGCCTTTTCAACATTACATGGCTTTCATGTCACACATTTGGTTCAGCTGATATAATCAAGGTTCTAGTGCATCATTCATCTTGGAATAAACAATGAAAATCAGGTAGATTAAAAAGTGACAGCTTAAAATAGAGCATGAAATATAACCAGAGTCACAGAAATTGAATTAATATGGCTTTAACATGATTTTCAAAGGCCTCCAGTCTGGAGTTTGGGCCCAATTTCCTGGCTGGTTTAAAATGAGACCACAGATCTTAAATGATGTGCCTGAGGAGAGGCCATGAGTCAGTGGCTGAACTAGCCAGGCCTGTGAGCAGAGAGGCTGCAATGGATAATAAGCATTATGTGTTCTGAACTTCAAAAGAATCAAGAGCACAATTTTCATTAATAAAAAATGCGCTTACTTGAAATGGTAACTCCACATGGAGTTACCAACATGGAACATGTTGTAATAGTGTATGTTATAGGTTGAGATCCCAGGGGAACAGATATGGGGATGGAGATTTGCAAGTGGTTGGCTTATTGTGGAGTGTCCTCAGGAGCAATACCTGTAAGGAAGTGAGGGAGGCAGGACTGGGCAGAGGGAGAAGTCGAACTGTGATGCATCTGCAACAGAGGCCTCAGCCACTCCCACAGGGAGCCCTGGAGCTGGTTTGGTTCTCTAGATATGTCCCAAATTGAAGCAAGGGGCTAGGCCTCTCTACCCTGAGGAGGGCCTCAGCCTGGAGCAGTCAGTTCCTGACAGGTTGGGGCATGGGTGCCTGGGTCCTGGAGACAGGATCTGGGCTGTGCAGCTCAGCATCCACTAGAGTTTACCCCTTGCATCACTCAGATCTGCTTGCTTCCTCCCATCTGAGAAGAGTTCGTCCAGGATGGATGGAGACCATTCTGGATGGTCTCTTTTCCAGGGAAAACTTACCTAAGGAAGGCTAACAAGATGAACTGCAGCCTCCATGGTTACAGATAGTCTCAGGGCTGCAACTAGTGCTTATCATTTCCTTGCTCAACTACCAATTCTAGATTACTCTCATCTTTAACTAGCACTCCTGCTAGTCTACGGGGCTCGCATGATGTGATGACCCTGACTCTCATCCCTGAGTTTTAGAGCCCCATGACCTTCTTAAAAATACGGCTTCTGAACTTGCCTATTTACTCTCATAATCGGACAACAGAGAACCTGGCTTCTGCACTTGTCCATTTACTATCAAAATTAGGAAAGAAGCAAGAGACACCCTAGTGAATCATCTGGGAATCAAATATATTCTTTCCTGCCCCCACTGTGTAACAACAGCCCTATTGTGTCTCCTGATCATTAGGGTCAATTACCCCTGCTAAGGATGGCTCTTCTTCCTTGCCTAACAGATGGTCTTGGTTCAAGGAAGCAAAAGTGACCTCATGAAAGCCTTCTCCCTCTTGGAACCTGACCTTTTGGACCAGGAGGGAAGGGAAGCACAAATTTTTCAACTGGATCTCTGAAATTAATGGCAAACGTAGCACAGAGAATGCATAAGACTGAGGGTTAGTATAGAGACTATTAGTATATAATAATATTATATTATTGGTAGTATAGGGTAAGGTCAAAGATTAGAAGAAAAGTAAAATGATTATTGCAGCAATTCAAGCAAAAACTGAGGAGGGCCCAAAACAAGGCACCAGTAATGAAGAAGAAAGATCAGCATTTGAAACATTAAAAATATGAAATGAACCAGATGAATGCAAGGAGGCTCAAAAGGGAGGATGGGGAATCTCCGATAACTCCCATGATTCCAGCTCAGTTTACTGCTAAGAAGGACAGAGACACAGGATAAAGAGCAGGTTTGATTCTTTATTTGGTTTGTTTTCAAGGTGCCACAGGAGACAATATTTTAGGGTCACTTATTTTAGGTCACTGACCAATCAGTGACATTTAGGGGGCCCTCTGATTCCTTATTTGCTAGTTTCAAACTGCAGGCCTCCTTTAAATGACCTACACTTGGAAGTTAGCTGTGCCTTTGAATTCTGGGAACTGTAACAAGCATAACTCCACATCTTTTAAATGTTTTGTATAGATGACACTCCTATAGAAGAAATTACTAAAGTCAAACTATGTCATTCCCGTGACAATGACTCCCAAATCTGTATTTCCTTCCTGATTTTTCCAACTGTATATTCCAAACTTCCTGCTGGACACTTTCACATGGAATTCATGCCAGCATCTCAGATTCAACACATCCAAATTCAATTAAGCCCCCCCTCTGCCAGTTTCCCTCATCTGTAAATAGGCTTCAGTTCCTGGAACCTCTGTTTCTGATAAAGGACCCACCATCCTCTCAGTTGGGTTTGCAAACTATAGCCCACAGGCCAAATTCAGCCTGTTCCTGTAAATAAAGTTTTATTGCAACACAGCCAAATGAATTCATCTATATATTGTCTATGTCTGCTTTTGTGCCACAGTGGCAGAGTTGAGTAGTTGTGGCAGAGCCCCTATGGCCCCCAAAGCCTTAATGTTATTATTATTTTGTTATTATTATCATCTGAACCTTTACAGCACAAATTTGCTGACACCTGCTCTAAGTCAGCCAGGATCAAAATCTGAGTCATGTTACACTTACTTCCCACTTTCTCTCACCTCATCTGCTCCCTGCCCTTTAAATGTTACTACTACAGATATCTCTCACTCTTCTCTCTCTGCTCTCACTGAGCCTAACCTATTTCAACACTCTGCAGACTCAACATGCTCTCTTACAGAAATGCCCTCGCAGATCTACCTGGCTTCTCTCTTTACCCTTGGTGATATGACAAACTACAAATAGTCCCTCCATCTGTTGCTTGTCTATGGGGAAGGGAGGAGGAGGGGAGTGTGCTGGTCAGGGGAAGCTTTACAGAAGAAAGAAATGATTCAGCTGATAAAAGATAAACAGGCATTTTTCAGCAAAACAGAGGACTGAGGGGGAGGTGGCTGGAGATGTATAGGTGAAGTTACTGCATGACTTTAGAGAAGGCATGAGAAAATAAGGTGTGTTTGGGGAACATCAAGTAGTTTGGTATGGTGGGAAAAAAGGAAAATGTAATAAAAGGATAATGAGAAGCCCATTCTAGAAACTTTCTTTAAGCTACTATTTCCACGTTGGTCAGCCTCAGCTCCTACTCACCATACTAGACCCAGTTGTGACACCTTCTCTGGTTCCTCCCAATCAAGTCTTGCCTCTTTCCCTTGGATTCCCATAATATTGCATCTTAACTTCTTCCATTTATCACTTTATAACTTGGGTGGCAGTATGGCAGAATAGATTTTTTATAAGTAGATGTAATAAACTATTAGTAGGTGATCATCTCTTCCTCCATTTACTGCCCAAGTGACCATCAGCGGTCCCCTCCTTCTCCTAGATGGTGGCTTCCTCATTTATAGTGTGGTTGCACCTTGGAAACACAGGAGACTTCTGCAAACTGTAAAGTGCTAAATAAGTGAAAACTAACATTTGAATGGTACTTGGTAGAGATTTATAACTTGAGGAAACACCTAACGTCCTACAAGTTTTTGCTTGTTTGCTTAAGTATGTTCCTTACTGGACTAAAATATAACTTGAGATCAGACAGTAACTGTATCTTGTGCATTTTTATATCATCAGCACATAAAGAGTATTCAGTATATGTTCATAAAATTAAATTGTCCCACTGAAGTTGACAAAAGATCTGATCACACTAGCACTGATTATTTGTAATCTACACACTAAAAACTTATGGCTCAGCTCATATTGTTCCTAAAAAGTCACATTGGAATATTTAAGCATTTTTGATATGCAAGATATCAAAAGAAATTCAGAGAGTTTTACTTGTTATTGAGTGAGAAACAAATGGTGAACGGGGGTACTTCAAACCTGAAACTGGTACAAAGCTCGGAGGCATGCCATTACAGGATGCCTTATAAAGTGAAAATGAGGAAGTTGCTGAACCTTTACAATGATTGGTTATTAAAATGGGGGTTTTCAGACAGCAGGGGATTGGTTAAAACTTATTATCTCATACCATTTTAGGAAGATGCTTAAAGTTTCACTTATGATTATCAGAGGCATTTGCAAGAAATAACCTAAGTTTTATTTACATTCATGGAGTAAACTAGATGAAGTTTTGCTTGTGTGGCTTAACTAGTTTTGTTTGCTAGGGAGAGCTTCAAGCCTGGTTTCCATTTTATTTAACAAATGATATTAAAAAAATTCAAGGTAATACTAAATTATGTTGTCATTGATCAAAATGATTTTGAAACTTTTCTTTGGAGTTACTTTAAGGATGTGGCATCTTTTTATAAGACTGTCCTTCATGTTGGAAAACATTCTTTGAGGATGAACTTATTTTTAGAAAACAACTAAAATTATTATAAGCCAACTATGATACTAATTTAGTTTAAAATGATACTTTAGAATGAAATAGTGAATATTATGTTATTTCTCGAGCTTACGTGAAAGGCAAGCAATGCATCCATATAATCCATCATGGCCTGCTCTGACTGGCACAGTTGACTGAGCTGGGCACCATCAACCATAGAAATTTTGGTGAGTAATCTAAAATCTACCATTATAGAACTTTCAGATAAGTTGGTATTAAGCAAATATTATTGGCCCTTGTTTCTAATAGTTATTATAATAGAGTTTACTGAGGTAAATTAATGCACCTCTATGCTTGTTTCTCAGATCAAATACCCCTTCTCCTCCATCAGGATTCCTGTGGGCTCTAATAAAAATTTGATGGTTTTCACAGCTTAATTTCTATCTCTGTAACTAGAAATCTTGGACATATCTCTCTATACCTTCAGTTCTTCCAGATTTTTTCGTACCTGCCCTGTCCTGACTTCTCTTTAGAGCCATAGTATTCAATACAATAGTATAGTAGACAGAATAACGTTCCCCCCTAAATATGTCCAAGCCCTCATTCCCAGAACTGGTGACTACATTACCTAAGGTACCAAAAGGGAACTTTGCAGATGTGATTAAGGACCTTGAGATGGGGAGATTATCCTGCATTATCCAGGTGATCCCATTGTAATCATGAAGATCCTTATAAGAGAAAGAGGAAGGCAGGAGACTTAGAATCAGAGAAGGAAGTGTGACAATGGAAGCAGAGGATGGAGTGATGTGGCCATGAGCCAAGGAATGTGGGCAGCCTCCCGAAGCTGGGAAAGGAGAGGAATAGATTATCCCCTAGAGTAGGGGTAGCAGTCCGTGGCCTGTTGGGAACTGGGCCACATAGCAGGAGTTGAGTGGCAGGCGAGCGAGCAAAGCTTCATCTGTACTTATAGCTGCTCCCCATTGCTTGCATTACCGCCTGAGCTCCGCCTCCTGTCAGATCAGTGACAGCATTATATTCTCATAGGACTGCCAACCCTACTGTGAACTGCCCATGTGAGGGATCTAGGTTGTGAACTCCTTATGAGAATCTAACGCCTGATGACCTGAGGTGGAGCTGAGGCAGTGATGCTAGCTCTGGGAAGCTGATGCAAATACAGATTATCATTAGCAGAGAGGTTTGACTGCACAGAGACCATAATAAATCAATTGCTTGCAGACCCATATCAAAAGCCTATCAGTGAGTGGCAAGTGACAATTAAGCTGCATGTGGTGGCTGGCTTTATAGTGGAAAGTGAGTAGATGTACTTCGATTGTACATTGCATCTGGTGGCAGGCTTTAAGTCAGAAACTGACATTTATTTTAGTCCGCGTGTGGCGCGCCTGTTATTTTATTTACCGCTTCCGTCTGCACCTCTTTCCTGCACCGCGCACTTGTCTCAGTCACAGTTTTGGTAAGCCATTAGCTAACCCTAGCCAAAATTAGTAAAAAAACAAACGTCGCTGGAGAGCTTCTTTGTAAAGGGAGAAAGACCCAATAATGAGACAGTAGAAGACCCTAAGACTGCCAACAAAAAGAAAGCTGCATTTAAAAGAAAATATCAAGAGTCCTACTTAAATTATGGGTTCATTGCAACAGGTGATTGACATTCTCCAAGCCCGCTTTGTATAATATGTGGCAACAAGCTATCCAACAAAGCCATGAAACCTTCAAAACTGCTTCGCCACATGGAGACCAAGCACCCTGCATTAAAAGACAGGACTTTGGAGTTTTTCAAAAAGAAAAAAAATGTGGACAAGAAGAACAGAAGCAATTATTGAAGGCCACTACCTCATCAAAATGTCTGCACCAAGAGCAATATTCTTAGTGGCTAACCACATTGCCAAAGCTAAGAAGCCCTTTACTATTGGTGAAGAGTTTATCCTACCTGCTGCTAAAGACATTTGTCATGAACTTACAGGAGAGGCTGCAGTTCAAAAGGTGGCACGTGTTCCTCTTTTGGCTGGCACCATAACTAGACAAATTGATGAAATAGCAGAGGATACTGAGGCACAATTTTTAGAGAGGATTAATGAGTCACCGTGGTACACGATCCAGGCTGACCAGTCTACCGATGTTGACAACAAGGCAACAATGCTTGTTTTTGGGTGATATATTTTTCAGAAGGATGTGCATGAGGATATGTTATGTGCACTTTTGTTGCCAACGAACACCACAGCTGAAGAACTATTCAAGTCTTTGAATGATTACATATCAGGAAAACTGAACTGGTCATTATGTGTTAGTATATGCACAGATGGAGCAGCTGCCATGCCTGGACGGCTTTCTGGTTTTACTACTCAGGTCAAAGAGGTCGCTTCTGAATGTGAGTCTACACACTGTGTCATCCATAGAGGAATGCTGGCTAGCTGAAAAATGTCACCTGAACTTAACAACATTTTGCAGGATGTGATTAAAATTATCAACCACATTAAAGTATATGCCCTTAACTCATGTCTGTTCGTGCAGCTCTGTGAGAAGGACACAGAGCACACACGTCTTCTCTTACACACAGAAGTGAGATGGCTTTCTAGAGGTAGATCACTGGCCAGAGTTTCTGAGTTACGAGAGCGGCTCCAGAGATTTCTTTTAGAAAAACAGTCACCCCTGGCAGCATATTTCAGTGACACAGAATGGGTCGCAAAACTTGCTTACTTGTGTGACATATTCAACCTGCTCAATGAAGTCAATCTGTCACTTCAGGGGAGGACAACAACTGTGTTCAAGTCAGCAGATAAAGTGGCTGCATTCAAAGCCAAACTGGAATTATGGGGGCGACGAGTGAACATTGAGATTTTTGTCATGTTTCAAACATTAGCAGAGATTTTGAAAGAGACTGAGCCAGGGCCTTCTTTCTCCCAGCTGGTGCATGATCATCTATCCCAGCTTTCAAAAGAGCTTGAGCATTACTTCCCAACCACAAAATACCCCCGAACTGGAAAGGAATGGATCCGTGACCCATTTGTGAATAAGCCAGGTGAATCGACTTTGTCCCTGCTAGAAGAGGATCAACTGCTTGAGATCTCAAATGACGGTGGCCTTGAAAGTATGCTTGAGACAACTTCAAATCTCCATACGTTCTGGATTAAAGTCAAGACGGAATATCCTGAGATTGCCACAGAACCACTGAAAAGCCTGCTTCCATTTCCAACATCCTGTCTTTGTGAAGCAGGCTTTTCTGCAGTGACAGCAACCAAAACGAGATTACGAAGTAGACTGGACATACGGGACACACTTCGGGTGCCACTGTCTCCCATCACCCCCAGATGGGATCATCTAGTTGCAGGAAAACAAGCTCAGGGCTCCCACTGATTCTGCATTATGGTGAGTTGTATAATTATTTCATTATATATTACAATGTAATAATAATAGAAATAAAGTGCACAATAAATGTGATGCTCTTGAATCATCCCAAAACCGTCCCCTCCTCCCCAGTCCATGGAAACATTGTCTTCCACAAAACTGGCCCCTGGTGCCAAAAAGGTTGGGAACCACTGTTTTAAACCACTAAGTTTGTAGTAATTTGTTACAGCAACAATAGGAAATTAATTCAGGTAACCACTAGCCTCATGTGTTTATTTAAATTTAAGTGAATTAAATTTAAAAAAATTTAAATTTAATGTTTCATTCTAGCTATATTTCAAGTCCTTAATAGCAACCTGTGACAGTGGCTACCATATTGGACAGCACAGATTATAGATCATTGCTGAAGCTTCCATCCAGCAGCATTGTTACAGAGGTCTCTTTGCCTTACCCCAGATATCCTACCACCAGAGTAGATTTAGTAAAGCTAAAATAAACAAACTCCCTTTAATTCCAAACCTCCTTGTCAATGGCAGTGGCCCAGAAGACTATCGAAAGTAGTAGATGTGATCTTGGCTCAAAAATTTATTTGATACAATTATTGCAGGAATCAAATGGCAGCCCACAGACAAGGGACGGGAGAGACAGTCCCACTACAAGTCCTGCTCTTTAGTAGCATCCCCTGCATGGAAAGAATCATGGAGAATGTTCAAGTGGGGTGGAAGTTCACACATCCCATGAGGAACCTCTCTATCCTAACTCTAAGTTCAAAGTATTTATTTTGTCTTCTCCATGGCTTATAAGAGTTGGATTGTTTGTTTATTGTTAGGCTGATGATGTTTCTATACCAGAACAGTAGATTGGGTTCATTGGTGGTGTCTTCCATTTCTTGATATCCTAAAACTGAAGAGAGATATGTTGGACTTTTATCTAATTCCGTTCTGAGTAAAATAAAAACTGGAATAATACATTCTGGAATTGTTTTCCACTAACTCCTATAAAAGAGGTTCCTCTTTTGTACTCCTCGTTTATTCACAGTTTAAAACGTAGCTGTGAAGCGTTTCAGTAGATAGAAACTAGCTCTAATTCGTATTTTTCAGCCACAGGAGGTGAACTTTCTCCACACAGTAAATATAAGCCAGGTGGATTCATTGTCTTAAGAGGAATCAGACATTCAGATTCATGCGCAAAGACTCAGTTCAACATGATGTGCTAAGCAAGGGAAAATATTTTTTTTTAAGCCATGAAATATCTGAATAAGTAAGACAATTATATGAAAATGTGTGAAAATGCATATCATAAGCACTAATATGCATTCATATGAACGTATGCCCAACATACATATGATTACTGAAGAAGACCACTACAGGCATACCTTGGAGATATTGCAGGTACAGTTCCGGACCACTGCAATAAAGTTAATATTGCAATAAAGCAAGTCACATGGATTTTTTGGTTTCCCAGTGTGTACAAATGTTTTAAGTGTGCAATAGCATCATGTCTTTAAAAATGTGTGTACTGTGATTTTAAAAATACCTTAAAAATGCTAACCATCATCCGAGCCTTCAGTGAGTCATAATCTTTTTGCTGGTGGAGGGTCTTGCCTGGGAGTTGATGGCTGCTAACTGGTCAGGGTGGTGATTGCTGAAGGTTGGAATGGCTGCGGCAATTTCTTAAAATAAGACGACAATCAGTTTGCTTCATCAATTTACTCTTCCTTTCACAAACAATGTCTCTATAGCCTGCAATGCTGTTTGATAATATTTTATCCACAACAGAACTTCTTTCAAACTTGGAGTCAATCCTCTCAAACCCTGCTTTACTTTATCAACCAAGTTCATGTAATATGCTAAATCCTTTATTGTCATTTCAACAATCTTTACAGCATCTTCACCAGGAGTAGATTCCATCTTAAGAAAGCACTTTCTTGGTTCATCTGTAAGAAGCAACTTCTCATCTGTTAAAATTTTATCATAAGATCGCAGCAATTAAGTCACATCTTCAGATTCCAATTCTAATTCTAGTTCTCTTACTATTTCCCCCACATCTGTAGTTACTTCCTCTACTGAAGTCTTGAACCCCTCAAAGTCAGCCATGAACAATGGAATCAATATCTCCCAAACTTCTGTTAATGTTGATATTTTGACCTCTTCCCATGAACCACAAATATTTTAAAATGACATCTAGAATGGTGAATCCTTTCCAGAAGGCTTTCAATTTACTTTACCCACATCCGTCAGAAGAATCACTATCTATGGCAGCTATAGGCTTACAAAATGTATTTCTTAAATAACAAGACTTAAAAGTCAAAATTACTCCTTGATCTATGGGCTGTAGAATGGATGTCATATTAGCAGGCAAGAAAACATTAATCTCATTGTACATCTCCATTAGAGCTCTTGGGTGACCAGGTGCATTGTCAGTGAGAAGTAAAATTTTGAAAGGAATCTTCTTTTTCTGAGCAGCAGATCTCAAATGTGGGCTTAAAATATCGATAAACCATGTTGTAAACAAATGTGTTGTCACCAGGTTTTGTTGTTCCATTTACAGAGCACAGACAGAGTAGATGTAGCATAATTCTTAAGGGTCTTAGGACTTTCAGAATGGTAATTGAACATTGGCTTCAACTTAATGTCACCAACTGCATCAGCCCCTAACCCTGTCCTTTGAAGCTTTGAAGGAAGGCATTGACTTTTCCTCTCTAGCTGTGAAAGTCCTAGATGACACCTTCTTGCAATATAAGGCTGTTTCATCTACATTGACTCTCTGTTTTTTCGTGTATCCACCTTCATTCATTATCTTAGTTGGGTTTTCTGGATAACTTGCTGCAGCTTCTACATCAGCACTTGCTGCTTCACCATGCACTTTTATGTTATGGAGATGGCTTCTTTCCTTCAACCTCATGAACCAACCTCTGCTAGCTTCAGACTTTTCTTTTGCAGCTTCCTCACCTCTCTCAGCCTACATAGAATTGAAGAGAGTTAGGGCCTTGCTCTGGATTCAGCTTTGGCTTAAGGGATGTTATGGCTGGTTTAATCCTCTATCCAGACCACTAAAACTTTCTCCATATCAGCAGTAAGGCTGTTTTTCTTTCTTATCATTCTTGTGTGCGCTAAAGTAACACTTTTAATTTTCTTCAAGAACTTTTCTTTTGTACTCATAATGTGACTATTTGTCACATGGGGCCTAGCTTTATTACTTATCTTGGCTTTTGACATGCCTTCTTCACTAAGCTTAATCATTTCTAGCTTCTGATTTAAAGTGAGAAGCGTGATGAGACTCTTCCTCTCAGTTGAACACTTAGAGGCCATTGTAGGGTTATTAGTTGGCCTAATTTCAACATTGTTGTGTGTCAGGAGATAGGGAGGCCCAAGGAGAAGGAGAGAGATGGGGTACAGCCGGTAGGTAGAACAGTCAGAACACACAACATTAATCACTTAAAATGCCATCTTATATGGACAAGGTTCATGGCACCCCAAAACAATTGCAATAGTAACATCAAAGATCACTGATCACAGATCACCATAACAAATATAATAATAATGGAAAATTTTGAAATATTGTGTGAATTACCAAAATGTGACAGAGAGACACCAAGTGAACAAATGCTGTTGGAAAAATGCTGCTGATAGACTTGCTCAATGCAGGGTTCACAAACCTTCAATTTGTAAAAAACACAATATCTGCAAAGTGCAATAAAGCAAAGCACAATAAAATGAGGTATGTCTGTGGTTTCAGAATCTGCTCCTGGTATATCTATTTTCAGATAGGTATGTCGCTGTCTTTAAAATCACTGTCCCACTTAAAATTTTCCTTAGAAAGACTGTCATTTAAATAGTATTCTCAAATAGGATTTCCTGGACCATTATCACATATTTTTCCTACAATAAACTCATAGTTTATTTTTTGATAACAGTATATGTCATTTGCATCTTATCTTCAAATCCATTCCCTGTACTCTCTTTGCTCCCATGGGGGCTAATACATTCTCTATTTCCAAAGTTCTCTTGCCTTCCAATTAAGTTTGGCTGATCAGAAACTGTGGCAGATCAGAGGGTTGTAGGAGGGAGAATAACCACATTATTCCTCTTTTGCTTTATGCTTCAGATGACATATCTAGCAGCGGCTGCATCTTTTCCATCTCCATTGATCCATTACCTTGTGTGTTCCATGAGATATTCCTGAATCCTTGTGTGTAACATGAGATGCTCCTGAATCAATAAGTTCCTTTTATGCTTAATGAGGTTTGAGTGTGTTTTTATTACCAGGTATCACAATGACATTATCCTTAATTTTTCATCACTTAATCTTATTCCAATGTAGCCTCTGATACCTTCTTCATCAGGAAGGGATTTATCATTCTCCAGGTCTTATAGTAAATGGCAAGAGGAAAGGTTCACTCATCTTAGCTATTTTCCTATAATAAGTTTCTTTCTAACTCTGAGCTAAGGAAACAAATTAGTTTAGTCTTTCAGGTATCTCCATCTCTCATAATTCTCAATTCACTCTTTATGAAACCATTGGAGAAAATAGAATCCATAATAAGGCTTAGAAATAAGAATTAAAAGTCACTAAATAACTTTAGTAGAAATATATATATATATATACACACACACATTATTTGTACCTGGCAAACATCAAACATTAGTTAACTTCAATATTTTTTTTTACTGTATTAGCCATAGGACACTGTCAAATGCCTTCAGAATTATTACTGAGTTGTAGGGATAAATTTTCCATGCCCAGGCAGGGGTGAGTCTCAGGAGTCAGTGTTATCTGAATTGAAATACATAAGCGTACAGTCCTAAATATTGTGAGGCAAAGTCAAAGTCAAAGGTAGTTCCTTAAAACTAGGTATGCATCTCCTGTGGATATGATAAAACAATAACTTGGAAGGGGGAGGGAAGGAGAGGAAAGACTTATGCAGAGCTAAAGGGTACTAATTAAAAGGACAGGAAAACACCTTCCACTTTTGGCTACCAGTGGACTGTCTCATTTCATATCCCACTGAAAACAACTAGAAATCTCAAAAAGTGTTTTCTGAAAATTTGTTTGAAGGCATTAAAGGGACATCAAAGCACCAAGGACTTGAAAGGTCATGATTTCAGAAAGAAGTTCTGAGAAGTGAGTGCAACATCTAGTTATGCTTTTCTTTTCAAGGAACATCAGCATCTTTTCCATCTCCATGGATCAAGTTACCTTGTGTGTTCTGTGAGATACTCCCGAACCATTGAAATAAGTTCCCTTTTATGCTCTGACATGTGTTTGACAATTCATAACTAGAACTAAGAACCTGATAAGCTGGTCAGAGTTTTTGGCAGTCTCAAGGGATTTTTTAAAAAATGAAGAGCAAGGTCTGCCAAGGAGGAGAAGCCCTGGAAAATACTTCATATTTTCAGTTGAAACTCCTGAGGAGCAAACCCTAAGTAGTAAAGGAAATTGACCAGCCTGCAGGAATGCTGAAACTCAGCTCCTTGTTAGCTCAGTTTGAGAAGAGATGAAATAATCTGCCCTAATCTAACTTTCTTCAAGAAGCAAAAGTAAATTCTCTTTGGAAAAAGATAATGTTATCCAGAATCTCTAATTAGCTCTCAATTTTTCATACATGTTTAGCATTCTTTCAATTACCAGGCATACAACAAGACAAAAACAAATAATCTAAAACCAAGAGAAGAAAAACAGATAATGGAAAAACTACCATAGATGGATAATTTTATCAGAGAACTAGAATCTGTTAGAGAAAAAAAGACTTGAATTGAAATACTAGAAATGAAAAACACAAAAACGCAATAAATTGTTTTTAACAGAATATCAGACAAAGTTAAGAGAGCATTTTCTAACTGTTTTAAAACTGGAAAGAGAATATCCAGGCTAAAGTACAGAAAGAAAAATGATGAAAATATAGAAAATCATTTAAGAGACAAGTGGACACCAGTGAGAAGATCTAACATATGTAATTGGATTTCCAGTAAAAGAAGAGAGAGAGAACGGGTGGAAGCAATACTAGAAGAGATAATGACCAAGGATTTTCTAAAATTAGTGGAAGATGTCAAGCCACAGATCCAAGAAATGCTACAAGCAGTAAATAAGAAAAATATAAATAAAATCCACCTAGGAACATCATAGTAAAATGACTACAAACAAAGAAATATCATTGGGTCAATTGGATATTCAAACACCAAAAAAAAAAAGTTAATCTTATTGGATACAATGTATGGGAAAATATTTTCTCTCATAGCCTTTTAACTCTTATAATGACATCTGAGTCATTCTTATTTTCAATGCAGTCTAATTTATAAATTGTTTTTTAAATAGTATTTCTCATATTCTGTTTAAGAAAACTATTGTTATTTTATAGTCATGAAGATATTTTCCTACATTATCTTAGAAGTTTTAAAGAACTAAATTTAAGTACAAATCAAAGAAATTCTCTTCATTAGCATACACTAGAAAGGGAGGGGGAAGACAAGCCACTGAGAAATTTTGATGAGGGGAATCTGAAGAACTGGCCTAAAGTGGGGCTGGTACTAGAAAGAAATGTCCAGATATGCTACAGGACAGCTAAACTCTTAGACATTTTTGTAGAATTAAAAGATAATAAATTGTTTTGTTTTTTTTGATAAACCTACCCAGCCTGCTCAAGGGCAAAGTGCCTAGACTGACTATTTTTCTATTTTATCAGTTTACCCCCAAAAATGTAAAGGCAAAATTTACTCTTCCCTGAAATGTTGGCAATGACTCTGTTTGTCCTGAATTGCAGTTCCCTCTCTCCAGACCTGCTTTATTCCTCTTCCCTTCACAGACATTTGTGACCTAAATTCCATCTCAGTGTTTACTTCTGGAGAATCCACCCACCAACATCAATTGAATCCTCCACGAAAAACAGAGTAAAACAAAACTCACTGTTCTCAGACTGCTCAGACTGTCCACAGATTTCTCCTTTTCTCTCTTCTTATAAGTCTATACTTTGCCTTTGTTTCTTAACAGCAGTCTAATGACAGCTCTCACCTGTATATGTGAGTAAAATATTTCTATGTCAATGGTGACTAAAAAAATCTAGAAATTGTTCTTTGACACTGCAGAATTGAAGAAAAATTAACATGTATATCGAGAACCCTAACAAGTCTATAGAAGAAACATTTAATACAAAAGGAAACAGGCGAAATAGGCACATCACAAAATAGTATATCAAAAGGTCAGTACATATAAAAAGGTACTCAAAATCATTAATCATCAGTGTAAATTGAAACTACGATGTAATACCACTAAACATCCAGCAAAATGGCTAAGATGTAAAAGGTCAACAATAATTATGTTGGTGAGGATATGGAGCAACCAGAATTCTCATATGCTGCTGATGGGAGTGTAAATTGGCTCAAATATTTTAGAAAACTCTTTGGCAATATATGCTAAAGCTGAACATACACATATGCTAAGACCCAACTACTCCACTACTGGGAGAAATACCAAACAGAACTGTGTGCATATATTCACTAAAGACATGCACAAGAATGTTCATAGTAACTTCATGTGTGATAACCCCAAACTGGAGTCAACTAAAAGGTCCATCAACAATAGAATGGCTAATATATTTTACCCATACAAAGGAATACTATAGCATTGAAAACAAATGGATGAAAGCTGCACAAAAGCAAAATGAATGAATATCTCAGGCATAATATTAAGCAAAAATTTTGGCATAGAATGGTATATACTGAATATTATGGACTAAACTGCACACACACACACACACAGACACCTAAAATTTCATATGTTGAAGCCCTAACTCCAAATGTGACTGTATGTGGAGATAGGGCCTTTAGGTAGATAATTAAAATTAAATGAGGTCATAAGGGTGGAACCCTAATCTATTGGACTTGTGTCTTTATAAGAGGAGGAAGAGACACCAGGAGTGTGTCCACACAGAAGAAAGGCCATGTGAAGACACAGTGAGAAGGTTGCTGTATACATGCCAGGAAGTGTTCTCACCAGAAACGAACCCTGATGACACCTTCACCTTGGGCTTTCAGCCTCAGAAGTGTGAGAAAATTAATTTCTATTATTTAAGCCACCCCATCTGTGATACTCTGTTATGGCAGTTCAAGCAGACTAATATGATTCCATTTATAGATAAAGTATTAAGAAAGAAAAACCTAATATATGAGATTGGAAGTAAAGTTTACTCCTGTCAAGGAATGAAGGTTGCAATGACTAGGAGAAGGCATGAGGGGGACTTCTGGCGTACTGCTGGTGTCCTATTTCTCAACCTTAGTGGTGAATACATGAGTGTTACTGTTGTGAAAATTTATGGAATTTTGGTATATGTGCTGCCGAAGCGAGCACAAAATTTATGGAATTTTAGACTTATGTGTGGTTCATTAGGTAGTATACATCAATTTAAAGTTTATTAAAAAAATAAACAGGAAACATCAGACTCATCAGGGAAGTCTGGCGGATAACAGAAGTGTTCAGGGGGTTTGGATAAAATAAAGCCCTACAATCCCCACCTCATCATAGGAACTGATACAGAACAGGTTTTCTGCTTTCCTTTCTCTTTTTATTTTTCTCTTATTTCCCAGAGCATACATTCCTTTATGAGAGCCTAAGGAAGTAGCTGTCAATGGAGCTGGTTGTAAAAGGATGAGACAGGAAAAAGCAGTCAGCCGGCCAAAGGTTGAAAGTCAAATAGATGTATTTTTGGAGTCTAATCATGTTTCCAATAACAATTTGCAAGACAGCAAGACTGAGCTTATGTGGATACTGTCCAGCCAGTTTAATGAACAGGGTCCTCTGAATGATTTCTCAGCAAAAAATTATCTCTAGAAAGTACAGACTAAGAATTTATCACCAGTTTAGATCCTGCAGGCTATATATATTTTTTAGATAAAACTCTGGAGAATAAAAACTTCATCTTTTTTTTTGCTGTTGTTCATGAATGAATTTCCGAAAGTTGTGGCAAGAATTTTCCAAGATCAGGCGAAATATGGCATTTGCTTTTGGAGTTGTGTAACCATAGATCCTGGCTTCAGGAGAGCATCGGCTCTTGACCACACCTACCCTTGAAGCTGGATTCAGCACTTCCCCACATTCATTCCTAAGAATTGACTCCCTTCAAAGGCAATATTAAGCAATATATAGTTTACTGAAGATTTGGGAAAATATTTGGGGAAGTAGTTTTATGTTAAACACCATGGAGAAAGCATTCAATAAACGTCCCAGTCAGTATATTTTTTCTTCACTCGGGCCCCTTTTAGCTTCATACCAATCTGAGGTATTCTCATTCTGATCCTCTCCTTCATTTTCTTGGCTAAATCCTTTCTGCTCCATGGTCTTCTGGAAGTCCAATCCCAGACAGGCAACCATCCTGATGTATGCACAGCCGACTGGGAAAGCTCATCCAATCTTTGCCTTCCATTTCTTTCTTATCAGTCCTGTGGGCTTTACCAGTCTTCCATACCCCACTGGAACTTCGGGTGAAAATTTTTTGTCCAAAGCATTACATGTATAGGCAGAAAGGCGGGAAACATCCTTTGCGTTCTTGTTTTAATAAAAACTTAGCTTAGAATCAGGACACCTCGAGCCCTTAACTGCTCAGCGCTACACATTCCTCATACATTTGAACATCTGTGGAACATTTGGGGACACTTAAAAATTGTGGTGGTATGAGAAAACAAGGTGTTGTTATTCTTGCATCTTGCTCCCAAGATTCTGACCTAAATGCAGAAAAGCAGTAAGGACACCAGCCTATGACAGTTGGCCATGGTTAACAGCACAGCGTGGGCATCCTGTACAGATAAAAGAATCTCCTTTTCATATAGCATGTATCCGAGAAATAGCACCTTCACAATTTGTGTCATTTCTTTTTGATGACCCCCAAACAAAACAGTGACTGAGATAATAAATGCTTTTACTTTGGATTGATCAAAATGCCCTGTGGTGAAACTGCTCTAGTTTAATGCAGTGCAGAGTGAGCCACACACGGTGTGAAAACTGCCATCCTTGGAGGAGAAGTGTCAACACCTGGGTTTTTGTCACTTAGCCTAGCTTGAAGATTCGGCTGGTTATGTTGCTTTCTTTGTTCCTATCTGTGCGCTAATTCACACTTAAAAACTGATGTTGACTATTATTTGCAAAGCACCCTGAAATATAGGGGTTATAAAGATAAAATAAGGTAATTTCTATCTTCATTAAGTTTACATTTAATCAAGGAAGATATACACAGAAAACAAAACAAAGAACCATAAACAATAAAGACAAAGTAGAAGTAGAAGAAGGAGAGATTATTTATTGCCTGAGGGAATTACGGGAGCCAGAATGATCTTTTCAAAAAGCAAATCTGCTCATGTCTTTCCTTTTTTTTTTTTTTTTTTTTTGGTTAACATCTTTATTGGAGTATAATTGCTTTACAATGGTGTGTTAGTTTCTGCTTTATAACAAAGTAAATCAGCTATACATATACATATATCCTCCCTTTGCGTCTCCCTCCCACCCTCCCTATCCCACCCCTCTAGTTGGTCACAAAGCACGGAGCTGGTCTCCCTGTGCTATGTGGCTGCTTCCCACTAACTATCTATTTTACATTTGGTAGTGTGTATATGTCCATGCCATTCTCCCACTTCTTCCCAGCTTACCCTTCCCCCTCCCCTTGTCCTCAAGTCCATTCTCTAGTAGGTCTGTATCTTTATCCCCATTTTGCCCCTAGGTTCTTCATGACTTTTTTTTTTTTTTTACATTCCATATATATGTGTTAGCATACAGTATTTTTTTCTCTTCCTGACTTACTTCACTCTGATAGACTCTAGGTCCATCCACCTCACTACAAATAACTCAATTTCATTTCTTTTTATGGCTGAGTAATATTCCATTGTATATATGTGCCACATCTTCTTTATCCATTCATCTGTCAGTGGACACTTAGGTTGCTTCCATATCCTGGCTATAGTAAATAGAGCTGCAATGAACATTTTGGTACATGACTTTTTTTTTTTTTTTTTTTTCGTTATGTGGGCCTCTCACTGTTGTGGCCTCTCCCATTGCGGAGCACAGGCTCTGGATGCACAGGCTCAGTGGCCATGGCCCACGGGCCCAGCCGCTCCGCAGCATGTGGGATCTTCCCGGACCGGGGCATGAACCCGTGTCCCCTGCATCGGCAGGCGGACTCTCAACCACTGCGCCACCAGGGAAACCCGGTACATGACTCTTTTTGAATTATGGTTTTCTCAGGGTATATGCCCAGTAGTGGGATTGCTCGGTCATATGGTAGTTCTATTTGTAGTTTTTTAAGGAACCTCCATACTGTTCTCCATAGTGGCTGTATCAATTTACATTCCCACCAACAGTGCAAGAGGGTTCCCTTTTCTCCACACCCTCTCCAGCATTTATTGTTTGTAGATTTTTTGATGATGTCCATTCTGACTGGTGTGAGATGATATCTCATTGTAGTTTTGATTTGCATTTCTCTAATGATTACTGATGTTGAGCATTCTTTCATGTGTATGTTGGCATTCTGTATATCTTCTTTAGAGAAATGTCTATTTAGGTCTTCTGCCCATTTTTGGATTGGGTTGTTTGTTTTTTTGATATTGAGCTGCATGAACTGCTTATACATTTTGGAGATTAATCCTTTGTCAGTTGCTTCATTTGCAAATATTTTCTCCCATTCTGAGGGTTCTCTTTTCGTCTTGTTTATGGTTTCCTTTGCTGTGCAAAAGCTTTGAAGTTTCATTAGGTCCCATTTGTTTATTTTTGTTTTTCTTTCCATTTTTCTAGGAGGTGGATCAAAAAGGATCTTGCTGTGATTTATGTCATAGAGTGTTCTGCCTGTGTTTTCCTCTAAGAGTTTTATAGTGTCTGGCCTTATATTTAGGTCTTTAATTCATTTTGAGTTTATTTTTGTGTATGGTGTTAGAGAGTGTTCTAATTTCATTCTTTTACATGTAGCGGTCCAGTTTTCCCAGCACCACTTATTGAAGAGGCTGTCTTTTCTCCACTGTATATTCTTGCCTCCTTTATCAAAGATAAGGTGACCATATGTGCATGGGTTTACCTCTGGGTTTTCTATCCTGTTCCATTGATCTATCTTTCTGTTTTTGTGCCAGTACCATACTGTCTTGATTAGTGTAGCTTTGTAGTATAGTGTGAAGTCAGGGAGCCTGATTCATCCAGCTCCGTTTTTCTTTCTCCAGATTGCTTTGGCTATTCGGGGTCTTTTGTGTTTCCATACAAATTGTGAAATTTTTTATTCTAGTTCTGTGAAAAATGCCCGTGGTAGTTTGATAGGGATTGCATGGAATCTGTAGATTGCTTTGGGTGGTATAGTCATTTTCACAGTGTTGATTCTTCCAATCCAAGAACATTGTGTGTCTCTCCATCTATTTGTATCATCTTTAATTTCTTTCATCAGTGTCTTATAGTTTTCTGCATACCAGTCTTTTGTCTCCTTAGGTAGGTTTGTTCCTAAGTATTTTATTCTTTTTGTTGCAATGGTAATCATGTCTTTCCTTTACTTACACCCCTCCAATGGCTCCCCAGCACATTCAGAATAAAATTAATTAATTAAAATGTGAGCATTTCAAACCAATCTCCAGCTTTTTAGTCAGTCTCAAATCCTGCTCTTCTCTCTCTTATTCACTGTTCTTCAGCACACTGGTCTGAATATAGATTTTTTTTTTAATTAAATTGCTAACTGGTTGCATTTCTTGTGTTTCTTGTATCAAAGGGGCCCATCTGGTAACATGGAAAAAACAATGGAGCCATCATGTAATGCTTTCAGTAAAGAGTTAAAATTCCCAACAATAGATGGTAGGGGGAAAGAAAGAAGGATTTAGGCTACATCTTTTCATCACATCCATAGCACTGTGCTTGGGTTTTAAAGTGGTGTCCTTCCATCGTAGCCCCAGAAAGAACTGGTATGGAAAAGCCTTCTCTAACTATGTGTCTTTTGCAAGTTTTATGATTTTATAAATGAACTATTACTTTTAATAATAATAATAATAGGGCTATCCTGGTGGCACAGTGGTTGAGAGTCCGCCTGCCGATGTGGGGAACACGGGTTCATGCCCCGGTCCGGGAAGATCCCACATGGTGCGGAGCGGCTGGGCCCGTGAGCCATAGCTGCTGGGCCTGCGTGTCTGGAGCCTGTGCTCTGCAACGGGAGAGACCACAACAGTGAGAGGCCCGCATATCGCAATAAATAAATAAAAATAATAATAATAGCAACTAGTATTCATTGAGCACTGTGCTATGTACATATGCCAAGCAGCAGTGCTAATTACTTTACACATATCTTTAGGATAATTCCCCCAAAACCCTGAAGTACTACTATTACTATTATTATCTTCTAGATTAGAAAGTAAACAGTGAGTTCAATATCTTGCAGAAGAAAATAACTTGCTATCTAGAGTGGTATTTTAAATTACATTGTATATCACTTAATGTCAATATAATAAATTTTGTTAATCTGTAGCAAAGTTTTCTGGATTCTGGATTATTCCAAGCAGCGTTCCCACCTGTGATATATTTTTAAGACCTAGAAATACAAAACTATTGTGAATGATAGTTTGTATTCGTCCCTAGGCCTGGGCCTGGAGACCTGGAGATGAGCACAGTAACAAGTGTGTGGGCAAATTATTTTGATGAATAAAAACTATACCTTTGTTTTCTTAAACCAGTTTAATTAAATACAAGTATATATTTTGGAGATTTCTAGAAAGTCATTAGAAATAAATAGTGTTATTTTCAATAACCGAGACTATAATAAAAATTCAGTAGTCTCCAGTGCTATCAAATCTCAATGCTTCCTCAGAGTGATACATTCTACAGTAAAAAAGGACACTCACATCAGGTTTTAACTGAGGTCCACATCCTAGGGGTCATTTCTTTACCGTGTTTAAGGCTCTCCTGTGGAGCTTGAGAATCCAATTATTAAACACAACTTAAGTGAGACTCATGAGTTGGCATTTTAACCTTTTAATTGAGTGATCAGGGAGAACATTTTTTAAACTCTTCTGGAGCACACTCAAAGTTCTTCTTTGCGAAGGAAAAAAAGAACCCAGAAACGTCTTCTTATTTGATTAAGGGAACATAAAAACTGGGATAGAAAAACCTCCATCTCTGACTGAGTAGGGTTGCCAGATTTAGCAAATAGAAATATAGGACATCCAGTTAAATTTGAATTTCAGATAAATAATGGATAATTTTTTACTATAAGTCTATCCCATGCAATATTTGGGAGACACTTACAGTAAAAAATTGTTTAACTGAAATTCAGATTTAAATAGGTATGTGGTCTTTTTATCTGTCATGTTTATTACAGAGAGGCCAATTAGATTTTAATTCAATGGGTTTTAAGATTGCAGTGATGTTTGTCTAGGCCTGACTGAACCTTATAAAGGGGGAATGGTAGCACTTTTTTATTACAAAAGTTTTAAAAATTCAAACACGGAAGGAAAAAACCCACAGAAAACAAGAAAAAATAATTCTGCACTATTCATAGCAGACATGTTGCTAGGTGCTCCCTTCCAGTGAGTGTAGTTCAATGTGACAAAGGGTATTGAGATAGAATCCACCAGCGTGCTTCATGTTGCCTAGGGGATGATCTGTTTCCTGAGCCACTCTGGGCTGCCATTCTCATCACCATGAAGATACCAAAATTAGCTCCCGAGGGCATAGATCTGGATGCTCTTCAGCTGATAAATTTGAAAGGGATTTATTTTCCGATTAAAATAAAATCCTACTTATCTTGATATCAGACTTCTAGCTGATTCAGTTATTCATTAAACAGTCATAAATTCACAATTAAAGGGGGGAAAACTCAGATGTAGAAAACAGCTGGCACAGGCACATGTTCTATACCTCTTGGGATGAGGTTGTGAGTTAGCTTACCTTCTTGCCTTTAAAAGTGTAATTATAATTTGTTCTGACCTGTGGGTTAGATAGAGCAGGGGTGATGTTGATTGACTATGAGAATTCAATGCACTGGGAGACTGTGTTAGATGGAAAATTCTACAAACTAAAAACCATTCAGGGTTGGTTGAGCTGGGAGTATAATGCCCTCTGCCCTTTAATGGTCCTGCAGGACTCCACTCTCAGGAAGATGAAGCTTCAGCAATGGGGAAATGGTTACCTGTGCTTTGGGGTTTCCCAGACGCTAGCTCAGGCCTCATCTTCTGATCTAACTTCCTGTTCCTCTCCTTGCCAAGCCTGAGCAGGGAGGGAAACAGAGGCATTGCCTGAGAACCCAGCCTGGGTCCCCTGACTTCTACCAGGCAGCAACTCCCTGCCTTCCTGGTCCCTCCCCAGCTACCACTGTTCAAGTAGTTCCTTCAAACCCTAGTTTGTTTTACAGTCACCACCTTCTCTGTCTCATAGCATCTTTGTAAGCATATTAGTTTGCTAGCTGCCATAACAAACTACCACAAACTGCATGGCTTAAACAATAGGAATTTATCATCTCATAATTCTGCAGGCTAGAAGTCTGATATTAAGGTGCCAACAGGGCCATGCTCTGTCTGACAGTGCAAAGGAGAATCTCCTCCATGCCTCTCTCCTAGCATCTGGTGATTTGCTGGCTATCTTTGGCATTCCTTGATTTCTGCCTTCATTTTCACATGATGTTCTCCCTGTGTGTGCATCTGGGTCCAAATTTTCCCCTCTCATAATGATACCAGTCATATTGGAATAGGAGCTACTCCAGTATAACCTCATCAAAATCTAATTATATCTGCAATGACTTTTTCCAAATATCACATTCTGAGGTACTGGGGTTTAGGACTTCAACACAAGAATTTGGGAGTGACACAATGTGATCTGTAACAGTAGAGTTCAAGAGAAATGGCAAATATGAAAGCACCTTAAAAACGTAAACATAATATATGAACACTGCTGGGAGAAGGAGGGGAGAGCCTTCTTTGATTTTTCTGACATTTGCACAAAGGCAGACATTTTCACCACTATCCCTACACAGTGAATTCTTGTTTTTCTCTCTCTACAGGGTCTTCTCCTCCAGGGTGGAAGATGAATCCTTCATAAAAGGCAATAAAAATTTTATATAAGAAAATAAAAGAAAATTTGGAATACAAGATTAGATAAGAAAGTAAGTACTTGTATATAAGGCGCAAAAGAAAATTGAAGCTACACAGTAAGTTCACCTCCTGAATGATAACTTTTATAGTCACTCTATTTGGGGGCACTTATTGTGTGCCAGACACCATGCTATGCATTGTATGTTATTTTATCCTTATAACAACTGAATGAGCAAATATTTGTATGCCCACTTTTAAAATAAAATGATGGCGCTGAGGCTCAGACACTGTAACATCAGAAGTCGCCAGCTCCGAGGCATGGGGGCTGGCAGCAAAGTCTAGGTGCCCTAGCTTGAAACCCATGCTCTTAACCACTCTGCCCTGAGGAGGGTTTAGAGTGGGTGGGTGGAAGTGGAAGTGAGGGAGAGAAGGAGAGAGACAAGGGGACAAGGGGACAGATGTGAAAGACATTATAAAAGAGGAATGGAGAAGACTGGGAACAGGCTAGATTTGAGAGGGAAGCGGGAGTCGGCAGGGTTCTCTCTGAGCTTCTGGGCTTGTGCGACTGGAGACAATGATAACTTTGACAGCAGGAAGTGCAGAGAGGGAGCATGCAGGGACTAGAGGAAAGGGCAGGGGGAGCTCAGACACGCTCAGCTTGGGCCTCTTCTTCTCAGGAGCAATAGCCAGAGAGACCACGGTGCCAGCAATCCAGAAACCCACCGGCACAGATGCAGAGGAAAAGTCAAGTGTTGCAACAGACACAGGAGAAGTTGGAAGGAAATGAGGAACATCAGGTTTAAATTTTCCCAGTTCTAACTTTTTAGAACTTTTTCTTATAGGAAGAACACTTCAATTGTGTTTACTGATGATTCTTGAGAGGGTAGGGTATGAATTATATTTGTTCACCACTGCCCCGTTCAAATTTAATCTTTTGAGATTAAATTTCTCCCCCTACTTTTTTTTTCTCAAGAAAAGGCAAAGCAACTTAAATTACAAAGTATCCAAGAAAAATAAACATCTATTGCTTATTTATTTCCATTAATGTCTGCCTTATTCACCAAGAATCAAGGGGACTTAGCATTTTTCTTTGTCTTATTAGTGGTTTGTTATATGATATTAGGTGCTTAATGTAATTTGTTTCTTGTTTTTCTAGTTGCAAAAGAAATCTTTGACCATAAGAGGATCTTGTGAATTTATGAATATGAGGCCAAGTGAGCAGTTTTAACATTAAAGTTTTATGGAATAAATATTTATGTAAATCCACACACATACATCTTAAATTCGTATGTGGGGAAAAAGATCATATTAGATGATCTCTCACAATGTAAATTCTATGATTCACTACCTAATGAATCATGTACTTAAAAATGCTGAGAACATTTTGACATCTTAATACCTTATGATGTCTCATCTCTTCCCTCCTACCCTCACAAACACTCCTACCTTCTGCTGTCAATTGCTACACTCCCACAGAATGAAAACTTTCTACATTATCTGTCTCTGCTCCCTTATAGTACCTTGGTAACTAAGACTGGTTAGTCTCACCTGTTCTTGTTCTTTCTTTTTGCTTTAATTGGTGTACTGCCGTAGTGTGAAATAGTCACCTTTAAGGAGATTGTTTCTTGTTCTTTGTTGATTACCATTCTCTACTAAACCATGAGCGGGTAACAGTTGTTTCAGCTTTAAGGCAAAAGTGCCTATACAGGAGAGGGACAGAAATTAATCAGCCACAGTGTATTCCAGCAGTGGATCTTAAAGTGATCTCTAGACCAGCAGCATCAGCATCACTTGGGAAACTTTTTAGAAATGCAGATTCTTAAGACCCACCCTAGATCCACCGCATCAGCAACTAGGAGGAAAGGAGGGATTAAGCCCAGCAATCTTCATTCTAAAAAGCTCTCTGGATAATCCTGATATACACTGGAGTTTGAGAACCAGTATATTAGAGTAACAATTTGCTCAACATAGAACGGAAGACTGTTCGTGACAGAACAAAGTTAATATTCCCTGACATACATCAGAAGGGACTGGAATTCATCAGAAGACCTTTTGCTATTTGACTGTCTGTTTGTTTTAAGAGAAATAGTATCCTCCCTCTGCCATGAGCTGAGTAGAGAGAGGGCAAATTAGAGTCAGCATGATAAGGTAATATTAACATGTGCACATAGCAATGAAACCCACATCCTTGGTCTCTTTAGGTAGCAGTCTACAAGCATATGTTGTACAAAATAATTGTCACATCTCTGTAGCAGAGGTGAGTAAACTTTTCCTCAAATAGTAAGTATTTTAGGCTTTGGGGGGCATTGGTCTCTGTCACAACTGCTCAATTCTGTTACAGTAATGCAACAACAGCCCTAAACGATACGTAAAGGAGCATGGCTAGAGTTTCAATAAAACTTACCTTAGAAAAACAATGGTGGGTTGGATTTGGTCCATGGGCCATAGTTTGCCAACTTGTTTTAAAATGCTTCCATTTTAAAAAATTAAAATAAATGATGTAACCATTTCCCAGTTGATTGTTTAGTCATTAATCTGATATTTAATTGCCGGTCCACTAACAATCCATTAACTAATTGCAGTCATTAAAAGCAACCCCCCAAAATCCAATGTCCCTATTCCACTTTGCCGGTGGTTGATCTGTAAACAATCAACCAAAGCATAGTGTTGAGCAAACTCAACTTGATGCCCGATTTTCCACCTAATGCCCAATGGGAGCAAATGTTCTGCCTTCTTAGACATAATTTTAAATAGTTTGGGTTTACCATTTTTACTACATCACAGGGCATACCAAAATATAAATTAATTTACCTCTATAGCTGTGGATCCTACAACAATCATTTAGCTGCTGTCCTAATGTACAACTCTTATCCAAAGGCTGCCTCTGCAGAGTAGGTTATGGATACTCTGTCTCATCAAAATTATTGATAAGACTTCGTTAACAGGGTTTTTTTTAAACTTTGACTGAAAAAGTTAAAGATAACATCGCATTGCTGTTAGAGCAAGTCATGACATGCAAGTAAATTTAATATATGCTATCAGTGTCTTTCCTAAATAGCAGGTTAGTGAGCCTGGGTAGAGAAAAAGAAGGACCCAAGATGGTGCTTTGATTCTTAGTTGTGTGAATGCATCCCAGGAACACAAGTAATTGGGCTCATTTCATAAATTGAAAAAGAATAGAAAAACCCTAGACATCTTTCCAAGTACAAAAAGAAAACGTGTTGGGTAATTTTGAAATTTCCCACCCTTCACTCTGGTCCCAAATGAAGACATATGCCAGAGCAACAGCTTGAACTTGTTCTGAATTTTGAGTTAGACTCATGCTAACTTTCCTTATATTGTTATTCTTTCAGTATTATCTATATTATCCTTCTGTCCATTTATAATTAGTAATCAACTGAATTTTTGCAGAATACAATGCTTAATGAAGAGCCAAGTCTTGGGCTGTTGATGTTTCCACCAACTTGAGAAACATCTTGTCACTATGTGCCGAGTGGAAAATGGGAACTGCAGAGATAACGGCCCATTGTTGTGTTTTAGAATTTCTTTTTTTTAATCATTATTATTATTACTTAGGAAATTATCCCAAAGTATTAAGCATGATACCTAATCTATAAATGCATGCTCCCCTCCCCATATAACAATTTCATAGTACATGGGTCCCCCAAAAAATATCACCCAAATGCTAATTAACAAATGGTTTGTAATAGCATGACAAAATTTGTTATAATGATATATGGGAAGGAAAGAGGTGCAAAATACATAATCTATGAGCATGACTGCAGAATGATTTCTAATAAGCCATATTTCCAAAAAGTATTAGTGAAATGAGGAATGAAGATGGGATCAAAAGGATGTGGGCTTAGGTATATGCATCCTCAGGTGCAAAAGGACACCTCTTGTCCACCTTCCCCTGCTTTTTCTAAGGATGTAATATGATCTATTTTTATTTCTTCAAAGACACTTCATTAGATAAATATATCAGATTCTTCAGTTTCAAGAATCACATTCTGTGGCCAGATGCTTCCCAGTGGTTATTGGTTTTATCATAAGACATACTACAGCGACATCACCCAGATTCTGTTCATACTCATTCATCAAGTTTATGCCGCAGCATTCTACTGCAATATCCTGCCACATGGCTTTCTCTCAGCCCATGTATGGCACAGGCTGGAAGTGTCAGGGAATTAAATCACCCAGGAACAGCTTTCAATCAGGGATGCCTGAAATTGAAGGGTAAATATCCTAGCTTCTTCACATTTCAGGTACAATAAATCTTGGTGTGTTTTACATCTAATTCCACAGAGGTTGAGCCCCAGTTGTTCACAGCAATAGCCTGCGTGATAACGCTTCTTCACTTTTCTGTCTTGTTTTCTGCTCCCCTACTCATGCCCTCTGAGATGACTTCCTAAATAAACTACTCACACTCAAATGTGGGGAAACCCAAATCACACACTTAAGATATCATTTACATATTGCTACGAACATTCAGTAAATTCAAATGTGACTTTCTTCTCTTCTTGCTGTTTTCTTAGGGAGGTAAACTGAGAAGATGGGGATTAAATCCCCCAAAATGGACTCACTAGAGGGCTCTCAAGTCTCTATCCCTGGATATGTCACAAGTTGAGATAGATGCTCTGCTGCCTGGAATTGTTGTGGTGAAAATGATCTGAATCTCTGGGAAAAGACTCAGGTTTCCAATTTATACAGGCTAGCTGGGTTTGGCAAATCAAAACACTGAGACCAGTCTGTTAGTCATAATTGATTTGGATCTTTCTTACCCTCTGCTTATTGAACTCTGTGGTCTAAAGATAAAGAGATAAAGCTCTCAATGTTAAAATTACTGAATTCTACTCATGGTTGTCAAAACCAGAGTTAGGATATTTATTCCGAAACATATTGAGTTCATAATATGTGTTAGAGCCTCGTTTGACCTTTACAATGACCTGTAGATTTAGCGAGATTATAAACTCCATTTTATGGTTAAGGAAACTGAAGTCAGAGAAGTTAAGTAACTTGCCTAAAATAACAGCCAGTAGAGCCAGGTTTGCAAGCCAGAATCCTCTCAGTCTAGTACTCAAACTTTACCCACTAAGCTGTTCTGCCTCCGCAGAGGCTCCTTCCTTAGCTATCAGTACACCTGGCAGTGATATGTGATATGAGAGTATTCTTTCACAGGCCAGAACCACGACACAGGGAGACCAACTTTGCACCCAGAACAAAGAAACACAGGTTTTAGGGCCAGCAAGTTGTGTGACAAACAAATTTTTCTATTCCCATGGGTCTTATTCCTTCTATTAAAATGAAGATGTTGGATTCAATACTTCTAGGGCCCCTTGCAGTTATGAAATTGTACTGCTTTGTCTTGGAAAAAGTTGGAAAGGTATTTTTCTTTTCAAACTGCTATAGTTTTATTAATGTATCATAGTTTTCCATAGCTTCAGATTCAGAAACCCAACCTGAGATGTAGCACTGAATTAAAGAGTTAAGGAGCATGTTTGTTGGTTTGAAAATGCTAAGATGACTCTAGATTAGTAAGAAAATTTTAGGTATAAAAGGCAATTTAAACAGGCATTCAGATGGAAAAGGAAATTATCCTAAGTACCCCCAATAAGAGATAATTCTACACTTTATTAAACTACTCTACACCCATCACACTGTACCACCTACTTCAGTTTTAATCTTATTGGAGAAGAGATGGCAATATTTTTTTTTAAACATCTTTATTGGGGTATAATTGCTTTACAATGGTGTGTTAGTTTCTGCTTTATAACAAAGTGAATCAGTTATACATATACATATGTTCCCATATGTCTTCCCTCTTGCGTCTCCCTCGCTCCCACTCTCCCTATCCCACCCCTCCAGGCTGTCACAAAGCACCGAGCTAATATCCCTGTGCCTTGCGGCTGCTTCCCCCTAGCTATCTACCTTACTACGTTTGTTAGTGTGTATATGTCCATGACTCTCCCTCGCCCTGTCAAAGCTCACCCTTCCCCCTCCCCATATCCTCAAGTCCGTTCTCCAGTAGGTCTGCGTCTTTATTCCTGTCTTACCCCTAGGTTCTTCATGACATTTTTTTTCCCCTTAAATTCCATATATATGCGTTAGCATACGGTATTTGTCTTTTTCTTTCTGACTTACTTCACTCTGTATGACAGACTCTAGGTCTATCCATCTCATTACAAATAGCTCAATTTCATTTCTTTTTAAGGCTGAGTAATATTCCATTGTATATATGTGCCACATCTTCTTTATCCATTCATCCGATGATGGGCGCTTAGGTTGTTTCCATCTCCGGGCTATTGTAAATAGAGCTGCAATGAACATTTTGGTACATGACTCTTTTTGAATTTTGGTTTTCTCAGGGTATATGCCCAGTAGTGGGATTGCTGGGTCATATGGTAATTCTATTTGTAGTTTTTTAAGGAACCTCCATACTGTTCTCCATAGTGGCTGAACCAATTCACATTCCCACCAGCAGTGCAAGAGTGTTCCCTTTTCTCCACACCCTCTCCAGCATTTATTGTTTCTAGATTTTTTGATGATGGCCATTCTGACAGGTGTGAGATGATATCTCATTGTAGTTTTGATTTGCATTTCTCTAATGATTAATGATGTTGAGCATTCTTTCATGTGTTTGTTGGCATTCTGTATATCTTCTTTGGAGAAATGTCTATTTAGGTCTTCTGCCCATTTTTGGATTGCGTTGTTTGTTTTTTTGTTATTGAGCTGCATGAGCTGCTTGTAAATTTTGGAGATTAATCCTTTGTCAGTTGCTTCATTTGCAAATATTTTCTCTCATTCTGAGGGTTGTCTTTTTGTCTTGTTTATGGTTTCCTTTGCTGTGCAAAAGCTTTGAAGTTTCATTAGGTCCCATTTATTCATTTTTGTTTTTATTTCCATTACTCTAGGAGGTGATTTATGTCATAGAGTGTTCTGCCTATGTTTTCCTCTAAGAGTTTGATAGTTTCTGGCCTTACATTTAGGTCTTTAATCCATTTTGAGCTTATTTTTGTGTATGGTGTTAGGGAGTGATCTAATCTCATACTTTTACATGTACCTGTCCAGTTTTCCCAGCACCATTTATTGAAGAGGCTGTCCTTTCTCCATTGTACATTCCTGCCACCTTTATCAAAGATAAGGTGTCCATATGTGCGTGGGTTTATCGCTGGGCTTTCTATCCTGTTCCATTGATCTATATTTCTGTTTTTGTGCCAGTACCATACTGTCTTGATTACTGTAGCTTTGTAGTATAGTCTGAAGTCAGGGAGCCTGATTCCTCCAGCTCCCTTTTTCATTCTCAAGATTGCTTTGGCTATTCGGGGTCTTTTGTGTTTCCATACAAATTGTGAAATTTTTTGTTCTACTTCTGTGAAAAATGCCAGTGGTAGTTTGATAGGGATTGCATTGAATCTGTAGATTGCTTTGGGTAGTAGAGTCATTTTCACAATGTTGATTCTTCCCATCCAAGAACATGGTATATCTCTCCATCTATTTGTATCATCTTTAATTTCTTTCATCAGTGTCTTATAATTTTCTGCATACAGGTCTTTCATCTCCTTAGGTAGGTTTATTCCTAGATATTTTATTCTTTTTGTTGCAATGGTAAATGGGAGTGTTTTCTTGATTTCACTTTCAGATTTTTCATCATTAGTATATAGGAATGCCAGAGATTTCTGTGCATTAACTTTGTATCCTGCTACTTTACCAAATTCATTGATTAGCTCTAGTAGTTTTCTGGTAGCATCTTTAGGATTCTCTATGTATAGTATCATGTCATCTGCAAACAGTGACAGCTTTACTTCTTCTTTTCCGATTTGGATTCCTTTTATTTCCTTTTCTTCTCTGATTGCTGTGGCTAAAACTTCCAAAACTATGTTGAATAAGAGTGGTGAGAGTGGGCAACCTTGTCTTGTTCCTGATCTTAGTGGAAATGCTTTCAGTTTTTCACCATTGAGGATGATGTTTGCTGTGGGCTTGTCATATATGGCCTTTATTATGTTGAGGAAAGTTCCCTCTATGCCTATTTTCTGCAGGGTTTTTAGCATAAATGGGTGTTGAATTTTGTCGAAAGCTTTCTCTGCATCTATTGAGATGATCATATGGTTTTTCTCCTTCAATTTGTTAATATGGTTTATCACATTGATAGATTTGCGTATATTGAAGAATCCTTGCATTCCTGGAATAAACCCCACTTGATCATGGTGTATGATCCTTTTAATGTGCTGTTGGATTCTGTTTGCTAGTATTTTGTTGAGGATTTTTGCATCTATGTTCATCAGTGATATTGGCCTGTAGTTTTCTTTCTTTGTGACATCCTTGTCTGGTTTTGGTATCAAGGTGATGGTGGCCTCGTAGAAGGAATTTGGGAGTGTTCCTCCCTCTGCTATATTTTGGAAGAGTTTGAGAAGGATAGGTGTTAGCTCTTCTCTAAACGTTTGATAGAATTCACCTGTGAAGCCATCTGGTCCTGGGCTTTTGTTTGTTGGAAGATTTTTAATCACAGTTTCAATTTCAGTGCTTGTGATTGGTCTGTTCATATTTTCTATTTCTTCCTGATTCAGTCTTGGCAGGTTGTGCATTTCTAAGAATTTGTCCATTTCTTCCAGATTGTCCATTTTATTGGCATAGAGTTGCTTGTAGTAATCTCTCATGATTTTTTTTATTTCTGCAGTGTCAGTTGTTACTTCTCCTTTTTCATTTCTAATTCTATTGATTTGAGTCTTCTCCCTTTTTTTCTTGATGAGTCTGGCTAGTGGTTATCTATTTTGTTTATCTTCTCAAAGAACCAGCTTTTAGTTTTATTGATCTTTGCTATCGTTTCCTTCATTTCTTTTTCATTTATTTCTGATCTGATTTTTATGATTTCTTTCCTTCTGCTAGCTTTGGGGTTTTTTTTGTTCTTCTTTCTCTAATTGCTTGAGGTGCAAGGTTAGGTTGTTTATTCGAGATGTTTCCTGCTTCTTAAGGTGGGCTTGTATTGCTATAAACTTCCCCCTTAGAACTGCTTTTGGTGCATCCCATAGGTTTTGGGTCGTTGTGTCTCCATTGTCATTTGTTTCTAGGTATTTTTTTATTTCCTCTTTGATTTCTTCAGTGATCACTTCATTATTAAGTAGTGTATTGTTTAGCTTCCATGTGTTTGTATTTTTTACAGATCTTTTCCTGTAATTGATATCTAGTCTCATGGCGTTGTGGTCAGAAAAGATACTTGATACAATTTCAATTTTCTTAAATTTACCAAGGCTTGATTTGTGCCCCAAGATATGATCTATCCTGGAGAATGTTCCATGAGCACTTGAGAAAAATGTGTATTCTGTTGTTTTTAGATGGAGTGTCCTATAAATATCAATTAAGTCCATCTTGTTTAATGTATCATTTAAAGCTTGTGTTTCCTTATTTATTTTCATTTTGGATGATCTGTCCATGGGTGAAAGTGGGGTGTTAAAGTCCCCTACTATGAATGTGTTACTGTCAATCTCCCCTTTTATGGCTGTTAGTATTTGCCTTATGTATTGAGGTGCTCCTATGTTGGGTGCATAAATATTTACAATTGTTATATCTTCTTCTTGGATCGATCCCTTGATCATTATGTAGTGTCCTTCTTTGTCTCTTGTAATAGTCCTTATTTTAAAGTCTATTTTGTCCGATATGAGAATTGCTACTCCATCTTTCTTTTGGTTTCCATTTGCATGGAATATCTTTTTCCATCCCCTTATTTTCAGTCTGTATGTGTCTCTAGGTCTGAAGTGGGTCTCTTGTAGACAGCATATATAAGGGTCTTGTTTTTGTATCCATTCAGCCAATCTGTGTCTTTTGGTGGGAGCATTTAGTCCATTTACATTTAAGGTAATTATCAATATGTATGTTCCTATTCCCATTTTCTATATTGTTTTGGGTTCGTTATTATAGGTCTTTTCCTTCTCTTGTGTTCCTTGTCTAGAGAAGTTCCTTTAGCATTTGCTGTAAAGCTGGTTTGGTGGTGCTAAACTCTCTCAGCTTTTGCTTGTCTGTAAAGGTTTTAATTTCTCCATCAAATCTGAATGAGATCCTTGCTGGGTAGAGTAGTCTTGGTTGCAGGTTTTTCTCCTTCATCACTTTCAGTATGTCCTGCCACTCCCTTCTGGCTTGTAGGGTTTCTGCTGAGAGATCAGCTGTTAACCTTATGGGGATTCCCTTGTGTGTTATTTGCTGTTTTTCCCTTGCTGCTTTTAATATGCTTTCTTTGTATTTAATTTTTGACAGTTTGATTAATATGTGTCTTGGCGTATTTCTCCTTGTATTTATCCTGTATGGGACTCTCTGTGCTTCCTGGACTTGATTAACTATTTCCTTTCCCATATTAGGGAACTTTTCAACTATAATCTCTTCAAATATTTTCTCAGTCCCTTTCTTTTTCTCTTCTTCTTCTGGAACCCCTATAATTCGAATGTTGGTGCGTTTAATGTTGTCCCAGAGGTCTCTGAGACTGTCCTCAGTTCTTTTCATTCTTTTTTCTTTATTCTGCTCTGCAGTAGTTATTTCCACTATTTTATCTTCCAGGTCACTTATCCGTTCTTCTGCCTCAGTTATTCTGCTCTTGATCCCATCTAGAGTACTTTTAATTTCATTTATTGCGTTGTTCACCATTGCTTGTTTCATCTTTATTTCTTCTAGGTCCTTGTTAACTGCTTCTTGCATTTTGTCCATTCTACTTCCAAGATTTCGGATCATCCTTACTATCATTATTCTGAATTCTTTTTCAGGTAGACTGCCTATTTCCTCTTCATTTGTTAGGTCTGGTGCATTTTTATCTTGCTCCTTCATCTTCTGTGTGTTTTTCTGTCTTCTCATTTTGCTTATCTTACTGTGTTTGGGGTCTCCTTTTTGCAGGCTGCACGTTCGTAGTTCCCGTTGTTTTTGATGTCTGTCTCCAGTGGCTAAGGTTGTTTCAGTGGGTTGTGTAGGCTTCCTGGTGGAGGGGACTAGTGCCTGTGTTGTGGTGGATGAGGCTGGATCTTGTCTCTCTAGTGGGCAGGTTCACGTCTGGTGGTGTGTTTTGGGGTGTCTGTGGCCTTATTATGATTTTAGGCAGCCTCTCTGCTAATGGGTGGGGTTGTGTTCCTGTTTTGCTAGTTGTTTGGCATAGGTTGTCTAGCACTGTGGCTTGCTGGTCGTTGAGTGAAGCTGGGTGCTGGTGTTAAGATGGAGGTCACTGGGAGATTTCCACCGTTTAATATTATGTGGAGCTGGGAGGTCTCTTGTTGACCAGTGTCCTGAAGTTGGCTCTCCTACCTCAGAGGCAGAGCCCTGACTCCTGGCTGGAGCACCAAGAGCCTTTCATCCACACGGCTCAGAATAAAAGGGAGAAAAAGTAGAGAGAATTAGTAGAAGTATGAGGAAAGAAAGAAGGAAAGGAGGAAAGGAAGGAAGGAAGAAAGAAGCAAAGAAGGAAAGAAAGGAGGGAGGGAGGGAGGAAGGAAGGAAGGAAGGAAGGAGGGAAAGAAGGAAAAAAGACAGAAAGAAAGAAGATACAGTAAAAATAAAATAAAGTATAATATAGTTATTGAATTAAAAAATATTTAGAAAAAAAAAAAAAAGGGACGGATAGAACCTTAGGACAAATGTTGGAAGCAAAGCTATACAGAGAAAATCTTATACAGAAGCATACACATACACCTTCACAAAAAGAGGTAAAGGGGGAAAAATCATAAATCTTGTTCTCAGAGACCACCTCCTCAATTTGGGGTGATTCGTTGTCTAAAGGAGGGAAGGACGGAAAGAAAGAAAGAAAGAAAGAAGGAACGACGGTAAAGTATAATAAAGTTATTACAATTAAAATTAATTATTGAGAAAAAAAATTTTTTTTAAAAACCATGGACGGATAGAGCCCTAGGACAAATGGTGGAAGCAAGAGTATACAGACAAGATCTCACACATAAGCATACACGTACACATTCACAAAAAGAGGAAAAGGGAAAAAAATCATAGATCTCGCTCCTAAATTCCACCTCTTCAATTTGGGATCATTCCTTGTCTATTCAGGTATTCCACAGATGCAGGGTATATCAAGTTGATTGTGGAGCTTTAATCCGCTGCTTCTGAGGCTGCTGGGAAAGATTTCCCTTTCTCTTCTTTGTTCTCACAGCTCACAGGAGCTCAGCTTTGGATTTGGCCCTGCCTCTCCGTGTAGGTCGCTGGAGGGCGTCTGTTTTTTGCTCAGACAGGACAGGGTTAAAGGGGCCGCTGATTCGGGGGCTCTGGCTCACTCAGGCCGGGGGTGAGGGGGGGGAAGGAGGGGCACTGCGTGCGGGGCGGGCCTGCGGCGTCAGAGGCGGCGTGACGTTGCGGCAGAGGCCGGCGTGACGTTGCACCAGCCTGTGGCCCGCCGTGCGTTCTCCCGGGGAAGTTGTCCCTGGTTCCCGGGAACCTGGCAGTGGCGGGCTGCACAGGCTCCGCGGAAGAGGGGTGTGGAGAGTGACCTGTGCTCGCACACAGGCCCCTTGGTGGCGTCAGCAGCAGCCTTAGCGTCTCCCGCCCGTCTCTGGGGTCCGCGCTTTTAGCCGCGGCTCGCGCCCGTCTCTGGAGTTCCTTTAAGCAGCGCTCTTAAACCCCTCTCCTCGCGCACCAGGAAACAAAGAGGGAAGAAAAAGTCTCTTGCCTCTTCGGCAGGTGCAGGCTTTTCCCCGAACTCCCTCCCGGCTAGTCGTGGTGCACTAACCCCTTCAGGCTATGTTCAAGCCGCCAACCCCAGTCCTCTCCCTGCGCTCCGTCCAAAACCGAAACCCGAGCCTCAGCTCGCAGCCCCGCCCGCCCGGGCGGGTGAGCAGACAAGCCTCTCGGGCTGGTGAGTGCCGGTCGGCACCGATCCTCTGTGCGGGAATCTCCCCGCTTTGCCCTCCGCACCCGTCGCTGTGCACTACTCCGCGGTCCCGAAGCCCCCCCCTCCGCCTCCCGCAGTCTCTGCCCGCGGAGGGGCTTCCTAGTGTGTGGAAACTTTTCCTCCTTCACAGCTCCCTCCCACTGGCGCAGGTGCCGTCCTTATTCTTTTGTCTCTGTTTTTTCTTTTTTTCTTTTGCCCTACCCAGGTACGTGGGGAGTTTCTTGCCTTTTGGGAGGTCTGAGGTCTTCTGCCAGCCTTCAGTAGGTGTTCTGTAGGAGTTGTTCCACGTGTAGATGTATTTCTGGTGTATCCGTGGGGAGGAAGGCGATCTCCGCGTCTTACTCTTCCGCCATCTTCAAGGTCCCCCTGAGATGACAATATTGATACAGAATTCAAAAGTCTCATCACCAACCATTTATATTGTGTATTCCATCTCTTTTCACAAGTGTCAAAGGGAAAAAAAACAATACCACCAAATGCTAGCAACCTCTCATCCTTAACCCTTCAGATAGAAGGAAACGCTATCACTAATAAAAATAGTAAGTGTATTATTTAAATCACATAGCCCTTACATGGAAATGTCTGTTCTCTCATAACTTGGATGTTTAAGCTTGGATTATGGAAGCTCAAAGTGTTCATTAACATTACAAACACCGGGCTGTGGCAGTAGGCCTGGTGCATAATCACATGGATAAACTCCTTTCACTTACAGGATCAGTAGAACTCACGTTTTCATCTTCAAATAACAATACAGACTTGTGCTTCATTTTATAATCACAGTATGATGACCGTCTCTGAATACAGAAGAATCATAAGGTGTAGAACGTCAGTATTTCCTGGGTCTTGGGCTCATTATACCTCTGAGGGCACACCAGAATGAAACGGCTTGGTGGACCAAACAATACAACATTTTAGGAATAGGTTGAAGTAAGACAACTTCAAAAATTCAGTTGAGAAACAAAGCACTATAAGACCAACATCAGCAAATTAGCTGATGATAAAGCAATATTGCCATTCCACCAAAGAAGCCTCTTTTTAGAACATTCTACCAGCCACATTCTGGGGTGATCTTTTTTTGTTTTGTTTTACATCTTTATTGGAATATAATTGCTTTACAATGGTGTGTTAGTTTCTGCTTTATAACAAAGTAAATCAGTTATACATATACATATGTTCCCATAGCTCTTCCCTCTTGCATCTCCCTCCCTCCCACCCTCCCTATCCCACCCCTCTAGGTGGTCACAAAGCACCAAGCTGATCTCCCTGTGCTATGCAGCTGCTTCCCACTAGCTATCTATTTTAAGTTTGGTAGTGTATATATGTCCATGCCACTCTCTTGCTTTGTCACAGCTTATCCTTCCCCCTCCCCATATCCTCAAGTCCATTCTCTAGTAGGTCTGTGTCTTTATTCCTGTCTTACCCCTAGGCTCTTCATGACATTTTTTTTTCTAAAATTCCATATATATGTGTTAGCATATGTTATTTGTCTTTCTCTCTCTGACTTACTTCACTCTGTATGACAGACTCTGGGTCCATCCACCTCATTACAAATAGCTCAATTTCGTTTCTTTTCATAGCTGAGTAATATTCCATTGTGTATATGTGCCACATCTTCTTTATCCATTCATCCGATGATGGGCACTTAGGTTGTTTCCATCTCCAGGCTATTGTAAATAGAGCTGCAATGAACATTTTGGTACATGACTCTTTTTGAATTATGGTTTTCTCAGGGTATATGCCCAGTAGTGGGATTGCTCGGTCACATGGTAGTTCTATTTGTAGTTTTTTAAGGAACCTCCATACTGTTCTCCATACTGGCTGTACCAATTCACATTCCCACCAGCAGTGCAGGAGTGTTCCCTTTTCTCCATACCCTCTCCAGCATTTATTGTTTCTAGATTTTTTGATGATGGCCATTCTTACTGGTGTGAGATGATGTCTCATTGTATTTTTGATTTGCATTTCTCTAATGATTAATGATGTTGAGCATTCTTTCATGTGTTTGTTGGTAGTCTGTATATCTTCTTTGGAGAAATGTCTATTTAGATCTTCTGCCCATTTTTGGATTGGGTTGTTTGTTTTTTTGATATTGAGCTGCATGAGCTGCTTATAAATTTTGGGGATTAATCCTTTGTCCGTTGCTTCATTTGCAAATATTTTCTCCCATTCTGAGGGTTGTCTTTTCGTCTTGTTTATGGTTTCCTTTGCTGTGCAAAAGCTTTGAAGTTTCATTAGGTCCCATTTGTTTATTTTTGTTTTTATTTCCATTTCTCTAGGAGGTGGGTCAAAAAGGATCTTACTGTGATTTATGTCCTAGACTGTTCTGCCTATGTTTTCCTCTAAGAGTTTGATAGTTTCTGGCCTTACATTTAGGTCTTTAATCCATTTTGAGCTTATTTTTCTGTATGGTGTTAGGGAGTGATCTAATTTCATATTTTTACATGTACCTGTCCAGTTTTCCCAGCAGCACTTATTGAAGAGGCTGTCCTTTCTCCACTGTACATTCCTGCCTCCTTTATCAACGATGAGGTGACCATATGTGCGTGGGTTTATCTCTGGGCTTTCTATCCTGTTCCATTGACCTCTATTTCTGTTTTTGTGACAGTACCATACTGTCTTGATTACTGTAGCTTTGTAGTATAGTCTGAAGTCAGGGGGCCTGATTCCTCCAGCTCCGTTTTTCGTTCTCAAGATTGCTTTGGCTATTCGGGGTCTTTTGTGTTTCCATACAAATTGTGAAATTTTTTGTTCTACTTCTGTGAAAAATGCCAGTGGTAGTTTGATAGGGATTGCATTGAATCTGAAGATTGCTTTGGGTAGTAGAGTCATTTTCACAATGTTGATTCTTCCAATCTAAGAATATGGTATATCTCTCCATCTATTTGTATCATCTTTAATTTCTGTCATCAGTGTCTTATAATTTTCTGCATACAGGTCTTTTGTCTCCTTAGGTAGGTTTATTCCTAGATATCTTATTCTTTTTGTTGCAGTGGTAAATGGGAGTGTTTTCTTGATTTCACTCTCAGATTTTTCATCATTAGTGTATAGGAATGCCAGAGATTTCTCTGCATTAATTTTGTATCCTTTTAATATACCAAATTCATTGATTAGCTCTAGTAGTTTTCTGGTAGCATCTTTAGGATTCTCTATGTATAGTATCATGTCACCTGCAAACAGTGACAGCTTTACTTCTTCTTTTATGATATGGATTCCTTTTATTTCCTTTTCTTCTCTGATTGCTTTGGCTAAAACTTCCAAAACTCTGTTGAATAAGAGTGGTGAGAGTGGGCAAACTTGTCTCGTTCCTGATCTTAGTGGAAATGCTTTCAGTTTTTCACCGTTGAGGACAATGTTGGCTGTGGGTTTGTCATATGTGGCCTTTATTATGTTGAGGAAAGTTCCCTCTGTGCCTACTTTCTGCAGTGTTTTTATCATAAATGTGTGTTGAATTTTGTCGAAAGCTTTCTCTGCATCTATTGAGATGATCATATGGTTTTTCTCCTTCAATTTGTTAATATGGTATATCACGTTCATTGATTTGCGTATATTGAAGATTCCTAGCATTCCCAGAATAAACTCCACTTGATCATGGTGTATGATCCTTTTAATGTGCTGTTGGATTCTGTTTGCTGGTATTTTGTTGAGGATTTTTGCATCTATGTTCATCAGTGATATTGGCCTGTAGTTTTCTTTCTTTGTGACATCCTTGTCTGCTTTCGGTATCAGGATGATGTTGGCCTCGTAGAATGAGTTTGGGAGTGTTCCTCCCTATGCTATATTTTGGAAGAGTTTGAGAAGGATAGGTGTTAGCTCTTCTCTAAATGTTTGATAGAATTCGCCTGAGAAGCCATCTGGTCCTGGGCTTTTGATCGTTGGAAGATTTTTTTTTTTTTTTTTTTTGCGGTACGCATCCCTCTCACTTTTGTGGCCTCTCCTGCTGCGGAGCACATTCTCCGGGCACACAGGCTCAGTGGCCATGGCTCACGGGCCCAGCCACTCCACGAAATGTGGGATCCTCCCGGACTGGGGCACGAACCCGCATCCCCTGCATCGGCAGGCGGACTCTCAACCACTGTACCACCAGGGAAGTCCTGTTGGTAGATTTTTAATCACAGTTTCAATTTCAGTGCTTGAGATTGGTCTGTTCATATTTTCTATTTCTTCCTGATTCAGTCTTGGTGGGTTTTGCATTTCTAAGAATTTGTCCATTTCTTCCAGGTTGTTCATTTTATTGGCATAGAGTTGCTTGTAGTAATCTCTCATTATCCTTTGTATTTCTGCAGTGTCAGTTGTTACTTCTCCTTTTTCATTTCTAATTCTATTGATTTGAGTCTTCTCCCTTTTTTTCTTGATGAGTCTGGCTAATGGTTTATCAATTTTGTTTATCTTCTCAAAGAACCAGATTTTAGTTTTATTGATCTTTGCTATCGTTTCCTTCATTTCTTTTTCGTTTATTCCTGATCTGATTTTTATTTCTTTCCTTCTGCTAACTTTGGGGTTTTCTTGTTCTTCTTTCTCTAATTGCTTTAGGTGCAAGGTTAGGTTGTTTATTCGAGATGTTTCCTGTTTCTTAAGGTAGGATTGTATTGCTATAAACTTCCCTCTTAGAAATGCTTTTGATGCATCCCAAAGGTTTTGGGTCATCGTGTCTCCATTGTCATTTGTTTCTAGGTATTTTTTGATTTCCTCTTTGATTTCTTCAGTGATCACTTCGTTATTAAGTAGTGTATTGTTTAGCCTCCATGTGTTTGTATTTTTTACAGATCTTTTCCTGTAATTGATGTCTAGTCTCACAGCGTTGTGGTCAGAAAACATACTTGATACAATTTCAGTTTTATTAAATTTCCGAAGGCTAGATTTGTGACCCAAGATTTGATCTATCCTGGAGAATGTTCCATGAGCACTTGAGAAAAATGTGTATACTGTTGTTTTTGGATGGAATGTCTTATAAATATCAATTAAGTCCATCTTGTTTAATGTATCATTTAAAGTTTATGTTTCCTTATTTATTTTCATTTTGGATGATCTGTCCATTGGTGAAAGTGGGGTGTTAAAAGTTCCCTACTATGAATGTGTTACTGTCAATTTCCCCTTTTATCGCTGTTAGTATTTGCCTTATGTATTGAGGTGCTCCTATGTTGGGTGCATAAATATTTACAATTGTTATATCTTCTTCTTGGATCGATCCCTTGATCATTATGTAGTGTCCTTCTTTGTCTCTTGTAATAGTCCTTATTTTAAAGTCTATTTTGTCCGATATGAGAATTGCTACTCCAGCTTTCTTTTGGTTTCCATTTGCATGGAATATCTTTTTCCATCCTCTTACTTTCAGTCTGTATGTGTCTCTAGGTCTGAAGTGGGTCTCTTGTAGACAGCATATATAAGGGTCTTGTTTTTGTATCCATTCAGCCAATCTGTGTCTTTTGGTGGGAGCATTTAGTCCATTTACATTTAAAGTAATTATCAATATGTATGTTCCTATTACCATTTTCTTAATTGTTTTCGGTTCGTTATTGTAGGTCTTTTCCTTCTCTTGTTTTTCTTGCCTAGAGAAGTTCCTTTAGCATTTGTTGTAGAGCTGGTTTCGTGGTGCTGAACTCTCTCAGCTTTTGCTTGTCTGTAAAGGTTTTAATTTCTCCATGAAATCTGAATGAGATCCTTGCTGGTAGAGTAATCTTGGTTGCAGGTTTTTCTCCTTCATCACTTTAAATATGTCCTGCCAGTTCCTTCTGGCTTGCAGAGTTTCTGCTGAAAGATCAGCTGTTAACCTTATGGGGATTCCCTTGTGTGTTATTTGTTGTTTTTCCCTTGCTGCTTTTAATATGTTTTCTTTGTATTTAATTTTTGACAGTTTGATTAATATGTGTCTTGGCATATTTCTCCTTGGATTTATCCTGTATGGGACTCTCTGTGCTTCCTGGACTTGATTAACTATTTCCTTTCCCATATTAGGGAAGTTTTCAACTATAATCTCTTCAAGTATTTTCTCAGTAGTCCCTTTCTTTTTCTCTTCTTCTTCTGGAACCCCTATAATTCGAATGTTGGTGCGTTTAATGTTGTCCCAGAGGTCTCTGAGACTGTCCTCAGTTCTTTTCATTCTTTTTTCTTTATTCTGCTCTGCAGTAGTTATTTCCACTATTTTATCTTCCAGGTCACTTATCCGTTCTTCTGCCTCAGTTATTCTGCTCTTGATCCCATCTAGAGTATTCTTAATTTCATTTATTGTGTTGTTCATCGTTGCTTGTTTCATCTTTAGTTCTTCTAGGTCCTTGTTATATGTTTCTTGCATTTTGTCTATTCTATGTCCAAGATTTTGGATTATCTTTACTATCATTATTCTGAATTCTTTTTCAGGTAGACTGCCTATTTCCTCTTCATTTGTTAGGTCTGGTGGTTTTTTATGTTGCTCCTTCATCTGCGGTGTGTTTTTCTGTCTTCTCATTTTGCTTAACTTACTGTGTTTGGTGTCTCCTTTTTGCAGGCTACACGTTTGTAGTTCCCTTTTCTTTGGTGTGTTTCCCCAGTGGCTAAGGTTGGTTCAGTGGGTTGTGTAGGCTTCCTGGTGGAGGGGACTGGTGCCTGTGCTCTGGTGGATGAGGCTGGATTTTGTCTTTCTAGTGGGCATGTCCACGTCTGGTGGTGTGTTTTGGGGTGTCTGTGGACTTATTATGATTTTAGGCAGCCTCTCTGTTAATGGGTTGTGTTGTGTTCCTGTCTTGCTAGTTGTTTGGCATAGGGTGTCCAGCACTGTAGCTTGCTGGCCATTGAGTGAAGCTGGGTGCTGGTGTTGAGATGGAGATCTCTGAGAGATTTTCGCCGTTTGATATTATGTGGAGCTGGGAGGTCTCTTGTGGACAGTGTCCTGAATTTGGCTTTCCCACCTGAGAGGCACAGCACTGACTCCTGGCTTCAGCACCAAGAGCCTTTCATCCAAACGGCTAAAAATAAAAGGGAAAAAAAGTAGAAAGAAAGAAAGAGAGAAAGAGAGAGAGAGAGAGAGAGAGAGAGAGAGAGAGAGAGAGAGAGAGAGAGAGAGAGAAAGAAACAAAAAGGAAGGAAGGAAGAAAGAAAGGAGGGAGGGAGGGAGGAAGGAAGGTAGGAAAGAAAGAAAGAAAGAAGATAAAATAAAATAAGATAAAATAAAGTAAGATAAAATAAAGTTATTAAAATAAAAAATAATTATTAAGAAAAAAAAATTTTTTTAAGAAAAAAACAAAAACGGACGAAAGAACCCTAGGACAAATGGTGGAAGCAAAGCTATACAGACAAAATCTCACACAGAAACATACACACTGACAAAAAGAGGAAAAGGGGAAAAAATCATAAATCTTGCTCTCAAAGTCCACCTCCTCAATTTGGGATGATTCGTTGTCTATTCATGTGTTCCACAGATGCAGGGTACATCAAGTTGATTGTGGAGCTTTAATCTGCTGCTTCTGAGGCTGCTGGGAGAGATTTCCCTTTCTCTTCTTTGTTTCCACTGCTGTGGGGCTCAGCTTTGGATTTGGCCCCGCCTCTGCGTGTAGGTCGCCGGAGGGCGTCTGTTCTTTGCTCAGACAGGACGGGGTTAAAGGAGCAGCGGCTTCGGGGGCTCTGGCTTACTCAGGCCGTGGGGAGGGAGGGGTACGGAGTGCGGGGCAAGCCTGCGGTGGCAGAGGCCGGCGTGCCGTTGCACCAGCCTGAGGTGTGCCGTGCATTCTTCCGGGGAAGTTGTCCATGGACCACGGGACCCTGGCAGTGGCGGGCTGCACAGGTTCCCCGGAAGGGGGGTGTGGCTAGTGACCTGTGTTCGCACACAGGCCTCCTGGTGGCGGCAGCAGCAGCCTTAGCGTCTCATGCCCATCTCTGGGATCAGCGCTTTTAGCCGCGGCTCACGCCCGTCTCTGGAGCTCCTTTAAGCAGCGCTCTTAATCCCCTCTCCTCGAGAACCAGGAAACAAAGAGGGAAGAAAAAGTCTCTTGCCTCTTCGGCAGGTCCAGACTTTTCCCCAGACTCCCTCCTGGCTAGCCGTGGCGCAGTAACCCCCTGCAGGCTGTGTTCACGCCGCCAACCCCAGTCCTCTCCCTGCGTTCCGACCGAAGACCACCGAGCCTCAGCTCCCAGCCCCGCCCGCCCCGGCGGCTGAGAAGACAAGCCTCTTGGGCTGGTGAGTGCCGGTCGGCACCGATCCTCTGTGCGGGAATCTCCCCACTTTGCCCTCCACACCCCTGTTGCTGCTCTCTCCTCCGTGGCTCCGAAGCTTCACCCCTCTGCCACCCGCAGTCTCTGCCCACGAAGGGGCTTCCTAGTGTGTGGAAACCTTTCCTCCTTCACAGCTACCTCCCACTGGTGCAGGTCCCGTCCGTATCCTTTTGTCTCTGTTTATTCTTTTTTCTTTTGCCCTACCCAGGTACGTGGGGACTTTCTTGCCTTTTGGGAGGTCTGAGGTCTTCTGCCAGCGTTCAGTAGGTGTTCTGTAGGAATTGTTCCACGTGCAGATGTATTTCTGGTGTATCTGTAGGGAGGTAGGTGATCTCCAGGTCTTACTCTTCCGCCATCTTCCCCTCGTCCTCTGGGGTGATCTTTTGACTTCCTTAACAATTCTTTGTATCACCTTCCCTGTGCTCTCATCAGAGGTATCCTTGATACCTTAAGCATGCCAGCCTATCTTCAAATACTAAACAAGTCATGCAGCCTTGCCCAGCAGAAAGACTACCGATCTTCAGCTCACTGGCTGGTAGGTAGATCCCTCCATTCCTTCTCATTTAAATATGTTTTGTCCCCTAATTAACCAATTTCTAAAACACTTTGCAGATTAAACAAAATACCTTTTAGTAGTTGACTTTCAGGCATCTTTGGCGTAGGTTACAATAAACAATGAACCAACAGCAAGTTTTTTATTGAAGAGCCAAGGATATTTTTATGTAGGTTGATTAGAAATTAGCCTATATTAGTATTACCCATTAAATGAATGTTAGTTTTTTTAGATTTGTGATAGTATGGAAGCTGGGGAAATCAGATCAGAGCAAGAGGGTTTGAAGGGAAAGTTGGAGAGGAAAAGGGGTGAGGACAGGAATCAGAACCTGAAGAGGAGAGTAGCTCTAAGGAGGCTCTGTTGGACTCCTCTCTTTTCCCAACCAGCTGAGAAGGGAGCCGTCGTAGGTAACTGCACAGGTTGGTATTTATCAAGACAAACCAAAGTATTAAAGCAGGAAGTAATTTAATCTTTCTAGGCTCCTATTTGACTATTTGATATGGAGGTGACATTTCAAGGTGATTCACATAATTTTTTGTGAGGTTCTTTGAGGATGTAAAAATGACAAAGTTAGTAGAATTTAATTAGTTTATGTCAGAGATTTTTTTTTTAACATCTTTATTGGGGTATAATTGCTTTACAATGGTGTGTTAGTTTCTGCTTTATAACAAAGTGAATCAGTTATACATATACATATGTTCCCATATGTCTTTCCTCTTGTGTCTCCCTCCCTCCCACCCTCCCTATCCCACCCCTCCAGGCTGTCACAAAGCACCGAGCCAACATCCCTGTGCCATGCGGCTGCTTCCCACTAGCTATCTACCTTACTACGTTTGTTAGTGTGTATATGTCCATGACTCTCTCTCGCCCTATCACAGCTCACCCTTCCCCCTCCCCATATCCTCAAGTCCGTTCTCCAGTAGGTCTGCGTCTTTATTCCTGAAGAGACTTTTTAAATATATATAGAATATACATGTTTCCAAAAGGATAATTTTAAAAACAAAGTTATGTGTAATTAATTTAATTTTATGAAAGAAAATTAACAGGTGTAGTCCCATAGAAAAAAACAGTATCTCCAAAGCATATTAAAATCTCTTCTATAAGGAAATTTATCAGCTCACCTCCAAAGAACACAGCCTATATTCAGTATGCTTTTCCTAGGATTAATCCAAAAGGCCTTCATTAAGAAACGGAGAGCCCAGCACATCCTGCTCAGGAGGGACACATCATGAGACGCAGAGACTAGGATCTACATCAGACAAGGATGCAAATTATTCTCTTGATCATGCTAGTTATGAGTTATTTCTAATTCCTTAGTAAATAGATATCAAAATATATGGTTGGTAGATAGATAATAGAAACATAGATAGATGATAGATACATAGATACATGTAGTGTACAGATATTGTGCAATATATAGATCCTTAGTGTTTTGTTGAGATCAGTAAAATATATATAGTGTGGTATCATTGTGTTGTCTTTAAAGTCTCAGTCTAAAGAACCTCCTCCCGGTAATGAATTAGATAGTGCCTGGGGATGTTTAGAACCTTACCTATTATGATTAATTCTGGTGTCTCAAATGAATAAAAGCAGATAAGCATATCTCCTACAGAGCTCTGTCTTGATAAGGCTACTTTCTGAGTGGGTCGACTGCGGGTTACACATTGTTAATGACCACCACATTCTAGAGTATGAGTCACTTTAAATGGTTCCACCATAAATCAATCTCTGACAAAGTGTTTATGCAGCATAGTATTCACTCTTGGTGCTTAGGAGAAGCTCCTGGTAATATTCTGTCTCCTCCACATTCTATCTTCTTCATCCACCTCCTCCCCCACCTTTGTCATGGCTCACTCTTGAACGCTTGCCAATTAATTTCCGTCTATTCAGACCTGGAATAAGCCAAAGTAAAGGAATTCGAGGAGTGACCTCACCTGGCTGTATTTACTACCCAGAGTCTCAGGGTCAGAGCATATGAAGCTAATGCTTTTTCTAGGCCTCCCACATCTAAAAATTATTTAGTCTTTCTTATTGTGGTATCAGACTGCAGAATTCATCCTGTGTGCACACTCACGGGCTTTTTTGGAAATATTACTCACTAGGTGTATTTTCCCTTCAGAATATCTGTGGTGTGTTTTTTTTTCAACTGCATTAGCTAATATTTTTCCAAATGAATTTCAACTTATTATTTTCTGCCAGGGACACTTATGTATGTCTGGGGCTCAAGCTGCTTGCTGGTCTAGCTGCAGATTTTGTTTTAGGACTAGGACTCTGTTTTTCTGCAGCCCACTAATAAGCCATTAAATGAAACCTTCTTAATATCATTGGAATCAGTCATTCCTTTTAAAGAAAGGCTTCAAATCTTTTCCAACTTCACAGTCCAAGGCAGAAGCCTTAATTTTTCACGACACTGAGCCCTTCCCCCACTTTTTGTACATCTGTTGATTATTTCTTGGGGATTTAAACCATTCTGCAGTATATTTTCAAGCTAAATATTATTTAGTCCACTCTTATAAAGTCAAAATCTGGATCATCTAGCATTCACCGTCTCTCCCAGGGTCAAAGTCCTGACCTCCAGCTGACTTGCTCCAGTTCTCATGTAGGGTTTTTAATAGTTCATGGTACACAAGAATTTTTTGAAATTCTGGGCTGATGCCCCAAAATAAATAGATGTGATATTGCAAAAATAGATGTAATCTCTTCCTATAACTAAACTATTTCCAGCCCAGAACTCTCAGTCCCTCCTCATGGGTCCTAAATCATGAGAAAGGGAGGAGCCTAGCTGAGAATAAAAAGTCTTTTGATGCTAAATGATATTAAATCATACTTTAGTGATTTTTTATTCTAAATGATATGTTATTTTCTATTCCTTTATGTTCTTTTCCCACAATTCCTTCTTCCCACCACTTAATTATCAGTGATAGCTTTTTTCATTGCACTGTTACGAAAGGAGAGTGAACACATCTTAAAACCAAAGGATAGACTGAATTTCTGAATGAACTTTTATTGAACACATGGTATGCAAGCAAAAGTAAGAGCCACATTTTGTGGGAAGAAAAGAGATTTTTGTTTGATATGTTTGGCTAGAGATTTTGTTTTCTGAAATTCCAAATACTTGATTTCTCTAAGTAAGAAGAAAGCTAACAGCTAGATTTTAGAGTTTCAAAAATAAACAATAAAATTGAAGTGTTTACAAAATGATAATGTTAGCCATTCTCCCATCTAAAAGAAAAGGTCAATTAGAAAGTAGGAAGAGGGGAATTGGAAGAGATATGGCTGAGATTTCAATCTTAGATACAGTACCCCTGAGAAATAAGGCAGGAAGATGAAATTTTTAGTTGTTCTAAATTGTTGTAGTTCTAGACTTTGAAGAAACAGATGCCAAGATGGGATTAGACATGAAAGAGATTTATTGGGTAAAACACTGGTGAGAGAAAGTGGGGAGGAAGCCAGGAGAGATGTCAGACTGTGATAAAGGTCTGAGTTCTATGAAGGAGGGAAGGAGAGAGGATGCAGACTACAGTACATTTCTTAGAAGGTTTTGGAAAAGCCTACAGGAAGTCCTTGAGCCAAAGTCACCCATCAGATGAATGCTGTTCCTTCCAGGTAGTTTCCTGACCTTCATATCCTGGCCATACTCCTCAGTGACTGGGAACAGTCCCTGGGAAGTGTGGCCTCACTCAACCACAGTGATGCATTTCTGAGCATAACAGGTAGAGTTGTGGGTGAATATACACTCTCCAACGTCAGATATCTGAGCGGCACATTTTCCTGAACACTACAGAAACCCTCATGGTGTTAGGGTAAATCTTACAGGAAAGAGTAATTGTGCCTAGCTTCTGTTGACTGAAATAAATGCACAACCTAACAGTTGAGCATTATGTTTTATTTGGTAGACAAACTGAGGACTTAAGCCTGGGAGACAGCCTATCAGATGGCTCTGAGGGATTACTCTGAGGAGGTAAAAGGGAGAATCCAGGACAAATAGGAGTTTTTGCAACAAAAAACAGGTAGTCAGAACATCAGAAGATTACTGTTAAAGAAAAACCAGGTATCTCAAGTTAATGAATTTAGCACTTTTCTGTGTATGGGAAGATGCAAGAGTCTGGGCTCATTGAAATCATTCTTTTGATATGCTCCTTAACTATCTAGGGCCAGTATCCTGTTTGTTTTTTTTTTTCTATTCTGAATCCCCTCAGGGTGCACAGTTAGGGGGCAGCTGCAGTGGATGACAGCTTGATGGCCAAAACATCCTTTATTTACTGATATAGCAGGCAACACTTTTCACCCACACTTCTATCCTGAGAGAGGGCAAACCTAGGAGTCAAGCTTCAAGTCCAATACAGCACCAATACAGGTGGTCAAATACCAATAACAGAAAAAAAGATCTTGGCAGATTGACTCAGTGTAGTAAGGTAGAGAAACCAAAAAGCTGGTTGGAAATGAGTTAGGGAACCCACAGGATTCTGGTGTCAGTAGGACACTAAATGACATTGTGACCCAAGACAACGGCAGTGACCATGGATATTATTCACCAATGCCAGTAGCAGTGGCATTTCAGTCACAGTGTTTGAAAACCAGGAGGGACTAACCACATGTCAGCTGATATCAGAGCACATCACCCAATGTTCAGTCTGGAAGACAACCTACACCCCAGCAAAGGCCAGTGTGGACGGGATCACCTTAGTACTTGCCATGGGAGGCACTCAGTGAGTGGTAAAGACCCCAGGAATTTGGGATGGAGTGCAGATACAGATGCCTGGAAGTGGAGAGTAGGAAAACGAAACCAATGTTCTCATCTGGAGCAGAGCAGCATGTGCTTTTATTGATATCTCTAACTTTGGAACAAAATAAGTGTTATACAATTGTTGGATGAGAACATGATTACTTAATTTGGGGGTCATTATGAAAATTGGTGCCACATATATACTTACACCATCAGAATACTAAGATCAGCATGTTTATCTGATTTCTTTAGTGAACAAACAAGGAATGAATTACAATATTTATTTGCTTTTCCACACTATGTATCTTTCTAATAAGTTTGAAGCTAATATATCTGAATTGTTTGTAAGTTGTTAACAGTAAGCAGAGCTGATTTCAAGAAAAAAAAGATTCTAATAAGAGCAGACTCAAGTGTTTGCAGAAGAAGCTAAGTGTTAGCCCTATGGCAAAGTGCTAGATTTCATCAACTGGGGAATCATTTCAACACTTCTGGGACTTCTATAACAGCAGAAATGAGTGGGAGATGAGGAGACCAAGGTTCTCCCTCTGAGGAGTAAAACTGTGAGGAAGTCAAGACAGGATGAGGAGCTGCCGTTCATGAAACGTGGGCCACGCCATTCTGGGGGTAAAAAACACGAGGCGAAACAGAACTTTTCCCCTGGCTCTACCCTACCCACAATTCCAGGGCCTCCATGCCCCACTCGAAGCCCAATTCCTTCAGTAGAGATTGTGTCTTTCAAGATAAGCACTAGCTCCTGAGCTATCATATGGTGGCTTCACCCTCCTCCCTGCACCAAGGTGTCTTGTTGCTTTTTATTTCTGATAACAGTGAATGACCACCTCAGGACCGGCCTCCCTGCCTGAGTTCAGAAGAGGAGCAAATGCTTTCACTCAGGAGGTAAGGAAGCTACTGCTGCTTTATTTTGCCTCTGCTCTCATTTATATTATCAAAATTAATATTTCTGTTGCTTCTTGAAGAGCTTTTTCCCTCAGCTCTATTGAGGTATAATTGACAAGTTAAATTTGTACATATTTAGGGTGTACAATGTGATATTTTGATATGTGTGTGTATTCAATATGAATTTTTTTTACCACAATCAAGCTGGCTAACACATCCATCATCTCATATAGTTTTTTTTTTTTTTTTTTTTTTGGAGAACAAGATCTACTCTTAGCAAATTTCAAGTATACGATACAGTATTGTTAACTGTAGCCACCCTACTGTACATTAGATCTCTAGAAATTATTCATCCTATATATCTGAAACTCCAAATGAAATAAAATCAGCATCTCAAAGAGACAGCTGCACCCTCATGTTCATTGCAGCATTTTTCACAATATCCAAGATATGGAAACAACCTAAGTGTCTGTCAACAGATGAAGGGACATCGAATATGTGATATATATAAAAATATGTACGAATATTATTCAGCCTTAAAAAAGAAGGAAATCCTGTCATTTGCAACAAAAGAGATGGACTTCAAGGGCATTATGCCAAGTGAAATAAGCCAAACAGAGAAGGATAAATACTGCATCATCTCACTCATATGTGGCACCTAAAAATGTTGAACTCTTAGAAGCATAGAGCAGAATGGGGGTCACTGGGGCTGAGTGGTGAGGGAAATAGGGAAGTGTTGGTCAAGGAAAAGAGTTTTAACAATCTGTCTCTGCTAAAGATGCCATTGCTCAGAGAGCTTGGGCAGAAGTCTTGAGCAATTCCTGCTGTGATGATACAAGTCTGTGCCTCAGAGAAGCTGTGTGCTGTGTGATCGTGTGATACTAGAATGTGGGTCTTGGAATGGTGCTGCACTATATTACCTATTCTTGTAGAGACTTTCAGGAAACAGTGCTTCCATTTTCATTCTGAGTCCTTCCTCTCCAGCACTCAATACAGCCCCAGTGGCAGATACTGTGTTATGCTCAGTCATTCCTCCCTCAGACCTGTGGCAAATTCCTCACATCAGAGTGTGTCCCTATGTTCCTTTCCCTTGGGATGAATGCCCCACCATCAGGAACCTCTGCTCTCAGGCCTCCTGCAAGGAACCCTCAACCATGCCATGCATTCCTAAGACCATGGGTAAACACGAGCTCCAGCTGGGACCCATGCTCCAATTCTTTTATCCTTTCATTCAAGACCATTTAGTGAGCTCCTTCCCCAGTAGATACCAAACTGTGTGTAATGTAAGAAGAAATGAGTGAAAGACCTTGCCCTCAAGAAATCTACAATCTTAGCACACTGAGAAGCCCCGAATATAAATAAATTTTCTTGTAACGAGCAATAGAAGAGCAGAGAAACCAAAAATAATTTATCAGAGGCATCTGAGGAAGTTTATGGAAAATTTGACACTAGACTGAACCTTGAAGGATAGGTAGAGTTTGGACAAATATTATCATTGTTGATGTTTTCATAACTTTTCTAAGAAGGATCTGTCCATGTTTAACATGAAGAGAAAAATCATATGACACAATGACAAATCAATAATACTTTTTAAATATTTGAAAGTCTGTTAACATTGTAGAAGTAGATTTACTCTTTGTAGCTCCAAGGAATAGAAGAGCATTACTGGGTGGGAGTTACAGAAGACAAATTTTTAAAAAGTTTTAAATTTTACCTACTTCTTTAAAAAAGGCTGCCTTATGAAGTACCTTATCAAGCACATGCTACCTATTAGGGGTATCACAGAATAATGGTTCTCAAAGAAGGATCTGGGAACCCCTGAAGTTCCCTGAGACATTTTCAGGGGATCTATGAGGTCAGAATGAATTTAATAATAATACTGTGGTAGGCAGAGTAATGCTTTCCCAATGATGTCCATTGGGAAACCAATACACCAATAAACCAATTTCTTTAAAATTAAAGAAACTGTAAACCAGAAGAACTTGGATAATAGTCCATGTTCTAATTTCAGGAACCTGAGAATATGTTACATTAATGGCAAAAGGAATTAAGACTGTAACGAATTAAAGGTGTTAATCATGGGACCTCAAAATAAAGAGACTATGCTGGATTATCTGGGTGGGTCCAATGTAATCACAAGTGTCCATAAAAGTGGAAGAGGGAATCTGAAGAGGGGCCCAGAGAGATGGCAGTATGAGAAGGACTGAGCCCAACATTGCTGACCTTGAAGATGGAAAGAGGACATAGCCAAGGAATGTTGGTGGCCTCTCAAAGCTGGAAAAGACAAAGAAACCAGATTCTCCCCGAGAACCTTCAGAAGCAACACAACCCTGCCAACACCTTGATTTTAGCTCAGTGACACCCATTTTGTATTTCTGATCCCCAGAACTATAAGATAATACATTTTAATTTTTCTAAGCCACTTGGTCTGTAGTAGTTTGTTACAGCAGTAGTAGAAAACTAATACAAATATAAGATGTCATATGGCTTTTTCACTCTCATTCTCTCATGCATGTACACTGGGGTTCTCCAGGGGCTATTTGAATGAAATAATACAACAGATTGAATACAGAAGCAGATATGAGTATCCATATGTTAAACAGTGCCACTCTTGTAAATTTCTGGAAAACACAGTTATTCCTCATAAAAATGTTATTTATCTTAACATGTAATAGGTCTAGATTTAAATTTCTAATATGTTAAATCTTCATAACTATAACCCACTTAAACCAAAGCTCTTTGGAGTTCTCAATAATTTTTAAGAGTATAAAAGGGATACTGAAACCAAAAAAAGGGACCATCCCTGTTATAATAGGAACTCCTAATTTTGGTGGATAGTTGTGTCTTTCCATTACTAAGACTATATGAATATATAAAAGGGACGCAGCACAAATGAATTTTGATGTGAGAGACGAGCAGGGAAAATTGTGAATTAGTGAATGAGAGTCATATTGTGAAGAGCAGGCCAGGGAGATGCACCACATGGTTAATTCTGGAAGGACATCGGTGTTAAAAGATGTTGAGGCTTTGTGGGAGCCGCAGTAAGATGGAAGAAGCAGAAAATACACTTTTACATGTTTTATATATGTGTTTGGTATCCTGCACTACCTTCTCTGCTAGAATATGAAAAAGAAACTCTAAATAAAATAATACACATATAATAGTGTTTGGAGTATATAATATCTGTCTGCCTTTACCCACATTGCTTGAAATAAATAGGGTAGAGGTAGGTGGAACCCAAATTAAAAGTCACCTGTCTCCCTACAAAATAAAATCGACATCTTGAGGCAATGTCCTCTTGGAAGACATAGGAGGGTCTAAAATTTTTATTCAGGCTAAAACTTTTATTCAAAAACCGTAACTTACTCTTGAGAGCTGCATTATCTCTCTGCAATGCTACTTTAATCAGATGGAAAAATAGGTGATTTCCCAGTGTGGGTGATTCCAAGTTTCTAAGGCAAAACTATTTGCACTTGAGCCTGAGAACCTCCCAGTGGATCACTGGAACTATAGCAATACTTTACTGAGGCATGGACCACTTACAGACTGCTGTACTCTGAGTACCAGGAAAAAGGCAAAAGAAGTTTTGAGCTGCATAGATAGAGGTCAAGGATTCTAAGGAGTAAAACTTATGAAATTTGCCATTAGAACAGCCTCTCAACTGCTGTTAACTCTAATTCTACATGCATCTAACACACTTGCTGATATAATGCTTAGGTCACAGAACCTACAACAGAAGCAGAAAAGTTAGAATTAGAAGGTCAAGAAAAGGAAGAACCCAGGGCAGGCACCCTAATAAGAGGTGCCATTTATTTCTTGCATTCCATATGCCTTCATATATTTTTTCTGTAATCCTGATAATCCTAAAAGGTAAATGCTATTCTTCCATTTTACATGTGAAAGACATCTGGCCTTACAGAGTTTAAGTAACATGCCTGACACTCTATAACACACCCAGACCTGAGTAGGGATCCTCACTGAGTACAAATCACAGAGGTCAATGTTTACATCCATACATTACAGCATTTTTCTTCCTCCCAAATGGACTTCTCATCAAAAATTATTTAGAAACAAAATATATAGACAGGGTTTTGAGATAAAAATATCATGCATTCAATACTTAAATGTTGTGATTCCATAAATTCTAATTACCAAAATAAAAGATGTTCATTAAAATGTATTCATTCTTTCTATCCGATCTTTTTTTGTTGCATCTCCCCTCATAGAAGGAATTCAGAGAAAATCTATTTAAATAAAGAATCAGATGATTTTAATGAAGCCATGTTTTTAAAAGGCTGCTTTTATTTTAACTAATTAGATATATTTCAGAACTAGGTCAGAAATAATTCCTCTCTAAAGACTTAACAAAACCAGAATTTCTAGAGTTCATTAAGGAGAGGGTAACAGCCTCCAGTAAGATGCTTTGGAGAAAAGATAGGTGAGTGGCCCAAGGGGATCTAAGCTTCCTTTGAAAATCCCTCAAACAAGAGCAGGCAGGAGTGGGGCACAGGGGAGGGAGCAACATGGAGGAGGGGATGGCTGTGTGGGCTTATTTCTTTTTTTAAGGAAAAAATTCTCTTTTAGTGGCTATTTTCCTTCCTTGTGTCTCAGGAAACCACTAGTCATTTCTAAGTTCTCTACTTCCCAAACCCCTTCCCTTCTCCCCATCCTCTTCCTCCCTTCCCCACATCCCCTCCCCTTTCCTTCTCTTTCTCCTCCCCTCCTACCTCTTCTAACTTGTTCTTTACATTCCTTTCCTCCATTCTTTTATTCTTTGTACATTTTTCTCTTCGTTTCTATTTCTTCTTTCTGTTCCACTGTTTTCTTGACATCTTTATTATTTAAGGAAATACTCCAAAGAACAATGCTTTCCTCCCAAATATCACATCATCCTAGAGTTTGGCCAGACCTTAAAGAAGGGGCCCTGAGCTGCCTTCTCCTCTCCTCAAAGAAATAAGAATTTCATCATGGAACCACAGGTTACCTGCTTTCATCTTATAACACTCTAGCATAAAATTCATCTTTATCCTTCAAAACTACAGACTGTACATTTCAAATATAATGACCTCCTCTATAAATGTAGCAAATTCAACTCTTGTTTTTGCAAAGAATCTCAAAAGCACAAATAACTAATGTATGTAGCTAAATTTCTGTAAGCTCAATGAGGGCAGGGACCATGTTGTTCCTTTTATGTATTTATTTCTCTGGCCATTATATATGCAGAGTCTACACCATATCAGGCACGTAGAAGACCATCCATATTTAGGCTAAAAGAATGAATGAGTGCAAAATTCTATAATTTGACCATCTATAATTCTTAATTCAGACCAAAACACTAAAGAAATGTTAAACCAGAAGAACTTGGATAATAGTTCTGAAAAGGAATTGATTTGATCTTTTGTTTTATTTATTGTTTTTTTACTCTTTATTTTAATGGAAGAATCTAAAGGGTAAAAATTATATATAATAAAATTTTGCTTAACCAGAGAATGGGAATATATACTTAATTGTACTTTTGGGGGAAAAGAGGAATGTAAAAGACAAAAAGCGAATAGGGGGATATTGAAAAAAAAAATCTGAACTCTGAGGATGTTTTGAAGTCAATATGCAAACCAACTCCTACTCCAATATGCATCTATATCCAGAGATCACTGGCTAATGCACAGGGAGGTAAAATGTCCATAGCTCCATAGCTAAGTTGCCTGCTCTAAAGAATTTCACCTTCTCTGCTGTGTGCATGTATGTACATGCACTGCCTTGCTGACTGACTACATGAATATGAGTGTGTCTCTTTGTCAAACGAATATCAAAATCTTCACCTTACATTACCTATCTCTATTTTAAGAGGGTTTTTCCCCAGCCCTATCTCTCTGAATCCACCCAGAAAAGTACACAAATCTAAAAGAAGAAGGTTCTTGCTGGCTGTGAAATCTCCAAGTCAAAGAAAATAATGATTAATATTTCTTTTCTTGTCCTCAGGAATGAACAGAAAACCAGCACAGTGGTGTAGTACCTGCTTGCTAGTTTTCATAAAAATAAAATCATAGAGGGGAAAGACACTTGAATATATCTGCCAATAAGTTCACAAACAGCTACAGAAAAAAGTTACTACAAGTGTCAACATGAAGAAAGAAGATAATTCGACTAGGGAAGCAATTGGTTTAAAGGTAAAATATAAAGACCTCTTGAATTCATAAATACATAAATATATATTCTTTTTTTCTTTTTAAATCATTAAAGCTAGTACTGTAAACAGAAAAGAGAACAAAGTTTTATTAAAATTTGCTTTGAATAACACTGCAATGAACATGGAGCAGATATCTCCTTCAGATAGTGATTTCATTTTTTTTCCAATAAATACCCATGATTGGAATTGCTGGATCATATGGTAGTTCTATTCTTAACTTTTTTGAGGAAACTCCATACTCTTTTCCATAGTGGCGGCACCAATTTACATTCCCACCAACAGTGCACAAGGGTTCCCTTTTCTCCACATCCTTGCCAACACTTGTTATTTCTTGTCTTTTTGATACTAGCTATTCTAACGAGGTGAGGTGATATATCATTGTGGGTTTTTTCTTTTTTTTTTTTCATTGGAATTTTGATTTGCATTTCCCTATTAGTGATGTTGAGCATCTTTTCATGTGTCTGTTGGCCATCTGTATGTCTTTCTTCTTTGGAAAAATATCTCTTCAGGTCCTCTGCTCATGGTTTTTTTTGTTTGTTTTTTTAACATCTTTATTGGAGTATAATTGCCTTACAATGGTGTGTTAGTTTCTGCTGTATAACAAAGTGAATCAGCTATACATATAAATATATCCCATTATCTGCCTCTTGCATCTCCCTCCAACCCTCCCTATCCACCAATCTAGGTGGACATTAAGCACCGAGTTTATCTCCCTGTGCTATGCAGCTGCTTCCTACTAGCTATCTATTTTACATTTGGTAGTGTATATGTAATACATGCAACTGCCACTCTCTCACTTTGTCCCATCTTACCCTTCCCCCTCCCCATGTCCTCAAATCCATTCATTACGTCTGTGTCTTGATTCCAATCCTGCCCTTAGGTTCTTCAGAACCGTTTTTTGTTTTTTCAGTTTTTTTTAGATTCCATATGTTAGCATATGGTACTTGTTTTTCTCTTTCTGACTTACTTCACTCTGTATGACAGACTCTAGGTCCATCTATCTCACTACAAATAACTCAATTTTGTTTCTTTTCTTTTTATGGTTGAGTAATATTCCATTGTATATATGTACCACATCTTCTTTATCCATTCATTAGTTGGTGGACGCTTAGGTCGCTTCCATGGCCTGGCTATTTGAAATAGTGCTGTAATGCGCATTGTGGTACATGACTATTTTTGAATTATGGTTTTCTCCAGGTATATGCCCAGTAGTGGGGTTGCTGGTTTGTATGGTAGTGCTATTATTAGTTTTTTAAGGAACCTCCATACTGTTCTCCATAGTGGCTCTATAAATTTACATTCCCACCAAGAGTGCAAGAGGGTTCCCTTTTCTCCACACCCTCCCCAGCATTTACTGTTTATAGGTTATATGATGATGGCCATTCTGACTGGTGTGAGGTGATACCTCATTGTAATTTTGATTTACATTTCTCTAATGATTAGTGATGTTGAGCATCCTTTCATGTGTTTATTGGCAATCTGTATGTCTTCTTTGGAGAAATGTCTGTTTAGGTCTTCTGCCCATTTTTGGATTGGGTTGTTTGTTTTTTTGATGTTGAGCTGCATGAGCTGCTTGTAAATTTTGGAGATTAATCCTTTGTCAGTTACTTCATTTGCAAATATTTTCTGCCATTCTGAGGGTTGTCTTTTCATCTCCTTTATGGTTTCCTTTGCTGTGAAAAAGCTTTGAAGTTTCATTAGGTCCCATTTGTTTATTTATGTTTTTATTTCCATTTCTCTAGGAGGTGGGTCAAAAAGAATCTTGCTGTGATTTGTGTCATAGAGTGTTCTGCCTATGTTTTCCTCTAGGAGTTTTATAGTGCCTGGCCTTATATTTAGGTCTTTAATTCATTTTGAGTTTATTTTTGTGTATGGTGTTAGGGAGTGTTCTAATTTCATTCTTTTACATGTACCTGTCCAGTTTTCCCAGCACTACTTATTGAAGAGGCTGTCTTTCCTCCATTGTATATTCTTGCCTCTTTTATCAAAGATAAGTTGACCATATGTGCATAGGTTTATCTCTGTGCTTTCTATCCTGTTCCATTGATCTATCTTTCTGTTTTTGTGCCAGTACCATACTGTCTTGATTAGTGTAGCTTTGTAGTATAGTCTGGAGTCAGGGAGCCTGATTCCTCCAACTCCGTTTTTCTTTCTGAAGATTACGTTGGCTATTCGGGATCTTTTATGTTTCCATACAAATTGTGAATTTTTTTGTTCTACTTCTGTGAAAAATACCAGTGGTAGTTTCATAGGGATTGCATGGAATCTGTAGATTGCTTTGGGTGGTATAGTCATTTTCACAGTGTTGATTCTTCCAATCCAAGAACATTGTGTATCTCTCCATCTATTTGTATCATCTTTAATTTCTTTCATCAGTGTCTTATAGTTTTCTGCATACAAGTCTTTCATCTCCTTAGGTAGGTTTGTTCCTAGGTATTTTATTCTTTTTGTTGAACTTGTAAATGGAAGTGTTTCATTAATTTCTCTTTCAGATTTTTCATCAGTAGTTTATAGGAATGCAAGAGATTTCTGTGCATTAATTTTGTATCCTGCTGCTTTACCAAATACACTGATTAGCTCTAGTAGTTTTCTGCTGGTGTCTTTAGAATTCTCTATGTATAGAATCATGTCATCTGCTAACAGTGACAGGTTTATGTCTTCTTTTCTGATTTGGATTCCTTTTATTTCTTTTTCTTCTCTGTTTGCTGTGGCTAAAACTTCCAAAACTATGTTGAATAGTAGTGGTGAGAGTGCACAGCCTTGTCTTGTTCCTGATCTTAGAGGAAATGCTTTCAGTTTTTCACCATTGAGAACGATGTTAGCTGTCGGTTTGTCATATATGGCCTTTATTATGTTGAGGTGAGTTTCCTCTATGCCTACTTTCTGGAGGGTTTTTATCATAAATGTGTGTTGAATTTTGTTGAAAGCTTTTTAAGCATATATTGAGATGATCATATGGTTTTCTCCTTCAATTTGTTAATGTGGTTTATCACACTGATTGATTTGCATATATTGAAAAATCCTTGCATTGCTGGAATAAACCCCACTTGATCTTGGTGTATGATCCTTTTAATGTGCTGTTGGATTCTGTTTCCTAGTATTATGTTGTGGAATTTTGCATGTATGTTGATCAGTGATATTGGCCTGTAGTTTTCTTTTTTTGTGACATCTTTGTCTGGTTTTTTTATCAGGGTGATGGTGGCCTCGTAGAATGAGTTTGGGAGTGTTCCTCCCTCTGCTATATTTTGGAAGAGTTTGAGGAGGATAGGTGTTTGCTGTTCTCTAAATGTTTGATAGAATTAGCCTATGAAGCTGTCTGGTCCTGGACTTTTCTTTGTTGGAATATTTTTAATCACAGTTTGAATTTCAGTGATTGTGATAGGTCTGTTTATATTTTCTATTTCTTCCTGGTTCAGTCTCGGAAGGTTGTACTTTTCTAAGAATTTGTCCATTTCTTCCAGGTTGTCCATTTTATTGGCATATAGTTGCTTGTAGTAATCTGTCATGATCCTTTGTATTTCAGTTGTTACTTCTCCTTTTTCATTTCTGATTCTATTGATTGGAGTCTTTTCCCTTTTTTTCTTGATGTGTCTGGCTAATGGTTTATCCATTTTTTATCTTCTCAAAGAACCAGCTTTTAATTTTCTTATCTTTGCAATCATTTCCTTCATTTCTTTTTCATTTATTTCTGATCTGATTTTTATGTTTTCTTTCCTTCTGCTAACTCTGGGCTTTTTTCTTCTTCTTTCTCTGATTGCTTTAAGTGTAAGGTTAGGTTGTTTATTTGAGATGTTTCTTGTTTCTTGAGGTAGGATTGTATTGCTATAAACTTCCCTCTTAGAACTGCTTTTGCTGCATTCCATAGGTTTTGGGTTATTGTGTTTTCATTGCTATTTGTTTCTAGGTATTTTTTTACTTCCTCTTTGATTTTTTCAGTGATCACTTCGTTATTAAGTAGTGTATTCTTTAGCCTCCATGTGTTTGTACTTTTTACAGTTTTTTTCCTGTAATTGATATCTAGTCTCATATCATTGTGGTCAGAAAAGATACTTGATACGATTTTAATTTTCTTAAATTTACCAAAGCTTGATTTGTGACCTAAGACATGATCTATCCTGTACAATGTTCCATGAGCACTTGAGAAGAAAGTCTATTCTGTTGTTTTTGGATGGAATGTCCTATAAATATCAATTAAGTCCATCTTGTTTAATGTATCATTTATAGCTTGTGTTTCCTTATTTATTTTCATTTTGGATGATCTGTTCATGGTGAAAGTGGGGTGTTAAAGTCCACTACTATGATTTTGTTACTGTGAATATCCACTTTTATGGCTGTTAGCATTTGCCTTATGTATTGAGGTGCTCCTCTGTTGGGTGCATAAATATTTACAATTTTAAATCTCTTCTTGGATTGATCCCTTGATCATTATGGAGTGTCTTTCCTTGTCTCTTGTAATAGTCTTTATTTTAAAGTCTATCTTGTCTGATATGAGAATTGCTACTTCAGCTTTCTTTTGTTTTCCATTTGCATGGAATATCTTTTTCCATCCTCTCACTTTCAGTCTGAATGTTTCCCTAGGTCTGAAGTGGGTCTCTTGTAGACAGCAGGTATATGGGCCTTGTTTTGTATCCATTCAGCCAATCTATGTCTTTTGGTTGGAGCATTTAATCCATTTACATTTATGGTAATTATCAACATGTATGTTCTTATTCCCATTTTCTTAATTCTTTTGGGTTTGTTATTGTAGGTCTTTTCCTTCTCTTGTGTTTCATGCCTAGAGAAATTCCTTTAGCATTTGTTGTAAAGCTGGCTTGGTGGTGCTGAATTCTCTTAGCTTTTGCTTGTCTGTAAAGATTTTAATTTCTCTGTCAAATCTGAATGAGATCCTTGCTCGGTAGAGTAATCTTGGTTGTAGGTTTTTCCCTTTCATCACTTTAAATATGTCCTTCCACTCCCTTCTGGCTTGCAGAGTTTCTGCTGAAATATCAGCTATTAACCTTACGGGGATTCCCTTTTATGTTATTTGTTGTTTTTCCCTTGCTGCTTTTAATATTTTTTCTTTGTATTTAATTTTTGATAGTGTGCTTAATATGTGTTTTGGCATGTTTTTCTTTGGATTTATCCTGTATGGGACTCTCTGCACTTCCTGGACTTGATTGACTATTTCCTTTCCCATATTAGGGAAGTTTTTAACTATAATCTCTTCAAATATTTTTTCAGACCCTTTCTTTTTCTCTTCTTCTTCTGGGACCCCTATAATTCAAATGTTGGTGCATTTAGTCTTGTCCCAGAAGTCTCAGAGACTTTCCTCAATTCTTTTTATTCTTTTTTCTTTATTCTGATCTGTGGTAGTTATTTACACTCTTTTATCTTCCAGGTGACTTATCCATTCTTCTGCCTCAGTTATTCTGCTATTGATGCCTTCTAGAGAATTTTTAATTTCATTTATTGTGTTGTTCATCATTGTTTGTTTGCTCTTTAGTTCTTCTGGGTCCTTGTTAAACGTTTCTTGTATTTTCTCCTTTCTATTTCCAAAATTTTAGATCATCTTTGCTATCATTAACCTGAATTATTTTTCAGGTTGAGTGCCTATTTCTTCTTCATTTGTTTGGTCTGGTGGCTTTACGTTGCTCCTTCATCTGCTGCATATTTCTCTGTCTTCTCATTTTGTTTAACCTATTGTGTTTGGGGTCCCCTTTTTGCACGCTACAGGTTCATAGTTCCCATTGTTTTTGGTGTCTGCCCCCAGTAGGTAAGGTTGTTTCAGTGTGTAGTGTAGGCTTCCTGGTGGAGGCGACTGGTGCCTGTGTTTTGGTGGATGAGGCTGGATCTTTTCTTTCTGGTGAGCAGGACTGCATCCGGTGGTGTGTTTTGGGGTGTCTGTGTACTTATTATGATTTTAGGCAGCCTCTCTGCTAATTGGTCGTGCTGTGTTCCTGTCTTGCTCATTGTTTGGCATAGGGTGTCCAGCACTGTAGCTTGCTGGTTGTTGAGTGGATCTGGGTCTTAGCATTGGGATGCAGATCTCAGGGAGTGCTTTCGCTGTTTGATATTACATGGGGCCAGGAGGCCTCTAGTGGACCTATGTCCTGAATTTGGCTCTCTCACCTCAGAGTATCTGGCCTGACACCCAGCTGTGCACCAAGACCCTGTCAGCCACAAGGCTCAGAAGAAAAGGGAGATAAAAAAAAATGAAAGAAAGAAAGAAAAATAATAAAAGAAAATAAGTTATTAAAATAAAAAATAAAAAAATTATTAAAAATTTTAAAAGTAATAAATAAAAGAAAGAAGGAAAGTAGAGAGCAATCAAACCAAAAATCAAATCCACCAATGATAAGTAGCACTAAAACGTATACTATAAAAAAGGAAAGAAAAAAATAAAGGACAGACAGAACTCTAGGGCAAATTGTAGAAGCAAAGCTGTACAGACAAAATCGCACAAAGAAGCATACACATACACACTCACAAAAAGAGAAAAAGAAAAAAGAAAAAAATATATATATATAAAAAGGAAGAGAGCAACCAAATCAATAAACAAATCTACCAATGATAATAAGCTCTAAATACTGAACTAAGATAAACATAAAACCAGAACAAATTAGATGCAGGAAGTAAACCCCAAGTCTACAGTTGCTCCCAAAGTCCACTGCCTCAATTTTGGGATGATTCATTGTCTATTCCGGTATTCCAGAGATGCAGGGTACATCAGGTTGATTGTGGAGGTTTAATCCACTGCTCCTGAGGCTGCTGGGAGAGATTTCCCTTTCTCTTCTTTGTTCGCACAGCTCCTGGGGTTCAGCTTTGGATTTGGCCCTGCCTCTGCGTGTAGGTCGCCTGAGGGTGTCTGTTCCTGCCCAGAGAGGACGGGGTTAAAGGAGCAGCTGATTAGGGGGTTCTGTGTCACTCAGGCAGCGGGGGGGGGGGGTATGGAATATGGGGCAAGCCTGCGGCGACAGAGGCCAGCGTGACATTGCAACAGCCTGAGGCTCACCTTGTGTTCTCCCGGGGAAGTTGTCCCTGGATCACGGGACCCTGGGAGTGGCGGGCTGCACAGGTTCCCGGAATGGGAGGTGTGGATGGTGACCTGTGCTTGCACACAGGCTTCTTGGTGACTGCAGCAGCAGCCATAGCGTTTCATGCCTCTTGGGTCCATGCTGATAGCCATGGGTCATGCCCATCTCTGGAGTTCATTTAGGCGGTGCTCTGAATCCCCTGTCCTCACGCACCCTGAAACAATGGTCTCTTCCCTCTTACGCAGTTCCAGACTTATTTTCAGACTCCCTCCCGGCTAACTGTGGTACATTAGCCCTCTTCAGGCTGTGTCCACGCAGCCAACCACAGTCCTCTCCCTGGGATCTGAACTCCGAAGCCTGAGCCTCAGCTCCCAACCCCCAGTCAGACAAGCTTCTCAGGCTGGTGAGTGCTCGTTGGCACTGATCCTCTGGGCAGGAATCTCTCCGCTTTGCCCTCTGCACCCCTGTTGATGCACTCTTCTCCATGGCTCTGAAGCTTCCCCCCCCACACACACACACCGTTTCCACCAGTGAAGAGGCTTCCTAGTGTGTGGAAACTTTTCTTCCTTCACAGCTCCCTCCCAGAGGTGCAGGTCCCATCCTTATTCTTTTGTCTCTGTTTCTCCTTTTTTCTTTTGCCCTATCCAGGTACGTGGGGAGTTTGTTGCCTTTTGGGAAGTCTGAGGTCTTCTGCCAGCATTCAGTAGGTGTTCTGTAGGAGTTGTTCCACATGTACATCTATTTTTGATGTATTTGTGAGGAGGAAGTTGATCTCCACGTCTTACTCCTCCACCATCTTGAAAGTCCCCCTCTGCCTATGTTTTTAATTGGATTGGTTTTTAGCTGTTGAGTTGTATGAGTTCCTTATATATTTTGGATATTAATACCTTATCAGATAGATGGTTTGCAATATATACATGTATCAACTCATCACATTGTACAGCTTAAACTTATACAATGTTACGTGTCAATTATATTTTAATAAATCTGGAAAAAAAACAAGAATAAATTTAGGTTGCATAGGCTCTGGAACTCTAGATGCATTCATACATTTTTATGTCCATGAAATACTTAAAATTTTCTGTTTCAGTATCTTTCCCTATAAATATAGATCATCATGTTAGCCCATCTAAACACAGTTGATCTGAGACCTGGATAAGGAGCCCACTATAAGGAATCTGAGCCATTTGAGGCCAGAGAGCACTTTTCTGTCATTGCCACAGGCAACACCATTACCTGGTACCATGTTCAGTGTTCTTTTCAAAACCTAGTGATTTTGTTTCCCTAACTTTAAGGGGAAAGGGCCAAATGAGAATGATCACTTAGCTTTTAAGAGAGCCAATGCAGTAATTTTATTAAAAATTAAACTGTAACCACCTTTACCCAAATTCAGTTCTGTTAGTCATGTATTGAGATGATGTCTTTTCTCTGAGTAACTCAGGAACTGTGAAAATGAGCTCCAGAAATGATATTCAAATTTAGTTTAAAATACAACAGAAGACTGAATGAATGAAAATCAGAGAAGAGGAAGAGGTGTGTCAACAGTGGAATAGCTGTCTGTTGTGCCCAAGACACCAACACCCAGGATTAAAGGGATTCTGCAGCTCTGGCCAGTCCCTGCTCTGATATAGGGCACTGGATCTCAGATAAAGACTTCAGGAAGCCTTGTTCTTGGGATTTTAGGACCTGGGACCCACAATATGCAGGAAATATGTTCCCGTCCTTGGAAAGTATGTTAGTCCTATACCAAGGGCTACCAATAAAAAAACCTCTAAACAGTAAAAGGGCCCCACCACATATTGGAGCTTGCAGCAGAGATTGTCAGTGGCCCCTCAGCCCAGGCTCTCTTTTCTCTGGAGTATTATATTCCCAATTTTTAGTTACACAAATAGCTATACTGCATAATGATTGTAGTTTTCAGCCTCTCTTCCACCTATGGGTTGAAATGCAGTGAAATCTTTTGATAAAATTCAGTAATGTGAGGGAAAAAAAAGAACTCTTAGTAAATTAGAAATAAAAGGGAACTTCCTTAATATAACAGATGGTATCTGTAAAAAAAAAATTCCTACAATAAATATTATACTTAAAGGTAAAAATTTTGAATATTTCTCTTTGGGGTAAGGAATGAGAAGAGAATGCATGAGAGTACAACTTCTGTTCGACCCTGAACTGGAAGGTCTAGTGATCACTAAAAGGCAAAGCAATAAAAAAATTTAAAAGTTATGCAGGTCGGAAAGGAAGAAACAAAACTACTGCTATTCACAAATGATACAATGATGTGTATAAAAATTCCAAGAATTATGAGGTAAACTATTAATGTTAATAATAGGGCTGAGCAAAGTGCCAGAATTAAAAGTCAATATATGAAATAAACCATATTTTCAGACAACAGAATCAAACAGAAAATGAAATCTTTAAAAAGATACCATTTATAAGCATATCAACAAATATAAAGTACTGAGAATAAATCTAACAAAAACATGCAAGATTTCTACAGGGGAAATTATAAAACCTTACTGAAAGTACTAAAATAGAATTAAATAAATAGAGAAAATACTTTATTCATAGAAAGGAAGACAATATTACAAAAGTATAAATTCTTCCCAGATTAATTTATAAATTCAATGCAATCTCAATCCAAATACTAACTACTTGTGTGCATGCATGCGTGTACATATGTGATTTCACAGGTTGTTTCCAAAATTTTACAAAAATGCAAAAGACCAAAACTAACCAAAACACTCTTCAAAATAAATAAAAAAGTTGGAGAATTTGACAGGAAGCTTCCTTATAAAGCTCTGATAATCAAGACAATATTGATAAGATATAAATAAAAAGATTAATGGAACAGAATAGATACCTGGAAACAGTCCCATGTGAATGTAATTTATAATAGATGCGACACTCAGAGCACTGAGAAAAAGAAATTTTTAAGAAAATTAATAGACTTTTTTTTAGCAGTTTTAGGTTTATAGAAAATTGAGCAGAGTGTACAGAACAGAGTTCCCAAATATCCTCACTGCACCCTCCAATTTCCCTTGTTATTTACATCTTGTAATTGTAACATCTATTGCAATTAATGTGACAATACTAATATATTATTAACTAAATTTCATACTTTACATGAGGGCTCACACTTTGTGTTGCACATTTTTTATGTGTTTTGACAAATGTATAATGACATGTGTCCATCAATTCTGTATCATACAGAATAGTTTCATTGCCTTAAAAATCCCCTGTGCTCTGCCTGTTCATCCTTCCCTCTCTCCTAACCCCAACTCCTGGCAACCACTTGTCTTTTTTCTTAATTGAAGTGTAGTTAATTTACAATTTTGTGTTAGTTTCAAATGCATGGCAAAGTCACTCAGTTATATATATAAACATATATATACATCCTTTTCTTTTTCAGATTCTTTTCCATTATAGGTTATTACAAGATATTGAGTATAGTTTCCTGTGCTATACAGTAGATCCTTGTTGCTTATCTATTTTAAATACAGTAGTGTATATATGTTAATCCAAAACTCCGAATTTTTCTCCCCTCCCATCCCCTTTAGTAACTGTAAGTTTGTTTTCTATGTCTGTGAGTCCATTTTTGTTTTGTAAATAAGTTCATTTGTATCATTTTTTTTCAGATTCCATATATAAGTAATATCATATGGTATTTGCCTTTCTCAGTCTGTCTTATTGCACTTCATATGATAATCTCTAGGTCTATCCATGTTGCTGCAAATGGCATTATTTCCTTTTTTTATGACTGTGTAATTTTAACCACAGGTCTTTTTAATGAAAAACATACTTTCAAATAAATGGCTTCAGGACAATTAACTATACATAGTTAAAAATTTTTTTAATTCAATCTTTACCTCACCCCAAATACAAAATCAATCACAGATAGATTAAAAATCTAAATGTATAAGCCAAAACTATAAAGTTTTAGAAAAGAATATAAGAGAATATCTTTATAACCTTGTGGTGTAGACAGATTTCATAAACAAGATACAAAAGCACCAACTGTAAAGGAAAACACGATAAATTTGACATTAAAATTAAGACATCTGTTCATTAAATGACATAAAAAGAGTGAAAAGATAAGTCATAAAGTGGGGGAAGAAAGATGTTTGCAGCAATATAACCAAAAAAGAACTACTAACATATATATAGAAAATATAGAGAGCTATAAATCAATCTCCCAAAAGACAAAAAACCATACACAAAAATGTTCATAGTAACATTTTTCATAATGGCAAAAATCTAAAAACAATTATAAACCCATTAACAGAATGAATAAATTATGCTAAACTCATACAATGGAGTACCACAACACTAAAAATAAATGAGGTACAGAGATCCACAGAAATATGGATGTCTCAAAATATGTTGGAGAAAATCATAAAAATACATATAGCATAATTCTGTTTATATAAAATCCAGAAATGGGCAAAAATGAACTCTAAAGTTTAGGAATACATAAAGAAATGGAGAGAAAAGTTTACTATAAAAGGCATGGCAGGGGCTTCCCTGGTGGCGCAGTGGTTGAGAGTCTGCCTGCCGATGCGGGGGACACAGGTTCATGCCCCAGTCCAGGAAGATCCCACATGCCGCGGAGTGGCTGGGCCTGTGAACCACGTCCGCTGAGCCTGCGCATCTGGAGCCTGTGCTCCACAACAGGAAAGGCCACAACAGTGAGAGGCCCGCATGCCGCAAAAAAAAAAAAAACAACAACTAAAAGTCATGGCAGCAGTTATCTCTAAGAGGGGAGTAGATTGTCACTAGGAAAGGATGCACTAAGGGTTTATGGAAAACCATTAGTGATCTATTTCTGGAAGTGTCTGTTCACTTTAGAAACATTTATAAGGTAGTCCATATATATTTTATACATTTATTTGTATTGTGTTTCATTTAAAATGTTAATATTTAAAATGTGAGTTTAAAATAAAACCACCTAGGGTGGAGTCAAGATGACGGACTAGGAGGACACGGAATTCATGTCTCCGCTCAACTAGGGCACCTACCAGGCACTGGTGGGGGACCATGGACACCTAACGGGATGGGAGGAACCCCCAGTAGCCAGCTTGTGGGATCTTGGTTTCCAGGCCAGAGGTCAGGCCCAAGCTCCTGTGGTGTGAGCTCCGAGTCAAAACCACTGGACTAACAGAGAACCTCAGACACCAGGGACTATTAATCAGAGTGAGGCCTCCCAGAGGTCCTATTCTCAGCACCAAGACCCGACTCTATCCAACTGCCTGCAAACTCCAGTGCTGGACGCCTCAGACCAAACAACCAGTAAAACAGGAAAACAGCCCCACCCATTAAAAAAAAAGAGAGAAACGACCAAAAAATGTGTTACAGAAGAAGAAGCAAGTTAAAAACCTACAAAACCAAATAAATGAAGGTGAAATAGGCAACCAACCTGAAAAAGAATTCAGAGTAATGATAGTAAAGATGATCCAAAATCTCAGAAACAGAATGGAGAAAATACAAGAAACATTTAACAAGGATGTAGAAGAGATAAAGGGCAAACAAACAGTGATGAACAACACAGTAACTGAAATTAAAAATACCCTAGAAAGAATCAATAGCAGAATAACTGATGTAGAAGAACAGATAAGTGAGCTGGAATATAAAATGGTGGAAATAATTGCCAGGTAGCAGAATAAAGAAAAAAGAATGAAAAGAATTAAGGACAGTCTCAGAGACCTCTGGGACAACATTAAATGCACCAACATTCGAATTATAGGGGTCCCAGAAGAAGAAGAGAGAAAGAAAGGGTCTGAAAAAATATTTGAAGAGATTATAGTTGAACACTTCCCTAACATGGGAAAAGAAATAGTCACTCAAGTCCAGGAAACACAGAGAGTACCATACAGGATAAACCCAAAGAGAAACATATTAATCAAACTATCAAAAATTAAATACACAGAAAAAATATTAAAAGCAGCAAGGGAAAAGCAACAAGTAATATACAAGGGAATCCGCATAATGTTAACAGCTGATCTTTCAGCAGAAACTCTTCAAGCCAGAAGGGAGTGGAAGGACATATTTAAAGTGAGGAAAGGGAAAAATCTACATCCAAGATTACTCCACCCAGCAAGGATCTCATTCAGATTTGACAGAAAAATTAAAACCTTTACAGACAAGCAAGTTAAGAGAATTCAGCACCACCAAACGAGCTTTACAACAAATGCCAAAGGAAGTTCTCTAGGCAGGAAACACAAGAGAAGGAAAAGATCTACAATAATGAACCCAAAACAATTAAGAAAATGGTAATAGGAACATACATATTGATAATTACCATAAATGTAAATGGATTAAATGCTCCAACCAAAAGACATACACTGGCTGAATGGATACAAAAATAAGACCCATATATATCCTGTCTACAAGAGTCCCACTTCAGTCTAGGGACACATACAGACTGAACATGAGAGAATGGAAAAAGATATTCCATGCAAATCGAAATCAAAAGAAAGCTGGAGTAGCGATTCTCATATCAGACAAGATAGACTTTAAAATAAAGACTATTACAAGAGACAAAGAAGGACACTACATAATGATCAAGGGATCAACCCAGGAAGACATAACATTTGTAAATACTTATTCACCGAACATAGGAGCACCTCAATACATAAGGCAAATGCTAACAGCCATAAAAGGGGAAATTGACAGTAACACAATCACAGTAGGGGATTTAACACCCCAGTTTCACAGATGGACAGATTATCCAAAATGAAAATAAATAAGGAAACACAAGCTTTAAGTGACACATTAAACATGATGGACTTAATTGATATTTATAGGACATTCCATCCAAAAACAACAGAATACACTTTCTTCTCAAGTGTTCATGGAACACTCTCCAGGATAGATCATACCTTGGGTCACAAATGTAGCCGTGGTAAATTTAAGAAAATTGAAGTCTTATCAAGTATCTTTTCCAACCACAACGCTATGAGACTAGATGTCAATTACAGGAAAAAGAACTATAAAAACTACAAATACATGGAGGATAAAAAATACACTACTGAATAACCAGGAGATAACTGAAGAAGTCAAAGAGGAAATCAAAAAATACCTAGAAACAAATGACAATGAAAACACCGTGACCCAAAACCTATGGGATGCAGCAAAAGCAGTTCTAAGAGGGAGGTTTATAGCAATACAATCCTACCTCAAGAAAAATCTCAAATAAACAACCTGACCTTGCACCTAAAGCAATTAGAGAAAGAAGAACAAAAAGCCCCCAAAGTTAGCAGAAGGAAAGAAATCATAAAGATCAGATCAGAAATAAATGAAAAACAAATGAAGGAAGCTATTGCAAAGATCAATAAAACTAAAAGCTGTTTCTTTGAGAAGATAAACAAAATGGATAAACCATTCACCAGACTCATCAAGAAAAGGAGAAGACTCAAATCAACAGAATTAGAAATGAAAAAGGAGAAATAACAACTCACTGCAGAAATACCAAGGATCATGAGAGATTATTACAAGCAACTATATGTCAATAAAAATGACAACCTGGAAGAAATGGACAAATTCTTAGAAAAGTACAACCTTCCAAGATTGAACCAGGAAGAAATAGAAAATATAAACAGACCAATTACAAGCACTGAAATTGAAACTGTGATTAAAGATCTTCCAACAGACAAAAGCCCATGACCAGATGGCTTCACAGGCGAATCCTATCAAACATTTAGAGAAGAACTAACATCTATACTTCGCAAATTCTTCCAAAGTAGAGTACAGGGAGGAACACTTCCCAACTCATTCTATGAGGCCACCATCACCCTGACACCAAAACCAGACAAAGATGTCACAAAAAAACAAAACTACAGGGCAATATCACTAATGAACAGAGATGCAAAAATCCTCAACACAATACTAGGAAACAGAATCCAACAGCACATTAAAAGCATCATACACCATGATCAGCTGGGGTTTATCCCAGGAAAGCAAGGATCCTTCAATATATGTAAATCAATCAGTGTGATACATCATATTAACAAACTGAAGGATAAAAACCATATGATCATCTCAATATATGCAGAAAAAGCTTTCAACAAAATTCTACACCCATTTATGACAAAAACTCTCCAGAAAGTAGGCATAGAGAGAATTTACCTCAACAAAATAAAGGCCATATATGACAAACCCACAGCCAACATTGTTCTCAGTGGTGAAAATCTGAAACCATTTCCTCCAAGGTCAGGAATAAGACTAGGTTGCCCACTCTCACCACTATTATTCAACATAGTTTTGGAAGTTTTAGCCACAGCAATCAGAGAAGAAAAAGAAATAAATGGAACCCAAATCGGAAAAGAAGAAGTAAAACTAGCACTGTTTGCAGATGACATGATTCTATACATAGAGAATCTTAAAGATGCCAGCAGAAAACCACTAGAGCTAATCTATGAATCTGGTAAAGTAGCAGACACAAAATTAATGTAAAGAAATCTCTTGCATTCCTATACACTAATGATGAAAGATCTGAAAGAGAAATTAAGGAAATACTCCCATTTACCATTGCAACAAAAAGAATAAAATACCTAGGAATAGACCTAACTAAGGAGACAAAGGACTGTATGCAGAAAACTATAAGACACTGATGAAAGAAATTAAAGATGATACCAACAGATGGAGAGATATACCATGTTCTTGGATTGGAAGGATCAACATTGTGAAACTGACTATACTATCCAAAGCAATCTACAGATTCAGGGAAATCCCTATCAGCCTACCAATGGCATTTTTCACAGCACTAGAACAAAAAGGTCCACAATTTGTATGGAAACACAAAAGTTACCGAATAGCCAAAATAATCTTGAGAAAGAAAATGGAGCTGAAGGAATCAGACTCCCTGACTTCAGACTGTACTACAAAGCTACAGTAATCAAGACAATATGGTACTGGCACAAAAACAGAAAGATAGATCAATGGAACAGGATAGAAAGCCCAGAGATAAACCCATGCACATATGGTCACCTTATCTTTGATAAAGGAGACAATAGTATACAATGGAGAAAAGACAGTCTCTTCAATAAGTGGTGCTGGGAAAACTGGACAGCTACATGTAAAAGAATGAAATTACAACATTTCCTAAAACCATACACAAAAATAAACTCAAAATAGATTAAAGACCTAAATGTAAGGCCAAACACTATAAAACTCTTAGAGGAAAACATAGGCAGAACAGTCTAGGACATAAATCACAGTAAGATCCTTTTGACCCACCTCCTAGAGAAATGGAAATAAAAACAAAAATAAACAAATATGACCTAATGAAACTTAAAAGGTTTTGCACAATAAAGCAAACCTTAAACAAGATGAAAAGACAACCCTCAGAATGGGAGAAAATATTTGCAGATGAAACAACTGACAAAGGATTAATCTCCAAAATATGCAAGCAGCTCATGCAGCTCAACTTCAAAAAAACAAACAATCCAATCTAAAAATGGGCAGAAGACCTAAATAGACATTTCTCCAAAGAAGATATACTGATTGCCAACAAACACATGAAAGGATGCTCAACATCACTAATCATTAGAGAAATGGAAATCAGAACTACAATGAAGTCTCACTTCACACCAGTCAGAATGGCCATCATCAAGATATCTACAAACATTAAATGCTGGAGAGGGTGTGGAGAAAAGGGAAACCTCTTGCACTCTTGGTGGGAAATTAAATTGATAAAGCCACTATGGAGAACAGTGTGGAGGTTCCTCAAAAAACTAAAAATAGGACTAGCATGTGACCCAGCAACCCCACTACTGGGCATATACCCTGAGACAACCATAATTCAAAAAGAGTCATGTACCACAATGTTCATTGCAGCTCTATATACAATAGCCAGGACATGGAAGCAACCTAAGTGTCCATCAACAGATGAATGCATAAAGATGATGTGGCCCATATATACAATGGAATATTACTCAGCCATAAAAAGAAATGAAATTGAGTTATTTGTAGTGAGGTGGATGGACCTAGAGTCTGTCATACAGATTGAAGTAAGTCAGAATGAACAAAAAATACCATATGCTAACACATATATATGGAATCTAAAAAAAAAAAAAAAAAGGTTCTGATTAACCTAGGGGCAGGACAGGAATAAAGATGCAGTTGTAGAGAATGGACTTGAGGACATGGGGAGGGGGAAGGGCAAGCTGGGACAAAGTGAGAGGATAGCATTAACTTATACACACTACCAAATATAAAATAGATAGCTAGTGGGAAGAAGCTGCATAGCACAAGAAATCAGCTTGGTGCTTTGTGACCACCTAGAGCGGTGGGATAGGGAGGGTGGGAGGGAGACACAAGAGGGAAGGGATATGGGGTTATATGTATGCATATGGCTGATTCACTTGTTGTGCAGCAGAAAGTAACACAACATTGTGAAGCAATTATACTCCAATAAAATGTTCAAAAAATTAAAAAATAAAAGAATTGACACTATGAAAATAAATTAATTAATAAATAAAATAAAGGCATCTAATTCTCACCCTTCTCACTTCTTTAATACATACATAAATAGGGGACAAGGGATAGCTCTTCTTTACAACAAAATTCCAATTAATGAATTCAGAAGGGAGAGAGTGATGTCAGCGACATGGTTTAATTGTTTTCCATCCTCATCCCTCATAGAAGATCAACTTTGACAATGACCCACAGATCAGTGTACTTTTGTCAGAGACTGGGTGTCTAGCAGAAACATTCTAGCATGCTGTTGGAGCAAAAAATCAAGAATAGTTGAATTGAATAGGGTAAGAAGAGCAGTTTCATTTTATGCATGTTACCCCTCCCCTCCAAGGCAACACAGCCCAGTGTCAAATTCTTCCACAGGGAAAGTGAGAGCATAGTGGGTGACTGTCTGGCTTCCCCAGCCCTGTGGGACACTCCCCAAGAGGCCCACTTCCTTTTCACCCAACACAGAACACTGAGGTGATTGTTATGACTGAGGGGTTGGGAGAAGCTTGGAGCACAGCAAGCAGGACTTGGAACTCATCATAGGGCTGCAGATTCTACTCACCACATTGCAGACTACATCAGGAAGCCCATTCATAAACCACTTTGGATGCCTTGCCTGCAGACTCCTCCATCTGGCCCATAGGCATCCCCAGTGTTCCACATACCTCACCCACACTCATATGGCCAGCTCTCTGCATATGCCTGCATGGACTGTGAGTATGAGCCTTTGCGGATGGCTTGAAAGCACACACAGAAAGCCAACACAGCTCTGCAGCATTGGGAGAAGGCATGCAAACTTGAGCACTTGACAGCACTTCTCCAAGGAGAACAAAAGAGAGGCTCTCAGCATTCAACCTGGCTTTGCAGGATCAAGAGAAGGCATACAATCTTAAGAATAACGCAAGGGGGCTTCCCTGGTGGCGCAATGGTTGAGAGTCTGCCTGCTGATGCAGGGAACGTGGGTTTGTGCCCCGGTCCGGGAGGATCCCACATGCCGCGCAGCGGCTGGGCCCGTGAGCCATGGCCGCTGAGCCTGCGCGTCCAGAGCCTGTGCTCCGCAACGGGAGAGGCCACAACAGTGACAGGCCCGTGTACAGCAAAAATAAATAAATAAATAAAAAATAACGCAAGAGGGAGGAATAGGTGTGGAGTGGGTACATCCCATCCACAGAAAAGTTCTGAAAAAGCCTCAGAATCCCTGGTTGGGCTGACTTGTGAAGGTATTTCTCTCCTGAAGCCAGTGAGTAAAAACTGGAGGAGGTGATTCCTTCTTCAAATTCGAAGACAGCAATGCAAGACTTCAAGGAACACACACACAAAAAAATAAAGAAAACGTGGTACCATCAAAGGAATAGAATAATTTTCTAGTAATCATCCACAAATAAATTGGAGATCTGTGAATTTTCTGATCAAGAATTCAAAACAACTGGTTTAAGGAAGCTCAATCAGCTATAAGAAAACACTGACCATTCAATGAAATCAGGTAAACAATAATGAATAAAATGAGAATTTCAACAAAGAGAAATCATATAAAAGAACCAAACAGAAATTCTGGACCTGAAGAATACAGTGAAAGAAATTAAATATAGGCAATTGTGAGTGTCAACACCAGACTTGATCAAGCAGAAGAAAGAATCTCTGAACTTAAAGGCAAATCATTTGAAATAATCCATTCAGAGAAGAAAAAGAAGAATCAAAAGTAATGAAAAAGAGACTATGAAATTTATGGGATACCATCAAGAGATCTTATGTATGAATTATGGGGGTCCCATAAAGAAAAGAGAGAAAAAGTGGTGGAAAGGTTATTTAAAGAAGTAATGGCTGAGAAGTTCCCAAATCTGGGGAGAGAATTGGACATGAAGATACATGACACTCAAAAATCCCTAAACAGGTTCAACTTAAAAGGTTTATACTGAGACACATTATTATTTTAAATTTTATTTTATTCAAGTATAGTTGATTACAATGTTATATTAATTTCTACAGAAAATGATTCAGATATATATATATATATATATATTCTTTTTCATGAGCTTTTCCATTATGGTTTGTGACAGGATATTGAATATAGTTCTCTGTGCTATACAGTTGGACCTTGTTGTTTATCTATTCTCTGTATAATAGTTTGCAGCTGCTAATCCCAAACCCCTGATCCAACCCTCTCCCACCTCCCTCTCCCCCTTGGCAACTACAAGTCTGTTCTCTATGTCTGTAAGTCTGTTTCATAGATAAGTTCATTTGTGTCACACTTTAGATTCCACATATAAGTGATATCATATGCTATTTGTCTTTCTCCTTCTGACTTACTTCACTTAGTATGATAATCTCTAAGCCCATCCATGTTGCTACAAATGGCATTATTTCATTCTATTTTATGTCTGAGTAGTATTCTATTGTATATATGTATGACATCTTCTTTATCCATTCATCTCTTGATGGACACTTAGATTTTTTTCATGTCTTGACTGTTGTGAATAGTGCTGCTATGAACATAGGGGCACATGTTCTTTTTGAATTATAGTTTTGTACAGATATATGCCCAGGAGTGGAATTGCTGGATAGTATGGCAACTATATTTTTAGTTTCTTGAGGAACCTCCATACTGTTTTCCACAGTGGCTGCACTAATTTACATTCCCACAAACAGTGTAGGAGGATTCCCTGTTCTTCGTACCCTCTCCAGCATTTGTTTTTTGTCTACTTTTCAATGATGGTCATTCTGACCAGTGTGATGTGGTACCTCATTGTAGTTTTGATTTCCATTTCTCTAATAATTAGCGATGTTGAGCATCTTTTCATATGCTCGTTGACCATCTGTATGTCTTCTTTGGAGAAATATCTGTTTAGGTCTTCTGCCCATTTTTGATTGGGTTATGTTTTCTGTTGAATTATATGAGCTGTTTGCATATGTTAGAAATTAAGCCCTTGTCGGTTGCATCATTTGCAAGTATTTTCTCCCAGTCCATAGGTTGTCTTTTTATTTTTTTTCTGGTTTCTTTTGCTGTACAAAAACTTGTAAGTTTGATTAGGTCCTATTTGTTTGTTTTTGCTTTTATTTCTACTGTCTAGGGAGACGGACCTAAGAAAACATTGGTACGATTTATGTCAGAAAATGTTTTGTCCATGCTCTCTTCTAGGAATTTTATGGTAACGTGTCTTATATTTAAGTCTTTAAGCCATTTTGAGTTTATTTTTGATACACAAAATATACTGAGAAAGTAGTCAAATCATGCCACTACAGAAAGTCATCAAATCACAAAAGAAGATAGCAAAAGAAGAACAAAGGAACTACAAAAAACTCAGAAAACAATAAGATGGTATTAGTAAGTCCTTACCTATAAATAATTACTTTAAATGTATGATCACTGAAATATTATTTAAAATAGCCAAATATGGAAACAACCTAAATGTCCACTGATAGATCAATGGATAAAGAAGTTCTTTTTGATTTAAGGTCATGGAGATATTTTCCTACACCCTCTACCCAATATCCCCAACCCCATCCTGGATGATTTTGAAATAAATCTGAGACCTATCATGAAATCCATAAATATTTTAGTATATATCTCCAAAAAAATAAGGAATCTTAAAAAAGATAAATCCACAATACCATCATCAAGCATAAAAAGGTAAAAATAACTCATTATCAAGTAAAGCAGCAGCTTATTTCTGAGTAGAAATGATTAGGACTGAATGTGGTAATGGTCTTAAGAAAAGAACTAATGAGCTGTGGGAGTTCAGGGTAGGGGGGAGGGTAGTTTCCAGCATTAAAGAACAACTTACCCAGGGGAAAGGATTATGTTTAGGACATCTTACAACTGTTTGTTTTCAGCTTTTCTCGGAAAAGTAGTTCTGAAATAGTACACAGGGGGCAGTCCTTCTTCTACGTTGAATACTTGTGGATATTGTATTCTTTTCCTTAGTAAGTAGGAAATAACAGAGAGAGGGATTGAGTTAACAGCAAGGAAGTTGTACATTTACAATTTAGACAAATTGTGAGCATTCAAAGCCAAATTCTAATAATTCCAATATGGAGCTTATCTTCATATTCATCTTCCCAGTTGAAAATATTCTCTTTCCCCTGGTTTAAAATCTTGCCTCTAGCCATTGAGGGTATCTTTAAGTTGCTTGCTTGAGACAAGGCTGTCTGTAATCATGTATTACCAAAATATACCAAACATTTTCCCATGCCTTCCAGTCTCTTTTTAGTGTTTCCGAAAGATTTATTCAGTTCAGGTCTAGAACTAAAATTTAATATCTAAAGATAGGTGAGAGGATGTTTTTCTTTATATAATTTTCACCTTTTAGGAAGTCAGAATGCATGAGGTTAGAAAGCAAAATTTAAAAAAAACAAATAAAAAACCTATTCCAGTAAATAATGATAGTATTGGATTTTAACCTATAGATAAAAAATTCATGAATCCATATTGATATAAATAATCAAGTAAGTAAATAAATGGGGTAGAAGGGAGAGCTCCTCCTTGCAGCAGAATCCCAATAAACATAAAAGGAATGATATAAATAGAAAATCACCTTTAGGTGATCACCATAATAATACTTTTTGCAAAGAAAACCATTGATGTTAAAATTGTTGAGTGACATATAATGAAAAATAGAATATTTGCAGAGTCTCAAAGTATCTCACTGTATATTACTTAATTACAAAGGGAAAAAGAGTATCTTTACAGTGGGGAACCATGGCAAGATTCTGGTTAACCAAGGTTAGCATCATCAATAATAAAATATACTAGCATCATAAACTCTCAACATGATGTTCCTAGAAAGGACAAACAACATTTCTACAGTATTCTTATTCAAAATACATAACTTTAAAGAGAGATAGTTTTCAACATACTGACCAATACATCTCAAAATTGTCAAGGTTATGAAAGACAAGGAAATACTGAGGAACTATCACAGACTGGAGGAGACCAAGGGCACATGACAGCTAAATGCAACATGAAATCCTGGATTGGATCCTGAAATAGCAAAAGGAGAGCAGTGAGAAAACTGGGAAATCCGAATAAGGTCTGTATATTAAATGCATCATTGTGCCAATATGAGTTTTCTGGTTTTGATAATTGTATCATAGTTATGTAAGATGTTAACACTGGGAAAAACTCAATGGGAAGTTTTTGTGCTATTTTTGCAACTTTTCTTTAAATCTAAAATTGTTTCAAAATAAAAAGTTAAATATTAAGGGGAAAAAAAAAACTCTTCCAACAGTACACACGTATATCCTGGCTTGGGTGAATCCATTTACAAACATCTCACCCTTCGGATGGCTTGGCTGGGCTGGGCCATATTAGAACAGAGGAAATTTTTTTTTTTAATTAACATCTTTATTGGAGTATAATTGCTTTACAATGTTGTGTTAGTTTCTGCTGTATAACAAAGTGAATCAGCTATATGTATACATATATCTGCACATGCCCTCCCTCTTATGTCTCCCTCCCACCCTCCTTATCCCAGTCCTCTAGGTGGTCACAAAGCACCGAGCTGATCTCCCTGTGCCATGCAGCTGCTTCCCACTATCTATTTTACATTTCGTAGTGTATATGTGTCAATGCCACTCTCTCACTTCTTCCCAGCTTACCCTTCCCCCTCCCTGTGTCCTCAAGTCCATTCTCTACATCTTCATCTTTATTCCTGTCCTGCCCTTAGGTTCTTCAGACCATTTTTTTTTTTTAGATTCCATATATATGTGCTAGCATACGGTATTTATTTTTCTCTTTCTGACTTACTTCACTCTGTATGACAGACTCTAGGTCCATCCACCTCACTACAAATAACTCAATTTTGTTTCTTTTTATGGCTGAGTAATATTCCATTGTATATATGTGCCACATCTTCTTTATCCCTTCATCTGTTGATGGACACTTAGGTTGCTTCCATGTCCTGGCTGTTGTAAATAGTGCTGCAATGAACATTGTGGTACATGACTCTTTTTGAATTATGGTTTTCTCAGGGTATATGCCCAGTAGTGGGGTTGCTGGGTCATATGGTAATTCTATTTTTAGTTTTTTAAGGAAATTCCATACTGTTCTCCATAGTGGCTGTATCAATTTACATTCCCACCAACAGTGCAAGAGGGTTCCCTTTTCTCCACATCCTCTCCAGCATTTATTGTTTGTAGATTTTTTGATGATGGCCATACTGGCTGGTGTGAGGTGATACCTCATTGCAGTTTTGATTTGCATTTCTCTAATGATTAGTGATGTTGAGCATCCTTTCATGTGTTTGTTGGCAATCTGTATATCTTCTTTGGAGAAATGTCTATTTAGATCTTCTGCCCATTTTTGGATTGGGTTGTTTGTTTTTTTGATATTGAGCTGCATGAGCTGTGTATTTTGGAGATTAATCCTTTGTCAGTTGCTTCATCTGCAAATATTTTGTCCCATTCTGAGGGTTGTCTTTTCGTCTTCTTTACGGTTTCCTTTGCTGTGCAAAAGCTTTTAAGTTTCATTAGGTCCCATTTGTTTATTTTTGTTTTTATTTCCATTTCTCTAGGAGGTGGGTCAAAAAATATCTTGCTGTGATTTATGTCATAGAGTAGAACAGAGGAAATTTGCTCTGCAGAGCAAGGCATTTTCTTGGAGATCTCTAACTCACTAAGTGCTGTGAAGCCCTCAGAACAAGCAACAGAATAGTAAATGTTGGGAAATATTTCTTTTATGCTCCACACAGGGTTTAGAGCACCTCTGGGAGTAGTTTTTGTTTTTTCTCAAATAATTGGAGACATAAGGAGCCATTCTTAGACATGACTGTGGACTAGAGGCAGCCTTCTAGGCCATACGCAGACTTCTCTTTCTGGTCCCTGACTTTTGTTTTCTTTTTTTAAAATTTTTATTGGAGTACAGTTGATTTACAATGTTGTGTTAGTTTCAGGTATACAGCAGAGTGAATCATTTATACATATACATATGTTCACTCTTTTTTTTCTTTTTAAGATTCCTTCCCCGTATAGGCCATTACAGAGTATTGAGTAGAGTTCTCTGTGCTATACAGCAGCTTCTTATTAATTATCTGTCTTAACCTTGAGCATCTTGATCATCCCTTGCTCTTCCCTCCATCCTACTCTTAATTCACTCCCTAGACACTAACCTCTGAAGTAAAAGTAAAGCAAGCACAAGTCAGAAAAAATCTCATAAAACACGCACACATGAGTGTACGCATGTGTGTCTGTAGTTTAGGCAGTTCTAATGCCATCAATATCCAAACTTCTACTTCTCCATCCACAGGGGAGCAGCAAAACTGCAGTCATGTAAGTTTGTACCTGCTGCTGTTAGTGTCTCCCTTTCTGCCCCTTTTCTCTTTAAATGGCATACCATTCATCTGCCATTTCCATTTTACACAACTAGCTCTTCCCTGCTTTGCTTTCACATCCACTGCTAAAGAAGAAAGAGATTCAATAGCTTAATTATATTGACAGAATATCTGTCACACTAATATAATGTTACTTTCCTTTCATGGACAGCCTGAATATTTTAAGGGCTTGGGAAATTACACTTCAGTCCAAAAATGATGCTAAGCCTTACACTGACCCCCATGAGCAGGAAATGCTCCTGGCCCCACCAATATCTTGAGGTAGGGGCAGGACTTTCAGGTCGACTGCCTTGGAATGAGACCTCTGACTTAGAAAGTTCATGAGGAAGTCTCCCAACAAAGCTCCATGCCACCCTGAACCCTCACAGCCATGGTGGAGTCTGGGAGACAATTTGATCTGCCTCTGTGTACTGTCCAATCTAGATGTGTGAATCATCCAAAGAAAGCCCTATATACTCATCCCCAAGTGCTCTCAGCCTTGTTCACTAGTGCTGTCTCTGGGGATGGCATATGTGGAAACAATATCAGGAGATCCCCCTATCTTACTAATTGATAAAAAGAGATTTGAGAACAAAGACTGAGATTGCTATGACTACTGATTTTTTCATAGTTCAATCTTTATCATGCATTTCTGACCTCCCTACTCTTCTTCCCCTTACCACTGCTATTACAATAGTATGGTTAATCTACAGTCCTTATTAGAATTTCACCAGTTATCCCATCACTGTCCTTTTCCTATTCCAGAATCCAATCCAGGATCCACATTGGATGTAGTTATGTCTCCTTGGCCTCCTCCAATCTCCAAATACCTTTGGGTGCTTTCTCTCCTTCGACCCCAGCAAGACTGTAATTTACAAAGCTAAGTTTCATTGACTCTTAGCGTGGCACAGACCGGCGGAGTCTATACAACAAGCTGCCATGCTGCAGGTGAACATGGAGCTGTCATGCTGGACTGCTTTGCTTCTCACACATCTCCACTTTGCCTAATAGGAGAGCTCTGAAATCAAGGAGGTCTGGGGACTTAGACCAACATTTCAAGCTATAAGCACAAGGTAGTTTTGAAGTCTCATGATTAATCTTTAAAGTTTTCAGGGATTTTATATTTTACTCAAAATTCTGCATATTTATTTTTAATTCAGAAAGAATTCTTCCTTAAATTTTATAACAAAATTAACATGCCAGGAAGTTGTACCATGTTTATTCCCTGACTTGAAATGTTCATTGTTAATCCCTGCATGCTTCAGTCTGAGAAGCTCAAACAGTGTCCTTTTACCATTTCAAAAGTATGACTGGATTACACAAGCCATCACAACTAAATGCTGGTGTCCAGCCACCACCTACAACACGGTCCCTATAGGCGAATGCCTTCCAAGTTGCAAACAACTGACTTACAAATTTTGGCTCACAATCTACTTATAAGCTGGGAGCTGTTTGTTCTAATACAATATCCTTGCCACAGGGTATGTCATCACAACAAATCGTTCTTTTAATTTCTGGAAAACGCACCACTTCTTCAAGTTATATGTTGATTTTTTTTTTTTCCTCTACATATCAAATGGCCTTCAAGCAGAGTTTCCCAGTATGACTGTCTAGTTGGGAAAACAGTCTGACAACAACAAAAAGAAGATACATGAAAGAGCAAGATTGAACAGATCTCATTTATAAGCAAGGGCCTTTGATTCTGTACTCTGTCCTTCAGCTTCAGAATTCAATTTTCCTACTCAATTTTCTGCTGTTCAAATGATGCAGTCATTTCGTTGCTTGGATATAGATGGTAGGCTCCAGCTCTGAAAGCAACAAAGTTGGTGAAAATCTCACAGGAAGCCAAGCTCTTCTTTGTCTTTTGTCAAGGCCCTTTGTAGTTTCAAAATGATCAAAAGCGAGTGCAGGTGAAAAGCAAACACTGCGGTGAGTGAAGCAAAGGGCAAGCACTGGAAATTTTATTCTCGTTGTAGGACAGGTTTTACTGAACGGAGAGTTGGTGGGGGCGGGGGGGCGGTTATCGTACCCTTGAGGTCACTGGAGTTGAATTTTGCACTTCCCAGACCCATTTTAGAATTGGGTCAATGCTGTTATTGCTTCTTGGCTATGGGAAACTTCTGTCGGAGGGGATATCTTTTCTTCCCCTTACATGATTTTTTTCTTCTAATCGTGCTTCCCCTCCTTCAGGTATCATGCTTGAGGAGAGTGACATCATCTGTGTGGCAGTGCTTTCCGGGTTCCTTACAGATGGAGGTAATTGCAGATGGAAAACCTACCACAGGAGGAGACTACCGGTAACCATGAGAATTTAAAAGCTGGCATGTGTAGATCATAATGTTCTCTGAAAATCTGACTTCCTGAGTAACTTTCAGTTCTTTCAAGATGGAATGTTCTCTCTTTTCACTTATGATTTGGGATAATTGGATGCCTTAAGGGAGCCTTGAGACGTATTGTACTGAAGGAGCCTCTCCTGTGTGCATGACTCATGCCAAAATAGAAGTAGATTAAACTTCATGTCACTGGCATCAAATTCCTAGCCTCTGAGAGTTTATCTTTTATATTAGGGCTCTGCAAGCTACAGCCCTCCAGCCAGATCTGGCCCATGGCCTTGTGCGTTTTTTTGTTGTTATTCAGCCTACCAGTTAAGAATTTTTTTTTAATACTTTTAAATGGTTGCGGAAAAACAAAAGAAGAAAAATATTTTGTGACACATGAAACTTACTTGAAATTCAGATTTAAGTGTAATGAATATAATTTTATTGGAAACACACCCATGCCCATTCATTTATGTATGGCTTTCGGCTGCTTTCGTGTAACAGCTTCAGAGTTGAGGAGTTGCAATAGAAACCATGTGGCCTGCAAAACTTAAAATATTAACTATTTGGCCCCTTTTGGGAAAACTTTGTCAACCCTTGTTCCATATCCACTGAGAATTCGCTTTTGTTCAGTGATGTGCAGCAAGAAGGTGGGCATGTCTGGGGCAGTGGACACACATAAGGGAGTGGGGGGCAGGCTGGGGAAGCATGAGGACCCTTAGAGGACACACTTGCCAGGCACCAGCTGTCTGTGGCTAAAGCTGCTCTTTGCTTTGCTCTAAAGAATTGTATGCATATTTTTAATAAAAGGAACAAAGATCCTAGTAAAAGTTGGATAAATTAGGATACAGAAAAGGAGAGAATAGCTGTCTCTGTACCATAGTCATGCATTTTTCTCTCTCTGACTCTTACTCTCTGCCTCACTATCTTTTGTGGTTCCTCTTGGAATGAGAATTGTAAGATGAGGGAGAGGAAGAGAGACAGAAAGAGAGAAAGAATTTTAGATGAAAGCAGAGGACTCAGGTAATTGAGCAGAAGACAAAGGAGCCATCAAAGTGAGAATGGTAGAGATAAAGATTATGGAGTAGTGAGCAGGGCCTTGCAAAAAAGTTCTGAGGCATGGATGGTGCCATCCTCTATTCCTGCTACAAATTAAGCTTTCTAAGAGGGGGCCATAGAGACTTTATTAATTGATTGATTGACTGGAATAGAGATCAAGAAGATAAGGATGTAGAAAGAGGGTGGAAGTGAGACATGGCATCAAAAATTAATTTTGCTAGCTGTTTTGTGATAAAAAGCAGTTTTTTTTAACTTGTTGCCATTGGACTCTAGATTCAAATAAAAGCTTGTACATGAGCCTACTATATAGATGAGATAAAGATGGACCAGCAGGGATTTAAGCTGGCCTGACCTCCAGCCACGCACACTCGTCTACCTCCATCAGGGATTTCACAGTGCGTGTGTGCGTGTGCTCTCTCTCTCCCAAGAATAATCACCACTTTCTCATTTGGGGGTGGGGGAGGGGTCATTCTGACGTTATGGGAGTCACTTTGAATCTAATTAACAGGAAGAGAGAGGACATAAACATGCGTTTGCCGTCTTTGTCCACACTGGACTTGTATAACTGCCATAAAGTGGTTTGCAGTTTGGTAATCACACAGATAAATTCACAGCTCACACATTTTTAAACTATGTTGTAATTCTCCCATGAAACCCAAAAACACTAAGGAAAGGGTTAGCTTATGATGCATATGAAGCAGACGTAGGTTTGTTTCATTTGGTGTTGGGCAACTTTTTAGGGCATCAGACACCTAGAAGAGGACCATTAATCCCTAATTTTAAAATAACAGCATTAGCAGCACAGGGGCTACCAAGCCCTGGAGTGAACAGGACTCTTTGTAACCTTAATCCATGGCAGATTTAGATTTATGAAGGCATTTGCCATTTGTGTTGAACAAGTCAGTGTGAACAATTAAGGATCAATTTGTTGACAAATGTGCCAACATAACAATTGGTCTTCCTTTTAAGAGTTTTCCATACTTTTTCATTCTGTGGCACACAGGTCAACTTGTTAGAAGACCAGAAGACTTGGGGTTTTATGCACCCTCCTTGCCATTTACTTGTTCATACCACACAAACCAACCACATTAGAAAACACACACAAATGTGCCAAGAACGCCTGCCTCTCTCTCCATCACACTTGTAGCCACCTTTTCCTAATGGAGCATGGAATTCCATAACCTCAGGGAACATCGGGACTACTTCAAAACACTCCCAAATGTTCTAGAAAATGGATTTGGACCTCGCTTATTATTTTGCCTTGAGAAATGCCTTACCAACATTTGTGCTCAAAGAGGTTGTTCTACTACCCTGAAACATTGCCTTGGAAATAAATGTACAGTGAGGAACAGACAATTGAAGCCCTCTACCCCTCCAGCCTCACCTCTTCCCTGTGGTTATAGGAAGCATTATACTTTCCATCAGCTCTACCCCAAAATCAACAGGAAGAAAAACGTTAAGCACAGAATATGAATTATCTACTATTTACATAAAGAAGACTCCCCTAAGGATCCCATTAACATTTAATGTATTTCAAAAGATAACCACATGACTTCTGGGCAGGCAGATATCTAAATCAACAGATGTTCAAGTTAACATAGGGAATCACAGCCTCATGCTGAAAATAGGACCTCTATAATTCAGCTCCAGTGTGGGCTAAAACCATGGAGTCCACAGAAAGCTCTCCTAAATAATTCAGTCAGTATGATCATTAATGACTTGTAGGGCTTATGGTCTCTGAATAACAGTTCTTTGTGAAAGGCAGAAGTTGGAGGGAAATGTTATTACTCTTGCATAGGTTGTTAAACTTGAACAAAAATATAAGAAGTAATATCAGCATGAAATGACTGTTTTTCTTGTGCAGAAACTCTTATCAAAATCAAAAGCTTGCTTTGGAGCAGTAATAAATCTGCTTCTGATTTGCTCCACCCGGAGTTTGAACAGTTATCAGATGATTATGTCTCAAATAGATTTTCAGGGCTCCATTTCCCTGTACCAAACAGCAAAGGGATATTTCATGCTCCACTACTTAACTGAGCATCCTGTTCCTATATGAAAGGTTAAGAAGGTCAGAGAAATTTAGAAAGATTAAATGCATTACAACTCTGGAAATAAATTGTTAGGGCAGAGAAATGCTTGAAAACCTCATGACTCTTTTGCAATAATGTCTGGTTTAGAGGTTGTATGGGGTAGGAGAGTTGAGTGTTTGAGGAGGAAGAGTTGAATGTGGAGGAAGGAAGGAAGCCATAATGTACAGAGTTAAATGATGGTGGGTTATTACTTGACAGTAAGTTTGAAATGGTTCCAAAGAATAGTAAATGAAAAGGCTAATGTGGGAAAGGTTTGACATTATTAGTGAACACGATGACTGATGGGAGGCTTCCTCCAGGAGGACCTGGACAATACACTGGCTTTAAAAGCAGACCTGAGCGTTGCACAGATGAAGGGAGCTCAAGCTTAAAGAGATCTTTACAATTTTCAGTAATAACTAGGCAGAAAAACTCATAATCCACAGAACAATGGTATTTTTGCAGCCTGTAGGAGGACAGCAACTCACAGTGCTGTAGCAGGGTAGAAAATGCAGAAAGAGGCTAAGCAAAGTGCAGAAGGCAGCGAATTCAAATTCAAAGTAATCACAACTCCAGTAGCTGTATGTTGCTCTCTGGTAACGTCTCGGATAGTCAATTGATAGTCAAGTTTTTATGGAATATAAACCATAGACCCACTACAGAACAAGGTGCTGTGAGACAAAAGCCCAAGGGTTTAAGGTCTAGCTCAGAACACAGAGCCATTTAATGAACCAAAATGTATATAATAATATATCAGATTATGTGTATGTGATACTAATAATTTGAAGTTCAGAATAAATATAATAAAGTGTCAATGATTGCTATAGACAGAAAATGGGCTGAGTTCACCAGGGAAGGCTTTAAGAGAAGTAATTTAGGAAAGATTTCTCAAGAATGGATGCAGTGGTTCAATACCCCCTCCTTTTAATTTTGATTTTGAAACATAATGGTCTTCATTTCTGTTGCCCACATTGTAATAAAAGCCTGACCTAATGGTGTGACTCTAAGAATGGGAACTGCAGACAGAGTATAAGGATGTAAGCTTTGTGAGGCTGTGAGATAAATATTTCACTTGGATGCAATTTGCAATTTTTATGCATATAGCTTTCCTGAGAGTGTGATTGAATTTAGAAAATCTAGAAGAGAGAGGGAGAGGTCTATTCTCAGAGAACAAAAAAATTCTAAAATTCTTTTTGTACAGAAAGAATACTGCAGCTTCTTAACCCCTGAATGTCATACATTTTGAATATGTATGACAAGAAGATTAAACATTAATAATGTGCAATGAAAATTAATTTTATAAATGTATTTATTACCTCAAATTCTAGTTTTCTTAGTTTAACTGGTCATGTTTAATAAAAAGAAAAAATTTTAATGATGAAAAATGGAACCCCTGATGGTAGTTTGCAAAAGATGGAAAGGAGATTATGATGATAACTTTGGTAATGTTCTAGAAATTATTTTTAATAGACTTGATTTTTTAAAGACTTTATTATCTTAGAACAGTTTTAAGTTCACACAAAATTGAGGAGAAGGTACAGAGATTTCCCATATGTCCTTGCCCTACACCTGCAGAGCCTCCCCACTATCAACATCCCCCACTGGAGCAGCACATTTGTTACAACTGATGAACCTACACCGACACATCATAATCCCCCAAAGTCCATAGTTTACCTTAGGGTTGTCTTTTGGTGTTGCACATTCTATGGATTTGGACAAATGTATAATGACACATATCTATCATTATAGTACCATACAGAGTATTTTCCTGCCCTAAAAATCCTCCGTGCTTCACCTATTCACCCTCCTCTCCTCCAACCCCTGATAACCACTGATCTTTTTACTGCCTCCATTGTTTTCCCTTTTCTAGGATGTCGTATGGTTGGAATCATACAGTATATAGCCTTTTCAGATTGGCTTCCTTTACTTAATAATATGTGTTTAAGATTTTCCATGTCTTTTTAGTACTTAATAGCTCATTTTTTTCAGTAGACTGTGGTGAGTAATAAAATACTGTCACCAGGCAAAATCCTGCAAAACCCACTTCAGGCAGGAAAAAAAAAAAAAAGATAGCCTTAATTACCAGAGCTCAGACGCAGTCCAGTGTTAGCAATACAGAAAGGATCTACAGTTGAGTCAGTCAGAAGCATCAGCTTTCAATGCAGTAAAAAGAGTCGAATAACAAGTCAAACAAGCTGGCTGATCCCAAGTCCACAGGTGAGGTGACAGACAACACGAAAGGGGAGTGAAGGAATAGAAATGGCAGGCAGATCCCAGTACCCTCTCTCCTAGGAGACCTCACAACTTCTCTGTTGCTTTCATCCCTACACCTTCAAGAGATGGTTTTCATAAGTTCTTCTGCTTTCATTCTGTCCACTGTTCAAATCTTATAATGCCACCTTATCTGTTCCTCTTGTACAATTATCCTGCAACAGAAGAATCACATTCAGGGCATTGGTGGCCAGAACAACTGGTAGAAGACTCCTGTTAAATCCAAGTCTTCCTTGCTCTCCTCTTGACTTTTACAGTAAATGTCCAAACAACTGTCAATACCTCCTATGTGGTTTCTAGAGGTCACGCATGGCTGAGTTGGATCTGCCTATAGGTTAACGTATCTGTTCTCTTACGTCATGACTTCTACTTATATCTCTCAGAGACAAGCTTTTCCTGTCTCATGGCCACCATCTTACATAGATCACTAGGGTAGAGCCCATTAATAACAGGAACTATTTTCTTATTTAAATTTTCATGACAAACATCTAACTGCCCAGAACATAGTAAGTTCTAGATGCCAAATACATGTTTCTTGACTGATTGAATGACGTTTTCTTCAGTTACTTTAGCTTTAAAAAATCAGTTTTCAATGGCTTTCTTCTCCAGCTCCATTAGCAGCCTTCACACTGAAATAATTAGCTATTGCCTTGGGTCTTGGGAAGGAGAAACAACTTCCAGACACTGGCTATTAATTTAGGAGGATTCATATTAGATACAGAATTAGTGTCATGCTTGATTCAGCCTTTCATGTCTTGAAACATGCCTCAGGCCACATCTGAATGCACCGAAATGCAGCAGGAATTCTAGAGCTGTGCTGAATCTTGGTCATGGCCATCAGCAGAGGAGAGCATACGAAGTACATAATGTCATGCTAGACACTGTGAGGGTGAACAGAGAAGGAAGAAAGCCACTACAGTTGTCCTTACCTTTTCCCCTAATATGTTCCCAATCCCTATTCACCCATCCACCTTAAATCATTTTAATTTGTACTATCACCCAATGCACACACATACATACACACTTTCCCCAATTGCCCAACTATATACTAATCTATCTTGACTAAAGTGTGAAAAAAATTAATTTCTTCTAATTAAGTCAAACTAATGTGAAAGTTTTTAAAAGAAAACGTTATGGGAAAGAACTAAGAGAACACAAAACAAAACAAAGAGTGTAGAAACAGATGAATTTCACAGAAACATATGTATATGAGCCAAATTTAACTCAGTTTAGTACATTTAACAGGTTAGATTGGCTGGCCCCAATTTCCTTCACTTCATGAGGAGGGAATCCTTCCAACACCGACCATATTTGCACATCAATAGTAATTTCCACGACTAGGCCTCACTCAGTGATGCAGGCACCCCTGTCAATGCTCCCTCCAGAAGATGATTTGCAATGGCTGCATGTCCTCCCATCAAAAACAAAACAAAACAACAACAACAAAAAACACTGAAAACAAAGCAAAAATAAAGTACACATTTTTGTAACTCCATTCACCACCAAACTTCTTGAGAAACAAAACTAAACTCATTGCCTTCCCTCCATTTGACCCCCTGCCAGTCATCTTTATCCCACTGCACTTTGCCTCCTGCCTCTAGCACTTCTCTAGAGCTGTTCCCAGAAGGTCTGAAGCAACCTCCTGATTGCCAAACCCAATTCCCAGTTCTCTAGACTTGTTGTTTGACCCTGTTGGCCAACTCTTCATTCTTGGACCTCTTTTCCCTTGGTTTCTGTAATCCTTCTGGTTAAAATCCTACCAGATAATGTTTGTGTTTGTTAGTTTCAAAATTGACTTGAAATGGCTGATAAATAATATGAGTTTCTATTACATGCTCTCTTTCTACCACTCTGGTCATTCTCTTTGTTTCTTTCTCTGTCTCTCTTTCCGTCTGTCTCTCTCCCTGGTAGTAACTTTGTGTTTACCTATTTCTTAGATGTAGTTATTTATTCTGCCTCTATCTGCATCAGTTCCCCACTTCTCCCACAAAATTTCTTCTACTTCTGTAGCTCCAACTGTCACTTAATGAGCAGAAGCCTTCTTAACTGACCTCATAAACCCTTTATTCTTGCTCCTGTTTCCCACTGTCTGCTGTCTACTGCTACATTCCCTGATGGGCTTTACCATTGCCCTGGAGGGTTAAATGGAGAGGGCAGTCTACACACCCCTTCTGCAGCCACAGGTCTTTGCATTTTAAAAGTTTACTGACTCTTTAATGCATACTTTGAATTATACCACTTTGATCTCCTCAGTCAGTATTCATCAGTCCTTCCTGTAAACCATCCTGACCCTGCATTACCCTTGTCTTTTAAGATCTCTCATAGTATGTCATGCAAATTACTAGATTATAAACTGAGGATGGAAATCAATCTTGAATACTTGTATTTGCTTAGTACAGTGCCTTGCATTAATTCATTCACAGGTTCACTTAGTTTTAACAAGGAGTATTCATTGATCACCTATTCATGCTAGACACATTTTGGGCATTGGAAGTACAGTGGTGGGTAAGACCGATACAGTCCCTACCCTCAAGAGACTAGTTCAAGAAAACAGCCATATAAAGGAAACAGGCTAATTGCAGAAAGTAGCAAGTACTATGAAGAAAAGAATGTAATGAGATAGAGACTGCTGGGGCTAACTTTATACATGAAATTCAGGAAGGCTTTCTGACATCTGAGCTGAGATCTAAGTAGGAACAAGCAAGCCACACACACACACACACACACACACACACACATACACAGACACACACACACACACAAATCCTGAGAAATAACATTCCAGATAAAGGGAATAACAAGATTAGAACAGAGAGGTAAGGAGGAGGGAGATTGTGTAGGACTGTGTAGTCCTTGAAAAGTATTTCAGATTTATTTTTAATTCAGTGGGAAAATATGAGGGTATTAATCAGAAAAGTGATGTGAATTCCAGTTTTAAAGTTCAGATTTATTTTTAATAAAATGGGAAAATATAGGAGGATACAAATCAGAAAAGTGATGTGATCTGAATTCCAGTTCTGGTTACTATGTGAGGAGCAAACTGAAGAGTGGACACAGGAGATTAGGTAAGAGGTGACACAGGAGCCCAGGTGAGGGACAATAGTGATTTGTATTAGTTTGGGACTTAGGAGATGGTGGAAATGGTTATATTTGTGATAGATTTTAGAGTTTGCTCTAACAGGATTTGAGTTAAACAAGATGGGGACTGAGACAGTTATCACACAGTAGTTACTTAATAAAGGTTCGTTGATTGCCTCATGGCTGATGACTTCAGGTACTTCCAAGGTAAGTGATCTTCTAAGATCCTACAAGTATTGTTTAACAGTACAAAAAAAAAAAGTTAGCCAGAAGTATATATATGATTCCTACCAAGGGAAGAAGTGGTATTTCAATTCCAGCCTAAGTCCAAATGCCACAACCCCTACCCCCATTCCCACCACATATTTCTATATTTCTCAGGAAAATAATTAAGCATTTTTAAGTGGATTTAAAGGAAATGTAGAATGAAATCTGTGAATATGTATATGTAGAGTTATCTGCCTTTGTCTTTGGGCAGGTCTTTTTATGTTTCTAAGCACACAAAAGACCTCAGACTCTTTAAATGAATTGACAGTTTAACCTGAATCATTTAAAGGATCATTTGAAGATGATAAGAAGAAACTTTGCTTTGACCAGCTCATAAATGCACTTTTAGTAGTTCTTTAAAGTTGTGAGAGTTTTCTCTACAAATGAACAATTTTTATGTAAGTTATTTTAAAAATCTCCTAAATGGCTCCCAGCATGTCTGTTGTCGCAAGGATAAAGTAAAAATGCTTAGAGGGAAAATTATAGTGACTTGAAAAAACACTTAAATAAGAGTTCAATTTGTAGTAGTTTTCAAAGCTCACCAGGCCTACAAATATGCTTCTGGCCAAGTTTGCACTGACTCTTCCTGCAGTAACTAAGCATGCCTCTGCTCTCTTAGGCACCTTCAATTCCAATGATGTATATATGTATCTAAGTATGTATGTATGTATCTGTCTAATGGACTTTTTGGAGTTTTTTAAAAAACAATTTTAGATTTACAAAAGAATTGTAAAATTTTACAGAATTTCTCTATACCATTCCCCCAGTTTTCTCTAATGTTTACATTTTACATAACCATAGAATATTTATGAAAACTAAGGAATTAATCTTGGTATGATTAACTAGTAAACAGAGCTAATTCAGATTTTACCATTTTTTTTTTTTCTATTGACTCTCCTTTGTCTATACCGTGGGATCCTAAATTATACTTAAATCAGCAAAACTCCAGCCCCACAGGCCAAATCTGGCCCACTTTCTGGTTTTGTAAATAAAGTTTTTATTGGAATACAGCCATGATCATTTATTTCCTTATTATCGCTGTCTACTTTTACACTAAAATGATGGTGATGAATAGATGTAACAAAGACTATATGGCCTACAAAGCCTAAAATATTTACTATCTGTCTCTTTACAAAATAGTTTGCCCACCCCTGACTTAGATGTAGTGTCTCCTGGTCTCCTCCAATCTATGACAGTTCCTTAGTCTTCTCTTATGTTGCATGACCTTGACACCTTTGAAGAGTACTGGTCAATTCTTTTGAAGAATATTCCTCAACTTGGGTTTGTCTAATGTTTCTTATAATTACCTTAAGGCTATGTATAATTGGGAAGGCTACCATAGGGGTGATGTGCCCTTCTCAGGGTTTCTTATCAGGAATCATGATAGCTATTAATACTGGGGATGTTAACCTTGATCATCTGGCTAAGGTGGTAACTTACAAAATAGTAATTTTCCTTTGTAATTACTAAATATTTTGAAAGAGATATTTTGAGATTATGCAAAAAACCTGGGTTTTTTTTTTTACTTAATAAGAGTTTTATTTTTAATCTCATTTTATAGGTTGAAGAATGCCTCATCTGATATAAAACAAATGGTTAAAAGTGAAACACACTTGGATATTACTGCTGATCTCAGAAAGAAACTCCATGGGGCTAAGAAAGAAAAATTAGAAATAACAGCTAAGCACAATGCAGAGGTAGAATTTATTTTCTTCTCAAATAATGTTAAAAGTAGGGTTTGATTATTTTAGATTCATTTCATATTAGAAAATCCTTGTTTTAACATTTATCACTATAACATTCTTGTGTTTAAAAAGGGAATTATAATAAAACAGATGGTTTTTAAAATACAGTGGAATTGTATAGGAGTATTAAATTAGAAATTTAATCAACTATTATGTTTTTTGGTATGTTGTCTTAATTTTATTTTAATTAGTGTTATACTTGATCAGAAGTGTTCATTGATGAATGCATTTGGTGACTAAGGGATTTGTAAATTAGACATTTTGGACAAAACTCCTGTTTTGATTAAACTTTAGCCAATAGACTTAAGCAAACATAATGGACTTGCCAACAGCAATTCTTAGTATGATATTCTAATGGTGATTTTTTAAATTTCCTTCATTCCTTTTACATGTATTAATTGTACTTCTTATGTAAGGAAGAGTTGTCACTTCTAGGTCATTTATTTATTTATATATATATATTAGTATGAACTCATGGATATATATTTTATTTTATTTATTTTGTTTTTTGGGTTATAATTTTTTTTTACTCAAGCTGTTCTAAATTTGCCCATTGGGAACTTTTTTAGAATTCTAAAACTGTGCCCTTTTGATATGCCGCAATTCTTTTGCATGTGTGTGTGTGTGTGTGTGTGTGTGTGTGTGTGTTCGCGCTTCGTTTACTTCAGACACCACAAGATGCTCAAGCTAAGCTTGTGTTTTCCCTGACTCAGTCCTGGACTAAACCAGTTTTCCAAGGAGTTCTGGTTGCTTTTATTGGAGAATGACATTTAGAAATTAAGTTCTGGGTGTTAGCTGTGCTCATTGCTACTGGGATATCACTATTTTAGCCACTCTCAGTGGATAAAGATAATATATTAACTCGTTTATTTATTTACTTACTTATCTGTATACATATTTAAAAACAAACATGAGTCCATTTTGATGCCTCTGACACCAATCCACCTCTATAGGGTTTATTCTACTTTCTTCCTCTTCTCATTTGTAACTTCTTTCTCTGAAAGTGAGAAACCTGGCTCGTATTATCTATAACATATACACTTAATTATCAACTGTAGTATAAAAAAAAAGTAGTTTCAGAATTCCCATCCATATCCTTGTGAGAAATAAATTTTCCACCTATAGTGAAATGTTTGTATACACTTATCTTTAGACTTACAGTGTTCAGTCAAAACACTGTTCCCCAAAATTATTTCGGTCAGCTCCTTTCCTTCCATCTCTTTCTTTTGGTTTTGTGATTTATCTGTTGTATTTTGTTGGTTAGAAGCAAGTCACAGGGCTTCCCTGGTGGTGCAGTGGTTGGGAATCTGCCTGCCAGTGCAGGGGATATGGGTTCAAGCCCTGGTCCGGGAAGATTCCACATGCCCCAGAGCAACTAAGCCTGGGTGCCACAACTACTGAGCCTGTGCTCTAGAGCTTGTGAGCCACAACTACTGAGCCCACAAGCCACAACTACTGCAGCCCGCGTGCCTAGAGCCCTGCTCCACAACAAGAGAAACCAGGACAATGAGAAGCCCACGCACCGCAGCGAAGAGTAGACCCCGCTTGCCTCAACTAGAGAAAGCCCGTGCACAGCGATAAAGACCCAACACAGCCAAATATAAAAACAAATAAATAAATCAATTAAAAAGAAAAAAAGAAGCAAGTCACAGTCCCCACCTCTAGGGAATAAGATGCCCAAGGACAGAGTGTTTCTTTTGGATTCCTCTAGTTTCCATCCAAACACTTAGAACTAATAGCTCCACAGATTTTATTATTAGGTCATGCTTGTGTTTCATTGGTTAATCTTTTTTTTAGAAATTTATTCAGCTTGATAATAGAAAATCAAAATGACTGCACTGTAGCACGGACATCCAGTCATTTCAACTCTTTTGACAACTGAGGCATTTCCCTAGACAATTGCCTTGACTCGGCTAAAACTGACTCAGGCACTTCCATGCAGACAAAGCCCAGGAGGCCATAAGTGTCCTCCTGTAGCAGATAAACTCTGCTAGGTCTTTCCTTTAATATCAATTCCTTCTCAGGTCAAACCGAGAGAAAATAGAAGGCAGGTGTTCTAAGAAAAACTGTCTCATTTTTATGCAGCTTACATTTTTTTCCTGGACCCCATTTTCTTCACTTAGGTATTGGATACATGAACTAAAACTAATTTTTTGTAGTCATAATATATAAGCTAGGACCATGATGAAGTTTAATATGCATACTTTCCACATTATACTTTAGGATAGATGTGGCTGTCCGTAAATTTGTTTGCCTCTCCCAGTCCTTATGGGAAAACATATGCAAAGCATTTGGGGATTATTGCCAAGTAGAACTGGGACCCTGCTTGAATGAAATGAAGAACAAATCCCCTAAGAGAAGGCAATAGGCTCACCGTGAACTGAGCAAACCAAGGAATCATGCCTTGCCTTGGGGTGGAACAGAAGAGGGAGGAGGTTTATCTGCCCATTAAACCCGAAGTAGGTTTAAATGGTTTAGGGGAAGCTATTGAACATCAAGTCTGCCATTAGATAAAAAGCGTCACTGCTACAATTTGCTGCATAGAGACCTTGTAAGCATAACTCTGAGAGATCCACTCACTCACTGATCTCACACCAGGCCCGTGACCAACTCTGGGTTCAGCCCTGCACTTTGAAGGGTATGAAAGAAATGTAAGAGAAGACCCTGCCATCAAAGGACTTTGGAGACTCACCATCTACTTTCTTCATGGCCTGCCACCATATGGTGATAAGGAATAACCTTGATTAGAAGGCACAGCCTGTGTGAAAGACCAGCAGGGCTAACTGTGACTAGAGTCTGAACCTTTGCATGTTTTTACAGTGGGATATACGTGGAAATTAAGGTGAGTCAGTGCTGCTTAGGACAGTCAAGACGGCTGAAGCAAAGAAAGAAAAGAAATACAGACAGACCCTTCAACTGCTGACAGTTTTTGAAGGTATATGAACCGAAAGAGCCCTTACGTTCTACTTTCAAGTAGAAGCAAACCTGGCACTGAAGTTGAGGCAAGCGAAAATTTCCTAAGATCAAAGAGCTAAAAAAGTGGCACTGGAACGAGAGGCACTCTTTGAGTGTTTTTTAATGTATTTTCAGCTGTTTGAATTCTCGATTGGAATGAAAGACACAAGAGTGAAAAACCTTAGAGCTGCAAAAATGCTAAAAGGAGAAAGGAATGATCGGCTGCCGCCATCTTCGTCCTTAGCATCGCTCACATGGACCCCGCAACTGCCAACTACCTGCACTGTCCATTTTCGCTTTTGCAACAATTCACCCTTCATACAGCCTTCAAAACAATCCTTTAAAAACGTACATTTCTCCCTGCTAACAAACTTTCAAATGGCTTTCCATTACACTTTAATGGCTTGTCTTCTTCATCTTCATCTAATTCCATGGCTGTCCTTTCTCACTATGGTCCAGTCACACTGGACTTTTTTATTATTCCCAGAACACCAAAAGCTTTTTGCTTTACAATTCCTTCTGTGTGTACCGTTCTCTCTTCAGCTCTTCATACCTGCTCATCTTTTAGCTTAAGTGTTATTTCCAGAGGGAAGGTTTCCTTGCCCAGACTCTAAGTAGCCTCCTCAGGGTACTCTGTACCATAACACCCCATTTACTGACTCATAGAAAAGATTCCAAATTGTAATTATTTAATTTATACATTTTTATATTACATTGTTATCTTTCTCCTCCATTAACCAATGGAGAGGTGCTGCCCAACAGAAGCTGTGACATTTGGTAGAGGAATGCAGCCTCTGTCCCAGCTGAGGCCTGGTAGAAAGGGAACAGGGTGAGTAAATACACCACCACCACCACCCCCCCACTCCTCATTCCTTCTGATCTTTTACTGGTTCCTTTTGACAGCCAGACCAGGGGGCAAGAGAAACTGGACAATGCAGTCTATAGAGGTTGGCTTTCTGAGACACATAGTAGGACAGGGAAGGGCTGAGGGACAAATGGAGCTGAAGGGCAAATGGAGACTACCCAGCACATAGATTGAAAATAGAACAAAGTGAGTTTAATGGGAATTCAAGAAGAAATGTATAGAGCATACTGTGCAAAGTCTGTGATCAAAGAAACAACAGGAAAATAAAATACTTCCTGAACTGAAGAAAGATTTGAGTCTATGGACCAAAATACTCATCAAAGAACAGAAATGCAAGGGCTTTAAAAAATGTGCTATCCAGATACCATCCCTTAAAACATTACTTAAAAATATGCTAGAGCTATCCAAGAGAGGAAACTAAATAAAGAACTCAAGAATGAGGAAAATAAATGAACTGTGGATAAACATTAAAACTCACAAACCAGAGACTTTAAAAATATCAATAAGTCATTTTTAAATGTTCAAAAATTCCAATGCAAATATTAAAAATAAACTTGTAAAACATAAGAATCTTATCAAATAGATTCTCAATTTGAATAATAGATGATGTCAATAAAACTGAGAAATTGAGAGAGGAAGAAAAGAGGAAAATTATTTTACAAATGTGTCAATGGAAACCATTGCATTCTTAGTATTCATAATCACAGAAAAATAGATCTAATTTTTCTAATAAAAATAATTCCAAAGAGTGTATCTTAGAAATCAATTGAATAAAAAGAAAAAACAAAACATAATCAAATACCAGAGTAAAAAATAACCTTTAAGAAGCATTAATGCAGAAAGACATACATAACCCTAAGCAAAACTGGGTTGACTCTCCATTGAAAAACAAAGACTAATGAATTTGTCAGATTCCATCTTATGGTCTTTGAAAAGAAAGGCTTAAAAGTGTAACATAAAGATTTAAATTAAAAAGATATCTTCAGGTAAGTGTAAAAAAATAAGCAAAAAACAGTGACCATTTTATTATAAGAAACAACCTAGAATTCAAGCCTAAAAGGACTGGATTAAGTGAAGAAAGGTCAACACTTTATATTGATTCAAGGTATCCCAAAGAAGAGATTATAATCATGAAACTTTGTGGAGCAAATATCAGGTCATTGAAATATACAAAGAAGTGATTGGAAAAGAGAAGTCCTTGAAAAAATACTTTAGTGGGAGACTTAAGCAGACCACTTTGAAATACAAAGAAAAAATGACATAGCTGATTTAAACAATATAAGTACTAAAGATGTTCTATAAATTAGATTAAATGCTGTAATTTGAGAATACATGTTAGAGTAAACATTATTTCCTAGTCAAAAAAAGAATTGACAATGTTAATACTAGTTAGCTAATATGAGTTTAGTTCCGTTTCAGGCCAGCCATCATGCCAAGGTTTTTTTGGCATCTATCATCTCATTTAATCCCCACAATAATACAATGAGATAGACATTATTAAACCTATTTAAAGAGGCAGAAACTGAAGCTTAAAGAACTTCTAATCTGTGTCCCCAAAATCACTATTGTAGTGGGAAAAACAGAATTCTAACTCCAGCATGTGTGACTCAGAGCTTCCTCCTAACCACTTTAATATACTCTTTCCCAGAATATTTCATTCTAATTAGAAGAAGCTGATCAGGGCATATTCTCTGAGCACAAAGCAGTAAAATTAGAAATTAAACTTCAATAAAAGATAGTTTTAAAAGCTCTCTTAATTAATCTTTGTTTGGGTCAAAAAGAAGCCCAGAACAAGCTAATGACTCTGAAAACACTACCTTAAAATAATATATGAGAAGTCCCCAATAAATTTATAGCCTTAAATTATTTTATTCTTAAAAACAAGAGAAAAAAATGAATTATGCACTTAATTCCAGAATTTAGGAGGAGGAGGAGAAGCAGAAGGGGAGTACAAAAAACATACCTAAGGGCAGAAATTAATTAATTAGAAAATCGTTTTTTAAAGTGAGAGATAATTGATATGAAAATACAAGTGCTGCATACACATACACACAATGAAACAAACTTTTCAGGAAACAAAGTTTAAACTTACTACGTGATACACTCTGATGTTTCCAGTTTCTTTAACAGCTTTGTTGAGGTATAATCGATAAATAATAAACTACACATATTTAAAGTATACAGTTTAATAAGTTTTGAAATATGGGTACACTTGTGGAGCCATCAACAGAATCAAGATAATGAAAATATCCAATACTATCTAAAGTTTTCTCGTGTCCTTTTGTTATCCCTTCCTCTCCCTGGTCATCCTTCCCCCCATCCACAGAAAACCACTGACACGCTTTCTGCCACAACAGATTAGTTTTCATTTTCTAAAGTTCTCTAAACATGGAATCATGAAGTATGCACTTTTTGGCCTGGCTTCTTTCACTGCTTATGTAACCATTCTGAGAGTTATCTATGTTGTTGTATGTGTCAGTAGTTCAATCTTTTTTTGTTAATATTCCATTGTACAGATATACCACAATTTGTGTATTCATTAACATGCTGGTATGGATTTGGGTTGTTTCCAGTTTGAGTCAATTACAAATAATGGATGACAACTGGGAGGGGAATTGGACTCAAGAACAGTTTTTCTCCTTAATAAAATAATTGTGACTATATGTCAGGAATGAATCAGGAGAGAGCAAAAATTAATAGCAGGAGAGAAGGGAGACAGCAATGTCCTGAGTGAGGTGACATGGAATCTTGTGCACAAGAAGGGAGTCTGGCCTTAGTAGGAGTGGAAAATTGATTGATCATGACAGGTGTACATGGACAGTTGCTGGAAGGTGGGTAGGTGTGGTGGCAGCGGTGGTGGAGGGTGGGTCTGTGGTAGCTTTCCTCTGATTACTTCAATTTTCTTGGTGAATTAAGAAGCAAGGTCACAGCTAAAAGAGAGGTTGGAGAAGAGGAGTTGGAGGTTTGAGAGGAGATGAGAGATATGAAATAATCATCTGAAATTGTACACTCTGGTATATAATTGGTAAGTCATTCTGAATGGGCTCAGATGGGTAGGATAGTAGCATTAGTCAGAAAATTAAACAGCCACAACTTAAGCATTATTCACCCAGAAAAATACGGGCATGCCTGAAGTCATTGCTCCCAAAACTCAAACCCTGACAGTTCTCCTTTATGACTTAACATCAAGACACTGAGTTACACTTGTTCTCTGTGCTTCCCTTTCATTACAACACTTCACTTTGGGGTTGAGAATTGTTAAGCCAATTTCCTTTTAGCCGCTTGCCATTTTGCTATTAGTTACTGTTTAACAAGAGCCATATCAGTCATGCCGCACCTCCAGGGACGGGGTGGATATGTGTGTTTCTGGCAAGGTAAGAGTTTGTTTCTTCTGTTTCCTTTTAATTCTTTGTTTCAATCAGGAAAACAAAAACAAAAAAATGAAAACCTAGGTTTCTCTGCTTCATTTTGGTGATGGTGTATCAAAAGGAGACCATCCACATAAACTGCGATATCTCAGTTTTGTTTCATAGGCACATTTGCCAAATTAAAATCTGGGTTATTTCCCCTCATGGGTAAAAGAAAAGAAAATGATATTTTCAGGCGTGGCTTAGTGCATCCATAACAAGAAGGAGCAATGTTCTTAAAGAACATGAAAGCACCTCTATTCCAGCTGCCACTGTGGAAAAAATGAGAAGGAAAGACTGAGCTCTACAGAATTCGTTTTGATCATTCAACATGTTTTAAATATGATGCTAAATTTGGTTTTTAAAGAAATAATAAACATGCAATGGCAGGTCCATTGGGCAAAATTTTGGCTTGAACTTGAAGTGGATGATAAGACAGGAATAACAGATGGGAAGAGAACACATGAGAAGAGAAATTTTATAAACTAAATCCTGGACTCAGTGTTTTTGGGAACTCTCAGTGCTTTGACTATTTAAATATTAACTGCACTTTTCAATGTCCTATTTTTTGTCTGATGATAGCAAGTGGGGGATGAGCAAGTTATTCAACAACATTCTATTATAGTCCAAAATGCCAGAAAATCCATTCAAGGCTTCCTGTGGTAAACAACTATAGGAATAACTGAATAAAACTGAAGAGACCTCTGAGGAGGAAATTGTGTGATTGTATCATAGTGCCACCTGGCCTATACAGCAACGCTCTGCTCACATGGCACCAATTTGCTAACGCAAACATGAAATTGTGTACTTTACATGGAAATTGTATATTTTCAACCTCAGGATAGGTATGAGAGGCCAATCCTTCAAAGAGAACAAATAATTTATATCATACTGCACATAGGAGACTTTCCGTTTGGATGATTCACTGATTTCTGAATACTTTTGAAGTGACCATTTCTAGATCCAAATGCCTTTATCTCAGATATTATCATTACTATAGATTGCTAGCGTTATCAGACTAGAAACTTTAGGATGAGTGCAGCGGAGGAAATCAGAGACCTATCACCCAAATACTATTACTTGAATTAGAATTTATAATAAGGAACACTAATTTAAATTTTGTAGGGTATAAGCTTTTTTTTAAAGCTTTGGGTGAATTCAGTTTCATTTTTATATATAGTTTACAGCTATCCACTTGTTTTAAATTATGATGTCTTGGTTTTGAGATTTAATCATGGTTTTACACTTAGATATACTCCCCAACAGGAGCACAGGACACCCATTCATCAAAGCTATAAACGACATTTTTCTTTTGTTGCCATACATACTCTATTTTAAGGTAGAGGGAGTACTAGCCATTTCAGAACGTTTCAGAAGACTTGGCATACCCGATCAGCATGTGCAGAGGCTTGCACCCTACACTGCATATAACTTTTTTCAGACTGTGTTTTGGTAGGAGCTTATCCAGATTAGCTATAGAATAAAAGAATGTTACAGCAGGAAGGAACCCCAGAGAGGGTCTAGGGCTCGAGGCCAACTCACCCTGCTTGTTTTATAAATTCTCCTGGAGAAGTTAAAAGACTTGCCCAATGTTACATTAATGTGTAGCATGGCCCCCATCTTCTATTATGTAGGACATTTAGGGAAGATGTACCATGTGTACATAAAAGTACAGACATGGGGTCAGACTAATGCACACTAAAACCCCTGCTTAACTGTTAGCTAGCTATGTAACCTTGAGCAAATTACTCATCCTTTCTAAAACCCAGCTTCCGTATCTTAAATTAGAGATAATAAATAACATAACATATAGGGTTGTAATGTGAATTATGTGAGGTAATCAATTTAATAGGTCATTGCACATAGAAAATAATAACACAGGAAATATATAAATCCACTATGCTCAAATTCCTGATGGTATTGTAATACATAGTAAAAATAATCTGCTCTAAATGGCTTAAAAATTAAATTTGACTGGAGTTTTATCAAGAAATTCTTCATACTATTTAAATTATATTCTTGAATCTCACTAGTTGCCCAGGGTATTATAATGAACCCAGGGCACTTATGCACCCAAAGTGCCTGTGTAAAACCAAGACACTTTGAAGGAGGTCTGTGTAAGTGAGAAAGTGGATGATATTACATACCCATCTGCAGGGAAAATGAACATATTACAGATACATACATACATGGCTGAAAAATGTAAGTAAACTCGTCCTCTTGATTTATCCTTTTTCATTAATTGAATCTGAATCTGATCATATTAAAATCAGATTTTGACATCCTTAAGGAATAAGTTATCATTTTAAGCAGAGACAAATGTGAGAAAAATTCTATATGATACACTTATTCTTTAGAATCTGATGGATCCAGTGGTTTGATCTGCATGTAAGAACTCTGAACCTGATCATCAAGCATATTTTTGCAAAGTATAGCCAGTGAGATGCCAATCAACAGTGATGGCCAACTGGCATCGAAGTAACTCTTTTTGGCTGAAGAGCAAATTGTACTTGGGTCAGAGAGAAAGCCAAGTCCCTGAAGATTCTCTCACAGCATTGTAAACAGTAATAGCTCCACTGTTCAGATAAGGGGCCTGTTCAAGGCCTCCTTGTAAGTAAGTAATCTAAAACACATTCAGACTGCAATGACTCTTGTTGGAACAAGATTTTAAGCAGTGCCTAAAAGTTCTTTAAAAATGTACTTAAAAGTTAAAAGAACTTTTATCTCTATTGCAAATTGGGGGTCCACTTAATTCAAATGCTATATCATCTCAAGTTATCTAAGAAGCTGAAGGCAAGATGGAATTAGATAGTTGAAGGATTTTTTGGAGGAGACACCTGTGAAAGATGTAGGGGAGAGGGAGCAGAATAGGCTAGGAAAGCATCAGACTGTGATGAAGTTCTAGCACCTGTGTAAAGAGAGAAGGAAGGAAGGATGATGATGTATTGAATAGGAAGAGCTTCAGACTATACTACAGCTCCTACACTGCGTCAATCAGGTCGATGGGGAGCCACAAAGCAGAGACTGCCCTTTAGAAGAGTCTGGTGTTGGGCAGAAATGTCCCAGCCCTAGTAGCCAGTCACTGGCTGGGTGAAGCCTGAAGAAAGTGCGGCCTTGGCATGAACATTATGGCAGATCCAAAGGTTGGGCCTCTGGAGGTTGTCTGCCAACCCCAGTACTTGCACAAAGTTCTCTGGAAAGGAGATCTGAGCATTTCCGTGAATGCCACAGATGCCTTCCTAAAATAATATCCACAAGGGTTCTCCAAATGGGTTCCTTAAAAAGACAGGAGGGTTAGATAAGAATGATTGAAAAAAGAATTATATGCATTTTACTATATATGACATTATATAGGATGAAATATAGATAATAGCTGTGGTTCAGGTATTAACTTCCATTAACTTCCAGTTTCTGTACATAAGCATTGGCAAAACCTTTGGCCTTGCATGGCTTAAGCAATTGCTTCTGTGGTAAGTTCAGGTTTCCTTCTTAGCTATTTTATGGCTCAGGTTTCTTTTATCTGAGTTTCATGCAATTCTAGGTTGAAATGGCTTTTCCATCAAATAATTGACCATACTACCAGTATACTAGAAAATTATCAGTCTCAACTGTTCTTTCATTAATTCTGACTTTGTGCACTTTCAATAGCTTAATGACTCTTTTTTATTTCAAAAAACCTAAAAAGTGTTCTTCTTCTTCGACAGTCATTGTTATGTGGGAATGATGATTTCACATATAAGATCCTTCACAGCAAGAGGAGATTGGTTCAAGATGGCAGAGTAGAAGGACGTGCTCTCACTCCCTCTTGCAAGAGCACTGGAATCACAGCTAACTGCTGAACAATCATCAATAGGAAGACACTGGAACTCACCAAAAAGGATACCCCACATCCAAAGACAAAGGAGAAGCCACAATGAGATGGTAGGAGGGGTGCAATTACAATAAAATCAAATCCCATAACTGCTGGGTGGGTGACTCACAAACTGGAGAACACTTATACACAGAAGTCCATCTACTGGAGTGAAGGTTCTGAGCCCCATGTCAGGCTTCCCAACCTGGGGGGCTGGCAATGGGAGAAGGAATTCCTAGAGAATCAGACTTTGAAGGCTAGCAGGATTTGATTACAGGACTTTGACAGAACTAAGGGAAACAGAGACTCCACTCTTGGAGGGCACACACAAAGTAGTGTGTGCATCGGGACCCAGGGGAAGGAGCAGTGACCCCATAGGAGACTGAACCAGACTTACCTGCTAGTATTGGAGGGTCTCCTGCAGAGGTGGAGGGTGGCTGTGTCTCATCGTGAGGACAAGGACACTGGCAGAAGAAGTTCTGGGAAGTACTCCTTGGCGTGATGCCTCCCAGAGTCCGCCATTAGCCCCAACAAAGATCCCGGGTAGGCTTCAGTCTTGGGTCGCCTCAGGCCAAACAACCAACAGGGAGGGAGCCCAGCCCCACCCATCAGCAGACAAGTGGATTAAAGTTTTACTCAGCTCTGCCCACCAGAGCAACAGCCAGGTCTACCCACCACCAGTCCCTCCCATCAGGAAACTTACACAAGCCTCTTATATAGCCTAATCCAACAGAGGGCAGACAGCAGTAGCAAGAAGAACTACAATCCTGCAGCCTGTGGAACAAAACCCACATTCACAGAAACATAGACAAGATGAAAAGGCAGAGGGCTATGTACCAGATGAAGGAAGAAAATAAAACCCCAGAGGGGCTTCCCTGGTGGCACAGTGGTTGAGAGTCCGCCTGCTGATGCAGGGGACACGGGTTCCTGCCCTGGTCCGGGCAGATCCCAGATGCCGCGGAGCGGCTGGACCCGTGAGCCATGGCCGCTGAGCCTGCGTGTCTGGAGCCTGTGCTCCGCAACAGGAGAGGCCACAACAGTGAGAGGCCCGTGTACTGCAAAAAAAAAAAAAAAAAAAAGATAAAACCCCAGAAAAACAACTAAACAAAGTGGCGATAGGCAACCTTCCATAAAAAGAATTCAGAATAATGATAGTGAAGATGATCCTGGACCTCGGAAAAAGAATGGAGGCAAACATTGAGAAGATGAAAGAAACGTTTAATAAGGACCTAGAAAAATTAAAGAACAAACAAATAGAGATGAACAATACAATAACTGAAATTAAAAATACACTAGAAGGAATCAATAGCAGAGTAGCTGAGGCAGAAAAATGGATAAGTGAACTGGAAGACAGAATGAGGGAATTCACTGCTGCGGAACAGAATAAAGAAAAAAGAATGAAAATAAATGAAGAAATCCTAAGAGACCTCTGGAACAATATTAAACGCAACAACATTCACATTATAGGGGTCCCAGAGGAAGAGAGAGAGAAAGGACCCGAGAAGATATTTGAAGTGATTATAGTCAAAAACTTCCCTAACATGGGAAAGGAAATAGCCATCCAAGTCCAGGAAGCACAGATAATCCCATACAGGATAAACCCAAGGAGAAACATGCCAAGAAACATAGTAATCAAATTGACAAAAATTAAAGACAAAGAAAAATTATTGAAAGCAGCAAGGGAAAAACAACAAATAACATACAAAGGAACTCCCATAAGGTTAATAGCTGATTTCTCAGCAGAAAGTCTACAAGCCAGAAGGGAGTGGCATGATATATTTAAAGTGATGAAAGGGAAGAACCTACAACCAAGATTACTCTACCCGACAAGGATCTCATTCAGATTTGTTGGAGAAATCAAAAGCTTTACAGACAAGCAAAAGCTGAGAGAATTCAGCACCACCATACCAGCTCTACAACAAATGCTAAAGGAGCTTCTCTAAGTGAGAAACACAAGAGAAGAAAAGGACCTACAAAAACAAACCCAAAACAATTAAGAAAATGGTAATAGGAACATATATATTGATAATTACCTTAAACGTGAATGGATTAAATGCTCCAACCAAAAGACATAGACTGGCTGAATGGATACAAAAACAAGACTCATATATATGCTGTCTACAAGAGACCCACTTCAGACCAAGGGACACATACAGAATGAAAGTGAGGGGATGGAAAAAGATATTCCATGCAAATGGAAATCAAAGGAAAGCTGGAATAGCAGTACTCATATCAGATAAAATAGACTTTAAAATAAAGAATGTTACAAGAGAAAAGGAAGGACACTACATAATGATCAAGGGGTCAATCCAAGAAGAAAATATAACAATTATAAATATACATGCAACCAACATAGGAGCACCTCAATACATAAGGCAACTGCTAACAGCTATAAAAGAGGAAATCGACAGTAACACAGTAATAATGGGGGACTTTAACACCTCACTTACACCAATGGACAGATCATCCAAACAGAATATTAATAAGGAAACACAGCTTTAAATGACACAATAGACCAGATAGATTTAATTGATATTTATAGGACATTCCATCAAAAACGGCAGATTATACTTTCTTCTCAAGTATGCACGGCACATTCTCCAGGATAGATCACATCTTGGGTCACAAATCAAGCCTCAGTAAATTTAAGAAAATTGAAATTCTACCAAGCATCTTTTCTGACGACAACACTATGAGATTAGAAATCAATTACAGGGAAAAAAACGTAAAAAACACAAACACATGGAGACTAAGCAATACGTTACTAAATAACAAAGAGATCACTGAAAAAATCAAAGAAGAAATCAAAAAATACCTAGAGACAAATGACAATGAAAACATGACAATCCAAAACCTATGGATGCAGCAAAAGTAGTTCTAAGAGGGAAGTTTATAGCAATACAATCCTATCTCAAGAAACAACAAACACCTCAAATAAACAATCTACCCTTACACCTAAAAGAACTAGAGGAAGAGGAACAAACAAAACCCAAAATTAGTAGAAGGAAAGAAATCCTAAAGATCAGAGCAGAAAAAAATGAAATACAAACAAAGAAAATAATAGCAGAGATCAATAAAACTAAAATGTGGTTCTTTGAGTAGATAAACAAAATTGATAAACCATTAGCCAGACTCATCAAGAAAAAGAGGGAGAGGACTCAAATCATTAAAATTAGAAATGAAAAACGAGAAGTTACAACAGACACCACAGAAATACAAAGCATCCTAAGAGACTACTACAAGCAACTCTATGCCAATAAAATGGACAACCTGGAAGAAATGGACAAATCCTTAGAAAGGTATAACCTTCCAAGACTGAACCAGGAAGAAATAGAAAATATGAACAGACCAATCACAAGTAATGAAATTGAAACTGTGATTAAAAATCTTCCAACAAACAAAAGTCTAGCAGCAGATGGCTTCACAGGTGAATTCTATCAAACATTTAGAGAAGAGCTAACACCCATCCTTCTCAAACTCTTGCAAAAAATTTCAGAGGAAGGAACATGCCCAAACTCATTCTATGAGGCCACCATCACCCTGATACCAAAATCAGACAAAGATACTACAAAAAAGAAAATTACAGACCAATATCACTGATGAATATAGATGCAAAAATCCTCAACAAAATACTAGCAAACAGAATCCAACAGCACATTAAAAGGATCATACACCATGATCAAGTGGGATTTCTCCCAGGGATGCAAGGAACCTTCAATATATGCAAATCAATCAATGTGATACACCATATTAACAAATTGAGGAATAAAAACCATATGATCAACTCAATAGATGCAGAGAAAGCTTTCGACAAAATTCAACACCAATTTATGATAAAAACTCTCCAGAAAGTGGGCATAGAGGGAACCTACCTCAACATAATAAAGGCCATATATGACAAACCCACAGCAAACATCATTCTCAATGGTGAAAAACTGAAAGCATTTCCTCTAAGATCAGGAAGAAGACAAGGATGCCTACTCTCACCACTCTTATTCAACATAGTTTTGGAAGTCCTAGCCACAGCAATCAGAGAAGAAAAAGAAATAAAAGGAATACAAATTGGAAAAGAAGAAGTAGAACTGTCACTGTTTGCAAATGACATGATACTATACATAGTGAATACTAAAGATGCTACCAGAAAACTTCTAGAGCTAATTAATGAATCTGGTAAAGTTGCAGGATACTAAATTAATGCACAGAAATCTCTTGCATTCCTATACACTAATGGTGAAAAATCTGAAAGAGAAATTAAGGAAACACTCCCATTTACCACTGCAACAAAAAGAATAAAATACCTAGGATTAAACCTACCTAGGGAGACAAAAGACCTGTTTGCAGAAAACTATAAGACACTGATGAAAGAAATTAATGATGATACCAACAGATGGAGAGATATACCGTGTTCTTGGACTGGAAGAATCAGTATTGTGAAAATGATTATACTACCCAAAGCAATCTACAGATTCAATGCAATCCCTATCAAATTACCAATGGCATTTTTCACCAAACTGGAAGAAAAAAATCTTCAAATTTATATGGAGACACAAAAGACTCCAAATAGCCAAAGTGGCTTGAGGGAAAAAAACGGAGCTGGAGGAATCAGGCTCCTGGACTTCAGACTATACTATAAAGTTACAGTAATCAAGACAATATGGTACTGGCACAAAACAAATATAGATCAATGGAACAGGATAGAAAGCCCAGAGATAAACCCATGCACCTATGGTCAACTAATCTATGACAAAGGAGGCAAAGATATACAATGGACAAAACACAGTCTCTTCAATAACTCGTGCTGGGAGAACTGGACAGCTACATGTAAAAGAATGAAATTAGAACACTCCCTAACACCATATACAAAAATAAACTCAAAATGGATTAGGGACCTAAATGTAAGACTGAACACTATAAAACTCTTCGAGGAAAACATAGGAAGAACACTCTTTGACATAAATCACAGCAAGATCTTTTTTGATCCACCTCCTAGAGTAATGGAAATAAAAACAAAAATAAACAAATGGGACCTAATGAAACTTAAAAGTTTTTGCACAGCAAAGTAAACTACAAACAAAACAAAAAGACAACCCTCAGAATAGGAGAAAATATTTGCAAATGAATCATCGGACAAAGGATTAATCTCCAAAATACGTAAACAGCTCATGCAGCTCAATATTAAAAAAACAAACAACCCAATCGAAAAATAGGCAGAAGACCTAAATAGACATTTCTCCAAAGAAGACATGCAGATGGCCAAGAAGCACATGAAAAGTTGCTCAACATCACTAATTATTAGGGAAATGCAAGTCAAAACTACAATGAGGTATCACCTCACACCAGTTAGAATGGGCATCATCAGAAAATCTACAAACAACAAATGCTGGAGAGGGTGTGGAGAAAAAGGAACCCTCTTGCACTGTTGGTGGGAATGTAAATTGATACAGCCACTATGGAGAACAGTATGGAGGTTCCTCAAAAAACTAAAAATAGAATTACCATATGACCCAGCAATCTGATTACTGGGCATATACCCAGAGAAAACCATGATTCTAAAAGACACATGCACCCCAATGTTCAATGCAGCACTATTTACAATAGCCAGGACATGGAAGCAACCTAAATGCCCATCGTCAGATGAATGGATTAAGAAGATGTGATACATTTGTACAATGGAATATTACTCAGCCATAAAAAGGAATGAAATTGGGTCATTTGTAGAGACGTGGATGGATCTAGAGACTGTCATACAGATTGAAGTAAATCAAAGAGGAAAACAAATACGTATAATGCATATATGTGGAACCTAGAAAAATGGTACAGATGAACCTGTTTGCAGGGCAGAAATGGAGACACAGATGCAGAGAATGAATGTATGGCCACCAAGGGGGGAAAGTGGTGGGGAGGGGGTGGTGTGATGAATTGGGAGATTGGGATTGACATATATACACTAATATGTATAAAATGGATAACTAATAAGAACCTGCTGTATAAAAAAATAAATAAAATATAATTCTAAAAAAAAGATCCTTCACAGCGCTACCGTTTCTGAGCTGCCTCTGTTGTTCTACACTGGGAAGATAAGGCAGCAAGACAGTGGGGTAGGTTTTATGTCCCCGGCTTTTTGGAAGAAAAGTAGCTGTAAGGATTGAATCTGAGAAGAAACAAACCATAGTCTGTTAGGCTTTGCTCTGTACAACACTGCTAAACCTCTCACTGCAATGACCCAGAAGTGTTTCCACCAATTTCATAACTTCTACATCTAAACTACACTAACACCATCCCCAGGCCTGACCAGACCAGCCTCTTTTCTGGCATATTTAGAATTTCTATTTTTAAAAGAATCATCTCCAGCTTCTAACTAAAACCCTTCATTTGGGTAGAAATGTATCACAAAGCACATCATATGCAGAGCATTCAAGCAGAAAAGCTATCATGTCTTCTTTGAAATCCACCAGGGAGCAAGAATTACAGAGTTTTTCCTTAGTAAATTCTGCGACCAGATAAATTAACAAAGTACAGATTACCTCCTGAGCTAAACTCTTTTCATGATAGCATAATCCAACCTTAACCTAGGATGTGCCAAGAAGTCTAACAACTCCTCCCCAGGAAAGAATGCACGTCTCCTCCCTGACTTGTGCTGAGACCATAATCTGCTGGGCACAGAGATGGAGTGCCAACACTCAGAAGAAATAAAAGAAACTGATTATAGTGGGAGCTGGAATGAGTGACCAGCCTTAGCCCACTGTGAACTCTTCCTTTCTTCAGAATATACAAATAAGTTGGGTCTGTATTAAGCCTACGGGAAGGGAGGCCTTATGGGGATTTTTATCATAACCATCATTCTCTGTGAGTCATTTTTGCTTGAATGGTTTTAAGACCTCTCAAGAAAGTTGGGTTAATAACGATGCCAATTTTTTTTCCTTTTTTTTTTTTAACATCTTTATTGGAGTTTAATTGCTTTACAATGTTGTGTTAGTTTCTGCTGTATAACAAAGCGAATCAGCTATATGTATACATATATTCCCATATCCCCTCCCTCCTGCGTCTCCCTCCCACCCTCCCTATCCCACCTCTCTAGGTGGTCACAAAGCTCCAAGCTGATCTCCCTGTGCTATGGAGCTGCTTCCCACTAGCTATCTATTTTACATTTGGTGGTGTATGTATGTCAGTGCTGCTCTCTCACCAAATTTTAATGTAAACAATTCTTACTGAAAGTAAAACTCTCTAATCTATTGCTTTATGTTGTTAATGGAAGACAGTTTTCAACCTTAGTCTGAGTCAAAGTAGTTGACTTAGTTTGGCTATACTACCTGTTTCTTAAACCAAAGCAGTTGTATTACTTTCACCTTTATAAAAAATCATTGCTTTTTAAAAAATTACAGAAGTTGTCTTTGCTCACTGAAAAAAAATCTAAAAAATCAAAACTATATAAAGACTGAATTTGTGAAAGTTTTAAACTCACTAGAAAATTCAAACAGTACACAATACTATATGAAATACAGAGTGAATATTCACCTTTCCCCACTTGCCCTTTCCCATATCCCCTCTCTAGGGGTAACCCAGATCTTTTGCTATGCATTCTTACAAAAGTTGGTTCATACTTTAGGTTTCTGCAACTATTTTTATTTAATAATAGATCACTAACAGCAGCCCATATCAGTGAAGACTGGTCTATCTCCTTCTTTGTATATTTGCAACCCACTCCATTGTATAAACTTTTGATTTATTTGATTATACTACGGAGTATTTTGTCATCAAGTTGTCTGTATTGCTATTAAATATGGAATAAATATCGTTGTCCATATGTCTTTTTACTCAGGTAGACGTTACTGTTGGACAATCCCAGAAGTAGAATCGATGGTTCAAAGGGTATGCAGAATTTAAATTTTTATATATGTTGCCAAATTGTCTTTTGAAAATGTTACTAACCATACATTACCATCATTTTATGGGAGTGTGCCTTTCCTCATGTACTTGCCATTCTAGATGTTATCTCTTTTTTTAATTTAATTTTTATTTTATATTGGGGTATAGTTGACTTACAATGTTTTGTTAGTTTCAGTTGTACAGAAAAGTGGTTAAGTTATACATATACATATATCCATTCTTTTTCAGATTCTTTTCCCATATAGGTTATTATAGAATATTGGGTAGACTTCCCTGTGCTATACAGTAGGTCCTTATTGATTATCTATTTTATCAATCTTTTTGATGTGCTAATTCCCCATTTGGAAATCACTGAAAACGTTATCACCTTCAGAGACAAATTTCCAAATATGGAAATGCGATTTTATTTATTCCAACATTCTAAGTTTGAGAAAGATTTGGATGCATATTTTATATACCAAAAACTAAGAGGTGGAATAAGTGACTACACTAAGGAGAACTATGCATCAGCAGCTAAGAATCCTTCCTCCCATCTGGGGGTCCCCAAATTGATAAGAATTGAAACAGTGGTGGCGATCCCCAAGTTACTTTCAAGGTTTCAGTCTTTCCATCTTTTCAAGATTGAGTATAATGAGGTGAAATATCATAGGCTTTGAAGTCAGTTAGAACTGAGATCAAATCTCTACTCTCATTCTGAGTAAGTGAATGAATGCTCCCTTGGTTGGGTTTCCTCAAATGAAAAGTGGTGGTATTTGGGCTGATCTCAAGGCAGAGTTAACTATGTAAGGTAATAAATAATAGCTGTGATGAGCAAATGGATGAATATGACCATGTAAAAATTAAATGTCTTTTCATAGAAACAATATACCATTTTACCAAAACAATATACCAAAGTCAAAAGATAAACAATATAGAATCATTTTTAAATTGCCTTCATTCATATAATTTAGCAAAATTTTGTGAGTTTATAAGTATATACCTCTAAAAGTGGAATTTCTGGGTAAAAGAATACATGCATTTAAAACTTTATCAACATGCCAAATGATCCTGAAAATCGATTTTGCCTATTTACATTCTCAATCGACATTGAATAAGAATGTCTTTGTCCCCACACCCTGACTAATAGTGCATATTATTAACATGTTTTATCTTTTCCAGTATGATAGATTAAAAAAAAAGTTTTTTATTGTTTTGATTTACACTTTTAGCAGTGAATAAATTTGAGCATCTTTTCATATGTTTATAATTATTTTAATTTTTCTATTTTTCTGTGAATTGTCTCTTCTTAATTATCTTTGAAATGTCTATTTTTCTATTGGGTAACTTGTCTATTTTTTAAAAATCAGTTTCTAAGAGCCCTTTATAGGTTAATTAAGTCTTTCTTCTGTCTTATCTGTTGCAAATAAATTTTCATTCTATATTCTTTTGTGTTCATTTTTTTTACCATGGGAATATGTTATGTTTTAAAATTAAAATTCTAGAATATATGTAAACATGTATTATATTATGATGTATCTATATCTGTGTATAATCACTTTCTTCTAATGCAAAATATACATTACCCATAATAAAGCCAGATAGGAAACATGAAACACCAAATTCCTGCCCACTGAGTGAAACTATGTTAACCCAATTTTATCTCACAGTGATCTGCAGCTCAATTTTGTATTTATATAGAGAGATTAGTGAAAATGGGAATATAAGTGAACTTATACTTGGTACACAATCTCCTTCAAAGTATGGAATTCTTGGGGAAAACCATAAATTAAGCAACTACTTTGTTTTAAAAATTATAAGCACTTAATTCATCCCTGTGAATGTGTAAATAGTTTCTCATAAATTAATTTGTGGCTCATCTTAAGTAAATATTTGAATTTTGACAAGACCGTTCTACAAACGAAGCCTTAACCAAAAGAAAAGATTTTGACATTGGAATTGCATGCCCAGAAAGACAAATCTGGGGTACAGCAGTGTGAGAAGACAGTGGGGAATTTTATTAGAGGAAACTTTGATGACCTTGATTCATGCCACAAAAATTGGGCTGCTGATTCCACCAGTCCTATTATGACCACTTTCAATAACTGAAAGTTACTAATGCTGTTTATTTCTGCAAACTTATTTCTGGAGAGTTCTCTAAAGGGGAAAAAAACAGGCTCTACGTTTTGATGATTTTCATTTTGGAATCAACACCCATCAGGCATCAGGCATGCAAATGTGGTTTAAAATGTTTATTAACTTCTTCGTGAGTTACAAACATAAGTGAAACAGTCGATGTATTTACAGTAAACCTAATAAACCTCCAGATAATGCAGTAGTTAGGTCAATCTTTTACTTCAAGTAATCCCATGAAAGCTGAGAATTGTAAATAAATCTCAAATATCTTATTCATTTTGTTTTTTGTTTATCTGGATGGATTTTGCTCAAACCCTGGGACACATAGTTCCACAGATTAAGATTTTTATGAACTACGAGTGCAATTACAATGTTAAATACCAGAATTCTCAAATCTAAGATATTACTAAATTAAAATAACTTTGAACCAAAACTTTCTGTGGTCACTATGAAATAAATACTTTATGTTCTTACAATTAAATTTTACCAATGGCTTTGAGTTAAAAAGGAGTTAAAGATGAGTGTGAGATTGCCTCTAATTTCTGGCAGCATTTTCCCACTTTGGTATCTGCACATGAATTTTCAGAGGGAACAATGTCCCTCAGTCTCGTCTTACAGAACATCACTAATACATCATCCAGCCCACTATGTTGAGTCCCTGTATGATGACCTTCAGGAACAATTTCTTGTATGTTTTGGTTTCAGAAGAAGATGCACTTCTAAGCAATTCTTGGCTTTCACCCTATGGAAAGTATACATCTTATAATGGATCATGTTTTCTTATTTCTTATGGTCACAAAGAAGCTCAGAGCCAAAACTGTGGCCCACTTCTAGCAAATGAACAGGATGTTATAATATTTACATCAAGAGCTAACTATCCTTGCCTGTTATCTTAGTTTTATACCCTATTTTTCTTCCATTCCCATTTTTTCATTTGTTTTATTTATTCATCTTTATGGCTTATATATTTCTCCAGAAGGCACCTCAAATCCTCTTTTAGACGATGGGGGCTAGGAAAATATTAAACAGATAGATATAAATAAGGCAAATAAATAATAAAATAGATAATAAGGCATATTGACAGAATAAAAACTGTCTATTATTATATATAAAAATTATATAATAAATTGATGAGAGGTAGTACCTCATCTCACATTGTACAATGGACGTGTTTCTAGAATGTTGCTTGCGAATCAAATTATTTTAAAACGAATATACATTTAATGTACTAGAGGAGCTAGTAGAATGGCATTATGAAATGCCATTCAAGCACTTCATAAAGCACAGAATGTTAGCATCATATGAATACTCAACTTCTGATACAGATGAGGTTTTTGTTATGCAGATTCAGGTTTTATGTTCCCTAATTTAAAAGAAAACTATTTACAAATGGAGTATAACCTTTAAAAGTTGTGAATCACTATGTTGTACACACGAAACATAATATTGTAAATCAACTATACCTCAATTAAAAAAAAAAGAAAACTAGAGTGTAAAAGTCCTTGTTCTTTCATTCCCCCTACTCCCTCCCACTTTCTAAAATTTTTCACTCCCTAGAGGAAACCACAGTTAATAATTTAATGTAATTTTTCCATATAATTTAAAAAATTAGTATTCATATCAACAATATATATTATATATAGAGAGAGGTTGGGGAACATTTTTAAAGTTTTCTGTGGTCTGCTGGTTTAAAAACAGAAGATAGACAAAATGGTTGGTGTGGATAACTGGAGAAGCTGCGGAGGGGTCCCAAGAACGGACTTGACCCAGAAAGGCTCTGGGTTCCCATCCAACTCCTATAACTATCTAATTGCATGATTTGGTCCAGTTGCTTTACTTCTTTAACCAGCTTCCTCACTGATAGAGGATAATCACACCTTCTTCATGGGACTGCTGTGAAGAAAAATTGACATAATTGCTGTGAATGTGCTCGGAATACTCTATAGTGTTAGGAAAACGTATGAGAAAAAAATTTATGAAGCAAATTTAATTTAAACAGACATTCTAATTTATTATTTGCCTACAACAGTTGAGACCTATTGACTTAGCTCTCAAATTCTTTTATCCAAGATATTATGAGTTCCTCTGGTTAACACATCTCAGCCTTCACCTGGTTCAGCAAGTGCTGCAGAGGGCCAGGGACCTTGAGTAAAGTTCTGTTACCCTGCAAGCCCTCACTCTCCTCAAGGAGTTCTCCAGCAGTTCCTCCCCTCACCTGACCTTTCCTGGTTTCACTGGGTAGACAATGGGTGGTAGGCAGTTCGGTTCCTTTCGTATGCAAAGCGTTCAGTATTCTTCCTCTTGGGTTTTCATTACTCCCTGGAAAAGTCTGATTAGCAAACTAGATTGATAGTTTATTTAGTAGTTGGAAATACTCTGTGTGCCTAATTTCTATAAAAATTGCTATGAAAAACTTTTTCATACCTGCTCAGATCCCTTTCTCATTCACATCTTTTTTTTTGCTTTTATAGTCCCACCTCTTTTAAAAATAAAGAGGATAGAAGGAAAGAACCAAGTAATATGTGAAGATAAAAAGTAGGAAAGGATCGAATGTGAAAGAAAAGAAGAGATGGAAATGCCCTGATCATGGTAAGGTTGCTAAATTCACTTCCTTGGAGTGTAGGCTGACTGACAACAGATGGAAGTTGGATCAGAGCTGGGGGCTCCCACCACATCTACTGGACTTCAAGGCTTCTGCCATTTCCATTACTCCAGGACACCTAGTTGGAAGCTCATGGCCCTCCTCTATCTTGTGGTGACCATAATGGGATTGAATTTGATACTGGGAACAGCAATTTATGAAGGATTTTGATGAATTGGAGTGTATACTAAGGTGGAGGTCCAGCATGGTGTAGGGTCTGGAAACCTCATCACATGAGAAGTAGTGGGAAGACCTGCATGTGTTTGGCCTGGAGGAGAGGTAACTTATGGTGAGACATGTGGAAAGTGTATCTCATGAAAAAAAGCAAATTTAAATTTCTAAATTTTCCCTATGTGCTCTAGAGATAGGATCAGGTATAAATAATAGAATAGCAGATTCTGGCTAAAGTACTCTTAACAAATGGTGCAGTCACAAAATGGAACTCGGTTCCCAACGAGGGAGCTAATGGCTTACTCATCAATATAATTATCCAGACAGAAGTGGAGGACCATCAATCAGATGCTTTTTAAAAACAAGCTTTTGCATTTGGTGGGAGGATAGAGAAAATAATCTCAAAATATTAAAAAAAATTTTTTTTAATTTTTACACTTAAGTCATTTAAAGGGGAACATTCATTCATGAGTCTCTGTTGAGACCTATCTTGTTTGGCTCCTTTCCACCCACTGGCTGCACATGGATGGCATTGCCCAGGTCCTGAGCTTTTCTGGGGGTGGTTCTGAGTCCACTAGAGAGAGTCCAGGCAATCATATTCCTTTTAGTTTTTAAGAGCTCTGAATCGAAATACCTATTTTTTTGAAATTCATAAAATAAATGGTGATTTTAAGCTTTAATTCTGGCTCTGGGACCTCCTCATAAGTCTTGGCTAAGAATTTCCAGATCATGAAATAGTTTTTCCCCTATTGCCTTTCAATAGAGGAAAGAAAAGATAAATACATTCCTCAGCTGTTTTCTTCCCTTCATGATTCCCCTGCCATCCTCTCAACCAAGGCAATTGAGGGTGGGGGCTGGGGACAGGGGTGGGGAGAGTCAAGGGTGCTCTTCCAGGGTGCTCACAGCATCACATGCTCAACTCCACAATATGCCCTGAGTCCTGGGCAAGGAAGGAATTCCCAGCATTCTTCCACCTGTTACCTGGCTTTCCCGAAACCCTTATCCTACTATAGTTTCCTCTGAGCAGCACTTCAGTGATTTACCTATTTATTATGTTTATTATTGTTCACTGCCTCTCCCAAATAGAATGTAAGCCCCATGAGGGCAAGGTCTTTGTGAACGTGCCATGTAAGTTTTGTTCTGAGGCATCTTACGATCATAGAACAAATCTGTCATGGTGCAGGCCCTTCAACATTTGTCAAAAGAACCTAGTGGGTGGGAATTCAGTGTTAGTTTCAAAAATCCTTTAAAGTAGGTGTGCTTTACAGTAAATATTGTATTAGTTTGGATCCCCCAGGAAAACAGGACCAGTAGGAGTTTGAGAGACTACAGCAGTAATTCAGGTGAAAGACCATGGTGGTTTGGACCAGATGTTAGGCATGGAGGGGTCAGGAAGTGACCCGATTTTGAATGTGGAGTGTGAGAAAATGTGGAGGATGGCAGTTCAGAGCTCTGTATAAAGATCTGGGTTTGAGATACAAATTTGGAAGTTCTACATATTCATTCAATTTGGTTAAGCATTTATTGGGCATCGTACCATTTGCTGGGCACCAACGTAGACATTTTAGGTACAGATACTCAGAATATATAGTGCCTCCCTCAGAGGTCTCATAATTAATGGGAAAAGTATACATATTAGTAAAAACTGAAATATTTAATACAAGTAGGTATAAAGACCCATGAGGATGCAGATGCAGGGATAGTTAATTAATTAATTCCACCTTTGGGAAAAGCCAGGCACTAAACAATTGAGCTGGAATTTGAAGGTTAAGGAGAATTTCCCTATATGGTCTCCAGGCAGCGGGGAAGGAATGGTAAGTACAGTTTCACATTTCATAAGGTAAATGTACTCTGGCATGCCTTAACTTGTAGCAAATTAGTTAATTCAGTACCCGATACATTCTCCCTCATAATCTGGAAAATATAAAGAGGCAAATACTACTATAGACCTATACATGATCATATATGAGATCAGAGGATCTCTATTCATGGGGCTTAAAAAGGACTGCCTTTCATGTAAGTTGCAAATTTATGTCTGGTTCCATAATTTTTTATATTAACCAATGTTTTCTGTGCATGATGACCTTTCTCCCAAAGACAGAGCAGTCAGCTTCCCTGTCTCACAGAATGAAGGCTCCAGATGAACCCAGAGGAAGAAAGAAGGTGATCTTTCTTTGCTAAGCATGGCCCTGAAATCATCTCAGGGCATAAACGATAGATCTTAGAAAATATTTTGTGAGTCCCTCTGGCACCTGCTAGAAGATTCTCTGAGCTTGAGGGTGAGGGGGGCGGGCAAGAATGAGAAGGCACAGAGGGGATATAAAGAGAGAATTTGGCAGTGTCAGAGTCTGAAAGGCCAAACTGGAAGTTCATCTCAGAAGGAGTGGAGTCAGCATTCATGGACTGCCTGGTCTCCAGTGCTGCCCTTTCAGCCAGCTTGGCAGTACTGACCACCCAGCAGGTGTTCTGCCTGCCTGTGCCCTAATCTCTCTCTATGTGGGCAATTCCCCTTTTAAAAACTCCAGACATTGGTAAGCACTTCTACTGCTCTAGCAAAGCATGGAACCCCAGCAATCAAGGGATTAGGGGTGGTTCTTAGGGAAAAGAAGCCTCATTATAGTTGAGTGGGATACAGCTAGAGCAGGACCAGTTCAAGATCAATACCCATCCTGCCTCCTGCCTCAGGATGGGACAGTGTGGTCCACACCCCTACTAGAATCTTTCCCCCTCCTTTCATTCTGGGTGTCTTTGCCTTGAACAGTTGGGTTGTTGAGCCACAGCTGAGCGCCAGAAAAGACTCTAAGGAACAGAATTTTCCACTTCTTTGATTCCTTTAAAAAGAAGGGTATCTTATGTGACATCTGCTGCCCGAAGTCTTTGGTACTATGCCCCTTCCCAAGTCTTGGCATACCTGTACTATTTTCCACGCCCTGGGGATTTTTTATTCTAGTGCTAAGAAGCTTGGTTTCTTTAAGTGGTTGCTTAAACATTTCTCTCCGGGTATAAATTTGGCTTTGTGTCTGGGAACCCTGTAAAAAAAAATGTCATTTAGTAAGCCGAATCTGTTAAATAAATGACGTTACAACTGGCTGTCAGTAATAAAGTAAATAGTAAAAAGATAGCATGATGGGCTGCTCTGTCAGATCTCAGACAACCTGGAACTGGACTTTTGAACTTTCTACTTAGAAAAGCATGTGGTGACTGGGAGTTTGATGCTTTAACAAAATGACAGGCTTATGCAGAACGATACTGACTTTCTGAAGCACTTTGACAGCTTCTTCTCTCACTTTCTTTTCACTGCAGTGGAATGAAGTGGGCAGGCCCGTATTTGACAGATGTCCAGCGCAAGACATTTAAAAACCACGTTCCCTAGGTCACACACAAGTACAGTTCTCAGGCCGAGGTCTGTGTCTGGACACCCTGCTTCCCTGTGCTCCAGTTTCTGGACATACCCCTATTCTAACATGCCTCGTGTCCTTGGTAAATTACTTCATCTCTCTTGCCTCCGTTTTCTAACCTCTGAAGTAAGGTCCTTTAACTATCTTTTCACCATGCCCCAGGGAGCAGGAGTTTGGAAATTGGTTGCAGGTGTAAAGAGGCAATGTTTGGTTTGCCAGTTACGCTTTCCAAGCTGTCTTGTCCGTTTCCCCCCCCCACCCCCCCGCCCCCATTCCAGCAGAAAGCTAACCTTTCTGTAAGCGTTCCCTTGAATTTGTTGACTGCATTTAGGTTCTTTTAGGTCCTGCCTTTTTTTTGGGAACAGGGGTGGGCGGAGAGGAAGGAAGTGTCCTGCAACTACCAATATTTTCCTCTAGGAGGAGCCGCGCAGCCCAGATGAGAGTGACACGCACCAACTCCAACTCCTCGCCGGGGAACGCTTCATCCCAGTTCCGCGGAGTGCTCGGTCCGAACTGCGCTCGGCGCCTCCCCAGCGGGTCTCGAACCAGCCGCCCTGAGCTCCCGCTTCCCCTCGCTGCGGCAGCCTGGGTCCCGAGGGCGGCGGGCCGGGCGCGGCGTGACCCCTAGTGAACGGCGCCCGCCGGTTCTCACCCCTCCCCTCCCCTCCCATCCTCCCTTCCCGTTTCACCCCTCCCCTCCCCCTCCCCAAGCCTGACAGCCCGGGAGCTGCCAAGCAGGGCGCAGCCATGGGAAGAGGAGGCGGTCTAGGGAGCGGCGGTGGCGGCAGCAGCGGCGGCTGCTGCAGCGGCGGCGGCGGCGGCGGCTGCTGCTGCTGAGCCGAGGCAGCGGCGAGGACCCCGGGCTGGGGCCGCGCAGGCCGGAGGGCCCCGCGCCCTCGGCCCCAGCGCGGCCGCGAACCGCTCTCTCTCTCCGGAGGCGAGGCTCGGAGGTACTGGAAGGGAGCTCCGGAATCGGGCTCTGATTTTCCCCATGTTGTGTCGGGGGGCCTGGGAGTGGAGCCTGGGACGCCAGTTGTTTATGAAAGTGGGGATCTGTCTTATGTATTTACACGGATAATTTTTGTCCTGGTGACTTGGGGGTTGGCACTGCTCCCCTCCTCTTCACCAAGAAGTTGTTTTCTGCTGGTGGGTAGTTGTAACCCGATCCACGCTCTGAACGTGTGCGTGTGTGTATGTGTAAGTGGGTGGGGGCGTCAGGGAGTTGGAGGTGACAGGCGAACCATCCCACGCTGGCGCCTGCTCCCACCCGCGTTTACGGTGCCTGGAGGGGCTTCCTCCGAAGCCAGTTTTGTTAAAGTCTTAGAAGTTTTGCGACTGTTTCTGTTTGACATCATCAGCCGGCCGGGCTGGGGCAGGAACTGCTGAGGCTTCGCTGCTAAGCGGGGAGAGGTCCCTGGCTGCGCCGCGGGAGGAGAGGGGAGGTTGTTCGGCTGTGCGCCTCTACACCGCGCGCTCCTTCCCAAAGCGCACCACCCTTGCGCGTTTCTGCGGACTGCAGCCGCGCATTGGCACCAGCGGAGCTGGGGTCAGTTAGAGTCACGGCCACCAGTCCCCATGAGCTGGGGTGGGTGGAGATCGTGGCGAGCCGAACTCCTCCAGCCCTGAACACACTCGTGGTTATGAAATCAACCAGGCTTAAAGTTTTGACAGAACTGCCCGAGGCAAGAGAGCCGCGCGGGTGAGTGGGGTAGCGACGGGTCGGGGGGAGAAGACTCCGGCGGCGCGCAGAGGGTGCTGGGCAGGGTCACCCACTTGCGGGTGCACAGGGAAGTCTATTTTGGGGTGAGTGCTTTATATATGAGCCTGAGCTGGGGGTATACCGCCTGCTGGGGTCATGCTGTGGGAGTGGGTGGCCCGGTGCAGGGTCAGTGGGCTGAATGGGTGTACGTGCGCGCTGTGTGTGTGCGCGCGTGTGTGCGCCTGGGGGGGCGTGTCGGAGTCTGAGCCAGTAGGGTGTGCAGGGGGGTTGGGGGGAGGAGGCCAGAGAGGTGCCGCCCGCCTGTTTGTGCCGCCAGGAGACCTTGGAAGGGACAGGGAAAGGTAACAGGAGGCCAGAGGTTTGGGAAGTCTCAGGAGTTTCTGTACAGGATTTAAGTACCACGGACTTTAAAATACTAATCCCTTTGCCTTCGAAAGTCTGGAGGTGGAGGTTTCTGGAGCTCTCAGGAGACCTGCATAGGAGGACGGAGGGTCTAGGAGATGTGTTAATGTGTGGGTTCAGAAGCCCGGCGACGCGGACCCAGGTTGGATCTGTGGATCTGAGATTCCCAGGGTACTGTTGTGCACAGCCTCTGGGATGTTTAGACTCCCTGGTGTGTGTGCCTGGGAAGGCACTCATCTTTCCTCACCTGAGCAGGTGGTGTCATCCTGGAAGTCCTCCTCTCTGGGGTGCCAGGGTATAGACCTTGGAGGTCTATAGTATTGAAACATTTCCAGAAATTAAAATGCTGGATAGGAATGAAATAAAATGATTTAGTAGACAGAATTGTTGGTTCCATCTTTTCTGTGATTGAGGATTCTTCTTCCTTTTGAGAAAAACAAAGCTCAGTGTTCCCAGATTAGATTTCAAGGGCCATTCGTGGTTTCCCTTCAGATGGACTTTAGATGGAGCTGGAAGGATGTGTTTTAAGCCCAGAGACCACTGGAAAACTTCATTCGTAACTTAAGTATGTCCCATCTCTCATCTTCTTCCACCCTTGTAAACTTTTTGCTTCACATGAGTCTAAGGAAAGTTGGTGAGTCAACATTCAGCTTTTCTTTTGGAGTAAATATATCACAGTGAAATTATAGCTTGGGTCTCCTGAATGGCATGGAAAACCAACACTTATGGGCAGAGGTGTGAAATGAAAATCTATAAATGCATCGACAAAGCGACGACACGAGTGCATTTTTTTCCAAACTGAGCATAACTTTGCCTTGCAAATATTTGTTCTAGGCAGAGTTTGGGGCTGTGTTTTTGATTGTTAGTTTTTAGACAGCAGACTTCGCATCATAAACCTCTTCAAAATGGATTCTAGATGCCTTTTCTGTGCTATCTCGGGTGCCTGTGTTAACAGATGTATACAGTGCTTAGTAACCTATGGAATTGTGTTGAGTATCTTGTTATCTCAAGACAAAATGTTTATAGCATAATGTAATAAATGAGCCCGAGCTGCCCTCTGCTTCTGCTAAGCGCGTGAAGCACCCCAGCATGGAAACAAATCTTGAAGTTGGTCCAACTTGGCGAGCCTTTTTGGCTATCTGCTGGTAAGCGTTGTTAATGTAAAGATAAATCTGAGTGATACACTGAGAATGCGGCACAGCAAATTGTTTAGCTCAGAAAAAAGGCATGGGTTATATGTTTTAAATCTGCTAATCTTAAGCTTCTCTGGTCATTCCACTGGTAAATTGCACAATTCTGGAGATTTGGTTTACTTTCAGGGAAGACATTTTTTAAAAGTATGTCAATAATGAAAATAACTTCTATTTTTTAGTGTGTTCACATGCGTCCATACAAACCGTCACTTTTTCTTCTTAAAAAAGAAAACCCTGGGCTTCCCTGGTGGCGCAGTGGTTGGGAGTCCGCCTGCCGATGCAGGGGACACGGGTTCGTGCCCCGGTCCGGGAGGATCCCACATGCCGTGGAGCGGCTGGGCCCGTGAGCCGTGGCCGCTGAGCCTGCGAGTCCGGAGCCTGTGCTCCGCAATGGGAGAGGCCACAATGGTGAGAGGCCCACATACCACACAAAAAGTAAATAAATAAATAAATAAATAAAAAGAAAACCCTATAATATCTGTGGTAGTGACAAATAATATGAGTATTCAAATCACGGAATCACTTTCTGAATCTTGAATTGATAAGAACTGAAGTTCAGTAAGGCTGAAGTCAGACCTTTGCTAATCGGGTAAACAAGGCAACACAGGATGTCTTTTTGGCAAGTGATTTTTTTTCAACCCGGGGCAATATAATGTAAACAATATACTCAATAACATGGTTGATTAGTATGATCACCGACTTTATAGGTAACTCCCTACGGGGGCAAGAACTTCCACTTCAGTAGCCCTCCATGTCAGTGGGCCAGCTTCCCTCTCCCTGGAAATAATCAGATGGAAATCCTGCTTCCTCACTAGCCAGTCCATTCTAGGGGAGATTTATGTTTAGAGAGTTCTGCCTGTACTGAATCAACACTTTCTTCTGCTCACTGGCCTAGTATTAAGTTGCTGGAACCACACACAATGAATCTAACCTCTCTTCCCTTTAAGTGCTGTATTGGAAAACAAACAGTATGCTCCTTCTTCCTGAATTCTTTTTTGCCTGTTCTTGGAGCTGTTCCTCACCCACTGTGGGGTGCCACCCTTTTCTGCCCTGACCAGGATGCCTCGAGTCCACATTCTCTCCATCCCTCCTAATGTACGTCATTGAAAACAGAGATGTGAAATCCTTAGTCCTGGACTTTCTATATCTGTTAAGTCAGCTTAATATTCATAAGCTGTTCTAGCCATCTCATTACACTGTTCACTAATTTCAAACCTGTAAACAACTCATTCTTTTCAGATTATTAATCATCCACAGTCAAAACATTATGACGATAGTTTCAAAACATTTGTTCATGCCTGAACTCCCAAAAAATCTGTGGAAAGTATAATACTTTGCAGGTAAATAGAATTCTACGTGCAGTGAAGACAGCTACCTAATTTCTTACTATCAAGGAATACCAAGCCCCAGAACAGCAGAAGTAGAATGTTCTGAAGACAAGCAAATTGCCACTGCATGTTACAGACAGGTAGAGACTACATTGCAAGGTGTTCTTTTCATGGACCTCATTGTGTCTGCTTCCATGAGCATGAGTCAGCACTAGCAATCAGCATTTATTGAAGGCTTGTTCTATCCAAGTCCTAGACACTATGCCATCTGGCCATAAATGAGGTGAAAGTACATCAGACAGAAACGCTTCTTCAGGAAACCGGGATTTAAGGTGTCCATACAGGACATGAACTGAGTCCACAACCTCATCTTCCTCTGGAGGTAAATGCTTGCCAGTGCCGCAGGGAAGTCTAGAGCAGGTGTATCTGGCCATCAGCCCTAAGGGAGTTCCCTGAAGCTCCTCACTTACCAAGTCCTCTCCTTGGAGTAAGGAAGCAAAGCTGGTATACACAGGACACACAGGGGAGAGGGTGTGCTTCAAAGACAACCACTTTGGGACCCATCAGAGCTCAGTTTGAGTCTGAGCTTTACCACCAACATGCAAATTAACTCCTCTGAGACTCATTTTTCTCCTCTGTGAGAATTCTAATGCCTACCGCCTGGGGCTGAGGCATTTCCACACAAAGTCTGTAGCATTTATGGCCTGTACTTTGCATTAGACACCTATCTGTTATGATTGATTTCTCTTTTGTGTATCTGTCTGAGGCTTCTTGACTAAATTATGAGTTTCCCAGCTGAGAATCTGACACAGATGAGAATCTTCTGTCTTCCTGCAGGAAATGTTTATGGTTGACGATGACGACAGTGTTGTTTATTTCAGCAAGTCTGGATGTGAAAGAAATGACCCTTTCTTCTTGGCAAAGAGAGAAAACCAACCTGTGATATAGACTGACATCTGGGCCTATCAGAAGGCCCTACTGTGTGCACAGACCTTCAGTCAGGACAAGGGGCCAATGAGAGTCTTGTGCTCTTAGATGAAGTTGTCCGTGCTGTCCCCCTGGCGTGTGTGTGTGTCTGTTTGTGTGTGTGTTTGCTAGACCCACTGATAAGTATTTGGACATATAAGTTCTAAACCAAAGTTCAACTTTGATATAAGAAACCTGCAAGTTAGGATGGCATCATGTGAAATAATAGTAAACTAGGGTGTCAGGAAACCTGGGTCCCCTCTAAGCTCTGCCTCTAACAGGCTTTGTAATTGTTGCAAACTACTGAATTTCTTGGGTTTCATATTTCTTACACATTAATAACATAAACAACAACAAAAAAAGAGGAGTAAACAAGATGACCTCTTAGGATTCTTTTCAGGGCTATGTTTGAATCCATCAAATTATTGAATTTCTGTCTTCTCTCAGCTCTTTTGGGGCTTTGCTTGAATGTCTGCGGGAACACCTATTTCATTCATTTCCAGTTTCATGGTCTTTTTACATATCTGTCTTCCTTGCTAGGCTGTGGGTTTTTCAAGAGCAGAAAATAAATTTTATTCATTTTTATATTTTTCCACTCTGCTGAATGCTGTAAACATAGCAGTTGTGGGAAGAGTGTTAGTTGAATTAATGTGGGCTGCTTTGGACAGTCAAGCTATAATTCATATCACTTATTTAACAATACACAACAATTTTGAATATAAGCATCAGGAAATAGTGTTTGCTGATTCTTTTCCCTTACCATTAATTTTTTTTTTAATCAATGAAGTAAAACAGATAAAAATGTAATCACATCTGTGCTTCCAGCTCCCATTCTAAACAATAACAGCTCATCATGGTCTGAAGCAGGAGTTCTTTCTGAAGTAGTTGCCTTTCTTTTGTTGTTGTTTGTGCTTTGAGCTAAAGAAAATTCCATGAGGAGTACCAGACCCTTAAAAGAAGGATGACAGAGAGGGTCATTGTTTAGTCTCAACTTCTTTGTTGGGTGTTTCTCACTACCTTTTAATATAGGTAAATGAAGCCTTAGGTCAGGCACAAATTTCACTTACTAATGATTCATAGGAAGGCAGTGATTTTTGTCAGAAATTGTTGGGCTGTGTGATTCGCATCTCAACGTACCTTCAAATATTCCATTCCAAAATCAGTAGATAATTTCTTCTACAGAGTGCTTAAAACTTCCAGATGTGTTTACTGCTCTGATTAGGGCTTGCGTCTTTTGTTATTGACTAGGCTTCAGTCAGTTTTCTTTAGAAGAATATCATTATAATCCCAGTGAATTATTCTTCTTATATTGTGAATTCGTTTAAACATCAACAAGTCTATCCCCCAGCTGGCTGGGCTTCTAAGTGGAAAGTGTATCCTAGGGAAAACACTCACTTCATGGAGATTTGGCGCCGGTGGTAGAAAGCACCCTGATAAATCCCTCAGTCAGCAGTAGAACCAAAAGGGCTTGCAAATTGAACAGGTGCTTTGATGTATTTATCTATGGTGGACAGCCTGCTATGCTAGACATTTGCTATAATAACTCCTTGATTGTATCCTCAGTTGTTTATCGAATGAAACATTTAAAGTAGTATATAATTAAAAACCTTAAAAGAGGCCTCCCTCTTTGTTCCTTTAGTTTATTAGAAATATGATAGTCACTGGTACAAAGAAAAGCTCTTTTTTTTCTGGTTTAAGACATGTGCTTTATCATAGGAAGCATCACGTCCATCTTTTTTTAATCTTTGAGTGGCCATATAGAAAAAGTAGAGTGAAACCATTACAAAGCAAAGTCTCACATAGTTCTCTCCCCGTGCTCATTAAAATAGAAGGTGCGACCATGATGCAGAAAACAGCTCATCTCAAGTCTGATGACGGCTGATGAGAATCTTCAGTCAGCCTGCCAATTTTGATTGCTGTCTGTCAGGAAATCAGCCTTTGTCCTTGGTCAGGATGATGGCATATGATCCTGCTTCACCCTGTCAGCTGCTTCTTTGGACATCTTCAAGCTCTGTTACTGTTATCCCAGAAAACCTCAATTTGGTAAAGCAAAGTAAAGAAGAGCCTTGAAAAGCATATGTGAAGGAGAAATAAAAAGATTCCTAAAGACGAAACCTCTACAGTAGCTTCTTCCCGAAGGAGTAGAAGAAAATACTAGAATCCCTGGACAAGATGATGATGACTGAAGAAAAGACACCATTTTTATACCTAGCAAGTCTGAAACATTAAAGAAAGAGCAGCAAAATGAAGAGGAAGGATTTCTTTCCTATCAGCAGTCAGTGTAGCATCTTATTTCCAATAGGGACATTGGCAAAACAGTACTCTGCTTGTCATAGAATAAACAGTCAATAAATATTTTATTAATGACGTTAGTATGTAGTAAAACACAGAAATTGAATTGTTGACAAGAAGTATGTGGAGAGTTGGGGACAAAGGGACGTGGATAGGATCAGGTGATAACTAGGATCTAAGCTCGTAATGCAAATTTGGTATATTTCTCCTTAGATTAATGATGGCACCCAAACCTGATGACCAACTTCCCAAAGTGGATCTTGTTCAGGGCCTTGGAAACATCTAGAAATTTTTAATATCTGAAGCAAGACGGAGACATTTTGAATTTTTCTGTAGGACTCAGTAGGACTGGGGAGACATATCCAGTTTGCCAGCTCAGCATTCCATTGAAGGGGTATCCTGTAACCTCCTTTCTCATTGCATAGTCCAGAGTTTTTCTTTACACCTTCATGATTCCACTGGACCCTTTCCTGCTTGAACTCCTAATTTGTGGATGAAAATTTGGTGAGGTGGGATTTCTATAACTTTGGGAATTCTCTATCTTTGATATACATTTTATTTAAAAAAAATACTTTTGACTGTGGGAAATTTTACATAAACAAAGTAAAGAAAATAGTATTTTGAGCCTCAGGTACCCATTACTCAGCTTCCAGAGTCATCAATATTTTGCTAATCTTCTTTCATCTTTCCACCGTGCCCCCTGAGTATTTTAAAGCAGTCTCAGACATCTTGTCCTTTCCTTTTGTAGATGTAAATATTATACTTTAGGATGCATATCTAACAAGTAAGCCTCCTATTTTTAATAACTGCATGGTCTGTATTTTATGGAGGATAGAGAGATAGTACTTTATGAGAGGACATTATCCTCTTCAGGCCTGACTCTGTGATATGATGGAGGTGTGATTGTGTGTGTGTGTGTGTGTGTGTGTGTGTGTGTGTGTGTACACGCACATTTATACACATATGCATCCATGTAGGACTGGTCCTCTTTTGTAATTCAGGCCCCAGCTCAAATGTCACCTTCTCAAAAGGACTTCTCTGACCCCTAGCTAGAGTAACCTTTCCCCATCTAGGTCATGCTATTGTATAACCCTGTTTTAGTTTCTTCACAGCACTTACCACTATCTAATATTATCTTATTTATTAATTTATTTTTCCATTTTTTGTCCATCTCCACCAACAAAAATGTAAGCTCCCTTATAGTAGTGACCTTTTCTGTTCACTTTATATCCCATAGAAAATCCTTCGTAAGTTTTGGTTGAATGAATGCATTTTAAGTAGTTAATGGAAGTTTTGTTAGCATTCTTCCAAAAATTTATTTTCCTTCCACACGTCCAAAAATGCATGACTTTCATGTGCCAATTCCTAGTGTATTTATAATTTGGTGAGATTTCCTCATGGTATGGAGTGAGGGACCAAAGATAATCCAGGATGGTTATAATCTCTCTCCATAAATGACCTTAAACTGATATATTCAATAGCCACTTCACTTGATCAGCAAATATAGTTATGAGTAGCATCTCGGTTTGGATTTCTCTCAGAAGAAAGCCATAACACAAGGATTCAGGTAAAAGTTTATTTGAGAAAGTGAAAAAAGGAAGCGAAAGGAGCCAATAAAGGGTGTGTTATGAAGCAAGTTACCGTCATTGGCAACTGGAGTTTGTCATCTTCCTGGAGAGATTTTGGGAGCCCAGGCAAAACACACACCTGAGCCCTCTCACCCAAGGTTGAAAGAGTTGGAATAATTTACCCACCAACTTCCATCAGTCACTAATTCCTGGTCACTAACATTCGGGAGGGCAAAGCAATCTGAAGATGCAAGAGAGAACCTTCAGGCAGAGAAATACAGGTGCTGGCCGTTAGAAATTAGGCAGTGTGCCCTATTAGGGGTGAGAGGGCATGGTTGGGGAAGGGACAGGCATCTTGCACTGGATAACACAATATGATTTTTTTAAATAAACTTTTTATTTCTCCACTTGCCCATCCCCTATCCTTGGTGCCTTTTGATGGGCATGCAGTCTTTGACAAAACTGTATTATGAAACGTGCATGGTATATTTCTTAGTAAGCTGGATTAGCTGTCAGCCTTGGATCTGTGGAACATTTTCAGAGCCTAACTAATAATTGTAAAACCTGTTATCTTGATATACACATACATTGACCGTAAAGCTCATCAGAAAGTTACCCCATGCTCTAATAATAAAGTTTTGATCCAGGGCCCAATTATAGGCTTGGAAGCAAAGCACCTCTATAGAGCAGGCATTGATGTTGTGTAATAATTCAAATATTTTATTATTTTATAATGTGCTTAAGTCTGGATAGTTAACATCCATTTCTCAGTCTTTCCATAGTTACTATCCTTTTTTTTTTTTTTTTTTTTTACATATTCCATGAGGGATATGGAATATTCAGTGAAATCTTTGACTGATCTTTATACTTTCAACAGCCCAAATGAAAATTACCCTTGGTTGCCTTGGAACTTGGGGCATAAAATTCAGAAGAAATTTTTATAAATTATTCAAGCTTTGACTCTGGGAAGATAAGCAACATGGATATGTAGGCTAACCAATGCTTAAATTCCTCTAACCTCTAATTCTAAATTCAGAAAAGAATAGGCTTTAAGGTTTTCTGTTAATTTTTGCTTTGATGACAAGTTGTTGGAAGCTTAGAGTTAGTATCTAATAACACAATCTATGTAAAACACAAAGTATTGGCTCAGAATGAGACCTAACTTCTAAGAAGATACAAAGGGACAATCATGTAAAAATGGTCTTTGTTTTCTTAGAAGGAATAAACAGGGATTGACTGAAAGGTAATCCCTTCAGATTCTAATGTTTAAAGCATTGCACATTTTTAAAGGAGAAAAAGCATTACCTTTCAGATCACATGTATGAAACTGTTTACTTAAATGGCTACCTTAGGTTGGCATGGTTTTAAATCATGACCTTTAATCAAATGGTCAAAGGACCATTTGACCTTTGACCTTTGTGTTTGTGATACAGGCACAATCTGTTAATGCAGATTTACAAACTGTGCTCCAGCCAGCCCCCTCAGGGCCCTTGGGGTGTCCAGAGCAGAGGGCCAAGCTGGCTGCACTGCATGCTTCCCACCCGCAGAGTGCCGTGCTTTCATCTGTTGTATATACAACCCTTCTGAGAACGTTTAAGTTGAAGGAACAGCCTCTGTTCTTTAAAAAAGCAGGCAAACAAAAATATTTAAACCGTTATATATTTCCTTATTTTGTTTAGACTGCTTTTCTGACCACTTCTCTTTAGGAAGTACTTCTTCTCTTTAGGAAGCCCCTGGATTTCTAGAGGAAAAACTAGCTTTTCTATGTCACATTAGCTTTTCTATGTCTAACTTCAGATTTACTTTCGTAACAGTGAGATTGTAAGCTCCTACAGGGCAAAGGACTGTGTATTCTTTACTCGGTGGGCACTCAATAGTTTGCTTCACCAATAACTGTTGTATGGGCAACATTAAGGAAGTGCTTACTATTACCAGGGGCTATTCCAAGGCCTTTTTTCATGTTATGTTATTTAATCCCACACAAAACCCCCATGAGCCACCTGATTCTGCATTTGGTGAAACTATGACATAGGGAAGTTAAATTTATGCAAGGACCCACAGCTGTAAGTAGCACGGTCAAGATTCAAACACAGCTCTTCCTAATTCCGAATGTGGCCAACTCCCATGCTTCTAGCCACTGCCTATGTGGTGGTTTTAAAAATATGTCCACAAATTCTTTGATACTCTTCCCATCAAGAGGTGGAGTCCAGGTTTCCCTCCCTCGGAGTGGGGGCCGGACTTAGTGACTCATTTCTAACGAACAGAATAATGTACAAGTGAAGATGTGCAACTTCGGAGACTAAATCATTCAAAGGCACTGTGGCTTCTGTCTTGGTTGCTCTGTCTTTTGGACTGTTCACGCTGGGGGAAGCCAACAGCCATGTTTTGAGCTGCCCTATGGAGAAGCCCACATGGAAAGAAAGTGAGGGAGTCCCATGGCCAGTGTGGAATGAAGAACTCAGGCCCCCAACCGAATAGCCAATGTGAAACTGAAGCCTCTTGACAGCAGCCACCATACGAGTGACCTTGGAGGTGGAGCCTTCAGCACCAGTCCAGCCTCAGAATGACTGCAGTCCCCTCCCCGCCAACAACTTGACTGCAACCTTGTGAAAGACCCTGAGCCAGCGAAGCCTCTTCTAGGTCCCTGCCCCTAGACTGTAAGATAATAAATGCTTGTTGTTTGAAACTGCTAAAATTTGAGTTAACTTGTCATGCAGTAATAAATAGCTAAGGCAGCCTAACACTGCCTTGATTATTAAAAAAATAAATTGTCTTAATTTTATTAAATCTTAAATTTTGAAATATTGATCCAGCAAGGAGAAATTTTCCAGAAAAAAAACAGCTTCCAAATGTGAGTAGTAAAATATTAATGCCCCGTCAACATAATAGTTATAATGACTTCCCTGGGATTGGGAATTTTGTAATTCAAAGGACAGCTGCCTTAAAAGTCCATGATTTAAAAGGAAGGGTATTAATAATAACCACATTGTTGAAGAGAGCATTTTGAACTTTTAAAAAATTCTTGTGGGAAAACTCAGGAAGTATTTTGTTTGGTAAGTTATCGCTCAAAATCTTAAATTGTCAGGAGCACGCTTGCACTGTACATTATTTAAAGAGAGATATAAAACAAAGTTGAATTTTAACCTCTTCCCTAGTGATTTCACTCAGCTTTTCAAAGGGGGTCCTAAAAGCTCATAGGTCAAGCCGTGTCTTGGTTTGCTCTGCCTGCCAAATTGAATTAACTCTGCTTTATGGCCACTTGCAGTTTAATAAATTACTTGGACTTTGATTAATATCTTTTGAGCTTAAGCCCAAGAATTTGTATAAGACTTTGGGACAAAGTACTGTAAACTTATTTAAAGATGGACTCTGAGAGCTGGAAGGGATAGGTTAGTGTTGGTTTTAGTACATGTATCGGTTCTGAATTTGGAGCATTTTAAGATCCTTATGGAAGATCCTAAATTATTTGCCTTTTAAAAAAATATGTGAAAGTGATTTTTTTCTTATATATCTACAAAGTAAGTGATTTAAGTAATTTAAGGAATTCATTCATGAAGTGGATATGGCTAGTTCTTGTTTGGTTTTCAGAATGAATACAGAGATACTGGTTTTCCTTCCCTACGTTGGAGAACACAGATCAGACCCTGCTAGTCCTTCCCTTTCAATGTTTTTTCCTCCATGCAGCCTATTTTAAAGTATTTAAAAAATACTTTTTATATTGAACTGGACTTGAAAGTTTATGCTTGACCTTGATTCTGGGTTTGTGTGCTGCAGGGGAGGATAAAGATGAATATTGATAGCTGAGTATAAAGATCCATCATTACTATCATTCATTCAGTCACTCACTCACAAACCACTCCTTAATTCAGTCTATACTTTGCCCAGCAGAGCAGGAGACTAGGTACTAGAATACTATCATATGGTAAGCAACTCAGACATAGCCTCTGCCTCACAGGAGTTCATGGTCTAGTATAAGGAAAAACAGTTTTAAGTACTATGGAATCAAAGTATAAGGAGACATGATTCAGGTTGGGGCTTGGTGGTTAGGGAAGGCTTTCAAAGGAAGATATTTGAGATCTAAAGGAGTAGAAGTAAGAGGAAGAAGGAAGAGCAATCTGGGCAGAGGGAACAGGAGGCAGAAAGGTACCCAGTACTGTTGAGAACTGAAAACAGTCAGTGTGGCCAGAGCCCAGAGAGCAAGGAGCATGGCCTAAGAAGAGGCCAGAGAAGTAAGCAGGGACTGTATCTCACATGGTCTTGCAGGCCGCACTGTAGTCTTTATCAGTAGAAAGGGAAATAGAAAACCATTGAAGGTTTTGAAGCAAAATAGTGACACAATCAGGTTTGCATTTGAAGGAGGTCACTTCGTTCCATGATGAAGAATGGATGGAGGAGGTGTGGACAGAGGTGTTCAGGGAGATGTGTTCTGAATCTGTTGGAGGCCAGAGGTGTTGGTAGCATGAGCCAGAGTGGTGGTGATAAAGATGGGGAGAAGTGGAGAGATTTACTGTTACTTATGGTTAATAGATATACCACTTATTTATGAAGGAAAGTAGACTGGACTTCGTGCTGACTTGGATATGATTGTGTGAGGGACGCCATGGAAAACTGCCCGGTATTTGGCTTCTTCAGGGCAACGGGGAACACTGGAGGGAGACCAGGCATAGGTTAGGAGAAAGTAGTTCGGTTTGGGGCCATTTTCAGTTGGAGGCCTTTTTAAGACATCCGTGAGGAGATTCCGTGTGGTCTCGGTCCTGGATCAGAGGTGTCTTGAGATATAAATTTGGAAGTCAGGGGTTTAGACACAGTATTGAAGCCACAAAGGTATCACTCTTAGCTCACAGGGTGAAAATGGAGTGAGAGAAGAAAGCGTAGCTCTGAGCCACGAGGAATTCCAACATTTAAAAGCCACGTGGAAGAAAAGCTGACAAATAAGAATGAAAAGTGTGACAGAGAAGATGCTAGAGTGTCATCTCAGAGGCCAGGGAAAGAGAATCATTTCAGATGCTGCTGAGGGGTAAAGTAAAAAGGGCCCTGTAAGTGTCCTTTGGGTTAGTAAAATGACGTCTGGAAGGACTTCAGGGAGAGCTGGGCTGGTGTAATGATGGAGCAGAGGCCAGAATGAGGCGTCATGGGGAGCGGGGGTGTGAACAAAGGGGCACAGTGGATAGAGATATAGCTCAAGACATTTGGCTCTGGAGGGGAACAAAAGGATGGAGCTTTAACTAGAGGAGGAAATAGCGTTAAGGGAGAGGTTTCTAAAGTTAGGAGACCCAAGCTTGTCTAAGGGTTGATGGGAAAGAGCAATGGGGAGGATGAGGGTTGAAGAGAGAGAAAGGGTGGGTAATCAATCGTGCAGGATTCCCAAGAAGATAGAAGGGGTTCCACTCTGAGGACAGCTGGAGGAATCAGAGAGGAGAGAGGATTCCTTCCCTTCTGCACTAGGAGGGAAGAAGGAAAGGGTGCAGATGCCGAGGTGTGGTAGCTGCAAGTTAAAGGCGTCTCTATGAAATGGCTTCTTTGAAAAGTAGCTGCTGAATGGGAGAGAGAAAGGGAAGAAATCCTGGCAAAGAAAGGAAGTAGTTTCAGATTTTTGAGGAGGACAGAGAAAGCTCGAATATATGAAAGGGAGTAAATTAGTAAAGCTTAGTAGGATCCCTAGTCATTTCTTGAAGGCCCAGTTGAGGCTGATGTTCACAAATTCATGGTGATACACTGTTAAAAGAATTAAAAAGTATTTGATGCTTTCTGGAGGCATTCAGCCATTGCCAAGCACAGGGAAAGTGGGGTCATCTAGGCCTAAGGTTTTGTCAAAGAGCTGTGATGAAAAGATGGCAGCAGCAAGGGAGCCTCTGAAATGATCAACCAGGAATCTAAGCTGGTTAAGAAAAAAAAGTTAAGACAGGAGAGAGAGAGAGTAGAAGTCAGAGTAGTTGATTAAATGTGATAGAAGAATAGAGGTCAGCGATCAGAACAGGATGCTGCACCCCAGAACAAAGAAATTTGAATCTTTAAGGGTGGGGCCCATAGATGATTTAAAGCTCACTGGTGATTCCAGTGCTTTTTTTTTTTAAAGGAATATGAGGATGTAGTGTAAAAAAAAAACAGGAATATGATGATGTGATTGTTATTAAGCCCATAATGATAAAAGATACTAGCAGTGTGAAATCAAGATGAAGACACAATTAGAGAAAGCAGTCAAAAAAAGTGTGCCTTTAAAATAAAACAAAAACTCTTAAAACCATGCATTTCCTCCTTCACAGATTGAAGTCATAGGTCTTGCCCTCTTGCTCATTCTCTTTGATGTTAGAAGTCCACAGCAAAGAAGGAAAAATTATTATAGGGAAGCTAGTACAATTCAGGACAAATTATCTGGTGTTTTGGGATTTGACTGATGAAAACAGGAACTAGAAACATGGTAATTATTTGTTCACTACAGTCTCTTTGGAGGGACAGCACTTTGGCTCACTTGGCATGGGATGGTGTCAGCCTGGCTGCAGAGGTCTGAATGTGAGGCTTGGGTTCCTATAAGGGGCCTGCTTGGCCCTCAGTTAGCCTAGATCCTTGGACTCAGTGGCTCTATCATGGGCCACTCACCTTGTCAATGGCGTCAGAATGTTATTAATTGAAATCACATATGAAAGTATAATACATTAATTTTTTTCCTGGAATTCAGTAATAAGGATCGTCACTGCCACATGTTTTCAGTTCAGACAACTCACTTCTGTTCTCTACATATTAAATAAGGTCATTGTATAGTTAACGTCTGGCTAAGTGGAGTGCTTATGAAATGTACAGGGCTCATAGGTATAACGACTGCCTAAGAAAGCCCAGCAAATCTAGCTAGATACTCCTACCCCCAGCCCATAGCCCTTATCTGTCATTCCATAAATTTCATGTCAAGGGCATTTTCTAGAGAAGATGATCATAAGAAGATTCAGGTAGACCTGAAGTAGGTTGTGAAAACTCTGGCATGTTTTACCATGGGAGTAGGGTTCTCTGGAGAAACAGAACAAATAGGATGTTCGTGTATATAGGAGATTTATTTCAAGGAATTAGCTCACACAGTTATGGAAGCTAGCAAGTACAAAATTTGCAGGGCAGGCTGGAGCCCAGGAGCAGAGCTGAAGTCGCACTTCAGATTCAAAAGCTGTCTGTTGCAGAATTCCCTCTTAACTCTGGGAAGTCAGTCTTTTGTTTCATTTAGGGCATCAGCTGGTTCGATGAGTCCACCCACGTTCTGGAAGGCAATCTGCTTAAAGTCTACTGATTTCAATGTTAATCTCATCCAAAAACCCTCAGAATAGTGTTTGACCATGTATCTGGGCACTGTGGCCCAGTCAGGTGGATGCATAAAATTAACCTGACACCAAGGCGGATTATAGCACTGTCTTCTCTGGATTCAACAATAACAAAAAATACTCAATCTAATTAATCATTTGTCAAGTGCCTCATAGACGGCAGGTGCTAGGTAGAACATAAACCTTACACTACAAGTTTGGTTTGGTCTTTGCTGGGAATCATGAGCATTTTGCTGTATGTATTGTTTGGCACTTTGGTCTTATAACACTTAGTTCTGGGCAGATAGAAAGCACACAGACCGCTCAGTGCCAGTGACAAGAGACTTTATAATGATGTGTTTGAAGCCAAAGCTTTGTGAAGCAAGACACCACAAGCAGTTAATAGATTTCCATTTGACAGTAGCTGTAAACGTTAATCAGAAGAATCACTGCAGTGTTCAGCTCATACACTGGTTGGAGCAGAAGCCACAACCATAGAAGCCCTTATTTATCCTCCTTTAGCTCCATCTCACCATTGCCAAATCATCTTAAATAATTGTTGTTCTGACCGCTCATGCTCTCAAAAATCATCTTATTAGCCTAAGGATTGATTTTCAGATTCCTTAGCCTGGTATCCGTAGCCGGGTGATGTTACCCCAACCTACTTATCCATCTGGATTTTCTACCGAGCTTCAAGCTGAACTGCTCCTTTACCCTCAAAATATCTCATTTGTTTCTGCCCAACAATTTTGTTCATGTTGTTCCCTCCACAGTGGCCTTTCTCTCTATTTTTTGCATCCTCTCATTCTACTCATCCTTTGAGGCGCAGCTCAAAGGCCACAATGTCAAACTCCACAATGTCTGCTCCGATCCTTGTGCATCTGCTCCATTTCCAGCTACAAGCTCCCTTGTTCCTTTTCCCTGGCACTTCATTGGCGTGTTTATTAAGCCTCTCACACTTTCTCTCACTTGAGTTTCTCACGGGCATTGCCTTCTTACGTATGGCATGTATTGGCATGCATTGCCTTCTTACGTACGGCATGTATTGGCATGCATTGCCTTCTTACGTACGGCATGTATTGGCATGCATTGCCTTCTTACGTACGGCATGTATTGGCATGCATTGCCTTCTTACGTACGGCATGTATTGGCATGCATTGCCTTCTTACGTACGGCATGTATTGGCATGCATTGCCTTCTTACGTACGGCATGTATTGGCATGCATTGCCTTCTTACGTACGGCATGTATTCAGGGTCGAAGTCTGCAGCTTCCCCGGCGGCCTCACTACAGTGTCTTGCAGATGACGAGTGTTCTGCTCTGTGAGGTCTTGTCGAGAAAATCAAAATAAGGGACCTAATATGTAAAACGTCATTATGATTTACATTAAATTCATCAAGGAAAGAATTTTGGTTGATTTTTTTTTTTGAATATCCTCCACAGCAATGTGTTGTGCCATAGTGGGTGTTCAGTAATTAGTAATTGATGGATTTATTCTCTACGTGATAAAGTTATTTTGGGTGCATTCAGACTAAAGTAGAATTTATGATACAGGTTTCAAAAGGTAACATTGCTGATACACATTATGAGGGCACTATGGTGTCTTTTAAAGTCCAGCAAATAGAAAAATGAGTCAATCATGGGTCAGAATCATTGATGGAATTATGCCACCACCAAGCTCTAAAGGATTGGCGCTGATGTCGATAGAAAATACCCCACTCTGAGAGCACCCATAGCTAGCTTTCTGTACTGAACTAACAGTGTGAGTGTGTTCTTTTGCTGGGGAAAAGACTTGGTGGTCCAGTCATCGTTGTGGTTTTTTAAATTTTTTTCATTTCTAAACTTAATATGACTGATTTTCTGTTTCCTCCATCTCTGGTGGTGAGTTTTCTGAAGATATTCTTGATTTCTCCTGATTTAAATCACAGCAAAAGAGACTTAGGTAAATATCAAGAGAGACTGCCTATGACATCTGATTTGAAAAGTGTACTTCAATCAACGTTGACTTTTATGTCATACATTATGTTGAATAAGGAGGGTCTGACTTAAGCTCAGTGTGCTTTAGAGAAGAGAGCATATTTGTGTTTGTTGGTTTGTTTTCATGTATTTTAAAGTCCTTATTGAGATATAATTGACTAATTACATTGTGCAAGTTTACAGTATACACTGCGATGATCTATGTATACACATTGTGAAATGGTTACCACATGAATGTTAGTTAACACATCCATCACTTCCCGTAGTTACTTTTTTGTGTGTGGTGAGAACATTTAAGATCTATTCTCTTAGCAAATTTCAAGTTTACAATACAGTATTGTTAACTATAGTCACCATGCTGTACCTTAGGTCTCTGGGACGTATTCATCTTATAACTGAAAGTTTACACCCTTTGACAAATATCTCCAAGTTTCACTCAACTCCCAACCCCTCTAGCCACCATCCTACTTTATTTTTATGAGTTTGCCTTTTTTAGATTCTACAGGTAAGTGAGATTGTCCAGTATTTTTTGTTCACAGGAGAGACTCATAATGGAGCAGTTGAAACCAAAGCACTGATAAGCAGAACAGTCACAAATACCAGTAGGCTCACCGCGAGTGGAGCCCTAGTTGTCACAGGAGGTGGAACTGCCCGGACACCCACTTTTGTCTGCTTATCCGCACAGGTGGGGCAGCAGCGGTTAGTTGAACTCAGCAAACCTGGGTTCCATACTGTGTGAAGAGCAGACACGGGCTTTGGCAGCACACAGCCTAGAGGCATTTAATTACATTCACAACTAACCCCATGGGAGGCAGGAGAGATGGAGGAAACAGAGACCTATGGTCCTGGAGAGTCAGGGAAGGCTTCTCAGAAGATACACCTTTTGAGCCCATTCTTGAAAAGCACCCCTCTCCCACCCCATAGAGAAAAGGGGAAGGGGAGTTCTTAAAGGGACAGCTCATACTCATGGAACTATAAAAGAAGATGGTGTGTTGGGTAAATTTGATAAGTGGTTTGAGGTGGCTGGACCAGAGGATATTTGAGGGTAGGTGAAGGGAAATGAGGCTGGAAAAGTCGGTAGTATTCATACATAGCGTCAGGGATCTTGGACTTTTTCTGGGTCCCGGTAGGTAGCTGCCCCAGAATTTCTTTTGTAGGTAAGTGACGTCAGATTTGTTTTTTTAGAAATAAACCCATGGGTAAGCAGTCAGATCCATTCCACCTGCCTTCACTAATCAAGGTTGTTTGAAGACTTGCCTGTCCTCTAAGCAGCACCTAGCCTAAACAGTTAGATGTTTGCCAGAGTTATTTTCCAGGAACTTGGAGTCAGCAACATCTATTTTGAGCTGAGCTGATTAAGACTGGATCGGACCACCGACCCTGGGCATGCTTAATTGTCTGCTCGGTGACCTTTTGACATCGGAGGACCGAAAACGCTACCCTTCAAAGGTGCAAGAGACCTGTTGCCTAGTTACGCCCGCGCAGATGGATGATTCCCGCACCTTTTTCCAATCACCTTCCCCCACGCCTCCCACGCCTCAGACCACTCGGCTTCTTCATTCGTGTCCCATAAATACCCCAAGCCCCCTTGCCTTCAGGGAGGCGGATTTGAGATTTGTTCTCCCATCTCCTCGCTTGGCTGCTTTGTTAATCAACCCTCTCTTTGCTGCAAACCTCGGTGTCTCAGCGTTTTGGTTTGCTGTGCGTCGGGGCAAGACGAACCTGGTTCAGTGACAGCTCACTATGAAGAAGAAAGATGGTTGGATTGCACTGACTGACAGGGCAGAGGTGTATTTTTTTTTAATAATAAGCCAATAACTTGTCTTACTCTTGCACAATGAGTAGGATTTTGCCAGCATCTTCATAGGGTGAAAGGAAGCCTGGTATTTATCACCAAATCTTTTGAGGTAAATATAACACAATGCTATATTCCATTTTTTGAGGCCAGTTATCCACTATAGTGTGTGAAAATGAATAAAAGTGCAGACAGACAAGGGATTGCAGTGGTTCTGTAACAGGGAGTCAAGAAACCAGACAGGATATTTAAGCTATGGCTATTGGAGTTGGCAAGGGTTTAGCTCCAGAAAAAATAAATATTGTGAGTTAGTGGTGGTGATGAAAGTGACGTAAATAGAGTGGTTTGTTCCTTTTTGTGCTGTTGTAGGGAAAGGAAGCCTTAAACCTAAGAGACGGGCTCTTGTGAACAGCTTATTCTTTTTTTTTTTTTTTTTGCGGTACGCGGGCCTCCTCTTACTGTTGTGGCCTCTCGCGTTGCGGAGCACAGGCTCCGGACGCGCAGGCTCCGCGGCCATGGCTCACGGGCCCAGCCGCTCCGCGGCATGTGGGATCTTCCCGGACCGGGGCACGAACCCGTGTCCCCTGCATCGGCAGGTGGACCCTCAACCACTGCGCCACGAGGGAAGGGAAGGGAAGGGAAGGGAAGCCCCTGAACAGCTTATTCTATTTACTGCTCTTTACTATTTACAGCTCTTTGTCAACAGTGATCTAAGGATCTTCCCCTTAGATAGTTGAGACCTCATAACTTGTTTCCTCTGAAATGTTTCTAGTCACTGACATTGCTCTGTAGAAAATTGATTTTTGAGCTTTTAGGGAACTTTATTCCCAATTTATTTGGGAATAGAACTTTGAAAATCATGAAGTCATTTATTGATCAAGTGTTTATGGAGGCGCAGACCTACCTCAGTGGTGAGGGAGGGACTGACCAATCCTTTGCCTTCGTGGAGTTTACAATCCAATGCAAATGTTGCATGATAGTCACTAGACTTAGTTTTTGATGCTGCAGTCCTGTTTTTCTTAACACTTCTCCTGAGGAAGCAATTGAAACTTTACATATGGTATATATTGGAGCCCAAACTCCAGTTCATTGGCAAAAAAAAGTAGCATTTATATTAGAGTTTTGCTAACAGCATGTTGGTAAGAAGCCGTGTTCTTTCTCTCCTGCTAGCTGCAGGTTGCTTTAGTCTTTGGGCCACTATTTCCTCATCTGTAGAATTCATAGGTTAGACCAGATTGTTAGTTTTCAACTCTAGCTGCTGATTAGAATCACCTGAAAGCTTACCCTTGCCCAATTGAATCAGAATTGCCAGTTGGAAGAGGAGGCAGATGTGTATTTTTAAAGCTCCCAGGTGATTCATTTTTTGTTGTTTTTTTTTTTTAAACCAGGGCTGAAATTCACCAGATTAGGTTGGAGGTCCCAACTGGAATTCTATAGGTGAGTTTTCTATGCACGTGGGTATGGAGCTTAATAATCTTTTAAATTAGTTGTCAACATAAAAAATTTCCAGTTTCTCTTGGAAAAATGGAAAGATTGGGTAACAGTTGGGCTTAAAATTCTGAGTGGTAAAAATTAAACAAAGTAAACCCCAGTTTCTACCTGGCCCACTTTGTTTATTTGTGTTACCTTCCTGGCCCTTGAAGCCATTTTCATTTGAATTAGATGGTCTCTATATGGTCTCTAAAGTCTCATTATTTAAATTGCGTGTTTCCAAAGCAGGAAAACTAGTGCAAATAAATGGCACCTTCATCTATAAGCTGGTTGTTATATTAAATCAAAGGGAACTTAATCTTTGATGATGGAAAAACCCCAGGGTCCAGTGGAAGGAGAAAGAGTGGCATTAACAGCAGAACTCCACATGCTACTATGTACAGGACACCTGCTGGGGGCAAGAGGGAGGGGGAGGAAGGGGATTAATTCATCTTCCTGGGATTTTTAATGAAGCTGTTCCCTTCTTTTTCATTCTTTCCTGTTTGAGAGCTGGTTCATTAGTTGGGATGTGACTGGCCCTCCCAAGGGAGCAGAGAGGCAATTATCAGAGATTTTACTCACTTTCCTGTGAGCCTTTTGCTGGGAAGCCTCTTGAGGATCTCGCTCTCTTTTGGCTTCCTTGTGACTCCTTGCTGTGTCTGCCTGAGAGCAAATACCTGGGCGGAAGGACTGATTTGTATGGCTTATTGGTAGCTGCCTATCATGAGATTTAAGTGGGTGTATTTGAATTAATAGGATTTTACTTTTTACAGATTGAAAATATGTACTTGGTTTGTGAAGAACCTCTTGCCCAAAGTGAATAATCCTTTGTGCCTTGCTCTATTTAAAAAAATTTTTTTTCACTAGGAGTGATGGTGCTTAAGAGTACAAACTTGTAAGGAGAAGTAAATAAGCCATAGAGATCTAATGCACATCACAGTGAATATAGACCATTGTACTATACTTGCATAATGTGATAAATATCACTATTAGCAATCATATACAAATATATAAATGTATCAAAGTAATCTGCTGTACACCTATGATATATGTTATATGTGGTGACAGTAATAAAAAGTAGCATTTAATTATCTGCCAGAAGTGTTCCAGGTACTTTTCATAAATAACCAACTTATTCCTCACAACCCTCCTATGATCTAGGTGTTGTTATTATTCCTGTTTTATAGATGAAGAACAATGAGGCTCAAAGCCAGTTATTTGATTTCCCATATATCAGAGCTATGTTAAGTGAGATCCATTAACCTGTATAACCAGACGTCTTTTAGCAGTTTTTGGTAAATTCAAATGTGTATTGGTTTTGACAAAGACAAAGTACCCTGTTGTATATTAAATATATTTTTCCCCTAGTTCCATCAGTTACTTCACTGGATATGTTGTTATTGTCTATTGATGTTGTTTACACATGGTGGACTGCGAAATTCCATGCAACTGCAAAAATCTTTAATTTAGCTAAGGTTGTCGCCTATATTTCTTGCCTTAAAAATTTGCAGTGGTAATCCAAGCAAATTATTTATTATCCACATGACCCTGGGAGTCTCTGCCCCAGTCTCCTTGCTAGAAAAAGATGGTAATATATACCTGACCTCAGTCCATAGGGATATTTCCAGGATCAAATGTGATAATGAATGAAATGTATTTCATCAACTCTAGAAATTGCCCATGTGTATTTTAAGTAGGATGTATTCATTGTGATGCAGAATATGAGATGAACATTCTTTTGTTAAAGAATTGTTGATAGTTAAAAACAGCAATCTATGGAGATTTTTCCATTTGAGGGATTTAATCCCATTAGAGGTTTTTAGATTGACTAGACAGACTGGGTTTCTCTCTGAAACCCAGGCTGAAAGTTGATTTCATTTTCCTACTGGTTTCCCGCGGGTTCCCCTTCCATGCTGTCTAGAGGGAACTGCCGCCAAGCTCTCTTCAGTGTGAATGGGTAATGTGATGGGTTAATTTCTCTTGTTGAAGCCATGTCTATTCTTCGGTGCCGAAAGGTTACTTATATGTACTCAACCTCTGCAGTAAGTTGACACATGACGTGAATCTGCCCCTATACAGCTCATACTAACATGTCAGGAAAAGATTAGTTGGGAGCGGGAAGATAATGGGGGCACAATGTCGCTTGTCTATTAAGTAATTTAAATAATAAGTTGAGCCTTTCATTGTTTATGTGTGGTTGTGTGCTTGTCATAACTAATTATCTTGTTGCAAAAATAGCAGCCTTTAAAAGTAAAAAGCTGATAACGGGTCCATACTCTTAGGTCTCCGTCCCTGTGACAGCGTGTGCACATATGTATGTATATGCATACATGCATATAAACATGAATATGTATGTGTGCATACTTACTATAACTAGTGCTATATATAATTACTGTAGTGAATTCAACAATGACAACGGGAAATATAATTTTCCCCAGTAAATGCTTTAGCTGCCCAAGAAACTTTTTTGTGTTTCATATTGTGGGATAAAATAAACATTTATTTTAAAACAATTTTCTCATAACATTCTCTGTTTGGCACATACAAAACCAATATTAACTCTGAGTAATCTTATGAAAATAGTGAAGGATAAATGCTGAGTTCTATAATCTCTCCTCTATTTGAAGACTTATAAAAACTCCTAAATTTATTTTATTTTTTGAAATTAGTATGTATTTTGAAGTTTTATGTTGGTTTCAAGATAATTTTAAGTCTCTTAAAGGTTACTTATTAATACAAGTTTTAACTTATTTGTTTAAAGTCAGTTAATACAAATTTCTGCTTAAAGGAGAGGGGTTTTACTTCCAACCTCTTCAGTAATGTCTAACTTAAAAAAAAAAAAAAAGCCAAACTAGAAGCTATATAAACCACACTACCAAATACCTGTTTTTTGACATTAATAAATTAGGCTTTTGACTACATCCAACATAATAAATTATCTACTTGTTAATACTTCTGTTTCAAAAGCTAAATGCCAGTTGTCATTACTGTGTGTTTTAAAGGTTTTTACTAAACTTTTGCTCCCTGGTGTGAATGTGGACAGGGGAATTTACAGCATATTCATTAAAAATTCCAATCAGTTTCATATATTATGAGCCTGTAGCCAAGGTAAAGAAGAAATTGAAAGACTAATGAGTATGGCACTAGCACAGTGAGATGGATGGGCTACTTCTTTGTGTTTGCTAGCTGGACTAGAGATTGATGAGTAAGCCCCATTGTCTTAACACACTAATGATGATCTAGCTTTTTGGAGTTCAAACTACTACATCTCCCACTTTGAGAGGACAGCTTGATAAGCAGACCAGTCATGGGCGTTTGAGACCATTCAAATCCTACTCTTCTCACTTCCTACCCACATGATATGTATGGACTATATGTGTCCCCCCGAAATCCACATGTTGAAGTCCTAATCCCCAATGTGACTGTATTTGGAAATAGGGCCTGTGTGGAGGTGATAAAGGTCAAATGAGGTCATAAGGGTGGGGCCCTTACCCAATAGGGCTAGTGACCTTATAAGAAGAGGAAGAGACACTAGAGCTCTCTCTCTGACACCTGAGGACACAGTGGGAAGGCAGGCATCTGCAAGACAGAGTTCTCACCAGGAACAGAATTGACTAGCACCTTGGCCTTGGACTTCCAGCCTCCAGAACTGTGAGAAATAACTTTCTGTTGTTTAAGCCACCTAGTCTGTGGTATTTTGTGTGGCAGCCAAGCAGACTAAAATACCACCATGTAAGCAGATACTTAACTTTAGTAGATAGGTAAGTAGGTTACTTAAAATTTCAGATCCTGGCTCTACCATTTACTAGGCGTATAAGCACATTACTTTTTTCTTCAACCCTGCAAAGTGGTTTTGTTGTGAGGTTTAAGCTTTGTTTGGCTGACAGGCAGGCTGGCTGGATGAATTTTGCCCTCTCCCTCATTCTCTCTGTTCACCACATTTGGTCATAGCAACCTTAAATTTAGACCTCATTATTTCATTATCTGCATAAAATTCTTTGGTTGTTCCTCAGTGTTCTTAGAATAAATCTTTACCATTTTCCTCAAAGCCATGTGGTCTGGCACCTGTTTACCTCTCCAGCTTCATATTGCAACCCTCCTTTTTGGCAGTGGCCACATCTATCTTCTTTTGGGTCTTTAGACTCTGCCCCTCACTATGCTCCCCACTGTGTCCCCCTTATGTAATGACTGTCAGTTCAATTGTCATTTCTTTAGGGAGGCCTTTCCTCCATGTCCTTGACTGGCTATATGTTTATCTCTATGATTATTTCATTCACGTTTGTCTTCCCCCCAGCAGCATGAGGGTGGGACTGTGTGTGTTTGGTTCCAACTCTGCCTTCAACACCTAGCTCAGTGTTGGCGTCATTATCAGAGCTGTCTGAGTATTTATGGAAGGGAACATGAAGAAAGGAAAAGAAATGCATGAAGATCTCACCCAGGGAAAGTGAGGTGCAAGCATGAAACCTTAGGGAAGTGGGGTGCTAGCAGAAGAGACTGGTGGGAACCAGGTGAAGAGTGGAAAAGCACAGGCAATGAGTCTTAGCTTCTTCAAGACTTTGCCTCTGGCATACCACCCGCAACTCAGACACCTAAGCGGTTATAGAAATAATCCTTCTGGTATGCAGGCTTTCTCTTTTTGTCAGAGGCATGGGACCCAGGGACCAAGAGCTGCCTAATAAGTAAATTCTGATGAAACTGTTCAGGGCCACATTTTGGAAATCAGCTCTTAAAAATGAGTGGTTGAGCTTCCCTGGCGGCGCAGTGGTTAAGAATCCACCTCCCAATGCAAGAGACACGGGTTTGAGCCCTGGTCCGGGAAGATCCCACATGCCGCGGAGCAGCTAAGCCCATGCGCCACAACTCCTGAGCCCGTGAGCCACAACTGTTGAAGCCCATGTGCTTAGAGTCAGTGCTCCACAACAAGAGAAGCCACCACCGTGAGAAGCCTGCACACCACAATGAAGAGTAGCCCCCGCTTACCACAACTAGAGAAAGTCCACACACAGCAACAAAGACCCAACACAGCCAAAAAAAAAAAAAAAAGAGTGGTCAGTCTAATGCTCACCTTTCCAATCCAAACACACTGACTTGAACAAAGAAACTGGGAATTATTGTATAGAGCTTATTTGAATTCTTGGTTTTCTCTTGTCAGTCTGTTACAGGTCATAGCTCTGTTTGTGTCATTAGAATGATTTCAGTGTTTCAGCCTGGACTCTCTGAGTCATAAGTTTTTAGCATGACCATGGGAATTATGAAGTCGCTTACTAAAATGAAGCTAAATTAAAATAGTACTTGTTTGGGATTTTTTTTTTTTTTTACTTTTGCACCCAATAAAGATGTAAGGGGGGAGACTTTAGATTTTTAATAAGTTTATTAATTCAGATATAAATTTAAGCTATTTTGTCATAATATGTAAACTATTTTCCCCCATAGTAGACCTATTTTCTAATAGATAATGAGATTCCCAAATATTTGCTTTGTGTAAGGTTACAGTCAATTTCTTATTATTGAGAGCAGGTTTCTTCCTTTGTGTCTGGCTTATTGTGGTTATGAGACTGAGTACTTTGCTTTAGATATTTGACGACAAACTGTGTGTTTAAGAACACATGTGTATATATAGGGAGGCCCTCAAATCCGAAAAGGTTAGAAGGTTGAAATGCCAACACTTCCTATTGTATAGTTTTTCGTTAGGGAGGTATAGCTATTCATCAAAACACGTTTCTGAAATGGAAAACTAGAATGTGCTAAACATAGCGTCTAGCTTAAGCTTTTGAAAAACAAAAAGTTCCAGAAAATAACTCATGATTACTTAGTTTCAATATTACACTGATAAATATTTAAAGACTACCTTATAAAAAAGTAAGGGGGAAAGTCATGATTTTAAGGCTTATACTGCAGTTCCTGAAAGATTTTAGTATTTATTTAACCTTTTCCTTATTTAATTTATAATAAAATTACTGTCATCTCTGTAAACATTTATATAATAATGTTTCATCTACTTTTCCATTAAAAATTACTAAAATAAGGAGTCCTGGTGAATGAGAGATAATTTAATAAACGCATTTCTTGGTAGAAAACTAATCAAGTCCTGCTATAAATGTATATTTGGAGAGAAGCACAGTAGACAAGCTTAATGACTTAGTCAATGATATGACTTCAGGGAAAATGTTCTTATGCCATATTGGCCATATCTTTTAATACTTGCATTGAAAATAAAATTACATTCCAAGATAATGAGGATTGTGGAATTTTATAATTGGTTTTTTAAACCCTAAATTAACAGCAGTATAAACATACATTTTTAGGTTAAATCTGAGCTTTTTCTTAAACTAAAATCTTAGTTTAAACTAAAATATTTTCCTGGAAGTTTTCCAAATGGGATAGTCATCTTTCTGGAAATACGAAATAAAGGAGAAAGGTGGGTGGCTGGAACACAAACCTCTTCAGAGACCTTTCAACCTATAGCTGTAATTTATGTATTTTTATCCTATTTACCATAGAACTTTTAAAGAATATTTTTAAATAATTTAGTATTTTTATCCCATTGATTTATTTTTTTAAACAAGGAAAAAATTTGCTCATAGCCACGTAATTTAGCACATTCAGAGCTAATACTAGATTCCAGGTCTTTGACTTCTGATGCAGTTTGCCTTTGTCCTCTTCTACCTGCTGGCTACTTGTCCTCAGAGTTCCTCAGAAATCTGCATTGGTGTTTATTGAGAATTAATGGAGTGCCAGCACTGCTGTGGGTGTCCAGGATATAATTATGAATAGAGTTCACATTCTGACTCAAATTAGCTTTCTCTCCTTGTTCCAATGGAGACTGCCCTTTCGCTTCATCTGCAGCATTGAGTTGCAAGTTTCTTTTTACTTTGGAAGTTTTAGAGGACGAGAGTGGGGCTCTCATCAGAAACACCCGTGTGAAAAGCGCAGCTGCCTCGTGTGAATGAGGTCTCTGGAAGGTGATAGATGATGCAGGTAAGAACGCAACCCGTAAAATATGGACCTAGTCAAGAGAAAGGAATGAAGCAAGTGTGAAGCAGAGGGAAAGCAGGAGGGTCATGACCACATTCTTTGGTTGTGTGCTGACAGACTGAAGGAGGAGCAGACCAGGGATGTCTCAGCCAAGTTGCCTCAGTTTTTCCAAGTGTATGAAGGGGTCAAAGAGGGTTGAACTAGGCGATTCCTAGAGTCCTTGGCAGAGGTAATATTCTCAGTTATGAGTGTCTGTACACACACACACACAATGCACTTGCTAATGTCTGTCATCATGAGCATCTTCTATCTTCTCCACTACAAGTAAAAGAAACTGATTTTTCCTTCCAGACTAGAAGTAACTAGGTCATAGTGACCCAAGTGAGTAAATTAAACAGACTGAAAAGGTACACTGGGATGTACTTATTTGGGGGAAAATGATGAAAAATGAAGTAGGAAATGATTCTCTTTCCAGGAATAATTGTTCCCTGTTGCCAATTGAGCAACTCTGTGACCTTCTTGAAAATAGAGAATTCTGTAAATAGTGCTGGGATGGTAGGTACTGTGTGACACAGAGCCTAAGTTAGATATGGTGAAAAGGAATGGAATTATGTTGGTTAATAATGAGCACCTGAATTAAAAGCAAAACAGCTGGGTCCAGAGGCAGCTGTCAGGTTAGCAAAGCCAGAGGAGTAACTTTGGACAGTGTTTTTCTTATACTGAATGTAATGATTTTTAGGAACAGGTTCTTTGAAAATATGTCTGTAAATGTTGGGTAAGGTAAATTTCAATATGAATTTTTAAAGTCTATAAAATAGAATCATTTAATTCTGACTTTATGACAAATGGTAGTTCCAAATAACTTTGTTCTAGAAAGAGGCTTCTCTTATCCTGGGAAAGGGGCAGTTTCGGAAGTTTGAGACAAGACAAATACTGTCTGTTGTCTTCTAACAAATTACTCTCCCACTTTTCATTGGGAAAGGTTGGTCCAGGGAACTTAAGATAGCCTGATGGGACGTGGGAAAAGGAAGATTATTCCATATGTGTATGATCTGTGAACGGTTGATGAAGGAGGTAAGGTGGTGGGAGGGTGTTGTCTTAATCCATTTGGGCTGCTGTCCCAGAACCACAGGCCCAGTGGCTTATAAATAATAAACTTCTCACAGTTCTGTAGGCTGGGAAGTCCAAGATCAAGGAGCCGGCAATTTCTGTTCCTGTTTCCTAGGCAGCCATCTCTTTTCTTTGTCCTCAGGTAGCAGAAGGGGCCAGGGAGCTCTTTGGGGTCTCCTTCGTGAGGGCATTCATCCTACTCATGAGGGTTCCATGCTCCTGACCTAATTGCCTCTCAAAGGCCTCGCCCCCTAATACAATCATACTGGGCATTCGGTTTCAGTATTTGAATTTGGGGGGAGCACAGACATTCAGTCTATAGCAGGTGAATCACACATGTTGGGATTTTCACAGCAAGCTTTTGAAATGGGAGAGATGGTAAAATTATCTCCACTTTACAGATAAGGAGATTGAGGCTTAGACCTATTCACGTCTAGTATGGTCTACTTTGACAGACCAATCCATTATCTGTCTCAGCCTATACTGAAGGAGACGCCAGAGAGAGAGAGAAAAAAGTCTCACGGTGGCAGGGAAAGGGCCCACTTTCTCCTTGCCAGTGCTTCCGCCACCCTTGCCTCTGCCAGCCAGGTCCAAGCACCTTGTCTTAGAGCCTCACGAGACCTTCCCCTCTGGCCAGTATTCAGGCATCTTCCTAGAACCCTCATTCCCCTGACAATAGGAACAGCCAGACTCGCAGGCCCAGGGTAGCACCAAGAGGAGAGGAGCCTCCCTGGACCCAGAGACCCAGGACATCCTTAGACGCGATTCCTCTGATCTCTGCGTCACCCGCAGAACGGAGAAATAGACCTGTTGGTACCAGAACATAAGCATAAGCTGTGTTTGAGTTCCAAGTTTGGACTTTACCTGGGCTGTTGCTTCATCTTCTAGCTGTTTACTGATTTTTTTTTTTTTTTTTCAGTGTGAGTTACTTTCTGGAAAGTTCCCAGAAAGTAACTGGGGAAGTACTCAGCGGGGGCGAATATTCCTTTTGTCTTTCAGAAAAGCATGTCGAGTGTTAGCCTGACTCAACAACCTCATAGTCTCACCTCCTAAATGGGGGTGGGGAGGAATATGTGTGTGTGTGTGCATAAACATATATGCGTGTATATTGCTTATTTGCTCAAAACCATGTCTTACAATTAACTGCTCTTTCTTTTCATCTAATATATCAGAAGAATATTTCAATTAGCAAAATATGAGAATCCAAATTCATATTTGTATTCCCAACAGATTTCCTTCAGAATCTGGTGGATCGTTCCACCTATAACAGTAGTAGGATGCAGATGGTCTATTTGTATCCCATTGCTGCCTCACTCAAATGGAATGTGAGTTTTGGTCATTGCAAAGCCCATCAGTGCCTTTCTGATGATTAGAGCTAATCACCATACACTCCTTTCAGAGCTAAACTTTCTAGAGAGGGACCCTTAACTTTGAGACTAGTTTGCCACAGACCCTAGTCCTAGACTGAAAGATCTCGCTTCTGTGAGGTTCATTGTGAAACAGAAACGCCCCCGCCCCTTAGGGCTCTGGCTCCATGTAGTTCTGCGTATTTCTTATTCAGCTGAAGGAATACTGAATTCAGTTTGAATCTAAATTTGGAGTAAAAAATACCACTCAGTAGAGCTGCTTCTGTGACCACTTTGCCTTCCAACTTGCATTTCCTTCTTTCCCTATCACTCCACATTCTTGAGGAGTTTGTTTATAGCTTTTGTGGACTGGCTTTAATTATTTTTCAAAAATTCATTGCACCGAACCCATTAGGATAGTGCACTGAGAATATCTGTTGAGCTCCAGCAGACTCACTGGCTGGGAATGCGTGTGGGGAGAAGCCTGGAGCAAGGTAGCAGGTCCTGAGATTGCTTATTTGTGAGGTTAGGAGTTTCTGTTTATACTTTTGTAAGCTGCCTGCAAATATTTGAGGACCTTTCTGTCCCTACCTTCCACTGGGCCGGTGCTTAGCTCTGGAATAGTCTGCATCTTGATGTTTTTCCTAGGAAATGTGTTTTCCCTTTTCCCTCGGATTCCTGGTGCCCGGTGTAGCCCTTTTTTGATTTGCTCTTGTTCTGGCGATAGGTCAACTGGCTCTCATGGTCCTTAACATTTCGGGTAAATACTTCCAACAGTGGTGACTGGAAGGAATCCAAGTCAATTCAAGGCATTTGCATCCACTCTGTGTTTAAGGAGCTGGATCTTAGTGATAGTTTTTCTGTTGGTTAGTGACTTAAGAAATATGACTGAAAGGAGAAGCTACTATCTGAAGAACTAATGGAAAATCGAGCAGAATTCACTTATTATGTAAGGGGTGTGGTCGGTGACCTTCCTTACTACCCAAATGTTGTGCCGTTGGATCATGTGTAGAGAGTATGGAATTGCAGTTAAGGGCACCCATGGAAGAAGCAGACTGCCTAGGTTCAAAGCCCAGCTCCACCACTTGCTAGCTATACAGTCCCTGGCTGTATTAGTTAACCTTTCTGTCCCTCAGTCTAGTTTTCCTGAGGATTAAATGAATTAATATTTGTTAAGTGCCTGGAACTATGCCTGGTCCATTATATGTACTCCATGTCTTTGTTTAAATACTTGATGTTGGGATTGTTGTTCAGATGGAGGAGACAAGGGTCTTGAGAGGCTCCCACGTGTTTCTAACGTAACAGAGTCAGTCAGTGGTGGAGACAAGAATACTTTCACTGCCCAGTGCCCTAGTGGAGAACTATAGCTCTTAAGAGTGATGTGGGGAATGAAATACCCCGATGAAAACCAATCAACATTATTAAAGGGAGGGTGGGAGCATGGGAACTAATGATTTATTTATCCAGTGGCTTAGTCAGTAAGTAACTATTTAATGCTTACTGTGGGCCTTTGGCACTATGTTAACATTGTGGAGATAATGATAAAAATGTAAAAGAGATTTATAGAACATTTACTTAACCTGGGCAAGATGTCTTTTTTGTTTTTAGGGCTGGTGACCATTCCACTGAGGACTCTCTTGTCTTAAATTATAGGACAACTTCTATAGCATGGTACGGAATAGCATTTAGCTATTCTAATGGTATAGCATTTAGCAGAATTTGAAGATGAATTTGCCGACCTCAGGTTGGACAACTGCAAAAGGTCAATGGAGGGATTATGGTGGGATTCCATCCTTTAAACATCTACTGGAAGATGATCATTGTAAGATGCTTTAACTACATTTGGGGACATGATATTCTCTTCTTAGAGAACCTAGTTTAGAGAATGTTCTTGTTTTAAATGTAATTGGCCATGAGCTTAATTTGAACCAAGAGTTTGGCCTATTCCTCACACACCCCCATTAGCTCAATTGTGGATTGTACAAACGGTGTTGCACAAAAATAGAAGTATTTGGTACAAATATGCATAGTCAGACCACATCTAGGTTAATGGTTTCAGATACAGGTGAAATGCCTTAAGAAGGATATTGACGAATTGGAGGACATTGAGAAGGCGGCACCAGAATAGTGAAAGGGCAAGAAACCATGCCAAATGGTTAACAGTATAAAGAGAACTAGCTGCCTCAGTGGAACTTGGTATGTTGTTCGTAAGGGTTAAAAGGACTGTCATTGTGGAGTAAGAAGAGGAGGGTTATTTTTGTTTAATTCTACTGAAGTATAGTTGATCTACAATGTTAATTTCTGCTGTACAGCAAAGTGATCCAGTTATACATATATATATATTCTTTTCCCATTATGGTTTGCCACAGGATATTTCATATAGTTCCCTGTGCTATACAGTAGGACCTTGTAGTTTATCCATTCTATGTATAATAGTTTGCCTCTGCTAATCCCAAACTCCCAATCCATCCCTCCTCCGTCCCCCTTCCCCATCCGCTTTGGCAACCACAAGTCTGTTCTCTGTGTCTCTGAGCCTATTACTGTTTCATAGATATGTTCATTTGTGTCATATTTTAGATTCCACATGTAAGTGATATAATATGGTATTTGTCTTTCTCTTTCTGTCGTACTTCACTTACTATGATAATTTCTAGGTCTATCCATGTTGCTGCAAATGGCATTATTTCATTCTCTTTATGGCTGAGTAATATTCATATATATATATATTCCACAGAAGAGGGTTATTCTCGGCTCTTCCAGAGTAGGAGTGATAGATGAGAGACTAAGGCCTAGAAGTGGAAAAATATAAGGAAGACTTTCTGAACATTAAAATCAAACTCCAAGGAAATGGCCTGCCATATAAGCAGGGGATCTCTGAGAGTAGATCTATTCATTTACAGCCAGACGAACAAGCTTCTGAGCCCTGGGGACTAGAGTCCTACTCCTGTACGGGAGGTTCAACCAGATCACCTCGGAGGTTCCGTACATTCTAAGTATCTGAAATATAAGTGATTTCATGACGTGGATGTCACCTCCAGTGCTGCCCTTACGCTGGTTACTCTGAGTAATGTTAAAAGTCAGTGTATGACTAAAGACTGGATGAATTGCTGTGACCATCAGCATGATTTTTGCCATATAAGCAGTTGAGGCTAAGAGTGAAACAGTTCCTTTCTAAGCGGGAGAGGTACGAATGGCGTAAAGATCAGATTTCTCTGTGGCTGGAAAGAATTTGCTTTCTGGGTCTTATTGGGTACATCGTAGGTCATAACCAGAACCTAATTAGGTGTATTGCACAACGTGCATTCTGGAGATGAGGGCTTATTCTTGGGCAGAGCTCAGAAAGCTGGTAAATGGACTGGAATGGTCTACTGAAACCTATCTGCCCACCAGCGTGCTTCTGAGAGGGCCTCTCTTCTGACTGTGGAAGTGCCTGGTCTAGGGGGCGATGTGCTCCAGCTGCTGTCAGGAAGAGCCAGTCACTTGCTGGGTGTAGCCAGGACTGGACCTTTGTAAGACACCTTCTGTGAGAGGTGTTGCAGATAGCCCCGGAAGCAGGCAGAGGTCTTTGGCAAGTTATTTCTGAAGGAAGCATTATTTCTCTGACCTGAGCTGAGAACTGCAATAAAAGATCCTCTTTGAGCTTAAGTTCCTTTTTTTTTTAAAGAGTGCAGTGAATTTTGATCACTAAAGGTAACCTTCTACGAAGGAGAACATTATGGTAGTATGAACCCTATTGGATGCTCAGACAAGACCATGAAGGAGGTGTGAGTAGTATTTTGAGGGCTGAGATCCTGTATTTTTAGGAACAATGTTTTAATTTTCTACAATTTTTTTCACTTTTTGACTTTGAATTATTATTTCTCTTTTGAGAAGTTAAGTCTTTCTCAGGGTTAAGGGGAACCAGTAAAGAGTTAGGCTTATTCTTGGGCTGGCATTTGCCTCTCGGTGGGCTGTAATACAGGCAGTGGAGATTTAGGGTACGAGCAGAGGCAGGTGTGGTGTGATGCTGTAGAAACTGAAGGCTCAGCACCCCTCACTTGCACAAGCCCCTTCCAAAGTCCTGGGAGGGATCCTAGCAATGTGTTGTCATGGTCGTTTTTTTGGTAAACACTGCAAAATATAATGTATTTCAACCATAATTGATTAAAACAATCACTGCCTCCTTCCAATTCAACTTTCCCCCCTTTGTGCTTGCCTTCGGGTGGGTGGCATTGAAGTGATTTGATCATGGGCATTTTTGTATATGTAATCGGGTATATTTTTCTCAAAAAGGGTCCTCCAAGTGGTGTAAGTTTCAGGCATTACAAGCATCGATCTTCCCCTGGGTTAGGAATGCAGTGAGTAACGAATCAGAAATTACCCCTGTAGCAGAGTCAGCCAAAACGTCAGAGACTCCGACCAGTCTCTGACACTGGGAAACAGAGCTTTTTTTCTCATCTTTAAGGTCTGTTTTGAATAGGAATGTCCTTTGCATGGTATAATTTTATGTATTTTGGTTAAGAGAAATACATCAGATTAAATATTAAAAATCATGAATTCTTAAAAGTAGTGCAAATCGACAATGAGTTAAATATGAAAATAATGAGAAACTGCTGATAGAAGAGAGAAGTTGTTTAACTGTGTTCTCCTTTTTCCCCTGCTACTTTACATAATTATAAAACCTTTTCCTAAAGTACGGCCAACAGAAATTCAGCCGAAATGGGAGGCAATTTACAGTGCTTCGGGGTGGTACTGTCTCTGATAGGCTATCAGTGGAATCCTGTGAGGCGAGGGTCTCTTTTATGCGTTCTTCCCATCTCTCCTCCTACACTTGTGGTTCCTGTTAGCATTCATACTTACTCTTTTTTCAATTGTCCGAGTACGCAGTTTGCAAATGAGAAGTCTGTCCAAGGAGCCTGAGCTTGGTGAATAAAGGTTCCTTTCAGCCCCGTCTGTGAGTTTACAACTCTGTGAGATCTTAAAGGTGTATTTTATTTGGACATGTAAAAAGTTTCTTCATAACATTCAAAATAAATATCTTATTGACAGTGATAAAGATGATTGAGGAAAGGGATAATCATTCATGATATCAACTGTTTCCCAAATGATACCTAGTTAACATGTTAGGGAAGGGAACCAAATCTAAAAGTGATGCCCATTTAATGAGGCCAAGTGATGTAGCAAGAACTGGGAAAAACTTACCCAGGGAAGTCTTAGCCGGTGTCTAAAACAGTATCATTAACATAAAGACAAGTCGAGCAGCTGTTTGATCGATTCGCCCAGATCTGAGCTCTCAAAATTCAAACACTGTCATTCTGTCAGAGTGCTGTCAGAGAAATAATTAAAAACCAACAATTGGAATTGTTGGCTATATTGTAATCCTGGGCTATATTCCAGGGGAAGGATTCGACTCTGATTTTTATCTTGTGTTTAGAACTGGCAATGGCTGTCTCTGTGCTCAGCACAGCGTAGGTGCTTAATACCTGCTGGCAGCAGGTAGACTGATTAATGGTGGTAAAGGCATATCCTAAACACCCTGCTCTGGGGAGTTTGTGGCCCTTTGGAGTTTTCATGCTGTGGACATCCTTAAAAAGCCCAGAAAATGCATCTTTATAGACAGGTATGTGACTCATTCCATGTGAACTCAGAACTCAGTGAAATGCCGTTCTTTGGACTAAACTTTCAAGACTCAGGTCCATGGCATACAATTCATTAACTGAAAATATGATTCATACTTTACCTTAAGTAGGGCCACAGGTGTCTACTGTTAGGATGCCCTTTTAGTCTGGTAGCGTGGATGGTTTTCAGAAGTTGTAAAAAAGTGATCAGAAATAAACACTTGGCAGAAGAGGGAGGTTTGATTTTTGTGATTGATCAGCCTGTTGCCTTAATCCTGGAATCATGAAATGTGATCAAGATGAAAAGATGCCTTCTTTGCATTCTCTTTCAGAAATACAGGGACTGCTGCTCTTCTGTCTTAAATGTAAACCATGCTGCCCTGAGGAGAGCTCAGGACTGCTTTTAAATTCAAGGGGACAACTGCTTTCTGCTCACTCAGGTCCTCTGAGGCCTGATCCAAGACAGGAAAAGGGTGCTTGGCAGGGGCTCTTTACCAGAGATTCAATATACGAATTTTACTATGAGAATGAAAAGTTGGCCCACTTATAAAAGGTTAATCGAAAGTTCACTGTAGGGTGTTCTTCCTTTCCTCTGATGGAATCAATTTAAATTCTGGCCTCTGAGCAGCAAGATTTATTTTTCAAAGAGGCAAGCAACCTTCTGCCAAGTGGCCCCAGAAATGCCTGTAATCTCATGGCAGGAATGTGGAAAATGGAAAGGTTGGACACTCCGAGGACAATTGACGTCCCTGGTTCTTTTACCTTAAAGACAGCCAGGGAGAATTCTGAGATAAGCCTTTACCCAAAGTTCAGTATTTATGAACAGTTGATAAAATTACACCATCAAATTTGCCCATTATTTTCAGGCTGCTGAAAATTGTTTGAAAAAAATCAGTCTTAGAGCTAGAAAAAGACCTATCCCTCTGTCATCAATCTAGCATCTGCAAATCCACGCTGGGCTGTTGCGTTCCCATGCTTTCTCACTCTCTGCCTGTATGGCCTCCATCTGTTGAATTTTCTCACTCCTTGGGGTCTAGCTCAACTGCACCTTCAACATGAAGCCTTCCTTGCTTTCCTTGTTTAGAATTAGTTGTTAATTCTTCATTGTTCTCTAAGCATTCTGTATATTATCAGTACCCTTATCATAGCCTTTACCATAATATGCTGTGTACTTGTATACATATCTTTTTTCCCCTGCCTTGTTGTTTGAATAAACGAATGCTAGGTCCAACTTTACAGAAGAGAAAAATGAGCTCTGAAGATGTTTCATAACTTGCCCAGGTCCACACACAGTTATGGGTTTCACTGAGTCTGAGTTTTGTTCCGGTATATTTTCTCCCCAATTTTAATGCAGATAAACCTTTTCTCTTTTGCTTAATTTGATTCATTCTATACATACATACATGCATATATAAATACACATCATACACAATATATAAAGCATATAAACCGTCCCTTTATTATAGTAAAACTGTCTTTCCAGGGCCCTAGTTGGTTATATGAAGATCAGAATGGAGTTTTACACAGACTCATTATTACCGTGTAGGGAAATTACACGCAGAAGCCAGCTCGCGAGAAGACTGCTAATTCGGAAAGGTATGCTAACTAGCTTCGTGTGGGCCTGGTACGACTCAGCCAGCTTTTCACTAATTCCTCACCTCCATCCTACGGTCCTCCCGGCAGCTGTTCTAACTCTCCAGCCCTGAAGTCCTGGACCCACACTCTTGCTCTCAGCAGATGACGTGGTTTACTGCTTTAACTGAGATGACATAGGTCAGGGGTTCTCAAACTTTAGTATGTTTAAAATCACATGGCGGCCTTTGCTATAACATAGCTTCCTGGGCCTTAGCCCCAGAGATTCTGATTCGGTTGGTCAGGGTGGGGCTCCTGAATTTGCTTTTCTAATAAACTCGCAGGTGCTGCCAGAGGACCACACTTTGAGAACCCTGATTTAGGTCATCTTATATGATAGGGTATCTTCTCCAATACAAAACCTCTCTCAATTTTTATCCTTCCTCTGTTCTCTGAATTCTGACCCACAGAAGGTTTATTCTCTTCTCAAACTGCACACCTTTTCACCACCAGTTTTTACTCCACCTCCTTTTGTCTATTTCAGGACCTTGCTCCAGCATTTAACCCGTCTTTGTGCATCTTTTACATCATCCACTCTGTTGCCTTTATTCCTCTACTACTTTACTAACAAAACTGCTTAAATTTCCTCTCTCAGGTGTACTGTTTAAGGTACACTTGACCCTTTAACAAAATGGGTTTGAACTGTGCAGGTTCTCTCATACTCAGATGTTTTCCAATAGTATTGATAGGCACTGCAGTACTACACGATTCGTGATTGGTTGAATCCATGGATATGAAGGAACCTCAGATACAGAGTGCCAACTATAAGTTATACTCAGGTTTTCAATTGTGTGCAGAGTCGGCACCCTTAACTCCCACCTTGTTCAAGGATCAGCTGTGCATAGCTGTGTCTAATGATTACAGACAAATTAATATTTCTGTAAGGATACATGGCCATTTTAGTTGCCTAGGAACTGTAATTTGGCTTGCAGACAGCAGAATTAAGCCAAGTTTATTTTTTTTTAATGGAGGTGGATGGAAGAGACTAATGACACATCACAAAAGAGAGTGAACTTGAACCTCCCGGTATCCTAATGAAGGATGGTCCCTCTAGGTATTCAAACTGCACACTTGGTTCAGCGACCCGAATTTGCTCCCCTCCGAGGCATTGCGGTACAGGTGTGCCAGGCAGAGGCACTCCTGCCTCCTGTAAGCAGTTAGAGGAGGGATCCGTGAGGACTAAGTGTACTTTGGAAATTTCACAATGAACTACTTTGCATTCTGATTGTTCTCCTTACTTCAGAACTTTGCATAAGGATGCTTTGTCCATTCTTCCAATCATCAATTACACTTTTCATTTGTGTTATCACTTCATTAACCTTGATTATGAATTATAAGCATACCCAGTCATACTTACGTGACTCATTTCTAGCTGTGTTCTTAATATTAACTCATTTCCTAATTCAATACTGTCATTCTTTGGAATACTGAGGAATCAGATAAAACATGTATGTAAGACAAGTAAAAGAAATGGAAACTTTTCTGCTTTATTTTCTAAAGTTGGTTATATTCCTGTAACACATGCAACTTTATTTGTTCATATGTAACTCTACACTATTTTTTTTTTTTTCCTTTTTTTGTTGCGGTATGCGGGCCTCTCACTGCTGTGGCCTCTCCCGTTGCGGAGCACAGGCTCCGGACGTGCAGGCTCAGCGGCCATGGCTCACGGGCCCAGCCGCTCCGCGGCATGTGGGATCTTCCCGGACCGGGGCACGAACCCGCGTCCCCCACATCGGCAGGCGGACTCCCAACCACTGCGCCACCAGGGAAGCCCTACACTATTTTAAGTTATCTGACAGAAACCTAGGGAAACACTGTCTCCTATCTAAGGTGTATATTCCTTGAGACCATATATTTTATTCCTTTTGGATCCTTAATAATATTTTACTACAGGGCTCTAAACTTAATCAGTGACAGTTGAATGAATGAATGGTAGTCATGAGTGAAATAATGTAAGCCTCCAACTTTATCCTTCAAATGTCTCACTTGTTTTAATTCAAAGGATGCTCTTAAAAAAATGTTTGATGGCACAGTATTGCCCAAATTTTCCCTCTTTTCTCTGCATGGTTTATAAAAGTACTTTGCTTTTATTATTTAATAGTTTGGTGTATATTTTTACTCCAAAAGATTGGTTCTAAAGCATCACTTAACAAATCTGCAGAAAGCAGTCTTCTGCTTAATGATATCCTTAACAGGCTTAACAATTCAGGATCAATATTCTTCTCCTTTTAAATATGCTATTACTATTGTGACATCGATTTTCTTCAGAAAATTTCATACAGTTAGACTATCATTTTTCATGGTGAATCTCAGTAATCAAAATCCAAAAACTGAACTCTCTTCCCATTGCTCCCTAAAGGGCCAAAGTGATTCTGGATTCTAAGAACTGTGGAAAGTTTCTCTTCCCAGTGGAGCAGTTTTATCAAGTAGAATATCATCATGAGTTTTTTAGTGTATTGGTTTATTGTATGGGAAGCATTTTCTATGTCTAGTTCATTGGCAATTGACTATGTTATTTTTTTTTTTTTTTGCGGTACGCGGGCCTTCCACTACTGTGGCCTCTCCCGTTGCGGAGCACAGGCTCCGGATGCGCGGGCTCAGCGGCCATGGCTCACGGGCCCAGCCGCTCCGCGGCATGTGGGATCCTCCCGGACCGGGGCACGAACCCGTGTCCCCTGCATCGGCAGGCGGACTCTCAACCACTGCGCCACCAGGGAAACCCGACTATGTTATTTTTAACTTAAGCCTTGGCGAAGGGATTTAGGCTGAGAAAAGCTCTATCTTCTGTGGTTATTTTGGACATCTAGTTTAATTTCCTTGGACCTCAGTTTCCAAATTGGCTCAATAAAGAATATGCCTACCTATCACTATGCAGTTCGTCAGTAGGATTAAAATGAATAGAGATCATTAAATACAGCACCAATAAAAAAAGACCATTATCGGTCAGATTACAAAATTGCTGCAAATCAACACAGATGACCCACCATAAGGCCAGATTCCTAGATGTGTTTCTTGAGACAGTGGGCCAGATTTGTCCCTCACTCTTCCATGACACTCACCCAAAATACTTGTCAAATAAGAGGCAAATGCCATTTGTCCTCTGGTGTAGGAAGACTCAGTTATTTATTCTATCCATTAACCTGTAGGAAGAATTGTATTTAAGATACTGGTAAAGATTTACTGCCTATATAATTTAAAGCCCCTGCAAATGAAGCCTAGACTGTTGATGATATTTGTCAATGGTTCTGAACACTTGCATATCATGAAACTTTTCTGTCACAATTTAACTTAAAACTTTCTGATTTATCTTGTCCACAGTAGAAATCGAGAACAAATGCTCATCTTTTTGATACAAAATTTTTTAGTCATAAATGACATATAACATATTAGTTTCAGGTGTATAACATAATGATTTGATATTTGTGTATGTTAAATGATCACCACAATAACTCTAGTTAACATCCATCACCATATATAGTTACAAAACATTTTTTCTTGTGGTGAAAACTTTTAAAATCTACTCTCTTAGCAACTTTCAAATATACAGTGCAGTATTAGCTATATTCACTATGCTGTACAATACATCCCTATGACTTATACCTAGAAGTTTGTGCTTGGTAACCTCCTTCATCATTTTGTGTCTCCCACCCTGCCCTGGCCCCCACCTGCTTCTGACAACTGCCAATCTATTCTCTGTATCCATGAGCTCAGGGTTTTTAGTTACTTAGTTTTGTTTTGTTTAGATTCCACATATAAGTGAGATCACATGGTGTTAATCTTTCTCTGTCTGACTCATTTCACTTAGCGTAATGCTCTCAGGATCCATCTGTGTTGTTGCAAGTGGCAAGATTTCATTTTTTATGGCTGAATAATATTCCAGTGTGTATATATGTACCACATTTTCTTTATCCGTTCATCTATTAATGGATGCTTAGGTTGCTTCCATATCTTAGCTATTGTAAATAATGCTGCAGTGAACATGGGGATGCATATATCTTTCTGAGTTAGTGTTTTAATTTTCTTTGGATATAAATATCCAGAAGTGGAACTGCTGGATCGTATGGTAGTTCTGTTTTTAATTTTTTGAGGAACCTCCATACTGGTTTCAGTAGTGGCTGCACCAATTTACATTCCCACCAACAGTACACGAGGGCTCCCTTCACATCCTTGCCAACACTTGTTATTTCTTGTCATTTTGATAATAACCATTCTAACAGCAGTGAGGTGATCTCATTGTGGTTTTGATTTGTGTGTCCCAGCTGATTAGTGATGTTGAGTACTTTTTCATGTACCTGTTGGTCATCTGTATGTCTTATTTGGAAAAATGTCTATTCAGATCCTCTGCCCATTTTTAAATCGAATTGGTTTTTGTTTTTGTTTTTTTGCTGTTGAGTTGTATGAGTTCTTTATATATTTGGGGTATTGACCCCTTATAAGATATTATTTGCAAATATTTTCTCCCATTCAGTAGGCTGTCTTTTCATTTTGTTGATGGTTTCTTTTGCTGTGCAGAAGCTTCTTAATGTGATGTGTTCCTACTTATTTGTTTTTTGCTTTTGTTTCCTTTGCTTTGGTGTCAAATCCAAAAAATCTTCACCAAGACCTGTATCAAGGAGCTTATCACCTATATTCTCTTGAAGTTTTATGGTTTCAGGTCTTACACTCATGTCTTTAATCCATTTTGGGTTAATTTTTGTGTATGGTGTAAGATAGTGGTCCAGTTCCATTCTTTGTGTTTGGTGTTAGGGAGTGTTCTAATTTCATTCTTCTACATGTAGCTGTCCAGTTTTCCCAGCACCATTTATTTGAGAAACTGTCCTTTCCCCAGGGTGCATTCTTGGCTCCTTTGTTGTAAACTAATTTACCATTTATATGTGGGTTTATTTCTGGGCTTTCTATTCTGCTCTGTTGATCAGTGTGTCTGTTTTATGCCCGTACCATACTGTTTTGATTACTGCAGCTTGTAATACAGTTTGAAATCAGAGCATGGTGCCTCCAGCCTTGTTCATCCTTCTCAAGAATGCTTTGACTATTAGGGATCTTTTATGGTTCCATAAAAATTTTAGGATCATTTGTTCTTTTTCTGTGAAAAATGCCATGGAATTTTGATAGAGATTGCATTGTAGCTGTAGATTGTTTTGGGGAGTAGGGACATTTTAACAATATTCTTCCAATCCGTGAGGGGGATCTTCCAATCCGTGAGCGTGGACTATCTTTCTGTTGTGTCTTCAGTGTCTTTCATCAGTGCCTTATAGTTTTCTGTGTACAGGTCTATAAAAACTCTTAATGTGCTTTGATTTCTGCCTCCTACTGCCCACCACAATGCGCACAGCCAGTCTACTCACCTGTCTATGAGTCTGCCTATGCTCTGGCTCCTGCCGTCTTTTCTTCAAGCTTTGTTAGCCTAGTTTTATTTGGTTTCCTCATACAAAGTATTCTCTAAATCTACTATGAACTCTAAAGTACTAAACTCAAAGTAATAATGACATCACATTTATCAAAATACCATGCTAAGTTTATATGTTCATTTAATCCACATAACAATTTATAAAGTAGGGATTTGGACTCCCCTTTTATAGGGGGGGAAAACAGAGGTCCAGGAAACAAGTAACATGTTCAAAGTTACTAATTAGTAAATGGCTTTGCATGGACCTGGGTTCAAATTCACAGCTATTTTAAAACCTACCCTTTTAACTACTATGCACACAATTACTGTATATTCCTATTTGCTCTCTAACTATAATGTAAAACCTTATTCACATTTCATCTGCTTTCTTTTTTTTTTTTTTTTAACTTGGCAAAGTTTGGGTGTATTGGTGTTCTGAGTTCTTTAGTGCAATTAATATTGAAGACCCACCACCTATTTCATATATTATGTAATAAATCCTTTTGTGTACATATTTTATCTTCCTAATGTAAGTTTGTGGAGGAGAGAAACTACAAGTTGCTCATCTGGGGACCCTCCATTGAGCCAAGCACATGCATACCTGACCCAAATTAGTCCTCATCTTCATCACTACAGCTAATATTTGGGAAGTGCTCACCTGGTACAAAACATTTGCATGGATTATCTCAGTTAATCCTCAGGATAACCCTGTAACGTACATAATTATCCCCAAAGTTAAGAAAACTTGCCCAAGTTCATTCAGTTACTACATGGTAGAGCTTGAGTCTAACAACAAATTCCACATGCTTAACTACCCCGTTTCCCTGTTTCTTTCAATGGAATTTGGGGTTCTGCCTACTTCAGTTCCTTCCATCACCATCTGGTCTCTTTGCCTCCTTGTCCTGTCCTCTCTTCTCCTCACTTCTTGTCCTATCCATCACCTCCTGTCTGCTCAATCTTCTCCGCCTTCCCCTTCCTTTCTCAAATTTGTTCTTCCTTGGTCCCATCCCACCTACCCAGTGCCCTCCTAGCACCCTCCCAGCTCATTTACCTGGCCTTCTTTTAATTTTTTTAACCAGCTATCTTTAAAACAAACAAAAAATAACAACTTCAAGCCTGATAATGGACCCTCTACTTCTCTTAGCCATGTCTGATTCTAACCACATAAGATAATTAGCTAGGCGAAAACAGAAGAATATGGGATTGATATAAAGAAAGAGCTCCTTACCTTTTCTGTTAGAAACCTAAAGGAGTGACTATAATGCCTTGATCTCCATAATTTCTAAGTAGCTAAATACAGGGTACCACACACACATACAGACACACGCAGTTGTTTTATACATTGACTGCCATTTTGCTGAGAAGCATATTTTTGGCAATGCAACAATGAAAGAACTTTTGAGTTATAGAGAGGCGCAGATAGGCTTGCCTCTATTGTGTAGAGAGTTGCTTTGGAAATCATCATGCATTGATATAAATTATCATTGGAGTTTCATTTGGATGTCTGAGCTTAAGCATTTTGCTGTTCTCTCCAATTTCAAAAGTTATGGCCATTCGTCTTCATAAGTAAGACTTGAAAAATAGGACAAATCCATAAAATAAACATTTGAGAGCAGTGTTGGATGTGCCCAGCTGAATAAACTGCCCCTCTATTTAGCTTTGAACTCTAAACCTCACTGAGATACCTTCCCTTTTTTTTCTCTCTCTAAAGAAGAGAAGACAAAAACTAAGCATACAATAGATTCTAAAGAAAAATATAGCAGGAACATTTTGGTAAGAGATAGTCCCACATGGAAGAGTACAAAAAATGGGCAAGTACTTGCAACTGACCAGTAGAACTTGGAAGAGTAAACATGAAATGAACTTCTTAGTCTGTGGAATGGTTTGGAGAAGTTTTAACTACTGAGATGGTCAGAGATCCAGTATTTACTCAGATACTGGAATGGCTCACGTGGTCCCCTGTGGCTTCTACTTTATTTTTTCCAGAAGGATTAGGTGGTGTGCTTCCTAAGACCACATTTACTCTCAGTAATGGGATCACCACATGAATTATGAGTGCCGTGTACCAATGCATAGAAGGAACTTACTAATTTCTCAAAATTGCACAAACTATAACTATAACCCTGGCCTAGAAATCTGAGCTAGCTTGGCAAAGCTGTGTTTTGCCTTTGAATCCACCTGACGATATTTGCATTTGTGATAGCTGGGGTGGCCTTGATTGGCGTATGCCACTTTGCCATGCCCAGGGCTCTGAATGCAAAATGAAAGGTCAGCAAAGTTTGGTCAGGTGAGCTGTGCTCCACAGATGTGGCTGCCCTAGCAAACAGCATTAATCCAGCGCCCAGTATCTTGCCTGGCCATGGTATATCGTGGCTGTGACAGATTTCTTTCTTTTAAAAAAAAAAAGTAATCTTACATGCTTTTCCTTTTTAAAAAATAGAGTGCCCTCCATCCCCTACCAAAAGCAATATGGTAGTATCTATTTGTATCTCATCTTGTAATTGCACAGATTCAAAACTTACAATTACAAACATGTTTCCTGAAATGACTCCAGACTATAAAACGTGATGATACCACAACCTGTAATGGGGGCGGGGGGGCTAGTTTGACTGTGTTTTTTAGTCATCAGAAAAATCTAACAATCGAAGAGAAGTGAAGGTTTTAATTTTGAAGTAAGCCTGGCGCTTGAGAAGAAACACACAAGTTTTTCTTGTGGGGGAAAAATGGAAGTTCCATTTCGGACACTGCAAATGACATTACCAGCTGTTGTCCTAATATTTCTAACAGCCAGAAGGATTACTTCCAGGCCCAGCAAGTTCATTGGATGAGCAGAAACAGCCATGGAAGTAAACACTGGTACTTATACTCTGACATCATGAAATTAGGCAGGAGACCTCTGTGGAATTGGATATCTAGCCAACAGTGGATTATCATGCCTATGGATCATTGCCTTTATGGATTATCTGCAGAAATTTGAATCCCAAATTGCTTTCTTCTGCCTTTTGGCCCTCTATCTCTATAGTCTTATACTCAGGAAATGCAGTCTCATTTGAATGTAACCCTTCCATAAATATGCATTAAGTACTCAGAGTACAAACTGAGGACACTGAGAGGTGTAAGATACAGGCCTGGTTTTAAAGCATTTACTTTCACTTCAGAAATAGAGGCGATGAGCAGAATGAAACAGCCACAGGTTTCAGAGGCAGGTAGGCCTGGATTCATGCCATAGTTCTATCAAAGTATGACCTTGGGCCCATGACTTCAATTTCCTGAAGCCGTTTCCTTTTCTATAATATATGGACCTAATACCATGTTGCAGAGTTCTTTTGAGAATTAGAAATGTCTATACAATCCCTAGATCACTACATAGTGGCTGTTTTTCCAGAACAGACATACTTTTTTGTATATATTCTACAGGGGAGAATATGGAAAGTGCTAAATGAGGAGAGTCAGATTTCCCCAGGCCCTTCAGGAGGCAGGAGGCATGGATGAGGAGGTCTGCCCTCCAAGGCGTGGGCTCATGCCAGGGCTGGGCCTGTGGGTGGGACTTCACTCCCCAGGTGGAGGGAGAGGACATTCCTGGCAGCAGGTGTGGGTCACACTAAGGCATGAAGACAGGAATGCATGTGGTGTTTTCAAGGCAAAAGATTAGGAAGTTTAGGTAAGACTTGAGACCTTGAACAGCAAGCGAACTAGGGCTTCACGGAGGAGTGACCGCTAGCTGCAGGAAAAGAAAAACCACACGGCCTCTTTTCTCCCCTGCCTCTCCTCTTACTCTACATCATATTCGGACAATTCTGGCTTTTCCTTGCGCTGTTTCTGTAAAAGCAATTTTGAAGAAGGCAGAGCTGTAAAAAGGATCACTTTTATGTCTGCAATTGTATGGCCACTGTGAAGCCTGTAGCTTTGCCCTTCAGACTACTGGATGGTGGCTCTGTAATGATCAGGCGAAAGGTGGATTGAGTTTAAAAGACCAGCAAATCCCTGTAGTGGATATTGGTGGGCAAAAAAAAAAAAAAGTGGCTAATACTGAGGAATGGAGGATTAGGGTAGAGAAAAGTGAAATAAAAAGTAAAGGGAAATATGGGCAAGGGACTGCTTATGACTCAGGTTTAAGCCATATAGAAATTACCTTGCTCTGTTAATCAATATATCTGATGTGTGTAGCTAAAAACTGACTGTGGTCTCTTTCTGTTGTTGGTCCCTCCTGAGACCAGGAGTGCATGTTCAGGGAGATGCAGATGGGCTTTTTGTGCTATAGGCAGAAATAGAGGTGAACCCAAGGAAGGGGCTGTGGAGAGGGCTGTGGCTCTACTTGATGTAAGGTTATGTTTATATGTAGAAGAGTGACTTTAAACAGTTAACTAATGGTAAATTATGAACTAACATTTGCAGATGTTAATTATAATCCGGATTTTCTTTTTGCTGCTCATTTGGGAAAAAAAATCTTTGGAGGAATATATTTGGAATGGTTAAGTATTAGGGAACACATCTTGGTGTCACAGCTTAAAGGTACGGCTTTACACATGGGGCGATATGAAAAGGTGTATTTTATGTGCATTCAAATTCAAGATAAGTGAACCAAAAATTCTGTTGCCTGGGTAAAGGTTTTGAGCATTAAATGGGGATTTGGCAGACAAGGGGCAAAAATTAACTTAAAGCACAGATAAGCCTACACAAGTATTTAAAGGGCGGAGGCATCAAAGAATGTAAGACACAGTTTAGGTCACCACAAATAAAGGGATGGAATGTGTAATGGGAGATCAGATGCCTGCTGTCAGTAAAATCATGTTATTGTGTGAAACGCCATTATTTGGTACATTTAAGATAAAAGGGAAAGTGGTGTTTTCAAAAGGTTAGTGCTCACCCCCCTGCCCCCCATGAGTGCTTGGGGGTTTACTAGTTTGAGTGATTCTGTAAGGCAGAAAATGGGTTTTTGCTGCCAAGTGTGTCAGTGGAGGTGGGGGGGGGATAAAAGACTTACTGTGTTAAATGAAAGCCATTGCTTAGAATAAAGCTGGCCTTTACAACAGAGAAGGAATTTGGTATATCATATTTTTGGGAAAAGTGTTCGTTTAATAGTAGACTCCTAAAACTTTGGTTATCAAGTACGTTTTTTAATTTTATTGGAGTATAGTTGATTAACAATGTTGTGTTCATTTCAGGTTTTCAAGTATTTTTTTAAATGACTGCCAAAATATTTAAACATTCTCAAGCTCTGATTTAAAAAAAAAAAAAGGCTAGAAACCTGTTTCTTTAGAGGGTTATGTGCCTAAAAATCACTTTTTGTATTTACATGGATTGATAAGCTACATCGTTTCAGACCTTTCTATATGACTTTCTAAGAGGACTGTGGTATCTGATAATAAATGATTTTGTGGTGGGATCTAACTCATAATTAGAAGCATCATGCATTATCTGTTATTACTGAGATGCATGTACAGTGATAGCAGAAAAGAAAGTAACATTTTAGGGTCTACTAATGCTCATAAATTTAGTGCAAAAGAGATATTTTTAAAAGCATTGCTTTTGTGTACTACATATGCCCAAGTAACAGTTTACACACACTTTATACATGTATTAGGCTTGAACTATTTCTTCCAGCTTTCATTTGCCAAGAGACTATGATAATATCAGTAAAATACAACCAGGGTGGACAAATTTTCATGATCTTGCCTATTCCACAGTCATTCTGGAACTCTTCCATCATGGTTTTTCAGCTGAGGTAGGCCTCGCTGTCTAGAGGTCAACGAACATGGCTTTACGTAACCAACATGGGGAGGTCATTTAAGAGACTGACACTGAGCTCTCAGAGGGCAGAAAGTGAACCTTCAAGTCTCTTGGGAACATTCCTCACTTCAGCAGGGAATAGGCGCTCTAATGGATGCTTGAGAGAATCTAAGTCCCATAGGACGGCATATCCTTAATTCTACTTGTCACGGCCAAACTTGCCATAAACCCTGTAACTGAAGTATTTTAGGAAGTCAAAAGGAACAACAGGAACTAAATGGAACATCAAAACCAAGACTGAACCTTAAGGCTCTCTGGCTGACATTACACTTCTCTTCCTGTTGGAACTATTGGCAACCATGCACTGGCTGATTGGAAGTGGCAGGATGGTCATTTTCAGGGAGAAGGAAGAGATCATACGTAAGCTCTTGCCTCCCTGTTCTCTGTCTTGCCGGGTACTAGTAATGTAGCTCAAGAAGGAATGGAGCCCTATTCAAACTCCTAATATCTAGAAACGGACCCTCATTATTCAAGACTTGTTAGGGGAAAAAAATGTCTCCTTATGTCCTCTCTTGTCTAAAACTCCTCCAATACCATCGAGCGTGGATGGATATACATGAAAGTGGCAGAATCCAGGAGATATACCATCCACGTAACTAACCTAGAATCTGAAGCCTTCGCTTGGTACTCTGGCTTCTGGAAATTTGCTGTGAGGCAGTCACGGACATCTCTGTACCTTCAAGCACAGCTTAGCCTGAACGGGGGGATAAGTAAGAAAGCTAACTGACTTGAATATAACTATGTAGAGCAAGCTGATCCTTGGGTGGATGACCTCCTCTCCCAGAATTTAAAAATCTAAAGGAGAATCTTCTTAATGCTGGATATTTATTTCTGCTCACTGTCCTTTATAGATGAGTGAACTACACTGTAAAAATGTGTTCTTTCTGGAGCGATGCTTGGCCATCAGAGCCAGACACGTAAGTGGTTGGAATTAAGTTTCCAATTTCACATCCCCCTTAGACAGGTGATGGAAGCTCCCATTCCTTCGTGTTTCTGTTTCTGAATATGTGCCATCTCACTGAGACAGTATGCTAGCATCTACATTTTATTGTTTTCACATGTATGGAACTAAGTGACACATTTAACTAAGTCACATGCCTTCCAATTCTGCCCCCCTCCCCCTGGTTTGTTTGAGGAGGACAGAGACGTTTATAAGGTACATGTTGCTTTTATAGACAAGCAAGAAAGAGAAGGGAAAATAATAGCTAGAAGGAAGGTGTGCCCGTGACACATTCAGTTCACTCCATCTATCTCGTAAGTATTTATAGAATGTTCTAGGCACCTTGTATGTAATGAGAGATGTGCACACAGAAAAAGAATACAGCAATAGACTCCTTTGAGAGTGACACGGTATGGCTGAAGAGTAAAAGTTGTCTTCCCTACCCCCCTGAGAGACTTATGTATTATGTATTAGCTAATTTTTTCCACCAATATTACAGTCATCTCACCTGTTGCTTGCCAGCCTAGTGGGTTATTAATATCGGTTACTCTATTTATTAACATGTCTTCCTTACGTTATTCATCCTGTATTAAACATAACCACCACCACCACCACCACCACCCCCGCCCGCCCTGTCACCATCTCTTGTTTTTCCTCTGGATAGCCTTTTGTCACTGCCCTGTTACTGTGAGATCAGAAAAAAAAGTACTGGCCTCAAAATTAGCCCAACCCTGACATATGAGGTAGTATGTTCATTTGGATTGGAGTAGAGAGCTATTCGTATAGGTAACTGAAGCTTGTGTACGTATCTTCAAATTTCAGGAAGAAACCCTTGCAGTAGAGGAAGCATGAAAGCCTTAGCTTGCAATGACGATGGAGGTGGAGCTCAGGAATCTCGGAGGCAGTTAGCTCTGTATGTTTTCATTCTGCTGGAGATGATGGTGAATATTTCATCTCTTGCTGCAGGTTAGTTTGGGGGCAGGAGCTTTCCTGAAGATGACGTCAATCCTGTCTGTGCTCCCCTTCACCACGTACCCAGATCCACCCTTGACAGCAGCTCTGCCTGCTAAGTCACCAGTAATTCTACGAATTATGTCCAGTAGCCCTGATCCTTTGGGAACGCCCTTCTTTTTATTAAGGAAAAAAAAGAAAGGAAGAAAAAGCTGCCGGTATCCAGCTGGCTGTGACTTAGCCCTTGGTAAAGAGAGATTGCAGATTGAGAGGCTGCCAGGCTGCTCCTGTGTCTCACTTCTTCTCTTGTCAAGACCAGCCGAGGCAACACAGCTGGAAGCCTCCCTGCTTTGTGAAGAGGTACTTTGTGTCCGAAGGGGAAGCATAAGCACAAACATAATTAGGCTTTCTGAGCAGAGGGAATTAGTTCTTTGTGACTAGTGAATGATTTCTGCCATTTCAGGTCAAAAGTATTGTCAACTAATTGAATATACCGGGCTTCTTCATTTCCAATGACTTGTTCTCTTTGAAGGTTACATAGCAAAGGAGACCGATTTTTTTTTTTTTTTCTTAACGTCTTGATGCAGACCTCATGACATGCAGAAAGCTTAAGGCCAGATACTTTGGATACATCTGTACTGAGATGCAGGTCTGGAGCTGTGCCTGATTGGGGGATGCCAAATGGAAAGCCATGCGTTGCATTGTAGGTAGGAGCCTAGTTCCTGGAAGTTGAGGCGGTATTTGGCCTGTGGGTTTGTGTGGGGTATGCCTTGTCCAACAGAATACTGACTACAGCTCTTGAAGGTCAGATTGCCTTCAGGACAACTGGCACCTGTGGATGGCTGAATACCCAGGGTTACCAGTGTCCTGACAAAAAAACGCATATATTCTCATCTGTCATTTTCATCCATAATTTACTCCCTTAGTTGAGTCATTGATCCCAGTGCAGGGCGTATTACTTTTTACATTCCATCTTATTCAACATAGTTTCTTCCTGACTTCACTAATTTCACCTGGTTTCTTTGTCTTGCCAAAAACCCAGGGCTCTGTGGCTCAGTGGTAACCTTTCAAAGCAGCTTTCTTTAGACTGGAACTGAGTAATCTAACTGGGTCTAGTGTTCAAGCCAGCTTTTAAGAGCATAAATCTTTAGTTTTACCTCTTAGATGATGGATTGTCCTGGGAATTTTAATCCAAATCCTTCAATTTTCAGATAAAACTGTTGCGGTCCACGGTGGTTAACTGACCCTCTAGGCTTGCTCAGCTGACTAGTTGTGGGCCTGAGATTGAAACCTAGCTGTCTTGGGACAGTCACTTGAACATGACACCATATGGCCTTTCACTCTGTGTGTATAGATGTTCCATACTTCCCTCTGCTGAGTATTTCCTTTTCACTCTCCAATCGCAAGACCCTTGGGTGTGATTTTTCTTCCCTCTTATGCTTCCTACCCTGAGCTTGTCAGCAGCATGGAGAAGCACTGGAGGGGGTTATAGAGGGGGTTATACTTCATTGCTGAGAGTATGTGAGTGACATTCAAGAAATTCATTCATTAAGAAACTAAGTTGCAGGTTATCCCAGCATTTCCCAGGCTTATCTTTCAGGAACAAGAACAGTTTACTCCCCTACTTGAAGTTCCTCTAAACTCTTCCCTTAAGCTTTAAAACAGCTGCGGAAGGAGGAAGACACTATGCATGTACATACAGGTGAAATACCAATAAGTGTAGAAATTCCTCCTTGCCTGACGTCTTATTTTTAAGCCCTAGAATGTCTTTCCTTCAAACTTTTATAAAGTTCCTGTTATATAAAGTTTTCAACATTTATAAAATTAGGCAGAATAGTTTAGTGAACTTCAAATAGCTATTACCCAGCTTCAATAGTATCAACTCATGGCAATCTTATTTCTTCTCTGCCCCACCTAATTTCCCCCTCCCATATTATTTGGAAGCAAATCCAGACATCATTTCATTTCATTCATTAGTATATTTCAGTATACGTCTCTAAAAGATAAGAATTTTTTCCTTTTTCCCCAGATTTATTGAGGTGTAATTGATAAAATTGTGAGATAAAGTGTGCATTATGATAATTTGATATGTGTACCTTGTAAAAGGATTCCTCCATCTAGTTAATATATCTATCACCTCATTTATTTAAAAGATCACATTTTAAGGTATATTCATAATACCATTATTTAAAATTAACAGTAATTCTTTAACTGATTGAATATTCATATACTGTTCAAATTACAATTATCTCATACATGTCATAATTTTTGATAGTTTGAGTCAGGCTTCAAATTTCCACATACTGCAATTGGTTACAAGTCTTTCAAATCCCTTTTAATCTGTAGGTTCAAAATCTCTCTCCTTCTCTCTCCCTCTGTCTCTATCTGCAATTTATTGGTTGAAGAAACTGAATTGTTTACTCCAGAGAGTTCACTACAGCCTGGATTTTGCTGTTTGCTTCCCCGTGGTATCTTTTGAGATGTTTCTCTGTCCTCTTTATTTTCTATAAATTGGTAATTGTATCTGAAAGTTGTATTACATTTTCTCAAGAAAATGGAAAAAACACATAGTGACATGCACTGGAAGGTGGAGTGGAGTTGTTGGTGTGAGGTGCTAGCTTTCGGTATGTGGAGTAGGAAGGCTGGGTGAACTCGGGGAAGCTTGATGGCCGAGAGCATAGACGCTGGAGCCAGACTGTCTGGGTTCCAGTTTCAGCTTTGTTGCGCCTTAGCTGTGTAGCTCTGGAAAAATTACTTCTTTGTGACTCAGTTGCCTCATCTTTTCAATGAGAACAATAATAGGACCTACCTCACGGAGTTGAGGATCGAGAAGTTCAACATATGTGTACATAACATGCTTAGAACTTTGCCATGATGTAAATATTTCGTAAATGTTGGCTGTTATTTATGAAAGAAGTTCGAATGGAGTTCAGGGCAAGGAGAGTAGTGAAACAAAAGTACATTTCTAGGAGACAGTAACAGCCACGGAAAAGCTAAAAGACCAGCCTTCCTGAAAGCTGCGCCAGGCATGATGACCCTCCTCTGACTAATTTTTCTCCAGTGCATCCCTTATTTTCCTCACTTTCTCCACGTTTCATCCCACTTAGGTTATTTTCATCATATCAACACTTTGCATATGAGTAAGGAAGAAAGCAGAGCAATGACACCAGCGCCAAGTGGTGCTGGGGCCAGGAGTGAGGGGGCCTCTGAGGTTTGGAGGGCATCTGTTTGGGCCTTGTGTTCTGTTCCTGCCCCAACCTCTTACCTCCTATCTGCCTCTTGCCCTACTTTTGTCCTTGAAGAGCCAAAGGCTGAAATTCTTGCTGGTATTTCCCATCTACTCCTAATGGTTCCCTGACCTTTGTATGGAACCCCCATGCTGTAGTCTACAGATTATTTTATTCACTTGAATTTATTTATCTTAACCCTTCTGTGCAATCAGATGGCGTTCTCTGCCTTTCCTTATCACAATTTGCATTAATCTTGGAACGTTTGAGTCTGTGGCTTTGCATGATAGGCAGTGTCTCATGTTGTGGGAATGTCTGCCTCTGCCCTCTCCTTCCCTTTCCTCTGTCGGTTTTACTTCAAGCCCTCTGGCTTGTTTCAAGGTAATGATTATTGGTGAGAGAGTCTTAGGTCTCCCCAAATGTTTCTTCTCTGGTTTTGCATGGGTCCAGTGTCCTTTGAGGCAGAGACTGCCAAACTTTTGGCAGAAAGAGGCCACCTGCTTTTTGAATGTGATTTAAATGGAACACAGCCACGTCCATTCCTTTCTATGTTATCAGTGGCTGGGTTCTCATTACAGCAGCAGAGCTGAGTAGTTGCAACGGAAACTGTATGGACCACAAAGCCGAAAATATTTACTCTCTGGCCCTTGCCAATGAAAGTGTGCTGATGTCTGCTTTAAAGAAAAGGAAGTTACCAGACTCAGGTCTGGGTGCCAAGAAACTGCTGGTTAGAAAGGAGAAACTGTGGAATTCTGTAATTTTTTCTCTTTTTTTAAAAACATCTTTATTGGAGTATAACTGCTTTACAATGGTGTGTTAGTTTCTGCTTTATAACAAAGTGAATCAGCTATACATATACATATATCCCCATATCCCCTCCCTCTTGTGTCTCCCTCGCACCCTCCATATCTCACCCCTCTAGGTGGTCACAAAGCACCGAGCTGATCTCCCTATGCTATGCGGCTGCTTCCCACTAGCTATCTATTTGACATTTCGTAGTGTATATATATCCATGCCACTCTCTCGCTTTGTCACAGCTTACCCTTCCCCCTCCCCGTGTCCTCAAGTCCATTCTCTAGTAGGTCTGCATCTTTATTACGGTCCTGCCCCTAGGTTCTTCATGACCATTTTGTTTTATTTTTAGATTCCATATATATGTGTTAGCATACGGTGTGTGTTTTTCTCTTTATGACTTACTTCACTCTGAATGACAGTCTCTAGGTCCCTCCACCTCACTACAGATAACTCAATTTCGTTTCTTTCTATGCCTGAGTAATATTCCATTGTATATATGTGCCACATCTTCTTTATCCATTCATCTGTCGATGGACACTTAGGTTGCTTCCATGTCCTGGCTATTGTAAATACAGCTGCAATGAACATTGTGCTACATGACTCTTTTTGAATTATGGTTTTCTCAGGGTATATGCCCAGTAGTGGGATTGCTGGGTCATATGGTAGTTCTATTTTTAGTTTTTTAAGGAACCTCCATACTGTTCTCCATAGTGGCTGTATCAATTTACATTCCCACCAACAGTGCAAGAGGGTTCCCTTTTCTCCACACCCTCTCCAGCATTTATTGTTTGTAGGTTTTTGGATGATGGCCATTCTGACTGGTGTGAGGTGATACCTCATTGTAGTTTTGATTTGCATTTCTCTAATGATTAGTGATGTTGAGCATCCTTTCATGTGTTTGTTGGCAATCTGCATATCTTCTTTGGAGAAATGTCTATTTAGGTCTTCTGCCCATTTCTGTTTTGTTTTTTTGGTTTTGGTTGTTGTTATGGGGATCTTTTTTTTAAATTTTATTTATTTTTTTATACAGCAGGTTCTTATTAGTCATCCATTTTATACACATCAGTGTATACATGTCAATCCCAATCTCCCAATTCGTCACAACACCCCCCCACTGCTTTCCCCCCTTGGTGTCCATACGTTTTTTCTCTACTTCTGTGTCTCAATTTCTGCCCTGCAAACCAGTTCATCTGTACCATTTTCTAGGTTCCACATATATGCTTTAATATACGGTATTTGTTTTTCTCTTTCTGACTTACTTCACTCTGTATGACAGTCTCTAGATTCATCCACATCTCTACAACTGACACAATTTCGTTCCTTTTTATGGCTGAGTAATATTCCATTGTATATATATATATGTACCACATCTTCTTTATCCATTAATCTGTCGGTGGATATTTAGGTTGCTTCCATGACCTGGCTATTGTAAATAGTGCTGCAATGAACATTGGGGTGCATGTATCTTTTTGAAATATGGTTTTCTCTGGGTATATACGCAGAAGTGGGATTGCTGGGTCATATGGTAATTCTATTTTTAGTTTTTAAGGAACCTCCATACTGTTCTCCATAGTGGCTATATCAATTTACATTCCCACTGACAGTGCAAGAGGGTTCCCTTTTCTCCACGCCCTCTCCAGCATTTATTGTTTATAGACTTTTTGATGATGGCCATCCTGACCGGTGTGAGGTGATATCTCATTGTAGTTTTGATTTGCATTTCTCTAATGATTAGTGATGTTGAGCATCCTTTCATGTGTTTGTTGGCAATCTGCATATCTTCTTTGGAGAAATGTCTATTTAGGTCTTCTGCCCATTTTTGGATTGGGTTGTTTGTTTTTTTGATAGTGAGCTGCATGAGCTGCTTGTAAATTTTGGAGATTTATCCTCTGTCCGTTGCTTCATTTGCAAATATTTTCTCCCATTCTGAGGGTTGTCTTTTCATCTTGTTTATGGTTTCCTTTCCTCTGCAAAAGCTTTGAAGTTTCATTAGGTCCCATTTGTTTATTTTTATTATTCTTTCCATTATCTCTAAGAGGCGGGTCAAAAAGGGTCTTGCTGTGATTTATGTCATAGAGTGTTCTGCCTATGTTTTCCTCTAAAAGTTTTATAGTGTCTGGCCTTACATTTAGGTCTTTAATCCGTTTTGAGTTAATTTTTGTGTATGGTGTTAGGGAGTGTTCTAATTTCATTCTTCTACATTTAGCTATCCAGTTTTCCCAGCACCACTTATTGAAGAGGCTGTCTTTTCTCCATTGTATATTCTTGCCTCCTTTATCAAAGATAAGGTGACCATATGTGCGTGGGTTTATCTCTGGGCTTTCTATCCTGTTCCATTGATCTATATTTCTGTATATTTCTATATTTCTATATATATCTATGTTTTTGTACCAGTACCATACTGTCTTAATTTCTGTAGCTTTGTAGTATAGTCTGAAGTACAGGAGCCTTATTCCTCCAGCTCTGTTTCTCTTTCTCAAGATTGCTTTGGCTCTTCAGGGTCTTTTGTGTTTCCATACAAATTGTGAAGTTTTTTGTTCTAGTTTTGTGAAAAATGCCACTGGTAGTTTGATAGGGATTGCATTGAATCTGTAGATTGCTTTGGGTAGTAGAGTCATTTTCACAATGTTGATTCTTCCAGTCCATGAACATGGTATATCTCTCCATCTGTTTATATCATCTTTAATTTCTTTCATCAGTGTCTTATAGTATTCTTCATACAGGTCTTCTGACTCCTTAAGTAGGTTTTATTCCTAGGTATTTCATTCTTTTTGTTGCAATGGTAAATGGGAGTGTTTCCTTAATTTCACTTTCACATTTTTCATCATTAGTGTATAGGAATGCAAGAGATTTCTGTGCATTGATTTTGTATCCTGCTACTTTACCACATTCATTGATTAGCTTTAGTAGTTTTCTGGTAGCATCTTTAGGATTCTCTATGCATAGTATCATGTCATCTGCAAACAGTGACAGCTTTACTTCTTCTTTTCTGATTTGGATTCCTTTTATTTCTTTTTCTTCTCTGATTACTATGGCTAAAACTTCCAAAACAATGTTGAATAATACTGGTGAGAGTGGGCAACCTTGCTTTGTTCCTGATCTTTGTGGAAATGGTTTCAGTTTTTCACCATTGAGGACGATGTTGGCTGTCAGTTTGTCATATATGGCCTTTATTATGTTGAGGTAAGTTCCCTCTATGCCTACTTTCTGGGGGGGTTTTATCATAAATGGGTGTTGAATTTTGTCGAAAGCTTTTTCTGTATCTGTTGAGATCATATGGTTTTTCTCCTTCGATTTGTTAATCTGGTGTATCACATTGATTAATTTGCATATATTGAAGAATCCTTGCATTTCTGGGATAAACCCCACTTGATCATGGTGTATGATCCTTTTAAAGTGCTGTTGGATTCTGTTTGCTAGTATTTTGTTGAGGACTTTTGAATCTATGTTCATCAGTGATATTGGCCTGTAGTTGTCTTTCTTTGTGACATCCTTGTCTGGTTTTGGTATCAGGGTGATGGTGGCCTCGTAGAATGAGTTTGGGAGTTTTCCTCCCTCTACTATATTTTGGAAGAGTTTGAGAAGGATAGGTGTTAGCTCTTCTCTAAATGTTTGATGGAGTTCACCTGTGAAGCCATCTGGTCCTGAGCTTTTGTTTGTTGGAAGATTTTTAATCACAGTTTCAATTTCAGTGCTTGTGATTGGTCCATTTATATTTTCTGTTTCTTCTTGGAACATTGTGCATTTCTAAGAATTTGTCCATTTCTTCCAGGTTGTCCATTTTATTGGCATATAGTTGCTTATAGTAATCACTCGTGATCCTTTGTATTTCTGCAATGTCACTTGTTACTTCTCCTTTTTCATTTCTAATTCTGTTGATTGGAGTCTTTTCCCTTTTCTTCTTGATGAGTCTGGCTAATGGTTTTCACATTTTGTTTATCTTCTCAAAGAACCAGCTTTTAATTTTATTGATCTTTGCAATCATTTCCTTCATTTCTTTTTCATTTATTTCTGATCTGATTTTTATGATTTTTTTCCTTCTGCTAACTTTGGGGGTTTTTTGTTCTTCTTTTTCTAATTGCTTTAGGTGTAAGGTTAGATTGTTTATTTGAGATGATCCTTGTTTCTTAAGGTAGGATTTTATTGCTGAAAACTTCTCTGTTAGAACTGCTCTTGCTGCATCCCATAGGTTTTGGGTCATTGTGTTTTCATTGTCATTTGTTTCTAGGTATTTTTGATTTCCTCTTTGATTTCTTCAGTGATATCTTGGTTATTAAGTAGCGTATTGTTTAGCCTCCACGTGTTTCTGGTTTGTTTCGATTTTTTCCTGTAATTGATATCTAGTCTCATAGCGTTGTGGTCAGAAAAGATACTTGATACGATTTCAATTTTCTTAAATTTACCAAGATTTGATTTGTGACCCAACATATGGTCTATCCTGGAGAATGCTCCATGAGTACTTGAGAAGAAAGTATATTCTGTTGTTTTTGGATGGAATGTCTTATAAATATCAGTTAAGTCCATCCTGTTAAATGTATCATTTAAATCTTGTGTTTCCTTATTTATTTTCATTTTGGATGCTCTGTCCATTGGTGAAAGTGGGGTGTTAAATTCCCCTACTATGATTGTGTTACTGTCAATTCTGCCTTTTACCGCTGTTAGCATTTGCCTTATGTATTGAGGTGCTCCTATGTTGGGTGCATAAATATTTACAATTGTGCTATCTTCTTCTTGGATCGATCCCTTGATCATTATGTAGTGTCCTTCTTTGCCTCTTGTAATAGTCTTTGTTTTAAAGTCTATTTTGTCTGATACGAGAATTGCTACTCCATCTTTCTTTTGATTTCCATTTGCATGGAATATCTTTTTCCATCCCGTCACTTTCATTCTGTATGTGTCCCTAGGTGTGACGTGGGTCTCTTGTAAACAGCGTGTATATGGGTCTTGTTTCTGTACCCATTCAGCCAGTCTATATCTTTTGGTGGGAACATTTAATCCATTTACATTTAAGGTAATTATTGATATGTATGTTCCTATTACCATTTTCTTAATTGTTTTGGGTTTGTTATTTTAGGTCTTTTCCTTCTCTTGTGTTTCCTGCCTAGAGAAGTTCCTTTAGCATTTGTTGTAAAGCTGGTTTAGTGGTGCTGAATTCTCTTTGCTTTTGCTTGTCTGTAAAGGTTTTAATTTCTCCATCGAATCTGAATGAGATCCTTGCTCGGAAGAGTAATCTTGGTTGTAGCTTTTTCCCTTTCATAACTCTAAATATGTCCTGCCATTCCCTTCTGGCTTGCAGAGTTTCTGCTGAAAGATCAGCTGTTAACCTTATGGGGATTCCCTTATGTGTTATTTGTTGTTTTTCCCTTGCTGCTTTTAATATTTTTTCTTTGTATTTAATCTTTGATAGTTTGACTAATATGTGTCTTGGCATGTTTCTCATTGGATTAATCCTGTAAGGGGCTCTGCACTTCCTGGAGTTGATTAACTATTTCCTTTCCCATATTAGGGAAGGTTTCAACTATAATCTCTTCAAATATTTTCTCAGTCCCTTTCTTTTTCTCTTTTACTTCTGGGACCCCTATAATTTGAATGTTGGTGTGTTTAATATTGTCCCAGACGCCTCTGAGTCTATCCTCAATTCTTTCATTCTTTTTTCTTTATTCTGCTCTGCAGTAGTTATTTCCACTATTTTATCTTCCAAGTCACTTATATGTTCTTCTGCCTCAGTTATTCTGCTATTGATTCCTTGTAGAGAATTTTTAATTTCATTTATTGTGTTGTTCATCATTGTTTGCTCTTTAGTTCTTCTAGGTCCTTACTAAACATTTCTTGTCTTTTCTCCATTCTATTTCCAAGATTTTGGATCATCTTTACTATCATTATTCTGAATTCTTTTTCAGGTAGACTGCCTATTTCCTCTTCATGTGTTTGGTCTGGTGGGTTTTTACCTTGCTCCTTCATCTGCTGTGTGTTTTTCTGTCTTCTCATTTTGCTCATCTTACTGTATTTGGGGTCTCCTTTTTGCAGGCTGCAAGTTCGTAGTTCCCGCTGTTCTTGGTGTCTGTCCCCTGTGGCTAACGTTGGTTCAGTGGTTTGTGTAGGCTTCCTGGTGGAGGGGACTAGTGCCTGTGTTCTTTCTGGTGGATGAGGCTGGATCTTGTCTTTCTGGTGGGCAGGTCCACGTCTGGTGGTGTGTTTTGGGGTGTCTGTGGACTTATTCTGATTTTAGGCAGCCTCTCTGCTAATGGGTGGGGTTGTGTTCCTGTCTTGCTAGTGGTTTGGCATAGGGTGTCCAGCACTGTAGCTTGCTGGTCGTTGAGTGAAGCTGGGTGTTGGTGTTGAGATGGAGCTCTCTGGAAGATTTTCACCATTTGGTATTATGTGGAGCTGGGAGGTCTCTGGTGGACCAGTGTCCTGATCTCTGCTCTCCCACCTCAGAGGCACAGGCCTGATGCCTGGCCAGAGCACCAAGACCCTGTCATGAGCATGGCTCAGAATAAAAGGGAGAAAAAAAGAAAGAAAGAAGGAAAAATAAAGTAGAATAAAATAAAGTTATTAAAATAAAAAGTAATTATTAAAAATAAAAAATTTAAGCAATAAAGAAAAGAAAGAAAGAAGAGAGCAACCAAACCAAAAAAGAAATCCACCAATGATAACAACTGCCAAAATCTATACTAAAAAACAAACAAACAAACAAAAAAAACGGACAGACAAAACCGTAGGACAAATGGTAAAAGCAAAGCTATACAGACAAAATCACACCCAGAAGCATACACATACACACTCACAAAAAGAGAAAAAGGCCAAAAATATATATATCGTTGCTCCCAAAGTCCACTGCCTCAATTTGGGATGATTCGTTGTCTATTCAAGTATTCCACAGATGCAGGGTATATCAAGTTGATTGCAGAGATTTAATCCGCTGCTCCTGAGGCTGCTGGGAGAGATTTCCCTTTCTCTTCTTTGTTCGCACAGCTCCCGGGGTTCAGCTTTGGGTTTGGCCCCGCCTCTGCGTGTTGGTCCCCTGAGGGCTTCTGTTCTTCACTCAGACAGGATGCCGTTAAAGTAGCAGTTGATTCAGGGGCTCTGGCTCACTCAGGCCGGGGGCAGGGTTGGGTACGGATGCGGGGCGAGCCTGCGGCGGCAGAGGCTGGCGTGACATTGCACCAGCCTGAGGCGCACTGTGCGTTCTCCCGGGGAAGTTGTCCCTGGATCACGGGGCCCTGGCAGTGGTGGGCTGCACAGGCTCCTCGGGCACCTCAAAACAGTGGTCTTTTGCCTCTTAGGCAGGTCCAGATTTTTTCCCGGACTCCCTCCTGGCTAGCCATGGCACACTAGCCCCTTCAGGCTGTGTTCACGCCGCCAACCCCAGTCCTCTCCCTGGGATCCAACCGAAGCCGGAGCCTCAGCTCCCAGCCCCGCCCACCCGGGCTGGTGAGTGCTGGTCGGCGCTGATCTTCTGTGCAGGAATCTCTCCCCGCTTTGCCCCCCGCACCCCTGTTGCTGTGCTCTCCTCCGTGGCTCCGAAGCTTCCCCCCTCCGCCACCCACAGTCCCCGCCAGTGAAGGGGCTTCCTAGTGTGTGGGAACCTTTCCTCCTTCACAGCTCCCTCCCACTGGTGCAGGTCCCGTCCCTATTCTCTGTCTCTGTTTTTTCTTTTTTCTTTTACCCTACCCAGGTACGTGGGGAGTTTCTTGCCTTTTGGGAGGTCTGAGGTCTTCTGCCTGAGTTCAGGAGGTGTTCTGTAGGAGTTGTTCCACATGTAGATGTATTTCTTATGTATTTGTGGGGAGGAAGGTGATCTCCACTTCTTCCGCCATTTTGAAGCTCCTCTATAATTTTTTGTAAAGTGGAAAACACTGGAAAAGTCACTATTCACTGGTGACTTGCATGCACATTGGTGTCAAAATAATGTGTGTGCTTGTAGTTGTGGGGAGGAATGGCAGGCTCCCTCTTGGTGTTAGGTATTCAGGCCCTGAAGTCATAAATGGATGGTTTTTCTTCTTTTCTTTTCCATTTTTCCATGATTTTCTGGGGGACAAATGTCTTGGGCTGTAAGGGGATTTAGGAAACTTCCTGATGGTTGCTGTATCTCAGATACTCTTAGGTTCCCTACTGAGCCAGGCCACACCTTCCCTCTACTTCAGCCTGGCAAGGCCCCATCTGCTACTTACCTTGGTTTCCTGCTACTCACCTTGAAGGGAATCGCTTTCATTTGCCTCGAGTCTTGTTTACTCAGTAGTATCTGTGCCAGTTGACACCAAGTCAAAAAACACTTTATACAAACACTTTATACAGAGGCCCGCTTTGAAAGTGTTAGCCAGTAGCAAGCAAGAATGGCTTACTTTCTCCTTGAGTGTGGAGATCTGATTAGAAGGGAGAAAGGAATGATTTATTTGTTGACTGGATTAACCAATTTATATTAGTCACTGTGAGGCAATTTCACACACATTATCTCATTTAAATCCCCCTAAAGACACTGCAAGGGAAGTAATATAATCCTTCAGAAAACTGAGACTCAGAAAAATTAAATTGCAAAGTTCCCATGCCAAAAGTATTATAGTCTCTATTAGCAAATGTCATCAGCTTCTTCTAACTTTCTAATCCATAATCCTTACCGTGTTGCCTTCTTCCTCATGCTCACAAAATAGCTGCAGGAGGTCCAGGCACCATGTTTCAAGGCAAGAATTTGAAGGGTGAAGGATAAAAGGTAAATGGAGAATCCAGCCAAGGTTGTTTTCTTCGTAGATGTCCTACTTGGTGACTTCAACTTATATCTCATTAGTCAGCATCATAGGGCCATTCCTTTCTGCAAGGGAAGAACCTGGAAAATGTGGAGGTTTTTGGTTTGTTTTAAGCTGAGCACATTGACAACCCCATAAAAATGTGTTCTATAGGTACAGAAGTAGGGGAGAATTGTTATTAAATAGACAATTTACAGTTTCTTTTTCAAGAGGTCATTCTGATGCATGGAAAGGTTGAAAATCTCTGGTCCAAACTCTTACTGATCTTGCTTTCCCTTGTTTCCAATGAATTTGATAAAAGTTATTATCCCTCTCTAATCTCCTGGTACGAGATAGATCCAATGGACAGAATGATTTCCTTCTGGCTTCCACGGTAAAACATGGCACATGCCAGTGAGGAGTGGTGACTGCTTGATGTCTTCAGACAACTGTAGGGAAGGGTGGTGGCACTCCAGGTCTCCTAGCCACTTACTATATTGGCAACAGGTGTCTCTGTAGACCAGCTAGCAGGTCCATTGGTAAGAGCCTGGGGAGACCACTAGGAACCACTGGATCACGTCAGCTTGGCAGAGACAGCTATGGCATACGCCGGAGTGCTAGGTGAGGTGGGGAATGTCGGGCACCCCCCCAGATGACTATTGTTCAGTCAGCAGTAACCTTTATCTTCCAGTCACCATTCCTGTGGCTCTTTGTTGATTGTCCTCAAGCTCCAGGCCTGGGTGAGGCCTACTGAGGTGTAAGGAGAAGGGATAGTGATGCCTCCAAAATGTAGACACTCATGTGGCAGTTTGCACCTTGATAAGGAAGCAGTTATGAGATGCCTAAAGCCTTGCCCCACGCCTGGCTGCCCACACACAAGGTTGGGGGTTTTTTTTGTTTGTTTTTGGCTGCCAGGCATAGAGCCTCAAGAGAACAGTGTGTCCTAAGAAACAAGAATTTCAGCCTGCAAAGGAAAACAGAATCCACCCTGCTTGTCAGCTCAGGAGCTGGACTTGCTTTTTGCTTCTCTGCAGAGGGGGCTAAAACTTAGCTGAAGAGCTGTGAGTGGACCCATTTTCGAGAGGGGATTTTAAAAACAAAATGCCGGAAGTGTAATGGAATACAGAGGTCACAAACTTGGAAAACCTATGGCATCTTGGCAGGTAACAGAAATGTGTGAAGTGAGCCAGTTGCTCACAGGCAAGCACATGTCCCTTCTAGAAAAATTGTCACCGCAGAGGAATACTGATTCTAACTCCCCCCTCCCTCCCTGTGTCTCTCTCCTCCTTCCTTCCTTTTTTCCTTTCTCCTTCCCTCTTTCCTCTTTTTTATATCCTTCCCTTCCCTGAGAAGACATAAATTTGGAATTTCATGCGAAGAACCCAAATTGTTGACAACCAGAGTTGCCCCTAGCTCATCTGGCTCCTTTTTCCAAATTAGAAATGGCATCTCTTCCTTCATGCCGGTGCCCATGGCCATGCAAGTCAAGTGGGGCCTGGATTTTGCTCGCCCCGTGGCTGAGGCTTTGCGCCAGGCACAAGCTGCCTAACTTCAGACAGTGACTCCAAAGTTACATATGTTATGTGAGTCAAGCAAAACATATCTCTGGGCCATGCTTAGCCCACAGGCTATCATTTTGTAGCCTCTGGAGTTGTGGTTAAAACAAAGCTCTGGGGTCAGACTGTCTGGCTTCAAATCTGGGTTCTGTCATTTAGGCAAAGTATTCAGTGTCTTTCTGCCTCAGCCTCCTGTGTCTGTGAAATGGGGATAAATACTTGGACCTATCTTGTAGGGTTGTTATGAGGATGGAATTAAATAATGCATGAAAAGCACTTAGCCACTCAGAGCATGGTTAATAGTCAGCACTTGGTTAGTTAATATCAAAAAAAAAATCATGTAAAAAACTGAGTTTGCACATTTACTGGCTTATCTCTGCAAGTCCAGATTCGTTGGCGAGTTCACAGCCTATGAAATGGGTGAGAGAGTGCATGTCAGACCTACTTGATTTCTTTCTACTTCTTCAGGAAATGCTCACCCTCTATGTCTGGTGACTTTGAAGGCAGGGAGCTCAAAATAGCAAGCTTCACTTAACTACTAAGGCCACAAGAACTTCAGTGAAGTAAACACTTTGCTTGAACCACTGTTTCTGTCTCAGTGCATAAAGCAATTACAGGGATTAACAAATGACATCCATAACAATGATATCTTAAAACCATTAAGAGAAGATTAAATTAATTGCGGTATCATCTGTTGCAAAAGGCAAAGGTATGTGGGATCATTTTAGAATAATTTACACTGAAAGCAGTTTAAAAGTGGTGGTGCTTAAAATGGCAAACGCTCAGTTATTGAGTTCATCTTCTAAACTGGCTCATGCTCTAGGGGGCGGGACCGCAAAGCCAAGACTCCATCATTAAAAACTGTCCCGGTGGGTTTGCATCCAACATGCCTCAGGCTCTGCATAAAAGAATGATTCTCATCCCTGAGACTGTACTGGGAGGGAGGGTTAACTCAGCACTAATCGTATCGAGTCTGTGGTTGGCTGCAAGGATTTGGGATGAACTGAGACTACAGCCAAACAGTGTTGCTCTGGGAGTTCCAATCATATCAAAGAGTTAAATCTTTTATAAAGAAGTGGCAACCTGAAGTCAGGGAGTCTGATTCCCAGAGAAAACCATAATTCCAAAGACACACGCACCCCAGTGTTCACTGCAGCACTGTTTACAATAGCCAGGTCATGGAAGCCACCTACATGCCCATTGACAGACGAATGGATAAAGAAGATGTGGTACTTAGATACAATGGAATATTACTCAGCAATAACAAGGAATGAAACTGGGTCATTTGTAGAGATGTGGATGGACCTAGAGACTGTCTATACAGAGTGAAGTAAGTCAGAAAGAGAAAAACAAATATCGTATATTAATGCATATATGTAGAATCTAGAAAAATGGTACAGATGAACTGGTCTGCAAGGCAGAAATAGAGACACAGATGTATAGAACAAATGTACGGACACCAAGGGGGAAAGCAGGGGGTGGGGTGGTGGTGGTGGGATGAATTGGGAGATTGGGATTGACATATATACACTAATATGTATAAAATAGATAACTAATAAGAACTTGCTGTATAATAAATAAATAAAATTTTTAAAAAAATAAGTGACAACCTACCAACTTACTTTGAAACATACTCAGGAAAGGGCATCCAAGAAACAATTTAGTGCAAACTGCTTCTACATTAACTTTTCTCTCACTGCATTAATATCTGAGCTTCCCCTAAACACTCATTTAAGCCCTAAACGAATAAGAAGAATGTCCATGAGACTTGAGAGAAACAAGGGTTGCCCCAAGAATTTAATTCTTACTTGCCTAACTTGGCTGGGCTACCATCCATCTAAAGCTTCTCTCTCTAGACTTGGGTTTCTCCATCTTGGCATTATCGATGTTTTAGGTCAGATACGTCCTTAGTGTGGAGGCTGCTTTGCCTCCATGATAGGACGTTTAGCAGCGTCCCTGGTCTTTTCACACTAGATGCCAGCAACACAACTCCCCCCAACATGAGACAACCAAAAATGTCCCTGACCTTGTCAAATGCCACCCAAGGGAGAAAATCCTCCTGGTTGAGAATCACTGCTCTAGACTAAGAAAAGTGGCCAGAATTTGTAAACTCAACAGCTTTTTGTGTGTGTGTGTGTGTTTTGTTTTTTTAACATCTTTATTGGGGTATAATTGCTTTACAAAGATGTGTTAGTTTCTGCTTTATAACAAAGTGAATCAGTTATACATATACATATGTTCCCATATCTCTTCCCTCTTGCATCTCCCTCCCTCCCACCCTCCCTATCCCACCCCTCCAGGCGGTCACAAAGCACCGAGCTGATCTCCCTGTGCTATGCAGCTGCTTCCCACTAGCTATCTACCTTACGTTTGGTAGTGTATATATGTCCATGCCTCTCTCTTGCTTTGTCACAGCTCACCCTTCCCCCTCCCCATATCCTCAAGTCCGTTCTCTAGTAGGTCTGTGTCTTTATTCCTGTCTTACCCCTAGGTTCTTCATGACATTTTTTTTTTCTTAAAGTCCGTATATATGTGTTAGCATATGGTATTTGTCTTTCTCTTTCTGACTTGCTTCACTCTGTGTGACAGACTCTAGGTCTATCCACCTCATTACAAATAGCTCAATTTAGTTTCTTTTTTATGGCTGAGTAATATTCCATTGTATATATGTGCCACATCTTCTTTATCCATTCATCCGATGATGGGCACTTAAGTTGTTTCCATCTCCGGGCTATTGTAAATAGAGCTGCAATGAACATTGTGCTACATCACTCTCTTTGAATTATGGTTTTCTCAGGGTATATGCCCAGTAGTGGGATTGCTGGGTCATATGGTAGTTCTATTTGTAGTTTTTTAAGGAACTGTGTGTGGTTTTTAAGTGACCAAAAAAAAAAAGGCCCTGAAGACAGAGTTTTCAAAATAAGCTCACGGGCAGGCCATACTGACAGAATGCTTCAAGAGGGATCCTGTAACCACCGTGTTTGGCAAATGGGTGATTTTGCTAAGCCTCACAGCAGCTTTTCCATATGTCCTGTTAATGCTAGCAAACTGACCAGTCTAGAAGGATGTGTCATCATGGATATCACCCGTGAAGTATTTGTCCAGACTTCTTACAAACAGTAGTGTTGCTTGTCCATCGGTACATGTGTATAAAAACTCAGCAGGTGGGAGTAAGATTCATAAAAGCAGGATCTCAGATCTTCAAGTCTGCTTCTCATGTTTTATAGGACAAGACACTGAGGTGCAGGGAATAGCGTTTGTAGCAAAATTTATGATAAATCTCAGTGATTCAGACACTAAGCTGAAATTTTCAACAATGTAGGCACAGAACAATATAGGCACAAAATTATTACTGAGTAAAATGTCAAAATTATACTCTTTTGGCAACTTTCAAGCTTTTAGGAATAAGTAAGAGAAACCAGAGATAAAATTTTAAATGTTTTCCAGTTGAAGGCTCAGAAAATTAAGGATGCCATCAATGTACATATTGCTTCAGGATTCAGAAGCTTCTGTTTCTTTTTATACCACATGATTGCATAATGTCGATCAATTGGAAATGGTAGATTTCCCTTAATTTGCCTTCTCATACTTAAACACTATGCCTACTAAATTATTTGGAACTTGAATAATGGTTCATAATTGACTTGTACTTAAGTCAGACCAAATATTCTCACTACCTCTCTTCCTATCTCCATGCAGCATTATCTTCACCCAGATCATAATGTTAACATAAGGTGATACGAATGAATTCATCCCACTGGTACAGGATACCCATCCCTGTATCCAAATTTCTTTTACTAATTGGAGGAAACCGCTAATTGTGTATTTTAAACTCAGTGTTTTTCAAAACATCTAGCATTCATGTTTTCCACATGTGGTCAGTTCCTGATCTAAGGAAGAAACAGTAAGGCAGGAAAATGATCAGATTCAGGGGGTGTTTAACTGGAAGAGGAGAACATGACAAGAAATGTACAGTGTGTTCTGGTACGTGGGAGTTTTGATTACAAGGTGTACCCTTGCTGCTTGGTGTGGTACCTCGGGCTCTGCCTAACTTTAGTTTGTGATTACCAAGGTCTCTATAACAGAACTCTCCAGGTCAGGTATGGATCTAATATTTCTCATGCCATGTTCCAAGTATCTCCTTGCGCCCAAGCAATAAAAGGAAATCTTCCTACCGTGACATGAGTATAAACGTTATCGAAAGACTTGAGGAAATGCCTTTGACCTTTTTTGACTCAAGAGGATGATCTCATTCAGAAATGGGTATGGTGTCAAAATATGAAATGTACTGGTAAAATAAGTATATGATTTGCTTTAAAAAATACTTGTTTGGGAGGCAGAGATACAATCCATTCTAGATTTTTAAGGAGTGAAGTGGCTAAAAGAGATGTATTTTTACCTAAAACATGGCAGACTACACTGTCACATCTTGGCAGTGATGTGAAATGAAGACTGTTAATGCATTTAACAAATATTTATGGAAAGCCTGTTACTAACAGTGAGTTAGTCACTGTTATAGGTAGTAGAGATTCCACAAAGAACAAAGTGCTTTCTTACATTTAGTGAAGGGAGACAGTCAGTAAACAAATATATGATATGTCAGGTAGAGATGAGTGCCAACGGGAAAAACAAAACATGGTAATGGGATTGGTGGAGCAGGATAGGGCCAAGGGGTTAGGATTTTATTTGGGATAGTCAGGGGAATGCCTCCCTAATAAGGTGACATTTGCTCAGTGAACTGAAGGAAACAGAACAGAGCCTTGTGGCTATCTGGGGGAAGATATCAGAAACTGTTATAAATGTTCCAACAGGAAATTTATTAGGACTGAGAAAGGGCAGGTCTGTCTGTGCTTAGAATGAAAGGGAATGCGATAAAAGAAAAGGGGGAGCTTTGGGAAAGCATTATGGCTACGTTAAACATATACACTGAATGTATACACAGCAGTGATTGGAAAAACCATAAAATTGGATTATGTGTTTGCAAATCTCTTACATGTTTTTAAATAAGACCCAGAGCTCTGTTAAACATCATGGTCATTTGTTTTAGCTGAGTTGTAATGAACATGTGATTGTCTTTTGGAGTTACTGTGCAAAGCTTAGACTAACTCAGAAAGCAATAGTTCGGATACATTGCCCAGGCTGGATGATATTATTAATCTGGGCTGGGAAGTAACACAACCTGGTTGTGGCTGACTGTGGGCCCTGGTCCAATTCACCAGATTTTGTGCCCTTTCTTTAGTGGGAAGTGGGCTTGCCTTGCCAGGCAGGAGGGAAGAAGGGGTGCAGTTTCAAGGAAAAAACACAGAAGAGTTGAATATAGGTAAAGAGCCCATGTTACCTGAGCCTCCTACCCCAGTCTTAAGTATGAGCAATACGTTCTTCTAAAGAATGTGAAATCTTCTCCAGGCCAGAGCAAGGATGCTGAGGACTTCAATCACAGCACCTTCCCAAGAGAGTCTTTTGGAAATTCTTATCTTATATTCTGGGTCTGTATCTCAAAAGGGCCTTTATCCTCTTTATTTTTTTTTTTTTTTTACTTTTTATTTTATATTGGAGTATAGTTGATTAACAATGTTGTGTTTCAGGTGTACAACAGAGTGATTCAGTTATACATATACATGTATCTATTCTTTTTCAAACTCTTTTCCCAATTAGGTTGTTACAGAATATTGAGCAGAGTTCCCTGTGCTGTACAATAGGTCCCTGTTGGTAATCCATTTTATTTTATATTTTTAACTTTTATATTGGAGTATAGCCAATTAACAATGTTGTGATAGTTTCAGGTGCACAGCAAGGCGACTCAGCCATACATATACATGTATCCATTCTCCCTCAGACTCCCCTCCCATACAGGCTGCCACATAACATTGAGCAGAGTTCCCTGTGATGTACAGTAGGTCCTTGTTGGTTATCCACTTTAAATATAGCAGTGTGCACCTGTCAATCCCAAACTCCCTAACTATCCCTCCCCGCCCTCCATAACCATAAGTTCATTCTCTAAGCCTGGGAGTCTGTTTCTGTTCTGTAAATAAGCTCATTTGTAGCATTGTTTTTAGGTTCCGCACGTAAGTTGTATATGATATTTTTCTTTCTCTGTCTGACTTACTTCACTCAGTATGACAATCTCTAGGTCCATCCATGTTGCTGCAAATGACACTATTTCATTCTTTTTATGGCTGAGTAATATTCCATTGTATATATGTACCACATCTTCTTTATCCATTCTTCTGTCAATGGACATTTAGGTTGCTTCCATGTCTTGTCTGTTGTAAACAGCACTGCAATGAACATTGGTGTGTATGTGTCCTTCTGGACCATGTTTTTCTCTGGGTATATGCCCAGGATTGGGATTGCAGGATCATATGTTAGCTCTGTTTTTAGTTTCTTAAGGAACCTCCATACTGCTCTCCATAGTGGCTGCCCCAATTTACATTCCCACCAACAGTGTAGGAGTGTTGCCTTCTCTCCACACCCTCCCCAGCATTTATTGTTTGTGGATTTTTTGATGATAGCCATTCTGACTGGTATGAAGTAATATCTCGTTGTAGTTTTGTTTTTCATTTCTCTAATAATTAGTGATGTTGAGCATCTTTTCATGTGCCTCTTGGCCATCTGTATGTCTTCTTTGGAGAAATGTCTGTTTAGGTCTTCTGCCCAATTTTTGATTGGATTGTTTGTTTTGATGATATTAAGCTGTATGAGCTGTTTGTAAATTTTGGAGACTAATCCCTTGTTGGTCACATCATTTGCAAATATTTTCTCCCATTCTGTGGGTTGTCTTTTCATCTAGTTTATGGTTTCCTTTGCTGTGCAGAAGGTTTTGAGTTTAATTAGGTCCCATTTGCTTATTTTTGTTTTTATTTCCATTGCTCTGGGAGACAGATCGAAAAAGATATTGCTGCATTTTATGTCAGAGAGTGTTCTGCCTATGTTTTTTCTAAGAGTTTTATAGTGTACAGTCTCATATTATCTGAAGAGATGCAGAAAAAGCTTTTGACAGAGCTCAACACCGATGTATGATAAAAAAACTCTCCAGAAAGTGGGCATAGAGGGAACATACCTCAACATAATAAAGGCCATATACAACAAACCTACAGCAAACATCATACTCAACAGTGAAAAGCTAAAAGCATTTCCTCTAAGATCAGGAATAAGACAAGGATGTCCACTGTTCCCACTTTTATTCAATATAGTTTTGGAAGTCTTATCTATGGCAATCAGAGAAGAAAAAGAAGTAAAAGGAATCCAAATTAGAAAAGAAGAAGTAAAACTGTCCTGTTTGCAGATGACATGATACTATACACAGAAGATCCTAAAGGTGTTATTAGAAAACTACTAGAGCTCATCAATGAATTTGGTAAAGTTACAGGTTACAAAATTAATACACAGAAATCTGGTGCACTTCTATACACTAACAACGAAAGATCAGAAAGAGAAATTCAAGAAACAATCCCATTTACCATCGCATCAAAAAGAATGAAATACCTAGGAATAAACCTACCTAAGGAGACCAAAGACCTGTACTCCAAAAACTATAAGATGCTAATGAAAGAAATCGAATATGACACAAACAGATGGAAAGATATACCATGTTCTTGGGTTGGAAAAATCAATATTGTCAAAACGATTAAAATACCAGAGGCAATCTACAGATTCAATGCAATCCCTATCAAATTACCAATGGCATTTTTCACAGAACTAGAACAAAAAATCTTAAAATTTGTATGGAGACACAAAGGACCCTGAATAACCAAAACAATCTTGAGAAAGAAAAACGGAGCTGGAGGAATCAGGCTTCCTGACTGCAGACTATACTACAAAGCTATAGTCATCAAAACAGTATGGTGCTGGCACAAAAATAGAAATATAGATCGATGGAACAGGATAGAAAGCCCAGAAATAAACCCATGCACCTATGGTCAATTAATCCATGAGAAAGGAGGCAAGACTATTTAATGGAGGAAAGACAGTCTCTTCAATAAATAGTGCTGGGAAAACTGGACAGCTGTATGTAAAAAAAAAAAAAAAAAGAAATTAGGACATTCTTTAACACCATACACAAAAATAAACTCAAAATGGATTCACCCTCTTTAAACATGAAAAGAAAAGAGGCATTAGTTAGCCCTGCCCCTTTCAGCTAAGAATTGCTCAGGTTTTTGAATGTTAACATGAAATGGGGTCACCTGTACCAGTTGGAAGTGGTTTCCCTGTTTTCAAGGACAGTCAGATTTCACCTATATGCCTCTCAGGCTTTCTCTGCCTTGAGGCATTTTGAGCATGTGTGTTGGGAGTCGTTGGCTGTTAAAGAAAGGAGGACTTTCTTTAACAGTCAACAGCTGTTGACTAGAAGGAGAAGGAGACTAGCATAGGACCAGCAGGAGAAGATGCTAGAATTCTGTTTTTTAGAGCTGATGAGAATTTGTGTTCAAGCCCAATCCTTGGACTGATGAATCAAGAGTAATTAAAAAAGCAAGGAAGCATTTTCTAAAAGGGATGGCATCCCAGTACAAGTCATTACTTGAGCAATATTGTCCACAGTTTGCTCATTTCAAGTACTTCAGTGCTTATGGTTTTTTGCTTTTCAAGTCGTAATTCTTTTAAAGTGCTGTCATATACTTAGCAAACATCTTTTGAGCATCTACCCAGAGCTCAGTCCTGCACCATGCATATTCAAAAGAAATAGGTAACATTGTCCTTGCTCTTGTGGAATTAATAGTTTTGTTAAAAAGGTAAGACTTCCAGCGAAAACAATCCAAGAAGGAGCAAGTGAAAAGCCAAGCAAGAGGCGTTAGGTCAATGAGAAGAATCCAGACTTTGGAATCAGGCAGCCCTGTGTTTGACTCAGAGCTCTGACTGACCAAAAGTGTGCCTCTGTGAGACTCTCTTATCCTGTGTGGTCCTCGGCTTCCTCTTCTGTAAAATGGGACAATAGTACCTATTACACCGTTGTGTTGGATTGCTACAGTGACTCAGTAATACTGTATATAAAGCAATTAGTACCTGGAACATAGTAAGCACTTGCTATATTATTATTATTACTATTATTATTATTTTATTATTAATCGGACAAATAATTAGGTCTGTGTTCTAGTTTTGATTCTGTGGTTATTTAGAGAGCTTTGATAAGTCACTTAACTTTGTCACAGCATCTGTATAGATCATCTCTAAAGCTAAGGGAACAGTCTCTATACAATATATTTACCTCCAGAATTCATGGTATTTTGAACTGAAATGTAGTGAGCAGAAGCCTCAATGGATGCTTCTCCTTCTTCATACTTATACTAGTGCTAACAATATAACATCCACATTGACTGAGAACTTGCTCTGGAGCAGAAGCCATGACGGGTTCTTCATGTTCTTTGTTATTCACTCCATGTGACACACTCAGTGAGATGGATAACCTTATCCTGTTTCCTAGATTCTAAGCCATATTTTATCCAGTTTAATATTTTTGAAGTCAGGATGCACTGTGTAATTGATACATATAATTGATACCGTGGTAATGTTTTTCTCTTTTTTCTTTCTCAAAGGTCATTTCTAAGTGAGATGTGGCATCTCATAACTGATGAAATCCTTTAAACAAGGGAAATGAATATTTTTTCCTATATTTTGGATGATAAAAATGGGGCTTAGCAAAGTTAACTTACATTAATGAAAGTAAGAAAGGCGAAGCTAGCATTTGACTAAGCTTTCCTGGTTTTGCTCGCTCTACCATACTTCTTGGGAGCAAAAGGTTAAACAAGTTGCCAGTATATAACCCTTTGTTCACCTCATTTTTCATAGAAAAATAATGTTTGATCATCCCTAGATTGAGCCATAGATTGCCTATTTATTCTAGCCAGACTTCATAGACTGTCTTGTGCAATGTAATGTTGACGTCTATTGGCTGTTGACATCATTGGTGACATTGGTCAGTCTGAAAAGTTATTTTCCTTTAGATAAGAACCTATTGGTCTCATAGATCTTTTTAAGAAATCTCACCCTGACCTGAGTTCACCTGGGTGATACCAGCAGATTTTTCCCTAGACTTTCAGGATCCTGGGTCCTTACAAGGAAATGGGGATGTAGTCATTAGTAGTTGATTATTAAGCAAATTCATTGAAAATTAACAGCAGTATTCTTTGACCTCAGCCTTTATAGCCACACTGCTAATCTTCAGTAAATATAAGATTGTATTACTAATCTATTGACTTTTAGCACAAATTAGCTATCAAATGGGCTAGTTGTTACTGTTAACCTTTTTTTTTTTTTTTTTGAAGTATATTAAAATTCTTATTTCCGGTGTTTCTTTCTCTGGAACATAATCTTAGGGCCTTTTATTAGGCCAGGAGAACCTCCCAAACAATCTTATTAAGCTGATTAATTATATCAAATCAGCTCTGGCATCAAAATGGTTACAGTTTCGGAGTCACAGTCAATAGAAAAAGACTTCAACAAAAGTGACCACTAGCCTTTGTAAGTATCCTTTGATTTGAGAAGTGAAACTTTTATTGAAAAAAGCAATTTGCAGACCTGTTTCCCTGTTACCTGTTATGTTATTCTGAGGTTCTTACAGTGGAGTGCTGTCTCTACCTTTAACAGGAGATAGGTGTTAGCATATTCACCTAGACTGAATGAATGAATATATTATATGTTTGGGATTTGCCTTTCCTTCCTCTGGTCTAGCAGCTTTAGCACCAAAGTATAGTTGTAAAATTACACATGGTGGAATCTGAAATGATATATGTGTCAGTCAGCGTCCCAGCAAGAAACAGAATCTAACTCAGAAGGTTCAAGAGACTTGGATAATGGGAGATGCAGGAAGCGTGGGTGGGGTTAACATCACCAACGAGCCACGCTGGGGCACTCAGACCCAAGCCACAGGGAGGCTGTTACCACCCCTAGATCTGGAGCAGCAGTGGGAAGAAACTGTATTACTGTCATTCTGGGAGGAGGGGCCACATGATAGAAGCAAGGGTCCTGTAGGGACAGGCTCTGCCAGCGAACCGGGATTGTGAGGAAGTCATCCCCGACCTCTCTTTCAACCTTCTAATCTCTGTTGTTCAAATGCAGTGGGGAGTCAGCCAGGAAGGGAGCCTGGAGATTCAGCCCACAGCAGACCAGCCTCCTGAGGTGCCGGAAAGAGAAAACCTAGAACAGATCTGCTAGGTGAGAGGAAACAAATAGAAAATAACCAGCCCAGATGGGAAATGCTAGTTTAGAGCCCACAAAATGCCAAAAAAGAATGGTATATTCGGGGCTTCCCTGGTGGTACAGTGGTTAAGAATCTGCCTGCCAAGGCAGGGTACACGGGTTCGAGCTCTGGTCCGGGAAGATCCCACATGCCGCGGCGCAACTAAGTCCGTGCACCACAACTACTGAGCCTGTGCTGTAGAGCCTGCGAGCCACAACTAGTGGCCTTGTGCCACAACTACTGAAGCCCGTGTGCCACAACTACTGAGCCTGTGCTCCAGAGCCCATGAACCACAACTACTGAGCCGTGTGCCACAACTACTGAAGCCCATGCGCCTGGAGCCCATGCTCCACAACAAGAGAAGCCGCCACAATGAGAAGCCCACACAGCACAACGAAGAGTAGCCTCCGCTCACCACAACTAGAGAAAGCCTGTGCGCAGCAATGAAGACGCAACACAGCCAAAAATAAATAAATTAATTAAGAAAAAAAAAAGAATGGCATATTCAAGGAATTCAGGGCCCTGACCTCATTTGATCTTGGGTTAGCATCCACTTTCTGAAATTTTCTTTCAAATACACTTGGAATCACCTGACAGCAGCCAGAATTGCTAGTCATTTTGGCCTGTCCCAGTCTCATCACTCAGGTCTACATGTGGTTATAGGGTCTAGAGGGCTGGTCCCATAGCTTGCTGATGGAAAATAGGAGAAAAGAGAAAAATGGGAAAGTCATTGAGAATTTCTGCAGGAAATATAATAACTAAAGGATAGAATAGGAGTGGCAAGGAAGCCGGAGGAGGCATGTGCGTGAAAACGACCTGCAAATTATTCCACAGCCCTTTGGCCATGTTCTGTCCCCATTCTTGCCAGCCTCCACTGTCTTCCAGAGCCCTCATCGCAGGGCAGGGTTGGTGGACTCTTTATTATAAATAGTGAACCCCAAGAGATGACTGTTCTCAGTATGAATAGTCATATTACCTATCTTAACACATCTCCCAACAGAAAGTTTGTGTGTGGAGTTACTGTTGCTTCACCAGCTTGAAAGGGAAAATAATATTTTAAAAAGAAGGGGCAAAAGCTATCACGGTGTGATGAAATGTGTATCTGTGGATTGTCATTTGCTATATGACAATTGCTTAAAGCTTATACTGGTTAACTTTCCACTAGCAGATACAAGAAATAAAGATCCTTACCCCACGCCTATTCCACGGCTCATGCCTTAGTCCTTTCTGGGTCGCTAAAGCAACGTGCCACAGACTAGGTGGCTTACAAATGACAAATATGTACTGCTCACAGCTCTCAGGCTGGAAGTCTGAGATCAGGGCGCCAGCATGGTTGGGTGAGGGCCGTCTTCCAGGTTGCATACTTCTCGTTGTATCCTCTCATGGTGGAAGGGGCTACGGAGCTCTCTGGGGACTCTGTAACGGCACTAATCCCATTAATGAGGGCTGCACCCTCATGATCTAATCACCTCCCATAGGCCCCACTACTAATACCATCACCTTTGGGTGTTAAGATTTCAGCATATGAATTTGGTGTGGGAAGCAGGGGACACAAACTTTCAGACCATAGCAGTTTATTATAATCTTTTGTACTTCTTTTGCTTCATCATACTTTTGTCTGACTAAATCCAACTCTCCACCTACACCAGGCCTGTGCCTGAGAGCCAAATATGACTGGAGAAAATGTACACCATGAGGACTGGTTCATATTAAATGCAAGCCACTAACCTCACTGAGCCCTTCGTACAACTGGCAATGCCCCCATTTTCCCTGGTGCATTCACTTTCCTACCCATCTAAACAACTATTTCACACCTTCTCCTCTCTCCTCGAGCCCCTCACACTTAATTCTCACATCCTACCTCTGTGCAGATAACCTTTCTTCCTATTTTACTGCAAACAGACCCCAGAGGCTCCCACCACATCTACTTACCACCCAGAATCAGTGCCCATAGGCTGTGCCTTCCTCCTGTGTTATCAGAGCTTCTGAGACAAACCACTTCACCTGACACCTGCTTTTTCTCCTGCCTTCTACTTACAGACATTACCCCTGCAATTCTCCGTCTTCTCTCTTGTATTTATTTTCTCTCTCCACTGGATCATTCAATCACCATAAAAGCATGCTGTAACGTCCTAATATTATTATAAAAGATAAACATGCAATTGTTGATCCTGTGTCTTTCTTTAGCACCACCCCCCTCATTTTTCTATCCTTTTCAACAAAACTCCCTGGGAGAGTTGTCCATACTCCATTGACTATGGTGGGACAGAAGATGGAAACAGTGTTTAGCTGCTGGGACAGTTGCTTGCCCTGTCCTGGTTGCTAAATTCAGTAGCATGTGCTCAATCCTCATCCCCTTTGACCTGTTGGATCACCCACACTTCTCTACTTGGTGTCTAGGACACTGCATTTTTCTAGTTTTCCTCACACCTCACAGGTCGTCCTTGTAAACTCTTTGCTATTTTTGCTCATCACCCCAACCTCTGACTGTTAGAATGACGCAGAACCAGGCTTCAGGTCTTTTCTTGCACCCCTCTGCCACAATAAGTAGTCCCCTGCTTCCATTCCAAGAGTCCAAGCTTTTGTGCTAGGAATTAAAAACTAAGTCCAAGCCTTTGTAGATATTGTCCTGTGCTCCAGCTGCTAGTGGGTTGCTGGAAAAATCAATATTTGATGAAAATTTGAATACATTTACTCTGATGGTTTTATATAATATCTATACACTGAAAAATTCCAAACTAATCTCCCCTGAGCTTTGGACATGTCTATTTCACTACCTAGTTGAAATCTCCACTTGAATGCTTTATAGGCACTCAAAACTGACCTCACCATAACAGAATTGACCACCGTTTGGTGACCCCTCCATCCTTTAGTTGCTTAGGCTGAAAAATATTGGAATCCTCTTGGCTCCTTTCTTTCCCAAAGCCAACTCATCAGCAAATCCTAAGCATCTCACTCCATCGTCACTGCTACCTTCCTGGTCCAAGGCCCCACCCTCTCTCCCCTGACTGTTGCAAAGGGCCCTCACTGGTCTGTCAGCTTCCCACTTGCTCACCCTCTCTCTTGCCATCGCCCCATGGTCTATTTTCAGTGCATCAGGTCATCTCATGCCTCTGCTTAAAGTCCTCCAGTGCCTTCCCATTTCATGTGTCCTACAAGGCCCTTTGTGATCTGGTTCCCTATAATCCTTCACCTGGACAGATGTTTCTGCTATAACAGTATTTTGTGTCCTGTAAAACTTCGTGTTCTCCAAAATGTACTAAAACAAAAAACAAAAAAACAAACCCCAGGGCTTATGGAAAAGTAGGATTAGAGTGGACCTCTCCTATTTTCTACAACTTAAAAACCTCTGCACTAACCAGAGATAGCTTGGGAGAGCTGCGCGGTTGGGAGGGGGCACATTTCTGGGGAGACAGCACTGGTGCAGGTGCTTATTCTCTCAAATGGAGCTGAAATCACTCCAGCCTGTGCAGCAGCCAGCCTGAGGCCTTTCTCCTTTCCTGCTAAGATTAGAATTCTGCTCCTGCTATTCTGGCTCCTTTTGCCTAGGGGAAAAAAAAAATGTTTCTGTGTTATACCAACATTTATCCTATTGTTTGCCAATAGCCTATGAACTAATTGCTGTTACAGAAACACACGTTGTAACAGAACAGCTTGTCCTGACTTATTTTCTGTCATCTTGGCTCTTCCTCCAGTGGGTCAGGAAAGCACCCACCTAGAGGCTTTCGCGCTTGTTCTTCTTGCCACCTGGCATGGCCCCCCTCCAAAATCCTCCTGGATTTCTTCATCTCTTTCACACCTTTAATGTTTCCTTCATAGTGGCAGCTTCCCTGACAGCCCGTTTAAGAGTGCAACACCCTCACTCCCCGCCGCATCCCCGCCCCCCCCCACATTCTCTCCTGCAAGTCATTGTTTATTTTTCTCCTTGATGCTTATCATCTGATATATATGACTCACTTATTGCCTGATCCACATCCATGAGTAGTTAAGCTCTGGGAGGGCAAGGATTGTGGGGTGTTTATTTTATTTGCTTCCTTTGTTTTCCTCTGCTACATCTTCAGTGCCTGGAACATGGGCCAGAGTGTGAAAGCAAGGCATTTCAAAAATGTTGACTGAATGAATGAAATTCGAACTCCTTTAGAATTCATCTGAATTTCCTTCTAACCTAGACAGTAGTCCATCTGACTTTATTTCTTTTCTGATGTTGTTTATGTGTTTGTGTATGTGACAGGGAGAGTGGCTTTTCTCAAACCTGGTTTCATGTGTTCTTTGGTATGCATCAGACTTGCATGCTGTTTCATACCCACCACACTGCCCCTAGGGATGTTCTAACATTTAAAACTTTGATATTTCAGGAACTTATTATAAGGTGTGTGCTGGAAAAAGTCGTGGTGCAGGTTGTGTGTATCTTTCTGTACCCCTCTACCAATGTAAGCACTCCTTATCCCCCTTCAGGAGTCCAAGCTCTCATGATAACAATTAAAAATTAAGTTCATAGGTTTTTCAGATATTAGCTAGCCTGTGCTCTAGCTGCTAGTGCATTGCTGTAAAATTAATTTTTGATGGGAATTTGAATATATTACCTCTATACCCACTACCGGTCTTGGTGTACAGTTAAAAAAATAGGTCATTCTCATACTCCACAGTGATGGCCGCAGCACAGGCATTTGTGTTAATGTTACGAAAGGGCAGGGAGATGGTGACTAACTCCCTCTGGTGCTGGGCAGGGCTTCACGAGGGTGGTGATGAGAGCAGGTGGTGGTTGAGGTCAGTTGGGGGGAGGATAATAAGTGCGGGAGTTCTCAAGGCAGAGAGCAGTGGAGGTGGATCCAGGGATCAACATGTTAAAAGGCACCGAAATGGACGGGTTCCAGTGTGTTCAGGGACTAGTATGGTGAATCATTAGGCATGGGGGCGGGGGGAGTATAGGAAATGCTGATGAGAGAGGTAGCCCCATGTGCCATAAAGAGTTTGAACTTGACCCAACTAGGGAGCTATCAAAGTTTTAGGTGATACATCTTCCAATTCCTCACCTTTCCCAACCAGTCCCTGGCTTCTCAAAACTGTCAGCTTTAAGCTTACGTTGCTGTGATCTATCAATATTCTGCATTTTTTATAGCAAAACTTAACTACATTCAAATCCTTTAGGACCCTGCACTTGACTAGCAGGTTGCCCAATGAAAATTAGATTATAGACTATGAATTAATAGAAGTAATGGCACACGTAGACACCCTGTAACATTTTTTTGACTTGGATTAAAAGCTTTGACACATCGTCTTTCTCAGATCTGTCTTAGGTTTCTTCTACCAGCTCTGATCCACTTCTCAACTTGTGGTGGGGTCGCCCACGCCACCCAAACATTTTTGAACACGCTGAAGTTCTTACTTTGGTGTCCTGAACTCATGGCTCTGGGATAAAAAAAAAATTTTAATGATCAAGGACATAAGGTTGAATTAGATCCTTTGTGAGGTTCATGATGAAAACAATACCCTGCTGTAAGCCGAGGCTCAGGTCTGCCATTGACAGGTTGGGTATCACTGAAAAGTCCCTCCACATTTCTGCATCTCAGTAGACTTATGTGGCCAAATTTCCGTAATGAAATGATTACTAGAGACCTGATGATTTAACCCCCCCACCCCCCAAATGTACCCCTTTGGTGAGGTTTCAACTGTGGATGGGTAGTTATTTGGGGGGAAAATGCCCCGCTCAGCCTCTTAAATCATTTTTCCTAAGGCTGGGATAAGAAGTACATAGCTCCCTGTGCAGTCTCCAAATGACTTTGTGGATTATCCAGCCTCTAGTCCTCTCCCTCCCACATGGAGGCTAGCTATCTTTGGCCACTTCACAGCTTATTAGCGGCCCAACTAGAGGCCAGGGAGAGGAAATGGATGAGATGAAGCTTAAGTATGTCACATTGGTTCTTTCTTAGCAGCTCTGATAAAAGGCTTAGCAGGATGAGGTTAAAACTTGATTAAAGAGGTTTGGGGATTATCTGTGACATTGGCTTATGTATGTTACCTTTCTCCTTTCCCCTCTTCCCTTTTTCCCTTCCAGTAATTAAGCATGAGTTGGCTGCAAGCATTAATGAGGCCAATATAAAAATTCTTTACTGTAGGCTCTTGAAAAAAAATACTTTTACTTACGGGAAAATCAAAATAAAACTTACTTTGCTCAGAATGTCATTTTTCCTAGTCAAAATCAGGCAAGTTCTTGAACCAGAACTGTGACTAAATATAGTAAAAGATTTGCTTAAGTCAAAAGATGAACCTTACACCTGTGTTTTGCAGCCTGCATGCAGAAATTTGGCTGCTTACAAATGGCTTCTGGGTGCAGGCCCCCAAACAAGATTTGTTCTGCAAATTTCCCATGAGCGAGGTCACCTCTTTGGATATGCAGACCCAGAGATTTCATACTCAGAAGATAAATTCACGCTATATTTCTTGGAGGAATCTCTAGCCTTGCCCGTCTGACAACCAGGCCTCTCTTCCCTTCTGTTAGAATTTATGATCCTCAAAAAAGTTTTCTCTGGGTTTATGCAAACTCCCAGCTATCCATGATTATGGACATAAATGGCTCTAGATGCAAGAAGAAAGAAATGATTAAGAAATAGAAAGATACTCTTCTTAGTGAAGAAGCGAAGAAGCCATAGAACCAATTTCTGGATTTAAGAAATAGAGGTCAGGGGCTTCCCTGGTGGCGCAGTGGTTGGGAGTCCGCCTGCCGATGCAGGGGACGCGGGTTCGTGCCCCGGTCTGGGAGGATCCCACATGCCACGGAGCGGCTGGGCCCGTGAGCCATGGCCGCTGAGGCTGCGTGTCCGGAGCCTGTGCTCCGCAACGGGAGAGACCACAGCAGTGAGAGGCCCGCGTACCGCAAAAAAAAAAAAAAGAAATAGAGGTCAGAGATTAGGGCACGACCTAAGTAAGAGGGAGGGCTAGGGCAGTGACAAGCCTGGGATCTCTGGTGAGGTAATGGCCAGGCCTGCCCCTGGAACTGTGCCGTGGTGGGGACATTGGTAAAGATCTGTGGTCATTACAGAATGAGAAGGAGGGACGGAAGGAAAAGATTGTGGGAGGGTCAGTGGAGGGTCCCCATAAGTAACATGATCCCAATTCCATTTGAAGGAGCTTTGTAAGGTTTCCTATGTTTCCAATATCTGAAAGAAGATTAGGCCTTTAAGGACCAATAAGACACTCCATTTCACTGGGAGTTTGTGACAGCTCAAAGGAGGGAGAGTGATGGGGGCAGGTGATGGGCCAGCTAAGTCTTAAAGCCAACAGTCTCATAAAAGGTGGCCAGGAGAGGGCAGTCACCTTTTATGAAGAGCACAACTGCTGAAGTTGCACAGAGTACTACTTCTGCCACAGAGTCATAAAGCATGAGGCAGGTTTACCCAAGATGCAGCATCTTACACATTAGCAGGCACTTAATATATGCTTGCTAAAGACACAGTAGCCACTGCTTTCCCCGATCTCATCGAGTTCCATAGAGACCTTGAACCTGGTTCCTTCCAGAGAACCAAACAATGACACTACAGGGAAATGATTGCAAATCCAGAAAGCAGCTTTGCCTTCTGGTAAAAACAGTTTTCTTTCCTTTGCAGTTTATTTTGGCATAGGCTAGTGTCTCCTTCATGGCAGATGGCTACTGTTTACAACTGTTGTTATCCTGTTTTTCCTTTCTCGTCTTGCAGTGTACTCTATTCCTGCTGTTAATACTGTCAGTTTACTAATGGAACCCACTTTATAAAGCTGCTGCATTTTTCTTTGTCCGTGGGATCAGTGTTATTATGCTCTGTGTAGGATATGTAGCATTGGCTTCCAACTAACCAGAGAGTTAGTTGTTCAGAGGAAAGAAGAGTGAAGGGGGACACAGGCTGAGGACTAACTTAATGATCTCCTTCATTTGGCAGAAGGCTTAATTAAGATCCCAGTTTCATTCTATTGGGTTCAGTCTGTGACCTGCTGGAACACAGTCTTGAATGAACACTGGGTGGATATAAAAACAGTAAGCTAAGAAATTTGCGCTTCATTGGACTGTAGCTGTTTGTTTAGCTGGAGGAAATTTAGTGGGTGGTCCAGCCTTCACAACCAGTAAGCACAGAGTTGAGTTGGACAAGCTTCGGTGAAGGAGGGCAGTAGGAGTCCTTCCATTTCTTTCATTTTATCACAGCCTAGAAATTAGTTCATTAAGTAGGTTGATCTGGTAGGAGTTCATATTTTAGCTTTATCTCCATCGAATTGTTTAGTTTAAATCTAAGAGCTATGCCCATCGAAAGCTTTTCCCGATCCATGAAATGAATAACAATAATGAATGTTAATAGAAACAAAGGCTTTATTTGGCTTATTTTTGGAGGGGATACAGAGAATAACTGTGACATTATAGAGTAGATTTTTGTTATTTACTTTTTGATTATTCAGTTGAGTCATTATAACCTCTAACTGTTATTTGTTTCTGACTTTTGTCATTGTGCTCCCCACATGGGAGATGCAAAAGGCCTGAAGTTGGCTCACTCAAGACATAAAACCTTAATAAACTGCCCCGTTAATTACCACCTTCATTACTGCCTTTAAAGTGAGAGTTTGTTAGAGCAGCAGAGATTAATTTCTTCTGGATCATTGCTACTCTGCTACTTAGAGCCTAAAAACAGTTCATCTTTATCATCAACACTTAAGCCAAAAATCACTTAAGAGGCAGTATGGCACAGTGCTGGAGGGCTCAGGTGGGCTAACTGGGATCTTGGTTTAGCTACTTCCAAGCTATGTACCCTTGGGCTTCAGGGACCCTTCTGCTAAGTTCAGTGGTTGCAGAGTTTCTTCACAGAGCTGTGAAATGAGGTGATATATGTAAAGAGCTTCGAACAGTGTCTCACCCTGTAGGGAAAATAGGGGAGAAACAGTGAGAGGAAAGGAGACAAGGCAGTGAGGGATGGGGGAGTGGGGAAGAGAAAGCTAAAGAAAAAGTGGAAGAATCTCAAATGTAAAATGGCTATTTTTTGATTTTTTGCAAGAAGAGATATATAGGTATGTTCATATGACTTTGAGAAACCTTGGTGCACATCAGCAAGAGACTGGAGCTTATATTGAAGCAGAGGTGTAGACCTGTGTGACTTATGTCCTGGCCAATTGCCTGGTGTCCCCTGTGGTCAGATTGATCCCTATTGGCACAAAGGATTTTATGGACAGGTAGTTGGGGCAAACTTTGAAACCTGGTTGTTTGCACTTGTTTGCCAGAATGTGTAATTATTTACTGATGCTTGCTAAAGATGTCAGTTTAGCTTTTTTGGCGGAGACAGGATTAAGTTTACTATTTGGAAGCATCTTCTTCAGTTGGCCTGGCTTTTGTTACTGCCCTTAGTTTGGCGTGTAGCAACCGAACCTACTGGTTAGCTCATTAGACATTAGACGTTTATTATTTAGAAATTTATCTTCTCAAAGCAAAAAAAGCAACCCTTTATCATGTTTCCTCTAAGAAGCCAGTAACTGTGAGTTTAGTATCAATGGACTAATTGGGGGGTTGAGAAAATAAGTTCTGGAAAGACAGTAGTAACTTAAGAATTTTCCTCAGATGGAGGTTTCCTTTTAAAAACCTGAACTGAGCTTTATCAAAACAACATTTGAACTTTGAAATAAGGTCAGACTACCCAATTAGAATCTCCAGGAGGGCAGGGATGTGTCTGTGTGGTTTATGACTACATCTTTGGGCCTGTATCGTTACCCAGGTCATAGTAGGCACTCAATAAAAGCTGAATGAATAAGTACAGTATCTAAATTAGCATGGCTGTCCCTTGGAATAAGGGAATTAAGTCGAAGGGGAATATGTCATTATTCTTTATGGTCAGGGCCTATTTTGTCTGTTCCAGTTAAAAGGGAGAAAATGTGATATAAAGGAAACAAAGTGAAATGCTCTATATTTCTATTGCTTTTGACATCTGCAATAAGTTTTAGGTTAATTTCCCAAATCCTGTTGTGTCGAGATTGTCACGTTTCTTAGTGGCATATTGTTCATTCCAACTTACACTGCAATTATTGCTGCCATTCCGAATCGATATATGTTTTACGTTATTAAAATGGCATGTCTTCTGAGCATTTGTCGTGTATTCCAAACACTTGCGTAATTTCTCTTGGTGTTGTGCCCTATCGCCATTGCAGAGTCTAAGGACCAAATGAGGTCTGTTCTTTTCCTGATATTCTTTTGACCACTTTTAGAATATGCCAAGTCCATTCACACAACTAAGTGGCTCAGTGCTCTGTTTTCTGGTCTTCTCAGATTAGATTCTCCACCAGCTGGAAGTTTAGTCATTAAAAACAACGGCTGTGATCCTTTCCCTTCATTGCCTTCCCTTCTCTTTCTTTCCCTAAAATTGACCTCTTGATTCCATTATACTAATAATTAGTAGTAGTAATACTATTATATTAATATATTGGTAATTATTTTTATAAACAGCCTTATGATCATTAATAGTGTATGTACGTACACACACATATACAGAGGAGAGAGAGTGATCGGTAGATACTTGGGCTATTGTATTAAATGCTAAAATTTCTTGTTAAACAAGTTTTGTGGGTGTGTTTGTTGTTGTTTGTTCCCTTTGCAACTCAAATAACCTAGCGTTCTTGGGATGCTCAGGAAACAGAGCCTCCTTCCCCCCACCCCCCACCCCGGTTGGTAGGGAAGACATATGCGAAAGGAGTGAAGGGATGTGTTTTCTGTAGCCAGGGCTCTGTGAGAAATAACACTGGTAGAGAAAAAGGCTCAAAGGGAAGTAGAAGCTTACTTTCTCCTGGCAGAATAGCCCCCTCCTCATAAGGTCTTCACCTGCCTCAGAGGCACATTTGGAATGACCAAAGTAGAGTGCCTGGCTTTTCTGCTCAGAGTTAGCTAGCCTTTGGATTGCCACCTTCCCCTTCCCGGTGTGAGCAGGACATTGCAGGACCATCTCTGACTCTTCCTGCCATTCACACGCTCAGCCTAGATGAATAAATCCCAGTTGAGGGGGGCAGGGAGTCTTGGCATTCACAGGGAACCAAAATGATATCTGATCTCCCCACTGGAGAAAAGTGAGAAAGAATAATTCTTTGGGACTCTGAAAATATAAACACAAATAGAAAATTAAGAGTGGAGAATCCACTTGGAGTCGATAAAAAGGGCTAAACTCTGTTGGTCATGTGACTTATTCTTGGCATTCAAGGATCCAGAGGCTCTTGTGGTCTAATCTGGAGAAAGTCACTAACTCGCTGTGTCACCTTGGCAAATTGGTTGATCTCCTTGTGCTGTAGTGTTCGGTCCAGCTGCTGGAGGGGATGAAAGCAAGACCTCACTGAAACCAGATGCTGCCTCTCTGAAAGGCTTTCAGCAATAAATAATATCATATATACTTTGTTCCTGGCAGCAAGTGCTGAACTGTTGTAACCCCCTGTTTTCACTTGCTTCTAAGATTCTGGAAGTTTCTTCTTTGGGCTTGAATTTTTCCATGCTTGTCCTCAGCCCAAAGCTTTTTGGAAAGTTTGACCAAAATTTCACTTAGCTGTTTTTCCTGAATGATGGGAGAATGAGGGCAATGCATTGTTTTTTTTCAGCTCATGAAATAAATTTCAATTTTTGCCTGGTATATGTCAGAAAAATAGCAGAGCTGCTCCATTTAAAGTGTTTAGAAAAGAATCATGGGATGGTAAAGAATGCCTGCAGAGGATAATTTTAGGTTGCTGAATGTATCCTTTTGTGTTTTAACAAGACCACACATAATCGGGACACACGTGAAAAGCTCTAGTTTAGTTTTAAAGATGGCCAAAGAGGAAGATTACACGTATTCTCTCAGTAACCCATCCCCAGTTAATTACCAAGAGGCAGCTGCAGCTACCATCAGCTGTCATCCTTCTTGACCACTTGCTCCATTTTTGCATGGTTCCTAAAGACTTCATGATTATGTACCGGCACTGACCCCCTTGTCTACATTTTGAATAAAGTTGACCGTGTCTTTCAGGTAGACTTCAAATTCGCCTTCTCTGATCATCAAACTAGGTCATGCATTTCTTCATAGCACTTGCAACATAATTACAGACATGTGTAATGACTTCGGTTGTGCTTCCCCACTAGACCCATAGCGCCATTATGGCAGAGCCCAGTATGGCAGAGCCTTACTCATTGTCTCGGGAACACTTAGCTTAGTGCCGAGCATATGGTAGACACTCAGTGCTGGATGAATCAAATGACTCTGGATACAACTGTTCTTACTGGAACTTGTTCACAGATTTGTCCAGACATGCACGCGTGCGTTTGGCAAGCATCGTTATCTGCTTTATGCCAAGCATTGCTGGGAATCTATTTGTCTTTTGGTAGATAGCACAGGAGTTCTTAAGGATTTATTACTTATACACCAAAACAATTAGATTATTTGGGTACCATTACTATACCTGTAATTGGAATATTGGGCTAAAAAAGTCAAAGCCAACCCAGGGAATTTATCATTTACTGAGCATCTGTTGTGTGCCAGGCACGGTATTAGGTACTGAAAAGAGAATGATTGATAAGACACAGTCTCTGCCAGGAAGTCACTTGTAGGTTAACAGTCGCAAGATGACAAATCCTGAAATAACTATTACTCAAGATGGAATATAATAGAGTCAGGTGGGACTTAAAAGCCTGAGAGAGATCACTGTGCCACAAGATACCTTGTGACCTCGTGCATGTCTCCTGAAGAATCAGGAAAAGCTTTTTGGTGTTCCGATATGGCCAGAGGTCCGGTGAGGACAGGCAAGTTAGTTGCACTTCCTCTCACGGCCACATGCAGCGCTCCTTAACCCTACCAGCTTTGCACTCTCTGTGCCTTCAACCATGAGAAACAGGTCCAATCTATCAATACTGGAACACGAACTGGAATGAAGCTCAGGCTCTTGCCCTCAAGGTCATTATTGTATGCGTAAGACCCCCAAGACCTCTTTATGCTTTATACAAACTGGGTACGTTTTTGTGTCTAGCTTTCCTTGTTTCACCCCAAGTTTGAAGAACACGTGGCAGAGACCTGAGTGTCTGCAATTATAGGTGATTGACTTGAGGACAAGCATCTCACTAAGCTCCAGCCACACTGACTTTCCTTACGTTCCCTAACCCACTAAGCTAACTATCCCCTCGTCTGGAACACTTTGCCCTCAGATTTTTGGCACTGCTGGCTCCTCTTGTCGTTCTGGTCTCAGCTCAACCGAAAGGTCTTCTGTGATCCCAGTTACATGAGTAACCTCTCCTACCCCTGTTTCCATTACTCTCTATCACATCATCCTCTTAACGCCTGCTTTATAGCAATTACCCCATCTGATGTTTTTTCACTTGTTTACTTTTTATTTTAAATTTCCCCCATTAGAATTCTCAGTTCCATGAAATAGGAGACTTTTACTGTTGATTTAATGTGTCCTGGAAAGTGTGTGGTGTGTGATAGGTGCTCAGACACAGCTTATTGAATGACTAATTGAATGCATGAATGGTCAGAGGTTGAGGGAAATGGTCAAGAGTCCTGTCATGCCCTTTGCCTGAAGAAAACCTCTTGCAAGAATGTCAGCTGATCTTCAGGTGCCTTTGCCTTGGCGCCAACCCAAACCTTCTCTCTCCTTGCCCATCAATAGACACTAGGAACATATATTTCCATCCTTTTCAGATGAAAGGGTGGCATCTCTGATATAGGCTCCCTTTGGTCTCTACTGTGAAGCTGCAGTTGCTGTGAGACCGGTATCTTTCAGAATTTAGTCTGTATTTCTTATTCTAGCCTTTCTGGTCATCTGATGGGCTGGCTTCCAGGTATAATTTAGAATGTTGCTTCAGGGTTGTAAAGCTATTTATGCTATAGATCTTCTCTGAAACTTTTCCAACACATCTTAATAACTTTACAGTTTCTCTTGCTAATGATTTTTATCTGCCAGAGAACCTGTCTGGTTAAAAATCAGATCACTGAAGACACCTCGGGCACACGTTTTTCGTAATACTTAGGCTGATTTTGTTTTAAATTGTTTTTGCTTTGCTGCGAAAGCCTAAAGGATGAGGAAAACAAACTGACTTCTCTTTTTCAAAAGAGAAGATGTTATTTGGGTTGAGAGTTCTAGTTATATAAAATGTATTTCTCTAGTTCTTAACTGAATCAAAAATGAAGCAGACAATTTGGGGAAAGTTTGGGATGCACAGGCTTTGACATATTCATGGGTTCTCTCAGCTATTTAAAAATGATTTTGAAAGACATATTTGCATTCTACAAATTAAGGATTTTAGCCCAAAGGAAAGACTAACGTCATGATTTTTTTCAGCTTGACCTTTTAAGGTGTTACGCAGGAGTTTTTGAAGGGGGAACATAGATGGGACCTTTGTACAAAGTCAGTGGGCCAAAAGAAACACTCCATTGTTCCATGGTTTTGGGTTGCACATGGGAAAGCATCCCGAGCATTATGCCATCAAGGTGACCCAGATTACCAGATTTGTAAGAAGAGGCCAGTGTTCGGTTGAGCCACTTTGTGTGTAAAGGGTGGTGCATGTTGACTGCCAAATTTCTTTCGACACAAGAAAAAAAAACATTCATATATCAAACAATAATTTCTTTTCTCATCCATTATGTAAGAAATTTATGCATGTTAGCACTTACCAGAAGAAATGGCAGATACTTTCTGCTTTCAGCAGTTTGTTGAAATATCTTGATCAAAGGCATTTTCAGCTTGAAGCTTGAAAGTGACAATGTAAATACAGATAAATTCAGTTTTAACAGATGGGTCTTTGCATCATCTTACCACCTTTTCTTTTTTACTCTGGCAATGCTATTAGCTATGGAGATCAACAGAAAACTGCTAAAGGTGAAAACCTTTTTCTCTGATCTTGAAATGACAAGTCAAAAAGCACCCATCCCTGCACCCCGCCCCGGGCCGCCGCAACTACTCCCAGCTCGTCTTTAAGAAGAGCACGTGGCGTCTAATCGCCACTGTTCTCTGTGGCCAGGGTGGGTTGCCATTGTGGTTGCTGGCTGAACAACTTTCCTCGGTCGTAAGGTTCTTCCTCCTGTTATAAGAAAGAGTATCAAAGCCCAAAGATGCGTGCACCTTGTGGTGAAGTGGTTAGCTATGCTTCTATTCAGCCAAGGCTCGTTAACTGGAGGAGAAAAAGAACATTTTATTAGGGCCCCTAATTTTCCAGGCATTATGCAAGATAATAGAGGAGGCACAGATGAGGTCTTGCTTTTAGAGTCTTAGATCTCTTTCCCTTTGGGCACTGGGGAATGAGAAGGCAGAGCTGAAAAGCTCTGGATGATTTTAAAATTTATTTGGTTCTGTAAAGCGTATGATCACATTTGTCAGGCACCCTTTCCAATATTAAACCGTGTCAGTTTAACACCAAATATATTTAATAAGTCTCTACCGCCCTAAGGAAACTTCTAGTTTGATAAAGAAAAGACCGCTTACAGCTCACTGTCAGACAGGCTGTGATAAACTGAGTAAGAGAGTGACAAAGAAAGTACAGTGGAGCTTCAGAGCACAAAAAGATCCCACCTGATTCAGTGACTGAGGAAAACTTTCTGAAGGAAGAGACAGGAAAGCTTGGTAAGTCGCATTACAAGGTGAAAAGAGCTGAAATACGGAGAGAAGGGAAAATAGAGGGCACTCCACGTAGTACAGAACGTATCGATTAAAAGCTAGGGCACATCCACGTAGCAAATTGAATGAAGTTGAGTGTAGAGTGTAACTTGAAAGACAGACCAGGACCAGTTTGGATGGGGCCCTGATTGCCAGCTAAGGACTCAGAGCCCAAGCATGGGAAGTCATTAAAGAATACTAAACAAGAAAATGTTATGTTCAGAGATGGACTTTTGATTCCTGGTAGCAACGTGCATGATGGATTGGAGACAAGAGTCAGAAAACAGGGGGACCAATGAGGAGCAGGTGGTGGTTAATGGTCTTTAAAATGAGCAGAGGCAGATCCACTCTAGGTTATGATCACAACAAAACCCCTTCACAGAGTAGTGTCTTCCAAAGCGGTGGGATCTGTCTAGACAAAAATTAAGTGGAATATCCAATGGAGATTCATTGTAATGGGATTTAGTCAGGGTGGTCTCAATGTGGAATTAGGAGCGATATCTAATGATGTTACAGATCAGTCAGCAGATAAATACCATAAGATGTAAATCCAAACATATCCATCAGTACAAATCTCCCTTTACTTGTTAAAGTCCTGGCCATCTCATTATTCCCTGCAGCGTTAAAGATTTCAGTGCTATGTTCCTCAACCAGCAATAAAGGCAGCTTTGGCCCATTTCCCATTGTTCTACAACTACACAGAAGTCTGAGTCTGGAAGGTAAATCTTTCCGGCCAGTTTTGAGTTTGACAGCCTGCATGAAAGTGGGTGTTCCACACCATGCACGCCTGAAGCTTGCTGTCTCAGACACAGCTTAACCCTTCGGTGGGTCACTTAGTTCCTGCTTGGTTGAGGCTTCAGCAGGTTTCAGATCTAGAAATATCCTACTTGCCTAAGGTGGGCTTTTGAAGTATATTTACTCTTGTCATCCCTTCCATCCCTAGGATATAAGATCTATGACTTCTTTTGGATCTCTGATTGCGTTTGCATCTATGATTTTTAAATATTCCATTGTTAACTAAAAATGGAGACAGAATCCATTCTCAGGACCAGAAGAAAAATGAACAAATGAAGGGACCCTTCATCTTTCTTAACTTAATTATGCTGGCCCCATCTTCTTCACCTGAAACAAGTTAAATGTAGAATTAGCACTAAAGAGAGTGTGTGAACTTGTTCCCTTTTGAACACTAGCTACAACCTACAACACCAATGAAAATTCTAATGGAAGGAGAAAAATTGTCATGTAGTTTTTCAGTTTTAGAAATATCTGACAAACTGTGAGGCTTATGAGGAAGACTCAGACAGTCAAACATTCAGGAATGAATGGGAGCACTTAACTCTGAAATTATTGTCATGAAAGAAAAAGTCCATGCTGTCTTACAAAATCATTCACATTGCCAATTTAGTTAAAAGGGCAAGATGAGCCACGGGTGGAACTCAGTGGCAACTAGGGTGTTCTCATTCATTGCCTACTCTGCCTTTTTGCTTTAAAGTGGGAATCACATAAGAACTCAAAGAATAAAAATGTTTTTACATTTTCAAGGGAAAAAAAGTAATTGGAAGTAAACTCATAGGACTTTAAAATTTTCTAGATACTGGTACAACCCAGTCGGGGCTCGGAAATGATTACTAGCACCAAATCTTTTAATGTACAAGACGTGCCAGTTTTGCATAAGCTGTGTCATAGTCAGCAGTAGATTGTTGGCACAAACTAAGTTACCTATTCTCCTGGTTTTTTTGCCTCTTTCAATAAGAACAGCTATATAGAGTTTCTAGAGCTGCAGCTGAAGCTCCTGACCAACGTTTTGGAATCATGCTTGTGAAGGGTGTTACCCTAGGACATGCAGATAAAATATATAAGGGAAACACTTCTGCATCCCTCAAAATATACATAGAAGCCTATTTGGGATAATTATATTGTTTCTTTTTTTTTTTTTTTTTTTTTTGCATTACGCGGGCCTCTCACTGTTGTGACCTCTCCCATTGCGGAGCACAGGCTCCAGACGCTCAGGCTCAGCGGCCATGGCTCACGGGCCCAGCCGCTCCGCGGCATGTGGGATCCTCCCAGACCGGGGCACGAACTCGTGTCCCCTGCATCGGCAGGCGGACTCTCAACCACTGTGCCACCAGGGAAGGTCTATATTATTTCTTAAAAGTAAAATCAAGGAAACTAATTAACGACTTTCTCAGGATATTCTCTGCAGTCATTTGAGGCATCGAGCATGGTATTCTGGTGCATCTGCACTTAGGAGCAGAGATGACCACAGATGTATGAAGTTCACCCTGGATCACTACCTCCTGTACAGGGCTTCTGCCTGTGCTGTCCTTTTATGGTTACTATATTATTATGATGATGTTTCTCAACCAACTGAATCACATAGTAGTATGTGAAATAGTTTGATTCTTGTTTTAATGGGTATTCGCTAGCAGGTTTCCCAATGGTCCACTTGAGTGAAATGAACCAGCCCTTTCATAGCCATTAGTTGCAATTCAGGGAAACAAAACAAGACCCCCTGTCCAGCTTACCGAGATCTTATCCTGTATGTGTGACTTCCAGGGAGAGAGATTGAGAACCACTTATTAATCATTACGCCCCTAAATCAGACAGTTTTTCACTGGAGTGCTGAAGCACTCAAATTAGCATCCTTCTTGAAGGCTAGAGAGGAATACAGCTTTCTGTGCTTTCATCAGCCTCTGCTGGCACCAGACCTCTCAGAAGCCTTGTGACAGGACCTGGCCTGGGCAGCATCACATGTGATTTGCTTTTCTTCTTGGAAGGTCCACTCTGTGGCTTTTCTCTGGAATCTGGGAAGGAAATGTTTCTCAGCCTGGAGACTGGGATTGAGAAAGCTCCCCTTCCTCCTCATACAAGTCGGCTAAGGGGTAAGTGGGATGGATGTGAGGGTGACAGTCATGGATTCAGTGACTTGAACCGACCTGAGTAACTATTCCAGCCCTCCCCTCTCAGTGTTGTCACAGGGATGGATACCCTCTGTGTGGAAAGTCATCAGAACCTCTCTCTAGCTTTCCATCTGTGTAATACTTAATGAGCTTGTCACTTTTGACTCTGGGCAGGGATGTAGATTTGGGGCTCTCTGACTTACTTTGTTTTATATTGTTATTTTCTTAATGTACTAGGGATGCTACAATACATGCCCACGTACCTGCCACCCATCAAATGTAAACATTTTTCCCATACCTGCTTCATAGCTGTTGTTTGTAAAGAAACAAACTATCCAAGTAAATGTGAAGTCCCCAGTTTTACCTTCCCCAGCCTCACCCTGCTCTCTACCACTCCACACGATACAACTGTCATGTACTGGCAGTTGCACAATCCTGTTTTTTATACTTTTAAATTTTACTACACATATGAAACATGCTTATTACATACATGAGCCAAATTATTTGCATATTTTTCAAGTACATTTTTTTTTTTTTACTTTAGGGGTGGGATGTGGTACTCTGGTAATTGCTACTTTTACTACCAAACATTTTGTTTTCAGAACTTGTTATGGTACCCTAGTTCATTTGTTTAAATTGCGTATATTACTTCATCTATGAAACTGTCACTATTTATCCATTCCCACACTGATTGGAATTTGAATTGATTCAATTGTTTTACCTAAATAAGTAATACTGAAATAACTATCCCCTAGGACATTTCCCCTAGGACATATGTGATAGAGCTTTTCTGGAGTACGTATCGGTGGGTTTGTCATGTCATAGGGTATGTGCGTTTTTGTGTCTGAGATATTGCCAAATTGCTCTCCAAATTGCACAACCAATTTATACTAGTACCAGCAATATGTGAGAACCCTCACTTGCCCAGGTCCCTGCCAGCACTTGATCATTATCAGATTTAATTATTTGCTAGTTGATGGATGATGGATATGAATCTCATTGTTTTAATTTTCATGACTCATTATTTATGAAATTGAACATCATGTCTTACAGGGCCGTTTGGATTTCCTCTTCTCTAACTTATCTATTTCTCCTCTTGGTCCATTCATTTGTCTGTTCTCATTATTGATTTATAGAAACGTGTGTGTATGTGTGATCCTAATGTATATGTATCGTAGTATATGTTTATATTTTATAATATACGTTCATATATATGTAACTAATCCTTTGTTATACATGTGGAAAATTTTGCCTCTCATCTGTTGATTGCATTGTAATTTTTTTTTTTTTTGCGGTACGCGGGCCTCTCACTGTTGGGGCCTCTCCCGTTGTGGAGCACAGGCTCCGGACGCGCAGGCTCAGTGGCCATGGCCCGCGGGCCTAGCCGCTCCGCGGCATGTGGGACCTTCCCGGACCGGGGCACGAACCCGTGTCCCCTGCATCGGCAGGCGGACTCTCAACCACTGCGCCACCAGGGAAGCCCTGCATTGTAATTTTTTAACTTTTTATTTTATATTGGAGTATAGTTGATTAACAATGTTGTGTTAGTTGCAGGTGTACAGCAAAGTGATTCAGTTATATATATACATGTATATATTCTTTTTCAAATTCTTTTCCCATTTAGATTGTTATATAATACTGAGCAAAGTTCCCTGTGCTATGCAGTAGGTCCTTGTTGGTTATCCTTTTTAAGTATACCAGCGTGTACATGTCAATCCCAAACTTGACATCTTTTAGCACAAACAACTTTAAATTTTTGATGTAGTTAAATTTCTTTTATTCGGCTTTTTGTGCCTTGCTTAAGAAGTCATTTTCTCCTCCATGGTTATATTTTATATTAACTCCTCCTATACTCTAAAGTGTTTTAATTTACTTCTGAAAGTTTTATTTTAAAAATGTAGACTTTCAATTTATGTGGAGTTAATGAGTTAGTGTATGGTGTAAAGCATGAATCTTTTTTTCCCATATGAAAAACTAGTCCCAACAGCATTTACTGAAAAGCCCCATTCTTTCTCCATTGTTTTTACTGTCTTCTCTGTTGTATACTAAGATCCCATATATGCTTTGGACTTTTCTATATATGCTTTTCTCATATACGCTTTTTTTTCTGTTGCTCTCAACTTCCCTATCCTTACAGGATACCATGCCATGTAAATACTATGCCTTTATAATAAGCATTTTTATGTCGTACTTCATTATAGTGAGAGTACTTCAAAAATTTCACTTGAAGTATGCTACTAGGTATAGTTTTGGGGACGACCTATTTTTTGTCAGATTAAGAGAACTGTTCTCTAAGTCTAGTTTATTAAGAGAATTTATTATAAATAAGTATAAATTAGTAATGGTGGTCTTCTGCATGTTAGAGTAACCATTTGATTGCCTCCTTTAGATTATTAATGCTGAAGATCATATTGATCTTTCTGGTAATATATTGACCTTTCTGATAATGAACGCCCCTTGCATTTCTGGTCTAAATCTTACCTGAATTGTATGTATTACTGTGTCTTTTTTGTTTTGTTTTGTTTTTTAAAGTCTTAAAACATATTTTGGTAGACTTGCTTTTTATGGGTATTGATTTAAATAATTACTTTTCAGAAATGTTTCTTTGAAAAGCTAAACGTGCAAAGGTTTGCCTTTCATTTTATTTCAAGTATAGTCATTACCTAGGAAAAGGGATTCTCCATTTTCTGCCTATTGAGAATGAAAACATCCCCAGAACATAAGCCTAAAACATCTCCTTTTCCTATTTTTTAAACTCTGTGAAGACTGTCGCTTTTCTAAGAGTTGTGATCAGGCTCAGCTTCTCTCTCCCTTCCTAGGCTCTCTGGTGGGGCGTGACACCCCTCAGTCCTCCCTGGTGTGGGTCCCAGCACCACCCACTGATTCTTAAGGCAGCAGAAGCTGCAATGACCACATCGTCAGTGCTCACCACATGCCCATGTATTCACATACCCCTCAGTCAGGCTGCTCACTCCCGCATCAAGCACCATTAGTGTTCCCATTTCACATGCATCATCTATCCTCCTAACAAAGTAGAAAATCTAGTACATTTTAGTTGTCCTCTGAGATGTCTACTATCTCCCATATTTTTATTGCCTAAATTTATTTTCATCTTTTTTGATCAATAGGAAATGTGGTCAATATTGTTTTTACAAGCAATATTTAGTTGAATTAGCTATCAGGTTTTATCTTTTTTTTCTCACCATTTATTTATTTATCTAATAAATCCTTAATGCATGCCCTCTATTGGCCTGCCATGGTTATAGGTACTTGGAGATAAAGCAGTGAACAGATAGTCAAAGTCCCTGAACTCATATGGTTGATATTCTAGTAAGAGGAGAGAGAAAAAACATTAACAACTAGCTATATAATAAAGACAAGTGCTATGGAGAAAAGTAAGAGCATAAGGGTTATTACTGATGTAGGTTATCAGGAAAGAGCTCACAGATAAAGTGATATTTGAATGGATACTTGAAGGAAGTCTGAGAGGAAAGTACCCTATATGGGAAAAACGGCATATGCTGCATGGGGGCATCAAGAAACATCAAAGAGTCCAGTGTTGTTGGAGTAGAATGAGCAAAAAAAGTATGGTGGTCAATGGTGGCAGAGATAGTGGGTAAGAGTGGGGGGTGAGGGTTGAGGGAAATCCAATAAGACTTTCAGACCATTGTAAGCACTTTGGCATTTACTCTAAGTGAGATGGGCTACCATCAGAGGGTCCTGAACAAAGAATTGATATGTTCTTGTTTCAGTGAGATCAAGATCTTGTGTTGATGGCTTATGTATTTGGAGATAAGGAGATTCAAGACCAGAAGCATGTAGACCAATTAAGAAATTAATATCATAATCCAGATGAGAAATGTTGGTGGCTTGGATGAGGGAGATAAAGATGGGGATGGTAAGAAGTGATCCCATTCTGGATATAATTTGAAGGTATATCTGAGAGCATTGATCAGGGGTATGAGTAAAAGGCCTGAGAATCTGGAAGGATGAGGGTGATACTGCTGAAATGACCAAGACTGCAGAATGAGCAGGTTAGGAGGGTAAAAACCAGAAGTTTGTTTATAGATTTGTAAGTTTTGAGATTCCTATCAAACATCCAAGGGTATTATTAGTCATTGGATATATGAGCCTGTAGTTCAAGAAGAGATTTGAATTGAAGTTATATATTTGGAGAACATAATCGTAGATGACATTAATGTCATAATGTTGAATGAGGTCACCTAGGGAGTAAATGTAGATAGGAAAAAGAGGAGAGGAGAAGTAGGGAATATTCCAATTCCAAGTAGGGGTATTCCAGTGTTATATGGTTGAGAAAATGAAGAGGACACAGCAAAATAAACCAAGATAAAGAGCCTAGTAGAGTGGGAGAATCAATGTAGAATGGTGTCCAAATATCAAACTAAGATAGTATTTCAAAGAGTAGGCCACTGTGTCATATGTTGTTAACAAGTCAAATGAGATGATTAAGAACTAGCTACTAGATTTAGCAATATATAATAGAAGTCATTCAAGACCAGGACAAAAGGTATTTAATAGGAGTGGTGGGGAGTGGAGTCTGGTTTCAGTGGGTTTAAGAAAATAGACAAAAATGAATTGGAAATAAAAATATAATGCAATTCCTTCAAAAAGTTTTACTTTAAAGGGAAGCAGAGAAATGGGTCAATAGCTACAGTATAACTGGAGTAATTGGTTTTTTTTTTTTTTTTTTGCGGTACGCGGGCCTCTCACTGTTGTGGCCTCTCCCGTTGCGGAGCACAGGCTCCGGACACGCAGGCTCAGCGGCCATGGCCCACGGGCGCAGCCGCTCCGCGGCATGTGGGATCTCCCCAGAGCAGGGCACGAACCCGTGTCCCCTGCATCAGCAGGCAGACTCTCAACCACTGCGCCACCAGGGAAGCCCCCGAGGATCTTTTTTTTTAAAGAGACAAAAACTTCAGCATTTATTTAAGATTTTTGTCTTCTTGCAAAATAGCTCCGTCAGTAATTATTTAAATTAGGATCTTTAGATAGTAAACTCTCAGTTTTCATACACCTCCTGCCCTGTCCCCGCCCACACAGAAGACTTAGGGAGAGCTTAGCTGGGTATCAAATTCTGAATAGATGGTTATTTCACTGCCACTTTAAAGGTTTTAATTTGTGTCCTGGCATCTGTTGTTGCTGAAAGAAAATCTTCTACCTGTCCATTTGAGTTTCTCACTAGGTAATCTGCCTCTTATTTAAAGTAACTTTTAAAGAGTTTTTCTTTGTCCTGATGCCCTAGAGTGGATTTACTTTTCATTTATACTAAATGATTACATTTGATTTTAATCTGAAGACTCACTTCATTCTTTAATTTTATAAAATTATCCATAATAACATTTTCCAAAACTTATTTTTTGCAGTTGAGTTAAATTCTCTTCTTCTGGAACTCCCAGCATATGTATATTGGAGCTTCTCAATCTGCCCTCCTTGGCTTATAATTGCTCTTTCACATTTTCCAGTACTACTGTCTTAATTTAAAAAAATAATAAACCTACCATTGAAGTATTTGACACAGAGGAGGAAGTACAAAGTGTAAACTTGCACATTGGCTACACTTCTGGCCCTGGTTATTTTTTAAAGTTATTTTTAAGGTTAATATACTGTATCATGCAGCTGGTTCAAAACCAAGGATTAAAAGCCTAAGCATAGTCTGATATCAGCCTGGCAAAATCAAGCTGATTGAAATATTCTCTCCCATTTTCTCTTCTTGCTACACCTTCATCCCTAGAGAATAACTAGGAAGCTTTCCCTTAAAAATAAAAAAAATGTGTAAAAGAGCAGAAATAAAAAAGGTAGGATGCTCCAACAAAGAAAGGAACTCAAAAAAAGGAGGGAGGGTATACATAGATAATTCACATTAAATGTTTCAAAGAATTAACCTCACTCATTTTCAAATAACTGTCAATTGAAACAGTGGAAGATCATTTTTACCCATCAAATTAGCAATGATGGGAGGAAAAGAAAATTTTTGCTGACAATTGTACGCTGATATAAAAGTTCACTGCTGGTCTGGTCTGAGTCTAAATTAGGACAGTTTGAAAGCATTGAGTGATATCTATCAAAAACCTCATAAATGTTTTACCCCTTTCATGCAGCAACATTGTTTCGGGGAATCAACCGTTAGGCAATAAATGGAAATACAGGCCAAATCCCCTCCCCGCCAAGGGATGTTTATTGTACAATTATTTATGATATTTAAAAATTAGAAGCAGTCTATATCAATGGGCTACAAATTTTTTGACTACTGTCCACAGTACGAAATAATAGGGTCTTCACTGTGAGCCAATAGTCATACACGTACATTAAAAAAATTTCAGGTGACAAAACCACCCATTCCATTCCATTTATCTTAGTCTCTTTGGGCTGCTATAACAGAAATATCATAAACTCAATGGCTTATAAACAACAAAATTTTATTTCTCACAGTTCTGGAGGCTGGGAAGTCCAAGATCAAGGCACCGGCAGATTCAGCGTCTGGTGAGAGCCCACTTCCTGGTTCACAGACAGCTGTCTTTTTCCTGTGTCCTCACATGGCAGGAAGGTGGAGAAAGCTCTCTGGAACCATGAGGGCTCTGAGCTAATCACCTCAAGGCCCCCATCTCCATATACCATCACACTGGGGATTAGATTTCAACATAGGAATTTGAGTGGAGGGGGACAAATGTTTGGTCCCTAGCACCATTCCATTCCATTCATTTAAACAAATTGACAAAGCTGTATTTGACCCACTAAATTGATCCCACAGCCTAATTATAGGTTAACACTCAGTTTGAAAAGCACTGGCATCTAAATAGGCATATGATGGAATATTAATTAATGCATCCATTACATTTTATGATCAGTTTTTTATTTTGGTTTTGCTTTGGGGTTGGGTGGGGATTACGCTTTTTCAGCCAGCAACGGAGAGGATGTTTCCACGTAACTCCATCTAATGGGGACTTACTTTAATGATACCAGATCTCTGTTGCTGTGCCCAGTCATCCTCCTGTCTCTCTCTCTCAATACTTCATGGATCCTTCATGGATTGTTCATGATGTCCCCAAGCTCCCCGCTCCTCTTACTTGTAACCTTTCCAAGCAAATAGAATCTGCCTGGGTCGGTCACCCAACATTTAATTTCAAGCATTTATTATTGGTCTGCCATTAGTATTGGGACTTCATTCTCAATCTAATCAGTTAATACTAGCTGACCCAGGTTGATTTCATTTGAATCAACAAAGAATTGCTAAAAGCTGCATTTCCTAGAAAAAGTGGGAATCTAATTGGCAGATATTTGAGACGCTAATGTTAAATGCAAAAAGAAAAATAAAAAAAGACAACTTTTTTGCATTGGGCCTGTTTTCAACTTTTTTTTTAAGAAACTCTCTTAGAAGGAGAGTGACAGAAAAGGAACCTAAAATTTGTTTTACATTATGTTAATACTTATCAAATTTCTGCAAAACAAGTATTGTAGATTTATAATCAGAAAAAATAATCAAAATTGGCTCTGGGGAAAATGATCATTTTGCAAACCAGCATCATGTACTACTCTTGATGTAGCTCATGCTCTTGGTATGAATATCTAAATATGAAGTCTCTATGAATAAAATTCTGTTTGAAGCAGAAAGCCCCCTGTTTGTCCTACTAACACCATTTCAGAATACATTGCTCAGTATACAGCTTGGTTTGGGAGGACTGGGTACAAAGACCTAGAAAGATCCTTCCCCTAAGGCCCTACACTTCCCTACTCTTTGTGTAACCATTATTTATTGCCTGTTTTTATTTATTCAATAAATCCCCTAATAACTTGAGGTTTGGAAATTTGGTTTGGGATAGGATTGGACAGAGTATCACCTGTTTTCTTTAATAGACCAAAATATCACTTGTCTGTTGAGGATGGTCATTTCTGTGGGCCCTAATAATTCCCTAAATAACACTACTCACAAATTCTAAAGTTCTAAATACTTTTGGTTCTAGCACACTAGGATTCATAACTCTCTTAGAAAAGGAAGGAGTATCTCTTAAGGCCCATAAAAAAAATCCAGGTCAAAATGTCATGTGCTCCAGTAAGTTTCTTTCTTTTTAGGTATTGAGGATAAAATTTAAGCTTATGGTTTTACATGTCTTGTGTGATTACTCTTTCCCACTTCTTTTCAGTTGAGCCTGAAAAATTAGGTGAAACAAAATTTTTTTTTCAAGAATAAGCTAGAAAGATCTGGGCTGCCTGGTCAAAAAACCACTGACTAGTTGGTCCTTTACCAGTGTTTAAACAAGCTCGTTACCTGAGATCCAACTTCATAGTGAGTTCCAGAAATGTTCCACAGATTTAGATGCCCTCATCCATGTGTTTGGTGATCCAGACCATCAAGCCAGTGGGAGTGGAGAAGGGGAGGCGAAAGGAATACACATTTTCCTGAAAGATGCTTATGCCACTCTGCTCGCATCCTGGTGGCTGCAAGGTGTGCTGTGAAATGTCATCTTTCACTGGATTCTATTACTAACTGAAAGTGGGGAGAGTGAATACTGGGGGACAACTAGTAACTATTAGTTCATATTATGGGTTGCGGTATTGATCGTATGAACAAGGCAAGTCATTTGAATGTTGTATTCAGAGGGATGCCATGATCATATTTGTTTCAAAATGTAATTTTTGTGTGAAAGATGAATTGGCGGAAGCCCAAGTGAGTGTTAAGAGGCCATTCCTAAGGTCTAAGTGAGAGATCATGGCTAGGACTTGGCAGTAGCAGTAGAGAAGATAAAGGGAGTGGAATGAAGTCAAAAGATACTGAAGAGGTAAGGCTGATGGATGAAATGGGGGCAGAAGAGGTAGAGAAGCTATCCAGGTAACTCCTAGATTTCTGGTTTGTGTTGCAGACTCTAGAGGAAAACAAGGTTTGGGGATGAGGTATCTATGGACCCCTGAGTTTAGCTTTGGAAACATCTGTCAGAGAGGCTGTTTCTACACATCCAAAATAAACCACCAACTCACAGTCAGTGAGAGTCTCAAATCTAGTCATCATTAACTCTTCTTGTTCGAATGAACACTCCCCTGTGAGGGTTCTTTATGTTAAAGGGCTTTGTATGTATCGCATGTCACAGAATGGTTCATTGCACACAAGCATAGGAAAGCCAGCCAGGCAGAGGGAGTCTTTTAGGCCTTGCTAATTCCTACTGTGGTCATCAATCATGAACAGTCTTCTTTTGTGGGAAGCATGGACAGGACTGTTGGTCACACAGGAATAATAGTCCTGTAGCCTTGTGTGTGTACCGTGGCTCAACCCACACTCAGTGATGGGAATCATTGCGATTGTTCTAACCCGTGAGAAGCCACAAGAAATCTGGTGAAGCTGCAGAGCTAGAGAGCAGTGTTTCTGTTTCTCGGGTTGCTCGTGTATGCAATTTACTAAATGGTTAGTGTTTTGAGCTTTTTATTTGGTTTGGGGTATTTTTTCTTAGACCTACTTCTCTCTACTACAAGGTGACTAGAAAGAAACAAACCCCACATAATCTAAGTGCTGTGTCCTCCTGCCCGATCTACCAAAATATCCTACAATGAATGTGTAGATGGCGCTAACAGTTTTCTAGTCAACTATTTTGTGCCACTGATACTATGATTAAACATTTAAAGTTAAGTTTGTTAGGATTTCCAATGGGCACTAATGTTTTCAAATTCAATCACTTATCCTTCATTTAACAAATATTCAACATTCTACACTCTGGGCACTTGGGATACTTCAGTAAGAGACCAGTAAACACGATGATGGGCACCTCTGCCCTCCTAGAGCTTCCCTTCTTGAACTCCTTAGTCGTGGGATTAGATTCAGATAAGCCTGTCACTTTTTTCAGCCCTTCCAGTTCATAGCCTTTGTCAGTTTCTGACGCGTGCCCTTCTCAGCCGGCCTGGCTGGCTCCATCGTGATGGGTCTCATGAGACTCCAGGCCAGGCCTGGCCTTCACTTCAGTTGGCAGAGCCCAGAAAAGCACTGGGCAAAGGTCAGGGGATTCGTTATGTGAGGCAATGGGCTGTGTGCTTTAATCTGCACTTCTGGTACCAGGGTGTGTGTGTGTGTGTGTGTGTGTGTGTGTGTGTGTGTGTGTGTGAGAGAGAGAGAGAGAGAGAGAGAGAGAGAGATTGGGAGGGAGGGAGGGAGGAAGAGGGAGAAAATGTAATTGATTTGGGGAGGATTTTGCGAAGGTTTATATAGGAAAGCAGCAAGACCAAGAATCTAACGTGCCAAGCGGTAACCAAGAAGCATTTACCGTATTCCTCCTTCACCCCCCACCCTCTCCGCCAATTTTAACCAAATTAGTATAGTGTGGTCTGCTTGCATACATGACTGAATGAAAAAGGAAATTTAAAAGTTCTTGCCATAAAGCCTGGAGGAAACCGTACAAAAATCCAGCCTCTATTTCAGGAATATCTGCCGGACTGGTGGTTAGTATTTCCCTTCTTGTTCACTTTGATTAAAAGGCTGAGAGTCAGCTCTCTCTCTCTCTTTTTTTTTTTTTAACCTTGCTTGTGAGCTTTTTAGATGTAAAGCTCCAACTTGTCCAACTTGGCTTAACTGGTTGCTTTCCTTCTCCTCCCACCTCATCCTTCCCTCTTCTGGCTTCATTTCTCCCTGCTCCCTCCTTGCTGTCCTCCACTCTTCTCCCTCTACTCTGAGCGAAACTTCTTTCTCTTGTCCTGCAGCTTATAAAATACTCTGATTACGCAAAGCCTCAGACTGCCTTCCTCCCTGTCTGATCGCCATTAAGATATAATTTGGGTCTTTGAAGTCCATTTTCTGCACATATAAGAATCTGGTACATTTTGAGAGTGTCGACAGAGATAATAATTTGCACTCGGGAGACATTTCAGGGTTTTAATTCTGGCCTATGTTTTACATTTCAACGGTCAGTTTATATTTTAGAAGAGTATCGTAAAGAAGAAGTGACACCACAATTGCATGTTTGTTTTGCATTTTATTCCAGGTTTTCTAAAGTCTTGGGGATTGTCAGCACATGGAAGAAAAGGAAAATAAGACTTTGTCTTTTTGCATTTTTAGCCGTATATCTTGGCTGGTTTACTCCGATGTTTCGGGTTCCTTCCTGCATACCTGATTAAAGCTATCCCATGGTGCCTGATGTGATGGGAAACATCACTTATTCTATCTCGTTAAAAAGCATTCAGCTGAACTTTCACCAGAAGGACGTGTTCTACCCCCTTAAAACATCGATTTTAAGGTCAAGGGGTCTCTGTTCGTTTCTGCAACAATTCATTTCAAGCTGAGCGTGTTAGGTACTGTGAGGTAGTAGGGGATACAGAGATGACCCTCAGGGGAGAGATAAGAAAGTAGTGGGCATCTCACAATGCTATGATAGAGGTTTGGCAAGGAGAGAGGAGGGGCACCGAACTTCCCCCGGCAGGCAGTGGAGGTTGTTGCTCGAAATACATTTAAGTTGAAGTGACCTTGTGCTGAGTCTTCGGAAATGAGTGGCAGAGATGGATGAAGTGGGAAGAGGACAGGAGGCAGAGGGCCTGAAGGTGTGAACAGCCTGGAACCTTCTGAGAAGATTCCTCCATGGACAGAGGAAAGGGGGAGGTTTGGGGAGATGGTGGAAGATGGGCATGGAAAGGTGAAGGAGGCCAGATCAGATCACACAAGGCTGGAGGCACCTTGTTAAGGGTTTGTCACTTATACTGGACAGTTTGAAACAGAGGCTGCCGAGCTGCAGTTGAAATACTGTGGTGTCAGTGTGGAGAATAGATTTTTGCAAGGTTCTAACCAGGATTATTCTCGGAAATTTAGGCTCAGCTTGGTCCAGACTTGAGGGCTGGTTGTGAGTAAATTTCATTTCTGGGTTAATCCAGTGCTTCTTGACCTACTTCAAAGAAGGTGGCCAGGGGAGCTCAGCTCCTGTGGAGCTGGGGAAGGCCAGGAGAGGCCGGCTCACCTCATGTCCGCACTTGTTAGGATTTGTTTGAACTGAATGTCTAACAATAAATGACATTAGATGTGACAGCCCGTGTGAGCCTGAGGGTAAGTTGGCTTTTTGCTCCTTGAAAATAGAGTGACAGGTTGAAGACGATGGGGAGTACTGAAAAACCCACTGGACTGGGGACGGGAGGCCTGGATGCTGCCCCCAGCTCGGCTGTAACCAGCAGTGGGATCTTGTACATGTCACTTCATCCCTCTATGCTTTGCTTACCTCATCTGTAAAGTCAGACCTTTATGGTAACATGGTCATTAGGGCCCCATCCAGCCCCCAGGCTCTCTGATTGTGATTCTGTCTCCCCAGTGGTCCCCCTGACCCCCAAACTCAGGCTTCCAGACATTCTGATTAATAGAGAAACTAGGAAAGCCATTTATTTAAACTAAGTTTCAGTTTAAAGAATATAATCTAGTGAGCATGGGAAATAATTTTCGAAGGAAAAAAATTGTGATTCGTGTTTGTCCTATGCAGATGGTAAAAGGGAAGCAGAAAGCCACCTGCACACAACTTCCTTCTTTTTCTCTTGACTTTTTCTGCTTGTCCCTCCTGCAAAAGTAGATTGGCCGGGGATTCTGAGGGCACTGAGGGTAAGACACTGATGGGGAAGGCTGACCTATGGGTACCTGAGTTCTCCCGCCTTCCAGAGGAGCAGTGCAGCCTTTATTTGGCATGAGCAGCCATTCAGGTAGATCCTCGGCAGAATTTTGAGTAACTGTGACCTTCTTTGCCTTTGTGAAAATCTCTTGCGCCTGTATCCAGTGCTCTCAGGTTATATAGGCCCATCCCCTAACCTCTAAGTTACCCTCTGCTCTCTTTTACTCAAACTAACTTCTCCCAAAGCTGAATGATGATGTGGATACTCTTGAGGTGGGGAAAGAACTTCTAATGCCTCTGACCTACCTTACAGCCACCAGTATTCCCTCCCACCCCCCGCCACACACACACACACACGCACACACACGCGCGCACACACACACACACACCCCTTCACCCATCAAAATGCAAAGCATGTTGGTAGAGTAGGTGCAGAGTGATACACAGATGAGGAAAGCCTGTGTCTTGCCCTGAGGAAACCTACAGCAGCACAGGCACTGAGGACTCATTTATTCCACATACAGGGATTCGTTACCTTGTGACTTCCATGTCAGGGCACATTTTATAGTAGAGGATGAACAGGTCAGTGTCAGGGGAGTGTAGAAGGCTTCATGGAGGTAGTGATATTGGAGCATGCTTTTGAAGAGCAGATACATTGAGGATTTGTCCGGCAGCAGCCTTGAAGGTAAAGGAAAAGAGGCCGTGAAGGGGGATGTTTTAAGTCTAGAGAAGTGTGGTGAGCATTGGGAGAGGAGGAGGTACATTCCAGAGAGAATTCTAAGGTTGAATCACCCCCTCATGGTGACAAGTGACACATGACGGGGTTGGAGTTACATGTAACTGGGGAGCCCTAATCTCATTAAACATGTTAGAAAATGTATGAGATGAAGCTGTGTGTTCATGAGGTGGGGACTGGAGGCAGGTAGGAGATGTGAGTTCATTCAGTTTAGACAGGAATGATTTTAGATGCTTATGGGCATCCAGGTGACGGTCTCCCTGTGTCCGAGGCACCTGCCTTCTGGTTCTTTAACATTTCCAGGATGCTCTGAGTAAACTGCCACCTTGGGGGTTCCCTGTAGCTTTTCTTCTCCATTTGGAAGTAAAGTTTTGACTGGTAACGTGATCACAAGTGATTGAAAGTGGAAAAATTCCTTTGAATCACTTTCCAGTTTGATGGGAAGATGAATGTTTTATTACTGTTCTCCAAGATGTGAAATAACTGATTTCTCTCAAACAGAATGCAATGAAAAGCATTTTAGTGTCTGTTCCTTTGACTTCTGGATAGGTGGACCATCTTCTTGAATCAGTAGTAGTTCAGGGTTTGGCTCAGCCTTTTTCCAACCATCTTCCACCGGCCAACTGATTTAGGAGAAACACAGCCAGGTCATTGAGTTCCAGGTTCCAGAGTTATGCTGTGGTGGTCCCTTAGGGTGGTAAACATGAGGCTCCTGGGACTTGAACATTTAATTCAGGAGGACCGAAAACAAGCTCTCCTGAGCCAAGATGTTAGATTTACAGGGAAATGTAAAGATAGCCTGTCCTCCCCTCCACACGACCTTTTCCTCCATAAACACATACTCCTTGCCCTTATCTTCTCCTGACCCTAGTCTTTCATAGATTTTGACCTTGATTTTGATTTACCTTCACATTGACACATTGTCTGTTTTTAATTTCCTGTCTGACCTGAGGTTAAGATGAGAAGCAAAGCCAGCAAACTGATTTAGACAGGATCTCTCAGGCTTTCTCACTTTCCCTGGGATCAACTTGTGTCCAGATTTATGTGTTCGAAAATAAATTGCATCAACTGACCCAGAGGTGATTAGACTCTAGGGGCTCAATTTACACTAGCTAACCTCGTGAGATGGGCCAATATACCAGAATGCCAATACATTTGTTTATTCTCCATTTGAGCTGTGAAGCAGTTTCATTTCAGCTGGTTATTGTATTAGTTTTCCAGAAAGAGAGAGAGCCCAGAAAACAAGATAAGAATCAGAAGGTCATGTGGCAATTGTAGAGTCGCAATGGAGGGAACTGTGTGGCCCTCAAGGGAGAGCATCAGCAGGCTCTGAAAATTATTGTACCTGTCTCTGTATTGGGACATTCTCGTTGGTCCCAAGTAATTGGATTGAGACAAAGCCATAAATTATTTTTTTCAGCATTCTTCATCAAACATTAATTGATTAGACTAGATTATCTCTAAAGCCCCTTCTGCCTCCAAATTTCTGTGCTCTGCTAAAAATCCCCTCTCCTTATGGCTATGTTTCAATCATGGCTGGATAGTTGTCTTCCTGATTGATGTTTAAGAAGTCAACCTCAGGCTCTATAACAGGCTTTTAAAGACTGTATTCATTTTCTATTGCTTCTAAAACAAATTACCTTAAATTTAGAGGCTTATAAAAACCCATTTATTAGCTCACAGTTCTGTAAGTGAGAAGTCTGGACACAGGCTGGTGTAACTGGATTCTCTGCTCAGAGTTCACAAGGCTGAAATCAAACTGTCATTAGGGCTGCATTACCCTCAGGAGGTCCTGGGAATGAATTTGCTTCCAAGTTCATTCAGGTTGTTGACCAAATTCAGTTCCTTGCTGTTGTAGGACTGTCATCCCCATTTCCTTGCTAATTGTCAGCTGGGAGCCTATTTTTGCCCCTGGAGCCTGCCTGCACTGCATCTCATGCTTCCTATGTGGCCCCTCCAGCAACAGCAGGATAAGTCCCTCTCGAGTTTCTAACCTCTCTGACTTCCCCTTCTGCACATCTCACTGACTAACTTCCCCTCCTGCTTTTACAGACTAATGTGATTACATTTAATCACCCAGACAATCCAGAATAATCTCCCTATTTTAAAGTCAGTTGATTAGTAACCTTAATTACATCTGTGAAGTCCTGCCAGAGCAATACCTAGGTTAATGTTTGAATAACCAGAGAAGATAATCTGGGGGGGACCTCTTTAGCATTCTGCCTATCCAGTCGCATCAGCAACATTTTGAAATGATGTCTTGTCTTTATTGGGGTGATCATATCTGTGGATGACTGGTTTCATCTATTTACACATATTCTTTTTATTTGCAATTTTGTAGGATAATATTTTCTGATCCTACCTTCATATTTCAGCATTTCAACCCCTTGGCTTAGAAGGTTCTGTGTTACAAAAAATACATTTATTGGTTGGCTAAATGGAGGAGAATGATGTTTTTCTCTCCCCCTCACCCAGCTGAGGCTGCTTGGGGCAGATGGGCTCTATTTTCAAAGATTTCAAAATCATAGCAAATTTGATTTGCATTAGGTCAGTGATTCTCAGTTTACCTGTGGTAAAGCCAGGGCATTTGTTTGTAAGGTCTAATACACAACCAAGGCTGAGAACTATTGATATGCTCCCAACATGCTATTTTGGAAATAAGGAGGCTGAGGGTGAGAAATGATTCACTTCAAGTCTCATACCTGGTGACAGATCTGGTGCTAGGTTTATGGTTTAATTATTTGTAGAGTTCAGTGCTCAGTAATTATATGCAAAATGAGTGTTAAGGTCTGGAACTCCCTGCTTCTCGCTTCGGTAGCAAAATTCTTTCTAGGACTTTAAGAAACTATTAGACCTTGCAAAAGAAGTTTAAAGGTCTCTTCTCAGCGGTTTGGTCTGCTCATGAGCAATAATAAACACAGATATGTTCTGCACTAGTCAGGAGCTTGATGCATGGACCTCCCCAATCTCAGTGTCTCAGAGCTGCACCATCCAATGGGGTGGCCACTCACTGCCCATGGTTCTTGAGCACTTTAAATGTGGCTGGTGCCAGTTGTGATGTGCTGTGAGTGTGAAATACACACCAGATTCAAAGACTCATTATGAAAAAAAAGTGTATGAAATACTTCAATACTTTTCATATTTACTGCATGATAAAGTGATAATATTTTGTACATAGTGGGTTAAATAGGATATATAATTAAAATTTATTTCTTAATATGGTTACTGGGAAATTTAAAATTACACGTACGACTGGCATCTGTGGCTGGCATTATATTTCGGTGAGACATTTCTCTTCCTGAGAACATGTTCTATTAAAGCAGTTAACAATGAATGGTCCACGCCAAGCTATTACACCTCCTGTGATCTTGAAGAGTGAAGTGGGGTATTGTAAACTTCCTGGCGATGAGACGTGACATTGATCTGCCCCGTGTTTGCCATCTATCTGGCAGCCAGTCAGTCTGGCCAAATAGACTTCTTTCTATTTATAATATAGAATCAAAGGAGGCGGGGGGATGCCCCCGTGTCATGGAAAGGGCACACTTCATACCTCTTAAGTAATGTACCCAAAAGTAGACCAAGTGCTCTTGGAGGCTGTAAGACAGAGAGATGAATATCCCTTAAACAATTCTGCTCCTAAAGAAACTGCAATGTCAGCATTTATGAATTATCACCGTCCTTGACAGGCCCAAAGTACTGGAAAGTACTGTGGTGCCTACCCTTGTCCATAATGCAAATCCAGATTTTCCTCTCTCTCTTTTTCTTGTTCTCTGTAGTTTGGCCTGCCTCACTGGTACTCTACTTGTGTATTTAGCCGACCCAGTTTAGCATTTTCAAAGAAGCATGGGAAGGCAAAGGCAAAGACAGCCAGGCCTTGGAGATGGTTCCGATCCCGACCCAGAGGTATTCCGTCTCAGCTTGCGGGATCCCCTTAACTTCTCAAAGCTCCTCTAAACTTTCATTTCCTCAATTTTAAAATGAGGGTCTCTTGCAAGGAACGAATGAAGTAATAAGGCACTCAGCACACTGATTCCTTGGCAGATTTTGCAGGGGACATCTACTCTTTGCGGCCCAGGGCTAGCTGCTGGGGATAAAAGAGTGAGTGACACACAGCTACTGCCCCCGGTTTGCTCACAGCTAGAGGAGGAGAAAGACAAGGAGCCCAGCAGCATCAGGACAGGAGAAGTCCTCTGTCCCTTGCAGCTGTTCATTACGTTGCACTGCGCGGGGTTTGGCGTATCACAAAAGTCTGGTATGGTGTGTAGGTGAGGGGACAGACCCACAGTCATGAAGTGACTGCCCGAGTCGCCACATCAGGTGGTGCTGGGCTGTGTCCAGGGCACGGGATTTCTGACTCCTTCTCTAGCAATGCTTTTCCCAGGAGAGCACATTGCCTCACTCTTGGTTTCCCAACTTGTTTACCCTAAAAGAACAACTTCACCACTTTGGACTTGATAAAAGGAAAAAAAGAGTTTCTTCCAACTTTTGCTCTATATATAATCTGGGCATGTGAGTGACTCCTTCAGTACTTGGAGTTAGTGTGGTAATCATTGTCACATTGTAATCTCATCAAGATCCTGAATGTTTTTGTTACCTGAAAACTTCCTTCTGTGAGATCTTCAACAGCTCATCTATTTCCTGTTAAATCAGGTAAAACAAAGCCTATACTTCCATCCGAGAGTCTTGGAAGATACTCCAACATCTTCAACTTTGTTTAAGGTACATTCTCCGTGTTCTATCACAGTAATAAAATATTAGATCATTTAAAAAAAAAAAAGAGCCACTTGTGGAAAGTGAGACAGCAGAAATCCAGTAAGAGGTTTGCTTTTTCAAATTCTGTTTTGGGAAACAATGACTTGGTAGGTGCAATGCTGTAAGATATAAAAAGGAACAGAACATATTGTTCAAGTAAGCACCCACCTATGCAATTGATTTTCTCTTCCATGTAAGAGTTACACCTGCATCATGCATCAGTGAATGCACCAGGTAAATCAGGCTGGGTGAGTTTGGTCTAGCTTTGTGGCGAGGTGTTTCAAAGTGCCACTGGGTCCTACTGATTTCAAACAGAATGCCCCATGCACCAAGAAAGGCCCAGTCTCAACGGAATGCCCGTGCATATACCAAGACAGGAGAAGCACCAAGCATTTGGTGTTGAAATGGCCCTTATTCTTTCACTCCCTGGAAAGGAAGAGGTGGAGACCCAGGCTCCTATAACCCAGCTGCCTTCTCTGTGTTCTCACAGGAAGAGTCCTGGCTTCAAACCAAGCCTCTTATTGATGGAATTCATCTACCCAATTGTCAGCTCTAGAAACCCATGACTCACGAAACAAATGATCTGGACCCAGTAACAGCAGCGTGTAATTTTCTTACAGTAGATGAGATAGTGATTAGGGGAAAAATCAGCCTCTGGATTACTCCCCCACACTTGGGCCTCCATGTAGAAGGTGTGCAATTTGCCTGTACACCTAAGCAGAAGTGATCAGCACTCCTGCCTTATCCTGGGAGATGTACACATTAGGTTATGATTATCCTTCCCCTCCCCTGGACTCTCGTGTGATGTAAGTGCTTGACTGAAGAGTGAAGTCTCACGTATTGTGGCTGATTGCTTTACCATGTCCCTAGACTTCCTTTCCAGGACATACAATGAGGGCCCCATTCCCAATCCCATGGGAACCTAAAACGGGCTATTTAATCACTAGTATCAGAAAGTGTAATAAATACCTAGTATTGATATATGCAGAGGGCAGGCCAAGTGCTTTGAATCAACGTCTCATTCAGTTGACTCCTGATTTTTCTCATGAAAAGAGGAATAATATTATCATCTCCATATTAGAGATGAGTAGCCTGAGGTTTGGTAAAGCCAGGATTTGAACCTGATCCACAACCTGTACCCTGAACCCCTAAGCTCACCCTCTCTATAGGTGAAGAGCAAGGATAACATCTGAGGTAGAGTCTGATGGTAATTTCTATAGACCTGGGAAAGTATCTATCAATGATTATTAACTAAATGTGACCATCTGACAGTGGAACAGATGGCATCAAATGAAATCAAGTGTCCAGGGTTCACTCAGTAGCACTGTCTCTTACCTCTTGTGTCAATGTCAGCAGATCGTTTAATCTTTGTACCTGTTACCTCACCTGGAGCCTAGAGAATATCATTTACTTCCCCAGCTGGTGGCGTGCCGGGTCCAGCTCATACTGGCTTGTGAATCCACATTCAGTGATGTCAGTGATGCAGTGAATCCGTGTTAAGTGACTTGGTAGCTTAAAATCAGCCTTGGTGGAGGTATTTATACCACAGAGATTGGCAAAAGCTACAAATCGTGGCCCTTTTAAAATTATTATTCCAGAGAGACGGCTGTTAAATACTACTACACCACCGGCTGTGACTCAGAGATACAATATGAATTGTCACATTCTAAAGGTAAACAAAGGCACACTGGGTACCCTAAAAAAAACTTCTATAAATATAATCTTACCTAAGTCTTCCGTGAATCTTTTATCCCCATCATTCTGCATTTGGGAAGACCTCTGAAAACATAACCATAATGATTTTATATGTCACTACAAATATACAATTTTATTTTGTGTATTGTTTTTATGAAAACAGATGCTCCTGTAACAGTCTAATGTTTCTGAATGCAGATACAAACATATCAGCCATAAAGTATATATATAAATGTTGTCAATTAGAAATATAAAATATAATGCCACGTATGTAATTTAAAATTCTCTACTAGTCACGTTTAAAAAAAAAGAAATGGGGGATATTAGTTTTTAACATTCTATTCAACAATCCAAATTACGATTTTAACGTATAGTCAACATAAACGTTATTGAAATATTTTGCATCCTTTTTTGTACCAAGCCTTCAAAATCCATGTATATTTTATACTTACAGCACATCTCAATTTAGATCCTAACTTTTCGTCAGAAACACTTGATCTGTACTTAGGTTTTATAAAATGTACAGTTGAGAAAGGTTTACATACCCAATCTGTTCTTAATATACTTATTTAATTGAAATATTTAATTAAAATTTAGCTTATTTAATTCCTCAGTTGCACTAGCCACACTTCAAGCACTCAATAGTTATAGGTGACTGGTAGTAGCGGAACTGGTCAGCACAGGTGACCGTATATGCTCTATTTTTTGTTTTTTTATAAAAATGGAGACGTATTATATACACCACTCCCAAAGTTTATTTTTCCCCTCATACTGTACACATTTAAACTACTTTCCCGTCCTATATTCCCCACTGGATCCCTGCAAGGAGAGAAATCTCAGCGAGAGTAATGATATCAATAATGTCTGTGAATTTCTTCTCCCTCACTGATGGGAAGGAGATAAATTGACCTAAGGCATTTTGTGTCTGACCAATTTTCAAATGACCACCACCAAAAAGTGGATAATAACATGAACTCCAGATACAAACTGTTCAAATAAATGCCTGAAGCTAACTAGAATGGATCATTTCAAATACCCTTTGGGGTGAGCCTCCTCCTTCTTCAGTGCTGAGTTCTTAGAAAAGCTTCACCAGGAAATCAATGAGATTCAGTTTTGCAATATTTCATTAGTAATCAACCTAGCATTAGAAAGTACACATTTATTAGGTTATCTACCTGGAGTCTTGGTTTTGCAATATAAACTATTCTGCTTCTGTTGGGGTTTTTAAAATCAGCTCTCGCTCTTTCCATAGCAGAATCACTAGACCAGTAAAACAGACATTTGAGAAAACTTCTTATTTCTGATCAATTCGGCTGCCATTTTGATATTCTTCGTTACTTGGCCATAACAGAACTACAAGCTCCTAAATCTATTATTTTACTCCTCTCACTTATTAAAATGCTAACATCATACTTCTAAGGATGCTTTTGACCATTTTCCTTTTAAGTACTTGATACAGATCAGAGAATCAGAGGGTGTAGGTGGTTTTGGGTGGTGGTCCGTTTTATCTCTGACAAATTACTAACCAGATATGATCACATTTTTTCCTGTATGGCTTCATATACTTTTTAATGTTACTTTTAATAAAGATGATGTGGGGATTCTTCACAAAATAGTCTTCACATGAAATTTGTCTGCTACTCATCGTTTCTGTGTAGATATCTCTGAAATCCAGTAGTGATTTCTCTCTCAATGGTTTTGATTGCTTTTATATTCTCAGCCTTGTACAATGCTAGCAGCCACTGGTAGTTCAACAAATACTTGCTAATTTTAAATTAAAGAGAATGGAACCAATGGCTTTCTTTGCCTGGAGTTGGTTTTAACATGTTGGGAAAAAATAGTGTATTTAATCTCCATTTCTTCTCATGTGTTTATGGACTATTTTATAGCCAAGGAACAAAAGTATATCACTGGCCTCACTGTGATTTGGAGGCCTCCTGTGCTACGCAGTTTACAGAATTAAAACTCACACCAGCTGGGTCAAAGGGCTTTTCAAATGGCTCTCCCTTGAGGAAGGGGGAGCCGGCAAAATGCCTCAGGCGCGTTGAGATTCGAATGGTGTGAGTTCCCTTCTGCAAAAATAGAAGCCTCCTTCCCCCACCCCAGTGAACATCCTGCCATGTGGCTATGGCCAAAGAATGCATAAATATCATTAGAAATTTAGAGAGGGATTTTCCCTAGGAAAATACTGCGAACTTTATAAACCCAATAGACTAAGGTACAATTTAATAGATTCTTCTGAACACTGCCTGCCTCTAGTTAGATTATTATATCGGGAAAAGGAAATAAAGGGGTTTTCTCCTGCTCACATCTGGCACATCACTGATAGATTAAAGTTCCAGACTTTGTGTGTTGGCACTCTGTCCTCTCCCAGGGACATTTTATCTCCTCCAGAACCTAATAAAAGAGAACCCTCTCATCTAGAAGCTGCCGTGCAGCACCCTGCATCATTGAAGGGGAAAGCTTACAGTCAAATCGGCCCAGGCCAATGAACGTTCTGTTCATGTGATGGCACTAAAGAGAGTTCACTATGGGGGTGCAAGGAGAGGGGGGAGTGCAAAGGGGGCCGCTTTCGGAGTTATCCCCACTGAGCCAGCAACAGTGGACTGGGAGTGTTAGTGTCTAAGGAAACCCTTAGCCCTTACTGAATCCAGCCACATTGCTTTATCCTCTTCTCTGTCCCCTAGTTAGAGCCTTAGAGTTGGGAGTCCCTATGCCCTGCTCTCATTGGCAGTGAACTGTTCTCTTCTATGTGGGAGGATGGCCGTTTTAAATACCTCCTTTTCTGCTGTCAGAGTGTGCAAACAGTTTTCTGGTTAATTTTGCTTTGGGGATTCTAATTTGTTCTGTGAGATAGAATGTATTCTGTGGAGATGTGTTTGGCTCATAAAGAAACTGTTGCGATAATCAGTTCTTTATCTGGAAGAGGCGAAGTTCATTTGTAGGCAACAGCTTTCAAAAGATTGGGGATGGGAGGGCGCCAACTACGATTCATCTGAAGCAAAATTCACTTGTCTCTGGCATCTGCCAAGTCTCTTTGAGAATTTCGAAGAGGTAACTTCGAAACCAGAGGAAGCATCCTTCTGAGAAATGCAAACCTGTTCATATCCTTATTCAGCTGGGGAGCATATACAGTGTTGCCTGGGAATGGGACTCACTGTTACAACCCAACATCAAGAGAGCCTGTGGCAGAGGAGGGAGGCTTCTTTGCCCGACACATGGTGTGTTGAGGGATGGCGAGTAAAAGTAGCACTATGTACAGAATCCAGTTCCTCAATGCTTTTCCTCCTTAAAAAAATACTTGTAAAACAGAATTTAAAAGGAAATATCCAGTTACCCAGAGGATAGCATTTTCAACCTATAACGTATTTGTTTTTAGCCTTTTTATGTATTTCTGCTGGAGACTTCAAACTATGATTACAGTGGCCTGTTCACCTAGGAGTAAAGGACCTTGGGAGAGATGCTCCGTGAAAGTAGCTGGGGATGATGCAAGGCCATGAGCCCAGAGCCTTCCAGGTTAAGAATTTAAAACATGGGTGTTATAATAACCACAACTCACATTAGTGTGAACTCTCACAGTTGGCAAAGTGTGTTCATCTACGCCGTCACACTCAGTCCTGTGAATGACCCCATGGGGCAGTGTATGTGGGGCATCCTCATGCATGTGGGCTACACCTGGATATTCAGACGCAGGGGGAGATTCCATTCACCTAGAGATGTCTTCTTAGAATTTTTTAACAACGTTAAAATCATATAGAATTTTAAAAAATGATGCATCATCCACTGTCTAGAAAGAAAGTGTAGAGTGTGAGACGTTTACTACCTATTCCGAATTACACAGCCATTACCCGGAACACAGCATTCCACTATCTGTGAAAACAAACATTTGTGTTCATCGTTTCAGTTTGACTAGGGGTAGCAGAGGGCTATTTTATTATTGTCAAGAATGTGCAGTAAAAAAATAAGTCCAATAGAGGCACTGGTGGAGCTCCCAGTATGACGATCAGATTTGCCTGAGTGACTTGTAAAGTACTGTAATATCATGGAAATACTGCAGCTAAGCTTTAAAGTAGTTGGCGTTAGTCGTCAGATGTAGCAACAGCTCTCCAGAGGGCAGTCTGCTGAGTTCGTTTTAAGCCAGCCAAAATTGTCTCTTTAGAGATCCAGGAGGTGGGCACCTGGTTTATTTATTCCCAAGAAGCTTCATTTCCTCCAGGTAAAGGTGTGTGCTGGCTGAGGCATGCTGATCTGCTCCCCCATTCATCAAACCAAAGGCTTCAAGGTGTGGCCACACTTGGGATTCCAAATGGCTAGCCCAGCCACAAACTGACCCTTCTTAGAGTCTGAGGTGTTCACATTCCTGGGCCTTTCAGAGACCACATTCCTCCTGAAACCCACAAGGACACCAGGTGTCCCAGGGGAGGCCACCTAGGAAGCACCAGTGTTTTGTTTTCTTTTGCCTCTCACCTCCTTACTGCTGCCTTCTGGTTAAACCCCCTTAGGATGGCTCATTAGCACAGGGTTTTGAGTGTTAATTGAGCTCTTTTGTTCACTGGGACACACACTGGAGAAGTTTTACTACTACTGAAGTGGGTTGTTTTGTTTTCCCTTTTATGGGCCGTCCAGCTCAAGGCCCCTTGCTTGGTGATACTGCTGAAGAGTTTCTATTTCCAGATCAGATTAAAGTGAACCACACTGGCCCTGTTATGGAAGCAATGCGTGGGGGTCATTTGTTGTGTGGTGGTCCTATGGCTGCCGGCCAGGATGTGAAAATCTCTAGTGTCCATGTTATTTCCTGAGGCAGGCATCCACCGGAAGTAGAATTTATTACAACCTGCTGTTTGCGCTCATGAAAAGTATGACAACGTGAGACTCTAGGGCAGTGAAAGACTTACAAAGATTCCTTCTAGAGCTGCTGTGCATGTCAACTCATTCATAATTTAGCCAGTCTTTAAACAATTTTTAATGAAAATAGTCTGCTTTTAATCGCTTAGCTTTATCTTATTCCTCTTTGTATGATCGCAGGTCCTACAGGTATGGATCTCTGGCAGCTGCTGTTGACCTTGGCAGTGGCAGGCTCAAGTGATGCTTTTTCTGGGAGTCAAGGTGAGTTCTGCTTTTCCATTCCCACCCGCAGTGTTTTGAAACCACACTGAACTTTATTTGTTAAATCTAAGTTCTCTGGATGATGTAACTAGAAGAGGTAAGTTTTAAGTAGCAGTAAATAGAAAACCTGTTGTAGCTTTAAAATCACAAACCGGGAGGACGTTTCTGGGGATGTTTTTAGGAGGAAAACAGTAGTCAGCTTTGGCATCTGATGTTTCCACGTCAAAAATAAATGCTGCAAATCATGCTGAGGGCATTTCTGGTGAAGGCAAGCCGGCTCTCTTGGTCCTCAGGCTCTGGGAGAGAGATTGAAATTGCACTGAAGGATTACTAACGTACTGATCACTCAGCTCATCTGTGACTAAGGATATCATAGCTTATTTCCAGAGCTCAGAATTAAGTCCTCTTAATCATATTCTCTGAGAGTGGAAATTGCAGATTTCAAATAAATTTTACCTCTTACTCTCTGGGTGATTACCATTTGGCTAAATCTGAAGGAGGAAACACCCGAAATAGTTGGATAATATAGTCAAAGTCACGAGTTTCCTTGGCCATCTCTGTAATTCTCCCTCCCTCTTTATACCCTCTTCCTATTGGAAGAGTTGCCATGTATTCAAACTTAGGTGTCACACAGCAATAACCGGAACAGAAGAGAAATGAAAGGGAATGAAAAGTATTTTTCTGCCCAGAAAGAAAACTGTGCTCGTAACGAGGGTGGGAGACGTTTTAAAATATCATCTTGAGTACTTGATTTTTTTTCTTCCTTGAGCTTCAACAAAAGAAAGAAATCATCATTTCTCCTATTCTGTGATACCACAGTCACTTGTTGCTTTAAGAGCGGCCAACTCCCCTACTTACCAGGCAACTCATCTTGGAAAACACAGTTTAGCAGCAGAAGTAGTGCCTTAAAATGTCCTCCCTGACCTTCGAGCCAAAAATAAATCCCTAGTAGTGAGCTGCTGAGGGCAACCAGAGTAACTAAGAAAACAAGAAGTGTAAAATATGTTATTTTATCTCCTAAAACAATTTAAAAATATTTATACAAAAGAAGTCATAATTGTTTGAAATATTTTGGGGTCTCTCTGGTGTTATAATGTCAACATTTTGCAAGTCAAACATGGAGGGAATTGCAGGCTCCATGTCAGCAGCTTTTCCCATGGCTGGTTTTAGACCCTGGTTCTGAGCCAAAGAATTACAGCTGAGATCCTCTGCTATTCCAAAGTCATGGTGGTTAGGTCTCTACTTTCTTCATTAAGGTGACTTTCACTCCACTGGGCAAGGCTCGAGGAATTTAAAAGACTTGTGAAATGAAAAGCATGGCAAAGGAAATCTTTAAAGAAAATTTAAAATGTATCCCCAGCTAAAAGACTAGAGCTCAAGTTACATTTTTGACCTAGAGAGTCGGCAAACAGCACCTATTTCAACTGCTTTGACATTTTAGCAAGCCTTTAACTTCATAGAGGAAACAAAACCATTAGCTGGTTTTATGTTTGCTTTTTGATAGTTTTGTGTTTGCTTTGTTTATTTGGGGGGGAGCAGAGCATAAGAAAATGCAGTGGTTTATAGTAAATACAAATCACATAGTTTAACATTACTTACACATACTAAGTAATTTAGCAAAGGAAAAAAATTTCTTTTTTTCTTAGTAGGCTAACCAGATTCCTTTGGAATATGTGGCTACTCCAAAATTCTTACCTTAAAATGGCCTGGGGATTGTTAAGGACGCGGTATGATGTTTATATAAGAAGGTGCAGATGAGTGTTTGAACGTGAGCCGTGTGTGTGTGTGTGTGTGTGTGTGTGTGTGTGTGTGTGTGTGCTGGCGCTGGCCACTTATCCGATGAGTTCAGCTAGAGCGATCTCCTGATATGACATGGATTGAATCTCAGATGACATTCATGGGCCATGTGTTTCTTTTTCTGCCAGGTCTGGATTGTACCCAAATCACTTTATTTTTATTTTCTCTCCCATTGTATGAGGCAGACTAAAAATGTAAGAGAGGACTTAAAAAAAAAAAAAAAAAAAGATGCTACTGTAGTTTCACCAGCCATTCATTGAATTAAGTTTAGTCAGTGGAAGAGGTGGCACAGCTGAGGAAAGGAACTGGGAAGCATCACAGGGAGAAAAGCTGCCCAGGAGCTGGGAGGAGATGACAGATCTGCATGCCTGAGGAACGTTGGCACTTAAAGCCTTGAGCAGGGCTCTTCTTGCTTAGGCAGATGAGCAATTTAAAATATGCTGGCCCTAAGAGGATTTTTTTATTAAGTCTAATTGCCCTCTTGGAAATTTAATGAGAACTAAGCATCGAACAGTGCCACCATTGTATTAGCTAAAGTGTTGTAATTGATGCTCTCTATTTGTCTTTCATCCTTAATATTAATTAGTCTTTACATCTGATCCTCAAGGCAGGTTACATACTCTCAGAGAGAATTTCTTTCTTTTTCTTTTTTTTCTGGATGTACCACAGTTTATTTAATTTTTTAAATTAAAATATACTTGATTTACAATATTATATTAGTTTCAGATGTACAGCCTAGTGACTCGGTACTTTTATAGATTATATTCCATTCCAAGTTATTACAAAATGATGGCTATAATTCCTTGTGCTGTACAATACATCCATTTGGCTTATCTATTTTATATATAGTAGTTAGTACCTCTTAATCCCATACCCCTATCTTGCCCCTCTCCCCTCCCATCTCCCTGCTGGTAACTACTAGTTTGTTCTCTGTATCTGTGAGTCTGTTCTCTTTTGCTATATACATTTGTTTGTTTTATTTTTTAGATTTCACAAATAAGTGATATCATACAGTATTTTTCTTTCTCTGTCTGACTTTTTTCACTAAGCATAATACCCTCCAGGTCCATCCATGTTGCTGCAAATGGCAGAATTTCATTCTTTTTTATGGCTGAGTAATATTCCATTGTATAGATATATACCATATCCTTTTTATCAGTTTGTCTGTTGACACTTGGGTTGCTTCCATGTCTTGGCTATTGTAAATAGTGCTACTATGAACATTGGGGTGCATGCGTCTTTTCAAATTAGTGTTTTCATTTTTTCTGGATATATATCCAGGAGTGGAGTTGATGGATCATACAGTAGTTCTATTTTTAGTTTTTTGAAGAACTGCCATACTGTTTTCCATAGTGGCTGCCCCAATTTACATTCCCACCAACAGTGTAGAAGTGTTCTCAGGAAGAATTTCTTATTCCAAAATCAGGAATGAGCAACAATGTTTCATCTTCAGAGGGCTTCACAGGGTTGAACTGTCAACTGGTTGCATCAAAACCGCTGCTCCTGGGCTTCCCTGATGGCTCAGTGGTTGGGAATCTGCCTGCCAATGCAGGGGACACGGGTTCAAGCCCTGGTCCGGGAAGATCCCACATGCCGCGGAGCAACTAAGCCTGTGCGCCACAGCTACTGAGCCTGCACTCTAGAGCCCACGAGTCACAACTACTGAGCCCGTGCGCCTGGAGCCCGTGCTCCACAACAAGAGAAGCCACCACCATGAGAAGCCTGCGCACCGCAACAAAGAGTAGCCCCTGCTCGCCACAACTAGAGAAAGCCTGTGTGCAGCAACGAAGACCCAGTGCAGCCAAGAGTAAATAAAAATAAAAATAAAATTAATTAAAAAAGAAACTGCTGCTTCTGCAAAGACGATTTTAATGAGAAATGTGCGTAAAGACTTAATGGATACAGATATTCTTCTGAGGAGCACCTATTATACGTTGTTATACCTCTCCTATTTCTGTTGGTCCACAAGTGAGCATCCTCTTTGACCTCAGCAGTGTAAGGTGGGAGCAGGCTAGCCCCGACCTGAAGAAGTTCAGTCTAGTTAGGATATGAAGAACTTCTAGAAATTAATGAGAGACTGTATAGTTTTAAGGTCTAGATTGTGTGATTAATATGGATGGCCAAGATGCTCTAAAAAAGGCTAAATGAAGGTGGACTGGAATAGTTAATTCAACAAATTCAACGTACAGATATTTCTTTAGAGCTTTCCATTTTTAAAGGTTGAAATTACGGCTATGAGTAAAACAGTGATTCTTCCCTCAAGGAATTTATCATGACTTAAGAGATCAGGAATATGTATAACGAATTACTGTATGAGGCAGAATGTGTTCACTGTAGAAATAGTGGCCTGAACTACACTCTTTAAGAGGAGTGAAGAGAGGAGAGTCACCTCAGGATGTGGTGAAGCACAGAGAGCTTCACAGGGGATGTTGGTGTTATTTCAGCAGATATTAGAATACCGGGTTAAGACTTTGAAAGGCCTGGAAGAGCAGGGAGTGGCTGCAGGAATAGCGTGTGTGATAAAGGAACAACATAAAAGACGTGCACAGGTGTAGATATGAGGTGTACGCGGAGAACAGGTCAACCAGTCACTGGGTTTACACTATGTACGGGGCACTGTGCTAGGAATGAGTGGCTCTGTTTCACACACACAGCATCCAACAGAGGTTTTTTGAGCACTTACTTTGTGGAAGGCGTACGATTAATTTGGCCAGAGTGCATGGCACGTGAGCACTGCATTTGTAATTATTCCCTTTGGACGTAAACTTAGGTCAGTGAACTCGAGTTAAATTACAGAAGGTCTAGAGATGGCAAAAGCTTCATGGAAAAGGCAAATCTTGCTGGGTCTTGAAGGATGGGTCGTATTTTGGAGAGGAAGCAAGTCATAGCTCTTAAAGTTGTAGGCCAGGTAAGAGGTTCATGATGGTACTCTGTGTGTATGTGTGTGTGTGTGTGTGTGATATTTATATAAAGCATATACAGGGAATTCCCTGGCGGTCTAGTGGTTAGGATTCCACGCTTTCACTGCCAGGGCCCGGGTCTGATCCCTGGTCGGGGAACCAAGATCCCGCAAGCCACATGGCGCAGCCAAAAACAAAACTATTTACGTGTAATATATGTGTGTGTATATACATGGCATGGTTTGCAGGCAAAGCACATAATTAGTGTCTTATCACTCTAAATATCATTCCATACCAGTCAAGATAAAAACCTTACACTAGGAGTGAGATGCCATGTCCCAAAGGAACCAGGATCCCCCAAATAATGTTCTTTGTATACCTTTGAACATTTTTCATAAACTTATGCAAACACACACAGCACTTGTGTGAAAGGAAAGACACCTCTATTCTCATTGCTAACAGATAGGAAATAATGACACAGTGGCAGGAACATTTTATTTTTTCTAAATAAACCTTACACTTTCATGCCCCTTTGCTGGTGAAGCTCCACAGAGCCCTAAGAGCTTCAGGACATACAGGATATATTTCAAGCAAGTATTAGAGTCATGGCTGTAGTTGGTAAACAGTGAAGCGTGAGCCTGTTAAAAATGTTTTCAAGAAGGAACAATGTGCACTTTCCTTGAATGCACACTGGAAGTGAGGGAGAAAGCCATAGAGCTTAAGATTACTGCTGTCTTCAAGAGGCAGGAAGAAATCCTAGTCTCTTCTAGTGCCGTGGACATTAGCAGACCTACATCACCTGGTCTTCCTGGTGTCACAGATGCTATGACGCCAGAGTTCAGGTTATAGCAGGCCAGGCGACGGAGCTTCTGGTCTCGTCTACCTGGATGATGCCAATGGAAGATATGCATAGACCTTTGTGTGTGATGAGGACTTTTAGCAAGTTTTTATCGAGCACGTTTATGGATTCAAAGATGAATTTTGAATTTATGTTTCTACCTTTAAGGAGCTCATGGTCTATAGAAGGGAAGACAGATAAGTAAACCTAATTTAATCATGGCTCCCTAAGGTTATTAAAGAGTTTTAAGCAGGGTAATAATACTGTTAGATTGTCCTTTTGGAAACACAGCCGGTAATCGAGTCAAAGTGAATTGGAGAGCGATGAATGCGGAGGAGGATGGTTGTAATAGGTTAGGAGAGACGAGGCAAGTGTGCCAGTGGTGGCTAAAACAAAATAGATGGATTACAGACAGATGTTGCGGAGTGCTCGGAGTCCAATTACATGTGGATTTCTTCCAATTACGTGTTATCAACATCAGCAGTGACTCACTTTTAATAGAGTGAAGCCCTGGAACACAGCTCAGCCTATTAGCAGTGAAGTGGTACTTGCACGGAACAGCTCTGTGGAGGGGGAAACACTGAGACTGATGACAGCAGAGTATCTAAGCGAACTTTCTTTTGTGCCATTTCCCAGAGCCCCTCCTGCCTGTGCCCAGCCCAGGTCCCACGGCTGTCTGCTCCCCTCTGCAGTGTGTCTGTGCTATGGCTTGGTCACTGTTCCCTGAGGGTCCACAGCGGGGACAAAGGCCTGAGCTCCATACCTATGTAGTCTCTGCACATTCACGACTCAGTCCCGAGACCTTGACATACCCCCAGATATTTGATCATCCCTAGAATATGTACTTATACGCAGGATGAGTCCAGGGCAGCAGAGTTATGCACTGAGCAGAATCTGGGAGGTCGGCGAAGCTTACACAGTAGCTCTGTGACTCACCTCTATGAAGCAGCTGGCGTGTGAGTGATGAGGTTCGTGCCTCAGCTAATTAGTATTAAAAGGACTGGGACCACCCAAGGATAGCCTGAACCTTAAACGTTCAGGTCATACATGCCAATGATGAACCATACTTCCAATCTTCTGCCTTAGATTATAGGACAGTCATCTGCCAACCATTACAGGACAAGAGCCGGTCCTGGTGTGCAAAATGTCTCCACACCACTTTGGTTCGGTAGCCTAAACTAGGGCTTCTGTTATGGGAGGACAGGAACGGGGTTGACGGAATGTGTTTGATGTGTGGTGCCGGCCACCAGCTCTTGTTCATTGACACACCTGGGTTTCTGCCTCTAGTGGAAGCTAACCCAAGTTTAACTGTGCAGAAGCCCACACTGGCTTGGACTGGCCCGGCCAGCCTCTCCCTGCCTGATATCCTCCACAACTACGGCCCCAGGGTCCCTCAATCACCCAGCATCTTTTCCCTAGGAAAACCCTCTCAGGAAGAAGCTGTGGGTGGTGGTTTTCTTCTCACCCTGATTTTAAGTCAATGTGTTACTTTGGTTTAGTTTAAACCCTTAACCTTAAAGTCGATGATACAGAATTCTAGGCGGTTCAGAGCCACCCGCAAAGGCATCTTCGGGGCCTATCCCCTGCTCCTTGTAACTGACTGCTAGACATAGTTATGGATGTCTAACTTGTCATCAGGCAGAGTCACCAGCAGCCACAGCCCAAGGACCACCATCAGTTTTCACAAGCAGGAGGCATCGGGGTCCCATTTGGGCTCTTCCAGAAACGCTCACAGGCTGTCATCAGTGTCATCCCTCAGACTCAGAGCGAAGCTTCCTCCTCATCTGTAGTTAGCAGCATAAGGGTGGTGATGATGTGTGACATAAACACACTTTGAAATCGGATGCAACTGATCGTACAGAGAGGATTCCGTGGCGCCCCGTCTGGCCGGCACTGCACAGACCGGGAGGCCCAGGGGCCTGGAGCACTTCTTCAACCTCAGCTGCAAATCAGTCTTCTCTGGTCTGTATTTCCCAACTTCGTCCAAAATGAATCCGCGATATTTCATCAGATACATCTATCAGGAATCTCTGTTTCTGTCACAACTTACCAGCCTTAAGCCCTTAACCTTAACTAATTACAGTGTGTGTGTTACCGCTCCACAGCAGGGTTGCAGGTATTAGAGTGTGGGGGCTCATGTCCCAACCACGGAGGGAATGTTTCAGGATGCTGTTTGTTGTTTTAGCAGCTTTCCCCAAGATGCAGCACACAGGGATGGGCAGGAGGGCAGCCAGTGGTGGGGGATCAGGGGTTTGGGGAGGCGACATTTGTTTTGTGTCTCTCTTCTAAATGAAGTTGTCGTGACATCTGTGTTTTAAGTTGTGTGACAAATTCTGGATTGAGCTTGAAATATACACACTTTGTTTTCGAATGACTGACAAAATGACCATTGCATACTCTGTGTGATAAATAGTTATGGATTAAAACTCACTAGGCCTGAAAATTCACAGTGGATGTTTTGACCACCCCTGTATCCCCTCCTCTAGCATTCTGACACATGGAGTAGATCTTCACTTTATTTAAGGGAATCAACATCTAAATCCTGACCTGGAACTTTCCCAGTAATTGTCCACAATTGTCACTAATGCTCTGTTATGTCCAGCCCTAAGCAGAGCAGAGGCTGGATTTGGACCCCCTTCCAGTAGAAAGTGTCTGGAAATAGCTGTGCAACTGTAGAAGCTATTCTCCAAGAAGCCCCAAGTATCCCTGTGCCCTACCCGAAGCCCTGATTTGTGGCCTTTCCCTGTGGATGGAATGCTCTCATTTTCCTGCTATATACTTCAGATGTACCCAGGGTCAGAACTTTGCCCAACACACCAATGCCTGGGAGCCTGATGCCCTTTATAAGTCTTGCCAACCTTTTCCCAGGTGACTGGACTCTGTACCCCATGCACCAGCTACTGGCCAACATCCTGCATTGAATAAACCAGTCACCCAGCACCTACCCCTGACACCACCTTTATCTGTGCCCCACCTACCCGATTAAATCTCCTCAAATATTGACAGAGAGGTATAATGAGGCCTGTAGATTCCAAATTCAAGTTTTCTCTGCCCCTTCAGACATTGAACTTTAGATTACGAAAGACCATGACTAGGGATCTTATGGAGAGCTAGATCAGTTTTCCCAGCCACATCCCTTAAATATCAGGTTTTCCCAGTTTCCAATGAGAGCCCATCTTGAAGTATGAAACTCTCAAAATTAAATCAGGTATATGATAAAATCCTTAATTTCTTCATCCATGAATATGGAAAAAAGTTGTATTTTGTGTAATCTAATCTTTTAGTAAAATCTTGCAAATTTGTAAAAGGAGAAATAACGTTCAGAATATTTGACTTGTGGATAGCTGTGTGTTATTAAGTATTAATAGACTTACATTAGTGGAGATTGAATTGGTGATGTTTACCACTCCTTGGCTTCCCCCAAACTGAGAGCTCAGTTTTTTAGGAAAGGATCATTTTGTGGCTGTGTAACATTCAGGACCAATCCTCCTCCCTCCGCTACCCAACCAGTGGGCCAGCTGCTTCCTTGGCTGAAGCAGGAAGCACCATGCTTTTTTTTTTTTTTTAAAGAGAGCAGGGAAGTCGGGGAAGTGGGGGAACCAGTCAAAGAGCCGTGCCCCATGTCAGGGCACAATCGGGCCAGATTAGCTTGTGAGGTGGAGAAGGCAGTGAAGTACCGAGGTGCTGTGCTCATACAGCCCAGGCCAAGTTTGCAAACTGGTTTGTGATTGTGCCCAACTTCCCTTGTGAGCCGTGCCAGCACCATAGTCTCTGGGTGTTTGCTCTGAACTTCATAAGCATGGCTGACTAGCTCTCTCTCCCTTTGTAGCTATCACTAAGCCTGACTTCCTGGAAAGCTCTTATCGAGGAATAGAAAGACCTAGATTAACTTCTGTGCATACCATGGCCATATATGCGTGTCAAACTCGTGTTTATATAGCCATTATAGGTGTGAAAGGCAGAAGTGTAGCTACTCCCCAGTATGACCTGTCTTGTCTTATTTCTATGGATGGGTACTAAAAGCCTGTATTTTTATGTCTTAAAATCTTACCTGGAGGAAAAAATATTAAAGACAAAGGATATGTAGCACTTTCATTAACATGAGATGTTTCTAAAATGAAACTATTCCCTAACCGTCAAATTTGGGCAGAGGGTGATTTCTCTAACATGTTGGTTGAGAGTGGGTTGCTGTAAACCCAAAGTCAGAAGCCTTTGATGTGGTGGAGAGTCAATGGATGCCTTAAAGCAGAAGGTAGAAGGAAGAGGCTGAAATTCCAGGCTGAAATGAGGGGGCCGTGGCCATCACTGAGCCCACAGTTGGTGTTTAATAAATACCATGTAGATTACTGATTGATTTCTGCAGTTAGTTGCTAGGAGCCCAGTTTGATCTGCACTTGATTTGGTTATGCACAGTGTCCCTCTGGTTCTGTGATCCTGCCCTTGGCTATCACTTCCCTGGGGCAGCAGCAATCAGCCAGAGGCTTAGACCATCAGAGGGTAAAGGGGGCCTGTGGAGGAACTCTCTGGAGGGTGAGGAGAGACGCTGGTCAGATGGCCTTGGCTGGTACTCAGAGAACATACAGAGATGCTTAGGGAGTAGGACCAGTAAGCAAGTCTCTGCACCAGTCATATCTGATTCCTGCTTCCATCTTCTCTGCCATCGTCAGGAGAATCAGTCTAGATTGGGGATTTTAGAGCATTGATCTTGAACTTTGTCAGAATTGGGTTTGGATCCCAGCTCTATCATTAATGAGTTGTGTGATTTTTTTTAGGTCGAGTTCCCCAGAAGCCAGATGCTGAGACAAGGGTTCAAATGAAAGTGAATTATTAGAAAAATATTCCAGGGAGTAGGGAAATGAGACAGGGAAAAGGCTAAAAAAGAAAAAAAAAAAAAGCAAGAATGCAATGTCAAGTGCTATCCCACGGTGGGGTGGTTGGTGGGGATGGTATCTGACTCGGTCCTCTCTAGAAGTAGTGCTTCAAGTTGTCCAGAACAGCCCTCAGCTGATGGTTAAGGGCGACCCTTAGAGGTCATAAATTCCTAGACACTATCAGCTCTCCAAGTGCAGGTCAAGATGGCTCCAGGTGCCGACAGAGACGCAGGTGCTGGGTGTTGGGAGTGAAAGCACACAGGGAGTCCATGTGCACATAAATGGTTATGGGATCTATATCAGCAGAGCACTGACAGCATGTACTACAAAGGCTTTCGTAGTTTCTTATACTTTCTGAGCCTCAGTTTTCTCTTCTGTTAAATGGGAGGAAAAGAACTTGTTTAAAACCATCAAGGAGGTAACAATAGTAAAGCACCTGCTGAGATGACACAGGAAAAGCACATAAGTAGTCAATAACTGGTAACTCTCGTTGGCCTCAGGTTGAGTTACTCCAAACCCTGAGGCCTTAAATAAACATGCAAACTAAACAGACCTGTAGAATTTGAATTATAACAATATATGCCTAAAAGAAGCAGTTCAGTTGCACAAGGAAGTTTTGGAAGCTAAAGATAATTTTAATAATGACTCCAGAACACTGTCTAGAAGAGGATTCTAATGTTTAAGGTGCTTTCAACAATAGAACTAAGGCATGATGGCATAAACTTTTAGGAAACAGGGCACTGTTCTATATTTATAGTTTTAACAGTGAATGCTCAGAGGATAAGTGTGATAAAAGCCTTAGTGCTCTAGTTCTTATACTTTTAATAAAATTGAATCTGATCAATCCAGCAAGTGGGTCTGGAGTGAGTTGACGCTGATGCTGGGAGTGACACCGGGCAAGTCAGTTGAGTTCAACGAGCGTTCTTTGAGCATTTGCCATAGGGCAGACACGAGACCAAGAGGAATGAGACACGGTTTCCCAGGTTAGTCACCAGGTGAACTGGGGATGTAGGGAGAGAGAATTAAAACCAGTTCATTGCAAGAAAAATAGAAGCATTTCATGGATCCAATTTTAAGTACTTTATACTTGTCACCTTGGTTAATTCCCACAGCAATGGTAAGAGGAAAGTTCCATTATTACCCTGCTTTAGGAAAGGACACCAAGAATAGTTACGTAACTCGCTTACATAACTAGCAAAGGCCAACGTGAGAGTCCAGTCCAGGCAGTCTGACCCCAGAGCGCACACACTACACTGCCTCGCGTGTCCTGGGATTCCCGTGGCACCTATCTGTAGTACTCACCTCTGTGGGAATTTCAGCTGAACTCCGGAAGTTGCATCTGTTTCACTTACTCAGCCAAGGCCAGGAATCACAGCTATGTCAAAGCAACAGGAGGTGATTCCATGAACTCCTTCTGTAAATCCTCTAAGATTCAGATTCATTAAGTTTAATGCAGTACTTTGACTTTTAATGTTGACCTCATTATTTCATATATAAGTATTGATACTTGTATATACTTACATACAAATGTAAAACTTATGATGAGGCATGGGTAGTTTCCTCAAAGCAAATGGGCATCTCTCTCCGAGGTTATATCAGTAGCCAAAGTTTGTGGGGACAGGTGTCACCTCTTCTCCTTTGAAAAAAATCCTTGAAAGGTACCTCCTGGGCCACTGGGCGACCCCGTCTGGTACTGTGCAGCCCTGTTATGTGTACAAGGCTCTCCCTGCATTTTTCTAAGGAGGTTCAAGAACTGTCTTATGAAATCAACTCTGGGTTTTCTCTTCTGATCACTCCTGGATTCTCCACGAATGCAGAAGCTGTCAAAGTAAAGGAAAGCCACCTACTAACATACCTAGAGAATTATTCTACTACACACGCTCACTATTATAGCATGTACTTTTGCCTGTTTCTAAGACTGTACCTCCTTACCCACAGCTTTTCTCATCGTCACTGTATTAACATTCCCTATTTTGTACACAGGACTTGTGTTGGTATAACATTGTTCCTACACCATTTTCTGGTAAGATTTGTCCATACAAATCAGTGGACCTGAAACCAAGCTTATATGAACAAGAGTCTTCCATTCATTGGAATTTATTTTTGTGTTGCCCTTTTAAGGTAAAGGGGCACATTGTCAGAAAAGAAAACTGTACCAAGAAATTATTTAAAAACAAATTTAGAGTGTCTTTCTTGCCATCAGTGATCTCACCTAATGGTGTGATGGGAAAAAAATATCAACCAATCACCACCTCTGGGTTATGAGTCCAATTGCATCAGTAATCAGTTCTGTGGTTATGGGCAAAAGCTGTTAATTTCTATAAACTCAGTTGCTGATATATGAATAAAACTTTTCAGAGAGAAAAAATCAAATCTGTCCCTCTCAACTCCAAAATTATTTTTTCTATTGTTTCTCAGATACGGATGTAGTACCCAGCTAGGGATTCCTTCATGCCAAGCCCTGTCTGAAGGTCTTTGCGATAGACTTTCTGCTCCTGAGCTTTTTTTTTTTTTTTTAAATTAGTGACTAGAGTGAGGACAAGGAAGGCAGACTCACCAAATCTACGGATGATGCAAAGCCAAGAATAGCTAATGTGCTGAATCACAGACATAGGATTCAAGATATCTTGACAGCCTCGGTAGTGGGCCAAAAACTGCAAGATAAAATTTGATAGGGATAAATGTAAAGGCCTGTGTTTAGGTTTTATAAAATCATAAATGAAGTGACAGTCCCAGCTCACAGCAAGTCCTCTGTAAAAGACTTGAAATTATTTAGCTCATTGCAAATATATAATTTAACTCACCTGTTACAGTGTAGCTACCAAAGTAAGATAAGATAGCTCAGCCTGCCTTAATAGAAACAGAGGGTCTAGAACAAGTAAATCACCAGTCCTCTGGACTCTGCACTGGCCACAGCATATCTAGAATAATCCAGTGAGTTCCAGATATCGAGATTTAAGAAAGATATTGATAAACCAGAACAAAGGAATCTTAATGGTGAAAACTCCTGAAATCACACAAAAGGGACTGGAGACGTTTAGTCTGAGGGTGATGAAGGGGCAATGGCGAGGTATTTGTTTTCAAAATGTATCCTGTTGATGAGGGCTTTAATCAACCGTGTTTAGAAAGCATGGAGAAATAATATACCAAAAATGTAGACTTTGGGAACCAAACATGTGCATGTACGAATTTCAGCTCTGTAAGTTTCAACCCTGTGACTGAGTAATTTCTCAGCATATCCGTTTCCCATCTTGAAATAGGGGTAATAATATCTTGCTCAGAAAGCCATCCATGAAGGTTAGATGAGCTGGCATGTTAAGCACCTGGCATAGTTATTGGTAAGAGATAGGTTTTTTGTAAAGGCTAATCTCTTCTTTGTTTACCTTCCCTTCGAGAGGGGAAGAAGGAGGACAGTTAGGTTGCTTTTCCAGAAAGTATTTTATGCCTACTGCAACTACCCCAAAGTAGGATGAGTTGCTAGGTCAGGCAGGGCTGGGGTTAAAAGTCTGGGAGAGCAGCGCTGACCTGCCAAGGCTCTCTGGTGCCCCACTCTTGTCCTCCACTCTTGTCCAAACACAGCTTCATGTAATAATTTTGATTTGACACAGTAAGTTTCCAGGTATGAATGAATAGTTCAGGAAATTTTTTAAAAGGCAGAAAATCAGTGGATAAGATGATCCCTAAGAAGGCTTTGTTCTCCCTGTTCTCTGCACGTCTGTGTTTTTGGGATTGATACTCACTAGAACATGCACAATCCTGCTGGAGATGGAGTTAGAAAAGACCCAGATGTGTTACTCCACTACACTTATGAAGTTAGGGAATCATTTTTGTAAGTTATAGAAAGATAATTCAGTTGTGACAAACAAAAGGGATTGCTAGCCCCCTCTTTATAGTTCTCTTATCACTGCGGTACCGTGATTTCCTGCTCCACTGCCCCCCTTCCCCCCAGCAAGTCATGTATGATTTTCTCAAAGGCAAAAGGTGGAATTAACTTGCCAGTATTTCGACACTGGGTTTTCTTTTAAACAGCTGATAATTAAATCCATCTAGACCTCTCTAGCTGTCCTTCTAGGAGCTTTAATCACAAGAAGCAGGCGAACTTGTAAATGTTCTAAGAGAGCTTAGACAGCAAAATTATTCTTCTTGAAATGCGTGAAAGTACCCAGGTGCTTCCAAGCTATGCCCAAGTGCCTTCTCTAAAAGAACATGGTGGGCAAACCAAACATTCATCCTGGATCAGCAGTTGGGAATCAAACCACGAACTTGCTATTCCCATACTTTCTGGTTAGTTTGTATGTTTTTGAGTAAGGTGACTGAATGCAAGGAGTAGTTTAATACGGTACACTGAGTGATTTCTTCTAGGACATACTTAGTCAGAAAAATATGTCCGACAGGAGCTCACAGAACATAGGGTTACAATAGTTTTAGAGATCGAAGGCCTGGATGAGGGTTTCTCAATCTTGACAATATTGACATTTCAGGTCAGATAAATTTTTGTGGTGGAAGCTGTCCTGTGCATTGTAACATGTTAGCAGCATCCGTGACCTTTAGGTACTAGGTGGTACCCTCCACCCTCAGTTGTAAGAACCAGAACATCTCCAGACATTGCTAAGTGTTCCCTGGGTGAGGGGGCACCGGGGGTGGGAAATGACCCCCAGTTGAGAACCACTGCCCTAGATCTGATGATTGCATGTTGACCTGACCGTGCCCAGGGTTGTTGCAGGGGTCAAATTAGACAAAGCGTGTTTATAGACTTTTAAAAGTAAAGAAAAAATGTATACATATAGTTACAATGCAGCCCTTATCTTTTCACTGGTTCATCTGTTCATTCATTCAACCTAAGAATTTTTTGAAGCAGGTGGTGGACACCTTTAAATAAATAAACCTCGAGAGACTGAAAGGTGTGCCGAGTAAACAAAGAACTTAGAAGAAAAAGAGCAATCATGTAAGACATCCCATAATGAATGTATGCATATAACATGCATAAAATGTTATGGGAGCCCCAAGGAAGGAAGGGCTGCCTTTGATCCAAACCATAGAAAACCAGTTGGACTACACAGCTGAAGCCCTGTAATAACAATTACCGTTTGACTAATTGTGACTAATTCTCCTTCACACAATGACATATACTCATGCAGCTTTTCCAGGAGTGTTTAAGGTGTGTGCTGACAGTGTTCAGCACTGATTAAGGTATTAATCATTTTTTAGGTCTACACTTGGGTATGAAATCTGAATGAGCAACTTAATTGAAGTTGTTACAGACACCTGTTATTTTCGCCTTTTTTCATACCCGCTCCAGTGATAGCAAACAATCAAACAAAAAAATAGACAAAAATTCTAGCCCAGATTTCCTGAAGTAGAGCCACAAATATCAGACACTAGAGAATAACACAGGAAGCTCAGTCCTGAGTATATTCTTCAAGTGGACCTCGATCAGTTCATTTGAGGTCTGTTGATTCAAGAAGAACCATTCCTAGAATCATGAACACCTGTTTAAAGCTCTAAATCTGACATTGCATATTTAGATAGAAATATGTCTGCCTGAGTAATTACCTGCTAGTACCATGGAGATAGGGTTGACCATTATGAAAGTATCAGAATTTCCAAACTTTATTCCAGAATGTTCTGCATTAAATATTCATTAACAAGGAAACTCCATATAAAAGCTGGTGTGCCCTATGGAGCCACATTTACATTAAAGCCTGTCCTGCCTTTAAACCTCCCCTGCAATTTTACCTATTCTGTGTTGCAGAGGTGCACACAGGTTGACTAGAGCAAGAGTTGCTAGCTTTAGCATGAGCTGCCCTAATGGTTTTGAGTCACATTTGTTTGGGAAGATCACACTTAAAGCCTGTCCCTCATGCTTGTTTATGGGGAGTGCAACAACTTTGATATCAGCTAAGAAATCCCCATGAATGCACAGCCACATCTGAGTGCTTCCGACAAATGCTTCCTGTCAGTTCTCCCTCGACAGCTTCGAGAATGAAAGCCTAGTGAAGTAAACTGGGAGACATCCCTGAGCATTTAGTAGAAGACTGGTGGAGTGTGGGAACTGCAAAACCAGCTGTTGAAATCAATGTAATTGGTGTGAGATTACATTTCATCAGCCTTAAGACCTGCCTTTTACCACCAGAGAAATCAGTCTCCACGTTTAAGGTCACATCAATATGGAACATTCTGCATACTGAGCTGTCTGTCACGTGCCTTTAGAATATCCATGCCGTGCTGTTTTTTAAGCATTACAAGAGAAACAAACAGCTGACAGGTGGATCTTGTGGTACATTCAGAATCCCTGTGAAAACTCCCCCAGCACTATATCTTGAATCATGTTTATGAGAAAGACACATACTGTATACAGCATAAGCATGTATCGATAGCCCTTATTTGATGACTCATTTTGAAAACCAAGCCTGTGTTATGATTTTTAAATCAGGAATTTATTGGATATATTCATGTCTTATCTCTGGCTTGTACTGTCTCTAGCTTCCCTCACTTGAAAAAAACTTGCTTTTCATTAAATTACCAGGAATTGATTCAACAAATATTTTTTAGTGTAAATTAACTATACGTCAATGAAAAATGGTTTTAAGAAAACGAATGCTTTCGTGAACAAGAAATGTAAAAAAATCCTGCTGCCGTGGAGCTTTCCTTAGCAGGATGTGTATGTGTTTTGAAGAGGGTGTGTGGGTAGGTGAGGCAGATGGTAGCCTATAAAAATAATAATTAAATTATTTGAATAATTATAACCACTCCATTTTTTCCTCATCGGAGTGAAAACAAAAGTTGATCTTGAAATATTTTTATCTGAATCTCCTAAGTTTTCGATGTTAGGGACCAGTTCAAAATAATTTGACACTAAACGTGTCCTCATGGTCTGTCTGGAAGCTGCAACGCGCACCCTCTCTGTTTATTGATGAGAAAGCCCAGGCCCAGAGAGGTTAAATGACTTACCCGAAGTCCAGTAGTCATCAGCAGGGGCAGGGCCGAGATGCAGACTCCTGGCCTGGTGTGCATTCCTCCACAGGTTAGCCTTTGACAGCAAGCAACCTAGGTGGCAGAATCTATGTTTCTTTGTTTTTGTTTTTGTTTCTGAATCAGTGATTTTCTTTAATACGACAGGTAGTACCATCGAGTTAAATATAAAAATCCCCTTGCCCATTAAATTTTCATCATATTATATTTCTTCACTGGTCATAATTTGGTATTTATTTTTTATGGTAATATAGGTTTTTTTTAACTTTTAATTTTATATGACAGTACAGTTGATTAACAATGTTGTGTTAGTTTCAGGTAGAATCTAATGTTTTCGAAACATCGCGAAATTTAAAATGTCTTAAGGTACATGACGAGTGGCAGCCTCACGGCAGAGTGGTCAATAGCAGAAAGGAGATTTTCAGGTGAATGAATTGGGTTGAGACAAGACCCTTATGAAATCACTCTGCTCTCCGCCATGGCAGGCCAGCTGCGGAAGCATAACCCCTGATCCTTGCACCCTCATTCACCTTTCTCACTCACAGACCACCACTGCCCATTCTCCTCCTGCTTCCTGGAGCGCCAGAAGACACGCCTAGAGGTGGGTCTATGGCCTTGCCACCACAGCTTTCTCTTATTCCTGTCTCCATTCCTGTTCTGCATATACCTTGGACTTGGCCATCATTCTTAGAGCTCCACTAAATCATTTGTTGAAAAGATTGTTTATAAATCCAGGTTAAGAACAGAACTGAAAAGGCACTGGAAGTAGGCATGTACTGGAATAAACTGCAGTCAGTAGTCATGGCTCCTAGACCTACCATTCTAGGTGGCCTTGCTAGAACTTGGTTTCCCTAACTATACATGGGCTTTAAAAATCTTCCTATGTACAGGCTTGCTGTGAGGATTAAAAGGTTAAGGGAGATTGTGTCTGTAATAACACTGAAAACTGTAACTTGCAATCCATATTCTAGCAATTTCAATTACTTCTGCCCCTTCTTTCTCTGAAGACAAGTTGCTAGAGGGATAGACAGTTTTACCATTATTTTGAAGGTTGCTTTGGGCATATTTTATGTTAGTGAAATTAGTCTTCTGAGAGTTGGAAGGGACCTCAGACACCCTTATGAGGCCAACCTTGGCTGTTACTCAGAATAAGCTAGGAGTTTTTTGAAAAATACAGATTCATAAGCTCCATACCCAGAGACTCTGATGCAGAAGGCTGAGAGTGATGTCCTGGAGTTTGTCTGTTTTCATGTTATGGGTGTGTGTGTGTGTGTGTGTGTGTGTGTGTGTGTGTTTTAGGAAAAACTCCAAACATGAATCTGAAGATTAGCTGGTTTGGAAAACCTTGCCCCAGCTTCCTCTAACGCCGAGCTCTTTCTCCTTCCGTCCCTGGCTTCACTTAGCAATGGAAAACCACTGATCACTCAGGCTCTCATCTTTTCCACTCAGTTGACTTGCCCCCTTGCAGCCCCCATTACTCGGCACCCCACCTTGACAGCTGCTCTTGCCAAGTGCTGACATTGATCCATTTGGACGTCCTCTCCCTTCCACCTGCTGCCCTCTAGTGGAGGTGCCGACAAGCAGCAAAATGTTTAAACGGGAGCCGCCAGGAGTTGGCCAGTCGGAGCTGGCAAGTCCCCAAGGAGATATACACAGACCACAGCTATGAGAGGAATCATTAGGATAGCCTCAAGCTCATGGGACACTGTTTGCACATGACTTACATTTAGAGCAGAGCTTTATAAAGATCCTGGCATCTCTTTATGGGTTCCCCCCCCACCACCAGGTTTCAGAAGTCTACCTGCAACAGGTTATCCTTGGGATATTTTTGCTTCTTTGTCCCCCTTTTCTTCTATCATTTACCCAAATTCCACCTCTTGCAGACAAAGTTGGCTCCTCCCTACCTCCCCAAACCTTTGGATTTTTTTAATTTTGCAAAAAATGAAAGAGTATTTTTTTTAAATCCTTACACTTTAGAAACTTCTAGTCACCAGATTAAAGGGGCAGACGTGAACTCAGCATTAAGTGTAAGGGACACTTAGGCAGTTGTGCTCACCTTGCATCCCTCCAAGACCCTGTGAGGTATATGTAGTCATCCTATTTACCCAGGAGGCACTGAGGTTAAGAGAGTTTGAGGGGGTTGTGGTATGTCACCCAGCAAGGGGAAAAGCTCGAACTAGAACCCCGGTCTGGCTGCTGGTGAGCACCCATGTGTTCCTTTAATGTGCTCGCTACCTCTATGCAGTGATTGCTTAGTCTCCTACTTAGTGATACAGAAATAATAACTTTCATGGTAAATGATATTAAATCTCATGGTACTATGTTCATAGTAAAATCATCTTTTCTTTAATGAATGTTTAATAATCAGTGTATCTCTGCACAGTCCTCAGTTCCTCATGTTAATACTCTCGCATCTAGAATTATTTAGGAAAGGAATTTGGCAGGTGGGTGAGTTTGGGTAGGAGATGAGGACAGCAAAAGCCACAAAACCGTTGGAAATTTGAGACTGGATATCACAGGGCAGATGCCAAATACCCCTGCAAGCTTTGGTGAAACTAAATAGTTACCTGTATTAACCAGCAGAGCAGAACTCAGAGGCCAGGCACTGATATAAACTCTGTGCGTGTGTATGTGTGCGTCTCCATCCATCTCCCACAGGATCCTGCATGATTGCTCTCTCAGCATGAATGTACCCTTTTTGTGGTGGTTTTTCACTCTTCTTTCATCCTTGATTGTCGATATAGTGGTGAGTGATTTTTTATTAATTTTTTTCTTAAGGAACATAAACAATAGGTTTCACTTGGCTTATTTTTCTTACCATTGTATATCCTTATTACTGGAATACTGTCATGCAATCTATTTAACATCTTAACTGGAATATGTGTACACACACACACACACACACACACACACACACACACGCCTGAACTGCCTTTTCCCCTGTAATGATATAAAATACAGCTCTGTGTAGATAAGAGAATTGGTATGAGTCCCAAACCCACCCTTTACTCTGTGTGTGAACAGCATAGTATGGAAAGAACTGTACTTAGGATCTGATTCCAGTTCCCTACCCTCCTGCCATTTTAAAACTTCGTTACTTTGGCCAGGTGAGTAAAATGAGCCTTGTAAAACCGGGATTATATTACATATAATCAGTTGAGCGGGCTCGTCTGCACGATTCCTCAGGGTCTTTCCAACTGTATGAGCTGTACCTTCATTTATGCTGTAGTTGAAGCACCTGAATAGTTAAACGGAAATCGTGTTGATAAAAATTAAGTAGCCATCGGTTGAATCTGTTTTTCCACCAGCTTGCAAGAACGATGCCTTGCCGTCCTTTGTGGTTTTTCTAGTTCATATGTAGCCTACAAACAAACACTAAACTGGCATAGTTAAAGGGATTGTAGGTTAAGCCTTTTATAAAACAAATAGGTCTCTGTAAATAACGACATCTCATTTGTAATTGAATTGTATTTTATTGTGAGTTCAGGTTTTCTGGTGGAGGGTACATCTGGCTAGACAGCTGGAGGCTGAGCTCCAGGCAGTGGGTCATCGTTCAAACTCCACCCCTGGAACGTTCCATATGACTTTCTATGCTTCCTTCCTACAGCTGAGCACTGATGCCAACGCACCCTCCTGGACTCATGCTTGCACCTTTTTTAGTTTGTTACTGTTCTCATAGCTTGCTTATTTGAAATCAAAATTTAAAAATAAAAACCTTTATTCCCCAAATTTTGACCCTTTGAAGTTTCAGGATTTCAGGGAAAAACCATGTCTTTATTTTTTGATGAATAAAATACTAAATAAATGTACAAATGTAATCCCTATAACAAACTTGAAAGAAAGGTGGAAGGTGGTTAATGAGGTTGAAGGAGAGAGGATGCTCTCTCTCTCTGTGCTCGCGGTGCTCACCTGCCCAGTGCCACAGAGGCTGCGTAACAAAGAACCCATCAAGCAGAGAGTGGTGCAGAGAACAGAGCGGATTTGAATCCTCCCTCTACCACACGTTGTGGGACCTCAGGGAAGTTACTTCGCCTCTCTGTGCCTCAGTTTCCTCATGTAAGAGAGGATAATAATACTGCCTAGAATACGGGGTTATCGTGAGCATTAAATAAGTTAATACATGTAAAGACCTGAAAACCTATCTAGCACATAAGCACTCAATAGACATAAGGTCTTATAAAACTAGAGAAAGAGAACCCAGAAGTCATATGGTTTGGTGGGGTATTGGTAATGTTTTCCTTTCTTCCTCTTCCTCTGACCCCAATTGCCTCACCTCCCAATCCACCCTGCCTCCTATTTCTCTTCCTCCCAACTTTAGAATTTTTCAGCAAAAATGTTTAGAAGAAAAGAAGATGTGCGTGCTTTGGAGGGCAGGAAGCTTTTTGATAATCAGGTGTACCTTTCAGCTAAAGTGGCTGCATCCAGCAGTATTGGGCTTTATGGCAACAGAAAGCTTATTTCCTAAGAAATGGGTTTAACTTTTTGATTGGCTCAATGACAAAACTAGGACAGCTGGACTCAGGGCTCTAAAGGATGAACATTAAGGACGTGTCACTATGCTTTTAGGAGAGACGTTTACTCTGCAAAGCCTACTTCTCTTACTTCACCAATGTTTGGGTTTAGTTGCTGTATTGTGTACAGGTGATACTCACGCATTATGGAAATCAAAATCAAAGAGCAGAGTTATCCCTCAGGCCATCCGTGCCTGTGGTGTGTCTCTCCTGAGTCACAGGTCTTCACCCCTCCTCACCAGGGCTCTGCTGACCTCAAAGGGCCCTTCTTACCAGGCCATGAAGTACATCTGAGCCAGAGGGCTGGGATTCCAGCCAAAGCTGAATGAAGGTGCAAAATGTATGACTAAATAGAGCCCAGACATGTGGCACTGGGTATCTCAGATAAGTTTGTTGGAGAAATAGTTTATAAATAACATGGAAAGGGGAAAGGGAAGAGGGTCAAAATATTGAGTTGCTGTCTGATACTTGAGGGACAACATTTCTAATACTGAACCCAAAAGTGATAACACACTAAAAAAATGGGCTCCCTGGATAAATTAACTCCACATGGGCTTCTTTTTTCTTATCAAGATGTTTGTAAATTTGGCAGTAAGCATTTTAAAACAGGATTGCTTTTACTCGGGATACACTGGAAAACGTGTATAATTTCAAAACAATTGAATGAGAACAAGACAACGCAAGAAACAAACCCCATGAAGGCGTCATGCTTTTCTGAGCATGGTCTAAGGCTGGGAGGCTGCAGAAACTGGAATATTTAGGGATCTTATTAAAATGGTTTCCTTCTCCTCCAAATAAAGCACCATCCCAGGAGGATGGATGGACTAAAGACAGAAGGAATGAGGGAAAAAGGAGATCAGTAACTTGGGAAAGTTTTCATTTTCTTTCCCCCTTTCTGTTTTTGGTTTTATTTTGTTTTTCTCTTGTCAAAGCCAGAAGGGATCCGAATTCTGGTCCAGAACGCCCAAGACCAGAGGGTCAGGGAAAGCCACTCAGCTGCTGGAAGCTATGATCTTATCACTAGTCTAAACCCCTCCTCCTTCCTCCCTGGGAACCTTGTGCAAGCACAACTGCCTGGTCTTCCTGTTTAGTGGCAAAGGTTTTGCTCCCTTCTCTTTTTATTTGGGAATGTGAACTTTGGGGGTTATCCTTTGCTGCTGTTGGGTTTTTTGTTTTTTTTTTTAAGAAATGGAGACTTGTTCTTCTCACAGACCCTTTCCCTGGCACAGGAAGACCACAACTAACTAAAGAACAAGATGAGATGCTTAGACAAATGGGGCCACATGCCTCCCCCTGGGGCTGGACCATGTTCCCTGTCCACCATCACCTCTTCTCCCCACCCTACCCCACCTCCATCTCCACCATACCTTTAGGTAGGTTATGTGTCTACCCCTTACTGTGAGTTATAATCTCCCAGAAGGGTAACCCATTAGTTCAGGGCCAGTCTTCTGAGAAGTGAATGAACTTGTCTTTTCCTCCTTGCCTGGATATCTGCCTTTGCCAGAGAGGACTGAATCAGACAGATTAAGATTTTCAGTGTTAAAGTGTGTATTGTTTAAAGTTGTGTTAATTTGCTGTCTGCTTCGAATCTAGTTTCCAAAATCAAAATGATACCTTGAGTCAGATCCTACTGATGCAGCTTCTGGGGAGTGAGAGAAACTTCTGTAAGAGCACAGGCTTTGCCAGCTAGAGGCCAGGCAATGATGCAGGCTGATAAGGAGTGCCCTGTACTTTTGCAAGAGAATTTCAAATTCAAACTTGGTACTTTACCTTTTCTCCAAATGAATTTTGGAGATTTTTAGTTCATTTTAGTCCATTAGTTGAATCTAATAGAGATCTGGTAGGTTGGAAACCCTGTCCTTCTTTTTTCCTCCAGAACAGAATTACCAATTTTCTTTCAGGACTTGATAAACCCATATGCATGCTCCCCACTTTTGGGGGTTCTTCTACCAAAGCCTTTCTAGCAAAACCAAATGCAAAACCTTGCCACCTACCCATGAAGGTCATGACCCAAGCTGTTCAGAATTCTGCAATTCACTTCTTGGGTTATTTGTTTAACCATCAATGAATTCACTTATCTTTATAATTTTCAGGCCACAGTAATAGATTTTACTCACAACATATCATGAGAGACGATGTCCCCTGTCTCACTGAGATTGAGAAACATTTGATGAACAGCACTCTCCTAAACAACAGTCAGATAATCCTTCTGAAAGGAAATGAAGTACATTTCCTATGATGATTTGTTCTTAGTGAATCCATGCTGGTTCCAAGTGACCCGTGGTTTCCTTTCTGGACACTTAGAAACTAACAGTTCATTCTAGAATGTTGCTGGGGATTGAAGTTAAAGGTATAGGTTAAGAATCTACCCTTTTAACTTATTTGAATATCGGGATGTCTCCTATTTTTGTCCTCTGAAAACCCTCAGAAGTGAACTCGCTGTTAGCTTTGGGATTATGCGTATTGTTCCACTGGCTTTAGACTTCAATTTACTACATTTATTCTGTATTCTGCAGTCCCTTGACTGAGACGAAGAAAATTCTGTAAGTGTGTCCCTTTGCTTTCCCTTTCTTCTCTGAGTTGAGTCATCTGTTCTTGTTGTTTTCATAGTATTGGGTTGGCCAAAAAGTGTGTTCGGGTTTTTCTGTTACATCTTACGGAAAAACCCAAACACACTTTTTGGCCAACCCAATATTTTAGTTTTGTGAGAAGAGAGAAAAATGTATCTCAGTTTAGAGCTTTACCTTTTAAGTGTAAAAATTCTGAACTATCAATTAGTGCATCAGCTTTTTAAAAAAATGGTCCGTAGTCTCCCCGCCTCTCTCTTTATCTGTGTACACATATACGTACATATATATGTGTGTATATATATATATATATATATGTACTTGTGGGGTTTTTTTTTTTGTATTAACTTGGCTCTTTCAGTGCATCCTGAATATTTAAAGATCATTTGTGCTACATGTGAGAGGACTGAGGGTCTACCCATGTATGAGGTGTAATTTAAGGTGGAGATGATTCCTTTGAGTGATTATTCCTAGAATAAGTAACAAGTCTCAAAATTGTAATCTAAACATAGCAAATCATCAGATTTGGTACCAATACTTGGCAAGATGCAGTGAAACCCAAGACCATTAAGTTCAGGTGGAGAGGGATGGTGGTGAGAAATTCAGAGCTGGAGAAGGCCAGCTGGAGGGGAAAACACAGGAATAGCTCTGGGCCCCTAGGGATCAGCAGGAGGTCAGTGGGAAGTTGGGGAAGGGAATGGCAACATTAACCAGTTATTTCATTCATTCATTTGTCAATGTTTATTGGGAGCATGCTGCATGCCTGGCATCATCCTAGTTTCCCTGAAAAGGGTGAGGGAAACACAAAATGAGAAAGTGAGAATAATGAGGAACAGTCGCCCTCCGCCTTCAAATACAGCTGGCCAGCCCATAGACGCTTTTCTGTTCTGAACACACAGCCAAGCACTTAAAGTAATAAGCTACAGACAACTTCTACTTTAACACATAATGCTTCAAAATAATAAAAAGGATCCCCGAAGAGTCTATCTGTAACCATTTAAAGAGGCTAAAGATTAAAATCAGAAAGGAAAGAGAGGTGTTTCTGTGAGGGAAGTTTTTAAGACTAGAGTTTTCTACTCAGCTACTAAACACGATGCTTTTTTGTTTTCTTCCTTCCTTTGCGTATTGACTTTTAGTGTGGGGAGGACTGCTGTGTTGGCAGCCTGATAGAGATGTGATCAGGGAAGTGGAAACACAAATTCAGTATTTGAGAGCTACTGTCCCCCTGAAAGCAACCACAGAGCATCAGATTCTGCCACATATTCAGATTGCAAACCAACCGCAGAATGCCAGAAAGTTTTCTCCTAGAACCAATTACCCCTGGGTTTTTGGTACTTAAATTCTGTTGTGGGAAATGTAACTATAAACCAGCATTAAAAATAGGTAATCTTGATATTAAGAAACCCTGTTACTCATAACAATAAGTACATGCATTGACATTCTAACCAGTGGACATCTCATGGGTTTCTAGGATCAGAAACCCAGTATGTATGCCTAGAACTGACCAGGCTGTTCACAGGGAGAATGGGAGTGAAATGAGTCCTTGCCTTCCCTATTGGATTTCTTTATACAGCTGTGTGTGTTTTGCCGGGACTACGGTTGATTTCTCTGCTGTAAGCCTAGCAACGTGTTTTTCAGTTCAGCACAGTAAAATCTGAGCAGAAGAGAACTCCCTGTTGGCCACCCACCTCACAGTCTCTAAAAGGGAACTCTGTGTGGAAGCATTCCACATTAGGCAAATGTACAGTTCTGCAATCAAAATGAAAAACACTTGAGCTGAATCATCTACGTTAGCTATGGCTTCCAACCCTTACTTAAAAGAATGCAGGGAACCCTGCAAGTTTAAGGGAATTGGCAGGCGAGGAAACAGCTGTAATATTGTCAGAGGTTTTCGGTGGGAGCTGTGCAGGCTATTGACAGCACTTAGGATGCCCAGAAATGGGGCAGACCTTCTGCGTTAGGTCAAAGGAGCGGCAGCAACTCCAGTCAGGAGTGAACTTTTGACCCCATTGGAGGCAAATGGTTCTCGTGGACCTTGTTCTGTCATTTCCCAGACTAGTTTTCTCCTTCAGAACCAGTGGGTAGGATCTTTGGCTTTTGAATTGTTTCACTTTCATCACAAGTTAGAGGTTCTTACAGCTGCAGCTAAAGGGAGGGATGATGGGGCTTGAGAATTGTGATTTCCCACTATCCCCCAGTGTCCGCCATCTTCCCCCGGGTGGGAAAATCGTGTCAAGACTGCTGCACTGAATCTCAGATGTGCTCTCTAGGGAGAACGTGCAGTTGGCAAGGTTGTTTTCAGCATCGGAATCCTCCACAGCTCTCTTTGAGACTCCCTCTTTCTTGTCTCCTATCCACCCCATGCCCATCCTACACCCTCCCACTGTCCCTGCCACCAGGACATCCCTCTGCCATCCCTAACAGGCCTGCCCTCCCAAAAGAGCTCCAGACTTTGGCCTTTTTCTCTTCCATCTCAAAATCTATTTACATGTGCCCCAAACTGATGGCCCATGGGAAAATCATAAAATAATTTATGCTGAGGTGTTTGACCAGCTGAGTGTTCTGAATGTGACAGCTTCCTCAGGGGTATATGCGTTTTAGTAGGGGGCCATGGTTCATCCAGATGAATAAATCTCTAATGGTACAATTTCTGTTCTCCAGCACCAGCTGGTATGGACATCTTGGTGACCCAGGGGATTCTTCCCTCAGTCCCTCAGGTCATACTCAGCAAGTGAATACATTATCCAGCTCCCCATGTTTTCTTTTTAAAGATATAGAGTTTAGTTGTTATGTCTTTGAAAACATTTATCTTCACTCCTTTGCCAAAATTCATTGAAATCAGTGAAAATTAAAAAGAGGTATTTTACTGCAGTTTATTTCAGGTTGTTAAACTAAGTCTCCAATGGAACTGAAAATATCCCTTGACATCCTTCCCTGTAGATTTGTAAAACTTCAGAAAACTTCTGTTAACCAAATAATTTGAAGCAATGCAGGTGGATGAATTGGTAGAGAGATTGCTTAGTCTGGTTAGTTAGAAAAGAGCAGTAGTCGCCCTCTGGAAGCCAACAATCCAAAAGAAATGATTTCCAAGATTCTCCATGAAGGCCAAGCAGTTTCCAAGTGGAAAATCTGGCTTCTACCCTTAAATTTCTACTATAAGCTCATAGTTTAGAAGCAAAGAATAATGAGGACATCATTATTATGAAAATGCTAGTTAATTTTGCAAACATTATTTATTGTTACAAAACAGTAGATACTGTAAAGACATTTATAGAAATGAATACTGGACTTAAATTTTCAGCTGTGTGATTCCATGTTATTTCCTTGGTTGCAAATGCGTAGTGTCAGGTACTTATCAATCTACATAGCATCTAGCAATGTGCTTTTAAAGTAGGCTTTAGTAAATATTTAATGAGTTGATACAGTTTTGGTTTTTGTTTTATTTTGCTTTCTTTTTTATTATTTTTTATTGGAGTATAGTTGATTTACAACGTTGTGTTAGTTTCTGCTGTACAGCAAAGTGAATCAGTTATACGTATACATACGTCTACTCTTTTTTAGACTCTTTTCCCATATAGGTCATTACAGAGTATTGCGCAGAGTTCCCTGTGCTATACAGTAGGTCCTTATTAGTTACCTATTTTATATGTAGTAGTATGTATATGTCAATCCCAATCCCCTTCCCCTCCCCTTTCCCCCTTGGTAACCATACGTTCGTTTTCTACATCTGTGACTCTACTTCTGTTTTGTAAATAAGTTCATTTGTACCATTTTTTTTATCTTTTATTTTATTTATTTATTTATTTTTAATTTTTTTTTTGCGGTACATGGGCCTCTCACTGTTGTGGCCTCTCCCGTTGCGGAGCACAGGCTCCGGACGCACAGGCTCAGCGGCCATGGCTCACGGGCCCAGCCGCTCCGCGGCATCTGGGATCTTCCCGGACCAGGGCACGAACCCGTGTCCCCTGCATCGGCAGGCGGACTCTCAACCACTGCGCCACCAGGGAAGCCTTGTACCATTTTTTTAGATGCTACATGTAAGTGATATCATATGATGTTTGTCTTTCTCTGTCTGACTTAACTCAGTATGACAATCTTTATTTTCCCTAGGAAGCAGGGTTAAGCCAAGGGAAGCTGTCTCTTAGAAGCTCTTATATATCAATATTGATGTCAAAATAACTATTTTTGCATAAACAAACACATTCAGCTGATTTGGTGAACATTCTATATCTCTATGGATATATATTGATTTATGCATGTAGCCCTGCCTATACTCAAGGTGCTGAGCACTGGGCAGCTGAACTGGACTTTACCTTGGTAGAGCTACCTCCTAAGGAGGTCACCTGTGCTTAAAGGGCCCCAAAAGGAGCATCCCTGCCAAGGGTATTTCTGAAGGTGACGTGCTGGAATGTCATGCCTGGGCCTAGAATTTAAAGTGAGGCCCTGAGGAAAGTCATACACATTTTCCACTTGTGGGGGAATTCCCTTTGCTGGAAAGAGAAGGTGATTTCAGAGCCTTGATCCAAACCTTCCTTCCTCTTCTGAATTGAGTAGGCTCATAACCATTCTTGAGGCTCTGAAATAGTGACAGATTTTCTTAATTGGGAATTCACCTGCTGGTTTCTGAAGGCGAGTTTTGAAATTCAGGGTTGAGAAGGGCGCCAGGCAATAGAGAAGCCTAGACCAAGGGGTCATTTCTCTAGGCCAGCTTTCCTTCTCCCAGCCACCACCCAGATTGTACCTGACTCATCCTTAGAAAAACAAACAAACAAACAAAAACCTTGCAGTCCCCAAACTACATGTTTCTATTTAAAACCCTTGCTGTTGGGGAATTTTCCTATGTCTCTAGCCTAAATTTCTCTTCATGAGTGATAAACATTTTTCCATTGTCAGAATTTTGTCAACATTTCGTCAGCATCTTGCCATGAAAATATCCTACATCTATTTATATTCTATCACTTTAGCTTTCTTTCCTTCTAGATCATAAATTCCCAGACTTTTCCAATGTGATCCCCATTTAGTGTCCATTTCTGCAGCCCTCACATCTCCACATGGTTTATTGGAATATTTGGCAATCCTTGGACTTGACATGGATTCTTGGATCCAGATAACTCCAGTCCCCACGCTCACCCTCATTCCCATACAGGTTAATGCCATTCTTAGTTTGGGAATCACAGTTTTGGGTTAAATAATCCTAAACCTTGTCATCATTTCTTGTAGCTCATCTCTCACATGCTTTCCTTTCATCTTTTCTAAAATGTAAAGACTAACATTGCATATATTATTAAAATAATGTCATGACCAGTGCTGTCAGATAAAGCTGAAGTTTTCCCCCAAGCCACTGAGGTAGCAATGCCAGTGATGGATTCTCTTTAGAGCAGCGGTCCCCAACCTTTTTGGCGCCAGGAACTGGTTTCGTGGAAGACAATTTTTCCACGGACAGGGGGTGGGGGGTAGTGGGGGGCTGAGGGAAGGATGGCTCGGGCGGTAACGCGAGCGATGGCGAGCGGCAGATGAAGCTTTGCTGGCTCACCCACAGCTCACCTCCTGCTGTGTGGCCCGGTTCCTAACAGGCTGCAGACTGCTACCGGTCCGCGGCCAGGGGGTTGGGGACCCCTGCTTTAGAATGATCACTTTAGTAACAGTAGGTCCTAGAGCACACACACTGTAACTTTATAAACACCTTTCTTTTTTTACTTGGTAACCTACGAAGTAGAGCGGTAGTTCCCAGAGCTTTGTGTCTCCCGACCCTATTATATATTCCTCCAGATTATTGGACGCCTACGAGCTTTTGTTTATGGGGTTTTATTGATATTTACTGTGTAAGAAATTAAATCCGAGAAATATTGAAACCAACACATAGCCATTAGAGCGATGATATCATCACATATCAGGTAGCCTCTGGAAGACTCCACAGTGCACTCATGAAAGAGACAAACAGTAGTTTAGTATTATTATAATGATAATTTTGACTTTGTGAACCCACCAACATAGAATATTTTCATGACACCTTTCCCTAGAAAATTACAATCTAAGGCCCAAAATAAATACTAAAAAAAATGATGCTAAATTCTGGTTTAATGAAGCTTCCTGCAGTAATTCTAAAAAAAAAAAAAAAAAGATTACATAGAAGCCAAGATGATCCATTAGCCACTTGGTAGTGCCTGCTCTCTTATCTTACTACCTGTGCCGGGGAATTGCTTTAGCTGATCGTCATTTTATAAGAAGCAGGGCTATGAAATGATTTACTGTAATCTTAGCAATGATGTAGAACACACTGTTCCCTTTTATTATTACCCATTGGAGAAATGCTGATTGCTATAGTAAAAACTCTGCTCGTACTCAGAATCTGGTGCATGTTTATCTTATGGCCCCTGTAAATCTCACAACGGTGCTTTCTGCTCTGCTTTGGCCACCAGGAAGACAAGAGCTGAAAATCCAACTTATTTATTATTCAGGGCCCTATGGCATTATTACTATATGGGATTTTCCCTGAAATTATCTTATTCCTTAGATCTTGTGTTTCCTTTGCTCTGATTTATTTTTCTTAATATGTTTCATTGTGTATTTGTTTAATTTCCAATGGGAATGAGTGAAAAAATGAGAAAGAAAGATATGGATCCAGTTTAGAGGGATTGTTGCTGTGCCAGAGTGAATGCAGACTAAGTAGGGTGAGCGGTTCAAAGTTCCCTTAATGAAATGGATCTTAAGTGGAGCTTAGGAGGAAAAGGAAGTGGGTTGCTGGAGACGCAGGTGTTTTACGTGCGAAATTGTCAGTAAGGAAGATGCAGCTGTAGAATGAGTGAGTGATATCCTGAGGGCAGTAAGGAGATCTGTCTGCCTGTGATACCAGAGCTGATTGCCTTATTATGTTTTCATTTGATTGAAGAGACAGCTGAGGATAGGAACTGTGGAAAAGTCAAGTAACAGTTTCCTGTTAGGGAAGGATTCTCACTTCAGTTTCTAAAATAAATAAGAAGGTAGAGCATTAAAGGCCGAGAGGCCAATTAAGAGAAAGTTCTGATGGTATATATATAAAATTAGAAAGGGCTAGCTAAACCCAAGTATGGAAAAAGCAGGTGAGAGTACAAAAAAGAATCAGTGCATTGTAGCCAGCTTTCGTCACCTGGTAGAGTTAACATTAATTCACTACTTATTGACTTCTCACCAGGTCTGCTTTATCCATCACTGTGTACAGAGCCTACCACGGTATATAGCACATAGTAGGTGCCTCATAAATATTCTTAGATGAATGAATTAGGTCCCTACCTCCAAGGAAGATGAAAGGAAACAGGTAAATAAATAAAGTCAAATATGTCTAAATTGCTCTGAGAAGGTCTTATAAAACAAGGAAAAGCGGCAATCTCAGCACAAAGGCTGGAGCAGAAGTCCATGGGGAGAGGGCAGTAGAAGCAGATGTGCAACTCCTGCATTGCCTTTTCACATTCCGGGGCAGCACATAAACAGTCTTGCAGAGCCCTTAGGCCGTGGGAGCTTTAGGTCACCTGATGAGTGAGGCACTGGCTCCTCCCCTGGTGTGATCAGGAGCCAGAGTACAGTAGAACTATCTGTCGGAACCTTGGCTCCAGCCTAACCCTGCCGGCTTGGTGTTTGTGGTCGTAGGGAGCCCCAGCTTCTCTCCTGGCATGATCAAGTGTCTGAGCCCTAGGCCTTCATGTTGAATACAACTGATTGCCTTAAGCATCAGGTAAGAACTCTTGCAGAGCTCTGCAGGAAGCCAGCTCCTTTTCTTGGAGGCCAGCTTGTAGGGAGATCAGTCTTGAGCAAATGAGTCCTTCACTCTCAGCTCACCAGCCTGATTGAAAGGGTGGCCTTTAAGCATTGCAGCCCATGCTGCCAGTAACCTGTTCCACTCCAACCTGTAAGACTTGTGCGGCTGGTCAGCCACGTCACCATAGGACACTGTGGAGGATGTTTAGAAAAGGGTGACCACTCCAGGCTGTTAACTGAGTTCAGTGAAGGTAGATTGGCAAGGGCTATTTGCAGTGGAATGCTGGTAAATGTTGAACAACTGCTCTTCGTGGTGGGGAAAGAGAGAGAGGGGACGCAGTGAACTGTAGTATTCGCTGACTTCTGTGGTGTAAATACTCCTCCCCATGGCCAGTTTCAAGCTACCAGGGTGACCAAAGGTAGCATTGGGAAGAGAGGCACAGCAGTCCCCATTATATAGTATTTCCACCAGACAAATTCAACAGACATAAATAACCTCAAGATCATAGAGAGTAATTAAATGTAGTGAAATAATTATGAAGTGATGGGTTTTAAGTCTTGATTACATTTGTTTTTAATATAATTTGTTTAATTTTAAGTTGATATAATTTAACTTTTAATAGTGCCTGTGTTTAATAACTAGCTCACACAATTCCTGAAAATGTGACTACCAGCTCACTCCCGTGAACTGATAAGAGCTGACTCCAGCACACCACTAGGTAAGAACAATCTGGAAGAAGTACTTTGCCCTGCCAAGAAAAGTGTTGACACTGGCATCCATGGTTCCTGTGCAGGGGCCGGGAGAGGGGAATAACTCAGTCCTGCAGCACTGCTCCCAGGTCTCTTCCAATGGCCAGGGAAACTGTCATTCTGTAAGAAGAGTGAGTTGTCTTGAATGGCTTGCTTAGCTTCAGGTCCTGGTATCCGTGGTTGATAGTCAGTTGCGTTTACTGGATGGTGCAATGCCACAGGTTTGCCAGGAGGCTGGGAGGCCCTGAGAGCAGAGGGATGATGTTAGGAGATATTGGAATGATTGCCATACCTACCCGCGCCATGTCCAGTACTAAAGTGGGAAACCTGATGACAATTCACAAGGACGCCACAAAAAAATTCGACACAACCTGGGTAAAAGTGTTTTTTGTTTGTTTTATTAATTAATTAATTTATTTATTTATTTTTGGCTGCGTTGGGTCTTCATTGCAGTGCGCGGGCTTCTCGTTGCTGTGGCTTCTCTTGTTGCAGAGCACAGGCTCTAGGCACACGGGCTGCAGTAGTTTTGGCTCGTGGGCTCAGTAGTTGTGGCTTGCGGGGTCTAGAGCGCAGGCTTCGTAGTTGTGGTGCACCGGCTTAGTTGCTCCACTGCATGTGGGATCTTCCCGGACCAGGGCTCGAACCCGTGTCCCCTGCATTGGCAGGGGGATTCTTAACCACTGCACCACCAGGGAAGTCCCTGTTTTATAGGGCTTTTTTTTTTTTTTTAGGGATTTAAGTGTAAGATAGTCAGTGTGCAGAAATGAAGAAGAAATCATTATAGCTCTGAAATGGGTCAAAGAAAAGTAAAGAAGGAAAGTTTGAATAGGGTCTTTAATGATGACTAGAGAAGACTGATCACTGAAGTGGGAAGGAAAGATTACAGGGTGGGTGTTCTTTGGCAAAGGAAGCAAGGCAGACAAAGCGTAGGAATGTGAAGGCACAGAGAGTGTTTCTGTATTGCCCAGGAGCCTACTTGGGTACCTGGGCAGGGGGCTGTTGTGGTCTGAATACTTATGTGCCCCCGAAATTCAGATATTGACCTTCAAATCCCCAAGACAATAGTATTAGGACGTGGGCCTTTGGGGGTGACTAGGTCATGAGGCAGAGCCCTCACGATTGGGATTAGTGCCCTTATGAGAGGCCCCACAGTGCTCCCTCACCCGAGTAGAGATAAGAGTGGTCGAGGGGTTCAGGGCCAGGTGGTCAAGGGCATTTTTATGTCATGCTAAAGAGTTTCAAGTTTTTTCCTTTAGTAATAGAAAGACCTTAGAATAAGCAGAGGACTGAAAGAATTAGGTATGTGGTTTTGAAAGAATTCTGGAGACACCCGTGGGCACCACTCTATTACCTGGGGATCATGGGTAAAATTTCCCCAGTCAGTGGACAGGCCGCTGGCTACTGCTGGAGGCTTTCTGTCAGGGCTTGGCCCTAACCTGTTCTTAAAGGGAATGTTTGCTCCCTGCCAAAACAGTAGTCTTCATATCTAAAATTATTCTCCTCCTCTCCAAAAGGTAAATTAGAAAAGCAATATACCTTTAGTCAAGAGAATTAATCTTTCATCATTTAAGTAGCTTTTCACAGCAGCTACTTAAGTTTTAAAGACAATTTGATGCACTTAAATGGCTATAAGCCCCCGGAACTCTCTTTATGCTTGCATCTTGAATTTATCGGACCCATCTTCTTCCAGTAATTCTAGAGTTTTCTTTGTCCTGTTGTCTTCCAGAAATGTATTTCTGTAAATCTGGATTGAGAACTTGGAAAAATACACATAGCTGAAGCCTCTTAAAACCTTTATTTCTTTTTTAAAGAAAAATTACTTGAGTACATCTTAAAAGGAAAAACTTAAGAAAATAGGTATGTCAGTGGAGTGTGCAGATATGAATGTGCAATATGAAAAGTATGTGTAGGCAGGAGCATCTGGAGAGCTCTTCTTCATTTAAAATCAGATTATCTGGCTCAATTTCAAAGCTCTGGGTTACTCAGTTTTGCAGTTCGAAAAACAATGTAAAGTTGAGTTATGGAGCTGTCTATGTGACTACTGCCAGGGGCAGTGAATGAAGCTATTCTGTAAGAGATCAATAGCTTTAGTGCAGACTGGGTCAATGTCACATTCCTCACTGGACATAGTGACTATCTGAGATGGGTTTTAGGTTAAGCTCCTTGACCCCAGCCTGGTCTTCTGCCTTGGGGCATAAACTGAAGTGTTTCCACATTTCCCCAGATGTCAGATCAGGCAGGAATTAGAAAAGCCAGCCAGCCACCAAACATCCTACTGGAGTTGGCCTCCGAGGGTGATGTGGACCAGAGCTTGAATCACAAAGCCCACAACTGATGTCCCTAGGCCAGATGTTTTATGTCACCCAAGCAGCATTTCTGTAAAGTCAAATTGGTTGGTATCATTTAAAATCTGAAGGATTTAACAACAAAAAAGCAATTCTTTTTTTTTTTTTTTTTTTTTTTTTGCAGTACTCGGGCCTCTCACCTTTGTGGCCTCTCCCATTGCGGAGCACAGGCTCTGGATGCGCAGGCTCAGCGGCCATGGCTCACGGGCCCAGCCGTTCTGCGGCATGTGGGATCTTCCCGGACTGGGGCACGAACCCGTGTCCCCTGCATTGGCAGGCGGACTCCCAACCACTGCGCCACCAAGGAAGCCCCAAAAAACAATTCTTATTTCTGGCTTTTCTTTGACTAATTGGACAAGCCTGGGCCTGCATCGTTAAAACAGTTGTCTGGAACTAAGTAGCCCTTGCCCCTCTCGGATGGGTCAAACATTCTCTACTTGTCCATCCTACCCACCCCCTTTCTCCAGGCTGCTTTAGACATTTTTGCTACCCTCATAGCTTCAGTAGGCCAAGGTCATATTTAAAAGATTGAATAACAGGTATTACACGGGCAGTCAGAAAGGACCAAGCTTGAGCACCAGGACAGAATCCTAGAACATGACTGTGCTAGGCTGGACATTACCTGTTTAGTTACTGGATCATAAAAAGGTTCAGGAAATCCCAGGGAAGGAACTGGGGAGGCACTTTGGGGAGTGGGGCCCTCAGGAGCTTGTGTTGGTAGCTTTTTACCAACTAGCATGGAAGTACAGGATGTTTATTAAGAGTACTCCTTAATCAATACATGTGGAAGAGAGAGGAAGGAAACAAGAACAGCAGAGCAGGAAAAGGGCAGCATGAAGGTCTTTGTGCTGATGGAATCTCTATCTTGACTGCAGTGATGGTTACCCGAATCTTCATATGTGACAAAATGACACAGAACTCTACATATACCCTGTACCAATGTCAGTTTCCTGCGTTTGATATTCTCCCATAATTATGTAAGATGTAACTACCTTGGGGACATAGGTGAGGGATACAGAGGATCTTTCTGTATTATCTTTTCAACTCCTTGTGAATCCATAATTATTTCAAAAGTTAAAATTAAACAAATCAAACAAACAAAGGGGGGAAAAAAAAGTGGGCAGAGCAGGAAGTTGAGCTGCGGAACAGGCCCAGGGACAGCCTCAGCTGACCCCATGGGGAGCTCAGGAGCTGGCTGGCCCTTCATAATTGTTTCCCATGAGGGCAAGATAACCTGGCCTTTCTGCCCCAACACAGATCACTCAGTGAATGTGGGAAGGGTCTTGCCCTTGGTGGAGGCTGCCCTCTACCGCCGAGGCAATCCCTAGAGGGGCTGAGAACTGAAGGCTGTTGGCCTAGAGCACCTCCAGCACCTGGTCCTTCATTGAAGGGGTCTGGACAGCACTCTGCAGTGGCCCCCATGACAAGCAGCTGTACCAGTGACCACAGATGAATATCAACACTGCCTCTAGGCACAGGTTGTGACCCTGTCCTACATGGTACCCAAGGCTGTGCCTAAGTTCTTTGGACTGATTCAGAATCAAGCAAGTTCTGGCCTAAGAGAGCAGTTTGATGCCATACTCTTTACCCCCTTTACTAACTTATCATTTAGTCACTACAGAAATTTTTTCATCTTCACACAGTATTAGATCATCAAACCGTTACCAGTCTGTGTCCAGAAATCTGAATCAACTCTTATTATATCTTATTGTAACCTCAAAAAAGAATGCTTTTTGAGAAGGACCAGAATCTTCCTTCTTTTGATGTCTTCCCTTTTCTCTCCCCCAGACCTCTAACTCTACTGTGTTAACCATACAAGGAATAATCAGATGTCTTCAGCTCTGGTGTGTACAATTGCTGGTGCAGCTTTTTACTTTTATTGATTTCATTTTGATCTATTCATGAGGATTGTTGATCCAGGCATTTGCAAAAACTCACTTCATTGCAAAAGGGATGTTAGGGACCTTGACCCAATAATAGATATATTTTTCTAAGTGGCTCTGAAGCAGTTGTCCCAAAGAAGAAATTATAGTCCCAAACACATCATAGGTTTGTTATTTTCCAAAATCTCATTAAAGAGTTAATGCAAGTGGAAGTTTCCTCCTACTCCCCTACCTTCTCTCATGCCTGACAGGATTAATGTCATTAATTGCTAAAGTCTAATCTGATTTATTACAATTTCATATTAAAGATACATAATGTAATTGCCCTTAGGTGTCAAATACTAAGGAACTTGTTACTATTTTAGTTGTGCTGGTTCTTATCCTTTCTATCTTTCATTCAGCTTTTTATTCCTCTCATGAACATTTAATGAAAACTTATGTGTTAAAGGTGGTTTTTAATAGGATTTGTAGCCCAAAAATGTTCTGTTTCTTGTCTTAAATTTTGAAAGAGGGAAAGAAACAAGCAAAGTATAAAAGTAAGTCTGGGATTTATCAATAGTTAACTATGTCCTTAAACTCCAACTAGGTGTTCCATATTCTGCTAAGAGCTAGGAAGGATACAGCCATAAAAATCCTTACTCTGAGAGAGTGTACAGTCTAATCAGGAAGAAAAGACTGACTCATATAAAAGCAAAATAACAAGGCACCATAATAAGTTGCTGAATGCTGTTGTAGTATGTAAGTGATGGTAGAATTCAGAAAACTGAAAGGGGACAGGGTAGATAAGAGTTGGTCAAGAAGACTGCATGGAAGAGAAGGAACTCACTTTGAGTATTAACGAAGGGGTGGGATGTGGAGAGAGAAATGGAAGAGACTCATTCCAGTATAGTAACACTATTAGAGGCACAGAAAGGTGAAAATAGCAGAGGTTTGATATTGATAAGAACTTACTGTTAACTTTCTCCTAAGAATTTCGAGTGTTGAAACCATCCAACACCTCAGTCTACTTTCAAGATTTTCTGGCAAAGTGAAAGAGGCAAATATTTTTTATTGTTTTACAGCTGAGGTTATTGACTTTCTCAATTAGAGTTTGGGCTGATTCTAATTACCTGCTGCTAACCTAGAAGAGTCAAGGAGTTCGGCGTTCAGCATCAGAAGATGAAAACCTGTATTTTCTGGCAGTGTGCACATGAGCAGACTGTTTAATCTGGTGAGCCCTGGTTTTCTCACCTAGGAATGGAAATGGGAGCCTTATTTATATTACTGGGTTATTGTGGCTATTAAGTTATATCAAAAAGTGTGGAAATTCTTTTTAAACTATTAAACAATACAAATGCTAGTGTTTTGGTTACTCTCTCCACTAGACCACACTTTTATGTCATGGATTTAGATTCTTTACATTAAAAAGTTAAGTGCAATGATTTTTGTTTTAAAGATGAATATGGGGTTTTTTAATACAATTTTTGAAGGTTATAATCCATTTACAGTTATTCAAAATATTGGCTATATTCCCCATGTTGTACAATACATCCTACCTTACACCCAATAGTTGGTACTTCCCAACTCCTATATTGCCCCTCCCCCCACCCCCACTGGCCACCACTAGTTTGTTCTCTACATCTGTGAGTCTGCTTCTTTTTTGTTATATTCACTAGTTTGTTGTATTTGTTAGATTCCACATATAAGTGATATCATGCAGTATCTGTCATTCTCTAACTTATTTCACTTAGCATAATGCCCTCCAAGTCCATCCGTGTTGCTGCAAATGGCAAAATTTCATTCTTCTTTATGGCTGAGTAGTATTCCATTGTGTATACGTACCACATCTTCTTTATCCATTCACCTGTTGATGGACACTTAGGTTGCTTTCATATCTTGGCAATTGTAAATAATGTTACTGTGATCATTGGGGTGCATGTATCTTTTCAAATTAGTGGTTTTGGTTTTTTGGATATATACCAGGAATGGAATTGCTGGGTCAAATGGTAGTTCTATTTTTAGTTTTTTGAGAAGCCTCCATACTGTTTTCCACAGTGGCTGCAACAATTTACATTCCCACCAACAGTATATGAGGGTCCTCTTTTCTCCACATCTTCGCTAACATTTGGTATTTGTGTTCTTTTGCTGATGGCTATTCTGACAGCTGTGATGTGACATCTCATTGTGGTTTTGATTTGCACTTCCCTGATGATTAGTGATGTTGAGCATCTTTTCATGTGCCTGTTGGCCATCATCTGCATTTTCTCTTTGGGAAAAATGTCTATTCGGGTCTTCTGCCTTTTAACTGGACTGTTTTTTTGATGTTGAGTTGTATGAGCTGTTGATATATATTGGATGTTGATCCCTTATCAGTCATATCATTTGCAGATTTTTTCCCCCACTTACTAGGTTGTCTTTTTGTTGATGGTTTCCTTTGCTGTGCAAAAGCTTTTAAGTCTAATTGGTAACATTTGTTTATTTTTGCTTTTATTTACTTTAGGAGATGGATCCAAAAAAATATTGCTGTGGTTTATGTCAGAGAGAGTTGTGCCTATATTTTCCTCTAGGACAATAGTATCTGGTCATACATTTCGGTCTTTAATCCATTTTGAGTGTATTTTTGTATATGCTGTGAGAGAATGTTCTTATTACAGACTTTTACTTGTAGCTGTCCAGTTTTCCCAGCACCACTTATTGAAGAGGCTGTCTTTTCTCCATTGTATATTCTTGCCTCCCTTGTCACAGATTAACTGACCATAAGTGCATGGGTTTATTTCTGGGCTCTCTATCCTGTTCCATTGATCTGTGTGTCTGTTTTTGTGCCAATACTGTAGCAAAAAAAAACAGATTACTGTAGCTTTGTAGTATACTCTGAAGTCAGAGAGTATGATTCCTCCAACTCTGTTCTTCTTTCTCAAGATTATTTTGGCTATTTGGGGTCTTTTGTGTTTCCATACACATTTTTTACACTACCAGTAGCAACCATCAGGCTGCCATGAAATTTATTTAGTAAGGCTCAACTAGTATTTTTTTTTATTTTTGGAGTATAGTTGATTAACAATGTTGTGTTAGTTTCAGGTGTACAGCAAGGTGATTCAGTTATACACATCCATGTATCTATTCTTTTTCAAAGTCTTTTCCCATTTAGGTTGTTACATAATATTGAGCAGATTTCCCTGGGCTATACAGTACGTCCTTGTTGGTTATCCATTTTAAATATAGCAGTGTGTACATGTCAATCCCAAACTCCCTAACTAGTATTTTTTAATGAAAAAGCATAGAACAGGAGAGTAAGATATATATTGCACTCTTTAGTATGGAAGATTATATCATTTATAGTAATGGTAGGTATCATTTAGTGATACACAGAGACATAAGTGATGTATATATGGGTCAAATGTATATTTGTGGATTGTTGTCAAAAATTGAAAGCCCTAGTTATACTACAGTACTGAAATTACAAAACATTCAGTCCTCATTTTTTTGAATCCTCAAGTTAAACCAAAAAAAATTAGATTTCAGAGATAAGTTACACTATGTAACGAACATGAGATTATGATGAAGTAGAGCATGGTACTACATATTCTGCATTTTTTCCTATGCCTGTTGCTGAAACTCAAATTCTACCTTCACTTCTTCTACCCAGTGTAGAAAGTAAAGGGTTGCTTCATTTGTTTCCATTAAAATCTACATGCCTAGAACCCATCCTGCACTATATTTTCTGGAAGCTATTTTTTTTCCTATTCTTTTTCTTTCTTTTTTTTTTTATCGGAGTAAAATTGCTTAACAATATTGTGTTAGTTTCTGCTATACAGTGAAGTGAATCAGCTATAAGTATACATATATCCCCTCCCTCTTGGACCTCCCTCCCCCCTCCATAACCATCTAGGTTATCACAGAGCACTGAGCTGAGCTCCCTGCGCTACACAGCAGGTTCCCACTAGCTAACTATTTTAAACATGGTAGTGTATTTATGTCAAACCTAATCTCCCAATTTGTCACATCCTCCACTTACCCCCTCCCCATGTCCACATGTCCATTCTCTACGACTACATCTCTATTCCTGCCCTACAAACAGGTTATCTGTATCATTTTTCTAGATTCCACATAAATGCATTAATATACGATATTTGTTTTTCTCTTTCTGACTTACTTCCTCTGTAAGACAGACTCTAGGTCCATCCACATCTCAAAAAATGACCCAATTTCCTTCCTTTTTATGGCTGAGTCATATTCCGTTGTGTATATGTACCACATATTCTTATCCATTCACCTCTTGTTGGACATTTAGGTTGTTTCCGTGTCCTGGCTATTGTAAATAGTGCTGCAGTGAACATTGGGGTACATGTGTCCTTTTGAATTATGGTTTTCTCTGGGTATATGCCCAGTAGTGAGGTCTATTTTTAGTTTCTTAAGGAACCTCCATACTGTTCTCCATAGTGGCTGTATCAATTTACATTCCCACCAACAGTGCAAAAGGGTTCCCTTTTCTCCACGCCGTCTCCAGCATTTATCGTTTGTAGATTTTTTGATGATGGCCATTCCGACAGGTGTGAGGTAATACCTCACTGTAGTTTTGATTTGCATTCCTCTAATAATTAGTGATGTTCAGCATCTTTTTCATGTGCGTCTTAGCCATCTGTATGCCTTCTTTGGTGAAATGGCTATTTAGGTCTTCTGCCCATTTTTTGATTGGGTTGTTTGGTTTTTGATATTGAGGTCCATGAGCTGTTTATATATTTTGGAGATTAATCCTTTGTCCATTGCTTCATTTGCTAATATTTTATCCCATTCTGAGGGTTGTCTTTTCATCTTGTTTATGGTTTCCTTTGCTGTGCAAAAGCTTTTAAGCTTAATTAGGTCCCATTTGTTTATTTTTGTTTTTATTTTCATTACTCTGGGAGGTGGGTCAAAAAAGATCTTGCTGTGGTTTATATCAAAGAATGTTTTTCCTGTGTTTTCCTCTAAGAGTTTTATAGTGTCTGGTCTTACATTTAGGTCTTTAATCCATTTTGAGTTTATTTTTGTGTATGGTATTAGGGAGTGTTCTAATTTCATTCTTTTACAGTAGCTGTCCAGTTTTCCCAGCACCACTTACTGAAGAGGCTGTCTTTTCTCCATTGTATGTTCTTGCCTCCTTTGTCATAAATTAGGTGACCATATGTGCGTGGGTTTATCTCTGGGCTTTCTATCCTGTACCGTTGATCTATATTTCCGTTTTTGTGCCAGTACCATACTGTCTTGATTACTGTAGCTTTGTAGTATAGTGTGAAGTCAGGGAGCCTGATTCCTCCAGCTCCATTTTTCTTTCTCTTGAGAAACAAAAATTTCTTTGGATATTCGGGGTCTTTTGTGTTTCCATACAAATTGTAAAATTTTTTGTTCTAATTCTGTGAAGAATTCCTTTGGTAGTTTGATAGGTATTGCATGAATCCATAGATTGCTTTGGGTAGTACAGTCATTTTCACAATATTGATTCTTCCAATCCAAGAACATGGTATATTTCTCCATCTGTTTATGTCATATTTGATTTCTTTCATCAGCGTTTTATAGTTTTCTGAGTACAAGTCTTTTGCCACCTTAGGTAGTTTTATCCCTAGGTATTTTATTCTTTTTGATGAGATGGTAAATGGGATTGTTTCCTTAATTTCTCTTTCTGATATTTTGTTGTTATTGTATCCTTACCAAATTCATTGATTAGTTCTAGTAGTTTTCTGGTGACATCTTTAGGATCTTCTAGGTATAGTATCATGGCATCTGCAAACAGTGACAGTTTTACTTCTTTTCCAGTTTGTATTCCTTTTATTTCTTTTCCTTCTCTGATTGCCATGGCTAGGACTTCCAAAACTATATTGAATTATAGTGGCGAGAATGGATATCCTTGTCTTGTTCCTGATCTTAGTGGAAATGCTTTCAGTTTTTCACCATTGAGAATGATGTTTGCTATTGGGTTTGTCATATATGGCCTTTTTTATGTTGAGGTAGTTTCCCTCTATGCCCATTTTCTAGGGAGTTTTCACCATAAATGGGCATTGAATTTTGTCAAAAGCTTTTTCTGCATCTATTGAGTTGATCATATGGTTCTTATTCCTTAATTTGTTAATATGGTGTATCACATTGATTGATTTGCATATATTAAAGAATCCTTGCATTCCTGGGATAAATCCCAGTTGATCATGGTGTATGATCCTTTTAATGTGCTTTTGGATCCTGTTAGCTAGTATCTTGTTGAGGATTTTTGCATCTATATTCATCAGTGATATTGGTCTGTAAGTTTCTTTTTTTGCGATATCTTTGTCTGGTTTTGGTATCAGAGTGATGGCGGCCTCATAGAACAAATTTAGGAATGTTCCGCTGCAATTTTTTGGAAGAGTTTGAGGAGGATGGGTGTTAGCTCTTCTCTAAACGTTTGACAGAATTCACCTGTGAAGCCATCTGGTCCTGGACTTTTGTTTGTTGAAAGATTTTTAATTACAGTTTCAATTAATACTTGTTACTTGTGACAGGTCTGTTTATATTTTCTAATCCTTCCTGGTTCAGTCTTGCAAATTGTACCTTTCCAAGAATTTGTCCATTTCTTCGTGGTTGTCCATTTTATTGGCGTATAGTTGTTTGTAGTAGTCTCTTATAATCCTTTGTATTTCTGTGGTGTCAGTTGTGATTTCTCCTTTTTCATTTCTAATTTTATTGATTTGTGTCCTCTCCCTTTTTTTCTTGATGAGTCTGGCTAATAGTTTATCAATTTTGTTTTTCTTCTCAAAGAACCAACTTTTAGTTTTATTGATGTTTGCTATTGTTTTCTTCATTTCTATTTCATTTATTTCTGCTCTGATCTTTATGATTTCTTTCCTTCTACTGACTTTGGGTTTTCTTTGTTCTTCCTTCTCTAGTTGCTTTAGGCATAAGGTTAGATTGTTTATTTGAGATTTTTCTTGTTTCTTGAGGTGAGATCGAATTGCTATAACTTCCCTCTTAGAACTGCTTTTGCTGCATTCCATAGGTTTTGGGTTGTTGTGTTTTCACTGTCATTTGTTTCTATGTATTTTTTTATGTCTTTTTTGATTTCTTCAGTGATCTCTTGGTTATTAAGTAGTGTATTGTTTAGCCTCCATGTGTTTGTATTTTTAACAGATTTTTTCCTGTAATTCATATCTAGTCTCATGGCGTTGTGGTCGGAAACGATACTTGATACAATTTCAATTTTCATAAATTTACCAAGACTTCATTTATGACCCAAGATATGATCTATCCTGGAGAATGTTCCATGAGCACTCGAGAAGAAAGTGTATTCTGTTGTTCTGGGTAGAATGTCCTATAAATATCAATTAAGTCCATCTTGTTTAATGTATCATTTAAAGCTTGTGTTTCCTTTTTTATTTTCATTTTGGTTGCTCTGTCCCTTGGTGAAAGTGGGGTGTTAAAGTCCCCTACTATTATTGTGTTACTGTCAATTTCCCCTTTTATGGTTGTTAGCATTTGCCTTACGTATTGAGGTTCTCCTATGTTGGGTGCATAAATATTTACAATTGTTGTATCTTCTTCTTGGATTGATCCCTTGATCATTATGAAGTGTCCTTCCTTGTCTCTTATAACATTCTTTATTTTAAAGTCTACTTTATCTGATATGAGTATTGCTGCTCCAGCTTTCTTTTGACTTCCATTTGCATGGAATATCTTTTTCTATCCCTTCACTTTCCGTCTGTATGTATCCCTAGGTCTGAAGTGGGTCTCTTGTAGACAGCATATATATGGGTCTTGTGTTTGTATACATTCAGCCAGTCTGTGTCTTTTGGTTGGAGCATTTAATCCATTTATATTCAAGGTTATTATCGATATGTATGTTCCTATTACCATTTTCTTAATTGTTTTGGGTTTGTTTTTGTGGGTCTTTTTCTTCTCTTGTGTTTCCCGCCTAGAGAAGTTCCTTTAGCATTTGTTGTAAAGCTGGTTTGGTGGTGCCAAATTCTCTTAGCTTTTGCTTGTCTGTAAAGCTTTTGATTTCTCTGTTGAATCTGAATGAGATCCTTGCTGGGTAGAGTAATCTTGGTTGTAGATTTTTCTCTTTCATCACTTTAAGTATATCCTGCCACTCCCTTCTGGCCTGCAGAATTTCTGCTGCATATCAGCTGATAACCTTATGGGGATTCCTTTGTATGTTATTTTTTGCTTTTCCCTTGCTGCTTTTAATATTTTTTCCTTGAATTTGATTTTTGTTAGTTTGATTAATTATGTGTCTTGGTGTATTTCTCCTAGTGTTTTTCCTGTATGGGACTCTCTGCACTTCCTGGACTTGGGTGACTATTTCCTTTCCCACGTTAGGAAAGTTTTCCACTATAATCTCTCTGAATATTTTCTCAGACCTTTTCTTTTTCTCTTCTTCTTCTGGGACCCTGTAATTCGAATGTTGGTGCTTTTAGTGTTGTCCCAGAGGTCCCTGAGACTGTCTTCAATTCTTTTCATTCTTTTTTCTTTATTCTGCTCCTCGGCAGTTATTTCCACCATTCTATCTTCCAGCTCACTTACTCGTGCTTCTGCCTCAGTTATTTTGTTATTGATTCCTTCTAGTGTATTTTTCATTTCAGTTATTTTGTTGTTCATCTCTGTGTTTGTTCTTTGGTTCTTCTAGATCTTTGTTAAACATTTCTTGTATTTTCTCAATCTGTGCCTCCATTCTGTTTCCAAGATTCTGGATCATCTTTACTGTAGTTACTCCAAATTCTTTTTCAGGTAGGTTGCTATTTCCTCTTCATTTATTTGGTCTTGTAGGTTTTTACCTTGCTCCTTTATCTGTGACATATTTTTTTGTCATCTCTTTGTTTTGTTTTGTTTTTGGTGGCTGGATTATGTTTCTGTCTTACTGGTTTTTGGCCTGAGGCTTCCAGCACTGGAGTTTGTAGGCTCTTGGGTAGAGCTGGGTCTTGGTGCTGAGATGAGGACCTCTGAGAGACCTCACTCCAATGAATAGTCCCTGGAGTCTGAGGTTCTCAGTTAGTCCAGTGGTTCGGACTTGGAGCTCCCGCTGCAGGAGCTCAGGCCTGACCCCTGGCTGGTGAACCAAGATCCTGCAAGCCATGCAGGGTTCAAAAAAAGAAGAAAAGGAGCAGAATAACAAAGAGTAAAACAATAAGATTAGAAAACTAACTGATGTGTTAGAAAGAATAAAAAAATAAAAATATAGATGAAACAACAACTGGAAGGTAAACTGGAACCACAATAGTAAAAAAAGAGGAGAAAAAAAAATACCCAAAAAGGCCTTGGCTGTGGGGCAGGGCTTAGGCAGGGGGAAGGTTTCAGCAGTTGGCAGGGCCTATACTTAGGACCCACAGGGCTGGAGAAGGCCCTGGGGGTAGTGGGGGGTGGGGCTTAGGCTCATGGTAGCAGGACAGGCCCAGGAGTGCCTCTGGCCTTGGAGCATGGAGGACCAGGTCCAGGACCCCAGCAGGCTCACTGGGCCCAAGTGGGCAGGGGATATGCTTGGCGTGTCCCTCCCCAGCCTCTGATCCCAGAGGGCCCCTCCCCATTGGCCTCTCTTCTTATTCCCCCCCCCCAACGCCTTTAGGACCAACGCAGCCCAGAGGGGGCCTTGGAGGGCAGGGGACCTGTCCTGGGAGCCCAGCAGGCTTTCCAGGGCTGAGTGGGTCGGGGAAATGCCTACTGCATCTCTCCTGATTCTCAGGTCCTGGAGGGTGCGCCCCCACCATGGCCTCTCCTCCTGTTTCCCCCTCTTCCCTCCCTCCTTCCCATGTCCTTAGGACCCATGAGGCTGGAAGGGGCCCCAGAGGATGGAGGACCAGGCCCGGGAGCCCAGCAGGCTTTCTGGGGCCCGAGTTGGCGGCAGAAACACCCACCGTGCCTTCCCTGATCCTCTGGTCCCAGATGACCCCTCCCACCCGCCTCTCCTCTTCTCCCCCTGCCTCCCTCCTATGCCCCTAGGACCAGCTTGGCTGGGAGGAGGCCTCAGAGGGTGGAGGACCCAGCCAGGGAGCCCAGCAGTGTTCCTGGGGAGGGTTGGGCAGGGCAAATGGTAGGTGCGCTCCCCCTAATCCTCCGAGCCCCCAAGGGTCCCTCCAGGTATGGGAACCCCTCTCCCCTCCCAGACACCCCTCAGGGGCTCCAGTCCTAGCTAACCTCCACTTCTCCTCCCCCCTCACTCCCCACCACATCCTACATGGTCTCTCAAGGGTTCCTCCTATCTCCTTGGGCATCAAGGTCCCCCACCAGTGTCCAGCAGGCTCCCTAGTTGTGGGGAGACACGAACTCTGCATCCTCCCCCACCGCCATCTTGACTCTGCCCTCCCAAAAGTGGTTTTTCTATTTTTTGGAAGCTTTTAAGTTGCTTATTTTTGAAAACTCTCAATCAGAATTGTGGAATCAAACAATAAAACTCAGTATGTATAGAAATCCATTTTATCAGTCTAGGTCCAGGGAGGAAAGAGATGGCATATGCAAAGAGTCTAACTAGAGAGAGTGTAATGATGTGTATCTTTACAAAAGAGTCCACAGAGTTAAAGAAACCAATTCATGGTGAAGGACCCAGAGCTAGCAATAGCTGAGAGCCTTTACTGCCCCGTATCTACCTGAGCAAGGGGAGAAAACAGCATTCTAGATCCCAGGTGGGACACAGAGTAGTAGGAGAGGAGCCATGTGACCAGAGCTGTCATGGTGGAACACAGTCTCTGCCAGAAACAGAGAGAAGCAGAGAGGGGGACTTTAAAATTATTTTTGATGCAAATAACAGAATATCCCGTTAATAGTGGCTCCAGCCATATGGACATTTATTGTTTACTTAAATTTAGAAGTGGTCTCGGGTTTGGTTAGGCAGGTTAAGGATGTCATCAGGCTTTTCTTGGGTTTCTGCTCCACCTCTAGTGTGATGGCTTTTTGGCTTCATGATTGTCACCGCCTAATGGCCAAGACAATAGCTAAAACTCCAGACATCACATACATACTCAAGGCTTGAAGATAGAACAGGTAATGGTGTCAGCAAGCTCTTCTTTTGCACCTTGTCCATTTTTTAAGGCATCTAAAGGTTTTCCAGAAGTCTTCAGCCAACGTCCACATAAGTCTCTTTAGTCAGAACTCTTTCACCTGCCACCTCCAGTTGCAAAGGATGTCATAAGTGTGAACATCTGGCAAAGGTGAATGGGATATCTTAACTGGTTTAGACTAAACCCAATGTAGCCATGAGTTGGGGTAATTTGGTTCCTAACTGTTGGGTAACCAACCAATGGTGTCTGCCCACAGGAACGTCTTTTTTTTCACACGTGGCTTGCTGGAATTGTAATTGGATTGCATTGAACCTATAGATCAATTTAGAAAAAATCGATAACAGTATTGAGTCTTCCAATTTATGAACATGGAATATCTGTCCATTTACTGAGGTCTTCTTTAATTTTTCTCCAGATAAGTTTTATAGTTTTCAGTGTCAAGGTCTTGCACACCTTTCAACAGATTTATTCCTAGGTATTTAATATTTTTCATGCAGTTACAAATAGTATTGTGTTTTTTTTTAATTTATGAAATTTATTTTCTTATATAAATTATGTATTTCTCTGGGCAGACAGCCTTCACCTTATTGCACTAATAGCACATCTGTAATACCAAGCTACAGGACAAGTCTTAACAAGGTCTCTATTCAGTGTAGCACTTGTCTACCGGGCACTGTAGAGGAGGATGAGGAAAAGCCAGGATCCAGCTCAGGTGAAGAAGGGGGAGGGGGCAATGTGTCTCCGCTCTGACAGTTGGTTTTCTCCCGGGAAGGGAACATTCAAAGTTATGTCTGGATTCTGGAAGTGGGAGGAGATCTTGGAGGCTGAGAAGCCCAATGCAGCACTGCAGCTCGGCTCCACAGGAACTTCTTAAAAGAACCTAAGGTAAAGAATAAAGTGCCCTGATTGAGTTCATAGGCACAACAGCTTCTAGATCACAGGTTCAAAGAAGGAAATAAATTACTAGGTTAGAAGGACACACAATCAGCCAGATTCATTTCTGTTTTCTGTTCTATTGTTGTGAAAACAGTCATTTTTTGCTTTCTCGAGATTAATGCTTTTCAGATAGCATTTGAAATTTCAATCTCCTTTTCTGTAATTCAGAATCACCTTTAACATCTGTGTTCTCTGTCATTTGGTACAGTGCTCAAGAAGGGAAAATAATAGGCCAGTGACTAAGAAAAACCTTGGAAGACGAAGTGGCCTTAGTGATTGTCACTAAAATGCAAACGTAGCTTGAAATAGTAAAGCAGGAGGCATGAAAGCTCTTCCAGGGCTCTCAGGAGGGCCCTTGAATGGCAGGAAGTGGAATATTATAAGTGTGTGATAAGAGTTACTCTTCTTTTTTTATTCATGTGGCAGTGGAGGGGAAAGAAAATTCTAAAGCAAGAAGACCAGACATAAATCATAAGAGTGTAGAGGAAATGTGAGGACAGCATGTTCAAGGGGAAAATGAAAAGTAAAAGAGTAAATTCTGGGCTTCCCTGGTGGTGCAGTGGTTGAGAGTCCGCCTGCCGATGCAGGGGTCACGGGTTCGTGCCCCGGTCAGGGAAGATCCCACATGCCGCGAAGCGGCTGGGCCCGTGAGCCATGGCCGCTGAGCCTGCGCGTCCGGAGCCTGTGCTCCGCAACGGGAGAGGCCACAACAGTGAGAGGCCCACATACCACACACACAAAAAAAAGAGCAAGTCCTGAATGCCAAGATTAGCTATGTTCTCCCAGCCACTGGGTCCTCCTTGGCAAGCACCCCACTGGCAATGAGGCCAACCTGAGCCTGAACCCCTCTAGTCCTTGAGCCTCTCTTTTCATTTCAAAGCTTGACAGCCTCTTTACCCAGAGCACACACTTCACTCTTAGGATAAGAAACAAAGCTAAGTGGCTCATCAGCTCATGACACAATGTTTTGGGACCTCGGCAGCAGCTTGATAGTGGCTGACCAGTTGAAATTTATTTTTCTCAAGCTGTTGTGATTCTGGGAATGTAAGGTTTGGCTGCTCGGTTAGCCTGAGTTTTCTGAGATGCAGACCTTGTGCAAGGGATTTACTGGGAGATTAGCTATGCAAGAGATTTATGAGAGGAAATGCTTGTGAGGAAAAAGGGGGAAGGAACTAGAGGGGACTGGGAGAGCTGCAGACTCCAATGCAGTTCTGACCCCTGTGAAGAAGAAATACATGAAGGAAGGAATGGAAGAAAGGGAGGGAGGGAGGAAGGAAGGGAGGAAAGGAAGAAAAGAGGGAGGAAGGGAGGGAGGGAGGGAGGAAAGGCCTCAGACATCAGTACAAGGCTAGGAAAGTTTTGGCAAAGCCTACACAGGGAGTCTTCAAGCCAAAGCCACCTGACAGAGGAATCACCCCCCCGCCCCGTCCCAGGAATGGGCCTGTCATGCTAAGTCATTGGCTGGATGGGTTTCAGAGCACAGCAACTGAGGGCATAGGCCAGTTATGCTTTCTGCAGTAGGAGATCTGGGAGATGGATTTTTATGGCCACCGAAACCTTTCAGGAGCAACGGGTTGTACAAGCAAAATTTGGAGATGTGTTATCTTTCAGATGAAGAAATACATTGATGAAGGCCCTTTATTAACTATTAGATTCATTTTCAATATCCATATTCAACAGTCATCTCATTTCTTAAAGAATTTTCAATGCTTTTTCCTTATCTTTACATATGTGATCTTATACCCCAGGTTTTCTGAAACAGTCCATTTACAGATTGTCCCGCTGGCCCAGCATCTAAATAATAAAGTCCAAGTTTCCTTAGCTTGGAGTTCAGTCTCCCACAATCTAGTCCCAACCCACCTTCCAACCTTAATTATATACCATTTCACTTTACCTTGTATTTCAGCTCTTTTGTAACATTTGCTGTGTCCTAAATGATTCTTGTTTATCCACTGTTATCACTTTGCTCAAATTGTTTTCTCAACTAGAATTTATTCATAGCATATGTTTAGTGTGCCCTTCCCACGGGTTGAGCCCTAGATTTAGAACTAGATATACGTTAGGGAACAAAACAGATGTGGTTTATACCCTCTTGGAACTTCGAATCTAGTGGAGGAGAAACAGATAATAATCAGGTCAATAGACAAATACATGCTTGCAAATCATGTAAGAGTGTCAGAAGTAAAAGAACGGGATACTCTGACGGAATTAGGGAAGGGTTCTACTTTGATAGAGTGGTCAGAGAAGAGATGGCATTTAAGCTGAAATTTGAATGACGATAAACATGTAGTTACATAAAGAACTTAGTCTTTGTAGGTACAAATCCCATCATCTTCAAGACTTCATGGTCTTCTTGAAGTCTTTCCTGACCCTCTTCATCAGATTTTTCAACCATGTTAGCCCTCTGTTATGTACATCTTGCATACATTATATATATATATATATATATATATATATATATATATATAATGTTGTAGGTTATACTATATTTTTATGTTTGCCTCATCTTTCCTATCAGACTATAATCTTTTTGAAGTTTTGATAACTCATCTGATTTCTTTCTGTCTCTGTATCTAGCATGGTATTTAGGATAACACTCTTATCGCAACTAACAAACACTTTGTGTATGAACGAATAGTGTCCCCCCCCATTTGCAAGTTTCCCCTTTCTGACATTTATATGAATTCTCAAAGGACACAGAGACTTCATACAGTAGTTGAAAAACGCCCTTCACCTAGTCAGAGAGTTCTGAACTTCAACCAGAAGCAAATCTGTAGCAGTTAAGACCCTTTCTGTTGAGGCAAATGCACTATAGATTCTTTCAGGATAGGATTTTGTAAGTTTATCATTTATTTGAAAATCCATTATTATATACACCGAGTTTTAGGAAGAAAGTCTGGCTAAATGGTAAATCAGTTACTATTTTGAAACAGCTCTTCAGTAGGTAGTTACCACTGGCTGCTAGAATTTAACAGGTTGTTTGAATATATCAAACTACCATGTGTGTTCAGATACAATCTCACCTTACAAATGAGTAGCCTCTGACTTACAGATCAGTTCATGTAGATATAGATTTTTACGGTTGTTATAATTTTTTCCCTGTCTTCATAGAAACAAAGGATATAAACAAAGAGAAGGAGCATGATGTATTTTTGACAGGCTACCATCTCAGATCTTCATTTCAAAGTTTACCTGGAGAAACACTTTTCTTTGTTATGGACCTTTCCCCTGTATGGAGTATTTTAATGATGTCCTATTCTTTTCCTACGGGAAACTCCAACTATAGGCAAACTTTCATTAAGGCAAGAACTTCAGTTTTCACATTGTGCCTTGAAACTCCAGTATAGAAATGCTCCTCATCCTAAATTCAATGTCATTATATCCAATTTTACTCCCTCAAAAGTTGCTTATAGTAGAAAACTTGAAAAGATGTGTGCCAGCATTAACCCAGACCTAGAGAGACCATACATATTATTTTAAAAGGACAAAATGAGTGTCACTCACTCAGCTTCTGTACCGGTTTTTGTCACCTAAATAGTTTCCAGAAACAAGGGTTTACGACATCTTTTGGGACCAGAAATGAATCAACATCAAATTAACTTTTCTTTCTGCCTCTAAACACTGAATGCATTTTAATATCTGCCAGATTTTTAAAAAATTTTTATTGGAGTATATTTGCTTTACAATGTTGTATTAGTTTCTACTGTACAGCAAAGTGAATCAGCTATATGTATACATATATCCCCTCTTTTTTGGATTTCATTCCCATTTCAGTCACCACAGAGCACTGAGTAGAGTTCCTTGTGCTATACAGTAGGTTCTCATTAGTTATCTATTTTATACATAGTATCAATAGTGTATATATGTCAGTCCCAATCTCCCAATTCATTCCACCCCTCTTGCCCCTTGGTGTCTATATGTTTGTTCTCTATGTCTGTGTTTCTATTTCTAAGATTAGAAATAAGATTGTCTATACCAATTTTTTCAGATTCCACATATATGCATTAATATACGATATTTGTCTTTCTCTGACTTACTTCACTTTGTATGACAGTCTCTAGGTCCATCCATGTCTCTACAAATGACCCAATTTCATTCCTTTTTATGGCTGAGTACTATTCCATTGTATATATGTACCACATCTTCTTTATCCATTCCTCTATTTTTGGACATTTAGGTTGCTTCCATATCCTGGCTATTGTAAATAGTGCTGCAATGAACATTGGGGTACATGTGTCTTTTTGAATTATGGTTTTTGCAGGGTATATGCACAGTAGTGGAATTGCTGGGTCATATGGTAGTTCTATTTTTAGTTTTTTAAGGAACCTCAGTACTGCTCTCCATAGTGGCTGTATCAATTTACATTCCCACCAACAGTGCAAGAGGGTTGGAAATTCTACCCAGTATGCAACTTTGTTCATCTCCTGGCAAGAGGTACTTGTTGCCACTACTTTTGAACCACTTTGAAATTCATTCCTGTCCCTATGACATCACTATCTCCCATTCTCTCAGCTTCAGTCCTCACACACATGCAATTCATATTGCCTAGGTTAAGGTTATAGTTTTCAGAACAGTGAAAAAAAGTTTCATTTAACCAGTTAGTCCAATACATATGTATATCTGTATCTGTTCCTTTATTTTTACTTGTCATTAAAATGTTATCTATCAAGAGAGAACCTGTAAATGATAGCTTTTAAGTAGAAAGAAAGCCATTAAAATGAATATATAAAATGTGCACCAGTTTAAATCTGTTGTATTAATTTATAACTCATACTTCTGCTTGTGATTTTGAATATCTCAATGCCCTGAGCCTGGCATGGAACAGAGGAATAACATGGCAGAGGAATGACAGATCAGGAGTCAGGGAGCACAGCACAGTGGAAAGATCCCTTAACAGACAAGGCTGGAGACCTAGATTATATTTTCAGTCCAACTAACTAGTTATGTGGTTTTGAGCAGTCCCTTAACCACTCTGGGGCCCAGTTATTTCATCTCTAAAATTATGGCCCATTTAACAGTTAGGTCCATTCCAACTTCAGCCTTCAATCCTTTTATTTTGTTTTATTTGTTCCTTTCATTTACTGCTGTCAGATTCTGGTGATGATCCAACTGAAAGAATTCACAGACAAACATTCAAAGAAATACCAACTAGACTGTGGGGTTTAAGCGTATGAGCTCTAGAGCCTCTGCCTGGCTTAGGTCCAGTAGTTACTACCTTGTGATTTGGGGTGAGTTACTCACCCACTCTGTGCTTCACTATTCATATCTTTAAAATGATGGTAACAAGAGCACTTGCACCATAGCTTCGTGAGATTGTTTCAGGAATTAAAAGAGATCATTTCTGTAAAGTGCGTAACATGGTGCGTGGCTCATGGAAAGTGATTATTAGCTATCAGCTAGTATTATTGTTCCATATTAAATATCTATGTGCCCATGGTACTGTGCAGAGTGAAGCCACAGTATATCCCCATTTCTGCCTATTGTGAATTTAAAATTTCCAAAATGCCAAAGTTCTCATCCAGGGAGGTGATATGTGGAAATGCAGTAAAGAAATCATTTATTTTTATTATTTTGTTATTTGGCTGAAGAAGGAAATATTGTACTCAGCTGTCATGAGAAATTATTATCCTGAATGAAGAAGACTGGAGAACAAGAGCCAAGAGGTAGAGATAAGAATAGTAAAGGAGGCGACAGGAATGGGAAGATATGAATGCCTTTACTAAGAGTCACAAATGTTGATAATAGTCTCTAGATTCTTAGTGTGTTGCGTTTTTTTGGCTGCATTAGGTCTTCGTTGCTGCACACAGGCTTTCTCTAGTTGCGGCGAGTGGGGCTACTCTTCATTGTGGTGCGTGGGCTTCTCACTGTGGTGGCTTCTCTTGTGGAGCACAGGCTCTAGGCACGCAGGCTTCAGTAGTTGTGGCGCGCGGGCTCAGTAGTTGTGGCGCACGGGCTTAGTTGCTCCACGGCATGTGGGATCTTCCCGGACCAGGGCTCGAACCCGTGTCCCCTGCATTGGCAGGTGGATTCTTAACCACTGTGCTACCTGGGAAACCCCAGTGTGTTGGTTTTAATATGGCTATTTGTGAGGTACCAGAGAAACAGTAGCTTATTTTCTTGCTTTTGGACAGGCTGACTGAAAATTCATCAAATTTAGGTATTTAATTTTTTAAAAAGTCTGGAATATGTACGCACAGAATTAGTTCTTCTGCCTCAACAATGAATGAATACCTCTAAGTCTCACTACAAAAACAGTTTTGGAGCAAAACATCAGTATGGGTTTCCATAGTGTTGTGATTTAAGGAAATGCGAAAAAAAAATAAATAAGCATTCCACTTGAGTCTCTGGGAAGATGAGCTATGTCATTGAATTGACCTAAAGCCACAGGCATAATATTTCTCAGAAATGGCCTGCTAGGAAAGCCATTTAATTTTGTCATAACATTAATAGTTTTCACAATGATTGGTGATCTGGCACACACGGAGCATAAGTATTAGAAACTCTTCGCAACTGTTTCTGACTCCTTCACAAGACGTAGCCCCAAAAGAAAAAGATAAAGCTCTTTTCTGGCATTGATTTTTAAAAATTTAAAAAGCATTCGTTGGATAGAGGCCAAGAATTTATAATGACTTTGACTTAATTGTGCAGTGTCAGATGGTGATTCCATCAGGCAGTATTAACTGACAAGGAATGATGGGAAGAATGGAAAGACCATACTGAGGATTATATTGGCTAATGACTGGGTTCTGGTTTCTGGACCAGGGAATCTCTGAGGTCATGTAATTATTGCTCAAATATTTTCCTGATGTTAACTTACTAGGTGGTGTTATTTTTGCTATTTGTTTTAGATTTTTAATAGTACTATAAAACTTGTGGCCATTTAAAGTAACTTCAGCTCAAGACATTTGACTGAATGAAGATTTAGGAAGCTGTTTATCCTTAGAACTGCACTTGCTCTCAGAGTAAGAACTGCACCTTCCAGGGAAGATTTCCATCTGACTCTAGAGTCCAGAGCCTCACAAACATGTTGTCTGCAGCGGCCCCTAGTCAGAAATTCTTAGCCTATCCAGCATGCAGTGCAGCCCCTGAAGTCTCCCCTACTATTGGTATAAGATTGGGATCTAGACCTTCTGCAAATTAAGCCTCAGTCACAAAATGCAGGGATTCATTTCCAAATTGTTCTTCCAGAGGAGAAATTAGTTTCTTTAAGTACATAATATTGTCTATGACTGTGCCTCTTGGCATTTCTCTTTCTCTAACTTCTACCCAGCCATCCTCCAGGGTCCACTTCAAGTCTTACTTCCTGCATGTAGGTTTCCCAGTTTGTTCCAGCTTTCAGTGATCTGGACCACATCACTGCTCTGGTTAGTTACTCATCAGACAACGTTTGGGGAAAGGCCCTCTAGCAATACTTTGCTGATACTGACTCATCCTTGCTGTTGTTCCACCGTGGGTATGTTCCTGTCTGGCTCCTCCAACAAGCTGTAATCTATTTGAGCATGGGGATTTGTCTAATACTTTTACTTCTCACAACCCTTGCATCTTATATTGCTAAATCTATGATAACTAATTGGACACATAACAGCCACTTGATAAATGTTTTTAAGAAATGAGCAAACCAAGTATTTCTTGGTAGTACTCTATACCAGGCACCACTATGGAAAGCTATGTAATTTGGAGAGCATCATTTCAAAAGCAGGAAGTTTATCACTCGTAAATTATTTCAGGTATTTGATTTTGACATTATCTTGAAGACATAAAATTGCCTTAAAAACAGCTACTTGAAAGTGGACAAAAGTAGAAATGAATGAATGAATGAGTGAATGACATACCTAAAGGCCATGAAATGTGGAAATGATTTTTTTTTAAGTTAACCTGATCTGTTTTTCTTCTCTAATCTCGACTGTGGGTGAAGAGTGGGGAAGAATTTTTAACAGGCAAATATTCCTGATCCTTGGCTCTTAACGTTAGGGACAGTAGGAGAAGGGAATACCTGCTTGGAAAATTAACTGGCGCTGCAAAGTGTAAATGCTTGGGCCAAGTGTAAATTTTATAGGCCAGGTAGAATTTTCACAAGTCTAATGACTTTTGAAAACTACTTGTACCCTGGCTCAAAAGACGTTTTTCTTGCTGCCTGTAGTAAGCATTCAGTAAGCTGTGTTTGGGACCTGGACCAAAATGCTGGCCTTTCATGTCTCAAAGCTTACTGATCTGAGTTCAGAAGTCCCTCCATACACAATTTAGTAAGATCAGCAGCATAAATATGGAACCAGAGCACAAATATGTCTTGTTCCCTCCAGAAGGAAAATGTGAACTCTCTTCTCATTGGAAGTCTATTGATTACCTAATCCCAGATGTTGTGACACAGTTTTCATCCAAGTGTTGAAGAACAGACAGAAGCCCCTTCTAAAAGCTTAATTTTCATTACTCATTTGGAAGGGATTTTTCAGGGCCTATAAGACATGCAAGGATTATGCCTTGTGTTTGAGAAATGGAAAAGAAAAACGGAAGGAAAAATCATATAGACAGGTGCTTCTCAAACTTTAAGGAGCATATGAATCACCTGCGGAACTTGTTCAAATGCAGATTCTTATTCTGAAGGTCTAACGTGGGACCTGAGAATCTGCATTTCTAACAAGCCCCCAGGGGCCACTGATGCTGCCAGCACACAGACTGCACACTGCTTTGAGTAGCAAGCTCTACAGGACAAAGAGAATGTTTTTTACAGGGAGCACAAATTACAATTCTAGGTTACAATTCCAAGGAATTAATGACTAAAAAATTCTGCCTTGGGCTTCCCTGGTGGCGCAGTGGTTGAGAGTCCGCCTGCCGATGCAGGGGACACGGGTTCGTGCCCCAGTCTGGGAAGATCCCACATGCCGCGGAGCGGCTAGGCCCGTGAGCCATGGCCGCTGAGCCTGCGCGTCCGAAGCCTGTGCTCGGCAACGGGAGAGGCCACAACAGTGAGAGGCCCGCGTACCGCAAAAAAAAAAAAAAAAAATGCTGCCTTTCAACACTCTGTGACACAACAAGAATGGAAGGTGAACACAAGCCATTTACCATTTCAAATGGGACAGGAGCATTACTGGTGCATTAATCTGTGTTTTGTTCCAGCTCCCATTCCAAAGGCAGCCAAGATTTCTTTTTCTCTTGGCCCCAGGGGATTTTGCAGGTCTAGAACAGGCCTTCTCTTCCTAGTTTTTTTTTTTACAAATGTTGGAGAGAGAAGTGAGCATCTCTGGAGTTAAGGAGAGTTGGGACCCAAAGAGAAGAAAGAGAAAGACAATGGATACTTTTTTTGTAAATGTTTATCTCTGTGTGAGACCTCCAAAGACCCTCCCTTGACCCAGGAGTAGGAAATAGAGCTATTTCCTATAGAAATAGCTGCAATTGAATATCCCACGAACTTGGTAAGAACTGAGGAGACTCCGAGTCAGACTCAAATCAATCTTAGAGAAGTACAGTAATGCGGCATTCTTTGCACCCCGATGACTTTGCCAAAAATTTATACCTGCTTCACGTGAAATCTATACCTAGGCAGTTTACAAGAATATGCCCTTAAGGTTTTTTAAACTCCACAGCAAAATATGCTAACGAGAAAATAAGGATATTTTTGTGCACATGCACTGATACAAAGCTGTTAACAGAAATGAATAGAGGAGACAGAAATAATCCACCATGTAAACTTGAACCTTTGCTTGTAGTATGCATTCAGTACATAATGCTGTCACTTTTGACATTTACTGAGGTTAACACATTGCATACTCCCCAGAAACTGTTTTTCCATCCAGCTTATGGCTTTGTTGGTTGAGTTCTACAGGAAAAGGAGATTTAACTGTCTAAGATTTTGTTTATTTTCCAAATTCATTCCCTAGATTTTTCATATCATAGTCTAATTTCTTCTGCTTATTAAAGAAATTGGACTACTTTTAAAAAGTCATAAAACAGTTATTGTCTTGGGCATTTTTAAGCAGATTGATGCTATTGAGATAGGATAGCCATAGACTATAACCTTCATGAGGGCAGGGATAGATATTTCAATGTTGTGTCCTTAGAGCTTTGAGTCATGCCAGCCGTATAGTAGATATGAAGTTATCAGTTGTTATTTGTCGATTTAATGAATAAGTAGAAACAGTTCTTTAGCCCACTGCCAGAAGCACCTCATAAATTTTCAGGTAACTGTACAGATAGCCTCTGAAATATAATTTCAATCAAATATTTTGTTTTTTAATTTCTAAACGTTTTGCCAGAGGCTTTTTGATCAGTGGTTTCCGCCAAGAAGCTAGTAAATGCTGCCTAGTGGGCAGACTTGGGCCTTCTGCTCCCTCTTTGGTCAAAGCAGCCCTACTTTAAAATGAACAGACTGAGTCTTTACTGTCAGAACGAGGTTATTCTGTTAAGTGAAAGTGTCTGAAATCTTCTAGAACCTTTCCAACATGGCATTAAAGGAGCCTTGCCTCAAGAGGAAAGGGGGATTTGACACGGCCAACTTTGCAGGGAGGAAGGGAACATTTAATAGAAATTTATTACCATATTTTTATTTCTCAAGAAGTTGAAACTTTTCAAAACAAACATTCGTGTTAATTTTTGGACCCTTCTGGGTTTAAAGTCTCAGCTGATACAAATTTATGATTATTCATGTGTTTTAGTACTTAATGGTCATGAGGGTGAGGGTAGTCCTGAAGAAGAGGTCACTGTGAACTAAAGGAGGGAAGCAAGGGGGATGGTCCTTAGGAGACTTGGCAGGAGATGTGGAAAAGGAAACTTTCACATAGAAATCAAGCCATGTAGAGAAAGCCTTATTTTGTCAAGGTCTTCTGAACAAGTAAGAACAATAGAGAATAATGGATATGTTCTCAGTCCCCTCAGAGATCATTCCTGGGCCATTGTAAGAGCCCCTTGGATTCCCCAATCCCTCAGGCATACAGCTGAAGAGCTCAGTTTCCTAAAACAGCCCTTTTGTCCTATCACGCTCTAGTTCAAGAATCTTAGTGGTTCACATTGCCAAATGCTTCAAGTCTGTGTTTTGAGGCCATCTGACTCTCCACTAAATGTCCAACCTTTCCCCCATCTCCTCCCAGACACACTCCCCGTCATGGCTGTATCTGTCCTTCGCAACGCTCCTCTGAGCCAGTCTTGCCCTTTTATCATTGCCCTGGGCATGTTATTTCCCTCACCTGCCCATCTATCTGCATCCTCCATTCTACAAGCCTTCAAAATGGATTCCGGTCCCATCACTGTCATATAAATTGTCAAGCTACTCCTGACTGTGCCACTCTCTCACTTCCCAAAGTCCTCGTGCATCAGCAAGTTGTAACCATTTTCGCCCTCAGGAGCCTCAGGTAGCATCTGGTCTGTTAGTTTTGCTCCCGGACCAGATGAAAATTTCTAAGCCCAGGAATTTCAACTATTTCAACTACTTTTCCTTAGCCCACAGAACCTAGCAAAGAGCTAGGCATTTAGGCAATGCTCCCTATAAATGTGCAGTTTGCCATCTCAATATTTTTCATTTTCAAAGACTGGGTTTAGGGAAGACATTTTCAGACAATGTGGACGTGTCATCCGTTACCTTTATAACATGCTGCCGGTTATGAATAATTAACATTGTGGTTAAAGCTTAAGAAACAGAGGAGGTTACCTGTTCACACTACACTCTAAAAGTAGAAATTTGAAAAAATAAACACATATTTAGTGGGTTTTAATTAAAGAAAATTATGTGATTATCAATTTCAATATGTCTGAAATATACCAGTTTGTGCCAATCTACTGTAAGAAGGTGTCCAAGGAGGGAGAACAATGTTAATTATTTCCGAGAGCTTTGGGTAGATTCTAATTATTGGGAATAAGTGTTACAAACAGTTCACATTCCAGTGTGACTTGAAGTACATGTTTGGAGCCTCCATGTTCTCTAACGCTGTTATGCTACTCGTTTATCACATACACTTGGGTCACATTTTCCTGTGTGGAGAGAATATCCTAATGATAGTAACTGTATACAAATAGTTGACATTCCATGTTCCTCCTTAGCAGTCTTTTCAAGAAAAATCACTGATGGAGAACATCAGTGGCCAGTTCAAGGGGAGAGGTGAAATGTCAAAAATTGTCAGAAGGGAGCCAATTATCAAGGGAGGTTTTGTGAAGGAGGGGTGATCTCCGGGGAGTTGGAGATTTTTGCTTAAGGAGGGAAGGATGGAAACTTTCAGCAGAAGAGGATAAAGAGAAAAAGGTAAAGGAGAAAGAAAAGAGAACACAGGCTGACGATCGTAGGCACGCCGTCTTGACTGAAGCGTGTTTGCGTTAACAAGTTGTGGGAAAGAAGTTAGAGAAAAGCAGTGCCTTCTGAAGAAACGCTTTGAATGTTGAGCTGCAGAATTTGGACTTAATCCAGTAAGCAAGAGGGTGACATTTGAGTCCATCAGCAGGGGCGTGGCAGGATGAAAATGGTATTTTAGGAAGATTAATCCAACATTGCGCAAAGAATAGACTGGAATCCCTGCTCAGGGCAGAGATAACAGGAAGCTTTGGAATAAGGCGTGGGTGAAGAAATGAGGCCTCGTTAGGGAAGTGGAAGTTGGCAAGAAAGGGAGTAGCCTGGGAAACACATCATGGAAGGAAAGAACCAATGGTATGTTCTGACAACTGGTAGAAAAAATGAGAAATCATAGACAATCCAAAATTGTAAGTCCAAGTCCAAGAAAACAGTGATGATGCCATTTCTGGAGACTGGGAAAAGATATTAGCCAATCTTTAGATTACCAACTATTTGCGTTCAAAGATTCTGCCTGCTTTAACAGCCTTTATGCCCCCCTAAGCAAATGAGCAACCATTTATTTGTTGCTAATTGTCAGGAATTTTCATAGGGTTTCCAGGAAAATATTTGCAGCTACATCTACAGCTTTTAAATCTGTTGCAGATAAGGTAACAAGCAAAAAGTAGATAAAGTCCCCATTATTACTGGGCCAAGGGGTTCGTTCATGCATTTCTCCATTCAACAAATATTTATAAAATGCTTACTTTGTGCTGGGAAAGTAGATCCTTGCTTTTCTCAGGACTTATATTCTAGTGGAGTGAAGATAGGAAAATAGAGAAGAATACAAATAATTGAACTCAACGCAAAGATAAATAAAGGCTATGAAGAAAATAAAACATAGCGATGTCCTACAAGTGACTTGGGAATGACTCCTTTAGATTATTTGGTCAGAGAAAGCATCCTTGAGAAGATACCATTTGAGCTGAAGCCTGAGTCAATCACACAGAATCATGTGGGTACTAAGAACAGCAGGGGTTGAGTCTGAATAAGATCAGTAAGTTTCAGGGCTGGGGCGTAACGGTAAGAAGACGTTGGCGCAAGGAGAAAGAAAGGGAAGCAGGGGCCACTCTTGGAATATACTAGCCAGGATCAGGAGCAAGGGACAGGAAGCATAATGCAAACTGACTTAAGTAATAAGGAAAGTAATTCATATAATTAGAAAAACAGAGTTGGTGCAGGCTGTGGATCGGCTAAATCCAGTGGCTTCAAATTCATTTTCCAAAAGATGTCTTTGCCTGGGGTGGTGGTGTGATGAATTGGGAGATTGGGATTGACATGTATACACTGATGTGTATAAAATGGATGACTAATAAGAACCTGCTGTATAAAAAAATAAATAAAATTAAATTTGACCAAGTTGGTAAAATTCCAAAAAAAAAAAAAAAGATGTCTTTGCCCTGTCAGTTGTATCAGCTACATGTTCAGGTTTGGGGTGAAATAGGCAAAGCAAGGAGCCTGGGGCCTTCTGTAAATCTTTTCCCTTAAATTTTCTAGAATCCCCCCCAGTAAGATTCCCTTTGGGGCATTCTGTAAATCTTTTCCCTTAAATTTTCTAGAATCCCCCCCAGTAAGATTCCCTTTGGGTCACATCCTCTTTCTTGAACTTCAGAAGAGGATGGGAATAACCCTCCGTCCAATTATACCTACTCTTGGAGCTGGGGTTGGGTTGGCTTCCCTTGAGGCACATGAGCTGCTTGGGGAGGAGTGGTTACCTGAACAAAATCACGCTTCTGTTGAGAAGGAAAGAGGAAGGCAGTCTGGGTAGACAACCAGCCGTGTTTACCACACAAGAGGTCTTGGTGGCCCTTACAAGGAGTTTGGGCTTTAGTCTGATTACATGGGAAACCATGGAGAATTTTAATGAAGTATCATGATCTGGTTTATGCTTTTAAAAGGTCACCCTGTTTAATGTTTCAGTAGTTAATTGAAGGGGGCCAAAAGTGGAAGTGAGAAGACCAATTAGGAAGCTATTTGAAAGTCTAGGCAAGAGGTGTTGGGAACTTGGGCTATAATAATAGCAAAGGAGAAGGAGAGAAGTGAATTGAGATGGAACTGACATAATTTGTCGGTGGGTTAAATAAGGGCATACGAGTTAGGGAGACTGAAGAAATGAAGATGGCCTATAGGGTTTTGGATTAAGTACCAGCGTGGATGGTGAAATAATTTACAGAGATAGTGAAGAGTTGACAAGGAGTGGGTTCATCGGGGATTACTTGAGAGTTGTGTGTTAAGACTGAGATACCTATTGGATATCTAGTGAAGAGGCCAAAGAGGCTGAGTCGAGCCTGGAGTTCAATGGAGAGGTTCAGGCTAAATAAAGATGGAGATTTGGAACCATCAGCATGTAGTGATGTTTAAAGCCATGAGACTTGATGAGATTCCCCTTTCAGGGGGGGATGGGGGCAGAAAAACTAGGGAAGTGAAGAGTCTGTGAAACTACAATATTTAGGGGGTAAAGCAAAGGAAGAGAAGCCAGCAGAGGTGAGCAAGAAAGAACAGCCAGTGAGGTAAAAGGGAGACCAGGCAAATTTGGCATCATGGAAGCTAGGCAAAGAGCGTATCTTTAAAAGGCAATGGTTGGCTGAGTCAAACGCACCTGAAAAGTTGAGTCAAATAAGGAAAGAGAAGAGACCATTGAATTTGACAAGAACAGGTTTAGTGGAGGGGAAGGGTCAGAAACACAGCTGAAGAGGATTCAAAAGAGAAGAAAATAGGAAGTGGCGTCAATCGTTCAGGCAGGGCTTCAAAGATCTGGGAACAGGAAAGATGCTTCTTGGCAGCACATCTCCTAATGACTCAAAAATGAGTGTACTTTCCAGATACGTTTTTTAAATTGTTTTTTGATGTTATTCTTTAGAAAGAGAAATGTCCTGTTGTAGTTTTCATTTGAAATGACATTGGTGGCCCAACCATTTCTGGCTTCTCTAGATCCCTTTTCCCTACATGCTCCTTCCACTGAAAAGAAACTAGGCCATTCAGATTTTTCCAATGTAGAGCAGGGGGCTAATAGCAGACCAGACTGAGGTAGGATCTGTATAGTCATACCTATTATTTTGGGTGCCCTTCAGTTTCACCAGCTGCTGCTTAGAAGTTCATTAAATATATATATATATAAATAAAATGTAAATTAATATAAATTATAAATACTACATGCATATAATACATGTTATATATATATTTGCATTTGCTGATTTCCTAAACTTGAACTGTATAGAGTCCCAGATCCTCCTTTGTCCCATCTACCCAAAGGTGTCTTTCTCAGCCTTTTTAACTTATATCTACCAGAAACTAGAGCGGGGCAGAAGCTGTGTGGGAGTCCTGTCCCTCTCCCTCCCCCTCACCTCCTGGCCTCAGCACAGTAAAAACTCTGTTCAGAACTTGGCTCACTGCTGCCTTTCCCACCTTCAGTCAGGGAACACTTAAAGCCATACAGTGTCCCTGTCCCGCCAGAAAGCCTATGGGCAGGGCACCCCTTCAGGCTGACACAGAGGCATACTGTGCAAGGCAGAAATTATCACAACATTGTAAATCAACTATACTTTAATAAAATTTAAAAAAAAATTTTTTTAAGTAAAAAAAATAATAATCTCTGGCACATAGTGTTTATGAGTACGGTACAGTTCACTGAGAGCAGTTAACGGCATTTATATATGCCACTCATCGGACAGTTATGTCCTATGCTGATTCTTGCACTGTTTAGTTTGTGTTTATATATTTGCCCCCTCAATTAGATTACAAGTCCCTTCAAAGTAGGAACCACATTTTATCCTTTCCAAGCCTTTCCATATGTGGCCAGAGCAGTGGCCACATATGGATGATCAATAAGGCTTTTGATTTTTTTTCTCTATGTCATATTGTCACCACACTACACATAATTCCAGCAAGGAATCAAAGCTTATATTTTAGACTATAAGACTTTGCCTGCCCTGTAGATACAAAGAAATGGATCTCCTTTTCAGCTGAAACATATTCCTTCCAGAAAAATGTCATAAGTTTTTTTTCACCCCCAGTATAACTTTCTGCTTTAAATTGTTGTTATGTGATTTGATGGACTCTTTTGACTCTAATTTTAACTGTCCATTTTGGAAATTCTGAAGTTAGATTTAGGGTTAAGCTTCAGTGCCCATAAGGGTTGCTTCTCACTGGAGCCAGAACTACAGAAGGCACAACAAAAAGGACGAAGTTCAAAAAAGTAAGCTTCAGGTACCTTTCTGCCAAGGTACGTGTCTACAGTGGATTGTCACCTTATCCATCTCCATTCACTTTTTGGTAGAGCTTCTATTTTCTGCTGCAAAATAATTTTTGGAGCTGGTTGCATGTTAGCTACAGAGTTTCAATAATGTCTTTCCAAAACTGGGCTTCAGAAAATGAATCTAAAAATTTTGAGTCAAGTATCTGTGAGAAGCTGTGTCAAAGTTTTATGTTTCTTTTACCATATAAAATTGTGACAAATATATCTATAAAGTGTACATGACCTTCCACTAAGAATCTTTGTTAACCAATAAAACCTGTAATCTCATAGATACCAATCAAAAGGCCAGCTAGCCATCATACTACAGATATTAATGGAGGGCCTAATATGTGCAGGGTTGGAAAGGATAAAATGTGGTCCCTACTTTGAAGGGACTTGTAATCTAATTGAGGGGGCAAATATATAAACACAAACTAAACAGTGCAAGAATCAGCATAGGACGTAACTGTCCGATGAGTGGCATATATAAATGCCGTTAACTGCTCTCAGTGAACTGTACCGTACTCATAAACACTATGTGCCAGAGGTTTTTTTTTTACTTAAAAGAAATTTTTTTTAATTTTATTAAAGTGTAGTTGATTTACAATGTTATGTTAATTTCTGCTGTACAGCAAAGTGGCTCAGTTATACATATATATATTCTTTTCCATTATGGTTTACCAGAGAATATTTAATATAGTTAGCTGTGCTATACAGTAGGACCTTGTTGTTTATCCATGCTACATATCGGCGGTCCCCAACCTTTTTGGTACCAGGGACCGGTTTCTTGGAAGACACTTTTCCCACAGGCCAGGGCGGGGGTGTTGGGGGAATGGTTCAGGCGGTAATGTGAGCAATGGGCAGCGGTAGATGAAGCTTTACTCGCTGGCCCACCGCTCACCTCCTGCTGCGTGGCCCAGTTCCTAACAGGCCACGGACTGGTAGCGGTTCACGGTCCACGGGTTGGGGGACCCCTGCTATATATACTAGTTTACATCTGCCAATCCCAAACTCCCAATCTTTCCCTCCCCACCGCACCCCACCCCCTTGGCAACCACAAGTCTGTTCTCTATGTCTGTGAGTCTGTTTCTGTTTCGTAGACATGTTCATTTGTGTCATATTTTAGATTCCACGTACAAGTGATATCATATGGTGTTCGTCTTACTCTTTCTGACTGACTTCACTTAGTAGGATAACCTCTAGGTGCATCCATGTAGCTGCAAATGGTATTATTTAATTCTTTTTTTTATTGTGCCAGACATTCTGTGAAGTACTTTATGTATATCAGTTTCATTTTCTGAATGATTATCCCCACTCCATAGATGGGAATTACCTCTGATCTTCTCCCCATTCTGGAGAAAACAAGGAGAATGATATAAGGTGAGCAAAGACCTAGAATCAGGAATGTATCAGATGGCAAAGAGATGCATTGGTCAGGGGCTAAGGATCCATTTAGGGGAATAGAGAGAAATGAACCTCGGGCCCTATGGTAGTCTGTTCACCACCATATCCCAATGCCTAGTATAGTGCCTTATGCACAATAGATGCTTGATAAATATGTCTTGTACAAACAAATGGCCCTCTGGCTTGTGTCTGTAACCCAGACCAAGTACAGTGGGATAAGTGTAATTAGTGAATTAAAGCCATACACCAAAGAGCCTCGGGACCCAATGCCAACACCTCCCAATTCCCAACTATTACAGTGAAGGATTCAAGTGGGAAGGACACACCTAATGAGACAGGTGTGACAGCAATAGTAGCTCCAACTCACTGGGGTCCCTTTCATGGAACGTGACATGGTGACATAGTGAGCAGTGCACACGTCCTTACCCTGGCCTGCAAGACAGTGCAAGATCTGGCCCCTGGCACGCCGTGACCTCAAATGCTTCTTCTCGCCCCTCCCTCCCTCTGTTCCTTCTTCTCTCCCCTTGCCCCTCCCACACCGACCTCCTTTCTAGCCCCCAGTCCCACCTTAGGGCCTACACTCTTTCATGCTGTTCCAAGTCTCTGAGAGCTCCTCTCCCCGCATCTCAGTGCCCTCCCCTGCTACCTGGCATCATCCATTGGCTTATCTGTCTCCCTCTGCACACAGCAGACTGTACACCTGGAAAGGCACACCTCCCTCCACACTCCTCACCGTTGTATCCCTGGCGTCAAGGTCAGCACCTGGCATCTCACACACTGCAGTTCTGACCTCTCAATATCCCTCAAATACCTACTTCCCAAGGGAGTAGGATTTTGTTCAAGAAATGTTCCATGGAAATTGGTAAGTGGAACTTGGGAACGAGAGGCAGAGTGGCAGCTCAGACCAACCTGTTTATAAAAGGTGCCTTTGCCCAGAGAGGGGAAAACACAACTTTAAACCTCTGACAAAGTATATGCCTGCCTAGGACACCTTTACCATGCTGTGCTTCTGAAACACTGCCTGGTCTCAACAAGGAGATCCATGAATTTGCCACATCAACTGATCCCCAGGACTTAAAATTCCCTACTACCAGCCTCAGCCTAGTAAATGGGCACGGACTACACACCTCGATATCAAAACACTGGCTCTCTGCTGTAGCCAAAACCAAGCAAATGCATCTATCCATGTGACAGGAAGGCAGGTGAAGAAGTTAAACGATCCTATGTTCATTAGTTCTTCCCCTCACTGAGCACTATTAAGCGGCTCAATACCATGAAAATGAGTTGAAATGCACTGACTTTGCCTCAAGTTTGAGCATTCACGGTCCCAGGAGGACACTTGTCATCTAATGATGTGCTTTAGAATCTTCTTTTGTGCCAATTGAGACTCCAGAGACCACAGAATGTCTGCTAAATTCAAAGTGATATAAGTAAAGTCATGGTGCCTCACAGCGTTTCTCGAAAGACTTCCCAGTGAGATGCTCAGTAATTTCACACATGTGTACTGGGCACTCACTATATTGAAGGAGCTGTGCTAATGATGTGGTGGGTCAGAAGGAAGAGACAGGGTCCTCGCCTTCAAACGTCCACTTTATCATTCACTGGGCAGGTCAGATAACTGAGACGCCAGGCAGGGAATAAGAAATGCCATGGTCCAGCTATTGTGTGGAAGCACAAAGGATGGAGAGATGGATCCCATCTGGGAGAAAATTTAAAAATGCATCATGGAGGAGAAGACACACTCATCTTGAAAGATGAATGGAATTTTCACAGACTTAGATGGCAGAAAGCCTTGATTTGGAGCGTTCACCAGATTTTATGGTGTAAGTATTCCCACTATGGCCGATTTCAAGTTAATGACATGATGTCACTGAACACAGAGCTGGGAAGAGGTGCCAGCTCCGGCACATCATCTGTGAGTCACCATCTGAGCTTTGGGCTTTATTCAAACGTCTGACTCTATTGCTTTAATGAGTGGATTCACAGGTATTAAAAACATCTAAGACAACATTATAGAGGAAGAGACACCTCTGCCCTTCTCCCTACACCTCAGCCTGACCTTTTAATACTCTGTCTGTCCTTCCAGTCCCAGTCCTATGCCTCTGCCTAGCCACCTAGGACTGATAATGGTCCAGTGCCAACCTGGATGCTGTTTGCTTCTCTTAGCAGGGCTGTGATTCCCCTGGGCTCCTGCTATCACATGGCACAGAGGGATGGCTTTCCGCCCGTTGCCTGGTGTTGACACCCTTGCTGTTCTCCATAATGAGAAGCAGCTTTAAGGGCTGCTAGCTGGGCAGGGTGTTTCACTGTTCTTGTAGCAGTTGGAAGCGAAAGCCAGAGGAATTGCTGGGAAGCTTTGCTGAAGGAAGATGCAAGCCAGCTGAGACCCAGCATGCATATTAACTGCTCCCTTTCATACCTTTTTTTTTTTTTAAAGCACCCCCCAATGTGTTCTCCTTAAGTCACTGCACCCCTAACTGGCCTTATCACTCAAAGAGCTACGTTTGAAAAGTCAGGCCGTAGTTTCTGTCTTTAATTGCAAGCAGATGTCCTCGGTATGTGCATAAACTTGTGTCAGGAGGATTTTTTTTTTTTAACTCGCCAAGGAGAGCACTGCCAGACAGAAAAGGAATATGTGAAGCTTCAAGTTGTTAGGAAACTTCCACATTTGTCCACTAAGCCAGAGGTAGACCTGCGGGAAAAGAAGGTCTTTATGATTTCTCATTGCACATTGATTCTCCTTACCTCGAGGCCCAGCTACTCTCTAAAAGCATTTACAGCGAACTATGGCCGCTGCAGATTTAGTTCAGCATGTGCTTCATTTCATGACACCAGTTTCTCCTCCAAAATTGTTGTAGATTGTTTGTGAAGCAGCTTTTTTAGCATTAGAAGGTGTTTGAAACCACCAGCATCATTTCACAGCTCCGTTTTTTGTTTGTTTGAATTATCTCATGTAATGTGCTCTATGATTTACTATTCAAGTATAGAAGAAACACATTCCCTAGTGGAGATCTGGGGAGGTAATGCTGTCCGAAAGATTCAGAGATTTCCTGTTCAGATTACACAGGCTTCTTTAGAGCTGCCAAGAGCCGTAATGTGTAGGAGATAATACATTTTATTTCAGGAGAAACTATGGATGGAAATTCAATTTAGCCAGTGAGCCACAAAAGAAATAAAATTCCGGCTTAGAATTGTCACTGCACTCGGGCCCAGGACTTGGTGTGCCAAGGGGTAGCCATGACCAACATGACCTCTGCAGCCCCAGGACCTGCTGTGTAGGTATCACTCGATGACAGAGCAAAAGGAAGAGGCCTGGCTGCCAGGGTGTTGCAAGTCCTACCTGGTTCCTCGTGAACTGACCCCTGAAGGGTATTTCCGCCCAGAGCCTCAACAACCTGGCCCCAACAGTATAACTTTCCAGAATGTTTGCAGCATTCAAATAAATCGGGCTGCGCAAGTCATAAACACCAGCTGTGGACACTTAGTGGGGGACCCCTAGAAGAGGAGCCCCACAGAGGACACAGTGACTGATCAGAGCAAGAAAGTAGTGGGCAGTGAACAGGTTTCCAAACGTGTCATGTCATGAGGATCACCTGGCTGGGGGATGGAGCATGCAGGGTGAGCATACAGATGCTCAGGACCTTGCCAACATATGGATTGACCAGGGCCCTAGAGATTCAGATTCTGTAGAGCTGGCACAGGGCCTTGGAATCTGTATGTTTAACAAATGCCACAGTTAAATCAACTGTACTTCAGTAAATGAATGAATGAATGAATGCCACAGTAGATCTTTTTTTTTTTAAATATTCATTTATTTGGTTGCACTGGGTCTTAGTTGCGGCAGGTGGGCTCCTTAGTTGCGTCTCATGGGCTCCTTTGTTGTGGCATGTGAACTCTTAGTTGCAGCATGCATGTGGGATCTAGTTCCCTGACCAGGGATTGAACCCAGGCCCTCTGCATTGGGGGCGTGGAGTCTTATCCACTGCGCCACCTGGGAAGTTCCGCCACAGTAGATCTTAATGGTCAGACAAGTTTGGGAAACTGTAGAGTGGGGTGGAGTCAGAATCTGACTCCAGTTCCACTTTGGCCTCTGCCATATAATTGCTGGGTAGCCTTAGGCAAGTTATTTCTTTGAGCCTCAGATCCCTCATTCATACAATGTAACTAATAATATCCACTTCAGAGGGTTGTTGTGAGAATAAAATGGAAAAAATCATAAAATGTCCTGAAGTGTGTGCCTGGTACATTTTAAGGGCACAATAAACGTGAGATGTAAACACCTCACACACATTTTTTGACTTTGCCATCAGCCATCCCCTTCAGAGGCAGCAGGACGGTCTGGGGCATGGCATCAATATGACCAGACAGTGAGCTTGAACTTCAGCCTTATTGCAAGGAGGCTGCATATCTGGAGGAGATATGGACTTTAAATTGAATACTCTTCCGTGATGGTGATCATAGTTTGATAGAGAAAAAAGAACAGAAAGAAATAAGTGGGTCTGGAAAGAGCTTTGAGGTTGAAATCCAAGCTGGGAAAATTTTTGGAATATGCACAAGGATAAATACACTTCAAAAAGGCAGGAAAAGTCATCAAGCAAACTTGAGATTTACAAGGAAAGACAGTTTGCTGAGAATAAACAATTTTTCTTTGATCCCCTTTTAGTTGGAAAGCCAAAGTTTAAAGCATTTGTAATTCATCTACCTCCTTTCTTTGCAAGCCTTATTTTTCTACTAGGTGCCATGCCCTGTGCTCCTAACAGAGGTTACAAAGATAAAAGGAATACCCATCTCAAGAAACTTGCTGTGTGTCATAGGGCACAGGAGAATAAGCAGTTACAGCAAAGGGTGTAAGAATGGTTTCTAGGGCTGTTGGGTGGAGGACAGCTTACCTGCTTGAGGGAGAAAGCAAAACCTCTCAGTGGAAGTCTTTTTTTTCAGCTTTATTGAGATAAAATTAACATAAAATACTGTGCAGGTTTGTGTACAACACAATGATTCGATACATGTATATACTGTAAAATGATTACGGCAATCAGAGGAAGTCTTGAAATAGAGATTTCATGATAGTTACATCATCATTATCATTATAGTAACCATAAGCTAACAATGATAACGATAGCTGACATTAACCAATGCTTATTTTATGGCAGATGCCCTGTGAGGCCCTTTACGTTATCTCCTGTCGTGTAAAATTGTTGCCATATGCAGTATCTTGGTTTACCTACTTGTGTTTGCACTGTCTACTTGCGGCTGGTTCTAATGCCATTGCTGCACAACTGGTAAGTTACAGTACTCACCAGAACATTGATTCTCCCATACTAGCTTTCTTACTGATATAATAGGCAATTCACCAATTTACAAGAACTGGAACTGACGGCATTTAGTCCCAGGCAGATTACCATCCCCGATGCCACTGACCCTACTTCCCCAAAGTCCCACTGCCTGCATCCAGCCTGTGCAGGAGGACCGGAGTAGATCCTGGGCTTAGGGCATCATCCTGTCCTCATATGTGCAAAGCCCTAAGCTCACAAAGTCTAGGGTAAAAACATTGTCAAATTCTTTGTTGGAAAAGATGAGCTCTTACTTTCAGGGTAGTGGTAGCAATAATAAGTGACAATAATAATAACAAGAAGAATATCTAACATTTACCAAGCACTTATTATATTGCATATTTAATATATTGCATGTATTAACTGACTTAAACCTCACATGTATAGATACTGCAACTGTCCCCATTTTACAGACAGAAACTGAGGTCCAGTTGTGTGCCATAGTTGGGAAGCTGAGCACAAGGCTGGACATAAGTAGGAGAGGATAGATTGCAGTTCATTCTTAGGCAGGTCCACCATGAGAAGCTCCGCCTCAAGGCACTGCAAAGCACTAGTTCTCCAGTGTTTGCAGGATCACAATTCAGTTCTTTATTGCTTTATTTATTTATGTTTGGCTGCACCATGCAGCATGCGGGATCTTAGTTCCAGAACCAGGGATCAAACCCGTGCCCCCTGCAGTGGAAGCGTGGATTCTTAACCTCTGGACCACCAGGGAAGTCCCACAATTAAGTTCTTTGGAAAGACCATTCCCAATATGCCCTTGACCTCTCCACACATCCTAGGTCAGCTCTGCTCCACCCGCTCCCTACAGATCGTGGCTCTTTACATGCCTAGGTTGTGTCTTATCTCTGTCTTTATGCAGTGCTTGCCTTGGCTCCAACTGCCCTTTCCTTTCCTTTTCATTTCTTATTTATCCCAAATTCAGCGCCTGTCCAAGGGGTCACCTTCCCCAGGGAGCTTGTCCAGACTCGTTAAGGGCTACCACATTGCCGCTCCAATGCTGACCACTCCTTCATTTATAGATCCCTGCCCGGAAATAGTGGGCTCACCAAGGCCAGGGGCTGTAGCTAATTCATTTTATAATGCCCAGCATTTGAAAGCTCCTATAGGATATACTGGAGCTGTGATTCTCTGCTTATTGTCACCCTTCATTTGTTTTCCTCCATCGCTCGGCACTTCTAGACAGTGAGGACAGCTTGGACACTAAAATTGACAACTGAGGGTGACATCTCCATTTGCTAAGATGGCACAGTTTTTCTCATTGTGCTCGATTTGTAATCAGCACCCTCTCGGCACTGGCATAAATCTGTGGTTCTTCCCCAAGAATGCCATTTGTTCCTTTTATGCCTCGATTCATCACATACTGTGGAGGGTGTTAGCTGAGTAAGACTTTCTGCTTCATGAAAGTGTTACCAAATACACCATAAGGAGGAAAGCACCAGACGTCTGTCTGCAAAGAAAGCAAAATCCTGGTTTGGGAAGAGTCAAGGGTGGCCAGTGCTCCCCAAGCATTTCCGGGCCTGAGGTTTGGCTCTGTGGGCTCCTTGGGGCCTCATAACTGATGCCCACATTCCATATCAGTCGTCATTCTGGAGAAATTCGTCAACTTTCCTGCTGATCTGAGCCTGGAAACTGGTGTCTGTTTACTCACTTTCAAGCTGAAAATTGAGACAAACTTGCTGGATAATTTTGACAAAAATAACACACATGATTGCGTGTCATCCCATGATGGACTTAATTTTCCTCTTTTTTTGAGCTATCAGGACTTTCTCAAGGCATATATAGTTTTCAGTGAAATAGGTCATTCACAGTTGGAAGTTATACAACCTTGCCAAACCTTGACCAAAAATAACATTCTGGTGCCCAATTTAGTGCAAGGGGTAATAAAGTGTTCTCCGATTTGTAGTAAGGAATTAAAGGCAGGGGTTGGGGTCTAGACAATGGTAATAATAAAGACTAAGGATATCAAGACAGTGAGTAGACTTGAGGGGATTTTCATAAAATGCAGTTTTCCTTTCTGGTCACGTTAAAATCAATGTGTAGTACATTATCTACTCTAGGGAAACGTGTATTCCATTTGCTTTCTGTCGTAATTCTTTATTGTATTTGGGAGTAAATGAGCTTCTGCAGATGAAGTTAATATTAAAATTTAGAGAGAGACTGAAAAGAAACCCTTCCAGAGCTAATAGTCACACAGAATTTAAAATATTAATTCACCAAAGGCCCCCAAACCTAACTTCGCTTGGAAGAACACTCTCACTGATATGCCCAGGCTGCAAAAACTTTCACGCGTTAGAATTCTGCAGTATTTAGTGAAAGGATCTTAACTTCCTCTGTTAGGTTCTATATTCTGAACTTCAGACCCGACAGCTGCTTCCTAGTGGTTAGCCAGGTGGGAGGAGTTAGTAAAAAAAAGCACATTGAGAAGTGGATCAGGACAGATGGACAGGATTCACCCTCCCTGAAATTCAGGGAGATGGGTGTGGGCCAGCTCACTGCCCATGCATCTTCATTTTCTTCCTCTTCCTTTTTTCATATCAAAGAAAGATATCTTAGCGCTGTTACTGTGGGTTTCTATTGAGGACCAAAAGCATCAGCAGCTTCGCTGCTTTGAGGTAATGCTCTCTGTTTGTTGTGGGCCTGGACCAAACTGCCTCTCTGATAACCCACGGATAGCCTGATGGGATGGGAGGAATCTTGGAGACACCCCCTTCTCCACCAAGCCCAGATAACAGTTACAATACTTTTGTAGCTGAGGTGTTTGCAGTTCAACGCATTTCAACAGTTCAGTCATAACTACATTGATCATTTTCCATTTTTCCTGTTTTTGTTTTTGTTCTTGCTTATTTTTTTCCGGTACGCGGGCCTCTCACTGTTGTGGCCTCTCCCGTTGCAGAGCACAGGCTCCGGACACGCAGGCTCAGCAGCCATGGCTCATGGGCCCAGCCGCTCTGCGGCATGTGGGATCCTCCCAGAACAGGGCACGAAGCCGTGTCCCCTGCATCGGCAGGTGGACTCTCAACCACTGCGCCACCAGGGAAGCCCATTTTTCCTGTTTTTAATGCAACCTAATACTAGTATCAATAAAATTGAAAGTGCTTTTATAATAGATGACTCATTGCCATCTCGCGTCCTAAATTTCTGTCCCCCTCTTGTCCAACTTCTCACTTCCCCTCATTCCTTCCCTATTCCCAGGGTTGCTCACATGTTTATTTCTAAGAATAAACGCTTTTGACTGAACTGTTTTTAATACTCTTTTTAAAAAGAATTTATGTTCCTCCTTGTTTTCACAAGCAAGACTTAAGTTTGGACTCAAATGTTGTAGGAAGGCAATTTTTCATCCTCCTGACTGTGTCCAGGCATGAGACCAGAGGCAGCTAAGACCAGAAGGTTTCCATTTGCTCTGAATATTTAGGAGTTCTTTTCAGAGGGTAGGTGCAATTTTAGTTTGAAAAAGAAAGAAAGAAAGAAAAAGGAGAGAATTGTTGTGAGGTTGGGCCTGGTCACATTTTGACATTTGAAAATGAGATTGTAAGAAGGTCACATCAGACCACTTTTTATAGGGGTAACTAATGGTTTTCGTCTCTTTCTGTTCCAGCCACACCAGCTATCCTTGTCAGAGCATCTCAGAGTCTGCAGAGAGTTCATCCAGGCCTAGAGACAAGTAAGAATTTCACTCCCTTTTCTGCCTTCAACGATATTGTCCAGGTTTTACTGTAATTCAAGCTACTGTCCTTTCCCTATTTTATTTGGGATATGGTAACTGGATGAATGACTGACTGAAATTACATGGGCAAACTAACAAATTTTTTTTTCAGAATTTCTTTTTCAACTTTTCTGCAAGGCTGCTTCTTTTTTTTCCCTTTTGTTTTAATTGAACGAAAGATCCTTTAAATTCCAAAGTTCTTTACAATTTTCAAAAGTTTCATGCAAATGATTTCATATAATCCCATAATAACCCTTTCTTTCCTCTACCCCTGTCTTGCCCCTCCCTCCTTCCCTCTCCCCACTGGTAACCACTAGTTTATTCTCTATATCTGTGAGTCTGCTTCTTTTCTGTTTTATTCATTAGTTTGTTGATTGTTTTAGGTTCCACATATAAGTGATATCATACAGTATTTGTCTTTCTCTGTCTGACTTATTTCACTTAGCATAATATCCTCCAAGTCCATCCATGTTGCTGCAAATAGCAAAATTTCATTCTTTTTATGGCTGAGTAGTATCCCGTTGTACATATAACACATCTTCTCTATCCATTCATCTGTTGATGGACACGTAGGTTGCTTCCATACCTTGGCAATTGTAAATAATGCTGCTGTGAACATTGGGGTGAGTATATATTTTCAAATTAGTGTTTTTGTTTGTACCCAGGAGTGGAATTGCTGGGTCATATGGTAGTCCTATTTCTAGTTTTTTGAGAAATCTCCATACTGTTTTCCACAGTGGCTGCACCAATTTACATTCTCACCAAAAGTGTATGAGGATACCCTTTTCTCAACATCCTCGCCAACATTTGTTATTTGTGTTCTTTTTGATGTTAGCTATTCTGCCAAGTGTGAGGTGAGATCTCATTGTGGTTTTGATTTGTATTCGCCTGAGGATTATCAGTGTTGAGCAATGTTTCATGGGCCTGTTAGCCACCTGCATTTCCTCTTTGGAAAAAAAGAATGCTTCTTTATTTTTCTAATAAGCTTATCCTTAGAGGTTAAGTAAGCCCAAATTAATGCAAAGAAAAAAAGACATAAAATAACTTATTGTGGGCCAACAATTGGTTTACTGAGTTTAGGAATCTGCGTTTTTGTCATTATTATTTTGAGATATTTCTTTACCTAGTGATCACATTACCAGACAGTTAAATTTGTCCCTTCAACCAAATCGCCTTGGGCTCTGAAATTCTGTCCACTGCTCCGTGATAGCATTTACCTCACAACATCTTCATGCATGTGTTCATACCATGTGCAGGACTCAATGAGTTGTGTGCACTGCACAAATTAATTATGTCGCAATTAATTAAGGCAAAGCCTATGTTTTCTGCTTCTTCTAAATCCTTCACGTGACCTAAAAAAAAAACGTGATCACATAGTAGGCACCTTCAATTAAGTTCTAAGGATGGATTTTCTTTTCCTCAGTTGAAGTATGTGCTCGAGTCCACATTACAAAATAAAGGAAGGGAAGTTAGTGTACCTGACCGTGTTTAAGCCATTGCTGTTTCAGGGATCATAACGGCATCATGAAACTATAATTGGGGTTTTGTGCCTAAATTGCAGAGTCCTTTTCTAGTAGGCGATGTAAACATCATTTTTCTTGGAGGTGACTGGAAGGGAGGGTTGGTGCTGTTTTTAACAAACGTCATCAATTCTTCAGTTGTGCCAGACCGCAAACTCTACAACCCTCCTGTTTTAGAATCATCTGACATGTTAATCTGCTCCCTAATTAACGTGAGGGCTTGTGGAAAGACTAGCTGTTGCTCATGTGTGGGTTATCCCAGCCAGAATATTTCAGAGCCTTCACTCAGTAGATGATGTGGCTTATTGCTGCTTTCTGTAAGGAAATAAGAAAGAATCAGTTAAGAATGGTTTACTAATGGTGCGTGCTCCATCCCACACTGGAACCCTCCCCAACACACAATCACAATACACTGCCCTTCTCTTGCCCCCAAAGTGATGGTAAGATTTCCCCGAGCCATTGTCTTTGTCAGGTCATGGGGTCTGAGGACCTTAAGCTGTGGGCCTTGTTGGAATACAACCTGTGAGTATGGCAGATGTGTTGAAGAAGTTGCTACCAGTCATTTGGCATATGCTGATTTTCTGTCCTTGTGATAAACAAGAATAATAGCTCTTACCCTTCATCTGTGGCACGCCACACAGACACTGAGCTCCCCACGCAAGGAAGAATCCTATCCTTCCAGCTTCTCCTTATCTGAAGTTACATGCCCTCTGTCTCAGGACTGATTGGATAAAGTACCCCACGTCAACGGATATGTCTGTATCACTAGGCACCTTCCACAGTGCACTCACTAGGACACATGGCCACCTTTATCATCCAAGCATCTCACTGAGATGCAACAGACCCTAGTGCTCCCGTAGCCTCACTGTGTCACTGTGGACACAGTCACGGTATCACAAATGTTTAACTCCCTGCCATGCACCCAGCACTAGCTAGCTCTACACCTTGAGGAAGAAAGAAATGTGTAAGATATTGTCCTGACCTCAGGGAGGTCATATTCCCCCTAAGGAGATAGTTTTACACAAAAAGCTAGTGTTCAAGAACTGTCAATTCACAATTGTAATGTATACATTTCCTATGTGCACTTTTCTGAATTCTCGGATTCAAAGCAAAACCTTGTGGAAGAAAAATAAATAAACCCTCCCAGAGTGAATCCTAGACAGAACTGTCCAAACGTAAATAAAGGCCACCACCCTTCTGCAGGCCACCTTTACTTTACACTTGGGCTATCACAATAACCCTTTAGTAGCTGTCTCTCTCCTCTCTCCTTCCACACCCTACCCCCTCTCTCCTTCCTTGTATCCATCTTCCTCTGCCAATAACGATTTTCAGAATCCAACATATCCCTCTGTTCTAAATAACCCTAACTATCTTTAGTACCTTCCCCACTGCCTAAATTTTAAACTGCAATCCTATCCCAAGACACTCAAATCCACCATCTGTCACCTGACCCCAGCTTGTAAGCCTAGACTACCCACTACTCCCCAGGAGCACTGTGCTTTCCCTCCTCTGGGACTTTGCTCGTGCCGTCCCATCTTCCAGAACTATCATCCTTCTGCCTCGCCCAGCATTCTGGAAATATAAATCCTGCCCATACTTTAAGGTTCAGCCGAAACACTTTGACCCTTGGCCTGAAGCAGTTCCTCCCTCCTCTGTGTGTGTCTTTGAGAGGTCACACGATTTCGTATCGCTCTGAGGGGATATGTTACACGCTGCTTTGGAGTGTAGCTATTTGCATACTTCTCTTATCTTCCCATCTGGATTATGAACAGCTGTGTCTTGTTCAGAGTTGTATAACTCACAGTACCTCAAATGGTACCTTGAACATTGTAAGTAATAAATGATATTGCAAATAAATTAACTAAATGGAAGTATCCTTAATAGCTCCCTGGCTACCCACCCTTCGGCACTCTTGACAATTCCCACCAGCCCCCCTTGTTATCATGGAGCCTCTTGGATCTCAGGGGCGGGGGGTGGAGGGGGGGCATTCATGGAGGAACAGATCTTGCCACCTGTGTTAATTGCCCATTAATCACCTTCAGTGTTGCTAAAAGGACTCATAGGAATCAAATGGTTTATACTCAGAGGATAGCTTCCTTACAGGCAAAGGATACACTAGGGCAACAGCAGATGAGGGGAGTGCACTGACCGGGGTCTGGAGAGCCCAGGTGTAGGCCTCTTCGTCCTCTCACTGCACAGTCACACCAGACACCCTGTGTCTCCAGGTCTGGAACCACTACCTGTGTGCCTGCCAAGCACCTTGGTACCAGGAAGCCCAAAGTCTGCTCGTAATGGAGTTTCCTAGAGTGAGCTCGTCATGTAGGCACACCCTAGCTATGTGGACAGCCTTACATCAGCCCCCAGTTCCACTGAATTTAGGTGCAAATCATAAATTTAATTATATTGCTAAGCAGCATTGACAAGCTGACATATTCTGCCCTGAAACAACTCAGGGACCCATGACTACTGCACATCACTTACCTTTAGTTAACACAGTCTATACATAGCATTGCCAAGCGTCAGTAACTCTGGAAAAAAAGCACGCGTGGAAAAAAAGCACAGCTAAAATTAACCCATGCCATCCGCCACTTAAAGAATTGCCCATTACGTTCATCTCTTCCTTCTCTTGCTCACCAAAAAGTATCTGTCCCAGCTTCTAAGCCCTCGGGGCTTTGCTTTCTGCGTGCTTTTTGCGTGGACCTAATCCATGTGAATAGGTGTTTGTGTGCTCATGGGCACATACTAACATACCTTCTGCAGATTACAGGCTTGAGAAATATTTTCTGGAAACAAAGAGCTATTTTTAAAAGTCCCATGAGGACGTTTTATCCCATGCACGTGGGTAGCAGCATACTTCATCTATGCAGAGGCATAAATCTGAGCAAAAACCCACATATAGAATGAGAAGGATATTGACGGAGTTTACGGTTTAAAGTGGTAGGCATCTTTGTATACTTTAAAGAAGTAACGGTGCAAACTTACTACAAAGAAAGCTGCTTTTAGTTGTGGGAGAGGGTGATGAGGATGGTTAGAATCTTCTAGAGAAAAGCAAAACGTTGTTAGTGCTCCTGAAGAAGGCAGACTCCCGAGTTAGGCTGCTGTGGTCCCATGTGCTTTGTGTTTTCCCAGTAATTTCATGTCTCTCTCACAGTTGGTTTTTGGCAGAGGATTTGATGATCGTATGGGCCAAATACTTAAGACTTATTAAACACATAGAGAAATTATTAAAAGATTGCACATCGTTCTGAGGGGGATTTTTCCTGTCCTTTTTTTTAAAGCCACACCTTTTCACTGAATTTGTCACGTATTACTATGAAAGTGTAAATTGTGTGATCAGTGGCATTTCCACCTCAAAATAAAATGAATATCCAACTGGAGAAAACTACTGAAGTTTCATTGACTGGCATCTGGAGCATAAATTAGTCCAAGATTTTATGAAAACAGGCGTCCTGAACATAAACATCCATGACTGAGGTCAGAATGCAGTTTTGAAAGAATCCCAAAAGATTATCATATTAGATGGGCACAGAAATGAATTGCTTCAATTTTTATAAGTTCAACAACTTCCTTTACAATGGTGAGTTACTTTTCAATAAAGACACTTATAGGAGACAAAAATTTAATATAGTAACTGTCATTTTGCTTGTTGGGGTCCTTACTGTGCATTCTTAGCTGGACTCCTGTCCTAGCCCCCTAATTTTTCTTCCCTACCTCCTATTTTTTCCCTATCCCCAGCCATCCTACCCTCTGCTTCCACATTCATTCTTGCCTACCTTTCATCCAGTGATTCTTCTGCCCCATCATCTTCAGTGGCTCCCCACTGTTTCCTAAATTATGAATAAACTCATCTCTCTGGCATTTAAGAAGGCCCACAACATGGATCCTATGTACCTTTCTAGCCTCATCTCGCTTATGTACTATGTACACCCATGTTTGTGTCCTCTGAATTCTTGCTTCATTATAGCCATTCATAATGACCCCTTTGTCAGAAATTCCCTCTTCTTACCTCCCAGGTGGGAAAAGTCCTTCATGGATTTTGTCTTTAAGGCATACTTCAAATATCGCCTTATCCACAAAGCTTTTCCCAGTTCCTCCAAGAGGATTCACACTTCCATCTTAGAATCTCTGAAGCCCTTTCTTTCTCCCTCTCTAGGAGAGGTAGTATATAGCACAGTACTTGAAGAACTCAGCCTCTGCAGCAAGACAGCTTTGGTTCAAGTCCCAGTTCTAGTACTTACTTCCTGCATGATCTTATGTAAGTTTCATGACCTCTCTGTACCTAGTTCTGTTTTGTTTTGTTTTACTTCTAAAATAAAGATGCTAATAGTACCTACCTCATAAAATTGTGGTGAGAATTACAAGTGTTGATACATTTAAAGTAGTTAGGATAGTACCTGGTCCCATGGTGTTTATTGTATTCTCTTGTGGCTCTTATTTATATTCCAACAAGAATTAGAATTGAACTGTATGAAATTTCCCATATTCAACTCTATTTTGGACCATCATATCATAATGTCATTTGTTTCAACCTAATGGAGACTTTTATGTGCTTTCTGTTCCCTCTAATAGACTGTACTATTCCTAAGGATAAGGGCTATGTCTTTTACATCCTTGTATCTTACGGTACCTGGTAAGGACCTGGCAAATGCCGAGTGTTTAACAAACAGTCAGTGGATTTTGCACGCACACGAAAAAAATTCAAAAAATAGAAGCCAAGTTTCCCCCCCAGTGTCTTAAGTATTCTTTGGCTACCATAGAGTACCTTTATGTCCTCCGGCAGTCATTTATGAAAGGAGAGAGATTAAAATATGCAGGAGGAGACATTTCTCTCGTCCATTACTAATATACTTACAGTCTTTCCCAAAAGCCTTCCACAGAACCTTAGCTTCAGGTCATGGGACCAGTGTCATGGTCTAGTCTTGGGGTGTGTCCCAGGATGTTTCTGTGTCATCGCTGTGCTATCCTGTGGGCACTTCAGCTGCCAAGGGAATAGTACCCCCACTCCTGCCTGTGACCCATCCCTGCCCCTGTAAGAGCCGAATGACCCTCTCAGCTTTAATCATTCTTTTTCATCAGATATTTTCAACCTTAAGGGCTTATTAACTGACAATACAGCTACAATAAGCACAAGCTGACAGTACACGTAAAAGAAACACAATATAAGGGAAGTGTGTCCGTGCAGGAATGGTATCTCAGAATGTGCAGCCTTTATTGGTTACAAAGAACTTGAGCTTTGGACACGCATTAGAGAGCAGCATTGGACTCTGACATCGAAGCTGACATTGAATTCTTTACAGTCTGCTGTTTATAAACAACTCAGCAAATGATTCAGTAAGTAAACACAGATTATTATGATCCCTTTTAAGGAAATGGTGTTTATGTTGGCTCCCTCTTGCACCCAAACTAGTGGTAGCCCATCCTGACTCACAGATAGCACTAATATCCTGATAATGCCAAGCATCCTGAAAGGCTATTTATCCCCCTTCCTTGCTTCTCTGAGGTTGGAGGGAGGCCGGTAGACTTATGCACTTTATAGAAGAAGAAACAGAGGTAGAGACAAAACAGCTTTCCCAAGTCTCTTTGACAGACCAACAAGAGAGTAAAGAAGGTACCGTCCATGCGATGCTTTGTATCTGCTCCTAGATGAGCAAAATAAAGTGTAGATAATGCATGTTATTGATAATTCAAATAACAGTGTTTAGTTATCTCAAAATAGGGACTTGATAGTGACTTTTTCCAGGCTGAAATACTCAGATAATGCCTGCTATTAGTTTCCCAGTGGTAGTGCTTCATTATACGCTCCCTGCTTTCACATATAATTGTTGGGAGGTAAGGATTCTTTGTAAGATAAATATTAGGTCTTGACTTTTTTATCCTCCTCAACTCCCAGCAATTTGCTGAGCCATAATCAGTGGTGAGTAGATATTTCCCACTGAGTTTACGAGAGACCTGTTCTCTGTGCACGCGCTCAGACCAGCGTCAGTGAACGTCTAGAGGGGGAGTGAAACCACAGCTCAAGGTCAGCCTCCTCAAGCCCCTGCAGGTCCTTTCTGATTGTCAACATATATCAAGGTTGTCTGTTTATTCTGGAACCCAAACAGTAAGAAAAGAGTTAGAAATCTGTGGGCATATGCCTCGGAAAGCCTTGACTGTAGAAGTAACATTTTTTTTTGATTAAGCATCTCTCTAAAAATTCCAGTGGGCCTGTGTGTACTCTACATACCCATTCCTAGTATGGTTTCTCTTCCAAAGCATAACACACATTTTTCAGGGGTGAAATCCAAGACAAACATTCTTTCACCCTAGGTGACCCCAGTGGGTGGTGAACTCTTTTTAGTGACTGGAAAGTTAAAGCATCCCAAAGTTGACTGTGACCTTTGAGTTCCAGACTGCAGCCCTGACGGCTTGCTTAGTTCTACAGCTTCAAAACCAACTCTGTAATCACTGCTCTCAAGAGAACTCTGGCTTCTGTGCACAGAAGCCTCTCTAGGGAGAGACAGAGGCTGGGCTCTGTCATTCCAGAAAGGCCTAGGCTCTGTCATTCCAGAAAGGCCTTTGTTCATACCAGCTCCAACTTGTGATGCACAATTTTTCAGATAATGTGCACTTTTGCACTAAGGAAAAAACCTTGAATTCATCATACGGGTGGGCCCTGATTTTAATACAGATTAATCTATGCACTGAGAAAGCAGACTACACACCATATTTATAAAAAGATTTATGGAATTCAAACATAGGTACCACTGAGTAGAAGTTCAAATAATAGTGCGCCTTATGGCAAATATATGCAATATATATTTAAACCAAAAATAAGAGATGACGAATTACTAAATAAAGAACTTATCACTTAGAAAATAGATTATACAACTTTCAAAGGGCTTTTAAATATATATAATTTATAGGAAATTGATTTGCATGTAATTCACAATATACGATACAAAATCAGCTAATTTTTTTTAAGGTCAACAATTATTTGAACCAGGGGTTGGCAAACTGTTGTCCTCAGTCGTTTTGTAAGTAAAGTTTTATTGCAACACAACCAGATCTATTTGTTTCAGATTGTTTATGGCTGCTTTGGGGATACAATGTCAGAGTTGGGTAGCTAAAACATAGGTCCGCAAGCCTGAAATATTTACTATCTGGCCCTTGAAGAAAAAGTATGTCAACCCCTGTTATAAACAGAAAAAGATTGTTTCTATAAAAAGGTATTTTATGGAACTAGTCATCATGTTTGTATTGGTTGTTATCTTTTAATCTCCTATCGAAAATTATTTTCAGTTGGTAACTGACATAAATGAGAATTCAGGATTCACTTTATGAATTTCCTTCACAGTCAACTTTTCTGAAATACACTCTATTGCAAAGTAAGATTAACAGTATCTGCTAATCGGTGTGGACTTGTACATTTTTATTATTATCGGTATTCCACCAAATGAAAGCTGAGCATCTGTAAATGCTTGGTGATGGATTGAATGGGCAATAATTTGCAACTGAACTGTCTGAGATATGTCATCATTATCACATAATATTCATCTTATGAAGAGTTACAGTCGGTGTAACACACAGCTCCAGTTTGAGGGCAGACTTGACTTTACAGGTTTGTGGATCATCCATAAACCACTGCTGCCACTGAATTCATGCTGAAGAATAAAGACAGAAGACTCTCCTTTTAGGAAGTTGTGCACCGTGAAAGAATCGTAGACCAGAAACCTCACATTGTAGTAGATGTTACCGTTCAGATGAATGGCCTTTGTGTATCCTCAACATGTTCTCAAGTAACATTCATGTCTTTACTGCTACAGGTTGTACTTTCATTTTCATATGTTATGGAAAAGCAGCCTTTAGCTCTTCTTTTTTCTCACTTAATATTCCTTAGTAAATAGAATTTTAACACTACAAATTTGGATTCATTGGAGAGCAAATATTTGCAGGAGTGGGTCTGTGCACCTGTCACTGCAAAGCTCCTGCCAAGCAAACCCCGGGGAAATGGAGAAACACCTGGATAGCATCCTCACTGCGACAGAAGCTCTTCTTTTTCTGAATTCCAAAAGCGTTTGAAGTTGTGCATCTTTTGCACTGAAGTCAAGTGGCTTGTGTACATATGGTAGCTTCCCTTCAGTTGTAAGTTCTCAGAGGGAAGGAACTTAGTCTTCCCTCATCTTTATATGCTCTGCTCCTTTCCTCCACAACATAAACAGGGCCTGATACAAAATGGGGGCTTACTACTGGTTAAATGAATGCCACATGAGTTCCAGGAATGACTTGAGAGCAAATGCAGAAGGGAAGTGGAGGGGGAGGCGTTAGCTTAGATTTCATGGTGTTTGAGTTTGACATCCTCTCCACGACACTAAGACCAATACTGAGGAGAATTGTTTCCTGAATCTGAGAGCAGCAGATGCATTTCCTCTTCTGCCATTTTTCTTTCTCGTGGGGAAAAGCAGACAAGAAGGTCCTACAAAAGTATTGGAGGTGTTTATTCTTATCAGCCACTAGTGATTGTGGCAAATTCTGTTATTGGTTTCAGTTGGTGTCCCAGGCTGTGGGATGAGCACTTTGGAGCCTGGGGAGCTGGAGACCCTGAGTTGGTCCTGTGTGTGTGTACCTGGCATATGGCTGACATGCTGTGAACTCTGATTTATCCATTTGTCAGTGGAGATCTTAACATCTATCTCAAATGGTCATTGTGAGGAGCAGATAGGTACATAGGAAAATTCCTGACACAAAGTAGGTAAGGAATAAATATTAGATACTTTATTATTTTTACTATTGCTGCTGCTACTACTGCTATTACTCCTCCTGAAAAAGTAGTAGTAGCCTGGGTTGCTGGAAGCATCCTACCCACGTCCTCACCCCACTCACCAGAGCTTATCTCCTGTGTATATTTTCTGGGAGGATAAGAAGGATGCTGGATCTAGTAGAATATATCTCATATTGGAGTAGTATATTTTTTAATTAATTTTTATTGCAGTATAGTTGATTTACAATGTTGTGTTAGTTTCTGCTGTACAGCAAAGTGAGTCAGTTATACATATACATATATCCACTCTTTTTTAGATTCTATCTCCATATAGGTCATTACAGAGTATTGAGCAGAATTCCCTGTTTTATGCAGTAGGTTCTTATTAGTTACCTGTTTTATATATAGTAATGTATTATGTCAATCCCAATCTCCCAATTTATCCCTCCCCTCCCCCTTTCCCCCTTGGTAACCATAAGTTCATTTTCTACATCTGTGATTCTATTTCTGTTTTGTAAATAAGTTCATTTGTACCATTTTTTTTAGATTCCACATATAAGCAATATCATATGATATTTGTCTTTCTCTGGCTGACTTACTTCACTGAGTATGACAATCTCTAAGTCCATCCATGTCATTGCAAATGACATTATTTTGTGCTTTTTTATAGCTGAGTACTATTCCATTGTATATTTGTACCACATCTTCTTTATCCATTCCTCCGTCGATGGACGTTTAGGTTGCTTCCATGTCCTGGCTATTGTAAATAGTGCTGCAGTGAAGATTGGGGTACATGTATCTTCTCAAATTATGGTTTTCTCTGGATATATTCCCAGGAGCGGGATTGCTGGATCATATGGTAGCTCTATTTTGAGTAATTTATTTTTTAAGGAAGTAAAATTCTCACAGACTCCAGAGAATGCCTGTACAGGCCAGTTTGAGAAAAATTGATTTAAAAAATAAATTTTAATGTTGGAGATATTTCTTTTCATTGTCACTTATCTCTGCAAAAAGAACACAACTTAATTTCGTATCCCAAAAGACACTTGTTTGAGAAGCCCTGCTTTCATGTTCTGCTATAAGCACATCAACCTGGAATATAGGTCAGGCTGGCCCTTTAGAGCTGAGGAAGCAGAAAGCACTTACTGAAAGGGAGGGACTGAGAGGCTTGCCAGACTCCAGATGTCCAGAGGATGAGACATGGGTACCAGGCAAGAAAGATGGACGTCACAACGAGGAGGTGGTGGGCAAGAGGGGGAAGGAGCAGCCTGGAGGCTGACTTCATTGCTTCACTGTCTTGCCTCAGGGCTGTCCTGAGGCAGCATTAGATCAAATGTTTACCACAGTACTTGGCACCTAGTAGAATGTTGTTCCCTTTCCTTCCTCTTTCCCCTGAAAAAGACTGTCCTTAGCTATAGAAGCAATGAAGCTGTATAGACAGCTAAAAGGTGTGCCATTAAAACAAACTTTTTCTACTTTTCCAAAGGGCAACTTTACCCCCTACTGAACTAAACTCAGACCCAAGCTTCCTTCTCTGAGCTTTTAGAACATTTAGTGCCTGGGGAGTCATTTGGCAATAATCGAGTACTGTTTTATTGCTAGGATTCTTTTATATGTATACATTTATAAGGCCCTGGAGTCCCTAACTTGAAATTTGTTTTTGCTTCAGAAGTTCGGCTGTAAGGAGGCCCTCCAAATCGAGTGTAACAGCCGCAACAAATAATATATTAACTAGTGGTTAAGTACACATCTAGGCTGTGACAGCCTGTTTGATTTGGGTTGTAGGTGAACTGTGGCTGGCTCCTAGAGCTGGGTCAGGAGCTTTGCGGTTTGTACGGTGAAGGAATGCCTCCTTCACCATCTCATCCTGCCCTCACCACCCCTACCCTCTGTCTTCCCCTTCACCACACTTCACCACTTCCTGGGTGAAGAACCAGCTAGGGCAAAAGTTCTGAAATTTTTCTTTGGTACTTTCCGCCAAATTTAGTTTTTGACTGGATAATCTTGGTTAAACCATGAGTAAATAACCTCCTAGGGTCTAGTCAGCCTCAATGTGAGAAGTTGTCAAACCAGAAAACCAGAGGAGCATACACCAACTCGTTCCTGTCTCGCAAACCTTTCCTTGCGGAGGTATTTTTAAGAGCAGGTGCCTTATTTATTAGTCATTAGATTTGAAAGGACTAGAGAGATATCCCCCACTCCTTTTTTTACATCTTTATTGGAGTATAATTACTTTACATTGTTGTGATAGTTGCTGCTGTATAACAAAGTGATTCAGTTATACACATACATATGTCCCCATATCTCCTCCCTCTTGCATCTCCCTCCCACCCTCCCTTTCCTACCCCTCTAGGTGGTCCCAAAGCACCAAGCTCATCTCCCTGTGCTATGCAGCTGCTTCCCACTAGCTATCTATTTTACTTTTGGTAGTGTATATATGTCCATACCACTCTCTCACTTCGTCCCAGCTTACCCTTCCCCCTCCCCACATCCTCAAGTCCATTCTCTACGTCTGTGTCTTTATTCCTGTCCTGCTCCTAGGTTCTTCACAACCATTTTTTTTTTTTTTAGATTCCCTATATATGTGTTAGCATATGGTATTTGTTTTTCTCTTTCTGACTTACTTCACTCTGTATGACAGACTCTAGCTCCATCCACCTCACTACAAATAACTCAATTTCATTTCTTTTTATAGCTGAGTAATATTCCATTGTATATATGTGCCACATCTTCTTTATCCATTCATCTGTTGATGGACACTTAGGTTGCTTCCATGTCCTGGCTATTGTAAATACAGCTGCAGTGAACATTGTGGTACATGACTTTTTTGAATTATGGTTTTCTCAGGGTACGTGCCCAGTAGTGGGATTGCGGGGTCATATGGTAGTTCTATTTTTAGTTTTTTAAGGAACCTCCGTACTGTTCTCCATATTGGCTGTAGCAATTTACATTCCCACCAACGGTGCAAGAGGGTTCCCTTTTCTCCACACCCTCTCAGCATTTACTGTTTGTAGATTTTTTGATGATGGCCATTCTGACTGATGTGAGGTGATACCTCATTGTAGTTTTGATTTGCATTTCTCTAGTGATTAGTGATGTTGAGTATCCTTTCATGTGTTTGTTGGCAATCTGTTTATCTTCTTTGGAGAAATGACTACTTAGGTCTTCTGCCCATTTTTCAATTGGCTTGTTTGTTTTTTTGATGTTGAGCTGCATGATCTGCTTGTATATTTTGGAGATTAATCCCTTGCCAGTTGCTTCACTTGCAAATAGTTTCTCCCATTCTGAGGGTTGTCTTTTTGTCTTGTTTATGGTTTCCTTTGCTTTGCAAAAGCTTTTAAGCTTCATTAGGTCCCATTTGTTTATTTTTGTTTTTATTTCCATTTCTCTAGGAGGTGGGTCAAAAAGGATCTTGCTGTGATTTATGTCAAAGAGGGTTCTGCCTTTGTTTTCCTCTAAGAGTTTTATAGTGTCTGGTCTGGCCTTACATTTAGGTCTTTAATCAATTTTGAGTTTGTTTTTGTGTATGGTGTTAGGGAGTGTTCTAATTCCATTCTTTTACATGTAGCTGTCCAGTTTTCCCAGCACCACTCATTGAAGAGACTGTCGTTTCTCCATTGTATATCCTTGCCTCCTTTGTCATAGATTAGTTGACCATGGGTGCATGGGTTTATCTCTGGGCTTTCTATCTTGTTCCATTGATTGATATTTCTGTTTTTGTGCCAGTACCATATTGTCTTGATTACTGTAGCTTTGTAGTATAGTCTGAAGTCAGGGAGTATGATTCCTCCAGCTCCATTTTTTTCCCTCAAGACTGCTTTGGCTGTTCGGGGTCTTTTGTGTCTCCATACAAATATTAAGATTTTTTTGTTCTAGTTCTGTAAAAAATTCCACTGGTAATTTGATAGGAATTGCATTGAATCTGTAGATTGCTTTGGGTAGTAGAGTCATCTTCACAATGTTGATTCTTCCAATCCAAGAGCATGGTATATCTCTCCATCTGTTTGTATCATCTTTAATTTCTTTCATCAGTGTCTTATACTTTTCTGCATATAGGTCTTTGGTCTCCTTAAGTAGGTTTATTCCTAGGTATTTTATTCTTTCTGTTGCAGTGGTAAATGGGAGTGTTTCCTTAATTTCTCTTTCAGATTTTTCATTATTAGTGTATAGGAATGCAAGAGATTTCTCTGCATTAATTTTGTATCCTAAAACTTTACCAAACTCATTGATTAGCTCTAGTAGTGTTCTGGTAGCATCTTTAGGATTCTCTACGTATAGTATCATGTCATCTGCAAAGAGTGACAGCTTTCCTTCTTCTTTTCCGATTTGGATTCCTTTTATTTCTTTTTCATCTCTGATTGCTGTGGCTAAAACTTCCAAAACTATGTTGAATAAGAGTGGTGAGAGTGGGCAACCTTGTCTTGTTCCTGATCTTAGTGGAAATGGTTTCAGTTTTTCACCACTGAGAACGATGTTGGCTGTGGGTTTGTCATATATGGCCTTTATTATGTTGAGGTAAGTTCCCTCTGTGCCTACTTTCTGGAGAGTTTTTATCATAAATGGGTGTTGAATTTTGTCAAAAGCTTTTTCTGCATCTATTGAGATTATCACATGGTTTTTATCCTTCAGTTTGTTAATATGGTGTATCACGTTGATTGATTTGCATATATTGAAGAATCCTTGCATTCCTGGGATAAACCCCACTTGATCATGGTGTATGATCCTTTTAGTGTGGTGCTGGATTCTGTTTGCTAGTATTTTGTAGAGGATTTTTGCATCTGTGTTCATCAGTGATATTGGCCTATAGTTTTCTTTTTTTGTGACATCTTCTTCTGGTTTTGGTATCAGAGTGATGGTGGCCTCGTAGAGCGAGTTTAGTGTTCCTCCCTCTACTATATTTTGGAAGAGTTTGAGAGGATAGTTGTTAGCTTTTATCTAAATGTTTGATAGAATTCACCTGTGAATCCTCTGGTCCTGGTCCTTTGTTGGAAGATTTTTAATCACAGTTTCAATTTCAATGCTTGTGATTGGTATGTTTATATTTTCTGTTTCTTCCTGGTTCAGTCTTGGAAGGTTGTGCACTTCTAAGAATTTGTCCATTTCTTCCAGATTGTCCATTTTATTGGCATATAGTTGCTTGTAGTAATCTCTCATGATCCTTTCTATTTCTACAGTGTCAGTTGTTACTTCTCCTTTTTCATTTCTAATTCTGTTGATTTGAGTCTTCTCCGTTTTTTTCTTGATGAGTCTGGCTAATGGGTTATCAATTTTATTTATCTTCTCAAAGAACCAGCTTTTAGTTTTATTGATCTTTGCTATTGTTTCCTTCATTTCTTGTTCATTTATTTCTGCTCTGATGTTTATGATTTATTTCCTTCTGCTAACTTGGGGTTTTTTTGTTCTTCTTCCTCTAATTGCTTTAGGTGTAAGGTTAGGTTGTTTATTTGAGATTTTTCTTTTTTCTTGAGGTTGGATTGTATTGCTATAAACTTCCCTCTTAGAACTGCTTTTGCTGCATCCCATAGGTTTTGGGTCATCGTGTTTTCATTGTCATTTTTTCTATGTATTTTTTTATTTCCTCTTTGATTTCTTCAGTGATCTCTTGGTTATTTAGTAGCGTGTTGTTTAGCCTCCAATGTGTTTGCATTTTTTACAGTTTTTTTTCCTGTAATCGATATCTAGTCTTATAGCCTCGTGGTTGGAAAAGGTACTTTTTAATGTGTCATTTAAAGCTTGTGTTTCCTTATTTATTTTCATTTTGGATGATCTGTCCATTGGTGAAAGTGGGATGTTGAAGTCCCCTACTATTATGGTGTTACTGTCGATTTCCCCTTTTATGGCTGTTAGCATTTGCCTTATGTACTGAGGTGCTCCTATGTTGGGTGCCTAAATATTTACAATTGTTATATCTTCTTCTTGGATTGATCCCTTAATCATTATGTAGTGTCCTTCCTTGTCACTTGTAATATTCTTTATTTTAAAGTCTTTTTTGTCTGATATGAGAATTGCTACTCCAGCTTTCTTTTGATTTCCCTTTGCATGGGATATCTTTTCCCATCCCCTCACTTTCAGTCTGTATGTGTCCCTAGGTCTGAAGTGGGTCTCTTGTAGACAGCATATATGGGTCTTGTTTTTGTATCCATTCAGCCAATCTATGTCTTTTGGTTGGAGCATTTAATCCATTTACCTTTAAGGTAATTATCGATATGTATGTTCCTATTACCATTTTCTTAATTGTTTTGAGTTTGTTTTTGTAGGTCTTTTCCTTCTTTTGTGTTTCCTGCCTAGAGAAGTTCCTTTAGCATTTGTTGTAAGGCTGGTTTGGTGGTGCTGAATTCTTAGCCTTTGCTTGTCTGTAAAGGTTTTCATTTCTCCATCAAATCTGAATGAGATCCTTGCTGGGTAGAGTAATCTTGGTTGTAGGTTTTTCTCCTTCATCACTTTAAATATGTCCTCCCACTCCCTTCTGGCTTGCAGAGTTTCTGCTGAAAGATCAGCTGTTAACCTTACGGGGATTCCCTTGTATGTCATTTGTTGCTTTTCCCTTGCTGCTTTTAATATTTTTTCTTTGGATTTAATTTTTGATATTTTGATTAATATGTGTCTTGGCATGTTTCTTCTTGGATTTATCTTGTATGGGACTCTGCGCTTCTTGGACTTGAATGATTATTTCCTTTCCCATATTAGGGAAGTTTTCAACAATAACCTCTTCAAATATTTTCTCAGTCCCTTTCTTTTTCTCTTCCTCTTCTGGGACCCCTATAATTCGAATGTTGGTGCATTTAACATTTTCCCAGAGGTTTCTGAGAATATCCTCAATTCTTTTCATTCTTTCTTCTTTCTTCTGCTCTGCGCTAGTTATTTCCACTATTTTATCTTCCATTCTTATCCATCTTCTGCCTCAGTTATTCTGCTATTGATTACTTCTAGAGAATTTTTAATTTCATTTATTGTACTGTTCATCATTGTTTGTTTGCTCTTTAGTTCTTCTAGGTCCTTGTTAAATGTCTCTTGCATTTTCTTCATTCTATTTCCAAGAATTTGGATCTCTTTACTATCACTTCTCTGGATTCTTTTTCAGATAGACTGCCTATTTCCTCTTTATTTGTTTGGCCTGGTGGGTTTTTACCTTGCTCCGTCATCTGCTGTATATTTATCTTTCTTCTCATTTTGCTTAACTTACTGTGTTTGGGGGCTCCTTTTCCCAGGCTGCAGGTTCATAGTTCCTGTTGTTTTTGGTGTCTGCCCCCAGTGGGTAAGGTTGGTTCAGTGGCTTGTGTAGGCTTCCTGGTGGAAGAGAGTGGTGCCTGTGTTCTGGTGGATGAGGCTGGATCTTGTCTTTCTGGTGGGCAGGACCGCATCTGGTGGTGTGTTTTGGGTTGTCTGTGAACTTAGTATGATTTTAGGCATCCTCTCTGCTAATGGGTGGGGTTGTGTTCCTGTCTTGCTAGTTGTTTGGCATGGGGTGTCCAGCCCTGGAGCTTGCTGGTCATTGAGTTAAGCTGGGTCTTAGCGTTGAGACGGAGATCTCTGGGAGAACTCTCGCCAATTGATATTCCGTGGGGCCAGGAGGTCTCTGGTGTAATGTGGACAGCTTTGACCTTAATTTACATCCTGCTCAATTGGTTCTAGTAAGGTAGCATCTGCTTCAAAAAAAGGCTTCAGATCAGCACAGACTCTTAGCACTGTGCCTTTACGTTTTCTAGAGAAGACTGTGTATTTTTTTTTAAGCCGTTGGAGCATAATCAGAGTCCATATTAACTCGCTTCCCAACGAATTTCACCAGGATGTGGATAGCCTGGTGTCAGGACTTACTGAAGCTCAGGTTCTTTTGTCTCAGCACAGAAGGAATTCAGGGTGAGGCAAAGTGTCAGGCAAAGACTGAGTTCATTAGCATAGGACCCCCCCCCAACTCCTTTTGGAGAAACCAGAGACTAAGAGGGAAGAAGTACATCAAAAACATCCAGGGAGGCTAGGCACTAAAATGAGAACAATTGGGAAAAGAAAGATGTTTTCAGTTGAATAGAAGCTGGGGATGAAAGAAGCAGCCTTCTCAGGCAGCTGAGGAAAGGAAGGAAACTGAGTCCAGAAGATTAGAAGTGAATTAGAATGATTTGAAGTCGTAGGAGACCAAGATTTCTCAAGGTACCAAAAGAAAGGAAGCTCAGCCTTGTTCAGGCTGCAAAATGAAAGCTCCCTTCAAGTGAGATCCATATGGCTAATTTGACAAGCGCTGATTTTCCCCTCTTCCCTTTGAACCCATAATTACTTCCTTCTACTCACATAGCCTTGACCATCATCACCACCTATAAAAAACTATTTCCAATTACTACTTAAGGGATAACCCAAAAGCATTTTCTTTAGGACTACTTTCTCTGAAAAACAGACTTGGAGGTAAAGGGCAGGAGGCTTTATTGGTCCATCCAGAGTCACAGCAAGAGCCTAAATCCTATAGGATGTCAATATAACCAGGTCAACCCCAAAGATCCTAAAGTGGTGGTTCTTGGTGTATATGCCCATCAGAATCATCTGTGGACATTTTCAGTAAATACAAATGCCATCTCCCTCAGATCTACTGAATCAATCTTCATTGATTCAGGCATATTGTATTCATTTCCTAGGAATGCTATGTAGCAAATTACCATAATCCTAGTGGCTTAAAACAACAGAAATTTAATCTATCACAGTTATGGAAGCCAGAAGTCAAAAATCAAGGTGACGTTAGTGTTGATTCCTTCTGGATGCTCTGAGAGAGAATTTGTTCCTGTTTCTCTCCTAGCTTCTGGAAACTGCTAGCAATCGTTGGTGTTCCTTGGTTTGTAGATTTAACACTTCAATCCCTATCTCCATTTTCACATTGCCTTCTCCCTGTGTCTCTATGTCTGTTCTTCCTGTCCTTTTTCTTTCTCTCATAAGGACACCCATCATTGAATTTAGAGCCCTAATCCAGGATAACCTCATCTTGAGATCCTTACCTTAATTACATCTGCAAAGACCGTTTTTCCAACTAAGGGCACATTCAGAGGTACCAGAGGTTAGGACTTGGGCATATATTTGGAGAATATAATTTAACCCACTACAGATATGTATTTTTTAAATTGAAGTATGGTTGATTTACAATATTGTGTTAGCTTCTGGTGTACAGCAAAGTGATTCAGAGATAGATGATAGATAGATAGAGAGATATTCTTTTTCGGATTCTTTTCCGCTATAGGTTATTACAAGATATTGAATATAGTTCCCTGTGCTATACAGTAGGACCTTATTGTTTATTTTATACGAAATAGTTGTACATAAGTTTTTTTTTAATTTCCTCCACAAATATTCTTCACACACCCCTGCAAAGAACTCTGACCTTAACTTTTTAGCCTACCATGTCTCCAGTGCTTGGGAAATGCTGGAACATGCAAAGTTAAACAGGATTCTTTATCACAGAACCACTCAGAGTCTCTAATCTGTTTGGGTGCATTGTGAATATCCAAGAGAAATAAAAGAACCATAGCACTTTCTGAAAATAGTTGACCAGGGAACTTCTTTTCAAGGGATTACCTATTGCTACCCCAGTGGCCACTAGTGTTCAAAGGAGCACAGGTGGCTAGTGATTGTGGCACTTCTGCAGCTGTGCTCAATGCTGAGGGCATGGCGTGGGTCTAGCACGTGAGTCTACCACAGCGTTCAAACATTTAGATTATCGATGTCTGTACTGACCCTTCCCCGAGTATGTGTGAATCCTTCGTTAAATATCCAAAGGGGTTTCCCTAGACAATTGGTATATGTGCATGGATTTTTAGAAGTCATCTAGTCTTGAGTCTTGCTTTCAGCCATTTTTATGGAAGGAGCCTGGTAAAATAGTAGGGTGATAGAGTGGAGAAAAGGGGAATGGAAAGGGGAAAGGTAGCCAAGATTACACAGTATGCTTTTTTTTTCTGAAAAAAGCTCAGAATAGCTGAAAAAAGATGAAATTACTTCATCATTTCTATTCTTATCATTACAGTCCCTTAAAAATGGCATCAAAACATGAATGGCATCAGTAAGTTCATAATGATACTTTTTTAAAAATGGTCACCTTTGGAGGTTACTAGGACCTCTACTCATTATTATAAAAACTGATACATCAGGGAAATAATCAAGCAATTACCTTGAATTTTTGTATGAATTGCATTTCAGGGTGAAGGAAAGTTGTTTTCTTTTGCTTGTTATTGTTCTTTATACAGACATACTTAGCTAATAAATGCAGATGAAATGGCAGGATTAGAGAAATCCCCAGTTTAGAAGCCCTAATGACATAGTGATTTAGACAAGCTCATCAGTGAATGATAAAAATATGTAGGTATGCTGTATTCTAGGTGAATCAGGCTGACAACGTTTTGAACACAGATCAGTCTTGTCATCATATGACATAATATGTCCCTGATACAGGAGTTCACAGCTACCCATGACAGATTCTTTCCATGAGAGGTGAACAGAATCAAATTAAGCCTCTGGGTCTTCTGCCAGTTTATAGGAAATAACAGGTCAAGAGGGATATTTTAAATCACTCTTTAAGAATTCAGTAAGCTAAAGGAAACTATCTTCAACCAAAACAACGATGTAATTTTAAAAAAGAGAAAGGAAGTATCACGGATTTGGACAGACTTGAGACATTGCATGGACCTAGTTTGTATCCTGATTCAAACAAATAGCCAAAAGAAAATTTTTGAGATGTTTTGGGAAATTTGAGCATAGACTGGATATTAGATGATATTTAGGGATCATCATTCATTTATTAGGTGTGATATTGGATTATTGTTTTAAATGAGAGAGTCCTTAGCTTTTAAAGATACATAGGTAGGTAGTTACGGGTAAAAGCAGATGATTAAAATAAAAACAGGTTAAGAAAATGCAAAACAGGATAGGCCAAATGCTGATAATTGTTGAAGCTGGGTGGGGCACATATAGTGGTTCATTAAACTGTGCAAATTCCATAATAAATGTAGAGTAATCCATCATGAACAGATGATCTCAGTCCCTACCCCCAAGAAAACACAATTCACATCCGCAGTGGAAACCATGAATTAGCTTTACTGGTGACCAGAATTCCATCTATGAAAAGTGGAAAAGTCTTTATATGAACACATTAGTTTAGAAAATTGCTATGGGAAAACCAGAAAATGTGGAGTTCTAGCTAACTAGACATGAGTTGTGTTGAAGTGTGTGGTCCTGAACGGTTCATGTTGAAAGATGATACCCTGTTTTCAAGTGGCAAGGAAAACAACTTGTCTAGAATTTAAGACTATGGCTCTGGTCATATTTGAACTCAATTTGGGCTGAAGATTTCATCGCTGCTGTTACCTACCATGATGAATTTGCTTGCACACAAGCTCTGCTATAGGTCTAACGTTGGTGCAAGCAATTTCCTAGAACTGAAGTCACATTATAGTGAACAGTGCTGTGTCCCTGTAGAGATTCCAAGATGATGTGACAATGGAGTATTTACATTCTGCCGCCTTGGATTAGCCTCTTACCGCTCCTAAACCAAGAAAGAAAGAAAATCAATAGGCTTTTGATTAAATCACAAACCAAAAAGAGAGGACAGAAGAGGGAACCAGTTAGCTGCAATTTTCTAAATGCAGGCTTTTTCTTATTTCTACTTTCCAGCTATCTGTTCTTGAAGGTCCAACTTTAAGGCTTGCCATTTTCAAGCTTAAAGGAAATGTTGGCAATATGGCCACCCCTGTCCTTGTCCATGCCACTTGGCCTACTTCCTCTCCACTCCTGCCCTGCTGTCCTAGGTCAGGGGTTTAGAGGCTGAGAGCGCTGCAGGTAGCATAGTCATTCAAGCTCATATAAATAGAAGGAAATCTAAGTGATAACCAGAAATAATGGAATTTCGTTTCAAAGACTGTTCAGTTCCCTTAGCGTTGCTGACTGATTTCTAAGAGGCTTGGGCTCAGCTGTTGGATGTCTCAGAACCCAGGAGAGGAATCATTTGCACCATAGGCATCTGCTTGTTGGCCTAAAAGCTATCAAAATTCGTTCATAATTTAGCTTGCTCTAAAAAGAAAAGGAAACCCCATACACCTGAGAAGTAATTCCTAAAATATAAACATGAGACACGTACCTAGACATGTCTTCCCACCAAGCCATCCTTTATGGTTTCCCACAATGTTATCGTCTACTCCTCCTGCACCTGAGATTCCATGGAGCAGGAAAAGTCAAAGAATGTCAAGGTTTTATGAAACATTTTCAACCGGAGGCTTTAGGCAAGCCAGTGAGAGGTGTACTGGAGATGAAGTATCAATCTCTACCCCATCAATGTCAGAGAGCTGGAGGGTGTTCTCTCTTAGCTGATTACAAATGAACCCAGCACATCTAACCCCAGGCTGTTCCACTCATTTATCATTCCTCTCTTTGCCAGACCGAATACATGCCCATATGTCAAGAAAATGGTGGCTTTCAGTCTATAGTGGACCGGCACTTTGTCATGCAAGCTAATATGGGTGAGTCTACATCACCCACAGTAAAAGTGAAAGCTTTCTGATACATGCACGCCAGTGGTCATAGCAGCACTGTTTACAATAGCCAAGACATGGAAGCAATCTAAGTGTCCATCAACAGATGAATGGATAAAGAAGATGTGTGTGTGTGTGCACGTGTACACAATGAGATATTCCCCAGCCATAAAAAAGAATGAAATATTGCAGTTTGCAACAACATGGGTGAACGAAGAGATTATCATACTAAATGAAGTCAGACAGAGAAAGACAAATATTATATAATATCACTTATATGTGTAATCTAAAAAATAATACAAACGAATCTACTTACAAAACAAAAACAGACTCACAAACATAGAAAACAAACTTATGGTTACCAAAGGGGAAGGGGGATTGGAGGGATAAATTAGGAGTATGGGATTAACAGACACACACCACTACGTGTAAAGTAAACAACAAGGATTTACTGTATAGCATAGGGAGCTATAATCAATATCTTGTAATCTGAAAAAAGAATATACATATGTGTGTATATATATATATATATATATGTATAACTGAATCACTTTGCTGTACACCTGAAACTAACACAATTTTGTAAATCAACTATAGGTCAATGAAATAAAAAAAGTAAAAGCTTTCTTTTTATTCACCTGGGTAAATAAGCAAAAGACAGATCTAAAATACATTAGAGTTCCAGGAGAACAGAGATTTCTGCTTTGTTCCGTGCTGTGTACTTAGCACCTGGAACTAGCCCATAGTTGATATGAATGAAATATCCATCCACTCTTTCATCCATAAAGGAATGGATGGTCCTGAAGGACAGAAGTTCCCTGTGCTTAGATGAGTCATTATCTTACAGGCTCAGAGCCATGATGTCAGTCCTGCAAACTGACTTGAAGTGCATGGGGATGTCCTGCCACAAGGCAGATAAACTGAGGGCATCCTGAGACCTCACAGTGGCCGCCAGCATGCTAACCTCCATTCCCTTGCCCATCCTAGATTTTCAAACGAGGAGTCATTGTGGTAACCAGACTGGGAATCATGTCTCCCATACTTTCTCATATTGGGGTTTTGGGGCTTTATTTTCTTTTTTGGCTTCTCGGTATCTGAAATTGTTCTTCAGAGAAGCATATTAAACCATGACTCTTCCATTATCATGCATTTCTGTTACCAACAGAGGAGGTAAATGAATCACTTAAAATGAAACAATTCCATTCTCTTTAGTACACTATAAACATAGCTTTAGCTTTGAAATTATAGTAGTTGGGTGATGCTGCTGAGAAAATGGCGTAATTATAACGTTATGGTTGAGAATCATCTGAGTAGAAAACACTGAGCTGCACTGTGCAAAGTTTAAGATGGGATTATGGTCCTTTTTCAATATGAATAAGACTAATTAGCCAACTGCCACTGAGAGCTTTGTAGTGTGATATTAATAGTGTAGTAAAATCAAGAGCCAAAGTAAAAATGAAGGGAAAATCTAATTCTCATATGTTCCTAGGCGTCTTCCATGCAAGTGTAATGCAGAGCAGAGAAGCTCATCAACTGGAAGGAAGCAGAGAGAAAATCACAGAAAGCCAGCTTAGAAAACTCAGCACTCGAGCTTGTTTTTCCCTCTTCCCTCCTGGCAAAAGGGCCTTACGTTAGGCATAGCAAGTACCCAAAGTTGTATTTCCTTGCATATAGCTTTTAGAGTTTTTACTTTAAAATTTTGAAATATGTTTTATTTCCCTAGGTATGGCTTTCTTTCCCTTTAATAGACTTGTTCAGTGGTCCTAGATTTTATGCTACCATAAATTAAAGAAGATCAGATGTTCTGTATCCTAATTGGGGGGTTGATGACACTGTGTGCATTTGTCAAATCGTTGAAGTATAAATGTAAATTTGTGTTTTCACTGTGTATAAAGTTTATCTCAATTTTTTTAATTAAAAAAACAAATTTTAAGACCAGAGATTTCCAGCAACAAGAAGTATAAACAAGTAGAAAGAGCATAGTCAGAAAACTGGGCCTAGAGTAGCTGCCCCACCACGTGAAAGTCATGGACCTCTTGAGGCTCTTCCCTTTATTTTCAAAACTAGGAATATTTATATTTAGACTCTCGCCTTTACAGGGGTTGGGTGTGACCAAGATGTGCACATTGCTTGCAAGTGTTCTAGGACTCTGTAAGCCATAAGGGGTTCTCAAAGAAGAAAAAATTGTGGGCTGTTCCAAACAGTGAAGCAGGGTGGCAGAGACTCTGTCATGGAACCAGACTCTCTGGTTAATGTCTCCGGTGAAGGAGGACATAGCCAGCAGTGCAAGGAGTTTGTGGACATGTGTGTATATGTTTTGGAGGAGGAAAAGGGAAATAATTTGTCTTCCTGGCTTCGTCTCTATTCCTGGCTTTTCCTAGAGCCTTTTTCCTCTCTTTACCCAAAGTCTCAGAACAGGGACTTTTCACTCTCCTTTGTTAATAAACATCAGAAAGCTGACATTTTGCTTAGCTTTGTCTTACCCTACTTCCTTAGTATGACTGTTCTAAATTAATAATAATAGTAATATTATATTATATAGTATATACTATACATTATATACTATGTATATGATAGTGTATATATAGTATATAGTGTATATTATATACTATATACTATAATATATAATAGTAACTGTTATTATTACTATTGTTATTATTACTGAGAGAAATAAAAATGGTAATAGAAATACTTCCTGTACCTGACTGGCAGCTTTTATGACAACTGCCTGCAGATTTGGGTTGTTTCAGACTTTGCTTGTTTTTGTAGCATCCTCAACAAACTTATGACAACTTGAAGTGCCTTTAGCCCTTAAGATCCTGTCTCTTAAACCTGACCAATATATCTTCTTCTTGGAATCAGTAATGATAATCTTTTCTAAGAGGTTCAAAAAGCACAAGTGATTTTCCTAGAACTTCCATCAAATGAGAGGAGTATTTGAAAAATGAAACTGAAAGGAGCGGTCCTCTGAGAAGCCTGCCCAAGCGCTTGGACTCTGAGTCAGGCAGTCGTGGCTGGACTTCTGACACTGCTACTTCCTAGCTGTGGGATTTTGGACAAATCACTTAACCTCTGAGCCTTAAGCTGCTGATCTGTAAACAAAGATAAATGCTACCTGCTTTATAAGTATGCATAAAAATTTCCACTGAACATGATGTGAGTTTCCTTCCTTCTTCTATCCAGCTATGAAAATATGTGGTTTAGGAAGTCATGAACATTTCATTAGCACAAGGGAAAAGTATATAAATATACCAAACCCAAGATCTGAGATACTTGAGAACATTTTTTTAAAGGGGCGCTAATTTGGAATGTTATCAATGAAATAAGGAATATTTGTAAAATAATAACAGTAATTAATTAAAAACAAATAAACAAAATACTTTAATTAATGAATCTGGGAAAAATAAACTGAAGATAAATATTCAGAGAAAGAGGAAATTATCAAAGCAGTAAGATACAGGGCACCTGATATTTGCAAAGTAATAGAAGCCTTAAAACCCCATTAAAGAGAAGACAAAGCCAAAAAGCCTGGTTCTCTTTAAAGGGCTTTTGAAAACTGACACCTGGAAAATTACGGTCTACTCCCTGGGCCTTATTTCCCACTCTGGAAAAGCAACCTCCTCTTACACAAAAAGAACAGCCAGGAGATGAAATGATTTACCGGAACCTGTGAACATAATTAAATCCGAAAAGCATGATGCTGAGCATGGAGTGGAGGTGATTTCTGCAGAGATTTTGAAAATAAAGTAGCTCAGTACAAGGATTTGGTTTGACTGCTATAAAGCAGTGTGACAGGTTGAAAAAATGGAGAATGTTCTGAAAATCCTGTTTACTTTGGTGGCGAGCCAGCCATTCAGGGGAGAAACCAGAGTCCTTTTCTTTAAGAAATGTAGGTTTCAGTTGGAAGAAAAAAATAGAAAGGGAGGTTTCAACCTAGTGCATTGGGAATATTTACTGAGCACCTATTATGAGCATAAAACTACCTTAAATGACCTAGGGAGTGAATGTTTAGGGGGCCAGGGGTTAGAAAGAGAGAAGACGTGGCCCTTGGACCTGAAGCCTTACAATTTATTTGAGAGCTTTTTGTCCCCGTTTTCCTTACACCATGATGTTATTCAAAGTCATACAAGAGGCCACATAAATTTACTGGGGATAATATTACAGAGAGCAGCAGTGACACTTAAATGCTTCCATTATATTCACTACCCCAGTTATCTGTAGTTGCCTGGGGAAATTGCAAGCAAGGACAGGAAAATGCCAGTACCAGCCAGTTCCAGATAATGAAATTATTTGCTCCAAAAACTTTCACTGTATTACTAAATTAGATTGGTTCGGACTAAAAAGTAATAGGACTGATTTTCTTCTGTGACTCATGAATTAATTTAACTCTAAAGATAATTCCCAAGGAAGAGTTTTAAAAGTCCTTTGAGTAGTAACAACCTCATTGGGATTTATTTAAAACTTCCCAAGGTACTCACTTTTAAAGATAATGTTATTTAAATATATGAATGCCAGCATAATGATTAAAATGGTAAGTTTTATTACTTTGTAATCACATCAAGCGCTAATAGTTGGAATAAAATATGTGAGCTTACTGAATGTGATGATAATATATAGAATATAGAAATCTTTTTTATGAAGCGCACGATTGCTGTAATTGTAGTTGTCCTTTTGGGACCCTGAACCAGATGCCCCAAGTAAGTGGGTAACATAGCCTTTATCTTGAGCACCTTTCCAAGCATTGTAAATTCGTGAGTGCAGGTAGCCACTGTCAGCCTACAGCTATCAACTCCAAGGTGATTTTAAATGGTTAGAAGTCTTCTTTAGAATGAAATGGACTTAGCATCTAACCTGTTCCATAGGGACTTTGCTGGAACAAAGTGGAGGTGTCAAATAGGGGAAAGAGATCAAGAAATAGGGTTTTCCTGATTTCTCCATCCTAGTAAAAAGGGTCCTGCATGGATAGTAAGGATGCCCAGAGTGATTCTGGGAGACTTTCATGAACGTTACCAAGGCTTGGGCTTCCTATGATTGAATCCCAAAGAAACCACACTGCTGACGTGTTCCCCTAAAGTGTGTCTGGTTCACATCTGAGAGGCAAAGTCTCTATTTTATGATGGTTTTGTCCCAAGTAACCTTCAGACTCCACCCAGCCACATCTCTAATCTTTCCATGGCCTTCCATCATCTTGCACACTGTAAGAGGGGTCAGTGAACCTCCAGATTCTCAAGCCTGGACCAGATTTTGAGTGGATACCCTGTGCAGTGTTGAGAATGAAACAGAAAACTTGGTGCACTGTAGCCTTTTATCAGTAGGGAATTGAGACGAGCTGGCCAGGGGCCCCAAATTAGTAGACACACATGGACCAAGAGACACACCTCTCTCTCAGCTGGGCCATAGTGTGTCCTGGAGCTATGAGAAGTGGGAGAGACGTACTCCTTTGAGTGACATGCTGAACTGTTCTGTCTCTCCTTTCTCTTCTCCGTTTCCATTTATTCTCTGTCTCTCAACTGTCCAGCAAATGTGTTTACTCAAAACCTTTTTCTAGACTGATATTATCAAGCTAGAGATGGATGGTAGTTTTGTATTAAAAGGGAAAGTTGTATCAGCTGATTTCATTTGGTGGGACTTCTGCTATATTCTCAACTTAAGCATTATGTCCCAGTACAAGTATTTTTAAAGTGTGCCTTTCAACCTGATAGTATATTTGCCTCAGCCATGAATTAAACTCTTGATTTTAAAAGATTAACCCAAAAAACTATAAAAGAAAAAGGCACAGTTTTAAGTTCTATAAATGACCAATATATTTAACTATCTGGGGGCATCATTCAGTTGTGTTTGTTTTTGTTTAGGATCATTCAAAAAGGGAGATGTGTTAAGTGCTACTTTCTTGTATAGTGTGCTGACGCACAGCTTTCAAATTACAAGTCATAAACCAGGAATTGCTGGCCAGAGGAAAGTTCAAAATTAGAATCTGGTAAATTCTCTGCCGCAAGGATTAAGTAAAATGTTGCACGCATCCCACTCCTTATACCAAACAGGCAAGATGAAAGTACTAGATTTTGTAGCACAGGTAGTTGTGACAACTATAGGGAATTCTGAACTTTCAAACTTCAAATTCTGAACTCAAGTTTTTTTACCTTAAAAAATAAAATCTGGCCTTTAAAAGTAGGTCTTTAAAAATGATGACACTGCTACAGCATGAATTTTCAAAATTACAGTCTGTGTATGGTGGGTATGGCTACCGTGTCAGATGGGGTCTCTGGTCTAATGAGTGCCTGCTTTTAAAGACCGTGTTCTTATTTCTTCTTTTTCTTACCCTATGATTTCACTGACCTAAATGGATTTTACTACTGTTCATGTCACAGAGGCCAAAATGGGTTATTAAAATGGGTTATTGCATTAAGAAGAAATTGAGATATTATTTTAGTTCATAAAACACTAGCAAAGTTATTATTTGATGCAGAATTGTAAGGAAGGTTTGTAATCATTGAGAGGAGCAAAAAAAAAAAAAAGAAAAACACAGATTGTTTACAGTTGCAGTGTTGAAGACATTCATCATCAGACTTACTACCTGGAAATACTTTATTAACAGACACTTTACATCTTTAAAATCATTAGTAATTCTCATAACAGTCCTGCTACTATCCTTATGTAATGGATGAGGACTGTGCACAGGAGAAGAAGTGACTTGCTCAGAGCACGCATAGCTAAGAAGTACAGAGCTGCGGTTCAAACCCAGCCATCCTGACTCGGGCACCCTTGCTCATTACCACTGTTCTGTGTGGCCTCTGTGTATCGTCTTGATGCAGAACTCTTCTTCTAGAACAACGGGAAGTAGTGATATAAAGAGATTGAGAGCATGGGCCTTGAAATAGGACTTCCTGGGCATGGTGCTTCCCATCTCTGGGTCAAAGTTTTCCTATCTTTACCATGGGATACCATCAGTCCCTATCTCATAGTACTCGTTAGAAGGATTAAATGAGATAATACACCAAGAGCTCTGAGTACAGGGCCTGACAGATGGCCTGTTCAAGAGCTAACAATAAGTATTAGCTCTTGTTATCATAATAAATGTATTAACATCAACCTTAGTATGTGAATTATGGTAGCCAAATTTCCTGGGTGAGAGATGATTAACATTTATTAAACAGGCACTTTTTAGAGTTTATCTCACAAAAATTCAGTAAGATAACTCTTACATTCCCATTTCACTGAATTTGAGAACACTCAGACCACAGGAAAATATATTATTTTCTAAAATCAAATAAGCAAGGATTCAGACTCAGAGAACACAGGCCCCAAAGCCTCAGCTCCTTCTACCACCCTTGTCTTGTTCTAAACCCCAGGTTTCTTCGGCCAATCCTTACATTGATCAAAAACACCAATGCAAAACAGAGGCAATAGGAAAACAGAGAAAAGAGAGAAAAATTAATATTACGCTTGTGAAATTACATCAGGGACATGGTAACAAATGTAGCACAGCTGTATTGGCTCACTGGATAACAACCGTGCTGCTCTGTGCTAAGACCTGTCTGAGCCCATAAATAAAGTTACATTAATAATTACGGTATGGTGAGAGACCACCCAGGAAATCTTGGTTGATATAGGAAGTGGCAGCTGTGGCTCCTAATTGAGAGCTATTGCTTCATGAATCAGTGCTGAACCATTGCTCCAGGGGGATAGTATGTCTGCTCTGTCCATGGAAGATGTGAAACTCAACAGCTGACCCGACCACTTGTCAATGTTGACAATCCTATAAATTTCTCGTAAGACTGGAACTCTGTGTTCCAGTTCAAACCAAGTGAATATTTCCTGTTTGTTGACCTACAACTTCAAGGGTGCTAAGTCATCAGTTTAGAGAGATTCCTTTACTCCCCTTTGCTGTAAGGGTTATTATGGTTCTATTAAATGGTCATAGGGAATGCCTGCATATTTCCTTTTCGCCAGATACAGTAGCCTTTCCCTCTTTATTCCTATCTCCTCTATACTTTTACTTTTTCTCTCATCTGTTTACCAATGGTACCCTGAATTTTAGAACCAGAAGGGTAGTGGCACAAAGGCAGTGGAAAATGTACTGGTTGTGAATTTCAGAGATCTGATGCAAATCCCACCTCTGCGTTATATTAGCTGAATGAATTTAGATAAGACTTTTAACCTCTCCAAGTCTTATATTCCCATTTATAAACTGCGGATAATACTGACTGCCTTCTGTGGTTGGCTTGAGCATTAAATGTATGTGTTTCTGGAACATAGTTGCATGCAATAAGTGTTAGCTGAATCTGTCCCGGTGCCCTTGCCCCCCATGTGGGCAAAGACACATCTCAAAAGACTCAAAAGAGAGTGCCCTTTTCAAAGTGAAGATTTACAGTCTCTCCTTAAATGTAGCCATTTTTGTGTTTCATTTTCTTTGTGAGCCAGAAGTGGTCTTATATCTTACTGAAGTTCATAACATGAATATAATACTGTCTTTGAAAGGAAGACCCTAATGACCTCAGGCCAGCAGGAAAACCTCTGATCTTGTCTTTTCTCCCTTTGTGGTTACCAGACAACACATTGTGCCTGAGAGTTGAGACCCAAAAGTATACAAATCAGCTAGGGAAATCAAAAATAGTGATTCCTGGGCTTCCCTGGTGGCGCAGTGGTTGAGAGTCTGCCTGCCGATGCAGGGGACATGGGTTCGTGCCCCGGTCCGGGAAGATCCCACATGCCGCGGAGCGGCTGGGCCCATGAGCCATGGCCGCTGAGCCTGCGTGTCCGGAGCCTGTGCTCCGCAGCGGGAGAGGCCACAGCAGTGAGAGGCCCGCGTACCACAGAAAGAAAAAAACAAAACAAACAAACAAACAAACAAAAAATAGTGATTCCTAAGCCCCTCTCAGAGAATTGGTCAGGGGTGGGGCTCTGAAACTTAGATGTTTCTCAAGGTCCCCAGGTGGAGAGCACACTGGTCCCCCAGAGCCACTTTATATCTCTGCAGCAGGATTTATGCAGACCATTGATTGCAGCTCCACAAAGAAAAGGGAGCCAACATGGAGAAGACCACTGGGGCCATGGAAATGCCTCATCTGGAAGGGAAACTTCCTTGTGCCTGCCCCAGAATGCCAGACAATTTTCTCCGTGACCACATTGACCTTTTATTTCTAAGCCATTCTTCATTCTCCTGTGCAGTTCAAAATACTGAATACATTTTTAGTAAGTCTCTTGCTTATGAGAGTTCATTTGACAAGATTAATTATAGGAATAAACAGTTTATCCTGTAGTATCTTTCTGCTCTAATATCTGGGTCCTTCCTTCGCATATAGTTGCATTTTATCTGATGGGCAGATGCCTTCTCTTTAATATTCCTTGTACCCTTGTGCTTCCAACAGAGAATTCTTTAAGGATAAAGGCACTTGGAGAGCTGTAAGAGGGTAAGGTCCAGTTGTCTGCCCTGGACCTGTGTACCTAAATGTGTACCTGATAAGTTAAACCCAAAGAAGGGATGAAAGCAGAATAGAAAGAAATGGAAAGAGTTTGGATATCAAGAATTTAAAAAATTAATGCTCTGTATTAACCTTAGTAGTCCCTAAGCCTCTGGCTTCATTTTGTTCATTCATCTGTAAAGCGATTATGCTCAAGTTATAGGTCACTGAAGTTTGGATTCTGTATCCCATTAGTAAAATAATTTTTGAACAGGCTCACAAAATACATGTTTACATATTTGTAAATTATGTATGTACAGTGTTCTAATATATTTTGTTCTAAAACATACATAAAAATATAAATGTTAAAGTCTTAAGTTAAACCAAGAAATATTTTACAATATTTTAATGTTTGATAGAATAAAATAATTCCTGCAATGTGTTTGAAGAAGTTTACTTCTTCTGGAGGAGGAAGTCTTCATTTAACAGTTTGTGAAACACAGTTTGAAGGTTGGGTCTATGCTACATTTATTTCAATATTTTGTTTTAATGACAATCTCAGTCTCGAATCTGAAAAGTGCGAGATGTACACCAAGTTAGATGTTAAAAAAAATGAAGAGTAGTTGTAGAAGGTGTAAATCTATATTTCAAATAATGTTTAGGATAATTTCCCAGTTTGGAAATCAGCTTCCTATCAAATTTGATTAGAGCTATTCTGTGGGTAAGAAAAGCATCAGCTCAGCCATTGCCTTTTTGTTGACTTGGGCTGGCATTATTAGAATTACCTTCAATAAGAGATTTCTTTACATGAGTATTTTTTTCTTCAGTTTTTTTAATTGAAGTGAGTTGATTTACGATGCTGTGCCAATCTCTGCTGTACAGCAAAGTGACTCAGTTATACACAATAGACATTCTTCTTTTAAGATTCTTTTCCATTATGGTTTATTACAGGATATTGCATATAGTTCCCTGTGCTATACAGTAGGACCTTGTTGTTTTTCCATTCTAAATGTAATAGTTTGCATCTACCAACCCCAAACTCCCAGTCCATCCCTCTCCCTGCCCCCCACCCCCTGGGCAAACACAAATCTGTACTCTATGTCCTATGAGTCTGTTTTGTAGATAGGTTCATTTGTGCCATATTTTAGATTCCACATGTAAGTGATATCATTACATGAATATTTTTAAGTCGTTTGTTTACTACGTGATGATTAAGCCACCATAATATTAGTTTAATCTGTTTATCCACTAAATCAGCCATGTAGAACCTGTAAAAAAGAAAAAAACTGCTCTAACATGTTAAAAGAAGAGATAAGTAAAGGGACTACTCACCAACTCTCTGAATTGTTCCTACCCACTCTTCCTGCAGAATTCCTCTCATAACAAATGTGACATGTGACTCTGACACAAGCTGAATGAAGGCTCCATGTGACTCTCCATGTTCATTATTAATAAACCTTAATTTCCATGTTAGATAAACAATACATATTAATAAAAGCTTTAGTGTGTTATTTTCATTCCCAGTGGATTATTTCACATGGTCCATTTTGAATCTTTCAGTCCTCTTGGTGTTATGTAGCCTCTAATTTTTCTTAATTTCAAATACCTCTGCTGCCAGTATTTATAGCCTGCTTTTGTTAGTAGACATTTCTGTCCTGTGCATCCTAACGGTTATATCCTGCAATATCTCTTCCCAGACATGTCTTTTCACTACTGTACATCCCCTAGCCTCTGATTATTGCTCTGCCTCTGATGGCCAGAGAAAAGATTCTGGAAATATATAAAATATTGTCCTACCTGCCAAAAGTCAGTGGTTGTACAGTTCAACATTGCAGCGATTCACCACAATTTTTAGCACCCTACTATGTGTAAGAAGGAACCTCGGTAAAAAACATACAAGAACCACAACTTCAGGGATGTTTGAAAGCATGCAAGGGCTTAATGCTTATGGACTTTCACTTCATTCAGGCAAATTTAGACCCAATCTGTGTGTAGTTTCATTTTGTTTTCAATTTCCTAGTTAACTGACTATAAACCTAGGTACCTATTTGCTGCCATCTAGTGTAATAAAGTAGGTTAATTATGCATGGAATTCTGAACTCATTACATGGTTGAATGTTAGTACTTAAAATACTTCTTCATTTTGGTTTCTTAAAAGCTTTCAAAGTGCCTAATCAGTGACCGATTTTTCTTGTCACTGGGACCCTGGACTTGGTCTTAATATTGTCATAGAGTCTAGGGGTCAGGATCAAGCTTGATTCACTCTGTAAATGTGACACTTTGAAATGTGGTGGGGCCTCAGAGGTTGGTAGGTGTGAAGTAAATACATAATAATAATAATCAGGAGGCCATCATGTTTAGTGGCCATGATTTTTACTTCATGGAGGCAGTGGAACACATAGCCTGGCTTCTTACCAGCTGTGTGACCTTGGCCGATTCATTTCTCTTTTTTTGAACATCATTTCCTTCGTCTGTAAAGTGAAATGGTGGGCCTAGCTGACTGTCAAGGCCTCTTCCAGCTCTAAGAGTATGTGACCGCATGTAAACTCCCTTCTATTTGGAATTGCCAAAGTCATGTTCCCAGAATTCTTTGATGTCTGAAATAAGTGCTGCTTCTCTAATTCTTCTATATGTTTATCTATCTTTTGGGTTATGGTTAGAAGTGAGTGGAAATCTTGACTTGGAAGAGAGAAGGAAGCAAATGTGGACCATGATTGTATGCCCTTTATTCTCGAGAGTTGCCCAATGGAATGTTGTCCACCAGTGGATAAGCAGCTACTTCCCAATATGCATCTAACCTCCTCTCTTATCTCACAATGACAACTTTAGAAGTATAATACGTGTTATAAATGACCAATATCCTAAAGTGCGCCCCCATTTTTTCTCTCTCCTTTCCCATCAGAACTTTTCTATGAAGGTTTCTAGGTCTATTGTAACTCATACCGGTCTTACTTTTCGTTATGCAGTTCATTATAGCTACTACAGTATATCCTAAAATGTTTTATTTTCTGACCATTTCACATGTGTAAATCTTACTTCCCCAACCAGACTGAAAACTTCACAGAGGCAGGGACTATCATTAGTTTCTCATTTCCATGAGGGGATCTGGCACTGCTGTTCAGGGATACATATGGTTCTGATTATAAGGATGCTTTTCCTATTTGCTTTATATAAATGAGGGTAAAGGGTGAAGTACAAGGCCTTCTCAAACCAAGTACAGGACAGTTAATCTCTAAGCTGTAGTCTCTACAAGCTATCTAACAGCTCATAGAAGCTGATAAATCTCTAAACCTAATGCCAAAAAGCAACCTCACCATAAAGAGAAAACCCAAATAAAACTGAAAGAGTGCAGCATATGAGGAAAACCGTTTTGCAATGAGAAAAATCTGGATTCAGATCCCAGCTTTGCTACTCACTGGTTTGTTTTTTTGGCTGAAAATGATTTACCTTTTCTGAAGTTACGCTTCCTCATCTATGATGTGAAGGTTATCATACTCTCATACAACATTCCTCACAGAAGAGTTGTCAAGATGAGACGAGAAACAGAGGGCAAGAACTTAGCACATAGTAGGAGCTCAATTAATGGTAGTCAGAAAGAACTTTTATGCATTAAGTAAAATGCTTTTACTTATATACAATAAAAATTATTCAATTTAAATGTAAGTATGCAATTTCAATATAATCAGGGCATTTGTAACTGAGGTACTAAAATGAGTGGTACATTCCCACAGAGCAGCGGTTCTTACCAGGGATGATTCTCTCTCCCAGGGGACATTTGGCAATAGCTAGAGACATTTTGGTAGTCACAGCTGAGGGAGAGGGGAGTGCTGCTGGCATCTAGTGGGTGGAGACTAGCAGTGATGCTACGCACCCCACCCGGGGTTCTAAACATCCTGCACAGGATAACCCCCTCAACAAAGAAGTAGCTGGTCCAGAATATCAACAGTGCTGAGGCTGAGAAACCCTGCCATAGAACCTAGAGAACCCATTACTTCTGACATAAATTTGGTTTGCATTTGAGACTGCCTGGATGCGTGAATAAGAAGGTAGCTTCCACTTTGGTGGATTCTGCATAGATTTACTTAGTCCTAAATATCTTTCTATGTGAACCATTTCAGTGTTTCAGATTCTCATTGTGCACCATAATTTTACGCTGAATCATTACAATGTATAAAGCCCTGTTATATTTCAAAAATATCCTTGGAACTCAACAGATGAAGGAGTAAGGATCTACTAATCCACATGAATAAAAACAATGAGAGCTTCGTATGCAATTTTAAATTTGGTGAGTTCGTTCTCTGTAATAATGGTGCTGGTTCTTTGTTGAAAATCAGTCCTGTGCCGGGTACTTTATGTAAATATTCTGATTTAATTTTCAGCAACTGTGCAGGTACTTTGCTTTCATTTTACACATGGGAAAACTGGGGCTTAGAAACTTTATGTAATATTTCTAGCAAGTTGTACATCTGAGATTCAAACCTAAATCCAGCTGGCCTTCAAGCCTTGCTCTTTCTACTGCTCCCTACTGCCCCTATCCACCAAGGGTCTAAGATTGGAAACAGAGATGGGTGTGTTTTAGAGGAAATAAGGTAGGAGAGAAACTTTTATAAAGATTAAGGGGCTCTGCTCAGGAAGGTTAGATTGGGTCTCCTGCTGAGGGGCCCTTGAGTGTCCGTGAACTAGGTGAAAACTTCTAGCTTTCTCAGGACCAGTGCACCAGAGAGAATGGATTCGTTGAAATGGGGGTTACCTCTATACCTCGATTTATACAATTTGCCAATTTAGCAACTATTTTTTAGGTCTTCCGTGTTTAAGCCTGATACAATACATTTTCCAAATTCTTCCTTTTTAACTAAATGTTTTTCCTTTGAAATCAGTTCTTCCATCTAAACAAGTACTGTCAAATAGAAATATGACAGCTACATAGAAAATTTTAAATTTTCTATTAACCATATTAAAAGAGTAAAGAAATAGGTAAAAAAATTTTTATAATATCTTATTTAGCCCGATATATTCAAAATATTATAATTTCAACATGTAATCAATCTAATAAAAATGGTATTGTTATATTTTACATTATTTTTTCATAATCTTCAAAATCCAGTGTGTATTTTACATTTACGGCACACTTGGGATGCTAAATTTTCAGAGAAATGAAATGTAGTCCTACTGAAACAAAGTTATATTTAAGGAAAAATTTTTTTGCTTTTACTTTTAAATTTAAATTAATTAAAATTGAATAAAATTTAAAACTAGATTTCTTGGTTGCAGTACCCCATTTCAAGCACTCGATATCCATGTGACGCTAGCAGCTACCATATTGGACAACACATCTAAATTCTTGCCCTTCAGAATGTGGCCACCAGAAGCAGCATTCGTAGCATGTTGGAACTTGTCAAAAGTGCAAAAATCTCAGGCCCTACCAACTGAATCTGCATTTTAACAAGATTGCCAGGTGATGTCTATACGTATTAAAGTTTGAAAAGCATCTCTCTAAAAATACCGCAGATCTCTCCAACAAAGAGTCCAGAAAGAGTGAATAAATGAAGAACTATGAGAGCTTAGGAAATTCGCTGCAGGAGCAATGCCAGGGCTTCATATGATGTGTTCTGCTGAGAAGTTGTAGTTTCCCACAGAGGCAGCCATGGCTGTTCTACTGTGTGGACTGACACAGGCCATTCTGGAGCCTGGAACTGGCTCTGCTCCCAGGATCTATGGCACAGAATCTAACACTAACTTCCATGACTCCCACAATTAAGGCAGCTGTACTCTCAATGCCATATATGCTTAAAACTGCAACTTTAGAACCCCTGAAACACAGCTGCAAGCATATGTTTCTGCTCTACACAGTGGAATTTACGGCTGGACCTTCTTGGGAGACCCCAGGAAGACCACCCCCAGAGGGACTTGTGCTGTCTACCACACCGCCACCGCTGAGAGCCAACATAGACACAGTCAACATCCTCATTATTTGGGGGTTGATCTAGTTCCCCTCGGAGATTCAATGCATGCTGCTTTGCCTTGCTAACCCTTATTTGGTTTGTTTTTCACAGGACTCGGCATTTGAGGGGCCTTTCAATACATTTGCTTAAGGAATTTATTATACTAATCTAACACAAGCTCATTGTTCTGATTCAGTAGTTATCAACCCTGGTTGCCATTAGCACCTGGGGCATTTAAAAAAAATACCAACGCCCAGGCATCATCCCAGTCCTTTTTGTTTTTTTCACTCCATACATTGAGAGTAGTGTTTATTTTTTTTAAGATATAATTGACATAACACTGTATAGGCATCACCTAATCTAATTAAATTAGATCTCTGGAATGTAGTTTGTTAAAGATCCCCGAGTGATTCTAATGTGAAGCCGGAGATGAGAACCACTGGTCCAGTTTGAAAGCGCCCTTAGCTGGCAGTCAGGTGCCTTAAGTCAACGCTTCTCAATCTTTAATGTGCCTACAGATAACCTGGGAACTTGTTAGAATGTAGATTCGGATTCAGCACGTAGGAAGGTAAATAAACCTAACTGTGTACGGATGTGTCCCTAGTGGCATTTGGTTGGTGACTACCATCAGCCTTTTTCCATCGCAGCAAACTAGGTTAAGTTAATCACTCTCTCCTTACTCCTCTTTGAAGCCTTCCTCTCTCTCCACCCTCAGCTCTTAGTAATCACAACTTTCTTTGATTTCCTAAAGCAATTATTATCTTTATTTGAGCTCCCTTTTATCGTTAGCTACTTCTCATATGTATCATTTCCTGTACTACTTACAGTTCTTCAAAGGCAGAATCCATGTGTCATGTTATTTTTATAATTCCCACAACACCTGAAAGAGTGCCTTGCACATAGTTGGTGCTGCATAAATGCTTCTTGATTAGTGGAATATCTGTGTGAAAGTCTCTTTAAAATCCCAAAGTACTTAAAAATGCAAGATGTTTTTCTTTGTTGAGCAGAAAAAAAAAGTTCAGATGGGCAAGGTGGTAGAGGAGATTAGAGATTTCAGTTTTTGTGTTAGCTTTTTTCATTCTAGCTACATGTTTGAATTTTGGAGAACTACTTTGTAATTTAATGGTTTTAATTATTTCTTTGGAAGAGGACATTATTCACATCTTAGACCAGATAATTCTTTGCTGTGGGGACTGTCCTGTGCATTGTAGGATGCTTCACAGCATCTCTGGCCTCTACCTGCTAAATGCCCGTGTCATCCCTCCCCCAGCCATGACAATCAAATATGTCTCCAGCAAACAGCTGCTGGGAAGGAAACTCATCCCTGGTTAAGAATCCTTGGTTTAGAAGAATGAAGTATGACACAGCTGCCTTACTGCAGCAGTAAATACCTTTAAAAATTAACACACACACACACACACACACACAAGAATGACAAGCTGTGTTCCTGAGAAACATGTATAAGTACTTATAGAAAAATGTTCTCTCATTGCATTTTGGAAGCCATGGCTATGTATACCATATTTATCTTTGCATGTGTCATATTGGTCATCCTTTAACGGAAATAGAAATATATACATGAAACATTTTAAAAATCTGAATATACACTTAAGAATTCAAACATGTGGTGGGAGTAATTTCACCAAGCAAGAAAATGTACACAGAGCAAAAGTTATTAGGAAAGAATGACCAGGCTGAGTCTCTCTCAGGGAGCTGGCCCAGCCTCTTTATATAGAATAGTCTGTCTGCTGTGCCATCATCCTTGGACCGAATATACTGTTTCAGCAAGTGATGATGTTAAGCTGAAGCCTGGCACACAAACAGGTGTTCAATGATTGTTTGTTGGGCCTCCCTGGTGGTACAGTGGTTGAGGGTCCGCCTGCCAATTCAGGGCACACGGGTTCGAACCCTGGTCCGGGAAGATCCCACATGCCACGGAGCAACTAAGCCGGTACGCCACAACTACTGAGCTTGCGCTCAAGAGCCTGCGAGCCACAACTACTGAGCTGGCGTGCCACAACTACTGAAGCCCACGCACCTAGAACCCATGCTCCGCAACAAGAGAAGCCACCTTAATGAGAGGCCTGCGCACTGCAACGAAGAGTTATCCCTCCGCTCGCTGCAACTAAAAAGAAAGCCCGCGTGCAGCAATGAAGACCCAAGGCAGCCAAAAATAAATAATAAACAAATATGATTGTTTGTTGAATAAATGAACAAATGAATGAATGCATGTTGAATGTGCCTGTGCATCTAAAACTAAGAAGCTTTGGTGTGCTCATTACAAAAGACCCTGTTTTATGGCATTTGAAACTCCAAACCTTAGAAATGAAATTACATAGAAGACTATATCATCATCAGTGAGAATTAAATGGCCTCGACAAAATTACAAGACAAGGAAAATAAAGGCTCATTCATCAGTTGGTTTCTTCTGGCGATAGAAGGCTCCCCTGAGACTTTAGGAGGTTCATGTGTTTCATGACAGAGATTTGACTTTGGCAAAGCATGGCTATACTTTTAGGCTTGGATGAGAATATCCCCACATGTACTTTTTCCTCCCACTCCTGGCGAAGAACTTGCATGGGAGACCCAAACAAGAGGCTCCAGTGGTGGGAACAAGCAGGATGCCTTCTGGGCTCAGAGGGGAAAAGATGATATAAGTCAGTGGTTCTTGAATTCTGCTATACTTCAGAATCACTGGGGAACTTTGAAAAACCCTATGCCCAGGTAACTAAATTGGTGATTCCATAAATTACCAATGAAAGTAGAATCTCAAAGGCTAGAGCTCAGGCATTGGTATTTTTTTCTAATTTCCCAGGAGATTCCAGCATATGATGTGTTAATTTTGTCTATAGCTCCTCTGCCAGCTACTGATTTTCAGGAATTTGGATCATCTCATTGAAAAGAACCTGACATCATTCACAAGTGCTTCGGTTAAGTTTCGTTTAGGACATTTTCATAAGATCGAGGGAACCAGTAGTGTCTTTTGTGCAGTGAGTTACAATTCCCTATTTTACTAGCAACTACTAATCTACTTTCTATCTTAATGGATCTGTCAACTCTGGAAGTTCTATTCAAATGGAATAATATAATATGTGGCCTTTTTTGTCTGGCTTTTTTCACTTAATAAAAGATCTTCAAGGTTGTAGCATGTATCAATATTTTATTTCTTTTTATGGCTGACGAATATTCTATTACATGATTATACTACATTTTGTGTATTATCCTCTCATCTGGTGATGAACACTTGGGTTGTTTCCACTTTTTTATTATTATGAATAATGAAGCTATGAATATAATTGTACAAGTTTTTATGTGAGCCTGTATTTTCAATTCTCTTGGGTACCTACCTACCTAGGACCAGAATTGCTGGGTCATGTGGTAACTCTGTGTTTAACTTTTGAGGAATGATTAAACTGTTTTTCTACAGTGGCTGTATCAGTTTACATTCCTACTGGAGACTCCAATCATTCCACACCTTCTTGCTTTATATTTTAATTATTTGATTATTATCTAGGATGTCCCTTACCTTAGCCAAACAGAAAATAAATCTTACTAAATTTAATGCTAATTGTTTCTTTGACATCTCAAAACCGTGATATACAGAATACTTTTTTCTTGAATAATGAAACTATGGCAGTTCTGTTTCCTGAGTCAGTTATCCTGCAGGACAGTAAGTACGTGTCTTTGAGGTGATGCTCCTGTTTCCGTCTTCCAGCAGGCTACCCTGTTGGAACTCGGGGCTGCTGGAGCTGCCTTGGCACATCCCCCCTCTAGCCAGAGAAAAGAACGCCAAGGAAAATAGTGCCCACACCCTTCCACCCAAGAAGCCCTGTTAGTAGTCACAACAGTTTTAAGAGAATTGATGGGAGAAGAGAGAAAAATCTTAGATCAGATAGGAAAATATATGATCATTCTGTCCAAGAGAAGTCAGTGAAATAATGTGAAAGCACTAAGTAAGCTAAATGCACCAGATAAATGCTGTGGAGAAGAAAGGAAAGATGATTGATTAATGCCCCTGAATGTTCAAAACTGGGATTAATTATGTTCAGCTACAGCTATTTAAGAAGAGGAGTAAATATATTTTATAATGAAAACGTTCCGTGAAAACTTAACTAAAACAACAAAGCAAGTTTTGGTGAAAAGATAAGTGCCTAAGTGCTAATAGAACTGCATGTACAGCTCTATGCACAACATTTCCTGACGTTGCCATACAGATGAGCTATCCATAGAGGCTGCATCCAGTTAAGCTCCCTGCCAGACCACATGTGCTGCAAATACTTTTCCAAGACACTGCAAAGTTCACTTGATTTGACATTCATCTTAAATTAACTGGACATGTTTACTAAGCCTTTATTTTAGTCAACCTTACAATGTTTTAAATGCACCAAGAATCCATTTTTAAAGCATACTAGAGTTTAATTTAAAATAATAAAAAAGAAAGAAATGAGTAGTTCAGGGGAGATCTTGTGAATTCTTGTTCCCAACTCTAAGCCACTAAGTGCCTAAGCAGAAGACTTTACAGCTGTGCCTTCTTCAATTCCACAGAGAACCATAAAGGAAATCAACTGTGAGGGTGAATTCCTTATATCCAGTATTGTCCAATACAAAATACTTATTAAATTCTTTGCCAATTTCCAACATTAAAGCTTTTTCTGCCAATAGTTTTATGAACTAAGTAGTTGCAGTTTCATAACCACTTGGCAATTCCATAGGTTAAAAAAATAGCCTACCAGACTTAAAAGATGTGTTCTTTGACACTATATTATCTATAAGGCAGTTACTTTTGACAAGAGTGATCAACTAGGAAGTTTACAGATTTCTTTTACCATATTTTGACAGGCCAGCATCCATCAAGGACAAGACCTTTGGTGAAAGGGGGTGTAAGATGCTCTAAGGTAAAGGAATCACTGAATTCCTGAAGCTCTTCAAATAGAAAAGTGCTTTGGAAATGACAGGTGTACTTAGGAGAAGGATGTGTGGCCTCAAAGCAGAGCTTCATAAGGGAGGACTCTTCATAAGGAAGCTGGGCAAGGGGTTCTTTCCCCTCCGCCTAAGTGTTTACAAGCACTGTGCAAAACGCAGTGCCCCTCAGTCCAGAACCTGGTCCCTAGGAAGCCCCAGGAAATATTTAGACTTTACAAAAAAATAAAAGGTAGCATTTTAGAAATACAGTTCAACCACTTGGCCCATTCCATTTATTTATTTATGAAGTTCATTTATCTATTCTATAAAATTGTTTTCTTTAGTATGTCTTTGCAAGTTTTAATTCTTAATTATATTAAGGACTATTGTTTTGTTTTCTTTCCTTTCCTTACTGTTTGTCTATGCTGCCCAACTCAAAAGGAAATCCTCAACTGGCTGTGTTCAGTTAGACTTTGGTCAGAGGGCAAGGTTGTCTCTTCACAAGGTATTAAGTCCCCAGCCTCTCTGTTCAGGGGTGATAATAACTGGCCAGGACTGTTGACAGCAGTTGAATCACACGACGGGCTGCAGTGGAGGTTGGACATTTAAGGGCAAATGGCTGCTGAGTGCCTTCCCCTCCACGACCTGGAGCTCTCGGAAGAAGGTTGTCCTTTCCTCCCAAAGACTCCTTTCCTTCCAGCCTTCCCCTCCCACTTCAATTGCTTCTCTTCTTCCTTCTCTTCTAACCCCAAACCCCCAAGCACACGTTGGGAACTTGTATGTGATTTCATTTGGCTTTTGTTTCTGCTTTGTCATGAGTTGAGGATAGAAAAGCATGACTGGTGAGAGAACAGAAGGTAAGAAGGCAGATGACTATCTCAGTATGTAACAGCTGTTCGACGTCTGTGTACGGCCCAGGAAGATCATGTTCCTCCAAGGGGAGAGCCACTGGGCAGGAAAGGAGGCCCGGCCAATCTGGCTGACAAAATCAGGCACGGTCACTGTCAAAGGTGATGTGCTGCAACCAGCGGCGCCTCCCAGCCCCTCTGATGCCGTCCCTCTGTCATCGTAGGTTTGAACATAACATCATTCCATTGACTTTTCAAAACTTGAATTTAGTAAAACTCTCTTCAAGATTTCTAGAGAATAATTTCAGTAGGAATATCAGTTTAACTTATTCTTAGTTAGTTCTTATTACCAGTTTATAGCCCATCAGAAATTTGGGCAGGTTTAGCATTTAGATGTGTCATTTCACACATATATTTAAAATATCTCTTAGTTCTCCAAGCGTTCATTGTGAACAATTATTATACTCTTTTAAGGTCATAATTAATTCACATCCTTCCCACGCCCTCCAGAATTTGGCTCAAAGGAGGTTACACCTTTGGCTCAAAGGAGGTCACTCTTGATCTGCAGCTCTGCTAGAACTGATCAGAGAACCTAATAATGTGGAAAGCTAACTTTTCAGTGCTTACGTATAACTTTATTTCTCTACATCAGTGGCTCTCAACCTGGACTACCTGTTGTTTAAAAAATCTCAATACCCAGGCTGCACCCCTGACAGATTGGGTCAAGCCTCTGGGAGTAGACCAAGGCATCAGTATTTTCTTAAAACTCCTCAGTTGATTCCGATGTGCAGTCACAGTTAGGAAATGCTGCTCTTAGGGCTTGCCAGGTTACAGATTTCTGAGAGTTTAGTTAAGAGCACATCTGAGCTGGTCATCTTTCCTTTCTGGGAATTTCTTGAGAAGCAGTAGAGAATTGTCTAACAAAAAAGCTATTTTTTACTAGTGCTGAGAGTTTAGACGAAATCACAAGGATTTGTGTTTTAATCCCACCTCTGCAAACAACAGCAGTATAAACACAGGCAACTCACTTAACCTCTCGGAACCCCAGTTTCACCCATGTCTAAGTGGAAATAGTACCCACCTTCTAGAACTGTTAGCAGTATTAAAGGAGATTACATAAATATTCAACATGATGTAATAATATGTAGCATGATGTATGAAACATAGTAATGATAACAAAGTAAATATGTCAGTACAATCCTTATTTTCAAAATGAAAGCTCCAAAGAGAGAATAAAAGTGAATCCCAAGGTTATGGTCAAGATTTTTGAATGCTGATCAGTGTTAACACATTAACATTTCTTCAGGATGTGGGACCACTTGAATGGAATACTCATTTCTCTAAGAATTACTTTAGGGCCAAAGGTGGCTTCTCTTGTCCATTGAAACATTCTTTTAAGAGATGTTTTTAAGAGTGTGCTACTCTGTCTGTAGGTTTAGGCTAAAAAAACACCACAAGAGAGTAGGAAGTATTTCTCCTCTAGAAATGACTGTGTGTGGCTCATCAGAGAGGACCTCAGAGTGTATGATAACCATTTATTGCCTTCATAGTGAAACACAAAACAACTTTCTACTGGGATTTTCAGATCGAATAGACAGGTGCTCATTTTAAGGTTAGGCCAGCACCTCTCAGACTTGGGAAACCTGAGCATGACTCAAAGGAACTGGACTTGAGGAAGGTTGAATGTCTTCGGCCACAGTGATAACAGCTGAAGCAGGAGGTGTCTGAGCAAGAGAGAAGCAGCAGTTGTATTACAGTTCTTCTTGCCTCCAGAAGAGAAGTTACCCACTTTCCCACACTCACTGTGACATATTCATTCGCTAAGAAAAGTGGTTTATGTCATTCTTAAACACTGCTCTGAAGTTCTGATATGTACTGAATTTGTTTATTATATCAATATATCAACAGCCTTCAGATATTTACTATGGGTAATATCTTTCCCTATCCATCCTCCAAATTAATCCATCAGCTGGGTCCTCTGCCTCAGATTCTCTCACAGTCACTCAAAGTGCCAGCGAGGGCCATGGTCTCATCCGAAGTCTGAAATGGGGAAGGATCGGCTTCCATGGTCACTTTCATGGTTGTTCCCCAGGACTCAGTTCTTGGAGGGTTGTGAGACTGAGGGCCTCAACGTCTTTCTGGTTGTGGACCAGAGGCTACCCTCCATTCTTTGCCCTGTGGTTCTCACTAACATGGCAGCTTACTTCAGCAAAACCAGCAAGAGACTAAGTCAGGTAGCAAGACAGAAGTCACAATCCTTTGTAACCTAATCACAGGTGTGACATCCCCTCAATGCTATCATATTCCATAGGTTCGAGGCAAGTTACTCAAGGGGAGGAAATATTCAAGGTTGTGGATAGGGATCCTTCAAGGAGGATTGAAGGAGGCAGGGATCCTTGGGGCCATCTGAGAGGCTGTCTGCTACAGCACCTAGCAGCACATACCCAGCCATAAAAGAAAGAAGGAAGGAAGGAGAGAAGGAGGGTGCAAGGAAGGAGAAAGAAAGGAGGAAGATAGGGAAAGGAAGGCAGGCAATGAAAGACAGACATTAAAAAAGTAGCTTTGCTGCACTGCGCCTACATCGGGATTCCTCTGTGGGCACGTATTTCATCACATTAGCACCACAACCATGAATTTCCTATTTCTTATTTAGAATGCAGGATAACATGGGGCTTTCTATATATCTGGAGTTAAAAGGAAACAGAATAAACAAGGATAGTAAGTTTAAGCAAGAGAAATGTGTTTCAAATTAATTCTTTTTAAGTTGTTTTTCCCCCAGCTAGCAAAGTTTTTTTTTTCCCTTCATGTTTCAAGTTTTCATATTAGGTTTATTATTCTTGCCATTATGTGGCAGGCTTATTGCACAGGGAATATAGGAACCTGGATGGTGTTTGCATTTGGTGTTCTCTGGTGGTTTGGGCTCCAATACCAAAATTATGTTTTGATTCTGTAGATTTTTATTAGTGGTTGTATATGTCACTTAATTATAAAAGTGAAGTTGTAAAGTACCTTGGATCTCATCTATTCCAGCCTCTCTATTGAGAAAACTGAGGTCCAAATGACTTGAGAAGTTCAAGGCTAAATAGTATCAGAACTGAGACTACATCACAAATCTCTCAATTGGAAATCTGGTGTATTTCCTCTTCTCACGTTCTGTTCAAAAAAACAGTCAGAATGTGCAATCCTCCCCTCAACCCTGCAGGCGTTAAAACATGTTAGTTGTGGTTTAAATGTGGTTTATTTAGCACTGATTTTCTGGAAGGATCTAAAAGATAATACTTCCAGTGCTTCAGCTAATAGAAAAAGGAACTTTTCCAGGAACTCTACTGTATAATAGTTGCTTGCCTAAAGAAACATACACCTTTTTCATTTTTAATAGATTACACAGGCTCCAGTGCTTCAGTGCTCTGAGTGGGTTCATAAACATTGACCACAGTCTCCAAAATGGCCATGGAAGTCAGAAGAATAATGAAAATTGATATACAAAAATGAGTTTTACCTCAGACCCGCTGCACATTCATAGCTGCAGTTTTCATAGATGCAGAGGAGCTTGGCTAATATCCTAACACACAGGAGTCTTTCTCCACTTCCCAAATTAGCATTGACACGTATATATATGCACAAGTTGTTGAAAGTAGGTATCTATTTAATGATACCTGTTTAATGAGTTTACTGGCTGAATCTTTTAAAAGACTGCAAACATTAGTGACTTTATCAAACATCTGTAAAAAGAGAAAAGCCTCTGTGGTTCTCTGGGGCCCAACTGGTGCCAACACAGCCATCCATGGTGGGCAGCTGCCACCATGCACATTGCTGGGCACACTTCAGGTGCCTGCCTAGGTTTCTCAGAAGTCAGGTGAGGACCCTCAGCCCATGGGCAGGTGCAGCCTAGAAGTTCAGTGGCATTAACACCTCCAGGGCAGCCCTCAACCGATGGGAGTTGGTGGATAAACGCCCTGGGCTCCCATCATTGTCGAGGACACAGGGAAGGCACACTTTTCACAGCTTCTCAGAGGGACCTCAGTGGGGTTGGACCCCTGTCAGCCACTATGGGCACGAGCCGAAGAGCAGACACTTTGTTAGCTGTTTTCCCTTCCCTACGTCCCTCTTTCCCTTTCCTGGGGTCACCCTCCAAATAAACTACCTGTGCCCAAATCCTCATCTCTAGCTCTGGTTTCTTAAACAGGCCCCAAGAAATAATGTCGGAAATAAAGACAAAATGGTTTGTCCCTGGAATCGGGACTGACAGAGAAATCACTGGCAGCCAGCAGTTCTGTAGCTGTGACCCAAGGAAACAGCATTTCTAGAAGAAGTGCTTGTTCTTGACCGCTTTAAGTATGTGTTTCATTAGGACCATCTGTTACCCTCCCGATATCATGCCTTGCCTTTTCTTTTTATTCTGCAGATTCTTCCGGGAAGCCTAAATTCACCAAGTGCCGTTCACCTGAACTAGAGACTTTTTCATGCCACTGGACAGATGGGGTTCATCACGGTTTACAGAGCCCAGGATCCATACAGCTGTTCTATATCAGAAGGTGCAGGCTTCATGCCATTCTGACTTTTCTCTTCTACAGATTTTCTCATTAAAACGTATTGAGTGACATGCAGTGGTAGGAACGGAAATAACCTATTTTGATGACCTAAATGCATTCACCCATTCATTTATTCAAAGATATTAATTAAGCCCTTACTCTATGTTGGGTACTGTTTTAGGCCCTGGAGATACAGTAGTGATTACAAAAAGATAAAGTCCCTGGTCTCATGGAGATTTGTTTCCAGTGGGGGAAGACAGACAAAAAAAAATTTTAATTAAAAAATTAAATGTCAGCTGGCAACATGGTTAAGAAAAGTAAAGCCAGAAAGAGTGTTAGCACTGTGTAAATATATGCATGTGCTTGAGAGTGTCTGAGGATGAGTGTGTGAAGGTATGAGTGAGCATGTTTGTGAGTGCAAGAATGTGTGTGAGTGTGTAAAAGTGGGTACAAGTGTGACTGCATGAATGTGGGAAGGTGGGTGAGTATGCACGTGTGAATATGTGTGAGAGTGTGGGGGGGGTGGTTGTGCATGAGTGTCTGTATGTGTAAATGTGCGTGAGCATATGGGGGAGTGAACAAAGTGAGTGTGCATGAGTGTGTGTGTATGTCAGGAGCTCGGGTGACATCTTAAATGAGGAGGTCATCGGAGGCCTCTCTGTGGTGCATTATAGCGGAGACGTAAATGAGGTGAGAGAGGCCATGTGAGTATCTGGGAAAGACTGTCCAGACAGAGGAAATTGCAAGTGCAAAAGCCCTGAGGCCGATGTGGCAGGTAGGAAGAAAGCAGGAGGCCGGATGGTACAAGGTGGAAGACAGGGAGAGTAATGGGGGAGAAGTCAGAGGGGGTTAGCAGGGCCAAACTGAGACGAGCCTTGCAGGCCATGGCACAGCCTACTTTCTCTGTGGTGGGAAGCCATAGGGGTTTTTTTAAAGATGTGTGTTTTAAAAGACTGGTTCCTATGTAGAAAATAGACTGTGTCCCAGTTAAATTAGTTTCATTCAGTGAGGGACTGTGATACTTCTCTCTTCCATTTTTACTGATGGTCCTGTAAAATAACGGGAAGAGTGAAACAAAGATCTTCCAACATGATCACCACCCGAGTCGTTTATTTCTTACTCCTCCTCACCTGGCACGATTTCCATTTCTGTTTACTCTCATGTTGTACCTTTTTGCTTTTAAAATTTTAGGCTCAAACACTCTATCATCTCCTCTTTTCCACCCAACCCCCAGGGAAGGCCTAAGCCAAGATGCAAGATTAGTGGAGACCCCTGATCTGGTGGTGGTCATCTGTCCAAGGACGGTGCTTTCAGTCCCCCAGAGGAGCGGGGAAAGGAAAGGTAGAGGCAGCAGGCAGTTAAGGGCATGAGCTCAGGGCCAACCATCTCGCATTTCAGCCTGGCTCCAGCCCTCGCTCACAGAGTGATGCTGGGCAGATTAGTCAGTCTGTCAACAATTCAGCCGCCTCATTTGCAAAATGGAGATAATAGACCTTTTGCCACATGGCTTCTTGTGAGGGTTCTATTCACTAATCCATGAAAAACACTTATCACTGTGCTTGGTGACAAGCATAGTAAGTACTGAATAAATGGTAGCTGCTATTCTTATTATTGGTAGCGGGATAATAATTTAAAATAATATAGAATTCTAATTGCTGGACTACAAAAGTGATTTTTGATTCTTTACTGCTTATGACTATTGATGTGCTATAAGACCATTTTTAATGCAGAGCTGGATGCTTAATTTGCAAATAAATACTTTGAATTAGCAACTAGGACTGGCCTTAGTCACCTTCCAGGTGTGTGAGAGGTCTCTCAGATGTACCCCAAAGGGCACACAGAGATGAGACGGTTGGGCACCAAATGCACATTTTTTCCCAGCAAGGCTGATACTGCAGAGAGGTAGGGGCCGGTTGACAAAGCTGATTTGTATACATACATTTGGACAGGAAGCTAAAATGTCTGGTAACACTTTTGAAAGGAAGCTAAAATGTCTGGTAACACTTTTGAATATCCTCTGAAATTATTGTTAAATGAAGAGAGATTTAGTAGGTTCAGTTTTCATACTTTTGCTTTAGCAGCTTAGAGCTCAATCAAAACAAAACAAGTTATTCATACTGGCACAACTAACTAAAATAAAGAGAGAAATAGCAGTTGGGCCCACTTTATGAAAACAGATTTTCACCACCCTAATATTCACCAAATTTGAACCTGAGTAAAAAGATCCAAAAGGATGCAGCCTTCACCAATATATATTTGTCCCTTACCCTCATCCATCAGGGCCACATACCTTTGTCTCCAGGCCTTCTCAGCACAGCCCAGGCTTTTCAGCATCCCTAGTCCAAACCCAGCCCTGTGCCAGTAGAGATGCTACTAAAAGTGTGATGAGGTGGGGGAAAGTCTTGGATCTATTCAGAAAGGCGTCATCAATTATTGTCCTAGTAGAGTTTGGGATCCCAGGGGAAGAAATTGCCACATCCTCAAACCCCCTAAGTACCACCTCATAATTAGGGCCTACCAAACTGGCAAAATCAGTGTTTTGTGTTTTCTCTATAAGCATTTAACTATTTTGAATATCTTAGCCAAAATAACATGAGCGCCCAGCCTGGTTTCTCTGGGCCTACCAAACTGGCAAAATCAGTGTTTTGTGTTTTCTCTATAAGCATTTAACTATTTTGAATATCTTAGCCAAAATAACATGAGCGCCCAGCCTGGTTTCTCTGGAAAGGGGAGAATTAAGGGAATTAGGAGTATCAGGAATATACATTATCAGGACTGCACCAATTAAGAGTACAAATGTGTTGCCTTCATGTTACCCACTTACACAAAGCAGAAAATACAAATGCATTTTCTGACTCTTGTCATTGTTTCTTAGAATTCAGTTCCCAGGCAACTCCTGGGACTATAGAATCATGACTCCCCATCCCTGATACAGAGATGAAACTGTGACATGATGTCATCCAGAGCCAGAGCACTGGAGGCGGGGAGGAGAAGGAGGGGGCTGATGCACTCCCGGCCTGGCTAAAGCACAAGGGAATCTAAACACGTCAGGCCCAGAGCACGGACCCAGAAGCAGCTGCAGGCTTGGCTGGCTCTGCTCCTGGCCAGGTGAGCTGGGGGAAGAGGCAGCCAATTCAGAACAGTCTGTGCCACCCTGCGATGGAGACCGTGCCCGATTCAGCCTCTGAGCTTGGAGGGGACTCAGCAAGAATGCAAATCACAGGCCTGGCAAAAAGAGGAGCCTGTCAGCATGCTCTGCTCTCAGCCTTTTGCCTGCAGATGCCTTGTTTTCAAAGAAGTGGGCATGTGAAGACTCAGTCTCAAAGATTCTCTCTCCCCCAACCCCACCAAACCCCCTCCCCAAATTACCCCGGCTTTTGAAAAGAAAGTTTCTTTTCCATGCAAGGTGGTGGGGGAAATTAGAAAGGAGAAAGAGCAGTTTTACTCTCTTTTCTTTTTTTAAGGAATATGTTAAATTTTAAGCCTAAAACGCATGATCTGGAGATAATGAAAACAGTTGCCCTTAGAACATAAATGATGTTGTATTTTTTTTTTATTTCTCTTCCAGTTGGTTACCTTTAAGTGGAAAGCATTTCTTCTGCTCTTTATTCTGATTTTTATTGATAGGCTCTTGCTATAGTTCTCACCGGTATGTCACAAGCCAGTCTGGGAGCAAACCTAGAGCACTTAAGTGTAGGGAGTAGCTTCCATAAACGGGCTTTGGTCATCTGTAGAGAAATTCAACCCAGTGAAGGCAGGCAACAGAGCATCGGTTTTGTGAGTCCATTTGTTTTTTTGCGGTACGCAGGCTTCTCACTGTTGTGGCCTCTCCCGTTGCGGAGCACAGGCTCAGCGGCCATGGCTCACGGGCCCAGCCGCTCCACGGCATGTGGGATCTTCCCGGACCGGGGCACGAACCCGCATCCCCTGCATTGGCAGGCGGACTCTCAACCACTGCGCCACCAGGGAAGCCCCCATTTTTTTTTCTCTAAATTTAATAGTTTAAAAAGAAGTGTTAAATATGTATTTAAAATAAAATTCAACTTCAGTTAGTGAGGGAGGGGGTTGGGAGTTGTGTTTTGAACTAGCTCTTCCGGATCTATTGTGCTTAAGATAAGTGCTTTAAGTTGTTTGTTCCATGGAGCTAATGGGTTGGGGACAATCTAAACAGTGTTTTTCATACAGTCCCCATGGGGACCAGGGTGCTGACAAGCCAAAGTTGAGAAACTGTGTGAAATACACAGAGCTAACCTCCCTATTACAAATCCAGAACTGCTAAGCACTAGAATGTTTTAATAGTAACTTTAATACTGTCAATTATGCTAAATACATTTGATATGTCCTTTACTATTATATGGAAGCCTCACTTACTGGGCAATCTCTTAAACCATTGTCTTTACTATACTCTTATTTTGTTTGAAAGCCAAGATAAAACAAACCATACCATAGTTCAATGACCCACCTATCGATAGTTCTTTTTTATCTTTTTCCTATTCTAAACACATACAATACACACGATTCTTACTTCTACCCTCTACCCACTTAATTTTCCCATCGGAGATGAATCTCCCTCTCATCCAAGAGTATGCAGCTTTTGAGAATCTCAACCAGAAATTAAGCAACAGTTCACTGTCCATGTTAATCCCAACTTCTTTCCAACAGCTGACAAGCAGCTGTCTCAAGGACCCCCTGATGTTACACAACTTTCCTCCTAGTGCCAAACTTGGGAAACAGCTGTAAAGAAGGAAACATGTGTCTTCTCCCAGCTCTTCATCCTGCCTTCCCACAGCCTGCAGGGTCCTTGCTGTCCACTGCTGCCCAGCACCCACCCCCCTGGGGTGATGCTCACAGACCTCCACAGTGTGGCCTGCCAGCCCCAAGCGCCTCAGCCGACACAAGGTCATTCCTACCCCCTTCTCCCTCAGCCACAGATCACCTGGCTTTATGTCTCCTTGACTTATAAACCCCCTTCTCAGCCGATAGCCTAGTGAAGAGTAAGTAAATAATCAATTACCCCACCTAAGTAGCAATTCTAATTTAAGAAAGTTTTTCCCAATTATTCCATTGCCTTCTGTTCCCTCTCTTCCTTTCCCTATTGCCATCTGTTAAACTTTTACCCATCTTCAAGATTGCTAAAAACACCACCTCCACCTTGAAGCCTTCCATGAACAGCCAGAGCAATCATTCCCTCTTCTAACTCCAGTGAGTACTATGTGTAAACACTTAGCCACACTGCTTTGTAATACAGTTTCTCGGTCATTCCCCTGAGGCAGGAGTAATTCACATGAATCCCGCATAATATCTGGCACGGTGTTTTATATATAATCAATGCTTATGAAATATCAGTATACTGAATAAAGGAGACAAAAAAAGAAAGTACTTGGATGGTAATTTCTGAGTCATCTTCTAGCCTGAAGGTAGTGATCAAGTCTTATTAATCATTATAGCCACACAGTGCTAGTGCCAGCTATAATGCTTACATACTGCTTGCATTGGAGACAGCCAGTGATGGCTTGCTGAATTCAGCCATTCAGTCAGGCAAGCAGATGGGAAATGGGAGGAGAGCTGTGTCACATTGTCTCACATGTTTGCTCAGTTCCTGCTGGGATGGACTTGAGTCTGAGCGATCTTTTGATTGCTCTGCATTTTTGTTCAGGTCCCCTTAGCAGCTGATCAGGGAATATCCTTTCCCTAAACTGACGTCCTCCCACAGTGAACTTCCTGGCATCTCTTTTTTCTTTGACACACATCCTGCTGTTGTTCTAAGTCATCTGGGTAAATGATGCTTTCTGTAGACTGGGATAGAGGTGAATAACTCTATGGTAGAATTTAAATATGGAGATGTAGCTTTTCTGATTTCTTCAGTGTTCTCCATGTGTCCATCTATCCCTCATGACTTGTTTTGTTTGTTCTTATCTGATCGAAGATATAGGAAAAGATGAACTTGTTCTTTGTAGAGAAACCAAAAAAGGAACTGATAGGCAAACACATTGATTCAGTTCAGCCCATTTTTGTTTTCCTTTTTTTGATATTATAATTAAATGTCCATTGCTATTTACAAAGTGGAGAAGAAAAATGCTTTCTCAGTTTGGAGAAATTTTTTTAATTTCTGGGTTCATGGCTTTTGTCTCTTTTATGAGTAGAGGGGAAAATCCTAGGACTCCCATGTTTCTTAAAGGTTACCTGGATGTCCAGCATGTTTGAAATGTTCCCGTGGCTCTTCATGTAATTAAGGAAAAAAAATCAGGAGAATGGGAAGGAGTTCGAGGCAACAGGAAACCATCCCCCCCAAACAATGGACAGCTTTGGGGAGATGGACACAGGATGCAGCAGTTCAGAATAGGACGGTAGCCAATTGTCCACTTCAGGGCCACCCAAATCTCCATGTCACTCAGCCTGCAGAACACCATCAGTGTGCTGCCTCAGTTTCTTCCACCATAAGTTGGGGGAATACCCAGGTTTAAAGACTCAGCTATTCTCTGGGAATCTCTATAGTTTGGGGGTTGACTCTCTGCAGTATTTTAATAAAGGAACATTTTTAAACCTTCGTAAGCCTGAGAACCCTCATCGGCAGAATGGGGATAATGAAGTACCTGCCAATAAATCACTTAATTTAGGAGCTGGCTCATTATACACAGTCAATGAAGGGATGCTTTTGGTATAGGCAGAAGTACCAAATGGCCTTCTATCGGTCTACAGACACTGATCATCAATCCACAGATGTGCTACTTCTTGGAAATGGTGCCACTAAGATACTTGCTTATAACATAGTCGTGTCCCAATTTATTGAATCTGACTGCCAAGCACCTTGCTTTGGCTTAAGCTATGGCATGATTTGGGGGAACAATTCATCCTTTTTTACCCTCCATTTCAGGAGCACTCAAGAATGGACTCAAGAATGGAAAGAATGCCCCGATTATGTCTCTGCTGGAGAAAACAGCTGTTACTTTAATTCATCTTATACCTCCATTTGGATCCCCTACTGTATCAAGCTAACTAGCAATGGTGATACTGTGGATCAAAAGTGTTTCTCTGTTGAGGAAATAGGTAAATCACAGGTTTGTGTTTTATTTGACATGGCTTTAGATTAAATAAATGGGGAAGGCTGCAAAGTCCAAGTGTATGCAAATAGGAAGACTGTGTCATTGCACTCTGTAGAGGGATGGAGGTCTCCTTTACAGTGCATGAGATCAGCTGGTGAACAAGAGAGAAAGGGCAGAGGGAGCTTGGGTTGGCTCTAACATGAAAAAAATCTGGCAGTAAATGTTGTAAAGAAAAGAATAGGAGTCTTATGGAGTCTTTTCCTTGAGAAGGTCTCTAAAGCTGGATTGTATTCTTGTGTGCCGCTGCGAGGGACAAACTCAACGCATTCTTAAGATTCCTTCTCTCCTAATGATTTGGTATGATTATTATATTCTGATCTACTGAAATACATTGGCCTTGATCTCTGTCACTGCTATAATAAAGGCCTAGATTTTCTTTACCACAAGGCATAATCATTCTGGAATTTTACATTGACAGAACAGCCAAAATCAGTTTAAAGACATGTTTATAAGATCTCAAAACAAACACTGGAGGTAATTAGCTCAGTGAACGAAGTGAAAGTTCCAAGCAGCTTATCCCTTGCCCATCATGTGGACACAGGGGAAATGAAACAAAACAAACAACCATAATTGGAATATTCATGTTTATACTATAATAGTATAAACAGCTAAATAGAAAGAATCAAAGAAGGACCATGAGTAGCTGACATTGGTGCCTCAGATCTATCCACAAAGCTCATTTGTTGCTTATAGGAATTCCTTGGAGCCTCTCTCAGATGTGTTGTTCTTGTGTGTGGTTTCCCAGGCATCAGCAGACTGGAAGAGACAGAGAGAGTGTGGGTAGAAGTTGCAGATGGAAACAAGTAAATCTGATAGCCTGACTTTGAGGGAGAAGATTGAGAAAACTGTACCAAGCAGAAAAGAGAACCCAATTATACGGTTTAGAGGAACTATTCGTACATATGCCCTAACGTCAATAGATGTAGCTGTCTAGTGGCTAAATGGGTAGTAGAAAGACTACTGTGTCAAGACCCGTGTTCTAACCCTGTCCCTGCCAAGTGCCATGAGCTGGGCACTGTGCTGGGTGTGTTGGCTACAGAACGAGTAAGACGCAGTCAAGTAGGGAAATCAGGCAGGTTAACAAGTAATTGTGATACAGCACATAGGTGCCGGACTCAAGGTGTGTGGAATGCACAGCAAGCCAAGGTTGTGGCCAGAGGTGTGAATGATTGACTGGCCCTGAGGGTAGAGAAAGGGCTGCACAGAGATGGTGACTAGTTCAGTTACTTCTTAAAGCATCAGCAGGAGTTGCCAGTTATACAAGATGGACTGTGTCTTCCAACAGCGACTAAGTTCCAAAAGTGACAGACAACACAGAATGTTCACAGACTCGGGAGCAGTTTGGCAGGCCTGACTCGTTGGCCAGAAAAATCATCAATTGATCTTGTGTACCCAACAGAGGAATTTGGACTTTACCTTACTGCCCAGGGGTACATTTGAGGATGCTTAAGCAGGGAAATGACCTCAGGATATTTATTGCTAACACTTACAAAGCATTTACCATAGATCAGGTGTGATGACTGTGTGAGATAGGTTCTATTATAATCCCCATTTTACAGATGATGAAACTGATCCCCAAAGCAGGGGATCAATGACTAGCTCAAGGTCAGACAGCTGGTAGGCAGAGCTGAGATTCAAACCTAAGCAGCATAGCTCCAGAGCCCATGCTCTTAACCTCAAAGCCATACAGCATGGTACTGTTGTCTCAGGGGAATTCTTCTTGCTGCAGTGTAGAGGGTAGATTGCAATAGCACAGACTAGAGGTATGGGGATTAGAAGACTCTGTGATAATCAAGGCAAAAGATGATGACGGGCAGAGTTACCATGAAAGCAGGGAGGGAGGGAGCTGAGAGTGAGAGACAACAAAGAACCGAGGTGAACCTAGCTCTGAAGATGACAGTCACAAGCCTCAGCTTCCTCGTGTATTATGAATGTATTCTACTAGACCTCACAGGGCTCGTCTTTGGATTTAAAGTCATATATTACTTAGGCATTTGTCATTCATTCAGTTTATTCAGTCAATCGTTGAGTCTCTTCCTTAGACCAGGCAGTGTTCTAGGTGCTGGGGACAGAAAACGTCTGCCCTAGTGGGACATTTTCCCGGTGAGGGTGGAAAGAGACCATGCTGCGAAGAGAGATAACATCGGGAGGGAGAAAAGCATGCTGGAGAGGTTGCAGTGGTAGCGTTATCAGACACGGCTTCACCGAGACAGCGACACTTGAGTGAAGAAGGAAATGAGAGAACAGTCACGTGTCCACATGAGGGAAGAGGGCACAGGAAGGGTAAAGATCCTGAAGCGGGAGCATGCCTTTGCTCTCTCAAGGAACAGCATGGGGTAGCAAGGGGATACACAGAGAGCGAGGAGGTGCGTGGTCACAGACCAGATCCCAGAGGTCAGAGGGTCAAGGCTAAGGTACCCTTTAAGCCATGTGTGACTTTGGCTTTCACCTGGAGTGAGATAGGAAGCCTTTGGAAGGCTTTAAATGATGAGTGATATGACCTAACTTAAGATGACCACCATGTCCACAGTATTGAGGGCTGTGTTGAGAATAGACTGAAGGGGGACAAGGACCACAGGAAGAGACTAGTTGGGAGGCTAATGCAGCAAAAAAAAAAAAAATTGATAATGGCTAGGACCAGGTTAGAGCCATGCAGGTGATGAGAAGTGGGTGGATTTGGGGAATATCTTGCAAGTACAGCTGACAGAATGTGGGATGGTGAAAAAAAAGATGAGTCCGGGGGCTTCCCTGGTGGCGCAGTGTTTGAGAGTCCGCCTGCTGATGCAGGGGACGCGGGTTCGTGCCCCGGTCTGGGAAGATCCCACATGCCGCGGAGCGGCTGGGCCCGTGAGCCATGGCTGCTGAGCCTGCGCATCCGGAGCCTGTGCTCCGCAGCGGGAGAGGCCACAACAGTGAGAGGCCCGCGTGCCGCAAAAAAAGAAAAAAAAAAAAGAAAAAAGATGAGTCCGGGAAGAGTTGAATTTTTATCCTGAGCAACTGGAGGAATGGAGTCACCATTAACAGAACCAGGGAAGGTAGAAGAGGAGCAAGCTTCAGGCAGAAGACTAGCCTTTGAATGCATTCAGTTTCAGATGCTTTTTAAACATCTCAGGGTGTTTCTCACACCGTAATGTGTCAACTAAGGCACCTTGAAATAAGCATAAAAGTAAGGAAGAGGTTATTATTATGCTCATAACGGTGGTACTGAGCCTCTCAAAAAGGACCCAGTTCTATATCCTCTATTTAAAGTAGACAGGAAGATTTGTAAGATGCAACATGAGTAATAAGTTGGAGAAAACTTTGCATTAAAAACATTTTTATAGTTCAGTCATATAAAGGGTTAAGCTTTGGTTTTCAGAATTCATCAGTCCCCAACAAATCCAGAAAGTTGAGGTATAACTGTCATGATGTGGGTAGCTTAGCTATTTTGCAAATCCCTTCAATTTAATTTCCAAAATGTGGTCATGATTAGTCAAATTGGGACTTTCTCATTTTTTATAAAGTAGTATCCACTCCACAGTGGTCAGTAGCATGCAGTTAAGTAAAACACAGAAAACACTGATTCATTACCATTTGAGAGAGCAGTGTAATGCCTTCATTTTATATCTGAAGAAATGATCACGTGTGGCTAGGAAGACAAGCTAAGGAGTATTTACTGAGTGTTTGGAAGGATTGTGCTTCTGTAGCCGTACAGAAGTGGCAAAGACAAGAAATGAGAAAGAAAATAAGAAAGATCTTGCCCCAGGTCACATAGAGCTTGGAAGAAAAAAGACTTCTCCACCCCTAGTTCCAAAACAGCGACGTTTAAACACCATAGATCTTTCTGACTCTCTCTTCCTTCAGTTCTGAGTTAAAGTGAATTCCTTTGCCAAAATCCCAAAGTATTAATCCTGTCAGAGCCAAAAGAAGTGTAAACCATGGCAAATCTTTAAGAATAGCTATAGATCAGATTTTAAACTCAAAAAGAAGTTTTTTATAGGGGCTTTTTTTTTAAGTTAAAAACAGATCATCCTTAAGTTAAAAAATGATTCACTTTGTTGTAAAGCAGAAACTAACACACCATTGTAAACCAATTATACTCCAATAAAGGTGTTTAAAAAAAATGGTACTCTCCCATAAAGTGGGAATATTGGAAGAATTAAGAGTTTGAATAATAAAAATGTATAAAGTAACAGTCTCTTCGGAAGAAAGCATTCCACTAATACCGAGCTGTGTCTGTGTACTAATTCCCTGTTGAAATGCCCAGTGCAACCAGATCCACCCATTGGCCTCAACTGGACTTTACTGAACATCAGCTTAACAGGGATTCATGCAGATATCCAAGTGAGATGGGAACCACCACCAAATGCAGATGTTCAGAAGGGATGGATAGTCCTGGAGTATGAACTGCAATACAAAGAAGTAAATGAGACCCAGTGGAAAATGGTAAGATATCATTACATCTCACATTTAAAAATCCTTCGACTTTTCTTCTTTTTAGTTTAACAACCCCCTCTCATTTATAGACTTCCTTTTGACTTAATACCACATGCCCATGTTATATGCTCTCTAATTTCTTATTTGAGAAAACTGGATATAATCAGTAAAATATCATCTTGGAATTCTTTAAGACAGCAAATGCGTACATGGAGTTTTATACAGAAACCTATGGAAGGAAAGGAAAACTATATTTCCCCAGTCATCATTGGTATCCAGTTCAACTTCAGAACAATATCGTGCACTCTAGCCAGTTAGCTGCCTTTGAGGGTGTGGCTAAACATGGGAAGGGTTATGATCAAGGTCAACAGTGAGCTGTGGCTAAATATTCTCCCATGATTTTACTTGCTACTTTTCACCAGACCCCCATTAAAATAAGTTCTTGAGTGACTCCAGGAGGGAAACAGAGGGGGAGGGAATCGATCCCCTAGAGGTTTCAGAAGGATGTTTTGTTACATACCTCAAGGGAGAATCAAGCTAAGAGGTTTTTACGTAAGCAAGTGGCATGGTACTGGTTGACCTCTGAACCCCACACTTCCTTGCCAAGTGTATGGGAACTGGGCACTTCGATAAAGTCCACATGGCACACAACAAGAAGAAACCAGGATTATCGTGCTGCTCCCAATGTAACCAATTCTAAATCAGTCTAGCCACAGCCACAGGCCTGGCCAAGCCAAGTGGTTTCTGGCTGGTCACCAGGTCGTGCCCAGCAGCCCGGCACAGCCTCACTCCCAGAATTTTGAGACACCGGGCCCTGTCCATTCCGTGAACTGCTGAGGAAGAAGCCAGTTTTGTCATTAGAGGAAAGTTAAGTTTAGAGCAGCTGTGCACAGTTAAATATTGGGCTTCAAGGTTCTGTTTGCAGAATCATTTTAATTTAGATATCTGTTCCATGACTTGGTGCAGAAAAGCTTGGCTGGATGCTGAGTCAAACAAGGCTTTCTAAATTCAAGCTTCACTCAAACATTTGTTCAGCAACCAGGTATTGAAATAACTACCGTGCACGAGGCACGGTGCTAGGCACCCCAGGGCAGCAGTTCCCAAAGTGTAAACTTTGGACCCCTGAGGGTCCCTGGGACCCTTTCAGGGAGTCCACAAGCTCAAGACTATTTTCATAATAATACTAGAATGTTCTTTCCTTTTTTCACTGTGTCGAGATTTACACAGATGGTACAAACGCAATGGTGGAAACACTGCTGCTGCCTGAGCACAAATCAAGGCAGTAACTCCAAATCGTACTGACAGTCACTGTATTCTTCACCACCGTGCACTCACAGTTAAGAAGCGGTGAGCAGGGCTGGGGGGAGGTGGTTTCACATAAGAATGTTCTCAATGAAGCTGCATGCATATATTATTTTATTAAATCACGACTTCTGAGTATGTAGCTTTTTAATCTTCTGTGTGACACATGGGAAGTACACATAAAGCACTGCAGCTACATACTGAGGTGTGGTTGGTTATCTTGAGAAAAGGCATTTAAACACCTGAGTTGCCTGCTAGAACTAGCTGCGTTTTGCTTGGAATACCATTTTTACTTTGAAAGAATAACTGATAAACAGCTGGATGGCTTTTCATATTTGAGTTGGCAAATACTTGGCAACATTTCTTGAAAAAGTGAACTTAACACTTAAGAAAAACAATTGACAGTATTTGTTGCCAAGGAGAAAATTTGAGCTTTCAAGGTTAAATTCGAATTTTGGAAAACTTGCCATCTGCAGCTGTGAGCTTGATAGCTTCCCCAACCTTTGAAGATCTCCTAATGAGATCAACGGTGATATAAGCAAAAGTGAGGCTTTTTTAAAATATTGTATAGTGAAATGTGTGAACATTTAGAAAATCTGCATAACTCAGTGAACAGTATTTTCCAAATGACCAGTACGTACTGTAACCAAAACCACACATGGGGAAATGATCCATTCAAAGTACTAGATGGAATGGTGGATTTTAATATAATGAAGTATGAAAGATTCATTGATAGAGTTTCAGATTCCACATTGCAACTAACCTTTAAGAAAATACCACTTACTGAGTTTTCTTGTTGGTGTTAAAGAAGAATATATACAATCATCTGAAAAGAGTATTAAAATATCTCTTCCATTTCCTAACTATATATCTGTGAGACCAAGTTTTATTTATGCACCTCAACCAAAACAACACATCCTAGCAGTTTTAATTCAGAGACAGTTGTAAAAATACAACCATTAAGCCAGATATTAAAGAGATTAGCAAAAATGTAAATCAATGTCATTTTTCTCACTATAATTTTATTCTTTCAGAAAGTACAATAATTTTTATAAAAATGTTAACATAAAATCTGTTATTTTAATTTTGAATTTAGTATTTTTAAAATTCTCATTTTCAGTTTCTAGTATGGTAAATAGTGAAAGGTATAACCCAAAAAACCCAAAATCTTTAGGATTCTCAATCATTTTTAAGAGTGTGGAGGAGACCTGAAACAAAAAAAGTTTGACAACCTAGAAAAAGCAAAGATGTAAATCAGAACATTAGCACACAAACTGAGTGCTAATAGTTTGAACACAGAAAGTCCATGGCCTGTAGTTCTGTCCCAGCTGAGGCACTGATAGGAATCACACACCCTGAGCCAGATGCGTGGGAGCATGGGACTCGGTCGACCATTCAGGGCTGCATCCCAACTTGGCTTTGCGGCACTTTTCACTGCACCCCTGCTAAATCTCATCAGGTAAGTCCAAAGGGGTCAATTAACTTTTACTTTACTTACCTTTTATAAATGAAGTTACAAATTCATGATATTTATAAGTTTGGTAATTTGCAAGGTATCTCAGAATTGTCATGAGTATCAAGGGCCCATCTATAGAATTGACCTCTCTTGAAGAACTTACATTCTACTTGGTTATGAGAACAAGAGGCATAAGCATAAAAAGAAGAGAGGGTTGTAAGTCAAGGGGGAAAAGGCTAATGTTTGTTGCTTGTATCAGGAATTCACGTTACATTTGACAATTTTGAATTTGGCATTACTATGCCCATTTTTAATTTATTAAACACATTTTGAATATAAAAGTAATTCTAATGACCATGTAGTTGCTTACAACTATTTACCTGCTAAACCAAGTTAAGAATTTGTTTGGTTTTTTTTTTTTTTTTTAAGACTTAATGGGTGGCGTAGAATTATCCACAATGTGTTGGCCATCTCTTGAGTACCCACTATATACCTGGTATTGTGCTGGGCTTTGGAAATGTAAAGAAAATGAAGGCATCGTTTGCCCCCAGGGAATTTGCAGTATAATATAGAAATTAGAGCAATGAATTAAAAGAAGTAATATGTGTACTACCTGGCAGGATGGAGTAGGGATAATTGCCAGAAGAGGCTTCTTAGAATATCAGCAGTACTTGCACTGAGAATTAGCCAAGAATAGGCTTTGCCTCATAGGAAGGTGGCAGGGAGCAGGGCGGGTATTAGGAGCCCTGTGAGCAAATTTGAGTTTGGTGTGGCTGGTGTGGAAGGGTGAGGGAAGATGGAGAGGGGGCTATGGGTCGAATGGCCGAGGGTCCCTTTTTGGTTTTGTTATTAATGAAATCTGTAAAGAAATAGTACTGGTGACAGTGACAGAGAAATGAGGGCTTCAAGAATGGAAACACAGGCTTTTTAAAATAGTTTAAGAAAAATAATAAAATGAATTTAATATTCAGAAGCATTTTAGGTATACAAATATTCCATATATTAAGCATCTATAAAAGATGCAAACTAACCATTCTGTGTACATAGGAGAAAAAAAGAGGTACTTTGTGAGTAGAAACTAACTGAGGTGAAGGGAAATTTGTTTTAGAAGTTGAAGGCCCAGGCTCTGACTTAATAAATTATGAGAATCTTATTTATGTGATAAAACCCATGCTGTTGAAGAAGAGAATGTTCCTAATTTTCTGTAAACAGGAACAAGATGTTCTACCCCAAAACACAAGAAAACCACATATTGTGTACCTGCTTTGAATATGTGACTTGGAGGAAAACACCATCATTAGTTGTGTCTAACCTCTTTGATAGCAACATGTCTTAAAAGTCTAATAGCCTCACCTACCCTTCCCTGGGAAGGTAAAGGAACATCCTGGCCTTCAGGATTGTGGAATCCTGTTGGTTGTTACCAAAGGCCTCCAGTGACTTTTCTTCACAAATTTTGAATAGCAAACTATTTTGAGGTGGCTTTAAGCCTTCTAGAGCAAGCTGATAGAATTGTTTGAAAGTTTAATTAAGACAACTGTGATTTTTCTAGGACACTTTCCAATTCTGTGATCATATGAATGACTACCCAGGATTTCCAAAGAACAGATATAGATATAGGAAATATGTTTGTTTCTTTCTGTTCTGATGTCTTTATATAAGAATGTAATATCCCAAAGGGTAGGCAATGTATCTGTAATCTTTATAATTCTGCCATTCACTATAATTCTATTATGCTTTGATCTTAGTAGAATATCTGACAGCCTAATGCAAAGATATAGCTGCATTTCTTTAAACAAGTCTATCATATCTTTGTGTTTATACCAAAATAAATTTGAAGACTACTCCCCATTTAAAATGATTCTTTTTTTTACCATTTTTTAATTGAAGTATAGTTCATTTACAATGTTGTGTTACTAAGTTATTTGCCTTGATCTTTCTCTAAATAGCAAACTCCACCAGCGCATTTTAAAACATTGCCTACTTTACAGAAATTCATTTTGAATACACATGTGGAAACACCTCATAGAGCTTATTGCATTGAGTTGTTGACTCTCTAATCAGTAAGTTTTATATTTTGTCTTGAAAGATGGACCCTGTATTGTCAACATCAGTTCCAGTGTACTCATTGAGACTGGATAAAGAGTATGAAGTGCGTGTGAGATCCAGACAACGAAACTCTGAAAAATATGGCGAGTTCAGTGAGGTGCTCTTTGTAACACTTCCTCAGATGAGACCATTTGCATGTGAAGAAGGTAAACCTAAGAGATTAAGATGGAAGCCAACATGGCTTTTGTCAATATACAGGGATTGTTAGGGTGTTGTCCAGATCAAGATACATTAGCATCAATTGTCAGGATGAGGGACCTTGAGTTCACTGCCTGTAACTGCCTTCCTCCATTACAAAAGAGGAAGGAGGATTTCATTTTTGAATTATTCAGGAAAAGTCATGGGGTAGGTGCAAGTTAAAGAGCAGAAGATACACTAAGCTATTGATGGAGGGGGTGGGGTATCTCTGGATAACAGAATTTCAGGTGATTCTTTTCTTCATTTCTTTATTTCCTTGTTTCTGTATTTCTAGTATTTTCTATGAGTTTGTTTTGCACTTATAATCAGAAAAAAATGTTTCTCATATACACAGTGAAGAAATTCTGAATCTGGATGGATGGCTATCTATGTGACATCTTAGAGAATTCCTAATATTGAGTCAGCATAAGTAGTCAATGGCAGGTGTTTATTGGTTTTAGAAAGTTTGGGTGTGGCTTTTACCTGGAGGAAGGCTTAATAAATCGTGTGCTAGATACGCTCAAGAGTGACAAGGAATATTTGAAGATCCTATATAAAAGAAATATAAACATATAGTTTAAAGAAATGAGACCTATGAATTCAGAATAAAAGAATTTAAATTTTTGGATACAGAAATAAAGAAGGCTGCCTAACAATGAATAGTAAGTGTATAAAATATTATCACTCCCAAATGGGAATTGGCTATAACTCATCCCCATTAAAAACAGAAGGTTTACAGTGCCACATGAGGGTCTGAGGTTTGTTAACGAAACAATCACAAGCTACAGAGAAATTAAATTTATATTTCTGCACCTACAGTACAGGTAGAATCTGTGATACTATATAACACAAATGAAAATGTCTATAGCACCATCTTTTCTAAGCTCTACTCAACAGGCTTGTTGTTTCAAATGATACTTGATACAACGAAATTCAGGTTAAAAGCACATTTGCCACATGCCCTTTAAGCTTATTGTAATGGCATTTAATTCCTTAACAAAAACATTTTTTAAACAAGCTTTTCTTCTCTGTTAAAAAAGAAAAAAATTAAACTCTCGCTTTATATTATGTTCCTGAGTATATCATTGATATAAAATTATAGGTACCACAAGATACAAAGAAACGATATTCTCTCCCCCACTAATTCTTTATAATATGCATAACATCTCCCTTGGGGCTTTTAATAACTGAATAAGAAAATAAATAAAATATTACAGCATAAAAGCCTACTTTCATAAAGCAACGTGAAGGTAAATTCCACCTTAAAAGCAGTCAACCTCTGCCACTGTGGCACTTGTTCTTGAGAAATGAAATAGAAGGTTTACAGACTCCCACAAATTTGCTACAAATTATACTAAAATCTAAAGATGGGAGTCCTAGTACTGATCTTCTTCTGTCAAACAACAATTTTTTAAGCAGAAAATGTATGCCCTGCATGTCTAAAAAGTTTCAGTAATGATTCAAAAGTAAAACTCTGCCCCATCTTTTTGATGGATCCTCAATCTGGAGGATAAAAAATATCACCACACCTTTAAAAAAAAAAAAAAGAACCAAGTGGACATTATTTAGGAAAAGTAGTATATTAACAGGCATCAATTTTTCCTAGAGCTGAAGCATTTTAATGACATACCCTGAATACATAAGATGCTTAAAGCAGTTTGTTTGTATAAACATGCTTAAACTGTATGCTGTTCCTTTACTTTGATTTTCTTTTTTTGGTACATGAAAGGATCTGAAGAAGTGGATAGAGGTGTTCTTGGAACAGAAAATACTCCTAAGTCATTGCACTCTATTTCAGTGGTTATCAGATGAAATCACTGACTCTACTAGATGAATACAGATTAGGAAATTTTTTTATGTGGAACAGGAGAGTGAAATGTAAACTTCAACTATTCATAGTTCTGTGAGTGAGATGTTCTTCTTATGTTTTTCAGATTTCCGGTTTCCATGGTTCTTATTTATTATCTTTGGAATATTTGGACTAACGGTGACATTATTCTTATTCATATTTTCTAAACAACAAAGGTAAGTGTGATATACTTTGATATGTTTTTGCCATTTAGCAAACATACACGTTTCCATTTATTGTTTGATGTTTTCTTTTGTGAATCGTGAGTGAAATATTTCAACCCAGTGAAACATTAGCTCCAGTTATACATTTACCACTTTATTGTGTTCATCATAGAGACATCACAGGTCTCAGTTCTATCTGGAAAGTTACATAGGACATTAAGAGGCTGAGGCTAGTGACTATACACCTTGTGATATGTACCTCGTCAAAGTTCTGAAAAAATTGGCTCATTTATTCCAGGACCATAAGGCAGCAGTGAGGCTTTGGCTGAGTCTGACACAGTCCTAATGTAAGAGGAAATTTAAGTGGTAAACTAAAGCCACCTGGATAATTCAATCTAATAAAACCTTTTTTGACTTCATATGATGTTGATTTTAAGTAAATTTGGGTTTTATTGAAATTGCTTGGATAGTTATGATTTGGTATTTCATCTGCTTTTGTCAACACAGATAAAATTCTAAGCTTGAAGAGATTCCATTCTGCATTCTCTTGCAGTCAAAAGGCAGGTTCCAGTTATTATTCTGCCACTGCTGTTTAATCTCATTTGAGTCCCTTAATCTCTCTAGGCCTCCATGTTCTCATGGGTAATTTGAGGGTGTTGGATTATATGACCTTTAAATTTCCCTTAAGCTGTAAAGACTAATTATTCTATTTTCATTCTTGAAAGACAGTACAGACTACAGGAACTTTTAATACAAAACATAGGAAAAGTTACTGGTACTAGTCGCCAGTTTTCTTACATTTAGAATATTCTTTTTTTTTTTACATCTTTATCGGAGTATAATTGCTTTACAATGGTGTGTTAGCTTCTGCTGTATAACAAAGTGAATCAGCTATATGCATATGTATATCCCCATATCTCCTCCCTCTTGCATCTCCCTCCCACCCTCCCTATCCCACCCTTCTAGGTGGTCACAAAGCACCAAGCTGATCTCCCTCTGCTATGCGGCTGCTTCCCACTATCTATCTATTTTACATTTGGTAGTGTATATATGTCCATGCCACTCTCTCACTTCGTCCCAGCTTACCCTTCCCCCTCCCCGTGTCCTCAAGTCCATTCTCTACATCTGCATCTTTATTCCTGTCCTGCCCCTAGGTTCTTCAGAACCTTTTTTTTTTTTAGATTCCATATATATGTGATAGCATACAGTATTTGTTTTCCTCTTTCTGACTTACTTCACTCTGTAGGACAGTCTCTAGGTCCATCCACCTCACTACAAATAACTCAGTTTCATGTCTTTTTATGGCTGAGTAATATTCCATTGTATATATGTGCCACATCTTCTTTATCCATTCATCCGATGATGGACACATAGGTTGTTTTCATCTCCTGGCTATTGTAAATAGAGCTGCAATGAACATTGTGGTACATGACTCTTTTTGAATTATGGTTTTCTCAGGGTATATGCCCAGTAGTGGGATTGCTGGGTCATATGGTAGTTTAGAATATTCTTTAAGTCCCATGGGTTAATCTTGCCCCTTCTCCTAGAATTAGGGTAGCTAACACTGTTTGCCTGGGACTTTCCTGGTTTTAGCACTGAAAGTCCTGTGTCCAGGCAAACCAAGACAGTTGGTTACTCTAGCTAGAACTAAAGACAAGTCTCCAGGCGAAGCCAAGACGCATCTACAAATCAAAAGAGGATCTATGTGAATATATTGTAAAAGCTTTTTAATTTGTATTTTGAAGCTGTATAGCATTTGTAAACATCAAAATAGAGTGTCATTCTCAGAATTCTAGAGTTCCAGAGTGTCAAGCATGCTAAAAGTCTCCAAGTGAATGTAGGAAGGGTTATTTTAGGAGTTTCATCTCCAATTTTATAATGTAAGCTCAGGAGAAAACAAAATTCGCTCTGTAGAATTTTATTTTCTATCTAACTTTCTAACAACATTACTATCTTAGAAACACAAGTATTATAAAGCAGGATAACACACTTTTCAATTGCGGGGCGGGGTGGAGTTAGTAAAAGTAAATTATTTAGGATTTTAAGTAATTTATATATTTAAGCAATGCCAACAGCAAAGGAGTCAAATTATTCTGTTGATTAATTTGAATTCACTGATCTGTACAGTTAGGCGATGGGCTCATTTATGTGTACCTGCAGTAGATAAACCCACTATGTACATAACGGAATTTACTTTTAACATTAGTTGTCAATTTCGAGTCATCATGAAGACCAAGCAAATTTGTTATGTTGCTTAAAATTACATTAGTTAACAATATTTGAAAGAAAAAATAATCCTCCAAATAGAATTTCAAAGGAAATATATTAACCTTTGTCTAAAAGAATGTTTTCTATGAATAATGAAGTTCTTAACTATGACGCTTGGTCAAAATCACCAAATTGGGAAAAATTTTGGAAATCTATTTGTACTGCCAAATTTCCTGTTCTAAATTAAGTTTTCCGTGGAAAACAATTAACCTTTCTTTTCTCATGTACCCATAAAAACCCTTATCATTGTCTAAATTTCCATGTTCTAATGAAAGTAGGAAATGGTAGAAAATAGCTGACAGCAAGTGTGGAAAGAACAATTAAAATGAAACTCAAAGAATGAGGTGCTATGCCAGTTTACCCCAGAACTTCAGGACTGTAAAGGACTTCAGGTGCTCTTTGCTTGAGGTTTTGTTGGTTCACAAACCAAGCCACTGCTCCCTTTCTTAGTCCAGATCATTGAGTCAACTCTAGCAAAATTTATAGTGTAATTTGGATTTGAATAAAATGATAGAAAAATCAGAAACGTAGTTTCATGCCAGTTTATCTTTATTCTATACTCTGTGGCTCCCACAATATGGCCTACTCCAGCCTTCAAGCTATGACTAATCCAGGAAGAAATAACTGAATCAACATAAAACAGAAGTGACAAACTGGCAACCTGAAAGCCAAATTCAGCCCACAGATCCATGTTTTGTTGTTTTATGTTCTTTTGATTTTGGAGTAAAGGTTTTCCTGCAAAGTGTTTATAAAACAGGGAATTTTCACACAAAAATCCAGATTACCAGATTACCTTTAAAAACAGAGATCTAGTGAAACTGGGCTGATATTCCTGCATGTCAACATGTGCTGAAGCAGAGGACCAACAACCATCCCATTTGCAAAGGGCATATGTTCTCTGTCACCATTCCCATCCCTCCCTATGACTTTGTACCAGGCCCGCTATATTCAGTTGCATGACTGGCTTGGGCCCTCCAAGCTGCAGGGTCTGCCACCCTGGCCTAAAGTCAACCACAACTCCTAGAAAGCTATCAACAAGTACCTAAATGCATCATTCTCTTCAAAAAACAAAAAAGAGGCACCCATACAAAGTAAAGCGTTAGACATTTAGGAAACTTTGCCTCCTGTAACTGGGGTTTTGTTGCATTTTTCTATGTGTTTGAACCTGTGAACTATTCATTTAGAGATGCAGAACCAAGTTTAACCCATCAGCGTGACAGAAGGCAAAGGGCCCAGGTTTTGGAGTCAGCTGCTTTGGATTTGAGCTCCAGCTGAGCCAAGTATTAGTGTGTGATTTGAACATGTTCCTTAAATATCTAAATCTTTCCACAGATAATGTCTTCTGCCTCCCTGGTAGTGGTAAGGATTAAATGAAATGTTTAGTGCAAGCCTTGACAAAGTTGTTTTAAAAATAACCAAACAGTAAATTTTTAGGCTTTCTAGGCTATGCAATCTCTGTCACCACTACTCAGCTCTGCCACTGTGGCATGAAAGCAGCCATAGATGATATGCAAACTATTTTACATAGATAATATGTAAAATGAACATGACCATGTTCCAATAAAACTTTATTTACAAAAACAGAGGGCAGACCACATTTGGCCCATAGACCATAATTTGCCGACCCAGAGTCTAGTGCAAGATACATCTCACAGTGGTTTATCAGAAGCATTCAAAAATGGTAGCAGTTATTAATAACATGAATTTTTTCTATAACTTCTGTTCATCAGTAACAATTTAACACTGTCCCACAGAGTAAACCTAGTGGAGTCTACTCAAACACAACTTACAGAATTTGGCTTATTCCTTGGATTATGTAAAAAGGTGGTGGAAACATTCAAAAAACGTTCATTCACACTAAGTAGACTATCAGCTGATGCCCAAAAATCAGATTGGAATGGATAATCTCTGAGCTTTATTCCAGAGCCACAATGTTAATTTTTTTTCTTTTAATTGAAGTATAATTGCTTTACAATGTTGTGTTAGTTTCTCGTGTACAGTGAACTGAATCAGCTATATGTATATATATATATAGCCCCTCCCTCTTGAACCTCCCTCCCCCCCATCCCACCCATCTAGGTTATCACAGAGCACCGAGCTGAGCTCCCTGTGCTATACAGCAGGTTCCCACTAGCTGTCTGTTTTACACATGGTAGTGTATTGATGTCAAACCTAATCTCCCAATTCATCCCACCCTCCCCTTCCCCACTGTGTCCACACGTCCATTCTCCACATCTGCCTTTCTATTCCTGCCCTTCAGATAGGTTCACCTGTACCATTTTTATAGATTCCACATATATGCATTAATATACAATATTTGTTTTTCTCTTTCTGACTTACTTCACTCTGTATGACAGACTCTAGGTCCATCCACATCTCTGCAAATGACCCAATTTTGTTCACTTTTATGGCTGAGTAATATTGTATGTATGTACCACATCTTCTTTATCCATTTGTCTGTCATTGGACATTTAGGTTGTTTCTATGTCCTGGCTATTGTAAATAGTGCTGCAATGAACATTGTGGTACATGAATCTTTTTGAATTATGGTTTCTCAGGGTACATGCCCAGTAGTGGGATTGCTGGGGCATATGGTTGTTCTATTTTTAGTTTTTTAAGGAACCTCCATGCTGTTCTCCATAGTGGCTGTACCAATTTACATTCCCACCAACAGTGCAAGAGGGTTCCCTTTTCTACACACCCTCTCCAGCATTTATTGTTTGTAGATATGTGATGATGGCCATTCTGACTGGTGTGAGGTGATACCTCATTGTAGTTTTGATTTGCATTTCTCTAATAATTAGTGATGCTGAGCAGCTTATCATGTGCCTCTTGGCCATTGGTATGTCTTCTTTGCTGAAATGTCTTCTGCCCATTTTTTGATTGGGTTGTCTTTTTGATATTGAGCTGCATGAGCTGTTTGTGTATTTTGGAGATTAATCCTTTGTCCATTGCTTCATTTGCAAATATTTTCTCCCATTCTATGTGTTGTCTTTTTGTCTTGTTTATGGTTTCCTTTGCTGTGCAAAAGCTTTTAAGTTTCATTAGGTCCCATTTGTTTGTTTTTATTTTCATTACTCTAGAAGGTGGGTCATAAAAGATCTTGCTGTAATTTATGTCAAAGAGTGTTCTGCCTGTGTTTTCCTCTAAGGGTTTTATAGTGTCAGGTCTTACATTTAGGTCTTTAATCCACTTTGAGTTTATTTTTGTGTACGGTGTTAGGGAGTGTTCTTATTTCACATTTTCTTTTACATGTAGCTGTCCAGTTTTCCCAGCACCATTTATTGAAGAGGCTGTCTGGTGTCCATTGTATATTCTTGCCTCCTTTGTCATAGATTAGGTGACCATAGGTGCATGCATTTATCTCTGGGCTTTCTATCCTGTACCATTGATCTGTATTTCTGTTTTTGTGCCAGTACCATACTGTCTTGATTACTGTAGCTTTGTAGTATAGTCTGAAGTTGGGGAGCCTGATTCCTCCAGCTCTGTTTTTCATCCTCAATATTGCTTTGGCTAGTCGGGGTCTTTTGTGCTTCCACACAAGTTGTATAATTTTTTGTTCTAAATCTGTGAAAAATGCCATTGGTAATTTGACAGAGATTGCACTGAACCTCTAGATTTCTTTGGGTAGCATAGTCATTTTCATAGTATTGATTCTTCCAATCCAGGAGCATGGTATATCTCTCCCTCTGTTTGTGTCATCTTTGATTTCTTTCATCAGTGGTTTATAGTAGTATCTGAGCTTTATTCCACAGCCACAATGTTGACTTTAAAACAAAAACTCTATTAATGAAATAAATAAATGACTTACTCAAACTTATTCAAAAAATGGTTTATTGAGCACCTTCTCTGTGCCAGGAACTGTTCTAAGTGCTGGGGATACAATCAGGCACAAGACAAGCAGGATAGATATTGAAATCAATTGTGGTCAAAAAGTAACTTAAATATTTGGAACAGAAATTTTAAGTGCATCATAGACTTGTGTATACAAATCCATACTGATTAGAGATAGTTCAAATTTAGTCTGTCCTAACTGAAATGAACTGTGCAATAACACCCTGGTTAATGAGATTGCCTTGGATAATCTTATAATTCATGTAGATTTGTGGTATGAACTTATACCAACCCACTCTTTTTTAAGGGTACAGATAATGTTGGCTCCACATAGATTGGCTCTTTCTCCTCCCCTTCCCTTCCTCTACAAATTACAGATGAGATGTATATTAAAATTACCTCCCTTATAACTGACATGGAAATTGGCTTCAGATGGAATTAAATTTCTAACTTCTAATACTAAGACTGTCTATCAATAAAAGACATTATAAAAGAAAAGTTATAAGAAAACTGCATTTTACTTAAATTGGTTTCAGATGAGGGTTTTTTGTTTTTTTTGTCTTTTTCTTCTATAGTTTTGCCTTGTCATTTACTGCTTAATGCTTTCCTCCTCTTTCTTTCCTCCTCTTTCTCAGATTATACTTATTCCAAATTTTCTGTTACTTTAATAATACTGTCAACATTTTATTTCTATCTTTTGAAATGAGAATGTATAACTGACATCAAAACAAAATTTTGTTTTCAAGGATTAAGATGTTGATTCTACCCCCAGTTCCAGTTCCAAAGATTAAAGGAATTGATCCAGATCTCCTCAAGGTAATTAATAAATTATCTAAGTTATACATAACACTAATTAAATGATACCTGAACAATAATGTCTTATGTTGAGACCTTTTGCAAGCTATATGTATTACATTTTATTTTTTGTATTCCTTCTGGAAAAAAAGTTTTTAAATAATACATCTCAAAATTATGAAAATGTCTTACGTATTTAAAAGTTCTTGACTACTGGATCAAGATGGCAGAGCAGTAGAATGTGAAGCTCACTGCCTCACACAAATACATCAAAAACACATCTACATGTGGAACAATTCTTACAGAATATCTACTGAACGCTGGCAGAAGACGTCAGACCTCTAAAAGGGCAAGAAAATTTCTATGTAACCAGGTAGGACAAAAGAAAAGAAAGGAATTGGGAAGGGACTTGCACCCCACCCCTTGGGAGAGAGCTCCACCCCTTGGGAGAGAGCTGTGAAAGAGGAAAGATGCCTGCACCCTGGGAAGTCCCCTCACCATCATGGAGATCAGCTGGGACAGAGTGGGAGTTTTAGAGCCTTGGAGGAGAATGCAGGAACCGGTTTTGCAGCAGCTAGAATGGAGGGAGACCGGCAGACAGTCAGTGCCACCGCTCAGCACTCCCCGGCCGGAGACACACGTCCATCAGTGCGGGCAGGGACCAGGTGCTGAAGCTCAGGCTTCAGAGATTAGACCCAGGGAGAGAACTCAGGTGGTGGGCTGTGCAGAAAGAGCCTGAAGGGGCTGGAGTTTGGTGCAACTGCACCAGAGGATGTACGCAGAGGAAGACTGGGCTACCTTAGAGGCCAGGTACCATTGTTTGGGTGGTGTGCGAGAGGAGAGGCAAGACCTGCCATTGCAGCCTTTCTCCCTGCATGTGCCCTCAGGTTGCAGGACACTGCCTACACAAGCTACAGGAGTGATCACAAGCCACCACCACCCCCAACCCCCATGCTTTAAGAGCTGTCATGAGCTACCACCCTCGCAGACTCCAGGAGTAGTTGTGAACCACCTCCCATTGTGTGCTCCAGGGATGCGCATGAGCTGCTACCACCACAGAGAATGCCAGGACCAGGCACCAGCCACTGCATCTGCACACGCCCTATCAAGAGAATAATGACTAGCACATGCTGAGGAAAGAGGTGACAGGCATCAATACTAAAAACAGCCCTTGCACCAAAATATTAAATCCACACAAACTACACCAGGACACTCCCACATATAAATAGCCCTCCAAGACCACAGTAGATCATTGTTTCTCCTAAACTCACAGAATAAGAGAAATATAAGGTAAAATGAAGAAGCAGAGGAACCACTCCCAGTTAAAAGACCAAGAGAATTCCCCTGAAAGAACAATGAAACAGACCTCTTCAGTCTAACAGACACCGAATTCAAAAAGGAGATAATGAAAATACTGAAGGAATTAAGAAATGCTATTGACAGAAATGCAGAGTACTATAAAAAGGAACCAAAAAAATTTTAAAACTCATTTGCCAAGATGAAAACTGAACTAAAGGCAATGAATAGCAGAATGAATAATACATAAAAATGAGTAAATGACCTGGAAGATAGAATAATGGAAATCACCCAATCAAGACAGCAGACAGAAAGCCAAATGAAAGCAATATAAGAGACCTATGGGCTAAAATAAAGCATGCCAATCTATGCATAATAGAGACCCCAGAATGGGAAGAAAGAGAAAAGGGTATTGAAAATGTATTTGGGAAGCTGAAAACTTCCCAAACGTAAAGAAAGAAACATCTCCAGGTACAGGAAGCAGAGGGTCCCAAACAAGGTAAAACCAAACAGACCTACACCAAAATTATAATTAAAATGGCAAAAGTTAAAGAGAGGATTCTAAAGGCAGCAAGAGAAAAGTTAATTACAAGGGAACCCCCATAAGGCTATCAGCTGATTTCTGTACAGAAACTTTGCAGGCCAGAAGGAAGTGGCAAGATACATTCAAAGTCCTGAAGGGGAAAAAACTGCAACCTAGGATACTCTACCCAGCAAGATTATTATTTACAGTAGAAGGAGAAAGAATTTCTTAGACAAGCAAAAACTAAAAGAATACAGCAATACTAAACCTATCCTAAAGGAAATATTGAAAGGTCTTCTGTAAATAGAAAAGAAGAATATATAGGAAAGAGAAAATCACAATTGGAAAGAAAATCACCTAAATAAGCCAGTACATGGATTTTAAAAATATCAAAATAAATTTCTGTGAAATTTATTATGATAACCACAGTGAACAGCAAAAGGATGAACATGAAGATGTAAAAGAGGACATCAAAATCATATAATGTGGGGGAGAAGAGTAAGAAAGTGTAAATTTTTTTTATCATTTCCTAGAATGTGTTTGAGCCTATATGATTACCAGTCTAAGGCAAGTATCAATAGCTATAGGATGGGGTTTACATACTTGAGAAACAAGGTAACCACAAATCAAAAACATACAATAGACTCAGAGAAACCAAAAAGAAGTACAATACAAAAGAAAAATCATCAAACCACAAAAGGGAAAAACAAAAAGAAAAAAGGGACAAAGAAGAAATTAAAAATCAACAGGAAAGCAAGGCTTAAAATGGCAATAAATACATATCAATAATTACCTTAATGTCAATGGACTAAATGCTCCAATCAAAAGACACAGAGAGGAAGATTGGATAAAAAAACAAGAGCCTACAATATGCTGCCTACAAGAGACCCACTTTAGAGCAAAGGACACAGATTGAAAGTGAGGAGATGGAAAAAGATATTTCATGCAAATGGAAATGACAAGGTGGGGATCACAATACACGTATCAGACAGAATAGACTTTAAAACAAAGGCCATAAAGAAAAATAAAGAAGGACACTTTTACACTCATCAACATATATGCACCTAATATAGGAGCACCCAAATACATAAAACAAATACTAACAGACATAAAGGGAGAAACTGACAGGAATACAATAATAGTAGGAGACTTTAACACCCCACTCACATCAGTGCACAGATCTTCTAGAAAGAAAATAAGGCAACAGAGATCCTAAATGATACAATAGAACAGATAGACCTAATTGATATTTTTAGGACATTACATCCAAAAAAACAGAATATACATTCTTTTTGAGTGCACATGGAACATTCTCTAGGATTGACCACATACTAGGGTACAAAACAGACCTCAACAAACTTGAGTATAGAAATTATCTCAAGCATCTTTTCTGACCACAGCAGCATGAAACTAGAAATCAACCACAGAAAAAGAAAATGACTACTAAACAATATGCTACTAAAAAAACGATTACCAAACAATATGCTACTAAAAAACCAATCAGTCAACAATGAAATCAAAGAGTAAATTAAAAAATACCTTGAGAAAAATTACCATGAAAACACCACTGTACAAAATCTATGGGATGCAGCAAAAGCAATTCCTAGAGGGAAGTTCATAGTGATACAGGCCTTCCTCAAAAAAAACAAGAAAAGTCTCAGATAAACAACCTAATCTACCACTTAAAAGAAGTAGAAAAAGAACAAACAGAACCTAAAATCAGCAGAAGGATGGAAATAATCATAGTGATTAAAAAGTAGAAAAAAATCAATAAAACCCAGAGCTGGTTCTTTGAAAGGGTAAACAAGACTGACAAACCTCTGGCCAGGCTCACCAAGAAGAAAAGAGAGAGAACCCAAATAAACAAAATAAGAAATGAAAAAGGAGACATAACAACTGATATCACAGTAATACAGAAACCATAAGGGAATGCTATGACCAATTATATCTCAACAAATTCAACAACCTAGAAGAAAAGGACAAGTTTCTAGAAACATACAGCCCACCAAAATTGAATCAACAATAAGTAGATAATTTGAACAGACTAATCATTACAGGTGAAATAGAATATGTAATTAACTCCCTACAAACAAAAATCCAGGACCAGATGTCTTCAAAGGCAAATTCTACCAAACATACAAAGAACTCACACCAGTCCTTCTCAAACTCTTCCAAAGAATTGAAGAGGAGGGAACACTCCCAAAGACATTCTATGAAGCCACCATCACCCTGATACCAAAACCAGACAAAGACACCACCAAAAAAGAAAATTACAGGCCAATAACTTTGATGAATATAGACACAAAAATTCTCAACAAAATCCAACAACACATAAAAAAAGATCATACACCATGACCAAGAGTCATCCCAAGTTCACAAGCATGGTTCAGCATACACAAATCAATGTGATACATCACATAAACAAAAGAGAAGACAAAAACCACATGATCATCTCAAAAGATGCAGAAAGAACATTTGACAAAATTCCACATCCATTCATGATAAAAAACTCTTACCAAAGTGGGTACACAGGGAACATATCTCAACATAGTAAAAGCTATGACAAACCCACAGCCAATATAATACTCAAGGGTGAAAAGCTGAAAGACTCCCTGCTAAAATCTGGAACAAGACAAGGATGCCCACTCTTACCTCTTCTATTTAACATAGTATTGGAAGTCCTAGCCATAGCAATCGGACAAGAAAAAGAAATAAAAAGTATCCAAATTGGAAGGGAAGAGGCAAAATTGTCATTTTATGCAGATGACATACTATATAGAAAACCCTAAAGAATCCACAAAAAAACTGCTAGAAATAATAAGCAAATTCAGCAAAGTAGCAGGATACAAGATTAACATATAGAAACCGGTTGCATTTCTTTATACTAACAACAGAATATCAGAAAGGGAATGTAAACAAACAATATTATTTAAAATCTCACCCAAAAATATAAAATAAGCTTAAGAATAAACCTGACTGTGGAGGTAAAAGACTTATATGCTGAGAACTATAAAATATTAATAAAGGAAACTGAAGGTGAGTCAAAGAAATGGAAAGATATCCCATGCTCATGGATTGGAAGAATTAACATTGTTAAAATGGTCATACAGCCCAAAGCAAACTACAGATTTAATGCAGTCCCTATCAAATTACCCATGACATTTTTCACAGAACTAGAATAATCCTAAAATTTATATGGAACTATTAAAGACCCAGAATTGCTAAAGCAATCCTGAAGAAAAAGAACAAAGTAGGAGGCATTACCCTCCCAGAGTTCAGACAATACTACAAAGCTACAGGGGTATTGGCACAAAAAACAGACATATAGGTCAATGAAACAGAATAGAGAGCCCAGAAATAAACCCACACACCTATAGTCAGTCTTCAACAAAGGAGGAAAGAATACACAATAGGAAAAAGACAGTCTCTTCAACAAGTGGTGCTGGGAAACTTGGATAGCCATATGGAAATCAATGAAGTTAGAACATACCCTCTCACCATACATAAAAATAAACTCACAGCGGCTTAAAGACTTAAGACATGACACCACAAAACTCCTAGGACAGATCATAGGCAAAACATTCTCTGACATAAATCATACCAATGTTTTCTTAAGTCAGTCTCCCAAAGCAATAGAAATAAAAACAAAAAGAAACAAATGGGACCTAATCAAACTTACCAGCTTTTGCACAGCAAAAGAAACCATAAACAAAGAGACAACCTACAGAATGGGAGAAAGTATTTTCAAACAATGAGACCAATAAGGGCTTTATTTCCAAAATATACAAATAGCTCATACAACTCAACAAAAAAACAACACAATTGAAAAATGGGCAGAAGACCTAAATAGACATTTCTCCAAAGAAGAAATACAAATGGCCAATAGGTACATGAAAAGATGCTCAGCATTGCTAATTACTAGAGAAATGCAAATCAAAACTACAATGAGGTACCACGTCACACCAGTCAGAATGGCCATCATTAAAAACTCTACAAATAACAGATGCTGGAGAGGGTGTGGAGAAAAGGGAACACTCCTACACTGTTGGAATGTAAGTTGGTACAGCCTCTATGGAAAACAATATAGAGGTTCCTCAGAGAACTAAAAATAGAATTACCATATGATCCAGCAATCCCACTCCTAGGCATATATCCAGACAAAACTCTAATCCAAAAAGATACATGCACACCTATGTTCACAGCAGCACTATTCACAATAGCCAAGACAGAAACAACCTAAATGCCCATCAACAGATGAATGGATAAAGAAGATGTGGTACATATATACAATGGAATACTACTCAGCCATAAAAAAGAATGAAATAATGCCACTTGCAGCAACATGGATGCAACTAGAGATTGTCATATTAAGTGAAGTAAGTCAAAGAGAAAGACAAATACCATACGATATCACTTATATGTGGAATCTAAAATATGACACAAATGAACGTATCTACGTATGAAACAAAAACAGACTCACAGACATAGAGAACAGACTTGTAGTTGCCGAGGGGGAGGGGGTTGGGGGAGGGATGGAATGGGAGGTTGAGGTTAGCAGATATAAGCTATTATATATGGAATGGATAAACAACATCCTGCTGTATAGCATGGAGAACTATGTTTGGTATTCTGTGATGAACCATAATAGAAAAGAATTTTTAAAAAGAAAGAAAGAAAAGTTCTTCACTAATGTGGTTTTGTTACTAATTAGTCTCTGAATGTTATTTATTATATCACTTAATTGTTGTGAGTTTTTCATAGATCTTCATTTTCTATTTCCTAGGAAGGAAAATTAGAAGAGGTGAACACAATCTTAGCCATTCATGACAACTATAAACACGAATTCTACAATGATGACTCTTGGGTTGAATTTATTGAGCTAGATATTGATGACCCCGATGAAAAGACTGAAGGATCAGACACAGACAGACTTCTAAGCAATGACCATGAAAAATCACTTAATATCCTTGGGGCAAAGGATGACGACTCTGGACGTACCAGCTGTTATGAACCTGACATTCTGGAGACTGATTTCAATGCCAATGACATGTGTGATGGTACCTCAGAGGTTGCTCAGCCACAAAGGTTGAAAGGGGAAGCAGATCGCTTGTGCCTTGACCAGAAGAATCTAGATAACTCACCTTCGAATGATGCTACCCCTGCTAGCCAGCAGCCCAGTGTTATCCTAGGAGAGGAAAACAAACCAAGATCACTTCTTATTGCCAAAACTGAGTCAACTCATCAAGCTGGCCATACACAGCAACAGCTCAGCAATCCAAATTCATTGGCAAACATCGACTTTTATGCCCAGGTAAGTGACATTACACCAGCAGGGAGTGTGGTCCTTTCCCCAGGCCAAAAGAATAAGGCTGGGATCTCCCAGTGTGACATGCATCCAGAAGTCGTCTCACCCTGCCAAGCAAACTTCATCATGGACAACGCCTACTTCTGTGAGGCAGATGCTAAAAAGTGCATCGCCCTGGCCCCTCATATCGAGGTTGAATCACATGTAGAGCCAAGCTTTAACCAGGAAGACATTTACATCACCACGGAAAGCCTTACCACTACTGCTGGGAGGTCTGGGACAGCAGAACGTGTTCCAAGTTCTGAGTTGCCTGTCCCAGACTATACCTCCATTCATATAGTACAATCTCCACAGGGCCTCGTACTCAATGCAACTGCCCTGCCCTTGCCTGACAAAGAGTTTCTCTCATCATGTGGCTACGTGAGCACAGACCAACTGAACAAAATCATGCCGTAGCTTTTCTTCGATTTCCCATGAGCTACATATTTAATGAGTTACCTATTTACTCTAGCAAAGAGTTGGCTAGGGCATGAATGCTTAAACCAAAACAATGTTTAAACATTTTTTGGAGGGGGGTGGGAGTTGAGGGTGGGGGATACAGATTCTAAATGGCTTTTCCTGAGATGTTGAAACATGATATTAAAGAAAAAGAAGAAGAACCCTTCATCAGATAGATATTCTTGTGAATTGTAAATATTTTAAAGAATTGTCTCAAAGACTGTTTAGTGGCAGTGATTGTCTTGTTATTGTGGGTGTTAATTTTGTGCTACTAAGCATTGAATGGCTATGTTTTTTAATCTATAGTTAATCATGCTTTTTGAAAAAGCGAAAAATCAGGTGGCTTTTGCAGTTCAGGACGATTGAATGCAAATCATAGCACAGGCTAATTTTTTTTTAATAATTGGGAACTAAAAGTTTAGGTAAGAAGAGAAGAAATAGTTTGGATATGTAAAACATTTATTTTGACATAAAATGGATAAAGGTATTTTTAATAATTTACACTTTAAGCATGGCTATTTTCTATTACACTATACACGGTGTACTGTAGCTCATGCCGACCCATCTAAAGAATGTAGTAACTGCAGTCTAAAGCTGGTTTAATGCTTTGGTCAACGCACCTGAAGAAAAACTAGTTTTTTACAGGGCCCTTTTTATACCTCCTAAAACTCTTTAAATGATTCTAAAATGATTGTAGTTAGCTGCATTATTGGAATGTGTTCATCTTATCTGAATTTGTAAACAGATATTTGTTAATTTAGAAAACTTTAAAATGTTTGCACAGATCAACTTATCATGAACCAAAAAAACCAAAAAACCCCACAACACAAATGAACAAAAAGGCTTTTCTTACCCAAGTTTTGGTTCATGTCAGAGCACTGCATACTAAGAGAATAGAAATCATAGCTGGTTCCTATTGACCCAGAATGCTTAATCACTGCAGTGCACAGGGAAGGAGTTTCTTAGTGCACTCAGATCTTGAGAGTCAAGCCTTAGAACCTCGGCCACAGTGTCTCTTAGTTCATATTTACCTAAGGAAGGAATAGGTACAAGAAGCATTTTGTAAGTTGAAGCTGGTCGAAGTGAAGTTAACCAGATCATGGAATAAAAGTTCAAGAAAAAGCTTTTTCTTTCACAGCCTATAGCCAGACACATACTCATTATTCATGGTAGCAAAAAAAGAGAAAAAACAAGATTTTAAATCCCCAAGATAATTAAAAAATTTATTTAAACCCATAGCAGAAACTTTCTTCCTTACCAAATCTTTTATAGGATTTACTTAATAAAAGAAGTTTCATCATTTTTTACTTCCCCTCTAAGTGGATTGGCCTTAAAGCGGGTAGTCAGAAGAAAAAGAAGCAGCCTGAGTAAATTATAAGTTATTGTTCAATATCTTAATAACCTAAACATCATTCATAGGAGCACTGGGATTGCTCCTCAAAAGGTTTGTCAAAAAGAGAAGACTCATCTCACTCAAGAATGCTTCTCACTTAAGTATTTTTTAAAGGTTAATAAAACTTTAAAGTTAGCTTTAACTTAAATAGTATTTGCCATACCTTTTTAGGAAACAAGCTTAATGGTTGGCAATTTTAAATTCCCTCTTTCTTGCAGGAAGGACAGTGAAAAGCTAGAATTGGGTGTTTAAAGTTCAACATGTTACTTTGTAATAGATGTTTAATAGATTTTCTGCTACCTTGCTGCTACGGTTTTCTCTAAGAGCTACATAATTTAGTTTCATAGACAGTTTCATCAATGTAGAACCTAATTCAACTTAAAACTGTGTGTTTGGGAAAGCTATCTTACTATTTTACAATAGGCTGACATTTCTATAGCCAAAAATAGCTAAATACCTCAATCGGTCTCCGAATGTCATTTTGGTACTTTGCTGGCCACACAAGCCATTATTCACTAGTATGACTAGTTGTGTCCTGCAGTTTATATTTAACTTTCTTTATGTCTGTGGATTTTTTCCTTCAAAGTTTAATAAATTTATTTTCTTGGATTTGTGATGGTGTGCTTCTATTGTCAAACACCCACAGGAAAAGCATCCTAAATCAGACTGCATACTCAGTTCTTCTCCTTGTAAGGGGAGCATAGCACAGTTCGTTTAAACACAGTAGCAATGTGTGTGAAGATTTTTTTCTGTGCTGAAATATAGAGCAGAGAAGACAGCTCCGACCCTTTTTTAATTTTGAATAAACACAAGCCCAGCTCAAAAATATCCTGCTGGCTTGCCTGGACTCTTAGAGCCATATTTTGGATGCATCAAAGCATGCATGATGCACATGGGGGTGTTTGTGACATGGGGAGAGCTTGAGCATGTTGCCTAGAAAGAGGGGAAGGGTAAACAGTTCTCCCTCTACCATTCACACATTAGAACAAGTCAGTTTGTCAGACTAGCTCCTTGTTTGACTGCAAAACTTCCAAAGAACTGGGGGAGGCAGAAATTCCACTCTTGGAGGGCACACACAAGGTCTCATGAGCACCAGGACACAGGGGAAAAAGAGTGACCTCTTAAGACCCTAGGCCAGACCTACCTGCTGGTATTGGAGGGTCTCCTGTGGAGGGGGTTGGGGGCGTGTGAGGGGGTGGCTGTGACTCACTGTGTGGACAGAGACACTGGTGGCGGTAGTTCTGGGTAGTACTCATTGGCGTAAGCCCTCCTGGAGGCCACCATTTTCTCACCAAGACCTGGCCTCACCCAACCGCCAGTAGGTTCTAGTGCTGGGATGCCTCAGACCAAACAACCAACAGGGTGGGAACACAGCCCCACCCATCAGCAAACAGGCTGCCTAAAGTCTTCCTAAGCCCACAGCTGGCCACTAAACACACCCATTAACACAGCCCTGCCCACAGGAGGGACAAGACCCAGCTCTGCCCACCAGTGGGCTGGAACCAGTCCCTCTCACCAGGAAACCAGCATAAGCCCCTTAGACCAGCCTCATCCACAAGGCAGCAGACAGCAGAAGCAAGAAGAACTACAACCCTGCAACCTGTGGAATGGAAACCACAATCACAGAAAGACAAAATGAGACAGCAGAGGACTATATCCCAGAGAAAGGGACAAGATAAAATCCCAGAACAACAACTCAGCGGAGACAGGCAATCTACCCAAAAAAGAATTCAGAGTAATGATAGTAAGGATGATCTAAGATCTCAGAAAAAGATAAAGGCACAGACCAGGAAGATACAAGAAATATTTAATAAAGACATAAAAGAACTAAAGAACAAACATAGATGAACAATACAACAACTGAAATGAAAAATACACTAAAAGGAATCAATAGCAGAATAAATAAAGCAGAAGAATGTATAAGTGAACTGGAAGACAAAATGGCAGAAATCACTGCTGTGGAACAGAATAAAGAAGAAAGAATGAAAAGAAATGAGGAAAATCTAAGAGACCTCTGAGACAACATTAAATGCACCAACATTCACATTATAGGAGTCTCAGAAGGAGAAGATAGAAAGGACCTGAGTAAATATTTGAATAGACAATAGCTGAAAAATACCCTAACATGGGAAAGGAAAGTGTAACCCAAGTCCAGGAAGCCCAGAGAGTCCAAGGCAGGATAAACCCAAGGAGGAACATGCTGGGACACAGAGTAATCAAACTGACAAAAATTAAAGACAAAGTGAAAATACTAAAAGAAACAAGGGAAAAGAAACAAATAACGTACAAGGGAACTTCCATAAGGTTATCAGCTGATTTTTCAGCAGAAACATTACAGGCCAGAAAGGAGTGGCACCATATATTTAAACTGATGAAAGGGAAGAACCTACAACCAAGAATACACTAGCCAGCAAGGCTCTTGTTCAGATTTGATGGAGAAATCAAGAGCTTTACAAAAATGAGAAGCTAAGAGAATTCAGCACCACCAGAGCAGACCAGCTTTGCAACAAACGCTAAAGGAACTTCTCTAGGTGAAAAAGAAAAAGAAAAGGCCACAACTAAAAACAAGAATATAGGAAAAGGCAAATATAAAGGTAGGAAATCATCCACACAAAAAATATATCAAAACCAGCAATCATGAGAAGAGGAGAGTACAAATGCAGGACATTGGAAATGCATTTGAAATTAAAAGACCGGCAACATAAAACAATCTTCTTTATATAAAGACTGCTATATCAAAACCTCATGGTAACCACAAACCAAAAATCTACAATAGATACACAAACAAAAAAAGAATAAGGAATAAAAACACAACAGTAAATTTAGCCATCAAATCACAAAAGAGAAGAGGAAAGGAAGGGAAAAGACCTACAAAGACAAATACAAAACAATTAAAATGGCAATAAGAACGTACATATCAATAATTATGTTAAATGTAAATGGATTAAATGCTCCAACCAAAAGTCACAGACTAGCTGAATGGTTACAAAAACAAGACCCATATACATGCTGTCTACAAGAAACACACTTCAGATCTAAGAACACATACAGACAATGAGAGGGGATGGAAAAAGGTATTCATTGCAAATGGAAATCAAAAGAAAGCTGGTGTAGCTATACTCATCTCAGACAAAATAGACTTTAAAAACTCTTGCAAGAGACAAAGGACACTACATAATGATCAAGGGATCAATCCAAGAAGATATAAAAATTGTAAGTATATATGCACCCAACAGAGCAGCACCTCAATATATAAGGCAAATACTAACAACCATAAAAGGAGAAATCAACAGTAACACAATACTAGTGGGGGACTTTGAAACCCCACTTTCATCAATAGATCATCCAGACAGAAAATCAATAAGGAAACACAGGCCTTAAAGGACACGTTAGACCAGATGGACTTAATCAGTATTTATAGAGCATTCCCTCTAAAAGGAGCAGAATACACATTCTTTTCAAGTACACATGGAACATTCTCCAGGATTGATCACATTCTAGGACACAAAACAAGCTTTGTAAATTTAAATAAATTGAAATCATATCAACCATCTTTCTGACAACAACACTGAGATTAGAAATGAACTACAAGAAAAAAAAATGTGAAAAAGACACAAACATGTGGAGGTTAAACAATATGCTACTAAACAACCAATGGCTCACTAAAGAAATCAAAGAGGAAATCAAAAAATACCTAGAGACAAATGAAAATGAAAACACAATTATTTAAAACCTATGGGACACAGAAAAAGCAGTTCTAAGAGAATTTACAGCAATAAAATCTTACCTCAGGAAGCAAGAAAAATCCCAAATAAACAATCTAATTTAACAACTAAAGGAACTAGAGAAAGAAAAACAAACAAAACCCCAAGTTAGTAGAAGGAAAGAAATCATAAAGACCACAGAAGAAATACATGAAAAACAGACAAAGAGTACAATAGCAAAGATCAATAAAACTAAAATCTGGTTCTTTGAGAAGATAAACAAAATTGATAAACCATTAGCCAGACTCAGAGGGAGAGGACTCAAATCAATAAAATTAGAAATGAAAAAGGAGAAGTTACAACAGACACTGCAGTAATACAAAGCATCATAAGAGAATACTACAAGCAACTCTATGCCAATAAAATGGACAACCTGGAAGAAATTGACAAACTCTTAGAAAGGTATAACCTTCCAAGACTGAACCAGGAAGAAATAGAAAATATGAACAGACCAATTGCAAGTAATGAAATTGAAACTGTGATTAAAAATCTTCCAACAAACAAAAGTCTAGGACCAGATGGCTTCACAGGTGAATTCTATCAAACATGTAGAGAAGAACTAACAGCCATCCTCCTCAAACTCCTCCAAAAAATTTCAGAGGGAGGAACACACCGAAACTCATTCTACAAGGCCACCACCACCCTGATACCAAAGCCAGACAAAGATGTCACAAAAAATAGAATTACAGACCAATATCACTGATGAATATAGATTCAAAAATCCTCAACAAAATACGAGCAAACAGAATCCAACAACACATAAAAAGGATCATACAATATGATCAAGTAGGATTTATCCCAAGATGCAAGGATTCTTCAATATATGCAAATCAATCAATGTGACACTCCATATTAACAAATTGAATAAAAACCATATGATAATCTCAATATATGCAGGAAAAGCTTTTGACAAAATTCAACACCTATTTATGATAAAAACTCTCCAGAAATGGGCACAGTGGGAACCTACCTCAACATAATAAAGGCCATATATGACAAACCCATAGCAAACATCATTCTCAATAATGAAAAACTAAAAGCATTATCTGCTAAGATCAGGAAAAAGACAAGGATGTCCATGCTCACCACTATTATTCAAAATAGTTTTGGAAGTCATAGACACAGCAGTCAGAGAAGAAATAAAAGGAATACAAATTGGAAAAGAAGAAGTAAAGCTATCACTGTTTGCAGATGACACGATACTATACATAGAAAATCCTAAAGATGCCACCAGAAAACTACTAGACCTAATCAATCAATTTGGTAAAGTTGCAGGATACAAAATTAATGCACAGAAATCTCTTGCATTCCTATACACTAATGATGAAAAATCTGAAAGAGAAATTAAGGAAACACTCCCATTTACCATTGCAACAAAAAGAATAAAATACCTAGGGTTAAACTACCTAAGGAGGCAAAAGACCTGTATGCAGAAAACTATAAGATGCTGATGAAAGAAACTGAAGATGATACAAACAGATGGAAAGATATACCATGTTCTTGGATTGGAAGAATCAATACTGTGAAAATGACTATACTACCCAAAGCAACCTACAGATTCAATGCAATCCCTATCAAATTTCCAATGGTATTTTCCACAGAACTAGAACAAAAAAATCTTAAAATCTGTATGGAGACACAAAAGACGCCAAATAGCCAAAGCAATCTTGAGGGGGGGAAAAAAACAGAGCTGGAGGAATCAGACTCCCTGATTTAAGATTATACTGCAAAGCTACAGTAATCAAGACAGTACAGAATGGGAACAAAAACAGAAATATAGAGCAATGGAACAGGATAGAAAGCTCAGAGATAAACCCATGCAGATATGGTCACCTAATTTATGTCAAAGGAGGCAAGAACATAGAACGGAGAAAAGACAGTCTCTTCAATAAGTGGTGCTCAGAAAACTGGACAGCTACATTTAAAAGAATGAAACTAGAACACTCCCTAACCCCATACACAAAAATAAACTCAAAATGGATTAATGACCTAAATGTAACACCAGACACTGTAAAACTCTTAGAGGAAAACGTAGGAAGAACACTCTTGGACATAAATCACAGGAAGATCTTATTTGACCCACCTCCTAGAGTAATGGAAATCAAAACAAAAATAAACAAGGGGCTTCCCTGGTGGCGCAGTGGTTGAGAGTCCGCCTGCTGATGCAGGGGACGTGGGTTCATGCCCCAGTCTGGGAAGGTCCCATGTGCCACGGAGCGGCTGGGCCTGTGAGCCATGGCCACTGAGCCTGTGCGTCCGGAGCCTGTGCTCCACAACAGGAGAGGCCACAACAGTGAGAGGCCCACGTACCACAAAAAAAAATAAACAAGACCTAATGAAAGTTAATAGCTTTTGCACAGCAAAGGAAACCATAAAGAAGACAAAAAGCCAGCCCTCAGAATGGGAGAAACTATTTGCAAACAAAGCAATGGACAAAGGATTAATCTGCAAAATATACAAACAGCTCATGCAGCTCAATATTAAAAAACAAAAACCCAATCAAAACATGGGTGGAACACCTAAATAGACATTAATCCAAAGAAGATATACAGATTGCCAACAAATACAGGAAAAGACACTCAGCAATACTAATCATTAGAGAAATGCAAATCAAAACCACAATGAGGTATCACCTCACATCAGTCAGAATGGCCATCATAAAAAAATTTACAAACAGTAAATGCTGGAGAGGGTGTGGAGAAAAGGGAACCCTCATACACTGTTGGTGGGAATGTAAATTGATACAGCCACTATGGAGAACAGCATGGAGGTTCTTTAAAAAACTAAAAATAAAACTACCATATGACCCAGCAATCCCACTACTGGGCATATACCCTGAGAAAACCATAATTCAAAAAGAGTCATGTTCCACAATGTTTATTGCAGCACGATTTACAATAGCCAGGACATGGAAGCAGCCTAAGTGTCCATCGACAGATGAATGGATAAAGAAGATGTGGCACATATATACAATGGAATATTACTCAGCCATAAAGAGAAATGAAAATGAGTTATTTGTAGTGAAGTGGATGGACCTAGAGTGTGTCATACAGGGTGAAGTAAGTCAGAAAGAGAAAAACAAATACTTTATGCTAACACATATATATGGCATCTAAAAAAAAAAAAAAGGTTCTGAAGAACCTATGGGCAGGACAGGAATAAAGACACAGACATAGAGAATGGACTTGAGGACACGGGGAGGGAGAAGGGTAAGCTGGGACGAAGTGAGAGAGTAACACCGACATATATACACTACCAAATGTAAAATAGATAGCCAGTGGGAAGCAGCTGCATAGCACAGGGAGATCAGCTCGGTGCTTTGCGACCACCTAGAGGGGGTGGGAAAAGGAGGGTAGGAGGGAGACGCAAGAGGGAGGGGATACGGGGATATACATATGCATATAGCTGATTCACTTTGTTATACAGCAGAAACTAACACAACATTGGAAAGCAATTATACTCCAATAAAGATACTAAAAAAAAAGTGACACATGCACCCCAATGTCATAGCAACACTATTTACAATAGCCAGGTCATGGAATGAATTCATAAAGAAGATGTGGTACATATATACAATGGAATATTACTCAGCCATAAAAAGGAACGAAATTGGGTCATTTATAGAGATGTGGATGGACCTAGAGACTGTTATACAGAGTGAAGTAAGTCAGAAAGAGAAAAACAAATATCGTATATTAACGCATACTTGTGGAATCTAGAAAAATTGTACAGATAAACTGGTTTGCAAGGCAGAAATAGAGACACAAATGTAGAGAAAAAATGTATGGACACTAAGGGAGGAAAGTGGGGGTGATAAATTGGGAGATTGGGACTAACATATATACACTAATATGTATAAAATAGTTAACTAATGAGAACCTGCTGTATAGCACAGGGAACTCCACTTCTCTGTACAGTAGAAACTAACACAATATTGTAAAACAACTATACCCTAATCAAAAAAAAAAAAAAGAAATGAAATAGAGACAAAGAAAACAACAGCAAAGATCAATGAGACTAAAAGCTGGTTCTTTGAAAAAGTAAACAAAATTGATGAACCTTTAGCCAGACTCATCAAGGAAAAAGGGAGAGGGCTCAAATCAATAAAATTAGAAATGAAAAAGGAGAAGTTACAATGGACACTACTGAAATACAAAGGATCATAAGAGACTACTACAAGCAAATATATGCCAATAAAATGTACAATGTAGAAGAAATGGACAAATTCTTATAATCTTTCAATAGTGAACCAGGAAGAAATAGAAAATATGAACAATTACCAGTACTGAAATTCAATCAGTGATTTCAAAACTCCCAGCAAACAAAAGTTAAGGACCAGATGGCTTCACAGTTGAACTCTACCAAACATTTAGAGAAGAGTAAACACCTATCCTTCTGAAACCTTTCCAAAAATTTTCAGAGGAAAGAACCCTCCCAAACTCATTCTATGAGGCAACCATCACCCTGATACCAAAACTAGACAAAGATACCACAAAAAAAGAAAATTACAGGCCAATATCACTGGTGAACATAGACACAAAAATTCTCCACAAAATACTAGCAAACTAAATCTAACAATACATTAAAATGATCATACACCATGATCAAGTGGAATTTATCCCAGGGATGCAAGGATTTTTCAATATCCCCAAATAAATCAGTGTGACACACCACATTAACAAGTTGACAAATATGACCATATGATCATTTCAGTAGATGCAGAAAAAGCTTTTGACAAGATTCAACACCCATTTATGATAAAAACTCTCCATTAAGTGGGCATAGAAGGAACATACCTCAACATAATAAAGGCCATATATGACAGACTTACAGCTAAGATCATACTCAACTGTAAAAAGCTAAAAGCATTTTCTCTAAGATCAGGAACAAGCCAAGGATGTCCACCCTCACCACTGTTATTCAACATAATTTTGGATGTTCTAGACACAGCAGAGAAGAAATAAAAGGAATCCAAATCGGAAAAGAAGTAAAACTATCACTGTTTGCAGATGACATGATACTGTACATAGAAAATCCTAAAGATGCTACCAGAAAACTACTAGAACTCATCAGTGAATTCAGTGAAGTTGTAGGGTATGAAATTAATACACAAAAATCTGTTGCATTTCTATACACTAACAATGAAAGATCAGAAAGAGAAATTAAAGAAACAATCCCATTTACCACTGCATCAAAAAGAATAAAATACCTAGGAATAAAACTACCTAAGGAGGCAAAAGACCTGTACTTCAAAAACTATTAGATGCTGATGAAAGAAACTGAAGATGACGCACACAGATGGAAAGATATACCATGTTCTTGGATTGGAAGAATCAATACTGTGAAAATGACTATATTACCCAAAGCAATCTACAGATTCAATGCAATCCCTAGCAAATTACCAATGGCATTTTCACAGAACTAGAACAAAAACTCATAAAATTTGTATGGAGACACAAAAGACCCTGAATAGAAAAAGCAATCTTGAGAAAGAAAAATGCAGCTGGAGGAAACAAGCTTCCTGAGTTCACGCTATATTACAAAGCTACAGTCATCAAAACAGTATGGTGCTGGCACAAAAACAGAAATATAGATCAATAGAACAGGATAGAAAGACCAGAAATAAACCCACACACCTATGGCCTATTAATCTACAACAAAGAGGCGAGACTATACAATGGAAAAAAGACAGTCTCTTCAATAAATGGTGTGGGGGAAACCGGACAGCTACATGTAAAAGAATGAAATTAGAACATTCTCTAACACAGTACACATAAAATAAACTCAAAATTAATTAAAGACCTAAATGTAAGCCTGGATACTACAAAACCCTTAGAGGAAAACACAGGCAGAACACTCTTTGACATAAATCGCAACAATATCTTTTTCGATTTGTCTCCTAATGTAAATAAAAACAAAAATAAATGGGACCTAATTAAACTCAAAATTTTTTGCACAGCAAAGGAAACTATAAACAAAATGAAGGGGCAACCCATGGAATGGGAGAAACTATTTGCAAATGATGCAACTGACAAGGGATTATTCTCCAAAATGTACAAACAGCTCATGTGGCTCAATATCAAAACAAAAAACAAATAGCCCAATCAAAAAATGGGCAGAAGACCTAAATAGACATTTCTCCAAAGAAGACATACAGATGGCCAAGAGGCATATGAAAAGATTCTCAACATCACTAATTATTAGAGAAATGCAAATCAAAACTACAATGAGGTATCACCTCACACCAGACAGAATGGCCATCATCAAAAAATCTACAAACAATAAATGCTAGAGAGGGTGTGGAGAAAAGGGAACCCTCCTACACTGTTGGTGGGAATGTAAATTGGTACAGCCACTATGGATAACAGTATGGAGGTTCCTTAAAAATTTTAAAATAGAGCTACCGTATGATCCAGAAATCCCATTACTGAGCATATATCTGGAGAAAACCATGGTTCAAAGGGATGCATGCACCTCAGTGTTCATTGCAGCACTATTTACAATAGCCAAGACATGGAAGCAACCTAAATGTCCATCGACAGATGAGTAAAGATGTGGTACATATATACAATGGAATATTACTTGGCCATAAAAAGGAATGAAATAATGCCATTTGCAGCAACATGGATGGGCCTAGAGATTATCATACTCAGTGAAGTAAGTCAGACAGAGAAAGACAAATATCATATGCTATCACTTATATGCAGAATCTTTAAAAAAATGATACAAATGAACTTATTTACAAAACACAAACAGATTCACAGACATAGAAAACAAACTTATGGTTACCAAAGGGGAAAGGTGGGGAGGGAGGGATAAATTGGGAGTTTGGGATTGATATATACACACTATTATATTTAAAATTGATAACCAACAAGAACATACTGTGTAGCACAGGGAACTCTGCTCAATATTCTGTAATATCCTAAATGGGAAAAGAATTTGAATATATATATATATGTATATGTACAACTGAATCACTTTCCTGTACACCTGAAACTAACACAACACTGTAAATCAACTATAGTCCAATATAAAATAAAAATTAAAAAACAAAATTTCTCCACCTGCTGCCTTCTGCTCTTTGAGCAGCCATTATCTAAAAGAACCATGGGTGAAGCCTGAGGTTTTCCTACTTCCTTGTTTAGAAATATAGTTTGGAAAATCATGTCTCATTTGACCCTAAGATACTGGAACATATACTGCCTTAACATTTACAAAACTAAAGGTCACATTTGAAGCACCAGATATCTTTTAGATGCTTCAAGGATCAGGAGTGAAGGGAAAGGCAGGACTCTTATTTCCATGGATCGGAAGAGCACGTTCCTTTCTATTTCAGAAGGTTAATGTCATGTTAATCTTCTGAAAGATTAATCAAGATGGCTAAACATGTGTTCCTGTATTTTAAATTCTTAATGGTTCTATCAAAACATACTAATGCTGAAATCTAGTGTTATAATATTTTCATATTTACAGAGTTTTATAACAAAATACTAAATGTCTTTGCATGTTCCCTGTTTAGGGTAAGAAATGGGAAAAGGTAGAAGTTACTTGAATCCAAACTCTAGTTGGAATCCAATATAATACATCATTTGCCCAATCTCCTTGCTAGCTTAATATTTAAGGGCTGTGCGTAAAGGGCACAGCTTCTGAATAAGAATTTGACCTTTGGTTAAGCTCTGTTCCCTTGGAAATCAAAGAATATTATGTCAACTATGTTACACAAGTAAAATTGCTCATGGTTAAAATGACCTGACTGGTAAATTGCATCTGGGTAAGGAGAAACTCTAGATGCCGAGATAAACCATGCTTTGGACTTGAGCATAGTGACTCTGAGTACATCCCATATGGGGACACTAAAAGCTATGCCTGTGGAGTTGTAATAAGAGCTATTGGCTCCAGTGGAACATAGAGCTTCCGAGCCTGGGAGAACTCCTTTACCTGCCCAATATGAGTCCCCTGCCCTTGCACTTGAGCTGTCACTTGGCAGAGGAGAGGAAAGAAAACACTGGACAGCTATGTCAATGGTTGTGTATTCTGCTACATGGACTGTTGCTACAACTATGACTGTAAAACAGAAAGCCTGATACTGCCCTGTCTTACAGTCTCGTCAGTAGAATGGGGCCAAGTGTGGTCCGTCATCATCTGGGGAATGTTTACTTGAACTTAACATCCCCTTGTGGAGGTATCAAGAGACACTTGCCACTCTTTGAATAGAGTTTGTGCTTTCCCATCTCTATGTTTTTGTTCCTGCCTCTTCCTCCGCCTGAAAGCTCCCACCTACCAACTCTGCCTGTTGAACTTTCCCTCATCCTTCGTGGCCCAGCTCAAACACTTCCTTCATGCAGCCCCCTTGATCTCCTCCAGGCCTGAGTGATCATTCCCTCCTCTGAACCACTTCTAATGGTATTTATCACACTCTAGTTTTTAACTCACCTAACAACCTGCCTAGGATGGGTTTGCCAACAGGTATTCTGGGGCATACCTGTTTCCTGAAATGTTCTTAAATGAATGATTCTGTAGTCAATTTGGAAAACACTTCATACTACATTTCCCTCTGGGAAAGCCAGAGTACAAATTGACATTTTAAAGTTTCTACTGTTAAATCTATTTAAATTTAACACATTTTCCAATTTATTCAACAATGGAAAATATAATGGTAAAGGAGTACCCATCATTGGGTCTATTAACACTTGGGGAAAGCTGCTCCAAGAAGAGTAACTAGAAAGCCTAGCACAAAATAAAGTTATAATAAATTTCAGGTAAATGTGAATCTGAACGATGCATCTCTGAGGCCATAAAACTTACTAAGAAATAAAAGGCTGCAGCTGCGTGATTAAAATAACCACAGACCCTTCTCAACTCAGGTACATTACCTTTTTTCCCATATGAAACGACATTTTTCTAAGGTCTTGGAGATCTTAGAGCATTTATTGTCTTCTCTGTGGCACTGACTTTCTATCTCCTTGCTGAAAAAGAAGACTGAATTTCCCCCCTTCAGCTGGAAGACTAGCTGAGGAGGATTAACACATGGAACTTACCAACAGTAACAAATTCTCAGTCTCACTCAGTATTTAGTTTACTGTGAAATCTGTGTGTTACAACACTGAGTAACGCTTATATCACTCTTCATGAAGAGCGTATTTTACTGGGAAGCTACAGAATAATGTGTATATTATTACTTGAACAAAAATAATTCACTCCTTACTTCTATCTTCTGAGTTAAAAAATAAATTAAAAATCACCCAGACGGGTGAAGAGAAGGAAGATGGCGGAAGAGTAAGACGCGGAGATCACCTTCCTCCCCACAGATACACCAGAAATACATCTACACGTGGAACAACTCCTACAGAACACCTACTGAACGCTGGCAGAAGACCTCAGACCTCCCAAAAGGCAAGAAACTCCCCACGTACCTGGGTACGACAAAAGAAAAAAGAATAAACAGAGACAAAAGGATAGGGACGGGACCTGCACCAGAGGGAGGGAGCCATGAAAGAGGAAAGGTTTCCACACACTAGAAGCCCCTTCGCGGGCGGAGACTGTGGGTGGCGGAGGGGGGGAGCTTCAGGGCCGCGGAGGAGAGCGCAGCAACAGGGGTGCAGAAAGCAAAGCAGGGAGATTCCCGCACAGAGGATCGGTGCCGACCGGCACTCACCAGCCCAGCCCGAGAGGCTTGTCTGCACACCCGCCGGGGCAGGTGGGGCTGCGAGCTGAGGCTCGGGCTTCGGTCAGATCGCAGGAAGAGGACTGGGGTTAGCAGCATGAACACAGCCTGCAGGGGGTTAGTGCACCATGGATAGCCTGGAGGGAGTCCGGGAAAAGGTCTGGAGATTGCGAAGAGGCAAGAGACTTTTTCTTCCCTCTTTGTTTCCTGGTGCGCGACGAGAGGGGATTAAAAGCGCTGCTTAAAGGAGCTCCAGAAACGGGCGCGAGCCACGGCTAAAAGCGCAGACCCCAGAGACGGGCATAAGATGCTAAGGCTGCTGCTGCCGTCACCAAGAAGCCTGTGTGCGAGCACAGGTCACTATCCACACCCCGCTTCCGGGGAGCCTGTGCAGCCCGCCACTGCCAGGGTCCTGGGATCCAGGGACAGCTCCCCCGGGAGAACGCACGGCGCGCCTGAGGCTGATGCAACGTCACGCTGGCCTCTGCCGCCGCAGGCTCGCCCCGCACTCCGTGCCCCTCCCTCCCCCCGGCCTGAGTGAGCCAGAGTCCCCGAATCAGCGGCTCCTTTAACCCCGTCCTGTCTGATCGAAAGACAGACGCCCTCTGGCGACCTACACGCAGAGGCGGGGCCAAATCCAAAGCTGAGCCCCTGGGAGCTGTGAGAGCAAAGAAGAGAAAGGGAAATCTCTCCCAGCAGCCTCAGAAGCAGCGGATTAAAGCTCCACAATCAACTTGACGTACCTGCATCTGTGGAATACATGAATAGACAACGAATCATCCCAAATTGAGGAGGTGGACTTTGAGAGCAAGATTTATGATTTTTTCCCCTTGTCCTCTTTTTGTGAGTGTGTACGTGTATGCTTCTGTGTGAGATTTTGTCTATATAGCTTTGCTTCCACCATTTGTCCTAAGGCTCTATCCATCTGTTTTTTTTCTTTGGTTGTTTAAGTTTTTTTCTTTCTTAATAATTAATTTTAATAACTTTTATTTTACTTTACCTTCTTTCTTTCTTTCTTTCCTTCCTTCCTTCCTTCCCTCCTTTAGACAACGAATCATCCCAAATTGAGGAGGTGGACTTTGAGAGCAAGATTTATGATTTTTTCCCCTTTTCCTCTTTTTGTGAGTGTGTATGTGTATGCGTCTGTGTGAGATTCTGTCTGTATAGCTTTACTTCCACCATTTGTCCTAAGGTTCTATCCGTCCTTTTTTTGTTTTTTTTAACTTTTTTCTTAATAATTATTTTTTAATTTAATAACTTTATTATATTTTACTCTATTTTATTTTACTTTATCTTCCTTCTTTCTTTCTTTTTTCCGTTCTTCCCTCCTTTCTTCCTTCCTTCCCACCTCCCTCCCTCCCTCCTTTATTTCTCTCTTCCTTTCTTTCTATCTTTCTTTCTTTCTTTCTACGTTTTCTCCCTTTTATTCTGAGCCGTGTAGAGGAAAGGCTCTTGATGCTGAATCCAGGAGTCAGTGCTGTGCCTCTGAGGTGGGAGAGCCAACTTCAGGACACTGGTCCACAAGAGACTTCCTAGCTCCACATAATATCAAATAGTGAAAATCTCCCAGAGATCTCCATCTCAACACCAGCACCCAGCTTCACTCAATGACAAGCAAGCTACAGTGCTGGACACCCTACGCCAAACAACTAGCAAAACAGGAACACAACCCCACCTGTTAGCAGAGAGGCTGTCTAAAATCATAGTAAGTCCACAGACGCCCCAAAACACACCACCAGACGTGGACCTGCCAACCAGAGAGACAAGATCCAGCCTCATCCACCAGAACACAGGCACCAGTCCCTTCCACCAGGAAGCCTACACAACCCACTGAACCAACCTAAGCCACTGGGGACAGACACCAAAAACAACGGGAACTAGGAACCTGCAGCCTGCAAAAAGGAAACCCCAAAAACACAGTAAGATAAGCAAAATGAGAAGACAGAAAAACACACCGCAGATGAAGGAGCAAGATAAAAACCCACCAGACCTAACAAATGAAGAGGAAATAGGCAGTCTACCTGAAAAAGAATTCAGAATAATGATAGTAAAGATGATCCAATATCTTGGAAATAGAATAGACAAAATGCAAGAAACATTTAACAAGGACCTAGAAGAGCTAAAGATGAAACAAACAATGACGAACAACACAATAAATGAAATGAAAAATGCTCTAGATGGGATCAATAGCAGAATAACTGAGACAGAAGAACAGATAAGTGACCTGGAAGATAAAATAATGGAAATAACTACTGCAGAGCAGAATAAAGAAAAAAGAATGAAAAGAACTGAGGACAGTCTCAGAGACCTCTGGGACAACATTAAACTCACCAACATTCGAATTATAGGACTACCAGAAGAAGAAGAGAAAAAGAAAGGGACTACTGAGAAAATATTTGAAGAGATTATAGTTGAAAACTTCCCTAATATGGGAAAGGAAATAGTTAATCAAGTCCAGGAAGCACAGAGAGTCCCATACAGGATAAATCCAAGGAGAAATGCGCCAAGACACATATTAATCAAACTCTCAAAAATTAAATACAAAGAAAGCATATTAAAAGCAGCAAGGGAAAAACAACAAATAACACACAAGGGAATCCCCATAAGGTTAACATCTGATCTTTGAGCAGAAACTCTGCAAGTCAGAAGGCAGTGGCAGGACGTATTTAAAGTGATGAAGGAGAAAAACCTGCAAGGAAGATTACTCTACCCAGCAAGGATCTCATTCAGATTTGACGGAGAAATTAAAACCTTTACAGACAAGCAAAAGTTGAGAGAGTTCAGCACCACAAAATCAGCTTTACAACAAATGCTAAAGGAACTTCTCTAGGCAAGAAACACAAGAGAAAGAAAAGACCTACAATAACGAACCCAAAACAATTAAGAAAATGGGAATAGGAACATACATATCGATAATTACCTTAAACGTAAATGGACTAAATGCTCCCACCAAAAGACACAGATTGGCTGAATGGATACAAAAACAAGACCCATATATACGCTGTCTACAAGAGACCCACTTCAGACCTAGAGACACATACAGAGTGAAAGTAAGGGGATGGAAAAAGATATTCCATGCAAATGGAAACCAAAAGAAAGCTGGAGTAGCAATTCTCATATCAGACAAAATAGACTTTAAAATAAAGACTATTAGAAGAGACAAAGAAGTACACTACATAATGATCAAAGGATCGATCCAAGAAGAAGATATAACAATTGTAAATATTTATGCACCCAACATAGGAGCACCTCAATACAGAAGGCAAATACTAACAGCCATAAAAAGAGAAATCGACAGTAACACATTCATAGTAGGGGACTTTAACACCCCACTTTCACCAATGGACAGATCATCCAAAATGAATATGGAAACACAAACTTTAAATGATATATTGAACAAGATGGACTTAACTGATATTTATAGGACACTCCACCCAAAAACAACAGAATACATATTTTTCTGAAGTGCTCATGGAACATTCTCCAGGAGAGATCATACCTTGGGTCACAAATCAAGTGTTGGTAAATTTAAGAAAACTGAAATTGTATCAGGTATCTTTTCCAACCACAATGCTATGAGACTAGATATCAATTACAGGAAAAGATCTGTAAAAAATACAAACTCATGGAGGCTAAACAATACACTACTGAATAACGAAGTGATCACTGAAGAAATCAAAGAGGAAATAAAAAAACACCTAGAAACAAATGACAATGGAGACACAACGACCCAAAACCTATGGGATGCAGCAAAAGCAGTTCTAAGAGGGAAGTTTATAGCAATACAAGCCCACCTTAAGAAACAAGAAACATCTAAAATAAACAACCTCACCTTGCACCTAAAGCAATTAGAGAAAGAAGAAGAAAAAAACCCCAAAGTTAGCAGAAGGAAAGAAACCATAAAAATCAGATCAGAAATAAATGAAAAAGAAATAAAGGAAACGATAGCAAAGATCAATAAAACTACAAGCTGGGTTATTTGAGAAGATAAAATAGATAAACCATTAGCCAGACTCACCAAAAAAAAAAAAAAAAGGGAGAAGACGCAAATCAAGAGAATTAGAAATGAAAAAGGAGAAGTAACAACTGACACTACAGAAATACAAAGGATCATGAGAGATTACTACAAGCAACTCTATGCCAATAAAATGGACAACCTGGAAGAAATGGACAAATTCTTAGAAATGCACAACCTGCCAAGACTGAATCTGGAAGAAATAGAAAATATGAATAGACCAATCACAAGTACTGACATTGAAACTGTGATTAAAAATCTTCCAACAAATAAAAGCCCAGGACCTGATGGCTTCACAGGCGAATTCTATCAAACATTTAGACAAGAGCTAACAGCTATCCTTCTCAAACTCTTCCAAAATATAGCAGAGGGAGGAACACTCCCAAATTCATTCTACGAGGCCACCATCACCTTGATACCAAAACCAGACAAAGATGTCACAAAGAAAGAAAACTACAGGCCAATATCACTGATGAATATAGATGCAAAAATCCTCAACAAAATACTAGCAAACAGAATCCAACAGCACATTAAAAGGATTGTACACCATGATCAAGTGAGGTTTATTCCCGGAATGCAAGGATTCAATATACGCAAATCAATCAACATGATAAACCGTATTAACAAATTGAAGGAGAAAAACCATATGATCATCTCAAGAGATGCAGAGAAAGCTTTTGACAAAATTCAACACCCATTTATGATAAAAACCCTGCAGAAAGTAGGCATAGAGGGAACTTTCCTCAACATAATAAAGGCCATATATGACAAACCCACAGCCAACATCATCCTCAATGGTGAAAAACTGAAAGCATTTCCACTAAGATAAGGAACAAGACAAGGTTGCCCACTCTCACCACTCTTATTCAACATAGTTTTGGAAGTTTTAGCCACAGCAATCAGAGAAGAAAAGGAAATAAAAGGAATCCAAATTGGAAAAGAAGAAGTAAAGCTGTCACTGTTTGCAGATGACATGATATTATACAAAGAGAATCCTAAATATGCTACCAGAAAACTACTAGAGCTAATCAATCAATTTGGTAAAGTAGCAGGATACAAAATTAATGCACAGAAATCTCTAGCATTCCTATACACTAATGATAAAAAACGTGAAAGTGAAATCAAGAATACACTCCCATTTACCACTGCAACAAAAATAATAAAATATCTAGGAATAAACCTACCTAAGGAGACAAAAGACCTGTATGCAGAAAATAAGACACTGATGAAAGAAATTAAAGATGATACAAATAGATGGAGAAATATACCATGTTCTTGGATTGGAAGAATCAATATTGTGAAAATGACTCTACTACCCAAAGCAATCTACAGATTCAGTGCAATCCCTATCAAACTACCAATGGCAGTTTTCACAGAACTAGAACAAAAAAATTCACAATTTTTATGGAAACACAAAAGACCCCGAATAGCCAAAGCAGCCTTGAGAATGAAAAACGGAGCTGGAGGAATCAGGCACCCTGACTTCAGACTATACTACAAAGCTACAGTAATCAAGACAGTATGGTACTGGCACAAAAACAGAAAGATTGATCAATGGAACAGGATAGAAAGCCCAGAGATAAACCCACACACATATCGTCAACTTATCTTTGATAAAGGAGGCAGGAATGTACAGTGGAGAAAGGACAGCCTCTTCAATAAGTGGTGCTGGGAAAACTGGACAGGTACATGTAAAAGTATGAGATTAGATCACTCCCTAACACCATACACAAAAATAAGCTCAAAATGGATTAAAGACCTAAATGTAAGGCCAGACACTATCAAACTCTTAGAGGAAAACATACGCAGAACACTCTAGGACATAAATCACAGCAAGATCCTTTTTGACCCACCTCCTAGAGAAATGGAAATAAAGCCAAAAATAAACAAATGGGACCTAATGAAACTTCAAAGCTTTTGCACAGCAAAGGAAACCATAAACAAGACCAAAAGACAACCCTCAGAATGGGAGAAAATATTTGCAAATGAAGCAATTGACACAGGATTAATTTCCAAAATTTACAAGCAGTTCATGCAGCTCAGTAACAAAAAAACAAACAACCCAATCCAAAAATGGGCAGAAGACCTAAATAGACATTTCTCCAAAGAAGATATACAGACTACCAACAAACACATGAAAGAATGCTCAACATCATTAATCATTAGAGAAATGCAAATCAAAACTACAATGAGATATCATCTCACACCAGTCAGAATGGCCATCACCAAAAAATCTAGAAACAATAAATGCTGGAGAGGGTGTAGAGAAAAAGGAACACTCTTGCACTGCTGGTGGGAATGTGAATTGGTACAGCCACTATGGAGAACAGTATGGAGGTTCCTTAAAAAACTACAAATAGAACTACCATATGACCCAGCAATCCCACTACTGGGCATATACCCTGAGAAAACCATAATTCAAAAAGAGTCATGTACCAAAATGTTCATTGCAGCTCTATTTACAGTAGCCTGGAGATGGAAACAACCTAAGTGCCCATCTTCTGATGAATGGATAAAGACGATGTGGCACATATATACAATGGAATATTACTCAGCCATAAAAAGAAACGAAATTGAGCTATTTGTAATGCGGTGGATAGACCTAGAGTCTGTCATACAGAGTGAAGTAAGTCAGAAAGAGAAAGACAAATACCGTATGCTAACACATATATATGGAATTTAAGAAAAAAAAATGTCATGAAGAACCTAGGGGTAAGACAGGAGTAAAGACACAGACCTACTAGAGAATGGACTTGAGGATATGGGGAGGGGGAAGGGTGAGCTGTGACAGAGCGAGAGAGAGGCATGGACATATATACACTACCAAATGTAAGGTAGATAGCTAGTGGGAAGCAACCGCATAGCACAGGGAGATCAGCTCTGTGCTTTGTGACCACCTGGAGGAGTGGGATAGGGAGGATGTGAGGGAGGGAGACGCAAGAGGGAAGAGATATGGGAACATATGTATAACTGATTCACTTTGTTATAAAGCAGAAACTAACACACCATTGTAAAGCAATTATACCCCAATAAAGATGTTAAAAAAATAAAATAAATAAAAATAAATAAAAATAAAAATCACCCAGACGGAACTTCAAGCATAATAGATTTTTCACATTACGAGATGTTACCTGCATTTTCTGTAAGGATAAAATACTTTGTCAGGAAATTGTAATGCGTTTTGGCTTTCCCAACAGATTTTGCAGAAGTTCAAAGTAGAAAATTTTTATTATTAGCTTTCCTTTAGATGATACAATATGATAAAAATAATTTGCATAGTGTTTTAATTTTATGAAGTACTTTCATATGTATTATTTCATTTAAACATAAATCTGTAAGCAACTCAGACATTATTTTTAACATTTTACAGGCAAGAAAATCACGGCTCAGAAAATCTAAGAGTTTTTCCCAAAGTTAATTAATAAGTGTTGGAGCCAGGACAAAAGCATAGACCTTCTGACTAGTCCAGTATTCTAAAAACAGTGTAGGATGTAACATTCCTTGATAGGGCAAAAGCTTCTGATCTTATTCAGTGTGAAGAAATGAAAAAATGTTTTATAGTGTCCATGAATCCAAAGAATCACCTGCTAGAGATAAGTTTCTTTTTCTGTTAAAGATTTACTAGCACACCACTGCTTAACAACCAGTTCGGGGAGATGGGGGGTGGGGGGAGGAGCGAGTCCAGATTTGTAGTATTTGCAAATTTCTGTGGTGTAAAGATTCCCAATGTAACTGATTTTAAGCCATCAGTGCTTCATCACTGAACACAGTCAGAAATATTGCACAATCACCTCTCATGAGATAGTTGAAAGCAGCTCCAGCACACCACTGAGTCTACATAACCTGATAATTCCATCTAATGGACATTTTCCATAAAGGATAGAATTTCTAGAATTTATTAAGCACTTATATGCCGGACACTTTTCTATACACTTTACATACATGAACTTATTTTATCCTCACAACAATCCAATGATGTAAATTCTATTATTCCCAGCTTAGTGATGTGGAAACTGAGGAATATAGTTTATTAACCATGACAAAAGTCACAAAATTAATATTAGAGTCAGGATGCAAACACAAGAACTCCAATTCCAGAAAGGAGCTAGAAAAATTAATAGAACTGCCATGGATCCAGTAGTGCCACTTCTGGAATTAAAAACAGGATCACAAAGAGATATGTGCACTCTTGTGTTCATTGCAACAGTATTCACTATAACCAAGATATGAAAACAACCCAAGTGCCCACTGATGGATGAATGGTTAAAGAAAATGTGGGATAAAGAAACTGAGATACACCACAGGCTTGCATTAGATCTAGGACAAACACAACAGAGAAAGGAATACCACCTTGGACTGTTGCTGAGCAGAACCATGGATGCCTACATAGGCAGTGCCTAGGTCCTCTGTGATCACATAGTCCACACTTCCTTCAGCAACCACCTCTACTGGGGCTGGGCATGCACTCAATGGCAATGGAGCCTGATCAAACCTGACCCTCAAGGTTTCTGTTCCAACAGCTGGAGAGCAGACCCCATCCCTGACAGGGCAGGGACAGACACAATGCCAAGAGAAAACCTTGCCTCGCATCCTTCACAGGCTTTAAACCCACCAACACCAATCAAAGGGATAATGGCCAGCACACTCTGAGGAACGATGTGGCTGGCATCCATACCAAAACCAGCCCTCACACCAAAAACATTGAATGCATGCAATCTACATAGGGATGCTACCACATAAAAACACCCCTTAAGGCCACAGGAGGTAACTGCTTCTCCTAAATCCATAGAATCAGAGAAAGTTAAGTAACCTGAAAAGGCAGAGGAACTACTCCCAATTAAAAGGATAAGAGAAATCACCTGAAAGAATGAAACAGACCTCACCGCCCTACTACATCCTGAGTTCAAAAAAGGAGGTAATAGAAATGCTAAAGGAATTAAGAAAGATTATCAACAGAAATGCAGATTACTGTAACAAGGAACTAGAAAATATAAAGGTGAACCAATCAAAAATAGATAATTCAATTGCCAAAATAAAAATCAATCTAGAAACAATGAATAGCAGACTAAATGACACAGAAGAATAAACAAGTGATCTGGAAGACAGAATAATGGAAATCACCTAAATAGAACAGCAGACAGAAATACAAATGAAAAAAAATGAAAGCAACATATGAGATATATGGGGTAACATAAAGCATGCCAACCTATGCATGATAGGGGTTCCCGAAGGAGAGGAGAGAGAGAAGGGAATCTAAAATGTATTTGAAGAAATTATGGATGAAAACTTCCCAAACCTAAACAAAGAAACAGATATCCAGGTACCTGAAGCACAGAGGGTCCCAAACAAGATGAACCCAAACAGACCAACATCAAGACATATAGTTAAAATGGCAAAAGTTAAAGAGGATTCTAAAGGCAGCAAGAGAAAAACAGACAGTCAGTTACAAGAGGACTACCAAAAGGCTTTCAGCTGATTCCTCTGCAGAACATTTATAGGCCAGAAGGGAGTGACATGATATATTCAAAGTCCTGAAAGGGAAAAATCTGCAGCCTAGAAGAGTCTACCCAGCAATATTATCATTTAGAATAGAAGGAGAGATAAAGAATTTCTCAGACAAGCAAAAACCAAAAGAATTCAGCAAAATTAAAGCTACCCTAAAAGAAATATTGAAGGATCTTCTCTAAATAAAAAAAGAAGCAAGAATCTATAGGAAAAGGAAAATCACAATAGGAAAGGTGAATATAAAAAAGGATTGAAAATCACTTAAATAAACCAGTATATAGCAATAGAATTTAAAAAACAAAAACATTTTATAAAAGTGATGACTACAATTAACAGTAAAATGATAAGCATGAAGATGTGAAATAGGACATCAAAATCACGAGATGTGGGAGAGAGGAGTATAAAAATGTAGATCTTTTAGACTGTGTTTGAACTTGTATGACTATCAGTTTAAAGCAAGTAGACATAGTTATGGGTCAACATACTTGAACTCCGTGGTACCCACCAATCAAAAACATACAATAGATTCAGAAAAGCCAAAAAGAAAGGAACTCAAGCATACTACAAAAGGAAATCAAACTATAAAAGAAAATTTTCAAACCACACAGGGAAAAACACAAAGAAGAAATGAACAAAGAAGAACTAAAAAAACAACTGGAAAACAAAGTTTAAAATGGCAATAACTACATACCTATCAATAATTATTTTAAATGTCAATGGAATAAATGCTCCAATCAAAAGACATAGAGTGGCAGATTGCAGGGTGAAAGACACACAGACTGAAAGTGAGGAGATGGAAAAATATTTCATGAAAATGGAAACAACAAGAAAGTGGGGGTAGCAATACTCATATCAGACAAAAAGACTTTAAAACAAACACTATAAAGAAGGACAAAGAAGGGCATTATATAATAATAAAGGGATCAACACAAGAAGAAGATATTACACTCGCTAACATATATGCACCCAATACAGGAGCACCTAAATACATAAAACAAATACTAACAGACATAAAAGGAGAAATGGACAATAATATAATAATAGTAGGAAACTTTAACACCCCACTGATATCAATGGACAGATCATCCAGAAAATCAATAAAGCAACAGAGATCCTAAATGACACAACAGACAATTTGGACTTGATGTCTACACTACAGTACAACCAAAACAACAGAATACACATTCTTATCAAGTATGCATGGAACTTTCTCAAGAACAGACCACATACCAGGTCACAAAGCAATCCACAACAAATTTAAGACAGAAATTATTTAAAGCAACTTTTCTGACCACAACAGTGTGAAATTAGAAATCAATCACAGAAAGGAAAATGGGAAAATAATGAACACGTGGAGATGAAACAATATGCTACTAAAAAACCAATGGGTCGGGCTTCCCTGGTGGTGCAGTGGCTGAGAGCCCGCCTGCTGATGCAGGGGACACAGGTTCGTGCCCCAGTCCGGGAGGATCCCACATGCCGCGGAGCAGCTAGGCCCATGAGCCATGGCCACTGAGCCTGCGCGTCCGGAGCCTGTGCTCCACAATGGGAGAGGTCACAACAGTGAGAGGCCCGCGTACCGCAAAAAAAAAAAAAAGAAGTTGGAGGCATAACCCTTCCAGACTTCAGACTATACTACAAAGCGACAGTAATCAAAACAGCATGGTACTGACACAAAAACAGACATATAGATCAATGATACAGAATAGAGAGCCCAGAAATAAACTCATGCACCTACATTCAATTAATCTATGACAAAGGAGACAAAAACATACCAGGGATAAAAGACAGTCTCTTCAACAAGTGGTGTTGGGAAAGCTGAACAGCTACATGTAAATCAACAAAATCTGAACATTCCCTCACACCATATACAAAAATAAACTCAAAATGGTTTGAAGACCTAAATATAAGACATAACACCGTAAAACTGCTAGAAGAGAACACAGGTAAAACATTCCTGGACATAAATGTAGCAAAAGAAAAGAAAAAATAAGCAAATGGGATCTAATCAAACTTAAAAGCATTTGCACAGGGGGCTTCTCTGGTGGCGCAGTGGTTGAGAGTCTGCCTGCCAGTGCAGGGGACGCAGGTTCATGTCCCAGTCCGGGAGGATCCCACGTGCCACGAAGCGGCTGGGCTTGTGGGCCATGGCCGCTGAGCCTGCGCATCCAGAGCCTGTGCTCCGCAACGGGAGAGGCTGCAGCAGTGGGAGGCCCGTGTACCGCCAAAAAAAAAAAAAAAAAAAATTTGCACAGCAAAGGAAACAAACAACAAAATGAAAAGACAACCTACAGAATGGTAGAAAATATTTGCAAATGATGCAACCAACCAGGGTTAATGTCCAAACTATACAAACAGCTCATACAACTAAACATAAAAAAAAAAAATCAAAAAATGGAAAGAACTGGGTTGGGCCTACCTGATGATCTTGGAGAGTCTACAGGAGAAGCAGGAGGCAACTGCAGCTCCACCTCAGAACATAGATGCTGTAGGCGGCAGTTGTTGGGAGCTCCTTCTACCACATGAACAATGATACTAGCAAGCACCATTGTAGAATCCTCCTCTAGCTCATTAGCACAAAAACATGTTCCCACCCAACAGCCTGTAGGTGTTCAGTGCTGGGATATCTGAGGCCAAGCAAGTAATGAGTGGGTTCACAGCCCCACTCATCAGGGACTGGCTGCCTTAAGATCCCCTGAGCCCACCACCACCTCTAGACATGACCCTGCCACCCACCAGAGGGCCCAGGATACAGCTCCACCCACCAGTGAGCAGGCACCAGTCCAAGAATACCCTGAGCCCAAGCCCTGCCCTTAAGGGAGCCTGTTCTAGCCTCTGGGCCAACCTCACCCACCAGGGGGCAGACACCAGACTCAAGAAACCCAGAATCCTACAGCCTGTGGACCCAGCCTGCCCCATCAGCAGGCCAGATTCTGTCCTAAGACTAGCTGGGCCCTGGCCCTGCCCACTAGCAGGCCAACAAGCTTCAGGAAACCCTGAACCCCAGACCCAACTGTGTCAGAAACTACCCTGCCCCACTAGCAATCCAACACCAGCTCTGGGGTCCCTGCGTTTTGCAACCAGACTCCAGGACCTGGCTCTAACCCCAGAACTTGGCTTCACCCACCAGTGGGTAGACAACACCCTGAGTCTTCTAGACTCTGACTCAGTCCAGCAGTAAGCCAGCATAAGACCTGGGGTCCCCTGGGGTTCCAGAGTCAGCTTCTTCATGTCCTGGTCCCACCAACCAGTGGCTGGCAGCCTCTGGACAAGGCAGGGCCTGACAATCAACCTGACCAGGGGCCAACCAACCCTACCAGAATCCCATATAGTCAGCCCACCACAACAGAAAGACCCCTGAAGCCCTCATAGAGGAAGCCTCTAGAGCCTATAGTTTGGGTTATGAGCAGGTAATATGCTACTTGGATGCATAGTATGTCTCCTACAAAAGACCACTTCTCCAAGGTAGGGAAATATAACCAACCTACCAGATACATAAAAACAGCAACTTAGGCAAAATGAGGGGACAGAGAAACATGTTCCAAACAAAGGAACATGTTCCAAGCAAAGGAACATGTTCCAAACAAAGGAACAAGATAAAACCCCAGAAGAACTAAGTGAAGTGGAGATAGGCAATCCACCCTAGGAGGAGTTCAGGACAGTGATCGTAAAGATGATCAAAGGACTCAGAGAAGAATGGATGCACAGAGTGAGAAGTTCGTTTTTAACAAAGAGTTAGAAAATATAAAGAACAACTAAATGAAGAATACAATAATTGAAATAAAAATACACTAGAAGAAATGGACAGTAAACTAAATGATACAAAGGAGTGGATCAGCTGGAAGACAGTAATGGAAATCACTAATGCTGAACAGAAAAAAGAAAAGAGAATGAAAAGAAATGAGGACAGTTTAAGAGACCTCTGGGACAACAGCCAGCACACTAATATTCACATTATAGGGGTCCCAGAAGGAGAAGAGAAAAAGGTGCTGATAACTTATTTGAAGACATAATAGCTGAAGACTTCCCTAACCTGGGAAAGGAAACAGTCACCCAAGTCCAGGGAGTGCAGAGAGTCCCATGCAGGATTAACCCAAGAGAGAAACAGACCAAGACAAATTAATTTTGTCATTTTAATTACACAGAGAGAATATTAAAAGCAGCAAAGGAAAAGCAACAAACAACATACAAGGGAACTCCCATAAGGCTATCAGCTTACTTTTCAAAAGAAACGCTTCAGGACAGAAGGGAGGGGCACAATATACTTAAGGTGATGAAAGGGAACAACATACTACCAAGAATATTCTACCCAGCAAGGCTCTCCAGATTTGATGATGAGATCAAAAGTTTTACGAACAAGCAAAAGCTACAAGAGTTCCGCACCACCAAACCAGCTTTACAATAAATGTTAAAGGAACTTCTCTAGGCAAAAAAGAAAAGGACACAACTAAAAACAAGAAAATTACAAAATGAAAAAGCTCACTGGTAAAGGTAGACATACAGTAACAGGTAGGAAATTATCCATGCACAAAACTAGTGGAAGGTTAAAAGACAAAAGTAGTAAAATCATCTATACCCACAATAAGAAGTTAAAGGATACACAAAACAATTAGATGTAAAATGTGATATCAAAAACAGTAATCATGAGGGGAGGACAATACAAATGCAGGGTTTTTTAAATGCATTGGAAATTAAGAGATCAGCAACTTTAAAAAATCACGTATATACATTGCTATATAAAAACCCCATGGTAACCACAAACCAAAAATCTGTAATATATATAGACACAAAAAGAAAAAGGAATCTAAACATAACACTAAAGATATTCAAAAAAATCACAAGAGGACAAAAGAAGAAAGGGAAAAAAGACCTATAAAAACAATCCCTTAATGAACTGGCAATAAAAACATGCATACAATAAATACCTTCAATATAAATGGAGCTAATGCTCCAATCAAAAGACACAGAGTGGCTGAATGGATACAAAAACAAGACCCATATATATGCTGCCTACAAGAGACTTACTTCAGATCTAAAGATAAACACAGACTGAAAGCGAGAGGATGGGGAAAGGTATTCCATGCAAATGGAAATCAAAAGAAAGCTGGGGTAACAATACTTATATCAGACAAAATAGACTTTAAAGACTGTTACAAGACACAAAGGAGGATATTATATAATGATGAAGGGATCAACCCAAGAAGAAGATATAATTGTAAATATATATGCACCCAAAATAGGAGCACCTAAAAACATAAAGCAAATATTAACAGACATAAAGGGGAAATATACAATAACACAATAATAGTGGGGGACTTTAACACCCCACTTACGTCAATGGACAAATCATTCAGACAAAAAAATCAATAAAGAAACACTGGCTTTAAATGACACCTTAGACCAAATGGACTTAACTGACATATATAGAGAATTTCATCTGAAAGCAGCAGAATACACATTTCTTTTCAAGTGTACATGGAACATTCTCCAGGACAGATCACATGTTAGGTCACAAAAGAAGCACTGGTAAATTTACAAAAATTGAAGTCTTATCAAGCATCTTTTCTGACCACAACTCTGTGAGATCAACTACAAGAAAAAAACTGCAAAAAGCACAAACACATGGAGGCTAACCAATATGCTACTAAAGAACAAATGGCTCATGGAAGAAATCAAAAAATACCTGGAGATAAAAGAAAATGAAAACACGACAATCTAAAACCTATGAGATGCAGCAAAAGCGGTTCTAAGAGGAAAGATTATAAGTGATACAAGCTTACTTCAGGAAACAAGAAAAATCTCAAATAAACAATCTAACCTTACTCCTAAAGGAACTAAAGAAAGAAGAACAAACAAAACCCAAAGTTAGCAGAAGGAAAGAAATCATAAAGCTCAGAGCAGAAGTTAATGAAATAGAGACTAAAAAAACAACTGAAATGGTCAATGAAACTAAAAGCTGGTTCTTTGAAAAGATAAACAAAGTTGATAAACCTTTAGCCAGACTCATCAAGAAAAAAAAAGGAGGGCCCAAATCAAAATTAAGAATGAAAAAGGAGAAGTTACAATGGACACCACAGAAATACAAAGGATCATAAGAGACTAAGAACAACAATACACCAATAAAATGGACAACCTAGAAGAAATGGACAAATTCTTAGAAAGGTATCATCTCTCAAGGCTGAACCAGGAAGAAATAAAAAATATGAACAGACCAATTACCAGCCCTGAAATTGAATCAGTAATTTAAAAACTCCCAACAAACAAAAGTCCAGGACCAGATGTCTTCACAGTTGAATTCTACCAAACATTTAGAGAAGAGTTAACACCTATCCTTCTGAAGATCTTCCCAAAAAAATGCAGAAGGAACAATTCTGAACTCATTCTATGAGGCCACAATCACCCTGATAACAAAAACAGAGAAACATATCACAAAATAAAGAACATTACAGGCCAATATCACTGAAGAATGTAGATGCAAAAACCCTCAACAAAATACTAGCAAACTAAATCCAACAATACATTACAAGGATCATATACCATGAATAAGCAAGATTTATCCAAAGGAAGTAAGGATTTTTCAATATCTGCAAACCAATATGATATACCACATCAACAAATTGAAGAATAAAAACCATAAATCATCTCAATAGATGCAGAAAAGCTCTTGACAAAATTCAACATCCATTTAAGATAAAACTCTCCAGAAAATGGGCACAGAGGGAGCATACCTCAACATAACGACCACATATGACAAACACACAGCTAACATCATACCCCGTGATGAAAAGCTGAAAGCATTCCCTCTAAGATCAGGAACAAGACAAAGATGCCCACTCTCACCACTTTTATTATTCAACATAGTATTTGAAGTCCTACCCACAGCAATCAGACAAGAAAAAATAAAAGGAATTCAAACTGGAAAGAAAGAAGTAAAACTGTCACTGTTTACAGATGACATGAAACTATACCTAGAAAACCCTGAAGATGCCACCAGAAAGCTACTAGAGCTCATCAGTGAATTCAGTAATGTGGCAGGATACAAAACTGATACACAGAAATCTGTTCCATTTCTACACAATAGCAACAAAGTATCAGAAAAAGAAATTAAGGAAATAATCCCATTTACCATTGCATCAAAAAGCATAAAATACCTAGGAATAAACGCACCTAAGCAGGTAAAAGACCTGTACACAAACTATAAGATACTGATGAAAGAAACTGAAAATGACACAAACAGATAGAAAGATATACCATGTTCAGGGATTGGAAGAATTAATATTCTTAAAATGACCATACTACCCAAGGCAATCTACAGATTTAATGCAATCTCTATCAAAATACCAATGGCATTTTCTACAGAACTAGAACAAACAATTTTAAAATTTGCATGGAACACAAAAGACCCTGAATTGCCAAACCAATCTTGAGAAAGAAGGACAGAGCTGGAGGAATCATGCTCCCTGACCTCAGACTATACTACAAAGCTATAGTAATCAAAACAATATGATACTGGCAGAAAACAGACACATAGATCAATGGAACACAACACAGATTCCAGAAATAAACCCACACACTTATGGTCAATCTATGATAAATGAGGCAAGAATATACAATGGAGAAAAAACATTCTCTTCAACAAGTGGTGCTGGGAAAACTGACCAGCTGTATGTATGTAAAAGAATTAAATTAAAACATTCTTTAACACCATATACAAAAATGAACTCAACATGGATTAAACACATAAATGTTAAGACTGTAAGCCATAAAAATCCTAGAAGAAACCATGGGCAGAACACTCTGACCTAAATCTTAGCAATATTTTTTTGGCTCTGTCTCCTAAAGCAAAGGAAATAAAAGCAAAATTTAAAAATGTTACCTAAGACTTAAAAGCTTTTGCACAGTAAAGGAAACCATTGACAAAACAAAAAGGTAACCTACTTAATGGGAGAAAATATTTGCTGATGAAATGAGTGATAAGGGCTTTATATCCAAAATATATAAACAGCTCATACAGCTCAACATCAAAAAAACCCAACCCAATTAAAAAATGGGCAGAAGACATGAATAGACATTTTTCCAAATGAAAATATGCTCAACATTATTACAAGAAATGCAAATCAAAACCACAATAAGATATCACCTCACACCTGGTAGAATGGCTATCATCTAAAAGAACACAAATAACAAATGTTTGTGAGAAGGTAGAGAAAAGGGAACCCTTGTACACTGTTGGTTGGTCCAGCCACTGTGGAAAAGAGTATGGCAGTTTCTCAAAAAACTAAAAATAGAACTAACCATAGGACCCAATAATTCCACTCCTGGGTATATATCCTATATATATATATAAAACACTAATTCAAAAAGATACATGCACTCCAATGTTCACAGCAGCATTATTTACAATTGCCAAGATATGGAAGCAACCTATGTGTCAACTGATAAATGGATAAGGAAAATATCTGTATATATACATATACACACACACAATGGAATACTATTCAGCCATAAAAGCAAGGCTGGAGAGGATGTGGAGAAATGGGAACCCTGGCACACTGTTGGTGGGAGTGTAAATTAGTGTGACCACTAATTTAGTGGAAAACACTATGGAGTTTCCTTTAAGAACTAAAAATAGAGCTACCATATGATCCAGCAATCCCACTCCTGGGTATATGTCTGGAAAAAAATGAAAACTCTAATTTGAAAAGATACATGTCCTTCAATGTTCATAGCAGCATTATTTATAATAGCCAAGACATGGAAACAACCCAACTGCCCATTAACTGACAACTGACTTCAGATGTCACACACACACACACACACACACACACACACACACACACACACACCACAGTGGCATATTACTCAGCCATAAAAAAAGAAATACTGCCATTTGCAGCAACATGGACGGACCTAGAAAATATTATATTTACTGAAGTTAGACAGAGAAAGACAAATATTATATGATATCACTTATACATGGAATCTAAATAATACAGATGAATCTATATACAAAACAGAAACATAGAGAACAAACTTATGGTTACCAAAGTAGGGGAAGGGTCATATTAGGACTGTGGGATAAACAGATGAAAGCTACTATACACAAAATAGATAATCAACAGGGTTTAATGTATAACACAGGGAACTATATTCAATATCTTGCAATAACCTACAATGGAAAATAGTTTAAAAATACATATTATATATAATATACACATTATACTCACTTTGCTGTACATCTGAAACACAATATTGAAAATCAGCTAAACTCCAATTAAAAGAAAAAAAACTATGAGGTACATAGATACATGATAGATATTGATATATAACACATTGGAATATTACTCAGCCTCAGTAAAGAAATACTGCCAACATGAATGGAGGTGGAAGACATTACACTAAGCAAAGAAAGGCAGACACATAAAGAGAAGTACTGCATGAACTCACTTACATGTAAAATCTAAAATAGTCAAACTCACAGAAGCAGAGAGTCCAGTGGTAGTTTTCCAGGGGCTGGAGGTGGAGAAATATGATTATGTTGGTGAAAGGGTACAAAGTTCCAGTTATGCAAGATGAATAATTTCTGGAGATCTGATGTACAGCATAATGACAATAGTTAATACTATATTGTATACTTGTAATTTGTTGAGGATTAAATCCCCTTCCCACCACCACACACACAAAATGGTAACTATGTAGAAGTAATACATATGTTATATATCGACTGAAGAAAATGCACAACCTAAAAGTTGTGAGTTATGTTTTATGCTGGGACCTTACTGAGGACTATAGCTTGGGAAGCAGCCTCTCAGATAGCTCTAAGGAACTGTTCTGGAGAGGTAAGGGAGGAGCCGGGATATGTAGGAGTTTTTATTGGGAAAAAAAACAAAAACAAAAAAACATGTAGCCCAACATCAAGAGATTACTACTAATTACAAAAAAGAAAATCCCAGAAATCTCAAGTTAAGGATTTTAGAACTCTTTTAGGTATGGAAAGATGCAAGATTCTGGGCTCTTGGAAATTATACAATAGATATGAATCTTATCTGGGGCCAGTATCCTATTTTTCTCCATTGTGAATTCCACTCAGGGTGCACTGTCAGAGGCAGCTGCAGTGGCTGATGGCAGGCAACATTTGTTGTTTACTGAAATGACAGGCAACATTTTTTTGTCCATAATTAGCCTGATTGTGGTGATCATTTCATAATGTATGTGTATATCAAGACATCAAGCTGTATATCTTAAATATATACAATTTTATATGTCAATGATATCTCAACAAAGCTGTTAAAAAAATTAAAGGAAATTATTTCAAGGAATCCTGGTCAGACATGTGTTCCCCAGGAATGCAAATATCAGCTATTTTTTGAGAAAAGATAGAAGAACTTGTGACAAGAATTGAAGGTTTTGAAAATGTGATTTTTACTTCAAAATTACAAATAATTCCTATCCCTTTATTCAATCCAAAGTTGCATCCAGGGCCTTTTTGACCCAAACTCCCACCACTTTTCTCTTTCTCCATAAAGAGCAAGCCTATTTAATGTTCTCTTTCTTCCCTCCTTCTCTCCATCAGTGTTTTGGCTGCTTGCTGCCACTGTTCCTGTGACATTTGTATTGCTACTTCTTTACTCCACTATATCCCTGAACCACCATCATCTATAGAGTCTTCCACTTTTCTTCCCTCTATTTTCACATTTATTCCTTAATTTTTTTTTCCTTATACATCTTGTTGATTCTACAGCAGACTTGGATCTCATGCAGAAAATCTGGACTTTAGAGACAGAGCCAGACCACTAGACTTCCTTCTGCCAGGAAATAATTGTTCAGAATGTAGGGGATGTAATTATCAAGAGAGACAACTCTGGCTCTTCTTGGCTGTTTCCATGATTGTTCACTGCTCTAAGTTTCTTCTTCACCAGCACATATTTTGTTTTACTTGTTTTTTCTGTCTCTATTTAGAGTGACTGAAAATTCTTGTAGCAACTGGAACACTAGTTTCTATATAATTTCAGTTTTACTGTAAAAGAAGTAACAGAGGGTAAACCCTTGCTTAACTAGAATGCCCAAGGAATGGAATGCTTGATTATACTTTCTGTTGAACATTACTACATATCTTAGTCCACTTCTCTGAAGTCTCATAAAGCATCAAGGTCATTACTCTGGCTTTCAACTTGAATTGTGCTGACTCTATGCTCATAGATGCAAGTGGTCTACTTATCATATGTATCCTGGAAGTCCTATAAATTATTGTCATTTATGACAGTACCTAGTGACTAAAGGTGCAAGTTCAAAATTGGCACTTTTTTTTTTCTGTATGTGGGCCTCTCACTGTTGTGGCCTCTCCCACTGCGGAGCACAGGCTCCGGACACGCAGGCTCAGTGGCCATGGCTCACGGGCCCAGCCACTTCACGGCATGTGGGATCCTCCCAGACCAGAGCACAAACCCACGTTCCCTGCATCGGCAGGTGGACTCTCAACCACTGCGCCACCAGGGAAGCCCCAAAATTGGCACTTTTTAAAAGAATATCTGGCAATATGTGTCTCGAGCCTTGACAACATTCATAAACCGTACCTAGTAATCACACATCTAGGAATTTAATTATAGGACTAATTAGAGATATATCCAAAAATTATGTGCCTAAATGTCACACATATTTTGGAAAATTAGAACATCCTGCAACATTAGATGTATTTTGATATACCCATAAGATAGAATGCCATGCAAACACTAAAATTCATATTTTTAAGGGATAGGAAATGCTCATAATAAGAGAAAAGGGGAACATATAAAGCAATATAATCATTATGATCTAAATTGAGTAAAATACACATATATGTACATATGTACTTTTGTGTAGGTATGTGTGTGATATAGAAGATTTATGGTATATACATCAAAATGTTAATGATGGTTATCTCTGGAAGGTAGGAATATGGGTGTTTAAATTCCCTAATTTTTACTTTGATGTAATTTCCTACATTGTCTATAATCAAATTTTATTATTTTAGGATCATAAAATAATACATAACATTTTAAATTTTCTATTGAAATTTAGTCCTATCACATAACTTTCTCTGAAAGGCAAAATGCAGGGAAATGAACTTGAGTTCTAGCCTGTGGTCTTTTTCTCAATCAACATTTTCATATTTTGTTGTTCCCATTATTTTTTTTAACTTTCTTTGAATTATTATTTGAATTATTGTCTTCACTTATATGACCAGTGCTTTGAAGGGTAAAAACCAAGTTATTGCACAATTTGGGATTTTTCAGCAGCTTCAGTTATTGGGATTCTCAGGACAATCATTGGCACACAAATCTTTAATTATTCACAATACAGGAAATGTTTGTAAAATGAAAATGTCATCAATAGCCCGGCTCAGGAATCAGACCTAGAAGTCTGAAATACCCATTAACCTATTCTTTTATTAGCATACTCACTTTCACTACCTTAGTTCAGGCTCTGGTTATCTCAGTACTTCACTCTCCTAAACTGTCCCACTGTTTACATCCAATTAGGAAAGCTACATTTTACCTAATTTGAAAGAGGATCATTTCTGAAAAAATGGCAATAAATGGAAAAAAAGTCAATCTTCTTTCCATGGCAAATATTTTATGCTCTTTCATGTTTCAAATAATAGCAATATGCTCAGCCTTTGCTGCATAAAATATCCCTCCAAAACTTAATGGCTTAAAACAATAATCATTTATTAGTTCACAAATCAGCAGGTTGGGCTTTTTAGCTGGGCCTAGCTAGGCAGTTTTTCTGCCTGTCTCAGCTAGGCTTACTCATCAACTGTCAGCTGATGGGTTGGCTAGGGGTGGATGGTCTAAATGGACACATTTGCCTGTTGGGCAATTGGTAGGCTGTTGGCTGGAGAGCCTCAGTCTCTTCCACATGACCTCTGTAGCAGGGTAGCTGAGGCTTGTTCACATGGTGGAAGTAGAAAAACATGAGTGAAAAGTGCAAAACCTCTTAAGGTGTGGAAAACCTCACATTCCTTCTTCCACAGTATATGAAGGCCAATCTAAATGAAAAGGATGGGGAAACAGAGCTACCTCTTGAAGGCAGGAGCTCCAGTGGATTTTTGGCCATTTTTTATCTACTACACTATGTGATGGATCTTAGTACATACATTAAAAAGGAAGCAAGAAGCAAAAGAAGTCACATTCTTGGCTGCCAAGCCAGGCTCCAACAATGACCCAATAATTTTTATTAACTCTTCTTTTTCCTCAGAGGCACTCATCTAATGATCCCTCCCCTCTAATCCCATCCTATTCCTGGAGCTCTGGCTCTCGTTATCTATATTCCTCCTTTTACTTCCTGGCACAGCCCAAGAGAGAAGTTCTGATTAGGTTGGGTAGTCTCAATCCATGTAGATCATCCCTATCTGGCAGCATTCTTGCACTAGATCCCCTCCAGAAGGTGCTGGCCTGTTGAAAATTTTCTGATTCTTAAGGGGGAGAGGAGGAGAGAATGAGCAAGAACTCCCTGCAAAAAGGGCAAGCCAGAATCACCTGTTGACATCATTTTTTAATTATGCAGTGTGGAAAACTCTTACCATCCTTCTACAATAGGCTCAAACCTATAAGAATTACCTCCACTGTAAAATCTTCCCCAGCATCCACAGGCAGAATTGGTGGCTCCCACCTCTGTGGTCTTACATTATCTCAATTTTTGTACTAGTTACATTTTATAGTAATAGTGGACAGAGCACTGGGGAGTATAGACACAGTTATAGGAACATTTCCAGTAGGCAAAATGGGCTCAGACTGAAGTTTCCTAGAAGGTTGCCTCATGCAGTGTTTACCTCTATTTAAAAAAAAAAAAATGCGGGGATTTCCCTGGCAGTCCAGGGGTTAGAATTCCTCACTTCCACTGCAGGTGGTGTGGGTTCAATTGCTGGTCAGGGAACTAAGATCCCACATGGCATATGGTGTTGTCAAAAAAAAAAAAATTCAACTGAGTAAATTTTAAAGAGCTTATTGGCTTTATTCAATGATCCATGAAATAGGCAGTATCCAATCTAGGATAGAGAAAGGAGCACTGAGGACCTGTACAAAATGAAAGACTTTTATAGGCAGAAAGCAGCAGGAACAAGGAAGTTATACTAGACATAAAAGAGGGTGGGTTATCACAAGGTTTCTTTCCTTTAGGGGATGACAGGAGTCTATCAGGCAGATTACCTAACTAGCGCTCATCAGGCAATTCCTGATTGGTTTAAGATTCCATTTCCAGAGAGCCAAAACTGTAATTAAGTCTGAGTTTGGTAACATGGAGCTTAGCATAAGTGACTATTTTGGATCTGTGGTTTTTAACACCTCTGAAGACCTTAAACTATAATTATTGACTAAGCCTCATAGTTCTGATAATGCTGGCAAGAGACAAGTCCTATTACACAGTTAAATTAAACAAGGAGGCCTTTAGTGGAGCTTCAAGATGGCAGAAGAGTAAGACGTGAAGATCACCTTCCTCCCCACAAATTCATCAGAAATACATCTACATGGGGAACAGCTCCTACGGAGCACCTTCTGAACACTGGCAGAAGACCTCAGACCTCCCAAAAGGCAAGAAACTCCCCCACGCACCTGGGTAGGGCAAAAGAAAAAAGAATAAACAGAGACAAAAGAATAGGGACGGGCAATGCACCAGTGGGAGGAAGCTGTGAAGGAGGAAAGGTTTCCACACACTACGAAGCCCCTTCACGGGCGGAGACTGTGGGTGGCGGAGGGGGGAAGCTTCAGAGCCTCGGAGGAGAGCACAGCCACGGCGGTGCAGAGGGCAAAGCGGAGAGATTCCCGCACAGAGGATCGGTGCCGACCAGCACTCACCAGACCGAGAGGCTTGTCTGCTCCCCCGCCGGGGTGGGCGGGGTCTGGGAGCTGAAGCTCGGGCTTCGGTCTGATCGCAGGGAGACGACTGGCGGTGTGAACACAGCCTGAAGGGGGCTCTTGTGGCACGGCTATCCGGGAGGGAGTACGGGAAAAAGTCTGGCGCTGCCGAAGAGGCAAGAGACTTTTTCTTCCCTCTCTGTTTTCTGGTGCGCAAGGAGAGGGGATTAAGAGTGCTGCTTAAAGGAGCTCCAGAGATGGGCGCGAGCTGCAGCTATCAGCGCGGACCCCAGAGACAGGCATGAGACACTAACACTGCTGCTGCCGCCACCAAAAAGCCTGTGTGCAAGCACAGGTCACTATCCACACCTTTCCTCCCGGGAGCCTGTGCAGCCCGCCACTGCCAGGGCCCCGTGATCCAGGGACAACTTCCCCAGGAGAACGCACGGTGCGCCTCAGGCTGGTGCAACATCATGCCGGCCTCTGCCTCCGCAGGCTTGCCCCACATCTGTACCCCTCCCTCTCCCCCGGCCTGAGTGAGCCAGAGCCTCCGAATCAGCTGCTCCTTTACCCTGTCCTGTCTGAGCGAAGAACAGACGTCCTCAGGCAACCTACACACAGAGGCGGGTCCAAATCCAAAGCTGAACCCCGGGACCTGTGTGAACAAGGAGAAAGGGAAATCTCTCCCAGCAGCCTCAGGAGCAGTAGATAAATCTCCACAATCAACTTGATGAACCCTGCATCTGTGGAATACCTGAATAGACAACGAATCATCTCAAATTGAGGAGGTGGACTTGGGGAGCAACGATATATTATTTTTTTCCGTTTTTCTCTTTTTGTAAGTGTGTATGTGGATCGTTCTCTGTGTGATTTTGTCTGTATATCTTAGCTTTTACCATTTGTCCTAGGGTTCCGTCTGTCCGGTTTTCTTTTGTTTGTTTGTTTTAGTACAGTTTTTAGCACTTGTTATCATTGGCGGATGTGTTCTTCGGTTTGTTTCCTTCCTTCTTTCCTTTCTTATTACTTTGTAAATTTTTTTAATAATAATTATTTTTAATAACTTTATGTTATTTTATCTTCTTCCTTTCTTTCTTTCTTTCTTTCTTTCATTTTCTCCCTTTTATTCTGAGCCATGTGGATCACAGGCTCTTGGCGCTCCAGCCAGGTGTCAGGGCTGTGCCTCAGAGGTGGGAGAACCAAGTTCAGGACATCGGTCCACAACAGACCTCCCAGCTCCACATAAGACCAAATGGCGAAAATCTCCCAGAGATCTCTGTCTCAACACCAAGACCCAGCTCCACTCAATGACCAGCAAGCTACAGTGCTGGAAACCCTATGTCAAACAACTAGCAAGACAGGAACACAACACCATCCATTAGCAGAGAGGCTGCCTAAAATCATAATAAGGCCGCAAACACCCCAAAACACACCACCAGATTGGGACCAGCCCAAAAGAAAGACAAGATCCAGCCTCATCCAGCAGAACACAGGCACTAGCCCCCTCCACCAGGAAGCCTACACAACCCACTGAACCAACCTTAGCCACTGGGGACAGACACCAAAAACAACGGGAAATATGAACCTGCAGACTGCAAAAAGGAGACCCCAAACACAGTACGTTAAGCAAAATAAGAAGACAGAGAAACACACAGCAGATGAAGGAGCAAGGTAAAAACCTACCACACCTAACAAATGAAGAAGAAATAGGCAGTGAACCTGAAAAAGAATTCAGAATGATAGTAAAGATGATCCAAAATCTTGGAAAAAGAATGGAGAAAATACAAGAAACATTTGAAGAACGAAAGAGAAAACAAACAGTGATGAACAACACATTAAATGAAATTAAAAATTCTCTAGAAGGGATCAATAGCAGGATAACTGAGGCAGAAGAACATATAAGTGACCTGGAAGATAAAATAGTGGAAAAAACAACTGCACAGCAGAATAAAGAAAAAAGAATGAAAAGAATTGAGGACAGTCTCAGAGACATCTGGGACAACATTAAACACACCAACACTCAAATAATAGGGGTCCCAAAAGAAGAAGAGAAAAAGAAAGGGACTGAGAAAATATTGGGAGAGACTATAGTTGAAAACTTCCCTAATATGGGAAAGAAAATACTTAATCAAGTACAGGAAGCACAGAGAGTCCCAGACATGATAAATCCAAGGAGAAACACTCCAAGACACATATTAATAAAACTATCAAAAATTAAATACAAAGAACAAATATTAAAAGCAGCAAGGGAAAAACAACAAATAACACACAAGGTAATCCCCATAAGGTTAACAGCTGATCTTTCAGCAGAAACTCTGCAAGCCAGAAGGGACAGGCAGGACATATTTAAAGTGATGAAGGGAAAAAACTACAACCAAGACTACTCTATCCAGCAAGGATCTCATTCAGATTTAACGGAGAAATTAAAACCTACACCAACAAGCAAAAGCTAAGAGAATTCAGCACCACCAAACCACCTTTACAACAAACGCTAAAGGAACTTCTCTTGGTAGAAAACACAAGAGAAAGAAAAGACCTACAATAACAAACCCAAAACAATTAAGAAAATGGTAATACGAACATACATATCGATAATTACCTTAAATGTAAATGGTTTAGATGCTCCAACGAAAAGACATAGACTGGCTGAATGGACACACACAAAAAAACAAACACATATATGCTGTCTACAAGAGACTCACTTCGGACCTAGGGACACACACAGACTGAAAGTGAGGGGATGGAAAAAGATATTCCATGAAAATGGAAATCAAAAGAAAGCTGGAGTAGCAATTCTCATATGAGACAAAATAGACTTTAAAACAAAGACTATTACAAGAGACAAAGAAGGACACTATATAATGATCAAGGGATCAATTCAAGAAGAAGATATAACAATTGTAAATATTTGTGCACCCAACATAGGAGCACCTCAGTACATTAGGAAAATACTGACAGCCAAAAAAGGGGGAACTGACAGAAACACAATCATATTAGGGGACTTTAACATGCCACTTTCACCAATGGACAGATCATCCAAAATGAAAATAAATAAGGAAACAGAAGCTTTAAATGATACATTAAACAAGATGGACTTAATTGATATTTATAGGACATTCCATCCAAAAACAACAGAATACACTTTCTTCTCAAGTGCTCATGGAACATTCTCTAGGATCATATCTTGGGTCACAAATCAAGTCTTGGTAAATTTAAGAAAATTGAAATTGTATCAAGTACCTTTTCCGACAACAACACTATGAGACTAGATATCAAATACATGAAAAAATCTGTAAAATTACAAACACATGGAAGCTAAACAATACACTATTTAATAACCAAGAGATCTCTGAAGGAATCAAAGAGGAAACCAAAAAATACCTAGAAACAAATGACAGTGGAGACACAATGACCCAAAACCTATGGGATGCAGCAAAAGCAGTTCTAACAGGGAAGTTTATAGCAATACAATCCTACCTTAAGAAATAGGAAACATCTCGAATAAACAACCTAACCTTACACCTAAAGCAATTACAGAAAGAAAAACAAAAAAACACCCCAAAGATAGCAGAAGGAAAGAAACCATAAAGATTAGATCAGAAATAAATGAAAAAGAAATGAAGGAAAAAATAGCAAAGATCAATAAAACTAAAAGCTGGTTCTCTGAGAATATAAACAAAATTGATAACCATTACCCAGACTCATCAACAAAAAAAGGAAGAAGACTCAAATCAAGAGAATTAGAAATGAAAAAGAAGTAACAACTGACACTGCAGAAATACAAAAGATCATGAGAGATTACAAGCAACTCTATGCCAATAAAATGGACAACATGGAAGAAATGGAGAAATTCTTAGAAATGCACAACCTGCTGAGACTGAACCAGGAAGAAATAGAAAATATGAAGACCAATCACAAGCACTGAAATTGAAACTGATAAAAATCTTCTAACAAACAAAAGCCAGGACCAGATGGCTTCACAGGTGAATTCTATCAAACATTTAGAGAAGAGCTAACACCCATCCTTCTCAAACTATTCCAAAATATAGCAGAGAGAGGAACACTCCCAAACTCATTCTATGAGGCCACCATCACCCTGATACCAAAACCAGACAAAAAGGTCAGAAAGAAAGAAAACTACAGGCCAGTATCACTGATGAACATAGATGCAAAAATCCTCAACAAAATACTAGCAAACAGAATCCAACAGCACATTAAAAGGATGATACACCATGATCAAGTGGGGTTTATTCCAGAATGCAAGGATTCTTCAATATATGCAAATCAATCAACGTGATACACCATATTAACAAACTGAAGGAGAAAAACCATATGATCATCTCAAGAGATGCAGAGAAAGCTTTCAACAAAATTCAATACCCATTTATGATAAAGACCCTCCAGAAAGTAGGCACAGAGGGAACTTTCCTCAAGATAATAAAGGCCATATATGACAAGCCCACAGCCAACATCATCCTCAATGGTGAATAACTGAAAGCATTTCCACTAAGATCAGGAACAAGACAAGGTTGCCCATTCTCACCACTCTTATTCAACATAGTTTTGGAAGTTTTAGCCACAGCAGTCAGAGAAGAAAAAGAAATAAAAGGAATCCAAATCAGAAAAAAAGAAGTAAAGCTGTCACTATTTGCAAATGACATGATACTCTACATAGAGAATACTAAAGATGCTACCAGAAAACTACTAGAGCTAATCAATCAATTTGGTAAAGTAGCAGGATACAAAATTAATGCACAGAAATCTCTAGCATTCCTATACACTAATGATAAAAAACGTGAAAGTGAAATCAAGAATACACTCCCATTTACCACTGCAACAAAAATAATAAAATATCTAGGAATAAACCTACCTAAGGAGACAAAAGACCTGTATGCAGAAAATTATAAGATACTGATGAAAGAAATTAAAGATGATACAAATAGATGGAGAGATATACCATGTTCTTAGATTGAAAGAATCAGCATTGTGAAAATGACTCTACCACCCAAAACAATCTACAGATTCAATGCAATCCCTATCAAACTATCACTGACATTTTTCACAGAACTAGAACAAAAAAATTCACAATTTGTATTGCAACACAAAAGACCCCGAATAGCCAAAGCAATCTTGAGAAGAAAAGCGGAGGTGGAGGTATCAGGCTCCCTCACTTCACACTATACTACAAAGCTACAGTAAACAAGACAGTATGGTACTGGCACAAAAACAGAAATATAGATCAATGGAACAGGATAGAAAGCCCAGAGGTAAACTGACACACATATGGTCACCTTATACTTGATAAAGGAGGCAACAATATACAGTGGAGAAAAGACAGCCTCTTCAGTAAGTGGTGCTGAGAAAACTGGACAGGTACGTGAAAAAGTATGAAATTAGAACACTCCCTATCACCATACACAAAAATAAACTCAAAATGGATTAAAGACCTAAATGTAAGGCCAGACACTATCAAACTCTTAGAGGAAAACATAGGCGGACACTCTATGACATAAATCACAGCAAGATCCTTTTTGACCCACCTCCTAGAGAAATGGAAATAAAAACAAAAATAAACAAAATGGACCTAATGAAACTTCAAAGCTTTTGCACAGCAAAGGAAAACATAAACAAGACCAAGACAGCCCTCAGAATGGGAGAAAATACTTGCAAATGAAGCAACTGACAAAGGATTAACCTCCAAGATTTACAAGCAGCTCATGCAGCTCAATATCAAAAAAACAAACAACCCAATCCAAAAATGGGCAGAAGACCTAAATAGACATTTCTCCAAAGAAGATATACAGATTGCCAACAAACACATGAAAGAATGCTCAACATCATTAATCATTAGAGAAATGCAAATCAAAACTACAATGAGATATCATCTCACACCAGTCAGAATGGCCATCATCAAGAACTCTAGAAACAATAAATGCTGGAGAGGGTGTGGAGAAAAGGGAACACTCTTACACTGTTGGTGGGAATGTAAATTGATACAGCCACTATAGAGAACAGTATGGAGGTTCCTTAAAAAATTAAAAATAGAACTACCATACGCCCCAGCAATCCCACTACTGGGCATATACCCTGAGAAAACCATAATTCAAAGAGTCATGTACCACAATGTTCATTGCAGCTTTATTTACAATAGCCAGGACATGGAAGCAACCTAAGTGTCCATCATCCGATGAATGGATAAAGAATATGTGGCACATATATACATAATGGAATATTACTCCGCCATAAAAAGAAACGAAATTGAGCTCTTTGTAATGAGGTGGATGGACCTAGAGTCTGTCATACAGAGTGAAGTAAGTCAGAAAGAGAAAAACAAATACCATATGCTAACACATATATATGGAATCTAAGGGGAAAAAAAAACGTCATGAAGAACCTAGGGGTAAGACGGGAATAAACACACAGACCTACTAGAGAATGGACTTGAGGATATGGGGAGGGGGAAGGGTAAGCTGTGACAATGTGAGAGAGTGGCATGGACATATATACACTACCAAACGTAAAATAGATAGCTAGTGGGAAGCAGCCACATAGCACAGGGAGATCAGCTCAGTGGTTTGTGACCACCTAGAGCAGTGGGATAGGGAGGGTGGGAGGGAGGGAGAGGCAAGAGGGAACAGATATGGGTACGTATGTATATGTATAACTGACCCACTTTGTTATAAAGCAGAAACTAACACACAGTTATAAAGCGATTATACTCCAATAAAGATGTTAAAAAATATAATAAAATTAAAATAATTTTAAAAATCTCAAATAAACAGCCTAACCTTACACCTAACGCAATTAGAAAAGAACAAAAAAAAAAACCCTCAAAGATAGCAGAAGGAAAGAAATCATAAAGATCAGATCAGAAATGAATGAAAAAGAAATGAAGGAAACAATAGCAAAGATCAATAAAACTAAAAGCTGGTTCTTTGAGAAGATAAAATTGATAAACCATTAGCCAGACTCATCAAGATAAAAGGGAGCACACTCAAATCAATAGAATTAGAAATGAAAAAGGAGAAGTAACAACTGACACTACAGAAATACAAAGGATCATGAGAGATTACTACAAGCAACTCTATGCCAATAAAATGGACAACCTGGAAGAAATGGACAAATTCTTAGAAATGCACAACCTTCCAAGACTGAACCAGCAAGAAATAGAAAATATGAACAGAGCAATCACAAGCACTGAAATGGAAACTGTGATTAAAAATCTTCCAACAAACAAAAGCCCAGGACCAGATGGCTTCACAGGTGAATTCTATCGAACAATTACAGAAGAGCTAACACCTATCCTTCTCAAACTCTTCCAAATTATAGCAAAGGGAGGAACACTCCCAAACTCATTCTACGAGGCCACCATCACCCTGATACCAAAACCAGACAAAGATGTCACAAAGAAAGAAAACTAAAGGCCAATATCACTGATGACCATAGATGCAAAAATCCTCAACAAAATACTAGCAAACAGAATCCAACAGCACATTAAAAGGATCATACACCATGATCAAGAGGGGTTTATCAACGGAATGCAAAGATTCTTCAATATACACAAATCAATCAACATGATACACTATATTAACTAATTGAAGGAGAAAAATCACACGATCATCTCAATAGAGGCAGAGAAAGCTTTCAAAAAAATTCAACACCCATTTATGATAAAGACCCTCCAGAAAGTAGGCATAGAGGGAACTTTCCTCAACATAATAAAGGCCATATTTGATAAACCCACAGCCAACATCGTTCTCAATGGTGAAAAACTGAAAGCATTTCCACTAAGATCAGGAACAAGACAAGGTTGCCCACTCTCACCACTATTATTCATCATAGTTTTGGAAGGTTTAGCCACAGCAGTCAGAGAAGAAAAAGAAATAAAAGGAATCCAAACCAGAAAAGAAGTAAAGCTGTCACTGTAGATGACATGATACTATACGTAGAGAATCCTAAAGATGCTACCAGAAAGCTACTAGAACTAATCAGTGAATTTGTTAAAGTAGCAGGATACAAAATTAATGCACAGAAATCTCTTACATACCTATACACTAATGATGAAAAATGTGAAGGTGAAATTAAGAAAACACTCCTATTTACCAATGCAACAAAAAGAATAAAATATCTAGGAATAAACCTACCTAAGGAGACAAAAGACCTGTATGCAGAAAATTATAAGACACTGATGAAAGAAATTAAAGATGATACAAATAGATGGAGAGATATACCATGTTCTTAGATTGAAAGAATCAGCATTGTGAAAATGACTATACTACCCAAAGCAATCTACAGATTCAGTGCAATCCCTATCAAACTACCAATGGCAGTTTTCACAGAACTAGAACAAAAAAATTCACAATTTGTATTGCAACACAAAAGACCCCGAATAGCCAAAGCAATCTTGAGAAGAAAAGCGGAGGTGGAGGTATCAGGCTCCCTGACTTCAGACTATACTACAAAGCTACAGTAATCAAGACAGTATGGTACTGGCACAAAAACAGAAATACAGATCAATGGAACAGGATAGAAACCCCAGAGATAAACCCACGCACATATGGTCACCTTATCTTTGATAAAGGAGGCAAGAATATACAGTGGAGAAAAGAGAGCGTCTTCAGTAAGTGGTGCTGGGAAAACTGGACAGCTACATGTAAAAGAATGGAATTAGAACACTCCCTAACACCATACACAAAAATAAACTCAAAATGGATTAAAGACCTAAATGTAAGGCCAGACACTATCAAACTCTTAGAAGAAAACATAGGCAGAACACTCTAGGACATAAATCACAGCGAGATCCTTTTTGACCCACCTCCAAGAGAAACAGAAATAAAGCCAAAAATAAACAAATGGGACCCAATGAAACTTCAAAGCTTTTGCACAGCAAAGGAAAACATAAACAAGACCAAAAGACAACCCTCAGAATGGGAGAAAAATTTGCAAATGAAGCAACTGACAAAGGATTAATCTCCAAAACTTACAAGCAGCTCATGCAGCGCAATATCAAAAAAGCAATCAACCCAATCCAAAAATGGGCAGAAGACCTAAATAGACATTTCTCCAAAGAAGATATACAGATTGCCAACAAACATGAAAGAATGCTCAACATCATTAATCATTAGAGAAATGCAAGTCAAAACTATAACGAGATATCATCTCACACTGGTCAGAATGGCCATCGTAAAAACATCTATAAACAATAAATGCTGGAGAGGGTGTGGAGAAAAGGGAACATTCTTGCACTGTTGGTGGGAATGTAAATTGATACAGCCAATATGGAGAACAGTATGGAGGTTCCTTAAAAAACTAAAAATAGAACTACCATATGACCCAGCAATCCCACTACTGGGCATATACCCTGAGAAAACCATAATTCAAAAAGAGTCATGTACCAAAATGTTCATTGCAGCTCTATTTACAATAGCCAGGACATGGAAGCAACCTAAGTGTCCATCATCAGAAGAATGGATAAAGAAGACGTGGCACATATATACAATGGAATATTACTCAGCCATAAAAAGAAACGAAATTGAGTCATTTGTAGTCAATTTAGGTGGATGGACCTAGAGTCTGTCATACAGAGTGAAGTAAGTCACAAAGTGAAAAACAAATACAGTATGCTAACACATATATATGGGACCTAAAAAACAACAAAAAAATGGTCATGAAGAACCTAGGGGCAAGAGGGAATAAAGACGTAGACCTACTAGAGGATGGACTGGAGGCTACGGGGAGGGGGAAGGGTAACCTGGGACAAAGTGAGAGAGTGGCATGGACATATATATACACTACCAAACGTAAAATAGATGGCTAGTGGGAAGCAGCCGCATAACACAGGGAGATCAGCTCTGTACTCTGTGACCACCTAGAGGGGTGGGATAGGGAGGGTGGGAGGGAGGGAGACACAAGAGGGAAGGATATGGGGATATATGTATAACTTTGCTATAAAGCAGAAACTAACACACCATTGTAAACAATTATCCTCCAATAAAGATGTTTAAAAAAATCATGGCATGCAAGAGAAATAAACACTGTAATAAAAATGAAAAAATAAAAAAGGAGGTCTTTATATGAGGTGGCTCTAATGCCACAGCAGCCTATGTAAGCAGTTCAAAATCTAAGCCTGTAAATGCCTCAGGGTTATAAAATTGTAACCTATGGACAACCAATCACAAGTAGCCAAGTAGGCTTTAAGCTTTAGTCAATTTCCTCGCTTTGCTTCTGCCTTTTCTCTGTAAAAGTCTCTCCCCAGCTCTTGTTGATGGAGAACTCCTAACCACCTACCATTTGGAGCTGCCCAATTTGAACTGATTTTTGCTCACAAACTCTTAAAATTTTTAATATGCCTCAGTTTGTCTTTTTAACAACACCGAAGCAACCTCAGAAGTTAATGATTGCCTAAGGTCACATATAAGGGCAAAGGCTTACATCCCAGTAAGATATTTCTGAGTGATTCTCAGATGGGCTCAACTGAAAGATGACTTACTAGTCTTTAGTTTCATTATGCTACTATTCTGACTAGCATTCCTACTGAGTCTAAAATAATGGACTACAGACAGCCCCCAACTCAGGATGGCTCAACTTAAGATTTTTTGATTTTATGATGGTGTAACACTGATACACATTCAGTAAAAACCATTTTTCAAATTTTGATCTTTTCCCTGGCTAGTGATATGTGGTGTGATACCCTCTTATGATGCTGGGCAGAAGAAGGGAGCCACAGCTCCCCGTCACACATGCAATCACAAGAACCAACAGCCAATACTCTTACAGCCACTCCAGACTTACAACATTTTAGTTTTTCACTTTCAATACAGTGTTCAGTAAATTACACAAGATAGTCAACATATTATAAAATAGGTTTTGTGTTAGATGATTTTGCCCAACTTTAGGCTAATGTAAGTGTCTGAGTGCTGTCAACTGAAAAAAAAAATGTACAGCACGAGGGTCGTCAGTTAAGTTTTATATGGGACAAAATGAGGACTATAGCCCGGGAGATAGCCTCTCAGATAGCTCTGACAAACTGCTCAGAAGAGGTAGCGGGGGAGGTCAGTATACATGTGATTTTAGTGAAGAGAAACACATTCAATCTAGCACACGTTTTGGCAGAATCTTGCTGCGAGTCACAAGAAGCTTGTTGCTAGACATGAGGAACAGATGTCTGTTAACAATGTGTTTTTCTAGGTATGAGAAGATGCAAGAACTTGGGCTCGTAAAATCTTCTCCTGAAGATATCTAACTATCTGAGGGCCTGTTCTGCCAGTTTTTCCCAGAGCAGAGTGCCTCATTCCTGATCTCCACCCTGAACTCCTTTCAGGGTGTGCTGAAGGTCAGCAACTGCAGTGTCTAGTGACTTCATTCTTATAGAACCAGATAGCGAGCAACAATTTCAGTTGGCAGTGCCCCTCATGGTCATACATTTGACGATGGCTTGGGAGGCATTTCATGACCATTTTGTCCCACAGTGCATGGAATGTTCATTCCTAGGCAAGGATTTCATTGATGCCACTCAATGTGCTATTACTGGACTAGGCCCTATTAACTGTAGCCAAAAGCCCCTGGACCACCTGTCTTACTAGTCCCTTATGGTCCTAGAAATGATTCCCTCTTGGTGCTTCTTCACATATTGAGAGTTACTATTACAATCATTTGATCTTATACAGAACTATATGTCTGGTCAACTGCTTCAAGTCACTTAGTCATCATTTTATCAGAGGTTCATTCACACATTTGGTAATATAAGAAACAACAATCTTGTAAAATAAGCAATACAAGTAATCTAGCTAGTAGTATTAGTAAGGTCATAAGAATTTAAGCCAAGAACTTGCGTTAGGTGCGACCCAGTATATCCCCAGGTCATTTGACTTAGTCTGTTCTGTACCAATTCGTATCTTTAAGGGAAGTGATATATAGGCTTATTCATAAGGCACCCAGCCCAATTTCCTAGTGTTATTAAGCTGGTAATCCTTAGTATGGTTTAATTGTTCCCAACATAAGGGGGGGCTTAAAAATCATAGCCTGATGTTAGCCATATAAATCCAGCACACAACTGAGGGAAGTTACATTCTTTGGCTGAAAATTTGCTCGTTGCTCTGATTGAATTTGAGTACCTTTAAAAGAAAATTTATATTTTTGGTGATGGTTAGAGCAAGTCTGATTGATTGGCCAAGTGAGGGAGTCCCAGGAAAGAAATACATTTGGTTTGTAAGCAAAAGTGTGAGCAATTATCAAAGTAATTGGTATACAGGCCTGATCCATCATCTTAAGTAAGCTGTCTACTTCAGATGTAGTCTTCTTCTCATCCTGGTCTGGTAGTTTCTCCTCTGTTTAAGCATCACTTTTAAGATGATTTTGAGGTCAGCAGTCCTCTCCATAGGCCAGTCCAATGCAAGGGGTCAACTTCCTTAGTTTTACTGTGCATGAGCTGGTTAAAAGTACCTGATAAGGGTCCTTCCATTTAGGTTGGAGATAGTCCTTTAAATGATGTCTTTTCCAGTATGCATAATCTCCTGGTTGCAGTCATGGAGGCATCTTTTTTTTTTTCCCTTGGGAAGTCAGGATTTATTAAAAGCTTCAAGCTCCAGGGCATTTTTTTTTTAACCAAATACCTTTAAAAATGTTTTTTTTATCCCCACAAAAATCCTTATCATTTAAAACCAGATATTCAAATTACATGGCTAACATTTTTAGCTAATCAACTCTTCAGTACTGATCCTAGAAAACAGTCTTCAATGGATCTTTGAATGATGGAGATTCAGCCACTGATACGAGTGGTGTAGGTGGTCACACCTTTAACGTTCAAGCCACAAGCTGTGACGTTTGGAAGGGGTGAGGTCTACTGTCCTGCATTATCAGAATTTGTCAAATTTTCAGTGCTACTGGGTTGCAGGTTATCTGCGAGGTTTTGTGCATGCTCAAGAAATAAATCTTTCAGTACACTTAATTCCTTAGCAATTTACTTTTTGCTTCCAACCATTCATTCTCTTCCTTGAGCTGATTCACCCTCTGCAGCGTATCCTGCGCTTTCAGCTGGCTTTTCAACCGGCTCTTTTTCACGGCCATGCTGTTCCTCTCTCTGCGCTGACGATACTCATCACTGTTGCGATCCACGGGCAAACTCTTTTTGCTCTGCTTGCTTGGAGGCACAGCTTTGCCTCCGCCCCCAGGGCCGGCGGGCCCCAGCTGAGGAACCTGCTGTAAACCGCTGGCATGAGCCTGAGTATGGATGACACTTATTCCATTCACTCCCGGGGTTCTGTTCTGCTGCGATACCTTGCTCATTTGGGCACGCTCCCTCGACAGCACAGAACAAGTAGAAATGAGGACAAGGTGATCAATGGTTTCCACACTAAACTGCCAAGAAATCAGCACATGTACCTGAACCCCTTGAGGGTACTGCCCATCTGTGATGGAAGAACAGATTCTCCTTCCCCTCAAACATGCATTTCCATCCTCTCCATCTAGACACCTCTGCTGACGATTTTCCTTACTGTGTTCCCTCCAAGCATGTTAACGAAGCACTTTATTTTTTGCCCTCCTCTGTTCTGTTCAACTCATGGTTGCTGCACGTTCCTCCAACGTGTGTTCAACAGTCCTCCAGCCCGCCAGCCCCCAAGCGGCCGCCACTCCAAGCGGCCCCCGCGGCGCAGCCCGACCCGACCCTGGCCTCGCAGCCCGACCCAACCCAGGCCTCGCAGCCCACGAGTCAGCAAGGAGTGATGGTTATGAAACAGGCAGCCTCTGCCTATTCTGCCGCCACCCGCTTCGCCTCCCCGCCGGAGCCGTGTGTGCGCCAGAGGCATCTTATCTTCATTCAAAGATAGATTACTGAGGTAAACTTCAGAAGCAAACTTAGAGTGTCCTTAAAATAATTCAATTAAACTTTACAATAATGTAACAGCAAGGAGCTACAGGGAAGTGAGTCTTAGTAAATACAGACCTCAACTAACAAAACTATAATTTAATGTCCACTGAAACGATCTTTTTCTCTCGAAAATTACCCTCATTTCTACAAAATATAGCCAAAATAAGACTAATTTGTTTGCAGAATAAGTCTGGTTTCAATAAACTTGGCCTGATGATTTATACAAGTGTAACTGATCATATAGGTTCTTTTAAAGTTGGCTTTGCTGGAACTTTTTAAGGAATCTCAAATTTTTAAAAGGCCTTTCAAGGGTAGGAAAAGCTATGCCAAGGGCTTGTCACTGATTTTGTCTTGGAAATTTTTGAGTGAATTTCTCCCTTTTCAAGGTCCTCAAAATATCTTGAGATTCCTGCACCTGTTAGGAGGTGGCCTTCCTAATTCACCTGATAAACGTGCTGATAATCCAAGAGTTTCCAATCTCTGGAGGGATCAGGTAGAGAGAAAGGATATATGTTTCAATTCTGCTTACAAAGGTATAATTTACTAAATTGACCTAAGTCATAATTAGCTTAAGAGGAAGGGTTCCTTATAGCTGGTAAAATAAAGATTAAAAGCCAATAATATTTCAGACAGAAGTCATAAAAAATTATAACCATATTCACCAGTTCACTGTCTCATGTAACTAATTCTTCTTGTTAAGTTTATGAAGCCAAGAGACTTTCCATTAGAATTCTTTAATTTCTTACCCATCAGCAGTATAATCTGAAAGTTATCAGAAGCCTGCACTTGTCAAAAAGTACATATTCTTGCTATGAATATTCTTGAAGAGGAAGCATTTTTGCAAGGGCATCAGAGTAAAACAATAACCGTCTATGAATGACAAGACTTAAGGCACGGTTAAAGACCTAATTACAATGCAATTGACAAAGAAACTTGGTTACTGCTATGACATAAAACATTTTAAGATAACTAGAATTATGACTGATAATACTTTACCAAGGCCTACTGATTTTTAGGAATTCCGTATAATTTCTAGAATATCTATATTAATAACATTTACCCATACAATATAACCTAAGAAGATTTATTACTCATTTGACAATGCTTCTCATGTAATTAATGTACCAAATGAACCTAATTAGTTTAATATCTCTCTTTGGGAGGTTTCAGGGACCCTTTTGGAGCATCCCAAAAGTTAGTTAGAGGTCAAAGGAACTTCACTGGAATTTGATTTGCGAAGTTTGTCAAAAAATGTCAGAAAGGTTTTAAAACACTTGGTCAAATAAGACCATAGATCACCGTGAAACAATACATATTCACTTAAGCAATGTGACAAAAGATTTCAAAGGAAAATACAGAACAGATCACTTAAAAGATAAACTCTAAAAGGTAAAGAAACTTAAGTTCTGTTATAAAAGCAGCTCAACGGTCAAAAAAAACCTTTGTTTTCTTAACAGAAAGAAAACTGAACTCCAGTCTTGCATCAGCCTACTTTTAATAACAATTCATTTACTTAATTAAATTTATTCTAAACTTACCCAATCCTGACGTTGCACAGAACTTTTCTCGGGGTCCCTTTCCACGAACTTTCCATAACTTTCTGTATCAGTATTAGTTTGTCTCTTATTTTTTCCCATGCAGAAACAACCATCTCTAGGACAAAATTACTTTCTTTTCCCTTAACAAAATGCAATTCTATTCTTCATACCTTCTTTTACTGAAAACCCACATCCTACTTTGCTACTGTATACTGAAATATTTCTCTATTTCTGGTAGCTTTAATTACATATTTAAACTAGAATACTCAACTCTTCAAAACCTTAATTTCTAGTGAAAACTAAGGATCAAGCAAATATGAACTGTCTTTTATGTTAGTATTCTGTAGATTGGCAAACATAAATACCAATAATAATTTCTAAAAATATGTGCTTTCTTATAGAAAATCTCATGTGGCACCAAACATATTTATCTATTGTCTTAAATATCTTTAGTTTCCCTGTAAATACAAGCCAATGTTTAGTAATTAGTGTTTCAGTACCTCATTTTATTTGGGAATGACCTAGCTATTCAATAAACTTTCCTCATTTAAATTAGCACAACTCTAAAATTTCAAGTTACCAAATATCTGGAGAGATTATTTTTAAGTAGACATTCCTAAAACATAATTACTCCTAAGACATTAACCCAAAAGTTCTTACTTCATTTAATTTTTTTTAATAAAAATCATACCAAGTTTTTTCTTGCTGACAAATCTGCAACACATATAAGAACTTATTTGACTTCTATTAAACCTAGATACAGTAAAAGTATTATACTTAATATTGATGATTCTAAAGACATGTCTATACTAATTAAATTGACAAACTTTAATACCAGGTATTAACAATGAATATTTCCCAGTTCATGTGAACCTGAAATTCATTGTGGCAGCTTCCTTTTATATTTCTGAGAATTCACATAAGCACTTAATTTCCTTTAAGCCAGTTAAGTAGAGCTCATTTCCAAATTAATTTTGGTAATACCATCCAAAGGTAAAGACATATTTATAATGCACCCATAGACATATGGAAAGACACAAGCAGAGGTCTCAACTTCACTTTAAAATTTAGTCATGAATTAGGCATTACAATATAAAACTCATTCGTTTATAAATAACATTTGGAATAAGTTAAATTTGAAAAGGCCTCTTCTCCCCCACTCCGTTGTTTCCCTCAGTCTCAGGAATTACAGTAGTCTAGGTAAGTATTCCTGAGAACCCTGGTAGAACATTTATATCTCAAGGCACTGGGAGAGAAAAGGAAGTTTTCCTAGAAGGACTTGTTCCCTCAGGGTCAGAATTCTGGAAAGGTGTTTTATCATGCCAGCTTTCTCTAACAACTGTGTCTGCTATAGAGTCCACTTTGGCCATTTTCCGGGCAAGATTCTCCTTTAATGCCCAATTAGGTAAGCGCTTGTAAGAGTAAGTTTTGTTTATAAACTTGGCTGGGGTGTTGGTCAGAGGCTGGCTTTCTGACACCCCTTGTTTCTGTTTGAGAGCCCTATTTCCCATCTTAAAGTTGAATTTGTTGGGGATAAAATCTACTAATGAGATTGTATGTGCGCCAGTGTGCTGCTTGTGAGCTTACCTCCTCTAGGCGCCGCTCTAGAGTCATCGCAGCCCTCTTACGTGTCTCAGTTTCTCCCCTTGGTCGTCTAAGACCACCGTTGGTACTCGGATCATTGAATGGCCAATTCTTATACGTGATCCCTGGATGAGCACGTCTTTTAATTAATAGACAGGTTGCCTGTGGGACCACTGCACAGTGTAAGGATTCTGCCTCCACCACTCCCATAAATTTCTCAGTTTCCTGAGAAAGTCGTAACCGACCGGAAGCAGTCTTATCCTACTTCTTCGGAGCAAAGCTCTCATGTAATATCTTCACGTTTATCCCAACAAACTCAGTAAGGCAGCCAAATTCAGGAGAGGTGTCAGATCAGCCTTCTACCTAACCACTCAGCCCAGACAGCTCAGTGTCTTTCAACCGGGTGGGCGCCTTCCCTAGTATCTTTCAGCTGGGTGGGCACACCCCTCAACAGTGTCTTTCACCTGAGGGGCCAAGGACTGTTACATACTGCCAGATAAAACTCAGGATATCAACCAATACGGGAGAGCCAAGAGCCAGGGAAGAGAGACTCACCCAAACTCGTCTAGACTCTCTGAGGGAGGTGAATGGGCACAAGAGGGCTCTGCTGGTACCAAACTCTGGTTCCTTGTAGAGTTCAGGCAAAGGAGAGAGGACTGCTCTGGGTCCCTTCATTAGTTGCCAAACTGTTGACTGAAAAAAAAAGGAAGCACAACATGAGTTTAAGTTTTATTTGGACAAAATGAGGACTATAGCCCAGGAGACAACCCCTCAGATAGTTCTGAGGAACTGCTCGGAAGAGGTGGGAGCGTGGTCAGTATATAATTTTAGTGAAGGGGGATACGTGCAATCAAGCACACATTTTGGTAGAATGTTGCTAGTCACAAGAAGCTTACTGCTAGTCACAAGGGGCAGATGTCTGTTAATGATTTTAGCGTTCTTCTAGATATGAGAAGATGCAAGAATTTGGGCTCATAAAATCTCCTGCTGAAAGTATTTAACTGTCAAAAGCCCTGTTCTGCCAGTTTTTCTCAGAGCACAGAGTACCTCATTCCTCATCTCCCTGAACTCCTTTCAGGGTGTGCCGAAAGTCAGCAACTGCAGTGGCTAGTGACTTGATTCTTATAGAACCAGAGTGCAGGTGAAAATTTTTAGCTGTCAGCATCTTTAAGGTAGACTAGGCTAAGCTATGATGTTTAGTAGGTGTGTGAAATGCATTTTCAACTCGGGAAATTTTTGATTTACAATGAGTTCATTGGGATATAACCCCACCGTAAGTCAAGGAAGATCTGTATTTTCTTTTAGATCAGTATCAGAAATATAACTCACTGACTTGTAGATAACTCCTTACAAACAAGGAATTTCAGTTTTGATAAACATAGTACCCTTGCTAGAGTCAGAAAATCCATTTTTAGCCTGGTAATATTGTTGGGAAGGAAAACTTTTCCATTCTACCCTTCTAGGTTCTGTGTCTGACTTAAGAACTGAATTGGCATAACAGAAAAACAGGAGAAAAACACTATTTTAATTATGTACTTAACACACAGGAGCATTCCAAAGATGTGAGACTCAAAAGGCAGCCAGACAATTGAGGCTTATATAACATCCTGACCTAATGAAAGTGATAGAGGTCTGCGTTTCAAAGGGAGAGAAGGCAATTCACGGGAAGGTGAAAAGAGGAAATGAAATATTTGTCAAACAAACGTTGCCTTGCCTTGTAGGTAAGCACCTCAGGTGACTTATCTCTGGTAATAACTCTGTTCCCAGTACAGGCCCCCTTTCTAATGTAAATTACTCTTACAGAAGCGTAACTTCTACTGGTTTTAGAGCTTCTCCTGTGTCTGCAGTTTCTCAAAATAATCAGCTCAAAATAATCCTTATGCCAAAGAAGCATAATTTGGGGTGGCATATTCTGCTACCCTTCAATGTTTTACTTCCTTTAATAGAGCTGCAGGGAGAAACTACGTTTTCAAAAATAGAGGAAGCGGAACAAAAAGAATAGAATGTATTTTCCTAAAAACAATCATTTCAATGGTGTGACAAAATTAGGTGGTCTTCTCATTGGCATGTTGTAGCACTTTGAGATTGAGCATTCAAGTAATTTAACATAATTGCATAAAATCAGGTTTTAAAATTCAGTTGAAAAATAGCATGAAGTCTCAGGTTGGGTTCTGCAGGATGCAAAGTTTAGCATGCAGAATATTTCTTAGGGAGTGCCCTAGGGACCAACATCTGTGGCAGGGAGGAGGAAGCAGGAGTGGGCAGAACAAGAAGTGAAGATTCAATGCAGGCCGAGAAAGCCTTGTCTCCCCTGCCCCCATCCCCAGAGAGTTACAGAATATTCAAGGTTGTCCTGAACTGTCCTAAGATGTCCAGGCTTTCGTACCCCTGATCAGTTAGGTGAGCGTATAAACTACCATAGCCATCCTAGAGATCAATTCAGCAGTATTTAGTGGAACTGGGTAGGCACACACCCTGCGACTTGCCAGTATTACTTGTGTGTTCTTCAGAGAAACTCTTGTATAGGTTTATAAGGGAGAAATGGTATAACAGAGAATTGGAGTCTGTTGTCCATCATCAAGGAACTACATAAACCAAATGGGGTGGAGGCATATGACAATCCTATTCAGTGGTCAGAAGCAATGAACTAGATGATGATAGCAAATATTTAGTTAACTACTAGGGAATGATAATACTAGCTAACATTGACTGATAATACTAGCTAACATCACTTACTGTTTGCCATGTCCTTTGTTTATCTGCACCACCTTTATTCAACCCAATGCTCCATTATCATATTCCTAAATGTGGACACTGAGGTATGGAGAGGGCTTTCCTGGTGGCGCAGTGGTTGAGAGTCCGCCTGCCGATGCAGGGGACGCGGTTTCGTGGCCCGGTCCGGGAAGATCCCACATGCCGCGGAGCGGCTGGACCCGTGAGCCATGGCCGCTGAGCCTGCGTGTCCTGAGCCTGTGCTCCGCAATGGGAGAGGCCGCAACCGTGAGAGGCCCGCGTACCGCAAAGAAAAAAAAAAGGTCACATAGCTAAAAGGTGGCAGAACCAGGATTTAAATGGAGAAATCCTAGTTTTGAGAGGTCACTACCACTACCTCAAGTATACACTTTGGGGATAAAATGTTGAATGCGAAAAAGACAAAACAAGAGCTAGCACATAATACTCTATGTAAATGTAAGGCACACCTAATATATAAATTACACCATATCTTTGAATGATACATACCTTGCCAAGGATTTATGTTAATCACTTTAGAGTAGCAGCCTTTGATGGAAGAAGGGAAATAGAAGCAGGAAGATGAAGGGGAAAAGATATAAAAAGAGGAAAGGGGCCTGGCATGCATCACTGATGCTGTGCTATAAACTGATTATAAGTAAGACAACTCCCTTCACTTGGGGCCCAAAGCAAGCAAAAACGTTAGAGTAAAACTTCAGATCTGATCAGGTCTCAACTTACCTGATAAAAGCATTTGTCATTTCTTCTGTGATAACTTACAAACTCCTATAAAAAGGATACAAGACATGGGTCACTTCCACCTTACTCTCAATGTCCAGCCATATAGCATTTCTCTGTTGCTTGAACACCTTGTGCCTTCCCGGGCCACCTTCCTTCACCCTGAATGTCTGCTCCTCCCCTCTGCAGCTTGGCTACATTCTGCTCATCCTTCAGATCTCAGCTGAAGCATGCTTTTTACAGGAAGTTCTTTCCTTGAGCCCCAGACCAGGTTAGCTCTTCACAGCACTTACTTTTATTGTGTAGTTATTTGTGCCATTCTGTTTTCATGTCTTTCTCCCACCTAATATGAGGGTGTTTTATTTCCTGTGTTCACTGTCCCTAAGCCCAGCAGGGTATTTAGCATGTACTACACACTCAATATTAAATGAATAAATTCAAGTTGTAGTTTATAAAAATGGCCACAACATTTTTGACGCTTATCCCTTTAAAAGATAGAAATCTATTTCCAGGCTTTGAATCTGGTGGGTTTGTGACTGCTTCAACCAATAGTATGTGCTAGAAGTGACACTGTATGGTTTTGAACACTGAGTCACAAAAGGTGATACACCTTCCTCCCAGCTCTCCTGGGACAACTCCTTTCAGAAAAGCCCACCACCACATAAGAACTCTGACAACACTGAGACCACCATGCAGGAGACATCATGTGTAGGCACTCTAGACAATAGTACCAGCTAAGCCCGGCCTTCCAGCCACCACTGTCAGGAAGCCAGAAGAGCAGGGACATCATCTTTTGCCCTGCACACCAGCCTATCCAACAGTTGGGTACCACGGAATGACTTCAATTGAAGATACAAGAAGCAAAAGAATTGCTCGGCCAAGCCCTGTCCAAATTTCTGATCTACTGATTATGTGAACTATACTAAAAGCGTTGGTGTATCACTAAGTTTGGGGGTAGTTTGTTTTGCAGCAATAGCAACTGGACCATCTAGAAACTGGAGGAGATATAAAGAAACCCTGAATATTGAGATAGCATGTATACGCCAGGGGAACAGTACAACAGGGTTATACATACACAGTACAGCTGCACATATTCTGGTAATATTTTTAAAAACAAAGAATCCTACAGTTACCCAGGATTTCAGGTATACATCTGTCCCCTGCATTATAGGATGTACCTTTGGTTTCCAGATACTAATTCTAATAAGGTCTTCAGTCATCGTGAAAACCCAAAAACATCCTTACACATTTGAACAATGCACAGATAAGACTGATTTCTCACAGACTCATCACAAATTAAAGTACATTCCTTCTATAACCACAAACATTTGAAAAAGAAATTACAAGAGCATCACAGGATAGAGTTTCTAGGCCACATCAATCAAAAGCTTTATTCTAGTTTTTGAAACTTTTAAACATTGTTTTAAAAGCTTAGAATTTAAAACTTGTACCAGTGAAGTTTGGTTTAATCAGTGTATGGGTTCAGAATTACAGGCTCAGGGGGCTCCCTCTGGAAGATGAAGAGGGAGGAAAAAAAAAGTCTCCACCATCATTAAGGATTTTTTATGTTTTTGGAAGTCTCAAATCCTGGTAATTTTCCTCTCAAACTTAGGAAAATATTGTTACTACATAGCTTGGTATTCTAAACTTGTGAGATTACAGAGCCATCAGAAGGTTCTGTAAAGAAAATCTCATTGCCATCACAATGAGTATGGGATTACAGAATTCAAACTTTTTACCCCAAATTGAGGAAGTTACCAATTCTGATAGAGTTCTCTACATAGTATTATGTATAGCATAATACTTTACATTATCACAGCTTTTATCAGGACTCTTTGGAAGATAATCTGTCTCAGCTATATTCTGGTTATATATAGCTATAGAATATAGCTATATCTAGCTATATTTTAGTTATTTTAGCCTTATTTAAGGATATTTTCTAATTAACTTTTAATTTTGCTTGATAATTTCAAAAGTTATAATGGACTAGATCTCTAAAGATGTGACTGAAAATGGTGGAAGTCAAAAGGATAAGTATCTTGGTTTATTACTGTCTTACTATGCAGAATGGAGGACCCCCAAATCCACCCCCATCAGGAACTTTAATGGCTGATTTGCTGATGCTCCCCATATCAAATAATGGCATCAGCAAATATGATGATCTAAGTTACAAAATATCTAAGCCCCAAATGTTCGCTCTGACTTCCAGATACCCATTCCATCACCAAATTCCACCACCAAAATTCAACTTCTACAAAAGGCAACACTCCTACACTGTTGTTGGAAATGTAGATTGGTACAGCCACTATTGAAAACAGTATGAAGATTCCTCAAAAATCTAAAAATAGGAATACCATATGATCCAGCAATTCTACTCCTGGGTATATATCTGAAGATGAAAACACTAATTCAAAAAGATACATGCACCCCAGTGTTCATAGCAGCATTTACTATAGCCAAGACATGGAAGCAACCTAAGTATCCATCAACAGATGAATAAAGATGTGATATATATACACAATGGAGTATTACTCAGCCATAAAGAATAAAGTTTTACCATTTACAATATCCTAGTCATGGAGGATATTATGCTTAGTGAAATAAGTCAGAGAAAGACAAAATACTATATGTTATCACTTGTACGTGAACTCAAAATGAGTGTATATAATGAAACAGAAACGGACTCACAGATCTAGCAAACAAACTAGTGGTTGCCAGTAGCGAGAGGCAAGATAGGGGTAGAGGATTAAGAGGTACAAACTACTATATATAAAATAGGCTACAAAGATACACTGCAGCACAGGGAATATGGCCAACATTTTATAATAACTTTAAGTAGAATATAACCTAAGAATTTGAGTCACTGTGTTGTATAACTAATATTGCAAATCAACTATACTTCAAGTAAAAATTGAAAAAGAATTCAACTTCTACATATCCCTTATTTTTTTGAAGAGTTCAGATTTTTATTGTCTGATTTCCCAACTTCAACTTCTTCCATAAGTTTTGGCCTCGCCAGAATTATCTTTCTAGAACATCGGTATGATCATGCTAATCCTTTGGCATCCACATGTCTCAACCAAAATAACCGTTATGTTCCTTAGCCTGATATTCAAAGCTCATCACAAACTTGTCCCGGGCTCTAGACTGTTGCGGAGTTTCAGGTTAGGCATTTCTAATCCTTATCTCAATCTACAACCAACCCTTAATCAAAACTGAGTTTTAACTTTGGAAGATTGATGGCCCATGTGGATTTTATTTTTAATGAATTGACTTAGTGGTCTTACCCTGCCTTGTGTGCCAACTCTCCCTGACTCCATCAAATCTAACAAAGCATCAGGGGAGGACGCTTGGCTCTAAACAAAGAAATTTGGAATAACTAAATTCACTGGTATCCTTCTGAATAGCTCGCTGACAGACACGGTATTTTCTGAGCTCGTTTTAAAGTATTGTTTACACTGGTCTATGGCTATAAAACTGATTGTGACAAAGCCCAAGACGGAAACTGGAAGATGCTTGCGTTCCGCTCAGGAGATTGTGCAATGCTTGGAGAAGTCACCAGGGGGCGCTGCGCCTCCCTCCACCTCTGCATCTCAAGCATTCCCAGCACACAGCTACAGACCCTAAACTTTCAAGACAAAAAAAGAGGAGCTAGAAAAAGGTAAAAATCCGTGCGGCAAGAATGCAGGAGTGGAAGGCAGGCCAGCTGCATGGGTGTGTGACCTGTGTACAAGCGCAGGGCTCCACATACAGAAGGGTCTGTCCTTGGTTTAATGCTCTGTTTTGCCTTGAAATTTAGTTTTTGTGCAAGGGCTCCACAATTTATGTCGGCAGTTCTGGTCTGAGGGTTTGGAGGCTGGCACTTCAAGCCATATCTAACCTTCCCTAAGGAAGGATTTGATGTTGGATTTTCTTCAACTTTTTACCACCCGGGTCCAGTCATAAAAATCTTTCAATCCCATTTCCCCCTAACATTGGTTATATGGTATCGTTGGGCTGCACCCCACAGGCCTGCAAGCCTTGTTGCCCAGCCTCGAGACCAAGGAAAGAGCCTGGAAACAGCAACAGAGACTATCAACAGTTTATTGGATAGAGAATCTTACCCGTCTGAAGCAGAAGCTCCTGGAGTAACACCCCACTGTGTATGGCAGACACCAGGAAGGACACAGCAGCAATCTTCGCTACTCGGGGAGAAGGAGGCTACCATTTACAGGGGAAATTGGAGTCAGTTTGGCTTATCAGTTACCAAGGAAACCAGCGGCTGGGACAGTGGGCAAGCACCTGGGCAGTTACTGATTAAGCCCTCTACTTAAGAGGATTGGATAGTCTTGTGAGGGATTTATAGAGAGCAAGGGAACAGTCATCTTGAGTGGCCTGAGGATACACTCCACCCCTACGTACCCTGCACAACCCTTACAATTTGGCCTGCCCCTCTTCCACGATATCCCTGGGGTCAGGTATGTAGACGTACACAGCAACAAAGTACCACAAATGCAATACAAACAAGAGCAGCTACAGAGTATCAAGTGTAAGGTACCTAGTATGCTAAAAATAGTGATTCCCCCAGAGGTGGGAAAATTCTAGAGCCAGGCCCCTGGCATGCGGGACAGGAGAAACCCGGTCTCACTGACTCCTCCGAGAGGCTTCAGTCGTCCCCACGTAGTCACATCAGCCAGGTCGATTTTTCATGGCATCTCACTGCTCATCCAGCAATCAGACTCACTTTGCAGTGAGACCACCATCGCCACCTTGTCCTCAGACAGACTAGGGATGAAATGTGAGTTGCTGGACAGGCACAGTACAGGGGCGATCATGACCATTAAGCCAATTACAAGCAGTAACAGCACTCTGAGAAAATACCACCCCTGCCTGTGGGTTTGTCCTGGCCTGCAGTGCCACACCACCTGTCCACCCTCAGCCTCCACAGCCGGCGCTGAGGACTGGAGGCCACATATGTAAACAGGCCACAGTGTTAATGTGATGGTACCTCTCTCCAGTAAGGGGCCCAGATTACTATAGTAGTTTTGGGTGTGGCCAGCTAGAAGCCAAGTGAGATAAGTCCCTTTCTAACCCTATTCAGCAAACCCAAACCACCGGGGCTTTACCTGCCAATCCCAGGGCCGTTTTATAGTGTGTTCCCCCGGCGGGGGGCTGTGGAAGGGATAGGGAGTGGTGTAGATCCTGCAGCAAGGGTGAAAGTGAATTATTGTCCTGACCAATAGTTGACCATTGCCTAGTTGCCTCTGGGTTAACATGGCGCAGCCACTGGCTTCTTCAGTTATAACTCACAGGGTTTGAATTAGCTTCCCCGTCCACACGTGGAGACAGCAGGTTTCCATCTCAATGGTTAAGTAGCCCACTCACCCTTTCTGCTAGCCCAGCAGCAGTGGGGTTGTAGGGCAGGTAGAAAGGCCAGTGTGTCATTTTTATCATTCCATGCCTGAACTTCCTGGCTGGTAAAGTGGGTTCCTTGGTGGCTATTGAAGTACATGGGGATCCCATACATCACGCACAGCTGTTATAGATCCCCAACTAGTGGTTTTATTGAGTTGCTGGATGACTTGGGTGGGCCTTTTGTAATGTCTTCCACCTGTTGTAACACTGTAGACCACATGCAGCTGCCGCTCGATCACACAATCCTTACTCTTCCCCCTTCTACAGCTCAGAGCAGAAGCCCAAGGGTACTCTTTCATCACTTTGCCATTGCCACAGGCCCAAATCAAACCTTTCTGGTTAACTGGCCACATCCAATTCACAAGCCTGGCCCTGTGTTAATATCCCCAATGCCTGTGTCTGTAATGGTTTAGGTTATGCTTGTCTTACCCGACCAGATAACGCCCAAGTATTTGATAGATAATCCAGGTCCTTGCATTTTGTCTGTATTCACCAGCCAGCCCCATGCAGTCAGATGAGCCACAAGTGCAGGGCTGCTACTTTTAAAACTAGAAAGAAACTCTGAGGTTAATAGGATATCATCAATATGGTGGAAGAGAAAGACATCTCTCATGGTAGTCAGCTGCCTCTGCTCTGAAGGGAGGTGCTCTTCATCTCTATCCTGTGGGATAAGGACCTTTATGACCTCATCCCAAACTTTCTCTTCTTCAGTGCTCTCAGTAGGTCCCACACCTTGGGAGCCCAACTTGGATGGGCCATGACCATCTGGACTCTCTTGCCGACACCCCTTCCTCAAGGACAGCCACCACAGGGCCCCACTTTCTAGTGGACAGCCAAACCGGGGTTCCCCCTGCAACTTTCCATTCCCCGTTCTTATTTCCTGACATCTTGGTGCTCATGGGGGTCTCTTTGGCCTCCTGGCTGGCTCGTCAATTGTTGGGCTGCACCTCACAGAACTACAAGCCTTGTAGTTGCCAGACTTGAGACCGAAGAAGGAGCCTGGAAATACCAACAGAAACATCAACAGTTTACTGGACAGGGAATCTTACCAGTTTGAAGCAAAAGATCATGGAGCTACACCGTGTAAGGCAGGCGACTGCAAGAACCTCTACCACTGCGAGGAGGAGGAGGAGGAGGAGGAGGGGGCGGCGGTGGCTACCATTTATAGGGGCAAGTGACGTCAGGTTGGCTCATCAGTTACCAGGGAAACCAGCAGCTGGAGCCGGGGCAAGCACGTAGGCAGTTACCAATTAAGCCCTATAATTAAGAAGACTGGATAGTCATGTGAGTGAAGGAGGGTCTGGTCGAGCAGGGGATGCGCGGAGAGTAAGAGAAGAGTCATCTTGAATGGCCTGACCATACAGCTACTTTGCCAGTGTTCATTTTATTGTACCACTTGCTAACCCTGGGCAGCTGGTTCTCTGTGATTTTCTGTGATTCCTTCAGTGAGCAAGAGGATCCAGGTGGAATTTACCTCCTTTTGTTTCCCATGTGGTTATTTTCCCATTCTTTTCTTTTTTTGGCAATATTATTTTTTAATATTTCTCAGCAGTGATGATGGAATAGGCTTTATTGTTGGGAGCTGGTTTTGAGTGTTTTGGCCTAAAGATTCAGATGAAGAGGTTGGTTCAGCCCAGCAGCTTAGAGGTGCTTAACCCTTCAGCTGAGTCTGTGAGCCGATTATAACTTAGGTTTCTGAGTATTTCTGGTTCCTAAAGCTGAAATGAGTCTTTTTGGTTCTCAGTGGTATTTTATTTCCCACTGTTGTCTTATTTGTCCCAAATAAGACAACTTTCTCAAAGCACAAGACTTTGAGAAAGTTCAACATATTTTGGCAAATAAACAGCACAGCTCCTGATGGAGACCTGATTGCAAAGTGAAATCACACCGTGGGATCCAGAGCAGCCGATCAAGGGGTCAAGGCACAGCTTGTCACTTCTTCCTGTTTGACCTAGATTCTCTCTTTAAAATCCTAATATAAACTCTGTAGGGATTACGATATCAGCTTAAATGGAACTGGAAATCACCCTTCTGCAGCAATGTCATTAAGAAGTGGACATGGAGTGTTCTTAATTCATGCCATGTAGCTGAGGAGACAGTGACACGAAGCAAACTGAGAATCATGCAGTGTCATAGGAAGCCAATGGATAAATTATTTTGTAGGAGTTATAATGATATTAAAATACTATATCCCCTTAAATCATTTCAAACTATATGCACAATTGCTTTACAATCAAATTGTTATTGATGCTTCTTGGTAAAGATGGGAGACAATAAACAGATCACAGAAGCTCACCATATTATAAGCTAGTAAGATGAACAACAAAAAAAAAGAATAGATGAAAGCAGTCAAAAAGTTCACAACAACAAGAATGAGACAAGAGAAAAGCCATGACCTTATGTCATAAATTTAGAAGATGACAACCAAGAAAAGAAACAGAGGAGGGTTAGTGAGGGCTCCTCTCCCCGCCCTCCCCTCCTGCAAGCATCACGGTTGAGTCAGAAAAGTCCTGAGACTTCTGCTTCTACCTTCTAACTATGGAGAGAAATAGACTAATTAAATATTGTTACTGTCTTGTGACTAGGGAAGGGTGGGGGAGTAGGAAAAGCTACTGGGTAGATGGAGGAAATGGGAAAACCTGGACTGACTCTCTGGTAGAACACAGGTTCCCAGAGCTCCAGGCCAAGTTTGAGAAAGAATCTATGTCATAAAAATATCTACCATGAAGTAGAAGAAGCTCTTATTAAAGGGGTAAACTCCATTCGTGAAGATTTAACACAATCTCAGAGGAGATAGCAGAGTATTTTTCCAGGAACAGCTGCAAACAGATTTATCTGAGTTGTTCTCACATTCAAGATACAGGAAAGTGGCTAGACCTCAATTCCCAGTCTTCAAATAGAATTCAGAGGCAGGGTAGATTAATGAACTAATTTGGGGCACAATATGAAATTTATATTTGAATTTACAATAATAGATATAATAGAAATTACATTTCTTCAAACTCCATAGAGCCAAAAGCCTCTCTCTTAACCTAGCCATGAAATTCAAAGAGTGAAAATTGCCCTAAAACCCAGGAAGATGAGAACCAACTCCCTTCTCAGTGGTGAGTGCCATGAGGCATTCTGATGGGAGATCCAGAGATCACTAAGAGAGATTAGTGAAAAAAAAATGTAAGAACACGACAGTGGATCAGGGAGAGTGAGCATTAAGAAGAAAGTGGGCAGAGAAGGAAGGAAGGGAGTGAAATCTCCAAGGAGCCCCATCAAAGGTAGGGCAGGGTCTGCCTGGACCACCACAGCACAGCCAAGTTAAGGGGCACCGCCTGGGGCAGAGTTTGAGTGCCAATCTATCAGGAAATATAACAAGATGAAGAAAACCACCCAGAACTCCTCTTCCAGACAACCATGTATGGTTGCAAGAAACGTTTTGATAACTTGTGTTAAAAGATAAACTGAGGGCTTCCCTGGTGGCGCAGTGGTTGAGAGTCCGCCTGCCAATGCAGGGGACATGGGTTTGTGCCCCGGTCCGGGAAGATCCCACATGCCGCGGAGCGGCTGGGCCCGTGAGCCATGGCCGCTGAGCCTGCGCGTCCGGAGCCTGTGCTCTACAACGGGAGAGGCCACAACAGTGAGAGGCCCGCGTTCCGGAAAAAAAAAAAAAAAAAAGATAAACTGAGGCATATTTAAAAGTTTAAGGGTTTATTTGCGCAGAAATAGATTCCAATCAAGCATCACCAAACCACAGTGATTAGGAGCGCTCCACCGATAGGAGCCAGGAGAAAGAAATTAATTATTTGATTGCCTGTAGCTTAAAGCCTAGTCAGCTGTTTGTGATTGATTGTCCTAAGCGTTTTGTTTTTGTAACCTTGAGGCATTTACAGGCTTAAATTTTGGTTTGCTTACGTAAGCCCCCACTACATTAGTGCCACATCAGTCTAAGAGCTTCCTTGTTTAACTATTTTAACGCTTTTTGGGGGTGGGGATTGAGAACTCCTAAAAGATGGTCCCAAAGGAGAGGAGGTCAGGTTAAGAGAGTGACTGAATATTTGGGGCCAGGCTGGGAGTGCTCAGGACATGGCGGAAAGACAGTGAACTTTTAAGCTAAGAAGTGGCTTTTCACTTTCTCAGCTTAAAAATGAGATTCAAAAGCTTCAGCTGAAATTGCAAACACTTCCTGAACTTCACCAAGAACCTGAAATGCAACTTTGCAGAAAATTAGTAGAGGAGGGTATTTACCACTTGCAAATAAAGAAAAAAATAACTTCCCAAACTGTATGAAAACATCAGCTGAATACTTATCCAGGGGGATGGCTGAAGACCTGGAAAAAGAATGAGAAAGAATGACTTCCTTCTATCAAGGGCAGATTATCTCCAGTGAGAAAAACCTCAAGAAAGATGGTTGGCAGCTCTGTCAACTGAGAGAAAGCTCAAAGAGCTAAGGTGGGGAGGCGTGGGGTGGGGGGAGATCATAATAGACAAAATTGGTGGAAACAGAGTTTAAATTCCAGCTTTTTCCAAGTGGCCCTTTTGCCCCTGCAGTTCACGTATAGCCCTGGGCAGAGGCCCGAGAGGATCAGGGGAACCGCTGGATAATCAAATCCTCGAGAAAAAGGGTAACAGTGTGAGGACCCAAGGAGCCAGGGGACATGCAGGCTTTTTGTTTTGTTTTGTTTTGTTTATCACCTAGTCTTTATTCTTTTCTTTTTATCATCTTTATTGGAGTATAATTGCTTTGCAATGGTGTGTTAGTTACTTCTGTATAACAAAGTGAATCAGCTATACATATACATATATCCCCATATCTCCTCCCTCTTGCGTCTCCCTCCCTCCCACCCTCCCTATCCCACCCCTCGAGGTGGACACAAAGCACCGAGCTGATCTCCCTGTGCTATATGGTTGCTTCCCACTAGCTATCTACTTGACATTTGGTAGTGTATATAGGACATGCAGGTTTGATTCAGCTTTCACAGCAGGGACCCCTGAACATCCACAGCCACAACAGGGCATCTGTTTTCTGTTTCTAAAAATAATTTTATTTCTTTTTGGTTTAACTGCGGTTATTTAACTGATGCTAGTTTTGCTCTTATTGAGGTTTGATAGAATTATATTTCCCCCCAAAAAATGTTTTGTGAGTAATTAATGTTTATGAACATCTTATTTCAACTACCCTGAACACTCTAGAATTTGGTAAATATAATTATAAGTATAGGGACTTCCCTGGTGGTCCAGTGGTAAAGAATCTGCCTTCCAACGTAGAGGACGCAGGTTCGATCCCTGGTCGGGGAACTAGGATCCCACATGCTGCGGGGCAACTAAGCCTGCGCACCACAACTACTGAGCTCAGGCGCCTCAACAAGAGCCCACGTGCCACAAACTACAGAGCCCACGTGCCCTGGAGCCTGCGTGCCACAACTAGAGAGAAGCCCGCGCACCACAACGAAAGATCCTTCATACCTCAGCGAAGATCCCGCATGCCACAGCTAAGACCCGACGCAGCCAAAAATAAATAAATAATAAATAAATTTTTTTAAAATTATAATTATGGCATTTTGATTGAATAATCCAAAATTGAAGTTTTATGTAACCAGGTGGAGTCATTTTAAATAATAAAGACCATTTTTATAGGTTATGAGGATGTTATTTAAAATACGTAAAAGTCATTTAATTTACCTCAATAAGTTTCATTGGTTTTAAAAGCAATATGCACAACCACCACAATACTGGAGCTAAACTTTTTATGGTTTAGCCCTAAATTTATAGATTAATTTAGAGGAGTTGACATTTTGCAACCATTTGCATTTTATTTTGCAATTTCGTTTTAATCTTTGTTATTTTGTTCAGGTTATTCTATGTTGTTTAATGTTTCTAAACTTTATGTAGTCAATATGAAAGTTTTCTCTTTAAAAAATTAACCCAGTTACTTATTTTATATAATATGTACAATTAATGTGTTCCAGAATTTCATTTATAATTTAATCGTTCAGTAGTCTGAATGCATTTTTCTGTAGAAACACTGTCAGATTCTATGATTAAGCATACCTATGCTATATAAGCATACACCTATACAAGCCTGTTTAAACCTCAGTGCAACTGAAATGCTATACGTTCAAGGTGAAGTAGTAGATTCTGTGCACTACCTGGTTAAGAAGCAATCTTAAAGGTATCTTTCATCTCATGTTTGACAAGAACATTTACCTAGCAGAGGATGAGGAGGCAGACGGAGGCTTGTGTGAGAAGGATGAAGAGGACTCCCAGAAAATTCCAAGGGCTTCAGAGTTGGTGGTACTTGTTCTCAACTTTATATTTTCTTTTATGTGGGTCACACTGCATTTATTAGCCAAGACTAAGTTCATTTTGGTAACATCCGACGAACCTAAGAGAGAAAAAGAGAGAGATGTCTTAAGGTTACTAGGCACAAATTGAGCATAGTAGAAAGGAGTTGTTAAAGAGACTGTGAGAAGGCAATTATCTGAGGATTTACTGAACCATGACAAATGAAATGGTGAAGAAAAGAGGAGGACTTTTACTGAGGGTCGAGACACATAGAGTAAAATCTTGATTATTTTCTGACCTGACTAGGCTTCTTTTTCCAGAACAATGTAATATCTCCAATGTTTATAGTTACCTTGCTTGCCCAATATTGCCTATTTATAGATCTAGTTTCAACTTGTTAGTTTTTCGCTTTTTTGTTTTGTTTTTTACTCACGAATCCTTTCTGAAGATCCTAATGGCAAGGCTGCTAATGACTCCCTTCATAGAAGGCAGAGGATGGAGGAAGTCCAAATTAGCTCTGTTTTTGTTTTTTAACATCATTATTGGAGTATAATTGCTTCACAATGGTGTGTTAGATTCTGCTGTATAACAAAGTAAATCAGCTATACGTATACATATATCCGCATATCCCCTTGCTCTTGCATCTCCCTCCCAACCTCCCTATCCCACCCTTCTAGGTGGTCACAAAGCAACAAGCTGATCTCCCAGTGCTATGTGGCAGCTTCCCACTAGCTATCTATTTTACATTTGGTAGTATATAGATGTCCATGCCACTCTCTCACTTCGTTCCAGCTTACCCTTCCCCCTCCCAGTGTCCTCAAGTCCATTATCTACATCTGTGTCTTTATTCCTCTCCTGCCCCTAGGTTCTTCAGAACCTTTTTTTTTTTAGATTCCATATATATGCGTTAGCATACGGTATTTGATTTTCTCTTTTTGATTTACTTCACTCTGTATGACAGACTCTGGGTCCATCTACCTCACTACAAATAACTCACTTTCGTTTCTTTTTATGTCTGAGTAATATTCCATTGTATATATGTGCCATGTCTTCTTTATCCATTCATCTGTTGATGGACACTTAGGTTGCTTCCATGTCCTGGCTATTGTAAATAGTGCTTCAGTTAACATTGTGGTACATGACTCTTTGAATTATGGTTTTCGCAGGGTATATGCCCAGTAGTGGGATTGCTGGGTCATAAGGTAGTTCTATTTTTAGTTTTTTAAGGAACCTCCATACTATTCTCCATAGTGGCTGTATCAATTTACATTCCCACCAACAGTGCAAGAGGGTTCCCTTTTCTCCACACCCTCTCCAGCATTTATTGTTGGTAGATTTTTTGATGATGGCCATTCTGACTGGTGTGAGGTAATATCTCATTGTAATTTTGATTTGCATTTCTCTGATGATTAGTGGTGTTGAGCATCTTTTCATGTGTTTGGTGGCAATCTGTATATCTTCTTTGGAGAAATGTCTATTTAGGTCTTCTGCCCATTTTTGGATTGGGTTGTTTGTTTTTTTGATACTGAGCCCCATGAGCTGCTTGTAAGTTTTGGAGATTAATCCTTTGTTAGTTGCTTCATTTGCAAATATTTTCTCCCATTCTGAGGGTTGTCTTTTGATCTTGTTTATTATGGTTTCCTTTGCTGTGCAAAAGCTTTTAAGTTTCATTAGGTCCCAATTGTTTATTTTTGGTTTTATCTGCATTTCTCTAGGAGGTGGGTCAAAAAGGATCTTGCTGTGAGTTATGTCATAGAGTGTTCTGCCTAAGTTTTCCTTGAAGAGTTTTATAGCGTCTGACCTTACATTTAGGTCGTTAATCCATTTTGAGTTTATTTTTGTGTATGGTGTCAGGAAGTGTTCTCATTTCATTTTTTTACATGTAGCTGTCCAGTTTTCCCAGCACCACTTATTGAAGAGGCTGTCTTTTCTCCATTGTGTATTCTTGCCTCCTTTATCAAAGATAAGGTGACCAGATGTGCATGGGTTTATCTCTGGGCTTTCTATCCTGTTCCATTGATCTATATTTCTGTTTTTGTGCCAGTACCATACTGTCTTGATTACTGTAGCTCTGTAGTATAGTCTGAAGTCAGGGAGCCTGATTCTTCCAGCTCGTTTTTTCTTTTTCAACATTGTTTTGGCTATTTGGGGTCGTTTGTGTTTCCATACAAATTGTGAAATGTTTTGTTCTAGTTCTGTGAAAACTGCCATTGGTAGTTTGATAGGGATTGCATTGAATCGGTAGATTGCTTTGGGTAGTAGAGTCATTTTCACAATGTTGATTCTTCCAATCCAAGAACATGGTATATCTCTCCATCTCTTTGTCTCATCTTTAATTTCTTTCATCAGTGTCTTATAGTTTTCTGCATACAGATCTTTGTCTCCTTGGGTAGATTTATTGCTAGGTATTTTATTCTTTTTGTTGCAATGGTAAATGGGAGTGTTTCCTTAATTTTGCTTTCAGATTTTTCATCATTCGTGTATAGGAATGAAAGAGATTTCTGTGTATTAATTTTGTATCCTGCTACTTTACCAAATTCACTGATTAGCACTAGTAGTTTTCTGGTAGCATCTTTAGGATTCTCTATATATAGTATCATGTCATCTGCAAACAGTGACAGTTGTACTTCTTCTTTTATGATTTGGATTCCTTTCATTTCTTTTTCTTCTGTGCTGTGGCTAAAACTTACAAAACTATGTTGAATAATAGCAGTGAGAGTGGGCAAATTTGTCTTGTTCCTGATCTTAGAGGAAATGGTTTCAGTTTTTCACCACTGAGAATGATGTTGGCTGTGGGTTTGTCATATATGGCCTTTATTATGTTGAGGTAGGTTCCCTGTATGCCTACTTTCTGGAGAGTTTTTGTCATAACTGGTTATTGAATTTTGTCAAAAGCTTTTTCTGCATCTATCGAGATGATCATATGGTTTTTCTCCTTCAGTTTGTTAATATGGTGTATCACATTGATTGATTTGCGTATACTGAAGAATCCTTGCATTCCTGGGATAAACCCCACTTGATCATGGTGTATGATCCTTTTAATGTGCTGTTGGATTCTGTTTGAGGATTTTTTCATCTATGTTCATCAGTGATATTGGCCTGTAGTTTTCTTTTTTTGTAACATCTTTTTCTGGTTTTGGTATCAGGGTGATGGTGGCCTTGTAGAATGAGTTTGGGAGTGTTGCTCCCTCTGCTACATACTGGAAGAGTTAGAGAAGGATCAATGTTTGCTCTTCTCTAAATGTTTGATACAATTCATCTGTGAAGCCATCTGGTCCTCGGTTTTTTTTGTTGGAAGATTTTTAATCACAGTTTCAATTTCAGTGCTTGTGATTGGTCTGTTTCTATTTTCTATTTCTTCCTGGTTCCGTTTTGGAAAGTTGTGCTTTTCTAAGAATTTGTCCATTTCTTCCAGGTTGTCCATTTTATTGGCATAGAGTTGCTTGTAGTAATCTCTCATGATCCTTTGTATTTCTGCAGTGTCAGTTGTTACTTCTCCTTTTTCATTTCTAATTCTGTTGATTTGAGTCTTCTGCCTTTTTTCTTGATGAGTCTGGCTAATGGTTTATCAATTTTGTTTATCTTCTCAAAAACCAACTTTTAGTTTTATTGATCTTTGCTATTGTTTCCTTCATTTTTTTTTCATTTATTTCTGCTCTGATCTTTATGATTTCTTTCCTTCTGCTAACTTTTGGGGGTTTTTGTTCTTCTTTCTCTAATTGTTTTAGGTGTAAGTTTAGGTTGTTTACTTGAGATTTTTCTTGTTTCTTGTGGTAGGGTTGTATTGCTCTAAACTTCCCTCTTAGAACTGCTTTTGCTGCATCCCATAGGTTTTTGGTCATCGTGTTTTCATTGTCATTTGTTTCTAGGTATTTCCTCTTTGGTTTCTTCAGTGATCTCTTTGTTATTTAGTAGCATATTGTTTAGCCTCCATGTGTTTGTATTTTTAACCGTTTATTTTCCTGTAATTTATATCTAGTCTCATGGCGTTGTGGTCGGAAAAGATACCTGATACAATTTCAATTTTCTTAAGTTTACCAAGGCTTGATTTGTGACCCAAGATATGATCTATGCATGGCTCTATGTTCCATGAGCACTTGAGAAGAAAGTGTATTCTGTTGTTTTTGGATGGAATGTCCTATAAATATCAATTATGTCTACCTTGTTTAATGTGTCATTTAACACTTGTGTTTCGTATTTATTTTCGTTTTGGATGATCTGTCCATTGGTGAAAGTGGGGTGTTAAAGTCCCCTACTATGATTGTGTTACTGTTGATTTCCCCTTTCATGGCTGTTAGCATTTGCCTTATGTATTGAGGTGCTCCTAGGTTGGGTGCATAAATATTTACAGTTGTTATATCTTCTTCTTGGATTGATCCCTTGATCATTATGTAGTGTCCTTCTTTGTCTCTTGTAATAGTCTTTATTTTAAAGTCTATTTTGTCTGATATGAGAATTGCTACTCCAGCTTTCTTTTGATTTCCTTTGCATGGAATATCTTTTTCCATCCCCTCACGTCCAGTCTGAATGTGTCCCTAGGTCTGAAGTGGGTCTCTTGTAGACAGCATATATATGGGTCTTGTTTCTGTATGCATTCAGCCAGTCTACATCTTTTGGTTGGAGCATTTAATCCATTTACATTTAAGGTAATTATCAATATGTATGTTCCTATTACCATTTTCTTAATTGTCTGGGGTTTGTTTTTGTGGATCTTTTCCTTCTCTTGCACTTCCTGCCTAAAGAAGTTCCTTTAGCATTCGTTGTAAAACTGGTTTGGTGGTGCTGAATTCTCTTAACTTTTGCTTATCTGTAAAGGTTTTAATTTCTCCATCAAATCTGAATGAGATCCTTGCTGGGTAGAGTAATCTTGGTTGTAAGCTTTTCCCTTTCATCACTTTAAATATGTCCTGCCACTCCCTTCTGGCTTGAAGATTTTCTGCTGAAAAATCAGCTGTTAACTTTATGGGGATTCCCTTGTATGTTATTTGTTGCTTTTCCCTTGCTGCTTTTAATATTTTTTGTGTTTAATTTTTGATAGCTTGATTAATATGTGTCTTGGCATGTTTCTCCTTGGATTTATCCTGTATGGGGCTCTCTGCCCTTCCTGGACTTGATTGACTATTTTCTTTCCCATGTTAGGGAAGTTTTCAACTATAATTTCTTTGAATATTTTCTCGGACCCTTTCTTTTTCTCTTCTTCTGGGACCCGTATAATTCGAATGTTGGTGCATTTATTGTTGTCCCAAATGTCTCTGAGACTGTCCTCAATCCTTTTCATTCTTTTTTCTCTATTCTGCTCTGTGGTAGTTATTTCCACTATTTTATCTTCCAGGTCACTTATCCCTTATTCTGCCTCAGTTATTCTGCTATTGATTACTTCTAGAGAATTTTTAATTTCATTTATTGTGTTGTTCATCATTGTTTGTTTGCTCTTTAATTCTTCTAGGTCCTTGTTAAATGTTTCTTGTATTTTCTCCATTCTATTTCCAAGATTTTGGATCATCTTTACTATCATTACTCTGAATTCTTTTTCAGGTATACTCCCTTTTTCCTCCTCATTTGTTTGGTCTCGTGGGTTTTTACCTTGCTCCTTTATCGGCTGCATATTTTTGTCTTCTCATTTTGTTTAACTTACTGTGTTTGGGGTCTCCTGTTTACAGCCTGCAGGTTCATAGTTCCCATTGTTTTTGGTGTCTGCTCCTAGTGGGTGAGGTTGGTTCAGTGGCTTGTGTAGGCTACCTGGTGGAGGGGACTTGTGCCTGTGTTCTGGTGCGTGGGGCTGGAAATTATCTTTCTGATGGGTAGGGGTGCAGCCGGTGGTGTGTTTTGGGGTGTCTGTGGACTTAGTATGATTTTAGGCAGCCTCTCTGCTAATGGGGGTGGTTATGTTCCTGTCTTGCTAGTTGTTTGGCATGGGGCATCCAGCACTGGAATTTGTTGGCTGTTGGGTGGAGCTGGGTCTTAGCACTGAGTGGGAAATCCCTGGGAAAGCTCTCACCGATTGATATTATGTGGGGCCGGGAGGTCTCTGGTGGTCCAATGACCTGAATTCGGCTCTCCCACCTGAGGCTCAGGCCTGACACCAGGTCGGAGCACAATGACCTTGTCAGCCACACGGCTGGATCCACATCAGAAGAGCAAGGAATAGAAAGGGATTCCTCAGAGCTAAAAGCCTCACTGTTGGCCTCCTGGCTGGGTCTCTGCAACACTTAATCCCTTACATCATAAGCTGATGGCAAGTCCAAAGCATTGCTCTGCTCTGACTGGCTTCCTGAGTTGCCATAGTCTGCCCTGCAACAGCAGCCACCTCGAACCAGAAGCCTAGCCCTGTTTTTTTGTTTTTTGTTTTATTTTCTGGTACACGGGCCTCTCACTGTTGTGGCCTCTCCCGTTGTGGAGCACAGGCTCCGGACGTGCAGGCTCAGCGGCCATGGCTCACGGGCTTAGCCGCTCCGCGGCATGTGGGATCTTCCCGGACCAGGGCACGAACCCGTGTCCCCTGCATCGGCAGGCGGACTCTCAACCACTGTGCCACCAGGGAAGCCCCCTAGCTCTGTTTTAAGAATCACCTGACTCTTCATTTTCTCCATTTCTTTTTAATATCGCTTGATTATTTACAACTGCCTAGGAGGATACTTATGACCCTTTACATGGATGACTTAAACTAGGAGTTGCCTCAAAAGACATTTCATTCTGCTATCTAACCACTATTAGAACTAATGACCAAATTTCAATTTTTCTTACACAAAAATCACTTGGCAGATGTCTTCCAAGTTTGGATTTAAACTTGGACTTAAACTTAACTATTATATGCATCAGGCCATGTATCCCCTTTACTTAAGTATGCATTCTACAACTATTTTATTTTGACAGGTATACCTAAAGATAGTTATTGGTTAATTTTTTTTTTTTTTTTTTTTTTTGCAAAATGGCTGCAATTATTGCCTTTCCTGTATTCACCCTGTTTGCAACTCCTGCCATCAAGAGGTGGAGTCTGTCCCTTCACCACTTGAATCTGGGTGATCTTGTAATGCACTTTTCCCAACAAAACGGTGAGGAAGTGGTTGGGGGCAGTGTTGAGCCTCACCCACTACAGAGCCTTGCATGCCTCTGCTTCCCCTCTTGAAATCCTGACACTCCCTGAGAACAAGCCTGGTCAAGCCTACTTGAGGATGAGAGAACAAGTGACAGAGTGAAAAGCCATCCCAACTCACATCCCAAGATGTGAGAGCTCAATCAAGACCAGCAAAGCCACTTACACCCCTTACTTGATCCACAGTTGAACACAGGTACATAAGGGAACCCAGGCAAGACTAGAAAAATTACTCACTGAGCCCAGTCTAAATTTCTGACCAGAAATAGCATTAGCTAAATAAATGGTTGTTTCAAACCACTAAGTTTTAGAGTAGTTTATTACACTACAATAGCTTATTGATTCAGGAACTAACACTGTTCATTGGTTCATTCATCCATTCAACAAATACTTCTGGCATACTCTAAGCCTGCCCTGATAAGATGTAATATCTCATTTTAGCTCTTCCACAATCTTCAGAAGTTTGTTCCCATTTGAAAATTATGAAACTGAGGGGAAGAGAGATAAACTGAGTTGCCTAGAATCACACAGCTCATAGGTGTGGAGCCAGGATTGAAGCTAGGTATGCCTAAAAGTCTATTTATTCCCTCTACCCCCAACCAAGTTATCGCTAAGAAGGTATGTTATGAACAAGTTGATTTCTCTGGGAGCAAAGGAATATTTTAGACCCAAATCATTAAACTCATGTTACATTATGATATCAAAGTAATCATGGATCATTTGTTTATGTACTTGTACAGACTTAAAACTGTATTTTGAGAAAAAAATCTGACTTCTCCTGAGAGTACCCTATAGTCACCTCCAAGTAACTATGGAAGACCAAGCCACTAAGCGGTGGCTAGATTCCTTAATTTTCACAAAAATATGTCACCCTTACCATAAGCTCACTGTCTAAAGTATATTGATTTCTTCTTAATAAATTAAATAGAATACTCATACTTTCTGTCCTCAACCAAAAATACAAATTCTGCTCAGTTAGCTATATGATTCTACTTTTAACAGAAGCCTGTTTAGAGATGGAATATTTACATATATAAGGCTGATTGTTTCAAGAAAAGTAGTCCAAGTATTCCATGGTTTAGGATTTATCCTGGGATTGTGTCCAAATTCCTCTCTCTACATGAGGATGGATGGAGGTGAGTCCAACCAACATAGTTTCATAGGGTCACAGACCTGGTGCCCAGGTGTCTTTTACCCAATTACTGCAGGCAATGCTGAGAACCAGGGAGCCACAGAACTGGGACCTGAAGTTGCAACTGAAGCCAGGACAATGTGGTTCAATAGCAGATATTGAAATAAGGGAATCAGATAAACACAGAGATAAGAGCAGGGAGAAGTATGCCAAGAGAGCAAGCAGGAGGGTTAAAAATAAAGCAAAAAAAAAAAAGCAACCCTAGTATTTATCTGTTGCCCACAGCTAACATTTTGATGTACCACTGAGGTCTCGCTTTCACCTTATCTGCTCTGAGACACTTCCTGACCACTATACCTAAAGCAACTCCTGTTCACTTTTTAAATCAACATCATGGATTTTTGTTTCTTTCCTTGCACTTATTATAATTTTTATTTATCCTTTATTTATTTGTTGATTATCTATCTCCATCTCTACACCGTAGGTCCTCTGGGGTCAGGGACCATGTCTGTTTTGTTCATTTCTAGTGTTCTCACAGATCCCCAAACATGGTTGGTGCTCAACATGTATTTTTTGAATAAATAGATGGGTAAGCGCTAATGGTCTTAAAAAAGCAGTCCTGTGAGACTATAAGCTCCAAAGCAGAAGGAGAATGTCTTATTTGACTTGCTCTCCTTAGCACCTAGACCCTCAGTAGCCGCTACCTTGCAAGTACTTAAATATTTAGGAATGAATTAATAAATGCTGTTGTTTGTAACCTGGAAAAACATCAATGTATCATTCATCTTAAGATACTTACATACATAAATCACTGGCTTCTAATTTTTTTCAATTATGTGGGTGCATATGCATCTATTTTTCCAAATCAAGGTACTTTTTTTTTTTTTTTTTTTTTTTTTTGCGGTACGCGGGCCTCTCACCGCACGCGCAGGCCCAGCAGCCATGCCTCACGGGCCCAGCCGCTCCGCGGCATGCGGGATCTTCCCGGACCGGGGCACGAACCCATGTTCCCTGCATCGGCAGGCGGACTCTCAACCACTGCGCCACCAGGGAAGCCCCCAAGGTACTTTTTAATGGATTCTAACATTACTTTCTTTACACTCCCTTTGTTAGTACGGCATAGTAACGTAAGTTATTTCTCTCTTACGGTTTTCCAGGCAGTTTCTGAGCAAATGTTCAATGAGTCCATTCTGTTTCTCAGATGGTATTTGATGAATAAAACTGTGAATACAACTGTGAAGACATTCCCTTTTTAAAGATGAAATCATGGGAAGCTCATATAGTTTCTCGTTGACAGATATATCTCGAATTCACTAGGATTCTTTCCAAAAAAATGCTAACACCTATAAATTGGAAGAGACGCTTATGACTCATTTCAAACTAGAAAAATCAAGCTAAATTTTCATGAGTTATTTCTGGTATGTTGATTCATTTATTTCTTCTGACTATGCTGGCACTATGGAGAAATACACACACACACACACACACACACACACACACACACACACACTAGATTTCTTTCTCCAAGGAGCAGATAATGCAACAGGAGAGAAGGAGAGAGAAGATATCAATTCAAACAGCCCTAAGAAATGCCAAAGAAATCCAGCATGGTCCAAAGTGTAATAAAAGCATAGAACAAGGAAAAGTAGGTCATGTTGATTGATATGATCAGTGAATGCATCATGGAGAAGGCAGCATTTTAGGTGGATCTTAAAATGGGCTTGTTTAAGTAACCTATTATGATACAAGTGACATAGAACATGATATATAGATATAGATATATAGATATATACACTAATTGGATAAAACCAGCAATTTGAAAGGCCATTTTCAATATCCCTATGTGTTGTTACTAATGTCAAGGAAAGCCTCCTTGGATAGCCAGAAGTTTCATCTCTTGAAAGATCTTTAAAAATTAAATTATGTGTGTGTGTATGTGTGAATTTTGTGAAATTAATGAGGTAATAAACATGAGAAAATGACATTTTCAAAATGTTTTGATGAGCAATGTCTTATCATAAGACTAGTTTAAAAATCTTAAAATTTTATCTCTGTTATTTAGTCTACCTCTCTTATTTTTATATAAAAAACAAAAAAAGACTTGCAAAGTCCAACCTTCCCAAATTACTAACAGGTTAGCAACATAAAGAGGATTTCCCCCCTCCCCCCTGCCACATTTCCCACTTTCATCTAGTTCTCTTGCCACCATGCTATAATACCTTTCAAATAATAAAGTACGAATTATCCTATTACAGTTTACATTTTTCTGCATGCCAAATTTTGGGTTTCATAGAAAAATCAAATTAAGAAAAATAAATCTCCCATCTCCTACTCAAAAAAAAAAAAAACAGAAGTAGATAAGGCAAAGTTGGCAGTGGATATTCTTTCAAACAGTCTTTGAAAAAAATTTTTAATTATAATAATTAATATTTTTAACACTTACCTTATGCCAGGAGGTACATTATTCACTTTTAAAATGCATCATTTCATTTAAACATTGCAACAGCCCTATGAAGTAGACATTAATAAATTAATGTCTATTTTACAGGCAAAGAAGCTGAAGCAGGTATAATTTACAAATTGCCCATGATCACCCAGTTGGTAAATAAAAGAGTTGCGGGTCGGATCCATGCAGAACCCACGCCCTTAACCACTAAGCTACCAAGACAAAACTCTGTAGAAGAGAGATCATATCCATTAACTGACTTTGGACTGCACAGAATGCATTGTATCCACGTTTTCATCTCCATCACCCAGCATAGTGTCTGGTACTTTATAAGCCTACTTTATGTTGCTAGAATAAATATGGATTATTATTTATTCAATAGTGCTGACTCATTAATCAAAACTTAACCGGGCTTCCCTGGTGGCGCAGTGGTTAAGAATCCGCCTGCTAATGCAGGGGACACGGGTTCTAAGCCCTGGTCCGGGAAGATCCCACATACCGCGGAGCAACTAAGACCGCGAGCCTAGAGCCCGTGCTCCGCAGCAAGAGAAGCCACCGCAATGAGAAGCCCGCGCACCACAACGAAGGGCAGCCCCCGCCTGCAGCAACTAGAGAAAGCCTGCGCGCAGCAACGAAGACACAACACAGCCAAATATTAAATAAATTTATTTTAAAAAAACTTAACCCAATGTGATTTATTCTTTGCTCGGGAAATAATTATTGATCTGACAGTCACTAAGTGTTGAATCATATTCTAGAAACTACATGAAAATACCTAAGAAGCCCAAGGAGGTAAGGCTGAAGGAGGTAAGGCTGGAGGAGGGGCCCTAGGGCAGAGCACAGGTGGGACCAGGAGAAGGGCGGGCCCATTGTTGGGGGAACCGCTTCCGGGGGAAGGGACGGCAGTCAGGGGCGGACCAGCACCAGGAGGAAGCTGCGGGGGGAAGCCTGAGGGAACTGTGGGAGACAGCAGGTACGCTCCAGACCTTTCGTGGGTGGGTTCGGAATTCTCTTTTCCGTGAATATTCTTTACTTAACACCTCCTCACATCCTCCTGGGTCAGAACAGAGTTCTGACGCAGCCATTTCTCCCACGCCTGAGGACACCAGGATGCGAGTGGAGGAAACTGGAATCCCTGGGCCTCAGGACTGAGGGTGAATTCATTCAGGGTGGCAAGGAGCGGGGATGGGGAGATAACACAAGCCTGTCGCTGGGCTGCCGCGGGCCGGCCTGAGCAGGGTAGGGGCGAGGGCAAGGCAGCGACCCAGGAGAAGGGCATGGAAGGAAATGGGGCTGCCATCCACTGTGCGGCTGGCTGTGGAGGTCACAAGTCAGTCCCTTGCTTCTCACCAAGAATTTGACGACCCCTGAATCACCAGCTTGTCACCTAGTTCACTGGGCAAGAAGACCATACAGACTGAAAAGATCTTGACCTTGTCCTTCGTACATCGGAGGAGGGGCAATGAAGACACCTAGAAACAATCAGATGGCTTGGCCAGTGTGACAAAAGGAATAGCATGTGATAACAGCCAGTGGAATGTTAATGATGATTTTATAAGGATGGTTCTATAATACTAGTGATGGTTTAAAAACACCTCAAGGGTCTCATTAGCGGGGAGGAGTTGGGAGAAAATCAAGCTCAAATTAAAATGAGTTTAGTTCAGGAGCCATGTTCTGAGACAAAACCCTAGTGAAACCTTTTTCATTTAAAATGTTAGGAACTACAGGACTTCCCTGGTGGCGCAGTGGTTAAGAATCCGCCTGCTAATGCAGGGGACACGGGTTCGAGCCCTGGTCCGGGAAGATCCCACATGCAGCGGAGCAATTAAGCCTGTGTGTCACAACTACTGAAGCCTGTGCTCCTAGAGCCCCAGCTGCGCAAGGGAAGCCCCCGTTCGCCGCAAGTGTGCAGTAACAAAGACCCAACACAGCCAAAAATAAATAATTTAAATAAATTAAAAAATAATAATAATAGTACAATGTTAGGAACTACAAAGAAGACATACACATGGCCAGTAGGCACATGAAAAGATGCTCAACATCACTAATCAAAATGAGGTGTATCACCTCACACCAGTCAGAATGGCCATCCTTAAAACGTCTACAAGTAGGGCTTCCCTGGTGGCACAGTGGTTGAGAGTCCACCTGCCGATGCAGGGGACACGGGTTCGTGCCTTGGTCCGGGAGGATCCCACATGCTGCGGAGCGGCTGGGCCTGTGAGCCATGGCCGCTGAGCCTGTGCGTCTGGAGCCTGTGCTCCGCAACGGGAGAGGCCACAACAGTGAGAGGTCGGCGTACCACAAAAAAAAAAAGTCTACAAGTAACAAATGCTGAAGAGGGTGTGGAGGGTGTGGAGAAAAGGGAACCCTCCTACATTGTTGGAGGGAATGTAAGTTGGTGCAGCCACTATGGAAAACAGTGGGGGGGTTCCTCAGAAAACTAAAAACAGAATTACCATATGATCCAGCAATCCCACTCCTGGGCATATACCCAGACAAAACTATAATTCAAAAAGACACATGCACCTTTATGTTCATTGCCGCACTATTTTCAATAGCCAAAACATGGAAACAACCTAAATGTCAACAGATGAATGGATAAAGAAGATGTGGAACATATATTGCAATGGAATACTACTCAGCCATACAAAAGAACCAAATAATGCCATTTGCAGCAACATGGATGCAACTAGAGTTTATCATACTAAGTGAAGGAAGTCAGAAAGAGAAAGATAAATACCATATGATATCACTTGTATGTGGAATCTAAAATATAGCATAAATGAACCTATCTAGAAAGCAAAAACAGACTCACAGACATAGAGAACAGACTTGTGGTTGCCAAGGGTGGTGGGGGGGGGTAAAATAAATAAAATAAAATGTTAAGAACTAAAAAAAAAAGTTGAGAGGGAGGATTTTGCATCATTAACTACTTCAGATTATCCTATAGATCAACAGTATACAGTTCAAAAACAGTATATCAAATCATAATGATTTCTAAACTTTACCCCAAAAGGAATTTTACTGCATTTATCATGGGTTGCTATTACAGTTAGTCTCCTGTCTTAAGGATCAAGTTTTAACTATTGAAGAGTTTTACTAGTATATGTGATACAGAGGATAATAATTCAATAAACTGAAAATACACGGCTAAAATTCAGATTGAAAACCACTAATAGTTGTTAATGCAATATAAAAAGAGAAAGGAAATTGGATTTCTTTATGAAGTAACAAATTGTCAAGCAATATCTATGTTTTGGTGTACCTCATTTTAAACAATATATCCCCAAAATTACTTTGAGTAATTACTTTAGGAATTTTACTTACCTTTACTTTGGACTACTTGTTACTGCCACTTTCACACACCAGGCATTGGCACATGCCCCTTCCTCAGTCTAGATTACCTAAATTTCAAATTTGTATTTTCTCCTTCCTCTTTGCTAGAGAAAAGTCTAAAGACAAGTATTTCATACTTTTAGTTTATATTAATCCTGATTCTTCTAGACACTCTCCCACCCTCAAATGTAAATGCTTACTGTTTTGCAAAAGTCAATTTCTCCATCCTAACTAAATGAGTTTACCTCTGGAATTCTGCAGAATTTCTTGTGATTGGTTCCATAGAACTAAAACTGAAACTCATTCTTCACTTCAACAGTTAGTTGGCTATATCCCAAAGTATTCTTATACAAAATAAGAGAATAGAAATACTTAGCAATTGCTTTGAGCATATTAATTTCCTTATGTCCTTTATTTACCAAACAGGTTACCATACAAAAATATGAAAAATATTCAATAATTGTATTGTCTACTCAGGCTGCTATAACAAAATACTATAGGCTGAGTGGCTTAAACAAGAGAAATTTATTTTCTCATAGTTCTGGAAGCTGGGAAGTCCAAAATTAAGGTGGCAGCAGGCTTGATACCTCACGAGGGCTCTCTCCTTGGGTTTCAGACAACCACCATCTCACTGTGTGCTCACAAGGCCTATCCTCAGTGTGAACATGTGGAGAGAAAACAAGAGCACTCTCTCTCTTCCTCTTCTTATAAGGCCACAATCCTATTAGATTAGGGCCCCACCTTTATGACTTCATTCCTTAATTATCCTTAATTAACCTTAATTTTCTCCTAAAGATTCTATCTCCAAATACAGTCACACTGGAGTTTAGAGCGTCAACATAAGAATTTTGGAGGCGACACAGTTCAATTCCTAGCAACAGGCAGACTACCAAGAAATGCAGCAAAAAATATTTGTGGCATGATAATTAAATATTATAAACATCTTAAATTGAGAACACCTATATTTAAAAGTCATGCATCAGATTTAGTAATGCATCAGATTTTAAGTACAGCCATACTGATGGCAAAGAGATGAGTGTTGAACAGTGGCATAATTTGTTTTTTGTGTAATAGGGACAAATAATTTCTACATATGCACATATCATTGCACTAATTTTAGATTGGTTTAGAGAAAACTTGGCTGGTGTGGGTGTGGAGAGGAGTGGAGAAGCCTTAATTCATTTGACCGTGGTTAATACTGGGGGTATAATAAAAATTCTCTGAGTGCAATGGAGCTCAAGTAGGTACTCCATGAGTGGAGTACAGAAACTTTAGTATTTGAGCTATTACCACTATTATATGCTTTGTATATTGTTTGTTTGTTTGTTTTAACACTATCTACTCTTCATTAGTTTAGATATGAATCAAAGCAGTGAAGGATGTATGAAAAAGATTAGCAATGTGAATATTGACAAACTTATAAATGACTTCTCACAGATAGAAAAGGTATGTAATGATATCAAACAGCTATAGAATATAAGGAAAAGTGGAACAGATTTTGCCAATGGAGGGAGTTGGGAAGAAAAAAAATGTACAAAAAAATAAGCAAGGTAAAAATAATGGAAATGCATTTTGCTAAGCCCCTCTCTCTCATTTTTAAAATCTGTATTTAAAACATGTGGTTTTGGCTCGTTTATACTAATACATCAACATGTTTGGGGGGCAAGGGAATGAATAATTGATACACTTTTGCTAAACTTAAAGGGGAAATACATGTGTAAGTACCCAGGATGTCCATAAATTCAAGAATGGTTTAGTAAGAATTGAAGTAGACTCAATCCTCAATCTCTTGCCATTATGACTAACTCTTAATTTTTTAGTCTTTCCTATTTTATTTGTTCTCTTTTGCTTCTCTTTTGCCTAAAAGCAGACTTGTTTAAACTCCCCCTCCCCAACTCTGGACAAATTACATGGTAGACCATACCCACAAGTATATATTAGGCTTTTTCTCTCCTCCTCTGTCTGGGAGAGGAGTAGGAATAGCTGTTGAGAAATGTAGATGGATAAATTAAAGACTTGGGAGGTGGATTTGTGAAACAGGAATAGGAGCAGGAATAATACCTACTTCTATTTTCTTTCCTTTTCTTATCATCCTTCTCTATTCCTTCTTTTCCTCTGTACGATTTAGTATTGCCATAATGAAAGAATTTTCGTGACAATGGGTATTTTGAGACATGAGCTTTTTTTCCAATGATGAACCTGGGTTTTCTTAACCAAGTGATTCTGACCAAAGTAAGAGAGAAAGAGAAGGAAATAAGCACTTTGGTGGGAGAAGAATTTGTACAAAGTATATGAAGATTAATTTGGAATTAGCTCTTATATTCTTAGACATTTTAAATAAGAAATATTGTTCATTTTTTGATGTTATAATGATATTGTGATTGTATTTTTGAGTCATCTCTTAGAGATGCATATAAATGATAATATTTATGGATGGAACAATATAATGGCAAGGAGTTGCTTTGAGATAAATTCAAAAGTGGTGAGACTAGGGATTGGGTAAAGGTATAGATGATACAGGACAGGTCATGAATTGATTTTTGAAGGTGCTTGAAGGATACATGGCAGCTGTTTCACTATTCACAAAGATATCAAAGAGATATGTTGAAGAATATTTATTCATTGTCTATAATAGCAAAAAGTGGGAACAGCACAAATCTTCCTCAGTAGGGAACTATTTAAATAAATTATATTCATGAATGAAACAATGCAGCTGTTAAAAAGAATGAGGCAGACCTTTATGTGCTTATGTGACATCATCTCCAAGAAAATAGTACTAAGTGGAACATCCAAGGTACAGAACAGAGTAAATACGACCCTTTCCTATAGTTTTATAGTCACAAAATATTTTGGAAATATTTATAAGGAATTGTTAATCGAAGGACTGGAGGTTGAATAGTTGGAAAGAAGGAGGTTCAAATTAGATCATATTTTTACTTTTTATAACTTTTCATAAGTGTTCATCTGTTTTAACTTTTTATCATCTTACTCTTTAAATTAAAGATAAATTAGAAAGTTGGCTTATTTAAGAATATATACCAGGCTTAATTATTAGACTCTCAGGTATTAAATGGTTTGTATTTTCATTAGTCTTCATATCTTTAGGTAAAAAATCAAAAGAGCAGCATTGATTTAGTGGTAATATGTATTCTGTTTCTTCTGTAGAGGATGATAGAAAACAGTGGAAAGAACAATATACTGGATATGCAGTTGGAAAAAGCTAACTGTTTATTGAAAGTAATGCAAACAAAGGAGGTCGCAATTAAAGAAGGTTAGTTCTCTGCTGCCTACAGAAATAGTAATTCTAATGAGTGTGCTTTTTGCTGTAACAGTGATTTTACATGTGTAAAATATTTTAAATTCACATAGAACTTTCCAGACTATCATTTCATTTTATCCTTAATATAAACCTGAAAGACAGATAGGACTGGTATTACTATTCCACCTTGGTAATGAAGAAACAAAAGAAGGTAATCTGGGGCTTCCCTGGTGGCGCAGTGGTTGAGAGTCTGCCTGCCGATGCAGGGGATGCGGGTTTGTGCCCCGGTCCGGGAGGATCCCACATGCTGCGGAGCGGCTGGGCCCATGAGCCATGGCTGCTGAGCCTGCGCGTCCAAGAGCCTGTGCTCCGCAATGGAAGAGGCCACAACAGTGAGAAGCCCGAGTACCGCAAAAAAAAAAAAAAGAAGGTAATCTGTCTGAGTCCAGTCAGCTAAGAAATGGCTAATCCAGGGACTTCCCTGGATTTGGCGGTACAGTGGTTAAGACTTCGCCTTCCAACGCAGGGGGTGCAGGTTCAATCCCTGGTCGGGGAGCTAAGATTCCCACATGCCTCGCAGCCAAAAAACCAAAAACATAAAACAGAAGCAATATTGTAACAAATTCAATAGACTTTTTAAAAAATGGTCTACATCAAAAAATCTTAAAAAAAAAAAAAAAAAAGAAATGGCAAATCCAAGGCTCAGTCCAGGTCTTCAAACACATGGAAAAAGTACAGTTGAATTCCTGCCTCACAATTACACCAGAAGAAATATGAGATGGGTCAAAAATTTTAGTGTTAAAAATGGGCTGTCCTAGTCTGAAGCTCTCCCCTCACTTCTTGGACGTCCACGCCATGCGCTCAACTGAGCTCCCAGCAGCCGCCATCCGCACTGCCTCTCCTTGCTCTATACCTTCTCTGTGCACCTATCAGCCCTCAGGGAGCCTGGGAGCCTGGGCACCCAGCCTGGCACGGTGCTACTCATTGAGAAAAAGGCATTTCTCTGCGGCACGAAGGTCTGAGACTGCACTCAGATGAACCAGCTGCAGTGGAAACTTTGCCCCAGGCCTGGTAGTGCTGGGCTTCCCATGCAACCCGTTCCAGGCATCAGGAGAACACCAACTACCAAGAGAGCCTGAATTCCCTCAAGCTCATCAGAGATGGTCACGCTTTTCCAGAAGTGTGTGATGAATGGCATGCAGATGCACCTGCTTTGCATCTTCCTGTGGAAGGCCTTGCCCTAGCCCGCTGACAACCACTGTTTTCAACAGATTCCAAGCTCATCACCTGGGCTCTGTGTGCTGCAACGCTGTTGCCTGGAAGTTAGAGAAGTTCCCCCAAAGGTGTGTCTGTGCCCAGCATGGAAGCCCTGCTGTCCCAGGAGCCCAGCTGTGCCTAGGGCTCCCCTCCTACCTCTGCTGCTTGCCAGTCACAGTGCTGCCCTCTGTGGGGGTCTCGTCCATAAGGTATTTCCTCTACACCTGCGTGCAGAAGCCACCTGATAACCAGGAAGATCCCCCTAGACGGATGCTAGTCCTGTGCATCCCAGTCTTCCCTTTGCCAGACCAAGGGTCCTTACTAATAAAGAGCTGGGCATCAGAAAAAGAAAAAAGAAGAAGAAGCTGTATACATATAATTCCTCACTACGTCAACTGAGAGGGCATAAAATCAGTAGGAACAAACGAACCTAGCACCAAGATCTTGGTTTCTAATACCTTCTTATAATAAAAGGAACCAGGGCTCCTTGAAGAAATGGTTGATTCTAAGACTGGGGCAAGAAATATATAAGATGAGTCTAAAGCATCTTGTAGTACCAGAAAATAAGAAAGTGCTCAAAAAGAAAAAAAAAAACTCCACAGTGATAGGGGTATGTTAAAGGGATAAAGGACCCAGGTGAAAAAGTTCTCAATGACCAAAGCTGGAATGATTTGAGCAACAAAATAGATAAAGTAGTATTGGATTATAACTCAAAGTATATAATAAATATCCACGAGTACATACTGATAAAAATAAATGATTAAATAAATAAATAAATGGGATGAAGAGATAAATCTCTGCAGAATTCCAAATAACTTATGTAAGTGACTTGGCCTCAAGGAAGTATATCATAACACCCCACTCATCAGGTGTGGGCTGTGTATAGTGACTTTCTTCACTATAGGGAAACATACAGAATGGAAAAGGAGGTGGTGGAGAATAACTATATAGTGGAAAACTCTGACATACACGACCTAAGGCAAGTAATCAAGGTCAACTTGGTGTAATGTTGATAGTATATACCTTTGCTATGATGTGATGAAGATGGCACTCTACCTCTATGTTCTTCCCCCCCATAACCTCATCTAATCATGAGATAAGCATCAGACAGATTCACATAGAGGGACATGCTACAAAATACCTGGCCAGTACTCTGCAAAACTGTTAAGGTCATCAAAAACAAGAAAACTCTGAGAATCTATCACAGCAAAGAGAACCCAAGGAAGACATGACATCTAAATGTAATGTGGGGCTTCCCTGGTGGCGCAGTGGTTGAGAGTCCGCCTGCCGATGCCGGGGACACAGGTTCGTGCCCCGGTCCGGGAGGATCCCACATGCCGCGGAGCGGCTGGGCCTGTGAGCCATGGCCGCTGAGCCTGCGCGTCCGGAGCCTGTGCTCCGCAATGGGAGAGGCCACAACAGTAAGCGGCCCGCGTACGGCAAAATAAATAAATAAATAAATAAATGTAATGTGGTATTGTGGATGGAATCGTAGAACAGAAAAAGGACATTAGGTAAAAATTAAGAAAATCAGAATAAAGCATAGATTTTAGTTAATAATAGTGTATCAACATTGGTTCATTAATTATAGCAAATATACTGTACTAAAGTAAGATGTTAATAATAGGGGAAACCAGGTATAGAATATTTGGCAACTCTCTGTAATATCTTCCCAATTTTTCTGTACATCTAAAACTGTTCTAAAAAATAAAGTTAATTAAAGGTCAAAAAATGAAGCCACAAAAAAAAAAAAAAACTAGAAGAGAATATAGGGGGTTTTGTTTTTAAGAACTGAGAAAGCCTTTCCAAGAGTGACATCTACCAATGGATATCTGGTTAAATAAATTATGGTATGTTTATTTAACGAAATACTATGTAACTGATAAAAAAATGAAGTACCATTATATGATATAACATAATCTCCCACATATAGTAAATGAAAACAACAATGTACACAACAGTATATTATCATTTTTATAAAAATATATATTAATGCACACACAAACACCCTCTCCCCTATATATTTGTATATCTCTGGAAAGATAAACAACGTCCCGGTAACAGTGCTTGCTTTGAGGGGAAGGAAACTGGTTAGTTTTGGGGCAGAGATTGGCGAGATAGTCACTTTTCACTAAACTTGTGTTTCATGTGTATGTATTACTTGAAAAACATAATCAAATACTTCTTTAAAATCCAGTTATACTTATTCTAAATCTAATGGCCTTTTTGCTGAATAATACGCAGTAGAAGTGAAAGAACAAGTGAGAATGATATCTTAGAAAGCAAAATGTGTACTAATTCACTTAGAGAGGAAGAACAAACTACATATAATGATTGGACTTGTTCAACAATAAAGAATGATATTTTATTTTCTTCACTTGATACCAGATAAACAATGTCTTTGCCAGCTCAGGATGGTATAATATTGATATTGAGGATCATATACTATTAAAAAAAACCTTTTCATACATAATTGTATTTAATATTTACAACTGCTTTATGAAATAGATATTAATGCCCAAATTGCTTGTTAATGATAGAGCCTAAATGTGACCTCAAAATAATCACTGATTTACTAAATTATACAGTATGAGCAGTAGCTTAATATTCAGAGCTCTAGTTTTTAAGAATTGGATAGGATAGTATACTTCAAATTACACTGTAAAGTCCAACAGAAATGATAATGCCGGTAACGATTTGCAAAGAGAATTAAAAGCTATTATTCTAAAATAATGAATGGTATTCTATTGATACCTTTTGAAGAATTCCTTATTGAGCCAGTTTCCTTTGTTTTTTTAAAAAAAAAAAGGTGTGTTGAGAGAGCCACCTTGTGTTCTAAATTTGAAAATACACATTTTGGGAACATTCAGTATACTTTCAGTTTCAGGGCTCTGTTTTCAATTTGCTGATTACTGAGGTACCATGTTTCATAAATGCTGGATTCATGCTTTTAAAGGCATAAAGACAAGTGATGGCAGGATCTGTGCCTCCATTTTTAATTGTAGCAGCTGATACAGTACCATACAGGAAGTAGGTAATGTCAGTTGTCACTAACCATCATTCTATTACTGAGAAACAGCAAGAGAAAAAAAACGGATGATGGTGGGAACTTTGTCTGAGCTGGTGGTGGGGAAGGTAGAGGGGGAATGGGGAGGAGTAGAACCTTATACTTGCATAAAGATTTTAACTTCTACAAAATACTTTCATTTCTATTAGTGTAGTTGAAAAAAGTACATAGAGACTGAGTGCAAGACCTCTAACTGAAAGGTGAAGTTTTGAATTCTCCCCTCACAGTACTGGTTCTTTCAGTTAGTTAATAAATACAAAAACTATTGAACACCTATGAAATAGTTACCACTTTAGAAGCAAGGAACATCAAAATAAATATCTTTACCTGAAAGAGTTTACTATCTAGTGGGAGAAACCACAAATAACTAAAATGTAATGTGAACAATGGAGAAAAGCAATAGATACAAATTGTTATGGGACACAGAGGAGAGAAATAGTAACAACAACAAAAACAATGTTGAATATTTGTGAGTGAATTTAGAAAGTATATTTTTTCATTTGTTTGTCAGAACAGTCTAATGTATGAGAATAGTAGCTTACCCAGAGTGTCATAGCTACAAAGTAAAGAAAACTCTAATCTGGTTCCTCTGATTCCAAATTTCATGGTTTCATCAGCATATCCTACAATGCCTGAGGAAGTACTGAATTAAGAGCACAGGATTTGAAATGCGAAAAACCTGTGTTCAAAACTAGACCTTCCATATACTGTGGAATCTTTGTTAAGTAACCAGACCTCTATGGGTGACTTCCTCCCTTTGCAAAATCACAATAATTATACCAACTTCTCAGTATCAGATGGAATACTGATTATGATGTTTATAATGTACTTAGTGTAATGCCTGGCAGGGTAAACATTCAATAATAGTACTTTATTATACCTAGACAATTTTTATTGTTAGACACAAATGTGGTATTTAATATTTAACCATCAAAACAGATACCCAACTAAAATGGAAACTAGTCAGTGTGTCACACTAATGCATAGTGCCTGAATATCGGCCGTGGGCCTCTAAAACAAAAAGAAAGAGCCTAAGGTTCAATATTTATTAGCTGTTAAGCCAAGCACATAAGAATGAAATTGCCTTAATCTTTCTTTTTAAAAATATTGTTATTCTTTATGAAGTTTTCATCATTATACATTTAGCTAGTATAATTATAAACTTAAACTAGTACAACCTGGGTTTCTCAAATTTATAGTAAAAATGTGATAGCAATAACTATCACAGAGTCTGTCTCTGGCTCTGTTCTTGCCCCCTTTCCAGGGCCTCCCACCTACTCAAATTACTCTGAGGAAGTGGTCTTGCACTGGTCTTCTTGGTGGTAGTAAAGTAGTTAGAATCATTGACTTTGGTGCTGGACTGCTGGAGTTGATGTTGTAGCTCTACCATCTACTATTTATAACTTTGGATAATTTGCTAAACTTCTGCGTATCGATTTCCTCATATGTAAAATGAGGCAAATACTAGGACCAATGTCATAGGGTTAAGAGGGTTAAATGATTTAATATTTGCAAAGCACTTTGAATATCAATACAATATTATTTTCACACCACAGTTTCTCCACTTATTCCTTTCTTACTATGATATTGCCTGTCAATCAATCAATCACTTAACAAATATTTATGGAAAGACTATTATGGACCACAACTGTTCTAAGTACTAAGGAGAAATAGTAAAAAAGAAAACAATCCCTGCTATCCTGGAGCTTACAGCCAAGTGGACTGATTAAAGTTACAGAAGTTTCCACCACTGTTGCTACCATCAGCTGTTGCTGGTGATAACCAAGGGTATACTGAAAGCTTATATGCACATGTCAGGGCACTAATGCTTGCAAAGGAGGTTCCATCTCCCATTATGCAAGAAGACATTGGCACCAAAGTTGCTGATGCCTTGTAACTCAGCACATTGAGTTTTTACTTTTATTGCTACTCCCTTGCTCTAGGACTCAGGCAAAGAGGACAGGTTAGAGAACAGTGAGGAAGAAAAGCATTATTTTCTCCCAAATGACACCTTCTCATCAGCTCTATTTTCGAACAGAACTTAATTTTCCTTGACTCTCTTTCCTTAGAATGTTCTTTTATGGAAAATTCACTTGGATACACACCTCATAGTTCTCCAGACATGTCCAAATGTGCCTTACTTCTAGGGCAGATGTTGCTAAGTCACATGGTGGGGAATCCCTACATACTGGGTTTATCGTGCCTTAGAAAACTCATTACTAAATCCTGGAGTGCATTTGACTTAAAGAGTGATTAAAAGGTATTTATTATATAATTTATTTTGAGATATCTGGTTGCTTTATTAGGTCTCATAATTGTCAATTAAATATTATTTTAAGTGTCTCAACTTTGAGATAATAATTCCAAAGTGAAAGCAAATAATATTCAAATAAATTTATCTTTTATGTTTTAGAATGTGCTACTCTTCATAATATGATAAAAGGGCTACAACAGACCATTGAATATCAACATAATTTGAAAGGTAAGTTAGAAAAAATAGTAAAATCTAAAAAAATAAGATATATTTCAGCACCTTTAAGAATAGAGAGTTTTCATAAACAAAACGAAAACACAACCCTCAGAATGGGAGGAAATATTTGCAAATGAAGCAACTGACAAAGGATTAATCTCCAAAATTTACAAGCAGCTCGTGCAGCTCAATATCAAAAAAACAAACAACCCAATCCAAAAATGGGCAGAAGACCTAAAAAGACATTTCTCCAAAGAAGACATACAGATTGCCAACAAACACATGAAAGAATGCTCAACATCACTAATCATTAGAGAAATGCAAATCAAAACTATGAGGTATCACCTCACACATGATCAGAGTGGCCATCATCAAAAAATCTACAAACAATAAATGCTGGAGAGGGTGTGGAGAAAAGGGAACACTCTTGCACTGTTGGTGGGAATGTAAATTGATACAGCCACTTTGGAGAACAGTATGGAGGTTCCTTAAAAAACTAAAAACAGAACTACCATACGACCCAGCAATCCCACTACTGGGCATATACCCTGAGAAAACCATAAATCAAAAAGAGTCATGGGGGGGGCTTCCCTGATGGCGCAGTGGTTGGGAGTCCGCCTGCCGATGCAGGGGACACGGGTTCGTGCCCCAGTCCAGGAAGATCCCACATGCCACAGAGCGGCTGGGCCCGTGAGCCATGGCCACTGAGCCTGAGCATCCGGAGCCTGTGCTCCGCAATGGGAGAGGCCACAGTAGCGAGAGGCCCACGTACCGCAAAAAAATAAAAAATAAAAATAACATCATTATCTACATGGAAAATCTAAAATATTCAACAAAAAAAAACTTCTAGAACTAAGTGATTACAGCAAGGTTGAGCTATACAAGATTAATATACAAAGGTCAATTGTTTTCCTATATACTAGCAATGAACAAGTGGAATTTGACATTTAAAACACAGTATTTGGGGCTTCCCTGGTGGTGCAGTGGTTAAGAATCCGCCTGCCGGTGCAGGGGACATGGGTTCAAGCCCTGGTCTGGAAAGATCCCACATACCACGGAGCAACTAAGCCTATGCACTGCAACTACTGAGCCTGTGCTCTAGAGGCTCTGAGCCACAACTACTGAAACCTGCGCACCTAGAGTCCATGCTCTGCAACAAGAGAAGCCACCACAATGAGAAGCTCACACACCAAAACGAAGAGCAGCCCCCGCTCGCCGCAACTAGAGAAAGCCCATGCACAGCAACGAAGACCCAACACAGCCAAAAATAAATAAATAAAATAAATTTTTTAAATTAAAAATAAAAAATAAAACACAATATTATTTACATTAGGACCTCCCAAAATGAAATAGTTAGGTATAAATCTAACAAAATATGTATAAGATATATATAAGAAAAACTACAAAACTTTGATACAGTAAGTCAAAGAAGAACTAAATAAATAAAGAGATAGTCCATGTTCATGGAAAGGAAGATTCAATATTGTCGAGATGTCAGTTCTTTCCAACTTGTTCTATAGATTCAAAGTGATCCCAATCAATATCCCAGCAAGTTACTTTGTGAATATGACAGAGTATGGACAATACAGAACTTGGAATTATTGTTATCCAGGTCTAATGTCTCATTCAGTCCTGTCACTGATCCCAGTTGGGCACTGAACTCAAGTCCTGACCTCTATCTCATACTGATTCCCAGTTCCAGTCCTGGCTCCAATCCTACTTCTGGCCTAATTTTAGCTCTGAACACCTTTAATGTCTGGCTCAGGTAGAGATCCTGACTCTATTTTGAACTCTCACCATGCACTATACCAGGATTGGCTCTTTCCTGATATAAGTATATCTGATTTTCCTAAAAACACCTAGAGGTTAACAAGAGTGAATACAGAAAACTGTGAAGCACCACTCCTTCTCCATCATCCTTCATCAAGAGAAACATTTTGGTTATATACAAAAAATGTCAATTATGATAGGTGTGAAGCAGTAGGACAAGTTAAAGATGCAAAACTACATTTTAATTAATTTCATTTTTTCTTATTTAAGTTTTACATGGAAAGGCATTATATAAATACAACTGTGGTTCTTAATAATGTTGCTGAAAGCTAAAACCTCCCTTTCTTTCTGGCTTAGGATATCACTCATCTTCTCTTTTGACAGTAGTTTTGTTTCCCTCACCCATTCTGCAATACAAACTATACTAATCCTCAAATACAGATCAATCCAACCATACACTGTTTTACTTACATTGCTACAGCTACTGAAGGCTATTGGTGAAAAATCATACACTGCAGACTCCTTTTAATTTTTGAGGCCCAGTATCACTTATACCCTTAATTTATCTTGGCTTTTTAAATTTTCATCCTTTAAGCCCCCAACTTTAAATGTTTCTTTCTCTTTCAACCTACTTTACTTTCTATATCACAGAAAAAAATGAAAGCTGTCATGTATAAACTACCTCATTTCCTGTCATCTACCACCCCTTCTTCCCACTGCACTTCCTCCAATATATTCATACACAGGCATATCCTTCCTTCCTTCCTCATGAGCTTAGAAAAAAGAAAATCCTTCTTTTCCAAAGTTTATTTCTCTGCATGGGTTTAACTTTCATCTCTCTTCACCTCTCTCTTCTGGGATGTTGCATCTTCAGTTGTCTCTTCTTTTCTCTCTTTCATTTCCCTCTTTCTGTTGGCCATTCTTCTCAGCACTTAAACAACTCAGATCTCTCCCACCTTTTCAACAAACAAGACAAAGTTTTCTTGACTTTGGGTTTATTCCCTCCAGTTACCCTCACTCTTTCCTTTTACGATCGAATCTCAAGGGAATAGTCTGCACTCACTCTCTCCATTTCCTTACCTTCACCTAGTCTTCAACTTAGAGCAATTGAACATCTCCCAGAGTTTTCAGATTCAAAGTTCTTTCATTTTATCTTTTTAGTGCATTGATTGCCATTGATTATAACCCCCTTAAACTCTCTTTTCTTAGTAACACCCTCACCTGCGTCTCTGGACACTTCTTCTTAGTCTTCTTTATAGGATAGTCTTCCTTTGGCCACCTCTAAATGTTTCTCAGCCTACAAGAAATATTCTCCTGGATACCTCACGCATTTCAAACTTGGCGTGGTAAAGATCTAGATTCATCACTTCACTCCTAAAAATCTTCCCCTTTTAATTTTTCCCAAACCAATGAACAGTTTTCAACCACTCAAATCAGAAAACTAGAAGGCAAACGTTCCCTTTTCTCTTTTGCCTCTGCTATCCAATTGGTCACTAAGTCTCCTGTTAGTTCTATTATCTAAATAGTTATCTTTATTTTCCTTTTGTCTCCTACTGCCAGTGACCTAATTTAGGCTCCTGTTATTTCTTACTTGATCACTTTTTACTGATATCCATTCCTCTGGGGTCCACCCCCACCCCCATTCATCCTCTGCACTGCCGGATAATCTTTTTAACATGTAACTAATCATCTCACTTCACTGTAACCTATAAAATAAAATTCAAAGTTATTCATATAGAATATGTCTACCTCCTATTAGGCTACATCTCCAACCTATTTAACACATTTTCCTTAAAATTTACACTCCAACAATACTGTATTTGAATTGTAATTTTCCCAAATGTGCTATATTCACTCAAGCCCAAAGTCTTCTGTGCAGTTTTCTGTATCTGGAACACATTCCTCCAACTTATCATTTAAGTCTCAGCTCAAGTGGTTCCTCTTCTACAAATCCTTTCCTGACTTCAAGCTGACCTAAGCTTTTCTTCCACAGCTCCCCGCCATATTTCAGACACACTGCCATTACAGAGCAACTATCATAGCATATCATAACTATTTACACATCTGTCTCACCACTAGGCTGTAAGTTCTTTGAGGAGAAATAATTTTTTTGTTTCAACATTCCCAATGTCATGCACAGAGCCTGGTGTGTAGTTGATGCTGTATGCATGTGTTGAATACATACATGAATGGAAACTTGAAATGTTAAACATATTCCCATATTAATTTAAAAGTTCTATATATTAGGATACTCACTGATGTTTTTTACACAGGTGAAAATGAACAACTAAAAAGAAATGCTGATCTTATGAAAGAAAAGTTAAAAACTCATGAACAGGTGAGTTTGTGTGTCTTCATATTCAATCAGATCCCTGTGGAGCATTGTCTTCCCAAATTAGAAAATAAAGTAGTTTTTTTCATTAATAAAGACAGCCAAGGGCTTCCCTGGTGGCGCAGTGGTTGAGAGTCCGCCTGCCAATGCAGGGGACTCGGGTTCTTGCCCCAGTCCGGGAAGATCCCACATGCCGCGGAGCAGCTGGGCCCGTGGGCTATGGCCGCTGATCCTGCGCGTCCGGAGCCTGTGCTTTGCAACGGGAGAGGCCACAACAGTGAAAGGCCCACGTACCGCCAAAAAAAAAGACAGCCAAAATTTTTAGAGCAAATATATATGGGAGTGCCAGACTTTTTACTGTAGAATATACTCAATTAACACTTTAAAACTTTTTTATAATAAAGTGAATGTCTTAAATATTTAGAATTTGAGTAATTTATTGCAATTTTATTGTACCATCTAAATGAAGACAGCATTTTATGTGGATCACCAATTAATTTTCTCCCAAGGGCCAACATACCCTCTGCTATGTTTTCTTCTCTCCTATAAGAGCAGTGCCATGATGGCAATTACAGAACATAAAACACAGTACCTAGAACATAAAAGGTCCTCAGTAAATGTAAGTTCCCACCCCCTGCCCTGTGGGAAGTTTATTATGCTAATTTTTTCTCATCTCCTGAGAGCCAATATGTCAAACTCTGGCAGACCTAAGATTTCCAAAACTCAACTTGGATCTGTATCCAGCTTAGAATTTCAACTTGAAGGATCATCTCTGTTTCAATCTGGCTCTTCACTTGAGGAGCCTTTGAAGAAATACAGGCTAATTCTGTAACCCTTCCAGGGCTTCTGGGTCATACTCAGGAGTAATGAATGGCAACCGACTGTGCTCTTGGAAAATTTAGCTTCTCATCACCAATTCTGAAATAATTTAAATATCTCTGGATTATATCCCATCCTTTATTTTTCCTTTCCTCTGTTTCCTTTATTTTTCCATCATTTTCATATCTTGCCTCTAGAGTTCAACAATAAATGTGAAGTCAGGGTGTAACTGGGACAGAGCGAAAGGAGGAAAATTTTTGCCTCTTTTCTCTTCTAAAATGTCAAGTCATAGAATACTGCTTTATCTAGAATACTATGAATTTTCAGAGGGATGGGAATTACAGAGAAAATGCCATGATCCAAGATTCTGAACTTATTAATCGCTGTCCAAAGCAAACTAAAGATCACCTCAATCCAATGAAAATTCTCTAGTACAAAACCTCCAGGCACATCCAAAACATATGGAGAACCACTCCCTAGAAACAAACTTAGGAGTTACTTAACAGCCATATTTATGGAATATGTTAAGAATTATTAAGTTTTATAAGAACAAAAATATAACCAGAAGCTGTCCGTTGGAATTTAAAGTTCCCAGAAAGCAAATGAAAAGAAGGCAACCAAGAATAACTTGTTGGAACTTTGTCCTCTTAAAAAGAAGAAAGGATTGGACTCCTTGGGGCTGGCACAGGCTAAACTAAGGAAGAAGAACCTAATTAGATACAGCCTGGCCCCAGCCCAGACATTTAGGATAGCCGTATGCCTCAAGGCTGCAGTGAAAATCCTGGGTCTTACCAAATTAATGGAAACATTTCAGGTGGCAAAGTCAATGGGGAAAAGATACATAGATTTGTCTCTTGTGGTTTCCCAGGGCAGCAACTGCTTAATGCAACCACCTGAGTCAGGAGAAGTTTATGAAAGGCACTCTGTAGTTGCCCATCTAAAAATCTAGATACAAACATAGGAAAAATAGAAGTTTATGAGATTCACCCCTTTAGTCACCTGCCCAGCTTTAATCAAAGGCAATGGTTGGATATGTTCAGCCATTCCTGCAAGTTGCCTGGCAAAAAAACATAGCCCAAGTAGGACTCCTGACTATATCCCCTTGAATTTTTGATAATCTAGAGGAGCTATTCACTGGGTCTAGGCTAAGAACCTCTGACTTAATTCTTATTTGCACTCTCATTCATTCAAAATATATATATCAAGGGATATACACTAGGAGTTAGGAATACAACAGTGAGTAAAAACAAAGTCCCTGCTTTTATGGTGTTTAGAGATTTTTCTGGGCCTCTTGCCTTGATCGTTGTCTCTTTCTTACTATCCCACCTCACTTTTATTCTTCCTGCTTTCCTTTTCTCCTGCCTGTGAGTGGTTTCTCTATGTAGAAACATACCTCTGGAAAAATTGTAAATTTTATCTTTGGAGGATTTCTCTCTCAACACCTCTCTCAATGCCACTCTCCGTATTAGCATAATAAATCACTTCTATGCTTCAACAACCTAAGAAACTAACCTCAGGAGGCTGTTGAGCACTTCTCAAACCCCAAATTCATCCTTCTTTAGCCTCCCCATAAAACTAACCCTTACCATAGGTAATGCTTAACCTCCTTCTGGGAATTAGGAATGTTTATATAATTTTCAGAAAGAGAAATTCAGCCCACATTCAAAGGGATTCATCCTTCATTAGGGTAAGCTCACAGACCATCAAACAGTGCCTAAAGTTGGCTTTAAAATATAGCTTTGGCGCTTTTTTGACATATTTTAATGCTGTCATGGCATTTATTCATACAATTAAACAAAATATTTTGAGCATCTATGATATGCTCTGAATATAGTGATGAGAATTCAGAGGCAAAGATAAAAAATCATTGTCTCTAGGGCTTCCCTGGTGGCGCAGTGGTTGAGAGTCCGCCTGCCGATGCAGGGGACACGGGTTCGTGCCCCAGTCTGGGAAGATCCCACATGCCGCGGAGCGGCTGGGCCCATGAGCCATGGCCGCTGAGCCTGCGCGTCCGGAGCCTGTGCTCCGCAACGGGAGAGGCCACAACAGTGAGAGGCCCGCGTACTGAAAAAAAAAAAAAAGAGGGGGGGGCTTCCCTGGTGGCGCTGTGGTTGAGAGTCTGCCTGCCGATGCAGGGCACACGGGTTCGAGCCCTGGCCTGGGAAGATCCCACATGCCGCAGAGCAACTAAGCCCATGCGCCACAACTACTGAGCCTGCGTGTCTGGAGCCTGTGCTCCGCAACAAGAGAGGCCGCGATAGTGAGAGGCCCACGCACCGCGATGAAGAGTGGCCCCCGCTTGCCACACTAGAGAAAGCCCTCGCACAGAAATGAAGACCCAACACAGCCATAAATAAATTAAAAAAAAAAAAAATCATTGTCTCTAGATGGTCTCTATCTACTTGGACCAGAAATTGGTCCTTCTCAAAGCTGAGCATTCAAACAATGAACAATATCTTCCCCCTCTAGATATGATTATATACCAAAAATTAATATAAACTGAAAATTTCATCTTTCTAATTAATCAAAAGTTGTCTACACATACTCAGATTGAAGGATGAATGTATATTTTAATCTTTAGGAATATAAGAATAGTATTGCCAAACTTATGAGTGAAATGAAAATCAAAGAGGAGGGACATAAGACAGAAATAACAAAACTTTATCAAGATATGCAGAAAAAAGGTAAGTTTTAAAATTTACTGAATTCTAAGATACCATAAAACAATTTACACAGATATATAAACTTTTTTCAGTAATTGCCAGTATTCTGAATAAACATTGCCTTGACACATTTGAATTTAGTTTTTGTTCCTTTATATATATTTATGTGATATAAATTATAACACTTAGAAATTGGACTCATGGAGTTTGCACTTAACATTATTTAATGTGAAATAGTTAATATCATTGTAAAATTAATATAAAATGTATAGTTAACTTTGATATTTCTATACTCAGCATATTGAATATAATTTCACTAATGAAATATTCTTCCTTCAGCAAAGTCTCATGAAATTATGTTGAGAGTTAACTGGTTTCATAAAGGTATTAAAAACTTTCTTAATGAGCCTAGATGCACACCATATGCAAAAATTAACTTGGAATGTATGATAAGTCTGAATGTAAACCTACATCTATAAGACAAGTAGAAGAAAGCATAGAAGATAATCTTTGTGACCCTGAGTTAGCCACAATTTCTTAGAAAGAAACAAAAAGTACAAAAAATAAAGGAAAAACGTTCTAAATTGAACTTCTTCAAAACTATTAACTTCTGTCCTTCAACACTGTTAAGAAAATGAAAAGACAGGCCACAGACAGGGAGATAATACTTACAAATGCATAGCTGATAAAGGACTTGTGTCCAAAATCTATGACGAACTCTTATAACTCAATAAGAAGTCAAACAACCCAGTAAGGAAATGGGCAAAATATTTGGACACTTCCCCAGAGAAATATGGATGAAAAGTAAGCACATGAAAACACACTCAACATAATTGGTTAGTAGGGAAATGCAAATTAAAACCACAATGAGATACCACATTGCACCTTTTAGAACTGCTAAAATCTTCTATAAAACTATCAATACCAAGTGTTGGTGAGGATGTGGAGCTATTGGAGCCCTCATACGTTACTAGTGGGACTACAAAATTATAGTCATTTTAGAAAAGGGTTTTGCAGTTTCTTTGGGTTCTCTGAGAAGCAGGTGCCTAGACAGAATTAGACATTCAAGAGGTTTGTTAAGGCAAACATTTGTGAGGGTAGATAGGGAGGGAACTGGGGGAGACGGGGTTAGCCGTGGGTTTATGATACAGGTCTAACCTCTGTGAAGAAGAGAAGAAAGGAAGGTGTGTTGGGCAGAAGTCTTAGACTGTGACACACTTATAAGAAAGTTTCAGCAAAGTTGGGCCAAATTTGCCCATCAACCAAGTCCAGCAACTCTCAGGAACAAGTCTGCCTTAGTGTCCCTGCCAAGTTCAGTCACTGGCTAGGAGCAGCTCTTGGGAATCATGAGCTCAGCATAAACATGGTCATGAAGACAATGAGCCAATTATGTTCCCTGAAGCTGGAGATCTGAAAGATGCATTTTCATGGCCACAACTGTCCCCTCCTTATACTACACATACCTACTTCTCCATAGGAGTTCAGGTAGCAGGTTCTCCATGGTTCTTGTGGATGTTTCTTCCTCAGGAGAAACCTACAAGAGGGATTGTTGAAATGTTCTTCCTCCTAGGGACCTAACCGTGTCTTTTCAGCCAGCGGGTTCTAGACCAAAAACGTGGTTCAGACTGGGGAACTGAGCAAAGGATAATAATTTTTAACTGGGGCATGTACCCTCAGCCTCCTGTTCCTCCATTTGGATTCTTTTGTACTAGGTGTTAAGCAGCTTGGCTGCTCATCTATTAACTAACTCTACAACTGTCGAAAATCATGCCCCTTTGGCCGCCCTCTGACCTTCCTGCTCATTATGATAATTGTGGCCTCCTGGGTTTTGGCAGTTAAGCACCATCATCTGGCTTCTACAGCTTGGTGGGGGAGGGGGGACACCATCCGCATAGATATTAATGAGCCCAACTTTATACCCACCTCTTCTGTCAGCCCGAGCTTGCCGATGAGAGCAACCATTGAACTTCTTGGTGGTGCTGGTTTTTCTCTCACCAGCACATTCCTTGTGGTCTTGGTTAATAGTGTGTCTTCTGGGCCCTCCTAAGGAACATGATCTTTTGCTGAGTTATCTTGCCTCACATAACATATCCACTCAAGCATGCCAACTTTCGAGAGCCTTCTTATGCCTTTCTCTACTATCTGCCAGGGCATCTCAGGTATTCCCACTTCACTCAGCTTTGGCCAGGGCTTTCTCTAGAGGTCTAAGGCTACTCTAACAGAGTTTGTCCCATATCCTAGGTCCTTGCTAGGGTATTATGTCCCCTGTCCCTAAAGAGTATGTATCTTCAAGTCAATGAATTCTTGCTTACCTAGTCTTACTTTCAGTCTTCTTCTATCCAGCACCCTCAAAGTCCGTTCTCAAGGGTATTCACATGGCTCTTTCCAATACAACCTAGCTAATTCTTGCAGCTCTCTGGGGTATAATCACTTTCCCCCCTTATCAGCCCCAGCACTCCCCCAACCAGGTTATACTGCGCTTTAACCCTAGTTATTGCCCTAGCAGCCAAAAGAGGAGGGAAGGGCATCTTCTGAGAGGAGCCTCTGCAGCATCTTTCATCAGCTAGGTTAGTGCTAGTTCTTAACAGGAAAAAGTAGGTCTGCAATTTCCGAGCATTTAGGGGAGTTGTCACAGCCAGCATCCTCACAGGTGTTTATCCAGATGTTCCTATTTTTCAGGATCTTAGGTGTTCCCAACTAGGACCCTGATTTAGCATAGCACACCTGTTTTGGCTGAACATTTCAACATCTCTGGAGTTCTGCAACTTTAATGATTAGATTTTCTGTTGCTCAGCTCTACCTGCTCTTCCACTAGAGTTGGTGAGAGTCTGTTTGTAAGCTATCAAAGAGTCCCTCTGGCTCTCACACCTATTCTTTTTGTTTTGTTTTGTTTTCCTTTTCTCTTTTTTTATTTTTGAGGTTTTTTTTTATACAGCAGGTTCTTATTAGTTACCTATTTTATACATATTAGTGTATATATGTCAATCCCAATCTCCCAATTCATCCCACCACCACCATCCCCCCGCCTTGGTGTCCATACGTTTGTTCTTTACATGTGTCTCTATTTCTGCCTTGCAAACCCATTCATCTGTACCATTTTTCTAGATTCCACATATATGCATTAATATACGATATTTGTTTTTCTCTTTCTTTTTTTCTTTTTTTTTTTGCGGTACGCGGACCTCTCACTGTTGTGGCCTCTCCCGTTGCGGAGCACAGGCTCTGGACGTGCAGGCTCAGCGGCCATGGCTCATGGGCCCAGCCGCTCTGCGGCATGTGGGATCTTCCTGGACCGGGGCACGAACCCATGTCCCCTGCATCGGCAGGCGGACTCTCAACCACTGTGCCACCAGGGAAGCCCTGTTTTTCTCTTTCTGACTTACTTTACTCTTTACTCTAGACAGTCTCTAGGTCCATCCACGTCTCTGCAAATGCCCCAATTTCGTTCCTTTTTATGGCTGAGTAATATACCATTGTATATATGTACCACATCTTCTCTATCCATTTGTCTGTCAGTGGGCATTTAGGTTGCTTCCATGACCTGGCTATTGTAAATAGTGCCGCAATGAACACTGGGGTGCATGTGTCTTTTTGAATGATGGTTTTCTCTGGGTATATGCCCAGTAGTGGGATTGCTGGGTCATATGGTAGTTCTATTTTAGTGTTTTAGGACCCTCTATACTGTTCTCCATAGTGGCTGTATCAATTTACATTCCCACCAACAGTGCAAGAGGGTTCCCTTTTCTCCACACCCTCTCCAGCATTTATTGTTTGTGGATTTTCTGATGATGCTCATTCTAACCAGTGTGAGGTGATACCTCATTGTAGTTATGATTTGCATTTCTCTAATAATTAGCCACACCTATTCTTTAAATCGTTAAATTCTTGTTAACAGCTGTTTCTCATTATCCCTCAGTAGGATGTCAATTTAATTTAGCAGTAACTCTCCAACTCTACTGTCTTTGTGGGCATCGTTTCCATCTTTCAAATGCCTGAACTATTACACCTGCAAGGCATTCACCTCCACCAGGACATTTCCCCCAGATTACTTCTGGTAAAATCTTCAGCAATCAGACCCCCGTTGTGTACTAGGAACTTCCAGTACTCCATATACCACTAATGATGGCTTCCTCGTTTCTTACAAAGCAGTAAGTGCCCCATCATACCTGTTTTCTTGTGCTAGCTCAGGTCCTCCAAGGAGCCGACAAGATGGGAGTAGACAAAGAAATTTATTGGACAAAATGCTTATGAAGGGAAATGGTGAGGGAGCCAGAAAAAGCTGATGTAGTTCTAGAGTCATCCTGTAACTTGAGGCCTTCTATAACTAGGAACCCAGGATGTGTCCCTCTTTAACCATTAAATCTCCTATTTATTCTCTAGGCATTTAGAGAATATTATTCTCTAGATATTTAAGAGTACAAATTATTCATTCAAAAGCATTCAATGGGCAACCTTTGCGTCGCAAGCATTTTTCAGGGGCTTGTTAAAAATATATAAAAGCTACCCTGCATGTAAACAGTTTCTAAAATACATGTTTTTATTAATAAATTCCACTTTCTTGTAGATTGTTTAAAATTCAAAAAAAATCTTTTAAGATTTTTGAAATGTTAAGATGAATTTATGTTTTTATGCAGTTGAATTAAGTGAAGAAAAGAATAAAGAACTGATAGAGAAAAAGGAGGTGGAAATCTCAGAGTTAAATGCAAAGTTAAGAACTCAAGAAAAGGAAAAACAAAGTGAAATAATCAAACTACAGCTAGAGGTAAGTGTTTAAGGCTCTGCTAGATTTGAGGATGCATCCCTTAGTCTAGGCCATACTTTGGTTATTTGTCATCAGAGTGAGATAAATTTCAGGATTAGAAACAACCCTGTGAGAGGGCTTCACACATGCTCATTCTTCATCCATCACCTGCAATGCTTAAACCTGGTACAGTACAACTGTTAGCTACACTGCCTTTCAGCACTTGGCCTCAAGGTGGGACTCTTCAGTCATTCAAAAGGTCCTGGTTTCCAGAGAGGGTATTTTCCTCTGACAGCAGAGACAGATAACTCATATTACCTGCATTTTACAGCTGAGTCTATGCAGCCTTTTTAGGACGACCATTCCAGCTGTGGGGAGAGTGTTTCTAATCCTTAACATTACTCTCTCCTCAGCAGAAATTGTGGAACCCTGGTGAACTAACTGGAAATATCTTTTTCTTTATTTAAAATAAAAAAGAGACTAATTTGTTCCCAATAAATATGTAGAAATATAGAGGCAGACAAACCAGATTTTTTTAAAGGGACTTTAAATAGGGCATCTCAAAGGCTGAGGTTCCGGTTCTTGGGTCAAAAGCCTTCTCAGTTGGTTGTTTAATCAGATGTCAGAATCTCAAAGACATTGATATTTTGACAATATATTTGCCCTTTACATTTTTGTCTAGATCCTTCTAATCTCCCTTTCCATCATTCTTCCCTCAGCTTGACTCCCACTTTACCTTACGTTGTTAGAATTCACCTACTTAGTTAAGATAACCTAGTTTTCATGTTCTTTAAAGTTTGGTATCCTGAGGTGCTTGGTGAGATACAGTGTTGAAGATTCTATAATTATTGAGCAAAAGGGGACTGATGTTGACTTTTGAGGCTCTTTGATACTGTTCCTGCCTTCTGGTCAAGTGTACCCACAAACCACAGTGAGGGATGGATGGCCATCTGATATAAAATAGACTGTGTTTCAAGATTGGCCATCAACTTCTAATCCACTGATTGGGAATGTGCATTTTGTTTGCCATCCTGGCCCTGTCACTGGTCTAGCCCAAGTTTGTTGTTTGATATACAGAACTCTTTGCTATTTATCTTCATTATAACTATAATCCATTTCTCTCCCTAAACCAGAACACAATCTCACAGAGTTTATTCTTAGTTCACAGTGAGGCTACATTAAATTCAACCTGAAGGAAAAATTATAATGGAAGATTTTGCAAAATATATGACTGTAACAATGGCCCATGAGAATTTTTTTAACCCAATTCACTTTAATGCCAAACCAGCAAGAGTTCAAACTAAATCAATAAAATCATATCCAAATTCTACTATTTAGCCTCAAAGTTTCTGCAGAAGGGTATATGTTTTTCTCCCATGACTGTTGATTATACTACATATTCTTTACAAAGTACACTCATAGTAACATAAAAATATTTTTATCTATCTTTAAGTTAACTAGATTCTCAACCCTAATTAACTAGATTCTTAATCCTCCATGATGGAATCAACTGATGTCTTGAGAAAAAAATGATGCTGACCCCACCCCAGAATTTCTAAGGTAGTGTCCAGGTATTTGGTTCTTTAAAAAATCTCCCCAGGTAATTTTAAAATGCAGCCAGGGTTAATCTTGTTTGGGTATTCCTTGTTCTTTCTTAAAGACTTTTCTATCTTCTGTTATACAGTGCATACACTTGAATTACAGATTATATGTCTAAGGATACAATGGATTATACTTATATTTATAGAAACATTTGTTTCTAATTGTTTAACTAGAATGTTCTCAACTTTCTTTTTAAACTTGATTCAGTTTGATGCCAAACTAGCAAGAGTTCAAACTAAATCAAAATCATATCCAGATTCTACTGTTTTGCCACACAGTATCTACAGAAGGGTATGTGAGTTTTTCTTGCACAGCTGTTGCTTAAAAAAATTAATTCTCTTAGTGTGTTTTCATAAAGGTTATATTTACTAACAACATACTTAACAGTTTTCCTTAAAATATATCACACAATAAAGATATTAGATTTTTAATAATCTTTATAAGTCTCTTTCAATTTAAACTAGTAAATCTTAGTAGTAAATTAAAACATTAGAGAAGTCCTCTGACTCTTTGGACCATCTAAGGAATTCCATAATGTACTTTGAACTAAGGCTGATTTACTATTCTGAAGTTATTTAGATACTCAGATAGCAGATTACTTCTTGTTCAACTCCTTTATTTATGGTTTATAATTTCAAGCTATATAGGGAGAATGGAACAAACTAAAACAAATGGTGCTAATGTGTGTTTTTGTATCCTTGTACCAGTTTTACCCCATTAAATCCCACAAAAGCAAAATTATAGACCTTTCAAAATATGGTATCTTTTTTAATACCTACTTCTACTTAAACCAGAAGCATAGTTTTTGCTGTTGTTTTGTTGTTCCTTGTACTTAATCTTATTATTTATGAACTGCAATAACAAAATTTTTCTGCTCTCTTTAGAAGCTTCAGCATCTTCAAGAAGAAAAAAACAAGGAGATTGCAGTTCTTCGTAATACCATTCACGATTTAGAGCAACGCCTCTCTGTTAGCAAAGATTCTCAATTCAAACTTGCTGGCAAAGATTCTTACTTTAAGCGTAGACGGTTTTGAGTATGGAAGTAAATTCATTAGTTGCTATTTAATTTCTTTAAAAGCAATTGAAAATTCACTTCTATTGTCAATATAACATACTAAGTAATTACAATGAAAACAAAAAGACAGCTTTAAACTTCATTGAGTTTATTTAAACAAATGCACACTTTTGCCAATCGTGTTCTGCATTCTTGCTTAATAGTATTAGCCATAAAAAAGTTCAGGTTTATAGGACTTAGTTTACCTATTGAACCATCATTGACTATGGAAGTACTTTCTAAGCAATCAAGAGATAGACAACATTCTTTTATCATTTCCCATCTATCTTTCAAGACTGGCAATCTTAAATTTTAAAGAGTACGATACGATGCTAGACAAAGAAAGCAAGATATAAAGACTTCATTCATATGTGATAGTAAAAATCAAGATATGAGTCTTGGATGTAAAAAAAGTATAAATGGATATCTAAAATGTAATCATAGCAAAATATTCATGTATGAGTATTTCTGGATCTGAAAAGACAGAAATCACTTCTTTCTTTAAAGGTTTAATTTGTTAAAAACGTAAGATTAAAAAGACAAAGATAATATTGTTTGAGAAATAAGTAAAGAAAAAAATGGAAAACATGTCTTTGTTGTTCTTCCTCCATTCTAAGTTGCCGACTATCCAACAGAAACCCCTAGGTCATAGTTTATGTTTCTGTTCTCATGAATGCAAGTAGAATGCTGGAGAAAGAAAAAGAAAAACATATGAACCAAATGCTGCAACCACCTTTCAGCTGCCCTGTAATAAAAATATGGTTGGGGGTAAACATTTTTTGACTTAAATTTTAAAATGTGGAAGCCAATTTCTCCATGTGTACACAAATCCAATTCCTATTTTTGGATCACTATTAATTAGGTAGCTTATAAAAATGCTGGAGATGTAATTGTCTAGACTGACTTAGGCAGTACATCCGATTGTAAATGTTTAATTTGAAGGTCATTTTCACATTTCTGCCTTCTTTTCTCAGCTTCATTTGGTGCTGGCTTCTGTAGGCTTGAGCTGCTGACTTGCATGGCAGGCAGCTGGAGGCAAACGTCACTGTCAAGATTCAGTGACGTGCTCCTCCGCCAGGAGGCCCTGTCAGCTACATAAAGAGGGGAGGTTTTCTTTACACTGTCAGGTGACTGCAGACCCTGTTTTTTCAAATATCAAATGTCGGCAGTGTCAGCATCAGCTACTCAGAGCTGATTCTGAATCTTTGGGAAATTTTCAGAGTAACTGATTTATGCATCCACTTCGTCAGAGCTTCTTTTGTGGAAGAGAAAGTTGTAATGCATCTCAGTTCTCTGAGTGACCCTGTCTTTGGTGACCCCTGTGCCTATGGTGGCGATGAAGACCTGAAGGAGGGGGATGCTCAGGGTTATCTGGTGCTTCTGGTTTTGGATACTCTGAAAGATGACTGTTCTCAAGATGGTGATGGTGATGGTGATGGGGCTGTGGAGCCTCGGTTGTTTTTTCCGCAGTAGCCAAAGATACATTTTTACAGAAGTCTTCATCTTCCAGTGTCTGGAATAAATTTATAAATCACTTACCAGCAAATTTATAGATTTAGCAGGAATGCGTGAAAAAATGATTTGTAATGGTAACATATATGAAATTCAAACACTAAGTGATATGATTTGGTATTTTGAAGGTTTTGAAAAGTTATAAATTCCACTGGATTTTAGCATACAACTAATAAATGGTACATTTTTTGGTTGTTTCTGAATTACTTTTGAGAACTCAATAGTGTTTTATTAAAAACAAACAATTTGATATACGTATTGGTTCCAAAAAACCAATTACTATATTTCATTGATTCTACAATGTATTTTTTTCACATTTTAATATCTTTAAAATTGGAATGCATCCTACTATTGATAGTTTTATAGTATTGTTTCCTACTTTAACTGACAGCAGTTTTTAATAACACATAAATAATGTGTCATATAATTGGTGGCATCTAGGATGCAATGAAATAGAAAAACTCCAATTTGATTTGACATATCAGATAATACGATATATTATTTCTATTTACAGATGTTTGTAAACTTTACACATGTTATGAGAATTGTTTCTACCTTTGTTTCAATATACCTAGGTATATTTACAACTATTAGGCATTTGTGAAAATGCAGAATACTGAAAAAAAAGTCCCCAAAAATGAGGAATCAATATTGCTAACATTCATTAAGCACTTAGTATAAGTTAGACATTGAGTTAATACTTTATTTGCATTACTTCAGTCTCCTCATCTGTAAAAGCAGTAACATAACCCTCATGTTATTATTATGAAGACTAAAATGTGAAAAATGACATAACTAGAGTAATTAAACTGTTGAGCTTCTTAACAACTTAACTGATTCATTAAAATCTGAATGGCTTTCTTTAGAGTTGGGAAAAATATAAAGGAAGCAGAGCTTACTTTATTTTAGAAGTAAAAGTTCAAAATTATTTTTAAACCTAAGTTCGAATTTTGCCCACTTGCTCTGTCAAGGAAACACTGTTTGGAATTATTTTCCTTCTCAATTTGAGAGGAAAAGAAGTTTAGTTAATATAAGTTAAAATCAATTCCTTGAGTATCTTTTTTATAAACCACTTGTAAATATAGTGTCTCTCATGACAAGGAATAAATATTCTCATGGTTGTTAAGAGAGAAGTATCAGTAATGAGTAAAAAAGTTATTCCATTGTGAAATAAATGCAGTAATTCCAAGCGCACTGTGTAAGGGCTTCACAGTGTAAGTTTGAAGTTTCACAGTGTAACTTCACTGTGTAAGTTTGAAGATAACTACTTCAAATTAAGTAGTTATCTGGGCCCCAATTCCACTTCAGGTAATGCCATGGATAATCTTTGCTATCACTATGCTCTTATATGAGCACATTCAGAATATTGCAATAATGTATTTTATGTTGGCTGAATTCTTTAAGCACTTATATTCATGCAATATCATTCGGTGGTAATTGAAATACGTAATCTACGTTGATTTTTTTGTTTTCTAAACTTCTTCTAGATAAAAGCAGCAATATGGATCTTGACGTTTTAAAGTATATGTTACATAAAAGGAAGCATATGTAATTATATTAATAAAAATTACTGTTGTAGTTTATTTTTAGTACACCAACAGAAACATTGACTAGCTAATTAGTCATGAAACACTAACTTATTTAAATAGTTCTTAAAAGATTTCCTCTTTTCTCCAAGTAAAAATAATTGAGAAAAATACCTTGAGAGAGCAGTTTCCACATTTACTTTCACAGTAAACGGTCTTAATGGAGTCTTCTACATATGAGAAAGTTAGGAAGGAATAAGGCAAACCAAGATGATATACAAGGCGGCCACATCTGAAAAAAATAACAAAGTCATTACAATATTTTCTGTATCATGATCCTACTCATGCACCATCTGGGATAGGTACTGTAGGTTCAATGGTCTTATAACTAAGACTCTTTCATAACTTCAGTATATTTCCTTGAATGGGGTCTCAAACAACCTCCCTGGCACTGTATACCAGGTCAGGTCATGACAAGACTATAGTGAGTCTGATTTTGAAATGTGAAATAGATATGTCACAACAAATAATGTCAAAACTATGCAGTCTAGTTATTGTGACTTGGTCAAATACAATTTTGTAATTGACTTGTAAATTCTATCAATGCTCAAACCACTGACATCATAAATTGGGCTCTGCAAATCACACGATCCTTTCATAACTGCTAAAGCAGCACAAATTCCACACAATAAGAAATCACAGCATAACAAAAAGATCCTCAAGTCTTGGCCAGTAGCCCACTGATTTAAAAAAATATCTGATGCAACAAAAGTTTCAGTACAGTGAAAGAAATGGAAATACAATGCCTGGCATTTTCAGAAATAGTGAGTTGAAATGTCCTTCTTACCCCTATTTTACTCTGTATATACAATTTTATATGACTATCAAAGGGTTACACTTTGCAACAGAATAAGAAGTTTGCAATCCTAAAAGAATGACATGTAATATTAAAAATATTTAGAGTAAGACCAAGTAGGTCTTAGGCCTTGGCAGAGTCTGGCTTACCATTCCTGAAGAGCCAAAAAAAAAAAAAAAAACCAGCACCAACTAGAAATGTTGGTGATGTCAAATTTACTTATTTATTTATGTATTTTTTGGCTGCATTGGGTCTTTGTTGCTGAGTGCGGGCTTTCTCTAGTTGCGACCAGTGGGGGCTACTCTTCCTTGTGGTGCTCAGGCTTCTCGTTGCAGTGGCTTCTCTTGTTGCAGAGCACAGGCTCTAGGCACGCAGGCTCAGTAGTTGTGGCACACGGGCTTAGTTGCTCCGCGGCACGTGGGATCTTCCCGGACCAGGGCTCGAACCCATGTCCCCTGCACTGGCAGGCGGATTCTTAACCACTGCACCACCAAGGAAGTCCCAGTGATATCAAATAATGTATGCGTTGAGGTTCCTTGAAAATACAAACGTTTTACTCATTCATGGAATCAAAAGCAGATTCATGCCGATTATACCTAAATAATTAACGTATTTTCTAGTTCAGAAATGCAGGCATGTAAACTTAAAATTTAGTAATTAGATTAGAGATAAGCAAGTGGCCTGCAAAGTATGGTTATTCACCTGCAAAATCTTTAAGTTAGAATTGTATGCGAGGTACAAATTGACCCTTTTTTTAATTTAGTCAGAATGCTAATTTACAGGGGAAAAACGTATAGTCAATTTTCTTTATTTCCCTACTGGAGTGGTGAATTCCCTTGTGTGAAAAGAAGTCATTTCAAAAATACTAAAACCAAACATTTGAACGGGCTCACTTTGAAACTGAGTATTTGATAATAAAAGCAGATGTGTTATTTTAAATTACTTATTAAATTAAATACAAAGCAGGTATCTTTTAATTTGGGGGGTGGGTGTGTATGCATATATGTATACATGTGTGTACACACCTGTCATATATGAGGAAGTCATCTTTCTTTCCATTTAAGAGAGTCCAGACATCTGTTTGGTTTTCTTCTTGTTGGTAAACAGGAATATGTTCTGAAACCTTATTTTTAAGATGCACATAGTTTAATCGAGAAGAGATTCCTTGATGATTAACAACAACATAAGAGATGTTCGAATATCCTTCTTTCTCCAGTTTTACTCGCAGGTCTTCCAATCTAAAATATTTGGAAAAAATACAAAAAAAGGAATAATTTCATTTAATTTTATTTTAGTGACTTCTCCCTTTTTCCTCACTCTATTTTCCTAAATGAAACTCTTTTGTTATTTTTTACTTAACTCATACCTCTTTTTTGCATTGTTTTAAAAGACTAAGACTTTTGTTTTTCTAATTATTTATTGAGCACTTATGCTCAGTTAAAACAATATGCTAAGCGCTTGCACAAACATCAGCTCATTTAGTCCGCAAATTAATCCTGTGAAGTGTATATTTTTAAGCCATCTCGCAGTTACAGAGAATTGTACCCAATAAATATTTGGCAAATAACCCAACAAATATATATTTATAAATTTGTTAAATGACTCAAGACCTTTGGTGGCAAGTCTAGTGTTCATTCTACTCTAGCAAAGCTCTCGTCTCTGCTTCCTATATTGAAACAACTAATCCATTTCCAACAGTACAATTTAGAACATTTTCATTACACAAGTAGTACATATTTAGTAGGGTACTATAAAATACAGGTACACAGGGCTTCCCTGGTGGCGCAGTGGTTGAGAGTCCACCTGCCGATGCAGGGGACACGGGTTCGTGCCCCGGTCCGGGAAGATCCCACATGCCGCGGAGCGGCTGGGCCCGTGAGCCATGGCCACTGAGCCTGCGCGTCCGGAGCCTGTTGCTCCACAACGGGAGAGGCCACAACGGTGAGAGGCCCGCGTACCACAAAAAAAAAAAAAAAAAAAAATACAGGTACACAAAAAGAAGAAGAAGCTTCCATAGCCCCAGGAAAACAACTGTAAACACCCTCCTAGTCTTCTTTCCTCTAACATGTTCTAGGCAAACTTGTATAGTTTTTCAAAAATGCAATTTAATAAAAATTTCTATTTTTATTTTATTTTATGTATGTATGTATTTAATAGCTATCCCCTTAAGAAATGCTAGACCACAGAAAGACTACCTTACCTAGATGCCTGCAGTATGCACAGGTATCAGCTGGCTTGAAGAAGAGCAACCACCGTCACTGAACCATAGGAGTTCAGCATGGGGTCTTGATCCTTTATGCTCCAGGCTGGAGGTTGCTTACAAAAGGAGCTCTGCCCCTGGCTCTCTGTTCCTCCCGTGGGGAGGAGACAAAGAGCCAGGGCCAGCCCCAGGCCTCTCCACATTGCTGGGGCTGTCCTGTAAAAGAGAAAACCTTTCGTCATCTTCACAGTCATAACAAGGAATTTCTATAAACCCAGCAGGTACAATTCTACTTTGTACAAATATCTAGCCAGTGGATTCTGTCTCCATGTTGTTGGACTCACTACGTTGGGCCTCTTGGCCCCAAATCTCCCTGTAAAGGGGAAAAGATCAGCCAGAGTCAGGGAAGCTGTCAAAGTACCTCTTAACTATCTGGCTTAGCAAGATACTTTGGTAAGCATGCAATGGAGATCTGCCTGAACAGGCAGCCAAGTACTTCTCTAGTAGAAGATATATGTCTAGGAGAAAATACATGTCTAAGGAAATTTTGAGAATGTGGCCTCTACAACCAAGTAACATTCTGCAAACATGATTTGATTTTTATTTGAGACACACCAAGTTCTGCCTGCTTCTCTCTATCCTCTACCAATCTAAGAAAGGAAAGGGTAAGTAGGGGATTCTCCACAGAAATGAAAAGACAGCACGGAAAGAGAACCCAGGAAGAAAGAAGGTGGCAGTGAGGGCAGTCTACCAACGTGAAGAGATTCAGATGTTACTGCCTACCAAAATGTTGCTATCACATCCAAGACAAACACCAACCAATGAAAAAACACCAGACCAGGAAGAAGTACTGCAAATCACTGGCCCCTGTACCATTTAAGATTCACTGGAATCTACACTCAATTAGTCTACTTCTTGGCTACCACTACATTCAGGAAGTTCCTGTGACTAGATGGCACATTCTTGGGTAAAAAAGATGGCCCCTCTGAGTAGGAAATACTCAGACAAGAAATGTACAAGTATTAAATACATGACAAGAAATATTCCCAAAACAAGGGCTAGCGCTCTCTGCAGAGAGGTACAAATAAAACACGTGATTTGTAGACAAGTGGTGGAAAAAAGAGCATATTCAGCAGAGATAAGCAGAGAAAGAAAAATCCATACATTTATGCAAACATGATTTAATTTTTATTTAAGACACACTAAGTGAATCAGATAAAGTAATCAGGCTCATTTTGATATAAAAGTCTGAGGGGCTTCCCTGGTGGCGCAGTGGTTGAGAGTTTGCCTGCCGAAGCATGGGACGCGGGTTCGTGACCCGGTCCGGGAAGATCCCACATGCCACGGAGCGGCTGGGCCCGTGAGCCGTGGCCGCTGAGCCTGTGCGTCCGGAGCCTGTGCCCCGCAACGGGAGAAGCCACAACAGTGAAAGGCCCACGTACCGCAAAAAAAAAAGTCTGAGGGAGAGAGATCAGGACAAAATTCCAGAACTAGGAAGTTGGCACATTTTCAGGCACTGATCTGGGATTAAAAAAGTAAAAGTACTTGGGCAGGGGGGAGGGTGGGCAGCTAACGATAAGTTACCTAGAGTGAGCCCAGGGTTAAGAGGGGAGTAGAAAGGCTACAATCAGATTGATTTGGGCTCTAATGCACTGGTAGCTATAGAGAGAACTTTTAAAAACCTGCTTATCTTTCACATTATTTGACACCACAAAATTCCTAGCTATATAGGATATCTTGCTAAGAGCCTAACTAAAGGAAGAGAAATAAAGGGGGGGGGGGTGTTGAGAGGATAAATAATTTATTAAGGCCATCACAACTATTCTAATATCTTTAAAATTCCAATACTTAAAAAAAGGAGAGGATATATCTGGACTAAATCTAGGGAATTTCTTTAGGATAGTACTTATACTGATGATACAATTATCCTTCTTATAGCTACCATTTATCGAGCATTTATACAACTATTTGCAGGTAGCACAAAGCACTTTTTTAGTATCATGTCAGTTAATCCTTACAACTATGTGACCATTATCTCCTTTTGCAGTAAACTATGGCTAAGTGACAGTTTAGGCATCTTGCCCAAGTCCACACAGGTACTAAGTCACAGGGAAACTGGGTTCAGACTGGTTCTACTAATTCCAACACATGACCTCTTAGATACTGCAATATATTGACCGTTTTTAGCTGGGTCACCTTTAGTAACTATAGTAGCCAGGATCTGGGTTTTTTTAATGCCCTAAGATGACAAAGAAAACATCAAAATTATTCAAGCTATTTTGTTTCTTACTAGAATGGCTAGATCTTCCCTACTTTCTAGAATATAAATTCAGTAGTTATAGACCCCAGCATAAACTCAGCGCTTGGCGCCCTTACTTTGCATACCATTCCAATTGGCTGGAGAGTGAATACAAATGAAAAGGTTATCTCACCCATTGCTCTCATTTAGTTTTTTGATGAAAAAATAACAAGCCATTGGCAGAGTGGATTACAGAGTTCACATTTTCAGATCTTCCTCTGTTACTATAATCAATAAGCTGTTCAACTTTGTTTCCTTAAAGTCACTTTTTACATAATAAACTTTTGATTAATTACAGCTGTCAGACAACTATATAAAATAATGTAGATAAATAACAAAAACTAGATTTACTGGAAGCTGATGCAATAACCGTTAAAATGTAGTTATGAATTTCACTAATCTCACCACTTTCAATCACAAAACCTAGATTCACTGGCCACATACAGAGCTACATTTGTTTAAAATTTCCCATCAAAAGGCAAAACACGCAGAAACTTCTTCCACCCTCTTCCCCTAACCTTCAGACCCGCATCTGAGGGTCCCCCCTCATTCTCCTGAAAGCGCCCATCACCACGTAAACTGCGAAGCATTGCGTTTAATCGCAGACCACCCGATTCTGACATGGGTTTTAACTCTTTCAAGGATGATCATTTCCGCACAGTGGACCAAACCTGCTCTCCCTTCTTTTTTTTTTTTTTTTTTTAACCTTGAAACTACTCACAATATCCCTGGCCATTTCTACAGCACTGTAGAAAGGCCATATCTCAGTCTCTGCTCTTCAAACCCACAGGCTGTTTTGCCCCTAGAGCTCTCACTCTGCATTTCGGTAGGAAATATTTAAGCTTGAACATATAATATTGCCTATGTAACATCACAACTTTTTGCAGAGGAAAAGAGTTCAATTTCTCCAGCCTCCTCTGCCCCCATCTTCATCCTCAGCTGTGCAGAAAGCAGGGCAAAAATCAGCAAGAATTGTTAAGTGTCCCCACTGCACTCGGCGTCTAGACTCTTTTGTTCTTTCTTTTGTATTACTTTTCTTTACCCATCTCTTTTCTTCAAATCTATTCTAGGGACAGAAACATTTTATCAAGACTCAAAAATCAAATCATTTACCAAACTGTCAAGGAATCAAGTTTGGAAAAACACGAAGTTTCTACTTACACAACCCCTTCCGACTAGCTTGCTGCTTCCTTTCTCTTGCTCAGCTGGGGCAGCTCCACAAAGCCACAGCCAGAAACTCGGATATTTATAGTCCCTGTTGTCTACCTCGCCCCTCAGCTATAGTCCAAAGTTCAATGCCCACTCAGGCTGTGACCTGGCTAGCAGAGACAACCTCTGACTGATTATTACAACCAACTTTAAAAAAGTAGCAAGTGCTGGCATGCACAAAATGGGGGCGGGGGGGAGTTTTTGCAATTACTGATTTATTCCCTATCCTTTTTAGTCACCCCAGTAGCTAGGATTTAATGGTACAGTCGGGGGCGGGAGGAAGGGCTAAGGGTAAAGAAGGCCTCCAAGTTATGCTCTTTTCCAAACTATAATAGGGAAAAACATTTGCTGAGCCAGCGAGGTAAGCTGTCTTTTTAAAATAAGAAAAAAAATTTTTTTTCTTTTACTTTGTAGTGGTCAGGTGCTAGCCTAACCCAAACTGTGTGAACTTTGTTAGAAAAGTCACCTGGTGTTTCAAATCTTTCCTGCTGTTACAGACCTACTTAGATTATTTTGCAGTGGTTAAAACTTGAATCTCTGTGGGATCTCACAGGACTTCTGCTCTTTTCTTTTTCATTTAAGGAAAGGAATAAGGAAAGAGACCTCTTATCTGAGAGATGCCAGGCCTCATTTTTCTCATCACAGAAGTCCCACTCCCAGGAAGACCTAGGTATCCCACAGAAGCTTTTAACAATCTATTGTAAATTCTTTACAAATTTAAGTACCATACAAATAAGTTAGCTGTGATAGTAGCTGAACATGGAAAAGGATATGGAAATTTCAAAACATACAAATAAAATGGAAAATTCCTACCCTTTCAGAAAGGGATACATTCTCTCCACTAACTGCTACAAATGAGCACACGCATGATGGGTAAGGCAAGCAGCAATTTCAAATGACAGCAGCCCTGGATAGTGATGGTTTTCAAGTAAGCCTCGCTTTCACTACCGATGCATTTTGTCCAAACAAACCCCTATTGATTGCTGTGGGCTGAGTACTGCTGTACAAGGTGCAGAAAGTACAAAGAGGCTCTGATGTTATCTTTCCTGTAAAGAAATTATCCAAGTAGAAACTTGGACTTCCCTGGTGGTCCAGTGGTTAAGATTCCACGCTCCCAATGCAGGGGACATGGGTTCATCCCTGGTTGGGGAACTAAGATTCTACATGCCGTGTGGCGCTGACAAAAAAAAAAAAAGAATCCTTCCACACTTGGCTCCATAAAGTGGGTTGGTTCTAAATTCCTCTGCCACTTAAAGCACTATTGAATAAAGCAGCAACTTTCTTTAAAAAAAAAAAAAGGAAAAGCTTGACATTTGAAAGCCAAATTCTATTTACTCACACCAAGCAGTAGGTATCAACCTTTTGGGGTCCCAGATCTCTTTGAGAATCTAGTGAAATGCTTAGTTTTTCTGCAGGAAAAGAAAAATGCATATATACATACTTGTTTTTTAAAAGAACCGTGTGAAAAAATTTTGTATGAAGCAGATAATCCCCCTATAGTTCATTTTCTTCACAAATGTAAAGAGTCATGTTGGGTCTGTCTGCAGCAGGAAACTATTTCACCATCACCACCTTCCTTTACACGTGGCTTAGCAGCTGCCTCCTGTGCCAGAGAATTCCCTGCAAGTGTGCAGCTAGCTCCAAAGCAAAGTGCCTGGGAGTGTTTGTGTCTAGGCCAGTGTATATCTAAAACCCCCAGATGGCAAAAAGAGATGATGGGGAGCTTGCAATGTTTGAAGGGAATCCATGGGTTTCCTTTAATTGAAGTATAGTGGATTTTACAACATTGTGTTAGTTTCAGATATACAGCAAAATGATTCAGATATATATTTTTTAGATTATTTTCCCTTATAGGTTATTACAAGGTATTGAATACAGTTCCCAACTTTTTTTAAATTTTATCTATTTTTTGTCTGCATTGGGTCTTCGTTGCTGCACGCGAGCTTTCTCTAGCTGCGGCGAGCGGGGGCTACTCTTCGTTGCGGTACACGGGCTCTAGACGCTCGGCCTTCGGTAGTTGCAGCATGCGGGCTCAATTGTTGCAGCGAGTGGGCTCAGTAGTTGTGGCACATTGGCTTAGTTGCTCCCCGGCATGTGGGATCTTCCCGGACAAGGGATCAAACTAGTGTCTCCGGCACTGGCAGGCAGATTCTTTTTTTTTTTTTTTAACATCTTTATTGGAGTATAATCGCTTTACAATGGTGTGTTAGTTTCTGCTTTATAACAAAGTGAATCAGTTACACATATACATATGTTTCCATATCTCTTCCCTCTTGCGTCTCCCTCCCTGCGCCACCAGGGAGTCCTACAGTTCCCAGTGTTACACAGTAAATCCTTGTTGCTTATCTACTTATGTACAGTTGTTTGTATCTGTTAATCCCATACTCCTAATTTATCCCTCCCCTTCTTTACCCTTTGGTAAATGTGTTTGTTTTCTATGTCTGTGAGTCTGTTTCTGTTTTTTATGTAGATTCATTTGTATTATTTTTTATATTCCACATACAAGTGATACCCTATATTTGTCTTTCTCTGTCTGGCTTACTTCACTTAGTATGACAAATGGCAGTATTTATAGCCAAGTAATATTCCATTGTAAATATATACCACATCATCTGAAACCAAGCATCTGTTGATGGACACTCAGGTTGCTTCCATGTCTTGGCTATTATAAATAGTGCTGCTATGAACATTGGGGTGCGTGTATATTTTCAAATTAGTTATATTTTCAATATTTTCAAATGTGCCTTTTCTGGATATATGCCCAGGAGTGGGATTGCTGGATCATATGGTAACTCTATTTTTAGTTTTTTAAGAAACCTCCATACTGTTTTCCATAGTGGCTGCACCAATCTACATTCCCACCAACAGTGGAGGAGGGTTTGAAGGGAATCCATTCTTAACAGCCTCTTCTGTGCTGGGCAATCTGGGTCTAGTCAGCATACTTAAGAAAGCAGAGTTTTCAAACAAACCTTTATTGACTAGTAAATCAAATTACATTCAATTGAACAAGATCAAACATTTATTAGGTGCTTATGCTAGGCACAATGCTGAGATCCCTGTTCTTAAGGACTTCAAAATCTAATAGAAGAGAGAGACACGTAAGCAGTGAAAACACATTGCAAAGTGAGACAACGTCTAGGATGGCTGTAAGCACAAGGTTCTGTAGGAACCCTGGATATGAAAAGAGGAGCGTTTTAACCCAGCCTGGAGATAGGGCCAGCAGGATAGGTTAGCACAAGTTCAACAGGCACTTTATCTTAGGTTTCACACTCTTACCTCCAAAGCCCCCAGCGAATCTGATCATAGCGCTGTCTAGAAAAATATTTTGTTTCAATTTTTATGAATGATTAAAATCTCCTGATAGGTTGTTCCAGGCACCACCATACAATGAACCTTAAGATTACTGACTGTAGGGGGTTTCCCTGGTGGCACAGTGGTTGGGAGTCCGCCTGCCGATGCAGGGGACACGGGTTCGTGCCCCGGTCCGGGAAGATCCCACATGCCGCGGAGCGGCTGGGCCCGTGAGCCATGGCCGCTGAGCCTGCACGTCTGGAGCCTGTGCGCCGCAACAGTGAGACCCACGTACCGCAAAAAAAAAAAAAAGATTACTGACTGTATCCTAATGATCTCATCTCCCACAACTTCCAGCCCTGGAGTAAAGAATCTTTCTTCCGTACTGTCTCATTCTTCCACATCCTTATCATTTTTCCCCAGAAGGTTTATGCATCTATTTAATCCCTGTTTTTAATAAGCAGTCTCAGGTTCTTAGGGGTCTTGGTGACTTCCATGGAGAATAGGGCCCTAAGAACCTGTGAGTTCATTATATACTTAAAAGAGAAAAAGACTATGAACTGTGATTTTAGAAATCAGTTTATTAGCTACAGCAGGTGATGATATGACATTGACCCATTAACATTTGTAAAACATTGATGTCTCAAATTATCAAAAAGCGTCATTACCATATGAAGGGCCTATATAAAATATTAACCCCCTTAACTTGGTTGTTAGGTGGTGTTTTACATACAAAGGGAAATGAAGACTTTTCCAATATTTTGGGAAATGGACCCTTTGATCTAAATTATTCTTCCTCCCCTTTCATGTACAAGGAGGTGCCCTAGACCTCACCTTATACATTGTACCCAGTATAAGACTGTTTGAGCATCCATGTTTAAAGGTAAGCCGTTGAGTATGCAAGGGGTACCCAGGAAAAAAATAAGATGCTTTCAAAGTAAGCAGGCCAACTAAGAACAATGGCCAGAGGAAGGCATGGACCAGCATTTGGATTAGGTAAGGAGTAATGTGAGCCTTTGAGATTCATATGAAATATGCTTTGAGGGGAGCTCTTCTTCAAGCTCTCAAGTTGACAGATCTGAGAACTGTTTGATATATCAAACATGAATGCAATTAAGGGGTAACTACATAGAGTGCCAAATTTCATGCAGGACTGAGCACATTCAGAGAGTTAACAGACATCAGAAGAATTTTTCTTTGAATTAGGATGTTATTAATTTTTTTTAATTAAAAAAAAAACTTGTCTAAACCAGAGCCAGCACCTGCAGCTCCTCACAGGACAGAGAATTGGCACCAACATACAAGAAGCAAGGGGGCATCACATAGCCTCTAGACGACATGTAAGGGAGGAAAAATAATTTCTCTCTGCCCTTCTAGGTTCTTGGCTGAGACACCCCCTGTAGTACAAGATAGAGCAACAAGAGAAAAACAAACAGGTTTAATAACATGTGTACCTCCTGTATACACGGAAGATACTCAGAAAAACTAACTCCCAGAAACGACTCAAGTCACCACCTTAAATACCACCTCCAGCTAAAGGCAAAAGAAGGTGTTGAGAGCTAGTTATGGGAGGCTACTGGGGAAAGCACAGTAAAGGAGGGTAAGGTTATTACACAGATTTAGGTCATTGTCTTCTCCATTGATAAGTTTCTAGAGATTCGGTTATCCTCCCCCTCCTGTTACAGAGAGGGAGATACCCTTACAGAAGTTTTCCCTTATAAATGTAAATATCCCTTACAAAAGAATAACTCCTACTCAGTTTTCAGAGCTTCTGTGTCCGCAGCTTCTCCAAAACACAGTGCAAAGTAATTCTTATTGCCAATGCAGCTCAAGTGATTATTCATTTCCTCACATATCCTAGACATGGAAAACATAGGTCAGTCTGATGAATTCCTTCTCAACACTAATAATGCCTTAGACTAGCTACTAAAAACTTTTTACGCTCCTTTTCCTTAAAACTTAGAGAGCTTTCTGTTGTGCGTGTACCATGCTATCCATTTTGCAAAGAGGCCAGTTTTGTACAGTTGAAACATTTCAACTATACAAAAAGATAATAAATAAAACATTTCAACTTTACAAAAACTGAAATATCTCAGTTAGATGGATATTTCAAGACAACCTACGTTAATTTTCTGGTGGTCTTAATTTGCCATTTCACTTTACATATTACCAAAAAAGTCTTCCAGGACTTGTGTTGATGATTTCTCAAATATTAAGAGTTTTATCATAGAATCTTAAAGCAAATATTTTGAATTTTCTGAAAGAATAGTCAAGTAAGTGTAATAATTTCAGACCAGGTAGTTTTGTATAATGCTCATTAACAATAGTTCAACTGGGGCTTCCCCGGTGGCGCAGTGGTTGAGAGTCCGCCTGCCGATGCAGGGGACACGGGTTCGTGCCCCGGTCCGGGAAGATCCCACATGCCGCGGAGCAGCTAGGCCCGTGAGCCATGGCCGGTGAGCCTGCGCATCCGGAGCCTATGCTCCGCAACGGGAGAGGCCACAACAGTGAGAGGCCCGCGTACCGTAAAAAAAAGAAAAAAAATTTAATTGACCATATTTTTATATGTATCTTTGTGAATGACATATAATTTCTGCTTGAAGTAAAACTGCTGGTGAAAGGGAATGCATATTTCAAATTTTGAATGCTATTACCAAATTGCCCTTCCAAGTATACCAAATTATACTCCCACCCAGAAGTACATGGCAGTACTTATTTCCACTGTCAAATTATTGTTTAATTTGAATTTATTTCATTATTTGTAAGTTTATTGATTGTGTTACTTCGCTAGGGCTGCCATCACAAAGTACCAGACATTGGGCAGCTTAAATAACAGAAATTTATTTCCTCACAGTTCTGGAGGTTAGATGTCCAAGATCAAGGTGTCAGCAGGGCTGGTTTCATTTGAAGCCTCTCTCCTTGGCTTGTAGATGGCCATTTTCTCTCTGTGTCTTCATATGGTCTTCCTCTATGTGTGCCTCTTTCCTAATCTCCACTTTTTATGAGGACACCAGTCATATCGCACTAGAACCATCTATATGACCTCATTTGACCTTAACTACCTCTTTCAAGGCCCCATCTCCAAATACAGTCACATTCTGAGGTACTGGGGTTAGGATGTCAACATACAAATTTGGGAGAACACAATTCAGCCCCTAGCATTGACCATTTGTACTCTCTTATCTGTGAAATGCCAGTTCATGCCATTTGTCTATTTTACTATTAATCTTTTTAAATTTATTACAAACATTATTTGTATATTAAGGAACGTATTCCTTCTCTATGTTTTTCTTTGCTGTTTTATGTATCAACATACATGAATGCATCTTTTAAATTCTGGTTTATTAGCAATATAAGGCTAAATGCAGAAGGGATTTTACTTTTCTCACATCCTTAAATCACCACCTAGAAGCATGACACCTCAGTTTCCCTTGGCATTTTCAGACTAGGTTTTGCTACAACTTATTTTCAATGTAATGCTGATAGCATGGGACCATCCTAGCTGTTAAAGGCCAACACTCATATTTAGCGCTAAATTCTCCTTTATTGCCCCATTATTAACCCTCTAGTGCTGGTATAAGCAGTCATGTCATTCTAAAAAAATTTTTTTATAAAGCAGTTATTTTCGGAACCAGCTGTCTTTGTAGACAGGTAAATAATCATCTATATGGTTTAGGTTGAAGGGCACAAAAATCACTTCCTCTGTGCCTTAAGTCCTCCCAATAAAATCTTCCTTGTCTCCAGAAAGGCCTGGGATAAAGCAAATGGTTATCAGAGGGGGAAGGGGGAAGGGGGCCATTCCCAGTTACTCAGTGCTGCAGCAAGGTCGGCGCCGAAGGAAATGAGGCCCAGAGGGCCAGATGATGAAACTTCGGACTGAGAACTGCGGAGAGCATAAATAGCCACGCTGTCATCATCACACATTGTTTTTCACCGATGAGACGTATGGTCCCTGGGCCTGTGCGAATCATCATGCGATGAAGTGAAGAAATTGGGTAGAGAGTGTTCCTTCTGGAGGACAGAGAGCAAACAGGAGACACCCACTCCTACTTCTCCCTGGAAACTGGGACTTTATCACCCTCTGTTCCAGCTTTCTGATCTGTATAACAGTATCTATGGTTCTTTACCGCATTCTAGGAGCCTAGAATCACAAACTGTCAGAGAAGGGAGAGGTCACCCCTCTCAAAGATAAACAAGTAAGCAGAGGCCCACCTGACTTCTCTACATGGAGAAGGAAAGTGAGGAAGGCAGAAGCAGAACAAGGTGGGAAAAGGGACGTGTTAGCTCCTTGAAACACTATTGGCAATTCACCGGGAATTCACAGCTACAGCTGGTGATACACTCACTTTCCCTTTTGAAATGAAACACGGGTTGTATAAATGAGGCATGTTTCAGTTCTAAGGTCTTTCATGTTTATGTAACTCAAATATATACTCAACAAAGCAGCCAATAGTAGGACACACGCTTTCCTCGATTTGAGGATTAATGGAAAAATGGCAAAGTATTTGTTCTTTTTGAAACATGACTCCATAATAACTTTTAAAGTAAGTTTTGACCTTTTAGTGCATAGGTTAATCCTGAAGGCATACTTGTGCAGGGTTATTTAACCACGAAAGCACATAGTCTAATCTTTGCAAGAAGCATAAAAAGGTGTGAGTGTGCATATATGCCTGTGTGTGCACGCGTCTGTGTGTGCAGGCCCACATGCCCTGGAACCCTGGACACTGGAGTGTGACTCCAGAGTGACAGTAAACAGAAGGTGAGCACGTGAAAGAAGACTGGGAACATAGCATTAACAGTGGTTCTCCTTTAGTATAAGGGTGTTTTAGTTCTTCTTTGTGCTTATGTGCTTTTTTCTAAGAAGTCTATAGTAATGATGGCTAAGAAGTCTATAGTAGTGGTGGCTAAAAAGTCTACTGTAATTTTGGCTAAGAAGTCTACAATAATAGAATGGCTATCATTTATTGTGTGCCTGTCACTGTCCTAAGTCTTTTCAAGGTAATAGCTCATGTAATCCTCTCAACAGCCTATTACCCTTGCTTTATAGTTGAGAAAACTGAAGCAAATGGAGGTTAAGTAACTCTCCCCAGATTCAGATCTGGAAAAGCAGAGGAGCTGGGATTCAAACTCAACAGTTCCAGTGTTCAAGAGCTTAACTGCTACAATAAACATGGATTTACTTTTCTTCATAAATGTGTATGGATGTATATATGTGTATACATATACGTGTTTTTACTAGGCACATACATGCTGAGGCTTGGTACCTTTAAACAAATGCATAGCACCTGTAGCTGAATTCCATGCTCTTGTTTGCTGGAGAATAGTCATCATAACTATTTTCCAAAATACTTTAACTGCTTGGTTTTTCAGTTGGAGGAAGAAGAATCTGCTACCAGGCAGAAGGCGGCTCTGCAATCCCTCCTACCGTTTGGTTGCCACCTGACACAGGACAGAAGTTCTCTGAGATTACTACGTGGAGCCTAAAAATCAGATTAGTTTCAGAGGAGCATATGCTGTACAGTGATAGAAATGCAGATTTGAAACCCTCAAACTCCATCCTCACACTCCATACAAGGAACAATTCTGAAACTTCTCTCCTCAGCAGTCTTCTAGCCTCTTCTCAAACATTTCTAGAATGAAGAGCTCACCCCTCCGAGAGCTCGCCCCTCCATGTTCTCTCATGGAGCCTCCCACATTGTAAGTGAAGTCTCCCCACATGAACCTGAACTCTCGCGGTACAAGCTCTGCACTCAGGAACTGCACAGAAAAGTACATAGTCTAAAGCTGATGAGGTTACCATTTTGCCCAGCTCCCTCCTTCTGAATTCTACCTTTCTCTTTGGGTTCCCACTCCAGTTACCCTGGGAGATAACACAGGTGAAGCTAATATCTGAAAGTAATAAGTTTCAAAGGAAAACACTTCCCTCTACCGTGCTCTGGTGCTGTAATAGTCTGGGGTCATCACAGCCTCTTGAATGTTGTGTTTAACTAGAGGGGCTGAAAGCTAGTGCTGAGTAACGTGCCAACAATGTTGCAAAGGTGCAGGAATGGACAAATACTGCCATAAAATGAATCAGGCCTTAGGTATGTAATATACCAGGGTTCCAGTTCTTCAACCCTCTGACCCCAAACCATCAGACCGAGACCCTGGCCTCCAGCTCCTATATCTTTAAGACCACTGAGGCATCTGAACCTTCAGAACATGGCTGGACCTAACCTTGGCTGCAGCTTCTCAGCGTGTTCCAGCTTCAACCTTGGATTTGCCACAAACCGTGGGTTCTGGCTCTGCTCACATTTGGCATCTCCCAATGTACTGACCCTGGTCACATTCACTGACTTGGATTTTGCCTTCTGGACAAGGTTTTTCACTTCTTGCCAACACTTGCCTATTTATGTCATCATTATTTCAATCTCAGGACTGACGAGGCTCATGACCCTGAAGGCTTAACCAGGCAGATGGAATGAAGCCAAACCACTTCTCTCACCTTATTTGCCACCACTCCTGGGTGCGGCTCCCCTATGCAGCTCTACAGCTTCACCTGGTCCTCCCCACTTTGTCAACACCGTCCCCCTGCCCCACAGGCCCTTTCCCTCTACTCCCCAGTTCAAATCCTAGCACAGGGTTAAAAATTCATGCTCTGGGGCTTCCCTGGTGGCGCAAGTGGTTAAGAGTCCGCCTGCCGATGCAGGGGACGCGGGTTCATGCCCCGGTCCGGGAAGATCCCACATGCCGCGGAGCGGCTGGGCCCGTGAGCCATGGCCGCTGAGCCTGTGCGTCCGGAGCCTGTGCTCCGCAACGGGAGAGGCCACGACAGTGAGAGGCCCGCGTACCGCAAAAAAAAAAAAAAAAAAAAAATGCAGGCTCTGGAATCAGACTGCCTGGGTTTGGGTCCAGTTTCTCTACTTATTAACTAGGTGGCCTTGGGCAACTGTGACTTAACTCTCAATACTTAGGGTTTTTCCATGTGTAAAATGAGAATTGTAGCAGCACCAGCTATGGGGGCACCACTAGCTGCCGATCCGACATCCAGGTCCTTCCTCCTCCTTCAGGTCTGTCCTTAGGCTGCTCTGTGCTCAGACTGACAGACAGAAACCAAAGAAAGCCTCCATTTCTCAGCCAATCCTGCCACTGGGGTGTCTGTATGACACAGTTCTAACCAATGAGATGAAGGGGAAGTCTGAAGTCGGCTGGGGATCCCTAGGGAAGTTTTTCTTTCCATTTATTAGCATTCATTGTTTTCTTTATCTTTCTGCTGGGCTGCCAATGAACAGCCTGCAGTGGATCGGCCTTTTTGTACCATGGGGATAACGACACCCAGAGCCTGGATCCAGCAAGAAGCTAGAAGGAGCTGGAAACCTGATGATTTCTCAAGTACCCATATCAGCCCAGACTGCCTACTCCTGGACTTCTTATATGTGAGGAAAAATAAGTCTCCACTTGCTTATGCCACTATGGCCAGTTTTCTGTTGCCTAACAACTTTATAAAAAGAAGTAATGACACATAGCCTTCTGTCTTTCTTATCAAATGACACAATATTTTAACAAGCTACCCTCACCTCAGGAATTGGACTATGGATGCCCTAAGGCTGGGAGAGAAAATGCACTGTCCACAGTGACCTTCATGTCTTGCCTCTTCTTCACGTGCCTAGGCTGGCCCGCGTGACCCCCTCCCATCCTGGGATTGATGCAGGAATTGGCAGACCAGGAAATCCTTCCCTCCTTAGATCCTTCACAGCACTATTTTGACACCTTCCGCTCTTGGTGTTAAAACCATATTCTGCCTCTACTCCAGTTATTTGTTTATTTTTTTGTCACCCTTCCAGATTATGAACTCCTAAGGGCCAAAAGTGTGTCTTACTCAGTTTGTATCCTCTGCAGCCACCATCCCAATACCTGGCACATAAAAGTTCCTCAGTAAGTATCTACTACGTTTCATTAAGCTAAATTGCTTTGAAACTGACCAGTAAAAAGGACCAGAAATAATTAGTCAGACACCTGGTTTCCTGTCACTTGATGGTTGGGTGCAATTTGCTTTCTTTATAGCTCTGCTCACAAAACAAATAAGATTTGTTTCCCTCTACTATTCAGAAATGGCATTTTTTTTTGTAAAGTATGTCAAAAATTCCAGGGAATCCCAAGAAGGGAAGACACCATGTTTGTAGTATCTTGGTCACTGTCCTTACAATGTGTTTTTTGTTCATCCAAGTTATTGAGCATCCAAGTGCTGACATTGTTCCTATGCACTGGATATACACGCAAGCAAAAAAGATAAAAGCAGAAGAAAACCCCTTCCTACCCTTATAGAGCTTATAGTCGGATGGCAGAACAAATGTCAAGTGCTCAGTAGCAGACAGTAGAAAACAGGGAAAGGAGCTGGTCCGTAGGCTTGGCGAAGGCTTCCCTGAGGAGGTAGCAACTGAGCTGCAGTCCAAATGAGGCACAGGAGTGGGGCAGAGACAGCTGGAGGAAGGCAGAAGAGCAGTGCAAAGACCGTCAATGGGAGGGAGCACGGCTGACGTAAGGAACTGAGTCTGGATAGCCGGAGCGGAGGGTAAGTGATGAAACAGGCGACGTGCACGGGGGCTGGGCCATGCCAGGCTGTGTAGACCTGTGGGAGTTTGTGTGTAACATGATCAGATTTGGATTTTCAAAAATCACTTTAGTGCACAGTGATTGGAAGGCAGCAAGAGGGGCAGTGTGCAGCCTAGACAGTGCAGAAAAGCTTCTCCAAAGGCCAATCTCTGCCTTTTCAACCATCAGCCCTCTTCTTGCAGGAGCCCAAGGGCTCAACAAGGACCTGGGACAGGCCACTGATCCACTTGGCCAGAAAAGTTTGGAAGTGGAAGATGGGTCAAACTCAACTGAAAATGTTGTAAGGTTGTTGCCAGACTCACAGCTACCCTCCTAGCTTTCAAGGGAGACTTAAAACTCATGCCTTGCCGTCTTGGTGACCATAATTACTTACTATGTGTGGTTTGTTGTCTTGAGAAAAGGGAGAGTTGTTTTTCCTAAAGTAATGCAATTTAGGGTCACTATGAAAAGTAAAGAAGTGACTGATAAAAGGAGTCAAGAGTCTTAGCAAGATTCTGTGTTTGTGTCAGGGAAAGATATTTAAATTAAGGAATTTGTGAGTTGGCGTGACAGCCTGGGGGAAAACAGATATATAACTGACTTTCTGGCAGGTTCTCAGCAGGCTCCTATCTTTCTGGGTTTCCACTGGCAGAGCCCAGACACAGGCCCTCAGGCCCGAGGCCAGGTAATCATGTGTTTTGATAAAAGTCAACAGAGTATTCCTTGGAGCTGAAGAGTTCAGTCAAAATCTTACTTGCATTTACTCCAAGAAAAGCCTGGAGTTTTCTTTTTTTTCATCTTAGTCCAAGGGCGAGGTTTTCCAGAAAGTCTGAGAAGAAATTTATGCCTAGCAGTTAGAGGCCTATAGGGAAAGAAAACAATACGTTCCTTTTTTTCTGAAGAAAAGTCCAGCAAACAGCCTTGCAATCAATTTCTCTGGCATTCCTAAGCCCTTGGAGGATGCACATTGGCCATTTTGTACCTACACACAAAATATCATTTAGTCCAATAATGATACCACAAGAGCTGAGTCTATATACAATGGTAAACGTTGCTTAGCAAAAAAACTGGCTGTATTCCTTCATTCACTTATATGTTTCTAAAAATAACTGAGCATCAATTAAGTAGCCACACACTGCTACATATTGGGGTTTGCAGTGGTATGTCCAGCATCTCTGATTTCACTAGGGTGCCACCAGGGCAAATGTCTCATGAGTTCTGAGATCTGAGTCCCCACGAGTGAAGGCCTTGTTGTGAGCAATCAGGTTAGAATTCCCATCCTGCAAACTCCTGCAAAATATGTGTTGTGGGTCACAACAATGTGAATATACTTAACAATACTGAACTGTACATTTAAACATGGTTAAAATGGTCAATTTTATATTATATCCAGACAAAACTATAACTCAAAAAGATACATGCGCCCCTATATTCACAGCAGCATTATTTACAATAGCCAAGACATGGGAACAACCTAAATGCCCACTGACAGATGAATGGATAAAGAAGTGGTGCATATATACAACGGAATACTACTCAGCCACAAAAAAGAACAAAATAATGCCATTTGAAGCAACATGGATGGACCTAAAGATTATCATACTAAGTGAAGGAAGTCAGACAGAGAAGGACAAATACCCTATGATATCCCTTAAATGTGGAACCTAAAATATGACACAAATGAACTTATCTATGAAACAGAAACACACTCAGACATAGAGAACAGACTTGTGGTTGCCAAAGGCAGGGGGGTTGGAGTGGGAGTTTAGGGTTAGCAGATGTAAGATTTTATATACAGAATGGATAAACAACAAGGTCCTACTGTATAGCACATAGGGAACTATATTCAATATTCTGTGATAAACCATAATGGAAAAAATATAAAAAGGATATATATATATATATATACACACACACACATATATGTGAATATATGTGTGTGGATATATATATACACGTATATATATCTGAATATATGTGTGTGTGTATATATATATATGTGAATCACTTTGCTGTATAGCAGAAAATTAACACAACATTGTAAATCAACTATACTTCAATAAAATAAATTTTTAAAATAAACTTAAATATGTACAAAAAATAAATAAATAACTGTCCAGTTACCCATCACCCCATCTTATTTTAATCCATGGGACAGCTCATACTCTGGATTTTTCTAGGTATTTATTTATGTGTTTGTTTATTATCTGTCTCCCCACTAAAATCAGGGATCATGGCTGTCTTATTTACTTCTGCAGCCTCAGTACCTAGGAAAGTGGCTGGCACATAGCAAACACTCAATAACAATTTGTTCATTAATATTACTAAATTGCATCATTATACAAGGCAACATAGCAAATACATTAAAAACACATATTCTGAGTCCAAACCAATGTTTGGGTTCCATCCCTTCCACATTGCTATTGGCAAAATGACAATTTAACCTCTTTGTCTGTTTCTACACCCTGAAAATGGGAATAGTAACTACTTCACAAGATTGACATGAGAATTAGATAATGTCTTACCTTTACATGTGTATAATATGTGTTAGCTATTAATATTACAGAAAATTAAAAAGCACAAATGACATATAGCCTAACTATAGCCCCTCCAAATTTACTTCTATTGTTTGCCTAAAGGCTTGCACTCACATATTGTTGTAATTCATATGCACATAAGAAAACTAATTTTTATTGAGAACTTACTATGTACCAGTTACCATTTTAAGCACTTTATATCTGACTTATTTAACCTCTATTGATCATATGAGAAAGTTACTATTACTATCCCATTTTACAGGTGAGAAAAATTGAAGCCTAGAGGGGTTGAGTAATTTGCCCAAAGTTATACAACTAGAAAGTTGGCTCAAACTTGAAAGTTGTGCTCTGTAGACTTAACCATTAGTAGCATGGGCCTCTCCATATTTTGATTAACTTTTTCAAAAACTTAACATCATAAACAGCAAAGTCCTACTCTATAGCACAGGGAACTATATATGTGTGTGTGTGTGTGTGTATAACTGAATCACTTTGCTGTACAGAAGAAATTAACACGTAAATCAACTATAGTTTAATAAAATAAAATTTAAAAATAAAAAACATTAGTTCATGCCACTAGTTTCATATATCAAAAAAGTCAACATGATTGTCATCTTTTAAAAATAGATTATCCAATTGTGATGACGGAAAGCGGTTTTTTAAACTGTTGGTGGATATAAATTATTTTAGTTGATCTTAAAAAAAATACTGTAAGCTCACTATTATTAGCTTCACTTTATATAGGGACTCCAAGGCAGAAGTTTCAATGATTCTCCTAACATCACACAGCAAGTTTAAGAGCCAAGTCTTCAGCATCCAGTTCTAGTACTTTTGGTCCTTTTGTAAGAGCTGCTAACTGTCTACATTAATGGAATATTACATGTTTAATATGGCATACCCTGTTCAGTTTTGAATTAACAACTGGTGGTCGGAATTTGATATTTGGAGCATAAGTATTTCTTACCCCGACTCTAAAAATCCTCTCAACCTAAATCAAGATCATGCAATGGCATTCTACAAAATCAAAGTTTTCTCCTTTTGGTTTCTGGATGGACTTTAAAAGTTTGGTCAATTTGAAACCATAATGGCCTTCATAGTGACATGGTGGGAGAAATCCTACAAGGGTAATGGATCAACAAGAAACCCAGAATTATAGTTCAGCCTATAATTCTGTAAAGAGTAAAGAAAGCGAAAAATCCAGGCCAATCACTCAAGATAAAGCCCAGTCAATGCCACAAAAATGAAAGAGGAGCAGGAGCAAATGTCTGGATCTTTCTGAGGCCTTTTTAAATTAAAGGAACAGTCATTCATTCAGACTTTGCATTTATAAACCTAGCCCGGAGCTGGGTCCCCCAGAAGCCTGTTTTATGGGGTTAAAACTCACTGTCTAGAGGGAAAAGTACCAAGTGCAGCAAGTAAAAATGCCTGTTGAGAGTGGAACTGGGACAGGCAGCTGCTAAGCAGGCCCCAATGATCCCTTCCTCCTGGATCTCATGGCCTTGTGTAATTACCTTCCCTTGAGTGCTGGTGGGACAGGGATAAAATATGGCAAAAGTGATGGGATGTTACTTCCAATGTTAGGTTACAAAAAGACTCTGGTTTCCATCTTTCTTCCCTCTCTCACTGGCTCGCTGGCTCTGAGGGAAGCCAGCTGATATGCTGCAAGCTTTCCTATGGAAAAGTCCATGTAGCAAGAAACTGGGGGAGACCCTCAGTGCAATGGCCAGCAAAGAAATGAATCCTGCCAACAACTGCATGAGCCAGCTTGGGACCAGATCCTCCCCCTGTTGAACTTTCAGATGAGGCTGCAGCCCCAGCTGTCACTTTGACTGCAACCTTGAGAGAGACCTTGAGGGAGAGGTATTCACATAAGCTGTTCCCAGATTCCTAACTCCAGAAACTGAGAAAAAATAAATGTTTGGTACGTTAAGTGACCAAGTTTTGGGGTCATTTGTTATATAGCAATATATTTCTAATACAGAAACTTTGCCAAAAGCAAAGGCCCCGTTATCTGAGGCTCACTCGTTTATTCATTCTCTTAGTACCTATTTATTGAGCATTACTAAGATAAAGTCATATTAGAGACAAGAAGAGTTCCCTGTCTTCAAGGAGCTATGTTCTAGACGAGTCTACAAATATCTAAGAAAGGCAGCAATATTGAAGGTCCAGTCCAGGAAGGCATTCCCAAAGAAGTGAATTCCCAAAGAGGTTCTTGACCAGACCTTGCTGGATAGACAGTACTCAACTGGCAGGCAGAGATGGCGATAGGAAAAGCCAGAGAGTGAAGTGGATGGTGGCAGGTAGGAAGCAGGTCTAGACCTCTGAGAGTCTACAAGCTAGTGGAAAAGGCATGAGGAAAAGCCACAGGGAGAAAGAACAAGGTTCATTCAGAGTTTCCTTTCTGGCCGGTCACCACCAGCATCAGGGACTCTGGAGAAAGAGCCCATCCTCTGCCTGGTCCTAATACTGTATACACAGTTTGTTGATCTTGTCAAAGATGGGGGCAGGGAGTGGAATTTCTTCCCTTCAGTTTGTACCATCTCTGAGGTCATTGCTATAATGTTCCATTGTTCCTAAGCTTGAGTGAACCATTCATCACTGCAAACGACTAGGGGAAAACAAAATGCACAAAAGGCATTTTCAGATACAGCAGCCTGAGAATTTATGTCTCATCACTTGGAGGTTAGAAATGTAGCTAAAATGAGGCATATGTCTCATGAAATGTGGAAGAGAGAAATTTCAGAGTCACAAGTTCAGACCACTAATAAAGATGATTTAATGATGATTGTTGTAGGAGTTTGAATTCCTACTGTATGACAATTGCACATCTGTATTATCATCATTAGACCTTTCTTTGGCTCTTTTTGGAGTCTTTGGAAAAGTCTTATAAGGTTTACTCTAAAAATATTATTTCACAAATGAAGTATTTGAGTAGAAGACATAGGATACCCTCAAACTTCGGCTAATGTTTTCATCACTGGTGTTAATTTAATTTCTTGAGTTATTTAGGTCAAATATTTCTATCATGGAAGTTGTTACAAGCGGAACTGTGTAACCCCAAAATTCATATGTTGAAGTCCTAACCTCCAGTACCACAGAATGTGGCTGTGTTGGAAGACAGGGCCTTCAAAGGGATAGTTAAAGTAAAATGAGGTGATGTGGGTGACGGGTACTAATTCAATATGACTGGTGTCCTTATAAGAAGAGGAGATTATGACACATGCACACAGGGGAAAGACCATGTGAAGACACAGGAAGAAAACTGCCATCTGTTAGCCAAAGACAATGACCCTCAGAAGAAATCAACCCTGCCAATACCCTGATCTCAGACTTCTAGTTTCCAGAACTGTGGGAAAATAAATTTCTATTAAGGCACCCAGCCTGTGTGATACGTTGTTATGGAAGCCCTAGCAAACTAATAACTAGAAGTCTTTATAGTTTCATGAAAGGAATAAAGAGAATTCTCCCAAAACTTTTTAATCATCCTTTCACAGTAAATATATGTAACTCATCTATAAACTATTCGGTATTTGGTATAAGTTATTCATTTAAAAAAAAAAACTCTGTTAAGAAAAGATGTTCATTGGAGATAAATTAGAAAATATACATAAGCAAAATGAAGAAAATAAAAATCATTCATCCTTTATCAACCAATATTATGATTTATCACCAATGATTTATCCTTGCAGATATATATAGTAATGGTTCAAAATATTCTGATGGAGCATGGACTTTTCCCACAGGACTTTGGTCAAGTTTGGGCAAGCTGGAAACTTCATGAGCTTCCATTTTCTCATCTATAAAATGGGGATAATAAGAACTGCCTTCCTGGGTGTTTTTGTCAGTTGTACAATATATAATAATGTACAGTATATAAGCACTTAACAAAGTGCCTGGCACATAGTAAACAAACAATAAATGGTCTGTATATTTTATATAGCCTGTATTTTACTATAACAAGTCATTCTGCACATGCTATTTTTACAGTCTGCTTTTTTTTTTTCATGCTTGGTATAGTTTCATTACTAGCTGTTTATGAAGTTCTGTTTCTGGGTATTTAAGCACCCCACATATAAGAATATTGTTTTCGGGCTTCCCTGGTGGCTCAGTGGTTGCGAGTCCGCCTGCCGATGCAGGGGACACGGGTTCGTGCCCCGGTCCGGGAAGATCCCACATGCCGCGGAGCAGCTGGGCCCGTGAGCCATGGCTGCTGAGCCTGCACGTCCGGAGCCTGTGCTCCGCAATGGGAGAGGCCACAGCAGTGCGAGGCCCACGTACCGTAAAAAAAAAAAAAAAGAATATTGTTTTCTGGTTTCATGATGTTTTCATTTGAATAGCCTTTCTTCAGCCCTCTTGGTGTAGAATTTCATGCTGCTTGAAGACTCTTGGTCTTTTAGCAGCCTCCTTGCATTTAGGAAGACTTCCAAAAGCACAGTTGGGGATTGAGAACTCGTTCAAATCTGAGACGGTGCCAGTGGCAAAGAGAAAACAGAACTGTTCCTGCTGACTCTGCACTGCAGCTGCCAGATGCCTTGGTTAGCTTGCAGAAAGGGAAACAAAATGGAATGGCTAAACGAAATGCTTTGGAGACGACATGGTGGTGGCAGAACAGGGGTTTCCTCCGCTGGTGCTCTTAGCAGTGGTTCTAAGGGTCAGGATGCCCCAGGCCCACATGTCTTGAGTCAGAGCCAGGCCACCCCATGATGCGGTCAGCCTATAGCCTACAGGAGGGGGCTCCAGCCGGACTGCTGGAGAGCTTTTTTTTTTTTTGCGGTACGCAGGGCTCTCACTGTTGTGGCCTCTCCCGTTGCAGAGCACAGGCTCCGGACGCGCAGGCTCAGCGGCCATGGCTCACGGGCCCAGCCGCTCCGCGGCATGTGGGATCTTCCCAGACCGGGGCACGAACCGGCGTCGCCTGCATCGGCAGGCAGACTCTCAACCACTGCGCCACCAGGGAAGCCCTGGAGAGCTTTTAAAACATGCTACTATCCAGGCTCACCCCACAGATTCTAATTTCAGGGTTCCGATTAATCCTGGATGGGGTCTAATTTCTAAGTCATCACAGAAGATTCTGTTTTGCAGCCTGGGTTGAGAACCACTGCTTCAGACCATTCCATAAGCTGGAGAGATCCAGCACGACTCCATCCCCCCTCCCCCATATGCAATTAATGGGACCAATGTCGAACTCTTAACCCAAGGACAGCCAAGACCTAAGTTGGCCTGGGTCCTCTGAGGTGGCCTGTGTTGGGATCTCCAAGGCAATCCCCATATTCAGAGATTTGCTACAGGGACTCATCACATAGTTGGACTCACGGTTAAGATTTATTACAGTGATGGACTAAGGATACATAGTCAGATCCTAATGGAAAAAGACAGGCAGAATCTAGAGAAATCCATGCACAGGCTTCCTATGCTCTCTTTCTATGAAGGGACACACTTGAACACATTACTTTCTCCAGCAATGAAGAATGTAGTAATATGTGTGCAATGCTTCTTCCAGGAAAGCCCAGTAGAGACAGAGCACTCAACATGTTTACTGGGGACTGGTCACATCTGCACTCTGTCTAGATGCATCAAAATTCCAGACTCCCAGAAGGAAAGCAGGTGCCCAGCATAAATATCCTCGTTTGCACAAACAGCCTAGGCACAGAGAACCACCCTTATCAGTTCTGAGAATGGCGGAAACACCCACATACCAGCCAAAGCCCAATCTTGCAAGCAGGCCTTTCCAAAGAGAGCAGTCTCAGGCCTGCTGTGTTAACTCTTTTCTGCACACGACCCAAAACAAAGATGCTGATTATCAGTTAGATGGGTAAATTCTGTCTCGGGAATTTGCCTTGGGAAATAAGAACAGCCTCAGGAAGTTGTTTTGAGAGGAGAAGCGACCACACACAAAGAGAAGCAAAGATAAGAACATGACCGAGTCACACGATGGCGATGCTCCAGTGAAGGGCACAAACTCCAGTACTGAGGATTCAGCAAGGTAGCTCAGCTATTAGATCTCTGTCGGCTCTTCTGCCTCCCAAATCCTGTTGTTCTTCTTTCCCTGAAACCTGTCACCCCAGCCGTTCCTGGGTTTCCATGAATATTCTGTGGAGCCACTTTATAAGTCTGTCCTCCCTATATGTAGCTTATCCTCGCTCCAAACCTCCATCGCTCAGCCAGAGTACGTCTTAATATCTTTTAACTAAAAGAGCTCACAAGCTCGCTGATCACACGATACTGACCCAGGACCACCTCAGAGGTAGGCAGAGAAAGAGCAACTAACCACAACCTCAAAAAAAGGAAAAAAGGCGTGTGAGTCGTCATCCAGACTAGGCTTCACAAAGCCACAGTTATTCTTAGCCACACACTGCCCTCCACATCAAGTGGACTTTTGGCTGAATTGGGTGATACCTTTGCAGAAATGATTACAAAGTTTTGGTGATGGAGACCATGAAGATGTGGTCTTTGTGGTCCCGGAATACAAAACAACTAATGGAGAATTGTGGAAAAGTTCCCAGCTCTATGAAACTCATCCAGTTAGAACTTGGTCTCACTCATTTAATGTTTAGCTGGACGTATCTATGGACTTCAAAATCATTTTAAACAGTGAAATAACCACATAAATATTCAGTTCAGATGCTGTGAAATTCAAACTTTTAGGTTGAAGGATTAAGACCTTCCTCTATCAAAAGAGCACGAGTTTATTCCTCTCCATTCTACAACCCATCTTTCCAGTGCTAACACTATCACCATTACATGTTCTTCCTATCACAGTGGTTGTTGATTCAAATAAATCAGAGAATGTTAGAACTGGAAGAGACATTACCAATCACCTGAAATTCAAGCCTCTGGTTTCAGAGATGAGAAGCTATAGGCCCAGCAAGATTTATAGGCTTATCCAAGGTCTCACAGCTGGCTTGAACCAGAGCAGAACTAGAACTCTTAATCTCCTGACTCCCAGGCTAATTTATTGCCACTCTGGGCTCTTCGTGTTGGTCTTTTTCTGTGAGAGAGAATTCAGGCTCCAAAACTGTGGATAACTTCTGACTATTTTTGCAGCTGCTATCTTTCCAAAGTCTATTATCATTCCCAGAAAATATTAACATTCACAAGGCTGTGGATTTGTGATTGTGCAATAAGTAAATAATACATCGTTCTCAAATGTGCTAATCTTTGCCAACCAAGATCACGTGTTTGTAAATACCAGGAAGCTACACTCAAAATATGTACTTTTGAGTCTCTAAGAACAAGTCAGCAAAATGTGTTTTTTGCTACAGTTACACTTAAAAGAGAATTTAACCTTCACTCACTCATTTACTTTTAAAACTACGTCACATGACAGTATTCAATTCAAAAAAGGTAAATGTTACCTGTATAACAACTTTACTCAGACGTTAGGCATCAGTTAATCTATCAGTGATCAATGAAAACTAACTTAGTTAACCATTATTAGAATCCCAGCTGTTCCAGGATTGGGTGTGGTGAAGGGAGACAAAGCAACACAAAGTAAGATACTCTCAGGGCATTTAATGTGCAGAAGACAAAATGCAGAAAGATATTAAAAATGTGCAGAAAAATATTAAAAACAATAAGCACTAGATCATACAGTATATCTTACAATAATACCCCAAGAACTCAAGGACGAGAGAGAATAGCAGAGACAGGATGGGTCCAATTAATAGTTTTCTGACTGGGCATTTGTGATTGGACGTGGTTAAAATAGAGCATTTTTGCTCCGAGGCAGAGTAGAAAAGCAGGACAACTTTGATGTCAATGTGATTTTTATTTCTAATTTTTTCATCCACATAATGAGTATTTATTGAGCACATTTTTATGTGCCTAACACTTTGCTGGCCATTGCAAAGGATCCAACTACGGGAGCATTGCTTAAATTCTCAAGGCCTCAGATTCCTTACCACTGAAATATGAAAAGTGTATCAGATAATATTAGGTCCCTTCTAGTTCTTACTTTCTATGAGTCTAACATCTCCAAGATGAAGAAAGAATTCCTGATAAGCTCTTATAATATTAGGTCCCTTCCAGTTCTTACTTTCTATGAGTCTAACCTCTCCAAGATGAAGAAGGAATTCCTGATAAGCTCTTACAATCTGTTTGAAACAACAAAATTAGTGTGCATGGAAACAGGAATACACAATACCTGATTTTCAGGGGTTCTAAAGTTTTTTGCCCTCCTAACACACAGGAGATTTATAACACATTTCTTTCAGTGGCTCAGTCAGTACACTTGGAGAACATGCCCCATAGAGGGGAGAATCAAAATGGCAGTGGAAAACTAAATAGGTTTGAAAAGTTCTCCCAGGTGATCCAGACATGAGTCCCTCTTCTCAGAGGGGCTCTGCCACCTCTTTGCTCAAGTAAGAATCATTGGATTAAATGTTCAAATGAATGGAATAGTTCTGATGAAATGTGCTGAAATGGTAAAGAACAAAAACTTTCTTCTTTCATTCAAGATAAATTCAAATACCTACTGTGTTCCAGTCATTGTGCTAACTACTACGAATTAAAAATAAAGAAGCAAACCAGAGACCCAGCCCTTCAGGGACTTACAGCATGGTAGCCTAGGTCAACTACAGGACACTACAGGCTACAAATATCAGAAAATCTGACAGGCTTAAACACTAAGGACTGTGATTGGATGATGTAGCTGGAATCCTAAAAGTAGGGCAGGCGTCACAGTTGGCTTCATCTAGTGATTCCAATTAGTTGGTTTCAAGGAACCTTGGCTTCAAGTCCCAGCTCCTCACTTACTAGCAACATGACTCTGGCGAGTTGTTCAGTTTCTCTAAATCTCAAGTTCAACATCTGTAGAACAGGAATAATAATTGTTCCTGCCTCAAAGCGTTGTTATGAGGATTAAATGGGACAATGGTAATGAAGCACTTAGCCTGATGCCTAGAAAAAAGCAAAGGCTCAAAACAGTTATTATCTCTATCATCATAATTAAAGTGGCTGACTATGTGCAAAAATGAGACTTAAAAAAAAAAAATACAGAATTTTACAACCCACAGCTAAGCTTGTGAAAAAAGACAAAAAGTTGGTTGAAAAGTGATTCGGGAGCTTACCTGGTGGTGCAGTGGTTGAGAGTCTGCCTGCCAATGCAGGGGAAGCGGGTTCGTGCCCCGGTCCGGGAAGATCCCACATGCCGCAGAGTGGCTGGGCCCGTGAGCCATGGTCGCTGAGCCTGCACGTCCAGAGCCTGTGCTCCGCAATGGGAGAGGCCACAACAGTGAGAGGCCCGCGTACCGCAAAAAAAAAAAAAAAAAAAAAAAAAAAGTGATTTGGAAAGGATAATTTGCAAAATGTAGCAGAAGCCCTTTCGGAGAAAGGAAGATAAAAGGGTGGTAACTGGAGGGAGATCTCAGGATGGAGATAGAACTCGCTATTTTGGAAGTAAAGAAACCTGGGTATTTTTATAGTCTGCGAGGTGGGATCTAGTAGAGGTGAAGAAGCTGAAAATACTAGAGAAAAAGAGAATATTGCAAATTGCAGAGGAGATGGACACCAAACACAGGTGTAGGGATTTGCCTTGAGCAGGTGATATGATGACAATTTTTTGATTATTCCATTTTACTAAACGCTTACCTATGCCAGGCACCAGCCTAAGTACTACGCATGTTATCTTACGTTAGCCTCACAACAACGTTACGAAGTGCATACTTTTTATCTCCACTGAGCACCTCTGTTCAAATCTAAAACTGAGGTTTGGAAATTGTTAAATAACACCTAGGGCTTCCCTGGTGGCGCAGTGGTTGAGAGTCTGCCTGCCGATGCAGGGGACGCAGGTTCCTGCCCCGGTCCGGGAAGATCCCACATGCCGCGGAGCGGCTGGGCCCATGAGCCATGGCCATTGAGCCTGCGCGTCCGGAGCCTGTGCTCTGCAGCAGGAGAGGCCACAACAGTGAGAGGCCCACATACAGCAAAAAAAAAAATAATAATAATGAACAAATTTTAAAAAATTAAAAAAAAATAACACCTAGTAAAAATGGAACACAGATATGAACTTGACTTTCACACCAAAACCTGTGTCTTGATACCTAAGTTAAACTGAGGTAACGAAATGAGAAGAGGTGCATATATTACATATACTAAAACATCTGAAGCTTGGGGATAGCAATTAGTGGGAGTCTGTACTGGATAGAATCCGTATTCTCCAGGAAGCATACAAAATTAACTACTGAGATACAGGAGTTCAGACAATGTCTAGAAGTCACAAAAGAAGGAAAAGAATTACTGGGGGAGAGGCAATAGTCAATAAGAATTTTCCAGAATCAATGAAAGACTTAAATGTTCAGATTTAAGAATCACAATGAATACTAAGCTAAACAAGCAAAAATTAAGCCACACTTAGATTCACCCGGGTAAGACTGCAGAACACCATTGATAATAAGAAAATTTTAGTATTCAGAACAAAAAAACCCAGATTACCTAAAAAGTTACAATTAGACTAAAGCAGACTTCTCAACAGGAAAAAACAAAGACCACAAAATAATAGAAAGTGCTGAGGAAAAATATCTGCTAATGTCATTCAAGAGGAGAGATAAAGTTTGAGCGTGTGTGTTTTCAAACAGTCCCTGAAAGAACTACTAAAGAATGTACTTTAGAAAGAGGCAATTTAACAGAAAAGGAATGAGTGGAGAGCAAAAACCAGTATGGATCAAAGAACTTGGTAAATACTGATACTTTGGTAAATATTCATTCACTATTTGAAATAACAACAATAATAATGACTACTGAAGAGAGGAATTTAAATGAAGTAAAACTAAGATACTTGAAAAATAGAAGAAGGGAAAGGTGATTTAAATTAAAGAATTCTAAAGTCATTATTTTGTTCAGAAATAGTGTAGACATATCAATTTTTGACTTTTTAGAGTATGTTTCTTTTTAATGTAAGAGTAACCGTTATCAAATTACAATCTCTACTTTTAAAGGGAGAGAACTACAAAATCACGGTTTTAGAGTGAACATAGGAATGGGTGTGACTAACTGTAGGTGTAATTAATTTCTATAGAGAAAAGGATCTAAAGGAAATAGGACCAAATGTTAGTATTTGTTAGTATCTATTATTTTCTGTATTTTTGAAATATTTTGCAATTAATTTTTTTTAAAAAAGAAGAAGTTTCTGGTGCTTTTAATTGACAGGTTTTGCTTGATCACATATCAACCCACAATCGCTGAACCAGCGAAGCTCATATTTGTCTAGCTAGGGCCTCACCACCTGCAGAAGCAGAAGTGCATGATATGTTCCTTTCTGTTTCTGTAAGCAAAGTGTCCCTGTGAGGCATCTGGACTTTGAGCACGTGAGTCAGGCTCATAGTTACAGCCTGTCTCACCAGGTCACAGCGACCTTTGTGATTATCACTTAGATGCTTCTGGAAGGATAATCTTAGTAGTCTTTCAAAGTCCTTTCCAAGTCTCTGTCAGTCTATGTTTATCATTTTCATGGTCTAATTGGGCAGTTTTCATAAATTGATACAAAGCGTCTTCTGCATGAGCACAGTCAAGCTTTACAGCTGTTGTAAAGAGAGTATCACTCTAACTCTGCCTGGCTAGAGTTGGTTGGTTGGTTTGTTTTAATGGGATATGAGTCCTTTAATAGCAGTCTAATCCCTTCAATTTACAAAAAAGTGAGGGCTAGAGAAATCAGTCTTCTTGCCCAATATCTTACAACTAATAAATGAGAAAGCTGAAAATCAAATTTTGGACCCATCACTATCATCATTCTCTAAGATAATGCCTACATTCCTAAGCTGTTACAGGAAGAAGTATATTATCTGTGAAGATCCTCAAAGTATCGATCACAAAGACATCATGATTTATAGCCACCTGATTTAACCCCAGTGGAACAGCAAAGTGCAGTGCCTCTGGCATTCGAGGCCACACCCCTGGGCTATTCATGTCTAGCCTGTGCCTATCCAATGCAGCCAGGCTCCTGGGATCTTCAGAGGTAAGTCCTCCTGCATGACTCCAAGTTGTGAATCCAAGTTGTGAAGAGTTTGAGAAAGACACATTTGCTGACAACACAACCTTAACAACAGCCATAATGTTGCTAACATGGTTAGACACACCTCACTGGAATGATCAAAACTGCCCAGGTCACCTGCTGTTGGGTTAAAGAACAACTACCCTGGAGAGGACTCTGAGAAGTCACAAAGGACGCCGAGATCTAACCACAGCACTTTTCAAACTTTCATGTGCACGTGAATCATGCAGGTATCTTATGAAAGTAGAGATTCTGATTGAGTGGGCTGGGGTAGGGCCTGACATTCTGCATTTCTAGCAGACTTCCAGGTGGTACCCATACTGCTGGTCCCACGGGTACCCTTCAAGTAGCCAGGCTTTTCCCCGTGCACAAAATTCTCACAGGGTCTGTGATGAGACTGTGCTTCTCTAGGGCAGGACTTTGGTGGCCAGGGAGGGTTGGAAGCAGGTAGACTGTGTGAGCAGTATGCACAGAACTAGTCACGTGCCACAAGAGTTACGGGGGTGAACACATGACCATGAATGATTAATGAACCTGAAGGAGAAGGCTTCTGGGAGAGGAAGGTTTCCTTTTTTTGAGAGAGGTTTTGAAAGTGGCTCTTGATGGTTCATTCACCTTCCAGCCAAGATGGAGTAGCCAGCACCAGTACCCTCCTGCCGGAAACTACTAAAACACAGGGTAAAAATATATAAAACAATGATTTTCAGACATTGGACACCAGGTTGTGCAGGACAGTAATCCCTGGGAAAGGGGGAAAACTGAAAAAAATAAAACAGAGTGTCAGTGAGCTGTGCAACAACTTCAAGCAACCTAATTTTATGTGATTGGATTAACTGGGGTGGAGTGGTGATAGAAGAAAATGTTGGAATAGATAACAGTTGAAATTTTTCCAAATTGGATTTAAAAAAACAGAAACTCAAGATTTAACAATCTCAATGAGCCCCAAGCACAAGATAAAAGAAGAAAAGAAAGGAAAGAAAGAAAGGGAGAAAGACCAGATCATTATAGTAAAGATAATTTGTCAGTGGTGGAAATCTGTAAAATATTTTCCTTCAAAGAAGTCCGTATGTTAACCAGTTTTGAAGAACCTGTTTTAAATGAATTGCTGTTCTCCTTTAAGTCAGTACTGCAATGATGATAGTTTGATTTCTGTTTCTGCAGAACTCAAAACTAGCTTGGATATGTGAACAGATCTCATTGTTCTGCTAATGTATTATTCATCCTGGTCACATGTTCAGGCCAGACGAGGCTCAAAAGGCAGCCACAAATTCTGTGCCCATGAAATTATCTGTTTCACCACAGCTACGAATCCTATATTCCTTTCACGTGTGTATTTAGGGGCTCGATTTCCATCCCATTCTTCATTTAGATATACTGAAGGCTGACATGGTCTATATGACCTCCTGCAAACTACTGTGAGTGAAAATACGATGACGATTTTTTCCTACTTAATTGTTCCACGTTTCACATACCCTTCAGGTCTGCAATGTCCTCTCAAGCAATGCTTGCTCCCCCTCTCACAGTTTCACAATACACACCACTTCCTGTCCAAGAGCACAAGGAGTGTCCAAGAATCCAATGATGAAAGAGGGAGAGAGGGAACTGGACGCTGTCATCAGCCACCTAGCACCACTGTCACTCTTGGCCCTGCTCTAGCTAATGGTTGCTTGTCCCTGCTCTGGGTTATAGTTCCAAGGTTTCAGCTCTTCCACCCTTTGATGCTTAGCCACTTCTTCTGCAAAGGCTTGATATCATGCCAGAGTGAATGTGTCATCTAGGAGGGGTTCCTGCCCTCAACACACTCTGCCCTGAAGCCAGCCTTTACCCAAAACCCTTAGACCCCTGCACTGAGTCTTGGATCCCTCGTCCTCCTGGTAAGGTCTGCTTTAGGGTCCATGCTGTCCTTCCCTGTCAGCAGACTCCAGTTCAGCCTAAAGGTTTCTCTAATCTACCTTTAGCAGGTCCAGGGCATTCCCATTTCTTCCTCATAGGAAGGCCTGATCTCTTTATGTAATTGGTCTCCCCTTGTCCGGAACTCTGCATACCAAGCGAAGGGCTTGGATAAGGGCTTGTATCATCAGATACAAAACGTTCTGTCCCCTTTCTCAGGATATCAGCTCATTCGAGTCTCATCTTTGATAACTAGGAGAAGGCTACTCATCCTTCTCTTGAGGAGGACTTCATGCATAAAAGTGAAACAAATGTCAATGCTTAGGAGATTTCTTTATCTCTTTCTATAAACATGGAATTTGCTCACATGATATTTTAGAATTCTGCTTCCGCCCCTCACCCCATTATTCAGAATCTCCACCATACTAAGAAAGCAGAAAGAATTCCAAAGGACATATATCTATAGGTGGAAAAGAATCGCACTGCTTTTGTTTGTTTATTTTAATACCAATGATCATTTTTAGACATCAAGACCTTCTAACAGATTCTAATTCCAAGGAATCCCAAGCTCCCTATAAGTCCTCCCGGCTCCTATCTTGCCTATCTTAACATAAATGAGTCCTCTCCTACCGACTTGGGCGCACAAGAATTTCCTGTCCTCCCTGCTCCCAGGCCGGGGCCTCTCTACCAGGGAGTTGTCTCCACTTGTGCCACAAAGGGTAAGCTCAGATGCTCATAGTTTGGAACTCTTCCCTTGCCCTTCCTGGGTGTGACTGAGGAACAAAAACTAGGAAGGAGACATCCCAGAGAGTGGATGTTTCTCACTTAGATCTAAAAAATCTCTATCCCAATAAACAAGCCCTTCACAAACGACCAATCAGAAAAACTGTTAGTACCTCTAGCATCTAGCCATTGCCTAGCACATAGTAGGCACCTGTTCAATACTGAATAAATAAATGAACAAATCTGTGCCTTTCCATGTGTCTCTGACTGCAGCAAATATCGTGAATTTCAATCACTTAATATATTATACTTCTATATTCGCACTTTAACAGGAACCTCCCAAAATCTTAAGGCAAAAGAAATTATTATTGCTCCAAAACACCATGGTTACTCTAATAATAGGATTCCAATATTGGTTATTTTGGCTGTCTGAGGATCATTAACACTAGCTTCTACAACAACCAACCCTAAAACTTCATCAAGCCACAGCTGTTTTATTTCTAGTCCACTCACATTCTGATGTTCATTGGGTGGCTCTCCCAGGTGGATTTCTTCTAAGCTTTAACTCAGGGATCCAGGCTCCTTCCATCTGTGGCTCTGCCTCCTGGAAAGGAAAAAGAAGAGTAGAAGATCTAGGAAACGTGAGTGGCTGTATCACTTCTACTAATATTCTATTGTCCAGAACTAGTCTTGTGGTCCCAGCTAGATGCAAGAGCATCTGGTGGGAAACGTGATTTTCTTGTTTGCTCAGGAATTGAATGTATACAGTTTGGTGAACACATTGCACTATCTTTGCCATAGCGGCTAAAGGAGAATTTCATGTTGGGGGGCCAGGACCTCACTAACATTGTAACCTTTACCCTATTTCTCCTATGCCTTTCTCTTCGGTGCAGATTCATCATGCATATCCCCTCAGTCAGTCACTTAGAATATAAAAGCTTTCACTATGATCTGAAAAATTAAACACATTATACAAGTAGGGTTGTTCCATGTAAACAGTTTGGTTTCAAAGTCCATGAGTGTGTTGCTTATGAGACAAAAATTGTCTAGAGAGTCAGCAAATATTTGCTATTGATGGTGAAAGTGACAGCAATGATTTCCTCTGCCTGATCTCTGGCCTTAACCCTTTCCATCTCAAAACTCTCCCTACAAAGTCCTGCAACTCTTCCCAGTTTCACTCTGTTCAGTTCCCAGTTCTCCTGGGGGAAGTAAAGTCATTTCTACAGCCTCAGGTCAAGCCAAAATGAAGTCTTCTCAAGTCACGATTTTGGGTGCTAATCCTAACCTTCTACAGCTATTCCCTCACTGTCCACTGCTATTCATTATATGTACTTCTCTCTGCATCTAGGTAACTTCTTTCTTACCTATCATCCTCTACAGATCTGTGGGCCTAAGTACCACCTCTGTGTGGCACGATCAACAGCATACATTGAAACAGGGTCCCTTATCACTACATCCTCAATGCTTACTATGGTCTTACTGTTGTCACTGACCTCCTCACCAGCTTCCAGAAAGGAGAGGATTCTGTTGACAAATTCTTCTTCTCCACTTCCCAGTTAGCTGTTTGTACCCAGGATCGCCTCACCCTCAAGCCAGTGATCAAAGGGCCTCGGGGAAATCAAAAGGGCTTAGCAGCAGAAGGAGCCCTGATTTCTATCGGCATTTGCTGAGAACCTACTGTTTTCTACACAGTTCTAAGAGCTTTCAATGCATTGTCTCAAGGAATCCTCAGAATGCCTAAAGACTATTATGACTTCCCTTTTACAGGAAGTTCCGTAACTTGCCCAAGGCACACACTAATGGTGGAGCAGCATCCAGGCATCATAGATCATGAAGCAGCATCAATGGTGTGGATGTGTGTGGAGAGAAACAGGAAGGCGGGGAGGGTATTCCCTCCTCTGTGCTAACGGTGGGACTACCATGTGAAGAAAATCTGGGCAGGAAGATGCCAGTGCCCTGCTTCTCCCCCTCCCCCTCCCCCAGCTGCTGCACCCAGAGCCAGGGGCTCGCAGCCGTCCTCCCTCTCTGGCAGGCCCAGATGCAGTTTCAAATGGCTCATTTTTCAACTCTCAGTACCTAAATGGGTCAACTCCATTCAAAGGGGAAAAGAGAAGGAAGCTGTGTTTTGGCATTTAACCCCAAAAGCATTCTTCCAGCCAGTTTTTCCATTAATAAAACCTGCCCTTTAAACCTCCAGTTTTCAGAAAACTTGTACCATTTACACAGTCACAGAAAGACAATCAGCAAGCCTCATACTCTCAGCATGCCGCCTCTGACTACTTGATAAGGAACCTCAGAAGACAAACTGCAGATGGTTCACTGAACTCTTCCCTCGGAAACACAAAGCACCTCGTTCCTGTCACGTCCCTGGTGACAAGGAGGAACCACAGCTCTCCTCACACGGAGCAGCCGGGACGGAAGCTGAGCAGAGGCTTCATCTGCCCCGCGAACCCACGCTGTCACCCTTCGTGCTCCTGGCCGTGCTGGCTCAGCTGCTGAACCGCGTGTACACTGTTGCCACCTCCTAGGGCTCCTTTCCCCTCCCCACTCCCAGCTGGATCACTTTTCTCTTGTGCACGTTTAAAAAGCACAGTCAGGTGAACAGAAACACAGCAGCTTCTGAGAACAGTCAGACTAGAACAGTCTATGTTCCAAACTGAACTTTCTGATCTTTTTGTCTTACTTGCTGTTCAGAAAGGAACTTGCAAACGCCATCCCTGTCCAGTTTTGCTTTGCAAAGGGAGCCAACAAAGTTCATTGAAACCTCCCCACCTTCCCAGGGTCTCAGGCACGGAGGGATGTTGCCAAAGTAGGTGTGAGCTCCCTTTTCCTTAAAGAGCTGACTCTTAAGAGAGGGTCAGTTAACCACCTTCCTATCGCAACGAAATGACTTAGTTTCAAATTCTTACAAAAATCACATCAGAATCATGGACTCTCGGAGTCTTTTTTGGATGCTTTGGCCACAAGTTTGCTGGCATTTAAAAAAATCAACAAATCTTTTCTGACGAAAAACAATTCTTTTCATCCCTCTATTTGAGAATTTATTTCAATTTTTCCTAACAATCCCAGTGGAGTTTTTTTTTTTAACTTTTTATCTTCTATTGGAGTATATCCGATTAACAATGTTGTGATAGTTTCAGGTGCACAGCAAAGCGACTCAGCCATGCATATCCATGTATCCATTCTCCCCCAGACTCCCCTCCCATCCAGGCTGCCACATAACATTGAGCAGAGTTCCTTGTGCTGTACAGTAGGTCCTTGTTGGTTATCCTTTTTAAATATAGCAATTGAAACCAGTGGAGTTTCAATTTGAGAATGGGCAACAATATTTAGGATGAAACTTCTTGTCCACTCTTGCCGGGCAGGTGCTCCCACAGGGGGTCAGGGAACTGGCAGATCCCCTGGGCTTCTTGGCATCTGCCTTCTGACAGTCACTGCAGGACAGGGGCAACCAGTGCTTGGGTGGGGTGACAGGAGCCCTACCTCACCCACCTCCACATCTACTCCCATCATGATGGAGACGCACTGAGATGAGAAGGGAATCATCTAATGCAGGAGGGAATCCATACAACCACATAGTTTATCTTCGTTTTCAGTGTTCAAAATCTCATACCACACCACACCACACACACACACACGGCCACCCCATGTGTGCCAAACCCACTGAGCTGCGGCTTAGGTTCCACAATTTAAGTAGCAGATGTCATGTACTACCTTGCTTCGTGGTTTATCACGTGTTGCACAGCTGCAGCTGCTCTGAGCCGACAGGACGTCATGAACTGCTGTGGCACGTGGGTGGGGTGCAGTGGGGGGATGCCCCTCCTCCTTACTACCACGTTATTGAAGACACCTTTTAATGCTATTAGTACAACAGTTTTTACTGACCAGGAGACCAGGTTGCTGAGTATCTAAGGATCACTGTCTGCATCTCCCTGAGAGGACCCTGTCAGAAAAAAAAAAAAAAGACAAGAACGGTATCGCATATCAATATCAGGCTTTTGGTTCAGAGGCTACTGTTGCGTAGGAGCCATATTATGTGTAAGGATTCCCACTTCTAGACTCTTTTTGAGCTGTCATTTGATCTTCATCTAGGCCGTGATTCTAAGCCAGCACTAGTCTTCATCACGCTCCCCTGGAGTTACTGGCTTGCATTCTAGAACGGGGCCGCGGCTCGCCTGTTTCGTATCTGCAGCACCTTGCACACGCAGGGCACACCACAGGGCACTGTCACAGGTGTTCTCCGTTCGCCCCACCCTGCTCTGTGCCTGCATGAGGAGGGGTTCCTTGCCTCCAGCTTCTGGATGGATTCCACCCGTGAAGCGCATTGGCAGGAGACTGACGGAGGGAGGATGCAGCGATAGAGCCCCTTCCGACCAGGCTTCAGTCTGGCAGCAGCTACATCCCTCTGCCAAAGCCACAATGGCCACGGGCAGCCTTTCCTTTGGCTGCGGCTCTCACTAGCTCTCACCAATGATTACTCCCTCCCTTTGCCCTGCGGGCCCTGCTGCTCGTCTTAGCCAGCACAGGGGGTCTGGGTGGACCTACACACACAGTATTTGCCAAATCGGGAGTCACTGCGTTCTCACACGCTAAGTGCATGTGAAGAAATTTCTAGAAGTAGTTCTCAAACAGTACTCCCAAAGTTCACCGGAAACTGGCGCTGGAAGAAGTCCCTGCTCTTAATTCCTTTTTATTTATTTTACATAGTGGACTTCCAGGCATGGTTATAATTGCACCTAACTTTTAAATTTTTTTTAAAAAATATTGAAAACCACAGATGCATTATGGAATGTAAGTGGTTTGACATCAGAGTCCTCGTCTATCTTGTTCACTGAGAACCCCCAAACTCTGGAGGAGGGTAGACACAGAGTAGGCTTTTGATAAATATCTGTTGAAAAAAACATAAATGAACAATCTGTTAACCCACTGAATCCTCACAACAGCTGTATGTGAAAGATGAGGCGGGTATTTTCTCCCACACTTTCCTAGGAGGAAACTCAGCTTCAGAGACTTGACCAAAGGCAAAGTTGCCTGTGCCCACCATGAGTTTGGTCTTGGTGGTTTGTTAAGAATAAATATGCCTGGGCATGGGGGCTATGATGTGTTCACACCCTTTCTCCCAACCATGTTAAAAGGTGCCCAGAAATGAGCAAACAGCAAAGATGACAGAAAATTCGAGTATTTTGTGCAGTGGAAGATTAACAAATCTATAGTTAGTAACTTGGTATAAAATAAAAAGTCTTTCATCTGACGTGAGGGCAGCCTCATGGTCACCCTCCTCACCCCCTTCACTAGGTCAGGGACACTGGTCCCCTAATTGCAGTGCTGGGACCTCTTTTACCAGATCCTATTGGTCTGATGGATTTCTTCTTTTCTCCCGTACCCTTTCTTCTACCCTCAGATTCCCAAATATTTAAGATCCAGGATCTACCCTCAGAATGTCCACTCCCTACCTGAGAACTGCTGAGCCAGTCATCTAAGCCCCTAGACTCTGCAGAGCTTCTGTTTCCTCCAGGGCATCACCCTTCCTTTTCCCATGCTTCCTCCTCCTCAGGCCGCAGAGCAGAAGCAGGAGCCCAGGGGTCAGAGCTGAACACGGGAAGTGGAGGGGCACAGGTCTCAGCCTGCAGCGGTAAGAGACCAGGAGTCAGTCCAGGGACGGCAGTCTTGGTGAGCAGACCATCAAGCTATTACTTTAAGACACCTCAGGGCCTGGGCCACCTGCCTCAGGTATAAACCAAAAGATAACAAAGTGGGGGTGGAGAGGTCCCAGCATCCCTGGGTCTATCATCTCCTCCGCAGCTGGGAAGCTCACCAGCTCTCCTTAAGCCCAGGACTCACTTTACTCACTCCTAGAGCAGGTGGATGCCCACCTGGTGTGTGATTTCAGAGGAATCAGAAAACCCTCTCAGCCAGAAACCGCACCAACTCGAGGTTTCTTTCGGGTTAATCACCTTCAAAGTCTATTATTAAAGAGAAGAAGTGAACAGGCAACCACATGGTGCTGTGCTAAGAAGAGTGCAGACAGAGGTAGGCTTTGAATCTGCTGGAAAATTGGGTCTTTGGGTCCTTGCTCAGGAAGAAAGAGGAAAAGAAAGAGTGTCTGTCAAATTAGCAATCACATATGCTGACATTCCACCTAAAAACAGTAACAGGAAAACCAAAAAAATTCTCGAGCTACTCCATGATTTGAGGCCCTCCCCTGTTCACCCCACAGAGGAAAACAAAACACAACCAACACAGCAGCCTGACTGGGATGACTTATTTCATCATGTTGTTTCCTTCCTAATGACTGGTTGATACCCACCCACCGAACTGGGGCGTGTGGGAGATGGGACAAGAGGTCAGTGTGAATTATGAGTATGAACACGTCTCCCAGTTCATTTGGGACAATAATGACCTCAGATATTCTATGAGAGGGTCCCGGTGTACACTGTATCTGATCAGAATGTGTGTTTTAACTTTTAGCTAAGAAAGCAAGGTCATGATAAATAGCCTTGGGAAGGCAATGTTTTTCTTTCAATCAGGAAAACCTGTTTGCCTTTTACTAGCTGGGTAACTGAGCAACAGTTTTCTCATAAGCAAATGGGGTAATGCTAGTTGACTCACAGGGTGGTGAGGAATAAATCAAGTTAGATAACGTACCTAAGGCTGCTATTAAAATGCCTGGGACTTAGACCTTCAACAAATGGTAGCTTTGAAATGGAGGGTAATTATCAGTTAGAATCCATTAAACCTGTAACCTGCCTTCACTGACCAAGCTCGCTTTAGTTGTCGCTACAAAAAACTTGCAAAACACTCCAAGTGTCACATAGCCTAAACAATAAGACGTTTGTTTGCCCAAGTTGTTCTTCAGGAACTTGGAATCAACTGTGTCCAATTTGAGCTCGAGCCAGTTAGGACTGGTTAAGACCACCAACCCTCCAACTGGGCATTCACGAGCCTCCGTTCCATGACCTTTTGACATCAGAGGGCCCAAAACTCACCCTCAGAAGGTGCTAACACCACCGTTTTCTGAACACGTAGCCCATGAGAAAAGCCTGTAGCTTAGTTGCACCTGCACAGGACAATGATTACCTCACCTTTTCTTATTTCCAATCACCTTCCCTCACACTCCCCACACCTCAGCTTTATCCCATGAATATCCCAAGCTCCTTGCCTTCAGGGAGGCCGATTTGAGATTTGTTTTCCCGTTTTCCCACTTGGCTGTCTCATGAATAAACCCTTTCTCTGCTGCAAACCTCAGCATCTCAATGTCTGGCTTGTTGCACATCGGGCAAATGAACCTAGTTTGGTAACAGTTTTATTGTTACTTGGGTGTTCAGAGAGCAACCTGTAGGCATGGGACACAGGCTTTGGGAAAAAATTCTTCTTGGTGAGTTATATGGATGGATGCAAAAAGCTTAGGTACAGGACTTCCCTGGTGGCGCAGTGGTTAAGAATCTCCCTGCCAATGCAGGGGACACGGGTTCGAGCCCTGGGCCGGGAAGATCCCACATGCCACAGAGCAACTAAGCCTGTGCGCCACAACTACTGAGCCTGCGCTCTAGATCCCATGAGCCACAGCTACTGAGCCCGTGGGCCACAACTACTGAAGCCCATGCACCTAGAGCCCATGCTCCGCAACAAGAGAAGCCACCGCGATAAGAAGCCCATGCACTGCAACAAAGAGTAGCCCCCGCTCGTTGCAACTAGAGAAAGCCCACGCCCAGCAACAAAGACCCAGAGCAGCCAAAAATAAAAATAAATTAATTTAAAAAAAAGAAAGCTTAGGTACAGGTAAGTCCCTTGCACTGCCAGGAGCGCTGGGAAGAGTGGGAAGAGGACCTTATTAGCACAGGAACATGAGGTTCCAGGTAGCAGAAGGCTCTGGCTCCCAATGGCAAGTAAGGGAATCCATTTGGGTGGAGCCCAGGTCCCAATCAGTTCCTTCCTTCCCCACCTACACCCTGCCCCTGGCATTGTCGACTCCCACATGAGGGGTACAGAGGCCTCTGGGGACCTCAGGTCAAGGCCAGGTGCACTAAAGGGGAGGAGAAGGACATGGGGAGGGAGTGCCCTGAGGGCTCAGAACAGGGCCTCCAGCTCTCACTCCACCGACTAGAGCCCAAAGGACAACGATCCCTGGAGATTCGCTCAGACTTGTCCCCAGCCTGCGTCAGGCACACATCATTCATCTACATGAGCAGGTTATCCGAGTCCAGCCAGCATCTAAGCCTTCAAGAATGCAGGAAAACCTGGTCAGCCTTCCCTCCACTACTTAATCCTCGCCTTGCCCAGGAGCTTACTGATGCAATGCCTCCTTCCTTCCTGTGTCTAGACTTGGGGGACACCAGAGCCTTGGCACAGCAGGGCCCTGAGATGTGGCTGAACCCCTCACCTTGTAGAGGAGGATGCTGGTGTTCTAAGAGTTAGGAGACTTGCCCAGTCACACACCTAAGTGATGGCACAGCCTGGATCAAAGGCGGTATCTCAGTCGACTCTTAATTATGCTGCATGCGGGTACTTGTCCTGCAGCCCCCGAGAAATGTGATCATTCTCACAGTGTCCTGCAGGGAACACACTTCAAAGTCTGGAGTCAAATCCAGGCTCTAATGGCTGAATGATCTTAGACAAGCCACTGAACCTCACAGAACCTCAGCCTCATCATCTATAAATTAACATAATAATCTGCACTGGTTTCCTTGAGGATTAAATGAGACAGTAGCTAACATAGCGAGTGCGTGCGCTCAACACCAGAGATATTCAGTGCTGCTTACTACTATCATTAATTAAGCTGTGATCGGTCACTGAACTTCAGATTCCTGGAGAAAGCTAGAGGGTCAGGAACCTGGGGAAAGAAGACTCTTCTGAGAAGGAGAAAGCAAAGGCCGGTTAGCTTCACGTCTTTGGCAATTCTGAGGCCCGCTAAACTCAAGATCCTACAGGGGAACTGGGTCCAAGGCCAGAGAACAGAGAGCTCAAAACTTTAAGTTTCTCTAGGCTGTTTTATCACGTTCTTTCTCAAGCATTTAACCTTGGAACATAGGGGACTCAGGGTCAGCAGGAAGAGCACTGAAAGTGACAGGCACAGTGCAGCAGAGCTGTCCTTGGGATGGAAGCAGAATCCCTGGGACGGCGGCGTCCTCACTGGGATGATGTATCTAATAATCCTCCTACAATGACTTCAAACTTTAAAAAAAAAAAAAAAGTGAGAGACAAGACAAGAGGAAGAAAATTAACCCTGAAAATTATTCAATATCAAATTACAGCAACTGATTCTTTGTCAACAGCCATAGAGCTAACAAAACAAAACAAAAGCTGCTGAAACAAGATGGCATCCGCCCCCCTGACGAGTTTTATGCTGGAATTCCAGCTGCTGCCCTATTGACCAAGATACAGTCACACGTTTTTTGAATTATTATTGTCCTAAATTTAACTACCCAAAATGCAAAAAACATCTTTCTTATGGATATTTTTTAAAGGGAGGATTGGAAGGAAAGAAAACTCAAATTTTAAGGACCAAGGCCAACTACTTAAAAATCTGAGTGTTTGTTCTAGAGAAAGATAACCTTGGCTTCACTCTAAAAATTGTGTTTCCCACTTAGAGAAGTTTCTTTAGTGTTTGTTGTAAAGCTGGTTTGGTGGTGCTGAATTCTCTTAGCTTTTGCTTGTCTGAAAAGCTTTTGACTTCTCCATCGAATCTGAGTGAGATCCTTGCTGGGTAGAGTAACCTTGGTTGTAGGTTTTTCTCTTTCATCACTTTAAGTATATCCTGCCACTTCCTTCTGGCCTGCAGAGTTTGTGCTTTGTGATGACCTAGAGGGGTGGGATAGGGAGGATGGGAGGGAGGCTCAAGAGGGAGGGGATATGGGGACATGTGTATGCATATGGCTGATTCGCTTTGTTGTGCAACAGAAACTAACAGAGTATTGTGATGCAATTATACTCCAATAAAGATCTATTTAAAAAAAAATAAAAATTGTGAATTCAACATTTAGCCCTTTCAATGAGAAAGAAAAGATCAGAAAAGGAAGGGAGCACGTTTGTTCTAATATTTAGCTCTTTCCAAGGTATAACCCACATCTGGAATCATTAGATGTCAAAAATGAGAAAGCGCTTTGTAGACATGGGCTTAGCAAACGATGTCCTCGGTCCATTCCTGATCCTAAGGACAAACAGTGTGAGTGTGTGTGTGTTGAGAGAGAAAGAAGCTGAGGACTGCATTCAGGGCTCTTCTGATGTCTTACTTCCCTCTACTGGAGAGAGGCCCGAATATGTGTGTGGTGTGTACATGGTGGGGCTGGAGGTGCGGGTGGGAGCATGGGAAGATGGGGGAAGGGAGAGTGTAAAAGTGGAAAGACTAAAACTTATCTGTCTCAGGCTTGAAGTAAAGCTTCCTTATGACCTACTGCCGGCTTATGATCAGGCCCCAGCATAGGCAGGAGCAGCAGACAGGCCAACTCTGACCTCACAAAGGGGAACTTCAGTCTAAAAACGCTAATCAAACATTTTCTCTGCAGAATCCGCTGGTAAAGAGTTACCTCCAGCATGGACTCAACTATGAACTCATCTCCCAATGGTCAGGGCCCTCTCTCTGAGACTATTTTATGATCTTAGGTTACAAGATAGGCATTGGAAGGGTGATAATTTTGAATTACCAGGGCCCTAGCCTTGATTGGCACCAAATGACCCAGAGAGACTTCCAAGAAATAGAAAAGTGATCTAAACCAGTAAGCCTTAATCTGGGGTCTTCAGATACTCCTTGAAAGTAGTAAAGAAAAGTCTGAGAAATTTCTTTAAGACTGTACTTCAAAAAAAAAATGTATCTTTGGATTCCATATATATGTGTTAGCATACAGTATTTGTTTTTCTCTTTCAGACTTACTTTACTCTGTATGACAGACTCTAGGGGCAGGACAGGAATAAAGACGCAGACATAGAGAATGGACTTGAGGATATGGGGAGGGGGAAGGGGAAGCTGGGACAAAGTGAGAGAGTGGCGTGGACATATATACACTACCAAATGTAAAACCTATAGCTAGTGGGAAGCAGCCGCATAGCACAGGGAGATCAGCTCAGTGCTTTGTGACCACCTAGAGGGGTGAGAGGGAGGGGATATTGGGATATGTGTATATGTATAGCTGATTCACTGTTATACAGCAGGAACTGACACAACATTATAAAGCAATTATACTCCAATAAAGATGTAAAAACACACACACACACACACAAATAAATTTTGATCAGCCATGCAAAAAAAAAAAAAAAACGTATCTTTGGGACTTCCCTGGTGGTCCAGCGGTACAACTCCACACTCCCAATGCAGGGGGCCCAGGTTCGACCCCTAGTCAAGGATCTAGATCCCGCATGCTGCAACTAAAAGATCCTGCACACCACAACAAAGATCCCGCATGTGGCAACGAAGATCCCTCGTGCAGCAACTAAGACCCAGTACAGTCAAATAAATAAATAAATATATACATTTTAAAAACTGTATCTTCCCTTGCCTACTCTAATGCTACACTTACTAGACTCCCAAGGTTTTTTTGCTTTTAGCTAAAACTATGTGAATTCATTTCAGTAATAGAGGTACTAACAGTGACTCACCATGTAATCCAATATTTTAAAAATCCAAGCAGAAATTAGAGGGGTTCCTTACATGATAGATTTCTCACTTCACCAAAATATTCAGCGCTTAAAAATTAGCGTATGTATATGCATTTCACCTTAACCTTTCAATATACATTGAGTCACAGTAAATTTATAATTACAGTTCTACCAAGTCCCCTGGGAATTGTATTTTCAGTTTAGTTCTGACACAAATATTTTAACTGACAGCTGTTCTGGGTGACTGGCTAGCATCCTTTCTGAATGTTGAGAATTTTAATGAGGATAAAATCTAAATCTGAAACTATCCCGTCTCTGCACGAGTAAATGGACATCCTCTTCCTTCTCCTCCATTTTTATAGTGATTTTTAAAAATTTTTTACATACAAAAATCTGTGCATAATTAATGTGTACAATTTGCATTTAGAGATAAGCATAATGACTTTAAACAGTGATAACATGTTGATGAACTCACAATTTTTTCACGTAGATTTCTATTGCATAAAGTGAGGTATAGCCATACTTTGTAAAGACATGTACAAAGAGGATGAAGGGCATTGATGGAACAGATGTCTTCCCTCCCCTTCTCCCATATGCCCAGGGTAATTGAGATTTGTTCTAAAGTCACTCCTCAAGCAATTGGATTCTACGTAAACTTGTAAGGGTTGATACATGGTCAGCCCAGGAGACGTCAGATTGTTCTTTGTACTTTGTTGACACATCAGCAAGCTGGAAATTGTCCTGAGTAGTAGCTTTGGCATGTTCTAGGTCTGGGCCAATGAGGACCGCAGCCAGGGTAAACCCTTCTTGTTTAAATGGCGGTATCTCATTCCCTAATGACCTTGCCTGCCAAAGGAGCTAGAGGCCTTGATTTCTCAAGAGAGAAGATGCTACATATGGCAGATCTAAGCTACTTTCTTTTTCTTGGAGGAAAACCCTTGTGAATTTTGAAACACATAGCTTAGAAAACTCCTATCTGGGAAGTAATGTTTTCTATTAGCATCTATTACGTAGCCTGTTGTAATGTGTTAAGTAAAGGAAATGAGGAAATGATGGTTCTTAATCCAAAAGCATAATAAGACAAAGAATGTATACAATGTCCCACATATTTCATAGAATAGCAAAGAATCCTTGGTCTTTTCTGGGATTTCACAGTTAATTCAACAGGATGATTGCTATATAATTATAAAACCCTGCTGATTTATTTAGTATTCTCTTGAAATCAGACCTTGAGTTAAACACTTGGTGCAAGGAGTTTATCTGAGAGGTGATGCCAGAAAGCAGGAACCAGTGATCTGGGAGAGTGAGACAGAGAAGGAGGGAGAGTTCAGGTAAGGGTGCATTATCTGTCTCCCTGTCTCTGTCTCTCCGTCTCTCTCCCCTCCCCTCTTTTCTCTCTCCTCTTTTAGATCACTCTACAACCGATGGCCATGTGAGTGAGCTTGGAAGAGGAGTCTCCAATCCCAGTCAAGTTTTCAAGAGCTGCAGCTCCAGCTGACAGCTTGACTGCAACCTCATGACAGACCCTGGGCCAGAACTACCCAGCTAAGCCACTCAAAGGTTCCTGAGATTCAGACACTGTGTGAGATAATAAATTTGTTGTTTTAAGCTGCTAAATTCTGAGGTAATTTGTATTGCAGCAATAGATAACTAAGACAGTGTTAGTATTAAGTAGAATATTAAGTAGTAATCAAATATCCGATTTTCAAAGAATACTTGATGACATGAAAAAGTGATAAGTACATATTAGGTGGAAGCAGCAGGAAGCAGAACCTGTGTAGTGTAGTGTGCAGTGTGCTGCATAAATGTGGTTTTTGTGTGATTAGCCCATGTCCATCCCCTCCTTCTTCCACTAACAGAATTTCCCTTTCTCATAGGAAAACAACTCCACGTGTTTCAAGCGGTGCTGACTCCAAACCACGTAGGCCAAACAAGTGAATCAGACCAAATTTAAGTTCCTCATTCCCTTGACACCTGAACTTTTTCTTCCTGGAGTCGTTAAGGGAGAGAAGGGCCTTAACTTCCAAAAAAATTAAAGATGGCAAAGGTAGCAGATGCCCTGGATTGAGTAGTTCTCCAAGTCAGAAGCAACCTTACAAGTTTCAGGAGCCAGTAAACTCTTTTTGCTTAACTGGGATTGGGGTTCTGTTGTAATATACAATATTAGCCCAAATTTTTATAAAAATAAATAAAATTACTTGCAAACAGAGAAAGTGGTAGAATCTACAAAATCAATGAACTTGCTGCACCAGAATTTCTAAAACACAGATTCTCAGGCTTCACACCTGGGAACTTCGACTCAGTAGTTCTGGATTAGAGACCAGAAGTGTGGATTCTTAACAAGCTCTCCGTATAATAACGATCAGCAAACAACAGTGGAAACAACTGAGCCTACAAGACTAGATTATAGTGAATATTTCTTTTCCTCTACACGTATTTTCCAATTTTATAATGAACAAGTATTATTTGTGTAACGAGTACATTTCTTAAAAGGACAACTGTAACTTAATAATGTTTAATTTTTGACCTGAAACTTTTATTGTGAGGAATCACATACCCCACTGGTTAATAGATCAGCAGACATAAAATACTCAGACATGTATTCATTGTGATAGTAAACATTTTCTTGTCTCTGATAAAGAGTACGGTCCAGCTATTGGGGCAAAGTATACAGAAGGGAGAGAGAATCCAGCTCCCCAGGGCCTTTCTTATCTCTCAAAACGCGGATGAGGGTCACACCAGATCAGGGGAGTCTTGAATCTCCTCCCACTCAGGCTTCTATTTCCTGCTAATGCCAGAAGCACATCATTAATATCCTAACTCCAGCCCCTTCCCTACAAGACAAAGAAACTTCCCCATGACTGTCACACAGACTTACTATCCGTCCTGGTCAGATTTCTTCTTTTTAACAACCCACAAGAATTCTGCTGCTGCCCAAGGGACTTCTTGCTAAGGGCTGACCAAGGCAGCAGACCTAACCAACGCCCATCTCCACGATGTTTAAATCTGTGTTTTGTCTACATGTTGATTTTAAAAACTGAAAACAAATAAGGAACACTTATATTGTTATGTCTATGTAATATTGATCACTACAGGGCCAAGCAATGTCCTGGGATTGCAATTCCTTCTCTCATGTCCAAATGATCCTGAAGTTTAGATCTAATGGCTTCTCCCTTCTTACAGGCTATTCATTCCTCAAAAATCATCAGCATTTTTGTTTGTTTGTTTGCTTCAAATCTGGACCTTGGCTTTAGGATGTGGATTTTTTTTTTTCCCCCACAGAGTTTCTAAACACTCTCTTGGTTGATCCAGAGTTTCAGTCTCCCTTATATCCCACATATTCTGCCTGCATGCTTCTCATATCCATTTCCTTCTAGGACATCCGCAAATAACTTCTCCAGAAATAGTGCATAAGAAAAATGTCTGAGCCACTGAATGTCTGAAAAGTCTTCGTTTTTGTTGACAATGATTCATATTTTGTCTGGCTATAAAAGTATAACTTCGAAATAATTTTACCACTAGTTTTCTCTTGAATGGGAGGACTGAATAAAATTTCTGTGTATATATAGCAGAGTTTATCCATTAACAAGATTTTAGAAGGAAGGATGAAAAACATAACTGATTACTCAGCCATAGAAAGGAACGAAATTGGGTCATTTGTAGAGATGTGGATGGACCTAGAGACTGTCATGCAATGTGAAGTTAAGTCAGAGAAAGACAAATGTCGTATATTAATGCATATATGTGGAATCTAGAAAAATGGTACAGATGAACCGGTTTGCAAGGCAGAAATAAAGACACAGAGGTAGAGAACAAATGTATGGACACCAAGGGGGGAAAGCAGGGCAGGGGGATGAATTGGGAGATGGGATGGACATATATACACTACTGATACTATGTATAAAATAGATAACTCATGAGAACCTAACGGTATAGCACAAGGAACTCTACTCAATGCTCTGTGGTGACCTAAATGAGAATGAAATCCAAAAATGAGGGGATATATGTATACATATAGCTGATTCACTTTGCTGTACAGTAGAAACTAACACAATATTGTAAAGCAATTATATTCCAATAAAAATTTTAAAAAAAGAAAAAGAAGAAAAACATAACTGAAAAGCATTGACACACATGTTAGTAGCCCCCAGTTTTCCTTGCATGCTCAAATTCTTTAGGGAAAAAACCTCTCAGTTTTTATTCAGGACGTAAATTACAGCTACCTGCTCTCAAATGGAGACATAAGAGAGGGAATGGGAAGCCAGTGGGCACAGGCTTTTATAGGCAGACTTTTAAGTAAACACTGTGCTTCAGCACCCCCTTCTCTACCTGCTAACAAGGTCACAACTTTGGGGGGTTTGCCATGGCAGAAAACTCCCTCTTTCACTGCATTTTCCCACCTTGGGTTGCAAATTCCTCCTCTCTTATCTTTCCCAACTTGCAATAGTAATTGAAATATCTCATCTATTGATACCTCCATTCCATTATCTTTACTTTTTTTTTTTTACATATGCTTGTTGCTTATCTATTTTTTTTAATTAATTAATTAATTTATTTATTTACAGCTGCGTTGGGTCTTCATTGCTGGGCACGGGCTTTCTCTAGTTGCGGCGAGCGGGGGCTACTCTTCGTTGTGGTGCACGGGTTTCTCATTGCGGCGGCTTCTCTTGTTGTGGAGCACGGGCTCTAGACATGTGGGCTTCACTAGTTGTGGCACGTGGGCTCAGTAGTTGTGACTCACGGGCTCTAGAGTGCAGACTCAGTAGTTGTGGTGCACAGGCTTAGTTGCTCCACAGCATGTGGGATCTTCCAGGACCAGGGCTTGAACCCGTGTCCCCTGCATTGGCAGGTGGATTCTTAACCACTGCACCACCAGGGAAGTCCCTTTACTTTTATTTATTTGATTTTTAAATTATTTGTTGGCTATTAGTTTAATGAAGCAATGAAAAGACACAAACATATATCCTCAGTTTGCCATCTTGAATAAGAATCTGCCTTCTTTAGGAAGAGCTTTTAAGGTTGGCAAGAAATGAAGCAACTACTGTATAGACTCTAGTGACACATCTTTTAATCAAGGGCAAAACTCACATGATTTGGAGCAAAGATGAGACATCCTTTTTAAGATGAAGATGGAGATGAAGACCAGCGATTAGCTAATATCTAGGCTTATACATATCTACTCAAGAGGTATTAGACAGTTCCAGCTATCTTGGTCTATCTGAGAGCCTGGGGCCTCCCAATTTCAGCTTGGATGACCAACCAGCCATCACACTGACCTCTTTGACTCCTTTAATAAGGAAGAGGGGGAGTTTAAAATATTTGAGGATTTTCTCTACAGTTTATAAATTATTTCTATTAAAAAATAAACGTTATCAGCTTTAAAAAGACAGTTATAACTATAAGATGTTTTAGATAAGCTTCATGGAAATCACAAAGGGAAAACCTGTAGTATTTGAACAAAAGATGGAGAAAGGAATAAAAGCATACCACCAGAAAAACAAATCAAATCACAAAGGAAGACAGCAAGAGAGGAAGAAACAAAAGAACTATCAAATAGTCAGAAAATAATTAATAAAATGACAATAGTAAGTCTTAACCTATCAACAATTACTTTAAATGCAAATGGATTAAATTCTCCAGCCAAAAGAATAGAATGGCTGAATGGATTTTAAAAACAAGGCCCAACTATATGTGCCTATAAGGGACTGACTTTAGCTTTAAGGACACACATAGGCTGAAAGCAAAGAAATGGATAAAGATATTCTACACAAACGGTAACCAGAAGAGAGGAGGGGTGGCTATACTTATAGCAGACAAAATAGACTTTAAGTCAAAAACTGTCACAGGAGACAAAGAAGGTCATTATATAATGATAAACGGGTCAATTCATCAAGAGGGCATAACAATCGTAACTGTATATGTACCCAACATAGGAGCACCTAAATGTATGAAGCAAATATTAACAGAAATGAAGAGAGAAATACACAGCAATACAATAATAGTAAGGAACTTCAATACCCCACTTTCAACAATGGATAGATCATCCGGACAGAGAATCAATAAGGCAACAGTGGACTTGAACAACACTACAGACCGAATGGACCTGACAGACACATAAAGAACATTTTACCCAACAGCAGCAGAACGCACATTCTTCTCAAGTGCAACACAGTACATTCTCTAAGCTAGATCATATGTGTTAGGCCACAAAACAAGTCTTAACAAATTTAAGATTGAAATCATATCAAGTATCTTCTCTCACCACCATGCTGAGAAACTAGAAATCAATCACAGGAGGAAAATTGGAGAATTCACAAATTTGTGAAAATGAAACAACATACTCCTGCACAACATATGGATCAAAGAAGACATCAAAAGAAAAGCAAAAAAATATCGAGACAAACAAAAATGGAAGCACAACACATGAAAACTCATGGAATGCAGCAAAAGCAGTTTTCTAAAAGACAAGTTTATAGCAATGGAAAACAGAATGAATGTTCCTCAAAAAATTAAAAATAGAACTATTATATGATCCAGCAATCCCACTTCTAGGAATTTATGTAAAGAAATTCAGATTAGGATGTTGAAGAGACACATACACTCCCATGTTCATTGCAGCATTATTCCAAATAACCAAGATATGGATATAACCTAAATGTCCATCAACAGATGAATAAAGAAAATGTGGTATATATTCTATATATGTGGAACATTATTCAGCCTTAAAAAAAAAAAAAGAAAAAAGAAATCCTGCCATCTGTGACAACATGGATGGACGTGGACGACATTATGTTAAGTGAAACAAGCCAGACACAGAAAGACAAATGCTCTATGATCTCACTTACTTGTGGAGTCCAAAATAGTCAAATTCATAGAACCAGAGAGTAAAATGGTGGTTGCGGGGGAGGGGGGGTGGGAGGGGGGGGAATGAGGAGGTGATGGTCAAAGGGTACAGAGTTCCAGTTATATGAGATAAATAAGTTCTTGAGACCTACTAAACAGCATAGTACCTACAGCTAACAATACTATATGGTATGCTTAAAATTTGCTAAGAAGGTAAATCTTAAATTATTCTCACCCCACAAAATAATGATGATGATAATAATAATAAAGAGGGCGAGGGCTTCCCTGGTGGCGCAGTGGTTGAGAGTCCGCCTGCCGATGCAGGGGACACGGGTTCGTGCCCCGGTTCGGGAAGATCCCACATGCTGCAGAGCAGCTGGGCCCGTGAGCCATGGCTGCTGAGCCTGCGCGTCCGGAGCCTGTGCTCTGCAACGGGAGAGGCCACAACAGTGAGAGGCCTGTGTACCGCAAAAAAAAAAAAAAAAAAGAGGGCGAGAGAAAACTTTGGGAAGTGATACATATGTTTATAGACTTGATGGTGATGGTTCCACAAATGTACACTTATCCCCAAACACATCAAGTTGTATATATTAAATATGTTTGGAGTTTTACATGTTAATCATACCTTAATAAAAAATGTTAATACATAAATAGGTAATAAACAAGAGTTTTTTGGGGATTCATCTGTTATGGTTACTGGATCGTCTAAAACAAAGGGGATGACTCTAGCCCTGAGGAAGGAGGGTGCAGGGGGTTACATTCCTAAATGAAGTTTTAAAGAGACCTCTGTCTTCAAAAGTCCACCCACTGCTCCCTGCTTCTATGAGCATGTCCAGATTTTAATAATTCTTAACTCGGCATTCTATTCAGTTAAATCATTCTGGATAAAACCAAATGAAGTCCTACTGACTTTGTTTTAGAAAGAAAACTATAACCCCACAAACTGATCTGGGAATAATTCTAGAACTCTAGATAGGAAGCATTTAAGTGTAATTTGTCCTGATGAGATTATCACATCTTAGAGTTGAATTTCCCTCTCATTTTGATGCCTAAGTTTAAACTTCTTTGGCTGTAATACAGAGTGGTGAACATTAAACACTGTTTACTCATTCAGTATTTTTAGATCACATATACCGAGTGATAATTTCTGATTTTATGCATATGTATCTTATATTCACAAATCAGAGGAAGCTACTTCATGGCTCCATTGTTAGGCAAATTAGTGAAGTATTAGAAGAACATTCCCTTTTCCCAAAATTTTCTTTAATATTTTAATTTGAAAGTAAAGTTTAAAGTTATATATGGAAAATAAAACAAAAAATTCTAAAATACGACATCTGAACTATTAATGGATGCTGCAGATTTTATAGAAAATGCGGATTATAACATTTACATTGTAGGGTTGTTGTAACCTTTAGAATAATTATAGACGTAAACATGCTTCTTCAGTCGTAAAGTGCGACACAAATGGAGAACATTACTGTTAACTGCAGTGATTGGGCTTCTATGGAAGGAAAATTTTTGTAAATGACTGCAGTGTAGCAAGCATCACTGGGTTCAGATGGAGGTAAGAAAGCAAGGGAGAGGCTGAGCAGATAGGCAGCACCCCTAGTTTTAGAGATAAAACCCATTTACCACTCACTTTTCCCTGGTCTACTCACCTTTGCAAGTAAAACTCATGAAACTCAAAGCCAATGGGATGGGAAACCACAATCAAGTATCAGAACGGCTTCCACTGATTTAATCCATTTCTTGGAGGGGTCAGTCAGGTGCAGGGGTGAAGCACAGGCTACCTATTAATATACAGTAAGAGCCTTCAACAGACTGTTCTCACAAAGGCCAGTTAAGGCTGTGGGCAATGTAAAGACAAAAGCAAATTAAAAGTAAGAGGCTTACAATGAGGTATCTCCTCACACCGGTCAGAATGGCCATCATCAAAAAATCTACAAACAGTAAATGCTGGAGAGGGTGTGGAGAAAAGGGAACCCTCCTGCACTCTTAGTGGGAATGTAAATTGACACAGCCACTATGGAGACCAGTATGGAGGTTCCTTAAAAATCTAAAAGTAGAACTACCATATGACCCAGCAATCCCACTACTGGGCATATACCCTGAGAAAACCATAATTCAAAAAGAGTCATGTACCACAATGTTCATTGCAGCTCTATTTACAATAGCCAGGTCATGGAAGCAACCTAAGTGTCCATCAACAGATGAATGGATAAAGAAGATGCGGCACATACAATGCAATATTACTCAGCCATAAAAAAGAATGAAAACGCCATTTGCAGCAATATGGATGGACCTAAGTGAAGTAAGTCAGACAAAGAAAGACAAATATATGATATCATTTACAGGTGAAATCTTAAAAAGTGATACAAATTGACTTATTTACAAAACAGAAATAGACTCACAGATATAGAAAACAAACCTACAGTTACCAAAGGGGGTGGAGAGGAGATAAATTAGGAGATTGGGATTAACATATACACACTACTATATATAAAAATAGGTAAATGACAAGGACCTACTGTATAGCACAGGGAACTACACTCAATATCTTGTAATAACCTATAATGGAAAAGAATATAAAAAAGAATATATATGTGTGTATATATATATACACATATATGTATATATATATACATATATATATATAAACTGAATCACTTTGCTGTACACTTGAAACCAACACGACATTGTAAATTAACTATACTTCAATTAAAAAAATAACAAGAAGCTTAATTCTCCCAGTTGAAAAGAAGAGAAGAGACATCTTCTCCTTCCCTTCTCTTAGAACATGTACTTTAGAAAACTTATCATTGTAAGTTCTTCCTCTGTCTCTTTGTAATGTGTACAAATTTTTAAAAGCTAAATAAGCCTCTTGTCAGTTTTCCGACCCAGGAATGTCTTTCTCAAGGACCTCTTGGAAATGGAAACATCAAGAAAGATAGGGCCCCCGTCCCTGTGAGAGGCTAGGAGCCCAACTTGAGTGGGTGCCTTGCTTTAAATTGTAAAACTTCATGTCATAAAGTTTGTTTCTCCTTTAGGTAAAGCCAGTTAGCTAACACAGATGGTCATCCCAATTACCAGGTAAATTTAGGATGAACTGTGTGTGGCAAATGGTGTTAATTCCTCTTTCTGAGAACTAGTGTTATTTTTTTTTAATTTAACATCTTTATTGGAGTATAACTGCTTTACAATGTTGGGTTAGTTTCTGCTGTATAACAAAGTGAATCAGGACTAGTTACTGTTTACCTAGAAAACATTTATGTAACAGGTTGTATCCACTTGACTATATAAGAGGGTAAGATTTCCTTCTGTCTTGGCAATCTCTTAGTGGATTGCCTGGGATGCTCACTGAATTCTGGTTTAATGCTTATTCAATAATAAAACTGTTTTCTTTCTCTTCTACCTTTGTGGAGAGGTTTTCTAGCTTGAGAGAAGATTTTGTTTTTAATTACATTTCCTCAACAGCAATTATGTCTGTACACATGAGCAGTAATTACTTAGCCTGCCTCAGAAAATCATATAACACAAGATAGCCAGAGGCAGAAAGTGATCTGGAGAGAATTCAAATGGTGGCATGAGTCTCACAGAGCCACATTAACAAGCTGTAACTGTTATCATGTAGCCATCATGTTATATGATTGTGTTTTCCTCTATCAGATTTCTGTGAAATTTAGGGATAAGGGGCAGGAGATTAAAATGTTTCAGGTAAGTGGGCTGTGGACAATTCATGAAGACCAGAGGGCAGGAGGTTTTTTTTTAAAGTTACAAATTCTGGGTTGTTCAAGGGGATGGGTTAAATTATAAAAAAACATTTATTTTAGAAACATTTTGAAAATAGAAAAGTGTCTACTACTCATGGAAAACTGTTGTTAACATTTAGATGCATATCTTTTCAGTCTTTTGTCCTTGCATAGTTTTGAGCTTGTTTTTGTTTTGTTTTTGTTGTATAGTTGTCATCAGACTGTGTGTACAAGTATATACCTTGCTCTTCATTTTTCTTAACTAAACATTGACATGGGTCTTGTTTCATGTTTCCAAAACTTCATTGTACCTGCTTGAAAATCAACTGAGTGAATGTAGTAATAATTTATTTAACCATTCCCCCATTGGGAACACTCGAGTTATTTTTAATTCTGGTATTTTTCAATACCAGAAATTAAACTGGAAAGAAAATCTGCATGCAGAAAGCTAAATCTTAGAATATATTTACAGAAGTCAGGTGCTTTCACCAGCAATTTTCATTCTTTTCTAGTAAAAGGAATGAGTTTAGTATGTTTCTTGTAGTCACGATTTACTCATAAGGGAATGATCATGCATTTCTTGGGTACTGTTCTCCGGGTTCACAAAGCTGGTTCTTCACAAATTTGACTTACTAGTGTGACATCTGGCGTTTTGATTTGATTTAACAATTCATTCCAGGGAAATCTTAAAATTTGCTGTCTCCAGTGGATGTCAGCAAAGCGCTAAAGCAGCCTCTCCAACCCTCCAGTGCATGCAAATCACGAGGGAATCCTGATAAAATGCAAATTCTAATTCAGTAGGTCCAAGTGTCTAACCAGCTGCCAAATGATGCCTGTGTTGGTGATCATGGCTCTAAAGTGGTCCTGCTACCTTGCCTGCTGCATACTGGGATCACCGGGGAGGCTTAGGAATTTTTAAAGCTCCCCTGGATGATTCTAATGTGCAGCCAAGGTTGAGAACCACAGCTCTACTCACACCACAACAGCAAAATGTATACATCACAGAGCTCCAGCCTGATAAGCAAGCGAGACTTTACTGTCTTGTCCTCCCCAAAATTTCATTTGGTAGGTGAAGAAACTTAGCCCAAAGATGATAACACACTTGATCAAGGTCATACCATGGGTTTAGTTTAGTACAATGTCCACTAAAACATAAGATAACTGGGATATTCTATTCTCATCCGTATGCTTTAATCACACTCTCTAACGGGATTCTTATGGCTAGTACCTCAGCTGAGGTCAGTCCATGTTAATTGACTTTTCTTGTGGAATGGAGATGTAGAGGGTGTGCTTGAGACTCTCCTCCTTCACAAACAGGGCAGAGAAGGTAAAGAGAGAGAGAGAGAATAACTCCAGTAGATCCTCCCTTGTTAACCCCATCTTGAGAAGGAAGCACGTGGATGTGTCCTTTGCCCTTGAACTCTCACCCAGAACACGGCCCCACTACCTGTAATAGTCCATAGATCTCAAAAACGACACACCAGCTGCTTAGATTGTTACACCAATAACTGGGGGGGGGGGGGGACACATGTGGAGCTCCTGAAGGCTGCATGACCAGGCCAACCAATTAGAAGTTCACAGTGAAACTTCAGGACAAAATGGGGATCTGAAGACCAGCCCAATCTGCCCAGCAGAGTTGTTATGCTGGACCCAGTCAATGGGCTCCATTGCTTCTATCCAAGCTAAGTTCTCAGGCAAAAGTCAGTCCCTTCTGAGTGCCCCTGCTGGGAGCAGGGAGCAAGCTCTGTCCTCCAAGCCCTGTATCTTTGCTCTTAAAAATGAATTCTGAAAGCAGAACCATTCTGCAGTATCTCTCAACATTAGCAAGCGAAGATGCCTCTTTAGGCCCTTCATCCCCCTCCAAGTGCTACTTCATTTCTCAGCTCAGTAGAGTTGTCTATACTTGTATCTTCATTTCTTTACTTCTCATTGTGGTTTCAACCCACACTGATTAAGTGTTCACCCCTACCACTTCCCTGAACTTGATCTTGTCCACAAACCAGTGGTCTCGGTCTTAATTGACCTATTGAAGCATTGCTGAAGCAGATAATCACCCCCCTTCTCTTGAAAACTCTTCAGATATGACCCCTCCTCCTTCTTCCAACATCTCAGCGCTCAGCCTTCAGCTCTCTTACGTATATGCTTTTCTCCCCTTGGATCGTCTCACTCACATCCAGGACTTTAAATGCATCTAGACACTCAAGAATCTCAAATCCACACCTTTATCCCCGGTCTCTCCCCTAAATTCCCAGGCCATATCTCTAGCTGTCTATGTTTGGTGAGCGCCTCACCCTCATCAGCCCTCCCTCCAGCCTTCCTCATTTCAATAAACATTCCCCTGCTTTGTCAGACTCAAAATATAGGAGACTCTTTCTCCCTTTCCGCCCACATCCAATTCATCAAATTGGATTCAAACTTCCAAACCCACCACCTTTCACCACTTCCATTGCCACCATCTAGACCAAAGCAACCACCACTGTCCACCTACATCACTGCGACAGTCCTACACCTGGACTCTCTGATTCCTTTTTCACTCCTCAATGGTCAGGTCTCCAGAGAGCAGCCAGAATGCTCTTCCTAAAACATAAATCAGATCTGTCTCACCCCTGCTTCGATGGCCTCTCATAATACTTTAAATAAACCCCAAACACCTTATCACATCCGATAAGGTCTAAAACGTCTGGCTCTTGCCTATTTCTCCAGCTGCAACTCCTTTCATTCTCCGCCTCATTCCCTTCAGTTTGGCCAAACTATCCTGCTTGCTTTTCCTAGAACGAGCCAAGGGACTTCCCTGGTGGAGCAGTGGTTAAGAATCCACCTGCCGATGCAGGGGACACAGGTTCGAGACCTGGTCCAGGAAGATCCCACATGCCGCGGAGCAACTAAGCCCCTGTGCCACAACTACTGAGCCTGCGCTCTAGAGCCTGCGAACCACAACTACTGAAGCCCACATGCCACAACTACTGAAGACCGCGTGCCTACAGCCCATGCTCTGCAACAAGAGAAGCCACTGCAATGAGAAGCCTGTGCACCACAACAAAGAGTAGCCCCCGTTCACTGCAACTAGAAAAAGCCCGTGCGCAGCAATGAAGACCCAAAGCACTCAAAAATAAATAAGTAAATAAATTAAAAACAAAAAAAAATGGCCAAAAAAAAAAAGAACGAGCCAAGCTGATTCTTGTGTTGGTTGGCCTTTCTGTCTGGAACATCCTTCTCCCTAGACATTCACAGGTTTCATAGTCTCCCACGGTCCCAATCTGCTCAAATGTCACCTTCCCAAAGAGACTGTCCCTAACTCCTCTCTTAAATCACCACCCACTCTTGTCTCCTTACTCTCCATCCCACTTAATGTTTTTATATTCCTTCTTACGTATATAATATGTCAGGAAAAGTATTTATTTATTGCTCTTTCTCCATTACTAGAATGCAAGCTCCATGAGGGCACAGAGATATTGAATTATGAAATTCTATATGCCCAGCACCTAGAAGTGGGCCTGGCACCTAGTATGTGCTCAGTAAGTGTGAGGTGAATGAATGTATGGAGGGTAGGTGACTGACTGGAAGACAGTCAGCAGGTGAAGGTGGGGACTTGGAAGGTAGGTCCCACGAGAAATGAACTCCCAGGCGACAAGTCTCCATCTCAGGAACTGACCTCCCCCTCTGATTTTCAGACATATTATGTCCTTTTACTGAAATTTCACTTGGGGATTTCCAGTGACATGTGCATTAAACCAGTCTGAAAAACGGCCGAAAGCCAAGATTTCACATACCGTTTTCAGAGAAAAACAGGAAGTAGAAGCAGCAGTCAGGCGACCAGCTCAGTAGCAAAGGGCATGCAGGAAAGGGGACCTGGTATGTTTCAATTTGAGTTCATCCACGGACTTAACAAAGCAAAGCAATCTGCACCGGAAACTAGCAACTGATCACAAAGGGAAAACAAAAGCCCACTCAACACGGAGGGACTGTCCCAGAGAGTAATAAATAAAAACAAACCCAAGTCTAATTTTTTTAATTTTGGTTTCAATTTTTAAACTTACATTAATATTTTAAGTAGTAAGGCTGACGACTCTGGGCATCCACATTATATGCTGTTGTATGTTATCCACGTGGGGGGTAAGTCAGATTGTTACTGAGAGAAATATGAGGGCACAGAATGGTGTCTCCGCTGCTGAACAGTCACAGGTGACATGCTGGCTGCTGTCAATGAGGATGCAAGAGACAGGCCTGCCATCAGAGTGTCTCTGCACAGCCAAGGTGTGAACTAACCCGAATGGAGACCAGACCGTTAGGAGGCACTGACGTGACTCCCGATGCTGGATCGGACGCCCCACCTCCAGCTCCAGTGACCCCTCCTCACCACGTCCCCTGCCTCTCCCTGCCAGGAACCTCTGCCTTCTGATGTAATATCTAGCCCGTACCTTCCTTCCAATTACCCGGACTTCTTCAATGCCATGATTCCCCACACAAAGGCACAAAAGTCTCTGCTGATTTTTCTAATAAGATGTCTCTTCCATAAAGTAATGAATACCTCCTGGTCTAGATCTGGGCTGCCCAATATAGTAACCACTAGCCACACGTGGCTATTTAAATCTGACTTAAATAGATTTAAAGCGTAGTTCCTGTCGGGGAGTTCCCTGGCAGTCCAGTGGTTAGGACTCAGCACTTTCACTGAGGGGGCCCAGGTTCAATCCCTTGTCGGGGAACTAAGATCTCGCTAGCTGCGTGGCACGGCCAAAAAATAATATTAAAATAAATTTTAAATATATAGTTTCTCTGTCACACTACCCACATTTCAAGTCCTCACTCTCCATGTATGGCTGGTGGCTACTGTCCTGCACAGACACAGAATATCTCCACCATCTCAGAAAATTACATTCGACAGCCCTGGTCTGGATTAAATGGCAGTAAATGTATGGAGTAAAAAGGACAAAAAAAATGTTATTTAAAAAATGTTATTCTGCTACAGTGAGGGATTAAAAAGAACTGAAGGCATTATCCTGAAGAATGCCAGAATTTAAGGAGTAGACCAGAAACCCGACATTAGTGAATGACAAAGGATAGCTACTGGGGCAGAAAGAAAAGCATGACAATGTGATATCACAGACACTAGGGAAAAGAAGACATTTCCAGAAAGAGAGAGAGTGCTCAATAGTTCCCATGCATGTTGTTGTCAAGCAAGATAATGATTGAAAAGTAGACGCTGGACACAGTGACTAGGAAAGGATTTTGGTGGCATTGGAAATAGAACTTTCTGAGAAGTTTGGGGAGGCGGGTGTAAGCCAGACTGCAATGGGCAGAAATGTGACTAGGAAAGGGAGAAAAAAGATGAGGGCAAATATAGACAACTATTTTTAAAAACTGGTTATGAATTACAGGAGAAATGGGAAAGTCAGAGGGTGATATGCAGTCCAGGGCAATTTTTTAAGCAAAGAATGCAAGTATGTTACAAGTTAATGGGAGAACTCTGCTTCTAAGCAGAGCATGGTAAATCTTGCAGGCCAATGTTTCCACCATAAGAATCGGAAAAAGCTGGAAATATAAAAATATTTGCAGGGGATTCACAGAACTGTAGAATCGAAAAAAACTACATGAGCTAAAATTCCAGGGAAAAAAGAAGTGTTCTGAGATGCGCTTACAAGTGTCAGCCACAACCCTCAAAACACACACACACTCACACCCCACAGGGAAATTTATCAATTCCAGGTGGAGCAAACAGACTCAATCTTGGCTCAGGCCGAGGGCCTCTGCAGGGAAAATAGGAGGACTAAAATGACAAATGGAAAATTTCATGTGCCTCAAATACATAGGCTTTTCTTTCGAGGTGACAGTTGCCAAGTTCTGGGGCTGAACGAGAGGTTGGGGAGTTGGCCAGAAAGCTTCTAAAGGGCAGAATGACTTATGCCATTTAGGCAACGAGACTCATGAGCAGGGAAGCCCATTCTCAAGCCCATGGCTACTCTCCCCCTCAGGACATCTGACAGGAGCTGCACAGAGCAGGGGGCGCTGGAGCAGGGGTGGGAACTTCTGAAGAACAGACCTGGGCCTCCCTCAGTCTTTAGGGCTGCAAATGGAGACGAGCATGGCTCTTAATGTAAAGGACAGAATGGCCTCTTCTGAGAAAATGGGGCACAGACTGCAACCCAGCTTCAATTTTCCTCAAACCCTGATAAGCTCTCATTCCCTCTGCCTAAGAGAGGAGAAGGGGAACCCTCTCTGGTGGAGGCTCTACTTACCTTTTTTTTTTCCGTGCTATTTGGTACACAATCAACTGATACGTAATAAGGCAAGAAAATATCTATAATTAAGTGGAAAAAAACAGGTAATAGAACTAAACCCACAGATGACCTAGATATTGATGTTAATAGAAAAAAGGAAAACAGTAAAATCAATATATATCATATTAAACAAATAAGTCCAGTTTGTTTTCATCCCTAGTGTAATCACTAAAAATATATAAATAACGTACGTAATAACCAATATACAATATAATATATAACCAATAATCTGTAATAACCAAAATATAATATATAGCCAATAAGTCAATAAAGAAAATGGAAAATTTTAAATATTTGGATATTCCAAAGGAAGATAAGAAATGAAGAGAAATGGAACATAAAGCCTATGGGCCAAATAGAAAACAAACAGTAAGCTGGTAGATATAAACCCAATTATATCAAATTATGTCAGTTCATCACCAAGGCCTGAATATTTTATGTGCTATATACGCCTGTGGCTTCTTCTCTACTCCCACCACTAATGCCCAAATTCAAATCTGCATAACCAGTCACCTAGATGATTTCGATAAGCCCCTAACAACTGTCCATGTTCTCCTATGGCCTCTTCCAATACACCCTCCTTAGAAACACCACCATAACTTTTCTGATGTGAATGTGACCATGTCCCCCTTCTGCTTAAAATGTTTCCGTGGTTCCCATCAACGAAAGGAAGACATCACAAATTGAAGATTCCCTGAATATTCTGCCTTTCTGGAAAAAATAAAAGGGTCCAAGAATACTTGTGTTGAATTATTCTGTGACAACCATTTCCCAAAGAATTGTGCCTTTAGAGCAGGGGGTTTCCAGTTTGCTCTTCCCCATTAGTCCCCATTTCCTGCCTAGCTCCAGAGCCAAGTATCAGTTGCTTTGTAGCATCACCCTCATACAGTTTCTTAGGGCCTATGAATGAGGGGAGAAATATTGCTCTGGATTTCTGTTCCTAATAAAAGTGATAAAGAGAGAGACAGGGCAGTGTGTTTTGAGAACAAAGGGAAGTGAACCTATTCCTTCAAAGACCCCTTCCTGCAGGTGTAATGTGTAAACTGTCAGCCTGTTTTCCTCCTTGGAAACACTGTCTGCCTGCCCCTATGGGCACGGCTCCTTAATAGAGCACACATGGCTCTTAGCAACTGGACTTCCACCTCAGTCCCCATCTTTGTCCTCTGCCACTCCCAGCCTGGGTCCTTATGCTCCCTAAAATGATGAACTTATCATAGGAGGTCACCTACCCATCCACGTTGCTCTGTTACTTTGTGCCTTTCCCACACTGTTCTCCTTAATTAAATGATAATCAGTTCAGATGTCATCTGCTCCGAGAATCTTCCTTGAGTGTTCTCCCTGAAGCTGGGTCCTTCTCCATCTTCCCCAACATCTATTTAATGTCTTTGTCTTTATATTTAGCAGAATATACTGTAATCGCCTTTGTGTTTTCTTCCCTGCTGGTTTATGAGTGCCTTGATATGTCTTGTCTTTGTAGCTCCAAGGCCCAGAACAGGGAAGGACACTTAATCTTCTAATAAGTGTTGTTGAAATGACATGAAAAGAAATCATTTGTACTCAAAATGTTTTGTCCCTGTTTCACCCCACCACAAAACCTAAAGATTTTGAAAGTAGATACTGTCTTAATAACACTTTACTAATTAGTATACTTTGTCCCCTGCATCGGCCACTGCGCCACCAGGGAAGCCATAATTAGTGTACTTTTAATTGGAAACATTTCCCAAAGTTTTCTTATACCAGTTATCTCGTAACGTACACTTGCTATGTATCCACCATCCTTACTCAAGGCATTAGGAATCCGGCCTGGTCCAATGGCTCCACCTGGTGGCAACATCGAGGAACTGTCCGACTGCCTTGAAAGCAGCCACAGAACTGGGGAATGTTACTTGATTTAACTCTTGCCTTCCTCTTCTAGGAAACCATGATCAGCTGCCTTGAAGAAGAATCTGTGGCAAGTTGGACCTGAACCTCTCCTTACAGGCAAAAAGTGAGGACATTTTTTTTCCCAAGGAAGAAAAGGGAATCCCCATATTGTGGTTTGGGAGCTGGATATATTAGGAAGGTGTGAGTGGATCTTAAGTGGGAAAAATTTTAAGACACAAACTTAAGCATTTTCTTAGATGCCCTCAACTACCCTCCTTTCTCCTCCTTGGTTGGCGTGCCACTTTGGGTCTTGGGTGAAACACAAGCCCACCAAGTATGGAATCTAACATCCTGAAAAGCCTGGAAGACTGGGACGAAACAACCCCAGTGCAAGAGAGTTAGCTTCCTGAAAGGGAAAATTTGACCAATGAGAAATGGAGACATCATTCTTTCTTCGGCAGACCATCCAAGGTGTTGTTTCTCCCCACAGTCCAGCCGGAGAAGTCCTAAGCCAAGTCCCCCAACCTGCTGGGTCATCTGCTGTGTGTCTTCCCCACTCCTGGTGAAGGCAGAGGCAGCAATGATAACAACCCATCACCTTGCTTACTGTCTTCCCTTTCCTCTCTTTCTTTCTTCCCTCATAATCACCAGAGCTTGCACAACCCAAATGAACTGTTGGCATCTTAATTCTTGCTTCAGCCTCTACTTTCTAGGGAACCCAGGTTACGACAGTCAGTGTGTTTCTTAACTCTCTGTATCCCTCTCTTTAAATCTGTAACAGCTTTTTTCTTTTACGTTGATATTTACTAAAGAAATTCCATTATAATTTCCTGTGAAATACTCCACATTCTTCATTTGGCTAATTGCATTCCCAGTGTGCCACTTTCTAAATCAGTAGTTAGATCTGAAGTTGGATTCGACTCAGGTTTGAGTTTGAGTTTTTTGGCAAGACTCCCTAATAAATCGTGCTGCATACACCTATTGTATTACTTCAAGAGGTACATGTTGTCCGGTTGTCCCCTTTGGGTAAAGTTAAAATTGATTAGCGGTTTCAGGCCAACCCATTTATTCCAAAGTTCCCCATTAGACTTCCACCTAATGGCTTTAGGAGCTGTTGATTGATATTATCTAGATCCGTTATTGAAAATTACAAAATGGCAATATTGTAATTTTAACATTCCACCTTTACTAGTTGGACTTCTTATAAAAGAAGGAACACGTCCTTATCACTATATGTTTACCCTGAAATTTGGCTTGTGAAGAAAAATCAGGACAAACATTTATTTACCAGTTTCCTAATAATTATTTGGTGTGTTTAAAAACTTCCAATTTTGTGCAATGAGTTATTTTGTAATATCATTATGAATTTTCACATATTCGGTATGTTTCAACCCATTGGCAGGTAGATAAAGAGGAATCAGCGGGGGATATTGAATTGAAGAGCCATCAGAAAGGTCAGGGAAAGCTGGTATACAAATGTTCAGCCAACTGAAAATATTTCAAGGAGGAAAAAGTAAACAGCTGGGTCAAATGCTACAGAGAGGCCAAGTTAAGATGAGAACTTGAAGTTGGTAATCATGAATTTAAAGGCTGGTAATCATGAATTTAAAGTTAGGTCAGTGAGCATGGTGGTGTGTTTTTCTTCAGGCATTTTTGGCTGTGAAGATACAGGCATGATTAGAGAGATGAACTTAACCAGGGTCGTGGTTTCACCAAGTACAAGATGGTAAAGGGGCAAAGATGTTGAGGGTTTATGCAAGAGTGCAGATATAATAAACATGGAATTTAAGTCGGGTAAAGAGAAGACATGAGGGGAGAAATTAAAAAGGTGTAGAATTAAGAAATTAAAGGCCCTGTTGGGGTCGAAACTGTAGGAGTTCAGGTACTTGAGAAAAACAAGCTGGAAAAACAGAAGGAGATGGCCAGAGGGTGAGATGTTTAAAAGTAAGAGTATGGAAGCGTTGAAGTTATCGAGAGTCTTAGAAACAGCCAAAGGTATGACTGATACACAATTATGAGAGAAGAGGATGTCAAGGAACAGACCAGGTAGATTAGTTTCCAGTTGCTGCTGTGACAAAAAAATACCACAAACTTCGTGGCTTAAAACAACACGAATTTATCACCTTACGGTTCTAGAGATCAGAAGTCTTAAATCCAGGTGTCAATAGGGCTGCATTTCTCCTGGAGGCTCTAGGGGAGAACCCGTTTATTTGTTTTTTCCAGTTTCTAGAGGTCACCTGCATTCCTTAGCTCATGACCACTTCCCCCATTTTCAAGGCCAACAGCAAGCATCTTCAGATCTCTCTGATCCTTTCAACGTCCTCTTATAAGGACTCTTGTGATTACGTTGAGCCTATCAGATAATCCAGGATGTTCTATTCTCAAGATCCTTAATATAATCATATGTACAAAGTCCCTTTTTGCCATGTAAGGTAACATTCACAGGCCCTGAGGATCAGTACATGGACATCTTTGGAGGTCATTATTCTGTCTACCACACAGGGTGTCACAGCTCATGACACATTAATACAGGTAAGACTGCTACACCAGTACTTGTGGAGATAATTCTCTCTCCTGCCCTCTTCCCAAAAGATACTGCCTGGATCTAGAATTCTAAATGAAATAAGTTTTATTAATATGGTCTCTGAAATTTCATTTCTGTCAGTACAATCATATATATTTTAAACTATTGATATGGAAAGCTTTTAGACTAGTGAATGTAACTTTTTAAAAAAACATTTAATTGAGGTATGATTGACATACAAAAACCAACACATATTTAATATATGCAACTTGATCAGTTTGGAGGTAAGTGTACATTGGTAAAACCACAATCTATGCCACAAATATATCACCTCCAAAAGTTTCCTCTCACTCCCTTATTTTTTGCATGTGACAAGGACACAAAGTAAGATCTTGCTTAGCAAAAATTTAAGTATAAACCAGTATTGTTAACTACAAGCACGAGGGAGGACCGGAAGCAGGGATAAGAGAGAAAGGAAAGCGGAAGACACGGGGGCTTCTCAGGGTCACCCTGAGCTTTGCATTTTACTCTAAAACCACTCCCTTCCCCATCAGGGCATTCTAGTTCCTTCCCTCTTTCTCTCTCCCCAGCACCTCTTTTACAGACGCATCTTTTGAAATCCTCCTTCATATACAATCTTAGCTCCAAAGACTCCAGCCAAAGGCGCATCAAGATTTTGTGGAGCAGAAAGCTTATATAACGGTGGGGGGGGGTCCTTTAAGAAAGACAGGGGGAAATAGTCTCAATTTTGCAAATTTTACACTCCCTAAAAGCTAAAGTCTCATTAGCTTCAAGGTGAACCTTCCTCACACTCCAACCTATGAATGTTAAAGGATCTGAATGTTCCTTTCCCGCGGCATCCTTTTCGGGGGAGGATGGAAAACGCCAAGAAGGGCGACCCGAGAAAGGAACATGCACTGGAAGAGAATAAAGGAGACGGTGGAGAGGGAAGAAGGTGAATATTCCAACCTCTCGAAGAGCTTAATTTCTTCCGAAAGCCGCTCCCACGAGGAGCTGCCCCTTTCTAGGTAAGCTTCTGCCCTCCGGCTTCACCCGCTCACCCTAGCTCAGGCCCGCCGGTGCTCCGACGCTCGCTGTCCACTAGGTGGCCCCTCGTGGCCGCCAATCCGCGGCGACTTTCGTGAACAGCGCGGAGCCCACCCCGTCCCCACCCTCGCCCCCCGCACCCTGAGCCAGCGCAGCCCCCGGGCGGCCCCAAAGCGACAGGAACCCTCACTCTCTTCCTGCGGCGCTGCTAATGCTTCCGTGGGCCCCTGGAGGAGAGAGGCCAGCGGCTCCAGCCATCTGGGTGGGTGGTAAACGGAAGCCGAGGGACCGGGGACGGACGAAGAGCGGGAGAAACCAGGAGACGCGCTGCGCTGGGGCGTCAAGTGCGCAGGGGCCGGAGCCGCTGAGACCCAGCCCGCTCTGCGACCCGCGCGCCCTGGGCGTGCCCAATCCTGAGCGCGGCCCGGCCACCTCCCGGTTCCAGCTGCTCGTGGCTAAAGCCCTCTGAGAGGAGGAACTTTTCCGGCCCTTATAGGCCTCTTAGCGTCGGGCCCCCCCCCCCACCGACCCCGAGGCTTCCTGCTCCAGTTTCGGGCAGCCCACCCCGCGCCCCAGCCCCCGTCCTGCATGCCTTCCCCGCCACCCCGGGAGCATGGAGGGCGCCATCCGCCTCCCAGTTACCCGCTGCGGATCCCGGTCTCCCCCCTGTACCCACCGAGAACTCGTGGAGGCTGTGGAAGAGACTGCACCTCATCCTTCCGAGGCCGGCGAGGAGAAAGCATCACCCCAACAACCAAGGTGCAGAAGCGAAAGGAGGCAGCGGCACAGGCCGGCGCAGGAGCGGCCGCCCGGGCCCCACGCCCACGCCCGCCCCCTCTCCAGCGCGGAAGGCGCGGTTACAGCAACACAGCCTTAGATTAAGGGTTGGACTCCTAGGTCGGTTCGCTGACCAAAGAAAGAATCATTATTGAATGTGCCTGAGTCCCTACAGGTGGTATCATTTAATCCTCACTAGGAAGAAATTTATGATCCATGTGTATCAAGTAAGAAAACCTGCTAGGAGAGGTTAGATTATTTTAATTTACCCAAAGTCCTACAGCTGGTGAGAGGCAGAGTTGGAATTTGCAGGACTATTTCCAGAAGTTATTTGTTATATTTAATGCATATTAATCCCTGTGGTAACCCTTTTTAGTATTACAAAAATAATATGTACTCATTGTGAAAAACATGGAAAATGAAAACAGACTAACGAAAAAAGTAAATGACCTATAATTTCAACAGGTACTAACACCACTGTTGGTTGACATTTTCATATATTTGTCTCATATATATGAATATTTGTGGAAATGCATGTAATACATACATATTTTAAAATTAAGCTCATTCTCTATATTTTGTACCATTAGCACTTAACATTAAAGGGTCAGTTTTGATATTTTTCTAGGAATCTTTTATTTCAAATCTACTGACAGTAAATTTATTTCAAAGTTAAAAACAGCTGAGGGCTTCCCTGGTGGCGCAGTGGTTGGGAGGCCACCTGCTGATGCGGGGGGCGCGGGTTCGTGCCCGGGTCCGGGAGGATCACACATGCCGTGGGGCGGCTGGGCCCGTGAGCCATGGCTGCTGAGCCTGTGCGTCCGGAGCCTGTGCTCCGCAGCGGGAGAGGCCACAACAGTGAGAGACCCGCGTACCGCAAAAAAAAAAAAAAAAAAAACAGTTGAGACAGACACAAATTCAGTATTCTTTAAAATGTTGATAAGAATAGTCAATGAAAACTGCTCAGTAAGCTAAAGGATTAAAAGAAGCAAGTAAATATGGTAAATTGGCTTCCAGCAAGCTATTTAGCAGATTCATTATTTAATGATTTGCCTTTCATTATGCAAATTGAGCTAGAAGAAAAGAATAAGTAGAAGATGGATACTTTTAAATGAGTGTTTTTCAGCTATATAAAGGAGTACTGGAGACAAATCTTGGACAGTGTAACCCACATTTTGATTTTTAATTTTCTACTTTTGGTTTTCCCTATGAAAGCAACTCCAGGAATTGCAACTAGTAAGAATGATTCCATAATGGAATGGCCCAATTACCCCCTCAATTCCATCAATTCTGCCATTTTTAAATCAATGTCACCAGAGAGCAATGTCAACACCCACCATGACAGCCCACAAAAACAGTGGAGTAAGTCCAAGAAGAATTCAGGGCTGTGGCTGAAGGGGATCACCCAGCTTGGGGTAATAATGCAGTGCCCACTGGCCCAGAAGATTCCTGGGATAGGGCTAATGACGCCTGAGGCTCTGCCTCCTCAACTGCAGAATTCCAAGCCTGGTTTCTACAGGAAAAGCACAGCTGTGCCATAGCTTTGGCTCCAGGCCTAAAGAAGCAGTGTGTCTGGGCTAAGAGATAAAATGAAGTTTGTTCCAGGCCTCTTAAAGTGTCAGAAATCAAAAAAGGGCAGAATGGTGGGAAATTAGACCATCCTAGATGATATTTTTCAAAGTTGAATTGACTGTAGTATGGGCTGGAACAGAAGCAGAGTTGGAAAAATCTTCAGTAGAGGGCCTGGTAAAAAGAAAGGTCATTTGGGCGCAGTTATTCACAGCTTCTAATCATGCTATAAAGTCTGCTCCAGACTATTCATGGTGTCTACTTCTCATGGCATCTCTTCCAGGTAGCACTTGTCTGATTTTTTGCACAAAGTTCAGTTCACAGTACTAGTTAATGCTGGGGCAAGAGTGGAATTCAAGTCTCCAAGCAGCCTTATTCTAGGAAGAGGGAGCAACCTGGTACTTAGGTTGGGCAGTGGGGAGAGGTAAGAGAAAGGCAGGTGGAAAAACACTAACCCCTCTCTCTCTAAGATGGACTTACATCTACCTATTTTCATTTTCTACTTTTGAACATCCCAATAAAAGGGCACAGTTTGTTTTTGTTTTTAAGTGCAAGTGAGCAAAATTACAAGATCCTGAGCCCTGGGATTCAACTATCTGAGTGCAAGTATGGATCCCAGATCTTCCTCAACTTATGATGGGATTCCATTCTGAGAAACCCATTGCAAGTTGAAAATACTGTGAGTCAAAAATACACTTAATACATCTCACCTACCAAACATCGTAGCCTAGCCCAGCCTACTTTAAATGTGCTCAAAACACTTACATTGACCTACAGTTGAGCAAAATCATATAACACAAAGCCTATTTTATAATAAAGTGTTGAACAGCTGGTGCAATCTATTGCATGCTGTACTGAAAGTGAAAAACAGAATGGTTGTAAGGGTACAGGATGGTTGTAAGTGCATTGGTGGTTCACCCGCGTGATCGCATGACTGGGAGCTGTGCTGCCACTGCCCAGCATCATGAGGGTATCGTGTGGCATATTGCTGTCCCAGGAAAAGATCAAAATTGGAAATCTGAATTGTGGTTTCTAAAGCATGTGTATCGCTTTTGCACCTTTATAAAGTCAAAAAATTGTGTCATACCATCGTAAGTCTGAACCTGCCTCAGAGAGTTAACAGGTAAATTGCTTTCCAAAATGCCAGCTACAAAGAAAGTGCTCAATAAGTATCTCTTGTTATTTCTTAAGGTAGAAACTTAGCATCAATGAAGAATAAATGCCCCCCCAAAAAGAGTAGCTGTTAAAGAGTTTTAGTGTGTTCCTGCTGTGAAAGGATAATTTTGACTTTTTAAATCAAATATACCGTGAAATTACTTTATAATTCTTATGTTGATAATTTCTAATCCTCTGCTTTCAGAAACATTGATGGAAAAAAATATAGTTTTCCTCCATTTTGCGTATAGATTGATCATGCCTTTTTTCTAATGGACTAATTCTGTCCATTAAACATAGTCAAATTCAAGTAACAGACATAGAGATTAACAGACATACAGTATCTACTTTATCCTGGGCACCCAAAAACTGAGTGCAGCCTGGTTCCCATCCTCCTTACACTCCCAGTCTAGTTGGAGAGCCAGACAAGAAACACCAGGACCCCATAGGGTTGACTTAAAGACCAAAAAGACCATACTGAATGCTCATGAAATCTTCTATAATGGCTCATATTTTATGATGTGTATTGAGGATGAAATAATAAAAGATGTTTTTTAACCTAAGAATTTAGAAGAAGGAATCCAAGAAGGCAGTTTAGACCCCCACAAAGTGGCAGCAATGAGAAGCTTAGGCAACAGGAGAGGGAGGTGGCCCAAGATGGTGCAGTAGGAAGACCCTGAACTCACCTCCTCCCATGGACACACCGACATATCTACTTACAGAGCTGCTATCTATGAGAACAACCTGAAGGCTAATAGAAAAAACTTTTCCAACTAAAGATATAAAGAAGGAACCACAATGAGATGGATAGGAGGCACAGAGACAAGGTATAGTCAGGACCCACACCCCTGGGTCAGCAACCCACAAATGGGAGGATAATTACAATCATAAAGTTCTTCCCCAAGGAGTGAGGGGACCAAGCCACACATCAGGCTCCCCAGCCCAGGGGTTCTGCACTAACAAGTCCCCCAGAAGGTCTAGCTTTGAAAACCAGTGGGGCTTACATTCAGGAGAACCGGATGGCTAAGGAAGCAGACTCTGCTCTTAAAGGGCGCACACAAAATCTCACATGTTCCATGCAAGAGGCAGTAATTTGAAAGGTGCCTGGGTCAGACCCATTTGCTGATCTTGAAGAGCCTCCCGGAGAGCCAGGAGGCAACAGGGACTACCCCTGTGGATGGAGATGCTGGTGGCAACCATTTTGGGGAGCTCCACCAGTGCTAGCAAGCACCATCTGGAATCCTCCCTCTAGCCTATTAGCAATATATTCTTTGACATCAGTCTTAGCAATATGTTTTTGGATCTACTCAGGCAAGGGAAATAAAAGCAAGATTAAACAAATGGAACTATATTAAACCAAAAAGCTTCTGCAAAGTGAGGGAAACTATCAACAGAATGAAAAGGCCACCTATGAATGGGAGAAGTTATTTGCAAATGATATACCTGACAAGGGGATAATATCCAAAAATATACAAAGAATTCATACCACTCAACATCCAAACAACAATCCAATTTAAAAATGGGCAGAGGGCCTGAATAGACTTTTTCCCAAAGATATATAAATGGCCAACAGACACAGGAAAAAATGCTCAACATCACTAATCACCAAGGAAATGCAAATCAAAACCACAGTGAGATTCCACTCACACCTGTCAGAATGGCAATCATCAAAAAGACAAGAACTAAGTGTTGACAAGGATGTGAAAAAAGGGAACCCTTGTGCACCTGTTGGTGAGATTGTATATTAGTGCAACCACTGTAGAGAACAGTATGGAGGTTCCTCAAAAAAATTAAAAATAGTTACCATCTGATCCAGCAATTTCACTTCTGGGCATTTACCTGAAGAAAACAAAAGATATAAGCAAAAAAACCCAAAAGATGTAAGCAAACCAATGTTCATTGCAGTATTATTTAAAATAGCCAAGATATGGAACCAACCTAAGTGTTCACTGATAAACATGATGTGATATATATATACATATGGAATATTACTCAGTGATTAAAATATGAAATCTTGCCATTTTCAACAACACGTATGGATCCAGAGGGTGTTATGCTAAGTCAGAGAGAGAGAGAGAGACAAATACTGCATGATCTCACTTATATGCGGAATTTAAAAAAACAAAACATATAAACAAAACAAAACCAGACTCAGCCGCATAGATACAGAGAACAAACAGGTATTTGCCAGAGGGGAGATGGGGGAGCAAAATAGGTGAAGGAGATTAAGAGGTACAAACCTCCAGTTATAAAATAAATAAACCATGGGTATGATATAAGCATAAGGAATATGGTAAGTAATGTTGCAATAACTTTGTATGGGGTCAGATGGTTACTAGACTTATTGTGATGATCATTTCAAAATATATGCAAATGTCAAATCACTATGTAGTACACCTGAAACTAACATAATATTATACATCAACTATATATCAATAAAAATAAAATACAAGTATCTTTAAACATGTAAGAAATTAGAGAAACCATTTGTTGCCAATTAAATTAGAAAAAAATTGTAAATACTACTACGCAGTGCTGCCCAAACCTGAGCTGAGGTAAGCATTATTACATACTATTGAGGTTATAAATTAATAGAACCTTTCTGGAGAACAATTTGGAAATAGGTATCAAGAGCTCTAAAAAATGTTCACACCCAGTAATTTCAATCAACTGTAAGAAATAATTTGAAATGTGGAAAAATCATTGTACAAACATTTCTCAAAGTTTGCTGTGATTAAGAAACAATGACCTGGAGATGATCATACTAAGTGAAGTAAGTCAGACAGAGAAAGACATATATCATGTGATATTGCTTATATGCAGAATCTAAAAAAAAAAAATACAAATGAACTTATTTACAAAACAGAAACAGACTCACAGACTTAGAGAACAAATTTATAGTTACCAGGCGGAAAGGGTGGCAGGGGGGGATAGATTGGGAGTTTGGGATTGACATGTACACACTGCTATACTTAAAACAGATAACCAGGACTTCCCTGGTGGTCCAACGGTTAAGACTCCTCGCTTCAACTACAGAGGATGCGGGTTCATTCCCCGGGAGGGGAAGTTCCACAGGCCGCACGGTGTGGCCAATAAAAAAAAAAAGATTAGATAACAAACAAGGACCTACTGTATAGCACAAGGAACTCTGCTCAATATTCTGTAATAACCTAAATGGGAAAAGAATTTGAAAAAGAATAGATACACGTATATGTATAACTGAATCACTTTTCTGTACACCTGAAACTAACACAACACTGTTAATCAACTATACTTCAATATAAAATAAAAATTCTTTTAAATTAAAAAAAGAAACAACCTATAAGTCCAGCATTACGGAAAGTGATTAAATAATTTTATAATCCATAAAATAATATATTATGCAGCCATTAAAATATTTGAAACAACCAAATACAATGTGTAACCCTGGATTGAATCCTGAATTAAATATATACATATAATACATATTATATAGAGAGAGAGAAAATATATATATACACATATATATTTAGAGAGAGAGAATGAATTGGGGATTAAAAAAAGAAGCTTAGGCAATAGCAGCAGATGGTAGATACAAAGGAAATGGGAACAACAGGCTATTCACACAGCTGAGCTGAGGCTGGGGATGAGATATTTGTGATAAAACAGTTCTGCTGGGGCAGGAGGGGATCATAGAGACCCATGTACAGCAAAATGTAGTCTTGATGACCCAGCCATAGAGATCCTCTCTGCCGAGTAGGTGTGGATACCAAAGGACTGGGTGTATCCGAATGCTGGTATATCACTCATCTGAATTCAAGGCCAGGAAGAACCGGCGGGGGGTGGGGGCGGTCAGAAAGGGATGGCTATAAACAGAACAAGGTGGCACATCTATCAAATGGTTCAAGGAACACAGAAGAGGAGCATTAAGAGAAGGAGAAGATGATGAAGAAAGAAGCTAAAAGGGATCATTTATAAAGAAGGGAAGACAGGCTAGGCCTGGAAGGGAAACCATGCCTAGCCCCATCTCTAGCCAGTTTCCGTTTGCCTAAAGACCATTTTCCTTTGGGGCAATGATTTTCAAACTTAGTGGCCATACAAATCAATTTAGGATTTGTTTAAATGCAGACTGTGATCCAGTAGATCTGGGACCAAAGATTCTGCATTTCTAATGAGCTCCAGGTGATGGTAATGCTGTTTGTACTCAACTTTGGTTGCACATTAGAACCACCTGTGCAGTTTTAAAGACAACACCAGTGCTCAGTCCTCAAACTAACAATGATTGAATCTTGGAGCATGGTGCCCGGGCATCAATGTTTTAAAAGCTCCCCAGATGATTCTAGCCCCAGCTAGAGCTGAGAAACACCACTCTAAGGAAATAGAGTGATTCCTGAGTCTCAGTACTTCCAGTAGAAATGCTCACCAACCTCCTTTCTCTTTCTTTACCATTTGTATCTATGCTAGTTCTCCCAGAAGCCCCTCCATCTCCCCCCAAGATTAATCTCTCTCCCTCTGTCCTCAAGCCATCAAGGCTGGAAACGGGCTGGGAGCCAAGACAGCTGCAGTGCCTTACTGCCTCCTCCACCCCAGGCCTCCCCAACTTCAATGGTGTTTGTTTGGTTTTTTTTCTCGGTACTCGGGCCTCTCACAGTTGTGGCCTCTCCCGCTGCGGAGCACAGGCTCCAGACGCACAGGCTCAGCGGCCATGGCTCACGGGCCCAGCCGCTCCGCGGCATGTGGGATCTTCCCGGACCGGGGCACGAACCCGTGTCCCCTGCATCGGCAGGCAGACTCTCAACCACTGCGCCACCAGGGAAGCCCTCAATGGTTTTAATTAAGCTCCCACCACCTGTCAGGATTACCAGGGATGAGTGCCCAGCGTTGACCTCTGCTCCCAATTTGCTCTTGCATCTCAGGTCCCTCTGCCATCTGCTCCTTGATGGAGGATAATAAGTGCCACAGGTAAGTTCCCAATCACTTGAGCCCCAGTCCTAATAACCCGATCTTATTCCAGTTCTTCACCTAATTCCTAAGTTCCTTCCAGGATTTGATTTGGTGCTCAAAGAGTGAGATAATGAATGAGCAACAAAGTGGTGTAGTATATACCAAGGACCTAGGGAACTTCATCTTCTGCTCCCAATGGAGCCACCAGAAAAAAACATTGAGAAAGCATCGGGGTCCCTTTCCGGTAAATCCAGATGAATTACAAGGGATGGTGGTTGACAAAAGAGTAAGCTACCAAAGGCCGGAACTGGACTTCCCTCGTGGTGCAGTGTTTCAGAATCCACCTGCCAGTGCAGGGTACACGGGTTCGAGCCATGGTTTATAGGGCTTGGTTTTAAACATCGTTGCTTTTTGGTGTTATGATTATTATGATAAAAACACAATGTATTCAGGAAAAGAGTAAATACTGAATTTGCATAAAATTTCCAAGTACGACACTTTCTAAGTTTTGACAGATTTGACAGTTATCTAGTATCAGTAAAGTTATATTATAACTCATTCTTGTTGGTAGAGGAAAAAAAACTTTTCATTGAAAGAAAACTGAATTCCCTGTGCAAGAATTCTATTTAAGCCACAAAGTGTATTACAAGACCATGGTCTTGATGTTTCATAACATTACAGAATTAGCCATGGTGACATTCATGGTTCAGAATGTATCCATCCCTACCCCGGCAAGATCTGGGGGCTGGGGTCCAACCAAGCCTTGTTATTTACCATGATTGATTGCCCTCAACATCATCCCTCCAGGAAGCTAACTTTTTAAAAGAACAAATAAGTCTACACTTGCACAAGCTTCCAAAGACTGGAGAAAGGGAACATTTCCCAACTCATTTTTTTTGTTGTTGTTCTTTTTTTTGGTACGTGGGCCTCTCACTCTTGTGCCCTCTCCAGTTGCGGAGCACAGGCTCTGGACGCGCAGGCTCAGCGGCCATGGCTCACGGGCCCAGACACTCCACGGCATGTGGGATCTTCCTGGACCGGGGCACGAACCTGTGTCCCCTGAATCGGCAGGCGGACTCTCAACCACTGCGCCACCAGGGAAGCCCCCCAACTCGTTTTGTAAGGCCAGAATAACTTTGATACAAAAACTGAAAAGGATATTGCAAAAAAGGAAAACCACTAGCCAATTTCATTTATGAAAAATAATGCAAATATTTTAAAAATATCAGGAAATTAAAACCAGCCATATATACGTGTGTGTATATATATACACACAGACATATATATACATACATTTATATATGTAATATCAAGACCAAATTGGGTGTATCTTAGGGACAGATTGACCAATATAACTCAAATTGACCACATAACATGTATTAAAAGAATAAAAGAAAAAATCTCAACAGATATGGAAAACTCATTTGACAAAATTTCAATATCCATTCGTGCTCATTTATTTTTATCCACTCATAAGGATCTTTCCATCTGCCTCTGGATTCAACCTCTAAGTCAATCTGTCCAACAAGAATCAAACGATTTTAATTTGTATGTAAAATATCGCAGACTAGCAGTCCCACAGTAATTCTCAAAAACACAAAGGTAACTGTCCTCACGTTTACAGCCAGGGGAAGAGGAGGGGAAAGAGGAGAGAGATACCGTGGTACTTGTTGCCTGAGGTGTCCCCTTCTCTAAGAGCCGACTCTGGCTTCAGCTGGCTCGGAATCACGCAGGCAGTTCGGCCGCTGCTCAGCAGGAGGCAAACGACAGCTCTCAGGAGCCGTGGTTCTGGGCTGAGCAGCGAGGCGCCATCCGCGTTCCAGCCGGCGCCCGAGGATCAGACGACGGCATCCTCCTCTGCGTCCCCGGGGCCTCTTACAAGGAGCTGGTTCCCAAACTCTCAGCACCCAGTCTTATAGAGTGCTTCTCAGCTCTAACGTGAACACGAATCACCTGCCAGGGACTTTAAAACGAGCTGCGGAGTCAGTACAGCTCCCAGGGGAGGCCCGCGCTCCTTCTGCTGACCGCACTTTGAGAAGCAAGGCCGACTACAAATCCCAGCTTACATCCGGCCCAATAGGAGGACAAGGCGGGAAGCGGGGGCGGGGGGGGGGGGGTGGGTCGGGAAAGCCTCTTCTGTTTTCCATTAACCAATCAGGCCCTCCTGCTGGCTGTTGCAGCACTGACTTACCTGTGCAAAGGAGAGAAGGAAAGCTCCGCCTCGGGAGGTATGAATGGACGTGTTTTGAGTGTGGCAGTTGGGCATGGGGAGGTGGATAATATCTAGGTATAAACAAAGTTCTGCACTGTGTCTGCTATGAATCGGTCACAAACACTCATCTCCCAGACTGTGGTCCAGAGACAGCAGTCAGACTGCAGTTTCAAATTTCTAAATGACTCTGAGGTTTTGATGATGTTGGAAAAAAAGAGTTTTATTTTAGGCAGTGAAAACCGTTTTTAGATCTCATGCCTTTACATTTTAGGTTCAATGATCTCTAGAGTGATTAATAATAGATTTTATGAATTACCACTATCTCCTACCCCAGCCATGTTTTAAGTATTTTCTCTATTTTCTAAAACATTTTTTCACAAACCTCAAAATAACTATAAACAATGGGAGACCAGAAGAGTCTTTATCTTTTCACATCTATTGGTAGGAAACCAGAAGAGTAGAATCCATTTATTCAAATGCTGTCAATTATGAATCAAAATTAAGTAGCTTTATTCCTGAGAGGGAATGCCTTTTCTCCTGTTCCACCCTCTACCTTTATTTTCCCCCCTCTAGTTTTCTCACTCTAAATCAATAAGAAATGTGGGAAGGAAGAGGAGGAAATTTCAGTTTTCCATCACAAATTATGTCCTTTACCAATAAGATGTAGTGAGAGCTCCCTTATGGAATCCCGAAAGATGGGGTAAGGATTGTAGCCAAAGGAGAAGAAGCCAGGCTCTCTCTCTCCTTATATATATCATGTAGATAGAAGCTAAACACCTCTGACTATAATTTGTAGATTTTGGTTTGGGAAAAAAGTTTGAATACTTTAAAAATTGTTTATAATTATGTAAAATAATTCTTAAAATTGAAACCAAAATGGATAAAAAAGATCCTAAATGTGTAACAAGTTGGCATCACAACCACACAAAGCAGAACTGTTTCAAGTGACTTTAAAAGGCAGTGATGTCACAATTTCTCTCTAGTGGGATAGACCTAAGATTTGAAAAACTGCCCCCAAATTATAATGATTTGGGTTATCACATTATTGGTGTTGGAATTGTTAGAATAATTGACAAGGCTGTGTGTGCATTGTGTTTGTGTGGTCAGAAGTGATTGGATGATAGGAGGGGAGAGAACAGGGAGGAAATTTGTTTCATCTGGAGGAAGTGTCTCTCTGGTTCAAACTTCTTTCTGTGCTCCCATTCTTTTTTTTAAATTTATTTTTTAAGATGTACAACACAATGACTTAACATACTGTATACGTTGTGAAATGATTACCATAATCAAGTTAACACATCCTTCACCTCACAAAGTCGTGTGTGTGTGTGTGTGTGTGTGTGTGTGTTGAAAATAGTTAAGATCTACTCTCTTTATGTTCCCCATTCTTCCGCTAGGTTTAAGCTTTTTTCCTTTAATAGCTACTAGTCACTTGCTCATTTTTAATGTGAATGTCTTTTGTTTCTTATCATTACCTAATAATGTTGCACAGTTGGGTCACTAGTCTTATTTTAAGCAAACTTAAATTTGAAATGCAAGCTAATAGTTGCAAATACATGTCAGGGCTTAACACGAAAGGCAAACGATGAGCGCTAAGGATTTGCACTTTCCCATCTAACTGAGTTTTTTGTTCTCCTCCTTAACATCTAAACGAATAAATCAACGAAATTACTTGCTTTAGGGCTGGGGGGTAAATTTTAATTGAAAAACATTCCCTCACAGTCTATAAAACCTGTACGGACAAATCTTGTTCGTTATTATTGACCAAATGCGGGTGATTTAAATTCGGAAAACTTTTAAAATACGTAGAAAATGAAGGGCCCCGAAAGGAAATGGCCCCGGCCCTTAAGCCCTCGGATCGCGGTGTATCCCAGGCTCACGACCTCGCTCAGCTCTGCACCCGCCTTCCAGCCTGCTCCGAGCGTTCCCCCGAGGAGAGATCCCGCAGCGCCTGATGCGGTTCAGGCTGCAGCCCTGACGCTGCAGAATTCTGCACCTGCTTCAGGCAGGAGAGGGGAAACGGGCCTTAGTTGTCTTTGTATGTGTAGCTCTCTTCATAAAACCTGGCAAAAGGCAGGCTCTCAATTAAGGCTTGTTAAATTAATGATTATGCTAAGTTTATAACACTGGAGAGTAAACTTTGGTCATGGAAGGTGCTAAGTGGAAGGTGGCTATACTTGTTACAATTTTACTGTGGGTCCATATAAGAATGTAAAAATCTATCTAGGGATATTTTTTAAAGCCATTTGTTCTTCATTGGGATTATCCTTCTATCATAATAGTATTGATCAAATAATAATGATTATACCTTTACTAAGGTTATTAATTATATTGTCAGAAGCTATCACCTTACCTATATAATTTTATGAAATCATCAAAGCTATTTTTTATGTATTTTTTAAAATTGTTTGGCCAAACCGCGCAGCATGTGGGATCTTAGTTCCCCAAACCCACGCCCTCTGCGTGGGAAGCGTGGAGTCTTAACCACTGCACTACCAGGGAAGCCCTAAATAACTTATTTAATTCTTAATGGAAGGGCTTATAAGAAAGGAAAACTAAATTTTTAAGATGAAATATTGAGAAGAATTTGGGGGTTTTGTTTTACATTTCCCTTTTTCTCATCTAAAAATCATGAACAGGGGCTTCCCTGATGGCAGAGTGGTTAAGAATCCACCTGCCAATGCAGAGGACACGGGTTCGAGCCCTGGTCCAGGAAGATCCCACATGCAGCAGAGCAACTAAGCGCGTGCGCCACAACTACTGAGCCTGCGCTCTAGAGCCTGCAAGCCACAACTACTGAGCCTGCGCACCACAACTACTGCAGAGCGCGTGCCTAGAGCAGTGCTCCACAACAAGAGAAGCCACCACAATGAGAAGCTTGCGCACTGCTACCAGGGGTAGCCCCCCGCTCACGGCAACTAGAGAAAAGCACACGAACAGCAACGAAGACCCAGCACAGCCAAAAATAAAATTAATTAATTAAAATAAAATTTAAAAAAACTAACCACTCCATATTTTGGGGCCACTCACCAATTCAATAAATTGAACAATTATTTATTCAAAAATAACTAAATAAATAAATTAATTAAAATGAACAATGTCAAACCAATATTCTCAAAATATCCTGAAAACAGGGGGAAAAAAACTTGAATACTTGAATATTTTCTGAGGAAAATCTAGATTCATTCTATCAAGGTCGTTAAAAGGTAAAGAGACTGCAACAAGCTTTAAAAAGTATAAAGTTGAATGTTTTGTCGTTGTTTCTTTTTCTGGCGTTTAGCAACAAAAAAAAAGAATGCACTTAATAGTTTAAGCAGAAAAGGATTTATTAGGAGATAAAGATAACTTAAAATCCAGAAGAAAGGTGAACAGAAATTTTAGACTGAAAATCGGAGAATAACTCTCAGAAGCACACTGCAGGCTGATGCACAAAGAGAGATTCTGCCAAAAATCAGAAAATACTGCATCTGTGGCCACCAACCCACAGCTGCTCTCTCAGGAACTATGCAGCCCCTGGCAAATGTTAGAATTTGGGGTCATTCCAAGTGTTTGTGTGGAATGTGCGCATCAAGTAATCCTCATGCACTATTGTTAGAGGGTAAATGCTTCATTCTAAAGAACAACCTGGCAAAAGTCAGTAAAATTAGGTTTATGCATTTTCCATGGCACAATGCTGCTCATGGGTACATATCCTAGAGAAATTTTCTCACAGGTCCTATAAGGGACTATTACACATGGTGATGGTGACTAAGTGGCTATCTGAGCACCCACTGGGGACGACAGATAGGTAGAGTGGCAGAGACACATCAGAGGCTAACGTGCCAGACTTGGAAGCAGCAGATCAAATGTCCATGTAAAGATCTTGGGAAATTGCAACTGAGTGGGAAATAATAAGTAAAATCACATGTATAACCTAATACTTTTTACATGAATTGAAAATATAAGCACACAAAAGAATAAACAACATATTACAAGACTGACACAAGAAGAGACTTTTTAAATAAAATATTCATGGCAAGAATTTCAGTGGAAGAAGGGAAAGCATATAAGGGGAATAAATAAGAATAGAATACACACAATTACATAAAAGAGGATAGGGATCAGCAAAAAACATTCTTGAAAATGTGACATCCCAACCCAGTGGCCCTTTAGATTTGAAATTCATAACAATTTTTTTTTCTTTTTTTCTTATTTTTTTGCGGTACGCGGGCCTCCCACCGCTGTGGCCTCTCCCGTTGCGGAGCACAGGCTCCGGACGCACAGGCTCAGCGGCCATGGCTCACGGGCCTAGCCGCTCCGTGGCATGTGGGATCTTCCCGGACCGGGGCACGAACCCGTGTCCCCTGCATCAGCAGGCAGACTCTCAACCACTGCGCCACCAGGGAAGCCCCTGAAATTCATAACAATTTTGAATATTCCTTTGATTGAGGTAATCTAGTGTAGAGAAAAATAGAAAAATTACACTTCTAAGTAGTCATGAGACTTTCCTTTTCCCAACCTAACATAATGATTCCTTTGCTAATTCCCCTGCCTGATACATATGCTTGAAGACCTAGGTTCTCAGTCCAGTGACAGCACGAACTAGCAGCTTTGTGATCTTGAATTATGATCTAACCTCATGGAATCTATTCTCTACAATCAGGCAATGCCTTTCTGATATGGGAAGAAAATTAGTGAGAGGAATTTGTCTAGGCTTGTCTGAAACATGGAGCGGCTTTCTATAGTCTATGGAAATTGTCAATAACTGGACACTTCTCACCTCACTGCGCTACCTCTGCCTGCCAAAACCCACAGAATTTCAGTAGTGACTTCCAGAAGTGAGCCAATCCCTTCTGCTTTATTTTCCTCACTAAGAAAATGGAGGATAATTATGGAACCCACCATATCAATGTTTAATGGCCACACCCCCTTAGGCATACACCTAACACAATGTAAACTCAAAAATGTTAACTAGAATTTTATTCTAACTGCTCCCTTCTAGAAATTTTGGGGAATAAGATTTTCACCAGCACTAGTTCTGTGGCTCTTCAAAGTTTACACTTTCTCCCCTGTGAGTTATTTCCTAAACCCTTTGCCCCTCACCTCTTCACTTTCTAAGATACCACACCACCCTTTCCATCATTTCCTGTTGAGAGATTTTCTGGGCCACCTTCACTGGAGCCTTTCCATGGAAAGGCTCAGGCCTTTCCATGGAACATTGAAAAAGCATTGTCTGTGTCCATTTGTTGGACCACAGGCTGATATTCTTATTATTTCAATCAATTCCGAGTCCTTCAGTTGGGATTAGCCTGTGAAACATAAATTATACCACCTGAGAAACTGGGGTATGTTGCAGACACTGCTGTGCCTTTACTTAAATACTTCGATTTTTTTTGTTTGATCTTTATTTCTAAGAAGTGCACATAAAAAAGAGAAATTGTTGAAGATAAAAGATTGCCAGAAATTCTATCTTTACTTTTAACTCTAGCACTTGTTTCTTTTTTCCAAGCTAATAACTAATCACTGGGGGAGAGGAGATGAAAAGTGAATACATAGTCCCTCAATGTACTTAGAGAGGACAGTATTCTACAATCCTCCTGGCCAATAACACAGAGATTGCAGTACAATTTCTTAGCAATAGGTCTAAAGTCCAATATAATCTACAATATAATCTTATAATCTACTCTCTGTAGATCACAGTTTGGCCCCCAAACTATGTGATATCAAAACAGATCTGATCTTAGGTGAATGTATATTATGCTCTTTCTTTACTCCAGTTAGCATGAATACTCATTCTTTCCACACCATGAGTATCAATGACATGCTACAGAATGCTACCCCACACCAGGATGGTCACACTTATATTCTCTCAAGATATGCACCTTCTAATCTGTTTAAAATCCTCTGCATTCTGAATCCTAAAGTACATCTACCCTAGTATTTCATAAAAGATATTGAGGACTTGTATTTTTTTTTCCTAGTTACATATTAATATGAAATCATGATATACACATTATTATGTAACTAACTCTCTCCTCTTAATATCCTGGCCAAGTTTTTAAATGACTATGTAATGAAATTCTCTCTTTCAACAACTACACATACCCTTTTTGGTGGATGTAAAAATATTCTATTTCAAATTTCCTATATTAGACATTTCCTTGTTTTTACTTTTTGGCTCAAATAATCTCCATCCTATGGAGGTTTTTTTGGTGGAATACATTGCTAGAAGTGAAATTTTTATGTTGTATAACGTTCTGTGTATAATAAACTTAACTTATATAATTTAATGTTCTTCAAAATATAGCAGCCATAATTTCCTACTTGAATTATATGTCTACTGCCCTACTCTCAATAGCAGTGGTTATAACCAACTTAAAATATCTACGGTAGGCAAACTATGTATATCCCAGTTTTTTCCACTTCTTTGATTTTGGGGAATGTGAGCATAGTTTTTTAATTTCTTCACAGGTGCTTTTGCAGCATTAATGGTATTATCTATCACCCTTGAGAATTATGTTGCAACTACATTTTCTTCCTTTGGACTAAACTTTAAAGTGACTTCGTAGCCAGCCTCTAAGATGACCAACAATGATCCCTGCCTCCTAGTATTCACAGCCTTGTGCAGTCCCCTCCCACATTGTTCCAGGGTTGGTCTGTGTGATCCATAGAATATGGTAGAAATGATAATGTCTCTCCTGAGATTGGGTTACAAAAGATGCTACTGGTTCCATTTTGATCACTCTACCACGCTATCTCCTCCCTCTTAGATAATCCCCTTTGGAGGCATCCAGCTGCCACATCATGAATAGCTCTGTGGGGAGGCCCTTGTGTTAAGCAATTGAGACCTCTTGTCAAGAAGGAGCTTAGAAGGTGATCCTCCAGCCCAAGGCAAAGCTTCAGACTGCACCTTCATGAGGAACTCTGAGCAAGACCACCCAGCTAAGCTATTCCAGATTCCTGATTCTCAGAAACCGTGAGATAATAAATGTTTTTGGTAAGCTGCTAAATTTTGGAGTCGTTTGTTACAGAGCAAGAGATAACTAATTGAATTAGTGGATTTTAAATGTAATTATGTGTCTCCATATATAATTTATATTGAGTGTATGAATGCATTTTAATGTATTTAATGGTACGCTGACACATGTCTCTTTGTGTTTAATTTTTCACTAATGATTATAATTTTAAGATTAATCAATGTAGCTATATATATAAAACTTGTTTATTTCATCTAACTGCTGCAGAATATTTTATAGAATGAATACACAGCATTTTACATACACATCATGGATGCCTCCAACTCCCCTTTATCACAAACAAAAATGAGATAAACACCATTATGTGTGTACCTTAGGGACCTGTATGAGATGTTTTCTGGGATACAGATGCTGGAGGGGGTTTAGAGGGACAATGAACAAAAGCCTACATAACTTCCACAAATACTGCCATATTGCTTTTCAGAATTAATAGTAACACCAGGCCTCTTGAGAGGTCAGTTCACAGCAAATCCTCACCAGCTCTTTGCATAATCTACATTTCTAATTTTTTCCCTTTCGATGCTTTCACAGTTTTAATTAATATTTACCTTACATATAATAATTTTCAGACTCCATTTAAGTTTTAGACATTCTGTGTTGATCAAATATGGATTGACTGTTGCTACCTTCTTTCACATTTTTCCTCTGCGTTGCCTGCTTTATCATTTTGATTTGCAGAGCTGACATTGCTTGTACATAGATATTCAGTACTTCTGAATTTTAGACTTCGATATTATGGTCTCCCAGTCTGTAATCTAATGAATAGAAATTTTTCTTGTTTCCGTGTACTATCCTTCCTGACAACCATTTTTGGTAGCGTACTATGTGAATATTTTCAGGACATATAACAATCACATATTAGAGTGCCCAGATACCTCTTCATTCCTGCCCTGCTATTATTGTCGTATACTTTGCACCTTGTTGGTTGTTGATACTGAGCATCTGCAGACGAACGCCATTGCTGGATCTCAACTGCAGTGACTTCTTCTGGGTGTACCCACACCACAAACTAGCTGTGCCTCCCCTCTGCCTTGGATTTCAGCTTTGACTAGGTTCAAACATTTCTGAGTTGGCCTCATCCTCCATCCACCAAGGCAGAGCTCTTCTATTCTGAGTATCTTTGTCTGAATCTTCACCTCAGCTGCGAGTGTCCTAAACTGCCCTCATAAAACTTTCAACTAGTTGAGCTTTCAGTCATCTGCCATCTTTACTGTCTGTTCTGTTGTTTGATTTTTCTGTTTTGTTACTTAGCATTTATTATTTCTACTATGGTCTTTTTCCTCCTGAAGTTAACAATAAAAATCTGGCTTTCAGAAACAGAAATATAGATCAATGGAACAAGATAGAAATCCCAGAGATAAACCCACGCACTTATGGTCAATCAATCTATGACAAAGGAGGCAAAAATATACAATGGAGAAAAAACAGTCTCTTCAATAAATTGTGCTGGGAAAACTGGACAGCGACATGTAAAAGAATGAAATTAGAACATTCTCTAACACCATACACAAAAATAAACTCAAAATGGACTAAAGACCTAAGTGTAAGACCAGATACTATAAAGCTCTTAAAGGAAAACATAGGCAGAACGCTCTTTGACATAAATCGCAGCAATATCTTTTTGGATCCACCTCTTAGAGTAAAAAATAGAAACAAAAGTAAACAAATGGGACCTAATTAAACTTAAAACCTTTTGCACAGCAAAGGGAACCATAAACAAAACGAAAAGACAACCCACAGAATGGGAGAATATATTTGCAAACAAAGCGGCAGACAAGGGATTAATCTCCAAAACATACAAACAGCTCATGCAGTTCAATATCAAAAACAAACAAGCAACCCAATCAAAAACTGGACAGATCTAAATAGACATTTCTCCAAAGAAGACATACAGATGGCCAAAAAACACATGAAAAGATGCTCAATATCGCTAATTATTAGAGAAATGCAAATCTGAACTGCATTGAGGTATCACCTCACATTGGTCAGAATGGCCATCATCAAAAAGTCTACAAACAATAAATGCTGGAGAGGGTGTGGAAAAAAGGGAACCTTCCTACACTGTTGGTGGGAATGTAAATTGGTACAGCCACTATGGAGAACAGTATGGAGGTTCCTTAAAAAACTAAAAGTAGAACTACCATATGACCCAGCAATCCCACTCCTGGGCATAGGTACAGAGAAAACCATACTTTGAAAATATACATGCACCCCTATGTTCACTGCAACACTGTTTACACTAGCCAAGACATGGAAGCAACCTAAATGTCCATCAACAGACGAATGGATAAAGAAGATGTATATATATATATATATATATACAATGGAATACTACTCAACCATAAAGACGAATGAAATAATGCTATTTGAAACAACATGGATGGACCTAGAGATTATCATACTAAGTGAAGTCAGAAAAAGACAAATATCATATGATATCACTTATATGTGAAATCTAAAAAAATGATACCAATGAACTTCTTTACAAAACAGAAACAGACTCACAGACTTCAAAAACAAACTTATGGTTACTAAAGGGGAAAGCCTGGAGGGGAGGGATAAATTAGGAGTTTGGGATTACCGTATGCACACTACTATACATAAAATTGATATTCAACAAGGACCTACTGTATAGGACAGGGAACAAAAAAAATCTGGCTTTGAAGGGAGGCATCACATTTAGAATGTTTCTCTCTGGCCATCAAATCAGCTATGGCAATGCTCATGGACTTGGCTGTATTCTTTTTTTTTTAATTAATTAATTTATTTATTTTTGGCTGCATTGGGTATTCGTTGCTGAGCGCGGGCTTTCTCTAGTTGCGGCGAGCGGGGGCTACTCTTCCATGTGGTGCTTGGACTTCTCATTGCGGTGGCTTCTCTTATTGCAGAGCACAGGCTCTAGGTGTGCAGTCTTCAGTAGTTGTGGCACACGGGATCAGTAGTTGTGGCTCGCGGGCTCTAGAGTGCAGGATCAGTAGTCGTGTCGCAGGGCTTAGCTGCTCCACAGCATGTAGGATCTTCCAGGACCAGGGCTCAAACCTGTGTCCCCTGCATTGGCAGGTGGATTCTTAACCACTTCGCCACCAGGGAAGTCCCTTTGCTGTATTCTTGAATGGTCTCTTGACTACCATTTTGCTCTCTCATTAAGATGTAAGGACTGAAAAGTGTAGCCAGATTTTCATCATTTTTTAAAATTTTATTTATTTATTTTTGGCTGCATTGGTTCTTCATTGCTGCGTGGGCTTTCCCTGGTTGCTGCGAGCAGGGGCTACTCTTCGTCGCAGTGCATGGGCTTCTCATTGCAGTGGCTTCTCTTGTTGCGGAGCACGGGCTCTAGGTATGCGGGCTTCAGTAGTTGTGGCACGTGGGCTCAGTAGTTGTGCCTCATGGACTCTAGAGCACAGGCTCAGTAGTTGTGGCACAAGGGCTTAGTTGCTCCATGGCATGTGGGATCTTCCCGGACCAGGGCTCGAACCCGTGTCTCCTGCATTGGCAGGCAGATTCTTACCCACTGTGCCACCAGGGAAGCCCCCAGATTTTCATCTTTTTGTGTGTGGCTCCAATCACAGCACCCGGTACAGGGAAGAACATCAAAATGTGCTTCCTAAGTCTTAGGAACGACTATAATTTATCACAGTAAAATAAATTCCTAGTCAAGGAAATCTACAATGTATCCACTTATACTTCTCTCAACAGGTTGAAAAGGATGCATTACAGTGCAATACACCATAGATATGATATGCCTAGGAAAAAATCCATTTACAAGGAAAACACTCCCCTCAAAAGGCAGTGTTTAACATTTATTCTCATTAAGATTGGAATTGTATCCATGATGATATCGTTAATATAATGGTAATAATTGGGCAAATAAATTTCTGCCAGGTAATCCTATTTACTTTTATGATTGGATACATTCATGAAAGCTGCTTTGTAATGCCTTCCATTTCAGAGATGACAAAAGGAGGCCTAGAGAGAGGAGATAATCTGCTGAGAGTCACTCATTCAGAGAGGGGTGGAACTGCCCCTCCACCCAAGCAGTCCATTTCTGGGGCTTCTTGTCATGACACTGGTCTGAACACAGTCTTAATTCCTTTGAATTGAGCAATTTACCAGGAGAAGACAACATTAGGAGAGTGAAAGTTCAAGTTTAGAATTGGGTCACCACCCTTGCCCTTCTTTCACTTGGAAAATCCGCCTTTGGCATTCTGCCCCCTTCTCCGCCACATGCCTCCCTCTCCCCGAAAGCATTCTTCTGCTTGGAGATCTGGGTTTCGGTTTCTGTTCCAAGAAAGCAATTTGGAGCTTTCTACACCCCAGTGTCCGCCCAAACATTTTTCCCCTCCAGTGTGCTAATACTTTTCCTTTTCAACCGGAATCTGTATCTTGAAGAGATTTGACCATGAATAATTTTATCCAAGATGATTGGGTTTTGTATTAATATTATCAGGTCTTCTGATGCAATTATCTTGTAGGATTAATGTCACCACCCAAACTCCCCCCATCTGGCCAGGAGGCCAAAAGAGCATAAAAACTCGCGGGCTGGGGGCTTCCAATTCCCAGACACTCGGTATCGCCCGGTGTGAGACCCACGCGATGGCGCAGCCCTTTCCCGGCTGTGGGCGCCGGGGCCCCAGACGTCGCCAGCCCCGAGCTCAGCGGACTCTGAGCCCTGGACGCTCCCTTTCTACCCCGCCCCGTGCGAGCTCTCCTGGGAAGGCCCAGACTTCGACTGGGAAATGCTTTCCAGTCCCTGCGGCGGGCTTCTGCGCTGGGACCGTTCGCGAAACAGACACTTTGCTGGAGGCCGAAGCCCTCGCGACGGGACGCAGAGCCACCGGCCCCGGACCAGACGCCCACGACCCACCCGGACCCAGAGGCGCCCCAGGAGAGGCGGCCGCCGCCCCCGCAGCCTCCCTCGGCGGGTGGCACCGCTTCCCGGACGGACTAGCAGAGCCCGAGAACGCTGACGGCAGGGACCCTATGGAGCGTCGCCCGGCTCCTGCCCCTGGGACCCGCCGCACGTCCCAAGGTTGGTGGCAGCGGATCCGACGCTCAGTGGCCTGGAAGACCCAGGGCTGCCAGGAGCCCCGAGATTTGCGCTGAGTCCCTCATCTCCGCGGACAAATTATGTTACAGCGTCGTCTCTGCCTTTGCTCCACAAGGATGGAAGCTCTTTGTCTTCAGAGCCCTTTCCTTTAATTTTCCTTTCGCTAGTCAGTAAAGATGACGAAAAACGATGTCACAGTCTGTTATTTGTCCCGTGAGTCCCTGGTTTGTCTATGTGGGAAGACAAGGCTCACGGGCATCGGTGGCCTCTGCCGGCTCCCGGGCGGGATACTGGGTCACCGGCTTTGCTGGGCGCCGGCGGATGCTGGGGTCGCCTGTGCACACGGAGCCGGGGATGGTGGAGCGTGACCTCTCGTGTGACTCCCGAATACAGGCTGGGCCTCCAAGAACAGCAGAGGGGCCGCCCGCAGCCCCGAGGACTTCACTCGCCCAGGAAGCGTCCCTTCTCCGTGGCCCTGGCCCTTTTTGGCCCCGAGTCCATCTCAGGGCCCTCCAGGCATCTGCAGGCGGCTCTGGCGCCGCCTCCACCTCATTCCCCCCACCCCCTCCCCGAACTTGCCCAGAAGTTCAGGCTTCCTCAGGCGCTAACCAAATCCCAGCAAGTGTCCCTTACCCCTCCGACCCTCTGCAACCCCCTTGCCCAGTGCCTGCCAGCGACTGGCCGAGCTGACCTGCTGTGAGATTGCTAGCGTGGAAGCCAAGGGGATAACGACCCTGGACTAGCGGCCGGGGAGACCAGCCACCCTGCCCTTATAGGATGGACTGAGCGCTCTCGGATTCGGGAGGGGCGTGATCGCTGCACTCCCCACTCCAACCCAGTGACTTTGCTTAGGTGTGCCTCGCAAGCAGAGAGTGAATGGAAACCACCAGGAATGGGCCTCTCTCCACAGGGACCTTCCTCTCCTCCCATCCCTCTCCTTTAACTCAATCAGCAAAACCACTCGGAATTTCCAAACCCCTCCCAGCAAGAGGCAGTTTTCTCCTTAATCTGCGAGGCTCCGAGGCAATTTGCAAGGCAAATGAGTGTCTATCCCCACTTATCTGGGCTTGGGTTTCCGATCTTCTGTACTAGACAGACCCTATAAAAGGCACAGTCAGCATGGGGCTGAATCATTCGCCCCTTTGCTTAGACCCGCTACGCGTCTGGCCTGGGAGGAGGCTGAAGCCATGGAACCGCACGCATACTACACCTGGGAAGAGCTGTCCTGGAGGAGGGCGCATCCAGAGCCCCACATGCCACCGGGCCTCAACCGAGAACAGGCCTGGGCCTGGGCTCTGGATAACTTCCCTGCGCTGAGCCGCCCCTCCTGCCAAAGCCCCCAGTTCTGCGAGGACGCGCACTACTGTGCATGTGGGCTGCCGCGGCGCGCTTGCCCCGGACACGCAGACGGTCGCCAGGCGGAGAGCGGCCACAAACGCTGGCGAGACCCACAAGCGCAGGAACCAACGGCTAACCCGAGGTGGAGCGACGGTCCCGTCAAGAAGAGGCCGAAGCCACACCCCGCAGGGCACAATCGGGCCTGAACAGCCAGGAGATGCTCGCATCAGCGGAGGCCGACAGACACGCGGCCAGATGGCCTCCAGGAGCCCAGGACGATCCCCATCCCCTACCCCGAAGCTGCGGAAGCCCTGTGTAGGCTTGAAACCCTGTGGAGCTCGGCAAGGAAAGGAGTCACAGCCTTCTGTCCGGCCCACGGCGCCCCTTCAACCCATGCCCTGGCCTGGACTTCTCCCCTGGGCCTCGCCTTGCTCTGGGATGATCCTGGAGGACTCTGTGGGGCAGACCAGTCCTTATTTGTCCCTACTTTCCTGGATTACTGACAGCTCTCTCAATTAGAAATCTCTCTTCAGGGAATCCATACTATCTTAAGGAGCTTTCTCGTACTCAGAGTCTTGTACTTATGCTTCTTATGTATTCCAATTGTGCACAATGATTAAAGCCTGTTTCCTTATTTTCTGCCTGTGGAATTGATTTGGGTGTGTGGAGTCTGGACTGGAAGTGGTGCAGGTGGGCCTGTGCCTGAAAGGAGAGCCGGGACCCAGGTCAGGGCTCATTAACATCAACGAAATGCAAAGTGAAACCATGACATAACTCTGACTACCTTAGTGACCTATATTAAACTTTTTCATTTGATCCAATGTTGGTAAAGTAGTAACTCCACAACACAGCTTTTGGGAATGAATCTGAAAGGATCTTTGGAAAGGCAATACTGTATGCAGATACACATCAAACATCTCAATATGTATTCTTTGGCCCAGAATTCCACTTCTTACAAGCAAGGAATTATACTTTAAAAAACAAATGTGCTTTTCGGTAAAGGATTGGAAAAAAATAAATTATGATATATCTGCAGGAAACCCTCTCCCATTTTAACAACTGCTCCCCACTTCCCCATCCGTATGTCAGCAGGAGTAGGCAAGTTAAGGCTTAACCTTTCTGCTAACTGGCTATTGGTTGATGGTCTAGGTCTTGGCATCTTACCCAAGCCAAGTCAGAAGTCCCTACCATGGAATGTGCAACTGGGACTTAGAATTTGATCTGAACATGTACTCCAGGTGCCAATTTCCCTCCCAATTTCTTGTTATCTTTCTCAAGTCTACGTGTAAAGGGATTTTCTCGTGTCTCTTCCTGGATCATTCACACAGCCATTACATCCCAGTCCTCACTGTGGTCCACTCCATTATTCCCAGCTCCTGTATAAGAAAACTTTGCATCACTGCTTCTCTCCCCCTGGATGCCAGGACACCGTCACCCTAATAGCACACTGCTTGCTGTCTGTGCACTGGTACCAAAAAAGGGTTACTCTGTTTCAGAATGTATTTCCTCTACTGCCCATTCTTTAATCCCACCAAGTATCATCACACAAGGTTGAACAGCTGTATCGATTTTTACAGAAGGATGGAGGTAACTGAAAGAAATTACACATCAAGAGAGAGAAAATTAAACTAAATATTGATTTTCTTTTTAAAGTTATCATTACTGAAAGTACCCTATGACTCACTATAGAAAATGAACCTCTTTAGAATTCCACTTACAGGGCACAATTACGGTTCAAAATAGAATCAGAATATTTACTGACCTCGCATACCAAAAAGTGCCAACCAGGTTTCCCAGACTCTCCAGATCATACTGCTCCCTTACATCACATGGGCCCACAGCTATCACCTACTTGAGTTACTAGGGCTGAAAGACATAACTAGTTCCTCCTTCAGGAGCCTACATTTTGTTTCACTTCTTTCTCAAAAGCATAAAGATTATCAATATACAGGCAGTCAATAGGCAAGGCATCCTCACCCCCAAACTGGAACCCTAACCCCCAAGAAAAGGAACCCACTTTTTGAACCATATACTTAGGATCCCTGGGAATATTTGCCTCACACTAAGACTGTCCCTGACTCTCTCACCAGAAGGCAATCCCTGCCTATACATGTCCTTGTTAACTCTTCTCACAGATCTATCTATATTCTTTCATGACACCCTTTTCCCTAACAATAGACCAAAACTTATTTTTGGTATAGGTGGGAAAAGAAATGGACTTATATTATTCTAATGTCCATCTATACATTATTTCACATCCACTTCAATGATTATTTGTGGAATCTATAAAATACTCTTTCTGCCTTCCCTTCTTGAAATCACCTCGTTCCTGTCTTGAGAAAATAGCTACCTGGTAGGTATCTTGCTATTTCACGTGCCCAGTATTGAAGGGTTAGTTTGCTTCACGCTGGCTTACAGGGTCAGTGGAACTTTCCCATTCTTGATGCTCAGAAAAGTCATCTATGAATGAAACTTTAAAAAACAGGTAGGACATAGTACTTGACATACTGTTTTCTGCAAAAGTTGAAAGGGAAAAAATAAAAGAGAATGGGAACTCTTACAGATTAAAAGAGATATTAAGACATCCCAACTACATGTAATAATGGGTAGACACTGTCTGAAATCAGGTGAACCCCACTTCATTGGTGACTGATATAGACCATCCACAGTCTGACCACATTGCTGGTTCTCACTGTAGTGGCTTCTTGCTATGCATCTATGACACAGGCTAGCTGTCCCTAACCTCTCTGGGGGAAATTACACGGGGGTTCAAACAACCCTCTGGGAAGGTTCTACACCACCAGAGCTAAATAGCTCCATGTCTTCAAAGGAATAGTGTTGTTGTCCCTTCCTTAAACCTGGCCAGCAGAGCTTTCTGTCTTTATTAGCTTCTCCCAAGTCAGCAGCAAAAATTCCATGTTGCTCCAATAAACCCCTTCAATTTACCACTGCCTGACTAGAGCTTCCAACCCTCTACTTCTTCTGTTGTCCATACTTTCATCCACTTTATTTCCTTACTTCTCATTTTTATTTCATTTTGATTGTCTTCCTGCTTTTCTCTGTTTCCTTTCCTCATATTTATCCTACCATTGTCTTTTTTCCTCAACTCATGCAAAAAGACTGGCTTTGGTGGGAGTCATCTCAAACATTAGCGTTTTCTTCCCAGGCAGAGAATCAGCTACCATACGGAACAAGATTTGGCTGTGTCTTCATGGTCTCTTGACTGTGACTTTGCTCTCCCCTTAAAATTCAGCTCTGCCAAAGCAGGAGCCAGGTCTACAGCTCTGTATGTGCAGAAACCATCACAGCACCTTGCTCATGGCAGGTTGTCAAAACATGCTTGTTAAAAACTTTGAATTAAACTAACTTTGTTACATTGAAGATAAATGACTGATAGAGGAAATCTGTGCTTGGATGCACTGACATGTTTGCCAACAGAAAGTCTGAAACGTCTGAGGAAGGATGTAAAGGGATGAAATTTCACTATAGATCTGCCACAGAAGGAAAAAGCAATCCACTCAGATTAAACACACACAAAAGGACAACATTTTTAGTTTGCTATTCATGGATGTTATGTTTAATATTCATGATCATATCACTAAGAATGAAAATAATAATAATTGTAAATGAATAACATGTTTTCTGCCAGAGATATCTAATTACTTGACTTTGTTATTCAATTTAATCATAAAAGATACTTTGTAAAATGTTAAAGTTTAGCTATCATCCAGGTAAAAATATGAGGACAAGAGAGATTAGGTAACTAGCTGAGTCATATAGAAATAATAGAACTTGCACCCAAACAGTCTGCATCTAGGTCCCTAGACCTGACCCCTCCCCTCCTACATGTTGGCTGAAATTCTGAAACTATTTTAACTTATAAATTGACAAACAGAAGACCAGGATGGGAGTCTGACTTCTGTCACTGACCAGCAGCGTGATTTCATGCAAAGATGACCAACTTTTCATTCTGATCATCTGGGTAAAATCTGATGGTACTTTTCAAGCAGAGGGGCCCTGAGAATCAATGAACTTACAGTTACCTAAAAGTGTCAGCCACACAAGATATTTTACATAAAGGAGTAACCTTCTAAAATAGCTTGTCTTGACAGAGCCCTGTACCTGTTGTTCCTTTAAAAACAAACAACACAAAAACTTTAATTCTCTCAATCTACAAAATCAACTTAAATAACTTTATCAAAGATGATTGGATTTTCCCTTAATCTCCTCAGGTCCTGCCTTTGGAACCAATTTGAAACCTGAGAAAAACGACACCACCCATCCTAATATCCTCTGGTTGGACAGCTAAAAAGTTGGACGGGAAGGTATAAATTCGCAGGGAAGGGATCCCTGAAAACTTCTCTTCCTCTCAGGGGCTGAAGCGATGGAGCCGAACTTCCCCCGCTGCATGCGCGAGGCCTGGGATTCCGCAGAGGAGTCCCAGGAACCAGAGATGCTGCAAATCTTGAGCTTAGCGGACCCTGAGGAATGGCAGCTCCCTTTCTATCCTACGCTGGGCCAGCTCTCCGGGGACGACGAGGACTTCAATGGGGAACAACTTTCTACCGCCTGCGGACGTCTGCACCCACACTGCCCGAAACACCGACCCCGAGCGCAGAGCACCTGCAGGCTGGGCGCTGGGCCGCCCGCCCCGGACAAGACGCCCACCACTCGCCAGGAGCCACAATCGCCCTCAGGAGGTGGGGCCGCCGCCCACCCGCAAAGCTTCCCTGGGCGGGTCTTGCGGCATCGGGAACCCAACATCTGGAACCCGCGACCTCTGACCGCGGGGACCCTTCCGGAGCATCGCCCTCCTCCTGGCCTGGAGAGACACCACCGGACGTCCCAAGGCTGGTGGCCGCGGACCCACACGCAGTGGCCGGGAAGACCCTGGGCTGCCTCTCCCGCCGCCTTTGGACCCAGGAGCCCTCATCTCCGCTGAGACCCTTCATTGGATGATCCCTTGCGACAGATGTTATTACAATAACACCTCTCCGTTTAGCAATCATGGAAGAATTCGTCTTCAGAGACATTTGTGAAGTTTTCTTTCGCTTACTTAATAAATTATACCAAATTCCAACACCTTTCTCTCTCTTACTTTGGCTTTGGGGGAAGGACCCGACGCAGGGGCGGGGTGGCCGGTGCCAGCTCTCACCAGGGACCCTCAGTCCCCTGATTTGCTGGGCGGGGGGAGGCCGGTGGGGTCTCTTGGGCACACCGGGCGGCCAGGGGTCCAGCATAGGCGTTGCCAAACTGGGTCACACGTGCTGGGCTCCGAGACATCCAGCAAAGAGCGGCCAGCAGCCCTGAGAACTCCACTTCGCCCGACGAACGCTCCTGCGCCCTGGCCCTGGCCCTGGCCCTTCCAGTCCATCTGTGGGGCCGTCCAGTCACCTTCACGTTGCTCCACGGCCCCCAGCGCCTGTCGCCGCTCCAAACGCATCTAGAAGCATTGGCCTCGGGTAGCGCAGAGCTTCCGTCTCCCTCAGGCACTCTCCTGGGCGTGTCCCTTCTTCCTGCTCGCCCCAAAGCCGACTTCCAGCCCCCACCTCAGAGTTGACCTGCAGCCAGAGCGCTGGGGCCCCGGACAGGAGAAAACTAGAGATTGTCTTTTGCGGCGGGGCGTTTCTGCGGCCAGATTCTCGAGCGGTTAGGCTCGCGTCACTTCCTAACTCCAACTTGGCGACTTCCCAAGGCGCCTGATTTCTCATTACCATTCGGAGTTGAACTAGAGTGTCCACCCAATCCGGGGTTTGAAACGGGGCCTGAGAGAGCAATGGCAGGCAAAGTGTAAGTGCTTAATATATGTTAATACAATTATACTGAGAATTTCTCAACTGCTGTGATTTCTCTGGGGGCAAAATCCTTCACTGGGATTAATCTCACAGGAGTCTGAATGTGGGGACTCCCTGCCTCGGGAGCAGTTTCCTGGAAACCCTTCACCTCATCGCTCTGGTTTCTGGCATCCCACCCAACCTCACCCTTTCTCTCCTTTCCCTGCCAGGATTCCATGGGCCACCTGTGCAGCCTGGATGCTGTGGCTCAACCAGTATGTAACCCTGGCCGGTCCCCAGGGAATGCAAAAATTATCCTTTTCACCCATCTGTTAGACCACAGGGTGATAGTTTACTTTTTTAGACTCAAACGGAATTTTTCTAGTGAAGCCTGAACATGGGAAACATACAGCTCATAACAAGAGGATGCGATGACATGGGTGTGTGTTATAGACACTGCTATGTCTTTATTAATGTACTTTAATTTCCTACTTTGTCCTTTAATTCTTTTTTTTTGTCCTTTAATTCTTAAAGAGTGTATGTGAGAAATGAAATCAGTGAGAACTGGAAATAAAGAAATAAATTATTTTAAAATTTCATCCTCACTTTTTCAGTAGTCATTTCAAATCTTCAACTCTTAGACAAATAAATGAAATAGGCCTTGAATTCATGGAAAGACAGAGTTCTCTATAAATTCACTTGTCAGGAGTCACTAGCAGTATGTGGAGTACAGTTCTACAGTTCCTTTAGCGATTCTAAAATCCAAAATTTTATGGAATCTACCCTTTTGTGTGTAAATTTCTGTGCAAAACTCATTTGACAGCAAACTATGGCATAGATTGATGTGAGGCCATAGTGTTCTCTCTCCAAAGTAACACAAGTATTCATAGGAATGACTGATTACTGGGACTGTCCTAGACCATGCGGACAGGTACACTCTACCAGGCAAGCCCTTATTATCACTTTATAACTTCTTGCATTTTAAATTATAGCATACATCTAGACCCTAGTATTTTATTAAATATATTAGAATATCTTTAATATTAAATAGTGTATTTGCAATATGTAAAATTATAAATTTAGGTTGTTTTTGGTTATGAAAATGACAAGCAATGCTGAATGCTATAGAAGTGCCCTTTGCTGGTGGAAAGCTGGAGTTATTGCAGTATATGATCATCTATTTCATTGTTAGAGAACATTCTTTTCCAGCATAGATGGCTGCTGCCTTTACCTGTAAATATTTCTAGTAATGAGGTTTATGTGTTCCTTTTTTTTTCATTTTATTTTTCTTTTCTTTTTTTCCTTTTCCTTTTCTTTTATTTTTAACTGTCTTGAACCTGAATGGCACCAGCCACCCCTGCCTGGGCTCCTTGTCCTTCCACAACAGCCAAAGCAGGAACCCATGGGATAAAGAAGGATGTTGGAATTTTTGTAGAATTTATTAAGCAAGCAAAAGGAATTTTCACAAATGTCTATGATGGCAATATTTCTTGCATGATTGCTAATTCATGTAATTCAATATTGGGAATGTGAAACAGCAAGGTATCTACCAGGTAGCTATTTTTTCAAGTCTAGAAATGGAATGATTTCAAGAGGGGAAGGTAGGCAGGGAAAACAAAAGCAAAAATAAACTAGTGGGACTACATCAAACTAAAAACTTCTGCACTGCCATAGAAACTATCATCAAAATGAGAAGGCAACTGGGATTTTCCTGGTGGTCCAGTGGTTAAGAATCTGCCTTTGGGCTTCCCTGGTGGTGCAGTGGTTGAGAGTCCGCCTGCCGATGCAGGGGACACGGGTTCGTGCCCCAGTCTGGGAAGATCCCACATGCCGCGGAGCAGCTGGGCCCGTGAGCCATGGCCGCTGAGCCTGCGCATCCGGAGCCTGTGCTACGCAACGGGAGAGGCCACAACAGTGAGAGACCCGGAAAAAAAAAAGAATCTGCCTTCCAATGCAGGGGACTCGAGTTTGATCCCTGGTCGGGGAACTAAGATCCCACACGCTGCAGCGCAACTAAGCCCCCTGCCCTGCAACTACAGAGCCCGCGTGCTCTGGAGCCCACCTGCCACAACTAAAGAGAAGGCCGCACACCACAATGAAGAGCCCATGTGCCACAACTAAGACCCAATGCAGCCAAATAAATAAATAATTTTTTAAAAACATGAGAAGGCAACCTACTGAATGAGAGAAGATATTTGCAAATCACATATCCATCAAGGGGTTAATATTCAAAATATATAAAGAACGCATACAACTTGACAACAACAAAACCCCCAAACAACCTGATTTTTCAAATATGCAGAGGACCCAATAGACACATGAAAGATGATCAACATCACTAATTATCAGGGAAATGCAAAGCAAAACCACAATGAGATATCACTTCATACCTATCAGAATGGCTATTCTCAAAAAGACAAGAAATAACAGGTGTTGGTGAAGATGTGAAGAAAATTGTACCCTCATACACTGTTGGTGGGAATGTAAATTGGTGCAGCCACTTTGGAAAACAGTATGGAGATTCCTCAAGAAGTTAAGAATAGAACTACCACACAGTTCAGCTATTCCACTTCTGGGTATTCATCTGAAGAATACAAGAACACTAATTTGAAAGGATAGACGCACCTCAATGTTCTCAGCAGTGTTATTTACAACAGTTGAGATATGGAAATGAACTCATAGACACAGAGAACAGATTGGTGGTTACCAGAGGGGAAGGGAGCTGTGGGTGGTTGAAATGGATGAAGAGGGTCAAGTGTATGGTGATGGATAGTAACTAAACTTTTGGGGATGATCACTTTGTAATGAACATAAATGTTGAATGATAATGTTGTACACCTGAAACTTATATACCAATTTTACCTCCATAAAAAAAGAAGGAAAAGCAGAAAGGATATTTTGTAGATTTCCCAAATGATCATTGAAATTGATGTGAAATAAATGTAGATAGATTTTTGAATAAAATAAGCTCCATTTCTTTATCCATTCTTCCCACCTAGAGAGACATATCCAAATTTATATAGCTAATGAGTGCCCACATAATCTATTCAATTTGTTTTTTTCAGTAAAGAAAGATAAAAATGATGTACATTTCCTGTAAGATATGGAGAAAATAATGTGACTTCAAAAGAGTCCCCATCTAGTGACAAATCCAGAAAAATAAGCCTCCACACTGCACTGCAGTATCTAATCTAGAAAACTGATGAGGAAAAAAATAAATTTCTCTATGGCAGGACAAACTAAGTCAGAATTGAAACCCACATAACGTGTCCCCATTTGGGATGGGGTTCTCCCAGTTTGCAATGTGCCTCTGCATAATACATTAACCAGACCTCCTCAAGGCAGGAGGATGCAATCAACCTTTGAGAAAAATGGTCCCTTTTTCTGACACCAGCATTGTAATTTTTTTGTTTTTGTTTTTGTGGTACGCCAAACACACATTGACCTAACAACTCACAGTATACGTGCACAACTGACCAAAACATCCCTGATGAACTTTATGTATAATGTTAACCTCTCAATATGAGACATAATTATTTGTCTCAAAAATGTATAAAACTGCACATCTAGCTCCTGACAGGTGGAACAGTCCTCAGAACTTTTGACAGTCTGTCTCCTGGGTTGTAATCCTCAGTTTGACTCAAATAAAATTCTCTTTTTTCTTCTTGCCTTGATTATTAATTGAATTTTTCATCAACAGAAGCAAGAGGTAAATAAATTTACATTAGAAACCAGAATGGGAACACTCTTGAGACCAGAAATGTAAAGCACCTCCATAAGTGGACTCTAGGTGTCTAGATGATGCATGCTGAGAGCAGGAACAGGTAACTGACAAGTGATTATTGGGTAACATCAGCAGCGATCCCCACAAGCTGACTGCAGCATTGCTTTGCCAAGTAGTAGAGATACGTCTGCGTATCTCTTTCTGACTTACTTCACTCGGTATGACAGCCTCTAGGTCCATCCACATCACTGCAAATAACTCAGTTTCGTTTCTTTTTATGGCTGAGTAATATTTCATTGTATATATGTGCCACATCTTCTTTATCCATTCATCTGTCGATGGACACTTAGGTTGCTTCCATGTCCTGGCTATTGTAAACAGAGCTTAAATGGCGCTTTTTCTAATGCTACTAAGAATGCCAACACATTTGCCCCAAGTCTAGTAGGAAGCTCAAAGGCATGATGTTACACGATGGCTTTAAAGTGAAAATGAGGACTTTTCTTAACCCTAGCAAAGGTTGGTAGCTACGGTGGGGGTGTCCAGACTGCACGGTTTGATTAAAAGGGATTACCTTGTACCATTTTTGTAGGATGACATTTGTTTTATGGATTTCAGAGGCATTTACAAGAAATGTGCTAAATTAAGTCTCGCTTATGTTCCTGAAATAGGATAGATTTAGTTTTGCTTAGGGGGCTTAAATACTTTCGCTTGGGGGATTTTCAAGCATGGTCTATTTTATTTTATCATATTTTATTTAAAATTTTTTAAATTTTAATATTTTATGTGCAACTTTAGGAATTTTAATTTTTACTATTTTATTTCATTTATATTTATTTTTTATTTTATACTGTTATTTTAATTTTTAAATATTTAAAATCTTTACATTTTTTCTTGGTTTATTTGAAGAAAACAAAAACACTGAATAGAAAAGATATATGCACTCCTATGTTCACTGCAGCATTATTCACAACAGCCAAGATATGGAAGCAACCTGAGTGCCTATCAGTAGTTGAATGGATAAAGAAGATTTGGTATAACTATACAATGGAATATTACTCAGAAACAAAAAATGAAATCTTGCCCTTTGGGACAACATGGATGGACCTAGAGGATATTGTGCTAAGTGAAATAAGTGAGACAGAGAAAGACAAATATTGTATGATTTCACTTATATGTGGAATCTAAAAAAACAAAGGAACAAACATAACAAAACAGACCATCTGTATGTCTTCTTTGGAGAAATGTCTATTTAGATCTTCTGCCCATTTTTTGATTGGGTTATTTGTTTTTTTCTTATTGAACTGCATAAGCTATTTGTATGTTTTGGAGATTAATCCCCTGTCAGTTGCTTCATCTGCAAATATTTTCTCCCATTCTGTGAGTTGTCTTTTCGTTTTGTTTATGGTTTCCTTTGCTGTGCAAAAGCTTTTAAGTTTAATTAGGTCCCATTAGTTTATTATTGCCTTTATTTTCATTACTCTAGGACAAGGGTCTTCAACCCCTGGGCCACGGATAACTGGTCTGTGGCCTATTAGGAACTAGGCCGCACAGCAGGAGGTGAGCAGCAGGCGAGCAAGTGAAGCTTCATCTGTATTTATAGCCGCTCCCCATCACTCGCGTTACTGCCTGAGCTCCTCCTCCTGTCAGATCAGCGGAGGCATTAGATTCTCATAGAAGCGGAAACCCTACTGTGAACTGCACATGCAAGGGATCTAGGCTGTGCACCCCTTATGAGAATCTAATGCCTGATGATCTGAGGTGGAGCTGAGGCGGTGATGCTAGTGCTGGGGAGCGGCTGCAAATACAGATTATCATTAGCAGAGAGACCATAATAAATCAATTGCTTGCAGATTCATCAAAACCCTATCAGTGAGAGGCAAGTGACAATTAAGGTGCATCTGGTGGCAGGCTTTATAGTGGCAAGTGAGTTGATGTACTTCAATTGTACAGCTGCATCTGGTGGCAGTCAGAATCTGACACTTATTTTAGTCCGTGCATAGCCCACCTATTATTTTATTTACCACTTCCATCCATGTCTCTTTCCCACACTGCACACTTTTCTCAGTCACAGTTTTGGTAAGCCCACAAGCTAGCCCTAGCCAAGATGAGTAAAAAACAAACGTTGCTGGAGAGCTTCTTTGAAAGGGGGGAAAGACCCAATGATGAGACAACAGAAGACTCTAAGACTGCCAACAGAAAGAAAGCTTTAACAGGAGGGCTGCTGATGTGTGTTGTGGACACTGATATGCCTTTATTCTAAAATACTTTCATTTTCTACTTTGGTCTTTGTTTCTTTTGGAAGAAAACCATATTTAAGGATTGTGCACTTGCACAAGCTCAAGGATACCTTGAGAATCTCCTTTATATTGATTCTGTTTTGCTGGAAACCATGACTATTGCAGCCAGTAACCACTGAAGGACCAGATGAAGAAACCATCTACAGAACTAGCCTTAAGTCATGTAAGACATAATGATGAACCATGCTGGGTGCATTTGACTTAACTTCTGTAAGAATCAAGGTGCTGGAATCTTCTTAAACATTTAAGGATAAGGACTTAGGTAAATTTCTTTCTGGTGAACCTATTCGTTGTTTGATATATAATTGGGATTCTAGTAAATATTTTAGAGTGTCTTTAATATTTAGATAGTGTGTTAGAGCATACATAATCACCATCATAGGCTCTTTCAGTTATGAAGCTGAATAGTAATGCTGGATACTGTAGAAGTGCACTTTGCTCATTGTAATCCTGGAGTCATTGCAATATTTGATCATCCATTTGACTGTTACAGGAGATTCTTTTCTGGAATAGATCAAGGTTGCCATTACCTACAATTCAACCTCTAGCAGTGAGCCCTTTGTGCTAGACTTTTATATGCTTGAGCTTGTGCAAGTGCACAAGTCTGTTAACCAAAAATTCCAAGAACACAGGGGATATATGTATACATATAGCTGATTCACTTAGTTATAAAGCAGAAACTAACAAAACATTGTAAAGCAATTATACTCCAATAAAGATGTTAAAAAAAAAACTTGTATTTGGGGTTTGTTAGGACTGCACCAGGGGATTCATAGATTCAAGAAAGCACTTGAATTGTGTTCTGATGAACTACAAAATGGGGGAAGCTTAAAAATAGAGCAAGGTTACATGAATTATTTTTCAATAATTAGGATTGGCCTTGGCAAGAAGTAAGAATGCTTGCTAAGCAGGGTTTGGTTGGTGTTGGAAATCATTACATAGTTGTGAAGGGGAGGAACTTTGAAACTACAAGGTTGGGCTAGCAGCTGCTAGCAGGTATTGTTTTGAAAAGGACTGGTGGTGTCCTTGAATTTGATACAGTTCAGAAAGTTCAGGTTCTCAGTGAGGCAGAAAGGTGCCTGAAACCATATCCACAATGGCCACTTGGCTCCATTTTGGAGGCCTGAACCATAGTTACTTCATTTTTATTTTCTAAACGATCATAAATATGTCATCAAGTCCATAAATATAGTATTCTTCCAAAGGAATTAAATTACATGGTTCTATCCAGAGGAACAAAGGTATCCTCACTTATTCCAATCATCTTCTACGACATAAAGTATTAGGATTTAAATATTTACTCCATAGATGTAACGTATTAATATTGCAGTTTTCATTTGAAACTCAAGATCACATAGCTAGCAAGTACGAAGGGCTTTGAATAAAACCCAGAAACATAAGCAAAGACATAGTAGTGGGTGAGAATGTAAGAATATTTGAGAGAAGGGTTCATAAAACAGTAATTGCATAATGTAACTAGTGGATTTTGTCCCATCATTTATATCAATTAGAAGTTGAATGTAGTTAAAAATTTTGTTTGCTTTATTTATAACTAAATTGGCCATTCTCACTTTCACCTACGGTTTTTTGGTAATAGGGTAAAATGAAGTCTATTTAAACATAATCCAAAAAAATTAGCTATAAAATATCTGTTGAAAGCATAATGCAATAAAATAGCACGAGCTTCTTTAAAAATAGAGTAAAATGATGTTCAAACTCACCAAAATTTAAAAACAAAATATTAAACAATCATATAAATTCAAAACATACCTTATTACACCAATGATCATGACATTGTAGGGCAATATACACCTTCTGTAATGCAGTGACAGTACATTTGGTACAGTAATCTAAAGGGGAATATAAAGATACGAATTAAATTCACAATGAACATATTCTTGACACATAATGTTAACTTTTGGTCACTGTAGTACACACACAAACAAAATTCCCACAAGTTGAGGATGATCAAAGCCAAAACATGGATGTTGGGAAATCTGTAACAATAAGATATTAGAAATTTAAAAAATTGAATCCAAAATGGAACATATGCACTTGAAAAGTGCAGTGTTATTATGTAGGTATAAGATATTAAGTAAAAAAGAGCTAGTTACATAATGGTATGTGTATCATGATTCCATTTCTGTTTTTCATTTCTATATAACTAGAAAAATTACAGGTCCACAAAATCATCTCAGAAATTATTTTGGTTGGAATTCAGAATGTGTAAATCATGAAGTGATGATGATATGTGCTTGCCCTGCAAGACAGTAGCCCTGCCTGTGGGGTCAGGACATTACCCAGTAATCACCCATTCCTATTAATATTCATGTTAACTGGATATAGAGTACACTTTAACCTCTTAGATTAAACTCAAAGGGGTATGTCTGCAGAAAATTTTGGATTTTAGAATTGCTCAAAATAACTGTAGAATTGTACTGCAAATACTACCAGTAATAATGGCAAACAAGTTAATACAGATAAATCACTCTCACCATGATTCAAGGGATAGTTCATTTATTCTCCCCAAATTAAGTATTTTGAAATACTAACTGGAAATGTTGAGGATTAAATGAAAATTTTATTAAATTCAAGAATATCATTTATTTCCTGTGCTTTCTGATTTCCTTCCTCATGTATACAAAGGACAGGTAGAAACCCAAAGTATTCTAATAAAGGCCTATCAGTGTCTACAACACACATCAGCAGCCCTCTTGTTAAAGCTGTATGTTCCACAAGCTAGCCCTTACTGGAAAAATTCTTTTAGAGTCTGAAAAAGTAAACTATCACCCCGTGGTCCAACAGATTATAAAAATAATATGTTTGCAATTCCCAGTTAACAGGCCAGGGTTTCTGTAACAGCTGAGTCACATCACCCACGTCTACAAAGGTGGCACATGGAATCCTGGCAGGGAAACGAGGGGGAGGGTGCGGTTGGGTTGCGGTGCCGGAAACTAGAAAAGCGAGGTGAGAAGATTATAGGGGACAGCTCCCAGGGAAGATAGTACAAATTTTCAGACACCGCCGAGTTCAATCCTCTTGAACTTTGCTGCCCCTGAGAAATCGCAGTAGGAGAACGATTATAAGCAGAACTGTAGTTAACCTTAACCGAGCGTTTATACCGTGCTGGACATGGTTCTAACTCAGTGCTGTGGCGAGACACATTGTCCCAGAACTTATAGTTTAGATTGTAATGCCTGGAATCAATGGTGGAATGCTTTGGTTTGAAACTGTACTAAAACTGCTTTTATTGCTAACCACGTGACTTAGCCTCTGGGAAAACTGAGCTTTGCTTGCCAAGCATATTGTGAACAGGAAAGTTCGAGTTCCAGGTGGCCGACCCGAGATGTTAAGATTAGCACGAACATCCTGTTTACCCTGGGGTATAAAACAGCACCTGTGTGAAGGCTCGGGGTCTCACCCTTCTTTTGAGAGAGGCCCCGATCGATCGGTTTGTGTTTCTGTGCTTAATAAACGCCTATTACTAATATACTTTTGATCTACACTGGCTCTTGGTGTTCTTCCTTGGTGCTGGTTCCTCTCCGGGGGAGCTCGCAGGTGTATGCGGGACCGCAACATTTGGGGGCTCGTCCGGGATCGGACAGTGGAGGCTAAAGATCTGAAACAGTGTCCCTCCCTGTCTTTGGAAGCTACGAAGTGGAAGTTAAAGATCTGAAACAGGGTCCCTCCCTTCGACGACCACGCCTGCATCTCCAACGGGTGAATTATCAGACTTGGGTTGCCGGCAACATTTCTAAGACTCATAGGGACTTGCCGGACGCGGCTATAAGTCCGGAGTCAGGGGAGATCACGGGACGCCGTGATCCCCCGCTGGGGTTTCAACGTCGGGTTCGTTATTCTAACTTCCCGACCTCGAACTGGGACCTTCTTTTATCAGGTCACTGGTCTTTCTATTTGTTTTCCTCTACTACTGTGTTCGCTTTTATCTTTGTTTGGATTTTGTGGTTCTCTGTTCTAACTTTTCATCCAACAGTAAGCATGGGTCAAGGTAAGAGTAAGACCCCAACACCCTTGGGACTCGTCCTGAGTCACTTCGGAGACTTTCGGCAGGTCGCCAAGGGCTATGGAAGTCAAGTAAGTCCGGGAAAATTACGTACTTTCTGTGAACTCGAATGGCCTACATTTGGTGTTGGATGGCCATCCGAAGGTACGTTTTCCCTTCCTCCTATTGTAGCCACTGAGGCAATTGTGTTTAAGGTTCATGATGATCAGATTCCATATATCGAAAGTTGGCGAGTTTTGGTGGAGGAGCCACCAACATGGCTAAAACCCTGGCTCCCCCCGCCAAAACTGCACCAAAAACAAAAATAAGATTTGTTCTGCAAAACTTACTAGAGATAAAAAGGGTGATTCAAACGATCCAAAAGGACTTTCAGACCCGCTCATGGAGGCCGAAGAAGAGGAAACCTTTCCTCCTGAAGTTTCCGCACCTCCCCCTCCTTATGTTTCCCCAAATGTAGATTCACTCCGCGGAACGAAACAAAGAGACATCATACTCGCTCAAGGAGACAAATCAAGGAATCAGCCCAAACCATCCTCGCCTTGCGTCAACAGCCTCCCCGACCGGGGGAAGCGCAACCCTTTCTTACATACACGCCATTTTCTACTACTGATCTTTATAATTGGAAATTGCAAAATCCTCCCTTTTCAGAGAAACCACAGGCCTTGATTTCTCTTCTGGAGACAGTTTTTGTTACAACCCACTTGGGATGATTGTCAACAGCTGTTACAGGTTTTAGTTACTACCGAGGAGAGGGAAAAGATTCGGAGGGAAGCCCGAAAACAGGTTTTGGGACCAGACGGGCGACCAACTGAGAATCTAAACCTCATTGAGACTGTCCTCCCGACAACCAGGCCAGACTGGCACCCCAATACAGAGCAGGGGCGGGGGGGGGACAGGCCCTTGCCCGTTTTCGCCAGGCTCTGTTGACAGGACTTCGGGTGGAGGCACGGAAGCCAACTAACATGTCTAAGGTCACTGAAGTTACTCAGGGACAAATGGAGTCCCCATCAGCCTTTTTGGAAACCTACCGATTATGGACTCCTATCGATCCCGAGGTCCCTGAGAATAGACGGGCTGTTAACTTGGCCTTCGTGGCCCAATCCGCCCCAGATATTAGGAAGAAATTACAAAAACTAGATGGATTTGAAGGGAAAAATTTGTCAGAATTGGTGGAAATAGCCTTAAAAATTTATAACAACCAAAATAAGACAATTGAGGCAGGTATCTAAGGTAATGGCAGCAGTCCTAAATGATAGACCTAACAATAGGAAATGGTCAGGCTTCCAACCCAAAAGAGAGAAAAGGACCCCCGGCCCTCGTGTACCTTTAAAGAAAGATCAATGTGCTTATTGCAAGGAAGAAGGCCACTGGAAAAATAAATGCCCAGACTTGGTGACCAAGAAAGAACAGTCACCAGCTGCCCCTAAAATTTTGGAAATAGATTCAGACTGAAGGGGTCAGGGCTCTAACCCCACCCCCACCCCGAGCCCTTGATAAACCTTAAAGTGGGGGGAAAATCCGAGACCTTCCTCATAGACACAGGAGCCACCTTTTCGGTTTTACAAACTGACTCTGGACCAAAATTGCCCGGTACCACCCTTGTACAGGGGGCTACTGGAACCCAGCAATGCTCCTGGACTGCTAACCGCAAGGTGGACTTAGGCAGACAAATAGTCACCCACTCCTTCCTAGTCATGCCTGACTGCCCATATGAAGGCCTCTTGGGACGAGACTTATTGCAGCTGTTAAAAGCCAGTATCAAGTTTGACAAAGGCGGCTTCAAATTTGCTTTCGGACCAGACAGGATACCCACAATTTTAATTACGGTCCCTTTGCAAGAGGAAGGACTGCTATTGGGGCCGGACTGCCCTGAAACTGACCCCCTTATTGCTGAATTAAAACAGGAATTCCCCACAGTATGGGCTGAAAACCATCCCTTTGGGGGAACGGCACATAGAGTGCCTGTGGTCATTGAAGTGAAGGCGGGAGCCTGCCCCATTCAGTTACGGCAGTATCCTATGAATGACCGAGCCAGGGGGGGAATTACCCCTCACATCGAACGGCTCTTGAAGGAAGGAATCCTAGACCCCTGCCATTCCCCATGGAATACCCCCCTTCTCCCTGTGAAGAAACCTAATAGTAATGACTATAGACCTGTTCAAGATTTGCGGGCAGTAAATGACAGGGTGGCTGACATACACCCTACGGTTCCAAATCCATATACGCTTTTAAGCCTACTTCTTCCACAACGCAAAGTGTACTCTGTGCTTGATTTGAAAGATGCCTTCTTTTCCATTCCTTTGGCACCTGTAAGCCAACCGCTATTTGCATTTGAATGGACAAATGAAACGGGACAACCAACCCAATTGACTTGGACTCAACTAACCCAAGGATTTAAAAACTCCCCTACCCTTTTTAGTACGGCTTTACAATGTGATTTACAGCCTTTCCACAACCAATTCCCTGAGGTGACTCTTTTGCAATACGTGGATGATTTACTCATAGCAGGGGAGACATTTAAGAAATGTTTAAAGGGGACAAAAGGACTAATAAAATTGCTACAGGAACTTGGTTATAAAATCTCTACGAGAAAAGCTCAGATTTGCCGAAATCAGGTGACTTATTTGGGGTATATTTTGAAGGACGGACAGAGATGGCTGGGGAAATCACGAACACAGGCCATACTGGCGCTCCCTGAGCCTAAGACCAGGAGAGAACTCAGGGAATTCCTGGGCACAGCCGGATACTGCCGTCTATGGATACCACGCATTGCCGAATTGGCCAAGCCCTTATATGAAGCATTAAAAGGAACCACTATAGAGATTGGACAGAAAAGCGGGCCGCTGCCTTTAGGAACATCAAGGAGGCTTTGACCTCACCCCCAGCCCTAGCACTCCTAAATCCAAATAAACCATTTGAACTTTTCATCGACGAGCGGTCGGGAGTAGCTAGAGGGGTGCTAACCCAAAGACTAGGTCCCTGGCGCAGACCCATAGCATATCTCTCTAAACAGCTGGATCCTGTGGCCTCTGGCTGGCCACCCTGTGTAAGGCAGATAGCTGCCACTGCCTTGCTGGTACGAGATACTAATAAACTGACTATGGGACAGAACTTAAATGTCTTTACTCCTCATGCAGTTGAAACTTTGCTGCGTATCCCACCTAAGCGCTGGCTCTCTAATACTCGAATAGTACAATATCAGGCATTACTCCTGGACCAACACAGGATAACTCTGGAAATTACATCAACATTGAATCCAGCAACTCTCTTGCCGACCACGGTTCAATCATCAGAAGAAAAAGATTTCCAGCCCCACAAATGCTTATCAGCCCTTCAGACCTACACTACCCCGCGATCTGATTTGACTGACATTCCACTCCAAAATCCTCAATTGACTCTTTTCACTGACGGTAGCAGCTTAACAGATGCAGAGACGCGCAAAGCTGGAGCAGCTGTCACTACAATTTCAGAAATTCTTTGGCAACAGTCCCTTCCCGTCGGAACTTCGGCCCAACGGGCGGAACTGATTGCACTTACAAAAGCCTTACAACTGGCAAAAGACAAAACCGCTAACATATACACAGACAGCCGATATGCTTTTGCCACAGCCCATGTACATGGACAGATATACTAGGAGAGGGGCCTCCTGACTGCAGAAGGTAAGACCATTAAAAATAAACAAGAAATATTGAATCTTTTGGCAGCAATATGGGAACCAAAAAGACTTGCTATAATACATTGTCCCGGACATCAAAGAGATGAAACCCCAATAGCCAAAGGAAATAGACTCGCTGACCAGGCAGCCCGACAAGGCAGCCATGGGAACTCCTACTAAGGTCTTAACTCAAAAGCCCAAGCTTACCAATTTACTTCCAGATCCATCGCTGCCTCGGTTTCCTAAATATTCCCCCAAAGATTTGGACTGGATTACAAAAAAAGGGGGGGGTGAATAACGGAGGCAGAAGGGAAGAATTGGATCGAAGATGAATACCAGCGAGTATTCATACCGGAAACTTTGGGAAAAACATTGATTCATCGTCTACATGAAGGGACCCACCTGGGTTCCACCAAATTATATGAATTAATAAAACAACATTTTCGAATAGCAGGACTAAAGGAGAAGATACAACAGATTACAAGAAGATGCGTGACTTGTGCTCAAGTGAACCAAGGAGCCAACATCTCACACCAGGATTTGAAGAGGTACCGGGGAAATGAGGTTGCCCGATTTTGGAAGATGGACTTTACAGAAATTAAGCCGGGAAAATATGGATATAAATATTTACTTACTGCCATAGACACTTTTTCTGGATGGGTGGAAGCCTGGCCGGTAAAACAAGAGACAGCCTCAATAGTAGTAAGGAAATTGTTGCAGGAAATTTTACCAAGGTTTGGACTGCCGCTTCAGGTAGGGACAGATAATGGACCAGCGTTTACAGCGCAGGTCACACAGGGAGTTAGTAAGGCCCTGGGGATAAGATGGAAATTACACTGCGCTTATAGGCCCCAGAGCTCAGGACAGATAGCAAGAATGAATAGGACTTTGAAGGAGACATTGACAAAATTAATTACAGAGACTGGCCAAAATTGGGTAGATGTCCTCCCCCTGGCCCTCTTGAGGGTCCGATGCACCCCTTATATGAAGGGATTCTCCCCTTTTGAAATTATGTTTGGTGTTCCTCCTCCTCTTCTGCCTAGGATTAGGGAAGAGCTCCATCTGCTGGCAGAGAGGGAAAATTTAATCACTTCTCTTCTAGCTTTGCAACGGTTTCAAGACTTTATTAAACCTTTGTTAAAAGATGCTTTTACATCACCCCCTGCTGTACCCCATGCCTTACAGCCTGGAGACTTGGTCTGGGTGAAAAAAACATAACCCCCAGACGCTGGAGACCAAGTGGACAGGACCTCACCTCATTGTGCTGACCACCCCGACCGCAGTCAAGGTTGACGGCGTGCGGACTTGGATCCATTACAGCAGGATAAAGAAGGACCACACAGCGGGAGAGCCAGAAGGAGAACCTCCAACATGGAAAGCCCAGGCTCATCCGCAGGATCCATTGAAGCTGCGCATTATTCGCAAGTCTTGTTAATATGGGGACTATTGAAAATTTGGGGGGGAGGACCAAATGGAGGAGGAATCATATTGTTAGCAGAAGGGTACCCTTATGTCTGGGAATTGAGAGATGGAATTACGGGCCTCACTATAACTAAAAATGAAACCTCTTCAACTCGGCCCTGTTTGAGGTTCGATCTTTGTGCTGTCGGGAACAGTCTTAGAGGTTATGGCCACAAAGGCTACGGAAGATTTGGAAGTCAACCCCATGGCTGTGACAGCGCTGAGGTAACCAAAGCCCTTAGAAATACCCAATGGTACGCTTGCCCCAGGGAGGGAAGCCCAGAATGTGCCCTGGAGGAAGAATACTATTGTGGAGCATGGGGCTGTGAAACTTTGGCCCCATGGGTAACTAATAAGGACCCCGTTGATCACCTTATGGCGGGTTCAAAGTACCACCTGCAAAAACCCAAGGGAATGTAATCCTTTGGAGTTGTGTATTAAAGAAGCAAGCTCTGAGGTATGGACAACGGGGCAAACTTGGGGAATAAGATTATATATATATGGTCCAGACCCTGGGGCTTTATTCACACTCCAACGAGTACAAAAGCCCCGAACACTAAATCCCATAGGACCAAACAGAAATCAATACCGACCTCAGGCACCCATTTTCAATCCGGTCACAGCCCTGAGTTCCCCCAACGAGGAGGCTAAACTGCCTCCTCCTACCCAAAGTACCCTTCTGCAGGAATCACCTTAGGACACCCTCCTTAAACAAGTAGAAGAAGTACATGTCCTCATAAACAAAACTGATCCTTCACTGGCTGAGGACTGCTGGCTTTGTTACAAACCACAGCCTCCCTATTATGTGGGGCTAGCAATTCGGGCTTCAATAGGACAAAATGAAACTCACATCCGCAACACAACGGATGCAAGAGGGTGCTCTTGGGAAGACCCCCATGTAACTTTGGGAGATGTAAAGGGAAATGGAACATGTGTAATTCGTGAAGGGTTTAACGTGACCCTAACACCCTACCATGATATTTGTAATCATACTATAAGCATTCCCAGTGCGCCGGGTTTTGAATATATATTGCGCTCCCCCCGGGGAACTTGGTTTGCTTGTATGAAAGACATCACCCCTTGTGTAAGCTCTACTAAATATAGTAGCATCTGTATTTTAGTTCATATTTTACCCCAGATTTATCTATTCCAAGGGACTGAAGGAAGAGCCCACCTGCTAGGGTCCCGAAGATCTCATCGTGCGGTACCTATTCTGATTCCCCTGTTGGTAGGACTAGGTTTTGCCGGATTCGCGGCTATAGGAACCGCGGGACTCATCACTAGCCACCAAACTTTGAGGAATTTAGAGGTTTTGATAGATGCTGACTTACGACATCTTACTGCATCTATTACAACCCTACAGGATCAGGTGGACTCCTTGGCCGAGATGGTATTACAAAATAGAAGGGGACGAGATTTACTGTTTTTAAAAGAGCGTGGGTTATGTGCAGCTGCTCTAGGAGAAACATGCTGCTTCTATGCTAATAAGTCGGGAGTAGTGCGAGACTCCCTTGCTCTTGTGAGGAAGAATATCGAAGAAAGAGAAAAGAATCGACAGGCCTCTGAGCCTTGGTACCAAAGAATGTATACCTGGTCTACCTGGATGACTACTCTTCTCTCAGCTTTAGCAGGACCAGTAATCCTTTTATTCCTGGGACTTTTAGTTGGGCCCTGTATACTTAATGCTTTAGTTAAGTTTGTTAAGCAAAAAATTAGTGAAATAAAAATCTTAGCTTTAAGAAGGACATATGCTCATTTAGATACCGATGAAACAGAATTCAGGATTTGATTGATTTACAAGAAAAGGGGGGAATGTGGCGAGACACATTGTCCCAGAACTTATAGTTTAGATTGTAATGCCTGGAATCAATGGTGGAATGCTTTGGTTTGAAACTGTTTGTACTAAAACTGCTTTTATTGCTAACCGCGTGACTTACTTAGCCTCTGGGAAAACTGAGCTTTGCTTGCCAAGCATATTGTGAACAGGAAAGTTCTGAGTTCCAGGTGGCCGACCCGAGATGTTAAGATTAGCACGAACATCCTGTTTACCCTGGGGTATAAAACAGCACCTGTGTGAAGGCTCGGGGTCTCACCCTTCTTTTGGGAGAGGCCCCGATCGATCGGTTTGTGTTTCTGTGCTTAATAAACGCCTATTACTAATATACTTTTGGGGAGACGCAAGAGGGAAGACATATGGGAACATATGTATAACTGATTCACTTTGTTACAAAGCAGAAACTAACACACCATTGTAAAGCAATTATACCCCAATAAAGATGTTAAAAATAATAATAAATTAAAAAAAAAGATTGTACTAATATACTTTTGATCTACACTGGCTCTTGGTGTTCTTCCTTGGTGCTGGTTCCTCTCCGGGGGAGTTCGCAGGTGTGTGCGGGACCGCAACAGTGCCTCATGTCAGCCCCGCACGCGCCGTATACTCTAGTTGAATTCCCCTTTTCTTCAGCGAGGTAAGGCGCCTGGCGCCTTGGAAAGTCCCCAAGAAACTCTGAGAAACTAGCGGTCAGCGGCCGAGAGACTTCGGGGTTGGAGGAAGGAACGGTGCTGCAGCCTACTGGACACCCACTGGGTGCAAATTCGCGTTGTGTCCGGAAAACGGCGGCCGGTTTCGCTCCTAGCGAAAACGCCAACGGAGCGCCAGACGGGCGCGAATCACGGTGCCGCGACGCTGAACCGGCTGGCCACGAACGGAGCGGTGCTAGGACCGAGAAGGCGACGGCACATAGGACCCAGGCCCACGCGAGGGAGAAGAGTTCCCTTTGGCGCCTTGAGGGTGGCGGCCAAAGTGAAAGCGCCCGCTCGACGCTGCTGGCGAAAGTGCGACTGAGAAAACGCGGACTGGGCGGCAGGAGCCGGGCCCCGCGCAGCACCCGCGGCGCGCGGAACGGGGCGCTAGCGCGGCCGAGACCCAGCGGCGCTCCTCCGCTCCCGGGCGCAGGCGGCCCAGGGAGCTGCCGCTGAGCGCAGACACACTCAGGAACTCGGTAGAAAACTACATGTAAATTAAAATACTACAAATGCATAAGAAATCCTAAAATGAAGATACATGTGAAAACAAAACAACAGAGCAAAACACACCGGAAAAGAATTTTTACAAGCCAACCGTTCAGAGAAACTAGCCCTACGAGAAACAAACAGCAAAACACCGTTGAAAGGGGCAGTCCTAGGATTAGATGATCGCTGTCACTCTCGCTAAATCGGTGTTTGCCACGCTCCAAAGCGCATTCCCGGGCACACTCCGACTAGCATGAGTGAAATGTGCAGCATAGCTAATGCGGAACTCGCTATGTGAAAATGGCTCAAAGCAATTGCGTTGCTGCCAGCCACCCGCTGCGAGGGATGGGGAAGGCCGCGGGGCTGCGACCCTGAGAAAGCTCCGGCTGCACTCTAGTGGAAACTACTTCTGAGAAAACGCCGGCCTAGTGCACTTGCCGGGACCGCGACCGACCAAACACTGACACAGAGCGCCTAAGGGTGCCGGGACACAGCAAGGGAGGCACAGCGCAGATAGCGGCGTTGTGGCCAAAGTCAAATGTCCGTTTTGGCGCTTTCGAGGGTGCTGCCACCTAGAAACTGCGGACACTGAGAACTGAGCCGTGCTCACACCGAGAAAGATGGGAGTTGCAGGTGATAAGATGAGGTGAATGAAGTGGGGTGAAATGAAATAAAATAGAAACCAGGTTTGAAACCCCCCCCCCCAGCAAACAAACCCGAATAAGCCACGTAAACAAAACTAAATCGAGTTTATTTCAAAACATAAGGGTAATTTAACTCAAGCTATTTCTTGTAAATACCTTTGAAAATCATTTAAAAACAAAAACAAAAAACCCTTGTCTTCCTGTAACGGAAAAAGATAATCACTTTAACCAATCCCCTGCCCTCTGGAAACCTCCATTGTATTTAATAGCCAATCATTGTAAAGGTCAAACAACTTCCTCTTGTTTATTTTATAAGCTTCCCGGAGATGTCAAGCCTTTGAGCTTCATACGAGTTTTCAGTTTGAAATCTTCATTTTTGCGAACAGTTTGTTTCTTCCTCAATATCCAGTAAAACTCTGAGTTTTCTTTTAACAATTATTGTCGTTAAAAGTAGGATGGAAAGACGACCCATTAAGAATCCAAAGGCTGGTGAGTAACTGATGCTGGAACCCATTGTGCTCACTGATTTGTGACTGATCTGGGAACCCAGCTCTATTCCCTTTGTGTTGTGCCCTCCAGTTCTGTTGAGGGACCTTTATGGAAGCTTCTTGGTAAGTCACCCTGCTCTGTTCAAAAGGGGGAAAACTCGTGATTCCATGTTTTTTGAACCGCTGTTGAAAAACGGGCAGAGTTAAGTTGCCTTAGGGAATCTAAAGGCAAAGATGGGTTCTACTTGGTCCAAAACGGGAAATACAATCTTGAGCCTTTTGGGAAAATGGGTGAACTATCGGATGATTAAATTTAAACATAAAACTCTCTCTCTCCCTTCCTGCACCCCTTTCGGCCTCCTTCTTCCCTCCCTAATGTGCATCTGTATCACACATCAACCAGACCTCCTCAAAGACAGTAATGCCTGCTCCACAGCAAAGTTTTTTTTTCTTTTCCTGACGCTAGCAATGCAACTTCTTAAAGATTATCATTCTTTCACAACTCTATAGGGGGTCATAGTGACATACTGCTTGCTTTGTATGTGTTTACCTGGACAATGTATTTTTGGTGAACTTTATGTGAAATGTCAGCATGTCATTTGGTTGTAGGATCCTTTGTCTCAAAAATGTATATGACTGTGCCTTCTACTAACAGGAGGAACAGTTCTCAGAGCTTCTCAGCTTCTGTCTCCTGCGTTATAATCCCCAGTTTGACTTGAATTAAAATTCTCTTTTGCTTCTTATCTTCATTGTTAATTGAATTTCTGTAAATTTGCTTGGCATAGTTGGCAGGATATCAGAGACATCCACCAGTGGAAACCTGGAGTCTACCCCGAACCGGTGCTTGGTACCAGCCCCGGCCCTTTGAGCCCCACAGGCTTCTAGGTATTCCTCAGGTGCTTTGGTGAGTTCTCCTGATGTCCGGACATCACTGCTTTAAATGACATCCTAAATTTTACTCAAGCTATTTTTCTTGGGACTTGGAGTCCCAGGGATGTACTGACATTTCCTAGGCAAGGACCTAGGGGGAGTTTTAGAGTGAACTGGCTTGGCTGGCTTTTTAAGCTTTTGGCTTAAGTTGGAAATATTGTGTATATGTGGTGTATATGTGTATATGGTGTATATGTTGTATATATGTTTGCTAGTGAAATGAGAGACTTAGCCTGCAGCTCAAAAGAAAAGGGACCCTTGCTCCTGCGGCCACAAGGCATTCTCAGGCAACTGGGAACCCAGCAGAAGTGTCTGAGGGTCAATCCTTATGACTAGCAGTGGTCCCACAGGGGATCCCACTACAACCATTAAGTAAATTCTGCTCATGGGGATGCACAATAATTATGGCTGATCACCCAGTGCTCCAAGCACTCACGGTAGTTTTAGACTGTCAGAGGGAGAAACCGAGACACACAGAAGAGTGGAACCGACTCCAGGGTAACTCCTTGGGGAGCTAGGCTCAGAAGCAGCACACATGGCATTCATCACACTGCCCTGAGAAATTTGTTCAGATCATATCTAAATTAGACTACCAAATTAGTAATGGGAAAACATGCTTCAAAGGCTCTACAGCTCCCTGATGGACAGCCAGGCACTGGAACTCCAGCTGGCTTCATGTACAATTGGAACGAAGCCAACACTTGTAAGCATGATCTTAACTCTTAAATGGCCAGGATAGAGCTCTTCTGACATTCCAAAACTGTTTTTTTCATAAGCAGAGAAAGCCAGCTTGATAAAACATGTTTCCAAAATTCTGACTCAGAGAATAAAAGTATTTCTAGGGGAAAGCTTGGATTTATAATACTTATCATGCCCTTGAAATTTAAACACAGTGCTCATCGCCTGAGACTACAGCTCTGGCTAAATTAGAACTTAAAACTGAGGGAATAAAAGGGAAAAGAAACCTTTTTAAACTCAAGCAGGAAAACTATGAGATCTCTGTGTCTTTCTGGATATTCATATGTCTGTGTGTATGTTATATATATAATATGTGTCTACCTTCGGATGGTGTTATCGAAATTAATTTGTTAAAGAGCTGACTTAAAAATAAGCACTTACAAATCAAATATTTCTAAATATAACATAAACTAGCCCAAAATTTTTAAAGAATCACATGATCTAGGATTTTTAATGAATAAAAATAAGATTAAGTTGATGGTTTAATTGATATAGGCATGTACTTAGTGCATGGGCTTCTCATAGTGATGGCTTCTTTGTTGCAGAGCATGGGCTCTAAGTGCACAGGCTTCAGTAGTTGTGGCATGTGGGCTCAGTAGTTGTGGCTCACAGGCTCTAGAGCACAGGCGCAGCAGTTGTGGCACACGAGCTTAGCTGCTCCACGGCATGTGGGGTCTTCCTGGACCAGGGCTCGAACCTGCGTCTGCTGCACTGGCAGGCAGATTCTTAACCACTGCGCCACCAGGGAAGTCCCTGTTAATATGTTTTTATTCCTATGTTTTCTATTAAAAATTTAATAACACTTCCAAGACAAAAAATTACAAGTTTATGCTTTGAAAAATTTATGTAATTAAAATTTCACTAAACTAATCTTTCTAGTTTAGGAGTTATTTGGGTTTTCACACTGGAGTTGCTCCAGTAAGCATCAGAAGTGTAAGATGCTTAAAACTGCTACACTACTTGATTGGTTGGGGGTTTGGGTTTGAGGGTTCTTTGGTTTTATTAAAAAAATTTGTTTCCAAATTTAAAAGCATTAAATGTACTGTAAGCCTCCGATCGTTGTACAGGTGAATTGCGGTTGGTTGCCAGTTTGTGTACTGTTGCTTGGATGCAGCACAGCCATTGGTGATGGAATGAAGGATGCATGGATCAGAAAAAAAATTTTAATAAAAGAAATTTTTAAAAAGGAACCCTGAAAAAAGAGTTTTATGCATGGTCAAGAAAGACTAAGAATAGACTGAATTTAATCAAGTGAATGAATTTTGATAGTAAAGTTGTACAAAACTAGAAATTGTTTCTTACTGTGTTAAGAGAAAAAAGTTTTCTTGAAATATTGATCTCTTTTGATAAATAGCTTGTAAAGTTTCTTTACTAACTCTTAAGCAATCTGTTGTAACTTTCTGCATTTGCCTTTGAAATTTTTTATTGTCACTTTGGTTAAATGACTATTGTTTCACAGCGACTATGATCCTACTTAGCCAAACGTTTAAAACCTTTTGGTTTTTTTTTTTGTTTGTTTTTTACCTTTTGGTTTTTTAAGGAACCTCCATACTGTTCTCCATAGTGGCTGTACCAATTCACATTCCCACCAGCAGTGCAAGAGTGTTGCCTTTTCTCCACACCCTCTCCAGCATTTATTGTTTCTAGATTTTTTGATGATGGCCATTCTGACTGGTGTGAGATGATATCTCATTGTAGTTTTGATTTGCATTTCTCTAATGATTAATGATGTTGAGCATTCTTTCATGTGTTTGTTGGCAGTCTGTATATTTTCTTTGGAGAAATGTCTATTTAGGTCTTCTGCCCATTTTTGGATTGGGTTGTTTGTATTTTTGATACTGAGCCCCATGAGCTGCTTGTATGTTTTGGAGATTAATCCTTTGTCAGTTGCTTCATTTGCAAATATTTTCTCCCATTCTGAGGGTTGTCTTTTGGTCTTGTTTATGGTTTCCTTTGCTGTGCAAAAGCTTTGAAGTTTCATTAGGTCCCATTTGTTTATTTTTGTTTTTATTTCCATTTCTCTAGGAGGTGGGTCAAAAAGGATCTTGCTGTGAAAACTACAAATAGAACTACCATATGACCCAGCAATCCCACTACTGGGCGTATACCCTGAGAAAACCATAATTCAAAAAGAGTCATGTACCACAATGTTCATTGCAGCTCTGTTTACAATAGCCAGGAGATGGAAACAACCTAAGTGTCCATCGTCGGATGAATGGATAAAGAAGATGTGGCACATATATACAATGGAATATTACTCACCCATAAAAAGAAACGAAATTGAGCTAATTGTAATGAGTAGATGGACCTAGAGTCTGTCATACAGAGTGAAGTAAGTCAGAAAGAGAAAGACAAATACCGTATGCTAAACCATATATATGGAATTTAAGGGAAAAAAATGTCATGAAGAACCTAGGGGTAAGACAGGAATAGACACAGACCTACTAGAGAATGGACTTGAGGATATGAGGAGGGGGAAGGGTAAGCTGTGACAAAGTGAGAGAGTGGCATGGACATATATACACTACCAAACGTAAAATAGGTAGCTAGTGGGAAGCAGCCGCATAGCACAGGGAGATCAGCTCCGTGCTCTGTGACCACCCAGAGGGGTGGGATAGGGAGGGTGGGAGGGAGGGAGACGCAAGAGGGAAGATATATAGGAACATATGTATATGTATAACTGATTCACTTTGCTATACAGCAGAAACTAACACACCATTGTAAAGCAATTATACTCCAATAAAGATGTAAAAAAAAAAAAAACCTTTTGGTGTCTTTGACAAACTTCCTCAAATCAAATTCTAAATGTTCTTTTGACCTCTAGTTAACTTCGGAATGTTTCAGAGGGTCCCTGAACACCTCAAAGAGAGATATTAAACTAATTAGCCTTTTTTGGTATGTTAAATTACATGGGAAATATTGTCAAATAAGTAATGATAAACCTTCTTAGAAGGTTCTAATGTTCTAGAAATTATATGAACTCCCTAAAATTTGAAATGTTGTGGTATGTTCTCAGTCATATTTCTAGTTATTATTTTAAAGTGTTGTATGTCACAGAAATAGCCCAATTTCCTTAACAACTGCATTGTAATCAGGTCTTTAACCATGTTTTTTAAGTGTTTTGTCACTTATAGAGTTGTCTTACTCTGATGCTTTTACAAAAATGTTTGTAGATGACTTGCTTTTATGCTCTAAAACTAAATTTGATTCTGTAGCAAAAGGACTTCCACCTTGTATGGGGGCTGTTTCACTCTTACATAAGACTATTGAAGAAATAGCAATGGGGGTATTGTTTATTTATGCTCCACACTCAGTTGAGTCCTTCTAAACTCTCACCACACTCAGCACTTCTGTAAACCGACTAGTTTCTTATGAAGTATTGTTGCTTTCTGTAATAACCTTAAGCCTGCAACTTTGCTTCCAGAACTACAGGAAGAAGACGATCACGACTGCATTTTATTAACAGATTATCTTCTTGTTCCCAGGAATGACAAGAAGCTCCTATTGATAAGGCTAATCTAATTTGATTTACAGATGGGTTCTACTTAAAGGATAAGCAGGGGCATTATAGAGTTGGATATGCAATAACATTCACAGTGAACATAAGTGAAAGCTCTTATTTACCAGAAAAAGTCAGCACAACAAGCTGAATTAATTGCCCTAACCTTAGCTTTTCAACTTGCAAAAACCAGCTAGCAAATATTTATACTGACAGTTGCAATGCCTTCTGGAGTGGCACACAACTTTGGAATGCTATGGGAACAATGAGGTTTTTAACCTCTTCAGGACAACCTAAAAAATGAAAAACAGATTGCAATTATTAACTGCTATACAACTGCCAAAAAACCAGTTAGCAATTATTGACACCAGGACATTCCAAACCGACACTATGGAAGCTAAAGGAAATCAGCTTGCTGATGCTGCAGCCAAACACGCAGCTTTAAATACTCACACCATAAAGCCTTGAAATTTTCTGTCCACTGCTCTCTGTTAACTGTGCTAATCCAGTAAAAGATGTCATCTATAAGCTCAAGAAATTGCTACTAAAGAAGACAAACAGATACGGTAACAAAAACGGGGAATTTTGACCCCACCACACAAATATGGTTTGGACCTTATTTTTTTAAAAAAAGCTGTAAGCGTCTGTTGGAGCACGATTGTCTATCAGCCTTTGCCAGGCATTCTACTAGCATAACTCCTAAAAAGGAAAGAAAGAACTGGGGTAATAAGACTGAGGGACATGATGGATCCAGAGCAAATAAGCAAAGACCCTGTTATTGGGGGAACAAATATTTGATCACCTAATGCTATCTAAAGATTAATGATCAAAAGGGGAAAGTGAAAAAGGAAATTATATTTTAAGACAGGTAAAGAAAAGTTAAGCATAAAATTCTCTCTTCTCTCTTCACTTGAGCCTCCTCCCTCCCTAATGCATCTGCATCAAATATTAACCAGACCTCCTCAAAGATGGGAATGCCTGCTGCTCCACAGCAAAGATCAATTTGTTCCTTTCTTCCGATGCTAGCAATGTGACTTCTTAAAGATAAGCATTCTTTCCAACTCTGTAGGTGGTCATTGAGACTTACTGCTCAATTCGTTTGTGTTTACCTAGACTGTGTATCTTTGGTAGACTTTATGTAAAACGTCAGTATGTCATTTTGATGAAGGATTCTTGGTTTCAAAAATGTAAATGATTGTGTCTTTGCTAACAGTAGGACCAGTTATCAGAGCTTCAGACAGCCTGTCTCCCACGTTATGATCCTCAGTTTGACTCAAATAAAATTGCCTTTTTTCTTCTTAACTTGTTAACTGAATTTTCATCAACAATTGTAATTACTGTGGCCACTTCGGGGAACTTTTACATGAGACCACTTTCAGGGTTCCCAGAAAAACAGAGAGAATCCCAGAAACTCTGGAGGCAATAGAATTCATTCTTTCATTTGTATGCAGAAGCTACTAAAAGACAAAATGATTCCATAAATAGCTTCACTAAAAGAATCTTTATAATGGAAAAAAAAACAGTAGAAAGCTTTAGCCATCTAAACGGGTAACATTAACTTAATCTATCTCCCAGCATCACAGTTTTGAATCAGCTAATCTTTTGAGTTTTGTATTATTGCACCTGACACATAGTTAAAAATTTAAAATAAAATCTACAATATCTACAAATCTACAATCTGTGTATGTCTATTTGTGTAAATCTGTTACTGTGTATCTAAAGGTTTATGTATATGTAAGTATGTATGTTATGTATGTGTGATATGTTTAAAGATCTCTAATTGGCAAAAGAAAAATAATTATATAAATTATGTCATGAACTCTCAGAATTATAGAAACTAACCCAAAAGGTTTTTCAAATTCATATGTCCTGGAATAATCTTTGGTAAATATAGGCTACTTTAAGTTTTTAGGTTTCAATAAAATGCCCATGTCTTCAGAATTGTAAAGATTACTATAAAACTTTATCTACATGAGCTTACTGGTCAAATAAGCTCATGCTATCTCTATCTAACAGAATTTGTCAGCAAGAAAAATAACCTAAGATGACAGTTAAATGTCTAATATCAAATCCAAACATATACATAATACACAGCAATGTAAGTAGCTATAAGTAACATAAATGTTTATACAAAGTTAAATGATGGATGTTCCTTGAATATCTAAATCATTTCCAAATAAGCTAATATACTGAAAATTAATTACTTAAAGGTGTACATAAAACAATATAAAAATTTAAAACTTCAGTACCTTTAATGAAGAATGATAAATGAATGTACAATCCACCATGCTTCAAAATAACTAGAGCCAACCAAACCGTTTAGGCCGCCTAAGCAAAATGAAATCTACGTTATCTCATAAACATACGCAACACTTGAATTTATGTTATTTCTTGAAAATGCCTCTGATAGTAATTAAAAAATGTCATTCTTTGGAAATGGAACAAGGTAATCACTTATAATCAAACTGTGCAGTCTGGACAGCCCCAAAGTAATTACCAAAATTTCAAAGGTTAAAAAAAGGTTCTTATTTTCACCGTAATCACATCTAGGCAGACGCGTTCTGTGAAAGAAAACCCTCGGGCTCAGAACAACCGCGGAAAGTGCCAACGGGAACAGGGTCTCCGTGCCACCCCCAAGGGATACGACTATGAGATAGGCGTGGGAGGGCGGGGCTGCGGCGATGCTAGGACCCAGTTAGCTCCAGGCCGAATTTAGGGATTCTGCAGCGGAGAGCTTCGCCACGCCCCGCACTCCGATGGAACTAGAGGGTGAGAAACCGGCGATTTCGGTGCAGCTTACCGCTTTTGCCAAGGAAAACACCCGGGGCTGCTCAAGTAGCTGTGCTGCCGGCGAGAAAGAGTCAACCCGCCTGCGGCCCAGAAACACGACCGGGTTTGGCGCGCTCCTTCGGAAACACTTCCGGATGGACGGGGAAACCGCCCTCCCGGTGCACTAATCAGAGGCTCGACCCAGAAAACAGTCCCCGGACACTTAAAAGTACCGGGAAGGAGCGAGCGCCCGCAGGAGGCGACTACCGCTGTTGGCAGCCGGCGAGCAATCTCCGGCTCCGCAACACGGGCGGTACTGCCACGGGCAAACGACCAGCTGGGCGAAATAGCGGATATATCAGTATTTTTTTTCCCTACGCTCGCTGTCCAACAAGCAAGTTGCAAGTGCTAAGCGACCAGAACTGCAACGAGAAACTCAAGGGGAAAGAGAAGCAAATATTGATAACGAACTCGGAAGTTAGGTCTTACTGCATTTTTATTCCATGCAAGAGGGCAGGTTTTGTAACCCAGAATCTTTTCAGGCAAGTGCCCAAAACTCCGGCTGCAATCTCAGGGTTCCTAGGCGCCGAAGATGGACCTGCAGCAGCCGCAGCTCAAGGTGCGCAGGGTGCGACCAAACCGCTCCAAGCAGCCCGAGAGGAGACGCTCGTGGCTCCACCAAGCGGGGACCGGAGGAGGGCGGCTCTCAGAAGGGGGCCCGCTGTCAGAAGTCTCGATGTCCTGCTGTCTGTCGCCGCCGGGTCTGGCAGGCCTGGCCAAGGGAAGCTGCTGGAGCACGGGGCCGTCGAGTTCCTCGGCCGGGTCCCTCTCTCCTGCGGGGGTCAGCTGGGCTGGGCTTGGTTCCAAGGTGCTCGGGGCTCTGGGACCGAGTCTTGTCTTGGCGCTCCCGTCTGAGCCTAATTCAGCTCCAGCACAGGAGAGTGCTTCATACAAAGTAGCTGCATGTGATGGAGAAATGCCAGAATTTCCCATTTGGATTCAGAACCGAGAGACAGTGCTCACGGAGGCAGGGGTCCTGGAATTCTGTTCTTCTCTATTCGTAGCTGGGCATGGGAACCCCAGTGCTTTTCCCTCCCACTCAGACCATGCCTTCCAAACCCTGGTGCTACGGCCACCAGCCTGTCCAGAGCTGAGGACCCCATACTATAATGATAACCTCTGGGATGTATTTTCAAAACAATGCATCCATTCTATTTCTAAGGACTGCATACGTTTAGACTGTGCGGATGCATCATGATTTATTTTTCTCAGTCCTTTACTGAAAAACACGTTTGTTTTTAAATATAATTTCTTGCTTATACAAGAAACGAAATTTCCAGTCAAAAGAGTATTGATGTTGAAATGTTTAATGCATGTTGCCATATTACGATTCTAAAGATCCTATCAAATTCATTCCTACCAGTAGTGTTCGGGAGTTACTAGTTCACCAACGTTGGTTATAATGAAAAGTTTCACATATTAGCATATATTAGTCTAAATTATATCTCATTGTTTTAATTTGCATTTTTAAAAAATTTAATGAGCCCAGTCTCATCTCTCTTATTTGTTTGAAAGAGCTTTTTCTATTTATGGAATTTAACCTTTTGTAAAAAATTTAAATTATTCCCCCACTTCTTCTTGATCTTTTAACTTTTATTAGGGTTTTTTTTTTTTTAAGGGGAGAGAGAGCAAAGATTAACATTTGTGTTCATCTTTTTCTTTTTACGCTCTGAATTTACATTCAGTTTTGTTTGGACAACTGGGAACAGAAGCCCAGAGCAAGGACAACAAGTGGTAAAATGCTAAAGAATATGAAAACCATATCATTAACTTTGAACTCCTGAGGTAGGAGCTGTGCAAAGTACTTCACATCCTCAGTGGGTAACTATGGCTCAGAGAGTTGCCTCATCTATCTTTACAAAGTTGCAAGAAAGTAAGATGTGAGGAAATAGAATAAAACATCCTTAAATGACTAGTGTCGTCTGCCAAACACACAGTTGCCAAATTCCCCCTCCATTCACATTTTTTTTCCTTGACCCATAATGTTTTCAGAGTAAAAATGTTACAAAAGGGACTTCCCTGGTGGCGCAGTGGTTACGAATATGCCTGCCAATGCAGGGGGCACGGGTTCGATCCCTGGTCTGGGAAGATCCCACATGCCACGGAGCAACTAAGCCCATGTGCCACAACTACTGAGCCCATGTGCCACAACTACTGGAGCCCATGTGCCACAACTACTGAAGCCCATGGGCCTAGAGCCCGTGCTCCGCAACAAAAGAAGCCACCACAATGAGAAGCCCGAGCACCGCAACAAAGAGTAGCCCCCACTTGCCGCAACTAGAGAAAGCCCGCGCACAGCAATGAAGACCCAAAGCAGCCAAAAATAAATAAAATAAAATAAATAAATTTTTAAAAATGTTACAGAATACTTAGAGGTTTTCCTTTTTTTCCCCCATTAGAAACATGATATTGAGCAACAGAGTAATCCTAATCTTTTGTTAAAGACACATTTTCCCAAATGGTGCACACATTTACATTTATTACTTGTTTACAATAATGCATTAAACTGACAAATCTACCACTCAAAAAAAATTATGAATTGACACAGTCTAATTTTCAACAGTTACCACATCAGAGACACATGATATTCGGTTCCTATTGTTCAATTTCTTTCATCACAGCCTGTGGATGAAAAATGTTGCCTACCCTAACAGCAAACAAAGGATGCTGGGGCGTCAAGCCATCAGGCACTACAGCCACCCCAGACGGTGAGTCCTGAGGGAACTCAAGATGGGATAGAACAGGATACTGGCCTTAGATAGCTAAGGTGCACATCAAAGAAATGTTTTCAATGAGCCCAGACTCTTGCACCTTCCATACATAGAAAAGCGCTAAATTCACTAACTTGAAAAATAGGTTTTCTAAAAATTAACAGTAATCTTGTGATGTTCCGACTACCTAGTTTTCGTTGCAAAACTCATATATCCCGGCTCTTTCCTTACTTCTCTGGAGCGGCCCCTCAGAGCTATTTGAGAGGCTGCCTCTCCAGCTTGAAGTCCTCAGAAAGTCCACTGAATAAAACATAATTCCCAACTTTTATGTTGTGCATTTTTTTCAGTCTACAAGCTCCATTTACATGCTATTTTTTTCTTGCCTTCTCCCTGTTCTACACTATTTACTGTCAACCCTTCTCTTTCATATTCTCAAACCTTCCTATACTCTGATCTTAAATTTAAAAATTTTTTCCTGGAATTTTCTTTTCTTTGTGCTAGCTTGTTCTTGTTCCTAGGATTCCTAAGTTTAGCAGCCTTCTGGTTTCTCTTTGTCCGCTGTTTCTATCTATTCCACAAGCCTATTCTGTTGAGCCCTCCCATCCCGAGTGAGTGAAACCAGAGGCATTGTCCAATGAATGGTCTCAGCGGAAGTCTCAGGGCTCCTAGGAGCTCAGACGGCGGAGGCACAGGCTCCGCTTCCAGCAGCACTGGGCCGGGTGATGATGGCTCCTTGCGGGCAGGAGCTGAGCTATGAGGCTTGGACGGGTCCACACCAGGAGAGATCTCAGGCTCCAGTGCTCAGCCCCCGGAGCCGGGCGACCCCGCCTGGAGAGGTTCTGAAATCCGTCATCAACGGGTCTCCGCAGCGTCCGCCTCTCCTGGGGTCGCCTCTTATGAATCCTTACGGGTCGCAGGGGTCGGCCCCAGGCCGTCTCTGCGCCCCGCCACTGGATGCGCTGCGATCTGGGTCTGTGTGGCCGACAGTTGCAATGCACAAGTCCAGAGACCGGAAAGCAATTCTCACTGGAGGTCCCAAGAGAGCTGGCTCACCGTGGGATAGGATCAGAAGCCGAAACCCCAATCCTCCTGGTTCCCACATCCCAGACCATCCTTTAGGCGTCCCCTCCACGGCCATTCCCCTGGGCAGAGGGACCTGCGCTTCAGTCTCTACTCCAGCACTGCTAGCATGGTGCTCTGTGTCAGCTGGTCTGAGAGCTACGTGCTGGAATAGAACTTCCCGGTGGTGAGCAGCGGGCCTGGGGTTGCGCAAAAGAGTCGCCAGCGCCAAAGACGCCCCCAGCCTAAAGATCGACAGATTCTGGACCCCGCCCGAGCCACCTCTCTTGGGATCACCTGGATTTAAACTGCAAACTGCTTTCCAGTCTCTGCGAGCCTCTGCGTTAGGGTTCAGAAACCAGACCATCTCCAGGCGGGGCGCAGAGCCGCCAGTCCAGGACGGGATGCCCGCGACCCACCAGGAGCCAGAGGAGCCCCCGGGAGAGGTGGCCGCCGATGACGAGGAGCTCCGCAGCCACAGCCAGGCAGCCTCCCTCAGTAGGTGACGCTGCTTCCTAGGATGAACGAGTGGAGCCCTAGCACCCTGACGGCGGGGACCCCTCGGAGCATCGCCTGGCTCCTGCCCCGGGAGCCACCACCGCACGTCCCAGTGCTGGTGGCAGCGGATCCGACGAGCCAAGACCTGTAAGAATACGGGCTGCCTCCATCTTCGGCGCTTAGGAGCGTGAGATTTCCGCTGAAACCCTTCATTGGGTGGTCCTCGGCTATGGATATTGCAGCAACATCCCTCCGTTTGCTCACACGATGAGCGACATTGTGTCTTCAAACAATGTGTACCCATTTTTTCTGCTCTTTTAATAAAATTGTCCATAAATGCGAAATTCTTCTTTCTCAGGTCTATTCCTACTTTGACTGTTGGCGATGGAAGAGGTGCAGGGGTGGAGATGGCTGGTGCTCTCACTTTCCTGGACGTGAGGAGGGTGGTGGAGTCCCCTGTGCACACGGAGGTGGCCAGGTGGCTGCTTGTCACATTTGCAGACGTGCACTGGTCGTCTAGGAGATCCGGCAGACAGGATCTCTGAGAACGTCACTGGGTCTGGGATCTACCCCAACTAAGTCTTCCTGTACCTCCTAGGGTCCTAGCCCTCCTCAGGGGCCTTTCTGAGATCTTCCAGGTGCTCTGGCATCTCTACCTCATTCCTCTGGCTTCTTAATGATTTGCATCCAATTAGTAGTCTGCAAATGAAAAGGGGTAGGGGACAGATCTCTGATCCTGACTTTTGCGAGCGTCATTCTAGCATGGACTTCCAGAAGCTCTTTCCTCCTCTTGGTATGTGGGCAGGTGCCCTTCCTAGCCCTAGGCTTGGAGTGTGTATGAGGTGGGTGTTCAGAGTAGCCAGTGGCAAAGGAGTTCCAATTGTTGGTCTCAAAGTCAGCTTTCAAATCTGGGACCAAGACGAATGTGGCTCTGGATTCTGGTTCAGCTAGAAACCTTCCTATTGGATAATTTTCCTTCTGGGTCTAGCTAAGGAGCTGCTCTTCCATCTTCAGTTTCAATTCCTCTCCATTCCCTGCGCCCCTCATCTACCACCACTCCTGGCCCCTCCCCATATTCAGACTCCTGATGCCCCAATCCCTGGTCTAGTTTAGTGACCAGCAAAGATCAGAAGAGCTCCTGGCTTTGTCCTGGGATCCTACATTAATTAAAGTAACACATAGAAAAGAAACAAAACGTCATTATTTAAATATTTTATTTATTTCTTGATGGAAATACACGTACAAAAGGAAAACTGTAAAAGTTCAAGATGAAATATTGTGAGGAATTTTTCTTCTTTTTCCTTTTTTCTCATTGAAAAATCATGATCATAACAAAACAAACATCCTCAAAATACCCTGAACGCAGAAAGTAAACTTCAAAAATATATATTTCATTCAGGGCACCTAGATTTTTTTTTTTTTTTTTTTTTTTGCGGTACGCGGGCCTCTCACTGCTGTGGCCTCTCCCGCTGCGGAGCACAGTCTCCGGACGCGCTGGCTCAGCGGCCATGGCTCACAGGCCCAGCCGCTCCGCGGCATGTGGGATCCTCCCGGACAGGGGCACGAACCAGTGCCCCCTGCATCGGCAGGCGGACCCTCAACCACTGCGCCACCAGGGAAGCCCATAGATTCATTTCTAAGAGGTTAATTAAAGAAAGAAGACTGTAATAAGTTAGTAAGGATGAAGATGAGTGTGTTGTCACTGTTTTATTTATTTTATGCTTTTTAGGAAACAAACAGAACCCTGGAATTGTTTACACATGCGATTTATTAGAGGAAGAAGATAACTGAAATTTGATGGAAAAGGAAGACTCAGACATCAGACTGAACATTCCTTGGGAAAAGACTCTGAGAACCAAACTGTAAACTGGCCCCTCAAGAGAGACACTGTCAGAAATCAAAAAAGAAAAATGTTGAATCAGAACACCCACCATAGCTGCTCTCTTTGGAACCATGCAGCTCATGGCATGAGGTAGAATGCTGGGTCATACCAAATATGTGGGGAATGTATGCATAGAGTAATCTATAATCCTCCTGCACTATTGTCTGTCAAGGCTGCATTTGGTCCCGGTGAATTTAAGGTTCTTGTCTTGTCGCAAAAGAATTCGGAGATGAAGCAGGGAGCTTAAGAAAGTAAAGTGAGATTTTATTTAAGCAAGAATACACTCTCAGAAGGAGAGCAGGCAGACAGGTGAGGAGTTGCTGCCCTGGGCTTCTTTGGCAAGCCAGTTATGAGGGGCATACAAATGAAGGGGCAGAATATTCACTAGGAAAGGAGGAGTTTGGAGGTCGTATTCCCTGATTTTCATCCCAGCTCCATCTTCCCGAGGGGAGGAGGCCTTTTTGTCTTTATTTAGCTTAGATCAGAAGTGTCATGGCGTCGGTGCATGATGGGTACCTTTTTTTTTTTATATAGTTTAATGTATTTTAATAGCAAACTTACAGGAGCAGCACAGAAGACAGACAACAATAAAAACATGTACTTGCATGTAGGACAACTCAGAAAAGTATAGTGAATGGATGGAATCTACTGTATGATAAAAATGCTACAAACACCGTTTAGTTTCAGTCAGTAAGAAATTTACTTGTTTTAAAAAAATCCAAATGCTGGCATTGTCCAGAAAAATTTAACAGGTTTATTTATAATTGTTATAAAGTTGAACTGCTGGAACTTGTTCACTGAAACATTTTGACTTGCATTAATGCTTTATGACCCCGCATTTATGTTAAGAATTCACACAAAAATGAAAATGGAAAAACTGCCAATATTTTATTTCTGTCCCCTATCTTTCCACTTGCAATCATATACTTAGGTACCTGTTGACCCCGTGGGGGAAAAAATATCTAACGTTCAGAACTACCAATAACAGGAAGAAGAGAATTTTTTTTTTAAGAATGAAATGTTTCCCATCTTAGTGGATTCTTAAGCATGTTCTCCACATACGCGGCGCGCTAGCTAGATGTCTTTTTGGCATGACTGTTACACGTTTGGCATGGATAGCACACAGGTTGGTGTCTTCAAAAAGGCCAACCAGGACTTCCCTGGTGGCCCAGTGGTTGAGAATCTGCCTGCCAATGCAGGGGACACGGGTTCGAGCCCTGGTCTGGAAAGATCCCACATGCCGCGGAGCAACTGGGCCCGTGAGCCACAACTACTGAGCAACTAAGCCCGTGAGCCACAACTACTGAGCCTGCGCATCTGGAGCCTGTGCTCCGCCACAAGAGAGGCCGCGACAGTGAGAGGTCCGCGCACGGCGATGAAGAGTGGCCTCCGCTCGACGCAACTAGAGAAAGCCCTCGCACAGAAACGAAGACCGAACACAGCCAAATAAATAAATAAATAAAATTTATTTTTTTTAAAAAAGGCCAACCAGATAGGCCTCATTTGCCTCCTGCAAAGCACCAATAGCTGCACTCCGGAAGCGCAGATCTGGGTTGAAGTCCTGAGCAATTTCCTGCACCAGATGCTGGAAGGGATGTTTGCGAATCAGAAGTTCAGTGGACTTCTGATAACATCTAATTTCAGGGCATGCCCCGTACCAGGCCTGTAACGATGAGGTTTCTACACCCCTCCAATAGAGGGCGCACTCTTGCCAGCGGCTTTGGTAGCCAGTTGCTTCCTTGGTGCTTTTCCACCGGTCGATTTGTGGCAGTCTGCTTTGTAAGAGCCATGGTATAGAGACCTTCTTACTTACCCCCCTTCACCTTCAGCTGGAGCTTGGGGAGCTAGAGAAGGCGCTAGAGTTGGAGAGCGAACGGCATCGCACAGGTGGCTGCGAACATAATTGAAAAGATGATGGGTACTTCTTATCTGCAAGGATAATTTTATTATAATGAGAGCATAATGAGCAACAGGTTACATTCAGGTGCAGGACATTCCCACCTTTCTTTGCTTCCAGGACACATATCACGCCAAACTTGTGGTTTCCTGTCAGTCTGGAGGCTCCTGCTTTTCTTTGTCTGCCCATGGACCCCTGCTGTTTACAAGCTGCGTAATTTCCTGCCACCCGGCACCTGCCCCCATTCCTCTGCTCCTCTATCTACCTGCCTGCTGTAACACAGTCATCCCAAAGAATGATCTGGTAGTACTCTCTTAAATTGGGCTTATACATTTTCTGTGCCACAATTGTGCTTATGGGTACCTATCCTAGAGAAAGTGTCTCACTGATCCATAAGAGATGATTCCATACGGTAATGGTAACTCAGTAGCAATCTGAAGGTCCCCTGGGGTACAGTGGAGGAGTAAAGTGTGGCAGAAGCTCATCAGAGGGGAATAGGCATGAGTTGGAAGCAGCAGATGAAATCTGCATATAAAGATCTTGTAAATTAGCAAACGGATGGAAAGTAATGAATAAAATCAGAATAGAACACATTTCCTTTACATGAATTGAATACGTGGGCACACAAAACAGTATTATATATAGTACAACACTGAAAAATACCAAATACACATTAAAAATACAATAGCTATTAATAGGAAAAATTACACCTAAGGGGAGCAGAGAAATGAGAATCACTAATGATAGAATGTCCATAATTACATAAAACAGGATAGGGGCCCTACCAACAAACACGATTAAAAACATGGTGTTCACTCAATTCAATGTGCCCTGTAGCTTTGAAAATCAGGGCAAACTTGAGGTGTCCCTTTGATTCGGCTGAGCTAGTGTAGACCAAAATAGAAGTATTAGAATTCTAAGTAGGCATGGGACTCTCCTTTTCCCGCCCCTACCTAATCACTCCGTTCCTCATCTCCCCACCTGATGAGGGAGCAGGAGAACCTGGAATCTCAGTCCAGCTGCAGCATGAACTACCTTTGTGTTCGGCAAAGATGGAACCTGGCTGTTTCATCTCTTAACACTGGTCCATCCTCTCTGTTGTGCTAAAAGAAGAGAACCTGAGGTGTGATATGCATAGCTGTTCCTTCCAAGTAGTGAGGCTCCTTCCAGTGAATGGAAGCTGCCAGGGACCCTCGTTCCCTCCCATCCCCCTCCTTTAACTCCATCACCAAAACCACTCGGAATTTCCAAACCCCTCCCAGCAAGAGGCAGTTTTCTCCTTAATCTCGCGAGGCTCCGAGGCAATTTGCAAGGCAAATGAGTGTCTATCCCCACTTATCTGGGCTTGGGTTTCCGATCTTCTGTACTAGACAGACCCTATAAAAGGCACAGTCAGCATGGGGCTGAATCATTCGCCCCTTTGCTTAGACCCGCTACGCGTCTGGCCTGGGAGGAGGCTGAAGCCATGGAACCGCACGCATACTACACCTGGGAAGAGCTGTCCTGGAGGAGGGCGCATCCAGAGCCCCACATGCCACCGGGCCTCAACCGAGAACAGGCCTGGGCCTGGGCTCTGGATAACTTCCCTGCGCTGAGCCGCCCCTCCTGCCAAAGCCCCCAGTTCTGCGAGGACGCGCACTACTGTGCATGTGGGCTGCCGCGGCGCGCTTGCCCCGGACACGCAGACGGTCGCCAGGCGGAGAGCGGCCACAAACGCTGGCGAGACCCACAAGCGCAGGAGCCAACGGCTAACCCGGGGTGGAGCGACGGTCCCGTCAAGAAGAGGCCGAAGCCACACACCGCAGGGCACAATCGGGCCTGAACAGCCAGGAGATGCCCGCAGCAGCGGAGGCCGACAGACACGCGGCCAGATGGCCTCCAGGAGCCCAGGACGATCCCCATCCCCTACCCCGAAGCTGCGGAAGCCCTGTGGAGGCTTGAAACCCTGTGGAACTCGGCAAGGAAAGGAGTCGCAGCCTTCTGTCCGGCCCACGGCGCCCCTTCAACTCATGCCCTGGCCTGGACTTCTCCCCTGGACCCCGCCTTGCTCTGGGATGAGCCTGGAGGACCCTGTGGGGAAGACCAGTCCTTATTTGTCCCTCCTTTCCTGGATTACTGACAGCTCTCTCAATTAGAAATCTCTCTTCAGGGGATCCATACTGTCTTAAGGAGCTTTCTTGCAGTTGTACTCAGAATTGTCATGTTTCTTATGTTGATTCCAATTATGAGCAATGATTAAAACTTGCTACCCTATTCTCTGCCTGTGGATTGATTTGGGTGGGTAGAGTCAGGCCTGGAAGCGGTATAGGGGCTTCTGTGGCTGAAAGGGGAGCTGGGACCAGGGCCATGGCTCCTTAAGATCAAAGAAATGTAAAGTGAAACCATGACATATAACTTTGACTACCACAGTGGTCTGTATTAATCTTTTCCATTTGTTCTAATATTGCTAAAGTAGTAACTCCCCAAAGCAGCTTTTGAGAAATGACTTTGAAAGGATCTTTGGAAAGCCAACATGACAATATGCATTAAGCATTTCAATATGAATACCCTTGGGGACTTCCCTGGTGGTCCAGTGGTTAAGACTCCGAGCTCCCAATGCAGGGGGCCCCCAGGTTCGATCCCTGGTCAGGGAACTAAGATCCCACTTACCATAACTAAGCCCACTCTCTGTGACTAGAGAAACCTGCACACACCAATCAAGAACCTGCGCACCAAACGAAGACCCAGCGCAGCCTAAATAAATAAATAATTCTCAAAAAAAAGAATACTCTTGACCCAGAATTCCAGTTCTACAAGCCTGAAATTGTGGTTAAAAAACGGACGTGTTTTCCAATACAGGATAAAAAATATATATAAACAATAGGCATATTTGCACAATCCCAAACTATGCAGCCCTAGAAATAAAATGGAAGGCATGATTTTGAAAAGATATCCCAGAGAACAAATGTACAGTAGGGGAACTAGAACCCTGGGCAGGAGGTGACTGTAGCAATGGGACTTGAATTCAAGGGGATGGTTCTAACCAAGTTAGAGGGGAAAGCGCTGAGATAGCCAACCAGGTAGGCTTAGAGAGGGCAGAATTCCAGGTCCTTGCCCTGTGGGCACCCCGTGACTACCTGCACCGGGGTTTTGTAGCTTTTCCGGATCCAGGCAGCCACCTGATCTGCCATATTCAGCTTCTCTGGGGCTGAAGTTGGACCAGGCAGGAACCCAAGTGTCAACTCCCAGGCAGGCCTTTTTGGGAGCTTCCAAACTACTCATGGCACAGAGAAAGTCTCTGAGTCCTCATTATTTCTCTCCTACACTGTAGGTCCTATCCTACCAGAAGTGGAGCATTCCCCTGAGCCTCTGCTCAGTCCCTGGAGGTTGTCCAGACCCAGGCTACTACCCAGAGCAGGGAAGGCAGTAGCCAGGTTCCCGCCTCTTGCTTGTAGACAACCGAACCCTCACAGCAAGACAGATGAAGTTCCAAACCTTCACTCTCTTACACCGTGAAACAGCATGACTGGGCCAAGAGAGAGAAGCAGGAAGCAGATGTCCTCTAGCCTAGGACCTCTAAGACATCAGAATTAAGATGCTGAAACACAGACGTTGGTGTTAACCTTCAGTGCACATTGCTTCAGGATACCAGACCCCCGAGAAGAAGCAAATTAATATACTCTTCTGAATGACATCCAATAAAACCGAGCTGAATGTGGCTTTGGTCAGATCTGATTGATTGGGTCACCCCAGCATTTGATGCTCACAGCACGTTTACCAGCATTTCTGAGAAGCAGCAAGGAAAAACAAACAAATAAATCCTCCCAAGAGTTATTTTTCTCCTTTTCAGTGATATCTGATCTTCCTCTGTTCAGCCTGTGGCTGGAGAATTTTTTTTCTATATTCATTCCTTTTTCATTCCCAAAGCCTTACTAAGCACCAATATTATACTACATGTATACATGATCCTGGAGCTAAAGCCATCAACCAGCAGACATGGGACCTGCCATAAAGTGTCTGACTTTCTTTTTTTTTAATTTATTTTTTTATTTATTTCTGGCTGCATTGGGTCTTCGTTGCTGCGCGTGGGCTTTCTCTAGTTGCTGTGAGCAGGGTCTACTCTTCATTGCGGTGCGTGGGTTTCTCATTGCGGTGGCTTCTCTTGTTGCGGAGCACGGGCTCTAGGCGCGCAGGCTCAGTAGTTGTGGCACACGGGCTTGGTTGCTCTGCGGCATGTGGGATCTTCCCGGACCAGGGCTCGAACCCGTGTCCCCTGCAATGGCAGGCGGATTCTTAACCACTGCGCCACCAGGGAAGTCCTAAAGTGTCTGAGTTTCATGGGAGGGACAGACAGTAAACATGCCAATAAATAAGCAAACAGAACTCTTTTAGTATAAGTGCTATAAAGAATATTTTCTAAGTTAATTGAAAGAAGGTAACTGGGAGGGTACTATACTTACCTTGAAGAGTCAAAATAGCATTATTAGAAATATGAGCATGTCCTTTCAACTTAGATCTCAGTAGTGTGATGGAAAATCTAGAGGAAGGAAAATCTCATCATCGAGAGAGAACATCCAATTCACAGGCTCAGCCTAGAAAAAGATTAATAAGGTCATTGATGGAGGGAAGGCAGATACTGGCTTTCTGTGGCCCTAGTGAGATATATCTGTACCACAGCAATCTCAGAGTCTTCTGTCTCTGCTAGCATCCAATCATACTTAATAGGTAATTATGATGAAAGGTTTAAATTTTGTGTTAGATTTGATTGAATAGTTTAATTGCTGACTTTGACTGCTCAAATATATGATATTGACCTAATCAGTTATCAGATTGACCATAGATGTAGCCAAGGAATTGACAGGGTAGACCTAACTAATGGTATTTGAAGGTGTGTTCACAATTTCTTCTTCACTCTGTCAGATTATATGACCCCATATTTAGTTTATTTAGTTTCTGTGTTATGACACTGTATTTTCCAGGGTAGATACAAAATAAATAAAGTGGAAGAGAAAAATATTGTGATTATTCAAGAAGCTTTTCCAAGACACTAGAGAACAGTAAAATTTGATTTAAATAGTATAACAGTGTAATCTGGAGTGTGTAAATTGAAGTTCCCCTAATACATCATCTCCCCTCTTAGTGAGCAGCTTCTGTCTAGGGAAGTTGAAAGGAACTAGTGCCATGATTTGCACAGTTTGGAGGGAGAGAGATGTCAGCTGGAGGGCTGCTCAGTAGGTGTTTGTCTAGGGAATCGGGCTCCCCATTGGGAAACCTCACTCCTCTGTGTGTTACAGCCATCCAGGCACCTTCCTTTCTCTACGATGCAAACATCCATTCACTGTTCACACCTGAACAGACATATCTCTGCTACTTAGCACAGCAAAGCTGCAGTCAGCTTCCTGGGACCACTTCTGAAGTTCCCCCAATAATCACTTGCCATTCGAAGCTGCTCCTGCTCTCAGGATCCACCATCTAGACACCTAGAGTCCACTTACAGAGACACTTGAAATTTCTGGTTTCAGGAGTTTCCATTCTAGTTTCTAAATAAGGCTCTCTATTTACTAGAATAAATAGTATTTATCTGTTCTTTCTCTAGATTGGATATTGTAGTGCAGGGTGCAGGCTCATTTCTCTGGATTTGTTGCTGGACAGGGACTCTTTTGAAGCCACATTATTTCCCCCAAATCTTCCAGGAAATGTATATTATTTTTATCTTTCCTTCCTGAAGAAAAGTAAATTGAATAGATTGTGTAGGCATTCATTAGGTATATGACTTCGGATATATCCTGTAGGTAGGAATAGTGGATAAAGAAAGGAAGCTTATTTTATTCTAAAATCCATCTACATTTATTTCACATCAATTTCAGTGATCACTTATGAAATCTATAAAATATTCTTTTTGCCTTTCCTTCTTTTTTATTGAGGTAAAATTGGTATAGAAGTTTCAGGTGTACAGCATTATGATTCAACACATGTGTTCATTACAAAGTGATCATCCTCAAAATCTAGTTACCATCCATTACCATACATTTGACCCCCATCACCCATTCCAACCAGCCCTCAACACCCATCCCTTTTGGTAAATACCAATCTGTTCTCTTGTTTTGTTTGTTTAGTTTTTTTGTTTTAGGTTTTTTTTTGGGGGGGGTGGTTTGGACTTTCTTTAGATTCCACATATAAGTGAAATCATATAGTTTTTGTCTTTTATCTTCTGATTTATTTCACTTAAGGTAATACCCTCAAGGTCCACATGTTGTTGCAAATGGCAGGATTTCATTCTTTTTATGACTGAGTAGTATTCCATTGTGTATATATACCATATCTTCTTTTAAATTGAAGTACAGTTGATTTACAATATTATGTTAGTTTCAGGTATACAACATAGTGATTCAGTATTTTTGCAGATTATATTCCATTATAGGTTATTATAAGATAATGGCTGTAATCCTTGTGCTATACAGTATATCCTTGTTGCTTATCTATTTTATACATAGTAGTTTGTATATGTTAATCCCATACCCCTAATTTGTCCCTCACTCTTCCCTCTCCCCTCTGGTAACCACAAGTTTGTTTTCTGTATCTGTGAGTCTGTTTCTGTTTTGCATACACATTCATTTGTATTATTTTTAGATGCCACATATAAGTGATATCATGCACTATTTGTCTTTCTCTGTCTGGCTTATTTCACTAAGCATAATATTCTCTAGGTCCATCCATGTTGCTGCAATGGCAAAATTTCATTCTTTTTACGGTTGAGCAATATTCCACTGTATATACTTACCACATCTTAATTCAGTCATCCTTTTTTAGGCACTTGGGTTGCTTCCACGTCTTGGATATTATAAATAGGTGCATGTATCTTTTTGAATTCATGCTTTCATTTTTTCTGGACGTATACCCAGGAGTGGAAAGCTGGATCCTATGGTATTTCTATTTTTAGATTTCGAGGAATCTCCATACTGTTTTCCATAGTAGTTGCACCAACTTAGATTCCCACCAACAGTATATGAGTGTTCCCTTTTCTCCACATTCTCTCCAACACTTGTCATTTACTATCTTTTGGAGAATAGCCATTCTGACAGTTGGGAGATGATATCTCATTGTGGTTTTGATGTGCATGTCCCTGATAATTAGTGATGCTGAGCATCTTTCATGGGTCTGTTGGCCATCTGTGTGTCTTCTTTGGAAAAATGTCTGTTGAGGTCCTCTGCCCATTTTTCAAGGAGGTTGTTTGCTTTTTTTGGAGTTTAAATCATATAAATTGAGTTGTATAACTTGAGTTAAAACCTTAAGAGGATGTAAGAGTTCTCTGTATATTTTGGGTATTAACCCCTTGTCAAATATGTGATTAGATATATCTTCCCTCATTCAGTAGGTTGCCTTCTCAATTTGACGATAGTTTCTTTTGCTGTGCAGAAACTTTTTAGTCTGATGTAGTCCCATTAGTTTATTCTTGCTTTTGTGTCCCCTGCCTGCCTTCCCTTCTTGAAATTATCCATTTCTAGACTTGAGGAAATAGCTACATATAGTTACCTTGCTCTCCACATGCCCCATATTCAATTGCATGAATTAGCAATCATGTAAGAAATTTTGACATTGTGTACATTTGTGAAAATTCCTTTCCCTTACTTAAAAATTACACAAAAACATTTCTTTAAAAAAAAACAACCTTTTTTGATAATAAAACCTAACAGCTTAAAAAACTTCTCTTTATACTGTGAGTCATTGCTTTAGCTGTTGGGAAGTACAAAGGGCAGGGGTAGAGGTGGCTAATACAAGTCAATTTAAAAAAAGTTTTTAAGTAAAAAGAAAAGAAAAAATGGAGCATGCAAACCCCATTACTAGAAATAGTTACAGGTAATGGCAGAAGCAATCTATTCCAGAACAGAATTTTCTTTGACAATGTTATGGATGATCAAATACTGCAATGACTCCAGCTTTCTACCAGCAAAGGGCACTTCTACAGTATTCAGCACTACTAGTCAATTTTACAACAAAAACAACCTATACTTGTATTTTTAGATATGGCTGATACATTATTTAATATTAAAGATACTCGAATATATTTATTAAAATACTGGGGTCTAGATGTGTGTTATAATTTAAAATGTAAGGAATTATAAAGTGACAATAAAAGCTTGCCTGATAGAGTGTACCTGTCTGCATGGTCTAGGACAGTCCCAGTAATCAATCATTCCTATGAATACTCATGTTACTTTGGAGAGAGAACACTACGGCCTCACATCAATCTATGCCATATTTTGCTGTCAAATGAGTTTTGTACCAAAATTTACACACCAAATTGTAGGTTGCATAAAATTTTGGATTTTAGAATCGTTAAAGGAACTGTAGAACTGTACTCCACATACTGCTAGTGACTCCTGACAAGTGAATTTATAGAGAACTCTGTCTTTCCATGAATTCAAGGCCTATTTCATTTATTTGTCTAAGAGTTGAAGATTTGAAATGACTACTGAAAAAGTGAGGATGAAATTTTAAAATAATTTATTTCTTTATTTCCAGTTCTCACTGATTTCATTTCTCATATACACTCTTTAAGAAATAAAAGACAAAGTAGGAAATTAAAGTACATTAATAAAGACATAGCAGTGTCTACAACACACACCCATGTCATCACATCCTCTTGTTATGAGCTGTATATTTCCCATGCTCAGGCCTCAATGGAAAAGTTCTGTTTGAGTCTAAAAAAGTAAAGTATCACCCTGTGGTCTAATAGATGGGTGAAAAGAATATTTTTTGCATTCCCTGGGGACCGGCCAGGGTTACATACTGGTTGAGCCACAGCATCCAGGCTGCACAGGTGGCCCATGGAATCCTGGCAGGGAAAGGAGAGAAAGGGTGAGGTTGGGTGGGATGCCAGAAACCAGAGCGATGAGGTGAAGGGTTTCCAGGAAACTGCTCCCGAGGCAGGGAGTCCCCACATTCAGACTCCTGTGAGATTAATCCCAGTGAAGGATTTTGCCCCCAGAGAAATCACAGCAGTTGAGAAATTCTCAGTATAATTGTATTAACATTTATTAAGCACTTACACTTTGCCTGCCATTGCTCTCTCAGGCCCCGTTTCAAACCCCGGATTGGGTGGTGGACACTCTAGTTCAACTCCGAATGGTAATGAGAAGTCAGGCGCCTTGGGAAGTCGCCAAGTTGGAGTTAGGAAGTGACGCGAGCCTAACCGCTCGAGAATCTGGCCGCAGAAACGCCCCGCCGCAAAAGACAATCCCTAGTTTTCTCCTGTCCGGGGCCCCAGCGCTCTGGCTGCAGGTCAACTCTGAGGTGGGGGCTGGAAGTCGGCTTTGGGGCGAGCAGGAAGAAGGGACACGCCCAGGAGAGTGCCTGAGGGAGACGGAAGCTCTGCGCTACCCGAGGCCAATGCTTCTAGATGCGTTTGGAGCGGCGACAGGCGCTGGGGGCCGTGGAGCAACGTGAAGGTGACTGGACGGCCCCACAGATGGACTGGAAGGGCCAGGGCCAGGGCCAGGGCGCAGGAGCGTTCGTCGGGCGAAGTGGAGTTCTCAGGGCTGCTGGCCGCTCTTTGCTGGATGTCTCGGAGCCCAGCACGTGTGACCCAGTTTGGCAACGCCTATGCTGGACCCCTGGCCGCCCGGTGTGCCCAAGAGACCCTACCGGCCTCCCCCCGCCCATCAAATCAGGGGACTGAGGGTCCCTGGTGAGAGCTGGCACCGGCCACCCCGCCCCTGCGTCGGGTCCTTCCCCCAAAGCCAAAGTAAGAGAGAGAAAGGTGTTGGAATTTGGTATAATTTATTAAGTAAGCGAAAGAAAACTTCACAAATGTCTCTGAAGACGAATTCTTCCATGATTGCTAAACGGAGAGGTGTTATTGTAATAACATCTGTCGCAAGGGATCATCCAATGAAGGGTCTCAGCGGAGATGAGGGCTCCTGGGTCCAAAGGCGGCGGGAGAGGCAGCCCAGGGTCTTCCCGGCCACTGCGTGTGGGTCCGCGGCCACCAGCCTTGGGACGTCCGGTGATGTCTCTCCAGGCCAGGAGGAGGGCGATGCTCCGGAAGGGTCCCCGCGGTCAAAGGTCGCGGGTTCCAGATGTTGGGTTCCCGATGCCGCAAGACCCGCCCAGGGAAGCTTTGCGGGTGGGCGGCGGCCCCACCTCCTGAGGGCGATTGTGGCTCCTGGCGAGTGGTGGGCGTCTTGTCCGGGGCGGGCGGCCCAGCGCCCAGCCTGCAGGTGCTCTGCGCTCGGGGTCGATGTTTCCGGCAGTGTGGGTGCAGACGTCCGCAGGCGGTAGAAAGTTGTTCCCCATTGAAGTCCTCGTCGTCCCCGGAGAGCTGGCCCAGCGTAGGATAGAAAGGGAGCTGCCATTCCGCAGGGTCCGCTAAACTCAAGATTTGCAGCATCTCTGGTTCCTGGGACTCCTCTGCGGAATCCCAGGCCTCGCGCATGCAGCGGGGGAAGTTCGGCTCCATCGCTTCAGCCCCTGAGAGGAGGAGAAGTTTTCAGGGATCCCTTCCCTGCGAATTTATACCTTCCCGTCCAACTTTTTAGCTGTCCAACCAGAGGATATTAGGATGGGTGGTGCCATTTTGTCAGGTTTCAGATTGCTTCAGAAGGCGGGCCCTGAGGAGATTAGGGGAAAATCCAATCATCTTGGATGTAGTTATTCGAAGTTGAATCGATTTTGTTGATTCGATAGAATTAAATTTTTGTTGTTGTTGTTGTTGTTGTTGTTGTTTTAAGAATTACAGGTACAGGGACTCTGCCAAGACGAGCTCTTTGGAAGGTTACTCTTTTATGAAAAGTATCCTATGTGCCTGACACTTTTAGTTAACTGTATGTCCATCGATTCTCAGGGCCCTTCTGCTTGGAAAGTATCATCAGATTTTATCCAGATGATCAGAATGAGAAGTTGGCCATCTTTGCATGAAATCACACTGCTGGTCAGACTGACACTCTGATCTTCAATTCTAAGTTAAAATTGCTTCAGACTTCCAGCCAACATGTAGGAGGGGAGGGCTCAAAGCCTAGAGATCTAGATGCAGACTGTTTGGGTACAAGTTCTGTCTATTATTTCTATATGACTCTGCTTGTTACCTAACCTCTCTTATCTTCATGTTTTTGCCTGGATGGTAGCTAAAATTTAACATTTTTCAAGGTAACTTTTATGATTAAATTCAATAACAAAGGTCATGTAATTAGATATTCCCAGGCAGAAAATAAGTTGTTCAATTACAATTATTATTATTTTCATTGTCATTCTTAGTGACATGATCATGGATATTAAACATAACATCAATGAATAACAAACTCAAAATGTTGTCTTTTTGTGTGTGTTTGATCTGAATGGATTGTTTTTTCCTTCTTGTGTCAGATCTATAGTGAAATCGTATTCCCTTACATCCTTCCTGAGATGTTTCAGACATTCTGTTTGCAAACATGTCAGTGCCTCTAAGCCTAGACTTCCTTGATCAGTCATTCATCTTCAATGTAACAAAGTCAGTTAAATTCAGAGTTTTTAACAAGCATGTTTTGACAACCTGCCACGGGCAAGCTGCTGTGATGGTGCTGCACAGAGCTGTAGAACTGGGTCCTGCTTTGGCAGAGCTGAATTTTAAGGGAAGAGCAAAGTCACAGTTAAGAGACCATGAGGACACAGCTAAAACTTGTTCCTTATGGAAGTTGATTCTCTGCCAGGAAGGAAAATTCTAACGTTTAAGATGACTCCCAGCAAAGCCAGTGTTTTGCATGAGCTGAGGTAAAAAGAAATGGTATCAATAAAAATGAGAAATAAGGGGACTTCCATGGTGATACAGTGGTTAAGAATCCACCTGCCAATGCAGGGGACATGTGTTCAAACCCTGGTCCAGGAAGATCCCGTATGCCGTGGAGCAACTAAGCCGGTGCACCACAACTACAGAGCCCAAGCTCTAGAGCCCACGAGCCACAGCTACTGAGCCTATGTGCCACAACTACTGAAGCCCGTGCGCCTAGAGCCCGTGCTCCGCAACAAGAGAAGCCATTACAATGAGAGGCCCACGCATCACAACGAAGAGTAGCCCCTGCTTGCCGCAACTAGAGAAAGCCCGTACACAGTAACGAAGACCAAATGCAGCCAAAATTAATCAATCAATTAATTAATTTTTTTTAAAGAAGTAACTGTAAAAAAAAAGAGATATAAAGAAACAGAGAAAAGAGGGAAGAGAATCAAAACCAAAAATGAGAAATAAAGAAGATAAAAGTATAGACAATGCAAGAGGCAGAGAGTTGGAAGTTCTGGGCAAGGCAGCCAATAGTGGTGAGTTGAAGGGGTTCATTAGACCAGCATGCAATGACTGTAACTGACTTGGGGGAATCTAATAAAGATATTCAAGACACAAAACTCTGCTTGGCCGGGTTTAAGGCAAGGACAACAACACTGTTTCCTTTGAAGGCTCAACATGGCGCCAATAGGCCCTGGTGGAGTAGAACCTTCTCAGAAAGTTGTTTGAACACCAGTGACATTTGGTTTTCCCCACAGCAGTTAGCAGCAGCTAGCCTGTGTTACACATGCAGCAGAAGGACGCCACTACAGTGAGAACCAGCAATGCGGTCAGGCTGCAGATGACCGATACCAGTCACCAACAAAGGGGGGGACAACTCATTCGGATAAAGTCTACCCATTACATGTAGTTGGGATGTCTTAATACTTCTTCTAATCTGTAGGATTTCCCCAACTCTTCTATTTTTTTTCCTTTTTATTTTTTGAAGAAAAGGGTATGTCAAGTACAATGTCTCACCTATTTTTTTAAAGTTTCACTCATAAACAACCTTTCTGAGCATCAAAAATAGGAAAGTTCCACTGACCGTATAGACCAGCACGGAGCAAACTCATCCTTCAATACTGGGCATGTGAAATAGCAAGATATCTACCAGGTAGCTATTTTCTCAAGACAGGAACGAGGTGATTTCAAGAAGGGAAGGCAGAAAGAGTATTTTATAGATTCCACAAATAATCATTGAAATGGATGTGAAATAAAGTAGATGGATTTTAGAATAAAATAAGTCCATTTCTTTTTCCACCTATACCAAAAATAAGTTTTGGTCTATTGTTAGGGAAAAGGGTGTCATGAAAGAATATAGATAGATCTGTGCGAAGAGTTAACAAGGACATGTATAGGCAGGGATTGCCTTCTGGTGAGACAGTCAGGGACAGTCTTAGTGTGGGGAAAATATTCTCAGGGATCCTAAGTATATGGTTCAAAAAATGGGTTCCTTTTCCTGCAGGTTGTGATTCCAGTTTGGAGGTGAGGAGGTCTTGCCTATGGATTGTCTTCTTATTTTTTTTTAAATAAATTTATTTTATTTTATTTATTTTTAGCTGTGTTGGGTCTTCATTGCTGCGCGCGGGCTTTCTCTAGTTGTGGCAAGTGGGGGCTGCTCTTTGTTGTGGTGTGCGGGCTTCTCATTGCGGTGGCTTCTCTGGTTGCGGAGCATGGGCTCTAGGCGTGTGGGCGTCAATAGTTGCAGCATGCTGGCTCAGTAGTTGTGGCTCTGGGCTCTAGAGCACAGGCTCAGTAGTTGTGGCGCACGGGCTTAGTTGCTCCGCGGCATGTGGGATCTTCCCGGACTAGGGCTCGAACCCATGTCCCCTGCATTGGCAGGAGGATTCTTAACCACTGCGCCACCAGGGAAGCCCTGGATTGTCTTCTTATTGCTAATCTTTTTACTTTTGAGAAAGAAGTGAAACAAAACGCAGGCTCCTAAGAGGAAAACCACAGTGCTATCTCTCAGCCCTAGCAGCACAATTAGGTGACAGCCACGGGTCCACATTCTTTAAGGGAGAACTGTGGTCTGGAGAGTCTGGGAAACCTGGTTGGCACTGTTTAGTGCACAGGGTCAGTAAACATTCTGATTCTCCTTGGAACCATTATCGTGCCCTGTAAGGAAACGAATTCTAAAGAGGTTCATTTTCTATAGTAGGTCATAAGGTACTCTCAGTAATGATAACTTTAAAAAAATTCAATATTTAGTTTAAATTTTTCCCTTCTGCTGTGTAATTTCCTTCAGTTACCCCAATCCTTCGATAAAAACTGGTACAGCCGTTCAACCTTGTGTGATGATACTTGGTGGGATTAAAGAATGGGCACTAGAAGAAATGCATCCTGAAACAGAGCAACCATTTTCTGGAACCAGCTCCCAGACAACAGTGTGCTATTGGTGACCATGTCCTGGCATCCAGAGGGAGACCAGCAGTGATGCAAAGTTTTCTTATAGAGGAGCTGGGAATACCCTGGTGGACTGCAGTGGGGACTGTGTGGCTGTATGTCAATCCAGGAAGAGACATGAGAAAATCCCTTTACATATAGACTTGAGACAGGTAACAAGAAATTGGGAGGCAACTTGATGCTTGACGTACATATTATGATCAAATTCCAAGTCTCAGTTGCAAATTCCCAAGGTAGGCACTTGTGGAAGGAACTGCAGCAGAGCGTTTGCATAGGCAAGGCTCTGGAAACCCTGCCCTCTGTCAGCCTAATGGGTGGCTGTGCCTTAGTGCTTTCCCTTCCAACTTGCTTAGAACCACCCTTAGTTGCTACAGTCACAACCTGTCCAGGGCTCAGCCTGGTACATTCAGCCTCTGGGTATCTTTGCAAAGTCATGCCTTCCATTCTACCTCTAAGAGCAGCATAGTTTGGAACTGTGCAAATATGACTATCGTTTATTTTTAATTTTATATTGGAAAATCGCCTGTTAACCACAATTTCTGGCTTGCAGAACTGGAATTCTGGGTCAAGAGTATTCATATATATATATTTGAGATTTATTTATTTAGGCTGCGCTGGGTCTTCGTTTGGTGCGCAGGTTCTTGATTGGTGTGTGCAGGTTTCTCTAGTCGCAGCGAGTGGGCTTAGTTATGGCATGCGGGATGTAGTTCCCTGACCAGGGATCAAACCTGGGGGTCCCCTGCGTTGGGAGCTCGGAGTCTTAACCACTGGACCACCAGGGAAGTCCCCAAGGGTATTCATATTGAAATGCTTAATGCATATTGTCACGTTGGCTTTCCAAAGACCCTTTCAAATTCATTTCTCAAAAGCTGCTTTGGGGAGTTACTACTTTAGCAATATTAGAACAAATGGAAAAGATTAATACAGACCACTGTGGTAGTCAAAGTTACATGTCATGGTTTCACTTTACATTTCTTTGATCTTAAGGAGCCATGCCCTGGTCCCAGCTCCCCTTTCAGCCACAGAAGCCCCTATACCGCTTCCAGGCCTGACTCTACCCACCCAAATCAATCCACAGGCAGAGAATAGGGAAGCAAGTTTTAATCATTGCTCATAATTGGAATCAACATAAGAAACATGACAGTTCTGAGTACAACTGCAAGAAAGCTCCTTAAGACAGTATGGATCCCCTGAAGAGAGATTTCTAATTGAGAGAGCTGTCAGTAATCCAGGAAAGGAGGGACAAATAAGGACTGGTCTTCCCCACAGGGTCCTCCAGGCTCATCCCAGAGCAAGGCGGGGTCCAGGGGAGAAGTCCAGGCCAGGGCATGAGTTGAAGGGGCGCCGTGGGCCGGACAGAAGGCTGCGACTCCTTTCCTTGCCGAGTTCCACAGGGTTTCAAGCCTCCACAGGGCTTCCGCAGCTTCGGGGTAGGGGATGGGGATCGTCCTGGGCTCCTGGAGGCCATCTGGCCGCGTGTCTGTCGGCCTCCGCTGCTGCGGGCATCTCCTGGCTGTTCAGGCCCGATTGTGCCCTGCGGTGTGTGGCTTCGGCCTCTTCTTGACGGGACTGTCGCTCCACCCCGGGTTAGCCGTTGGCTCCTGCGCTTGTGGGTCTCGCCAGCGTTTGTGACCGCTCTCCGCCTGGCGACCGTCTGCGTGTCCGGGGCAAGCGCGCCGCGGCAGCCTACATGCACAGTAGTGCGCGTCCTCGCAGAACTGGGGGCTTTGGCAGGAGGGGCGGCTCAGCGCAGGGAAGTTATCCAGAGCCCAGGCCCAGGCCTGTTCTCGGTTGAGGCCCGGTGGCATGTGGGGCTCTGGATGCGCCCTCCTCCAGGACAGCCCTTCCCAGGTGTAGTATGCGTGCGGTTCCATGGCTTCAGCCTCCTCCCAGGCCAGACGCGTAGCGGGTCTAAGCAAAGGGGCGAATGATTCAGCCCCATGCTGACTGTGCCTTTTATAGGGTCTGTCTAGTACAGAAGATCGGAAACCCAAGCCCAGATAAGTGGGGATAGACACTCATTTGCCTTGCAAATTGCCTCGGAGCCTCGCGAGATTAAGGAGAAAACTGCATCTTCCTGGGAGGGGTTTGGTGATGGTGTTTAAGGAGGGGGATGGGAGGAGAGGCAGGTCCCTGGGGAGAGAGGTCCAGTCCTTGTCTTTTCCATTCACTGGGGAAAAAAACTCTCTGCTCGTCAAGCAAGGCTGACAAATGTCTAGTAATTTAGCATTTAAGAGAGGATTGCCTGGTTTCAGAGTTGAGACTCTGAGATGATAGGTTCTTGCCAGGACACAAAGCTAAGGGCAGCTCAAGCATCAATTTTTTAGCAGCAGGAATGTGAATATACACAGCTAAGGAGTAGTCGACTCGGATGATGCAGCACGGCGTCCCGTGCTGAAGATCTTGAGGGTCTTCCCGTTCCAGGTGCCGGTGCTCCCGGAGGCGATGTGGTTCCCGCGCACGTTTGCCACATACGTCTGCGTCTGGAAAATGGCAGCTTTGGGAACAATCAGACGAGAGGAACAATTCCCTATTTCTACATAGATTGGAGTAGCTTCTCCATTACAGTATCCCTTTCTTTCAGTTTTGGCACTCAGCGAGACTGGACCAGAAGTGAAAAACCAACAGCCAACCATCTTCTGTTGAGTTTTCAATACAGGGGTTAGTAATGCTGGTGGGTTGACATCGATGTGACTGACGACCTGGAGTTGCCGCTTAACCCTCTGATCAGGTCGTTCCCAAACCGTTCTCACACAGTACTGAACACTTCCATACCTCCAGGTGAATGAGGTTACCAAAAGTTTCGATGGACGTTCAAAGCTGAATGGGGATTCACGTTTTCCAGGCTGTAGTAAGAGGATGCCGTCGCCGGCCGGGGGCTCGCGCAGGCTCAGGCGCACTGTCAGGTTCTCCATCCCCGAGGCGGCGGCGGGGTCCGCGGCGCCGGCGCTCCGGCCCCAGGCGGCGGTGGCGCGGCCCTGGGCCGCCAGGCGCTGCGCGCGCAGGGTCACCGGCTCGGCAGCCTCCAGCAGCACGTGCCCAACCACAGCCTCGCCGCTCGAGTCGCAGCCCTTGCGCCTGTCCTCGCACAGCGGCCCTCGGAGCCCACCCCCGCCGCGGACCCCGCCTCGCCGTCCATCCTACCGGGCGACGCCGCCGCGCCAAGGAGGTCGGCACCGGCGCGGGGCCGGGGTCGTGAGCAGAGCGGCGCCGCTGTCACAGGCGCCACCCGCACGCCGAGGGCCACCGCGGCCCCTGTGCGGGGCCCGGTGGAGGCCCCACAAGTTATTTTTTTATCCCCCAATAAATTATTTTATGCTTAAACTGTTTGAGTTATTCCATTTCTGTTCCTAAAAACCACAAAAAGAAATACAACAGGGACATCACCGTCAACATATTTACTTATTACAATCTTTTTCTTTTAGAAATCTTAGAAGAATGAATCTAGATGTCCTTAATAACATATGTAAATGTTCACATTTTTCTTTTGCTCTTCAGGATGTTTTGAGAATGGTTGTTTTATATTCATCATGGTTTTTGGATGAGACCATAAGGTTAAAAGATGAAAATTCTCCCTCAATATTTTATCTTGAAGTTTTACATCTTCCCTTTCTTACACGTCCTTCCATCACGAATTAAATAAACCATACTAATAAAGACATTTGAATGTCTTTTGTATGTGTTAACCTTTTTAACACAGGGCTCCTGGGACAGGAGCAAGGAGCTTCTCTAATCCCTGCTGGGCATTGAAGTAGCCCAGAGACTGGGGCATCTGGAGTCTCGTGGTGAGGGGCTGAGCCTAGTGGTAGAGTGAGTGTGGAGGGTTGAAAGAACCCTGAAACTAAAGACCAAAGTGCAGCTCCTTAGCTAGACCAAGAGGGAAAATTATCTGCGAGAAAGACTTCATGCTTAATCTGGCTCCTTCCTCACCCTAATCACATTCCCAAGACTTAAAGGCTGACTTTGCTTGAGACCAAGAAAGAGTTCCTTTGCCATTAGCCTTCTGGAAACACCTCACCCTGCCCACTGCCCGCCATAGGGAGGGAAAGTTTTTCTCTAAGTCCATGCTAGTCTCACCTAAGCGTCAATAAGGATGAGAGTTTCTCCTTACCATTCACCAGCCCAGTTATTTGAAACAAACCATTAAACAGCAGGGCATATGCGATAGAGCTCACAGAGGAAAAGAAGATGTCACTTAGGATAGCAAATGTCATGGAGTGTCACTTTCAAGAGGAGATTTTAAACGCTATGACTGTGTCCTGCTGGCACTCCCTGTCTGGCTCTTCTCTCCTGTTTGCTTTACTGAAGCAGGATAACTTGTGTCTCCCTGCCCCCTGTAGAGGCCCACTTGGCAAGGAACTATGGGCAGCTCCTAAACTGTGTCAGCAAGGAATTTCATCCCAAACAGGTAAAGTTCATTTGTACAGTTTTGTTGAAAGCAAAACATCAATCATCTTGCATAAATTTCTTTTCTTTAAAGTTTATTTAACGAGGTTCACATTCCTACAAATGAAAAAATACAGAAATTAAAACAATAGCATGTATCTTTCATCTTGTTATACAAATTCAGAAGACATTGTACATTGATTTTATCAATGATCTTCACATTGCAGGGTAATACGCATTTCATAAACTGCCAACGGGACTGTACTTAGTGAGGGACTCAGCGCAAATCTCGGGGCTCCTGGCAGCCCTGGGTCTTCCGGGCCGCTGAGCGTCGGATCCGCTGCCACCAGCCTTGGGACGTGCGGCGGGTCCCAGGGGCAGGAGCCGGGCGACGCTCCATAGGGTCCCCGCCGTCAGCGTTCTCGGGCTCCGCTCGTCCGTCCGGGAAGCGGTGCCACCCGCCGAGGGAGGCTGCGGGGGCGGCGGCCGCCTCTCCTGGGGCGCCTCTGGGTCCGGGTGCGTCGCGCGCGTCTGGTCCGGGGCAGGTGGTTCTGCGTCCCGTCGCGAGGGCTTCGGCCTCCAGCAAACTGTCCGTTTCGCGAACGGTCCCAGCGCAGAAGCCCGCCGCAGGGACTGGAAAGCATCTCCCAGTCGAAGTCTGGGCCGTCCCAGGAGAGCTCGCACGGGGCGGGGTAGAAAGGGAGCGTCCAGGGCGCAGAGTCGGCTGAGCTCGGGGCTGGCGGCGTCTGGGGCCCCGGCGCTCACAGTCGGGAAAGGGCTGCGCCATCGCGTGGGTCTCACACCGGGCGATACCGAGTGTCTGGGAATTGGAAGCCCCCAGCCCGCGAGTTTTTATGCTCTTTTGGCCTCCTGGCTAGATAGGGGGAGTTTGGGTGGTGACATTAATCCTACAAGATAATTGCATCAGAAGACCTGATAATATTAATACAAAACCCAATCATCTTGGATAAAATGATTCATGGTCAAATCTCTTCATGATAGATGGGATTAGGGTTGAAAAGGAAAAGTACTAGTACACCCGAGGGGGAAAAATCTGTTTGGGGGGACAATGGGGTGTATGTAGAAGGCCCCAAATCATACTGCTAGTGTTGGAACAGACTTGGAAACCCAGATCTCCAAGCAAAGGAATGCTTGCAGGGGTGGGGGGATGCCACAGGAAGATTTGTGATGTAAAGGAGGGCCAAGGGTGGTGACCTAATTCTCAAATTGGACTTTCTGACTGTCCCAGTTTTGTCCTCTCCTAGTGAATTGCTCAATTCAAAGAACTTCAAATTGTATTTGGACCAGAGTCATGACAAGAAGCTCCAGAAACTGAACTGCTTGGGTGCAGGGGCAGTTCCACCCGTCTCTGGATGAGTGACCCTCAGCAGATTATCTCCTCCCTCTAGGCCTCCTTTTGTCACCTCTGAAATGGAAAGCAAATAAACAAGGCAGCTTTCATGAATGCATTCAATAATAAAATGAATATTTAGGATTACCTGGCAGAAATTAACGTGCTCAAGTATTATTATCAATATCATCATGGATAGAATGATAATTTAATGAGAACAAATGTTAAACACTGCCTTTTGAGGGTAGGTTTTTTCCCTCTAAATGGATTTTTTTCCTTAACATAATACATCCATGGTGTATTGCATTGTAATACATCCTTCTTCATCTGTGTCAACCTGTTGACAAAAGCATCAGTGGCTACATTATTGATGTCCTTGACTAGACATTTATTTTACTGTGATAAAGTACAGTCATTCCCAACACTTAGGAAGCACATTTTGATGTCCTTCCGTGCTCCAGGTGCTGTGATTGGAGCCACACACAAAAAGATGAAAATCTGGCTACAGCTTTCGTCCTTACATCTTAGTGAGAGAGCGAAGCGGCAGTCAAGAGACCATTCAGAATACAGCCAAGTCCATGAGCATTGCCGTAACTGATTTGCTGACCAGAAAGAAACGTTCTAAATGTGATGCCTCCCTTCAAAGCCAGATTTTTATAGTTTGCTTAACTGCAGGGAGGAGGGAAGAGCATGGTAAAATAATAAATGATAAATAACAAAACAGAAAAATCAAACAACAGGACAGTAAAGATGGCAGGTGATTGAAAGCTCAACTAGTTGCAAGGTTTACGGGGGCAATTTAGGACACTCACAGCTGAGGTGAAGATTCCCACAAAGATACCCAGAATAGAAGAGCTCTGCCTGAGTGGTTAGAGGTTGAGGCCAGCTCAGAATTGTTTGAACCCAGTCGCAGCTGAAATTCAAGGAGGAGGGGAGGCACCGCAAGCAAGTGATGTGGGTGCACAAGGAAGAAGTCGCTTCGGTGACACCCAGCAGTGGGGTCCGTCTGCAGATGCTCAGCATCAATCACCAACAAGCTGCACAATATATGACTATAATAGCAGGGCAGGAACAAAGAGGTATTTTGGCCCCCATAGTTGAGTGTGCAACATCTCCCTTTGGTTTATCTAAATCTCTGAAGTTCAGACAGAATCCTGATGCGTAAGAACACCAGCACATTCATATTAGAATTAGTCTACCCCTTTGCCTGGCAGAAACTGTCTGATCTGCATAGCGGTCTGACAGCTTTCCTTCATTCTTTTTTCCTTTCATAGGTATTACTCTTCAATAAACATTTGCATGCCTAACTCCGTCCCTGCATCCTCTAGAACCTGACCAGAGAGAGTGTTTAAATAAATTCTACTCATTATTTTATTTGATATTCAAGTGTTGTTATCTTTGGTCAATGACAGCCCTGTAATCTCACTCTTTTTTCTTTGCTGGCATATGATCTCATAGTCTTTTACAGTTTCCTTGTTTTCTGGTGCAATGAATTGTCCCAGGTGCAGCTTTTATTTTCCTTGCCCCAGACCTGCAATCAGTCTTTTCTCCAAGGAAACTAGATTCCTTTCATTGGTAACTGGTATGTGAAAACCACAATTTTTAAATTGATGTGCTCAATACTATTTTGTTGATAATTGCACCTAGTACTTTCAAGTAGATAAATCTAGAAAGCACAATTTTTTAGGAAAAAAATCAGGAATTTATTCTTACCTTCAAGTTTAAAGTTACAGATTGCTTTGAGCATAGAAGAACTCCAGGGTAAGAAAATATATAAATTATTAGAGAAGCTTCCAGATAAGAATCATGCTTCAGTATAAGCTTCCTTTTATGAATTATGTAGAAAAGTTAAACAATGGGACAACAGTTGCTAAAAGTATGTCATTGTTGTATGCCCTGGAAATAATGACACAGCACACTCTCTAAAATGGGATGACAAACATAGTATATAGAAAGAAGTATTTCTATACCATGAAGGACACATGGGTAAAACTGATTGATGACAACTAGGAAAAGAAATTTTCAAAGTCTAAAATTCACAAGTTATTACATCTATATACATATAACCTCGGTAAATTAAATGATAAGGCAGGAAACCCAAAGGAAAATGTTCAGAAGATATGAATAGGCAATTCACAAAAGAATAGTATAATACAAGGACTTCCCTGGTGGTCCAGTAGGTAAGACTCCGCTCCCAGTGCTGGGGGCCCAGGTTCGATCCCTGGTCAGGGAACTAGATCCCGCATGCACGCCCACAACTAAGAGTCCGCATGCTGCAACTAAGAAGTCCACATGCTGCAATGAAGATCCTGCGTGCCGCAACTGAGACCTGGCGCAGCCAAAATAAATAAATAAATATTTTTAAAAAATAATAATATAATACAAATTGGCTAAAGAGTGTGTGAAGAGAGGCTCAAAATCATTATAGATAAATAAATGTTAGCTTTTTCTGCTGCACAGCACTTGTGGCCTCTTTCAATTTTGAAGACAGCATAGGACACTCTTGACAATAGTACTCCAACCCATTTAGTCAGTGACTCAGAAGGCTCTGAATGCTGAATGGGGCCCAGAGGAAGAGAGGGATCATGTCCAAAGGAGGACAAGGCAGCAGAAAAAGCCAACTTGCCACTTAGGCCTTATGACTCAATATATCCAATACTGGGCACCAAGTGACTATGCATAGGTTTATTAAATCCACTAAGCCATAAAGTTGAGCAGCATCCATTATATGCTGCATTCAGAATTGAGCTTCCACCACTTTAAATTCTCCCTGGCAGTTTATAGCTTATATTAGTTCCCTGCACCTGCTGTAACAAATTACCACTAACTGGGTCACTTAAAACAACAGAAATTTATTCTGTCTTAGCTCTGGAGGCTAAAAGTCTGAAATCAAGGTGTCAGCAGTAATTACCCCCTCTGAAAACTCTAGGGGAGAAATCTTTCTTTGTCTCCTGCAGCTTCTGGTGGCTGTCAGCATCCCTTGACTTGTGGCTGCACTACTCCAATTTCTGCCACCATGGTCCATTGCTTCCACCTCTGTGTCAAAACTTCTCACTGCCTCACTCCTAAAAGGGCACTAGTCATCGGGTTTGAGACCCACCTGGAGAGTCCAGGACAATTTCCTCATCTCAAGATCCTTAATTTAATTATATTTGCAAAGACTTTTCCTAAATAAGGTTAATTTCATAGGTTCTGGGGATTAAGACAAGGACGTATCTTTTGGGAGACGACCATTTAACCCCCTACAAACACTATGTCATATCTTTATGTATACAATTTCTTCTGTGTATTTTCTTTAAAAGGAACATCAAATAAACACATCTGTCTATTCCTATAATATTCAGAATCCAGGCAGATGACAGAAACCACACCAGTTATTTGAGCAGAAATTAAAATATAGAATTGGAAACTAGGTAGAAAGCTATCAATTATGTAACTGAAAGAGTAAAAAGAGAAATCTAAGATATCACAGAGATAGCAACTGCAAGGGCAGCTGGGGAAACAGAAGCAAGAGACTGGATTATTAAACTTTGAAGTGTAAAGAACAGGTGTTGCTGAGCTGAACCCAGACTGGAGAGGCAGGGGCAGAACTGAGCTGCCGCTATTTCTCTGAGCTCACAGGGGCTGTGTGGCTCGGGCCCAGATCTTTGAGGAGAGGGTGAGCTGATGTGGTGTTTCCAGGGGGACAACATGAAGCTATATGTTAGGAAAAACAGCAGATTGGGTTCAGCTGTTGCTTTGAAAAGGCTAACTACACCTCTAGAGAGAAAAATGCTGCTTTGTGGGAACCAACAGGAAATCCTCAGGAAGCAGCCAGGAAGAAGCAAGTGCTTTCTCTTTCCTCCAGCCTAGCCGTCTCCCTCCAGCTTCTTACGAACAGGGAACCTACTCTGGAGCTAGGTGACAAAGCGGAAATGTGACATGCTGAGTCCCAGCTCAGCATTACAATACAAGAGCACAGAAAAGTGGGTTCGGGGTCCAGAGAAAAATACTTTAATAACTCACATATTTCCATACATCAATTTCATTAATTCCCTGAAGGCTACTCCATATTATCCTACAAATTGATCTTGGCAGGAAAAGGTAGATGAGGAATTGTGCAAAAAGGAAAGAGACGGCTTCATTTTCCAATCCATAAATTTTTAAAATATATATTTTTTAATTAATTTATTTTTGGCTGCGTTGGGTCTTCATTGCTGCGCGCGGGCTTTCTCTAGTTGCAGGGAGCGGGGGCCACTCTTCGTTGCGGTGCGCGGGCTTCTCATTGCGGTGGCTTGTTGCGGAGCACGCAGGCTCAGTAGTTGTGGCGCACGGGCTTAGTTGCTCCGTGGCATGTGGGATCTTCCCGGACCAGGGCTCGAACCCGTGTTCCCCGCATTGGCAGGTGGATTCTTAACCACTGCACCACCAGATAAGCCCAAATCCATAAGTTTTTAAAAACACCATTTTTTTTTTTTAAATCTAGAAAATTCAAACTAATCTATATGGACAGAAGCAGGTCAGTGGTAGCCTGGGGGAGGGGGCAGGGGACAGTGTGGAGGGAGTACAAAATGGCACAAGACAACTTGACTGTGGTGATAATTTCACAAGTTGTACACCTTAAATTATATACTGTAAATTATACACTTTATATGTATGCATTATGGTGTCAATTACACATCAATAAAGCTTTAAAAAAACTCATCCAACGGGCTTCCCTGGTGGTGCAGTGGTTGAGAGTCCGCCTGCCAATGCGGGGGACACGGGTTCATGCCCCGGTCCGGGAAGATCCCACATGCTGCGGAGCGGCTGGGCCCGTGAGCCATGGCCGCTGAGCCTGCGCGTCTGGAGCCTGTGCTCCGCAACGGGAGAGGCCACAACAGTGAGAGGCCCGCGTACCGCGAAAAGAAAAAAAGAAAAAACTCATCCAGTTTTCTACCTTGTCAGGACTTCAAAAGCAGGGGGCAACACTACTGGGCATATACCCTAAGAAAACCATAATTCAAAAACAGTCATGTACCACAATGTTCATTGCAGCTCTATTTACAATAGCCAGGACATGGAAGCAACCTAACTGTCCAACAACAGATGAATGGATAAAGAAGATGTGGCACATGTATACAATGGAATATTAATCACCCATAAAAAGAAACGAAATTGAGTTATTTGTAGTGAGGTGGATGGACCTAGAGAGTGTCATACAGAGTGAAGTAAGTCAGAAAGAGAAAAACAAATACTGTATGCTAACACATATATATGGAATCAAAAAAAAAAAAAGAAAGGTTCTGAAGAACCTAGGGGCAAGATGGGAATAAAGATGCAGACCTACTAGAGCATGGACTTGAGCATATGGGGAGGCGGAAGGGTAAGCTGGGACAAAGTGAGAGAGTGGCATGGACATACATACACTACCAAACGTAAAATAGATAGCTAGTGGGAAGCAGCTGCATAGCACAAGGAGATCAGCTCGGGGCTTTGTGACCACCTAGAGGGGTGGGATAGGGAGGGGGTGAGGGAGGGAGACGCAGGAGGGAAGAGATATGGGGATATATGTACATGTATAACTGATTCACTTTGTTATAAAGCAGAAACTAACACACCATTGTAAAGCAATTATACTCCAATAAAGACGTTAAAAAAAAAAAAAGCAGGGGGCAAGGGGCAGGGAGGGCAGTGGGGCTCCTAAAAATGGAAGGAGGCAGAAAGGGGAATAGGAGATAGTACAAGCGGAAGAAAATCAAAAAGTAGTGTTTGGCTCCCAGAAAATTTTAGAGACCTCAGATCATGGAATTTTCCCCCGAAGTCTTAAGTCAACCCTTCCCCCTTCCCACTCCCTCCACAACTCACACATACACCAATACCCTCCCTCCTGCACAGGGGCCTTTGCAGGCACTTCACATAAAAATGACCACTCTGGAGCACCAACCCCTCAGCCTCAGCTCTTGGAAAGAGGAGCTCTGACATCCTGCTCAACAGGAACACAAAGAATCTAGAAAGTCCAGGGAATCACCTTTCTACATTTGGAAGGAAATCACCAGGTCCAGGCCACACTGGAGAGAAGGAGATTATAAGAGGGACACGAAGACCAGGAGGTGGGGATAATGGGGGGCCACTGCAAAGGCTCCCTGCCCACTGGGAGAGAAGAGCACCCATTCCAGGGGAACAAGAGGCTTTAGGTCCAGGGGTTTGGGAGGGAATGGGAGTGCCAGAGAACATTGGACATTGGTTACATGCAGAGGGACTGTAAGACTTTTTAAAATTTTATTTTAACATATGGAGAGTCAGGTCATGTCTCACAGATGGTGGTGTTTATATTCTATGAGATATTGAGGCTTCCATATTGTGCAGAGTTGTTTTAAGTCTCGATGTTGTGTTCCATTGGTCCGTCGGTCTATCCCTTATAAGGCATTTGTTTCACTGACTCTTCTGTGACAGTGGACTCGAGTGTACCTGTGAGAGGCAGAGACAAATGATGAGGATAATAAGGGAGAACTGGGGCTCATTTTAAACACATCTGCATTTATGCCACACCCCTCAAAGGCCACAACGGTCTTGGTTTTAGGCTTGGAAAAGATGACGATGGTGCAGAGGCTCCGAGTTATCAGAGCAGGGGAATCTAGGGAGAAAAATAAGTTGGAAGAAAGAAGAAAAGTGAGAGGGAAGGAAACTTTGGGTCAAAAATCCTGTAGAATTGAGAGGGAAACCAAACTGCGATGCAGATGTAAAGTTTTGCCTGCTAGAGTCGCCCCCTCCGAAACCAACGGTCACCAAAATTCATTTGCAAAAGCTAAGCAAAACAAAACAACAAAAACTAAAACAAAAAAGCCCAGACAGTTTAGATCTGGGTCCCTGCCAGAAGATCCACTCTGTCCATTTTCTATGTCGTGTTCGTTTTGCACCCCTGCAAGTAGGGCAATAGCGCTGACTGGGTAAGGACTCCTGTCCTGCACCTCAGTTGAGGGACTCCATCTCAGCCCACCCTCCCAGTGCTGGGCCTGACGATTCCTGCTGACTGACTCAATTATTTGGGGAGGTTTGAGGGGAGGAGATGAACTGTGGGTAGTTTCAATAGTCCAGCCAGTTTCAGCCTTTGTTAACCTCCAGGCTGGAAGTTCGGGGCCCCCTCAGGCTGGAAGAAAAGCAGTGGGAACTTTGCCGCCCACTCACCATAGGGGGCAGCAGCACGCCAGGCTCTACCGTGACACTGTGGTTCAGGGGCAAACCTGGAACCTGCAGTGGCCTAAATCTGCACACTTGGTCTGAGAGGATGGATCAACGTTACCGTTTTAAATTTAGCCACCAGGGGGCGGTGCTGCTTTCTTCAAAAAACATTTTGGTTTTGTTTTTTTTTCTCCCCCCCCCGTTTTTTTGAGATGTAATTGACATATCATATTGTGTAAGTTTAAGGTGTACAATGTGTTGATTTAATACACATATATTGTGAAAGAATGACTACTGTAGCATTAGTTAACATCTTCATCACCTCACATAATTTTCATTTCTTTTTCTGATGAGAGGATTTATCTACTCTCTTCGCAACTTTAAAGTATACAATGCAGTATTGTTGACCATAGTCTCCATGCTGTACATTAGATCCCCCAGAACTTATTCATCTTCTAACTGGAGTTTGTGCCCTTTGAGATCCCTCCATTTCCCCTGCATCCCAGCCCTGGCAACCATCATTCTACTCTCTGTTTCTACGAGTTCAGCTTTTTTAGACCCCACCTGTAAGTCAGACTGTACGGTATTTGCCTTTCTCTGTCTGACTTATTTCAGTTAGCATAATGCCCTCAAGGTCCATCCATGTTGTTGCAAATGGCAACATTTCTTTATCACGGCTGAGTAGTATTCCATTTAGTATATATACCACATCTTCTTTATCCATTCGTCTGTTGACTGACACTTAGGTTGTTTCCATGTCTTGGCTATTGTGAATAATACTGCAGTGAACATAGGAATGCAGATATCTCATCAAGATCTTGATTTCATTTTCTTTGGATATATACCCAGAAATGGGATGGATGGATCATATGATCATTCCATTTTTAATTTTTTGAGCAACCTCCATACTATTTTCCATAATGGCTGCACCAGTTTACATTCCCATCAACAGTGTACATCCACATTCTCACCAACACTTGTTACTTCTTGTCTTTTTGGTGATAGCCATTCTAACAAGCATGAAGTTTTATCCCATTTTGGTTTTGGTTTACATTTCCCTCACGATTAGTGATGTGGTATCTTTTTTTGTACCTGTTGGCCATTTGTATGTCTTCTTTAGAAGAGAATGTCTATTCAGTTCCTCTGACCATTTCTTGTTTTTTTGCTATTGTGTTATGAATTCTTTATGTATTTGGATATTAGCCATTTATAAGCTGTATGATTTACAAATATTTTCTCACATTCTATAGGTTACCTTTCCATTTTGTTGTTTCCTTTGCTATATAGAAGCGTTTTATTTAATATAACCCCACATATTAATTTTTGCTTTTGTTGCTTGGGCTTTTGTGTCGTATCCAAAAAATCTTTGGCAAGACCAACGTTAAGGAGATTTCCCCTATGTTTCCTCTAGAAATTTTAAGGTTTCAGGTTTTATGTTTAAGTCTTTAATCCATGTCAAGTTAATTTTTGAGAGTGGTGTAAGATAAGGATCCAATTTCACTTTTCTTAGAGTGGTTATCTAGTTTTCCCAACACCATTTATTGAAGAGACTATCCTTTCCCCATTGAGTATTTTTGGCTCCCTTGTCACATATTTGTTGACTGTACATGCCTGAGTTTATTTCTGCGCTCTCAATTCTGTTCAACTGGTCTACTTTTATGCCAGTACCATGCTGTTCTGATTGCTATATCTTTTGTAGTATAGTTTGAAACCCGGAGGTGTGATACCTCCAGCTTTGTTTTTCTTTCTCAGGATTGCTTTGATATTTGGGTCTTTTATGATTCCATACAAATTTTAGGATTATTTTTCTATTTCTGTGAAAAATGTCAATGAATTTTGTTAGGGGTTGCACTGAATCTATAGAAGGCTTTAGATAGTGTGGACATTTTAACTATATTAATTCTTCTGATGCATGAACATGGGCTATTTTACATTTATTTGTGTCTTTTTCAATTTATTTCATCAGTATCTTATAATTTTCAGTGTACAGATCTTTCACAGCCTTAGTTAAATTTATTCCTAAATAGTTTATTGTTTTTGATGTTACAGTTAATGGGTTTGTTTCCTTTATTTCTTTTTTTTCCTTCTTTCTTTTTCTTTTTCAGATAACCTGTTGTTAATATATAGAAACACAATTGATTTCTGTATGTTGATTTTTAATCCTGTGACTTTGCTGAATTTGTAGGTTAGTTCTAACAATGTTTTGGTGGAGTCTTTGGGATTATATAAAATCATACCATCTGCAAAGACAATATTACTTCTAGCGTTCCTGGTGGATGTTTTTTACTGTTGTTGTTTTGGTTTGTTTTGCCTGATTGTTGTGGCTAGGACTTCCAGCACTATGTTTATAGGAGTGGTGAAAGTTGGCACCTTGTCTTGTTCCTAATCTTACAGGAAAAGCTTTCTACCGTTCACCATTAAGTATGGTATTAGCATGGCTTGTCATATATGACCTTTATTATTTTGATGTATGCTCCTTCTATACCAAACTTGTTGAAAGTTTTTATCATAAAAATATTTTGTATTTTGTCAAATTACTTTTATGAATCTATTAAATTATCTAATAATTTGTATCATTTCTTCTTTTAATGTGGTGTGTCATTTTTTTATTTGTGTATGTTGAACCATCCTTGTATCCCAGGGTTAAAACCTATGTGATCATAGTGTAGGATCCTTTTAATGTGCTGTTGAATTCAGTTTGCTAGATTTTTGTTGAGAATTTTTGCATTTATCAGAAATGCTGGCCTATAGTTTTCTTTTCTTACAGTGTCCGTATCTGGCTTGGGTATCAGGGTAAAACTGACCTCATAAAATGAGTTCTAGAGTGTTTCCTTCTCTTCAATTTTTTTGGAAGAGTTATGAAGGATTTGTGTTAATTATTCTTTAAGTATTTGGTAGAACTCACCAGTAAAACCATCTGGTCCTATGCTTTTCTTTTGGGGCAGGTTTTTGATTACTGATTTAATCTTCTTACTAATTATTGATCTGTTCAGATTTTCTATTTTTTCATCATTCATTCTTGGTAGGTTGTATGTTTCTAGGAATTTTCTATTTCTTCTAGGATATCCAGTTTTTTGGTGTTCATAGTAATTTCTTATGATCATTTGTATTTCTGTGGTATCAGTTGTAATGTCTCCTCTTCCATTTCTGATGTTTCTTATTTTATTCTTCTGTCACTTTTTTCTTAGTCTAATTAAAAGTCTGTCAATTTTGTTTATCTCTTCAAAAACACAGCTCCTATTTCCCTTGATTTTTTCTATTGTTTTTGTGGTCTCTCTTTCATTCTTTCTGCTCTGTTCTTTATTTCCTTTCTTTGCTAACTTTGGGCTTAGTTTCTTCTTTTTTTTCTAGTTCCTTAAGCTTTAAAGTTAGATTGCTCATTTGAGATTTTTTTTCTTAATATAGGCATTTATCACTATAAACTTTCCTCTTAGAACTGCTTTTGCTGTATCCCATATATTTTGGTATATTGTGTTTCCATTTTGGTTTGTTTCAAGATATTTTTTATTTCTCCTTTTATTTCTTCTTTGACACTTTTTTTTTTCACGTTATGCGGGCCTCTCACCGCTGTGGCCTCTCCTGTTGTGGAGTACAGGCTCCGGATGCGCAGGCCCAGTGGCCATGGCTCAAGGGCCCAGCAGCTCCACGGCATGTGGGATCCTCCCGGACCGGGGCACGAACCTGCTTCCCCTGCATCAGCAGGCAGACTCCCAACCACTGCGCCACCAGGGAAGCCGACACATTTTTTGTTCAGGAGTGTGTTGCTTAGTTTCCACATATTTTTGATTGGTCATTTGTCACCCTGTTATTGATATCTAGTTTTATACCACTGTGGTCAGGAGATACTTGGTATGATGTCAGTCTTCTTCAATTTGTTAACACTTGTGCTGTGTCCTATGATGTGGTCTGTCCTGGAGAATGTCCCAGATAGAAGGATGTGTTGGATGGAGTGTTCTGTATATGTCTGTTAGCTTCATTCAGTATAAAGTATAGTTCAAGTCTGCTGTTTCTTTGCTGATTTTCTCTCTGGAGGATCTCTCCATTGTTGAAAGTGAAGTATTGAAGACTTCTACTATTACTGAATTGTTGTCCATTTCTCCTTTCAGATCTGTTAGTATTTGAATAACATGTTTAGGTGGGTATATGTTGATTATTATATCTTCTTCATTAATTGACTTCTTTATGATTACATAACGACCCTCTTTGTCTCTCGTCATCATTTATGGCTTAACATCTATTTTGTTTGATACAAGTATAGCTAGCCTTGCTCTCTTTTGGTTTCCACTTGTTTCAAATATCTTTTTCCATCCTTCACTTTGAGCTTATGTGTGTTATTTTATCTGAAGTGAGTCTCTTGTAGGCAGCATATAGTTGGTTCTTGTTTTTTTAATCTATCCAGCCACTCTATGCCTTTTTTTTTTTTTTTTTTTTTTGCGGTACGTGGGCTGCTCACTGTTGTGGTCTCTCCCATTGCGGAGCACAGGCTCTGGACGCGCAGGCTCAGTGGCCATGGCTCACGGGCCCAGCCGCTCCATGGCATGTGGGATCTTCCCAGACCGGGGCACGAACCTGTGTCCCCTGCATCGGCAGGCAGACTCTCAACCACTGCACCAGCAGGGAAGCCCCCACTCTATGCCTTTTGATTGGAGAATTTAATCTGTTTCCAAATAGAGAATTATTAATAGGTAAGAACTTGCTAATGCAATCTTATTAATTGTTTTATGGCTGTTTTACAGTTCCCGTGTTTCTTTCTTCCTCTCTTGCTGCCTTGCTTTGTGAATTGGTGATTTTCTGTAGTGGTATGCATTGATTCACTTCTCTTGATCTTTTGAGAATCTACTGTAGGTTTTTGCTTTGTGATTAACAGATGGCTTACATAAAACATTTTATAGATAGAACAGTATTTTATGCTGATAATCACATAACTGATTGCATACAAAAACTACCCTTTTACTACATCTTTTTGATGTCACAATTTACCTCTTTTTATACTATGTATTCATACAAATTATTGTAGCTATAGTTATTTTTAACACTCTTATCCTTTAACATTTATACTAGAGTTAAGCGGTTAACACACCACCATATTACAGTGTTAAGAGTATTTGACTATATACTTACCTTTCCCAGTGTGTTGTATGCTTTCATGTTTTCATGTTACTCCTTGACTTTCCATGTTCCTTGAAGTTTTGCATCATTGTCTTCTCATTTGAAATAGCACTCACCTCCTTCAGGCTTTACTAACTGCCTTTGGGAGAGAAGTGTCTTCTGTCAGTCCTCCTAGGGATTCTGAGGCTATCTCAGACCGGCTATAGGTACACCTCCTCCACTCTTCTTGCTCTGTCTTGTGGCAGAATTCTTAGCTTGTATGCCTTCTCTGGGTTCTGCAATGAACCTGGCCTAGGGATGACTGCCTCTCTTTTGTTTTCCCAAAGGTGGCGCTCAGTCTCAAGTTTGGGCACGCTCTGGCTTGCAGAGTTGGGCAGGCTTTATGCACATGCTCACTAGCCATCTACCAAAGGTCACTCCTGCTACCACAGTGGGAGAGGGCCTCTTTGTCAGCGTCTTGCCGAGCTGGGGAAGCAGTGTATCTTATTTTAATATAAGGAATATCATAGACCAAGAAAACCTCTCTTGGCCTTACTGTGCTGCTTTGGGGGAGGGGTGATGCAAGTAAAGTCAAGCTGTTTTCTTACACCCTTTGATGCATCTAAACTCGTGTGTGTGTGTGTGTGTGTGTGTGTGTGTATTTTCCCCTCCAGTGATGTGCTAGAACTTCTCTGGAAACCTGGACTTCCACAAAAGGGTCTTGTCATCCATTGGTGATTTTCTAAAATGGTGCTTTCCAGGGGCTCCTGGGCCACAACCAAGGGAAGCTGGAGATAGATCACGGACCACCGTAGTGTCCATAGGCAGGATCAAGGTCTAAATGCATATTACCTGGTGCACAGGTGGGCAAGACTTCTCGTGGGTCCCTTGGCATATGGTACAAGATCCCACAGCTCCCACAAAGGCACCTCTGTCTGTGAACAGATGGCAAATTAATGTTGTTGACGGGGAAGACAAAAACAAGGGACATCGTATTCCACCACGATGCTGATGCCACTTTTCTGAAAACTCCTTTTGTACCACTCTTCCTAAAAATATCTGCTGGGAGAGGTGAAAGGAAAGAATAGAAGGCAAACCTTTGTAAAGTTGAGTGGAAGAAAAATCAAGAGCTAGGGATGACTTGTGCAGGTATGGCCACTGCTGACCCTTTTAGCCAAAGGTGCTCTAAAGGAAGGGATGAAGATTATATTAAAATAAGACACAATCCAGGAAGAGCAGGAAATGGAATTCTAATACATTTATCCCTTTTCATTTTATTTTTTACATTATAAAGATTCATTTTAAATTATTTATTAAGCATCTACTATATGTAAGACACTGTTCTGGACACTTCAGATACATAAGGAAACAAAAAAATGTATCTGTCTTCATGGAGCTTACATTTAATAATAGCACATGCTTGGTGTAAAACATTTATAAAATACTGAACCTTGTAATGAAGAAAAGAAAAACAGACTATTACTCCACCAACAAAAGATAGTGAGTTTTTAGAGAATGTACTTGAGGACACGGGGAGGGGGAAGGGTAAGCTGGGACAAAGTGAGAGAGTGGCATGGACATATACACACTACCAAATGTAAAATAGATAGCTAGTGGGAAGCAGCCGCATAGCACAGGGAGATCAGCTCGCTGCTTTGTGACCACCTAGAGGGGTGGGATAAGGAGGGTGGGAGGCAGGGAGATGCAAGAGAGAAGAGATATGGGGATATATGTATATGTAGAGCTGATTCACTTTGTTGTAAAGCAGAAACTAATACACCATTGTAAAGCAATTATACTCCAATAAAGAAGTTAAAAAAAAATTCCAGATAGTTAGGAGACTAGAAAATGGAATTATCTAGCACAATTATCCTCCACAGAAGATGAGTTGATAAGTTTCTGGAAAAACACATTATTTAGTGATATGGACATAATCAGCAAAATAATTAAAATTTTAAATTTAAATGTTTCAGTCTGGGAATGGGATAAGAGTGTGGAAAAATTAAAACTGAAAGCACATTTTTAAAAATTCATTTATTTTTATTTTAAAAAAAGTGAGTTTTAACTTTTTTTTTTGCAATACGCGGGCCTCTCACTATTGCGGCCTCTCCCGTTGCGGAGCACAGGCTCCGGATGCGCAGGCTCAGCGGCCATGGCTCACGGGCCTAGCTGCTCCGCGGCATGTGGGATCCTTCCGGACCGGGGCACGAACCCGTGTCCCCTGCACCGGCAGGTGGACTCTCAACCACTGCGCCACCAGGGAAGCCCCTATTTTTTGTTTTTTTTAATGAACCTCCATACTGTTCTCCATAGGGGCTCTGCAAAGTTACATTCCCACCAACAGTGTAGGAGGGTTCCTTTTTCTCCACACCCTCTCCAGCATTTATTGTTTGTAGATTTTTTTGATGATGGCCATTCTGACCAGTGTGAGGTGAGTGATGTTGAGCATCTTTTCATGTGTTTGTTGGCAATCTGTATGTCTCCTTTGGAGAAATGTTTATTTAGATCTTCTGCCCATATTTTCTTTTAGAAATTTATTTTATTTATTTACTTTTGGCTGCATTGGGTCTTCGTTGCTGCACACAGGCTTTCTCTAGTTGTGGTGAGTGGGGGCTACTCTTTGTTGCGGTGTGCGTGCTTCTCATTGTGGTGGCTTCTCTTGTTGTGGACCGTGGGCTCTAGGCACGCGGGCTTCAGTAGTTGTGGCACGAGGGCTCAGTAGTTGTGGCTTGCGGGCTCTAGAGTGCAAGCTCAGTAGTTGTAGCATACAGGCTTAGTTGTTCCTCGGCGTGTGGGATCTTCCCAGACCAGGGATCGAACCCATGTCCCCTGCAGTGGCAGGCAGATTCTTAACAACTGTGCCACCAGGGAGGTCCCAAGGTCTTCTGCCCTTTTTTTTTTTTTTTTGCGGTACGCGGGCCTCTCACTGTTGTGGCCTCTCCTGTTGCAGAGCACAGGCTCCGGACATGCAGGCTCAGCGGCCATGGCTCACGGGCCTAGCCGCTCCATGGCATCTTCCTGGACCAGGGCACGAACCCATGTCCCCTGCATCGGCAGGCGGGCTCTCAACCACTGTGCCACCAGGGAAGCCCTTTTCTGCCCATTTTTTGATTGGGCTGTTCGTTTTTTTGATATTGAGCTGCATGAACTGTTTGTACATTTGGGGGATTAATCCCTTGTTGGTTGCTTCATTTGCAAATATTTTCTCCCATTCTGAGGGTTGTCTTTTCGTCTTATGGTTTCCTTTGCTGTGCAAAAGCTTTTAAGTTTAATTAGGTCCCATTTGTTTATTTTTGTTTTTATTTGCTTTAGGAGGTGGATCAAAAAAGATCTTGATGTGATTTATGTCAAAGACTGTTCTCCCTATGTTTTCCTCTAAGAGTTTCATAGTATCCAGCCTTACATTTAGGTCTTTAATCCATTTTGAGTTTATTTTTGTATATGGTGTTAGGGACTATTCTAATTTCATTTGTTTACATGTAGCTGTCCAGTTTTACCAGCACCACTTATTGAAGAGACTGTATTTTCTCCATTGTATATTCTTGCCTCCTTTGTCACCCAAAGGTGTGTGGGTTTATATCTGGACTTTTTATCCTGTTCCATTGATCTATATTTCTGTTTTTGTGCCAGTACCATATTATTTTGATTACTATAGCTTTGTAGTATTGTCTGAAGTCAGGGAGCCTGATGCCTCCAGCTCCGTTTTTCTTTCTCAAAATTGCTTTGGCTATTCGTGGTCTTTTGTGTTTCCATACAAATTACTCAGCCATAGAAAAGAATAAAATAATGCCATTTGCAGCAACATGGATGGGCCTAAAGATTGTCATACTAAGTGAAGTAAGTCAGACAGAGAAAGACAAATATCATATGATATTGCTTATATGTGGAATCTAAAAAAAGGGTACAAATGAACTTATCTACAAAACAGAAATAGAGTTACAGACGTAGAAAACAAACTATGGCTACCAGGGGTTGGGAGGGAGGGACAAATTGGGAGATTGGGATTGACATATACACACTACTATATATAAAATAGATAACTAATAAGGACCTACTGTATAGCACAGAGAACTCTACTCAATACGCTGTAATGGCCTATATGGGAAAAGAATCTAAAGAAGAGTGGATATATGTATATGTATAATTGATTCACTTTGCTATACACCTGAAACTAACACAACATTGTAAATCAAGTATACTCCAGTAAAAATTTAAATAAAAACCATTATAAGACCCAGAAAAAATAAAATAAAATAAATTAAGAATAAATAAAAACAAATTTCAACAAACATTTGTTGAATGTCTGCTATGAACCAGCCACTGTGCTAGGCTCCTGGTACAAAGATGAATAAGACCAGGGCCAATGTGAGAGTTGGAGCCAGAGGAGGCAGGAGGCCCATTTGAATTAAGACGTCATATACTTGAAAGGCCTCAGAAACAGAGCTACAGTGACAGGAATGCAAGGTGGTAATTTTACAACTTTAACTTTTTGTCCCTGTTTGGCACTATTAAGTATCTTCTCTTTAAAAATCCTGTCATTTTTTTTGGAAAAGCATAACTATATTATATTATACTTTAATTTGTGAAAAAGCAGAAATTTATTAAATCAGAATTTTTAAACAGGCTACAATTTTTGGAAAATTGTTTCAGGATTTCTCAGTGTTTTAATATGTGAGGAACTTCCAAAAATGAGAGAGACCTCTGAGAAACCACAAATAAGACTTAGTCTCAACCCTCAAGAAACTTGCAATCTAAGGGGAGAGAGACACACATTAACAGGCCATTTCAGTTTTGTGTGAACCTGAAGCTTTCTTAAGCCCTCTGCGAGAATCTTTCAAGACAAACCAGTATCAACAACAATAACAACGGTTTGGCCAGAAACAGATACTAAACTGAAGTACTTAGTGGTGAGGGGGTGAAATGCTAAATTATTTCACTCCATTTATTCTTCAATTTTCAACTAATTCCATGTCCCATTCTGCTATTCCTATCATTTCATTTCAATAAAGGTTCAAAATGTATTGAACAAGTTACTTTGCCTCTTTTCATCTAGTTAATGTCATCTTATGAAGTGAGATTATGAGCTATATCTATTTCAAGGGAAGACAAATTATTTGGTTGGAAGTCTATCCAAATTAAGAGTCTGCACTAAGACCATCCCAGGTCTCCTCCCCACTACAGGTTATAAACAGACTGTTCATACAGCACAATCCTCAATGTCTTCCTTTATACCCACTATAATGTTATTTTTCTTTTTTGACTGACATCAACTGCAGGACTCTGTTTGCCTGATCCTCAGAGGAAAAAACAAAACAAAACAGGAGTTTAAAAGATTCAGAAGAAACCAGTGAACATATAAGAAGGTGCTACCTTCGTCAATAAAAATAATGTTCTGGGTTCTAAAGCTTACATAAAAGGGAGTACCTCCTGGTGGTGAGAGAGGGATCCTCACACTAAACCCATGTGCCCTCACTCTATCTCAGTGGTTTTCCTTAGACCTGAAAAACTCTTATTTATCACTATCACCTCAGGCTAGCCAGGGCATGGCACTACTTCCCCTTTAACTCTGTCTGGCCCAAGTAAGTACAAAATATTGATTACCAGCATAGACAATTATGGAATATTATAACATTCCAGAAACAGACAATGAGAAAAAATCCAAACAATATTGACAAAGAAGAGGCTTTGATGTGGGTTAAGAACCTATACCCTAGGATTAAAGGAGAACAAGAAGTAGATTGTTCCTCAAAGGGCAAGAAGTTAATCTTTGAATCACCTCTATTTCTGACATTGGATAAGGTTATCCCAGTTACCAATGTCCCTAGCTGCCTGCCAAAAGCAAAAATAAATATTCTGTGGAGGCACGCCATGAATCACAACTAGACAGCCTGTGCAGCGCAACTACTGAGCCCGCACACTCTGGAGCTCGCATGCCACAATTAGAGAGCCCGCGCGCCGCCCAAGAGCCCACACATTGCAACAAAAGATCCCTTGTGCTGTAACTAAGACCTGACAGCCAAATAAATAAATAGATTTTTTAAAAAATCCTTTATGGAGGAAGATAAAGTCATCCTAGGCCTCAAATTATTTATAAAAATTTTCACACATAATGTCCAGAATTCAATAAAAAAATTAATAAGGAGACAAAACGACATGATAAAAAAATTGAGAAGCAACAAAGAAACAGAGTCTCCAGATAATGAGACACAGAGTGTAAAATAACCACTGTTAATGTGTACAAGAAAATTAAAGACAAGATTGAGAAACTTAGAGAATTTGAAATGATAACAAAAAGGTAAAAATAACTAAAATATATAGCAGTCAAATTAAGAACTCAATAAATTAACAGATTAGACACACCTGAGGAGAGAATCAGTGCGCTTCAAGATCAGAAGAAAATGTCCATGTGAAAGCAAGGAGAAAAGGCAAGAGATGGCAAAGACATAGAGAATGCAAGTAGAAAGTCTAATACACAGGTATTTGGAATCTCAAAAGCAGATAGCAAATGGAACAGAAGGAATATGAAAAATATTATGCCACATCCCTCTGACATTCTTGTTTCTGATGAGAAACCTACAGTCATTTGAATTGTATTTCCCCTATAGGTAAGTTTTAATTTTATTTATTTTTTTTTTCTGGCTGCTTTCAAGAATTTGTCTTGGGCTTCCCTGGTGGCGCAGTGGTTGGGAGTCCGCCTGCCGATGCAGGGGACACTGGTTCGTGTCCCGGTCTGGGCAGATCCCACATGCCGCGGAGCGGCTAGGCCCGTGAGCCACGGCCGCTGAGCCTGCGAGTCCGGAGCCTGTGCTCCGCAACGGGAGAGGCCACAACAGTGAGAGGCCTGTGTACCGCAAAAAAAAAAAAAAAAAATTTGTCTTTAGGCTTCATAAGTTTAATTATGATGTGTCTTGATTTTGATTTTTTGTGACTTATCCTGTTTGGAGTTTGCTCATCATCTTGAATCCATAGGTTTAATCTCTTATCAAATTTGGGAAGTTTTCAGCCATTATTACTTCAAATACTTTTTCAGCCTCACTCTTTCTCCTTTCCTTTTGGGTCTCTGATGACATGAATGTTAAATCTTTTGTTATAGTCTCATAGATTCCTGAGGCTCTGTTCTCTTTCTCTCTCTCTTTATTTTTTAAGTCTATTTTTCTCTCTGTTCTTCAAATTGAGTTATTATTTTTTTCAGAATAATACTTTATTTAACCATCTGAAAATATGTTCTTTTGGTTTTAGGTCTTGCAAAATGAGTGGTAACTCAAAGATCTGTTCACTATTCTCTGAGTATGTGTGGTTATATGCCTGTGGGTGGACAAATGTTTATGTCTACAGATGCTTTTGCTTTTTATAGTCATTTTAGCCCCACTTCATTAGTATATAAAGTCTTATTATTCTAACAATGCTAAAACCTGAGTTAAATATTCCAAGTCTAACAGTCTCTTCTCCCAATACTGCCTCCCTCCCTCCCCTAAGTCTGCTCCTCAGCTTCCATTAATGCTAGGTCTTTTGATTCTTCCATCTTCCAGTTCTCTGATTCTTCCCTCTGTACCCTTCATTCTTCTGCTGAACCCATCCACAGAGCTTTTTATTTCAGTTACTGAATTTTTAGTTCTCAAATTTCCATTCAGTCCTTCTTTATATCTTCTATCACTTTGCCGAGGCTTTGTATTCTTTTTCATTTGTTTCAAGCATGTTCATAATTGCTCCTTGAAGCATTTTTATCATGGATAATAACTGTCTACTCATTCTCACGTCTCTGTCATCTTTTTGGCATCTATTGATTGAAAATAGTTTGAGATCTTTTGGTTCTTGCTTGGTAGGATAAGTGATTTTTTTTCCCCCTTAAGATGAATGACTTTTTAAGTTGAAACTTGGATATTTCACATGTTATGAGACTCTGGATTTTATTTCAACCCTCTGTTTTGACTGGTTTTTATGACACTGCTCCTGCAGAGGAAAGAAGCATCTTATTACTGTCTGATGGAGGAAGAACTCCAGGTTCCCCACTTGGCCTCCACTGACACCCAAGGAAGAGGTTGATCCTTGTCATTACTGGGCAGGAGCGGATGTTCTGGCTTCCCACATGGTCTTCACTGACACTGCAGTGGAATTGGCCTCTTACTGCTGAATAATGGTGAGAGTCCTGATGCTCCACTAGGCCTCCTGTAACATCACCCCAGGAGGAGAGAGAGGGGAACCTTGTTACTGCTGGGTCTGGATTAAAATCTGGGTTCCTACTTGGCCTTCTGTGACACCATCCCAGGAGAGGGGGGGAATTGGGATGCATCACTACAACCTGGAGAAGGCAAACGTTTAGGCTCCTCACTCAGCTTTGCTGCCATGGGTAGCAGTGGGACCACATTCTTCTCTGTGGTGTTTGGCCTCAGTAGAGCAGTTTCTGTATAAAAGTTTTATGTCTTGTGAGGCTGCCCCTTTCTTGGTCCTTTGACTAGAGAGAGCAGGCTATTGTAGGGTTGCTGTTTTTTTTTTCGTGTGTTCATTGGCACCTCTGACTTGCTGGCTTCTTTGACTATGAATCTGGGATACATAAGCCAAAAGAAAACTCAAGGAAGTTACCACTGTGTTGTTCCTCGGGTTCTGAGGTCCCTAGTGAGTCTTCTTTCTTCTATCTTTCAGAGTCTTCTTATGTTTGTTTTTTACATAAAGTGTCAGGTTTTTAGTTGCGCTTAGTGAGTGAAGTAGTGAAAAGTACATCTACTCTATCTTCCTGGCAGTAGAGGTCTTGCATTCATTTTGTTTCTAAAAACATCATATGAGAATATTATTTATCTTGATTTCTGAGTTTTGACCCCCTCTTAAATTTGGCAACTCAGGCAAGTGCCTCCCTCACCTTACCCTAGTTCCAGTCCTATTTAGAAGTCATCTTAGAAGCCAAAAAAAAAAAAATACAAAATAAGGCAAGAAATGAGAGAGAAATAACACAGAAGAGTAAGACAAACAGAAAACAAATGTTAACAAAATAGATTTAATCCCAAATATATTAGAATTACAATAAAATTAATGGGGGGGCACATGAACATTGAGAAGTTAAGGAAAACAGGAATATCCAGAGAGGCCAAGGAGAGTTCAGTGAGTTTCATGCTTGCAATAAAAATTTAACAATAAAAGCACAGTGCATGGATCCTAAAGGACCCTTTGACAATATCAGCATTCATGAGTTTCTCCAACTTCCAGGAGAATAGTAACCACTTCCACACCTGGGTGTTATTACATTTCATATTGTTGTTATGCCAAGATGGGACCAGAGCTGAACTTGAACACTCAAGATTTAGCAGCCACTTCGGGCAACAATGCTGAAAAGAAACTTCTAGGTCTGGTGTGTCATCCCCTGCTTAACTTGCTGTCTTCTGTGATTTTTGCTATCCGGCTGCTGTCCTGCCTTCCTCAGCTCCACAGGAATGATTGAGTACTCTCCTAATTTGGAGTTTCCAAGCCAACATTAAAGTTTGACTAGTATAAGAATAAAGGTCACCATCTACAAGTTGGGAAGCAACTAAGTAACTGTCCTCAAGCACATACTGACATCCTGGTTCCAGCATGTTGCCTGAAGGAAGAAAAGGAGGAAATAACCCTAATAATTTGATCAGTTTCTTATTTGTGGCATATGTAAAATATTATGTGCCGCTCTGAAAAATCTGGACTTGTTATGATCCTTTTATCAGCTTGCTGTATCTGTGGGCTCACTGGGGACATCCTGGATTTTTAGTTCCTTTGGGCAACCACAAGATTTTTTTCTTTTTCTTTCCTTTTTTTTTTTTTTTTTTTGCCATGCCACACAGCTTGTGGGATCTTAGTTCCCTGATCAGGGATTGAACCCAGGCCCCAGCAGTGAAAGCACTGAGTCCTAACCACTGGACCGCCAGGGAATTCCCAAAGATTTCGTTTTTTGACCCATAAATAACTTTTTAAAAATTTTAGCAGATAGCAAACAGAATATAAACCTTATACTGGGGCATAACAATGAAGACCATGTAATGAAAGCTTACTACGTACCAGGTACTAATGTAGGTGCTTCCCATGTATTATCTCATTTGCTTCCCCTAACAACACTATTTTAAAGATGATGAAATGGAAGGTAAATGAAATTAAACCATTTGCCCAAAGTCACCCCACTATTAAGTTGAACTAAGACTTCAGCCCAGGCTATCTTTCAAACCAAACTCTTAACCACAAGGCTATCTCCTTCCCAATGTTGCTTTAAAACATATACAGGATGGGGCTTCCCTGGTGGCGCAGTTGAGAGTCCGCCTGCCGATGCAGGGGACACAGGTTCCTGCCCCGGTCCGGGAGGATCCCACATGCCGTGGAGCGGCTGGGCCCGTGAGCGATGGCCGCTGAGCCTGCGCATCCGGAGCCTGTGCTCCGCAACGGGAGAGGCCACAACAGTGAGAGGCCCGCGTACCGCAAAAACAAAAACAAAAAAACAAAAGCAACAACAACAAAAAAAACATATACAGGAATATGGTAGCCAGAACTACCCTTTGTTTGTCAACTCTCCTTAAGTTTGAAGAATCCATTTTAACTCCAGAGAACATCTATAAACCTGGTTATTATTAACTGACACAAAATCTGCACCACAGAGAACTGTGTTTTAACACTAACTTCATTCTTATGTTCTCATCCTTATTATTCTTCTAGGTACCTGATTACTAAATGCTTCTGGAGGAAATCACGATGTCTGACAGACTGCTATCACAGAAATTCGAGGTCACCAACTTCTACCAGATCCTGTTGATGCTACTGTGATATTATTATATTCAAGATCCATTTGAACTCTTTCCATTCTGTGGCAGGCAGCTTCTAAGATTTCTCCCAAAGATCATGCTAGGACAAGCATACTGCACTTTTTAAAAATTTATTTATTTTTGTTTATTTATTTTTGGCTGCGTTGGGTCTTTGTTGCAGTGCGCGGGCTTCTCACTGTGGTGACTTCTCTTGTTGCAGAGCACAGGCTCTAGGCGTGCGGGCTTCAGTAGCTGTGGCATGCGGGCTCAGTAGTTGTGGCTCATGGGCTCTAGAGCGCAGGCTCAGTAGTTGTGACTCACAGGCTTAGTTGCTCCGTGGCATGTGGGATCTTCCCAGACCGGGGCTCGAACCCATGTCCCCTGCATTGGCAGGTGGATTCTTAACCACTGTGCCACCAGGGAAGCCCTGCACTTTGTTTTATTGCACTTTGCAGACACTGTGTTTTTTAAATAACTTGAGGGTTTGTGGCAACCCTGTGTTGTCAGATGATGGTTAGTATTTTTAAAGCAATAAAGTTATTTTTAAATTAAGGTATGTACATTGTTTTCTTAGACATAATGCTATTGCGCACTTAGTAGACTACAGTATAGTGTAAACATAACTTTTGTTTGCATTGGGAAAGCAAAAAATTCATGTGACTCACTTTACTGTGATATTCACTTAATTGCAGTAGTCTAGAACTGAATCTGCAATATCTCCGAGGTGTGCCTGTAGTTCCACCACTGTATGATTACTTTCCTTTGACTGTGGGCTGCACCTGGTGACTTGCTTCTAACAAATAGGATACAGAAAAGTGATGGAATGTCACTTCTGAGATTAGGTTACAAAAAGACTTTGGCTTCAGGCTTCCCTGGTGGCACAGTGGTTAAGAATCCACCTGCCAATGCAGGGCACGTGGGTTCGAGCCTTGGTCCGGGAAGATCCCACATGCCACAGAGCAACTAAGCCTGTGCACCACAACTACTGAGCCTGCACTCTAGAGCCCGCAAGCCACAACTACTGAGCCCACGTGCCACAACTACTGAAGCCTGCGTGCCTACAGCCCGTGCTCCACAACAAGAAAAGCCACTGCAATGAGAAGCCCTCACACCACCATGAAGAGTAGCCCCTGCTCGGCGCTACTAGAGAAAGCCCGCCTGCAGCAATGAAGACCTAATGCAGCCAAAAATAAATAAATAAATATTTTTTTAATCTATTAAAAAAAAAAGACTTTGGCTTCTGTCTTGCTTGTTCTCTCTTGCTCTGATGGAATCTAGCTGTCAGTCCCTATTGTGAGACCCAAATGGAGGGAGGTGGTATAAAGAAAATTGAAGTCCTCTGTCTAATAGCCCAGGGGAAACTGACCTCTATCAACAACCACTTAAGAGAACTTGGAAGCAGATTCTGCCCTAGCCAAGCGTTGAGATGAGAGCAGCCCCAGCAAACATCTTGATTAGAAACTTGTGAGATACCCTGAAAATCCAGCTAAGTGATATCCTCAGACCCACAGAAATTGTGAAATAACAATATTATTTTAAGCCACTACATTTTGGGGCAATTTGTTACACAGCCTTAAATAACTAATACATCTCCCAATCTCAAACTTTTCCTCCCCAACACACACACACACACACACACACACACACACACACACCTTTCTTCTCCTAATCTTGGCTTTTAGCAGATGACCTGGCCACCTATTTCATAGAGAAAATAGAGGTTTTCAGTTAGACGGGAATTTTCTCAACCTCCTGGAAGCAAATCTACACTCCTAAGAACACCAAATCTATTAATCCTTCCAGTGTTAACAGATGTTCTTCTTCTTATCTAAAGCTGATTCATTCACCTATCCTCTCAACTTCATCTTCTTCAGTCTCTTCCTCTCTTGCACAATTATCCCCTTTTACTCCTGTATTTTTATCATCTTCCACTGCTGGATTCTTCTCTATCAGCATTTAAGTTGTTTAAGTCTCTCCCATACCAAAACACAAAAACTAAAACTGGCTTGACCTATCACCCTCTACAGGTACTCCTTTCTTTCCTCCCTTATTTTTTAATGAGAGTTCTGTCATTGTCAACTCAACTTATTTTCCTAATTATTCCTTAACCTACTTATTTATTCCTAGACTCCCCCACCCCCCATGGAACATTCCTAATCCTTATTTAACTTGAGCACTTTGGAGCATTTCGCACTGCTGATCATATCCTGTCTTTTGAAACATTGACCTCCTTGAAGTCATACTCCTCTGGTTTTCCTCTTTTCTCCAGCTGCCATACTGTCCTTTCAGGTTCTTTTTTTCCTACTAAACCCATAAACGTTGATACTTCTCAGGGATAAAGTTCTACACCTTCTTCCATTCTGACCCTGTAAGGCCAAGAGAGTCCAAATTCAAATGCTTTCAGAAAAAGGCAAGTAAAAATGAATGATATGTACTGGGTCTAAGACACTAAAAAGTGATGGGGGCTATGGTGAACTAGATAGTTCAAATCCCATTTAGAGACGGCAATCTCTATTTGGCTTAATCCAATTGTTATTTTATAGGCAAGTAGCCGTATAGACTGGAATTTCCAAAATGCCTATTTCTAGGTGCAATTTCTTCGTCTTAAAAACACTCTGTGAGGGCTTCCCTGGTGGCGCAGTGGTTGAGAGTCTGCCTTTCGATGCAGGGGACACGGGTTCGTGCCCCAGTCCGGGAAGATCCCACATGCCGCGGACCGGCTGGGCCCGTGAGCCACAGCCGCTGAGCCTGCACGTCCAGAGCCTGTGCTCTGCAACGGGAGAGGCCACAACAGTGAGAGGCCCGTGTACCGCAAAAAAAAAACCAAAAAACACTCTGTGAATAATAATGATAATATTAAACCACCAGCAGTCCAATTTAACCTACAAGCTGCTAGTCTCTCATCCCTGCAGATTCTCCTAAAACAATCTCATCTATTTCCATGGCTTCAATATCCACTTTATGCTAAATTTTTCCAAATCTCTAAGGTTAGCTCTCTCCTCCATGCTCTATACGGATCCATATATAGTTGCCTTTTTTTTTTTTTTGACTGCACCACACGGCTTGTAGGATCTTAGTTCCCTGGACCAGGGACTGAACCCCTGCAGCGGAAGCGCAGAGTCCTAACCACTGGACCACCAGGCAATTCCCTCTATCAGTTTTCTAATCCCATTCGCCACCATGGTTTCATCTAGATTACTAATAGCCTCCCAACTGGTCTCTACTTCTATTTTGTCCCATTTAATCTATTATCCGTAGAATTCTCTTTAAAAAGTAAAATTTACTATGTCACTATCCTGTTCAACCTCCAAGACTTTCCTTTGTGATAAGAAAATCTAACATCTTTAACACTGTTTCCAAGGCCCCTGTGGGTCTGCCCAGCAACATTCCTTCAGTTCTCGGAATGCTATAATCTTGGTGTCTCTGCAGGTTCTTGGCTAAGAACACTCAGACTTCATATTGCTTCTTACAGGTCACTAGTTTTCCTTGACCTCCAGATTGTCCTGTTCTTCACATCTCATAACACTCAGCAGTCAGCACCGAGTCAATTCACTGTTCAGAATGTCTATTTACTCCATCATACTAAGATTGGGAAGGCAGAAAGCACATATGCCTTGTTCACCATCGGAATTCCCAGTCCCTTAAACAGCGCCTAGCACAACATTGGCGCTCAATAAATGTCGGTTGAAATAATGATTACATTTACTCTTACAGACAGCTATTTAAATCCTTCCCTAATCCCTAATCCTGGGATTCCGGGAAGATGGCGGAAGAGTAAGACGCGGAGATCACCTTCCTCCCCACAGATACACCAGAAATACATCTACACGTGGAACAACTCCTACAGAACACCTACTGAACACTGGCAGAAAACCTCAGACCTCCCAAACGGCAAGAACCCCCCCCCCACCACATACCTGGGTAGGGCAAAAGAAAAAAGAATAAACAGAGACAAAAGGATAGGGACGGGACCTGCACCAGTGGGAGGGAGCTGTGAAGGAGGAAAGGTTTTCATACACTAGGAAGCCCATTCGCGGGAGGAGACTACGGGTGGTGGAGGGGGGAGATTCGAAGCCGCGGAGGAGAGCACAGCAACAGGGTGCGGAGGGCAAAGCGGAGAGATTCCCTCACAGAGGATCAGGGCCGACCGGCACTCACCAGCCTGAGAGGCTTGTCTGCTCACCCGCCGGGGCGGGCGGGGCTGGGAGCTGAGGCTCGGGCTTCGGTCGGAGCGCAGGGAGAGGACTGGGGTTGGTGGAGTGAACACAGCCTGCAGGGGGTTAGTGCGCCACGGCTAGCCAGGAGGGAGTCCGGGGAAAAGTCTGGACCTGCCGAAGAGGCAGGAGACTTCTTCCCTCTTTGTTTCCTGGTGCGCGAGGAGAGGGGATTAAGAGCGCCGCTTAAAGGAGCTCCAGAGACGGGCGCGAGCCGCGGCTAACAGCGCAGACCCCAGAGACGGGCATGAGACGCTAAGGCTGCTGCTGCCGCCACCAAGAAGCCTGTGTGCGAGCACAGGTCACTATCCACACCCCGCTTCCGGGGAGCCTGTGCAGCCCGCCACTGCCAGGGTCCGGGGATCCAGGGACAACTTCCCAGGGAGAATTCACGGCGCGCCTCAGGATGGTGTAACGTCATGCTGGCCTCTGCTGCCGCAGGCTCGTCCTGCGTGAGCCAGAGTCCCCGAATCAGCGGCTCCTTTAACCCCTTCCTGTCTGAGGGAAGAACAGACGCCCTCTGGGGACCTACACGCAGAGGCGGGGCCAAATCCAAAGCTGAGCCCCTGGGAGCTGTGAGAGCAAAGAAGAGAAAGGGAAATCTCTCCCAGCAGCCTCAGAAGCAGTGGATTAAAGCTCCACAATCAACTTGATGTACCCTGCATCTGTGGAATACCTGAATAGACAACGAATCATCCCAAATTAAGGAGGTGGACTTTGAGAGCAAAATTTGTAATTTTTTTCCCCTTTTCCTCTTTTTGTGAGTGTGTATGTGTATGCTTCTGTGTGAGATTTTGTCTGTATAGCTTTGCTTCCACCATTGGTCCTAGGGTTCTATCCATCCGTTTTTGTTTTTAATTTTTTTTCTTAATAATTAATTTTTATTTTAATAACTTTATTATATTTTATCTTACTTTATTTTATTTTACTTTATTTTCTTTTTTCCTTCCTTCCTTCCTCCCTCCCTACTTTCTTTCTTCCTTTCTTTCTTTCTTTCTTTCTTCTTCTACTGATTCTTTCTTTCTACTTTTTCTCCCTTTTATTCTGAGCCATGTGGATGAAAGGCTCTTGGTGCTGCAGCCAGGAGTCACTGCTGTGCCTCTGAGGTGGGAGAGCCAACTTCAGGACACTGGTCCACAAGAGACCTCCCAGCTCCACATAATATCAAACGGTGAAAATCTCTCAGAGATCTCCATCTCAACACCAGCACCCAGCTTCACTCAACGACCAGCAAGCTACAGTGCTGGACATCCTATGCCAAACAACTAGCAAGACAGGGAAACTACCCACCCATTAGCAGAGAGGCTGCCTAAAATCATAATAAGTCCACAGACACCCCAAAACACACCACCAGACATGGACCTGCCCACCAGAAAGACAAGATCCAGCCTCATCCACCACAACACAGGCACTAGTCCCCTCCACCAGGAAGCCTACACAACCCACTGAACCAAACTTAGCCACTGGGGACAGACACCAAAAACAACGGGAAGTACGAACCTGCAGCCTGCAAAAAGGAGACCCCAAACACAGTAAGATAAGCAAAATGAGAAGACAGAAAAACACACAGCAGATGAAGGAGCAAGATAAAAACCCACCAGACCTAACAAATGAAGAGGAAATAGGCAGTCTACCTGAAAGAGAATTCAGAATAATGATAGTAAACATGATCCAAAATCTTGGAAATAGAATAGAGAAAATGCAAGAAACATTTAACAAGGACCTAGAAGAACTAAAGATGAAACAAACAATGATGAACAACACAATAAATGAAATTAAAAATACTCTAGATGGGATCAATAGCAGAATAACTGAGGCAGAAGAACGGATAAGTGACCTGGAAGATAAAATAGTGGAAATAACTACTGCAGAGCAGAATAAAGAAAAAACAATGAAAAGAACTGAGGACAGTTTCAGGGACCTCTGGGACAACATCAAACGCACCAACATTCAAATTATAGAGGTTCCAGAAGAAGAAGAGAAAAAGAAAGGGACTACTGAGAAAATATTTGAAGAGATTATAGTTGAAAACTTCCCTAATATGGAAAAGGAACTAGTTAATCAAGTCCAGGAAGCACAGAGAGTCCCATACAGGATAAATCCAAGGAGAAATACGCCAAGACACATATTAATCAAACTGTCAAAAATTAAATACAAAGAAAACATATTAAAAGCAGCAAGGGAAAAAAAAAAAAAAGCATCAAGGGAAAAACAACAAATAACACACAAGGGAATCCCCATAAGGTTAACAGCTGATCTTTCAGCAGAAACTTTGCAAGCCAGAAGGGACTGGCAGGACATATTTCAAGTGATGAAGGAGAAAAACCTGCAACCAAGATTACTCCACCCAGCAAGGATCTCATTCAGATTTGATGGAGAAATTAAAACCTTTACAGACAAGTAAAAGCTGAGAGAGTTCAGCACCACCAAACCACCTTTACAACAACTGCTAAAGGAACTTCTCTAAGCAAGAAACACAAGAGAAGGAAAAGACCTACAATAACGAACCCAAAACAATTAAGAAAATGGGAATAGGAATATACATATTGATAATTACCTTAAATGTAAATGGACTAAATGCTCCCACCAAAAGATACAGATTGGCTGAATGGATACAAAAACAAGACCCATATATTTGCTGTCTACAAGAGACCCACTTCAGACCTAGAGACACATACAGACTGAAAGTAAGGGGATGGAAAAAGATATTTCATGCAAATGGAAACCAAAAGAAAGCTGGAGTAGCAATTCTCATATCAGACAAAATAGACTTTAAAATAAAGACTATTAGAAGAGACAAAGAAGGACACTACATAATGATCAAGGTACCGATCCAAGAAGAAGATATAACAATTGTAAATATTTATGCACCCAACATAGGAGAACCTCAATACAGAAGGCAAATACTAACAGCCATAAAAGGGAAAATCGACAGTAACACATTCATAGTAGCGGACTTTAACACCCCACTTTCACCAATGGACAGATCATCCAAAATGAAACTAAATAAGGAAACACAAGCTTTAAATGATACATTAAACAAGACAGACTTAATTTATATTTATAGGACATTCCATCCAAAAACAGCAGAATACACATTTTTCTCAAGTGCTCATGGAACATTCTCCAGGATAGATCATATCTTGGGTCACAAATCAAGCCTTGGTAAATTTAAGAAAATTGAAATTGTATCAAGTATATTTTCTGACCACAACGCTATGAGACTAGATATCAATTACAGGAAAAGATCTGTAAAAAATACAAACACATGGAGGCTAAACAATACACTACTTAATAACGAAGTGATCACTGAAGAAATCAAAGAGGAAATCAAAACATACCTAGAAACAAATGACAATGGAGACATGACGACCCAAAATCTATGGGATGCAGCAAAAGCAGTTCTAAGAGGGAAGTTTATAGCAATACAATCCTACCTTAAGAAACAGGGAACATCTCGAATAAACAACCTAACCTTGCACCTAAAGCAATTAGAGAAAGAAGAACAAAAAAACCCCAAAGTTAGCAGAAGGAAAGAAATCATAAAAATCAGATCAGAAATAAATGAAAAAGAAATGAAGCAAACGATAGCAAAAATCAATAAAACTAAAAGCTGGTTCTTTGAGAAGATAAACAAAATGGATAAACCATTAGCCAGACTCATCAAGAAAAAGAGGGAGAAGACTCAAATCAATAGAATTAGAAATGAAAAAGGAGAAGTAACAGCTGACACTGCAGAAATACAAAAGATCATGAGAGATTACTACAAGCAACTCTATGCCAATAAAATGGACAACCTGGAAGAAATGGACAAATTCTTAGAAATGCACAACCTGCCAAGACTGAATCAGGAAGAAATAGAAAATATGAACAGACCAATCACAAGCACTGAAATTGAAACTGTGATTAAAAATCTTCCAACAAACAAAAGCCCAGGACCAGATAGCTTCACAGGCGAATTCTATCAAACATTTAGAGAAGAGCTAACACCTATCCTTCTCAAACTCTTGCAAAATATAGCAGAGGGAGGAACACTCCCAAACTCATTCTACGAGGCCACCATCACCCTGATACCAAAACCAGACAAGGATGTCACAAAGAAAGAAAACTACAGGCCAATATCACTGATGAACATAGATGCAAAAATCCTCAACAAAATACTAGGAAACAGAATCCAACAGCACATTAAACGGATCATATACCATGATCAAGTGGGGTTTATTCCAGGAATGCAAGGATTCTTCAATATACGCAAATCAATCAACGTGATACACCATATTAACAAATTGAAGGAGAAAAACCATATGATCATCTCAATAGATGCAGAGGAAGCTTTCGACAAAATTCAACACCCATTTATGATAAAAACCCTGCAGAAAGTAGGCATAGAGGGAACTTGCCTCAACATAATAAAGGCCATATATGACAAACCCACAGCCAATATCGTCCTCAATGGTGAAAAAGTGAAAGCATTTCCACTAAGATCAGGAACAAGACAAGGTTGCCCACTCTCACCACTCTTATTCAACATAGTTTTGGAAGTTTTAGCCACAGCAATCAGAGAAGAAAAGGAAATAAAAGGAATCCAAATCAGAAAAGAAGAAGTAAAGCTGTCACTGTTTTCAGATTACATGATACTACACATAGAGAATCCTAAAGATGCTACCAGAAAACTACTAGAGCTAATCAATGAATTTGGTAAAGTAGCAGGATACAAAATTAATGCACAGAAATCTCTGGCATTCCTATACACTAATGATGAAAAATCTGAAAGTGAAATCAAGAAAACACTCCCATTTACCATTGCAACAAAAAGAATAAAATATCTAGGAATAAACCTACCTAAGGAGACAAAAGACCTGTATGCAGAAAATAATAAGACACTGATGAAAGAAATTAAAGATGATACAAATAGATGGAAAGATATACCATGTTCTTGGATTGGAAGAATCAACATTGTGAAAATGACTCTACTACCCAAAGCAATCTACAGAGTCAATGCAATCCCTATCAAACTACCACTGGCATTTTTCACAGAACTAGAACAAAAAATTTCACAATTTGTATGGAAACACAAAAGACCCCGAATAGCCAAAGCAATCTTGAGAAAGAAAAACGGAGCTGGAGGAATTAGGCCTCCAACTTCAGACTATACTACGAAGCTACAGTAATCAAGACAGTACGGTACTGGCACAAAAACAGAAATATAGATCAATGGAACAGGATAGAAAGCCCAGAGATAAACCCACGCACATATGGTCACCTTATCTTTGATAAAGGAGGCAGGAATGTACAGTGGGAAAGGACAGCCTCTTCAATAGGTCGTGCTGGGAAAACTGGACAGGTACATGTAAAAGTATGAGATTAGATCACTCCCTAACACCATACACAAAAATAAGCTCAAAATGGATTAAAGACCTAAATGTAAGGCCAGAAACTATCAAACTCTTAGAGGAAAACATAGGCAGAACACTCTATGACATAAATCACAGCAAGATCCTTTTTGACCCACCTCCTAGAGAAATGCAAATAAAAACAAAAATAAACAAATGGGACCTAATGAAACTTCAAAGCTTTTGCGCAGCAAAGGAAACCGTAAACGAGACCAAAAGACAACCCACAGAATGGGAGAAAATATTTGCAAATGAAGCAACTGACAAAGGATTAATCTCCAAAATTTATAAGCAGCTCATGCAGCTCAATAACAAACAACCCCAATCCAAAAATGGGCAGAAGGCCTAAATAGACATTTCTCCAAAGAAGGTATGCAGACTGCCAACAAACACATGAAAGAATGCTCAACATCATTAATCATTAGAGAAATGCAAATCAAAACTACAATGAGATATCATCTCACACCAGTCAGAATGGCCATCATCAAAAAATCTAGAAACAATAAATGCTGGAGAGGGTGTGGAGAAAAGGGAACACTCTTGCACTGCTGGTGGGAATGTGAATTGGTTCAGCCACTATGGAGAACTGTATGGAGGTTCCTTAAAAAACTACAAATAGAACTACCATATGACCCAGCAATCCCACTACTGGGCATATACCCTGAGAAAACCAAAATTCAAAGAGTCAAGTACCAAAATGTTCATTGCAGCTCTATTTACAATAGCCCGGAGATGGAAACAACCTAAGTGCCCATCATCGGATGAATGGATAAAGAAGATGTGGCACATATATACAATGGAATATTACTCAGCCATAAAAAGAAACGAAATTGAGCTATTTGTAATGAGGTGGATAGACCTAGAGTCTGTCATACAGAGTGAAGTAAGTCAGAAAGAAAAAGACAAATACCGTATGCTAACACATATATATGGAATTTAAGAAAAAAAAATGTCATGAAGAACCTAGGGGTAAGACAGGAATAAAGACGCAGTCCTACTGGAGAAGGGACTTGAGGATATGGGGAGGGGGAAGGGTGAGCTGTGACAGGGCGAGAGAGAGTCATGGACATATACACACTAACAAACGTAAGGTAGATAGCTAGTGGGAAGCAGCCGCATGGCACAGGGATATTGACTCGGTGCTTTGTGACTGCCTGGAGGGGTGGGATAGGGAGGGTGGGAAGGAGGGAGACGCAAGAGGGAAGAGATATGGGAACATACGTATATGTATAACTGATTCACTTTGTTATAAAGCAGAAACTAACACACCATTGTAAAGCAATTATACTCCAATAAAGATGTAAAAAAAAATTCCCTAATCCTAATGTTTCTTTTGAGAGAATAGAATAAGTAAGTCTTGACTATCTCATTCTCACAAAGCCAATTTCAGAGGAATGAATGAATGACCCGGTCACGTGAGGCTGATTATGGGTCACTGGCCATTTTAAGCGCGGGAGTTGGGGAATGGAGAGCTGCAGTAATAGCACCATGCGCAAGTAATCTTGCAGCTACAGGTCCTAAGCCCAGCAAACACGTGCTGCCCGCCGAGCACGGAGAGGGCGGGCACCGGGGAGGAAGATCCTAGGCGGCCGGAACGTGCTCGCGCCCGTGGCTGCCGCCGCCCGCGCCGCGGCCGTCCGGGTCTCGGAGGGAGCCCACGTGCGCCGGCCGGACCCAAGCAGAGGGAGCGCCCGGGCACTCGCGAGGAAATGGCGGGCGAGGCGCTGTTCAGGGTTAGGGAAAAGTGTGGGGCGAGTTACGCCCCGACAGGGGAGAGTAGAGAAGGTAAGGCTTTCGGGACGGAAAGGAGAGAGGGAGGATCGTGAGCTAGGTAAGGCGTCCCGACCTAGGCCTTGGGAGGAAAGGGGGCGGGGGGGGGCAGCGGTATAAAGGTACACCTGAAACTGGCTGGGAGTTTATTCTAAGGTCCGGGTCGGAAGTGCTCACACCTGGAGTTTGGCGCGGGTGGGTGGAAGGTGGAGCCCCACCCAGACAAAGGCAGGCCCGCCACCGGCCCAACCCCACCACAGTTCGACTTCCTCCTCCCAGCGCGGGCGGCCTGCCCTTCTCGAGCGCCAAATCCCCTCAGCTAGCTCCGCCCCGCCACTAGAGGAGGGCGGGTGGGGGCGTGGCCCACCCACTCCCTCGTCTGCGCTCAGTCGGCGTCCGCGTCAGCCGGAGCCCGACGCGTTGACGCGGCACGTCGACGTAAGTGACGCGCAGGCCCGGGCCGCTCCTCCTTCCTTGAGTGAGTGCCGGCCCGGTCTGGGCGGGGGAGAAGAGGGCGGGCGGGGGAGGGAGAGGCGACCCGGGAGTCGTAGTGGGCCGCGGGCCGGACCGGGTCCCGGGGCGGCGGGAGCCAGGGCCGGGCCGAAGGGCTTGGCGGGCCGTTAGAGGGCCGCGGCGGCTGTCGGGTCTCCTCCCTTGCCGGACTTGCGCGCCCCGGAGCCCGGAGCCTCCGGCGCTGTGCCCACCCCGCTCCAGCTCGCGTCTCCCGACTCCAATTAGGTCAGGCTCGGAGTCCCGCGGCCGCGGCTCCGGCCCCCAACGCGCGGCGGCCGCCCGGCTCGCCTTTCTTTCTTCCCTCGCCTTCCTCTCCTCTTGTCTCACCCTCCCCCCTTCTTTTCGCGTTGCTGGGGTTTTGTTTTTTGTTGTTTTATGCTTTAGGGGTTTTGTTCCTCAACCCGAGCTCATGGGTGTACATTATCATGCTCCTCTTTTGTAGAACAACCCGATGGCCATGGAGGCCGAAGAGACGATGGAATGCCTTCAGGAGTTCCCTGAACATCATAAAATGATCCTGGACCGATTGAATGAACAGCGAGAGCAGGACCGGTTTACTGACATCACCCTGATTGTCGACGGTGGGTAGCGTGGTGGGCCGAGGAGCGAATTTGTGGCTTCAGATCTTCTCTCCCCTTCCCCCATCCGCCTTTTTTATCCACCTTCTGTGGACTCCCTATCGAAAGTCTGCGGACGGTGTGCTCTGGAACCCGAGGACACTTATCAGTGTCCCTTCACGTAGACCATGCTGCAGAAGGATAGTCACGCTTTCAACATAATCATGGCATTTTAACTTCTTGCAGCCTTTTCAAGTGTTCGCATTGTACACTTGAATGCAAGGTGGCGGGGATAGGGAGGATGTCTCTAAATGTTTGGTTAGTAGACTTCTGCTGCTAAGCTGCTTTGAGTAGTCTTTCACAGGAGTCATTTGGGAAGTGTTCTTTCTAGTTTCCCAAATGGTCTTGGAGGGAAAATGTGAGAGATTCCTTTGCAGCACTGGTACCCCCTTTGGTAACCCCCAAAATATAATGCGGTCTTTACCAGTCCTAGGAGTAGTCATTATAATGGATGCAAACCCAGCTTGGGTATCTTTTCTGTTTAGTGAAAATAGACTTCTTGAGGCAAGCTATACTTTATTATAGCCTACAGCTGGTCTGCTGTAGGTTGAGTTTCCAAATATTAGGCATACTAAAATGTTTCCCATAGCAAACACATCCAGCTTGGTGCTTATTCTGTGGCTTTTTCTTCTCTTTTCAAATGACGTATAACCTTTTGGGTTGTGTTTATATTTAGCAGTTTCAACTGAATAGGATATGCCTTTGACTTAAGTGGTACCTCCTTAAATGTTGTAAGGTGGCCTTTATAAAGCTGACTTAATAAGGCCCTTGAGGTAAAGATCCTGCTTCATGTCAAATTGAGATTTAAATTTGTCAAGATAGCTGTCCAGAATATAGTTTTATAATTATATTACAAAGACCTATTTTACTTTAATTTCTTAACTTGTTTTATAGTTTTATATTTGATTTTTGTGAATATGATGATTTTATTTTGTTTTTTTCTCTAGGACACCATTTTAAGGCCCACAAGGCTGTTTTGGCTGCTTGCAGCAAGTTCTTTTACAAATTCTTTCAGGAGTTTACTCAGGAACCTTTGGTGGAGATAGAAGGTAAATGCTTGTTTTAAATACAATATTTAGCAAGCATTGTAATTAGATGAAGAAGTTTTAGGCAGTTAATTTAGCAAGATACCATGGGAAACAGGCATCAATGGTTTCTATTCGGTGACTGGATAAATTGTTCTTTTGACACCTGAGAATTCTTACTTTTAGTAACGTGCTTCGTAAAATGATCTTCCAGGAAAAACTCTTAACGTTAAATGGTTGGTCTCTTAAAGGAGTCTTTTTCATTGCTAATACCAGTGATCACTGTCTTTTGAAAACATGTATTAAAAGTGAATTTCCATCTTATTTAGTGGGCTTATGTTTCAGACTGGTCCAGATGCTGCAGGCCTCTGTATTAGCAGCATGACACGCACAGTGTGAAATGGGCTGTCATAATATGGAAAAGGCTAGGAAAGATTAACTGAAGTAGCATTCAGAAGAAGTTCTAGTGGCTATAGAAAGTCTAGGATGGAAGGGGGTCATCTACTAGATACTGTCTTAAAATAGAAATTTTTATACTTGTTTGACTTTTTGTAATAATAGCCCACCAAGTGCCAGGTATTATGCTGTGTAGTTTGTGTGCATTTTCTGAGGTTCACAGCAGTGCTTTGAAGTAAGTGGTTTTACTTCCAATTTACGTATCAGGGAGCAGGCTCTAAAAGGTTACTTGTCTGAGGTTGCCCAGCTAGCAAGGGATTCAGCTTGTTCTATTAATTCTGCTGCTACAATACCTAGCCCTCTACCCCTCAATCCAAAACTGTGGGAAATAAATCAGCTTACCTACATAAATACAGGGTTCTTGAGTTTGGGTTTTGTATCTCTCTCAGTGTGTATATATTCTCTGTTATGAATGGGTTGCCTAGAAACAGTATTCCCTTGGAAAAATTTGGTGTCTAGGGGAGTAAAGAAAACGTAGAGTTAAGAGTATTCTCTTATTTTGATAGTTCCAGCTTACCTAGCATTCTGGCTGATATCCATAGATAGATTATCTTTGATTATCTGTGATGGACAGAGCACAGGCATGATGGAAATCCTCAAAGCTTACTAAAGTGAGAATCCATCAGCCTAGACAGTATTTCTGTTACAAGCCAAAGTTTTGTGCATTTATTCACCTGAGGTACTGAGACCCCAGGCAGGTTACTTTATCTCAATTGCATATTTGCCTCTTCATCTGAAAAGTGGGTTAATAGGCTTGTACTGTTGTGCTAATGATTAATTGAAATGGCATCTGCAGAGTGCCTGGCGTAGTGTTTGGTGCACTGTCAAAGCTTAATAGATTGGGGTTGTTTATCAGATTTAATACCTATTATAATATACCATGCCAGACCCAGGAAATGAGAAATTGATTAATAAGACAGCCCTTAGAGAATTTGCAAATTTAATCATGGATAAGCAACAGTTAAGGAGTGCAAAAAATGTTGCAGAGAATTTTGTTGCAGAATGGTGTCACTAAGGAGGGAGGATGAGTGGTTTAGTTTACTTTAGAGAGAAGGAGGATTTCAAAGATGAGTCAACTTCTGGGCAGAATCTTAAGTCAAAAAATAAGTGGCCCAGGCTAGAATATGCATTGCTGGTGGAGTGTGGAGTACTGACTTACCTGGAGAAGTAGGGTCTTTTCTTCTGAAGACTAATCACCTTGGGATTATCTCTTGTACTTCTGATGTGCTCTGTCCATTATAGTACAGGACACACAACTTTCAGTATTTAAATTGTAGAAGGTAAGAAAGAAAAATGTAAAAACATTCTTTCTGTTTTTGTTATTTGCCAGATTCAGGTTTAAAGAATCAATTTGGCTCAATGCCTTCTTAAGCCCTTAACTTTGGAATTGCTGTACTATCTGGCTAGGTCACCTGGCTGTAGAGAAAGCCCTGGGCATGCATTTAGAAAACCTGACTTGTAGTCCCAGCTTTACTGTTTGTCAGTTGTGTAACATTGGACATCTTAGCTTCCTTTTTTCTCTTTTAATCTGCAGAAAATGTCAAGTAATTTTGGATTATGCCATGGGCATTATTTTTTTCCTTTTTTTTTTTTTGGTCTGTGTCAGGTTGTTGAGGCATGCGGGATCTTTCGTTACGGTGCAAGGTTTCTTTGTTGCGTGTTTGGGCTTCTCTCTAGTTGTGGCGTGTGGGTTTTTCTCTCTCTAGTTGTGGCACATGGGCTCTGTAGCTTGCGGCACGTGGGCTTAGTTGCCCCGCAGCATGTGGGATCTTAGTTCCCCAACCAGGGATCGAACCCGCATCCCCTGCATTGGAAGGTGGATTCTTTACCACTGGACCACCAGGGAAGTCCCTGTCACGGGCATTTTGAATATTATGTTTTGACCCTCTGTGTGCTGTTAGAATCATCTGGAGAATGCTATTGTTTTTTGTTGTTGTTTTGATTTTGTTTTGTTTTTAGCAGACAATCAACCTGATTAGGTTCAGACTGCCTTGTGCGGACTGTGGATCCAATTCCAATTTAGTTTTCAAAACCTTTGTTGTTTTGTTCAGGTCCCAGGTGTGCCGACCTGGGTGGTAGTCCACACCACAGTGTAATTCTCAAAGCCTTTGCTGTGCTGCCTCACGTCAGTTTTGCACACGTGCAGCTGGGTGGTGAGCTCAAGACTGCATACACAGATTTAAAGGACCTCTCTCCAGCTCCCTTCTGATGGCCTCTGTACTTAGCTCCCCTGAGCTCCCTTTCCTGGTCCTCTGGCTGGAAGACTAGGAGGTTAGCCTCCCTGTGCTGTCGTACATTTTCTGCAGTGGAATCCATTTCCTGGATAATAACATGGTGAGAGAAGAAAATAACAAGAATTCTCTCCATGCTCTTCAGATGATAATCTCTTTCCTAGTTCTCAGCCAGAGAGAACTTTCTCTTAGGGTTGAGTTGCCTGCTTGGTGGCAACTAGCCATAGATGTGCAGCGTCACACTGGGGCTTGTCTTGAGGGAGGGCTGAGAGAGAAATAAAAACCAGCTATTTTTCCCCACCCCCACACACTCTCCATCCCCTTTGCTGGTTCTCTAGCCGGAAAGAGTTTCTCCTGGAGCTTTTTCTGTCTGCACCTGCTACCCAGTTACGGGAGTTGGGCTGTCCTCAAGCTGGGTTATGTGGGAGGAAAAATATAAAACCAGGGAACTTACTGCTGTTCTTTGAGTTTTGATTTCTCTCCCCAGTCTCTTTGCTTCTGTTTTTTCTTCAGAGTCCTTGTATATTTGCTTTATGTATTCTTTTCAGAATTTTTAGTTATAATCAGTGGACAAGATAGGGTGGCGTATGCATTCTTCACCTTAGCTAGAGCTAGAACTCCCATCTGTAAAATAGGGATGGTTCTTGTCTTTAGCCGCTCACTAGAAACACCAGGGGAGCTTTTGCAAGTACTAATACCCAGGCTTTTTCTCCAGATCAATTAAATCGGTCTTTGAGGGGTGAGATCCAAGCATCTGTATTTAAAAGTTCTCTAGGTCCTTGTTATTCAAGGTGTGGTCTGAGGATCAGTAATGCGTGGGCATCACCTGTGAGCTTGTTAGAACTGTAGACTCTCAGGCTCCACCCTAGACCTACTGAATCAGAACAGAATCCTCAGATGATTCCTTTGTACAGCAAAGTTAGGGCAGCACTGCCTTAAGACAAGTGCAGTATGCAGCCAGTGTTGAGAACCACTGCCTTATAGGGTTTTGTAAAAGCAAATGTATGTAAAGAGAATTTAAATTGAAATATGCTCTATGAGTATAAACTGTCATTAGATGCAAGCTGAGCCAGCTCTCTCCCTGTTTTCTGGGTCCCTGGTGAAGTAAGTTATCTTTGATTAGGACTGCAGGTTCACCTTTGATTTAAGTCAAAATTGTTGTCCTTGAAGCCAGTTGCATCCTACCTCAGCTTTGTGACTTGGATTCACACCATATAAAATCTTCAGCAGACATTTCACTCCCTTGTTCAGAACACAACAGCCTTCTCCTAACCAGAGCCTCCAATTTTCCAAATCCATTCTTTACTTCTCCTGAAACCAGATCCATAAGCACCTAGTTTCTCTCAAACAGCAACTCTACCATCGCGTCCAAAATCTTAGCCCCTAATATCAAGGACAAAGCATCCAAGCACATATTCATACATCCTATTTGAGTAGGAGTTTTCCACCAGTTGAGGAATTCTGTAAGACTAGAGAAATTCCAGAATGCCCACCCCCTACTTTTGCCTCTTCCTAAGGGGAAAAATGACTCAGGTCAAGGTGTTTATATTAACATTTTTCTTAGATACTTCCTGAGAAAAATTGTATATTATGAAAGGAGTAAGGAATTGAGAAAATGGGCTGAAATTTGAAAGTTACTAAACTAGTCCTAATAGAGTATAAAATATTTTTGCAGCTGTACATCATCTACCAACCCTTCACTTACCTGGGCAGGTGTTATGAGTTTGGTTCCTGTTAGCTAATTAAGTCAGTGGCTTATTCCTAGGACCAGTGTTGGACTGGCCACATAAGAAGCACTTAGGGTGGGCTTCCCTGGTGGCTCAGCGGTTAAGAATCCGCCTGCCAATGCAGGGGACAAGGGATTGATCCCTGATCTGGGAAGATCCCCAGTGCCGCGGAGCAACTAAGCCTGTGCGCTACAACTACTGAGCCTGCGCTCTAGAGCCTGCGAGCCACAACTACTGAGCCCGTGCGCCTAGAGCTTGTGCTCTGCAACAAGAGAAGCCACCGCAATGAGAAGCCCGTGCACTGCCACGGAGAGTAGCCCCCGCCCGCCGCAATTAGAGAAAGCCTGTGCGCAGCAATGAAGACCCAGCGCAGCCAAAAATAAAACAAATAAATAAATTTATTTTAAAAAAGAAGCACTCAGGGTGCTTATAAAAAGGAGTTCCCTATCCCAGTTTTGATTCTGGAGATCAGGGACCCATGCTTAAGTCTACAGGTGATTCTGATTAACCAAGATTGGGAACTAAGTCCACAAATTCTTGGAGGCCAGTTGCTTCTTGAAATTACTAATTTTTAGAATTTTCTATGGTAATCCACTGTGTGTATTACATAATACTCCCATTGGGGTCTGGGGCAATATCCTATAAGCAAATAATAATCCAGTGTATTATTAATAAGCAGCATAGCTTATTAATATTTACTCTAAGTGGGATAAAGATTATAAATAGCCTCATGTCAGTTCAGATCAAATTTTGCTGCCAAATTTATGGGAAAACTTCTGGTTTTAAGAGATTTGGGGGACTTTGGAAATATGAGTAAAAGATTGCAGTCTTGTAGTGAATGAGACATGGGTATTCAGACGCTTCCAAGCAGGAATGTTTCCTACCATCATCCTATTTAAAAATCTTTATCAGGAATTTGGAGTCAGGCCATCTGGGTTTGCTTCTAGTATTATCACTTAATAACTATGTGACTTTCGCAAGTTCCTTCTCTGTGCCTCAATTTCCTCATCTGTAAAATGGGGATTATAATAGTACTTCATAGGGCTGTCAGGAGGATTAAGTCAGTTGATGATTTGTAAAGTGTTTAGAGTCCTGCCTGATATGTATAGTAGGCATACATATGTGTGTTTGATTAAAAATCAAAATCTCATTCTGCTTCAGGAGAAATTTACACATTGTTTTTAGGAAAGATTTCTGTTGCACTTTTAAATATTTGGTCAAAACACCTTAAAAAAAAACAGCAAAATCTAGTTGTCTGTTTCTCAGGCTACTCTCATATAATAAAGAACATGGTTAAAAGACAACCAGGAGGGGCTTCCCTGGTGGCGCAGTGGTTGAGAGTCCGCCTGCCGATTCAGGGGACATGGGTTCCTGCCCCGGCCTGGGAAGATCCCACATGCCGCGGAGCGGCTGGGCCCGTGAGCCATGGCCGCTGAACCTGAGCATCCGGAGCCTGTGCTCCGCAACGGGAGAGGCCACAGCAGTGAGAGGCCCGCGTACCGCAAAAAACTAAATAAATAAAAAAGACAACCAGGAGAAAAAAGATTAGGGGACCCAATAAATTAGCCATTAATGAATCCAGTCATTTTTAGTTTGCTTATTTGGTAGCATGTAACTTGGTCATATTACATTATATTTTATGGTGCTTCTCAATATTCAGATTGTTTTCAGGCATTTTGAAGATGAGTTTTCTGAGGCTCAGAGGTTCTGACTTGCCCCAGATTGCACAAGTCATGGAGAGACTGAACTGAAACTTGAAAGTTGGCTTCCTGAACGATATTTTTTCCTAACACATATAGAAGATGGTGGATATTCCACCAGTATTCTTACTGTTGTCCTGAAGGCCACATTCAGGTGTATAAAGTACATGGGAAGAACATAAAAATATTTTTTCTTTTCCTATTTCTTTTTCTTTTTTGGCCACCCAGGGCGGCTTGTGGAATCTTAGTTCCCCAACCAGGGATTGAACCAGCGCCCTTGGCAGTGAAAGCGTGGGGTCCTAACCACTGGACTGCCAGGAAATTCCTGTTTTGTATTTGTAATTGTGCATATTGTGTGCAGCTTGGTCTTGGCCATTTTTTTTAGCATAAAAAAAATCTATAAAAACAAGTTTTCTCTTTGTTCCTGTCAATAGCTTTTCATAGCCTTGCATTAGCACACTGAAACAATATTATATAGCATTGAAGAGCACAAAGAAGTAGAGTATTATTTTGGGCCAAAATTTAAACAAACTTGCAAAGAAAGCTTGGAATTGTGGAAGCTTAATTCTGAAAGTGACTTTGGCCTTTATCCATTTATACCTACTTTGTGTGCCTGCATTTTAGGAAGCATTGTGTTAGATACTGTGAGGTGGGTGTAGAGGCAAATTTCCGTAAAGTAGCTTACAGTCAAGAGTTGTCCATGAATTTTAACTATAAGACCAGGTACAGAGTTCAGCCTGAGGGAACTATTAAAGAGGTTCATTAAAGATGTGGCATTAAAATTGGTCCTTCAAGGGTGGTAGGATTTGTCGAGGTAAGGTGATAAAGCATTCAGGATGGAGGGTGTTAAGGAAGGCAAGGAAATTCTTAAAAAGTGAAGGGTTTGTTTGAGGATCAGTATATAGTGTAGGTTTGATATAGTTTAAAATTTGGAAGGAAAAATAGTGGTAAGTAGAAAAATAATGTGAAGGACCTTGAAATAAAGGCAGAATGGTACTGAACTTTATTTGCTAAGCTTTTGAAAGCTATTGATGATTTTGGAGCTGAGTTGACACAGAGCTCCCTGGTAGGCAACATAGCATGTCTGATGTAATAGCCCATTCGTGTATTTGAGTGATAGATTTTACTGTTCTGTAAGAGCCTTAGGAAGTCTTTGGGAAAGATCTTAAAGTAGTTTGCTAGTTAGTGCTGAACTTGGCTACAAAATTATTATACTGTAAATGAGAATTCTGCCAGGAAATTATCTTCCAAAGTGACAAATACTAATCATTTTCCAAACACTGGGCTTCTATTTTTTTCTTTACTAAATGTTACAAGATTTGAATCAATGTGAGTACATGTTAATGCATGTCTTTTTTTTTTTTTTTTACAGGTGTTAGTAAAATGGCCTTTCGTCATTTGATTGAGTTCACATATACAGCAAAATTAATGATACAAGGAGAAGAAGAAGCCAACGATGTATGGAAAGCAGCAGAGTTTCTACAAATGCTAGAAGCTATCAAAGCCCTTGAAGTCAGGTAATTACTTATTTCCTTAATGGGGAACAAATAGTTATATTCAGTCATGTCCACCCTGACTGTTAGTCAAGAATTTATTATGTCATGCCACAAGGGACTGATTTCCTTAGTGAGGCAGAGATAGTTATATTCAGTCATGTTCACCCTGTTAGTCAAGAATGTGTTGTATGTATCTTGCTGTAAAGAACTGATGTTTTAAAATTAAGAATATGTATTTAAGGATCTATAAAGTTCTACTGGTTATGATTGTTCTTTCCTTCACGCTTGATTTCTTGTCCTTATGTAAAAACTGTGCTAATATTAACTCAAGTAGCATCTTTTGTTTCTAATAAAATAAGGAGGACTAGGCATCTTTTTAGGAGTTCTCTGGGTTCCTATAAACTATTCTGTGGATTCAGGTTGTTAATTGTACCAAGACTTACTCTAAAAGCGGTTTGGCTTACAAAGATTAATATGGTACTGCTTAAAAATAAGTGAGGAGGGGCTTCCCTGGTGGCGCAGTGGTTGGGGGTCCACTTGCCGATGCAGGGGACACGGGTTCGTGCCCCGGTCCGGGAAGATCCCACATGCCACGGAGCGGCTGGGCCCGTGAGCCATGGCCACTGAGCCTGCGCGTCCGGAGCCTGTGCTCCGCAACGGGAGAGGCCACAACAGTGAGAGGCCCGTGTACTGCCAAAAAAAAAAAAAGTGAGGAAATCGGTGAAGGTATAAGAAATAGGCCAGGTGGAGGTGATAATCAGTGAAGTTAGAAATGTGATGGCAAAAATGCATGCTGTTTAAGTCTGTACACTTGCTAGATGGGCTGAGTCTAGCTCTGAGTTCTGAAGTACCTAGCAAAAAGAAAAAGGGGAAAAAAACACCTCAGTTACATTATTTATAATAAGATGAGAACAAATCAATTGCTTAGCAGCCATTCTTGGTATTAAAACACACAATTTCTCATAGGAAGTTATTAGGAAAACATTAAGTGATATAATGGATAAAGACCTCAGCATCTTACATAATGAATAGTGGCATGGTAGTGTCTAAGAACAAGAGCTCTGGAGTCAGACTGCCTCGGTCTGCTATCAGCTACTCAGTTTCCTTATCTGTCAAATGGGGATAAAAATGGTACTTTCTACATAGGATTATTTGTGAGGGTTGAATGAATGAATGTAAAGTGGTTAGCATGGAGCCTGGCATGGGGGTTGTTATTATCTCCTGGCTTTGTTTCTTGTGACCCTCAATATAGGTCATTGGTATAACACTAATGTGCAGTTTGGTAAAATCAGTTTCACATGGGACAGAATGATCTAGTCTGACTCACTGATGTGGTTCAGTCAAAAGATATAACTTAGAATAACTAAGAAATAATTGAACTGTAGTCATCCAAAAATACTATTTCTCCTAATGAGCTTTTAATTAGTTTGGTGACAGAGTTCAAGATTAGATTCTTCTGACAAGAGCGTGGTGTGTATGTTTTCTCTGATGACTAGTGCTTGGCACATAGTAGGTGTCCAGTAAACATTTATGAATGGATGAATGGGTGCATGCCCATTAAAACCAAGCCAGTATTCTCCTGCAGAGAGAGCTAAGACACGGATAGCAAAATAGAGGTGTGTTGAGGATATATACCTGATTAGGTCATACCTTCTCAATGTGGAGGCAGACTAGGGGAATATATATGCATGGGGCAACATCAGATTTGTGGTTAAATCCTGTATGAGAACTTTTTGGAAACATGTTCTGTGTGGTCCCTTTGCTGCTCATGGTAGCAAGTAGCATCTTACTACAGGGAAAGTCCTGAGTAACAGAACATTGGAATATATTCTGTGACAACGGCCCAGATTTGGTAGGCATTTAATTGAGTTCATGTGTCTAGTCATTGGGTAAGAACAGCTGGATACAGCTGTTTTACTATGCCTATTTAGAACCTTTTAGAAAGTTTATTATTATAAGACTGGGATCCTTATAATAATTATAACCGTCAGCGCTTTACAATATAAATATAGTAGCATGTTGAATTGTTTCATGAACCAGTTAGGCATGCAGTATACTCTGAAGAATTCTTCAGCAAGATAGCAGTATTACATATTGGCTGTTTATAATTGGCTGTGTATAATGTTATACAATTTAGGAATAAAAATTACATAATGTAGTTGTGTTTAAATCAACTGGTGAAGGCAACTCTATATTGAGTAGACTATTGTATAACTGTTTTGCAGGTATGGAAGGTGAATAAGGCTCTTCTCACATTTGCAATATGCAAGTATTTTTGGAATATAGTGTACACTTTTTGAATGGCACTGAAAAAAAAATACTAGGACCTTATTTTGCTGAAATTGCATCATTGTTTATTTAAAACTATGTTAGGAAGAAGCATTTGCCTTACAGATTTTTTCCTCCCCAGCCTTTTAAGATGAAATTTACATATAATACAATTCACCCATCTTAATGTAGAGTTTGAATTTTGTTAATTGTACACAGTAGTGTAACCACCACCACAATCAAGACATAAAAACATTCCCATCACCCTAAGTTTTCTTATGACCCTGCAGTCGACCCTGATCCCCAGCCCCAGGCAACCAGTGATCTGATTTTTATCACTGTGGCTTTATCTTATTTAGAATGTCATATAAATGGATTCCTAAGGCGTGTAGTCTTTCGTCTTTGACTTTCTTCACTTAGCGTCATGTTTTAGAGGTTTGTCCATGTTGTTGTGGGTTCCTTTTTATTGCCGATTATTATTCCATTGTATGGATATACCATCTGTTACGGACATTTAGGTTGTTTCCAGTTTTTGACTATTACAAATAAAGTGGCTACGAATGTTTGTGTGTAGGTCTTTGGACATATGGCTTTATTTCTCTCAGTAAATACCTAGTATTGGAATAGCTGGGTTGTATGGTAGATGTATTTAATTTTTTTTTTTAAGAAACTGCCAAACTGTTTTCCAAAGTGATACATTCCAACTTGCAGTGTATGAGAGTTGCAACTGCTCCACAGCCTTGCTAATACTTGGTATGATCATACTTTTTCATTTTAGCCAAGTTGGTAGGTATATAGTGGTTTTAATTTGCATTTCCCTAATGATTAATGATGTTGAGCATTTTTTCATGTGCTTTTTTGCCATCTGTTTATCTTTTTTGGTGAAGTATCTTTTGCCCATTTTTAAAATTGGGATATTGTCAAGAACTGACAGGTGGAAGACTTTATCCTATTTGCAAGCTAATAAGTTGGCCTGCCACATTTTTATGGATGCTGGCAGAAAACATGAAACTCATGAGTCAGAAAGGACTTTATTTCTCTCACAGCTTATGGAGCAGCACGAGTTTCATGTTCATATCAACATGAAGCTCATGCTGCTCCCCCCCACCGCCCCGCCCTGAGTCCAGTGGGGAATGATGCAGTGGCCTCGGTGTGTACCGTGCTCACAGTGGTTTACATCACAGTTGAACTCTGGGCTTTAGGAAACCCAAATCTTTTATAATGAGCTGTAAGCAAACCTGCCCAGCTTTTGCCCCAGAGGGGCTGTTATCTTTATTATTCTGTATAATAAATGAACCTGCCCTCCACTCTGGTGGAAGACAGGCTCTATTTTCTAAGGCAATTTGCTGTACAGACAACCTTGGAAAGATAGAACAAAAGACTGCCAGTGTGTTTGTGTATAAGATATGCAGAAACATGAGGGATCCATGGAGCGTTTTCTTCTACACTGTTTTAGCTTCTGGTGAATTTTCCCATGAGCACACTACTCCGTGACCACTCTGATTAATGTGACAAATAGGGGACTGGGACCTAATCCATTCAGTTTTTCTTACACTGGATTTAATTAAGACAACTATCAGCAGCACTCCAAGTAGCAGGATGTGGCCACCCTGCAGTGCTAAGCTTAAGCGTGCACCTACCCCCGCTAAGGTCCTGCACTCAACCAACTGAACAAATCCCTAGAAAGCCAGGTGGCTTTCTCCTTTACTTTGTGTATTGACTTTTCCACTTAGCCCTAAACATTAATCTAAGTATAGCAAGATGTTTTAGCAATTGCACAGTCTGAGCATTGGTCCACCGGGGGGAAGTCTAGGGCAAGTCTAGCCTCCGTTATAACACTGGCCAGTGATTTGAGGCTGACATGAATACCTTCCAGAGCCCAAGTAGTGTCATTGATCACATTGTCTTGAGTCAGGCACAAATTTTGTACCACCTTTTTTTTTTTTTTTTTTTTGCGCGGTATGCAGGCCTCTCACTGTTGTGGCCTCTCCTGTTGCGGAGCACAGGCTCCAGACGCGCAGGCTCAGCGGCCATGGCTCACGGGCCTAGCCGCTCCGCAGCATGTGGGATCTTCCTGGACCGGGACACGAACCCGTGTCCCCTGCATTGGCAGGCGGACTCTCAAGTCCCCACCTTTTTATTTGGATGACTCCCATTGTAGAGAAAACTGCCCGTAGGGCTTGCATAAATAAGTCAGTTATTCCTCCAGGACACTCCCCCAAGTAACCAAGGGTAGCCTCACTTTTGGCCACCCAGGCGGCATGTGGGATCTTAGCTCCCCGACCAGGGATTGAACCCACGCCCCCTGCATTGGAAGTGCGGAGTCTTAACCACTGGACTGCCAGGGAAGTCCCAAGGGTAGCCTCATTTTGGAGAGACCTCCATGGTCATCTGAGAACTAAAGTGATCTACCAGTGGTGTTTCCCTAAACACTGGATGGTCCCTTCTTCCCACCTCAGAGTTGCAAGGCATATTTTTGGGAGGGAAGGAAGTTAGTACCTGGCTTCCATACAGGAAGTATAGTTGTTTGTGCCCCCAAAGGGGGACCTTCATCAGTCAGGGGCACAGGTTGACATTGTCACCAACGTTGTCTCCCTCTTTCCCAGCTCAGAATGATTGGGTCTAGGCCTTGTTTTTGGACTGAATGTCTGAGGGCAGCCAGTTCGGTCTGTTCTGTTTATCCTGAGCACCTGGATGCCAGCTGAATGGCAGTCAGCCACCTCGCGAACTGAGCCTCAGCTTTGGGAATGGTAGTGGGCCAACATCTCTTGTTTTGCATGGAGTATGCAGGACGCTTGGCCATCCCCCTGCTGTTTGCAAAATACTTCTCGGTAAAGTTAAGGGAGATGGTGATCCAGTTGTCAGAGCCCTCTGGCGTGGGATGGCAGATCCAGCACGTTGCAACAGTTGGGGAGAGCTGCATGAGAGCCTCTTCCTACCTGAGGAAGGCTCTAAGAGCAGTTCTGAAGAACAAAGATTTTTAATGTCCCTTCTTCCCCCATACCTCCTGGAGTCTAAGAGGTTTCTCTCCAGGTTCCAGGGTGGTGGTTCTCCCTCCACCTCCACAAAATCAGTGTATCCCATTCTAGTAGCTGTAACTCAATCCCTTTTCCAGTCATCTCCTCCCCTTACCCGGACCTTTCATCTGGAATGGTCAGGGACAAGAATATTTTATAAAACTTAAGAGACCCGTTATGTCTCCCACTTTGGCTCACAAGGGCCAATCTGATTGTACTTGGCAAGCAGTATATTCAACCAAGTGGTCTTTATTCTTAGGATCTAAGATGATGTCCATTCAGGAAGAGAATCCAGATGGCTGAACTTGAACTAGGTTTGAATCTGCTAGGCCCACTTTTGACCAGGCTGTCACCTGGAAGTGGTACCAACCAGGCTGTCCCAGGGTTGCCATTAGGCAGAAGGAAAAAGATCGTGTCTGAGAATGGTCGGGACAGATCCTGAACTTCCATTTAGGTTTATGTAACTTCACACCCCATTAGGCTTGATCATTACCCAGGAGGCAGCTAAAAACAGATGATCCTTTTCCGGGTAGAGCTCAGTTTGATGACCAAACTGCCTTACTAGGACTTTTGGACAAGGAGGAAGTGAGGGAAGTAGAGTCTGAAATCTTTTTGAGTCAGTAATTGAGGAAACTATTGTAATTCTCTACAATATCAATATCTGTGGATGGCAGGGAGCTTGGAAGTTTTAACAATACCTTGACTAACAGCCAATTGAATAGCTTTTGGTGCATCATTGTCAGACTGCAGATGGTCCGGAAAGCTAAACATATGACACAGCTTAGTTTCAAGAGCCATCTGGTGTGGCCAGAACCAACTGCTCAGACTGGAACAGCAACAGTGTAACCTGAAAAAGTGTCAGTAGTTGTGAGGCATCAGGGATAGCCCTGAGATGGGGTGAAAGGTCTAGTGTAGTTAGTCTGCCAGGTACAGTTGGACACAATGCCCTGTATGATTTGGCCTCATTCACCATGAAACAAACAGGCCAACTTTGGCAGGTGTCACAAGTCTGACATGCGGTAGCAACTTCTCCATCAGAAGCATAGGGTCTTTGACTTTCTGCTCAGTCTCTGATGGTGGATGTGTCACCATGTTCAGAATAATGTTGGGCCTAGGTGGCAGTGATGGAAGTCTGGGCAGTGTAGGTTGATAAGCAACTTGATTCCAGTTGGTATCAGAGAACAGGCTTTTACCATGAGCGTCTAATCAGTTATCCAGAGAGTTGAATCAATAGCTGCTCTTCGTTTCCACAGTTGTGGAAAGATGGGTGTCTAATCTGCCAAGACTTGCAGGTCTCCCAGACAGCTTGGCCATTGCAACAGCCCAAGAGTCAGTAAAAATACAGCAAGGCTCATAGTGGAGAGTGTCATCCAGAGTGACAAAGACAGCCTTGAGTTCTGCCTTCTGAGCAGAGCAGCCATGTCCACTTTTGGTTTTGCAAAGTTGGTGCTAAGGCTGAGCATCCGCAGCAGCCCAGTGAATACCATCAGCCTTCAGCTTAGCCAAACCATCAGTGAATCAAAGACCCCATCGATCTAGTGGCTTTCTTTGGGCAGCAGCGTGGGGGAGCTACCACTTTCTCATGTAAAGCCGAGAGACCAGCTGCTTTCTTGACTGTCACTGTTTCTTTATGACCAGTGAGACTTGTTGGGCACATCTTACCTTGCTAGTCATGAAATCTTAGTTAACACACTCCCAAACGGCAGTATCAGGCTAGAGAGCCTCAAAGTTTCCATGGATCAGGCTTCACTTTTAACAAGAGTCCAATAGCAAGCAAATCCTTTCTTGTCAAAGGGAGTGTACCTTGTAGCCATGTCAGGGAATTGGCAAGTCCAAAATCCAGGGAATACCTTGGGGTGGAGACCACCTCCCTTTGCCAGAAGCTCTAATCTGCAAAAAGCGTCAGTCTCAGAGACTTAACAGCTCAAAGAGGTCGTTAGGGTTTTGGGGCCCGAAGGTAGAGACTGTGCCACAGCTTGATGGAAACTTCCAATTCAGCCTGTTGGTTGGAGCCCCACTTAAAAGATGCTGTTTTGCATATTGACTGATATAATGAAGAAAGTAGAATGCACAGGTGAGGCACATATTGTCTCTAGTACCTAAAAAGTCCAGTAAGATGCTGGGTTTCATTTTTGGTGGGAAGAGGGAGGAGGTGAAAAAACAGGTTTTCTTTTACTGCTGCAGGGGATTGAGTGTTGTGAATCTGCCTGTCTAGTCCCAAGAAACTTTACCTGGTGAGCAGTCCTCTGAATTTTGTTGGGATTTATCAGCAACCTCTGCTGGTAGAGGTGTCATAACACTACGGTCAGGGCCTTTGAGACTGAGACTTCTGGCCTGCCAGTCAGTAGGATATCAACAGTATAGTACAAATTTTAGATATCAAAAGATAAGACACTTGTGCTAAATCCTGACCCAGCTACTGGTGGCTAACGTTAGGGGAGTTTGTTCCAGTAGCTCTTCTCTACATCTGGCTCTTCTCAATTGGGATGTTCCATCTCTGGTATTTACGGGATGAGAAGTGGTAAATACACATGCCATACCAATCCCTGCTGTGCATTCAGATGTCAAAGCAACAACAGTATGTAGAATCAGGCCCACCCACAGGGTCAGGACAGCCTCCCTTTCCTGCTGTGAACCTTGCCCAGGCCCCATCAGTTGAATGTAAGCGCCTCCTCTCTGTGGAACCAGGTGGGATGGTGAGTTGGACACCTGCTGGATAAAACAGAGCCACGGAAGTTTGAGCCTCTCCCATTCTTGAGTTTTCCTCAGCATACTTGGATGCATACATCGTGTCTTCACTGTTCACCCTTGGGAACAAGGAGACCTTGGCTCCAACCCTAATTATCTTTTCCAAGCTGGTGAGGTCAAGTTAGAGGCAACGGGAAGGTAGAAGGGGGGGGAAGTGGTATGGAGGGAGAAAGTGATTCTCTGCCAGTGAGCAAGGTACATTTTGGTTTCAAGCAGCACTGGAGCTGCATGTGGCTCAGCCAAACAAACCTCCAGTGTTTTCAGCCCACTCAAAGCCCTCTATCAGGCAGCAGAGTCATCACTACTGATACTATCAGTGTCAGTTTGGGGGACCCCTTGATTCAGTAGCCCCATCCACATTGATTTCTAGTTGGGGCCATGTCATTTATGCCTTTTAGCTGACTCAGACTTCCGCAGTGGTGGCTTTTTTTCAAGAGTGTAGCTTAATCTTGGACATTTGCTGCCCCACTGTCATGATAACATCTCTTACACTTTTTCCTGGTCTAACATAAAAGGGGGCTTTTCAGCAGGCGTGACCAAAGAATTTTATATTACTTTGGATCCTTTTTTTCATTCCCCAGTGACTCATCTTCATCAGCATTATAAACCCAGTTGGGCAGGAAGACTCTTGCTAGTCAATGCCTCATCGTAGGAATTTGCTTCAGAGAAGTCTCTCCAAGAGCATCCACAGCACCCTTATGGCAGCCAGGACCCACTGCAAAAAAAAACTCAAGCCTTTTACAGTCATCTCCAAATAGATCTCATGTGGACATGACAAACTGCAGGAGGAGCTGAGCCCTGAGATGGCCCAGGTGTTGCAATTCTTCCTTGCTCTACAAGCATTATGTTGCCCCCTCATCTCCCGTGTGGACCAGCCAAAGTTCTAATGACTCAACTGGTTTCTGCTCATAGCAGTTGTGAATTTCCCTCCTGGCACACTTGGTTTAGGTACATGTGGCAGTAACTTGTCTATAAAGGGGCAGAACCTTCTGTCTCCACCCTCCTACTCCCTTTGAATCTTAGTGTTAATTGTTACTGTGGGCAGACTTCAGGCTGACCACCCAATTGGCAGGGAAGTCCTCCGCTGCCTCCCCCACCCCTAGCAAGTTTGCAGCAACTGGGACACCATTCCAGCAGCTGTCCTTAAACTTGCTGCCCAGTACTCATCCTGTAACCACCTTCTCAGTTTTTCCTCATTAATAGGTGTCTTAGTTTCCTGGGGCTACCATAACAAAGTACCATGAACTGCATGTCTTAAAACAACACGAATGTATTCTCTCACAGTTTTCGAGACTAGAAGTCCTAAATCAAAGTGTTGGTAGGGCCATGTTCCCTCAAAAGCCTCTAGGGGAGAATCCTTCCTTGCCCTTTCTAGTTTCTGGTAGCCCCAGGTGTTCCTTGGCTTGTGGCAGCATATCTCCAATCTCTACCTGTATCTTCACATTGCCGTCTTCCTTCAGTGTTTTCATATGGCCTTCTCTTCTTTGGGTCCACATGTCCCTCTTCTTATAAAGACTTAGTTAGAGTAGGGCCTGCTCTAATGACCTCATCTTAACTTGATTGCATCTGCGAAGACAATTCTAAATAAGGTCGCATTCACAGGTATCAGGGGTCAGGACTTCATCATATCTTTTGGGGGCACACAGTTGAACTCAGAGCAATAGGCAAATAAGTAGAGGACCATTTATTGTCCAGTTGACCATACAATTTGGTAAACAGGTTTACTGCCAGCTCTAGTAGGCTTCCTCAAATTCCATTTGCTCTGTGAGGTCTCATCCTTCCTGTTCCAGAAAGCCTTGTCTTTTTCAGCATCCTGTTCTTGGTTGCCAAACTTTGGCAAGATCTGTGAGAGATCTGAGTGTTTATCCTACTTGCAAGCCAACTGCCATGGTTTCATGGATGCTGATAGAAGATAACGGGTCTCGTAGGTCAGAAAGAAGGACTTTATTATTCTCTGCACAGCAGGCAGCATGAGTTTTCTATTTGTGCCACTTTTCCCTTCCTTAAGTCCCACAGGGGTAACATAGAGTGGCCCAGGTGAATGCTCTGCATGTGGTCATTTTCATCACAGCTGAAGGATCTCCAGCTTAGGAAACCAAAATCTTTTAGAATGGGCTGCAAACAAACCTGCCTGACCTTTATCCCACAGTGGGGAACATTATTATATTGGACAGTAAGTAAAGGTGTCTTCTTCTCCAGTGGCAGCCACTCTGTCTTCCCAGGCTGTTGGCTCTTCAGCAAACATCCTTGAAAACTAGTCCAGAACCAAAGCTGTCAATTCACAAGATACGCAGAAACACAAGGGACTCACGGGGAATTGTCTCCCGACAGTTGTCTTAAGCCGTTGAGTTTATTGAATTGTACAAATTCTTTTTGTATTCTCTATATAAGACCTTTGACAGATACATGTTTACAGATATTTTCTCCTGGTCTATGGTGTGCCTTTCTGTTAACTGTGTATTTCAAAGGACCAAGTTTTAAATTTTGATGAAATCCATTTTATCAGTGTTTGCTGAAAGTCTCTGCTTTCTGTGTGCTATTTAAGAAATCTTTCAATGTTGCAAAGATTTTTATCCTGTTTTCTTCTAGAAGTGTAATAGTTTTAGTTCTTACATTTAAGTCTATGATTCATTTTTAATTTTTTTGTGTATAATATGAGAGTAAGGGTCAAGGTTTATTTTTCCCATATAGATACCAGTTGTTCCAACACCACTGTTTTATATTTTCCCCATTAAATTACTTTGGAACCTTTTTTCAGAAGTCAGCTGACTATATATATGTAGATCTATTTCTGGACTTTATTCTCTTCCATTAATCTCCATGTGTATTCTTTCACCAATATCACATTGTCTTAATTTTGTAGCTTTATAGTAAGTCTTGAAATCGGGTAGTGTAAGTCTTACAGTCTTGTTTTCTGCCTTTCCATACAAATTTTATTATCAGCTTATCAGTTCTTCCAAAAAGCCTGGTAGGATTTTGATTGATCTTATAGATTTTTTTAATCCATACATTGTGTATTTCAGGAACAAAGAAAACTCAGCTCCACTAGAGGAAACTACCACAGGAAAAAGTGAAGCAAAAAAAAGAAAGATTGCAGAAACTTCAAATGTTATCACTGAGTCATTGCCGTCTGCAGAATCTGAACCTGTTGAAATCGAGGTGGAGATTGCTGAAGGCACAATCGAAGTGGAAGATGAAGGCATTGAAACGTTAGAGGGTGTGGCTACTGCCAGGCAGTCCATAAAGTATATTCAGAGCACAGGTTCCTCTGATGATTCCGCTCTGGCATTATTGGCAGATATCACCAGCAAGTACCGTCAAGGTGATAGAAAAGGGCAGATTAAAGATGAAGATGGCTGTGCCTCTGACCCCACAAGCAAACAGGTAGAAGGTATTGAAATTGTGGAACTTCAGCTGTCACATGTGAAGGACTTGTTCCATTGTGAGAAATGTAACCGTTCATTTAAATTGTTTTACCATTTTAAGGAACACATGAAATCACACTCCACTGAGAGTTTCAAGTGTGAAATATGCAATAAAAGGTATCTTCGGGAGAGCGCATGGAAACAGCACCTCAATTGTTACCACCTTGAAGAAGGTGGAGTCAGTAAGAAGCAAAGAACTGGGAAAAAAATTCACATATGTCAGTACTGTGAGAAACAGTTTGACCACTTTGGACATTTTAAAGAGCATCTTCGAAAGCATACAGGTAATTAGCAAATACTTTATGTTAAAAGTATAGATTTTCCACATTCACTTGAAGCTAAGTGTCTAAATTCTTTTTTCTTATTTTAATTATCACCACAGGAACCACTTCCTGTGTTCCCTAATGTGCCGGCTGAGCACACAGTGTTTTTATAATATTCGTTGAAATATTTATGCTTTCAAAGCAAAATCAGTACTAACTTTGAAAGTAATTTTCATTCTTATATCTTGGCAATTTTTATAATTTAAAAAAAAATACATAAAACGGTTGTGATTCTTTTATTAACGGTTATAGATTATGAGATTTTAATTACAGTGAAACTTCACTGTTAACTGTTTTTACTTTCCCTGCCTTATGTTAACAGATTACATAGATGGGTACATTCGCAAACAATCCCAAATATGTTTATACCTTTGCATACATTTGGTTATCTGTTTTGACCTGGCAGATAGGAAGGCAGTATTTGTCCATCTCCTTCATCTCTCCAAGGGCAAACATGTCAGGACTGGTGCACAGCCAGGGAGATGAAAAGGGTAAGGTCTCTGTACTCTCCTAAGAGCCATCCCAGACGTGAGGGAGATGTCCAGGGAGTCTGCCTTAGAACCTCTGGCCCTTCTAGTTCTGCATCCATCCCTGAGCCTATTTTTCTCCCTGTCAGAGTCCCTGTCCTTGGTCCCACACACCCCAAGCTTTCTCTGCTAGGTCTCCTGTGCCATACACAGGAGTTACCACCATGAATGACTTGGAATCTTGGGGAGTCCCTAAACCCACTGTGACAAAGGTGTGGGGAAAGCAGTTGCTGCAGAGTGCTAAGTGTCAGACTTCTGGACATTTGTTCCCAAGTTCTTACTCTGTGAGATGGTTAAGGCTGTTGAGACTATTAATACAGTGAATACAATATAGTTATCCCACACTATTCAGAATCTTTCTCTTTGATGCTAGAGTTTGGAGAACTTTGGATGAAATTTTTTCGTAGATCCCTTGCTGTCCAGAGTTGCTTGCTACATACTGCTTGAAACTGAGAAAACATAGATTCAAATAGTGTGGGATCCCTCACTATTCAAACCCTTGTTAGTAATACTCAGGAACTGGATAAATAAGTGAACAGCAAGGGAATCTCCTAATTTACTTAAAGGCTTACTATGAATTTAGAAGGCTTTAAGGTAACTAATTTGGGGTAACTAATAGGCATTCATGAAATCTTTGGGGGAAATGCCTTCTGGTTTTACAAACATTATATGTAAAGACCTGTTGTATATTTGGAAACTGCCTAAAGGTATAGTTTTTAGTCCTTAAAAAACAAATAAGCACCTATGTTAACGGTCTTCTGATGAACATGTTTGTGGTAACTGTGGATTAGTTTTGCAAAAGCATTGGTGTACCTGCAGCACAACTTAGTAAATAAATGTTACTTGGTGACTAGCACACTTTGATAGGAGTTTCCAGTACCCCAACAGATAATCACTTCTATATTATTTCCTATCAGTGTGAAAGTAGAAACAATTGTCACTACCTAGTGACTTACCTGTTTGAAAATAGGACAACGCAAACCATTTTGGAAGTTTTTAAATATGCTTTCCAAGCCCTGCACATTGTCTTTTGGATTGAGCAGAAAAGTATAGAGCTGAATCACATTATGTTTTTTTTTAAAAATTTATTTATTTTATCCATTTTTGGCTGCGTTGGGTCTTCGTTGCTGCACACGGGCTTTCTCTAGTTGTGGCGAGCGGGGGCTACTCTTCGTTGCGGTGCGCAGGCTTCTCATTGCGGTGGCTTCTCTTGTTGCAGAGCAAGGACTCTAGGCGCACGGGCTTCAGTAGTTGCAGCACACGGGCTCAGTAGTTGTGGCTTACAGGCTCTAGAGCGCAGGCTCAGTAGTTGTGGTGCACGGGCTTAGTTGCTCCACGGCATGTGGCATCTTCCTGGACCAGGACTTGAACCCGTGTCCCCTGCATTGGCAGGCGGATTTTTAACCACTGCGCCACCAGGGAAGCCCCACGTTATGTTTTATGTCTGTGTTTCCCTTCAAAATGATGTGAGATAACTTAAGTAACTTAGTCAAGTAGTTGTTACAAATTACAGAACCAGATGCCCTTTGAAGGAACAGTTTAGTATGTAAAGCAAACTGAACTTTTATTGTCTTTTTTAACCTCGATCAATTATTGTACTAGTAATTAGTCACAAGAGAGTAGCATATGTGATCAGTGATTTAGTAAATTCAAGAGGAACATAAGTTTTTTTTTTTTTTTTTTAATAAATTTATTTATTTTTGGCTGTGTTGGGTCTTCGCTTCTGTGCGAGGGCTTTCTCTAGTTGGCGAGCGGGGGCCACTCTTCATCACGGTGCGCGGGCCTCTCACTATCGCGGCCTCTCTTGTTGCGGAGCACAGGCTCCAGACACGCAGGCTCAGTAGTTATGGCTCACGGGCCCAGTTGCTCTGCGGCATGTGGGATCTTCCCAGACCAGGGCTCGAACCCGTGTCCCCTGCATTGGCAGGCAGATTCTCAACCACTGCGCCACCAGGGAAGCCCCCAGGAAACAGTTTTTAATTGTGTTTGTGTTAATAAAGGGTGGATCATTTTTCACTTATAACAAACTAAGTGTAAAGATAAATGGTCCCGTTCCTGTTTCCTACTCTCAACATATACATAATACACCCCCCTCAATTTCATATTTTGTATACTTTTATTAGTTTAGTGCTTTGGTTTCTTGTATGTTCTTAAAGCATGCACAGTAATCCACGCTTGATTTGCAAAATTTTGGCTGTTACTTGTCCTGAATTACTTTGTTTCCATTTGGAAAATAGTGATGATAATGCCAGCCTGCTAGGTCATGGAGATAAATTTTAGAGTCCCTGCCTTCAACGAGTTCAAAGTTACGTTAGGGGAGACAAGCAGGCACAATCAGCTAAGTGCTGATAGAGGTAAGCACAGAGTCTTATGGGAATGCCTGCTTGTGCTGTTTATGATGAAAGAGACAAGGATGGCTTCCTAGAGGGTTTACCCTATGACTCCCAAAGGAAAAGGAGTTAGCCAGGAGATAAACGTTCCAGACAAAAGAAATTAAGTGTACACAGACATAGAGGAGAGATAAGTCACTCATTTGGAGTACTTGCTAGCAGGTTGTTATGTCTGGAGGATTGGGTCCGAATGCCAGGAGATGCAGCTAAAGAGTTTGGAGGGCTGACCATGTGGCGTGCACTTAGGCATCATGGACGATCTCCCAGTGGTTCAAGGACGAGAGAGAAAGTGATGGGAGATGAGGCTAAGATCATGTAGTTATTTTCATTTAAGTGCTGTAAATGAGTTTGGATTTTTATCTTGAAAGACTCTGGATCACTTTAAAGAAATTTAAGCCAGGGAGTTTTCTGATTAAATTTATGCTTTAGAGAGAGAGAACTGGCAGGATAGATTGGAGTGGGTGAAGCCTACTGGGCCTAATTCGAAGGCTGTTGGAGTAACCTAAACAAGGATGGGGGATTGAATAAAGGCAGTAATAGTGAAAAAGGGTTGGAGATACAACATTAAGTAGGCAGAATCAACAGGGTTTGGTGATTGGTGAGATGTAGGGGTAAAAGAGAAGGTGACTCCCAGCTTTCTGATTTGGGTGGCTACATGATTGGAAGTTTATTAATTTAGAAAGAAAAATATAGAAGGGTAAGATTTGTGGGTGGGGGGAGAGAGCCAGATATATTGACAGATATGCCTGTGGAACACCGCATGTGAAAGAATCCAAAGATGACCTGTAACCATGTTTTCAAGTAATTGTTCTCTAGTTGCCCAGAGAGGTAGTGTGGAATTGTAGGAAAAAATCTGGGTCCAGAAACCATAATTAGATTCAGGCTCCAGTTTTTTTTGTTTTGTTTTTTTTTTTTGGGCCACACTGCACAGCTCGCGGGATCTTAGTTCCCTGACCAGGGATTGAACCCTGGCCCTGGCAGTGAAATTGCCAAGTCCTAACCACTGGACCGCCAGGGAATTCCCAGGCTCCAGTTCTGACATTTGTCAGCTTGATGAACTTTATCTTTGGGCCTCTTTCCTTGTCTGTGTAAATAAGAATAATGACGCCTACTTTACAGGGTTGTGACAAATAAGAGAAAATGATAAAAGCATTTGGAAGACTGTACTTTCTACACATCTAAAGTATAATCAATCTCTTACAATTCCTAGATTTTATTGGGCTTATTAAACTAATTTTTTAAATAGCAGAAGCTCAGAAGATGTGCACTGAAAAGTGAATCTCTTTCCTACTTAAATAGATATCCCCAGAAGCAGTTACTGACATTGTTTTCTTATTTGTCCTTCCAGATATATTCTTTGCATTTTCAAGTAACCATAAACAGACACACACAGACGTTTTGAAACAAACAAACAGGAGCATGCAATACAATGTTACGCCATTTAATTTATCTTGAACTCTTTTTAATGTGTGAAACATTCATGAATCTACTTAATTTTTTTCACTGTGGCTGCGTGGTATTTCAGTGTTTGGGTATGCCATAATTTACTTAACCACTCCTGTGGATACACTTTTAGGTTGTTGCTAGTCTTTTACTATTACACACTGTGCTGCAATAAACACACCTGTACATAATCTTTGTGTACATGTTCAAATAACTTAATTTTTGACAGCAGAATTGCCAAGTCACAGAATATGTGCATTGTAAATCTTGGCAAATATTATCAAGTTGCCCTTTAAAGAGGTTATGAAAATTTTCAGCTGTAGGCTTCATTTATAGTGAAAAATTATACACTATTAAAACTATTCTAGTTAGCAGTATCTCCCAACATTTGGGGAGTTGTAAAGGAGTTTCTGTGCCAACAATAATTCTAGGTGATTAGGTCTTCTCTCTCAAATTAATTTTTTCATCTCATGAAAATTATATAAAAAATAAGCTATAATTGTTTTGTCAGGGATAAAACACAGCTCAGAGTTACTTGACTGTGTCTGTTCCACGTGAGTATGAGGGTCATGCTAGGACCAGATCATCACTGAGGTTCCACCTCTGAAATCTTAGTCCTGTTCTCTACAAGCATCATCCTGTCTCTTGAATTCTCACTGCTTTCCTTACTTTGACTGTGGGCGTCTACCTCATTTAGCCTTCCTGTCTTTCATACCCCTTTCCACATTCAGTATTTTTATTTAATTTTTTAGCGGACAATTTACATACCTCCCCCACCCCTTCCTTTAAGTTAGTGTGATAATTTTCCATAATAAACTACTTAAAGAGAAGCTTTGGTCAAGAATGGAATGAAATAGCAAAACAAAAAAACAAAACCCAAATCACTGCTGCTCTTTAAAAAGCCAACACTTTCACCAATTATCCTCAAACAAAACACACAACAAGGTTTGCGCCATATGTGTCTTCAGTGTTTCCTGGCGGCCGGCTCTCCTGCCCATGATGCAAATGGCGCAGCTGCCCGGCGCAGCCTGTCCGTCCTCATGGTGGATCTAGGAGGCTCGCTTAGCTTCACATTATCCGAAGGCCCTGGATAGAAGACTCTAAGGTCTTGAAATCCCAAATGGTCATGGCTCCATCGATACCAGTAGTGCAAAATCTGCGACAATCTTGCTTGTCCACCTCATAAATAGACACTTGAGTGATGCTGTTCTGGTGCAGCGTCTCCAGGGCCGTGTTGCGGTCCTCGGTCGTGGCCCGCTTGTCCATGTTGAGGAAGCGCTCCGTGGCCGACATGTTGCGCTGGATGCTCTGTTTCGGGATGTCTAGCTTGGAGGCGAAGGTCAAGCAGCCGCGGTCGGCGCAGCTAAAGAGCATGGGGCAGCAGTCACGGCCGGCGGCCACGACGCTGTTCTCCGAGACGAAGCGCACACTCGGGAGGGGCAGGAACTCTGTCTTCAGAGTTGAGACCGGCACACTTTTTGAGGCATCGGCAACGGACACTGTGCTGTCGTGGCTGACCCAGGCCAGGCGGCTCCCGCTGGCGGAGAAGCTGACCCCGTGCACCCAGCCGCCAGTGCCACTGCCACCAAACTCTGACATCAGCTGACCAAAAGGCATCTTGCTGCCCCAGGGTGTACTGGCTGGCTTCTCATCCACTTCTTTAATGTAGGCAGAAAACACTCTGCCTTTCAAATCACAGGATCCTGCTGCCAGCAAGACGTTGTTGGGATGCCAGTCCAAGCTGAGGACCGTGGAGCGAATGGGTTTTTTAATGTGCTTGCTTACCCACCGGTCATTTTCGGACTCAAAGTAACAAACAGAAATGAGTCGTGCTCTGCTGCCCACAGCAAATTTGTTCTGTAGCGGGGACCACTTGACAAAAGTGGCTGCACGGTTAATTCTCAGGATCACCAGGGTCGGCTTCCAGGCACCGTCTTTCTGACTCCACACGTAGGCATTGCGGTCAGCCCCACAAGTGACGACACGGTCACTCTTGGGAGCCCAGTCGTTACCTGTGATGTGTCCACTGTGCTCCTTGAGTTCATGAGCTTTCACCCGCTGGCTCCCGTTCTTCTCATAGATGTGGACTTCGTGGTTATTGGGGCTAAGGGCAATCTGGGTACGATCCCTGTTCCAGGCATGACAGGTGATTGGCTCTAGTAAAAACTGACGCAGGGACATTATCCTTAGTGCCTTCGAAGGACAGAAAGCTGGGGGTCGGGGCCGTCCGAACAGGCTCGGAGCGTTGAATTTGCGGACTCTGGTCAGTCAACGCGAACAGGCTCCGGCAGGCGCGGGCGGAGGACCGAGGCCCTGCTCCCTTTGGCTTTTGAACCCTACATCCTGGAATTAATTATTGCAGTCATTTACTTCTGCTCCCTGCTGAGCACTGCTGGAAAAAATTCTTATCAGACCTTAAGTTAGGCCTTTTGGTGTCTGATTTATATCTTTCCTTTCCTAATTGGCATTCCAGACCTTCAGTGCAGCACTCAAGACCTCTGCCCACACCCCACCCCAGCAGGTGACATGTTTATCTGACTTCCTACCCCCAACCTAGCTGTGTTGTAAACTATGTGGTTCCTCGTTGTCTCCTTCTGTTTTATTACAGAGAAAGATATTTCCCTTTTCTTCAAGGCCAATCCTGAATCCCACACCTTGATGTCTCCTCCAAGACCATGTTTCATCTGTCATTCCTACTACTCTCTCCTTCTCCATTGGTTCCTTCTCCTTCAGCAAATAAGTAATGACTCTCTTCTGGCTTAGAGAACCTCTTATTGACATGTCCCCCTCTAGCCACGTCTCCTCTTTACTTCCAAGCCTTCTTGAAAGAATTTCTGTACTGACAGTTTCCATTAACTTGCCTCACTCATGCTCCCTTATCCCACTGTAGTGTGGCTTCTGATTCCACCATACCACTCACAGTGTTCTTGCTAGAGTTATTCCAATCCCCTGTTGTTATCCTACCTGATCTTTCTGTTCAGTTAGGCGCTGTTTATTACCTCATCTTCCTGAAATTTCTTTCTTAATTTTCCTCAGTGTTCTTTCCTTCTACTTCTGGCTATTCTTTTTTTCTTTGCTTGCTTCATCTACCTGCTGTTTTAACTGGATGTTTTATTGGATTCTGTATCTGTATGTCAGTCCACCCTCTGTTTAGCTCCAGATTTGTCTATGTAACTATCTACCAGATTTTCCACTTTGAGTACCTCAGACTCACTGACTCAAAAATGAATTTATAATCTTCCCTAGCACATCCCACTCCAAACCTACTGGGACTTCTCTGTTCTTTATTCTGGTTGGTATTCTAAGCCAGAGATCTGGGAGTCAGTATGACACCTCCCTCCTTACCCCTCACCTGCCATGCTGTTTTACACTTCTGTGCCTCTGCCTAGAATAACCTACTTCTTTCCTGTCCTTCGCTCATTCCACTCCAGGCAGAATTCATCACTCTCCTCCTCTGTACTGCTGCAGTCCCATTTCCCATTGCCCTCTTCTCTGTAACAGGCCTTCTGTGGTGCATTGCATTTGTTTATGTTCCTGTATTTCACCTTCCTGAAATACTCTGGCCTATGATATGAAGTTTTTAAAAACAAGGACAGTTTATCTTCATTACCTAGCACGTGGCCTGGCAACACAATAATTGCTCAAAAAATGCTTGTGGAATGGAGAGGGATGCATGTCCCCAAAAAGGAAATTGACCTTGATTTTTATCTAAGGGAAAATATACAATTTTTTAAGAAATGCAAAAACGTGGAACAATATTCAGATCCAAATTTTATTTCTTTGCCAGAGCACAGATATAATTACAAGAATCATTAAAAACTTACTATTTCCACCTCTTAGAATAGTTTTTTGGATGTGGTGGAAACATCTGAGTTATAAATTCTGATCCTTCTTTCAAGAAGGTGCTATTAGAATTAACCAAAAAGAAAAAACTTTTTGCATTTTCTGTTTTTCTTAATTTGTCAATATGATTTTTTTCCTATTCTAACAGGTGAAAAACCTTTTGAATGTCCAAATTGTCATGAACGATTTGCTAGAAATAGCACCCTCAAATGTCACCTGACTGCATGCCAGACTGGAGTGGGGGCAAAAAAGGGAAGAAAGAAGCTTTATGAATGTCAGGTATGTGTGGGTGTATTCCGTCCTTAGCAAAGGAGTCTGCGTTTGAAATCATTAGAAGTGAAGGGTGACAGACCTAGAGCAAAGGTATAGAGCTGACAACTTTAGAAAGAAATGAGAGTAAAGAACATCATTGTCCTGCTTTCATAAGGGGGTATAGTAATAGTAGTAGTTGTTGTTTTTACCCAACCCTAGATGATACCAATGTCAATAAAACTATGTCCTAAGTAACATAGTCTGAAACTATGGTTATTCTTAACTATAGAACAATCATTAGAATTCAGGAGTGGGGTGGAGGAGGCAGACCAGCTATAATTGGCAGCTCTTCCATGATTAGTGTGTATTTATCCCACATGGTGAAATTGTTCTTAATGTTGATATCACGGAAGAAATTATAATAGTGTTACTTTATAGTCCTTTAATATAGGCAATATTAAAATGTTTCCCCAAAAGGATTTAAGTTGTTAGCTAATCAGGTAAAAGATCAAATAAACAAAAGAATTATGAAATTCCCTTAGACTATGTTACACATGTCATATTTATAACATTTTCAGAAAAATCTTCAACTTTTTTCTTATAGAGAATAAATGCATCCATATTTCCTTCAGTTTGAATATAAGTGTTAACACCAAATGTTTGGTTATTTCAGGTCTGTAATAGTGTGTTTAACAGCTGGGACCAGTTCAAAGATCACTTGGTAATACACACTGGAGATAAACCCAACCATTGCACTTTGTGTGACTTGTGGTTTATGCAAGGAAATGAATTAAGGAGGCATCTCAGTGATGCTCATAATATTTCAGAGCGTCTAGTAACTGAAGAAGTTCTTTCAGTAGAAACACGTGTGCAAACTGAACCTGTGACATCAATGACTATTATAGAACAAGTTGGGAAGGTGCACGTGTTACCATTGCTTCAGGTTCAAGTGGATTCGGCACAAGTGACTGTGGAACAGGTCCACCCAGATCTGCTCCAGGACAGCCAAGTGCACGATTCACATATGAACGAGCTTCCAGAACAGGTCCAGGTAAGTTATCTAGAAGTGGGTCGAATTCAGACTGAAGAAGGTACCGAAGTACATGTAGAGGAGCTGCATGTTGAACGGGTAAATCAGATGCCAATGGAAGTACAAACTGAGCTTCTAGAAGCAGACTTGGATCAAGTGACCCCTGAAATCATGAACCAAGAGGAGAGAGAGCCTACCCAAGCAGATGCTGCGGCGGCGGCTAGAGAAGATCACGAAGATGCTGAGGGTTTAGAGACCAAATCAACAGTGGATTCCCAAGCTGAAAAGTCAGAAAATGAGAACAGAACACCTATGCCAGTTTTAGAATGAAATAACAAATGAATATATTTTTAAATTTATGTGTTGAGTTTTTGAACTGATGATGGGCAGTGTGACTGTCCTTAAGCTAACAGACATGTGGACCAAAGTTAAGCTCTTTCCTGTTGTGTTGAACTGTTTCTATTGAAACAAACTGATTTTCCCCCACTTGATGCCACAGAGGAGGGATCTTTTCCATAAGTGAATGGGAAGCTTTGAGAAGTATATTTCTGGAAAACTGAAATGGATTATATTCTTATTATACAGTTGGGTACGAATGTATCTATTTTCATTGTGGTAAGGGTTCTCCTTTCTCTCTCTGCCCAGTCATGTCCTTCCTCAAGTTTTTTTTTTCCCCATATTGTAAAATCAAACGTAAAATCATTAGAATACAAGTTTATGTATTCTAATGCATGTTAGAAATATTTGAATATATAGGAAACACAAGGCTGCATGAAGAAAAGTGCATTGTTACTGTGCAGTTAAATTTTGGCTTCTGGCTTTCTTTAGCTTGAACAACACTCTTGTCTACCCTGACAGTCACAGATGTCATCTCTGCAACAGAAACGGTGGTGGTGGCGGCAAATTTCTAGAATGTTTAAAAACCAACCACACCCATGTGCCTTTTCAAATTCAACTAAACTTCTGTAAAGCGCCTCTGGGTCTTTCAGAGTTTGTGTTGCAAGGAGCAATGTAGGTCATGCTATAGCACTCGGTATTTTCCTTACAGTGACAGCTACCGGTTCTTTTTCACTTCAGTTAGATTGAGAAATTTCATTCAGTGGCGGCTGAAGGGCCATTTTCAATTGGGAAAATTCACTTATATCTGTGGTAAACTTTATTTTGATGAAAAGTTGCACTAGTATTTTACCACCAGATGAAAAAAAAGATGAGCATCACTTAAAAATTAATGTATTTAAAAGTACAGAGAAAAAACATGTATATAATATATTAGGCTTTGTTTTGAATGAATCTTTTTCCCCAATCCTTAATGTAAAGATCTTGTGCTATAACTTTTAAAGCCATACAAATAAGAGTGCTAAACTGTGGACTTAAAAGTAGGTGTGTAAATATTTTTAATCAGTATTACTTGGAAAATAAAATATAACAACCACATACACCAATATGCTATTTTCTTTACCTGTTAAATATTGGGAGATATTTACATTTTTAAAGTAAACTTTAAAATTATGTGTTCATGACTCTTTTTTCACCTTACCAGTGTGGAAGTTGGTTTGTGGCCAGAGATGTCTTCTCATCTGTATTAACATGACTGATAACACGAATTGAGATATAAAATTCTCAGTACACATCTCCAGTCCCCAAAAATCAGTTCAAAAGAGGAAGGAGGAAGAGGTTGATATTTGCTCTTCTGTATGGTGGAGCACAATAGCCAATGGGATTTTAGTACAGCCTATTTTAAAAATACTTTCTCCACTTACTAGTGTGTTAAATTTAAAAGATCAATTCAACATGACTTTTAGTAATGCTGATGTTAAATGGTATCACATTTTATGAAATTACTGAAGAGGATGGCTTTACACAACTGGAGAAGTCATGGATTTAAAGATAATAGGAATTAGAAGGTGGTTTTTATTTTAGGATCAAAGTGTATGAACATTTCCAAGTCTGTTCTCTTTGGCAGTTGGGTATCTGCTACAAAGCTTATATTTTTATTTATATATATATATATTTTTTCTTTTTTTGAAGTCAGAAAATACTAATGATAGAATTATATCATATTGAATTTTTCAGTTTGCCTTAAGATGTCCATGTTCCTGAGTTAGTTGTAGTTTAAAGAAATGTTTACATTCCTGACATAACTGTGGTCTCAAGTATATAAATTATTAGTTAGTATCTAGTGAATTTTGAATGCTGAAAATAGCTCATGCTGTGCCCTTAAGCCAAGGTATGAAACAAGGTTTATTTTTAAACATAATCTTTCTAGAGCCCTGACCACAAGGTAGAGATCAGGGACAAAGGCACAGCAAAGCATTAAAATTATCATTTGAGTTTTTAGATTTGGCAAGGCCTTTCAGAACAGGTTTGAGGGACAGGTATAGTTCATTTTACTTTTCCCAAAAGTGAAGGCTGTATCAGTGTGCTCCAAATGCCAGTAAATTTGATTGCAGAAGAGAGAAAGCTACCCACTGGTGGTAAACCTTAGGTTGACTAGGACTTGGCAGTTCATAAAGCATTTTACGGTAACAGCTATTAAAAACCATGATGTATATTGAAGTACTGAACTGGGTATTTTGTTCCTCTCACTTTACTCCTACTGGAGTTTTTAGCTAGGTCTACAGTGTGACACCTGGGCAGTAGTGCCAGACATTGGTCATCATAGGAATCCCAAGAGCTCTGGAGAATGATAGGAGAGCCTCTTCTATCTCCCCTACTCCACTGTTCAACAGCAGTTCTTTGATTATCTGACACCAACTGGGTTTCCTTCAATTCTGACAGTACCAAGAGTTAACATAGATTCCAGAAGTTAGAAGTACCACAAGATTGCCCCCACTTCAGACACCAGCTGACAATAGAGTCCCCAGGGTACCCACACTTCTGCCTGGCCAACTACAAATTAGGTGTTCCCACCCCTTCCCAGGTTCAATAATGTTCTAGAATGACCCAGAATTCAGGAAAGCACTGTACTTAGGAGTGTAGTTTTATTATAAAGGATACAAACCAGGAACAGATGGGAGGAAGGACATGCATAGGGCAAAGCTGGGGGGAGAAGTGTGCAGCACTTCCCTGTCCTGTCCTGGTGCTGCACCCTCCCAGCACATGGGTGTGTTTACCCAGATGCTCCTTTAACATTGTTTACTTAAGTTTCATTACCTAGACATGATTAAGTTATTGGCCATTGATTATTGAACTCTCTCCAGTCCCTCCTACTTCCCTAGAGATCTTGGGGGTGAGGCTGATAGTTCTAGCCCTCTGATTCATATGGTTGATTCCTCTAGTGACCAGAGCCTAAAGTCACCTCATTACATAAACTCAGGTATGGGCTTGTTAGGAATAACAAAAGACGTAACTCAGGAAATTGCCAGGGTTCTAGGAGCTTAGTGCCAGGAACCAGAGACAAAGACTGAATACATAACTTTTTTATTATACCGTATGTATCATCTGAGATTCAAAGGAAAACTAACTGAACCCTCATGTCAATACATTTAAAATCTAGAAATCTTTTGGATATGTACCAAAACAGAAGGATCTTACAGTCTTACCATTTAAAAAGGCTGCCATCCTCCTACTATTGAAAGTAGAAATATTTTCATGGAAAGGTAAGTGCTTCTCCAACTACATTCAGTTTTGAAGTAATATTTCAAGATTAAAGAAGTCCATGAGAGTCTTCTAATTACCCACTTTATACTTTGAATAAGCAAACAGTATTGACTGAGGCCTAGATGTAGATAAAGTGTCAACCAGTAAATCAAGTGGATTTTAATGCACATCTTCAACATGGGTTGATTGTTCTAAACGAACAAATGAACAATTAAAGACCAAACAAATGGTCTTTAAAGTGTTCACATGGAAACAGTTTTATAACTGTCATGTAAAATTACAAGTAAATGACCTCTTAAAAGTTTAGCCTGATTTTGTTGGAGGTAACATAATAGCTTTGAATTTATTAACACTAACCACTGTGTTTGTTATATCAGGAGAGAGAAACCTAAGCTGAATGTTTTTCATGTGTAATGTGCTGAGCTGTGCCATGGCTCTTAAAGAATTTGTCATAAAGGATTCAAGTGAGAAGCAGAAGGAATTAAAACTATCACCATCAGTTACTGAGATCCATTATATTTGGAGGCCTAGAAGTGTACTGCTTTAGAACCATAAATGTAGAGGCTGTCATTATCATAAATGTATGCTGAATTTACAGAATATCTTAAAACTAGTACATGTTCTATAAATGTTACTTCATTAGTTCTGTTGACATGGTACGTAGGAAGGCAGCATGTGAATTCATAATTTTTTTCTCCTTAACTCTCCCACAACCTAATACGACACTAAATATGACACATACAACTGAAGTGATGCCCACCTTGATATTTGTACCAAAATACAGCCTAGGAGAGAAAAATCTTGTAACAATAGCGTCATTTGTGAATCACTTATTATATGCCAAGCACTTTACATTTAATCATCTCAATGACCTCATGAGGTAATTAACATTATTAGCTATCATTTTACAAATAGAGGAAACTAAGAGGAGGAGATGAGAAATAGCTGGTAGAAAGTGGAGCCAATATTTGAAACCAGGGAGTTAGACTCCACAGACTACACCCTTGATCACTAAAATACAGTTACCTCTGTATGAGATCTGTTTGTGGCTGACAATATTGGATTGCACAGAGCATAAGTCAAACACCCATTTTCCTTTTGTAATTTACATCAGCCCTTGATGGGGTTGGGGTGGGGGAACAGGAGATCAGAAAAGGTGGCAAAACACATGGAGCAAATTGCCTTTTGGTAGCTCCTTGCCAGTCTCCTTGCCTTGAGACCACACCATCTAGGCAATGGTTCTGCAACAACAGCGTGCATCAGCATTTTGTTAAAACGCACAATTCAATTGGTCTGGGTAAGGACCCAAGAATTTGCATTCCTAACCTTCCCAGGTAATACACTGGGTTTAGTCCTGGAACCACACCTGGAGAATGGCTGACACAGAGTACTTAAAGGAAGCACAAATGACTAGCCAGTGGCACTAACTTGTTTTGAGGGTCTCTTCTTTTTTTGTAGCGTAGTCAGGTGCTACTCAAAATATCTTGTTACTTGTTGTTCATGTTTACTATTCACGTAATGGACTGGACTAAGACAACAGTCTTGGATTTTTTTGTTTCAAGAGCATTCTACGTATTCTCAGTAATGAATTGCCTTTATAATGTTTCTGAAATGAAAATGCCACAAAGACATGAAATGTTAGAGAATAAGAAATTAGAAACTGGAAAATCACAATAATTGAAAAATTTTGCTTCCACTGGGTAACTCAAATATACTTTAGAGACAAAACAATAGCGAATTATCTGCTGAGGAGCAAATGTCAATGTATGAATTCACCTAAGAAGAGCTAGATCATTAACTGGTTGGGAGTTTGGTAGACCACCCATATTAGAGCAGTAACTGTGTCCTCTGAAATAATAGTTATCAATTAGATACAGCTATGAAACACTATGGAGGGAATAATAGGGGTTCAGAACCCTAGTCCAGTTGAAATGGTGCTTATGAAAAACTAAAGACAAAAATCAAACAAAAGTAACTATTTGATTCTGACAACTTTTCATGAGATAATTTCACTACAGGATCAATGGGCCCAAAGCCTTCATCTGTTCACTGTCCAACTGTAAATAATACCCAAGTGCTGATTATAAGAAAATATCACACTTATTGCTATACTTGGCTACATAGTCAAAATTTTGGAGTATAGTTGCTACTATAGGGAATCTCAGCAACTCAAATTTTTTAATGAAAATTACTTTTAAAATGAAAACTTTTTGTATGAAAATATCTCAAGATCACAATTTGGGGTTTTTTTCTCTCCCCCCTCTCCCTCCCACATCTCTCTCTTTTCTCTGTTGTACTTTACCTTTAGAAAGAAAGCTCAATATTGAACATTAATGACTAAATGATGAGGCAGGGAAGTCTAAAGTGAATTAAAGTATGCAGTATATCAATAGAATTTAAGCTGACCGGCAGAAGGAGTAGTGGTACCTCACTCAGCTGCTGAAATTTACAACCTTTTTTTCTACTTTGTTGTTGTTGTTAAATTATACTTGCTCAAGTAGAAGATTCACCTATATTAGAAAAATAAAGTTAAAAACTACTCCAAGACCCATTAATCAGAAATAACTATTGTTAACATTACATGAATATCTGTCCATATACATATGCACGAGAGAGAGAGAGAGAGAACTTTTAAAAACAGAATTGCCCTGCGAGCCTTAATTCTTTTGGTTTAATTTTGCTTGAATTTAACAGAAATAAGAAGGGAAGCAGGATACATGGATAAACCTCAGATAAATGTTTCTTTACTACTAGTCCTTTAAAGGTTCCTATAAAATTAAGGAAAAAGGGATTTTAATAAATACTAATTGTCAGTGATTCAATTTGATTTGCTAATTATATTTGCATTGTCAAGGCTTATAAAGTCAGTGTGCAGATTAAACAGCTGATTAATTACAGCACAGAGAGAATTTGTGAAATAGAAGACAGAGCTGAAGAAATTACCCAGAGTCTGAAAGAAGGTAAAAATCTGGAAAATATGAAAAAAGGCATGAGCTAGAATGAGGGGGTCTGACACACATAATGTTCAACTGGAAAACCTGAAAGGAAGATAAACATGGGACAGGGATCATATTCAAAGAGATATTGTCTGAGAATGTTTCTGAAGTGTCTGTAAGACATGAAGTCTCAGACTCGGGTAGCACACAGAACCTTAACAGCATAAATAAAACAAATTTTCCTGGAACAGGATATACCTTTTGAGTTACAGGTTCAACTCTACAGCAATATGCAGTCTTAGAAAACTTTTGCTCTGTGTCTGCTCCCAAGATATGTCAAATATCCCTACCAGGAGAGAGGAAGGAGAGTGGAGGTAGGAAAACCCCATGAATAGCCCAGGTTCACATTCAACAGGGATGCTATGTATCAGGTAACTTAATGACCAGAAAATAAGAGTAGAATGTCCCTATATGCCCTAGAACAGCACTAAAGGTGGAAAGATCCCTCAAAACCTGAAATAAAAATAATAGCTACCATTTATTAGGCATTTATTAGAGGAGGTTCTGACATTAGGGCCCCAGCTACGTAGAGACTGTGATGAAAGGAGTAGACAGATACATTGTCAGTGGGGGGGTCCTCCTGACTACCACCTGAGCCCATGGACTCCAGATTAAGAAAACCTAGTTTACTGTTTTCCAGAAACGTTGTCTCAATTCTCACAACTCCCAGATTACAGGTGAGGAAACAGACTAGAAGGTGCTTGAAACCAGAGTGTCATATAAGTAGTAAGTAACAGAGCTACGAGTCAAGGTGTAGCTTTATGACTCAAGAATCTACACTTTTAGCCACTGTCAATGTTACTCAAAGTATAGAACAAGGACCTCCTGCATTAGAGTCAGTTGTTCCTAAGAATGTTTTTGACTTCTTTTCCGCTAACACAAGGGAGCAGGGTTTAGCAAACTAAATTTTAATGAGCTCTGCAATAACATGAAACTGTCTATACTGTCTTTATAGGTCTTACAGTTTCATCAATTCTTTTGGAAAATAATATTTTTCTGACATTAAAATTTTTCTCTGACATATACACCCATTGTAGAAAATGCAAACAACACTGGAAAGTATTAAGATCGTTTAAATCACCTGAGATTCTGCCACATAACCAAAAACATTTCCAATGTCTGTTGTAGTTCCTTCTAGTTATATATATCACAGATTTCTGTCATTCTGTTTTGTAACTTTTGCTTTCACTTAACATGTTGAAAATATTTCCCCATACTATTCAAAACAAGAAATTTTAACCTCTATATATTACTGTTACATTGTAATCAACCTATTGTTGAATGGCCCTTTCTAGGAGAAAAACAACACTTTTTTCAAATGAAGAGAACTGAACCATGAGGTCAGCCCTGTATGGCTGGGTATCCCGGGATTCCCAAGGGAAGGGAAGGCATGAAGGAAGGGTTTATGATTTGAAAGGGAGCAGGCCCTAGCAGCATGTCTGCAAGAGAAATTGGGGTATAGGGGGCTCCTGGAATGGAGTCTGGCCAATGGACTTTAAGAGAAGTGGTTTCTGAGGCTGAGTTTTAAGTTTTCCTTTTCTATGATAGCCTAAAGTTTTCAGTAACCTCTTAATTCTCTAGAATCGAGCATCGGCTTTGCCCTCTGGTGCTGTACGGGTCCGTACACGGTGGGAGGGCCTATGACAGAGTACACGTCAGGTTGGGAGTTTGAGGCTCTTGGTATCTAGGCAGTTTCTTTATGAAATCCTGCTCTGTGTATTGTCATGTTGTAGGATTCAAGGAGTATTTTATATTTTAAAAATATGCAATGATTTATCCTGTATTTTATTGTTTTAGAGAGACTGACGGCATGTATTAAGATTACTCCTTTTAAAAAAAGTCCTTTTGTCTTTTGAGGAGAAGTCCTCCCTTTAAAGTCACACTTTTCTCACAGAGAACCTTTATCCTACACAGGTAGATGACCACTCTTACAAAACAAGGAAGCAATTATTCTAGGTTCTCTTGGTTTTCCTGCCAATCTCAATGGTCAGTCTGTGGAGCTGTCCAAGGTTTTATTTCTTGTCTTTCCTGTTCTGGCCCCTTTAATCATCATACAAAGAGGCAGCAGAGGGTAGTAAGGAAGAGCTGCAGACTCGTGTGACCTTGAGCAAGTCAAATAACGTTTCTGGGCCTCAGTTTCCTCATCTATCAAAACAGGGATGGTAATAAGAGCACCTAACTAAAAAGGTTATTGTGAGGATTTAATCGGTTACTCTTTGTGAAAGTGTCACAGTTCCTGGCAAGTAGTGAAGAAAGGAATCTTTGGATACCCTAATTTCTACCATAAAAGGGTTTTAAACTTAGGTTATTTTTCTCCTCAGCTCTTTCGATTTTGTAAATACACCCTGGTAATCATGAATTGAGGATGCCGCAACAGGAGGAGGAGGAAAGAGTGTTCACTGAGCTGTGACTTAGGGCTCCTAATCATGGCTCTGCCATTAACTAGCTGTGTGGCCCTTGTTAAGTTAATTGACCTCTCCGACTTCGATTTCCTCCTCTGTAAAATGAAGGACTTGAACTTCAATAAATCATCTCTATGCTTCAGTATTCGGTGAATCGCATTCCCTCCTTGTTTGTAGACTGGAAAAATATTTGGCACCTACCATTAGCCAGAGAGTCATAGCTGCGGTGTACACAGGAAGTTAGGGGTCCACTGCCTAAGTGGCACCAAAGGAACAGGGCCTAACATATGCAAGGACTCCACGCTGAGGGTGGCATTAGCGCTTATTTCTGCAGAGCCTAAACCCTGCCAGACTCACCTGAAGGAGCCGTCACTCTGGTTTGCTAGAAAACCCCGTTCTGTTAGGAAGATTACTGGGTCGCTGTCTCCCAAGGACACGGAAACCTTTTTTATCCAGAGGCTGGAGTGGCTCAGTACGAAGCGTGAGTTGGGAGCTGTGTCAACCCTCTTTCGGCTGTGTGGCCACTTCGCATCCGTGCTCTAGGAGGCGTCCTCTCTGCGGCAGGGCCAAACCCCCTCCTCGAGTGTCTGCGACGGGTGTCCCCGCGCCGCGCGCCCCACTCCCTCCAGCCCCTCCCGCCTGGCTGCCATAGAAACCGACCTACGAAGTCCAGGCCCGCGTCCCGGTACCCCGCGGGCCTCCCCTTCCCCCACCTCCGCCGGGCCAGCCCCCCGCTCCGGATTGGTCCTTCGGGAAACGCTGCGGGGCGACTGGGTCCCCTCGGAGGAGCCCGGGCCGGGCCGGTGGGTGGGGTTTGCCGCGGCCGCCGTCCGTCAGGTCGGCCACCCCTGACAGCTCCGGGAGCCTACAGCGCGGCCGCGGCGCCCCGACACACATGCACCGCCCGCGCCCGCGCCAACCACCGGGAGCACCTGGCCGGGCGCCGCGCAGCCGACTCCGCGAGAGGAGCTCGCCACCAAGGTAAGCGAGGGCTGCGGGGTTCGCAGCCAGCACCCCACCCGGCAGCCCCTTCCTCCGCCAGGCTGCCGACCTGGGTGCTGAGGAGGGACGCCTCTCCTCCCCGTGACCCGAGGAGAAAGAAAGACACAACTCCTGGCGGGGGTGGGCGACTTGGGGTTAGGAGAAGATTAGGTGCTTTTTAGGGGCGCCCCCTCCCAGGCCCAGCGCGCCTGGGAGGAGAGCGCGTTGGAGGCGGAGACCGGGGTGTGCCGGCGCATGGGGCCCGTGCCCGGGGGCGTGCGCCCGGGGTGCGTGTGCGCCTGTGTCCCGGAGTCCCGGCTTGGTGCGGGCACCCGTGTCTGGGGGCGCGCCCTGAGCCTCGCCCCGCGCACACCAGCTGCGCGCCACCAGCGCTCCCGGGCGCAAGCCCAGAGCTCGAGAGTTTGTATCGAGGGCCGGGGACCTGCGTGACCCCGGCTGGCAGTGGGCAGTGGAGGGAACTGACAGTGAACGGCTGTGGCCCAGAGGAGGGAACCCTCCACCACCACCCACGCCACGACGCGCCCTAAAGGAAAACGCTCCTTTTGAAAGACTGTACAAGTAAGGAAGAACCTGTCTCCTCTTCCCTGAGGTCCCTTCAGGAATATTAGGAGCTCGAGGATTGGGCGATGCGACCCGGAGAGGATAGCAACAGGGTCTTTAAAATGCCGTCTCCGATCAGCTTTGTGTGCCTCACACAATATCGGAGCTGATGGAGAGGTCCAGGCAACAGATAAAGGTGCTCCTAGCCCTAATAAGGGTAGCGGAGGTTCAGCCCTCTGCACTTTTTTTCTTCCTTTCTCTCTCTCCCTCCTCCCGGCGTCCCTCCCGGCCTGTCTCCCCAACCCCTCCCCGTTTTCGTCCTCCCGACTTTATTAGACAAGAGGGCTCTCTGTTAGACCCACCCTCCCCCACCCCATTCCTCACCCCGTTTCAAACCGAGAGCGAAGGAACCACATTCTAAGCTCTCACCCGTGCAATTTCAGACAAGTTTGGAAGTTAAACAAATCGCCTTTGCACCCGAGGCCGCGGGAATCCAAAAGGGAAACAAACAAAACCAGACCGAAAAATCGATTCCAAGTTAAGTCAAGATTGCAAAGGGGAATCTAAAACGAGTATTTGTTCATGGCGATAGGATTTTTTTTTAATGTTTGAAAAATATGTATCACTCAAGTTTGCATCATCAGTATTCAATTTGATTCACAGAAGAGCTTCAAAAGATGGTTTCTGTTAGTGTTGCAAAAGCACTTCTAATTTTGGTTGCCATGGTAACTGAAGAAGTCGCCTGGCACTGTTGAGAGGCTGCCTGGCTGGATCCAGGAAGTGTTCTTGAGGAGATCTCCCCACGTCGCCTCATGTTACCATGGTAATAATAATCGAGCCTGTAAGATACTTGTTTCTTTAAAGTACTAAAAGCCCAAGGCATGTCGTTGTTGTTTAATTTTACCTTTTCAGAGTGTTCAATTTGTGAAACAGATCTTCCCTCTCAGACAACTGAGAGTAAACACTGCCCTCCAGCCAATCAGTCCCACTGGCCCAGCTCCCTTCCCACAGCTCTCCGCACTAAGGACGGAGGCCGAGGAGAGCGTTTGATGCTAAAGGAATCCTGGCCTGTGACCAGATCTCTCTCCCTATTAAGCGTTAAATTTGGAATCCTAATTAGCTTTCTAATTAGAAGAGGGGGGGAATGTGAGTGGGAGGCCCAGAAAGAGGCTAATAGGGAAAAAGCTAAGTCCAGCTCTCCACGGACTGGTGTTTTGTGTGCTGTTGAATTGCCTAGTAAAGTCCTGGTAGGTTTATTTTTGGCTTGACCACTGTTAAGTGGTAAGCCTGTAAAAACCTTCAGAGAGGCCTCATTCTGTGCTAGGAAAAAAATGTGGATTGATATTTAGTTTGAGGTGTGTGCTTTTTTCTAATAACACTGCATTTAAAATAAAGACAGTTTTGTGCGAAATCTCAATTTCCCAGTAATAACTACAGATAGGCCATAGAGCCCTTTATGCTCTTGGTTTGGCCTTAGGTTTTCAGTTAAAAAGGCTTAATTTGGGCGGAGCAATGGTCCCATTCAAATACTTTTATTAGTAAGTGTTGATGTCTTTAAAGGACCATTAATATTTTACACATTCACAATTCCTGAGCATTGAATCCTATAAATTAAATTTACATATTGATAGCATATGACTGGAAAATTTGAAAGCCCCTAGACTTACAGTTAAAAAAAAAAAAAAAGAATTTGTCTTAGTAGGTTAATGTTTTCAGCCAAGTATCTAGTTCCATTTTAAGAAACTTAAAAATTAAAATATAATGTAAAATCCAACTACATTCTTTGAATCTCATTACAGTATTTCTCTAGGGACTAAAGAGCCTTAATTCATTGGCTGATTTTCTTTCAGTTGTTGAAAGGACAAACTGTTTATAAAATTAGTCTCGTTCTACGGTTGTCACTTCCTATGGTCATTCTAGAAAAAGTTCTCTAGAATTGAAGTTATATATTTCAAGAAAAGAAGAAAATATTCAGATTTCTTATGAAGACAATAGTCTACAATTTGAATTAATCAGATCACAGTTCTTAAATTACTTTTTTCTCAAGAACTTCAAAGATAGCTCAACCATTATCATACAGTATACTGAGGAATATTAACCAGTTTTATGGATGGGCAAGTCGTGTTCTAAAGACTCAAGTCATCTCAGCTAACTACTTGGAAAATTAAGAGATGAAAACTAAAATCAGCTGGCATGTCTATGAACATGAGTATCAGGTAGGACTTAGAGAAAATCTAGGTGAGAAGAGAGACAAGGTAGAGTGGCAGGAAGAATTTAAGATAATGAGAAAAATAAAACAGTAGGGAAGAAGTCTTAAGTGAGAAGAAAACTCACAGATTAAAGGAAAGGGAGTAAAAAGAAAAAATTGAGTGTAAAGAGAGTTGCACAGAAAAACAAAAACAAAAGAAAAACAAGTTGGAGAACAGGAAGCTAAAAAGAACTCTACTCTTCATCTTCCATGGAGAACAGAGAATCTGATGCTTTTCCAGAAAGCCCCCACTATCCTATTTAGCAAAATCCTCCAACTTAGAGGATCCCTGGGAGGCCTGAGTGGTGGACCAAAAATCTCTCTGGGTCACTGCTTCCTCAGTAGTATGGGCTGAGGCAGCCTTCCCATCTGCTCGCTAGACCCCCTTCTTCCCAATCCTTAAGCCACTAAGAAAGCTTTCTACATTTACACTTGTTGGGATCATTTAGTTTGGATAATTTGTAGACACACTTGATTATGTAATTGCAATTTTTAAACTTTAAATTGCAAGTTTCACTTTTAAAAATCAAATTGTTATCAAAGTAAGGCATTCATCTAATTTTGTGAATTAGAGCATGTGAAAAGATTCTAGCAAAACAACAGTCCCCCTCCTTGGGAGACTCTGCTCTTAGCTATTTGATCACATACCTCCCCATTTCCAAATAATTCACTTGTGTGGCTGGTCCTTGAGTTACCAGTTTTAGACAGGAATCTATTTACTTTCTCTTATTATAGGGGAAGATATAGCTCTCTTACTCCACCCGTCCAACTTCCCCTTCCTCCATTTCTGCAACATAGTTGGTGGAAGAAAATCAGCCAGAGCACCATTCGTATAACCCTTTATTTACAAATACCAGGCAGGGGAGAGCTCCATAGAGCATCAGGCTTAGGGAAGGAGGACTAAATGTTTCCTAGGACTTTAGCCAGAGCAGCCAAAGTTCTGCTAACTTCAGAAATAGTTGGTCAAGGATAGAAAAGGGAGAAATGGCTCTTTTGGATTAGTAGCCATTGTTTGAGTAATTTGGATTTTATACAGGGGAACGGGGAGGAAGATTCAGGGGCTAATGTCTCGTGCTAGGACAGTGAGGAGGAAGAGTGCAGGAGACAAGGACTTGCACACCTCTCCGTGGAAAATCCTGCCCTATCGTGCTTCTCACAAGTGACATTGCAATGTTAATTAAATCAACTTTGTGTTTGCATTGCTATGACTGTGTGATTATTGTTCACTGCAGGGCCAAATCATGAACAATGGTTGTATTTCTTTTTCTCTACAACTATTTTGAGGAAAATAGTTTTTCATTTGTTTACTTTTTAGAACCTATCGCCAGTTCTTCTAGTGGCTCTTTAAAATGCCTTTCCTGGGTATTTTCCACACAATGAAATGCATCGGCCAATTGTCTTCTTCTGGGACCCACTCCAGCCCTCCAATCAACTGAGACCCCTCAGTTCTCCAGTCTGAACCAGTTTTCTAATGGCCCTGACACCCACTGGCATTCCAAGATTTCTCTTTACCTTCCTTCTGTGCTCATTCCCTGTTCCCCCTGTTCTCTTGTTTTCTTCTTTCTTGGTTTATGCTTTCATTTTATGGAGCATCCATTTTGCTAGCTTCTTAAGAAAGGGTACAGGAAGTAAATTTGGGGGACCTTGCGTGTCTGGAAAAGTCTGTTTCACTCTCACACTTAATTGATGGTTTGCCTAGGTCTAGGATTCTAGACGGGCAATTCATTCCTGCAAATTTCCAAAGATGGGTTTATTGTTTTCCAATGTTTCTGAAAGTTCATTGCCATTCTGATGCTTGATCCTTGGCCTGAAATCTGTTTTTTCTCTTTGGAACCTTGTAGGACTCTCTCATTGTTTTATGAAATTTCAGTAAGTATGGATTCACTTTCTATGGATTATGTTCAGATACTTGGTAGAGCCAGGAAACTCATGTCCTGCAATTATGGGGAATTAATAATGTAGGCATACTTGGGAAATTATTCCATTTTATTGGTTTCTTTTCCTTGTCATGTATTGATTATTGTTAATTGTATCAACTCAGGATTTTTAGCTTTGAATAAATTGGTTGCTGCCCTTTGGAATCATGCATGCTGCCAGACCAGTTTCTCTTTTCTCACCACTTTTGGTCTTTTAAAAACCGATCTCTAAAAAAAAAAAAAAAAAAAAACCGATCTCTACTCTCATTCATATAGTATCATATCCTTAGCTCTACTAATAGTTTTGGTACTCCTTGGGCATCTGCGTTACGGTACATATTGGTTGGAAGATGTTAATCTAAGCACAAAGACAGCAGATTTGCTACAGACTAATCAATGACGTGAAGGCCAAGCCTAAAATGATGGTGCAGGTTTCATGACCTTTCATGTCAACTATTGGTAACCTGCAGAGTAAAATACCTCTCTAGAATATAGACTTGTTCACCTTCACATTTTACAGGGGAGGAAACCAATCCTGAGATGTTAAGTGAGGAGTCATTTCTCCTGACTCCTTTCTAAACCATTATTCTTTCACCTTGTCTCCTCTCTCTGCTTGGCTACCTTGTCTTATATTTCTTTTTCTTTTCATTTCTTAATCTTCTTTAGTATAAAGAAATAAAGAAATACTATAGTTCTTTACTGTAAGACATATTATATTCATACATAAAGCATATATTCTAAAATAGTACATATTCCAGAGGCAGCAAGAAGTAAGGGTTGGGCTTCCCTGGTGGCGCAGTGGTTGAGAGTCTGCCTGCCGATGCAGGGGACGCGGGTTCGTGCCCCAGTCCGGGAGGATCCCACATGCCGTGGAGCAGCTGGGCCTGTGAGCCATGGCTGCTGGACCTGCGCGTCCGGAGCCTGTGCTCCGTGTCAGGGGAGGCCACAATGGTGAGAGGCCCGCGTACCACAAAAAAAATAGAAGTAGGGCTTAAGTCTAATTCTGGAACAGCTTGCTGAGTTTGAATCCTGGCTCTGTGACTCACCTACAGTGTGACCTCGGGCACATTATTTTACCTCTTTGTACCTCAATTTTGGGGGCCTATAATAATGGTACCTACCTTCTAGGATAGTTGAGAGAATTAAATGAATTGATTCATGTAAAGCTCTTAGAACGGTGCCTGGCATACAATAAATATCAATGTCGCTAGTATTCTTGTCAGAAGTACAGAAACAAATGTTAAAATGAAAGAAATAATTATCTTTAATTCTGTCTCTACTACCATCTATAATCCCAACTAGAGAGATGACCATGGTTAACATTTCCGAGGGTTGTTTCTTGGTAGTTAAAAATAAAGCAAAAAAAAAAAAAAAAAAAAGGCATATTGTACATACAGTTTTAATGTTGCTTTTTCCACTTGTCTTTATAGTTTAAGCTTGACTGTTCAATATTCTTCTGTGTGGTATATTTGCTTCCTGTATTGGCCCTAACACAGAGCCTTGCAAATTAGGTTCTTCATAAGTACTAACTGACTGGGAAGCCAACTCTTCCTCCTGGACCCTTTGGGTTTGGAACAGGTGTAAAGAGGTCTTCCTGTCATGAATTCGAGAAGACTCAGTTACCTTTAAGACAGGTCTTATCTTTCGCTAGACATTGAAAGCATTCTGGCATCTGAAGAATCTGGAGATGGCATCTGAAAAGTGTGGATCAGAACAAAATGAAGGGATACTCACATGAAAAGATGATGGAGGAGGAGAGGGAGGGCTGGGTGACCACCAGAATGGAAGTGGTGGGGTGGGACTCAGTGGGACCATTAAGCATGGAGGTGTGGGTCTCCCCACCCGCACGCCAGAGACCACCTGGAATGTGGATCTGATATTTTGATTTTTTCCTTGGAACCTCAGCAATTAAGTGAGGCTGGGAAGCCAGTGAAAAGGCTTCTGTGGGCAGACACATCCTGAAAGCTGAGGCTGCTTTGATCTCCTGGGAGATCCGACGTGATCTTCCCCAGTGCATGACAGTCACCAGTCTGCTTCACTCACACAGGACCTATGTAGCCAGAAGCAGTCGACTTAGCAGTGTTTCCAGAGTTCTGGAATTAAGCCTTGAGCAGCCCCAGTGAAGATTCATGCCTCTTGAGAGCACTCCATGTAACACTGAGACAAATTTATGTTAGCGGGTTTGTGTTCTGTCATGTTGCACGTGCTAGAGAATTACTGTCTTCTCGGGAAGCAGAGAAGTTCTTCAGAGGCTTGTGGTCTGGGTGGTGGGTTTTGGATGGAGATATATAGAAGGTGATGTAGAAGGTAAGGAGGAACGCTTCTGTCTTGCCTAAACTCAGGCTTCCTTAAGAGTCACCCTCTCTGTATAGCACATCACATCCATGTGAGAACTAGTCTGTGTGGTTTGGTGACTACTGTCTGCCGAGAAAAGTAAAAAAGATTTAAAACAATAAAACAGGTGACATAGTTAATAGCTATAGGAAACAGGATGCAACATTTTTTTAAAGGTTAGTATATAGCAGTGCTAAGTTAGTATATAGCAGTGCTAAGTAAGTAGACTCTGGGTTTAAAGCTGTTTGTCTCATTGATGGAATGTTCAGTGATAGTTGAAATTTGGTGACTTAAACCTTTTTTGTTCAATGCTAGATTAATTGGTGAAAGTTGCCCATCAGAACAGAGACTAAGATGCAAATACAGACTATTACTCCCATTCTTGGCCAATAAAATACACTCTGATCATATTTAATTATGATTAAGTTTTTTTAAAAAACCTTTTAAACTTTTCTGAACTTCTAGTTTAGACAAATACCCTTTGGACATAATCAACAGCACTAGTTCTTGTAGCAGACAGTGAGGTACAGATTTTCCTACCCTTTACATTGCCTCACATTCAATGGCCATTAAAAAAAACAACAACCCACATTTCACTTTCTGTTTCCCTGACCTACATTTCCTTATCTTAGCACTTGCTTAATCACAGGGGCAAATTCTTTCAGGTTTCATCTCATTCAGGAAGTTTTCCCTGAACATTGACCATACCCCACGTGTTCTCTGGGTGCCCACCCTACCTGCACATATGTCTGGCCCAATGCTTTGAACGTTATATTTAAATTATCTGTTTTAGGTGTCTACCTTGCCCCACTAGCTGATGATTTAATCGTACCTATGTGGCTCTTGGGGAGGACCTCGTACCCACTGGCTTAAAGTAGGCAGGCACTTAAAAATAGTCTGCTGACCTGGATATTTCATCTTGTTACTGGAGGAGTATCCCACAGCCCTAGCTCTGAGGGAGGAAGAGAAACTGGGCTTTCCAGCCCCTACAGCAGAAGAAGGCAAGGAAGGGAGAGTTAATAAAGATGTTGAGTGAGCCAGCCCACGGTGACTGCCACAACATCACTGATTGATAGGGTGACCATGTGTCCCAGTTCATCAGGGAAGGCTCTGGATTACATCTGTTGTCCCAGTGTGATTATTAATAGCACCCCCTTCTACTCTCAAAAGTGTCTTGGTTTGAGTGACAAATTCTGTGTTCACCCTACTTACTGAGCACTTGCTATATATTGTAGGCTCTCATTAAACAGTAGCTATTAATAAGGGAGATAGACCACAACCATAAGATAAATAACAAGCCAAGATTACATGTGATGGTCTAACAGCACTTCATAGGTCTAACCGTTTTGACACAGTCTGTGGCTGGTTGATCATCAGCTCCACCCCTCCCACTCCCATGTTTCCTACTGAAACAGGAGGGAAGGGGACAGGGCACAACCTTTAAAAGAATGACATAGCCATAAGACATGACAAAAACTGTTTAAAACCAACTAGGTCCAAGATGGTGGAAGAATCGACTTCCAGTGGACCTTGAGCCTCATTATACACTCATTGTAATACATTAGCATTTAATGACACACCCACCAGTGCCATGACAGTTCTGAGGCTAACCATAACAGGCCAAAAAGTGGGTGGCCCAATTCCTGGAAATCCCCGCCCCTTCCCTGAAATAGTTGGAATAATCCTTCCACTTATTAGCCTATGAAATTACCTAGCCCATAAAAAATAACCACCCCATATTTCGGCACCTCTCGCCTTCTGAGATGGCCCACACTCCATCTGTGGAGTATGTCTCTCTCTAAACAAATCCACTTCTTACCTATCACTTTGTCTCTCACTGAATTCTTTCTGCAACATCAAGAACCTGAGCTTCATTAAATTCTGAGACCAGATGTGTAATCTCAATTAAAAGACCATAGGTTCAGGGACTTCCCTGGTGGCACAGTGGTTAAGAATCCGCCTACCAATACAGGGGACACAGGTTCGATCTCTGGTTCGGGAAGATCCCGCATGCCATGGAGCAACTAAGCCCTGTGCCACAACTACTGAGCCTGCGCTCTAGAGCCTGTGAGCCACAACTACTGAAGCCCGCACTCCTAGAGCCCGTGCTCTGCAACAAGAGAAGCCACAGTGGTGAGAAGCCTGCGCACCGCAACGAAGAGTAGACCCTGCTCGCCACAACTAGAGAAAGCCCGCGCGCGGCAACGAAGACCCAGCGCACCCAAAAAAGAAAAATAAAGACCATGGGTTCAAGTCCCAATCTGAGTTGCACGGTTTCACTATGACCTCCTTTCTAAAGAACATCTCTTAGGTTTTGCAACGTGATTTTCCTATCACTTTTATTTTTGAAACGAAAGACTTAGAATATAGAAAATTTGCATGTTCAATCATCCCGACTAGTTTTTGTTTAGATTTTCCCTTGGGAAATCATGTTATCAAATAGCTGAATATATTAGTATTCCAATGTCACACTGACACTTTAAGGAGTAACCATGTTATAGATTTTGACATTTCAGTTGCCTATTGAAATGGTGATGCTGGACTAATGTCTTAAAGGTACCGAGAGCTCCTATTCCTGACCCATTCCAGGCTTCCACCTCTGACCACCCTTAATGTGGTTTATAATTATTTTGGAATTTTTCTTCCTTGGAAGTTCTCACCTCTACCTTCTCTGCTAACCTCTCTTCCCCATTCTTAAAAACGCATTTATTTTTATGAAATCTTCCTCAGGTAAGATCTTCATTTTCTCAACTTTTCACGTCACAGAATCATCTGCTGAGCACTTCCTGATTGAGCTAACTGACGGAAATGTTGAAAAAGTTACCTCCCCCGTTTTTTGCCCAGGACAACTCATTGCCTTCTTGGAAAGTTGCTTAAAACGCTACACTTCTGTGGCTGTTCTAAATGACTCATGTTAACAGTTTTGCTCATAACTCTTTCAGAAGGCATGAAGATGTTTGCCGTTCTGAAATTTGGAGTTGAGAGCAGGTGTACCAATCTAAAGCATGAAATTGGAACAAGCCTGTTCCATGTGTTATGGAATACACGACGAAATATGCCGTTTTAAGCATACTCATACACAAAAACAAAAAACAATTGAGATTTCCATTGAAATTCACTAAGTTTGTATATTCATTTAGGGAAGAGTTTACATCTTTATGATATTGAGTATTCTCTTATTAAACATGGTATGTTTTTTCCATGTATTAGTTCTTCTTTTATGTTCTCCAATAAGCTTTCATAATTTTCATGATTTATGTCTCTCTCATCTCCTTTGTTGCATTTATTCTTAGGTATCTCATGAATTTTTATTGCTACTCATATGAATGGAATATGTTTTATTATTGTTATATTTTCTTATTATTGCCAGATTATTATTGGTGAATACAAATGTTATTGAATTTGCACTGATTTTGTCTTCAGCAACATTGTTAAACTTATTTATTAGTTTTAATCGTTTGTGAGTAAAGTCTCTAGGATTTTCAATGTTTAAAATGCTTTGTCGGGCTTCCCTGGTGGCGCAGTGGTTGAGAGTCTGCCTGTCGATGCAGGGGACGCGGGTTCGTGCCCCGATCCGGAAAGATCCCACATGCCACGCAGCGGCTGGGTCCGTGAGCCACGGCTGCTGAGCCTGCGCGTCCGGAGCCTGTGCTCCGCAACGGGAGTGGCCACAACAGTGAGAGGCTCGAGTACCACAAAAAAAAAAAAAAAATTCTTTGTCAGCAAATCAGAACAGTTTTGTTTCTTTTCACTATTTAGTTCTTGTCTTCTTTCATTGGCCAGAGGCTCCAATAAATATTGAATAGAAGCAGTGTTAGCAGACAGCCTTGTCTTCTTCCTGATTTTGTAGAGAATGCTTCTAATATTTCACCATTTAAAAAGATGTCTGCTGTAGGTTTTGGCAGATAGACTTAACTTGGTTGAGCCAGTTCCCCTCTATACCTAGTTTGCTAACATTTTTATTAATAATGAGAGTACAGTATTTTGGTTTTTAAATTTATTTTATTATTGATTTTTTATACAGCAGTTCTTATTAGTTACCTATTTTATACATATAAATGTATATATGTCAATCCCAATCTCCCAGTTTATCCCACCACCACCACCCTTCTTCCCACATCTCCCTTAGTGTCCATACGTTTGTTCTCTACATCTGTGTCTCTATTTCTGCCTTGCAAACTCATCTGTACCATTTATCTAGATTCCACATATATGTGTTAATATACGATCTTTCTGACTTACTTCACTCTGTATGACAGTCTGTAGGTCCATCCACGTCTCTACAAATGACCCGATTTTGTTCCTTTTTATGGCTGAGTAATATTCCATTGTATATATGTAGTACATCTTCTTTATCCATTTCTCTGTCGATGGGCATTTAGGTGGCTTCCATGACCTGGCTATTGTAAACAGTGCTGCAGTGAACACTGGGGTGCATGTGTCTTTTTTTTTTTGGCTGTGTTAGGTCTTTGTTGCTGTGCACAGGCTTTCTCTAGTTGCAGTGAGCAGGGGCCTACTCTTCGTTGCAGTGTGTGGGCTTCTCATTGTGGTGGCTTCTCTTGTTGCAGAGCACGAGCTCTAGGCATGAGGGTTTCAGTAGTTGTGGCACGTGGGCTCAATAGTTGTGGTTTACAGGCTCTAGAGCACAGGCTCAGTAGTTGTGGCACATGGGCTTAGTTGCTCCGTGGCATGTGGGATCTTCCCAGACCACGGCTCGAACCCATGTCCCCTGCATTGGCAGGCGGATTTTTAACCACTGCACCACCAGGGAAGTCTGCATGTGTCTTTTTGAATTACAGTTTTCGCTGGGTATATGCCCAGTAGTGGGATTACTGGGTCATATGGTAATTCTATTTTTAGTTTTTTAAGGAACCTCCATACTGTTCTCATAATGGCTGTATCAATTTACATTCCCACCAACAGTGCAAGTGGGTTCCCATTTCTCCACACCCTCTCCAGCATTTGTTGTTTGTAGATTTTCTGATGATGCCCATTCTAACTGGTGTGAGGTGATACCTCACTGTAGTTTTGATTTGCATTTCTCTAATAATTAGTGATGTTGAGCAGCTTTTCATGTGCCTCTTGTCCATCTGTATGTCTTCTTAGGAGAAATGTCTATTTAGGTCTTCTGCCCATTTTTGATTGGGTTGTTTGTTTTTTTAATATTGAGCTGCATGAGCTGTTTATATATTTTGGAGATTAATCCTTTGTCCGTTGATTCATTTACAAATATTTTCTCCCATTCTGAGGGTTGTCTTTTCATCTTGTTTACAGTTTCTTTTGTTGTGCAAAAGCTTTTAAGTTTCACTAGGTCCCATTTGTTTATTTTTGTTTTTATTTCCATTACTTTAGGAGGTGCGTCAAAAAAGATCTTGCTGTGATTTATGTCAAAGAGTGTTCTCCCTATATTTTCCTCTAAGAGTTTTAGAGTGTCCAGTCTTACATTTAGGTCTTAATTCCACTTTGAATTTATTTTTGTATATGGTGTTAGAGAATGTTCTAATTTCATTCTATTACATGTAGCTGTCCGGTTTTCCCAGCACCACTTATTGAAGAGACTGTCTTTTCTCCATTGTATATCCTTGCCTCCTTTGTCATAGATTGGTTGACCATAGGTGCATGGGTTTATCTCTGGGCTTTCTATCCTGTTCCACTGATCTATATTTCTGTTTTTGTGCAAGTACCATATTGTCTTGATTACTGTAGCTTTGTAATATGGTCTGAAATCAGGGAGTCTGATTCCTCCAGCTCTGTTTATTTCCCTCAAGATTACTTTGGCTATTCGGGGTCTTTTGTGTCTCCATACAGATTTTAAGATTTTTTATTCTAGTTCTGTAAAAAATGCCATTGGTAATTTGATAGGGATTGCATTGAATCTATAGATTGCTTTGGGTAGTATAGTCATTTTCACAATATTGATTCTTCCAATCCAAGAACATGGTATATCTCTCCATCTGTTTGTGTCACCTTTGATTTCTTTCATCAGTGTCTTATAGTTTTCTGAGTACAGGTCTTTTGTCTCCTTAGGTAGGTTTATTCCTAGGTATTTTATTCTTTTCGTTGCAGTGGTGAATGGGATTGTTTCCTTAATTTATCTTTCTGATCTTTCATCGTTAGTGTATAGGAATGCAAGAGATTTCTGTGCATTAATTTTGTATCCTGCAACTTTACCAAATTCATTGATTAGCTCTAGTAGTTTTCTGGTGGCATCTTTAGGATTTTCTATGTATAGTATCATGTCATCTGCAAACAGTGACAGTTGTACTTCTTCTTTTCCAATGTGTATTCCTTTTATTTCTTTTTCATCTCTGATTGCTGTGGCTAGGTCTTCCAAAACTATGTTGAATAAGAGTGGCGAGAGTGGACATCCTTGTCTTTTCCTGATCTTAGAGGTTTCAGTTTTTCACCATTGAGAATGATGTTTGCTGTGGGTTTGTCGTATATGGCCTTTATTATATTGTGGTAGTTTCCCTCTATGCCCACTCTCTGGAGAGTTTTTATCATAAATGGGTGTTGAATTTTGTCAAAAGCTTTCTCTGCATCTATTGAGATGATCATATGGTTTTTATTCTTCAATTTGTTAATATACACATCACATTGATTGATTTGCGTATATTAAAGAATCCTTGCATCCCTGGGGTAAATCCCACTTGATCATGGTGTATGATCCTTTTAATGTGTTGTTGAATTCTGTTTGCTAGTATTTGTTGAGGATTTTTGCATCTGTATTCTTCAGTGATATTGGTCTGTAATTTTCTTTTTTTGTAGTGTCTCTGACTGGTTTTGCTATCAGGGTGATGGTGGCCTCATAGAATGAGGTTGGGAGTGTTCCTTTCTCTGCAATTTTTTGGAAGAATTTGAGAAGGATGGGTGTTAGCTCTTCTCTAAATGTTTGATAGAATTCACCTGTGAAGCCGTCTGGTCCTGGACTTTTGTTTGTTGGAAGATTTTTAATCACAGTTTCAATTTTATTACTTGTGATTGGTCTGTTCATATTTTCTATTTCTTCCTGATTCAGTCTTGGCAGGTTGTGCATTTCTAAGAATTTGTCCATTTCTTCCAGGTTGTCCATTTTATTGGCATAGAATTGCTTGTAGTAGTCGCTTATGATGCTTTGTATTTCTGCAGCGTCTGTTGTAACTTCTCCTTTTTCATTTCTCATTTTATTGATTTGAATCCTCTCCCTCTTTTTCTTGATGAGTCTGGCTAAAGGTTTATCAATTTTGTTTATCTTCTCAAAGAGCCACCTTTTAGTTTTATTTATCTTTGCTATTGTTTTCTTTGTTTCTATTTCATTTATTTCTGCTCTGATCTTTATGATTTCTTTCCTCCTGTTAACTTTGGGTTTTGTTTGTTCTTCTTTCTCTAGTTCCTTTAGGTGTATGGTTAGATTGTTTATTTGAGATGTTTCTTGTTTCTTGAGGTAAGATTGTATTGCTGTAAACTTCCCTCTTAGAACTGCTTTTGCAGCATCCCATAGGTTTTGGATCGTGTTTTCACGTCGTGTCATTTGTCTCTAGGTATTTTTTTATTTCTTCAGTGATCTCTTGGTTATTTAGTAATGTATTGTTTAGCCTCCATGTGTTTTTGTTTTTCACGTTGTTTTCCCTGTAATTTATATCTAATCTCATAGCGTTGTGGTCAGAAAAGATGCTTGATATGATTTCAATTTTCTTAAATTTACTGAAGCTTGATTTATGACCTGAGATCTGATCTATCCTGGATAATGTTCCATGTGCACTTGAGAAGAAAGTGTAATCTGCTGTTTTTGGAAGGAATGTCCTAATAATATCAATTAAATCTACCTGGTCTATTGTGTCATTTAAAGCTTGTGTTTCCTTATTAATTTTCTGTCTGGATGATCTGTCCACTGGTGTAAGTGAGGTATTAATCTCCCCCACTATTATTGTGTTACTGAAATTTCCTCTTTTATAGCTGTTAGCATTTGCCTTATGTATTGAGGTGCTCCTATGTTGGCTGCATATATATTTATAATTGTTATATCTTCTTCTTGGATTGATCCCTTGATCAGTATGTAGTGTCCTTCCTTGTCTCTTGTAATAGTCTTTATTTTAAAGTCTATTTTATCTGTTATGAGTATTGCTACTCCAGCTTTCTTTTGATTTCCATTTGCATGGAATATCTTTTTCCATCCCCTCACTTTCAGTTTGTATGTGTCCCTAGGTCTGAAGTGGGTCTCTTGTAGACAGCATATATATGGGCTTTGTTTTTGTTTCCATTCCGCAAGCCTGTATCTTTTGGTTGTAGCATTAAATCCATTCACATTTAAGGTAATTATCAATATTATGCTCCTATTACCATTTTCTTAATTGTTTTGGGTTTGTTTTTGTAGGTCCTTTTCTTCTCTTGTGTTTCCCACTTAGAGAAGTTCCTTTAGCATTTGTTGTAGAGCTGGTTTGGTGGCCCTGAATTCTCTTAGCTTTTGCTTGTCTGTAAAGCTTTTGATTTCTCTGTCAAATCTGAATGAGATCCTTGCCAGGGAGAGTAATCTTGGTTGTAAGTTCTTCCCTTTCATCACTTTAAATATGTCATGCCACTCACTTCTGGCTTGTGGAGTTTTTGCTGAGAAATCAGCTGTTAACCTTATGGGAGTTCCCATGTACGTTATTTGTCTTTTTTCCCTTGCTGCTTTTAATAATTTTTCTTTGTCTTTAATTTTTGTCAGTTTGATTACTATGTGTCTCGGTGTGTTTCTCCTTGGGTTCATCCTGCCTGGGACTCTCTGTGCTTCCTGGACTTGGGTGGCTGTTTCCTTTTCCATGTTAGGGAAGTTTTTGACTATAATGTCTTCAAATATTTTTTTGGGTCCTTTCTCTCTGTCTTCTCCTTCTGGGACGCCTATAATGTGAATGTTGGTGCATTTAATGTTGTCCCAGAGTTCTCATAAGCTGTCTTCATTTCTTTTCGTTCTTTTTTCTTTATTCTGTTCTGCAGCAGTGAATCCCGCCATTCTGTCTTCCAGGTCACTTATCCGTTCTTCTGCCTCAGTTATTCTGCTATTGATTCCTTCTAATGTATTTTTCATTTCACTTATTGTATTGTTCATCTCTGTTTGTTCTTTAATTTTTCTAGGTCTTTGTGAAACATTTCTTGCATCTTCTCGATCTTTACCTCCATTCTTTTTCCGAGGTCCTGGATCATCCTCACCATCATTATTCTAAATTCTTTTTCTTGAAGGTTGCCTATCTCCACTTCATTTAGTTGTTTTTCTGAGGTTTTATCTTGTTCCTTCATCTGGTACATAGTCCTCTGCCTTTTCATTTTGTCTGTCTTTCTGTGAATGTGGTTTTCTTTCCACAGGCTGCAGGATTATAGTTCTTCTTGCTTCTGCTGTCTGCCCTCCCGTGGATGAGACTCTCTAAGAGTTTTGTGCAAGCTTCCTGATGGGAGGGACTGGTGGTGGGTAGAGCTGGGTGTTGCTCTGGTGGGCAGAGCTCAGTAAATCTTTAATCTGCTTGTCTGCTGATGGGTGGGGCTGAGTTCCCTGCCTGTTGGTTTTTTGGCCTGAGGCGATCCAGCACTGGAGCCTAGTGGCTCTTTGGTGGGGCTGATGGTGGGCAACGGGAGGGCTTATGCCAAGGGGTACTTCCCAGAACTTCTGCTGCCAGTGTCCTTGTCCCCTCGTTGAGCCACAGCCACCCCCTGCCTCTGCAGGAGACCCTCCAACACTAGCAAATAGGTCTGGTTTAGTCTCCTATGGGGTCACTGCTCCTTCCCCTGGGTCCCGATGCACACAGTACTTTGTGTGTGCCCTGCAAGAGTGGAGTCTCTGTTTCTCCCAATCTTGTTGAAGTCCTGCAATCAAATCCCGCTAGCCTTCAAAGTCTGATTCTCTGCGAATTCCTCCTCCCATTGCCGGACCCCCAGGTTGGAAGCCTGACAGGCTCAGAACCTTCACTCCAGTGGGTGGACTTTTGTGGTATAATTGTTCTCCAGTTTGTGAGTCACCTACCCAGCAGTTATAGGATTTGACTTTATTGTGATTGCGCCCCTCTTAACATCTCATTGCAGCTTCTCCTTTGTCTTTGGATGTGGGGTATCTTTTTTTGTGAGTTCCAGTGTCTGCCTGTCAATGATTGTTTGGCAGTTAGTTGTGATTTTGGTGCTCTTGCAAGAGGGAGTGAGTGCATGTCCTTCTACTCCACCCTCTTGAACCAAATCCTCACAGATTGCTCGAGTGTACAGTTTTATCGAATGCTTTTTCTGCACCTGCTGAGCTGTTCTTTTATTTTTCTCCTTTAATTGATTCACATGTCAAATTAAATATACACATCTTCTATTGTTAAGGCATGCTTACCTTCTTGGGAGAAGTTTTAGCTGGTCATACTTTTATAAATATACTGCCAGATTTCATTTACTACTATGTATTTTATATTTTTTATATTTATGTTAGGGAGCGAAATTGGCATATAATTTCACTTTTTTGTGCAGTCTGCTAAATTTCAACAGGTATTCTATTCCACGATGGCCTGAGCTGTGATCTAGCTTGTTTCTTCTCTGGTGTATACATATACAGCAAGTATTGCTGTGTATTCTTATTTATTTATAACTTCCATTGAGGCATTTGAACTTGTTTAGCAATAATAATAATCATAGTGAACCATTTTGATCTTTCTCTGTGTAGGTTGTCATCCAATAGCATAGGGTTATCTAGAGTTTCATCAAGTCAGGTCGGGTACTTGCAATGGGGAAGGCAAGTCTATTACGTAGTTGTGAATAAAAGATACTTCCATTTGTATATTTACTGTCACTGATATTTATCAGGCCCAGTGGTTTATTAGAAAACAAAGCACTTTAAAGACTCTTCCTTTCTGATTCTCCTGTCTGCCCTTGCTGCTATCTGTAACTCATGCCCAAGCTTGGACCTCAGGGCAACAGCTTGTTCCTTTGAGCGTTATGTTCTACTGTAGTGTAGACCACATGGAGGCAGCCAGTGGAGTCAGGAGGGCCTGGCGTCCATGCTGCCCTGACACTCACTTGCTCTCTGAGTTTGGACAAATTCCTCAGCCTCTATAAACTTTAGTTATTTCATCAGTGCAATGAGAATTTTAATATCTGTCTTACGGGGTTTGTCATAATGACTAATCAATAATATAAAAGCACAGTGTCTGGTATATAGTAATTGCTTATAAAAGTAGCTTTTAGTATACCTTCTCTGTCATATTGAATAAAATGCTAGTAAGACTATGCTAACACCAACTAAAAGCATGACTGCTTGCAGTCGTCCTTCCAAAGGTGCTATTTGTTTGTGGTTTATAGGTTTATGTTACTTCACCTTTCGTATATTGTTTTAATTCTTTATTTTAAAACAAATATTTTTTTGGCGCCTACCATATCCTAGGGCTAGATGCTGGGGAATATTAAGGATACAAGGTAAACAAGCAGCTGAGGTCAGTCTAGAAAGGCCAAACACAATTAGAATATGAGCTGATAGGTTATCAGATATGAGATAGCAAGACAGAATATCAGGATAAGATCTGAGAATATCAAGAAATGAATTTCAGTGGGAGTGATTAGGGGGGAACAGCTAACTCTGTCTGGTCTAACACCAAGAAGGTGATACTTCAGCAGGGTCTTGAAGCCTGAGTGAGACAAGGAGCAAGTGTGCTCCAGTCAAGTCGGATATGTCAGGCTACCTGGGCATGAAAGAATATTTTACGATAGGGATGGTAAAATTTTAGGAATAAATTGCATAATAGATTCAGATCTCAGAATTCCTTTCAGGGCTGCCTATTTAACTGTGAGTCTTTGAGCTTGGGACAAGGGACGAGGGCTGCCTTGGAATCCTGGGTAAACACTGATCCTCTAGTGTCCTAGTGGTAGGATTTAATTCACCACTAATTAGTGTTGGTTTTGGCTCCCATGGGGAAGTGTAAACACAAAGAAGGCAAGGAGTAGGGAGAAGGGCAAAGGCAAGTGCACGGGTGTGTCTATTTGCAGAACCATTTTGGAGGAACTGAGGAGTGCAGAGAAGGTCTTGAAAATAGAGCAGGGATTATTTCTCATGCTTTAAAACACAGCAAAATCTGCTGGAGGCTACTAAAGTGTCACACCCTTAAAATAAAAACAGAGGGAAATGGAGCCTTCTTTACTTGTATTGTGATCATTTTAACCTCAGTAGCCTTCCAAAGGGAGACCGTAATCAGGTTGTTTTTATTGTCTGTGGGCTGGAGCAAGCGTTGGTCTGGAAACATTGGATGCCTCCAACTGAAATAACCTACTTAGGAATGTCTACCCACATTGGAGGTGTGCTTCACTGGGAACCTTAGAGTGCTGTTCAAAAGCAGTAGGGCATCTCCTCAAACTCACAAGGTTTCAGAAATTTTCCAGCCAGAGGTGCTCGGGTGAGGGGCACTTGTAACAAACCTGCCCTTGTTTTAGGAGACAGCACTTGAAGAGTTTTGGTTTTTGTTTGGTTGTCTTTTTTAGATTTTTGCCTTTTCTTCTTCATCATACAACAGTTGTTTGTGGTGGGTTTTTTGTTTTGTTCAGCCAGAGAAGGATGTCTGTTAGAGAAATATCTGTATCTTCCAAGATCCACACTACCTTTTAAAGTATCTGTCCGATTCAAGTCATTTCAGCCAGCATTTATGTACTCCTCCTGGGTACTGGGTGCCCAGAATCCTGAAATTAATAAGATTGAGGACCTGCCCCATAGAAACCCACGTTCCGCTCAGGAGGACAAATACGTACCCACGTAACTCAAACACCAGACAGGATTTGAAGATGTTGAAGGAAAATGTTGGAGTTCTTGGGGGAAAACCAGAGGAGGAGCTAAATTCTTGCGAGGAGTATCAGAAGGAGAACAGAAGGGAAGGGAAAGGAAGGGAAGGGAAAAGAAGGAAAGGAAAGAGAGTGGAATGTAGTCTTAATTTGAATACGTAGAATTTCAACCATTAGGTGACTGAAATTAAGAAAAGGAATGAAATTAATCTCTTGTAAAACAAGAGTTTAAAATGATTTTTCTGCTTACCAACAAAATAAACCTGTTTTAATTCATTGATTAATTCTTCTACTCCGTAAACATGCATTGAGTACCTGTGATGTGCCAGGCACTGTTCAGAGATAGAAAAGGAATAGAACATCTCTGCTCTCAGTTCCTTCATTGTCTAAACAGGTAGACAGAAATGTGCACACAAACAGTGACACCACAGAGAGGCAGATGTACCCAGAGGGATGCATGAAATACTCTTGAGAGCCCCGTGGGTGTAAGAGAGTCAAGGAAGACTTCACGGACGGATGGAGTTTCGGAGGTTTGATGGTGAATGGGTCATGGAAACAGTCCATGTAGAGGGCATGTCATGTACAAAGGGAGAGAAGCATGAAGCAGCCTGGGATGTTTATGAGACCTCAGGTGTTTTGATATGTCTCAAATATAGGGTTATAAGGGATGAAAAGTTTGGCTGGGTCTGGAAATTAAACTGACAAGAAGAGGATACAAATTTATTTAATATACATCTTATGTGACATGGGAGCCTTCATAAAGAAATGAAGACCCAAAGAAACAGGCCTGAGTGTTTTACACAGGGTTTGATGAAGACTTGACAGTCATGGAGGAATATGATAGGCTAAGGAGTACGAGTTGAGTGTAGTCAACTGGTAGAAACTTAGCAAAGCCTCTTTGTTAGGATTCTTCCTTATGACCCTTTGTCTTCAGAGATAAGGCTGCTCCTTTCCTCCAGGTATAGGGAGAGACCATCTCACCTGAGGGTTGTATAACATGTTTCAGGGAAGAAGGGCAAGGCGAGAAGAAAGTCAGAGTGACTCTCCTGCTTAAAATACTATGGGGCCGGGCTTCCCTGGTGGCGCAGTGGTTGAGAGTCCGCCTGCCGATGCAGGGGACATGGGTTCGTGTCCTGGTCCGGGAAGATCCCACATGCCGCGGAGCGGCTGGGCCCGTGAGCCATGGCCGCTGAACCTGCGCGTCCGGAGCCTGTGCTCCGCAACGGGAGAGGCCACAACAGTGAGAGGCCCGCATACCGGAAAAAAAAAAAAAAAGTGGATTCCAGCACAAAGCATGACGTGACTCCCAGCTGAAGCCAAGCCGAGATGCCGGGGTCTGGGCCTCAGGGCAGCGCTAGCCCCCCAGGGTGGCGGCCACAGCAGCACCTACCCCGCTATAAGGCTCCGGGGAGGAGCCACTAGGAGGCCACTTCCTCCCTCTGGCCCCGAAGGGCTCAGCCCCTCCTCCTCACAGCTGTGATCTGCTTTGTGGAGAATTTACAAGACGAGGATGACCTACAGAAACCGTAGGAACTGTGACCGTACATCCTTTCTTATAACTCTGTGTTCAGTGTCCCACCATAGAAAAGTTCGTATCCAGAGAGAGCAGGTACGCCACGTGGAAGGGGGTCTGCGCTAGGAAGACAGTCGGGAGGGCGGGGCAGGGAAAATGCCAAGAACGGGACCTTGACCGTGACCGGCGTGGAAACCGTACGTGATGTCAGTGGATCCAAGTGGAGGTTGGAGAGCTCCCTTTGCTGTGCTGCGGCAGCTGCCCCTTCCCTCCCGGTCCTGCCGCCCCGCAGGCGTGGGGCTCCCACCATCCATCCGCGCTGGCGCTGGGCTGGCAGGGGCGGCGGGTGGGGGGGTGGGGAGGAAGGGAGGGAGAAGCTCCCTGCCCTCGCCGCTCCGGGGCCGCCCGCCCGGAGCTGAGGTCCTCCGACCTTCAGACCGTGATGGAGTACTGAGATATATAGTTTCTCGGAAAGTTTGAGAAACGGAATCAATAACGTGCTCGTCGTGGGGCCCGACGGCGCGGGAGGACTCGGGCGGCTCCCCAGCTGCTGCTGCGGGTTGAGCAAGAACTTCCACTACTGGGACAGCGCCGGGCCGCACACCTGCACGCTCAGGCCGCTGTTCTGGGCCCCCGTACGGGCAGTCCAGGCAAAGGATGCTGCCCACGTGCTGCCCACGTGCCCTCAAACTGCTCACATTTCTGGTCTCAGGACTTAATGAAGCTCAGGTTCTTGATGTCTCATCGGAGAAAGAATTCAGCGAGACACAAAGTGATAGGTAAGAAGTGGATTTATTTAGAGAGAAACACACGCCACAGACAGAGTGCGGGGCATCTCAGAAGGTGAGAGTGGCCTCCTGCAGTCATTTTAATGAAGGATTTTAAGTGGGAAAGCAATATCTACATTTTAGAAAGATCCTGCAGGTGGTCTCCTGGAGAATAAAGTTGACTGGGCAAGACAGGAAGTAGAAAAGCCCGCTAGAAGGCTGTTTCAGCCAACTAGGTACTGGGTGGGATTGAGACCTTTAAAGACCAACACCTTCATCATTCCCCACATGCAATTCAAAATTTAAGCAAAGCTAACCATAAAATAAGGATAATAGAACCCAAATTCTGATTTTTCTTATGATGATTGTTTAGATGCATTGAAAAAATTATGTCAAATATCAAAATATTTTAAGACTTCTATTGCCTCTTCTCTTTGGTGCCCTGGTCTGCTGGTGCCCTAAAGCATGTGCATCGCTGTGTCTTGTGGGATCCAGCCTGCCCAATACAGGCGGTGGTCAGGATGATGGGTAAAAAGACTGGGGTGGTTTGAAGTGGGAGAATCAACAGGACTGAGTGATGGATGAGGGGAAGAGAGAAGCCAGGGACGGCGCCGAGACTTCTGACTTGGGTGGCAGGGTCGTGCCCTGCCTTTGGATTTCTACTGCTCATCATGGCTGACATTTGGCCGTGGCCCCTCCCAGGCAGGCACCCTTCCAGCATCTGTTCCCTCTGCAGAGTGCCTCCATCCTTTGCACTTAGTCCAGGCTCCAACGGGTATTTTAAAATGCCCTCATCCGAGGGCCCCCAATAAATCCCTCACAGACTTTAAAATCCTCAGGACCAGATTCAGCCTCTGACGTAACCACCGTTTCAGCACAGCTCTGTCATGAGACTCCTGACACAACCTTGGCTCAGATAGGAGGGCTCAGCAGGGCCCCCCATTCCTTTCACCCATCTCTCATCCTCCCCTTGTAGGTGGCTCCTCTGTGCAAAGGTAACCTGGTCCCCTTACTTGCTCTGGAACTGTGGCTCAGTGACAAAAGGAGAAGATGCAGCCTGTGGAGACACAGCTTTATCCCGATGACATGCATCATGTCATCAGCCACTGCCAACCCCCAAATCTGTCTGGGAACAAAAGGCCCCAGGCAACAGCTAAATATATCTCTGGGATTGTTTCTGAATATTCTGAAATATCCATAACTCAGTTGGGAAGAGAATTCCCCCCATGATCCTGGGACTAGAGCTCATTATACTGTTTTCTTCGGGATTCCCAAAGCCCTAGTTCTGAGAGAAACAAAAACAAGTGCAGGGTGCACACCAGCTAATATTCTTCATGAGGGCTTTAACTCCCTCTTCGTGTTCCTCCAGGCCTGGTGTCAGATACTGGCCCCATAGTGCCATGTATCGTTTTCATCACCAAGATTGGAGCACCCCCTTCTGCCTGGGGTTGTATTCTACAGTCAGTTGGTAATTATGTCACCATTTCAACCACTTGACACAAAGTGCCAGGTTTCATTTCTTTCCAAGTCACCCTACTTCTGAACTCACAACTCTGGAAAATCTCAGCTTTGGAATGCTGGACTAGACCATGCCACATGGGTAGGCTAGTTTACTGTATCAGAGATGAGTTACTTTTACATACACAGTCACCAGAGAGAGGCCGTGTTCCCCAGAAATCGGTGGAGGTAAACGTATACTTTTAGTCCTTAAGCCAAGAAAATCGCCGTCATAATCAAAAATAGTCCAAATAGCGACAACAACAAAAGCACACACTGAAGTATACAGGGTGAAATGTGAAAGAGCTTCTTGAATTCTCCACCTCCTCCCCATTTCATTTCCCTCCTCCTTGGCAACAGTCGGGTACTGCGCATCCAGAACTTTTCCTGCACTTTGTAGATATCTTTCCCTATGTGTGCATAGATCGCCACTTAAATGAAGTGACTGTTATCATGAAGCTCTCAGAGATGTGCCCATTTCATGGATCCGTACATACCCCTTATCTTTACAATGATAAATAATTCATAAAATTCAAACTAAAGTAGTACAGGGCAGGGAGGAGGGGGGGAGTGTGGGCTGAGAATCACAGCAGAAATCTTCTTGATGCATAATTCAGAATCTTTCCGTGTTCAGTCTGTGATCTTTTTGCAGTTTTATACATTCGAATAATAATAATACCTGATCTCTAAAGCTCATGCTCTGTTTGTGGGCTGCCTCATGAGATGAGATCCTTGTTATCTACTTTCACTCACCTCCTTGGGGAAATATTTTCAGCCTGAAATACCGGGTCAATTAGCAAGCACCATGGAACAGTATGTAATTCTCAGAACTGGCTCCAGAAGCCTCCTGGCTCCCTGGTGGGTGCCCCTTAAACTGCCTCGCCAACACTGTGTAATCACTTCTTCTTCAGCCAGCCCCAGGTTGTTCCCGCTCTGGGGAAGAAAGCGCCTCTAATTACATTTGCCTTTCTCTTCCTCAGTGGCCAAGGTCCTCTGTGCAGACGCCTGTGCTCAGCAGTTCCTGGAGCAGCAAAGGTGCAGCCAGACAGAAGGGCCCTTCCTCTCCTTTTAGAGAGCAGTGAATTTTGCTTTTCCAAGCCAGGTAGGCCTGTGTGATCTTTGACTTCATGGCTCATGTTCTTTAATGTATTTACATTATTATTTACTGTTACTCCCTTCACACGGAAGGCCAGTTTGGTATTAATGTATTTTCTCTTCATGTAAAATCCAGAATGACTGCTTATACCTACATGATTTATGAATTTCCTGCCTCCCTAGAGGATGTTCTATTTCTCATCAAGATGAATATTTAGTTGATTTAAAACAACAACTAATCTTTGATCCTGGTATACCTACTGGTATCGACCTATAAAGACAAGTAAATACCCTTTATTACCATTTTCTTTCCTGAGAGCATTTAAAAATGTGGAGATGCTGTATTTTCTATGGGCTAAATTGCTCTTTACTGAAGACCTCAGGAATGGTTTTCTGTGAAGTAAGTTGAGGGAATGTCCTTTATGGAAACCGGGTGGGGGGTTTTCCCTGTGTTTGCTCCTGGTTGGTTTGAGGCCAGCCTCCTATGAATTTTCTTTTATTTTATTGAAAGTTTATTTTATTTTTTTTATACAGCAGGTTCTTATTAGTTATCTATTTTATACATATTCGTGTATACATGTCAATCCCAATCTCCCAGTTCATCCCCCCTACCCCCACCCCCCACCCCACCACCCCACCCCATCCCCACCCCCGCTTTCCCCCCTTGCTGTCCATACTCCTATGAATTTTAAATTGTTCATGACAACAGAAGAAGAAAAAGCTACAGCAGCTGAGACGGCAGATATAGTAGCCATGGAGATAAAAGCGCTGCTTTTTTCCCTCTGGGATGCAAAATTTGTGTTTGAATGTGAATGACATCTTGAGATCAATGCATTTGGTACAGTTCAGTAGTAGAATAAAGAATGGTGTCAGAGATTGGGTAGAAAGATAAGGAAGTGTTCACTTAATGAATGAAGGCTTTTTGGAAGAGGTGGGCCAAAGACGAAGTATTTTGGGAACTAGGGACTAGTCATGTAATCTCTCTGGCCCTTGTCTCCTAAGCCCTAAAGTGAAGGGCTGGGAGGGAAGGACCACTGAAGTGTCCTCCGTTTCTAACATTCTGTAATTCTTTGTTCTAGCCATTTTGGACAGTGTAGGCAAAGAACAGCAGGCAAGATCTAAATAAAAGTCTGAAAGGGGAGATAGCTGTTAAGAATGCAAGCTGGAGCTTCCCTGGTGGCGCAGTGGTTGGGAGTCTGCCTGCCGATGCAGGGGACACAGGTTCGTGCCCCGGTCCAGGAAGATCCCACGTGCCGCGGAGCGGCTGGGCCCGTGAGCCATGGCCGCTGGGTCTGCGCGTCCGGAGCCTGTGCTCCGCAATCGGAGAGGCCACAACAGTAAGAGCCCCGCGTACCGCAAAAAAAAAAAAAAAAAAAAAAAAAAAGAATGCAAGCTGGAGGGACTTCCCTGGTGGTCCAGTAGTTAAGACTCTGCACTTTTCCACTGCAGGGGGTGCAGGTTCAATCCCAGGTCCTGGAACTAAGGTCTCACATGCCGTGCGGCGCAGCCAAAAAACAGAAAGTGAGCTAGGATGGAAGATATGCGCAGAAATGTGAATGGCAGAAAGGGAACATGAATGGTCTGGAATCAGAAGGTTGAATGTAATCCAAAAATATGGTCAGGGTAGTAGGAAAAAGATTTGAAGGCAGCTGGCTGGGTAGTTTGCATTAAGTGAATATTTTCTAGTGTAACATTTTAATTTTCTTAATTGTTTCAAATGTATTTTAACAGCTTTATTAAGATGTAATTCAAATACCATGCAATTGACTCATTTAAAGTATACAGTTCAACGACTTTTAGTATATTCACAGAGCTGTGCATATTTACATCACCACAATCAATTTTAGAATATTTTCATTACCCTAAAAAGAAATGTTGCTCTGCTTAGCCAGTGTCCCCAACTCCTCCCTCTAAGCCCTAGCCAACCACTAATCTACTTTCTGTTGCTATAGATTTGCCTATTCTGAACACTTCATGTAAATGGGATCATACAATATACGGTCCTTTATGACTGCTTCTTTCACCTAGCAGAATGTTTTCAAGGTTTGTCCTTGCTGTACGTATGTCAGTACTTCATTTCTTTTTATTGATGAATAAAAATAAATAAAATAAATAAATAAAATAAAAATCATATAAATGAATAATTATAACAATATGTTGTTTTATTTTTAACATATAAAGATACAATAGTTGTAACAATAATAGTACAACAAAGAGGAGGAGGGAATGGAGCTATTTTATTTATCCATTCATCAGTTGATGGATATTTGGGTTGTTTCTACTTTTTAGCTATTATGAATTATGCTGCTATGAACATTTGTATATAAGTTTTTGTGTGGACATGTTTTCATTTCTCTAAGGTATATACCTAGGAGAGGAATTGCTAGTTTATGAGATAACTATATTCAACTGTTTTAAAAACTGACAGATTGTTTTTCAAGGCGCTGCACCATTTCACATTCCCACCAGCAGTGTATGAAGTTTCCAGTTCCTCCACATCCTCTCTAACACTTGTTATTACCTGTCTTTTTTATTCTAGCCATCCTAGTGGGTGTGAAGGGGTATCTCATTGTGGTTTTGCATTCCCTGATGGCTCATGACGTTGAGCATCTTTATATGTTTTCAGTGGCCATCTGTATATCTTCTTTGGAGAAATATCTATTTAGATCCTTTGCCCATTTTTATTTTTTATTATTTTTTATTATTTTTATTTATTTTTAAATAAATTTATTTATTTACTTTTGGCTGCGTTGTGACTTCGTTGCTTCACCCAGACTTTTTCTAGTTGCGGCAAACAGGGGCTACTCGGGCTTCCCTGGTGGCGCAGTGGTTGAGAGTCCGTAGGCACACGGGCTTCAGTAGTTGTGGCACACAGGCTCAGTAGTTGTGGCACACGGGCTTATTGCTCCGTGGCGTGTGGGATCTTCCCGGACCAGGGCTCGAACCCGTGTCCCCTGCATTGGCAGGCGGATTCCTAACCACTGCACCACCAGGGAAGTCCCCTTTGCCCATTTTTAATTGGGTTATTTGTCTTTTTATTTGAGTTACTTTTTGTGTTATCTTTTTATTTTTAATTGAGTTATTTTATTTATAGATTCTCGACAAAAATCTTAACACTAGACCACCAGGGAACTCCCAGAACCTAGTTTAAATTTATACTAACTCAATTTTAGTGAAATCAAGAAACTTTACTCCTTTATAGCTCCATTCCCTCCTCCTCTTTGTTGTACTATTATTGTTATAACTATTGTATCTTTATATATTAAAAATAAAACAGCATATTGTTATAATTATTTATATGATTTAATGTCTTTTAAAGAAGCTGAGAGAAGAAAGGATAGCAAGTGTAGATAGACTTGAGGATTATTACAAACCCCTTGAGTGAAGAAACCCTCTCTACTTTGCTTCATTATCATATCCCCTGCACCTAGAACAGTGTTTGTCACATAGTAGATGCTCATTTAATATATAAATGAATGAATAATGATCTCCATACAGACAATCAATGAAGTCCCAGAGAGAGACAGTCCCAATAAGATGTAGAGATGAGTAATGAAGAGATTAAGATTAAGAGAATAAGGTTGCGTGAGTTGTGTGTATTGGGGGAGAGGTAATAATCATAATGAGAAGAAGTGAGAGTGTCTTTCTTATTCAGTGCCATATGTGTCTGAGGCTTAACACGGTGTTGGCACATAGCAGATGCTCAATAAATGTTGAATGAATGAATGATGCATCCTATGGCTGGTGCAGATCTTGGAGGATGAGGCAAGAGAGTTTCAGTCTTAGAATTCCCTGTGTTGGGACTTCCCTGGTGGTCCAGTGGTTAAGACTCTGTGCTCCAAATGCAGGGGGCCCAGGTTCGATCCCTGGTCAGGGAACTAGATCCCGTTTGCCGCAACTAAGATCCCGCCTGCCGCACCTAAGACCTGGCGCAGCCAAATAAATAAAATATTTTTTTTTAAAAAAAGAAGAAGTCCCTGTGTTCCCCAAATGAATACGATCTCTGTCTCTTCTCAGTGCCTCTGGCTCTAAACTGGTGCTTCTCCTGGGGTCTCACCTTGTGTCCCACATCCCCACTGGACTGCCTGGACCACCTGCTCCCTTTGTGGGTCCTAAGCAGGATGTCCAATTACTGAAGGATGAGAAGTGTAAGCCTATTGGTTAAGACTGAGCAGAGGGAAGACAGAATAAATTTATCATTAACCAAGCTGGTAGGGTGGAGGGTGGGCAGTGAGAAGGGGAAGAAGAAAATTATTAGTGATTGGCGGAGGCAACTGAGAGAAAACCTGTGATCTTCTACATTTGTATACTCATTCATTCACCCACAACATTTATTGAAAGCTTGCATAGAACAAAGTGTTCAGCTTTCCTTATGCCAATTATTAAGTCCTAGACATAAAAAATTACTGTATTGTAAAAACATTCTGGAAATAACTATATAGCCCGCTGTGGTGGTGAAGATGAGCCCTGAGACTGGAGCCTCCCTGCCTGGGCTTGAATCCTGGATGGGTGGAGTCGCCTGGCCTCCCTTTCTGTAAAACCGAGAATTCATGTAAGGATTAAATGGTTAATACACATAAAGCACCTAGAATAGTGCCCACCCCATCGTATGTATTATATTATGTAAGAGCTAACTATTATTATTGATGTAATAATTGTTATCAAACAAAGACTAGAATAGTTGAGATTATCAGTAAATTTCAATAAAATTTTAGACTTCCCATTTTCCATACTACATATCTATCTAGGCTTCTCCTTAGTAGCAGCCAATTATGTATATATGTATTTATTTATTTTACAGCTTGAGCGAATGAGAAGCAACAACTCTCTTCTTATATATATTTATTTCATTTTGTTTTGTGGTTACTGTGGTAAAGAGCTGTTTTCTACCTCTGAAAAATCAGCTTTACTCCAGAGGTTACCAGAACAGAGAGGAGCCCCCTGGATGGATAATTCAGAGGGCAGGAAAGCAGTTGCTTTTCTTTCAAATTAGGTTGATCTGAATGAATTCCTGCCTGAGATTTCAAAGCCATGGCAGATCAATGGACTCAGGAATCAAAGATACCAAAGGTGATGTTTCTAATGTAAATGTATGAGCCATTCAAAACACTAATTAATGACTGTTCCTAGCTGGTTGTATCATGTAAAAGAACAGCGTCATGAAAGATTCTTTTTTAAGGTTTAAAAAAAAATCTTTAGATTAGAAACATACAGTAGAAAGGTTGGATGTTTATTTCCATCGCTGAATGCAAGAACCACCCCTTCCCCCCTACTCCCCTATTCCCCATAAGTGTTCCATAACCCACTTGCATTGCTTGGACCCTTAAAGTTCACTTGTACAATTAAGATTTGTCTTACTGTAGAACTGCAGGGTCCCTCCCAGTCAGTTTTCTCAGTTGAAGCATAGAGCACACTTTAAACACCGAACATTGGTACCCAATGTGCTTATCTCAGCAGCAGATCGCCTATTTTAAGTCAGGCATGCACAGTGAGTGTCCAGGTCGTTGGAGCCTTAGTAAACTCATCATGTGGAGAGGGGGATTTTGGCACATAATAGGTGTTTAATAAATGTTTGCTAAATGAATGAATGATGGTGGTGATGGTGAGCTGAAAGTACATTTATCATAAATAGGAGTCTTATCTAGATTTTCCATCCTGAATGATCCCAGACAAGTCATTTAACCGGATCATTTCATGCCTTGGTTTCCATGTCTTTAAAAGAAAGTATTGATATAATTAGTGGTTTTAAGAGTAGACTAGAGCTATGTTAATTCAAAATAATTACACTGAAGACTTATACTGCCAAACTCACCTGGTTACAGCAAGGAGCAGGGAAGCAGTCTAAACATCAGGTTATACATTTGTCAACACAGTCTTACACTGGTCGTCAGGAAAGTGAGCACTCGCTCTTATTTGGCCTGAGGCGCCTTCCAGGGAGGGATGCTATCAGGTAAAACAAATAACAGTGGATATGCAGCTACACAATTATTTATCCTCATTAACTATCCAAAGTAAGAGGAAGAAATAACACATTTAAGTAAAATGACCATATTATATATCATCCAAACAATGACACTTTTTTTTTTTTTTGCGGTACGCGGGCCTCTCACTGTTGTGGCCTCTCCCATTGCGGAGCACAGGCTCCGGACATGCAGACTCAGCGGCCATGGCTCACGGGCCCAGCCGCTCCGCGGCATGTGGGATCTTCCCGGACCGGGGCACAAACCCGTGTCCCCTGCATCGGCAGCGGACTCTCAACCACTGCGCCACCAGGGAAGCCCCAATGACACTTTTGAGAATAAAAAAAGGAGGTAATATTAATCACATTGGGAAACGCATGGACAGTATTAGGCAAACCAGAATGTACAGTCAGCCTGGGTCTATGCCATGTCCAGAAGCAGTCTCAAGTGTTCAGGATCAATTTTGCCCTTTTTTAACTAACTAAAAATTTTCCCTTCCTGACCCCACCGTTTGCCTGTGATAGAACTCTCAATCCTCTTAAGATCTCCGGTAGATCACTTGTAGCTTCAGCTTTATTTGCTAGTTACAGCATCTGTGTTTCTCATTATAAAATCATTAGCATTACCTAGGCAACTAAGAATGAGGCATATGCCTTCTGCTCCATTTGGTGAAATTCTTCCTCTGTTTTTAGCTAATTTCCTTATGTGAGTGTTCTACTGTTATTCACACCTTATTTTGTCTGATTTTCTACAGGTCCTGGTGCCCTGTACACATTCTCCTAAATTTGCTGACGACACATTTCAGTTTTACTAGTGAATCTTGATAACTTTTCTTCCTCCTATAAGATAGATTTCCCCTCTAACTAGCACTGCCCACTCAATAGTCGTAGGATATTGACACCTCAGCTGGCTGTACCCGCTAGAATATCCATGTATTCTGGTGGAAAAGAGCCAGGTCTTTTATACATTTGCTCAACAAATATTTAATTGAGCTCTTATTGTGTGCCAAATACTGTTTAGAGTCCTGGATATATAATCTAGTCTGTGATCTGTCTGCTGGTTTTCTTAATGGTATCTTTTGATACCCGTAAATTTTAAATGCTGATGAAGTCAAACTTATCAAATTTTTTTTCCCTCTTACTGTTTGTGGTTTTTGTATCCAGTCCAAAAAACTTGCCCTACTTCGAAGTCCTGGAGATATACTTCTAGAAGCTTTATGGTGTTAGGTTTTATGTTTAAGTCAATGACATATCTCAGATTAATTTTTGTGCCTGGTGTGGGATAAAGGTCAAGGTTCAACTTTTATTTACACAGACATCCAGTAGATCCAGCCCCATTTGTTAAAAAAGACTTGCCTTTCCCCACTGAATTGGCTTGGCGCCTTGGTAGAAAATCAATTGACCGTATATATGGGTCAATTCCTGGACTCTCTTTTGACTTTGGTCTATCCTTACACACTGTCTCAATTACTGTAGCTCTTATGAGTATAGTCCGTATAAGTCAAATATGATCACTACCCTGAAGGAGCTTACAATCTGATTTATGAGAGAGACAGTCAACGTAGAAGTCATAATAGTACAAAGAGGTGGAGAAAATCACAGTGCTAGCCACAGATGTTGGAACTACAAAAGAGAACTCCACCTGGTTTAGGTGTGTAGGTACACAAGCCACCTGAAAGAGGTAACACCTAAAATGATCCTTAAGGGATCAGTAGGAATTTGCAGAGGAGTAGGCCTGGTGCCCTCCAGTAAGAGTGAGAAGACCAGTGCGGCTGGGTGGAGTGAGTGAGGTGGAGATTGGAAGAGATGACATCAAAGAAGAAGGGGATCACATTGGGCTGAGCCTTGAAGGCCATTTTAAGGGTCTTAGCTTTTACTCTGAGTGAGAAGGGAAGCCATCCAAGGGTTTTGAGTAGAGAAGTGACATGATCTGACGTCTTTTAGAAGGATCTTCCTGGATGCTCTGTTTGAAACAGACGATGTCTGAGCTGGTCTCCAAGCTTCTATCTTACCTGGCTGGTGGGTGCCAGATAAAACAGAAGCTCTGAGACCAGCTGCAGAGACTGTAACTATAATCCAATCAAAAGCTGTTGGTGGCTTGGACTCAATGGTAATACTGGGATGACTGTGGTTTGGGTAATAATGGGGTAAAGGGATTGTGTTCTGGATATATTTTGAAAATAGAGCCAGTGAGATCTGCTGACAGATTGAACATGAGATATAAGATAAAAAGAGGAGTCCAGGTTTTTGGCTTTAGCTAGAAGGATGTGTTGCCAGTCCCCAATATGTGAGAGCAAGTCTGGAGAAGAAAGTCAGAAGCTTGGTTTTCCTACTTTAGAGTAAATATGAGAGATTGCTACCCAAAGTACGAGCCATTTCCCCTACAGAGAAACCAGGTGGAGATAAAGTCATCATTTGAGTCGTCAAGCCCAGTGTGAGCAGCACTGTCCTAGGTGGTGGGGAACCTAGGGGAATGGACGTGACCCCCGCAAGCGGACCCTGCTTTTGAGGAGAGCTGCTAGGGGGCTTGATTCACACAAATGAAATGGAAGAAATGTGAAGTCAAGGACCAGACTGTGGATACAGATCTCAGGTGCCACAGGAGAGTGGCAGTGTGGTCAGGAGTACTTAAAGTATGCTTCTAGAAGGAAATGGGAAAGGAGCCATCTTCACAGGTTGGGGAAAACTTAGAGAGGAAAAGTCAAAACTGTGGCGCTAAGCAGGAACCACTAGAGACACAGATATTCTAGGCCTGGCTGGAAGGGTTGTCAGAAGTATTTTAAAAATTTGGTTCCTGGCACATAGTAGGCACTTGAGAAAGGATAGCTAGTAGTACGTGTTATATGGGGGGAATAATGGAGATAAAATTATGAGTCAAACTTCCTGAGTTCAGCCCCACCCCTATGTCAACACCTACTCCTTTGATGCCCTTTGCCCTTTCTCCCTTCCTAGGTTGTCTTCTAATACCTCTATTAGAAACCTTCAAATCTGGCTTTCTGAATTGTTTGTGAGGGGAAAAAGGAATTCGACTATCCTATTTCAGCAGGTTCATTCAGGCTTATGGGGTTTTAATCATCTCACTTGTGTGAAGACTATGAAGGTCCAGAGGGGGGCAATGTGACTCTTGGACTTCAGGAGGGCTTTCTTTTCCTACAAATGCTTTGGAATTCATCCCCTTGTCCCCTGCCACCAGCACCCCTCACGTACCTCCACTGCTGGGTAACTATTTAAGAATCCTCAGATGTGTTTCTTGTAGGATGTAAAGGGATCACTTATGATGGATGGGAGGATCTTAGTAAAGGTTTCAAATTTTACTTGAAATTTGAATTTTTTATGATGGTGAAAGTAAGAGCTTTTATTCTGAAATGCTGCCCTCCTCCATGACCGTAGCACTGCAGCCCTCCTGCCATGATAGACTTTCTTGAGTTCTGCTCAAAGAGAAAAAAATGTTTTTTCGAACACCCCCTATGGCCATCACTCAAACGTTGCTCCTGCTTCTTAGTGAACACACTACATTAGAGTTGAAGAAAGTTATAAGGCAGCAGAAGAGCAGTGTCTGCTTTGACTTGCAAATATTTTTAATCCCTTAAAAATAAACCACGAGCTGCAAAGAGGCATGAGTGTTCCTGTACTGTGTTTCCTAAATTAGTTATTCCTGAGGAGATGTAGAATACATTTTGTTTTTCTGCTCAGGGCCACCTGCTTGTGATTCAACCCATGGTTTCATTCTGTACCTTAATGCCATTCCTTATTTGTATGGAGGCAACCATGCTCCCTCAGAAGAGCTGGGAAGATCTGTGTTTTGGAAATGAATTATAACTGAGATTCATATCTTTATGGGGAAGGGCCTGAGTTTCTGCCATGTTGCTTCTGGAACTTGACCCCATTCTCTTCCTCATGTGTTTGAAATTCCTGGTTTCACATGTTGTAAGGTTAACTTAAATATACAATCTCCACGCTCCTGGAGCTAACAGTCAAGACATTAAGGGCAACTTTCTTAATTTCAGTTGGCCTTAGTTTTGTTTTTCGTTTTAATCTGTGAAAAGGAAGTGACAGTACCTTACCTCACAGGGTTGTCATGTCATTCATCCATTCATTCACTTATTCATCCATTTCACTGTTGTCTGTTGTAAAATACCTAGCATTATAAAATTACAAACATTATATTTTTGATCTAGTAGACTTTAACAAATTTTAAAATTGCATTATAGAAAAATTTAATACAGATACAAAAATGGTGCAAAGAACGTTATAAACCTCCACGTGCTCATCACCCAACTTCAAAAATGATCAATTCAGGGCTTCCCTGGTGGCACAGTGGTTGAGAGTCCGCCTGCCGATGCAGGGGACATGGGTTCGTGCCCTGGTCTGCGAGGATCCCACATGCCGCGGAGCGGCTGGACCCGTGAGCCATGGCCTCTGAGTCTGCGCGTCCGGAGCCTGTGCTCTGCAATGGGAGAGGCCACAACAGTGAGAGGCCCGCGTACCGCAAAAAAAAAAAATCAATTCATGGGTCAGTCTTGTTACATTTAAATTCCTATCATTTTCTCACTCATTATTTTGAAACAAATTCCAGACATATTATTTTATCTAACAATCATTTTTAAAGATTAATGTTTATCCTATTAAAAACCTAATTAAACCGTTTTTAGCATTTTAAACTGCCTTTATAATTTAATCTATTTCATTTCCTTTTAAAGTACTTTATTTGATTAGAAAAAATAACTTTCAGAATACTAATAATTCTTATAAATATAATGATAAGCATACAAACAGGGTAAACCTTAAGTTCTCTTAAATATGTTCCAATGCTACTTATAAACAGTAAAATTTCAACATGAAACCACCAAAGTCAATTATTCAATTCTTCATTTTAAATTAGAGTCACAAATCTATTTTGTTACTTTATTATGCCAATTTTCTTCACATTACAAGTATATAAAATACCAGTTTCATACAGGTTCATCAAAACAAAAATATTAATAATATGGGATTTGAGTCTCTTAAACATTTCTGGTTTTGCTGCTAAATCTTCCCAAGGTTAAAAGATACTTAATTGGAGGGAGTTCCCTGGCAGCCTAGTGGTTAGGATTACAGGCTTTCACTGCCCTGGCCTGGTCCGGGTTCAATCCCTGGTTGGGGAACTGAGATCCTGCAAGCCACATGGTGTGGCAAAAGAACAAAAAACAAACAAAAAAAACCTTAATCACTAAGAAACTACTATGTCATCCTAGACCTCACAGAGTTGGGCCCTTCCCACCCAGCTGGCTACATTTGTGGATTAAACTCCACTACTCTGTTTTCTGTTTCATTCTATACTGAATAGTTTTCATAATCTTCCTTTTGGGACCTAAATTCTTACAGCTATTTAACTGACAGTTAATTGAGGATTTTATAGCTTTATCTAACTCTGAAGTCAGAGTTGTAAGAAAATGCCAGAAAAAGATTTGTAAGAATGAATTCGATGGTGGGACTTCCCTAGTGGCACAGTGGTTAAGAATCTGCCTGCCAATGCAGGGGACACAGGTTCGAGCCCTGGTCCGGGAAGATCCCACATGCTGTGGAGCGACTAAGCCTGTGCGCCACAACTACTGAGCCTGCGAGCCACAACTACTGAAGCCCGCAAGCCTAGAGTCCGTGCTCCGCAACAAGAGAAGCCAATGCAATGAGAAGCCTGTGCACCGCAAAGAAGAGTAGCCCCCTGCTCACCACAGCTAGAGAAAGCCCGCGCCCAGCAATGAAAAAAACAACGCAGCCAAAAAGTGAAGAAAGAAAGAAATTTATTAGAAAAAAAAGAAGAATGAATTCAATGGTCAAATAAACTTGGAGAACACTGAATTAAACAAACAAACACAAACAAAAAACAGATTTTATTTGTGTGTGTTTTAAACACCAGAAGATCATGAGTTACTAATAAAAATATCTAAGAAGGGTGTAATATGTACCATTCCCAGATGTATTTGACTATGGACCTATGGACTGCCATCCCCTTTTTTTCTGATGATGTTCCTATAAAACCTAGAGCAGAATTGGCAAATTAGCAACCTGACGGCCAAATCTGGCCTGAAGGTTCAGTTTCACTAGGCCACACAGTGTTTTTAAAATATTTAAGCCACCATTTAAAAATTGAGAGAGTTGACCAAAAATTTATTGATTTCCAGTTACCTTTAAAGAATTAAAAGGCTTGGAAAAAGTAAGCCTGCCTTCCAGCATGGCTACCCAGGCTGTTGCTGAGCCTGGGCTGCCTCGTCATGCTGGGCATGGGGGCTCCACTAAGCCCCATTGAACACCTGTACGGCCCTCCTGGGCATTTGCGTCTGTGACCTTGATGGTCAAGAGAACCTCAAGTGAGGTAGAGCTCAGTGAGGGAAGAGCTGATGTAAGCCCATCAGCCTGGGTGGACTGGCCATGGATGTGAGTGTAAGCGGAATGGGGAGACCCCAGTCTCCTGGCTGGGAAAGTAGCTTGTGAGATCAAGTGGGGCAAGAGGGCGTGTCAGGAGCCGCGCTGCTGTTCATCACTAGGGCAGAACCAGTTCACGTTCATTTTCCATTTGCTTCAAAGTTTCCCAGCTGCCACCACCCCCAACTCCCCTCCCATGGGGATCCTGACAAATATGCTGAGGAATAAAAAGCTAGGGCCAAAAGCTAATATGGTGCAAATAATTTTTAAATGTTAAAATAGATTTTCAAATGAAGCATGTTTGCTAATGATCTCCCCCAAGGGCCCACCATGTCTGAGGAGGATTATGTGGGCTTTGGCTGTCCTCGCCTTCTGTTTTCACACATAGAGAAAACCCAGCTATTTTCTAAGCAGCCCAGTGCCTGGCCTTGCCAACCAAGGAAGAGGTTGTCTGAGAGCCTTGCCCAGAAGTTTTGTAATTTAAACTCAGACAAAGAGAACAAAGACGAAATGGTTTTCTTTGATATTATTTTCACAGTGGGTTGCAAGTCAAGAAAATAAATTACCGAGTAAGCTCCGTTTTCTTTAATCTTATTGAATGCATTGCTATGCATCCACAGTAAGCTAATAATTAAGGACCATTCTGCCTCCTCAGAGGCTTTGATCTATAATGACACGACTATATTTTTGGCTGGTTGGGTTTCTAAGCTCTCATTAATGTCCATAAAAATTGGTCAAAATCAAAAGGGCAGAGAGTAAAATGACAGCAAACCATGCTTGCATCTAAGAAAAGGGAGGATTTCGTCTGCAATTAGGTATGTCATAATTTCCATTATTGCTTATTTTCAACATGATATAGCTTGATGTTTTAGGACACTACTAGAAAGCAGTCCAAATATAAACTATTTATAGCAATGCCACAACGTGTAATCAGGATTTCTGTTTCCAGACATTTAAGAAAAGTCTTTAGGAAAAAAAATCCTGCAAAATAAAAATGAATATCCACAGCCAAACAGGATTTATCTTGCTAGTTGGATTTTTTCTTTTACTTTTTTTATTCTATTGGAATATGTGAGAATCTGGAGTTTTTCCTCACTCATTACTAATTTTGAAATTTCTGAGATTTGTTGGCAATTCAATTACAGTAGAAACCGTATGTCTTTGTTTATTGGGAGCACAATAGTGTGAGTCTGGGAATTCTAATAATTAGATGTTGGACTTCATGAATTGATTACCCCCTTTTCTTGTCTTTTTTTCTCTATTGTTCATCTCTTCTAGATTTTTTAACAACTCTTTGATTGAATTCCTTAATTTAAATTTCTAATAGAAAACTTTCTTATTCTCTGAGGGTTTTTATTTTGGTTTGCTTTAGTTTTAGAATTTTGTTCTTGTTTTATGGATGCAGTATTTTGTCTTTTGTCTTCTGCTTCCTGCAATGCTTTCTGTTTCCTTCAAGTTCCTTTCAGTCACTGCTGTTTTGGTTGGGTATGCTTTCTTTCTTTTTTCTTTTTTAACATCTTTATTGGAGTATAATTGCTTTACAATGGTGTGTTAGTTTCTGCTTTATAACAAAGTGAATCAGCTATACATATATATATATCCCCATATCTCCTCCCTCCTGCATCTCCCTCCCACCCTCCCTCTAGGTGGTCACAAAGCACCGAGCTGAGCTCCCTGTGCTATGTGGTTGCTTCCCACTAGCTATCTACTTTACATTTGGTAGTGTATATATGTCCATGCCACTCTCTCATTTTGTCCCAGCTTACCCATGTCCTCAAGTCCATTCTCTACATCTGCGGCTTTATTCCTGTCCTGCCCCTGGGTTCTTCAGAACCATTTTTTTGCTGTTGTTAGGATTCCATATATATGTGTTAGCATACGGTATTTTTTTTTCTCTTTCTGACTTACTTCACTCTGTATGACAGTCTCTAGGTCCCTCCACCTCACTTCAAATAACTCAATTTCGTTTCTTTTATGGCTGAGTAATATTCCATTGTATATATGTGCCACATCTTCTTTATCCATTCATCTGTCGATGGACACTTAGGTTGCTTCCATGTCTTGGCTATTGTAAATAGAGCTGCAATGAACATCGCAGTACATGACTCTTTTTGAATTATGGTGTTCTCAGGGTATATGCCCAGTAGTGGGATTGCTGGGTCGTATGGTAGTTCTATTTTTAGTTTTTTGAGGAACCTCCATACTATTCTCCATAGTGCCTGTATCAATTTACATTCCCACCAACAGTGCAGCAGGGTTCCCTTTTCTCCACACCCTCTCCAGCATTTATTGTTTGTAGATTTTTTGATCATGGCCATTCTGACTGGTGTGAGGTGATACCTCATTGTAGTTTTGATTAGCATTTCTCTAATGATTAGTGATGTTGAGCATCCTTTCATGTGTTTGTTGGCAATCTATATATCTTCTTTGGAGAAATGTCTATTTAGGTCTTCTGCCCATTTTTGGATTGGGTTGTTTCATTTTTTGATATTGAGCTGCATGAGCTGCTTGTATATATTGGACATTAATCCTTTGTCAGTTACTTCGTTTGCAAATATTTTCTCCCATTCTGAGGGTTGTCTTTTCGTTTTGTTTATAGTTTCATTTGCTGTGCAAAAGCTTTTAAGTTTCACTAGGTCCCATTTGTTTATTTTTGTTTTTATTTCCATTTCTCTAGGAGGTGGGTCAAAAAGGATCTTGCTGTGATTTATGTCATGGAATGTTCTGCCTATGTTTTCCTCTAAGAGTTTTATAGTATCTGGGCTTACATTTAGGTCTTTAATCCATTTTGAGTATAGTTTTGTGTATGGTGTTAGGGAGTGTTCTAATTTCATTCTTTTACATGTAGCTGTCCAATTTTCCCAGCACCACTTATTGAAGAGGCTGTCTTTTCTCCACTGTATATTCTTGCCTCCTTTATCAAAGATAAGGTGACTATATGTGTGTGAGTTTATCTCTGGGCTTTCTATCCTGTTCCATTGATCTATATTTCTGTTTTTGTGCCAGTACCATACTGTCTTGATTACTGTAGCTTTGTAGTATACTCTGAAGTCAGGGAGCCTGATTCCTCCAGCTCTGTTTTTGTTTCTCAAGATTGCTTTGGCTCTTCGGGGTCTTTTGTGTTTCCATACAAAGTGTGAAATTTTTTGTTCTAGTTCTGTGAAAAATGCCATTGGTAGTTTGATAGGGATTGCATTAAATCTGTAGATTGCTTTGGGTAGTATAGTCACTTCCACAATGTTGATTCTTCCAATCCAAGAACATGATATATCTCTCCATCTGTTTGTATCATATTTAATTTCTTTCATCAGTGTCTTATAGTTTTCTGAGTACAGGTCTTTTGTCTCCTTAGGTAGGTTTATTCCTAGGTATTTTATTCTTTTTGTTGCAATGGTAAATGGGAGTGTTTTCTTAATTTCACCTTCAGATTTTTCATCAATAGTGTATAGGAATGCTAGAGAGTTCTATGCATTAATTTTATATCCTGCTACTTTACCAGATTCATTGATTAGCTCTAGTACTTTTCTGGTAGCATCTTTAGGATTTTCTATGTATAGAATCATGTCATCTGCAAACAGTGACAGCTTTACTTCTTCTTTTCCGATTTGGATTCCTTTTATTTCTTTTTCTTCTCTGATTGCCGTGGCAGGGACTTCCAAAACTATGTTGAATAATAGTGGTGAGAGTGGGCAACCTTGTCTTATTCCTGATCTTAGGGGAAATGGTTTCAGTTTTTCACCATTGAGAATGATGTTGGCTGTGGGTTTGTCATATATGGCCTTTACTATGTTGAGGTAAATTCCCTCTGTGCCTACTTTCTGGAGGGTTTTTATCATAAATGGGTGTTGAATTTTGTCAAAAGCTTTTTCTGCATCTATTGAGATGATCATATGGTTTTTCTCTTTCAATTTGTTAATATGGTGTAACACATTGATTGATTTGCATATATTGAAGAATCCTTGCATTCCTGGGGGTAAACCCCACTTGATCACGGTGTATGATCCTTTTAGTGTGCTGTTGGATTCTGTTTGCTAGTATTTTGTTGAGTATTTTTGCCTCTATGTTCATCGGTGATATTGGCCTGTAGTTTTCTTTTTTTGTGGCATCTTTGTCTGGTTTTGGTATCAGGGTGATGGTGGCCTCATAGAATGAATTTGGAAGTGTTCCTCCCTCTGCTATATTTTGGAAGAGTTTGAGAAGGATAGGTGTTAGCACTTCTCTAAATGTTTGATAGAATTCACCTGTGGAGCCATCTGGTCCTGGACTTTTGTTTGTTGGAAGAATTTTTTTTTTTTTTTTTGCGGTACGCAGGCCTCTCACTGTTGTGGCCTCTCCAGTTGCAGAGCACAGGCTCCGGATGCGCAGGCTCAGTGGCCATAGCTCATGGGCCCAGCCGCTCTGCGGCATGTGGGATCTTCCCGGACTGGGGCACGAACCCATCTCCCCTGTATCGGCAGGCAGACTCTCAACCACTACACCACCAGGGAAGCCCTGTTGGAAGATTTTTAATCAGTGTTTCAATTTCAGTGTTTGTTATTGGTCTGTTTATATTTTCTATTTCTTCCTGGTTCAGTCTCGGAAGGTTGTACTTTTCTAAGAATTTGTCCATTTCTTCCAGGTTGTCCATTTTATTGGCATAAAGTTGCTTGTAGTAATCTTTCATGATCCTTTGTATTTCTGCAGTGTCAGTTGTTACTTCTCCTTTTTCATTTCTAATTCTATTGATTTGAGTCTCCTCCCTTTTTTTCTTGCTGAGTCTGGCTAATTTATCAATTTTGTTTATCTTTTTATAGAACCAGCTTTTAGTTTTATTGATCTTTGCTATCATTTCCTTCATTTCATTTTCATTTATTTCTGATCTGATCTTTATGATTTCTTTCCTTCTGCTAACCTTGGGGGTTTTTTGTTCTTCTTTCTCTGATTGCTTTAGGTATAAGTTTAGTTTGTTTATTTGAGCTGTTTCTTGTTTCTTGAGGTAGGGTTGTATTACTATAAACTTCCCTCTTAGAACTGCTTTTGTTGCATCCCATAGGTTTTGGGTCATCGTGTTTTCATTGTCATTTGTTTCTAGGTATTTTTTGATTTCCTCTTTGATTTCTTCAGTGATCTCTTGGTATTTAGTAGTGTATTCGTTACCCTCCATGTGTTTGTATTTTTTACAGATTTTTTCCTGTAATTGATATCTAGTCTCATAGCATAGTGGTCAGCTCAGATACTTGATGTAATTTCAGTTTTCTTAAACTTACCAAGGCTTGATTTGTGACCCAAGATATGATCTATCCTGAAGAATGTTCCCTGAGCACTTGAGAAGAAAGTGTAATCTGCTGTTGTTGGATGGTATGTCCTATAAATATCAATTAAGTCCATCTTCTTTAATGTATCATTTAAAGCTTCTGTTCCCTTATTTATTTTCATTTTGGATCATCTGTCCATTGGTGAAAGTGGGGTGTTAAAGTCCCCTACTATGAATGTGTTACTGTCGATTTCCCTTTTTATGGCTATTAGCATTTGCCTTATGTATTAAAGTGCTCCTATGTTGGGTGCATAAATATTTACAATTGTTATATCTTCCTCTTGGATCGACCCCTTGATCATTATGTAGTGTCCTTCTTTGTCTCTTCTAATAGTCTTTATTTTAAAGTCTATTTTGTCTGATATGAGAATTGCTACTCCAGCTTTCTTTTGATTTCCATTTGCATGGAATATCTTTTTCCATCCCCTCACTTTCAATCTGTATGTGTCCCTACGTCTGAAGTGGGTCTCTTGCAGACAGCATATATACAGGTCTTGTTTTTGTATCCATTCAGCCAGTCTGTGTCTTTTAGTTGGAGCATTTAATCCATTTACATTTAAGGTAGTTATCGATATGTATGTTCCTATTACCATTTTCTTAATTGTTTTGAGTTTGTTATTGTAAGTCTTTTCCTTCTCATGTGTTTCCTGCCTAGAGAAGTTCCTTTAGCATTTGTTGTAGAGCTGGTTTGGTGGTGCTGAATTCTCTTAGCTGTTGCTTGTCTGTAAAGGTTTTAATTTCTCCGTCGAATCTGAATGAGATCCTTGCTGGGTAGAGTAATCTTGGTTGTAAGTTTTTCTCCTTCATCACTTTAAATATGTCCTGCCTGTCCCTTCTTTCTTGCAGAGTTTCTGCTGAAAGATCAGCTGTTAACCTTATGGGGATTTCCTTGTATGTTAATTGTTGCTTCTCCCTTGCTATTTTTAATATTTTTTCTTTGTAGTTAATTTTTTCTTTTTTTTTTTTTTTGTGCAGTACGCGGGCCTCTCACTGTTGTGGCCTCTCCCATTTCGGAGCACAGGCTCCGGACGCACAGGCTCAGCGGCCATGGCTCACAGGCCCAGCTGTTCCACGGCATGTGGGATCTTCCTGGACTGGAGCACGAACCCATGTCCCCTGCATTGGCAGGCGGACTCTCAACCACTGCGCCACCAGGGAAGCCCTGTAGTTAATTTTTGATAGTTTTATTAATATGTGTCTTGGCATGTTTCTCCTTGGATATATGCTGTATGGGACTCTCTGTGCTTCCTGGACTTGACTAACTATTTCCTTACCCATATTAGGGAAGTTTTCAACTATAATCTCTTCAAATATTTTCTCAGTCCCTTTTTTTTCTCTTCTTTTTGGACCCCTATAATTTGAAATTTGGTGCATTTAATGTTGTCCCAGAAGTCTCTGAGATTGTCCTCAATTCTTTTCATTCTTTTGTCTTTATTCTGCTCTGCGGTGGTTGTTTCCACTACTTTATCTTCCAGGTCACTTATCCATTCTTCTGCCTCAGTTATTCTTCTATTGATTCCTTCTAGAGAATTTTAATTTCATCTATTGTGTTGTTCATCATTGTTTGTTTGCTCTTTAGTTCTTCTAGGTCCTTGTTAAACATTTCTTGTACTTTCTCCATTCTATTTCCAAGATTTTGGATCATCTTTACTATCATTACTTTGAATTCTTTTTCAGTTAGACTGCCTATTTCCTCTTCATTTGTTTGGTCTGGTGGGTTTTTACCTTGCTCCTTCATCTGCTATGTATTTCTCTGTGTTCTCATTTTGCTTAACTTACTGTGTTTGGGTTCTCCTTTTTGCAGGCCACAGATTTGTAGTTCCTGTTGTTTTTGGTGTCTGCTCCCAGTGGGTAAGGTTGGTTCAGTGGGTTGTGTAGGCTTCCTGGTGGAGGGGACTAGTTGCCTGTGTTCTGGTGGATGAGGCCTGATCTTGTCTTTCTGGTAGGCTGGACCGTGTCCGGTGGTGTGTTTGTGGGTGTCTGTGACCTTATGATTTTAGGCAGCTTCTCTGCTAATGGGTGGGGTTGTGTTCCTCTCTTGCTAGTTGTTTGGCATCAGGTGTCCAGCACTGTAGCTTGCTGGTCATCGAGTGGAGCTGGGTCTTAGCATTGAGAAGGAGATCTCTGGGAGAGCTTTTGCCGTTTGATATTACGTGGGGCTGGGAGGTCTCTGGTGGACCAATGTCCTGAACTCGACTCTCCCACCTCAGAGGCTCAGGCCTGACGCGTGGCCAGAGCACAAAGACCCTGTCAGCCACACGGAATCCCTGCCTCACCCCATGGGCGAGCGGCCGAGGCGGGTAGGTATGCTTTCTTCCTTTCATTGTGGAGCCTTTCCTCAGGTGTCTGGCACCTCTTGGCTGGACATTCATTCTAAGCAGAAGGCACTTAAATCTGATTGGAAGCTCCTTGCCTGCAAGTGAAACTGGCACCTGGAGGACTGCACAGTACATGGTCAGGTGGCTTTTGGGTTGGAGAACCTCCGAAGATGGGTTTCAGGAGGTCTTTTCTCTTTAACCAAAAGAGGAATCCCCTGCCTGGGGCATTATATACATGTTTCCCTTTATTCTGGAAACTCAAGGGTTTAGGGGTGCAGAGAGAAGAGGGAAACAGTGCTCCCATAACTGGATCTGAGCTAATGGACTGTCCTGTGCCTTCTGCTCCTGAGCTGGCCTGGGAGTGGGCAGAGGGAGTAGCAAACTAGCTCTGAGGAGAAAAGGGGCTGGGGCTCTCACTGCTCTACATTCAAACAATCCCCATTTTTGGTCTGCTTCAATCCTCCAAACTTTGAGGTAGTTGGTCTCTTATAGTTTGAAGTCTCTTGAGCGTTCGGAAAGGTATATCTCATTGGCGTGTCCAGTTTTGCAGTTTTCTTCACTGTCTTTGCAGAGTCATTAACTACTCCTCAATTTGCTTTCCATCTTCCCCAGATGTGTTGGTATCTTACATCTGCTATTACCTCTCTTACTCTGTTTGTCCTTATGGGTTTATGCCTTTTTCCCCTCCTATTTCTACTGTGGGGGTTTGGAAGGAAATAGAGATAAATGAAAGCATAAAATTCGTATTTAACTAGAAGTCCCTAATTATCTTTTGATTTTAAAAGCAGTCCATTAGTATTAGACAATCAGGTGTGGCAATCTCCCTGTATAACCAAAAGTAAAGCAAACTTTCTGTACACCAATTGTGTAAGATGGCAACATATTACATATTTTTAATTTTCTCTTTAAAGGTAAATACATGCACATGAAAAAAGGTGAATCATATAAAAAGAGTAAATAGTGAAAAATACACACCTTTCTCTCATTCTAGTTCCCAGTCCAACAACTCCCCTCCTCAAATGCAGTAAATATTGCCAGTTTCTCAGGTATACCCTCCTCTTTCTTATACTTCTGATATCACATTATGTAAACTCTACTGACCACTTAACAGTATATCTCGGATATCATAACTCATTCTTTTTCACAAGTACAATGAATTATTTCACAAATAATCCACTATTTTTGTATATGTATGTATTGTAACTTATTTAACTTGTCCCTACTGATGGGCATTTAATTAATTAATGTCTAGTTTTTTCCTACAGAACAATGCAGCAGTGAATATCTATCTAGCCATCTTTATATTAGAAATATGTATACCTTTGTGAATGTACGTGCAGGATAAATTCAAGTGGAATAGCTGAGGCAAAGGATACGTACACTTGTACTTTAATACCTATAGCCAATTGTTCTCCAAGCAATTGTACCAATTCATACCCTCTAACAATGAATGAGAGCTCCTGTTTCCCTCTCTAACCAGTGCATGATAATTTGAAGACTTTGGATTTCTAAGCAGTACTGTAGCGATTCTCAGTTGGATGGTGGAATTCAGACTAAGCTTTCACCTACACAAGAAGGCGGGGCCAGGAATACTATTGGCCAGTAGAAGGTAGCCCAGGCCTTGGAAATGTGGACTGAAATAAGCTTTCTGAGATAATTCAAGTAAATGTTGGGATAGTGGTATGTGTCTATAAATAAAATATTTACCTCTACTCAATAGATCATACCTGAATGTAACGATCAATCAGTTGGTAGGTTAATTCATTCCTTCTTCAACAAATGCTTATCATACAACTTCCAGGCACTGGGCTGAGCCCTGGGAGTTCGAAGAATAAGGTGCAGGTTCCTGCCCTCCAGGTGCTTATCTAGTTGGGGTTGGTAATGACAGCACCGTGGCAAGGCACTGGGAGAGAGGCAAGCCTGGAGTCCTGAGCAAGGCCCAGGAAGGACACAGAGCCAGGAAGTTCCGGAACCTGCAGGAACACGAGGCGATCGAGCACTGCATCCTGTCGAGAGGCCTTACTCTCTTTGCGTAGGTGAAGCTAAAGTTTCTTTCAGAATTCAAATTGTTACACCATTTCTTGTCTGTGTGGTCTCTTTCTGCCAGGGATCTGAGGAGATCTTTGTAGAGCTTCTTAATCTGAAGTGCAGGGATGGGTCTCAGAGGGCCTGTGAACCCCTTAAAACTGGATGCAGATTAGGTGTGCATGCTTTTTCCTGGGGATAGGGTCACAGGCTTCATCAGAATCTCAAAGGAGTGTGCAACTCCAGGAGGCTTAAGAACCAGTGGCTTAGATTTTCCTCAAGCGAATTCAGGCTCTTTCACCTTAAAATGTCTTTTAAAACACCCTACTCAGACTCTAGCCTAGAGGTGTGTGTGGTTACTAATACCTGGCCCCTTTTAAACCTCTGTCCTTTATCCTTCATCCAGCTTCCCCTCCCCCATGCAGAAATAGGCACAGTGATGGGCAGCCCCCCACCACTCCTCTTTCCTGTCCTTGTTTCTCTTTATTCAGCAACCCCATACTTAAACACAATTACAGTGTAAGCAATTCTGTACCTAACTGGAATAATGTGATATCATCAAACAGAATTGGGAATTCCCATTTCCAAGGCAGTCTCTCATGTTTTCGCTCGGGTTTTTTGGTTTGGAATGTTCAAGTCCAAAAATCGAGTTCAGCGCACATTTAGCAAACACTTTCTTTATTTAGGACATCATGCTCCATGCTGAGGGAGAGAGGAGGAAGAGCAGGATATAGAGATGAATTAAACCTGGTTCCCACCTTCAGGGAGAGGAGACCTGTCGGAAATTGTACAGAGTGCTGTGGGGATCCAGGGAGGAAGTGATTATTTCTTACTGGAGGCTGCATGGAAGAAAGTCATGAAGATATTCTAGCTGGGCAAGTATTTCTCATCACTGAGGAGGCCATAGACTTTTGCCCTGCAGTAACATTACCCTGTTTCTGAACCTTCAAAATGAGCTGCTGGGCCTGGAGGCTGACACCTGATTAGAAATACCTAGAAAATAAGCCTAGGAGAAAAATTAGCTGGTGTATGAGAACATACAGCGTAAAGGAAATATAACACATTGTTATTTGAATCAGTGTAAGAACTCTTGAAAACTGATAGGAAATCTTTGTCATTATGATGATAGTATTATCATTTTATTTCAAAATTTGACATCGTGGTCACTTTATTTTAGAAATGATGTGACCAGAAAAACTGACAGATTTTACTAAAGACATTTCTACTGTACCTACCAATTCCTTTTTTTTTTTTTTTTGGCCGTGCCACGTGGCTCGTGGGATCAAACCCTGGCCCCCGGCAGTGGAAGTGTGGAGTCCTAACCACTGGACCGGCAGGGAATTCCCTACTGTATTATTATTTTAAAAGTCTGGCTTCAAAGCAAGCCAGAAACAGAAGTAGAAAAATTATTTTGCTAGAAATATTTACAGGCTGTGAGGGCTTTTCTGAAATGTAGATCGAGGGGTGTGTGTGCGTACATTTTCTTCTTACTAAATCAAATGTGATCAAGCATTTACTACTGATATGAGTCATAACTGAAATTTGTAGAGTGCTTTTAGACTGGTGCTTACCAAGCAGTTTCACATTCATTATAAATCCCGTACTGTACATTAGCATGGGCTAATACATTTCCTTATTCTCTGTTCTTAGGATGAAGTAGCACCCACCAAATTTTTGAGACAGCTCACGGCTTAGAGGAAGGCTCATCTAAATAAAGGCGGCTAAAGTGGCATTGCAGGGATTTAATCCTCCTCTGGCTGCCCGTGTGACCAGAAGGCTGATTTGCAAGTTTCTTCTTTCCTGGGGTCCAGATTATCAGGTCTCCGGGGCCCTGCAACTTGACAGCAAAAGTGCAAAATGAAGAAGATCAGAGATACGCGCCAGCAGCGGGGACCTGAGGGCCTCTGCGGGGCTTTTACACACCAGAGCAAAAGATTCTCTGGCCATCAAAGGAAATAGCAAACTGGAGTCTTTGTTTTGGGACACAGCCACCTACCACAGAGCACCAGCACGGCCAGCCAGAAAGTTCTTGGAGCCTGATCAGGGAAGCGGCTCTGGTACCTGGACGTGTGCCTGATGGTCCAGTTAGAGCTGGGAAGTTCAGCGTGAAGGAAGGTCTCGAGTGAGGGCGGCTTCGGGCTTGGCTGGTAGGCGGTTCTGGCACTGGCCTCTGCGCTCCCCCGGCTGAAGCTGAGAAGGGGGGTTGCACATTCAGGAGTCTTTGCCCGGCTCCCAAGGACACAGGGCTCTGGCAGTCAACTCCCATCTCCCACCCGCCGGGCCCCTTCGGCCCCTCCCCAGCCTGCCCCCCATCGGTGCCTCTGCTGAGATGGAAACGTGGGCCTGCGGAGGACGATGACTGCCTTGTATGTGAATGGAGGCGGCCTGGAGAACACCCACTATGCCAGGTGGGACCGGCGAGAGAGCGTGGAGAGTGGCGGTCAGACGGAGTGCACCAAGAAGGACGGAGAGGGACAGCCTCGCCAGCTGACACCCTTCGAGAAGCTGACCCAGGACATGTCCCAAGACCAGAAGGTGGTTAGGGAGATCACTCTGGGGAAACGGATCGGCTTTTACCGCATCCGAGGGGAAATCGGAAGTGGGAACTTTTCCCAGGTCAAGCTCGGGATTCACTCCCTAACCAAAGGTAGGATCCAAACTCCACGGGTGATGCCCAGGGTGTTGGGACCTGGTTGGGGGTCGGGTTAAGAGTCCAGGGCCAAGGAGGCAGGTGAGGCGTCATCACTGAGCCCCTGCTAAGTGCAAGTCCTATGCCGGCCGCCGGCCATTGTTGCCGCAGTTCATTTTCACAGCGATGGTGTGAGCTCAGTATTTTTATTTCACTTTATAGATAAGGAAACTAAGATCCAAAGATGTCAAATGTGGCTTTAGCAGTTTAATCTTAGATGATTTTGACTCCAAAAACTCTCCCACTATAGCATGCAAGTGAACTCGCTAAAACATTGAGGGCAATCTGTCCTCTCCAGTTACACCTTGGAGAAGCGGAGGGGAGTGTGGCTTGATTCCAAGGCCACTCGTATTCCAGGTTCTTATTTGTAACTTCTGTTTGTGTTTGTTTGTCAATACCAGTGGCACAGGGGACCTCCCGGATGGTCGGTGGATAGCGGGGTCCAGCCTCTCCTCCTTACCAGAGGCTGCTGCTTCTGTTAGGTTTGGGGAAAAGGGACTTGACCTCAAGAACTTCTCTGCTTCAGTCTGCTCTGTACTAGTTCTCGTTGTTAGCTCCTTGCTTGCTACCAAATAGCCACGCTTGCTTGGTTGCTGGTCACTCTGGATTCTAGCCCAGCAGTGCCCACCACTCTGGCCTCAGAGAGGAGCTGTGTGGAGAGACCAGCAGCCGTTTGCTGCCCAACCCATGTGGGCACTTCTCCAAGTTACCTCTAATTTAGCTAACTAAGCCTGGAGATAGTCGTAACGGAGTCACAGGGCAGAGAAAGAATGCCTGCAACTCGGTATAATCTACAGACTTCCTAAAGCCCATGGGCTCTGCCCTCTCCCTGAGAGTCCCGTACTGACATTTATTCTCCTTGCACTCAGGCTGCCACCACGTCTCCAGGGCTGCGCTTTCTCATGTCAGAGTTTTGTTTTCTTTTCTTCTCCAACCCCCAGTCCCATTCCCCGCTCATCCCTGTTTGGCCCCTATGGAGAAAGTACCACAACCTCCTCTACCTACACACACACACACACACACACACACACGCACGCACATGCGTGCACACACGCCCAAGTCACTGGAGCTCCAAGTCCCCTTCTATCTTGCTCTGAGCCCAAGTGTCTGGGTTCATGCCTACTCACCTTACCTACCTGGGGACATTACAGCGCTCCTGTGAGCCCTCAGGTTCCTCGCTGACAAAATGCAGCCAGTAGCATTGATTACGTTACTCATAAAAGCAGCTCTAGGGCTGCGATTCACATCTAATTGGGAAAGATGTTGTTTTTCAATAGTCTAGAGCAAGAGTGAAAGACAACATAAAACACATAAGGAGATGAGGGGCCAGAAATTGAGAGGAAGACATGAACAGGAAGTGGAGAGAAGTTGCATAAAGGCAAACCAGGAGAGGAATTCAGAAAGGGGAGAGTGTCCGTTGTGGCAGAGAGGTCACAGGGGCTAAAGTCTGAGCAAAGCGTGTTGGAACTGCTTCCCGAGTGTAGGTTCAGATAGTAGATTCTAGTGGAGAGGATAGGATAGTGGAAAAAACATGTGCTTCAGAATCAGACAAATCTGTTCAAATCCTCGTTCAGTCACTTACTAGGTATCTGACTTCATGCATATTACTTAGCCTTTTTGGTCCTCAGTTGCATCAGCTGTAAAATAGAGACAATGATTCGTATCTTAGAATTGTTGGGGAAATTAGGAATAATATATATGAAGTACATGGCACAGAGTAGCCACTCAATAAATGGTAGCTATCATTGTGCAAGTCTATTTTTTACTTAAACCTATTTCAGAAGGAAATTTGATATTAAAGTCGTGAAAACCCATGAATAGAAGGTAGTGGTAAAAATAAATACAATGCACACAAATGTCAAAGTTCTGTTTATTTATTTTTCCAGCTTTATTGAGACGTGATTGACATATAATATCGTGTAAGTTTAAGGCGTACAATGTTCTGATTTTATATATGTATATATTATGAAATGATTACCGCAATAAGGTCATTGAACACACTCACCACCTCATATAGTTACAATTTCGTATGTGTGTGGTGAGAACTTTTAAAATCTATTCTCTTAGCAACTTGCAAAAAATGTTAAAGGGGGACTTCCCTGGCAGTCCAGTGGTTAGGACTCCACACTTCCACGGCAGGGGGCAGGGGTTTGATCCCTGGTGGGGGAATTAAGATCCCGCAAGCCACACAGCATGGCCAAAAAAATAAAATAAAATTTAAAGGAAACTTACGAAGTGACTGAAAGTAATTTAAAACATGCCAAAAACCCATCTGTGAGTTTCTCTTTACCTTACTTAGGAGAGTGAAGGGAGAACCGATACAGAAATAACATTTTTATGCTGTGTTTCGGTGCTATTTAAGGCTGTTTTCATGCACTAAAATCACTGCATGCCCCATGAGTGTTCAAGGTTCCACTTCGGGAAACACTGACCTCATCTAGCCCTCCTGAATTTTACAAATGGGGAGATGGAGGCTCAGAAGTGGCTGTCCCGAGGTCATGGCAGAGACAGGGTTAGAACCCAGCTTCCTTTTTGCTGCAAGCTACCTCGGGATTTTGGTGCAGGGTGGAGGGGGCAGCTCTTTCACATGCTGCCCTGAACAAGCCGACCACGTGGGCTACCACTGCCTTCTTCAGCCCCAGACCCCCACCAGACCCCACCCTGCTCACCAGCCATTCTCCTTCCTGGCGGCCGGACTGCCGAGGAGGGATCCTGCCCTCCAATGCCTGCAGCAGGGAAGCAGGGGACAATGCGCAAGTCATAGAGTGTATAACCAAGACTCAGAAGCAGCACCTACCTTCTGCCCGCCCTCCCTGTTCAGACAGTGTGTAAGAGAGAGCGGCACCTTGTCTTGAAGGTGGCAGAAGGTAGTGCAATATTGTGGAAAGATATCAGCTTTGGAGTCAGCCAGACCTGCGTGGAATTCCAATTCTTTTTTCCTCTAGCTGTGTGACCCCCGAACAAGTTATTTTACCATTCTGTGCCACAATTTCCTTATGTATACGTGAAGAAAATATATCAGCTGCCTAGGATTGCTAGGAGGAGCGAATTTTAAGAAGATATAATATACTGAATATTTACCATGTACCTAGACAGAGCATGTAGCAAGTATCCATTAAGTGCCAGTATTAGTCTACTTTCAAAAAAGTCCAGGTCCTTTAGGCCTGTGTGAGTCACACGTCATGCGTTTCATGGGACAGAAGCCGACTCAGATGAGCTCACGCTGACAGGGTGACTTGCGTGCAAGGGAATTTTGTGGCCGCTCAGCAGGGAGGTAGAGCCACGTTTCAAGGATGGAGGTTACCCTCTCCATCTCCCCTTTCTCTGGGATTGCGCGGCTTCTCATTTCTACTTCATACTTCTTTCTGCGGAGTGGCCTTCTCTGCTTAATTACCCAAAGGCATATGGCCAAGAATGATTGTTTCCAGTCCCATATCTACATAACCTCTCAGCTTTATCCCATCTCCATCCCACTAGTTTCATTCTATTTCAGCTCAGATTTTGAAAAGAATATAATCGCTCACTGACCAGCCGTCAATGGGCCACCGCTGAGTCAAGCGCCTGCCTATGTCAAGTCAGCTGCAGCCTTTCGGGTCACACGACCCACTGCACTGTCAGCAGGGCCCGAGGTCCAAAGAAGCGTCTCTGAGATGGGAGAGTGGAGAACACAGTAAATTGACGGACATACCATCACCGCGACAATAACCAGTTAAGCAGGGAAACCACCACAAGCCAGGAGCAGGAAAGCGTCTAATTCCTTAGACAGGCTGTTATGTGAGGAGGACAGAAGAAAGAGGAAGGACCACAACTGGTGTTTACATAGTGACTTTCTTCTTGAATGCCAAAGGCTTCTTGCCTGTCGTATTACAGAATTCACTTAATTCTAGTCCCTTGAGTTTCAGAGAATGCGGTGTTTTCCTGCTGTGTGGATGGAGGCCTCAGCGACCTCACTATCATGCTCTCCTCACTCCTAAACCACCACAGAGTAGCCCTATTGTCAAAGGCTCAATGTCAGCCTCTGCTTATGGGATGGGATGGGTGCACAAAAGGAGAGGAAGGCCAAAAGCACAGGCAGAGGAAAACTCAGTTCAACAAGCACATTTAAACAAGCCAGAAAATGTTAACAGCAGGTCATTGTGCACATTGTACTGATGCAACAGGAAAATGAATCCCAGATTTCACCTCCCAACTTGCAGACTCATCCCAGGATGGCCTCGTCCTGGTACCGTGCTCATCTCTCTTCTGGGTTCTATCAGAAGTGAGCCCAGGAAAGAGTAGGAAGGTGAGGACTAAAGGAACTGAGAGTGTGAAGGAGGGGAGACCCAGATGTGAATCGATGTGGGGATGAAGAAAGAGACGGGTGGTGTAGGTACTAGGAAGTGAGAACTCTGGGAGGATGACAGAGGCAAGACTGGAAGATTGTGACTTATGAAAAGAGGGAGGACGTTAGGCTCCCGGGAGCAGACTGGGTTGGAAAGACAGGGGGACATTCCTCTAAAATCTTTACCTCTACAATGGAAGGAGATTTATCAGGGAGTGGTTTAGCCTTGCTGGGAATTACAAATACCCTCTCCCATTACCAGGCCATGTCAGATGACATAGTCTGAAGAGCGATTTGTATAAATACGGTTCCCATGCAAAGCCAGCTTGCCAAGAATTGTCATTAGGTTTTCTAGGAAATATGGACATCCTGGATAAGATAAAGGAGGAGGTTCCCAGGGAAGCGGAGGGTTTCTGTGCCAGGGGCAGCTCCCAAGACAGTAGTTTAAAAAAAGACACCAGCTGCTCTGGATCCCTAAAGAGAAGGCTCCAGTATAGGCCCCTGCTGGCTGGAGTTTATTTTTATAGCTAATGGCTCAGATTCTCCTGGGCCTTGCAAGCTGATCGGGCAGGCTGAAGCCATCCTGAGTCCCCTTTTAGGCTGATTAGAAATTTCTCAAAAGAAATGACGCACTGGGCTTCTGAATATTTTATGTCCCATCTGTTGCCTCAGACAAAAGTAAAAGAGGCCATGGGTGCCTGTCCCTTTCTCTGTTGCTGTCCTTTCTGACCCCTTCATCCTTGGTCTTCTTCTCTGTTACTCTAGTCTCATGTTTCTAGAAGCCTTTCTTCTTCTCTCTCAATTTATTTATGCATCGGTTCATTCCTTCTTTTTTAAAAAATATAATAAACTCTCTTGTGCCTTACAGAGATGAATAAGATACAGCTCTTGCCTGATAGGAACTCGCAGTAGGTAATGGAGACAGACAGGAAACAACTGATAAGTGCTGTCACAGGGTGAGGTTACAAAGGGTGTGCTGAAATCAGGAAAGGGTCAATTGATCGGGAAGGGCTTGCGTTAGGTCTTGAGGTTTTCGGAGAAATAATGCAGGACACAGAGGAAAGGGAATTCCAGTCAGAGAGAGAGGATGTAAAGTGACTGGAGGTGTGAGCCAGGGTGCGGAGTGTTTGGAGACTTAAGAGTAATTCAATGAGGCTAGTGCATGGGATGCACCCACAGAGTAGTGGGAGATATGGTGGGTGATGTAGGCAGGGGCTAGATCATGGAGAATCTTCTTGCATATTTGGATTTTGTCATTTATGTATCAGGAAGCCATTGAAGAGCTTTGAGCAAGCAATTAATGAAATGATTATTAATTATTTCAGTGAGGAAAGGGAATTGAAGTTGGGACATGACAAGAGTCAGGCATGTCAGAATAAAATATTAGTCTAATGATCCAGATGAATGATGATGTCCACCTCAACTAAGGAAGTGACAGTGAGCATGGAGAGAAGGGGATGCATTTGAAAACTATTTTAGAGTATTGGAAAACCTGTGGTCAGCTGCATGGGGGAAAGCAGGAGAGGACAGGGAGGGGAAGAAGTAAAGATGACTCCCAGGTTTCCAGCCTTAATGACCTAGCAGTGAATAGTGAATATAGGAGAAGAAGTGGATTTGAGAGTGCAGATCTGGAAGCACTGACTTGGAGTACACGGAGGTCAAGTAAAGGAGCCCAGTGACCATCTTGGAACCCAAGAGACAGTATGCATGAGAAATAACGATTTGGGGCCTAACAGATCTGGGGTATAGTGAAAGTCTTGTATGTCCTGGTCGTAGGCTCCTTGGTGTCAGACATTGTATCATATTTGATCCTCAGACTTCCCCCACATTCATTATAACTAATAAATATTCAACAGATACTTGGTGAATTAAGTTAGTATAATAACTTCCCCGGAAAATCCAGTAGTGGTGGGAAGAGATATGGGAGGGAGCAATGCATGGCAGTACTCTCCGGTGGGTCCTTCGTGCTCTAATCTCCTAGAAGGACAGGGCTGGGGGACTCACACAGGCTCCAGTAGAGCTTAACCGAGAAGGCCCAGTGGTTTTGAAAAAGGGGTCCCTCCTCTTGAGTACATTCATTAAAACAGCAGTTTAAAATTATGTTTTCTGGATGCAACTAGAGATTATCGTACTAAGTGAAGTAAGGCAGAAGAAGAAAGACAAATACCATATGATATCACTTAGATGTGGAATCTAAAATATGCCACAAATGAACATATCTATGAAATAGAAACAGACTCACAGATGTAGAGAACAGACTTGCAGTTGCCAAGGGGGAGGGGGTATGGGGGAGGAATGGACTGGGAGTTTGGTGTTAGTAAATGCAAACTATTATATATAGAATGGATAAACAAGGTCCTACTGTATAGCACAGGAGACTATATTCAATATCCTGGGATAAACCATAATGGAAAAGAATATAAAAAAGACTTTGCTATACAGCAGAAATTAATGCAATATTATAAATCAACTATACTTCAATAAAAAAGTAAATTGAAAATAAATAAAATTATGTTTTCTTACTTTAAGAATGGTTAGTTATTGGCTTTGGTGAATCCATCCTAAAAATAACTTCAGTATTACTATAACAAAAAGAAGTTCCCTATTTATAATGCAAAGGACTCAAAATAATTTATATGCTCCAATGATGCAGGAAAGCTCGAGGATATTAAAGCATATGCACTTGGATGGAAGTCACACAGCCATTAAAAATCACAATTGTGGAGAATCTGTAGTAACGTGGAGGATGCGTGGACACGATAATAAATGAAAAAGCAAGGCGCAAACTTGAGTTACACTGCAGTGGGGATACTTATCCTGGGCTCTTGTGAGCGTTAAGTGAGATCATTTATTCAACAAATATTTGTTGATCACCTCCCCTGTAACAGGCACTGTTCTAGGGACTGGAGATACAGAAGTGAACAAAATAGACAACAATCTGTCCTGTGGAGCTTATGTTCTAGCAGGGAGAGACAGACAAAAGTAAGCCAGTAAAATATTCATTATGCTACGTAGTGATAAGGGACAGGAAGGAAGATAGAGCAGAGGGGAGGGGAGGGAGCACTGGGGGCTGCAGTTTTAGACAAAATGGCCAGGGACAGCCTCCCTGAGGAGGTGATCATTGAACTGAAGGGAATAAGGAAACTGGCCTTGGAGTCCATGGGGAAACGTGGTCAGGCAGAGGGGAGAGCAAGCAGAAGAGCGCCAAGGTGGGAGAGTGCCTGTAAAACTCTAGGAACGGCTGAGGCGTGTGACAGCAGAGGGTGGCAGGGACCAGACCACATAGGGTTAATACGCAGTATGGCAAAGTCAGGACTTCGGCTTTTCCTGTGAGGGAAACGTGAGCCCTCTGAGGCAGCAGAGAAGTGACAGCGCGACCTGGCTTAACGCTTAATAGGATCACCTTGGCTGCTCTGTTGAAAATAGGCTGCAAGGGGTCAAAGGCAGAAAAGGAGAGATCAGCTAGGAGCCTATCGGAATAATCCAGGCGAGACAGAATGGTGACTTGGACCAGGAAGGGAGCAGTGAAAGGCTGAGAAGTGGCTGGATTCTGGCTGTATTTAGAAGTAGAGATAACAGGATTTGCTGACAGATTGGAAGTGGAGTGTAAAAGAGAAGAGTCAAACACTCAAGGTTTTTGTCCTGGATGACTGCAAGAATAGTTTCCATTTACTGAAACTGGGAAGACTGTAGAAGGAACAGGTTTGGGGCGGGGGAGATCAGTATTGGACATGTTATGCTGGGCGTGCCTGTTACACATGCACAGCGGAGGCTGTTGGTGCCTCACCCGTGTCTCCTTGGGCCTTACCATTTCAGTGCATGCAGGCCAGACCTTCAAATGCCAGTCTCTCCATCTCTTTGCCTCTGGGCTTTCTCTAGCTGCTGGAGCTGCTGTTCCTGCATGCGTGGGAAATAGAGGGGAATTAATGTCTGCCAGGAACAGCCAACGACTAGGTACTGGCAGTAGTTGATGTACAAATACCCCAGCTCTCTCACTCGTCTCATGATAAAACTCAAACGATAACTCGCAGCAGGATCGTTGGAAGACGGAGGGAACAAAAGATGCCCATCGAGCTGAGAAGTCATCTTGAGACTGAAAAGTGAGGCAGGCAGCTCCATATACTCAATGGATCAGTTTGTTGTAGGGTACCTTACAAGGTGGGTTCAGGATCGGGCCGACAAAGATCTGGAAGCATTCGCAGCTATCCTCTGCACCGCCCGAAGGGCCACTGGGGCAATTTTATAGCTAACCTAGGGTATGGGAGTACCCTTGAAAACAGGAAGTACATTCCTAAGTCAAGATGATTGATTGGGTAACTAGTCTCGTGGGTACCAGGAAAATGTCAGGGAAGGTCTTCATCATTATTTGGGAACTAACAGAGCATAAAGGCCACCTGGACCTACCGATCATTAAACAATATCTGTTAACTACAAAGCCCTTGACAGAGAAGTGATTTGCCACATAGTGCAGTCCTGGGTAGGGTCAGTGGAAGGACAGGAGGAATTGTATGAGCCCGAGATGATGTCAGTTATGCTAACAGCCATGCAGGATTAACTGGTAACTCGCTTAGTAACACATCCTTAATTGGCTGCCTTTCCTCATTCTTCTACCAGTGTTTCCTGGGTACCACCTCCTTCATCAACTACTTGCACCTGAATCACTGCCTCATGATCTGCTTCTGTAAGAAGCCAAACTGAGACAACCAGGTGGAGGGGTCTTGTAGGCAGGTGTATTTATGCATCTGGAATTGTTGAGCAAATTGTAGGGATGTCCAAGGACTAAGCCTTCAGGTGCCGAACATTTAGAGGCTGGGCAGATGAAAAGAACACAGCAAAGGAGCCTTAGAAGAAGTGGCAAGAGGTAGGAGAAAAACCAGGAGCGTGTGTTTTCCTAGAAACCAAGTGACAATGGTGTTTCTAGGAGGAAGGATGAAATCTGAAAACTGGCCATTGGTTTTAGCAACTTGGAGGTCACCGGTGACCCTGAGAGGAGCTTTTCTGGTAGCAATATCTCTTAGGTTCAAGACATAATGAGGGGAGGACTGGAGACAGTGACGTAGAACCAGCTCTTTAAGAGAGTTTTGCTACAAAGAGAATGAGAAGAAGAGTCTGATGCTAGAGGGGGAAGTGGGGTCAAGAGAGGCTTTTTTGTGGTTTCTCAAAAACTTTTTTTAATGTTTAATATGCATAAATACAAAAAGAAGTATGAAAATCACAAATATGCAGTTAAATGACTTTTCCAAACTAAAAAGACCCATATAACCACCACCAAATTCAAAAAAGAGAACATTCCCAGTACTTTAGAGGCTCCCCTATCCCCCCCTTCTATTTACTACATCCCCAAGTATAACCACTACCCTGACTTCTAACACCACAGATTGTGTTTACCTGTAAAATTTATATAAATGGCATCATACAATTTGTCTTCTTTTGTCTTATTTCATTTGCTCAATATTAAACTTGTGAAAGCTGGGGACTTCCCTGGTGGTCCAGTGGTTAGGACTTAGCTCTCTCACTGCTGGAGCCCCGAGTTCGATCTCTCGTGCAAGCCGCAAAGCACAGCCAAAAAAAAAAAAAAAAAAAAAGTGGGAAAACCATCCGTATTATTTTATGTAGTTTAGATGCTTCATTCTTATTGCTACATAGCAGCCCATTGTACAAATATACTACAGTTTGTTTATCCATTCTACTGTTGATGAACGTGAGGATGGTTTCCAATTTGGGGCTATTATGAATAACGTTACTATGAACATTCTAGTACAAGTCTTTTGGTAACATGTATGCATTTTTGTGGGGAAGACTTTTTTTTTTTTTAGATGGGTAAATAGCACGAATGTATGCAGATGGAAAAGATTCAGTAGAAAGGTTAAAACTTATGACGCAGGAGAGAAGGAAGAAATTTTGGATGCCTGTTCTTGAGTAGAGGAGAGTAGATGGAATCTATTCAACATGTAGAGGGGTCTTAGCTAGGCCTTAGATAGGAGCAGGGACCATTTACCCAGAGAAACAGGAAGACAGAGTTTATGGGCACAGATTCAGGTAGGCTGGAAGAAGTGGCAGAAGGAACTTGAAGAAATTCTCTTCTATGGCTTTCTTTACTCAATAAAACAGAAATCTAAGTCATCAGCTATGAGTGAGGAGAGAGAGAAGGTATTAGAGATTTGATGGGAGAAGAGAAGCCATGAAAGCATCATCTAAAAGTGTAGGGGCACTATTGGACCAGGGAAATATAGTGTGTCTGCCAGGAGCAATAAAGACGCACCTGAGGTTATAGATCATGAATTCAAAGTGAGACAAGCCGTCATGGTCACTGCATGGGTGTAGGCAGAGAGTAGGTGGGAGGTTGGATTTAACCAGGGTGTGGTTCAGCTGAGAAAACACGATGAGAGAGACCAGAGATGTTGAGGGAGTACACAGAGCCATGACAACAACAATAAAGATGCTCCTCCAGGACTTCCCTGGTGGTGCAGTGGTTAAGAATCCACCTGCCAATGCAGGGGACACGGGTTCGAGCCCTGGTCCTGGAAGATCCCACATGCCATGGAGCAACTAAGCCCGTGAGCCACAACTACTGAGCCTGCACTCTAGAGCCCACGAGCCACAACTATTGAGCCTGCGTGCCACAACTACTGAAGCCCTCACACCTAGAGCCCATGCTCTGCAACAAGAGAAGCCACCACAGTGAGAAGCCCACACACTGCAATGAAGAGTAGCCCCCTGCTCGCCGCAACTAGAGAAAGCCCGTGCACAACAATGAAGACCAAACACAACCAAAAATAAATAAATAAATTTTAAAGAAAAGGAAAAAAGATGCCCCTCCAGCGCACACCACCAATCCTCCCCATTCCTCAACCCAGAAACCTTTACCTCTTCTTCAACCCTAACCCTTGGCTGAACCCCAAGTGCTATTGATGCTCCCTTCTAAATATCTCACCCTTTCCTAGTTGGATTAAATTGCTGTAATCTGTCTCCCTCATCCATATTTATGTCATCCTCTGCACTGCAGCCAGAAGCGGTCTTTTAGAAAATGCAAGGCTGGTCATATAGCTCGCTCTCTGCTTGAAACTTTCTAGTGGTTTCTCTTGGTTACCAGAGGGGAAGGGTGCAGGCAAGGGATAGTTAGCGAGTTTGGGATTGATATATACACACTGCTATATTCAAAATGGATAAGCAACAAGGACCTGCTGTATAGCACAGGGAACTCCACTCAATATTATGTAACAACCTAAACGGGAAAAGAATTTGAAAAAGAATGCATACATGTATATGTATAACTGAATCACTTTGCTGTCCACCTGAAACTAACACAACATTGTTAATCAACTATACCCCAATATAAAAGAAAAGAAAAGAAAAGAAAAACTCTCCAGTGGTTTCTCAATGCCCTTAATCTGAGGTCCAGAATATGACTCACGGACTTTGGCCCTGGCTGACTCTCCAGCCTCGTCTTGGCCTATCTTTTCCTTCATTCCCCATGTGCCAGCTCCACTCTCTTCTTTCAATCCCTCAAAGGCAGTGGTCTCCAAAGTAGGGTGCACATACCCATGGGGTTGCCTACTGGGATGAGGGAAGAAAATATTAGAACTTCTTTTCTATATTTATTTGTTATTACATGTTTTTAATTTCCATGATTACATACATTTAAAATGTGTATATTAGTAGTACATGCATATAATTTATAAACATACACAGAGAGCAATGCTCAAAAATGTTTATTAGTAAAGGAAGCTAATCAAAAAAGTGTATAGACCATTACCCTAAGGTATTAGGGTCTTTCCTGCCTCAAGATCTTCTCTCCTATACAACCTTACTATTAGAATCTCCCCTTATTGCTTCTCCCCTACTTTCCTCTAGTTAACATTTAGAGTCCAGGGAAAGTGTTAAAAATCTTCCCTGACCCTCTGACTCGGGGTACATCCCCTTGTTTTTGCTCCACTGCATCCCGCTCTCTTACCCTCCTAGCCCACTGTGCTGGACATCTTCCACCTGCTTCCCCAGATCCATTTTGCTCTCTGTCCCAGACTTCATCACGTCTCTTTAGTCCTATGGGTTCCAGTTGGCTTTGGCTTGTAGGGAGCCCTTGAACTGGATCAAAGGAAGGAGAGGGAGAGCCTGAGATCTGTTCCCCCAGCCTGACTATGAGGTTGATTCAGGCCAGCTGTACTTCTGGAAGGACGTCTCAGCTCCCCTCAAGGTAGCTTTCTCTACACAACACTCTCTAGGTTCTAATATCTGCTCCCTCCCCCTGTCCCTTTGGTCCCAAAGACAGATTTTGCTTGGTCCACTCTAGGTTTGAAAGTTTGAATTAGTTGCTGACACTTAATGATTAGAATGACTGCATTACAATACAGATGTCTCTTGAAAAAAATTAGATTTGATAACACTGAGTCTACATCCCAAACAGTAACAATTGTCTGGAGTTGAGTAGCAGCTGCCCCTTTGCTCTGGGGCATGTACTTCTCAGGACTCCACAGTCCCCACTACTCCCTGTTGCCTTACAATAAGCTTTCCACCCTATTTCCACCCTGGCCTCTAGAGACATTTGAGTTTGCAAGTCCTGGTTTAAGGAAATGTGTCAGTCTCTTCCACAAATTTGGAGAAAGGGGAGGTTTACCTCTCGAATTTCTCTACTTCTCTCTCTCTCCTCTCCGTCACTACCGAGAGAGTCCTCTCCCTGCGGTTGCTATCATCACCTCCAAAACCACCACCCTGCCCTCAGGTGTGCTCTGCTCCTATCCCTTTCCCACACTGCAGCCAGAGTACCCATTCTAAAGTGGATATCTGGTTATGACAATCCCTTAAAACCTTGTAGTGTCTTCCTACTGCCCTAAAAATAAAGGCTACTTAAAAAAAAAATTGAAGTATGATTAACTTACAATACTATATCACTTTCAGGTGTGCAACATAGTGATCCAATCTTCTTATACATTACAAAATGATCGCCATGGTAAGCCATCTGTCACCATACAGAGTTATTACAATATTACTGACTATATTCCCTGAACTATACATTACATCCCTGTGACTTATTTTATAACTGGAAGTTTGTACCTCAATCTCCATCACCATGTCAACTGAAAAAAAAATACACAACCTAAAAGTTGAGAATTATCTTTTATTCAGCAGACAAACTGAGGACTTAAGCTGGGGACACAGTCTCTCAGATGGCTCTAAAGAGGTGAGGGGGGAGCCAGGGTATATAGGAGCTTTTGCAACAAAGACCAGGTAGTCAGAACTTCAAAAGATTACTGTTAATTAAAGAAAACCGGATATTGCAAGTTAAGGAATTCAGCACTTCTCTGTGTATGGGAAGATGCAAAAGTCGGGGCTCATTGAAATCATTCCTTTGATGTGCACCTCAGCTATCTGGGGCCAGTATCCTGTGCTTTCTCATTCTGAGTCTCCCCAGGGTGCAGGGGGGGTCGGGTGGCTGCAGGGCTGACTGCTCGATGGCTGGCATCCCGTTTCTATCCTGAGTTCCCTCAGGCCTCACCTTCAGCGGCTGTAATGTGAAGGCTTAATGGCTGCAACATCCTTTTGTTTACTGATATGTCCGGCAAAGTTTTTTTTTCTCTGAGAGTGTATTTCTTCGTCTTCCCACCCCCAAGACTACATTTCTTGAAATAATTTCCAGGTCTCTGGGTAATGTGACGCCTGCCTACGCTGCAGGCTGGTTTGGGACCCCTTTCCCCCAGCCTGCCAATTCTCCATGCCCAGCGGAGTGGGCTCCTCTTAGATCCTCAAACACAAACGTGACATCTCGCCCAGACCTGGCACACTGTCCCCTTCCCACGGCCAAGTATTGGGCCTCCCTCCTCACCTCCTGTTCACAAGGCAAGTGTCATTTCTCGGGGGTCTCTCTGTTCTCCTATGTGCGCCCCTTCCTAACACGTGCCACGCTTGTAATGAGGGTTTTTTCAAAGTCTCACTGGGCTGTAGGAACATGTCTGTCTTTTTCAGTCTGGGGCAGAGTAGGTTTTGCCTGAACATTGTTGAAAGGGTGGGACTTAGAGACCTAGTTCTTCACGAGCCGGCAGCTTCTACCACGTAGTGACAATTCAGAACACCGGGGCTTTTTCAGACGTTTCAGATGGTTGTACATGTGCGTTATGCGGCATGACTATAATCTGATTTAACACAAAGCGAAGGAAACAGGCTGGGACTAGAGTGAGCCGTCGGACGCCTAAGGGCGCAGAATGTCAGAACGCATTTCCTCTCGCAAACATTCTCCTGCCTCACTCTGGTCCCGGCCGTGGGAGGGCAGCCTTTCCTAAGAACCGCTCAAATATAAAACTGAACATCTAGAACTAGGATTGTCCTAAAGGGAGGTTTGAGACAGCGGCCTGGACGCACACCCCAACCGGATTCTTGGGCGGTCGCAGGGTGAGCAGCGCGCGTGCAGCTGCGGCGGCCGAGGGGGCGGCAGAGAGGGACCCGCACCTAAGCAGAAGCCTGGCCTGCGCTGGGGAGGACCGGCCGCAGTAGCGGCCCCTTCCGCAGGCAGGCTGCCAGGCTGAAGGACGGAATTCATTATTCTAGCCCTTGGGATAACAGCTCGCCTACCAGGCTACACAAAACCAGAGTTTCTGTTTCAGGTAAAGAGCGGCGGGGAATCTTAATCCTAAAGCCTCAACAGCACAAAGGACGCGAGCAGCGGGGCGAGAACGCCCCGGGGACCGGCCGTGGCGGTCCATCCGTCTGCCGGGAGGATTGCCTGCGGAGGTCGCGGGAGCCCTGAGGGTCCTGCCCCGTGTAGCTTCCCTCCTTCCCCACCCGAGCAAGCGCGGCCACCTCAGGCACCAGCGAGCCCTGCCTCTTCGTCTTCCAGGAGTCCTAATGGACCTACTTTAACAAACCGATAACACTCCTGTTTTAAACTAGCAGCTTCTATTTTCATGACCATAACCACTGTGCCAAAAGTTCCTCAAACCAGTTGTTTTGCAAGTAGGTCAAACAGGCGCCCTGCCATCCCGTTCTCCCCGTTTATTCGCCTGGAAAATTCTTTCTTATCTAATAGAAAGTCTGGTCCAGTTTGAACCAAATAATGAATGAAGTGTTACTTCGGAGTAGCGATTCATTCATTTTCAAACATTAACCATTTTTATTACACAATCTATGTTAATTGTATAATTAATTGTAGGAAAATTAGAAAACACAGATAAGTAAAAAAAAAAAGAAAAATTAAAGGGAAACCATCCATTAGCGGGGGATAAACTGGGAGATTGGGACTGACATATATACATGACTATAAAATAGATTAATAATAACCTGCTGTACAGCACAGGGAACTCTACTCAATACTCTGTAATGGTCTACATGGGAAAAGAATCTTAAAAAAAAAAAGAGTGGATATATATACGTATAACTGATTCACTTTGCTGTACACCTGAAACTAACACAACATTGTAGATCAACTATACTACTCCAATAAAAGTTTTAAAAAGAGAAAACCATCCATGATCCCCCCTATTAATAAAATAACTATTCTAAACATTTTGGTGTATATCTTGCCAGATTTTTTCCTATGCGAATGCACATTTGTGTTTTTCCTCACTTGTTCTATACTGAGCAACTTTCCATGTTCATAAATAAAGATCAACGTGATTATTTTGATAGCTGCATGTTGTACCATTAGAGAGATAGATGAACCACACTTTAACCATCTTTCTTGCTGGACACTTAAGCTGTTCCCAGTGTTAGAGAAGTCTTCTTACACAAGCAATCTTGTACATGTGTCAGATTATTTCTTTAAGATTAATTGCCACAAGTAAAAAGGGTGGGTCAAAGGGTGTGACCATTTTAAAGACTCTTAAGACGTAATACCAAACTACAGTCCAGAACCATGTTACCAACTAGTCCTCCCACCAGTAGCACCTTGCAGTGCCCGACTCTTCATGGCTTTCCAACAATCCAGACACACCGAGCACTGGTGTTTCCTGTACTGGTACATGGTGTGCCAGGCACTGACAAAGTCAAATCAGATCAAACAGCCCACGCAAGGAAGGGGGTAGGAGGAAGAAAAAGATGAGGAGTCAATATTTACAGGTAAATGTGCTGAGATTATAGTACAGAGAATACACAGAAACTGGATGTCATCATCCTGGGACAGGTGTCATAGAAGGCTTCCTGGAAGAGGTTGGTTCTGAGGCTGGCCTTGAAGACCCATCCGGCATTAACTGAGTAAAGAACAGGAAGGAGTGATGAGTCAGAGAGAGGAAATAATCCAGGTAGATCCAGGAAGACGAAAGATCCCAGGCATGAATGTCCTGTACCTTTTCAGTGAACACGTTAGACTACAGGGTGCATGGGGAGGTGGTTAGGAGCGGTGGGCCATGAGGCTGAAGAGGTAGCTTGGGCCTGATCAAGAGGGGCTCTGTCGGCTAAATAAAGGTGCTTTAACTTTATCCAGAAAACTGGATAAAGCTCACCAAACTGAAACCTCCTTGGGAGGCAGGAGTTGGCATTAAAACCTGTACATGGTAGAGTCACACTGATCTAAGGGACCAGCATAGATGTTGAACTCAAAAACTTTTGTTTGTCATTACTGCTGAGGAGCTTTCTGAGCTGGAAATAGCCACTTAACCTCTGTGTCTAGTGAAATAGAGGGACTAGGTTCCTTCCAGTTCTAAATAGCTATGAACTCAGGCACATCCTTTGACTTTTTCTTTTTTTTTTTTTTGTTCCAGAAAAGGTGGCCATTAAGATCCTGGACAAGACCAAGTTGGACCAGAAAACCCAAAGGCTCCTATCCCGCGAAATCTCCAGCATGGAAAAACTGCACCATCCCAACATCATCCGCCTGTATGAAGTCGTGGAGACTCTATCCAAGCTCCACCTGGTGATGGAGTATGCAGCGGGTGGGGAGCTCTTTGGGAAAATCAGCACTGAAGGGAAGTTCTCAGAACCAGAGAGCAAGCTCATCTTCTCCCAGATTGTGTCTGCCGTGAAGCACATGGTGAGCGGGGCGAGGAGGGAGAGTCCTGATCCCATTCTACCCACAGTGGGAGCATGGGGCTTTAGTTTACCATCATCTAAGCATCCCCGAAGGCTTTAGTCCTACAAGCGCAGACAGCAGTCCCTTCTGTGAGAGTCAGATGTCTGGCTGGGATTGTGCTCCCTGCCTCCGAAGCAATGCCCAGGGATCTCCAGTTCCACGGCAGCCTCCTGGCCTCTGTGGAAGTTGGCAGGACTCGCTCTGAGCAGCCGGATGACCATCACCCCCTCCTTGGCCACATGCATTCCTCCAGCCCCGTCTTCCACTACTCGGAGAGCTGGCTTCTCACTGCTTCTTGGCCTTGCCTCCCTAATTCTGTGTCTAGGATGCCCTCTCCCCTCTTTTCACATCTCACATCCTCAATCCCATCCACACTTCGTGACCCAGCTCAGTTCTGTGTCTCTCTGTGAAACTTTCTTCAATCTTGGGTCAGCCCGCGCTGATCTTCACGCCTTTGGTGAACCCCACTAGCTCTTTTTTTGTTTGTTTGTTTGCTTGCGGTACGCGGGCCTCTCACTGTTGTGGCCTCTCCCGTTGCGGAGCACAGGCTCAGGACGCGCAGGCTCAGCGGCCATGGCTCACGGGCCCAGCCGTTCCATGGCATGTGGGATCTTCCCGGACCGGGGCACGAACCCGTGTCCCCTGCATCGGCAGGCGGACTCTCAACCACTGCGCCACCAGGGAAGCCCCCCACTAGTTCTTGCTGCCTCTGTGCTCAACACATTAACACTTGCTTGTGTCATTCTTATTTTAGTTCTCTGATTATGTCTTTAGATAAACCTGGACTCCATAAGCATACTCCCCAGTTCCTCCATGAACTGGTTCTCCTGTGCCCTCCCTATTGTTGGTTGTCCCGCTGGGCACACAGGAGGAATCTGACTTGCAGACCTGATGACCACTTGTACCACTCTGTTAGTGCAAAGGTTTTCTGCCCTCTTTGCCAAGCTCTCAGTCCAATTGGCAGGAAGAGACACTTGTCTGGTGTCTATATTAGTTGAGAGGCTGTTTCTAGTTTGCTCCTCTGTTCGGATGTCATGAGACAAGAACTCGGATCAGTGAGCTCCTGGCCAAATTATTAACAGGTTACTAGTGACCTAAGGGGCCCAAGATGGCAGCTGGGAGGGAGAGGGGGAGGAAAAAGAAGTGAGCAGGGAGAACCTGAGTGTGATGGTAGTGGCTGTTTCAGACCTGTGGTTGTCATCTAAGTGGCCCTGTGCTGGGGTGAACTTTCCCTGGGCCAGGGAATAAGCCAGACCCTTACCAAGCAATGGAGCAGATGGGCAGTGTCTTGCACATTCTACTTGGAAAAGAGATCTGGTGAGAGAGCAGAAGAGGATCCAGCAGTAGAGGATGCAGACTGAGTCCTCTGAGGCTCTACACCCTGACCTTTCTCCTAGCTCTCTGGTCTCCAAAAAGAGGAAGGGTGAATGATAGACATAGATTCAAATTTTATCAGGTTTGTTTGCTATGTGCCAGGACCATGCTGAATGCTATAGATACAGCATCACATACAGTTCTCACAACAGCCTCATGAGGCGGTTCTCAGTGTCCCATTTTACAAAGAAGGAAGGCGACACTCACATACACAGCTGGTATAGTTGAATCTAGAATTAACCAAGATGTCAGGCTCCAAAGCCTGGATTCTTGACACAGGAGATCCAGCCGGAAAAGTGACATTAAACCATTTCCCAAGAGCCCTTGGCATTAAACTGGTCAAGGGTCTTCAAGGTTGTCTGGATCCAGAATTCAAGGGTAGGGATTGGATCTGCTGCCAGAACCTTGCCCAACATAGTATCTTCCCTTCTATTGAATTCCATAGCGATAAAGGAGCCCACCCAAAGGAGCAGGGGTGTGGGCTTGGGAGAGGACTCCTCACCTTCTTGGGGTTGGCCCTACTCAAGAGATTGCTCAGCCGGAAAAACACATACAGGGTCTCAGAAACGAAAGATTACTGTTTCACTGTTTCACAAGATCTGGGTCTTACTTCTGGCCCTAATTCCTAAGTCCACGTGTGTGGGACAGACTCCAACACTCACCCCACAGAACAGAACCTTTGGTCTGCTTGGAGGGTGTGGGCTTTACCCTAGGCTAACGGTTATGACAGGGCAGCTCTCAAGATCTGAGGTCTGACATGACTTAAGTTGATCTCCATTGAATTTCTGTTGTTATACCATTAGCAAATTCTGTTGTTACACCATTGTTTCAGAGCAACTGATGCATCTTTAATGTTGGTATATTACTTTGAAAATGATGACTTTTTCCCCCTTTGTCTTCTTTCCACAGCATGAAAACCAGATTATTCACAGAGATCTGAAAGCAGAAAATGTGTTCTATACCAATAATACTTGTGTGAAGGTGGGGGACTTTGGGTTCAGCACAGTAAGTAAGAAAGGTGAAATGCTGAACACTTTCTGTGGGTCTCCTCCCTACGCGGCGCCCGAACTTTTTCGAGACGAGCACTACGTTGGCGTTTATGTGGATATCTGGGCCTTGGGGGTGCTTCTGTACTTCATGGTGACGGGCACCATGCCGTTTCGGGCAGAGACCGTGGCCAAACTGAAGAAGAGCATCCTGGAGGGAACGTACAGTGAGCCTCCGCACGTGTCAGAGCCCTGCCTCCGGCTCATCCGGGGAGTCCTCCAGCAGGTACCCGCCGAGAGGTACGGAATCGACTCCATCATGAACAATGAGTGGATGCAAGGAGTGCCGTACCCCACCCCTCTGGAGCCTTTCCAACTGGATCCGAAACATTTGTCAGAAACCAGCACCCTCAAAGAAGAAGAAAATGAGGTTAAAAGCACTTTAGAACACTTGGGCATTACGGAAGAGCATATTCGAAATAACCAAGGGAGAGATGCCCGAAGCTCCATCACAGGCGTCTATCGAATCATTTTGCATAGAGTCCAAAAGAAAAAGGCTTTGGAAAGTGTCCCAATAATGATACTACCAGACCCTAAAGAGAGGGACCTAAAGAAGGGGTCCCGTGTCTACAGAGGCATAAGACACACATCCAAATTTTGTTCAATTTTATAAATTGCATTAGACTGCTGGTAATTAAGCAAGATCATTGTTGCTGCTTTCACATTTTTTCACCAACTTGAGTGGAGACTTTTTTGTAATTTTTAAATAAATTTAAATTTAAGATATGCATTTCCCCTCCGCCCACCCCCACCCCCCAAAAAAAGTCTATTAGCTCAGATTCTGGCTTGGTCTGCAACCTCATCTTGTTTTCAAACTCTAGCATTCACTCAGTTAATCGAGAAATACTTACGCAGTGCCTACCATGTGCCAGGCGCTGTTTAAGGTGCTGCAAAATAAAATATAGGCCAGGTCCTTCCTCTCCTGTGCGGGATAGTCTAGTCATTACTGCAGTTTGTCCTGAGGCTGTAACCGGACTCATACCTTCCTTCCTCCATCAACCATTGTAAATTTCCCTCACCTTTGGCCGGCATTCCGGCTGGCCTAGATTGGGTGGTATGACCCAGACCTTTATCATCAGAGGATCTGAACCCTTAGATGCCTTGCTCTTGTTGGCTCATGGTTGCTGCAATTGCCTCTTCACCATTATTATGAGGCTCTAAAGTAACACTCTTGGGTTCAGACATACTCCTCTTTAGCTCCTTATGAAAATCAGGGTCCGTAATTCCCACCACTATAATACCTCCTTTCTTTGCCGGCTTGTCACCTGGCATGGGGATCCCAAAGTGACCATGTGGTAGCCATAGATCTCAATTCACTGGACCCCTACCGGGTCTCCCGGTAGAAGCATCCCCCTGCCCCCAGGATCGAAAACCTCTACTCTAGCCAAGCCGAGACTGTAGGAAAAAGAAGTACAAATTCTTCAAGTGGGTCCCTGATTGTGATGGTAAGAAAGTCAATCATGCTTCTACCCAGTGGTTCCCAGACCTGTGTATTTTAACAGCAGGAGATACATATCTATGAGCCATTGTTAAATCATGTATACTGAATCCTGAGGGATAGCACCCCAGCCCTGCAGGGTGCTGCCCTATAACTGGTGCCTTAGCTGAGCCACTCCATCCATCTATGCTGGCTGCTTCTGGTGTTGAGGTATATAGTAAGAGGGGTACATCCCATGGTCATGTGCCCATTGCCCACACGGCTCTTACCAAAACTGTGGTCCTTGAGGCAATGTTATGTAATATATATGATAATGGACCAGCTATTCTCTAGGACCTAGCATGATTGTATTGGAGGATTCACTGAAGGCAGGAAAGGTGAAACCATATCCTGAGTAGATATCAATTCCATAAGGATGAATCACTGCTGTGTTCATCTGAATTTATGACTCTGTGGATCTGATAATGCCCAGCTCAGGAGGAGACAGCTCCATTTGCTTGGTCCCTCAGTGACCCATAATCAGGTGCTCAGTCTCTCCTAGAGCCTAGAAACACACCAAGATCCTGAGTATTTCTCTGCTGCAGAAAGCATGGCCTCACTCCAGGACCCTGCAGGGCTGTGCTGTAACCTTATACAGCGGTTGCCAAAAAGACTCCACACCATATTCTTAAGCACCACGTAGACAGTCAGAGTAGCAATGCAGTTTGCACCGAAGCCTGAAACTGCTGTCGATTTTTTTTCTGTGGCATCCACTTGAAACCAGCAGTCCCGACAAATGGGTTAGAGGAATATGCCAAGTATATAATACATGTGCTTCCAAAACCCAGATAGGCCTACTAAACCCTGTGCCTCTATCTCAGCGCTAAGGGGTACAAGGTGCAACATATGTGGGCATGCCTCAGGTCATTGGTCCTCTAAACACTTCATCAGTGTGACCAGACACCTGAATCTTCATGGGTCTGCCCACCAGCTTGCCTCTTTTCTTTCTTTCTTTTGGCTATACAAGTAACAGTCTAGCGAACTGTCCCTCAGGACTCTGTGATCTCTTAGCCACTGTCACAAAGCCCTGCAAATCAAGGCACCCTGACTCCCGCTCCAGCCTTACCGTCCATTATATTATGTCCACCTCGCCTCTGACAATTAAGTAACGACACATGGCCTCTGCCACTCTGGAACCCCATTATCCCTGCATGCCCAGTTCCATGACTGGCATTTCCTACTGTCACCCCTTGCCTGCAGAGGGCAGGAGTCACTGATCTTGTTGGAGATGCTGGCGCCCCCTCCCCAGTGCAGTCTTTTTTTTTTTTTTTTTTAATATAAATTTATTTATTTATTTTTGGCTGCATTGGGTCTTCATTGCTGCACGCGGGCTTTATCTAGTTGTGGCGAGCGGGGGCTACTCTTTGTTGTGCTGCACAGGCTTCTCATTGCGGTGGCTTCTCTTGTTGCGGAGCATGGGCTCTAGGTGCACGGGCTTCAGTAGTTGTGGCACGTGGGTTCAGTAGTTGTGGCTCACGGGCTGTAGAGCACAGGCTCAGTAGCTGTGGTGCACGGGCTTAGTTGCTCCGCGGCATGTGGGATCTTCCCAGACCAGGGCTCGAACCCGTGTCCCATGCATTGGCAGGCAGATTCCTAACCACTGCGCCACCAGGGAAGCCCCACCAGTGCAGTCTTTATTACCTGTGTGAAGGCAGTGTCCTCCTGGGAACTTAGGTGGTTCTTTAGACTCACATAATGAATCCATTCTAACATTCACACCTCCTGGAATTTTCTGACCCTTTCCTTAATCCTGGCACAGCAGTTCCCCATCTCCACCTCATTTGTATGTCAGACTCATGTCCAAACCTCAGTAGCTATCTCAGCAGTAATATTAGGACCAGCTTCAGGTGTCCTTCACTCCACCTCATTTGTATGTCAGACCTCATTTGTATGTCAGACTCATGTCCAAACCTCAGTAGCTATCTCAGCAGTAATATTAGGACCAGCTTCAGGTGTCCTTCACTCCAAGTCACGGGTAAATGCTCCCATGATAATAAACTCTCCGTTATCCTGCCTTATAGCCTTTCCTCAACCTCCATCCCTGGCTCACTACCCTCAAGAGCCACTCACACGTTTCCCCCAGTTCCTGACGGTAGCATATTAGACAGGTTCTGCAATTACTTCAGTGTCTGAGTATTTCCTCCCTGACAGCAGTTGTAGTTCTCTGCTCAGGCTGTGCTGAGGCGTGACTGGTTCCTGGCTTGGAGAATAAGGGTGTTAGAAGCGCATCTTGAGGAGCTCAAGCATCCTCCTCCTCGGGCATCTGCCTCACCAGAGGCCTTGGCAGGCTCTTCAGGAAAGGAAGTACGAGCTGCCCCTGCCAGCCCCACACTCGCGGAATCCTGGTGTTCAGCATTTGCAGGCTCCTCCACCCTGTTTACGCTGCCGTGTCCCACTCTCTTGCTGTTGAGGCCCTGACTTTAATAAAGGAGAATTGTCAAGACTGAATATTTTATCTCCTTTGCAGCTCAGCCAGCCTTACAATGAGATCCTGCGCCTGTTTTAGGTAGTTTTCTCTCTGCTGCAGGAGAGCGGCCTTTCCTTAACTGTTACTACAAAGGCCCTTGGGCTTTCGGTGTGCCTTGAGCTGATAGTTGGCCGACTTAAACCTGTCATTTTTCCCCCTCAGGCTTCCAAAACACTTAACAAAAGCTAGCCAAATCCAGAGGCTTTATCTTTTTTTTTTTTGCGGGTACGCAGGCCTCTCACTGTTGTGGCCTCTCCCGTTGCGGAGCACAGGCTCCGGATGCACAGGCTCAGCGGCCATGGCTCACGGGCTTGGTTGCTCCACAGCATGTGGGATCTTCCCGGACCGGGGCACGAATCCGTGTCCCCTGCGTCGGCAGGTGTACTCTCAACCACTGCGCCACCAGGGAAGCAGTGGTGCCGCGTGGTCCAGTATTTCTCCCGTTCAGGTGCCGCAGGTGCTGCATGGTCCAGTATCTCATCTTCCCCCCCACCCCCATACCTCTAGATGACAGCCTCGGTAGTAACTGTGCTGCTCCTGCAAGCCAGGGGCTGTCTGCACCCTCTTACCAACAGCACATTAGTGTTCTACTGATGTCTTAACAAATTACCACAAATGTAGTGCCTTAAAACAACACAGATTTATTATCTGACAGTTCTGTGAGACAGAGGTCCGTCGTGGGTCTCACTGGGCCAAAATCTAGGTGTTATCAGGGCTGGGTTCCTTTCTGGAGACTAGGGGAGAACCCATTTCCTTGCTTGTACCTGCTTCTAGAGGTGGCCCAGATTCCTTGGCTCGTGGCCCCCTTCCTCCATCTTCAAAGCCAGCAATGGGCCATCTCTTTGCTCACCCTTGTATAGTGACATCTCCCTCTGACCACAGCTCAGAAAGGCTCTCTGCTTTTAAGAGCTCCTGTGATTAGGTTGGGCCTATCCAATCTCCCCATCTCAAGGTCCTCAAGCTTAATCACATCTGTTTTTGCCATGTAACATAACATATTCACAGGTCCCAGAGTTGGAGATCAGAGGTGGGAATCATTCTGCCTACTACCAACAGCAATGGGGTTTTTGCCGTGACTGGTCAGTAAACCCGCTCCAACCACCTATCCTGAGGGTCTGCTTTATAGGGGTGTTCTGGGTACCAATCGTATTAGCCTGGATTCTCCAAAAGAACAGAGCCTGAGACAAGAGCTTGCATGTAAGTCATTTATTTAGGAAATGATCCCACGACGCAGGAGTGAAAAATAAGAGGCAAGCCAATATAAGGATGTGTTGCCCAACTGGCTGTAGGCAACTGGTAGCTGATTCAGCAGGATCTTCTGAGGCACCTTCTGGAATGCTTCTCAGAACTATCTGCCCAGGGGAATGAAAGGAGGAAGCATTTATCTAACCAGCAAGTAAGGGTCCACTATTGTTAAGGGTGGCCCCATGGGAACTTAACTTTCTCTGCACTCCTGGGCCATATTATGAGTTCCGAATGACTTCTATGAGCACCCCGCAACACAGAGACCGAAATGGGAGGCGTGTAGCAGGAATCTGGAGGGAGGTACTATCATATTCTCTGAGATCCTGGTCAAAGACTGCATGGAAGCAATTGCCCCAAATGTGGCTAGAGGAGAAGGCAGGGCAAAGAAGGCCTCAAGTGGGCCCAAGGTTTCTGATGCATAGCTCAAAGGCTCTAAGGCTGGAATAAACTTGGCATGTTTGAGGAACGGAGAAGGCAGGGTGGATGAAAACATAGTAGGCCTTGGTGGGTGTGGTACTGAGTTGAAGTAGGCAGGGGCCAGATCCCTCAGGACTTTGCAAGCTTGAATAAGGAATTTGATACATAGGGTGAGAAGTGCTTACTACGAAGGTAGTCCAGGCAGCCTTCCGGGAGGAAGCAGATCTTGAGCTGAGACCCCCCCAAAGATCAACAAGGTTTTGCTAAGATGGGTCGGAGGTGCTAGTTTAATAGCATGTAAAAAAACCTGGAGGCAAAGGGAAGCTTTTGCAAAATTAGATCAAAACTTTCATTATTTTTACTGTAGATGCCTGCACAGTGATGATATAAGACAAAAAAAAAGGTGAATTCCTTGTTTTTCACTTCTAAACATTTAAAATGAAAATGCATTTTTTATAATTATAAGCTAGAACCCCGACATATAAACTTCCTGAGGATTGGTATTCATAATCTTCATCTCCACAGTACCACGCTTGTAATAGTTTGAGGAGAAAAAAAAAAAAAAAAAAAAATCACAGGTCAACTATTTCCCTCCACCACCAATTAGGAAAAAAATAGGAACCTATGATTTAATTAAGAACAGTTGCTAGAAATTTTAAAGAAAGTGTTCACTTTTATGTCAAGATTACATAGCTGTGAATTGTTTAAAGACCCTGTTACGTTCCTTGCTCTCTTCACTTCCACTTTAGTGTGCCAGGACATTTCGAACAGCAGACAAGAGATAAAGTGTTTCAACTAAGCCACAGGAGGGCCAAAAGGAGCTGTTGCATCTGTTTGAGTTGTCAGCCTTAATCTGAAACATACTCGTCACTGTTCATGAAGTAAACAAAACCCAGAAGCTGAAAAATAAAAGTGCACAAATTCCAAAAAGGAGGAGGGGAAGGATAGAATTCTTAAGGCCATATTAATCAGGATCCTAGAATTTGTAGAATTAGAGAACATTGGCCAAATCTTCTAAATGACCCAGAGATATTGGAGACTGGCCCAGAAAATAAAAGAAATTATTACTAAATATTGAATCTAGACATGACAGCATTATAAAATAGCTGATCAGTACTAGAAAATAATCTGGTTTAATTCCCAATTCATACAGTCCTAAGAGTTCACAGGGATTGAGATTATCTAGTCCAATATTACTGCCAATGCAGAAATTCTCTCTGTAAAACCTCTGGGAGCACCAGCAACCTAAGACCCTCAGGCTGGAGGCTCTAGATGGCAGCTCTATACTGGCTGTAAAATGTGCTTTTAGTGTTTAATTGCCAACCCTTAATCTTACGTTGCTTTTAGGAAAACACAATAACTCTCTTCATAAATATTTATAGCAAAATTCACACATGCTTAGCACCCAATTTGGGAGTTAATTTCTTTGTTTGAAGTATGAGAATGATAAACCATCAGTATAAATTCCTCCATACTAGACAAATAGCTCCTTGAAGGCAAGACCATATATCTTGTAAATCTTTATTTCTGATGGAAGCAGAGTACCTTGCTTATATCAGGTCTGCACATTTTTTGAATAATGAATTAATGAGTTAGTGAATTAATGGACTGAAATGAAATGAATGACTGTATTTTAAAATAGCATATTAGCTGATTTCTTGCCTCAACTGTTAGTTCAGGAGGGAAAAAAGAATACTCAAATATCTGAAATATTTCTCTAAAACTTTATTCAAAGTTACTCACCTCACTGTTAATAAGGTGTACAGTTTATGCTCTGTGCCAGTATTAGTAGACCTGCCCATTGCCGGCAATGGACTTTGAGAAAACCCATTTCCTGACACCCCAAAAGTTAAATTACTCTTTTCAAAACATACCGAACTCCCAATACTTGCAGAAGTATTACATGCACCATTTTCCCACCAATCTTTAAATCTGAACTTAAGTTATTAATCTACATCCGTGGATGTTAAAATGAAGTCATTTTAACAAATTATGACTGTACAAATCAAAACACCGCTAGTTAATATTAGACAAAGAGTATTTTACAAACACTACATTACATATTACCTTGCAATCTGAAACTTACATTTTATATTTGTGTAAGTTTATTTTAGATAACTGAAACGTCACAGAATTCAATGGCAAATTTTAAAAAATTTAGTTCTGTACATTAGTTCCAACTATCTCTATTTTACAATCTATAAGGCTCATGTCATAGTTCAGCACCAAAAAGATCTACAAAACTGTCTAACCAGTCTTCTTATTTATTCCATATGATGGTTTTTGTTGGTTTTTTTCTTTTTTCTTTTTTAAGGTGAAAGTCTGAAAAAATGCTTTATATATCCTACTTCCAGACCTTGAGAAGTGGGATACTTTTTGGCTGGTCATACTATGTAAAAACTTCGGTTGTACCTTTTAATTTTCATTGAACAGATACAAAAACCAAAAAGGATACTTACAACATGAGTTTCGGTTGTCAGTCTTTAAGTTGAATTTATAACACTGAAGCATCAGAAATAACCTAATAATAATGCCCTGCCCCTATCCTTCCTTTTTGTTTTAAATTTTTAAAAGGCAGACATAAAAATGTTTTATTTATTCTTCAAAATAAGGTGCAAAGAAGGATTGCAACCACCAACTTCCTCATACACAACTCCAATAACATCTCAATGTTGTTCCGCAAAATACACCTTGAACTGAGTCAGGAGCAGACCGAGAGTTACATCCATGTTTTCTATGCCAGACGTCTGCTCAATGCCAGCATCTCTCTGTTCACAGAGGTCATTACAGTAACGCATCACTGCTGGCCTGGATTTAAAGCAACGGTTTTTAGAACTAGTGTAGCTGTCCCAACTCTTCTCCTTCTTTAGGATTCATAAATTCTAGAAAAAGAGTATGTCTGTCTTGCCATTTTTAAACAGGGTTTGTGCATATCTCATTAAGACCACATTCCCTAAACCAGAAACTTTTTTCAAAAACCACAGGAACTTTCAGTAATCTTGTTTGTCCAAAGTATAAAATTCTTACGTGTTTAAAAAAATTAAAATTGGAGACTAGTACCGTGGCTTTCTTTGCCAGAAGTGCACAATTCATCACACTACATTTAAAAACTAAGCTTCATGCATACAAATGGCCAGAGGGGTATGAAGTTTTACAGAGCCCTTAACATCATTCGAGTACATTAAGCATTGGCTAAACCACAACAGGAAGCATGTTAGGAAACTGAGCAAAGAGACTTTCCCAAGAACACGATAATTTTCCAGGCTCCATGTCAGTCACATAAAAATTTAAGCAACATGTAATCCTTTAAAATTGTCCCCAGACAACCCATTCCCCCAACCGTTCCCATACATACCCCCCGCCCCGAAGTCCTCCACCTCACAGAAGTATCTTAGTGCTCCCCGTTACTGATGACAGCTGCTTCAGGTTCTGCTGCTGTTGCAGGGAGTCTTGGCACTTTCTTAGCAGGGCTCGGAATATGCTAAAATCAAAAGAAAAAAGTTGTTGCCTCTTAGCGTTTTTTTTAAGGAAGAGTCAAGTTGCTAATTAAAGTTCTAATAGGAAAACTGACAGAGGGCAACTTTGGAGAGGCTTATGCTCAATACATATTCTATATAACTTTTCACGGAGGGAGCTAAATATCTCTTCTTTACTTTATGGTGAATTTATTATACAATTATCCGTGTAGCAAGTGAGAGGAAGGACACGGAGATCCACCATACCCAGTATTTCACTTGTCACATCTTGTGTTTGCAACTCAAACACTTGTGGCTTGACTTGCTACCTCAAGGAGCAAGACTATGCATTTAGCAAATTTGTGATGAGTGGATAAGATTAATAACTTCAAAGTTTTTAAAGTCCTCAGTTTGAAGGCTGGCTCTGATCCTGGTTAAGTCATTTAACTTTTTTCAGCCTCATCTCTAAAATGGGCACAGTATCATTTAAGTCAAGGGGGTTCTTTTAAGGATTAAATTTAAAAATTAAATTAAATTAATTAGAAAATGAAAAAAGTGGCTAGCATGTAATAGGAATTCAAATCATAGCTATTTCTGTTCCTTCTTGACAACTGGAGACAGATTAGACAGTAGGCTGAGAGAAGGGATGTGAGGGGCTCAACACCCTGCCCCTACTTCATCTCTCACCAAGACACACACCACAGGTGAGCCTTCTCTCTAGATCAGTTTTCCTTTAAATTCTGGTATTGTTAACAAAACCTCGTATTTAGTGTGCACTTAAAAATGCTAATAATTTAACTGCAAAGCACTTTATACAACTGGAAAATGGCACAGCTAGAATCCAATACCAGAGCCCTGGCTCTGAATCACGCTGCTTTATTGACATTCCTTTAAGTTGCTAAATCTCAGTTAGATCCCCTAAGCCCTAAGATCTGGGGATAGAAATTTCTTACCCTGTCAAAGCCCAGAAGCAAACACAATGAGCTTTCTTTACCTCAGTTGCTGTGCTTGAATGCACAAGCCCTACGCCTTCATCCAAAGTGTCATCATTTGGAGAGGGGCGCCGAGCGTAAGTTCTTCTGTGCTTCTCATCTACTCGAACTAGATACCATGTTCCTTCAAAGAGTGAGTCTATTGAACTCTGGGGAATATAGCTGACTAAAGGAAAGGCGGAGAATGTGAAAAATTAGTTATGACATACAGCTCATCTGGTAATAAAACTAAAGATAAAATTTGCTATTTCCCCATAATTTTCACCAACATCAGGTATGTACCAAATACCGCCTAGATATCTGGACTAATCTGATACATCACATGTTGAATGCTATTAGAGCCCTCCAATAGGCTTCTGGGTATGTATTAACAATTTAATATTTTTACCCAAGTGATGAGTGTCCTCTCGGAGCTTCATGTTTTCAGCAAAGACATCTGGTGCCACGCAAGTTCTTGAGTCAAGCCTTGATTTAAGATCACACAAGCTTGCTATTATTTTATCAAGAGCAGACCCTAAAATAGCAAATAATTCCAACATTGAAAGACTAAAAATAGCATGCCCCAAAGCCTGAACAAAATGTTGCCAAACGAAAAAAACAACTTTGCATTTTTTCAGAACTACTGGCTATTGTTTAGTTAAAAGATAAGCTTTTATTTGGCACAGCTTCCGTTGACCTCTCACTAAACGTTTGTTCCGTATCAGCCAGTAGACAAGCTAGGAAATAGGTGGGATTGAAACTATAAATAACTTGTCTACAGTCAACCTACGGTACAGTTTTAGAGTAACGCCAAGTCTTCCATCAGTTTTTCTCCATATTTTTGCTCCTCCCTGCTCAGGGAAGGCACAAAAGTGTCCTTAAATACAGCTAAGACCATACCCTTATAAACATTAGACAACTCAGTAAACCAACCAAGAAGAAATGACCTGGTATTATGCACTCATATGATCAGACTCAATCATTGGTGTGAAGACTCAAAAGCCACCTGCCTTAAATAGGTATGCTTCCCTTTCTCTACCTACGTCTTCTGGCTACATATCCTTTAAAAATGAGATAAAAGAGAAAATAAAGTTACTTGCCAAAGAAGGAAAAGTCACACTACGCCATTAGAATAAAAAAGTTTCAGCTGATTATACATTTTTTTCTGACTCGGAAGGAAGGAAAGATATTCTGACTCAGACATAATCCTGCCCTTTACCCAGTTAAGGCAGATTTTCGGAGAGTATGTTGAAAGAAGTAATGAAGATTAAAGTGTCATAATGATCTATGGGACAGATTCAAGCACTCACTTGAGAAGCCTGCTAAGTCAACCTTACCACAGTAGGTTCTCAAGACATTCTTGTTGAAAGACTCAGCATTTACCTGGTGTGGCATCTTGTGTAACTTTGAGGGAGTACAGAGTGGCAGCTAAACCAGAACCATAAGAGAACACACCAATCCTCTTTCCTGCCAGCTGCTGAGGTGAGTACCTGTGTAGGAGGGAAAAAAACATTAAAAAGTTTAATTGATCCAACTACAATGGGTGGAAAACCACGAGTTGGAATAAAATTCATCCTAAGCCCAGGGATCTAACCTAAAGCTTTACTATTACAGTAAGCAGACCGAAAACAAGAATTCTCATCTCTCTGGGAATGATGGGGTTTTTGAAAGTTATCATGTCCTAATATAAGTTATTTGCCAACTGGGGTTCAACTGTAGGTCAAGAATAATAAAACCAGGACTCCCCTGGTGGTGCAGTGGTTAAGAATTCACCTGCCAATGCAGGGGACACGGGTTCAAGCCCTGGTCTGGGAAGATCCCACATGCTGCAGAGCAACTAAGCTCATGCGCCACCACTACTGAGACTGTGCTCTAGAGCCCGCGAGCCACAACTACTGAGCCCACGTGCCACAACTACTAAAGCCTCTGCAACAAGAGAAGCCACCGCAATGAGAAGCCTGCGCACTGCAACAAAAAGTAGCCCCCACTCACCGCAACTAGAGAAAGCCTGCATGCAGCAACAAAGGCCCAACACAGCCAAAAAATAATAATAAATAAATAAATTTATTAAAAACAAAAAGAATAATAAGGCCATGAGAACAATAGTCAGGAAAGCAAGTATGAAATTAAATACTCTGGAATAATTGTACCCTCATCCCATATCTCCTTCAAGTCAATGGACAATAGGCTAGAGAGCCTGGAAATAAAATACCATTCTGCGACCTGCCACCAACATGCCTGACACCAGATCTGGTCTTAGAAATCTAACATCTCCGAACGAGGGGAGTGAATCAGCGGAAATTTATACTTACTGTGCAAGAACGGAAGCAAGGGAGCCATACACTGAGGATGTGTACATATTTCCATTTTGATTTGACACAAGCAAAGATGCCTTTGTTTTCTGATTGAAGAGTTCTGAACTAGCCTTCATAAATGCCTTTTCCACATCTCTATCGAAGTAGGTATCTTCTAACTTAACATCCCTGAAAGATTTAGAAAAAAGAAAATCTTACGTTATTCAAAGACTGTATTTTTATTATATTACTTAGTGGACCTAACTATAAGTGTGTATGATTCTGATTTCCCATTTATTAAAAACCAAGTAGCAGTATGCTAATTGCTAGGTAAGATATAACAGTTGTACATATATGGTCCTTTTTCTGAAAGGTTTTTTAATCAAATTAAAACAACATGATTCTAATGGGTTAATAACCCACTAAAGCTGTCATCACCAAACAGAATATACTACTATTTCAAGTCCATAATAATGTCCATTTAGTTAGAAAAGTCACATTATAGGAGCCAAGTCTTAAAAAGTTGAATAGAATTTTATCAGAAGGAGAAGAGACACAGGAAAGGAGAAACAGAATGAGTTTAACAGGTATAGCATACTAGGAGGCCCTAGAAGTGGGGAAAACGTGGAAGGAGTATGAAAGCAGACGTCAGCAGTGGCTATGTGCAGGATGGATATGGGCACAGGGGCTCGGGAGAGGCAGGGAGAAGAGTTAAGAGGCTGCTGTATAAATACAGACACTTGTGGGGCTACATTATTATGGTGACAATGGCAACAGATCTAAAAAGAGGAAATCAGAAAATCTGAGTAGAAATGACTAAAGAATTCATGTAGGTAAGCGACCACCTCTCTGGGACTCAGCTTCTTCGGTGATTACATAAATAGGTTAGACAAGATGACTTCTTTTGACTAAAATTTTCATGTCTGTACAAATACTGGTTTCACAGATATAAAAAATACTCTCACATAGAAGGGAAAAAATCATAATTCCTCTTACCCAAAGGCTTCCAGGCCACTATAGATACTATTTTTATCTCTGTTCTGGTCATTAAGGAAGTCATTCAGCAACATCCGAGCTACAGATTTCTGAACCAGTTTACAATAGGGTGAGTGGAAGATCATGAAACCAAAATCATTCAAGGTGAAATCTCTATCATTTCCCTCTGAAAGAGAAATCCAAAGAAATTATGAAATTCATTTAAGCCACTAACTTTTGAAGTTTGATTTTAGAACAGGGCTGGGATGTTTTTATATCTTTAAGCAGCAACCAAAAATACACTGTATAATGAAATATCTCTATAGTTTAAAATGTTTATCAAAAAGACATCTAGAAATAGAACACTATACACTACTGTATTACTGGTTTTCAAACTGAACTATCACAACCCATTAGTGGGTTGTGTAATCAATTTAGTGGGTCAGGGCCAGTATATATTTTTTTAACCTTAATAATTAAGAGGTTTTTGTTTGTTTGTTTGTTTGTGTTTTGTTTTTAATGAAACAGACTAGAGTAGAAAATAGCAAACTGTATAACCCGCAGCATGGGCAGGAAATTTCATGACACTTTAGTTTCCATTTAACTGCACATACAATGTAAAGGATACGTTTTACTGTGGGTCCTAGTAAAAAGTTAGAAAATCACTGTATCGTTAAATACTGGCAAACAGTATGATATTTTACATACTTCAAGAATGCTTCTTATGCAAAGCCACTATGTTACCTAATATCTGTTATTGAATATTATTTTTACCCCTCTCTCACAAACCCTATAAAGCAAAGTTGGACTATGGAAAAAGCATACTTTATATGCTATGGTGTGTTTTAATAGCACTAATTCGAATACTGTCCTTCTCAGTACCTCAAGAACTTTCTCAGGGTTAAAGATGGAGATTGATGATGACACTAAAAAAGCAAGTATGACTTCACAGGTCAAGTGCAAAAAGACTATGTGGGCAGGGGGATCACTTCGGTATAATATATTTTCATTAGAGTTTTCTTCGGATCACAGTTGCAAACTAAAACCTTGCGAGAATACCTCTCTCAGAATGTGTACAAGATTCAAGTTACTTTCTTTTACCCTACTTTTGATTTTCTTACTGGGGGTAAGTCATCCTAAGTATTTTTATAGAAATACACTACATTTGGAAAGTTTACCTGTTCTCTTAAATTACACATTCCCAGAAACTATGGGAAAACTATGTTATTTGGTGGGTGAGAAAAAAATGGTTTAAGGAGACACTAATGAAGGATGCCCAAGATGTAGTTTCTCACTAAAGACAGTCGGCACATTATACTGCCCTCAACAGATACCAAAACAGAGGAAAATAGATAAAGCCCACCTTTCTGCCACTGGGCATAGATCTTCTTGCGGTAGACAGAATAGCAGCGGTCTAATGCACTGAGGTAGCACTGAATGGACAGTTTTCCATCTACTATAGGATATTCAGAAAGCATATCAGGCTTGTAAAAGTCATAGGCATGTTGCATATGTGTCCCACGGAGTCCTATTAGAACGAAAAAGAAAGAGGTCCATGTATCTCTGCTTTCTGATGTATGTTAGTAAGCATATTGCATCACCTGGCAACTTCCCTTTAATCTAGTCAACTCACTACTCACAGAATAGAAGTCACAAGGTGAAACCAACATGTAATTCAAATGAAGCATAACAATATCCATGGACAGGCCTAAGACTCTTTTGATATACAACATTTTATGCAAGTTTCATATACCTAACCAGGAGATCATAACTGCTCTACTGAACTGAAAACAAATTATTGTATGACTATGGCTAAGTTATGTCTCCCAGTTATTACTTAAACCCAACTTAAACCCATTTTACTCCTCTGTAAAGTGGGGATGACATCACTTACCTCATACAATTGCTATGAAGACTAAATATGATAATACACATAAAACACTTAGCAGGTAGTGCCTGCATTTAATGAACACCAAGTACTAGCTTCTATTTTTATTTTCGAATTTCTCAGCATATTGTACAAACTAAACAAAATGCTTTCCCAGACACTCACCTCGTTCAAAAATTAAAGGAGCATTAGGCCCAATTAGCATAGCAACGGCTCCAACTCCACCTGTAGGTCGAGCATTTCCTGTGGCGTATACAGCAATATCCCCTGCAACTACCATGGCATACCGTCCTGAAAAATATTTTGTATTATATACAAGAATGTGATCAACACTCTAAATATCATACATATAAACTGAATCTGTTATATTTTCCCAGAATATCCTTTCCCCATCTTTGGTAAAGAAAAAAAAAATTCTGACTAAATTTTGGTAGATAATTTTGTCCTACATGATAAAGATAACCAATTCATAATTCAGATAAGCTGAAAGTCATAGCTATCTTTCTGAACACGTTCAAACAAGCATAACTGGTAAGTGTGCATATGGCATTAATTAAAGGTCATTTGGGCGTTTTCACCTTCAAGGAGAGTTTCTTTGGAATAATATGTAACATACCATCCCAAGAGCTGGACTCAATCCAGTTAACAGCATTGAAGACAGCAGCTGTGCCTCCATAGCACGCATTAGTTGTGTCTATCCCTTCTATATCTGTATTCCCAGACTCTTCAAAGAGCTGCATCAAATTCGTCTTCACTGACTTTGATTTGTCGATGATTGTCTCTGTTCCAACTTCTAGCCGCCCAATGCAATCATAAGAAAGGCTATTTCTCTCCATAAGATTCTGGACCACAGTCATGCAAAGAGAGTTGATATCTTCCCTATCTGTGCAGAAGCCCATCTTGGCCTGGCCCAGGCCAATAGTATACTTTCCAGCATCTACACCATCATATTTTTCCAACTCTGCTTGATCAACATATTGAGAAGGAAAATAGATCTCAAGGGCAACAATCCCCACATCTTTTGGCCAGCAGGCTTCTGTGTTCAAAGGAAGTGACCCAGGCATGGTGAAAGGACTTTAGAAAGAAAAACAGAAAAAACATTGTTGTAGATTACAGGTTGCAGACTGTCAAGTTCAAACTTAAGAAATCAACATTGAGACTTTCATTATCACCTAAAATATTAATTTCTAAGTTTAATTTACTTAGGGGGTCAATTTTAATATGTGAAAGTAGTAATTATAGTATGACTGGAGTTATTATTAACTCCATTATTATTTAAAATTATCATCTTTTAGGGACTTCCCTGGTGGTCCAGTGGTTAAGACTCCGCGCTTCCACCGCAGGGGGCACAGGTTCAATCCCTGGTCGGGGAACTAAGATCCTGCATGCCCCAGGGCAAGGCCAAACAAAACAAAAAAATTATCATCTTTTAGAAAGGCTTGCACTTTATTCAGAGCTGGATATATTTAGATTTAAAATATGATTATTAGAGGTAAAGAAAACTCAAATAAGATTCTTCTATGTTGTAAAGAACTGTAAGATAAAATACAATGACAATTTAGTAATAAGGCCCACAAATCAGAAGTCAAGTATCTGATCTATTCCTGGCCCCTCAAAAAGTTTTTAAAAAGTCATTCATTCATTTATCATAGGTATATTGATTATTCATAGCTATTGACTTTATGGGACTTTAAAACTGTTAGATCAAACAATATTGCAGTCTTTATTGATCTAAACAATACCAGTAAGTAGAAAAGCCACACTGTCAAGTCTACCATAGCAATCTACTCAAGGCCCCTGCTATTTTAATCCCAGCTTTCCAAAGAAGCCTCCACCCAGAACCCAAATGATTAAAATTTAAAGCAAAGACAAGTTTCTGGACCCATAACAGTCAAAAGTCAATATTCTATACTTTCTACAGCTGGTGTATAGGCAATAAATGATGATAAAATCACAAGGTTATCACTTAGCTTCTAAATCAGGCAAAAAAAACCCAAAACAGATTCAAATTTGAAAACTGAAAATCCACACATTATTTGTGTGGCATCTTAGATAACACCTCTTAAAACAACCCTTTCTGTTTTAAAAAGGGCCTTAAAAAGTTGGACTGTTGCCACACTGTAAACTAGTGTCTAGATTTATTTACCAACAGTAAAAAGAAAATGTGCTAGCCACTCAAGAGTGTTGCTATGGCCTATGGGTAAGTCACATAACCTATCAGAGCCTCAATTTCTTTAGAGGTTGTATCAATCAGAAAAAGAGAAATTATTCTAGATATTTCTAACAGAGGAGGATTTAATACAGGGAAATGGTTACCAACTTGTTGGCTGGGCCAGAGGAGCAAAGGGGAGGAAGGTGGTTACTATTCAGACCCCATGAGCTCACATTCCTACTGAGGCTGCCAGAGCTCCTGGTCCCAGCACCTCTGCTGCTGAGTTACAGCCAAAGCCCCACACTCTTGCTGCTGCTGCCACTGACAAAAGGCAAATCCTGTATCTATGTCATTTGTCCTCTGCCACTCTGCCAACTCAGGTGTAGCATTAGGGATAATGAAATTACAGACTATTGCCATAGTGCGTTGCTAATTATTGAAATCTTGAGAAAATATCTAAAGCAGAGAAGCTGTCCTTAAATCATGAGATCTACCCTTAGCCCATAGGTTATCAAGGTATGAGTATATTAAAACCTGAAAAATAAGCACCTGGAAATATAATCACAAGATCTAAGTCAAAGGTCTTAAGAAAATCTTCCTTCTAAATACAAGAATTTTTCATGAAAATTTTGTCTCAATTATTCACACATATCCTGGGTTGCAATTGTGGATTCCTTACTGAGGGTCACCGTCAGAAAAGTTTGAGAGTCACCATTTTACACAGTCACTGGTGCTCTGTGGAGAATGGATCTGAGTTAGGAAGCTGATACAGAAGCCCCATGAGATGTAGGTCATTAACTAGATCAATTACTACATGAAGAGTAAAGGAACAGCTTCAAAAAAATATGGAAGCAGAAAATTGGCAGAAATTGTGACTGACTAGATAGTAGGAAAAGGATGAAGTACTGAGGATGACTTCAGATTTCTAGCCTCCACTGTTTTATTTCTTGACAGAATCACTCACTGTCAGATACACAAGTGAACAGAGAAGCACCTCTCCACTTTGTCCTATCTTTCCCCTGTTCCATGCAAACCCATCAATTTTATGATAATCTAAACTCTGCTACACTGAAGTTGAAATGAAGACATAAAGGGACTATCTAATATGTCATAAGGCAGATTCTAAGTTTATAGTAAAATAGGTTAAAGTCCTCTGCATAGTCCACAGAAAAAAACTCAACTAGTGTTAAAAACAAAAACAGTCCACATACTTATAGAAGAACCCCTCCTATATGCTACCCTTTAAGTCACCAAAGCAGAGGCAGTAGGATTAACTACCTTCCCAGCCTTTCCCACAAGGTTAACCTTTAGATTCTTTTCAACTCTTCAAACCGCTCTAAACATGCTGAGGACAGTATAATTTTCCCTGCCTGGCCCAACAGCTTGCAGCGCTGTTGGAAATAAAATGGACAAATATATATATAATCTTCTGAAGATATAAACCAGTTTATGAAAAGCCAGAAAGAAGGCTTTAATTCCAGAATTACTCCATATTTACCATAATCTAACTAGCTCTGATCAGTCACTGGTACTTACTAAATAAGGTGTAACTCTATTTTTAAGCCTCCTAGAGTTAAATAAGTGACTTGTTTCATTTGAGGGGAAAAAAAGGTAGCTAAACTACCCATCAAAGCGACTCATGAAAGCGAATCATGCCTCTGATCTTGATGTGGAAAAAATTTTTACATTGTCTAACTCAGTCAATATTGCTCGTTCTCTGAGGATTTTTGACAGCCAAGGTGTTTGCATTACATTCCTGGTAAAACACCATCTAATTTGAAATATTTACCTTTTGGTTGAAATTGAGGGAGAGTGAGAAAAGTAGAAAAAAAGCGAGAAATTAATACAGGGAGTAACTGCCTTCATGGCATTTTTTTTTTTTCTTCATGGCATTTTGAACAACAAAAAGATTGATATAGTTTAGGGTCTATAATCTTTACTTTTAACTATCCTGTTGTGTGCTCTTATGTTGTGCTCTCAAATGCTCTCTGAAGTAGGCCAGAAAAATTAGAAAAAGAGAAAAAAAAAGAAAAAAAGGCCAGCTAAAGACCTGGTATGTTCACATTATAGCATTAACTTTAGTCAAAGAATGGGATATTCTGGTTAATTCACTATTCTAAATATCACAAAAGTTTTCTAAATAGAATACAGTTTAAACATCTGACAGTTTAAAAAATTACCTGCATGTATTCTTAATCTTTTGCTGATAAAAAAGGTACTTCATGATTTTTCAGAGCATTGTGTTCACAATTTAAAAAAAAAATCTAAGCAGGATAATGGGGATTCTGTATTTCCAATAAAAAGATGTAAATATTCTTTTTAAATTTCATCTTTAAAAAGGAGAAGAAAGGTACACTTTTACCACAGAACTCTGTAAACCTTCCAAAGCTATCTTCCAACAAGTACCAACAGAAGACTCCCAAGTCTGTTCTCCTAAAGTGAAGGCTCACCCCCATTGGTGGACAAAAGAAGCTCCAGGTCCTACTTCCAGAGTTGGCAAAGCAAGATAATATAGAAGCCTTGCCTTGTTAACAATTTCTGAATGCTTCCTGCATAGGAGGACACAAAAGGGACCAATATGATCCCCTGAGAATCTTTTGAATCTGTGAATGAAAGACAACTGGAAAAGGAAAAGGATAAAGAGAAAAAAAAAGGCAAAAAAGCAGAGAAATCAGCTGAGGATGCCGATGCAAGGGCAGCCCTTACCTAGCTCCGCAGGGCTCGTCAGGGAGGGACTTCGGCATCAGTCCCCAGAGCCGCCTAACTGAGCTCTCTGCCTCCATCTCTCCCCTGTCCTACGCTAACCTTTCTAAAATGCACATCCGAGCTTTGATAAGATGCTATTTAAAACTATTCCAAGTTTATCCGCTATTATTTAAAGTCAGCCTCCTCGCACTAGAAAGGCGCTTCTAGAAAACAAGAAATGTACCCATTCGTCTTTGTGTCCCTAGTACCCAGCCCAATGCTTGGCATATGATGGAAGCTGGATGTTGAATAAATGAGACCCTACTAGCCTTCTAATCTAAAATTACTAACAACCATAGGAAATCATAAAACTGAAACATGAAAAAAGCAGACTCATAAGAGGAGCTCCACGGTAATACAAGAAAGCAATAGCTGCAAATAATTAGGTTATTGATTCAAACACATTTGTAACCACTGTCCAATCTTACATAAACATTCAATCTACAGCCCTGATGGATATCTTTCGAGGCTGTAATTCAGAAAAAACTATTGGCACACATGCTTACCTGTGATTGTTTCTGACTAAGCAGTTTATACGGTTACATTTTATTATCTAGATTTTTTTCTCTTATGAGTGAACGCTTATTTTCAAGATTAGTTTCTAGATTTTAAACATTAGTCTCATAAACACAAAATCAGTCTCCTGAAGCATTATGGCATTAACTAATGTTTAAAGACAAGGTGTAATCCTAGCATGGGTTTTAAGAATGTGTGGTGTACACAAATGGTTATTTGTCTTAGGATAAAAATTAAATTTCCCCCTTCCATTAGAAAGGAGCACTTTCCATTAGCAGCATGACAGGATGCCATACCTGTGTGAGGGATAAAGAACAGCAGTCTCCAGGTCTGTCACTCTGTTTCCTCCTTCAGGCACTAGGAATTTCAAATAAGAACCTCTTTTAAAGTCATAAATCACCACACAAATTCAAATAATGACTCCAATTCAAAGTGAGTTCAAAGAAACATTTCCTTGTCCAATTACATTATGTAGAACAGAGTTTGACTTTGCTTAGAAAAAATGGTACTTAAGGCTTATAAAACATTTTTCTCATCTTATTAGCTCTTACAGTGGTAGGTTTGGTCCTGGTAATGAACTGACTGAGTAGTTCTATCACTGATTCAGGCTTTAAACCAAATATGATGCTGGGAGAGTTGTAGTCTTCTTTACTAAATCAGGGTTTTCAAGAATTGGGGGAAAGGAATATAAATGAGTTGTACTAGGCTAATAAATTTCTGGAGTAAAGAGGCTTACACATCCAAGAGCTTGCTCTGCACTTGGGAATTTGTGACTTGAACAATTTGTGCCTCTCTGAGCTTCAATTTCCTCATCTGTAAAATGGAGCTAATACCTGCCCTCCCAGTTCATTGTGAAGGATGGTTGAGAAGATAAAATATGTGAATAATATAAAGCATTTACTATTATCCTAGCTCTCAGTATTTTTCAAACAAAATATGTATCTTTCTAGCAAGACCTAATTATCTTTATTTATTTAATCTTACGCTCCTAGTTTTCAACATGGTCACTTTCACCTGCCCCAACCATTTAGAAAGTGATTTTCCCCTTAGTGCTTGGTTAAAAAGGTAGTTTTTTGATATCAAGACCAAGGAGCATTAAGCTTTATCATCATTTAAATTATGTGGAAACAAAATGCTTTGGAGCATTTTCCTCAGTCCACCTGTTTTGAAGGGTTGTTACTTGAGACAACAGTTCCTGTTTAACGCAAACAATTAATTACCTTTGCTCTCTATTTAATTGTTGGTGAATATAGCATCCGCCCTTGCCTGATTAACTGGAGACTACCCTCAGCTGCTGTTTAGTAAAGCTTTACTTCTTTTACACGATTAGATCATTTAAGAGCTTAGAGACTTAGTTCCTTTCCCTTCATTAAGTTCACCACCCCCATCCCATAAATCGATCCTGAGGTTTGTGGGAAAAGACTTCTATATTCCAAAAAACCTCTGATTCCAGGATGATATATACATTTTGAGAAAATAACTTTTTGTTCCTTATTCTCTCAAATTATCCCTTTGTAATCTGCAAATTAAGCATTCCATGGGGACTAGTTCTCAATGGTGGAGGGGGGCGGGGACATGATTCCTTCTTAAGTGTTGAGACTATTTAATAACTTAATAATATTTCTTCTTGAAACCACATTTGCATATGCATTTGACACTATTTTCATCAAGGACATTTCTCTTGAACTGCCAATATTCCCTCTTTCAATTTTGATTATTTAAACTGGGGAGGGAGGTTAGGTGGGAAGGCAGAGAGAGCAGGAGGGAGAAGGGAGAAAGAGAACTCCAGCGCACAAAAGAAAGCAAAGAAAGGCAGAAGAAGAAAGAAGATTCACAGAGGACTGCCATGCTACTTAAGCTCTCAGGAGAAAGAGAGGCCTGGAGTCCAGGAAAGGAAATGGAGCAATCAATGCCACTTTGGGGAAGAGTCAATCAGAAAGGGATTAGGCTTTCCATTCTCTTCTGCAATTGCTAGGAGCGTTCTCTATCCTGACTAAAACAGCAGTGCCAAAGTCTCAAGCAGGTCATCAGCTTATTTCTAACAGAAGGTCTTTTCAGAGCAAGTGATAGAGGGAAGCAGTGTGGCTCAGAGAGCAGTTTATGAATCACAAGCGACTGGGCAGGTTATCACAAAGCATGTTTGGAGGAGACTCCTGAGCTGAAATATAGGCATTTCGAGTTTGGCAAAGATTAAAACTGAAGAATGATAAGACCGCCTAGGGCCAACCAACTTTCTCCTGGGGTTTATTCAGTGTTCTGAATTCCTCCTTCTGGCTCCCTCGTTAGCCTTGATTCAAACAAATGGTCGGAGAAGTTCACCCAGTACACATTTTGGTACACGATAAACCACAAGCAGTTACCTGCTGATCTTTTTCACTGTTACAGGAGAGAAATCCAGGAATCCTTTTTAACTGAGAATGAGCCTTTCCTCCTTAGGAGCAAGCAAGCAAAACTACTGTTAGGAAAGCCTTGCCCACACCTGTACAACTCTGGTCTAGTTCCCTAAGTAAAAATCACAGACACCCTGCCTCCCCCCAGAGGGACTGGTCTGCTTATCAGAGATTCTACTCATATTTCAAGGTCCTGTTTTAAGCTCCCTCTTCCAGGAAGGTTTCCTAGAGCTTTCTAATCAGGGCCCTGCACTCCTACAGCAGGTATGTCATTCACACCTACACTGAAGCCTTCATATTCTACTCTCAATGGAAAACTAGTTATTGGCAGTCTTCTTAAGAATACTGGATACTTAGACTCCTATTGGGAGAAGGGCTATATTTTGATTCTTTTGAAATCCCTTTTAGACCTTGGAGTAAAGGGCACACAGAATTGCTATTTTTTGAGGGGCTGAATTTGGAGTTATAATTAGAGGAAAAATCTTTTAGATTCAAGTACTCAATAGCAGCAGCCCTCATTAGTGAGTTCTTTTCACTATCACTTTTAAGATGAGCTGCAGCACCAAACAGTGTCCAGGAGTTTAAGAAAATTGGCTTTCTACTGCTGCTGTTCAAAGCAAATGGTAGGTTTCAATTATTCCTTGAAAAATGTAAGGAGTTCAAATGGAATCAGAAGAGAACATTTGTCGGTCTTACAATCATTCCCAAATGCACACACCCCCAACCACGAACCCTGCAAAGATGAAGCCTGTGAGCTTTGGAAGATTAGCTTCTCCTCTACTGCTCTTACTACACTCAGTTAACAGCAAGTGGACATCACCACAAGCTAAGGGTTGACTAAATTATTAGGAATTGAGTCCTACCACCCTCCCATTAGATTGGGTAACATGTTTTTAATCTAACATTTTTTTATCTATATGTCTTGAGAAACAAAAATATCACACCCTTCTATGATATTTGGTTTTTTTTAATAACCCAGCATAAAATTATGGCTCTATATTCCTTTCCAAATGAAACTAAATAGAGATTCTGAAATATAGCCCATCAAGCTCCTCCATCCACAACCCCAGTGCATCTCCCTGCACTCAGTTCCACTGACTTACTACTGTTTTAAATAATGCTAGGGTACCCAGGAAACATACATTACACCAATGTCAGGGTTTTGCATTTCCTGTGAGAAAAGCTATCTAAAATCTCAATAAAAAAAAATCTCAAAATCAATCCCACAGTTAAGAGAAACAGATGTAAAAGCACCCTGGAGGAATATTTAAGAAAAAAACAAAATGAAAAACAAGGCCCAGGATTAGTCTAACAGATGACGTGGCCTTCTATGGCCCTAAACATAATACCATTTAGCTCTCCCCGTCGGAAACACCTTCTGAGAACTAGGGTTACTGACTAAACTAGAATTGAACTGAACTAAACTCGAACTGATTTACGGGCAAACTTACAAACTTAGGAGAGAGACCTACAAAGTTGAGACACACAGAAAAGAAAGTCTTTCTCCTTTCCCATAAGATATGCTATCCCTGCCCTCCGTATCCACAGAAAAATAACTGAAATTTTAAACATAAAGAACACAAAGTGCTTAGATGTCTCGAGCTGCAAAGAACCATTTGGCAAAGATACAGGTTAAGGACTTTCAATTAGCCTTCTAACAAATCTGTGCAATAAAAGTCCAAACTCCACCTCAGAAGGAAATATCTGCTAACTATACAGGCACTTCCATTTGTCTCAATCTTGTCATTTACCTTGCCATTGTTTTTCATGATTCATCCCTGAAACAGAGCAAATGTTACTCAGCAGCAGCCAGAACACATCATCCACTGCAGCAGTTTGGCAAGAGCATCAGCAGGAGGGCAGAGTTGCAGCAGAGGTGAGCAAAGAAGCCTGTGATGCCCTAAACCAAGGCCACGGGGCGAGCATGACCAGCCGGGCCAGCCTCACTTTACCTGTTGTCCAAATCTCTCTCTCCTCCAGGGTGGGTCAGAGTGATTCTTTCTCTACCACTGGTCAGGGCAGGACACACGTTTTTCAAAGACTCCATATACCAAGCTTTGAAATGTCCTTGGTTCAACCCAAACCTATTGTGGTTGAAGACCTGTGCTTGCCTGCCCATTACATCATCATAGCAAGTCTGGTTGGTCCTGAGGCTACCGGCAGGAGGGAGATACGGAATTTCAAAACACCGAGGAAACCTATATATATATATCTTAATGGGCATTAAAAATATGGAGGCGGGAAGGTGGGAAGCAGGAATCTGTGATACCTGAAGCAAGCACAGACCGAAGCAGTCAAGAATTCAAAGTACTCAACCAGGTTAAACCACGGTTGTGATGCTTTCTCGCACCTGAGCTAGGGACGAAGAGTAATGCTGCCCACTTCCCTTTCTCCCAGCAACTCTCTATCTGTGGCAGGAGGACACACCCCCTGCCAACCTACAAGCCTCCAGCTAAGCGTGATCTTCCCCATCCTTCGGCGTCCACCCCTAAGCCAAGGCTCCGGGAACACCCTGACAGTCCAATTCCTTTCTCGTCCCCCTCATGTGGGCCCCCCCATCCCCTCAAGGCGGTCACAGCCACTCCCCTGGCACCTCCATCTCCTATGTCATTAGAAGCCTAGCCCTCAATGCCCTCTCCCCTTCTCCCCTCTGCGACTCGCCTGCCCACATCAGTGGCCCCGGCCCCTCCTAGGACCCACCGCGGTCGGCCCCAGGTCCCTGACAGGGGACGCCCTGCACGGCCCCCGCTCACGGTGCCCCATCCTCCCGGGCTAGGTCCACGCCTCAGCCCAGACCCTGACGGAGCCGGAGCTCCTTCAGGCCTAGTCAAGGACACGGATCCGCTGGGCCCTCACCCTGCTCGCAGGGCCTCAGCAGCCCAGGTTTCTTCCTCCACTCGGGACACTCACCGAAATGTGAGCGGGCAGTGGCCGTGGAAAAGGAACGACCAACGAAGATGCAATCCGCGGCGCCTCCCCTCCACCACCAGCTTTATAGCCGCCGACCCACCAGACTCCGGCACGGCCCGGAGTCGGTGGGAGGCGGGACCATGGACCTAGCAGCCAATCGTGGCCGGCATAGTAGGCCGGTAGCGCCCGCCTCCCTGTCCGGTTTCAACCAATCCGAAGGAAACTAGAGGCGGGCACTCGCTGGGGTGTTCCCTCGTGGCTGGAAGGGCGGGGGAAGGGGCGGGGTCAAAGCCGGAGGGCCGAGGAAATGGGGTGAGAGAATGACGTGTGGTGGCCCGAGAGCCGGCCTACCAATGACAGAGCAGCAAGAGACGGCGAGAGCCAACGGGAGCGGAGTGAGAGGTTCTCCGGCCAATTGGAACCCAGTGAGAGGAGATGTGAGCCAATGAGGCCTCCACGTCCCACCACTGGGGAGAGATGGTCAAGTGTGGAAGGCAAGTTGGTCCCTGCTGAAGAGGCTGTCAGGTTGCCTAGCAACCAGAGCTAGGCTTCACCTGTAAAATTTCTGAAATACTTGATTTGAATTCAATCTTAACGTTTTCTAGTTTCCCAGAGCATCCAAGTGTGCCTGCATGACAAATTGGAGCAGAATACGTCACCAAGAATTTGTAATTTTGTAAATATTCTAAATACCAGATTTGCAGATACTCAATATTGTCACCTCTGTACAAACTAACTAAACCTAAAACAGGATGGTTTGGGATTAGACACCAATGAGGAGGGTAAAGGGCCTTGCCTAAGCAGGGAGTTGGTCCTGATTCTAGGATTTTTGCTAGCCCATATATTCTGAAGGAAGGGGCTCCATTTGGCCCATTCCCCACTGTATTTTCTGAGCTTAATATGCGGTAGTTGTCTAATTAAAGGTTGTTGAAAGAAGGAAGGGGTCGCATAATTCTCAGTATAGCAAATCCACAGTATAAGCACTGCCTAGTTCCCCCAGAAGATAGAGAGGAGCAATTCAAGCTGGAGGAAATCACTGACACACTGTTTGGGAGAATCCAAAGGAGGATAATTATGGCCTTAAATTAGACTCTGCGTCATCTTCTCAAATAGAGAAACTGTAGCACTTAGCTTTGGTAGGAGATCATGACAGGTTCAGAGTTGTTTGTATCTCTCTCCCCCTCGGTTTCGTTATGACCCAGGAACACTATTGATAAGAGGTCACTGATGATTCTATGCATCACAGAATTACTTTTATGTGAAATTCATTATCCACTATAGATACTAACCTAGTTAGAGACATTCTCAGCTGCGAAGTGGCCAATCCTATTGGCAATGGAACCACTGTGAAGTGGTGGCATAAGTTACTTGGGAGAGAGGACTACTCAATAATGGTTATACTCCACAATGTAGCTGATGACATTCATTCTGTTCCAGAATCAATGTCATTTATACCTTCATAAAGTAACTAGGTGACAAAGAGAAAGAGACACTGCTTGATTGTGACCAACAGCAATTTTGAGGGGGTTTTAAACATTCTTGGCATACTAGATTGCATTGAAAGGCAGTAAGGATAAACACAAGAAAGAAGATATAGCTTTGTCCTTAGAAAAAGATAGCAAATAGTTCCAACTCCACACAATAGGAAATATTTAGCTAGATAGTCTTGAGGAAGTTCATTTTGCACAACAGGAAATTCCCACAAGGTGCAGACTGTCTTTTTGATCAAATTAATCTCCAATTAAGCAAAGTGAGCATGGTTATTGGGAAGTCAAGCAACAGACAATGAAGTGGGTTAGTAATAAATATAGAACATCTCAACTGAATTTTAAAAAACAAGCCTCTGTGATTCTGTGAAATATAATGGTAGATTATACCAGGCTACACATATATGAGCTCTCCATGCAATTGAGGACAAAATACATATATTTATTTTGGTAGAGGCTGCAAGCATTTTTGAGCTACAACGTGACATAAGCATGTTATACTTGAATGTATATATATTTTTTTCTTTTTTTGCAGTACGCGGGCCTCTCACTGTTGTGGCCTCTCCCGTTGCGGAGCACAGGCTCCGGACGCACAGGCTCAGTGGCCATGGCTCACGGGCCCAGCCGCTCCGCGGCATGTGGGATCTTCCCGGACCGGGGCACGAACCCGTGTCCCCCGCATCGGCAGGCGGACTCTCAACCACTGCACCACCAGGGAAGCCCCTAATGTGCATTTTTAAGACATGTTAATATATATGTTTTATTACATTGTTTCTAAATGTAATTCCAATAGTATTAGTAAAGTACTGTAGATGCTGTACATCAAAGGGAAAGTATAATTTATTGTTATGCCCTACTTGGAAAGGAGCAAAAGTTTCTTAAGAAGCAGGAAGATGTAATGATAACATTTGGTATTATAAATTCATCCATTGAACAACCGTCTTCTTTTTACTCTGTGACAGGGATTGTGCTAGACCTACGCTGTCCAATAAGGCAAGTGCTAGGCAAGGCAATGGCTCTTGAGCACCTGAAGGGTAACTAGTCCAAAGTGAGCTATACCGTAAGTGTAAAATACACACCAAGTTTTAAAGACAGTATAAAAAAGGAACTATCTCGTTAATAATTTTTTATTGATTACTTGTTGTAACAATAATATTTTAGTTATATTGGGTTAAATAAAATATATTATTAAATTAACTTCACCTGTTCCTTTGTAGTTCTTAGTGTGGCTGCTAGAAAATGTAAAGCTACATATGCAGCTCCCATTTGTGGCTCCCACTTGAGCTAGACAGTAGGAAGACACAGTTGAAAGACAGACTCTGTCCTTAAAGAGTTCATAGTCTAAAGAGTGGAGGAGAGAAAAATGAATATAGCAAAGGGCTGGCTTTCCAGCCACTATCTCACTAGAAAAAGGGTAGGAGAGGGTGAGGTAGGAGGAACCTTCAAATTTGTCAGTTAAAGGTATTTCTATCTCTTCAGGTTTAAACAGCTTTATTTTGCTTAAATATTCTGTCCGTTCAAAGTTTAGTTCCGTATCAGAGCTATTTCTCCTGAAGCCCTTTTTCATGGCAAGATGGCAATGGGCAGAGCATACTGGGTTGTGGTTACGTCTGAAGAGGGGCCTCAGCCCTAGTTGTGGGGTCTTGTACTGGCCTCCCTTTGCTGACTAGGATTTGGCCTTGGCCTTGGTGCTCTCTTGTGCTGCAGAATCCCAAAGCTTACTTTCATTTGATGTCCTATCCAGTAGTCTCCACTCAGCAGCCCAACAGCAGCCCACTATTAGGCTCACTCAGCCCCTTTTGCAGCAAAACCCTTCCATGCGGCCATCCAGAGTTTCAGCTGTCTTCCTTCCTCTGCATGACATAAGGAACTCCTGTATGACTTCCCTGGTGGTGCAGTGGTGAAGAATCTGCCTGCCAGTGCAGGCGACACGTGTTCAATCCCTGGTCCGGGAAGATCCCACGTCGACGGAGCAACTAAGCCCGTGTGCCACAGCTACTGAGCCCGTGTGCTGCAACTACTGAAGCCCGTGTGCTTAGAGCCTGTGCTTTGCAACAAGAGAAGCCACTGCACTGAGAAGCCCGTGCACTGTAGCCCCTGCTTGCCACAACTAGAGAAAGCCCACGCACAACAACGAAGACCCAACACAGCCAAAAAATAAAAATAAATACATAAATTCTCTACATAGAATCTAAAAAAAAAAAAAAAGGAAATTGAGGGAGGCTCAGGGCCCAGTCCCTACCTGACTGCAGACTGATGCTAGTAAAACTGTACTGCTACACCCTAAAGTAGGTCTGTGGTTTCCAGGGAGAGACTCTCCTCTCTCCAGAACCACTTTACCACCGCTAATGAGAACTTGATTGAAAACCCTACTGATTTAGTTCTCCCACCCCAACAAGCCACCATTGTTTCCAACACTACTTCCCTCTAGGGTTTTACCTCTTACCCTTCTCACCCCTGAAAGGGTCACTACCATTTGAGGATACGTGAAAGGTATTTTAAAAAATAGCACAATTAACGATTACAATACAGTTCAAGGGCTACATAAAGAAGCATGCCCAAAAGACGATGGAAGTTCGAAGGAGGAGTATCTAGTCCATCCTGATGGTTAAAGCAGGCTTTCCAGAGCAGGTGATATTCATTCATTTATCACATTCAGGAGTCTTTACTGAGCACTACTGTGTGCCAGACACTGTTCTAGGCTCAGGGGGGTTCTGTGTGGTAAACAAGACAGACACAATTTCTGATCCAGTCAAACTAGTTGGTGAAGACTAAACATTATGTAAGAAAATAAGTTGAGGTATCTTCAGGTAGTGATAATACTACAAAGAAGATAATGCAGAGTAATGAGACAGACACTTACTGTGGGATGGGTAAGTACTCGAGGTGGTTAGGAAAGGTCTCTCTGAAACAGTGACACTTGAAGGATGAGAAGGATCCAGTCTATGAGGCTCTGGGGGCAGAGTGATGCAGGGGGAGGAACAGGCCTCAAAACAGGAAACAAGGGCTTCCCTGGTGGCGCAGTGGTTGAGAGTCCGCCTGCTGATGCAGGGGACACGGGTTCGTGCCCCGGTCCGGGGAGATCTCACATGCCGCGGAGCGGCTAGGCTCGTGAGCCATGGCCGCTGAGCCTGCGCGTCCGGAGCCTGTGCTCCGCAACGGGAGAGGCCACAGCGGTGAGAGGCCCGCGTACCGCAAAAAAAAAAAAAAATCAGGAAACAAAAGGCCCATATGTCCAAGCTGAGTTTTGAAGGACTAAGAAGTTATCTGGGTTGTGGACCAGAGGGCAGGAAGAAGAGGAGGGGGACGGGGAGTCATTTCAGGAAAAGGGATCCATCAACTGTATATGTGGGAACTGCAGCCTTAATCAAGAATGATAAAATAAGTTCAGATTACGGTAACAGTGAAATCTCCTTTGTGCTAGGTTTTTCAGGTAAAAGGAATGTTAATGGAGCAGGGTGCAAGATTTTCTCTGTAATATTGAGGGGAAAAGGAATGGGTTCAATGGAATGTCCTTCCCAAAATGTGATCCAGAGAGCAATCTATGGCTCACCTGTCAACATTTGTAAAGAGTTTACTGAGCACCTACTATCAGTATTTTCAGGAATTCTAATAAGTGTCTTATACACATTATCCCTCCAGTTAACCCCACTGGATAAACCCCAATTTACAAATTTGGAAACTGAGGCACTGAGAGGTTAAGTAACTTGTTCCAAGTTAATTACAAAGTAGCAAAGCTGGGATAAAACCTCAGGTCTAGGGCTTCCCTGGTGGCACAGTGGTTGAGAGTTCGCCTGCCAATGCAGGGGACACGGGTTCGTGCCCCGGTCCGGGAACATCCCACGTGCCGCGGAGCGGCTGGGCCCATGAGCCATGGCCACTGAGCCTGCGCGTCCGGAGCCTGTGCTGCGCAACGGGAGAGGCCACAACAGTGAGAGGCCCGCATACCGAAAAAAAAAAAAACAACAACTCAGGTCTACCGATGTCAAAACTCATATTCCTTCCACTATTCTATATAGAGAAACATAGTTGTGCTCAAAGATAGGGTGGACTGGAGTGAGGTGGTAGATGTCAAATAAGGGAAGGTAGGTAGCTTCTCCCAAGCAGCCTCAGAGGATAGCACTTATTACCCTTGGGGGATCTAACCATAGAACAGGTTTTGTGCTTGGCTCATGGGCTCAGCAGACCTCTTTTATCAACTTGCTCATAGCAAGTCCATCTCTGAGGGGTGCAATACATTAATCAAGTTTATGATGCATAAAATCAGAATGCCAGCTTACTATTTATAAAACCAAAGGGACCACAACCCTCAAAGTCTACACGACTCAACCTCTAGATTAACTACACAGGAAATCAAGTCATCCTCAGAACATTGATTGGTAAACATGGAATTGGGAAGACATTGGAAAGACAGCTCTTTCATGCTATTGCGTTAAGGTAACATGATGTATCCATTTCTCAATAGGATGGTCTTCCCAATAGGAGTGGAGATATGCCAAGGCCATAAGCCATCGATTGCCTTCACCCAGGCCCCTTTAAGACCGGCTTCGCTAATGAGACTAGAATACTTGAAATTTACTCCTAAGCTCTCTTATTCTGTGGACTGTGCTTAATTGGACACTGTTTGCATTTGTATCTAGGAATCCCCTTTTCATGAGTCCATGGCTCACCATCTCCACTTCCAGTGCTCAATTCTCTAAACAAATCAGCATAATCAGTCAGGTTAATGTCTAGTCTTGATTGCCTGAGTGACATTTGGTTTCTTTCAAGTAACTTTTTCTATCTCTGCTCCAGCATGTGTCAGTTTCTTAGGGCTTATTCCTCAGCAGATGATCTTGTTTCCATATCCTTAGAGGGCACCGCACAGTAGACTCCACCTACTGAGAGCCCACACTGCCCTCACTCTCCCTCACAGTGGGGTATGGAAGGAATGTATTAAGACAGTGTCCAGACCACAAACAGCCTGAATTATGCAATGTGGTTACAAGTGAGTCACCCTAGATTGGAGCACACAGGCAAGCATGAACATAGAGGCCCAAAGCCGAGATACAAGATATGAGGTATTAAATACCTTACAGTCTGAAAAGAATGGTGCTGGGGCCAGATACATTCCTACAAAATAAATTTATTTATTTATTTATTTTTGGCTGCATTGGGTCTTCATTGCTGCTCACGGGCTTTCTCTAGTTGCGGCGAGTGGGGGCTACTCTTCGTTGCCGTGCGTGGGCTTCTCACTGCGGTGGCTTCTCTTGTGGAGCACAGGCTCCACGCATGTGGGCTTCAGTAGTCCTACAAAGGGCTTTTGAATTGGTGAAAGAAAAATCTTTCTAAAATCAACCACCACTTGCTCTACCTTCACAACCTAAAAGAAGGTGCGATGGTGAGGGTAGGAAGAGAGGGAGGTCAAGAGTCATCAGCCCTGGGAGGAGTCCAGTATTTTGGGGAGAGGGTAATTTCTTCCCGCCCTGTGGAAGAAGGGAGGGTAGTTCTTCCTCTATTCCTCTCCCCCAGGTTAAATCCAGGTTTGGGGCTGTTGACAAGAATCAAGCATTATGGGGGAATATAATTATCATAATTAGTTTTAGCCTTCCCTGAAAAATATTTGGATTCTGTTCCTAAGGGGGATGGAGCAAAGGGCTGAAGATAGGCAGGAACTGTATCTGCCATGCTGGGGAGTCTCCAGCTGGGAGCTGTTCCACTTGAGCAGCCCACTTCCTATGTGTGGGTGTGGGTGTCTAAGGGCTGCGTGGAGGCCAAGCAATCACAGGACTCTGCCAGCCAGGCTTGCGGTTTTATGACGGTTCACTCCTTTTAAGCCCTAATTGGATGCTGGTTGATCTAATTTGGAGATTCCATTTGTTGGTGTGTTAGTCACTGTTCTGGTTGCAAAGAACAGAAACTAACACATACTAACCTAATCAATTGGATCACATAACAAAAAATGCAGGCGGTTGGTTTTGTCTCGAGGATAATTGGATCCAAGAAGTCAGTTGATGTCTTTTACTATTGTTGTGGTCTCCATCTTTCAAGAATGATTTCCTTGGTATTGGCATTTTTCTCTGAAAGTCTCCTTCCTTGCCCAAGATCTCCATCCTATAAGGTTAGCAGTTGGAAACAAGACAGGACAAAGTCTAGTTCCTGGAGGGCTTACTTTCTAGTGGAGTAGTCTAAGGAAAACACACACTGTGCATCTCCTCCACTCTCAATGCTCTGCTACAACATGGCTTCACTTCTGAAAGCAGACCTGGATTTTGTACACATCAAGCAAGTCTTCGACACCAGCTGGGTGTCCTACAATTTAACTCAATTCTACAGGTTAAGGGCCCAGTCCCATAAGGCTGCTCCCCAACCCAACCCAGTTCAGACACCAATCACATGTTTAGGGTGTTACCTGCACTTCTGACCACCAGCTATAAATCAGAAATTCCCATACCCCCCTCCTCGGATTCAGTTAATTTGCTAGAGCGGCTCACAGAGCTCAGGAGAACAATTTACTTACTAGATTACTAGCTTATTACCAAGGTTAGTAAAGGATACGAACCAATAGCCAGGTGAAGAAATGCATAGGGCGAGGTCCAGAAGGGTCTCAAATACAGAAGCATCTGTCTCCATGGAGTTTGGAGTGTGCCACCCTCCCAGCACGTGGACGTGTTCTTGTTCAGCAGTCTAGAAGCCCTCCAAACCCTGTCCTTTTGGGTCTTTGTGGAGACTTCATTTTTTAGGCATGGTTGATTAAATCACTGGCCACTAGTAATTGAATTCAATATCCAGCCCCTCTCCCCTCCCCAGAGGTGTTAAGGGTGAGTACTGAAAGTTCCAACCTTCTAATCACCTGGTTGGTTCCCTTGGCAACCAGCCCCTATCCTTAGGTGCTTTTTAAAATTCACCTTATTAACATAAACTCAGGTATGGTTGAAACTCAGTTTGTTACTGAATAACGAGATACCTCTATCACTTTTATGACTTAGGACATTCCAAGGGTTTTAGGAACTCTGTACCAGAAGCAGAATGAAGATCAAAAATATATTTCTAATTATAAATCACAATATCGAAGGTGGGGAGGGGCCAGAGAAATATATAAACAAATATATAAATAAATCCATAAATAAGATGAAAATTTCCATATTGAATATTATTAAGAAAATAAATAAGATAGAATATGACTGGCTGGGATGAAGATGGTGATACATGAGGTGGTTAGAAAAAAATTAATTTCTGTGACAGTTGAGTCAAGAAATCAGTGATGAGAAGAAGCCAGCTATATGAGGCTCTGGGTGTTGCAAGAAGAACAGCAGGTACAAAGGTTCTGAGATAGAAATAAACTCTGCCTGTTTGAAGAATGGACAAAAGGCAAGTGTGACTGAGTTGAGTTTTGAAGAACTAAAAGGAGTTAGTCAGACTTGGAGATGGAACCATACCTTCAACCAAAAGAGAAAAATTTATCTTAAAAGTAACAATGGACCATGAGAATAAGGGGAAATATGGAAGTTATAGTCAGTAGCATAAAAATCCTTCCGTGTGCTGGGTTTTTCTTCTGTTCCAGTCTGGGCAAAAATAGTGAGTTCAGTGGCATACTCCTTCCTCACTGTGATTCTAGGAGTTACCTGCTAATCGCTTGAAAATGTTTTAATACTAGATACCATTTATTGAGCAACTACTATTTTCTAGGCATTGTAATAGGCAGCTTAGGTACATTATCCTACCCACCAAGCTATAAGTAGATATTATTCCCAATGTACAAGTGAAGAATTGAGCTGCAGACCATTTAAGTAGTTTGCCCACAGTAAATGAAAAAGTTGGGATTCAAATCCAGGTCTTCTGTGCCAAAACTCATGTTCTTTCCACTATTCTGTGTACCCCTCAAAATCACAGTTGTGTCCAAGGACAGAGGTGGTAGACATTGGAAAGAAGGAAGGTGGGTCTCTTCTCCAGATAGGCCACTCAGGCCAGTTCTCATTTCTTTGAGGAACTGAACATGCTCAAGGATTTGGCACTTGGCCCTGTGGGCTCAGAAGTCAGCTTTTAGTAAAAGGCACAAAAGTAAACTCATATCAACCAAATTTATGGTGTATATTATAATTAGAATGCCAGTTTCAGAGATAGTTGCCTGGAAAAGCACAGACAAAATATGTAATCAAGAATATGAAATGTCAGTTAACAAATGTTTAAAAAAACACTTTTTTGAAAGTATCTTTTTTTTTTTTTTTTTTTTGCGGTACGCAGGCCTCTCACCGCTGTGGCCTCTCCCGTTGCGGAGCACAGGCCCCAGACGTGCAGGCTCAGCGGCCATGGCCCATGGGCCCAGCTGTTCCGCAGCATGCGGGATCCTCCCGGACCGGGGCATGAACCCATGTCCCCTGCATCGGCAGGCGGACTCTCAACCACTGCGCCACCAGGGAACCCTGAAAGTATCTTTGATGCATGCAGGTGTGTCCTGTCCAGGATGGATGTGTTTCCTTTCTGTGGGAAAAGTTCGGGGAGCTCTAAACTCTCATGGCTTCCAACCTAGCAAATGAAATGTTACTCTGCAAAAGTTATTTTCAAATACTATTTATATTCCCTTATAACCTTACTCTGAAAATGAGAATCCCAAATTGTAGCAACTGTTAGGATAATTGGGATAATTAAGGAATATGCCCAGAACAGTTATCAACATAATTACCAAATCTGAATACTTAAGAAAAAGACAGGAAGGGGAAAAAATGAGAGTTTGGTTGCCAGTTTTGAATACTGGCTTGAGGCTCACTTTCTGAAATGAGAAAAGGATGTTAAAGCACTGTCCCCACATACTGAATGCTTGCAGTTTAAAAACTAATAAAAACATATGATATAATAAACATAGAACTATTAATATTTCTTGGTTTACATATTTTCTTGATTCCTAGTTGGAATGAAGATAAACATTTATTGCTGTATTACTTTTTTGTCTTATGGACTTTAATTCTTTAAAAGTCACACTTTGTGGGAGTTCCCTGGCAGTCCAGTGGTTAGGACTCGGTGCGTTCACTGCTGTGGCCCTGAGTTCAGTCCCTGGTTGGGGAACTAAGATCCCGCAAGCCTCAGGCCAAAAATAAATATAAATAAATAAATAAACAAACAAACAAATAAATAAAATAAAATTCACTGTGTATTTCTTTTTTTTTTAAGTCACACTTTGTATTTCATCTCTCTGGTGATCATAAAGGTACTACAGAATACAAAGTTGTGGGTTTAAGCATGACCTATTTTAATTCATGCAAACATTTGGTTATTTGCACTGATGCCAAAAATGACAATGCCCATTTGTCATTCTTTTCTCTTTGCTTCTTAGCATGTGGACCTTGTTCCTATATTTGGGGGAATTCCCCATGAATGTCCCTTTATGTCTTCCTAAAGATGAGAGCAGCAGATAATCACTTTCCCAGAACACCTAAGAGCTAGGGAGAAAGCAATCTGTCAGATGTATCCACCTGGGACTTTGAAGCTAGTGTGGCAAAGAAGCAAGGAAGTGGAGAAATCATTTTGATAGTGGCTGCACCATCCATTTTCCAAGGGCAAAATCCAAAAGTGTGTTCACAATCACTTCCTGACTGGCGTGACTCCGGCTGCTGTGCCGACTGGCTGGCCTCCCTTCGTTTTTGCCCATCTTCCAATCCTGGTTTTAAGGAATTTCTCTGAAATTCCCCAAGATGCCCAATACCATTTCAGTAAATCCCTTTTCTGTTTAAATCAGCCGGAATTGGTGTGTGATACAATGGCTAACTTTCTATGTTTGCACCTTGCTGAAGTTATTATACTGAATTTTATGATTTAAAAAAAGAACCCTGAATTTACTTCATTCTCCATATTGGTATTGGGAGATTATGAACATGGGATTTTAGCTGATATGTGTTATAATCCAATGGTGCCTGTGTCTTTCTTAAATTGGTCCTTGTGAAACCCAGAAAAATAACATAAAAATGGCATAGACCTTGTTGGGGTGGTGAGGGGGAAGCATGTGGAGGGTATGACTGTATAATCCTACTGGCCTCTCCATACCACTGACTCCCCCCTGCCCTGGGAAGAAGGAGCAATTTACCTAATTAGAGGCTTTGGAAGAAGACACCAGGTGTTGGGAGTGGTTGGTTGACCTGCAGAGAGGGGATGCCCTCAGTTGCTGTCTACCTTGCCATATCAGCCTGGCCCTTCCGAAGGAGGCCTGCCCTCATCCACCACTACCTATGCCTGGGAAGGTGAGTCTATGATTCTGGGGCACAGTATTGGGAAGCCCATAGACACCACACACCTAGACCACATCCCTTACCTTGGCTTTCATCAGTAATAAAGGCAATACTTAAATCTCAACCACAGTTGTTTCAGAACTTGACAATTCTGAAAGAGAGTCCAGAAGAGGACTGCTTTTATTTAAACCCCCTGAGATTCTAAGAGGTCTATACAAATTGTTCTATGTATACTTTCAGAGTAAACATTTTTTTGGGGGGGGGGCCTCGCCACTCAGCATGGGGCTTCCTAGTTTCCTGACCGGGGATCGAACACATGCCCCCTGCATTGGAAGTGCAGAGTCTTAACCACTGGACAGACAGGGAAGTCCCTGAGTAAACTTTTAAAAGTTTAATATTTGTCTATTTTTCCCTCTGACATCAGTCTGGATCCAGTCAGGAAAGAGAAAATGCACAATAGTTTAAACAGGAACATTTTAATACAAAGAATTATTACTAAATGATATGATTGGTCTAAGAGGGATCGGCTAGTCCAGAAGTAAAGGGAACTCTAAAGCATACAGGAATAGCAGAGAGGAGGAGAAGCCAGCAGCCCCAGGGCTGAGAGAGAGCACAGAAGGGAAGCGCTGCGCCACCAGGCTGAGATCCACGCTTTGTTGGCGAGAGCTTAGCTGTGGTTCGTGGAACGGCAGAAAAGTCACTTTATAATTTGCTGGAAATTTGCCCTCTGGGGTGCTGGGGAAGTAGCTGGGGCTCACCAGAGGCACTGGGCTACAAAACTGCTGAGGATCAGGGAGCAAGTATAGGGGAGGGGGACAGCTGCTGGCCTCTGGGTGCCACCCACCCCTACCACCCCAGGCACCGAGTCCTGCAGGAGCCTTTTTCCTCCTACAGTGTCTTTGTAGCAGCCCCTCTACCGCCAAAGCTCAACACCATGCCAGCCGGCAAAGGAAAAATATTTAAAGGTACCAGAACTGTTTTCACAGAGCAGGCAAAAATGGTGAATTTGGAGCTAAGAAGCAGCAAATCCATAACCAGTACACCTAGATATGGATTTGATTGTATTTTGTAGTGGCATCAAGTCAATTGTATTTTCTGACACTCTTAACTGCTTTTTAAAACTCGGGGTAACCCAATACTAAAGTAATAAATAATCTGTGTTTATCCGAAGGCATCTGAGAATTTGGAGTTAAGCATTTGCATTCTCTGGTGTTCCTTGTAAAGGAACACTGAGAATTTTTCTTCTCTTCCAATAGCTGGTTATGTGTTCAGATGATACTGATAGCTTTTGTTGTTTTTTGTTTGTTCGTTGTAACCCCTGCTTTACTTCCTTCCCAACTAAAGTTTGTTCCTGTTGCTTCTTTTTCTAAGCTTCCTACCTTTTTAGATGTATGGCTTTATAGTAAATCCGTGTATGATCACTTTAGTCAGTTTTCACTGGAAGCTAATGTCAATGTGTGTTTAATTCATGTCTTCACTTGGAAGTCTCCGTCCTGGTTTTAGTAGCTCCTTGGCTGAAGGACTGAGCCCACCAACTCTGATCCTCAGCGTGCTGTCCCACGCTTCAGGGAACACATGTCAAACTCTCAGTGGTCCCCTCGAAGCCCCACCTAACTTGAGGAGATCAAAGCACACCTCCCTCCAAAGAAATTCTCCTCACTGTATTGTCTCTTAAGCTATCCTCTGTCAACTCTTCAATACCCTTTGTATCAGTCAGCATTCAACCAGAGATACAGAGCTAATAGGAGATGTATATTAAGAGATTTATTGCAAGGAATTAACTTATGTGATTGTGGAAGCAAATCCATAAGGCAGGCCTTCCCAGAGGACAGGCTGGAACTCCCTGGCAAGAGTTGAAGCTGCATCTACAGGTGGGTTGTTTTTCTTCAGTGAAGCCTCAGCTGTGCTCTTAAAGCCTTTCAGCTAATTGAATGAGGCCCACCCAGATTATTAAAATAATCTCCCTTAAAGTCAACTGACTTTGGATTTTAATTGCATCTACAAAGTACCTGCTCAGTAACACCTAATTAGTGTTTGATTGAATAACTGGGGGCTGTGGCCTAGCTAAGTAGACACATAAAACTGGTCATCACACCCTTATTATGGTCGAATGTCTTTATAATTGTTAAACTAGTGCTTTACTCTTTCCTTTGAAAAGCTGCATCTTATTCTAGCACTCACTTTGGAATTTTCTATTACATCAATTTAATTTCCTTATATACCCCCTTGATGCCCAGCATAAGAGGACAGTCCAGACTCATGAGCCTTTTACTTTTTTCTTTTTTTTGCTGCACGCGGGCCCCTCACTGCTGTGGCCTCTCCCGTTGTGGAGCACAGGCTCCGGAAGCCCAGGCCCAGCGGCCATGGCGCACGGGCCCAGCCGCTCCGCGGCATGTGGGATTTTCCCAGACCGGGGCACGAACCCGCGTCCCCTGCATCGGCAGGCGGACTCCCAACCACTGCGCCACCAGGGAAGCCCCTGATGAGCCTTTTATTTGTAGTTTCCTGAACCTCCTAGCCTCACCTCCATCTTACTCCATAGCTCACTACTCAGGACATCTCTTGGTCTCCCTGGTTCTTAAACTGGCCGCAAGTTTTATCTGTCCTTACTCTGATGCATGTCCCATTCCTCCTGGCTCACACATTTTCCTGGCTATGCTTGAGTTGCCCTACTTAAGCCCCATATCCTCACAGGACACTCTGGTTCCCCGGGCTGTTCCCGCCTCATTCAAGCCGCATGCCTTCCCCCAGTCCATCTTATGCTCTGCTTTCAGACTGGGGATAAGTGTGCCTCTGACCTTCTTACCACTCTGCAGTGAAAACACCAAGCCAAGCCAGGTAAGATGCCCCATCTTCCCTACCAGCGGCACAAATCAGGCGTTCCTCATTACGTACAGAGTTAAATACCAAGCCACAATCATTCAAAGCCCTCTGTAATATTATACTGGCCTATTGCTGAATTTTCTCCCCAAACCAGGTAATTTGCTCTTCCTCCAGTGCAGTCTGTACTTTCCCACATTTCTGACTCGGCTTGTGCTCTTCTTCTGCCTAGAATTTCTCTCCCACCACCATGTCTACCCATCAAAATCTCACCCATCCTCCAAAGTCCACCAGGAATGATACCCCCTCCATGAATCCTTTCTTGATATCCTTAACGGGATGTCAGGCCTCTTTCCTACCTTATCCCTCTTACGGCACATATACTCTTGCTTACATTACAGTTATTCCGCAGGTTGCTGTTGTTTCCCATCCATCCCTAGATTGGAAGCGCCTTGAGGACAGATACTGTTCTACCTCATGTTTCTATTACCTCTAACATCAAGCACAATGCTTTGCCCAAAGTAGATCCTTAATAACTATTTTCTGATATAAATACAGTTGATCTGGGTCATTGTTTCCCTAAAAGTTTTGTGTAGTGAGCTGCACATACGATCTCTGAATCTGGGAACCCAGCTTTGTGCTTTACCCTTGTCAACCTTATCTTTTCTGGCACTCATTCTCTTTATCTTTAAAATGAGAGGTTTCGGCCAGATGATCTTCAGAGTCCCTGCCGTGTTCTTAAATTCTAAGATTTTTTAAATGCCTAAAATGAGAATGCTGGCTTGTTTTCACAGTTCCTCAAAGAAATAGCCTTTGCTGTGAGAAGAAAAATATGCTATTTAAGGTGACAAAGTTTGAGTTGTTGACATGACAGTAAGTCAGCAAGTCCTGACCTGCCCTGTCTTATCCAGCCTGGGACATCGTCCTATCCACACCCACCAATCCGGGAGCTGGAAAACTGGTCAGATGTACTAGCATGACAGCAGGCAACATGGGAACAAATGAAGGGTAATAAGAGAAATTGAGGGCACCATCTCAAAGACAGGTGGGTGAACTAGGACTTGAGGAATGAGAGGGAAGAGATATGAATGAGTGAAACCAAGCTAAAAAGCCTTTTGGGAAAAGTGAGGATTTAGTTAAGAAAACCTACTCTTCTGATTTTTAAAATACACTTTTATTTTAGATTAATTTTACATTTATAGAAAAGTTGCAAATTTCATACTAAAGAGCTCCCCTATACACCACAGCCAGATTGCTCTATTGTTAATTCCTACATATGATATATTTGTCACAACTAATGGACCAATATTGACACATTATCATTAAATAATTTAGATTCTCAGCCTTTACCTAATGTTCTTTGCTTGTTTGTGATCCCATCCAGGTGACCACATTATATTAAGTTGTTATGTCACCTTGGGCTGTGACAGTTTCTCAGACTTCCCTGCTGTAGTTTTGTTGTTGTTGCTGTTGTTTTGCTTTTTTTTTTAATTTATTTTATTTATTTTTGGCTGCATTGGGTCTTTGTTGCTGCACGCTGACTTTCTCTAGTTGCAGCGAGCAGGGGCTACTCTTCGTCGCAGTATGCTGGCTTCTCATTACGGTGGCTTCTCTTGTTGCAGAGCACAGGCTCTAGAGCGCAGGCTCAGTAGTTGTGGCGCACGGGCTTAGCTGCTCTGCGGCATGTGAGATCTTCCCGGACCAGGGCTCGAGCCCATGTCCCCTGCATTGGCAGGCAGATTCTCAACCACTGCACCACCAGGGAAGCCCCTGCTTTTAGTTATTTTTCTTTCAGTTTTATTGAGATATAATTGAGATACAGCACTGTATAAGTTTAAGGTGTACAGCATAATGACTTGATTTACATATATTGTGAAATGATCACCACAGGTTAGTTAACATCCATCATCTCATACAGATGCCAAAAAAAGATAAATGTTTTTTTCCTTGTGATGAGAACTTTTAGGATTTACCCTCCTAGCAATTTTCTAATATATAATAGGGCAGTGTTAACTAGAGTCATCATGTTGTACATTACATCCTCAGTACCTATTTATCTTAAAACTGGGAGTTTGTACCTTTTGACCACCTTCATTCAGTTCCTCTACTCCTCAGACTTTCCCTGTTTTTGACGGTTTTGAGAAATGTTGGTCAACCATTTTGTAGAATGTTCCTCATCTGGGGTTTGTCTGATGTCTTTTCTCACAGTTATTCTGGGGTTATGTTGTTTCTTGGAAGATGATCAGAGGTCAAAGTGCTATTCTCATCAGATCATATCAAGGTGACTTACTATCAAGGTGACTTATCACTGTTGATGTTGACCTTGATCACCTAGCTCAGGTAGTGTTTGTCAGGTTTCTCCACAGTGAAGCTACTCTTTTCCTCCCCTCCGTACTATACATTTTGGAAGAAGTTTCTTTGTGCAGCCCCTTCTTAAGGGGTGATACTGAAACCAAGCCAGACCCTGCGGGGCCCTCCCAGGCACAAAAGCCCCTCTGTGTCCCACGTTTCCTGTTTGTGGGAAAAGGCTTTAGTCTCTCAGGCCTTCCCTGAGTTCCAAAGAGCAGACAGAGGCAGTTACTAACTAGGGAAGTGAGGGGATGCAGAAACAAAGGAAAAGCAGTAAAGAAACAATAGTGCAGCGATAAAACAGTCCTAGTTCCTCCTCAAGGGATGTACAAACAATCTGACACATATCCTTGAGTTGTTCTGCAGGAACTAAGACGCCTACCCAGTTGGAGGATGGTGACTACATGCTAACCACAAGAACAAAGACCCCAGACTGGTTGGATCCAGAAAGTTGGTTATGAAGTTTCCTGAAACACCACCCAAACGTTACCTTTAAAAACTCTTCCCTTTGGGCCTCCCTGGTGGCGCAGTGGTTGAGAGTCCGCCTGCCGATGCAGGGGACACGGGTTCATGCCCCGGTCCGAGAGGATCTCACATGCCGCGGAACGGCTGGGCCCGTGAGCCATGGCCGCTGAGCCTGCGCGTCCGGAGCCTGTGCTCCGCAACGGGAGAGGCCACAACAGTGAGAGGCCCGCGTACCGCAAAAAAAAAAAAAAAAAAAAAGAGTTACTGTCATTGATTTTCAGCTATGGCATTGGGGAAGTAGTCTTGGTGGCAAGTAGAAACAGAGGGGAAAAAAAAACAAAAACAAGAACACTATGAAGCTGCCCACACCTTGCCCTTATCTCAAAGAGCTATAGCTATAGTTGGCCCTCTGTATCCACAGTTTCCTCATCTGAGGATTCAACCAGTATTTTGAGGTTCAAAAACATTGGGAAAAAAGAAAATTCCAGAAAGTTTAAGGAGCAAAACTTGAATTCGCCACACACTGGCAACTATTTACATAGCATTTACATTGTATTATAAGTAATCTAGGGATTATTTAAAGTATATGGGAGGATATGTGTAGGTAATATTGCAAATACTGCGCCATTTTATATAAAGGACTTGAGCGTCCATGAATTTTGGTATACATGGGAGTCCTGGACCCAATCCCACCCCCACCGAGGATACCAGGAGACAGCTGCACTTTATCCTTTTCTCTTGTGTTCTCCAACTCCCTCCCATCCAGGTCTCAGAGGTTCCAGATAAAGAAAGGGCCAAGGGAGGGTAGGCTATGATATTTTCTCAGATTTCTCCCCAATCCAATCCAAATCAATGAAACAGAAGCTATTTCCATGCTGTGAAACAAATAACACATATGACTAAAAGATCAGGACACATTCTTTTGATGCCCAATTAGGATATTTTGTAATCCCACCAACGAAATGGTCAGATTTTGCCTTTCTTCCGTGTGACCCCCCAGGGCCCAAAGAGTATTGTCCCACCTGTGCTCAGCGACAGGTGATTTGTGTGCTTTTGCTCCAGTGTTGCTTCTGCTGCCCTGTTGCTGCCTCAGCTACCAATGACCCATGTGAGGTTGCTGCTCTTAGGGGCACAGACGTCATCTGTTCTGTTAGTAACAGCTCCCATGTCACCACTCTGGCCTTGTGAGGACACTGCTTTCCCCGTAGTTATTCTTTCTGAAGCACAAGGCAGATCTTTCTCCAATTCTCCATGGCATGACTGAGGCCAGGTTATAATGTCTAACAGGTGCTCAAGTACTAGGAATCAGAAAGTGTAAAGTCAGGTTGGAGAGAAAGCTTCACTTTCAAAGGTTTTTCTCACTTAAACAAACCAGAATGCAATCTTCCTCAAAAACAAACAAACAGTTCCTAAGTACCTCTTATGTAGCCAGCACTATACTTTACATTAAATCCCCACACCAATTTTTTTAAATGCCTTAAATCAACAGAAATTTATTGTCTTAAAGTTCTGGAGGTCCAAAGTCTGAAGTCAGTCTCGCTGGGCAAAATTCAAGGTGTCTGCAGGACTGCATTCTTTCTGGAGGCTCTGGGGGAACATTCATTTCCTTCCTTACCTTTCTAGCTTCTAGAGGCTGCTCACATTCATGGACTGTAGTCTTCTCCCTCCATCTTCTAAGGCAGCCATGGCGGCCTAGAATTTCTCACAACATACAATTCTTCTTAGAGACAGATTATTCTTCTGTTATCACATCGCCTTCTCTGACTACACAACAGTCTTTAGAGGCTGGTTTTATTATCTCCATTTGTAAATAAACAAACCAACATTCTATGTAAGGATTCCAATCAAGGCCTGTCTGACCAAAACAACCCAGTGCTTTTTCTGCCACATAATGCTACACAAACAAACAAACAAAATCAAATGTCAACATTAGCTTTTAAAAAATTATATTCATTTTATCCAAGTATTTTTGGAGAAATTTCTTTAGGTAAAAAACTGTTCTACTTCACTTAAAATACAGTTCAATTTATAAAAATTAATTGAATAATGACATAGTTTTGGAGAATTTTTGATTTATAAAAAAACATTCACATATATTTTCTAAGTTTTGTGTGTGTGTGTGTGTTTTGTTTTTTGGGGGTTTTTTTGCGATACGCAGGCCTCTCACCGCTGCAGCCTCTCCCGTTGCGGAGCACAGGCTCCAGACGCGCAGGCTCAGCGGCCATGGCTCACGGGCCCAGCCGCTCCGCGGCACGCGGGATCCTCCTGGACCGGGGCACGAACCCACGTCCCCAGCATCTGCAGGCAGACTCTCAACCACTGCGCCACCAGGGAATCCCTGTGTGTGTGTGTTTTTAAACTAGAAATTGCTAACACTACAAAACTCAAGTAGGATTATTAAAACTAATATTTTATTTGAGTTATTTACATAGCTATCATTATGAGTATATTAGCTCCAAATAATATAAAATATCTGCTCCATCTTCACAGCCTCTGATTTCTCGGTCTGAAATATGGGGAAATTGGCCTGATTATGAGGTTTGGTTGGGGGAGCTAGAAATGTCAAGTTTCTCCTTTTACCGCTGGAAAGCAACTTGAGCCCATTTTGAATCAAAGAGCTATTTCTAACAAAAAAATTGATGTGTTTATGTTGCAGGAAAGAGAGTGGGGCCGTAGAGGATGGTCACGTCCCAGGTCTCAGGCGTATCTGGGACGGCCGCCAAGTGTGGGTTCTTGGCTTCGCGCAGGAAAGAAGTCAAGAGCGAGCCATAGTAAAGAGAAAGAAGGTTTATTCAGGGAGATACACACTCCATAGACAGAGTGTGGGCCATCTTGGAAGGTGAGAGAGACAAGAGGCCACACGGTATGGGGTTGTCAGTCTTTATAGGGCTGGGTGATTTCATAGGCTAGTGAGTGGGAGGATTATTCCAACTATTTTGGGGAAGGGGTGGGGATTTCCGGGAATTGGGCCCCACCCACTCTTTGGCCTTTTATGGTCAGCCTTGGAACTGTCATGGCACTTGTGGGTGTGTCATTTAGCGTGCTGAGGAATTATAATGAGCTATACTGAGGCTCAAGGTCTAGTGGAAGTTGACTTGTCCACCATCTTGGACCTAGCTGGTTCTAACTAGTTTATGTCGTGTCCTCAACGGCTGTCATTCTTTTAAATGTTGTGCCCTGCCCCCTTCCTGTCTCATTTATATTAAGGGTTACACCCAGTTGAAATAAACCTTGTTCAGGCCTGTCCTTTCAGGGAATCAGAACCTTGCAATTGGCACCTGTGTTCTACAAGATTTAGATATCTGAAATAATATCTTATGCAACCTATAAGACTTGCTCCACTGGCTTGGGATGTATAAATAGAGTCACATTTCTTTTATTCTTCCAATCAACTGATTGCAAATCAACTTACCTTTATTCACAAGAACTAGCGTATTTCCTTCTCAAGGACACTCTATCTCCTCTACCTGAATAGTCTAAGAATTCAGTCCAAAGCAAGGCACGCCTGCTTTCCAAGCACCAGGTAGAGAGATTGGAGTCTACAGTTGGTGTGGTTGCTACCATAGGGTGTTGTTACTGCATTCTGGATCCTGGATCCTTTATTAGGATACTTTATGCTCACATATTCACTGAGCATCTGCTATGTACCAGTCGCTGCACTGGACACCAAGGATGTAGCTGAGAACACACTAGACATGGCTTCCATCCTCATGAGACTTTCCCAATACCATGGTCCAGAGGATGATGTCCTAACTGGACCAGACACACGGACCAGCTTAGGGAGATGCTCCATGCTTAGTTCCACAGTTGCAGCTCTCCTGGGTCACACACAGGCTCAGACAATATACCAAGTGGCCAGGTTCTGAGAGCTTTGACTGTCAACCACACACAGAGGTAGAAAGAATGTACCTTTGTGCCCAAACACTGAGCCCCTGGTGTCAAGCCTGAGTCATCAGCTGAGAAGAATACTTCCGTTCTGGTGAGGTTGCCTTAGTGGCAACTGGTGCCTTGCCTTCCAGCAGACCTTGGGAAACTACCATGACATTAACTCCTATCTCAGCAGTTAAGGTTAGACTGTTGGTCCCTTTTCCCAGATGCTCTGGTCTCCTTGTTCAAATCATATACTCATTCACCAGAATTTTAGAAGAAACTGCTCCTAAGCCATAAAGGGGAGAGGGAGCTCTTACTGTGACATTTGCCTACATCCACTGACCTTACATTTATGCAGCAAAAGGAAGCCACTCAGGAAACCCTTCACAGAAAAATTGAGACTAGCAAATCACCATCCCAAGGTGACTTTCTGTCTGCCTAGAAGGAAAGAGGCTAAGACCATTGAAACAATAACAGCACTGCTTTACCTGTCTCTGTCTTTGGGGAGAAGGAGAGGGATGAAAGTTTCTCTGCTTAACTCCAGAGAATTCTTATTTATAGAATTCATTTTCTATAAACATTGTGGGTTTTTTTTTAACTGAGATATAATCGACATAAAACATTATATTAGTTTTAGGTGTGCAAAGATGATGATTTGACCTACATATATATTGCAAAACGATCACCACAACACAGTTAACATGCATCATCACACACAGTTACAGTTTTTTTTCTTGTGACGAGAACTTTCAGGATATACTTTCTCAGCAAATTTCAAATATACGATAAAGTATTGTTCACTGTCGTCACCGTGCTATATATTACTTCCTCAGGACTTATTTATCTTACTATTGGAAGCTTGTACCTTTTGATCACCTTCACCCATTTTGCCCACTGCCCCAACCCCGCCTCTGGCAACCACCAATTTGTTCTCCATTTCTACGAATTTGGGGTTTTTTTTAGTTTCCACATACGAGAGATCATATTTGATTATTTTTTAACTAGAGCAACACAGAGCAAAGTGATGCCTTGGGGGTGGAGGTGGGGAGGCAAGAAAGAAAGGATAGTGTTGCAGCAAAGGAAGTGGGACACGAGAAGATGCTCACGTCCCAGGTCTCGGGCGAGTCCCTGGGACGGCCAAGTGTGGGATCTTGGCTTCGCGCAGGAAAGAATTCAAGAGCGAGCCATAGTAAAGTGAAAGATGGTTTATTCAGGGAGATACACACTCCACAGACAGAGTGTGGGCCATCTCAAGGCGAGAGACACCAGGGTATGGGGTTGTCAGTTTTTATAGGGCTGGGTAATTTCACAGGCTAATGAGTGGGAGTATTCCAGCTATTTTGGGGAAGGGGTGGGGATTTCCAGGAATTGGGCCACCGCCCACTTTTTGACCTTTATGGTTGAACTTGGAACTGTCATGACACCTGTGGATGTGTCATTTAGCACGCTGATGTGTTACAATGAGCGTATACTGAGGCTCAAAGTCTAGTGGAAGTTGACTTGTCCGCCATTTTGGACCTAGTTGGTTCCAACCAGTTTATGTCGTGTCTTCAACGGCTGCCATTCTTTTAAAGGTTGTGCCCTAACCCCCTTCCTGTCTCAATAGTAGTTTTCCACAAAAGCAAAATGTGTGTGTGGGGGTGGGGTACATGTGTGTGCACCTATGCGTGCATGTGTATTGTGTAGGGTGTTATATATATATAATCTTTTATATATTTATGCCATTGTGTGTCTGTATATGAAATTTTGGTTGCCTATCACTTTGCTAACCCATGAAGTCTAGAAATGGGCATTTCTGATGTCTCCCATACAAATCTTCAAGTCATCGACCAGAACGGAGGCTGAAGTGAGCTGAAATTGAGCAGTTACCAGTAAGGCAGGCATGCTGAGAGCTGCTGGCCAGTGTTCAGGATGCGGTGGGTGTGGTGAAATTCATCAGGCTTCAGCACCAGACAAAATCTTCAGCTGGATTCCAGGCTCCAGCTTTTAATAGTTTCAGCTTCGGGCAAGTTGCTTAATCTCTCTGAGCCCGGGTTTCCTTTTTTGAAATACGTGGGGAAAAAATATCAACTTTTCAGAGTTATTGTGAGAACTAAATATAACATTTCTGGTATGGTAGGCAGTACTCAAAGAGTAATTATCAGTGCACTTTGGAGGAAGACGTTAGCTCTCTGCTTCCTAAGATTTTTGCAAACTGTAATATGTCTAAAGCTACTTGTTGCCCTGATATCCATCCTCCCATTCTTCCTCTAATAATAGTTTTAGTTGAGCATGTGACCACCAACAAGAAACTATGTTTCCTTTTTCTTTTGAAGTTGGGTGTGCATGTGGCTCATTCCTGGCTGAAGGATTCGAGGGAGTGTTATATACAACCTCTGGGTCATGCGCTTAAAAGGAAAGAGCATTTCCTCCCTCATTCCCACCTCACTCATCCTCCCTCTTCTGGGATGAATTGTGCTCCCCGCCCCCAAATTCTTACATTGAAGTCCTACTCCCCCAGTACCCCAGGATGTGACTTGTTTAGAAATAGGGTTGTTTTCGATGTAATTAGTTAAGGTGAGGTCATTAGGGTGGGCCCTAATGCAGTATAACTGGTGTCCTTATATTATATAAGGGGGAAATTGGGGCACAGAAATAGGCATGTGTAGAGAAAAGATGTTGGGGAGAGACACAGGGAGAAGACGACCATGGAGAAGCCAAGGAGGATGCCGGGAGCTGCTCCTTCCCTCACAGACCTCAGAAAGACCCACGACTACCAACACCTTGATTTCAGACTTCTAGCCTCCAGAACATTGAGAAAATAAATTCCTGCTGTTTACGTCATCCCGTTTCTAGTACTTTGTTATGACAGCCCTAGCAGACTAAGGCACTCTTACTGCAGCCTGGGGTGGCCCCAGCACACATGGTGGTGAGCCGTGTTTGATCATGTGGACAAGAGGACAGCAGAGAAACAAGGCAAAAGGCAGCACGGAGGCACCATTTCAGCCCTGGACTGTTTACACTTGGAGTGCTATGTGAGGAGAGAGAAATAAACTTGTGTCTGGTTTGGACTACTTTTTGTTTCAGAATCTGGACCAGAGTCCTAACTAAAACAAACAGTGATTAATAAACAGCCTGTTCACCAGAGGAGGCTGTCTGAGGCAGCATTCAGTGTAACTCTTAGCTAAGCGGAATGTTCTATTTTGGATGGAAGATATTTATAATTTGGGGTTGGAGGAAGGGAGAAAATGGGCACACTCACTCCTGTGAATGAAATATAACCATTCAAAGGCAAAAAGTCAAAATTCAGTGAACTGTTCTCAGGGCATTATGTGGTTGAAAAAAATGATCTTGTCTAGTTTTCTTCAGATAACTGGTTCTCTTGCTACTCAAATTAGTTCCTATACTAATTATTATTATTATTGCATCTACTAATTATTATCCTCCTCCCCATTAGAGCATTTACTTCCTTGTAAGTGTATTTTTTTTTAATATTTTGCCCTCTGGTTTGGGCTTTGAACTTCCTGGGGAACTGCAATGAATAGAGCTTCTTTGATCAGCAGATTTTAGGCTGAGTCTGACTGAAAACAAAATCAGATAATTATCAGGATTTTAAAAAATTCAGATGTATGAGACTTCCCTGGTGGCGCAGTGGTTAAGAATCCGCCTGCCAATGCAGGGGACACGGGTTCGAGCCCTGGTCCGGGAAGATCCCACATGACGCAGAGCAACTAAGCCCGTGCGCCACAGCTACTTGAGCCTGCGCTCTAGAGCCTGTGAGCCACATATACTGAAGTCCGCGCGCCTAGAGCCCGTGCTCCGCAACAAGAGAAGTCACCGCAACGAAGAGTAGCCCCCGCTCGCCGCAACAAGAGAAAGCCCGCACACAGCAATAAAGACCCAATGAAGCCATAAATAAATAAATAAATAAATTTATTAATTAATTTAAAAATATTTAGATGTATGGCACCGTGTCAATGACAATGAAAGATATTTGATTCTAGTATTTGGCTTTCATATAATCAGAAATGGGATCTTCTCAAATTATTAAATAAGAAACAATTCCTCTTATTCCTCAGTGTCTTTTCTGACATCTCATGATAATATCAGATTCAAACACAAACATTCCTCTCATTCTCACTCCGTTTGACTTCAGATATTCTGTCACTCAGGTTACTGCCAGCCTTCGAATATCTGTGTTTGAAGTTAAACTCTTCCTTTTTCCTCAGCTTCTCTTTGCCTTTTATATCTATAGCTCTCACTGTCAGCCATATTTTCTATTAATATATTTAAAAGAAGCTAACTCAGAACTTCCCTGGTGGTCCAGTGGTTAAGACTCCATGCTCCCAATGCAGGGGGCTCAGGTTCGATCCCTGGTAAGAGAACTAGATCCCATATGCCTGCCGCAACTGAGTCCGCAGGCCACAACTGAGACCCGGCACAGCCAAAATAAATAAGTAAGTAAGTAAATAAATAAATAAATATTTTTAAAAGTACAATAAGAAAAAAGAAGCTACCTCATCTGATTCCCAGTCCTCAGTGTGTGTGTGTGTTCTTTAATTGTAGAATTTGTTGCCATTTTTGCTTTTCTTTGATTACACTATCTCTTTATATTCATTATCTATTGCTGCATAACCAATTGCCTCAAACTTTATGGCTTAAAACAACACACCTGTATTATCTTACAATATTTGTGCGTCAGTAATCCAGGTACAGCTTAGCTTGGTGCTTTGCTTCAGACTCGCTCAAAAGGCTCAATCAAGGGCCTCTTGCCTTCTGAGATGACCCATACTCTGAGGAGTTGGTTTCGCCCTTGGCCGCTCTCACTTTCCAAGACAACCCCATGCCCTGGAGCTGCTCTAGCCTTTTGAGACGGACTGCATTCTGTCTATGGAATGCGTATCTCTCTAAATAAATCCACTTCATCACTTTGTCCGTCACTGAATTCTTTCTGCAATGAGACATCAAGAACCTGAGCTTCATTAAGTCCTGAGACCAGAGCAATTTAATTTTGGCCCAGAGCCTCCAAATGTGCATATCTACACCCATACGGGTGTGTTTCCTGGATCACCCTAAAATGAGAGGTACTAGAGGCTCGGAAATACAGTATACTGAAACCCCCGCCAGCTGGGAGAAGTTAACGGTACACTGTCCACCAGCACGGAGACCCCAGACCAGTTGGAACTAGAAGGTGGATGACGCTGACTCCCACTTACCTCACCACCAACCAATCAGAAGAATGTCCATAAGTTGATCACACCCTCTTTGAACCGCTACTCTAAAACTTCTCACTACTCCCTCCAGGTTGGGACACACAGTTTTGAGGGCATCAGCTTGCTGTGGCCCCCTTTGCCTGGCAAAACAATAAAGCTATTCCTTTCTACTTCACCTCCTCCCCCCCCAAAAAAAAGGCTCAATCAAGATGTCAGCCCAGGGCCTCTCACAAGCTGTCATCAAGGTGTTGGTCAGGGCTGTAGTCATCTCAAGTCTCAACTGGGGAAGGATCCACTTCCAAGCTCACGCACATGGCTGTTGACTGGATTCAGTTCTTCACAGGCCACTGGACTCTGATACTCAATGGCTATTGGCTAGAGGTCACCCTCAGTTCCTTGCCAAGTTGGCCTTTCTCACATGGCAACTTGCTTCATTAAGACAAGTGTTAAGGGTTTAATTGTGTGACACAAATTCATATGTTGAAGTCCCAACCCCCTGTGTGTCAGAATGTGACCTTATTTCTAAATAGGATCATCACAGACGTAATCAGTTAACATGGAGTCGTTAAGGTAGGCCCTGATCTAATATGGACTGATGTCTCTATAAAAGGGGGAAATCTGAACATATATATATGCACACAGAAAGAACACCCTGCAAAGACGAAGGCAGGGATCAGGCTCCTGTTTACACATGTCAAGGAATGCCAATTGCCAGCAAACCACTGGGGGAAAGGCATGGAACAGATTCTTCCTCACAGCCCTCAGAAGGAACCAACCCTTCCTACACCTTGATTTCTAGACTCCAGAGCTGTGAAACAATACATTTCTATTGTTTAAGCCACCCAGTTTGTGGTACTTTGTTAGGGCAGCCCTAGGAAAATAATAGAGCAAGTAAGCCAAGAACACAAGAGAGAGTGCCAGCAAGAGGAGGATCACAAAGCATTCTACCAACACTCAGATAAGCAAGGAACCGAGGACTCCTGCCAACAGCCAAGTGAGCAGGTCACCTTAGAAGAGGGTCCTCCTGCCCCAGTCAAGCCGTCAGATGCCTGCAGCCCCTGCCAACTTTTTGACTGCAACCTCATGAGAGACCCTGAGCCAGAATCATCCAGCTAAGCCACTTTAAGCACTAAGTTTTGGATTAATTTGTTACATATCAATAGATAAATAATACTGGCTCCTTTGTGTCTGATCAATATACGTGTGAGATACATCCATGTTGATGCATGAGTTATAGATTGTCATTTCTCATTGATGAATGCTATTTCATTTTATGAATGTAACTTTTTTTTTTACTGAAGTATAGTTGATTTACAATGTTGTGTTTGTTTCTGGTGTACAACAAAGTGACTCAGATCTTTTTCAGATCATTTTCCATTATAGTTTATTAAAAGATATTGAATATGGTTCCCTGTGCTATACAGTAGGACCTTGTTGTTTATCTGTTTTATACACAGTAGTTCATATCTGCTAATCCCAAACTCCTAATTTATCCCTCCCCAGCACTTCCCCTTTGGTCACCATAAGTTTGTTTTCTGTGTCTATGAGTCTGTTTCTCTTTTGTAAATAAGTTCATTTGTATCATTTTTTCAGATTCCACATATAAGTGATATCATATGGTATTTGTCTTTCTCTTTCTGACTTACTTCACTTAGTATGATAATTTCTAGGTCCATCCATATTGCTGCAAGTGGCATTATTTCATGCTTTTTTATGGCTGAGTAGTATTACATTCCACTCACATCTTCTTTATCCATTCATCTGTTGATGGACATTTAGGTTGCTTCCATGTCTTGGCTATTGTAAATATTGCTGCTATGAACATTGAGGTGCATGTATCTTTTCGAGTTAGAGTTTTGTCTGGATATATGCCCAGGAGTGGGATTGCTAGATCATATGGTAACTCTATTTTCAGTTTTTTAAAGAAAAGCCCTTTTTAAAGAAAAGTCCATACTGTTTTCCATAGTGGCTGCACCAATTTACATTCTCACAAACAGTGTAGGAGGGTTCCATTTTCTCCATACCCTCTCCAGTAATGACTGTAACATTTAAAATCTATCCATTCTACTGTTGATGGGCACTTCGGTAGTTGTAATTTTGGGGGTGCTATGAACATTTTTTTTTTTTTTTTTTTTTTTTTTTGCGATACGTGGGCCTCTCACTGTTGCGGCCTCTCCCGTTGCGGAGCACAGGCTCCGGACGCGCAGGCTCAGCGGCCATGGTTCACAGGCCCAGCCACTCCGCGGCATGTGGGATCTTCCCGGACCGGGGCACGAACCCGTGTCCCCTGCATCGGCAGGAGGACTCTCAACCACTGCGCCACCAGGGAAGCCCTGAACATTCTTATGCATGTGTTTTGGTGAACATATTTACTTACCCAGATATTGCTTAAGTGTGGAATTTCTGGGTCATAAGGTAGGTATCTGGCTTTAGTAGATACTACTGAACAGTTTTCCAAAGTGATTTTTATTAGTTTGCATCCCCACCAGCACACATAAGGGTCCCAATTACCCCATATCCTCACCAACATTTGGTATCTTCGCCTTTTTTTTTTTCGGCTGCATTGGGTCTTCGTTGCTGCGTGCGGGCTTTCCCTAGTTGCGGAGAGCGGGGGCTACTCTTGGTTGCAGTGCTCAGGCTTCTCACTGTGGTGGCTTCTCTTGTTGCAGAGCACAGGCTCTAGGCATGTGGGCCTCAGTAGTTGTGGCACACGGGCTCAGTAGCTGTGGCTTGCAGGCTCTAGTGCTCAGGCTCAGCGGTCGTGGCACACGGGCTTAGTTGCTCCACGGCACGTGGGATCTTCCCGGACCAGGGCTCGAACCCGTGTCTCCAGCATTGGCAGGCGAATTCTTAACCACTGCACCACCAGGGAAGCCCTCTCTGTCTTTTTAATTTTAACCATTTTGGTGGGTCCTGGGTAACTCTGAAAGTTGAGAATCAAACAGGGAGTCACCTCTTTTCTTCACCCTTTATAATCCCCAAAACCCCTATCACCCCACTTCTTCCTAAACCTAGGTTTTCTCGCAGATTGTACAATTTGCCTTCACTGTGATCTGGGTTTAGCAAAGTCAATCTACCAGAAGCTGTTTCTTCTGCCCTACCTGCTCTGCAAAGAAAGTTCTGTAATTCCCTGATACAGATGACTGTGCCCTGGGAGAAAGATAATCAGAAATGAAGATAAAGCCCATGTTATGAACAGGCTGGAGTCAGAGATGTAGGGAAGAGGTAAAAAAAAATAACAATTCTGAGATTAAGAAAAGCTTGGAGACAATGGAGCCCAGTCATCCTGGGTTTAGTTAGTGTACTCTCCCAGGCCAGGACCTTGCAGAATTTAACCCTTAGTATCCCTGTCACTCTTCAGTAGAGGCTGATCATTACAGGAATGCAGGACTCTTCTGTGGTGTCTTATTTTCATTGGAATTGGCCAAGCAAGAGGTCAGTTGCCTACAAATGTTCTCTCAGTAAATATTTATCTGAGTACCTACTATGTGCTAAACCCTGAATGAAAGAAGGAGATGTCTACTTTTTCAATAGTTTCTGCAGTGGTAGAATGGCAACAAGATGGAGAGACTACAATATACCAATTGATCAAATTATCTGTCAGTGAGTTATAAGGAAGAGCATAATCACAGCATTGGGGGTAGGATGGGATGAACTTGGAGTTCTCTTATATTTACCCCAGGGAAAGCATGATTTTATAAAAATAAAATAATAAGAAGAAAATGGCTACAATTGTCAAAAGAGCATCAAATTGGTTATGTAAATTGTGAAACACATCAGATTTCTATTTGTTCATGGATAATATAAAAACCCAGAGCTCACAGGGAGACCTGGCTACTCCTGAGAAAGAAGTAAAATACCTAAACCACACAAATAATGTAGAAAGTAGTCATGTTTCATTAGGCTCAAGCTGCCTGAATAGTGAATCATATATGTAACAGTTCATTGTTAGAGAAGGGTATTAAACTCTAGCACACTACTTGGCCTGGCAGCGAACAATACTTACATAGTCAGGATGGTAAATAAAAGCGCCATTTACTGGTTGTGTTAATTTCCTATCGCTGCATAACAAAGTACCATGAATTTAACCACTTAAAACCACACCCATTTATTAGCTCACTGTCTGTACACCAGAAGTCCAGACGTGGTGTGACTGGGTTCTCTGCTTAGGGTTTCAGAAGGCTGAAATCTTCTAGATTTCAAATCTTCAAGATATTGGCTGGACTACATTCCCTCTGGAGGCTCCGCAGGAGAATCTGCTGCAGGGTCATTCTTGTTCCTGGCTGAATGAGGTTCCTTATAGTTGTGGGACTGAGGTACCTGTTTCTTTGCTATCTGTCAGCCTGGGGCTTCTCTCAGCAACTACAGGCCATCCACATTCCTTGGGACTTGGCCCGCCTGTTTTCAAAGCCAGGTATGGCATGTTGAATTCTTCTCATGTTTTGAAACTCTCTGACTACCCTGTCTTTGACCTCTAGACCCAGACTTACAGGGTTCCTGTGATTAAGTCATTCCCACCCAGATAATCTCCCTAACTTTTTTTTTTTTTAATATTTATTTATTTGGCTGCGCCGGGTCTTAGTTACAGCACATGGGATCTAGTACCCTGACCAGGGATCGAACCTGGGCTCCCTGCACCGGGAGAGTGGAGTCTTAAACACTGGACCCCCAGGGAAGTCCCTCCCTATCTTAAGGTCAACTGATTTGTGACCTTAAAAATTTTTGCTGCAATACCTAGATTAGCATTTGGGAGAAGGTGTGTGTCAGGGCAGGGAATTTTGGGGATCATTTTAGAAAATTTCCAGCAATATAGTTTTCAATTTTAGAACCTACCTTAGATTCTAGACTAGTGATTCCCAACTAGGGTTGGGAGTAATTTTACTCCTCTCTCCTAGGAGATATTTGGCAATATATGGAGACAATTCTGAATGTCATGTAGTAGGTAGGGGGCAGAGATACTGCTAATCCACCTATAGGTATAGGAGAGTCCTCACAGTAAAGAATTACCCAGCCCAAGATGTCAGTAGTGCTAGAGTTGAGAGACCCTGCCTAAAAGCATGAAAGATGATTATTATTATAGTACAGAATTATAGTTACATAAGTGTAAAAATATAGCTGATATGACACAAGATGCAAGATGGAAGGATAGGAGGAAAAGAAAAGGAGAATGGGGTATTATCTACATCTTACATAAAGAGGAGACTGAAATTCTAGGATTAACAGACTAATGAATGGAAGGTGGGTATATTGTAAGTTATAAAGATAAGGAAAAACTATCAAGATGAGGAGGGAGAAGGGAAGGGAAATAGGAAGTAATGAGGAGACAACAGAGAGTGCCTAAAATTGATAAACAAATAAATAATATTTTAAGCATTTCACTTGAAATTATGGAGGTAACCACTGATGGGGTTCTGTACACACTACCCCAAAATACGGCACCTTGAATATTGAATATTTTAGGCTGAAGGAGTTTGAGAAAACAGCAGAAGCAGGAAGGTCACTCTGACCTTCCCCCACCCTTCCTCCCTGAAACAGGTCATAAAACCCTCAGGTGACAGGTGTTCTCCCTATACATGGAGGAGAAGAGCAGCCTTATTTCTGAGGACAAAGGGACATAGCAAGACCTGTTTGTTAGGATTCTTTTCTAAGTTTCCCCCAGTTGACTACACTGCCTTCATATTCTTTGACCTATCACATTTCTCTATGACTATCCACTCACCATCAAACTCGGCATAAAAATACTCAGGTCTGTTTCTTTGGGTCTTCATTTCCCTTTGAAGGCTCCTATGTCACATAAAATGTATATTAAATAAATGTGTACGTTTTCTCTTGTTAATCTGTCTTTGTCAGTTTAGTTTGCAGACCCAGCCAGGGACAATAAGAAGGAGGAGAAAAACTTTTTCCTCCCCTACACCTCCAGAAGAAGGAAAACTTTTAAAAAGGTTAAGAGTGTGCCTCAAAGAAGCAGTCTGGGAAGAGGGAGGACAGAGTGAGAGGCTGTTGTTTTTCATGATAAATTCTGCTGCACTTTTTCTTTTATATTTTAATACACACTTGCATTATTTTAATAAAAATGTAATCTAAAAAAAAAACTTAGAGGGTTAACCTTGGTGATATATTCACAGTGCAGTATTGGTGACACAGTAATGTTTTAATAAGCACATGTGATGGCCTGTAAAATGGAATTTCTTTAAGAAGCTGTTCTCCCAGGCATGTGGTCCTTATACAAAGCTTCATTTATTTGCATTGCAGTAAAATCAAAATTTTTAAATATCGCATAAAACTTACTGTCCTTATAGCTACAAAAAATTGTGTAGAATTCTGGACCTGGACTGGAAGGGAGACAAAATTGAAAATAATTCAAGTTGTTGGTTGAGAAGATTAGAGACCAATGTTTTTATTTTACATTAATGTTGTCTGTCATGATTAATTAATTTTATTTATTTATTTATTTATTGCGGTACGCGGCCCCCTCCCGATGCGGAGCACAGGCTCTGGACACGCAGGCCCAGCAGCCATGGCTCACGGGCCCAGCAGCTCCGCGGCATGTGGGATCCCCCCGGACCGGGGCACGAACCCGTGTCCCCCCCATCAGCAGGCGGACCCCCAACCACTGTGCCACCAGGGAAGCCCTGATTAATTAATTTTAAAACTTGTGATTGACTTTAAGTTACTCCCATATTATTATCTTATTTTATTAATTATTTTTAATTCAATGTCACTTTCTTCAGCTTTTAGAACCTGCAATTTGATGACATTGGATGATAGGACTACAATATCAAAACGAGTATTTAGCACTATGGTCTGAATGTTTGTGTCCCCCTAAAACTCGTATGTTGATATCTTAACCCCAAAAGTTGATGGTATCAGTAGACGGGGTCCAGGAGGTGCTTTTGTCATGAGCATAGAACCCTCATGAATGGGGTTAGTGCCCTGAGACAGAGGTTCCAGAGAGCTCCCTAGTCCTTTCCACCTTGTGAGGACACAGAGAGAAGTCAGCAGTCTCCAACCCAGAACAGAGCCCTCACCAGACACCGAATCTGCCAACACTGTGATCCTGGACTTCCCAGCCTCCAGAACTGTGAGAAATAAAGGTTTGTTTGTAAGTCTCCCAATCTGCGGTATTAGATTTTGTTATTGCAGCTGGAACGGACTAAGACGTTTAGGAATTATTTTCCTCAGGATTACCTGCTATATCATATTAGCATATTAAAAAGCATGATGGAGTTGAGTGGAAGCATGCCTCATTTTCTGACAAAATCTGTCTTTAAGTTGAAAAGAAGCAGCTGGTGAGGGAGATTTTGCAGAACAAAGGCCATAAATAGTGTGCAGTTTCCTTCACTTCCTAAGAGTGCAAAACTCAATAAAATCATGTTGGGGCCTGTTCTAATCTATGAAGACGTTTTTTGCCAGTATTAGCACCAACGCCAGTAGCAACATGTCTTAATTCTAGACCCAAGCAAAACTGTCAGCAGGCATCCCCGGCCCTTTGTGGAGTACCTGATGCCCAGATCTTTACCTGAATTCCTCCTCTTCTGCCCCACTTCCATGTCCACTCCTTCTAGGCTCGACTGCTGGGGCTGATGGGAGAACAGGAAGTGTCTGGAGACCTGGGTACAAGGCTGTCTCTGCCACTTACTGTGTGCCTTTGAGCAAGTCATTTTACCCCATGAGCTTCTGGTTTCCTCATCCATAAAGTGGAAACATCAATACAAAACTCGCAGGATTGATGGTAAGAATAAATAAATCACATGCTAAATTAGTGTCAATGAGGAGTATTAGACAATCGGTCATTTGGTGATATTTTTAACCTACATTAGGTTCAGCACCTCCGTGTGCTTCATTAACACCTCCAAGTCATGCTGGCAACACCAGTGCCAGAGTGGCCGGCAGCGACTCAGACGCCTGACACTTGGCTCAGTGGACCCTGTGCTCCTGCCATCTGGTGGCTGTTTATGAAAACTACCTCTTACTCTACATCGCGAAGCCTCTGTGAGCAAGGAGGCCAAAAGAGCAGCAGAGCCTTGAAAGGTGCGTTAGGAATGAAAGAATGTAGGCTCCTTGTTTGGGAAACCATAAAATCATCCCACACAGGACCCAACTCTGGACTGCTTACAAGCGCCAAGAACTGACTCTAGGAGGCAGATGGCCCCCAGAGCAAAGCAGGCGTTTTTTTCAGCATCCAAATTTGTCAGTCCAAACAACAGCAGATACTCAAACTAGTCCATGTTTTAAGGTGATATTCATCTAAAAGTTTTCTATGTAGAAAATGAACTCCACTGTTCATGAACTCTAAATGGTGCAATAAGAAATATACTAATTCACAAAGGAAGCATTCTTACCAAAAAATGTTAAATCTGAACATGAGCCTGAGGAAACAGACAAACCCAGAATGTAGATCAGGTTCTGGCCTACACTTCTTTTTTTTTAAAAGTTCATGCCATGGGAAGAAAGAAAGAAAAAAAGCAGAGGGACTTTCTTAGATGAAAAGATACTAAAGAAATATATAGAGATGTGGGTGGATCTAGAGACTGTCATACAGAGTGAAGTAAGTCAGAAAGAGAAAAACAAATATCATATATTAACGCATATATGTGGAACCTAGAAAAATGGTACAATGAACCGGTTTGCAGGGCAGAAATTGAGACACAGGTGTAGAAAACAAACGTATGGACACCAAAGGGGGAAAGCGGTGGGGGGTGGTGCTGTGATGCATTGGGAGATTGGGATTGACATATATACACTAATATGTATAAAATGGATAACTAATGAGAACCTGCTGTATAAAAAAATAAATAAAATTCAAAAATTCCAAAAAAAAAGAAATATAACAATTGCAATATGTGAACCTTGATTAACTGGTTGGAAAAAAATCTATGCTCTGGAGATAGTTGGAAAAATTTGAATGTGGAATCTAAACATATATATTATATCATATATATGATGAAATTGTTGCTAGGTATAAAGCTGATTATGCGATTATATAGAGAATGTCTTTATTCTTGAGGGATGCCAAGTTGTAACACTAAAAAAAGTTTAGGAATGAAATGTCATGATGTTTGTAACATTTTCAAATGGTTAACGGTTCAGCAAAAAAAATTATATTTTTATGTATATAATGTTTTATATATACATGTACAAGGAGAGAAGAGAGAAAACAAAACAAATGTGGCAGAATATTACCAAGGATTAATCTAGGTAAAGGCATACAGATGTTCGCGGTACCATTCTTTCCACTTCTCTGTAGGTTTGGAAAACATCATAATAAAAAGTTTGGAGAAATTCGATTTGTATGCTGCGCTTAAAATGTTATGTGAAGGTAAGCATTCTCTCTTCATTTCACTTTTCAGTTGAGTATATTATTGGCTACATTTGCATCTGTATAATTGTTCCTTTAAAAATATATATTTTGCTTTGCCCTGTTCCCTGTTGGAACATTCACATGATATATTTATAGCCAGCCGTGGCCAAGTTCACTCAGGACTCATCTGTGTAGCTTCATCTGTACTCTCTCTAATAAGGAGTTTTATGGCCATGTGTTTGATGCCTCCCCTGATGTGCCCCTTTACTGTTCCTCCTGCTGTGGTGTTTCTTCTTACGGCAAATGTTGCCTTTAGCATCTTTCTTGGCTGCTTGTTCTTTCATCCACTGCTTAACAACGTGATTGTGCGGGCTGACACAGATTCTTCTGCGCTTGATGTGAAGGCTGCCAAGAAGGGAAGAAAAAAAAATCACTGATAGAAAATACAAGTCAGTAAAAACTTAGTGAACTTATAGGCAGTTCCCACTTTGGGACAGTGTATCTTTGGACATAGACTGAATCCTAAAGCTGAGGACCACAAGGATGAGTCCTTACTATGGTGCTGCCTGTGGTTCCTCAAACACCTGCAGAAAATACTAAAAGGAGAAGGAGAAGGAACTGGAGGGGGAGGGGGAGGGGGAGGGGGAGGGGAGGGGAGGGGGAGGGGGAGGGGGAGGGGAGGGGGAGGGGGAGGGGGAGGGGAGGGGAGGGGGAGGGGGAGGGGAGGGGAGGGGAAGGGGGAGGGGAGGGGAGGGGGAGGGGAGGGGAGGGGAGGGGGAGGGGAGGGGAGGGGGAGGGGAGGGGAGGGGGAGGGGAGGGAAGGAGAGAAACCATGTGAAAACAATTCTCTTTCCTGACCCCAAGCACCCAACAAAACCAATTCCTTCCTCACTGCCCATCTTAAACACATCCTCCTCCTTAAGGTTTTTCTAGATCCTCTCAGCTAAATGCCCTCTTTTTTCCTTTGAATCTCCGTGGTGCTTGTTACCTCTCTTCTGACACTTAGTTTACTCCACCTTTTATCTGAGTACTTGTCTCAGACTCTCTCCTTTTTCTGTGGAGCCTTGAAGGAGGAATAGTTTGGAAGTGTCTTGAAAAGGCCTTGTTCAGAGCAGGAATCCAGTAATTAGTTGTAGATATGAAGCGAAAATTGTTCAAAATAAGGACAATCTGGTTTTGTTTCAACAAAACAATCAACTAAAATGTACTAGACATTTATTAACATTTTAATATAATATAGATCTATACCATGTCTCAGAATTTGTTTTCGTTTTCATTTTTCTGTATGAAATGTTGACATTGGGGTGGGAGACTCCTAGAGCACCATTCACAATTTCTGGTAACTAGAAGAATTTCTTGTTACAAAAGATATTGTGACTTCTAATACCCCATCAGATGCCATCCAGCTTTTTATGAAATGTTGCAGATCCTGCTGGCTCTACATATACAATATTTCTGTATCTGGATAAATTGAAACCCCCTACCCTTTTCTATGGGGGGAAAAACCGTGATAGAGAGCAGGCTGCCATTTCTCCAGCAGTCCAAGAGGACCCATCAGCTAATGTGGGGACTCCTAAAATGGGAGAAAAGGTTGGGAAAGGCTTGAATGCACTTGAGCATAATAAAGCCAGCATGTGGGATTGTTAATTTGAAAGAAGTGAGGCATCTTAATAGGAGGACAACACATTCTCTAAGTGTAGTAGATTGAGAGGTCTTCAAAAGAGAAGCTACTTCTCACTATGGCCAGTTGGTTTGCCTTAAGCTATTATAGGAGAAAACGTGGCTACAGCATTAATGTGGAGGAAAAAACAACAAACAAGAAAGAGCTGAAGCTCCTACCCTTTCCAAAGGACTAAATTCTCTCCTCTCCCTGTGGTGTCAGCAAGAACCTGAGCAGACATCCAGTGGAGAAAGACTCCACCGACACCCAGATAAGCCCATTGGTTACACAGGAGAGAACTAGGACGCAACGCCACTATTCCTGGGGGAGCCTCAGGGAGGGGCATTGGCTCTGGGGCTGCAGGAGAGCCCTGGATGGGGGAATACAGACAGAGGATCCAGGGAGGAAGACAGCCACAGGAAAACAGGCAACACCTGCCATGTGGGCCCCTTTTCAAAGGCGTACGCATTGGGGCCGCAACCTCTCAGTGTAATACAAAGGGAAAAATCAGCAGCTAGGGCTTCCCTGGTGGCGCAGTGGTTGAGAGTCCGCCTGCCGATGCAGGGGACACGGGTTCGTGCCCCGGTCCGGGGAGATCCCACATGCCGCGGAGCGTCTGGGCCCGTGAGCCATGGCCGCTGAGCCTGCGCGTCCGGAGCCTGTGCTCCGCAACGGGAGAGGCCACAACAGTGAGAGGCCCAGGTACCGAAAAAAAAAAAAAAGTCAACTGCCAGAGCACAGCTCCAAAATCCAAGATGCTCTGATGTTTTAAAACCCTAAAATTTAAAGACTGCTTAAACTTCCACTTGTATCCCATGTGTCTCCATCAGGATAAAAAGAGATGAGGTCATGTGGGGCAAGGAGGTAGCCTATTTCACACTCCCTCCCCTTCCCCCAACTCCACAATATTCTGATGGCACTGACCCACCCAGTTGTAAATTTCTAGGTGAAGAGGTTTGACTCTAAGAAACCATTAGGCTGATCCCTTGATTTTTTTTTTTTTTTACCCATAAGAGAGTAGCTAGCGACAGTCCAGTGGATTTAAAGGGGTGGCCCTGCCATAGATTATACCTATAATTGATCCCTAAACTTTATTTCTTTACCTATTCCTCTAAGCACAACAGCCCTTCAACACCACTTTTGAAAAGGTACTAAAGATCCCCAAATATCTTTATTCAATAACTACAAATTTTCTTCCCAACGGATAATGTCTATATGATTCAAGAAAACTCAGGGACTTCCCTGGCGGTCCAGTGGTTAAGACTCTGCGCTTCCACTGCAGGGGTCAAGGGTTCAATCCCTGGTCTGGGAAATAAGATCCCACATGCTGCACGCCATGGCCAAAAGATGAAAACAAAAACAGAAACAAAAAAACGCAGTGCTCTGCTCAAGATATACAACTTTGCCTTGTGTTTATGTTTAGAAAGAGCTAGAAGCTCTTTAATGAAATCACTGTAGAGAAATTTTAAACAAACTGCTGTCTCAGACATCAAATATTCCAGTGATTGTTTAAAGGGTGTGAAACAAAGGACCTATTTCTAGGCAGAAAGGACAAGGAAATAAATCTAGTGAGTTCAATGTAAGTTAATTTATATTAGTTAATTGTGATTAATAATATTGATACATGCTTTTTGGGAATTGTATTTTCAACGCTTGCAATATTTTCTACATCTAAAACACTTGTCTCAAACCTTAATGTCTTTATACACAGTCAAGGTTAAGGGACTACATTTTGGATAAGTAAAAACATGATCTGTAGTAAAACAATTTGAAAACAAGAGAACATTTATTTATTTATGTTGAATCAGAAAACACAACAGAGATGACCTGTAATTTATGATTACAAAATACTACATAGTCCAATTTCATCTTATTTGAGACTAAGTCATAACTACTCTATATTTTTCAGCTGTCTTATCAGCACAGAGGGGCCAATTTAAAAACTTGTACTTGGATGAAGTATTTTTAGATCCAAGTGATTGGCTTCAGAGTTTCCCTTTAATTAAAATTGAGTCCTTTTTAAAATGAAGAATCATGTTTTTGATCATATTTTCCCTTATCGAAGTGAGGATTTGCAATATTTCTGTACCTATACCTTTTATTTTTTAATATTTATTTATTATTTTATTCATTTATTTATTTATTTTGGCTGCACTGGGTCTTAGTTGCGGCATGTGGGATCTTTAGTTGCGGCATGTGGGATCTTTAGTTGAGGCATGCATACTTTTTAGTGCGGCATGCAGGCTTCTTAGCTCTGGCGTGGGGAATCTATTTCCCCGACCAGGGATCAAACCCAGGGCCCCTGCATTGGGAGCATGGAGTCTTACCCACTGGACCACCAGGGAAGTCCCTGTACCTATACCTTTTAGATCTCTATCTCACACCTGCTTAATCCAAAGAAACTTCTCTGAAAATTCTGAGAATAGTGTCCCCTGAGAGTCCCCAGCATCTATCTCTTACTCATATACACACAGACACCTCCTCTGGTTCTTTCTCTGTGGCTTTCTGGGAGTCCCACGGGAGCCCTTACAAGTTCTGAAGGCTTTTTTAGTCTGAGGTGACATATGCCAGTGAGGTGGAGGGAATTGAAAGCTGAGAATCTAGCATTTCTGAGAGCAGCCTCAGGCAGATTTACTTCAGCTAGGTAGGGCTGACACAAATACCCAGGTGTTTCCAATTTTCCAGAGCATTGCCTATCCGTGAACTGCCTATGAATTTTCACTCTGCAACTATTACCAGCACTATTTATTCAGATTAAATAAAAACTGATGGGATCTTGGCCAGGCATATACTATGGGAGCTTTTCAAGCCCACTGGGAACGTGAAGCATCCCCTCAGAAGGGAGCTTGTCAGTTAGTATTCCCCGGATTGCTATGGGAGTCACTGGTTCCTGCCGACTAACCCTCCTGAGCTGACAGTGCCAGTGAGGGGCGTGATCTGAGGAGACACTGAGAGAATTTCCGGTCCTCTCGCTTCTCCCCCACAGACACCTGTGCTTATTAAAAGTTTGGGTCAGGAATTGTTTTCCTCCGTACATGTAACCCCAAGTGTGATATTTAAACTTTGTTGGATATGAGATCCTTTTGAGGAGCTTGTGAATTCTATGGACCCTCTCCCTAAGAAAATGCTCACACATTCATACCCACAAATTTCAGGGAATTCACAGCCCCCTGACCTGAAGAAAGTCTATCCATGGACAGCTTACAAACTCTTCCTCTGAACTTCTGAGAATCTTTTCTTGGAGAAGTGTTTCTCAAGGATGAGTAATGGATGGATTCCTTTGAAAGGGGGGAAAATGTATCTTAAATCTCAGAGAATGGTCTGCAGGACCCAGTTGGATAGAGTCTCCTGGGGACTGCAGGAGGGCAGAGTCTGTTTTGTTACTGCTGTATCTTTGCACATAGAAAGGTACTTGGTACATAATGGCTAATCAATATATATTTGTTGAATTCATTCAATTAATGAAGAGGTTCCCCAGTGACTCAGGAACCCAGGCATCAGCATTGGGCTTATTTGTGTCACCTGGAGCCACAAGTGGTATTAAAACCAGCACTCCTGGGAGATGCCTAATGTGCCCTTGTTATGATTTAAAGGTGCCAAATGCTTTGGAGTTTGGGAGAACATTTTATGGGTAGTCCCACCGTTGTTCTGAGAGACCTTGGAATATAGTGTTCTGAATGAAGAGACCTGGGTTCTCATCCCATTTCTGCTGTTCACTAGCTATCTGTCACCAGGTGAGCTATGTCATCTGCTCAGTGACAGCGTTCTCCTGTGTGACATGGATATGATTTATGCCTTCCTCACAGCATTATTGTTAGAACCCAGATTTGCTAAGTACCAATGCATTTCCGATTCTAAAGTCTATGTGGAGACGTTGAGTACATATGTAAGTCCAGAGTTTTGAATAGCTGAGCCATGGGTGGAGGTAGGAGGGGTGAGAGCAATAGCCCAGAATCAAAAGCAAAGAAGGGCATTTGAACTTGATTGCATGTAGCACTTGTGACAGGTATGGACACCTCCATGCTTCTGTTTGAATCTTACATACACTTCTGTTGAATTCAGAGAGGAAAAATGATAGCAGCCCATTACTTGCAGGGAAAAATTATAGTTAAAGCCATGAAATTGAATAGAGTCACCTTCTGTTTTTATTTTTGCTTTTGCTTTTGTTTTCACTCAGAATGTCCCTTGTTTGGCTGAGGAAAGTCGTGCACACTGTCTGGTGACTAAAGGCATTTCCCTCTCAACACAGCAGTGCAGTGCAGGGAACGGAGGGTTAGCATGTGCCTCTGGACATCCTGGCACAGAGAGAGTGCGCATTCACGCCACCCTCCCCTCCCTTGTTCAAATAATTATTTGTATGCTGCGTATCAGGCAAAGTCTCCCCAACCTATTGTTCACTAGACAAGAAACAACCACTCAGCAGGTCTAGACCTCCCTGCCCAAGAACACTCACATGACAGCAGCCAAGTCACAATCCCCGTCAGCTCTCTGAATGCTACATGTAGTCACTCTTTCCAGAAGCCTTCTGGAAATATGATGTGAAACCTCAGTGCAGCAGCTGGAGGCAATGGGAAGTATGGCTAAAAGAGGAGAAGAAAGAAATGTGAACTCTCACAGTTTACCAAACACTGGCCTGGCTCTTATCTTGAAGACTCTAGAGAAACAGAATGTTAACCCACTGAAGCAAGAGGCAAACACTTACTGGGGGCTTTGTACATGCAGACTCCAGGGCAGGACACGTCTCTACCCTACAGAACTTACACTGTATTGGGGGCGGGGAGATAAAACTAAGCACAAGCAAAGACACAAAACAAGGCAAGAGTTGAGAAACAGCTTTAGATGATGTTACTGGGGTTGCAACCGTACTTGCAACCTCAGAGGTGAGGTTGACAAAGTGTCCCGTGAGCTCCGAAGGGAGCAACCACATGGGTCCCTGGAGCAGGTTTGAAATGGACCCACCAGGGAAGTTCTTAACTGAATCTTTAAGGACTTGGATGGGTGGAGAAAAATGGAGAAAACTTGTCCAGGCCAAAGGAAGTGCATGGTCAAGAGTTCTGAGATAGGAAAGCCCAGGGCATATTTAGAGAATAGAGAAAAATAGACCACTTGGTGTGAACTGAGCGGCTGGGAAGCTGACTAATGGGAGGTATGTTCAAAGCATAGACTGAGGTCACACCCCATTGAATGTCAGTCTAAGGAGGTTTATCTTTTATGAAATGGAGTCCATTAAATATTTGAGAAAGGAGAAGGGTTTTAGGAAAATTTGTCTTGCAGTGATGAGCAAGTGGGGATAATATAAGGGAGGAGTGACCGGGGCAGGAAGTCAGGTTAGGAGGAGCTTATGTTACCCAGCTATAAGGAGAAAAGGGCAACACAAATATGCAAGGAAACCTAATCTCCTACTAAAATGTGTATCTGCAAATTCCTACGTGCCACATACAGTATTCTATGCTCCCCATTCTTCCAAGTGGGTAATACATTTTTTTTTTAAAAATTAGAAATTATAGTCAACAGTGGCTGCAGGTGGCAGTCTCATAATAACAGACAGAAGTTAGCCCCTGAATTAGAGGTTAAAAGAAATGAGTAAAACCCCTCAGTGGTGTCAGCTCTAAGCCATAGAGGTCCCTGCTCTTGGGACAAGGAGAGATTATAAGTGAAAGACGCCAGATTCAAAAAGCCACATATTGTATGATCCCATTTATATGAAATGTTCAGAATAGGCAAATCCATAAAGACAGAAAGGAGATTAGTGGTTGCCAGGGGTGGGAGTAGGAGGGAATGGGACATGACTGCTAATAGGTGCAGGGTCTCTTTTTGGGTTGATGAAACAGGCTGAAATTAGACAGTGGTAATGGTTGTACAATTCTGTGAATATATTAAAAATCACTGAATTGTACCCCTTTTTTTGTTTGTCTTTGGTTTTTTTGGGTTTTTTTAGCCGCATCCCGCAGCTTGAGGGATCTCAGTTCCCTGACCAAGGATTGAACCCGGGGCCACGACAGTGAAAGCCCGGAATCCTAACCACTAGGCCACCAGGGAACTTCCCGAATTATATGCTGTTTTTGGAGGGTGGGGGCGTGCTGAGCTTTGAACCTAGGCCCACAGCAGCAAAGCGCCAAGTCCTAACCACTGGACCACCAGGGAATTCCTTATTTCAATGTTTTAAAAAGTACGATGGGAGAAGGACACTGATTGTCCTCACATTTATTAATGCATTGATTTCCTTAAACTAATTGTTTCTTTCTTTAGCTACGCTGTGCTTCCTATTCTCCAAGTCAAACTGCTTTACTATCCCAAACAAGGTTTTGGGTTTATTCATGTAACCATTCATTCATTCACCCATCTTACTATATAAGAATTACTATGTGAATTCTTATAAATGAAATACTATCTATATTTATGTCTACGAGCTCTTTTACAGTGAATCACTATGCTGGACCTTGGGGGTAGAAAGATGAAGAGTTACTACTACACATACTTCTGTTATTAGTTGTAACCCAGGCAACTATAAAATATGAAATGGACTTTCAGAAGCATTGTGGGAATTAAGAATCATAGGCAAACCTATGTGCTTAAGAATTTGAGTTTTCGGAGTGCTGACATCAATTCAAAGCACAGTTTTAAGCCAGGAAAGCACTCAGGACCTATATGTACTTAATAAACTGAATTATATTTCTCAGATATAAAGGTAGGCTGGGCTCACCTGGAGATCACTTAACCTAAGACAGATTAACTATCGAAAGGCAAGAGTCAGGCCAGCATTTATCATATGTTCACAGATGTGACTGGTGCCCTAGTGAGGCAGCTGGAAATGTAAAAGGCCAAGAAAGATGGAATCCTCTGAAGCGTGCACAAGGAGTTAAGCAATGAAGAATCTTAACAGGGTGGTTTGGATTAGGGCAAAGGTAAGAGTCTTTTAGATAACATCGCCCCCTAGAGGTTTTCTAGAGCAGCTTCCTATCAATATTTCCATTTTGAAAGAACCACCAGGAACTTCCTCTGATTTCGATGATAAATATAAATATAAAAACATATTTTTATTTTTGCATTTTTATATTTTTGCATCTATGTTTATAAAAAAGATTACTCCATACTTTTATCCCCGATATCATCCTTGAATGTTCTGAGTGTTAACGTTATATTAATCTCAACAATGCATTGGGTAGCTTTCTCTGTTTTTCTATTATTTGAAAAAGTTTGTGTAAGACAAGGATTACCTGTCCCTCCAATGTTTGGTAAAACCTCTAAAACCATTTAGGTCTACTGTCTGTCTGAAGAAAAGATGTTCAATTCTGACTTAACTTCCTTAGTAGTTACATGTTTATTTAGATTTTCTGTAACTTCTCCAGTCAATTTTGATATCTTAGCTTTCTAAGAAATTGTACATTTCATCTACAATTTCTAATGTTTTGTCACTGAAAGAGTTCGGAACACGCCACCCCAAAATATGCCACTCTGGCATGTTGATTATTTTAAGTTAAAGCCACTTAAAAAACCAACAGATGCAGAAATGGTACTCTGACCTTCCTAAAAGCAAGAGAGAAAACTTCCACGTAAAAGGTACTCTCCCAACACCTGGGGAAGAAAGAAATTTTTAGCAGCAGAGGGTGGTACCACCCCACCTTCTGGGTGAAGTGAGATGGTATCTCCACCCCACAGGAAGCTGAAGCCAAGGAAAATCTGCACAAACGAACCACAAACGAACCTTGTTAAACTAAGCCTTATGTTCCTAGTCACTTTTCCATGGTTAACTACTTTAGCCCAAGTTCCTTTGTCTTCTCACGTTTTCACAATTACCACTCTTTGTCCAACTTAATATATAAGTCGTAATGTTACCGAACCCAGGTCCAGCTGCTTGCCGCTCAAAAGCCAATAAAGAGGCGAGGTTGGTGGAAAGGAAAGTTTACTTTATTTTGGATGCCGGAAACCGGGGTGGGGGCAGGGTATGGAGGGCAGACTCCTGTCCAAAGGCCGACTCCCCCCCTGACAATCAGGGGGCAAGAGTTTTTATAGACAGAGGGAGGGGGCTACGTGGTGCAGAAGCTCTGACAGTCATCGGTGGTCTGACCAGCGTCATATCGATTGTTTTAGGTACAGTTAATCTTCAGTTCCGGGATTGGTTTGTTCCCATTTCTTGCGAGGCCAGTTCTTGGAACTGTGGCAGCTTATGTACAGCTCACCGGATATGGCTCAGAATATTGTCTATGGACCTTAAGGAGAAACTAAAAGTCCTTGATTTTGCTTAATGACTAAACTATTATAATTTGGTCTCCTTTGACTGTTTTCCTGTTTCTGCATTTTCTCACTTCTCTGATGAAACTTATTCTTTGGCTCAATTTTTTCCACAGATAAAAGGCAGGCTGAGGACATGGGGGGTGGGGGGAAGGACCATAGGGTCCTGCTCCATTTCAGTAACTCAGACTGCTTCTTTGGGTCTTCATTTCCTTGTGAAGGTGATTTCGGACGCACGCAGCAGTAAGCAGCAGCTTGTAACAAGCAGCAGTGAGCAGTAGTTGGAAGCAAGATCTTAGTTCCCTGACCGGGAGTCCTAACTGCTAAACCACAGAAGCCAGCGGCTAGGGCCTAAACCCCCAGTTCTTGCCTGCCTTGTCAGGAAAGAATTCAAGCGAGGAGGCAGAAGGTAAAGAGAAATGTAAAAAGTTTTTTGGAAAAGGACAGTACATGTGGAAAGACACACAGGCGCACAGGCAAACTCCGAGAGAGAGAGTCGCACCTTTGGGAAGTTTAAATCCTTTATGAGGGGCCAGTTTTCTGGGTCCTTGTCTCCCTTCTGGCCAATCATCTTGCTTTGTCCCCCTAGGCTAATTTGTCTCAGGACCCTCCCCGTAGGTGCGCACGCACTTCTCAGCTAAGATGGATCTCCACACAAAGGATTGGGTGGGGGGGGAAGCAAGACTCATCATGGCCTGGCGTTGTTCCCTGACTTTTGACCCCCAAGGAGACTTTCTTTGCATGTTTAGTGTCTCCCTTGCCCCAAGGAGGGGGGGAACGGAGATCCCTTGATCCTTTACTCAAACAAGGTTTTGCCCCTCTTTGTTCTTGCCATAACTGTTATCTTAAGGCATCCACAAGAGACAAAGCTTGGCTATTTACCCTGTCCCTGTTATAGCTTCCATTTTGGAGAGTAAACAGGAGGCTGATTTTAAATGTCTAACCTGGAGCCCATCTAACTCCTGTCTCAGGAAATGCAAACAGGAGGCTAGTTGTAAGGGTCCTGCCTGAAGCCCACTTTTTTCCTACCCCAAGAAATGTAAACGGGAGGCCAGTTGTAAATGCCTAGCTTGGGGCCCATCTATCTCCTGCCTCAAAGGCACCCATTAAATAAATTTGTATGCTTTTCTCTTGTTAATCTGTCTTTTGTTACAGGGGTCCTAGTACAGAACCTAGAAGGGTAGAAGGAAAAAATTTTTTTTCCTTCCCTACATCACAGCACTATCTTACCGTATCTACAGTTGAGTTCTTTTTTAGTATACAGTGTTTGAAGAGGCAGTTCCTGTGCAAAGTAACCGTTTAAAAATCTGGGTCTAAATAATAAATAAAATATATTTATAAATTTACAAAAATCATTTTCTTAGAAACTAAAAAAATGTATTGAACTCATTCGTTAAAAGTGAAATCACGAAACATTTATTCTGGAAAACAGCGGAGGTGCTATTTATTATAACAGGTAGGATACAGCTAAATTTAGCCTAAGTGCATTTATTTAAAACACAAACACGATAAAATAAAAGGTTCAACTCGCGACCCTAGAAAAGGAAAATCAGAGGAAACTAAAACGAAGATGGGAAAAAGACACCAGCACGACGCTGCGGCGCTTTACGGCTGTCGCGCTACACCTATCTGTAGGCAAGGCGGCCGTGGATCGGGAAACTAGGTGCTGAAGCCGAAGCCCCGGCCCAAAGAAGGGGAGGAGGAGGAGGAGGAGTGCGGGGCGACAGCTGCGGGCAGCGGGTGGTGCTTGTCGTCGCTTGTCTGGGCCACGTCCCGCCGCTTTTCCGGTCTCTGCACCTGTGCAACCTGCTGGGCGCCACAGGCAAGGTGGGCCTGCTTTTCGCTCAGCGGGTGTTTGGTGCGTGCGGCGCAGGGAGGGCGCGGGAGCGGAGAAGGGGGCAAGTATAAGGAGTGCGCCTCCGGGAGGGTAACATCACGCGATCGGCGTGGTGGCTGGGCTGCTCACGCGCCCACGGACGTCAACCAGCGCGAGCCTCCCCGGCCGCGACCCTGAAACAGCTGACACCTGCGCCCGTCGCCCGGACCTCCCCGAGCGGAAGCGCGAGTCCTGCCTCTGCCCGGAGGCTCCTGAGGACGCGCTCTGGCGGGGCGGGAGAGCCTGGCCGGGGCGCGCAGGGCCAGCCTGGCCTACCGCGGGCTGTCCTTCCTGGAGCTGTGGGGCAAAGTCAGTTGCGCTGGGCACGTCTTTCCTACCTTCGTTAGTGTTTTGGGTGCTTGATCTATCCGTTTCTGATGCACATAGGTAAGAAATCTTACACTGTTGTTGAGATTATGTCAGATTTTTTTTTTTTCCTTGCCAGTCTGTCAGCTTTTACAATGCATCGCTTGGGGGTTATATTTTCAAACGCGTACAAGTACCCTTCCGGTATGCAGCCGGGATTGGAGTAGAAGCACTAGCCTCGGTTGCCAAATTTAAAGGGGCGCCAAAAAACTCAGTAACGAAGACAGTCACATTTTAATGCAGCATTTTTTAAAATAAGAATTAATACAAAGACATATGTGATGAATGAAATACTGCAATTTTAAATAAAAACAAAATTCGACCCTGCCCTTGCACGACTCACCTCGGTCACATCACTTCCCCACCCTATTCTCAGCCTTGGGTGAACCTTCTTGGTGAATTGATTGTACTTATCCTTCCCTAAGATTCCTCTAGTGCTATTACAGACTTTTGCGTAAATTCTGTTTTTCTGATATTAATAGCATGACACTAAACTTTTGGTTAAATTTATTTATCCATCTTATTTTGTATTTTCAGTCATCTTTTTTCTTTGCTTTTTTTCCCCTTCGGTTGGATTGATAAGTTTAATACATTTCCTTCAAAAGTTTTTTTAATGAAAATTTAGGCTTGGTTAGGTCAAGAAAAAACTTCCCTGGGAGAAGAGCAACAATATCTCATACAAACCTTTTTGAGTTTGAATCAAGTATTATTTTACTAATGAAGGTAATTGCCACATCAGTACAATTCAGCAGCGTTTATTGAGCGCCTGCCTTGTGTCAGTCATTGTTCCAGGCACTAAGTATACAAAAATTAGTGAGTCACTGTACCTGAACTCAGAGTCCCTACCCTAGCAATTTCCTAATATCTTAGAAGACCTCCTTGCTGCATGTGACATTTTTACCCTTTCCGTCCTAGAAATTTTCCATATCCCTGATTTTCAAGACACTAAATTCGTCATTCCCCTAATACAGTCTTTCCTCTGTATCCAACTGAGGACGTTATCTCCTGCCACTTTAAACTTACTCCTTTTCATTTTCTCATCTCATTTAACCATCGTTTACAGTTACCCAAGCCAGAAACCCGTATGTCATTCCATCCTCCTGCACTCCACAGCCAGTCACAAACACCTGTAAATTTTACTCCCTGGACATTTCTCAGATTTGTCTCCCCCTTTTCGTCCCTGTTACCACTGCCCAAATTCCAAACCTCATCAGTTTGCTCCTGGCCAACTGACCCTCCCAGTTGCCTCCGTTTTCCCAGTCTTGCTCTTCCCCCACATGGATCTGAGGTCTCACAACGCCCTGTGCTTTTCTGTCTTTACCATATATAAAATTAAGCGTTTACACGACTGTCTTTTGACTGTGAACTCCCTCAGCATATCTTTATACCCATACCACATAGCACAGTGCCTGGCATTAGTGCTGAATGTCTCTTAAGCTGATCTAAACTCTGTTGTAGTCTTATATCATGTCTCCTTTTATCTTGTTTTAAGGCTTTTAAATATTAAATATTTTTCCTTTTTTTAAAAATAAGATTATCATTTTTTTGATCAAGGTCTTATGTCCCAAGTGTCCTAAAATTACACAGTGCTTTTCAGAAACATACCATCCCCCCACCCTCAAGTAATTAGGGGTCAATTCAGTATGATGAATCATTTGTCCATTATATTTAATTTTATATAATTAAATATTATATAATTTTATATAATATTATATTTAATATTTTAAAGATGATGTTATTAGTATCATTAAAAGCATTATCTTTTCTTATTATAGTGTTATTGCCGTTGATTCTGTTGGTTTGGGGTTGTCATCATTGTTTCCAGTATTAAGTGTCAGAGTTGGATGGTTAATGGGAATGTCTGTCCCTGATTTGATTTTATGTCTGATCCAGTTTTAGTCAGTAACTAGAAGGCTTTAAAGATTTCCCGACTCAAGACCTTTTAAGACCAGCACTAAAACACTGCACATCAAATTTGGATATAAAGATTAGATTCTGGGTTTTAAGGAAAGGATTCTGTTAATGTACAGAGGTGACCCAGTTTCCTCTCTTCCTTAGATGGATGGCTAAGTATGGTTCCCAGAGCTGCAGTATGGTTGTCCCTTGGGGGCTTATTAGAAATGCAGTTTGAAAAGCACCAGTACAAAGAATTGTAAGGTCGGATCTTAACAAACAGCACCGCGAAACAGAGGAAAGCTTCAAGTGAGCTTTATTAGGGAGCGCTCCCGGGCGAGGTTCACTGGTCCGAGAGAAAGGGGCCAGAGAAGTTGCACCCGGGCGAGGGTTGGGCAAGATTTTATAGGGGAAGAAGGGAAAGGGGTGTGGTGAATCTGGGAGGGCGCAGGGTATTCCTTATTTGGTGGTCTTTTCGGGTATCCTGGGGGACCGTTAGTCCCGCCCCTCGAAAGGCGGGAAGGCTGGGCCGGGTTCAAAGTCCCCAGGTCAGTTCCTGGAACTGGGTGGTCCGGAAAGTCTCCAGGTCAGTTTCTGGACTGGGTGGTCCGGAGAGTTTCGGTCTGATGGAACCTGTGAATCTGATTGTGTTCCCCTGCCTCGGGCCAGTTGGCCTTACAAGAATACTTTATGGAACACAGCAGAAAGGAAACAGAGCAAAGGTACATGCCATTGTTAGAGAAATATTCCCAGGATAAAGATAAAAATGATAAGAAAGATTCACTTGGCTGCTGTCAGTATCTCAAGTCCATAAGTGTAACTTAAGAATGGCAATAGGTACAAAAAAATTTTTTTTAATTATAAAAAGAATGATAGTAGTTAAAGAAATGTTCCAAATATGGTTGGGGACACATTTCCCCTTCCAGTGAACTTCACACCTTAATGGAGCCACATCACACTGTGGATGCCTACAGACAAAGGTGTCCACTGCGGTCACCATATAGGCAAGAAGGAGTCACGAAGATATGATGCATGAAACTGCTGTGCCCAAATAAAGTTCTCCCAGAGACTTCTTGAAGCCCTGAGATAATGTTTGTGTAATGGAGAGTGAATGAGGGTTTTTCTTTAGTTAATCTGAACAGATTTGGTCACCAGTACTTCTTACATCATGGACACTGGAGTGCTCAGGGGGTAGTCTCGAAGGGGGTTAGGTAATTTTTTGCCATAGAGACATGCTGACAGGCATTACTGCACAGTTATTAGGTGTGTGGAGACAGACTACCAGGTTCAAGCCCTGGCTCTGCCACTTACTAGCTGATGTTGGGTGAGTTACTTAATACTCTGTGTCCCAGTTTCTTTATCTGCAATATGGAGATAGTAATACACCTACCTCATGGGGTTGTGAGGCTTGTATGAGTTTATACATTTAAGTGCTTAGAACAGAAGTGACAAATAGTAAACAATAAATGGAAACAAAAAAGACATCATCTGGAGGTCAATATACAGCACAATGCCAGCTCCATAGTAGGTATCCAGGTGTCTGAGTGTTTGTGGAATGTGTCCATTGTCAATGTATTGCCCCTTAGCTTCAAATTCACCCTTAATTGCCTATTCTGTGAAATTAAGATGGGCCCTTGTAGTGTAAGTGCCTGAAAGCCACCTTTTTTGATTGTAATGTAAGTGCCTGACATTAAGCTTTTGATTGCCAATGCATCCATTTCAGAGGCATCCACAGAATAAACATATTGTCAGCTGCACAACTAAAGAGCCAGACTGCCCCATCCTTGGCCCCCTCTCCCTCCAGTGAGACACCTCCCTGTGAAGAACTTTCCCCTGCAAACTGGAGGGCAGACCTGGTGATTTTTTTTTGCCATTCAGTGAGCGTGGCTGTGCCCTCCAACAAGGTCTTGGTCTCAGCTGGGCAGGGAAGGGGTGCAGTATCTCTTCCTTGAGTACTCTATTTTGTCCTGGGAAAATCTGCTATTCCTGTGTGCTTTAGTGTCCTCTTTCTAGCCTATCTCTTGTTATAGTTGATAATTTGTTGTATTAAACTTTTGCTGTTCAAATTATTGTCTGGTTTCTGTCTCTTGATAGGACTCTTAATTGATAATGAATGAATGAAACTTTAATGTTCCAAGAAGTTTGTTGTCTGTTAAGATGAATGATGCAAACTTTTAAGAAATGACTATATGTGTTGTACAGATATGCTGTTACCTCTGATTAAGTGGAACAAAAAATAAAGCAGTATGTAGATTGTGCTCTGTGATTTATAAGAAATATTTATATTTGGACATTCAGACAACCAAAATATAGGTCATTCACATGACCAAAATATATTTCTCAGATATATTTGATCTTCAAATATACGTGAGTTCCTGGCTCACAACTCCCAAAACGCTTGGAATTGCCTTGTAATAAGAGCAATGGGAGCATCTTTTGTTAAAATATTTGGTTTTCTTGTCCTCAGTTCCCAAAAATGCTTCAAACCATAAAGGTGAAATGAGTGTCTGGTCATTATTGGTAATAAGCCCTTTCCACCACAACTGGGTTCATGTTAATGAAGGTAACTTTTGCAAAGCGCCTAAGGATGCGGGCTGGTTAGGGTTGGAGCTTTTAGTTCCACCCCGATTTACAGGGAGGAGAGAGGGGCTGGAGGTTGAATCAATCACCAATGGCTGGGAATTCCCTGGCAGTCCAGTGGCCAGGACTCCTCGCTTTCACTGCTGAGGGCTCAGGTTCGACCCCTAGTCAGAGAACTAAGACACCACAAGCTGCACAGCATGGCCAAAAATAAATAAATAAAAATCACCAATGGCCAGTGAGTTAATCAACCATGCCTATGTAATAAAGCCTCCATAAGAGCCAAAAATAAGGAGGGGGTTTGGAGAGCTTCTATGTTGGGGAACCAAAATGCTTCCATGTGCCGCCATGCTGGGCCCAAAGCTCCACAGGACAGAAGCTCCTTTGTTCGGGACCTCACCCTATGTATCTCTTCACCCAGCTGTTGATTCGTATCCTTTGATATCCTTTGTAATAGTAATCTGGTGAGTAAGCAGGTTTTCCTAAATTCTATGAGCCCTCTAACAAATTAATCAAACCCAAGGAGGGAGATCATTGGAACCACCCATTTATAGCCAGTTGGTCAGAAGCACAGGTAACAATGTGGGCTTGCAATTGGCACCTGAAGTGGAGGGCAGCCTTGTGGGGCTGACCCCTTTGCCTGTGGAATCTGATTCTATCTCTGGGTAGATAGTGTCAGAATTGAGAGGAGTTCAGTGTTGTTTGTTGGTCTGGGGAAACCTACACACATGTTGGAATTGGGTACAGGAACGTTTTCATGGTCCTATTTAATGTTTTTAAAAATCTGTGTGGTTATGCATGGTTAAGCAGTTCCCCAAGTTCATGTAGTTAGAATTCTGACCTGGCGTTTTGGAGTCCAAAGCTCACACTCTTCCCAGTATGCCAGCATTTCTTAAACTGGGTTTCATAGACCTCTGGGGATGTGTTCTCAGGGTCCGTGAGCTCTCCAGACAATGCCTAAATTTAATATTTCATCTCAATGATAATCTTTGCATAGACATGTTCCGGACCTTCTGGAAGACCATCTTAAAGGAGCACTTGCAGGACATTTGAATTTTGCTTTAAGTTTATGCTAGTGTTGTTACCAAGTCAGATACTGTCTTAATTGTCCCAGGCCAATAAGAAGAGAACAGAGTGGAATTTCAAAATGGATTCATGCTAAGGGAGGGGCAAATTATACCATCAGGGTTCAAACAGAAAAAGATGGTGGGGAAAAAAACACTTCTTATTCTGAACAGGGTAGTTAATGCACATGAAACTCAAAACCTGCACCTCGAGTATCAGTGCTATATTCATGTTTGGAATAGCGATTTTCGTTTTGGCCAAACATTAACATTAGGTTAAATTAATATTGTTACATTTAAATCTTCTTGGCTTTGTAGTTGTGGTTTTATTTAAATTTTAAATTTATTTTGGTTTTACAATTGCAGAAGATACATACATAAACACATATATATGGGGTTTATACCTAGTTATATGTTTATACATCAAGTGATGTAGTAAAATAATTTAAAAGTCATCATTGAGAATAAAGAGAATGTTTTTCTTTAAAGGGGCCCATATATGACAGAAATTTGAGAAGATTGCTATTATAAGAAGCCAGTCTGCTTCTCTAGATATAGAAAAAGACATTAAAAAAAACAAACCTGAACTACCTTATAAAGATGATGATTGGGGTTTTTTTAACCAAATCTAGATGCTAAATCCAATAATGTTATTGAACTCAGGGAAATCAGGACCTATTGTTTTAACTAAAGGGCACACTTGGAGAGAAACTGAAGGGCAGGTTTACTGGGCACGTCTTGTCTGGCTTCTCAGGAAGCACTCCTGGTGAAACAGAGTCCCAACTGTTCAGAACAACTTTCAAGCACAAATGTATATTCTTCCAACCCTCCTTAGTGAGTCTTCTATGATTAAAACAAACAAAAGATAAAGTTTTCTTTTAGGATGCAAGCAGCAAGTCCCTAGCAAGTATCTCTAATCAGGAGCCATCCTACACTGAGAAAGTAGGTTGTCACAGGAAATTGGAAGAAAGCCAATTTGGGACTTAAGCAAAATCCCCCAACTTGTATCTGCTGGACAAAGTGGACCCTTAGTCTTTAACGCACAATAAAAACAGCAAGGCCCACAAAGCTCTAGGTTGTGGCTTTAAATAATCTGGCTCTTGGCCACTGGATGATAGACATTTTTATGGAGTCGGAATTGAGTTCTGGGAGCCAGCAGCCACGTCAGCAGGTGTGGAGTATGCCCTATCTTTGAGGAGAATCCAGGGCTTCTAATTATGGGTAAGTCAACTGCTCCCTGATTTATGCAGAATATTTTGGGGATGCCAGTTACTGAGCCATCACATCAAGATGGACACTTCAGGCACCATTAAGAGAATGGAACATTTAATGCCTCAAAAAACAAAATGTATTTCCCAAAGTCCCACACTGCCACGGGCCACTTCCCTATCCCCTCCCTCAGCCTGAGACAATTGCCAGGGCCATGTATACCTCCTTCCCTGCGCTGCTCAGTATTCACTTTCCTCCCTCCCTCCCTCCCTCCCTCCCTCCCTCTCTCCCTCTCTCCCTCCCAACCTGACCTTTCTCCCAGCTTGAATTCATTACAACCTCCCACAAGGCACCTGAGACACACAGACACTTGAATGGAAGTTTGGCACGGAAAGCAGTGGGCTTGCCCCTCAGTTCCACAACTGTTCTCAGGCCTACTCTCATGTATTTTAACCCCGACATCACTTATTTTTAAATTGCAGAAAGCTGGAGCTTCCCAGACAATGTGATTTCCCTGTGACCCAAACTGCCTTAGGAAAAAGCCCCAAGACTAACCCAGAAAGTTACTGTTGGGTCTCCTCAGCTCTTTCTTATCATCACCAACTGTTCCTTTTCAAACACCTCTGTGTTTTGTGGTCCCACCCTCTCTGCCAGAGCTCAGTCCCAAGCAGACCTTGGCCTTGGGTCTGGCAGGGCTTCCCTCATTACCCTGCCCCCTCCGCCGGCCCCTCCCTCCCTCCCTCCTCTCCGGGAGGAGGGCTGCTGCTGCTCCTGCGGCTGGATTATAAAATAGGCCCGGAAGCTGAACGGGGAGTTGCATACACTTTTATTTCAAAGCTTTATGTGAGAAAAAAAACAACTGCATTGCCAAGACTAGGAATAAAGCCTTAGCTGGTAGACTTTTGTTTAACAATGGGGGTGAGTCCTAAAATTTTAATGGTGAAATTTTCTGAAAAATTTACAGAAACATATAAACTGAAAACCTTTTTGTTTTGCTAAGATAAGTGGCTAGAGATGAAGAACTGTGCTCAGTAATAAAGCTCAGTAGATTGGGGCACTCTATTGGGAGTCGTAGAATGATAGCCAACTCCAGAGTAGGACAGAGGCTGGTCTGCTCTAGCTAGTTCTTGCCGGGGAATGTGGAACCATTGTTGCCAGATCTGATTTTTCAAGAGAAGCTCTAAAATCTAATTCGTATGTGTGTATATATGAGTATGTGTATTTGGAATCTGTCAGTTTAAAAACGTTGGCTCGGGACTTCCCTGGTGGTCCAGGGGTTAAGACTCCGCGCTTCCACTGCAGGGGGCACCCGCTCGATCCCTGGTTGGGGAACTAAGATCCCATAGGCCGCCCGGTGCGGCCAAAAATAAATAAATAAAAATTTTTTAAATTAAAAAAAAAATGTTGGTTTAATTTTTCAAAAAGCAGACCAAACAAAACTTACATTTCACCTCTTCTGAATTTAGAGACTCTATTCAGGGTAAAGTTTCAGAAGACAGTGGAAAAGAGTCAAATCAGTCAAGTATTAAATACCTATATTTAGGGTTTCCTAAATACAGTAGAAAAGATTGCCTCCAGTCCAGACGCAGTTATAGTCTCCATATATATGCTAGCAAATCACAATAGAAGTTCTCTTTGATATAATTTGTATGGTTCAATCACCTCCTTCATCCTGTGTCCCTTTTTAAAGATCAGACTGAAGTTTTGGTTTTCAGTAACCACAGGGCTGACTTTGATCAGAAAGCTTGCAACTTACCAAAACATAAACCAGAGGTCCAGTCTGTCTTTCTTCCAGGAATATGCACACTTGTATTCAGACAGTTCAGCAGGTCAGGGTAAGGGGGAAGACAGTTGAATAATAGGGGCTTTCCTCCAGCCTCTACCCAGGGATTCTCTTAAGACACTATCATCAGAAAAGAAAGCACTGCTCAAAGTTGCACTGGTGGCAAATTACTGATATTTAAGTGCAAATGAGGTTCCTTCCTGAAATTGCCTCTTGGAGATGAGGAATTTAAACCAACGCCACTCTCATGTAGATAATTGGAAATCTGACCCCTAATTGCAGGAGTACCTCACTCCTTCCAGCTCCGTCTTGGAAGGCAGCCCCCCTCCTTCCCCTGGAGGCTTAGATAGCCAGCCGGCCACTCACCTTCCGAGGGCTGAAGAGCCACCCAGGCAGCCAAGGCCACGAGAGCGAGTCCTGTCCGCTGCATTCCTGCCTGCCCCAGCAGCTCGACAGCACCGCAGGTGAGCCTGTTAAGATCAGGAAATGAGGCTAAAAGTGCCCTTGGGTGCAGAGAAAGAGCGTGGAGGAAAGCAAGCCAGAAAGCTCCACCCTGGTAGGTGCTAGGGTACCTCTTTCTCATGTTTCTTTCCTTGAAACCAGGCTCTTTCTTAAGACCAGACCTGTGTTCAACCACCTGAGGGATGAGGTGATGTCTGTGGTGATCTGACCTCTGGTGAGATTGCTGTGAGTTTGGAGGTGTGCATCAATTTGGGGACCATTAAAAATAGCTACCTATATGAATTCCTCCACAGTTATAAATCAGAATTTTGGAGTAGAGAACCAGTAATTTGAAGTTTTAAAAAGCTCCGTAGGTGACTGATGGATACCTCTATTGAGAACCATTGTGTAAAGGAATCAGTTTTTTAGTAGCTTATTGAAACTGAGTTTCTAGGGACAAAGGTGGCAAGTCATAAAAAACATTATCTGGTGGAAAGATGGGAAAATTCAACCCCATTCTGGTCTTGGTCTGCAGCCAAAGTGTTTCCAGTGAGGCTGTTAGTTTATTTAGGAGAAAGGTAATAAGACAGGTAGAGGGGCTATGCCTGGTAAAAAAAGAGCCCTAGAGCAGGTGTGAGCAGGCATGAGGAGGTGTGGGCTCTAGTCCAGCTTTGTCACTAATCAGCTTTGTGAATAAAACTATAGGGTAGGCTGAGGATAGCTGGGTTCTAATCCTGCCTTTTCTACTAACTGGTTACATAACCTTAGCAAATGTTCTTAACTTTAAGTAAGAAGTCAGGCTGGATGACCTCCAAAGTCCTGCCATGCTTCCTCTAACTGCACTGTCTGCACTGTCTCATGCAGTAGCTTCTTGTCCATATGTGGTCCTTTAGCATTTGAAATGTGCTAGTCCAAATTCACATGTGCTATAAGTGTAAAATACACACCGAATTTCAAAGACTTGGTACAAAGAAATATAAAATATCTTGTTAATAATTTTTGTATTGGTTATATGCTGAAATGATAATATTTGATATATTGAGTTTCATAAGCTATATTATTAAAATTATTCACCTGCTTTTTTACTTTTTTTAATGTGACTACTCAGAAAGTTCTAAATTACTTATGTAGCTTACACTGTATTTGCATTGGGCAGCGCTACTTTATAAGGTCAAGAGCTCGAGGTCAGAATTGTCCCCCAGCTGTCAAGTTGTGGTACTTAACCAAGCTCTAATTTCACTATCAAGAACTGGAGTTATAGTACAATAGGAAATGGGAGCTTTGTGGGCACAGGGCTAGGCCAAGAATGGGAAGACCTAGTCATGTAGAGCAGCCGTTCCAGACTCTGCCACTAAGCAAAGGTCTTAAGACTCTTGCTGAAGTTCTCGGAAATAGAGCACAGAGATCCTGCAGAGGTGACTGTCAAGGCCCATGAAGCTATATGTGCCCACCACAACTGCGCAGCCTCTGGACCTAGCAGAGGACCAGGTGCTCTGAAGGTGAGTCAGGGAAGCTGCACAGAAGTTATGTTCTGAAACAGCCACAGTTAAGAAATTATTTTGATTTACAGAAACAACACAGGTACATAAACATTCAGTCACCAGCCTGCCACTGTGCCTGAAGCTCCTGCCCTAAGAGGCCTTCTTGAGGGTGGCTTCTGTGCAGTAGAAAAAAGCCTCTGTTCAGATGAAATGAAGGATGACTATTGGGTAATAGGAGTGATTTTAATCAAACAGGAAGGCTGGGCTCGGTTTTGACGAACCTGGGATTAGACAGACCCTGTGTACTTTTTCGAGAACTCTTACTTGTTTCTCTGTTTAACAGGAAAGCTTCCCTTTCACTGTGTGCCTGTCTCCTCTGCTAGGAAATGTCACCATGGGCCTTCCAGGAAAAAGACCTAGGGACAGAATCTGGACTTGGAGAGCACAGGAGCCCCTCCTTGAGTGTCACAGGTTATTAGTACTTTCCCTCTCCTTCCTGGGGGTCACTGCTGAGATGGTGGCTTGGGTAGTGGTAACCTGAAGACAGTTGGTGTGGCTCATGGAACCAAAAGCATTAAAGCTTGCACTTGTGAAATTACCACCTTTAGAATGGCAGCCTTGGGGCAAGGCATTAAGTCAGCCTGGTGTTAAAAAGCAAACTTGACATCCACCAGCAGATCAGTTTGACTGGGGTGAGGGCAAAATTGGGATGGGACTTTGTCTGGAGAGAACATGGTGCAAGCTGTAATTATGGGGTGTGTATGTATGTGTGTGACAGGGTGTTCACTAGGCAGTTGTGGACCAGAATTAACTGGGAAGGAGCTTCAAGAGTGGTATCAGGGCTTCCCTGGTGGCCCAGTGGTTGAGAGTCCGCCTGCCGATGCGGGGGACACGGGTTCGTGCCCCGGTCCGGGAAGATCCCACATGCCGCGGAGCGGCTGGGCCCGTGAGCCATGGCTGCTGAGCCTGCGCGTCCGGAGCCTGTGCTCCGCAACGGGAGAGGCCACAACAGTGAGACGCCCGCGTACCGCAAAAACAAAACAAAACAAAACCGAGTGGTATTAGAGCAACTTTGATTATTTAAATATTGTTATCTGGGCTCAGGGCTTCTACAAAACCAAATGAGGAGGAGCCTGGGAAACGTATGCCTTTAGGACCTAGGGGAAAGATAGTTGGAGGGTAGAGCAATAGAATGAAACAGTTTGAGTACAATCTAAAACTGTATGGTTTTGTGTTTTCCGTTGTCCTTGGCAAAGAATACCAGGTTGCAAACTTAAAAACAAAAAAAATTTATATATACACTCACACACACACACACACGCACATACATATATTTTACCCGGAAAAACCAAATCGTTTTCACTTTAAAGAGAAGTAAAGTGTGAACCTCCGACTGTCATAAAAATACTTGATGCCATCCAGGCCCTAGAAATGGCCAGTTTGGGTTAGGGAGATGAAGATTTCTAAACAGTAGCTTTCACAAAATAAAATTAATTCCCCTTGAAGATTTGTCTTGAAATAAGTATATAGATTGATATTTTGAAAATCATGTCAACTTTTATTTTTGTTCTATTTTTATTTTTTGGCCACATCACACGGCATGCAGGATCTTAGTTCCCCGACCAGGGATCGAACCCCTGTCCCCTGCAGTAGAAGCGTGGAGTTCTAACCACTGGACTGCCAGAGAAGTCCCCATGTCAACTTTTAAATGTCCTAGAAGAATTTAAAATTTAATGGGCTCCTTCATTAATCTTTTGGTGATGAGAATAATCACCTTTTAACCTCTGTGATATGAAGAGCCAAACAGGGGTCTCTGTTTCAAAACTGAGCTTCAAATACTTTATGGTAGGCTCTGAGTTACCATTTTTGAATATAGTATGTTGTTCTCTTCTGATTATAAAATTATATTGGGTCCACTGTAAAAAAATTGGAATATGTAAAAAATATATAAAGAAGGAAAATGTTTAAATATCCAGAAATAAAGTTTCTTAACCTTTGGTGCATATTCCTCCAGTGTCATTTCTGTGCATATTCATTCATTGAATAAACCTTTATTGGGGATCTACTCTTTTTTTTTTGCGGTACGCGGGCCTTTCACTGTTGTGACCTCTCCCGTTGTGGAGCACAGGCTCCGGACGCGCAGGCTCAGCGGCCATGGCTCACGGGCACAGCCGCTCCGCGGCATGTGGGATCTTCCCGGACCGGGGCACGAACCCGCGTCCCCTGCATTGGCAGGCGGACTCTCAACCACTGTGCCACCAGGGAAGCGCAACATCTGGGTGTTTATCTTTTTGATTTTTTATCTGTAAGTATAGTTTATTCTTACAAAAATAGAGTCATATAACACTTTCTGTTTTGTGACTTTTTAAAAAAATTGAAGGGTAGTTGATTTAGAATATTATAGTAGTTTCAGGTATACAGTATAGTGATTCAGCATTTTTATAGATTACTCTCCATTAAAAGTTATTACTAGATAATGGCTATAATTCCGTGCTATGCAATATACCCTTGTTGCTTATCTATTTTATACATAGTAGTTTGTATCTATTAATCCCACGCCCCTATTTTGCCCCTCCCCCCTCTGTTTTGTGACTTTACATTAATCAGGAATAGCTCTCCATAGCCAAACCTATGGATCTGTATTGTTGTTGTTTTTTTAAATAAAATTATTTATTTATTTATGTCTAAGCTGGGTCTTTGTTGCTGCACGCGGGCTTTCTCTCGTTGCAGAGAAAGGGGGCTACTCTTCGTTTCGGTGCGCAGGCTTCTCATTGCGGCGGCTTCTCGTTGCAGAGCGTGGGCTCTAGGCGTGCGGACTTTAGTAGTTGTGGCTCGCGGGCTCTAGAGCACAGGCTCAGTAGTTGTGGCACATGGGCTTACTTGCTCCACGGCATGTGGGATCTTCCCAGACCAGGGCTCGAACCCGTGTCCCCTGCATTGGCAGGTGGACTCCCAAACACTGCACCACCAGGGAAGCCCTGTATTTTTTTTTTATCTTGAAAGGGTTTACTAGTATTCAATCACATGGTTTTGCCATAGTTTATTTACTAGATTCTACTCAGTTTTTGGATATTTAGGTAGTTTGGTTTTTCCCTTTTCTGGTATTACTATTACAGAAATGCTATGATAATAAGTTCTATACACTTTCTTCATTCATCTCAAAATTTTCTTAAATAAATTCTTAGAAATGGAACTTCTCAAAGGGTATGCCCATTTAAGTCACTTTTTAATGTATATTGCCAACTTATCTCACACTGTTGTTGTATATACGTGTGTGCCTCTGCCCTCCAATAGAGTGGGGCTCAGTTAGGACAGGGCCTGTATCTTACTCATCATTATACCCCCAGTGCCTCATTCAGTGCTCAGCAAATACTAGAGGCTTAGTGTTGAATGAACAAGAAATTGGATTATTCGAACAAGCCTTCACTATATGGGCAAAATCTTGCCAATGTGGTCACAGATGCCCACGGTTGGTACTTGTGGCCTCTTCTGAATATCTATAGTCTAATTGGTAATAATATTTCAAATATTCATTTCTCAGAAGGAGTTGTTTTCTATACCACACAGAAAACAAAAAAACTATGCACTGAGTTTTCCTTAAAGCATGGAGGACGGTTAGTTGTAAAAATACATATCACCAGGGAATTTGTATGCTTCAAACAAGGGTCAAGGGTGAGTGATTGAGTGAGAGAGTGAGTATGTGATATTTCAGAAACTTGTATTCTTTAGAAATGAGTTAGAACATCTTTCAGCTGAGATGGCTTTTAGGAGAGCCATGCTAGGTCTCTTTTAGTGCCACAGTTTCTGATTTATACTCTTAACTAAATGTTTGATGGGGCTGGGTATCAGGTATGCCAAAGTAAACAGAGCAAAGAATGCAGGACTAAGTAGAAACAGTATAACCTGAGAGCCTCAGTAGGGAATTTCCCTCTCACTGGATTTCTTATTCCTGGTTAACACTGTAGTTTCTGTTCCAGACTTAAATTTATAACTTTTCTTTTTTAGCATTCATGCTTTCCATATATATAAATAATCCAGATTCAGTCCAGTATCGTCAGCCTTTTATGATGGTGAGGTACAGAAATATAGTGACTTGCCTAAGATTAGTCAATAATTTGGGAATCAAAGCAGAATAGTACCTCAAGCTAATAAAAACAAAAAGAATCTCCTCAGGGAAATCTGAGAAAGAAGAGCTGTGAGTGATGACTAGTCTTTCTGGATGTCAAAATATATTGTAAATCTACTATCATTAAAAGAGTTACAGTAGACACAAGACACCAGTGCATAAATCCAGAAAATATAATGTGTGAATTTACTACGTAGTAAAGTTAGCATTTTACATCAGGAAAAACTGGATTATTCAATGAATTGTTTGAAACAACTGGTTAACCATGTGAAAAAAAAGTTGAGGCTTTGAATTCCAGACGTATTACATATTTAATGTAAATAAAATATAAAGGTATCCAAAGGAAATATGAACTTAAAAAAATAGAGCAGGAAACAACTTTTTAAGCATAAAACAAGACTCAGAAGTCATAAGGAAAAGAATGAAAAATTTGACTGTACAAAAAAGTGAAATTCTGTCATGGAAAAATAAAACTATAAAAGACAAATGGCATAAAGTTGCATGTGGAGGGGGGTGACATTGGTAAGACAACAGACAAAGGGCTATTATATAAAGAGATCTTGTATATCAATAAGGAAGAGGCCAGTGACTTAATGGAAAATTTGGCTATGGATATGAACATGTAGTTCACAAAAATAAGGCTTATAAACATTATTCAACATTATTCAAAACTATGTAAACAAATAAAAAGAAAACAAAGTGTGATACATTTTTCACCTATGAGAGTGGCAAAGGTCAAAGTGTGTTAGCAAGTATCTATTTATCACAAGTGGTTAGAAGGAGTGTGATTTGGTGCAAAGTCTTAGGACATTAGTTTGGCAATACCTATCAATTTAAAATGAAGACGTAAGAGTTTGACTATTGAGTTTATGCTACAGACACATGTATGCAAATATGTAAGCATAAGAATCTCAATGTAGCATTTTTTAATAGCAAACTATTAAAGACAACCTGCATACCTATCAGTAGGGTGCTGGAAAAATAAATCATGGCACACAACACGATGGACTTTACTGTAGCAGTAAAGATAAGGTGTTGTAAGTAAAGATCTCTGGTCTGTAAGTGAAAGGAAAAAAAAGTGGAAAGCAGTGGAAAAATTGTCTTTCTTCTCTACTCTGGCAGACTAATGCCCAACCCCATCACACATTTAAATACAGAGTGTAAATCATGAAACCACCTAAGCACTTAAGAGGACCTATCCTGTCTCTCCTAAAAGCCATTTCAGCTGGAAGATGTTCTATATTGTTTCTAAAGAATACAGATTTCTGAGATAACACACTTACTCACTGCCCTTGGCCCATGTCTCAAGATATATATCCATATTATATATATATATGTACACTATCTATATATCCTTGTGTGTGTGTGTATGGAGGAAATACAGATGCATGTAAGTGTTTTCATATGCATAGAAAATTTCTGGAATGATGAGACACAGGTTTTTCCTAGTAGTTGCCTCTGAGGAAGATGAATGTCCAGGGTGGTAGAAAAATCTACTTTTCATTGTATATACTTTGTTGTGGTTTGAATTTTTACTAATTGTATTTGTTTTTATTGCTGAATAAGATTAGCACAAACTTAGTGACTTAAAACAACATCTGTTTATTTATTGGCTCACGGTTTCCACGGGTCAGGAGTCAAGTATGATTTCTTATCTGGATCCTCTGCTCAGCATCTCACAAGCTGCAGTCAAAGTGTCAGCCATGGTTGCAGTTTCTCCTGAGGCTGGGGGTCCTTTCCAAGTTCCTGTGGTAGTTAGCTTTCATTTCCTCACAGTTGTTGAACTCCTGGTGGCTGGCTTCTTCCAGGCCAGCAAGAGAGTCTGATCTCTAGGTCCTCTTTTAAAGAGCTCTTTTTAAAGGGCTTACCTGATTAGGTGAGGTCCACCCAGGATAATCTCCCTTTTGATTCACTTAAAGTTAGTTTTAGGGACTTTAATTACATCTATTGACTAGAAGCAAGTGACAGGATTCCATGAAGCAGGAGTCACTGGGGTTTTAGAATTCTGCCGAACACACCAACATTACCAACTATAAGACCACCATCACCACCACAGCAATATCCAGTCCTTATGTAGAGCTTATTTCGTAGTGGACACAGTTCTAAACACTTTGCACATATTAAGTCACCTAATGATTAGCGCCATCCTATGAAGTAGGAACTGTTGTTACCTTCATTTTATAGATAAGGAAACAGGCATGAGGTTAAGTGATTTACCCCAGGTTGAAAGCTAGTAAGTATTGGAGCTAGCATTGGAACCCAGGCATTCTATGTTCAGAGTTCTGTGTTCCTTACTACACTATGTATACATTTTTCAAATACAGTGGTAAAAAAATTTTTTTGACTGAGGCTGCATAACAAATATGCCAACACTTGTGGCTTAAACAACCACAACGTTGGGGAATTCCCTGGTGGACCTGTGGTCAGGACTCCATGCTTCCACTGCAGGGGTCACGGGTTCGATCCCTGGTCGGGAAACTAAGATCTCCTGCATGCCACGTGGGGTGGAAAAAAAAAAAATCAGTGTTTATTTTGCTCATGAATCTGCACTTGAGGCAGTGGATGGCTCACATCTGCTCCACTCAGCATCACCTGGAGTAATTTGAAGGCTGGGAGCCTGAATCATCTGGAGGGCTTATTCCCATGCCTGGCAGTTCATGCTGGCTGTCAGCTGGGGACCTCGGTTGGTCTCTGCATGGGCCTCTCCATGGGACTAGTTTGTCTTCCTCACAGCCTGGTGGCTGGCTTCCAAGGAGTATCCCATGAGCAAGAGAGTGAACCAGGTGGAAGTTATATGGCCTTCTATGACTTGTCTTGGAAACTTATGCAGGTTCATTTCTATTGCATTCGATTAGCTGGGGCAGTCACAAAGTTCTACACAGGTTGAAAGGAAGGAGAAATAGACTTTACCTCTCGATGGAAAGTGGCAAGGCTCTGGAAAAGCATGAGAACCTGAAATATTGCTGTGAACTGCCTCTAAATGGGTGATTAATGTATTCCTCTATCTCAGTGCTAGCTTGTACCCAAAGCACCCCAATAATTTAGCAATTCTTTAAAAGCATCAAAGGCCCCACAATCTTAAATAATAAAACATCAAAGTAATGTCCATCTTTCTTTTTCCTGTGTTTCTGCTCCTAGGTCACCTTTCCCCTTACATTTCCCTTAGGGTGGAGAATAAATGAAATTTTAAGCTCCCACCAGGTCTTTGCTGCTGGCTTTGAACCTGGATAATTATATTTTCCTTTTTTTGGCTGATATTTCAGGAAAGAGTCCTGAGTTAGGACTGTCAAGGACATGTCAGCGCGTATCTTCGAAGAAAATAGGGAAGGGTGAAATAGATATAACCCTTCAGTCATTCATTCAACAAAAAGGTACAGGCATACCTTGGAGACACTGTGGGTTCTGTTCCAGACTCCACAATAGAGCAAGTACAACAATAAGGTGAGTCAAGCAAATTCTTTGGTTTCCTGGTGCATATAAAAGTTATGTTTAAACTATACTGTAGTCTATTAAGTATGCAATAGCATTATGTCTAAAAAAACAATGTACATGCCTTAATTTTAAAACACTTTATTGCTAAAAAATGCTAACCATTATCGGAGCATTCAGGGAGTCATAGTAACTACAAAGATCACAGATCACGGGCCACCATAACATATAATAATGATGAAAAAGTTTGAAATATTGCGAGAATTACCAAAATGTGACATAGAGACACATAGAGTGAGCAAATGCTGGTGGGAAAATGGCACCAATGGACGTGCTCAACGCAGGGTTGCCAAAATCTTCAATCTGTCAAAAATGCAGTACACATCTGCAAAGTGCAATAAAGGGAGGTGTGTCTGTATTGAGTCCCCACCTTGTGTTGAGCACAGCTCTAGGGAAAGAGTAAGAGGTGCAGACAGCGTGTTTGCCCTCAAGGAATCCTTGCTGGTGGAGGGAGAGTGAAAGAAAATCAAAAATTACAATGTTAATTCCTGTGATAGGTTCTGTCCTATTCTGTTCCTCAGGGTGAGCCCTAGGTTACTCTGAAGTGGAGCAAATCAAAACAAGCAACCTTACAGGTCTTCGGTGAATCTTCGTCTTGTCTGGGATTGATGCTTCCTAGAACCCAAGTCCTCAAAAAGAAGGCTGCTCTTGCATTGGTAATGTAGTTCCCAAACTGTGTGCTGAGGCCCACCCAGGTGCTGAAACGAACTCTTAGAGGTGCTGTGGGATATTCTAAATTATTGAGAGACATACAAGGACAACTGTCAGATGCCACACAACTACCACTATGAAGTCATTTGGATCCAACCAAATAACAGGCACTATTTGGTATTTCTTTTGGCCTAGTGGTATGTTGAAAAAAAAGTTTGGGAACCTTGAGTACCTCATCTATCAATTTTCCTGATACTTCCTGATATTTTTCTCCGCAGGGAACACATTATTTGAGCCATTCCTTGTCAGGGGCAAGGCTTATCACCTGGGCCTCCTTCAGGGCCTTCTCCCTGGGCCTTCAGAGGGCATCCTCATTTCCCACCTCAGTGCCCCGTTTCCCTCCCAGCAGCCCTCTCCCCTCAGCGCTCTGCCATTTCACAGTCCTCCGCACAGGCGCTGGCACCTCCCTATGGAAATGATCAAGTCTCTGTCCTCACCAGTGCCTTGAGACTTGCAGATTTTGCATCCCCGTCCTTTCCTCCTCTGCCCAGTTACTGCTGCCCAGCAAAGGTGGGTGTGGGGAGAAGTTATGCAGGGTTAGGGTTGGTTCAACACCCCAAGATTAATTCCCATGCGAACCCCTGGTGAGATGAGAAAGTCCTAACACTTTCATTCACATATCTCTGAACTGGTTTCTTGTTAATTAATATCCTGGGGCTGCTATACTAAGATAGCATTCGCCTTACCAAGCATTCTGCATTGGTAACAAAGGGTGCACATCCAGATCTGCTCTAGTTACAAGACTTCTCCTCTGGACTTTGTAGTGGTGGTGGTGACGGGGAGTAGTCGGACCAGGAAAGCATTTAGCCTGCATCGTAGTTGATAGCCACAAAACAGAGGGAGGCAGAACACTTTACTGAAGTGGAACCCTAGCTCAAACTTGGAGGCTGAATTGAGAGGATTTAAATGATTTACTGATAGGACACACTTGTGGTGAGTCTTGAAGGGAGAGTAAGAGCTACCCTGACGCCTGAGTGGGGAAGGAAATGGCTTCCAGTCCAGCATGTGCACAAAGGTGTTGTGGAGCACGGTTCATTCCAGGCACCGCGGAGAGTCCAGTGCTCCATGTAAAGGGGCCAGACCCGAACCAAACAGCTGCAATCAGTGGGAGAGGGACCACATCCCTGGTTTGCTTAAGGTAGGGGTGATTTTGCTTACATAGTATTTCTAGTGTTTTATTCTTAGATTATGAGTAGCCAGATTCAGAGGCAAGTGGCACCGAGAACATAGGCTTCTTTTTTTTTTTTTTAAATGTTGAGCCTTCTTTTAATTTATTTAATTTATTTTTGGCTGTGTTGGCTCTTCGTTTCTGTGCGAGGGCTTTCTCTAGTTGTGGTGAGCGGGGGCCACTCTTCATCGCGGTGCGCGGGCCTCTCACTGTCGCGGCCTCTCTCGTTGCGTAGCACAGGCTCCAGACGCGCAGGCTCAGTAGTTGTGGCTCACGGGCCCAGTTGCTCCGCAGCATGTGGGATCTTCCCAGACCAGGGCTCGAACCCGTGTCCCCTGCATTGGCAGGCAGATTCTCAACCACTGCGCCACCAGGGAAGCCCAAACATAGGCTTCTTATTGCTGTTGTGCCTCTAACCTCCAAAGTCCTTCATGGGAAGGCCGCATGATTACGTGACAGCAGTTAAAACGCAGGAGCTCTTGGATTGAGCTCCCAATTAGAGTCTCCAGGAAAAAAGGCAAACCTGATCATGCCAACCTCAGACTTAAACCTTTCAATGCTTCCACATTGCCCTCAACATAAATTCCCAACTTCTTAACAGGTAAACAAGGTTTTCCAGGCCCTAGTCATGGTCAGCCGACTGCCATCAACCCTCACCACTCTCCCACTTCAAACACCCTGCTCCAGCAATGCTGAATTACCTACAATCTGGAGTCTCGCCAGGCTTTTGTAAACACTGTTCCCTCTGCCTGTGGGGATCTTCCCGCCCACCTCCCATCGCCTCACTCTCACCTTCACTGGAGCTCTCCTGCTTTTCTTTTAGTTTCAGGGAACCCCCCTTTCTCCCATAGTGGGACCTCAGAGGCCCTGCACTTGCTTATTGCAGCACTTAACACGCTGTACTGAGATGTGCTGTCTCTTGTATGTCCCCACTACTAGCCTAGCTGTTCTTTTAATGTAGAGATTGTCATTTTCACCATTAGAACATTAGTTTTTAATGGAAAGTCTGCAACACAGCAGGAATACATTAAACATTTGTTTCAGAGCTGACTGAACTGGTGTCATGTGAGGGTAGGTACTGTGTTCATTTTCACCCAAAGGAATGCTGAGTGTTTTACTGGCTAAGAATTTTATGAATTTAATTAATTATTTTTTCCCCATGGAGAATAGAGAAAGGGTATGTATGAAGATTCAGTAGTTCCACATGGAAAAAATAAAGAGAAGTAACAACCAAAGGTGTTAATAGCAGGGGAGAAAAGGACATTATTATCCCAAGGTTAAATTTAGCTCTGACAAGTTGGAGGTCATTTCCCCAGAAACTGAGGATGCCCATTACTAGGACAAGGAGATGAAGATTATAGAAAGAGCAGGAAGGGAGTCTTGGAAAGCACCTGGCTTATTCCTGATTGGCTTAAAAGAAGACGAATGACTTGTTCAAAGACACCAGGGCTAGAATCAAAGAGTAAGCAGAATAAATGGCCCCAAAGCTCTCTACATCCTAATCTCCGGAACCTGTGAATGTTACCTTACACAGCAAAAGAGGCTTTGCAAATGTGATTAAGAACCTTGAGATGAGGCGTTTATCCTGTATTATTCAGATGGACCCAATCTAATCACATGGGCCCTTAGAGCGGAGAATCTTCCCCAGCTGTGGTCAGAGGGAGACATGACTATGGATGGAGGATCAGAAAGATGCAATGTGAAAAGGAAGCTGACCTGCCATTGCAGATGGAATAAGGGCACCATGAGCCAAGGAGTGCAGGCGGCAACTAGAAGCTGAAAGAGGCAAGGAAGCTGAGCATCCCCTAGAGCCTCCAGGTGGAAGGCATCCCTGCTGATGTCTTGATTTTAGCCCAGTGAGACCTGTGTGGGATTTCTGACATACACAACAGTAAGATAATACATTTGTTTCAAACCACTGAGTTACAGTAATTTGTTACAGCATCAAGAGAAGAGTAATGTAGGCTACACACATTGTAAGCAGGCCAAATAGGCAGGCTTCCCATCTCTTGTCCATAATTTCTTCTCACTCTTCTGTAGTGTTCTTACCCTTTAGAGATCTTGTGGGAGTTATCTAATCCCATCTCACTTGGGTTGATATGTTGAGGTGGGAGCAGAGGGCTTGCGGAGTGATTTGCTCTGGGTCTCACACCCTAGAAATGGCAGAGCCCTTTCCAGAAAGATTGGCCTGGGGCTCATGCAACATTTTGTGAGTCCAGATTGACCAAAGGCAGCCTTGTGCCAATCAGTTTAGAATCTAGAGAAACGACACAGTCTTTGCTGGCCATGGAACAGGCCTAACACTGAGAGACTATTGTTATTGATTCTGGGCAAACAGCCACAGAGTTCCAGGAAGAGGGAAGTATGGTATTTACACATGGCTTTCCAAGCAGGGCCTCTGCCGCATACATTGTGGTCCTGATAGGATCTCTTATGAAACTTCAAAAAGCTCCAATTACTCCCTGCGATTGCGTGAAATAGCTCAGGGTAGCGAGGTTATGACCACTGTTATTTAGATATGCCACCCCTGTATGCGGTCTGTTATGTGACCACTATACCACATTTTTACACTTTATTTAACATCACCCAGACATTTATGGAAAATTTTCTCTGACTTCCACTTTATGTGCATGGTATCAATATTGCTAATCTGAGAACCTGGACAGTGCTTAAATTAAATCAAATGAATATTGAATGAGTAAGGATGTGTGAATTCAGATGGGTGCTTTCTTTGCGAGCTCACACAGGTATTTGAGGAATATCAGAGTGTTAGAGCCCTAATCTGACATTCCCCTCCTTTTCAGGCCATCATGGGGCAGATGGAATTGGAAGCCTGCCCAAACCTTGAAGCAGCATTAATTAGTGCTGCTGGGTATATAAGCCAAATAACTCCTTGCAAGATCAGTCAAAAGGGTAATATGCTTCAGAAATCCTTTGATTATTATCACGATCCCTGGGAAGTAAAGAAATGCCAAGGGACGAATGTGGCAATGCTTTGGATTTATGCAAAGTGCAAAGTAACTGTGGAGATTGATTATTAACAAGAGTTTCTCAGATCAGTGAAATGCTGTGAACTTCCTGGCTTGTGGCTGGATCTAACATGGGCAGATATTCTGAGGCTCGGCTTGTCTAGTACAATATTTGGGAAAAAATTGTTTGGCAGTGAGCAAAGTATTATTAAGTACCCAGTCAAAGTTAGACAGTATGAATTGTAGCAGGCCAAGTCAGCGTGGATCCATAACTACTTTAAAGACATGTAATCTAAAGGAGAACTGGGGAAAGCAGGCTATGGATTATTCTGGGTTGGCTAATTGGATAGCACACAAGAAAGTCTGGGGTATTAGGGTATTGACATAGTAACTTACACACTGCATATGTGGAGCCAGGACAGAATTAAATGTACCCAGAAGCGGGCTGGTGGACCTGCTGACAAGGGAAGGTTAAGAAAAATTAAACATATCAGTAAGGCAAAGAGTTGGCTCAATGAAGAGAAGGGAGGGGAGAAAAATGAAGTTAAACAGGATGTGTCTAGAGCAGTGGCTCTAAACGGATGGTTCCTGAACAGCAGCATCAATATCAATTGGGACCTTGCTGGAAGTGCAAATTCTCAGGATGTACCAAGTCAAAATTCTGGGGTGGGCCTCAAGCAATCCCTGTTTTAACAAGCCTTATAGGTGATTCTGATGTATGTCAGTTTGAGAACTACTGGTTTAGAAAAAGGAAACAAAGTTGGAGCTCTCCTAGATGAGCAGTGTCACCTAAAAAGGAGGTACAGAGGCCTACTGTGCTGGCGGATGGCTGATATGATGTGATGAGAATTAGTGGCACAGAAGAAGAGGGGACACTGAAGTCCCGATGTCAGGTGAGTCATCTGATGACTGAGGATAAAATCAAGGGTTAGAATAAAAGGGAAAAAAGTGATCCAGTTGCTCATATCATCAAAGAAGGTGAAACTGAGTCTTAGAGGGTAGCATGTGAGGGTGAAGAGGATTTGGAAGGAATAATGAGATATCAAAGGAAGAAGACAGAACTGTGTTGGATAAATGGTTTAGCTGTGACAGTGGTGAGCAAGTACCAGAATAGCCCCTATTCCTCTCCCCTTCAGTTGGGAAAAATGGGAAAAACAAAGTAATTGTTCCACCAGCCAAAAGAGAAAGGTGTCAAGAAGTATGTGTCTGATTGGGAGAAAGAGGGTGGCTGCCTGGGAGAAGAGAGGTCTAAGTTAAAGAAAGGAGGTGAGGATAAATGGGAGTTTGAACCCATACACAACGAGGTTCTTAGCCCACCGCTAAAAGAAAGTAGGCTTGGGATGAGTAGAAAATAGTTCAGTGGTGGAAGTTCTCCTGAGTAGCCAGCATAATGAACATGGCTCAAGAAAACAGTAGATCGGGAGGTCAGATCAGTGAAACAGCCAAGAGAGAACACTAAGTGAAAGGAGGACGTCTGGAGAATGGAGAAAACACACCCGTGCAAAGAAGATACACTCCAACTTTCAACATAAGTTGTATTGAAGCAAACTCTTTCTCTAAGAAAAGGGACAAAATGGCGGCATGGGAAGTTGCTTACTATATCTCTTGAAGTTACAACTACAGCTTTCAGAGACCACTTAGAGGACAAGGAACATTTCTGATGAGGTAGGAACAAGATGAAGATAAACCCACACTTAAAATTTTCAGTTATTGTTTAAGCAAGGACTCATGGTCAAAGTGAGTTCCCATTCTAATAAAGTTAGGACAACCCCCAAAATGTCAATGTGACATTCTTAAATAAGGCCTTATATTTTTATGATATTCATTTGTTTAATACGGAGAAATTAAAAAAGGGAGAGTTTTGTGATTTAGTCAGAAAGAGTTACACAACATATATGCTTTATTTCCAGGGATTTCTAAAATCATATGCTTTTTAAAAATCTCTACCTTAATCAAATTTACCCCCACTATATAATGTTTACTATTAAACCAACTAAATTGACAATAATTGCTCTCAAAAGACAATAATACATTGTAAGAGCTAATAAATTATAAAATATAACAGATTGCAACCAATTGCTTAACAACAAAAAGTAAAGAGGCTGACCCTTTATAACAATTTACAGAACTCTGTTTAACTTAATGAGAAAAATCTGCTTTGGATAAGGCACTGTTTCATCACTTCTCAGAGATTAAGGCACACAGTCACCAGCATTACAAACACAAATGTGTAAGAAAATCTGAAGACAGCAGCTGGTACAAATGCTACCAAAAAACAGGTGCCTTTGGGGCACTGATTGTTATGTCAAAGTATATTAAACTGTGCAAATGTAAAACTTACAGCAACTCAATTTTCCTTCTCTAATAAAGGTTAATCATTTTTAACAGAAGATATCCTGAAAGAACAAAGGAAAAAGCCAATTTCCTAAAACTACTTTTTTGAAAAAAAATTGTTTTGTCTCTTAGTATCAGGCAAATTTTTAAAAAATGATTTAACTGGTATAATATTTTAGAATAGTATGTAAACAAATTGATAGCAACTAAAACAATTTTAATGGCACATTCAGGAGTTTACATTTGAAATGACATTATTGGTTAGGTCCTTTTTTGTGGATTTTATGGTCATGAGTCAAGTATCAATATTTTGTTAATGTTAATTTTAAACAAATATTTTGTTAAATTTAGTTATGTTTTTCAAAACAGTTAAAACTCCAACACATGAGATTTGAGAGCAAAGATAATGAAAAAATACTACTTTGGTAGAATGTTACTACAGTCAACATATTATAATAATTATTTCCTAAAGTTATTTCTGAAACAATAACCTAGGTCTAATGTTACTGTCTTTTAAGAATATTATAACATAAGTGCACAAAAGCAGTTTCTGCCAGTAATCACAACTCACTAAAGCACTTGGCAAATTAAACTTCAGTCAGGATCAAAATATATGAAATAAAGAAACGTTAGCATTCATTATACATCTTATAATTAATATAAGTACCTAACATGTTTTTAAAATTCACTTTAATGTTGGCTGTCATTATCTCAACCATTGGTTCTTTAAGACGGCCATATGGTTATCTCAGACATCAATATAATTTCCATGTTTTGAAGACATCACTTGGTTCGTCCCTGTGAAATACATAACGAATGAACAGATGTGAGGTAAAGATGATGTGATTATTACATAAAGCCAAAATGGCAAAGGAGAAGTTTCTCCAAATGGGCATATCCACAAGCCATGGCGAATTCCATCTCGAACATGGTGTGAGGTCCAGGATATAAATAACATCCAGGGAAGAAAGCACCATGAATCTTTGAGCTTGAAAAGGTGCATCGTAAACTTCAGGGTCAGAACCACAGCAGGTATCACAGTAGAACAGTGAAGGAAAGGTCTTCGTGGAAGAGTAATAGCAGCCTGCACAGGGAAAGCACGGTAGCTAGTATCATTTCCTTCTTGGCAAACAAAATTTTATAGCTGCTTCCTAATATTGTAACCATCTGTTTTCCTGCAGGCTATGGAAATGCAAAGGAAACATTTTCTATGCCACCTCCTCCAAAACCACTTTGCACTAAAAATGAAATCACAATCTCAGGAACATGTGATTAATTTTTAAAAGCTTCCTATTATTTACTTAGAAAAGTCACAATACAAACAATTTATATCCTAAATGTATGGTTAGTGTAAATTTGGAGTTTTAAAGAATTGTCTGGGACCTCTAAGAGCATTGAAAAAGTCTCACAACTGAATAAAATACTCTTCAATTAAACTTTTTAAAATTGGAGTATAGTTGATATATAATGTTATATTAGTTTCAGGTGTACAACATATATTTTTATTGATTATACTCCATTTAACGTTATTATAAAATACTGGTTATATTCCCTGTGCTGTACGTTACATCCTTGTATCTTAATTATTTTATACCTAATAGTCTGTACCTCTTAATCTCCTTCCCCTCTCTTGTCCCTCCCCCCACCCCACTCTTCAATTAATAAATGCATAAAAGATGAGTATTTTTGTTGTAACCATTTATATTAGCCTTGAATACTTTCAGAATTTATTTATAACAACATTTAGAGGCAGTATATTATTTTAAACAAGTATTTGAAAGTTGAGTTAAATAAACCAATAGCATTTCTAAACCATTGTAAAAATGTAATCAATATCTAAACAAGTGAAAATTTCAGGCTTAACACCTGAATGATCCATGAGTAAGGTTTCATTCTCACACATTCTAAAGGCTAATTTCCAACTAGATAATTTCTAATAAAAATAAAGCTGAAGATAGAGAAGATTGCCTGATTTGGAATCTCCCCACACATCTTCAAAAACACTACAGAACAACGACAAATAAAACTATACCAAGCCCCACTTAGCATTAGCCAGAAGTCAGAGAATGCCCAAACTTCAATTACTCTAAAGTATTAAACACCAAGTCAGTGAGCACTCTCTCACACTCCCCCCTCAAGCCAAAAAAACCTGCATTGAAGAAAGATGACAGGAAATCTAAGATTGATCTAAAGTTACCACTAGAAAGAGAAAGTTCAACCCAAGTGTGGGGTCCTGGTACATAAGAGCACTAACTACACAGAAAGGACTTAAAAGTGGCCATGATTCAAGACTCTGAAAAGCATTAGTTTTCCAGGAGAAGATGGTACAAAGGAAGGGAGAGGTAGCCTTTGGAGACTCGGGTGGTAAAGGGAAAAAAGAAGGAGTAAAGGCAAAAGTCAGGTTCCTATTTTTTAAAAAATAGAGGACACAACCTTCCCACCACATTAAAAAAAAAATCATCCATTAAAGAGACTGTACCTTGCAACACTGTCAAATCAGACCAACCTTAAACTGGGTATCTTGTAAAGCCACTCCTTAAACCAGTATTCTTTAATCCCCACCTACCCGCTGAACATCAAAGAGTTTATTTATTCTACATTCCTAATTCCCTCTCCCTACTCCTCCACATTTTTAGTTGTTTTATTTTTACATTGTCAGAACACATAACATTTCTGTATTATGCCATTTTAGCCTCCACCTTTGTTTTTAAGTTATATACCCACAATATATCATGCTCCTCAATAGCAGCGTGGGATGGGGGGCAGGATGGGCTACAGTAATCAGTACTTGGAGGAGAGCAATAGCCTCATGTTGAGATGATTAGCAGTTGTGCTCTGGATGTGTGGAGGGATACTGACTTCACAATTTCATTTGTGAAGTCTATTTATATTAATAGTTGCTAAGGAAGAAACAAGAAGTTTCTGTTGCTTGCCTAATTTCTAAAATATTCATGCAAATTTTCCATTCATAGATAAATAATAAAACAAAGACATATCATAAAATTATACAAGTAAAAATAGATATCTTAAAAATAGAAGTAGCTACCCACCACCAGTCCCTCCCATCAGGAAGCTTGCACAAGCCTCTTAGATAGCATCATCCATCAGAGGGCAGACAGCAGAAGCAAGGAGAACTACAATTTTGCAGCCTGTGGAAGGAAAGCCACATTCACAGAAAGATAGACAAAATGAAAAGGGAGAGGACTATGTACCAGATGAAGGAACAAGATGAAACTGCAGAAAAATAACTAAATGATGTGGAGATAGGCAACCTCCCAGAAAAAGAATTCAGAATAATGACACTGAAGATAATCCAGGACCTCGGACAAAGAATGGAGGCAAAGATTGAGAGGATGCAAGAAATGTTTAACAAAGACCTAGAAGAATTAAAGAATAAACACCTAGAAGAATTAAAAACAAACAGAGATGAACAATACAATAACTGAAGTGAAAGATACACTAGAAGGAATCAATAGCAGCATAACTGAGGGAGAAGAACGGATAAGTGACCTGGAAGACAGAATGGTAGAATTCACTGCCGTGGAACAGAATAAAGAAAATAAGAATGAAAAGAAATGAAGACAGCCTAAGAGACCTCTGGGACAACATTAAATTCAACAATATTCACATTATAGGGGTCCCAGAAGGAGAAGAGAGAGAGAAAGGACCCAAGAAAATATTTGAAGAGATTATTGCCGAAAACTTCCCTAACATGGGAAAGGAAATAGCCACCCAAGTCCAGGAAGCACAGAGAGTCCCAGGGAATATAAACCCAAGGAGAAACATGCTGAGACACATAGTAATCAAATTGACAAAAATTAAAGAAAAATTATTAAAAGCAACGAGGGAAAAATGACAAATAACATACAAGGGAACTCCCATAAGGTTAACAGCTGATTTCTCAGCAGAAACTCTACAAGCCAGAAGGGAGTGGCATGATATATTTAAAGTGATGAAAGGGAAGAACCTACAACCAGGATTACTCTAACTGGCAAGGATCTCATTAAGATTTGACAGAGAAATCAAAATCTTTACAGACAAGCAAGAGCTAAGAGAATTCAGCACCACCAAACCAGCTCTACAACAAATGCTAAAGGAACTTCTCTAAGTGGGAAACACAAGAGAAGAAAAGGACCTACAAAATCAAACCCAAAACAATTAAGAAAATGGTAAAAGGAACATACATATCGATAATTACCTTAAACGTAAATGGATTAAATGCTCCAACCAAAAGACACAGGCTCGCTGAATGGATACAAAAACAAGACCCATATATACGCTGTCTAAAAGAGGCCCACTTCAGACCTAGGGACACATACAAACTGAAAGTGAGGGGATGGAAAAACATATTCCATGCAAATAGAAATCAAAAGAAAGCTGGAGTAGCAATACTCATATCAGACAAAATAGACTTTAAAATAAAGGATGTTACAAGAGACAAGGAAGGACACTACATATGATCAAGGGATCAATCCAAGAAGAAGATATAACAATTATAAATATGTATGCACCCAACATAGGAGCTCCTCAATACATAAGGCAACTACTAACAGCTATAAAACAGGAAATCGACAGTAACACAATAATAGTGGGGGACTTCAACATCTAACTTACATCAATGGACAGATCATCCAGACAGAAAATTAATAAGGAAACACAAGCTTTAAATGACACAATAGACCAGATAGATTTAATTGATATTTATAGGACATTCCATCCAAAAACAGCAGATTACACTTTCTTCTCAAGTGCACACAGAACATTCTCCAGGACTGATCACATCTTGGGTCACAAATCAAGCCTCAGTATATTTAAGAAAATTGAAATCATATCAAGCATCTTTCTGACCACAATGCTATGAGATTAGAAATCAATTACAGGGGAAAAAACGTAAAAAACACAAACATATGGAGGCTAAACAATACATAACTAACTAACCAAGAGATCACTGAAGAAATCAAAGAGGAAATAAAAAAATACGTAGAGACAAATGACAATGAAAACACGATGATCCAAAACCTATGGGGTGCAGCAAAAGCAGTTCTAAGAGGTAAGTTTATGCCAATACAAGCCGACCTCAAGAAACAAGAAAAATCTCAGCTAAACAATCTAACCTTACACCTAAAGGAACTAGAGAAAGAAGAACAAACAAAACCCAAAGTTAGTAGAAGGAAAGAAATCATAAACATCAGAGCAGAAGTAAATAGGCCTTACCTGGTGGCGCAGTGGTCGAGAATCCACCTGCCAAGGCAGGGTACACGGGTTCAAGCCCTGGCCCGGGAAGATCCCACATGCCACGGGGCAACTAAGCCCAGGCACCACAACTATGGAGCCTGAGCTCTAGAGCCCACAAGCCACAAGTACTGAGCCCACGTGCCAGAACTACTGAAGCCTGCGTGCCTAGAGCCTGTGCTCTGCAACAAGAGAAGCCACAACAATGAGAAGCCTGCAGACTGCAATGAAGAGTAGCCCCCGCTCACCACAACTAGAGAAAGCCTGCACAGCAACGAAGACCCAACACAGGCATGCATAAATAAATAAATAAAAGAAATGAAATAGAAACAAAGAAAACAATATCAAAGATAAATAAAACTAAAAGCTGGTTCTTTGAGAAGATAAACAAAATTGTTAAACCTTTACCCAGACTCATCAAGAAAAAGAGGGAGAGGACTCAAATCAATAAAATTAGAAATGAAAGAGGAGAAGTTACAACAGACACTGCAGAAATACAAAGCAGCATAAGAGACTACTACAAGCAACTCTATGCCAATAAAATGGACAACCTGGAAGAAATGGACAAATCCTTAGAAAGGTAAAACCTTCTAAGACTGAACCAGGGAAAAATAGAAAATATGAACAGATCAATCACAAGTAATGAAATTGAAACCATGATTAAAAATCTTCCAACAAACAACAGTCCAGGACCAGATGGCTTCACAGGTGAATTCTATCAAACATTTAGAGAAGAGCTAACACCCATCCTTCTCAAGCCTTCCAAAAAATTGCAGAGAAAGGAACACTCCCAAACTCATTCTATGAGGCCACCATCACCCTGATACCAAAACCAGAAAAAGATACTACAAAAAAAGAAAATTACAGGGCTTTCCTGGTGGCGCAGTGGTTGAGAGTCCGCCTGCCATTGCAGTGGACATGGGTTCATGCCCCGATCTGGGAAGATCCCACATGCTGCAGAGCGGCTAGGCCCATGAGCCGTGGCTGCTGAGCCTGTGCGTCCGGAACTTGTGTTCAGCAACGGGAGAGGCCACAACAGTGAGAGGCCCGTGTACCACACACACACACACACACACACACACACACACAAATTACAGACCAATATCACTGATGAATATAGATGCAAAAATCCTCAACAGAATACTAGCAAACAGAATCCAACAACACATTAAAAGGATCATACACCATGGTCAAGTAGGGTTTATCCCAGGAATGCAAGGATTCTTCAATATACGCAAATCAATCAATGTGATACACCATATTAACAAACTGAAGAATAAAAACCATATGATCATCTCAATAGATGCAGAAAAAGCTTTTGACAAAATTCAACACCCATTTATGATAAAAACCCTCCAGAAAGTGGGCATAGAGGGAACCTACCTCAACATAATAAAGGCCATATATGACAAACGCACAGCAAACATCATTCTCAATGGAAAAAAACTGAAAACATTTCCTCTAAGATCAGGAACAAGGCAAGGATGTCCACTCTTGTCACTATCATTCAACATAGTTTTGGAAGTCCTAGCCACGGCAATCAGTGAAGAAAAAGAAATAAAAGGAATACAAATTGGAAGAGAAGAAGTAAAACTGTCACTGTTTGCAGATGACATGATACTATACATAGAGAATCCTAAAGATGTCACCAGAAAACTACTAGAGCTAATCAATGAATCTGGTAAAGTTGCAGGCTACAAAATTAATGCACAGAAATCTCTTGCATTCCTGTACACTAACAATGAAGGATCAGAAAGAGAAATTAAGGAAACAATCCCATTCACCATTGCAACAAAAAGAATAAAATACCTAGGAATAAACCTACCTAAGGAGGTAAAAGACCTGTACTCAGAAAACTATAAGACACTGATGAAAGAAATCAAAGATGACACAAACAGATGGAGAGATATACCATGTTCTTGGATTGGAAGAATCAATATTGTGAAAATGACTATACTATCCAAAGCAATCTACAGATCCAATGCAATCCCTATCAAGTTACCAATGGCATATTTTACAGATCTAGAAAAAAAAAATCTTAAAATTTCTTTGGAGACACAAAAGACCCCGAATAGCCAGAGCAGTCTTGAGGGAAAAAAAAAGCAGAGCTGGAGGAATCAGACTCCCTGACTTCAGACTATACTACAAAGCTACAGTAATCAAGACAGTATGGTACTGGCACAAAAACAGAAATATAGATCAATGGAATAGGATAGAAAGCCCAGAGATAAACCCACACACCTATGGTCAACTAATCTATGACAAAGGAGGCAAGGATATACAATGGAGAAAAGACAGTCTCTTCAATAAGTGGTGCTGGGAAAACTGGACAGCTACATGTAAAACAATGAAATTAGGACACTGCCTAACACCACCCACAAAAATAAACTCAAAATGGATTAGAGACCTAAATGTAAGACTGGACACTATGAAACTCTTAGAGGAAAACATAGGGAGAACACTCTTTGACATAAATCACAGCAGGATCTTTTTTTATCCACCTCCTAGAGTAATGGAAATAAAAACTAAAATAAACAAATGGGACCTAATGAAACTTAAAAGCTTTTGCAAAGCAAAGGAAACTACAAACAAGGGAAAAAGAGAACCCTCAGATGGGAGAAAATATTTGCAAACGAATCAACGGAAAAAGGATCAATCTCCAAAATATATAAACAGCTCATGCAGCTCAATATTAAAAAAAAAAAAAAAACGAATCAAAAATGGGCAGAACACCTAAATAGACATTTCTCTGAAGAAGACACACAGATGGCCAAGAAGCACATGAAAAGCTGCTCAACAGCATTAATTATTAGAGAAATGCAAATCAAAACTACAATGAGGTATCACTTCACACCAATCAGAATGGCCATCATCAGAAAATCTACAAAAATAAATGCTGGAGAGGGTGTGGAGAAAATGGAACCCTCTTGCACTGTTGGTGGGAATGTAAATTGATACAGTCACTATGGAGAACAGTACGGAGGTTCCTTTAAAAACTAAAAATAGAACCGCCATACGACCCAGCAATCCCACTACTGGGCATATACCTTGAGAAAACCATAATTCAAAAAAGACAGTACCACAATGTTCATTGCATCACTATTTACAATCACTAGGACATGGAAGCAACCTAAGTGTCCATCAACAGATGAATGGATAAAGAAGATGTGGCATATATATACAATGGAATATTACTCAACCATAAAAAGAAATGAAATTCAGTTATTTGTAGTGGGGTGGATGGACCTAGAGTTTGTCATACAGAGTGAGGTAAGTCAGAAAAAGAAAAACAAATACCGTATGCTAACACATATATTTTGAATCTAAAGAAAAAAGTTCTGAAGAACCCTGGGGCAGGACAGGAATAAAGATGCAGACATAGAGAATGGACTTGAGGACACGGGGACAGGGAATAGTAGGCTGGGACGAAGTGAGTGAGTGGCATTGACATATATACACTACGAAATGTAAAACAGATAGCTAGTGAGAAGCAGCTGCATAGCACAGGGAGATCACGTCTGTGCTTTGTGACCACCTAGAGGGGTGGGATAGGGACGGTGGGAGGGAGACACAAGAGGGAGGGGATATGGGGATATGTGTATACATATAGCTGATTCATTTTGTAATACAACAGAAACTAACACAACATTGTAAAGCAATTATACTCCAATAAAGATGTTAAAATATAAGGATCAATACATGCAGTATGCTATACTTTATGTACAGTATCTCATTTAATCCTAGAAATAGCCCTATGAGTTAGGGATTATTTTATAGAGGAGGAAACTGGGACTTAGAGAGACTAAGTAACTTCCCCACAGTGTGCAGTTATCAAGTGGCAGAGTTGGAATCTAATACTGGATCTGCCTGACTCTATGGCTCATATTCTTAACACTACTGCTTATCAATGAATCAGGGAATAAATACAGTATACAGCCTAAATGTTTTTTAAGAATTACAATAGAAATACTTAAATTCTAGATGAATGCATTTATAAATTACACTTTTCCTTTTTTGTTTTTGTTTCTAATTGAAGTACAGTTGATTTACAATGTTGTGTTAGATTCAGGTATACAGGAAAGTGATTCAGTTATACACATATATTTATTCATTTTCAGATTATTTTCCATTATAGGTTATTACAAGATATTGAATATAGTTCCCTGTGCTCTACAGTATGTCTTTGTTGTCTATCTATTCAATATTTTCTATATAGTAGTGTGTATCTGTTAATCCCAAACTCCTTATTTATCCCTTCCTCCCCCACCTTTCCCCTTGGATAACCATAAGTTGGTTTTCTATGTCTGTGAGTCAATTTCTGTTTTGTAAATAAGATCATATCGTTTTTTTAAGATTCCACATATAAGTGATGTCATATATTTGCCTTTCTCTGTCTGACTTCACTTAGCATGATAATCTCTAGGTCCATCCATACTGCTGCAAATGACATATTCCATTGTGTGTGTGTATACACACACAATGGACATTTAGGTTGCTTCCATGTCTCGGCTATTGTAAATACTGCTACTATGAACACTGAGGTGCATATATCTTTTCAAATTAGAGTTTTCATCTTTTCTGGATATACGCCCAGGAGTGGGATTGCAGGATCATGTGGTAGCTCTATTTTTAGTTTTTAATGGAAACTTCATACTGTTCTCCATAGTGGCTACACAATTTACATTCTTACCAACCTTTTCTCCACATCATCACCAACATTTGTTATTCGTAATCTTTTTCATGATATTCTAACAGGTGTGAGGTGATATCTCACTGTGGTTTTGATTTGCATTTCCCTGATGGTTAGCAATGTTGAGCATCTTTTCATGTGCCTGTTGGCCACCTGCATTTCCTCTTTGGAAAAGTGTCTATTCAGTTCTTCTGCTCATTTTTTGATTGGGTTGTTTGTTTTTTTGATATTGAGCTATGTGAGGTATTTATACATTTTGGAAATTAATCCCTTGTCAGTTGCATCGTTTGCAAATATTTTCTCTTATTCCATAGGTTGTTTTTTCATTTTGTTTACAATTTCCTTTGCTGTATGAAAGTTTTTAAGTTTAATTAGGTCCAACTTGTTTATCTTTGCTTTTATTTCCACTACTCTAGGAGACAGACCCAAAAAAATACTGGTGTGATATAATGTCAAAGAGTGTTCTGCCTATGTTTTCCTCTACAAGTTTTATAGTATTTGGTCTTATATTTAGGTCTTTAATCCATTTTGGGTTTATTTTTGTATATGGTGTTAGAAAATGTTCTAATTTCATTCTTTCACATGTAGCTGTCAAGTTTTCCCAGCACCACTTACTGAAAAGACTGCCTTTTCTCCCTTGTATATTCTTGCCTCCTTTGTGGTAGATTAATTGAGCATAAGTGCATGGGTTTATTTCTGGGCTATCCTGTTCCATTGATCTATGTGTTTGTTTTTGTGTCAGTACCATACTGTTTTGATTACTGTAGTTTGCAGTATAGGCCGAAGTCATGGAGCCTGATGCCTCCAGCTCTGTTCTTCTTTCTCAAGACTGTCTTGGCTAATCGGGGTCTTTTGTGTTTCCAGACAAATTTTAAAATGATTTGTTCTAGTTATGTGAAAAATGCCATTGGTATTTTATAGGGATTGCATTGAATCTGTAGATTGCCTTGGATAGTATGGTCATTTTAACAATATTGATTTTGTAATCCAAGAACATGGCATATCTTTCCATCTGTTTGTGTCATCTTCAATTTATTTCATCAGGGTCTCATAATTTTCTGAGTACAGGTCTTTTGCCTCTTTAGATAGGTTTATTCCTAGGTATTTTATTCTTTTTGATGTGATGGTAAATGGAATTGTTTCTTTTTTTCTCTTTTATATTTCATTGTTAGTGTATAGAAATGCAATATATTTCTGTATATTAATTTTGTATCCTGCAACTTTACTGAATTCATTGACGAGCTTTAGTAGTTTTCTGGTGGCATGTTTATGAATTTCTATGTATAGTATCATGTCACCTGCAAACACTGACAGCTTTACTTCTTTCCAATTTGGATTCCTTTTATTTCCTTTTCTTCTCTGATTGCTGTGATTAGGATTTCCAAAACTATGTTGAATAAAAGCAGCAAGAGTGGACATCCTTGTCTTGTTCCTGATCTTAAAGGAAACGCTTTCAGCTTTTCAGCATTGACTATGATGTTAGCTGTGGGTTTGTCATGTACGGCCTTTATTATGTTGAGGTATGTTCCCTCTATGCCCACTTTCTGGAGAATTTTTTAATAATATATATAGAATTTTATCAAAAGCTTATTCTGCATCTATTGAGATGATCATATGGTTTTTATTTTTCAGTTTGTTAATGTGGTGTATCACACTGATTGATTTGTGGATATTGAAAAATCATTGCATCCCTAGGATAAATCCACTTGATCATGGTGTATGGTCCTTTTAATGTATTGTTGGAGTCAGTTTGCTAGTATTTTGTTGATGATTTTTACATCTATGTTCATCAGTGATACTGGCCTGTAATTTTCTTTTTTTGTGGTATCTGTGTCTGGTTTTGGTATCAGGGTGATGGTGGCCTCATAGAATGAGTTTGGAAGTATTCTTTCCTCTGCAATTTTTTGGAACAGTTTCAGAAGGATAGGTGTTAACTTTTCTCTATTTGTTTGGTAGAATTAACCTGTGAAGCCAACTAATCCTGGACTTTTGTTTGTTGGGAGTTTTTTTTTTTTTAATTTATTAATTAATTTATTTAGGCTGCGCCGGGTCATAGCTGCAGCACATGGGATCTTCGCTGCAGCATGCGGGATCTTTAGTTGCGGCACGTGGGATCTTTTAGTTGCGGCATGCAGGCTTGGGCTTCTTAGTTGTGGCATGCGGCCTTCTTAGTTGTGGCATGTGGCCTTCTTAGTTGCAGCATGCAGACTCTTAGTTGCAGCATGCAGACTTAGTTGCAGCATGTGAACTTTTAGTTGTGGCATGCATGCGGGATCTAGTTCCCCAACTAGGGATCGAACCCGGGTCCCCTGCATTGGGAGTGTGGAGACTTACCCACTGGACCACCAGGGAAGTCCCTTGTTGGGAGTTTTAAAATTACTGATTAAATTTCAGTACTGGTAATTGGTCTGTTCATATTATCTGTTTCTTCCTTGTTCAGTCTTGGGAGAATGTACCCATCCAAGAATTTGTCCATCTCTTAGAGCTTGTCCATTTTATTTGCATATAGTTCCTCATAGTAGTCTCTTATGATCCTTTGTATTTCTGTTGTGTCAGTTGTAACTTCTTATTTTTCATTTCTAATTTTATTGATTTGGGCCCTCTCTCTGTTTTTCTTGATGAGTGTGGCTAAAGGTTTATCAATTTTGTTTACCTTTTCAAAGAACCAGCTTTTAGTTTCGTTGATCGTTTCTATTGTTTTCTTCATGTCTATTTCATTGATTTCTGCTCTGATCTTTATGATTTCTTTCCTTCTACTAACTTTGGTTTTGTTTTTTCTTCTTTCTCTAGCTCCTTTAGGTGTAAAGTTAGGTTATTTATTTGAGATTTTTCTTGTTTCCGAAGGTAAGCTTATATCGCTATAAACATCCCTCTTAGAACTGCTTTTACTGCATCCCATAAGTTTTGGCTCATCATGTTTTTGTTATCATTTGTTTCTAGGTATTGTTTGATTTCCTCTATTTCTTCAGTAATTCATTTGTTGTTTAGTAGCATACTGTTTAGCCTCCACATGTTTGTGTTTCATGCAGTTTTTTTCCTTGTAGTTGATTTCTAGTCTCACAGTGTTTTGGTTGGAAAAGATGCTTGATATGATTTCAGTCTTCTTAAATTTACCGAGGCTTGTTTTGTGGCCTAGCATGTGATCTGTCCTGGAAAATGTTCCAACTTGAAAAGAATGTGTATTCTGCTGCTTTCGGATGGAATGCTCTCTACATATCAATTAAGTTCATTTGGTCTAACGTGTTATTTAAGGCTTGTGTTTCCTTATTGATTTCTGTCTGGATGATTTGTCCATTGATGTAAGTGGGGTGTTAAGGTCCCCTATTATTATTGTGTTATTGTTGATTTCTCCTTTTGTAGCTGTTATATTTGCCTTATATATTGGGGTGCTTCTAAGTTGGGTGCATATATTTATAATTATTATATCTTCTTCTTGGATTCATCCCTTGGTCATTGTGTAGTGTCCTTCTTTGTCTCTGGTAACAGTCTTTATTTTAACGACTATTTTGTTTGATATAAGTATTGCTATTCTGGTTTTCTTTTGATTTCTATTTGCATGGAATACCCTTTTCTATACTCTTGCTTTCAGTCTGTATGTGTCTCTGGATCTGAAGTGAGTCACTTGTAGGCAGAATATATACGGGTCTTATTTTCTTATCCATTCAGCCACTCTAAGTCTTTTGTTTGGAGCATTTAGTCCATTTACATTTAAGGTAGTTATCTATATGTATGTTCTTATTCTCATTTTGTTAATTGTTTTGGATTTCTTTTTGTATGTGTTTTCCCCCCTTTCTTCTTTTGTTTTCTTGTGATTTGATGACTATCTTTGGTGTTATGTCTGGATTCCTTTTTCTTTTTGTGTGTATATCTATTAGAGATTTTTGGTTTGCAATTACCATGAGGTTTTTGTAACAGAGTCTCTCTCTCTCTCTCTCTCTCTCTCTCTCTCTCTCTCTCTCTATATATATATATATATATATATATATATATGTATATATATGATTGTTTTAAGTTGTTGATCTCTTAATTTCAAATGCATTTTAGACACCATGCATTTGTACTCTCCTGCCCTCACAATTACTGCTTTTGATGTCATATTTTACATCTAATTGTTCTGTGTATCTCTTAACCGCTTATTGTGGATACAGATGTTTTTTACTACTTTTGTCTTTTAACCTCCCTACTAGCTTTGTGTTTGGATGATTTCCCACCTTTACTGTAGGTTTGCCTTTACCATGAGTTTTTTCTTTCATAATTTTCTTGTTGCTAGTTGCAGACTTTCCTTTTTGGCCTAGAGAATTTCCTTTAACATTTGTTGTAAAGCTGGGTTGGTGGTGCTGAATTCTTTTAGCTTTTGCTTGTCTATAAAGCTTTTGCTTTCTCACTGAAATCTGAACAAGAGCCTTGCTGGGTGGAGTGTTCTTGGTTGTAGGTTTTCCCCTTTCATCACTTTAAATATATCCTGCCACTCCCTTCTGGCCTGCAGAGTTTTCTGCTGAAAAATCAGCTGATAGCCTTACGGGAGTTCCCATGTATGTTATTTGTTGCTTTTCCCTTGCTACTTTTAATATTCTCTCTTTTTCTTTAATTTTTGTCATTTTGATTACAGTGTGTCTTGGTGTCTTCCTCTTTGGGTTAATCCTGCATGGGACTCTGCAATTCCTGGACTTGGGTAACTATTTCTTTTCCCACGTTAGGGAAGTTTTCAGCTGTTATCTCTTCAATATTTTCTCAGGCCCTTTGTCTCTCTCTTCCCCTTCCAGGACCACTACAATGTGAATATTAGTGCATTCGATGTTGTCCCAGAGGTCTCTTAAACTGTCCTTATTTCTTTTCATTCTTTTTTTCTGTTCAGCAGCAGTGATTTCCAGTACTCTGTCTTTTAGCTCACTGATCCATTCTTCTGTATCATTTAGTCTACTATTGATCCCTTCTAGTGCATTTTTCATTTCAGTATTGTATTCTTCATTTCTGTTTGGTTTTTCTTTATATTTTCTAACTCTTTGTTAAAAACTTCTAACTTTTCACTCTGTGCATCCATTCTCCTCCTGAGTTCTTTGATCACCTTTACAATCATTACTCTGAACTTTCTCAGGTAGACAGCCTACTCCACTTCACTTAGTTCTTCTGGGTTTTTATCTTGTTCCTTCGTCTGAAACATATTCCTCTGCTGCTTCATTCTGTCATAGGTTGCTATCTGCATTTTTGTGTATGTGGTAGGTTAGTTACATTTCTCAACTTTGGAGAAGTAGCCTTTTGTAGGAGACATCCTATGCATCCCAGCAGTGCACTCCCCTCTCATCACCCAAGCTATATGGTCTAGGGGTCCCCCTAAGAGGGCTGTGTGGGTCCTTCTTTTGTGTTGGGCTGACTATGTGGGTGGCCTGGTAGGCTTGGTTGGCTCTTAGTCCAGTTGGTTGCCAGGCCCTGTCTTGTGTGGATGCTGCTGGCTGCTGTTTAGCGGGGCCTGGTCATGAGGCAGCTGGCTGCAGAACTCTATGGGGCCCTGCAGCTAGTGTTGGCTTACTGCTGAGCAGAGTCAGGGTCCTGAAGACACTGGCGCTATTGCCTACCCACTGGCAGGTGAAGCTAGATCCTGGGGTTAGTGCTGGACTACTGGCAGGCAGAGCTCGTTCCTGGTCTGACTGCAGGGCCCAGGGATCCCAAAGCGTGTTTCATATCACTGGCTGGTGGGGCGGTGGGGGGCAGCTCCTGACACAGTTGGGTATAGTGTGTGGAGTGTCCCAAAGATTGCGTTGGCATGCTAGTGGGCAGGGGCAGGGCCCAGCTTGTCTCAGGGTCAGGTCTGGCTTGCTGTTGGCAGGCTTGGTCTGCAGGCTGAAGGACTGTATTTTTCTGCTACTGGCGTGTGCCCCCTGGTGGGTGAGGCTAGTCTAGAGACTAGTATAGGCTTCCTGGTGGGAAGGGCTGGTGCCTGTCCACTGGTGGCTAGAGGTGGGTCTTGGCTCTCTGGTGGGAAGGGCCATGTCTAGCGGTGTGTCTGGGTCAGAAATCTTTAGGCAGACTTTCTGCTAACTGGTGGGGCTATTCCCCACCCAGTTAGTTGTTTGGCCTGAGGCATCATTGGCGCCTACAGGCTGTTGGGTGGGGCCAGGTTTTGGCACTAATGAGCTAAGATGGCAGCCCCCAGCAGCAGTATTTACACACTTGAATATTTCCCAATATCTCTGCCACCAATGTCTATGTCTCCAGGTTGAGCCATAGCTGCCCCGTCTCTCCGGGAGACTCTCCAAGACCAGCAAGTAGGTCTGGCCCAGGCTCCTATCAAATTAACGTTTTTGCTCTGGGTCCCAGCGCACATGAGATTTTGTGTGCACCCTTTAAGCGTGAAGTCTCTTTCCCCCAGTCTTGTGAGGCTCCTGCAATTAAACCCTGCTGGCATCAAAGCCAAATGCTCTGGGGGCTTGTCTTCCTGGTGCCAGACCTCCAGGCTGGGAAGCCTGCCATGGGGTTCAGAACTCTTACTCCTGTGGGAGAACCTCTGCAGTATAACTATTCTCCAGTTTGTGGTTCACCCACCCAGGGGGTATGGGATTTGATTGTATCACGAGTCTGCCCCTCCTGCCCACCTCGTTGTGGTTCCTTCTGTATGTCTTTAGCTGTAGAAGATCTTTTCTGGTAGGTTCCAGTCTTTCGTTGATGGTTGCTCTGCAGATAGTTGTGATTTTGGTGTGCTCATGAGAGGAGGTGAGCTCAGGGTCTTTCTACTCCACCATCTTGGCAGCTCTCCTAAATCACACTTTTTACCAACTATTTGCCAGGGTGTGTCACTTAACGTACTCACTTAATCCTCACAACAACCCTATGAGGGCAGTAACGTTACAATCCACACTTTAGAGATGACAAAATTGAGACTTAAGGAAGAAAAGTGCTCTGCTGAGACCATATACTAGGATTTAAACTCTGATCTTCTGATTCCAATCTTAAACAGCAATGTTAGGCTGCCTTTACTTATAGCAAAAAAAAAAAAAAAAAAAAAGTTAAAATTTGTCTTTAATCAGGAATTACTGATTCCTTACTGATTAAATTTCTAAATAAGTGAGACAACCTCTGAGAAGTACCTGGTGCGGGACTTGACACATACTGGGAAGAACAAAAGATCATTTCTTATTCATTCAACACATGTTTACTGAACACCTACCTACTAGGTAAGCCAGACAGTGTTCTAGCCAGTGGTGAACAAAGCTAAGTCCTTGCTCTACAAGTTTGTATTTCTTTCCTGATGTGTTTATAGATCATAACTACACAAACAGTAGGTAAATCTGTTGACACTTAGAAAATATTATCTGAACTGCCATTTTAGGCTTAAATACTAATAGGTCACTGTATAAGCTATACTAATAGGTCATTGTATAAGCTATACCCCTAAAGCCTCAATGAAATTCCTCAATTTTCCACCAGGGACTGTGTCCTGATCAGCCTGCTGAAATGCACACCTTGGCCTCAAGAGGGACTTGAGGAATGAATGAATCCACTACAGTCATTCCCCAGGTCTAGGAATCATCTTAAAGCTATTCAGCTGTTATGGAGCACATAGGAGCTTCATATTAACTGTAAAACACGAAGAATAGGGGAAAATTTTAAGTGTGGTCCTAAAGAAAGAACCTTGATACAAAAAGGACTAGGATGGCCTTGAGAATGACCCCCATTACTTTAAAGCAGTTAGCTAATCTTTCCTTCAAGACTTGGGTAATGGATAAACAACAATATCCTATTTATAGCACAGGGAACTCTATTCAATATCCTATGATAAACCATAATGGAAAAAAATATTAGAAAAAAAGAATGTATATATACATGTAACTGAACCACTTTGCTGTAGAGCAGAAATTAACACAACATTGTAAATTAACTATACTTCAATTAAAAAAAAAAAAAAAGACTTGGCTAAACACATCCTCTGTAAAGCCAGAATGGAACTCCTTCGGTACAGTTAGTGAGCCCTTGCTCTGGGTGCATCCACGACACTTTGTGATGCCATATAATGTTGTCAGCAACATGTCTGTGCCCTCAGGGAACTACTTGGTGCTCAAAAAAGTTGGAAGAATGGGCTTTCCTGTTTTAAAATAAGGGTAATCTTCTCTAGCTCTAAGTAGAATGATGCTGTGAAGATAAATAAAATGATGTTAAAAAAAATGAAAGACCAGAAAAATTAAACATATAGGTTTCTTACCTTTAAAGATAGGGATCCAGCTAGAAAAAAGTGGTCTATATCAATAACAGAGGCCAAAAATCCAGCTAAGACGATTTCTCCAATGTCAGTCTTCTTCTTGATTCCAATGACTATTGCCCATGACCACATGCCAATCACGCAATGTACTGAATTATCTGAGAGTGCACGAAGCCAGTCATTTTGTTGAATTATGGAAAACTGAAGAAGTCTGTCAGCTACTAGGCAGAAAATGCCCAGACCAAGGCTGGAAATAAGAGATTCAGTGCTACAAGACTGGAGTAAAGCATGGGTCTTCTCAGTCTCGGATGCCATCACAAATGGTATGTCAGTATATGCTAAAAGCCATCAGGAAACAAACAGCTTATTCTTGTTTACATTCTCAGTCACCCTAAAATAGAAAGCAGAGAAAATGAAGATTATGGGCGGCCATTATAATATATAAACAAAACAATATCGAGAATAATTTTACAAGTATAAAACCAAGTTGTAAAAACTGGTATTTCTTTTTTTCTTTAACTGTTATCAGTAATTTCATTTTATTTTTTCCAGCTTTATTGAGATATAACTGGTACATAGCACTGTGTAAGTTTATCTTACACAACATGATGATTTGATATACATAAGTATTGTGAAATGATTACCACAATAAGGTTAGTTAACACATTCGTGACTTTACATGGTTACCTTTGTGTGAGTGTGATGAGAACATTTACGATATACTCTCTTAGCAACTTTTGTATTAAAAGAAATGGTATTTCTTACATTTATACATAATATGCCATGTGGCCCAAAGAGAACAGATTAGCTTTGTAGGAACAACAGTTTAGATGGTAGCATGTATCCAGGGAAATTTAAGAAAGCCCACTGACTAATCCACTACTCTGAGGTCATCAAATAGTTCTTTCAGCAATGTGTACTACACAGTAGTGGGGATCCATTACGTCTGTGTACCCAGCAACTGCTTTCCATACTCTTTCTGATAACAGCATCCACTTCCCTTGGGAAAACTCATCAAAATACCCAAACTCTGGAGCTGACCAATTAGAATTCCCTGTATCCCTTATTAATAGTAGTGATTAACAAGCAATTACTAATTAGTAATAATTTTATAGTAGTGATTAGTAGTGATTACTCTGCTTATGAAGGTGACCCCAGCTGGGCCAATCCAGACTCCCTTCCAGAATTTTCCCTAGTGGAGCTGATGGGGAAAGTTCTTTTTCTTCTTACAGACCATGGACTCCACTACATGGGACAGCCTAGGAATCATAAGGACATCAAGTCCTCAGGTCCAAGCTCTAAGGTTCTCAGAGCTGACCTGGTTCCTGCAGCTCACCTTTCACCTTCCATGAGCTACCTCAGGATCTTCCCAATAAGCCCCCTTTTCCCTTCTGTTACCTCTAACCAAAGAACCTTAACTGACATAAAAAGGCAATCATAATTCTGAGTGCTTGCCTGGCATAGAATATTGAAATCATTTATCTAGTTAAAGTTATCAACATTGTGTGATACCTGAAGTTTTTGTATTATTTTGTTTTAGTTCTGAGACTTAAAGAATAACTAAATGATTTATTGAGAATGATTCAACCTCCATTCTGTAATAAAAACTATGCATAGCTCATTGTATATATTCTAAAATTTATAGGGAAATGCAAAAAACCTAGAATAGGAAAACACCTTTAAAAAAGACTAAGTTGAAGGACTTACACCATCTGATTTCAAGTCTATTATAAAGCTACAGTAATGAAGAATGTGGTATCGTTATGAAGATGGACAAATATATCAATGCAACAGAATAGAGAGTGGGATCACAAATAGATCCACACATAATGGTCAATTGATTATTTGACAAACGTGCTAAGGAAAGTCAATGGAGAAAAGATATTCCTTTCAACAAATGGTGCTGGAACAATTGGATAGCCATATGCAAAAATAATGAACCTCAATCCATACCTTCCTCCCTATACAAAAATTAACTCAAAATGGATCACAGACCTAAAAGTAAAACAAAACTGTAAAACTTCTGGAAGAAAACACAGGAGAATATTTTTGTCCTTGGGTTATACAAAGAGTTCTTAGTGTCAGTATCAAAAGCTCCATCTGTTTTAAAAAGTTGATATACTGAATTTCATCAAAGTTAAGAACTTCTGCTCTTTGAAAGACAATGTTAAGAGAATGAAAAGACAAGACACAGACTGGGAGAAAATATTTGCATATCTCATATTTGATAAAGGATTTGTACACAGAGCAAAGAATTCTCAAAACATGATAACAGAAAAACAGACTGATACAAAGTTGGGTGAAAGATCTGAAAAGGTACTTTACAACGATGATATACAGGTGGTCAAGAGGCTCATGAAATATGTTCAACATCATTCATGATTAGGGAAATGGAAACTAAAACCACAATGAGATTCCAAACATAACTATTAGAACTGCTAAAATTTAAGACTGACCATTCCAAATGTTGACAAGATGTGGAGCAACCAGAACTCTCATACACTGCTGGTAGAAATGTAAAATGATACAACTTTCCAGTTTCTGAAAAAGTTGAACATACTCCTACCATATGACTCAGTCATTCTATTCCTAGGTATTTACCTACGAGAAATGAGAGCAAACATCTGCACAAAGACTTGCACATCAAAGATGGGCACATCAATGCTCACAGCAGCTTTCTTTACATTAGCTCCAAGCTGGAAACAACCCAACTGGATACACAAAATGTGGAAAAAAAGAAATAAAAAGAAACCAAAATGTGAATCATACAAAAACATGAATGAACCTTAAAATAACACTAAACCAGACCAAAAAAAAAAAAAAAAGATTACATAGTCAAAACCCATAGAACTGTATAACACAAAGAATGAACCCTAATGTAAACTGTGGACTTTAGTCAATAATAATGTATCAATATTGGTTCATTAATTGTAACAAATGTGCCACACTCATGCAAAAAGTTAATAGGGAGAAATGTGTGCAGAGGTAGAAGGAATATATGGGAACACTCTACTCTGCTCCATTTTCCCGTAAACCTAAAGCTACTATAAAAAAAAAAAAAGTCTATTTTTAAAAAGTAAATAATTGAAGCAAGTATGTGAAAATATTATAATTGTTAAATTTAGGTAATGGATATACTTTAGTTCATTATACTCCTTTTATGTTTGAAATTTTCATTTAGAAATATTGTTTTAAAAGAGTACATAGTATGATTCCATTTATATACAATTCTAGAAAATACAAACTAATCTAAGTGACAGAAAGCAGATCAGTGGTTGCCTGGAGACCGGAAGGGCAGGAAGGATTCAAAAGGAGCGTAAGGGCTTCCCTGGTGGCGCAGTGGTTGAGAGTCCACCTGCCGATGCAGGGGACACGGGTTCGTGCCCCCGTCCAGGAAGATCCCACATGCCGCGGAGCGGCTGGGCCTGTGAGCCATGGCCGCTGAGCCTGCGTGTCCGGAGCCTGAGCTCCGTAACTGGAGAGGCCGCGGCGGTGAGATGCCCACGTACCGCCAAAAAAAAAAAAGGATCATAAGGAAACTGGAGGGACAGATACGTTCATCATCTTGATTGTGGTAACAGTTTCACGGTTCATAGTCTCATACCCACATCAAAACATATAAAATCGCACATTTTAAATATGTACAGTTTATTACATGTCAATTATACTCCAATAAAGATGTTAAAAAGTTAGGGAAAACATTTTATTGTCAGTAACAGTAGCAGCCTTTCATGTAAAAGGAACATCTGAAAACAAGAAAGAGATTATGGGGATAAAAAACCTGATGGCCCAAATAAAAGTCAATAGAAGCAATGCATAGTAAAATGAATGCTTTAAAAAACACAATTAGTGAGTAAAAATACTTTCAAAGAATTTTCCCAAAGCTTGAGGGAGAAAAAAAGGACAAAGAGGTGGGCATTGAAAGAAAAAACAAATTCAAACAATAAAGAGAGTTTTGAAATAGGAAAGTTGGCGCGGCTGCGGGATCTGATTCTGGAGACCCGCTGTTGGCTGGTATCGCATTGTCTTACACAATGGTAGAGGACGAACTGGCACTATTCGATAAAAGCATAAATGAATTTTGGAATAAGTTCAAAAGCACTGTCAGTGACACCTCCTGTCAGATGGTGGGCCTAAGAGATACCTACAAGGATTCCATTAAAGCATTTGCAGAAAAGCTGGCTGTGAAATTAAAGGAAGAAGAACGAATGGTTGAGATGTTTCTGGAATATCAAAATCAGATCTGCAGGCAGAATAAGCTCACTCAAGAAAAGAAAGAGAATGTGTTGAAGTTGATTGCTGAAGTAAAAGACAAAAAGCAGGACCTGGACGCACTGACTGCAGACATCCAGGACCTTAAGGAAGAATATGCTAGAAAGAGGGAAACTATTTCCACTGCTAACAAAGCTAAAGAAGAGAGGTTGAAAAGGCTACAGAAATCTGCAGACCTGTATACAGGTCGAGTGGGACTAGAAATTCGAAAAATTTATGGTGATAAGTTGCAGTTTCTATTCACTAATATTGACCCTAAGCATCCTGAGAGCCTATTTATGTTTTCCCTGAGCCTAAATGAAGCAAGGGACTATGAGGTGTCAGATAGCGCTCCTCATTTTGAGTGCCTAGCAGAATTTCAAGAAAATGTAAGGAAGACCAACAATTTTTTGGCTTTTCTTGCCAATGTTTGGAAAGCTTTTACTGCTATTGTTTATAATTAATGTATAAATAGTGTATAAAAACCGTTAAAAAAATAAAAATATAGAGAAAATCCTTAAGAGTTTCCATGTCCAAAAAACACATCATCATCAACAACAATGGTTATCTGCAAAAGAAAGAGAATGTGATTAACATCAACACCAAATATTGCGGGACAACAATTACAGAGCTCTGGGAGAACAGGACTATGACAATAGGGTTCTAAACAACTAAATTATGGCCCCTATGTGACAACTGCAAATTTTAAGATTTTTACCTTAGAAATTATAACACTTTTATATATGATTTCTGGGGAAAAAATAAGGAGCAGCACTTCTAAATTTCTAGGGGAAGAAGAGAGGAATACAGAAAACTTGCTCAATATAGCAAAACAGAAAAGGAAAAAAATGAAGAAGAAAATTTTACTCCCACCCCCACCCACCAAAAAAGTAAAAAAGGAAACAAACACATCAAACACAAATACTATAATATATGTGAATGTATTAAATTTCTCTATAAAGAGACAGATTGGAACAGAAGTAAATATCTCCCAAGTTACTGTTCATAAGAAAACATCTCAAACAAAAAGTCTTAGCAATATAGAAAATAAAGAGATGAGAAAATACATACCTAGAAAACACAAACAAAACTAAGCAGCTGTGGTAATACTACCATCAATCACAATTTATGGCAAAAGACTTAGTGGGACTAAAAGGGATAAAATATTCAAGTCATAGTAAAGTTAGATAAGAAGATGCTTACATGTCAAAAAAAAAAAAAAGATACAGACAGTCTGAATAATTTAATTACAAATTTTATTTCATATACAGGTCTAAAACTGTGTATATTACATAGAATACACATTATTTCCAAATGTCTGTGGCTCACTTATAAAATTTAATTACACATTTACTCATGCACAAGAAAAACTTCAACAAAATCTAAAAAGTGGAAATGTTCAGGCCAAATTCTCTGACCACAATGCAATATATAATTCATCACTTTTAAACTGCTTAAAAGAAAAACAGTGACCTGATTAGCTCGAAGAAACTAAGCTTAAATGGTGGTGCAAATAATTCTGTTAGAGCCAAAAGACTTGCTTACTTTTCAAGTGTTTATGCTCTATAAACATTTCAGGAAAGAAAACAAAAGCTCAGAGAGCAGACTTTGTCTATCTGTTCACCACTATCTTTTAGCACACAGTGGATGCTCAACAAGTATTTATTGAATGAATTAAATAAAAATCATCATACACTGTATCTGTTATCCACCAGGTATTGCCTATTAAATGATTAAATGGCATTTAGTAAAATGTAGCATGTGTTCCTGGAAATCTCCATTTTTAGCAAGTGTGAATACCAGGTAATTCTTACGTTCACTAAACATTAAGAACTGCTAGGTTATAAGAAACCAAAATGAATGAAAACCAAGAAACATTACCTTTAAAGTCAAAACAGTACAGCTATTATAATATTGTTCTGGCAGTTTTAATCAATGTAATGAGGCAAGGAAGGGATAGAGGGAGGGAGAGAGAAAATGTATCATTACCTTATCAGGAAGAAAACAATTATATTAGTTTGTAAGTGAAATGACTGCCTATCCAAGAGAATAAATTGAAAATTGTTAGAATTTAAGTTGCAAAAGGCGGCTAATTCAAGATAAATTATTAATATACCAGCAATAATCATAAGGGGAAAATACAGGAAAATGAACGTTCACAACAGCAATAAAAATTCAAACATCAAGGAATAAACTAAACAGGTAATGCATGTGAAGAAAATGTCAAAACTGTGCTTTATCAATCAGCTGTTTAGAGCTCTGGTGGCTTTGTGCTATGTTAACGCAGCTAAGTTGGAAGGACATTTCCGAGAATCCCCTTCCTTTTATAGTTCTTTGTAGTGCTGGCTACAGGAGACACTGTACATGGGACTTGGAAGGCGGAAGTGAAGCAGCAGCCACACTTTTTAACTCTAAAGGTTGGTGCTGGACGCACCATGGAGCTCGCACGTCTTGCTGCTGATCTGTCAGCTCACCTTGCTGGCATGAGCAAGCAGCTAGGCCTGCAGCTCCTTCAGCCTTCACCGTATCTTCCTTCAGCTTCTCCAAATCCTGGGCCTGCATGTGCAGCCCCAAGGTCAAGAGTGCCAGCCTCTCCTGCAGGTCACCCACAGCATCAAAACTGGATTTGGTGAGAGGCCAGTGCGGGTTCCATTCTGTCCTTGTTCTCATCCACATCTACCTTCCCCTCCCGACTTGCTGCAGATTCAGGTTCAAAAACAGACTCAGAGGCAACAGCCTGCAGCGCCTGCCCTCCGAGCCCCACGATTACAGCAGGTCTAAACTTCTTATTCCTTAGCACGCAAAGTAGTTCTGTTCCTTTGATGGAACTTTACTGATACAAGAGCCAGACCATTTTACTGAGGAAGAAGACAACATGGATGGTATTATCCTCCTCAAATTAATCTATAAATTTAATGTAACTCTCATCAAAATCATAAAAGAGATTTTCTTTTAGCAACTTCACAAAACATTTTCAGATTGGCAGTCGAAAGAGTTAATGCCAATAAACTTGCAAAAGCAGAGTAATATGAATACTGAAAGGTAAATGCAAAGTCTGAGACAGGTCAAGTGTGTGTTTGGGGAAGGCGGAAATGTATGTATAATTCCAAATTGGTAAGGAACAATTATTTCGCTCAGATCCTGTGTCAGTTAGGGTTCTTAAGTGCACGGAAGAGAAAGGACTCTAAGTAAAAGCAAAAACCATTAAAAGGATATTGGGAAATCACAGACTTGCCAGGTTTCAAGAACCAGGCTTCAAACTCTGCCTCAAGCACCTCAGTGAAAATGACACCAGACACCTGTGGTGAAGACCTCTCTGACCCTGAGCCCAGCTTACACTGCCTGACCCATCACCACATATTATCATTGGCATTGCTGCTAGTACTGCCCTATCTGCTGCTGTCATAAAAGATTCTTGGCATATTTGTTTCTTTGCTCTCAAAACTTGGAGTTGGGGGCTTCCCTGGTGGCGCAGTGGTTGAGAGTCCGCCTGCCGATGCAGGGGACACGGGTTCGTGCCCCGGTCTGGGAAGATCCCACATGCCGCGGAGCGGCTGGGCCCGTGAACCATGGCCGCTGGGCCTGCGCGTGCGGAGCCTATGCTCCGCAACGGAAGAGGCCACAACAGTGAGAGGCCTGCATACCGCAAAAAAATAAAAATAAAAAAAATACTGATAGACATAACTATATAAAAATGTAGACTGCTGCATGTCAAAATTAAAGACTAATAAATGGAGGAAATTTTGAACATTTATGATGGAGAAAGATTAGAAGCCCTACTTTACTAAGGGCTTTTAAAACTAACAAGAAGAAAAAATACGTATCCCAATAATAACATGGCAATGTCTATGAAAAGGCAATTTGGAAAAGGAATAAATACAAACGGTCAAAGAAAACTATTAAAAGATTTCAACTTTATTGGTAATCAATTGAATTTAAAACAATGAGATTTCAACATAAGATCGACGAAAGATTGCTAATGATTTGTTTGTGGTGAGGAAACGATCACTCAGTATTAGCAGTTGTATAAATTGGTATAACTCTTCTAGCAGACAATTTGACAATATGTATCAAAAATGATTAATAAATGAGCAAACACTTGACTCAGGATTTCCAATTCTAGGAAATTATCCTAAGAAACGAATTAGATAAATACAAAGAGTTACACATGGATGTTCAGCACAGCATTGTTTATAATAAGGAAAAATTAGAAACTATGTGTCCAAAATACAGGGCTAGTGAAATAAATTCCATACAATTATGCAGTCATTAAAAAAATACTTACTCCCATATTTGTTGACATAGGAAATGCTCAATAGATACTAAAATTTAAAAGGTAGCCTAAAAATAGTATGTAAAATATTACATTTTTGTTAAAAATATGTACATATGCATAAAAAATCTGGAAGGCTGTTCAATTGGCTTGTCCCTCACTAGTGGGCTTACATGTGATCATTACTTTTTTTCCCTTTTCTTTGATTTCATAAAAATTTTTAATGTTATTACTATCATGAAAACAAAACCAATAAAGCTCCTTTGAAAAGTCAGAATTAATAACTCAGACCATGATGCTAAGCTCAGTTTCTTAAAGTATAATTTTTAAAAATGTAGAAACATATTTATAACATTATAAATATTAATAAAATATTAGAATATATAACATTAATAAAATTGTATGCAAATCTCACATCAAATTTATAGTATAATATAAAAATAATGTATTTACATTTATGTATTAGTTGGTACATGAAAAGCCTGTATGAAAGATTTCTGTATCTCCAGATGAAATAAACTTATGCAGGTTCCTTTAAGTTTTTTTATTAGTGCGAAGAATACTTGCTTTGCAGAGAACAACTATTTTGTTAATGACAATGGAATCTAAAACCATCCTCAAATTCTTAGTCATTTGGAAAAATGAAAATTGTTCTCTAAAGCACTAAGATTGAGTTATAGTCTACAGATTCTTCCAGGATTAGGAAATAATGATTTCAAGATACTTTCAACCAAGAGATATGACCAAAATGCAAAAGAAACCTCCAAGGTCATGAATCCTTTCCATATACCTTAGGATTTATAGTTCCACACATCATGAATCAGGTCTCTGCTTTGCAAAGTAAACATCTGACACCTGAATGGATAAAGAAGTCAATGTGTTTAAAGGCTCAGTGTATATAATTTTAAAGTTCATAAAATATTCCTTTGAACCAAAGATAATATCATTATCCCCTTAGCTGGATGGGAACTGGGACACAGAAAGCTTGAATTAATGACCAAGCCAGAGAGGTATAGCCGCAGAGCAATATCCCCCTCCTTCGGTAAGCCGTGGCCTGTAAATTAGCCCTAAGAAAGAAGGCCAGTCAGATGGATGAGTTGTGAGGAGAACGTAGGCTGGGCACAGTATACACAGAGGCCTAACAGAAAAGCTCTTCTGCCGCTCAAACTATGCTTCTGTATGCATTTAATTGCAAATTTATTGTCAAGTCTCATCCTAGAAAGCAGACAAAAGGTCATTATACACCTAATTGCAAATTGCATGATGTCTCTATAAAGCCATTTCATTACATCCATCTTCTTTTACTCACTGAACAATTTTTGTCATCACTAAATATATTTAAATGTACTCATCTAATGTTTTACTCGATGAGTTCAGATACAAAAAAGGATCGAGTAGCTAATTAAGTGTCATGAGCAAAGTGAAACATGAAAAGATCACTTAAGGTATTTAAATGATGATCCAAATTTAAAGCGACGTGAAAAAGAAAAACTTACTGTTTTCCAAATGTCTATATACTGTAGTAGTTTATGAATAGGAACAGATACACATAATGGGGCAGCACAAAATGCATTTTAAATGGAAAGTTTAAACAGCTTGCTTGATGAGAGAGGAACAAAAAGCTCACCTGGGCGAACTCAGAAGCAGATCCTTTCAGCCCTAGTCAAGCCTACAGATGCCTGCAGCACTGCCAACATCTGGACTACAACTTCATGAGACCCTGAGCAGAACCATCCAGCTAAGCCTCTTCCAAAAGTTCTGGCCCAAAGGTACAGTGAGATAATAACTGTTTACTGTTTTAAGCCTCTAAGTTTTGGGGTAATTTGTTATGCAGCATGGATAGCTAAAACAGTAGTTTCTCTTTTCAAGAAAGGTATAATTATGGTCCCAGAAACACAGTTCCGACATCTACTCCACTCCAACTACTGGTGCAGATACTTAGAGTAGATTCTGAGTATGAGACAGTAATTTAGTAGTTGTACTTCATCTTATTTATTGTCTCTGACTAGAACACCTAAATGTCCCATTTTTCTTCTCTCTGATTCCTTTTTCCACTTCCTGCTCCTCCCGCATTAATAGAATGGACTCCAGAACCTCTTAAACTGTAAAACACCTTTATTTTACATATTCACTTTTGTTGGGTAAGTTCATTAAGAGCAGTAATTATAATTTTGTTAAACTTGTCATGCATGAAGTTAATGTGCTCAAGGTGTTTAATATTTCATTATACTAATACAGGGGGTAAGCAGGTTAGCAATCCTCAGCCTGTGAACTGAAGATATTATTTGGAATGATTTCTGCCATAACAGCCAGTTACCCAGATCATAAATGTCTCTCTATGACTTGCGGGAGCCATTTTCGGCAATGGCCAAACTCTGCCACGCACCATTCCCATAAGAGTACTATGCCATCAACTATGGGGTCTTCAAAGTATACCTAGCAGTAATCCTCCCTTTCCTTAACTCGACAAACACATACTTAGCCAGTTACTTTACACACTGTTGTGCATTGTTTGTTAATAATCTCTGACGTTATTCCTACCAAAAAAATAAGAGGTGGCAAATTCCCAACAGAAATGTCCTTTTCTGCTTCACCCCTTCTCCCCCACCCCAAACCCCATCACAAATATTTACAAAAACCTGAGGAAAAAGCACCGTCTAGAATCCGAAAACTGCCTTTATTATGCTTTACAAATAAGTCCTCCTCAATGAACTGTAGTTGCTGTGAAACTTAATATATATTTACTTTCTTTAATGCTATAGTGCTCAAAGCAGATGCCAAATCTAATTCAGCTAATTTGCAAAGAAAGGAAACACAAATCTTGCTCACTTTCACGGATACTCTTCGTAACCTGCATGTAGAATGTTTCTTTCCTATAACCATTACAAATACAGACGATTCTGAATTTCAACAAGTCTTAGCAAATTCCCAAAGTCATTCTTTCCTAAGGTTGGCATGATTCAATAATTTTTAAAATGTCGATTAAGAAAATAGATGGAAAGCCCTGGCGTCTGCAGGGAAGGGAACAAGTTACAATCTCCACAATCACGCCTCCCGGGAGCCTGGGCGCCTTAAGGGCCCTCGTGGCTGGTAAGGTGGCAATGGGCAACTCTGGCAAGATCGCCGGCAACCCGCCCAGAGCCAGGGAAACGCCAGGGGCGCGAAGCCTAGGCGAGGGCTTGACGCCCATGGGATCTATAAGGCGCGACGAAGCAGGAGGGCCGTGCAGGGATCGCGCAGATCCCGGAGACACCGGCCAGTGTCTGTCGAGCACACCCCTCCTGCTCTCGGGTCCCACGCGACTGCCGCCCCTCCACGCCTTCCCCATCGGGAACCTGGATCTTCTAGACTTCAGGTTCAGGTGGTTCCCGCCTCCGGCCTGCCACCTCAGGACGCAGTTTCGCAGCGTCCATACAATCACCCCCCGGCCCGGTCCCTCGCTGAGGATCAGCCGCACCCACCGTCTGCTCCCCCAGCTGAAACAAGCCAGCCGCGCGAACGGCGGCTCCGCCCCTCTACACCCGCTTCCGTCGGTACCATAGAGACGCCGGCCGCGGGCCTGAGCGGCTCTAGCCCGCGACGCAGGCCGATAGGACGCCGGGATACTGGTTCCACTGTAAGCGGCCAGGAACGCGGCTTGAGGGCTCTTAAGCCGAGGGGTTGGGTACCTCGAGTTCCCCTACCGTCGTGCTCCCCAAAAGGACACATTTGGGACGACGGGTGGGAAGTGAAAAGTGCCTTGTTGGTTCCCCTCTCTCGACCCTGAGGATTCATTCTCGGCTTAGCCGGCGCCGTCCACAGCGCGCCCACGCGGCGGCGGGAAGCCGGGGACGCGAATTAACCTCACCGAATATGGGACGCGCGGGCTTCTGCCCAGAGGTGCCGCCGTCTGTCCCGGAGATGTAGAGGTGTTTCCGACTTCCTGCATGGGATCCTTTAGGGTGGGCGTAGGAGAGAGTTTTTCACTCCGCAAGACCGGGCGACTTTGCGGACCTTACGCTCCTCTGTGGCGCTCCACCGCCCCCTTGGGGAGCTCTTGATAATTACTCTTTGGCGCTGTGCGGTATACGTTGGGGGCAGCTTTTTCTTGTGGACAGCAGTGAGAAGGCTAGAACGCTTAATCATGACTACTGAATGCCCAAGAGTCGGAAAAAGAGACAACATAAAGGGTGGCTTGACTCTGATTAACTGGACGGACAAGGTGCAGCTTGTTTAGCGGGTCTGTGGCCAGTTCCCATCCCGACTCCCTGCCTCGGAGTGGTGGCTGCTCTGTGAGCACCAAGGAGACATCGAGCTTGACATGTGGCTCTAGTAAGCACTGGGCGAAAAGCGGGGGCTCAAAGAGGAAAATTTCTTTCTCCTTCCTACCTGGTTTTTCAAAACAAGTGTTGGATGTAATGCAGGGGCGGCAATGGGATTATATTAAGTACATAGTTGAAGGAGACCATAGAGAATCCGAATCTTCTATCTCAAGCAAACTTCTAGGTCTTTCACGGAACCTTAAAGTGTGGCTGAGTTTCTGTTACAGAACTTTTCATTGCTTGTCACACTCTTGGTTCTTAGCCAACGGGAAAGACTCAACTGAGGGAGGAAATTATACATATTTTACCTGCACAGCTTAAAAGCTTATTAAAAATATTACTGAACACATTAACCACAATATTGGGTGCTTTTAGTCATGTTAAGAACAAATATTTTCTGTCTGAATGCAGTAACAGTTTGGCATTACCCTTATGGCAGCATGGGTGCATTTCTTATAGTCTAGGCTTTCTGGAGTTATTTAGGGACAACATAGGTGGTTTCCTGCAACCAAAACAACTTAGTTATTTTCTCTGTGGACAGTCTGCTGCCCAAAGGAACTGTTCATTACACAATACATACTGAGCGCTCTCAATATGCCAGGCACTATGCCTGGTAATAAGACTATAAAATAACTTTACGGAGCTCAAGTTCTAGCGGACGATATAGACCACAAAGAAGTTGAATGACTGAAATATGTGCTCTAAAGGAAGTAAACATGGTGATGTAATAGTAACTGGGGGAGGCCCCTCTGAGGCAGGGATATTTGTGCTGAGACCTGAAGGTGGCAGGGAGTCCACTGTGAGCTAAAGAGAGCATTGTGCCCATTCAAATTGCTTACATTACCTCTCCTAACCTACTACACTCTGCTTGCTTTGCTCTCTATTTTTCTCGTTGTTTCCTCTGTTGCTTCTTCTCTTTTATGTGAAGAGACTGGTCTTTTCAAGAAATCATAAGTTAATTTGAACATTTCTGATTATGTCTGGTATAGTCTTGAAGTCTTTTTAGATGTATGGTTTTGTTCTTTCCCAAGAGACAGGTGTAATACATAGCACTTTTGGTGAGCTCATTCCTCTTTTGGTTTCATACACTTTGTAGCATAAATCTTTGGAGATGTTCAAAACAAATGAAAATATCTGGTACATGAGATAGTCCAGATAAAATTTAGTCTTAGCTAAAGTGCTCGATTCTTAGCTTGAAGCAATATTGCCCACATTAAGGTTTTTCGTTTTGTTTATTTAAGATCTAATTCTCTTTTCATGGTTCTACTGAAAAATACTTGCAGTAGAGAGACTAAATAGCAAATGATCAATGTACACAATTCTGCATAAGTAAAATGAAAGAAACTTGATTAACAGTGAATGCTCCACAAGACAAAACAGCAACTACAGTTTTATAAAATTTTTTCTCAAATCTGAGATAAGAAATTGTTCAAATTTTTTAAATAGTTCTTTATTAATAAAATACATATTTTAAAATTTACAAGTCAGGTAAAATACCTCCAAAGTTAAATGTCATTTCTCATAAAATCATTGTACAGAAGTCATATATATAATTTCTTGGCTTTCTAGTAATTTTCTACCAGTCGCTTGAAATAACATCCTCAAGGTTTAATAATATATTGTAATAATTCCATATTTCACCTTTTAGAGTTTGATAGAAGACAGTCAATATCCTGAAGGATTTCAGAGGTTTTTTTCAATGCCACTGATACACTCTTTTCATTAACTTCTTTTAGCAAGTTTTCTGAAGATTTTGGTTTACAGTGATCCAAAGACTGTTCATTTTTCTTGTTAGAAATCTGGCTTAGGACACCACTGTTCTCCAATAATACTAAGTTTCTTAGTTAAGGAGCTTTTTCCCCATATTTTTCATTACAATTGTTTTTAATTCAGAAAGACTAGCCTTCATATTAAAATATTATTTCTCCATTGGGAGGAAGATTTCTTGGATTCACAATACAGTTGGGACTTCAGAATTTATCAAGTCTATCCCTTATAGATGAAGAGACTAGTTAGGACTATAAGAGGGGGAAAGGAAAAAAGAGTATGTATGTCTGTATTTGGATGGAAGTTTGGTGACAGGGAGGAAATAAAAGAATTAAAACCTCAGTAACATTTCTTTAAATGAAGAAGTGATATGGGAATAAAAGGGAACCAAAGTAGGGGTGAGAGGAATACAAACAATCTGTGTAGGGTATTTTTAACTTAAAACATCTAAAGTGAAAAGAATCTGTCCTCTGTTGCAGAGCTACTTTATTATTTGAATAGGATTATGGAAAAATAACAGGATAAAAGAAATTTAGATGAGTGGGATAGGAATGTACAGAACAAAAGGTTTAATAAGAAAAAGAAGTAAGAGTCCAGTCCAAGCTGGTGATGTAGGAGGTTCCTGAACTCACCTCCTCCCACAAATGTGACACTGAATCTACAGCTACACATGGAGAAATTCTCGCTGTCAGAAATCCAGGAACTACCCGAGTGACTCCTATACACTGAGTGAATAAGAATATATCCACAATTAAATGGGTAAGAAAGGTTGAGACACACTTTCACTATAAGCCCCACCCTTAGCACAATAGGGGGGAACTCACAATTCCCAGCTTCTCCCTGAGGAGTAAACAGTTTGCCCCAAGATCTAATGCTCCAACTTTTAAGACTCCTAAGTGTGGGACAGGCCCCTAAAACTCCTAGTTCTGAGCAGACAGAAACACCCATCTCCCAGTCTTTCCCTCAAAGAGGGCTATTTGCATACTTTAAAAGCTGCTGCCTGAGGTATGCCTATCTGCATGTTTTAAAAGCTTCTAATTTAGCATGTGCCTAGGGGCTGAATGTGATCCTCCCTGGAGACTCAGGAGGCTGGCAGATGATATCTCCACATTCTTTCTCTGGCCTACTCAAGGTTGCTGCTATCTCCCTGGAAGGAGCTTATACACAAAAGAAAATGTCAGTGAAACAAAGAGCTGGGTTTTTTTTGCAAAGATAAAATAGACAAACCTTTAGCTAGACTTATCAAGAAAAAAGAAAACTCAAACAAATAAAATTAGAAATGAAAGAAGAGAAATCACAACCAATACCACACAATACAAAGGATCATAAGAGACTACTATGAACAATTATAGGCCAAGATATTGGACAACCTAAAAGAAACGGATAGATTCCTAGAAACATACTGAATCCAGGCTGATTACTAGTAAGGAAATTGAATCAGTAATCAAATACCTCCCAACACAAATGGTTTCACTGGTGAATTCTACTAAATATTTAAACAAGAATTAATACCAATCCTTCTCAAACTCTTCCAAAAAATGGAAGAGGAGAGAATATACCTCAAAACTAATTTTACGAGGCCACGGTTACCCTGACAACCAGAACCAGATAAAGACACTACAAGAAAAGAAAATTACAGGCCAGTATCTCTGATGAACATAGATGCAAAAGTCCTCAACAAAACATTAGCAAACCAAATTCAACAATATATTAAAATGGTCATACACCATGATCAAGTGGGATTTATTCTAGGGATACAAGGATGGTTAAACATATGAAAATTAATGTGGTACACCACATTAACAAAATGAAGGATAGAAATCATATGTCAATAGATGCAGAAAAACACTCAACAAACTGGGTATAGAGGGAACATACCTGAACATAATAAAGGCTATATATGATTAGCCTACAACTAATATCATATTCAACAGTGAAAAGCTGAAAGCTTTTCTTCTAAAATAAGAAATAAGACAGTAATGCTCACTCTCAACCCCTTTTATTCAATATAGTACTGGAAGTCCCAGCCAGAGCAATTAGACAAAAAAAAAAAAGAAGAAATAAAAGGCATACAAATCAGAAGGGAAGAAGTAAAGCTGTCTCTATTTGCAGATGATATGATATTATATATAGACTCTGCTAAAGTCTCCACCAAAAACCTGGTAGAACTAATAAATTTAGTAAAGTTGCAGGATACAAAATCAATATAAAAAAATAAGCTGCATTTCTATACATTAATAATGAATTACCTGGGCTTCCCTGGTGGCGCAGTGGTTAAGAATCTGCCTGCCAATGCAGGTATATGGGTTTGAGCCCTGGTTCGGGAAGATCTCACAGGCCGCGGAGCAACTAAGCCCGTGTCCCACAACTACTGAGCCTGAGCTCTAGAGCCCATGAACCACAACTACTGAGTACACGCGCCACAACTACTGAAGCCTGCATGCCTAGAGCCCATGCTCTGCAACAAGAGAAGCCACTGCAGTGAGAAGCCCGCACACCACAACAAAGAGCAGCCCCCGCTTGACACAACTAGAGAAAGCCTGCGCACAGCAACGAAGACCCAATACAGCCAAAAATAAATAAATAAATAAAATAAATTTATAAAAATAAATAATGAATTATCAGAAAAAGAAATTAGGAAAACAATTCCATTTACAATTACATCAAAAAGAATAAAATACCTAGGAATAAATTTAAACAAAAAGGTGAAAGATCTGTACATTGAAAACTATAAGACATTAGATGAAACAGAATAAGACACAAATAAATGGAAAGATATTCTGTACTCATGAATTGGAAGAATTAATATTGTTAAAATGTCCATACTACACAAAGCAATCTACAGATTCAATATAATATTCAATGTATTGAACAATACAAAATTCTAATGGCATTTTTCACAGAAATAGAACAAACAGTACTGAAATTTGTATGGAACCAAAAAATACCTCAAATAGCCAAAGCAAACTTGAGAAAGAACAACGCTGGAAGTTTTCTGATTTCAAACTATGGTAATCAAAACAGTATGACATTGGCAGAAACCAGAAATATAGATCAATGGAACAGAATAAAAAGTCCAGAAATAAAGTCACGTATGTCTGTAATGGTCAATTAATTTACAACAAACAGTCAAAAATATACAATGGAGAAAGGATAGACTCTTCAATAAACGATGCTGGGAAAACTGGACCTCTACCTTACACCATACACAAAAATCAACTCAAAATGGATTAAAGACTTGAATGTAAGACCTGAGACCATAAAACCCCTAGAAGAAAACATAGGGTGTAATAAACTCCTTGACATCAGTCTTGGCAATGACTTTTTGACACCAAAAGCAAAGAAAACAAAAGCAAAAATAAACAAGCGGTACTTGTCAAACTAAAAAGCTCTTGCACAGCAGAGGACACCTTCAACAAAATGAAAAGGCAACCTATGGAATGGAAGAAAATATTGCAAATTATATTTCTGATAAGAGGTTAATATCCAAGATATTCAAACAACTCATACAACTCAATAGCAAAAAAAAAAAAAAAAAAAAAAAAATTAAAAAATGAGCAGAGGAACTGAATAGGTACTTTTCCAAAGACATACAGATGGCCAACAGGTACATGAAAAGGTGCTCAACATCACTAATCATCATGGGAAATGCAAATCAAAACCAATGAGATATCACCTCACACCTGTTAGAACGGCTATCATCAAAAAGATAAGACATAACAAGTGTTGGTAAAGATATGGAGAAAAGAGAACCCTTGTGTACCTTGGTAGAAATATAAATTAGTACAGCCACTGTGGAAAACAGTATGGAAGTTTCCTCAAAAATTTACAAATAGAACTACCATATGATCCAGCAATCTTACTTCTGGGTATATATCCAAAAGAAATGAAAACAGTCGGGGCTTCCCTGGTGGCGCAGTGGTTGAGAGTCCACCTGCCGATGCAGGGGACACGGGTTCGTGCCCCGGTCCGGGAAGATCCCACATGCCGCGGAGCAGCTGGGCCCATGAGCCATGGCCACTAAGCCTGCGCGTCTGGAGCCTGTGCTCCGCAACGGGAGAGGCCACAACAGCGAGAGGCCCACGTTCCGCAAAAAAAACAAAAACAAAAACAAAAAAATAGAAATGAAAACAGTCTATTGAAGAGACAGCTGTACTCTTTTGTTCACTGCAGCATTTTTCACAATAGCCAAGATATGAAGACAACCTAAGTGTCCACTGTTGGATGAATGGATAAAGAAGATGTGGTACATATACATACACACAATGGAATACTACTCAGCCGTGAGAAAGAACGAAATTCTGACATTTGCAACAACACGGATGGACCTTGACGGCATTTTGCTAAGTGAACTAAGCTAGACAGAGAAAGACAAATACATGGTGTCACTCATATGTGGAATTTTTTAAAAAGTCAAACTCATGGAAACAGAATGTAGACTGATAGTTGCCAGGGGCTGGGGGTGGGGAAAGAGGGAGAGGTTGGTAAAAGCATATGAACTTTCAGCTATGAGATGAATAAGGTCTGAGGATCTAATGTATAACATGGTGACTGTAGCTGATAGCACTGTGTTGTATGACTGAGGTTTGTTAGGAGGGTGGAAATCAGATGTTCTCACCACCACCTACCCCGGGAGGGTTGGTGAGGTAGAGGAGAGGAGGAAGATAGATATGTGAAGTGATATATGTGTTAATTAACAAGACAGGGTGATCCTTTCACAATGTGTATGTGTGTCAGGTCACTATGATATACTATTTAAGTATCTTATAATTTTTTCAATTATACCTCAATAAAGCTGAAATTTTTTACAAATAATAGTATATAAAAATCCTACAAATTTTAAAAAAGAAAGAAGTCAGAGACAGTTCTCAGTTATAATTTAGAATATAATTATATAAGTGTGAAAGTCTCCATAGGACATCTTGACCCCAGTTCACTGTCCTTTGCTGAGTTAAACCCAATGAAAAGTACAAATGCTAACATGATGTACCTCCTATAGACAAGATACATCTTAAATTACAATCTTAAATATTATTCAATAAAGCTCTGTAATATATAAGTATGGATTAATATAAAGTACAGAGTCATGAATTAAGCCTACAATGGAAAGAGAGAAATTATGCAGGACAATACATTCTGTTTAAAGGATACAGTTAAACTTCTGTATCTTTTCAAGTTCAGAAGCCACAGACCTGTGCAAAAAAAACCTCATGCTAGTTGTCTGATTCTTTTATATAAGTATGCACAATATTTCAAATGAGCATACTTAATTTTTTTTTCATAAAGGTTAGAATTTTTGACATAAGAACCTAGAGGTTAAGAATTCTCTTTATATTGGCTTTATTTAGCAACAAATCACCTTGACTCAACTGATGCTTACTGAGTGCCTTTCACGAGTAAGGCAAGTGAATAAAAGTCCTCCACCTCCAGGACTTTTGAATTAAGTATTGAGGTTTGAAGGTAATGAGCCTTCCTGCTACAACTCAGTACTGACATGGCATATCTTCTACTTTCCTCCTCATGGTTTACTAAAACTTTAAAAACCTACTAAAATCTCATCACTTCTATGAAAGAAATACTCTCTCCTTTGAATTCCTACAGGAGTATGTTAATTAATCATAAACTTCTTTGTAATGCTTTCTCTTGAACTATTTAATTTTCTGATCTTCATACCTAGATAGTTTCTTTGGAGGAGAAGGGATCTTACACATATAGTTAAGACCTCATTTATATGGAACTCTTAGGGAATGGACGGTCTCCAGGGCCAACTTTTTATACGACTGAATTAGGTGTCAAAACATAATAACTACTTTCTATTAAATTTCTTCTGGAATAGACTACCATTTCACTGTTTTCTTAAGCACAGTATACTAAACATTCTCTTCTTGACTTGAAGGGTTAATATATGAACATTAGCCCTTACCATGTTCCACAGAAACAGATACTGGGGCAACTGGTGTGGGATAGAAGGCTAAATGTACACAAATCCAGCAGAACCTCTTATGTGTGTGTTCTTTGTGTTTTCCCTCATCACTAGATGAAATATGAGCAGTGGCACACAACTAGAAAATAGTGTAACTGGACTAGCTCTGCAAAATTAATGAGGACATTCATGCTAAAACATCTCTTTATTCAAGTCACTAGAAAAGTCTTTTCACAGCTCACAATAGGGTATACGACTTGTCTGCTTTACTGGCAGACAATGGACCACATGCACCTCATCAGCCTGCACTCTTTCCTTGTACTCCAGCCTATGAACGGAGAATAAAAGAGATCTTTCATCATTTTAAGCATCTGTAGTAAAAACCTGGATATGACTTACTCCAAAACCCGCCGACTCTTCATCATTGCAAAACACACTCCCCCTGCCTTTTTTAAACATGAGACACATTTTCTGGGTACACCCAGAACCATACAAACTACCTTTAATGCTGTCACTCATATGATAAACCAACGTCTTACAAAATATCTCCTGTACTATTTTTTGACAAGCATTCCTATTAAAAAGTTGAACGAGTAAGCTAATAATATAAGGTGAGTTGGAAATAAAATATTGAAATACAATTTAGGTAGCTGTATATTATGTTTACAGCTGAAATACAATTTAGGTAACTGTTTATTATGTGATCTCTTCTCTCCCTTCAACCTATCCACTTTGACAAGAAAACAAGAATCATCTGATTCTTGTGGAGATGTCTTAGGCTTTGGGAGGGGAATGGAGCTGTTCAAGTGCCGTATCTCCCCTCCCCCCTCCTCAATTCCTGTCTCCCCTCTGCTCCGCGTTGCTTCCACCCATACATAGCTGCTTTCACCAATCTGTACTTCTCTTACCCCCTCACTTCTCAGTTTGTCTTGACAGTTATCCTCTTCTAAGCTTTCATATAAAAAGGCTAGCATTTTACAAACTTTGCCAGCTGAGCAATGATGAAGTAACCAATTTTATAGCCATGTACAATTTCCCTTTCGTCCCAACTATGTTTTTTGCTAGCTATTAAGGCAACTTTTCTGCTCCCAAACTGTAGCTGAAGAGAGGGACCTGGAAAGCTGAATCCTTAAGATATCTGGATATTCAAATAACATCTACTGATTTGATTGTACCTCTTTCTCTAAGTAACTTAGGAAAAGGTGATAAAAATCAAGCTTATTGTATATATATTTTTTCACCATGCACTAAGACACCTTACAGCTTACTTTATTCTTTTTATTTATTTATTTGGCTGTGCCAGGTCTTAGTTGCGGCACGCAGGATCTTTAGTTGCAGCATGTGGGCTCTTAGTTACGGCATGTGGGATCTAGTTCCCTGACCAGGGATCCAATCTGGGCCCCCTGCATTGAGAGTTCGTAGTCTTAACACCTGGACCACCAGGTAAGTCCTCTTACAACTTACTTTAATTTAAAGCTTCCTAAATTGTTCCTGATATCCTTCTTTTCCAATATAATCAGATTATACTCTTGCAGTGACACTAACCTTCCTAAGGCTCTTTCTTCCTGTCATTTTTCCATATAGGAACTTGTAATTCTATGAAGTCTGAATTCCTCTATTGATTACAAGGTCTATTCCTATCCATCAGAGTCACACTACACCCAAGCAGGTAAGTGTGTGCTCCATAAAAACTAACTTCTTACTATCTCCACAAGCCAAAATACCCGTTTTTACCTCTGCCCTTGCTTCCTCCCTAAAATGTCTTAATTTCCCTAAATATTCCTTCGGAGCCCAGTTCTAGTCCCATACACACTGAAAGGCACACAGGAGGGACTGAAATCTTGCTTTATTTGTTGATTTATCAATTAATTTGGGGGAGGCAATTAATATAATAGAAATTATTTAAAAATCAACTTTTCCTGAAAGCTTGTTATGTTAGTCAACATTTTATTTCCTTTAATATTACTAAGATAAAAAAATATATATCCTCTAAATTTTTCCATAAAGTTTTCAGGATGAATTTATTACACTAAAAGAGTCACCCATTTTGATATGAAGTTTTCAAATCTTCAGATGAAATATACTATGATGAAATGTAAAATGAGATATCCAATTAAAGATATTTTCAAGATTTAAGCTATCAAAACATCATAGGAGTTAAATATATTTAACTAAGAGAAAGCTTTTTTGGGAAAAAGAGTCAGTTTACCTTTTAACATTTTAATTTTTGAGGATTACTTGGCTCTTCTACACAGATTAAGTTTAAAATAAATACAAATACCAGTTTTCTTCCGGAACAGAAGATGAAGGATGTGTAGGCATTTCTTTCTGACTAGTCTGGGTCAGTCTTCTGCACCATGATATTACTGTTGTCACATATCTAGATTGAATACATTAAGACAGATATTTGAAAAACGAACTTGTAGAATATTTATAAAAGCATTTAAAAATTGGAAAAATCATTAAGACAGTTTGGGAAAAAAGAATAAAGAAAAAATTCTAAAGTAGGGCAATTTTTAAATCGTTTTCATTGGAAAAAGAAAAAGCAAGTTTTTCTCATTCATCAGGAATAAGATGATTTACTCACATATATGATTAATAAAGATGAGATTTAAGAATCAGAACACAGGTTAACACTTGGATTTCATTCAAAGTTCTAATACCTAAATTCTCCTTTTAGTTTTTCAAAGTAAAATGAATTTCATTAAATTTTATCATGAAAATGTCTTTACACACAAGACTAAGTGAGCATTTGCTTTCTAAAATTTAAACCAGAACACACATGTTAATGCACACACACACACATCCAGAATTACATATAACTCATCAAACACACAAAACAAGTATCAAGTTCAATAAAATGAATGATTTGGAGTGACTGGCTGAAATAAATAGTTAATGTTTGCTAAACAGACACTATCTTTTGAGGCAACTTATTCAAACTAGCAATGAAGGTTGGAGCATTTAAACCAAAATGCAATAACTCCCAACAGAAAAATAAATTCAAGAGGTAAAAAAAGCAATTGTTTTGTGAACATCCTCAAGTAAAATCACTAACATGTCAAGAACATCACAAAGAGAATGATTATTATAACAAATTACATAAGCCAAAAGAGAAAAAGCATATTCATAAAAAGCTGATTTCAAGAATCTTCTCCATTTTAAGAATAATCGTTAGCTAGTTTGTTTTATTTCACTTTACAGAAATAATACATACGTTTAGTTATTTGTGGCTGTAAGCCTTAGTTTAAATTGGTTAGGGGATTAATTAGTTAACTGGTTAACACAGCTGACCACAGTCCAACCTCCACAGCAAGCCAGTTATATCTATAACACATTTCTTTTGAAAAATCACTAGAGTACAAATGGAAATGATTAAAGCTGACCTGATCTATTTAGTTATGCTAGAGACCAATATAACTGTAAACCCTGAAACCTGCTGAGGAATTCCCTGGAGGTCCAGTGGTTAAGACTCTGCGCTTCCACTATAGGGGGCGTGAGTTCGATCCCCAGTCGGGGAACTAAGATCCCACAAGCCACACGGTATGGCCAAAAAAACAAAAACAAAAACAAAAACAATGCAGCTACTGAAACCCGCTGAAATGACTTTATGCATTTTCCACATGGAAAAACTAAAAATATATACAACATTTAAATAATGTTTTTATGCTTCCTCTCTGTCTAAAAGGAAGTTGTTTACTAACATGAAATTATTTTTTTAATTGCTTTCCAGTACCTTTCATACGGTCCAGGGTGTTGAATCTGAATTAACTGATTTTGTCCATCAGGAAAAGTTAACTTACACCAACCTAAATTGAGACCTCGATTTACCTTAAGAAGCAAGGGGGAAAGGTAAGTTTTAGTATTCTAGAACTGAAAAACAAAACCTTCTTTTTAATTAAGTTTCAGTAAAAAAAAAAAAGAAGTAGATGAATCATTAAAACTTTATTTTGACTAACTTAAAAGTTTTGTTTTACATGGGATATGGGTATTATTTAACCACCACCCTTATATAGATAATTATCAAAAGAACAAAAATACTAGTCCCTCTCTCTATAATGAGTTACCTTTATAAAAATGATGATTTGTCACACCTTTCTGATTTCTGCTAGGAAATCTAATGAGATCAGTAAAGCCTCTTGACAGATTTTATACTTCAAAAAATAGAGATACTGTGGTACTTCATTTTCTTTGTACTATTTCCACAGATTAAAAATAAATAAATAAATAATAGATTTAAGTCTGAAGTATAATTACCTGTCTCTTTTCAATAAGAGAGCTGAAATTCCAATTCAGGGTTAGAGTAATGCCATCTAAAAAGACAGCATGTACTTTGTCATCAGAGTATGCAAGAAATCTTCCCACGTTGGGTATGAACGATTCTCTCAAAAGCAAAGGCAGTATATTGCTATCATTTATCCCAGGTACCTAAAACCAGAAAATAAAAATAGCAAGAAAGACAGTTATCCACTAATAAGATTGAAATGATTAATGAACACTGAGGCAACTTCAGATTCTCATTCAGAAGTTGAATATTGTAGAACCCTTATGGATGCTTTGACTTTTCCAGAAGTGGCTACCCAAAAGAGTCTATTGTAAGCAGATTAAGTACTAATACCTTTGGAAAGTCACCATTCTGCTGAACTTTACATAGAAAATAGACAAAGATTAGGAACTACAGCAACATATAGGTTTATAATCAAAGCAGTATAGATACAGAAATCAAGGTCTGAGAATCACTTCCTCCAAGTCAGCATTAAAAAAAATTTACTTTTACAGTTATGGAAATAGAATGAATACTGTAATATGTTTCAAAATAACTATGTTTTCACATACTTCAAATCCAATCAATTCCCCTGTCCTCCCCCTCTAAGAAAAAAGAAACAACAAACTATATACAGTAAAAGTATAACATAAAAGCCCAGTTTTGCAGTGTTTATCTATTAAATGGATTTTTTAAATAAACCAGTATTAATATTACAAAGACTTTCTCACATGACTTAGATGAAAGTAATTTGAACTTATATGTATGTATACAAATAATAAAGCAATTAAAAATATCTTGCTTTTAAAATAATTTAAGATACCATTTTCCAGCAGCATATATGATAGTTATGGCTTAAAGAAAGCTTCATCTTGGCACAATGCTGAAGAATTCTGTCAACAAGAAAAATACTACTTAAACATTTGCAAATAATGTCATTTTCCAATTCTAGCAACCCATTCTCACTGCTATACAACATTTTAGGCAAGTAACTTGTTTCCACAATAATACGTTTGGACCTCTTTCTTCCTTAAGCCCCTAGAAGGGAACTACTACTGTTGCTTCCCTTTGTGCTAATCTTACATAATTAAGGTTATTCCTCTAATTTTTAGCAATGAAATGACTCCAAATGGAGAGGATTTTCAGAATTTGCTCCTTTTTAAGAAGTGACAGATTCACAGCACCTGAAAGGTTTAGCATAGTCTAAGAGTGGTGGGGATATGAATCAACTGTCCCTAGAAAATCAAATGACCAGTTCTGCTCCTTCAAATCTACTTTAGAAGTTGCTTAAACATAAGTTTATAAAACAAATAATTTAATTCAACAATCCACTTTCATTCCTCTCGGTGCCACAGACTGATTAATGAATTAAAAAACATATGAACCAAAGAACCAAACTACAGTTCACCTTCTGTTCATTCTCAGAAATCATTATTACTCCTAGGATAATAAAGAAGTATGAAAATTCAAATGTATCATCAAATCTTCAACTTGATTCCAAGGAACAATCATGATGCCACACTTACCTAGAGAAAAGGCACTTATTTTCTTCCAGCAGTTGCTTGCCATATGTGGATGTTTCTCCATATTTAACTTCAAATTTCAAAGCCAGAAGTACTTTTTTTTTTTTTAATAATTGGGATTTTGTTGTTGCTGTTGTTTTAATCTTTATTTATTTATTTGGCTGTGCCGGGTCTTGGTTGTGGCACAAGGGATTTTTGTTGTGGTATGTGGGATCTTTAGCTGCGGCATGCAGGATCTTTTAGTTGTGGCATGCAAACTCTTAGTTGCAACACGTGGGATCCAGTTCCCTGACCAGGGATCGAACCTGGGCCCCCCTGCATTGGGAGTGTGGTAGCCACTGGACCACCAGGGAAGTGCCAAGAAGTACTCTTATAATGACATTGTGATCACTTTATTTTATAAATGATGAGACCAGAAAAGTTGACAGATTTTACTAAAGACATTTCCACTGTACCCACCAATTCTTAATCTTATCCGAACCACTAGAAAATGTATCAAGTTTCTCAGACACATAACACTTGATTCAGTTGAACGTGAAGCACTTACCTGGTTGCCTGTTTAATTAGAGAACAAACAGAAAATGGACTTCCTGGTCTATCTGGAGGAAGGTTATTTACTGAATAAGTTTTCTCTTCTCTCTGTAAATTAGTTTAAAATTTTAAAAAAGATTCAATAATAAATTTTGGCCATTATTACTTAGCTATTTTTTTTCCTTAAAATATGTATTTATACAGTGAAAAGGCAAGCAGTTATTTTAAGTTAATCAACAGCCCATAAAAGGTAACTTTAAAAGGTATTTTATGATGCTTTTCCATTTTCCCTTTTTTTTTAAAAGTCTAGAATTCCTCCTATCAAAAGTTATCCTACTCAAAAATTACATTCTAATAGCCTATAACTTACTGCTCAATTTAAATCTTGGCTGTACTCAAATTAACAAACTAATTTCCCTGTGCATTAACAGGAAACCTACCATAAGCCCCATTTTCCCTTTAGACAAAAAAAAAAAAAAGAAGGCGGCGGCTAAATAGGCTTAAAAAACTGTTTTAATTACCATTTTAATTGAATGACTATATCATTTTGTTGTATTTTATTAATGGAAGAACAATTGCTAGTTTGTGTAAGACAATATTATTATTTACAAGCTCAACTTCTTGAATTAGAAAAAAATGTTGTTTTGTTATTCCCTCTGAATTTCCTCTTTCTGAGACTCTTTCATGCTAGTGTTTACCAGGACTCTGTCTCCAGCCTTCTCTTCTGATTTCCCGTTTCTTCTTGGGTAATCCCAGGAGGGTCCAAAACTGTGTTCATAATAAATATCACAACAGCAACAACTAACATTTATTAAACAGATGATAATATGTGCTAGGTGCTATGCTATGTAGTTTACAAAGGATTATCTCATTTACTCCTCAAAATAATCCTGAGAGATATGAACTACTAACGTCTATTTTTTAGATAAGGAAACTGAGGCTTGAGGGCTAAGTAGTAGTAGAGGTCTGAATTGAACCACAAGAGAGTGTTGCCTATACTCTACCATCAGTGAGAGAAAATAAGCTTCAAAGTCGGAGCTGGATTCAAATCACAGGTGTGCCTTTTACTACTATAATGATGGGCAGGTTATACAAACTTGTGTTAAGTCTCAGTGCCTACAACCTATGAAATGGGGATACTACCTTGTATTCATCCTTCTCTGTGATACAATCCACATTGTCCCGAGGATTAATAAAATAATACATATATAAAGCAACTGGGACAGAATTTAGTCTATAGTATGGTACTCAAAAATAATCTCTCCTCTTTTATCCTGGACTGTAGACTTGAATATCTAAATCTCTACCAGATATCACAAAGACATTTCAACTTCAACATGTCAAAATGAAATTACCTTCCCTTCAAAATCTGCATTTTTTCCCTCTCTCCTACTTCATATTTACCTCTGGTATGTCAATCATTACATGTTATTCCCTCTTCCTAGAACTCAGCTCCCTCCCTCCATCGCCTCCCTTTGTCTGACTAACTCCTACTTTTCCTTCAGCATCAGGGAAGCCATTAAGGAGGTCCCATACGCTAGGTGAAATCCCCTAGTTATGTCTACAAGCACAGAAAACCTCTATTCCTGCTTCTTGGTTTCCATTACAATTTCAATTTAATGTTTTATACTTAATGTTGGTCTTCTCTGCTAGAATGGAGCTTCGTGAAGGTAGGGGCTGAATCTGTTTTGCTCAGCTAAGTCACATGGTAGGCACTCAAAATATCACACCTTAATTATTTATGTCCTTCTCTATCGGATACTGAGTCCCTCGAAGGTTCTTGTCTTTTTCCACTGCCTAATTTCATCAATTCTAAAATGCTTATTTTTCACAATTTAACCTCTCTGAAATAAAGATGCATCTTACAATTAAGAGTTTCTTTCAATTACTATCAGGCAGATGGGAATGAACTATAATAGAATTTAAATCTTTTATGGAAATCTCTTGGTAACTTCAAAAAATGCCATCATCAATACACTTTTGGTTTAAAAATTTTTTTGGTTTAATCCAGTGCCTGGTACCACCACTCATTGATTAATTCAATAACTTGGCATCATTTTCAACTCCTTCCTCATCCCCAATATCCCGTTCAGGCATTAGTTCTGTCTCCTTAATACTTCTTGGGTCCATTCTTATCTTTCCATTCTCATTACCACTGCCTGGCCCTCATACTTCCTTCTCTGCACTACTATACATGTCTTCTAACTGGTTCTACAGCTTGAAGTGCCACTGCTTCCCCATCTCAGTTCATCTTCCTCTGAAAAGACCTAACAAAAATATGATGTCACTTCCCTACTTAAATCCTTCAGTGGCTCTCCAAAAGCAATAGGGTTTCTCATGCTCCATTAATGAACTGGCTCAACTTGGTCTAATCTCTTCTGTGGACATTTCCCCCACCATTCTACCTCTGTTTTAGTCTACTACAGCCTACCATTTCATTTCCTTCAGCATTCCATACTGGCCCCAGACTCTTGCCTCCAGTTAGATGACATTTATCTACTGTTCTATGAACTAGTAAAATAGTGTGTTGAACAAGACAAGGCTTACCTCTAGGTGGGTTAGTTAGTAAACAAACATTGATCAATATGAAAATGTCACAAAGTACTAAATGCCAAGAAGAAAAAAAGAGGAGGATACCTTGATAGGGAGTGTCATGGGTAGCTTCTTTAATCTGGATAGTCAGGAAAAGCTTCCTTGGGGAGGTGGCATTTAAATAGAAATTCTAATGACAAAAGGCCAGCCATGCAAAGAGTTGAGCAAGAACAGTGTTCCCTTAGCTATATGCTCCTCTAACATCCATCCCTCTTTTGCATAACTCCTCCTGCCATGTCTTCCTCCAGAAGGCTTTCCTGGAGCCTCCCAAACAGGGTCAGGTACCCTTCCTTATGTGGACCCAAAGCACCAAGTGTTTATCTCTATGGAAGCACTTACACTGTCAGTCCCTGTCAATCTTTCCTCTTTAAATTTTTAATTATACAAGCAATGATACATTACTACATTTGGGGAGGGGGAAAGAGTTCAAAAATATAAGATTTCAGTCCCTCCCAACTCTTCCTCCCTCACAAAATCCCAGATTCCTCCCCAAAAGTAACCACTTCAGTTTAGTTTTTATCTGCCCAGATCTTTCCCTGTGCATTTACACATGTATTATATACAGTAATATAATTGGGTTTGGGGTTTGTTTTTTGTTCTTTACACAGAAGATATCATTGTACATCTTCTCATGCAACTTTTCTTTCACTCAACAGCATTTTGGAGATCTTTCAATATCTGTCTTTCTATGCGTCTACATCTTCCTCACTCTTTTAAACTGCTTCCAACATTCCCACGACCTGATCACCACAGCTTATTTCACCATTTTCTACTGATGAACATTTAGATTACTTCCAGTTTTTCGCTACTACAAACAAGGCCACAGTCCACATCCTTGGCCATGCTTCTTTGTATATATGTGCTCATAGTTTTCTAGGATAGATACCTTAGAAGCAGAATTTCTAGCCAATTTTACTTGATATTATCAAGTTGGCCTTCATGAAGGCTGAATCAATTTACACTCCAATTAACACTATGAAAGCACCCCTTTCCCCCATACCCTTGCTGGCAGTAGATATTATCAACCTTTTGACAATTTGATGAGTGAAAAATATTATATCATTGTTATTTTAATCTGCATTTCTTTGATGCAAGTAGTAAAGTTGAACATGTCTTCAAATACTATGGGTTACATGGCATAATCATTCTTATCCTTTGCTCATTTTTCTGTTAGGTTTTTTTCTGGTCTTTTTATTAATGATTTATAGTGTACAATATTTTCTTCCAGGCCTTTGTCTTTTTTACTTTATCTAATTTAACAAAAGTTAAATATTTAAAATTTAACATACATTTAAAAATTTCAAGCTGATCAAACTTTTCTTTATGCCGTCTGGTTTTGTGTATTGTACTTAAGAAGGCCTTCCCTATCACAACACTATAAACACTGTCCTTTTATTTTCTTTATTAATAAATATAAAGTTTGGTTTCTTACATTTAGCCCTTTAATCCACCTGGAATTTATTTTGGAATATGGGTTAAAGTAAGGAGCAAACAATTTTACTCCCAAAATCTTTTCACTCAAGTAGACAGAGAAGAATGAATGTGTTGCTCACTGGGGTCTGAGTGTGTAAAGCCCAAAGCAGTCCACCACAAAGGCACAACTAACTTGTCTGGAAGTTTTGTTTTATCTCCAAAGCACATGTGATATGTTTGCTTCAGTATAAAAATTATCACCCCCTCCCCACGACACCTTTGAGTAAAACCGAAGCTCCAGGAAGATGTTCTGTATTTGCCTTGTAGTTTTTTGAACTCTCGATACATAGCAGTCAGTAGTGTGGATGTATATGCATGCCCATTCTATTTGCCTGTTTACTGAATCATCTCATGCACTACACATGTGTGTGCGTGCACACGCACACACATACACACACTACTGGTCATGCTTTCATCTCATTTGCCTGTTTGCCTGACTGACTGACTACTAGACTGTGAACTCTTGACTGCAAGAACGCTTCACCTTTACCCAGTGCTTAACAGAGTGCCTGCCTATGAATGTTCAATTAATATTTATTGAATAAATACTTTCCTACAAATAGACTTCAGTAGGGAATCTGCTCTAATATATACTAAAATATTTATGAATAAAATGATACTTGGGATTTACTTAGAAATAAATAGGAAGTGGAGGCGGCAGTGGGAAGTATAGATGGAACAAGCTGGGTAATGGGTACATGAAGGTCTGTTACGCTAGTCTTTCTGCTTTTGCATATGTTTGAAATTTTCCCTAGTTAAATCTGCTCTAGTTTTAAGTCTTCTTCCTAGCAACCATGATAATCTTATCACTCAAATACTCTGTAATAGAGAAAGAAAACGTATTATGTTCCATCCTGTGAAGCAAAGCTGTGTGATACTATAGTAATCCCTATAAAAGGGTGGATTTCAAATGTCAGACTGGGAACAAGCAAATTTAGACTATTAACAAAATTTCCACATGATTACATTTTGGTCTGATATATTAAATAGATCATGTTATGTTTCACTGTTTTCAACAACAGAACAATCCTGTCCAATGCTCTAATTGTATATGAAGATTTAGGAGTTAAGAGGTGTTTTAAATATGCAAGCAATTGTATGTGGAGAGAAAAGAATGTGCTTTTTAATATGCAAATATTAACTCAAAGAAGTATACTGATTCCAAATAGTATTGCTGGTTTCAGTGTTTCCTATTGATAAGTTCTATGACAGAAGAAATTTAATTTCTGATTTAAAAACAAACTGCTTAGGCAAATGGATGACAGAATACTGGATGAGAATACAGCAAAAATAAGGTGGTTAGTAATTACTGTGCCAATGCTGGCAGTAAGATTATATTAATTCTCTAGACTAAGAAGTAGTAGCAAGAAATTTTATAGAAGGTCAAATTTCCCATATATATATATATATATATATATATATTCAGAATTATTAAGAAACAGCCATGTACCAAAAATCTTCTTGAGCTGAGACCTCGTTGTCAACTTACCTCTTCTGATCCTTCTTGAATGGAATAATATATAAAATAGTTTCCCAAATAAGCTCCTTCTGATTTGAAAACAGATCCATCTCCAGGATAAACCTCTATTGAGTTCATATTTTTGTGGGTAAGTCTAAGGAAAAGAAATAATCATTAAAAAAATATTTTTCTCATTGAGATTAACATATTGATGATGGCAATCATATTAAAAAAAGGTAGTATGAGGGTTTTTTTTGCCTATCTAAAAAAAATGGATAATTTCATATTCTGTACATCAACCAGCTAAATTAATTTTTTTGCAAAAAATAAACAGAACACCCAGAATTGGTTAATGTATCTATTTCAGCTAAGCTCAACTTCTAGAAGTCAGGCATCTTGTCTTATCATCCTGGTATCCCACTGCCACTCACAGTGGCTGGTACATTATAGTAATCAAAGCAATGCCCATTGCATAGGAGTTAAATATGACAACTCCAGAAACTAAAAATAATATTATTCTGTAAAAATGAAACTAGTAGAATCAATACCTGATGGATGAGGTTAGCCATGTGTAAAAAGAGCCACCCCTAAGAGAAGGTGACTGTACCTGGAGCAGCCAGGTACAATCAAGGTACTGGGTACATAATTTATAAAAACTTAGGCCAAGTCAATTTTATCCAAACATATATGAAGAACATATTGTCAGAAGGGGGTGGGTTTAGGTCTCATTTGTTTATTTTTGTGTTTATTTCCATTACTCTAGGAGACAGATCCAAAAAGATATTGCTGCAACTTATCTTTTGAACACTCTTTGGAGTGTTCTGCCTATATTTTCCTCTAGGAGTTTTATGGTTTCCAGTCTTACATTTAAGTCTTTAATCCATTTTGAGTTTATTTTTATTTATGAGGTTTTTTTTTATTTATTATGAGTTTATTTTTGTTTTTGTATATAGTGTTAGAGAATGTTCTAATTTCATTCTTTTACATGTAGCTGTCCAGTTTCCCCAGCACCACTTATTGAAGAGACTGTCTTTTCTCCATTGTATAGTCTTGCCTCCTTTGTCATAGATTAATTGACCAGAGGTGCGTGGATTTATTTCTGCGCTTTCTAACCTATTCCATTGATCTATATGTCTGTTTTTGTGCCAGTACCATACAACTTTGATTACTGTAGCTTTGTAGTATAGTCTGAAGTCAGGGAGCCTGATTCTTCCAGCTCCATTTTTCTTTCTCAAGATTACTTTGGCTATTTGGGGTCTTTTGTGTCTCCATACAAATTTTAAGATTTTTTTGTTCAAGTTCTGTGAAAAATGCCATTGGTAATTTGATAGGGATTGCAATGAATCTGTAGATTGCCTTGGGTAGTATAGTCATTTTAACAATGTCGATGTTTCCAATCCAAGAACACAGTATATCTTTCCATCTGTTTGTGTCGTCTTCAATTTCTTTCATCAGTGTCTTACAGTTTTCGGAGTACAGGTCTTTTGTCTCCTTAGGTAGGTTTATTCCTAGGTATTTTATTCTTTTTGATGTGATGGTAAATGGAATTGTTTCTTTAATTTCTCTAAGTTTCTCTAAACCTAATTAAACTTAAAAGCTTTTGCACAGCAAAGGAAACAATAAACAAAATGAAAAGGCAACCTATGGACTGGGAGAATATATCTGCAAATGATGCTACTGACCAGGGATTAATTTCCAAAATATATAAACAGCTCACATAGCTCAATATCAAAAAAACAAACAACCCAATTAAAAAATGGGCAGAAGATCTAAATAGACATTTCTCCAAAGAAGACATACAGATGGCCAACAGGCACATGAAAAGCTGCTCAACATTGCTAATTATTAGAGAAATGCAAATCAAAACTACAATGAGGGTGCTTCCCTGGTGGCACAGTGGTTGAGAGTCTGCCTGCCGATCCAGGGGACACGGGTTCGTGCCCCGGTCCAGGAAGATCCCACATGCCGCGGAGCGGCTGGGCACGTGAGCCGTGGCCGCTGAGCCTGCGCGTGCGGAGCCTGTGCTCCGCAACGGGAGAGGCCACAACAGTGAGAGGCCCGCGTACCGCAAAAAAAAAAAAAAAACAAAAAAAACTACAATGCTGTATCACCTCACACCAGTCAGAATGACCATCATCAAAAAGATCACAAATAACAAATGTTGGTGAGGATGTGGAGAAAAGGGAACCCTCCTACACTGTTGGTGGGAATGTAAATTGGTGTAGCCACTATGGAGAATAGTATGGAGGTTCCTTAAAAAACTAAAAATAGAGTTACCATATGATCCAGGAGTCCCACTCCTGGGTACATATCCAGAAAAGACGAAATTTCTAATTCAAAAAGATACATGCACCCCAATGTTCATAGCAGCACTATTTACAATAGCCAAGACACAGTAGCAACCTAAATGTCTGTTGACAGATGAATGGATAAAGAAGATGTGGTATAATATACAATGGAATACCACTTGGCCTTAAAAAAGAATGAAATAATGCCATTTGCAGCAACATGGATGGACCCAGAGATTATCATACTAAGTGAAGTAAGCCAGACAGAGAAAGACAAGTATCATATGATATCACTTACATGTGGAATCTTAAAAAACAGAACAAAACAAAACAAATGAACTTATTTGTAAAACGGAAATAGACCCACAGACATAGAAAACAAACTTGTGGTTACCAAAGGGGAAAGGGCAGGAGGGATAAATTGGGAGTTTGGGATTAACATATACACACTACTATATAAAAAATAGATAACCAACAGGGACCTACTGTATAGCACAGAGAACTATACTCAATATTTTTTAATAATCTCTAAGGGAAAAGAATCTGAAAAAGAATATATGTATATACATACACATACACATACATATATATATATACACACACATACATATATATGTATAACTGAATCACTTTGCTGTACACCTGAAACTAACACAACATTGTAAACTATACTTCAATAAAAATTTTTTTTAAATAAAAGTAAAAAATAAAAACAAACAAAAAAAAAAAGAGAAAGAGGTGGTTTTCATGCAGGAAAAGGAGACCCCAAAGAACAAAAATTTCACAGATCTCTTCTAGCATTATTTACAGAAGTGAAACTCTGAATCTAGCCAACACTAGTATTCCAGTCACTAGCGAGGTGTACTTTGTGGTAGAATAGAGATAATTCAATAGAATAGTTCAGACACAGAGGAGACATTCAGTGAATATTTGTGGCATGAATGGTGGCTGAAATCTCTTCTAGGCTAGCTAACTTCTCCTCTAATTCCATGCTCAACAGGCATCCTTCTGACGTGACTAATTCAGATGACTAGATCCCCTATTGCTTGGAAGGGGTATCCTAAATAACTGGCAAAATATTTCATTCACAAGCAAAACTAATCCCTCATTGGCTTTGGAGCTGTCACAAAAATCTTGTGAATATGGTTAATGTGAATTAGTCACAAGACATCTATGTGGACTAATAAAATTATTAATTAAATTTTATTCAGTTTTAATTAAATTAAATTTAATTTAAATTTTATTAGTACACATAGAGATCTGTAAAACTCAGGGCCAAACACAGGAGAATGGTGGCCCCAGGCAAAACTGTACTCACGGGGGAGTCTATCCACAAGGGTAGTCCTATACCCTCTGTGACATTGCTAAATAGCTCCAAATGCAACACAAGTGCCTTACCTATAGGTAATACCCTTGTACCAAACCACTTTCACTAGTTCAGGATAGGAATATTCTTCTTCAACAAACTGTCTCTGTGAAAGTGAATCACAAAACTCCCACCTGTGAAGGACAAAATACAAGCTATTAATTCTGGTTGCCTAATGTAATTACCTTTAGAAGTGAACAGAACAGTGCTACTGTAGTAAAATTTATTTCTTGCTTAAGTCATTAGATCAAAGAAAAGTAAAAATTAATATGAAAGTGCATTAATGAAATTTAAAACTACAGTTGACCCTTGAACAACATGGGGGTTGGGGGCACTAACCCCAGTGCAGTAGAAAACCGAGTACTGTTTATCTCTGCCTCAAAAACACAGGAGTTTATAAATGACTCACCCAAGGGCAGGAAGCTGAAACAGTTTGGATAAAATCAGCACTCAAACCCTAGCTCTGTTCATTCCCCAAATTGTGATCTCTAATCGAACACAAACTTTCCCGCCATACTTAGTTCATTTAAAGATCTGAAAAATAAAAATACAGCACTATATTTATTGAAAAAATCTGTGTATAAGTGGACCCACACAGTTCAAATCCGTGTTGTCCAAGAGTCAACTGTAATCTTATTTTTCCATGTATTTTTCTTAGTATTTTTAATAATCTCATTATTGAATCTCAGCATAAATACATAAATTAAGTTTCACTAACCTTTAAAATTTAGGATTCAAACAATAAATATTTACTGAAATATCTATGGTGAGCCAGGCACTGTGCAATACACACTATGGATATGACACCCAAGAAAGCAGACATGGTCCCTGCCCTCAATGGAGATTCTATCTAGCAGGGACATAAAGTAGTAGATACTGAACATAAAGAAAAGAGAATTACTGTATGCTATGGGATTGTACAGAGCCTAATCCAATCTAGGGACTTCAGAATAATGGCCCTAAGGAAGAAAGGCTTATTTATGCTAAGACCTGAAAATGAGCATAAGTTAGCGAGCTGAGAGAGATAAAAGGAGTGTTCCTGGCATGGAAAGAGTAGGTGCCATGGTAAAAGAAAGCTTGGGCAAGAATTCTATGGACCGCAAGAAGTCCAGTTTAGCAAGAGTAGAGAAAGCAAGGGCAAGAGTGGTGAGGATTACAGACCCACGAAAAGACCATATAACAGAAGGCCTGTTAAGCCATGCCTAAGGATAATGGATTTCAATCAAGGCCAGTGGCAAGTTATTGAAAAACTGTTAATTTAGAAGCATAAATCTCTTTTGATGTGTACTTATAATACTGGAATTCCCAATTCTAACTACATAATCATGACAAGGCTAAAAATCATTCCCATTTTTTGTTTCCAATAACAAATATGTACTCAGAAGACTACCTGGGATCATATCCCAATTCTACAAGCACTAGGTGTGAGACTGTGCTTGAGTTATTCAACATTTCTGTCTCAAGTTCCTCTACAAAATGGGGTTGATAATAGTACCTACCTCATGGGGTTACTATGAGGACAAAATAGGTAAAGTATAACCATGCCTGGCACAAAGTAAGTGCTCTGTGTTAGCTATTATCATTATTACTACATTACTTATACAGAGTTCATGTTACAAATCTATAACCATTAGGCTATTCATTTCTTAGTGAAGGTAAAAGTCTGTACCTAGCTATCCAGAAGCCTCTCCATGTTTATCCCTGTTGAAGATGGACATATTTACAGTCAGTTAACCAAAGACAAGGTGTCCTCTGAGGCTATGGATGAAAGAAAGAACCCATGATCACACACGTCAGGTCCATGCTCCAGCAACAGAACTAAAAGGTTCCACTGGGCAGCAGCGGATGCTTCCCAGGGCTCGCTCCCACAGAGCTCTGTGCCGTCACTTACCACACTTTAATAATCTTTTCAGTGATAGTGACCCTTACTAGACTCTAAGCTCCTAGAAAGCAGGGACTCTTCATCTCTACAGTCTCCATGCTTAACAAAGTACCCAGTGTAGTCAGCCTTCCACCAACATCCAATGCATGGATGTGAAGTAAGAAATATAAGCAACACATTAGCCAGGGACATTATTTACTATCCGTTACAAGCAAAGTTTTAGATCAATTGAACTTTCCTTATGAATGGTATCAGATGATTCCGAAAGAAAAATGATCCTTAGGTAAGGTCTTAGGTAATGTCCAAAAGCATTAGGACAAATAAGTCATTCTTCCATTACCTGTGCAGGTGTGGGACAGGACAGCTTAGTAACAGGGCCCTGGGAAGAACAGAAACTTCTTTTCCTCTTTCCTCAGAAACGTCAGAAGTTAAAATTCTCTTCTGGGTGATATCTGCATCAGTTCCAGACATATTGCTGATTTTATTACGAAAACGAAGTGCTAAAGACAAAGGATATTCCCATTCCTCCGGACAGGAGGCCACTGACCAGCACTGCTTTACCCATGTGTATACACACGTGTCTTTTGTCCCAGGTGAAGACAGCGCCTCCCTCCCTTCAGTTCCATTTACACAACTCTTCTCTAAAGGTTCTTTGGATTTCGTGATCTGATAATAAAGTTCATTTTCTTTATTCTTCAGTCTCTGTCCTGATAAACTTCCATATGTACAGATTTTGCCAGCTTTTTCAGCCTCTTTGTCCTTTTTGGCTTTATTATTTTTTTCTGACAGTAGGATAGATGAGTCTGGCTTCTGGCTTACTTTACACAAAAAATGTACTGTAAATTCATGCTGAGATTTGGGCAGGCAAAGGTATGCGTGACCATCTAAAGATGATATCTTCACGGTGCCACTCTGCATACATATCATGCCATCATCAGTATCAAGACCGGGCCATCTTACTTCTGAGATGTCAGTGAAGATACGCTGAGTTGAGGGGAGAAAAAGGGATGGTATTTTCTGTTAACAGTCCCATTTTTCCATACATTTGATACTTACATGTTACTTAAGAAAGCTCTTAAAGTTTTGTGTTCTACTACCTAGAAAGAATGAAAAATGTCAGCCTATATATGGTTTTCCAGAGAACACTTGATATTGTTAAGATTATTTCTTAGAAAAGTAGACATAAAACACACACACACACACACACACACACACACTCTCTGACAAAAAGGACAGAAAAGAAGAAAAAGAAAAATCATCTTGGTTATATTTAATGTTAAACGTAGTTTGATTTAAAGTGTACAATGCATCAGAGATAAATAGATTTGCAGCCCCTCTCCAAAAGTCTACTCTGAAAAAGAATATAAATGAGGGAAGACCAGCACTACTGTATGAAAAGCAATCATAACCTAAATGGTATGGAACCAGAATAACAATCACTGACAGAACAATTTAGAGAACACAGAAACAGACTCAACCGTATCTCAAAATGTTACATACGATAACATAAGTTTTTCAAAACAAGGGGGGAAAGGGAGAATTACATATTTAATAAATGGTACTGAAATTATTGAACAGCATTTGGGAAATGCTATCTCAAAGGATTATCACATGGACTAAATAGGATAACATGTATAAGGTACTCGTCCTACATAGCACCAGGTACAGCACACACTAAATTCCAGGTGCCTTAAAGGGCAACATTTAAAAAAATCGAATTACTCAAAGGTAAACTGATCTGGACCAACAGCAAACAGATTCATAACAGGTAACAGTGCCTGTTGCATCTTTTCATATAAGATAAAAATGGCAAGTGTCACATAACAGTCTTTTAATCAGTTAAGCTTGCCAATTTACACATTTCACCTTCCATTTATATAAAACCTTAGATTTACGAAAACTACTGTCAAGAAAGCCTTGTAAATTTACAGTGCTATCTATGTGTACAGATGTTAGTATGCTAAAATTAAGGGAAGTATTCATACCATTTGCAGCAACATGGATACAACTAGAGATTACTGTACTAAGTGAAGTAAGTCAGAAAGGGAAAGACAAATACCATATGATATCACATATATGTGGAATCTAAAGTGTGGCACAGGGCTTCCCAGGTGGCGCAGTGGTTAAGAATCCACCTGCCAACGCAGGGAACACGGGTTCGAGCCCTGGTCTGGAAAGATCCCACATGCCGCGGAGCAACTAAGCCCGTAAGCCACAATGACTGAAGCCCGCGCGCCTAGGGCCCGTGCTCCACAACAAGAGAAGCCACCGCAATGAGACGCCCACACACCAAAACGAAGAGTAGCCCCTGCTCACCGCAACTAGAGAAAGCCCATATGCAGCAACGAAGACCCAACACAGCCAAAAATAAAACAAATAAATAAATAAATATAAAGAAATAAAATGTGGCACAAATGAACCTATCTACTAAACAGAAACAGACTCACAGACATACAGATCAGACTTGTGGTTGCCAAGGGGGTGTGGGGGGGAAGGGAGAGGGATGGACTGGGAATTTGGGGTTGGTAGATGCAAACTATTACATTTAGAATGGATAAACAACAAGGTCTACTGTATAACACAGGGAACTATATCCAATCTCCTGGGATAAGCCATAATGGAAAAGAATATTAAAAAAAAGAATGTCGGGCTTCCCTGCTGGCGCAGTGGTTAAGAGTCCGCCTGCTGATGCAGGCGACATGGGTTCGTGCCCCGGTCTGGGAAGATCCCACATGCCGCGGAGTGGCTGGGCCCGTGAGCCATGGCCGCTGAGCCTGTGCGTCCGGAGCCTGTGCTCCGCAACGGGAGAGGCCACAACAGTGAGAGGCCCACGTACTGCAAAAAAAAAAAAAAAAAAAAAGAATGTCTATATGTGTATAACTGAGTCACTTTGCTGTACAGCAGATTGGCACGACATTGTAAATCAACTATACTTCAATTAAAAAAATTATATAAAAAAAGTTAAGGGCAATAGTCATTGATGGCAAAGCTGCTTTATAAGGATGGTCAGTTCAGACAATTCTTTTTTCTAGAATTAGACAACCTAATGATCCTACTGCAGCATCAGCAGCAAGTTACGTAGTTTCAATGAATACTGCGTAACCACTCAAAAGATACAGTGGATGGACTTCCTTGGTGGCACGGTGGTTAAGAATCCACCTGCCAATGCAGGGGACACAGGTTTGATCCCTGGTCCGGGAAGATCCCACATGCTGTGGAGCAACTAAGCCCGTGCGCCACAACTATGGAGCCTGTGCTGTAGAGCCTGTGTGCCACAACTACTGAAGCCCGTGCACCACAATTACTGTGCGCCACAACTACTGAAGCCTGCATGCCCTAGAGCCCATGCACTGCAAATACTGAGGCCACATGCTGCAACTACTGAAGCTCATGCGCCTAGAGCCTGTGCTGCCCAACAAGAGAAGCCACCGCAATAAGAAGCCTGTGCACCGCAACGAACAGTAGCCCCCGCCCACAGCAACAAAGACCCAATGCAGATGGGAAAAAAAAAAAGATACAATGGAAAAAATGGCCTTGTAAACTAAGTTATTAGCTTACAATTTTTCTTGACTCCTTTGCCATGAGACAATACAACAGAAAGTTACTCAGTAAGCAGGCAAGCATCATGACTGTAGCAGAAAGTAATTAAGAGACACAGTCTTCAGAGTCAGACAGACGGGGTTCAGATCCTGACCTTGCCACTTAGAAAATGTTCATGGACATAGTAGGTAAACTCTCTGAGATTTAGTTCCCTCACCTGTAAAAAGGGGTTTGGTAGGTAGCCAATACACCTGGTTTTGATTGTTTGGACATCCATTTTGATCAACAGGTACCCATGCCATACTGGTGTTATTAAATATTTTTAATACTATTCCTAGTTCTTGGCACATAGTAAACCCTCAAGAAATGATGGTTATTATTACTCCTAGAAGTTCAAAATAGAATAAAATGTGTATACCCATAGGTAATTACACATCGGTACTACACATTAACAAATAACTACACATAAGCTACTTAAAATGGCCACAAAATTTAATTTTGACACCTCTGAGAATCAATAAGTCACCAATCTGTAAAGTTCTGAGTATAATCCTCTTCTACAAAAAAAAAAGGCAGAGAGTCATCAAAAAATCTACAAACAATAAATGCTGGAGAGGGTGTGGAGAAAAGGGAACCCTCCTGCACTGTTGGTGGGAATGTAAATTGATACAGCCACTATGGAGAACAGTATGGAAGTTCCTTAAAAAACTAAAAATAGAACTACCATACGAACCAGCAATCCCACTACTGGGCATATACCCTGAGAAAATCATAATCAAAAAGAGTCATGTGCCACAGTATTCACTGCAGCAGTATTTACAATAGCCAGGACATGGAAGCAACCTAAGTGTCCATTGACAGACGAATGGATAAAGATGTGGCACATATATACAATGGAATATTACTCAGCCATAAAAAGAAACGAAATTGAGTTATTTGTAGTGGGGTGGATGGACCTAGAGTCGGTCATGCAGAGTGAAGTCAGAAAGAGAAAAACAAATACCGTATGCTAACACATATATATGGAATCTAACACATATATATGCTAACACATATAAATGGTTCTGAAGAACCTAGGGCAGGACAGGAATAAAGATGCAGACATAGAGAATGGACTTGAGGACGCAGGGAGCGGGAAGGGTAAGCTGGGACGAAGTGAAAGAGTGGCATGGACATATATACACTACCAAATGTAAAATAGATAGCTAGTGGGAAGCAGCCGCCTAGCACAGGGAGATCAGCTCGGTGCTTTGCAACCACCTAGAGGGGTAGGATAGGGAGGGTGGTAGGGAGACGCAAGAGGGAGGGGATATGGGGATATATGTATATGTATAGCTGATTCACTTTGTTATACAGCAGAAACTAACACAACATTGTAAAGCAATTATACTCCAATAAAGATGTTAAAGGAAAAAAAAAGGCAGAGAGAGAAACTATATAACTTCTGTGTCTCAATGTACAAAATATCAAAACACCCTAGTCTGTGGAAATATATAGGCCTATGTGTTTTATAGCAACATGTCTATGCTCAAAGTGTCATGAAGAAAAAGACTAAATATTAAACTACCTGTTTGTAATTACTTGTCCTCAAATATTTGTTTTAAAAATGAAGTTTAAAAAATATTACCTTTTTCCTTTCAGAAGGTATGATGCTTTCAGATAAAAAAGGGCAAGTAGCAAAGGAGTTACGGAAATCTAGGGCTCGCTGTAGCTGCTCCTACAAAAAGAAATACAAAATAATTTTAAAAAATGATTTGAAAATCAATTTAGAATGACAGTAATCTGGAATCCTAACTATTTTCCATATTCTGGCCACCTCAACAATATTTTAGTATTAAAAAGAGTAGTTTTTGTGTCATCTTTACTTACTCGGTACGTGCTAATAACAAAGTGTGTCCTTTGGCGAATTCTTTCTGGTTGTTGTAAAGGATGTGCTGAAATAGGAGGTGCTTTTTCAAATAAAAATTCAGAGCCACAGGGAGAAAGCTGCAATCTGGAACCATCAACATATTGTACCTCCACTGAGTCATCTTCATAAAGTACTATTTGCACTTCAGCCGCCATTAATGTGACTATGGCTAAAATGTCCTTCCAAGGCAAAGGCTGAGGAAATAAGAAATACAGTAGCACCAAATAGTTCTCTTCCTGTACAAAAGTTCTATCAAAATAAGTGAACATAAGCAAAACACAAAATTGCCATTGCATTTACTTTTGTTGAATGAAAAGTGATTATCTTGCTATACACGCTTATGTGATCTGAATGCCTTCATTAACCCAAGGGCTCTACTTCAGTGTGGAAGATAACTGAGAGGGAGATGGCCCACCAAGTTATAAATGCCCTTATCATTTTAGTAGCTTTACTTCTGAAGTTTAACTTCTGAAAATTGTATGCTCGGTATCTCATTTCAAATAACAAGCAAATTCCATCTTTGCAAAAAGAATACAGCAAATCATTTGTAGGACATGTAAAAGGCAGGCCAAAAGTAACTATTAGGCCTAAGGGAAAAGAACACCTGGATTCTTGCCCCTAGCCTGGCATTAAGGAAGTAGATCCATGTCACGACTCAGAAAGCTAATTAACCAGCTAGTGTCTTAGATTCATCCTTATTTCATTGAATTCAATTTCCTCTTCTTTACCTCTGAAATGTCTCTGTATTTTCACTTACACTTTCCATATAGGTATGACGGAAGGGGAATGGAGGGCTGGGTTCCAACTCCACTAGCTCATAGCTATAAACCACAGGTTGGCTGGGTTGGTTGTTTCCTTATTTGTAAAATGGGGGTAACAGGATCGTTGTGAGGATTAAATGAGACAACATGTATGACAGTGCCAGTAGTGTGAATGTTGCCTTGTAGGAGCTTAGTAAATTTTATGATTCTTTCTAAAACTAACTCCATCCCCTTCTAGGACATCATCTCCTTCTGTTACTCAGGTGATAAAGTTTCACCTGTCAGAAAAAAAAAACTTTCCATGGATACCACTTTCCCCAGTTTACCTCTATTTCCTACCAATAAACTTCTCAGGTATAGTATCCACTCAGTGTCAGCTTTCTCTCCCAACAATCTGCGATGAATTGCAATCCAGCTTCCTCCTCCACCTCTCTACTGAAATTGTTTCACAACGGTTACCAGTATCTTCCTATACCCAATGACTTCAGTCTTCACCCTACTAAACTGGTCAACGTGTGACAATGTTCTCTATCTTCCCTTGCACCAAACTTCTTCTTCCTCTGCCTCTTATTTTTTTAAAAAAAGGGTGGGGGGTGCGCCATGGTCCCTCCTCCACCACCCCCTCTATATCTATTGCTCTTTTTAGTTTAATCATTCCTTTTCTTCACCATTCTCTCAAATCAAGGATTCATCAGCACCTGACCTTAGTTAGTCCCCATTTCATCTCTTCTTACTAGATACACTCATGTTGCTTTTATGCTCACCCTTGCTTTTTAAAAAAAATCTTACCCCTTTTCAATGTATATAATTAGCTACATATGATATAGCCTATAATCTTTTGCAGAATATGTCAGCATATAAGTAAATATTAAACCAATATTAAATGAGCTCTCCTGAGGAAATTCACACAACTTTAATCATTTTCTTTCTCTAGAGAACTTCCAAATCTACCTGACCTCTCTCCAGAGCTTTCAGTTGCCTGCAGGACCTCTCTTCATGTCCCTGTTCCACAGATACATCAAACGCCACATGACTAAAATGGAACTTAATCACTCCCACCAAAAGCAGACTTCAGTAATACCCCCTAATTCACTTTCACTCAACTCCCTGGAGGCCAGTCTACAAACAGTAGCTAGAGGGACCTTTTAAAATAAAAATGAGATCTAACCCTTCTTGACTTACAACCCAACATTTGCACTTAGATAAAACCTGAATAATTTTTTTTTAATTAATTTATTTTATTTATTTATTTTTGGCTGCATTGGGTCTTCTTTGCTGTGCACGGGCTTTCTCTAGTTGCAGCGATCGGGTGTTACTCTTCGTTGTGGTGCGCAGGCTTCTCATTGCGGTGGCTTCTCTTGTTGCGGAGCACAGGCTCTAGGCACATGGGCTTCAGTTGTGGCACACCGGCTCAGTAATTGCGGCTCATGGGCTCTAGAGCACAGGCTCAGTAGTTGCGGTGCATGGGCTTAGTTGCTCCTTGGCATGTGGGATCTTCCCGAACCAGGGCTCAAACCCGTGAGCCCTGCATTGGCAGGTGGATTCTTAACCACTGCACCACCAGGGAAGCCCCAAACTCAAATTCTTAACCACAGCCTATAAAAGCCATACAACCTGCCCCCATCTACCTCTCCAATGTCATCTTCTACCTCTCCAATGTCATCTCCTAACCCTCTCCTCCTTGTTCAGGACAACTTAGCTACGTTGGCCTTTTTAATGTTTTTTAAGAAAGCTGTATCACATGTCAGAACCTTTGCACTGTTCCTTCTGCCTAGCATGTCCTTTCCCTGGCTCATCACATGGCTGGTTCTTTGGCACCGTTAATATCTCAGCACAAATTTCTAACTTCCTCAAAGGCCTAACTTGACCAGTTAAAGTTGTTCCCAACCATCTCCCAATCACTTTTTAACCATTTCATCGTTTTTCTTCATAATATCTATTACTATCAAAACTGTTCTATTTATTTACTTGCTTTTAGTCTTTTCCCACTAGGACATAAACTCAGTCAGAGCAGGGCCCTCATCTGTCTTATTCACAGTTCTATCCCTGGCACCTAAAACAATACTTGGCCAATAATAAGGGTGCAATAAATTTTTTTAAATGATAAATATATAAGTAATATATAAGAATATATAAGTGAATTTTAAAATTCTTGCTCCTCCTGAATTTGCAATTTGAGTTAATGGCATCTCAATGTTAGCAATATTTGATTTCTCAGTGTTTCCCTTTACATCCAAGTAACAAGTCCTGTTGATTTAGTCAGTCTCCCCCATAAATCTGGCTCCTCCTTTTCCTATTTCAGGCCTCAACTTTCCCCTCCATTCCTGTAGACTGTCTGGGACCTTTTTCCAGTTTTTCCCCTCTCCAATCCATCTCCAGTACTGCCCTCACAAGTAACTTTCCACAACCCGACCATACCAAAAGCTTTACATCACTTGTCTACATACTTGTTAAACGGCAATAAATATTCATAGCAATAAATATATTTATATTGCAGCTATATGTATCATATATATGCATGATATCAACTTGCTATTTCTGAAAAAAACAAGTGCAGATACACAGTTGGAAAACATATTTTCTGATGACAATTGGAAAAAGGTCTTTATCTTTAAACAAGTTTTCTTTTTTTTTTTTAACAGCTCATTGGGGTATAATTGTTGTTTAGATTATTTAAATAATCAAGCATACACAAGAAACAGTAGAAATGTCTAAAGTTCCTGGCATCATAAAAAAAAAAATCCAGCTCCAACCTAAATTTCCAGCCTCATCTCTACTGTCCTATTCCTGTTTGTGTTTTCACTACCCAGCACATTACGTCCGAGTACATTTAACGATCAAAAAGCCACAAGTTTGTTCTTGACATAAACGGGAACCTCATTTTTCAAAATGCGCTATCTAGTTACAGAAAAAGGCCTCATCAAAACAACAACCAACATCTTAAACTCACACAGCAAGCAGTTCTGAGCTGAAAAGTCGTGGAAATGAGGACAATCAACGGCCCTTGTGCTTTTGAATTGCCAAAATGGTCGGAGTAGAAACGTCTGCGCCTGCCCACGACTGCTTCTCGAGGAATTTGTCTTGAGTTTAACAAATTACCAGCAAGTTATGTTTCTCGATGAAAGAAAACAATCATAACCGAGAGGAATAAGGCCACAGGGAGAGTATTTGGCGGTCTTTCGTCGAGTCAGAGGAGCGGAGGAGCAGCGGCAGCAGCAGCGACAGCTCTGACCCCGGAGAGGAAGCGATGGCAAACAGCTGCGATTCAAACCTTCCCGCATCCTAGAAAAGCCGCCCCACTTTACAAATGAAGACCGGAAGTCCCGACCTGACCCCGCCCTCCGCTCGCACTTGGGGGCGGGACCGGAAGTAGGGGAGGCGGGGGCTCCCAGTCCGGAAGCTGGTCCGCTCCTCTCCGGTTTTTACTTCCGGTACCCCACAAGGAGCTGGTCTGACCTGGTTGTTTCAAGCCTGGTTGGGACTTGCATTCTGATGGTCTATCCGAGATAGCTACAGAGGTATAATTTAGTGGAGTAATGCTTATTTAAATAATCTAAGCAATTATACGTCAATAAAGCCGTTAAAAAATTGGGCAAAGATAGAGACCTTCTTTTCCTAGTTTGGTATCAGAAAATGTCTTTCAACAGTTTCTCTGCACCTTTTAAATCTTTTTCTACAATGGCAAGTGGACGCGTCTGCTATATTTATTTATTTCCATTAAAACAAGTATTTATGGAGAGCCTTTTACGTGCTGGGCGTGCTGGGGATAAAGCAGCGAATGAGACCCGGGTTGAGGATGGGGGCTGGAGATTAACTGGAAAGAAACGACTGGACAATAATTTGATCACAGTTGTGATAAGTGTTCCTAAGATAAAATACAGAGGTCTGTGGGAGTATATAGTGGGCAGACCTAACCTAGACTGAAGAAATATTTTCACTGAAATCCAAAGGCTAAGTAGGTGTTAGCCAAGTAGAGGGGGAAAGTGTTTCAAGCAGAGGTAACAGCCTTGTGTTAAGGCTCTGAGGCCCAAAGGAAAGATCTGGCCCCTTAAAAGGGCTGAAAAAAAAGCCAGTTTGGTTTAAGAATGATTAAAGAGAAGAGAGAGGCTCTTCTTAGGGGAGAGAAGCCTGAAATTGGGCTATAGAGGTAGGTAGTACAGATATATGAATTATGGACTTTATCTTAATAGCAGTGGTAAACTATTACAAGGGCTTTAAGCAAAAGGTGGCAGCCCTAAGGGATTGAAGTATAGCTCCTTAAATTCATCTCCATTTTTAAAAGTCTTATATGCAAATTGACCTCAATCTTATGTAAAGTGTAATAAGGGCATCCTCAGACAGCCATGTTTTCATTGATCTGTAACATCAGTTTTATTACACAGTGCTAACTTAGGTCCTATCCAACTCCCACCTTTTCCCCCTCCATTGTATAAGAACCTCCTATATATAAATTCTGTCTACTACAGAGGGGTTTTGTGGTGCTTTTTGTACTTTAGAAAAATTCCTGGAACTGCTGAATAGAGAGTGGATTGTAGGATATGAGAACAGACGTGTGGAGCCCAGTAAAAGGCTTTTGAAAGAGCAACAGGAGAGATGATGGCAGTTCAGACTCAAGACTGGACAGTGAGAATGGAGAGCATAGCTCCAAGAAATATTTAGATCAACTCTTTGGTCTTGGGGATGATTTAAGAGTAGGAGTTAAAAACAATTCCAGGGGTTTCTGATTGGGGAAAGTGAGTAGGTGTCAGTGCCATCAATGAGAGGGGAATGTAAGAAGAGTAAACTTAGGGAATAGTATGCCAAATTTTGTGAGACCTCCCAGTGGAAACAAGTTAGTAAAGGTCTAGAATCAGGAGATTAGAAATAAATATGGAGGTCAACGGTGATAGATGCTAACTGAAGCTTCAGGAGAAGATGAAATAGTCCAAGGAAATTGTGACATGAGAAAAGAATGCTTAGGACTGAGCTTTGAGGAACACCAGTTCTTACAGATTAGGTAAGGGAAAAGAATCCCCCCAAACACTGAGAAACAGCACAAAAGCTAGAAAGCAAGCTATTGTATTCTAGATGCCTGGGTGTATTCAATTTTGGTGTCTTGCCTAGAGAACAAGCTAAAGAATGAAGTCTTTATTCAACTTAATGACATGGACATCATTATTGACTAATGAGGTCTGTTGTATATAGTGGTGGCAGAAGCTATAGGGGGTTTGAAGAGCAAATGGGTAAGGAAATGGAAAAAAAATGGGAAAACACTTGAGAAGTCTGACTAGGAACCAAAGATAGGACTGTAATTGGAGAGAAATGTAAGGGCCAGATTTCTTTTGATGAGAGGAATGGCATGGTCAACAGCTCATGCAAAGGGCCGATGCAGAAAGATTTTTTTAAAAAATTACAGACCAAGTAACAACAGAGTTCATGAGAGTGAGAGGGCATGGGATTCAAGCACATGTTGAGTAACTGGTTTTTAATAGGTGGAGGGATACTTCTTATACAGGAAGAGGAGGAATGAAGTACATGCAGATGCATTTGTGTACATTTGTCTGGTGGCTTTTTTTTTTTTCCAGTGAAGCAAGTCTTTAGGGAATAAAGGGGCAAGCAGAGTAGGGAGGGTTTGAATTAAACAAGAGAATGAAGAAATAGTAAGATTACAGGCAGCACTGACAGCCTAAATGAAGGTGGTGACTATGAATTTATAGCAGTACAAACCTACCAGAAACATGACCTCCAGATGCTTGGATGCAGCAGCAGTGTCCAGTTCATCCAGGGCTGGCATTTTGCTAGGCTTACACAATACAGCAGTAGCATACATGACCTTAAATTATTTACATCTGCTAAAGTCTAGTCAGCCAAAGACCACCAGGCTCAAGCCTGTAGTCTGACAAAATATTTGACATGTAAGGAAGGAAGCACACTTCAGAGGAAACACAAATGGTGCTCTCCACAGGGGGAGGAGGGTGTCATCGTTGTAAGGTTTGGGTTCCTGCTGAAGAATTCTGAGGAAGCTCTAAGGGAAGAGAGAACACTTCCTGGTTGGATGCTGTTTCTGCACAGGATTAGAAGCAGGGTTTAACTGAGGGACTGGCTGTTATCATGAGGTGAGTGCAGTTTAGCAATTGGGTATCCCCAGTAAAAGATGGGTGAGGATAGCAAAGCAGGTCTGGAGGCATCATTGTTAACAGAGCAGTGGTCACACAAAGAGGTGGTCATGGCCTTGGGGAAAAATGTTTCCTGTTAAATTTGCAGCTGGCTTTACCTGTGTCTGTCCTCCCAGACTCATTAATAGGCAGGGCTACTTCCTTCTTTTTCAGTATGAGCTAATTTTCAGTCCTTCAGTCCTGGACAGGTTTTTACTCTTTTACACCAAGCATCCTCTCTCGATAAATGTGACAATTTTTTTATTAAACAAATTACAACTTAATCCGTACTCTACTGTCCTCCCTACAGGTAAGATTGAATGAAATACCTAATCATAGAATTGCCCCTGCTTTCTGACAGCATCTAAGCTAGAGTGTACCTCCGGTTTCTTAGGCCCTCTCCCAAATTATCCAACCAAAGCCCAAATCCTATAAGTTCTTTTGAACACCCTCTTACTGACATACCCCACAGTTCCCCATGGTGTATATTCTGCCTCACGACAACAAGTACTAAACCCAGCACATTCAGGTACAGGTGTGGTCCTGATAGTCTTTGGCTGAAGAGCACTGACAATACAGAGGGTCTGAGTTGATGACACAACTGCCAGGTTCAGACTAATATTTGCACTTTGTTACCAGACACAAGACTAACATTCACTGGCACCTTTGTGTCCTTGCTCATTAAAGATTTGTACTAATAGTCCCTGTTACAAAAGACTTACTGATCCACATTTCTGTTGAAGATATGGCAATCCTAAAGGCCAACTATCGTGGCACACGGCCAACTCTTCCTTTCAGTATGTACTGTTGCAGCTTTAAAGCATGTCCACACATTCTTTGAAGGCCTTCTATCTGATACAGCTTTATAGCAAGCGTCTCACTTAGAACCAAGACACTGTAGCAGAAGTAATGCTGCACGCAGCTTCCAAGGCAGCTTCTTCCAGGTCTTTTGCAATGGCCCCTCAACACCCAGCTGCCATGCTGCAAGAAGCCCAAGCCATGTGGACAGGCCTTGTGTAGGTGGGTCTGGTTGAGTGATGGCTTCAAGTCATCTCAGCCCGGTCATCAGCCATGTGAGTCAAGACGACTCCAGAAGATTAGAGCCACCAGCTGTTGGAGCCACCCCTCGTCCTTAGTTTTCCCAGCCGAGGCCTCAAAACACTGCAGGATAGAGAAAAGCCACCCCTATTGTACCCTGTCCAAATTCCTGAGCCACAGAAGCATGAGCATAATAGAACGCTTATTGTTTGAAGACACTAAGTTTGGGTGGTTACTTAAGTAGCACTAGTAATTGGAACATACTGATCCTGTTGGTAGCTGTTTTGAGTACAGCAGTAGCTGGTGACAATAAGCTAGCAGATAAAACTGGGTGGTTATGCACAGAGCGACTGGGCAAAGTTTAAAGTATATTCAGCTAGCACATTCTTGGCCCCAGTCTAATGTATGCACAGAGCGACTGGGCAAAGTTTAAAGTATATTCAGCTAGCACATTCTTGGCCCCAGTCTAATGTCGGGCCCCTTCCCTACACCCCCTCCCCCCATCCCTCAGACTTACAGTGAGCACAATCTTTAGAGAACGGCAGATTAAAGTACTAGCCACCATGTTAGGAGCCATTCTGAAAAAAAGAATTCTGACTATTACAATTTCCAAAAGCCCCAATTACATATATATTTCTCTTTTATAATAAGGATGCTAAAGAATTTTAATGTTTTATAATTGCTGTTTTTTTTCTGAGTAGATGTATATGTTATTGAAACTCTTGTTCAAAGAATATCTTCTATCCTAGTATAGTTTCTCTGATTTCAAATCTGAACTTTATGATGTCATGTAAAAAAAGTTCAACAGAAACTCTTTAAAATACCAGGATACCATCCAAAAACTTAGAGGAAACAAAACTATTTAAATTTTATTTTTAAAGTCTAATTTTAATCCAGACCAAACAAACAAGCAGAAAAGTGAGAAAGCTGATTGTATAGGCAGACACAGATGTACCAAATGTAAAACAGTGGGTTATTAACAGAACTATTTACATGCATATTTACAAGCAATCCTTTTGTACATTAAGTTTTACTTTTAGTTAGTTGGAAAAAGATTTTTGACACTGGTAAAAATATTAATTAGGTAGGGCTGAGGTGGTACCACATTATAGTAATAAAAGTATTAGAAAAGTGATTCTCAAGGTATAGCAATTATAAAGCAGATGAAAACTTGAGTGACAAAGATCTAGTAAAATTCTCTAGTAAAAAAGTCAATGCAACTCATGCTATAAAACAAAAATGAGAAAGTCATATAAATAAAGCAGAATAATGTTCCAGGCTTTAGGGTAGTGAGGTTAGGTGAAAAAAACCAATTCTAGAATTGCAATAAATCCTCAGTGAAGAATCCTGGTTGTTTAGTTGGGAGTTCTTAGTCTTTTTTTTTAAGCCATTTTAAAAGCCCTTGGTCTCAAATAGCATCTGGATATGTGAATCAGTTGTTAATGATATATTCTAAGACTTCAGTGCTAAAGATATTCATGATTCTGATTCATATTTGAAACTCAATTCATTGAGACACTAAATGTAAAACTAAGTGAAAGCTATAATACTCATATCTAAAAAAGGATGCTACATTTTGCAGTAATATGTATTTCCAGGCTAAGAATTTTTCCCTCAAGAAAAGTAGAATTTAAAGGATAAGCTTCTAACCAGCTAGCAAAATTTACTTTCGACATTTTTCATTTTTTTCAAAATCGATTTTATTGCAGCCAAAACAGTGGAATTAACTGTACATAATAAACTATTATATATATATACACATTTTAAGTTATAGGGAATAAAGTTTATTTTGGCAGAGAGTGTTAAACAAAATTAAAGTTGCATACATTAGTAACATAACTCAACATCCTTAATTTGGTATAAGTGTGACACATTTTCTTGCTTTCCTGTGTTCTGCTAAGTCACCATAACCTAAACGGCTTTATAAAATTGATAAGCGGAAATTTAATTTTACTGTTTTCGCTTACGCTCTGATTCCAAACAAAACTTTTCATAAGCTTCCTCTATCTCTGGGTCCATCTCATCATCAATATCATCCAAGTATCTGTGAAAGAAGCATATATGACAAGTTTAATGTTTTTTAATTCAGAAAATGTCTAAGATACTACGCCATGAAAGTAAGTATGTGTCTCCCCACCCCCCATGACCCTTTCTACCAACATGTGACAAAACTATCTTGCCAATCCTACCAATTGCTGATGGGTCTTTCTCCTTCTTCCTCCCCCATTTCTAGTACAAGGCCATATGTTGAAATGCCACAAGTTCATTAGGGCAAAGAGGATATAATGCTTACCAAACAAAACTTTAGAGGATAGCCTGAAATTCAATGCCAAGGACAACTTTAATTTCCAGTAGTATACTGTCGGCAGGGCTGAACCTTCCTAATTGTGCTTGGAAGCACATCCCTGTATTTTTTTCTATTAAACTAGTACATAAAAGTATGTTAACATTAGAAAATCTTACACTGACTTATAATTAAAATGTTACTACTTAGAGACAGAATAAAGGTGGTTCATTTTTTTTTTTTAAACCTACAACACATGAGATGGGATAAGAAAAACTGAAGTCACAGACTTAATTTATTTCCACCCTCCACTTATGAAGAGGAGAATCCAAGTAGCATGTCCAAATTCACATGAATTGTTAACAGAACTGGAACTAAACCTCACAAGTTCTTGGTCCTTCCATACACAAAATGCAGTACAATCTAACGATAAATGAGTAATACAGTAAAAGTTTATTTTATTACAAAGAATGGCAGATGAAGATTAAGAGATGAGAACAGGACTATAATTTATATATGTCTATCAGTCCAAACATTTTTATATAATTATCTATGTTTTAATTTTAATCGTTTAACAGCTAAGCTTTGAGCCTTCTACTATGTGCCGGGGGCTGTCTCAAGTATTTATGTATCTCATTTAGTTCTCAAAAAAACTCAAGGAGGGGTCTACTATTCCTATTTAATAGATGGAGAAACAGGAACAGAACTTACCTAAGATCTTACAGCTTTAGAGTTACTTATTTAAAGTCTTAGGTATAATAATAGTATTTATTTTATAAAAACTAATTGTTTGAATATGCTACATTAATAGTTTTTCCACCTTAGCTATATTTAATTTTCAGAACCATAGTGTTTTCTCTAACATGATTTTCTGAAAATTTCTGGTAAACAACTACTACATATATACCACTATAACACCATTAAATCAAAATGCACATTCTTTCATCATCTTTTCTAGTCTAAACTCCACCTACAAACTGTGGCCACAGAAATTTCACAAAGAAAGTGGCTAAAGATGAGAATTCCCTGGCAGTCCAGTGGTTAGGACTCCACACTTCCACTGCAGGGGGGCCGGGTTCAATCCCTGTTTGGGGAACTAAGATCATGCTGGCAAGCCGCGCGGCATGGCCAAACAAAGCAAAACAACCCCCCCCATAAAAAAAAAACCCAAAAAAACCCCCCAAAAAACCCCCAAAAAGAAAGCAGCTAAACAGAACTTACGGATCACCACCCCCTGATAAATCTGTTCCATTTTCTTCATAATCTGGAAAAAAGTCTTCTCTTTCAAGTAACTCTTGATATTTCTCTTGGTAATCTATTAAAAATAAAAAATTTGAATGCTGAAAAATATTCATATGAAATGGCCAGTTATCCCTAAAAATTTTTTTAATATTATGGCTTTTCATTTAAGCAGATACATTTAAATAACAGTAAGGTTCCAACTACATATTTAAGAATATCTTTTACAAAACTTATATTCTAATTGGCTTGCTTTATCTCTCCCCGCCCCCAAAATATGCTCATAAATTATACAGTTGGCCCTTTAGGGTCACTGACCCTCCACACAATCGAAAATCCACATATAACTTAGCCCGCCCTCCTTACACACGTTTCCTTTGTATTTGCGATTCAACCAACCCTGTGTAAGTACTGTAGCACATATTTAGTGAAAAAATCCACATATAAACAGACCTGTGCAGTTCAAACCTGTGTTGTTCAGGGGTCAAATGTATATTTAATATTCCTCTAAATATAGGATGGAAATCAAAGCCACTATGAACATAACAGAGTACATTTCACACCCAGTGTGCATGCTGTTTACATTCTCTGCTGCTTCTTTCCATCAGACAAGATATTGTCCTAACTTGTTGGGGAAGAACATGTTTCTTCCATACTACTGTTTTTCCTTCCACAAGGAGGGATTTCAATCAAACCTCCTAGTTTCTGGCTCCCCCATTATTCCTTCCCAAGGAGGTAAAGTGAGCTACCTGGCTAGCAGGTAAGAGCCATCATTGCTTGAAGTTTCTCAATCAGAGGAGGCTAACCTAGCAAATGTTCTGAGCATAGGAGATTTTCTTTTCTTCCCTCTCCTTAGAGACAGCTGGAACATAGATACCTGATAAATGTTTCAGCTATACTATCCCTTGGTTGGGCTCTTCTAAGGCAATAACAGGTGATATTATAGCTCTCCATCTGCCAACTGTCTTAAGCAGAGTTACCGAGTATCTTTTAAGATTAGCATGTGTGTATGAAGTCCTTACCTCTGAATAATATAATGGGTCAGTGTATATTAAAACTAGTTATCTTACAATTAGTTTCTTGTGAACAACAGCTACCTCAAATTTCGAGAGGATGATGTAATTACATTTAACTCCATAGAGACCATGTTTTTCCAAGATTGTCAGTCTCTATAAAACTCTAATTCTAGCTTAAAGGGTTAGTGATATTTTGATACCCAATCTTGGCAATTTGGAGACAATTTTAACTATAAAACCCTTCTGCAACAAATGCTTAAGGCAACAGATAAAACATTCTTTTAAATATACGAATGAGTTCACACACACACACACACACATCAAGTCACCAGATGACAGAAACGAGAAGGGAACTGAAAGCCATACATAACTACTGCAGCTGGGAGGCTGATAGACCAGGTGGTATTATGAACAAAGGCCTTCGATTTTAAAACCCACAGAAGGTCAGAGAGCAAGGCCTTGAGTCAATGTGAAACAGAGAGATGGAATTCATGCCCCAAGTCCATCTCACCAACACAAAGGCTGAACATTCAAAGAACTGGTATTGCAAGCAAAAGGTGAACCAAGGAAAAACAAAAAACACCTCGGTGGCAAAGGGAGATGGCAAAGAAGCTTGGTTGTCTCTGCCTGGGTTTGGAGTGAGGACAGAAGTACTCTGAAGAAACTGGTTCCCCAGAGAATTTTTAACAATGGCTCTGCACTTCAAATTTCTATTATCCACGTAAAGAATCTCTACGACAAGAAAATAGAAACTTGTTCCAAGCCAGTATTACCCATATGGCTCCTGGCACAAGCAAATATAAACCCCCCTTTGGAGAGATGTTCCTACAATCCAAGCCACAAGTTTTTATAAACAAAAACAAACAGGCAGTTAAAACGCTGGAGCTGTCATGAAGGGCCATAGTATATGCAACTTAACTTCAAATGATTTAGAAAAAAAAAGTGAGTGTGGAGAGAACAAATAATAAATGGAGTAAACTGTTGAAGGTACATCTGAGTAAAAGGTAGATGGATGTTCTTTGCACAGTTTTTACTTTTATAACTTTACTGTAAGTTTGAAATCACTTCCACAAAAAAAGTTTAAGAAAGACAGTTAAATTTGAGATTTCAAAAAAAGAACACAACATAAATCATTTTGTATATGACAATTAGAAATAACAGTAGGGTTAGCATTAAAAGAAAACAAAAGTATGAAGCAAAAATAAGCATGTTTAGAATGATGACAAAAAAAGAACTCAAAACTTTAAGATCAAGATACTTTGAACAAAATGCAGAAACAAAATTCAGTTTGAAAACCAAATTGAATTTCTATAAATAAAATAGTCACTAGAAATAAGTAGGAAAAACAGATTGGACAACGATGAAGATCGAAGAACCAAAATGAATGAAGGTAGCCTCAAAGAATAAGGGAAGAAGGAAAATTTGTCTCACCAGACATAGCAAGATTTACAGTAGGTAAGAATAATTAAGAATGCAGTATTGGTGTCAAGACAAACAAGAAGAAAGATCCACATTCATGGACACAGGAATAAGACACAAATCTATAGGGAGTTACATGGTACACAGAGGAACGTTTTGTCCAAGAGAGGAAGGATGACCTGTTGCTGAGATGAGTAACTATAGAATATTTAAGTCCTACCATTTACCACATATAAAAACTAGCCAGATGGATTAAACACCTAAATATAAAAAGCAACAAGGTTTAGAAGACAATGGAATTTGATCATAGTAAGTCACAGAGAGCACAAACAAGACTTTAACACTCAAAGCTTCTATGTGACAACACATGAAACGGAAAGACAGCACATACTGGGAGAAACTAAGGATCACTTTCCAGGCCATGTAAGTAATTACACATCAGTAAGAAAGACAAATGATCCAACAGAAATACAGGCAAAGGACACAAACAGGTGATTCTCAAACAAAGAAATCAGAGGTCAACAGAAACATGAAAAGAAATTCACTACCACTAGTAGGGAAATAAAAGTTTACAATTTCATACAAACAGACTGACAAGAAAATAGGTCTGGTATCAATAAGTGTTGCCAACAATGGGAAATAGGAACTACATGTTGCTGGTGGGAATATTAAGTGGTATAATCATGATGGAAAGCAGTTTAGCAACATTTAGTGAAGTTGAAGATGCATATAGCCTATAATGTAACAATTCTACTTCGTTACCCTAAAGAAATTCCTGCATGTGCACAAAGATTCTTAAAGATGTTTGCACAGCACTGTGGGTAGTAACGAGTGTGAACCAACCAACCATCCACAAGTGGGAGGGGATCTATAAACTGTGATTTACTCTGAGTAGGTTATTATTTGGCATTTAAAATGAATGAACTAAAGCTATATATATATCAATCAACATGAACACCAAAAATACTGAATAAAAAATAAGTCGCAAAAAGACGTGCACAATAAGGCACCATTTAGCTTAATACTGCTGTGTATGGTAACACCTATCATTTACAGTCATACATGAAGTAAAAAGACAGCACAAGGACACCAATGTCAGGAGAGTAATTACCTCTGTGGGGGGAAGTTATGGAAGGACTGGACTTGAAGGTGAGGTATCAATTACAGAAACAGAGAATGGTTATTACTGTCTATAAAGGGTTTTATTTCTTTGAAAAGACCCAGAGTATATATTGATAAGTGAAATTGGTTCAATCTTGACAGTGAATCAATATGCCCTTTTTTGTGTGTGGTTTCAATACTTTTGAATATTTCATAATTTAAAATTGAGAAGTTAAGCGGTTCTTCTTTCTACCCCTTTGTGCTAGAGGCATAGGACAGTCGGTCCCTGCTATCCAGAGGAAACAAATGGGAAAATTCTGATAAGCTGGTTGTAAGTTTGTTCAAAGTGGGGAAATGTTCTCTTGCTCACAGTGCAGTTCTGTTTATCACAATTAAAGCACTCATTCTATAAAACGGCTCTTTTCTGGGAAGGGAAGTGTGCAGAGATTTAGATTTTAATTAACTGACCCACCAAATATTAATAAGATCCACAATTCTTAGTATCTGCAAGTATTAACCTGTACCAATGAAAGCTGCTGACTATATAGTGAACTACAACCATCTTTCCCTTCTGCTTTAACTACCTGAAAGTTTAGAGTATAAAAACAAAATAGTAGAGGAAATATAAAGTAAAAATGCTTGCATTTAATTGAGGGATTCTTCCAATCCTTCACTGTTAGGGTGACAAGACACTATATACTGAATCAAATGTTTGATGTGAAATGGTTCCAAGTGGTAACTGTAAGAATATTCTAGTGAGACAAACCTTTACCCTATATTTTAGAACGATGTGAACTCTTCAAAATGCTACAACTTTGTGCCAGTGAGGGTATGGTTTTCTGTAATTTACTATCTTACCAAAAAATGGTTGGAAAATGACTGAGACAACATACCTGGATCAGCGGCAGTGAAAGGAACACCATCAGATGTATAAAATGTTGGCTCATTCTAGGAGGAATCAGAGCGATTAAAACATGTTATCATTTCAGAATTGCTTTTTTAAAGCACATTAATTGAGCATGGCTGATTTCATTCATCTGTACCTGATAATACAAAAACAAGCAAAAAACTAAATTCCTAGCAGCCATTTTCATTTCACTGGGAAAGTCTATGGTCTTCAGATTACTATTCTATTATCTCAAGTTCTTGTGGGTCTAACCCCACCGTCTGCTGCCTGTCACACCCTTGGTGACTTGGTGCGTTGTGCGCTGTGATTTAGTGTCAGCTGATTTTTAGTTGTGGTTCCCACCCCCTGCGACCATTTTTTTCTTTAAGTATTTCCAAGACTGGATTGTAAGAGCATTCCTCCATAGTTTCTTTCTGTTTGATCCTGTCGAGAGCTTCAGGGCATCACTGGCCTGGTAACCATTTTCGTTTTCTTAATTTACTTTACTACAAAATGCCAAGTAAAAGTTTGAAATGCAGGCCTTTGATCATGAATTCTCTGGAAAAACTGCTTTGAGGAATCCCTACACTCACCCAAGTCCAAGTCAAGCCTTATTCATTTCCCTTGCCATTGAATGGCTCTTTGTCTAGTCTACCCTTTCACTGAGGATTCCTTCCATGGCTGCCATGTGACTCTAAGCCAGTGAAAAGAGTTATTAGGTATTAAATTCTGAGATAAGTTTATGTAACTTATCTACAAACTGCCAAAATTGAATTCAAGCAATAACCAAATTTAAAATGTAAACACTGGCATACCATAAAATAATTAGGATCATTTTCAGGTGTTGCTTCCCTGTATGTTGAAGTTGCATGGACTCTACCCCAGTTACTTGACCGGAGTTCTACAAGCTTCAAGAGCATCTGTTTTACATCTCTGCAGACAAAAGTTGAAAATGAGTTAAAACGAGCAAGTGTCATCGTGCTCTAATATATCACAGATGCCTAAAACGTTGTTTCAAAAATTTAACATGCTTTGATATTCTAGACATTTCCTGTAATAACACAAATTTATCTTTTTAAAAAAATGCACATCACTTCTTTACTATACTGATCTGGAAAAAAGGATTTAGTACAGTTATGCTCAAACGCGTACTGGGCCCAAGTGGCAGGCCAAGCAACTGGAACATGATTCAGAAATCTGGCACAGTGAAAGACACACTTGGACGTGATCAAGAGGCATTTCACTACCATAAAATAATAAGGCAGCGGAGGGATTCTAACACACGTGAGAGGATGAACTCCTACACCTTGGAAATCAAGGAGCTTACCCCATGTTGGTGTAAGGAATGGCTCATTTTCTGATGACCACACGTGGGAATATTTCAACAGTCATCAGAAACCCCAGAAGGTTTTTTAATTATGTAATTTTAAAATCTACAAACAATAAGTGCTGGAGAGGGTGTGGAGAAAAAGAAACCCTCCTGCACTGTTGGTGGGAATGTAAATTGATACAGCCACTATGGAGAACAGTATGGAGGTTCCTTAAAAAACTAAAAATAGAACTACCATATGGCCCAGCAATCCCACTACTAGGCATATACCCTGAGAAAACCATAATTCAAAAAGAGTCATGTACCACAATGTTCATTGCAGCACTATTTACAATAGCCAGGACATGGAAGCAACCTGAGTGTCCATTGACAGATGAGTAGATAAAGATGTGGCACATATATACAATGGAATATTACTCAGACGTAAAAAGAAACGAAATTGAGTTATTTGTAGTGGGGTGATGGACCTAGAGTCTGTCATACAGAATGAAGTAAGTCAGAAAGAGAAAGACAAATGCCATATGCTAACACATATATGTGGAATCTAAAAAAAAAAAGTTCTGATGAACGTAGTGGCAGGACAGGAATAAAGACGCAGATGTAGAGAATGGACTTGAGGACACGGGGAGGGGGAAGGGTAAGCTGGGACCAAGTGAGAGAGTAGCATTGACATATATACACTACCAAATGTAAAACAGACAGCTAGTGGGAAGCAGCTGCATAGCACAGGGAGATCAGCTCGGTGCTTTGTGACCACCTAGAGGGGTGGGATAGGGAGGGTGGGAGGGAGACGCAAGAGGGAGGGGTTATGGGGGTATATGTATACGTATAGCTGACTCACTTTGTAATACAGCAGAAACTAACACAACATTGTAAAGCAATTATATTCCAATAAAGATGTTAAAAAAATTTTTTAAATTATATACTTTTTTGTAAAAGTAAATACAACACATAAACACCAGGATTGGTCCCAATCTTCTGCAGGCAGGGAGGAAATATTTGTTTCAATTGCCACGCGTATTACATTCATTCTCCACTGGAATGACTAGAGCCACCCAGTCACCTGACTACAGAATAATATAGGACCGGCCCCTGGGAACATAAATAGGCTCTCTTGTTTTCCCTCATTGGTCACGCCTAACATGGTTCCCCCCAACACTTACTCAAGCAGGTCCTTAGTAATAGACAAAGCATTAGCAACCCCCCCCCCCGAATTACTTCCTGTCCACCCTCTTGGACAAGTCTTCCCTTGCTTGGACTGACAACCCTGCCCCAGAGGTGCCATTCTGACTAGACTGCATGAAGGGAGTGGGTGCAAGAGAAAAAAACGGCTAATATGAAATTGGGAGCCACTGGTCCCCATCTGGAGCTACAAGTTACAGATGCGGTCAGTTTGATATGCGTAGGGGAGAAGTGCAGAGGAATGGGATGGGCAGGGAGGGTGTCCCTGGGAGTAGTTTGTCTGCTGCTCGCCCTCCCTTCTTGGCCTTGCCCTGGGCAGCCACAGAGTCCATGGCTTTACACACAGTCTCCTCATCCCCCAGGAACTGCACAGGCGTGATGGGCTTCATGTTCTTGTCCAATTCACAGTCAGCAGGCTCAGCTCCATGATAAGCTCTTCAGAGACCCTCTCTGCTTGACAATGCCCCTGGAGGCTGGTGCCACGGGCTACAGCCAATACCCGTTTCCCCTTCTTGATCTGGGAAACTATTTCTTCCTTCCAAAAGGGCAGAGCTCTGGTAATAGTATCCTTCAGACTCTCACGGGAGGGTAGCTAATATCCAGTGAGGTCTCCATGCCTTCGATTCTCACTGACGTTGCTGTGGAAGGGATGACTGGGCTCCACTGGAGGTAGTGGGACTTCAGAGGAGCGCCTTCAGATCTTCACTGGGCCTCGCTGCGCTTGGCAGCGGTTTCTGCTTTACTGAGGCCAGAGCCCTCACTGCCGCCCACTGAGGAGCCTGTCCTCGCCTCTGAGAGCCGCATTTGGTCAACGGCACCCAGCACTGTCCAGAGGGTTTGAAGTGCTCTCTTACGCACTGAGGTGAAGTCTACATGCTCGCACCCCACTGCCTGGCTCCTGCTGCCTTTTTTTTTTTTTTTTTTTTTAAGACAGGCTTGAAATTTATTCCATGTAACTGTGGCTATATATGGTTCTTAAAGGCAGTGCGATCCTGCTAACACTTTTATACCTCCAACTGGACTTACAGTAGTACTTTACCCAAATATTTATTGAGCTTAAAAGTATAAATCATTTTATTTTTTAAGGGACTCATATTCCCACAGGAATATCTTAACTTCTTCCATTCATAAGCATAACTGAAGAAAAGTGGCTAGGTGAGCAGAAGCCATAGGTAAAAAAAAAATTTCTGTAGATTTCTAAAGAGTATTCTGATGAAGCACAACAGATTAAAAACAACCCCAAAGAAAAAGCAAGGAATTGAGATCCACTGGCTATCTATATTACTTCTTTTCCTACCTGCTGCAATTTGCGTCTAGGACAACATTTTCAATTCTCTGAATAACTTCTTCCATATCAGTCTTTCCTTTTTCCTTCCAGGCATCTTCTAAAACTGACCCTGTCAACTAAAAAAGCAAGTATCAGTAAAATAAAGAATTCAATAAAGTACAGAAATTCTAAAAAGATATTAGTAGCAGTTCAAGCATTCTTTAAACAAGATGAATTTAGCAAGTTAAATATTCCTAATTATTTTCTACCATCTAATATTCAGGAATCGCTATACTTTTTCTTGACAGGAAAAAGGAATGAACTATAGCAGAAGTTTTACCATAGGCTTTATACGCCAATGACTGTATGGCACGTTTGCTATATGACCAAGGCTATAAAATTTTAATCAACATATCACTTTTTGAAATATGCAACATCCAACAAGTGTAGAAACTCAGAATTTAAAAAACACAATCAGGAAAAAAATGAGTTAAGGATATAAGCAGGTAATTCACAGAAACTAAAAAAATGGCTTACAAACAAAAAAAGGCTTTAATTCACTAGTGATTTTAGTCACAGAAATGCAAATTAAAATGAGCTTTTTGTTTTTACTCATCACGATGACAAAATAAAACCTAGGATTGATTCTATCCATCACTGATAAGGATATGGGAAAAGAGGTATACTCATTCACTGTTGGTGGGAACACACTCTGATTCAGCATTTGGAAGGGAAATTTGGCATTACTTATCAAATTAAGGTATACATGCTCACTGAGCCACCAAATCTATGGGTAAGAATTTAAGTTACATAAACAACTGCATATATAAAGATACAATGAAAGATTACTGACAGTGCTATAGTGGCTAAACTGAAAATAACTGCTCAAGGATGGAATGGATAAACAATGTGCATGCATACAATGGAACACTGGGAAGCTACTGAAGAAAGAGCCATGCAAAAATCCAAGATCTTCATCTGGTGGTAAAAAAGCAAGCCACGTCAGAGTAAGATCTTACGGGAGCACACATGCAGATAGAGGAAGAGAAAGAAAGGGACTTTACGTATGGGGTGGAGTGAAGGACTTCCATTTTTCACTTTTAAACTTCTTATATTAAACAATAAGTATATATTGTCTTTCCAATATTAAATTCGAGAGTAAAGTAAAATGTCAATATTTAACTTAAATAACTTACTCTTGGATCTATTTGTGCATTATATGTACTTTCCTTCCTCTAAATTATACACTAAAGGGATAAAACAGTTACATTTTAAGAAAAAAATAAGTAAAACCTACCTTCAGTAATTTTACTGCACAAATTAAGTTGTCATCCATAGGATTAGAAAAGAGGGCATTCAGCAACTCCCGAAGACCGACCTGAAGAATGTCTGCCCTTGTAACCTGTCCATTTGTTCCTTTGATCTTTTGGGGAAAAGAAAATGAAAAGCAACTATGCCAAAATATAACACAGATATACAAATGGTCTAACAAAGTGCTGGCAAAATAAGTGTTTTAAGTTAAACAATACAAAACATATGGTCAGGGTCTTCCCTGGTGGCGCAGTGGTTAAGAATCTGCCTGCCAATGCAAGGGACACAGGTTTGAGCCCTGGCTGGGGAAGATCCCACATGCCACGGAGCAACTAAGCTCGTGCTCCACAACTACTGAGCCTGCGCTCTAGAGCCCGCGAGCCACAACTACTGAGCCCACGTACCACAGCTACTGAAGCCCGCACGCCTAGAGCCTGTGCTCTGCAACGAGAAGCCATGACAATGAGAAGTCCGCGCACCGCAACGAAGAGTAGCCCCCGCTCGCTGCAACTAGAGAAAGCCCGCGCACAGCAACAAAGACCCAACACAGCCAAAAATAAATAAATAAATTTATATATTAAAAAAATATATATGGTCAGGATAATTTAAGCCTCCTTTAATATTACTGCTTCATAAAGCAGTCTCTAGCCTATTAACACCTTTTTGGGAACACAGAGCTTTTTTCTGCTTTTTATACTATTTAAAAATACTCTAACTTGCATCAGAATAGAATATGTATCTCAGCTCTCCGGCTTGTAGGTTCAGGAGCCATGCCTTATCTTTATAACTTCCACCACACATATCATCATGACTTCTATATAGGAAGTTCAACTGCATTCTTAAAGTGACAATTCATTTAAGGTACATTTTATATTGGTGTTCTTATTTGGCTTATACAAAAATAAACTGAGAAAGATTATGGCATGAGATTTTTTTAAAAATTAAGGCCATCTGTGGTAAAAAGGCATAGTAAATTAGGCACGAGATTGGACAAAGACCTTTTAGATGCATTGACTGAGATGTACATTTGACGGTGGATTCGTGTGTCTTTTCAGTGGTATTTACAATACTAAGTCCTCAAATCAGAGTTTAAGAAGGTATACCAATATCTGGGACTAACTCGTTAAAAAAAAAAAAAATCAAGCAAATCCATTACAAAAGTAATATTCAGCACTTATGTTGCCTACCAACAAGCATATACTCAAGTATGCCACCAATTTAGCTGTAGACTTTGTACAAATACATTCTATATAGAAGATTAATATATAAAATAGGACCAAAAAGAACTACTGTAGGTGAATCAGGTGAAAAAAACCAAACAAAAAACACAGAAACTCTAGTCTCTCCCCTCTTCAAAGTTTTATGCTCTGCAGGGCAAGTTGCTTTTGGGTCACCATCTGAAAGTCAACATACTAAATGTGCTAATATTTATGATACAAGGATTCAAAAAGGTGTGACTGTCTGTATTCCAAAAGCCTGAAATCACATGTAAACCATGGCTTTCCAAAAGTACATAAAGACTTTAAAATGCTTAGTAACTATCTCCCAACACTGCCCATGAACAGGAAGACAAAATGGTACGTATGTTCCATTTGAGGACAGATACTACCATGAGTAGGTACTGAGACTATTTTCTTTATCTCCCATTTCACTTTTAATGTTATAAAAGAGTAAACACAAATCCCTTATTGAGATCAATTTATATTCTCAGGCTTTGTCAGTACTAAAAAGAAAAATTTCTCCTCACCTCCAGGTTAAGATAAAGTTCTCCCAGAAAGAGTACAAATGCATGGAATCGTTTTCGAGTCACTTCGTCCCCTTTTGCAGCTTGATCTTTAACTTCATATTCAGTCCGACATCTAATAAAGACATACCTTTTGTAATCTCACATTGCTTTGTTTTTTAAATAGTCAAACAAGATGACCATTTGTCAGTTTGGTTGTTCACAAGCAATACAGAGGCAAGTACAATGCACCAACACTCTGATTTTCTGTAATAAAAAGTGTTCCTGTCTATTGTAGCGATCAGAATATGTACTATCTTTTCATACAAAGATTCCCAGTTTTAAGAAACTGATGAGAATAGTTGAAAATAAACCTATTACTAGAACAAATTGTAACAAGTTACAGCTACATAGATTTCATGAGGTTCGTTGTATATTGGCACTAAAAAACAAAACAAAAACCCTCACTGCCTCACCTTATTTATTGTCTCATAGGCTTTTTAAGAAAGCACTGTTTTTATGCGAAGTATCCCTAAAATATTCTGCTCTTGCTGAAATACGAACTTTGAACAGAGCTTTAAAAAAGATATATAAATACAGATGACGTCCAACTAAGCTGAAAATGAATTCTTATTAAGCCCATTATTCTTAGAATTTTTATTATACAAATCAGAGAAGTGAAGTAAGAGGAGAAGTCCCCAAATGAAACCACACAGAAACATAGAAGGCAATTAATCTGGTCTTTGTTTGGGTCTTTGTTTCTAATAGAGACTAAAGGAGTCAACTTATTTTCCCTTGTTTGATTTCTCCCTGACTTGGTGCATTCACCTTAGAGCTTACATAGTTCTTATTATCTAAAATAATCACAAGAAGCCTGTCATTGTCTATACCAATGAATTATGGTGTCAGCTACTGTTACTAAAATGGATTTCTAAAATGTACTTTTAATGTTCACCATTTTGGTGGTAAAGATTTTTTTATTTTTCTTGATAAGGTGTAAGAACATTCTAGAAAAGTCATGTGTTTTATAAAAATGATTTTGATGGTTCTCCTTTTAAAGACCAAGGGAGCAGCTTATGAAGGGTTAATGGCTTTCATACCTGAGGTACCAATTTTAAAAAATTTTCAAAAAGAACCTAAAAAGTCATTTCTTGTCCAAGAATTTACCTTGGTTCAGTTTATGTATCAATCATAAACCCAGCTTAGCCTAGTGTGCCAGTGCTTACAAGCTATATTAAATGAGCGACATCTGCTGTTTGAGTCAGACATGGAAAGATATTGGTTATCTTCTCATACATATTAATTCCTCATCAGAAAAATAGTTGGGATATCTATAAATAGAACACTGGTTAATAATGGAAAGGTTCAGTTAATTAATGCCAATTCAGTTATCCAAGCACCTTGTTGGCTGCTTTCCTTTCTGTCTTTCCTTTTATGACTTTTCAGGTAAGAGCTTCGATGAAATGACCTTTTTGTTTTATCAACGCCATTACTATTAGATTATATATTAATATATGTTAATGTATGCACAAATGCAAATCCCTACCCTTGTACATGGTTGATTATCTAGGTGAGAGGAAAGACTCTAAAACTTTAAGCTAAAGACTTTCAATTATAAAAGTAATACATGGCTATTTCAAAAAGGTTAAAACAGAAAAATATAAAGAATAAAGACACTGCAGCCCAGAAATAACTGCTGTGAAGGTAACTTCTATCTGTTTCAAAGTATTCTACATTTTTAAGTTAACAGAATTATGATCTTTTCACTTGTTATATGATTAGTGTTTTTCCATGTTGATAGCTTTGACAGTATCCTAGTACTAGAGAAGCACACACAGGGGATACAGAGTCAAAAGAGCCAGAAGAGTGATTCTCAACCATGACTACATAGTAGAATCACTTGGGGAGATTTATAAACCATGCCCACACTCTCCTTCAGTCTAATTATATCAGAATTTCCAAGACTGGAGGCTTAGCCCCATTTTAAGTTTCTAGGTAACTCTAAGGCAGAGCCAGGGGTGAGTAGCAAAAGGGAAGATAAGCAAGCCTTTCTACCATCCTACCTCCTCAAAGTGCCAACTTTCACATCTTTCCAAAAGCTGTAATTTGTACTTTAATGATTAGGTAAGGTTAGATATTTCTGTAACTTTGTCAGTTATATTTTTCCAAACTGCACCTATCCAGAGTCATTCCAAATGCTTCTATTAAAAATAGAAATATTTCTGGCCTTTTTCTTACTCATTCCTAAGAGGCCCCTCTTTTCATATTAAATAAATGAGCTCACTGCCATGTTGTTACAAATGTCCCTATTTTTACTTCACTTCTTATAAATTTATGACCCCTCCAATATTATAATCTATATGAAATTAAGTTTAATCTCTTGTTTTAGGGCCTGAGGTATCATGTCTTGCTTAAAATGGCTTTACCAACCTAATATTTTTGTTTGTCATTTTTTCCCCTAGTATTTACTGTTTCAGTTTTATATCTGAAATATATTTTGGTGTAAAGAATGAGACAGGAACCCATCTTTGTTTTTTTCTTCCCAAATGACTAGCCAGTTATGTCAGCAGCACAATTTGTCTTTTACTTATGTATCTGAAGTGTCACCTTCGTTAAAAGCTTAATTTTCAAGTGTCTCTGGAGTGTACTTTTGGAGTCTTTATTCTGTTCCAGTGCAGTTTAACCACACGATGGAATACTTTGCAACCATTAAAAGTATCTTTAAAGAACTAACAGGCAATCTCTAATAAACTCAAAGACAACCTTGTTATTGAATAAAACAACTCAGATTATAAGAAAATTCATTTCCCTACATTAGCTCATTAATTCAATGTCATCCCAAAACATAAATAAGTAACAACAACATTTGTGTAATTTCACATGCTGATTCTAAAGTTCAGAGAAAATAAGCATGCAAGAATAGCAAAGAAGACTACACACACACACACACAGACACACAAACGAATGGGGAACTAGTGTGAAAAAATGAGAGTTTTTTAATAGCCTGGTAATAAAACAGGAAGAGAACAAGTAATGAATGGAATAGAATGAAAGTCCAGAATCAACGCAAATATAAGGATGCATGTAGTGTGATAAAGGCAGCAGTTCTAATAAGGAATGGATCATTCAAAAAAGTGGTATGGGAAAAATTGGTTAAACATGTGGCAATAAATGAAATTAGATCCTTACTCAAGCCAAAAGTACTAAAAAATATGTAAAGTGACTATTTTTAAGATCTTGGAAAAGGAAAAGACCTTTCTAGGCACAAAACCAAAGGCAGAAACCATCATAAGAAAAAGGCATAAATATGACTATAAACTTAATACTATACAAATAAGAATGGTCTGCCCTTGGACTTCCCCGGTGGCGCAGCGGTTAAGAATCCACCTGCCAGGCTTCCCTGGTGGTGCAGTGGTCAAGAATCCACCTGCCAATGCAGGGTACACGGGTTCGAGCCCTGGTCCAGGAAGATCCGAATGTCACGGAGCAACTAAGCCTGTGCACCACAACTACTGAGCCTGTGCTCTAGAGCCCGCGAGCCACAACTACTGAGCCCACGAGCTGCAACTACTGAAGCCTGCGTGTCTAGAGCCCGTGCTCCACAACAAGAGAAGCCACTGCAATGAGAAGCCCGCTCACCACAACAAAGAGTAGCCCCTGCTCACTGCAACTAGAGAAAGCCAATGCAACGAAGATCCAATGCAGCCAAAAATAAATAAATAAATTTTAAAAAGAAAGAAAAAAAAAAGAATGGTTGCCCTACTCTCCCCTGCAACTTTCTATAAAGAACAGTCTTTAGCAAAGAAGAACAGTCAAATTCTAGTACATTTAGAAGTAGTTTTCCTTTAATTTCATATATACACACTAACCTTTGAAGTAGCAATTGGCGGAAGTTGCCACTCTGTGGGCTAATTGTCAGATGATGGGACAGGTAATTACAGAGGCGAGCTCCCATGTAAGAGAAATTTGGGATAGATGTGGCCTTTCAAAAAGAAAAAAGTTTTATATGACACAGACACATCAAGTTATTAATGCAAACACTTAACAGCAATATTCTAAAGAGGAAAAACATTCCTGCCTCCAAAACTATACAGAAAAATGTACAAGTCATTTGTAATTGTTAGGCATAAGGATATTAACTCTCCCTCCCAACCTTACACCAAGAACCAGAATAAGTACAAAGAAAAACATTAAGGTAAGCTCTCCCCACCATTTACCCGAGGTTAGCAGAAAGCAAAGAGATAAATCTCTCTTTACACCAACTAATTTTTGCACAAAATATGTACATGTACCCAGTTGCATAGTGCCAATTATGAAGTATATTTGCCAAACTAATGATCTGTGGCATTTCTCAGGAATAGGATGGCACCAACTTTGACATCTAGCAGTCCAGAACAAGAATCCCAGGCCTGTTTTGTGACCCTGGATATCTCTAAACCTCCCTGAGCTTCAGTTTCTTGATTCCTAAAGAGGTAATTAATGGTACCTGATGCAAAAGATTAACACTTCAACAACACTCCAAACACTTGGGGTAATAAAAGAGGAAATCAAAAGAAATAAGCTATTTTTAATAAGAAGACAGTGGAAAAACACTGAGTATCAAAGACTGTGTGACATAGCCAAAGAAGTACTCAGGAAGTTTAACTTTCACTGCAGTTTTTAAAGAACAGTAGAACACACACATTAAGAGGTTAAGGGACTTGGCCAATCCCACAAAGGTAGTAGTTTACCAGAGTCTAGATCTAACAAATGGCCTGATGCCCCTCCAATCCCATGCTGGGTCTAGTTACTCATGTGCAACCTTAGACAAGTCATTTAACCTCTGTTAAGCTATGTATAAAATGGGGATAAGAGTAATACCTTGCAACCACTGAGGATTAAATGAGTTAACTACAGGTCAAGTGTTTAGCACTGCCTGGCATGGAGTAAGTACTTTATAGTTAGAACTTTTTATTTCTAATTATTTCCTTGCTCACACAGGACCCTGTACATTTCTCAGCAAGGAAGAAAGACTGATTTCTCCTGACATTCATGTATGTGTATCTGGTACCCCGAAAGACTTGAAATTCAAAATTTATACTTTTCCCATTATTGGCATTGCCTGTTTTCCTTTACTTTTAAAATTTAAAGTAAATTTAAAGACAACAAGGCTGGTCATTAAAGTTTCCTGCCTCCCTGCTATACCTCAATTTTACTTCCATAGACAACCACTTTCAATTCTTTCAGCTGAAAAGGTTTTAACCTCCGTATCTCCATGCTCCATGATTTGAGTTTAGCCATTTCTTACTAGCTCCCCACGAAGGAAGATGAGCATTTACTTTTCACCCTGTTTAACCTTACTTCATTCCACTACGGTATAACTGTAGATACACTGTGATTTTTTAAAATAGTTTTGTGTTCCCCTTTACAGTTGTACCATGTATTATGCTGATTTCTCCTCTCTTGCACAACCTTGTTTTCCCTAGACTTAATTTTTTCTACTTTTTAAATATATTTCTCACTGGCTTCTCATTAGTTTTTTCTTCTTAATATCTTCAAACATAAGGGAGTGTGCTCATCTTACCAGGGAAGTCTCTCCTGGAGCATTCTGCCCGATTCCAGTGAAGCCTTGTACCTCTAGGCCTACTATGTGCATGGCTACTATCTTGGGATCTCCCTTCACCATCATCTGGATGATTCGCTTAGCCTCTCCTGTAAAATTCCCTGTTTCCTAGTTCCCATGTCTTCATCCTTAAATCGTCCTTTTGGTGGAGTACCTCCTTCAATAACTTCAAGAAGGATTATGATAAAACTTCAAACTGGTTACTCAGTGCAAAAAGATCTAGACAGTCTAATTTTTTTAGATTTTCAAGCAATCTTTTTAGCCTCATTCCATCCTTATCCTAGAACCTTTTTGGAGATTCTGCATCATAAATCAGGGCGATTCTCGACTTTCACCACTGGCTTGGAATTCAACTTTTAAAAAAATCCGCCAGGTCAGTTACCACTCATCCATCTGCGTTCTAGTCTCCAAAATGGGTACTTCTATCTCCTTTCGCCATATAAGTCCTTATGGGCTTTTGGTGTTCTAAAATCCCCACACTGTCATTTTATAGTAGTATTTGGTGAGGAATCAAAATTGAGTATGTAGGTTTAATCTGTTTTTTTTTTTTTACTGTTGGTAAATCTATATCACTGACCATAGAATGGTAGAACTTAAAATATATGAAGCATTGGCTTTGAGACAATCACAGAAATTGTAGTTTGTTAGGTTAGAGCCTTTCTAACCAACCCTGATATAATACGAGCATAATAAGAACTATAATAATATAATTCTGATATAAGAACTACAATCAAGCAGCCTATTGAAGAGCTGAAACTAAATAGAGCCAGAAAAGCAAAAAGAAAACAGTAAAATTCTTCCATTTTCTTATCTAATATTCCTTTTTAATCCATTTAGATGGCAAAAGTAGGAATCAGGACAAATAGAGCAGATCTATCTTCCTAAAACCTCAGGCATTTTCAGAAATCTAAGAGTTGGCCAGGTAATACTGAGGTCCAGTAACAATCCAGAACAAACTGGAAAAGCACTCAAATGAAACACGAGGTAGGATTAAGAAAACACACAAAAAACAACCTGCTATCATAAGTCATCCTCACATATATTCCAAGTTTGAGCTGCTCTTTCAGCAATGACTGAAACAGAAATATAACCTTTGGTGGCGTTTATCTCCTACTCTGTTTTTGGCCAGTCTCCTCAACGACCTTAAATTTGTCTTCAAAATTGAGTGTTGTCTATTTTTTCCCCCTTAAAATAGCATTAATGTGTCAATGACCAATATGCTAGAATTAAAACTAAACTTTGTGTGAACAACCTAGACTGACATTAGATTTTTTTAAAGGAGTTGAGATGTAAATCCTTGAAATTTTTAAAGACAAGCAGAAATGTTAAGACTTAAATCAAGGTGTTTTGTGGTCCTTTTTTTTTTTTTTTTTTTTTTAAATAAAGAATTATTTGTGAGGCAAAAAAGTTCTCCCATGACTTTTTTTCTCCCCTACTCCAATAATGGCAGATCCTTATAAAACAGGGGTTTGGAAAAAAGGCATGATACTCATGTAGTGGCCTCAGAAGTGTCCAAAGCTCCTTCCAACTGCCTGTACAGAGCCTTGGCTACACAGGAAAATTTGCAGTCTGGCTCTAGTTCTGGATCCCTAATTACAGAAATTCTGTACAACAGAGACTTAAAAGCTCTCATGAACCATAAAGAGTCAAGGAGTGTGGAGGCTGGTGAACACGTACCTGGCCTCCCTCAAGGAGCAGCCACCACCTCTGGGCATCAAGGAAGCTATCCAGTGATTGCCCCATGCTATTAGCCAACCTACCTGTTGATAGATGAGTTCCACAAGTTCTTGCAAAGCATCATCTGTTGTAACCCAGCCATTCAGTGTCTCTGCAAACTGTTCAATTTCAGTTTCAAAACTGCCAGGCTGCTCTGTAAGATGATTCAAAAAATCCTGAACATATTCTGACAAAGTGGGATAATCCTCACAACCATCCTCATAGGATTCCTATAGATCAAAAGGTTAAAAAAAAATTAATCCATGCAACTGGCCAAAAAAACATGAAGCAGCTTTGAGTTGGGATGTCTCTAGCTCAAATTATATTTTTAAGAATCCTTAACCTGATAAAATGTGTTATTTTCTTCAAAAAGTTAAGTCCACTTCTTCCTTGCCCAATAGCCAAAATGTTATAATAGAAGGGCTTCATCTCGCTGGGTAGAGAATTGTCTTCTCACCTCTGGTAGATTTACAAGATGGCTGAGAAATAAAGTTTAAACCAACATTTCATTATAATACCAAGATCAAAATTAAGATTTATAGATACAATAAGATCCAGGATTTGTTTCAAAATGGGAGGGGGAGAGGGACCAGAGATATAGAAACAAGAATGGCCACCTGTAGCTAACTATTGAGGCCACAGGCATTCATTATACCATTCTCTATCCTTGTAGATATTTGACAATTTCTATATTGAAAAATGAAGTTTGTCATCTGTCAATCCCCAAGGACATGGAAATAAATATATAGTTAAGTGACTATAAAATATCATAGTGTACAGTGGTAGGAGACTTGCTATGTCCAAGTTTCCAGCCAATCTTGATAGTAGCAACAGTTTCCAATTAATATCTATCACTACCACCCCAATGTTCATAGCAACATTATTTACAATAGCCAAGGTACGGAAGCAACCTAAATGCCCGTCAACAGATGAATGGATAAAGAAGATGTGGTACTTATATACAACGGAATATTACTCAGTCATAAAAAAGAACGAAATAATGCTATTTGCAGCAACATGGATGGACCCAGAGATTATCATACTAAGTGAAGTCCATCAGACAGAGAAAGACAAAGATCATGTGATATCACTTACATGTGGAATCTAAAAAAATGACACAAATGAACATATTTACAAAATAGAAATGGAGTCACAGATGTAGAAAACAAACTTATGGCTACCAGGGAGGAAAGGAGGGAGAAGGGATAAACTGGGAGAATGGGACTGACATATACACACTACTATATATAAAACAGATAACTAATAAGGACCTACTGTATAGCAAAAGGAACTCTACTCAATACTCTGTAATGACCTATATGGGAAAAGAATCTAAAAAAGAGTGGATATGTGTATAACTGATTCACTTTGCTGCAACTAACACAACATTGTAAATTAACTATACTCCAATAAAATTTTTAAAAAATATACCACTATCACCTTTAAGTATTTCCCAACCTTTTAATTAAAAGAACACAGAACCATATTTTAGTATTATTTAATTTTTAGAGAGACTTACAGCCAATAAAAATTTCTGGGAAGATAGACAAGGGATAATAGTAGTTACATCTGGAGTGAGGAAACATTTATGTTATAAATACAGACCCTTTATTATGGAATTGTGAAAGCAGTTAAGCAATATAAATGCATGTATATTAAATGATTACTTAATGTTAACCACAAACGTGTGAATTTTACAATTAAAAACTAGTTTAAGTTTCTGATATACAGTTTAGAGTTTTACAGATTGGTAGTATCCTACTATTAATGACAATGAAAAGCAGGAAGTCTACAGGTCCCAGTTGATGGTACTGATTTCTTAACTGTTCCTATCAAACGTCATTCATTGTGGCAAAATGCAGTTTAGAACACTGATTTCAGTCTTTTTTTTTTTCCAAATAAGCATAACTCTTTTAAGAGAATTTGAAGTGGGAAAGTAGAGCTGTTCTGAAAAAAGGTGAAAAGGGGATTCAGGGCCTGTTGTTTCAAGCAAAAAGGGAGACACAGAGTATTCTGAACAGATGAGCACTCCAATGTGTTTGAATTAAAGCTTGTATTAGTTCTCTAGTACCAGATTTTTTAAAGTATACATTTCTTCAGTCTTCAATGTGAAGTCAAATGGCTTCCAAGCAGAGGAATATTTAAGTTTTATTTTTCTTAGAAAGAGTTCTGTGACAAGAGGTTAGGAGGGACATCAACTAGAAAACTCACTTCCGGGGGGAGGCGGTACATATGGGGGGATAGGGGTATATGGGAACTCTCTGTACCCTCCAATCAGCTGTGTTGTGAATCTAAAGCTGCTCTAAAAAACAGTCTATTAATTAAAAAAAAAAAACAACAAAAACAAAAAAGAAAACTCACTTCCCAGTAGGTACTTTGAATACACTGTCAAGAGATGAGAACCTAATGCAAAGCAGTGGGACAAAAGGAAATGATCACTTAGGTGGAATAGTCGAGACTATTTTAGTTAACTTGATTGGAAGCGGGCAAGAGTGTGAAAGAGGAAAGTGAGTCAATACACCACAAGCTTTTAGCCTGAGCAGCTAGTTAGAATATAAAAGTATAAGAAGAGGTTTGCAAAAGATAAATTCTTTTTCATTCTTGAGTTTGAATGTGAGATCCTCAGAAAAGGTCAAGACAAATGGAAACACAAGCCTGGAGTTAAGAGGAAGAATTAGATTCCAGAGTTATCAACAGGCAGGTTGGTGATGGTCAGATTCTAGGGGATTCTAGTATCACTAAGGGAGGTAATAAAACAGACAAAAGACAGAACCTCAGAGCCTGCAGTCTGAGGGAAGGAGGAATGGTCTCAAAGTTGGGAGGATGAAGTACTGCCACAGAAGCCAAAGGAAAAGGTAAATGAGGAGAGGTGCTCATAATAGCAAATGCTACAGAATAATGTCATCGGTTAAAATCTGAGAGAATGATGGTTGCAGAGTCTTAGGAATCAGAACTATGCACACAGAGAAAAAACCTGAGTATATTAGTATCTTAAATATTCAGTTTTTATAAAAAGGAAGAAATCCTGAAAGACTGAAAAGGTACCCTTGGCACCTAGAACAGGACCCACACTGGGAATTAAACCTTATAGATCATACTGTGGTCAACAAAGTCTATTTAGATGAGGTTTAAGAGGACGATAGATTTTAAAACCCAAACAACATCAGCATCTGTCACAAAAATAATATCAGTACAATTAAGAGGATCAGTCTGCAGAGGTTTGAACGGTCAGTGAGAAGTAAAGTAGTACCAACAGTGAATAATTTTTCATTTTGGAGAACATCACTATTGAAAGGCAGAAGAAAAACTGGGCAGTAAGTTGAAGGAGGATGTTCTTAGCAAAAGCTGGGATTTTTTTGTGCACGTGGGGGTGGGGTGGGGTGGGGTTGTCTCTTAATAAATGCTTTATCAACTCCTGTGTGGAATTTTTGGTTCTCGTAAGTGAACCGTGATTAAATATTCAAGATGTAATGGCTTACCTGAGAAGAAGCAATGGCCAGGAATAGATGGATACAGCAACTCATTGGTAAGGAGGCATGGTAAGCAGTAAAATTCTAGCAGTGGGATTAGAGGAAGGATTGAAGATAAAAGGGCTTGGAGTTTTAGAAGGGTTATGAAAGCACAGCAAAAGACTATCAGAAAAAATTTAAAAAGCATGCATTTTTGAGAGCAGATCCAGCTCAATGATACCAGGCAAACAGCTTCTCATGTGTGTAACAAAAGCAGACTCAAGGAATTTCTGGAAACCCAGCTAGGAGACCACTAGAATAGAGGCTCTACAAAGACAAGAATTTTTGTCCATTTTATCCACCGCTGTATCCCCAGCCCCTGACTCGTGGTAAGCATTCGACTTTTATTTTATTTTTGGCTGCGTTGGGTCTTCATTGCCGCACGCAGGCTTTCTCTAGTTGCGGCGAGTGGGAATTACTCTTCATTGCAGTGCGTGGGCTTCTCATTGTGGAGGCTCCTCTTTGTTTCCCAGCACGGGCTCTAGGCGCGCGGGCTTCAGCAGTTGTGGCTCACGGGCTCTGGAGCGCAGGCTCAGTAGTTGTGGCACATGGGCTTAGTTGCTCCACAGCATACGGGATCTTCCTGGACCAGGGCTCAAACCCGCATCCCCTGCATTGGCAGGCAGATTCTTAACCACTGTGCCACCAGGGAAGCCCTCAACTATTTCTTAATGAGTGAGTGACTTTGGATTACGGTTACTACAAGGAAAAGTTTCTCTCATAACGAGATTTCATCCTAAGACTTGGGAAAAGCAAGGATTTTGCTGTTCTGTGACTAACTGGATTGAGAAAAACTCCTAGCTTTGACAGAGGGTAAAAGGGTAAGGCCCGAAAATGTATCAGGGCAGGGGTAGCAAGCTTGAATGCCTATAGAATCCAGGTGGATTACAGGCAAATGAAGTAAGCCAGTGAGCAAATTACAGCTTACACATTCTATATAAAGGGGCTGCCTCTATTCAGCTCCAGCCAACTCTGCTCTATCAAAACAGCAGTCCAGTATGGCCAGATCTTATGGATTTCAAGAGAAACCAAAAAATTCAGAATTGCAATATCTAATTTAAGTACTGGTAAATTATAAAGCCCCTTTTAAAAAAACTCAGGGCCAAAAAAGACACACCTGCAGGGTACACGTGAGCCACAGGCTTCCAGTCTGCAATCTTTTCTGGCAAAATGAGTGCAGCAGGAGCTGAGGAGACCAAGGAGCGCCTAAAAGATGGCCGTGGCTCAAAGGAGGTGGACTAACATGGCTCAACACACTGCTCTCAGGAATCACTTGAACTATGTATAAAACTAGTTGGTAAAGAACTGCAAAAAAAAAATTGCATCCCTCCCACCATAAGATAGCCCAAATCAATAGGAAGACAAACAAATGAGGAACATTTGTGGTTCTTAAGGTAAGTATCCTTAAGAGTTATTCGACTACTCACAGCTCTCCAATGGTTCCTTTCTTCTCTAAGCCAAATACAGTTTTGGGGCAAGAATCCAGCTGCTCTCATTTCTACTTTACCTGATTGATGGCCCATTCCACCCCAAATCAATTGCTCTTCCTACTATGCCTATATTTTCCCCTCTCCAGCCCCAAGGTTCTTCTTAATGCAGTCTAAGATGCATGAAGTTTCTAAAATATGGAATAAAGCTTTCCCATGCTTTCTATCAAATATGAAAGTCAAGTCCCCCCATTCTCACCCCAAAAGTAACAAAAAAAGGTGTGCCACCATTAGTTGATCAGGTACATTCAAATTAAAAATCTAACACCCATCCACCAGAATGGCTAAACTTAAATAGCAAATACCTAGTGCTGACAAGGAATTAAAGCGACTGGAAACCAAACAGTACTCAACGCATACATTGGAACAGTCTCTTTGGAAAAATATTTGGCAGTCTCTACTAAAGCTGGCTACCTTGAGTCCCAACAACTCCACTCCTAGGTATATACCAAACAGAAACAAGGGCAAATGTCCACCAAGGCATGGACAAGAATAGCAGCCCTAATCGTACAAGCCCCAAACTGAAAGCTACCCAAGCGCTCATCAACAGACAAATATTCACACAATGGAATGCTATGAGAATTAGTCACCTCCAATTACATGCTACAATATGGATTACTTTTGATATTGAATGAAAGAAAAATATATTTTATATGACTCCATTTATATGAACTTTGAACAGAGGCAAAACTATTGTTCAAGCAAAATAGCGGTTACCTTTGGAGAGCAGTAATGATTAGAAGGGGACACAGCGGGCTTTGGGGGTGTTGATAACTTAATGTACACTATTCTGTATATTACATGTCAAAAAATGAAGACCGGAAAAATAGGACTTATGCTAAAGTATTATCATTTCTTCAATCCAGAATGGTCCCTGCCCTACTTATCTATAATTAATTGCTATGCATTTACATAGCACAACAAATTCCTTTCTATATATCCCAATCGTGCTTGGTGTTTTTTCCTGCCATTTAAGTGTGATCAATTTCTAAAATTCTTACGTTATTGACAAAGATGACTCTGAAAGTTTAAAACACTTTATCAAAAGTTTAAAACACTTCATCAAAACTCCCTACATTTCTACATAACTGTTAATTAGAACCAGAAACACTTCTATTTTAACATAACAGAGCCCAGATGTGTATTTCTCAACATTCAAAAACCTACCTGAATTAGTCTGCAGCAAAACCACTGATAATTTACCCTAAAGCTACCAATGAATATTCAGCTGTCCTACTAAAATCAAAAATTAACTTTGCCAGGCCACTATTCTATAGGTTGTCCATAAAGTCAGGACACAGACTTTAGTTTCATAAACTGAAGATGTCCTTGACCACCTTAAATTTATCAGCCTAGAGATAGTCTATAGATGCTGGAAATACAGCAGGGAACAAAATAGACAAGATTGTCTACTCTTAAGCTTACATTCTGATATCTTGAATATAATAACTACAAAATACATTCTTGAATCAATTTTGTTTCATGATTTCAATAAATTCATACAATGTTTTATGTGTGGTACAGAAAGCACACCAGTATACTGATAAATGATGCAATAACCGTATTATTCCAATAATATTAACCTAGAGTTGCAGTAAAAGTGTACTTACTGTATAATTAGAAGAATAACTTGATGGGTAAAATTCAGGGGCGTTCACGGACAGCTTAGACATTAACACAGGAGCTGCAACCACCTGGGGTTTAGCCATTGTTGACTCCGAATTCTGCTGTGGGCTATTATCCTGCGAACTAGGTGGAGCTCTCAGGGGCCTCGTTTGTTCTGAGAAAGGAAAAAAAAAATCGGTGTTAGATGCGTTCATTCCCTTGTATAACAACTTACTGTACACTGAGAAGCCATCTGAGCAGGGATGGTTTTTAAGTCAAACAAGAACCCTCACGAAATTTAAGGTTATCGCCAGGATATGCGCAGAGAGCCTACAAAAAGGAACAATAGACTTGCTTTAGCTCATTTATAAACAGACCTGCTTCCTGAATAAACATTTGAGGGCTTATTTTTCCTTTTTTTTTTTCTTTTTAAAGTCGGTTAAAAAGAGATGGTTGCCCGCCTAAGGCCTCCCTCTCGGGGGCTGGGGAGGGGAGGCGATTTTTACTTCCTCCCGGGACAACAGAACTCAGGAGACCGCGCACCGGACCCCTCCCCCAGCCCGGGCGCACAAAGGATTCCAGCGGCCACCTTCCAAACCCCGTTCCGGGCCCGTCCCCACCCCGTAACAACCGGGCCCCTCGGGGAATGCTTTCGGGGGACCGGGAGGAAAGACGAGACAGAGCGCCGCCCTCGCCCGCGCGCGGAGGGCCGTGGGGAAGCGTTTGGCCCAGGAGGACGGGGTCCCCTAGAGCGGCTCCGTACCTGGGAGCGCCCCGGGCCGGGGAGGCCTCTGGGGGCCGGCGGGGACCTCGCACTGGGCCCCTGGCGGCGGGGCCGTCCTGGGCTGGCGCAGCGGCGGCGGCTGCAGGAAGCCCGGGGCTTTTGGCTGCGGCGGCGGCGGATGCCGCGGCCGCTCAGCAGGCCCAGTTCCGCTCGGGAAACCGCCGCCCTCAGGCCCGCCCCCTCCGCGGCCCAGGCCCAGGCCCCGGCTCCGGCCCCGACCAGCACCTGGGGCCCGATCGAAACCGTCCGACATGCTCCTCCTCCTCCTCCTGCGGGGGCCACCGCCGCTGCGCTCGGAAGAGGACGCCGGGAGAGGCGTCGCAGGCCGGCTCTCGCCGCCGAGCTCACTGGGGCCTCATGGAGGAGGAGGGCGGCGGGCCTCTGCTCGGCTCCTCCGCGCTTCGGCGGAGCGGACGGCAGCTTGAGCACCCGCCAAAGCCGCCGCACCGGAGCGCCCGGCCCCCACGGCTACCCTCCGCTTTCTGATTCTCCCCCAAAACCCAGCTCCCCCGCCTTCGGCGAGTCGGGGGCGAAGGCGGGTCACAGCGGCCCCCCGCGGCCCGGAGGCCCCGTTCGCGGCGGGCCGGCAGCCGCGGTCCTGCAGGCTGCCGGGAGAGGGGCAGCTAGACCGCTGGACAGCCCTGCTCGCGTCGGGCCGGGCGAGGGCATGTCGGGCGAGGGCCGGGCTCGGGGAGAGGGCATGTCGGTTCCCGGGACCGGGCTCGCTTACCCCTGGCGGGCCCGGCCTACACGAGGTTCTATGGAGAGAAGTCACTGACGGTTGATGCCAGGAAAATAAAAATACGGGGGGAGGGGGCGTGGAGCCAGAGCCAGGGTTCGCGGACGCGCACCTCCGTGGGCGCGCAGGTGTGTTCAATGACCCGGCGCCTGCGAAACCGGAGGACTGGTCGGGAAGGGCGCTCTGGAAGCTGCTCTGCCACCTGCTACGTGAGCTGCGGGGAGGGGAGTAGGAACAGAATCAAAAATGCCCCCCACCCCGGCCCATCTCAATTCACTGTAGATATTTATCACAGTAGGTCACACTGTGACCAAGCTTTACTCTCTTCCCTTTTCTCTTCCCCTCCAGAAATTTTAAGAAAATACCCTACCTTTCAATGAAACTCTCCTCCCTTTCATCTTTTACCAGTGCTGTCCAATCAAAATATAATGCGAACCACAAATGCAAGCCACTTATGTAATTATAAATTTTCTAGAAGGCACATTACGCGCGTGAAAAGAAACAGGTGAAATTAATTTTCATAATATAGTTTACTTAACCCAGTAGATCCCAAATGGTATCATTCCAACATGTAATTAATATAAAGATATTAATGAGAGTTTCTCTTTTTTCATACTAATCAAAATCCAAAGTGTATTTTACATTTTCTGCAAACCTCACTTGGGATTAGGCACATTTCAGGTGCTCAATAGCCCCCTGTGGCTAGTGGCTACCGCATTGCACAACAAAGTTCTAGACATTATTTATGTGTAAATTATTGTTTTAATCAGTCCTGACGGTACTAAAGCCAAATGAAGGATGAATATAAGTAATGAAAAGGAGGGGAAAAATGATTTCTTTACTGTTAGATTGAAACATCTCCACAAATTGATTGTAGCCCTGTGTTTTAAGCAAGCCTTAATGTTTTTCACCATTGTCATCTTGAGAATCATTTCAGTTAAGAAAACTCTTTTTAACCATTTTCTCTTCTTGCTAATGAAGAAAACACATCTTCACCCAACTGAAAGAGGCAAATGGCTCTAATGAAGGCAATCGTGAATAACTGATTCATGCTGTTGATGGTTGGCAAAAATAATGAAGTCAGGGAAGGAAGCCAGTAAAAAGTGTGGTTCCTTGGTGTTGAGAAAGAATGTAGGGTTCAGGGCTTCCCTGGTGGCGCAGTGGTTGAGAGTCCGCCTGCCGATGCACGGGACGCGGATTCGTGCCCCGGTCCAGTAGGACCCCACATGCCGCGGAGTGGCTGGGCCCGTGACCCATGGCCGCTGGGCCCGCGCGTCCGGAGCCTGTGCTCCGCGGCAGGAGAGGCCACAACAGTGAGAGGCCCGCGTACCGCTAAAGGAAAAAAAAAAAAAGAATGTAGGGTTCAAAGTAGGCCAGAGCTTTGGTTTGGATCCTGGCCTAGACCCTTAATGCCTGTGCGGTCTTGGGTAAGTAAGGGATTTAGCTTCTCTGGGCCTCAGTTTCCTCATGTATAAAGTAAGTATGTTGTAGCACTGAACATATATTACAAAGACAGGACAAGATTACAATTTAAAAATTAGATGAGGTAATGCCAATAACATAAAAATCCATTTTTTTAGGTAGTCGTCAGTCACTTCTTGCCCCGTCTTTTCTATTGCGTAGGAAAGCCCCACAAACTGTACGCTCAACAACAGTTATCCTATATGTTCCACTAAAGCAGATGCTCCAATCCTGTCCCAGGCTTTTGTTTGCATTCACCACCCTTTATTTCCCCTTAGAACTTTTATGATGGCTAACTCCTTTTCCTTACCTAAGACTTTCTTATCTGAGGATGAGGCTATTCTGCATCCATGGTGACATCAGGGTATCTTTACAGTCCCTTTTGTTAGATAAGTTAGATAATTGAGATCTTGTCCTTTGCCTCTCCCTATTAACTGTTATATAACTTTAGCCCTATTCTCATGACATATGAAAAGTGGACTTGCAGACAACATGGATGGATTTTTTTTACACGGTTGCTCTGATTCTCAGGCCTTCAGATTCGGACTAGAACTCCACTACTAGCTTTCCTGGGTTTCCAGCTTGCAGACATTAACTCATGGAACTTCGCAGCCTCCTTGAGCACATAAGCCAATTCCTCATAGTAAATCATATATATGTAGACATATATATATATGTGTATATATATATATTATATATATTAGTCTGTTTCTCTGAAGAACTCTAAGAAAGAATCTGATATTCAGAAGTGGGGTGCAGCTGTAACAAATACCTTAAAAATGTGCAAGAGGCTTTTGAACTGGTTAATGGGTATAGGCTGGTAGTAGTTTTTGATGCATGCTAGAAAAAGTCGACATTGCCATGAAGGGGTTGTTAATGGTAATGCTGGTCAGGGCTGAGAAAGGAAAAGAAGAGAGCTGTAGAGAAAGCTTCCATCTTCTTAGAGTATACAAATAATCATGTACAGAATGTTGTTAGAAATATGGACACTAAAGGTGATTCTGATGAGGTATCAGACAGAAATGAACATGTTTTTGGACAACGGAGAAAAGGCAATCCTTATTATAAAGTGGCGAAGATCCTCTCCAGCTGTGAACCTGTGAAACCAGCTGAGTGATGTGCTTCCCCCCAGTCTGTGGTATTTTTGTTAAAGCAGCCCAAATTAGGCATTTATGCCAGAGAAATGAAGATTTATGTTCACACAAAAACCTGTACCCCAATTTTTATAACAGGTTTGTTCATAATAGCCCAAACGGGGAACAACATAAATTCTTTAACGGGTGAATGATTTAACTGTGGTATTCATACCATAAAACACTACTCAGCAAGAAAACCACTGATAAATGCAGCTTTGATGGCTCTCAAGGGAATTATGCTGAGTTAAAAGAAAGTAATCTCAAAAGGTTTTTGTAGGGCTTCCCTGGTGGTGCAGTGGTTGGGAGTCCGCCTGCCGGTGCAGGGGACACGGGTTCGTGCCCCGGTCCGGGAGGATCCGGGAGGATCCCGCGTGCGGAGTGGCTGGGCCCGCGAGCCATGGCAGCTGGGCCTGCGCGTCCGGAGCCTGTGCTCCACAGCAAAAAGGTTATTGTATGATTCCATTTATACATGACAAAGTTATAAAGGTGAAAAAATTATAAAGATGGAGAACAGTTTAGTGGTTACCAGGGATTAAGGAGGGGGTGGGGTTTGGAGAGAAGTAGGTGCGGCTATTAAAAGTATGAAGAATCCTTGCGATGGAACTATTCCGGTCTTAACTGGTGGTGATCACACGAATCTACACATGTGATTAAATTGCATAGAACTAACTACATGTGTGCACACACACATACACAAATGAGTGCATGTAAAACTAAGGTGGGTGTATTGTATGTTGTCAGTTTCCTGGATGTGATATTGTATTATAGTAATGCATGGTTATGTAAGACATTACCATCAGAGGAAACTGGGTAAAGGGGAAATGAAATCTCTCTGTATTGTTTCTTACAACTGCATGTAAATGTACAATTGTCTCCAAGTAAAAAGTTTAAAAAATAAGCCTTATTTCATTTTATTCCATCACTCCCAACTCTTTCCTAGCTAATTCTGTTCACTTTTCCCTGCCCAAATCATCATGGCAACTTATATATCATTTTAAATTAATGGGGGCCTCATTAACAGAGAGAAGAATTAACTGATGTGTTTGTTCTCTTGGGTCTCATTTGTGTGAATTATCTTCCTCTCCTAGTCTCTTGGGCCTGCTATGAAATGTAGCCCCAGCCAGTCAGCACTTGACTCCCATCTGGATCAGGGCTCCATTCCATCTTCAAGAGCCAGGAGATTGCCTGGGATTCCCCCAACATCTAGTGCACACGTTGGTTTAATGTTGATCTCTTAGCTGGAGTATAACTCTATGAGGATAGGAATTCGTTTATTTATTCCTTCAGGAAATATTTATTGCATGTCTACTAAGTGCCAGACACTGTTCTAGGTGTGAGGATACTCAGGGGTGTGAGATTAGTAGCTGTGAAGTATATGAAACTAGAAGCAGGAAGGCCTGTTTGATGGCTGTAGCAGAAATTCCGGTGGGAAGTGATAATGGCTACTAAGGTAATGGTTGTGGGGTTGGAGAGAAGGACCAAATGCAAGAGATGTTAGAAAGAAGCTGACAGATGTGTATAAGGCATTAATGAGAGGCCTGAGATAAGGATGACTCCCAGGTTTCTGGCTTTGGTGCCTCAGTCCCAAAGAGTGAGAAAACCAGAGGAAAGCAGACTCTCACCGAACAGGGGCCTCTCACTAATTCCATTTTGGACATTTCATTTGGCACCCGGAGCGTCCAAGTGGAATTGTTCAGTCAACAGTTAAGTCATGGACTTGGAGTTCAGAGGGATGTTGCCTAGAGTTAGAGATTTGATAGCTGAAGCCACAGGAAGAAATGAGGTAACTTAGGAAAAAGTATATAGAGGCAGAAGAGGAAAGAGAAGCACCAAACTGAATGGTTAGGTTGAAGAAGAGGAATCTGTTTACTCTGTTTACATAGGACAAAAACTGAGAGAAGACAGTGAGGAATAGAAGATTAAAGACGGAAAGCCCAAGAGTGTCAAATTGTGCGGAGATGTCAAATAAAAGTAGGATTCTAAAGAATCCAGGAAAGCACACCCATTCCCTGAGTTTGAGCCCCGAAGTCACTTAGGCCGCTGTGTGCTGTCCGAGGTCATTACAGAGCTGAATGAACAACTGCCTCTGGGAACCACACCCTCCTTCACCAAGCCATCTTCTGACTATAATTTGACTATCTGGATAAATTTGCATTTTGAGAGGAAAAACAACAACAATAATAGCTAATATTTAGCACCAACTCTGTTCCAAGTACACTTTACATGGATTATCTCATTTAATCTTCAGAACAACCCTATGAGGTAGGTTCTATTACTTACCCCATTTTATAGATAAAAACACTGAGATTCAGAGGCTTTAATTAACTTCCCTAAGATCACATAGTTAATAAGCAACTCAGTTTTATTAAGAGTCTACAAACTGAGACAATATGCTATACTTTATCTCCAGAATAAGTGGATGACACTGATACAAACATCCTATTCTGTTTGGGCTATATTTCTCACTATAAATTAATAAATAGGAATTCCAGTGATATTAGCAATTGGAATAATATAGATTTGTGAGTGATTTGGGCGCAAGCAATTGCCAGTATTAGGATGTATAGACAGCTCTAAGCTTGACTGTGAAATAAAAGGGAGAGATATGAGAAGTTTGCAAGACAAGTGTATTAAGGACGTTTTTGTTGCTATTATGGGTTTGTTTTGTTTTGTTTTGTTTTAATGGGAGAAAGATTAGTTTGTTAGCCAAAGACAATGAGGTAAGGGAACACATCAGGGAAAAGGGGGGGGAAATTGAGAGATTAAAGGACCAGAGGAGGTAGCAGTTCATAAACTCAAAGTACAGGCAGCAGGAATAATTTGAGATGGGAGAAAAGCTATGTCACTAAGAAATGGAAGCAAATGCAGATAAACTGCAGGAGAGGGAAGGTGCTGGAAACTTCAGACGGTCTCCATGTTCTCAGCAAAAAAGAAGGACATGTCTTTACTTTGAGGGTGGGAGACATAAAAGAAGGGACTTGAGGAGGGTGGCAACAGTTGCAAAAGCTGCTCTGGGAGAGGAAGCTGATGAGGAAGGGGGAGTGCTCACAGGAAGATAGCTGGGTGGTACCGAAAGCCCCCCTGAGGTTGGAGACCAGGGACTTGTAGGCGCAACACTCTGAACAATTACGTGACTTTTCTCTAGCAACTCTTCCCAACCTGGTGTGGAAACTGAGAAGCCTGTTAGTGGGAGTGTAATTTCATGATGCAGTTAAGGCAGAAGAATAAAGGCAGAAGGGGCTGACAGGCTGTTCATGGTTTCAGCTAGCTAGAGGAAGGGTTGAAGATGAGGGTGATAGATTGGAAGGAAAAGGGGGATCAAAAGAAAGACATAAAGGAGTTGGAAAGAAAGTGGTGGTCCGAGCATGAGATATGAGAGTTAAAAATTTTAGAGGAAGTTCTGGTGAATAGTTACAACATACAATATTCTACTAATTGTACAATTCAACTAATTGAACTGAAGTGCTTGCTGGCCAGCACGAAGGTAATGTAATAGCTGGAAATGCTATTTTCAGCGTTGAAATTTGGCATTCAAAAAACAACTAGGGGGCTTCCCTGGTGGCGCAGTGGTTGCGAGTCCGCCTGCCGATGCAGGGGACACGGGTTCGTGCCCCGGTCCGGGAGGATCCCACATGCCGTGGAGCGGCTGGGCCCGTGAGCCATGGCCACTGAGCCTGCGCGTCCGGAGCCTGTGCTCCGCAAGGGGAGAGGCCATTACAGTGAGAGGCCCGCGTACAACAAAAAAAAAAAAACAATTAGGAATGTCTGTGTTTAATGTATAAATGTCAAGTATGAGGCATGTTCTGCTTCCCTATCTCTGGCACAGTGTACCCATTGCCCTTCCTGTTGGCATCTAGATTCTATCATTAATATTTTACTACACCTGCCAGGCTTATTTTTTGAATTAAATATTTTATTTTGAGATAATTGTTGATTCACGTGCAGTTGTAAAAAATAATACAAAGAGAATATTTGTACTCTTTACCTACTTCTCCCCAATGGTAGCATTTTGCAAAACTATAGTATAGTGTCACAACCAGGATATTGACATTGATACAGTCAAGATACAGAACATCTTCATCATCATAAGGATCTCTCCTGTTGCCCTTTTATAGTCACATCCACCCTCCTTCTTAACTCTAGAAACTTCTAATCTGTTCTCTATTTCCACAATTTTGTTATTTCAAGAATGTTTTATAAATGGCATCATACAGGTATGTAACCTTTTGAGACTGACTTTTTTTCTCTCAACATAATTCTCTGGAGTTTCATCTAAGCTGTTGTGTGTATCAATACTTCATTCCTTTTCATTGCTGAAAAGCATTCCATTGTAAGGATATACAACAGTCTGTTCAACCTGTTGAAGGACATTTGGGTTGTTTCCAGTTTTGGACTATTATGAATGAAGCTACTATGAACATTGATGTACAGGTTTTTGTGTGAACATAAATTTTCATTTCTCTGGGATAAATGCCCAGGAGTATAATTTCTGGGTCATATGCTGGTTGCAAGTTTAGTTTTTTAAGAAACCACTGAACTGTTTTCCAGTGATGAGTACCATTTAACATTGTCATTAGTGATGTGTGAGTGATCCAGCTTCTCCCCATCATCGCCAGCATTTGGTATTGTCACTATCTTTTTTTTTTTTTTAGACATTCATATAGATGTGTAGTGATGTCTCATTGTGTTTTTTTTTTGTTGTTGTTTGTTTGTTTTTTTTTTGCCATACGCAGGCCTCTCACTGTTGTGGCCTCTCCCGTTGCGGAGCACAGGTTATGGATGCGCAGGCTCAGCGGCCATGGCCCACGGGCCCAGCCGCTCCGCGGCATGTGGGATCTTCCCGGACCGGGGCACGAACCCGTGTCCCCTGCATCGGCAGGTGGACTCTCAACCACTGTGCCACCTGGGAAGCCCTCATTGTGGTTTTAATTTTCACTTCCTTAATGGCTAATGATGTTGAACATCTTTTCATGTGCTTATATCCCTCTTTGGTGAAATTTTTTTTATGCCTTTTGCTCATTTTCTATTTGGATTTTTTTAACTGTCGAGTTTTTTTGTTTTTTTTTTTAAATCAGCCATGAACAAGATTTCATGGTGATATTATTATTATTATTACTTTTTGTGGTACACGGGCCTTTCGCTGTTGCGGCCTCTCCCGTTGCGGAGCACAGGCTCCGGACGCGTAGGCTCAGCGGCCATGGTTCACGAGCCCGGCCACTCCGCGTCATGTGGGATCTTCCCAGACTGAGGCACGAACCCGTGCCCCCTGCATCGGCAGGCGGACTCTCAACCACTGCGCCACCAGGGAAGCCCAACTGTCGAGTTTTGAGAGTTCTTTTTATATTCTAAATACAAGTCCTTTGTAGATCAGGACAGAATTTTCTCATATTGAGTTTAAGATATATGTGGATATCTCAGTGGAAATGACCAGCAGGCAGTTGGCTGCATGAGTCTGGAGGTTAGGAGAGAGATTGGGGCTGGACATTAAGCTCTGGGAGTTGTGATAGCACAGTTGACATTAAACTGGAAGGAAGACAATATTAGAGTTAAAAGGAAAGAGGGCCAAGAGAACATTTGCAGATTTAAGCAGTGAAAGAACTGAGAAAGAATGGTTAAAGAAGTAGGAGCAGATAGGAAAGTGGTAAGATGAAAACCAATGAAAACCAGAATCTGGTTTTTGCTTTTTTGTTATGGGTAACATCTAGCATTAAAAAGAGATCTACAAAGAGATGACGTTCACAAAACTGCTTTAAAAGTATTCGAACTAGAGTTTTCATCAAATGCAACATTTAAAAAGTTAAGTAATAATATCCCTCCAGAAAGTAAGCATAGAGGGAACTTACCTCAACATAATAAAGGCCATATATGACAAACCCACAGCCAACATCGTTCTCAATGGTGAAAAACTGAAAGCATTTCCTCTAAGATCAGGAACAAGACAAGGTTGTCCACTCTCACCACTATTATTCAACACAACTTTGGAAGTTTTAGCCACAGCAATCAGAGAAGAAAAAGAAATAAAAGGAATCCAAATTGGAAAAGAAGAAGTAAAACTGTCACTGTTTGCAGATGACATGATACTATACATAGGGAATCCTAAAGGTGTTAACAGAAAACTACTAGAGCTAATCAATGAATTTGGTAAAGTTGCAGGATACAAAATTAATACACAGAAATCTCTGGCATTCCTATACACTGATGATGAAAAATCTGAAAGAGAAATTAAGGAAACACTCCCATTTACCATTGCAACAAAAAGAATAAAATACCTAGGAATAAATCTACCTAAGGAGACAAAAGATATGTATGCAGAAAACTATAAGACACTGATGAAAGAAATTAAAGATGGTACAAACAAATGGAGAGATATACGATGTTCTTGGATTGGAAGAATCAGCATTGTGAAAATGACTATACTACCCAAAGCAATCTACAGATTCAATGCAATCCCTATCAAACTACCAATGGCATATTTCACAGAACTAGAACAAAAAATTTCACACTTTGTATGGAAACACAAAAGACCCCGAATAGCCAAAGCAATCTTGAGAACAAGAAATGGAGCTGGAGGAATCAGGCTCCCTGACTTCAGACTATACTACAAAGCTACAGTAATCAAGACAGTATGGTACTGGCACAAAAACAGAAAGATAGATCAATGGAACAGGATAGAAAGCCCAGAGATAAACCCACACACATATGGTCATCTTATTTTTGATAAAGGAGGCAAGAATATACAATGGAGAAAAGACAACCTCTTCAATAAGTGGCATTGGGAAAACTGGACAACTACATATAAAAGAATGAAATTAAAACACTCCCTAACACCATACACAAAAATAAACTCAAAATGGATTAAAGACCTAAATGTAAGGCCAGACACTATAAAACTCTTAGAGGAAAACACAGGCAGGACACTCTATGAGATAAATCACAGCAAGATCCTTTTTGACCCACCTCCTAGAGTAATGGAGATAAAAACAAAAATAAACAAATGAGACCTAAAAAGCTTTTGCACAGCAAAGGAAAACATAAACAAGTTGAAAAGATAACCCTCAGAATGGGAGAAAATATTTGCAAATGAAGCATCTGACAGAGGATTAATCTCCAAAATATACAAGCAGCTCATGCAGCTCAATATCAAAAAAACAAACAACCCAATCTAAAAATGGGCAGAAGACCTAAATCGACATTTCTCCAAAGAAGATATACAGATTGCTAACAAAAAGGATGCTCAGCATTACTAGTCATTAGAGAAATGCAAATCAAAACTACGATGAGGTATCACCTCACACCAGTCAGAATGGCCATCATCAAAAAATCTACAAACAATAAATGCTGGAGAGGGTGTGAAGAAAAGGGGATCCTCTTGCACTGTTGGTGGGAATGTGAATTGATACAGCCACTATGGAGAGCAGTATGGAAGTTCCTTAAAAACCTAAAAATACAACTACCATAAGACCCAGCAATCCCACTACTGGGCATATACCCTGAGAAAACCATAATTCAAAAAGAATCATGTACCACAATGTTCATTGCAACTCTATTTACAATAGTCAGGACATGGAAGCAACCTAAGTGTCTATCGACAGATGAATGGATAAAGAAGATGTGGCACATATATACAATGGAATATTACTCAGCCATAAAAAGAAATGAAATTGAGTTATTTGTAATGAGATGGATGGACCTAAAGTCTGTCATACAGAGTGAAGTAAGTCAGAAAGAGAAAAACAAATACCATATGCTAACACATATATATGGAATCTAAAAAGAAAAAATAAATGGTTCTGAAGAACCTAGGGAAAGGACAGGAATAAAGACACAGACATAGAGAATGGACTTGAGGACATGGGGAGAGGGAAGGGTAAGATGGGATGAAGTAAGAGAGTGGCATGTACTTATATATACTACCAAATGTAAAATAGGTAGGTAGTGGGAAGCAGCCAGATAGCACAGGGAGATCAACTCGGTGCTTTGTGACCACCTAGAGGGATGGGATAGGGAGGGTGGGAGGGAGATGCAAGAGGGAGGAGATATGGGGGTGTATGTATATGTATAGCTGACTCACTTCGTTATAAAGCAGAAACTAACACACCATTGTAAAGTAATTATACTCCAATAAAGATGTTAAAAAAAATAAAATAATAAAAAGTTAAGTATAAACATGTTAACTGCTGTTATGGAGTTTATGATCAAGTAGTTTGACAATGGTAACTGTGTAATATATAGTTATATTTTTTTAAAAATTGAAGAAAAAATTCAATTAGGTTGAGTATTAAAAAAGCAAAGAAGTTTATAGGAAAATGCTAATTATTAATACAAAACAACTTTCACCTGAATTTCCCCCAAATAATTTGAACTTTCACTTTAAACTCAAGAGCTAGTAAATCTACCCATGTTAAAAAAACAACAAAAACCCGTCTTTACATTTTGTACCCTTAAACACACAGACTGCCCCTGTAGTGGGTTGAACAGTGTCTCCCCAAAATTTGTGACTACGCTTATTTGAAAATACAGTCTTTGGAGACGTAATTAGTTAAGGATCTCATCCTGGATTCAGGGTGGGCCTTAAATCCACTGACTGATGTTTTCGTAAGAGGAAGAAGAGGGAGATTTGGGCACAGAGACACACAGAGAAGGCAGCAATGTGAAGAGGAGGCAGAGATTGGAGTGATGTGTCTACAAGCCAAGGAACACCAGGGATCGCTGACAACCAGAAGCTTTCTCCGCAAGCTAGGAGAGAGGTATGGGATATTTTCTCCCTCAGAGCCTCCAGGGGAATCAACCCTGCTGACACTTTGATTTCACACTTCTGGCCTCCAGAACTATGAGAGAGTATATTTCTGTCATTTTTAAGACACCCAGGCTGTGGTAATTTGTTACGGCAGCCCTAGGATATTAATATAGCTCCTACCCCTCACCATTTCCCCAGGCCCCCAAAGATCTCATTAAATAAATAATTTTTTGTATTCATTAAAAAAACCATAGATTTTTATCACTGGCACTTACTACATGGAGAGAACAAAGGTGTGCTTAGAGCTGGTGTTTTACATGCTTACAGTTCTAAATGCAAACTTGTTTTACTTAACTTAAATTGCCAATTATTTAACTTTGTGCTGGCTGCTTATTGTCAGTTCTCCTCTATCCTCTTCCAATTAATGTTGATTAGTGTAAGTCCATTCAGTCAGTTAATATTTGCTTCCTACAATCAAACACACTTTTGATTGGTCTGCCTGAGAGAAGAGGGCTGAGACTGAGGTTAGTGATGTTTGCTTCAAAACCTGTCAAGTGTCTCTATAATTAAAAATCCCCAGAGTCTAAGCATATTACCTCATTGGAGTTGTTTACTTTTTATAAGTACTTATAAAAGGGAAGTTTGAAAAAACAAACTGCTGATAACTGTTTAAAGTAATAACCACAATGAAAACACATTAAATTGACCTGTTCTCTGGCCTGGTTTTAACTAGATGCAGGGTTTTGGTAACATGTTATCTTTAGAGTTCGGTTTCTGATCACACATTTTCTCAGGCTTAGCCTACATTTTGATTTTTGGCTATTGGGCACCTCTGTGGTTTGAGGCTTCAAAGCTGACTCTAATGGTGTGTTACACTCTTCTAAAGATTTAAATCTTTTTTGCTTTGGATAGATTAGGACTAAATATTAAATAATATCTTTAAGCATTTGTGTGTACAAAGTCTCCTAAATTTTAGAGGGTTTAAGTTTTGATGTGTATCTTGATTTAAAAATATATTTTAAATTAAAATGTCCAATCACAGAACAATCTGTAATGAAAACTTGCATATATGTGAGAAGTACTGTTCTAAGTAGGGCTGAAGGCTGAGAAGGCCAAGGAGGAAGGAGCAGATATGAAAATGGACAAAGTCCTCACCACCTAATAGGGGATACAAAATCTTTGCAAAAATTTTATACAAGACAGCGTCTAAGATTCAGAAGCAACTAACTTAAACTTTTGGAAATATTCCTATTTTCTGTGGTAATTCCTATGACTATATTGTAATTATTATGTAGGAGCTTAAAGCCTAAAACAGAATCCTCCAAATGACAAATGTTTTCATCTGGAGCAATGCACTCAAATTATGTTGGACAAATGAGCAGAATGAATTTTTAAAATTACCATATACTGGGCTTTCCTGGTGGTACAGTGGTTAAGAATCTGCCTGCCAATACAGGGCACATGGGTTTGACCCCTGGTCCTGGGAGATCCTCCATGTCGCGGAGCAACTGAGCCCGCGAGCCACAACTACTGAAGCCCGCGTGCCTAGAGCCCGTGCTCCGCAACTAGAGAAGCCACTGCAATGAGAAGCCCACGCACCGCAACGAAGAGTAGCCCCCGCTCGCCGCAACTAGAGAAAACCTGTGCGCAGCAACAAAGACCCAATGCAGCCAAAAATAAATAAAATAATTTATGAAAAAAATAAAATTACCATATACTTACTATTTAACAGAAAAAGTGAAAAACGATATATCATCTTTGGATTTGCTCTCCAGTCATATAATCACAAATTAAATAAGCCATTGAGCATTTATTTAAGCCAGGGTTTCTCAGTCTTAGCACTGTTGAAGTTTGGGGCCAGACAATTTTTTGTTGTAAGGGGCTATCCTGTGTCATATAGGGTGTTTAGCAGCATCCCTGGCCTCTACCCATTAGATGCCTCCCCTTTCCAGCTGTGATGACCAAAATGTCTCCTGACACTGTGGGATAAAATTGTCCCCAGCTGGGAACCACTGTTTAAGCCTTGGGAGAGAAAAGAAGCAAACCCCTGCTCCACCCTCCAACACGTGTTTTAAACCTACCTTAGTTTTTCCCCCAGTTTGAGATATAGTTGACACACAGCAATGCATACGTTTAAGGCATACACCATAATGATGTGACTTACGTATATTGTGAAAGGAGCTTAGTTTTAATCCTTATCAACTACTCCTGCCTTACTGTACATGCAGTATCTTGCAATTGTTTCTAGGGTTGCACTTATCACAGTTCATTATTATTTTAAAACATGAAGCTGTGTCCTTTCCTGTCTGTGAATTCTTCCAGGACAGGAACAGTGTTTTTACCTCGTCTGGATACAGTGGAAGTCCTCAAGTTGTATGACCTTTTGTGCTGGTTAAAGACAAGAAAAGTTCTCAAAATAAGAGTTTCCCTGTAGTTTATTTCTTTTTAAGGATATGGAATATCTGTTTGCCTCATGCCTTTGAGATTCATAATTTTTAACTCATCTTAGATATTTCAATTAAAGTAAAAATGCAGTGACCATACTGACACTTCGTGATGATGATTCAGCTTTGGGTAAGTGAACCAATTTATACTCTCTACCTTATTATTCCCATTTTTAATCAGAAGACACCTGCAGACTAAGTAACACAAGTCATTAGGTTTCAGCGTCCTTTAGTTGTTTTGCCGAAATCAGCCTAGGCCTGGTCAGGACACTTAACGTCCACCAAGGGCGCTCTCCAGCCCCTGGATATTAATACGAACAGAAGCACACGACTTTCTGTGGGCGTGCCTAGGAAGACCAGTCAGCAGATGTGTGTTAATTTTGGGGCCCTGACTTCTTTTCAGAGGAATTTAACTCCACCCTCCGTCCGGAATGGAAAAACAACGCCCCCATTCCCGCCCTTCACCACCTCCTGGCCTCCTCCCACTTGCCTTTTGGTCTTCTGTTTTAGAAGTTCTGATTTTTCCTAGACAGCTAGAGGAAAGTCAGGTACCAAAAGTGGAGTTCTGTTATTTCATTTGTTATGGTGGGACACTGGAGAGGCGATCACACTTTGTAACTGGCTCTCCAGGAGAGGACCAATGTAGCCCTGGAAACTTCAGCGCCTGCGTTGGGCTCCAGGTTTGATTGACAAGGACGGGCCGAGGGAAAACGCGGTGGGGGGGGGGGCGGACAGGCCACAGGTCGAGCCCGGGACAAAGAGGTTTTTGGCTGCCACCAAGGAGAGGGAAGGGTTCCTTGGGGTAACTGGCCTTTGTGCGCTAAGGGGCATTTCGTGAGGTCGTTTTTTCATTCGGAGAGAGGGCTGGCGGGCGGGCGGGCTGGTGGAGGCGGCCGGGCGGGAAGAAGGGCCCAGCGAGGAGAGGGCGCTGGGCCGGGGTGGGGGCTGTGCCGTCGTCACGTGGCCTCAGCCACCACCGGCTTGGGGCTGTTCTTCCGGGTTGGAGGCGCCGCGCCGCGCGGCTGGAGCCCAGGTCTGCCAGCGCGGCGTCCCCTCGCAACCCGCGGCCGCCCGGCCTCCCTGCCAAGGTGAGCGTCAAGGCGCGGGCAGCCCGGGCGCGCTCCTGGGGCGCAGCTGGGGAAGGGGCGCGGGGCTGGTCCAGAAGATCCCGGCGCCCGCGGAGAAGGAGATCTGTCAAGGAGCCGAAGGGGGCGGGGTCGGCAGTGACCCCTGCACGTGGTGGACCCTCGGGAGCCTTGGGCCGGGAAGGAGAACCGTGCCTCGAGGGCCCCCTTTCTTGTCACGAGCGGGGGCGACGTGGAAGCAAGTGGGGGATGGTGGATTCGAAAACTGCGTCTTCGCTAAGGGCAGGGAACGAGGTGTCAGCTGTGCAGGTGCAGATTTTGGAGCTGTGTGGGGCGGCGGGAGTTGTACGGGGTTGTTTCAGGTTACAGGATGGAAGAAGGGAAGGAGGTCATAGAGGACTCTTGGTACGGGGTGCACCCAGAGAGGTGGCACCTGGACGCTCCGAAATTGTGCTTGAACCCGGAGGGAATTTGGGGTGGGTGACTGGCTGGAGACACAGTTGGTGTCGAAAGTTGTGAGTGTATGTCGGAGGCGGGCTGGTGGTGGTCGGGGCATGCCTCTATTGGGCCAAGAGTGGGGCCGGGGTTGGCAATGAGGGAGAGACAGCGGAGGGGGCAGAGCTGATTCGAACTCCGGAGGGGGAATGACTATTACGCCGCCTCGGCCAATCGGCTTCCGGGGAAGGTTATAAATAGCGGTCCCGGGCAGATGCCAGCAGGGTGGCAGTTTAGTTGCAGAGGGAGGAGTTGAACCCGTGGCTTTGGGCGAAGTCACGCTGCCTGCCAGTCTAAGCTTTTGTAGGGTATTGTGTCCTTGGTTGGTATGTCTCGTTTTAGAAGTGTAACTTGTTTATTAAAGTTGCAGGCGTCCTTTATTCGCCCTCTGGTGCAGGGAAGTCCTTAAGGAATCTGTAAGGAGTCTTGTAGGACAGTCTTTGTTAGGAACGGTGAGGCTTGTGTGCTTTAATTTAAAATATTTCTCTCTTCTCCAGGGCACCCTTTTACTTGCAAACTTTGGCTTTTTGTTTTTAATTGAATGGACAGTTTAGGATTGCTTTCTTATTAGCAAGTGTGCTCAGGCTGCTTAGCTTTGCTGATGGAATCACTTTTCCACAAAACTACATAGCATTTAATTTTTTTTTTTTTTTTTTGTGGTATGCGGGCCTCTCGCTGTTGTGGCCTCTCCTGTTGCGGAGCACAGGCCCCGGACGCGCAGGCTCAGCGGCCATGGCTCACGGGCCCAGCCGCTCCGCAGCATGTGGGATCTTCCCAGACCGGGGCACGAACCCGTGTCCCCTGCATCGGCAGGCGGACTCTCAACCACTGCGCCACCAGGGAAGCCCAGCATTTAATTTTTAAAGGAAATTTCCTGAAGCTCCTTGGAGAATGTGTTCATAGATCCCCAGGCTTCAGGTTACCTAGCCCTAGTTATTCATTCACTCAAACAATACTTGTTGATTTCCTCTATTTTGTGCAAGGCACTGGGCCAGAGGTAATAAACTGAACACTGATAGCAATGAAGATACTGTGTCCTTTTAATCCTCACAATAACCCTATATGATAGGTGCCATTATTATTTAACCCATTTTAAAGGTGGTGAAATCAGACACAAAGAAGTGACTTGCCAGGGTGACACAGCTAATGCGTTGCAGAGTGGGGCCTTCCAACCAGGAGTTCACCCTCTTAGCCTCAATGCTATCCTCTCTCAGGTGCTTGCCTCCAAGGATTTTAATCTATTAGGGGAGATATTTACCAAAATAACTTACATTAAACGGCTGTATGAATGCCATACTAAAAAAAACAGTTTTTTTTTCAATTTTGAGTTGTAAAGTTTTTCTCCATTGCTTGAAAGTCATAGAAGACATGGATAATAAAACAGCAAAGAGCTTTAAAGCGAAGATAGGGGAAAATGTGACAGTTAAGATGGAATACAGTTGGCTTTTGAATAAGGGCCCTCTATCTGCAGTTGCTCCCCATCCGAGGATTCAGACAACCACGGACTGTGTATATTGTAGTAATGTTAATATTTACTATTGAAAAATAGCCGCCTAGGAGTGGACCCATGCAGTTCAGACCCCCGTTGTTCAAGGGTCAACTGTACTATCTTTGATGTTAACAAGTCCTAGGCTGTGATAGCATGGTTCAAATATTCTCTGAATATCTTTCAGGGTCATTTTTATTTTATTTAGGCTTAGTGACATTTACAAGCAGTCAGGGCTAATTTTCCAGGCTCCAGGCCATGAAATAGGACTTCAGCTTTAAAGCATTGCAAAATCTCATCTAATCATAAAACCTCTAGAGCCTAATGGGGTCCTACAAAGGAGCCTTCCTGTGCTCCTTTTGTAGATGAGCAGACTGAGGTGCTGAGAGATTCAGGTCAAACAGCGAGTGAGTGGCAGGCTTAGACTATACCCGGCCTGTATTCTAGGCAGCTTTGTTCTTTTGCTGATGAGGTCTGGCTAAGCCTGACCAGGGAGAATGGTGGTTGTTGGGGACCTGGGATGATCCAAGAAGAGAAACTAGGGTAAGTGGGGAAGTTGGGATAGGACTAGGTCCTTGGTAATGGTAGTTCAAAATCACCCTCAAGACCAGAATTATATTTTTATTTTTAAATTAAATTTAATTTTTTTTATACAGCAGGTCCTTATTAGTCATCAATTTTATACACATCAGTGTATACATGTCAATCCCAATCTCCCAATTCATCACACCACCACCCCCACCCCCCTGCCGCTTACCCCGCTTGGTGTCCATACGTTTGTTCTCTACATCTGTGTCTCAATTTCTGCCCTGCAAACCAGTTCATCTGTACCATTTTTCTAGGTTCCACATATATGTGTTACTATACGATATTTGTTTTTCTCTTTCTGACTTACTTCACCGTATGACAGACTCTAGATCCATCCATGTCTCAACGAATGACCCAATTTCGTTCCTTTTTATGGCTGAGTAATATTCCATTGTATATATATACCACATCTTCTTTATCCATTCATCTGTTGATGGGCATTTAGGTTGCTTCTGTGACCTGGCTATTGTAAATAGTGCTGCAATGAACATTGGAGTGCATGTGTCTTTTTGAATTATGGTTTTCTCTGGGTATATGCACAGTAGCGGATTGCTGGGTCATATGGTAATTCTATTTTTAGTTTTTTAAGGGACCTACATACAGTTCTCCATAGTGGCTGTATCAATTTACATTCCCACCAACAGTGCAAGAGGGTTCCCTTTTCTCCACACCCTCTCCAGCATTTGTTGTTTGTAGATTTTCTGATGATGCCCATTCTAACTGGTGTGAGGTAATACCTCATTGTAGTTTTGATTTGCATTTCTCTAATTAGTGATGTTGAGCAGCTTTTCATGTGCTTCTTGGCCATTTGGAGAAATGTCTATTTAGGTCTTCTGCCCATTTTTGGATTGGATTGTTTGTTTTTTAATATTGAGCTGCATGAGTTGTTTATATATTTTGTAGATTAATCCTTTGTCCGTTGATTCGTTTGCAAATATTTTCTCCCATTCTGAGGGTTGTCTTTTCATCTTGTTTATGGTTTCCTTTGCTGTGCAAAAGCTTTTAAGTTTCATTAGGTCCCATTTGTTAATTTTTGTTTTTATTTCCATTACTCTAGGAGGTGGATCAAAAAAGATCATGCTGTGATTTATGTCAAAGAGTGTTCTTCCTATGTTTTCCTCTAAGAGTTTTATAGTGTCCAGTCTTACATTTAGGTCTCTAATCCATTTTGAGTTTATTTTTCTGTATGGTGTTAGGGAGTGTTCTAATTTCATTCTTTTACACGTAGCTGTCCAGTTTTCCCAGCACCACTTATTGAAGAGACTGTCTTTTCTCCATTTCCTCCTTTGTCATAGATTAGTTTACCATAGGTGTGTGTGTTTATCTCTGGGCTTTCTATCTTGTTCCATTGATATATGTTTCTGTTTTTGTGCTAGTACCGTATTGTCTTCATTACTGTAGCTTTGTAGTATAGTCTGAAGTCAGGGAGTCTGATTCCTCCAGCTCTGTTTTTTTCCCTCAAGACTGCTTTGGCTATTCCGGGTCTTTTGTGCCTCCATACAAATTTTAAGTTTTTTGTTCTAGTTCTGTAAAAAATGCCATTGGTAATTGGATAGGGATTGCATTGAATCTGTAGATTGCTTTGGGTAGTATAGTCATTTTCATAATATTGATTCTTTCAATCCAAGAACATGGTATATCTCTCCATCTGTTGGTATCATCTTTAATTTCTTTCATCAGTGTCTTATAGTTCTCTGCATACAAGTCTTTTGTCTCCTTAGGTAGATTTATTCCTAGGTATTTTATTCTTTTTGTTACAATGGTGAATGGGATTGTTTCCTTAATTTCTCTTTATGATCTTTCATTGTTAGTGTATAGGAATGCCAGAGATTTCTGTGCATTAATTTTGTATCCTGCAACTTTACCAAATTCATTGATTAGCTCTAGTAGTTTTCTGTTAACATCTTTAGGATTCCCTATGTATAGTATCATGTCATCTGCAAACAGTGACAGTTTTACTTCTTCTTTTCCAATTTGGATTCCTTTTATTTCTTTTTCTTCTCTGATTGCCGTGGCAGGGACTTCCAAAACTATGTTGAATAATAGTGGCGAGAGTGGACATCCTTGTCTCGTTTCTGATCTTAGAGGAAATGCTTTCAGTTTTTCACCATTGAGAATGGTGTTTGCTGTGGGTTTGTCGTATATGGCCTTTATTATGTTGAGGTAGGTTCCCTCTATGCCCACTTTCTGGAGAGTTTTTATCATAAATGCATGCTGAATTTTGTCAAAGGCTTTTTCTCTATCTATTGAGATGATCATATGGTTTTTACTCTTCAATTTGTTAATATGGTGTATCACATTGATTGATTTGCATATATTGAAGAAGCCTTGCATCCCTGGCTCTTTTGTGGGGTAATGGCGGACGCTGGGAGGGCTCATGCCAAGGAGTACTTCCCAGAACTTCTGTTGCCGGTGTCCTTGTTACCACGGTGAGCCACAGCCACCACCCCGCCTCTGCAGGAGACCCTCCAATACTAGCAGGTAGGTCTGGTTCAGTCTCCCATGGGGTCACTGCTCCTTCCCCTGGGTCCCTATGCACACACTACTTTGTGTGTGCCCTCCAAGAGTGGAGTCTTTGTTACCCGCTGTTCCGTCGAAGTCCTGCAGTCAAATCCCGCTGGCCTTCAAAGTCTGATTCTCTAGGAATTCCTCCTCCCATTGCCGGACCCTCAGATTGGGCAGCCTGACGTGGGGCTCAGAACCTTCACTCCAGTGGGTGGACTTCTGAGGTGTTAAGTGTTCTCCAGTCTGTGAGTCACCCACCTAGCAGTTATGGGATTTGATTTTACTGTGATTGCACCCCTCCTACCGTCTCATTGTGGCTTCTCCTTTGTCTTTGGATGTGGGGTATCTTTTTTGGTGAGGTCCTATGTCTTCCTGTTGATGATTGTCCAGGAGCTAGTTGTGATTCTGGTGTTCTCGCAAGAGGGAGTGAGAGCACGTCCTTCTACTCCACCATCTTGGTTCCAAATTCCAAGAATTATATTTTATATATATTTGTATCTCCCTCAGTTCTTGGCATAGATTCAGTGAATGTTTCCAATGGGTGGCTCAATTCTGAACTTATTTGCTCTCCATTCCCAGCCATGAATAACAGTAGAAGTGACCTGTGAATGAATGAGGAAGGTATTTATTGACTCAGGAATGCTTTAGGACTGCGATGAAATGACATATATGGAAATGCTGTGAAAATATAAAACCTTCTATTTGAATGCAAAGAATTATTCACATTTTTGATTGCATGCCTGAACACATCTTGCATGCTCCCTCTTCCTTAGCTTTTTTCATAGTATTCTCTCCTTCTCAAATGCCTTTGCCTTCCTTTTCTTAGCCTTGTAGGAGGACATGATCTCCTTTGATGCCTGGAACTTTGGATTTGTGTTACTCTGCTTGCCGTGTTATTACTTGTTGACTTTTCTTATCTCCAAGTCTGTGACCTATTCCAGTTTAATTCTACAGATGCTCCTGACGGCCGTGCCTCTGAGACTCAGCCCTCAGTACATGTTTGTTGAATTAAAGGACATCTTAAGAATAAGCCCTACCTGGATCGCGCACTTCTGTTCCCATTGTTGCTTTCTGGTGTTTGTAGGAAGTTGCTTCCGGGAGTTGTGGCAGTAGTTATGACATAAAAAATGAGTTAGACCCTTCTTCCTCTGGAGGCTGGAAGTATGTTTATGGAGTCTGCTGGGTTTGGGTGCTGGACCCCAGGAGGGACCGCATGATGGGGCAGAGCCTAAAGGCATAGTTAGTGGAGTTAGCTGAGGTTGATTGATGGAGTTCCAGGTCCTCTACTTCTTCCCATTTTTGAAGGAAAGAGAGCATTGGGAGTCAGGGGGATGGTGGGAGTGCCTTCTATGTACCCCTGGGGATCTGCCACGGAGGGTGGTGGAGGTAGCCACTGAAGCCTCAGAAACAGCAAAGGTCGATGACACTTCACCTAGCTCAGTTAGAGCTGGCAAAAACTGGCCGCTTGTGGGAACCACTGAGAGAATTCCTAGTTATGCCCACATCTGCAAGCACAAACCTATGTGATAAGGTTAACCATGGAATTTTTCTTTCTTTTTTAAAATTGGAGTCATATTCCATGCATGTTTAATTTTCTTGCGATGTACACCTAACAAACGTGAATCTATCATTCACTCAGTCAGTCTGGGTTTGGGGGGTATCTCACAGGATGAATATCCTGATGCACTGAAAAGTATGTGGGTGTTTTCTGTATAGCGTGGTGGCTAAACAAGTACTACTGTATTGTACAGTATTTTAGACAATCTAAGGGAAATTACTGGTAATTTTGACTTTATGCAGTTTTTGCTGGACAAGCTGACTTAGACAGTAACTTTCATGTAAGACGTGACTGGACTTTATAGCATTTTTTAAAAACTTTCCAGCTACATGAAGGATCAATTAGACTTATGTGACCTAGGCTTGGAATTCAATAGTGAGTTTATAACTACAATTTAAGTGGGAAAACGGATTCCAAGTTTTAAATACCTGAGTTAGAGACAAACTTTTGAAGCATCTTCTATAAGTAAAGGACTTGGCAAATAAATTCATTGTAGATGCCCACATTTAACTGTTATTTTCCAACCTCTTTGAATTAGCTTCTTTTTTGTTTTTAATGTTTTTGATGTACAAAAGGCAAAGTGTGTCTTTCTCAGCACAGAAATGTTTCGTTTTCTTTCCTTTAGTGATTTACCTTCAAGGAAATTGGGGATTCAGAAAGTTGGGAGCTCCTGTGAACATGGCGAACCTACTGAAAACAGTGGCGACTGGCTGTTCCTGCCCTTTCCTTAGCAATTTGGGGTCCTGTAAGGTTCTGCCTAGGAAGAAGGATTTTTTACGAACATTTCATACTCATCAGGCGCTGTGGTGTAAAGCCCCTGTAAAACCAGGTAAAGTCTCACTTCATGTCATAGGAGCCAATAGATCTCCTGATGATAGATAAAATAAGGCATGCAGTTTTACAGCCCTGTGTTTGACAGTGATCATTTTGAGTAAAAAACGAAATGAGTGCTTTCTTATATTTTCCATGCATGGAAGTTCCTGACTGTCAGTGCTAACAGAAAAGAAAATATAATAGAAAAAAAAATGTCAAATCAGTTGAGTTGTACCCAGGAAACTATTGCTCATAGTATCCATCTCCTAGCAGCTCTTCCTCTTTCCTGGTCGGTGTTGGGGAATTGTACGTATATGGCTCAGCTATGCTCAGGAATTAGGAACTAGTTGTATTAATTGATCTGCATTAATGTTTCTTGACTTAGTAAATGGCAACTTCATCTCAGTTGCTCAGGTCAGAAACCTTGGAGACATTCCAGATCCGCGTAGTAGGTATAGGTCAGCTCTACCTTTTATCCAGAATCTCTCCTCTTTTCACCATCACCACTGTTATCATCCTGGTCCAAGCCACTGTCATCTGTCACCTGGATTGTTGCATTAGTCTTCTAAGTGGTCTCTGCTTTCTACTTCTGTCCCCGACAACAGTCTGTTCTGTACATGACAATGAGAATAATCTTTTTAAAACGAAAGATCATGTCACTCTTCTATTCAAAATTTGCAACTAGCTTCCTAGGTCACACAGAGGAAGAGCTGAAGTCTTCTAGTGGCCTCCAAGGCCTTCCTTGCTAGGACCCCCACTTGCTTGTGTTCTGGGGTGCAAGCCAGAAGGAGAAGAGTGTCAAAGGGGAACCTTCTAAGCTGAGTCAGATCGCTTTAGGCATCTTGCCCAGAGACCCTCCTAGCACTCTGTCTACACCTCATTGGCCAGAACTCAGACAGGTGGCAATATGTAGCTCTAAGGGAGACTTGGCCATTTTGTTTTTTTATTCTACATGGCAACATACTCAAATAAAAATAGCATTCTGTTATTTTTAGGGGAGGAACAGCGTGGTTATTTGAGAGAAACCAGAAGTCTTTGCCAACTAGAATAATTCCCTTTTTGTTTGTAGGACTATTTGTACATTAAGGACGCCTAAACTGCTAGGTCTTTTGAGTTCTTTTTTTTTTTTGCGGTACGCAGGCCTCTCACCCCTGTGGCCTCTCCTGTTGCGGAGCACAGGCTCTGGACATGCAGGCTCAGTGGCCATGGCTCACGGGCCCAGCCGCTCCACGGCATGTGGGATCTTCCCAGACCGGGGCACGAACCCGTGTCCCCTGCATTGGTAGGCGGACTCTCAACCACTGCGCCACCAGGGAAGCCCCAAGGTTTTTTTGAGTTCTTATGTCTGCCTTTTGTAGACTTCACAGCTCTTTTCTTGTTCTCTCATGACAAGTCACTATTGGCAGGGTACCTGCCTCTGAGAACCCTCAGCCTTATCTTCAGATTTTTTTAAAGTGTTCTGAAAAGCCAGATTATCCAGTGTGATAAAATTGTGTATAAAGTAAAAGCCAATAACTACATTAAGCACATGGGAATTGTCCTTGTGAGTGAAAGCTCGGACTTCAAGATCTCTATATCAACTATGCATGAGACTTTTTTTGTTTGTTTAACTTCTGGTTCTTGACTGTTTCCTAGATAATTATTTTTTACCTCTATTTATTCCTTAATATAACCACACTTTCATTACCACATTGAAAAGCATGAAAGGTAATTTCAGTCAGTATTCATATTTTCTCAATTTTTTCTTTTCTTTTCTTTTTTTTTAACAGTTGCTTTGTTCAAATGGTGATCCAAACAGGGTCCCTGTGTTGTATTTGCTTGCTTGTCTCTTAGGTCTCTTTTGGTCTGTATGTTCCTCTCCTCTGTTTTCTTTTTAATTTATTTGTTGAAGAATTTAGTTGTTCTGTAGAATTTCTCACATTCTATCTAGGTTTAGCTTATTGAATTCCCTTGGTATTATTTAACCAGTTTCTCTGTCCCTTGTATTTTCTGTAACATTTAGCTAGAGCTAGAGGCTTGATCAGACCCAGGTTTGCTTTTTTTGGCAAGTGTACTTCATAGGTGATGCTGTGTACTATCTGTTGCAGCACATCAAGAAGATTCATCAGTGAGTTTAGATGCTGTCAGTGTGATCCATCTATTGTGAAGTTCTCATCAGTTTTTCACTCAAACGCTGTAGCAGTCATTTGATGATCATTGAGTAAATCCGTGATTTTATCAGGGGCTTTAAAACGGTGATATTCCATCATTTTATCTTCATTTATTAGTTAGAATTTTTCTATTAAAAAATCTTTCCCTGTATTACGTCATCCCTTGGTATCCATGGGGAATTGGTTCCAGGACTTCCCGTGGGTACCAAAATCTGCGGATGCTCAAGTCCCTTATATAAAATGGTGTAGTATTTGCACATAACCTACACACATCCTCCTGTACACTTTAAATCATCTTAGGTTACTCATAATGCCTAATACAATCAAGTTTTGCTTTTCAGAACTTTCTGGAATCTTTTTTCTTTTTAATATTTTTGATCTGTGGTTGGTTGAATCCGTGGATACAGAGGGCCAACTGTATTTAGTCACTCTGAGATTGTACTGGAAGGGTGGGTAGATGTTTGATTATTTTCCATTATTTACTAGTTTTGCTAATCAGCTGGTTTTCTTATGTATACATTTTCTACTTCTGCTGTAATAGATGATCACAAACTTACTGACTTCATATAACACAAATTTATTATTTTACACTTATGGAGGCCAAACTCTGAGATGGTTCTCACTTCCAGAGGCTCTAGGGGAGAATCTGTGCCCTTGCCTTTTCCAGCCTCTGGGGACTGCCTGCACTCCTTGGCTCATGGCCTCTGCCTCTGCCTTCCAGTCCAGCAGGATAGCATCTTCAAATTATTCTTTGACTCTGACTCTTCTGCTCCCTTCTTCCACATTTAAGGACCCATGTGATTACATTGGGCCCACCCAAATAATCCAGGATATTCTCCCTGTTTCAAGGTCATCTGATTAACAAGCTTAATTCCATCTGCTACCTTAATTCTCCTTTGCCATGTATTGGATTCTGAGGATTAGGACATGGATATATTTGGGAGACCATGATTCTGCCTATCACACCTTACTTTCTCCAGAGTTGACCAATGAAGCTTTTAGAAAATACTTTTTTATTTATTTATTTTTTTGCGGTATGCGGGCCTCTCACTGCTGTGGCCTCTCCCATTGTGGAGCACAGGCTCCGGACGCGCAGGCTCAGCGGCCATGGCTCACGGGTCCAGCCACTCCGCAGCATGTGGGATCCTCCCGGACTGGGGCACGAACCCGTGTCCCCTGCATTGGCAGGCGGACTCTCAACCGCTGTGCCACCAGGGAAGCCCAGAAAATATTTACTTTTTGAGTTTTGAAATATTTATTATTATCCTGAACTCATGGATTTTAACATCTTTAGATGTGTTTTACTGCATTGCAATTAATTATCTTTTTGATGCTCAAATTGGCTCATATTTGGCCAGCGGAAGCCCTTTGAGGTTGGATCCTAAATCCTTTTGATACAACTTCATTTGTCTTTGGTAGGACCTAGATAATTTGAGGTTGTCAGATAAGTGAACTCCAGATTAGTTTATGTGATTTAATTTTGCACATTAATTCAAGATATTTGCCAGCTTTCAGTTATTTTCCTCCCTCTTCTTTTAAGTAGAGAGCAAGATTCAGCATATGTTTGCCTTTGGCCTACTGTCAATTATTACTGCTTAAACAGTGTGGGATCTAAGACTGTATGTCCAAATGCAGCTATTTTAGGTTGATTTAGTCTCTCTAAGGTCTCAATAAATTACTCTGTAGAGATAATTTGATTTATCTTTTTATTATATATATTCAGAGTTTAGATTGCTAGAGTGGGTTTTCTGAACTTTAGTAAAACTTATATAGAAGCAGACGCTCTTCATTAAAAAAAAATATCTGTTTTGTCCATATATTGAGTAAAACAACAGAAGAAACTAGTCTACTTTAGCTAAGTCTGGTCTGAACCATATATAAATAATTTAACTCTGTGTTATACAGGTTCTTTTGTGTTGCAGGCAACACAATCACATCATGTTGTATTTTGTGATGAGGGTTTATTTTTATTTTATGGATTCTTGGGAAGTATGGGAGCCCAGGAGACCCTTCATCTACTTCTTGGAAAAGTGGGATGTTATTCTGGATTTCATAGCCATGACTCCTCTGCATGTCCACTACTGATGTTTCTACTGTTGTGGCTGCTGACCTCCCTTTGATTATCTCATGGCTGTGTTTATGAATAGCTGCTGCACCATTCTACTCTCTTTGTCCTTTTCGGTGGGTCTTGCATCCAAACTCCCTTTGAGAGAACCTGATTGGGTTGGATAGTCATTGGCCAACATGGAGTGTCCTCAGGCAGAGTTCCTGTGTAAGTCATCTCATGGGCTGCTGGTTTTCCTTAGGTCTGGCCTGTAGACTGTTATCTCTGACCCAGCTGCCCACCCCTGGTCTAATCAGTTGTGGTCAAGAATGGAAGGTCTTAAGATACAACACTTGGAAATCTATGACCAATCTATGAAATCTTGGCCAAGTTGTCAAGAAAAGGACTTTGGGTGTGGCAGGCCATCAAAGTGTCTAGTGTAGGATTGTTTTTCAAAATAGTTAATTACTTCTGTCTTCCTTAAAGGTAAAGACCAGGAGACCATAAACCTGAGAGGGTTAGTTAGATGAGTGGGGTTAGCCTGTTGAGTGGCCTTTCAACGTATTTTTCCCTAAGAATAAACTAAGCTAGTTATAGGCCTTGAAGAGAGCCATTTGATTAAATAAAATATTTAGGATTTTCAGGAGAGTGGATATAAAAATTTCCAGTCATCTTATCAAAAAAAGTCTAAAAATTATGAGTATGAATCAGGAACATCATTTTGAACAGCAACCTGTATGTGCAGTATATTTTGAACAGACTGCCCATTTCTGTTTTCTGAACGGTATTATTAAAACACTGACTTTTGGTGGTGTTATTTACCAAATTTTTTTTTTTTTTGTCTTTGTTGTAGGAATTCCATATAAGCAACTGACTATTGGGGTCCCCAGAGAGATTTTCCAAAATGAGAAGCGAGTGGCATTGTCTCCTGCTGGCGTTCAGGCCTTGGTCAAGCAGGGTTTTAATATTGTTGTGGAGTCGGGTGCTGGCGAAGCTTCCAAGTTCTCAGATGATCACTACAGAGCAGCAGGTGCCCAGATCCAAGGGGCGAAGGAAGTGCTGGCTTCTGATTTGGTGGTCAAAGTAATTATTCCTTTCCCCCTTCCATTTGTGGCTTGCTGACTTTTCTAAATCTTCTTGTAGAAAGATTAAATTACCTCTTCTATGCTTATAGTTTTCCATACTTTCAAATGATGCTTTTTTTCTCAAAGAAATGGTTGCATGTTGTGAATATTCTTCATGTTCCAGTAGAACTTTTATCAGGCAATGTGACCTATATTTAACCATGAGAAAAGAAGACGTGATCTTCCTTTTTACATTTGCTATGTGGAAATGCCCTTCTTATTGCCTAGGGAAAATTTGCAGTGCATGGTTCCTATATGTCCACAATACCCTCAGGTGAGTGTTTAACTGCTTCTAGAATGGAAAGGAGGCATGGAACTCCTCCTGGGACCGAATGTAGAATGATCTTCTGATACCTTGAAGGAATAGTGATTTAACTGACGTAGGTACTATTTCTAGAGAGGGAGGACTATTCTGGAAAAAGCAATGTTACAAATAAAAAAGCAATTTTACAAATAAAATCTTAAGTAAAAAATCATGTAGAGAAAAGAGAGACTGTATCTGAATGTTAACTGAAATCCTAAGCCTTCTGTAACCAAGGCAAGTAAGGAAGTATGGATTAAATAAGCATGATTATCTGGTTAAAATAAACTGCTTACTTTTTCAGGATAGACCCGCTTTTTTCCTACATTAATTTCTAAGGGGAACTCAATCGCGTCGTTTTTTTTACATACAGTCCACTGAATAACTTGATAGGGTCTTAAATCATGTTTTTTGCAGAGACACAAAACTTTTCTTCTATAGAAAATTAATAACAATATGATATGGAGATAAATAGTAATTCAGTTTAAGTTTTTAAGTGTTTAGGTATACTGATACTTGGTAATGTAACTTGGTATAATAAAAGAGCTTAGAGAAAATAGAAAAATGAGTATAATCCATTGTAATGTATGTTATAGGGACCAAAACCTTTTGAGATGTCACACAAAAAAGGATTAGTAGGGTGCACATAAGTTTTAGAAATGCTCTGTGGTGTTTCTTTTAGGGATTCACAATGTGTATGAGCATGTTAAATGCACTGAGAAATCCTATAATATAAAAAGTTAAGTAACCTTATACTTGTACTAATAAACTACTTGATCTTAGGGTCTCTTTTTTGAGTCAAGTCTATTAATATCCTGAGGAACTAGAGACCCAAAAAGCACCTTCAGGGAAACGTTCTAGTGGCTTAACTCGCTCAGATGTCAACAGTCTCAGCTGAGCATTTGATAGGGGCCAGGAGAATTAATTCAAAGTTGTCCTCTAATTTTTATTAAATCTATATTATAGATTCTCACTGAGGAAAAATAGACCTTGTCAGAGAGTCTTAATTAAAGTCCAGAACCTAAAATCACATGCATCACCAGATCAACAACTGAAATGGGAATAACAGATAAAGGTGTCTCATAGGTAAATTGAGATGAAATGCTGTGAAATGACAGTATTGACCCAGTGTTTGTGTTTCTGTTTCCTTTTAAAACGTTAAGTCTCAGAGCTGTTTTTCTTTTTCTGTGCTTACTAGCCTAAAAGCACTATTGCTGCAAATTGGGAGCTAATGAAATCATATACTTTCAGATTGATTTTAAACAGGGATGTGAAACACATTTTAAAACACCTTTTTAAATGGAATTTTAAAAAAGTTGGCTTGAAAAAGTGGACGTTTGAAACTTTCAAGCATGTGCAGTGTGTGTTCATTGACTGATACTTAACAGAATATATTGTAGCTTTTTGCTTAAACCCAATTCAGTAAGGCTACTAGTTTGAGTTGTGTTCATCTATAAATATTCTTCTGGAATTTTAAGGTGACATAAATTGATACATATTACCATGGATATTTTAGTTTATGTTGTTCTTAACTTCTCACCACTCCAAATGTTTGTGCTTGCCAAAATTAACAAGAGTTGAATCTTTGAACACACAACAAAAACTTCCTGCCTGTTTATTCTAATATGTCTTAATTTTACCAGAGTAATAGATTTTGGGAGAACAGGTTTGTTGTAGAACCTACATATTTTTTTACTGCTCTACCTGTCATTATCAAACCTGTCCCAACACTATTTCCAGATATGTGTGCTCCTTACTCAGGACCAGGTCATAGGTTCAGTGAGATGATAGGTGGCATAGATCTTTGTGTGCTTTATTTTGTTTAGGAATTGAGTCAGAAATTTATTGCTGAGAGATTACTTCTGGAGTGTTATTTCAATCATGGCATATTATTTTAATTGTTTTGTTTACTTAAAAATATTATAGAGGCATTTACATTTTTAATTGGTGATGACTTTTTTCTTAGGTGCGAGCCCCTATGCTTAACCCAACGTTAGGTGTTCATGAAGCTGACCTTTTAAAAACATCGGGAACACTGATTAGTTTTATTTACCCAACCCAAAATCCAGACTTGCTAAATAAACTTTCCAAAAGGAAAACTACAGTTCTGGCGATGGACCAGGTTCCAAGAGTCACAATTGCTCAGGGATACGATGCGCTAAGCTCCATGGCCAACATTGCTGGGTAGGTTGATTCTTTTCCATTCCAGCTGAACAAAAGCACAATGGTACTATAGAAACACTCTCACTGTAGCTCTTCTCTCTCACAATGATTTTACTTGTAATGATTGTTGGAGATTGCAGCCTTCTGAGAGTGCACTTAAATTATTTTGAAGACTTGTATTGTTTCACAGTCATCAGTGGGAAATGGCTCTTCACTTTGCATGCTATTGTACACTACTTTTTAATCTTCATGGGGAGAAGGGAAGTAGTATTTCCTTCCACCAAAGGAAATGACTTTTTGTTTTTAATGAAATGCAATATCTTAATATCTGTTTTCATGAAAAACTGTATGGTAAGTAAACCTTAGTGTTAGTAATTTCTAATTATCCAAAAACCTTAATATAGTAAACTCATATTTTACTGAAGTCGATAGCAAGGGTAGTGATAACAATTTAGGACAAATGATTTAAAATTCACATAGATCTAGTACTGTTTTTTAGACTGTTAGTCATAAAGGATGAGAAAGGGAAAGGGTGCAATGTAGAAAGTCTTATTTTTAGTTTACTAATTATAAGGCTTCTGAGTGTATGCTAAGAAAGTACTTCCGAATACATAATGTCCCAAATTTTGTTCTTTGGAGTTTATCTGTACTTTAACAGGGATACACTGTATTTCATGTGTGTGTGTATATATGTGTATATTTTTGTATGTATTAGGTTGAAATTACTGTTTTTTTCCTCAGTTTTATTACAGTATGACTGACATAGAACATTGTATAAGTTTAAGGTGTAAACAATGATTTGCTATATATATATATATAGTGAAATTATTACCACAATAAGTTTAGTCAACATAAATCGCTGTTGTCATAGGGTCAGAAATGGTTGGATATTAGCAGTTTCATATGGTTCAATCTAATATATACATATTGGTAGATTTACCATTTTAATTAGCTTTTACATAGGTAAATTTATAAAATATTTAATGAATAGGGAAAATGCGTGCGCTTGAGGAAGTTTCATCTGGTGTCAAAACCCATATTGGTAACTGAGGGCTAACTATGGCCAAGATGGCAGTAAACTTCATTCGCCCACCAGCACTAATTCATTCCCCATTGATTGCCTGGACCACTGTGTATAAAAGAATTCCAAGGCCCAATCAGCTCAGAGGAATGTGGCTCTGACTGAGTAACCATGCCTGCCACGGGGCAGGGATAGGAATAACTATGTGAGTACAGTGTATTGCTGACTCTGCCTGGAGAGTGGGAAAAATCTGGAAGTTAGATGATGCTTATGAAATCAGCTCATCTAAGAAGGCTGTTGAATTAGATTTTAAGCATGAAAACTATTAGTAGTGACAACTTGCTAATATGAATGAGGCACTGACAAATGAAAATGTTTAAAGAATAAAACGGCGCATGAAAAAAGACTAACCTGAATAGACTCTTAAAGCTAACACATGAACTGAAAGTTTTCTTAGGTTTCATGTCTTAGATGTAGCATATCAAATGTGCCACAGGTTCCACTTTGGGTTTCAACTTGTTCACATTTGATATAAATGAGATGCAGTAAACAAAAAGGACAAGTTAACAACACATTTTGTTGTCCTTATGTAGTATGGCAAATGGTTGGTTTGAAGATATATCTTGTGATGTGAATTAATACTAAGGGACAAAATAAACTTTTGTCATATTTCTTTAGTTTCTGGAAGAGTTATGCAATATGGGACTTAAAATTTTATATAGGAAATGTACAACGTAAAGTTTTAAGGGTGCTGTTGATTTTTGTCATGTGAAATGCACATGTGTGAAAGGTTATCCCCACCAGTAGCTCTAGATCAGTGGTTTTCTGCTGCAGAATCTTTTGAGCAAATGAAATATGAAGCAGTATAAACAAATCCAATAAGAACAGAGTTGTCTTCATTGAATTGAGGGATGGAAGGGTGTCTAGAAACATTCTCTCTCTGTTCTCCATCCCAGCCACAATGGCCCCAGAGTTGGCTGAAATTTGAACTTTTGGGGATCCAGGGACACAGTTTAAAGAATCACTGTCTTACGTCCTGAGCTGGTATATGCAAAAGGCATAGTTTGAGATGAATCACCTAGTATACTTACCCATACAATGTGTGATAAATCATTATCTAACTCACACACACAGCTGTATTACCGTGAAGACACCCTCCTTCTAGTTCCCTGATGTTCATTCTGAGCCTTTTTGCTTTCATCAAAAACAGGCCCACTTTTATCACCTTTTCCCACTATCAGCGTTTTCTTGTACATTTCCTGTGTAATCGGTCTCGTTTTTGGTTTTTTCCAGTATAACAACTGAATCTTTTAAAACGTGAATTCCAAAATTAATTCCTTCTAGTGGCCTTTGAATCTTTATCATGTTTGCTCTCTGAATATTTCTATCACTTGGATTCAAAACTAACAAATAATGTAATCATTAAAATATTTTTCTGCTCTAATATGATTTAACTTAAAGTAATAGTGGTAACTGTTCCATGCTTTTGCATTAATTATTGTATCAAGTATTATTTTACAAAAATATGACCAGGGAAAGGGTTTTTTTGTGAACTAGCAGGTGGATCTTATCATTATAATATTTGCATTATGATATTAATCTTTGTATCATAGTGTTAAGGTAGACTGTGTGTTACTGAGAGTGTGCAGAAGTGCCTTTTAAGTATAAAATAATAGAATGAAATTAATGTAATAGGAAATGAAATTAGTGTAATAAAAATATCCTATTAAAGAAAAGGTGGTATAAATTACTAGTTTTTGATACATAGAGCATTTCTTTAGCTAAAAACATATTTACCAAGCACTTATTGTAACAGGTTTTATGATAAGGGCTTTACCTGCATTATCTCATTTAGTCCTCACAACACTAAGAGACTCTTTTTGTTCCCATTTTAGAGATGAGCAAACCAAGGATTAGAGAACTAAAGAAATTTGCCCAAGGTCACAAAGCTAGTTAGTGATAGAACTTGGACTTGAACTGAGGTCACTGTGTCTCAGAATCCCATGGTTTCAACCATTAGAGATCAAGGGAAGTGTTTTTTGTTGTGAGGTTGGAATTTTATTATGTACAAGCATATAGCCAATCCATTTTTTTAATTTGAAAGATTTTTTTCCTCTATTATATAAAGACTACACAGTCAACAAGGAAAATTTGAACAATAAAGTAAAACAGAAAGTTTGAAGTATCTGTAGTCCCAGCTGCCAAAGAAAACCATTGTTAGCATTTTCTTGTCTTCCCTTCATTTTTTTTTATCCCAACTGAGCTTCTGTAGTGCTCATTACAAAGAGGTCAGAGAGCGTCACGGGTAAGCGTGTGCCTCTGTAGGCAACATGCCAGGGTCAGACGTCTGGCTCTGCCATTTACTAGCTGAGAGACCTCAGTCAAGTCTCTTCACCTCTGTGTGTCTGTTTCCTCACCTATAAAATGAAGATAATAGTTATACTTATACATAGAATTGTTGTGAAGATTAGGAGTAAGCATATATACAGCACTTAGAACTGTTTTTGACAGATAGTAGTCACTATAAAAATGTTAACTATTATTCTTTAATAATTTCTCCTATATAAACTTAAGTTCTTTAATTTTATAGAATTATTTATCCATTTATTTTTCTATTTTCTTAAGCTACAAGGCTGTTGTACTAGCAGCAAATCATTTTGGACGTTTTTTTACTGGTCAGATCACAGCTGCTGGAAAAGTTCCTCCAGCTAAGGTAGGTAAAACTTTAATGTTTCTTCATACTATGAATTAGGCAAGGGTATTGTAGTTTTTAAATAGTTATTTAAAAATTTTTTGTTTGCAAATTACGATGTTCATGTCATATACCAATATATGGCAGAGCCTCAAAGCTACTTAAGGTTACTTGAAAACAATGAATTTTGACATTTCTGGAAGTTCAGGTTTTTTTTTCCTGTTTTTCACTTTCTAACTTGAATTCTTAAAGGGATTTTGGATGACTTGTTTATTAGTAATCGTTTAAAAAGCCTCGTGATACATTCAGCAAATTCTCAACTTCCCAATGATTGTGACACATGGGCTCAGGAAAGACTTGGTTTTCTCACTTTTTGCCAAATTTTGGGTCAAGAGGACAGGAAATAGTAGGTGGTATAGTCAGGGTGTTTGGCAGGGGGAAAGGGTGCAGTTTCTTTAATCTATATTGAGAGCAGAGAAGAGCAGTTGATGAGAGGTAGTGGTGGCTAGGTGAAAGAATCGATTATGGTCCCCTTCGAGGCCACGGACCCTAAATAATAGTGTAAGCCTTTCAGCAAAGTATAGGAAACAGGACCTTAAACGTTGTCATCTATCTGCAGAGTATACTCTGTAGGGTACAGGTTTACTTGGTGCTTCCTGCTCTTAATTACTTTGTTATATCAACCCAGAGCTCTCACACAAAATAAATCTCCTAGAAAAAATGAAAAAAAGATAATAGCAGCTTTGAGAAATCTAGTTATACATGGCTTTAAAAACAGACCAGGTGAAGACGGTGGCACGTGGTTCAAGTGGAGGCCAGAAAACTTAACCAGAGAGTATGAGCAAACAGCACAGAGGTGTGATACGTAAAGTGATTACATCTGACTTCTTTCTCAGGATCGTAAGAAAAGGTCTGACCCTCATGGTGGCCAGAAGTTGGCTGCTGTTCTTAGACTGGCTGAATGCTTTGATGCACAAATCCACTACTCAGTTTTGGTTAGAATCTGTCTGGAAGGTGAGAGGAAAGCTGTTAATATAAGGGATTAAAAAGTGAAACGGAAGACAAGAGGTGTAAAGGAAGGAGAATCAGTCAGCTTTTAAAAGGTGGAAAAGTGACTCTCTTTACTGAAAATTTAAATTGCAGCTTAAGGGATTTTAGTTACATGTCAGAAACACTTTCCTGATATTGAAGAATTGGGCAATAGATGGACTTATCAAGGTAGATTGCTTAGGGACTTCCCTGGCAGTCCAATGGTTAAGACTCCATGCTTCCACTGCAGGGGGCGTGGGTTTGATCCCTGGTTGGGGAACTAAGATCCCGCATGCTGTGCAGCACAGCCAAAAAAAAAAAAAAAAAAAAGTAGCTTGCATAATATTTTATTTGGGTTTCCTTTAAACATGGAGTGTTCTTACATGTCTAGAATGAGCTAAAAATCAATCGGTTGATGGCTTTTGATGTGCCAGGCACTGTTCTAGTAGCTGGGGATATGGCATGAACAAGGCAAAAAAATCCCTGCCACAGAAATTTACACATAGTAGGGACCACAGCGAAGAGATAAATAAACCATCAAACACATATGGGATATCATTTTAGATATAAAAGAAAGGAACAGCATGATATGGTGGTGAGTCATAGGAGCAAGCTACTGTAGTTAGGGTGATGGGGAAGGCGCCTCTGACATTTGATTGGGACCTAAAGGATGGGAAGAAAGAAAGCGGGGTTCAGGATTCTAGGCCAAGGGAATAGCACACATAAAGGTGCCGTGATGGGAAAGAATTCAGTGCTTCTAGGAGAGTAAAGAAGGCCATTGGTCTTCGAGTGTGGTGAGTAAGGTGGAGAGTGATCTGAGATGATGTTGGAAAGGTAGGCCAGGGCTGGATGATGTGGAGCCTTTCTTATAGGTCATGTTACAGAGTTCAGATCCTCTTTTTTTAAAAAAATTATTTATTTATTTATTTTTAAAATTTATTTATTTATGGCTGTGTTGGGTCTTCATTGCTGTGCGCGGGCTTTTCTCTAGTTGTGGCAAGCGGGGGCTACTCCTCATTGCGGTGCGCAGGCTTCTCATTGTGGTGGCTTCTCCTGTTGCAGAGCACTGGCTCTAGGCGCGTGGGTTTCAGTAGTTGCGGCACATGAGCTCCGTAGTTGTGGCTCGCGGGCTCTAAAGCGCAGGCTCAGTAGTTGTGGCACACGGGCTTAGTTGCCCTGCGGCACATAGGATCTTCCCAGACCAGGGCTCGAACCCGTGTCCCCTGCACTGGCAGGCAGATTCTTAACCACTGGGCCACCAGGAAAGTCCCAGATCCTCTTGCAGATGAGGGAATGTCTGATTTAGGATTGTTTAGGAAAAACTCCACTCTTGCTCCTGTGTCTCTCCTTAACTTTCATATAGAACACTTCACTTCTGATACTTCCAGCCACCAAATGTGTGGGGATTTTCCCCACACCAAGTAATTCTGTGACACCAGCTGGGTGCCCTACAATTTCACTTAATTCTGAAACTCTCTGCGTGGAGATAGCATCAGATCTCACAGGTTAAGGACTCAGGCCCACAGGACTGTCCCCACCCCCCTTCAGATGCCAGTCACAAGTCTAGGTTGTCACCTGTGCTTCTGACAGGTTGGCCGTAAGTCAGAAGTTCCCACAACCCGCCTTGGGTTCAGTTAATTTGCTAGAGGTGCTCACAGAACTCAGGAAAACAATTTACTCCCTATTTACCAGTTTATCATGAAGGACTATGATAAAGGATGCAGATGAACATCCTGTTGAGAGAGATGACTAGGGAAAGGTACGTGGGATGGGGTGTGGGGCTTCCATGCCCTCTTTGGACACCATTCCTGGAAGCTTCCGGAACCTCCTGGAACCCTGTACTTTTGTGATTTTTATGGCGCTTCATAACGTAGGCATGATGGATCATTAACTCCATTTCCAGCCCCTCTTCCCTTTTTGAAGAATGGATTCTGTGTCTTAAATCATGGGGTCTTTTGTTACTTCTTTTCTTTTCTTTTTTTTTTTTTGGCGGTACGCGGGCCTCTCCCTGTTCTGGCCTCTCCCGTTGCGGAGCACAGGCTCCGGACGCGCAGGCTCAGCGGCCATGGCTCACGGGCCCAGCTGCTCCGCGGCATGTGGGATCTTCCTGGACCGGGGCACGAACCCGTGTCCCCTGCATCGGCAGGCGGACTCTCAACCACTGCGCCACCAGGGAAGCCCCATTTTTTTTCTTTCTTTTTTTTTTTTTTTTGCTGTTATTTCTTGATTCAGGATAACTTGGCCCAGTCCTATGACTTTTACTTATTTTCATTTCGTTTTTTTTTTTTAGTGGTGGTGGGGCTTCAGTGTGTGGAGTGGGGATTGGTGCCTTGGAGCCCAGCAGCGTCTTGTTCCCTCTGGTCCCTCTTTGTCCCCTTTCTTGTAGACCCCCCAGAGAAAGCATTTACATTAAGATCAATTCACATAATCTCTGAGACACTGCCCAGGGGTCACCAGAGCACAGTTCCACTAGCCTAGTCTTCTTAAAGAGGCAGAAGAAGTGGGCATGATGGGTGGGTGGGAATTTATAAACTTCTCAGTTTCTGTGGGTGGCCTTTTTTTTTTTTTTTTGACTGCGAAGTATAATAGGTCTTTTCTCTGGAAGGCCCATTCCAGATGACATTGTTCTTAGTTTGTTTCTTAGAAGGCGGAGAGACTCTTGTTTCTGAGGAATTCTATGATTTTCTTGGCTCTGATCCTTCCTTGGTTAGGGAGATTAGTTACATTGCTTCGGATTTCAGGTGCAGTTCATTGAAAGTGGATCAAAATTAGGTGGTTGGTCACCTGCTGTTCCTTTTAGAAGTTCAAAATAGGAGTAGGTGTTTCACCAAAGTTGTACCCGTCTTTGAAACTTATTTTGATATTTTGTGAACATAGAAAACCTTAAAATTTGAGAGGGGAGAGGGAGCTAGAATACTATAATATATAGTATTAGTAGAAGTAGCTTTGGTAGTGTGGGAAAGAACCTGTCAGTCTTTAACATACGTAACACTGATGGTGCTGTATGTAGCTTTTACACTGAGATGCTGAGTGTCACACTAGTTTTAGTGAAGTTTTACTGAGCCGGCGAGCCACATCTAGAGAACCCGTGTGCTGCAAATACGGAGCCTGCCCACCACAGCTAGAGAGAAGCCCCTGTGCTACAACAAAGAGCCTGTGAGCTGCAACAAAAGGTTCCACATGCCGCAAGGAAGATCCCGTGTGCTGCAACTAAGAAAGTAAAAACCCGAAAAACAGCGGTGGTCAGGTACAGAGTAGCCTATCCACACAGTACATTTATTCAGGGCTGATCATCGCCACCAGCACCACCTGTTGTATTACTGCGTGCTGACTGTGTACCCGGCCCTGAGAGTTACTAGCGGATGATTTTACATAATCAGTTGATCATGAACTTTATTTAAAACATATGGGTTCTGCCTTCTTTCCTAGATTCTGATAGTCGGTGGTGGTGTGGCAGGGCTGGCCTCTGCAGGTGCAGCAAAGTCGATGGGTGCGATTGTTCGGGGATTTGACACAAGGTGAGGGCTTTACTAGCGATTGCTGTTAAGGTAAAAACGTTTTGTTTTAGGTGGATGTTATGCTTTCCTTTTGCAAATTGAAGTAGCACGCTGAAACTGCTCTGTAAGCTCTTTTCATTTAAAAATGTATCCATTTGTTCAAAGTTAACTCAAAGTGAAAATGTATTACTCAGTGGAAAAAAAAATTTAAGGACTCAGGCCCAGTACAGCAGAAATAATTTTTAAAAGTTGCATATGAACCGCTCACACTCAAGTCTTGTATTTTCATGTAGATTAGCAATGGGACCAGAGTTCTCTGCATCCTGACTTTCTAACATGTTGCTCTACTGTGTTTTATTTCTACTCAGAATGTGTTTAGTCACTAGGTAGGGCATGAACAAAGATGTTTGTGAGTGTGAAGAAGGGGAGTAGTATGGGAGACATCTTGGAGAGCAGACTGGGGTGGGGGGGTGAGGGATGTGCTGGGCATCCAACAGACGGAAGCAGATAAAGCTGCTTGGGCAGCAGTAGAGCCGCCAGGTGAAAGTACTTGATTATGTTCATTGCATATTTCTTTAAAGCAGACGTATCATCATTTTCCTGGAATTTCTTTAAAGAGAAGTTCAATTAAAATTGTTCTTCATTTCAGAAGATACTAGCTTTTATTACGTGCTTACTGAGTATTGTTATCATTTATGTGTTCTAATACTTTTTTAAGGTTGAAACATGTAGTTAGTTATTATCAGTTGAAGTCAGTAGAGGAAAAATACCATTGCTAATCTTGAATATAGAATGATGAAAAAGAAATGCAACCATTCAAAGTTAAAAAGAATATGACATTTCAGAGTAAAGACTGTTCCAATAGAATATGGTTTACAGTGCTTACCGGGAGTTTAGAGGGGTGATGTGCTGATAAAATGCTGTCTTGCTGAAATGAGAAAAGGCATTTCTGAAGTAACCAGGACACAAGCCAGGGATAGCCACAGTTAAGCATGTCATTAGTCCTAGCTTTTAATTTTTAATGTTTGCAGATGTGAAGTTATTGAAGACCCCCCAAATCTGGCAAAAGTAGGTTGTTCAAGTTTTCATTGTAGTGGAGAATACTATTAAAGTGGAAGTGTATATATTTAACTTGGAGATGATGTGAAACTCAGTGTTGAGTTAACTACTGAGAATTTATAAAAGTTATGTTGATGTCTTTGGTTTAGATTATGTAGAGAGTAGACAGCTAGAATATAGCTGTTGCTTAACTTCAATTTTATTTACAGTTTATTAAGATAAGTATACAGTGAAGAAAGATGTGGCTGATCGGATGTAATGCTTTTCTTATAATTATAGCTCATTAGTTAATCTAATCACTATCTTGAGACTGGGGGTTAGTATCATGTTATAAATATGAAATCTAAATATATTGGAAAACACACTTGATTATAAATTCTTGTTGGAAAACTGAATGGTGTTATTTTCAGTTAAACATCCTAAAAACTTAAGGACAACTCATTGCCTAGCGATATTATATGGGTGTGATTTTCTAAATTCTTTCAGACAATAACTAGGAAATTCCACTCATTGCCTATTGTCTCTATTACAAAGTTTATAAAGTCTTTACTTTCCTTTTTTGGTGTGTATTCCAAAAAGCTTTATTTGCAAAAGCAATTGGCCGGTCAAGAGCTTTAGTTTTAAAATACCTGTACTAAATGCTTACTCTCTTCCAGGCATTGTGCTCTACGCTTTATTTTATTTGTTCTTTATTGTAAGTATATGCAATAGGAATAAATAACCCTATTTTACATAATGTTAAAAGAAATATAAATCAGTTTAATAACTTATCCAGTTTACTTTCTTTCTGATTGTAAAAATGCTTATTCCCCCAATTCAGAAAAATATAAAAAAGTACAAAAAGTGAAAATAAAATACCCTACAACCCTGCTAGAGATAACTATTAACATTTTACTATATATGTTCCCTTTTCTACACATTAATTAAAAATGTAATTTTACTAATAGTACTACTTAACTTACTTTTTTACTTTTTTTTAACTTAGCAGTAGGTCATGAAGCTCTTTACTTATCTGCAAATATATTTAATGGCTGCACAAGATTCATTGTATAGAAATACAGTGACTTGGGGCTTCCCTGGTGGCGCAGTGGTTAAGAGTCCGCCTGCCAGTGCAGGGAACACGGGTTTGATCCGTGTCCAGGAAGATCCTACATGCTGCGGAGCAACTAAGCCCATGAGCCACAACTACTGAGCCTGCGCTCTAGAGCCCGCGAGCCACAACTACTGAGCCCATGTGCCACAACTACTGAAGCCAGCACGCTCTAGGGCCCGCATGCTGCAACTAGTGAGCCTGCGTGCTGCAACTACTGAAGCCCGCACGCCTAGAGCCCGTGCTCCATAACAAGAGAAGCCACTGCAATGAGAAGCCCGCACACTGCAATGAAGAGTAGCCCCCGCTCTCCACAACTAGAGAAACCCTGCATGCAGCAATGAAGACCCAACGCAGCCAAAAATAAATAAATAAAATAGTAGGCATTTCTAAAACTTTTTAAACCTGTATCCCTTTGAGTAACACCAACTCAGATTGGCCTAAACTATAAGAAAATGTGTTATTTCTCCGAAGTGAAAATCCATGGAAAGGACTCCCTTTTGACACTAGAGGCAGCCGCTGGTCGGTGCCATCCAGGACCAGGTTCCTTCTGTCTCTCCTCTCTGCTGTCCTCAGCTCTGGCTGATCCCCCCTGTGGTCACAAGTTGACCTTCGCAGACAATCTGGGATACAAGCTTCCTTGTTCAAGTCAGCAGAAACGGAGAGAAGCTCTTGTTCATCCATGCCTTACCTTTTCTGCCCTGCTTTCATTATCCCACCTCTGTGTCTGCTCCCCGATCATGACAGTTGCCAGGGGACTGATGGGCTCAGTCCACTGTTTCCCAAACTTCCGTTAAGGCAAGAATTACCTACAGCTCTTGCTAAAAATAGAGCTCCTGGCCCCTCTGCTGGAGATTGTAATTCAGTGGGTCTCGGAATGGGCCTGGGGATTTGAATTTTTAACAAGTGCCTGGAGCGATTGTGGTCGTTAGGGAGGTTTGGGATTCACTGTAGTGGGATGGATGTTGGTGAGTTAAACACTGTCCGCCACAGAGCTGAGAGCTTTGTTGGCTCTGGTTTCCCAACTAGTACACAGAACTTGGCTAGCATTTATTTATTTATTTTTAAACTGAATGTATTTTTACATAAGTTAAATGTGTTGGCTCTTCACATTTTGCCATTTATGCCATTTATAGATCGCTTTTCTCAAACACAATTTAATGAGGACTAGGGGCAAAAATCACTTTGTAACAATATTTCTAAATAAAAGAGTCGTTTATGTGGGAAAAGTCCCCATAAGTGAAGACCTCAACTTGAGTGATTTGAATGATGTCAAATCTGGACGTAGGTCAGATCTCACATCATCAACAGTGGGACTACTGTCAAGAAACTCTACTGACTGATGACTGGAGTTGGCAGTAGTGAAATTCCTTTTGTAACTTAACTAAGTAAGAGTTGGAATTTCCTATAGTTTTTTTTTTTTTCCAGAAAAATATATTATCATAAGGGTGTTACCTGCCTTTAGAAAAAAATTCAAACGGTCTGGTCAGAGACCTCAAAAGAAAGTTTCTATTTTTGAATACATAGAGTTTTCTTAAAAATGTGTATGTAAATGATGATCTTGATTTCTGTATTAAGGACCTGAAATGACCACTGCTTTCCCTTCAATAATCACCAGGGCCGCAGCTTTGGAGCAGTTCAAGTCTCTGGGTGCTGAGCCCTTAGAGGTGGACTTGAAGGAATCTGGTGAGGGCCAAGGAGGATATGCAAAGGAGATGTCCAAAGAGTTCATTGAGGCTGAAATGAAGCTATTTGCTCAGCAGTGCAAGGAGGTGGATATCCTTATCAGCACAGCACTTATTCCAGGTGTGTCATTACATCAGTGGTTATCGATAAAGCACTTTTACTAATGATACTTTAAAATGAGGGTGAATAATTGTTTAACGTTTGCATTTCTTTAAGTAAAGATTGATTTACTTTCTAGAGAATGAGAAAGCACATGAAAGGCAGAAAAGACAAAATCACTGTGGCCCCTGGACAAACACAGTCATTAATAATTTGTATGTTTTCTTCCAGTCTTCTGTGTATTTTTATCTATGTTCATAGATCATATTCTGTGTACAGTATTATATTTGTAAGCAGTTTGCTTTGTTTACACCCTTGATAATTGTTTTTTAATTTATTTCTTTTCTCTTTGTTAAGATACTACATTTCTATTGTAGGAAATCCAAACAGCACTGAAAAATATGAAAGAAAATGTACAGATTGGAAGTTCTACCAGAGTGACCATTATTAATATATATTTTTAAAAATTTATTTATTATTTTTAAAATTTTATTTATTTATTTATTTATCTTTGGCTGTGTTGGGTCTTCCTTGCTGCGCGTCGGCTTTCTCTAGCTGCGGCGAGCCGGGGCTACTCTTCATTGTGGTACGCGGGCTTCTCATTGTGGTGGCTTCTCTTATTGCGGAATACGGGCTCTAGGCGCGCAGGCTTCAGTAGTTGTGACTTGTGGGCTCCAGAGCACAGGCTCAGTAGTTGTGTTGCACAGGCTTAGTTGCTCTGCAGCATGTGGGATCTTCCCGGACCAGGGCCCGAACCCGTGTCCCCTGCATTGGCAGGCAGATTCTTAACCACTGCACCACCAGGGAAATCCCATTATTAATATTTTGATGATCTTTTTTTTTTTTTTTTTTGTATGCGGGCCTCTCACCGCTGTGGCCTCTCCCGTTGCAGAGCACAGGCTCCGGATGCGCAGGCCCAGCGACCATGGCCCACGGGCCCAGCCGTTCCGCGGCATGCGGGATCCCCCCGGACGGGGGCACGAACCCACGTCCCCTGCATCAGCAGGCGGACCCTCCACCACTGTGCCACCAGGGAAGCCCTGATGATCATTTTTTTATACATGAGAAAGAGAGGGGGACTTTGTGTGTGTGTATATTTACTTATGGAATTTCCCATATATATTTTTTACTAAAGGTTATGATGCTTTGTTACTTTGTAATTACTTCCTTTGACTTGTTTGGTCTTTGCAATCAAATCATGAGCTCTTTGATGGCAGGAATTACTTTTTAGTCCTTTACAACATCCTTTCCTAAAGAATAGATGCTTGATGTCAAACCAGCCAGCATTTATTAATCAGTAATAAACAGTAAACAGTAGCTTGATCTAGCAAGATCTGGGAGTGAAGAAACTCTCTACCTTTTATATTCCTATCTCCTCTCCTGTCCTTTGCTTCTGTTAGTGAATAATGAATACCATGCTGACTCTAATTGTTTTCCCTTTCTAAAAGAAAGTGGGCCAGATAATGAGAACTTACAGGGTTCGAGTTACTTGTGTTCGATCCTCCTAAAGGAGCCTTGCTTTCTCTAGGGGACCGTGGAAAATTAGGAGAAGCTGCTTTGTCATGAGGTTCTGGGAAAGGAGAAGTCCTCTTCTGGCACCCCCTTCCCCCAATCTGGCTAATATACACCCAGGGGCAGGAAGCTGATTGGCAGCATATCTGTGAACTTGTGGGGGAAAACGTGCCTTTCAGGCTCTTCTTTTTGTCCTCTGTTTACCCATGTGATACCCAGTGGGTGAGCTCTTCTCTCCAGACATCCCCATCCCACCGGAGCTGGCTAGATGAAGCAGACAGCGGTAGAGTGACATGGGCTCAGCCCCTAGAAGAATCTGTGTGTGTGTGTGGAAATGAGGCTGGGGTTGGTTACTGGAGGTGGGTGCAGATCAGACAAGGCAGGGGCCACAGGTGGTGTTTGAAATCTGCCAGCGACAGTAGGACTCATGGACAGGTGGTGGCAGGAGAGCACTTCAGGATTCATCCTTTCCTTTTGTGGCGGTGGCTTCTGGCTCAGCTGTTGCAGGTGGCTTTGAAGGAAGGATGGGGTGGCTTTTGCTGTAGCCACCATTTGACCTTTGAAAGGTAGTTGCCTGTTGGGGAGATGAGCTGGGAACTGACTGGATGTAACAAGTGGCCAGTAGAGGGTGCTAAAGCATTTACTCATGCAGTAAATGGTGAAGCCCTGAAAGCCCTGAAGCTGGTAGTTTTAAATCATTCTCTTTATAAACAACTGAGTAGATCCACAGACATAGAAAACAAACTTATGGTTACCAAAGGGGAAGAGGGTAGAGGGATAAATTAGGAGTTTAGGATTAACATATACATACTACTGTATATAAAATAGATAACCAACAAGGACTTACTGTATAGCACAGGGAACTCTACTCAGTATTTTGTAATAACCTATGAGGGAAAAAGTCTGAAAAAGAATATCTATATCTATATATCTATATATAAAAACTGAATCACTTTGCTCTATACCTGAAACTAACACAACATTGTAAATCAACTAAACTTCAGTAAAAAAATAGAAAAAATAAAATATATGTCACTAGGTTAAAAAAAAGAACTGAGTATACTTTGGATATAGTATATAGAATTATTATTGATGGTAAATCTTTAAGTTATAGAACTCAAGACTTCTTGTATAAAACACATATGGACTTTTAGGACCTACCCCCCATAGTATCTTTTTTTTTTTTGAACAAAAAAAGGGCATGTGAACAGTTGACTAAAATTTAACCTCTTTTTTTTTTTTGCGGTACGCGGGCCTCGCACTGTTGTGGCCTCTCCCGGTGCGGAGCACAGGCTCCGGACGCGCAGGCTCCGGACGTGCAGGCTCCGCGGCCATGCTCCGCGGCATGTGGGATCCTCCCGGACCGGGGCACGAACCCGTGTCCCCTGCATCGGCAGGCGGATTCTCAACCACTGCGCCACCAGGGAAGCCCTAACCTCTTATTTTTCATAAGTAGTTTACAGTAAGTGTACCTTAGCAGCAGTTCAAATTATATGATAGTGTTAAAGAGGACTTGTTGAAGAAGGTTTACGAGTCTGTTCTGCTGAGCCTTTCCTGTTTTCAGTCTTTTCTGAAGCCATCTGGTCAAAGCACTTTAAACTTGCACAAAGTCCCTGACCAGTGGATTGACCCAGAGTTCACACTCACAAGGCTGGTCTGAAAAGCACCTTTCTGTTACTTTTTTGGTAAGCCCCCCCAAAAGAGAAAAGCTAATTTGAATATAATAAGGAAGAAGATGATCTTTCTAAAGATCTTACATATCCCTAGGGGACTGAAACCTGAAAACCTCTGAGCATTAAAAAAAAAAAAAACTGAAAATATTATATAAAGGGCCACATGCCCTTTGAAAAACAGTGTCCTTGGCATTGTACCCTTACTGGTGTTGGTCCTGAGCCTTTGCATAAGTCACCTGATGGTGTGTCTTGCTCCTGAAAGAATCCTGGAGCAGAAGTTGTTCTAAAGTTTTCCTTGAGTGGATCCAAAGGGGATTAAATTAAATGTCAGAAGTTCTCCAAGTTGTGATTCCTTAGACCGAGATCCTCACGGCTGTACTGAAGACCTGGCGTGGATAAGAACATTGAGAGAGGAACATGGGCAATGAGCTTGCTTCAGGTAGCAATCCTGCGGAGCTGGTAAATTTTCATTCCTCCTACGCACACGTCAGTCAGTGGGCTTGGACACACAATAACGTTGTACTCATGAGGATCCTGGGTAAAATGAAACGTTTCTGTAGCTAGCTACTTATTATGCTGCCTGGTGTCTTGTACCATTGTCTAGACCCCCTCAATTGGCTTGGGCGATGGATGCAGGGCTAGCATTTCACTTAGTGCAGGTAACTTCAAGAGAGGGCCTAGCGGACAGTCTCATTTTGTGGTGCTGTGCCCACGAGGGAAAGCTCCCAACCTTCCTGTCCAGCTCCGTGACCTTTAGGGTTACCACTAAAAAGTTCGGCAGCCCCCCTCTCTGATAACGTTCAGGCTGTGCTCATAATCTTTTCCAGTAAACCTTTTGAGACACAGGAGATTTTTTCAGCATTCTTATTGTTCTGAAACCCTTTTAGAGAGACTTTTCATAGACTTGGAAGGTTTAATCAGGAAGAAACTGAATCAGGTTGAAAATCTAATTCGTAAATTAGGGATTACGGGATGGGGGTGTGAGGAGGAATCACAGTGGTTTAGCAGTGACTGTGTGTTAGGCAAATTTTGCCTAAATTCCTGTGAGAATTAGGAGTACTGTGGGGCACACGCTAAATCTACCCTGACAGAGACAACTTTCTCCATTTAGAACCTTTCCTGATGATGCCTAATTAAAAATCATAAGCATCATAGGGTCATCTGGCTTTCCTGCTCTCCCCTTCCCCACCTCAGGCCCTGCCCTCATTTCGTAATTGAATCATAGCTACTGGAAAGCCTGGGGTTTTGTTTAGTAACGACAGTAACTTGGACCACTCAAGTTCCCAGCATCATTAGGTAAAGGCATCTAAAGTCCTCAGGATTGGATCACCTCCCCTCCCTCCCCACCCCACCCTTACCGGTGCCCTAAATTTTGCACCCTTTGGTAAGGTATTTCTTGCCTTTCAGTTTCTAGTCCTGATTGAGCTTTTGGATCTCATGTGAAACTCATGTCTTGCTCTCTGGGCCTGATTTCAGTCATGCTTGCTGCTATTATCTCCACAAGGAGGCCAAGGACTTTCAGGCCTTGCACGTATTGTTCCTTCTCTTTGGAATGCTGTCCCTGCCCTTCCCTGCCTTTTTTTTTTTTTTTTTAACATCTTTATTGGAGTATAATTGCTTTACAATGGTGTGTTAGTTTCTGCTTTATAACAAAGTGAATCAGTTATACATATGTTCCCATATCTCTTCCCTCTTGCATCTCCCTCCCTCCCACCCTCCCTATCCCCACCCCTCCAGGTGGTCACAAAGCATCAAGCTGATCTCCCTGTGCTATGTGGCTGCTTCCCACTAGCTGTCTATTTTACATTTACTTATAGTATATATAAGTCCATGCCGCTCTCTCACTTCATCCCAGCTTACCCTTCCCCCTCCCCGTGTCCTCAAGTCCATTCTCTAGTAGGTCTGTGTCTCTATTCCCTGTCTTTTGAAGTCCTACTGAGCTCAGTAGTTTCTCCAGAGTTCCTGCCATCTCCTGCTCCGTAGTAAACCCTCTTTTTTCTGCATTCATAGCATTTGCCCGTGCCTCAAATTCCAGTAGTTCTCAGTCTCACTGCCCTCTAGTTGCCCTGTCTCATCTGTGCCACGAGGGTGCTTACCAGGGAGCCTTGTGTACAGCTGTGGCTCAGCAGATGTTCCTGAGCTAATGTGGGTTCCTTCCTTAGTTCTCAGTTGGTACAATCCCCTTTATTTTTCTGGTGCTATCCAAGAAAGAACACTCTTGGATAGGAATACTGCAGAGGCTAGTTTAAGACTGGGAAGCTAGCTTTCTTAAATTTTCAGAAGTAGGACACTTGCCACGTTTGCAGTTTGAGGTGTTGAGCTAGGCCTCTCAGGAGATAGAATTAGGAAGTAGTGGGAAGGTCTGTTCAGGAGTTAGAAAGTGTCCTATCAGCCAGGAGGGAAGATATTCATTGCTTGATTATAAATTATGATCCCTTAGGCCATATATCCTTGGGCTTCTTTTTAGGTATGATCCAGATTAGGGTAACAGTCCTTTTTATTTTTATCTATATCAGATAGGGTCTGTAGTATACACCCATCAAAGGAGCTTTGTGGCAATTTTGTATGGCTATGGAGAATTGGGAGGGAGTGTTTTCCCTTGATATACAAGGGCCTTACACATGTGAGACCAAACCTGAGGGATCTCACAGTCTCCTGGAAAATCAACATTGGTTTTGCATTGGATGCTGCCTGTCTCTTTGAAGCCATCTTTCATATGGAGTAGAAATATAGTACAAAAGAGTAACTTTCCGTAGTAATTTTTTTTTTCTTTGCGGTACGTGGGCCTCTCACTGTTGTGGCCTCTCCTGTTGCGGAGCCCAGGCTCCGGACGCGCAGGCTCAGCGGCCATGGCTCACGGGCCCAGCCGCTCCGCGGCATGTGGGATCTTCCCGGACCGGGGCACATACCCATGTCCCCTGCATCGGCAGGCGGACTCTCAACCACTGCGCCACCAGGGAAGCCCTCCATAGTAATTTCCACACTTGTTCTTTTAGGCAAGAGAATAATTGATATAGCAGTATACTCTTCGTTTGTGAAATTCCACAAAGATAATATTGTTTTGATGACTACACAAGGTCTTTCTCTAAAGTAAAGCTTTATTTTTCAGATTGTTCTTTTCATTCTGTAAACATTGTGGTCTTACAGGACAGTGATAGATCAGGGATTTTCAGCTTTTTTTGAATGATTTAACTTTCTTTTACTGACTAATCTGATTCATCTACCATCCTCTCCTTTAAATGCATTGTATGATTGCATGGAATTTTGTAATATTTCTTGTACAGAGTTTCATTTGTTTTGAGAATTTGGAAGGACAGAGAAAAATACTTAAATGTTGCAACATCAAGGGTTGGTAACCACAGGCTGTCTATACACGTCTTGGTAGCTTTCAACAGAGGCAGGGCAACTTGTCCTTAAGAGGAAGATGCCAAAACTGTGGAGTTTTCCATCGTCATTTATCAATCTTGACGATTTAGAGTGTGTTTGAGCACATTTAGTGAGTGACTGGGCCAAATTTAACAAATGCCCTGGTAGGAAGATTTATGGCCCAGAATTATCTTCTGGTTTGGTCTGTTATTTCTCCCAAAGTATGTTGCAAGATTGGAAAGCACTGTGCTTCCCTCTGTGGCAGTCCCTGAGCTGAAAAGGATTGGGAGGCTGAGGCTGTCCCGTCTCTGGTGAAACAGCACCCAATAGATAGAGTTACAGCTACAACCAGCACTTTCCACCATGGGCATTTCTGTTCTTCCTTATTTCCACTTTCTCTATACTTTCTTATGCCTCAGTATTAGTTAGGATGGTCTAGCTGCTAAAACAAATTCACGCAAAAGCTCAGACATTATAGAAATTCACTTCTTGCTCAGTTAACAGTAATAGGTGGTTGACACATTGGAGGGCAGCTCTCCTTCAGGTGGTCCTCTGGGGATTCAGGTATAGCAATACTGCCATCATCATTATGAGGCCGTGAAGGTCGCTCAGGGCGCTGTCTCTGTTCCAGCCAGCTAGAAGTAAAGGGCCAGGGAGGAGCGTGCATGGGATGCCCAGAAGTGGTATAGACCACCCCTGCTCACATTTCTTCTGCTAAAGACCTAGTCACATGGCCAAACCTAACTACGAAGGAGGCTGGGAATGGTTGTCTAACTGTGCCCCCAGGAATAAGAGAACATTGTATTAGTTTGCTAAGGGTGCCGTAACAAGATCTCACAGACTGGGGAGCTTAAAACGACAGAAATTTATTTTCTCACAGTCTGGAGCCTAGAAGTCCAAGATCAAGGTTTCTTTTGAGGCTTCTCTCCTGGGCTTGTAGAGGGCCTCTTCTTGCTGTGTCCTCACATGGTCTTGGTGTCTTTTTCATGTCCACATTTTCTCTTGTTTTTAAGGATACCAGTCAGATTGGATTAGGGCCCACCCTGATGGCCTCATTTAATGTAATCATCTCTTTAAAGACTCTATCTCTAAATATAGTCGTATTCTGAGTTACCGGGGGTTAGGGTTTCAACATGTGAATTTTTCTGGGGGCACAATTCAGCCCATAACAAATATGGATTTTGGTGAGGAACTAAAAGCTTCTTTTCCTCTTCCCCAGTTTTTAATTTTATCTGCTTATGTTTAATCCATTCATTGGCAATCAGATCATGGATTTAGAACCAGATAGAGTAGATTCAAATTCCAGTTCCACTGCTTAACAGCTGTGGCTCTCTGAACCTCAGATTCCTCATTTCTGAAAAGGAAGTAAACCTTTTTATCTTGCAGAGTTGTTTTGAGGACTACATGAAGAAAAAAGCCCAGTGTAGGGCCTGGCACATAGATCATTAGCATAATCACCTTTCTTCCATCGGTGATGCTTGGTCTTGCAAATGGTATCCAGACTGAAAAGCTTACTGACTGTTGCAATAGAAAGTCCAGACATTCTTGAGCATTATGTGGCATGTCAAAGATGTTCTCTGAAATCATCAGGCTTATGGACATACTCATGAAGTTACAAAAACATTGCCATTAGATGGTAATCTAGCATGGATTTCACTGTGGAAAACCATGGCTTAACTTGCTTTTTATCTGACTTTTCTGAAGATACCCACTTCATTAAGGCTTTTCTGTCAATCTCATTCTGACCTAAGTTTTTTTTTTTTTTTTTAAATTTTATTTATTTATTTTTGGCTGCGTTGGGTCTTCGTTGCTGCGCGTGGGCTTTCTCTAGTTGCAGCGAGCGGGGGCTACTCTTCGCTGCGGTGCACATGTTCTCATTGCGGTGGCTTCTCTTGTTGCAGAGCACAGGCTCTAGGCGTGTGGGCTTCAGTAGTTGTGGCACACGGGCTCAGTAGTTGTGGTTCGCGGGCTCTAGAATGCAGGCTCAGTCATTGTGGCGCACGGGCTTAGTTGCTTCTTGGCATGTGGGATCTTCCTGGACCAGGGATCGAACCTGTGTCTCTCGCATTGGCAGGTGGATTCTTGACCACTGCACCACCAGGGAAGTCCCCTGACCTAAGTTTTCTGACATGGAAAATGAAATAAACAGCATTATTTCTCTTTTAAAAAATAACCTCCTAATTATTTTATAAACAAATGTATAATAAATACTCATTAATTTTTTAGGGATTGGTAGCTAATGTACATCTAGACATGTATTGGAGGGAAAACAAAGAATGTTATAATTTATATAAGAATATTATTTAATGTATTATATATTATATATATATAATATATTATATATTATATATGTTTCCTTTTTATGTTACCATTTAGGTTTGGTAAGTTGTTTTCCTTTCTTTGAGAATTCCCGTAGCTTATGAAGCCATGGTAAAGCCTTGACTGATTTTGATTTTTATCTATACAGAATTTTGCAGCTATGGCAGGTAAATTATTGAGGTAATCCTCAAAAAATTTTTATAAATGTGTTCTTTAATTATTAGGTAAAGGCTTGTTTTTAGGTTTCTTCTTTAAATAGATCTTTAAGGATTTCTCTTATCTGCTAAAGCATGCTGTTGACTAATCATATTTCCTACATATTACATTTAGAAATATCTCAAGGCATCCAATTTGTAACAGTCAAGTTTTTGCCACCTGGCTTTCTCTCTGGTTCCTTATACAAATAATTAATTAGGCAGAGAAAATTTTTATCTAGTTCCAGGAATAGAACTCACATATAAAGCTTGACTGGTTAAGCTTGGGTCAGAATCCCTTTATGTTCATGAACAAAGCTATCTGTAGCCTCTCTAGTGATAACAGAGATAGAGGGATTGTATCCGTGTGTTGCTCTGTGCACCTCGGGGCTGGCAGAATCAGAGACTTATTAGATCAGTGGGTCAAATGTTCAGCAGTTTTTTGCCACATCCAGTCTATTACATAACCAATTATCTCTTTTTTTTCATATGTGTACATATATGTATAAAAAGCCTTTTGTCCTTATCTGTAACATTTTTATAGTTTAAGACTCAATATTTTGGACTTCCCTGGTGGTGCAATTGCTAAGAATCTGCCTGCCAATGCAGGGGACACAGGTTCAAGCCCTGGTCCGGGAAGATCCCACATGCTGCAGAGCAACTAAGCCCGTGTGCTACAACTACTGAGCCTGCGCTCTAGAGCCCATGAGCCACAACTACTGAGCCCACATGACACAACTACTGAAGCCCGCGTGCCTAGAGCCCGTGCTCCACAACAAGAGAAGCCACCGCAATGAGAAGCCCGCGCATCGCAACGAAGAATAGCCTCCGCTCACTGCAACTAGAGAAAGCCCGCGTGCAGCAAACAAGACCCAACGCAACCATAAATAAATAAAGAAAGAAAGAAAGAAAAAAAGAAGTAGACTATCATAAAGAATAGGAATGTGTTAAAAAAAAAAAAGACAATATTTTAACCCCATCTATGATTTTGTTATTCCAAAAGAGCCTTTGGTGTGTATCAGTTAGGGTGCCTTTGGCTGCCAGAAGCAGAAATTCCAACACAGTCTGCCTTAAACAAGAAAGGAGATTTGCTGGGTTGCGTAGGTGAAGGAAGCCAGTTACAGCTGGGTAGGTGTGCGTCGGGGCCCTGCTGTGCCGCTTTGTCCTCTTTTAGCTCCGCCCTCTCTGAGTTGGTTTCATGGTCAGGAGCAGAGGCAGGCCTCCACTGTGCGCAGCACACATCCGGAGGGCAAGGCAAGCCGTTCTGATGGCTCCCTCTTGAAGAGCAAGGGAACTTCTTTTTCACAATCCCTTAGCACACTTTCCCTCATTCTTATTGGCCTTGACTGGTTTACATCCCCACTTCTGAACCAATCCATGTAGGCAGGGCAATGAGATGCCCCTCAGCTTACACCTGGATTTCTGAACTGGTCTTCAGTAGGTGCTGAGATTACCCTTAGGCCAGCGAGGCCTGCCTCTGCAGTAGTTTCAGGTCATTTCTCCTGAAGCTCATGGACTGTGTGGAGAAAATGGAAATCAGAGTAGTGACAAGAGGATGCTGGATAAACACTAGTGCTCAGTATAAAATTGTATGCTTAGAATGACATTTCTTACTGTATAAATACTAAAGTTCAGAACATTTTTACATGCTCTGTTTTACATGTAGTCAATATATAGTATTGTGTTACATTAAAAATTATCCTTTATAGTACTTGTTCATGAGAAATCTATTTTGGTTTGGAGACATATACTCTATAATTTATATTATTAATCTCTTTATTACTATACTGTTAAATATACCATGTTCTTGTTAAAGCAGAAAGTTTTTCTTTTTCTTTATAAATTTATTTATTTATTTTTGGCTGCGTTGGGTCTTCGTTGCTGCTTGCGGGTTTTCTCTAGTTGCGGCGAGCGGGGGCTGCTCTGCGTTGCAGTGCGCAGGCTTCTCATTGCGGTGGCTTCTCTTGCTGTGGAGCACGGGCTCTAGGTGCACGGGCTTCAGTAGTTGTGGCTCGCGGGCTCTAGAGCACAGGCTCAGTAGTTGTAGCGCATAGGCTTGGTTGCTCCGCGGCACGTGGGATCTTCCCGGACCAGGGCTCGAACCCGTGTTCCCTGAATTGGCAGGCAGATTCTTAGCAACTGCACCACCAGGGAAGCCCAGAAAGTTTTTCTTGAGCCTGCTTGAGCCTGCTTAATTTGATGGCTTACAGGCCAGGAAGTTAGGAATTTCCCCATCTGATTAAATGCCATTGAATAATTCCGGTAAATAATGCTAAATGCTCTTGGGAATCATTATAAAATTTTGTGGTAAGCCTTTTTCATCTTGGTGTCTTGTTGTTCTTAATATTTTTAGTGGTTTCCTATTAATTTTTCTTTCTTTCTTTCTTTTTTTTTTTTTTTTAAAGTTGTTTGTGAGGGCTTGATTCTTTTTCCAGTAAGATAGAATCTGAGAATTTATTGATTTCAGATGATCACGTTAGGTCTGATTTATTCAGAGAGGTATAATATATTGCAAAACTTTCCAGTAAATCTTTAGCTGTTGAGATTTAGTTTAAGCCAAATCTCTCTTTTTTTAATTTACTGTTGTAGAGAGGCCAGTGGTATATTCTTTTGCTGCATAGTGAAAAGTTGTTAAAGCTATTTTTAGAAAGAAGTAATTTTTTTCTAGAAATCTTTGAATTTACTACTTTAAAAACTGCATCTTAGTATTCGTTTAATGAGTAAACACATGAGTATGAAAAGATACTATGAATTCAGTCACATTTCAGAATAACTGTGTGTGAATCACAGCCATACATACATACATCTAGAAACAGTGCACATGTGTGAGGCATTTTTTTCTGTCTATTGTCAGTTCTGGGTGCACACAGAGATTCAAGGATGCCTTATACTAATCTATGGCACCTCTACTCACCCTAAATAATGGCCATCCAACTGGGAAACTATAATTAAAACTTTTAGATGAGTGCTATAAGTATCTTAGCTATTCTCCTAATAAAAATGTTCACTAATCTTTGAATGCAACCTCTTTCAATCCTAAACTATTAGATCTTAGAGCTGTAAGTAAAGCTTTCCTTCCCCATCTAGCCTGCACATGGTAGGCACTAAGTTATTGCTTGAGTCTATGAATGGATGAATCCTTGAATGATGACTGTGAGTGCATGATGTCCTACCACTGTCTTGGCAAAAGTATGGAAATAAACTCCCAACTGGGAGGGAACTGAATAATCTTATCAGGAACTTAATGTCCATGAACCATAAGGAACCAAGAAATATTTCATGAAGTTGAACATCTTTCACCCACAGTTTGTATTGTGCCAGTAAATATATTAAAAATTTTTTTTCCTCCTTGTTAATTTTTTCAATCAGTGATTTTTGGGGGAGGGTGGTTTGAAGAGATGTAACAGTCCTGGTCTTTTTGTATATCTCATCTTTTGCAGATAAATGATAAAATTAACAGAAATGAGCAGTCAAAAGGGGGAAGCCCAATTGTGCCTCTAAAAAAATACCTCTTATCTGCCTTCTTTTATTAACTCTTCTGCCTTCTACAATCCTGTCTTGAAACACATGATATGCTCATTTGATCTTTTATCCTTGTGTCTAGGATCTGCACAGGGCTGTCACTGGGGTAATTATGGGACATCTCTATATGGGACATCTCTAATTAAACATTGGATATATTCTTTTCTATGTTACATATTATAAAAAAATCTGTGCACATCTTCCTGTCTGTTATCCATCCTTAGTTATGTTTCTGCCTGCCTGTATAAGTGTTTGGATTCACTCTTTGAAAGGCTGTCCTAACTGTATAGCTTCCTTTGCTGTAGCAGGGAGGGCAGAGGATTTTGAGTGCGGTGTTTTCAATTGGTAAGTTAACAGACTGGTTAAGGGCATTTCTAAGTTATTTTAATTCTTGTAGTGCAACTCTTTAATCTCTGTCCTCAGCTTAAACGGGGAAACTTTAAAACTTTATGCTTTATCTGTTTATAAAAATAGTATGACTTGTTGGAAATGCAGTAAAGTACAAAGTAGAAAATAAAGATCATTTGTGATCCTTCTACTCAGTGAAAAATACACTTAACATTTTACCATTTTCTTTCAGCCTTTTTTCCATGCATTTTTATCATGTTAGATGAAGATAAAATATCTTTTTTACTTTCTCCACTTAATATTATTATATCATAAGTTTTCTCCCTTAACATAATAAGTCAATAAGAACTCTTTGCAAATATATTTTAATGGTTTGTGGAATTTTCTTGTTTGAATGTGCTGTATTTAATTTAACTGTTCTCCCAAAGTTAGCCTTTTCATTTATTTCCAGTTTTTGTCAATTAAAAATAATGTTCTAACATTTTTTTTCTGCTTTATTCTTGTATCTGTACTTTCATTGATTTCCCCAGGATTAATCAAACCTTAGAAGTAGAATTACTGGTTGAATGAATATCAGTATTTTTGGCCTGTTGATACACACTTGATCTACTATGCTTTGTTGAAAGATTATACAGTTCATAATCTCATTAGTAGATTTTCCAGCTAACTGTTTCATTTCAGAAGTATTTGGATTTTGTTGACTCTTTCAGTTTGAGGGCAAAAAGGTATCTCACTCTTTGTACTCACATTTCTTTTAGTCTTACTGAGGGTGAACTTTCTTCATTTGGTTGTTACCATTCTCTTTGAATTGGCCATTTGTATTTGCTATTCATTTATCAATTAGGATCTTAGTGTTTTGTTTTTATTTAAATTTCTGTGAGATTTTTATTGTATTAATTTTTTGTCATGTTTATTTTTTTTGAGGATAGTAATACATACCTTTTTCATGTTTAAGCCTATTGACATTTTCCTTTGTAATTTTTCCCATTGCTGTAAATTTAGGAAGTACTTTTCAATCCAAAGACAGGAGAGATATTCACCAAGTGTTTCCTTTTTTTCTTTTCTTTATGGGTTGATTTTTTTCTTTTATTTTTTTTCTTTTCTTTTCTTTTTTTTTGCGGTACGTGAGCCTCTCACTGTTGTGGCCTCTCCCATTGCGGAGCACAGGCTCAGGACGCGCAGGCTCAGCGGCCATGGCTCACGGGCCCAGCCGCTCCACGGCATGTGGGATCTTCCCGGACTGGGGCACGAACCCGTGTCCCCTGCATCGGCAGGCGGACTCTCAACCACTGCGCCATCACGGAAGCCCTTCTTTTATAATTAATTCTGACTATAGAGTTCAGAGTTCAGTTTGAAGTAAGATATTAGGTTTGGGTAGTTTTTTCCCCCAAAACCTAGCTAATCATCTTATTCCTTTTGTTCCTTCCATTTTGTGATGCCGCACTTACCTTACATTACATTTTTATCACAGTAGGCTGTCAGGGTAGGATAGTATTTTGAAATTTCCTTCTCAGTCTTTCCCTCCCTTGACCTAATCTTTTGAGGATTTGCTCATTTGGAACTTTTTTGTGCTACTCTGCTCCTCTTTTGGCTCCCTTTCTTCCCCTCTTCTGTTTTTAATTTGCATTTCTGCACTTTTCAGAATTTTCAAAAAATTAATCCACATGTGAGTTCTTAAAGGCAGCTGCACTGTTACATTCATCATTGTATTCCCTGTAGGCCTTATTGAATTTTTAAAAGTATAACATGAAAACAAGCTCTTCTAGAACACTTGGGAGATAAGAAAAAGCTCAAAGAAGGAAATAAATTTAGTCTTACTACTCAAAGACGTCCTGTTATTGTTAAACATTATACTCTATAGAATTTGCTAGGAACTATATAGTATATGTAATATTGTGTGTGTGTGTGTTTGTATCTACACACACACACACTTGAAACATTCATACATATGTATATGTAAATTTTTTTTTTACTGAATGGGAACATCCTGTACATACTGTTTTGTTGTGTGCTTTTACTTGTAATAATTCCATGTCTTTTAAACATTCCTCTGTAACTTAAGTCTATCTTTTTAACTTACCCTCCAGTTATTTGGCTATGTACTAAGTAAAATACTGTTATGTGAAAGAAAATGCTATCCTTTCAAAAGTGGTTGAATTTCAGAGTGATAATATGGACGGAACACCTGTTATCTCTGTTATGACACACACACATGTGTGTGTGTTGTGTCAGCCACTGCAAAATTGTTCTGTGAAGGTTGAATAAGTAAAATCAAAGAAGAGAAATAGGTGGTACATCAGATGTTTTCTAGGGAGCCTAAATGGTTTTGGCCACTTGACGTCTTATAAAGTGGGCAACATTACAGATGCAGGGTCTGATCTGTAGCTATAGATATCTCAGAAGGAAGAAGGAATCCAGAATGTCTAGGGCGGGAGAAATTAGTTAGATGCCAAATCCAATTTGTGAGGTCGATGGTCGTAAAGTTGGTGTGGTTAGAATTCAAAGGGGTTGCGCCTGGATCCAGCTTGGTTCTAGCCAGAAGAGTAGCTTAAGGCACGTCGACGTAAGACTGGAGGGTACAAGTAAGGTGGGAGGAAAGGCTGTGGCAAACGAGAGTCTGGTTAATAACGAAGAGGCTCTGGACAAGGGCTGGGGGTGGGTGGTGATGACAGTAAATACCTGCAAAGTACAGGTTAGCCCTTTAAACTTGCCACTTTATGTAGATGCAGCCACGTCATCCAGAGCTTTACATCACTGCAGTGCTGGTCAGCATGACCTTTAGTTTGGGACGAGTCCTCAGATGCTGTTGTTTGCATCCCCAAATTCTCATGCTTGAGTAAAGTTTAAGTATTCAAGGTACCTTTAGTGGACTACAGTGCGGGAGAGTAGAGGAAAGGAATACGTAATTCCAGAGAATTTTGAGAAGTGGCGAAACTACCAGGACCAAAGGGTGTTGTCTTTGGGAAAAGATCTCCTCATTCTTGTTCTTTTTCATGGAGACTCAGAAGAGAGAACCAGAGCTTCTCTAACAAACCATTGTGGCTGGAGCAGAAGGTCCAGTGGGGCAGTAGTGAGAAGAAATGCTAAGAAGAGTGCTTCAGCCCGGGGAGAAAGGTCTTGGGTAATAGGAGGCTTAGGAGTTGGACTTGATCTTGGAAGTATAAGGTTCGCATTGAGAAAGGAGGTACACCCACACGTATCTTGACAACTTTGTTTTTCACATGTGCTACAAAAAAAGGTTATTTTTCTTTTTTGAATCACGTATATTCCAGTCAAGTAGATTGAAAAGCAGATTATTATCATGCAAATTTTACTTTGAGTTGATTTCCATTTATAAAACTGACAGTGCTTTTACTAAAATTCTGTAGACACAGAGTTGAAAACTTTCAAAAGAAGAAAAAAAAGATAATTAGGCTATTAATTCTCTGCTTTCCTGTGGCCAATCTCGCAAGTTTATTTCCTTTCTCTTTTGGCTTAGATATTTACACTGTTTTATGAAACTTGAACAGGGTATTATACCCACAGTGTGGACCCCTGTTGAACATATTAACTTATGTTAGCTTGAAAAATCCTTATGTTTGGTGCTTTATCCTCTATGTAAGAATTAGTAAACGATTTATTATAAAATGTGAAATATCTCATGAGGGGCAGGCTCCATGAGAACAGGGATCTTTTCTGTTTATCTACCAGTACACTCCCAGCACCAGGCATGGAGCTCGACTCACCAGAGGTGCAGAATAAATAGTTGTTGAGAGGGAATAAAAGTGTATGAGTGGTTCCTAAGATTTTTTGGAGTTGTGGTATCCTACTGTTTCCATTTCATGGCACTTCCCTGTCTCTCCTCGAAGTTATCCTGTGTTAAATTAAGGTAGATTAATATAGCATGTGGGAAAATCTGGTGACATTGGTTAAGACGATTGGAAATACTCTATTTTGTCATTCATAGATTACTATTGAATGTTCCCTTGACATTTGTGATCTTTATGAATCGTCCAATTTGGGTGCACATAGTTTCCTTACTAGCTTATTTATTATGCATTTTTAAAGAAACAGGCAAAATGTTGATCTCTTCATGAGTGGTACAGGGTGTAAACCAGTTGGGAAGAGCAGTGCTAGCTGAAATTTCCATGCTTAGCAAATGACAAGGCTTGCTCTCTGGCTAAGCGGCTCCCTCCCACCCACTGGCTTTGCAGCTCACACTCATCCTATTTCTTCCTTAGGGGACTGACCAGTCTCACCTGTGTTATGAACTTTAGGGGGTCTCTTTGAAAGAGTTATATATTCAGATGTTAAATTCCTGGGTACCCAGAGACTACTGTAATAATTAGAATATAAAGTTTTAAGAATTACCATGTAATTTGTACTCTTTTCTTTGGTTTTATTAGGTAAAAAAGCTCCCGTTTTGTTTAGTAAAGAAATGATCGAGTCCATGAAGGAAGGTTCAGTTGTTGTGGATTTAGCTGCTGAGGCTGGCGGAAACTTTGAAACGACCAAGCCAGGAGAACTTTATGTTCATAAGGTACAGCACAAAGCTTCCTCTATCTATGAACCTGTTCCTATATCTTTATTGATTTGTGAGAGGGTGTTTATTGCTTTAAATATTTAGAGAAGCTGAGGCCTGAAATTTTCTAAACTTAAAAACAGTCACATTTAAAGCTCCTTTTTTTTTTTTTTTTTTTGCGGTACGCGGGCCTCTCACTGTTGTGGCCTCTCCCATTGTGGAGCACAGGCTCCGGACGTGCAGGCTCAGCGGTCATGGCTAATGGGCCCAGCCGCTCCGCGGCATGTGGGATCTTCCCGGACCGGGGCACGAACCCGTGTCCCCTGCATCGGCAGGCGGACTCTCAGCCACTGCGCCACCAGGGAAGCCCTAAAGCTCCTTTTGAAATATGTATTTGTGGGTGTGTGTGTATATTTATAAAGATTTGTAATTTCAGAACTTAGCCTTGACTGAGAACTGTCCTGGAAAGAATATGGGCATTTAGTAACAGACCTTTCTGACTATATTTTTGTTTGTTTAGGGGATTACTCACATAGGCTACACAGACCTTCCCAGCCGAATGGCCACTCAGGCCAGCACCCTGTATTCCAACAACATCACCAAGCTCCTGAAGGCCATCAGCTCTGACAAAGACAATTTTTATTTTGAAGTGAAAGATGACTTTGACTTTGGTACAATGGGTCACGTCATTAGAGGAACTGTAGTGATGAAGGTAAGTGAAGAGATCTGTTTCTCCTGTGTTTTCATTATATATTTGTTTTAGGATTTTTGTTTACAGAATGATCCTATTTTGGAATTGGGATATATTCTAATAAAGTATCGATGTGTTGGGTTTATGCCAATAAAAATTGCTTAAAAATGTAGAACATTTTAAAGAAAAATATTGCAAGATTTATATACATGTGTGACTCACCTAAAATATGCATTGCTTTTGATAAACAGAAACAAAAAAACAGACAAAAAACCCAGAATTGAATAAAGTAAAAATTAAATATTCCCCCTCCCCCACCTATCTGCTTTTAAGTTTGTTCTGTATTCTTCCTTATATGTTCTGTACACGTACTAATTGTACATCTATGTGTGTATGCATGACACAGACATTATATACATGTGTGGTATATATTTATATAAAGTGATATTATAAATTACGTGAATTTCTATGTTTATTTAAAATTACTTTTCAAAGAAGAGTTTTTCCCCAACACTGGATTGACTGAATGCTGGATTGACTTTAAAAAGTGCTATTTTTCTGATTTCTGTTAGGATGGCGAAGTGATCTTCCCTGCTCCCACACCGAAAAACATTCCTCAAGGTGCCCCAGTAAAACAGAGGACAGTGGCTGAGCTGGAGGCTGAAAAAGCAGCTACTGTCACGCCCTTCAGGAAGACGATGACATCAGCTTCTGTATATACAGCAGGTTAGGGTCCCATCTATGAAGATTTAGTCCAAATTCTTTGAATTTTGTGAGTTATGTATTGTCAAAATTAGTAAATGAAATGCTGTTGTCCTTTGTTGGATTCCATCAGGACTTGGGCCTGTTAGAAGCAGTTTTCACATACATGTCATCTGTCCCACCTCTGTGGACGTGGAGACTGCATTGTGTACCCTCAGAGATGCAGGCACTGGGATAAATGCTGGATTGAATGAGTGTGAAATAATACATAGGCTGTTAATACTTTTATAGAAAACATTTAAAATATCGTTAATATTTTTATATATATCAAATATAATGAGTATTGATGTATGACAGATTGTGTTGGTGTTAAGTGCATGTAAATGTGGTTATTGGTTTATTTTTTGTGGTTTATAAAACATCATTTGTGGTTATCTGCACCTCTGGGTAAGACTGGGGAACCAAATATTTGCGTTGAAGAATAAATAGTAAGTTATTCACCTAGTAAAAAAAAATTCAATTTAAAAATTTTTATCTCTTTCTTTACAATTTAACATAGATTCTTTGTTTTCTAATTCACCTTCATGAAGGCAGTAAAGAATTATCGTAAAATAATGATAAATATTCATTCTGGCTATGAACTGTTAGAGTCTGAAATATGGATATTTGATTTTAAATTGGTTTCTGTCTCATAGAATGAAGTAAAAATGTTTAGATTTGCTTAGAGCCAAAATAAAAACAAAACAAAAGCAAACTATAAAGAATAAGGACCAGTACAAAGCACACAGAATTCTTGTAGCCTCAGCATTCTCCAAATTCCCATGTGAGTCCAGCTGTTTTAAAGCCAAATATGTAACTCTCCTTGAATAAAGAGCAAGTCTCAGCAAAATGACTGAAAAAGCCTTTAGTTGTGAACATTGTGAATAGATGGAGCAGTGTCCCTATTTGCTCTTACTTGTTAAAAAAAAAGAAACCATATTACTGTATTGTGCATGGAGAGTATTGTCAGCAGGGTTGTAAATTTCCATCTCTCTTTACAATTCATAAGGAAATGTAGTGAGGCATGAATGATGATTTATTTTTCTAGGTTTCTTTTATGTTTATTGAGTCAAGGTTTATTGCATTTTAATAGATATGACATTGGCATATTCCAGTGAATAAAAGGATGGCCTTATATTTATTTTCTGTACCCTAAAACTTCCTCCTTTATAATAAAACCAAGCATTTTTCTTGTGTATTTGTTAGGAATCTAGTTGACTAGCATTCTTCAAAGAATGTGATTTGCTTTTTTTCCCTTTTCTTTTTTTCTCTGTTTTTCTTTTCTTTTTCCTCTGTTATACAAACTAAATGTAGCACATTTGACATTACTGAATGTATTATAGAAAAGACTTTAGTTTATTAAATAGTTAATAAGAAAACCTGGGGCTTCCCTAGTGGCGCGGTGGTTAAGAATCCGCCTGCCGCTGCTGGGGACACAGGTTCGATCCGTGTCCCGGAAGATCCCACATGCTGCGGAGCAGCTAAACCCATGCACTACAACTACTGAGCCAGCTCTCTAGAGCCTACAAGCCGCAACTACTGAGCCCATGTAGCACAACTACTGAAGCCCACGTGCCTAGAGCCTGTGCTCTGCAACAAGAGAAGCCACTGCAATGAGAAGCCCACGCACCGCAACAAAGAGTAGGCCCTGTTCACCGCAACTAGAGAAAGCCCTCACGCAGCAACGAAGACACAACGCAGCCAAAAATAAATAAATAAAATAAATAAGTTTATTAAAAAACGAAAGCAAAGAAAACCTTCAGATGTGGGATTTCTATCTTAGATGCCCAACACAATTGACTGCAGGTTATGGTAATTTAGTGCTTCTGAACTAATGTGGGCATTTAATGAGTGCTAGGCATTGTGCTAAAACACTTAACGTGCCTTAGCTCATTTATTCCTTATAAGTACTCAGTAAAGTAGGCATATTATTATTTTCTTTTTCCAGATGATGACAGAGAGGGTTAATAATTTTACAGATGAGGGTACTGGAGCACAGAGAGGTTAAGTAACTTGCCTGAGATCACACAGCTGACAAGCAGTAGAGCCAGGATTTGAACCAGGCAGTCTGGCTTAAGAAAACATGTCCTTAAATATAACCCTGCACAGCCCTTCTCTGATGTTTAACTGAAACACAAAACAATATTCTGTCTAACTCTCCCTCCAGATGGTTAACAGGCCATCCATTGGAACACTGGAAATCTTGTATGTGGGTAGGAAAATAAAAATTAAAACTACAGAGACTTCCCTGGTGGTCCAGTGGTTAAGACTGCGTGCTTCCACTCCGGGGGGCACTGGTTCAGTCCCTGGTTGGGGAACTAAGATCTCACATGCTGTGTGGGGAAGTGAAAAAAATTAAAAAAAAATTTAAAACTACAGTCTTATTGACTGATGTAAAGTAAAATGAATGTCAACTGCTAATGTTCCAGCTATGCCACTTATAAAGAAATAGTTTATATCAAGGGATAAAAGTACCTTATTCAAAAAAGTTAAATTCCAGCTTTCTGGTCACCCATTATCATTTGGTTTTCACTGACCACTAGGTAACCCTTTCCTCTGTTGCAGAACAGCCATCCACATGTTTGCTATTAGGAAAGGCGATAATTAAAGATGTATGTTGAGAGCTGACTGTTTGTATTCTGCACATTCTTAATTTAATTCGTATTTTTTTTTTTTTCCTTTTCTTTGTAAAATCCTGTTTGCTGACTTAGTGTTGAGGCTGGAGCTGACTGCCCTGGCCAGCAGTCCAGTCCAGATTCAGGAGCAATTGCAAAACTTCTGTCCCGGGTGGGTGGAAGCCATATGTTTTGGGGAGGTGCTGGAGTGAATGAAATCCTTCCTACTCTCTTAAAATCCTTCTTCCTCAGCCAGATCTGAGAGTGACATGAACTTGGCCTCACAGAAGTCTGTCTTATAAAGGTTGTGTGTTGCCCAAGTAGAAAATGCTTTGGTAGATCCTTTATAGGCCTATAATTCTGGAATAAAAACACTTGTATAAACACATGTGGCACTGTCAGTGAAAGTTAAAATGGGGAAGAGGACAAGTTATACAGAGGGAAATGTGCAAATTGTTATTAAGGCGACTCATAAATTTTACTAGATGTTTAAAATTTATTTTATTTTGGGGAGTGGTGGTCAGGAAGTTGAATTTTGTTCGCAATACCTTTAACTCCCTTTCACCACCCCTCTTCCCAGTCATGGAACATCTCAAAAAATCTCATTATTGGCAAGGGTGTGGAATTTTAAAGCATTGACTATCCCACATGTTTGTTTGTGTGTGGGTGTGTGTGTGCTTTTAATCCTCCCGAGATTGAACTTGTGGATGTGAACTCACACTCTTTCCTCTCTTTCTCTAGGTCTCACTGGGATACTGGGTTTGGGCATTGCGGCTCCCAATTTAGCCTTTTCCCAGATGGTGACCACTTTTGGCTTGGCTGGCATTGTGGGCTACCACACTGTCTGGGGAGTGACCCCCGCTCTCCACTCACCACTGATGTCTGTGACTAATGCAATCTCAGGTTTGTTCGCCTCTTATTTTCCCTCAATTTAAGTTTTCAAGGGCTTATTCAACTCTAGGAGTGCTTTCCATGAGGTTTATAAAGTCTGTGTTTTCCAAATTGTAGGGCTTGGCATCTTGGTGGTTGTGGTGACTCGGGCTCCCAGAGGGTGCAGAGGTGGGGTTGGAAGTGAGAGGCCGATGGAGTGTGTCATACCTTTGGGCTGCTCCTGTTGCAAGCAGTGCAGAGCTACTGTTCCTTCTTTCAGTTATGATTTCCTTTAAAGAAGGGATTCCTCTGATAAAATTTGGGAACAGTGTTTCACAGCAGCAGCATGGTCCATGCAGGGTCCACACAGCTACGTGGACAGATGTGGCTTGGAAACCATGCTGTGGCTTGGAAACCATGGCCCCAGTGGGCATCTCTTGCACAGGCATGGCTTTCAGGATCTCCACCGGGAACAGGTCCAATTCCAAGAAGTACTATGCTCAGGAAAGCCCAGAGCTATGGGCTTTCACCATCATATATTTATTGTTCATGCGTAGTATTTTCCAGTTGTGTAACCACCAGAGGTCCCTTTGCACCATGAACAATGTTGTCTAGTAACATTATTGATTTATATCTTTATCAGGGGAACAGAGCTAGAAAGTAAAGGTTAAAATTCTTATGCAAAAGGAGAAAATGTTTTGGTAACTCTTTGCCCACAAAAGTACTTTAGTGAGAATGTGTGTGAGAACTTTCTCCTTTATGATGCATGTGCTTGTGAGGTCTTTCAGCGATGACATTTGATTTGGCAGCACGACTATTAGCTACTGTTTAATATATCCATGCTTTCTTCCCAGGGTTGACCGCAGTTGGTGGGTTGGTGCTGATGGGAGGACATTTGTATCCTTCCACAACTTCTCAGGGCCTTGCTGCTCTTGCTACATTCATATCCTCAGTCAACATTGCAGGTATGAGGACAGTGAAAGAACCCAGAGTGCGATTTTTAGTGGAGACACGAGAAGCAAATATAAATCAATATAAAACAAACATCCTGATTTTTAAGAATTTAATCATGCCTTTAAAAAAATGTTTCACTCAGATGATAAATGCTCTGTGTGAAGGAAAATTAGTTATTTTGCCCATTGGTAAGTTTTAGAAACTATTTGATAAGAGAACACCCCTCCCCCTGAATGCCCCAAAGGTTAACTACAATGCCTACAGGTTAACTGGAAAGTTATTTAATGCATAGTTTTGAATTAAGCTGACTTAGAGCTATCACCATAACATCTTTAAATGGGTATAATTTTAGATAAAACTTTAGCCTTTTGCCTTATCCTGCCCTATGTTCCTGAAAACTGAAAGCCTAGCACATCACTTGTATATGAAACTGATTCGATGATATTTTGTAGCTATAAGTTCTTTAACATGTCCAAACAAACCTGGTGCCAGCTGATATGGTATTTTTTCTTTTATCACTTATTATAGGGTTTAACAAACAGAATAACCTATTAGAAGAAAAACCCTGGCCTTTGATCTTCTGCATTCCCGAGCTGTTTGAATGGCTGTTTATTGTTAGTCACGCAGAAATAGTTGGTTTTATACTCTGAGAGCAAATTTTCTTCCTAAATGTATTAAGGGTTCCTCCCTTCAATGTAACTGGCTTGAATAATAGAATAACTTCTAATTTCGAGGTTCTAAAATGTTACTTAAAATGATATTTATTCCTAGATGATAAAGATGTGCTTAAAATAGAAAACTTGTAGCCCTTTAAAAATTATGTTGCTCAATGAGATACCTCTTTCTGTTTTATATTTACTTTGATAAGGTGGCTTTCTGGTGACTCAGAGAATGCTGGACATGTTCAAACGTCCCACCGACCCCCCAGAACACAATTACCTGTATCTGCTCCCTGCCGGTACCTTTGTTGGAGGATACTTAGCTGCCCTCTCCAGTGGTTATAACATTGAACAAGTAAGAGTCTCTTTTGAAAGCTTTCACTTTTGTACTGTGTCTTCATCCCAAGTAGACCTAACATTATCATTACCAAAATTCAAATTCTATCAAGCAAATACGACAGTAACTTTTGAAACATCTTGGTCAAATAGAGCATTCTCATCCTCTAAGAATCAGGACCTTGGATTCTAGAGACAGATTTGCCTGCCAAGTCTGCAAGGATGGGTTTACCTGTTTGTCCCTAAGTTTTTCCACATGTAAAAAGAGGCAAGAAGTTTATTAGTACCCTTTTTATGTATCTGGCTGGATTGTTGTAGGGATACAATGAAATAATCAGTAAAAAATTTTTATTATTAGATATCCTTAGTCCTTTTCCTACTTACTTTCTTCCCCTGTGGATCCAGGAGATGTTATGCCAGTGCATTTAAAAAAGCTAATTTAAAAATGCATGCTGTGTAGAGAAACAGAAATAATCAAGTTGAACTTTGAAAGTTCCATGTCTAGATATAATTTATAATAGAGACTCAACTTTGTTCCAAACTCAGTCATACCTTTCTTTTCAATGACTATTTCAGCCTCTCTGACAGCTGAAAAGTCACGTCTCCTTTGGTTTCTGCTGTTTCTAACATGAACTATTTGTTGAATGAACAGAATCTTTTTTGAGAAGAGTTAGATCAGTGAGTCAGGGAGACTTATGTCTGCATCCCAGATTTGCTATTTACTGATCGTTTGCCCTTAGAAAAATTATGTAGCCTCTTTAAGCACTGGTTTTCTCTTTTATAAAATGAGGATGATGATTCTTTCCTCCTGTGACTCTCATGAGACTGAGTTACAGCATAAGTAAAGTATACAGCATGGTCTCTGGCACTTACAACCTCAGGGGATGGCTCACTTATAGCATTAGGTCAGGTCTAGATCCCATAATAACTCCATTTAAATTTAGGTACTTTTATATGCATTTGTATGCTATCAAGTCCAGAAGAAGCCAATGTACATAAATGGTATAATTGCAAGTACAATTTAAAGTATTTAATATGGTAATATCCTTAATGGATAGGAAAATATATTGAAATATTTAAAAAAAGAGCTCTATTGGTCCTTCTATTGTCTGAATTTAAAATTGTCCTTAGAGAATCATGTTTCCTCAAGAGGAGTTCTCCTTAAGCTAGTAGACTGAAGGTTTTGATAATCTCTCTCTTTCTCTTCCCTTTCCTTTGAAAAGATTGTGTACCTGGGCTCTGGCCTGTGCTGTGTTGGTGCCCTGGCCGGGCTTTCCACCCAGGGAACTGCGCGTCTTGGCAATGCATTGGGCATGATTGGGGTGGCTGGAGGCCTGGCAGCCACCCTTGGAGGCCTAAAACCGTGCCCAGAACTGTTAGCTCAGATGTCTGGAGCAATGGCTTTGGGCGGTACCATTGGTAAGCACTTGTGGGTTTCTGCCTTTATGTAAGTCCATGCCCTTTGAACACCTGATGGCAGTTAGGCTCAGAGATTTAAGAATACTTTTTTAGGAGTAAGAACTTTTTAATTGCACTTCAGTTTCTGAATATACATATTTCTGTTTGAGGCCCATATTGATGAAGGAATTAAATTGCCTTAATGGAAGTTGCTTCAGTAAATATTCTTTTGGCAAAAAGTCATCACAGTTGGTGTAATTCTCATTCAGAAGTAAACATTTTGAAACACTGAGTAATATCAACTGTGTCGAAAGAGTGGGCTGAGAAATGCCTTGTGCTCAGTTCTTGTTTTCCTTTATTGACTCTGTCCAGTTAGCTGATAATTGAACAGGGAATTGGAATACTTATATGTGTGCTATCTATAGGCTCATCTTTTATTCTGCTGGGTATAAATAACAGCAGAAGATTCTGCTTCAGAGACCTGTTAAAAACGTGAAAAACACGTGCCAGCAGAAAAAACACTCTTTTAGTCTTATTCAGTGGTGTGCTGGGGTTGGTTGTTAAATTTTCAAGAATCTTTCGAGCTGGTTATTAAACACAGCTATTATCAAAAATTAAATTATATAAACTTAAAATTAAATAAATTAGAAACAAAGGTAATAATCCTAAACACTCATGACTTTCTAATGAATTCGCTAGCTTTTATTATCTCTGCTTTTGAGATTATCCATGTGTCTTGTGTCTGTGTGGTAGAAATACTATGTAATGATGGGGCTTCTGTACATCTCTTCCTGAACCCATATTTAATGACATCATGTTGGTAGCTTGAGAGCAGCCATGGCAGTTGTATTTACACCATGGAAATCAACAAATTCTATGAATCTGTGTTTCATTTATTGTTTTGTTCATTGCCCATACCTAGTAAGGCGATGGAGAAAATATTAATAATGCAAGCTTAAACTTAAAAGTGTGTTTTGTCATTACACGGTGAGTTGCACAAAAAAATTGAGCAAATATTCTTCCAGTACTTGGAAACTGTTACCAGATTCAGCAAAATTGCCACTCACATGGTTGACAGTGAGTGAAGTTCTTACGTACATCTCGTTGTTTCACTCTCGTCTTACTTGTTAGAGTAAACAAAAATCTCAACCAACATTCATGTGGGAACCACACTCATTCGTCAGTTGCAAACACTAGGTTGGCTACATCTACCAGAATTTGGTAACATTCTGTGAGTCAATTGGTTATATGAAACTTACAGTAAAGAGTATTGTATATATTTTTATTGTTTAAAAATTGTGTGCTGCATACATTTTTATGAGTAAAAACTCATGTATGTATTTACACACGCACGTTTTTATTCTGAGGGGCTGGTGGTTAAATACTTACCAAGCACAGCATTAGCTTTACATCTCCTTTTATACTTACCTGGGAAAGCTGTGCATCCTTTCTTGACAGTCCCTGGAAAAGCACTTGAAGGAAAATGCTTGTGCTGTAGGTTCATGGCAGGACAACCTTTAGGCATGACCTTTGCAAATGTTGTGAGCCCCAGTCCTTCTATTCCCCCTACCTGTAGCCAGGCAACTCCTTCAGAGTCTCCTGATTTGGTTGTTTACTACTCAGATATTTGCATTTCATTACCTTTGGACTTGGCTCCCATCCACTCACCTGAAAACCTAGACCTTCTTCATATTCCAGCTGTTCCTTGTGTGCTCAGGGGCAAATGTTGGCTGATAGGGAAGAGAGCCTGGGTTATTCATGCAGTGGGGGGAATTTAAGCGGTTTAGTTGGAGCTTTAAGTAATCTGAAGAAGCGTTAGTCTGGGAGAGTGTTCAAAGGTTGTAAGGAACGTTGATGCTGTGTGTTTGGGTTCTTTGGAGTTGGGCATTGGTGAGGTGTGTTGAAAGAGCCTGCTATTTGAAAGGGTATTTAAGCCAGTGTTCTTGCCGGAATAGTCCCTGTAAGAGAATATTTTGCCAGGAAGCAGATAAATACTTATTAATGACAATGATGAATAACCTTAAGAGGCCTTTTTTAAAATTGAGGTATAATTGACGTATAATATTATACTAGTTTTAGATGTACATAATAATTTGATATTTATGTATATAGATTGCAAAGTGATCACCACAATAAGTCTAGTTAACATTCGTCACCGTACATAGTTAAAATTTTTTTTCTTGTGATGAGAACTTTTTTTTTTTTTTTTGCGGTACGCGGGCCTCTCACTGCTGTGGCCTCTCCCGTTGCGGAGCACAGGCTCCGGACGCGCAGGCTCAGCGGCCATGGCTCACGGGCCCAGCCGCTCCGCGGCATGTGGGATCTTCCCGGACCGGGGCACGAACCCGCGTCCCCTGCATCGGCAGGCGGACTCTCAACCACTGCGCCACCAGGGAAGCCCGTGATGAGAACTTTTAAGATCTACTCTCTTAGCAACTTTCAAATATGCAGTACAGCTTTATTAACTATAGTCACCGTGCTGTACATTCCATCTCCAGGACTATTTATTTTATAACTGGAAGTTTGTACCTTCTGACCCCCTTCACCCATTTTGCCCACCCCCCCCATCCCACCTCCCGCCTCTGGCAACCACCAATCTGTTCTCTGTATCTGTGAGCTTGGTTTTTTGTTTGTTTGTTATTTTCAGATTCCACATAAAAGTGAGATCCTATGGTATTTGTCTTTCTCTGTCTGACTTACTTCACTTAGCATAATGCCCTCAAGGTCCATCCATGTCAAGATTTCCTTTTTTTTATGGCTGAGTAATATTCAAGTGTGGTCTTTATCGGGTTGTTTCTCAGAGGTCTGTCAAGTTTTAATTTCTCTTTGACTTTCACTTTCCAACAGGACTGACAATTGCGAAACGCATCCAGATTTCTGATTTACCTCAGTTAGTTGCTGCTTTCCACAGTTTAGTGGGCTTGGCAGCTGTGCTTACGTGCATAGCTGAGTACATTGTAGAATATCCACATTTCGCTACGGATGCAGCAGCTAATCTTACCAAGACCGTGGCCTACCTCGGTACTTACATCGGTGGTGTCACGTTTAGTGGGTCTCTTGTTGCCTATGGAAAATTGCAGGGTAAGTGATTCAGTATAACATAGAGGTAAATATCTATTATTTAGGGTGTTTAGGGGTCCATTTCAATTTCAGAAAATAGCTTAGTGGTAGAACCTGTTAGGTGAAGAGTATTTGTATGACACTATGAAAGTTTTTTTTTTCTCCATAAACATGGCTTCCCTTTATTGATCCTTACAAATCTCACAAAGCTTTGAAGCCATGTCGTCTGCAGACAGCTAGTGAAGGAAACTAATGCACAGAAATTCACATAGAGGGACTAGTTGACATTTGATAATATGTATGAACAAAATAACGTCTTTATAATCCTTGGTTAGAGGTGCTGGTGTAGCGTTCACAGAAATGATTCATACATTTTCCAGAATAGAGAGAGGCGTATTGAATAAATTTGTGTGATTAGTATACAGTGCTTACTTTTAAAACAAATACACGTTTTAGGGGGCTAGCCTGGCAGCTTTTGCTACCGCTAAAGCCAATCATGAAAATAGAAGTGGAGGGGAAAACCTCACATAGCTGCTTTCAGTGTTTTCATGAAAAAGCAAGTCTCTAGAGAAACTAGTTTGTGATTTAAAAACCTGGTCTTGTCTCTCAGTAATCAAGTCATTAGAATTAAGTGGGGAACTTCCATGAAACTTAAAAATCACAAAAGAACTTAAAGCCTACGATATTGTCTCACGCTTTGTCTTTATTATTTTATTTTTTTATGGAGCTTATATTCTTGGGGAGGAGACAATCAAAAAGGAAGGTAAACCAAAAAATAAATAAAACAGCAGTGGCAATTTTTACAAAAGAAACAAAAAGGGGCTAAGAAAAGGAGAAGATGTACCATAAGTAAGATGTTAGTACATGCTTTGTCTTTAGAACCAACTAGCAAACAAGGACCCTTCTCCCTTGGGCTCAGTTGATAGAATCAGAAAGGCTAATGTTCTAGGACTCTGTTTTGACATTTTCAATAAATAAAACCACACTTAACTTCTGTATTGGTCATACGGGGGGAAAAAAAATCACTTTTCATGATTCCATGACAAAGAGTAAGGAAATTGTTGTGTGATCAAAGTAAAGGACAATTAAGTCAAGCCCTACTTTTCCTACTTCCATTAATATTTATGTGTAAGAACTCTAATTTACTTTTATGTTTCAGTAGCTGGTGATATAAAGTGATATTTTAAGTAGCATGTTTTTATCCTAATGTTAAATTTTGGTGGTTTAGGATCAAATGACACACACTTAAGAGTGTGTGCATGTGAGGGAGTTTCTTGTGACACGTTCTAGGTTCTGATTCCCACATGCTTGGCCCTAGGTATCCTGAAATCCGCCCCTCTCCTGCTCCCTGGAAGGCACCTACTCAATGCTGGCCTGCTGGCTGCTAGTGTGGGTGGAATCATCCCGTTCATGATGGACCCCAGCTTCACCACTGGCATTACCTGTCTGGGCTCTGTGTCAGCTCTGTCTGCTGTCATGGTAAGAGGTCAGAGATGGAAAGCACATTCTTAGCGAGGAACTAAGTATTTTGTTAGGTTACAGTCTAATCTTATTTCTATCTCTTCAAGACCCCTGATGGAATAAAAATGTTTTAAAATGCTGTTATGTATTCATCTTTGGATAGTCTGGAAAATATAGAAAAATGTAAGGAGAAAGTTACTCTTTCTCTTCACTTACTAATTCCTGTCAAAGTTGTCACGTGTGACATCGTTTTTGCTCTGGGGTCTTTTCACTGGATCAATGTGTTGGTGAATGGGAATTTAAAAAGCCAGGGGTTTCATTTCTGTTCATTAGGTGCCTGCTGTGTGACAAGCCCTATAAAATAAGTGTCAGAGAGTCCCTGCCCGTTAGTTGCTCTCACATTTGTTGGAAGCTCTGATACCAAACCAAATAATCATATGAAATGAAATGCTTTTAATAAACCCTGTGTGTTCAGTGAGGGAGTTCAGTGAAACCTTTCAGGATAGGTTGGCCCCCCTCTTCCTCTGTAGTTACTGCTTTAGTATATGGATACATACGGTATTCTTTAGGTGTCTGTATGTCACAGTTTAGCATTCTATTTATAGCAGTGTATAGAGCAGTGTATAGAGCTGTGCCATTCACTGATTACTTCATGTTTGTCTAGTATACTCTTAGTATATACTTTATAGACAAGGTTTATGTTTAAAAATTTTTAAGTCATCTACAGTGCTTAGCACAAAGTTAGACATACAGTAATTGCTTAGTCACCCTAAACCCTATCCTCAGATTTTCAAGCTAGTAAGACTGGGCTTATATTTTAGTTTTAGCTGCTTCACTTGGCACCAACAGGACCCTCCTCACCAGCTAAAGTCATAAACACGGTGACATTTACTCAGCGCTGTTACTTTTTTCCGAGTGTAGACCCCTCTCCAATTTTTGCCTGCTCTTCATCACTCCCTTTTAGGGATTTAGGGATTCTTTTGCACAGGGGTTGTGGTTCAGCGTTTGCACTTGTTATATCTGTAGGAGAGTTGGTCCGATAGGGGTCACTCGGTCATTACCAGGTGTGGAACTTACATGTACATGTATTAATTGGAAAACCGGAATGATTAGGAGCCATGATGCTCAGTGTCAGAGGTTTCTTTTCATTGCATGAATTTTGAGTTCCGCTCTGGTTTTTGTGCTAGGGTGTGACTTTGACGGCTGCCATTGGGGGTGCTGACATGCCTGTGGTCATCACTGTGCTGAACAGCTATTCAGGCTGGGCCCTGTGTGCAGAGGGCTTCCTGCTCAACAACAGTCTGCTGACCATCGTGGGTGCGCTCATCGGCTCCTCCGGTGCGATACTGTCCTACATCATGTGTGTGGTAAGGAAACAGCCAATGGAGGAAAAGGAAATGCTGTTCTGAAAATGAGGACCTGTTTGTCATTTCTTTTATTTGCAGTAAAAATGACTGTGTTGGTTCTTTCTCTCTCCAGCAGAAATATCAGAGATGTTTCGTTTGAATACATTTGCCATACTGCTTTTAAAGTACACAAGTGTAGATAATTTGGAAAATTAAATATAAGATAAAAATCTTCTAACTCCCTCCATCTGGTGATAAACACTTAAGATTTTATTTCCTTCTATTCTTTTTCTTTGTGTATTACATATCTGTGTGTTTACTTATCTGATCATATTGTACACTGTCTTACGTTGAATTTTTTTTTTTTTTTTTTTTCCCGGTACGCGGGCCTCTCACTGTTGTGGCCTCTCCCGTTGCGGAGCACAGGCTTCGGACGCGCAGGCTCAGCGGCCATGGCTCACGGGCCCAGCCGCTCTGCGGCATGTGGGATCTTCCCGGACCAGGGCGCGAACCCGCGTCCTCTGCATCGGCAGGCGGACTCTCAACCACTGTGCCGCCAGGGAAGCCCACGTTGAATTTTTTTAATCTTCCAAATTATAGTCTTACCACTTTCTTATCATTAAAAATGCTTTTAAAATATGATTTTAAGGGTCTTCATACTAATCTAGAATATGGATATTCAAGATTTAATTTTCCCTAATGCTGTACTTTAAGGTTGTTTGATTTATCTTTCTCTTTGTACCTAAATACATTTTGGCGCTTCTGATTTTTGTCTTAGGATGATTCCTAGAAGTGAAAGGGTGTGCTCATTTTTTGGGCTCTGCCTACTTACTGCTGTGTGGTTTCCAGAAAGCTTGCTCCAATTTACACTCCCACTCGTCATCTGTGAGAGTGCCTATCTTGAAGTTTTGTGGTCAGCATGATTTAGAAAAAAAAATTAACAAGACACATACTTCTTAGCTTCCTTTTTGTTTCTAATTCTCTTCTTAATGGCAAGAAGATATCCTGCAAATAATTAAAGGTTTGACTAAAAAACTTTTTCAAATTATAGATATTATTCTCTAAATAATAGCTTTGAATGGCTGTGAAAGGACAAGCACGAAACTGGGTGAAGTTAGAATGCGACTTTATGCTGATTAATAACTCAGGCAGAAAAATAACTTCACCTTCATTCTTTTATTACAATTAAAAAATACCTTATTTTACAACTCAGAATTCCTCTTACGTCTTTAATTGAAAAATCTCATTGTAAATTGAATGCTGAAGTTATCTTTTCATAATAAAAAATTAGTTTGCTTTGGCTATATTGTAAAAAACAAAAATTTGAAAGCCTAAGTTCAAAACAAGCTGAGAGGTTTTAAATTAAATCCCCCAAGTTCAAGGAGTTTGGACAGGTGTTTCCTACTGGAAAAGTGTCAGGATTTGGAGTTTTTATTTATTTAAAAATACATTTATTTATTTTTAAATTTATTTTTATTTTTGGTTGCTTTGGGTCTTCATTGCTGCGCGTGGGCTTCTCGTTGTGGTGCGCGGGCTTCTCATTGCGGTGGCTTCTCGTTGCAGAGCACGGGCTCTAGGTGCACGGGCTTCAGTAGTTGTGGCTCGCGGGCTCTAGAGCGCAGGCTCAGCAGCTGTGGCGCAGGGGCTTAGTTGCTCCGCGGCATGTGGGATCTTCCTGGACCAGGGCTCGAACCCATGTCCCCTGCACTGGCAGGTGGACTCTCAACCACAGCGCCACCAGGTAAGCCCGAGGATGTGGAGTTTTTAAAAACAAATGTTTATGAAGGAGAAAAATTTATTCAGTTGTATTAGAAATAGTTTTCTCTAAAAATGAACTTTTAACCCTTAGTTTGACTTTGCTTCATTTGGTGAATTTCAGTGACCAGCAGGGGGCAGCAGATTGTCATTAATACTTAAACTTAACGGTTTGTCAAAAACTGATTTTAAAATTAAATGGGAGTATTTGTATTTTTACAAGGCCAGTGGCATACTTATGGGGAGAGGAAGTCGGGGCTTGTATATAGTTCTTGGAGTGTCAGCATGGGTACCTTCTTCTCTTTATCCTTTTTCTCTTAAATGGTTTTCTTTAGGTTCTTAAATTTATCAACAGTATTTCCCAAATTTCTGTCTGTGTCCTTTATTTCCTCTCCTTTCCCTTCTTTATTTAGTTTCTTTTATTGTTGGTTATAGTAACTATAGTAACCGTTGCAGTAGCATTAACTAGAATAAGGTATAAAAGGCACTTGTTGAAAGTACTCTTTTCTACATGTGCTTCTGTAATTATACCATCTTTCTCTTAATTTTTATCCATTCTTTCATATTTCTTGATCTGTTTTTTCTAGTTCTTCTGTTTCTTTTCGTTCTGTTTCCACTGCCTCAGGCATGCCATTCCACTGTCAGCATACCTCAGATATTTTTTATTCCTGTATTGTATGTAAGGCTAACAAGGTTTCATAGCTGTCTGTGACCATAAGTATCACACTGGGTCAGATATGTTTTTTGTAATAGTAAATTGTAGTAATTTGGATTTGAAAGCAGTTGAAGCTTTAATTTTTAAAAAATATTACTCAGTTGCAAAAATAAAAGATGTTTAATGAAACATCTTTCATTAAGGAAATAGAAAAAGATAAATAAGGATATAAAATAATCTATAATCCCATTACCACTTAACTGTTAACACTTAATATTCTAATTCTTGTCTTTCTTCATATGTATATATTTAAATACATTCTATGTTAACGTTTAATTTTCTAACCAATAAATTTTAGTGTCTACATGTTATTATATCACAAACATATACCATAATTTATTTATCCAAGTCCATGATATTAGTTGTTCTTAACATTTTTTTCCTGCAGTATTCTTCCTTGTGTCTTGTTTATTATTTTCTTAGGTCAAATTTCTATAAGTACAATTACTTGATTAAACGGAATAAGATCTTTTTGTTGGCTGTAGATATTGATAAATTGATCTCCAAAGGACTCTGCAGTCAAAGCTCCCACCAGTGATGTGCAGAGTGCTTGTTTTACTGCTCATGTTCTACTCCTATGACTTATTACAAAACAGACAAGACAACAACAAAAACACACCTGCATGGTTTTCAATTTCAAAGATAGAAATTTCCTTTTCTTCTAGGTTTTCCTGCTCTGACTTTTCACATTAATACTCATTGACTCTTATCTTTATTATAAGAAATTGTTTATTTCTTATAATAAACTGTTTATTATAAGAAACTTTCTCCATGGCTTGTGCTTAGCAGCTCAGAGTGGTTCATAATAATAATATAAGTGAAATAGCTCCTCGTAATTGGGCATAGTAGAATATGCTGGGTGCTTTACAAATATTAACTCTTTTGATCCCCAAACTAATTCTGGAGGTAGGAAATATTATTCTCACTTTACAAGATATTTTAAGACACCATTTATTTATTTATTTATTATTTTTTATCTTTTTAAATTTATTTGTTATTTTATTTTATTTTTTGGCTGTGTTGGGTCTTCATTGCTGCACGTGGGCTTTCTCTAGTTGTGGCGATCGGGGAGCTACTCTTCATTGTGGTGCCCAGGCTTCTCATTGCAGTGGCTTGTCTTGTTGCAGAGCACAGGCTCTAGGCACGTGGGCTTCAGTAGTTGCAGCACGTGGGCTCAGTACTTGTGGCTCACGGGCTCTAGAGCACAGGCTCAGTAGCTGTGGCGCACGGGCTTAGTTGCTCCACGGCATGTGGGATCTTCCCGGACCAGGGCTCGAACCCATGTCCCCTGCATTGGCAGGCGATTCTCAACCACTGCGCCACCAGAGAAGCCCTAAGACACCATTTATCATTCGCCTTTGTGTTTATGGAGCCTGCCCCAGCACCTAGCACATTCAAATGAATATAATAATTGTTAAATGAACATTAGATGAATATTCTGTTTGTTAGCTCATTTCACATTTTGGAATCCTCTCCAGACAGGTTATGGTAGGAGAAATACTACCACATATCAAACATCTATTAATATTACTAGTATGTTTACCTTCATTACTTTATTATTTGTTGAAGGAAACATGCAAGTCCAAACCAGCACAGAGTGGTTTTATTACGTGAGAGGGAATGGAATGCGCCCTGAGTGTAACCAGCATCCCGAAAATCGAATTGTTGTTCTGACAGAGAATTCCTTTGGGTATCCTCTGAGCCTAACGCTTGGTTACACAACACCCAATATTATAAAAGCTGAAAAATGTTGACAGTGTCAGACAGACAGCTCAAATGAATGATTTGTTTTATATCCAGATGTCGTATAGACATTAAACTCTTTATGATTTTGCAGTCCATTTACTTGAGATAGTGTCCCGATTGCCTGGGATATAGAAGGCTTACAAAAATGCAACAGCATTCTCAGAGCAAATTTTCTGATTTTTGCCCTTTGCTGCTTGTTTCCAAATGAAAAGAAAACAGAATGAAGTAGATCAAAGCCAAACCAAAAATAACTTTTTTTTGCCTTGCAATCAACTAATTAGCACCTACAAAGCATTGAAATGAGAGATGCTAGTCAATGGTATACATGTTGTTATTGCTTTGTCTATTTTATGACCTTTCCTTTGTTTTCATATTTATTTCTTGGTTTGCTTGGAATTATGTGAATTAAGGATCTCTTTAATGTAGCATACAATTTTCATTACAGGACTTAATAACTTGAAAGGAACAGTCTTGGACAGTGTTGTAAATACTTTGTCTTGGAAGTTGGCAACTCTTCAATCTGTGGATCAGTGGTCACAGGATAGTCTCATTAATCACTTAAGCAAGCAAAAAAAAAAAGAAGGAAACAAAACAAAACCCTAAACATTTGTTGGAACTGTGATGTTGCATTGGTAAATTCAGAGATGAAAATTAATTTAGTTTAGTTTTTAAGAGACCACATGGAATTAGCTTAATGGTGATATGATTGTGGATATGTATTTAACAAGTTGACTTTGATTGTTAAACTACTGTGTGATTCCCTAATTTCTCTTTGTAAGATACCATCAGAAGTGGGTACACATTAATAAAATGTCCTCAGAAATTCTTTCCCTCTCCTCCATTCAGTTTTATAGGAAGAAAAGGAGGGTTCCTTTTAAGCCAAGTTAAAGTGGTCATATTCTTCTACATCCTGTGCCTCTGTCATCTCTCCCTTTATACAGGACTGTGTGATGCAGGTGATGGAGCCTCTTTGTACATTTCACTTTTTTTTTTTTTTTTAAGTTATCTATTGCAGAAATATCTCAGTGTCTGAAATTGGCCTTTGAATCGGTTTTTAAGGGCAAGAATTTGGTAGAATGTATTTCTGGTAATTTTGTTTCAGAATCCTGTGATTTAAAACTAGAAAGGATTTATCAAAATCAGCAAATGTTGAATGTTTGGGAAGTGTCAGGTATGGCTATTTGGATTTTCGTTCAACCTTGGATTTAAGTATAGGAGGTTGTGTTAAGAATTTAAAACTCCACGTTGGATTGAGATGAAGAACTTAATTAAAAGCATCACTTTAATTTTTCTCTGACCCTCTTGTCTGTTAGTAATATGCATAAATATATTCTGAACTTTATTTTATATGTAAGAAACTTAGACAAATCCACCAGACTCTGGGCTTTGTGAAATGTGAATGTTATATCTGATAAATGGGGTTAGGTCAAAAGAACAATTTAAAAAACTCTGACAACATTTTGATCCACATCTTTGAAACTTATGATAAGTCAAGTGTGGCCCTTTGCTCATCTTCTCTGCTCGTTTCTTCCCTGCCTTTGCCTCTGTCCCACTTCTGCAGTATATGTAATTCTCTCTCCTAAGGTGGTAGCAGGCTTGCCTATCTTTGGATGAGTGGTCATGTTTTTTTTTCTCTGATGTGTTCCTTATCACTGAAAATCTCCAGGTGCTTTTTGCTCTTTAAAAATAAAGCGTTGTCTTTTTTTTAAAGTATAGGTTGACACTTACATAGCTTTAAAATAGTATAACTGATGGATCAATGATATGTTTATTACAACCCTTAAAATAGGATTTAATTTTTTGGAATTCTTTATGAAGTGATACATTCAGCTATGATCATTTAGAATGACTACTTTGATCACACAGTGATTTGAATTCTTAAAATTTTTTTTTTTTTTTTTTGCGGTACGCGGGCCTCTCACTGTTGTGGCCTCTCCCGTTGCGGAGCACAGGCTCCGGACGCGCAGGCTCAGCGGCCATGGCTCACGGGCCCAGCCTCTCCGTGGCACGTGGGATCTTCCCGGACCGGGGCACGAACCCGCGTCCCCTGCATCGGCAGGCGGACTCTCAACCACTGCGCCACCAGGGAAGCCCCTTAAAATGTTTTTGATTACTCAAAACATCTAGCTTCCTGTCTTTTTTTTAACCACCACACCTCTAGAGGTCTCCAAACAGTTTTCAAAACCAGATCCGTTATTGTCACATATTCCAGCCGTGGTGTTTGTATGGTACTTTGTTGGATGATTGTAAATGAGCATGCAATAAATGCCTTCCTCTTACTTTTTCCTGACATTATTTTTCTAGTTAAAAGATGGGTATAAATTTTAGCGAAGCAGTGTATAAACTAACTCATTTACCTTTTTTGGAAGTGAAATATTTTAGAAGGCTAATGATGAATCCAGTCACTTCTGTTATTGCTTCATGGAGCTGTAGTTGATTTGGAAAATAAGAGAGTATCAACTCCCACATTTCCTTTTTTCCTGATGACAGAGGGCAGCAGACTTCTAAATGATAGGGATCCCTGTCCTTTGATTCCTCCCTGTTGCCTTTTGACAGCTTGCAGCTGGTATCAGAATTCACCTGAGATCTGTAGAGTCACCTTGTAAAATTTCTTATGGCTATCATTCTCTTTTACTCTGGTGAAATACATGTCAATATGGAGGTAGAACTTGCTCAATCAGTACACAGATAATAATGACTAGATCTGAGTTTTTCACATATATGTCAATTGACTGGTAATTTTCCATTAAATTTTTAAACATTTATTTTGACTGAAAAGATATCAGTGTACACTTGATTTTATAGAAAAAAATGATGTGATTTCCCAAATGTCTTCTTATCATTTAAATTTTTGAAATAATTTTCAGAAGCTAGATCAAATTGGTTTGGTTAAAATGTTTTATGTGATCAAACAAGCATTTTTAAATGATTCTGAATACCATATACACAGGATTCATACCGTTTTCAAAAGTTATGTGGATTAAGCTCTGACAGCTACAATTTTACTCTCCAGGCAATGAATCGCTCCCTGGCTAATGTGATTCTTGGAGGCTACGGTACCACTTCAACAGCTGGTGGAAAACCCATGGAAATTTCTGGCACACATACAGAAATCAACCTTGACAACGCAATTGACATGATTCGAGAAGCTAATAGCATTATTATTACTCCAGGTAAAAAACCAAAACCCCAAAGCAAACAAACAACCTGTAATAGCTGTTGTAATTGATTACATTAATTTCTTGTAATAGGGAAAAAAATCAAAGTGGAACGTCTTCACTTTTGAAAACTTAATGGAAATTTAGAAGCAGCCCTGTGATTGCTAAGTGAAAAGTACTGAGAATTCTTGGCTTAGGTTAATATTTTGGGAGTCACATAGAGATTCTGTAAATTGAGGTAGTGGATTCTACCTGTGTCTTTTTGTGGTTCTGTACAAATGTTTAAATCATCTTTGAGTCTTGGTTATTTTTTTTTCTCATTGGTAAATTTTGGGCCTATGTCAGCATTAAATTAGTATATGAAAGTGTCTAACTTACTTGTTAGACTCGCTCAGTAAAGGTTGGTAAATGTTAATATCTTTCTTTCCAAAAGTAAATGTTTAAAAAATCGTTGAGAATCATGTGGTTTCCAACAAGATGAGGTAACAAGGCCCAGTAGAAAGGACTTCATCTAGGAGTCATAACACCTTACTTCTGTTTTTAATTTTGCCTCTGACAATTGACATATGTGGACCAAGTCAGTTAATGTCTTCAGGCCTCAGTTTCCCAATTTTCTGAGGTTTAGCCCAGTACTTCTTTACTCATCGCAGAATGCCATTGTATTTATTACAGGCAATACATTGATTCCAGATTAGGATTTTTAACTCTATCATGCTATCATAGAGGTTTTCTATAAAGAAAGTTAATTGATTTGATATGTGGGTAGTTTGCTGGTTGGTTATATACTAAGATGTAAATAAATAACAGACCTTAGCAGGATTGAATATTCAGGTGCAAGCCTTCTCAAGTGGGGGCAATATCATTTTCTAGGGGCGTTTGAAACACGTGGGTTTGGGGTTTTGGTTTGTCTCCAGGACGGGGCTGCTACTGTCAGCTGGTGTGTGGGAGCAGGTAAACTAAATATTCTGTAAAGCCTGGGACATTCCTGCAGCATGACTTGTCCCAGCCAGAGTGCTTTGGCATTACCTGTTGAGAAACGCTGTGCTGGAGTGTGAAGGGTGAGAGTAAGAGACAGCACTCTTTTCCCTTTAGGCATTTTCCATCTAGTGGAGAAGTGAGATAGATAAATAATGCACGGTGGGTTATGATAGGGCTGAATTGGATGATATAGACACTTTTTCTACCATGGGAAACCTAAGAAGGACTGTTGGGAAGTGAGGATTTGTATGGGGCCCTAGAGGATGGATGGCACTGGGCGGGGGCAGAGGGAGTACCTTGAGCAGAGACTTGGTCTTTGGAAAAATGAGTGTAGGAAAGTGGGGACAGATGTGAGATTCATTGCACAGAGAGGAGGGACAGAGCACAGGGGTTCAAGGGGAAGGGAGATGACTGACATTTTCGGTCATACCTATAGGACCATCAGAAATACGGAACACTTTATTCATTTATTTATTTTTTGGCAGAGGGGGAAGGTTTTAAGTTCTTATTTGGAAACGTTAAGTTTGTGGTGGAGCTGGGACAGCAGACAGGCTGAACTCGAGCTCAGTGAGCCTGGAGACAGGTTGGGAGCCGTCAGGTGGTTGTTGAAGCCGTGGGATGGGCTGAGATTTTCCAAAGAGAGAATGAGGTGCAAAGTTAAAGCCCTGGGGAGCTTCATCGTTTAAGGGCGAGGGCACCGAAGGAGAAGATCTGTTCAAGAAAATCGAGGAAGAGTAGTGACAAAGTCAGGAAGGGCACCAGGGGACTGTAATGTTATCAAAGCCAAGTAGGGAGACAGTTTGAAAATGTTTATGTGAGAGCAAGTGAGAGCCTGTGCACAAGTGTGTGTGTGTGTGTGTGTGTGTGTGTGTGTGTGAGTGTGTATGTGAGATGTGTGATATGTGATGTAGGGAGCGAGTGCCTAGCAGTGTCAGACACTGTAGGAGACTGAGAAGGGACCATGAGAATTTGAATTTGAAATTTAGGCCAATATTTTTAAAAGTCCATATTGTAAGTTTTTTGTTTTCACCTCTAGTCCTGTTAACTGATTGCCCTTTTTGGCATAAAAATATGTTTCAATCAAGAGAGAAATTGTAGTTCATACAATCTGAAATAAAACCACATTCTTCTGTGTTCTTAATGTTCCTCGTAGGCTACGGTCTCTGTGCAGCCAAAGCTCAGTACCCCATTGCTGATTTGGTAAAGATGCTCTCCGAACAGGGCAAAAAAGTCAGGTAAGTGCTTGCAGTTCGTGTGTGAAAGGAAAGGAAAATAGATGACCTCCTTTAGGTGACTGTTTCTTCAAGTGGAGTTTTACCTGTGAATACTAGGTAGAGAAACTATTATAAGTTGTAAAAGACTCTATTCTAGCCTTAGGCTTACCTGTTAGTTGTCGCTATCTCTGATAGCCTCGAACCTAACTATAGTCTCATTTTAGAAAAGGAAATTTTATTTCTAACTATCCTAAATTCCAGGATAGTTATCAGTAGGGAAAAAGAGAAACCTGGTTTCTCTGTGGTTTGATTTGGGGAAGGAGGTCAAGCAAGGCATCTGAATCACGTCAAGTTGTGTCTTTTTGGTGTCTGTTGTTTACATTGAAGAAAAACATCTCAAACGAGTGGTCTCTGAAGGGTGAGACCTGGTGGTGAAACTGTGGCTGGTTAGTAGTTGACTGATAAAACTCTCACACTCAGGCTGGAAAAGACTGCAGAAAAATTTCTTTTCCTATATATAAAATAGGTAATCAATAAAGCCGTACACTTTTTGAATTGTGAATTGGAATGGCAGCTGTTCTTGCTACTTGCCATTTGGGCACTGGACTCTGCTCTTGGGCGGATATTAAGCAGAATGGCAAAGTCAAGGACTCTGCATTTCTAGATTATTCCCCATGACCTTGGATAAAGGATTTTGTGGGGTGTAAAAATGGGGCGGAGGGTGGTGAACCCTTGCAGTACTTTGCGTCTGTTCTGCTCACCTTTGGATCCACGTTCTGGAACTCCACTGTTAGGAAGCAGCGAAGAAGGGACCGTCTGGAATTGTCCCTGGAGCATAGCTGCTTCGTGTTGCGTGGGGAGACGGGTTCCCTAGCAGTTTCACTGACACGGTACCGTAAGTCAGAGCGACAAGACAACTCTCTTGTTAAATACAACTAGTCTGTTCACCAGGATGTTAATGTATGTTGACAAAACAGTTAATGTCTGTTAATAAAAATTCCTTTGAGCTGTCAATCCTACACTTTTGTCTGGAGGCAGTTGATAAGAAAATAAGCCACAGTGCGCCTAGAACTAGTCAGACTATCTGTGCCAGACTGGATGCAGAGTCCTATAATCTTCAGCTTGAATGTCCCAACTATTCATAGTGGTAAAAGAGACTTAGATGATGAAATCAGAGGGTTATCTAAAATATTTTAGTGTCAGCTACATTTTATTTCTTCCTTTCTTCTCACCCTTTTTTTCCTTCTTCAGTCCTTTTCTTGCGCTTGACCTATGTAGTGAGTCTGTGCTTTTCAAATACACAGAATCAAAATACTGTTTCATAATAGGACCATCGTTTCTGTGATGTAGACGGTTTCCACGTTCGGTAAAATCTTAGATGAATTGAAGATAGAAAATGAGAAAAGGCATCCTCTTTGTTTTCTAATTTTCATATAAAAGGTCTCATTTTCATAACTTATTCCTGTTTTCATAGAGGGTGTTAAACAGTGCTTCCCTTTTAGTCGTAGTCTTGCCACTTAAAGCATTTGCAGACCTGCAAGTGGAAAGGATGTGTTACAGAATCTTTCATGATTTTCCTAAAAAGAAATTGTTTCTCTTTATTCAATCCACATGTGAAAAATTCTAATGTATTAGTAATGCCTTCTATCACCACATAACTGTTTAGGAGATGAGTGGCAATCATAATAAAACAGAGAAAGATGGCTTTCATGTCTTAGTTATCCTTAGGGAGGGGAATGATTAATTTGACATACCTCTCTTATTACCCACTGGTCAGTCCAGGTTGTGGGGGCAGGTTGAGCAGCTTGACGGAAGGCAGGATGTGAAAGGAAAGGAATTAAGAGGGAAGGAAAAAAATCATCTGAAAAAAAAAGGGATAAGACAAATGAAATTTTAGTTTCTGACCTGATTAAAATTTGAATTTTATCCATGAGGACATAATATAAACTGCTGTTTTAAGAGGAGGATTTCTGTCACACTGCATTGGAAGACTAATTATTTGACTTAAGATTTATAGCAGGTATTTAATTAAACATATATGAAGGGTTTCTCAGTTATAATTTGTTTTCTATTGAAGTAATTCTGTGGCCAGAGCATCAGGCTTTTCATGAGAGCTTTTGTTTCATATAATCATCATCAATTTTTCAAATAAGTTATGAATAATAAATTTATTAATAATTTATTATGTAGGATCAGAATAAAATTATTGGTCAGCCTAATCTCTACTTGTGAGTTAGGAAGAGTAAGCCATTTATACTGATCTATTTCATATTAAAGATGAAATATATATTAATATGTCCAAGGGTTTTTTTTGACTATAATATGTTGAATTTTCAACGTGGGCTTTGTAATCAGTTATGTAAATCTCACATTTGAATTAAATGGAAGAGAACTATTCTTGCTAACATGATGAGAGTATATTATCATATTTTTCCTTCCTAGTGTCCGTGTGGGATTTTTTTTTTTTTTAAAGGGAATATAGCAACTTTGTTGATTTTGCTTTACTTGTGTCATCTTTCCATAGGAGAGATGCAGATTTTCTTTATGAAGTTAGGACTGTGTATATACATGGATGTTAGTTTTTTCTTAAGAGGCAAATGTCTGTTTGAACAAGAGATGGCTGCAGCGGTTACCTCGTATTTTAATGAAATAAATCTGTATTTACAGTTTGTGGTAATTTAGTCCTTTCATCACTCTGTGGAGCTCCCACGGTGTTCATTGAGCACAGCTGCTGGGCCTCTGCTGTTAGTAGATCTTTGTGCCTCCGGACCCCAGCATGCCCAGCATCCAGATGTGGTGACATATTAGCACACATTCCGCATGGAAATGTGCCAGTGTGGACATACGATTGTCATCAATTAGTTATGCCCTAGTGGTGCCAAGAAAAATTGCATCTGTCATACAGTCTGTCTGGCTTCATGGCCCATGGTTGATTTAGAGACACTCCTGTTTTCCTTTACTCTGGCCATAGTCATAACATGCTCACAGAGAGTTGAGATTATCTAGTGAAGCACATGACATTTCATGACAAGAGCTCATTTCAGAATGTCATGGAAGTTCACTGACTTAGCTGTTCTTCAGTGGCCAGGATATTGTTGCTTCCTGGGCACCCAGAACACCTAATTTATGCTTGATCTCTGAAAGCATTTTATTACAAAAATCTTATGATACAAGAGCACAGACATTTTTTTCTCTTTATTTCCCAATCTTTGGATTGATGTGATAGGCTTTTCATTGTAAAGCTGAGATAATCTGTCCAAGGAATAATTCTTAGAAAGAGGTATATTTTCTTTTCTTTTTGCAATTAATCACTGCTTGATTTTCTTTGTATAAAGACATTATTGCTTTTAAATTTATGAGACCACCTTTCAACTTCTTTGATTGACTCACTGATGTTATATATTGCTTTCGTGTTAATGTTCAACTCTATCTTTCTATTAATAATTTATTGATAGAAACTTATTACTAGGTACTGAGAATGCAAGAATGTGTAAGCCCCAGTTCCCACTCTTAAAAGTTTATAGATATAAAGAGAACAAATTGATCAACAAATGAATCAGTGAATGAATTCCATTTAATGTGATAGTATGCTAAGAAGAGTAGAGTAGAAGGAAGGTAGGAATGCAAAAGAGAAGAGTAGATAAGTGTCCGGGGGATATTTTAAACTTTTTATACTACTCATAACATGACATTTTTTTTTGCAGGTTTTAAAAAATAAATATTTATTTTTTCATCCTCTGTCTAAACACATCTAGCTGCCAGTGGTATTTGCAGTTTAATAGTGTTTTACAGTCTTGTGTGACCTGGCTATAAGTTTAAATATATGTTATTTTTACTAGGAAACCCATTCTTTGGAGACAGTTGAAGATGAAATATTTTGTTGATCTAACTGGATTTTCCTGTTTTTCATGGATTAAATGTAATCTAAATAAACAAGAGTTCAGCCATCTTGGATTTTGTTATGTTTTGGGGTACAGGAAGAGCTAGGACATGCAAATTTATCAAGTAATAAAGGTACATGCGTCTGACAGTAGAAGTTAGGCCAGATAAAAGATCCAGTATAGTAGTTAAATAAAGAAATAGATATTATTTATGAGTTTCTTACCAGCTTTGCAATACTTTCTTATCAGCCATGACTATTCATGTTAATGACAATTCACTGTACGAATAATTATACAGTACTTTGTGCCAGGCACTGTTCTAGGTCCTGAGAATACATCAGTGAATACAAAGATCAAAATTCCTGACCCTGTGGAGTTTTACATTTGCTGGGAACTTAGATAATAGGTGTTAAGATATTCTGAATTGAGGACGCTTATAACCTCATTGTATTTCCAATTCAGATGCTAGTTGAAATGATGAAGAACAGCAAGAGCATAGGTCATTATATCTGGGTTTCAGAGTTACAGCTGGCACTATTTGGTGATGAGTTAGCCAGTGCTTCTGGTTTTCTGAAAGAATATGGTGTGTTGCTTTGCACTGAGCCTGCCTTCTTGTAAAACATGGTGACAGGTGGGTGGATGTGATGGGAGTTATTTGTGTAATGAGTCAAATGAGTGAAACTTTTGGTAGAAGAGAGGAAAGCTAAAGAGTACATGTGTATTCACTTACATCTCTATATTCAATCTATGGTATAAAATTGCCAGTAATCCCTCAGAGCAAAATATGTATTTTAACATCTTTATTGGAGTATAATTGCTTTAAAATGGTGTGTTAGTTTCTGCTGTATAACAAAGTGAATCAGCTATACATATACATATATTCCCATATCCCCTCCCTCTTGCGTCTCCCTCCCACCCTCCCTACCCCACCTCTCTAGGTGGTCACAAAGCACCGAGCTGATCTCCCTGTGCTATGCGGCTGCTTCCCACTAGCTATCTATTTTACATTTGGTAGTATATATATGTCCATGCCACTCTCTCACTTCGTCCCAGCTTACTCTTCCCTCTCCCCGTGTCCTCAAGTCCGTTTTCTACGTCTGCGTCTTTATACCTGTCCTGCCCCTAGGTTCTTCAGAACCATTTTTTTTTTTTTTTTAGATTCCATGTATATGTGTTAGCATACAGTATTTGTTTTTCTCTTTCTGATCTCATTTTATTGATTTGAGTCCTCTCTCTCTTTTTCTTGATGAGTCTGGCTAAAGGTTTATCAATTTCGTTTATATTCTCAGAGAACCAGCTTTTAGTTTTATTGATCTTTGCTATTGTTTTCTTTCTTTCTATTTCATTTATTTCTACTCTGATCTTTATGATTTCTTTCCTTCTACTAACCTTGGGTTTTGTTTGTTCTTTTCTCTAGTTCCTTTATGTGTAAAGTTAGATTGTTTATTTGAGATTTTTCTCGTTTCTTGAGGTAGGATTGTATTGCTGTGTACTTCTCTCTTAGAACTGCTTTTGCTGCATCCCATAGGTTTTGGATCATCGTGTTTTGGTTGTTATTTGTCTCTAGGTACTTTTTGATTTCCTTTTTGGTTTCTTCAGTGATCTCTTGGTTATTTAGTAATGTATTGTTTAGCCTCCATGTGTTTGTGTTTTTTATGTTTTTTCCCCCCAGGAATTGATTTCTAATCTCATAGCATTGTGGTTGGAAAAGATGCTTGATATGATTTGAATTTTCTTAAATTTACCAAGGCTTGATTTGTGACCCAAGATGTAATCTATACTGGAGAGTGTTCCATGTGCACTCAAGAGGAAAGTGTAATCTGCTGTTTTTGGATGGAATGTCCTATAAATATCAATTAAATCTATCTGATCTATTTTGTCATTTAAAGCTTCTGTTTCCTTATTAATTTTCTGTCTGGATGATCTGTCCATTGGTGAAGTGAGGTGTTAAAATCCCACACTATTATTGTATTACTGTCGATTTCCTCTTTTACAGCTGTTAGCATTTGCCTTATGTATTGAGGTGCTCCTATGTTGGGTGCATATGTATTTATAATTGTTATATCTTCTTCTTGGATTGATCCCTTGATCATTATGTCATGTCCTTCCTTTTCTCTTGTAACATTATTTTAAAGTCTATTTTATCTGATATGAGTATTGCTACTCCAGCTTTCTTTTGATTTCCATTTGCATGGAATATCTTTTTCCATCCCCTCACTTTCAGTCTGTATGTGTCTCTGGGGTCTGAAGTGGGTCTCTTGTAGACAGCATATAGATGGGTCTTGTTTTTGTTTCCATTCAGCGAGCCTGTGTCTTTTGGTTGGAGCATTTAATCCATTCACATTTAAGGTAATTATCGATATGTATGTTCCTGTGACCATTTACTTAATTGTTTTGGGTTTGTTTTTGTAGGTCCTTTTCTTCTCTTGTGTTTCCCACTTAGAGAAGTTCCTTTAGCATTTGTTGTAGAGCGGGTTTGGTGGTGCTGAATTCTCTTAGCTTTTGCTTGTCTGCAAAGCTTTTGATTTCTCCATCAAATCTGAATGAGATCCTTGCCGGATAGATTAATCTTGGTTGTAGGTTCTTCCCTTTCATCTCTTTAAGTATATTGTGCCACTCCCTTCTGGCTTGTAGAGTTTCTGCTGAGAAATGAGCTGTTAACCTTATGGGAGTTCCCTTGTATGTTATTTTTCCCTTGTTGCTTTTAATAATTTATCTTTGTCTTTAATTTTTGTCAATTTCATTTCTATGTGTCTCAGTGTCTTTCTCCTTGGGTTTATCCTGCCTGGGACTCTCTGCACTTCCTGGACTTGGGTGGCTATTTCCTTTCCCGTGTTAGGGAAGTTTTCGACTATAATCTCTTCAAACGTTTTCTTGCGTCCTTTCTTTCTCTCTTCTCCTTCTGGGACCCCTATAATGTGAATGTTGTTGCATTTAATGTTGTCCCAGAGGTCTCTTAGGCTGTCTTCATTTCTTTTCATTCTTTTTTCTTTATTCTGTTCCACAGCAGTGAATTCCACCATTCTGTCTTCCAGGTCATTTATCTGTGCTTCTGCCTCAGTTATTCTGCTATTGATTCCTTCTAGTGTATTTTTCATTTCAGTTATTGTATTGTTCATCTCTGTTTGGTTTGTTCTTTAATTCTTCTAGGTCTTTGTTAAACATTTCTTGCATCTTCTTGATCTTTGCCTCCATTCTTTTTCCGAGGTCCTGGATCATCTTCACTATCATTATTCTGAATTCTTTTTCTGGAAGGTTGCCCATCTCTACTTCATTTAGTTGTTTTTCTGCGGTTTTATCTTATTCCTTCATTTGGTACGTAGTCCTCTGCCTTTTCATCTCGTCTGTCTTTCTGTGAATGTGGTTTTTGTTCCACAGGCTGCAGGATGGTAGTTCTGCTGTCTGCCCTCTGGTGGATGAGGCTGTCTTAGAGGCTTGTGCAAGCCTCTTGATGGGAGGGACTGATGGTGGGTAGAGCTGGGTGCTGCTCTGGTGGGTGGAGCTCAGTAAAACTTTAATCCGCTTGACTGCTGATGAGTGGGGCTGGGTTCCCTCCCTGTTGGTTGCTTGGCCTGAGGCGACCCAGCTCTGGTACCTACCAGCTGTCTGGTGGGGCTAATGGCAGACTCTGGGAGGGCCCACACCAAGGAGTACTTCCCAGAACTTCTGTTGTCAGTGTCCTTGTCCCACGGTGGGCCACAGCCACTCTCTGCCTCTGCAGGAGACCCTCCAACACTAGCAGGTAGGTCTGGTTCAGTCTCCTATGGGGTCACTGCTCCTTCCCCTGGGTCCCGATGCACATACTACTTTGTGTGTGCCCTCCAAGAGTGGAGTCTCTGCTCCCCCCAGTCCTGTCCAAGTTCTGCAGTCAAATACTGCTAGCCTTCAAAGGCTGATTCTCTGGGAATTCCTCCTCCTGTTGCTGGACTCCCAGGTTGGGAAGCCTGATGTGGGGCTCAGAACCTTCAGTGGGTGGACTTCTGTGGTATAAGTGTTCTCCAGTTTGTGAGTCACCCACCCAGCAGTTACAGCATTTGATTTTATTGAGATTGCGCCCCCCTTACTGTCTCATTGTGGCTTCTCCTTTGTCTTTGGATGTGGGGTATCTTTTTTGGTGAGTTCCAGTGTCTTCCTGTTGATGATTGTTCAGCAGTTAGTTGTGATTCTGGTGCTCTCGCAAGAGGGAGTGAGTGCACGTTCTTCTACTCCGCCTTCTTGAACCAATCTAGGAAACAGTACTTTTTTGCCTTAATAGTATCTATAGAAGGGTTAAACGTGGCCTTTTGAAATTTGACACTATTCGACACTTGAATATTAACTACGACCAAGTTGCCAGTGTGTGCGCTGTTGGCAGTTATTGGCCTCAGTCTATATTGACAATATAATTTCTCTAGTTTTTTTTGTGTAGTTGCAAGTACAAAGAATTTCTGGCTTTCATTGGGCCATATTGGTACTTAGTGGGATTTCAAGCTAAAAATTAGAAAATTAATTCAGAAATGTTGATAACAAACCACATTTGTTTTAGTGTAAAAATTTGTGTTTTTTTTAAATGTAAATGATCATTAAAAATGTGCAATTTTTTGAGCAATACAGATGAGCATTTATATCACAAAATGTATTTCAATAGACTATTATAGTTTCAGGTTACATTTATTAAGGGCTTATGTATGCCAGGCATTGGTCTAAAGTATAAAAAGCTCTTTACATGAACTGTCTCCCTTAAATCTCACAATAATCCTCTGAAGAGGCTTTATTATGAATCCCATTGTACACATGAGGAAAGTGAGGCACACGGGTAAATTGTCCAAATGTTTTGAACGCAGGCAGTGGCACTCTAGAGCTTTTAACTGCTACTCTTTACTACTTCCCTGAGATCTTTCTCTAAAAAGAGATGATAGAAAGTTTGAGTCAGTGTACTTTGTTGGGCACACTATGTTCCTTAAAACCCTTTCTGGGCTTCCCTGGTGGCGCAGTGGTTGAGAGTCCGCCTGCCGATGCAGGGGACGCGGGTTTGTGCCCCGGTCCCAGAAGATCCCACATGCCGCGGAGCAGCTGGGCCCGCGAGCTGTGGCCGCTGAGCCTGCGCGTCTGGAGCCTGTGCTCCGCAACGGTAAAAAGAAATGGAGGGTGGGGCTTCCCTGGTGGCGCAGTGGTTGAGAGTCTGCCTGCCGATGTAGGGGACGCGGGTTCGTGCCCCGGTCCGGGAAGATCCCACATGCCGCGGAGCGGCTGCGCCCGTGAGCCATGGCCGCTGAGCCTGCGCGTCCGGAGCCTGTGCTCCACAACGGGAGAGGCCACAACAGTGAGAGGCCCGCGTACCGCAAAAAAACAAAACAAAACAAAACAAACCCTTTCCTTCCCTCCTTTTATTTGAGTCGCTCTAATAGAGTGCCAGGTACTGTGGGAACTGATAAATAAGACACAGTTCCTATTCTGAAGTTGCTCCCAGTTTGGAGAGCACAGCCTTCAGCCAGTTCCTATGCTGCAGTGCATCGTAAGGAGGAGGAGCATAAAGAAAGAGTTCTGGGAGCATGGAGGATTTTTCTGTGATCGCGTTTTAGTAGTTATTCCCCTTCTGTAGCATTACGTTATGGACAAGGACAGCTGATCCTGTTTTGTGAAGCATTACAATAAAGATAATTTTCATGGTTCATGGGGAAGAACCAAAAGGCTGGTAGGCTTTGCACTTTGGAATTCTGGATATTCTTTATGTGGTGACGGAATGTTGATGAGCTTTGGCCCTTAGTTCCTGGCAGTTGCTGGTCATGGGCAACCAATGTCCGATATAATTAACTTTAATCCATACTTTGAAGATTAGCCAGTTGCATGGGCCAGAATTGTTGTAAATTCACATGGACTCATCAGCCTGCACATATATATTTCTCCAAACTTAGTGTGTTCTGTCATTTCTCTCAAAACATTGGCATTCTCTTGGAATAGCCTGGCATGTGTTTCTTTCCAACTTTAGATTCTTAAAGTTTACTATAACAAATTATTATGCAAACAGATATATAGTGATCTGTCCTTTGGGATATTCAGCATAACATGTTAGTTAGCTTTATGATTGTTTACCCTTCACAACTAGCTCAACAGAAACATTGTCTTTATGCAGTCTGCAGCTAATCAAATATTACAATAATAACAAATACATTTGGAGGTCTTTAATTTCTAATTTGGACCAAGACACCTCAGTTAAAGCATAAAGATGATTGCCAGATGGAATAATTTAAAGATAAGCAAAGGCAGCATTAAAAACAAATAAATGAATTAAAAATTTTTTTAAATTACTGGAATCAAGGAGGGATACAGAATTGAAATACAAAAGTAAACCACAAAGTGTGTATTGGTTTACTCAGGTAAATTAGAATCTCTAGTTCATGGAATTTTAGGACTGGAAAGGGAGTTTGTGGTAGGCTGAATAATGGCCCTTAAGATACCCACCTCCGAAACCCCCAAACCTGTGAATATGTTACCTTATATGGCAAAAGAAACTTTGTAGATTCAGTGAAGATTCTGAGCTGGAGAGATGATTCTGAATTATTTGGGTGGACCCATGTAATCACTAGGGTTCTTCCAAGAGTGAGGAAGGAGGGTCAGAATCAGAGAAGGAGGTGTGACAATGGAAGCAGAGGTCAGAGTGATGTAGCCTCAAGCCACAGAATGGGGGCCTCCAGAAGCTGGAAAAGGCAAGGGACGGATTTTCTCCTAGAGCCTCTGAGAGAAGTGCAGCCCTGCCAACACCTTGATTTTTTAGCACAGAGAAACTGATTTTGGATGTCAGACCTCTGTCATCAATTTGTGTTGTTTTAAGCTACTACAATTGTGGTGATTTGCTATATCAGCAATAGGAAGCTAGCACAGACCTTAAATGTCATGTAGCACAGTGACTCTTAGTCTTTCTTAAGCCTCACCAATCAGGTTTTGGGGAGAGGAAGGGACCTGGGGGAAACAGGAAGCACTTGTTGATGCTCAGAAGGGTTGGGAGATTAGGAGAAATTTTTTTTTAAATTTTATTTATTTATTTAGTTTTTGCGGTACGCGGGCCTCTCACTGCTGTGGCCTCTCCCGTTGCGGAACACAGGCTCCGGACACGCAGGCTCAGTGGCCGTGGCTCACGGGACCAGCCGCTCCGGGGCATGTGGGATCTTCCCGGACTGGGGCACGAACCCGCGTCCCCTGCATCAGCAGGCGGACTCTCAACCGCTGCGCCACCAGGGAAGCCCTAGGAGAAATTTTTGGTGTCCAAGATTTACTATGAAGATCTCAAGAGAGCACATTCATTGCAGTTAGTAGTATAGGACTGAGGTAGAGCAACGTCTTGCGGTTGTTCTGGGAATCCTCAGTTCCACCAAAGCTGCTGCTCTCTCTTACTAGTAGTTTTTATCCCTCCTCCTCCCATGAGTGAAGAGCTGTCTCAGCTATCATAACTGCCTTGACTATGTCCACTGCCAGCCAACCATCCTTTACATTTATTTGCGAAATCCCCTTGAATCCATTTTGTACTGAATTGGTGGTTTGTATGTCAGCTCAGATTAATGAACCTGTCTCTGCCTGATCCACAGAAAAGCCTGAAACTTTCCCTAACTAGGAAATTTGTTCTAATTGTTGACAGAAAGTAGTTTTTTTAAGTTAATTGCAACTCTTTCTCTTGCGTTTGAAGACTATTTTCTTTTCTTCTGTTTAATGAAAATGAGGAATATTTGGTCAACTTCTGTTTTATTTGGTCTGCTTGAAAATCAGTTTTGCTTTTCTTTTTCTAGCCAGTTTATCTTTTTTCACTTAGAGCATGTTATTTTCTAAGTTGTTAGGTATTTTGTGTTTCTCTGGAAACTTATCCAAGTGCCCTCTGATCCTTTTAAGCTGCAACTCCCTGAACTAAATCTAGTTATTTAGTTTTATCATTGGATCTAGTCAGTGGTAGAAGATAGAGTACCTTTATCCTGATGTGCGAAAACAACCCTGCATTAATTTTGAATGTTGACTTGAAGTTGACAGTTGAAATGCAGATTGGCATTAACTTTGAATACAAATCAGCTGATTAATGCAATTTGCTATGTTAACTATATTACTAAGAACCTCCATAATGTGAAATGACCTTTTCAAACTAAAATTTTTGACTTTAAGATGTGTTCTTTTGGAAATTATTTTGTTTCATCATTATTAAAAAATAATGACACATGAGGGTCCCTGAATTTAATTATAGAATCTCTGCCTTCGATGGGGCACATTCTTTGTGCCTTTAGTTCTTCCACTTGATATTTAATTGTTTTGTGTTTGTTTTTGTAGGTCCTTTTCTCTTCTTGTGTTTCCCACTTAGAGAAGTTCCTTTCGCATTTGTTGTAGAGCTGGTTTGGTGGTGTTGAATTCTCTTAGCTTTTGCTTGTCTGTAAAGCTTTTGATTTCTCCCTCGAATCTGAATGAGATCCTTGATGGGTAGAGTAATCTTGGTTGTTGGTTCTTCCCTTTCATCACTTTAAATATGTCCTGCCACTCCCTTCTGGCTTGTAGAGTTTCTGCTGAGAAATCAGCTGTTAACCTTATGGGAGTTCCCTTTTATGTTATTTGTCGTTTTTCCCTTGCTGCTTTCAATAATTTTTCTTTGTCTTTAATTTTTGCCAATTTGATTACTATGTGTCTCGGCATGTTTCTCCTTGGGTTTATCCTGTATGGAACTCTCTGTGCTTCCTGGACTTGGGTGGCTAGTTCCTTTCCCATGTTAGGAAAGTTTTCGATTATAATCTCTTCAAATATTTTCTCAGGTCCTTTCTGTCTCTCTTCTCCTTCTGGGACCCCCATAATGCAAATGTTGTTGCGTTTAATGTTGTCCCAGAGGTTTCTTAGGCTGTCTTCATTTCTTTTCTTTCTTTTTTCTTTATTCTGTTCTGCAGCAGTGAATCCCACCATTCTGTCTTCCAGGTCACTTATCCGTTCTTCTGCCTCAGTTATTCTGCTATTGATTCCTTCTAGTGTAGTTTTCATTTCAGTTATTGTGCTGTTCACCTCTGTTTGTTTGTTCTTTAATTCTTCTAGGTCTTTGTTAAACATTTCTTGCATCTTCTTGATCTTTGCCTCCATTCTTTTTCCGAGGTCCTGGATCATCTTCACTATCATTATTCTGAATTCTTTTTCTGGAAGGTTGCCTATCTCCACTTCATTTAGTTGTTTTTCTGGGGTTTTATCTTGTTCCTTCATCTGGTCCATAGCTCTCTGCCTTTTCATCTTGTCTTTCTGTGAATGTGGTTTTTGTTCCACAGGCTGCAGGATTGTAGTTCTTCTTGCTTCTGCTGTCTGCCCTCTGGTGGCTGAGGCTCTCTAAGAGGCTTGTGCCAGTTTCCTGATGGGAGGGGCTCGTGGTGGGTAGAGCTGGCTGTTGCTCCCACTTGATATTTAAAGAACATAAAGTTAAAATATTCTGTACACTAAATATTTTGTGTATACCAAACAGTGCCTTAAAATACATAAAAAATTAGTTTCAATTTAAGTTCTTGGCTGAGATTTGGTTTGTTAATCTTGGTAATTTATTTTATTAGGTATTATAAGGAACTGTTAGCTGGGGAGAAAAAGAAATACAGACTCTGCCCACTTAACCAAATGCCCATTGAGCAAAGTATCCAGATGTTCTAATAACTACTTATTATTGATCAATTACAATAAAGTAGCTGTCAGAGAAAGCACTGAAAGTCTTTACTGATTTTTTTTCTTTCTCTGTTGAGCTCTCTTTAAGACCTTGCAAAATCCTGCTCCTCATTCAAGCTTTACTCCTTAGACTGAGCATGTGCTGTTGCTGATTTTTATCTGAACCAAACTTTATTATGATGGTGGCAAAATGGTGATTTTATAACCCCACTACATTTATCAGTTGATGGTCCACCACTATAGGGGAGAGTGTTCCCACCCTCCCTTCCTTCCTTTCATCCTTTCCTTATTGACTTATGAATTTGTTATCGGTCTTGACTCATGAATTCCCACTTTCCACAGTGGGTTATAATCCATGACTATCCGTATTTATTTATTTATTTATTTTTCATTTATTTATTTATGGCTGTACGCAGGCCTCTCACTGCTGCGGCCCCTCCTGTTGCACAGCACAGGCTCCGGACGCGCAGGCTCAGCGTCCATGGCTCACGGGCCCAGCCGCTGCGCGGCATGTGGGATCTTCCCGGACCGGGGCACGAACCCGCGTCCCCTGCATCGGCAGGCGGACTCTCAACCACTGCGCCACCAGGGAAGCCCTATCCTTATTTATTTTGATGTTCAAATTACTTTCTTTATACACCTTAGTGTCATACGTGCCTTTAAAGACCCAGGTCCATGTCATTCTTTCATGCACATTTAGTTTGCTTTGTGCTCTGCCTTCTTTCTCACTTTTTGTAAGGATTACACAAATTCAGTCTTTCCTCTTTTTTACAATTCAATTGTTTATTACATGTTAGTGAGCTTTACCTTCTCTGAGTCTGTTATTGTCTTTTTCTTACTGCTTCTGTTATTCCCTGTGAACCTAAGGGATTGTTCATCCCTCCCCATCATTGAAGAAAGGTTTAAAAGTCCTGAACTGGAGACTGTGATGCTTGTTTACAAAATCAAGCACCTCTGAAACTTCATTCGTCATGCCTTTTCTTTTTCTACATTCATGTAATCCGCAGGCTTAGGAGTATATTTTGGTTATTTCAATATACTGCATTTTTCTCTCTATTTTTTATATTCATGCTTAAAATTCTATATTATTGTTAAAATATTAAAATGACATTCATGTTCAGGATTGAGGGTTAGTATTAATAACTCCCATTTAATGAGCATACAGTTTGGTGCCTGGAGAAATTTTTTTTTCAAATGTTTTATCTTATTGCCATTGTAAAGGTATTAAAATTTTAAAGTAGACATCTCAACTCAAGAGTCTGTGTAACATTTTGGAAATGCTTTCTTTCCAAAACAGCATTTTCCTCAAATGCTTGAGGCAGTTTGAAAATAGCTGCAGTAGTGCTGAATATAGTTTGTGTTAACTACATGGAGAGTATGAACATGAATTGTCAGTATTTTGCCTCATTTCTTTTGTTTTCAGGAGTGATTAAAAACCCTGGTTTGGAACAGACAATGACATTAGGATAGCAGTGTCTAGCCAAAAAAAAAAATCTTGTTTTTAGAGAACATTTAAAAATTTTTACTCAACTGTTGAACTGTTACATTTCCAAAAAATGATTAATTTTATTTGTGTATTAATTTTATTCTCACCAAAATAAAGTAGTAAATCAACTATACTTCAATAAAAAAAATAAAACTGTAGGTAGCCCACTGAGGGAAGAGATGATAAATGCCTTTTAGAAGAGTCTTACATATACACACCACTATATAGAAAATAGATAACTAATAAGGACGTACTGTATAGCACAGGGAACTCTACTCAGTACTCTGTAATGGCCTGTTTGCGGAAAGAATCTAAAAAAGAGTGGAGGGACTTCCCTGGTGGCACAGTGGTTAAGAATCTGCCTGCCAGTGCAGGGGACACAGGTTCGAGCCCTGGTCCAGGAAGATCCCACATGCCACGGAGCAGCTAAGCCCGTGCGCCAGAACTACTGAGCCTGTGCTCTAGAGCCCGTGAGCCACAACTGCTGAGCCTGTGTGCCACAACTACTGAAGCCCACGCACCTAGAGCCCGTGCTCGGCGACAAGAGAAGCTACCGCAATGAGAAGGCTGCACACTGCAACGAAGAGTAGCTCCCACTCACCGCAACTAGAGAAAGCCTGCACGCAGCAACGAAGACCCAACGCAGCCAAAAATAAATATAAATAAAAAATAAAAAAGAATGGAGATATATATGTATAACTGATTCACTTTGCTGTACAGCAGAAACTAACACAACATTGTAAATCAACTATGCTCCAATAAAAAATTTTAAAAAGTCTTAGATTATTAATAGTCCATTCTATACAGTTCATTCTACCTCCTACCCCTAGTAATTTTTCAGAACCTACTTCCCCAGCATTTAAGAGGTGCTGGTAAATGTTTTGCATTGTTGCAGGTACTTTGTGTACTAAGAGACATTTTTTTCTCCTATGTCCATGCAAATACTTAATTAAATTAAAAAAAATTTATAGCTTATAGTATTGTTTGAAACTTTCTGGGTGCTGCTCAGTTTTTCTCAACACTGTAAATTGGATTCTTAGAATTCCTTATTTCACCCATTCAAGCAGAGATAAATAGGTATTTCTCAAACCTCTTCTACAGAGTTTAATATAGCCCTTGGCATGATGTGGGCTTGTAATAACAGCTCGTTAGTACTCTATGGGAAAATTGAGAGAGAGGGAGCTATTAAGTAACTTACTGAACATCATGTAACTAGTTAACTTGAGCTACTAACTAAACAAAAATACCTCTTAAATGCTTGACTATACTGCCTATATTGTATAGTAGTGAAAAGACTCTTGAGGCAGAAAGACCCGAGTTTGACTTACAGGTTAGCTATACTAGAAAAGTTGTGCAAATTGTATAGCACATCTCAAAGAGTCAGTATTAGTCATTGTGCCAAAATATATGCCGGCAGCCCCTCTTATGTATATTCTTGCTCTCTTCTTTTTTTAAGGTACAGGAATGTAGCTCTAAAGCCCAGTTTATTTAACTAAGTCCTGGATTTGAATCAGCTGCTCTAAATTCTAATTCTTGATGGAGATTATTAAAGATGATTAGGGATAGAATGAAATAATATATAAGAAATTTGTAAATTATATCACAATATAAAAGCATGAAGTATTAATTTATTTTAAATGAAGTTAATTTTTTCCCACCATAAAGTTGTTCATTCTCATAGAAAATTTGGAAAACATTTTTAAATAGAGGAGAAGTAAAATGATTATCTGTTGTACAACCACCTAGAGATAACGGTTTTGTTTCCTTTTAGCCCTGAGTTTCTGTTTTTTTTAACATAAGTTGATTATTTAGGAACTTTCAGCGGTCCCAGAATGAAGATTATAAAAAAGAGAATTTGAGGGACTTCCCTGATGGTGCAGTAGTTAAGAATCTGCCTACCAGTGCAAGGGACACGGGTTTGATCCCTGGTCCGGGAAGATCCCACATGCCGTGGAGCAGCTAAGCCTGTGCACCACAACTACTGAGCCTGTGCTCTAGAGCCCGTGAGCCACAACTACTGAGCCCAGGCACCACAGTTACTGAAGCCTGCGCTCTCTAGGGCCTGCGTGCCACAACTACTGAGCCCACGTGCTGCATTTACTGAAGCCCTTGTGCCTAGAGCCCGTGCTCTGCAACAAGAGTAGCCACTGCAATGAGAAGCCCGCACACCGCAATGAAGAGTAGTAGCCCCAGCTCGCCACAACTAGAGAAAGCCCACACGTAGCAATGAAGACCCAATGCGGCCAAAAATAAATTTTAAAAAAATTGATTAAAGAGAACCTATCATTTGATACCTTGTTTTCCAATTACAAGCTCCCCAGTAATTCAGGCTCTTCATTATCAGATTATCTTCATTATCTTCATTCAAAGATGTAGAAAACTATATATCAGTTATTTGGACAATATAAACAGCCATTTTATAGCTCTTTTCAGGTCTGCTTTTGGGAGGGGTCAATTCCTATGCTTTTTTAATCTGTTCCTAACAGGGACTGTGTTACGAGTGGGGAGGTCTGGCTTGGCCGCAGTTCCTGTGAAAAGTAACTGGGCGTCTTTTTTTTTTTTGGAGTACAACTGCTTTACAATGGTGTGTTAGTTTCTGCTGTACAGCAAAGTGCGTCAGCCACAGGTATACATATATCCCCTCTTCCTTGGATTTCTTTCCCAATTAGGTCACCACAGAGCACTGAGTAGAGTTCCAATAGGGCATCTTACATAACTGTCAGTGATAAAAACCAGCAGTGTGGTGTGGGAGCTGTTACAGACCTAGGCTTCTGAAAGGGGCCTGAGGGTATGACTTTCTTGCTGTGCCTTGTGCATCTAGATCACATCCAGCATATTGTATTTACGGTGGGGGACTGAGGTTTGAGCTGGACAGTGACAATATAGGAACAGGTGACTAGGACAGCAGTGAGTCTAGAAGTCCTGTCAGTCATTGAACAGTTGAAAGAACTGAAGATGTTTTGCTTAATAGGCATCCTAGGTTAGCTCAGAGGAATCCACATGTGAAAGAGGGAGTAGACCCTCAGACTGCAGACCTTGGAAAGCAATGAGTTGGGGGTTCTTTTTGGTTTAATATAATAAGCGTGTGTGTGTGTGACATGATATATATATATATATATATATATATATATATATATATATATATATATATATATATATAGTTATTGGGATTTTCTAGTAATGGAATAGAGCTAGAGTGGAGTTAGTTTCTGGTCACTGAAGGTATTTAAGCTGAGGTTGGATGGATCCCTGCCTAGAGGTAGTATAAAATGCATTTCTTCACTGGATTCATTCATTCATTCACTCACTCACTCACTTTTTATTTGGTCCTTCCTGTGTGCTACGGACTGTGCCCAGTGCTGAGGAGACAGAGATCAATACTGTGGGCAAGAGGTTGGATTACATGACTTCAGAGATCCCATTATGGCTGTGGCTGAACGAAATTGCTTGATGCTTCAGTTTCTTTTGCCTTAATAAAAGAGCAGATATCTGACTTGCGTATTACTCTGCCTTTTAAACACTCCAGCGTGTTACTATCACATTTCTTCTGTGATGTGGAGTAATGCTGCATATTACTCGCTGCAAGTAGGCCTTTAACTTATGTGCATGACAGTGTTTTTCATGGCAAACGTTTAATTCCAGGCTGACTTCAAAAAGATTCAAAAATTATAAAGTATCATGAGAGAACATAATGCTTATTAAATGTAAGGTGATATTATTAATGTTGTTGGGAGTTCATTGAACTTAAAACGTATATGGAAGAGTCAGGTTCTAAAGTCACACTTATTTTTTTGAGAGGAGTTACAGTTTGTATATACTGAGATCTTGAATCTCCAAACCTTACTATTTGTAGATTGACCGTATATCTAGACGGATTCTATTCCTGCTTGTAGAGATCGGATAGTACCAGGAGAAGCAGAGATGCCAAGAACAAAGTGTGCAGATTTGGAGGTGATATTGGGGTCTCTGTACGTTTCGGCCCATCAAGTAAGGCCAGCTGTTCATTTGTTTCCTGTCTAGGTTTGGAATTCACCCAGTTGCGGGCCGGATGCCTGGTCAGCTTAATGTGCTGCTGGCTGAGGCTGGGGTGCCATATGATATTGTGTTGGAGATGGATGAGATCAACCATGATTTCCCAGGTAAGCGACGGGGATAATGGTGAAGTTTAGGTGTTCTTAGTATGAATAGAGTGATGCCAGTCTTAGGGCATAAATTGTGGGATTACTGAAGACCTACTAGTCAGATGAAGAGTAACCTGCTCCTAGTAAGGCTGCGGTTGAAATTAAATAAGCGAAAGACAGTACTGAAAAAGGTGCAACAGATTTGTAAGCAGCATGGGTAATTTTCTCCCTCTGAGGAGAGCTGAAGGATGGGGAAAATCTTGGGAGGCAGTGCAGTGGACTGCGTTGCAGAGGGATTTGGAACAGACCTGGCTTTGGAATCCAGGTCCTGAGTCTCATTTGCTTGTGGCCTTGAACTAGGTACTCAGCCTCGGGTCCCTCATTTATAAAATTGCTTCCGCTGATGATTTAGGCTCTGATTCTTGCCAGTGTCTGAGATTTTACTGGTTTTCAGTTGTACCACCTCATGGTCAGTAAGTAGTTTTCTGTTTTCTTTAAAGTACTAGGACTTCACTAGATAAGGTGTTGGACTTTGTGGCTGTCACTGGGTAGATGTTGAATGCTAATGACGTTTGGCCCAAGATCATGTTTGTTAAAATTAAACCAGTTCCCTCTGGCACGTATCCACTGTAACTGTTTATTAGAGAAAAATAATGAAATTGTGTGTATGTCTAGATTCACATGGCATTTTTGGCAGAGTTCTAAGGTACCTTATATTATGATCCTTAAAGAGGGAATTTAGACCATTTTAATTTTATGCCCCCTTTCAGATTTCACTGTTGCTAAATTATGTGTGAAACCTGCCAGTTCCAGGAATTATGGACACAGCTTTAATATAGTACAGACTCTTAGACCATTTTCTTTTAGACATTGAATTGCATATTAAGTAGTCATTTTAAAAGTTGAAAATGGAATGCAGATCTTTTTTTTTAACATCTTTATTGGAGTATAATTGCTTTACAATGTCGTGTTAGTTTCTGCTGTATAACAAAGTGAATCAGCTATACATATACATATATCCCCATATCTCCTCCCTCTTGCGTCTCCCTCCCACCCTCCCTATCCCACCACTCTAGGTGGTCACAAAGCACGGAGCTGATCTCCCTGTGCTATGTAGCTGCTTCCCACTAGCCATCTATTTTACATTTGGTAGTGTATATATGTCCATGCCACTCTTTCACCTCGTCCCAGCTTACCTTTCCCACTCCCTGTATCCTCAAGTCCATTCTCTACGTCTGCATGTTTATTCCTGTCCTGCCCCTAGGTTCTTCAGAACCATTTTTTTTTTTTTTTTTTAAGATTCCATGTATATCTGTTAACATACGGTATTTGTTTTTCTCTTTCTGACTTACTTCACTCTGTATGACAGACTCTGGGTCCATCCACCTCCCTACAGATAACTTCATTTCTTTTTATGGCTGAGTAATATTCCATTGTACATATGTGCTACATCTTCTTTATCCATGTCACAAAGAAAGAAAACTATAGACCAATATCACTGATGAACATAGATGCAAAAATCCTCAACAAAGTACTAGCAAACAGAATCCAACAACACATTAAAAGGATCATACAGCATGATCAAGTGGGATTTATCCCAGGAATGCAAGGATTCTTCAATATACGCAAATCAGTCAATGTGATATACCATATTAACAGATTGAAGGAGAAAAACAATATGATCATCTCAATAGATGCAGAAAAAGCTTTTGACAAAATACAGCACCCATTTATGGGAGTGCAGGTCTTTAATGTTACTGGCAAGATCATTTTGGGATCATAAAAGAGCTATAAAGTCAGATTAGGTAGATCCATTGAGGGGAGGGAAAGCATAATAATGCAAGCTCCAGTCAGGGTGCTCAGGTTCAGATGCAGGACCTATTGCTTTTAAGCTGTGTGACATTGGCTAAGTTACTGAACCTCTCTGATAAAGCTCTTTGTACAGTGCCTAGCACAAGTATTTGTCCTATAAATATTAGCTTCTGTTGTTGTTGTTATAAAGTAAGGTCACCATAATTTGCCTGAAAGTAAAAGTGACCCTTTTAATTTTTATATTTTCTTTTATTATGAAGACACTGATTTGGTCCTTGTAATTGGAGCTAATGACACTGTTAATTCAGCGGCTCAAGAAGACCCCAACTCTATTATTGCAGGCATGCCAGTCCTCGAGGTCTGGAAATCAAAGCAGGTAAAGTTTCAGACTTGTGTGTCATTCTAATAATTAAAGGTCTCTTAAAACACATACACAGAACTTTCCTTGGTCACTTGATGAGAAATGATGATGCCTTTTAGGAGGCTCAGGAGTTAGAGTAGATTTAGGGTCCAGCTCTCTATATCCAGCTCCTGTCTGTTCTGTGGTCACCAGAGAACCTGAGTGAATGCCCTGATCTCGATTAGAACTAAAAGAGATTATCTGGATGGATTAACACAATCTGTAACTACAGCTGAAAAAGGACCTGTGAGCTTTTGGGATGAGTCTGGCTGAATTCCAGGCTGAGTCCAGTGAAGCAAATGGCTTCCCTCCAGGACAGTGAGTCAGTATCATCGCCTTCACATACGAAGATGAACACATTTTTTCATTTAAGTTTTTTGAAAGGGAATTTGTATGTTATGGAGTGTACAGAAGAAAGGTTATTTAGAAAACCAAACAATAACATGGAAGGAAGCAAGCCCTGCTCACAGCACATTACTTCTGAAAAAGCTGATTGCTAGATTGTAGAGAACGCAAACGCTTATAAATTTCCCTCTGCCCCGACTGTGGGCAAGTCTCTTTACCACTCTCAAGTCATATCTGCGTTTTCAGAATCATTATAACGTAACGTATATTTTCCCTTTAATTTGTCTCTCTTTATTGTAAATGTGTGAGTTTTCAACATAGTATTTGTGGTGAGTGAGTAGATATGACATGCACTTGTTCATGTGTATATGGACAGTTGCATTGATCACCAATATTTGAGTTTGTAGGGTACATTACTGTATCAATGGTATATGGAACATGAATAAATTTGCTCTGCTTCCATTTTTGAATAGACTGCGTATCCTAAAAGACCATAGAAAGGCTTTTCATTTCATGAAGAATTGACTTGATATTCAACAGGACAGCAACATCCACAATCCGTGTAATTGTAAATGTGTAGAACACATCAGTATTAGAGATGGATGGACTTACCCCTTCATTTTTCTTCGTGGAAGCATTCTATTAGTCATTAGCTCTGTTCTGTGACACACTAGATTGCTCTTTGGGTTCTTGTCTTATATCCTTTCTGTCTCATATCCTTTACTTTAAAGCAATGGACTAAGAATCATACCATTTTCCCACTCAACTACATTTATCTTAGGATGGGTAGTAGAAGCTTATGCACTAAATTTGTTCTCTTTAGCCCATTCAGAGAAAGATGCTTGCTTTTCTGACTAGAAAATGTTATACATAGTCTTTATAGAGAAAAGCACTGAGAAAAAAAATCACTTATCACTTGGAGATATACTATTGTTAACATGACCTTTTCTCTAATGGATATAAGAGTATGGGCACATTTAAAGAATTAAAGTTAATACAGAGTAAACATGCATTTAAAACTACTCCTTGTGTATTTTAAGTCTTTGTAGTAAAGAATTAGTAGTGGTACCTGCTTTGTTCAAAGTCAGGGCAGAGCAATGTTTGTTTGCAGAACAAGTCCTGGCCAGGTCTGTTAAATACACCGTCTCACTTAATCTTTGGTTCTTAGGTCATTGTTATGAAGAGGTCCTTAGGTGTTGGCTATGCTGCAGTGGACAATCCAATCTTCTACAAACCTAACACAGCCATGCTTCTAGGTGATGCCAAGAAGACGTGTGATGCCCTTCAGGCGAAAGTTAGAGAATCCTACCAGAAGTAAAACATAAAGATCAAGCTGTTGTCTAACAAAGCCACCTCTTCACTTGTGGGAACAGGCAAATAAGTTATTAACATATACAGCTGATACACATCTATATCAGAGCTCTTGAAAGAAAAGGAAGACTCTGAAGAAAGCAAAGCAAATACAGGGAAAATTTTCAAGAGCAGCAGTCCCTCAATTTTAAAAAAGGATTGACAAGTCTAAATGTCTTCCTGTGCATAGTTTTTGTGTTATGAATTCCAAAAGTATTTTACACAAGGAGAAGGAACAGCCTCATTTTAGATGTAATCCATTTGGATTTTCCTCAACAGTCAGCAGTGTTTTAAGAAATTAAGTCTTTATGATTTTTTAGGACTTATATTATACATAGATTTGAAAAAATCTGACTCAGTGTAAACATTACAGCCACCTGCATTTATGTGTTTTCAACAAATGTGACTAATTTGAAACTTTCATCAACTCTTGAGCTGTCCTCTTACCATTTAACCATAATCTGAATTAAACATATCAAATCAGTTTCAATTTTTCAAACTGTACTTCTGATTCTATATTTCAGGGGTGTATTTTCTCACTTCTATTTTAATACATTAAAGGACTAGATAATCTTTCAGAGATGCTGGAAACAAATTATTTGCTTTGTATGTTTCATTAGAACACCAATGAAACATATAATTTGAAATCAGCATTAATTGTATTTTTTAAACCCCATTTCCAATTGGAGATCTCTCTAATTTCAGTCAATTTATAATGTGTAGTACTGTGTTAAGTGCACTTGAATGGAATTCAACTATTTGACTAATAAAATGAGTTCACCATGTTTGCATAGTGATGTAGCAACTGTCTCTGGTGACGAAAGGTTAAACTCAAGTAATTCTGCCTGTTGTTAATATCTGAGGAAGATTTTGCTACCATGAAATAGATGAGATTAATCTGTTTAACTGCTTGGAAGAATAATTTTTTTCCCAAATCAGAGTGTGTTTTAAGGTGTTATGTAAATGATAACATTTGAGAGAAATGGTGGCACTTTTTAGCTACCTCTTTGTTTAAGCGCCAGTAAAGATTATGTCTTTTTAGCACCAGTAAAGATTATGTCTTTTGCAGTAAAAGTGTAGATTTTCTTCGTGACTTTGCCATTATGCCAAAATCTCTGTATAGGTTGAATGTGTGAAGAATATTTGGAATCTCCCTCTCTATATATAATTAATTTGGCATTAAGTTTCTTGAAACAATTATTAACATGTAAAAAGTATCTCTAAATCAGAAAAAGAAATAACTGGTGTGAAATTTTTTACTATAATACTCATGTTTATTGAGTTTAAAACTCATAGTATTTGTTGGTTTAGTAATCAGTTTCTTTCTTGCTGTGCCTGAGATTAAGATCTATTTGTGTGTGCATGTGTTTTAAATCAGGAAAGACTCCTTTTTAATTTTTAAGTGGAAAATGCAATTTGTTAATGGATCTCAGGTCATTTGTAACCTCAAGACTGAATTATATCATGAAAGTTCTATTAGAAGAAAGTAAATAGTATCTTGAGTCATGCCCTTTTCCTTTTCTCAAAGTAGTTGTAGGTATATCTGGGAAGCAGCAACTTGGATTTTTTTTTTTTTGAGATAATTCCTGCATTCAATTTAAATTAAAATAATTATACTTGGATTTATTTCCATCATTTGTAGTAAATATTTTTCTATATTTTAAAAATTTAGGATGATCTCATTTCTTTGGTACTTGCTAATAATCCTTTGTCATTCAGTTGTGTTAATTGAATTGAAAATTCATGCTCTGGTTGGTTTTATTTTACTTTATTGTTTAAGTGATTTAAGGGATTTTTGGATATTTAATTTCTTAAAGTAATACTCCAAAAGATTGTTGATCTTGAGTTATTAATTATGGTGAGGTCTAAAAGCAACAAAAATAATTTTCGTTCATCTTATTTTATTATTCCTCCCTTTCTGATAAGTCATATAACTGGTAAATAATGACTTATTTTTATTCTGTATTGATCTGTTGTTCACTATGTCTTTTTGAAATTCAACTAGAAATAATTTTTTTTTTTTTTTTTTTTTTGCGGTACGCGGGCCTCTCACTGTTGTGGCCTTTCCTGTTGCAGAGCACAGGCTCCGGACGCGCAGGCTCAGCGGCCATGGCTCACGGGCCCAGCCGCTCCGTGGCATGTGGGATCCTCCTGGACTGGGGCACGAACCCGTGTCCCCTGCATCGGCAGGCGGACTCTCAACCACTGCGCCACCAGGGAAGCCCTAGAAATAATTTTTTAAAAATCCATTATACCCTACAATCTGTTACCAAAAAAAAAAAAAAAGGCAGTAAAGCGCTAACATTGATTTGTCTTTTTGCCCTTATTAACCATCCTTTATTTTCTCATGTTTGTCTTAATTTGGGAGTTTGTGTTTAAGTTACGCATCCAACTAAGGAATAGTATATAGTAGATGTATAAGTTTTTATACATTCTATCTATCTATCTTGATTTATCTATCTAACCTTGGACAGTTTTCTGGTACATAAATCTCTTTATCATTCTATATGCTCTTCTTTCTAGGGTTGTAATAGAGAGACTAATAGAGAGGACTAATCTGTTCATGCAGTAGATTTTCAGTTTTTCCTGAGCCAGTGAATATCAGTTAAGTATTTGGTAATGAATCTGGAAGGTGGGCCTTGGCCTTTCTGATTCCATTTAAGTCATTACCCTAACTTTCAGATTTTACTGTTTTCCTATCCAACACAAATATGGGATATATTATGTATCATTTAGCTTTAGGGTTTAATTCAATTTATCTGATCCCAAAGCCTTAGTTTGTATAATTAATAACTTATAACCCATATGTTCATCTGACTTAGAGGCAAATTTTCTAGTCCCCTAAGGCATAAGTCTTTTTAATTAAGGCATTTTAGTACTGGAAAGTTGGACAGCTCTTTTGTATAGATAGGGGAGAATAGTTCAGATATCTAATTTATAGCTCTTGCCAGTTTTTGAGAGTCTTTGCCAACAAATATTACTGGGGCAGAATGTAAAAAACAAAAACAAACCCAAAACTTTACTCCAGTGGCAGCAACTTTCATAATCCAGCTGCTCTTTAGAGTCTCAAGGGAAAGAAGAATTAGGTTAATTAACAAGGAGAAAAAAAAACAAAACTTTTTTAAGTGAAATTTTTGAAGTGTTGATTTACTAAGGCAGCAAAAATAGTAACATTTGAATTTCAAAGCACTCAAGATTGCTGTTCTTAAACTCTTATTTCTTAGATTTATGTATTGGGCTGAGGAATTGAACCATTTTCTTCACTATTTAAGTAATTATAGACGTTTAACATGGTATATACTGTAAGTCTGGATGCAGATCTTTCGGATGCTGGTAAAATAGTGATATAGATGATGAGACGGTAATTAGAATGACCAATATTTGAAACTGTTACATATAATGATTAAGATAGTGGTAGGAAAAAACAGTTGGATCATAGTAGATAATTCATTTGGGGGAAGAGTGGAAAACCATATTGGATCTCGGTCATGTTGATTGTCAAAGCATATGACTGCCTTGTTCTATATGAAATATTTGTACTTCATATTCTTGCCAAAGATTACAGCCTTGAGCTCTGCTTATCAGTTCTTTCCAAAAGCCATCTGTGAAGAATCATACTAATGGAAAGATTGCTTAAATGATATGGAGTCCAGTTTGCCCCTGGATATTTCAAATTTCACTCATAGACCAACTTCTTCAGAGAACTGGGTGCTTGGGCTGCATTGTCTTGGTCACTGTGAGTAACAAAGACATGAAGGCACTGGAATGGAGAGGGTGCTGGTGAGTTCAGGGGGGAAGTCCATGTGGCAGCAGTGGACTGGCAGGGACCAGAAGTGGTTGTCATGGACTTTGAGAAGAATTGAGGAAGGGATGTGGATTTGGGATATGCAGGTGACACCTGAGGTGATGGTGGCCAGTTCCTTCCCTTTGCAATGGAGAGAAGTGAAAAGGGGAGTGAGAACTCAGCAGGGGGCCAAGGGTGCTCCTGTTTCCTCTACTATAAAGATGGAAGAGGAATATCTGATAAACTTTTTCTCATTCTCCTTCCTGTTGCGTTTGGGAAGATGAAAAACACAGCAGCAATGTGATCTGATGTACGGGATAGTAAAAACCCATGGAATGAGTCATTTAGGAATTGAAATAAGGCCATTTTTTCCCCCATCCTCCTACTTTGTTTTTGGTTTACAGTAGGAAAAGCAGAACTTGGAAACTTCTACAGTAAGGTATAGGACTACATTTAGCCTGTGAACTTTGATTTAAACCAGTCCTTTCCTGGAACTGATTTTCCAAATGCCAGTGAGTTGCTCTCCACCAGCCTTGGCTTTTTTCTTGCTTCTTTCTCCCAATTAGGGAGTGCGCTTTCCGGAGCTTAATACAGTGGCTAAACCAGTACAGCAGAGTCTTGTGCTGGTTAATTCTACTCAGACCTTGTGATTCTAGTCCTCTACTGCACACACAGGGTTAGAACTGAAAGGTCACATCTAAACCTCTCCAGAGAAATGGAAGAAAGTGTGACTAAATACATAACTCCTTTGAATTATGTCAGCAGGGTGATGATTTTTTCCCCAGAGGGATGAAACAGAATGTCATGGCTTTATCTTTAGAATGTTTCGTCACTACTCTCCAAGTTTACTGGAATGCTATGCTTCAGAAATCACGCCTTCTAGAAAAGGCCTTTGAAAGCTTTCAGGGCTTTACTGATTCATGGAAAATTTTATTCTTGCAAATTATAGTTAGCTCTGTGGTTTTGTCCCATTAGGATATATATGGGCATGGAAGCTTAGGCATACTTCAGGTCCACACCCTCGTGTCTGGGGATAACTGCTTCATTAGTGTTGGGTAGAATTATAGTAACTTGGAAACATGGTCTCATAAAGATTAGAATGATCATTGTAAATGAGACTAATAGAACATTTAAAGACTATGGCAAAAAATCTTATGAGGATACTGTATACATAAGAATTTCAGAGTTCCTATACTGGCTTTGGTCCTTGCTGTAATGCGTCTCACCCAGAATACTGTCCGTGAAAGTAGCAACAAAGGTGGATTTTAGTGATGAACCCAGATTGAATAGTTGGATAGCAGTGTCACTATGAAAGATGTTACTGTTTTCTACATAATGAATCACTTTTGGTCATGCTTATTACACTTCTGGAGTGTGTCACCTTTTGGTAAATTAAGCCATTTTAATAAATATATTACCATGCAGGGCAGAAGGAGGGAGGGGGGTGCATTTTTATGTGTGTTACAATTGACTTCTATTCAGTATTTAGGACTCATTATCTTGAAGCTTATCTTAGCTTTTACAAAAAAATTTTAGATAGCAAGACTCTGCGTTATAGTTCACTTTAGTAGCTCAGTGAGTGGGTAATAGTAACAGCTGTTAGTTAATGATGCTCATTTTGTGCTAGACAGCCTCCTATCAACATCCTGAGGGTTTTCAGTGCATTCTGCCATGTGGTAGAGTGGGACTTAAACCCAGATCTGGCTGACAGCCAGCAGGTCCACTACCCACCCTGTTGATGTTTGTTAAACAAAAATAGCTGAAGGAAAGGACAGCACTCATGAAAGGGAAGATCCACATCATTAGAAACTATTTAAATACTTTTTATTTGTTTGTTTTGGTTTTTTTGCGGTACGCGGGCCTCTCACTGTTGTGGCCTCTCCCGTTGCGGAGCACAGGCTCCGGACGCGCAGGCTCAGCGGCCATGACTCACGGGCCCAGCCGCTCCGCAGCATGTGGGATCTTCCCAGACCGGGGCACGAACCCATATCCTCTGCATCGGCAGGCGGACTCTCAACCACTGAGCCACCAGGGGAGCCCTTAAATACTTTATAAAAAAACCCATTTAAAATTTCAGCAAGAAGATGCCAACCACTTACAGGAAGAAATGTGAAACAAGTGCCTACTCTCTTTATATAGCGTAACAGAAGTTGCTGGTTATCCAGTCAGGATTTGTCCTTCCACTCATTCTCTCTTTTTGCCTCATACACAAAAGCCTAAATCCTGAGGATGCCTCCTATTCAGGAGCAGAATAAAGGAGACTTTGGAGTAGGTGCTCCACTTTCCAGGGTTTTGCTTTCCAGGACCATACTTGCTATATTTCCTTGCCTGCTTTGACCTCCGGCACCTTCCCACCTGACAGCTAGTCAGGCCACAGTTTTTTTGCTGGGAATTTTCACAAACTGGCTTTATTTTTCTATAAATGAAGTTAATTCCTCAGACCTCCCACGTTTGCTGGTGGTGGAAACTTGACCTTAATTCAGGGCGTTTCGTCCTCCTACTCTTGGGGGCACATCTTCATTCAGAGGCAAAGCGGGGTGGAAGTCTGGCATCTTCTGAAATGTATATTGTCTTGTCTAGTCCTGGTTACTAATATATTTGCATATTGACATCCTCTACTAAATGAAATCAAAGAAGTTACAAGATTGTTTAAAGCAATGTGGAATGGGGAGGAAGAAATACATAAGGTGAAGGATATGATAATCTCAATGTATTTTGGCAAATTTCTCCTATTACTATTTATATTTGGGGTGAAACTTTAAAAATAAAATACAATTTATATTTGGGGATAAACTTTTTCTCCTTTGTGTGAAAATGGAATATTAATGTTATTTCCACAAAGAAAGAAGTAGGTGCTCTACTGTTTAAATAATTTGAAATGGAATTGATCCAAATGATTCCAGCAAAGAAGTTTTAAGGAGGAGTCATTTAATTATTCTCCTGAGAAAACCTGAATTGCTTCAGAAATCTGTATTTTTAAAAATTTAGTGAGACATTGAGTTGTTTTGGGGAAGGGTTTTTTGTTTTGTTTTTTTCCTCCCTGCCCTGTGAGGAATGTAAAGTGCTCTATCATCTAATTTCTGTTAGTTTATCAGCAGTGCTTTGGTGTTAAGTCTATAGCCAAAAGTTGAAAAGAAGCATTCGTTCATAGTCGGAGCACATCTGAAACAATGCAAGGTCGAAACACAGCTCTTTTGATAATTAGCGTCTTTTTAAGGACACAGGTTAGCGTTTCTATCCCAACTAATTTTTTTTGTCCTGATGAAATATTTTTTTAGAAATAGTGATTTCTGTGTATGTATGTTTTTTTTTTTTTTGCGGTACGCGGGCCTCTCACTGTTGTGGCCTCTCCCGTTGCGGAGCACAGGCTCCGGACGCACAGGCTCAGCGGTCATGGCTCACGGGCCCAGCCGCTCCGCGGCATGTGGGATCTTCCTGGACCTGGCTACGAACCTGTGTCCCCTGCAACGGCAGGCGGACTGTCAACCACTGTGCCACCAGGGAATCCCCTGTGTATGTTATTAATTGTAATTTTCAACTGGTGAAATTGGAAAACAGAGCATCGCAGTCTTCCTGTAATTACCCTGTGGCAGATGGAACAACAAGAACTATATCTTCTTTCAATTAACTATTTTTTTCTTACATTATGGGTGCTTGGTTGTTTCAATAATGTTATGGTTCCTATTTTATGCGTAAGCTTTTGTGCCTCTGGAATAGTATTTTCCCCCCATGGAATTGCAGGAAATTGAGCAAAACAAAGAAGGTATTAAATCACGGCTATTTAAAGCTGCCATGATTTAGTATTTTCATGCTACCACTTGCAATAGACTACAAGGGAGAACATGGGGCCATAAGGAAGAGCTTAGCGTAATTGGTGTTCCCAAAGTAACTGAGCCTGAGGATGAGAGGGCTTTGTCAAGGTGGAACAGAGCGTGAGAAGAGTCACTGAGCATGGGGGACCATTTACTTCTGTGGTATGGGGAGGAAAAACCCCTGGGAAGAGAGAGACCAAAGGAGCATTTTATGAGATGGGTGAAAGCCAAACTACTGTAGATTCCAAATATGGAGGTAAGGAATGTCAAAGGAGAGAAGAATCAGTCATTGGCGTGATATTTTTGGAAGGGATGTGGAGTAAGGAGTTGCAATTCAAAGTTAAAGAAGCCATAAAAAGAGCTAATGGTAGCAGTAATGACATTTTCTAGATTAGAAGATGATGTGAGAAATTGCTTATACTTGAAATGTTCTGAATTCTGTCCCCTCCACCATTGACTTGGTTTGGCCTCTTCTCTGTAAATATAAGTTACGGAGGTAGCTTATAGAAGAGAATCATTGCCTGGGGAAGAGTAGGAAATTCTGGTGAGCATTTGCAGAGAAGTGTTCTGGAAGATAAATGAGAGATGATTAGGCACACAGGGAAGGAACAGGTAAATATTTAAATGGAGGAGAAAGCATGTGAAAATTAACTGAATCAAGAAAATTCAAAGGTAGTCATTCTCTTCCAATGTGGATCACAATATAGTTTTTTTATTAAGTGCTATTAATGTTTTAAATAAAACTTGTGCTAGAGGACGAGTATTTTCTAGGTTATTTGTGAGGAGGAGGCTGGGGGTCATGACTGTTGAAATAATCACTTTTTTTTTCTTAAATTATGGGTGCTTGGTTGTTTCAATAATGTCATGGTTCCTATTTTATGCATAAGCTTTTTGACAAATAGCCATTTGTCAATTTTGCTTTCCTTATGCTGCTTTCAAGCAAAAGTAAAATAAAAATAACATTCCTAGGATTTTTCACAATGTTCCTTACATAAGTCATTGAAGTTATGATGATCAAAACATCTCATTTAATGACTTCAACATTTCTCCTAACAAATATTAAAATTAGGTGAATCACATTTCACCACCTTTTACAAACAGATTGAATGGTAGATTCAGTTAGTGATTCTCCTAATAAATGATTCCTTTTTCCAGAGGACATCATTTACTACCATGGGGGATTTAAAACACTTGTAAAATCTGTCTTCTTTGTGGCAGAGAGTGGGGGTGTGTGGGGAGAATGTTTGAACATTTGATAAAAAGAGAAGGCTAAATTTTTTTTTTTTTTTTTTTGCGGTACCCGTGCCTCTCACTGTTGTGGCCTCTCCCGTTGCAGAGCACAGGCTCCGGACGCGCAGGCTCAGCGGCCATGGCTCACGGGCCCAGCTGCTCCGCGGCATGTGGGATCTTCCTGGACCGGGGCACGAACCCGTGTCACCTGCATCAGCAGGCGGACTCTTAACCACTGCGCCACCAGGGAAGCCCAAGGCTAAATATTTTTAGTGATGCTTTGGTGTAGTATATGCTCACATACAGAGAAATACAACATTTTTAGGAATTCAAAGAGCACTCATTCTTGCATGTGGGGATCAGTCCTTCTCTGACTCTGCTTTGGGCAGTGGGGCATTAACGAGTGACGTGCAGACAGAGTCTTGATAAGTGCCTGTGCCTTGGGGCTTGGCCTTTTTGAAAGTTCCCTCCTGGGAGCCTGTTGCCTTGGTATAAAGAAGCTGGGCTGAATCACGAGAGGCAACTTATAGAGAGTCTTGGAGGATTGGTGTTGTCTTGGACTTACCAGCTGAAGGCAGCTGCATGAGCTACATCCATGGGGCAGGAGAACCACCAGCTGAACCTTGCCAGAATGTCTAACAAACAGAATTCTGTGAAATAACAAATTGTTGTTTGGATGTGGTTGGTTACACTGAAACAAACTATGACAAAGCATTAAAAGCAAACTTGGTTCCCTTTTTTTTTTTTTTAAACTATGCATTAACTTAGTTCTGACTATTCCTTTTTCTACCCCTTCCTTGGATTCCTTATTTCTTTCCATTGTCTCCACTTCCCCTTTTCCTGTGGAAGCATGATGGTCATTCTTCTAGGCAGCATGAGTTGGGAGACACTTGGAAACCCTGCTTACCCCAGAATATCTTCCTTATCAGTCTGTCCTCGTGCTTGAATCTTCAACATTATTTAAATAATGATTTCCCCGCTAAGCTAAGAATTGACATCTCCAATGATGAACATGCAACTAACTGGACACATAGCATTATTCTTTGTCATTCACTACTGAGCCAGGATTAGTTTGTTAGTTTCCTTTCCCAAGAAAGGGCTAAAGGAAAGCGACTGCTACCAGGCCCTTGCTTGCCAGAGGGCCTTGCCCACACGTTTACTCCTGCCTGCTAGGCTCTCCCCTGATTTTGCCATCCAGTTAACTATGACTCTTCCTTCAGCTCTTGACTCCATTGATACTTTCTTAGGGAAGTGTCCCAGAACGCCCAATTAAATCAGTTCTCATGTTATATGTATGCATAGAACCAAATATCTCTTCTTCAGAGAAATTTTAATTCAACTTTTTTTTATATGTAATTATATTTGTACCTCCTGGAAGTATAAGCTCCAAAGGGATAGAGATCTTGTCTAATTTTGCCCACTGTAGTATCGTCAATACTTAGCATATATTCTGACATCTGGAACATATTCAATACATATTTGTTGAATGAATGAATGAATGAATGAATGAACTGAGATTCTGAACAATTAAATCTTCTCTTACCTCTGTACTTTAGAAATTTTTGTGCCTGGACTGGATGTTTCGTTACTGTTGTGGGCAAGAAAGCAGGCACATGGCATTCTAAAAGCTCCATGAGATATTTCAAGAGGGGAAATAAAAGCTAAGAGCGCTACGGTGAAACTAAGACTTATTAGAGCAGTGTGGACTCCCTTACAATGCCTCTTCATTTAAATTCTAACCCATGGATAAAAACATTCCCAGAAGCAAGAAAACTAATAAGAGCTGACATGAGTACTAGCATGCATTGTAAAAACATCACTGGGCTGCCATAAAAATTATTTCTGTTTTTCCATGTGATAATAGTTAAAAGCTTCCTTTTCTTTTATAATTAAACAATTTTGGATTTATGAAGGAAGAACTATAATGCTTTTTTAATTGAGGTATAATTGCCATATAACATTAGTTTCAGGTCTACCACATAATGATTCTATATTTGTATACACTGTGAAATGATCACAATAAGTCAGAACTGTAATGCTTTAATACACTTTGCAGTTCTCAGATTTATCTTCATTAAAGTCTGTAATAATTAAGTTGAACAGAAAAAATGCTTAGAGTGGGCTTACTAATATGAGCAGAAAAAGGAAGTATTGGAGCTTTATGTTTTATTTTAACATTGCTATTCTGACTTTGAATGGGTTGAGCAAGAAGAGCAATCATGGGGCTTCCCTGGTGGCGCAGTGGTTGGGAGTCTGCCTGCCGATGCAGGGGACACGGGTTCGTGCCCTGGTCCAGGAAGATCCCACATGCCATGGAGCGGCTGGGCCCGTGAGCCATGGCCGCTGGGCCTGCGCGTCCGGAGCCTGTGCTCCGCAACGGGAGAGGTCACAACAGTGAGACGCCCGCATACCGCAAAAAAAAAAAAAAAAAAAAAGAACAATCATGATTTAACCAATATTCCACTTATGAATAGCATTTTTATAATTCTTTGAGGGCTGTGAGTCAAAAGCCTCCAGTTTTATTTCTTTAGGGATAACTGCTATATGTTCTTCAATTTAGAATATTTGGGAAGTAATTGACCAGGGGAAGCATTTCCCAAAATGTGATGGGAATGGCAGGTAAGAGAAAAATAGGTTCTATGGTTATAGAAGTTTAGAAATGCTGGATTAAACAAAATTCAATGGTAGTTTTCTCTTTTTAATCACAGGACTGATATGTGCTGTAAATCTCCAAGAAGGAAGGATATAATATACAGCATTTACCATTGTCATCTGATCACTGAATTTTTAAATTTAATTAAGCATTTTTATTTATTTATTTTTTGCTTAACATGTTCTTTGGAATTTAAATGTATTCTGCTAAACACTTTGGGACATATAACCCAGAGAGAAGTCTCCTCTTACACATATGGGAAGGTATAGAAATTTACCAAACCCCTGGTGACATATTTCTCTCCTGTCGTTTCCCTTAACCACAGCCCTATGAGCCTCCTGTTCTAGGAACTACTTAACTGTGTTTCTGTTCCTACAACTGTGCTAATTATAATAACAGCTAAAACTCATTGAATACTCCCTATGTGCCTGGCATGATTCTAAAGATTTTCAATGTAATAACTCATTAATCACAACAGAACAATCCTTTCAGTAGGTATCCCATTTTACAGATGTGGGAGCTCAGAGTTCAATTAATTACGTAGGTGGTGGAGTCAGGATTTGAACCTGGGCTGTCTGGCTCCACTCTGAACCAAGTACTATGCTGTCATAGAACTGATTTGCCAACTAACTTTTTTTTCTTATAAATTTATTTTATTTATTTATTTTCGGCTGCGTTGGGTCTTCGTTGCCGTGTGCGGGCTTTCTCTAGTTGTGGTGAGCAGGGGCTACTCTTTGTTGCCGTGCGCAGGCTTCTCACGCGGTGGCTTCTCTGGTTGTGGAGCACAGAGAGGCTATAGGCATGCGGGCTTCAGTAGTTGTGGCACGTGGGCTCAGTAGTCGTGGCTTACGGGCTCTAGAGCGCAGGCTCAGTAGTTGTGGTGCACGGGCTTAGTTACTCCGCGACCTGTGGGATCTTCCCAGACCAGGGCTCGAACCTGTGTCCCCTGCATTGGCAGGCGGATTCTTAACCACTGCGCCACCAGGGAAGCCCATTTGGCAACTAACTTTTAGAAAACAACTTCTTGGTAAGTTGGGAACTATTTGTAATTTGTGAACTCTTTGGGATTCTAAACAAAAAAGCAAAGAAGTACAGTTTAATGTACCAGTTTGACATTCACTTAACATCATGCATGTGTTTGGCAGAGTCAATTTTTCCGAAAGATTTCTTCCCCTTTTACAAATACAGAATCTGTCATTTTGACATGGTGCCATGAGAAGGATCACTCCTAGAATATGAACTACTTGTTTTTAAGTGCAGGCTGCTCTTGAGTTTTCCTTTTCTTTCTTCCTCCCTCCCTCCCTCCCTCCCTCTCCTCCTTCCTTCCTTTTTCTTTCTCTCTTTCTTTCTCTCTCTCTCTCTCTCTTTGTTTCTTTCTAATACTGTAGCTGTAGATCTTGTTATGTACTTATGCATACATATCCATACAACAGGCTACAAATAATTCGACTACAAAAGCACATCGTGGTTCTGGTGTTAACTACTTCTCCTTCTTTACTGGAAAGTTATGAAGGCTGTTGTCTAGTCTGGTTTGGGCAGATTCTCTGTCCTGCCTCTATTTCTGGCTTTCCTTTTTGTTATTATCTGAGTTCTCCATTATCTTCTGAACTTCTTTATTTCATGCTAGTCCATGTTTCCTGTAGAGGTTGATGCTTTACAGTAGAGCTGATCAAATTTTTGCAGAAAATTGCCTTTCTATCCACAGTTTAGACTCCTCCTTTCTTTATACTAGCCCAATATTTCTGCTAAACTATTTTCTAGTTCCTCTATATTACCTTAGAACTAGTCTTTCTGATATGCTTATTTATATAATACATGTAAAATTAAAATAAAATACAAAACCATATGGATTATTAGGGGCAGAGCATAGCTGAAGCTGTATAATAATCTAAGGAAACTAATATTGCTTCTCAGTTTTAATTATAGTTTTGGTTTTTGCTCGCAATTGCATAAAATTAGCAAAGTTCTCTAAAGCAAGAGAACTTAACGTTAATCCAATACTAGTTTATCTTCTCTACTTAAATGCTATTTTCTTTCCTTTACCAGTCAGGCTCTCAAGTGGGTAGTTTACTTTTGCTCATACTCTTTTTAGGCCTCAAAAACCTTTGTTGTTGGTTCCTACCCTAATTATTTAGCAGAAATGACTCTCTTGAAAGTCAACCATGATGCCCTTATCACCAAATGTAAACCTCAGAACTCATTTTCTTGGACATCTCTAACATTTGACACCATTGACCAGCCAGTATGGAAAATGTCTCCTTTTTTAGGGTCCTACTACTGTAACTACTGTAATTAATTTAGCCTGTGAGCACATTACCTCTTTGACACTTATTTTTATTATATTGAACTTAACTAAATCCTTAACCCTTTCCTTACACAGGCTGCTGATAATTAATTTCTCTCCCATTTACACTTCTTTACTTTTCTTTTTTTTTTTTTTAACTTATTTGGGCCTATTTTCTTTTTTTAAAATATTTATTTATTTATTTTTGGCTGCGTTGGGTCTTTGTTGCCGTGCACAGGCTTTCTCTAGTTGCAGCGAGCGGGGGCTACTCTTTGTTGCGGTGTGTGGGCTTCTCATTACAGTGGCTTCTCTTTGTTGCAGAGCACGGGCTCTAGGCATGAGGGCTTCAGTAGCTGTGGCACTTGGGCTCAGTAGTTGTGGCTCGCGGGCTCAGTTGCTCCACGGCACGTGGGATATTCCTGGACCAGGGCTCGAACCCATGTCCCCTGCATTGGCAGGCGGATTATTAACCACTGCACCACCAGGGAAGTCCCTGGGCCTATTTTCTATCCTTGAGGATCAGGAACTTGAGTCTGCCATTCAAAGCGTTGGCTGTTACTTCTAACTTTGTGTCACCTGCAAGTATGGCATCAATTTTCTCATCGAATTCATTGAGAAGAAAAATATTTTCCTTATTTTGTAGGGCTTAGGACAAAACAGGACAACACATGCTACACACTCTTCTCCAAGAGAGTGACTTTGATTTGTTAATCAGGACATTTTAAGTACAAGCAGCAATAAATCTATTGAACTCACATTTCTTCACTTTTTGTCCAGAAGCGTATCTTTAAAAGCTTTGTTAAATGTTTTCCAAAAATACAGAGAAATAGGAAAGTGACTAACTTAATAAACATACAAAAATAGTTACAGGTTAGTTTTGGTAGCGTTTGTTTCCTATGAACTAATCATGATTCACACTCAACACTGTTCCCTTTTTAGATGCTTATAGTCTGAGATTTTAATAATTTGTTCTAGAATGTTGTTGAGGACAATTAGTATATTTCCAATCCATCATTTTCAATATCAACTTCTTGCCATTTCTGGAAGGTAAGGAATATATTTGCCCATGATCAGTCTTGTAGCATTTTTCCTGATTCCTCAAAGATGGCTGATGACAGAGTCATCAATCTCAAGGTGTGTTCTGAATTTATACTTGGATATAGTATGTACGAGTCCCATTTGGGCACATTGTAGAGAAGTTAGGAGGTTCTTTATAAAGTCTCCTACCTTTTCCAGCTAAAGTTCAATATACTTTACACAGAAGAATGGAAAATAGGATTCGAGGAGATCAACTTTGCCTCTGCTCCTTGTTATTATGGCATCAGCTACCATGGTTCGAAGACTTTCACCTCTCATGCTCTCATTTTTATCTAAATATGATTTAAAGAGCCTAGTTTATTGTTCTATTGTTCCACAATCTTGACCTCATGTTATATTTTACCTTCTTTGACAACTTTCTTATACCTGTGTGCCACTTTTAAAATACTATTCTTGATTATGAATCCTTTTATGATGTTTACTTCCTTTTAAAGTTTGAGATCCTAGGAATGCCGTACATTGTCTTTCTTGCATAAAATATACCCATAAGTATCAGCTAAGATTTCCAAGTTTTTTAAAAAATTAGGGCAAGAATCCAGAAACATCTTCAAACCAATTTGAATGCAGAATGCTTCTAGAATGTTCTGTTTCCCCACAATCGTCTACACTTGTCTAACTCCTATCTAATTTGACAGCAGTTTTCGAACTTATATTTGATTGATTGATGTAGTAATTATTTAAGTTGTGTAGTTAATATTGTGTAACTACAACTAAAACTGGCATAAACATATTTTGGAACAAAATCCAACTGCCTCTTGTTAAGCATCCAACTCAGCTGGTAGGAACAGATGTTCATGAGTGTTTAGAAAGCCTTCTAGCCCTAAGCATTCACTGTGCAGTGAGTATGAGTCAATATATTTTATAGACGTAATGGAGAGCTTTGGTTAATGTGGTGAGTTGGTTAAATGGAGGTTGATTAAGAGAGCATCTACTGTAGAATAAGATGTGTTCCTTGCCTTCTGAGGAAATTGCAAAATGGAAGCCAATTCTTTCTGACCCTTCTGATTAGAATTGATTAATTGTAGTATAGTGATTCTACACTACATTATACTCTATCATAACACCTGTAATACTTTGTTTCCCTAAAGTCTGTACTTACTAGACAATGGGCTCGTGGAGGGCAGAGATTGTCCTTGATAAATGATTAGGTGAATGTATTTAAGAGATCGTAATGTGATACATGAAAAGAAGGAGGAAAAAAGCAGAACGTGGGCTGATATAGAAAAACATATTTCAAAAGCCATCCAGGGTTATTGGTACTGTAAAATGTGCCATTTAAAATGCTGTCTAAGGACATATAGTCAACAGTAGCAGAAAGGCCAATGGAGTTGGAAATACAAAGCAAGCTAATTCTAATTTCTAAAAATTTAAAACAATAAGAAAGCTTGAAATACATATTTTAAACCTTAGCCATAATGTTTGCATTTAACAAATCTTCTGTTTGAGAACAGTGATATAAAATGGTGCTAACTTAGGCTTTATTAGTACAGATTAAATCCTGTTCACCAGGAAGAATCATTCTGTAGTTATTCTGTTTCTTCACTAGATGGTGCTTATGAGCTAATGAGAAAAAAGATTGAGTTCATGGTTTATTCATTTAAGGGGAAACACAAACTTGTGAATTAAATAGAATAAGGCAATAAAAAATTAGAAAAATTTAAGACAGCTCTTTACAGTTGTTAGACTACTCGGAGAAAAATCTCATCTTCCTTTCTGGTAAAAATGTTAAGCTCTAGGGAGAAAAAAAATTGTGCATTAAGATCATTAAATCACCAAATTCTGAAGGTTCTGTGGGCTGATTGTCCAAGTCTAGGGAACTAAAAAATTCTCCTTACTCTCCTTAAAATACAACATTAATCTTTGGCTGGAAGTAAAACCATTTAAATTGTTATATGATGACAGTATCATTTCATTTCATAATGTTATTTTGTGAAATGGGTTGTTGACTAGATTTTAAATGGTGTCTGATAGGCAATATTCCTTTACTTCCATTTAGAGGTATTAGAAGTTAAAAGTGTAGAAGTTAAAAGGGAAGGCTCTGGATTCATACTGCTTGAGTTTAAACCCCAGATCTGTCACTTACTAGCTGTGTGATCTTGGTACTTTACTTCTCTAACCTTCCTTTTCCTCATCTTGCAAAACAAGGGTGCCGTGGTTTCCATTTCATAAGATTACTGTGACTTAATATATGTAAAAGACTTAGAACAGGTGCCTGGGACATAGTAAACCCTCAAAAAATGTTAACTTTCATGACATTTCTTATCATTTTTCACTTACTAATGAAGACTGATAAGTTCCCAGTCACAAAACAATTCGGGGAAATACCAATTTAATTACATTAACGCCCTTTCCTTCCTTTCTCTCATTCTGGTATTCTAACCTATTCCTTCTCTGCCTCTATCTATGAAACTGACTTATATTTTACCAAATTACTTATTTTGGGAGCAAACTGTCGCCTAAAGTTCAATAGAGGCATTTATATTCTAATGTGTGGTGTTTGGGATAGCTTAACTTCTGTATTTCAGGAAAAGATGGTTTTATTTCCTCATTCTAGTTTCTGAGACTGAACAATTGCAGTGACTGATAGCAAACTTTTCCTAGTGGAGCATCTGTTGCTGACAGGTATCTGAAGGTTGCCACAATGGTTGGCCAGTATCATGGCAAAGATAGACAAATATATGAGGCAGAAATTATTCAAAAGAAATATATATATATTGTCAAAATAGTGGCAATACAGATGTGAGAAAAACCATGGAAGGACAAACATTCGAATAGATATATTAAAACTGAAGAAAGGCTATGTCCACTTTTAGGAAGAATCATGAACAAATTCATGAGTCAGTTTTTGTCTACAGTTCTATTTTTAGTGTGTATGGACCCTGGTGCCCCAATTCACAGTTATTAACATGTGATATGTTTGATAGGACCTGTGTCCTTTGCTCTCAAATGTAGGAGATGATATATGAACATAAGATGATGGCCACAGGCATCTGGTATTTACCAAAGAGTTACTCTGTACTGGGTGTGGTGGTAGGAATTCTACCTGAAGTATTACATTGAATTCTTACTGCAACTCTGCTAAGTAGCTATCATCCTCATTCTAGAGTTGATGAAATTGGCGTTTGGAGAAGTTAAATAGCTTTTCCTAGATTACATAGCCAGTGAACAGTGGTGCTAGTGTTCAAACCCAGTTCTGTCTGACTCCAGAGCCTCAGCATTTACTGAGATGTCAGTTCAAACAAAGACATTGTTTGAGTTGATTCTGGAGGTATAGACGGCACCCTAAATGACACATTTCCTAATTGGTCTTCCCTGCTGAGGCATTAACTTGTCGACACAGGGCATTATGCTTCCTTAGTTCTCCTCATGCCTGGACAGTTAAAGAATCAAATTGTCCTTCATAATTTGAAGATGATACCACCGCCTGTGAGGCTGTGGCTGAGAAAAACCAACATCTGACAAGCGGTTCTTTCCACATCATGTATACATGCAGATTGCTCTTTGGTTTGTGGCTCAAGCTCTGTTGGCAGAGCCTCACTTCTGTATTTCGTTATGCCAAAGTGTGGTTAGCTGAAGCTTAGTTTGAACAAGACTGCACTATCACTGATGCTATATACTCATCAGGGTGTTCTCTGTTTTTGTCCCCAGCCATTTTTAGCTTTGCCACACCATCCTTTGGATTGAAAGTTCATCAGAAGTCTTTAAGCCTCCCAGATTTTATACGCAAGACCTGTTTAAATAGTGTGCTATGGTCCCTTTTAAAAACATGTCTGGTCCACCAGATCTGAGTTGTAATGATTCACTATTTCAAGGGTGGTGGACCAAATGAACTGCCAACCTTGGCTACTGGGTCTTGCCATTTGTTGTTCTCAGGCCTGAGACACGTGTTCACAGGATAGGGGATGGTGGCTGTGTGTTAGAGTTAAAGGGAGGTTTGATTACTCTCTCTGTTTTTATAAAACTTCACTGTGGTCTGGTGCTTGACTGCTCTTCAAGGGCTCACCAGTTTGTACTTCTTATCTAGTCACCCTATGACCAATTGTCCATGTAGATAGACAGCTGGTGGCTGAGATTAGGGAATGCACTTGATGACAGCAGGTCATGATGGCTTGGCATTCACCGTAACAGAAAACAGCTGCAGTGAACTCATCTCCTTTGTACAGCACCATCCCTCCTCCAGATCTTCCTTCTCCTCCTCTTTTGGGAAACATTTACTGAATGCATACTGTAAGCCAGGCATTAGGCTAAGTCAGCGATACTCAACTTCTGCACCTTTCATATTTTGGTCCAAAAAAGCCTTTGTGGTGGGGGGCTGTCCAGTGCATTGTACGATATTAAGCAGCATCCCTGACCTTTACCTACTAGATGCCAGTCGCAGCCTCCCCTCCTCCCCTAGTCATAACAATAAAAATATCTCCAGACACATTACTAAATGTCCCTGGGCGGGGGGCAAAATTACCAGTTGAGAACCACTGGTCTAAGGATATTATCTAATTTAATCCTCATAATAACTCTGTGAAATGGGTAGAATTACTTATTATTTCCCATGCTTTTCCTTCCACCTAGATGAACTTTGCTTCCACTCTCCATCTAGAGAAACATCTTAATCTTGATAGCCTGAGCTCTAATGTCCTCTCTTCTATGACGTTAGGGCTGGCCACAGCTCATATACCTACCACTCCCACTCCAACAAGGTGCCAGAGCGTTTTGTATTTATAGGTAGAACGTGAATGTAACAGTAAGTGACCTAAAAATATGAAAAGGAAAGAAATAAGATTGTATTCTGAGTTAAAGTGTGTAATAAATGCATACTCTAACATAGACTTACAAAGTTACCTTAAAGAGACCGAATTGTTCTGTGGCTTAAAAGATTTGACTATTTCCTGTAAAAGAATTACTGGATTCAAAGAAAAAGCTTTGTCCATTAGAATAGGGCTTATATTCATAGAAATAAAGTCAGAAGCAACCACTGATGGGTAAAGTAGGTCCTGTCAGGCCAATGTAGCACCCAGTTAGTCTGCTGGTTATATCTACTGTGGAGATTGGGCCATCAGAGTAGTAGAGCCTGACTTTGTTAGGTGTTTGATCATCCTTTAAACTGTTGTCTCCCGAAGGATGGAGCACATACCACTGGGCATAGTCAAGATGATGTAGGTAATGTATGTACGTTCGTAAATAATGTAGACTTGTGTGGTGAGAATGTTATCCACTTAAAATTTCTACCAGATATTCTGATACAACAAGCAGAAAGTTTAATTTTGGGGCTAGTATGTGTTTAATGCCTGATACTAATCTTCCTTTTAAGTATAGAGAGAGCAGGCCTCAGGCTTAGAAACTTCCTTCACAGGTAGTAATAGTTTCTAGTTAAATTTAATATTATTGCTTAGTTTCCATTTACTTTTATTTCTATAATATATTTTCTTGAATTGATCAAAGGCAAATGATGTTAGTTTTCTATTTCAGGCAGTGATTTAAAGTTTCTTTTAAAACTAATAAGAAAACAAAATGAACCCATTTCAAGAAAACATTAAATAAATAATCATATAGGTGTGGTAAGCAGATATGGTGAAGTCAGGTAGGATTAGGGTGACCAACTCATCCTGACTGGAAAACAGAAAGGACTGAATCCCACCTCAGTTCTGCTTAAATTGAGACCCTAGGTCACCCTAAGTAGAAAATGAGAATGCTTGGTGTTTCAGAAATGCTCTGTCACTCATTCAAATGGCAGGAAATGCAGTTCAGCTCAGATAATTCTAATGAAGAGACTTACAGAGGTGTGAACAGGTTGAGAGATCAGACAGTGTATACTGAGGTGGTCCACAGAGACTAGAACAACTGGAAATTATTACCTACCTGGAGGAGGAAGTGGTGTTTCCAGGCTCAGAGCCCAGAGAGAGTGGAGCTGGACCACAGATGTTGAGATTCCCAGTGGCAGTTGTGGTCTTGAGGGATGAGGCTCCTGCCAGATAAATGGAACCAAGCAAGGAGGGAGCAAGGAAGAAACATCCCAACTCTTCCTTTTTCCACTCTCTAATTTCATGCTGGTGCCTTTCAGTAGCTGAATCCAAACAGAAGCCTCTGGCCAGGAGGGTAGGGGCGTGTGTACAGGCCATGGGGGCCAGCCTCTCTGGATATAGTGCAAAGCAAAGAAGGGCAGAAAAATGGATCTGGAGTAAGGGAAGGGAGCAGAGAAAAACCACATAAATTCCAAGTTCATTAGATCATCTTCTGGTACGGCTTCTGATGTAGGTACACGGAGAGAATACGCTGGTCGGCCTGACCCGTGAGTGTTTTTCCTCATTAAATATTGATGAATCAGCATGTTGGTTTTATAAACCGGGATTTTGTAAGTGTTGTCAGAGTAAATTTCCCCGAGTCTGATGAACTCTGGGATCCTGTTGGGATGGTGCTCTGGAGAAACAAAAAGATTCTGGGCTTGGAGAATTCACCATAATGCTGCCTTGTGCTAGGTTGTGTGAGCAGTCAACGGGCCTCCCTCAGGCAGAAAAGAAATACTCCAACCACTTCACAGTTGAATGAGCTGTACTTCTTTGATTAAAGTTTTACAGTTATTATCTCAACTTAAACACTCTTTGAGTTATCCAGTTGCCACAGGGAGTGAATTTCTCACCCATGAACGTACCTTGTTCAAGAACTAGATTGTACCTCTTATACCCAACCCATCATGGTGGTTAAATCCAGAGTCTTTAGTGTGTCACATAAAGTTCTTCAAAATTTGGTTCTTGATTTCCTCTTTAGTTTTTGCATGGTGTACCTTTTTGGGATAATTTTACTTTCAACTTTTCTATGCCCTTCTGTTTTAGATATGTTACTTGGAAATAGTTCGTTGCTTGATTTCATTGTTAAAAATCTAGCCATTTACATACATGCACATATATACACACAACCACATACATATTTATAATTATATTTATTTCTCTTTATATATTGAAAACCATAAATTCACACCAATATTCCATCCCCATTCTACCGGGGTTCTATTTTTCTCTCTTTCCATATTTGTAACTCAACAATGAGAAAACTTGCTCACATTACCCTAAATATATTTACTAACGTGACCAATCCCTCTGTAGGTATCCAGGTTCCTAATGCTGCTGGGGCACCGTGCCAGGGGATGCTCTTTTTACCACACTGGTTCTCCAATATGTTATATGCACCTGCTCCCCTTATGTGAATGCTCTCCTCACCCTGCTTGGGCTTTGATACCCTCAACTAGCTGCCTGCCTGCATGGAACCCTCTTCTGTTCAGATCCTTATTTCCCCCTGCTGGGCTACCTCTGTGTGTGGACATCCTCATCATCCTGCTTAGGTTTTCACCTCTGCACTTGGTCACTCACCTGTATGGACACACTCTAGTGTCCAGACAGTAGTAGTTTGTCTACTACTGTAGACAGTAGTACTTGGATATGTCTATATCCAAGAAGGCTTGGATATCCTTCTTGCCTCACTTGGGCTCTGATACTCCCTGGCCACTTTCCCTTGTGAAGGTCCTCCTCCTCCTGTTCCGTGTCTTGAACCCAATGCCTTATCCCTGGCCATCCCCTCCACACCCATGTGGACTCCTTCCTCATCTTGCATAGGATACCTCTCTGTTGGACACCCCATATCAGACCACTCTATTGCATGGATGTCCTTCTCACCCTATTTGAGCTAAGACTGCTCTCCCACGTTGATCCTCTCTTTACGCTGCTTGGCCCGTGATTCCCTACCCCGAGCCACCCCTGTCTATGGATGCCCTCCTCCCCTCGGTCCTCCCCTCAGTAAGGCTCTGCCTTCCCACCACAGGAAGCCCTCCTATGTGGATACTACTTACTGCGCTCAAGGCTATGATACCCTATTCTGAGCTACCATAGCTCCCCCAACTAGGGGGAGCCTACCTTGCTTTGCTTTTCCTAATGGCTTTAGGACCCAATTTCTAGGGATGAGAAGATAAGGAAGGAAAGAAAAGGGAAGGGAAATAGGAAGAGCTGACTTATATTTTTAAAAAGATCTCTCTGCTATTCTGTTGAGAGCAGACTGAAGAGGACCTGAGACAGAAGCAGGGATCCCAGCTGGGAGGCTAGTCGTCTCTCAGTAAAATGCCGGTGATTCCAGTTAGCATGTTAACAGTGGCAGTGAACAGTGGTCACACCCTATACTTATTGTTAAGACAGTGCCAATAAGATTTGCTGATAGAGTGAAAAGAGTTAAGGATTACTTTAAAGTTTTTGGCCTGAACAAGAAGAAAGATGGTGTTGCCATTTATTGGAATGAGAACAATTTGGAGAGGAGTAAGTTTTGGGGTCGGAAATCAAAAGTTCAGTTTTGGACATATTAAATTTGAGATGCCTTTAATCGTCTAGATGGAAATGCTGTACATAAGAGGCAGGAGTTTAGGGAGACATTGGGATTGAGGGTCATAAGGGTATAGATGGAATTTATAGACTTGAGCTCATCTTCGAGTGAGTATAGAGAACAGGAGAGGTCTTAGTACTCTAACATTTAAAGTTTTGGAAGATAAGGAACAATCAGCAAAGGAGACTGAGTAAGAGTGGTCGTTGAAGTAGAAAAAGAACCAAGAGGGAGTGACGTCTCAAGCCAAGAGAAGGAAGTGTTTCAAAAGAATGAAATAAGATTGCGGATCCAGCAGAGAGGAAAACTGGTGATGCAGAGGTGAGTAGGAGCAACTGCAGAAGCCATGACCTTGATTAAGTGAGAGCAGGCGAGAACCATGGAAACATGGAAGAGTTGGTCCTTGCTAGGAGCATGGGCAGTTCACCGATTCTAACAGGCAGGAAGGCAGGGTATGCAGAGTGGTAGATGCGGTGGGGGGAACACATGGAAGTTACTCTTCTGATGGCTTCTCTTTTCTCAGTAAAATAGGAACTAAAGCCCAGAGCTGAGGGGGAGGAGGCAGAGGAGGTATTTGCAGTTTGAATAAAGAAGTGTGAAATAGATTTCTGGGCAAGTAGGACATTGAATGGACCAGGGAAATGAGAATTGCCAGGCAGTAAGAAGAGCCCTTTTTACGTAGCTGGAAATAAGTGTAAAGTGACACCCATTGTATGGTGGTTTGCTTTTCTCTAGCCACACTGAGTTTCTCAGGCTATGCAGAGTAGGCAGAAAGTTGGATTTTACTACAACTAGAAATTTATGAGAGGGGCGAGGGAGTTGACTCCGAAGTACCTAAAAAATGCTAGGCTACTGAAATATTGCTCATGTGAAGTTCTCAGGGGTTTTGTATTAATGTTTAAAAAAATTAATATGTTAGCCTTTGGTAAATGGGAAATACTAAATTCTCCAGTTGGTTAAACAAAACAGAGCAAAATCTAACAACTTTACTGAAAATTTTACATTTTTGTTTGATATCAATTGATTTATTCATTCATCAAAGATTGGTTGTTTATATATGTGCCAGGGTCTAGTTTAAAGCATTGGGGACACCCAGAAGAATGAGACATGATCTCTACTGGCTTGGAGCTTGTATTTTTATTATTTGATAAATAAAATTAACAGCTTATACAGTAATTACAAGACAGAATCCTAAATACTAATAGATGATAGGAATAATAGGAAGGGTTCTAGAATCTGACTTACTGAGCTCTTATTCCAATTCCTCCATGTACTTGCTATGTGAATTTCAGAAACGAATTGAACTTTTCTAAGCCTCGGTTTCCATGTTATACAATGGAGATAATAATAGTACCTTTTTTGTAGGGTTGTTATTAGGATTATGCTATTTAATGCATTTTGGACACTTAGTAGAGTTATTAGCTCATGATGAGTTCTCAATAAATATTAGCTATTATTGTTATTAAGACAAACATATACAAAGTGTTTTGCAAATACCAAAGAATGAGCAACTGACTGAGGCATGTTTACACTATTAGTTTGTTTCATAAATGGTGTTTGCAAAGCACTAGGTGAGAGTTAGCCTACCCAAATTATCATACACTAGAAATGACCTTCCTAATAAATTTATGAAGTTATACTATAAAAAATGGACAGCCAAGTACAGTTGGTCCTCCATATCTCCGGGCCTGCAGATGGAAAATATTTGGATAAAAAATTCCAGATTGTCCCCAAAAGCAAAACTTGAACCTCATGCTGGCAACTGTTTACATAGCATTTACATTGTATTTACATTGTATTAGGTATTATAAGTAATCCAGATATGATATAAAGTATATGGGAGGATGAGCAAAGGTTGTATGCACATACTATGCCATTTTATATAAGGGACTTGAGCACCCTTGGATTTTTGGTATGCATGGGGAGGGGTCCTGACCCAATACCCCTCGGGCATTGAAGAAAGTCTGTATTTACATGACAAAGAGAAATGTAAATGTATTTTAGAGGCGAGGTAATGGATGAGCACACAATGTGGGCATAGACATGGGAACTGCATATCAGACTGGGCAGGAATCAATGAGAAACAGTGATGTGATAAATGGAGCGATGGAAATTCATCCATCGAAACTGAAACTGAACTGAAATTTCCACTGACCAACAGTTCTCTTCACCCAAGGCATTTTCAGTAATGTAATTTTAGCTCTTGAATGTAGAGTTAGATACCCGTTCCCACCACATCAGAGGAAACTTTTATTCAACATTGATAAATGATCCATAAAGTGTTCATGTTTTGTTATGCAGCTGAAATAGTCTTTAAAATGGTTTGTTGAAATCCTTTTTTCCAGTTTTGTAGCAAAATAGTTTTAGAGCCTCCATCTTAAACGGCTAGAAAATTTCATCAATCCATCTTATGTAACTGTAATAGCTACTATTTATTTAGTTCTCACTATGTGTTTTGCTAAGCACTTGTGTGTGTGTGTGTGTGTGTGAAGATCTTCTTTAAAGCTTACAACAGCCTTGTTAAATAGGCATTTTCATATCCACTTGACAAAGTGAGGCTTAGAGAAGTTAAACAGCCTGCACATGGGATACACACCTGGGTAAGTGATGGGGAAGTAGGATTTGAATGTAGCTTTTTTTTTTTTTTTTTTTTGCGATACGCGGGCCTCTCACTGTTGTGGCCTCTCCCGTTGCGGAGCACAGGCTCCGGACGCGCAGGCTCAGTGGCCATGGCTCACGGGCCCAGCCGCTCCGCGGCACGTGGGATCTTCCCGGACCGGGGCACGAACCCGTGTCCCCTGCATCGGCAGGCGGACTCTCAACCACTGCGCCACCAGGGAAGCCCTTGAATGTAGCTTTGCCTGACTCCAAAACTTGTGTGCTTCCTATGACTCAGAAGTATTTTTTTCAGAAGTTTAATTTTTATCGTTTAAAATGGTATAACTGGGGACCTTCCCTGGCGGTCCAGTAGTTAATACTCTGTGCTTTATCAGCAGCATAGCACAGGGAGATCAGCTCGGTGCTTTGTGTCCCCCTAGAGGGGTGCGATAAGGATGGTGGGAGGTAGACGCAAGAGGTAGGGGATATGGGGATATGTGTACATATATAGCTGATTCACTTTGATATACAGCAGAAACTAACACACCAGTAAAGCAATTATACTCCAATAAAGATGTTAAAAAAATAAATAAAATGAAATGAAATGAAAACTATTCAACAAGTAAAAGCAAACAAACAAACTAACAAAAAAGGACTCTGTGCTTCCCCTGAAGGGTTTGATCCCTGGTCGGGAAAATACCTTGTATTTTCCATTTAATATAGTTTGAAGTTATCGCCTGTATCTTTGGGAAGAGATTATGTTGATCAACTATTAGATTTTATCCAGCCTTATGAGTGGTAAATGGTATGCTGTAATTTTGATTTATATTTCTCTTATTATGGGTGAGGTTGATCAGATATTCATATGTTTAAGGGTCATTTGCATTTCATTTTCTGTAAACCACTGTTTCTCAGCTGCAGGTGATTTTGCCCCCCAGGGGACATTTGGCAATATCTGGAAACATTTTTGTTTGTCACAACTGGAGGGTGGTGCTACTGGCATCTCATGGATAGATGCCAGAGGTGCTGTTAGACATCTTATAATTTACGAGGCAGCGCTCCCACAACAAAAGGTTATCTGGCTGAAAATGTCAATAGTGCCAAGTTTGAAAAACCCTACTGGAAATGTGTCTATTGACCATTTCTCATATAGAGTTGTATTTCTTAATTTTTTCCTCATTGCTAGAAATTCTTTGTAGGGTTTGATATCACTGTTCACGAAGATTGATACTCCCACCTATAGAATCCAGCATCTCCATGAGACTTGCTTTGGCCAATGAAATGAGCACTGAAGCGCTTTCTCTGTAGATGCTTGAAGAAACAGCCCATGGTCAGGCATGCCCTTTTCCCTCTGCCTCGGCTATTGCGGAAGCGTGTGTTGAGATGAAGCCTCCATTAGTTTGGGTCCCTGAGGCAAAATGATTATAGCGCTCGCTGCTGACGAAAAAAGGACACAAAGTGTAAGTGAGAAATAATGTTTTATGCCCCTGAAACGTTTCAGGTTGTTTGTTACTACAGCAAAATCTAACCTATTGTGATGGCTATAATCCTTTTATATTAAGGGTGTTAACCTTTTGTCTGTGATGTAAATTTCAAATAATCTTCCCATTTTGTCATTTGTGTTTTTACCTAGCTTATGAAATTTTTTGCCTTATAAAATTATTATTTTTAAATTTGTATAAATGTAGTCAAATACATCAGTCTTTGCGATTATTGCTTCTGGGTTTTGAGTTCTGGTTAGGAAAGTTTTTCTTACTCTCAGATCATTCAGAAATTTGGTTATGCTTGTGTCTAGTACTTTCGTGGTTTTATACATTTAGATCCCTAATTTACTTGGTATGAAAGCTGACTTTCATATGACTCTTTAGTTGTCTCGAAACCACTTATTAAGAACTCATTTCCCCCAGTTATTTGTGATGCTTTGTTTATTATGTATTAAATTTCTGTATGTACTTCGGTCTATTTCTAGATTTTCTATTTCATTGGTCTGTCAATATCATACAATTTTAAGTACAGGGGCTTTAAAATATATTAAATGTCTGTAAGACCACCCCTTCGCATTGCTCTCGTTTTAAGACTTTTGCTTACTGTTATTGCTTATCTCTTTTTCCAGACTTTATAACCAACTTGTCTAGTTTTTGAAAAAAATTATGAGAGCGATTTTTATTTGGATTTAGTTAATTTATAAATAAATGTAGGGAGAGATGACATCTATATGATGTAGAGTTCTCTTTAAGAACATGGTAGATATTTCCATTTGTTCTGCTTTTGTGAGTTTCAGAGAATTTTAAAAATTTTCTCAAATAGGTTTTGGATATTTCTTTTAACCTGCTTTAAAAGTATGCTTTGGATCATTGCTGTTTTGATAAGGCAGGAAATACTCCGTATTGATTTTTTAAATCAGTGGAAAATCTGAGTCCTTACTCTACTGCAAATTGGCTACAACACTCTAGACTATCCACCAATTAATCTGTAATCTAATTTTCTTTTTTAGAATAAAGGGAACAGGTCTTGTTTGAGATCTCAGACTGTGGGATGAGAGGAGCTATAAAATGCAAGCTAGTGGTAAGGCATTCTTCAACTCATCATTGTTAGTTTATGTATTTTATAAACAGTTCTCCTTAACATTTTCCTCTCTCAAAGCACATAATCTCTTTTTCAATTCCTGCCTCATATTATATTGCATGAGACAAATTCCCCACAGTACAGAACATTCTGAAAATTTGCTATAAAATAATATTAGATAATAGAAATACTGAGCTCATATATTCTTAATTACATGCAATCAAATGTATATACAACACAAACCTAGCCTAATTTTGTTTGTACAACTTGGGGTAAATGAAATCCTATAGGAATTAACCACAGATTACAAGGCTTATAAATGGATGTTCCTGTGAAAGAGAACCACTTTCTGGAACAGGCTGTTAAATTATCAATGAAAGTGCAATTATCATTGGCAAATAGTTGTGGTGTAACCTAAATCCAGGACGTTAAGCATTAATATTTTACTTGTTCTTTTCTTCAAATAAAAATTTTCTTTCTCAAGCTAGGTTTTGCTAAAGTGGTAGATACGCTTTAAAACAGAAATAGTCATTCCATTTTGTTGCTATTCCATTTTTAATTGAGTTTTTACAAATAGCTTTTTTTAATTAAAAAGAAAAAGTTGTGATAAGATTTTGCTCTCCCCAAACTGTCAGAGGCAAGTGGCATAAGGGCAACATAGTTGTGGTTATAAGCGTGGACCCCAGAGCCACTCTGCTAGGGTCAAATACTGGGACGGTTAGTCTCTGGCTATGTGACGTGGACAAATCAATTAACAAATTAATCATTAAGTAGCTTTGACCTAATAGTGTTGATGTGAAGATTAAATCAGATAACATTCTAAACGCTTAGAGCATCTGATAACAATTTTTTTTTTTTTTTTTTTGCGGTATGCGGGCCTCTCACTGTTGTGGCCTCTCCCGTTGCGGAGCACAGGCTCCGGACGCGCAGGCTCAGCGGCCATGGCTCACAGGCCTAGCTGCTCCGCGGCATGTGGGAACTTCCCGGACCGGGGCACGAACCTGTGTCCCCTGCATTGGCAGGCGGACTCTCAACCACTGCGCCACCAGGGAAGCCCCTGATAACATTTTAAACGCTTAGAGCAATGTCTGACAAATAGTAAGCTATGTAACTCTTCGATAAATTAAAAACAAAAAGAACACACTTCACTTTACTGTCTTTGTCAGCATCTTGTTTCAGATGAAGTTAAATCAAAATCAACATCAAAGATGCCTTTAGGTAGGGGTAGGGACAAAGGGAGAAAGCTCAAGCCAGGAAAGGCATGACTCTGCTTCCCTTGTTGTGGTAATAATGGTGGAGGGATTCACAGGCTGATTGTTTTCATATGACCCGTGTCTCTCCACCATCTGGTAAACCTACCTCCTTCCATCCACTGGGAAATTCCTCTGAGTCTGCCCAGTATAAGAAATAGGATCCCACAAAGCTTGTGGTAGAGGCAATCAGCTAAATTTGCTGCCTCTGAAGGAAAGCCCTGGGAGCAGAAACAACAGTAAAATGATGACAAGTCAGCAGATAGACTGTTCTATTAAAACTAGTTAGAGCTAACCCTGTCTACTCATATTCTGCTTAACAGAATCCTCAACCACTTCCCATTTCATAGAACGCTCGTCCCATACTAGTTAACTAGCTCTTTTTACTGAAACTCAAATCCGTATACAAACTATGAATATTTGAAATAGGAGATAATGGGAATGTCTGTCTTTTGAATTGTATTGGACTCAAAGGAAAATAAGAAACAATACAACTCAGCATTTCCCGTTATTCCTTTTCATATAACTCCCCAAAGGGAAACAGAACACCTCTCACATGTAGGGATATTTTTCTCTCCAGTGTTGTCATTGGTCTCCACTAATAACTCTGCATTCATGCTCAGGGAGACCACAAAGAATGAAATTAAATGGAAACTCAGGCAACTGTGTGCAATAGTACAAATGACATAATGAATCCTTAGGGCCATACAAAATTGCCTACTTTCATAGAAAATTTTAACTGTCTAGGCTTGTGGAGAAGATTTAGTAACATAAAGTATTAATACAAGATGAAGCATATGCTGGAGCCAATTCAGGCAAAATTCCTCCAAGTACGACTCTCCTAAAAGACTCAAAGTCTACATGTATGGTATCTATCTCATACTGTTACCTTTCTAACTCTCTTGATTCATTGATTTGTTCATTCATTTATGCAACAGAAATTACTTAGCACCTACTACATGCTATGCACTGTTCTAGGGTTTGGGGATACTGTGGAGGACAAGGCACGGAGCTTACATTCTAATGGAGGAAAAGAAATAATTATAGAATTACGTGACATGGGCTTTCCTGGTGGCGCAGTGGTTAAGAATCTACCTGCCAATGCAGGGGACACGGGTTCGAGCCCTGGTCCGGGAAGATCCCACGTGCTGCGGAGCAACTAAGCCCATGCGCCACGACTACTGAGCCTGCACTCTAGAGCCCGTGAGCCACAACTACGGAAGCCTGCGCACCTAGAGCCCGTGCTCTGCAACAAGAGAAGCCACCACAATGAGAAGCCTGAGCGCCGCAACGAAGAGTAGCCATGGCTCGCTGCAACTAGAGAAAGCCCGCGCGCAGCAGTGAAGACCCAACGCAGCCAAAAAAAAAAAAGAATTACGTGACGTAATGCCAGGAAGTGATCAGGGAGTCAAAGACAAAAATAGCAAGGTAAGAGGCTATTTAAAATATGATAATTAGGGCTTCCCTGGTGGCGCAGTGGTTAAGAGTCCGCCTGCCGATGCAGGGGACACGGGTTCGTGCCCCGGTCCGGGAAGATCCCACATGCCGCAGAGCGGCTGGGCCCGTGAGCCATGGCCGCTGAGCCTGCGCGTCCGGAGCCTGTGCTCCTCGGCGGGAGAGGCCACAACAGTGAGAGGCCCGCGTACCGCAAAAAAAAAAAAAGATAGTTAGGGAAGGCTTCTCTGATAAGAGGATATTTAAGCAGAGGATGAATAAAGTGAAGGACTTCTGAGGAAGAGGTTTCAGGTATCTTGAACAGCAGGTGCAAAGATGGGTACTTGGAGGGTTCTTGGTGCAGCTGAGGAACAACAGAAAGGAAATTTGGTTAGCGGGGTGAGTGTGGGGAGGGTGTCAGCTGATGAGGTTGGGGAGACGGCCAAGGACCGGACCACGGAGGACTTAGTTGGCTGTGGACTCCATTTTTTGTGTGAATGGAAGATGTTGGAAGGTCCTGAGCAAAGGAATGATTCATTATTTTCACAGTTCACCCGCTGCTGTGTGAAGAATGGAATGTAGAAGGGCAAGAGTGGGAGTAGAGAGACCAGCTGGGAACTACTGCACATTTTATGTGGTGACATGGGATTGAAGGGGGACAAAGAATAGAAAGGGTGTATGTATAGTCCCTCTTTGGTGTTCTATTTGGAGTAAGACTTGTGTACTCTTAGCTATACAGATTAAGCTTTTACATGTATCTCCACTGTGCTTTACTTCTAATTGCAAAGAGCCATTTTAAGTGGGAAAATATAGGAAATGAATTCCCCTCAACAGAGAAATGGTTGATTAAATTCTAGCAAATACTTGCTATGACCTTTTAAACAACCATTAAAAGGAATAAGCTAAATTAATCCTTGGAGAGATTTCCATGGTGTATTTTTAAGTGAGAAAAATATATATGTATGTATGTATGTAGCCTCATTCTTGACAGTCAAAGAAAATTCCTAACATGTATGTTAGTATATATATCAAATTATGTATATACACATACCTATGTAATATATATATGTGTATACATGAACATATGAGCATGCAGAAGAGTATAAAATATACACACAGGTTGTTAACAGATTGTTGACATTGGTTACTTGGCTGAGGGCAGATAGGACTTTAAGCACTTAAGTAGCATCTATGAACTTTGATGGGGGGAACGCTGAAGTAACGATACATCCCAGTGCAAACCAGGTGGAATAAGCCTAGTGTGGGATACAGAAAAGAGGATCTAGAATGGTACCAGAATTATTCTCTTAGGCACAGTAATTAAGGGTTATTACCAGTTCCATAGGGAGAAGGAATTGGATAGCAAATCCTAATGTGTATCTTTTATGTGTAGTTTTATACAGTTATGTATGGTAAACTGTACAAAGTTCTCAGTTAAAAATGTTTTGGACATAAATTAATCTAAGAAAAGATTTAATTCACAGTCCTTTGCAGTTTTAAGACACAAATGATGTAAATGTCCTTCCAAGCATGTTAAAGAATGAAATGAGTCAGACGATGACTCCAAAATGGTGTGTGTGTGTCCAACACTTTTGAATGACCAAGTAGAAAAAAAAGATGTATAGTTTGCTACGGACAGACTTACAGACTTCATCCATTTGGTTTGGCACCACTCAGAAGAGAGGTGTGACCATACTAGGCTGAGATTTCTTAAGCCAACGTCATATACCTTATCTTTGGAGAACTTTTCTCCTCTGTATTTTTAAACTTTAGCCAACACTTTTCCAATGAAACCTGTGTTTAAGCAACAACATTTGGTTTCTGTAGTAACATTTGGGAAGTAAAGCAATTCCTGTATTTGAACCTTTGTCAGTGTGAGGAAGACTACACATTAAGAAGAATTCTGGGAAGAGGAGTGATTTCTTCACCTCCTGAACTCTAGTACGTGACTATCATTGAGTGACTTCTCATTCTGGCTAGGATGGCTTGGCCTATATAGTTCCAAGTTGGAAATTTGGCAGGTTAGTGACCAAAAGGTCCTTTTATCAAATTCTGCTGGTCACTGAGCCATATTTCTTCATCTGCTTTGAGTCTCAAAGTGATAATATGTGAGTAGTATCTCATGGGGGATTGAGGAAAAGGAAGTTTTTTACCTTTTGGAAAGATTGTTCATTCAGTTTTTAAAAGATTGCCAGAAAACCTCATTGTTTACAAATTTTTCCATTGTGTTCTCTTTATTTGCCAAGAAAAATCTTGCACCATACCAACTTGTTTTAGTAAAACAAATGACTCCTTTCAGAATACAGCTCAGCATATTTGTATATTTACATGAGTTTTCCAGCACTGCTTTGGGATGAAAGATTCATCTACATTCGCACATGTTCTGTTTTCCCTTGTGTGTTAAGCTTTGACCTCCCGAACTAGCTCCCAATGAACCCACAGGCCATGGATTAGTTGTAGGCATTTTACTAAGCCCTCAGTTGGATAGAGTTTTGCTGGGATTCTTGAAACAAATAGGGTGTTTTCAGGGAGCTTGCGCTAGTTTGAGTATCTGGGTGGATCATGAACCAAGGAATGACTGTGGACTATACCCAGTGGGCCCCACCTTCCCAGGAAGACCTGAAGGTTACTACACTTAGTTGGCCATTATTTAATTTGTGTAGGTTAACAAATAGCAACTTGCAACAGACTCATAAACATAGTACCAGCAAGCTATTCAGCTTGTCTGGCCTGGAGGCAGATCTTGTGTTGTCCATGTGGTCTTCTATGCTTCATTAATTATATTTCCTAATAATTTCATTGTTGGTCTATAAATAGTGTGGAAAAATTTTCATACTTTTCAGATAATTTGTAATTTATATGGTATATTTCTCCGAGGAGTTGAAAGAAATTTTCATTAGCCTCACACTTTTAAAACCTTAGCACTTGTTAGTTGCGTGATCTTGGACAAATTACTTCATTTCTCTAACTTTTGGGTTCCTCCTCTGCAAACCGAGGGTAATAAAAGCAATTTCATAAACCCATTGTGAAGGCCAAATGAAAGGACATAATAAAACATCTAGTATGGTGCCAGGTATATCAGTAGGCCTTCTGTAAAGGGGAACTGTTGCTATTATTATTGGTGTTTTGATGATGGTAGGATGATGTGGGTTATTTCTACTTCCATGGATACAGGAATAGATGAATGAATCTGGATAAGAGTGAGAGAGCACATAGGTAGGTTGTTATTCTGCCCGTGATACACGAAAGAGGCCTCTGGAAATGAAAGTGGAGGTTCTGGAGGCATGCTTCAACACTTCTTAACCTCCCAATAACCAGTGTTTCATTTGTAGCAAGGAGAATTTGGCCATCTTCTGTGACATATTTTAACTTTGGGCTGGAACCAATCTTGAAGAAGTTTTGAAAATCTCAATTCTGTACTGTGAAGTGAAGCATTATGTTTCCAAGGACACTTCTCAGCACGTTGATGTTCATTGGAGCTTCACCACCCCTCACCACACTGGTGCCAAGGAAAAGGCTCATACAAGCCACCTGTACCTTAAGATGAAAATTTTAACATTAGCTTAAAATGTTGCCAGTGTTTTGGCCAGTACAGAAAAGTCCATGATGTCATTGAAGGATAGAGTAGCATAAGAGATTCAAGAGGCAGTTGAATTTCTCTTATGTCCTTTATGTTTTCACATGTCCAGTTGGCAATAGAGAAAGCAGAAATGGAGGAGGAGCCAGTGCAGTTCTCAAGCCTTTGCTTCTTGCGGGGGAAAGCTAAGGACAGTCACTAGTGATTTTGAAAAATCACCCTGCCACATCAGAACACCTGTCATGCACAGGGTTCTTGAATAGAATAATTCTGTGAACAGTGATTTGGCTTTCTAGGTGCCAACTTCACAGTGCAGAGCAATAATTCATCCAAAACCATGGAGGACTGCTCTTTTGGGAAAGGGAGTCATTTCCCCCTGCTTAATCTGGTGGTGAATTTTCTTCCACAGGTGTGCAAGAAACCGTTCTTGAGTCGACAGAGAGCTGGACCCAAATTGCACGGGTGATTAGGTGGTGCCACAGTTCATCTATCATTGCCATGAAATACTAGGATATCAGCTTTCAGGATGCAAATCATGAATACTTCTGTATGTGGAAAATTTCAGGCCATGGTCCCTAACAGATAAATATAAACTCACAGTAAAGCTATATTTCAGGTTAGCTTTAATACTTAGGAACTTGGGGACTAAAACTGCAGCAGAGCATCTCAGTCATGGCATATGCATGTTTGCTTTCAAAGTAAAATGAGGTCATCTGTTAGTGACACCAACGTCTGTCCTACAAAGAATTCTACAATCTTCATTTCAAGTACAACTTTTACAGCTCTTGAATTCTATATTCTCCTTCTACAAGCAGTACTTTCGTTACTTGTGGATTTATTATTTAATTAATAATAATAATAATAATCTGTGACGTACCTTTAGCAAAGCAAAGGCCATACCATACATTTTATTTACTGAATTCCTTTTTCCCTCTCACTTTCCATCTCCTGAATTTTCCTTTGATTTTTTTCCATATGTATTTTAGAGTTATTTTAACTTGCTGTATTTCATGTTTCTTTTGAAGCTGCTTTAAATCTTTTCTGGAATAAGTCACACTACCAACAAACAAAAAATAAATATTCATTTGTAATCACTGGACCACCCAGTTGAAATATGCTGGTAGTTTTTATCCTTGAAAGGGTAATAGCATTGTTTTTATTTCATCATTCCCTCTTACTTTCTTTGGAACCATTATCCTGTGGCTTTGAAAATTCCCATGGAGGAACAAATAGTCCGCTTTCTTCTAGAATTGCCAGCAAGCTCATAAGGAAATTGTATCAGAGGTAACTTGTATAAAAAAACCAAAAATGCAACACTTGCCCTGTCCCACCCCCCACCCCCCCCCCACCCCATTTTCTGGCTTTCCTGAAGTCTGCAGGCTGAGGCCTTGGCCAAATCTTACAAGGTACTACTATGGTCAAGGAATTAGCTGTTGGGCAAGCTCTTCATCCTTCCATGAATGATGCCACAGCTCATCATGTCAAACGGGGAGAAGGCCCATGTCAGAATGTGGAACAGTTCACAAAATAATGAAAACAATACACCAGCTTGGCAGATTTCAGCCAATAGCAGAAATTACAATGTGGTCTTAGTTTATTAACTGTTTTAACATTCAGTTATATTCAAGGAGAAGAAGGGGAAAAATGATTTAAGTACCAGACAGCGGGGTTATAGAATGAAAATGGAAATTGCAGAGGCTTCTCTCTTAGTTCATCTGCCAAACACCTGTAGAATTAAATTTCAATGATGTGTCTGGGTCAGGTAGGAACTGACTGGTTTCTGACAATAGCTTTTCGGAGGGGACATCACCAAGGAGGCAAGATGAACAAGAGGCTAATGTTCATTTCCTATGAAAGGAACTGAGGATGTCAAAGTAAATTGGAAAGGATAGAATCTGGGCAGGCATCTGGGGCTTTGGCTCACACGTCAGGAAAATGTTGTGTCTAGTGATCGCCCACAATTACAAAAAAGCAGAGGAAGGGGGCCCCACTTAACAACCATTGAATTTCAATAAATTTTATTGTTGAACCAACATCAGGAGATGGGTTTTCTTTAAAAAAGTTCTCAATAAAGGTCAAGTATTCACTGAATTCATTATTCTACAGACATCTGCATTTGAAAAATACTTAAAATTCTTCTCATATCAATGGATTTAAATGTTATTCACTAGTAATTCTTTGGGTCTTTGAAGCTTTCAGCTAAAGTTTTGGTTTATGACTCAGTGTTACCTTATGTTATCGACTATCTGTTACCATCTCTCATGTCAGGAAGCTCTTCATCTACTGAAACTATTTGTTTAGATATGCCATGCATTCCTCTCAAAAGAAAAATTATTTTAATATGCTTTGTTTCAGCTAGGCTTGTTTGTATTCCTTTTAGCATTGAATCACCATAAGAGGGGGGTAATATATGTAGTGCAAACAATCAAACTAAGCGAAATATCGAGATATACATTTATTTTGATTTTTCTTATATTTCTTTCCAAATGAAATCTACTTTCTTTATGAATAATGATAAATACTTACAACAATTTTTGAAACAGAAGTACAGGTATTGGCTTTAGAAATTCTCATGTTTAAGGAAATATTTTATTCTTTCTGGATTTGGGGGGTTATTTTTGATAAATATTTAAAAGAAGAGTCAAATTATTCTCTAATTTCTGAGCTAAGTCACACATTTATTTAGCAATTATTTGGGATAAAAATAAAGTTTTTTTTTCCCCCTTTCAGAGCATTCCCTAGACCCAATGTGAACTGCATACTGTTTAAATACCAGCATAGTCAGACTTCTGGGAAATCAAAACAGCGAGTCCTTTTCATCAGAGAGATTGGTGATTAATGGTATAAATTACTCTCTGATCGTATGTTAGACTAACTCACCTGGGTGAGTATAGCAACTCAACAGTCTCAGTAGTTTCATTCTACATGGAGAAGTTTGATTCTTAGTCTTGTTGCCTTAATGATGAATGTAGTCTGGTGTTGCTGACACCAGCATCTATACTTTTCATCACTCTGACTTCCTCAGTGGAGATGGAGAAAGGGTTTTATAAATAGAAGTGTTTTATAGATCTTTAACCCTTAGAATGATCCATACGTTCACTAGCATTCCCCCCCAAAGTTGCAAAGCAATGATGTTTGAAAAAAAGACTTTAAAAACTGCACTTATGTCTCTTGTATTTTGTTTTTGTATCATCCATCTCAGAATATTTCTTTTGGTCCGTTTAAATCCCAAGTTGTGGAAACATTGAAATCTCCATGAGTTCTGTAGAAGATGGAAGTATTTAAATAAAACTGTTGTAATTTGGGGGTATGATATTTATACCACCCTATGAATATTGCTTTTACTGTATATTTAAACAATGTATTAAGGATGAGTGAACTGACCTACAGAGTGTCAGCTTGACACAAACCAGAGGCAGATGGAATGAGGGGCCCGGGCATTATGTCTTTCACTGGAATATTGTACCATTTGCAAAAACACCGCATATTTCACTATTCACACAGTGAATGACCAGTGGTGAACCCTGAGGCAGAAATGATTTAGAGATGTTGTGTAGAGGTATTACTAAAACTTAATGTAAAGACCTAAGTCTTACACATTCAGGAATTTCACCTTTGATGTTAAGATTGGAATGAACTGTGGAAGAATGTAGCAAGATTTCAAAACTGTCTTAAATCTATGAGGGTGAAATATTTGATGGCTATATAATGCCAATTCCCTAAAAGAATTAACTTTTTCTTTTTTGTAAGAGGGACACTTTAGGATGTAGAACAATTAAAACCTGACTGACTCTAACAAGTCCTTACACGTGTGGCTAGGGTACCTTCCTTGAATCATTTAAAAAAACCCTAACTTTACAAACTGGTAGAATTGTTTGCCAAAAAATATATAGTTTTCAGTCAATTCTCTCCTCACATCACTTTAACTATAACTCTTTTGAAATGATCAACTGAGGTCCATTTCTTTTTTCTGCTTGATGTGGGAACTGATAGAGAATATGCCTAGGCCTCTCATTTCTTCATTACATTGAAGAAATTCCTGAAGCGTTCCATGATGTCTTCTAAGTTAACATCTGGACTTGGTGGTAAGCATGAACAAATGTTAGGTCAGGAAGGAGGAGGGACAGGGAAAGCAGAGCTGAGGGAAAGGTTGATTAATGAGAATTTTATGGATAAGTTGGAGGTTAGAACCTCAAAGTTTAGCCCAAGCTGGACTTTTTTGGATTTTGAGAAGACAGTTTGGGGTGGACATTCAGGGGTTCAAACTGAGCAGAAGTTATAGGCAAGTCCATGGTTAGAGAATGCAGAAACCTGTGTCTGCAGCAGCCTGGTGGAACAGGGAACGCAGATTTGTACTCAGGGATCCCAGACAAGGTTTAGTAAAGAGGTTTAGGTGCAGTAGCTGGGCATAGGCAAGAGTAGGATTTTAAGCTGGGACATTACCCAGGCATAAGGAAAAAGACAGGACCCAGGAGATGAAGGAAATTTTCTCAAACGCTGAACAGTTAAGTGGGTTCATACAATAACACATTCATCTCAGGACAGGGATAATCTCTCTTTTATTGTTTAAAAAGAGTTTTTTCTTGGAGTGAGACTAACTAAATCCTTTGTTGGGACCTCTTCTTTTAGTAATTCCTTTTTTTTTCTGTACAAGGGAAAAGAGGAATAAATGATACGTAAAGGTTGCTGCAATTTGTCCATGAAAAACTTGCACCTAATCAAGGTTGGGGGGTTCTGGGAGATGATTGGAATTGTTACACCAGACCCAAGATTCATCTTCTGGTGTTGATACCTAAATTTGCCTAGGAGAAGAGATGCTCCTCCTGGATTACCCCAGAGCTAAACTCCTGCTTTCTTTTGCTTGGTCCTCTGTTGGTGGAACATGACCCTGCTTGAAAAGGTAGAACTCAAACAAGGAGGCATGAAAGATGGGTTGAATCCTGAGGGACCTTGGTAAGCTTGGCTGCCATGTGTGTTTGTTGAATAATAATGAAAGATCTGTGATATAGGTATAGAGTTTGATAGATGAGAAATAGGTTTTTAGAGACAGTTACATCTTTTACCCCACAGAAAACCATGTTCTACTCAACAGTAATACTTGGCCTGGTCAAGAGAAACTTGTTTTATTTTCTTCAGTTTATGAGCCAATATCAAATGGATCTTTGTACTGTTTGTTATATAATGAGTGATGGAGGGATCACAAAAGGGCCTGGGTATGTTAGCATAGGTTTGGTGGAGAAAACTGGTTTAAGAATAAGGAATCCCAGGGATAGATTTGTGTGGAATAAAGTTGTAGTAAGAAGACTAGCAGTTGTTTTGATAGTTGGCATTCTAAGAAGAATCGTAGGTACTAATGTAGTCTATGCTTTTCACTTTTCTCATGTTCATTTTGTTCACTATAGGCTTTGGAATGGTAGATAGTAACTTCTAGAAGGATAAGGAAATCTTGCAGACTAGGAGTATAAGGTGAAGTTGGAAACGATCTCAATTAGAAAGCAGTATGTTTAACCAAAAATGAATTCGGAATCATTTTATTTTTAGGAAAATATGCTTGAAAACATGGCTAGTGATGACCTTCTCAAAGAACTATGGGGAAAGATTTGACAATTTAGAATATATGGTTTCATAGGGAACTGAGGATACCTTGCTCATTGGTGTGAACAAACACATGACCTGGAAGTCTGAGGTTTTCTATTCCAGAATCATTCACTTTCTAGCACAAGATATTCCAGCTGAAGAGTTAAAGAGTTGAAATTCCACAGTAATTTTATTTCATGTATTTATCTTACTGATCTTGGCTGGAAACTGGAGGCCTTTGAAGTACCTTTCTTTTTCTTCTATGTGCTTCTTATGGATGTGGTATTTTTCATGGTTCAGCAGCTATACTGAGCTTCTTAAAAGGTATCTTCTTTATACCTTTCCTCAGGTGGTTCCACTGTCTCTCACTAATGTGAATTTTTTTCTCTTGGCTCTGAATTTTACGACTATTACATTTCTTTGTTTTTCTGTATTTTTGTTTTTTTGGTTTTTTTGTTTTTCGTATTATTTGAATGATGATCTCTTGGTCCAGAAAGCCAAGATGGAATTTGTATTTTTAGGGTTTCTTATAATACAGTTGCCTTGGTAGGAAGCAAAGATGATCATGGGTTACTTGAGGCCTAATCAAGTATGTGAAGCCGTAGGCATATAATTGAGGGTCCTGATCAGCAATGCTTTGTCATTGTGTCCCATTTCTACCTTTTTGAATCTCTTCTGGAAACTTGCTTCTGATTTCAAACTTCTTTGGTTTCTCTAACTGGTCTAACATGGACAAAGTATCTGGTGTATGCAGGGCCCAATGTTAACAGACCAAAGACATGGAAAAGTTCCTTGTGATAGGAGTAAGATCAAATATAAAAGCAGGTCTCATAGTGTGTTAGAAACAAGTGAATAAGAATAAGGATAATCTAAGAAAAGAGACCTTTGCCAAGAAACCAAAAGTAAAGGATGGCAAGAAAGAGCTCAATACCAATTGGCATCTCAAGAAATAATGCAAGTACTATCTAGCTCTAACAAAGATTTACCCAGAGAAGTATAATATATGGACTAAAAAAATTGGCTTTAATTTAATTGCCACAAAGGAAGGTCTATGTATGCGCCTAACTAAATGGGACTCTAAACCACTCCTATGTTAAAATGTTAACATAGAGAAGTAATTGGAAGAAATGACCTAGTTATGTCCAAGGAGAGTGAGCCTGTATAACCTTCCTAAAGGAGGTTACGAGGAAAGAATCTGCATCAAGTCAAAACAGTTGTAAAGGAGGAAGAAGTGGGGTGATTTCACAGAAATATATAAAACCAAGCCCACATGATCAGGAAATTCTACTACAGACTTGTTGCTTTTCCTGCTGACTGACCTAATTTTGGTAGGTAATATGTCATTAACGGAATGTATTATACACATTGCCTCACCTGTTCTTCTAATTGGCATCACTGTCTGAAAGAAACCATAGTGTAGGGAAAGGCAAAAGTCTGTTCTCCTGGAGTCTTCTCTGGACTGGCTGAGATTGGAGCAGTGCAAAAAGTCTAGTGGGTTGGGCCTATCTTAAGTGTGAACTTAAAGAGGGACTCAACAATATCCTGGATGTTTACACTGACTTAGAAAGTGAATGTACTTTCAAAATTTCAATGTTGGGTTCCATTTCACATTTGACTTGCTTCTTTATGATGCTATGGTCTGCACAATATAAGTGACATCTCCAGATGTGATCTTTTAAAGATTCTGGGGTCCAGTTTCAATCACTTGATTTCTTTAGTTGTTTTGAACCTGTAATTACATGGTTGGTGGTTTTGCCATATTTGCTCATGGGATTTCAATGTTCCATGTAATTCAATCTGGAACTTCTACTTTGTAAACTTTCTTAATCACTTTTATCCTCAGACCAAGGAGTGATAATAGACTAGTGGATGGGAAATCACACATTATTGGCTGACTGTCCACATAGCACATCTGGGAAAAATCCACCCAAGAGGAAAGCCCAGTGCTTTAGCTCTATAAATAGTGCTTTAAAAGAAAGTCCTTCTCTCTTGTTTACCACTCCTAAAAGTGAATCTATGGACTACATATGGAAACTGAAAGTCTATCTTGAAATAGTATATGGGGTCACTCACGTCATTAAGGGGATCCAAGGAATTTTCCAGTCCTTGAAATCCTGAAGCCCTTGGCGATGTCTGACTCTTCTTCAGAGGTCCCACTCTCAATATTTCGAGAGAATTCTCTCTCAAAAGTCATTTGGGTGGCCCTTCATTTTCCATGGCTTATCTGAGTGGTCATATTTCCCATTCTTAGCATTTTACTATCAACTTCCTCCAAAATCAGGGAAAAAATTAAAAGTCCTTTTGTTCCTAATCCCCCCTCTCCCTTTAGTTCTTAGCTACATTACTAGCTAGCTTTATATCTCTAATCCCCAGCACAGTTTCTGGAATTGTAGATTACTGGACTCTCTCCCAGCAATTCGTAAATCAGCACCCAGTTTCCATTTGGTTGTTATTTCCTTGAATAGCAGTTATTGCCTTTGCTTGACAACCTTAAGGAGGAAATGGTAAAGAATTGAGCACCAAAACCCTAACAAGTTCCCTAACCTACTGTTTTCTTCTAGGAAATGTATTCATTTATGCTTTAAAAAAACTCTTTGTCAAGGATTGTAAAACAATAAGTAGAAAACAAACAAAGCAACAACAAAAAAACAATAAGTAGACATTCACTGGTATCCATAATAGTAGTAGTGACCATTTGTTATATCATACAATTGTCATACAATAAATTACGACAGTCAAATATTGATTTTCAAACTCCTCCACTTCCTTCACATTTATCGGTTGGAATTTTACTGTAAGGAAGAACCCTCTGTACGTTCCTATTTACTTATCCATTTATTATCAGTATTGACTCATGAATCCTATTTTATTCAGAAGGTTGTAATTTATTATTTAGCCTTATTTCTTTTCATGCTCAAATGATCATAGATTTGACTAGTTGGAGCCCCTTCAAAATGGCTCCTGTGTCCTCCTGATATGCTCTCATCATTTTTTGGAAGCATTTAGTTTTTTACCCAACAAGACATTTCAGGCTCAGATTATAATTTCCCCGATAGCCCTGCAATAAGTCATTTCTTCTAGGGGCTCCAGGTGTCATTTCTTTCCTTTAAGTAAGAAATGGAATCTAGAAAACAAGATGGGGCACTAAGCTGTGCTGCACATTGCTACTTGGGTTTACTTCTTCTAAGCTCTTTTCCCTCACAGCCTGGCCAACGAAATGAATTGTCAATATTTTGAATATGTGTTAATCTGATGAGAGAAAGATTGTATCTCAGTGCAGTTTTAACTTGCATGTCTCATTATAATGAACTTGAACACCTTTTCATATACTTAAGGACTTTTATATCTATTTTTGCTAAATTTTCTGTTCATTTGCCCATTCTTCTATTAAATTTGTTTCTCAAATTTTAAAAGTTAAAAAAATTAGGAACAATTAGTTCTTTATCTATATTCTGTATTGTAATTTGCCATTTGTTTTTTGTCTTCTGTTATGCTATGCAAAAGTTTCAAATTTACTAATCATTCCTTTATTGCATAGTATAATTCTGACACACAGTTCCTACGCGTGCGCACGCGCGCGCGTGTGTGTGTGTGTGTGTGTGTGTGTGTGTGTGGTGGGGGATGATTCCCCACACCACCAAGTAATTCTTTGACACCAGCTGGGTGCCCTACATTTCAACTCAATTCTGACACTATCCGCCTGGAGATAGCATCATACCCCACAGGTTAAGGATTCTGTCCTACAAGATCCCTCACCCCGTTCCTGCCTCCCCTTCTGATGCCAATCGCCAATCCAGGTTGCCTCCTGGGCTTCCTGACGGGCTATAGATTGGAGGTTCTAATGACCTTCTCCTTGGGTTTGATTAATTTACTAGAGAGGCTCAGGAACTCAGAGAAACATTTACTACTAGATTACTGGTGTATTATAAAAGAATATAACTCAGGAACAGTCAGATGGAAAAGAAGCATAGGGCAGGTATGGGGAAAGGGGTGCAGAGCTTCCGTGCTCTTGGGGCACGCTACTCCCCCCCTCCTTTTTTTAAATGGAGGCTTTATTACATAGGCATGATTGATTAAATCATTGACCATTGGTGATTGATCTCAGTCTCCAGCCCCTCTCCCCTCCCCAGAGGTTAGGGAGTGGGACTGAAAGTTCTAACCCTTTAATCGCAAGGTTGGTTCTCCTGGCAACCAGCCCCCATCTTAGTCTCAAAGTAAGCTTATTAGCATAACAAAAGACACCTCTGTGGTTCTCAACACTTAGGAAATTCCAGGAGTTTCAGGAGATCTGTGCCAGAAACAGGGCTGAAGACCAAGTATAAATTTCTTATTATAAATCACAATACAGTATTACAATATGGGTTTTGAATCATAGGTTATAGAGGAATTCATCCATATTTTCTTTAAGCACTTGCATGGCTTTACTTTTTTACATATCGATTGCAGATCGGTTTGTAGTTTTTTCTTATATATGTTGTTAGGAATTGATCTAAGTTCATCTTTATTCCAAATGGCTATGCAGTTGTCCCAATATAATTTAATAAAAGTACCGTTTTGTCCTAGTTATCTGAGATATTCTCTTTATCATATACTAGATTTCCACACATAATTGGGTCTGTTTTTGGACTGTCTCCTGTATTCCCTTGGTCCATTTTTTTACTTACGTGCCAGTTCTGCATGGTTTTACATACAGGTAGATCATATTCTAACCTCATCTTTTACAGATGAGGAAACAGAGTGTCTCTTCCCAAACGAGGCAGTGGCAGAGCCAGAGCTGGAAACTGGTTTTCTTGACTTAAAACACGATTCTTTTCTTTCTGTGCTGTGCTGCTCTCATCTCTCTCCTCCACTGTCTTTGGTGAGAGTGTAAAATTTAGTTACAAGGAAGAGCCTGCTTTGTCCAGAAAAGAATAGCCATGGAGTTATACTCTTCTTAGAATGGATTTGTAGAAAGAGTCATGAGGCAAATGCCTTTGGGAGAATGCAAAGGAATATTCTACCACATGGACTGTTCTATAGAGCATAGGACCAGGAAAGATGCAGAGTGAGTGGTAGAGAGATCATATAAGAGGAAGCTGAGAAGCGGAGGGGTTAAGTGATATGTCCAAGGTCACACAGTATACAAATGACAGAGCTGTGGTTTAACACAGATGCCCTTGCAGCCCTCCCAGCTCCTTGGCAATGACTTATTAGACATGTTTTTGAACAACTGCTTCTTTTAAGCTGCTGTACATTTGTGTGTACATTAAAATTTGACCTTGTTATATAATGTCTGGCACAAAACAGACATTGGTAGCCTGCCTGTACCCCACTTAAGTTCCTGCTGAAGTTTTTACCTAAAGAATGAAAAAAATTGTTGGATGGGTTTGGAGAGACAATTCCTCTTATAAATAGTGCTAAAACTCCTTTTTTATATGGACCTGTTCAGCTAAAATCTAAACAGCAAAGACATTTGATTTACTGCAGGCATTAGGCTGGAGTGTTAAGTGGTTGTTTTAATTGCAGAGTTTTTATAAAAGAGCTACTTTCACCATATAGTTGATTACAATTTAAAAACAGAGACATATGATTTATTATAAACAGTATTTTTGAGAACTAAACTTTTTTTTTTTTAAGAACTAAAAATATGTATTTCAAAAATTTTCAACTCCAGGAGATGCGGGGACCTGACTGTTTTCTTTTCCTCCTTTGGAAATGGTATGTGGCTGTTGAGTTTTAAGTGGTCAGAGAGTCTTCCTTGGTGGTATCAAAGAATAAGAAAGAGGAAATAGGAATCTTCTGGGTTCTGTGTTTGACTGGGCTGAAGACAGGGCCCAGGCAAACTGGGTAAGTAACCTGCAACATGGGTTTGGTTTGGCTGGTCCAGTGTTCAATTATATGCCACCTCTAAATATTCATCCCTTCCCCACAGGTCTCACCATCCTCTCTCTATCTTAGCCAATAAACAGGAACGTAATCGATCAGAGTAGCAGCAGAGACATACTCACACTATTAAAAGGTGTACTCTCTTACTCTCACCATAAAATTCTGTGACATCTGGGAATGCCAAAGCCCAGTATAAAAAGTGTACACTTCCACTTTCAATAGAAAACCCCATGAAATGTTTGGTTTTGAAGTGCTTAGTTTGTTTAGCTGTCGCAGGTGCAAAGTGTTTCAAATTTGTGTGTGTGTGTGTAGAATTGTTCTGAAAGATGAAAGTGTTTGAGATATTTTTCCTGGGAAGCTGTTTTTGAAGTTGCATTTGAATATGAGGGTCTCTGTTATTTAGAGGCTTTACTAAGTGAAAAACAAAAGTAATTCTGATAAAGGTTTACATATTGGGCAGATCCCAACAAAATGTCTTTTATATATTAAGTGTCTGATTATTAGATTCCATTTTGCATCTAGGCTCCCCTTGTTCCTCACTGCATCCTGAAAAGAGATTGCATCATCTTTAAAATGGACACACACACAAACGGATAAAAGCAAATGGTGTTTTCCTAGCACTAGATTAAGACCTGAAGAGACCTCAAGTATTGGGAAGATTATTTCCTTCATCTCTCCTACCCTTAGTATTATATTCAAAGTAAACCTTAGAGGGATGCTGAAGATAAGATGGCTTCGCTCTATATTTTCTGATAAATCCATCATCTTCTCTTAACCCCTTTGCCGCTCTCATTTGCCTTGAGGGTGCCCTAAGCATGTGTTTAGTTGGCCTATTGAATATTGTAGCACTGGCGGGGTATACTGGTAAACCCTGTACACATTTCCTTGTGATAAGTAGGGAATTAGTTCAGCTGAAAAGGGATTGTTTTCTAGGTCTTATTAACCAGGTGCCATGCACCAGAATTAACCGAAATCTTGTTTAAGCCAACAGTTCTTGAGTAAATAAAAAAATTGCATGTTTATATATACAGAGCACTGTTCTAAGTGTTTTACATGTGTTATTCACTTAATTATCACATAACCTATAGTGCTTTTGTTTTTATCTCAGTTTTACAGAAGAAGAAACAGGGACAGAGAAATTAAGAAACTTGCTCAAGGTCAGAGTCCTACTAGGCAGCAAAGTTGGAATTTGAATCTAGGCAGTGGCTTCGGGTTATTATGCTATACAGCCGCTCTACTCAAAAAGAATTAAAATAGCGAGCGCTTTCACACTGCTAGACACTACTGTGAGTACTCTATGTATTTTAGCACTTTTAGTCTTCACAGAAACTCTATGAGGTGTGCTCATTTTCTACTTACTCCTTCAAGCACGTTCCATCCTTCCATACCCTGTGGTGTACCTTGAGAGGCTGACCTCTGGTGCCGAACATTTTGCTTTGCGGTTTCCGGTTGTGTTTGCCGAATAGAGTTCCCAGCATGAGATCAGGAGGCGGAAGCAAAGGGAGGTCATGGTACATATTACTTTAGTTTCCTCCCTTTCGGGTCACTGTGGGTTGGTTGCGTCCCTTACTCAAAGACTACAGCTCCTGTTTATTTGGTTTTCTCCAACAGTCTCTCTCTCTGGGTTTTGGTGACAGTGTCTTCCTCCTACCTACCAGGCGTAGGGGTGGTAAAGTCTCTCTGCTGTTGCTAGCTCAGGGGTGCTCTGACCCCCTGCAAAGAGTCCCTTCATTAATCTCTCCTCAAACACTGTTTTGGAGTGTGCCGTTTTTCTTGCTAACACCCATACGAAACAAGGTATATTCTGTTATCATTGGCATATTTGACTTATAAGTAAATAAGGGGAAGTAAAATAAAGGGCCCAAGGCAACTGTTAGAATTGGGATTAAAACCTATGCAGTCTGGCTAATGTCCAGGCCTTTAGTCGCTACACTCTTGTGCCTTACGGTTTAAGCAGGTGTTGGGCTTTCCGCAAAAAAAGCTTACAGCGCAGATTATTTCATATCAAAGGACAATTAGTGGATAGTTTACTGTAGCTAAGGAAGGTGATGTAAAGATTTAAGCGTGAAAATGCTATGGGGTAAATGTAATGAGTTTATTCACAGATGTATCAAACATTTATCAAAGTTTTATATTTTGGAAACAAATCGTCAACAAAACAGATTGCTGACTGTGAATAGTCCTAAGACTCACCTATTTGTTCTCCAGTATTTTGAATTTAATTAGCAAGGAGTGATACAGCAAAAAAGCTTCGGCCATTTGATATAGCTGTGGTTGTTGTCCAATATACATAACTTTAAAAAAATCTTCCTTTGAGTCAATAGTGTTAATCGGTGATTAGTAATGTGTTTTCTTTCCCTAGGCAGTACAAGTTCTCCTTTTAGTTATTACGTGCATTCAAAATATGTACAATACAATCAAGGTATAGAGTCTTGCAAAATCAGATGATGCTTTTCTTATGCCAGTACTACAAAAAGAACACCAGTTAATACACATGTGAATTCTTTCCCCCTACTAATTGAAATATTCCTTTTGGGAATCATTCCACTTTAAGCTTTTAGAAAAAAGAACACTGGACCAGGAATAATAGTCCTAGATTCTGATGCCAACTTTGCCTCTAATTGGTTCAAACAGACTAATTGTTTGGACTGCAGTTTCCTCATCTGTGTAGCAATGGAACTGGGCTAGGTGGTCTTTTAACACTAAGGTTCAATGACTCTGATTAACCTCTATTGTTTTTATCCCTATCAAATATTAGAAGACATGAAAAAGTGAGGCTAGGCATCTAAGGCAAAAATTGTATTTAGTGCAGAGTTGGAGTGATATACAGGTCTCTTGATATCTGTTCCCTGACTATACTATAGGCCCTAGAAAAAAAATGTGTACTAGTTAGGGTGACACTGGCTCCTATAACAAATATGTGCAAAATATACAATCAATCAAAATACTAGAAATTTGTTTCAGGGTGGCTCTGCTTTGCTCAGGACTCAGATTGATGGAGGCTCTGGCATTTTCAACACATGTCTCACAAGACCATTTTTATCTCCATCTCTGACAGCCAGTGGCAGAAAGAACATAGAGGAACACATTTAAGGTTTATATAGGGTAGGTATGGAAGTGGCACATATCACTTCTGTTCATATTCCATTTCCTAGAACTCATTATATTGCCCCTCATAAATGCAGGGAAAGCTATGAAATATAGTGTAGTTGTGTGCCCAGGAAAAAGAGAAGCACATGGATTTTAGTGAACCATTAGCAATTTTTGCCTTAGAATGGGTGTGACATATACAAGAACAAATTTATCTTTAGGGAAATTGCCTTATTTTTTCCAGGTTGTCAGTGGCCCCATTTTGTTGTATTTTAATAACTCTTTTTTGTAAATCCCCTTTCCATCAGCTCTGTAATTTATGTTTATAGCCACTGCTTCTCTTGAAGCTTCTTCTTTCGGTTACTGGGATTGAAATTAAGAGAGACTATGACCTCACGCAGGAATGAGAGAAAGTGCTTTTTTCCTGAACATGATCCTGAGAGAATCATGGAAAAAGAACTAAAGGAAAAACCAATATTTTTAAAAGAGCAACAAAGAAATGTTTAAAAAAGATGAGAATGGAATATCTGGGTGGAACGGGGACACTCATAATGGTGCTCTGAAGTACCATTCTTTCAAGAGAATTTAGCCAAGGGTCACAGGATTAAGACCACAGTGGGATGTGCCGCCTTCAGGAGTGTCCCTGGCAAAGGAGACCTGCAAGTTATGGCTTTTGTGGTTCTCTTCTTTTTTCTAGCTAAGAAATAAACAGAGCCACAGCATATCAGTGGAGCCTCGTTTTCCTCAGTCTTTCCCTCTCCCAGGGTTCGTTGCATGACGTCCCCAGCAGCCACAAAATACTGAGGATGCCTTGAGATAGCATGTTTTCCATCCAAAATCATGATTCATGAATCTCCTTTATTGTAAACTAACCTGCAGAATGGGATACAGAAAGAAGCAGCAGTCAGGGAAAACACATTTGGGGGTTTGTAATTTTGAGACTTGGGTTCTGAGTTATTCCAGGAACTTCACTGAAATTTGGTTTATCATCATAGCATCTTCAAAAATATAACCAAGAGCACAACAAATCAGAGTAAGAAAAAGGAGACTGGGCTTCCCTGGTGGTGCAGTGGTTAAGAATCCACCTGCCAATGCAGGGGACATAGGTTCAAGCCCTGGTCTGGGAAGATCCCACATGCCGCGGAGCAACTAGGCCCGTGAGCCATGGCCGCTGAGCCTGCGCGTCTGGAGCCTGTGCTCCGCAACAAGAGAGGCCGCAATAGTGAGAGGCCCACACACCGCGATGAAGAGTGGCCCCCGCTTGCCACAACTGGAGAAAGCCCTCGCACAGAAACGAAGACCCAACACAGCCATAACTAAATAAATAAATAATTAAAAAAAAAAAAAAAGGAGACTGTCCCAGTGAACCTCAGAGGGTAATTGAAACAGATGAAGGTGACTTGGGAATACAGTATAATTTTGTTATCATGTACTACAAATATCCATTTACATAGAATCTGTCTAATTATGTCTTTTGGGGAAACAAGAATCATATCCCATAAAGGCTGCCTCTGATATTGTTAGCCCACAGCATGGTATTAGTCCAGTCCCTTTCCATATTTGGTGAGACTTGTCAGTTTATTTATTCATTCAGAAATATGAGAAGAAGGATGATCCAAGTCACACGAGACAAAAGGCATTTCATTACTAAATGCGAGGCCTGGAGTTTAGTACTGGTTTGCTATGATCTTATGTGACATTAGGCAAATTATTTAACCTCTTTAGACCAAGGTTCCTCATTTGTAAGTATGTTGTTGCAGTAATGACCTGACATTCTGCAACTGTTGATTATTGCCTTCCTTTTTCTGGGAAAGGCTTTAAGGTAGCTGATTCCAGAAATATGCACTTTTAATTTTGTATGCCAGGGTACCAGCAGCTCTGTAATAATGTATTATCAAACAAGACGCTTGATTAGGTTCAACAAATATATATTTGGCTTAAAAATCTTACTTCAATATTCAACCAGTCCTTGTAGAGGTATCTGGCTGAAATCAATTTATTCAAAAGATTACTTATGCATACTATGGGAATCTATGAATGAGTGAGGTATGGTTTCTGCTTATATAAAGGCTTATAGAAGTATAGGAGATCTAAGACATTTATTGGAATAACTGTAATATATGATACAGGGTTAAGTGCTACTAACTGCCTGCTTCTCATACAGTAGGAGTTTACCTAGGGAGATTTCTGCCTCCTTTTCCTTCTCCTTTCAGGCTGATTGTCTTTCCAAAGTCCATGAGAGAGGTAAGGTGGTGAGTGAGAATGCAGAGATCCTCTTAATAAAGCCCTGATCAAGGCAGTAAAGTAGGCATAACATAGTGAATTAGGTAGATAACATACTTCAGTATCACAAAGGGTAAATCTAAACCCTAGTTTCTTTAATGAATCATCTAAAAAAGTAAGTTTCCAGTAATCACAAATTGTAAGAATCATTTCTCACTAGAAAATAAGTCTGATCTTGTTTGCAGGAGAAATAAGAAGATAAGAATGTTTTTCTTTTTCTGTGTGGCCCAATGTAGTTTTATAGCCAGAAACTCCAGATTTGAATCTGGGGAATTCCCTGGCGGTCCAGTGGTTAGGACTTTGTGCTCTCACTGCTGGCATGGGGTGCAGCAAAACAAAAACAACAAACAAACAAACCCCAAAACAAAAACAAAACACACAGATTTTGAATCTGGACACTTTCTTGCTTACCAGTTGTGCAATTTCCCTTTATGTAAAATCAGAGGTAATAGTAATTGACTCACAGAATTGCACAGTTTAAAAATAAATGATACTCCATAAATGTTTGTTTTTTCCTTTCATAGTCAAGGATACGAACAATAATATATTTATCTATTTACCTGATTTGTAAGTATGGTTATCTACTTTCCGTTGAGGAAGCTTGCCTCACTGCCATGTTGACTAAAACGTAGACAGTTATTCTTTTCCTCCTTCTTTCCCCCCTCCCTCCCTCCCTCCTTCTCTTTCTCTCTCTTTCTTTCTTTTCTTCTTTAATGTAAAATAAACTTCATTTATTCCTGGAATTACCAACCCCCTTTTTTTTTTTTTTTTTTTTTTGCGGTACGTGGGCCTCTCACTGTTGTGGCCTCTCCCGTTGTGGAGCACAGGCTCCGGACGCGCAGGCTCAGCAGCCATGGCTCACGAGCCCAGGCGCTCTGTGGCATGTGGGATCCTCCCGGACCGGGGCACGAACCCGTGTCCCCTGCATCGGCAGGTGGACTCTCAACCACTGAGCCACCAGGGAAGCCCCTACCAACCCTTTTTTATCCCTTTGAGGCTGGTGATTTCTAATAGTTTACAATTTTTCTTTTATTTTTCCTTTTTATTTTCCATACAAGTTTTAAAGTTTACTTTCCATTTACAGTTATTACAAAATATTGGCTATATTCCCCATGTTGTACAATACATCCTTGAGCCTATCTTATACCCAATAGTTTGTGTCTCCCAGTCATGATTCTTTATTATTAAGAATATATTGGCTAAACCCTCAAAACTTTAAGTAGATAGAATCCATTGTTATGAGGAGTGAGACTTCTGATTCATTTTACATCTGGTGTTTTACCAATAAATGGCCAGAATGTGAGGAGTTCGGTTGTGATTTATCATCTCTCAGCTGCAACATCTATGCTAAAATTTCAACTTTTGTCTTCATTTTGCACAGATGCCTTCTAATGGTGTTTGCTGAGCAAGGCAAGGGCACCTTGTAGTCTTTAAACATTAATGTCGTGGAAGAATGAATGTTTAAGCAAGCAAAGCCTCTCTTCCCCATATAGCCATTCCTCCCTATTCTTCTCTTCTCCCTTAACAACTTGTGCACAAGTCAGATTGTGTATCTTCTTGCACATGACTCTGAAAAGACATCCACACTCTTGTTCTTTTGACATCTAACGGAGAATTCCACTGTGTAAGAGAGAGCCATCTGGCTCATGAGAACGTGGCCTATAGCACACTCACTCCATCAGTTTATCATAGTTAGCATGATAGATACCAAAGGAGGTTATTGCAGCTCTTTCCTTGGAGATGTTTAACTGTTTGTTATCATTAGGGACCGTCTGACTTGGGTACAAAAGATGGGGCTATATGACATCTGGAGGCTTATTTCAATGCTGTTAACTCTATTTCCCAGATGTTGGTATTGTGGCTTGCAGATACTGTAATCAGGAGCGGTGTGCAAAGGACAAGGGATTCAAATTCCCTTTCTAGGCCTGTATTTCCACATCTCCTTCACCGCCATGCACCTCTTGTTGAAACACATTGAAAAGAGACAAGCTGGGCTGGGAGCAAATGGCAGCGAGGCTACTGGGAGTAGATAAGGGGTACTCAGAGACTCAGGTCAGGCATTGAATTGAGTCTCCATGGAATCTCATTTTTTCAAGTGATTTGAATTTATTGCTCCCCAACTTATTTCCTTTCAAGGCAGAGAATTATCTGCAATGAACCCTGTGCAACAGCAATGAGTGTGAGTCTTTGCACAAAACAGAGATACATGGTTTTTGTTCAGTGGGTTTGGAAATAAATTCTGTTTATGAATTTCTATTGTAGTTCACATCATGATATTGCAGTGGCCTCGTCAATCTTAACATATTACAAAATTAGCAATGCATAAAGTAGCAGGGCATAACGTTAGACTCAATAAACAAAGCCAGATTAAGGAGAGCAGTTGGTTCAGGACACTGTGTGAGGCAGGAGTTGGGGGTGTGGTGAGGACACCAAGCAACTTTAATACCAGCCATTACAAAATGTGAGACTGAGGAAATGGTCAACTGAATTAATACGTTACACCAATTGAGCTTATTTTTTAGGTTGTAAAGTGTGAATATTTATTTCTTGGTAAATTACCTCTTTAAAGTGTTGTAAAAGCAAAAAGGTTTTTAGAAAATTTGTAAAATAAAGCATACTGTTATAGAAAAGTGATTAATTGCAATGTCAGCTAACTAGCTATTAAATTTTGGGCAAGTTCCCAAGGCTTTGCCAAGATGAAATCTCTAGATCTCAGTTTCTTTGTAAAACAAGAGGTTAGTTTAGATGTCTTCTAAGGTCTGTTTTTGTTATATGGTTGTATGATTGTCTAATAATTAATGAATTCAACACCCAATATGTATTTAAGGCTATGATGATCCCAGAGTTACCCTGGGTGCTGTGGACACAGAGATAAATAAGGCAATAATCCTGTCCAGCGGGCCTACAGATCTGTCTCCTCTTTACCTGCACATGTTCTAAAGCACTTGTTTAGAATTACCTTGTTTTTTTCATTCATATCCCAAGAGCCACATAAAATATGTTATTGGAGGCGTTTCTGGACTCATGCAACAGAGCATTAGTAGGGTAATGATTAGTGATAGAATGTTTTAATGGAATGCCAACTATGCGGACATAGGTTTTCTTAGCTTTCAGGATACTAAAGTAAGCACCAGAACATTACCTGTATCTTGATGAATCTCTTGTTTTTGTCCTTTCCTGGCTATGGATTTGTATCATTCCACTGAAATTTAAGTGCGCATGGAAAATTTAGTTTATAACTTGCCGAAAGTGCTTTGGAAATAGACCGAAGATGTTATTTCACTGTCCCCGATAGTTCTGTGTTCAATTCTGAGCCTTAGGAGTCTGTGTGTTGTTGGAGATGGCGGAGGGAGGAGGAGGGAGCAGTTACATCAGTTAAAAGGAATGAGCATGGGGAGGAAACAAATTGATGAAGACGGGCTAAGAAGATTAGGACCAGTCTCTTTGGGGGTCATGCTTGAAGCGAGTGAAGTTGAGGTGGATGTGGGTTAGTAGAAAGTGACAGGTTTACTGCATTTCTGCATTTCAGAGTATTAAAAGTGGGGAAACTCCTGGAAGAGTAAAAGAGATTAAACTTTAGGGGAAAAAAGGAATATCGCCATGAATATAGCAGTAAGGATTTAGGGAATAAATTATAGAATGAAAATATGCTAAACGACAGTTTTAAATGAATTAATGTATAGTAAGTAAAAAGTGGGTTATTGAGGAAAGTTAGAAACATTGAAATGTGTTCTAGAGAAGATGATTTTGTTTTAGGACTGAAGGATTTTGTTGCAGGTAAGCTGTATGGGCCACAGGCCTGGTTCAAATTCTTATGTCTTCTTGAACAGGCTTTCATTGTCAGGTTTACAATATTTTATATTTTAATACATAGTATATATTGTGTTGTGTGATATGTTATTTGTCTAAGGATGCATTTAAATTTTGGGCATAGTGAGCTGAGGTTAAGTATCTGAAGAATAAATGACTGAATTTTCCAAATACTTGGTTATAGAATTTTCTCATGGTTTCAAATGTAGATCAGAAATTTGGCTGAGGATGTCAGAACTGTTAATCATATGCTAAATTTAAAATGTTATCAATAAAAAAATTAATAACTCATGACTAAAAAGTTTTAAATTACATTAGCATAATCATTCACTTGGAAGATTTGCCAGAAGTGTGCCACTCTCTAGGTTATGATATAGAAGCATCCAACTTTGAGCAAATTTTATAGTTAAAATCTGGATACACAAGATAAATCAGGGTGTGATTATTCTTGATTAGGGTAGTAACTTCTATTTTTATGAAAATTATAGAATTATTATATATGTATATTACAAATATATATATATATATATATAGAGAGAGAGAGAGAGTCAGAGATTTATAAACCAAAAATCAAAATTAGTCACAGCTATTGCAGACAATATTTATTAAAAGCCATTTATTAAAAGATAATATTTATTAAAAGCCATTAAAAGCCATAATATTGCTTGACATACTGTGGGATCCAAAGAGATTTTTAAATTGGTCCTGAATTACAGAGAAAGTTGCCAGTTATTAATGTTACCTAACATTAATAATTTATAATGCACACATATCCAAAATGTGATGGCTTTAAAATATGTCCACAGATTCTTTGTCACTCTTCCCAATGAGAGGGAGAATCTTCTTAGAACTGGGTGGGCTTTTGTGACTACTTCAACCAGTAGAGTCATGGGGGATACATTCTAAGACCCCCCCAGTGAATGGCTGAAACTGGATAGTATGGAATCATATATATACTATGTTTTTTCCTTTACATACATACCTATGATAAAGTTTAATTTATAAATTAGGCACAGTAAAATATTTAAAAAATGATAGAATAATGATAACAGTATACTGTAATAAAAGTTATGTGAATGTGGTCTCTCTCTCTCTCTCTCTCTGAAAACATCTTGTACAAATTTAACAGCTTTTCCATCTTAACTAAGCACTTATACACTGTGGCTGTAACTTCTGCAGTTTGAGGTGTGACATCAAAACTAGCACAAATTTCTTTTTCCTTCACAATTTCAGGGATACAAGATTTGTTCTTACCGTAGATCTTAGCAACCTCTGCATTATGATTTTTTTTTTCTTTCCTTAAGTTGAGAACTTTCACCTTTTCATTTAAAGGAAGCACTTTACTGCTTCTCTTTGGCATATCCGAATTACCAGCATAACTACTTATGTGCTTTGGGGCCATTATTAAGTAAAATAAGGGTTACTTGTACACAGGCACTAAGATGCCGTGATAGCTGATCAGATAAACAAGGCGCGTGATATACCCTTGACTAGGGGGCGGGAGGGGGCGGGGCGGATGAGTCACGTCTCTCTGGACAAAGCAAGACAGCGCGAGATTTCGTCAAGCTACTCACAGCCGCGCGCAATTTAAAAGTTACGGGATGAATTGTTTATTTCTGGAGTTTTCCACGTAATATTTTCGGACTGTGGTTGACTGCGGGCAACAGAAACCGCAGCTGAGGGAGGGCTACTGTATTTACTGTCAAAGCCTGCAGCAGCCAGGTAAGCAGTCTGACTGCCTCGAGACCACCATGCTGTGAAGAAGCTCAAACTAACCCATGTGGAAAACCGCAGGGCAAGACCCTGACACTTCATGAAGAGACAGAGATGCCTGGTCAGCCCTCTGGTCTGAAGTCTGCACTTGAGTTACCGTCTCACTGCAACCACTTAAGAGACCCTGCGCCAGAACTGCCCAACCAAGCCCTTCCTGAATTCTTGCCTCGAAGGTGAGATGTATTAAAATGTTTTAAGTCACGAAATTTTGGAGTAACTTGTTATACATCAGTAGTGGCTAGAATACAAAGAGAGTTTGAGAGGAAATATGAAAATCAAGAGATTAAAAACCATTTACGGCAGTGATTTATAATATGTGGGGAGAGTTATAAACTCCCTTGAGATTTTGATGAAAGAGATGGGCCTTTATTCTAGATATATTTTGTGTAAAATTTCTGGTTGTTCAAGGCTACATGAAGCACAGTCTTGCTCAAGACCTCAGTTTTAGAAGCAGTTGAAAAATTTCTTCAGGTACCTGATTTGAGGTATTTACTGAAATTGAGCACAAAGTTTGACTCCCTGTCAGTTGACTAAAAGGGAAAGAAGATAGGTTATACAAAATTTTCATTGTCTAGTAATAAAATGAAATGAGAGCCTAGATGTTTGTCTGGGAAGACCTGCTTTTTCATGGCACAAAATTTTGGGGGAAATTTATAGTTTGGAAACTTCTTTGACCTGATTAACCAATGCACAAAGCCACACATAGGTTGTTCGGCTAAGTAGATGTGGCCTTTGGGAAATGAACAGCTGATGAAAATTCCATAAAGTTTTAAAAAGTGTTTATTTTTATAATCTTATCAACTAAAGAGAAAGGAAGTCCTTAAAATTTGTATTCTTTCATGGTGAAGATTTGCTTTAGGTTTTTGAGAGCCAAGTATGGTAGCTTAACCAGTTATTTTTATTATGTAATGAGTAGGTAAGATATAAGCAGTTAGTGGGGTTGGTTTTGTAGCAGGTCAAGGATGTCAGTGCTGCGGTCTCTGTGATTCTCTTGGCTTTACTTTCATGGGTGCAAACTGGCTGCTCAGTCATGAAATTCATGTTCAAGGAAGGAATAAGAAGGAAGTATAAAAAAGGCGTGGTATCTATATCAGAGAAGCAAAGTTTTCCCAGAAACCCTCAACGTGGGTTTCCTAGAAACCTTGGCCAACTTTCATTGGTCAGAACTGACACAAGTTAGTTCTAGCTGCAAGGGATGATATGTAATGTATTTTTTTTAAAAACTTGGGAATCTTGCTATCTTCCCCTTCCAGCCCCCCAAATAGGGGTTATCTTGGAAAGGAGGAAGGAAAGTTTGGATTTTGGGTAGGGAACTAGCTGTATATGCCAAATATTTGATTAGTAAAATTTTTAGTAATATTTTATATGTCATATTACATAAATAGCTATCAGAGCTATCTATCAACTATCAGTGAAGTCTATTGATTTCACTGGCCTTATATCACATCTAAATGCTTTTGATTACTTACTAGTGGTATTCCCTCACATGTATCTTTAAATAAAATAGTTTGAAATTTGATGCTTAGACACTAGGAGATACAAAAGTGCAGATGTGGACTTGTTCAGTCTTCGTAGGCAGGAAAAAATTAAAACATCATTTTATTTGAAGAGTTATTTAGAGATTTAAGCCTAAGACAAAGAAAATTTATATCTCTATCTCTGTTTATCAGTATATTACCTTTTATTATGGACAGCTTTAATTAGTGGTTGTCTATTGACGACATACAAAAGATATTCATATAAATATCCTAGCAATGAAAACAGCTCTTAATTAAAGATGACTGTCAAATGAGTCCTGCTATGTTGCCCATCAATGAGTCTGGCTTTCAGTGTACAGTTTTGGTGGCAGCTGAAAATGTAAAGTAGACTCATTGCAAAAGTTCATTTTCAACTAGCTGTTAATGTCTGGTAAACAATGTGTTGCACATTTTCAGAGCTTTGAATTAAAATTGGTACTTTATAGGTAAATGTTAAATATTCCTAATAGTTTCAAAACCTCTGGGAAGAAAAATTAATAAATCTAAGAATGAAAAGAATGAGTGTTTTGAATTGATATGCTATTGTACTTCCCAATGGCTGCTGCTAAATTTTTCTTTGTGAAAGAAAAAAAAACAGGATTTGAACTGACCACAAATTAAATAATCAAGTTGAAAATTCTCTTTCTATGAAAATAAAGGACATGGATTATTCTTATTTCCTGGCAGAAAAGTCCCAGTGTCACCAGTTTGAAAGAATAATTAATCTTCCTCAAGTTTTAAGAGAGTGAAAATTTGAATAAAATGTATACCATTTGTGTGTGTTGGGGTATATGGAGTCAAAAGCTATCCAGGGGGGCTTCCCTGGTGGTTGAGAGTCCGCCTGCCGATGTAGGGGACATGGGTTCGTGTCCGGGAGGATCCCACATGCCACGGAGAAGCTAGGCCCGTGAGCCATGGCGGCTGAGACTGCGCGTCCGGAGCCTGTGCTCTGTAACGGGAGAGGCCACAATAGTGAGAGGCCTGCAAACTGCAAAAAAAAAAAGCTATTCAGGGGACAGCTATAACCTATCAAAGCGTCAGAAAAGTGGAGTTTTGATTTTCTTTCTGAATTTAAGCTCCACATGATTAAAGGTAAATGAATGTTGGAAAGAAATTAATAAAATATTGTTCAAAACCACATTTTAGAATTGAAGATGGAAAATAAATATATTCTAAGGGATAACTAAGGCACATTTAATTTACTATCTAAAGAAACCAAATTAGGTTTACAGATTGAAAACTGTTTATTTGTCTCAGTGGAGTGCTTTGCAAATTTGATTATACTAGTGAATCTATAATTTTCAAATCCTTCAGCACTCTTCTGTATCCACACAAGTGAGCATAGAAATAAATGCCAATGCAACATTATTTCCCCCGTAAGTTTTTTTTTTCCCCCCGTAAGTTGTTTTAAAGGTTATTTTTTCATTTAATTTGGAAGTTATGGAAAGTTTGAAAAAATATAAAATAGTAGGTGGAGGGAAGAAAAATCACCCAGAGACAAGTATTAATATTTTAAAATAAGGTTCTTGAGGAGATGTTTTAGGCATCTCTGTTTGAAAGATTTCTTTGATATACCAGATAATTAATATAAAAGATCCCACATACCACAGAGCAACTAAGCCCGTGCACCACAACTACTGAGCCTGTGCTCTAGAGCCCACGAGCTGCAACTACTGAGCCCGCGTGCCTAGAGCCCGTGCTCTGCAACAAGAGAAGCCACTGCAGTGAGGAGCCCACGCACTGCAACGAAGTGTACACCCTGCTCGCCGCAGCTGAAGAAAGCCCGCGCACAGCAATGAAGACCCAACGCAGCCAAAAATAAATAAATAAAATAAAAAAATTTTTAAAATGGTAATTTTTAAATAGGGCCACATATCAAATGACTAGATAACAACCATGATTTTAAAATAAATAAATAAATAAATAAATAAATAAATAAATATATATATATATATATATATATATACACAGAGAGAGAGAGAGAGAGGCCAAGCTGCTTCTTTGGGTCATAGTTTCCAATGTTTTAAAATAGAAGTATCAAGATGAAGTAATTTGTAATGTTGCTTTCAAAACATTCAAGGATTTTAAGGTTAAACTATACACTTCAAACGCAGTTAAATGTTGCTACCATGATATACAGATGATTAATAACAATAATACCTGAGGAAAACAAGCATACAGAGAGGATAGGATAAGAAGGAGTTTAAGGTAGTAATGGGTCAGGGGGATATGTGACAATTATTAATATTATAAATAAAGATTTTCCTCTTTAGAAAATCTGTCTATTGGATTGAGTACTAAGGCAATAGGACAAGGTTTCAGTCATCTATTCTTATTTCTTGACCTGTTTTTCTCCCTTTTAGAACTTGTGGGTTTATTTTTCTTCTTACAGATTTGCTGAAAGCAAAATGAACAATTCCCAACACTGATCTCTTAAATAATGAGATTATTACTTTTAACTATGTAAATTTTGTACATTAGAGACCTTTGCAACATTCTCTTATCTTTCCCTACATCAACTGTTTGGCCAATGTCATATGTTGCCATATTAAAAAAACCCACACACAATCAAATATGACTAATATTCCATTGTGAGTGTATATATCTATATATCTGTATATATCTCACAACTTCTATATCCATTTATCTGTTGATGAACGTTTAGGTTGCTTCCATGTCTTGGCTATTGTAAATAATGCTGGTGTGAACATTGGGGTGCATGTGTCTTTTCGAATTAGAGTTTTCTCTGGTTATATGCCCAGGAGTGTGATTGCTAGATCATATGATAACTCTAAAAAGTCCTGACTTTTAGTGTTTGCCAATTTCTGTGGTATAAACACTCCCACTGTGGCTGATTCAAGCTACCAACATGATGTCAGCAGATGACCAAATTCCTGAAAATTTAACTATTGGCTTTTGTGGGCTAGCTCCAATGTATCACCTAATAGAAGACTGTCCTTGAAAATGGCATCTGGCCAGTTATTTACTCAAAAGTTTCAGTTGCACTAAGGTTGTTCCTCTAATTGTTAGCAAGTGAGGAGAAGGTTAATAATGAGTCTATTCATTCTGACGTTCTCTGCACTTTCTTTCCTATCTTGGTAATCATAGAAATAACTAGGAGAGGTGAAGTTGGCCCAGATCCACCACTTCATTGCCCAGAAGGTGACAGTTGCACTAGTGCTTTGCCAATGATGATTTGACAGAAAAGGCGAAGGGTTGAACCTTCAACAGTAGTTATTCTGGCTTTTGAAGGAGTGAAGTAAAATGAGTCTGTTTAGTTGGATTTCCGGTAGATGTTATAATTCTGTCATTGGCTATGCCATTGCCTCATTGATTGGTATTATAAATGGGCATATATATTTAAAGCATCATCCAAAGAACTGAATGGATTTTAAGAAAAAGTCTCATTTTTACTTTAAAAAAAAATGTTTTGCTTAGTTATCTCCCCTAAACATCTTTGTTCTGAGAACCAGCATCATTTCCTTGGTTACAAATGCTTGATGGAAATGCCATCCTAGTCGTTTAGAATGATAGATGTCAAGATTTTGAACATGTTCATCTTTATATATGTTTATATGTGTTTCTATGTTTATGTGCATATGTTTATTTGCACTGATATGTTAAACAATGAGAACTGTTTTATCTGGAGTTATCTTGTTCATTTATTTGTTTACTTTTGGTTGTCTACCTCCTCTACTAGAATATAAGCTCCATTACGGTAGGGATTACATTATTGCCTTATTTTCCTTTTATTGTCAGTACCTAGAATAGTACCATGGGCATTATAATAGGTGTTCAGTAAACATTTGAAGAATGCATGAATGAATGAATAAACAAATGACATATCTAAATATACTGAAAAATCGTTTTTATACTCTATTCGGCCTTTAGGGACTTGGACTTAATTTTCCTTTTCTTTAGTATTTTATGCCTTTTAAAAATTTTATTCAAGGGAGAACATAAGAATAAGCTAAATGAACACAGAAATTTGCAGATAGAAATTGTGGGTTAGCCACTTAACTCTTACTGGCTATCTGTCAGAAACTCTTAGAGAAGGTCAGATGGGTATAAAGGACCAATTTCTTTCTTTCTTTGTTTCTTTTTTTATCTACGCGGGCCTGTCACTGTCGTGGTCTCTCCTGTTGTGGAGCACAGGCTCGGACACGCAGGCTCAGCGGCCATGGCTCACGGGCCTAGCCGGTCCGCGGCATGTGGGATCCTCCCGGACCGGGGCACGTCCCCTGCATCAGCAGGTGGACTCTGAACCACTGTGCCACCAGGGAAGCCCAAAAGGACCAATTTCTTATTCCCAATTGTGTAATTGTTTCTTGAATGCTGCTTTGGTAACCAACTAGGTGGATAGCATTCCCTAAAAAACAAAATTTGCATGATTTATAGGGTAAGGTAAACGGTGAACCAAAAAACACCAAAAAACACAAAACCAAAACAGAAAAAAACAACCAAACTCAATTTTCTTATTACAAAAGCAGATTCAGAATAGTATGCTTCAAATTGTTTTGAAATCTGTAGCGTCTATAGGCTGATGGTTGGAATTTTATAATTACATCGTTTTATGTCTATTTAAGACTGTCTAACAAGCTCAATTTCCCAGATTGCTAGCTCCTTTCTTTCCATTTAATTAGTCTGAAATGGTCAAGGCCTGAAATTCATTTAGGGACTTCGGGACAGTATTATTTGATGAAGAATCTCTTAATATGGGACTCTTGAGTGCATTAAATGGTCATTAGGGACTGAATGGGTAAAGCAGCTTATCGATATTGTAGGTTCTCTCTGAGATTGAAATGTACTCCCAGAAGAGTTTATGTTATAATGTGAAGCTAAATGAAAACACAAATCCATAACATTGGGAGTCATGGTGATGGTAAAATTAGCTTTGAAACTTCTAATAATCTGCCTTAAGAGAGAACATAAAAAATGAAGGAGTTACCTGATGCCTTAAAGACTAAGGAGAATTAAAACCAACTTTTATGCCAACAAAGCTAGCTAAAAAGTGAATTTAGGTCAGTGAAAACATGTTTCAAAATAGCACACATTTTAAAAGTGAAGAAAATCTGAAAGAATAGTTATAAAATAGTCTGTAAAATAGTTATATCATTTACCATTTGTTTTCTAAGAAAAATGTATTCATTCTCAGAGCAAAAGATGGAAAAAAAAGATTTGTAATCGGTATATTAAGAGATGAACCTTTTTGCAATCAGTGAACTTTGAATTTTTAGTAATGTATTGGTATTCCTTTGAAAAGAAAAGCTCTTCAAAATGTTCTCAACACACATGTACCGATTTGGACTTCCAAAGGAGTCTTACTAAAGCATAATGTAATCTTTAAACTCTATCAGATGGATTTTTTTTAACATCTTTATTGGAGTATAATTGCTTTACAATGTTGTGTTAGTTTCTGCTTTATAACAAAGTGAATCAGTTATACATATACATATATCCCCATATCTCTTCCCTCTTGCGCCCTCCCTCCCACCCTCCCTATCCCACCCTGCTAGGTGGAAACAAAGCACTGAGCTGATCTCCTTGTGCTATGTGGCTGCTTCCCACTAGCTATCTATTTTACCTTTGGTACTGTATATATGTCCATGCCACACTCTCACTTGTCCCAGCTTACCCTTCCACCTCCCCATATCCTCAAGTCCATTCTCTAGTAGGTCTGCATCTTTATTCCATCTTGCCCCCTAGGTTCTTCATGACCTTTAGATTCCATATATGTTAGCATACGGTATTTGTTTTTCTCTTTCTGACTTACTTCACTCTGTACGACAGACAGTAGGTCCATCCACCTCACTACAAATAACTCAATTTTGTTTCCTTTTATGGCTGAGTAATATTCCGTTGCATATATGTGCCACATCTTCTTTATCCATTCATCTGTTGATGGACACTTAGGTTGCTTCCATGTCCTGGCTATTGTAAATAGAGCTGCAATGAACATTGTGGTACATGACTCTTTGAATTATGGTTTTCTCAGGGTATATGCCCAGTAGTGGGATTGCTGGGTCATACAATAGTTCTATTTTTAGTTTTCTAAGGAACCTCCATACTATTCTCCATAGTGGCTGTATCAATTTACATTCCCACCAACAGTGCAAGAGGGTTCCCTTTTCACCACACCCTCTCCAGCATTTATTGTTTGTAGATTTTTTTGATGATGACCATTCTGACCTGTGCGAGACGATATCTCATTGTAGTTTTTTTTTTTGCGGTACGTGGGCCTCTCACTGTTGTGGCCTCTCCCGTTGCGGAGCACCGGCTACGGACGCACAGCCTCAGCAGCCATGGCTCACAGGCCCAGCCGCTCCGCGGCATGTGGGATCTTCCCAGACCGGGGCACGAACCCGTGTGCCCTGCATCAGCAGGCGGACTCTCAACCACTGCGCCACCAGGGAAGCCCTCATTGGAGTTTTGATTTGCATTTCTCTAACGATTAATGATGTTGAGCATTCTTTCATGTGTTTGTTGGCAATCTGTATATATCAGATGGATCTTTAATATAATGTATTTTGGGCTTCCCTGGTGGCGCAGTGGTTGAGAATCTGCCTGCTAATGCAGGGGACACGGGTTTGAGCCCTGGTCTGGGAGGATCCCGCATGCCGCAGAGCAACTAGGCCCGTGAGCCACGGCTACTGAGCCTGCGCGTCTGGAGTCTGTGCTCCGCAACAAGAGAGGCCGCGATGGTGAGAGGCCTGTGCGCCGCGATGAAGAGTGGCCCCCGCTTGCCACAATTAGAGAAAGCCCTCGCACAGAAACGAAGACCCAACACAGCCTAAAAAAAAATAAATTAATTAAAAAAATAATAATGTATTTTATTTTTTCCATAAGGAAGGAAATGCATGCACACACACACACGTACACACACACACACACACACACAATCTCCTCAAGGTTCTCTTTCTCTGAGCTGTGGTGCCAATCCTCTTTTGATCCCCCTTCCGTGCTGTTTTCCCCCCTAAAGCTCTGACTCAAGCCTAGACGAAAACCCTTCTCCTGCCTTCTCCTGTAGCCCAGATGAAGTGGACTACAATTTTTTTTTTTTTTTTTTTTTTTTTTTGGACTACAATTTTTATAAAATTTTAGGAAAAAAAGGATAGAGAAAACTTAAAATAGTCAAACTTATACAATTCAGCTTTGGAATCTGATACACAATTCAGGGTCTGATATTGGTGAGATTCTAATGATTGACACAATGAAATCCTCTGTTTGGTGAGATCCCATCCTTTGTATACGAGATTGTCTAGGTTCCCCTGGAGGTATAACAAAATGTGAAATTATCCTACCATCCATACCATTTCAATTGTATGGTTTCATGATCAGAATTCATTCTATTTCAGAACTACATAGCAGAATTTTTGTGATGTACTTAGATTTGTGTGTAGAGATGTGTTGAGGGCAGAATAATTAATACTGCATGATCTCACTTATATATGAACTTTAAAAAAGTTGAACCCATAGAAACAGAGAGTAGAATTCTGGTTACCAGGGGCCGGGGTGTGAAGGAAATGGGGAGATGTTGGTCAAAGGGTACAAGTTTTCAGCTTATAAGATGAATAAGTTCTGGGCATCTAATGCACAACATAGTTAAGAACACTATAGTTAATAACACTGTTCTGTACACTTGAAATTTGCTAAGAGAGTGGTTCTTAAGTGTTCTCACAAACACACACACACACACACACACACACACACACACACAGACTACCCCAAATATGTGAGGTGATGGATGTGATAATTAACTTGATTGTGGGAATTATTTCACAATGTATATGTATGTCAAAATCAGCACATTGTACACCTTAAATATACACAATTTTATTTGTCAATTATGCCTCAATAAAGTTGGAAAAAAGCCTGTATTATTTTTATTTTGCTACTCATATTCTGTTTTTGGGTCTTATAATTCAATCTATAGAAAAAAAACATATTTAACACTTACTTATCTATCAGTATATAATGCCCAAATACTTTGAACTTTTTCAAGTACTGTCACCTTGTATATTTAAGTATTGAGTTGATATAATATGTTTATTAAATATTAATAATAGCATTAAGACAAAAGCAATTATTTTCTTACCTTAGGAAAGAAGTGTACTAACAAATTTGCATAGTGCCAAGAACGCTGTTCCCTAAATTCTTTGTATCAGTATGAAGAATGTTTAAGCACATTTTTGAATATAAAGTGGGGACTAGAGGAAGAAAAGACTAGTTACATTTTTAGAAGGTGATTTCATTTTAAGCTTATTTGAAATACTACAACTGTGTCTATTCAAATTAAAAAAAAACAACAAAACTTCCAAACTAAGTTTTAGCTTTGCCTACTGTTTGGAATCATCCATGTCCCTGCTCTTCCTGTTCATTTGGCTATTGGAGACATGCATGATCTCTTTTTCCATTTTTTTGGTCTTCTTAATTGGTTTAAATAAGCGAGTCCTGTGTCACTAGGTTTCAAAATTAAGAAATATAGTTCAAATTCATTCAGATCTAATTTATTCAGAATTTGTGATGATGTAGGTTAAGAGAGACTTGAGTTTACTTGGCACAGATTCTGAGAAAATGGTTGCTGAGTAAATTGTTAGCCTTAATGGCATTGCAAAGAGAGTCATATTTCCAGGATAGGACACGGAAGTTAAGAAACTATCTCAAAGTCATGTAGTAATTAATTGTAGAGACAGGACTACAGCTCAGGACTCCTAATTCCCATCCAGAGGCAGCTTATGAGAAGAAACTCTTTTCAGGCAGTTTAGAAATTCCACTTGTATATTGAACTTGAAGAAATCTTACAGTTTTTCAGATTCATCTACACTTTACTGTGTGTGCATGCTCTCTCCACCCACTCCTATATAACAAGATGTGACTATCTCACCCAATTTGGAGATACAAATTTCTAACTAAATGAAGTTTGGGAGTAATTGAGAGAGTGAGAAGACCTTTAAAGAACTGTAGTATCATTGCTAAGCAACTCAAAATTAAATTTAGTCATGGAGTAAACTGATATGAGGAATGTGTCTAGTGCTGTCTGAGGAAATGGAAAAAGAAGAAAAGGGTTTATGTAAGGGATAAATAAGGGGCTATGGAAGTGTTCACCTCTTTGGACATAAACTGGCCCACAGGATGTTAAAAGAAATCAGTTTAACTCCAAGTCTGTGTACGTGGTAGGGAACTGGTTGGTTATCCAATATGGACTTTAAAGGAACAAACAAGAAAGGAAACGATTTATGTCTGTCTTTTGAGTAACACAGAGGAAATGATTGGCGATGTAGACATAAGGGACTACTTAGTGGAGTGATAGCCATCGTAATTCAGTTAGATTGTAATTGGGAATCAAGTGAGACCCAGAAAAGTAAAACTTCAGATGATGATTACCAAATTAAGGCAGAGAAAACAGTACAAAGAAACACAATACTTAGATATAAAGTCAAGGAAGAAGGCTCGGGAGGACAAAATTGAAAGTACAAAAAGAAATGGCCACCAAAAATATTCGTTACTTTTGTTTTTCAAATTTTAAAGTGACTAAGTCACATGTTATAATCCAGGGAAAGAAAAGGAAAACATGTGAGTAATAAAATATAAAATGCAGATGAGGACCAAGAAAGATTACAGAATGAGGCTAAAACAGTATAAAATGATAATAAAAGCTACACCAGCAAAAGTAAATATCATTGCTCACGAAGCTAACATAAATAAAGTGAAACTTTTTTCAGGATTCTAACATATAAAATTTCAGAGATAATTTCAACTAGCCCTAGAAAAATGGCAAGGAAAAGCCATGGGTAGAAGAGGTAGCTACAACTTATATGAGGTACTTAGAATAGTCAAATTCATAGTCAGAAAGTACATTGGTAGATGCCAGGGGCTGGGGGGTGGCAGAGGAATGGGGAGTTAGTGTTTGATGGGAACAGAGTTTCAGTTTAGGAAGGTGAGAAATTCGGGAGATGGATGATGGTGAGAGTTGCACGACAATGTGGATGTACTTAGTGTCACTGAACTGTACAGTTAAATATGATTAAAATAGTATGTTTTATATAATGTGACTTTTACCACAATAAAAAAACATTAAAAAAAGAGAAGTGGTAGGTACATTGTTAAAATAGGAAAAGAATTTTTAAGTTGAATTGACAGCAAATATTGCTTAACCTGCCCTGTTAGCTTTGAGGATACAAGTAGTTATTCTACCTAGGGGTAGGATAAAGACCAGGGTTTATTTGAGCTCTATGGAGATTCTGTGTAGAGCATCACATTTAAATTAACCTGTTACTGAGCTGGAGGACTGTGCAACACTTGGCACAAGGAAGTGGTGCTTTCCTTTGGCAGAACTGACATAGTGGAGAAAGTGCTGGCTTTGGAGTCCGTAGACAGGGTCCAGGAGTCCAGGTCTGCCACTTAGAAGTGGTATGAATTTAGACAAATCATATTAATTATGGGGTTTAGTTTCTTCAAGGTTTTTAGTTAGATAAGACCATTTCTCCATTCCTTTTAAATTGAAGTTGATGGCAAAAGAACATATAAAAATAAAACACAAACTACCCTTTCTCCTGTTCCTGGATCTGTACAACAGAAGTCAGGGGCTTAGCAAAGGGAAGTCTCCTAATTTCTCTTTTTTTCCCTTGACCTCTGATCCTAGTATTGACTCCAAGGCTAAATGCCAGGCGGAGAATTTCATAACAATTTGAAGGAATATTTTGTGAGATTCTGAGAGTCTTGCAATTCTGTTGAATCCTTCCTTAGAGATACAGCTGGGAAGCTTTGATACCAATGTGATTTATGCACAATAATTATATTCGCTCATTCATTCAGCAGAGATCTTTTGAGAGCCTACCATATGCTAGGTGTGTGCTAGAGTGTATGGATGCCAAGTAATAAAGCATCACTTTTGCTCCTGAAGAACTCATTACAATGAATTGAATATCATGTACTGCATTAGTGGAAATAAATATGATATTGTTGAACAGCAACTTGGATGTTTTTATGAAGGACACTAAAAAATTAGTTACTTGACATCAGCGTACTTGTTTTTCAATAACCACCACTTGCTGCATCTTTATGAATGTAATATGGCTTTTCATCAACTTTAAGATATCATTAGTTATTAGACACATCACCCGTGTAACAACTACTTTGTGGGGTAAAGAAGAAACTGCCACATTTATATACACATTGATTTTCAGACATGTCTCAGTTTCTGAACTCTTAAAATATGAGAGAAATCTGATTTATAATTCAAGAAATAGAATGGGCCAACAAGTAATAAAATAGTTAACTCCTGTTTACTGTTTTGGAGATGAATAGGGCCCCAGATAACAAAAAAATAGCAAATTATCCTAAACCTATCCTAAATCCTAATGCATTCCTCCAACTACAGTAGTGTAAAAAGGTATTTGACAATCATGACGTATGCAGCCTCCCAAACAAATTACAAAACATTTGCAGAGGTCTCATTTGTGAGGAGCTAGAAAGCAATGCAGCTTCCCCACGTCCACCTGTATAATTTATCACGGATACACATTCCCCACTGAATAGACCAAAAGGTTATTGAACAGGCCAAGCTGAATTACCCCCCTTTCTACTCTAAATGAGAACTCAGATTTCTGAGAGTAGAAAGGGGAAGTATGGTGGGAGAGGATAGAACAAATATTGTTTCTTTTTAATGTATTACCTACACATTAAAGATAATCGCAAGTCATAGGTGTAAGTAATTGAACTGAAGATGGTGGCAAGCTGCATAAGCAGCCGCAACTGTAAACAAGTCAGGGAAGTACATTTCCAAGCTGTTGCTGTGGAAATATTCACATCACTCCATGTACAGGTTGGTTAGATGTATTTGTTTTTTGTTTTTGTGTGTGTGTTTTACATAAATCACATTTCTTGCTCCTCTAAGAATATAGCACACATACAATTACACATATTTACCTATCATGGGACTAAAGTGCATGCTCATACAATTTTTAAAACATGATAATTTCTTGAAAAACTAGGTTTCAAGTGATAGGTGCAGTAAGCTTTGGGCCAAGTAGATGTAGAGATGGATCTTGGGTGCCAAACCTGATCTGGATAGCAAATTGTCTAGAGAAATTGCTGCCAAAAATATTTGTAGTAGGTCAGAATTTCTTCCTGTATAAACTTAAGGAAAATTTTTCTATATCAGGTATATTGTGTGCCGTATGACTAAAATCATCTTGAAATAAGCCAACAAACTATTTGTTTTAAAATATGTACATACTTAACATATTTTAACTTAATCAAAAGCCTGTGGGCTAGAATTATACCGTATCTGATTCTGTAGGATTTTTCTTGTATAAATCATTCATCCATTCATTCAGCTAAAATTTATGAAACATGGCAGGAAATAGGTGAGTAAAAATAATAAAGTATTATAATGGGTGCTCTTATTGTTATAAGCACATTAGTGCCAAGGGCTCTCCTGACTCAGCGTAGGGGAAGAGGTGCAGGGCAAGCTCCACAGAGGGGTGAGAACCATATAGCTTGATCTGGCAGTGCATGATCAGATTAGAATGTGAAATTCTTTCAGGGAGGGTGTAGCTTCAGCAGATTCTCAAAGCAGCTAGCTGGTCCATGAACTGTTCGTTACAAGTCCCCAGAAAGATGAGCTTGTGCCAGCATTCAGAGCAATGCTTTGCTTCCTTCATTGAGCAAGAATGGCTACCCAAAAAAAGCCAGCTGAACTAAGCAGTATGTTTAGTGACTTTCTGGTGCAAGCTCCTTATCTCCTTGTGGACAAGAAACAATTTGCAGACTGTCACCAGACTGGTGGCCACAATTTGAGTACCATTTGAGTAAGAAATACACTGGAAAATGCAAAGACTGGCTTCAGGGATTTAAGTGGGAGGTCATTAAATAGACTAAACTGAATTGGTGGGGTAGTATCAGGAGGAATGGGAAGAATGGAACTAACTCCTGAAATATTTAGGGGACAAATATACAGAACTTGGGGAATAATTGGAAAAGGGGTTGAAGGTAAGCTAGATAATGGTTGAGTAATTCAAAATTTCTGGCGTAGGCAACTGGTATTCATCAGCATGGGTATACATGAAAACAATTTGGTGGCAAGATGATGGGTTCAGTTCTAAACATGCTGTGTATGAGATAACTGACTGTGGAAAACCTGGTAGATATTTGGAAATATGCATCAAGATCTCAAGCAAAAGGTCTTGACTGATAGATTTAAAAGCCAATTAATAGTATTAATAGTAAGTGAAGTCTTAGTTGTATATGAGATTACCCAGGGAGAATAAATAAAGTCAAAAGAGAAAAGAAGCCAGGATTGTATTTGGGGGACAACACTGATGGGTAGTCTGAAGAGGAAGAATCTTCAAGGACCAAGAAGAAGGAATGAAAAAGGTTAGAGAAAAATTAGGAGAGTGTTATTGGAGCCAGTGCTAGAAAGAGTTTCAAGAAGGAGAGAGCAACACAGTCAAACTCTTCAGGTAATGATTGCAAAGGTCATTGGATTTGAGAATTGTTCACTTATTCAACAGATACTTACCGAGTACCCATTTGGAATGTGCTAGATGCTAGAGATTCAATAATGAAGAACAAAAAATGGATCTGTTCTTTCATGGAATTTATAATCTTGTGGGGGAGAGAGACATTAATCAAAGAACTACTAAAGTAAGTGTAAAATCATGACTCATACCTTAAAATTTTTTAATAGCTTATTTGAGCAAAAATTGATTTGCATTGGGCAGCATGAAACCAGAAGTGGTTAGGAGCACTCCACCAACAGGAGCTGTGAAAGAGGATTTTATAGAGAATAGGAAGAGGCAAAGTAAGGCAATTATTGATTGGTTAAAGCTTAAAGTCAGGTTGGCTGTTTGTGATTGTTTGCCCTTAGTGTTATGATTTCATAACCTTGAGGCGTTTACAGGCTTAGAATTTGTTTTGCTTACGTAGGCTGTCATGACATTAGAGCCACATCAGTCTAATGACCTCCTGGTTGAATTAATTTAACAGTTCCTCCCTTTTGGTCATCCTCTCATATGTGAGAGATTGGCCAAAAATTTGGTATTAGTGTCAGTCTCAGTCACCATCAGAGTTAAATTGCTCGTCTCATTGTGAAACTCATAGGTTATGATGTCAGATCCCTGGAAGAATTAATTTTGCTGTTCATTTTGTTGCTCACTTTGTTTCTGTTTCTCCAAGTACAGTGAGACCATCTGATGTACTGCTGATGGCTGTGACATTTAAGATCACTGAGAAAACACAGTGCATCAGGGAGACTACAATGATAACTGGTAGGAAGATAATACCAAAAGGCTGAAGTATACTTCTTAGCCAGGACCGCTGTGAACCAAACCAGTTGGTATCAAATAAATCAAAGAATGTACCCGAAGGGACATCAGCCTGTTTTAGCCAGGTAGCTTGTTTGTTGATTTCTTGTATTTGCTGCAATACCAGAAATGTTGATCCAGGTACAGCAGGAGGTATTGCTATAGCACAGACTCCTTCTTGTTCAGCCAATAAGTAATCTAAAGCAATTCTATTATCTAAAACCACCTTTGTAAGAAAATGAGGGACCTTTGTTGTGTAGCTATAGCCTAAGCAGTAGATTCAGCTATAGTTGCCAGTATTAAGGAACATTTTCTTTCCATATATTAACAGAGAGAAAAGGCAAAAAGAATAAAGGTTTCATATTGGAGATGAAGATCTTGATCTGCGATCGTGAGACAGCTGTCTACCACAAGATGCCATCTGATTTTGGGGAGGAACTTCCCCAATCAGTTTTAATTTTAGATCTTCAGCTGGTGTGCAATTCCAGGAGTCTGAATGAGCCTTTTGTAGTTGGGGGACCTGGACCCAAAGTTCAAGTCTGAGTAGTGAGGAAGACTTGGTATGGTTCCTTCCAAGAGAGTTCAAGGGAAGTCTTTGTTCTTAGTGATTCCAAATCAGAAGGGTGGGAGAAAATTGGAAATGTTAGTTTGGAGAATTTTCGCCAGATATTTGAGGAAACTAGAAGAATTCAGGATCCAGTTTGGTTTACAGTTATGTAATAAAACCTCAAAGACAATGAACAGGACAAAAGATATGTTGTGTTATAATTCTATACTGAACATAATTTTTCCCTCTGTAATCACCCACATTGTCTTTCTTTTTTTTTAACTGGAGTATAATTGCTTCACAATGTTGTGTTAGTTTCCGCTGCACAGTGAAATGAATCAGCCATATGCATACACACATCACCTCCCTCTTGGACCTCCCTCGCCCCACCATCCCACCCAACTAGGTCATCTCAGAGCACGGAGCTGAGCTCCCTGTGCTGTACAGCAGGTTCCCACTAGCTATCTATTTTACACATGGTGGTGTATTTATGTCAAACCTAATCTCTCAATTCATCCCACCCTCCCCTTCCACCCCCCACCCCCCGTGTCCACACGTCCATTCTCTACATCTGCCTTTCTATTCCTGCCTTGCAAATAGGTTCATCTGTACCATTTTTCTAGATTCCACATATATGCATTAATATATGATATTTGTTTTTCTCTTTCTGACTTACTTCACTCTGTATGACAGACTCTAGGTCCATCTACATCTCTACAAATGACCCAATTTCATTTCTTTTTATGGCTGAGTAATATTCCATTAAATATATGTACCACATCTTCTTTATCCATTCATCTGTCGATGGACATTTAGGTTGTTTCCATGTCCTGGCTATTGTAAATAGTGCTGCAATGGACACTGGGGTACATGTGTCTTTTTGAATTATGTTTTTCTCAGGGTATATGCCCAGCAGTGGGATTGCTGGCTCATATGGTAGGTCTATTTTTAGTTTTTTAAGGAAAGAAACCATAAACAAGATGAAAAGACAACCCACAGAATGGGAGAAAATATTTGCAAATGAAGCAACAGACAAAGGATTAATCTCCAAAATATACAAATAGCTCATGCAGCTCAATATGAAAAAAGTAAACAACCCTCATTGTCTTTCAAAGATAATCACAATGGGTCTAATTTCTTTGCAAAATAAGTCTAGTCTCTTTAAGTGGCCTGATTATTTACATAAGTATCCAAGAATAGTGATTGATCATACAGGGTTTTTTAAAACCTGCTTTGCTGGAACTTTTCATAAGGAATCTTTAAGTTGAACTTTTAAAAGCCTTCCTAGACTAAGAAACCAAGCCAAGAACTCACCATCAGACTTCACTGGAATACCTATATTTTGGGGGTGAATTCCTCACTTCTTGAGGTCTCCTAGGATATCCTGAGGTTCCTGGGCCTGCCAGGAAATGACCTTTCTTACTTACTTAGTAAGGCTGCTAGGAACCCTGAAATTGAGGTACAAGGCTGGTTTTTCCAAGGAGCTTTTATTGGCTCCATAAAGTCAACTTCCTTAAAACTGTCTAGTCATATCTGATTTTGTGCATAATTTCAAATATGACAGTCAAAGCCTTGGTAATATAACCAATGTTTCCAACTGTGTCCTATTATAAGGAGAAGAGATTCTTACTGAACTTATAAAATTGCTATATTGCCATGAAAATAAGAATTACTCAATAAGTTTCTGAATTCTGGAGGGATCAAGTAGGGAGAAAATGTGTGTTTCAATTCTGTTTAGAGATATATTTTATAAAATTAGTGTAAGTCATAGATAGTTTAAGAGAAAAGAGAAAAAGTTTTCCTTAAATCTGGAAAAATAAAACATTAAGGAACCAACAGTGTTTCAGAGAAGAAATTGTAAAAAAAATTATAATTATCATCATTCATTTACTCAATCCCGTATTATTAATCCTTGTTCTGCTTGAATCCAGTTTTCCCATTAGTTCTGGGAATTCTTACCCAGTTCAGTTTTATGATATTAAACTTATCAGAAGCCTATATTCTAGAGTACTTGTCACAGTCCTTTCCATGAATCTCTCTAAAGATGAATCACCTTTGCAAAAGCATCAGAGTAAAACAATAACTGTCTGTAAATGACAAAAAGACTTTAAAAAAGTGGCCATAGTCGAAAATCTGATGAGAATTCATTGATAAGGAAATGTAGTTATTTCTATGACATACAATAATTTAGGATAATAATTGGACAAGGGGAGTATTGACAAATTTCTAGAAACTTTATAAACAATTTCTGGAATACAGAAAGTCCCCTACATATGAACCTTCAAGTTGCAAACTTTCAAAGATGCAAACGTGCATTCACATGTCCAACACGTAAGTTAGTTCACGTGTCTGGCGTACGTTGTCATGTGCATGCATCCTCTACAAGTGGTTGTGCTTTTGTGTACTTTATTGTACAGTACTGTATGGAGTACAGTAGTACAGTATCTTTATTTCAAGCCCAGGATCTCCAGAAGCAAGCGTAAAAGCAGTGGTGATGTAGCTGGTACTGCTAAGAAGCGCCAAGCAATAATGATGGAGACAAAAGTGAAAATAATTGAGAGAGCGGAGTGAGGCAAAAAGACGGTAGATGTCGCTCATTCTTATAACATGAATCGTTCAACCATCAGCATGGTTCTAAAGAAAAAGGACAAGATCATGGAACATGTGAAGTCTGCTGTGCTGATGGTGTGGACAGTAGTATCGAAGAAGCGTGGAAAAGTGATGGAGGAGATGGAGAAACTTCTCAGTGTGTGGATACAGGATCAGCATCAGCTTTGAGTCCCTCTCAGCTTAATGCTGATTCAAGAGAAAGTTAAAAGCCTTTATGAAGACTTGAAGAAGAAACATGGTGAAGAATCAGAGGATGCATCTTTTTTTTTTTTTTTTTTGGGGGTACGCGAGCCTCTCACTGTTGTGGCCTCTCCCGTTGCGGAACACAGGCTCCGGACACGCAGGCTCAGCGGCCATGGCTCACGGGCCCAGCCACTCCGCAGCATGTGGGATCTTCCCGGACTGGGGCACGAACCCATGTCCCCTGCATCAGCAGGCGGACTCTCAACCACTGTGCCACCAGGGAAGCCCAGGATGCATCTTTTAATGCTAGCCATGGCTGTTGTCATCGGTTCAAGGCTAGAGTCAACCTTCACAACATAAAAGTAAGTGGTGAGGCAGTGAGTGCGGATACTGTAGCTGCCCGGGAATTTCCTGAAACACTTCGAGAAATTACTGATGAAGGCGTGTATTTACCTGAGCTGGTTGTTAATGTGGATGAGACAGGACTGTACTGGAAGAGGATGCCGGACCGAAGTTACATCAGTAAGGAGGAATAGTTGATGCCAGGCTATAAAGCAGCAAAGAATAGTCTAACATAGTCTAACTCTGTTGTTTGGTGGCAATGCTTCCAGCGATATAAAGCTGAAGCCTTGCTTAGTTTATTATTCAGAGAACCCAAGAGGCCTTAAAAACATAGCCAAGGGCTCACTCCTTGTTTTGTGGAAGAGTAACCCCAAAGCCTGGGTTACACAGACAATTTTCCAGGACTGGTTTTTCCACCACTTTATTCCAGAGGTAGAGAAATATTGCTTGGAGAAGGATGTCCCATTCAACATATTTTGCTGCTCGAAAATGCTCTGGGCCACCCCCCATTCACCCATTCATGGATAACTTTCATCCCAACATCAAAGTAGTGCATCTGCTACCGAATATACATGGCTCATCCAACCTATGGACCAGGGAGTCATAGCGACTTCCAAGAAATATTATTTACGTCACACTTTTCATCAGACAGTAAAGGTGAGTGATGAATCAGGAACAACCTTGTGACAATTTTGGAAGAATTATAACATCTACAAGACCATAAAAAACACTGACTTTGCTTGGCATGAGGTTACGGCCGTCACCATGAATGGGGTTTGGAAGAACCTTTGCCTGCAGTTTGTTCACGATTTTTGTGGATTTGAGAAGGTGGATGAGGAGTCCAAAGAGGTTCTCAGCAACTTAGTGACCCTAAGCAAGAAGCTGGAGCTAGATCTGCAAGAGGACGACTTCATTGAACTCCTTGCTGTGCAACACGAGGAGCTTACTAATGAAGACCTGATGGAACTGGAGGCCGAGAGAAAGGACGAAGAGACACAAGAGGAAGAAGAAGTAACTGAAGAACCAAAGAGATTCACGATGCAGGAAATGGCAAGGGAATTTTCTTTATTTGAGGGGGAACTGTTTTGAGGCACAGAACCCAAACGTAGAACAGTACACAAAGGTTGCAGCAGCCATTCAGAATGCAATCCAGTGCTTCTGTGTCATCTATGACAAGAAAAGAAGAGCCACTACCCAGACATCACTGGATCACTTTTTCAAGAGGGTAGATAGAATTGAATCCAGCAAGGAGACAGAAACTATGCCATTGATGTCAGGCGTGAGTGAAATGGCAGCTTGCCCTCCAATTCCTATTGCTGATGATCCTTCAGCTCTACCATTTCCCCCTCCTCTCCCTCCTCCCGTCAGTACCTCTTCTTGCCTGTTCACTCAGTACCAGCTCCTGTATGCCAGCTGTTGTACTGTATTACTGTACTTTTCAAGGTACTGTACTGTAAGATTAAAAATGTTTTGTTTGTTTATGTATTATTTGTGTGAAAAGTATTATAAACCTATTACAGTGCAGTACTAGATAGCCAATTGTGTTAGTTGGGTACCTAGGCTAACTTTGTTGGACTTACAAACGTGCTTTCAGAATGGGACTCGTTCGTAAGTAGGGGACTTACTGTATCTATATTAGGTACATATATCCATACACATAACCTAAGAAGGTTTATCATCACTTCTTATTTGACAGTGCTTCCCAAGTAATTTAACATACCAAATAAACTAATTAACATCTCTTTTTTACAAGGTGATAGACAAATCCTTTGAGATTTTCCAGGGAACCTCTGGGAAATCTCAGTTACTTTGAGATCAAAATGACTCCATTTAGAATTTGACTTGGGGAAGTTGTCAAAATGTCAAAATGTTTGAACATTTGACTAAATAGGATGTCAGATCATTATGAATGTACCTAATTATTTAACCAAAGTAACAGTAGAAGACTTTAAAGTCAAACAAAGAAGGTTACATAGTTGTGAGCAAAACTTAGCTCTTTTAATATTGAGAAGACTAGATTTTCTTAAGTAATCAAAGACTTGACAAAGACAGTGTGAAGCACAGTAAATTATTTTGGTAAGACACAAAATCTTTGCTTTCCAGGTATATTACCCAAAAGATAAAAAAATGCCTTTCACAGTCTCTTATCAAGAGCAGACCAATAGTCCAAAATGACTTTGTCCTTTTAACAGAGAGAGAGAAAACCAAATTCTAATTTTGTACCAGTGTATTTTTGATATTAAAACTCATTCTTTAAAACTTAAATAAATTCATTCCAGTTTTAGTTTGCTTGACCACAGATGAATTCTTTTTCCTAGATTCCTTTTCCATAAACCTTCTGAAACTTTAAAAATATCCATTCTTTTGTCCTTTGTTTTTTCCTCTTTCTCATTCTGGAATAACTGATCATTCTACTTCCTTACCTACATTTCATACACAGTTTCCTTTCACCCTTATTATTTCTAAGCAGTTTTAATTACATATATAGATTAGAATTCCTAACCCTTAGAATCCTTTATTCCTAGTGAAAACTAAGAAGTAAGCAATGGTGGACAGTCTGTTTCCCTAGCATTCTGTGGGTAGTCTGTTTCCCTAGCATTCTGTGGGTTGGCAAATTTATAAATATATTTCACAATTTCTGGAAGTATATTCTTCCTCATAGTAAATTTTTTTTAAAATTTTTGCGGTACACGGGCCTCTCACTGTTGTGGCCTCTCCCATTGTGGAGCACAGGCTCCGGACGCGCAGGCTCAGTGGCCATGGCTCACGGGCCCAGCCGCTCCGCGGCATGTGGGATCCTCTCAGACTGGGGCACGAACCCATGTCCCCTGCATCGGCAGGTGGACTCTCAACCACTGCGCCACCAGGGAAGCCCCTCATAGTAAAATTTTTAATGTGGCACAAAACATTTACTAATAGACCAAATAGAAAGCCAAAAGTAGAAAAACCTATTTTCAATAATTAATGTTTTAGTATTTTATCTTATTTGGAAATGATCCGAATATTCAATGAATATTGAATATTCATTTAGTTTATCTCAGTGTAACTTTAAGGTTTCAAAGTACCAAAAAGATTTTGGAAAATTTTAAAGTAAACATAACATAAAGCATAATTATTGTTGAAAAATTTATTTATAAACTTTTATCTTACATCTATTTAATTCACTTGTTCTTAACAATTATGTTTAGATTACTGTAAAAATTTCACAAGGCATTAAACAACTATCAATCATTTTAAGTTTTCATTGTTGCTGACAGATTCTGTGACAGAGGTGACATGAGCTTACTTGACTCTTAGTAAACGTTGGTAGAATAAAGTATTATATTTAATGCCACTGCCTCTAAAGACATGCCTGTTTTAATTACACTAAGAAACTTAAACTAGCTTTTAGTTACTGAATATTATCCTAAATCACAGAACTTGAAAAACGTTTGGGTTAGTTCCCATATTTCTGAGAGTATACTCAATTTATATAAATGCTTGTTTGTCTTTAAGCCAATTAAATAGAGCTCTTTACAAATTAATTTTGGCAATACCAAAATTAATATAGCTGCAAATATGGTGCAACACACATTTCTGCCCAGCCATATTTTTGGGGCCCCCAACCTGATAGTTGCCAAACCAAGTTCTCAGGATACAAATCAAGACAAACAGGGAGGCAATAGCTGTCCCTGGGAGAGAAAGGATTGCTAATCAATGTTTTTGCCTGCCAGTCTGAATTTGGAAAGGAAGAGACAATGTGAAATTTTACCTTGCTTTTTTGACCAGGCACCACAGATAGAGATCTGGGAAAGCTGACTTTGGTAAGTATTCTTACCTTCTTCTGGCTCCTGCCAATTTTCCCAGGATCCGATCTGTAGGCTCTGGAGTGAGTGGGTTTGTCTCAGCAGGTCTCATTATGGTCACCAGAAACTGTAGGGGAGGAAAAATAATTTTCCCTCTACCCTTGATGGTGAGTGCTTGGCTGAGACCCCTTTTTCTCTAGGATACCTCATAAATAGATAAGCTTATCTAGGTTAAAAGTTCTGCCCTGTAATTCAAGATTATCTTTGGTAAGGTTAACCTATTTGTTCAGCTTTAAAACAAAATTTTATTCACCTGTGGCCTCACACTGGATCCAGTCCAGCTTAAGTCAGACCCAGGCTGATCCTGGACCCAGACTGGTTTTATAAGCTGGACCCAGTCAGACTCAGGCTGATTCTGGACCAATCTGGAAAAAGAAATGCTCAAATAAAGTCTAAAAGCTCATAACACAAAAGCTGTGGAGCTAGGTTCTAGGATCCAAGAGGGACTTACCCACAACCTCCAGAAGCAGCAAGAAAACAGTGAGGTCAAGGGGCTCCACAGATACCTATGTTTGGTTGCTGGTTGCTCCTGGCAGCTGTTGGTGGCGGGGAGGAGGAGGGGTCTCCTTTGGTTTCTCCTTCTAATACCAGAACTGTTAAAAGATAAACTGAGGCATATTAAAAAAGATTGAGTTTATTTGAACAAAAATTGATTTGAATCTGGGAGTGCCAAACCAGAAGTGGTTTGGAGTGCTCCCACTCTGATAACTTCTATGAAGCAAAGATATATGGCGACTCTAATAAGAATAGGTTCAGGGGCTTCCCTGGTGGCACAGTGGTTGAGAGTCTGCCTGCAGATGCAGGGGACGCGGGTTCATGCCCCGGTCCGGGAAGATCCCACATGCCACGGAGCGGCTGGGCCCGTGAGCCATGGCCACTGAGCTTGCGCATCTGGAGCCTGTTCTCCGCAACGGGAGAGGCCACAACAGTGAGAGGCCTGTGTACCGCAAAAAAAAAAAAAAAAAAAAGAATAGGTTCAGTGAAGAGGTAAAGAGAAAATTCAGATCAGTTAGTCCCTTCATTTATCTCCAGTTTTTTTTTATTGTTTGATAACTTCATTCCCAATTTTCCCTCAAGGATTTAAATTCCTTTGTAAACAGAAATCTATAGCTTTTACTAGAAAAATAATGTTTTAACAAAAAGATCAGCCTCCTAAGATACCTTGAGTCTGTGATTCACCGCTTAACTAGTCAAGCAAACTTGGGATAACTGAGTCTTAAATTTTTGTTTATGGTTTTCATAGGGATTGATACAAATAATGCATTTGTAAGATAAATAGAACAGAACAAGTGTTGGTAGTTATTATTTTTGGAAGGTATTATTTTTGGAATTTATTATTTCCATGTGGTGTATGGAAATTTCACTGGACTTGGGTGTTAGGCTGAGTTATTTTGTTCTTGGTTCTATCACTAATGATACAAACTTCAGTAGTTTTTAAACTTCTTTTGTTCTTAATTTACTCTGTGAAGTGGGAATAATAGTACTTACCTAATAAACATGTAGAAAGTAGGAAAATGCTTGGTGATGCATCAAATATGGATTGGTAAATCGTACGCCAGCATTAGCTTTTTCAGATTCTGGGTTCATAATTTGTAGGTGGTTGTTTCGGTTTAAAGAATGACAGATAAGAGTTTGCACACCTTGCAGTGGACCTAAACTATCTAGGCAGGTAGCAGTTAAGGATCAAATACTTGCTCACCTTTCCAGTCTTGTTCTGGGCAATTTCCGTAGTAGTTCCCTGGTTCCAGCTATAAGCAACTAGTTGTATTTTTCTTAATATTGCACCTGTGCTTCTGAATGTGCTATATATTCTGTGCAAAATGACTTTTCCTCTTTATTGCCCTGAATAACTCCTACTCATTCTTTACGTTAAATTTAAGTCACTTCCTCAAGGTAGAATTAGGTGTGCCTCCTCACAGCATTTACCATGTTGATATGAATTGTTGGTACCATTATTTCATATACACAGGTGGTAACAAATGCCTATTGTTTTAATGATTGTTTCATATTTAAACTGACCTCACCAGTAAGGTATGAAGGAGAAATAGTTTCTGTTTTGACTTTTCTATTTAAAATATGTCTGAGTTCTTATAATTATGAAATGTTATCAATTTGCATTACATAAGGAGCTTGCCAGTCTTGACTTTCTGACCTTTGGAAAATTTGGCACTTTCCACTTATTTAAGCAGACAAAGGGTCAGTCCTACCCTTTAGGGGTGAGCTTATTCCACAGTGGAGGAAATATCATTTATATTGAGAGCTGCATGGCTTGTTGGATACTTGGCTGGAATCATAAAAAAGGAGAATTCCTTAAGTGTCATTAAGCCCTGTAACTCTCTGTTATTGTTATCATCAGGTTTTCTGCCGAATGAGGAGATAACATTTGTATAGAAACGTAAGGAAAAGGGACTCTTGACCAGGAGCCATCTAGAAATAAATAAGCAGACTTTGTTGCATGATTACAGTAGTGTAATGTCCTGTTTCTGCTCTGCAAGAACACCTGAGTTGGATTTCTTGATGGTGGCATGTGGCAGGGAGGATCCTACTGCAAATCTCTGTCCTGCATGGCTGTATCCAGAGTGGGCAGGGTGAAGTGCAAAAAGAAGCAGCCGCATAGCACAGGGAGATCAGCTCGGTGCTTTGTGACCACCTAGAGGGGTGGGATAGGGAGGGTGGGAGGGAGGGAGACGCAAGAGGGAAGAGATATTGGAACATATGTATAACTGATTCACTTTGTTATAAAGCAGAAACTAACACACCATCGTAAAGAAATTATACTCCAATAAAGATGTAAAAAAAAAACCATGGGACATCAGAGTTAGAATTCTGGGAGTTTGAATTCTCATTCAGCCTGTAACAAAATATATGACTTGACTTTCTCAACCTTGGTTTCCTTATTTTAAAATGAGGTCAGTGATACCTGCTTCACTGGTTTGGGGTCAGGATTAAACACAATTATTTTACACAAATCAAGTGGTATGCAAGTGAAATAATTTTAATAGGGATCTCTTGAAATGCAATCATTTTAAGCTAAAGAAATTAATTTCTTGTGGTGAAATATTGAATTTTATTCCAGTTGGTGATAGTGGAGGGGGCTGTGTTTGAGCAGACAATGCTTTCTCTGTACATTAAATCATACTACATGAGCAACATGATATAGTCAATATAATGTTGTAGCAATGATGAGGATATAAGGTTGATTTGATTTATCATTAGACGTATACTATTTTTTCCTCTCTTCATTTTATAATTATTTTACTCACAAAACTTTTGACATTTACATATAAAGATTAGACAATAAGAAAAGATATACAAATGTATTTACATTATTATTTATAGCTTCTTTTGTTGACTCTGTATTTTGCCTTTGTGAAAAGATCAATTAATTTTAAAAAAGGACTAATGGGTTTTTTTAAGGAGTGGTAATAGCTAGAAATATCAATGTCATGAACTGATTCTCTAATCTCATTCTGCCTGTCGCTAATCTCTCAGCAAATGATTTGAATTGAGATAATTGAAGTATTGAGAGAAAGATAAGCAAGCAAAATAAGCAGGTGAAAGAAGTTACAGATAGACAAGGGTAGTTCCAACTAGACTTTAGCAGATGCAGGGAAAATCTTCCAAACATCTGGTAGTGAGTCTGGCAATGGGTATGGGGGTGGGTCACATGCAACCTGTGCCCTGGCAGCAGTTACCACAATGCATATGTAAATAAGCTTCAGAGAGCCAGTGGTGGCCTGGGGTGGGATAGGTTTATGGGGCTTTGCTCTTTGGCTTAAATCAGAAAGACTTTTTTTCCCAATGTCTCATGTCTGAAATAAGCGTGTAGCTGGAATCTCAGGTTAGGTAAGGTGCAAGGATAAAGAGGAAGGGGGAAGAGGGGGTGGATGACCACAATGAACTGGAGGCAGATGTATTGCTTAAGGGCCTTGAGGCATTTGAAAGAGTGAAATAGGAGGGAGGAGTGAAATAGGAGGGAGGATTAAAATGTGAGCTTGGAGAGCAGACTGGGATGGTAGTACGTTTGACAAACTATTCTGATGACAAAGTTCAGCTATAAGCTGAGCATATGGTTGATTTGGGCGGGACTGAACAAAAATTGCAGTAGATGAACTTTTTCTTTGCTGCTCTGTATTTCTTTTTCCCTGAATCTACATTTCTTTTTCTCCTTTCTTAACTTTCTTCTGGGCACAGCCCTATTGGTTAGGAAGAATTTATGTGACAATTTCTTGTTGTGTCACTCTTCCGAGAAATACTCACCAGTTAAATATATTAATTAGTAGAACATATTGCTTAGATATTGGTTAGTTGCTTGTAATGGAGGTTGAAAACAACAAGGCTTTAAACAAGATAAAAATGTCCTTCTCTTTCTCCTAAAAGTCTGGGAAGGTATGGTAACTCTGCATACAGAGGCATCAGGGGTCTGTTTTTATCTATGTTGTTATTCCATTCTGAATGTTGCTTTCATTTGCTCAACACCTTGTCCACTTCCTGCCAGTGTGAAGAAGAAAAAAGAGGAAGATGAGGGCCTACTTTTTCCCCCTTTAAAGGCATGACCAGGAGGTTGCATTTGTATCCCATTGGTCCAGACTGGCTCATGTGGTTCCACTGGGATGCAAGGGAGACTGGAAAGAAGGTTTTTTTTTTTTTTTTTTTTTTTTTTCCTGAGTGCCTGTCTTAGCACCATAGACACTTATTTCTTACAGTTCTAGAGGCTGGGAAGTCCAAGATCGAGGTATTGGAAGATTTAGCTCCTGGTGAGAGCTTTCTTCCTGGTTTGCAGGCAGTTACCTTCTCCTGCATCCTCACAAAGTAGGGAAAGAGAGAGTAAGCTCTGGTTTCACTTCCTCTTCTTAGAAGGACACTAATCCTGTCATGAGGGCCCTGCCTTCATGACCTCATCTAAACTAATTACCTCCTAAATATCACATTTCCACATACCATCACACTGGGGATTAGGGCTTCAATATATTAATTTTGGGGGACATAAACATTCAGGCCATAAATGGTGCCTACTCTAGGCTAAATATTGGGGATTCTATTTCAATAGAAAGGGAGAAGAGAGATTGAGTATAATTATCAGTTTCTGTAGCATTAGTTGAGAAGCCTAATGCTTAATGTAGGGTTTTTATGGAATTTTATTGAATTTAATTTCTAGAGTGGAGTAATATTCTAGGGTTTATTCCTTTATTCAACAAATATTTACTGAGTCTGGCAAGTACTGTACTAGGTATTGGAGATACATTGATGAGCAAAACACGTTTTTTTCCTCACGTTCATGAAACTTGCATTTGTAGTGGGGGTGAGAGAAATCTATAAAATAACCACACATATAAATATGTGTTGCAAGTGGTGGTAAGCGTTATAAAGGGAAAAATACTGAGAAATTGTATGAAGTTGTATAACAGAACAATCATCCAGCAGTTAGAAAAGAATTCCCTGGGTGAAATTTAAGCTGAGCTTCAAAGAATACAAACAGAGGGAAGAGCATTTTACGCAAAGGAGACAGTGTATGCAAAGGCCCTGAGGTGGAAAAGAGCATGGATTATTTGAGGAATTTAAGGAGGAACATGACAACCGATGGAAAGAGGGATATGTGGTGAGGCTATAGACATAGAAAAAGGCTACGTTAGGCAGAGTTTCATGGAAGCTATCGTAAAGATGTTGATTTTTATCTTAAGAACAATGTGAAACCATTATAACGTCTTTAGCTGGAATTGACATAGTGAGATTTGCATTTGGGAAAGCCCACTCTGGTGGCCTGGGGAAGAATGGATCCCAGTGGATACAAAGACCAATTAGGAGGTTATTGGAGGGATCCAGGTGAGAGATAATGGCAGCTTGGAATTAAGCAGTGGCCGTGGTGATGGAGAGAAGTGGTATGTACGCAAGAGATATTTAGGACATTAAAAAAAATCAACACATCTAGTGATACATTGGATACAGAGGATGTTGGAGAGTAGGAGTCAGATTTGACTTTTTGGTTTTAGGTTTAAGCAATTGGATGAATGGTGGTGCCATTCACTGACATCGGGATCATTGGAAAGCACTAGGTTTCAAGGGGAAGTTCATGAGTTTTGATATGTTGAGCTTGAGGGCCTTTGAGATATTCACACAGATATCAGGAAAGCAGTTACGTTGCCATGAGTTCAGAGAGTGGTTTAGCTGGAGATATAAGTATATTTGGACAATATTAAAAAAATGAGAGGTAATTGAGGCCCCTATCTTGTATGGTCCAGAGAAAGAAGAATGTCTAGGGAAGGACCTGGGGGAGCTAGAACATTTAAAGGCTGATTAGGAAGTGGATGAAACAGCAAAAGCAACTGAAATAGAAAGTGAGCAGAGAGGTAGGGGGCAAACTAGGAGCCTATGGTGTTGAGGAAGGCAAAGTAAGTGTTTTGAGAAGAAAGCGTTTGATGCTGGTGAGAAGTGTAATAAAGCAAGAGTTGAACATGGATGAACTTGGAGGACGTTACACTAAGTGAAATAAGTCAGGCAGAGAAAGACAAATACTGTATGATCTTGCTTATATGTGGAATCTTAAAAAAGGAAAAAAAGTTGAACGTATAGAAGCAGAGCGTAGAAATATAGTTACCAGGGGCAGTGTGTGTGTGTGTGTGTGTGTGTGTGTGTGTGTGTGTGTGGAAATGGGGGAGAGGTTGGTTAAAGGGTACAAGTTTGCTGTTGCGTAGGATGAGTAAGTCCAGAGATCTAATGTGCAGGCATGATGAGTGTACTTAATAATACCTTACTGAACACTAAGAATACACTAAGAGAGTAGATTTCAGGTGCACTGAGCACACACAAAAAGTGGTAATTATGTGAGGAGATGATATGTTAATTAGCTTGATTGTAGTCATCATTTCTGTCTGCATATGTGTATCAGATCATCATGTTGCATACCTTAAATGTATACAATTTTTATTTAAAAAACCCCAAGAACTGAAAATGTCCTTTAGCAAAATAATTGTTAGTGACATTAGGGAGGAGTCCTTTTTGCATGAAAGCCACTGGATTGAGAAGTACCTTGAGGCGAGGAAAGAGAGACAGCAAGTTGGTACTCTAGGAGCAAATTGGGTTGATTTTTTAGCTTTAGGTCATGGTATCACCTATATTTGTGTACCTTTGTTTCCCTGATCTCAAACTCACTTCCCTTTTCTCTCATTTGTACCCATTTGTGTGAATTTGACTTTCAGCATTTATTCCAATTTTTGTACTTTTAATTACCAATATGTTTATTCATGAAAAATATATTATTTTGAGGTGTTTTTTTTTTGCGTTACGCGGGCCTCTCACTGTTGTGGCCTCTCCCATCGCAGAGCACAGGCTCTGGACGCACAGACTCAGCGGCCATGGCTCACGGGCCCAGCTGCTCTGCGGCATGTGGGATCTTCCCGGACCGGGGCACGAACCCGTGTCCCCTGCATCGGCAGGCGGACTCTCAACCACTGTGCCACCAGGGAAGCCCTATTCTGAGTTTTTAAAAAATTATCAAAATGCTGTTGTATTTTGTATATTTCTGTTTCTTGAATTTTTTTGCTCAGCCACTCAACATTATATTTTTCAACTCTATATATGTAGACTTAGTTTGCTTCTTTTCTTGGTGTATTATAGTCTATTTTGTGCATTATAGTCTATTTTATTTCAGTTTTTTTTTTTTAAAGATGGAACTTTAGGTTGTTCTCAAGACTTTGATATCATAAATGATGATGTAGTAAACACTATTGTATGTGTTTATTGAATTATAGAGTATGCACTCAGTTTCATAAGATGTTGTTGAGTTACTCAGTAGAATGCCTGGCCGGGAGATAGGGATCCAGCTGTGCAGGAGGATCCCTGTTTCCTTATATGCTCTCCAAAATTTGATTCTGATATTTTGATTTGGGGTATTTAGTTTCTTTGATTTGTGGTGATATTATAATGATGAATATCATGGAAGTAAATGACTAGATCTATATAGTGAAATTTAAGGAAAAAAGGAATATATGTGTTGTGATTCATTCCCAAGTATTTTAAAACAAAATTATTAAATTCTGACCAATTTTCCATGGTAACCTACATCTCTTTTTTTAAAAAAATATTTTTAGTAAAAAATTTTTTTATTGGAGTATAGTTGTCTTACAATGTTGTGTTATTTTCAGATGTACAGCAAAGTGAATCAGTTATACATACACATATATCCACTATTTTTCTTTATAGATTCTTTTCCCATATTGGCCACTACAGAGTATTGAGTGGAGTTCCCTGTGCTATCCAGCATGTTCTTATTAGTTATCTATTTTATATATAGTAGTGTGTATACGTCAGTCCCAGTCTCCCAATTTATCCCGCCCCACCCCCCCTTATCCCCTGGTAACCATAAGTTTGTTTTCTACATCCGTGCCTCTACTTCTGTTTTGTAAATAAGTTCATTTGTACCCCCTCTTTTTTTAGATTCTACATACATGATATCATATGATCTTTGTCTTTCTGTATCTGACTTACTTCACTCAGTATGACAATCTCTAGGTCCATCCATGTTGCTGCAAATGGCATTCTTTCTTTTTTATTGCTGAGTAATATTTCCTTATATGCTCTCCAAAATTTGATTCTGATGTTTTGATTTGGGACATTAATTTCTTTGATTTATGGTGATATTATAATGGTGAATATCATGGAAATAAATGATTAAATCTATATAGTGAGATTTAAGGAAACAAGGAATATACATGTAATTAATCCCCAAGTATTTTATAACAAAATCATTAAATTCTGGCCAATTTTCCATGGTAACCTACATCTCTTTTTGCTTGGATTACTGTTCCCCCTTATTTAGTTTATGTGCTTAAAGAATCTAAGAACTATATAAAATATTTATAGAGAAATTAATAAAAAACCTATTCTTCAGAATCTAAATAAAATGAGCAATTACAAGTTAATAGTAGAATTTATCAAACTGTAAGAGTTATATTAAACTCTTAGTGCTCTTAGGAACTGTTTCCCAATTGTCTTTCTTTCAGGATTTTGAGTTGGCTGAGAAAACTTCTTGTTATTTCTGAGAGCACTTTGAAGTGACAATAAACGTGTCACACAGTTCTCAGAAGTTTTAGAACTAAGAAAAATGAATAGGTAGATTATATTCTTTGTGTATCTTATATTTGGGTATCTTATATTTATTTTGCAGTAATACAAAATATTTAGTTGGTAATTGTATTGGCATTCATATAATTCTATAACTCCATCTCCCTCTCTTCCCAAATATGGATGGACATATTTCGAATCAAAGTACTTCAGTCCTGCTTAAATTCCACATTATCTATCAGAAGGTTGTTGCAGTTTACCGGGTCAAATTCAGGTTTCCACTACAAACAAATTTTTTTCCTTTTCCATTATGGTTTATTACAGTCTGGCACGGTGGTATGCCTGTAGTCCCAGCTACTCAGGAGGCTGAGGCGGGAGGATTGCTTGAGCCCAGTAGTTCTGAGCTGTAGTGCACTATGCCTTTCGGGTGTCCGCACTAAGTTCAGCATCATGGTGACCTCCCAGGAGCGGGGGACCACCAGGTTGCCTAAGGAGGGGTGAACCAGCCCAGATCAGAAATGGGGCAGGTCAGAACTCCTGTGCTGATCCATTATGGTTTATTACAGGATATTAGATATAGTTCCCTGTGTTATACAGTAGGACCTTGTTGTTTATCTATTTTATATATAGTAGTTTGCATCTGCTAATCCCAAACTCCTAATTTATCTCTCCCCCTTCCCCTTTGGTAACTGTAAGTTTATTTTCTGTGTTTGTGAGTCTGTTCTGTTTGTAACTAAGTTCCATTTGTGTCATATTTTAGATTCCACATATAACTGAGATCATGTGGTATTTGTCATTTTCTTTCTGACTTCCTTCAATTAGTATGATATTCTCTGTGTCCATCCATGTTGCTGCAAATAGCATTATTTCATTCTTTTTTATGGCTGAGTAGTATTTCACTGTGTATATATACCACATCTTTATCCATTCATCTCTCGATGGACATTTAGGTTGCTTCCATGTCTTGGCTATTGTAAATAGTGCTGCTATGAACAGTGGGGTGCATGTATCTTTTTTTTTTTTGAAGATAAAAAATATATTTTAAAAGAACAACAGTCAGGGTGGTACAAATAAAGCAAAGACTAAGATGATCATTAAACCTAATTATTCCAGTAAATATGTTAAAAATTGAGCAAATATTTCAATTATCAAAGAAAAATTGTCAGAGTGAATTTTCTTTTTAGGGTGCACGTATCTTTTTGAATTATAATTTTCTCCAGATATATGCCTAGGAATGGGATTGCTGGATCATATGGCAATTCTATTTTTAGTTTTTTAAGGAATCTCCATACTGTTCTCCATAGTAGCTGCACCAATTCACATTCCCACCAACAGTGTAGGAGTGTTCCCTTTTCTCCAGCTTTTGTTATCTGTAGACTTTTTAATCTCATGGCTATTCTGACCGGTGTGAGGTAGTACCTCATCTTTTCTTTAAACAGAATTTTAAAGAACTCTTCAAAAAGAAAATTTAGTCTTCAAGTGATTATTAAAAATAGCCAAACAAGCACATATAACTCATAGAGACAGCTCTAAATAACTCAAAAGACTGTGGGTTGCTTGGCCACCAATCTTTCTTTACTAGAGGTTTGGGATACTATGATAGCCTAAGGACTTGATGCATATCTCAGCTTCTTTTTTCTTCTTCTGACTTTTTGGTCTTGATTCTTACTTTTTATCCCATTAGTTGACTGAGGAAATAATTATCTTTTAGGTTCTTTTAATGTCTAAGAAACAGAGACATTCTCAGATTACCTTACTTAATGGGGTTTATTGTAATGATACCCTGGGAAACAAGGATACAAGAAACAGTTTTAACCACCAAACATTCAGGCCTCAAGGAGACCACAATGTACTTTAGGATACAGTTCTTAGTAGCTGTGTCACCCTGAGGCTCAGAAACCCCAGAAACCTATTGCTCCGTATTCTTCACGTCACCATTAGGTTGACATTACTTGCTATTTCTGCATCTACTACTCCTGACACTTCTCCCTGCCACCCTCTTTGTAAACACTAAGGTCAAACCTCCCCCCCAAATGGTGGTATAGTTAATCACCATCTATTTTAGAGTGCTTTCCTAGCCCCCACAGTGAGCTGAGTTCTCACGGAGATTACCTCCCAGTCTGTTAATCAGCCTCTAAATGGCACCCTCTGGGTCAGCTGCTCATTCCTTGTCCAGACATTGAGACCAAGGTATCAGGATACCTTATTTGTGAGTATGTGGACATGGAAGAACTTGAAGATTTCCTTGAGGCCGACAATATAATTAGAAGTACCTTACTCGACCAGACAAATAAAAATGATGTCTATTTTGTTAAACATATAGGAGAGGCTTATACACTACATCTGCAGGCATTTCCATAGCCGAGATGACTATTCTAAGGGTTTCCTTCAAAGCTAGTGTGGCCAACTTGTCTTGGGTTTCTTGAGTGTTTCTGGGTTTGAGCACTGAAAGTTCCTCATCCTGAAATTCCTCTGTCCCAGGCAAACTGGGAGGTTGGTTACTCTAAAGTCAATTCCTTTTCCTTTTCTTTTTCCTTTACCTTCCTCTCTCCCTCCCTTTCTCCCTTATTTCCTTCCTTCCTTCCTTCCTTCCTTCCTTCTTTCCTTCCTTCCACAAATATTTATTGAGTGCATGTTATGTCAATATCTGTGCTGGGTGGTGCAGAAATAGTGGTGAATGGAACAGATATATTTCATTTTCTTTTTGAATTTACAGTCTATGGTCGTAGACAGAACCTGACAGACAGAATGCTGTGTGATGAAAGGCAAAGTGCAGGGTATCTTGGGAGGAGTAATGGGATCTGGGGACATCTCCATTTGGTTTAGTGGGTACTGAGGAAACAACTGAGAACAAAACAGACAAGCTCTCCCTCTTGTGGATTGCATTCAAATCTGTGTATGTGTGAGTGTGTGGGTGGGGTGTTTGGGGAAGACAATCAACAGGTAAACGAAGTGAGTTTTCTGATAAAATAGAACCAGATGATGAGATCGTGACTTGGCAAGAGGTCAGGTGGCAAGGAAATTCTCTTTTAGAAGGTGACGTTTTGGCTGAGACTTGCATGACAAGAAGGAGGTAGCCATCCATAGTATGGGAATGGAAAGGAGGCTAGTGTCACTGGGGTTAGAGTAATGAGTGTTAGGAGATAAGGCCAAAGAAACAGGCAGAATCCATATCATTTAGGGTCTTGGGCTTTGTAGGCCATGGTAAGGAATTTTATTCTAGGGGTGATAGGGTAGGTTTTATGTAACCTGATCTCAATTCCAGGAATAGTTCCCTTCTTGAGTAAGAAGATTAAAGATTGAAGTAAGGTCCACTATAATATTTGAGCTAGAGGGATTAGGAGGTTGGTAGTGTCATTCAAGGTCACAGAGAATTTAAGAAGCGGTAATTTATGGAGAAAGAAATTGTGTCATATTCAAGACGTGAAGTTTAAGAGAGGCAGTGAAGAATAAAAATTGCTGGCTAATAATTTTACTTTAAGACTGGTCTTTAATATTTGGAAGCCATTGTGCACTTGTACCAGTGGTTGAAGAGACGTGATCATATTTGTTTCCCAGAGCAGACAGTACAGAAAGAGGAAATCAAAGAACCTAGGATCATGTGAGAAGACAAGTCCAATTTTACTGTGTCAAATGTTTGTACTTTGTTTTTGAGACATACATAATGGCAAAAATATCTTGAGCTAAGTAAATAAATGCCCAATAACAACAGTTCACTTACTAAAACAGATTTTCAACCCCTATATAGACTAACTATAAACAATCCTTGCCTTATGGAACATGACTCGATTCTCAAACTTTTAAATAATGTTAATTGTCCATAGAAGCACACACTCCAGTTTTAACTTGGGCACTTACACAAAGTAGATGACTAGGTAGCATTTCAGAATGGGAAAGTTTTGGATGAGGCATTAAAGAAAACATGCAGACTATGAATTTTATGGGAACATTGTAGACAGAAAACATGAGTCTAGTCTGGGTTAATTTGCTGCTTTTCTTTGAGCAGCCTATTTTTGGTAAAAAGTTAAGTCTCTTAGCCAGAAAAATAAAACAGTTGGTGATATCTTCCATTTCATGTGCCCACGAATCAGAAGGACCCAGCTGATGCTCAACTCATCCTTGAGAAGGAGACTGACAAGGAAACAAATGAAGGAGAAAAAGTGGTAAGGGAAGAAAGAGGAGGGATCAGGGAAGAGACAAAGAATACGGATCCAAGGGTATGCAAAACTCATCTAAGATAGTCTTTACATGTTACTTTGAGAGGTAGGGTGAAGAGTAATGGACTAATTTTTGCCAGTATAAGCTAGGACAGTTGCAGAAAGGAATAAGAGGAAACCCTCACTTCCTGTGTTATGGTAACTGGTGCTCTGGGTCCAGTAAGGTGGATATGTTTTCCACTGTACAGATGAGATAGAGGAATGGTGGCATAACCTGTACAAAATTTCAGAGATAGTAAATATGAGAACCTGAATGAGTGCTACAGCAATCATGTGTTCCTAATTTTCCAGCAGGGTGATGATTTCAGATTTCTGCTCAGTGTTACCCTTAGGACATTTTTATTTGTGAAACCATGTGTGTCATCCTACTAGAAGCCATGTATTTTGGGTTCCCGTCCAGCACTCTTTCCTTTCACTTATTGCTGAAACCAAGAGCACAATTCCCATTAAGAGAAGAATCTCTGTGCTGTAAACTAAAACAAATCGTGCATTCCTTCCAGGACCATTGTCTTTGTTTTTCTTTTTTTTTTTTAACTGTACTTACCACATTATCTCCCAGAGGGGGTCTGTCAGATTCTGTAACTTTGACACAAATTATTCCGTAAGAGATTTACCCAAATGATATCTAAGAGAGAAGTGAAATTCTTTCACTGTTGGGGCGATTTACCCTTAAATTATGGGTGAGCACTGGGCAACCTATTTGAGATAGCAACTTCTGTAATATGACTAAGCTATGGTCTTTAGAGAGGCGTTTATTTTACTCAAGCAATAAATATCATGGAAAAACAAATCAATGGTTTTGTATGGAAAAATAAGAGGAAGCATTTTATTTTCCTGACTAAAATATTAGAACATTTTGGTGATGTAGATGAGAAAGATATGAGAAAATTTTAAGATTGGTGAAAAATTCAAATAGGTATAGACCATATTTGTGAATAGTAGGAAGTACCTTGTTTTGGATGTAGGTAATAAGCAAAGTGAAGATCCTGAGTTATGAATAGTAAAAGGATTTGAAAGTTTAATAACTTCTAAATAAAGAGTGGACTAGTGGACAGACTCTCCACTCTTAAAAATAAGTCTTGCAGAGAATGTTTTATCTAATAAACTTTCCATTGGAAGCACAGGATGTCATGTAAGTTGGGGACAACTAAAAAAAGGTCTTGTAGAGAATCTCTGATTCATAGAACTTTTTTGCTGGACAACGGCTGATTGGGTCTCACTTAGAGAACACTTCTTGAAGATCGTACTAGATAATGTAGGGAGTTGAAAATGATCTCAGAGGTGCCTCTGCCTTCATGAACTTTATAGTTAAGTAATGAGATACATATAAATATGAAGAGCTGATCAGTCTCTCTTTTACTCTTATCTCCCTCTACTTCCTGTCTTCTATGTCATTTAGGCAAACTGTATTGTAGGCATATCTGTTTTACTGCACTTTGCTTTATTGCTCTTCACAGATATTGCATTTTTTTACAAATTGAAGGTTTGTGGCAACTCTGCATTGAACAAGTCTATCAGTGCCATTTTTCTAACAGCATTTGTTTACTTCATGCCTCTGTGTCACATTTTGGTAATTTTTGCAGTATTTCATTTTTTTCATTAATATTGTATTTGTTATGGTGATCTGTGATTAGTGATCTTTGATGTCACTCTTGTAATTGTTTTTGGTGCTGTGAACTGTGCCCGTATAAGTTGGTGAACTTAATCAATAAACGTGTGTTTTCTGACTGCTCCACCAATCAGCCCTTCCCTCCATCTCTCTCCCTCTTCTCTGGCCTCCCTATTACCTGAGACACAACAGTATTGAAATTAGGCCAATTAATAATCCTATAATGGCATCTAAGTGTTAAAGTGAAAGGAAGAGCTACATGTCTCTCATTTTAAATCAAAAGCTAGATATGATTAGGCTTACTGAGGAAGGCATGTCAAAAGCTGAGATAGGTCAAATGCTAGCCTCTTGCACCAAACAGTTAGCTAACTTGTGAATTCAAAGGAAAAGTTCTTGAAACTTAAATGTGCTATTCCAGTGAACACATGAATGATAAGAAAACAAAACAGTTTTACTGCTGATATGGAGAAAGTTTCAGTGGTCTGGACAGAAGATCAAACCAGCCACAACATTCCTTAAGCCAAAACCTAATCCAGAGCTAGGCCCTAACTCTCTTCAATACTATGAAAGCTGAGAGAGGTGAGGAAGCTGTAGAAGAAAAGTTTGAAGCTAGCAGAAGGAAGTTGAATGAAGTAGAATGAAATTGAAGGAAAGAAGCCATCTCTATAACATAAAAGTGCAAGGTGCAGTAGGAAGTGCTGATGAAGAAGCTGCAGCAAGTTATCCAGAAGATCTAGCTAAGATCATTAATGAAGTTGCCTACACTAAACAATGAACTTTCAATGTAGACAAAACAGCCTTATATTGGAAGAAGATGCCATCTAAGACTTTCATAGCTAGAGAAGAGAAGGCAATGCCTGGCTTCAAAGCTTCAAAGGATAGGCTGACTCTCTTGTTAGAGGCTAATGCAGCTGGTGACTTTAAGTTGAAGCCAATGCTCATTTACCATTCTGAAAATCCTCGGGCCCTTAAAAATTATGCTAAATCTACTCTGCCTGTGCTCTATAAATGGAACTACAAAGCTTAGATGAGAGCCCATCTGTTTCCAACATGGTTTAAGAAATATTTTAAGCCCACTGTTGAGACGTACTGCTAAGAAAAAAAAAAGATTCCTTTCACAACATTATTGCTCATTGACAATGCACCTGTTTACCCAAGAGCTCTGATGGAACTGTACCACAAGTTAATATTTTCATGACTAATACAACATCCATTCTATAGCCCATAGATCAGTGAAAAATTTCAACTTTCAAATCTTATTATTGAAAAAAATGCATTTTGTAAGGTTATAGTTGCCATTGATAGTGATTCCTCTGATGGATCTGGGCAAAGTAAGTTGAAAACCTGGAAAGGATTTATCATTCTAGATGCCATCAAGAACATTCATGATTCATGGAAAGTCAAAATATTACCATTAATAGGAGTTTGGAAGAAGTTGATTCCAACCCTCACAGATGACTTGGAAGTGTTCAGGACTTCAGTAGAAGTATCTGCAGATGTGGTGAAAATTGCCAAAGAACTAGAATTAAAAGTGGAACCTGAAGTGTGACTGAATTGCTGTACTATCATGATGAAACTTTAATGGATGAGGAGTTGCTTCTTATGGATGAGTAAAGAAGGTGGTATCTTGAGATGAAATTTATTCCTTGTGAAGATGCTTTGAAGATTGTTGAAATGACAACAAAGAATTTAGAATATTACATAAACTTAGTTAATAAAGCAGTGGCAGCTTTTGGGAGGACTGACTCCAATTTTGAAAGAAGTTCTGCTGTGGATAAGATGCTATCAAACAGCATCGTATACTACAGAGAAATTGTTCACAAAAGGAAGAGTCAGTTGATGGGGCAAACTCATTGCTGTCTCGTTTTAAGAAATCGTCACGGCCACCCTAACCTTCAGCCACCACCACCCTGATCAGTCAGCAGCCATCAACATCGAGGCAAGACCCTCCACTGGAAAAAAGATTATGACTTCCTCAAGGCTCAGATGATGATTAGCACTTTTTTTTTTTTTTTTTTTGCAGTACGCGGGCCTCTCTCTGTTGTGGCCTTTCCCGTTGCGGAGCACAGGCTCTGGACGCGCAGGCTCAGCGGCCATGGCTCACAGGCCCAGCCGCTCCGCGGCATGTGAGATCTTCCCAGACTGGGGCACGAACCCGTGTCCCCTGCATCGGCAGGCGGACTCTCAACCACTGCGCCACCAGGGAAGCCCGATTAGCACTTTTTAGCAATAAAGTACTTTAAACTAAAGTATGTACTTTGTTTTTTTAGACATAATGCTATTTCACAATTAATAGACTACAGCATAGTCTAAATATAACTTTCATATACAATGGGAAACAAAAAAATTTGTGTGATTTGCCTTTTATGATATTTGCTTTATTGTGGCAGTCTGGAACTGACCCTGCAATATCTCTGAGGTATGCCTGTGTTCCCATTTCTACCAGATTCTAAACAGACTTGAACCTCCTTGTCTTTTCTCACACAGTTCTCACTTCTTAGAACACAGCTCCTTCCCTTGAGCTCTTTGTATCTAAATCTTACCAGTCTTTCTAGAAATTAGACATTGGGGCACTGGAATCATTATCAGCCATTATGTTAGTCACTAAGAACGATAACTGATGGAAGGGTGGAAAGGAGGATTATGAGCAAGTGGTAGATATAACAAAAGAGACAACAGTGTTCTAGAAACTGGTATTTGATGGAAAAGAGGGTGAGGAAAAGGTAGTGGAAATGGAAGATTTCCCTTTAGAAGAGGAAAGGCAATTGACAGGGAATTGCAGAAAAGTGGTTTGGGAACAATGTTTGGGAGGAAATGGGAACTTTTATGACAAGCCCCAGAATGGAGTATTTGATACTGGCTATATATAGCCATTGCCCTTGTGGTATCACTGGAAGGTGGCCTGGGTACATTTAAGAGTAGGTGGTGGTGGGCGGAAGACCTAAATAGACATTTCTCCAAAGAAGACATACAGATTGCCAACAAACACATGAAGGATGCTCAACCTCACTAATCATTAGAGAAATGCAAATCAAAACTACGATGAGGTATCAGGTCACACCGGTCAGAATGGCCATCAGCAAAAAAATCTACAGGGAGGAGCTTCAAGATGGCGGAAGAGTAAGACTCGGAGATCACCTTCCTCTCCACAAATACATCAGAAATACATCTACACGCGGAACTGCTCCTATAGAACACGTACTGAACGCTGGCAGAAGACCTCAGACCTCCCAAAAGGCAAGAAGCTCCCCACGTATCTGGGTAGGGCATAAGAAAATCGAAAAAACAGAGACAAAAGAATAGGGATGGGACCTGCACCAGTGGGAGGGAGCTGTGAAGGAGGAAAGGTTTCCACACACTAGGAAGCCCCTTCGTGGGCGGAGACTGTGGGTGGCGGCGGGGGGAAGCTTCGGAGCTGCGGAGGAGAGCGCAGCAACAGGGGTGCAGAGGGCAAAGCAGGGAGGTTCCCGCACAGAGGATCGGTGCCTACCAGCACTCACCAGCCTGAGAGGCTTGTCTGCTCACCCGCCAGGGCGTGCGGGGACTGGGAACTGAGGCTCGGGCTTCGGAGGTCGGATCCCAGGGAGAGAACTGGGATTGGCGGTGTGAACGCAGCCTGAAGGGGGCTAGTGCGCCACGGCTAGCCGGGAGGGAGTCTGGGAAAATGTCTGGAGCTGCCGAAGAGGCAAGAGACTTTTTCTTGTCTGTTTCCTGGTGCGTGAGGAGAGGGGATTAAGAGCGCTGCTTAAAGGAGCTCCAGAGACAGGTGTGCGCCGCGGCTATCAGCGCAGACCCCAGAGATGGGCATGAGATGCTAAGGCTGCTGCTGCTGCCGCTAAGAAGCCTGTGTGCAAGCACAGGTCACTATCCACATCTCACCTCCCCGGAGCCTGTGCAGCCTGCCCCTGCCAGGGTCACGTGATCCAGGGACAGCTTCCCTGGGAGAACGCACAGTGGCCTCAGGCTGGTGCAACGTCTCGCTGGCCTCTGCCTCCGCAGTCTCGCCCCACATCCGTAGCCCTCCCTCCCCCCGCATGAGTGAGCCAGAGCCCCCGAATCAGCTGCTCCTTTAACCCCGTCCTGGCTGAGCGAAGAACAGATGCCCTCAGGCGACCTACACGCAGAGGCGTGTCCAAATCCGAAGCTGAACCCCGGGAGCTGTGCGAACAAAGAAGAGAAACGGGAATTTCTCCCAGCAGCCTCAGGAGCAGCGGATAAATCTCCACAATCAACTTGATGTACCCTGCATCAGTGGAATACCTGAGTAGAAAACGAATCGTCCCAAATTGAGGAGGTGGACTTTGGGAGCAAAGATATATATATATTTTTTACCCTTTTTCTCTTTTTATGTGTATGTGTATGGTTCTCTGTGTGATTTTGTCTGTATAGCTTTGCTTTTACCATTTGTGCTAGGGTTCTGTATGTCTGGTTTTCTTTTTACTTAAAATTTTTTTTCTTCATAATTATTTTAATAACTTTATTATATTTTACTTTATTTTATCTTCTTCCTTCCTTCTTCCTTCCTTCCTTCCTTCCTTCCTTCCTTCCTTCCTTCCTTCCTTCCTTCCTTCCTTTCTATTTTTTCTCCCTTTTATTCTGAGCCATGGATGAAAGGCTCTTGGTGCTCCAGCCAGGCATCAGGGCTGTGCCTCTGAGGTGGGAGAGCCAACTCCAGGACACTGGTCCACAAGAGACCTCCCAGCTCCACGTAATATCAAATGGCAAAAATCTCCCAGAGATCTCCATCTCAACGCCAAGACCCAGCTCCACTCAACGACCAGCAAGCTACAGTGCTGGACATCCTATGCCAAACAACTAGCAAGACAGGAACACAACCCCACCCATTAGCAGAGAGGCTGCCTAAAATCATAATAACTCTACAGACACCCCAAAACACACCACCAGACGTGGACCTGCCCAGCAGAAAGACAAGATCCAGCCTCATCCACCAGAACACAGGCACTAGTCCCCTCCAACAAGGAGCCTACACAACCCACTGACCAACCTTAGCCACTGGGGACAGACACCAAAAACAATGGGAACTACGAACCTGCAGCCTGTGAAAAGGAGACCCCAAACACAGGAAGTTAAGCAAAATGAGAAGACAGAAAAATGCACAGCAGATGAAGGAGCAAGGTAAAAACCCACCAGACCTAACAAATGAAGAGGAAAAAGGCAGTCTACCTGAAAAAGAATTCAGAATAATGATAGTAAACATGATCCAAAATCTTGGAAATAGAATAGAGAAAATACAAGAAACGTTTAACAAGGACCTAGAAGAATGAAAGAGCAAACAAACAATGATGAACAGCACAATAAATGAAATTTAAAATTCTCTAGAAGGGATCAATAGCAGAATAACTGAGGCAGAAGAACGGCTAAGAGACCTGGAAGATAAAATAGTGGAAATAACTACTGCAGAGCAGAATAAAGAAAAAAGAATGGAAAGAACTGAGGACAGTCTCAGAGACTTCTGGGACAACAGTAAAGGCACCAACATTCGAATTATAGGGGTCCGAGAAGAAGAAGGGAAAAAGAAAGGGACAGAGAAAATATTTGAAGAGATTATAGTTGAAAATCTCCCTAATATGGGAAAGGAAATAGTTAATCAAGTCCAGGAAGCACAGAGAGTCCCATACAGGATAAATCCAAGGAGAAATATGCCAAGACACATATTAATCAAACTGTCAAAAATTAAATACAAATAAAACATATTAAAAGCAGCAAGGGAAGAACAACAAATAACACACAAGGGAATCCCCATAAGGTTAACAGCTGATCTTTCAGCAGAAACTCTGCAAGCCATAAAGGAGTGGCAGGACATATTTAAAGTGATGAAGGAGAAAAACCTACAACCAAGATTACTCTACCCATCGAAGATCTCATTCAGATTTGATGGAGAAATTAAAACCTTTACAGACAAGCAAAAGCTAAGAGGATTCACCACCAAACCAGCTTTACAGCAAATGCTAAAGGAACTTCTCTAGGGAGGAAACAGAAGAGAAGGAAAACACCTACAATAACAAACCCAAAACAATGAAGAAAATGGGAATAGGAACATACATATTGATAATTACCTTAAATGTAAATGGATTAAATGCTCCAACCAAGAGATATAGACTGGCTGAGTGGATACAAAAACAAGACCCGTATATATGCTGTCTACAAAAGACCCACTTCAGACCTAGGGACGCATACAGACTGAAAGTGAGGGGATGGAAAAAGATATTGCATGTGAATGGAAGTCAAAAGAAAGCTGGAGTAGCAATTCTCATATCAGACAAAATAGACTTTAAAATAAAGACTATTACAAGAGAAAAGGAGGACACTACTTAATGATGAAGGGATCGATCCAAGAAGAAGATACAACAATTGTAAATATTTATGCACCATACATAGGAGCACTTCAATACATAAAGCAAATACTAACAGCCATAAAAGGGGAAATCAACAGTAACACAATCATAGTAGGGGACTTTAACACCCCACTTTCACCAATGGACAGATCATGCAAAATGAAAATGAATAAGGAAGCACAAGCTTTAAATGATACATTAAGCAAGATGGACTTAATTGATATTTATAGGACATTCCATCCCAAAACAACAGAATACACATTCTTCACAAGTGCTCACGGAGCATTCTCTAGGATAGATCATATCTTGGGTAACAAATCAAGCCATGGTAAATTTAAGAAAATTGAATTCGTATCAAGTATCTTTTCCGACCACAACGCTATGAGACTAGATATTACAGGAAAAAAGTCTGTAAAAATTACAAGCACATGGAGGCTAAACAATACACTACTTAATAACCAAGATATTACTGAAGAAATCAAAGAGGAAATCAAAAAATACCTAGAAACAAATGACAATGAAAACACGACGACCCAAAACCTAGGGGATGCAGCAAAAGCAGTTCTAAAAGGGAAGTTTATAGCAACACAATCCTACCTTAAGAAACAAGAAACAACTCAAATAAACAACCTAACCTTACATCTAAAGTAATTAGAGAAAGAACAAAAAAACCCCAATGTTAGCAGAAGGAAAGAAATCATAAAGATCAGATCAGAAATAAATGAAAAAGAAATGAAGGAAATAATACCAAAGATCAATAATATTAAAAGCTGGTTCTTTGAGAAGATAAACAAAATTGATAAACCATTAGCCAGACTCATCAAGAAAGAAAGGGAGAAGACTCAAATCAATAGAATTAGAAATGAAAAAGGAGAAGTAACAACTGACACTGCAGAAATACAAAGGATCATGAGAGATTACTACAAGCAACTCTGTGCAAATAAAATGGACAACCTGGAAGAAATGGACAAATTCTTAAAAATGCACAACCTTCCGAGACTGAACCAGGAAGAAATAGAAAATATGAAGAGACCAATCACAAGCACTGAATTTGAAACTGTGATTAGAAATCTTCCAACAAACAAAAGCCCAGGACCAGATGGCTTCACAGGCGAATTCTATCAAACATTTAGAGAAGAGCTAACACCTATCCTTCTCAAACTCTTCCAAAATATAGCAAAGGGAGGAACACTCCCAAACTCATTCTACGAGGCCACCATCACCCTGATACCAACACCAGACGAAGATGTCACAAAGGAAGAAAATTACAGGCCAATATCACTGATGAACATAGATGCAAAAATCCTTAACAAATACCAGCAAACAGAATCCAACAGCACATTAAAAGGATCATACACCATGATCAAGTGGAGTTTATCCCAGAAATGCAAGGATTCTTCAATATATGCAAATCAATCAATGTGATACACCATATTAACAGATTGAAGGAGAAAAACCATATAATCATCTCAATCGATGCAGAGAAAGCTTTTGACAAAATTCAGCACCCATTTATGATGAAAAACCTGCAGAAAGTAGGCATAGAGTGAACTTTCCTCAACATAATAAAGGCCATATATGACAAACTCACAGCCAACATCGTCCTCAATGGTGAAAAACTGAAAGCATTTCCATTAAGATCAGGAACAAGACCAGGTTGCCCACTCTCACCACCATTATTCAACATAGTTATGGAAGTTTTAGCCACAGCAATCAGAGAAGAAAAAGAAATAAAAGGAATCCAAGTTGGAAAGGAAGAAGTAAAGCTGTCACTGTTTGCAGATGACATGATACTATACATAGAGAATCCCAAAGATGCTACCAGAAAACTACTAGAGCTAATCAATGAATTTGGCAAAGTAGCAGGATACAAAATTAATGCACAGAAATCTCTTGCATTCCTATACACTAATGATGAAAAATCTGAAAGTGAAATTAAGAAAACAGTCCCATTTACCATTGCAACAAAAGGAATAAAATATCTAGGAATAAACCTACCAGAGGAGACAAAAGACCTGTATGCAGAAAACTATAAGACATTGATGAAAGAAATTAAAGATGATACAAACAGATGGAGAGATATACCATGTTCATGGATTGGAAGAATCAACATTGTGAAAATAACTCTACTACCCAAAGCAATCTACAGATTCAATACAATCCCTATGAAACTAGCACTGGCATTTTTCACAGAACTAGAACAAAAAATGTCACAATTTATATGGAAACACAAAAGACCCCGAATAGCCAAAACAATCTTGAGAAAGAAAAACGGAGCTGGAGGAATCTGGCTCCCTGACTTCAGACTATACTACAAAGCTACAGTAATCAAGACAGTATGGTACTGGCACAAAAACAGAAATATAGATCAATGGAACAGGATAGAAAACCCAGAGATAAACCCACACACATATGGTCACCTTATCTTTGATAAAGGATGCAAGAATATACAATGGAGAAAAGACAGCCTCTTCAGTAAGTGGTGCTGGGAAAACTGGACAGGTACATGTAAAAGTATGAAATTAGAACACTCCCTAACACCATACACAAAAATAAACTCAAAATGGATTAAAGAGCTAAATGTAAGGCCAGACACTATCAAACTCTTAGAGGAAAACATAGGCAGAACACTCTATGACATCAATCACAGAAACATCCTTTTTGACCCACCTCCTAGAGAAATGGAAATAAAAACAAAAATAAACAAACGGGACCTAATGAAACTTAAAAGCTTTTTTTTGCACAACAAAGGAAACCATAAACAAGATGAAAACACAACCCTCAGAATGGGAGAAAATATTTGCAAATGAAGCAACTGACAAAGAATTAATCTCCAAAATTTACAAGCAGCTCATGCAGCTCAATATCAAAAAAACAAACAACCCAATCCAAAAATGGGCAGAAGACCTAAATAGACATTTCTCCAAAGAAGATATACAGATTGCGAACAAACACATGAAAGAATGCTCAACATCACTAATCATTAGAGTAATGCAAATCAAAACTACAATGAGATATCATCTCACACTGGTCAGAATGGCCATCATCAAAAAATCTACAAACGATAAATGCTGGAGAGGGTGTGGAGATAAGGGAACACTCTTGCACTGTTGGTGGGAATGTAAATTGATACAGCCACTGTGGAGAACAGTATGGATGATCCTTCAAAAACTAAAAATAGAACTACCGCACAACCCAGCAATCCCACTACTGGGCATATACCCTGAGAAAACCATAATTCAAAAAGAGTCATGTACCACAATGTTCCTTGCAGCTCTATTTACAATAGCCAGGACATGGAAGCAGCCTAAGTGTCCATTGAGAGATGAATGGATAAAGAAGATGTGGCACATATATACAATGGAATATTACTCAGCCATAAAAAGAAACGAAACTGAGTTATTTGTAGTGAGGTAGATGGACCTAGAGTCTGTCATACAGAGTGAAGTAAGTCAGAAAGAGAAAAACAAATACTGTATGCTAACACATATATATTGAATCTAAGAAAAAAAAAAGGTCATGATAACCTAGGGGCAAAATGGGAATAAAGACACAGACCTACTAGAGAATGGACTTGAGGATATGGGGAGGCGGAAGGGTAAGCTGTGACAAAGTGAGAGAGTGGCATAGACATATATACACTACCAAACGTGAAATAGATAGCTAGTGGGAAGCAGACGCATAGCACAGGGAGATCAGCTTGGTGCTTTGTGACCACCTAGAGGGGTGGGATATGGAGGGTGGGGGGGAGGGAGATGCAAGAGGGAAGAGATATGGGAACATATGTATATGTATACCTGATTCACTTTGTTATAAAACAGAAACTAACACGCCATTGTAAAGCAGTTATACTCCAATAAAGATGTTAAAAAAAAAAAGGAGGTTAATATGAAAGAAGTTGTGACTGTGTTTTTAAGTATGAATATTTACTGGATTTGAAATCAGTGGTTTGTGAATTTCAGTACTGGGCCTGTCAGCTCATAGAGGTTCAGGGGTAGAAATTAAGATGTTAAAGTTTATTTCTTAATCTGTAAAATGAGGATAATGACACTTGCCAGACATTTCTCACTCTGTTGTCTTGATAGTCACATAATATGATCATATTATGTATATATATATATATATATATATATATATATATGTTTCTTTAGAGTAAGGAATCATTAAAGTTAATGTAAACGTTGTTTAAATTCAACAATTACAATAAGTTTTTCTTAGAGAAGCTAGACTTTATCAGCACTAGAGTTCCAAGTGGAATGATGATATGCCTCCAAAGGAATGACCTCCTCCACTCAGGAAATCAGTGTTCCCTTCTCAGATGAACTACTCTAGGTGAAATGGGTTTCAACAAAGTTGCCACAGGGAATTGAACCTTGGAATCCAATGAAAGATGGAAGGAGATTAAAATTAGTGGGGCCTTATGAGCTGTAATTGTTTCTAGACCTTGGGGTTTTCTTGTAACTGAAAAAAAGAAAGAAAGAAAGAAAGAAAGAAAGAAAACAAAGACTTCTTTGTCTTTTTTTCTGTCAGTCATTAGATACCTGCTTCATTGTCCCATATTCAGACTGGTTATTTTATTGAGAATTGTTGCCAATGCTGTGTGCTGTGTTTAGGAAAAGGGTGCTAGAGGGGAGTAATTACAAGTACTTCTGGCCTTTCATCAAAACCCGGGAATCTTAAGTGACAGCTGTTTGAGGGACTTGTCATTCAATTCAGTGGTTTTAAATTCTGCCAGTGGTTAAAAAACCTGTGGTTCAAGAGTTTGCAGCCACTGCGGGCTGCAGAGTCTTACCAGAGCACTCACATTTCATCGGAAACCACCGTTTTGTTGAGCCACAAGGATGCAGGGCAGACATCCTGACCACGATGTTTATTTCTGGAGGGCAAAAATCACAATGGAAATTGGACCTGAGTCAAGCAGAAAATGATGTTTTCCCCTAAAATGTATAACATGCAGTTAGAAATGAAATGCCTGTATGTGTTTTTAGTCCACTGAGAAGATGTGGAAAGAGTTAGCACTGGAGGAGAGTGAGATTTTCCTGTATTACTCTTTCTTTCCTTCCTATTAGGTAGAGGCGTCATTTCTACCTCAACCAATAATAATTAAATTTCTCTTTCATAGTGTTGCAGTAGATGCATGTGGGATGAAAAGAAAGTAGGAAGTAAAGTACTTTGTAGCATTTGCAAATTAGTTGAGGAGTTACAGTAGATAAGGTACAATTTCGAGGCGATTCATAAGCCCCAGTGAGACTTGTAAGTATTGATTGAGTTCAGGAGAGCCTGAGAGTTAGGGAATGAACTCCCTCTGGTGAGATTCCTAATGAGTGGGTTTCTGGGAGAGAATGAGAATGCCACCAGTCCCAAGCTGGAAGAGGTGGAGACAGCACCTCCCTGAGCTAGTCCTTTAGAATCGGTCTGGTCCATCTCTCTTGTTTCCTTTATTTTGGTTGGCCTCTGCTTGGCTTTTTTTCTTGTTAGAATTGTAGTGCTCTCTGTATTAGAGGTCAAATATTTACTTATTATCCATTTTCCATGGATATAGTATTGCCTTTTGCTCTGGAAAATGGTTAAGATTATCTCGATGAGGTCTCTTTCATAGATAAATCTCTAATTTTAAGAAGTTTTAGAATATTATGCTAAAGCCTCTTAAAACCATGATAGATAGATTTATTTATAATAAATAAATTAAATAGAAATAAATAGTAAATAAAGAGATTGTTTCTTAGAACCTGTCCTATAGGCTAGGAGAAATTATGTGAAGTGTTCTTACTTCAATTTTATGCTGTTGCAATTAAAACAAACATCAGATGGGTGTTGTGGAACTAATGTAAGATAAAAATATTTAAATATGAAAAAGCAAAATGAGGTTAACCTATCTCATGTTTTATATCCTTCCTTGATGTCATCCAAATTTCCTATTGACAGGATTACATTGCCTTTATTTTAAACTTGGTGGTCAAGCAGAAAGCCTTTCCTATCAATGTCTGTCCTTGCTCCACCAATTTAAGAAGCCTGTTCTCTGAGAACAAAGGACATCCCGTTCAAAAAGTTGCCCCCTGTAACCCTAACCTGATACCTGTTTGCCTTTAAACCTTCCACAGTAGATCATTCCTCAAGCACACAAAGGCATCCCCTCTCCCAGCTCCACATTTATCAGCAGGAGAAAAGCAAACACCACCATTTCTCAGGTACACAGTGTCTCCACACCTATTACAGTTGAGGGCAGTGGTGACCTCACACTGGCCCAAACCACCCACGAGTAGCCTTTGATGTTACTGGAGCCTCATGTTTTTATACAGTCTAAACACCCTACGTTTGAACTGCAAGAGTCCTGTTTCCAACCATATTAGAAGTGATATCAAAGATGGTCACATTTTAATGGTCTTTCACTCTCAGAGAGAGCAACAGGCAAGGGAAAACTTGGTGAGGCTGTGTTTCTTCCCTTTTTTTAACTCTCCTGCCCATCCATTCTCCACCTTTCCTTCCCCACAGTATCCATAGGCCACACGACTGTCACTGGAGGGATTGACTGGTTCTGGGAAAAGAAAAAGCCCTCAGGGAAAATGAACCCACTTCTTTTTACAAGTTAAAAAACCCTAAACTCCACGAGAGATAACTTTATGTGAACTTTTCCCAGCAGAGTAGGTAACATTCATTTTTGGGGTTAGGCACTTGGTGGATTTATATCAATAGCCCATTGGGAAAGTAGTCACAAGAGGATAATAATTAGCCAGTGGGCCAAGGAAGTCAGGAGTTCCAGATATAAGGCTGATGATCATTTGAGCAAGAAGAAAGTTTAGCAGTCATATTGTACAAGAAATTCATTTTATAGATGAGGATATTCTTGGTGTGATCAAATTATTTCAAGTGTAGGATGGTGTTGAAAGGCTCTGAGGAGCTATCTTTGATTATTATACACACACATAGGGGAGTTAAATCTTATGTTCAGACACTTAACCATCATATTTGTTTATGGAATTATAATAGTAATAACATACACTTCCTATGTGATTATGTGTCTCATACTCTTCTAAGCCCTTGATTTAATTCATTTTACCCTCATTAACTATGAGTTAGGTACTATTGTTATCATTTCAGTTTTTCAGATGGGATAACTGAGGCATAGAGAAGTTAAGTAACTAGCTCAAGGTCGCCCAGGCAGGAAGTGGCAGAGGCAGAATCCAAAGCCAGGCTTTGGGCTGCTGGGTCCATACCCTAGGCCAACACGTTATACTATGTCTCTGACAGTATCTTCCTGAGAAAGTTAAAAATAGAATTTTTTTTTGTTTCTCACCAGTTTTAAAATTGAAATGATTAGATTAATTTTTTTGAAAGAAAATGACAGTTCTGTATTTGTGTTGCTCTTACTGTGTCAGCACAATGATATATAAATATTCAGTTGATCAACCTCTATGTTTGCCTGCCAAGCAACAGTGCTCACTAGGAAGAAAACCCTTATGAAGCTTTGATTAAATTGTCCCATTTGTATACCTCTCTGGATGGAAAAATGGCTTTGGAAATTACTTTCTTTGAAATTGTTAGAGCCTTTTGTTTACCAAACAGTGTACACTGTTAAAAGTAAAACTTGCTCTGTGTCCTAAAGTTTGGCCCAGTTGGTTAATCTTTCAGGAGTGTTGAAAACAGGGCTTTAATTAGCAATTTTATCGGTTAACCCAGTCACTCATCTCCAGTTCTTATCTGAATCCTTGGTAGTGCAGGCACTTAGGGACATCAGAAAAAGGCCGACTTGTCAGTGTGACAGTTGAGAGGACTTCTGTGGAGGGAAAAAGAAAGATCTCAGAAATGGACAGTATTAAATGGAATCTGATACCAATCCAAAAGAAATTATTTCACCAAAGGAAGTTATAATAGGAGTTGGTTTCTCTTGTATTCCTCTGTAATTCTCTATGGCATATCACCTTTGTTGTCAAGACAGAGACAGTGGTCTTGTGTGATGTGAAGATGGGACCTAAAAAAGGAAATTTCTAAGTCAGTTAGTCACTGAGTTGAACATCACCCTGGAGTGGTTCTTCACTTTGCAGCACCAAAGGAGTGTTGGGAAAATTAGCTCAGGGCTTGGAGAGCTCAGTTTCCTGGTGAAAGTGAGAAAAATACCAATGACATGAAGTATATAAAAAGAATAATACATTGTGCCTTCTCTAATATAATCCAATCAAGGAGGCTTAGATCTTTTCTTAAACTCAACTTATTTTTCCTTGTGGTATTGTCTATTGACTGTGTTCCTGATTTACTGAACATCTTGTTTTTCCTGTATTTGCACTATATTAAAATGTATCACTACCTGGAAATAAATCTCTATTTCATAAGAAATGAAAAGCACTTAAGCTATAAAAAGAAGATCCATAATTTTATCATCCCAGCATGGGCCTGCTATCATTGCAACAGCAGAGCAAGTAACACACACAAAAAATTCCATAAGGGATACACTGGAGCCAGGAGATATTTATGCTTGCCTAAGCAGTTCTGATGATTTGATAGTTGAAATGTTTATGCTTTTGTTCACTTAGATAACGTACTTAGGACATCTTTTTTAAACAACAGATAATCATAGTGGTGTACTAAGGGGGCTGACATCGTGGAAGTGGGTATCTGAGAATTATTAAAACAAACTTAGATGGTTGTAGTATAGAGTGACTATTTTTGGTGAAACAATTACTTAGCATTTCATGCTAAAAATGATAGTGTTTTAGATTTATTATAAAACTACAGAAAAACACATTTTTCTTCAGAAGCAGAAGGGTGAAACATTAGTTAGAACTTAAGGAAAATGTACTTTGTTCTTATTTCTCTTTTAGCCATGCTGAAAAGGTAAAATTGGTATATGACCTTATTTTGTCTTTTGTTCTGTATTCTTTTTTCCTCTTTATTGTTTGATTTAATTTCAAAGTAGCTAAAAATGCCAAAATCAAAGACCAGGTTAAATTTTCCCTGAAGGATATTGAATATCATGGTCATTATTCTAATAAAAAGAGGTTTGTTGAGCTGCTTTGATTTAAACAAGCTTGATAGCCCCTTTTCTGAGAAAGATGCCTCCTGCTTAAAGTTTTCTCACAGTGAAGCAAGAGAAATATCATGCCAATCTTTGAACTTGTAGCAAGCTGGAATCCTGCTGCCTTCACTTATTTATTGAGAATTATTAGCAAGTGAAAAGCAAAACTTGGCTTAATAGGTTTTATTAGGCTGTTTTCTATAGGTAAACTCTAAAGGATATTTGAATTTCATACTTTATTAATTCCACTAATGGGACGTTTGCAACACAATTCCTGACTATTCATGGGGCTAAAGATTTCTCAGAATTATAGGATAACTACAATAATTATATCATATATATATTATAGATACTATATATTATATAGTAATGTGTATATATGATTAATAATAACTTTAAGTAGTTAAATAAGTGAGTTCCAAGCATCTCTCTCCCTGACCATTACCTCATAATTTCTCAGTTCATACCCTCTGGTACCCAGAAACCTACATCTAACTGGGATCTATAATATGTTGTTCCATCGTCTTTCATTGTCCCTCCCTAGTCTCATATCCCTCCTTTCCTCTTTAGCTGACTTACAGTCTATCATTATAATCACTTACTTGCATATTACCTTCAACTCTTTGCCCCTTTCTTTGTTCTACTAACTTCTTGCCTGCTCTGATCCTGAGCAGCTGAACATAGCTGGAAAAACACTCATAAGCCAGCTGACTGGCCTCATTTGAAATCCATGACCACTAACCTCAAGTGAATCTCAGATGACCACAGTCTGTTTGCATTTCCCTAATCCATTCACTCTCTCCATCTCTTAGTAGAATTAGTGGTTCTCAACCAGGGCCAGTTTTGCCGCCAGAGGACATTGGCAATATCTGGAGATATTTTTGGTTGTCATAACCTGGAAGAGGGAGTGCTACTGGCATCTCGTGGGTAGAGATAAGGGATGCTGCTAAACATCCTATGATAGACAGCCCTCCCTGCCCCACAAAGAATTATCAACCCCTAAATATCTGTAGTGCTAAGGTTGAGAATCCCTGTGTAAAGCATTTAATATCTTTTCTCTCTTTAAACTTCCCGACACTCCCTCTAATCTGTACTTTCAACTGATTTTCCTTTTTCATCTGAGAAGAGCAATTTTAAGAGACTTGCTTAAGCACACACTGGCACATTTGCCCACCTTCCTGTATCTGTGCTTTCCTTCCTGTTACTAAGGATGGCTCTCTCTGATCTTAGATAAGGCCAACCCCTCTAAATGTATACTGGATCCCATTCCCTCTCCTCTACTGAGGGACAGAGTGCCAGTAAATTTCCATTTTATGTCTTGAATTACCAATATCCCCCCTTGCAGTGGATCATTTGCATCAGCAAAACAACATGCTGATAGTATCTTCTATCTTAAAAATAACAACCCCCCCTAAATCTCTCTTGATTTCACATTCTCTTTTAGGGGCAGCATGGTCCCTAATTTTTCTCCTCTCATTCTCTCTCAAACCTGTTCCAACCAGATTTTCATCCCCTCCACTCCAGACAAACAGTTCCTATAAAAGTTACCAATCATGTGTCCACTGTTTAATCCAGTGATCATTTGTCTTCAACTTTCTTGTGCCATCAATCAATGACTTTTTACACAGTCAATCATCCCTCTTTCTTGAAACCCTTTCTTCACTTGGCTTCAGGACACCACAGTCTCCTAATTTTCTTCCTCCTTCATGTATCTTTCCCCTCAGCTTCCTTTTTAGCAAATTATTGAACCTGAGGGGGTGGTTTGTGGGAACCTCTGACTTTGTGGCCAAGTTGGACAAAAGTATGGTAAGCTGAGGACTTGATATTGACCGCTGGTGCCTGAAGTAACGGTAGTCCTGTGGGACTGAGCTCTTAAACCTGTGGTATCTGACACTATCTCTGTATAGTTAGTGTTAAATTGTAGGACACTTGGTTGGTGTCAGAGAGTTGGAGAATTGGTTGGTGTGCGGAAAAAGCCAATCATTTGGTATCAGGAATGGGATTTTCTAGAACAGCCCTGGCTTATGGATGATGTTGAAGAAACACTCTAATGGAGAGGACAGGGCCTAGAAGTGTTCCACAATAAGATGGAAATGGTTTATACCAGATTGAGCTACCAAAGGAATGCAAGGAGGATATAGGCATGAGTAGGGATCCTCTTTTTTCTAAGTATGAATTTGGAATTGTGTGAGGAGCAGCTAGATTCTATTGCCACTTGGATAGTGCCCTATAAACAATAAACAACTCCAGACTGACCAACAAAGAGCTGTTTGGCTTATGGATGGTGGTTCCAAGGTGAATGGAAAACATCCTATTTAGAAGACCACCACTCTGATAGAGGAAGGTAAAAATAAATCAGCTCAGTGGGATGAATTGCCTGGTCTTTTCTTAGCAGTGATGGAACAATTGAACAATGACAAAAGCCCCTATGTTTTGGTTTTTATTGACTCATGGGTGATGACCAATGGCTTGGCCTTATGGTCAGGCAAGAGGGAAGTGGACACCTGGTCTACTAAAGGAATGCTTTTATGGGACACAGCTCTATGGAAGTCACTATGGGAATTTGAGGGTTGCATTAAAGTAGGACATGTTGATGCCCATCAGAAGAATCCTCTTCCAGGTTCAGAAGGTAATTGGAAACACCAAGTAGACTTTTTGGTTCATTCTACTGAAGTGGTTCATTCTACTTGGATCCATAAACTGAGCAGACATGGTGGGGGAGACTGCAGTAATGCAGAGATAGGCTGAATCTGGGCATATTCTTCTTGCACCCTCTGAGGCACAAAGTGCTAACAAGAACTGTTCTGTTAGAGACTGCAGAGAGACAGAGATTGCAGATGGCTATGGGGAAGATTCCTAGGGGGAAGGCCTTGCACATAGCTGGCAAGTGCATTATATTAGACCCATGCTGGTAGCCCCAGGAGGCTATAAATGGATCGTGACAGGAATAGACACTTACCCTATACCAGGCTTTGCATACTTTGTGATAGATGCAAATGCTCATTATACCATTAAAGGATTGGAATAGAAGGTACTGTACCAATTTGGGCTGCTGAGTTATATTTCTTCAGACTAAGCAACACATTTTACATCCCATAGTATCCAACAGTGTTCAAAGAGCTATCAAATCAAGGGGACATATCATGTTGCATTTCATCTTCAGAATAATGATCTAATAGAGAATTGAAATAGGCCTTTGAAACATTTGCTGTCCTAAGTTAGGAGAGATATAGGCATAAAGGCATATAGGCATAAAGGGCTACACTCATATGAGAGGGCCAAGGGTGAGTTCCCCCTCGATAGATTCCCCTGGTTTTCTGAGGGATCTGAGGAAGATGAGGGTGAAGGAGGATGGTAGTGCGACTATACAGTTCTTCCCTTTATCACCTCAACTTTCTCTTTTTCTACCTGATGCAGTGGTCCCAGGACCAGGGAAGCAAGCATAGATGATTGCAGATGCCAGAAGCAGAGATGATTCCTAAGCAAGAGACTTGTAACTATACCTTTAAACTTTTATTCCAGAATTTCCAAGGGCTTGTTAGGATGGATTGTGCCTTCATCCCATCTGATAAAGTTGGGGCTGACAGCTGAATTCTACTATTATGTCTAAGGTTGGGACAGGTCATTGGTTCTGTATCTGTGTATCCCTACCCTATCTGAATGGGAGTGATCTGAGGGGAAAACACTTGCTAGACTAGTATTGCTGCCATATATCTGGACCAGTACTGTGGATGAACTTAATGTCCCTTCCAAAGGTGGAAATATTTGGGTAAACATAAATGACAAATGGAGAGAAGGAAAATAATAGCTGTGGGTAAAGGAATGAATAAGTGGGTAATGCAATGAGGGAAATCCAACATTATATTAATGCCTTGAAGGAAGCTCAGAACAAGGGAATAATATCATTTCTTCGCACAATTGTACCTGTTGCCTGGAAGGGTAAAGCCGTGTGTTTGCTGAGACCAGCCTTGCTTTGGAAAATTGAATGGTGCCATGCAAACCTGAGAGGCATTGCTCTGGGAAACATTCTGGTCATATGAGATGGTGATGAACTGGACTAAATGTTAATAACTAAGTGGATCTAGTAATGTGCCAGTATCTTTTTTTTTTTTTTTTGCGGTACGCGGGCCTCTCACTGCCGTGGCCTCTCCCGCTGCGGAGCACAGGCTCCAGATGCGCAGGCTCAGCGGCCATGGCTCACGGGCCCAGCCGCTCCGCGGCACGTGGGATCCCCCCCGGACCAGGGCACGAACCCGTGTCCCCTGCATCGGCAGGCGGACCCCCAACCACTGCGCCACCAGGGAAGCCCCTGTGCCAGTATCTTTTAACTTTCATTTTCAGGTTATATCTACTACAGAGGATATCATCTGGGAAGGAATTTCTGAGAACTGCTTTCTGTTGACACCTCAAAATGTGTAGTGTGTGGTTCCCAGCAAACTGATCCCTGCGTAACTATAAACAATGATGATCAAATGCTTAGAAAGGTCCCTGGCTATAATGGATAAAATATAATGGCAGCATGCCCAACACGCTACAGTATGCCAGGCACAAATACATGTCACCCTTGTTTTTGTGGATGGAAAGTGCAAAATAGGGAAAAACAATGGGGTCCTGATGGGATTAAAACAATGGCCGTCAAGTGGTAGATCTGCGTTCTCCTGGGCAATGGCCCCACACTGAGGTGAAGAAGGCTGTGAGAGGTCTTATGGCATACTCAAACTAAGTTGCATCTAGGTGTGCCTACCACTCAACTAACTCTAGTATGAGGGACCAAACATTCTGGAGTGCAAAACATGTATACTAACTGCACTTAGGCGTTTGGCACATAATGGCTACACAAGCATGATAGATTAAACAACACTGGCTCATAAGACAGAAAGAACCTTAGTGGAGATAGGTGCCAGTCTAGATATCCTGCGACAAACTGAATTTGTTTTTAATGAGGAGCACCATTCAAAGGAAAAGGATTTATTAACTAGGATAAGCCTATCAGAGGGCGTTCTCTTTCGGAGGAAAGCAAAGGATGGAAGTCAGCCTGGAAAGATGGGGATTTAGCAAAGTGGATCAATCAAACTCAGCATATAATGCTGAATGATTCTAGAACCCAGCATTGGGAAAAGGCCTGTCTGTACTTGACTATTTTAATACAAATGGAGGCTGAAGTGGCCATGGGACAGTGGCCCTCAGTGCTAGCCAAATTTATATACATAGTCTTCCTCAGAGTAAACTTTTCAGTGTGGTATAAAACATGTTTACTAATAAACTCAAATATCTCTAGTTCTACTGTAAAAAAGAAGCCCAAAGTGAATAAACCTATGCTCAATAATTAACATTTCAGTATTTTATTTTATTTGGAACTGATCTAGATATTCAATGAATATCTATCATTTAACTGATCTCAGTAGAACTTTAAGGTTTCAAGCTACCAATAAGATTTTGGAAACTTTTTAAAGTTTATTTTTATTTATTTTTAACATCTTTATTGGAGTATAATTGCTTTACAATGGTGTGTTAGTTTCTTCTGTATAACAAAGTGAATCAGCTATACATATACATATATCCCCATATCCCCTCCCTCTTGCATCTCCCTACCACCCTCCCTATCCTACCCCTCTAGGTGGTTGCAAAGCACCGAGCTGATCTCCCTGTGCTACGCGGCTGCTTCCCACTAGCTATCTATTTTACATTTGGTAGTATATATAAGTCCATGCCACACTCTCACTTCATCCCAGCTTCACCTTCCCCCTCCCCGTGTCCTCAAGTCCATTCTCTACATCTGCATCTTTATTCCTGTCCTGCCCCTAGGTTCTTCAGAACCATTTTTTTTTTTTTGATTCCATTATATGTGTTAGCATACGGTATTTTTCTCTTTCTGACTTGCTTCACTCTGTATGACACTCTCTAGGTCCATCCACCTCACTACAAATAACTCAGTTTTGTGGAAACTATTTTGAAGTAGACATACCATAAAGCATAATTGTAATTGAAAATTTCATTTATAAATTTTATCTTACATCTATTTAATTCACTTGTTCTTAACAATTATGTTTAGATTAGTCATTAAAATTTCATGAGACATTAAACACTTCATTATCATTTTAAGTTATCATTCTTGTTGACAAATTCTCTGACAGAGGTGACATGAGCTTATTTGACTGTTAGTAAATGTAGGTATAATAAAAGTATTATATTTAATGCTGATAACTCTAAAGGCATGCCTGTTTTAATTAAACCAACAAACATAAACTAGCTTTTATTTACTGAAGAATATCCTAGATCATGTGAACTTAATAAAACATTTGTGTTAGTTTTTATATTTCTGAGAGTACACTTGATTTATATAAATGCTTGTTTGTCTTTAATTCAATTAAATAGAGCTCTTTATAAATTAATTTTGACAATGCTGTTTGGAGGTAGAAAAAAATCACATTTATAATATACATACATAGACATACATAAACATACAGACAGGTGCAAACAGATCTTATAGCTTTTGTTTTAAAATTTTAGCCACAAGACAGGTATAATAATTCATAACTTACTAGTTTATAAAAGAACAGCTGGATCAAAATCATGTTTCTAGCAGATGGAATAAGTTTACCTTCTCAGATGGTGAAAGCTTTTACTAACATTTGTGGAAGAGACTTTTATGATTTTTTTTTAAGGCCTAGTTTTCAAAATAGGCTTTCCTTTTTCTTTTTTCTTTTCTCTCTTTCTGATAAGAATTAACTTGGTTCCTGGAGAAGACTGTGTAGAAAACTTACATCTCAAAAGATACAGAGAAAGAATGCAAATTCCACCAAGAGAGACTTTTGTTCCCTAAGTCTAGATCTTTACTATAATTGCAAGCCTTTAAAATGAATAGGAAGGTTTTGAGATTGGTTAAAAAATAGGTGAATTTTGAAGTGTTTTTAGAGCCACACTTCTGTTCTTATAAAGATTAGATTTGTAAGATAAGTACGGTTGTTTTTAATTCCTCAAAGAATTGGGTTGCAAACTGCATGATTAAAGAGGCTGCTCTACCCATCCAACTACATTATTCAGCTTGCTTCTTTACATCAGGGAGAAGATCTTCAACTAAAATGGAAATCAGAAATTTCCCATGTTCTAGATTTAGAACTGTGTGTCTTTGGAATGTTTTAGTAAATCCTTCCATAAAGTCTTGAGAATGTTTTTCCTTCCCTCTGGGTACATGGGTTCATTTTAGCTTAGGGGAGAAAGCCTCAAAAAAAGTTCTTATCAGACTTTGAATATAAGCTTCTAATTTGGCCAACCTCTGACCATAGAACTACTTAAAAAAACCCAAAAATCTCATACATCTTGTTGGGTTTCAGCGGGGACAAGCAGTAAATATTCCTGGCAGTGCTGAACACCACCTTGGCCACAAGAGGCATCCCCCCAAAAGGTGCAAAACATATTACCCTCCCAAAATCCAGAGTCACTCCCAAGGATAACTTAAAAAAAGAGACCCAGATCATTCCCCTTGAGAGCCGGCAACAGTCAGCAAGACGCTAGCTGCAAATGGGAGTACTTTTCTAGCCACAAATGGGGTGCAACCCACATTTATGTCCAGCCATATTTTGGGGGCTCTCAACCTTATGGTTGCCAAGCCAAGTTCTCAGGACACAAAATGAGACAAACAAGAAGGCAGTAGCTGTTCCTGGTAGAGAAAGACTTGACAACCAGTGGGTACCTGAAAGCAAGTTCACGAGTCACAATTCAAAGATTTAATTCTTACAAATTTTTTTTGCCTGCCAGTTTGAATTTGGAAAGAAAGGGACAATGTGAAATTTTACCTTTCTCTCTCAACCAGGCACCACAGATGGAAATCTAGGACAGCTGACTTGGGTAAGAATTCTCACCCTTTACAGGTTTCTGCCAGTTTTCCCAGGATTCTGTCTGCAGGTTCTGGAGCAAGTGGGGTGTCCCAGCAGGTCTCATCTTGGTACCAGAAACTATAGAGGAGGAAAAATAATTTTTCCTCTACCCTTTGTGGTGAATGCTTGGCTGAGACCCCTTTTTCTCTAGGGCGCCTCATGAATAGATAAACTTATTTGGCTTAAAAGTTCTCCACTGTGGCCACTTTAATTCAAGATTATTTTGGTAAGGTTAAACTGCTTGTTCAGCCTTAAAACAAAATTTTATTCACCTGAGGCCTCACACTGGACCCAGTCCAGCTTAAGTTGGACCTAGTCTGACCCTGGACCCAGTCCAACCCCAGACCCAATCTGGTTTTTAAGGCAGACCCAGTCTGGAAAAAGAAATGCTCAAATAAATTCTGAAAGCTCATAATGCAAAATCTGTAGAGCTAGGATCTGAGAGGAACTTTCCCATGACCTCCAGAAGCAGCAAGAAACCAGCAGGCTTGAGGGGCTCAAAAGGTACCCACGCCTTTTCACTTATCGTTCTGGGAACCATCGGGTCTCCTTCAATTCCCTCTTTTGACGCCGTTAAAGGATTAAACTGAGGCATATTAAAGTTTTTTTTTTTTTTTTACATCTTTATTGGAGTGTAATTGCTTTACAATGGTGTGTTAGTTTCTGCTTTATAACAAAGTGAATCAGTTATACATATACATATGTTCCCATATCTCTTCCCTCTTGCATCTCCCTCCCTCCCACCCTCCTTATCCCACCCCTCCAGGAGGTCACAAAGTACCCAGCTGATCTCCCTGTGCTATGCAGCTGCTTCCCACTAGCTATCTACCTTACGTTTGGTAGGGTATATATGTCCATGCCTCTCTCTCGCTTTGTCACAGCTTACCCTTCCCCCTCCCCATATCCTCAAGTCCATTCTCTAGTAGGTCTGTGTCTTTATTCCTGTCTTACCACTAGGTTCTTCATGACATTTTTTTTTTTCTTAGATTCCATATATATGTGTTAGCATACGGTGTTTGTCTTTCTCTTTCTGACTTACTTCACTCTGTATGACAGACTCTAGGTCTATCCACCGCATTACAAATAGCTCAATTTCGTTTCTTTTTATGGCTGAGTAATATTCCATTGTATATATGTGCCACATCTTCTTTATCCATTCATCCGATGATGGACACCCAGGTTGCTTCCATCTCCGGGCTACTGCAAATAGAGCTGCAATGAACATTTTGGTACATGACTCTTTTTGAATTATGGTTTTCTCAGGGTATATGCCCAGTAGTGGGATTGCTGGGTCACATGGTAGCTCTATTTGTAATATTAAAGTTTTAAAGTTTATTTGAGCAAAGGTCAATTTGAATTGTGCTGCAATCCATCTAGCAGGTGGAAAGGAGCTCTGAGGAGTTGTACAAAATGACTTTTATAGGCAGAAGGGAGTGGGAACAAGGAAGTTATACTAGGCAAAAGAGTGGGTTAGTTATAGCAAAGTGACTTTCCTTTGGGGGAGGGCAAGAGTCTGTCAGGCAGACTACCTAACTAGTGCTGATCAGGTGATTCCTGATTGACGGGTTTAAGATTTCATTTCTGGGAGAGTCAAACTGTAATTAAGTCAAGTCTTGGTTTGGTGATATGGGGCTTGGCATAAGTGATTCCATTTTGGGCCTGTTGTCTTGTTTCTAACATTGACAACCAGTATCTGATGTGGGACAGTCTTGTGGGACTGAACCATCAAACCTGTGGAGTTTGATGCTAACTCTTGGTAGTTAGTGTCAGAATTGAATTGTAGGACACATACTTGGTGTTGGAAAGTAGGAGAACTGATTGGTGTGAGAAAAAAACCATTCCCTCTGTGTCTGCCCAAACTCTAAACACTGACTGCTCCAGGCCTCAGCCCTAGATCTCTTCTCTGCCCTGTCTACACTGGCTCCTGATTAGAGAATACATTTAGTTTCATGACTTTAAATACATTCTTGAATCCCAGGTTTTGATTACCAGCCTGAATTTTATCATGAATTTCAGACTCTTTTGTCCAGGTGTCTTCTTTATATATTCACTTAGATGTCTAGTGCATATCTCAAACTTAGCATTTGTAAAACCAAACTCCTGTTCTTTCCTCCCCAAACTTCTCCTTTCATACTTTTTCTCACTAAATGATAAGTTCGTTCTTCCCGCTGCCACAGCCAAAAACCTAGGTGTTATCCTTGTCTCCTTTTTTGTGATCTCACATCCTGCATCCAATCTATCAACAATTCCAATTAGCTCTGCCTTTAAAAACATCAGAATTTGACAATTCCTCACCATCTTCATGGTACCATCCTGATCAAGCCACCATTATCTTTTACTTGGAATATGGCAAAATATCGTTCACCTTTCTTTCACTCTTGCTGCCATCTATACAACAGTATAAACTTGAGGGGGCAGATAAATTAGGAGCTTGAGATTAACAGATATACACTACTATATATAAAATAAACAACAAGGTCCTACTGTATAGCACAGGGAATTATATTCAATATCTGTAATAACATATAATGGAAAAAATCTGAAAAAGAAATATATATATATAACTGAATCATTTTGCTGTGCACCAGATTCTAACACAACACTGTAAATCAACTATACTTCAATAAAAAAGTAAAACCTTGAAATGATTTTCCCAGCAAGAGATCCTAAAATAAACAATGTAATATAATTATGACACAATGTTGGTTAAACACTTGATAATTATGTTTCTATACATATTATCCAGATCCTTATATGTGATTATTTTTAGATATGAGTATTTTTAAGAGACTATGAAAAATAAATATCAAAATTCAATTATGTCCATCAGAGGAAGCTATGGCACTAATAACCCATCTTAGTGTCTTTCTCTGCCTCTTTGTGAGAAGTGTGATTAACATGGAAAGCTTATGATATTTGGAATCAGTATTAGCTTTGAAATCTGTCTCTTCCACTTACTAACCATGTGATCTTCATCTATTCATTTTACTCCTCTTAGTTACTGTTTTTATAAAATGACTTGGCAGCATTTTTTTTGAAACTAGAAAAAATTTATCTTCCCGATTTAAATAGTTTTCAAAGGTTACATCACCTTAAACGTTTTGAGATAGCTTCTATTTTCTCCCCTATTGCAGTTATGCACTATGCAAAATATAGTGCAACATTATCCACTTTCTTTTGAATTTATTGCGTGTGTCCATGGAGACGTTAACTAATCCCTACTCTCAAAAACCCCAAAAGGAGATTATGTTTACACTTTTAATAGAGAAAGTGAAAAAATAGATAGGGTTCAGTTAACTCAGTTGACTATATAGACGTTTTCTTTTGGAAGGGGGAAATTAAATAAGCCTCACAATAAATAGATTTATATTTTATTTTTGACTTTACCATCATCAATTTAGGACAACGGAATGAATCATTTTGTACGCTAATAGAGGTCATAGAACAGTCATTGATTTGATACCAATGTCTGATGATTCACACCAGTCCTTTTATTCTGTAACCTTTTAAAGGACATTTATTAACTTTTGTAGGATATCTTTCTATGGGATGTGAGAAAGGTTTATCATATGGAACAAACTCAAAGAAAGATATTAACTTGTATGAGATTGAACAGCACAAAATCAGTGGTCCATTACTCAGAATGGCAGCTGTAGGTCAGCAAATAATTATAATGAAGAAATTATCTTTTTTATGATAATAGGATCTCACAAGTCTTTGGATCATATACTTGCAAAATTGAAAAATGGAAGTTATAAAAATTTAAAAATGGGAAGTGTCTTCGTTCAGCCTGATGTGAAAGGATGGTTGGTGTTTTCCTGCATTGTACCTTTTCTTACTGTTTCTTTAATAAATGAGACGAGAGGGCAAAAAAAAAAAAAAAAAAAGCGTGGTATACTCACAACTTGGAACACTATAGAGTCATTAAAAACTGTAATGTTGAAGGATTCTGTGAATACGGGAAATTGTTCACAATATGACGGCAGATAAAAAGATTACATGACAATTTGTCTAATAGGGTATACTTTTCGTACATATATATCCTTATTGGCACATAAAAATGTTGAGAGCTTATTCTTGAGAGATGATGTATTTCTTAAGGTCATTGTAATTACCTCACTAATTTTACTGAATCAGTTGTTGGCTAGGAGGCGGTCAGGGAGGTGTGGGGCTATTCTACATAGTCATTCAAGGATTCAGGCTGACATAGGTTCCACCATCTTTAACTCAGAGTTTCCAGTGTCCCCTGGACACTGACAGTCAATTGGCAGATGAGAAAAGAGGGAAAGTGGAAGATCTCTGGAGAGTTTTATGGGCCAGGCTAACAGTGGAGCAAATCACTTCTCCCACATTGGCCAGAACTCAGTTCTATGGCCTCATCTGATTGTAAGAACGGTAGGCGATGTGGTCTGCCTGTATGCTCAGGAGAAAAAGGGTTTTGGTATATACAGAGCAGTCTTTGTCTCAGGTAAGATCCTGCGTAATCTGTATAGTCATTCCCATGCTTTACTCTGTTTTTAAGTGGTCACTGGCTTTCCATGACTCTGCTTAAGTCAGAGAGCAACACAGATCATCACTTGATTTTGTACTAATTTTCATTACTCTTGCCACCACCAGAACTTGAGGCTTGCAGCAGGGTTCTGTATGAAGGGACCTAGGGTCAACTTATTAATATTGCATTGGCCAACTCATACTCTGTTGTGTCAACCATTATTGCAATTTGAGTCAGTCTTGACAACTTACCACCAATCCGCTGAGCCTCATAAACTACAAATCATCATAACAAATGACCACAAAAATAAAATGGCTAATTGCAGCCACACAAGTTTTATATACTTGGCATTTAGTGCATGGTATCAATAGGTGTTAGTGGAATGCTCCTTGACTGACTGATAGTCTTCCTACATTTTTCAGAGTGGCGTAGTTTCCTGTCCATAAGCTGAGAGCCCCTGGAAGGCAGAGACAATGCTCTTATTCTGTAAATCTGCTGGTATGTGTTTGTTTAATTAGCTTTTAGTCTCCTTCTGCCATACAGTGGGGAATATACCAGCTTTTATGGTTAAGGCCAAGTGGGAAGATCTCTAGGTTTAGAGGTAGAAGCTAAGCTTGGGAAATAATTGGCTCTCTGACAGGTCCATGGACTCAGTGGTCTTCACTACATCTTTTTTGGGTGATTTAGGCAAGTAATTTATCTTCTCTGTCCACGACTTCTTCATCTGTAAAATGAGGGTAATACTAATAACACCCTCCCTATCTCTGGTATCCCTGTAAAGATCAAATTATTCTTAGTTTTCACTTATAATTTTAAAGGATGTATGTGACATATTTAGACTTTAGATATATATGGGCTTTTACAGTATTCAATTAAATTCTGCTGGATAGTCTCCATTTATCTTTCTAGATCCATTCTCTAGTCTTCTCCATTTTTCCCTGTTACCTAGAAGGCTGATCGCTATGGATTATTGTCAGCTAGGCACTCCTGACCTATGCATTAAGCCAAAGGGAAGTGCCAACTAGAGATCGGACCGGTGGAAGAAAAAGAATTTGGAGTATTTACTCCACAGCTTCTTCTCTGCCGGGTTGTGGGTTGGCAGTGACTGTGTTCTTTCACCAAAGGCCACAACTCCTGCCTGGTAGGTCTGTTCTACAGTTATAGCTTTCTCCATGTTCCTTTGATGGCTTTTCTCCCTTGCCTTTTCAAGCGTATGGGTGGTAGTGGTCTCAGGATTACTAACCTTTGGGTGTTTTTATCATCCCTTATAGTTGCCTTTACTCTGCCCACATCTTTGTTAAGTGGCCCTTCATTAATCTCAGATCATTCACACCTTTTGAGTGTGCCATCTGTATGCTGTTGTGGCTCTGACCTACATGTAATCCAAAGACATCTGTGCTGCATCACCACACTTAAGGAAATGATGGTGGTTAATCCATGAGCTGTAACAAGAGATTTCTTCAGAGATGGAAGTAATCTTCATGTTCCCCGTATGCATTATGCAGAATCAACACAGGCCAAGCATATAAACAGAAAATTGAAACAAAATTCCTGACATTTAGGGCCTTGAAATTTCAGAGATGTCACCAACTGAGAAAAAAACAATGAAAGGGCATATACACACTGAGAAATTTCAGACACAAATTATTTACAAGTTGTGCAAATGTTGTGTATGCCCAATAATATAGGACATTACACATGCAACCACATTCACCTAGGTCAGCAACTAAGCAGAAGACCCTCTAATTCTCTCCTGCTTGGGAAACTTGTGGCCCCCTCCTCAGAGAAGTTGTATTTTTCCTCTGAAGATTTCACCTCTGGTGTCCTTTCTTCAAAGTGTTTCTCTGGTATAACACAGGGGTTTAATATATAATTAGGTTGACCCTACATCTCAGTTTGACTGAGACAGTTTCGGTTTAATTAAGTACCAGTTTAATTATTAGTGGCACCCTTTTACATCTTAAAAGTGTTCCAGTTTGAATGATAAATTATATGGTCCCCCATGTATAATGATCCTTTACTGCTGTTTGTGGAGATCCTGGATATAAGCTGTGTATAACCTGTGTAAATTTCAAATTCGCAGCCTCATTCTGCTGTACCGCTTCATTTACACCGACTCTTCTATGAGCATATGTGGCTCTTGGTTTGTTTCTGTTACTGGCTACCTAGATACGGTAGATTTAATTCTCTGGCCACTTAGTTTTGCTTTCTTGGCCTCCTGGTTTAGCTTTCAATTACAGGTTGAAATAGGCATTCTCTGTAGGTATTTCAACCTTATTTAAGTCCTGCATTCCTTTCTGAAGCAGCAAAGTTCTTTGTCTTTCTTAACAATAAGTCCTTTTCTGATAGTTTGAATAGCAGTAATTTTTTTTTCTTTTGTGGAAGTCATTCTGAATTGTTTTATTTCTTTGCTTTCTCCAACTCATTCTCTTCTCCAACTTTAAATGAATCATGATACTTCTGGATATCTCTATGTACCAAGTAGAATTTCAGTTTCTTAGTTTTCAAGTTCTTCATGTTTTTGAACTCTATTTCTCTCTAAAAGGTCAACATTTCACTTTATTATTACATTCCCTGTGTCAAATCATAAGTATAGTTCTCCCACATTTTGCTCAGTATAAACATTCATAAATTAAACGCCCACATTACGTCATAATTGTGTCAACTCTGGGAGACGGTAGAATTTTTATTTTCCTTGGAACTTTGAGAAGAGTTTTCCTCATGATACATCATTGAAGATTTCTGAAATATAAAACCATAGGCAGAATTTTATCTTTTGCAGTCACCACCACATAATCAGAGATAGGAAGCTTATTAAGGCTCTGAGATAGGATGCACAAAAGTTAAATAACCTGGCGACTGCATGGAATTTTCCCTCTAGCAAATAGTATTTGTTAAATAACCATCTAATCGTGAAACATTTATTATCTATAAAATGTTTCATGTTTTTAAAGATGGTGAATAGCATTAAAATATTTGCTGCTGTCATTTACTCTGGTTTGTATTTTTAAAATAGTTTGATTAAGTCAAAACATTTATTTTGTCATTTGTTTATTCGTGTACTCATTCAGTCAAGAATTATCTGTTGGGCACTTACTGTATATCAGGTATTGTGTTGGGCACTGAGGATGAAACGATGAATGAGAAAGCCACGGTCATTGCTCTCAGGGAGCTTACAGATGTGTGGAAAACAGTCCCTAATGAAAAGTGTGATAAGGGAAGTACATGTGTAAAAGTGCACCTAACTGAGAACTAGTGATCTATCAGACGAGGCTTCCTTCAGAAAAGTCTAGTCCAAGCTGGGCCTGAGAAATGAGTGTAAATTAGCCAGGACAGAAATGGAGCGGGCTGGGAGAAGGAAAAGGGTGGAAAGTGTTAGAAGAAGAGAGGATAGCATGTGTCCATTGGTCAGGGAGAATAGGACACCTTCAGGGAACCAAATAGTCTGGCTGGAATGTAGAGTGTGAGAGGTGGCGAGAGGTAAGAATGAGGCTGGCGTGGAAGCAGGGGGCTCATAGGTTGTAAGCCAGAGGAGGAGTTAGGGCCTAATGGTGAGGGTAATGGGGACGTATGAATAGTTTGACATCCAGAACCTTTGAGGATCTGGCCCAACATACTTTTCTGGGATATATTCCTCCCAGTTATCAATATGTGCTCCAGGGTTCAGACAAGTGGATCATGGGCTGTTGCTGTTTCGGGAAAGTCCTCTTCCATCCATTTGCAGAGACTGTCTTCTCCATTCAACTTTCTTTGATTTCCACAGTTGGGAAATGCCTTCTTCCTGTTTTGAACTCCCAAAGCTCTGTGTACGTGTCTTATGAGGCTTACCTTATAGCTTTTCTTATGTTTATGGCATATCTTAGCTCTCTGCTAGATGATGTCTTGAGGATAAGGATTCATCGTATTCATCTGTCTGTATTTCTGAGAGTGACTGTCTAAGAATTACTGTGAATTTGTTTGGTCCATATTCATCTCCAGTGAATCCATTGCAGTTGGCAACATTCTAACTCACACAATCCAGATATTGGCCTTTTGGAATCTTCCTCCTCTTCTTCATCCTAGGTGTACTTGTAGCATCCTTGGTATACAGGGAGCTAGTATGACCGCAGCAGAACAAAGGACAGACACCAGTGGCAATGATGCCTTTGGGGGACTGTGGCAGCAGATTGCTCTTCTGCTATTGCAGTGACTGGCCACATCACCTCCTTGAAATGGAACAGGAGGAGGAAAAATTGATGTAACATACAGACAGACAGTAGGACTAGCAGGCAGCCCGCTAGACAAGGTCTGTGGACTCCTAGATTTTGGGAGGTACTGGAAGGAGATTAAAGTTTTTGTGGAACAGGTGGGAGTTAAGCTAGAGAAATATTTTTGTAGGGCTACCTTTGTGCTTCACTTTTTACCCCAGGCTGGTATGAGTGGTAAACGTAAGTCACCTACATTATATTTCATTTGTTTCCTCAGATGTACATATAAACATCTTCTAGGAGGGGGGATCCTAATCCTGTGGGACTATTGAGCTGCATGGCTAGAGAAGTACAGGCACCATCCCTGGTGTGATTAGGAGCTGGGGGTACCTAGCAATATGCCACTGTAGACCTGCAGCTGGTCTGCAGCTCTAAACTGCCACCTCACATTAGGGGCTGTTGGAGGGTGGCACGAGTCTCTCTCCAGGGGTGATCTGGGTTCTGGGGGCCACGCAGTGTATTTGCAGCTCATGAAGTGGCAGGCTCAGCCAGATTAGCCTCATCAGCGTTGAAGGGAGCACCAGTCATTTTCCAGACCTGATGGGGAGCTGGGGTCCAAATCGTTCAGTTGACCAATTTTTATTGTTTTAAGCCCTTTGCCATTGCCAGTTTCCATTGAGCTTTGCAGGAGGCCAACCTTCCCTCTGGGAGGTAACCTGTAGGAGATGGATTTTTCACAAGTTTTCCCTTACTTCTCTCTCTTTCCAAACATGGGAAATTAAAGATGTTGAAAATGTTTTATTACCTTTTAATGTATCATTTAATTATTTTATTCTGCTGCACAGTGCTTAGCTCTGTAGGAAGCACAATTGAGTTCTTAGTTTTTAACTTAAAAAACTTGTATTTTTTATGATGACAGAAAAAATGTTTTGTAGAAAAATTCAGATAATATAAAAGAAGAAAAACAGGGGCAATATTTTTCCATAGCTTTTTTTCCTCTCTCTAGAGAAAAGCATTAAAAAACTAAAAACAGAATTACCATATGACCCAGCAATCCCACTGCTGGCATATACCCAGAAAAAAACATAATTCAAAAAGACACACGCATCCCAATGTTCATTGCAGCACTATTTACAATAGCCAGGTCATGGAAGCAACCTAAATGCCCATCGACAGATGAATGGATAAAGAAGATGTGGCACATATATATAATGGAATATTACTCAGCCATAAAAAGGAATGAAATTGGTTCATTTGTAGAGATGTGGATGCATCTAGAGACTGTCATACAGAGTGAAGTAAGTCAGAAAGAGAAAAACAAATATCGTATATTAATGCATGTATGTGGAACCTAGAAAATGGTACAGATGAACCAGTTTGCAGGGCAGAAATTGAGACACAGAAGTAGAGAAAAAAACGTATGGACACCAGCGGGGGAAGCAGTGGGTGGTGGTGGTGGTGGTGTGATGAATTGGGAGATTGGGATTGACATGTATACACTGATGTGTATAAAACAGATGACTAATAAGAACCTGCTGTATAAAAAAAAAAAGTGCAAATATATGGGTAACTTTGGAGAATATTAGGAGTTACTTTGATTAGATTAGTGAATTAGATTATTTATGGAATTAGATAAAAATTGTTCATAACCCCAAACAAAGAAGGCTTACAGAAGTTATAGAACAGTTTTGGTGACAATAAGCTAAATGTTAGCAGAATTGTAATGCACCTTAAAGAATGCTATCAAATGATAAACTTATTAACTAAGAAATGGTGTCTAAAGATCCAGAAAGCCCATATTGTCTGAGAAGTAATCATGTGACAAAGGTCACCATGAGATAGTGACTCAGATCATGCTGGTAGTTTACCTGATGCAGTGCCCATTTTTATCTGTGTTGGCTAAGGCTCTTCCCAGATAGGTCAGCTTAGCTGTAAAGAACCTCAAACTGAGGTTTTGATGTTCCATTTGGGGAGAAAACACTTCACTGGGCACAAATACTGAGTCAGCTTGTTGAGTCTTAATATTATTAATTAATGCTCCAAGGAGTTAATTCTCTTGTTTGAGTCAAGGAATTTTGGGGCAATTTGTGTTGGATACAATATATTGTTTGATAAAGTAGAATTAAAATAAATTTTAATATTTCTCTCTCCCATCACTGAGAGTTTTTAAGAAAAATGTAAGCCACAGAAAAAATACTGACTCCCAACTACCTAAAAGGAAAAATACATGAACGCAGGGAAGGAGTAGTTTGTTGGGAGAAGATGAGACGATTCTTCCATAATATGTAGAGATATCAAAGCAGTGTTTTTGGATGGTAAAACTTCCTGGTGGTTGCCAAGCTTGTATGGCATATCACTGAGATGTAACATTTATTATTACCAACATTTAGCATGGGTTCTGGATAAACACATTGCCTTCAGAACTTGAAATCTAAATGAAACCACTTCCAAACACTGAAGAAATGATGGCTTTTAGGAGTGTCAAACTGATTCAAGATGAAGTGCCTGCAAAGAGCTTGTAATGAGCAATTTCAAAGTCACCTTCAAGATAAAAGTTTGTAATGGATAGGTAAGATATTTTAGATACAAAGTTTATTTTCTGAGAGGTTGACATCTGGTATGTGAATAGCTTCTTTTATGGAATGCAATATACAGAATTGAGTCAGTGTTCCATAAAAGATAATTTTAATATATCAGTGCCTTCAATTTTAGGCATTTTTATTATTATGCATCACATGCCTAACTAGGGATTGTAAATACAAAATATTTGAAGGATGATTTAGTTCTTTTTCATCACTTGGGGTCACAAGTGTGAATAGCAAATATTACTCTAGTATAGAACCAATAATGTCCTGAGAAACTGCTGAAGTAGGTAGTACTTAAAAAAAAAATCTTCCTGGAAAAATTAGAATTTACATCCCTTTTATCTCATGTCTGTTACTGATGTGATTTCTCACTGTTGTCGTGGTTATAGTACTACTTCGAAATAACAGTTTTTCTGTGAGTCCTTTTTTTTTTCCTGAAAGAACCCGAGAATAATTCTGCCTCTTTCGAAGAACAAAATGTGTGTTTTTTGGCAATCAAAAAATGGGCAGAAGACCTTAATAGACATTTCTCCAAAGAAGACATACAGATGGCCAGTAAGCACGTGAAAAGATGCTCAACATCACTAATTATTAGAGAAATGCAAATCAAAACTACAATGAGGTACCACCTCACATCAGTCAGAAGGGCCATCATTAAAAAGTCTACAAATAACAAATGCTGGAGAGGGTGCAGAGAAAAGGGAACCCTCCTACACTGTTGGTGGGAATGTAAGTTGGTACAGTCACTATGGAAAACGGTATGGAGGTTCCTCAGAAAACTAAAAATAAAACTACCATATGACCCAGCAATCCAACTCCTGGGAGTATACCTGGAGATAACTATAGTTCAAAAAGATACATGCACCTCTATGCTCATAGCAGCACTGTTCATAATAGCCCAAACATGGAAATAACCTAATTGTCCATCGACAGATGAGTGGATAAAGAAGATGTGGTGTATATACGCAATGGAATACTGCTCAGCCATAAAAGAGAATGGAATAATGCCATTTACAGCAACATGGATGCAACTAGAGATTATCATGCTAAATGAAGTAAGTCAGAAAGAGAAAGACAAATACCATGTGGTATCACTTATATGGGGAATCTAAAATATGGCACAAATGAATCTATCTGCAAAACAGAAACAGACTCATAGAGAACAGACTAGTGGTTGCATGGGGGCGGGAGAGGGATGGACTGGGAGTTTGGGGTTGGTAGATGCAAACTATTACATTTAGAATGGATAAACAACAAGGTCCTAATCTATAGCACAGGGAACTATACTCAATATCCTGTGATAAACCATAATGGAAAAGAATCTTAAAAGAAGAATGACTATTGTGTATAACTGAGTCACTTTGCTGTACAGCAGACATTGGCACAGCATCGTAAATTAACTCTACTTCAGTAAAAAAATGCATAGGTTTTTGGTACGTTTTGCTGTTTGAGGCCTTCCAAGTTCATGCATGTGTTCTGGTCAACTAAAGAGCAACATGACATTAAAATAAATGAGTGTTTTCTTATCTACCTTTTCCAGGAAGAGCTCTTCTATAATTGCTTAGAAAATCTTAAAGAGGTTCTGTGCCTGCAATCCAACTGTTGATTTTTTGGCCATTTTCAGGTAAGTCCACAGAAAAGCGAAGATATTATTTGAACATTAAACTTATAATCTATTTCCAGTTTGTTGACATTGACAACTAGAAAGATTATTTGGAATTTTTGCTAAGTTGGCGGTATAAACAAACACAACATAACTAACTGCTCTTAAACGTTATTTACATGGTAGTCTGTAAATCGCTGTCCCCTGTGATCATCAAATACTGTTAGATATCACTGGTACTTGCTTTATCTGTGGTGTCTGAATAACATCATGACCAAATCTATTATTTCTCTTTTCTATATGGTGCAAATGCAATAATGGGTTTGAACCGAAATGTTTTGTTTCTTATTTCTCCTTGAGCAAGTAGTTCTGTTTAATTTTTTGCTTAGTAAAATGAATTTATTCTGGGTTCTTGAGTAACGGGTGATATCTGGGCCATGAAATTTGCTGGCTGTCACAGATCTGCCAATTCCAGTGTATCTTTCCTGCTGACACTCACCAAATCTCTGTAATGCTGTTATCAGCTCATTTTGATGTCTCTACATTACAAGTATTGTACCTGTAAGCGTTAATAACTCTTCTACTTCTGAAGAGTGCTGGTTTTGTTAGTGGGCATAGGCCCAAGGAAATGGATGGGAGGACAATTATACTTTAATAGAGGTTACAAGTGGGAAGTAATTTGAGCTTAAGTGACTGTCCAGGAGAGCTGGCTATGATGCTACATTTGCAGTGACACACAATCTGTTTGTGCCCTTCTATGATTCCATCCCTTTTCTTCTCTCAGGTAATTGTATTCCTGAATTTTGTGTTTCTCATTTTCATAAGAATGATACAGTTTATTGTATTTGTTTTGTGTGCTTTTGGATTTTGAATAGATGGAGTTATACTTTTGTAACTTGCTTTATCACTCAACATTATGTTCCTTGGATTCATGAATGATGATACAAGTAATCATAGTTTATTCATTTTTATTGCTGTATAATATTGTATTATATGAATATACAATTTGTAAAGATATTTTGATTGATCTATTATATAAATTGGGTTGTTTCCTGCTTTTACTGTTGTAAATAATGCTGCTATGAGTATTCTTGTACATATCTTCTGTTGTGTGCTAGTTTTACGTGTGTGCTAGTTTTACGGGTGTGCTAGTTTCACTAAGGCAGCATATAGTTGGGTCTTTTTTTTTAAAATCCATTCAATCACTCTATGCCTTTTGATTGGAGAATTTGATTCATTCGCATTTCAAATAATTATTGATAGGTAAAGACTTACCAGTATCATTTTGTTAATTGTTTTCTTGCTATTTTGTAGTTCCTTTGTTCCTTTCCTTTGCGAATTGATGATTTTCTGATAGTAGTATACTTCGATTCCTTTCTCTTTATCTTGTGTGTATCTACTATAGCTTTTTGTTTTGTGGTGCCTTGAAGTTACTTGAAATATCTTACTGATATAGCGGTCTATTTGAAGCTGATACCAACTTTGATTGCATACAAAAACTCTACCCTTTTGCCCTCCTCCCTGCATTTTATGTTTTTGGTGCCAAAATTTACATCTTTTTAGATTGTGTATCCATTAACAAATCATTGTAGCTACAGCTATTTTTAGTACTTTTGTCCTTTAACCTTTATACTAGAATTAAGTGGTTAATAGACCACCATTTTATAGTCTTAGAGTATTCTAAATCTATTTACTTTACCAGCGTGTTGTATATTTTCTATTTTCATACAATTTTATTTTTACTAATTAGCATCCTTTCATTTCAGCTTGAACAACTCCTTTCAGCATTTCTTGTATAGGCTGATCTAGTGGTAATGAACCTCCTCAGCTTTTGTTTCTTTGGAAGTCTTTATCTTGCCTTCCTTCTTTATCTACCTCTTCCAGACTTTATGGACTGATCCCTAGGAAAAGACCTTTGCCAGCAGGTGGGGACATGCTGGAGTGTGCTGTGAGTCTTGTGGTGCTGGACACCAAGTGCAAGAGTGTGTGGTGGCTCTGGTCCGGCGAGGAGTGATGTTCAGGCCACTGAGGTCCACAGCACTGACAACTGAGTGGTCCTTGGCACATGCTGTAGGGGTCCACAGTGGCTCTAAAGGCTGTTGGGGTCCTCACAGCACCTCCAGGTACAGTGGCCAAGGATCAGGGCAGGCAGAAGTGGTAGTCAGTGCTGGTGGTGGGCAAACACTTGGCTGCAGGTACCAGCTCTGTATGGCAGGTGCTGTTGTAGACACACACTTAGTAGTGGGGTCCAGGGCCAGCAGCAAGGGCCAGGGCCAGCTGCAGGTGCTATGGGGGCCCTTGTCATTGGCATGTACTTTTGTGGCTGCAGGGTCTCACCTCGTGCGCATGCATAGTAGTGCAGGCCTTTGATAGGAGACAGGGTCAGAGCTGAGCCCAGGGCAGGTGTGGGGACTCTGGCTGTCTATGTGCATTTCTGTGGCTGCAGGCTCTCACAAAGGGCATGCCACAGTGGAGGCTGGTGAGAGGAGTCAGGGAAGTGGCGTGCAAGTGCACTGTTGGAGGGGCTAGCCTCAAGCGTATGTATGGCAGTGGGGATCAGCCTTAGGGGTCTAGGCTGGTGTCTTGTATTCACGCAGCTGCAGAGGCCTGAGCAAGCTGGTGTGGATTCCAGGATGCAGCAGAGGAGGGAGTAGGGAGGGACTCATGCAGTTAGCTGGCATCTTGTCTGCAAATACCTGTGGGGTGAAAATCAGTAAAACCTGCAGGAGGTCTGTGGTGACCTCTTCAGTGGTAAAAGCTGCTGGGGTCCTCTGCACAGCAAGCCACTGGGAATCTTGGTCACTCTTGCTGTATGGCTGATACCAGTATTCTCTGCTCTTTCTTCCTTGTTCCCAGTCATCTCCATAGTCTCAACTTTGCCAGTCTCTGCGTGGTGTGAAACCAAAGTGGGTCCTTTGCGTGGTGCCTTGAAAGGCTGGGGAAGCTGCTTGCTCACCCTGCTTGCTCTTTCCCAGCCAGGCGAAATCTTTCTAGTTGGGGAGTTCCCTCTGGGCTCTGAGCAGTGCCTGCCTGGGGAATGAGATGATATAGGCAGAATGAAGTTATTTTTCTTCCCCTTTTTGTGGGATTATTCTCAGTTTTGTTTTGTTGTTACTGATGCTGAAATTTCTTAAGTGGACTTATGAGCTGTCCCAGAGCTGTTTCTGTTTGTGGATAGATGTTTGTTGATTTTCATGGGAGGACAGTGGCTAGGGTCTGCTACTTCACCGTTTGGTGATGTCACTCCTTTCTGATTCTTGGATATGTCAGATTAGAGACACTTTTCCATGGATAGTTGAAGTGATGTCCTCAGTATATTTATGTGGCAGTCTCAGTTTGCACTGAGGTAAGATCTGTCACACCTTACATTGTTGTTCACATCTTTCTAGCCTCTAGGAGTGGGTGATTCTCTTAGGAGAAATTATAGTCCAATATGCTTTCATTTGGCAGTTAATAGCTCATCAGCTACAGAATAAAAATTATTTGGTTTTAAGCCTTCCCAAATCAAAGCCATTTAGGCAGATTTTTCTTGGTCTTTGGCCATGCTTCAGTAGTTCTTAACTGCTAGAATTCCCTTATTGGATACTCCATTTCTTGGAAGGAGGAGAGAGAGAGAGAGTTAACTCTTTTTGTATATAAATGACTTTCAAGTCTGCCTTATATGTTCTGGCAGCCAATTTCTATATGAAAAAAACACAACTCTTAATGTATCTGTATACTCCAGTTGTTACCTTTATGTTGTTATAATTTGTCCCAGTATCTTAAAACAGGCTTTTAAATTTCTATAAAATCTCTTCAGCATTTGTTCTATAAAATATCAAAACTTCAATAGAAATTCTTCACATGGAATCGGGGCACATATATTTTAAATCATCTCAGGATTAAAAATCACTGCTCTTATATGAAATATACAAGTTATTAAATGAAGGAATCACATCTTGGACATAGTCTGGATGATCGAAATCACAGCATCTCATATGCAGTTTTATAAAGTTGTAGGTTCATTGGATCAGATTGATATCTTGCTTTCAAATTGCAGACATGAGAAGTGGTTTTAAAAGTAAGAAAATATTTACTGTAAATATAGAAATAAAGGAATAAGAAAACCCCAGGCAGCTGCCGTGGCTCCTCACCTGGTCCCTCTTGAGAAACACAGGAAAAAGAAAAATAAGAGATGAGGACAGAGACTGGACACAGCCCTAGGCAAGGATTTCCTAGTAAGTAAACAGCTTCTGACCTGAACTTGAAATTCTAGCATCTGTCTCTTGGAGAGAGACAAAAATATTAGAGTTCTGTAACATTTCCTTAGAGTTTCCCTAAATAGGCAGGCTCGCTCCAGTTTCAGGACCTCTGCACTAGTCAGTTCTCTGCCTCCCCACAGCTTGCCCACCTGGCACCTCCCTCTTACTCTTTATGTCTCACTTCAGACACCACTTCCTCCATGAGGCATTCCCTGATTACTAAAGAAAGTCTCCGTGTCCATTCACCTAGGCTCCCAGTTCACGTTATATATACATCTAGTAACTGAATGCATTATTTCCATAGTGTTTTGCAGAGCTCTCTTTCCTTGAGTTTCTCCTCAAAATACAACAAAACAAACAAACAAACCCCAAATCTGTTTTGTGGTCAAATAATTTTGGGAAACTCTGTGTTCTAGGCTCCTCTTACATATTTATTATACTCATTTGAGTACTGGTGGTCCTGAGAAGATATTCAGGGAAGAAGCGTATTTTTATCCAACGTTTCCAGAATTAATTGACCATAAAACAATTCTCTTTTGAGAAATATCTGCCTGCAGATTCTCTGGAACGAGGTTGGGAAATGCTGTCTTGTTGTCTTGTTATTTGTTTTCTTTGAACTGCCTCTCCACTAGATCATAATTCTTGGTATCACCAGTGCTTGGTACAGTGCCTGGCACATAGTAGACCCTTAATGGAATTATTTTTGTTAGTTAAAAACATGGGAGAGAGAAAGGTAATGACTCCCATGTTTGAAGCTTGGGCAGCTAATACAGTTGTTTATTGTTACATAACAAGCCACCCCAAAATTTAGTGGCATAAAACAATCTTTTTTAAAAAAAATCTTCATGGTTTTTGTGGGTTTGTAATTCAGAAAGAGCACAGCGAGGACAACTCACTTTTGCTTTTCAACGTCTGGGATCTTTGCTGGGACGATGCAAATAGCAAGGGGTGCCTAGAATGGCTGGGGGCTGGAAGGGCTGTGCTGGAGGACCCACCTCTAAGATGACCTCCTCACTCACATGAGTGGCCAGAGCACCTACATGAGACCTCTCAAGCGTGATGGTCTTAGCATCATGGCTCAGCGTTCCAAGAACAAGTGTTTCCAGGAGCTAAGGCAGAAGCTGCAAGTTTTTTTTCGGACTCACACTCAGAAATCTCAGGTATGTCAAAGAATTTACAGCCGTGCTTCAAACTGGCACAGCAACTGTGAGGATAGTGATGCCACTAATTGCCATAAGGGATTAGGGAGAAGAGAGTTTGCTGGGTACGAGAGAGTGTAAAACAATGTGTTTAAGTGTGAGGCACAGGTGAGCATCCAGGTGCAGATGTCTAGGGGAAGCCAGGGGGATGTATGTGGAGCTCAGGAGAGAGGTGGGAGTTGAAAATGAGGGCTAGGGTTTAGACCATGTAGGTTGATGCTGCAAGCGCAAATAAGATTCTTTAGGGAAAATTTTCAGAGAAGAAGAGGAAAGAAGCTTGGACATAGACCTGGTATTATGGACTGAATGTGTCCCTCCTCAAATTTGTGTTGAAATCCTAAAACACCCCCTAATGTGATGGTATTAGGATGGTATTAGCAGATGGGGCCTTTGGGAGGTGATTAGGTCATGAGGTGAAGCCTTCATAAATAGGATTAGTGTCCTTTTAAAGGAGACCCCAGAGAGCTCTCTTCTCTTCTTTTGGCCATGTGAGGATACAGTGAGAAGATGGCAGTCTGCAACAAAAAGAAGTCCTCACCAGAATTTGACCATGTTGGCACCCTGATCTTGACTTGTAGCTCCAGAACTGTGAGGAATAAATTTCTGTTGTTTGTAAGCTATGCAGTCCATGGTATTTTGTTATAGAAGCCTGAACTCATGAAGACACGTGGGTAATGCCAACATTTAAGGGAAAATTGGAGGAAAGTAAGCAGGGAGGGGAACTGAGAAGCTGCAGTGGAGGGAAGAGTAAAACAGCATGATCCTGGGAAACCCAGAGAAGACAGAGTTCCAAGGGCAGGATGGTCAACAGGCCTCAGAGAAGTCAAGTAAGGAGGCCCAAGAAGTGGCTACTGGATTTGGTAATTACATAATTTGGTAAGACAGGGTTCAGTGAAGAGGGACGTGGGCCAGAGTTGGCAGTGGAGGGCAGCTGTTGAGTTGGGATGGGAGTTGGTGGTGGGAAGCTGGAGTGGGTGCCAGGGAGGATGCTCTGCTTTCACAGTTGGGCTGCATTCAGGTGGTGAGAGAGCTCCTTTCCATACCCACAAAAGCCTTCCCTTGTGATTGCACTATGGAGTCACATGGCGCCTCATTCACAATTGTTAGAAATGTGTAAAAGTCATTGAATTGGGAAAAGCTTTCAGGAGTATAAGGCAGCCAGGGTGGATCACATAACAGCCCAAACATATGACACATCCCTAGATAAGCCTGAAGCCACAGCCAATAACAGTTCTGGAATCTGCCAGGGAGTAGCTGATGCGAGGAGCAAATACACTTCCTCTGTTTGGCCTCTGCTGGCTGCTGAGAAGGGCAGTTAGCCAAGTCCATTTTCCCAAAGGGTTAAGAGTCGTGTGGGCTCTGTTATTATGAAGATACATCTACATATGGGGAGTGAATAAGGACTGTTGGGACAGGGAAGTGTTTTGTCATCTTACACATTCTATTAGTCCTCTTGACATTTCCCTTTTAGGAATAGGCAAATGCAGGCCTACCAGAGAAACAATTTTGATGTTCGATTTTTTTGATTCTGTGGGACTTGAATGTGACTGTTGGAAAAAATTTGTTACAACTGATAAATTGTGATTAAATGATTTAATATACCTAAAGCTCTTAGAATAGTGCCTGTTCTAAGAACAAACACCATATAAGTGTAAAGTATTATTATTAATAATTTTTTATTACTTCATTATTGTGTTGCAGCATTTCATTATTATGTTGTAGCTTTAAATACAGGATTACAGTTTGAAGGAAATTCTTCTTCTCCTTTATCTTCCATTTCATAGATAAGATAAACTTCATATTTTGGACTTTTTCAGGAAACATTATAAAGATGGAAGTAAAATTCTTTAGCCCTAAGTGAAAGCAACATTACCAGAGAACGAAGTGATATGACAATCCACATGTACTCAAAATAGAGTCCAAAATTGACAACTGAGTGGATATATTTAACCTAAGTGGATATTCTTTGTGGTTGGCGGGCTTTGATGCCAGTGACTTGTTTTTTGACCCTGAATATCGTACTTGAGAGGGAGTCCTTTTGGGAAAATCGGTGTGCTCAAGTGATACAATGTACGGATGTAAAGTGATCCGACTTGAAGGCCTATTGAAAATTAGGAGCCCCATTGTACACCTCCTATCTCTTTTGCTCTCTCATAGAGCGAGAATGCTAGAAGTTCAGGTCAGAAGCTGTTTACTTACTAGCAAATCCTAGCCTAGGGCCATGCCCAGGCTGTGTCCCGAGCTCTCATTTTTCTTTTTCCTGTGTTTCCCAAGAGGGGCCAGGTGAGGAGTCACGGCAGCTGGCTGGGGAGATATAGAGTGGGATCTATGGGGATTACTTTATTCCTTTATTCGTACTCTGAAAATGAAATCTTATCTACCAAAATCATCTCATGCTTGCACTTTTGAAAGCAGGATTCCAGTTTGATTCAATGCATGCAAAATTTGATAGAAATCCACATTAAGCTGTGGATTAGATAGAAAAAAAGTGGAAGATGTGATTTCTGACTTCAAGAATTTCACAATATATTTTAGATATGAATGAAATTCATAGCCAACTGTCTACATAAAACATATATACACTTAGAAACATGAAGTGTTTATTTTGAAATATAAGTTTTCTGATCAGAAAACAGTGGGACAATTTATATGAGTTTAGAAGGATGTTTTAGGAAGATGGCATAGACTATGGTGGAGTAAATGTGATGAATTAGTGACAAAGACTTGTTTATTTATTTATTTATTTATTTTTTTGAGGCAAGGAGTAGTAACTTTATTCAGAAAGCTGGGTGTCAAAGAAGATAGTGGGCTAGTGCCCTAGAGTACCATCTTATTGGGGCCTGAATACCAGTTTCTTTTATAATACAGAGAGGGGAAGAGGTGAGGAAGTAAAGTAAAAAGGCCATTAGTCTTGCAAAATATCTCCTCCCTTGGCCTGCATCGGGGAGGGGATGTGTTAATTTCTTCTTTTCTGTTGCTATTCATAGGTGGGCAGGGTCAGAATGTCTCCCTGTGAGCTGAACAAAGGCACTTTAGTTTAACATTCAGGCAGAGGGGCAGGGTTCCCTGTGGCAAGCCATTATGTATGCTTACAGCTATAGACAGCATCCTTTTAGTGATTATAATAACAAAAGCAACAAAAAGCAAAGGTAAAAGAAACAGATCCAACATGGAGTCAGATTTTGCTCTTCCCTGTTACAATTCCACACTGTCAATGTCCATTCCCCAATCTTGTGGGAAAAAGATTTGTTTTAAAAAATTGTCCCATTAGATAGAAATAGACTTCCAAAGCACTGTAGACAGAAGTAGTTGTGGGCAAACTGAAGAGGAGCATAAGTATGATTAGTCATCCCATAAGTGGGATCATTGGGCTTTTCTAGCACTTTTCTGAATCAAGGACTAGGTTGAAAGTGGTTATCGACTATAATAAGAAGGAATGCTGTGGCCTGACAGATATACGGACTTGTGCTTCTAGAGAACACAAGTAGGGTAGTCTCTGATGCTTAAATAGAGAGGATTTAATTTAATCACAGGGAGAAGCACTGTGTTTTGCACACAGCAGGTGTCCTGTGAACACTTATTGTTCACGGTGCAGCTCATGTCTGAATTTGTGAGGGTTTCATGGATCCTAAATTCCTGAAATGCTTTTTTTTTCTTTTGCTGTTATTGCACTCTGACATTCAGTCACGTCTTGGATTTTCTTCAGACTGCACATGCGTGCTTGAAAACCTCCTGGAGCTATAATGCTATGCCCAGATTGGGAAAATGTCATAGATATGTCTATTTCCTGTAGGCTGCTTAGGATAATACTGTCTGCAACAGGATTTTTGGGGGCCTTAAATATCCATTCAGGTGATATGCCTATGAATATTGGTCCTCAGTAATTTTCAAAACTAGTGTCCCTTACCCTCTTTAGTGTTATGTCTAAAGTCAACTGTTTCTAAGCTCAGTTTTGTGGGATTTGGAACATAGTTAGTTTCTATGCAATTTTTATGTCTCTGGAACTCACATCCTTGTTGGTCTGGAGGCTAGAGTTTCTTTAGGAGATGAGGCAAGACCTATTGATGGTCAGAAAGCATTAATAGTAAACTCATCTGCTCAAGTCAAGTTTTGCCTGACGAGTCAAGTTTTGTCTGTAGTAAGATCAAATAAAATGCCAGATTATTTCTAATTTAATTTTTGATTATCTAAATCAATGGAGATGCACTAAGAGGTCAAGAAATGTTATGGGGGAAAATAAGCCCTCTCTCTTTCACACACACACTCACACATGTATATATACATTTGGAATTTGGTGACTCGACAATAATGGTTCATATTGAACTTCACATGTAAAACACTCATTTAAATTAGCTAACACTAATGGCAACAATATTTTATGGGGGCAAAAAATTGTTTGGTGACCAATTAGATAATTTTTATTATCATAACAAACCACATACAAGATAGCAATATAAGATGCTGTATTCAGTTAATGGTCTTAAAAAAGGAATAAGTCTTTGATGTTCAGTGTAGTAGTTACTAGCTAATGTGGCTACTTAGCACTTGAAACATGGCAAGAATTTAAAATTTTGTTTGATTTTAATTATTTTAAATATAAATAAAAAAACTCATACACAGTTCAGTCATTGGAAAACTTTTATGAATGTTTGAAACAACTTGGGTATGTCAATTTACTTTTTGAATAAGTTCTATGAAGTCTAAATACAGAGCAAGTATTTCCTATAAAAATTTAGTATCTGAATTGAGATATGTTATATGTGTAAAATACATACTGGATTTTAGAAACGATACAAAAAAGAATGTAAAATACCTCATTAATAACTGTATTGTATTGATTACTTATTGAAATGATAATATTTTACATAGTTGATTAGGGAAGCTTTCTCTGATAAGGTGAGAGTTGAGTAGAGATCTGAGAGGAAGGAGGGGGCAAGGCATACAGTTCTCTGCAAGAAGAGTGTTCCAGGGAAAGAGAACACCAAATGCAAAGGTTGTGAGGTAGGACCATGCTTGGTATCCTCAAGGAGTAGCAAGAGCCTCAGTCCATCATTGACCGGAGCAGAGTAAGTACAGAGGATCTGTACAAGAGATAAATTCAGAAATGAAGCTATTCCAGGCCATGTAACATGCCATTATATAATTTAGGATTTTACTTTGAGTGAGACGGTAAGATACTGGAGGAATTTTAATAAAGCATTGACTTAATCTGACTTATATTTTAAAAGGATCACTCTGACTAGTATTTGAGATTTGATTTTATGGGACAAAGATGAATGCCATTTAGGAGGATACAGCAATAATCCAGGTGAGAGATGATGCTGGCTAGGATCAGCATGATAGAGGTAGAGGTGATAAGAAGTGTTTGCATTCTGATAATTAAAACTAACAGGATTTGCTGATGTATTGAATATGAGGTGTGAGAGAAATAAAGGAGTCTAGGGAGACTTCAAGAATTTTGGCTTGAGCAGCTGGAAAGATGGAGTTATAATTTACTGAGATGAGGAAGAATATAATCAGAACAGATTTTTTGGGGAGACAGAAATCAGGAGTTCTGTTTGGAGTATTTGGAGATTCCTGTTAGCCACCTATGGTGAGAAGTCAAGTAGACAGTAGACTATATGAGTCTGTAGTTCAGGGCACATATTCAGGCTGGAAGTAAATGGTGTCATTAGTAATATCGTTAGTATATAAAGCAAGGAACTGGATGAAGTTGCTAGGACATGAGTCTAGACAGAAAAATAATTTGAGATCTGAGCTATGGGATGCACCAACATCTAACATTTACCGGCTGGGGAAATGAGTAACAAGCAAAGAGACTGAAAAGGAGTTGCCAGTGAGGTAGGAGGAAGACCAACAAAGGCGGCGTCCTGGGAGCCAAGTGCAAACAGTGTTTCAGGGAGGAGAGAGTGATCAAGAATTTAAAATACTGCTGTTAGGTCAGTAAGATGACTTGGCAAATGTTCATTTGACTTAGCAACCTGGAGGTCACTAGTGGCTTTGACAAGAGTTATTTCTCTGGAGTTTTGAGGAAGGAAGACTAATTACAAAGTTCAGAAGGCAGTTTTGAGAAAAGAAAAGAAGATGGTGAGTATAGATACTTCCTTTGAGTTTTGCTGTAAAGGAAACAGAAAAATGAGATGAAATCTGGAAGAAGAAGATGTGGGGTCAGGGAAGATTTTGCTTTTGTTTTGTTTTAAAGAGGAAGTATAGGGCACCTGTGTGCAAATGCCAGTGACTCTCTGTGGCGTAAGAGAGAGGGGAGAATTGGGAGAATTGCTGGAGCAATATCACTGAGAAGCTGAGAGAGGATGGCATCTTGTGCACAAGTGGAAGAGATGGCCTTTGGGAGGAACAGCTGTAGTACAGGAATAATATTAGATTTAATAAATTGATAGTATTGAATTGTTAGTAACCAATTTACCAAATTGTACCTCAGATTTTTTTCTTTTAAAAAGCATCCTTCAACACATCTTAACTCTCATTCTCACTCAGAGTAAGAAAAATGGAAAAATGAAACTGCAGTGAGATACCATTTTTCACCCATCAGGCTGGCAAAGATAAAAAAAATGTTGATAGTATACTGTGTTGGACAAGTGTGGAGAAATTGTTACTCCCATACACTGGTGGTGGGAGCATAATTGGTACAGCCTATAAGGAGGGAAATTTGGTGAATATTTATCAAATTTACAAATGCAAAATACTTCTTGTACCAGAAATTGCACTGATAGCTTTTTCTATAGATATACTTACCTACGTTGGAAATGGCACTTAATAGGAAGGGATGGTGAATTAATATATTTATCAGTAGTGGATGATGTATGAATTGTGGCGCACCCATACAATGGAATTGGATACAGCTGTAAAACAGAAATATGGAAGTCCTTTATCTATTGATACAAAAAGATCTCTGGGAAGCCAGTTATGGAGCAGTATGTCCAGTTATGGAGCAGTATGTCCAGTTTGCTATCATTTGTGAAAAAATAACATACATATATGATTCGTATACATGTATTTGCATATGTCTAAATATCTCTGGAAAGATCTGTAAAATATTGAAAATAATATTACATGGAAGATGCTGGCTAGTTCATTGTTCGTATGATAATCCATTTTAATGATGAGGTCTATTTTTGTAAAAGCAAAAAAAAAAAGGAAAGTATGAAAATTTTAAAAAGTCAACATTTTTATGACTTTAGCACTTTTGACCAAGCAGTAGCTAAATATTTTGACTGTATACAGCTACGAATTTAAATCTGAAAAATCGAGAAATGAAAATACATATTATAATTAATGAATCAAAACAATCTATTTCACAATTATTTTAAACAATACTAAGAATATTGTCATTTTTAGCTTTTGAGTAAAATGTAATAAATTATAATTTTTTATAATAGATGGTATGCCCTTTAAAATATTTTAACAAATTATATATTAACCTAATTTATTATATCTAAATAACTGTGTATTCAAATACATTATTCTAAATATAATGTTAATAAAATATTAAATGCATTGGTGGATTTAGCATAGTTATTTAAACAATTTTAATATTTCCAAATTATCTAGAATTTTATTTTTTACAAGTATAATATTTTTCATTATTATTGCAGTATTACATCAAAAACAGGCTATATCATTGCTTGAAGAAAGTACAGTGTAATTCTTCCAACTTAACTCTCTTTTTTTAGTTCAGTTCTATTTCTTTCAGTTTCTAGGTGATTAAGACCTTGCTTTATTTTGTATATTTGACCTACATAAATACAAAGAAGTTATTGCCATTTAGTTTTTCCTTCAATTACTTAATTTGCCCAAATTTTTTTGCCTCCTTTTGTCTGGGGAATAGAGGCTGTACTATATAATGAATACGTCATAACAAATGCATGTTGAAATCACACCTGAGAACAATCCTTTTAGATTCCTTAAAGTGATATTATATAAACCTATGCTAAATATTTACACATTTTGGAATGTAGGATTCTGTTTTTCAGTGTTATTGACTGTACTTTCTAACACTTGTCAAGTAAACTCATTTCTAATGATCAACAAATGGTGTTAATTTCGAGATTTCTAACATAAAGTCTTGAAACACTAGAGTGTCTTTTGTTGGAACAAATACTAGTTGACAATTCAAAGACATATCTTTTTCTGAATGGTGTACTGTTAAGAGGAAATACTTGTGAACAAAAGGTGGAAATAACCGAACTGGGAATCAGGTATCACAGGTTGAGAACAAGAATATCGAATAGAATATATGGTCAAAGTCTAAGGACTTGAATGACAGCTCAAAGACAAGATGGGATTTCACCCACTTTCAAAACATTACTTTTGTGCTCAACTTTAAAGCACCGGCTGCTTTTTTTGAATTCACGTGATAGTCAATATTCAATACTCAAGCATATATATGAGCTTCCATTTACTCAAGGGTGGTAGAAGTATTCATACTTTATTGGACTTCATTTAGCAACTAGATCCTTTTAAAAGATTCACATTTTCAGGCGTATTTTAAAGATTAGTTCTTTATATATGTGTTATAAATATAATTTTATTTTTCCTCATTGAAAATACTACGATTATAAAATAGAACTATTATAGTCACATGTAATTTAAAAAAGTAATTAATCTACCTCTAAAAGCTAAGGTCAAGAAATACAAGCACCTGTTAATATGTTAATGCATGTAAATAATTCTAGCTGTGTAAGTTTGAAAATAGTCATAGGAATATTTTGTGCTCCTAGTTTATAATGGTGCTCTTGTAGCAAACTCATCTGTAATCATCTAACTGATATTAATTAGGGCAATCAAGAGACCTGGGACACCCTTGCAATATTACTAGCAAAAAAATCTACTAGACATTTCAAAGACATGAGTATTCTGAGTGGTGTTTTTGTGAAAGATAAATTATCACATTATTAGGAAGCAAGTACCCAAGGAAATGATAAGATAAAATAATGTGAAATAGGGCAAAAGACTACAAGTTTGAAAGATATCTGAAAGACACAATCTGGGGGTAATTATGCCTTTTTAATTCTTTATTTTTTAAGAGTGGCAAATCAAACTAATCCATGATCTGGTAAGTAAAATGAGATGACATGGGTTTGGGGTAGAAGCTGGCATAGGATTTTGGAGCTAAGGTCATTTTTAAAATAGGAATTTTATGTTCTAATATTAATAATGAGAATATCTGATCTATTTATGCTATAATGTATTTTGTTGGGTAAAGTTCCTTAGTTCCTTAGCCAGGAACATTTTGATTAGTTAAAAATCGTTTAAGGAGTGTGAATTTTATTTTTGGTATTTTGTTGAATAATTAGACTGTGAGAAAAGTTGGCTTAAATATAGTTTACCACAAAATTTTAAGAGAGAAAATGAAATATAATCAGAGGTGTACTCAAAGTATTTATGCAAAGAGCTTTTTGGGGTTTCTTTTAAGGTGTATTAAAGTGAAAACAACCTTCTGTGAGAAACTAGAAAATCCTAGCCATTACTTTATCTGAGTACATAAATTTCCATTTTAGCTTCTTAACATTCTCCTTGAAGAGAATTAGAATGGAATTGATTCAGGAAGAGAAACTCGTCTTCAGTCTATAGGCTTACCAAAAAAGGCTACTGCTCCACTGGATTTTGGAAGATATGACTTTTGGTATATATGTGTTTGTGAATTTTAGAGGGGAAAGGAAGAACCTTTGAGATCTTAGAGTCATTGGCTGTGAGAAGTAAACTTGTTAAACATTTACTATGCCTCATTTTGATAGGAGAAGTGAATGAAGTCCAGAGGGATTAAATCATTTTCTCATGGTCATGTAGCTAGTTAATGGAAGAGCTGGATTGTAACTTGGGCCTTCTAACTGCCTCCTGAGGTCACGGTTCCTTCAGAGGATCACTCACATCTGCCTGCACCCTTGCATTCGTGGGCCGTCACCAGTTTTGTGTCTTCACCATTTCCCACGTGGTCTGTTGCCACAGTGAAATTTCTAGGATGTGTGTTTCAGACTTTGGGGTCCTGCCCTGTTGTGCTCTAAGTAAACTCAGTAAGCTGGCAGTGAGGTAGGAGGGTGAGGATAGATGGTCCTCTCGGCACCAATCTCCATCTATCCATTTGTAAATGAGAGTTCTTCCTTCCTGTTCCTACACCCTTCCCTCCAGTGGCTTGCATTGCACGCTCTTTTTTCCATTTTAAGACTGCTCCCACTCTTCATTTTAACTTGATGTCTTCTAGTAAAATGCGCCAGGTATTTTTTGGAGCAGGGGACTACAGAGTGATCATAGTTGAAATATGTCCTAGGACCCATATCTTACAAGTTTTCCCTATCTGTGAGGCCAATATTTGCTTACACCCCATGCCCAAACTACCCCCACACATCTGTCAGGCTAATCTTCTTAAAGCACAGATTTCTCCAATGTTATTCTAATCCTTAAAAATATGAGTTTACTCTCTATACTTATATAAGTAATTCCTTACTTGGATGTTTAAAATTTTCCCCAATCTTTCTCCTAAGTTTTCAGTGTCATCTCTAGCCATTCATATTAATAAACACTCTACTGCAGTACCAGTGGTATTATTACTCACTGCCCATTCAATGAACTATGTTTTTCTTGCTCCTTTTATTAGGGCAAATGGTGCCTGATGTTGAGAATGCCATGACAGGTGACTATTCCTTACTAAAGTGGGCAGTTAAGAAACCTGTCAGTATTACTAACACTATCACCATTACTATTATCATTTACCATCACAGGGTCATAAATATAACTCATAACTTACAGGTGCAGAGAAATATAATTTATTAATTTTTATCAGTAATTAATCTGGCTTCCTACTCAACTCTCCCCTAGGTAGCAGGGCCCCTCTGTCCTTGAGATCTCCTCCCCTCAAAGTAACTACACTAAATGTTCAATTGTGTTTAAACCTTAGACCAGTTCTAATTTAACTACTTTATGTAGGTAATGTTCAATCTCTCTTAAGATCAAATGCTCAGTCTGTTAGATGTTTTAATCTTCTACTATCCCTCCTGGCTCTTAAGATGGTATCTGATGGTATCTGGTGGGGGGTAGGGTGGTGGTGGAGAAGGGATGGATATGTCTGAGTGGGAAACTAGGGGTCCTTGAGCAAGGTATCCCTTGCTTCTCTGGTCTCTGTGTCAATGTCCCTTGCCCATATGGTTTGGTGCTTATTCTGCTTGAATTTGCAGCTAAAGTCAGCGACTGGTGTACTCCTTGGTACTTCCAGGCAACCGTAGTCATATCCATCTTATGATGGTGCCACAGACCTCTTTAGGCCCTTTCTGGGTATTGTACTTTGCAGCTGTTAATCCAGGGCTTTCTAATCCCCTAGTCTAAGAAAATTCCTCACTCAGATTCACCTCTCTTGGGTCCTGTCCCACCTATGCTACATGGAAAGATTGCTGAGGAAAACCACACTTCAGGATTTCCCTCTGTCTGACCAGAATATTTCATTTTCTTAACTTTTCAGGCCTTCTCTCTTGTGGTGGGACTTCCTGTACAGAGTCCCAGTTGAGAGTGTGGGCAAGAGGCCTTCCTGAGCTTCTCACAGGGCTAACTTCCTTATCTAATGCGTCTTGCCTTTCTGGAGTAAAATTGGGGCCGTGTCTCATCTAATGCTATATCTCTCCTACTGCTCTCTCTTTTTTCATACTGTGTATTTGTGCCCAAAGAGATTAGCCTTCCTCATGTCTTCTGACTTGTATGCATTTGTTGTCAACCACAGAGTAGCATGCCCTGTGACCTAGCCACTCCGCATTGTGGCTAGGCTCTATGAACCTGGCCCCCAAGTTTGGTCCTGATATGGACCAGAGGAACTGTGATTATCTTTTCATACGTGGTCATCTCTCATTTCAGTTTCAACATGTTTAAAAGAGAATTACCAGCTTTTCTTACCTCAAACTTGATTTATCTTCTTCGTGCCCTATTTCTCTTGAGGACATTATAATTATACCTTGTAAGAAGCCTTTAGGTCCTTATTGTTCTCTAAATTACTCTGTACAAAATTAGCCTCTAGATTCACCTAGCTCTTTCTTTAAAATTCCATCTTTTCAATTTCCTTTATTGTGCACAATCCTACTTTTGAACCTCAGGGCTCTTTCCCCTGCATATTTATCCTAGTTTCTTAATTAATTTTGCCACCTTCAGAATTCCTGTCTCTTAACCACCATCATCCAAACTGCCACACTGTCACACTGTCAGAATTATGAAATACAAATTTCCATTCTTAAGAATATTTGGTTGCCCATGGCCTGGGGATAAATCCATTTATTCGACAAATATTTATTCAGGGTGTTTTATGTTGTAGCTGCCTTTTCAATAGCTATTGTGTCTGTTACTTTCCTCTGCATCCCCAGTCACTGCTACTCTAATTGACACTACATCATCTCCTGTCTGGATTACGACACTAGCCTCCTCTCTGGCTTCTCTGCTTTCCTCTTGCTCATCTCCAGTTGAGCAGCTATGGTAATTCTCCAAACAGCAGCTATGGTAATCTTTTATATGTTTAGCTTTCCTACATTATATTTCCTCAAGAAGTTGTCAAGAATTGGTTATCATTTCTAGGTAGCTAATTTCCAAGTGTTAACAACTATAATAATATTTTCATTTTAAATACTTTAATTAAACTAATGAGTAATTTCAGGAACTAGCATCTGTCATACACATGGACTGGATGCGAGGAGGGGAATTTGTGGATGACTTTCTGGTTAAATGTTTAATATAGTTTTCTGTACTCACTCAGTTTGATTTAAAGTAGCACCATTCCAGGCACATTTCCTCCTAGACCGTCTCTCATACTCATATATTACACCTTTCCACTCTGTTACTGCTCCTTAGTGAACACTAGAAACTTTTTCATGCCACATTTGATTTGTGTTATTCACTAAGCCTGGAATGCCCTTCTAATTGCCACTGTTGAAATCAAACTAATATTTCAAGGTTTGAAAGGAATATTCTTCAAGACTTTCTTCTTCCTTTCAGTTGAAATTAATCATTTCTTCCATGGTGGCTCACAGTGCCTTAAAAAAAAAAAACTAGATTTTTGGAAACTTATATGATAGATTATGTGATGGTTAGATTGAAAGTCTGTATGTTGCCCTAGATTTGTAAGTTTAATCATTGAGGGAAGACATCCTATCTTATCTTTGTGTCCTCCCCAAATCCCAGTTTCCTTTACTGAGTGCATTGCCTGTTGCAGTGTTCAATAAACATTTGCTGTTTCTTCCATCTATTACCTATACAGAGGACCAGACATTTCATAACGGTGTCCAAATGTCCATCCGGTGGCTTCATATTTTGAGATCAGTTTTCTGGGTCATGATGATAAATGGCATAGAGGTGACTAAATATATGCTTGTTTTTCTTATTTGCTTTTTTTTTCTCTTGGCTGACTGCTCATTTGTCTTTAATTTTAGGAAAGATGCTTTGTTAATGATTCAGAAGTTCAGCTTTCTGGAAAGCAAATCATAAAAAGGTTAGGTACGGAAAGTTTACAGCCATACGATTATCAACTGTAGTTTAATTGGTTTTGAAAAATGATTGCAGCACTTTTAATTTCCATAAAACCTTATGTAAAAAATAATTGTGCAGTCTAACCCATTTAATTGTAATTTTTAGGAATGAAGGCTTTTTTTGGTTTGTGATGACTACTGTTCATCTGTCTTGGCTCTTTAAGACTTGAAACAAAATTCAGAGCAGATCAAACTCTGCAATGAATTGGTGTGGTTTTAGGAGTGTCCAAAGGCTCCACTTTCCTTTATTGTTCCTAAAGTAACTCATTAGTTTAAGTTAAGATGTTTAAAATGCAAATATTATTATAGTTGTTAACACTTGAAAATTAGCTAACGAGAAATAATAACCAATCCTGTACAACTTCTTGAGGAAATATAACATAAGGAAGATAAAATTTGAAGTAAAGTGAGAGTATTGTCTCAGAGAGGAATGCCCATCATTCTTTTTTTAAAAAATTTTATTTATTTATTTATTTTTGGCTGCGTTGGGTCTGTTGCTATGCACAGACTTTCTCTAGTTGTGGTGAGCGGGGCCTACTCTTTGTTGCAGTATGCAGGTTTCTCATTGCAGTGGCTTCTCTTGTTGCGGAGCACGGGCTCTAGGCTCGTGGGCTCAGTAGTTGTGACTTGCAGGCTCTAGAGTGCAAGCTCAGTAGCGGTGGCACACGGGCTTAGTTGCCCTGTAGCACGTGGGATCTTCCTGGACCAGGGCTCGAACCCGTGTCCCCTACACTGGAAGGCAGATTCTTAACCACTGCACCAATCAGGGAAGCCCATGTCCATCATTCTTAGTATGAGACTCATAGGGAATGGGAGAAGGTAGTGTTGAAATAGAAGGCTAAGTAAAAAGGAAAAGAAAACAAAGAAGAAAAAGGGGAAGAGGAAGGGAACTGATATTTACTGATTGCTTACAATATGCCTGAACTTGTCTGTGAGAGGAATGTGACATGCACACGGAGAAGAGCTGAGGCCAGCTAAACCCAAAGATATAAAAGAATAGTGAGGGATAATTCAAAAAGAGTCATGTACCACAATGTTCATTGCAGCACTATTTACAATAGCCAGGTCATGGAAGCAACCTAAGTGTCCATTGGTAGATGAATGGATAAAGAAGATGTGGCACATATATACAGTGGAATATTAGTCGTAAAAAGAAATGAAACTGAGTTATTTGTAGTGAAGTGGATGGACCTAGAGTCTGTCATACAGAGTGAAGTAAGTCAGAAAGAGAAAAAGAAATACTGTATGCTAACCCATATATATGGAATCTAAAAAAAAAAAGGTTCTGAAGAACCTAGGGGCAGGACAGGAATAAAGACACAGATGTAGAGAATGGACTTGAGGACAAGGGGAGGGGGAAGGGTAAGATGAGACAAAGTGAGAGAGTGGCATGGACATGTATACACTACCAAATGTAAAATAGATAGCTAGTGGGAAGCAGCCGCAAGCACAGGGAGATCAGCTTGGTGCTTTGTGACCACCTAGAGGGGTGGGATAGGGAGGGTGGGAGGGAGATGCAAGAGGGAGGGGATACGGGGATATATGTATATGTATAGCTGATTCACTTTGTTATACAGCAGCAACTAACACAACAATGTAAAGCAATTATAACCACTAAAGATGTTAAAAAAAAAAAGTAAATTTTAATTAAAAAAAAAAAAGTCAGGGAACAGCAGACCCTATCCAATTGACTGCTCCTGGCAGGTGGAAGAGTGAACCCAGTTGTGACCCAAGAAACCACTCAGTTGACCTGCTGACTTGTGAGCAATAATAAATGTTGTTGTGTAATCCACTGAGTTTTGGGGTGATTTGTAACACAGCATTATTTTGGCAATAGATAACTTGCTACACACCAGACACTGTGATATGCACTGGAAATACAAAGATAAATAATAAATGGCACTGTCCTCAAGTTGTTCATTTTCTGGTGAGGGAGCCAACATCAATGAGATCACTGCTTAATAATAATTGTAATAATAGTGCTGTGAGGCTTCCCTGGTGGCGCAGTGGTAGAGAGTCCACCTGCCGATGTAGGGGTCACAGGTTCGTGCCCCGGTTCGGGAAGATCCCACATGCCGCGGAGCGGCTGGGCCCGTGAGCCATGGCCGCCGAGCCTGCGTGTCTCGAGCCTGTGCTCCGCAACGGGAGAGGCCACAACAGTGTACTGAAAAAACAAAACAAAAACACAATAGTGCTGTGAGAGTCAAGAAGGGATCACCCAGCCACCCAAGAGAGTGTGGAAAAAGAGGTGACATTTAAGCATGTTCTTGAAGAATGGGCAAGAATTTCCCATAAGGGGAAGAGAGGAGAACATTTGATGGAGGGCAAAGTATGTACAAAGAGCAGGAAGTATATCAAAGAAAAAGGCAAGAGGAGTTGTAGGAGACAGAGCTAGAGAGGTTGGTTGGACCCAAAGGGGATGTGTCTTGGGCACTTTTGGTATTCGGCTTACCGAAGTAAGCTTACCGAGTATCCAGGACACACATTTGTTTTTAATTGTTTCTAATTGTTCATAATAAATCCACTATGTATGTCCTTGAGTAAACTGTGGTGAATTTGTCGCTTCTATGAATGCATCATTATTGATAGTAATAAAAACAAATGAATATTATAAATAGTAATTATAACCAAAATCAATAGTATTAGGGTTATGGATTTACGTATGAAGCAAAGAACAGATGGCCATTAGTACTTGTACACAAATACATGTGACTTAAGAGGAAGAATTTAGTGAAAACCAGAAGGTGATACAGCAGTGGCTGACACTGCTGCTTTTGAGGACTACCTCTACCAGTTTGGCTTGAAAGTCCTCATAGGAAGGTAAAGTAAAGATTCTTTTGGATAGAGTACTAGTGTGCTTTTCCTACAATAAAATGCAGTCTTTCAGGATATATTAGGCCCTGAGGCAGGGGTCACAGAAACAGTTCGTTGCATATTTTTCAGCAGTAGAACATCTCCCATTAATTATCCTTAAAAAGTTACAACAAAATTATTACAGGACAGCTTGAATGGTAGGAAGGAGCACTGCATAAAGATGTAGGCTGCTCAAACCACAAGTAAGTGGCTTTGGTTTTTCTCTTTTAAACACAGACCCAATTAAGTGAATTAATTCTAAAGAAACGTTGAAAACTAAAAGTGGCTTTAAAGTGGAAATATCTTTTGGTTTACTCATTTCACTTAACCTTCCTGTGGACAACAAATGCTAGTCTTTCATAAGCAGTTGTTAATTTTGGAATTTTACTAACTGTTTGTTCCCTTACTTAAAAAAGAAAAACTCTACAAATTCATAGTCTTATGTTTTTCACTTCTGTGTACTTCTTTCATTTGTTTCATTTTTTCTCTTTTTTTTCTAAAAATGTACAACTTTTGGTATAAGAATTTTCGTCTTTTGTTTTTGGTATCCTAGGATTCATATTTTTAAAGATTTATTTGCTTTTTGTTAGGTGGCTGGGTACAGTGGCGATGTTTTAGTCCAGGAGATGATGTATTTATTTGTTTTATCTATGTTTTTCCAAGAACTCAGGATACAAAGAACTTAAACACATAGCACTCCTTTAACACAACAAACAGTAGCAACAGAAGCAGGACTGGGGATAGGAAAGAAGAGAGAGACCATTTTAGCTTTCTTCATAGCACTTTGTTCTGTATTTTAATGTGGTATCTGTTTAATTCTGTGGAGAGTTTAAAAATGCAATATATCTGGAGAATGCATAGAAGTTCAAGTCGTTCAATATTATTTATGTCTTTTTAAAAATAATAGTAGCAGCATGTACTTCAGACTCAAATTTTGACTTCTGTAGAATAAATTTAGTAAACTCATTGCTTTGCTTCCTTTTAAAAAACTTATCTTTTTTCTTTATATTTTGAGGAAACTTTTGGAGCAGCATATCAATGATAGAACCTAATAAAATCTTACCTTCAGGCAAACTTCTTGTATACAAAATCAGAGACCATAGTGCCAGGGCTTTCTATTAGTACCATCCATTTTGTTAGCATTTTTCCAATTTATCTTGCGTTACTAACTCTCAGCGTACTATGCCTATTGTAAATATTTAAGCATTACTGTTGACATAAAGATAATACTGACAAATTGAGTTAACATTTCTGTTGAGGATTACTGACCATGTGTAGCCCAGAACAACTTTAACACCCACACCAAATCCTATACTCAGGCCAAACTGTGTTTAGTCTACAATACAGTGCTGTTCCTCAAATGAATTTTTAGCTTTGATTTACACAAAACATGGAACAACCTTTCTTGCATCAATTAATTGTTTGACTTTCCTAATACATTTCCATTTTAACTAGATTATGTCTATATCAAAGGAAAAGGAACGTGTGCAAGATGTCAGTGTCTTGAGCACACATACCCACCCATCATGGGGTCTTGTAACTTTCTGAGATCTGAATAAAAGGAATCTGGTTTCTCAGCAGTCTCACCTGAGGACTGTACCTCAGCTTTCACATTTGACTAGCTTGAATATTATTTAACTGGCTTTAATATCTTACTTGAAAGGAAAATAATTTGGAAAATTTTGTCTTGTGGAAGAATCCATGACTCATCAATAAAAACTAACCAAGTGAAGAAAAAAGACTAGCAAAAGATGAAATTCCTCTCATATCTATTGATATATTTCTGATACCTATTAAGATATTTATTTCTCCAATTGCCTAATTTATTTCTCCTATTTGCTCCTATTGCCAGAAAATGGCCATTGTGAGGTTTAGTTGATAGTATATTAATCTTCATGTCAATCTGGGCTCCATATTTATAAGATACTCATCACTGTAAATGTATTTAGTGGGAAAGTTTTATAAAAAGAAATACGATGGCATTCTCACATATCAGTTAATTCTGGAAGCATTTTGGAATCCTGGCCTCTTCAGATTACAGTATGTTAATAAATTAGCATGAACAACTCTCTTTTCTCTTTTGATTAAATTCAGCTTTCCATAGAAAAGCATACTAATAGCAAATTGATGGAGATCAAAACATTAATTTGAGTCATTTCCTTTTTAATTCACTGACTTATTTGAGGAAGTAGTAACAAAAGCCTGGTGACATCAGGAAGGCAAAATTATAATTTGGTTAAATTGCATCTTTCTTAATTACTTTGCAATTTAATGTCCCTCATTGCTTCAGTTCAGAGCCCCAGGACTCTATTTATAATTGTAGCTTACTCTAAGAAGGAGAAAAGCTATACTCTTCATCTTATTCTTATGAAATGATTTCTGCATCTACTAGTTTATATTTATTTCTTAGAAATTTCCCAAGTGGCTATTTAGGCAAAGGAAGCCCTCTCGTTATTGTTACCTTTTAATTTCTATATATTATAAGATATTTTCCTCAAAAGCCTATTTTAAGATCTGTTGTGTGAGGAAACATTTTTTTTTTCCTTAGCAAAATGTCATTGTTACAGAATTAAAATAAAAAATTTAAATACTTATCACAAGGATTTTATTTCCCGTGATAGAATGTTCCCTATCTGTGACACAGTGATCAAAATTAAAATGTACTGAGAAGATAAATACGAGCAAGATACCACATTTTGAAGTGTCTGATTAATGAAGCTGTTGGGAGCAATTTCCTATTGAGATGCTCTTCATAAAAGGAAACTCAATTTGAGAGAAACTCTAGAAATGTGATAGAGGTCTGTGAGGTCTAAGATGCCTAAGGTTCTAGTTTCATTAATTCCTTGGAGAGATCTGTAACCTTCTATTGGGAAGCAAATGGCTTTGTTGAGACTCAGGCTTCATGACATCAAATAGCTCTTACAAAACAACGGCGTTTTGAAGAAGCAGAAACAGATGGATTGAATTTCCTTTGAAACACAATAGGGTTTAAAAATGATGGGGAGAAAAAAATAACGCCAAATCCTCAACGTTTGCAAAAGAGTTTGAAACATTTCCCAGCCTCAGAGTGCTTGTCGTGTTCACTTATCAGAGTACATTGACAGAGGATCCTGCAGAACCCTACCAGTCTGTGAAAATGCCATACTTGAATCAGTTACTCAGATCCCATGATCTGCCTGACTAGGCCATAGATGTCACATTCCAAAAGAAATTATACTTGCACCTGATACTGAACTCCAGTTTTCAAAGTCAAAAGTGAATGACTTTAGTAAATTTTTTATGGCTTTTGTTTAATACAAAATGTATGAATGGTTGATGTTTCTTTTTTTGGCTTTGAATTAGAGGAAGGACCAAAAAAGGATAATTTCCAAGGTACTTGGAGTTACTGATGACAAAGTGGAGAGACATCTCATATGGTGTTTTCAACAGTATCATAAGTAAGAAATGCAAATAAAAAGAGTCGCAGGAGCAAAAAATTTGATAAATAATTTCTGATTATTTAGGTGGCTGATAAATGGAATTTCAGCAAGGCAGTGTCATGATTTAAGTTTAATTAAAGATTAGCTTAGCTATAATATATGACACATTGAATCTGGGTGAGGTAATGATGATGCCAGCAGCTAAAATTTACTGAGTTCTTATTAGTTGCTAATTATGGTGCTATGTCTTTTTATATGTGCATTATATCATCTCAACCCCTTGACAGTCCTATGAAGAATTATTATTCTTATCCCTACTTTACAGATGAGAAGATTGGAGTTTAAGAAGTTAAACTTGCTTAAGGCTACACAGTTTGGACAGTGCCAGTCCTGGAATTCAAGGCAGTATTTTCAACATTTTGCTATGGAGGAGTGTCTAGTATAATATATACAACTAAGATGTTATAGTTATTAATCAAGACATGAAGGCACTAGAGATGAAGAATGATGCACATTTGGAAGGAAATATTTATAGGAATGAATGAAATAAAGGAGTGGAAAAAAGATAATGTCAATATTTCAAGGTTGGATGACTGGGTGGAATGTGGTGCTTTAAATGCAGTGATGATGGTGGGGTGAATTGATTCAGACATAGAAGAGAAAAGATGATGGATTCTGATTTAGATTTGTAGATTTTTTTTTTTTTTTTAGATTTTTAAAAGATTCTTACATTGAGTTTGAGGCAGTTGGAAGACATCACATGGAATGTCCAGTAGACAGAAAGAGAAAAGGGGGTTTCAGTTTAGAAGAGATGGTAGGCTTTGAGCTACAAAATATTGAGAAGGTAATGAAACTGTGGAAATAGATGAGCTCTGAGATGGAGGGAACATGAAAAGGGAAGAGTCAAGGACTAAAAACTGAACCTTACAGGATGCTGAGATACATATCTTTGATTTTTGTTTTAGGATATTTCTCAGGATTCAACATGGAGAAATAAATGGTAAAGGAGGAGTTTTAAGAGTTTCTTCATTGCATATAAGTGATCTTCTGCTAGAGTAGAGACATTGCTGTTCAACCTTTGTAAATACTTTTGTTTTTAATAATGATTGATACTATTATAACAGCCTCTCCCATATGATATCAATTTATCTTGTATTTGTATAATTATGTTACTTTCTGTTTCCTTGTTTTAAAAGCTGAAGGAACATTTCCTACTTTTTCTCATTCATTTTCAAAGAGAGTTTACAGAGAAAGTGAAATGTGATGGAATCATGTTGAGCCATGATTATAGCTTCACTTATTCATTACAAAGCTTCCAATGTTTTCCTTATTGTCTGATGTAAGACAGAAAAACCACACCACATTCTTTCTAAAAGAATGATGACCACCATGCTATTTCATTGAAACAGATGGCTTTCAGAAACTCTTCTCAAATGGAGCAATAGTGTCTCAAATGAACATTTGGTTAATTATTTCTAAGTAGAATATATGCCAGTAATTTACACAGAACAGTAGTATGGGGTAGGAGAAAAAGTCAATAAATCTGAGCTGAGACTAAAGCTATCTGGGTTAACAACTATGTAACCCACAGCAATCTACCAAAATATTTCTCTCCTTCAACATTACTGCTAGAATTAATGAGCTGTCTCCATTTATTTTTCAGTTTTTGCAGTCTGTTGTGTTTATTTCTTCATTTTTGTGCCCATTATTTCAGTCTTTTGTTGGGGCTATTGTAATCTTATGCCTGGTCTTCTTTCCTCTTCTTTCAGTATTCTTTAATTCATTGGTTTATTGTTCCAGAGTAATATTTCTAAAATTTAGATCTGATCATTTCACTCTCCTGTTTAAAGATCTATTATTTCCTAACAATTTATACCCAAATAAATTAGTATGGCATTCAACACTTTCCATTACCTGGTTTCAGCTAAATCCTCAGTCCCGTCTTTCTACTATTCTCCCTCATGTACCTGAATTCCTGCCAAGCTCTCTAAACACCAGTAATTTACAGCCTCTGGACTATAATTATCGGAGAGCCAGCCTTCTTCATTTCCCTTCTTCACACATGGGTTGTTTTTATGTGGAGAAACATCTATGAGAAGGTTTCTGGGAGGTTTTTAGCTTAGAGATGGTATACTTACCCAGTAGAATGTGAGATCCCTGAGAGAGCAGGAGCAATATCTTCTACATCTCTATCTTTCCAGTTCCTAGCACAGTTCTGGTTACATAGTAGATGCTTAAGAAATACTGGTTAATGTGAGCTTGTTTGTTTGTTTGTTTTTTACCAACCTAAGTCCCCAGAATCAGTGTGACAGCACAATACCAACAACAAGGACAGCTAGAGGCAAAGGACAAAATGGTCCTGATGGTTCAGAAGGATTTTAAGATTTTATCCTTTCAATAGGATTCTGGTCTGTTTTTGATCAGAGGTCAGGTATAGAATCAGTCAGGATCTCAGCAGAAAACAGATGTCGCAGTCAAAATGGCTTAATTGGAAAGAATTGGAGGGGACTGTGAACAGAGGTATGGACAGGGTTAAGGAAACCAACAAGGGATGAAGACATACCCAAAGACCAGCTATAGCAGGAAGCTGTTTTTCCCTTTCAATTTATCAGAAGGAAGGATATGCCACAATGGGACTTGCCAGCATAATCCCTTGCAATGAAGTAATACTTGAACAGCTTTAGGGGCTCTCCCATCAACACTTACGTGCACTTAATAATTTCAAAGAAAACATTCAAAGAAGTCATGCTTTTGAGTAATGATTGTGGCAACTTTTCTTGCAGAAGTGTTATTGTACAACAAAAGGCCTGCAGAAAGATTAAGAAAAAACATTCATTGGCCTGCAAAAAAGTTTCTGTGATCTTTAAATTTTCATCAAATCTCCTAACCCCACTTTAACAGCTCGTAAGACATATCAAGTCCTCTGAGCTCTTCTCGAGATTACGAGGTTTAAGAAGCTGTAGCTATACAGAAGTTTCTCTAAAAGTCTAACACAAGATAATGGAGAGGCAGAGGTTAATGGGTTGACTTTCAAGATTGACTTCTTTTAAGCTTCTGATCTCTGGGCTGAAAAACGGGAGATGGTGTTTATTTGACTTGTCTGTGCTGTGAGGTCAGTAAAACACCCAAATATCATCTTATTTTTATTTATGAATTCCATTTCCTAAAAGCAGTAAGATACTCATTCCCTACTGTGTGTTGGTAGGATATGACTGAATAGTTCAAGTGGCTAAATTGAGTTGGTTTGGAGCTTAGTGACTTATAACACTCATACCATCCATCAATTAAAGCAGGCCTGCCTGTCTGCTTGTAATTTGGCAAACAGCATTTTGTCTTCCAGAAGCACTTAGAAAAATTCTTCCCTCAAAACTAACAGATGAGGAAAAGTGTTTGATGGAATCAGCAAGACAAGATACTTGCTCTGATTAGACAGCAGACACAAACTTGCTACTGGGGTGCATATTCCATGGTGATGTTCATTATTACATGTTGGGAATGAAAAATGAAATAATCTACCCTGTCTCAGTTCCTGGCTGTAAAATGAATAAAAGACCTATGCTGGGAGAATAAAATAGATGGTGATTTCTACAGCATATTGAGTTTCTATGGGAAAAAGCTACTTCATAAATCCAAGCAAGGGTTTACATTCATTGTAATTCTATTTTTGTACCCAAGAATAAATTGTTTAATTGTTTAAACAATGTGATGGGGCCTAATCTTCCCTGTAGTATAAATCAGGTCACATCATTCACCTGCTTACTTCTACCCTTGCTTCCTCTTGCAATTCACATAAAATCTAAAGGTCTTTGTAGTGTCAACAAAGCATTGAGTTGACTCTCCTACCTCTCCAGCACTGTCTCCTTCCCTGTCTTCCTCTGCTTGCAACACTTTAGTCATACTGGCCTCCCTCCTTTTCCTTGAGCTGGTTAAGGTCCTTTCCATCTTAGAGCCTTTGCTTGCATCACTTCTTACACCTGAAATCCTCTTCCCTCAGATCTTCATGAGCCTGACTCCTTATTTTCATTCAATTCCAGGTTCAAAGATCATCATCTCAAAGTAATTTTCCTTAACCACTTACTTTAATGTTGCTCTTGAGATACTCTTTCTTACGTTAGCTTCTTTTAGTGCCTTCATAGTTCTTAAAATTACCTTACTGATTGATTAGTGTAATTGTTTATTGACTCCACTCTGTTGGAGGGTAAGCTCCGGAGAGCAGGAATCTTATTTGCCTTGCTCACTGCTATATCCCTGGTACCCAGAAGAATGGCTAGCATGTAGTTGGTGCTCAGTAAATAGTTTAGTTATTGAATGAATTACTGAAGGAATAGCTATCTCCCAGGAATTTAGCAAGTATGTAAAAATATTTTCTCCACTGACAACAACAAAAAAAGAGAATCACAATTCGGTAGTCCCTAACCAGTGTACACAAAGAAATAGAGCATTTAATAAGTTGGGTTATATTTTAAATTTGTAGGTTACTGTGAGTTGATTAAAAGATAAGCTTCTCAATTTTTAATAAGGTAACTTTATTTTAACCATAGTTCTATTAAGTCCTTAGATATATCAGTGAAGTCCATTTCATTAAAATAGAAAACATATTTCTAAATATTTTCTAGTAACATTGTAAAGTGGTTAATTTCTGAAATTAGATTAGCATTTTTCATATATATATATATATATATATATATATATATCATCCAAGTTGACATAAGTGGCAATACTTGTGAAATGTTCCTTATACAATTACTTTTATTTTCAGTGAATTTTAAGGCTTGATTATTATTGGGTTGAAAACTTCTGAAATCATATTTTAAAACGTCACTCTCATGAAATGTGAAACTCAGACTGACTGAAGTTTGCAATCTGTAGGTGTTTTATTTATTTTTTATACAGCAGGTTCTTACTAGTTATCTATTTTATACATATTAGTATATATATGTCAGTCCCAATCTCTCAGTTCATCCCACCAGCCCCCCTTCCACCCTTGGTGTCCATACATTTGTTCTCTGCATCTGTGTCTCTATTTCTGCCTTGCAAACCAGTTCATCTGTACCACTTTTCTAGATTAAACATATATGCATTAGTATACGATATTTGTTTTTCTCTTTTTGACTCACTTCACTCTGTATGACAGCCTCTACATCCGTCCACGTCTCTAAAAATGACCCGATTTCGTTCCTTTTTATGGCTAATATTCCATTGTATATATGTACCACATCTTCTTTATCTGTTGATGGGCATTTAGGTAGCTTCCATGACCTGGCTATTGTAAATAGTGCTGCAGTGAAATTTGAAGTGCATGTGTCTTTTTGAATTATGGTTTTCTTTGTGTATATGCCCCGTAGTGGGATTGCTGGCTCATATGGTAATTGTATTTTTCGTTTTTTAAGGAACCTCCATACTGTTCTCCATAGTGGGTATATCAATATCAATATACATTCCCACCAAGAGTGCAAGAGGGTTCACTTTTCTCCACATCCACTCCAGCATTTATTGTTTGTAGATTTTTTTGATGATGGCCATTCTGACTGGTGTGAGGTGATACCTCATTGTAGTTTTGATTTGCATTCTCTAATAATTAGTGATGTTGAGCAGCTTTTCATGTGCTTCTTGGCCATCTGTATGTCTTCTTTGGAGAAATGTCTATTTAGGTCTTCTGCCCACTTTTGATTGGGTGGTTTGTTTTTTTAATATTGAGCTGCATGAGCTGATTATATATTTTGGAGATTAATCCTTTGTCCATTGATTTGTTTGCAAATATTTTCTCCCATTCTGAGGGTTGATTTTTCATCTTGTTTATAGTTTCCTTTGCTGTGCAAAAGCTTTTGAGTTTCATTAGGTCCCATTTGTTTATTTTTGTTTTTATTTCCATTACTCTAGGAGGTGGGTCAAAAAGGATCTTGCTGTGATTTATGTCATAGAGTGTTCTGCTTATGTTTTCCTTATGTCTGGCCTTACATTTAGGTCTCTAATCCATTTTGAGTTTGTGTATGGTGTTAGGGAGTGTTCTAATTTCATTCTTTTACATGTAGCTGCCCAGTTTTCCCAGCACCAGTTATTGAAGAGACTGTCTTTTTTCCATTGTATATTCTTGCCTCCTTTATCATAAATAAGGTGTCCATATGTGCGTGGGTTTATCTATGGGCTTTTTATCCTGTTCCATTGATCTATATTTCTGTTTTTGTGCCAGTACCATACTGTCTTGATTACTATAGCTTTGTAGTACAGTCTGAAGTTGGAGGCCTGATTCCTCCAGCTCCATTTTTCTTTCTCAAGATTGCTTTGGCTATTCGGGATCTTTTGTGTTGCCATACAAATTGTGAAATTTTTTGTTCTACTTCTGTGAAAAATGCCATTGGTAGTTTGATAGGGATTGCACTGAATCTGTGGATTGCTTTCTGTAGTATAGTCATTTTCACAATGTTGATTCTTCCAATCCACGAACATGGTATATTTCTCCATCTTTTTGTATCATCTTTAATTTCCTTCATCAGTGTCTTATAGTTTTCTGCATACAGGTCTTTTATCTCCTTAGGTAGATTTATTCCTAGGTATTTTATTCTTTTTGTTGCAGTGGTAAATGGGAGTGTTCCCTTAATTTATCTTTCAGATCTTTCATCATCAGTGTATAGGAATGCAAGAGATTTCTGTGCATTAATTTTGTTTCCTGCAACTTTACCAAGTTCATTGATTAGGTCTAGTAGTTTTCTGGTAGCATCTTTAGGTTTCTCTATGTATAGTGTCATGTCATCTGCAAACAGTGACAGCTTTACTTCTTCTTTTCTGATTTGAATTCCTTTTATTTCTTTTTCTTCTCTGATTGCCGTGGCTAAAACTTCCAAATCTATGTTGAATAACAGTGGTGAGAGTGGACAACCTTGTCTTGTTCCTGATCTTAGAGGAAATGGTTTCAGTTTTTCACCAGTGAGAATGATGTTTGCTGTGGGTTTGTCGTATATGGCCTTTATTATGTTGAGGTAAGTTCCCTCTATGCCTACTTTTGGAGAGTTTTTATCATAAATGGGTGTTGAATTTTGTAGAAAGCCTTTTCTGCATCTATTGAGATGATCGTATGGTTTTTCTCCTTCAATTTGTTAATATGGTGTATCACATTGATTGATTTGCATATATTGAAGAATCCTTGCATTCCTGGATAAACCCTACTTGATCACAGTGTATGTTGCTTTTAATGTGTGGTTGGATTCTGTTTGCTAGTATTTTTTTTTTATTTATTTATTTTTGGGTGTGTTGGGTCTTCATTTCTGTGCAAGGCCTTTCTCTAGTTGCGGCGAGCTGGGGCCACTCTTCATCGCGGTGCACGTGCCTCTCACTGTCGCGGTCTCTCTTGTTGCAGAGCAAAGGCTCCAGACACACAGGCTCAGTAGTTGTGGCTCACAGGTCTAGTTGCTCTGTGGCATGTGGGATCTTCCCAGTCCAGGGCTCTAACCCATGTCCCTTGCCTTGGCAGGCAGATTCTCAACCACTGTGCCACCAGGGAACCCCTGTTTGCTAGTATTTTGTTGAGGATTTTTGCATCTGTGTTCATCAGTGATATTGGCCTGTAGTTTTCTTCTTTGTGACATCTTGGTCTACTTTTGGTATCAAGGTGATGGTAGCATTGTAGAATGAGTTTGGGAGTGTTCCTCCCTCTTTTATATTTTGGTAGAATTTGAGAAGGATAAGTGTTAACTTTCTCTAAATGTTTGATAGATTTCACATGTGAAGCCATCTGGTCGTGGTCTTCTGTTTGTTGGAAGATTTTTAATCATAGTTTCAATTTCATTACTTGTGATTGGTCTGTTAATATTTTCTATTTCTTTCTGGTTCAGTGTCAGAATGTTGTGCTTTTTTCTAAGAATTTGTCCATTTCTTCCAGGTTGTCCATTTTATTGGCATAGAGTTGCTTGTAGTAATCTCTCATGATCCTTTGTATTTCTGTAGTGTCAGTTGTTATTTCTCCTTTTTTATTTCTAATTCTATTGATTTGAGTCTTCTCCCTTTTTTCTTGATGAGTCTGACTAATGGTTTATGAATTTTGTTTATCTTCTCAAAGAGCCAGCTTTCAGTTTTTTTGATCTTTGGTATTGTTTCCTTCATTTGTTTTTCATTTATTTCTGATCTTATGTTTATGCTTTCTTTCCTTCCGCAAACTTTGGGGTTTTTTGTCATTCTTTCTCTAATTGCTTTAGGTCTAAGGTTAGGTTGTTTATTTGAGATGTTTCTTGTTTCTTGAGGTAGGATATTATTGCTATGTACTTCCCTCTTAGACTGCTTTTGCTGCCTCCCATAGGTTTTGGGTCATCATGTTTTCATTGTCATTTGTTTCTAGGTATGTTTTGATTTCCTCTTTGATTTATTCAGTGATCTCTTCGTTATTTAGTAGTGTATTGTTTAGCCTCCATGTGTTTGTATTTTTTACAGATTTTTTTTCTTGTAATTGATATCTAGTCCCATAGTGTTGTGGTTGGAAAAGATACTTTATACTATTTCAATTTTGTCACATTTAACAAGGCTTAATTTGTGCCCCAAGATATGATCTCTCCTGGAGAATGTTCCATGAACCCTTGAGAAGAAAGTGTGTTCTCTTGTTTTTGGCTAGCATGTCCTATAAATATCAATTAAATCCCATATTCTTTAATGTATCATTTAAAGCTTGTGTTTCCTTTTTATTTTCATTTTGGATGATCTGTCCATTGGTGAAAGTGGGGTGTTAAAGTCTCCCACTGTGATTGTGTTACTGTCAATTTCCCCTTTTATGGCTGTTAGCATTAACCTTATGTATTGAGGTGCTCCTATGTTGGGTGCATTAATATTTACAATTGTTATATCTTCTTCTTGGATTGATCCCTTGATCATTACGTAGTGTCCTTCTTTGTCTCTTGTAATAGTCTTTATTTTAAAGTCTACTTTGTCTGATATGAGAATTGCTACTCCAGCTTTCTTTTGATTTCCATTTGCATGGAATATCTTTTTCTATCCCCTCACTTCCAGTCTGTATGTGACCCTATGTATGAAGAGGGTCTCTTGTAGACAGCATTTATACAGGTCTTGTTTTTGTATCCATTCAGCCAGTCTATGTCTTTTGGTTGGAGCATTTAATCCATTTACATTTAAGGTAATTATCGATATGTATGTTCCTATTCCCATTTTCTTAATTGTTTTGGGTTTGCTATTGTAGGTGTTTTCCTTCTTTTGTGTTTCCTGCCTAGAGAAGTTCCTTTAGCATTTGTTGTAAAGCTGGTTTGGTGGTGCTGATTTCTCCTAGCTTTTCTGTGTCTGTAAAACTTTTAATTTCTCTGTCTAATCTGAATGAGATCCTTGCTGGGTAGAGTAATCTTGGTTATAGGTTTTTTCCTTTCATCACTTTAAATATGTCCTGTCACTCCTTTATGGCTTGCAGAGTTTCTGCTGAAAGATCAGCTGTTAACCTTATGGGGATTCCCTTGTATGTTATTTGTCATTTTTCCCTTGCTGCTTTTAATATTTTTGCTTTGTATTTAATTTTTGATAGTGTGCTTAATATGTGTCTTGGTGTGTTTCTCCTTGGATTTTTCCTCTATGGGACTCTCTGCACTTTCTGGACTTGATTGACTATTTCCTTTCCCATATTAGGGAAGTGTTCAACTATAATCTCTTCAAAATTTTCTCAGTCCCTTTCTTTTTCTCTTCTTCTGAGACGCCTATGATTTGAATGTTGGTGTATTTAATGTTGTCCCAGAAGTCTCTGAGAGTGTCCTCAATTGTTTTCCTTTTTTTTTTCTTTATTCTGCTCAGTGGTAGTTATTTCCACTATTTTATCTTCCAGCTCACTTATCTGTTCTTCTTCCTCAGTTATTCTGCTATTGATTCCTCCTAGAGAATTTTTAGTTTTATTTATTGTGTTGTTCATGATTGCTTGTTTGCTGTTTAGTTCTTCTAGGTCCTTGTTAAACGTTTCTTGTTTTTTCTCCATTCTATTTCCAAGATTTCTGATCATCTTTACTATCATTACTCTGAATTCTTTTTCAGGTAGACTGCCTATTTCCTCTTCATTTGTTTGGTGTTGTGAGTTTTAACCTTGCCCCTTCATCTGCTATGTGTTTCTCTGTCTTCTCATTTTGCTTAACGTACTGTGTTTGGGATCTCCTTTTCACAGGCTGCAGGTTTGTAGTTCCCATTATTTTTGGTTTCTGCCCCCAGTGGGTAAGGTTGGTTCAGTGGGTTGTGTAGGCTTCCTGGTGGAGGGGACAGGTGCCTGTGTTTTGGTGGATGAGGCTGGATCTTTTTTTCTCGTTGGCAAGACTGTCTGGTGGTGTGTTTTGGGGTGTCTGTGACCTTCTTATGATTTTAAGCAGCCTCTTTGCTACTGAGTGGGGTTGTGTTCCTGTCTTGCCAGTTTTTTGGCATAGGGTGTCCAGCATTGTAGCTTGCTGGTCGTTGAGTGGAGCTGGGTCTTAGAGTTGAGATGGAAATCTCATAGGAGAGCTTTCACTGTTTGATATTACATGGAGCTGGGAGGTCTCTTGTGGATGTCCTGAACTTGGCTCTCCTACCTCAGAGGCACAGGCTGGACACCCGGCCAGAGCACCAAGACCTTGTCAGCAACATGGCTCAGAATAAAAGGGAGAAAAAAAGAAAGAAAAAAAGTGTTATTAAAATAAAAAATGAAAAAATATTAAAAATAGAAAACAATTTTAAGAAAAAAAAAGATAGAAAGAGCAGCCAAACCAAAAAACAAATCTACCAATGATAATCACAGCTAAAAACTACACTAAAAAAAAAACAACAACAGCAACAAAAAAACTGGACAGGCTGAACCCTAGGACAAATGGTAAAAGCAAAGCTATACAGACAAAATCACAGAAAGAAACGTACACATACACACTCACAAAAAGAGAAAAAAGAAAAGAAAAAAAATATCTATATATATTTAAAAAAAAGCAAGAGAGCAACCAAATTAATAAACAAATACACCAATGATAATAAAGTATAAATACTAAACTAAGGTAAACATAAAACCAAAACCAAATTAGATGCAGAAAGCAAACCCCAAGTGTACAGTTGTTTCCAAAGTCCACTGCCTCGATTTTGGGATGATTCATTGTGTATTTAAGTATTCCACAGATGCAGGATACATCAAGTTGACTGGAGATTTATTCAGCTGCTCCTGAGGCTGCTGGGAGAAATTTCCGTTTCTCTTCTTTGTTCGCATACCTCCTGGAATTCAGCTTTGGATTTGGCCCTGCCTCTGTGTGTAGGTCGCCTGAGGGCGTCTGTTCCCGCCCAGACAGGATGGGGTTAAAGGCGCAGCTGAGTAGGAGTGTCTGTCTCACTCAGGCCGCGGGGGAGGGAGGGGTATGGAATGCATGGTAAGCCTGCGCTGTGGCAGAGGCTGGTGTGACATTGCAACGGTCTGAGGGCTGCCGTGTATTCTCCTGGGGAAGTTGTCCCTGGATCACGGGACCCTGGCAGTGGCGCGCTGCACAGGCTCCCAGGAGGGGAGGTGTGGATAGTGACCTGTGCTTGCACACAGGCTTCTTGGTGGCGGCAGCAGCGGCCTTAGCTTCTCATGCTCGTCTCTGGTGTCCGTGCTGATAGCCGCAGCTTGCGCCCGTCTCTGGAGCCCGTTTAGGCGGTGCTCTGAATCCCCTCTCCTCGCAAACCCGGAAACAATGGTCTCTTGACTCTTAGGCAAGTCCCGAATTTTTCCCGGACTCCTCCCCGGTTAGCTGTGGCGCACTAACCCCTTCAGGCTGTGTTCACGCCGCCAACTCCAGACCTCTCCCTGCGCTCCGAACGAAGCCCGAGCCTCAGCTCCCAGCCCCCGTCCGCCCCGGCGGGTGAGCAGACAAGCCTCTCAGGCTGGTAAGTGCTGGTCAGCACCAATCCTCTGTGCAGGAATCTCTCCGCTTTGCCCTCCGCACCCTGTTGCTGCGCTCTCCTCCGAGGCTCCGAAGCTTACCCCGTCCGCCACCCGCAGTCTCCTCCCGCCAAGGGGCTTCCTAGGGTGTGGAAACTTTTCCTCCTTCACAGCTCCCTCCCACTGGTGCAGGTCTCGTTCCTATTCTTTTGTCTCTGTTTTTTCTTTTTTCTTTTCCCTACCCGGGTACATGGGGAGTTTCTTGCCTTTTGCGAGGTCTGAGGTCTTCTGCCAGCATTCAGTAGGTGTTCTGTAGGAGTTGTTCCACATGTAGATGTATTTCTGATGTATTTGTGGGGAGGAAGGTGATCTCCATGTCTTACGCCTCTGCTGTCTTGAAGGCCTCCCCAGGAAACAATTTTCCATGTAGAGTTTGTGAGTCTGTTAGTCGCACTTATGAGTTAAAACAGTTTCTTTTTATAGTCATCATATACGGCAATATACGGTATTTGGTTTTTAAAGATTTCTCTATTGCATTCATTCAACAAGTAATTTTAAGAACTTTTTTTGTTGTTGTTCAAAATGTATTTGTGAGTAAAGCATAAATAAGCCATGTATGCTCATACAACAGTAAGAAAGATAAGACTTCTTTAAGAGTAATTATATTTATATATATATATTCAAGAGTAAGATACAGTCATTGATAAAAAACTGAGTTTGGTGCAGAATGCTATTTGCGTTTAGAAAAAGAGGAAATTTTAATGGAAGACGTGCTATTAAGCTGAGAGATGTGAAGTAGGACCCCTAGGAGAAAAGAATGACATAAATAAAAATGGAATAGACTTATATATACAACCAAACGTAAAATAGATAGCTAGTGGGAAGCAGCCGCATAGCACAGGGAGACCAGCTAGGTGCTTTGTGACCACCTAGGGGTGGGATAGGGAGGGTGGGAGGGAGACGCAAGAGGGAGGATATATGGGGACATATGTACATGTATAGCTGATTCACTATGTTATAAAGGAGAAACTAACACACCATTGTAAAGCAATTATACTCTAATAAAGATGTTAAAAAAATGGAATACTGATAAAAAGAAAGATCCACTTGGTGAAACATGGTTTCAAATTTGGGTAGGCTTAGGGAAATCCTGAGGAATAACTCAGAGGGAACTGAAATAAAGACAAGGAACCTTTACCTTTTAATAGCCAAAGGGAGCTCTTACTGCCTGTTCTCAGTCAGAAAGTGATAAATCCCAGTAGCAATGTGAAAGATAGGACATGATGAAGAAAATTCAGGCAGAAGGAGCCACTGACAGCCAATTTTAGTAGTCCAGGCATAAGGCGGTAAAGCACTAAATCAACTGGGGTGAAGTGATCAGTGATTTGGTGTTTGATTGAATAGATAGATGAGGAAATGATGTGGTTCAAGAAGAGCCTGAGGAATCAAGCTTCTACAACAAGGAAAATTGTTCTACAATTACTAGTAATAAGGAAATCAAGGCCTGAGTTTGGACTGAGAGTGTATATGATAAGATGAACCAAGGTGTTAGCCAAATAATCTTCAGCATAAGCACCGACTAAAGGTTTCTTTCTTTCCTTTTTTTTTTGGTGAGTGCTGTGGACAGTGGTGAAACTGTCTGTTATTTGGAACTTAGTCTTTGGGCTGAGACCCAGCTGGTCTGGAACTTTGTCTCAGAACCAGTCACTTCTTGCCTTAGAGCTCTTCTCTTAGTAGACTCAGAGTTGCATATTTTCCTAGACAGCCACATCTGGGAGGTTAAATGGTATTGGTTTATCTGTTATTACAGAAAATTCCAGGTTTTTATTGACCAAGTTTTATCTTTATTTCTGTCTATATCTCAAATATCTATTTCATTAATATGGTTATCTTTCACTTAGTATAATTATTGGTGATATAAAGTCTATGCATGAATGTATCTAGTATTTTGGATCATTTGATCAGTGTTTGTGAACATAGAATTGGCATTTATGAATTCACATGGATCTCCTAGAATTACCTTTTAGGGAAGGAAATTTCCATTCTTTTTCTTAACTCAAATAGGAATTTTTTTTTTTTTTTTTGGCGGTACACGGGCCTCTCACTGTTGTGGCCTCTCCCGTTGTGGAGCACAGGCTCAGCGACCATGGCTCATGGGCCTAGCCGCTCCGCGGCATGTGGGATCTTCCTGGACCGGGACATGAACCCGTGTCCCCTGCATCGGCAGGCGGACTCTCAACCACTGCACCACCAGGGAAGCCCTCAAATAGGAATTTTTAAAGTTAGATTTCTTGATCTGAAGCAATGTAATCCTTTTGGCTTATTGAGAACTAAGAAATGGGAGCAACTTAAAAACTGTAACTTTCCATGAGGTTTGTGCTCACTGAGAAAGAATCTGTTGGCTAATTTGGGAGAAAAGAATGTTTAAATAAGGAAGTTAGAAGTGAATCAAAAATAGCATTTGAATATGAGAAGCCAGAAATGCCCACTTTCTTTAGTTATGAAACTACTTCTGTTGACTATAAAGAATTGTAAGCATGAATTATCATCAGTTGCATTGTATAGTCGATGCTAATAGTTTGTCAGTCTCCATATTTGGACCCGTTTTCTGCAGCAGTGTAAGTGTTCTGTAAATGCTGGAAAAATAGAAATCATTTCCCTTTCTCCTTCTATTCCTTTCCCTTCCTTCTTCTGTATCTAAGTGGAATGGTGAATAGTATTAACATCACTTATTGAGTTATTTAAATCAGATTAGATAGGGCTGGAATGAATACAATGATTATTTTCTTCTTTTAGTTGGTACTGAGTTTTGTATAGGGCTTTTATTTAAGGGAGCGGAGTTTATTCTTGATTGAAATACTGGAAGCATATCACATCTTACATAAAGTCTTGAAAAGGATTGAATTCTAGTGAGTCACAGCACTTTACTGCAAATCTCCAATTATATTGCTGTAGTAACATTATCATGAATGGTGTCATTTCCTAAGGAATTTTATGAATGCTTTAGTCTACATAGTGTTCAAAGACAAGCTGAGACCTTTCTTTCTCCATGAGGCCTTACTTAATAATTCCCGTCTATTCTATATTCTTTAGGTACTTTGAAAACCAGTGGTCTATATCATACCATTTCTCTTTTGATCATATATTTTATTTTATTCCTCTTTGAGCCCATGGCAGATTATCTCTAGGGGGACCCCCCCGTGATATGGGCCTCCTGATGTTCATGTCCTTGTATAATTTCCTCCTTTTGAGGGCAGGTAGAAATTGTGTCTTGCTAGTAACCAGTACAATATGATACAGGTGATCGGATGTTACTCCCTTGATTATGTTATACCACATCAAGCTCCGTCTGGCTTGCAGACTGCCTCTAGAGACTCTCTCTCTCTCTTTTTTTTTTTTTTTTTTTTTGCGGTACGCGGGCCTCTCACTGTTGTGGCCTCTCCCGTTGCGGAGCACAGGCTCCGGACGCGCAGGCTCAGCGGCCATGGCTCACGGGCCCAGCCCCTCCGCGGCATGTGGGATCTTCCCGGACCGGGGTACGAACCCATGTCCCCTGCATCGGCAGGCGGACTCTCAACCACTGCACCACCAGGGAAGCCCGAGACTCTCTCTTTTTAGCTGGCATTGAGGAAGTAAGTGGTCATGCTGGGAGGCACAGAGCTAGAGTAGCCTTTAAGAGCTGAGAGAGGCCTCCAGATGCTAGACAAGAAGCTAGTACCGTCACTCCTAGAACCACCAAAAAAATAAATACATTCTGCTAACAGCCTGAGTGAGCCTGGGAAGAGATTCTTTCCCAGTCGAGCTTCGAGATGAGAAGACAGTTAATTAACACCTTTGCAGTTGTGTGACCCTAGGCCAGAGGACCCAGTTAAACCATGAATGAACTCCTGACCCACAGAAACTGTGAGATAATAAATGTGTGTTTTTCTAAGTTGCTTAGTTTGTGGTAACTTGTTACACAGCAGTAGGTAACTGGATATGGGCATGACTTGTCTCCGAAACAAGGCTGAGAAAGATTTAAGGAGTAAAGCTATTGGTATCTCACACAATATCATGCCAAGTATCTAGTAGAGGACAGGCAAATACTTGTTAAATTTTTATTACAGAAAACTATTGACTGTATATAGACCTTTTGAGGACACATACCCTGTAATATTCATCTTTGTGTCTTCTTTGCCTGGCAGGGATCTGAAACATAGTTGGCACTGAATATATATTGTGTCATAGTTCAGTCAGTGAGACATAACCACTATGAGTTATTGAATAAATCAGCAAATTATGACCCCTATGGTTAAATATGACCCACTACCTATTTTTGTACAGATTTTAAGCTGAGTGTTTTTACATTTTTAAATGGTGGAAAAAATCAAAAGAATAGTATTTTATGGTATGGAAATGATATGAAATTCAAGTTTTAGTGTCTGTAAGTAAAGTGTTATTGGAATACAGCCACCCTCTTCATGAATGTGTCATCCATGAGTGTGTTCATGCTAAAAAGGCAGAGTTGTAGCTGCAAGACTGTCTGTGGTGCTTTTATCACTTCGCCCTGCTGCATAACACACTACAAATGGCAGTGATGCAGTTATAACTGCAGTGTTTCAAGTGCCATGCATATTGCCAGACAGTGACATTTTACCTGTTTACTTATTTTTTATTACCAGTGCATACCTATAGTGTCAAAACAAGAAAGGTAGACTTTGAATGTTGCTCTTTCAAGGCACGGTGAAGTGTGAATTGTTTTGTTGTTTCAGTAGATGGCCAAGCATTTTGTTTTCGTGAAATAACATGATAGCTGTGCTAAAAGAGCACAGTATATGTCAGCATTACCAGACTAAGTACTTATCACAATATTTCCAACTCCTAGAAATGCAAAGGAAAGAAAAATCAGATAATTTAAAATGGAATATCCATCACAGAAGAATTTGTTCACAAAAATAAAAAGTGAAAATGAGACTACAACCAAAGTAAGTTTCTGGGTTTCTCATTTGTTAGCAAAGCAAGGAAAGCTGTTTAAGAATAGTGAGTTAATTAAACTGTGCTTGACTGTGGCAACCAAAGAAATGCATTCAGAGAAAATAAACTCATTTAAGACTATTAACCATTTGGTGAGAACAGTTGTTTGAAGAGTCGACGATATTGGAAGTAACATCAACAGCAAATTAAAAAACAAGGCAAATGAATAATTTTCCCTTGATGAGTCAATAGATGTTACTGATACTACTCAGTTGTTGTTTCTTTTGAGGCAATGACGAATTTGAATTGACTGAAGAATTAGCCCCTATGAATAGTGTGTGTGGAACAACTACAAATGAGAATATTTTCAAAGAAGCTCAGAAAAAAATGAATTCAGTACAAGCTGAAGTGGAATCTGCTAAGATGTATTACTACTTATGGTGGTAAAATATGTGTGGAGCAGAAAAAGAATTAGTTGGACAAATGGGCAAAACCTATGAAAATTAAAGTTGTTTAAAGTCTATGGCTATTTATTCTATTATTCACCAGAGGCACTTTTGAATTTATTATGTGTCTTTGAACTGGTGTCATCAGTGGTAAACTTCATTAGCTCTTATAAACTTAACCATTATCAGTTATATGAATTTTTGCCAGAAATGGAAGCTGAATATTCTAACTTTCCCTACCACAAAGCAATGTAATGGCTTAGCAGTGGTAAAGTTTTACTGTGATTTTTCTGAGCTCATGGAAGAGAGTGAAATTTTTCTGAAGAATTGCCCTCACCCAGTAATTTTTGCACACTGCATGGCTTTGAAAATTAGCCTTTGCTGAAGACTTGATAATGTTTCTTAATGAATTCAACCTAAAATTACAAAGGCAAAACAGCACTTATATGATAAACTTATACTTTGGGTAAGACATTTGGATGTCAACTAATATTTTTTTCAATAATGAGTAATGTTAAACTACTTTATACACATAAGTGCTGTCAAAAGACAAGAATTGAGATCTTCATTCTTACACAACTTTGTAGTGGATGTGTTTTCTAAGCCCAAACTATAGTTCTAGCAGCTCTTAAATTTCTTTTCCTGTGGTAAAATATATATACATAAAATTTATCATTTTAACCACTTTAAGTGTCCAATTCAGTGGCATTACATACATTCACAATGTTGTGCAACCATCATCACTGTCCATTTCTAGAATGCTTTTATCATCCCAAACAAACTGTTAAGAAAGAGCTCCCCATTTACTTCTCTCTCCAGCCCCTGACAACCTCTATTCTATTTTCTGCCTCTAAGAATTTGCCTATTCTAGGTACCTCATATACGTGGAATCATACAATATTTGTCCTTTTTTATCTGGTTCCTTTCACTTAACATAATGTTGTCAAGATTCATCCATGTTAGCACATATTAGAATTTCATTTCTTTTAAAAAAATAAATAATATCTCGTTGTTTATATCTATACCACATTTTGTTTATCCATCCATCTATAGACGTTTGGGCTGTTTCTACCTTTTGGTTATTGTGAAAAATGCTATTATGAACATTGGTATACAAGTATCTGTTTGAGTCCCTACTTTTGCTTCCTTTGGATATACCAAAAGTGAAATTGCTGGAGCATATGGTAATTCTATGCTTAACTTTTTGAGGAACTGCTGAACTGTTTTCTACAGTGGCTACATCATTTTATATTCCCACCAGCAGTAATAAACAAGGGATCCGATTTTGCCATATCCTTGCCAGTATTTTGTGTGTGTGTGTGTGTTTGTGTGTATATGGGTGTGAAGTAGTATCATATTGTGGTTTTGATTTGAATTTCCCTAATGGTTAGTGATGCTGAACATCTTTTCATGTACTTTTTATCCATTTGCATATCTTCTTGGGAGAAATATCAAGTCCTTTGCTCATTTTTGAATTTGGATTGCGTTTTTCTGTTGTTGAGTTGTAGTTCTTTATATTAAATATTCCTTTCTCAGATATATGCCTTGCAAATACTTCCTCCCATTCCTTACAAGCACATTTAGACCTTAATGCAAATGTAAAGGAAATTTCCATATTTCAAAATCCATTTAACCCAGCAAACCCAGGGGCTTCCATCTGTTCTTCAGCTGGAAGTAATTAATCTGCAATTTAATGACATGCTAAAGGGCAAATATCAAGAATAGACTTCTAGTAGACTCCTATAAATGCCTTATAAGTGTTGTAAGTGTTGGATATGCTCAAGTAATATTGTGTGCTCAGGGGGTAAGGAACAGTAACTTTGAACCCCAATTAAAAATAATGTTATCCCCCACCAAAAAAAAAGAAATTTCATTCTTCTAATTAGTAGATAGGTATTATAAAAATTGTACTCAATTATGATTTTACTTTGTTATCAATAAAAATTGTGGAAATTTGTTTCTCTCTTGTTATATGAGTACCTACACAATATCCTTGATTTCATCTTTTGGCTTGCAAAGCCTAAAATATATGCTCTATAGCCCTTTACAGAAAAAATTTGCTAACGCCTGTCATAATAGATTTATTATAGGTATTAGGCCTTATATGATTGTTGGAAGAATTGGGAAAGTTAAGGTCTATGAGAGAAATTGGATGATCAGAGAAGAAAGCATCAGTTCATCTGAGAAATCAAACATGTTCAGATACTGAAATCATATTGCAAGGGAAGTCAAAACTATGTGGGGAGGAGGGAATGGTGCTTCTATGTAGATACCACTTCTGTGGTCCTACAGCAAGTATCTCGTGGTGTATCTGAGCTATAGTGTCAGTTGGGAGTGTAGTTGGGAGAGAAGCTGGATATGGGATGGAAAAGAGTAAAGACAATTTAGAAGCCATGGGTACCTCTGAGTCCATCACTACATCTAACCACAATGACCTTCAGAAAGTAAGGCTGCTGCCTCACTTCTGCCTTCTAAGTCTCATGCAGATTCCTTTTTTAGCCAATTCTAACTCAGGACCATATAGTTAAAAGGATTCTGGGACAAAAATTCCAGCTTAATCCAGCTTAATTTATAAACCACAATATTGAATGAATAAACAGATGGAGAATGATCTAAGTTTTCAGTTAGACTATTTGGGCTATTTGAGTTAATATTCAGATCTCTTTATGATTCAGACATTTTATTTTATTATTTATGTATAGAATAAATATTTTCCTTTAAAAATCAACCTTACTGAGATATATACAGTAAATGAACTAATTTTACATGTATGTTTAGACGAGTTTGACCATATCTGTATAACCACAACTCTACTCAAAATTTATAATGTTTCCATTAGTGCCAAAATTGTTTCTCATTCCCTTTGTAGTCAGTTACTACTCCAGTAGATCTAGACAACTAGTGATGTATTTTATAGAACTACAGACTAGATTTTCTTCTTTTACAGTTTCATTCAAGTAGAATCATAGAGTATGTACACTTTTGTCTCTCTTCTTTTGCTAAGCATTTTGTTTTGGAGATACTACATCCATGTTACATGTATTTGTAGTTTGTTTCCTTTATGGCTGAATAATATTCCATGGTTTGAATAGACCACATTTTATCTATCCATTCATATGTTGTTGGACATTTGGATTGCTTCCAGTTTTGGACTATGAATATATGTTCAAGTCTTTTAGTAGATGTGTGCTTTAATTTCTCTTGCTAAATATCAGGAGGGGAGTGTTTCATTCATATGGTTAACTTTTACTCTATAATCAACTGCCAAAATATTCTCCAAAGTGAATATACCATTCTACATTTTATCATCAGTGTATGAGAGTTTCAGGTGCTCTATTTTCTTGGCACCACTTGTTGCTATCACTTAAAAATTTTTTTAACCTTCTAATGAGTGTGTAATGTTAGCTCATTGTGATTTTAATGTGCAGCTTTCTGATGACCAATGATGATGAGGCATCTTTTCACATGGTTGTTGGCCATTTATATATTTTTTCTAATGAAGAGTTTGTTCAAGTCTTTTGCCAAATGAAAATAAATTAGGCTGTCTATTTAACATTGAGTTATAAGAGTTTTTTTTTTTTTTTTTCCGGATACATATTCTTTGTCAGAAACACTGGAAGTATTTTTTCCCAGTTTTTGGCCTGCCTTTTCATTTTCTTAACGGCATATTTTGAAGAGTACTAGCTTTTTATTTGATAAAGCCCAGACTTTTGCTTTTTTTTCCCCTATGGTTCATAGTGTGTCTTTGTGTGTGTGTGTGCGTGCATGTGCACGTGCATGTGCGTGCGCTTTTTGTTTTAAGAAATCTTTGATTACCTTAATATTTAAGAATATTTTCCCTTTTGGACTATTTTAGAAGTGTTATGATGTTTGGACTTTTATGCTTAGGTCAATGATCCGTTTTTTTAAACCTAATTTTTATGTATGGTATGAAGTAATGGTCAAGCTTTTTTTTTTTTTTTAATATGGCTATTCTATTGCTTTGACATCAATTGTTGAAGAGAATGCCTTCCCCCATTGAATTATTTTTGTATTTATTTGAAAATCCATTAGTCACATATCTGTAGATCTATTTATGAACTCTTTATTTAATGATCTATATGCCTATCTTTATGCCAATATTGAATTGCTCTGATTACTGTAGCGTGATAGTAACTCTTGAAATCAGGTAATGTAAACCTTCATCTTGATTCTTTTTCAAAAATGCTTTGGTTTTTTAATTTCTTCTTTGCTTTCTTCAGTGATCCCTTGGTTATTTAGTAGCACATGTTTAGCCTCCATGTATTTGTTTTTTTAAAATTAAAAAAAAGTTTTACTTTTAATTTAATTAATTAATTAATTTAACATCTTTATTGGAGTATAATTGCTTTACCATGTTGTGTTAGTTTCTGCTGAATAACGAAGTGAATCAGCTATACGTATACATATATCCTCATAAGCCCTCCCTCTTGTGTCTCCCTACCACCCTCCCTATCCCACCCCTCTAGGTGGTCACATAGCACACAGCTGACCTCCCTGTGCTATGCGGCTGCTTCCCACTAGCTATCTGTTTTACATTTGGTAGTGTATCTATGTCAGTGCCACTCTCTCATTTCGTCCCAGCTTACCCTTCTCCCTCCCCATGTCCTCAAGTCCATTCTCTATGTCTGCATCTTTATTCCTGTCCTGCCCCTAGGTTCTTCAGAATCTTTTTTTTTTAAGATTCCATATATATGTGTCAGCATACGGTATATGTTTTTCTCTTTCTGACTTACTTCACTCTGTATGACAGACTCTAGGTCCATCCACCTCACTACAAATAACTCAATTTTGTTTCTTTTTATGGCTAGTATTCCATTGTATATATGTGCCACATCTTCTTTAACCATTCATCTGTTGATGGACACTTAGGTTGCTTCCATGTCCTGGCTATTGTAAATAGTGCTGCAATGAACATTGTGGTACATGACTCTTTTTGAATTGTGGATTTCTCAGGCTATATGACCAGTTGTGGGATTGCTGGGCCATATGGTAGTTCTATTTTTAGTGTTTTAAGGAACTCCCCATACTGTTCTCCATAGTGGCTGTATCAATTTACTTCTCACCAACAGTGCAAGAGGGTTCCCTTTTCTGCACACCCTCTCCAGCATTTATTGTTTGTAGATTTTTTGATGATGGCCATTCTGACCAGTGTGAGGTGCTATCTCATTGTACTTTTTTTTTTAATTTAAAAAATGTTTTAATTTAATTTTTTATTTTATATTCAAGGGATAGATATAGTTCATTTTTTATTGAATTATAAAAATTATACAACTGGCATCTAACATTAGGTGTACAACATAACAATGATTTGATATCTGTATACAGTGGAAATGATCATCACAATAAGTCTAGTTAACATCTGTCACTATGAAACAGGCTGGGACCTGGGACCTGGGACCCTTTACTGTAGTGCTTGCACCTGGACAAACATCTCCTCATCTCCTCCAGCAACTGAATACAAAGAAACTATAAGGGGCTAAAAATAACCACATGCATGAGCAGTTGGGGCAAGTTATAAACAAGATACAAAAAGGCCAAAACACAACTGCCACTTCTGAGGTTCCGGGAGCAAAAGCAGGGTGGAGCCCAAGGACCCTGATCGGTAACAACTACACATAGTTCCAAAGAACTTCTTTTTCTTGTAATGAGAACTTTTAAGGTCTACCCTCTTAGCAAATTTCAAATAATCAATACCATATTATTAACTAGTTGCCATGCTGTACATTACATCCCATGTCTTACTTATTTTACAACTGGAAGTTTGTATCTTTTGACCACCTTCATAGGCACCCATCTTCATGCTGTACTGTAATTATTTGTTACTTGTCTAAATCCCTCACTAAACTTTCTGGAAAACAGAGACTGCCTTGTTCATCTTCATATCTCCTAACACCTTGAACAGTGGCTGGCACATACTTGGTATTTAATATTTGTCTGTGGAAGGGAGAAGGCTTGGAAGGAAGAGCAGAACAGGGGAGACACACACACACACAACCAAATGAGAGGAGCAGTTGTGTAATGCAAATGGCGGTGGAGCTCTGGGACCTAATTATGACTCTCCTGTGAGAATGAAAGTGGGCAGGACATCTGAACTTCCTGGGCCTCTGTATTATCATCTAGAAAACAAGGAATTTATAGCTTTAGGATTGTATGAGCTTTCAAGGAGGAAAATGCGTAGTTTAGGAGTTGGGATTTTGTTTTTTTTTAATGTTTCTATGCAAAAAATAAAGCTAAAACTGGAGCAAAGATTAGATTATGTCAAAGGATGGAAAGAGGGGAAAAAGGAAGGAAGGAAGCAAGGCAGGAGGGAGGGAAGGAAGGAAGGAAGTAAGGAGGAGAGGGAGAGGGGAAGGAGGGAGGGGAAAGAGAGCGAGGAAAGAGGGAGAGAGGTTCATTACACAGTATTACCCAAATTTTCCAGTTAATTGAAACCTGGTTAAAAAGAATGTATGGTATGAGGTGATTTTTTCTTGAGGTCATTAACTCTAGCTTAATTTTGAACGTGTAAATGAAAAATAATATAACTAACTTTATAAAACACTAAGCATAACAAAATAGAAAATTTGAGGACCCAGAGATTATATTCATGAGAATGCATAAGTAACTATACATCAAAGAAAGAATAAAGTCCATACTACATGGATTCCAAAACATTAACAGAAATGCGGGTGGGGGGATTCTGACTTATTATTGTTTTTTCCTTTTTTTTTCATCTTGATCTTTTGTTAGCACTTTTATGAATTCATCAGTTTTCCATAAGAGTTCTGAAAATGCTTATTCATTCAGTTCAGCAGTATAGTCAGTTACCAGAAACCTGTACTTGTCAGAGTCTTTTCCATGAATTCCTTGAAGATGAAACCCTCTTATAGGAACTTTTTTGCAAAACATCAGAGTACACCCAGAACTGTCTGTAAATGACAAAAGACTTAAAAATGACCACGGCTAAAGGTTTGATGAAAGTTCATGATAATGCAATTGACAAGGAAATTTAGTTATTTCTGAGATATACATTTTAAAGTAATAACTAGAATTATGATTATAACATTATACAAGAACATATAAGATTTTTAGAAATTTCATGTAATGTCTGAAACATTTATATTAACATATTTCCATACAAATAACCCAAAGAAAGTTTAGTATTAGTTGTTTTGTTTGTTTGTTTGTTTTTTTATACTGCAGGTTCTTATTAGTCATCAATTTTATACACATCAGTGTATACATGTCAATCCCAATCGCCCAATTCAGGACACCACCATCCCCACCCCACCACGGATTTCCCCCCTTAGTGTCCATACGTCTGTTCTCTACATCAGTGTCTCAATTTCTGCCCTGCAAACTGGTTCACGTGTACCATTTTTCTAAGTTCCACATACATGCATTAATATACAATATTTGTTTTTCTCTTTCTGACTTACTTCACTCTCTATGGCAGTCTCTAGATCCATCCACGTCTCAACAAATGACTCAATTTCATTCCTTTTTATGGCTGAGTAATATTCCACTGTATATATGTACCACATCTTCTTTATCCATTTGTCTGTCGATGGGCATTTAGGTTGTTTCCACGAGCTGGCTATTGTAAATGGTGCTGCAATGAACATTGGGATGCATGTGCTTTTTGAATTGTGGTTTTCTCTGTGTATGTGCCAGTAGTGGGATTCCTGGATCATATGGTAATTCTATTTTTAGTTTTCTAAGGAACCTCCATACTGTTCTCCACAGTGGCTGTATCAATTTACATTCCCACCAACAGTGCAAGAGGGTTCCCCTTTCTCCACACCCTCTCCAGCATTTGTTGTTAGTAGATTTTCTGATGATGCCCATTCTAACTGGTGTGAGGTGATACCTCATGGTAGTTTTGATTTGCATTTCTCTAATAGTGACGTTGAACAGCTTTTCATGTGCCTCTTGGCTATCTCTATGTCTTCTTTGGAGAAATGTCTATTTAGGTCTTCTGCCCATTGTTGGATTGGATTGTTTGTTTCTTTAATATTGAGCTGCATGAGCTGTTTATATATTTTGAAGATAAATCCTTTGTCAGTTGATTCTTTTGCAAATATTTTCTCCCATTCTGAGGGTTGTCTTTTCATCTTGTTTATGGCTTCCATTGCTGTGCAAAAGCTTTGAAGTTACATTAGGTCCCATTTGTTTATTTTTGTTTTTATTTCCATTAGTCTAGGAGGTGGATCAAGAAAGATCATGCTGTGATTTATTGTCAAAGAATGTTCTTCCTTTGTTTTCCTCTAAGAGTTTTATAGTGTCTGGTCTTACATTTATGTCTCAAATCCATTTTGAGTTTATTTTTATGTATGGTGTTAGGGAGTGTTCTAATTTCATTCTTTTGCATGTAGCTGTCCAGTTTTCCCAGCACCACTTATTGAAGAGACTTTCTTTTCTCCATTGTATATCTTTACCTCCGTTGTCATGGATTAGTTGACCATAGGTGCGTGGGTTTATCTCTGGGCTTTCTATCTTGTTCCATTGATCTATGTTTCTGTTTTTGTGCCAGTACCATATTGTCTTCATTACTGTAGCTTTGTAGTATAGTCTGAAGTCAGGAAGTCTGATTCCTCCAGCTCCGTTTTTTTCCCTCAAGACTGCTTTGGCTATTCGGGGTCTTTGGTGTCTCCATACAAATTTTAAGATTTTTTGTTCTAGTTCCGTAAAAAATGCTATTGGTAATTTGATAGGGATTGCATTGAATCTGTAGATTGCTCTGGGTAGTATAGTCATTTTCACAATGTTGATTCTTCCAATCCAAGAACATTGTATATCTCTCCATCCGTTGGTATCATCTTTAATTTCTTTCATCAGTGTCTTACAGTTTTCTGCATACAGGTCTTTTGCCTCCCTAGGTAGGTTTATTCCTAGGTATATTATTCTCTTTGTTGCAACGGTAATGGGAGTGTTTACATAATTTCTCTTTCAGATTTTTCATCATTAGTGTATAGGAATGCAAGAGATTTCTGTCCATTAATTTTGTGTCCTGCAACTTTACCAAATTCATTGATTAGCTCTAGTAGTTTTCTGGTGGCATTTTTAGGATTCTCTATGTATAGTATCATGTCATCAGCATATAGTGGCAGTTTTACATCTTCTTTTCCAATTTGTATTCCTTTTATTTCTTTTTCTTCTCTGATTGCCATGGCTAGCACTTCCAAAACTATGTTGAATAATAGTGGTGAGAGTGGACATCCTTTTCTCTTTCCTAATCTTAGAGGAAATGCTTTCAGTTTTTCACCATTGAGAATGATGTTTGCTGAGGGTTTGTCATATATGGCCTTTATTATGTTGAGGTAGGTTCCCTCTATGCCCACTTTCTGGAGAGTTTTTATCATCAATGGGTGTTGAATTTTGTCAAAAGCTTTTTCTGCATGTATTGAGATGATCATATGGTTTTAATTCTTCAATTTGTTAATCTGGTGTATCACATTGATTGATTTGCGTATATGGAAGAATCCTTGCATCCCTGGGATAAATCCCACTTGATCGTGGTGTATGAGCCTTTTAATGTGTTGTTGGATTCTGTTTGCTAGCATTTTGTTGAGGATTTTTGCATCTATATTCATCAGTGGTACTGGTCTGTAGTTTTCTTTTTTTTGTATTATCTTTATCTGGTTTTGGTATCAGGCTGATGGAGGCCTCATATAATGAGTTTGGGAGTGTTCCTTCTTCTGCAAGTTTTTAGAAGGGTTTGAGAAGGATGGATGTTAGCTCTTCTCTAAATATTTGATAGAATTCATCTGTGAAGCCATCTGGTCCTGGACTTTTGTTTGTTGGAAGATGGTTAATCACACTTTCAATTTCGTCACTTGTGATTGGTCTGTTCATATTTTCTGTTTCTTCCTGGTTCAGTCTTGGAAGGTAATACCTTTCTAAGAATTTGTCCATTTCTTCCAGGTTGTCTATTTTATTGGCATAGAGTTGCTTGTAGTAGTCTCGTAGGATGCTTTGTGTTTCTGTGGTGTCTGTTGTAACTTCTCCTTTTTCATTTCTAATTTTATTGATTTGAGTCATCTCCCTCTTTTTCTTGATGAGTCTGGCTAATGGTTTATCAATTTTGTTTATCTTCTCAAAGAACCAGGTTTTAGTTTTATTGATTTTTGCTATTGTTTTCTTTGTTTCTATTTCATTTATTTCTGCTCTGATCTTTATGATTTCGTTCCTTCTGCTAAATTTGGGTTTTGTTTGTTCTTCTTTTTCTAGTTCCTTTAGGTGTAAGGTTAGATTGTTTGAGATTTTTCTTGTTTCTTGAGGTAGGCTTGTATAGCTATAAACTTCCCTCTTAGAACTGATTTTGCTGCATCTCATAGGTTTAGGATCGTTGTGTTTTCATTGCAATTTGTCTCTAGGTATTTTTTGATTTCCTCTTTGATTTCTTCAGTGATCTCTTGGTTATCTAGTAAAGTACTGTTTGGCCTCCATGTGTTTGTGTTTTTTACGTTTTTTCCCTGTAATTCATTTCTAATCTCATAGTGTTGTGGTCAGAAAAGATGCTTGATATGATTTCAATTTTCTTAAATTTACTGAGGCTTGATTTGTGACGCAATATGTGATCTATCCTGGAGAATGTTCCGTGTGCACTTGAGAAGAAAGTGTAGTTTGCTGTTTTTGGATGGAATGTCCTATAAATATCAATTAAATCTATCTGGTCTACTGTGTCATTTAAAGCTTGTGTTTCCTTATTTATTTTCATTTTGGATTATCTGTCCATTGGTGTAAGTGAGGTGTTAAAGTCCCCCACTATTATTGTGTTACCGTCGATTTCCTCTTTTATAGGTGTTAGCAGTTGCCTTATGTATTGAGGTGCTCCTATGTTGGCTACATATATATTTATAATTGTTATATCTTCTTTTTGGATTGATCCCTTGATCATTATGTAGTGTCCTTCCTTTTCTCTTGTAACATTCTTTGTTTTAAAGTCTATTTTATCTGATATGAGTATAGCTACTCTAGGTTTCTTTTGATTTCCATTTGAATGGAATATCTTTTACCATACCCTCACTTTCAGTCTGTAAGTATCCCTAGGTCTGCAGTGCGTCTCTTGTAGACAGCATATATATTGATCTTGTTTTTGTATCCATTCAGCAAGCCTGTGTCTTTTGGTTGGAGCATTTAATCCATTCACGTTTAGGGTAATTATCGATATGTATGTTCCTATTATCATTTTCCTAATTGTTTTGGGTGTGTTTTTGTAGCTCCTTTCCTTCTCTTGTGTTTCCCACTTAGAGAAGTTCTTTTAGCATTTCTTGTAGAGCTGGGTTGGTGATGCTGAATTCTCTTAGCTTTTGCTTGTCTGCAAAGCTTTTGATTTCTCCATCGAATCTGAATGAGATCCTTGCCGGATAGATTAATCTTGGTTGTAGGTTCTTCCCTTTCATCTCTTTAAGTATATCGTGCCACTCCCTTCTGGCTTGTAGAGTTTCTGCTGAGAAATGAGCTGTTAACCTTATGGGAGTTCCCTCGTATGTTATTTTTCGTTTTACCCTTGCTGCTTTCAATAATTATTTTTTGTCTTTAAGTTTTGCCAATTTGATTACTATGTGTCTTGGTGTGTTTCTCCTTGGGTTTCTCTTGTACTGGACTCGCTGTGCTTCCTGGACTTGGGTGGCTATTTCCTTTCCCACGTTAGGGGAGTTTTCGACTATAATCTCTTCAAATATTTTCTCTGGTCCTTTCTCTCTCTCTTTTCCTTCTGGGACCCCTATAATGTGAATGTTGTTGCATGTAATATTGTCCCAGTGGTCTCTTAGGCTGTCTTCATTTCTTTTCATTCTTTTTTCTCTTTATTCTCTTCCTCAGCAGTGAATTCCACCATTCTGTCTTCCAGGTCACTTGTGTGTTTTTCTGCCGCAGTTATTCTGCTGTTGATTCCTTGTAGTGTAGTTTTCATTTCGGTTATTGTATTGTTCATCTCTGTTTATTTGTTCTTTAATTTTTCTACGTCTTTGTTAAACATTTCTTGCATCTTCTTGATCTTTGCCTCCATACTTTTTCCCAGGTCCTGGATCGTCTTCACTATCATTATTCTGAATTCTTTTTCTGGAAGGTTGCCTATCTCCACTTCATTTAGTTGTTTTTCTGGAGTTTTATCTTGTTCCTTCATCTGGTACATAGCCCTCTGCCTTTTCATCTTGTCTATCTTTCTGTGAATGTGGTTTTTGTTCTGCAGGCTGCAGGATTGTAGTTCTTCTTGCTTCTGCTGTCTGCCCTCTGGTGTATGAGGCTATCTAAGAGGCTTGATGGGCAGGACTGGTGGTGGGTAGAGCTGACTGTTGCTCTGGTGGGCAGAGCTCAGTAAAACTTTAATCCCCTTGACTGTTGATGGGTGGGGCTGGGTTCCCTCCCTGTTGGTTGTTTGGCCTGAGGTAACCAACACTGGGGCCTACCTGGGCTCTTTGACGGGTCTAATGACAGACTCTGGGAGGACTCACACCAAGGAGTACTTCCCAGAACTTCTGCTGCCAGTGTCCTTGCCCCCACGGTGAGCCACAGCCCTCCCCCCCCCACCTGCCTCTGCAGGAAACCCTCCAACACTAGCAGGTAGGTCTGGTTCTGTCTCCCCTGGGGACACTGCTCCTTCCCTGGGTCCCGATGCCCACACTACTTTGTGTGTGCCCTCCAAGAGTGGAGTCTCTGTTTCCCCCAGTCCTGTCAAAGTCCTGCAATCAATTCCCACTAGGCTTCAACGTCTGATTATCTAGGAATATCTCCTCCTGTTGCCAGACCCCCAGGTTGGGATGCCTGACGTGCGGCTCAGAAGCTTCACTCCAGTGGATGGACTTCTGAGGTGTAAGTGTTCTCCAGTCTGTGAGTCATCCACCCACCAGTTATGAGATTTGATTTTTCTGTGATTGCGCCCCTCCTACCATCTCATTGTGGGTTCTCCTTTGTCTTTGGATGTGGGGTATTATTTTTGGTGAGTTCCAGTGTCTTCCTGTCGATGATTGTCCAGCAGCTAATTGTGATTCTGGTGTTTTCGCAAGAGGGAGTGAGAGCACGTCCTTCTACTCCGCCATCTTGGTTCCTCTCTACCTCATTGTACTTTTGATTTGCATTTGTCTAATGATTACTGATGTTGAGCATTCTTTCATGTGTTTTTTGCAAATCTGTTTATCTTTTTTGGAGAACTGTCTATTTAGTTCTTCTGCCCATTTTTGGATTCGGTTGTTTGCTTTTTAGATATTGAGCTGCATGAGCTGCTTGTATATTTTGGAGATTAATCCTTTGTCATTTGCTTCGTTTGCAAATAATTTCTCCCATTCTCAGGGCTGTCTTTCTATCTTGTTTATGGTTTCCTTTGCTGTGCAAAAGCTTTGAAGTTTCATTAGGTCCCATTTGTTTATTTTTGTTTCTATTTCCATTTCTCTCAGAGGTGGGTCAAAAAGGATCTTGCTGTGATTTATGTCATAGAGTGTTCAGCCTATGTTTTCCGCTAAGAGTTTTACAGTGTCTGCCTTAAATTTAGGTCTTTAATCCATTTTGAGTTTATTTTTCTGTATGGTATTAGGTAGTGATCTAATCTCATACTTTTACATGTACCTGTCCAGTTTTCACAGCATGACTTAATGAAGAGGCTGTCCTTTCTCCACTGTACATTCCTGCCTCCTTTATCAAAGACAAGGTGACCATATGAGCATGGGTTTATCTCTCGGCTTTCTATCCTGTTCCATTGATCTAAATTTCTGTTTTTGTGCCAGTACCATACTGTCTTTTGATTACTGTAGCTTTGTAGTATAGCTTGAAGTCAGCGAGGCTGATTCCTCCAGCTCCGTTTTTCTTTCTCAAGATTGCTTTGACTATTTGGGGTCTTTTGTGTTGTCATACAAACTGTGAAATTTTTTGTTCTAGTTCTTTGAAAAATGCCATTGGTAGTTTGATAGGGATTGCATTGAATCTGTAGATTGCTTTGGGTAGTATAGTCATTTTCACAACATTGATTCTTCCAATCCAAGAGCATGGTATATCTCTCCATCTGTTTGTACCATCTTTAATTTCTTTCATCAGTGTCTTATAGTTTTCTGCATACAGGTCTTTTGTCTCCTTAGATAGGTTTATTCCTAGGTATTTTGTTCTTTTTGTTGCAGTGGTAAATGGGAGTGTTTCCTTAATCTCTCTTTCAGATTTTTTTATTTTTTATTTTATTTATTTTTATTTATTATTTTTTTTTGTGGTACGCCGGTCTCTCACCATTTTGGCCTCTCCCGTAGTGGAGCACAGGCTCCGGACGCGCAGGCTCAACAGCCACAGCTCACGGGTTCAGCCGCTCCACGGTATATGGGATCCTCCCACACTGGGGCACGAATCCGCGTCCCCTGCATCGGCAGGCGGACTCTCAACCACTGCGCCACCAGGGAAGCCCTATTTGTGTTTTTTACAGTTGTTTTTCCTGTAATTGATTTCCAATCTCATAGCATTGTGGTCAGAAAAGATGATTGATATAATTTCAGTTTTCTTGTATTTGTGACGAAACAGTTGATCTGTCCTGGAGAATGTTTCATGTGCACTTTAGAAGAAAGTGTAATCTGCTGTTTTCAGATGGAATATCCTATAAATATCAATTAAATCTATCTGGTCTATTGTTTCATTGAAAGCTTGTGTTTCGTTATTAATTTTCTGTGTTGAACATCTGTCCATTAATGTAAGTGAGGTGTTAAATTGCCCCACTATTATTCTGTTACTCTCAATATTCTCTTTTATAGCTGTGAGCATTTGCCTTATGTATTGAGGTGCTCCTATGTTGGGTGCATATATATTTATAATCGATATATCTTCTTCTTGGATTGATCCCTTGATCATTATCTAGTGTCCTTTCTTGTCTCCTGTAGTATTCTTGTTTTAAAGTGTATTTTATCTGATAAGAGTATTGCTACTCCAGGTTTCTTTTGATTTCCATTTGCATGGAATATCTTTTTCCATCCCCTTACTTTCAGTTATATGTGTCCCTAGGTCTGAAATGGGTCTCTTGTAGACAGCATATATATGGGTCATATTTTTGTATCCATTCAGCTAGTCTTTGTCTTTTCGTTGGATCATTTAATCCATTTACATTCAAGGTTATTATTGATATGTATGTTCCTATTACCATTTTCTTAATTGTTTTGGGTTTGTTTTGTGTGTCTTTTTGTTCTCTTGTGTTTCCCCCCTAGAAAAGTTTCTTTAGCATTTGTTGTAAAGTTGGTTTGGTGGTGCTGAATTCTCTTAGCTTTTGATTGTCTGAAAAGCTTTTGATTTCTCCATCAAATCTGAATGAGATCCTTGCTCGGTCGAGTAATCTTGGTTGTAGTTTTCCCCCTTTCATCACTTTAAGTATATTGCCTCTCCCTTCGGGCCTGCAGAGTTTCTGCTGAAAAATCAGCTGATAACCTTATGGGGATTCAAACAAATGACAAAGAAAACATGAAGACCCAAAACCTATGGGATGCAGCAAAAGCAGTTCTAAGAGGGATGTTTATAGCAATTCAATGTCACTTCAATAAACAAGAAAAATCTCAAATAAACAGTCTAACCCTACACTTAAAGCAACTAGAGAAAGAACAACAAAGAAAACCCAAAGTCAGTAGAAGGAAAGAAATCATAAAAATCAGAGCAGAATAAATGAAAAAGAAATGAAGGAAACGATAGCAAAGAACAATAAACTAAAAGCTGGTTCTTTGAGAAGAGAAACAAAATTGATAAACCATTAGCCAGACTCATCAAGAAAAAGAGGGAGAGGACTCAAATCAATAAAATTAGAAATGAAAAAGAAGTTACAACAGACACTGTAGAAATACAAAGCATCCTACGAGACTACTACAAGCAACTCTATGCCAATACAATGGACAACCTGGAAGAAATGGACAAATTGTTAGAAATGCACAACCTGTCAAGACTGAATCAGGAAGAAATAGAAAATATGAACAGACCAATCACAAGCACTGAAATTGAAACTGTGATTAAAAATCTTCCAACAAAAAAAAGCCCAGGACCAGATGGTCTCACAGGCGAATTCTATCAAACATTTAGAGAAGAGCTAACACCTATCCTTCTCAAACTCTTCCAAAATATAGCAGATGGAGGAACACTTCCAAACTAATTCTATGAGGCCACCATCACCCTGATACCAAAACCAGACAAGGATGTCACAAAGAAAGAAAACTACAGACCAATATCACTGATGAACATAGATGCAAAAATCCTCAACAAAATGCTAGCAAACAGAATCCAACAGCAGATTAAAAGGATCATACACCATGATCAATTGGGGTTTATCCCAGGAATGCAAGGATTCTTCAGTATACGCAAATCAATCAACGTGATACACCATATTAACAAATTGAAGGAGAAAAATCATAAGATCATCTCAATAGATGCAGAGAAAGCTTTCGACAAAATTCAACACCCATTTATGATAAAAACCCTGAAAAAGTACGCATAGAGGGAACTTTCCTCAATATAATAAAGGCCATATATGACAAACCCACAGCCAACATCGTCCTCAATGGTGAAAAACTGAAAGCATTTCCATTAAGATCAGGAACAAGACCAGGTTGCCCACTCTCACCACCATTATTCAACATAGTTATGGAAGTTTTAGCCACAGCAATCAGAGAAGAAAAAGAAATAAAAGGAATCCAAGTTGATAAAGAAGAAGTAAAGCTGTCACTGTTTGCAGATGACATGATACTATACATAGAGAATCCTAAAGATGCTACCAGAAAACTACTAGAGCTAATTAATGAAATTGGTAAAGTAGCAGGATACAAAATTAAGGCACAGAAATCTCTTGCATTCCTATACACTAATGATGAAAAATCTGAAAGTGAAATTAAGAAAACAGTCCCATTTACCATTGCAACAAAAGGAATAAAATATCTAGGGTTAAACCTACCAGAGGAGACAAAAGACCTGTATGCAGAAAACTATAAGACATTGATGAAAGAAATTAAAGATGATACAAACAGATGGCAAGATATACCATGTTCGTGGATTGGAAGAATCAACATTGTGAAAATAACTCTACTACCCAAAGCCATCTACAGATTCAATGCAATCCGTTTCAAACTACCAATGGCATTTTTCACAGAAGTAGAACAAAAAATTTCAAAATTTGTATGGAAACACAAAAGACTCCTTATAGCCAAAGCAATCTGGAGAAAGAAAAACGGAGCTGGAGGAATCAGCCTCGCTGACTTCAAGCTATACTACAAAGCTACAGTAATCAAAAGACAGTATGGTACTGGCACAAAAACAGAAATTTAGATCAATGGAACAGGATAGAAAGCCGAGAGATAAACCCATGCTCATATGGTCACCTTGTCTTTGATAAAGGAGGCAGGAATGTACAGTGGAGAAAGGACAGCCTCTTCATTAAGTCATGCTGTGAAAACTGGACAGGTACATGTAAAAGTATGAGATTAGATCACTACCTAACACCATACAGAAAAATAAACTCAAAATGGATTAAAGACCTAAATGTAAGGCCAGAAACTATCCAACTCTTAGAGGAAAATATAGGCTGAACACTCTATGACATAAATCACAGCAAGATCCTTTTTGATCCACCTTGTAGAGAAATGGAAATAAAAACAAAAATAAACAAATGGGACCTAATGAAACTTCAAAGCTTTTGCACAGCAAAGGAAACCGTAAACAAGACCAAAAGACAACCCTCAGAATAGCAGAAAATATGTGCAAATGAAGCAACTGGCAAAGGATTAATCTCCAAAATATACAAGCAGCTCATGCAGCTCAATATCTAAAAAACAAACAACCGAATCCAAAAATGGGCAGAAGATCTAAATAGACATTTCTCCAAAGAAGATATACAGACTGCCAACAAACACATGAAAGAATGCTCAACATCATTAATCATTAGAGAAATGCAAATCAAAAGTACAATGAGGTGTCACCTCACACCGGTCAGAATGGCCATCATCCTAAAATCTACAAACAATAAATGCTGGAGAGGGTGTGGAGAAAAGGGAACACTCTTGCACTTCTGGTGGGAATATGAATTGTTACAGCCCCTAAGGAGAACAGTATGGAGGTTCCTTAAAAAACTACAAATAGAATTACCATAGGACCCAACAATCCCACTACTGGGCATATACCCTGAGAAAACCATAATTCAAAAAGAGCCATATACCAAAATGTTCATTGCAGCTGTATATACAATAGTTCGGAGATGGAAACAACCTAAGTGTCCATCATCGGATGAATGGATAAAGATGTGGCACATATATACAATGGAATATTACTCAGCCATAAAAAGAAACAAAATTGAGCTATTTGTAATGAGGTGGATGGACCTGGAGTCTGTCATACAGAGTGAAGTAAGTCAGATAGAGAGAGACAAATACCATACGCTAACACATATATATGGAATTTAAGAAAAAAATGTCATGAAGAACCTAGTGGTAAGACAGGAATAAAGACACAGACCTACTAGAGAATGGACTTGAGGATATGGGGAGGGGGAAGGGTTAGCTGTGACAATGCGAGAGAGTGGCATGGACATATACACTACCAAACGTAAAATAGATAGCTATTGGGAAGCATCCGCATAGCACAGGGAGATCAGCTCGGTGCTTTGTGATCACCTTGATGGGTGGGATAGGGAGGATAGGAAGGGAGATGCAAGAGGGAAGAGATATGGGAACATGTGTGTATGTATACCTGATTCACTTTGTTGTAAAGCAGAAACTAACACACCATTTGTGGAGCAGTTATACTCCAATAAAGATGTAAAGAAAAAATCAAATAAAATAATGAGCTATTAAAAAAAAAACGAAAGAGAAAACAAATACTGTGTGATAATGCATAAATATGCAATCTAAAAAAAAAATGGTACTGATGAACTTAATTGCAGGCCAGGAATAAAGATGTAGACATAGAGAATGGACTTGGTGATGTGGGGAGGGAGGGGGAAGCTGGGGTAAAGTGAGAGTAGCATCAACAAGTATACATTACCAAATGTAAAATATTTAGGTAGTGGGGAGCAGCAGCATAGCACAGGGAGGTCAGTTCGGTGCTTTGTGATGACCTAGAGGGGTGGGGTAGGGAGGATGGGAGGGAGGCTCAAGAGGGAGGAGATATGTGGACATATGTATGCACATGGCTGATTCACTTTGGTGTAAACAGAAGCTAACACAGTATTGTGAAGCAAGTATACTCCAATAAAGACCTATTTAAAAAAAGACCGAATTGCTGTAACACATACACACACACAAATGCGTTGGTTAATTTAGGTATATTGCATTTCTATATAAATTATAGAATCAACTTTTAATTAGTATCAAAAAACCCAACTATGGGGCTTCCCTGGTGGTGCAGTGGTTGACAGTCTGCCTGCCAATGCAGGGGACACAGGTTCGTGCCCCGGTCCGGGAAGATCCCACATGCCTCAGAGTGGCTGGGCCCGTGAGCCATGGCCGCTGAGCCTGCGCGTCCGGAGCCTGTGCTCCGCAACGGGAGAGGCCACAACAATGAGAGGCCCGCGTACCGCAAAACAAAACAAAACAAAACAAAAAAATCCCAACTAAAACAAGTACCTACACCCCTCCAAAAAACCCAGCCAACTTTCCTGGAATGTTGAATGAGATTGTGCTGAATCTTCAGATCAATTTGTGAACTGACATCTTAACAGCCTTCAGTATTTAAATTCATGAACATGCTATATGTCTCCAGTTATTTAGGTCTTCTTTAAGTTCTCTCAACAGTGTTTTGTCATTGTCAGTGTGCAGTTCTTGCACATATTTTCTGAAATTTGTACCTAAATATTTCTGGCATTTATGTGCTATTTTATATATATATTTCAAATTTCAAATTTTATTTCTCTATTTTTCTTTGTTAGTGTATGGAAACAAGTGATTTTTCTAGGTCGACTCTGTATTCTGCCACCTTGCTAACTTTACTTATTAGTGCTAAGAACTCTTTTGTGAAGTTCTTTATAATTTTTGATGTATATGCTCATGTCTCTGAATGGAGACAGTTACTATTAATTATTAAATGCAAACATTCAATTTACTTTTAATATAATTTTTTAATATTTTTAGGTTCAGATCTACAGTTTTCTTATTTTTTCTGTTGTTCTAAATGTTGTTTGTTTTTTTGTCTCTCTTTTCCTCCTTTATTGTCTTTTTATGGATTGAGTATATTTTCAGTTTTCCATTTTATCTCCTTTGTTGGCTAATTTAGATATACTTCTTTGTTCTACTAATTTAATGGTTACTCTAGGGTTTACAGTGTGCATTTTTTAGTTATCACAATTTTCCAAATAATATTATACTATTTCTTAGGTATATGTTTCACAAATTATTTCTTTTAACATTATGTTTTACTTAACCGTTTTATTACTTTAATTAAAAGAGTTAAATATTCTCTTTTTTAAATGAATTGCTCAGTCTTGCAGTGTTTTGCTTTTCTTTCACTATTTGTCTTTGTGTGTGCATCCTGTATACACAATCACCTCTTGCTGTGGGTCTCTGTATTTTCTAGGATGAGTCACCATCATTCCTACCAGGCTTTGTCTAATCTCTTCCTGAAGGTCTGCAGATGTTAACTTGACCGTCTTCTTTAGCAAGCTTATTTCATCATCAGCTTAGAATGTGAGGAAGTGGTATGCTAAGGATAATCTTCAGGCAGCCTGTATTTCCTCCTTTTTAGATAGAGGGTACCTACCCATTTTTATATTATATTATGTGTCTGCTCAATTGATTACCAATGAAGCTGCTACTGGTTTCATTGATGGGGAGACCCTTGCAGGTTGGGCTACTTGTTTGAACTTGGTCCCTAAGGAACCTTGAGAAGGTTTCTCAAACTCTTCTAATGTTGGTCACAACACTCTAAAATATTAGTTTTACCATATTCACTTCTGCTTAAGGAAAACCTTTCAGCTGATATAATCTTCAAAACAAAATGCCCCCATTCTCTTCCAAGGTAGCAACATAGGAGATTTTTCTGTTCTAACAGAAAAGTGTAATTTGTTTATGTGTAATTTGTTATTATGTGAATAGTGGTAATTTGGAAGAAGATAATGCTGGGTTAAATAATTCAACACTGTTGGAAAGTTGTTTTTCCTATAGACAACTTTTTTTTGGCTGCATTGGGTCTTCATTGCTGCATGTGGCCTTTCTCTAGTTGCAGTGAGCGGGGGCTACTCTTCATTGTGGTGCGTGCAATTCCCATTGCCGTGGCTTCTCTTGTTGTGGAGCACGGGCTCTAGGTGTGTGGGCTTCATTAGTTATGGTGCGTGGGCTCAGTAGTTGTGGCTTGTGGGCTCTAGAGTGCAGGCTCAGTAATTGTGGCGTATGAGCTTAGTTGCTCTGTGGCACATGGGAACTTCCAGGACCAGTGCTCCATCCCATGTTCTCTGTATTGGAAAGCAGATTCTTAACCACTGCACCACCAGGGAAACCCTCCTGTAGACATAACTTTTGCATTTTTGTATTTTATGTATTCTTTTCATCATGTGGTGAATAATTAATCTGCATGGTGTTTTTATATTACTGTATTTGAATTTTAACACATTAGCTGGATAACCTTGGGATATAACTTAAATCCTCTGTGCCTTAGTTTCTTCATCACTAAAATGGGGGTGATGATAGCACCTACCCCTATCAGGTTGCTCTGGGGTTAAATGAATTATTATATATAATGTGTCTGAAGGAATGCCTGACCTACAATTACCACTCAATATGTGTTCATTGTTATTATCTACCTATTATTATTTTAGAAATATTATTTAATGTGCAAGAGAAGAGAAAATAGGGAAAAAAGACTAATCTACTGAGTTAAGGGAATAAAAATTATCAATAAAGGAATTTGGTGCATTATTTACCAGAAAGCACAGGAATTAAGAACATAATATTGTTTTGCTTAATGAAGAAAGTCTGTCACACCATATTTTAGACAACAATAACAACAACAACAACAGTGACCTAAAAACAAAGAATCCCTTTGGGAAGCTCCAGCTATTAATAGTTGTAAGTTAAGTTGGCTTTTTTTGAAACAACCCGTTTAGAAATATTTGATGTTCACTCATTTTCATTACAGTTACACAATTAGACATTTATTTGTTTTTTACAAACAATAGGAAAATAAGGTCTATTCAGTTTATACTTCTCTCTGTTTTGTATCAGTTCTTTCCTGTTTTCCTTTATTTGGAGTTTATAGTAAACTCATCAAATAACATCTTTATTGGTTTGCCACCACTTGTTTTGTTACATTTGTTCTTATTTTTCATATAATAAGAGTTTTAGGCTACACATTTTAAGTCCATTCATTATAATAAATTTCCTCTTGTCTGGAGGATGTCTTTCTGGGTTTTACAACATTAACCTCTCATGATGAAGATGATGTAAATTCTCCTCTCCTCTTTACCAAATAAGAGATAATCTCAATATGAGACCGCCCAGTGTAATGACCAGATAATTAGTATATTCTACTTGCATTTAATATTTTCATTTAATACATTAAAGTTGTTTACTTGGATGTAATGATTAGTAGATTTTTGCTTAAAAATGATTACTCATAAAGAATGTACTTAAAATATCTACCTATAAATTTGGATTATAATTGATCATTAATTTATCCTCACTACTCTCGAGTGTAGATTTTTATACCTCTACAAATTCCAAAAAGTTTTGAGGATGCTAGCTGCTTGGACAGACCTGAATATAATGGAAACATTAAAAAAATGGGTTATGGTGGTGGTATGATGAATTGGGCAATTGGGATTGACGTGTATATACTGATGTGTATAAAATTGATGACTAATAAGAATCTGCTGTATAAAAATAAATAAATAAATAAAATTCCCCCCCCCCCGCCAAAAAAAAGACAGTATGGTACTGGCACAGAAGCAGAAATATAGTTCAATGGAACAGGATAGAAAGCCCAGAGATAAACCCATGCACATATGGTCCCCTTATCTTTGCTAAAGGAGGCAAGAGTATACAATGGAGAAAAGACAGCTCCTTCAATAAGTGGTGCTGGGAGAACTGTACAGCTTCATGGAAAAGAATGAAATTAGAACACTCCCTAACACCATACACAAAAATAAACTCAAAATGGATTAAAGACTTAAATGTAAGGTCAGACACTATAAAACTCTTAGAGGAAAACATAGGCAGAACACTCCATGACATAAATCACAGCAAGATCCTTTTTGACCCACCTCCAAGAGAAATGGAAATAAAAATAAACAAATGAGACCTAATGAAACCTAAAAGCTTTTGCACAGCAAAGAAAACCATAAACAAGATGAAAAGACAAAACTCAGAATGGGAGAAAATATTTGCAAATGAAGCAAGTGACAAAGGATTAATCTCCGAAATTTATAAGCAGCTCATGCAGCTCAATATCAAAAAAAACAAAGAAACCAATCCAAAAATAGGCAGAAGACCTAAATAGACATTTCTCCAAAGAAGATATACAGATTACCAACAAACACATGAAAGACTGCTCAACATCACTAATCATTAGAGAAATGCAAATCAAAACTACAGTGAGGTGTCACCTCACCCGTCAGAATGGCCATCATCCAAAGATCTACAAACATTAAATGTTGGAGAGGGTGTGGAGAAAAGGGAACCATCTTGAACTGTTGGTGGGAATGTAAATTGATACAGCCACTATGGAGATTCCTTAAAAAACTAAAAATAGAACTACCATATGACCCAGCAATCCCACTACTGGGCATATACCCTGAGAAAACCATAATTCAAAAAGAGTCATGTATCACAATATTCATTGTAGCTCTATTTACAATAGCCAGGACATGGAAGCAACCTAAGTGCCCATCGACAGATGAATGGATAAAGAAGATGTGGCATATATGTACAATGGAATATTACTCAGCCATAAAAAGAAACGAAATTGAGTTATTTGTAGTGAAGTGGATGGACCTAGAGTCTGTCATACAGAGTGAAGTAAGTCAGAAAGAGAAAAACAAATACCGTATGCTAACACATATATATGGAATCTAAAAAAAAAAAAATGGTTCTGAAGAACCTAGGAGCAGGACAGGAATAAAGACACAGATGAAGAGAATGGACTTGAGGACACGGGGAGGGGGAAGGTAAGCTGGGATGAAGTGAGAGAGTGGCATGGACATATATACACTACCAAATGTAAAATAGATAGCTAGTGGGAAGCAGCTGCATAGCACAGGGAGATCAGCTTGGTGCTTTGTGACCATCTAGAGGGGTGGAATAGGGAGGGTGGGAGGGAGAAGCAAGAGGGAGGAGATATGGGGATATATGTATATGTATAGCTGTTTCACTTTGTTATAAAGCAGAAACCAACACACCTTGTAAAGCAATTACACTCCAATAAAGGTGTAAAAAAAAAATGGGTTAAAGGATGTAATATAAATATTGAATTTGAGAGTTAGAAATGCTGAAAATTTTTACTGCATTGAGGTGTTCCATGTCAGCTCTGAACTTCCTAATAATTGAAATGTAAAGGTATTTATGAGAGACAAATATTTTTCTGATGACATAGTGTAAGAGAAATTTACTACATGAAGTTATTTAGAGGCATTGATATTAGCAGAAATTTTGCTGAAGACAGAGAAATATTCATCATATCCATACATCATATTCCTACATCTCTCCCTACCTCCTGCTTGTTTGATAAAGTTTTAATAAAATGTAATCTATATATGGAAAAATATGTATGCACAAATCATAAGCATTAATAAGCTCAGTGAATTATTACAAAGTGAACACACCAGGTAATCAGCCCCAAGACCATCAAAAACCAGAATATTAACCAGTAGACCCCCACAGTTCCTATTGTGCCCCCTTGCATTCATGGTCCTCCTTCTCAAAATAATCACTCTTCTGAATTCTAATGGTATATATTAGTTTTTCCTGTGTGAACTTTCTATAAAAGGAATCAGGAAGTATGTAACCTCTGTGTCTGACATCTTCCTCTCAATATTATGTTTGTGAGATTCATCCATGTTTTTGAGTATAGTTGTAGATCATTAATTGTCATTGCTGTGTAGTTTTCCATTATATGAATAAAACAGAATTCATTGGTGCATTTTACTGTTATTGGACATATGGGTGGGTAGTTTCCAGTTTTTGGCTATTATGAGTAATGCTGTTATGAACATTTCTGTAGGTGTCTTCTTGTGATACATGTATACATTTTTGTTGGGCATATATTTAAGAGTGGAATTGCTTTAATATAGCATATAATACCTTCAGTTTTAATACATACTGCCAAGGAGGTTTTCAATTTCCATTACTGCCTGCAGTGTATAAAAGTTCCATTTGCTTCTCGTCCTTGCAAACCCTTGGTACTGACAGTCTTTAGCTCTTTTGGTAGGTATAAAGTAGTATCTTATGGTGATTTTAGTTTCTATTTCCCTGGTGACTAATAAAGTTGAATGTCTTTTTATACGTTTGTAAGCCATTTGGATGTTATCTTTTGTTAAGTGTCTGTTCAAATCTTGTACGTTTTTCTATTAAGTTATCTGATATGGTCCTTTATTAGCAGTCAATTTGAGTCTAGGGCCACTGAAGGATCTTGAAGTATAGAAGTTCTATGTTCTTGATTGCAAAGCAAGACATATAGTTTAGATATGAGGCATAAATGCAGAAAAGTTAATATTTTATTTTGAATATTAAAGAGACTTATATAAGTTATTACCTAGTAGAGGGTCCATGTTACCTGGCACAGACTTGGACTGGAGAAATAACCATTCATAAGGACAACTCCATGCCAACAAGAATAGGTTGAGGCTTGGAAAAGGTAACTTCTCAAAGGGCTGCAAAATATGCTCCCCCAAGCAAATGGATTGGCTGTTGAGCGGAGTTTTCTTTTTTTGCTATTTGTCTCAATACTGAAAATTGTCTGCCAAATGATGATTTTGGCAGAGATGACATGTAGGTATTGAAGTAGATTGAGACCAAGCCATGCAGTTTATTGAGGTTAAAAACGGCCTGAAGAGATAATCAGTTTTGATGCCATACAGCTTCCTGCTCTTAGCCTACAAATGGCTCTCATCTTTTTTACATTAAATGAATTAACATATGTTAAATGTGTAAAAGAGTACTTGGCACCTAGTAATCACTCAGTAAATTTTGATTGTTGTCATTATTATTATTACATTCTGCTATATTCTTCTATTGCACCTTTTGCTCTTTGGGAATAGTTTATATAACTTAACCTTCTAGTGCTGCTTTTGACATCTTGTAGGAAAGCATCTCTGATTGTGAGATGATGCGAGTCCCTCTTATCTTGCATCTGCTCCAGATCACATTTTCAAGACTCCCCACTATATAGGCAGGGGTGGCATCTGCCTCTTCACTCTTGTACATGTAGCATTGAGCACAGTGCCTGGCCCTAACAGGGATCTGATACCCGCTTGCTGAAGGTTTGCTACACTGCATCTCTTACTGTGATACCTGTTGCACTTGACATGTGCGTGCATCTCATGGATTCAAGGCCCACATGGAGTGGGTTTGGAGAAACTTGGCAGAGTTGAAAAACTGTGAGTTTTTCAGGTGCATCTGACTTGAATCCCAGTTTATCCACTTTCCCTAGCTGTGAAACTTCAGAAAGATTACTTAAACCCTTGAAGCTTTGGTTTCTTCATCAGTTAAATATAAGTAAAGAATTGCAAACTCTAAAAGTTGCTATAAGGATTAGGCATGACCTACCTAAAGGACCTAATAAGTGCACACTCCTCAATAATTGGTACTTGTTACTATCTAATAACTGTCATTTTTGAATTACTCTAACCTCTGCTTTGATTTCCTTAGTTTCATTTCTATTCCATACCCTTAAAATTTTTTTTCTGTGTTACTTCATTAAGGACTTGAAGCTCAAATGGCCACAATATATTATATGCAATGAAACCCTTTGGTTCTCTCTTTCTTATACAATTGTGCATCAGGAAATGGGACAATATTCATTAACATGACTGTGCTGTCCTATCCTACAGGTCCCCCTCCCTATCTACCTAAGAGAGTCTTTTCTTGGCCAGTCAGGTCCCTGGATCTTTTGATGCAGAATCAGGACAACTGGTGATGAGGATGGGAAGGTGGCTGTAAATTACCCTGAAAGTTACTTATTATATATATGTATTAAGAACTTCTTTGTTGTGCTTTTAATAGTTTCATATATTTATAAATCTTGTTTCCTTAACAAAATTGTGAGAGTCTCATGAATCCAGTGACTATAATATATACATATACATATACATGGGTGTAAGTATATATACACACGTATACATATACATATATTTGTATCATTCTCAGAGCTTGGAATCTTTGTAACAAGCATTCAAAAATACTTGCTAATTTAAAGTATTTAGAAATACACTTAGAGATTCGTTTCAGTAGAATGAAAAAATGTTGACCCTTACTTAGGGAGATAGTTTATCTCATGTAGAACTCACGAGATACCATTTTTCAGAATGTTTCAAACACTCTTTGGTTACTGTCAAGGATTCCAGAGCTAGATCTGAACACGGGAGAACAACTGCCAATCCTTTTTCCTACTTTCACTCTCCTGCCTTATTTAAAAAATACCCATCCCTGGGGAAATGTGCTTTTCAACTAGCAGGATGGAAGAAAACAATTTTGTATTTTTAGGTGTTTTTCCTATAGAAACTTGAATGAGATGGAAACATATTTCTTTCACTTACGACAAACCATTGAAAAAAACTTTTTGGGGGGTATGGGTATAACTGGAAATTTTATATTTTAAGTTGGACTAAGTAGTCATTTTGAATGAATGCCCCAAAAAACTCCCACCGAAAAACTACACAAAAGTCAATTAAACAACTGTGTAGTCCTTTCCTGCCTGAGGAGTCAGCTGTCTTGTGTTCTGTGGCCAACCTGTGCTGTTGTCCTGCTTTCCACAGTCACACACACTCTTTGCACAGTCAGCTGGCAGTGAGAAGAACAAGGCTACATCCCAAAGAAGGAAAACTACTAAGCAGGCTACTTAAGTTCCAGATTTTACTGCAAACCATGTGGTGATCTAATTCAGGGTCAGAATATCTCCCCAGAACCTGGGAGAAATCCAGGTAGCATGAAAGAGGACAGGGGTAGTAAATGACCCCCATCTGAGGGACCTCTCAGTTTGTCCCTATATAAAATTAGACCAAGGGCCATGGTAGTTGTGTAACTTTACAACCATAGGGATTTTGTGGAAGGAGTGTTTACATTTTTACAGTGTGGTCCTAATAATGGTATTTTCAGGATGCCCAGAGTCTTAGACATAATAATTCATTAGTACGGCTTGAACATGTCAATATTCTGGAGCCACTCCTCATAAAGTGCAAATATCTAGGACACAGTTTTATATTACTATTTACTTTTCAAATTATAGACGACAGTGCTAGAGGAAGAGAGTTACAGTTCTCGCTTTGTGACTATTTTCAGTTGAGCAGGTAGTTTAGGAAATGGCATTCCAAATGAAATCTTACATCACTTATTCTTCCAGCAATTGCTATTAGCAATTTGACTGACTAATATTCATGTTTTTCTAGCTTAAGCAGAAAAATTTAACAGTTCATATTATGGTAGGAAAAAAGGAGAATGAGCCCTGGTGAATCAGACTCCATAGGCCTTTGGAAGAAACACAGTGACTGGTGGAAGACACACCAAAAAGCCTAGGGGGCTACACAGAGGCACGTACCACGGACAGCCAAGCCATTTAAGGGAATGTACTAGCCACACTTTAAAATTAATTTTAAAATAAGGTGGATACCAGCAGGCTTAACTTACATGAGATGAAGAATTTATGCATTTCGGTGACAGAAATCATATTAAGATGTATATAGAATTTTTTTTCCTATTTTTTTCTTGTATCATTTCTATATATGTATTACAGACATTTAGCTACTTCATAAGTATAATTCCAAAATAATACCTTAAATGAAATCTAAAAATTTATTGCATTACATAGTTTGTGTACTCCCTTCCCCGCCCCCCCGCCCCGGAATTTTAGCCATCAATGCCTATGCTTGCACTGTAGATTTCTAATTATAGGGCATATATTATCTCAGAGTGACTAAAAACAGAGCCATCTAGTGGCAAGTAATCTGACTTATAGTCATGTGACTTCAATCTGCAGAAGCTGGGGCCAAGTATTTCAACTCATTATTCAGTTACTTGAATGTCATAGAAAACTGTATGTTAATATGGTATTCGAACACTGTTTGGAGATATTTCCTATGAAATAAGATGTGGGGGCAATACAAGCATTGTTACTGTGTTATACATGAGCTCTGTATAGGCTATTGGGAAGTATTTGCTCAGTGTTGTTTATTTTGGAAATATTCATTTCAGTTAAAGGTTATGTTCTTAATCACTGTTGTATCTGGATTTTTTTCCTCATGACATAATAAGCCATTAGGCTTAATGAGGTTTATTTTTAATTTAAGTAGACAGAGACTTCAAAGAAAAGAGGGCAGGGTTTCAAGTGAGAAAAGATGGCCAAGTTGATACAAAAAGTAGCAAAACAGTGTAGGAAAATATCAACATGTTTTGCATAATCAATCACAGAAAATATGTCAATAAGAGTGAGATCATCTTGAATAGGTACAAATGTAGCTGAAATAAATAATATAAGAAAATGCAGTATAACTCCTAAACTCAACCTATCTCTTAAAAGAAAACATTAAGAGGTAAACCTCTAGTGTCTGAAAATTTCTACAAAATACAATAAAGCAAAAATATTTATTATAGTAGGATATTTGCAATCCTAATATTTAGCCATCTGGAATTATTTTTAAAGGACCATACTATTAAATCTTTTGAAATAGAGAATTTTCCTTTTAATGGGAAATCTGTATTTGATTGTAAAGATGGAACACTGTGTCCTTGGCCCGGCTGTTCTTGAATTGTAGGCTTAACATATAGTAGAGGCTGGGATTCCAGTAAATTTATTTCAGGCATGAAAGCCTGGAGGAATAAATGCATACATGTGAATAGCGGAGTGTAACAATGTGATATCCACTTCTATTGTAATGAATTCCGTATAAGTGATGCCATTAGACTCCTTGTTTTGCTGTTACAATGCTGTGAGAATGGAGTTAAGTCAATGATGACTGTGATTACCTATTGGCAAATCAGACTGCATAATGAGATGCAAAATAGCTCAGTGGCAAGTGTACACAATAAGACGGTCTGCCAAGGGACAGCATTTTGATTTTTTCAAGGAAAGAAAATCATGTACTATACTAAGACAACACGAATCTGTAATACATAGAACAACTTTGAAAGGAGAATCAGAAGTTCAAATATAACTCTAATATTTTTTAAAGGAGACTCTATTTTTCTATTTAGAAGCTATTCAAGAGGTTAGTAAGTGATGGTCAATGCTGCTATACCTTCAGCTAAGCTTGACAGTTTTCAAGATAAATCAGAAAGGTGGCATAGGATTTATGAAAACTGTTAAGATGAATATTTGGTCTCTGGTCATTGAAAGTGTGGATATTCCCAGCTCTACCCACAGATAGTGCTTCTCCTCATAGCTTATGGCTGAAGTTCTGGGAAGGCTGAAGACTTCAGAAAAGATGCAGTGGAAAGATGAAAAGTTGTGGATGAATTGTTGTTGGCATTTTCTCTGCCAGAAATCTCTAGAGATTTCATTCTTTTTTCCCTAGGATCCATAACCTTCTAAATGACAGTTCTAAGTCTCTTCAGTTTTTATTTTATCAGTAACGTTAAACACTTGAAAAATCCTGGGGTAGCAGTTGAGACAATAGGAAGAATTTAAGGGATGGTATTTTAGGGGAGTCATGCATCTCTATGGTATGTGTGGAAATGAAGTTGAGCATTTCCTAATGACTGTCTGATTGATATTGGTAATTAAATTTTGATAGCTGTAATTTTAAGTTGGATTTTAACAAACTTAAGCTTGTTAAACTAAAGCTTGATGTTAACAAGCTTAACATTTTAAGCTTGTCTGTCGATAGGAAATGTTTGTAATGCTTTTCTAGTCCTCACCATTCTTACCAAACTTCTATGCACATTTTAAAGTCATAGTATTATAGAATCATAAATAATCTTGTCTTACACACTGAGGTGCAGGAGCTAAGTAGCTTGTCTAATATCACACACATAGAAGATATAAATGTTTCTGACTAGAGGAGAAAAGTAGAAAAATAGCTATAGAGTTCCAAAAAATTTCAACATTCAAATAGTAGTTTTGTCAGAGACTTTACCTAGCATGATTTTAAAACTTCATTCACATAATCCAAATATTACTGGCTTAACTTTAAAAGTTCTGTTGTGTGGAAACCAGTCTGATATTTCAGAAATTCCAATATCTTGTTTAGGATTAAAACAGTCCCATCAAAAAGAATATAAGAGTAAATTAGAGAAGAGAATATCAGGGCTATTTTAGAATGAAATGTACATCTATAGTAATTATTTCAAATGTTTAATGCTTTAATTATTCAGAAATTTTAATGCTTATGATAACATTTCCTTACATGATGAAGCTATTTAGACAATGTAATATCTAGATGATAATCAAAATATTTTTAAATGTAAGATTTTTAAATATAATTTTCGCCATAAGAAGATAATCATCTCAAAATTCTGAAGTCTGAAATGGGTTTCACTGCGTGTCAGCAGGGCTGTATTCCTTCTGGAGGCCCTAGGGGAGAATCTGTTTCCTTGCCTTTTCCAGCTTCTAGAGGCTGCCCCACATTTCTTGACTTGAGGCTGGTCCCTTTCTCCCTCTTCAGAGCCAGCAATGACAGGATGAGTCCTTCTCACATTGAATGACTCTGACTCCTCTTCCTTCTTCCTGTCTCCTTCCAAGACCTTGTGATCATATTGAGCCCACGTGGAAAATACAGAATAATCTCCCTACTTCAAAGTCAGGTAATTAGCTACTAAACAACAAATGGATCACTGAGGAAGTCAAAGAGGAAATAAAAAAATACCTGTAGACAAATGAAAACAAAAACATGATGATCCAAAACCTATGGGATGCAGCAAAAAGAGTTTTAAGAGGTACAACCTTACCTCAGAAAACAAGAAAAATCTCAAATAAATAACCTAACTTTACACCTAAAGGAACTAGAGAAAGAAGAGCAAGGAAAACCCAAAGTTAGTAGAAGGAAAGAAATCATAAAGATCAGAGCAGAAATCAGTGAAAAAGAGACTAAAAAAACAATAGAAAAGATCAATGAAACTAAAAGCTGGTTCTTTAAAAAAAAAAAAAAAAAGATAAACCTTTAGCCAGACTTAACAAGAAAAAAATAAGAGAGAGGGCCCAAATCAGTAAAATCAGAAATGAAGAAGGAGGAGTTACAACTAAAACCACAGAAAAGCAAATGATCATATGAGACTACTGCAAGCAACTATAGGCCAATAAAATGGACAACCTAGAAGAAATGGACAAATTCTTAGAAAGGTACTATCTCCCAAGACTGAACCAGGAAGAAATAGAAAATATTAACAGACCAGTACTGAAATTGAATCAATAATTTAAAAACTCCCAACAAACAAAAGTCCAGGACTATATGCCTTCACTGGTGAATTCTACCAAACATTCAAAGAAGAGATAACACCTATTCTTCTGAAACTCTTCCGAAAAATTGCAGAGGAAAGAACACTACTGAACTAATTCTATGAGGTCACCATCATCCTGATATCAAAATCAGACAAAGATATCACACAAAAAAGAAAATTACAGGCCAATATCACTGATGAACATAGATGCAAAAATCCTCAGCGAAATATTAGCAAATTGAATCTGACACTACATTAAAAGGATCATTACCATGATCAAGTGGGATTGATTCCAGGGTTGCAAGATTCAAAATCTGCAAATCAATCAATGTATTACACCACAGTAACACACTGAAGAATAAAAACCATATGATCATCTCAGTAGATGCAGAAAACGCTTTTAATAAAATTCAACATCCATTTATGAAAAAAACTCTCCAGAAAGTGGGCATAGAGGGAACTTACCTCAACACAATAAAGGTCATACATGACAAACCCACAGCTAACGTCATACTCAATGGTGTAAAGCTGAAAGTATTCCCTCTAAGATCACGAACAAAACAAGGATGCCTACTCTTGTCACTTTTATTCAACATATCAATAGTTTTGGAAGTCCTAGCCACAGTAATCGGAGAAGAAAAAGAACTAAAAGGAATCCAAATTGGAAAGGAAGAGGTAAAACTGTCACTCTTTGCAACTGACATGATACTATATGCAGAAAATCCTAAAGACACTACCAGAAAACTACTAGAGCTCATCAGTGAATTTAGTAAAGTTGCAGGATATGAAATTAATATATAGAAATGTGTTGCATTTCTACACACTAACAATGAAATATCAGAAAGAGAAATTAAGGAAACAATCCCATTTACCATAACATTAAAAAAAAATACCTAGGAATAAACTTACCTCAGGAGGCAAAAGACCTCTACTCTGAAAATAATAAGACACTGATGAAAGAAATTGAAGACAACACAAATAGATGGAAAGATATACCATATTCTTGGATTAGAGGAATTGATATTGTTAAAATACTACTTAAGGCAATCTACAGATTCAATGCAGTTCCTATCAAAATACCAATGACATTTTTCACAGAACTAGAGCAAATAATTTAAAAATTTGTATGGAAACACAGAAGACCCTGAATAGCTAAAATAATCTTGAGAAAGAAGAACAGAGCTGGAGGAATCACACTCCCTGACTTCAGACCATAGTACAAAGCTACAGTAATCAAAACAGTATGGTACTGGCACAAAACCAGGTACATAGATCAATGGAACAGGACAGAGATCCCCGAAATAAACCCACACATTTATGGTCAATTAATCTATGACAATGGAGGCAAGAATACATGAGGGAGGAAGACAGTCTCTTCAAAAAGTGGTGCTGGGAAAACTGGACAGCTACATGTAAAGGGATGAACTTAGAACATTCTCTAACATCATATACAAAAATAAACTCAAAATAGATTAAAGAGCTAAATGTAAGACCAGATACTTTTAACACTCCTAGAGGACAACATAGGCAGAATACTCTGACATAAATTGAAGCAACAGTTTTTTGGATGTGTTTCTTAAAGTAAAGGAAATAAAAACAAATATAAGCAAATGGGACCTAATTAAACTTAAAAGTTTTTGCACAGCAAAGGAAGCCACCCACAAAACAAAAAGACAACATCCTGAATGGGAGAAAATATTTGCAAATGATATGACTGATAAGGGGTTAATATCCAAAATACATAAACAGCTCCTATAACTCAACATCAAAAAAACCCAAAAAATACCAATTAAAAAAATGGACAGAAGACTTGAATAGACATTTTTCCAAAGAACACATACAGATGGCCAAAAGGCACATGAAAAGATATTCAACGTCACTAATCATCAGAGAAATGCAAATCAAAACCACAATGAGATATCACCTCACACCTGTCAGAATAGCTATCATCAAAAAGTCTACAAATAACAAATGTTGGTGAGGATGTGGAGAAAAAGGAACCCTTGTACACTGTGGGGGGATATGTAAATTGGTGCAGCCACTGTGGAAAACAGTATGGCAGTTTCTGAAAAAACTGAGAATAGAACTACCATATGACCCACCAATTCCAATCCTGGGTATATATCTGAAAAAACCAAAAACACTAATTCAAAAGATACATGCACTTCAAATGTTCATAGCAGCATTATTTACAACTGCCAAGACATGGAAACAACCTAAGTGTCTGTCAACAGATGAATGGATAAAGAAGATGTGGTATGTATACAATGGAATACTACTCAGCCATAAAAAAATGAAATTGCGAAATTTGCAGGATGGACTTGGAGAGCATTATGCTAATTGAAATGAGTCGGACAGAGAAAGGCAAATATTGTATGATATCAGTTATATGTGGAATCTAAAAAATACAACAAACTAGTGAGTATGACAAAACAGAAACAGACTCATAGATACAGAGGACAAACTAGTGGTTACCAATGGGAGGGGGAGGGGCAACATAGGCTTGGGGGAATTGGAGGTACATACTATTATTGGGTGTAAGATAGACCCAAGGATGTATTGTACAACATGAGGAATATAGCCAATATTTTGTAATATTGTAATGGAAATATTATAATATTTTAAATGGAAAGTAACCTTAAAAGTTGTATAAAAGTAGAAAATTAAAAAAATTATTATTATCAACTTAAGCTTTTCTAGTTAATGAGACACTATACTTTTCATTTAGGGAGCTGAGATGATGAAATATATGGTGAAAGGCTGTGTATAGCTGGGTCAGTTATTAATTCAGAGGCATGTCAAATAAGAAATACTAATAAGGTAGGAGAAGAGATGAGTTGGGCTGGGTTCTGCTTGTGCTCCTAGGGGCAAATTGATCTGTTTGATCCATTGGGCCACTGCTAAGACTGGCCAGTATATTGCAAATCTGAATTACATCCCAAAGTTCATCTTTTTTCTAAATCAATAGTTATAAAAATGCTACCTAAACATCATAAAATAGTTTTTTAAATGGAAGTAAAATTTTCTCTCATTTTGATAAGTGATATTGGTACTAACCCTTTTTTCTCCCTAGATGCTATAAATAAAAGGTGGAATGAAAGTGTGCAGTTGTATGATTTCTGTACTTCTTAACTTTGTAATTCAGTAGCTAATGTGAGATCCTAGACTTGAATGTTGTCTCTTCTGCTTCTTCTGCCCAATTTACTTGATTATTTAACAAACTGACAGAGAGCCCAAGGCTTGATCACATCATGGAAAGGTGATAGGACTATAGTTGTATTTCAAAGTGCATGAGACTTGCATTTACCAGGGCAGGAGAGAAAGCAGGAATTTAAAAAGTGATGGAAACTAAAAGAGGAAAAGAAAAGCAAGATATATATATATATATATATATATATATATATATATATATATATATATAGCATATATTTTAAAAAGTGAGTAAAAACAAAAATGTGAAGATACTGCAAGCTGATATAGATCAACAAAAACAATGGAGCAGAGAAAAAAGTCACAGAGGAAAATGAAAGTTAAACAGAAGTGCAGAAACTTAAGAGAGTTTGAGGAAAAACAGATGTAGGAGAAAAAAAAGTACAAACGCTCAACACTGGGCAATGCAAGAGTAAGTCCAGTAAAATGGTGGAGTAACTGTGAGCCAGAAACACAAGAAAGGTTAAAATAATGTTTGCTTTGCTTAGCCTTAATAACAGGAAAGGGACTTACTGCCTTCTTATAGTTTTTAATCCAAAAATAAAAATGTGTGGCCAGTTCTACAAAGCCTAAGACAATAACAACCACTTGCCCTTAAAAATTTCTACTTACTCAAAAAAAACAGATAGTAAATATCGTCATTTGGAAGAGTTCTTTTGCAGTTATTACTATGATTATATGTTAATTACTATGTTAATATGAGTATGTTATTATGTTTTTTAAATGAGTAGAGATGAAAAATTTCAAATATGCAAAATTACCATGCAGTGTAATAACCCTGTTAAGAGATGGATACATATAGTTTGGCATGAAACTTGGTGAAGCACATTAATTGAGATGGATGTGAAGCAATGAGCCCTGTCTGCCTGGGCAAAGTAGAGATGTATCCTGCTTGCAGGAAGAGAGATGGATTAAATGACATTTTTGGGTCCCTTCTGGTCTTAAAGTGACCATTAAGATTACAATCTGCAAACACTCCATTTTCCAGCTGGTGGACCAATTAGTTCTTCTCTGCTTTGAAAATAAAGTTAACTTTCAATTATCTGCACTAATTAGGGAGAAGTGGTGTGGGATAGCTAAACCAAAATGGTGGCAAGTCCAAAAATAATTTTATTTTTCTTTGAAGGGGTTTTGTAGTTACATGTAAAGTGGTGTTTAGGAAGTTCTGAATATACACAGCTTTTCAGACAAAATGAAGTCTTTGGTATCAGTGACCTTCTATAACTTTATCCTCTTTTAGAGGCTAATAGAGTGTTGCATGTATTTAAGAAATGTTTGTTGAGTTGAAATTGAAAACGCACTGCCAGACCTGACCACTGAGCTTCCTAATCTTGCATCATGATCAGTCTCTCTCCTGCTTCCCATTCCAAGTGGGGAATGAACTACAGTTGACCTTTGAAAGACATGGGGGTTGGGGTGCTGACCCTTCGCAATGGAACATCCTAGCATAACTTTATAATTGGCCCCCCGAACCCACAGTTCCATATCCTTCAATTCAACCAACGTGGATAATGTATTACCATAGTATTTAGTTTCAAAAAATGTATAAGTGGACCTGCACAGTTCAAACCTGTGTTGTTCAAGGGTCAACTGTGTATTATTGCTCATGGATAGAACAGTGGTGGCTGAAAGTACAGTAATCTTCACTACCAGCATTTGGGCTTAAAAAAGTGACTTCTCCAGCTTTTGCTGTTCTTCAAACATGACAAACATGTACCTTCTTCAGTGTTTTTCTACTTATCACTCCTTCATTCTGGAAGGTTCTTTCCTTGGATATGTATATGGCTTTCAATTAACTCTTTAGGAATCTGTTCAAATGTCACCTTCTTTAAACTTCTTATATAATAGAATTATACACACCCCAGTCACTATCTCTTCATTTTATCTTTCTTTGTAACAAGTGTCATCTTCTGATTATCTGACATGCTGTTTACTGATTTATTTGTTTGTTGTCTGTCTCCATACATTAGTATATGTTTTCTGAAGGCGAGAACTCTATTTTGATCACCTGTGTATCTTTAGTATGTAGAACAATATATGTACGTAATAGGTAATCAAATATCTGTATATATGAAGCAGAAGTGAAAAAGGTACCATTTATTAAACATGCTGCCTGCTTCCCACTTGCAAGGGACAGGGTGAGTCAATTAGGAGTGCTGCCTGTTATCTCCATGTTACAGCTGAGTAAATTGTGTACCAAAGACATTAAGGTTGAAGGCCATCTAGCTGAATCAGAAACCCCAAATCATATCTGTCTGGCTCCTGGGTGATAGGACATACTGTATAAATTTACTTTCTTGAAGGCTTTGGAGGGCATAAAAGTTTGGTGACGGAATCTGAGGAGCAGAGTGAGCAGAATGGCCCTAGGATGGTGTGAGGTAGCACGGCAAGAGGGAGAACTTTTGTGAAGCAGACATGCAAAAGTCATAGCCTAGGACACAGCAATGTTCATCGTTCAGCAGACTGAAGATAGAGGCAAAGCCATAACAAGGAAGTCTAATTATACAGTCCAAAGCCTGAGGTATCAGGTGAGGTCAAGATGCCTAGGGTAAAATAGGGCAATACTAAGGCTGAAAATGATGCCAAGATACTAGGGGCCAGCTTCTCTGTGATGTGTGTGGCCTGTTGGTGAATTTGAAGGCTTATGGATGGCTTACAGCCAGATATAGAACTGTCAAAACACTCCTTTGTAGTATTAGCTCCCCATTCACTCAATGATTACTCCTATGGCCATCTGCCCGTCATGTAAACATATTGTTCTTTCATGTTGCTCTGCTGGCAGTAAGGGCCTATGCAACCCGTCTACCTGTGATTCCTAATGTGCAGAGTGGTGTTGCATCACTAAGTCTCATCTTGTTTACTTCTGGTTACCTGGCAGGGCTATATTATGACTGAGAACCTTTGCCTTTGTGGGCCCCTTCCTCCATAAAATATTAAAAATTATATTTTATGACTGTGTTGGTCTAAAGATGAATAAATTAATATTATATAGCAAAATTTTCTTTAACCTAAAAGTTTATTTTTTTTCTTCTGATTTTAAAAGAAATTAAAACATTTTTGTGGTGCCCTAAAAAGTGTTGTGGGTCTTAGGCACTGTGTCTACAGTGGGTAAGTAGTAAGGCAGCCTTCGTTTATGAGCTGCCTAGTTGCTTTAAATATAAAATAATTATGTGACATCCTTAGTTATGGTAACCCTTGGACTTTAAATGACCTGATCATGATTGAAACAAGTGCATATGGCATTATCCTATCTAGCTACAGTCAATTTTTGTCAGTATAGGATATCTAAAAATACCTACCGTGGTTCTCTCAGCTTACTTAGAAAAAGGTGAAATATTAGTGCTTATTCCTGAAACCCATTAGATTGTGTAATACAATTTTAGTTCTCCTTATGTTTATGGCCCTACAGTGCCAGCAGAGTGATTGATAATTCCATGCAGGAAAACTAAGAAATTAAAGCTAAAAGATACTTTTTTTCCTGGAAAAGCCAGGAACCACCAAAATAAAGATTACTTAAGAAGATGTTCGAATTTCCTGAAATTGCTGGAAAGGGGTTGTATAGTTGTAGTAATAACAATAATGATAATTAATCGTCAGCATCATCCAACCACCATATGTTGAGTTCCTAATATGTTTCAAGCGCTAAACTATTTAATGTATATTTTTTGTTTTAAAACAAATCAATCCTAACTGGTGGTTACTATTATCAATCCTCATTTATGGGTGAGGATTATAGAGGTTAAATAACTTTTTCATTGTCTATGTTTGGGAAAACCAGGACTCAACTAATTTTATGTAATGCAAGCAACTATGCTTTTAGCCTCATTTATCTATTATTTCTCTATGGCTTCTTAGAGTTATAAGAGAATTCCTTGGAACTTTGATAATTTTGATGCAGCCATGATGAGTTTGGTGGGAAAAACTCCAACTAGAAGGGGTGCTTAATCGAGTAGATGCTTGGGAGCACTGAGGGGACTTGCTAAAAATGTGATTATTTGATTTGACCTCTGTCAAATAATTGTGGGTTCTCTGAGAAAGAGGAGGAATAAAATGTTTTCATTTCTCTCATTGCCTGAACTGTCTCCAAAACAATCTTTCTGCTAAAAAAGAAACTCATTTTTAAATTATTTTTTTTGGAAAGTATAACAAGAAACATTTGCCCTAATACATGGACAATTTTTATTTAGACAACATGTATTCACTGAAAGTCAATTATGAGCATGATGCTGTGCTAAACATGAAGGGGAATGCCTCCATTGCAGTAATATTATTATGCTCTAAATCTGCATTATTCAACAGACATATAATGTGAGCCACAAATGTAATTTAAAAATTCCTAGTAATCGCATAAAAAATGAAAAGAAACAAATGAAATTATTTTAATAATAAATTTAAACTAATATGCTATAATTTTGACATGTAATTAACATGAAAATTATTGATATATTTTACATTCTTTTTTTTGTATGAAGTCATCAAATTTTAGTGAATATTTTACATTCAGATCACATCACAATCAGAATGACAAATTTTCATTAGAAATGCTTAAGATAAACTTGTATTTCATAAAATCAGTAGTTGCAAAAGTAGATTCATGTGCCAACATTGCTTCAAACATACTTGAAAGGTTTCTAATAGTTAAATTATCAATTAAAATTTAATTTAGATTAATTAAAATTAAATGAAAAACTTACTTTCTCAGTTGAACCAGTCACATTCCAAGTATTCGATATTCATTTGTTGTCAGTGGCTATTGTATTAGACAATGCACACCTTAGAAGTTCTATATAGCATATGTAGTTTCAGTGAATCCCACTTACAGGGCTTATTCCATTTATTGATTGGCAATTTGCACACCAAAGCCATTTTCTGTATTCAGGGTCCCGACTATTCCATCCATTTGGTGTAAACTAGTTAGATAATTTTGTCCAATGTTTTATTTTGTGTCTGATTAGATAGCAAAAGATAGTTCAAAACAAAAGCATCCATACTTAAAAACTATTACGTTTATTTATTTATTTATTGGCTGAGTGGCTTGCGGGATCTTAGTTCCCTGAACAGGGATTGAACCCAGGCCACAGCAGTGAAAGCATCAAGTCTTAACCCCTGGACTGCCAGGGATTTCCCTATTAAGTTTATTTTAATCTTACTTGAATCCTGTACATTTCCCCTCTCTTATCAGTCCTTATTGTTGCTACTTTCCACATTTAGAAACAGGAGAACATAGGTAGGGTTATGAATCAAAATAATTTTAGATACTTTTTTTATCACCCTCAGAATCCTTTAAATGCCATTGGCAATCTCCAGTTATTAGCAGCATAAATATTATCCATTATTAGAAAGTGAAATAAGTGAAAACATTGTTTTCTTAGATATTATTCTTTTGGGCTTTGACAAATGCTATTTTTGGGTTCTTTGAGATGATGTTACTTATGAATGTGTTTGCCTTTTGATTAGTGCTTTTAATGACTAAAACTCCTGGATGGTATTCAAGATGGGAGGGATTCAAGGTTGTTGGAGGCTGAACATGGAATGCTGTGGTGTATAGGACGTCAGGCACTGGAAGGATAGTAACTGAATAAGCAATATCAGTGTGCTGTATGGAACATTATATGTTGTACAATACTATAAATACAGGGGACAATAATGCAATGCTAGTAGCATGAATAAACAATCTGGGACTGGTGTATGACTGATATGGTTTTCACTAGCTTCATTCATTAGCTCCAGTCAGTCATTGACTTGACTTTAGTGTCTGATATTAGTTTACCCTTAGTTGGGAAGATTCTGTGTATTTGGACTGGTTGTAAGACATTTCAGCTTCTCAGTTAGGTCAAGGCATCCTGAAGTCATCCCAATTTATTGGAGGACTGCTAGAGGGATTACAGAATCAGTTCTATATTTTGCAGGAGCTGAATAAGAACAACAACAAATAAAAAAATTAAGACCAAGGACAAAAGGGCCTGATGACTTAGGCCTATGTGGTCTGAAACTTTGTGAATTTGGGTGGTACTCTGGGAAATAAAAATGGCTGTGCCTTGCTGCTTTATATTCCTTGTCTTTTCAAGAATGGCAAATCTCAAACTAGGTAATTGGGGACATTTTTTCAGATAGAATTGGTATAGTATTATCGTTCCCACCACTCCCCCTTACCCTACTGCCTGACTATTGATGTCACTGTTGTGAGCACTATGAAACTTCTTAAATTACTCCCTGAAAGATCCACCTTTTTATCTTGAAAGCCTAGCCTGAGTTTTCTGTCTTTGCTGGATGAAGGTATTTAACCTCTACCATAAGTCTTCTCTTTTTCTAAGCATTCCCTGGATAGCTTCAGTGTTTCTTGAGGGATTTGGAAGATCAGACTGCTTAGTGACCTAGCGTGTGTGTCATTCGCTTCTCCTATAAGAACTTTCAACTACTTCAGTTGTTTCACAGTCTTTGTTGATTTTAATATTACACTTTAATTTTTATATTAATGCATTCTTTGTAATAAGAGGTCTTTATTTTAATGGAAATAAGCAGAAAAAGCCAGAAAACATGGTGGTGGGAGTAGTTTCACTGCCTTTGGACACTCTGTGTCTCCATATCTAGAAAATGCAATGTTATCTGATTTTTAAGGATATAAAACTTTAATTTTCACTACTTTTTGGTAGAGGTGTTGGTTGATTGACACTCTACTATTAGTGCAAGACTTAAAGTTGTCCCTAAAATTGAGAAAGCGTGTAAGAGCAGTGGTACCCAATGCATAAAGTCACAGAGGAATTCTCAGTATAACAGGATGCTACTAAATTTCTATAATTATAACATGAAATTTTAATTCTGGTTTCATGCACCCTTGTATAAATACCAGGAGGATATCGTTATATAACATGCCCATGTACAAGTTATCAGAATACTAATATTTCTTAAAGGCTTGAAAATTAAATTTATTTAATTAAAAAAATTCCAAGTAGCAGAATATATCACCAAACAAAAAAAAAGACATATAATTAAGAAATTAAATGTGAAAAATTTCAATAAATTTGATATATAGATGCTATATCAACAAAGATACCAAGAATGTGAAATTAAGAAAAAGATGGAAGACTAAGTGAATGGATATTTATGAAGTGTAAGTTTTTCTTAATACCAAACCTGGAGAACCTATTAGAAAAGATTTTGAACATTACCTAAAGTCTATGAAAGTGCATTCTAATATAGAGATGCAAAGCAGAAAATGAAAATATACTGACTGAAGAGGAGGGAGTGCCAGTTTGTTTCATTTTGAGGAGGGTTATTCTTTTGAGCACTGAATTTTTATGCAGGAATTTTATCCAGTTTAAGCTATCTGTGATGGTAGGTTGCTCATGAGATTTCATCTGGATTTCCAAGAAAAAAAAGTACTTAACTTTTATGAGCATGGGCAGAGTGGAAATCTCTGTTCTTTATAAATTGAGTGAAGGGGCACAGACATCACTGTGGTTTAATTTTACCACATGACCATAACAACTACTGATGGGAGGGAAAGATTCTAGTAGAATTGGAAAAACCCACTGTAGCATTCCCAGCATCTGATAAGCTAATCATCATGGGGGATATTATCTCACATGCTGGCAGTGATGCTGAAATGTGCAGAAATATCATCAGAATTCATAGAACTGCAGAATAAAATTGAAGTGGTCTTTTTGTGTTTAGGAAATGTGCCCAAATCAATTTGAATTAACACCATCTTTAGCTTACACATGAGAAAGAAAGGCTGTTTAAAGGCTTTTCAGTATGGCCTTTAAAAAATTGGGTGTTACTGTTTTATAATGGAGTGGGAAAGCAGTCTATATGTGACACTGAATATGAGATTGACCACTGCTTGATGTACCAAGTTCTTAGGTGTATGGGATGGAAGAACTGAATCAAGAGCAGATTTCTAAGACATAGAGAAAACATTTTGTGAACATCCTGGAGGATAAAGACTTGGACAAAGCGATCTGAAATAACACTGTGAGTGGTACGTCACCATGAGAATATGTTTCTTTGAAAGATCTACCAAAAGATTACACACTATAAAGGCATTCAAATGAATGACTGATGAGAATGATTCTCCACCTGCTAAAGCAATGAGCTCTTTGGCAACATGTCATATCAGATCCAGATAGAAGGGACTCTTATGGCAGTCTGTATAGTACAAAAAAAAAAAAAAAATCAAGGTGGTACCAAGGTTGAAGGGAAGGGATTTAGGAGAATGAAGATTATGAAGATTCTTGTTTTTTTTTAAATAAATTTATTTAGTTAGTTTTGGATGCATTGTGTACTTTGTTGCTGCATGTGCACTTTCTCTAGTTGTGGTGAGCGGGGACTACTCTTCCTTGCATTGCGCAGGCTTCTCACCGTGGTGGCTTCTCTTGTTGCGGAGCATGGGTTCTAGGCACGCGAGCTTCAGTAGTTGTGGCACACAGGCTTAATTGCTCCGTGACATGTGGGATCTTCCCGGAACAGGACTCGAACCCATGTCCCCTGCATTGGCAGGCGGATTCTTAACCACTGCACCACCAGGGAAGTCCCTATGAAGATTCTTAATATTCAACTATATTAAGAGAGAAATAAAGGGCATTTATCAATCAATAAAGAGTGCAGATTGAGTCACCCTTATGAATAAGAAGTTCTGAGGAATGTCTTGATTTTCTCTGACATAAGAAGAAAATGCCCCCAGATTTCAAGATAACAGATAGCATTCAACACCAGATTTGAGAAAGTTGATTATATAATTTTTCAAAATTGTGGTAAAAAACACATAATATGAGATTTACCCTCTTAAGAAATTTTTAAGTGTACATTACAGCATTGTTAACTATAAGCATAATGTTATATAGCAGATCTCTAAAAATTTCTCACCTTGCATGACTGAAACTTTATACCCATTGAACAGCAACTCCTCTTTTCCCCCTCCCCTTAGCCTCTGGCAGAGACCATTCTACTCTTAGCTTCAATGAGTTTGACTATTTTAGGTACCTCATATAAGAAGAATTATGCAGTGTTATTCTTCTATGACTGGCTTATTTTATTTAGCATAATGTCCTCAAGATTCATCTATGTTGTAGCATATGACAGGATTTCCTACCTTGTATGGCTGAATTCCATATTGCCATCATATACGTACATATTCCCTTGTATGTATATACCACATTTTCTTTATCCATTCATATGTCGATGGCCATCTAGGTGGTTGTGAATAGTGCTACAATGTGAATAGTGCTGCAGTGAACATGGTTAAACACATATGTCTTTGAGGTCCTAATTTCAATTCTTTTGTATAAATACTCAGAAGTGGGATTGTTGGATCATATGATAGTTCTCTTTTTAATTTTTCAAGGAAACTCCATATTATTTTCCATAGAGACTGCACCATTTTACGTGTCCACCAACAGCACAAGGATTCCAGTTTCTCCAAATCCTCACCAACACTTGTTATTTTCTCTCTCTGTGTGCATGTGTTTAACTAATAGGCATCCTAACTTAACTAATAGGCATCCTTCAAATAGGCATTTGAAGAAATGTTTATTCAAGTCTTTTGCCCAGTTTTAATTGGGTCATTTGCTTTTTTGCTATTGAGTTGTAGGAGTTCCTTATATATTTTGGATATTAACCCTTTGTCAGATATATGGTTTGCAAATATTTTCTCCCATTCTGAAGATTGCATTTTCACTCTGTTGATTGTTTCCCTTGCTATGCAGAAGCTTTTTAGTTTGATGCAGTTGCACTTGTCTATTTTTGCTTTTGTCGACTGTGCTTTTGGTGTCATATCCAAGAAATCATTATCAAGATCAGTGTTGTGAAGATTTTCCCCTATGTTTTCATCTAGGAGTTTTATAGTTTCATTTTATAGTCTTACATTTAAATTTTTGAACTGCTTTTTGCGTATGGTATAAGACAAGGGTTCAAATACATTGCTTTGCATGGGGATATCCAGTTTTCTCAAAACCATTTATTGAAGAGATTATCTTTTCTCCGTTGTGAATTCTTGACACCTCTGTTGAGGATCAGTTGACTGAATATGCATAGGTTTATTTCTGAGCTCTTTATAGTGTTCCATTGGTCTATATGTCTGTCTCTATGCCAGTATAATACTGTTTTAATTATTGTAGCTTTGAAATATGTTTTGAAATAAGGAAGTGTGATATTTTCAGCTTTGCTTTTCCATGTGGTTCCATGTGAACTCTATGATTTTAATTTCTGGAAAAGATGCCGTTGGGATTTTGATAGGGATTGTATTGAATCTGTAAATTACTTTAGGTAATGTGAACATTTTAACAATGTAAAATCTTCCAACCATGAACACAGGATGACTTTCCATTTATTTACATCTTCTTTAATTTCTTTCAGTAGTGTTTTTTTAGTTTTCAGTGTGCAAGTCCTTTGCTTTCCTTATTAACTTTATTCCTATGTATGTTATTCTTTTTGATGCTGTTGTAAATGAGGTTATTTTCTTGATTTCCTTTATAGATCATTTTTTATTAGTGTATAAAAATACAACTTATTTTGGTTTGTTGATTTTGTATCCTAAAACTTTGCTGAATTCCTTTATTAGTTCTAACAGTGGTTTTTGTTTTTGTTTTTGGTGTGGAGTCTTTAGAGTTTTCTACATACAAAATTATGACGTCCTTGAACAGAAATAACTTTACTTCTTCCTTTCTGATTTGGATGGCTTTATTTCCTCTTCTTGCCTAATTGCTTTGGCTAGTATATTAAGTACTATATTGAATAGAAATGGCCTTATTCCTGATAATAGAGGAAAAGCTTTTAGTTTTTCACTATTGAGTATGATGTTAGCTGTCGGCATTTCATATATAGGCTTTGTTATGTTGAGGTAATTTTCTTTTATTCCTAGTTTGTTGAGGATTTTTGTTATGAAATGGTGTTGAATTTTTTCAAATGCTTTTTCTGCATCTGTTGAGATGATTATATAATTTTTATCCATTGTTCTGTTAATGTGGTTCATTAAATTGATTGATTTGTGTATGTTGAACCATCCTTGCCTCCCAGGGATAAATCCCACTTGATCAGGGTTTATAATCCTTTTAATGTGCTATTGAGATCAGTTTGCTAGTATTTTGTTAATGATTTTTGCATCTGTGTTCACCAGGGGTATTGTGAGCAGTTTTTTTTTAAAAATAAATTTACTTATTTATTTATTTATTTTTGGCTGCGTTGGTTCTTTGTTGCTGTGCGTGGGTTTTCTCTAGTTGTGGCAAGCGGGGGCTATTTTTCGTTGTGGTGCACAGGCTTCTCATTGCGGTGGCTTCTCTTGTTGTGGAGCATGGGCTCCAGGCATGTGAGCTTCAGTAGTTGTGCCACGTGGGCTGAGTAGTTGTGGCTTATGGGCTTAGTTGCTCCATGGCATGCAGGATCTTCCTGCACCAGGGCTTGAACCCGAGTCCTCTACATTGACAGGCGGATTCTTAACCACTGTGCCACCAGGGAAGTCCCCAGTTCTTTTCTTATAGTGTCTTTGGCTTTCATACAGGGTAATGCTGGCCTCATAAAATGAGTTTGGGACTGTTCCTTCCTATATATTTTTTGGCAAAAGTTTGAAGATTGACATTAATCCTTTTTTGAATGGTTGGTAGAGTATACTAATGAAGCCATCTGATCCTGGGCTTTTCTTTGTTGGGAATTTTATGATTACTGATTATATCCCCATACTAATTATAGGTCTATTCAGACTTTATATTCTTAACAATTTAGTCTTGGTAGGTTGTATGTTTCTAGGAATGTATCCATTTCTTTTAGGTTATCCAGTTTGTTGGCATATAGTTGTTCATAGTAGTCTTTTATAATCCCTTTTATTTCTGTGGCATCAGTTGTTATGTCTCTTCTTTCATTTCTGAATTCATTTATTTGAATCTTCTCTCTTTTTTCTTAGTCTAGCTAAGGTTTTGTCAGTTTTGTTAATCTTTTAAAAAATCCAACTTTTAGTTTTGTTAGTGTTTTTCTAGTCTTTTTATTTCTGCTTTAATCTGTTATTGCCTCCCTTCTGCTAACTTTGGGCTAATTTTGTTCTTTTTCTTCCTCCTTGAGGTGTAAAGTTAGGCTGATTATTTGAGAACTTACTTCTTTTTTAACTATGGGAATTTATTGCTATAAACTTGCCTCTTATTACTGTCCCATAAGTTTTGGTATGTTGTATTTTTGTTTTCATTTTTCTCAAGATATTTTCTAATTCTCCTTTTGGTTTCTTCTTTGACTAACTGGTTATTCAAGCTTATGTTGTTTAATTTCTACATATTTGTGAATTTTCCACATTTCTTTCTGCTATTAATTTCTAGTTTCATTCTATTGTGATCAGAAAAGATACTTCATATGATTTAAGTCTTCTTAAATTTGTTAAGACTTGTTTTGTGACCTAACATGTGATGTATCCTGGAAATTGTTCTGCATACACTTGAAAAGAATGTGTATTCTGCTTCTGGGGGTGGAATGTTATATGTATGTCTGTTAGGTCCATTTGAGCTATAGTGTTGTTCAGGTCTTCTATTTTCTTATTGATCTTTTGTCTGGATGTTCTATTCATTAGTTAAAGTATAATTTGAAATCTTCTACTATTATTGTGTTTTTGTCTTTTTCTCCTTTGAGTTATGTCAATGTTTGCTTCATATATTTAGGCTGTCTGATGTTGAGTGTTTCTATATAATTGTTCTATTTTCCTGGTGAATCAACACTTTTTATCATATAATGTCCTTTATCTCTTGTGACAGTTTTTGACCTAAGTCTATTTTGTTTGATGTAAGTATGGCCAGCCCTGCTCTCTTTGGTTAATACTTGCATGGAATATCTTTTTCCATCTGTTTACTTTAGTCCCTTGCAAGCAGCATATTTTTGATCTTTTTTTTTTAATCCATTCAGTTACCTGTGTCTTTTGATTGGAGAGATTAATAATTTACCTTTAAAGTAATTACTGATAGGGAATATTGCAAATTTCTTAATTGCTTTGTGTTTGTTATAGCTCTTTTGTTTCTTTTAATCTCTTGCTGTCTTTGTGTTTTGCTGATTTTTTGTGTTGATATACTTTGATTCCATTCTCATTTTCTTTTGTGTATTATCTGTAGGTGTTTTCTTTTTGGTTATCATGGGGCTTATATAAAACATCTTATAGGTACTACAGTGTATTTAAGCTGTTAACAACTTAAATTCAATTGCATATGTAACCCCTACACTTTTACCACTCCTCCTTTATATTATTTGTGTCACAAGCTACATATTTTTATATTGTGTATCTACTAACACATTTTTGTAGTTATAATAATATACCAGAATTAAAAGTGATTTACACACCATCATTGCAGTATTAGAGTAGTCTGTGTGTGTCTATAAATATTTACCTTTACCAGTGACCTTTATACTTTCATATGCTTTCATGTTGTTTACCATCTCTTTGTTTCAACTTGAAGGACTACCTTTAGCATTTCCTATAAGGCAGGTCTGGTGGTCATTAACTCCCTCAGCTTTCATTTATCTGAGAAAGTCTTTATCTTTCATTCATTTTAATGGACAGTTTTGCAAGATAGGTTATTTTAGGTTGGCAGTTTTTTCTTTTAGCACTTTGAGTATATCATCCCACTCCTTCTGGTCTCTAAGGTTTCTGCTGAGAAATCTGTTTATAGTGTTATTGGATTCCCCACCCCCCCACCCCGGAGGTGATTAGTTGCTGTTATGTTACTTCTTTCAAAATTCTCTCTTTGTTTTTGACTTCTGACAGTGTGACGCTAGGGTATCTTAGTGTAGGCTTATTTGAATTCCTTGTATTTGAGTCTATTGTGCCCATTATCTTCCCCAGATCTGGGATGTTTTCAATGACTATTTCTTTCAATAAGCTCTCTGCTTCTTTTCTATTTCTCTTTTTTTCCTTCTGGGGCCCCCATAATGTATATATTCATCCTCTTGATAGTGTCTCATAAGACCCTTAGACTTTCTTTATTCCTTTTAACTCTTTTCTCTTTTTGCTCCTCTGACTGGATAATTTCAGATGACTTGTCTTTGAATTCACTGATTCTTTCTTCTGTTTGATCCAGTTTGATACTCTATCTCCCTAGTGAAATTGTCAGTTCATTTACTGAATTCTTCAGCTCCTTGATTCTTTTTTACATTTTCTATCTGTTTGTTGAAATTCTAATTTTGTTCATGCATCATTTTCTTGAGCTCATTGAACGTCTTTATGATGGTTATTTAAAATTCTTTGTTAAGAAATTCATATACCTCCATTTCTTTTGGGCCAGTTTCTGGATATTTATTTTGTACGTTTGATTGGCATTTCCCCCTGGTTTCTCATGTTCCATGTAATTTTGTGTTTGTATTCCTGAATTTAAATAAAGCCTCCTTTCCTAGTCTTTATGAACTGCCTTTTGTCAGGGAAAGACCACAACCAACCAGCCTGGCTAGGCATTTTGGGACCTTTCAAACATTTTCTGTTGTTGTGTCTTTTCTAGACTTGTACATGTAGGTACCTAATTAGAGATATTTGCCATTTTTTTCAGGGACTTGCAATCTCTTGTTCCTTTTGGTGTATGTCTAATATACCATGGGTCATCTGGAGCAGTAGTACTCCACCCAGGTCTTCTTTGTTCTCAAAAGCTTCAAGTTATTTAGATTATGCTGGGTGCTAGTGCTATGAGAAAGGTGAGACAGAAGCCAGTCTCGCAGATAGGCTCCTTGAAAAGTCAGAACATAATAAAGGCCATATATGACAAACCCACAGGCAACATCATTCTCAATGATGAAAAACTGAAACCATTTCCTCTAAGGTCAGGAACAAGACAAGGTTGCCCACTCTCACCACTATTATTCACCACAGTTGTGGAAGTTTTAGCCACAGCAATCAGAGAAGAAAAAGAAATAAAAGGAATCCAAATTGGAAAAGAAGAAGTAAAACTGTCACTGTTTGCAGATGACATGATACTGTACATAGAGAATCCCAAAGATGCTACCAGAAAACTACTAGAGCTAATCAATGAATTTGGTAAAGTAGCAGGATACAAAATTAATGCACAGAAATCCCTTGCATTCCTATACACTAATGATGAAAAACGTGAAAATCAAGGAAACACTCCCATTTACCAATGCAACCAAAAAGAATAAAATACCTAGGAATAAACCTACCTAAGGAGACAAAACACCTGTATGCAGAAAACTATAAGACATTGATGAAAAAATTAAAGATGATACAAACAGATGGAGAGATATACCATGTTCTTGGGTTGGAAGAATCAACATTGTGAAAATGACTATACTACCCAAAGCAATCTACAGATTCAATGCAATCCCTATCAAACTACTAATGGCATTTTTCACAGAACTAGAACAAAAAATTTCACAATTTGTATGGCAACACAGAAGACCCTGAATAGCCAAAGCAATCGTGAAGAAGAAAAACAGAGCTGGAGGAATCAGGCTCCTGGACTTCAGACTGTAGTACAAAGCTACAGTAATCAAGACAGTATGCTACTGGCACAAAAACAGAAATACAGATCAATGGAAAAGGATAGAACGCCCAGAGATAAACCCACGCACATATGGTCACCTTATTTTTGATAAAGGAGGCAAGAATATACAATAGAGAAAAGACAGTCTCTTCAATAAGTGTTGCTAGGAAAACTGGACAGCTGCATGTAAAAGAATGAAATTAGAACACTCCCTAACACCATACAGAAAAATAAACTCAAAATGGATTAAAGACCTAAATGTAAGGCTAGACACTGTAAAACTCTTAGAGGAAAACATAGGCAGAACACTCTATGACATAAATCACAGCAAGATCCTTTTTGACCCACCTCTGAGAGAAATGGAAATAAAAACAAAAATAAAGAAATGGGACCTAATGAAACTTAAAAGCTTTTGCACAGCAAAGAAAACCATAAACAAGATGAAAAGACAACCCTCAGAATAGGAGAAAATATTTGCAAATGAAGCAACTGACAAAGGATTAATCTCCAAAATTTACAAGCAGCTCATGTAGCTCAATATCAAAAAAACAAACAACCGAATCCAAAAATGGGCAGAAGACCTAAATAGACATTTCTGCAAAGAAGATATACAGACTGCCAACAAACACATGAAAGAATGCTCAACATCATTAATCATTAGAGAAATGCAAATCAAAAGTATAATGAGGTATCACCTCACACCGGTCAGAGTGGCCATCATCCTAAAATCTACAAACAATAAATGCTGGAGAGGGTGTGGAGAAAAGGGAACTCTCTTGCACTGTTGGTGGGAATGTAAATTGATACAGCCACTGTGGAGAACAGTATGGAGGTTCCTTAAAAAGCGAAAAATAGAACTACCATAGGACCCAAGAATCCCACTACTGGGCATATACCCTGAGAAAACCATAATTCAAAAAGAGTCATGTACCACAATGTTCATTGCAGCTCTATTTACAATAGCCAGGACATGGAAGCAACCTAAGTGTCCATCGCCAGATGAATGGATAAAGAAGATGTGGCACATATATACAATGGAATATTACTCAGCCATAAAAAGAAATGAAATTGAGTTATTTGTAGTGAGGTGGCTGGACCTAGAGTCTGTCATACAGAGTGAAGTAAGTCAGAAAGAGAAAAACCAATACTGTATGCTAACACATATATATGGAATCTAAAAAAAAAAAAAAGATTCTGAAGAACCTAGGGAAAGGACAGGAATAAAGATGCAGACGTAGAGAATGGACTTGAGTACACGGAGATGGGTAAGGGTAAGCTGGGACGAAGTGAGATAGTGGCATGGACTTACATATACTACCAAATGTAAAATAGCTAGCTAGTGGGAAGGAGCCGCATAGCACATGGAGATCAGCTCAGTGTTTTGTGACCACATAGAAGGGTGGCATAAGGAGGGTGGGAGGGAGACGTAAGAGGGAGGAGATATGGGGATATATGTATATGTATAGCTGATTCATTTTGTTATAAAGCAGAAACTAACCCACCATTGTAAAACAATTATACTCCAATAAAGATGTTAAAAAAATACTGATTTCTTTTTCTGATTATAAAAGTAGAATGTATAGAAAAGTGTAAAGACAGAAACAGAAATCACCGAGATCCTATATTCTTGAGGTATACTGACCAATACTGTAGTTGCTAGCTACACGTGGGTATTGAGCGCTTGGAATGTGGCTAGTCTGAAATGAGAAGTGCTCTAAATGTAAAATATACATTAAATTTCAAAGACCTTGTATGAAATAAAATCCCATTAAAAGTTTTTTACACTGATTACATAGTACTGAAATACTTTGAATATTTTGGGTTAAAGTATATTATGAAAATTAATTTAACCTATTTCTTTTTACTTTTTAATGTGGATATTAGAAAATTAAAAATCACATATGTGGCTTGCACCATATTTCTACTGGGCAGTACTGATCTACAGGATATATGCTGAGCCCTTTTCCTATACATTTACAGAAATTAAAAATTGTGATTGTATCATATTTACTTTTTTATAACCTAATTTTTCATTTAATGAAATATCAAGACCATTTTCTAATGCTGTTAAATGTTTTTCTATGACATCATTTTAAACTACTAAGCAGTATTCTATCACATTGGACATAGTATATTTATTTAACAAATTTCTTATTTTTGGACATCAAGGTTATTTCCAGTATTAACTCCACAATGAATACTGCTGTATATAACTCTACTGCATCTCAGTTTACTTATTAGGAAATATTTCTAGAGGTGGAATCATTGTAAAGGTTTTAAACATGTTTAAGGCTTTTGATAACTATTGCTAAATTGCTCTACAGAAAAGCTGTATTTTATACTCCCAGTACTAATGTTTAAGAGAGCTCATTTCTCTTAGCTGTCTACTTCATTTTTGTTAAGGATTTCACTTAATTTCAGAGAAAGTGCTACACAATTTCATTTGAAAAACAAAGGTCTATTCTTTGTAAATAATTTTTATTTTCTGTGAACCTTTTAACCTACCTAAGGTTTAATTATTCTTAATTATTATGTTGTTGCTTAAAATTATTCTTGAGCTGCATCTTCTAAATGAATAATGAGTTAACTGTATACTTTTTAGGAGAACAACCAAGTATAATCTTGTAGAAAGGATTCCATCTGATGGTCGCTAAAAATATTTAAAATAACTGATTTTTCAGAGATAAATTTTTGGCATCAAGCAACTACTTTCTTTTCTTTTTGTATCAGATCCAATCAGTGGTTAATTTTTTTCTGTGCAGTTCAGAGCAAAAATGTCAGAAAAATCTTCTCCTTCTGTTACGTGCAAAATAAGCAGATCTCCACTGGAGTTCATGGACTGCTTGAGTGGTATTTACACCAGTGGGTTCATTGAATAGCAGAACATGCTGTTTATGTCATATCAAGCTTTGGCCAATCTGATAAACATGCCTAACAGTTCTGCTGTTTTAGTGACTCTGAGTTACTCTGGTCAACATTTCTCATACTCAAGACCAGCAGATACATCACAGGTGTGACTTGGCTTTCCAATCCACTTCTCCTTATTGGTTTGCTTAGAGTTCCAGGCTTACAACTTGAGTACTGTGAGCCTCAGCTGGCAAACACCACAAGGTGGTGGTGGTACAGGCTGAACTCAATCATTACAGAATGAGAAGGGCAGGTGTGTGACAATCATTATTCTTGTTGGCTTTGATTTCTGTTTCTGACTGCCTTTATCAGTTCAGTATTCCTATTTATCTGGGGCACTTGGAATTGAAATTGCCCTTTTAAGGTAGGGATATGGGAAAAGGGATAATCTTTCTAAAACAAAGCGCTGATGATGAAGTGGATTTTTAAGAAACATTGTGTTCACGTGTGTGTGTGTGTGTGTGTGTGTGTGTGTGTGTGTGTGTATGATTTCAATGCACCAAGCTATAATAGACTTAACTGGTTTGGGGTTTCCCAATGATTTTGTTGTGATTAGATGAGATGAACAAATATTTTAAAATACATTTTGGCCTCAGTGAAATTTTGCGATAGTAAACTTTAACAGGGAACTGAAGACTACGTGTGAAGAAAATTTTTGTTTATTTAAATCCCAGACACTGGCTGAAGATCCAGTACACAGAACAAGGCTGTCATATGCTTGCTTACCTAATTTGTAGTCCTTCATTGTCTTGTGACTTCTTTTTCCTACGAATTAATCTTGTCCATCTAGCTATGATTTTTCTCCATGTACGTTCCTTTCAAATGTGAGCTGATAACCAAAATCCAAGAGGGAAAAATGTGTGTCTAGTCTCCTTAGCTATTAGCATAGGAAAAACTAATTGAGGTTATGTGTAGGATAAAATTGGTGTTTATGTAGTAAAGAGCAGAGGGATGGTAGAGTTTAATTAGCAAATAAGAAAACTTTCCATATGCTAGTAGAAGAGGACTCTTGTTGGTGATGTTGCAAGACTCATAATGTCAGAGCCTCTTATTTTCTCCTTTTGCTTGTAAGTTGTTAACTATTTCTCCAGTTGAATCTTATGATGTAAGCACTTTTCTGGTATGATAAACATTGAAAATGTCTGGCCACAGGAGCCAATAATATCGGTAAAATCCATAAATATATGAATTCTTGTATCCAATGCCCTTAAGAGTTTTTCTTTAGTATATATGTGGTAGGGAATGAGTAAAGACAGTGGATATTTTTCACAAAGATGGCCAATAAATTTACACTAGCTGTGCTGAATTAAGTTTTAATAGAAACAGAAAAATGTGATTATATCATTTTAAATGGTGGAACAATTATAGAGTTAAGCATTTCTATATTAATTAATAAAATAGAGCAAAGACCCAAGAAACACTAGAAAATAAGTACATGAATGCGGACGAGGGAGATAGAGAATTTCTTCCCACTTTTATGAAAAAAATATAACAACAAATATTTTTTATGTCAATTGATTTATTTCATTGTATATCTTTAAGATTTTCAGATGAAATATATAACTTTTGTGATTCTGTCAAAACAGGGATATTATAGGGATTTTAAAGTGGAAATATTTTTCCTACTGCTTAACAAATGTAGTCTGGGCAACTTTTTGGTCTAATAACTAGATCCTGCTTTCTAGAAATCAGTGTTTCTCTTGGCTTACTTTTGTGATTCATCCGTAACAATAGTAACTGGTCAATTAACCCAATACTTACTAAGTGCCAAACATTCACTCATTCATACATTTATCCAAAAAACACACACAGACATCCACCTTGTGCATAACACTCTTTTAACTTCAGTAAGGGATGCAATTAAAATCAAGTTATTTTGTGTCTCAGGAGAATTTATAGTCTCATAGAGAGAGAAGACATTACAGCAAATGAATAACACTGAGCTAAGTGAAGTGTTAGATCAGTGAGGGAGTTTAATGAGTATCCTGTAGAGGGAAGAGGGAGAAACCACTATGAGTTGGGTTAGTCAGAAAAAACTAGTTGAAAATGGAGGTGTGGTAATCATGAGCAGGTTTGCACAGCTTCCATATGTCTATAAATACTTTGGTTCTAGAATTCCTCTACTCCAACTCTTTTATTTAACTGATGAAGAAATTGAGGCCCAAAGCACATAAGCTCGGCTGAGGTGCAGTTTGGTGGTGGCTGAGGTGGGGCTGGAACCCAATTTCCCAGCCTGTTAGTCCAAGGTGCTTTCTATTAGAGCAGTTTAAGAGACGGGCTAGTGGACCACAACAGACCTTTGTTGTTAATTTCTCTTGTTGACAATCCTTCTGTCAGATTTTCAAAATTTTAAGTTTGAAGTTTATATTTTTGACTTATTCAAAACTGTGTTAGTATTTACTGAGAAGACATGATTATTTATGTGCCATTTTTCTGTACTAGGAAAGTGGTTTTCACTGAATGAATTTGCAACTTAGAGTAGCAATATGTGAAAGAAAATGTTTTGGGGTTTGTCAGCCCCCGCCTTTATTCTTTACCTCTCATGGCCCTAATGGCCTCCTTTTTTATTTCCTTCCATAAAGAAATCTTTCAACAGCTCTTACACATGCTGTATTTTCTTGATAAAGCCTACCAGGAAAGCAGTGTTTGAAAGGTTCAGTACTGCTTCCAATCTTAGGCTTTATCTTTGAAATTTTGCACACTAAGTTAAAATATTGCTACATTTGTGGCCTGGGATCGTCCTTGCTAATTCCATATGAAGCAAGAGTGCCAAAGAACTATTAGAACTCCCCTTGTGAATTTGCTTGGTGAGCAGTTCTGAACTTGGCGTTTTAATCTCTCCATCAGGATCAACGTGATCCTGTGTTAAAGCCAAGGTCAAGTGGGATAAGCAGTTGAACTTTCTCTGTCTTGTGTGGCTCGTTGAAACATGTAACCTTTATAGGCTTGGTTTCTGCTTTGGAGGGGAATCTGAAGTCCAGATGTTTCTTTCCTTCTTTTGAAAACCCTTTTCATTTTACTAGGCTTGGTGTCAGAAAAGCAACTGGGGGTAGATTAGGTAGGAGGTGGAAGGTCAGTGTTTCCTTTGCTAGTATTGCAAAATAAGAGGTTTTTGTGTTTGTTTATTTCTATTTTCCTCCAGTTGGGCCACTGAGAGTAAGTCACTGACTCTGAAGACATAGATTTCCCTCGCGTGTCAGCAGTGGCTAAGGAGTCAAGGTAAGTGAAGAAAAGACGGGCGGCAGCCATCTGATCCCTTTTGGTTGGCAGAAAATAAACCCTTAAGTAACCAGCTGCCACCTTTTAAGACTTTTTTCTCCAATGCAGTCAATGTAAATGACTCCCTTCTTCCACAAAATGCTCTAATTTTTTTGTTACTAAAAACCTATGAATAAAACAGTAGCTAAGCTGCTTTTCTCCTTCTAATGCAGTCCTATATTTTCTTAGATGAACCAACATGCATGCATTATCTTTAATTACAAGTGACATTATGGCCAACTTTATAGGTCCTGTCATTTCACGTGGCTTACTAACAAGTCCCTTCAAATAACTGTCCTTTAACAACTTCAAGTGGTTGGGCTTCTGCTTCAGAACAGCGCATGGAACAGCCTATCCACTGGCCATATATTCAATTCTGACTATTTCTGCCTGAAGGTAGTAGTCTAAACCTCCAATTCATATTTTCTGTGAAGTCTATGAATAATGGTAAATAATTCCCTGGCTAATTTCATGAGCACAAAATAACTAAAAGAAACACAAACAAAAACTCAAAGAATGGAGGACACATATAAATATTCTAGAATTTTATGGTCGGGAAGTGACCCTTGCAATAAAATTGCAAATTGTTGTTGGGTTCCATGACTAAGAATCACTGCCACATTTGGGGATAAAAATAAGTTGTGTGACTTCTTCTGTTAATCATTTCTTCTTGTTTTGTCCTTGTCTAGTAGCCAAAATTAACTTTCTGTCCTTTTGTCACTAACTGGGGAGTACCGCTAACTCCTTGACAGAGTAGGTGGTATAATGTAGGTACTAGACAGAAGATGGGTTTTCAGTCCTCATTGCACATTAGAATCACATGGTGAGCATTTAAGAAATATTGTTGTCTAGACTCCTCTTCCCAGGCTTCTGACTGAATTGGTCTGGTGCTGAGGGGGAAGGAAGGTGACACTGATTTCTTTTTAAAATATTTCCAGGGCTTCCCTGGTGGCGCAGTGGTTGAGAATCTGCCTGCTAATGCAGGGGACACAGGTTCGAGCCCTGGTCTGGGAGGATCCCACATGCCGCAGAGCAACTAGGCCCATGAGCCACAACTACTGAGCCTGCGCGTCTGGAGCCTGTGCTCCGCAACAAGAGAGGCCACGATAGTGAGAGGCCCGCGCACTGCAATGAAGAGTGGCCCCCGCTTGCCACAACTAGAGAAAGCCCTCGCACAGAAACGAAGACCCAACACAGCAAAAATAAATTAATTAATTAATAAACTCCTACCCCCAACATCTAAAAAAAAAAAAAAATATTTCCAAATGACTCTAATGGACCAAGGCTGAAAACCATGACAGCTAAATGACGGAAAGGCTACTACCTATGTTAGGGCATTTCAACTGGAAAAGATAGATTCTCCTTTCAGAAAAAAACAAAGGAAAACAGTCATTCCTTTTTCATTATATATTCATAGTGAAATTTTCAACCTCCATAGTTACAGGTTGAAAATTTTTGATGGAATTAAAATTAAGCCTGTGTTTTATTCTTCATAACAAAAAATGAATAGTGACATAGATAACTATTTCCATTAAGAGAGACTTTGCTTCTTAGGTCAGGTTTGCAAGTTATGATGAATTTATAGAAAATTTTTGTAAATGTGAACCAATAATCTTGCTTTTTATGCCTAATCTAATTTGAGCATTTACACTTTTTAAGTGTTCTTGAGTTGAGCATATAAATGTTTTCTGCTGTCATTTGAAATTGTGCATTTCTAGCTGGACTGTAAGCTCCTTGGAGGTGGTTTACTGTCTTTTTTTGTTTGTTTTTACTTTGCAAGGTGTAGCACAGTGCTTGGTCCACAGTAAGCACTTAATATATACTACTCAGTTGACTTTTCACACTGATGAAAAGAAGAATTAAATAGTCACTTGATACAAGATGGAGAACTAGTTCAGCAGGTATTAGTTGAATATAGTCTTCATAAGACTGAAGACAAAGAAAAAGCTATGCTGAAATCTCATGGTAGATCTAAGTGCAGAGAGACAAAAAAGTCTAGGATAAGGTAATGAGCTGAAGAAGGTGCTAAAGAAGTACAAGAAATTCTGGAAGACACAGTGGTGGAATTCACTGCTATGGAACAGAATAAAGAAAAAAGAATGAAAAGAAATGGAGACAGCCTAAGAGATCTCTGGGACAATATTAAACAAAACAACATTTGCATTATAGGGGTACCAGAAGAAGAAGAAGAGAGAGAAAGGACCAGAGAAAATATTTGAGGAGATTATAGTCAAAAACTTCCCTAACATAGGAAAGGAAATAGCCACCCAAGTCCAGGAAATGCAGAGAGTCCCATACAGAATAAACCCAAGGAGAAACACACAGAGACACATAGTACTCAAAGTGGCAAAAATTAAAGACAAAGAAAAATTATGAAAAGCAGCAAGGGAAAAATGACAAATAACATACAAGGGAACTCCCATATGGTTAACAGCTGATTTCTCAGCAGAAACTCTACAGGCCAGAAGGGAGTGGCATGATATACTTAAAGTGATGAAAGGGAAGAACCTACAACCAAGATTACTATATCCAGCAAGGATCTCATTCAGATTCGATGGAGAAATCAAAAGCTTTACAGACAAGCAAAAGCTAAAAGAATTCAGCACCACCAAACCAGCTCTACAACAAATGCTAAAGGAACTTCTCTAAGTGGGAAACACAAGAGAAGGAAAGGAACTACAAACCCAAAACAATTAACAAAATGGTAATAGGAACATACATATCGATAATTACACTAAACGTGAATGGATTAAATGCTCCAACCAAAAGACAGAAGCTTGCTGAATGGATACGAAAACAAGACCCATATATATGCTGTCTACAAGAGACCCACATCAGACCTAGGGACACATTCAGACTGAAAGTGAGGGGATGGAAAAAGATATTCCATGCAAATGGAAATCAAAAGAAAGCTGGAGTAGCTATACTCATATCAGATAAAATAGACTTTAAAATAAAGAATGTTACAAAAGACAAGGAAGGACACTACATAATGATCAAGGGATCAATCCAAAAAGAAGATATAACAATTATAAATATATATGCAGCCAACATAGGAGCACCTCAATACATAAGGCAAATGCCAACAGCTATAAAAGAGGAAATTGACAGTAACACAATAATAGTGGGGGACTTTAACACCTCACTTACACCAATGGACAGATAATCCAACATGAAAATAAATAAAGAAACAGAAGCTTTAAATGACACAATAGACCAGATAGATTTAATTGATATTTATAGGACATTACATCCCAAAACAGCAAACTACACTTTCTTCTCAAGTGCGCATGGAACATTCTCCAGGATAGATCACATCTTGTGTCACAAATCAAGCCTCAGTAAATTTAAGAAAATTGAAGTTGTATCAAGCATCTTTTCTGATAACAATGTTATGAGATTAGAAATGAATTACAGGGAAAAAACGTAAAAAACACAAACACACAGAGGCTAAACAATACGTTACTAAATAACCAAGAGATCACTGAAGAAATCAAAGAGGAAATAAAAAATACCTAGGGATAAATGACAACGAAAACATGACAATCCAAAACCTATGGGATACAGCAAAAGCAGTTCTAAGAGGGAAGTTTATAGCTATACAAGCCTACCTCAAGAAACAAGAAAAATCTCAAATAAACAATGTAACCTTACACTTAAAGGAACTAGAGAAAGACGAACAAACAAAATTCAAAATTACTAGAAAGAAAGAAATCATAAGGATCAGAGAAGAAATAAATGAAACAGAAACAAAGAAAACAATAGCAAAGATCAATAAAACTAAAACCTGGTTCTTTGAGAAGATAAACAAAATTGATAAACCTTTAGCCAGACTCATCAAGAAAAAGAGGGAGAGAACTCAAATCAATAAAATTAGAAATGAAAAAGGAGAAGTTACAACAGACACCACAGAAATGCAAAGCATCCTACGAGAGTACTACAGGCAACTCTATGACAATAAAATGGACAACCTGGAAGAAATGGACAAATTCTTAGAAAGGTATAACCTTCCAAGACTGAACCAGGAAGAAATAGAAAATATGAACAGACCAATCACAAGTAATGAAATTGAAACTGTGGTTAAAAATCTTCCAACAAACAAAAGTCCAGGACCAGATGGCTTCACAGATGAATTCTATCAAACATTTAGAGAAGAGCTAACACCCATCCTTCTCAAAGTCTTCCAAAAAATTGCGGAGGAAGGAACACTCCCAACCTCATTCTATGAGGCCACCATCACCCTGACACCGAAACCAGACAAAGATACTACAAAAAAAGAAAATTACAGACCAATATCACTGATGAATATAGATGCAAAAATCCTCAACAAAATACTAACAAACAGAATCAAAGAACACATTAAAAGCATCATACACCATGGCCAAGTGGGATTCATCCCAGGGATGCAAGGATTTTTCAATATACACAAATCAATCAATGTGATACACCATATTGACAAATTGAAGAATAAAAACCATATGATCATCTCAATACATGCAGAAAAAGCTTTTGACAAAATTCAGCATAGATTTATGATAAAAACTCTCCAGAAAGTGGGCATAGAGGGAACCTACCTCAACATAATAAAGGCCATATATGACAAACCCACAGCAAACATCATTCTTAATGGTGAAAAACTGAAAGCATTTCCTCTAAGATAAGGAACGAGACAAGGATGTCCACTCTCGCCACTATTATTCAACATAGTTTTGGAAGTCGTAGCCATGGGAGAAGAAAAAGAAACAAAAGGAATCCAAATTGGAATAGAAGAAGTAAAACTGTCACTGTTTGCAGATGACATGATACTATACATAGAGAGAGAATCCTAAAGATGCCACCAGAAAACTACTACAACTAATCAATGAATTTGGTAAAGGACACAAAATTAATGGACAGAAATCTCTTGCATTCCTATACACTAATGATGAAAAATCTGAAAGAGAAATTAAGGAAACACTCCCATTTACCATTGCACCAAAAAGAATAAAACACCTAGGAATAAACCTACCTAGGGAGACAAAAGACCTGTATGCAGAAAACTATAAAACACTGATGAAAGAAATTAAAGATGATACCAGCAGATGGAGAGATATACCATGTTCTTGGATTGGAAGAATCAATATTGTGAAAATGACTCTACTACCCAAAACAATCTACAGATTCAGTGCAATCCCTATCAAATTACCAATGGCATTTTTTACGGAACTAGGACAAAAAAATCTTAAAATTTGTATGGAGACACCAAAGACCCCGAATAACCAAAGCAGTCTTGAGGGAAAAAAATGGAGCTAGAGGAATCAGACTCCCTGGCTTCAGACTATACTATAAAGCTACAGTAAACTAGACAATATGGTACTGGCACAAAAATAGAAACATAGATCAATGGAACAAGCTTGAAAGCCCAGAGATAAATCCACACACCTATGGTCAACTAATCTATGACAAGGGAGGCAAGGATATATAATGTAGAAAAGACAGTCTCTTCAATAAGTGGTGCTGGGAAAACTGGACAGCTACATGTAAAAGAAAGAAATTAGAACACTTCTTGACACCATACACAAAAATAAAGTCAAAATGGATCAGAGACCTAAATGCAAGACCAGACACTATAAAACTCTTAGAGGAAAACATAGGAAGAACACTCTTTGACATAAATCACAGCAAGATCTTTTTTGATCCACCTCCTAGAGTAATGGAAATAAAAACAAAAATAAACAAATGGGACCTAATGAAACTCCAGAGCTTTTCACAGCAAAGGAAACCATAAAGAAGAGTAAAAGACAACCCTCAGAATGGGAGAAAATATTTGCAAACGAATGAACAGATAAAGGATTAATTTCCGAAATATATAAACAGCTCATGCAGCTCAATACTAAAAAAAAAAAACAACCGCATCCAAAAAATGGGCAGAAGACCTAAATATACATTTCTCCAAAGAAGACATACAGATGGCCAAGAAGCACATGAAAAGCTGCTCAACATCACTAATTATCAGAGAAATGCAAATCAAAACTACAATGAGGTATCACCTAACAGTAGTTAGAATGGGCATCATCAGAAAATCTACAAACAACAAATGCTGGAGAGGTTGTGGAGAAAAGGGAACCCTCTTGCACTGATGGTGGGAATGTAAATTGATACAGCCACTGTGGAGAACAGTATGGAGGTTCCTTAGAAAACTGAAAATAGAATTACCATATGATCCAGCAGTCCCACTACTGGGCATATACCCTCAGAAAACCATAATTCAAAAAGACACATGCACCCCAATATTCATTGCAGCACTATTTACAATAGCCAGGTCATGGAAGCAACCTAAATGCTCATCAACAGACGAATGGATAAAGAAGATGTGGTACGTATATACAATGGAATATTACTCAGCCATAAAAAGGAATGAAATTGGGTCATTTGTTGAGACGTGGATGTATCTAGAGACTGTCATAGATAGTGAAGTAAGTCTGAAAGAGAAAAACAAATATCGTTTATTAACGCATATATGTGGAACCTAGGAAAATGGTACAGATGAACTGGTTTGCAGGGCAGAAATTGAGACACAGATGTAGAAAACCAACGTATGGACACCAAGGCGGGGAAAGCTGTGGGGCGTGGGGATGGTGGTGTGATGAGTTGGGCGATTGGGATTGACATGATGTGTATAAAATTGATGACTAATAAGAACGTGCTGTTTAAAAAAAATAAATAAAATTAAATTTAAAAAAAACCTAATACTATCTTTTGGTTATTTGTATGGAACTATGTTAATATAAATGTTTCAGACATTACATGAAATTCTTAAAAATCTTATATGTTCTGGTATAATGTTATAAGTCATAATTCTAATTATTACTTTAAAATGTATATCTCAGAAATAACTAAATTTCCTTGTCAGTTGCATTATTATGAGCTTTCATCAAATCTTTAACCGTGGTCATGTTTAAGTCTCTTGTCATTTACAGACAGTTCTGGGTGTACTCTGATGTTTTGCAAAAATGTTCCTGTAAAAGGGTTTCATCTTCAAGGAATTCATGGAAAAGACTCTGACAAGTACAGGTTTCTGGTAACTGACTATACTGCTGAACTGAATGAAGAAGCATTTTCAGAACTCTAATGGAAAACTGATGAATTCATAAAAGTGCTAACCAAAGATCAAGATGAAAACAAAATTAATTACATGGGACTGAGTGAACTGATGAGGATGATTATAATTTTTGTGACTTTCTGTTTGAATAAAGAAAGAACCAACATACTATATATATATATAAAAAAAAGAAATTCTAATAGTTTCTTATTTACTTAGCCAGTTTTAAATGCAAACCTGTAGTCTTTGGCTGACTGTGAGCTATGGCAGTGTAGTCTGATGCCAAAAGCATGGGTTTTTGGATTCAGACACACTCAGGTTCAAATGCCATCTCTGCCATTCCCTAGCAATAGGATCTTGAACAAATTATTTAGTTTTTTTCAGATTCCATTTTATCATGTATAAATGAAGAACACAATCATACTGACCTTTTAGGACTATCAAGGGTTTTGAGGAGATAATGTACAGTACACATCCTAGGTGCCTAATATTATTTGGCCAAGATCACAGATTTCTAGAAAAGGCCATTGGTGAAGGATCCAAGTGAACAGTTTTTTATGCATTTTCTGGGCATGCTCTGGCCACTCCCTCTCCCTGGGAAGGCTACATAGGTCAAAGCAGTAATTATTATAATTCAGCTTCTTATATTTGTATAGCAATAGCATGATGTAGTGGAAAGAATGCAGGGATTAGTATCTGATACCCTAGGTTCAAGTCCCAGCTCTGACACTTATTGTCTCCTGTTCCCTTATCTGCCAAATAAGGGGTCCTAATTCTCTGTTGGTCCATCTCTTGAGGTTGCTATGGGCAATTGTGACAGAGCCAATGAGAAAGTAATTTTGCAATTGTACAGAGTTGCCCAAATGTAATTATAAAAAACAGAAAGCATTCCTATTCTTAGAACTTAGAAAATCTATAAATAGAAGGGGTTACAGCCTAATCATTTAGTGTCAGTCCAGTGATGGTAAGCATTCCATTGAAGATACAGATGAGTAAGTGCCATTCAGTTTACTCTATTTTTAATCATGGAATTGGCCCTGGGAATAAACATGAAGCTCAGAAGTATCTTTAGCTGCATAAAACTAGATTCTACAAAAAATTAAAAAAAATAATGTATGGTCTTATAGATGTTAAAATTCTCACTTGGGCACAGTGACCCAGCAAATAATTCCTTTATTTGAAGGCAATTACCTACCTTGTGGCTGACATGTTTATAAAGAAAACCCAAAGCATTTAGTTTCTGTTTGTTTTTGTTTAGGTTGGTTTTTCCATTGTCTTGCCCTGGGTCTAAAGAAAGCCTGCACATAATAGGAATGGCATGGAGCTATTTTAAAAAATGTGGCCAGAGGAGGAGCTAAAGCCTAAGAACTGCCACCGCAGAAATAAACAGTATCTACTTTTATGACTTGACTTTAGTAACAATGGGACCCACAGAACGCCTGCCACCCACTACAGGCAGGGCATTACCACCCTTTGTTCCACTTTCTGCATTTATCCACCCACCAAATGTACCTATTGCCACATCTATTTCCCATGCCAGGAGCATTTACTTTTCTCCCAGTGTTCAAGTTTGGATATACTTCCTTTCTGGAGATATATCAAAGTCAGTCTCTAGCCTGACGTCTAGAGTGCAGGAGAGCTTAGTCATAGCTTGGTCCAACTTCTGAACGACGATATTAAGCTTATGATTTCTGAAATGTTTACATTAGCTCTAGCCATGCCGTCTACTGCAATTGTTGACACTAATACTGTTCCCTCCAGATGAGAGAACAAGATCAGCAACTGAGATTGTTTTGTGTTCTACTTGCAGATGTCCTTAAACTAATGAAAGCCAGAGTGTATTTCTTTCTCTGATCACATGATCAGAAAGCCAGGGTTGTTGGGGACATTCAGGAAAGCTTTACTTCTCAAGGTCAACAAATTACTGAGGGAAAATAATATGAGGCTTCGTTAGATATTGCCTCAGGAGATTTATGAGGCAACCTGCTTTCTTGGGTATATTTCAGAGGCTCCTCAAAGCCTTGTATGTGGAAAAGAGTGCTGTGTTTTAATAGCATCTGCTTTGCCATTACTTTTTAAACTGCAGTTTTTGGTATGTAAAACAAGCATCGAATTCAAGTAATTTTCAATCAGCTAAAAAGCTGCTTTATTTTCACAACAATTTTGGCTTTGTAGACATGGTTTTGGAACATACCCTGCCTGGTCTTAGAAATATGCATAGAAAGAACCTTGCTTCATTTTTCCTTTTGTTTTCATTTGTTTAATATTATACTAATAGACAAGTTGGGCCAACTAAAGAGACAGAAAAAGCAGCAAATTAAGGGAAGGGTGATTTTAATTAACTAACTCTTTTTAAGGCTGCTGAAATCTGCCCCTTGGATTGGCAATGCTTCACCATTAGAACCAGACAGACCCTGAAAAAACTTTTTTCTTTTTCTTTAGATTGTTTTTTTAAAGGAATGATCTTTTTACAAGGTTTTCCACATTGCCCTTGAGAGACAGGTATAGTTTTAGATCTTTACTTGAAGAAAAATATGTGAAGATATTTTTACATCTGCATGGGCCTTATTCCATGATAGAAAAAAATAATGCAATGGGAACCCTATGCATACAGCAAAAACTATTTTTGACTTGTACACCATGGAAGCTGTGTGCTTTACTACAGGAGGATAATGCAGCTAAGGAATTTAGACAACAGTCTGAGGTTTGCTGTAATGTTCTTTGAAATGCAACTATCTAAAGATTTTTTTCTAATCTGCTAAGCTTGGATCTTTGAACATTCGAAGCCTGAGAAAAACCCATTTGATTCTTTTTACCATAGTATTATTAAAGAATATACATAGTATTATTAAAGAATATACAGTAGTCTTCTGTTTAGAACCCTATTTGGTATATCCAGCCATTAGATGTATTAAGCTTTTTCTGTAAAACACTTTACTACTGTATTTTAATTTTGAACATATATGAGCTTCTCTTAGCCGTATAATAAATATATAGATAAATATGTATTCACCTGCCCTGCCAATGAAGCTATTGTTTCCCAAACTAAATGTCTTCACTTAAGAGAAACTTTATTAATAGTGGTGATAGCTAACATTTATTGAATACTTATTACAAGACAGAAGAGTGCTAGGCATTTTACATGCGGCAAAGAATGGCTGTTTTCTCCCATCCTGTTTCCTCTTCTTCCTGCCAAACCAACTAGTACATTTCCACCCTCATTTGTAATTAGGTGTGGCCATGTGAGTTAGTTCTTGCCAAGGGACTGTGAATAACAGTGATGTGTACCACTTCCGGGTCTACTCCATAAAATCGTCTCACATGTGATACTCTGTGCTCTTTCCTTTTCTGCTGGCTTGATGCAGAGAAGAACGATAATGTTAGAAGTGATGTGTTGAAAAGGGTATGGTTACAAGATGAAAAGAGCTTTGGTTCCAATACCCCTGTTTGAAATAGAGCCCCCTGATAATCAGGAATACCCTTTTGGGATTGTATGTGTGTGAGAAATAAATTTTTCTCATGTTAGAGTCATTATGTATTTGGACACTTATTTGTTGTAACAGCTAGCATTACTTTAACACATATATATTATTTAATTCTTTGCTCTTTGGGATAGGAATATTATTTTACCCATTTTATGGATGAAGAAGCTGGCTCACAGAGATTTTTAAAAATGATGACTCATTTAAAAATGATTTTTAAAAATGGAACATAGTTCCTAAATGGTAGAGCTAGGACTTGATCCAGATTCTGTTTGTAGACGCCTCTTTCTTATGTTATAATTACCAGTAAGAAATAAGACAGTTCTGTAAGCTCCAAATCTTATACTTTGCACTACACAGTTACACGCCCTTTAGGATTAAAAAAAATATTGTTTGCATAGTAAGATTTCAATAAATTCCTGTATTCATCAACCTGTGTCTTTAGTTTGTAGGTTGTACTCAGCAAAATTTTTGTGATGATAATTGGGATAGTTTTTTCCAATGACAATTAAGATTTATCTAAGTTATATAACGCTAATATTTTAGAGTAAAAAAAGTTAAAAGAAATTATATCACTAGAGTGTCATTATATGAAGGTTCATAATCAATACTATCAAAAAATATGTCTATAGTGTGCATTTTTCAAAACACTTTTTTTAGTTTAAATTGATTATTAAAATCATTAACAGTAACTTTTGTTACTGCTTAATATTTTACTCAAGTTATTTTCACTGAACTATTTCATGGTTTCAATCATAGGAAATTTTCACAGTCATTTTAAATCTGATGAGGTCTGTAGTTTTAGATCCCTGTGTCTCATTGTCATTCAGGTGACTGGGCTCTCCCATATCTATCAAGGGATAGCATTGTAACCGCATCATGATGTTTGGATCATTGGAAAGGATGTTTTGAGCTGTTGCCATAATATATGCACAATCAAGTTAATAAGCACAGTAAATGCATCATAGGATAATATGGCTTTAAATGTAGAGACTTTGCATGTTTATTAAAAAAAAAAAAAAAAAAAGAAGACAGAAGAACCAGTATCTGAAGTCTTGAAAGTTAAGCAAGTACATGCCCAAAGAGAAAAAGCCTACGGGTTAGTGGAAAAACTTGAACATCAATTATATTAACAGAAAGCATTCTCAAGGTCCAAAACAAGTAGCGAAGTACATGAAGGCATTGCAGAAGCTCACAATTTGTATAACAAAATACTTGAAATACCAGAGGAAATACACTTTTGCTATTGTTTTATAAAATAACATATTTATTCATGGTTAATAACTAATTACAACATTCCATGCGAAGGACCAAAGTCCTTCATTTTCTTGTTGAAACCTGGGAATGGTTTCCATAATAAAAAATGAAAACAAAAATTACTTCTCAATAACAGAATGATCAGTTTGTTTCACTGGAGAGTGTTGTTTGGCAGTTTTCTCTTTATCTAACTAAAGGACCCTGCTAATTCTCAACATTACCTGTTACTCTTGACCTCATCCCTGTAGGAGTAGAGTCTAGTTTTGGGGCCAAACCTCCTAGAGGAACACAGGTCCTACTCTTTTTACATAGAAAGTTCCATTTAGTTCTGGCAATGCAAGGCTTTCTGGTTCAAAGAGAAGAGTCTTATAAGACTTCTTGGACACCAAATAACTCTTACAAAACAGCATTTTGATGAATTAAGTGTAAATGAATCAGAAACATATGGATTAAATTTCCTTTGAAATATGCGTGCCTTTTCCGAATTAAGGGGGGAAATGTTTGGCAAAATGTATTTTGCTGAACCCAAAACACTAGGATAAAGCTCAGTGTTTTCCTGGACCCCCAAATTATGCTGGAGTCTCTTTTCTTTTAAAATTAATTCATGTTTAGGCTTAATACAGCTTATTTTTCAAAAATTGAAAATGGCTTTACTTTGACCTCTAATTACTTCTCTGGATTTGTGCTTTCTTTTGTTCTTGATAAAACCCCTGACACTTAGACGTATGCATCCAACTATATGTTCATGTGTCATCAGACTTTCCACAGAAGAAATGCATTTTGCTTTCCTGTCAATAATTGTGTAATCTTTTGTTTTTCATTATTATTACTTTATGGCTCTTCACTTTTTTCCAAATTTTTATTTTTAAAATTTCCAAACATACACAAAAGCTGAAAGAACAGTGCAATTAATATCCATACCTCATTTATGTAAATACAGTGATTATGCTTCCACAGATACTTTCTCTCTCTCCCTTTTTTTATGAATTTTATTTTATTTTTTATACAGCAGGTTCTTATTAGTTATCTATTTTATGCATATTAGTGTATATATGTCAATCCCAATCTCCCAATTCATCCCACCACCCCCAACGTTTTCCCCCTTGGTGTCCATACATTTGTTCTCTACATCTGTGTCTCTGTTTCTGCCTTGCAAGCCAGTTCATCTGTACCATTTTTCTGGGTTCCACATATATGTGTTAATATATGATATTTGTTTTTCTGACTTCACTATGTATGACAGTCTCTAGGTCCATCCACGTCTTATAATTGTGTAATCTTAATTTTACATCTTATTCAAACTTAAAATTACTATGTAAGTTGTTTAGAATTTTCACCCATGCTGTGGTAACTTGGAAAAGGCACAAACTAGAAAGACTTTTGAAGATGAAGAGTAAAGAGACGTCAGGCTCCCATTTTACAGAGATAAATGTAGTGACACCCAATGAGGAAGCTTGTGTGGTGAGGGTGGTTCTATACCTGTTCTTCTGCTGTGAAGAGTATGTCCACTCCTTTTCCACCTTCCTCATTTTGCCATGGTGATAGAGGAGGAAATGAGCTTAGTTTTTTTTCCCCTAAATTTCAGTATGCTTTTTACATCTTTGACTTAATTTACCTCTTTGAGTGAGCTTATGCTAAGAAGGGGCAGAAGAGTAAACACTTACACAGCTGAGCTGTGTGCATTGGCAGACAGCTATTCTTTTATCTGAGAATTCTAGATAAGGAATGCAGGACTTCTGACTTCCCCAGTCTGCTCTAGACACTCATTCTTTTCTTCACTAAACTATAAGCAAGAAAGTCTTCTTCATTTTCTCACTTAAACCAAACTTTCTCCCCTCAGGGTATTTGTTTGAATGACCCAGAAGTAAATTCAGTCAAAAACATGAAGGAGTTTAAGATAGTTACCTGTTCTAGTTTTGAAAATTCCTGTTGCAAATACTTGTAAAAAATTGGAAAATTTTGATCTCAACACTTTTCCCATCATTTTCAAGGATGCAATAAATTAGAATTAGTTAACTATATAAGTTTCTAATTCATTTTCATGTTATACTTTTATTTTATGGGCTTTTAACTTCAGGACAAGTTTTAAGAGATTGTTTATTTTTTCTTAAAGGCCATATCTGGAATTCGGTAAGCTGCCACTTGGTTATTTCCCGAAGTGTGTTCTATAGAACATTATTTCTGTGAGATATTATAGATGTTAGGAGGAAAATTATGGTCAAATTATTTTAGGAAACTCTGGAGTAAACAAATTTGATCAGATTTCTTTTTGGAAGAATTCTTAGCAACTTTAATATGTTAATTTATCTTGTAATTTTAAGAATAGAATGCAAGATGCAGAGTTTCTAGCATTTGTTTTTATTAAGGCAGTTTTTTTAAGAGCAGTTTTATGCTCACAGCAAAATTGAGGAAAAGGTACAGAGATTTCTCATATACTCCCTGTTCCCAAAAAATACACAGTGTTTCCCATTATCAACCTCCCCAACCAGAGTGGTACGTTTGTTACAGTTGACGAACCTGCATTGACACATTATAAACACCCAAAGTCCATAGCTTACATTACGGTTACATTATGGTTTACATATGGTTGTATATTGTATGGGTTTGGAAAAATGTATAATGATATGTATCCATCATTATGGTACCATATAGAGTACTTTTCACTGCTCTAAAAATCCTCTATGCTCTACCTATTCATCTCTCCCCTACAGCCCCTAGAAACCACTGATCTTTTTACTGTTTCCATGGTTTTGCCTTTTTCAGAATGTCATATAGTTGGAATCATGTTTTTTTATCCACTCTGACAATCTCTTTCAGCAGGTGCATTTAGACCATTGATCTGTAAGATGATTATTGATATAGTTGGATTAATATTTACCAGGTTTGTTACTACTTTCTATTTGTTCCCCTTGTTCTATTTTTGCCTTGCATTCTTTTTCTGTCTTTTGTGGTTTTAATTGAACATTTTATATGATTCCATTTTCTCTCTTTTCTTGCATATCAGTTATACCTTTTTTTCTTTTTTAAACTTTAATTGTTGCCCTAGTTTGCAATATAAAATTCCAACATCCCTGCTATGTCTGGTTCTGATGCTTGCTCTCTCTCTTCAGGTTGTGATTTTGCCTTTTGCTATGCTTTGTGATTTTTCTTGATAGTCAGACAGGATGTGTCAGGTAAAAGGAACTGCTATAAATAGGACTTCAGTAACGTGATAGTGAGTTTGAGAGGAGGGCAAGTGTTCTATAGACCTATGATTAGGTCTCAGTCTTTTAGTGAGCCTATGTCTCTGAAATGTGAAATTTACAAGCGATTCTCAGTTCTTTTCTCCTCCCTTGGGTGAGACAGGATGGCAGAATGGGTGGTGGTGGGCGTTTTTCTTCTCCCACTTAGAAGGCTAGTGGAAGCTGGAGTCAGGTATTTCCCTTCTCTTAGGTCGTTTAGGCTCCAATAATACCCCAGCTGTGGTTAATTCTGGCTCTGGTTAACTGGTTTCCCCTGTGCGCAGGCCTTATTTAGAAGAACAGCGTGCTCTCACGCATCTCAGAAGTGGTTCTTTCTCTCTTCTGCTGGAAGCACAGGGAATTTTTCTCTGTGGGGAAGCGGTCGGACTGGAGGTGATTCTCATAATATCATGGCTGCCTTCCTATGACTGGGTCTCCTGAAGTTCTTAACTTTCAGAGTTGTCCACACGGAACCTCCAGCAATTCGTGAATTACATTTCAGATTTTTGTTCCTGTGGAGGTTTCTGCTCACGAATTTCTGCTCTGGTAAGTTGTGACTCCCCGTATTTTCTTGTCTCTCCAATACTGGGGCCAGCTGGTTTGCTCTGTATCTTCCTCTGTTTTATGAATCCAAGAAGAGTTGTTGATTTTTCAGTCTGTTTAGCTTCTTACTTGTTGTTAGGATGGAGGGTTTCCAAAGTCCTTACATGCAGAACTGGGAACATTTGTAGCACTTTTTGAAAGATAGGCATTTGCTTTTAAAAAAAAAATCAAAAAAATTGGAAGTGGATACTGAGATGAAGTTAGGAGAGCAAAAGATGTATTTATACCTGTGAAAGAAAAGGAGCAAAAATAGGATTGGGCAATGGGAACTCTCGGAATGTTAAGTATATCTGACAGAGTCTCCGCTAGCCCCATGGGAATTGGGGAGCAAGCCTTGCCCCTCAGCTTTTGTTTATAGTGTAAGAGTTGATATTCTTTATTTTGCATATGGTTACTGAATTGTTTCAACACCATTTGTTGAAAAGTTCATATATAGCCATTTGGCCTTGCCGTTTGTCATGTTGATTTCAACCCTGGCTTCTGCTGGTTAAGTACTCTCACTTGGCCTTAATTGCATGAGCCCCATCATCTCCATTGCTATCAATGAGCCAAATTCTGTTGTGGCGTCTCCTATCAACTCTGATCTGTAGAGGAGAGCCACTGTAAACTTCTTAATAATGATGGTGCCCCTCTAATTGGTGTATTCCTGATGGCTTTGATGAATAGTTTGCCCTCTGGGTCTTCTTGTGGCATAGAATCCTCAGGTGGGTTGTCGGGCCTTATATAATATAGACGTGGCCGATATGCCTGGTTCCCTAAGCCTTTTATTCCTTTCCTATATTATCTGCTGTGGCAATTCAGGCATTTTAACCTTGCTCAGCATGAGTTATCAGTTTCTCCAGGCTCCTGGAAGCCACGCTTGCTGCTAATTTACACTACTTCCTAGGGCCCTTTCCAGAGCATTAAACCTGTATCCTGAGAGAGTGTCCTTACATTAATTAACACTCAATGAATCCAGGCCTATGGTCCAGCCTCCTTGGTCAAGCCTCCTCAAAACCCAGTCAAACTTATTATTTCAGTTCCTGTTAGTACATGCTGGCTAATTCTTGCATGTCTTTTTGGAAATAGTCCCCTTTTCTCTCTTATCAGGTCCAGTTTGCCCAGACTGGATTATTGCTGCCACTTAATCCTATCTATTGGTGACTTGACGTAAGAAGAGGTGAGGAAAGATCCTCTGTTAGTAGGGCAGGGGCTTCTGCAGGTTATTCTTACTTTGGAGAAGTGCTAAATCTTGATAGGGAGGGCTAGGTTGCCACTGCAGGTTCTGGACTTAAGAGTAGTCTAGGGAAATAAAATCTTCGCAAGCTTCCACCCAGCTGCTCACATTTCATGTGTCAGGGTCCCAGGTTTTCCCAATCAGGGTCCTCATTTAGGCATAACTGTTCTAGTTCACCTGAGCATTCAATCTTCTTTCAAACTGGTAGACTTACTATTAAAAATTTTTTTGTTGTTGAATTATAGTTGATTTACAATGTTGTGTTAGTCTGGTGTACAGCAAAGTGATTCAGTTACATATGTGTGTATAGATGTGTATACGTGTGTATATATATTCTTTTTCATATTCTTTTATATTATGGTTTATTGGTTTATTATAGGATATTGGGTATAGTTCCCTGTGCTATATAGTAGGACCTTGTTTGTATCTGCTAATCCCAAACTCCTAATTTATCCCTCCCCCATCACCTTTCCTCTTTGGTAACCATAAGTTTGTTTTCTATCTGTAGCTCTTGCTATTAAATCCCAAGTTTGGCCCTTTAGCTTTTCCTGTCCTCCCACTTCAGGAAAGAAGGGAATAAAGGCCTTTGTAAGCTGCTAAAGATGCCCTATGACCTTCCCATTCTGCTTTCAATTGCTTGTTAATTGTCTTCAGCTTGTCATAATCTCTTATAGGAGTCAATGTAATTTAATAACTACCAGCCACTTCCATTGACTTTATGTGCATTCTGTCCCTATACTTTTCAAACCTCTGAATCATATCACACTGGCCAAAATGCTCTTCTTCAGAGAGTACATCTTCTCCACAGGTACAGTTTTCCAAGTTTTAGCCATTGGGCCAATGCTTCGAGATGGGCGTACCTGTGCCATGCATATCACCTGGGCTGGGCCCTTATTGCTATCCGGTTAGTAAGTTTGCTATCCCATTAGTTATCTAGTCCCAAAGCCTCATTTTACTGACTGCTTTCTTGGACCACTAACTGTCTACTGTGTTACTTGGATTCTCTGAGAAACAGATGCTGAGCCGGACTTGGGATGTAACAAGTTTATTGGGGATTAACAGCTCTGAAAGGAAAAGGGAGAAAATAGCACTGGGCAGGGACAAATAGGATTACAATGCAAATTTGACAAGTCTCTCAGCCCAATGAAGCCTAAAGCAAAGATTGCTAGTTTTACAGGAGTCTTGCATTGCATATTACCATGGGTCCTTTACCATGGTCTTGCTCAGAATTTGTCTAATGCCACCTTGAGAAGGACATGACCTGGGTGCAAAAGCTGAGGCAGACATGAAGGAGCTGACTCCCTTAGACTGGCAGCTAACTATCCTTTGGTGCTGGATAAAGTGTTCCTTCTTGAAAAGGAATGTGAGTAGCACATCTCCATGCCTCTCGTAAGATGTCTTGGTGGTCTAGCGTTCTATGGGACACACTTTCATCCTGAACTCTAGGAATTCTAATTCTGCTAATTATAACAGTGAAAGCAACTTAGTAATGGAAAAGCATAATTACTGGCAAATATTAGCATAATCTAGCAATATTTAGGTGCACAAGTTTAGGTACAACTAGATACTTTATCCCTACACTAAACTACTGTTTCCTATTCAAATTTCATAGCTGAAAGAAAGCTGTCTCTCTCCCCCAACTTTAGAACTTAATGAGTCAAGAATCCTAGGTTTACTTGTGACTTCTGAAGATTCTCCATGCGGATGTTTTTAAATAGTGGTGTTTTTTACTCAGCTTTGTCTTTTCCTCACTTAAATGCTGGGGTAATTCTCTGTATTTATTACAGTACTTTCTTTTCTCTTCTGGCTTTGCAGACAGAAATTATAATTGCTAGGTAATGATTGCGGGGGTTTGGTCATATTCCATGGTATCTCACCAGGGACCCTCCAGAGAGTGCAGGACGATGGGAATTCTCTCCCATCCCAGCTAGGACCCTGCAGGGGAACTTCCTCCTGACCATTCATTCTTTCAGCAGACATTGCTGAACATTTTGCCTCCCTAGCTTTTACCCCCTTCCCCCACTTTTAATGAAGAGCTTTTTTAACGCTAATTTATATTTAATATACAGTTTCTTTCATAGAATGTTAAATTTTGCAACTTTCATTTTCTAACATAGTTACTTTTAAAGCAATTATGACCTCTTTATAGGGAAAAATAAGCATCTAAAAGAAATCTAATTAGCATTTAGATTTTTGGGTTTCATTTTATTAAAACTGATGATTTTTGAACCTTTGAATTAATGACATCTTTGTGACCAGAAAAGGGCTGTACAAGGAAATAAGGAGCAATTCTGGATTTGGGCGGTGATTAGAAAGAAGAATGAAAATAAATACAAATTATAACATTTTGTTTTTCTCTTTGTACATGGATGTTTTCTAAGACAATAAAAAATAATGACTTCATAGCCAAGGGCAGAGTTTGATACCAAGTTGAGAGTCATAAATACAGATGGGAATTTTGAAATGGGAATTGAGAATATTAAAGGAACTCGATAGTGTGTGCATGTATGTGATAACTTCTACCTTTGAACCTGCATTTTTAGAACTTCTTATCAAAGGACATTGGGATAGGGAGAGTGGGAGGGAGACGCAAGAGGGAAGACATATGGGAACATATGTATATGTATAACTGATTCACTTTGTTATAAAGCAGAAACTAACACACCATTGTAAAGCAATTATACCCCAATAAAGATGTTTAAAAAAAAAAAAAAAAAGGACATTTATTACAGCATTGGATTAGGTCATTGCAACTACTGTATCCTTTTGTTTTCAATAAACGTCATCCATGTCAAAACAATTATTGTCCCACTTTTAAATTGCTTTTAAAATGATTGGGAACAAAATTATTTTTCATGAAACCCTAGTAAAAAAGCTGATATGTATAGTTTTGTCCCACAGTTAAGAAAAATAAAAGATTAAGTACTGTACCGAATAACTATAGCAGAATTAGGATTAATAATTTCCTAGTTTGTATTTTTCCAAATAATCATGCTGCCTTTTAGAATTCTCATTATATGTTCATTAATTTTTTCTGATTATTATTAAATAATTTCAACTGTTGCAGATGTATTTAAGTACCCAACATAATTTAAAGGGTAAGATGGAAGTTATTAACTAGTGATAGCTTGCTAGAGAAATACATATTTAACTTCTGTTTTTAAAAACACCTTTTTTGACCTGTTTAGACTTTGTGTAAAAATCACAAATAAGGGTATTTAAATTTTAACCCTAACCTTAATGTAACCCTTAATATGATGTTATTGAAAAGGTACCGTAATTGGTTATTCTATCCCATAAGTATTGACCTTTAGGTGTATAAAACATAATTTACCTCCTATGCTTAAAGTGAGTGATCTAAATTATGGAATTCTATCTACTAGACATTAGAGAAAGGGGAAAAACTATGAGAGATTTTGGGGAATTCATAGCTTTCATTGTTATGGGAGTGTTCTATTTATCAAGGAAAACTATCACGCTCTTAGTATCCTAACAATTACCTTAATGCTGGATTTCTCAAAGCAACTGTGGAGATTGCTCTTTTCTGACGTTTTTGTGGGAACACATAATCTTCTAGGATATGAAGAAATGTAAATGTTTTTTTATCATTGCATCCCCCTTTTCAGAGATAATGAATGCCATGGTAACTTATTTTCTAGAGAGCCCTCGATTAATATTTGAATAAATGGATTATTAGCTATCAATTTCTCTTTCCACATTTTTCCAGAATTTAAGGACTAAACATAGATAACTCAAACACCTCTGGTCTATAGATGTTTTGTTTTTCTTTTTATAGGTATAGGATAATTTCCTTGTCATTTTTATTAAGAGGAAATGCAGGATTTTGGGAAGATAGTGGAGGCTTCTTTTTGTTCATACTTTTTCTATTTTGCTTTTCTTGCCAGGGTCTGTGAGGCACTTCATGAGTTGTCATTTTACCATTAAACCAGAGACCAAGGAGGTACATATTTTATATGAACATGTTATGTCTAAAATTTATGTGGGTGGTATGAGTATTTCCGATGCCTAATTTATAGCTGAACTTTGATGAATCACACAATCCATAGCTTTTCACCATTGGTGGCTAACGGCCAAGGCTGTTTTCCCTATTTAGTACTTAATAATGAATAAGACTATCACAAACAAATTTATTTGTGATGATGTTGCTGCCAAGAAGGTTTTTAATGACTACAGTGAAAGTATTTTTTGAAACCATTTTGTTTTTCAATAAAACACAAATGTAGTTTTGTACAGATTATCACTGTCTAATAAAACACAAATATGATTCAACTTTTAATTTATGAAGTGGTAATTGATAAACTTTTACTACAAAAAATAGAAAATCAAAGGTTATAAGCCACTGTAATAAACAGAATTTTACATGGTTAGTATGTGTGACGTATGTTGAAAATTTTAAAATAAAGACTTAACTATTAATATTTTTACTTGGTGACATTTAATACTAGTACATAATTTTGCTTACTGTCTTAGGTGTCAATATGTTTATTAAATTTAACTTGAACCACAACAAATATAAAACACTTTGGATTTATCTTAACTTTTCCCATCATTTAAAATGTTGTCTTATAAAGCAGATTATATTGTGATTTGTAATTTCTTTCTCCTCAGTATAACATTAATTGTATAATTCAATTTACATGAGATATGTTGCATTCATTCAAAAACTTTCTCTAATCTCTTTTTCTGCTTAGTAAGATCTCTGTAAATATTTATGAGTTTGCCCTTTGAAACAAAACAAAAAAGAAATTTTAAAATTCAAAGCAAAACACAACAAAAGAAACAAATTAGGAAAGTATTTTTTTATTGGCAAGAGATCTTTTTGTGAATATTTGGCTTAGGACACTATTGAAAGTTGCAACATTTTATTCTTCTGGGGCAAGGGCTTCCCTCTTCCTTCCTCCAAAGTAATTCTGGGTGCTGGTTCTGCTGTCTGTTTATTTTTATGCAGTGATAGCACATCTTTATGTTGACCAATCATTGACAAAAACCATTTTTAGGTAAACAGTGACAGTTGTGTTAGCAAATCTGTGTCTGTAAATTTAATCTATAATGGCAGTTTTTCTTTGTTACTATCTTCCAAATATCCCATGTGCTTTTTACTTTGTCCCACTCCCAAAGTGTAAATTACTTTAGTTCCTGAAATGACTGTAACCCTCTTGAGATGTGTTTATTCCATCAAATGCTAGGAGACAGGAATTCTTAGCTACTGTCCACTTATCCTATCCTCCAAGCTCCCAATTCTCACCTAACTTGATATTACCAATGTCTTTTTATACATGGCATTGCAACATACTGTCCCTTTTGGGAAAAATCAATTTAATCAATATCTCTGCTGATGTGTTAGCTTTATGTTGCATCAAGTTTAGAAATTATTTGGAGGTTTATTGACATGTTTAGTCATGTTGGCCTTTTGAAGGTGTATGTACGAAGTGCATGCTCAGTGGTAAAGAGATTTGCTAAAAGGAAGGAGAACATAAACATTTTGACTTTTACATTGTGCTTATGTAGGTTAGCATGAAAGACCAGAAACTGCAGTCATGTTGTTTGACTAAGACCTGCTCTTTTAGAGTGGGGAACCTAAAATTGTTATGATGACTTAGGAGTAGTATATAGGCATTTGCCATTTATAAAAGATTTTCAACTTCATGAAGTGCTCTACCAATAGTTATTAAGCATTAAGAAAACTCCTGTAAGCGGTATTTTAGAATAGATGGGTTTTTCTCCTTTCTGAAACTCTTCAAGAATGTAAAAATGTAGAAGATAGAAAGATTTTAGAGGTTTACCATATTTTAACTGATAGATAGTAACATTTATTTTTCATACATCATTATGTCCATTTTGAGCAGTCTCATCTCACTGGTATATAAACATGGACTTTTTTTTTTCTACTCCTACTGTAGTCTCTTAACTCCCTCTGCATTTTCTGGTATGTGTTGGCTCCTTTAATGATGTCCCATTTTGATTCCACAAAGTTTGACTTAATTTCAGGGCCTGGAGAATTGAGAACTCTTCTGATTCAGAGCTTCCTTCCTCTTCCACTCTGTCCCACAGTCATGCTCAGTGCAAGCTACACTGGTGGCTTGGGGTGCCTGTGCTTTTTCACAATGTGTAACCTTGCCCCCGTAACCTGCCCTATGTCTTTCCTGGCTTATCCCTCTTGTGTTTGTGGAGTGGGAGGAGAGGGACAGTTTTCTCCTTATGGAGTTTTGCTTGGTAATACCATTTATTTTCTTTGGTGGGTTGTGGCTGCTCTTTGGCATTTCTATCAGGCTGCTTGTGGCTTGACGGCAGTACCTCCAGCTCCGCTAATGAGGCACTCAACCTTGAGCAGCTTTGTAGATTTCATCGTCTTCGGTTACATCTTCCTATTAGCCCCCAGCTAGTGTTTCTGATTCAGGCACTGCTTTCCCCACCTTCAAAGTATCCTGTCAGGCTTCAAGACTACAAAATCTGATTTACCCACTGGGCTCCAAGGCTGGGGTGTGGATGTATGCTGGCCATCTGTCCTCTATCAACATTGAAGGAATTACTAGTAACATTTTCCTAATAGTGTGCTGTAATGCCTGCATTATTTGACTAGGAAAAGTTATCAATCAGCACTTCACCCCTTTAATACTCTAAGATAAGGTAGGCACTAGAGAAGAGAGAATGGCTACCTTAGAAAGTAATCACTTTCAAGAAAAGTACAGGAAAGGCAGTTAAGTATTCATTCTAACATATTCCTTTACTCCCTTTTGTTTTTTCCTGAAGTGATTTAAAAAAAAAAATTCTATTTGAGCGCTGCTTCCCAGAACTTTCCCAGTTTTTGTTCTCCACCCTGCTGAATTTGGCTTTTGCCAGATCTCTATAAGGCAGACAAGATCAGTTCTAAGAAAGTAGGGTCTATAAAAATGGCCACAGATTTTTTTATTAGCTCTTCTAAGCCAAATTCATCTTTATATAGCTATCCAAACTTAGGTTTGCAAAGACATTAAGATTTGGAAAATATTACTGAATATGTGTGTCAGTAGGTATTACAGATGATGTAGGACTCATGAAGGATTCAGGTGTCTTTATTTTAATGGCTTTTTTTCCCCCTGAGTAAAAACTTGAGAGATGATTGAACAGAGGAGTATTCAAGTCCACATAAATCCTATCTTACTAGAGACAACTTGTATTAACAACTCAAAATACATGGGGTTTTCTGTATGGAGGATGCATTTTTTTCCCCTTATTGAGTTTTGTGGCATGAGGGCAAAAAAATAAAAGCTGGATGACTCAACGCTAGAATTCACCAAACCCAGCTATAGAGAAAGGTTCTATCCAGAGGGATCACATAGCCCAAGGCATATCCTTGGGGCTCACTTAGCAAGTTCATGGAAGTCTAGGACTAGGAGGCTGAGCATAAAGAATTAAAGGTGTGGTCTTCATCCAGAAATAGGATGGGAAGATGGCCATGGGCAGAAGTCATTGTATGGTAGGAAGTCTGCCAGGGTGATCTAGCCCTAGAGAAGATTTAAACAGAGTGTGAAGGGTTCAGTTTTACAGGGGGACCTGGGTAACAGGCATGCTAACTGAGGTCACAGTGGAAGAGAAATGAAAGCCAAAGTCCAATGGGACAATGAGTGAGTGAAGAGCACTTGTTCTGGGCCCATACATATGCCCAGGTAAGCCTTGCCATGACATTTCCTCTGGGTCTGGTGGACAGGTATAAGGAGACCCCAGCGGTTCAAATCTGTGAAATGTGACCTCATTCCTAGCCTGACTGGTATGTTGGACAACAGGTGGTAATATTATCCCTGTCCTTTTCATTATGGCCCTGAGACAAGGTTAGACCTAAGCCTACAGATGGGCTCATGGGGAAATCTAGATGAGAGGTAGGGAAGGCAGAGGGAGGAAAACAACCTGAGTTAAAAGGTGAAATTCTCTTCTTAGATTTTGGTTTCAGGGAATATAATTTTAGGATAAAAATGTTCACAAATGTCTGAAGTTGACCAAGGAGGTAAAACTTTATTTGGCCTTAGGATATAAGCTTAAATATTTCCTCAGGGGAAAACAACTTCAGGTGAATACTCCTCGGTAACTGGAAGACAGTGGAAAGCAATAATTTAAAGCAATTACTCTGGTAGGAGTTCCTGTCATAACAATAAAGTTAGAAAAATGACATAATACATTGTTATCCAGTTATTGGTGGGTGAGGTCTGAGATGCATGGGCTATGCAAGAGTGAGCATACATAAGTAGGATTTTCTTAGTAACCATTTTAGCTGACTTTCATTTGTTTTCATCTTTAGTTAGTCAGTTCTTGGCTCTAGATTTGTTAGAAAAATTTCCCTACAATTCAGTAGTATCAGTGTTCATCTATGTCATGAGAATCACAGGTACATACTCTCTCCTTGTCTGTTTCATTAAATAACTATTTAACAATTTTTTCTATTTCCTTTAATTTTGTATTTATGAGATCATTGATGTTCACTAAACTTAACATGATAATCACTATGATGTATGTAAAGCAAATCATTATGCTGTACACAGTATACAGTGCTGTTTGTCAATTATATCAGTAAAACTGGAAGAAAAAATATTTAGATAACATGCATTTAGAGTGTTAATCCAGTATTAGTGTTATCATTCAAAGAAAATGATGAGGAAACTAAGTTAAAACTTAGTTTCAACATGAGCAATTTTTTAAGAAACATAGGATGATGAATTTGAGGATGGTAATAAGAATATTTTTTAGTGTGTTCTGTCTGAAGAAATGGCTTTTAGATTTGTAAGTGACAAATTGTTTTACTAATAAGTGTGTTTTGTTTGGTTTTAAAAAGAACAGGTACAGTCATCAAAATATTATTTCTGCCTTTTTGAAAAAAGTATCTTTGAACTTCCCCACCTTAAGAAACAAACCCAAATCCTGTAAACTACCAGATATTAACTATTTTAGGAGGTTTGCAACATCTCCAATTTCATGCCATTATTTGAAGTCTTTTCTTCTCCCTAGATCCTACTTTATTTCACAGCACTGGGCTGTGAAAACTGCTTAAAACCAACAGGTTCACTTGATTGTTTTTGTCCACCTAAATTATCATTTGGAAAACCCTCAAACCAAAAGATTTGTTAGCTAATCTCTAGTTCCTTGTGATGATGGAGTCTTTCAAGTTTTGGAACATTACGTTAAATTTTGTAAGATAAATGGAAGGCAGATGTATATGTATTCGCCATCATGTTAATTAAGAAGGACAAACTAGAATTAAGAAATTCATAGTTTTCTCAACCAATAATTGTTTTCTAAGTTTAAAGAATTCATTAAAGAATTAATTTAATTTAAAGAATTAATTTTATACCAACAAAATTCATGAGATCATGATGAAATATGAAATGATGAACACCAAGGGTTAGGAAAAAGTTCCATTACATTAAGTTTGGAGCAGAATTCTTGAATTAAAAACAAACAAAAGAGACTTTGCTCAGTGCCTGTTACCTCACAATGCCTAATTGCTCCTTGATCTGACTTCTGGAGGCTCTCAGGGAAGAGAAAGAACAAGGATTCAGAGATGGTGTGAGAGAGTTATGCTGAATAATGTTTGGGGTTATAGGAGATAAGTCTTAATGGGTAGAAAAAGTTAAAATCTGTATTTGCTGATTTTTGCTAACTTAATTCAGTACTAGGTACAAGTAAACTTCAAAGTAAGCTTTTGGGTAGCTAGAAAAATCATCTCTCTTTGACTAAAAAAACAAAAAACAAAAACTGTCATCAGAAAGAACCATAATAGTTTTAAGATTCAACTTAATTCACTAGAAAGCTTTTGTCTGTGATGTTTTATTAACTCAAGTGCTCAATACATGTTGGGTAATAATTGGAAATAGAGAAATATTAAAAAATAATAAAATGTTCAAATTGTGGTTGTTCTTTAAAGTCTTCTGCCAAATATCTTTAGATTATATTGACTAGAGTTTAGAATTTCAAGTGGCCTCTTACGGGTTTTGTTGTTGTTTTTGTTTGCTTGCTTTTTTTCTCTATAACAAAATTATTTAATTTTCCAATTATGTAATTATAGGATTCAAAATTCAGACTACAAAGTTCAGAAAACATTTACCTCTTCCTCCTGAACCTCAACTATTTCTCCTCTTCCCACAGGCAACCACTGTATTTCCTTTGATATATTTTGTGTATGTTATATACCATATACACACACTTTCCCCCCCCTCATTTTTAGGTGAAATTGGTAGGATTCTATACTCTTATTAAGCTTAAAAGAATCTTGGAGATCTTTCCATATAAGAGCACCCTTATTAATTCTTATGGATGCCTATTATTCCATAGTATAAATATATAATTTATTTAACCAGTTTCTTATTTTTGTACATTTAGATTATTTCTAAACTTTTGCTGTCACAAAACATATAGCAGCAAATAATCTGCATATCATTTTTTTCTTTCTGTGTATACCTGTGATATGTTCTTACAAGAAAAATTTCTGGTTTAAAAGATATGTACATTATAATATAACACATATTGCCTGTAGATGTACAAATTTACACTCCTATCCACAATTTTTGAGAGTAACTATTTGTGATAGTGTCTGAACTCAGTGAGGAAATGAAGTATTAATAAATAATGTTGAGAAAACTGGGAAGCTTATGAAAAAATTGGATGTAGATCTGGACTTTGAATTGTATGTCATTTATGTATTTGCTATTCATGGGTCTATGATCATGCAATTTAAATTATTTACATTATTTTATGTCTTAAATCTGATAGAGCTACTACCCTCTCCTAACTCTCCTTTTTCTGATTTTTCCAGACACTGTGTTTTTTAAAAATTTAAATTAACTTTAAAATCAGCTTGTCGGGCTTCCCTGGTGGTGCAGTGGTTGAGAGTCCGCCTGCCGATGCAGGGGACATGGGTTCGTGCCCCGGTCCGGGAAGATTCCACATGCCGCGGAGCGGCTGGGCCTGTGAGCCATGGCCGCTGAGCCTGCGCGTCCTGAGCCTGTGCTCCGCAAAGGGAGAGGCCACAACAGTGAGAGGCCTGCGTACCGCAAAAAAAAAAAAAAAAAAAAAAAAAAAAATCAGCTTGTCTATTTCCCCACACAAAATGTTGATGCTTTTATTTGAATTGCATTAGATTTATCAATTAGCAGAATTTGACATTTTATATGCTTGTTCAGGTATCCTGTGTTTTCAAGGAAATTTAATGTATCCTCATGGTTATCTGTATGTTCCTTAAATTTTTTAAAGCTATTTTCTATTGCTATTATAAATATGCCTTAACTTGCAGTTTTCTTTTTTCATATAAACACTATGTGTATATTACTAGTTTTGTACCATACAACCTTACTAATTGCCCATATCACCTGTGGTAGTTTTTCAGCTACAGTAGTTTCAGTTTTTCAAGGCTGAATCTCTCAGGTTTTCAAGTTATCCAATGTCATCCACAATGGCAATCTTTTTAGTTGTTTGACTTTTTTCTTTTTAACTTGATGTTTTTCCTTTAATTCAGTCAAACAATGATGAGAGTGCATATCATTCTTATTTCTGCCTTTAGTGGGAAAACACATACTATTTCTCTATTAGATATGGTGCTGGTTTTGAGGTTGAGGTATAAAATCTTTCCATTCCTATTTTATTGATATCTAAAATATTTAATGATGTTGAATATATCAAATGCTTTTCCAGAATCTATAATGATAAGTATGTAATTTCCCCTGATATCTAATATTGAAACATCCTTACATTCTCCTTGGCTGTGTTTTATTTAATGTATGCAGGTTTTTGTTTCCTATTTTTAATTTACTTTTCATCAATATTTATATGAGATTAGTCTGTAGCTTTGTGTGTGTGTGTGTGTGTGTGCATCTTTTGAGCTTTGACAGAGTTATTATTCACAATCTAATATGTTTTTCTTATTTTCTTGTGCTCTAAGTTTAAATGGCTTTGGAATTATTGGCTTTTTAAACGCTTCATGGACTACCCCAATGAAACCATGTGGAAATTAGTTCATTGAAGTTTTCTGTGTTTTTCCATTGATAATTTGTCTATTTAGATTTACTGTGTTTTCTGGTGTCAGTTGTTATAAATGGTATAATATTTTTTTTCCAGAAAATCATCCATTTCATGCAGGCTTAAAAATATATTTACAACCACAAGGACATATCTCTTCACACCCATTAGGATGACTATTCTAAAACAGAAAATAAGAGTGTTGGAGAGGATATGGAGGAATTGGAACTCCATACAATTTTGAACTGTTTCTTGATTCTCCCAATCCTTTATTCCTACCTTCTACCTGATATTATGTGCCCTTTCTCTATTGATTGATTGATTGATTTTTGCCTGACTGACTCCTATTAAATCTTTACAACTTGGCTTAATTGTTATTCCCTTCAGGGAAATATCTGACTATCACCCATACCTGCTCTTGCTGCTTTTCTTTTTTTTTTTTTTGCGGTGCGCGGGCCTCTCCCGTTGCTGAGCACAGGCTCCGGACGTGTAGGCTCAACGGCCATGGCTCATGGGCCCAGCCGCTCCGCGGCATGTGGGATCTTCCCGGACCAGGGCACAAACCCGTGTCCTCTGCATCGGCAGGCGGACTCTCAACCACTGCGCCACGAGGGAAGCCCTGCTTTTCTTTATTTCTCTAATACTCAAGCATTACTTGCTATCAATGGACTTACCACCTTGCATGATAATAATTATTTTGTCATCAGGGGCTCTTCAGAGGCTAGATTCATGTTAGGAGTAACTTTTTACACCTAAATTTTAGAAAGTTCTTAATAAAATTTGTTAAAATAAACTCAGACTTTTAATTCTTTATTATCCCCTTAAACTTAGGTTAGGAATGCTCCCAAGTTATGACTACTTGTGTTAACTCCTTTCTTATCCTGTAGGTACCACCTGAGGTTGAGTACTTATTACATTTCATTTGGACTCTTCAGAGCTCCATGCTCCAGCCTTCAGTCATTCCCATAATCATAACTTCGTGCCACATTAAAAAAAAACAAAACAATTCTTACTTTAAAAACCTTTACTACCTCCCTGTATGTAATGAAATGTGAACTCTGTAGCCTTATTTCAGGACAATTCCTCATTTGACCTGAATTTTGCAGCTTTATTTCCAAAGGATTTCTCCTCATTGATTCTATATCCCCATGCAACTTGAACTATTGTTTCCTTTAATGAATCCTGAACAACCCCACACTGCCCTACATTTGTATAAACTTTTTCCTTTCCTTAGGATGCCTTTGCAGTCATCTATACTGACCAGTATCCCATCTATACTTCAAGCTCCAGCCCCAACACTATCCCCTATGTGTAACATCAATAAAGTCAGTAAGTGTCCCCACAGTCCCTGGTGCACTATGGATGCTTCCTTCCCAGTTCTCCTAATTGGCTCTTTTCTGAACATCTGCAGGGCTTTGTATTACTAGCATGGCATTTATTTCATTTCACCATGTATCATAGTTCATCATGTAAATGTCCATGTATCCTTTTGAATTGCTAATTCCTTAAGGACAGGAATTATTTTTCTCCACATGTCACAAAAGATAATCAATATGTATTTGTTGTATCAATGAATAAAAATGATTAACAACTTTCCATTTTAGATTTATGTCCTATGTTTTTTCTTACCAACCTGAAGACAAAGTAGATTCTTTAACCCAGTATTTCCTTGTTCTCATCGCTGTCTAATTTCCTTAATAGAAGGTGGCTTAAACATAAGTGAATATGAGTGTTCTTTTAAGGAAGAAATTTTTCAAATCATATCCTTTGCATCTAGATCTTTTTGATTTTCTTAGTTTAAGTATTATATACATGTGAAATTTTCTGTTCTTTAGAAAGGTCAAGCCATGATTTTAGATACAAAGGGGTCTTTTCTCTATTTTTTCCAGATTTTCTATTTAAAATTTCTTTTAAAGTCCATTTCATCTGTTCCAAAAAATTTACTCAATTTGTTTGTTATAAAAATATATCCCCAATATTGAACTTTGCTTTTGGACCAAAGTTACAAAATAGTCTGGAGAATGTGGGAAAGGAAATTCTTTAATTTCAGTGTTATTACTGTAAGCATGGTAGTAGAGTTAAAATCTGTTTCTTGGAATTTAAAAAATGTTTTCCATGTATTTTATGACTCTCTTATTCATTTTAAAATCCTTACATGTACTGATAGTCTCTATCAGCCAATAAGTACCTCTTTCTCCACAATCTGCCTAATCCCATTTGAGAGAAAAATAATTTTTCCAATGGGGTCAGTGATGAAATCAAAAAACATGTTCTTGGTTATATGTAGAACCTCATCTTGGACTACTTTATTCCTGTTCTTGGAATAGTTAGTGAGGAATTATTTCCAGGTGAAACATTAAGGAATTACTTGTTTATCCATGCCCTTTATTTAAATTGACTGAGTTTCCATCAGATCAATATACTAGATCCTTTTGACTTTAACACTGTAATATTAATTCCAACATTAAAATCAAAGTAATTTTATATATAGAATCTGTCTGCACCTGAAAAGTTTTCTGGAATCTCCTCCAGGAAAAATAATGTAACTAATATCAATTGAATGCTTACCATGTGCCGTGTTTAAGCCAACTGTCTTACACGTAATTAAATTAATTCTTAGATAGTAGTTCCTCCTTATCCATGGTTTTGCTTTCTTTGGTTTCAGTTACCTGTGGTCAACCACAGTCTGTAAAACTATTGAATTGAAAACTACAGAAATAATTCAGAAGTTTTACATTGTGCGCCATTGTTAGTGACATGATGAAGTCTTGCACCTTCCTGCCTCCATCCTGCTTGGGACAGGCATCGTCTCTTTGATTTTTTTTTTTTTTTAACATCTTTATTGGGGTACAATTGCTTTACAATGGTGTGCTAGTTTCTGCTCTACAACAAAGTGAATCAGCTATACACATACATATGTTCCCATATGTCCTCCCTCTTGCGTCTCCCTCCCTTCCACTCTCCCTATCCCACCCCTCCAGGCTGTCACAAAGCACAGAGCTAATATTCCTGTGCCATGCGGCTGCTTCCCACTAGCTATCTACCTTACTACGTTTGTTAGTGTGTGTATGTCCATGACTCTCTCTCGCCCTGTCAAAGCTCACCCTTCCCCCTCCCCATATCCCCAAGTCCGTTCTCCAGTAGGTCTGCGTCTATTCCCGTCCCACCCCTAGGTTCTTCATGACATCCTTTTTTTTCTTAAATTCCATATATATGTGTTAGCATACGGTATTTGTCTTTTTCTTTCTGACTTACTTCACTCTGTATGACAGACTCTAGGTCTATCCATTTCATTACAAATAACTCAATTTTGTTTCTTTTTAAGGCTGAGTAATATTCCATTGTATATATGTGCCACATCTTCTTTATCCATTCATCCGATGATGGGCACTTAGGTTGTTTCCATCTCCGGGCTATTGTAAATAGAGCTGCAATGAACATTTTGGTACATGACTCTTTTTGAATTTTGGTTTTCTCAGGGTATATGCCCAGTAGTGGGATGGCTGGGTCATATGGTAATTCTATTTGTAGTTTTTTAAGGAACCTCCATACTGTTCTCCATAGTGGCTGAACCAATTCACATTCCCACCAGCAGTGCAAGAGTGTTCCCTTTTCTCCACACCCTCTCCAGCATTTATTGTTTCTAGATTTTTTGATGATGGCCATTCTGACTGGTGTGAGATGATATCTCATTGTAGTTTTGATTTGCATTTCTCTAATGATTAATGATGTTGAGCATTCTTTCATGTGTTTGTTGGCATTCTGTATATCTTCTTTGGAGAAATATCTGTTTAGGTCTTCTGCCCATTTTTGGATTGGGTTGTTTGTTTTTTTGTTATTGAGCTGCATGAGCTGCTTGTAAATTTTGGAGATTAATCCTTTGTCAGTTGCTTCATTTGCAAATATTTTCTCCCATTCTGAGGGTTGTCTTTTGGTCTTGTTTATGGTTTCCTTTGCTGTGCAAAAGCTTTTAAGTTTCATTAGGTCCCATTTGTTCATTTTTGTTTTAATTTCCATTTCTCTAGGAGCTGGGTCAAAAAGGATCTTGCTGTGATTTATGTCATAGAGTGTTCTGCCTACATTTTCCTCTAAGAGTTTGATAGTTTCTGGCCTTACATTTAGGTCTTTAATCCATTTTGAGCTTATTTTTGTGTATGGTGTTAGGGAGTGATCTAATCTCATACTTTTACATGTAGCTGTCCAGTTTTCCCAGCACCACTTATTGAAGAGGCTGTCCTTTCTCCACTGTACATTCCTGCCACCTTTATCAAAGATAAGGTGTCCATATGTGCGTGGGTTTATCTCTGGGCTTTCTATCCTGTTCCATTGATCTATCTTTCTGTTTTTGTGCCAGTACCATACTGTCTTGATTACTGTAGCTTTGTAGTATAGTCCGAAGTCAGGGAGCCTGATTCCTCCAGCTCCTTTTTTCGTTCTCAAGGTCTCTTTGATTAACTGAGATGGCCTCTGTCACAGTATCTCATGCAGTGCTTGGGTTCAAGGAACCCTTAATTTGTATAATAATGGCCCCAAAGCACAGGAGTAGTGATGCTGGCAATTCAGATACACCAAAGAGAAGCCATAGAGTGCTTTATTTAAGTGAAAAGGTGAAAGTTCTCTACTTCATAAGAAGAAAAATTGTGTGCTGATGTTGCTAAGATCTATGGTAAGAATGAATCTTCAATCCCTGAAAGTGCGTAAAAGGAAAAAAGAAATTCGTGCTAGTCTTGCTGTCTCACCTCAAACTGCAAAAGTTATGGCTACGGTGGGTGATAAGTGCTTTTGTTCAGATGCAAAAGGCATTACATCTTTAAAATAAGATATTTTTATTTTGTGTTGAAGTATAGTTGATCTACAATATTGTATTAGTTTCAGGTATCAGCTGTATCAGCAAAGTGATTCAGTTATACACATATAAATATTTTTTCCTGATTCTTCTTTGTTATAGGTTATTATAAGATATTGAATATAGTTCCCTATGCTATAGTGTAAATCTTTGTTGTTTATTTTATATATAGTGGTGTGTATCTGTTAATCCCATACTCCTAGTTCATTCCTCCCCCACTTTCCCCTTTGGTAACCATAAGTTTGTTTTCTATGTCTATGAGTCTGTTTCTGTTTTGTAAATAAGTTCATTTATATTTTCTAGATTCCACATGTAACTGATATCATATTATAGTCGTCTTTCTGGTGGACTTACTTCACTTAGTATGATAATTTCTAGGTTCATCCATGTTGCTGCAAATGGCAGTATTTCATTCTTTTTATGGCTGAGTAATATTCTGTGGTATATATATACCACATATTTTTCCTTTCATCTGTTGATGGACACTTAGGTTGCTTCCGTGTCTTGGCTAACACAATAATATATTTTGAGAGAGAGGCAGATTACATTCACATAACTTTTCTTACAGTGATTTGTTATAATTGTTCTATTATATTATCATTAATCTCTTGCTGTGCTTAATCTATAAATTTAAACTTTATCATAATAGGTATGTTTGTATAGGAAAAAACACAGTATATACAGGGTATAGATCAAATAGGAAAGAACTGAAATAATTAGTGATATTCAGTCTTCCAAACCACAAGCACAATATATCTGTTTATTTAGGCCTTCTTTAGTTTATCTTGGCAATGTTTTGTGGTTTTTACTGTACAGATTTTGTACATTAAATACTTTGTTAAAATGCATCCCTAAATATGTCATATTTTTAATGCTATTGGCAAAATTTTAAAATTTCAGTTGTTTGCTGCTAATATGTAAAAATAAAATTGACTTTTGGTAGATTGATCTTTTTATACTGTGACCTTGCTAAATTCACGTATTAACTTTAGAATCTTTTCTGTAGGTTCCTTCGGATTTTCTGTTTTAGACGTTGGCAAACTGTAGCCTACAGGTCAAATTCAACCTACTGTCTAATTTTGTTAAGTAAAGTTTTATTGGAACACAGCCATGCCCATTCATTTACATATTGTCTAGAATGTTAGAGTTCTGACTACAATAATGGAATAGAATAGTCACAAAAGAAATCTATGACCTATGGACATATTCATAGGGAATCTATGGATGAGGGTATGTATTCTTAGGGGCTTACTTTTAGAATTTGGTTACCATAGATAGGATTGTGTTTAAATCTACTGTCTTGCTAGTTGCTTTTATTTGTGCCATCTTTGTGTGTGCGTGTCCATGTGTGCACATGCACACTTGTGTGTTTAACAGACTTTATATTTTATAGTAGTTTAAGGTTCACAGAAAAATTGAGCTGAAGGTACAGAGATTTCTCCTTTATCTCCTGCACCCACACATGCATAGTCTCCCCATTATCAACATCCCTTACCAGAGTGGTAGATTCTTATAATTCACGAAGCTCCACTAATACTAATTAGTTACACTAATAATCTGGATAATTATCATCCAGAGTTCATAGTTTTACAGTAGGGTTCATTCTCGGTTTGTTAGGGTTCACTCTGGGTGCTTACTCAAGAATTTGCAGTATGTGACTTTAACTTATCACAGCCTACCTTCAAATAGTATGCTTTATGCAGAACATGAGAACCTAAGAACAGTACATGTCCCGTGAATTTTATGTTAGGTGCTGGATTTCTTTGTATTTCTCTGATATTTTCAGGCTTTGTTGTGGGATGTTACTGGGTTGGTTGGAATCCCTTTTACCTTTTCAAGGCTTATTTTTATTATTTTCCAAAACATATTTGTCTAGAACAGACATTAGTTGAAGTTTAATTTGGTTCCATCCTAAGTCTGGAATTTCTTTTTGTGTGGTTTCTTTTTCTTTTTGCACTTTCATTGAGATATTTTTCTATTGATTTGTCTTCAAATTCACTAATAAAGTTTTCTGTTGTTTCTAGTTTGGTGTTAAGACTATATAATGCTTTCTTAAGTTCAGATAATATATTTTGTAATTCCAGAATGTCCATTTTACTTTTTTATAGATTTAAATCCACTATTGAAAATCTGTATTCTCTTATCCGTTTTGTCCATCTCTCAAATACATTAATCATAGTTATTTTACATTCTTCATCTGTTAACTACTTTCTGATTCTATTTTATCTGTCAATTATTAGACTTAAAAAATTCTTAACATTTAGTAATTTTTGATTGTATAACTAACATTGTGTGTATGTTCAAGATGCTCAGAGTTATGTTCTAAAAAATGTTACATTTTGTTGTAGCAGGGAGTAAAATTGCTTGTGGATCACCTTTATTTTGCCAAGGTAGTTTTCAGCTTTGCAAGGGCAAGTCTGTTTCAGTTTTGCTCATGGCCCTTGTACCTAGGGGGAGATTTTTACTCCACATCCTAAAAGGTGGCATATCTGGAATCTCAGTTGAATGCTCCAGTCTCTAACTCTTGTACTTGAGCTCCATGGCCTTGGAAATCTTTGCTCTGATTGCCAGCATCCCAGTGACTATCTTGCTTGGGTTTCCAAAGCTTTTCCATCCATAAGTGCATCTTAGAGGGTAACTAAGGGCCAGAGGGGAAATTTTACACACATTATTAGGGCTCCTTCTCTTTAGGTTTTTCTCTCCAGAACTCAGCCACTCCATTCCAGTTTTCTTGGCTGCCCTGAACTCTGTTTCTTCTGTCCAACAAGACTGTTGTCTTTACTTAGGCTCTATTTCCCTCAGCTGTGGTTTGGAAAATGCCCCAAGGAAGAAATCTGGGGTTTATGTAACGTTTATTTTGTTTGCCTCTTTTCTCTCAAGGACCATAGCCCTGCAGTGGCTGCTGTCTAGTGCCTGCAAACAGTTGTTATATATGTTTTGTCTAGATTTTATACTTGTTTATAGCAAGAAGTTAAGTCCAATAATAGCTACTCCATTATGGATGAAACTAGATCATGACCATGTTATTTCTTTTTATTTCTCTTTGTACCATCTCTTGCTTTTAAGATACCTTTGTTCTACCATTTCAATGATCAAGACCTAATCAGGCCTTTATTTTCCCTTCAGTCATTCTTTGACCAGCTGCAAATGCTTTCTCCAAGTTTAGCTTCTGAGGCTACACTTTTTGTATGTAAGAAGTGTAAAAGGGATCACCTAACAAAGAACCTCTGTTTCATGGAAAAAGCTTGTGTTCTAGACTTGTGAGAATAGCCAGCTTTGATTTTTACTATTTCCTGCTACTTCTCCTTGTTAATCTACTGGCTTCTATTGGCTATGTTGAAGTCACTGGCTTCCTGGTTCCTACTTGAATTCCTAGCTTGCCAGATCTTATGTTATTAAACAGCAACTGAATCTTGTACAGAAACTGCCTCATCTTAGACCCCCACCTCTTCTGTCACCCTGTAGTGACCTCTGCTCTAATGTTAAGCAGAAAATGAATACAGTTGGCGCTCCATATCTCTGGGTTCTGCATCTGCAGATTCACCAACTGAGAATCGAAAATGTTTTAAAAAATTTCTAGAAAATTCCAAAAAGTAAAACTTGAAATTGCTACACACCAACAACTATTTACATAGCATTTACATTGTAGTAGGTATTATAAGTAATCTGGAGATGATTTGAAGCATGTATGGAAGGAAATGTGTAGCTTATATGCAAATACTACACCCTGTCATATAAGCGACTTGAGCATCCTCAGATTTTGGTATATAAGGGCCATCCTGGAACTAATAACCTGTGGATACCAAGGGACAACCGTATTAGGTTGGAATTCATGTTGTAAATTGTACTCTTATCAGGTTATATATTTTTAAAAACAATATTTGCTTAGGCAATTTGGGCTATTAGAACAAAAATACCATAGATTGGGTGGCTTAAACAATAAACATTTATTGTCTCATAGTTCTAGTGGCTGGGAAGTCCAAGATCCATACCGGCAGATTCAGTGTCTGGTGAGAGCTCTCTGGCTGTTTTGCAGACAACCATCTGTCATGTGTTTGCAGACAACCATCTGTCATGTGTCCTTACATGACAGATTTTTTTTCACTTGTGTCCCTTCTTACAAGGGCACTAATCCTCTTCATGAAGGCTCCATCCTCATGACCGAATCACTTCCTGAAGGCCCCACCCCCAAATACCATCACATTAGGGATTAGGGCTTCAACAACTGAATTTTGAACTTTCAGTTCAGAGCTATATTTAAAAGATATAAAAAAGTAATCTTTTTTTGCCTTGGTCATGGGTCTAGAATTCTACTTTTCTATTAACAAAGTGTGGGGTGGGAGTGAGATCCAAGAGGGAGGAGATATGGGGATATATGTATACATATAGCTGATTCACTTTGTTATACAGCAGAAGCTAACACACCTTTGTAAAGCAATTATACTTCAATAAAGATGTTAAAAAAAACCCAAAAAACCCCAAAAGAACAGCAAAAAACCAACAAAAAACCCCAAATTGTGTAGATGAGTATTGAAAAATCATCTAAACTACTTGATGCTATGTAATTGCTAATATTTAGAAGAATATATGAAGATATAAAAAGGAAAATAAATTTTTGTCTAATAGTGGATAGATGAGGGAAAATTATGGCTATTTACTATGTCATAGGAGAAATAAAACTAACAGGATGCATTCTAATTCAGCTACAACTATCTTAAAGGACAGATTATTTAGTCATAAAGCCTGTGTCTATGTAATTTTTCTATTTCATTAAATCACCCTAAATAAATATAAATATGGGAAAATATGGGAAAGTTTCCAAATACAAAGGATGACAAGATTTGGGGGAAAGAGGAGCCATTCAAGAATGATGGTTCAAGGATATTTTTGGAATGTTTGATTCAAAACAACTTTCAACTTGTTTATTTTGTCTTTAGGTATTTTTCCACTAGTGCATTATAGAAAATGATTCAAACAAAATTTAGATTGTGGTTCTTCTATCAACTTAAACAAATGTTTTTGAGTCATTTAACTTCTGTCACTTTGTTGGACACTTTTGACAAAGTTACAGAGAGAAATTTTGATTTCTCAAAACCCTTCTGAAATACAATATGGCTAAATTTTTACACTAAGTAAGAACAGTATTTTTCCTCACTTTTTTTGATTTTGGACATACATAATTAGAGTTTAGGTGTATGTTTAAAGACCCTGCCCTAACCAGAATTGAATGCTATTTTCTCTCCTCTCTGTTGTAATTTTTTTGTGTATTATGAAACAATAATTACATTTGTGAACTACAGTTCCAAATGTCCCAGTAGTGTGTTCCTTGCATTTTATTTTACATTAGAATAAAAAATAAATCCCTTTAATTTGGAATATACATTCTTAGCATAATTAGATTGAGGTTCAGTTGAGCAGTTGTCTCTTTTTGTAAAAGCATTAAAAATTGTTAATTAAAATTTCTCCCACTTAGAATTTTGCCTACCACCATATTCCTTCTATGTATGATTTATCAAATTTTAAAGAAGGACTAGAAATATTTGGTTTCAGAAGATGTAATAATTTGCTATAGCAAAGTACCACAAACTTGGTGGCTTAAAAAGAGAAATTTTATTAGTTCTGTGGGCGGGAAGTCTGAGATCAAGGTGTCAGCAGAGTTGGTTCCTTTTGAGGGCTGTCAGAGGATATGTTTCATGCTTCTTTCCTAGTTTCTGGTGGTTTTCTGGCAATCGTTGGCATTCCTTGGCATTTAGAAGCATCCCCCAATATATGACACCTGTCACATTGGTTCACAGTCACTTTAATAACCTCATTTTAACTTGATTACCTCAGTAAAGACCCTACTTCCCAGTAACCTCACATTTTGAGGTACTGAGGTTTAGGGCTGTTGTATACAAATTTTTGTGGAACATAATTCAACCCATACCAGAAGGAATTTTAGAATATAGTTAATAACAGTATAGGCTTTGCTGAACAGTTTTCATTTTTTTCTTGTTCAGATATCAGGATACCATTTTGTGAATAGAGAGAACTCTGTAATGCTCTGTTCTTGAAAGGCATATTGCTTCATCTAAAAGTTTAAGTACGTGAGGGCAGGGATGACACCTGTTTTCTTCTGTGCTCTATTTCTAAGACCTGACAAAGTCATAGTAAGTGCTTAATAAAAATTTGCTTAGTAACTAATTTTTTAAATACACGAAGAGGTATAGGGATGGAGGAACTGTTATAAAATGTGAACTACCACAGAATGATTTAAAAAATGGATTGTTCTGTGGCATAATTAAAATTACCTTACTCCAGAAATTCTATCGACCAATTTTCATTGTCCAAAGTTTGACTTTTTAATTTTTTAAAGAGAGAAATTATAACTATTCAGTAAAGCACTAAGTACATTGTGGAATATTTGTATGTAGACTTCAATGAGAAAAAAAAGATAAAGGAAACTGCCCTACAAATACTCATACAGGCATGTATACACAGAACTAGCCTACTATCCCTCCCTCTCTCTTCTCTGTCTTCCTCCCTCTCTCTCCCTCCTCCCCCTCTCCCTCCCTCCCTTTCTCTCTCTCTGTCTCTCTCAGGTTGCCAGAAATCTTACTCACTGAATCTATTTCGGTGTATGGACCAATTCAAATGTCATGTGCTCCTCTAGTTGGAATACTCTTTTCAGAAGGCTGTCCATCTACCACCAATCTGCTCTGCACTTTGATCTTCTTGTCTGTGCTTCTAGCTTGGGAGAAGGGAAGGATTTATGAGGGATCTCCTATCTGGCTCTCTGTCATTGCAGCCACCATGGTTTAAGTAGTAGCAGTGACCAGAGGAAGCTATGCCAGAGTTAGGAGTCTGACAAGCACACAGAGGTCTAAATTAATAGGCACATGTGCCATGAGGCAGGGCTAGGAGGCCTGAACCCTAATTTGACATATGGCAGCTGTTGCACTTGCTTGCACATGTGTACATACACACTGCCTCTGTGTAAAGCCTAGACTGTGTCTGCAAACTGGACTTTTAAAAATTAACAGCAACCTCATATCTATCTATGAGAGAAATGAGCCTTTAGTTTTGGTTTGTTTTAAGGAAAAAAACCCTGACTTCAGTGAACCATTGGCAGAGAAAGATGATGCCATGAACGTGTGAATGAAGATAGGATGGTCTTCAATTGACATGCTGCTAAAGATGCATCAGCCTTGACCTATTGGGCTGTTTGTGAACAATCTAGAAATTTCTGGGTTGTAACTGTATGTTTAACTCTGTGATTCATGGGAAAGCCAGATGGGAATCTAGTAACTCTTGAAGACAATGGGTAGTTCTTCTGTTTCATTTTATAGTAGTGGGCTCTATAGTAACCTACAAGTTGTTTTGCCTGTGAGATCCAAGCAACACAGAGCAAAAAGATGGATACAGATACTCAAAAGCTTAATACTAAACAATGCTTACGGTCCTAATGTTTATGGGAAGCTCAAAAGGAAGGAAAGAAAATCTTAAATTTTTTTTAAAGATTGGCATCCAGGGTATAGGGGTATGAGTAGAGAAGTCTTTTTAAAGGACAGCACAGTTTTAGACTCTGTGCTTAAATTTTCATGGCAGACTGGTTGAAAATGTAGCACTGCTCTTCATTTAACTATGGATATTTGACATTTTAAAGGACTGGGTGACAGAAGATTATTTTTTATGTAAAAATTGCCTCATTAAATGTGAACACTTTGCTAAGTGGCTTATCATGAAATTTGCCAAATCTCTGAAAAAGCAACAGTTCAAAATGAGGTTGAGAGAGACTAATTCTGACCAGGATGTCCTATTTTGTTGGTTCAGCTGCTTTGATTAAAACCTTCTGTGAGGCGATGGCCCTTGCGTGATAGGCCCAGATGCAAATTAAGACGAAGACAGTTTGTTGACCTAATAAACAAAAAGCACAACAGCTCGGTAACTATAAACAGATATGGTTACTTCACTGCTTAGTTGAAACTGCACACACACACCCCTGCCCCCACCACCAACCAAGGAAAAAAAAAACCTATTTCAGCAGTGGTTTCTTTTGGGCATATGTGAATCCCTTCATGGAAAGTTACAAAACCCCAGGCAATCCCACCTGTGAATGATTGTAGTATTTAACCCTGAGGTTAGTTCCTATAATGCTCATTTCATGAAAAGCCTCCCCCACCCGCATTTTTAGTGGTTAGTTTGCATAAAGCAAGCTCAAGACTGTAAGCCTGAAAAACCACAATTTTCCCAAACAGGCAGGATTTCCAGTGAAATAGTGTGAAAGCGACAGGGTTAACAGGTTAAACTCATTATTCAGACAAGCTGAAAGTCTCTGAGTATGATGGTATAGGCCACGATAACCTTGGAGTCCTCTGAATGAGTTTTTGCACGTGACACATAATTGTATATGTGATTAGCATAGTCATTAATCTTTTTCTGGTATGCATTTTCTACATTTATGTTTTAAAGCCCCCAATACCACCTTTGTCTCTGCATGAGACAATTTAAATGAATTGCTGGTATGAGGACACTGTGGCATTCTCGGGGTCACAAGCTTGGCAATTTACTCAAGAAAAGTTGAACACAATGTTTTTTTCATTACCCTGTTTTTTTAAAACCATAGTTTTATACAAAACTGTTTAATCTGTCTTCTGGCGGTATAATATTTACACCAGAAAGGTTGTAACGTTAAATGATTGACTTTTCTAGCAACTTAAACACCTGGTTAGCATAAACCTTTTAATAGTGATGCCACTCCCTTAACTCCTTTGTTACCAGAACTTCTGAAAATCCCTTTGCTAAAGAGTTGGAGAGTGACTGGCCATATAAACCCCAAATATTGCATAGCCATGAGAATTAAGCAATACTGTTCATATTAGTACGTGAGACTTTATAAGGAAGAAAATCAAGTTGTTTCTGGGCTTCAGGTTATTAATCTCATTGTCAAATAGTATGTTTAGCTTATGACTTCATTTTCCTGTTTCTGAATCCCATATCCTAGTGCATTAATGATTTACATTCTTGGATGGAAGAAAATAGCTTTTCCTATTATCAAAAAAAAAAAAAATCCAAAATAGTAAATATGGAAATGCAAGGAACAGGTAACACATTGAAAAATCTTGCCTAGGGAAATAGTTACTCACATTTTTACCTTGTGTGTAATGAATGCAAATGTATACAGAGTAGGTTGGAGTATGAATGTATTTTTTGTGTAGTCTGTATATAATGTTAATAAAATGCAATCAGTAGTTGTTTTAGTATCTTAATGATGCTTATGTGCTCTATTGTAGAAATCACTTTTGGTTATAAAAGTTAAAAGGAATGAATGTTAATTGCATTCTGATAAAGGAGTTTAATGTTATGATTTTAAGCAGAATTACACTATGCAAGTGTATATAAAATATATATTGGCATAAATACTATCCAAGTATATATAAAACTGATAGACTATGCTATCATAGCATCCATAGTTTGATACATTTGTTCATCCATTCATTCATCTATTATACAAACGTTTAATGAGTATCTGTTTTGTTTCCAGCACAGTCTGGGTTCTAGAGATGCCAGATACCTATCAAAGAGAGGTGGTCCAATATACAACACAGAGAGCCTATTTGAAACTATGTAAGCCAACAACCCCAATCAAATGACCAAGAGAATCACCTCTTTTTGATTGATTTCCAATGCATATCTTAACGCTGACATAATTCCTAAGCGAAAACTTTCTCACACTTTTAGTTGCTGTATGTATTTTGTAAAAGATTTTAGTTGATTTAAAACAACATATATTCAGAGCTTTCTCTATGCCAAGTATCATGGTGAGTGTTACAATTCTTGGCCACAGGCTAAATTGAATATATCTTGTTAAAATCAACTTTCTTGGTCAGAAATATGCTGTTCTTTAAGTTTGCAGTTCTTGAAATAATTTGCTTGGTTAGACATTTGCAGTGTAATGAGGGCCATGAACATGTAAACAAATAGTTACAGTGTGATGTGAAAAGAGCTGTGACTGCTCTGTGAGCTTATGCCTGAAGGATATGGTAACCAGCTCTGTCTGAGGCTATTAAGGAAGACTTTAAACAGAAGGTGATTTTTGACCTGGGCTTTGAAAGCTGAGTGGAGGGCATGCGAGGCCAGAAGGGTTGGCAAGTACCAAGGCCCAAAGGCATGAAAGTAAGCAGCCAGTTTGGGCAGTTGTGGGTAGTTTGGTGTGATCTTGGTGGAGGTGATATCCAAGAGAAGCGGGTGGGCAGCTATACTATTTCCCCCTGATAGTTAAGGGGCTGTCTCCTCAACCCACACTGTAATTCAATTTTTCCGAGTGCACCCAGTGCTATAAAGGGCCAGTAATGGTTAGATGGTACTCTCAGCTTCTAAATCAATGGAACTTTTGTCATGCTCCCTGTTCCCTGTTGGAAGTACTATTCTTTAAAGTATCAACACTTTTTTTCATACTTGTAAATCTTTAAAGAGATGAAAAAACATAAAAAATTACAAATTTGTCATCTGATTGTTGAGAAGCATCACTCTCACTTCTATCTCTTGGTTTCCAGAGTCAAACAAGCTTGTTATGAGAGAATAATATTGGTGATTGGTCCGGATCATCTGTCTTATCCTACAGGGCCATATTCCAGCCTTGCAAGGCCTTGTTTTCAGGCTGAAACCATAACCGAATCTTGTCCACCTGATTATTAAGAACTTTCTCTTCAAGGATTTTTTTTGGTGGTGGTGGGGATATTCACCTAGCACACATTTTTATGCTTATTCTAAGAAATCCACCCACATAACACTTTCTCAAACCTTCTTGTCAATAGTCTTCCAATGTTGTTTCTTTCATATCCTTGACTATTTTTTTAAACCTTTAGCTCCCAGCCAGAAATCCATGTAGACATGCTCTTCAAATTGTGTTGCTCTAAGTTCTGCCTTTCTTGGAGCCAGTTTTCAGTGGCACTGTACCTCCACAGCAAGCCACTTTCAGCATCACAGATGCCTGGAAACTAGGTTTGAGAGTGTCCTCAGTTGATTGGTTATATGGGTCACCCTTTGAGGCTTTAAGTGTGAGCTGAATAATTGTGTTGCAGCGTTGGGCATATGGAGGGTATCAATGACCTGCTCCTAAAACCTACATCTAGCTGATTTAGTACATCTATTTGATGAAAGAATGTTGTTGTACGTACCTGATTTTATGCTTAGGTTGTTCAGAAAAGACTGCTAGTTGTCTTCCCAGATTCATTCTCTCCCTTTTCCATATTATCAGTGTGTATCTGGGCACAAGGCTCCTTTTAAGTAGTGAATATATTTCTTAGTTTCCTTTGCCACTAATACAGCTGTGTGTCTAGGTTCTTGCTAATGGAATGTGAGTGAAAGTAATGTTTTATTTCACTTGCTTAAAAAGAAGTTGTTTGTCTTGGACTTTCTTTGCCACTTTTCATAGGCTGGCATGTGGGTATGTTGTTGAGCCAATTTTTGATGTAAATATGAGTATTTATACTTTGAGATAATAGAGAAACAAGATAGAACCTTCTAGAACAGAGCTACCTCTTGGATGTGGATCACTTCTAGGTGCCTCTGGACACCACTGGATAATTAAATGTAAGAGAAAATAAGCCACTTAATGTTAGGTTTCTTTGTTATAGCAGCTTGTACTGTACTGCACTGGATACATCCAACTTATTTTTGGCAGCTCTAATCCCCTGATCACTTAGTGTCTCATAGTAAGGCATTTGTATCCATCAGGGCCGAATGGTAAGTCAGAAGATGTTCTCAAAGGGAGACTACACAGTTGCTGAAATAATCACATTCTGAAGATGGCATGACTTTGCTCTAAAACCTTTAGAGACGTTGCTTCAGCTCAGGGTTTGCCACAGGCAGCAGTCACATCTGATCTTCATCACACTGTAAGCACCGTTGGATAAGGCATCTGGGTTCTTTGTTGCAAGCCAGAAAAACTAGCACTGGCTAAGTTAAGTAGAAAATGAATGTATTTGAAAGATACTGGGTGAATCATGCAGAATTAAAGGGAAAATAAGGCTTGGAAAATGGGTAGGTGAGGCAGCAGATATCAAAACTGATATAGCTGTAGGAACACACTGGTTACAATGCCACTGTTTTCACTTCTGTTGCTGGACACTATTGGACATTTGATACTGTCACTGGCACTGAAGGCCACCACAGTGAGTCATCTTAAAAACTGTCCCAGCATCTTGGGTATCTGCCCATATCCTTTATTTCCTGGGTTTGCTCAGATTGACCTCTGCCTGCTGGTATCTGCATCTTTTTGCCTAAGAGCTTTCTTTGAATCTACAAAGGTTGTTCAATTTGCAAGTGGCAGGCTGAAAGCACTAGTGAGTTAATATCCCTCAGCCCTCAAGCAAAGACTGATGAGAACCGGTGTACACACAAGCTTCCTCTCTTTTCAGGTTGAATTACTCTAATGTTTATTTTATACCACTTGCCCAAGGAAATTGGCTCTGGTCACCATGCAGTGGTAGCTGGCTTGATAATGCCCCATCACTGACTGCCTCTCCTTCCTTTGTTTCACCTCCCCTCTCTCCTACTGGTGTTCTTAAATTTTCCAAACAAACTATTGGCTCTTGAATCCTTGTCTCAGAGCCTGCTTCTGGTGGAACCCAACCTAAGATAGCACCACTCACTCAAAATTCAAATCCAAGGTAAGAATTTTTTACTAGCTGAACTCAAGCCAGATTTGGGAGGTGGGGCAGAATCAGATATGTATCAGATATAGGAGTTTCTGATACTTTTTGGCTTCCATAGAATAAGGTGGGTCCTTGTCTTATCCTATGACTCATAAAATGGAGAAATCTTCAAAATTTGGAAGGGACATTTGATATTGGGGATCAGAACCACTAGCTGTTTCAAACCTTACTACTTCTGGAATATTGCGGTATGCTTCTAATTTGTTTACCTTTTTTCTTAAAGTAGAAGGAAGAGAGAAAGGGAAGGTTGAATTATGGAGAAAGGAGCCCCCAAATTAGATAACTAGCCACAACACCCAGTGCCAGCCCTTTGGCCAAACAACACCTTACCACACAATTATTTCAATTCAATCACCTTAACTGAGAACAAGAAAGCCATTCCTTTGATCAGTTAATTTCCAAATATTGGACTACTAACATTTTTGTAATCTGATCAGAACAGCAAATTTCACAGATTGAGACAAATATGGCAAGTTTTTGAGAAAGTTGCTTAGAATTTTATGTGCCAAACAAGTCTTAGGAAATGCAGCATTGGAATAAACACGGTTGACCCTTGAACAACAGGAATTTGAACTGCACAGGTCCACTTATACATGTATTTTTTTCAATAGTGAATACCATAGTACTATACAATCTGAGGTTGGTTGGGCCAGCAGATGTGGAAGGCCCGCGGATTTTCAACTGTATGAAGGATTGGCCCCCCCAACCCCTGAATTGTTCAAGGGTAAACTGTAGGTAAAATCTCCTCAAATTAATTTTAATGTTAGAACAAGCCTAATATTTCTCATACATTTATCTATTTTTTTCTTCCATCATTTTTATTTGATTTAAGGCAATATCTACATGGTATGAGTGTGTACAACTCTACTGCCAGGGAAGGGCAGGGGAAAGGCAACTGCCAGGGAAGGGTGACACCTTCTGACTGCCACATTATTTCCTCATCAGGGTCATAACAAATGTTCTATTCTCAATTCATGCCTTTCTTTGTCTTCTTTGTGGGGCAGTGGTAGGAAAGCTGCTCTAGCAAACTCCTTAAGCTAAATCTAGATTAAGATGGATGACTAGTTGGTATTACAGGAAGCAGTCTTCACCAATCCTTGTTATTTGGAATCTGCCCTAAGAAAATTGTTTGTGGGAGGTCTCAATGTGTGGGAGCTTCTAGCACCTCAAAAAATCACTTCCAGAACTTTATTTAGGCACCATCTTTCACCTGGTATTTATCTAAAACTGTTCCCTTCAGGAAAAGCAAGTCATTAAGAAGAAGATGGGAGTGGGAGGCACATACAGAGAACCATATGTGGGATGCATGTGTTTGGCATTCCTTTTGAACCAGGAGGAGCCAGAAACTCTAGCAAGCCTTACTTGTTTTTGATAGTTCTGTGTCTAAAAAGTCATTAATTTATTCATTCATTCACTTTTATTTATTATAGAATGCCTGCCATGGCTTAGTCACTGTGTTAATTACTAAAAATACAAATAACAACAATAATCATCAGGTCATCCAGTTTTTCTCACATGAAACATCCACAGTGAGAGACAATAGTTCTTAAAGGTAATGTTATTATGTTTACATAATACTATGTAAATGTTATTCTTAACGTTCACATAATAGAATGATCTTATTTTACATTTTTCAAACACTATTTCAACACTTTCCATGTTGACTAATAAATCATATAAATTTGAGGTGAGGAAAAAGAAATTAGAATTCTTTTCTCTCATTCTTCCACAACCTCCATCAACCCTAAAACCAATATCTTCTAATCTTTGTTTGCTTCACAATAGTAAGAAGAGAAACAAAGGCAGGCAAGATGAAAGGGGAAGCAGAAGAGTCTTCCAAGAGGAATTTTCACGTGATGAGAGCAAGAACAAAATACATTTGCCAAAGAAGATTAGCAATAGCACTCTCATTTCTATTTGGCCTCCAGTGAAGGAAGGCCATACTTAACATTACATAATTTTGGTAAATCTTTTGTGTTAGCCTAATAGGATTCAGTCTTTAATGAATGCTGCTCAAAATCTTGTAGAGATCTCTTTTCCCTCTGGCTTTCCTAAATATTGAACCCATTGCAAATGCCAGAGTTAATGCATGATTGCTGTTAGAGATTGAGGAACACATCCAAGTCTTCTCCAGTTGATTGAAAGAAGTAGATGGCTTCCACCTATGTGTTTTGAGGATAACTATACTCTTTGGTTAGTGATAATTCCTCTTCCTACTTGTTTTAATTTCTCATTTTGAAATAGTGAACCTCAGGTTGGCCTTGTAGAACTCATAGTGGAACAGAGTACACATAAATATTTACTTTTGTGCTATGCTATGGGCTCAGTGTTGGTGAGATTTTGGCAAGGTAGCTCTTGCTTATGAAGCCAATGAAAGACTTACGGAACATGTGCAAGAGCAAAGTCACGGGCTGAGTTCACTTTTGTCTTTCATATGAAATTTCCCTTTGGACTCTGAGAAGCTCAGGAAACTTGGGTTTATGGAGTTGGGTTACTGTGTGGAACTCAATTCCTCCTTGGAGTTTGTAGAAAAATTAAAAATTTGCCTCTGTGTAGAGAAAGCCATGTACCAAAATAAATCCATTTGGAAGCTTGATGCTACGTAGTTCCCTTTGGTTGCAAAAGATTTAAATCTGTGGCACCCTATTGTTTGTTCTCCTGTTTGGCATATCTTTTCCCTATTATGCCTGGTTTCTTAGATACGTAATAACATGAGATTAAAAATGATCCCTCCCAATCTGATTTTAATGAATAGAAAGGCACCTGCTTTGCATGTGTTTGTGTGGTGGTAAGGGGTGGGTATAAATTCTTTACTATGACTGTGGTCTCCAGTTACATCACATTTAACAAATAAAAACAATCTGCATCCTTGGCTCCTCCTGTTGGTTGGCTGAGCAGATTCAATGGTGTTACACATTCAAAATTAACTGATCACAGTAAGTTGTTATAAATTTTTAAAATTGAGTGATGGGGAGAAGTTTTGGAAAAGAGTTTTGAACTTGAACTAAGGCTTGATTATTCTTGAAAGTTTTTACTTCCTACTCCAGACAGTTGTATATTTTGATAAGATTTGAAAATGACCTTGATTTCTTTGGGTAAAATACAATATAATTTTAACATCATTTTCTATTTTGCAATTGTTCTGTGAATTTTTGTGAATTCTATTGTCTTTATTTTGAAAAAAGTTGAAGTGAAAGGGTAAACCTCTGGTTAAAGAATACATGATTAATACCAACTCAGATGTTCTAAGATAACAAATCTTGATTCTTTCCCCTACAAGTTACTTTGAATCACTTAATTTATTGATGTTGATGCTATATATTTTATATTTTTAAAGGGACGGTTGAAAATGCTCTATTTATAAATATGTCTCCAAGTGAACCAAGTCTGGGGAAATTTACTTTTAAAATCTTGGACATGTGTATCTGACCTAAACTCAGCTAATTTCTATTTCTTATTGAATGTTATATTTAGGGTTGTTAGTGGTATTTGTTTGAATTTATAATCTAATAAAGGATCGGTTTTACCTTCCCTAAGTAATTCAACTTATCTCTGTCTTTATGTGCTTCATGTCACCAGCAGCTGAGTTTTCACAAACGCAGATAGATATTTTAAATCGTGTGATTTACCAATTTTGAAAAAAAGGAAAATATTTCTCATAAATCCTATAATAGTCATGAACTCAAATCTAAATGATGAGTTAATCATTTATGTATTACTGTTTATCAATATCATTCATTTTATAAATAAAAATATTTGATAGAAATTCATGTAGGGCTAAGTTTTGTGGATTACACAAACACAGGTCTATATTTAAGAGTCCAGGCAGGAATATAATTGGGTGGATCTGAAACAGGATAATTGTGTGTCTACTTCCTTTTACTTGTTTTAAAATTAGCTTATATTAAGTTGTATAAAAGCCTACCATCTAAGTTGGAAAATAGGATGTATGATATAAAAATAGTTGTGGTTTGTTTTTCCAAACATATAGCATGATGATGAAATTTTAGTTTAATATGAATATGATTTTTTTTTTTTAGATAGATTTCTAGAGTTAACTTCTTTGGTTTAAAGGAAAGTATATTATCAGGGAAATATGTGGAAATGACTGTAGATTCAGCTGCATATATTAAGATATGTGCTAGGATCAGAGCAAATTGCTTTTCATAGTATTTGTCTTACTGTCTCAATAACCTAGTGAAGATGATAGCCCTGTTCTACAAATAATAAAACTGAGGCATGGTGAGGTCAAATCTCTCAAATGTTTTCCACTTCTCCATAGAAGCAAGTAGAGTGGTTGGAGGTAGGAAAATCCAAGTAGTGTTAAAAGGACCAGTACTTGATCAAAAAGATAAACACTAAGAGGTAATAGAAAGCTGATAACCCTCCATTAGGGTTTCAATTAGTCTCAGTGAGAACTACCCATTCTCACTTCTGGTTGATTTTGGGACTCTTTGAAGAATCAGTAACTGTTCTGGATTCTCTTGATCCAGAGAAGCCTTCCAGAGTTCCTGGCCATAATCCCTGAAGTCCTTTTCTTGTTCTGGCCTAGAACACTGGACTAGGGATCTGCATCCCAGAGTGGGGAGGTCAAAGTCGTATTTCAAGTAGTGTTTGTGGATATATGACCTGCTGAGTGGGGACGTGTGAACCCAGATATCCAGGGCAGGTATCTAAATGGCTTGGAAACTTTTATGTGCTTTTTTGACACAGCTTTTCCTCCCCATGCATGTGCGTACAGTGTCAGGCCCTTGCTTGCTTCTCTATCCTTCCAATTTACTGTTTGTTGGTTTCTCTTTGGGAAGTTGAATTTACTTGAATTCTAAGGAAAACCAACAATAATTTCCTGGCTGCTGTTGCCTGATAAATACTGTAGTTTTTGAGCTTTCACTTCACTGCATATTTCTGGGACAGCCTGCAAAAAGGACTCCTTTCTATGTTGCCATATATATATCTTTTAAATTAATTAATTTTTGGCTGCGTTGGGTCTTCATTGCTGCTCGCGGGCTTTCTCTAGTTGCAGTGAGCAGGGGCTACTCTTTGTTGCAGTGTGTGGGCTTCTCACTGTGGTGGCTTCTCTTGTTGTGGAGCATGGGCTCTGGGCGGGCGGGCTCAGTAGTTGTGGCTCGTGGGCTCCAGAGCACAGGCTCAGTAGTTGTGGTGCACGGGTTTAGATGCTCTGCGGCATATGGGATCTTCCTGGACCAGGGCTAGAACCCGTGTCCCCTGCATTGGCAGGTGGATTCTTAACCACTGTGCCACCAGGGAAGTCCTAAGTTGCCATATTAAGAGAACTGCCTACATTCTGTTGCCATAAGGAAAGAATCACCAGAATGGGTTAGGCGAAACTTCCTTCAAAATAAACGCAATGTTGATACTTTAAAAGATCCAATGGGGGTTCAACAATATACATAGCTTCAGTGAATTTTATACAAGGCAACGATTTCTGACTTTTATTATTGGTTCCTCTTTGCTGTGTCGTCACTGTGCCAGATAAGAGGAGATGTGAACTCATCACACAAAATTCAACCAGAATTCCTGACAGTGTAATGTGTATTTTTGTTTTTAACATGTATGGCTTTTATGTGTAATCTGTATTACATGATCACTGAGAGGGAAAGCCCCATATATGGGGAAAAAAAGTGCCATGTTTATCCTAGAAAAGGGAAGATAAGAAACTGTAATTCACTGAAATACTTATTAGGAAGCTGAGTACTGTGTGAAATGCTTACACAGATTTTTCTCTTTAAATCTTTATTTAAAAACCATAAACACATATTTACTATCTCCATTTTATAGATTAAAAAAATAAAACCTACAGAGGTTAAATATCTTTTCAAATCCCAATTTACATAGTGAATGAATAAATGTACCAGAAAATGAACCTAATTCTCTTTGTGGAAAAATTCATGATTTTCCCACTAAATTATACTACTGCTTTCTTATATCATTTATTCAAGAATACATATTCACTCTATGCCAGACACTATGCGGAATTGTAAGGATAGAGAAATGTTCAGTATATATTTTTGAATGATAGATGACAATTAAAAATTAATATAAACTATTATGACTGAAGGGAGGAGAGATCTTTTCTCATATAATAATACTCTGTCCAAATATAAGAATTTTACTATGCATTAAAACTTAATTGATAGTAATGATTTGTGATGGATCGCAAACGCTTCTCGCTGCACTCTTGTGGGCTAAGAGTATTTGATGTAGACTGCAATATAAGTAAGGATCTAGTTCATGTTAGAGATATTCATTTTCCAGACTATAATTATTTAAAATTAGAACTTCTGGGAGAGTTATATTCAAACTTGCTGCAAACAGGTTTGCATTCTGGTTAGGCAGAGAAACCCCATTCTTAATGGAGAGAGGGGGTGGGAAGTAGAACTCTAGGTGCTAGCTCCACACCAGTGGTTCTCATCTTTGAGCATGTCTCAGAATCTTACAGAGGGGTTTTTAAGACACAGATTTCTGGGCCCAACTCCTGAGATTTCTGATTCAATAAGTCTAGAGTGGGGCCTGAGAATTTACATTTCTAACAAGCTCCTGGGTGATACTGATGCCACTGCCCTGAGGACATACTTTGAGAACTACTGCTGTACATGAAAATATTTTCTTATTTTTTTCATACACAATGGGCCAAAAAAAAAAAAAGGAATATTTGATATATTCCATGGGTCAGCTTATTCTGGAAACCATCAATTATTGCCTTGGCCTCACCTAAGAGAGCTGGTGATCTGTCAGCATAGGAATGAGGAGCTAGAGGACGCACAAGATGAATATCGATTATCTGTACAAAATTATTTTTAACTTAATTAGTTGAATTTTTAAATTTAATTTAGAGTTTGTTCATTTATGTGTTGACTAAAATAAAAGTAAACTGTAGAGGTCCTTGTTACATGAGAAAATGTAGAGAGTTAAATAAAAGTTATCCCTGTATTTTTTCATCACTTCTCAGTGATAGCTGATTGCATTAAAAATACTTTGAGGAAAGCAGGTGTCCTTGGGGTGATTTGGCGTGCATCTGTTGTGCAAAGGACATCTCATTTATCTTAAACAAAAGTGAACTCCAGAAAGAGAGAGACCTCTTCGTGTTGTAGAGGAGCAAATTGTGTTTTCTTGTACCTGGCATTTAATCCAACCATCAAGCCCAATGGGCGTGGGTTTCTCTAACTTGAGTGAAGTGATAACTAAACATTTCATCTTCAGACTTGAGTGTTTTGGTGTAACATAAAATGCACTCAGCCGAGACTCTAATCTATAGCATTCTGTTTTTTTTCCCCTTGATTTATGTTTAGTACTTCGTTAGAAGGTTCCCTTTTCATCTGATTCCACATGGATGCAATGTTTCCTGTCTCACAGCCAAAGTCAACCTTTTAAGGCCTACAGGGGTGTTGCAGGCATATAAATTAACAAAGCGGAGAGAAGGCTGGAATCCAGGACCACCTGGATTGCCAGCAGCAGCTCTAGAACCACACAGGTTGGTCAGGGCCCAGAAGGTCAAATGAGGAGTACAAGGAGAAGAGCCTACAAAACCCGAGAGCAGCAAAGCTTGTGGAAGTAGCATTCCTTTAATGAAAGGCAAAAGCAGACTCAGAGTAATCAGTGTAGGTTAAACAGACCTGGAATATATTAGTCATGGATCTTTAAAAACAAAAAAATAAAAAAACGGGGTGATTACACTACTTGGAAAAGATATTTCTGCAACTTCTAAAGCTTGGCGGCCTTAGGAGGTAAAGGGGCTAGTTCTTAAGACCAGAAATTTTATGCAAGTTTTTCTAAAAATTGTTACCTGTGCTAAGTGAGACTGGGATATTAAAACAGTGTTACGGGAGAGAGAGCCATGTATGAATCGGATTCAATCAAGTGGCCCTCTGGGTTTCTGTAATCGTTTTCCTCTTATCGTTATGAAAGTTTATTGATAAAAAGCTAAATTATAAAAACCCTTCTGGCTTTTTGATTATGCTTATTAGATCTTTCCAACATATCCAAAATTTCCAATGTGTGCTATGTATAATAGTTTGTAAACAAAGTCTGTTATTGTTGATATAGAATGAGACGGCAGATGCGTTCGATAAACAATTTTAACACTTTTGAGAAAAGAACTTTCTGCAACAATAAAAATTACAGCAACCAAAGCACAAAATTTTTGGATTCAATGGAAGTTGTGTGTAATTCATAAATTGTTTTGAGTCTACGTAATTTCCCCTAAAGAGTCACTTAATATTAAAAGAGAGATAATGCCTTCTCCTAATTTGTGTCACCACCCCTTCCCTATCCCAATCAAGAATCTTGGGATCAAAAAAGGAAAAAAAGAAAACTGGAATGTTTACTAAAATACAGCCCAAGAATTTGTAGGGTTTTACCAAAGGCAATGAAACTGTCGGCATGGTTCCTTATAAGTTTATTATGTATCTATGCACTGGCATGTATTGTACCTTTGTTGGAAAAAGTTCTCTAATATTCAGTTTCAGGGTTCATTTGCTGTAAACAAATGACCAAATGAAAAGTCAAAGTTTCATTAGCTGAACTGGACTTCTTGTTGGTCATCAGGTGTCAAGACTTTGCTCTTGACACCTTTAAGACTTTGCTCCCTCAACTGGTCATACAATTAGTGTTTTAAAAATTTCCAGACCATATGTATTTGTTTTTTCATTTCCTCAAAGTCTCAAACTCCTTTTTAAGATGTCAGAATTTATGCTTAAGAATAAAGGATGTAACAGAATATAAGTGATTTTATTTTTTGAGCACTGCCAGGCTTAATCTACATTCCCTGCTCTGAGTTTCACTTTCTCTACCAGTCCAGTAGTCACTGAGGGAGTTGATATCTTCCCCAGAGATAACAGTTATAATGACAGTGGTCTTTAAACTCTGAATATTTATTAGTTTAAATATATCTTACTCTAGGCAAAAGTGGCAAGTAGGGGCTGTTCTTCCAGCAATCTTTTCTCCCCTCAGATATATTTATACTACTTTATCACCAACTATTCCTTTTTTGTCTTCTAGGCTCATTACCTGGGTTTGATCTCCCTGGCCTAATACACTTAATAGACCAGGTCTTAGTTTTCATTTGGCCAAGTCTGTTGGCTTCATGCTGTTCTCTTCCCCTGTGTTGTTCCTTCTTGGCCTAGCCCTTCTCCTGGAACATGTGGGTGTCTAGGGTGCCATTCTCTTTTATTAATGTGCTACAGAGAGAAGGCTGGAGGATAGACACACTCTTAGTGTGTTCTTTGTAAAATATAAACTCTAGGAGAATAGGCTCCATAATATTAAAAAAAATCACTTTCAGTGGAGAGAGAGCAAAGTATAACATGTTGTAGTTGTCCAAAAATATTAAATAAAATATCCTACTTGCTTGAGATAATGCAACTTACCTTTATATCTAATTCAGATGGCTGTTTCAGTCTATTCAGACAGGATGGGGAGTGCCATGAAAGTGGCTTTCAGGTGGGATGAGGAGTATATCAGACCGCCTAGCATCTTTTCCAAAGTATTTTAACTGTAGCCTGCTGATGATACCTAGAAATTATGCTGAGTTAGTGACTTTTTTTGGATTAAGGCACCCAATTCCTGTTCTTAGGAAGTCAAAAACTATGCTATGTTAACAAACACTAGAAGCAAAGCAAAAGAGAACATATGAGATGCTGTAGGTACGGGTAGTAGAGGGATCTCATCTAAGGGTCACGAAGGCCTCCTGGTGAAGACATGTCCAGACTGAGACCTGAAACATGAGCAGAAATTAACCAAGGGACTCAAAGAAACCCCATACTGGTGAATCATAGAGGTCAAGGGGGCATGCAGTTTGAGATGAAGCTGAAGAGTCCAAGAGACACCAGGCAACGTGGGATCTTAAAAGCCTTGTGCAGGAGTCTATTTATCCTAAGGGAAATGGGGGAACAATTAAACTTCCAGCAGGGCTGTGGCATGATTAGATTTGCCTTTTTAAAAGCTATAGAATAGAGACAAGCCAATACATTGGTGCTGGCAGTCCTAAACACTTTAATGCCAGTTAACAATTCTCTTCTATTAATATATACGTTGAATTACTAAGAGGTAGCAACTACTGGGCATTGAGTGAAACTTACCTGAATGGTTGACTATGGGCTGACAGGGAACATCACAAGATATAAGATACATGGAAAGGAGAAGACATAGAGTGATGTATTTGGAAGGAAAGAAAGAAGACCAAAGAAGATGCTTTCACATGCATGTGAAAATTTATTTCTCACATTCCATTTTGCAAAAAAGAAAACTGAAATTCAGAGCAGTTGAGAGGTTAATTTGCCCAAGAGCATACAGCAAGTGGCAGAGTTGGAATTTTATTTTTTATTATTTTTTAACATCTTTATTGGAGTATAATTGCTTTACAATGGTGTGTTAGTTTCTGCTTTATAACAAAGTGAATCAGTTATACATATACATATATCTCCATATCTCTTGCGTCTCCCACCCTCCCTATCCTACCCCTCTAGGTGGTCACAAAGTACCGAGCTGATCTCCCTGTGCTATGCGGCTGCTTCCCACTAGCTATCTGTTTTACATTTGGTAGTGTGTATATGTCCATGCTATAGAGTTGGAATTTTAACTCAGATTCCCCTATTGTATGTTCAACTCTCTTTCCAATAGAAAAAAATCTTCTAACAGAGCATCTTGTTCTTAAGGAAGGAAATATGTTAAAGTGAGTGGAGGTATACTTTAGTACGTCCTAAAGTATGATAGATGATAGAATTTACTTTTTATCATAATTCTGCCAATGACTAATCCTCAGTGAATGACAGGTATCCAAAATCAAATGCCTCCATCCTAATGGGAAATCATGATATTCTCCAGTGGTTAGATGTTTGTATGATTTTCAAGCTAGGAAATACTTAACATTTCAGTGTTTTCCCCTTCCAGGGATCTTCCTATATAATACTAATGTACACTGTCAGTTGCTGAAACACATCCAAATTTTCTTTCTGTATTCAGCAAGGCTTTGTTTCTGAATTTATTTAAAAACTTGATTAGTCATTCATTATTTTGTTACTCATTTCACAAATATTTATTGAGTCTAATAAGTTCCAGGCACTGTTCAAAGTGCTGGAAAGTAGGAGTGAACAAAAAGAAAATTTTCTTTGCTCTCATTTGTCTAGTGAATATATATGTGATATATATATATATGTGTGTGTGTGTGTTTCTAACACGTCTTTGCCAAACAATAGCAACTTTCAAATTGATTCAGACTTTCCACTTTTAAATTTCAAGGGTCTGCGTCCACCCTCCATTATTTGTCTCCAACTCCAGTTCTAGAATGTTGAGATTGGTAAACGAGTATATGCTATCAATGCATTTGGAATTGTAAATATTTTGATTCTTCCTTCATAGACTTTATTATTCCAAAGAGAAAAGTGAAGCGCTTTTTATTGATCAAGCACGCTATGGCCCTCTACACATATTTACCCTCTTGCTCTTCTTTGTGCAGTATTGTTCCCATACCCTTATTCTTTTTAAGCAACATTGGAGATATTTTCCTGTCCTATTTTGTCTTTTTTATATGTGTTACTGACTCTGCATTTGTGGCATCGGTGATAAGGAATTCAAGCCAAATCTTGGAATTTGATGAAACATCTACTTTCTATACCTCCTGAGTTCATTTTCAGGGAGCTGATATAATAATCTCAAATACCTGTGATTTAGATCAGAGGTTAATTATTCTTAAAGTATACTTATTATAACCAAGATACTTTTAGTTAACCAAGATTGTGCTAGCTTGTAATGGTTTCAACCATTCTCTCACACCTAATTATCCACAGTGTGACATTTACCTCATTGTTATCAATTAGTCCATCAAACACCTATATTACATCCAGAAAAGAATGTTCAGATGTTGAGATAATGTTGAATTGACATATTTTATAGTACCTGACTCCAGCTACCTGAACAATTTATTTTGGGGGGATCGGATTATGGTTTTTGTAGAAATAGGAGGCAACAAACAGAAATGATCCCTTGCCTTGTATTCATCGGTCAGTCACGTTTGTGATACAGTGGTTTCTTCAAGTGCTAGTAAGCAAGGAGGGGATCACACAGATAACTAATGACTAGATTTCAGGCTGTAGGGAAAGTTCTAGATTGCTTGCTCCCATCGCTTCCATTGGTTGCCGATTGCTGCATTGATTGACATAACAAATGGGCAGGGAAGTCAGAAAGATTACCAGAGAATATTTTGGAAGAATGATACTTCCTTGCTTTCTACTTTTGCAGAAAAATTGTGCTAATATTTTGTTGGACTGGGAATTGAGGACATATTCCTGATTACAGATTAAGAAAGGAAGTATCATCCAAGGCATTTAGAATGGCACCTATGTGGAAAGCAGAGCTTACAGACCCCTATATGGTGACCTGAGTTGCATATGATAATCTTGGCGAGTCTGCATCACGGTTTTATATAAGGGTAAGAAAACGTGTTTTATTTTTTTTTCTTATTTCATTTCCCAAATGGAGCATTATCAACATTTTTATTTTTGATTTGCCTGTAGCAACACATTGGCCAGGTATCCCTGAGGAATGCATGTCCTTGTACCAAGGTCTTTTTCCTGATATTAGAGAGTTCAATACATTTCACATGGAGTTGAGATTTTTTATTCCAGGGACACATTGTTTTAAATATATAGTTACAGAAGTTTATCTGCTTGTTTTCTAAAGATTTATGAAGTTTCCTAAAATTAATTTACAGAGTTCCCCTTCTATATACCGGGGGAAGGAGGAAGGGAAAGAATGAACATAACATTTTAAGAATGGAACCTTTCAGAGATGATCAAGATTTATTCCCATGAAGACTGACAATTGAACCTTTCATTAAGACTTGAGAGAGGGAGTGGTGGCATTTAAAGCAAATTCAGCTTCCATGCCACTCTCTGGTAGCAAAATCCATAAGATCTCATGTAGAATACTGTGGCTGAATTGATGCCACAGGGTGGGTGGCAGGGTGGGTCCTTTCTACTTCCACCACTGTTAATGAGCCTGGATCTCAGAGACAACGCTGCTAGGAAGGGCAGAGCACTTTTGTGGTCTAGCACCTGTTCAGAGATGGGAAAGATCCTATGGCCGAGGCAGCTGTCCCAGAAGTAGGATCCCCAGGAAAACTTCTAGGGGACTACATCTAACTGATAAGCTTGGATTGTCTACATTTACTAGTATGGTCAATGGCCAGTGAAAAGGTTGCCGAGGGGACTGAAGCTTGGTCAATGAAAGTCTCTTTGAGGAGATTACTTAGGGTTTGTTTTCATAGAAGTGGGCAGTAAAAATTCGCTAAAACCCTGTTGACATAGTAAGGATATTTGTGTGATTCTTTACCTAGTGTTTACATATTTAAACTATCCTCTTCAGTTTTGGAATTAGCTGAGGTCAGTGCTCTTAGGGTTTTTTTTTGTTTTTTTTTTTTAATATTTTAAGTAGGGAAATCTAGCAAATCTTATTACTGTCACATTGTATATACCTCTGTTCATTAAAATTTTCATGAATATTTCCATGTAGTTATATTTATGGAATGTTGCCAGTTGCATATTCCCCTTTTTTGGCACTCACAGAAACATTTGAATTAGGGGACAAGGGTTCAAGGCAAAACCACTCCGCTGAGAATTGAATTATCATAAAAGCTATAGTATACATATGTTAAACCTAAGTGCGACACTGCAGAAATACTGAGACTTCCTGGGTAAGGACAGACTGAAAAACAATTCACCCCCTGGCAATTGCTGATCCTATATATCTTTTTCCACATAGACAGGAGAATCCTGGAGTTTCCCTTGTTTCTATATTTAGCTTGTTAGTTTACCCAGGACTCAAGAACAGGTGGTGAGTCTTGGAAAAGGTCAAGAAATCTCTCAGTCTCACCTTGGTTGAGTTGGTCTCTCTCCTTTATGCCACTGTTGTTCCTCCTTTTCTTGTAGCTAGATCTGGCTTATCTCTTGGAAACCATACATAGTTCATACAGTGGCCATGGCTTGATTAGCCTACTCTTAATAGGCTAATTTTGAAGCACAAAATCCTCTTCTATGGGATAGGAATTTTAATTACTAGAATGTCATTGTGGTCTTTATTATTATTGTTTTATTTTGTGTATGTAACCTAAAATAAGTGAAGTGATCATTCTGATATGGTTGCCTCAAACTCCAAGAAAGTTGTATTTTCTTTAAGAGGGATGGGCAAACTGGAGTGGGCACAGAGGATACCAGCGAAGATGGGCAGAGAACATGGCATCTTCTTTTGAGAACAGTTGAGGGAACAGGATGCAACTAGATGTTCACTTGCATTTATAAATGGTTTTCATGGAGAGATGCAACAAAAAGGTGACAAAGTGTGATTTGAATGCACATACAGAAGATATTTCTATTGGTTTGAATTGTTGAAGAATGGAAAAGATTGTCTTGAGAGAATGGCCTTAAATGAGTGGACACCTTCATTCATGCACATGCTGGGAAGCTGGCTGACCACTTGGCCAGATGCTACCAGTGAAATTGGTACATCCATTTGAGGTGGGGGGGGGGACTAGATAACATCAAAGGTCCTTTGCAACTCTGAGATTGTATGGGATGATGATTCTGATGCTAGTAACTGAAACAAGGTATTAAGGGACCTGAAATATTTATTTTGTGAATGCTTAAAAGGTGCTCAGATGAACAGAACATCTAAGGCATTCATGAGTACCTGTCTGGAGCAAAATATTAGACAAACGGATCTTAAGGTTTCCTTGAAGAATATGATTGTGTCCTCTACTTAAAGGTGATTCTTTGGGTCAATATTTGTAAAATAAAAAGTTAGTCTTCAGACAGTACTTTTCACTCATGGTCATGAACAGCTTTCTTTTTGTCTAATGATGCTAGCTCATTCCTGTAGAGTTATGAGTCTTGCATTGCAGTCAACAGGATCACGAAATAAGCTCTCCCATATTTAGAAACTTCACACTACAGATTCACCTGTTCCTTCTTACCTAAACTACAGTAGTCCTATGGCTTGCAGTTGTGGTCTCTATTGCTAATTCATTCCTAAGAGAGATTGGTTGCCCATATATGTTTAATAGCCCTCATGATCATTCTGTACTCTATGTTGACTTCTAAGAATTATACAGTTCTCTCCAATTAAAAAAAATTTTTTTTCTGGTAGCCATTCAAGCTAACTGTATTTTCTTAATTTCCAGATAAATTAAATATAATAAGTTCTTTTCATTTTTTGTAGGCATCTATATATTTTTAGGTAATTGGTATCTCCTTGCATTCTTTGTGAAACAAGATGCATTCTCCTTATGGTGTCCCAATGGAAAAATTAAAGCCAAATATTTAGGCAGTTAAAATACTCCCTCTAGTTTAGTTGTGACATTAAAAAATGCACATATATGAAAAAAATAAAAGTGCCTTGTAGTAAAATGAATTCTCCATCTCTGTGCAAACGGCACTAGAGGAAACAACCCGACACAATCTATTTTCTTTGCTTACTGGTTTGTGAGCAGTTACAGTACCTTTGGAGAATTTCTTTTTTCTCTTTTCTCTTGATGTTTTACACTGTAACCATTTTTAATTTGCTAGCTGTAGATCACATTTTGCATGGTTTTCAGTGGTCTTTTCAACCATTGGGAAGACTTCCTCAGTGATTGTACATTTTATTCAATTGTTTGCTTGATTATGTCTTCCTCTCCATTCTTCACGGGGAATTCCTATTAAATGGATGATGTTTAGACTTAGAGATCGCTGTAATCTCTCTCATATTTTCTATCTCTTGCTCTTTTAATGATATATTCTGGGAAAATCTATGTATGTGTAATAAGTTCATATATGTGTATTAATGCTTAGAAATGAGAGAGGGAATCACAGCAATATGTTAGCAATAATTTGGAGTTATGGGAATGAAGAGGGACTTCAAATTTTACTCTATATTATTTTATTTGAAATTGAAAAATAATGCATTTATGAATTGTCTGTAACAAAAATTAGAAATATTTTAAAATATATACAAAAGAAACTAAGGAAAAAAGTCAAACCTACTGATTTTGTTGTTAAGATTATTTCTGATCTTATGTTTTTTTACTTAATATGACCATTTGTGAAAAAGGTGCCTTAAAGTCTAATACAATGTATCTCTAATGTACTTGCTTTAAATAATTTAATGATATTTTGTTTGGATATATGTTTATAACGTATTTTCTTGGTATATTACATGCCCAGTGCTTAAAATGGTGTCTAGTATATATTAGGTGTCAATATATTTTTTACTGAATGTATGAGTAAATGGGTGAGATATCCAGAAATTTTCTATTTCTAAATCTTAAAATACATTGGGTTTCTTTTGTATTCTCTTTTATTTGGAGATTTGTTTAGAAGATTTTGACCTGAGGTAAAAATATGGGCCTAGGTACTCTGAAGGGTGTGGGTTCAACTGTTCCATAGTCCCTTCGTTAACAACTTTGCCAGCTCAAAACTTTGTAGCCTAATCTTACTCCTAGTTCTCATTGCCACTGATCTTGGCATCTTGGTCTGCTCATATGAGAATACTCATATTTGCCTGTCTTCAGCTTTTCCATCAATCTTGTTTCATCTGCTTTATATTTTCCAAAAATTTCTCCATATTCTTGACTGTTGGTGGCATCCTTCTTGAGTGAACTCTATCAGTTGACTTGAATCAGAAATCCTGTTGAATCCTTTTGATCTGTACATTTAGGTTTTCCTTCACGTTAGGTGATGCTTTTTTCTATTATCTTTGAATATTTTCTTCTATATGTTCTATTCAAGAAGAAAACTATCTGCATATTTCAACTCCACTGAGTATTTTCCATATAGATTATTTATTCTCACTTTATTTTTTTGCTCTTTTCTCTGCAATTTGAGTTTTTTCTCAAGTCTTTGGCACTGAATCTGACACCCATTCACTTTTCTCTTGTATTTTTTCTGCTATTTTGTAAAGGTTTAAAATTTTGCTCTTGCTTTACTCTTTCACTTAAATCTTTAATTATTACATTTTAGTTTGTATTATGTTATTTCTCATCTCTTATCTAGTTTTAAGAGTACAGTGCTGTTGTGATCTAAAATTTTCTTCTCTTTCTGGGGGCAAAGATACTTCAATGTATGACCAGATCTAACTTTTGCATGCTATCTGCCTTTCTTTGTTTGATTGTAGGTTTTTGTTTTTGCATGTCCTATAGTTTTTTGGGGTTTTTTTCTGCTTTGTTATGAGGAAAGCCTTTATGGGCTTGCTACTTTCCCCAGAATCATGTACTGACTTTTCATTGGCTCCCTAGACTATTCCTGTGGGTTAGGGCCAACTTTGTGGATATATGACCAGTGCCATAGTCTCATGTTCAGGAGAGTCTAAGATTTAATTCCCTACAGTTGTCATTTTGAAATTCTTAATAATTTTATGTTTAATTTTGTGTTTTGTATGTGAATAATGAACACAGTGGAAAATGAAGCATGCATGAAACTTCAGCTCAGAGGTCTGGGCCTCCCAATGTTGGTCACCTGCTCCTTCACTCCTTGGCACTCATTCTCCACTTTCCTCACTTTTTCTTCACCTTTGTTCAGTAAACACTGCTGCCCGTTGCCTTTAGTGGGTGCCTGGGCAAGAGCATGAGGGAGGTGAGGGTCAGGCTATGGTCAGGTGGTATACAACATGTGGTCTCTGGGCATGGAAGTGCCTGACCCTTCTCAGTATGGCAGTCCCACATTTGGGGAGCCACTGAGCAGGGGTCCTCTTGACCAACTCCAATCTAGATAACTAGTACATCCTCACGTGGAGGTTGCAGTTCCTCAAGATTACTACCATGTGATGGGTTAGGTTGGTAGGCCTTTGTGATGTGGAGATTGACTTGTCCACAATAGCCTGGGGCACAGCATGTTGGTTGGAAAGCTGGCAGAGGGAGAAATTCAGCAGTAAATTCATGAGGAGTCATGGGTCTGTGTCCCCTCTGGTGCTGTGAGAGTCTGAGCTAGCTAAGATACGATCCTTGTACTCCAGGAAGCATGATATTAAATAGCAAATAAAAAAACCATGATACAGTTTGAGAGAACACAAAAGAAGAAATATTTTACATTTTAGTACCTTTAACGGAGCTTTCTTTCTGGATTTTTGAACACAGCCCCCATTTTTATTATGTACTGGGCTTTGCAATTTATGTACCTAGCTCTTCAGACCCCTTCTTTTAGAACCTATACCCTAGAGGGCTGGTGGTATAGGTTAAATTTATCATTGTGGTCATTCATCTGCCTAATTTGTGCGGATAACAGGAGTAACTCCAGGGATCTTTGTTTCTGTACAACTGATTCTTTTTTTTTTTTTTGCAGTATGCGGGCCTCTCACTGTTGTGGCCTCTCCTGTTGCGGAGCACAGGCTCCGGACCCACAGGCTCAGCGGCCATGGCTCACGGGCCCAGCCACTCCGCGACATGTGGGATCTTCCCGGACCGGGGCACAACCCCGTGTCCCCTGCATCGGCAGGCGGACTCTCAACCACTGCGCCACCAGGGAAGCCCCTGATTCTTTTTGACTGTTGAAGCCACAGTAGTGTGGACAAACTCCACTTTGTAAATTCACGGAATTTTACTAAGCAATGACTTAAGGAGACAGCGATGCCTTCATTAAAGATTTGTGATTGCTCTTTTTTGGTGTGAGTTTGTCATGATAATATAAACTCCAGTTAGGAAAAGCCCACCACTATCCTGTTTTGAGTGGTGAGAAAAAGTACTTTTTTTCTTGAAGCTACTTTTGATACTGTTAGTATCAAACGTGTCCATAGGTCTAAGGAGACAGTTTTCTGCCCCATCCATCTTTTCACTGCCCTCCAGACCACACATTTTCAGATTAGGGGTAGCTTTTCTGTCCTGTAGGAGGAGCCAAAACAGCTCATCAGAAGTTGGGTCAAAGAAATTCAGGGAATTTTGACTCCTTGCTTTCTCTTCCAAATATGCTTTGTGGTTCTGCTGTTATTCACCCAGTCTCTCATCCTTTCTTTCTCTTCTAATTGAGGGAAGTTAATGAACTTTGATACATTTCCCTTCACATATTTTCAATAGCACATTACTCTTGAGAACGTAAATTTGATCAACCTTGAGCCTAGATATGGAAAAAAAAATCACTCCAAGGTTAAAATATGTGGGTGTCATAATTCATTATCCCTTGTGATGTAGTTTTTACTTTTTCTTTCTCAAAATTTTGTTTTGGATTTTCAGTTTCTGTTAGGCAGGTGTTATAAGCCTTAGTTTGTTGCTGTCTTTCCTAGTAGGTTCTAGCTTTCTCAAGTTATGTAACTTTATAAACATTAAGCTAAATGGCTGTGTAACATTCCGATATACCTTAGTATATTTAAGTAATTTATAGTTAGACAATAGTTTGTGGATAATTTGCCATTCCAATTAATGTTGTAATAAACATCTTTGAAAAAAATATATATGTTTATTGCATTCCAGATTATTTTTCAGAATTGGTCCCCAAATAGGAAATATGCTCATTTATGAAGCCCTTGGTGTGTATTTCAAATTGGCTTACTAGAACGGTTAATACCAATTTAGATTTCTATACGCAATCTAAAGTTTGCCTGTCCGATTAGCTTTGGATATTATCACTTAATTGATGAAAAATGGTATCCTGTTTTGATTTGTGTTTCTTTGACTACTAGTGAGATAGGAAGTTTGTTCAAACACTTCTCAGCCCTCTGTATTTCCTTTTTCAGGCTCTTATTTGAAATGAAAAAAAAATATCTTCAGAGTATAATTGATTTTAGAAAACAGATTGTTAGTGATTTCCATTATAAGTCTTTTATTTGGGTTAAGTTGCACAAACGGAACAAAAGTATCTTAATAAGGATGTCTTTCATGGTTGTCTGCAACAGTTACAGCTTACTAATTCTGTTGCGGGCAAATGGCTGAGACTAGCCAGCTGCCTAAGAGAGAGATTTAACCAAAGATAGACAAGAGAGTGTGTGCAGCTTCATTTGTAACTTCATCCACTCCTGCTACTGTCCTAGAGGTTTTCAGAAATTGTTTAAGGGTTTATATTTCCCTGGAGGGGAGGAATTTACTTTTCATCAAAGGTTCATTTAGTAATTCATATTTCCTTTATGATCTACATACAATGTCAGAGCTTTTACTCAGTGTATCCTTTTTAAGATGGAAATTTAATTAGGTGTGCATTTGTGATTAGATGTTTAAATGACTTAGGAATGGGTATTACCACATGCACCTGATATTTAATCAAAAGTATAAAAGAAGTAGAATTTAGAAACAGTAGTCTTAGTGCTAGCTAAGACTGAACATTACTTATTTTCAGTTGAGCAAAGAAAATTATACTACTTATACTATGCTGTTATTTGCCCTGGTGATTTAATCCTAAAAATATTTTACAAAAAAATATAAATAGAAGCATATGTTAAGTGTGGGCAATTGGAACCATGTCACATCCTCTAAATAACCATGCATTGATGAATAATAAATCTTTTATGTTTATAATCTCTAAAAATGTAATTATATTTTGCTTAAACCAAGAAACAACTCTTTTGGCAATAAAATTTCTCTTTATTGAATCAAATGAGTTCATGTGCATAAAAGTGTGTTAAAAGCTATAAATTGCTAGACAAATGTTAGTTGTCACCATTACAAATGTTTAATAAGAATTTCCAAAGAGGGAATGACTGTGACTCAGCAAAACAATTCCTGGGAGGAGTAGATTCAGAAGCTGGAGGGATCCTCTTGATATAGGATTTTAAGTACCATACTAGATTAGGGAAAAGAGAGTTTTTCATGGTGAATAATTACAAAACCTTGTTAAAAGGTTGAGCTAATAAATGACAAAAAACTTTATGCAAACAAAAAAATCATTTTATGGGCTTCCCTGGTGGCGCAGTGGTTGAGAGTCCGCCTGCCGATGCAGGGGACACGGGTTCGTGCCCCGGTCCGGGAAGATCCCACATGCCGCGGAGCGGCTGGGCCCGTGAGCCATGGCCGCTGAGCCTGCGCGTCTGGAGCCTGTGCGTCTGGAGCCTGTGCTCAGCAACGGGAGAGGCCACAACAGTGAGAGGCCCGCGTACTGCAAAAAAAAAAAAAAAAAAATCATTTTATGCTTGTGTGCTCCTTTATTAAACAAATAATTATTGAGCCTTTCTGTGTTGGACACTGTCCTAGGTAATAAGAAGAAAGATTTCTGCCATTGTTGTACTTGCATTCTGGTGAGGACAGAACATGAACAATAAACATGATTAATAAGTCAGTTGTAATGCAAATTAGAAAGTAAATGCTATGGACAGAATTGAAATTAGAAAAGCTAGAGAGGATTCCGAGCCTATGTGGGGGAAGGGGAGACATTTTCAGTATTAAATAGGCCTTGTTGAGAAGGTAAGTTTTGAGCAAAGACTCAAGAGGTGAGTTAGTAAGAGTCATCTGAGTCAAGAATATTGTAAGCAGAAGGAATAGCTAGAGAGAAGCCTACTGTGGGAGCACGTTAGAAACAGCCTATAATGAAGTGATCAGAGAACAGTGGAGAAGCAGGTAATTCAGAGAGCCAATGGAGAAGGGGAACAAATCACATAGGGTCTTATCAGCTACCACAACGACTTTGGATTTTATTCTGAGTGAGATTGGGTACCAGTGCAGAGTTTTGAGCAGAGGTGTGACTTGAGCTGAGTTGCATTCTAGCTTCTGTGTTGAGATTACACTGTAGGGGATAAGGTTGAAAATCCAGGCAATAAATGATAGAAGCTTGGATCGTGGTGAATGTGGTAAATAGTGGCCAGATTCTGAATATGTTCTGTAGAACCAACAAGACTTGCCAGCTTGTAGCATAGGATGGGTGAGGAGTGTTTTCAGGTTGCTAGACAGTTCTTTGGAACCTATGCTGCTAATTTGTTCTTGGTGTTGAGGCCTCCTGGCATCCTCTTCGGTTTGATGAGTCTTTGTGCCTGGTCATCCTCAGTTTCCAAGACTCATTACTTGTCTGCTTGGTACCGATGCACCTTCCTTCCGTACTGCTTTCCAGATTTCGGATGTCCAGATCCATTATTTGAATCCTTACATAGATCCAGCCCTCCATCATGCCCATTATTTGCCCTGATTCCTGTTCATCTTTCAGCCATTTTGGCCCGAGATCCTTATCCTGGAATCTGTTATTAGCTGCTACCTATGGTACAAGTGCTAACTATAGTTGCAATTATTACTAATTTATCAATTAAGCCACAATGAAGGGTTATTCAGGCTTTTTAAAAAAAGGGAATTTAGATTTTATGAATCCCTAGCCAAACAAGAACCTATGTTGGCATCGCTTTAAACTGAATAAATTGTCCTTGCAGAATATATATATTCAAGAAGGTTTTCAATATTTATGACATCTTTTCTCTGATACAGGACTAAAATGTCCGCTTGGCTATGGAAATGATAATGAGTTAAAAACCTTAAAAGCATTTTGAAATTCAATTGTTGTAACTTAGTGGATAATTGAGATATATAACAGTTACAAGTGAAATAAAATTAATAAGCTATTTATGAAAAATAGCTTTTGTGTAACAATGTCTTGTTACCATGAGGCAGAAGTTTTGGGTTTGCTCCATTCACACAGTTTACTGGTACAGTCTCATCTGAACTCCATTTGACCTCATCTTACTTGAAATGGACTGTATAGGAAAGAAGCAAAATACTTGCAAATAAACATCTCCTAAAATGCATTTTAACCTTGGATCTGGAAATCTATAAAAGAATACTTTTTTTCAGTACATTGATAGCATGGAGAGAATTCCTTACAGCTGAAAATTATGGTATTTAAAGGTTTCAAGATGTCTTTCCAGGTTTTGAGTTGGCAGTGAGCCAGTGACTGTATGGCTATATTTTAAAAGCCCATCTTGCCTCCATTTCTCTGGGTTTTCTAATTTTTCACAGCTTCCTCCCAGAAAATATTTAATACTTTCTTTAAAGTTGGTTCACTTTTCTATTTCTCTAGATTTAAACTTTCCCTCAAAAAAAAATCTTCAAGAAATACATAAAAGATATAACAAAATCCCTGCAAATCCTAGAGAACCTGACCATCCTTAAATGTATAAGCACAATGTTTCGGCTTACTTCCTTATAAAACTTAAATAAATGTTTACGTAAGAATCTTAGTGTGGTATCATTATTTTCAGATCAACTTCTAAACTGGTTTGTAACAAATATATTTTTTGTGTGTGTGTGGCTTGCTAAGCAATCTTAGTGGTTTAAAGCGTCTGAGTTACATGTAATTTAAATACTTTTGAATTCTCCTTCCATAAACCATTGATTGACCACATAATGGGGGACTTCCAAACCCCATTCTTTTGGCCAGTGCTCCATATCCTATTGTATGAACCGAAATGTGGCATATCCTCTCCAGTAGAGGATTTCACTGGGTAACCACAGGAAAGACTCAATGTAAAACTTTGAGAATTTTATCAAGGATTTGTAACATTTCACAAAATTGCTCTTTTCATTGTTTGAATAATGCTCTTCCAGAATCGCTGATTTTTTAAAATTTTACTGTCAGCCCTTGGAAAAGAAAAAAAAAATACTTGATTTTTTGTTTCTTAGACTGCCCACGAATTTTAATGACTGTGGAAGAACTTGCCTCCTATGATCATTGGCAAATGAAATCTGTTTTAGAGGATATGTGTATGAACCTACCTGCGGACCATTTATATGAAAGTTAATAAAGTCTATTAACTGGCCTTATGGCCTTAAACAAACAGAATCAAAAGTTACTGAAGAAGATTTAAAAATGAGGAGAAGTGGAATAGTAAGAAGCACCAATACTATCAGGTGCTTTGGAAATAGAGATCATCCTAATATACAGGAAAATTTAGATACAAAATAAAGAGAACGTAAATCCAAGAAACCTAGTACTTGTGTGTTGTGTTGGATTTAGTTTATATTTACAGATAGTTATCACACTCCTATCACGCTCATTATGTTAACGACCTAAGGGCTGGACTTGATGTCTTTTTGTTGTCACATGATTTCTTTCTTTGCTTATGAAAGCCCTCTCTCCTCATATATGCTAATTCATGCCCTCTTTTAATTTCGGCTTAAGTTTTTCATTTTGACAAAATCTCCGCAGGCTATTAACTTCTGTAACAGCACATGCTTTTTTAATGTGGCATAGCTCTGCATTTGTTGACCTATCCTCTTTAGTTATTGCATGTTTGTATAATTTAGCTGGTAGATCAAGTTCACTGGGGGCAGAAAGTATTTTTTTTCTATTCCTTTTATATAACCCAGTTAAATAACCTCCCCATAGTAGGAATATTCACCTGTGGTGTTTTGTTAGATAATTCAACCAGGCATATTATTTCTCAGTGGAATACTGTTGGCACTTTGGATATGATAGATCTTTGTTTTGTGGGACTTTGACCCCTGTACTGCCATACTGCAAGATTTGTAACATCCTTGGCTTTAATACTCAATGCCAGTAATCCCTGAAGTCATTTGACAATCCATGATGCCACCTAGGGAGTTGTTACTGCCCCAGTAGAGATTCAGTTCCTTCTAATATATTTAGAACAGTTTGGAATTGTTTATTGATTGCTTTATTTGTCCATGTGCCACACTAAAATGAAAATTCAAGAGCACCAGTACTGGCTCTTTCTCGGTCATCCATTGTATCCCCAGTGTTTAGCGCACTGCCTGGCACATTGTAAGGTGCTCAATAATTTATAGAATAAATGTGTGCCCAAGCCATGCCATACCTATGAATCTTTGTAAACTATTTTTTTTGGCAGCAGATAATTGTAGCAACAATTTAATAAATAGTCTGTTGATAGGCTAAGTTAAAACAGCATCCCCTAGTTCCGAATAGAGATTAGTTTACGTATTGACAGAATGTGGCTTTCATTAAATTTTACCACTAAACTTACTAGGAAAACTTGGAAAAGTCAGGTTCTTTTTATACCTGGTTTCCCTTCCTATGTAATAAGATAATTAGTAACACTTGCCTTTTACTTCTGATAGTGACTCTTAGGCCAACAGTAATAACTTTTGTCAAGACACAAGAAAGGGAAGCATTGTGTATGTAATAAAGAAAATCTTAGATAGTCAGTATCATTTAACAATGTTCAGTTTTGCCATCTTTTGCTTTTGGAACAATGGAGACATCCATGTCATCTTCAATGGTTCAACCGAGTTGAGTTCCCAGCTAGTTAAGGCCGGAGCTTACAGAGGAAAGATTATAAGCAGAATGTCTTAGGATCACCAACCAAGTATAGTTGATGGTTATCAATCTTGCACATGTTATAGTTGGCCCTGATTTTTTTCTTTGTAATCAGTTTCTCCAATACCTAGAATCTATGCTGAGGAGTTAAATCAACATTATCCTTTGTCTTTACCACTTCTGTCACTTTGAAGCATAAGAAAGTTTTGTCCTATGGGTACTTTTCAAAGATTTATTCAAATATAAATCTTTCTTTTGATATTTTTCTGAAGCAGGACTCAAAAACTTGCCCAAGGTCAGAATTCATTCAAGATGCTTTGGTCTCTTTTCAAGCATTAGTTTAATTTCCACCAGTTGTGCAGATTCTAGGAGTAGTAGCTGTTTGAGTTTCCTGGTGGCTTGGCAGTGTTATTTTCAGTGTTTTATTGGGCATACTATTTTGCTGAAGGCTTAACAGGCTCATTTTCAGATTCTTAATCAAGAACAAGTTTAATGATTGAAGGTAAATATCTCCCAGATTAGAGGGCTTTAAAAAATTTATCAACATTCCAAAATTTAACAAAAGGCTCTCTGATAATCTAATTAAAATCCTACTTTTTTTTTTTTTAACATCTTTGTTGGAGTATAATTGCTTTAAATGGTGTGTTAGTTTCTGCTGGATAACAAAGTGAATCAGCTATACATATACATATATCCCCATAGCCCCTGCCTCTTGCGTCTCCCTCCCACCCTCCCTATCCCACATTTCTAGGTGGTCACAAAGCACCGAGCTAATCTCCCTGTGCTATGCGGCTACTTCCCACTAGCTAGCTATTTTACAATTGGTAGTGTATATATGTCCATGCCACTCTCTCACTTCGTCCCAGCTTACCCTTCCCCCTCCCCGTGTCCTCAGGTCCATTCTCTATGTCTGTATCTTTATTCCTATCCTGCCCATAGGTTCTTCAGAACCTTTTTTTTTTTTTTAGATTCCATATATATGTGTTAGCATACGGTATTTGTTTTCCTCTTTCTGATTTACTTCACTCTGTATGACAGACTCTAGGTCCATCCACCTTACTACAAATAACTCAGTTTTGTTTCTTTTTACGGCTGAATAATATTCCATTGTATATATGTGCCACATCTTCTTTATCCATTCATCTGTCGATGGACACTTAGGTTGCTTCCATGTCCTGGCTATTGTAAGTAGAGCTGCAATGAACATTGTGGTACATGCCTCTTTTTGAATTATGGTTTTCTCAGGGTATATGCCCAGTGGTGGGATTACTGGGTCATATGGTAGTTCTATTTTTAGTTTTTTAAGGAACCTTCATACTGTTCTCCACAGTGGCTGTATCAATTTACATTCCCACCAACAGTGCAAGAGGGTTCCCTTTTCTCCACACCCTCTCCAGCATTTATTGTTTGTAGATTTTTTTGATGGCCATTCAGACTGGTGTGAGGTGATATACCTCCTTGTAGTTTTGATTTGCATTTCTCTAGTGATTAGTGATGTTGAGCAGCCTTTCATGTGTTTGTTGGCAATCTGTATATCTTCTTTGGAGAAATGTCTATTTAGATCTTCTGCCCATTTTTGGATTGGGTTGTTTGTTTTTTTGATATTGAGCTGCATGATAAAATCCTACTTTTGATGCCAGACTATTTCAAGCCAGATACTTGTTCAGCCTCTTGTATCAAACCATTATCCATTTAAGCTGTTTCTGACACTTCAGAAACAGAAGTTGGCCTGTGTTAATAATATTCATGTTGTTCCCTGGAGGAGGATGATCTACAATGATCAGGTCTGCCTTCTTATTGACATTTTTTTTTAACATCTTTATTGGAGTATAATTGCTTTACAACGGTGTGTCAGTTTCTGCTTTATAACAAAGTGAATCAGCTATACATATACATATATCCCCATATCTCCTTGCTCTTGCGTCTTCCTCCCACCCTCCCTATTCCACCCCTCTAGGTGTTCACAAAGCACCGAGCTGATCTCCCTGTGCTATGTGGCTGCTTCCCACTAGCTATCTATTTTATATTTGGTAGTGTCTGTATATCCATGCCACTCTCTCACTTCATCCCAGCTTACCCTTCCCCCTCTCCCTCCCCGTGTCCTCAAGTCCATTCTTTATGTCTGTGTCTTTATTCCTATCCTGCCCCTAGGTTCTTCAAAACAATTTTTTTTTTACATTCCATATATATGTGTTAGCATATGGTATTTGTTTTTCTCTTTCTAACTTACTTCACTCTGTATGACAGACTCTAGGTCCATCCACCTCACTACAAATAACTCAATTTCATTTCTTTTTATGGCTGAGTAATATTCCATTGTATGTATGTGCCACATCTTCTTTATCCATTCATCTGTTGATGGACACTTAGGTTGCTTCCATGTCCTGACTATTGTAAATAGAGCTGCAGTGAACATTGTGGTACATGACTCTTTTTGAATTATGGTTTTCTCAGGGTATATGCCCAGTAGTGGGATTGCTGGGTCCTATGGTAGTTCTATTTTTAGTTTTTTAAGGAACCTTCATACTGTTCTCCATAGTGGCTGTATCCATTTACGTTCCCAACAGTGCAAGAAGGTTCCCTTTTCTCCACTCCCTCTCCCGCATTTATTGTTTGTAGTTTTTTTGATGATGGCCATTCTGACCTGTGTGAGGTGATACCTCATTGTAGTTTTGATTTGCATTTCTCTAATTATTAGTGATGTTGAGCATTCTTTCAGATGTTTGTTGGCAATCTGTATATCTTCTTTGGAGAAATGTCTGTTTAGGTCTTCTGCCTATTTATTGATTGGATTGTTTGTTTTTTTGATATTGAGTTGCATGAGCTGCTTATAAATTTTGGAAGGTAATCCTTTGTCAGTTGTTTCATTTGCGAATATTTTCTCCCATTCTGAGGGTTGTCTTTTCATCTTGTTATTGGTTTTCTTTGCTGTGCAAAACCTTTAAGTTGCATTAGGTCCCATTTGTTTATTTTTGTTCTTATTTCCATTTCTCTAGGCGGTGGGTCAAGAAGGACCTTGCTGTGATTTATGTCATAGAGTGTTCTACCTATGTTTTTCTCTAAGAGTTTTATAGTGTCTGGCCTTAAATTTAGCTCTTTAATCCATTTTGAGTTTATTCTTGTGTATGAAGTTAAGAAGTGTTCTAATTTCATTCTTTTACATGTAGCTGTCCAGTTTTCCCAGCACCACTTATTGAAGAGGCTGTCTTTTCTCCATTGTATATTCTTGCCTCCTTTATCAAAAATAAGGTGACCACAGGTGTGTGGGTTTATCTCTGGGCTTTCTATCCTGTTCCATTGATCTATATTTCTGTTTTTGTGCCAGTACCATACTGTCTTGATTACTGTAGCTTTGTAGTATAGTCTGAAGTCTGGGAAGCCTGGGAAGCCTGATTCCTCCAGCTCCTTTTTTCTTTCTCAAGATTGTTTTGGCTATTCGGGGTCTTTTGTGTTTCCATACAAATTGTGAATTTTTTAATTCTAGTTCTGTGAAAAATGCCATTGGTAGTTTGATAGTGATTGCATTGAATATGTAGATTGTTTTGGGTAGTAGAGTCATTTTCGCAATGTTGATTCTTCTAATCCAAGAACATCATATATACCTCTCTATCTGTTTGTATCATCTTTAATTTCTTTCATCAGTGTCTTATAGTTTTCTGCATATAGGTCTTTTGTCTCCTTAGGTAGGTTTATTCCTAGGTATTTTATTCTTTTTGTTGCAGTCGTTAATGGGAGTGTTTCCTTGATATTCACATTTTTCATCATTAGTGTATAGGAATGCAAGAGATTTCTGTGCATTAATTTGTTATCCTGCTACTTTACCAAATTCATTGATTAGCTCTAGTAGTTTGCTGGTAGCATCTTTAGGATTCTGTATGTATAGTATCATGTCATCTGCAAACAGTGACAGGTTTACTTCTTCTTTTCTGATTTGGATTGCTTTTATTTCTTTTTCTTCTCTGATTGCTGTGGCTAAAACTTCCAAAACTGTGTTGAATAAAAGTGGTGAGCGTGGACAACCTTGTCTTGTTCCTGATCTTAGAGGAAATGGTTTTAGTTTTTAATCATTGAGAATGATGTTGGCTGTGGGTTTGTCATATATGGCCTTTATTATGTTAAGGTAAGTTCCCTCTATTCTTATTGATTTTTAAAGGGAGATTATATTAGTTTTTTCTAGTCATTAAGGGGCTATTTCTGTCATTCTGAAGTAGAGAGTCCATTGGTTGTGTAATATACCTCTGTGTGCAGAAGAGACAAAATCGTTTTCATCAGCAAATCAGAATCAGCTACTTTACATCATAGTAAAAGGCCTTTCAGTTTCTGTTAGATTTGCACCTAAAATGATAATTAAGTTTAGGAACCCATATTGTAAAGGAATTTGGTTTAGCTTAGAACTATGGAATTTTAATGGATAATTAAACACATACAAAAAACCACATACTGTTCATGGGAGTTTTTATATAAGCTGGGGGGCAAAATCATTTTTTCTTAGTTCTGAAAATAATTTGGACTTCTTAAATGAGCCTTGTTTACCCAAATGTGTACCTTAACCTGTTAGTAACTAACTGTTGTTTCACAACTGACCTAAATATTGAATTCTAACAATGAGATTTTTATGACATCAACCAACCAGACAGATCTCAGTGATGGTTAAATGCAGACTCCAGAAGTACAATTTGTTAGGCAATCCATGTTATTTATTTTCATTTCTATTGCTCCCCAGAAAGTTTTGTTAGTGTTTTCTTGCCCTTCATACTTTTCCAGGGAACTTGGTGGCAGCATTGAAAGTGAGTTAGGATGTGAGACAGGCAGCATAAGTCGTGGCAGGAGTTTTGGACCTTGTCTGTGTAGATTTATGTGCTTCCAATTATCAATGTGTGGGAGTTTTGTCAAAAAACCTGGGCTTGTGGTTCCTTTTGTTCTTCAGTGTCTGTTGTGGTTTAACTTTTAAATGGGATGCAAATGTGACTTATAGTGCATGGCATGATGCAATTAGAGAAGATTGGACTTTACAAGGCAATGCAAACTTGAGCAGGGAAGGACTGCGCGTGAGTAACATGTTCTTGTGGGTGACGAAGGAACAATCCAGCACGGCTTATGGTGAGACTGGAGAGTAAACACGTGAAAGTTTGCTCTGTATAAAGAAGGTGGCATCCTTCCCTGTGGTCTGGGGGAGCAGAACTAATGCCATCTCTTAAACATTTTAAAAGAGCTGTTAAGTAGCATATCCATGCTGTTAAGAAAAAACATATCCAATAACAATTTTTCCCATTGGGCAGAACCGTATGCCCTGAGTCTTATCAGAGACCTAAAGAAGTTCATTTATCAACATTCCAGATAGACACATGATTGCAGTATTTGTGCTAGCACTTTTTGATGTCATGTTCCCAAGGACTTTTAAAGTTCTGAGCAAAAGTCCATGTTGTATGATTAACAAATTTTGCAGGCGGAGCATCCTTAAAGAACAGATTCCAATAAATTCAAGTTTGCCAATTCAGAGTTCCTACAGTTACTTAATGACATGAAATCAAATTATTGAAGTATAATTCATTCAGTCATCCATCAAAACTATCTTGAACACTTTCCATAATCCAGAAAATAAGTACACATCAATGGCAAAAAATGAAAACAATTAGCATATTTTTAATTTATAAAGTGGCATGGACCTGAAAAGAACTGGGTTTTAGTCTTTGCTCTTACACTCTTGTAAGCCTTGTTTTGACAATGCAGATATGTTGTAACTTCCAGTATTTGAACACACATTCAGCACATTTTAAATAGCTGTTTATTTGAACAGTTTTAAAAAATATGTTTAGGGTAGCAATTTTTAAACTGTAAAGTGAGGAAATTGGATTAGTATTGGCTATTGGGGAAATAGTTGGGTTTCACATCCCACTACTGCCACTTAATCTTTGTGGGAGTCTTGAAAATTTTCTCTAATTTTCTTTGCCCATCTTCAAAGTAGCACTACTTTGCAGGGCTGTTGTACTGATGTTAATGCATGGGAACTGCTTAGAAAAGTGACTGCCACAAAGATGAACCTTACGCCGTTGCTCCTCCCCACTGCTAAGTTAGTCTGGTACTGGATCCCCAGTGACTAAATGCTGCAGTTCCCAACATTCGAAGTCTGGATCTGGAGATTCTAAGAATATTCAAACTGAGAGAGGGCCTTGATCATTTCTCAGGAATGAGAAGGGAGCATTTAATTTTTGGTTCATTGTTAGTCTAAGGACATGGGTCCTGCTCCATTGGATTCAGCATGCAGCAAGCCAGCACCTATCTGGAGGCTTTCTGTCATTTGGAAACAGCTGGAGCAGACCTAAGGGAAGAGAGAACAAGAATAAGGGAATTGAGGAACAGCAGGGGAAAAACAATTTTCAGAAAAGCGCAAAATCTAACATAGGCAAATCAGTTTTGTAGGCACCAAGCACTAAAGGGTCAAGATATCTGACAGTTGTCCAGGGAGAAGTGAGGCGAGACTGGAACAAATCACTCTGCCATAGTGGCAGGGATGGAGACCATGAGAGTGTGGTGGAGAGGGCATGTCCCTGAGTGAGGAAGAGGAAGTGCCAAAAGAAAACTTCGCCTATTTTCACACTTTGTCTCTGGTCCAATCCTTCCTAGAGATTTTTCTCAGTTCTGTTGTTTTTTTCCTTTCCCTTGTTTGGAGAAATGAGGCAGGGGAGGGACAGCTTTAGTGAGCCGATTCTCTGAGGCAAAGAAGGGGCCAGGTTGGGGACTCGGCTGGGTTTTAGGTTACCTGTGCTAGCACCTCTGCTTAGTTCATTGGGCACCCCAGAGATGGATTGGCAGGCAGAGGAGTTGAATGCAAGTGTTACCTGTCCATCTGGCTTCTGCCTCTGAGTCTGCTACTTTACCTTGGTGCAAAAGGCAGCCATTTATCCAACTTCATTAAAATTCTCTCATACCAAGTCCTGGTTGGTTTCAGGAGACTTTCACTAAAGTTTCATATTTGAGGGTAGGAGTGTGGGGTGCATTGTTGAGGTGAGCAGTGTGCATATTTGGGGGGTAGTTCACAAGAAGATATCACAGAGAATTACATGTGATCTCATTGTATTAGTGAGGGCTCTCCAGGGAAAAGAACCAAGAGGATGTAGATACATGTATAAAAGGAGATTTAGGATGAGGAATTGGTTCATGCAGTTACGGAGGCTGAGAAGTATTATGATCAGCCCTCTGGAAACTGGAAAGCTGGTGGTATACTTCAGTCTGAGTCTGAAGGTCTGAGAACCAGGGGAGTCAATGATGTAAATCCTAATCCAAGGACAAGTGAAATGAGGTGAGATGTCCTAGCTCAATCCATGATGCAGGGAAAGGAACAAATTATTCCTTCCTCTACCTTTCATTCTATTCTGGCCCTCAATGGATTGGATGATGCCCAACCACACTGGGGAGGGCAGTCAACCAAGAGCACTGTTCCAAATGCTAATTTCATCCAGAAACACCTAGAAACAATGTTTAATCTGGGCACATGTGGCTCACTTAAGTTGATGTATAAAATGAATCATACTCATCTTAATTGGTTTTTTTCATATATTTTTCTCCTCTCTCACTTAGAATGTACATTAAACTCCTAGTATTATTGCACAGTCATTTACCCACCATCTTTTGATATTTTATTGAATTATATCTACCAAGTAAATACTGAATTTATTGGTTAGTTATTGAATTGTTTCTACCATATAAATATTTAGTTCTTGAAAAAGTATTTTTTTAATATCTTTATTGGAGTATAATTGCTTTTACAATGTTGTGTTAGTTTCTGCTGTACGACAAAGTGAATCAGCTATAAGTATACATATATCCCCATATCCCCTCCCTCTTAAGCCTCCCTTCCATACTCTTTGTCCCACCCCTTTAGGTCTTCACAAAGCATCGAGCTGAACTTGTGCTGTACAGCAGCTTCCCACTAGCCATTGATTTTACATTTGGGAGTGTATCTATGTCAGTGCTACTCTCTCATTTCATCCCAGCTTCCCCTTCCCACCCTGCCGCCTCCATGTCCTCAAGTCCATTCTCTACATATGCATCTTTATTTCTGCCTTGCCTCTAGGTTCATCAGTACCGTTCTTTTAGATTCCATATATGTGTGTTAGCATACAGTATTTGTTTTTCTCTTTCTGACTTACTTCACGCTGTATGACAGACTCTAGGTCCATCCACCTTACTACAAATAACTCAGTTTTGTTTCTTTTTACGGCTGAATAATATTCCATTGTATATATGTGCCACATCTTCTTTATCCATTCATCTGTCGATGGACATTTAGGTTGCTTCCATGTCCTGGCTATTGTAAATAGAGCTGCAGTGAGCACTGTGGTACGTGACTCTTTTTGAATTATGGTTTTCTCCGGGTATATGCCCAGTAGTGGGATTGCTGGGTGGCAGGGTAGTTCTATTTTTAGGTTTTTAAGGAACCTCCATTCTGTTCTCCACAGTGGCTGTATCAATTTACATTCCCACCAACAGTGCAGAAGGGTTCCTTTTTTTTTTTCCACACCCTCTCCAGCATTTATTGTTAGTAGATTTTTTTTTTTTAGATGTTGGGGGTAGGAGTTTATTAATTTATTTTATTTATTTTTGCTGTGTTGGGTCTTCGTTTCTGTGCGAGGGCTTTCTCTAGTTGTGGCAAGCAGGGGCCACTCTTCATTGCGGTGCGCGGGCCTCTCACTGTCACGGCCTCTCTTCTTGCGGAGCACAGGCTCCAGACGCGCAGGCTCAGTAGTTGTGGCTCACAGGCCTAGTGGCTCCGCGGCATGTGGGATCCTCCCAGACCAGGGCTCGAACCCGTGTCCCCTGCATTAGCAGGCAGATTCTCAACCACTGCGCCACCAGGGAAGCCCTGTAGATTTTTTGATGATGGCCATTCTCACAGGTGTGAGGTGATACCTCATTGTGGATTTGATTTGCATTT